>NC_135879.1:133791150-139480286 GCF_964194155.1 Cetorhinus maximus | reverse complement strand
AACCCCTCTCCTCCTCACTGGAGGTTGTGTTTCCAACTGAGACCACAATGCCCATCTGTCTCAGAGACTTTATACCCTTGGGTAATGGACAGGAAAATAATCAATCAAAAGAGCCCTCTGAATCAGATGAAAGTCCTCCTGCTGAAACAATCTCCAAAAGGTTCCTGTCCTCATTCACATGGGCAGTCCCTGCAGTCAATGAAGTGTTAGCTGCAAAGCTAAGACTCTGGCCTCAGTTCCAGTCTTAAAACCCACAAAACAAGTTTGCCCATTAAAAATGGATTGCCCACCTGTCGTGATTCTGACTCTTATTGCCTTCTGAATGTATTATAGCTGTGAGTTGGGTCGTTAATGGCCTTAATTGCCTTCTCAATTGCAATTTAATAATGTGGGCGGGTTTCCGACTTTTTGACCCGGCCACATACTGTATTATTGCAAAACGGCGTCATGATATCATAAACAGTGCTGACATCATCACACCCCATATTGTGCCCCGTAAAATGGCAACGGCTCCCGATCTGGAAGCATATTATTCAGCCCCTCTTGTGGTCTCCCAAACATGGCTCTAATATTCACATGAGAATTTTCCTCTTCCTGTCCTAATATCTGTACACCAGTGGCACCCCTAGAGAACTAGTGGGCAGAATTTTCCGGACTTAGTCCCTGCTGAATTGGCAGGACCATTTGCGGGTTGGGAACATGTTTGACTAATTAGTGTGCTTTGCTGAGGTCTTTTCACTGAGCCAGGCTGTGATCATTCCATTTCCGAGTTGCCCAATCAATTAGGGAGGGCAGTTGGCAGGTTGCTGCACCTAAACATGCAATAAAGAATGTCTATTTAAAGGGATAAACACAGAAAATGCTGGAAAAACTCAGCAAGTCTGGCAGCGTCTGTGGAGAGAGAAACACAGTTAACGTTTCGAGTCCGTATGGCTCGAGTCATAAGATGGTTGAACTCTCTCTTGTTGGAGATGGTCATTACCTGACACTTGTGTGACACCAATATTACTTGCCACTTGTCAGCCCAAGCCTGGATATTGTCCAGGTCTTGCTGCATTTGGACATGGGCTGCTTCAGTATCTGAGGAGTCGCGAATGGTGCTGAACATCGTGCAATCATCAGTGAACATCCCTACTTCTGACCTTCTGATGGAAGGAAGGTCATTGATGAAGCAACTGAAGATGGATGGGCCTAGGACACTACCCTGGGGAACTCTTGCAGTGATGTCCCGGAGCTGAGATGATTGACCTCTTCTGCACCTCAGAGTTCTGTAATTTCTCTCCATTTAAATGATATGCTGTTTTTCAATTCTTCCAGCCAAAATGGACAATTTCACATTTTCCCACATTATACCCCATCTGCCAATTTTTTGCCCATTTACTTAACCTCTGCAGATTCCTTACGTCCTCTTCACAATTTACTTTCCTACCTATCTTCGTGTCATCAGCAAATTTAGCCACCATACACTTGGTCCCTTCACCCAAGTCCTTGATATAAATTCTAAATAGTTGAGGCCCCAACACTGATCCCTGTGGCACTCCTTTGTCACATCTTGCCAACTGGAAAATGACTCATTTTTACCTACTCTCTGTTTCCTATTAGCTAACCAATCCTCTATCCATGCTAATATGTTACCCCCTACACCATGAGCTCTTATTTGCATAGTAACCTTTGATATATAGGCCAACCTCCCTAGAGCACAATTTGCTGGTCAGTGGAAATCTGGGTTCCACTCAACTTTGAAGACAAGGCTGAAGCATTTGCAATCATCTTCAGCCAGAAGTGCCGAGTGGATGATCCATCTTGGCCTCCTCCTGAGGTCCCCAGAATCACAGATGCCAGTATTCAGCCAATTTGATTCACTTCAATGTTAGCAAGAAACAAATGAAGGCATTAGATACTGCAAAGGCTATGGGCCCTGGCAACATTTGGCAAAAGTACTGAAAACTTATGCTCAAGAACTAGCCTTGCCCTCGCCAAGCTGTTCCAGTACAACTGCAACACTGGCATCTAACTGACAAAGTGGAAATTTGCCCAGGTATGTCCTGTCCACAAAAAGGAGGACAAATGCATTCTGGCCAAATACCACCCCATCCGGCTACTCTTGATCATCAGCAAAAGTGATGGAACGTGTTGTTGACAGTGTTATCAAACAACACTTTCACAGCAATAACTTGCACACTGATGCTTAGCTTGGGTTCCACCAGGGCATCTTGACTCTGGCCTCATTACAGCCTTGACTCAAACATGGTCAAAAGCACTGTATTCAAGAAGTAAGGTGAGAGTGACTGCCCTTAACGTCAAGGAAGCATTTCAATGAATGGTACATCAAGGAGTTCTAGCAAAATTGGAGTCAATGGGAATCAGGGGGAAAGCTTTCCAATGGCTGGAGTCATACCTAGCACAAAGGTAGACAGTTGTAGTTGTTGGAGGCCAATCAGCTCAATCCCAGGACATCACTGCAGGAGTTCCTCAGGGTAGTGTTCTAGGCTCAACCATTTTCCGCTGCTTCATCAATGACCTTCCTTCCATCATAAGGTTAGAAGTGGGGATGTTCACTGATGATAGCACAATGTTCAGCACCATTTGTGACTCCTCAGATACTGAAGCAGTCCTTGTTCATAGGTAACAAGACTGGGACAACATTCAGGTTTGGGCTGATAAGTGGCAAGTAATATTCGTGCCACCCAAGTGCCAGGCAATAACCATCTTCAACAAGAGAGGATCTAACCATCTCCCCTTGACATTCATTGGCATTACCATCACTGAGTCCCCCAATATCAGCATCCTGGGAGTTCCATTGACCAGAAGAACACAAGAGCACAAGAAACAGAAGCAGGGGTAGATCATATGGCCGATCGAGCGTGCTCTGCCATTCAATATGATCATGACTGTTCTTGGGCTTCAGCTCCATTTTCCCGCTTGCTCTCCATTACATCCCTTACTTCCTTCGAGACCAAATATCTGTCTATACCAGCCTTAAATGTATTCAATGATGGAGCATCCACAACCCTTTATGTTAAAGAATTCCTAAATGATTGGCCTCTTGTCCTGAGACTGTGCCCCCGTGTTTTAGACTCCACTACTGGCAGAATCAATCTCTCAACATCTACCCAATCAAGGACCCTTCTGAGCTGACTTATTACACTGGCAGAAGAGCTACTCCCCGAATCTCAATGTGGGCTTAGGCCACCTAGACACATGGCCGACATGATTTTTACAGCTCACCAACTACAAGAAAAATGTCACGAACAACATCAACCTCTCTACATAGTGTTCTTTGACTTGACAAAGGCTTTTGACTTTATAAATTGTGAGGCACTCTAGAAGATTTTGCTAAAGTATGGATGTCCTCCAAAATTTGTTGCCATCCTTCGCCTGCTTCATGATAATATGCGAGTGATGATCCTTAACAACAGATCCATTAGAGACACTTTTGAGGTTAAGACAGGAGTAAAACAAGGCTGTGTCATCACTCCAACTCTTTTCTCAATCTTCCTTGCTGCCATACTCAGTCTGATTAGAGACAAACTCCCTGCTGGAGTGCAGCTTATTTATTGAATGGACAGTAAACTGTTCAATCTTAGACAACTCCAATCAAAAAGCTAACACTCCAGCCTCAGTCACTGAGCTGCAATAAGCTGATGACGCTGCAGTAAGCGCTGTGTCAGAAACAGATCTGCAGGGAATCGTCGGCGTATTTACTGCGGCAGACAATAAGATGGGACTTACACTCACCATTCAGATGACCAAAATCCTCCATCAGCAAGCTCCAAATGGACATGCCCCAGCCCCATTAATTAGGATTCACGATGAGTGCCTGGAAAATATGGAACACTTCCAGTACCTTGGAAGTCATCTTTCACAGATGGCTGACATTGATGAAGAAATCCAGCATCGCCTGAAATCTGCTAGTGCAGCCTTTGACCACCTGAGGAACCTAGTGATTGAAGATTGCGACATCAAAACTGAAACCAAGCTCATGGTATACCATGCAGTCGTGATCCCTTCCTTACTCTATGGGACTGAAACATGGACAATGTATATGAGGCACCTCAAAGCACTGAAGTCATATCATCAATGCTGTCTGTGGAAGATCTTACACATTAAGTGGGAGGACAGACGCATTAACATCAGTGTCCTCTCACAGGCAGACACCAAACGCATCAAGGCTATGATCATCTGCCATCAGCTTTGTTGGGTTTGTTATATAGTTTGGATGTCAGAAACCAGGTTCCCAAAGCAGGTCTTCTTCTCCCAGCTCAGTCAGGGCAGATGCACCAGAGGGGACAGAAGAAGAGCTTCAAGGATGTGCTGAAAGTCAACATGAAGAAATGCAACACTGACATTAGTTCCTGGGGGACCATCACCTTGGACTGAACCAGATGGTGACAGTATCTGTGGGAAGGATCCCAGCATTTTGAGACCCAAAGACGACAAAATGAAGAGGAAAAGCAAAAGTTGAAAAGAACGTGCCATAACCTGAACTGATCATACACGACCAGACTTCCCACATGACAACAAATGCCCTATGTGCCATGAGGTCTGCAGATTCTGAATTGGCCTCATCAGTCATCTTTGGACTCATGGAAGGTAGTCATCCTCATTAGTGAGGGATAGCCAATAATAGTAATAATAAGACATGCCTTTATATAAATGCAGGGACCGTTAGGAACAATAGCTCTGAAATTCTGCATCCGCAGTTTTTTGCTTTTATTTTTGCTTTTTGCTCTGAAATTCTGTCGGGGTTCTCTCAGTGTCTTGCTTTAACTTTGGTAGGAAACCTGCAGAACCTTCAAGGAGACAGTGCAAGTAGCTGCTTTGAATCATTTTTTGCCATTTTCATGGATATTTCATCAATTTGCCATGGGATTTATGATGAAAAACCCACTAGAACCCCCTTTGAAATTTCAGGGAATGTACAGGAGATAAAAGGCCTATGTAGCTAGTGACATTACAAATGTTTTCAATGTCCCAGGAGTGTGGCTGACCATGGAGATGGTGTAGAGCAGAACACGAAAGGGACAATTTTGCCAGGCTCCATCAGTTTATTAAAGTAGATTGCTGGGGGAGCCAGGAATCCAACCAGTTATACCTCAAAAAATATCACCACAACAGAATGGCGAGCTTGTGATATCCAAATTCCAGCTGCTGAAGCTTTCGATCTGGGCTTCCAACCATCACATCATGACTCTTCCACCTGTGGTTTCTCCTCGTCAATCTTGAATTGTGCTTCACCAAGTTCTCTCTCCTAATTAACTGATCCTCCTGGAGTTAACATATTTGTGATGGTGCTTGTAGTAGTGAGTGATGCAGAGTATTATGAAGTGCTGAGATAAGGCTGCATTTTGAGCTCTGCCATTTCCTCTTATGGGGAACCTACAGAAGTAGAAGACATATTTCAGAATAATAACAGAGGAACAACTGTTGAAACAGGATTTACTTGGTAAGATGCTTTTTAAGCTGCAATGCTGCAGCGCGTATCTGTACATGAGGGAGTGAGTAATAATGAAAAAAGAAAAGAATACTTGCCGTGTGCATGGGAGAGGCCTGAGGCCTCTCCCTCACCTACCCTATTGTCTTCTTGTCCAGAATCCCCTTGGAAGAAATTATAAGTCATAGGCGATCCCTTCTTCAATCTGCATGTGCTGCTGCCTGTTATGCGCCACCTGTTCCTGCAACAGAGAGAAAAACAAACGTATATTGGAAAGAAGAATCTGAGGGATGGAGGTCATCCAAATGCCCAGGCCAGCAGTCTTCTTATCTGAGTCTGTGAATGTGCAGCATATAGGTATCTTGTGCTGGTAATATGCTTGCTTATTTTGTGCCACATGCATTGGGGCAATGAGCAAATACCTGGCCATAGCAGCAATACAGTGTCCTGGTAAAACATGGACATGCTTGTGCCACATGAAAGCTATATGAACAGTTACTAGAATGATGTGTATTCTCCTCCTGTGCTACTCAAACCTAAGCTGAAATGCTACTAAGCTACTTTATAAGGCAACATTTTAAAATTGAGCAATGTGTGTGCATTATCTTGTCCCTCTGAGACTGGCAAATAATTCTCACCTGCTCCCATATTCGATGTACAGGTGTGATACTATTGACTTCCATCCAGGCTATTCTGGTGCCGATTTTCAATGAAGACTGACATACAATTGCAGAATGGATCATCCTTCTTTGGAGAACTTGTTCCAGTTGTATTTCCAAAGTTGTTTAATTAAACAGAGCTGTTCCATCTCATGTATTTTCTGCAGCCATTTGTCTCCCACTTTGCAAACAGCCAAGTTTTAGGGTGACCAATAACCCTTTAAGCAATGCAACCCATGACTGCTCTGTATTCCAAATGTACCATACATTGGATATTGGAAGCACTGATTTTATTTAAATTAAGAGCTGCACACAACATTGAGAGAGCAGCAGTCATAAACCACATTGCCAATATGGACTTTTCCACCCCTATAGTCTTTTCCACACCTACAACCTCTAAAAATTACAATTCCAAAGCAATATTCCAAAGCAATAAAACAAGCAATTAATTTATTTGCGTGAGTAAGCAAGGTTGTTATGTAGGCACACATCACAATCAAATTGTGCATAGCAAGTCCCATGAAGCAGGACAGCCCACTAAATGAGTGAAAAATTAATCAGGTTATTTTTTGGAATGTTGGTTGAGGGAGAAATTTTGGCCAGGACATTAGGGCAGAATATTGCGCTCGTCGGGGGAGTACGCGCCCGACCTGAACGAGTGTAAAATGACGTGATGACATCAGGTGAGTGCCCAGATGCCATCATGCACTTGCACGATATTTCGGTCGGCAGGCGTGTGTGGAAGTCGGAGCCGTGCCTGCCATTAATTAAGCGGCCTATTAAGGCCCTTAAGAACCCAATTGACTCGAATTTTTTGCTGCCCATCCAACCGTTTGGCTGGCGGCTGGGCGAAAAGGCCAAGCGGCCTTTGCGTTTTTGGCGAAACCTCATCCACGGGCAGGGTGAGGCTTCGATCAGTGATTTAAAAAAATTTAAAACTTTTAAGACTCATATTTAACATGTCCCTGCATGTTTTCATTATTTTAAAAATCTTTGTGTTTATTGTTAAAAATCTTCAGCTCCCTGAGACAGCTCTGCGCCGCAGGGAACTTTTACAGCGCACACCCGCGCGCATGCGCACACTTCAGCGCTCACGTTCCTCCTGCCCCCAGCCTGGCAGCATTAAGAGTTCCAGTGCGCGTTTTACGCTGGCTAGCCGTTAATTGGCCAGCCGGCTTGGAATCCAATTCGGGACCTGATTGCGGGCGGCGGTCGGCTTCCTGGCCGCTCTCAGGCCCGCCTGCTGAGCTCGCCCCACCACCGGAACATCCTGGCCCTGGGAAACTATTTGTTTAATGTCGAATCTGAAATAAGAATCATTGGAACGCGTTCATGTATCAACATACATTATAAATTCAAAACTTGCAATAAAGATTGAATGCAAAATCTTGTGATTTAGAAGAGATTGTGCTGTCAGCTGAGTTTAGTGTATTCTGCAACTTCTGATAAGCTCCTCTCTATTCCAAAATTTCAGTAAATTCATATATGATGTGAAAAGTTTGAGCCCATCGCTAGTTCCTTAGAATATTACTTGTCACTACCAACCAATCTGAGGATGTCCTTTCTGGATTTTTGCAGAGTTAGGGAGACGTCATGGATGCTTAAAAGCAGCTGGAGAGACCCGGAAGCAGAGGTCCCATCCAACCACTCCCTACACCACCCCATCCCCCACCATTTCCAACATGTCCAATTTTTGCCAGTATGGGAAAAGGGGGCAGTGTGTGACTCACACAGGAGGGAAACTGGAACTCAGCAGGGCCATTTGAACTCAGTGTCGAGTACGGACAGACCCCAATTTGGCTGTGCAAGGGCCTTAACCAGCAGTGTGGGGGTCATGAATTCATAGCGTAGACATGAACATTTGAAGGGCAGATAGAGTCTGTATAACTGTCATGATCTGAAGTTTTTTAAATCCCCTGCTCTTTAAACTTAACAAAGCTGCAGCTGTCACTGAGTTCCCTGCTGGATTGCTTTGATTAACAGGCCATCTTCTGCAATTTAGGATAAAACAATAACATCTAGTTGTGCAGTTTCAATACAGTTATTTGTTGATATTTCCCTAAGGGCTATCATTATTATGTCATTATGAAAGCTTGGCTGAATTTCCAAAGCTAGAAATATCTTAGTGGGGATTCTGAATTCACAGTTTGAATGACAGTTTAAAGAGGCTATTAAAGGATTAGCTGTCTTTGATGTGAATAGAATTTGTTTGTTCATGTATCATGTGTGTAGGAGTGAGAGCTGTGTTAGACTGTTAGAAGTTTATTTGTTTTTCATTACCACCCAGCACCTGAAGTCTGCCCTTAGTGGATACTAGGTGAGTGGCTATGGGGGTGGCATGGAGGCTATGAGGGACCAAAGAGGGATGGGTGGGTGGCATGAGTTGGCATGGAGGATATGAGTAGTCATGTGGGCATGTGGGAGGAGGACGTAAAATTCCAGCCTTTGCTTCCCTTAAGACTTCATAGAACCATAGAAAATTTACAGCACAGAAGGAGGCCATTCAGGCTATCTTGTCCATGCCAGCCCAAGGACACTCAGGTGCCCTTTCTAATCCCACCTTCCTGCACCCGGCCCATAGCCCTGCAGCTTACAGCACTTTAGGTGCAGATTCAGGTACTTTTTAAAAGAGTTTGAAGTTTCTGCCTCTACCACCAACTTGGGCAGCGAATTCCAGACACCCACTACCCTCTGCGTAAAAAAGTTCTTCCCCTTGTACCCCCTACACCTTCTGCCACTTATCTTGAATCTATGTCCCAATCCATCAATCAATCAGCACATTGCTCCACAATTCCCTACCTTTCAATCCACCCATTATAACCCAGCAAGGGCACTGGCAACAGCAAGGGATCTGACAGAGTGGCCATTGCGGGGACATGAATGCTGTCGCCTTGGGAGAGGCCATCTGGTTCCTCATTCACGGAACCACTACAACTTGCCTGGGTGGCACCCCGGCAATCTTAGTAATCCTTTGGAGGCCTTAGTCTAGGAGGTCGAATAGAGCAAAGAGACCATGTTTCCATTGGAGGCCAGGGGGCCCTCAGGAATTCACCAAAAACCAAATGGGAGCAGGGGACCAGGGAGATCAATTCCCAGAGTCTGGTGCTGAGGAGCTCACAGCAGTGCTGGAAGAAGTCCAATGACCTCTCGTCAATGGTGACAGCTGTCTGTACTGCTGTGAGAACGTGTGCTCCCCTTTGAGCACAGAGTTCTGTAGCCATGATGGCAGCAGTCTGAGTCTGCATGGCAGCAAGTATAAATCTCATGACCTCCATCTGAGCTTCCATTGCCGAACTGAGGCGTTGAGTGGAGTCTGCCTGTGCTGCAATGGATGCTGTGACAGTGACCACCAGATGCTGCATCACAACCAGACTCACAAACGTTGTCACGGAGTTGGCCAGCACTTCCACACTGGAAAGAATGGGCTCCAAGTTCTGCACAGTGCTCTGTGCCATGTTGGAGTCAGTCTCTCCCATGATCCTTGACAGTGACAAGGGACTGTCTTGCAGGTCTGACAATGTACCAAGAATATCAGTGTGTATGGCCGTTAGCGTTCTCCGGTATGCCGCCCCATCAAAGTAGCCTGTAGCAGAACCTGTCTGTAACCGCGCCCTTCAGTGAGCTGGTACATAATCTATCTTTTCCCCTGGTCTAGATTCAGACCACTCATGCTCAGTGACTCACCACGTGCAGATCTGAGCTCTACACTACACGCTAAGGTATGTGCTTTGCCAGTATCTGAGCAAGTGTCAGGTCAAGTGACGGTGTTTCTTCGTTGAAGGTGTGGTACAGTTTTTGCCCTTCCTCCTGGAGTTTCTGTGACTGGGCAATTCTTGGATAACTGAAAGCAGAAATTCAGAAAGGGAAAATTGGGGTGCAGGAAGGTGGATAGTTGGAAAGCAGGAGGTCAAGGGTCACATCAGCAGTTTGCATGCCATGCCAGATAAGGTTGAAATGAGAGTTGAGAAGGGCCATAAGGCAGGAACATATTATCATCCCGAATGTTCTCGGCAATGCCAGCTGCAACAGCCTCAGTCACAGCTGGCCTCGTGATGCTGAGCATAGTCTGCAGACCTGCTTGTCCCCCTCTGGTTCTGCTCTGCAGCTTGTAGTTATGGGCCACCATGTCCTGCAAGAGACAGAGTAGAATGTCAGTGAGTGTGTTACCATTAATTTGGGTGATTTGTCTGCCATAGCTGAATAGCTGGGATTATCTGGAGGTAGTGAGAGGAGAGTATGAGGCTGGCAGCATTGACAAATGTGTGAGGATGAGGTAGAGTGCTTGAACATTAGGCTTCAGTCCTGACTGCTAGGGAGTGCTGCTGGATGAGTGATGGGGGTATGGTGCATTGAGCAGCATGAGGGTTTAGTGGAGTAGGAGATGTCATGTGAAAATGCATTCACTGAACTTGACTATCCGTGTCACATCATTGGAACTTCTTGTGGCACTGCAGTCATGTCCTCATGACCAGGCCCTGGGAACTGACCTTCCTGACCACCCACTCCCATTCTTTTCTCAGTGTATTCCTTGAGGGCCTCCTGGCTCCCTGCAGAGATATCGCCTATTGCCTCCCTCCTCCTGCCGGCCTCCTGGATAAGGCTTCAGCGCATCATCTCAGAGCCTGGCTGGTTCTTTCTTGGCTATTGTCTATTTGGTATCCTTCTCCTTACAGCCACTTGTTACAGGTGGTCAGCAGCTTCTGTGTATTGAGTGTAGCTCTACTTTAAGAAGTGCTGTTGAGCTGAAACACATGCTAGCCAGATATTCTGCTCTGCTCCTGTTAAGTTTTCAGTCAAACAGCAGCATGGGACATGCTCCACTGAATGCTGCAAACATTTAAATGATGAGGCAGTGTAAAGGTTGCGTGCTGCTTGCCTCAACAGACATGTGCTCTGGAAAATTGCAGCCAACTGTTCGGGAGGGGCTGTGAAATTCCGCCCCTAGAGTTGGGTACAGGTTTCTCAGCAACTTCAGTTGGACGTCCTTCAAGATGAGACTGATGGACTTCAATTCTGTCAGACACCCAGCTGACTAAAAGGAACTCTTTAAGCTATTACTCCATGTCTTATTATGAACACTAGTACTTTTTTTGGAGGGGGGAGGGGTGGTCCTTCGATCAAAGGCATACAGTGCTTGAAAGTGCCTGGTCGAGGGACTGGACATCAGGAAGTGAGGTTAGTGGGGGTGGGGGTACTGAAAACCAAGCCCCTGCCCTTGCTCCCAAGGCCCCCACCAAGCGAAATCCCACCCCACATCCCTTACCTTTGTCCTGGGTCGGTCCACGATCCTGGGACTCTGGCGGGAGTGTGGGGGAGGGGTGTTCTTCTGGCAGCTGCCACGACTTCCTCCATGGTGCTGCTGAGCACAAAAGCTGCCAGCTCCTGATTGGCCGAGAGCTCTCGCTAGGCCAGCCTTCCGCCCCAGGGAACCTGATTCCAGGGGAAGGCCCGCTGCTGGCCTTCCGGAAAAGAGGCAGCCCAGACTGCAGTTTCTTTACTTCTTCATTCTTAGGGATTTTGGGGCCTTCACTTGCTGCCACTGTGTTCAGATAAATGGTCAGCAGGCGACCTTCCTAACTTTGACTAAAAGTTTATGCAAAATTATACAACACAAAAAGGCTGTGTTTGAAATCAGATTAAAAGAACACGCTGAACAAATCTAATGTTCTATTATCAGTGTCTTTACACAAATGCCTGAAAAACCAATCAATAATCTGTGATAATCAATTTGACCAAATATTGAACTACAGTGGTCCACCTTGCATGGGTAAGGGACACTGAGGGAGATCTTGGATAAAGGAAGATTCCTCGCTAGCTGTTTAATTGAGGACCCCAAGACAAGATTCTCGTCAGAGTTATTGAGGAGGGATACAAGAAGGTTATGTTTTCTTCAGCCTGATCGGCTGTTAAAAACCGTACAAGTCTGTTCTGTTCTGATAAGTGTAATTTTCCTTTTTGCTTTATTCCTCTTGTTTTGTGTCATTAAGAAGGTTTTATGAAATAAATTACTTCTTTAACTTTATTGAACGGAGGTCTTGTCTTACCTAGTGGGTTAATACTCTCAAAAGAACCAAGATCTCAGCCACCATTCCCCCCATCCCCACCCCCCACCCCCAGCCCGTGCCCGACTTCCTGATGTCCAGCCCCTCAGTCAGGCATTGTCAGGCACTGTATGCCTTTGATCAAGGGTCTGCCCCTTCCCCCTCCACCCCCCACCCCCAACCCCGCTGGAGGTGACAAGCTGCCCGCAGAGTAGCAGCTGCTGTGCACACCACATGACGGCAGGTCTGCAGTCAGCTAAATTAATCCCAGCATTGGCACGACTCAGACTATTTCTCCCTCCAGACCCCAAATCCATTCCCACACTCCTCTTCCTTAATTTTCCTTTCCCTTGACTCCCACTCCTGACTAATAAACCAAAAGTGCACGCAATGAGCTAAAGACTGAATTGAACCAGCTAACTTGAAGACCCTGAACACACAGCTGGAGAGCTGGCAGGAGGTCTGCACTGCCTCTTTCCCAGAAGCTCCACCGAACCACATGCCAATCGGGCAATGGCAGAGGAATCAGGTCCCCGTGGCGGAAGTCTCGCCCAGCAAGAGCGGCCGGCCAATCAGAGCAGCTCACACTTGTAGAGCACAAATAGTGATGAGTTCAAAATGTTCTCTTTTACCAAGTATTCAGTTATTACACCAGGAAATTTTGAAAGATTCTTGAGTATTGCTGAAAAAAGAGACATGTCTAAGCTTTTCATCTTGCACTCATCAGGATACACGCAAGAATACCAATATAATGGGGAAAAGAACAATTTATAGTATATGTGAAGAGAGTGCTGATTGGTTGGCAAGTGGCGTTGCCATGGAGAATGCACCACTGATGGTGGCTGAGAGTTAACTGCAAAGCATTGTTCGAAATTTAAACCAAGCAGCTTGATTGTGATTGGTCAAGGCATTGTCCTGAGGAATGAGTCAGCGAATGACTGTCATCTAATTTGTTTAGCTGAAACAGACACACTGGGCAGAATTTTCTGCCTGCCGGGCGGGCAGGCCCCACCCAATCTCCGGCGGGCGGGGAACCGATCCCTGCCAGAGAAACGGGCCCCGTCCCCTGCTCGCTGATGGCAAAATTCAATCCACTGTGTATATATGTTCTTTCTGCCTACAAAGGACAGGGCTCTGTGTATTAATATATGTAGCTTCCAGTGCATGCAAATGTGCCACACTGTGAGCCTGACTGACAATTTTAAATTGATTTTCAGCGTAATTCTTAGCACACTGAGGATTATTTAGCAAATTTTGTCCAATCGTGGAACCACATTTAATGTTGGACACTGTGTTTTGAGTTTCACAAGCACGGGCTGGTTGGGTACGGTCTGTACCCTGCCCGTTCTGAACAGCAGCTGGGACATGCTGTTTGATACGATCCACCAGTCTTTGGGACGTACGGCCTACATACCTAGCGTCACACTGGCACTGAAATTCATATACCACATTATTCATTTGTGTGATACGCAGAACGTCTTTTTGGCTTGATGGCAGCTTCCTGTTAGTGGCGAATACCACTCGTGTTGCTACTCCATAATAACAACGTGAAATGGCTGTTGCTCAAATTTTTGAGATACCTTGCCCTTCTAGGGTAATCTGAGGTAGATTGGGCACTTTTCAGGGCCAAAAGTCATGGCCTTTGGCCCGTTTATGAGTTTGCGAGATATATAGCTTGAAATAATCTGATCAGGGTAGCCATTAACCTGCAGGGTGCCTTTGATGCGCCCTATTCCAGCATCTAGCTTGCATGGTGAGCAAATGGCTTGGACCCTATTTACAAGGTTACCGATAAGACCAATCTTACAGTGTGTGGAACTGTACGATTCTCAACATGTATATTGACCACTGAAGGTAGGCTTGTGGTAGACCATGGTAGAGAGCCCCCCTGGCGGATTTCTCAACTAGCATGTCAAGGAAGGGGAGTTCATTTGACTGCTCCATTTCAAAGGTGAATGTGAGCGCTGGATGGAGCCCATTAAGACATGTAAGGAAATTGTTACATGCAGCTGTAGATTTAAATATAAAAAATGCATCATCCACATATTGGAAATATGCGAGGAGTAGGAAGTTAGGCATTATTCCATTGAAGACACGTTTCTCATGGAACCCAACAAAGGTTTTGTGAGAGCTGGGCCTAGAGGGGATCCCGCAACTGGCAGGGTACAGACCACACCCAACCAGCCCGTGCTTGCAAAACTCAAAACACTGGTGTCCAACATTAGATATGACTTTGCAGTTGGACAACATTTGCTAAATAATCCTCAAAGTGCCAAGAATTACGCTGACAATCAATTTAAGATTGTCAGTCGGGCTCACAATGTGGCACATTTGCGTGTACTGGAAGCTACATTTATTAATACACAGGGCCCTGTGCTTTGCAGACAGAATGAATATGTACACACATTGCAGCTGTTTCAGCTAAACAAAATAAGTGACAGCCATTCGCTGACTCAATCCTCAGGGCAATGCTTTGACCAATCAGGGTCAAACTGTCTGGTTTAAATTTCAAACAATGCTTGGCAGTTAACTGTAAGTCACCATCAGTGATGCATTCTCCATGGCAACGCCACTTGCCAACCAAATAGCACTCTATTCACATACAGTATAAATTGTTGTTTCTTCCCCCTATATTGGTATTCTTGTGAGTGTCCTGATGAGTGCAAGGCAAAAAGCTTAAACATGTTCCTTATCTCAGCAATACTCAAGTTCTCTACTACCAAACGACTATTTGTAACAGTCTTTTAAATCTCTGGCTATTGCAGATACTTTGAGAGCAATAAAACAGACATCTTAACCTAGAAATTCATCTAGGGTAGATTTTGGAAGACAATGGGTGCAGGGAATGATTCCAACATCAAAAGTCTGCCTGCTCATTAATGTCCAATTTTGGTTGGAAGGTTTAAATTATAGGCTCAGCCCCTCATTTACATATAAGTGGTCTAACACCTGTTTTAGATGATGACCATGGATGATTCAAAAACGGCCCAACCCAATTTCTGGTTGAATACTTTTCAGGTGCTTTTGACGTTCAGGACATTGGTTTCCAAACTGAGCCTTATTGCTCCTATTTTTCATCCATATCAGGTATATCAAGGTCCAATTTCTACTTAAATTAATTCTAATTAAAATCTTCCTCAGTTTCATTAGCTTAGTTATAGTGGCCGGACATATATTCATATCTTGGTTGTAGTTTGACTGGTGTCAGATTTCCTGTTGTATTGATCAAAGTGAGTCAGGAGTTTTATAAGAAGAGGGATTGTATGCCCAGTTGCCTAACTAGAGCACTAATTTCTCAGAACTGGGGACTGTTCTTGGATCTGAGATCACTGCAAAATAGATAGTACTTTGATAGTATTTTGGAAGGAAGGTTTCAGATTCTGAGAGGACTCATAGTGGTATTCCTCGAGCTATGGGACTCTTTCTACCATCTGATACCACTAAAACAGTGCCCTTTGGGGTCTGTGAGCATTAGGAGTAGTGGGTGTAGTATTAAGGTGTTCAAGACTGCAAGGGTTAATGTGGAACTGGGGAAACAGTACTGCCCACACTATGATATAGAGTCACATGGGAATAGAGTGCAGCAGTGAATTGGTAGATGTCGCATGAAGATAGCACCTAGTTAATTTTGCATCCTTATGTGTTATTAATAGATAGTTATTGTACAACCATGCAAGGCTCTAGACCTCTTCATGAGACAACATACAACCTTACAACATGGTGGCAGTAGGTGAAGGCCCCCAAAATCTCCAAGAATGAAGAAGTAAAGAAACGGCAGTCTGACCTAAGAGAAGTGTGCTTAAGTTGAAGACCTCAAATATGGAGCTGGAGATCACCTAAGACGCTCCATTGCAGGCTTGGAGGCTGAAGGGCAGCAGAAAGATCCACTGTGCACCGTAAGAGGTCTCCACCAGGGCATGTGGAGGTCAGTTGCAAGGCCTGATTGAAAGCAGAGTCAAAGGACCTAGCCAGATTGCAAAAGGGTGAGCAAACTCCAAACAAAGGCTGAAATAAGCTTTCAAATTCCGTGTAATAATCATGCAGCACTGGCAGACATTATTTTAATGAGCACGGCTTGAAGTAACATGGCGACCGCATGTGAGCGGAAATAAAAAATTAAAGAGAAGCCACAGCAAAAGATCGACTTCACTTCGATTCTCCAAGCTTAGGAAAGCAAATAGCTGGTCAAATGGTTTGTTCAAAAGGTTTTCTGCAGATTTTCTGGTTTAAAACAGCTCTTTAACCTGACAGGAGGCCTCAAAATTCCAAGAAGCACAGGAAGAAAAAAAAAGGTTACTGCAATGCTGTATTCCCCTGTGCTGTAGCCATAGATAATAAATCAACATTGCCAGACCAATTATGGCAGATGGAAGGGCCCGACCAGGTGCAAAATTGGATGTTACGGAGAAGAAGATTTTTAAGATATATGATAGCATCAGGCTTGAATAAAAAAACAGTTGAATGAGTGAATACACTAATATATTCAATAGGTCCAACAGTTGATGACATGATTGTCAGACAAGGAATAAATGAATCTTCTGATAACTTTGGAGGCATCTCGAAGTCCTTTGATATCTACTTTAACCTAAGAAGCAATACATTTTTGAGCAAACAAAATTTAACAAGAGAGTCCAAAAGCCAGGGGGACTGGTAGACTCTTTCATGAATGAGTTATACAGGTTGGCTGAAGGCAGTGACTATGGTGATCTTAAGCCAGAGCTCATATGAGACCGAATAGTCGTGGGAGTGACCGATGGCATGCTTTCAGGTGCACTCCAATATAAAGAAGATCTGACTTTGAAAAAAGCCACCCAAACCGTCAGACAACCAGAAGTCCGGCTACAAAACCGATCCATTTTGCTTGGCGATGTAAAGCCGTGGTACAGAGCAACACCAACAGTCCAGCTCATAAAGCAACAAAATGGCAAGGAGCTTCCAGGGCAAGGAAAGCAACACCCAAGCAAAACACAAGATAGTGGAAGACCATGTCAGCGCTGTGGTGCAAGCTGTGTCCAGCAATCACTGTGCAGCACTTTCGCTGCAAGTGCCACTTGCAAGGGCCACTTTGGAAGGATGTATAAGTCCACAGTATCAAGATGTATGAAGGAGCCTAAACGAGTTCTCTTGGGAGAAATTAAGGATTGCAGATTCATGTTTTGGAATGCTGACATATCTGTAAATGGTCACTTCACGAATTTCAAATTAGACACAGGAACCAGCGTGACGGTCCTGTCAGATAAGGAACCGTGGCTAGTGAAACAATGTCTGAAGCCATCTATAACACAGTCTTATGGACCAGGAGGCATCAAGCTCCAGGAACGTTGTGAGCAATGCTCCAATATAAAAACAAACAACTATGGGAGACGTTATATGTGCTCCACAGCCAAGAATTTCCTCTACTGAACAGGAAATTCTGTATTGATTTCAGCCTCATCCAAAAGACCAATGAAATTAACCAGTGAAGATCTGGTTCTGATTTTAAAAAGGCTTTTCCGAAACTTTTCACTGGGCTGGAGCGATTGGAGGTTGCATACAGGATAACACTGAGAAAAGGTGCCAAACCCGTGTGCGTGTTTACAGCATGGAAAATATCACACCCGCTCATGAAACAAGTACAACAGCAGCTTGAAGAGATGAGAAAGATGCAGGTCATCTCCCCGGTCACTCAGCTGACAGAATGGTTTTCCAGGATGGTCCCAGTTCTGAAGCAAAATGGGTTTATTCGCATCTGTGTCGACCTGACACAACTCAACAAGGCAGCGGCGAGAGAAATCCACCCCATGTCCTTGGTGGACGACGGCTTGACCAAACTCTCCAAGACCACAGTGTTCTTGAAAGTTGATGCCAACGATGGCTTCCGGAATGTTCTATTAGATGAGAAATGTAAGTTGCTGACAACTTTTATCACCCCATTTGTCAGATTCTGCTTCAGTCATTTGCCGTTCGGCATTACCTCGGCACCCAAGATTTTTCAGCGCACAATGTCAGACATCTTACAAGGCCTGAAAGGAGTTATCTGTCATATAGATGACGTCCTTGTCCACGGTACGACTGTCGAGGAACACAACAGTAGACTCACGGCTATCTTGAAACACTTGCAGGAAGCAGGAATGACACTGAATGCTAAGTAATAGTTCCCTAAGATCTCCATTCATTTCTTAGGTCACATTGTGAGTAGCAAAGGCATCATGGCAGACCCACACAAAACAAAGGCAATTAATGAGCTTCCAACCCCGTCATCAATTCCAAGCCTCCAAAGATTCCTGGACATGATGAATCAGTCGACAAAATTTCTGCCCAACCTGGCAAAGGTCACATGCCTCTGAGACACCTTCGCAAAAGTCCCAAGCTTGGTTTTGGGGTGCACACCAAGGGCAAGCATTCCATCAGATCAAAGACATGCTGCTCACCATGACCCATCCCTGTCAGCTACAATTGCAGTGGAGGCCTCTTCAACAGGACTAGGGGTAGTTCTGTTCCAAGAGCAGCTGGATGGATGCCACCAACAGTGTATTATGTGTCAAGGGGGCTGTCAGACACAGAGATATGGTATGCAGTTATTGAAAAAGAGTAAGTAACGTGGGCTTGTGAGAAGTTCTCTGATTATATTGTTGAAAGCGATCATCAAGACAGATCACAAACCATTGGTCTCACCATTGGATGAGAAAGAACTCACCAGGATGCTCCCCAGAATTCAGAGGTTCCGCTTGCCTCTCATGTGCTTTGCATACGAGATGGTGTACTTCCAGCGGAAGCATAAAATGACACACTGTCCAGAGCCACAGTCAACCAGCCTGTGACACACAGGGCAGAATTTTGAGGTTGGTGGGTGAGCGCAGTTGACAGGCCCAGGAGAGGCCGGGAAATGGCCTGCCACCCACGATTGGCCCCCGGCCACGATTTCATGCTGGTGGGCAAATTAAGGCCCGCCCGGTGTGAAATGCGGCTCCTCACTGGGAAGGGCCGGGTGGGAGTGGGTGCTTGTTGGCCACTAGGTCCAATAGCGACCCGGTGGCCGGTTTAAAAACGGCACAGTCAGCCCCTGGAAGGCTGCCATGGGAGAACGTCTCCTCTGCGTTGTCAATATTCAAGTTATGGAGTCGAGTGCGGCTGGACACGGCAGGCGGGAGGGCCGGTCGGGTGGGCACTCAGCCCCCTGCTTTTCGGATGAGTGCCTCGCCATCCTCCTGGAGGAAGTGGCTGTCAGGAGGGGCACACTTGTCCACAGAGATGGGAGGAGGAGGCCACTGCACCACACAAAGAGGGCATGGGAGGAGGTTGCAGCGCTGGTTTAGCAGCCATGACGTGGTGCAGGGCAAATGGTTGCAGTGCCGGAAGAAGTTCAATGTCATGCTCTGCTCAGGAAGGGTGAGTACCGTGTTGGCATGGGTCAGCTTGCAGAAGCATTAATGTGTGGCCATTCCCCCATGGACCTCAGGGGCGCTAGAGTCTGCGCGCCAACTGTTAGTGACGCTGGAGCTGGCCAAGGGGGTGAGCCCTGGCTGCTTGGACTGAGTGCCTTGCGGCTCGAGGGCGACGACTTGGTTGTGCCCTGCAAGGTGCTCCTCAGGTGGGCTTGGCCAGGCTGCAATGGCGCTGCAGGTAGAGAGTGGACTAATCGATGCTCCTCTGTCCTTTCAGGAGAAGATGAGCCATAACCAATTGGAGAGGTCATGTACAGGCGGAGGCCCACCCAACCTGCTGTTGCTCACCAGGTTCGAGCAGGGGGCCCTTGAGCTGGAGAGCTGGCACACTCCATGTGCAAATGGTTGTAGAGAAGCTGGGGTGTCAGACGAAGGTATGAGCACATTGCAAAGAGGGGAGAGTTTCGGATTGTGCAACCATTCTAATGTAGTCTCTTTATTGATGGGAGCCTCAAACCTGGATTCCCCATTTATCATTTAAAGACGATGGTGCCGTGATGCAGATCCCCATTGTCTCACCAAGGTGCCAGAGTGATGACTTTAACTAGTGACATGTCCTTGTTCTCCCTTTTAGATTCACCAGCACACATTCCCTCTCTGGACCTTGAAGGGCCACCCTTGATGCAAGAAGACTACCGGGCTTCATTTTCACCTGCATCACGCCCGCTCTCTGAACCAGGCACCCTCACAGATGCCAGCACCTTGGTGGGCATTAGATCAGCAGCTAGCATGCGTGCGAAAGAGCGCAGAAATCTCCCTGAGGCACTTTGATGATCCGATGTGTGTCTCGCTGCCCTCCCAGAGCAGGTGGCAGCACGCCAAGATATCCTTGTTCCCATGGACGGGAGGAGGAGGCCGCCCCACCTCACCAAAAATGCCTGGGAGGAGGTGGCATCCAGGATAAGCTCAATTGATGTGGTGAGACGCACACGGGTACAGTGCCGCAAGTGGTTCAATGACCTCCTGCGATCGGGAAGGGTGAGTACAGTGTTTGCATGGGTCACTTAGCACAGCAGATAGGACTTGGTCGCCCCCACCCCAGCCCAGAGCTCAGAGTTGTTTGAGTGGCAAATGTCAATGAGGCAGCATCTGGGCAAGGGATTGAGCCCTGGCTGTTTGGAATGAGTGCCTTGCGGCTCCAGGGTTACCAATCGGCTGAGCCCTGCGAGGTGTTCCTCAGGTGGGGTTGGCCAGGCTGCAATGGTGCTGCAGGCACAGGGTGGACTAATCAATGCTCCTCTCTCCTTTCAGGAGGAGACAGCCCAAAATAATGTTGAGAGGCTGTGGACTGGCAGATGGGTGGCCCCACCATCTAATCCTGTCCGGATATGAGTAGGAGGCTCTGGAGCTGGAGAGGCGCCATGTGCCTAGGTCAAGTGGCCACGGTGAGATTGGGGTGTCATAGCAGAGGTAAGAGTGCAGTGTACTGAGGTCAGAATATCTGTCATAGCATCCCACTGTTGTCTCTATATTGATGTGAGCCTCAAACATGGAATCCCCATTGATAATGGAAAGACGAGGGCATCCTGATCAGTGTGCCAGGCATGTACATTAACAGTGTAACAACTTCAACTAATGACATGTCCTTGTTCTTCCTTTCAGGCTTAACAGAAGCCCATCGGGGTCAGGAGCCTGAAGGCCCACTCCTCACCCCAGAGGACACAGACAATATAAACGCACCAGTGTCACACCCCCTCAGCCAGGCAGGCACCAGCGCAGATACCAGCACCGCGGTGGGCATTCGATCAGCGGCTAGTATCTCAGTGCACAGCGGTGAGGGCACTTCACACTTGCTTGAGGTGCAGGTGGAGGCAGAGAGAGCCCAGGGCGCCGGCAGTCGGAGGACTACAGGGGACCAGGAACATGCTCAGTCGGTGTCTGATGATGTGCCTCTGGAGTCGTCCATGAGGCAGCAGATGCTGATGTCCAGCAGGGTGTGTGGGAGGATCTGGCGGAGATACATGAGGCAATGCTTGCCATGGTCTCCATTGTGGAGGAGTCCATGTGGAGCATCGGCAATGCAATGACCCTCATGGCCGAGCGCACTGCCTCCTCCATGGAGAGAGTGGCAATTCTCATGGAGAGGCTTCTCCAGGAGCTGAATCAGGGGTTCCTGGGGATGCGCTTGACCCTGCAAGCCCTCACACCGGCAATGACCTTAGGCGGTCACTGTCAGTGTGTGAGATGGATGGGGCACCCAGTATCCCAGCTAGGTGACCATCCATCAATGGTGAGCAGAGAGGTTCAAAGCGACTTGACACTGGCGCACAAGCTGCTTGTCATCTCTACTGGCTCCTCTCAGGGCGCTCCTGATGAGGGCAGCAGCTCCTCCGCCCCTCTGCTAGTGACCATGACATCCAATGAGGCTGCAGTGACTGGAGAGATGCCAGCGTGCCACTGGCCGCTCCCTCCGAGGCGGGGCTATCACAGGCTCCATGGGCCAGAGGATGCCCGCCAAGGTCATCAGGGCCATTGGACAACAGAGTGAACAGGCTGTCCCCAATGCCGGTGCCAGCGACGGGGGAGCACCTAGACGTAGTACCCATAAAGGCAAACTTAAAAGCACCTTAGGAACAATACGGGCTTATCACTGGTGATTTTTTTTGCCCCACTTTTAAATTAGTTATTAGTAAGTGTGATGGAGAACACCTTTCCATTTAATTTGTTTTATGTATGCCAGGCACCACACCGTTAAGTGTGTTTGTGTTCAACAAGCCTCTGGGTGCTTCATTAGTTCTGCAGGTGCAGGGTAACCCATGATGTTATGAGTGACTTGTTGGCCATTGAACTTTACTGAAATGGCACATAATGCACGTTCTTCACCAAGCAAATGTTCCTGTCAGGTATCGAGTGTGGAGCCTGCAGCCCTGGCATGTAGTGGTGGGTTTCTTGGCATCTTTGGTAGGCTAGCTGAAGGAGTGTTGGATCAAAGCCTCCCGAGTGTCCCTGCCTCCATGGAGGTTGCCTGGGTCAGCGTCTATGCCCTCAGCGTTCTCCTGAGTGTGCTTGTCCTTGTACTCACTACTGAACTCATGGTCTGCTGCCAGAGCAGCTGCTTCAACATCTTCTTCCTCCACTGTGCCCCCCTCTCCAGTGCAAGATTGTGGAGAGCGCAGCATGCAACCACTATCAGTGACATACAATCTGAGGGGTATTGCAGTGCTCCCCTTGCACGGTCCAGGCATCAGAAGCGCATCTTGAGAAGACCTATGGCTCTCTCCACCACAGCCCTTGTGGAGGCGTGACTCCTATTGTACCACTGCTCAGCTTCTGTTCTTGGATGGCGGAGAGGTGTCATGAGCCACCTTCTGAGGGGGTAGCCCTTTCACCCAGCAGCCATCCATCAAGCCAGGCTGGAGCACTGAAGAGCCTTGGCACCTGGAAGTGTCTGAGGATGTAGGTGTCGTGGGAGCTGCCTGGGTACCTTGCACAGACTTGCAGAATCAGCATCCTGTGGTCACACACTATCTGCACGTTCATGGAGTGGAAGCCCTTCCTGTTGACGAAGGCACTGGGCTCACCTGCTGGCGCCTTCATGGCCACATGTGTGCGTCTATTACACCCTGGACACGGGGGAAGCCAGCAATGGCCGCGAAGCCTCTAGATCACTGTGCCTGGCTGGCCTCGTCTGTGCAGTAGCGAATGAAAGTCAATGCACGCCTGAACAGAGCATCTGTAACCTGCTGGAAAAAGCTGCAGGCATAGAAGCTGAGGGCAGCTGTGACCTTCAGTGCCACTGGCATGGGGTTTCCACCCATACTGTCGGAGCTGATCAGAGCTGATCTCAGGGCTGATCATCTGACAGATAGAGGTGACTGTCCCCCTTGAGAGGAGGATCCTCCTTCGGCACTGCACCTCAGACATATTGAGGTAGCTGGATCACCGCCTGTAAACCCTGGCAGCAGGATAGTGGTGTCTTCTGCGGCCACTTCCGCCTTGGGCTTCCTGTTGGCCCTGCGCCTCTCCTCCCACAGGTGGCTCCCTTGGAGGTTGAATAGGCACCCCTGGCCTCCTCCCCCTTCTGGCCCTCTCTTCCTCAGAGGAGGAGGTGCCTCAGGTGGAGACCACAATCCCCATTCCCAGGGTAAGGGAAGGCTGCCTGATGCCTGGAAGGACCCAAGGGGTATGACTCCTCTGGAGCCCTGAACTGAAGCCTGCTATTTCTGTCAAAGCAGCTCTGAAGTGAAATGAAGTTGTCCTGTTCACACATGTAAGCAGCTGTATGTTATAACCTAAGCATTAGCGAGACCACTCACCCCTCTTATCCCACCCATGGATCAGGTTTTTGAAAATGTGGCCTATCCGCCTGCCCATTGCGCTCATGCGACACCCTGAAAATTGCATGGGCTGCGTAAAATCAAATACAATTGGCACCTCAAGGACCTTAACTGGCCCGTTAATTAATGGCGGTCGCGCCTCCGTCCTCATAGCATGCCCGCCTACCGAAATATCGCGATGGTGCGCGGTGATGTCAGGACGCATGCCCGACACCATCGCGTGTCATTTTAGGTTCCGGCTTGTCAGGCCCGCTCCCGCACGCTGACTGTAAAATCCTGGCCCAGGTGAGCAAAGGTAGCGCAAAGCAGTTGTGACTTCAACTCCTCCAAACTTGTAAAGAACGAGATCTGAAAGAGTCGTAAAGCCTCCCGATTGTCTGAATCTGTAAAGTCAGATACTTGGCGGGGGAGAAGGGATAGCTAGTAAATATTACTGTAAATACACCTGGGTAAAGACTTGGGGGAGGTGTAGTATTTGGGTGTTTGGGACTGCAAGGGCTAATGGGTGAAGAGTCACTGGGGAGGAGTAGAGTGTAGTAATGAATCTTGTAGAGGTCAGCATGGAGATAGCACCTAATCAGGATTGTATCCTGTCTATCTATATAGTTTTGTGTTATTAATAAACAGTTATGTTTCAACCATACAAGCCTCTAGACCTCTTCATAAGACAACATATAACCTTACAACAGTGGGAGGGCAATCTAGTTCTGGTGTGCAGGTTTTCAGCATTACGGCCAGGATATTAACTTGGGCCATCGCCTTTGCTGTGTCATTTACTCAGTCACTTTTTAATGTCACATGAAGTGAATTGAAAGGCTGGATGCTGGCACCTATGGTGAGATGAGCCTTGGGAGAAGCCCGAGTAGATTTGCGCACTTGGCATATTTGGCTGAAGACACTTGCTAATACTATTGTCTCTTGTATAGATACCATCCTTTATTGGAATTCACAGCGGTGCTGCAGCACTCTTGAATTTTATTTTATTTGTGTTTTACATTCATACAAGTCCTGCAGTGCTGACATAAAATGTAGTGTTGGTGGGTTTCTTTTTTCACACAGAAAATTCTATAAAGGCAGTATTTTGTGAGATTGTGTACTGCTGAGTGAAGTCCTGTTGAGCTTTCCAAGGTTACCAGCATGCCCCGGAAATTATATGCCACAGCGTCAATGGTGAACACTTAAGTCAATAAGTATTCAGGTCAGTTTGAAAAAAAATTGAAAAATTGATGTGGAACAAAAGCTTTTAAAACAGTGTCACAAATTGCAAATCTAGCCTGACCTGTTTTTATTATAATTTTTCATATTTTGTTGAGCCAGGTTACTATAAGGGTGATCCTTTTCCACCCCTACCACTAGATTGCATGAAGTTGTACACTCTTCCTGACTGACTGCCTGTATTTCTGGGTTGAGGTTATCCACACAGCCCCAATGATCCCGTTAGTACAGAAACAGGTAAAGAAAGTTAACTTGTGACACAGGGCTCCATTCTTATTTCCTCTGCCTTGCACCCTGGAACTAAGTATTGCTATATAGAGAAAAAAAAATCATCCCTATTTTGCCCTCTTTGGAAGGACTAGTCCAGTTTATTCAGGTGTCACTGTGACATTGCCCCATTCTGTCGTCACATTCATTCCTGTGTGGTTCTGTTCTCTTGAATATTTGCAATTTTCTCTTTGAGCTCTGATTTCGATATAAAATCTCCCCTAGTGCAAATTAAAAACCTGTTTCATGTAATATTTATTTTCTGTTTAGCTTTCTGAGTCTGCTGTTTTTCATGTTTGCCATGTTAAGCCAGCTCTATCTATGCTGTATCCAGCTCTCTCCATGCATCTTGGTCCATTTTCCCCCTATGCTCGATATAGCTTTCTCTGTGCTCATCTCTATTCATTCTTTACGTCTTGTTCCAGTTTCTTCCTGCTTTGGCCCTATCTTTCATCCTCTGGCCTGATATTTTGCCACAGTTCAGCCCTCACTCTCAATGCTTCGGCCTGCTTTGTTTTACATTTCTCTTATTTTTGATTCAGTTAAAGTATTAGCATATTTAATGTCAGGGCAATATCTACCTAAAGAAACAAGAATAAGAAAATAAAGAGTTGCATTTATATTATGGCCTTTACAATATTAGGATGTCCCCAAATGCTTTAAAAGCCAATGAAGTCATGTTCATCTTTTGACAGGAAGATGACCATACTCATCATCTGGAATGTTTGAAAGGCTTTGGTGAGTAGGTAGGTCATTGCTAAGGCCAATCTATGTCTGGAAGGTTCTACAGCAAATAGAACAGGATATTTCAGACGATTGAGTTTAGAATGAGCTGCAGGCTCGGGATTTCCTCTCCTTGTGTTTACTCAGCCTCTGATAACACATTTACTTTCAAAGGAGGCAGCACTGTTTTTTATTTGTTTGTGGCAGGTGCAGTGATCCTGGGCGAACTTCTCCCAGACTCAAAGTAGATATCAAAACTCCTAAGTGAAGCCTTCAAAGTGTCCTTGTAGCACTTCCTTTGGCCTCCAGGACAGTGCAACCCAGACTCAAGCTCTCTATAGAAGATTCGTTTGGTAAGCCACTGTCAGGCATTCTGGCTACATGACCAGCCCAAATCAGTTGTGGCTGTCTCAACATGGTGTGGACACTAGGTATGCCAGCTCCAGTGAGCACCACAGTGTTGGTATTTTGTCCTACCATCTGATCTTCAGGAGTTTCTGAAGGTAGCTGAAGTGAAAGTGGTTGAGCTTCTTGGCATGATGCTGATACACAGTCCAAGTCGTGCATGCATAGAGCAGAGTGGGTAGGACTGTTGTTCTATTGACTTTCAGTTTGGTGGGAAGATTCAGTTCTCTTTGTTCCCAGACTGATGTTCTAAGTCTGCTGAAGGCTATACTTGGTTTGTCAATTCTTGCATGTATCTCATCATCAATATACACAGCTCAAGAGAGTGTGCTGCTGAGATAAGTGAACTTATCCACTGCTGACAGATTCTGATCATGGACTGAAACCTTGGGCTTGAGATATGGCTTTCCTGGAGCACACTGATACCTTACTTCCGTTTTCTTAGTGCAGATTGAAAGGCTGAAGTTGTCACATGCATTGGAGAAAAAAACCCATGTTACATTGCATCTCCAGCTTTGAACCGGAAGCTTGTGCACAGTCATCAGCAAACAGGAAATCATGAAGTGTGTCCATGGAAACCTTCGTGTTTGCCTGGAGTCATGTCAGATTGAGCAGATTCCCATCCATGCCTGACTTCAATGCCAGGTACATCATCATGGATGGTATCGAAGACCACAGCAAAGAAAAACATGCTGAAGAGGGTTAGCACTAGCACACATCCCTGTTAAACTCTATTCGTGACTGGGAATGTGTCGGAAAACTCACATTCATCCAGGAGACGTGCCAATATACTGTCATGGCCAGCATTTGTGATGAATTTCTCAGGGCAGCCGAATTTCTCCATTACGTTCAAAGGTCCTCACAGTTGACCGTGTTAAAGGCCTTGGTCAGGTCAACAAACATAGTGCAGATGTCCATGTTCTGTTCTTGGCATTTCTTCTGGAGATGTCTAACTGAAAACACCATACCAATAGCCTTGGCCTTTTCTGAAACTGCAGACTCTGGTAGCAAATCCTGGTGGTGTACTAATGGTTCAGAAAGATTCTGGCACAGATTTTGCCAGCGATGTTGAAGAGTGAGATTACTCTATGATTGTCGCAAGATTGGTGAGTTCCTTTCTGCTTGTACAGGTGGACAATGGAGGCATCTTTATAGTCTTCTGGGATGGTTCCTTGTTCCCACATAGACTGGAAGCATTTACTGAGTTTCTTGATCAGGCATAGAGCTCCAGCCTCATAGACCTCACTGGGATAACATCTGCTTCTGGAGCTTTGCTGCTAGACAGGAGTTTGATTGTATTCATGGTTTCTAACAGCATGGGAAGGTCATCAAGAGAGCAGTTGATGGCAACCTATGGGGGCCTGTTGATTGCTTCTTCATTGATTGATGAAGGCTGATTGTGGTTAAAGTGCACTGCCCATCCTTCTCGAATTTGTGCTTTTTCTGTGAGTATTATTGATCCGTTGGGACCAGTGATTGGTGACGAATTAGTGAATTGGGGCCTGTAGACAGATTTCAGAGAAATGAAGTACTTTTAAAATGATGTCATTGTTGTAATATAAAAAACATAGAAGCGAATTTGTGCACAGCAAGGCTCCACAAAAGGTAATGTGATAATGATCACATTTTAGTGGTGTTAGTTGGGGAATACCTTTGGCCAAGATACCAAGTAGAACTCCCCTGCTCCTCTGCAAATAATGCCATGGGATCTTACATCTGCCGGAGGGCAGATGAGGCTTTGGTTTAACATCTTGGGCGGAATTTTACGCCAACGGGATTTTACGGTCCCGCTGAAGTCAATGGAGTTGAGAATGGCTCGCCGCATTTTACAGCTCTGTCCCCACCACGACGGGGCTGTAAAATTCCAGCCTTTATTTGAAAGACAGCACCTCCAACAGTACAACACTCCTTCAGTACTGCACAGAAGTGCCAGCCTGGATTAAGTGCCCAGATTAAGGGCAGGACTTTTAGGTTGGCGTGATTGGCCGGCCCAGGAGCAGCCGGGGAACCGACCGCTGACCGCGATCGGCCCCTGACCGTGCGCACTGAAATGCTCAGCGTTGCCGGGGTGGGGGCAGGAGGAGGGCGGGTGCTGACGTAAGTGTGCGTGTGGGCGAGCACTGAATGAAAGCTCCCTGAAAGCACAGAGCTGCCTCAGGGAGCTGAGGACTTGAAAACAAATAAATACATTTTTAAAAATCTGGACAAAAATGCCCAAGCATCACAATCAGTCACCTGAACAAATACATGATAAAAATGCTGTCCATAGATTTTTATTTAATAACGGGAACCTCATCCCGCCCTTGGATGAGATTTCATGAAAAATGCAAAGTCCGCCTGGCCGATTTACCCATCCTCCAACCGTAAGGTTGAGCGGACCACAAAAATAAGAGCCAATTGCGACTTTACTTACATTAAATGGCCTCTTAATTGTCGGCGGGCACGCGCCCACAAACCGAAACATCGCAGGAGCGCGGGATGATGTTGGGATGCTCGCCCAATGTCATCTCCTATGATTTCGCTTCCAATCAGGTCGGGCGTGTGCCCGCCTGCTGAGCTAAAAATTCTGCCCAAAGTCTCTAGGATAGGGCTTGAACTCATTACCATCTGGCTCAGAGATAAAAGTGCTGGCACTGAACTATGGCTGAAGAGTCCAGAGATCTTGTAGTCTATGCAAATATACATGTCTTCTAAAACTTCAATCAGTTTATTGTCGTTGTCAACCAAAGTTAACTGCTTCTCAAATAATTCAACAGATTTGTGATGCTTCTGAACTTTTGCTGATTAATCTTGACAAATTATTCTTGATGACTCCACACTGTTCTGATGAATGTCAAAGGCATTTTGTAATAAATTCTCAAAACATTTTCCCCACTGCTGACATTAGGCTAACTGATCTGTAATTTCTAGGTTCATGTCTCTATCTCCTTATAAACACTTGAAAAATATTCACCATCTTCCACTTCTCATGTACATCTCCTGTAATGAACAGCCATGGACAGTTGTAATTGTGACGGAATCTGTGAGAAAAGCTTGGATTGAGACAGACCCTAACTGCTGAGGAAACTAGAATTTCTGGTTGAAACTATGGGCTGAATTTTATGTTGATTGAGCGGGCGTGTGCCCGGCCCGATTGGGCATGAAATCACGCGAGATGACGTCAAGCGAGCATCCCGACATCATCGTGCACTCACATGTAATTTTGCTCAGTGGGTGCGCACAAAAGTCACAAGCATGCCCGCTGACAATTAGGAGGGCAATTAAGCCCATTAACAGCTCAATTGTCTACTATTTTTCATTGCCCGACCAACCTAATGGTTGGAGGATGGGCGAATCGGCCAGGCGGCCTTAACATTTATCATGAAACCTCATCCAATGGCGGGATGAGGTTTCCGTTATGAAATAAAATAAAAGATAAAAATCTGTGGGTAGCATTTGTATCATCTTTATTTTCAGGTGCATGATTGTGATGCTCGGACATTTTTTTCTGCTTTTTAAAATTTATTGGAACATTTTCAAGTCTGCAGCTCCCTAAGGCAGCTTTCTGCCTTCAGGGAGCTTTCTGTCAGCGCACGCCCGTACCCACGTTGACATCATCGTCCACCCTCCTCCCGCCCCCACCCTGGCAGCGCTGAGCTTTTCAGTGTGCAGTTCAAGCTGGTTGGCCGTTAATTGCCAGCCAGTGTGAAATTACGGCCGGGGGCTGATTGCGGTTGGCTGTCCATTTCCAGGCCGATCCCAGGCCCACCGATTGCGCCTGCCCACCAAGCTAAAAATTCAGGCCTGTATAAAAGGAGACAGAGCAATCAGAGCTCAGTAGAAGTTGATGAGTCCACTGGGGCAATACAGGCAGGCTGAAGGAGACAGAGCCTTGATGCAGAAGCTGAGAATAAGCAAATACACAGTTGCTGAGCTGTTTCTGTTTCTTTATGATTTTTATTTGTGGATCTAATCCATCCAGACTGAGTTGAGCAGATTCTGTGATGTGTACAATTTCTGGTGAAGACTGTTCCCGTGGAACCCAGGTTGGTTGTACACTGCTGTTAGATGGGCATCAGGCTATATCCTGGAAGAAGAGGAGCTGAAATTCTTTATAAGAAGGCATTTGATAAAGTGCCACATCAAAGATTATTATGGAAAATAAAAGCGCATGGTGTAGGGCATAACGTATTAGCATGAGTCACAAAAAGTTAGCATGTTGGTACAGCAAGCAATTAAGAAGGTTAATGGAGTGCTATCCTTTATTACGAGAGGGATTGAACATAAATGTAAGGATGTTATGCTTAAGTAATACAGGGCATTGGTGAGACAATACATCGAACACTGTGTGCAGTTTTGGTCTCCTTATTTAAGGAAGGATGTAAATGCATTGGAGACGGTTCAAAGGAGGTTTACTAGATTGATCCCTGGAATGAGTGGGTTGTCTTATGAGGAAAGGTTGGACAGACTGGACTTGTTTCTACTGGAGTTTAGAAGAGTGAGGGGTGATTTGATTGAAGTATACAAGATCCTGAATGGCCTTGGCAAGGTGGATGTCAAAAGGGTGTTTCCTCTTGTGGGTGAGTTCAGAACTAGGGGGCACTGTTTTTAAAATTAGGTGTTGTCCTTTAAGGACAGACATGAGGAGAAATGTGTTCCCTCAGAGGGCTGTGCGACTTTGGAACTCTCTGCCTCAGAAGGCGTTGGAGGCAGGGTCATTGAATATTTTTAAAGCAGAGGTAGATAGATTCTTGTTAGGCAAGGAAATCAAAGGTTATTGGGGTTAGATGGCAACGTGGAAATCAAACACAAGAAGATCAGCCATGATCTTATTGAATGTTGGAGCAGGCTTGAGGGGTGAATGGTCCACTCCTGTTCCTATTTCTTATGGTCTTATGTTTGACAAGCTACACCACATGGACTGCAGTGGTTCAAGAAGTCAGCTCACCAGCACCTTCTCAAGGGCAATTAGGGATGGGCAATAAATGCTGGCCTACCCAGCGACGTCCACATTCCATGAACGAATAAAAAGATATATGCTGAGTAGGCTGCTGAGCCAATTCATCTTAGTTGTACCTGCCCTTTAATGTGCAATTTATAGTTGATAATCAACTGCAATTTGTCCGTTAATTCATGTTTAACTAATGTTGACATTGGGTTTTAGAGTATCGATGATTTACTAAGAGAATATTTAGTATTTGCTTTGTTTGACTCTTTTATAGTAAACATTCTTCAGTTTTAAATCGTGGAATTTTGTGGCTTCATTCTTTTAGTAAATAACTGGGATTTTGGATTTCTTCTACTTTTAAAGAGAAAACAGTCACTGGTCTCTACCGAGATTGTAACAAGTCACTGAGCAAACCAAGTCTCTCAGCAGTTGTCACTGCTTACTTATGACCTCCCTAATAAATCAAAACCTTTAAATGCACTGTTCCTCTAAAATATCAAAGAAGATTTTGGTGTAGTCTTACATATTCATTGCTGAAAGTAAAGCTTCTGAGTCTTCTTTGTTGTCATTTTACCCCATTATTCTTCTCTGACACAAAAAATTCAAATAGAATAATGCTGCAATCATCCATTTTCAGTTTCAAACATTGAGGCATGCCATTTGTTCCTGGGCCAAATATGATTTACAGTACATGTGTTGTTAAGTGGTTGCAACAGCCAAAATTGTGAAACTTACCAAATGGGATTAGACTTGTTTTAATAACAATTGGCTAAATTATAGGCAACTAACAGTTAAATGCTTACTCCTTAGTTACACCCAAATGGGAATATATAGGAATATATAGGAATAGGAAATTGTCTCGGCTGGTGAAGCAAAATGGACAGTATATGATCGCTCGGTAAATGCATCACCTGATGTTCAGTCCCATTGACTGTAATGGAGTGGAATATCATGCGTTGCATATAAAGAGTGACCAATCTGATACCGTCTGTTTTGTACCACCACCTGAGATAAATTTACACCACAACAATTTTATATTAATGCTACAAAGTTGAGCTTTAATATTAAATTCATTATACTCCCAATGGGTAGTCGTCTTTAAAACTGTGTGGGTTGGTGTTACAGTGATGGCCTGCAATCTCCTAAAGCATGTCTCTTCACTGGTAGAGAGGGATCAGTAAAAATATCCATATTGTTGAGTGTGGCAATTTATAATTGATAATAACTCAGTGTTAACAAACCTGACACTCAACAATAGAGATCCATATGTTGACCCCTCCCTAGTGGAATCCCCTCCTACCTACTCCCTATGCTGCTAATCCTTTTTATTTGAAGCTGGTTGTATGTTTTGTCATGGCTGGCAGAGGGTAACAGGACAATATAAATAAATCTTGTGTCGGGTATTGCTGCATTGTGTCACTCTCAGTAGGAGCAGATTTTGGTTGATTTTTTGATAGTGGGAGATTTTGTGTCCATTAAAAAGACATGGGGCAAAATTTTCCCCCCGTTGGGGGGGGGATGTGCGGGAGTGGGCACGGGCGGGTGGGTTCCCGATTGGCGTCCCTGAATGGGGGCGCGCCACCATTTTATGTGGGTGGGCCAATTAAGGACTGCCCAGCGTGACGTCTGCTTGGAAGCGCTGTGCGCTCCCTGTGCAGGCGGGAGGGGAATTCCCTGAGCTGGAGTGCGCTCTTTCGTGTATGCATGTGAAAGAGCGCACAGATCTCCCTGAGGCAAAGTGCCGCCTCAGGGAGATCGCTGGAAGTAATAAAAATATTTTGAAGGGTGGAAAAAATTTTCCTGACATGTCCCCTCATGTGACACTGTCACATGAGCTGGGACATGTCGATTTCTTTTATTTAAACATTTTATAAAAAATTTAATACCCTCATGAAACCTCATCCTGCCCGTGGATGAGTTTTCATGTTTCTTCAGAAGCCCGCCTGGGCTCTTCGCCTGCCTGCCAACATTAAAGTTGGATGGGCAGATCCCTTAATCATGTTAATTACTTTTTTAATGGCCTTAATAGGCCTTTAACTGTTCAGTGGGCGTGCAGCCGAGTTGGCTGTGTGCCCGCCGAACTGAAAATCTAAATGATGGGGGTGACGTCGGGACGCACGCCCAACGTCACCCCACGTCATTTTATGCGTCGGCGAGTGGGCCCCGACCCCCACTCATTGACTGGAAGATGCAGCCCATGGACAGAGAATCATGAGTTGTGCACCTGAGGATTCCTGACAAGGCACAGTATGAACTATCAGTGTCATTTAGGCAGACATTAGTATTTTTGCAAGAAAAGTTTTGGTGTTGATTGGAACAGAAGTTATGTGGTATAAACCAAATTCATTAACACCTACACCTTTTAATCTGTAAATATCTTTCTTCCTAAAAGTTCCAATGGTGCTGTTTATTCTCCTGTGGTTTAAATTACAGGTATATTAAGTTTTATTTTATAATATAAGTAGCATTCATGTGTGCTCTGTCCAAAGTCAGGCCCTTGACTCATTGCTGATGCTCCTAGCTGTGCTGTTTTCCTTGGCAGTTTTTTTTTTAGTGCTGGTTTGCCATTGCCATCCACTCTCAGATGCAGGACAAGGAGACAGGTCCCAAGTCTACCTCAGCTGAAACTGAGCTCAAACCTGCACTATTGGCGTTATTTTGAACCTTACACTAGCCCTCTAGCCAACTGAGCTAACCAGCTCCCATAAATAGCATATATCGAATTTATTTAATGTATTGGCCTGCTCAAAGGACCATAATAAATGAAAATAGTAATTTTATTAAATTACCCCTTTTACAACAATCACTTTTAGCTGAAGGTTCAATTAGAAATAAAGATATGGTGGAAAGTTCATTTCCTCTCAACAAAGCCAACTGTGCTCAAAAATGTTTATCAGTATTATATTTTGTTAAGGGGATATTTCAGTGCTCATTGTTATGTATGAATATAGTTTGTCCATTAGCAAGCTAAAATCATTGCTTTTGCAATAAGTCTATATTTAAGACATTTCTGTAATGTTCAAGTACCATGTTAGTTCCATCATTGTTTTGAAATGATGAAATAAGTTGCTTGCTTTTTTGATGGTGTCTCTCATGGATCCTGGGCAGAATTTTATGGCCCCTCCAGCCGGTGGGATTTTCCGGTCCCGTCGAAGCCAATGGACTTTTGGACAGCTTGCTGCATGTTATGGCCCCACTCCTGCTGTGACGGGGCCATAAAATTCCACCCCCTATTGCCAGGTGAACATAACACTGTCACTATTACCTGTGAACTTGCAGCAAACACAAGCTGCAGGGAAATGACACCATTTCTCCTGTATTTTTGTGGTTCTATTTCAACATGCAATTGTTTTTTGACAAGATATTTACAAGTAGTTCAATAAAAAAATAGCAATAGTTAAAAAAAATTCTTTACACTTTTCTTGCAATTCTTTCCCTCTGAAGGCTGGTTTGGAGGGTAGAGATCCACTTTGTATAACTTAATATCAGTTCGCGAGTGGCTTGCCAGAAGGTATGCTTGAACCCAGGAGAGAGGGTGCAATTGTGATAGTGGTTTGGCTTGATACACATCACCACCATTTTTCTCTTTTCCCCCTAAGCAACCTAGTCAAAGTGAGCAAATTTGTCTCTGGGACCAAGGTTAAGAATCTATTTGGAACTTGTGTCTCTCAGTTTATGGTACAACTGCCTAGAGCTTTGCTCTAGGCCCAGTCCTATTATTTGAAATTAAAAATGTGACAGCATTGATATTCTCCAAGAAAAAGAAAGAAAAGAGCAAACAAGTCCCTAATCTATTTGCAAAATGTTTTAACCTTGTCAAATGCTGAAAGAAATTCTCTTTACTAAAAGTGCATTGACCAGTGTGCAGTTTCAATGAGTGGAATTTTACACTGCACTGGTATCTCTGTTTCGCCCAGAATGAATGTAACTCTGCCAGATTTCCTGCAGGAATTTAACAGCCAGCTAGCCATAACTGGCTCGAGGATGGGACTTCTGACGCCATCTGGGGAGGAAGCCCTGCCTCCGAGAGCTGCTGGCCATTAGTTTGGCCAGCAGCTTCCCAGCATCGTTATCTGTAGTCGTGGCCACTGTTGGGGGTGCATCCAGTCCCCAGTGGAGATTGTCACTGGCTCTGGACACAAAGGTAAATGGCCGGGGATCTTGTTGGGCCAGGCTGTCAGGGCATGGTGAGGGGGGAGTGAGGTGGATGAGGAGCCATGTGGACAGGCTGGGGAGGGGGCTGGGATGTGCAGAGAACGGGGAAGACATTGGAGGGGCCTCTGTTGGGCTCAAGGTATCCATAAAGGACATACTGTCCCCACCCTTGCCTGCCACCAGCCTGAGCAGTGAAAGCTGCCAAGCTTCACATTTGATACTGGTCTCTGCCCACTGTAGGAAAAATTTCAGCAGGGCAGAACGAGGCCCTTAAGTGGCTATTAATTAATTAATTAATCAATTAATTAATTAATTAACAACATAATTGTTCGAATGCATTCTTCGCCTTCACTTCTTCTTAGGAAGACCCTCGGGATTGAGGATCCCACTCTGGTTCGATGGATTCTGAAATGGCTGATAAGTCCAATGCCAGATCTGCACATATAGCACAGGTGGTGTTTGAAGGGTTGGATAGATGAGTTGTTTGGTGGTTTGTGCGCTTTCTCCAACGTCTCGATTTTGTCTCTGCATGTTCCCAATGAAGACTTTTGATGTGTTCAGTGCCTTCTCGAATAAACATTCTCCATTTTGGCTGGTGACCGGGGCTCCCGTGAGTCAGGGTGATGTTCGATCTCTTCAGGGATACTTTAAGAATATTTCCGCAGTCCTCCTGGGAGTTTCCTGTCATGATTGAGTTTCGAGCAGAGCAGTTTCTTTGAGAGTCTGGTGCCAGGCATATGGATGACATGATCAGTTTAGCAGAGCTAGTTTTGCCTTGGTGCTGAGCATGTTGGCTTGGAGAGGAAGCTGCTATTGGACCGCCTGTCTTGCCACCGAATTTGGTGGATCTTGCGAAGGCACCACTGGTGATACTTCTCAAATACTTTGAGGTGCCAGCCATAGGTTGTCCAAGTCTTTGAAGCATATAGGAGTGCGGAGTTCAGTGCTATCTGGCAAAGTAAGAGCTTAGTCTCGGGTTTGAGATCAGGGTCCTCAAATACTCTTTTTCTCAGTCAGCTGAAGGCTGAGCTTGTGTATTGAAGGCAATGTTGAATTTCATCGTCTATGTCTATGTTCCAATGCATTATTATTCAGATCAACACTATAATCTCATAAATATGTACAATAATGGAACACAAATTGCCAAGGCAATTGCACATTTAAAATATGAATTTAACAAAAAAATTAACATAACATTTTACTCAAGTGTTTAACAGGTCAAATAATATAGTTTACAATAACTGCAATGGTTATGGTATTGGTTTCCTCATAATTAGCTTTTGCCTTTCAAAAATAGGATAATGATATAGCACTGATAATTAGACTATATTTCTGAGCATGTGCAGTGCAGAGAATATTTTCACTTCCTTTTCAGAAGAAGATGCATCATTAGTCTTCTGCCAGTTAAGAAAAATGTATGGATCTTTCTAAATGATTTGTTTCATAGCAAAAGACAAGCTGCATAGAAATGTTGTTGTATCATTTTCTTGTACCTTTTCCTTCCTAAATGAAAACTATAAAAATGATAGAAGACTCTTAGAACTTAATGTTTTATTATTTTCTTTATGTTTGCATCAATGTTTTATTGCAGTGAAGCATTTATCATTCATAACTGTACTCACATAGAAAAAGCACTGGCTGCCTTATTCCACTACTATGAAATTGGGCTGACAATGTATAAGAAAGATAAAAGCAAAATACTGCGGATGCTGGAAATCTAGAACAAAAACAAAAATACCTGGAAAAACTCAGCAGGTCTGACAGTATTTGCGGAGAGGAATACAGTTAATGTTTCGAGTCCGAATGACTCTTCATCAGAACTCATGTATAAGAAAGGTTGTTTTTCTTTGAGGAAAGTGGGAAAATCTTAATAAGCCACCCAGATGAATAACTTGCTGGCTTCCTGCAGATGTTAGATCAGAATGTAGATGGGGTAGGTTTTCAATGTACTGCCCAGGTAAATGGTCATTGCGGATAAATTGCCCAATCAGTGGAAATGCAAATTGGGAGTCTCCATTATAGGCATGCAAATGTCTGTTTTCCACCTGCTCAGTAAGTTGAATATTTACCTCAATATTTTCTTCTTCAGGACAAAATACCTGCATTGGTTGTTTAACAGGAATATAGCTTTAGAAATTAGAAAGGGGAAAATGGGTTAATTTCTAAAAAAGTAAAAAGAGGCAAGGAATTGAATAATTCATTTTCACTTTTAATATGTAAAACTTATGGATATCAAGAGGATAGTTGCATCAAGCCAGTGAGCAAGGATCTCAATCAAGGATAACAGCATTTCTGTCGCCTGTCAGAACAGAATGACCCATTTTCAGATTAGTTTTGATCGAATCAGAAAACATTGTATTTTCAAGCTATTTTCCTTCCCCTCTTCAAGGCTACTTCACATCATGTACTATTTCTCATCATAGAGGACACCTGGTCAGAAAACTCTGCTATTGTTGCCTTGTTCCCAATCATTAGGAAATGAGATAATGCCACCGATTTACTGGCTCTCCAATTGTCTCTTGCATTCTTTCACTGAATAGCTGACCCTGGCTCAAATGCATTTTTGCTTCTGAGTTGGGTAGTTGTCAGTTCACATCCCACTTTAGGACTTTGCCATGTTATCTAGTCGACAGTAACTTGAGTACTAAAGAAATGCTGCATTGTATGGGGTGCGGTCCAAAGGATGAGATGTAACCAAGGCTCTGACTGCCTTTCAGGTGGATGTTAAAGATCTGAAGAGGATCACAGAGGGCAAATCATCTCAGATTTACACTAAATACGGTAGCGTGCAGGAAAAAGGACGTTTTACCCGCTGGCCGCAATGGCGGCTGTTCATGCCGTATCGTCCCAATCCCACCTCATTAACTATGCAGCCACAGGAAACAGGCCATCTCGCTGGCGGGCAGCCTCCGAATTGCCCGCCACGCTGTTACCTCACTGTTTCCTCACTCTGGGTGCCATACCTAAACTGCAGCCGCACACACAGTTCTCAATGCTTGCAGCCCAGGACTGCTCCAGTGAAGACATGGCCCTGAAAGCCAGAAAGATTTCAGTGACCCATCACTGGAATGTGTTTTGGAGGCCCACCGTGATGTCCTCCACCCCCACTCTGGCTGCAGAAGGTCCAGCAATCTCTACGGTTGCAGTGGTGGTCAGTGCCAAAGCTGACCACCACTGGTCAAGGGGTTGGTGCCAAGCAAAGTGCAACTTGCCAGGTGCACATCGTTTATGTACAGTTGTGAAACACATTGGTTCAGATGATCCAGCATGGGGGGGGATGATTCTGGCAAGCTGGTCTTGAATTGATATGCAGATGTATTAAACTGATGTTCCGGACATGTGGCGGCGGGAAACGTGGCCCGCCAATGACGGGCAGAGCAGATGATTGCAAACTGGTTTCACAACATCGTGAAACCAATTTTTGCCTTCCCACCATATTGCCTGCTCACACCTGCCATGACGCCCAATGCCAAACAGGCAAGGTAAATTCCACCCAGTGTCTTTCCGGTGCTCCTTCCCCCACTAATGTCATCAAATCATATTGCTTACTGTGGGGATTTGAGATTCTCCACATAATAACAGTGACTGTGCAGTACAATTCTTTCTAGTGAAGTGATTTGGGGGATATGATACTACATTATTTAAGTTCACATCTTTTTGATATGGATTAGTCAAGCTGAGATGTGGATTTTTTGAGGGCTGATAATGGGGTGGGCCATCTGTAATATTGAGCACAGGTACACTTGAAGTGACCCACAAGGCCAAATGTAACCCAACCAGCCTAAAGGCGATGGGGAGCTTCTCCCAAAGATTTATTAGGCCCCCAAAAAACTACAAAAATTAGGGAACCACACCATGATGACATGGCATTACATTGTATTACGCATTATTTTGAACACAGAGACAGGTCTTTCAAATTAACACATCTACCCTGATGTTTATGCTCCACATAAGCCTCCTCCCACCTTACTTCATCTCACCTTATCAACATATCCTTCTATTACTTTCTTCCTCATGTACTTATCTAGTTTCCCCTATCTAATGCAAATGAAGCACTCGAGTAATGAGGCATGATGAAGAAAAATGGGCCAGAATCTTACAATCTTACAATCCCCCACGAATTTACGGGAGGTGCCCGTAAAATTTTTCGGATGGCGTTCCCACTGGGCTCTTGTCTGCCCGACCTCTCCACAATTTAAAGCTGGGATGGGCGAGGCCTAGGCCGGTTCTGCTGCCCTTGCCTCAATTGCCAATTATTAACCATTTACGAGCCGTTTCCCACCCAGCCTCAAATTTCAGGCAGGTGGGAGGAGTTCAGAGGCAGCGGGGCAGATCGAAAAGTAACCCCATTCAGACCTTGGGGGCCAGGTGTGGGGGTGGGGGGGGGAGGGTGGTGTGGCACCTGCATCAGCAGGCTTCTTTTAACATTGGGTGCACCCCAAAAGGTCTGACCCCTGTGGGGGCGCTCCCTCTGCCCCCGGCCTCTCCACCAATACACCAGCCCCCCTCTGTCCGTTCCTTCCCACCCCCAGGCCTCACCTACCCTCCCCGTCCTGAGCCTCCCCCCCACCCCCCAAAACACACCTGGTCCTGGACTCCCAGGACTTAGGCTCTGGAGGCTACTTGCAGTCCCTGTGCTGTCCACTGCAGCTTCTGGTGCTGCAGGGGCTAAAGAGCTACTGGCCAATCTGATTCGCTGGCAGCTCACCAAGGTGGGACTTCCTCCTGATTGAGGGGCGGAAGTTCTGCCTCCAGCCAATTAACGCTCGTTGGAGTGTGAAATGGCTGTGGTGCAGCCAGTATGGGCGGGGATACGTTTGCCACTGACTCCTTGGATGGCGGGAAGGGAAATTCCGTCATCCGAAATATCCTGGCCATGGTTGGGTCCTGAATTGCTTCCATCAGGCAGGTGGCTTCCGTTGTGCCTGTTTCCTACCCAATGGAAGTGGCCATACATTAACCCTTTAATGGAAAATTGCATGTAAGTGTCATACTGCTCATGAACTTACAGTTGTCATTACTCAACCTTTAGCAGTGAAGAATAGAAATATCATTGAAAGCGGCAGTCCAGAAGTAACATTCTGATTTGATTATTTTCATTTAAGATTTCAGTGCCAGATAGGACAGTAAGTTGAGTGGGTAGCTTAGCACCATTCTGTCTTTGTAGTCACATCTTTTTACTTATATGAAGTGTGACATCCTTAACTGGGGAATTTCATGACAATCCTTAAAGTGGCAACAAAATCAGTAGAAAATGATGGCAGGGCCCTAAGTGATGTTGTACATTGGAGTTGTGGTATGATAGGATATGGTATGTGGTAGGATAAAGGATGATATGGTTGCTCTCAGGACAGAGCTGAATTTACTGCAGAAGTCGAGTTTTTAGCCATTGGGATAAAGTGAAAATTGGAGATTACAGGATGAGTGTTAAGTCCATCACACATTCTCTAGATGCAAACTTTTGGATCACACTTCCACTTATTTGGCTCAAAATTCATATTATAATACATGAACAAAGTTGAATGATAGCCAGAATACCATTCGGTAATAGTCAAGCAGGATGGACCTAGTGCTGGAAAATGGGATTAGAGTAGTTAGGTACTTGTTTGACTGGTGCAGACTCGATGGGCTGAAGGACCTTTTGCTGTGCTGTAGACCTCTATGGCTCTATGAATCAAAGTCATTGTACAACAAAATCAAGAAAGGTAGCAATAAATATCAATAAGCAAAAGGACAGGAGAACCAATCGGATCACCCCAAATTACTTTTTCAAAATCCCCTCTGCCACCATCTTTCTTCATCGAATTAAGCTAAGCATGTGTGACTGGAAATAGGATTAGTAGGGTTTTGAAGAGATAAAAGTTACAATGTTTACAGAAAAAACATTGAACTTATCTATATTTCTGTCCTTAAAATGCCTGTAACAATATTTTCTGCTGTCCCTAAGTGAGAGGATTGAGTTCATACAGCTTTCCAGATTCATCATTGTTACGTGAGTAGACTGAAACTTGCAGATTACAGCTCCTAGCATTTACCAGAATATACTATTTCCAGAAATAGTTGAGAATGACAGCTGAGTAGACATTCACAGAGGGTTTCAGGATTTACTATTTTTCAGCCCACCAATGTTACTAAGAACAAAAACCCTTAAGGAAATCATTCTTAGGACAGTGAATGTTACTGAAGGTTATCTTTTGAGGGTTTACACAAAACGCAAGGTAAAGGTTTAACCGTTCACCATTTTCTGAGGTGATTCTCCCGAAAAACAATTTACCTGAGTTGTTGTTTATAGCATTTTCCATGTATGACAATAGAAACTACACATTTCAAAAAGAATATTTATATTTTATATATAAAAACAGCATAATATTACCGACGCTGTAAACTGAAATAAAATCAGAAAATGTTGGAACCATTTTTCAACAAGTCAGGCCACATCAGGAGACACCTGAAACCTTAGGCAGAAAGTTAGATCTCTGGAGAAGGCAGTACTGGAGGTGGTTGGCACTGAAATTTCCTGACACCAAACGTGGTGTGTCTGTTTGCTGACATGTTCCCACCTCTAGGCCATTTCGGGGCATGCTGGTGCAGGGCTGAAAAGGCTACCTGCCCACAAGCAGGGGGTAGCCGATTAGGCCAATTGATAGGCACATTAGGGCCCCTCTGCCACTGACGATGAAAGGAGGCTGCCGACCAGGGGTGCCAGCACACAATGTGGCCTGTTAGACCTCACAGTTGCGAGTTGTGTGTCACAATGGTCACAGTTGCAGTCACAGGCTGCCCTACAATGGCACCCTTGCAACTATTGCCAGTTTTTATCGAATAAACTTTATAAGTATTACTGCAGAAATTTTGGCAAAGGAGAATCATGAAAATAAAGAAAGAATCGATTGCTGAGAGGGTAGAGCTCCTTCCTCCCACTCCTATCTCCTCCTATCCTCTCTCCTCTTTTCAGTTTTCCTCCGAGGCTTTGTTTACAAAATTCAATTTTAATGAAATATTGACTTAGGAAATATTTGGCTCACTCCCTGTCTTAAAAGTTAGAATGTCTATCTCACAAGTGTACTTCATTCATATTGAACTTATCCAACTGTCAGGTGATAGAAATAATTAGCAGGTTTCAAAACTCATGTGATTTTAAAAAAAAGACTGAAGTAACATCAAATGAGGAAGAACAGTGCTCTCTCTTTCTTTCATTCTGTCCCCTGGCTCTCTTTTTTGGTTTAATGCCATTTTTGAAGTTTACAGAACACAAAACAAATGGTAATATCATGCAATCCATTCACATAGCTCCCTAACGTTATGTGACTATCAATCAATTACTATTAATCTATTGGAATTCTCACTGCAACTCCTAACATTTGTCACTGGGTGGCACTGTATCAATGCATTTGCTGCAACAAGGTAAACATCTTGGTAAAAGATTTTTTTTACTTTTTTTACTGTCCAACCTGCCCACCTTCATCAAGGGGAGGTCATGCCTAACAATTCTTTGAGGAGGTAACGAGTAGGTTAGACAAAGGAGAGCCAATGGATGTTATCTACTTGGACTTCCAGAAGGCCTTTGACAAGATGCCGCACAGGAGGCTGCTCAGTAAGATAAGAGCCCATGGTGTTAGAGGCAAGGTACTAGCATGGATAGAAGATTGGCTGTCTGGCAGGAGGCAGAGAGTGGGGATAAGGGGGTCCTTCTCAGGATGGCGGCCGGTGACTAGTGGAGTTCCGCAGGGGTCAGTGTTGGGACCACAACTTTTCATTTTATAGATTAATGATCTAGATGAAGGAACTGAGGGCATCCTGGCTAAGTTTGCAGATGATACAAAGATAGGTGGAGGGACAGATAGTATTGAAGAGGCGGGGAGGCTGCAGAAGGATTTAGACAGGTTAGGAGAATGGGCAAAGAAGTGGCAGATGGAATACAACGTGGGGAAGTGTGAGGTCATGCACTTTGGTAGGAAGAATAGAGGCATAGACTATTTTCTAAATGGGGAGAGAATTCAGAAATCTGGAGTGCAAAGGGACTTGGGAGTCCTAGTCCAGGATTCTCTTAAGGTTAACTTGCAGGTTGAGTTGGTAGTTAGGAAGGCAAATGCAATGTTAGCATTTATTTCGAGAGGACTAGAATATAAAAGCAGGGATGTGCTGCTGAGGCTTTATAAGGCTCTGGTCAGACCACATTTAGAATATTGTGAGCAATTTTGGGCCCCGTATCTCAGGAAGGATGTGCTGGCCCTGGAGATGGTCCAGAGGAGGTTCACGAGAACGATCCCAGGAATGAAAGGCTTAACATATGAGGAATGTTTGAGGACTCTGGGTCTATACTCGATGGAGTTTAGAAGGATGAGGGGGGATCTGATTGCAACTTACAGAATACTGAAAGGCCTGGATAGAGTGGACGTGGGGAAGATGTTTCCATTAGTAGGAGAGACTAGGTCCCAAGGGCACAGCCTCAGAGTAAAGGGAAGACCTTTTAGAACAGAGATAAGGAAAAACTTCTTTAGCCAGAGAGTGGTGAATCTATGGAATTCATTGCCACAGAAGGCTGTGGAGGCCAGGTCATTGAGTGTATTTAAGACCGAGATAGATAGATTCTTGATTGGTAAGGGGATCAAAGGTTACGGGGAGAAGGCGGGAGAATGGGGTTGAGAAACTTATCAGCTGTGATTGAATGGCGGAGCAGACTCGATGGGCCGAATGGCCTAATTTCTGCTCCTATGTCTTATGGTCTCATGGTCTTATACCTATTATTGCTTTCTCACTGGAATACTTTTTTATGGGTGTTCTTCAATGAACATACCTTCTGACAGTTCCTTCCTTTCTATGATCCCTGTTCCTTTCCCACTCACTTTTCCCTCCTCTCCTTTCTTCTCCCCTAACTCCTGTTACCAGGCCATATGTAACCCTTCCTGACCCCTTCCTGTCCCTTATCCTCAGTTCCCCCATCCTGTGCTCTTCTCCCGCTCTTTTCACTTCCTCATCCTTGCCTTCCTATCCCTATATCCCCCCCTATTTACTCCTTTAATCATCTTAAACACCTCAATTAGATCATCCCTTCTTATACTCAATGAATACAGGCCTAGTCCCAGATTTAGCCTTAGGTCAATACTGAATTAACTGATTTAAGTTGAGGCAGTAGTGGAATGGATGCTGCATATTGGCCGCAGCACCTGAATCACAGGGCTGTTACAGCGCAGACGGAGGCCATTTGGCCCATCATGCCTGCACTGGCTCTCCGAGTGAGCAGCTCACTTAGTGCCTTCTCCCCGTAACCCTGCACATTCTTCCTTTCAGATAAATGTCTAATTCCCTTCTGAATGCTTCAGTTGAACCAGCCTTCACCACACTCTCAAGCTGTGCATTCCAAACCCTAACCACTCGCTGCATAATCACTTTTGTTTCTTTTACTGATTAATTTAAATCTGTGCCCTTTCATTCTTTCACAAGTGGGAACAGTTTCTCCCTACCCACTCTGTCCAGAACTCTCTATCAGATCACCTCTCCATCTTCTTTTCTCCAATGAAAAGAGCTCCAACTTCTTCAATCTGTCTTCACAACTTCAGAACTGGAACCATTCTCATGAATCTTTTCTACACCCCTTCTAATGCCTTTTCATCCTTCCTAAAATGCAGCTAAGGATGTGATCACTCTCTTTTAACTTCTCCAGGGAAGTGTGTGCATGTGTGTGTGTGTGTGTATGCGTGTGCGTGTGTACATCAGATCAGATCAGAACAGAATTGGGCTCAGCTGTCATTTTTGTCAACACTCTCTGTCGAGGTTGATCTACATGTTCCATGGTACTGGAAAATTGTCAATATCCATGGAACCTTATCTCAACAGAAGTTAGCATGTTCATAAAGCTGGCAAATGGAAAGCAAATTGGACAAGATCAACAACTGCCACCCCACACCACCAGCTCCCTCTAACTCTCGAGAATGGATTTCTTTTATGCATCCCTGAAATGAAATGAGATTATTTGCAATAGTGGTGTTAGTGATAAAAGCAGCTACCCTTCGGAATTATGGGATCCCCCTCTGAAATTAGTCATGGGAGCCTCCAATTCTTTCTAACCCAGTGGCAAGTTGGATCCAAAATTAGCTTAGAGGCAGGAAGCAAAGGATAATGGTCAGTGGGTGTTATTGTGACAGGAAGACTGTTTCCAGTGGAGTACCACAGCATTCCCCTGCTTTTTGTGGTATATATCAATGATTTGGACTTGAACGTGGGGTTATGATTAAGAATGTTGCAGACAATATAAAATTTGGGCGTGTGGTTGATAATGAAGAAGAAAACTATAGGCTGTAGGAAGATATCCACAGGCTACTCAGGTGGGCGGAACAGGGGCAAATGAAGTTCAGTCTGGAGAAATGCGAGGTAATGCATTTGGGGAAGGCAAACAATACAAGGGAATATGCAATAAATGATTGGACACTGAAGAGTGTAAAGGGACCTTAGATCACTGGAGGCGATGGGGCAGATGGATAAGATGGTTAAGAAAGTATACAGGATACTTTCCTTCATTAGCCAAGGCATAGAATGCAAGAGAGTTTTATGCTGGACATATAGAAAACATTAGTTAGGCCAAATTTGGAGTACTGCATACAGTTCTTGTCACTGCATTGTAGATAAAATGTGATTGTACCAGCGAGGGTACAGAGGAGATTTATGAGGTAGTTGCCTGGACTGGAGAATTTTAGTTATGAGGAAAGATTGGACATCTGGGGCTATTTCTTTGGAACTAAGAAAGATGAGGGGAGGCCTAATTGAAGTGGGTCTAGGTGGAACAGATAGGAAGGTCTGTTCCCTTTAGTTGAAGGACCCATAACCAGGGGGCATAGACTTAGGGTAAGAGGTGGAGGTTTAGAGGAATTTGAGCAGTAATTTTTTCACCCAGAGGGTGGTGAGGATCTGGAACTCACTGTCTGAAGTGATGGTAGAGTCAGAAACTCTCATCGCATTTAAAAAATACTTGGATATGCACTTAAAGTGTGGTAACCTACAAGACTATGGACCAAGAGCTGGAAAGTGAAATTAGGCTGGATGGCAAGGATACAATGGGCTAAATGGCTTCCTTCTGTGCTGTAAATTTCTGTTATTCTATAATTCTGTGACCCCTTACCTCCATCCAATAGACAATAGATTAGTGATTTTTATCATTCAAATGTTTAATGCATATGTAGCAAATTCTTTTTCCCCCTATTTTCGCAGAGACATTAATCCATTTATTTAAATGTGGTTAACACCTTTGTTAAGATAACAGAGGGTGGTATGTTGGTATAAGCATATTAAATGGTTAATGATACCAGCAGTGATCAAATTAGTTCACCTCTGTTGTGCTGACAGAAAAGGCAAATGCTAATTGCTCACACTGGTGTGATAGAACTTCTCACTGCTAACATCTGGGGCAAAGGCAGAGGGGGAAAGAAGCATTTATGCCCTTATATATTTCAAAAGGTATTGCTTTTATTTCAGTTTAAGTTATACTACTTGACTCGCTCTTAAAAGAATTGCAATTGTTTGCAACAAAATAAGACCACAGGCAAATGGGAGTCTGGTTTGGGGATCTGCATAGTCGTGCAATAGGCATGGTAGGATTAGATAAGGCTTTGTCCTGCCATTTACTAGAAATGACTGTGTGTACCTATTTATGCTGCAATGTTAGTTGAATCTATAGGATCATTTCTGACGATGCCACCTTTCATACCATTGCTGAAGATTCCCCTCCATTGTTGCTGACAACGTCTTCAACTGTGTCCATTCCATTATCCACACTTTTACTCTCACCCCTTCCCCTCCCTCCCAGAGCCATGATACGGTTCCCCATGTTCTCACTTTCCGTCCCAGTGGCCTCCACATTCAATGGCTCATCCTTCGCCATTTCCGCCACCTCCAGCATGATGCTGCCACCAAACGTACAGAATTATAGAACTGTTGTGGCACAGGAGGAGGCTATACGGCCCATCATATCTGTGCGACGGTCTGCAAGAACAACTCCCCTAGTCCCCCTCTCCTGTCTTTTCCTGTAGCCCTGCAATTTTTTTCTCTTTTGACAATTATCCAATTCTCTTTTGAAGGCCTGTCCCCACCACACTCTCAGACAGTACATTCCAAATCCTAACCACTTGCTGTGGAAAGGAAATTTTTCCTCATGTCACTATTTCTTCCTTTGCCAATCACTTTAAATCGGTACCCTCTGGTTCTTAAACCTTCAGCCAATGGGAACAATTTCTCCCTATCTACTCTGTCCAGACCCGTCGTGATTTTGAATAAATCTATCAAATCTCCTCTTAATTTCCTTGTTTCCAAGACGAATTGCTCCAGCTTCTCCAATCTACGCTCATCCTTGGGAACAATCCACATGAATCTTTTCTGCAACCTCTCTAATGCCTTCACACCCTTCCTAAAGTGTGGTTCCCAGAACTGGACACGATACTCCAGTTGAGGCTGAACCAGAATTTTATACAGGTTTATCATAACTTCCTTGCTTTTGTAATCAATGCCCCTGTTTATTAAACCCAGGATCTATGTGCTTAATTAAGCACTTTCTCAATTTGTCCTGTCATCTTCAATGATATAAGTCCCCAGGTCCCACTGCTCCTGCATCCACTTCAGAATTATGCCTTTTCTTTTATATTGCCTCTCCTCATTCTTCTACCAAATGACAATTGATTTGATAGTGTAGATACAGAGGAACTATTTCCTCTGGTGCTGCAATTCAGAACAAGATGGTATTATCCTATAATCAGAGTTCAGCATTTTAGGAGTGAAATCTGGAAACACATTTTCATGCAAAATGTAAAGGACATTAGGAATTCTTTCACCAAAAGGATGTGGATACTGGAACAATTGAAATTTTCAAGACTGAGATTGATTGATTTTTGTGAGCTAAGAGTATTAAGGGATATGGAGGGAAAGCAGATAATTAAATGGAGCACAGTCATGTGATCCAATTGAATGGCAGAACATGCTCAAGAGGCTGAATGGTCTACTCTTGCTCCTATGTATGGAAATGCGCCTTACTGCATCCTGCTGCTTTAAGATCATTTCCCTGCATTGAAATGTTTATTTTTCATTGATGACTAATATTATGGCTGTTTATAAAATAGGTAGACGCTATGAGCGGACATTGTCACGAAAATCCCGTCCCACCCGTCACGATACCCGCCGGTGTCAGGCCGGAAAATCTCGGCCTGCAATATTTTGAAGTGTTGTGTCCAATGCCAAATGCTCAACCAGTGAAACGAGGTAAAACATTATGCTAATGAAATAGAATGATTTAATTCCTTTTTTTTTCACACGTTTAATATCTTCCCAGACTGTGAAACCTACTGTAATTTGCACAGCTGTGTGTGAACTGGATTTGAACTTTAGCCAATTCTGCATCCCACATCTGCTAAGCATTGAGGTTGGCAAGGAGAAAGTCTGAGCAAATGTCATCTAAGGTATAGATTTCCAATCAAATCTCTTGATATCGTGGCATCAGCCCACAGCAAAAGTGATTAGTATTAACAGTCTATTTTCTGTTAATTAGTTGTTACGTTCATCACAATTCAGCAACTTGACATCAATCATTGTTACTTTACAATGAAGCAATGAATACAATGGAAAACTTACAGCTTTCTATTTCGAGTGTGCAGTTCTGTTCATCCAAGGGATACCTCCTCAGGTCCATCATACATGCTGCTGTGGTTGTGATTCTGTAACAGAAGGATGGAGTAGGTTTCTAACAGCTTCTGAAAATCCTTGTAACAGTGTTGTTTGCAGTCTGATGCTTTGCATTTTTTGCTGTTTCATTTGACCAGAACATGAAGGATTCATGCGAAATAACCCAAATAAATTCCAGTTCAGAGGCTGTTCTGCATGAGTAGGATAACATAAAAGGAAAATCCTGCTAAAGATAAAATAGCTGCGCCATCAGCTCACTTACTTTTCTGATAAATCTGCATGAGTTACTGGTATATCAGCTAAGGTCAAGAGACATAATCTTACGTGGAGAATAAAGCAATGAAATGTAGATCCTGGCAGTGGGTGGTAGCTACGTTAAACATATATTTCATACTTATTATCCACATATCTTCGAGAAACAATAGCCCCAATTTTATAATTCCCCATCTCCTGACTGATGGAAAAGGTGAAGTCTAAATTATCAGGAACAAGCATCCTCTCTCATTATCGGCCATTTACTTTTTACTGCACCAAATTAGGCCATCGACAAGATTCCTGAAAAAGGCTGGTGGGGGCCTAGTTAATATTCAAAGATGTCAAAGATTCAAAGACGCCTGGTAACAGGTCCAAGGTGAGAGTACTGATTGTCTAAAGTCCTTTTGAAATAAATGCTCCTTTTAGAACTCCTTGTGCATCACAACAAAGGAAGAGTACTCTTCCTAGACCCTGCAACTAGTCCTTAGGTTTGCAGCCCCAGTCACCTCAATCTCCAATTGACTGCCAAGATGTCAGGCCTGACCTTCCACCTCTGAATTGCTGCCTTAATGTCTGACAGAGCCAGCCTGAAAGTAAAGAATCAAAAAGGAACAGCATTAAGAGCCTTCCTTCTTCTTCATCCCATCGCTGACTGATTCTTCCTTCGACTACACCCCCACCCACCCACCATCAATTGTGCCTTGAAGCCTCCTCCCCCTGACCCTCAACTGACTACTGGGGACTATTGCCAAAAGATCCTGCCTGTGGCCTCGCTGTAGGCAGTCAGTTGGGCCAGGTGTTATGTGGGAGTCTGCACATGTTTACATGAGGCCCTGAAATTAAGATCAGCAAAGCCTCCACACCTCTGATCTTGCCGGGTTCTTCACCAGCTACTGGACTCCCCACACCCTCCATTGGGCCATTGTTCCTCTTCCATTAAAGTTGTTCAGAATGTTTTGGCAATGACTCTCATTGAGATACCAATATATAGTTACATTATCTATAAATGATATAGTACAAGGTTCAATTTCTTGAATAAATAGCATTTCCTGTTAGATGGTATGTTTACTAAGTGTTGATACCTAGCAGGCATCAATTGAAACTTAAATGGAAAGGGAGTGAAAGGTAACAAGAGGCCGATAAAAGCTTATAACATTAAGCTGCTATCTAGACGGCACATGCACTCACTAAAAATGTAGATTGTTGTATGGGAAAAGCAAGACACAGTACTCGTTACAAAATACTTGGCAGCTTAAAAATAAAATTTTGACAAAGGAATTTTTTTGTATGTTACCAGGATGCTGTAAACAAAAGTGTAATGTGTAATGTCTCGGGAAATTAAAGCTAGGGGTGGGTGGTTTGGAAAATGCTGGAAACTGGGATTTCAGGCCTGTGAAGCTTTGTCTCTGCCATTTTGTAAAAACTTTTTAGATTGATGCAGGATATTAAAATTCAACTGTAGCAGCTTTGGCGTTTTTGGCGTAAATGTGGAGATCTGGTTTAAGTGCTAACAAATCTTATGTTATTCTAGTGATTATCTTGTAGAGGTCTGACACCTTAGTCACATCCACATGCACAGAATAGGCCAACTTCATCGAGTGCCGTGATCTTACTGACTTTGATGCTGATGTTGCTGACTATGACTTACAGGGTTGGACTTTCTCGAGGATGCTCACTCTTCTATTAACTTGTCCAGCTACCTGTTTTCCCCAGTGTACCTCTGATTTGATTACTGAGGCACAGGTGCAGATATCAATAACTAATGAATGTTTGGTATCTTATCAAGAAGGAAACTGGAGTGCAGCAATGCAGTCCAACCTTACTGACAGAGCTATTTAGTTTGCCTTCTCAGCATTGAAAATAATGGGCTCTGCCAGCCTGTTGCCCAACTCTGTTGATATCTCGGGCTGATTCAGTTCATACTAACCACACTGTGGAGAACATTGGTGTCTGCCATACAGACATTGATTTTTGAAGGCAGGGAACAAGAAAATACAGATGCTGGGAATCTGAAATAACAGAAAATGCTGCAAGTGCTCAACAGGGCAGACAGCATTTCTAGAGTTAATACTTTGGGTGTGAGCCCTTTAAACAAAGAAGGGTCTACACCCGAAATGTTCACTGGCCTATTCTCCCTATGCTGCCTGACCTGCTGAGTGCTTCCAGCATTGCCTGTTCTTGTTACCACTTTTGAGGTCATGCAGTAGGTCACTGAAATAGCTGGGAGAAGTTATGCTTAGGTATGCTTTTCTAAGGGACCTCATGAATACTTGCTATGATAAGATGAGCATCCATTTATCAAGAACCCTTGCTGTTGACACAGATCAAGATTCCTGTCTCACAGCAAACTTAGGATACAACATCTTATTGGATAGCCTGGAAATATTTAGGATGGTTATTCTGGAACCACCTTAGTGAGTAGATGCACAGCTTCTTATCTAACCTGTTTTCCATGAAATTTGGCAAATTAAATAGTAGAGATGCTAATCTGTTGTCTCAGTGGCTGACTTTGACCCCTGCTTGAAAGCAGGATGATGTTTCAACAGCACTGGTTTCAGAGACAATTTAAACAGATAAGCAATATTGCTCCCTCCTTAGACAGACCTCTTAAAACATATCCCTACATACCAAAAACAATAGTTTTTGTAGGATTGTGCTGTTGAAAGAGTTGTCAACCTTTCTTGGGTGATCCTAATTCAGACACACATAATTAAGATGTTTTTGTACTGGACATTGAATCTAATCCAATTTTTCATCATGTAACGGTATTGAAAAGGAGGCAGTTAGTCTCGATGTTGGCTAAATTTCCACATTTCAAGTATTTCCAGTTTTCTTTTTATCATTGATAAATGCTAGATATAAGAATTTGGATGAGGTACTTACCAACTGTGAAGGAACCGCTTGGACAAAATGATGGGGGATAATTTTGACTTTAGGTGAAGGCAGAACTGGTGGATGCAAATTTGTTGTCTGTTTTCTCCGAGTAGTTTTCCTTACCAGTGAACATCACCTCCAACTATATTTTTTGAGCTGTTAATCTCTGAGGAGAAAGATCTCTGTGTTCCATGTGTAATAAAAACTCAAAATGTTCCTGCAGAAGCAACAAAGCTTCACATGGAGCGTTGGGTAATTACCAATATCTGAATCAAGGCTCTGCCAGAAGAAATCACAGGGTAACTTCTCAAGCCATTGAGGGGACCATTCATTGCAGAATTGCATGTGTCGGGTATCAATGTGTCTAAATCACAAGGTTCCCTATTCTTAATACTGGAAAATTGTGAAAGCAACGGATTGGGCCTTCATCCCAGATTCTATGATCTGTGCTCCTGTCAAGCAAGGTTGCCGCTTGGAACATTTCTCAAAATTCATTCTCATTTGTATTCTTCTATTCTCTTCTATTCAATAAAATACCTATCTTCCAAATAGCCATAATAGTCATTACTGCAAAGATTTATACTTTGCAATAAAATTTACATATTACAAACTGGGTTGCTCTTTGCATGGAAATAGACTTGCTAGAAAGCTAAAATTATTTGCCATTCAGAAAGCCCTTCACAGTCTAATGTTTTACATTTTTAGAGATAAAGATAAAGTTTTGGGAGGGTCATAGCATTCTGCATGGGATAACTGATAATTTGGTATGTTTTGAATTAATATCATTTAGCTCTCTATTAAAATGACTACCAATGCTCCATTCTGTTGTTAACTCTAGATGTTGGAGCTTAGGGATGGAAATCTGCTGTTCTTACCTGGTCTGGCCTACATATGACTCCAGAGCCACAACAATGCGGTTGACTCTTAACTGTTTTCTGAAATGGTCTAGCAAGCCACTCAGTTATATCAAACCACCACAAGGAATTACAATAAGAATAAAGCTGGACAGACCACTCAGTATTGATCTAGTCAAGGGAACACAACAGCTCACCCAGCCCATTCGACCTTGCAAAGTCCTCCGGACATGCTTCTGGGGACTTTTGCCAAAACTGGAAGACCTGTGCAACTGAATAGACAAGCAACAGTCTGACATAGTCATACTCACAGAATCATGCCTCACAGCCAATGTCCCAGACTCCTCCATTACCGCATTATCACACCACGGTATGTCCTGTCCCACTGGCAGGACAGACCCACCAGAGGTGGCGGCACAGTGATATACAATGGGGAGGGAATTGGCCAGGGAGTTCTCAATATTGAGTCTGTATCCCTTTGAAGTCTCATTGGGCAGATTTTAATGACCCTGTCATGGCAGGGACGGGGCTGTAAATTGTGGCGAACCGCTCAAAAGTTCACTGACTTCGGTGGGACCATAAAATCCCGCCAGTGTAAAATTCTACCCATAGCGTCAGGTCAAACATGGGCAAGGAAACCTCCTGCAGATAACCACCTACGACTCTCCCTCAGCTGATGTTGAACACCGTCTGGAGGAAGCATTATGGGTAGCAAAATGTACTCTGGTAGGGGACCTCAATGCCCGTTGCCAAGAGTGGCTCAGTAACACCACTACTGACCAAACTGGTCACGTCCTGAAGGACATAGCTGCTAGACTGCGTCTGAGGCAGGTTGTGAGAGAACCAACAAGAGGGACAAACTTACTTGACCCCATTCTCGCCAATCTACCTGCCTCAGATGCATCTGTCCATGACCGTATTGACAGGAGTGACCACTGTCCTTGTGGAGCCGAAGTTCTGCCTTCATATTAAGGATACCCTCCATCATGTTGTGTGGCACTACCACCGAGTTAAATTGGATTAATTGAGAACAAATCTAGCAACTCAAAACTGGGCTTCCTTGAGGCACTGTGGGCCTCAGCAACAGCAAAATTGTACTGAACCACAATCTGTAAGCTTATGGCCTGGCATATCCCTCACTCTACCATTCCCAATAAACCAGCTGACCAATCCTGGTTCAATGAAGAGTGCAAGAGCATGCCAGGAGTAACACAACACACACACAAAAATGAGGTGCCAACTTGGTGAAGCTACAATTCAGGATTACATGCATGCTAAACCTTAGAAACAGCATGTGATAGACTAGCTAAGTGATTCCACATACAATGGATCAGATCAAAGCCTCACACTCCTAAAGAGAAGAGGAGGCTCCAGGAACATTCCCATCCTCAATGATAGCATAGCCCAGCATGTCAGTGCAAAAGACAAGGCTGAAACATTTGAAATCATCTTCAGCCAGAAATGCTGAGTGAACAGTCCATCTTGACCTCCTGCTGAGGGTCCGCCATCAAAGAAGCCAATTTGATTCACTCCATGTGATATCAAGAAACGGATGAGCACACTGGTTACAACAAAGGCTATGGGCCTTGACAACATTTTGATTTTGGTTCTGAAACTTGTGCTCTAGAACTAGCTGTGCCTCTACCTAAGATGTGCCAGTACAGCTATAACACTGTTAGTGTTATAGGCAGCTGCCTGTGGAAAATAGCCCAGGTGTGTCCTGTCCATAGAAAGCAAGACAAATTAAGTGCACCCATTTTCAACCCCATAAGTCAACTTTCAATCATCAGCAAAGTGATGGAAGGTGTCACCAACAGTGCTATCAAACAGCACTTACTCAGCAATAACTTACTCAGCTTCTGCCAGGACTATTCAGCTCCAGGCCTCATTACAGCCTTGGTCCAGCCTTGGTTTAGACAAAAAAGTTGAATTCCAGCAGTGAGGTGAGAGTGACTCCCTTTGACATTAAAGCAGCCTTTGACCAAATGTGGTTGCAAGATGTCTTAGTAAAATTAAGGTTAATGTGAATCATGGTAAAACTCTCTGGAGTCATATCTAGACGTAGTTTTGGAGACCAATCCTCTCAGCCCCAGGATTCTACTGCAGGAGTTCCTCAGAGCAGTGTCCTAGGACCAACCATCTTTACCTGTTTCATCCGTGACCTACTGTTCACCATAAGGTCAGGAGTGGGGATGTTCACTGATGTTTGCATAATGTCCAATTCAATTTGCAAATCCTCAAATAATGCAGCAGACCATGCCTGCCTACTGCAGACCTGGACAATATCCAGGCTTAGGCTGATAATTAGCAAGTAACATTCATGCCACACAAGTGTCAGGCAAAGGCTATCTTCAACAAGAGAGGATCTGCCCAGTTCTCCTTGACATTCAATGGCATTACCAATGTCAAACCCCCGGTGATAAAAATCCCTGGGGTCGTCATAAGAAGTTTAACTGGTTCAACCAAAGTACTATGGCTACAAGAGCAGGTCAGAGGCTGGGAATTCTGTGGTGAGTAACTTATCTTCTGTCTCCCAAACTCTTTTTTCTACCTACAAGGCACCAGTCAGGAATGTGATGGAATACTCTCCACTTGCCTGGATGAGTGTTGCTTCAACAGCACTCAAAAAGCTCAACACCATCCAGGACAAAACAGCCCACTTGAATGGCACCCCATCTGCCACCTGAAACATTCACTCCCTCCACCAACAGCACAACGTGGCTGCAGTATATACCATCCAAATCATGCACTGCAACAGCTCACTAAGGTTCCTTCGACAGCACCTTCCAAACCTGTGACCTCTAATGCCTAGAAGGGCAGCAGGTGCTTGGGGATATCATCGCATGCACATTCCCTTTCAAGACACTCACCACCCTGACTTGGAACTATACTGCTGTTCCTTCACTGTTACTAGGTCAAAATAGTAGAACTCTCTAACAGCACTGTGAATGCACCAACACCACATGGCCTGTGGCCATTCAAGTAGGTAGCCCTCCGACCTTTCAAGGGCAACTAGGAATGAGCAATAAATGCTGGCCTAGCCAGCGACACCCAATCTTTCAAACGAATAATATTTTTTTCAGTTATGCAGATGACCCATGATAGTATGCAAGTTGTCCATCAATGTAGGAGATGTCTGTTGCTGATTGACAGAATAAGAAAGAGGGTTTATTAGACTTTAGATTTAGATACTCCAAATCTGAATGACGTCAATCATGTTTCTAAAAACACTGTTCATGATTCAGAATAGAGAGTCTGGAACATAACATATGTACTCCTTAGACAATAAAAAACAGGCACTTTAAAGAATTGGACATTTTGGATTCTAACACTGCCGACTGAATAAGGTAACATTTTTTAAACAGCACAATTCAAGGCCCAACTGTCTTAAACTGGATAAATATCCTAATGGGCTTGAATATTGTGTTCTTTTCCAATTTAGAATATTTTAAAATTGAAGGAAAACATTAGGCTATTTAACACGATTGAGCTCTGAGTCCTATTCTGAGTCTTATTGACAATGGCAAGCTCAAATAAACTCACCTGTATGCAAATCAAATCAATAATATTTTTGTTGCAGCCAACTGCACCCTAAAATCTCATAAGTTTTTGGAGCTAAGTATTTAAATGGCTTTTATTAACAAATTGCATGCATCTTATCCTAGTAATTAAAATCCAGAAAGAAAAAAAAGAGCTTTGAAATATCTAGGGCAAACAGGCTATTTAGTGACTACCAGAGGACATATTATATAATACAGTTACAATAAGTTACTCTCTCAGCAATGCTGGTTACCAGGGACTCCAATGAGTCCCAGGTCTTTAGCATTGCCATGACCCTGAGAGCGAGGGGGTGTGGTATAACTTGGAAACCTTAAGGATGATTTTCAACTACATTTAATCATACAGAGCAAATGTTTCTTTACTGTAGTGCCAGGGTTGCAGGAATGTCAATGATGCCACAACACAATTCTGTCTCCCAGCCCACCAATGCCCAAGTTAGACCAGGAATGGCTTAGGTTCTTGCCAAAGTTACTCAAATTGTTCTGGTTTTTGGATTTTGGATAGGAGCAGTGACATTGTCAGTGGATCAGTAGAAGTGTGACCTCAAACAATTCCATCCCTCAGAGCCTCCCAGGACGTTCTGTCAGTTGGCCTCTATCTCAAGCAGATTTGAATATAAAGAGAAGGAAGTATGCTTCAGCTACACAGAGCTCCATAAGACCACAGCTGGGATAATGCATTCAGTTTTGGATAATAATCGGAAGATGAGGTGCTGTTCCTCCAGTGTGCCTTGGGCTTCACTGGAACATTGCAGCAGGCCAAGGATGGACATGTGGGCATGAGAGCAGGATGGTGTGTTGAAATGGCAAGCGACAGGAATGTCTGGGTCATGCTTGCGGACAGACCGAAGGTGTTCCTTAAAGCGGTCACCCAGTCTGCGTTTGGCTTCTCCAATGTAGAGGAGGCCGCACTGGGAGCAGTGAATACAGTAGACCAAATTGAAGGAGGTGAAAGTGAAGCACTGCTTCACCTGAAAGGAGTGTTTGGGCCCTTGGACGGTGAGGAGGGAGGAGGTAAAGGGGCAGGTGTGGCACCTTCTGTAATTGCATGGGAAGGTGCTGTGGGTGGGGGATGAGGTGTTGGGCATGATGGAGGAATGGACCAGGGTGTCCTGGAAGGAATGGTCCCTACGGAATGTTGACGGGGGAGCTGAAGGGAAGATGTGTTTGGTGGTGGCATCATGCTGGAGTTGGCGGAAATGGCGGAGGATGATCCTTTGAATGTGGAGGTTGGTGGGGTGGAAAGTGAGGGCAAGGGGGACCCTATCATGATTCTGGGAGGGAGAGGAAGGTGTGACAGCAGAGGCGCAGGAGATGGGTGGAACACGGTTGAGGGCCCTGTTAACCACAATGGAGTGAAACCTCAGTTACGGAAGAAGGAAGACATGTCAGAAGCGCCGTTTTGGAAAGTGGCATCATCGGAACAGATACGACGGAGATGAAGGAACTGAGAGAATGGGGTGGAGTCCTTACAGGAAGCAGGGGTTGAGGAACTGTAGTCGAGGTAACCGTGGGAGTCGGTGGGCTTATAATGAATATTGGTGGATATCCTATCACCAGAAATGGAGACAGAGAGGTCAAGGAAGGGAAGGGAAGTGTTGGAGATGGACCATGTGGAGGTGGTGGAGGGGTGGAAATTGATAAATTTTTCCAGGTCCCGACTATAGCATGAAGCAGCACCGAAACAGTCATCGATGCACCGAAGAAAGAGTTGTGGGAGGGGGCCTGAGTAGGACTGGAACAAAGAATGTTCCACATGTCCCATAAAGAGACAGGCATAATTGGGGACCCATAGCCACACCTTTAATTTGGAGGAAGGAGGAAAGTAACGTGGTGCAGGGCTGTGGTGGTGGGGATAGTGTGGAAAGAACAAAAGGGGAGGCCTGTGATAGTGTGGAGTGCAGGAGAGTTTAAATGGCAATGGGGGTGAGGGTAATGGGGTACGTAAAGAAACAAAGCATGGGTCTAGAGGAACTGTAAATAGAAACAGCAGAATCATCGCTAACAGCTGCTGTCTGGAAAAAATAGAGCAGACGTTATAATCTGAAATTGTTGAACTCAATGTTGAGTCCAGAAGGCTGTAAAGTGCCTCATCAAAAGAGGTTGTGTTACTTGAACTTATGTTGAGTTTCCTCAGAGTAGTGTAAGAGCCTGAGGACAGAGAGGCCAAATGCGAGAATTAAAGTGATAGGTGACTGGAAGCATGGTCTCACACTTGCAGGCTAAATGAAGTTATTCCGCAAAATGGTTACCCAATCTATGTTAGGTCTTCCCAATGTAAAGCAAACCACAGTATACTAAATTGAAAATTAAACCCCATGTAAAATAATGTTTCACCTGAAAGGAGTGTTTGGGGCCCTGCAAGATGGGAAGGCAGAAGGTAAAAGGGCAACTGTTGCATCTCCTATGTTTGCATGGGAAGGTGCTGTGGGAAGGAGAGAGGCTGTTGGGGGTGACTTAGGGGTGGACCAGGTGTCACAGCAGGAATGATCCCTTGCTGAAAGGAGAAGGGAAGATGTGTTTGGTAGTGGCATCACGCTGAAGGTGGTGAAAATGGCAGAAAATATTCCATTGACAAGGGGAACCCTATTGGCGTAGTTCTAAGAGGGAGGGGGAGGGGTGAGAGCAGAAGTGTGGGTAATAGAATGGACAGCCAGCTGCTCATTTTTGTTTCCTCCCTTTTTTCCTTTCTCTATTCCGGGTAATGGCTGCACAGGAACCAACAATCCTGCAATCTTTCACTTAAGTAATTTTGTTGATGTCTGAGTCCATCCAATGAGTGTAGTCACTGGGGTATTTACAATAGGGGTTATCACAATCACACAATGTCAGCACATGCACACTTTCAAGCAAAGGTCATGGGATAGGTTTGGCTGATTTTTCTCTCCCATTTAACTGGAGCATGTTGCCAATTTTAACAGTTCAATTGCTGCCCAGGCTGAGATAACCTAATTCAGCACATACTGGCTATTGAATCTTGGGCCATCCTTCCTGATATAACATGTGGTAGGTGCATTATTTAACATTGCGCCATAATATTTCCATCAACGTCACTCATTAGGTGGCTCATCAATTGCTTGAAATAATCCTTCGCTACCTGGTTTCCTACCCTAGACAAACTTGCTTCTAACAGAAAACAGAGAGTGATAGTCAGTTAAGGCTAGAAATTAAAAAGGATCTTCCCTTTCAAAATCTAATGCTGTGGCACAGCAGCTGCCAGAATAAATATGGGAGGGTATTCTTTCTCATTGTAAGTTCTCTCTGATAATGTAATCATTTTCCCCATACCCTGTACACATCAGTGAGCAAATATGGAATAATAGACTGTCACTGTGAATTATGAAGATACATGTTGTCACAAATTGGTTTTGTGCCAGTTTGTGCATGAGTAGTGTAGTAAGTGTAACAAATCTAAAATCCACCAACACTTCATGGAGCTAAGCGTTAATATTTGCAAAACTGGAAGCTTTTCAAATTGCATAGCCTAATTATTTCAAAGTGACAGACACACACACACGCACGCACACACGCACGCACACGCATACGCACACACACACGCACACACAGTCACAGGACAGAGCGTTTTAGTACTAAAGGGCTCAATTAAAATGTATAGATTTAAATAAAACATAAATGAGTTGGTTCTGAATTTTAGAAGATCTGGAATCAATGAATTACTATCACTATATTGTGCGTAACTTCAGAAATAGGAGATCAGGGAATACAAATGAGATTGGGGAATATAAATTTTCTTTGTCAGTTACCCATGGCCAATACACATGTATCGGTTGAATAATCGATGCAGTACTTCAATTATTTTTGTTATTAACTTGCACCTTCAGTCAAGCCTTTGATAAATTCACTGTCTTCCAACATTATTGCCTCAGACAATTTTCCAACTCCACATTGGATGTTATTGGAAGCTGGTTCTAATTTAATATTGTTCGAGATTAAAATCCTTGGCCACAAAATTCAGCTCTGTAGTGCCAGTTTAGAAGAAAAATGAGGTCCATGCTGCTTTTGTCCATGTCTCACATGACCGATGCTGAACACCACCTTAGTGAGGACATTACTTGGGTGCATCGCAAGCATTGCAGGGGAGGCAGGTTGTGACATCAGTCAGTGTTGAACGCTGATTTGATGCCTGACTTCCCAGTTTCGAATTTGCCCCTCTGCTAATACCCTCTTTTACACCTGCACAGCTGAACATGCATTCAGCAGTACGAGGGACTCCCCTACCAGCGCTGTTTAAAGGGATCGTCAACAACTTTCATGTTAGTTGCTTTGTACTTCCTACTGGCTCTTGCTGAATTTGCACAAGAACTGGGTGCTTGGAGTAGTTAACAACTGTTGGTGAAGTCTGCTGAGAATGGGCTGCGTGTGAAGAGGATGTTGGCTGCTACTGGAAAGGCTCTGAGTGCATCACTTGCTCCCAGTAATGTGGTGTAGTAGCAGCCCACCCCCACCCCACCACTTAGGTTGCTGCGTCAGAGAGAGATGGAGCAGAGGCAGCAAAGAAGACAAGCTGCTCACAAAGGGAGAAGGAGGAGGGAAGGAGGGACGGGGCAAAAGGGCTCTCAGATAGAGGCCTTAGCCACATCAAATCTTCAAGGAGCAGTTCTCCTATTTCCGCCTAAGCAAGGAGCAGTGTGTTCAGTGTCTGAAATTCACCATTTCAGCTGCCAGAATAAATACGGGAGGGTATTCTTTCTCATTGTAAGTTCTCTCTGATAATGTAATCATTTCCCCTATACCCTGTACACACCAGTGAGCAAATATGGAATAATAGACTGTCACTGTGAATTATGAAGATACATGTTGTCACAAAAAGCAACAGAGCTCTGCCACGTCTTGGAAACATATCTGAAGCCTCAAAGCAGGGTGAAGACATTGTTGCAAGTGGCCCTGAAGATGACCATGGTCCTGATTTTACTCACAAGTGGATCCTTCCAGGCTGAAATAGGCAGCATATCAAATAACTCACAGTGTCACTGCCCATCATTGTATGCCGGGAGAGGGCACTTAATCTCTGCTGGACCTGAAATCAGGAGGGAGAGGGGAACTGGGAAATATAATGAGCTGGTTGGAGGGGAAGTCAGGCTGGTAATTAGGAGGGAGAGGCAGCTAAAAGTATTGTGGGCTAGTGGGGTCGGGGAGTTAGATTGGAAATTGGGAGGGGGAAGATTGGGAATCATAGCAGGCTGGTAGTTTGGGGAGTGAGACTGGAAGTCAGGAGGGAGAGGATGGGAAGCCAGATCGGCAATTGTGGGCTTGCAGACTGCGAAACATCACGGGTGTGGAAAGGAAAACGGCCAATTGCACCAGAAGGTTTTTTAAAAATTCGTTCATGGGATGTAGATGTCACCGGTGAGGCCATTTGTAACCCATCCCTAATTTCCCTTGAAAAGGTGGTGGTGGTGAGTTGTCTTTTTAAACCGCTGCAGTCCATTCAGAAGGTTTTCTTGAGGGGCCCTATGGAAGCATTCTTTAACTGCTGGGTTTTTCAAGCCTGGGAAACCCAGTCAGCAGCATTAAATTTAAATGGCTGACAAAATACTAGGAAGGGAGTCTCAGTTACATATTATAACCATGAACACCCTCTCTGCAGAACAGGCTATAACAGAAGCAAGACTTTTCACTGCAGGTTGTAATCAGGTTTCACAAATTTGTATCTTTAATCCAACACCCCCCCATGCCTGTCCCTCTCTCACCTGTCAAGAGATTGTTAAAATTTCCATCATAGAGTACCAAAAGGAAGAATATACATTAAATGTTTGTAAATCACTAGTTAGGCCCCAGCTGGAGTATTGTGAAAATTCCGGGTACCACACTTTAGGAAGGATGTTGAGGTGATTGACTAGAATGATACCCGGGCTGGGGCTCTTCAGTTAGGTGGTTGACTGGAGAAACTGGGCTTGTTCTCCTTACAGCAGAGAAGGTTAAGGGTGTTCGCAGGGTGATTTAATTTGGGCGTTCAAAATCATGTGCCCTAATAGAGTAAATAAGGAGAAACTGTTTCCACTGTCAGTAGGGTTGGTAACAAGGAGACATAGATTTAAGATAATTGCTAAAATAACCAGAGGGGAGATAAGGGGAAATTTTTACGCAGTGGGTTGTTACGATCTGAAATGCACTTCCTGAAAGCATGGTAAAAGCAGATTCAGTAATAATATCCAAAAGAGACTGGATAAATACTTGAAAAGGGAAAGTTTGTAAAGTTTGGGGGAAAAAGCAAGTGAGCAGGACTAATTGGACAGCTTATTCAAATAGCACAGGCATGATGGGCGGAATGGCCTCCTTTTGTGCTGTATGATTCTATGATTTGTTATGGCACAGCGGATGGTAAATGCCGAGCTGCTCTCATCCCGAGGGAAACCCGAAACAGCTGCCACAACTGTTTTGCAATTTCTACTTTATTTCGAGATGCGTAGTAATGAGCCCACCAGGATTTAGAGGTTTTTTTTACAAAACTAAATTAAACATTTATTAATAGGAGCAAATGTTTTAAGCACATACATAGGTCTACAAAACACTACTATAGTAATTCCTAAATCTCCTAATTAATCTAGCTCCCAGTTACACCTCTGTTAAGGCAACAGTAAAACAAAACAGATTTCAACAGACCCAGGCAAAACACACAACAGCCTGGACAGTGACATTCACAGTGAGCTTTCTTAGCTTCGATTCCTGCAGACAACTGTTTGACTTAGCTTCACATGACTAGGTGTAACATCTCATCACCCCTTTGAAATTCAAACTACTCTGGTTTATCTAAAAATGCAAATGTTCCTCAGATCTCACATTCTAAAACTTCAGCCATATTTATGTATTTAGCACTTCAAGCCTAGCTTCCCTTTTGATCACTCAGAAATTCCAGACTAGCTGTCTCTAATTTAGTTAAATCCCCCCCACACACATACATGCAGAGAAACTGATCCAAACCCCACTATTAACATATTTTTAAAATAAATCACAACAATATTCTGAAAATTATTATATTTTCATGACAGATTCTCTGATCATCATGTCCAAGTTCCATTCCGAGTCATACACCATTCTAATGTGGTTACATTTCATTGTTCCCTCTCGTTACTGGCCCAATATCCTGGGATTCCATGTCTAATATCATTATGGGAGCACTAACATCACATGGATTGGAATGGTTCAAGAGGAAGACCCACCAGGTCCATTCGAGGGTTCATAACCAGAAAATAAATTTTAAAATGCCGTGCAATCATTAGAGCTTGAAAGTTCCTTAATGTACTGACATCGCTCCTTAATCCTTCACAAAAATCCACATTTTGTCATAAAGAATAGCAAACAGCTGTTAGTGAGTTCAATTTAATCCAACTAAAGCAGTAATTCAATCTTGCTTCTCTTGACATTTATAAACCATTCAGACTTTGCTCACCTGGTATATGTAGTCACTACTGGACTGAATGATTGCTCTGAACTGAAAACCATCTATTATCCTATATGTCACATCTAAGTACCATTATGTGCTTCATCATCACCAACTTAAAATAAATTACAACTACGAAAGTATGTACGAGAGATCTAATTGCTAGTCTACCGTTATTGCTGGTTCTTTATGAATGATCTGTTTTTTGCAGTGGTTCTTCCTTTTAACAGTGTATGTTGTGTGTCTCCCAGAGTCTGTCATCAACACCTTGCATTTATATAGCACATTTATGAATAGTCAGCATGGGTTCAAAAGGGAAAATCTTGCTTGACCAACTTTATTGAATTTTTTTGAGGAGGTAACAGAGAGGATAGACAATGGTAATGCAGTGGATTTAATTTGTCTGGATTTTCAATAGGGCTTCGATAAGATGCCTCATAAAAGACTAATGAATAAGGTCAGGGAGCGTGGAGTCAGGGGACAATTTGCAGAAGGTATTGCTATCTGGCCTCAAGACAGAAAGCGGAGAGTTAGAGTAAAGGGTGGTTATTCAGAAAGTGGGAAGTGGTGTTGCTCAAGGATTAGAGCTGGGACCATTGCTGTTCACAATTTATATTAATAATTTATATTTTGGAATCAAAACAGAATTTCTAAATTTGAGGATGATACCAAATTAGGGGGGTAGTCAATACTGAGGAGAACATTAATACACTTGCAGAATGGGCAAATAATTGGCAAATGAAGTTCAACACAGATAAATATGAAGTAGTACAATTTGGTAGGAAGAATAGGGAGGTCACTTATTACTTAGAAGGTGAAAGTCTAGGTGAGGCAGAGGAACAAAGTGATCTCGGAGTTCAAATACATCAAAGTTGTGCCACAGGTTAGCAAGGTCATAAAAAAGCAAATTAAACATTAGGCTTTATTTCTAGCGGGATAGAATTGAAGAGTAAGAAACTTATGCTAAACCTGTATTTAACCTTGGTTAGATAACACTTAGGGTGGACTCATCCAGATTTGCCAAATGCAAATGCGGAAGCGGGCAGGAAAATGGACATTTTACCTGCCGGCACAATGGCGGCTTTTAGCGCCGTATCGTCCCATTCTTGCCTCATTAATTATGCATTCTCGGGAAACATGCCAGGTCACTGACAGGGCGGCCTCTGATTCACCCACCCTACCATCACCCCTCAGGCCTTCAGTAAACCAGGCGCCATATTTAAAAGCCACCCCTGCACAGAGCTAGCACTCTTTAAGGGATAGGAAGCTGCTGGGAGCTGATGGCTGCCAAAGGGAGGAAACATGTTGCCCCCAGATTTAGCAACACCTCCCTCAAGAGCCCACTGGGTGCAGTGGAGGCCCATTGTGAAGTCCTCTACCCCAACTCTGGGCAAAGACCAGTAAGCAAGATCACCAATCCAGCATGGGAGGTGGTGGCAGCGGTGGTCAGTGCCAATGCCCTGCACAAGAGGACAGCCATCTAGTGCAGGAAGAGGATGAATGGTCTCATCTGTTCCGCCAGGGCAAGTCACTCCTCTCATTACTCTCAACTCATACACTCACAAACCCATCACACATCCACAGGGATCTCACACCTCAACGGACAACACCACTAACTCTCACACACACCCTCACATCTCCATCAGGCTCATACCCTCTCAAGCTCATGTCCTCACTCCGTCCATGGCTTTGTTCACCACACAAACACTCCATGCAGTGCCATGCGTCCTGCTCACACTCTCTCCATCTGTTTTCATGCAGGAGAAGCCTGCTCACTTCAGCAGGGAGAGGTCCCAGATCAGGGGTGGAGTGGCCCTCACATTGAGGACCGTGCCATCATGCTGACTGGTGAGGACGTGGACCATGCCTGCCATGATGGTGAGGTCGGTGGCGAACACCCTCATAAGGATCTTGCATCACATCATCCCTCTCTCAATGCAAATGTGAGTGCTCTCTCTCCTGCCTGTGACTCTGCTGCCATGCATTAATTGTCTCTACTTTTGTTCACAGGGAGGTCTGCCAAGTGACCCTGAGGGACGCCCTCAGCCAGCTCAGGGACACACACCTCAGTGGGACTTAGATCTAGAGCAGGCTCAGATTCACAATCTGATGGTCACCACACATGTGTGTCTGCAGCAGGAGGAGGTAGGTTCAGCCAAGCTCCCAGCACTCGGAGGACTGCCGGGGAAGAGGCATCTGTGAGGTCCAGGTCTGATGATGAGCCTCTGGATTTGGCTTCCAACTCATTGTGGCGAGTCAGCAGAAGGTGGAGGGGGACATCACACAGAGCTGTTGGAAGCCTTCAACAGAGTGGCATGTGAGTCAGAGGAGTGTGCATGCCTGCTCTCTGATGAAGTGGTGCCCACCTGTGTGCATATGGAGGTCTCTATGGGAAGGATAGCAGATGATATGGAGACCTAGGCCCAGCAGAACGTGGAGATCAGCGCAGACCTGCACTCCATCATGGTAGCCATGGGTGAGTTCTTGTAGTGGCAACACAAGAGGGAAACGGCACACCTTGAGGCCCACAGGAGGACAGCCAAAGCAACCCGGGGCCCCCAAGGCCCCGGCTTGCCAGAGGACCCAGGCCAAAGCCATCAGAGGCAACAGGGCCAACCATTGCACTGGCTGTCTCCACCCCTGCTGCGGATGTCAGGGCAGCACCTAGAGGGACTGGTAGGTCTAGAAAGGTTAAGAATTTCTGATCACAAGTGGCTGCACATTTTGTCACTTTATATTCTGAAAATATATTCACATTCACTGAATAATGTGTAATGTTGTCATTAAACCTCATTTACAAGCTTTGCGAGTCCTCCCATTGTATCACACCCCCACTAGCAGTTCAGCTGCACACAGCCGGACCATGAGTGATTCTGGAGCAAAGTGTGTGTGTGGCAGGGCCTTTCAGAGCCTCGTGCAAGCTCTCTCCCACCCACGAAGAGCCTTCCTCCATCACACTCATGTCACTGTCCTGAGCATTTTCAATGCTGCCTGCTGGGGTTCACTTTCAGTTGTCCATCTGAGCTGAGCTGCATCTCCGTCCACCTACTGATCACACTCCCATGCAGCACCTGTTCCCACCCAACACGAGGCTCCGCTCACTTTCAATTTCACAAGCGCGGTGGTTATTAAGTATGTTTTCAGCACCTCTGTCCCCTCCCCCAGCCACCCATGTCCTTTTCCCCATCACTGTTGACCCCCCTGGCATCACCTTCCACCTCCCCACCATCACCTACAAACCTGAACTCTTTTCTTTCCAGGATGTCCAGGCGAACGTGCACATTCCTTATCTTTCTGCGAATCCCACCCCCATCTACTTTGACTTCCCCAACCTCCTCCTTCCCACTTGCAGGGTTCATGTCTAACTCCGAGTCCCCACCAATCACCCTTGCCGTCCCTTCTACTACTACTGTCGCACCCTCACCATTCCACCTTACCGGCTCACTCTGACCTCTTTCATTCTCGCCATTTCCTCCTACCATGCCTACCCTCATTTACCCCACAGGAGGCAGTCATTGACTTCACAGAGTCCTTCCTCGCATGTTCACTTGGACATCCCCCCCCTTACCCCTTCCCCCACACTTACTCCTTCCTCCGCCCTTACTCCTTCCTCCCCCCTGGACTCCTTCCTCCCCCAAAGTCCTTCACACCTCCGAACTCCTTCCCGCCATTACACCCTCCTCCCCCTATCCTCCTTCCCCCCCTACCGACCTCACCTCCCCCACCTCCCCCACCATCGCTCCCTTCCTACCAACCTCACTTCCCCCAGTACACCTCCCTCTTCCAGTCAAACCTAGACCTTCCTCTCCACCCTGACTATCATCCAAGGCAGCCCATGGTCAAGACACTGATGTCCTGAAGCAGACCCCAGACCTCAACGGTGACCTTCCACCTTCTGTGAGCTGCTTCGTGGTGGAGCCATGCCCATATAAATCCACCCAGCATGTGATGCACGTCTTCTTCCAGGTCCAGTAGCTGTCGGACTCTAGCATCTACAGCTCCTCGGATGTTCACGGTGTCAACAAGGCCCTAACGGTAAGTCCTGACTTCTGCACGTCACACTTGTCCAGACATGTTCTGGGCCGGCATGTTTTCCCGCTGATGTGTGCAGTAAATTTGACATAATGTAGGGGGACGATTCCAGTGAACAGGGCTTATAATGAGATACAGCGGTGGGAAAGACGGCCTGCAATTGACGGGTGGAGTGGATGATTGCAAACTGGATTTACGACAGTGAGAAACCATTTTTGGCCTTCCCGCCATATTGTCCACTCACGCTCGCCATGATGCCTGACGCCAATGGTTACGAAAAATTCCGGCCTTAGCGTACAGCAAAAAATACAGAATGTGCCTGGAAAACTCAGCAGGTCTGGCAGCCTCTGTAGAGAGAGAAACAGGGTTAATGTTTCGAGTTCAATATGACTCTTATTTGGAACTTAGTGCACTGCATGCAGTTCTTTTTGCCATTTTATGAAAAGGATATAGATGACTGGAGAGGGTGCAGAGAAGATTTACAAGGATGATACCAGATATTTGTGGGTATATGCAACAGATATGGATTGACAGGCTGGGTCTCTTTTCTTGTGAAAAAAGAAGGCTGATAGATGACCTAATATAGGTCTTTAAAATAATGAAAGGTTTCGATAGAGCGGATACAGATAGACAGTTTCCTCTTGTGGTGAAGAACAAAACTAGAAGCCATCAATTTAAGGGAGTCACCAAGAAATCCAACAGGGAATTCAGAAGAAACTTCTTGATCCAAAGAATGGTGAGACTAGGGAACTCACTGCCACTGGGAGTGGTTGAAGCGAATAGTGTAGATGCATTTGGGGTATAAAGAGTATGAGGGAAGGGTAGCACGTCTCACAAATGGAGCGGCTCATCTTGTATTGGTCCTCACCTTCACCCGGCTCTCACCTGTGGCTCCAAGTAGCTGTTAGCATGAGACAATGGCCTCACCCTGATAAACTGCTTCGACAGGCGGGCAGAGCCGGTGATACCACCGTGGTGCCTCTTTTCGAGAAGGCCACTGCATCTTGTGTCATTTAGGCGCTTAATAGGCCAGCGGTGGGCCTTCCCTATTGTAAGGTGTCGGACATAATTCAGTAGGTCTGACTAAGGTATTCGTCGTCTAAGGCAGTTCAACAGTAAGTATTTATTAACTAATAGGCACTATATACATAGGTACAGTAAAGGTCCAAGCTCAGAGCTGTCTCCATACTTGCTTTTACACATGGCTCTGTCCAACACCACACTGACCCCTAGGTGTGAGTCATGTGTTCTCTTACATCACTGTGTACGTGCACTGTGGTCAGTCCCACATTAATGTGCCATTTATGTGCCAGACTCTTATAGTACACTTCTCCAAGTCTTTATCCAACATATTTACAAGTTATCTCTGTTTACCCCATGTATTTACATCATTACTACTACTCAATCTCCCCCTTCTAGACTCTGAGTTCATAGGTTCAGGCAGTCTGGAGGCCTTATAATCCTTTCCTATCTTGTTCTCACTACTGTCAGTAGGGTGGTAGGCTCTGTTGCTGAAGGTGAACTTTCTTGAATCAGAGCTTATTCTGGCATCTGGGTGTCTTTTCATCTTCTTTTTCTGTTCTTTGGCATTGAATAGCTCTTTGTCAATTCCCCAACTGTAGTGATAGATGGTGGCTGGTTTATCCTGCTCTTCAGGCTGTGGACAAACACTGGGTTCATCTCTATAGTGCTTTTTTCTCTTCTTGCTTTGTGCGGCTCACTGTGATGTGCACTGGGATGGAAGATGCCTCTTTGTGAGGGTGTGGCTTGGTAGTAAGTTCACCTTTGCATTTGATTATGTGGTGTGCTGTCATCAATGGATGGCTGCTACCTGGTTCTAGCATAATTTGTGGCACTGTCATGCTCACTGGGGATTGAAGCATCTGCTCTATGGTCTCTCTGGGATTATCTCTCTAACGTCAGAGCCGAAGGTTGAGGCTCCTCTTATTGCTGGTTCCTCTCTTGACTCTCATCTACTTGAGATGCCGAGGTAATTATCTGAGTGATTGGCCGGTCTGACCAATGTGGATCTTCTGGCACCTGTAACTAAAGTGGACAAACCTGCTCTGCAAAGAGGGAAGACAATTCAGAGCTGAAGTTCCAGCCAAGAGAATATTTCTTGTTGGAGCTCTCAGGAACTTGCAGTTTTGTATAATCTAGGGCAGTGGTTGTCTTGACATCTTCTGTTTTGAGGAGGTTCAGGGCTACCCAGGCATCTCTGCTCAAGAGAGAAAAAGACTGGTTACAGATGATATACATCAGCTCAATGATTTGCTTGTCGTCATACCTTAGTGGTTCCAGAATCATGCCTATGACTGGAAGTCAGATTCCTCCAGGCCTGTAGAGTGGTATGTCTTTTGTTCATAGCTAGAGGTCTCTCAGCCACAGTTCTTTGTCCGATAGGATCGCAACACTAGCCCCCGTGCCCTACCTAATGTTTGTGAGATGGTCATTAACCGAGATGTCTGCATTCCAGAATGAAAATCCAGGATCTTTGGCCTCACCCAAGAAGCATTGTTGTGTGTCCCCTTGGTGTGCTGTTTTGACCTCATGAATCCTCTTGGGATCTTCTTTGCGTTTTGATGTTTTGGCTTTGTACAGCTTCTTGAAGTGTCCTATTTGGTCACATTGAAAGCATTGGGCTGAAATTCCAGACATTAATGACACCTGTGGGGGCGCTTTTCTCCAGAGCACTGGCATGATTGGTGTACTGGTCAGCCAGAGTGTTGCTTCCCTTGGCCTGGCATGCCCCTGTTTCTGTGCTGTTTCACTAACTGGACAGTGGGATTTACTTTGTATCATAGTTTGCTTTCTCCCTTTAATATGGATCTGTGCTGCAAATGGATTTTGGATTGTCTGATAATCTGGGTGGCTTTCTCAAGGGTTAGATTTTCTTTTGCTTGAAGCATGTCTGAGAGTGCATCATCTGCTGTTCCTACAACTATTCTATCCCTGATTAGCTCAGATTTCATCTCACTGTAATCACAGCCTTCAGCCATTCTGTACAGGTCATTAACAAAAGGTCGACAGATTGTCCTGGCTGCTGTTCACATTTATTAAATTTAGGCCTTTCAAGGATTTTGTTACTTCTGAGGTTAAAATAAGCACCAAATGATTTTAAAACTTCATCAAACTTTACAGATGATTTGTTGATTCCTTGTCTAGCTATTATATTGTCAGCTGTCGGGGCTACCAAATAAAGCAGAATGTTAACTTGGTCAGCTTCTGCCTTTTTATCCAGACCTGAAGCAATCATGTGACTGAGGAATCTCTTTCTTCAGAGTCCTCAATGTTGTGATTGATCTGGGCCTTGGATAAGTGCAAATTGATTTGGAAGAGTGGATTTCTGATCCACAATTAAAATGTTTAAATTGCAGGTTCAGTTTCAAGAGGTTTCCAAAAAATCCAAGATAGTGGCGTATGTTTCTTCACAAAGAGTTTTTCTGTGCTTGCCATTTTTGGTGGGCACCCATAGTAATTGCGCTTGCGATTTCAGCATTTAAATTTTTTAACAGTGGCTGCCTGGATTGACTGTTTAGAGTCTTCCCTGCTTTAGCACAATGTCCTCAGGTCTTGGGAGCATCAAATCCCGGCTTTTGCTGGGTTTTTAAAGCTGCCCACTCAGTTGCGATTTACCTTTAATATATTTTTTTCTTTGTAGCAAGCGAGCTCGGCTGTCATGTGTGCGGGCGCCAACTTGGGAATTGGATTTCTCAGACTGCAATTTAACAGCTATTTCTGACACTGCAGTATTTAATATGTTTCCAGATTTGTGTTGTCCAGAAATTTTAAATTTTTAGCTCACTCCTGCTAGGTCTGCTGACTCTGCACACTCTGGGTATTGAGGTTGAACTTACATGGGATTCAAGGAGTCTTCTGTTGCAGTGAAGAATTTAAATTCTGCCTTCAGCTTCCAAGCCTTTCTTTGGAGCTTTTCTCTGGCGATTTCCTTCTGCGACTTTGCTTCTTGAGTTTTTCTTCAGGTCAGTTTTCCAGGATTTTAGCTCTCTTCTGCAGTCCCTGTGAGTTTTTGAGTTGTTCCATTTGCTGCCATCATGTTGTAAGGCATTGGGCCTAGTTTAATAGGTCTTATTAAGGTGTTCAAAGTCTAAGGTAGTTCAACAGTAAGTATTTATTAACCATTAGAAACTATTGTCACGACTCACTGGGGATAGTGCACTGTAATATCAAGCCCCACTGCCCCCTGAACCGAGACAGATGTGAAAAGTTTAATCAGACCATCAAATTGCCCCAATTCTACCTAACTGTCTAATTTAGGTTAAAAGAATATGAGCACCAGGTTTGCAAACTCAACAAGTGAATAACTGTTTATTAAACAAATTGTCTGTAACCAGTGGCAAAAGAAATATGAACTGTTAACTTTTAACTCTGTAACTTAAACTCTACCCCTTCTTAAATCTCTATACACAAACACACACACACACCACACAAAACATGGATTTTAAGGGTGAGGTAAAACAGTTCAATAGCACCAATCTGGAGTTCAGGATTAGATGGGTTGACTTTGATTGCTTTCTTCCAAATTCCTTGCAGGTTGTTGTGGCTGACACAAGATGGTCGCCCAGCACTTGCAGTCTGTGGTTCTCTGGTTGAAATTTGCCTTTAATGTCTCTACTGGTGATGTTTCCCCTTTTTCCCCTGACAGGGGTTTCTCAAAGGAAATAGAAGACAGCGATGTGGAAAAATAGCCAGCTAGCTACTATGGCAGGATTACCAGAGTCTTACAAAAACACAGGAGAGAGAGATTTCAGATCTTTCCTCTTTTCAGGCTAGGAGCTGATCTACTGCACTTTCTTCACACAGAACCTGGCCACTTGGTCAGGAGCCAATCAAAACACTGTTGCTAGGCAATTCCCTCTTAAACCAGGTCTCCTTTCCAGCACTATTGTGTCCAACCTGGCACACACTGTTCTATAATAGCAACATTGTAGATTTTCTTCTTTCAGCTCCAGTGAACATCTCTGTTAAACTGCAGCCATGGTAGTTTTTAAAGCCACAGTTCAATCTTAAAGCCACAGTCCAAGAAAAAAAAAATGTTCTTTACACTATATACATAGGTACAGTAAAATCCAAACTAGGAGCTTGCTTCTACACATGGCTCTGTCCAACACTACATTGACCCCTAGGTGCGGATCATATGTTCTCTTACATCACTGTGTGGGTGATACTGTACTCAGTCCCAAGCTAACCCTATATGTGCCAGATGCTTGTAATACTTTAAGGACCCTAGGGGTGGAAATCTCACCCACTGAGAGCTGCCTACGGAATGCATATGGCTGCAAAAACTATGCTGCTCCTTTAAGTGGCTATTGTAGCCATTTTAAGAGCTGCAGCAGTTGTGAATATTCTGCCCGCCACTGAACCAGTATCCAGCAGGGTGTCCAATCCAAAATTAGAGCTCACTTTTGATGTTACAATTGATCCTAGGAGAACCAGTGCAGGAGATTAGGATGCAAAGCCCACTGACTGGCTTCAAAAAAGGAAGGATGTGAAGGCATTAGCAAGGGTGCAGTAAACATTTACAAGAATGGTTCCAAGTATGAAGCTAGATTGGAGAAATTGAGGCTGTTCTCCTTAGAGAAGGAAAGGTTTAAAGGGGATTTGATAGAAGTGCTCAAACCATGAGGGTTCTGGACAGAGCAGATTGAAGAAACTGTTTACATTGGTAGAAGGGTTGAGGAGCAGGGGGCAAAGATTTATGGTCAGTGGCAAAAGAACCAAAGGTGACATGAGGAAACACTCTTTACAGTATGTTATAACCAGGTGAGAAGGGGTGAACTGTTTCCCCTCTATTCAGCCTCCACGGTTGGTCACGACAAAGGTTTTAAAATTTCTTTTCCCTGTGGATACCTTTTTCAAATCAGCAGCCAATCAATGAGGTTTTCTTGAGTCAAAGAAAAAGCAAGTTTATTATCCACTAAACCCAAGAAAAAGTGGTAAAAGATATAACGCCACATATACACACACACACACGCACACATATACACACACACACACACACAGATATCTGAAGTAAGGAATGTTAGGATCCAAACAGAAGTTAAAAGAATATACGGTTAGAAATCCTTTGCTTGTCTTGAGGTGTAGGTTATTAAATGTTGCAACCAATTGAAGTTATCTGGTTCCTTGGAGCAGGCGGACGTAGAAGATGTTACAATTCTTACAAGATCGGTTTGTTGGTAGGTCTTAAGTCTTGGGTACACTGATTTCTTGAACCAGGTGCTGTACTTATTCCTGGGGTGGGGGGATGGGGTAGGGAGATAGATAGAGATAGAGAGAAAGAGGGGGAGAGCGAGAGAGAGAAAGAGAAAGTTCTTCAGCCTGTTTCTCTGTTGAAGTCTTTTTCCAAAAACCTCTCTGATGGTGTCTTTTTTGGATTGGTAAAACCCAGTTCTTAAAGCCGTGCTGTAGATGTATATTCCAAAAGAATTTGCTTACCACGTCTGCTGCAGTCATTGTTGTAAAATAAGTAATCGCATTTTTTGATGTTTCATGTCATAAACTTTTTGACATATTTCAAGATAGTAGCAACCAACCGGAGATAGGGTTCTTACATTCTCCACAGAGGGCTTGAGTGTCTGTTGGTTGTATATCCTGGCTGGCTAGCAGCTCCCCATTGTCTTCATATTCCTTTTTGAAGTGGGCCTTGACACCCCCAAGTGTGACATTCCATGAGCAATCATGTCAGGTGATGTCTGCAGTACAATCCATATAGCAACTTATTGGTCAACTTACATTTCCAGACATCAGGTGACTTGTGGCAGCCGTCTTTAGTCAGTGTTTCTCTTGTCTTTAAAAAAGGGTCCCTTTTAAACAGTTTAGCATGTTTTTGGTTACCTGCTGAAATTATGAGTTGATAACACAATTTCCCATTGCCATGAAAGTAGTAGGTGGTTAGAATCTGGAATGTATTGTCTGAGAGTTTGGTGGAAGCAGATTAATCATGATTTCAAAAGGGATAAGCACCTGAGGAAAAAAAAAAATCAGGGCTATGGGGAAAAGGTGAAGAAGCAGATCTGGCTGAGTTGCTGTTACAGAGAGATGGCATAGACATGATGGGCTGAACAGCCTCTTCCTGGCTGTAAGCATTCTATAATTCTATTTTTATCTTTACATGAACTTCATTACTCAATAGTTCTCACACATTTAAAGGATAGTTGCATTTCAGATGGTGTGTTTTTTTGCCATATTGTGACATTATTTTGCATCCTTCACAAGCTTCACTGTTCCCAATTAACAGTTGCTATTGGACTACAGAGGAACATCACAATCCGGTTTCCACATTTTCTCCTCCCCTGAATATGTCAAGATTCTTATTCTCACCATTCTAAAGTACAATCAATAATGGGCACATTCTGCTAATTAGGATGCTCACAACCAATTAATGCAATGTAACTTATGTAATTACAAAGTCCTTTAATTTTCCTGTCACTGAAGTCTTTACAATAGTGATTATGCGCCCAACCCAAGGCTGGCCTCTTCTGTTCAACCAGAGAACTAGTAAACATTTTGCATCGGAAATTGTATTGCAAAGTGATGAAAAGTGCTGCAGAAGATGATGATCATGGAGATGCTGTCAGAGGTCCTGCACTGTATTCCATCACTGGCCTTTCCAGACTTCTGAAGCACTATTCAAGATGTTAATAGTGCACTCAAAAGTGATCCTGATGGTTGCATGGGTCTTCTTGTATCTTACACTCTGTGGCTGTGATGAAGGATGCCATTGGCCAGAGAGTGGTGAATCTATGGAATTCATTGCCACAGAAGGTTGTGGAGGTCAGGTCATTGAGTGTATTTAAGACCGAGATAGTTAGGTTCTTGATTGGTAAGGGGATCAAAGGTTACGGGGAGAAGGCGGGAGAATGGGGCTGAGAAACTTATCAGCCGTGATTGAATGGCGGAGCAGACTCGATGGGCTGAATGGCCTAATTTCTGCTCCTATGTCTTATGGTCTTATGGCCAGGGCATGAAGAGGATGGTGTTGGTCCTTCAGGGACCATTAGTCCCTCTTCACCTTCAAATAACTGAAAAATTATTGCCTGAAGCTAAAACCATGATGGCAAATGATTGGAAAACGTTTGCCGGTACAGTGCTATTGGTCACTTATCAGCTACATACTAAGGGTATAAAACTAATTTCCATTCATTACATTACATTATAGCAGTGGGCAGTTGAAAGAAGTGTATTCAAACAGGATTAGATGGACAATATTAGGTTTTGTCTCCCTCATCAATGAATAATCTAGGTACATTTTGTAAGGCCCTGTATCCAAGCTAGCACATGTTGGACATTCTTGGGCAATGTGCCCACATGATATACACACTGATTGCATCATCACCTCACTGGTGGCATAGGACCTCATCAAATTTACTTCTATAATTCCATTATTAGCTTTGCATGAACTTCATTACATTTGCATTTCAAATCTTCCTTCTTCTGGCAGCCCAGCTGAGAATTGATTGAACTAAATCCAGCCGACGCAGGCATTGACCCTTTTTTTTTGTTGCTTCCATACACTAGCAATACATTAAACTTTTGAAAAGCAACCATGAATTCCCATTATTAGAGGATGCTTGACAAAAGCTTGCCTTGAAGAGAAAGGCAATGATGAAATGGCGTCCGACCAATTGATTTCAAGAGGTCTTATTGGTGAAATCTAAATGATTGAGGAGACAGTAGTTAGTTTGTGTTTGACTGGAATACCTATGTCATTGAGAAGACATCAGTGATACTTATCATGATGACAGATAGCTGTCAAAGAGTGTTCAAAAGACACCCTAGCAACTAGGGCATAACACTGTTTGACCACTGAAGAGGATAACATTGTTCAAGTATGGCTCAGCAATCGCCATCACTTAGATGAATCAGGTTTATCCCTATCTGAGGGCAACATAGTTAATCAGTTGTTTAACAGGAGCGCCTGCTTGACTTTTTAAGGCTGTTGGAATAATTACCTTCTAGAGTTTGTGCAGGTAGCAGATGTTCAAGAACCAGAGATTGAAAGACAGAACAGGAATCGAAATATCTGCAAGTATGATTTAATACTAAAATATCAATTGACAATGCACCTTCACTATTTTTATGTGAATCAGGAAAAATTAAAGAAATAACCCGGAGAGAATTTTGTGATGAGCACCAAAAGTATTCTGATTTTGCTGAGGGGTTTAGTGCAATCAAATGCGTGGAGATAAAGGGAAGCCAACAGAAAGGGCACATAACTTAGCAGGAAATGAAACCAAGATGTCAGTTAAGGTGCAACTTGAAGAAGTGGGCAGATGCTGGGTGGGGGAATGGTGGTGGGACAGAGTCAACAATCAACTGGGTGAAATGGAGGTCTTCATAAAATGATACTACAGTATAGTCACCTTGTCACATTGTCAATTGACTCTTTCTACATGACTAGATTCATAAAGTAAGATAGTAGATATCCCTGGCTTTAATACAGAAAACTATTATGGTTATCTATCTGAAGACCACAGCTACTTTGAAGTTGCACCTTATCGTTTCAACAAGGAGAGTTATTGCTGTTGGTCTTGACGTGGTGCACTTTCATAGATTTGGAATTGACACAGACTTATAGACATAACCAGGATTGTGACATTAAGTTTATATTGCCTCTCCCTATCCCTTCTGCTAAAATGCATCACCTCATGTTTCTCCATATTAAATTCCTTCTGCTGCTTGTCTGCCTATTCTGCTAGTCCATCTGTGTCTTGGTGCAGGCAATTCATATCATTCTTACTGTTTGTCATTCCTCCAAGTTTGGTACCATTGGCAAATTTTAAAATTTTACTTTGTATTCCGATTGCACACTGGCCCACATATCCCATAAGCCTCAATTTTGTTAATCAGCCTTTTATGTGGGATCTTGTCAAACGCTTTGTAAAAATCCATGTAGGCAGCATCACTGCAGTCCTTCATCAACTTTCTCTGTTACTTCATCAAAAAAAAATCTGTTAAATTAGTCAAATGTGATCTGCCTTTTACAAATTCATGCTGGCACTCCTTAATTAACTCAAACCTCTCCTACTTTTTCCTTCTGTATCTTTTCTGAACACTTTATGTTAAGTGCCCTGTTCGCAACATTTTTGAGCCATGTTTCTGTTATTGTCACTAAACTGCTATTTCTGCTTGTAGCTCATCAACTTTATTCACCACACTTTGTAGGTTTACCTATATGCATGATAGTTCTGTCTTTGTATTCCCGGTAGTCCTTCTTAGTCCGCTCCATTCTAATATGGTACTACCTCCTTCTTTAGTGCTGTCCAACACTCTCATTTTATGCACCTTATTCTTCTTTTGACTTCTACATGCTGTACCTAACCCCTGCCATTTTGGTTTAAACCTTCCCCAACCACAATAGCGAACTGTGAGTGTGGGTATAGCCTAGCAGCTCCTAGCCAAGGCTAACTCAATGCAATTTACTCAATTCCTTTGCATATTTTATCACAATGGAGTTATTCTGTAGAACCTCCCTCTTTATATTTCCTTGTTGTACTATTATTGTGCTTTCTGATTTGAAATCAACACTGGCCTGCTTGCAAAGTTCATCCTGGCCCGGATTGTCCGTGAAACGGCAATTATTGCTGGATTGCTGCTCTGCTCAAATTTTTCAATGCCTCTACGGTGTGCTCTGCATTTCAGCCTGGGTCTTCTGAGCCGGCTTCTTCAGAAATGTGGAGGGTACAAGCTCACGACGAACTCCATTGCAGTTCCACAGTGTGTGGGGAAGACAATGCACACCCCTTTTTACAGCACTATTCTACCGTAAGGTGAGTTTAAATGTCCAGTGTGAATGTTAGTGAATGGGTGAGTGGAAAAGTGGATGAATGGCCAGAGTGGTAGGGTGGGTAGGTGGATGAGGTAAATGGGTAGGGCGTAGCGTGGTAGGTGGGTATGGTGGCAGGTGGATAGGATGGCAGATGGGTAGGGTGGCAGGTGGGTGAGATGGTAGGTGAGTCAGATGGTAGGTGGATATAATGGCAAGTGCATAGGGTGGTCGGCAGGTAGGGTGGCAGGTGGGTAGGGTGGTAGGTGAGTGAGCTGGTAGGTGGGTAGGGTGGCAGGAGGTGGTATGGATGAGGTGGGTGATGTGGGTAGGTGGATGAGTGGGTAGGTGGGTTGGGGGGCTCAGGTTGGGGGTGGTAGTAAGGGGGTCAGGGAACTGGGGGGGTGGTGGTCAGTGTGAGTGATTGCTGTGGGGGCAGGGTCAGTTCTGTAGTCATTCAGTAGTTAGACTATGATTTTTCTGTCTAACATTTCCTGGGTAACTATTCAAGTAAGTCCCATGGAACTGTCTGAAGTCACTGACTCTAGCCCAGAGTTGGAGACTATCACAGAGGGTCCCAGGGAGCAGGGGCATTGTCAGTCAGAAATTCAAACTTCCCGGGTAATTCCCACAGAGGTCAAAGTATCGGTACGTCTATGGGGCCCCAACAAGCACCTAGTGTCTCATGTCCGGAAGAACCCATTTTTGAATGTATAATGTTTAGGCTTAATGTGACAAGTATCTGAAATATAAATTGTGCACTATAATTAGGTGATCGTAGGATTAGAAATTACACCCTTTGTGCCTTGTATAAATGTAGATAGAATGATAATAATATGTCTAGTGCATGATGAAAGAATAATTAACATCATTTCTGAGAAATGAACATTAAACATTGGCGCTATAGCCTTCTGCTTAGAAGTGTTTTATTTATGTCAGTTTTATTAAGAAAGTGCCTGATCGCTTAAGTAAATGCAATGCTTAAAACATAATGCAGTTCTGATCAAAACAATTTACACATAAAACATTTCTCCTCAACTTCCCTCTGGCTCTTTTGTCATTATCTTAAATCTACATAGTCTGGTTGTCAACCCTCCTAGCTTCTCTCCTCTCCACAGGGGGAGATGGTGGTGCCACTAGACTAGTTATCCAGAGGCCCAGGCTAATGTGGTTCAAATCCCACCATGGCAGCTGGTGAAATTTAAATTTAACTAATAATTCTGGAATATAAAGTTAGTCTCAGAAGTAGTGAACATCACAACTATCATCGATTGTTGTAAAAGCCTGTCTGATTCACTAATGTCCTTTTGGAAAGGAAATCTGCCATCCTTATCTGATGACTCCAGACCCACAGCAATGTGGTTGATTCCTGCCCTCGAAATGGCCCAGCAAGGCATTCAGTTCAAGGACAATTAGGGATAGGCAATAAATGCTGGCTTTGTCAATGATGCCCACATCCCATGAAAGATAAAAGAAAACCTAAGTTCCTCATCTCCTCTGTACCCTTTCCCATGAGTTGAAATCCTTTCCAAAATATGGTGATCAGAATTAGACACAAAACCTCAGCTGAGACTTTACCAGTGACTTAATAAAATTTAGCAGGACTTGCTTGCTTTTGTACACTATAGGCAGGATTTTCGGGTTGTAAGGCAGGCACGATGGGCGGGCCCGGGAGAGGCCGGGAAATGGCCCGCTGCCCCAGATCGCCATCGACCGTGATTTCACACTGCCTGCAAGAACAGGTCAGAGGCTAGGAATCGTGCAGCGAGTAACTTATCTCCTGACTCCCCAAAGGCACAAGTCAGGAGTGTGATGGAATACTCTCCGCTTGCCTGGATGAGTGCAGCTCCCACAACACTGAAGAAGCTGGACACCGTAGCTGCAGTGTGTACCATCTACAAGATGCACTGCAGGAATTCACCAAGGCTCCTTAGACAGCACCTTCTAAACCCACAACCACTGCCAACCAGAAGGACAAGGGCAGCAGATACATGGGAACACCACGATCTGGAAGTTCCCCACCAAGTCACTCACCATCCTGACATGAGGGTATGCATGCCATGGTCTTTGTTGTGGAGGAGTTCATGTGGAGCATGAGCACTGCATTGACCTTCATGGCCGAGCGCATTGCCTCCTCCATTGGTAGAGTGACTACTCTCAAGGAGAGACAGCTCCAAGAACAGAATCAGGGGTTCCTGGGGTTGCGCTCAGACCCACAAGCCCTCACATAGGCAATGAATTCAGGTGGCTAGTGCCAGTGTGGGAGATGGATGATGCACACTGTATCCCAGCTAGATGCCTGTCCATCAATCGTGAGCAGGGAGGTCCAGAGTGACCTCACGTTGGTGCATGAGCTGCCTGTCGTTTCTGCGGGTTCCTCTCAGGGCACTCTTGATGATGGCAGCAGCTCCTCCGCCCCTACACCAGTGAATGTGGCATTTGATGAGGTTGCAGCAACTGGGGAGATGCCAGCCGTGGCACTGGCCGCTCTCACCCAGGCGGGGCCAGCATAGTCTCCAATGGCCAGAGGACGACCGCCAAGGTCATCAAGGCCAACAGGACAGCAGAGTCAGCAGCTGCCTCCAATGCTGCTGCCAGCAATGGGGGGTGTGGGGGGGCACCAAGATGCAGCACTCATAAACGTAAATTTAAGGCACCATCAGCACGAAAGGGACTGTTCATGGGGGATCTTCTGCTTTGCCATGTTTTGTTTATATGTTTACTGATGTGGGCATGAACACCAGATGTGATAATGTTCATTTGTTGCTTTTGTCTTAATGGCCTGAGTATGGTTCACCTTTTTTTTTTTGCAGGGTACACCAGTATCTAATGCTGGACATGAGTGGCTCTAAACCTTATTACACAGACACTGAGTGGACTTTGGGTTCAAATAAATGGGTAATTTCAGATATCCTGGATGGAGGCATAAGGTGGAAGCATATATTTGACAGCCTAGCTGAAAGAGCTTTGGATCAAGGCATCCCTGCCTCCCTGAAGGATACAGAGGTCTGCCTCTACACCCTCAGCGTTCTCCTCACCGTGCTCCTCTTCTGACTCACTATTGGATTCATCCTCTGTGGCCTTTGGAGCTGCCTCAAGATCCTCTTCCTCCAGTGGGTCCCCCCTTGCCAGTGCCAGAATTTAGAGAGCGCAGCATGTAACCACTATCAGTAACACCTGCTCTGGGGGTATTGTAGTGCTCCCCCTGAACGGTCCAAGCATTGGAAGTGCATCTTGAGGAGACCAATGGTCCTCTCTATCACCGCCCTTGAGGAGGCATGACTCCTATTATAACGATGCTCTGCTTCTGTTCTTGGGTGGCTCAGAGGCGTCATAAGCCACCTTTTCAGTGGATAGCCCTTGTCACCCAGCAGCCATCCATCCAGTCGGGCTGGAGCATTGAAGAGCCTCGGCACCTGGGAGTGTCTCAGGATGTAAGCATCATAGGAGCTGCCAGGGTACCTAGCACAGGCTTGCAGAATCGGCGTCTTGTGGTCACAAACTATCTGGATGTTCATCAAGTGGAAGCCCTTCCTGTTGACAAAGGTACCCGGCTGACCTACTGGTGCCTTAATGGCCACATGTGTGCAGCCGATTGCACCCTGGATGCGGGGGAACCCAGCAATCACTGTCCAGCAATCCTCTGGCTTGCTCAGCCTGGCTGTCCTCGTCTGTGTGGAAATGAATAGATGTCAGTACCCGTCTGAACAGAGCTTCTGTTGCCAGCTTTATGCAACTGTGGACAGCTGATTGGGAGACTCGACAAAGATCCCACACTGAACCCTGAAAAGAACTGGACGCATAGAAGTTGAGGGCCACTGTGACCTTCAGAGCCACTGGCATGGGGTGTCCACCCACACAGTCGGAGTTGATCTCAGGGCCGATCATTTGATAAATGGAGGTCACGGTCTCCCTGGAGAGGCGGAGCCTCCTTTGGTATTGCACCTCGGGCATATTGAGGTAGCTGCATCGCTGCCTGTAAACCCTGGCAGCAGGATAGTGGCATTTTCTGTGGTCCCTTCCACCTTAAACTACCTGCTGGCCCTGCACCCCTTGTGCCTGCGCCTCTCCTCCGACAGGTTGCTCCCCTGGAAGCTGCATAGGGACACCTGGCCTCCTCTCCCTTCTGCCCCTCTCATCCTCAGAGGTGGTGCCACCAGCGGAGACCACAATTCCCATTACCAGGGTTACAGAAGGCTGCCTAGAAGGGTCCACATGATCGGAATCCTCCGGGGGCCTTGGAGACATCAATGAGTCCTGAAATGAAGCCTGGAAATGCTAAGACTGAAGCTTAAAACAGAGATGAAGCTGTCAAGTTCAAATAAGCAACCAGCAGCAAACTATCTCCTAAACTTTTCACTACTTACACTGGCAATGCTGCTGACCCTTTTTAATCCCACCCTTGGATGAGGTTTTGCAGAAGGTGGGCTGCCCACCTGCCCGTTTTGCCCGTGCGATGAGCGCGGAATTGCACGGGCAACATAAAATCATGAACAATTGCCTTTTTAATGGCCTTAAGTGGCCTTTTAATTGATGGCGGGCGTGGCTCCAACACCCATGTGCACCCACTGACCTGAAGATTGCTCATGTGCGGGATGACATTGGGACAGTTGCCCGATGTCATCTCTCATGATTTTATGCCCGATCGGGTCAGGCGCGCGCCGGCCCGCGAGGCGTAAAGTTCTGCCCAGGGAGTTTTGATGAGAGTGCAAAATGGGAGGCATTAGAATAGTTGAGTTTAGAAGTAACATAGAACGAAATATAGAAGCAGGAGTAGGTCATTCAGCCCTTCGAGCCTGCTCTGACGTTCAATATGATCCTGGCTGATCCTCTATCTCAATGCCATTCTCCCACTCTCTCCCCATACACCTTAGTGTCTTTAGAGTCTAGAAATGTATCTATTTCCTTCTTAAATATATTCAAATCATTCAAATCATTGATATATATTGTGAATATGGGGATCCAAGCATTAATCCCTTCGGTATCCTACTAGTCATCGCCTGCCATTCCAAAAGAGACCCGCTTATTCCTACACTGTTTCCTGTCTGCTAACCAATTCTCAATCCAAGCCAATATATTACCCCCAATCCCATGTGCTTTAATTTTGCTCTTATGTGGGATTTTATCAAAAGCTTTCTGAAAATCTAAATACACCACATCCACTGGTTCTCCCTTATCTATTCTGCTAGTGACGTCTTCAAAAAGCTCCAGTAGATATGTCAAACATGATTTCCCTTTCATAAATCCATGATGACTTTGTCTAATCCCATTGATATTTTCTAAGTGTTGTGTTATCACATCTTTTATAATAGTGTCTGGCATTTTTCCTACCACTGACATTAGGCTAACCGATCTGTAATTCCCTCCCTCCTTTTTGAAATAATGGGGTTACATTTGCCATCCTCCAATCTGCCGGGACAGATCTAGAATCTACAGAGTTTTGAAAGATGACAACCAATCCATCCACTATTTCCATTAGTACCCTGAGATGTAGATTATTGTGCGTTGGGATTTATTGGCTTTCAGTCCCTTAATTTCTCCAGTACTGTTTTTTCAGTAATACTAATTTCCTTCAATTCCTCCTTCTCATTAGGCCTTTGGTTCCCTAGTATTTCTGGGAAGTTATTTGTTTCTTCCCCTGTGAAGACAGAACTGAAGTAGTTATTTAACTGCTCTGCCATGCCCTTGTTCGCTATTATAAATTCTCCTGTTTCAGACTGTCAGGGACCTACATTTGACTTTACTGATCTTTTTCTTCTTACATACTTATAGAAGCTTTTACAGCCCGCTTTTATGTCCCTTGCAAGTTTACTCTCATACTCTATTCTTCCCCTCTTAATCTCATGGTCCTCCTTTGCTGGATTCTAAACTGCTTCCAATCCTCCAGCTTGCACTTTTTCTAGCAACTTTTTAAGACTCTTCTTTGGCATGGATGAGGGTTTCAGCAACTGGTGAGCTGAGGATAGGCGATGTTACAAATTAGAATTGGGCGGTCTTGGTGATGACGGGGGTGGGATCAGAAACTCAGAACAGGGTCATATAGGTTGCCAAGGAGGTGAATCTGGTTTGGCCTCAGAATGTGGAATATTCCTTGAATTGGACTAAGTGCGGAGCAGGCATGAGAAAAAAACACTTTTCCAGCTGGCCGCAAGGGCAGATTTTTTGCATTGTATTGTCGGCCTTCCAACTCATTAATTATACAGCCACAGGAAATGCCGTCTCACTGGCGGGCAGCCTCTGAATCACCCACCACACCGTTACCTCACCCTGGGTGCCATATCTAAACTGCAGAACATACAGTTCTCTGTGCTTGCAGCCCAGGACTGCTCCAGTGAAGACATGGCCTCGAAAGCCAGGAAAAGTTCAGTGACCCGTCGCTGGAATGCCTTTTGGAGGCCCATAGTGATGTCCTCTACCCCTGATCTGGCCGCAGGAGGTCCAGCAATCTCACCACTCCAGCTTGGGAGGTGGTGGTGGTGAGTGCCAATGCTGCATAGAAGGGGTTGGCCTTCCAGTGAAGAAAGAGGATGAAAGTCCTCATCTGTGCCACCAGGGTAAGGCAACCATATCATCACTCTAAACTCACACACTCAGTAAAGTGATGGAACAGGTCATCAACAGTGCTGCCAAGTGGCACTCACTCAGCAATAACCTGCTCACTGACACTCAGTTTGGGTTCAGTCAGGGGCACTCAGCTCCTGACCTCATTACAGCCTTGGTTTAAACATGGACAAAAGAGCTGAACTCCCGAGGTGAGGTGAGAGTGACTGTCCTTGACATCAAGGCAGTATTTAACCAAATGTGGCATCAAGGAGCCTTAGCAAAACTGAAGTCAATGGGAATCAGGAGAAAAACTCTCCACTGGATGGAGTAAATACCTAGCTCAAAGGAAAATGGTTGTGGTTGTTGGAAGTCAATCTTCCCAGTTCCAGGATATCACTGCAGGGGTTCCTCAGGATAGTGTCCTCAGCCCAACCATCTTCAGCTGCTTCATCAATGACCTTCCTTTCATCATACGGTCTGAAGTGGGGATGTTCACTGACGATTGCACAATGTTCAGCACCATTCGCGACTCCTCAGATACTGAAGTAGTCCATGTCCAAATGCAGTAAGACTTGGACAATAACCAGGCTTGGGCTGACAAGTGACAAGTAACATTCACGCCACACAAGTGCTCGGCAATGACCATCTCCAACAAGAGACAATCTAACCATTGCCCTATGACATTCAATGGCATGACCATGGAGGAATTCCCCCACTATCAACATCCTGGGGATTACCATTGACCAGAAACTAGCCAAATAAATACTATGGCTACAAGAGCAGGTCAGAGGCTTGGAATCTCTTTTTTATTCATTCTTGAGATGCGGGTGTCATTGGCTAGATCAGCATTTATTTCCCATCACTAGTTGCCCTTGAGATGGTGGTAGTGAGCCTTCTTGAACCACTGCAGTCCATGTGGTGTAGGTATAACCACTGTGCTGTTAGGGAGGGAGTTCCAGGATTTTGACCCAGTGACAGTGAAGGAACGGCTATATATTTCCAAGTCGGGAAGGTATGTGGCTTGGAGGGGATCTTCCAGGTGGTGGTGTTTCCATGTGTCTGCTGCCTTTGTCCTTCGAGATGGTAGCGGTGGTGGGTTTGGAAGATGCTGTCCAAGAAGCCTTAGTGAGTTCCTGCAGTGCATCTTGTAGATGGTACACACTGTTGCTACTGTGCATTGGTGGTGGAGGGAGTGAATGCCTGCGGATGTCAATTGTTATGTATTGAATGTCTTATTGAGCTTCCTGTACTTGGCACTCAGGCATTGTGGGATCACAGAGTCCATGTTTGTTTTGGTTATTGCAGTCAATAAACGAAGCACCTTGTTCAACCACCTCTGCGTCAATGTGAGTACTTATCAATTCCTAAAAGTTTATCGGCAGTACCAGTAGTTAAACATAACAAATTGGCGATGAGGAAGATGGACCTTGCAATAATGCCACTTGAACAATGAAACAGCCAGTAAAAGGAAATTACTAGTTAAAAAAAAGTCTGCCCGCCGATAACCCTGAAGCACAAGGCTCAAAAACAACAAAGACCCTGCAGAGTTAAATTGTAAAAAAATTGCTGCTGCTCTGAAGATTTTTAAAAAAAGGCAATCAGAGCAGGAACAGCTCTGGGTTTAAAGAATAAAGGTGCCCTGATCCGACCGGCTGAGGAGTCTCCCGGAATGCTCCCGAAGTTCAAGAGTAGAAGAATAAAGAAAGGACTAGCCAGCAGAGAAAGTGCTGCTGTGATTTATTTTTTGCAAGCGCTTAAGAACAACAGACCCACAATCGTGGGGATCCTGAGAAAGTGCGGGAAACCTACAATGGTAGGGCCGACGGCTGCAGACAGCCCCCAAAGTTCCAAAACAGGACCAAAAAGGAAAGGGAAAGAATCCCAGAGAAAAAAAGTGCTCTTACCTTGAAAAGTCTAGAAAAGAAGGCCCATGATCCCTGAGAGCCCGCCAAAAGCCAAAAAGTACTGTGTTCAAGAAGGCTAAAGCAGTGCTGACAGATTCCGAAGTACTGATGCACTTTCACCCCTCCTTATCTCCACAACTTGCATGTGATGCATCGCCTTATTGAGTTGGGGCCAGTATGTTGTCCCACATATAATGCCCTCAGGTGTGGAGAGACCGGTTGCGTTCGCTTCACAGACTTTAAGCAAAGCAGAGAGCCAATACGCTCAAATCGAATGCGAAGCACTGGGAATCATTTTCGGAATCCGGAAAATTCACCAGTACCTGTTTGGATGGAAATTCACGCTACTGAATGATCATCGACCACTCATCTCAATATTCGGTCCACACACAGGCCTCCCTTCTTTAGCTGCAAGCAGGATGCAGCGTTGGGCATGATGTTGAGTGCTCATATGACATCAAATATTGAAAATCTACTTTGCATGGCAATGCGGATGGCCTTTCGAGCACACACCCATCATGTCAATCCAAATCAAGAAAGCCACTTGAGTGGACCCAACATTGTCCAAAGTTATGAACCTTGTCATGCCTAGCAACTCTTCCCCGAACTTCCAAGTCTCACCTGATCTTCATCCTTACATTTCCAGGAGGATGGAGTTATCAGTCACTTCAGGATGTTTGCTTTGGGGAATGCGACTTGTTATTCCACCAACATTGAGGAAACCAGTATTGGACCAACTGCATGTTGGACACTGTGGGATAGTTCACATGAGAGAGATCGCAAAAAGCTACTTTTGGTGGCCTGACCTGGACCAAGACACTGAAGTCAAGGCAAAATCCTGTCCTTTATGTCAGAGTGTGAGAAACATGCCTCAATTGGCACCCCCTCCACCCATGGGATTGGCCAGAAAACCCGTGGCAGTGCATCCATGTTGATTTGACTGATCCATTTGAAGGAACAATGTTCATGGTGGTTGTGAATGCTTATTCTAAATGGCCGGAAGTTTCAGTGATGTCCTCTACTACTGCTGGGAGTACAGTTCAAAGGCTAAGAGAAATGTTCAGTCATTAGGGGTTACTAGAACAACTTGTGACCAACAATGGACCTCAGTTTGACTGGCAGGAGTTTGAGAATTTTTTGAGAGGTAATGGAATTGATCACATCATCTCAGCACCATAACCGCCCATCCACTAATGGGTTAGTTGAGAGATTTGTTCAAACCATGAAACACGCTTTAAGTTTGGTACGAGGATACTCCTCCATTCAAAAGCATCTGGATGCATTCCTGCTAAAATACCGAAACACGCCACATGCTATGACTAAAGTATCTCCAGCATTCCTACTAATGGAACGGCAACTGTGCACTTGCTTTGATCTGCTGAAACCAACAAAAACACAAGTTGTACAAGATCAACAGCACAACCAGGTGGAGAGAAAAGCATAAAGATCAAAGCCAAAAATCTTCTGTTCTGCACAAGAAGTTCTAGCTCGTAATTATGCTACTGGAGCTAAATGGGTTCCTGCTACTGTGATTTCTCAGACAGGACCTGTTTCGTACACAGTCCAAACCGCCAATGATGGTTAGATTCCCTCTGGTTGGAGATAGACATGTCAACCAACTGTTGCCAAGTCATGCACAATCGAAGGATACACACCTAATGGAAAAGCCATTTCCAAGTCAATGAATGCCGACTCCAGTCTCACCTTCTCAGCCCAGCTTGACTGAAGTTGAGGTAGTCTACCCTTCATCTGCATTAGACACAGCTTCGGATTCCACTGAAGGTCCTAGGTTACCTTCGGTCTCCAATGAGCATTGCCCTATCAAAGTGTCGGAAGTCTACCATAACCCACGCCGGGAGAGAAAACCTCTTGAGCGTCTGAATTCCTAAAGCTAGAGACCTGAGATGGATTCAGTGGGTTCCATTTACAGCAAGAGAGTGTGAGAGAAACAACGTGGTAATTTACAAGGAGCAGCTGCGAGAGGAGCGGGGCCTTTAACAGTGAGAGAGTGAGAGAAGAGCGTGAGACCATTAAAGAGTGCGAGGGGGAAACGAGCACAGAGAGCAGCTGATTAGTGAGTATGATTGGTGAGTGCTTTTAGTCTTTAAAGTAAAAGTAAGGTCTTTAGTTTGTGTTTAGATCTCTCATCTTTTTTTTCCCTTTTTCTTAAAGATAGCTTTTTAAGTATAAGATCAATACTGCTGTTTATAAAAAAAATTATAATAAAGAGTAAAGAGTGTGAATACTACAGTAATTAATTAATAAATTAAATAAAATACAATAGTGATGGCAAGATGGGTGATGTGTTGCTGCTGCAGCATGTGGGAACTGCTGGACAGCAAGGTGATCTAGAGTGAACATGTCTGTACCAAGTGTTTGCAGCTCAAGAACTTTGAATCCGAGTTAAGGAGCTGGAGTCGGAGCTGCAGACATTGCGCCACATCAGGGAGGGGGAAAGTTACCTGAACACTTTGCTACAGGAGGTAGTCAGACCCCTCAGATTAGGTAATTCAAATTTAGTCTGTGATCAGGGACTTGGGTGTGTGTCTGCAGGTGAAGCAGGTATTGGAACCCATGGGGTAGCATTCAAGGAGCCTCAGCCCCTGCCAATGTCCAACAGTTACGAGGTTCTTGCAAGCTGTGTGAACAAGAACAAGGACTGCAGGGAGGATGAGCAAACTGACCATGGCACCATAGTACAGGGAGCCATTCAAGTGGGGAGAAGAAATAGGAACATAGTAGTGGTAGGGGACAGTATAATTAGGGGGATAGATACTGTTGTCTGCAGCCATGAGCATGAATCCCGAGCATTGTGTTGCCTGCCCAGTGCCAGGGTTAAGAACATCTCATCAGGGCTGGAGAGGAACTTGAAGCGGGAGGGGAGGGATCCAGTTGTTGTCGTCCATGTTAGCACCAATGACATTGATAAGACTAGAAAGGAGGTTTTGCTGAAAGAATTTGAACAGTTAGGAGCTAAATTAAAAAGCAGAACCTCCAAGGTAATAATCTTGGGATTGCTACCTGAGCCATGGGCAAATTGGCATAGGGTAAATAAAGTCAAGGAGTTAAATGCTTGGCTCAAAGATTGGTGTAGGAGGAATGGGTTTCAGTTCATGGGGCACTGGCACCAGTACTGGGGTAGAAGGGAGCTGTTCCGGTGGGACGGGCTTCACTTGAACCATGCTGGGACCAGTGTCCTGGCGAACCAAATAACTAGGGCTGTAGAGAGAGCTTTAAACTAAATAGAGAGGGGGAGGGTTCTGGAGAGGGGAAACATAGGCTTACAAAGCAAAAGGATATGGCAGCCTTGCAGGGCAGCTTTTAGGTAATGTTATCCAGAGTGCGACAGGAAGGGACAGAGTGTACAAACGTAAAAAACAGCAGCAAAAAGGCTCAAAAGGGGAAAAAATGGTAAAAAGGCAAAATTAATGGCCCTTTACTTAAATGCACGTAGTATTCAGAACAAAATAAATGAATTAATGGCACATATAGAGATTAATAGGATCTTATAGCCATGACGGAGATGTGGTTACAAGAGGTTAAAGCTGGGAACTAAATATTCAGGAGTATGTGACTTTTAGAAAGGACAGGCAGGATAGAAAGGATGGTGGGGTAACTTTGTTAGTATGAGATGGAATAAGTGCGATAGCAAGAAAGGATCTTGGATCGGAAGATGAAGAATCCATATCGGTGGAGGTAAGAAATAACAAAGGGAAGAAGACACTGGTGGGAGTAGTCGATAGGCCCCCTGACAGTAGCTATACTGTAGGACAGAGAATAAATCAGGAGATAATGAGGGCATGTAAAAAAGGCCGTACATTAATCATGGGTGACTTTAATCTTCATGTAGATTGGGAAAATCAAATTGGCAGAGGTCGACACGAGCAAGAATTCATAGTATTCGGGACAGTTTCTTAGAACAATATGTTGTGAATCACAGAATCACACAGTGTAAAAGAGGCCCTTCGGCCCATCGGGTCTGCACCAACACGTGAGAAACACCTGACTTACCTACCTAATCCCATTTACCAGCACTTGGCCCATAGCCTTGAATGTTATGACGTGCCAAGTACTCATCCAGATACGTTTTAAAGGATGTGAGGCAACCCGCCTCCACCACCCGCCCAGGCAGTGCATTCCAGACCATCACCACCCTCTGAGTAAAAAGGTTTTTCCTCACATCCCCTCATAAACCTCCTGCCCCTCACCTTGAACTTGTGTCCCCTCGTGACTGACTCTTCAACTAAGGGGAACAGCTGCTCCCTGCCCATCCTATCCATGCCCCTCATAATCTTGTGCACCTCGATCAGGTTGCCCCTCAGTCTTCTCTGCTCCAACAAAAGCAACCCAAGTCTATCAAATGTCTCTTCATAACTTAAATGTTTCATCCCAGGCAACATCCTGGTGAATCTCCTCTGCACCCCCTCCAGTGCAATCACATCTTTCCTATAATGTGGCGACCAGAACTACACACAATACTCTAGCTGTGGCCTCACCAAGGTTCTATACAACTCCAACATGACCTCCCTACTTTTGTAATCTATGCCTCAATTGTTAAAGGCAACTGTCCCATATGCCTTTTTCACCATCCCACTAACATGCCCCTCCACCTTCAGAGATCTATGGACACACACGCCAAGGTCCCTTTGTTCCTCAGAACTTCCTAGTATCATGCCATTCATTGAATACTTCCTTGTCAAATTACTCCTTCCAAAGTGTATCACCTCACACTTTTCAGGTTTAAATTCCATCTGCCACTTATCTGCCCATTTGACCATTCCATCTATATCTTCCTGCAGCCCAAGATGCTCAACCTCACTGTTAACCACCCGGCCAATCTTTGTGTCATCCGCCAAGGGATCAGGCTATTTTGGATCTGGTAATGTGTATTGAGGCAGATTTAATAAATGATCCCAGAGTAAAGGATCCCTCATGAAACAGTGACCATGATATGGTGGAATTTAACATTCAATTTGAGAGTGAGAAACTTGGGTCAGAAACAATTGTGTTACACTTAAATAAGAGTAATTACAATTGAATGAGGGCAGAGTTGGCTGCAGTGGACTGGGAAAGGAGTTTAGCAGAAAAGACGGTTGATGAACAATGGCAGACGTTTAGGAAAATAGTTCGTGAAACAACAAAGATATATCCTAGTGAGGAAGAAGGATTCATGGAAGGGCATAAACCAACCATGGTTAATCAAGGAAGTGAAGGACAGTATAAAATTGAAAGAAAGAACATACAATGTGGCAAAGATTAGTGATAAACCAGTGGATTGGGAATGTTACAAAAACCAACAAAAGATTACCAAAAAAATAATAAAGAGGGAGAAAATAAACTTTGAGGGTAAACTAGCCAGTAATATAAAAACGGACAGGAAGAGCTTCTTTAAGTATATAAAAAGGAAGGGAGGGGCCAAAGTGAACATAGGCCGCTTAGAGAATGAGGCTGGGGACATAATAATGGGGAACCAGGAAATGGCAGAGGAGTTGAATAAATACTTTGCTTCAGTCTTCATGGTAGAAGACACTAACAGCATTCCAAAAATACTAAATAATCAAGGGGCAAAAGAGGGAGAGGAAATAAGTACGACAACTAGCACTAGAGAAAAAGTGCTAGGGAAACTGATGCGGCTAAAGGCTGATAAGCACCCTGGACCTGATGACTTGTGTCCTAGGATATTAAAGTAAGTAGCTGCAGAGATAATGGATGCACTGGTAGTAATCTTCCAAGAATCCTTAGATCCTGGAAAAGTCCCAGAGGATTGGAAAACGGCCAATGTAACACCCTTATTCAAAAAGGGAGACAAAAATCAGGTCAGTTAGCTTAACATCTGTCATTGTGAAAATGTTGGAGTCTATTAGAAAGCATGTAATAGCAGAACATTTAGACATACATAATCTAATCAAGCAGAGTCAGCATGGCTTAAGAAGGGGAAATCATGCCTAACAAATTTATTATTCTTTGAGGAGGTAACAAGCAGGATAGATAAAGGGGAACCAGCAGATGTAATATATTTGGATTTCCAAAAGGTGTTCGATAAGGTACCACACATTAGACTACTTAATAAGAGCCTATGGTATTGGGGTAGTATATTAGCATGGATAGAGGATTGGCTAACTAATAGAAGACAGAGAGCTGGGATAAGGGGGGCATTTTCGGGATGGCAACCTGTAACTAGTGGAGTGCCACAGGGATCAGTGCCGGGGCCTCAATTGTTTACAATATATATTAATGACTTAGATGAGGGAAGTGAATGTACTATCGCCAAGTTTGTGGATGACACAAAAATAGGTAGGAAGGCAAATGGTGAGGATGACACAAGAGTCTGCAGAGGGATATAGACAGGTTAAATGAGTGGGAAAAAGCTTGGCAGATGGAATATAATGTGGGAAAATGTGAGGTTGTGCACTTTGGCAGGAAGAATAGAGGAGCTGAATATTATTTAAATGGAGAAAGACTGCAGAAGGCTGCAGCACAGAGGGATTTGGGAGTCCTTGTGCATGAATCCCAAAAAGCTAACATACAAGTTCAACAGGTAATAGGGAAGGCAAATGGAATGTTTCTGGTCAATGGTAAACCCCAGGATGTTGATTGTGTGGGATTCAGTGATGGTAATGCCATTGAACATCGAGGAGCAATGTTTGGATTCTCTCTTGGAGATGGTCATTGCCTGACACTTGTGTGGTGTGAATGTTACTTGCCACTTGTCAGCCCAATTCTGGATATTGTCCAGGTCTTGCTGCATTTGGACATGGACTGCTTCAGTATCTGAGGAGTCATGAATAGTGCTGAACATTGTGCAATCATCAGCAAGCATCCCCACTTCTGGCCTTATGATGAAAGAAAGGTCATTGATGTAGCAGCCGAAGATGGTTGGGCTGAGGACACTATCCTGAGGAACTCCTGCAGTGATGTCCTGGAGCTGCGATGATGGACCTCCGACAACCACAAACATCTACCTTTGTATGACTCCAACCAGTGGAGAGTTTTCCCCCTGATTCCCAATGACTCCAGCATTTATTGCCGATCCTTAATTGTCCTTGAGGAGGTGCTGATGTCTGCGAGTGCTGCTCAAAGTAAGGTAGGCAAACAAACCTCGAAGTCTCAAGTGAAGTGCAGCCTGCCAGGTGCACGTTGCTTATGTACAGTTGTGAACCACGTTGGCATGTGCCAAGATGATCCAGTGTGGGGGGACGATTCCAGCAAGCTGGGGTTATAATGAGATGCTAAAGTATTGATATTAGGTGGTCATGTGATGGTGGTGGTGAGTAACTCACCTCCTAACTCCCCTAAGCTAGTCCACCATCACAAAGCACAAGTCAGGAGTGTGATGGAATACTCACCATTTGCCTGGATGAGTGCAGCTCCAACAAACACAAGAACCTTGACACCATCTCGGACTAAGCAGCCCGCTTGGTTGGCACCCCTACCACACAGAGTCACTCCCTTCACCACTGGTGCACAGTAGCAGCAATGTGTACCATCTATAAGATGCAATGCAGGAACTCATCAAGGATCCTTTGACAGCACCTTTCAAACCCATGACCACTACCATCTAGAAGGACAAGGGCAGCAGACACATGGGAACACCACCACCTGGAAGTTCCCCTCCAAGCTACTCACCATCCTGACTTGGAAATATATCGCTGTTCCTTCACTGTCGCTGGGTCAAAATCCTGGAGCTCCCTCCCTAACAGCATTGTGGGTGTACCTACACCACAGGGACTGTAGCAGTTCAAGAAGGCAGCTCACTAGCACCTTCTCAACAGCAGTTAAGGATGGACAATAAATGCTGGCCTAGCCAGTGACGCCCACATCCTGTGATTGAATAAAAAAAACTCACGAGGCCTTCACATATTCACTGGCATCTTGCTCACTGCCAGCTCAAGGGACATCACCACTCACCCTCACACACAAGCCCTCATATCTCCGTCTGGCCCCATCTCCTCTGGAGACTGCCTCCTCAGCCCTCTCCATCTTGGGACAACTTGCACAAATCAGCATGTGCCCCCCCACACACCCTGGGATATTCCACTTCCTCAAGCAAGCCCTAGCCCTGCAGTTGTTGAAAAGCCACATCTGCGTTACGGCTGGTCTGGTAGATAGAGATCTGCCTGTGAGCCCCCTAAAAGTGATGTGGTGCTGTCTGTGAACCCTGGTGCTGATGTCTGCGAGTGCTGCCCAAAGCAAGGTAGGCAAACAAACCTCGAAGTCCCAAGCGAAGTGCAGCCTGCCAGGTGCACGTTGCTTATGTACAGTTGTGAAACACGTTGGCGTGTGCCCAGATGATCCAGCGTGGGGGGACGATTCCAGCAAGCTGGGGTTATAATGAGATGCTAAAGTATTGATATTAGATCCCCGATGTTCCGTGATGGGAAACGTGACCTGCCATTGACGGGGGGGTAGCGGAAGGTTGCAAACTGGAAACCAATTTTTGCGATGTCCTGGCACATTCTGTTCCCTCACGCAATGACGCCCGCACAAACAGGAGCGGGAAATCCTGGCCAGAGAGTGGCCAGGGAGAGGGATGGAGTCAGTGGATAGGGAACAGACTTTGTGGCGTTGCCCAAAAACAATGGGCTGAATTTTCTGGCTGGCGGAGGGGGTGAGTGGGAGCGGGCAGGCGCAGACCCGGTCGCCGTTCGTGATCGGGTCTGCGCTGCCATTTTACGCGTGCGGACCAATTAAGGCCCGCCCAGCATGCTTCACGACTCCCGTGCATAGTGGGAGTAGGCGGGCATACTCAGCCCGCCGGGTCCAATGGTGACCTGGCGGCCTGTATAAAAGAAGGCCTGGCAGCCTTGGAAAGGCTGCTCGCAATGGCTAGGCGAAGGGCTCTGCAGAGGGGCAGTGTTGGTGTCGCAAGTCTGGAGGGTAGGCCATCGGTGCAGGCCAGGCCAGAGGGTAGGCCTTCAGGGCAGGCCGGGCCGGAGGGTAGGGCAAGGGGCCAGTGTGCCCCTTGTTTTTCTGATGATTGCCTTGCTGCCCTCCTTGGGGAGGTGGCAGCACGGCGGGAAGTGCTGGTTCCCCAGGACAGGATGAGGAGGCCCCCCCAACATGACAAAATGTGCCTGGGAGGAGGTGGCGGAGGTATTGAGCTCCGGTGACATGGTGCGGTGCATCTGGGTCCAGAAAGATAAAACTATTTACATTGTCTTTTAAATGTTCTAACATTCAGGATTAATGTGAAGTACATGTGAATGAACAGACAAACTGTGGTTGAACACACCATACGACAAAATAAATGGCAGGTGTGACCAAGACAGAGTCCATGGATTTCTGAACAACTTCAATAACTTGTTGCGCTCTGGAAGGGTGAGGACAATGTTGGCATTGGTCATTTAACCCAGCAGGTTGGCTTTCACCTCTGCTACCTCCCTGCACCCCGCACCCCCCCACCCCCCCCCACTCAAGTCTGAGTGCAGTGACTGCATTGAATCATTGACGGCATGTGTCCTTTGTTGGGTGGGCCAGCAGATATTACCCATGCTGAGGTCAGCCTGAGAGGATGGTGAAGAGATGGGTCCTGCCCCCGCAGCATGTGTTACACTGAGACCCATGTGACTCTTTTGGGGCCAACCTGGAGGAGCTGCACCTAGGGGCTGTGTTTGAACTGCAGGACGTGTCCAAGTCAGGGTGATGACATGCTGGGAGGGGAGCTTCAAGGTGACGTGGCAACAAACCATCTGCTACCCTCTGCACTCCACGTGCATGTGCCTCCTTGCTACGGAAGGATATACCATGTGGTGCCTGATGTGATGTAGACAGCATGTGTCCAAGTGGGGTATGGGGGGGTGGGGAACAGGCCTAGCATCTTTGTGTGAGTGTTCAGCAGCAGCGGGGCACTGGAGCCCTGATATGTCCCACTCTGGTTGGGATGGGCCGTCCGCGAAGAGAGTCCAGGTACAATTTGCACTAATCAATGCTTGTCTCTCATTTTCCGGAGAAGAATGCTCATAACGCAGCAGAGCGTGTGAGGACTGGCGGCGGCCAGGCGCTGTTAGCCATTCTTAGCCCCTTCGAGCATGAGGCCCTGGATTTGGAGAGGCGCCATGCGCCCAGGTCCACTGGTGTCGGTGAGGGCTGGGGTGCCACGGCCAGGTATGTTGGCCCAGCAGTGAGGTCAGCATTGTTCTCCCAGCAGCCATAGCAGTTCTGAATGTTCAGTGATTTAATTTTGCAACATGGCTTGACCATTGGTTATGGAAGGATGAGCGCATAATGATCCGGGGGACAGGGATGCACATTGACATTGTCTCCACATTAACTGATCCAATGTCCTTGTTCTTCCTTTCAGCATCAGTGGAGCAGGGCCGGGAGGATGAGCAGCAGAGACCCCCTCTCACTTCTGAGGCCCTGAAGTCTCACCAACATCACACCATCTCTGCCAGGCAGGCACCAGCGCAGATACTAGCATCTCGGTGGGAATTAGAACATCGGCTAGTGTCCCAGGGCACAGCGGTGAGGGCACTTCACAGTCGCTGGAGATGCTGGCGGAGACAGAGAGTGCCCATGGCGCCAGCAGTTGGAGGACAGCAGGGGACCAGGCACATCTCAGTCGGTGCCTGATGATGTGCCTCTGGAGTCGTCCGCGACGCAGCAGGGGCAGGAAATCTGGCCGGGTATGTGGGAGCATGAGGCTATGCTTGGCTTGGTCTCCATGGTGGAGGAGTCTATGTGGACAATCGCCGAAGCAATGAGGCACATGTCCAAGCGCCATGTGTTCTCCATGGAGAGAGTGGCGACTCTCGTAGAGAGTCTCCTCCAGGAGACCCATCAGGGCTTCCTGTGGATGTGTTCTGACCAGCAAGCCCTCACATTGGCATTGATCTAAACTGGTGAACTTTAAAAAATCAATACTTGAGAGAGCACACTCAAGTGCTCCCAGTGAGCCCTTTTATCCCGCCTGTGGATGAGGTTTATACAAATGTGTCCTGCCCGCCTGCCCATTCTGCCTGTGCGCCAACCCGAAAATTGTACGGGTGCCAAAAAATCGTGGTCGATTAGAGTGTCAAGGGCCTTAAGTTAATTAATGGCGGGCGCACATCGGAGAGCATCGCACACCCACCCAACGAAATATCGCGATGGCGCGGGGTGATGTCAGGATGCTCGCCGACGTCACCACATGTCATTTTACGCATGTGTGTGTGGGGCCCGCCCCCGCACGCCAACGGGAAAATTCTGCCCAATATTTAATTTGTGGAATTGTTTTATGTGGGATCTTGCTTTAATTTACTTATTATCAGCATTCTTTGACACATTGTGCAATAAAAATAATGGTCTCCCTACTTTGGCAGATAAAATCCCAACCATGAAATAGAGACCATTTCCAAGATTCCTGAAGATTCGTGCTTCAATCTTGTACGCTCATACTCAGCTAGATTTTCAGCTTTGAAAACAAAGAAGTTGTATGTCCCTGTAGCCTTGGGTGATGATCCATCAAATCACTCTTTCGGTCTACAAGGAGGATTAAAAAAAACAGAGATTGCTCCTTCGAGGATTGCTGTAGCTTCAAATTTCTTCAGCATATTGTAAATGGAAGCCCAAATAATTCATAAAAATAATTGTTTTCATTGCTTCATGCAATCATCTTTTTAAATTATGTCACAGAGGTCTATAATTCATGAAAAGTTATTTCGTAATTCAAAAAGAAACATTTTCCTCTATTGAAAATAATGGTAGCACGACAAGGCAACAATTATCCACAGGGGCCCATGTATACTATCCACCTACGTGAATACTTTATTTTATTTCTTTCATGGGATGTGAGCATTGCTTGCAAAATCAGCATTTATTGCCCAACTCTAATTGCCCTTGAAAAAGTGGCGGGAGCTCTCTTCTTGAACTGTTGCAGTCCATGTAATGTAAGTATACCCACAGTGCTTATCCTAGCCTGTTTACTGACTTCTTGCCTGCATACCTTTTCTGCTCTGCACTATTGCCTTCTTGCATGTATACATCCACACTGCCTGCTCACACAAATATCTACACTATCTCTCACATTTATATCCAAATTGTCCTTTCACATACATGTCCATACTGATTTTCATGTATTCATATTGCCATCATGTAGATAACTACACAGTCACTCATGTAAATCCACACTGCTGCCTTACATATATATCTATATTGCCTCTGACATATAAGACCACACCGTTGTCTCACATACAAAGGTAGATCTTCTGAATTTGTGCTTGTATTGTGGCTTTTCACAACTCAGGACCACCTACCAGAAATTTGGTTGGGGAGCTAAGTGCACTATGTATGATTCTCCATTCCCAATTGCTGGAAAATCCAGCAGCATGAATGAATATGTTGGCCAAATGCATGAAGCTCTGAACCTGGATGGTGAGTGGGTAAAACCTACCTTATACTCTCACATGCATTTCGACACTGTGTCTCACATGTTTATCAATATGATCTCTCAAATTTATATGTGCATGAACAAGGATTATCCACTCTCCCTCGAACAATTCCTGAGCAGAACTGGGAAAGTGGGAATGAAACATGCGGCAATATGTGCTGGCTGTGCTTCCCACCATGTTTATGCCCATCAGCAAGCCTGCTGGAAGTGATAGATGATGTTCAATATGCATGCACTTGGATGTGTGAGCATGTTAAAGTAATATTGCCTGCTTCCACCACTGGTGGACTACTTGGCAGAGACCTGAAGATCAGCTTAAAATAGTTGAATTATCCACAGAAGCTGGGGCCAGGCATGTCCCACCACACAGAATAAGTGTCCCAATTCTATAAAACATGAAGATTTGGACAAGTGTCTCCTAAACATATATCCATGTGATGGTCTTATTTAGATATCTATGTTGTCTCTCACATAGCTACACAGTGACACCACAATGATACATTCATCTGCACGGGAATCATATATATATATATATATATATATATATAAACTCCCTTTCACGTAAATATTTACATGATCTATAGATATGTGAGTTTTTAGTTATCACACATAAGCCAACCAAATGGCCAGCATTAAAGTAATTCTGTTTTTCAAAAGTAATACCTCCAAATAAAATAAGAAATATCTGTGTTAATTATAGTGGTGGTGTCACTGTGTATTGGGTTTCAATAAATGGTACCATCAAAGTGTAGATCTGCCTCCCATACTCTTCATATTTACATTCAGCTGTGCCACTCATAGAAACCAGATGCTTTCCCACACAAAATGGGAAGACTCGGCGGTGGGATAGCCAGAGCTACTGACCTATTTCTAATTGCAAGTTAAAGAATGGAAGTGACAAGGGTCTGGGAGCAGACAATTACTCTTTCTTTTGGATAGTGAGTGATTAGGGGCCACCTGGAAAAAAAAAGGAGTTGCAGTCAACTTGAGAGAGGGAGAGAAATGATCTAGTGTACGGTTATTAAAATATTATTATCTTGTATTAGCAACGGGTAAACTGCATGAGTACACATAATCCATTTTCAGTCCCAGACTGTGAAATACGCAACTACTCAAATATAGTGAATACAAACCTCAAGCTATAGAGGACTGTGCCATCTGGGTGCAGGCGAATCATTCGATTTTTCACTGTAACTCCATGTACAAATGACTTCTTGTCATTAATAAAGTAGGTGTCAGGAACCCAGAGCTGGTCAGCCACCCTGTTGTCTAGAGTGAGGTTCAGAGGTATTCCAGAGTAAGATAGCCTTTTGTCTCTCCAGGACTGCTGGAAGTACATTGTCAGAGTGTAATCCTGTACAGAAAAAAGAAAAAAATGTTTTCATGTTCAACTCCTGGAGATCAAGAGTTTCTTTCTTTCACTTATTTCACCATCACATGACTGAGCCACCACGTGCCATTTTTAGTGCTTAGGAATATGATAACTATCTATAAAGGGCAATTTATCATTATTCCCCTACAGTAAGTAGTGTGCATTCTTGGATCACAGCAAGCTGCACTCATTGCTTCTGTATAATTATGTTGTAACATGCTGACCATAGACCTCTTGTGTTGTTCAAATGCATTTTTAGATTTTAGATTTAAAATGAACATGTTGCGGAGTATTCCCTTCATTCATAATGCATGGAGGAGGAATTGCATCCAGGGATTCATAAGAACTTATTACAGTCACACGATCAGATAAATTTTATTTTTGCAGGACCTCGAGGAGCTGTTTTCTCTGCTTGATTGTCATTTTATGCTGCATGTAAATACTGATGAAGCTGCTGCATCTCACCTTAATGTTCTTGGGCTAATGAGGGGAAAATAAAGCAATGGCGCTTTACAGCCTTCAGGACTTAATATTGAGTTCAACAATTTCAGACTGTAAACTTTGTCTCCCAGTTTGTTTCCTTTTCTTTGCATGTTTCAGTTTTTCACTTATTTTTGCTTTCAGACAGCAGCACACCTGCTCTACGCACATCTTCTGTTTCTTTTCTTGCCCCTTCACCATTCCCTTTAGTCCTGTAAGACTAACTCTTCTGTCAGACAGTCTCTCCTCTCTTCCATCCTATCAAAGCCTTCTCTTTTGTTCTTGTCCCACCATCCCTTGCTCATATATCTCTAACATTTTCCAGTTCTGATGAAAGGTCATTGACCTGAAACGTTAACTGTTTTTCTCTCTCCACAGATGCTGCCTGCACCTCTGCATTTCCAACATTTTCTGTTTTTTATCTCAGGGGTTCTTATTTGATTGCTGAGAAGCAGGTGTGTGCATGTGTGCCGTATGAGCACTGGATTAGGCACCTTGGGTTTAATAGCTCACTATCTAGGCTTACACGGGAAAAATTACGACTTGAGAGAGGTACAAGTGGTGCCAAACGAACAGCACTGTATCAAGATTCAAGAGAGAAGAGCAAAAAGAGGGAAAAAGGGATGAAGAACCAAGTAGAACTTTGTTGTATTTATTTTTACCATGTCATGTGTTTTGCTTAAAATCAGGAATAGTTTTAAGGGCATAAGATGGTGCTTTGCACCGTGATGGTCATCTCTGTTTTAAGCATTGCCTGGTGTGGCTCAGGAACCCCACTCTGGAATGGCAGTCCCTGCCGCATTTGCCGCAGAGAAAGACAGTGGGCTGAGGAGGTGCACGATTTGCTGGCTTCTGTTTCCTCTGGGCCCTCTTCTTGCCCAGCTGAGCTTTTCGTTTCTGCTCGCCTCTTCCAATGTCCTTCCAAACAGTCAGCCTCCAGGGCTCACAGCTGTCAGCCACTGTCTCCCAGTTGTCAGATATCCGCACACCTTGCAGGTGTCCTTGTAGGGGAGCCCAGAAAGTTGTGGGCCAGTAGCCAATTCACCGTACATAAGTCCTAGAATGTTACCACACAGGCATCTATCAGCATCGACAGTGTGATGCTGGAGGTTGTGGATAGCTTCACATATCCAGGCCCCACAATCACCATCAACCTGTCACTTGATGCTGAAATCCACACATGCATCACAAAAGCTACAGCTGGGATGTCCAAAGCTGAGTAAGAGAGTGTAGAACAACAGCAGCCTGACTGAGAACACCAAACTGCGAGTCTACCAAGGCTGTGTCCTGAGCACACTCCTATTGTGTGGTGAGTGATGAGACCTGGACACCATATACAGGAAAAACGACTGAATAGTTTCTACCTTCGCTTTCTCAGATGTATCCTTGGCATCTCTTGGCAGGACCAGCTCACCAACTCAGAGGTCCTGGAGCATGCGAATTCCGTCAGCATACACTCATTGCTAAGCCAACGACATTTGCCCTGGTTCATCGAATGGATGACAGCATTGTACCGAAAGACATTGATATATCATTAAAAGTCATATGCATGACACGTTTCCTATCCACAAGCCTGCTGTCAGGATTTTTGGCCACATTTGTATGTCAGCATTTACAAAGTTAAAATGATATGTTAAAATTTACAATGCGATTTTGATCTGTTAAATGTTGACTCTTTCACAATATATTTGCAGGCTCCGGATTCCTATATACATGCCCTTTTCTGGGTTTTTTTTGTCTCTTCTGCGAACAGGAGAATCCCACTGGAAATTCACCTTCATGTTGATTTAGACAGTGGTCCTGTATACATTGTAGAACCTTCCTCCCTACTTCTTTTTCACTTTTGTCCCCAGTTTATCTTTCAATAATTAAAGTCACCGACTATTATGGCTTTATTCTTAATACGTTTTTCTCTGATTTGTCAATTTATATTGTTCTCTATTTCCTTTCCATTGTTCAGCCATTTACAATAAGTACCCAGTAGCTTCCTTCATATTCCTTAATTCTATCCAGATAGATTCAGCTGTAAAGGATCCCCTATGTCATCTTTGATTAACACCTCCATCTTCCTAAATTGTCCTACTCACTCCTTCCATGTGTTGTAACCATGAATTCTCAGCTCTCGGTCCTTCCAGCCTAAGCCACGTTTCTGTTAATGATGTTACCATGATCCCCCTAACAATTTGTGTCTTTGGCAAAACTGAAGTTTTGTGCATTATAACACGAACTTGTTTCAATTTGGCTGACTTACAAGTGTTTTATCTCCCTTCCCCTTTGAGGTGAGTGCATCACTGAAAGTCTACCTGTGCTAGCACCTTCCGGGTTTTCACCAAAGCCAGTGAGGCGCTACACTGGTGGTGGGGGGGTGGTGGGGGGGGGGAGGTTTGGGGTAGGCTTGCTCTTCTCACTGGCTTCCTCCATTGTGCAGGAGGGTGTTATATGGGGGCTCAGGCAGGACAGCAAAACAAACAGAGACCAGCATTGCTACCAGGGTGGGGGAAGGAGGAAAGAGACATGGGGTGCGATGGACAATTGTAGAGTTGGGGTGGGGAGGGAAGGAAGACAGAGGGCAGGATGTTCAGATCGTCGGGCGGGCGCGGTAGGCGGGCACGGTGGGTGGGCCCGGGAGTGACCGGGAAACAGTTCGCCGCCCGTAATCGGCTACCAACCGCGATTTCACGCTGGCTGGCCAATTAACTGCCAGCCAGTGTGAAACATGCGCTGAGAAGCTCAGCGCTGCCGGGGTGGGGATGGGAGGAGGGTGAGCGCTGAAGTCTGCGCGGGCGGGGAAGAGTGCACAATGAAAGCTCCCTGAAGGCAGAGAGCTGCTTCAGGGAACAGAAGAATTTTAAATACAAAAATAAAGAGTTTGAAATTCTGAAAAAAATATCCCCACATTAGATTCCCTCACATGAACATATACATAATAAAAATTATGTCAAAGCATTTTTAGTCTTTAATTAATGTCGGAAACCTCATCCCACCCGTGTATGAGGTTTCCTCAAAAATGCAATAATGTTGGACGGACAGCAAAAATTCTCCCTTAATTAATAAATTAATGGCCTTAACAGGCCTTTTAATTGTCGGCGAGCACATTGCCGACTCTCGCACATGCCTGCCAACTGAAATATCTTGCAAATGTGCAATGATGTCGGGACGCTCACCTGATATCATCACGCACTATTTTACGCCTGATCGGGTCAGGCATGCACCCGCCTGCGGGACGTAAAATCCTGCCCAGAGACACAGGGTGCAATGGGCAATGGTGGGGTTGGGTGGCGGGAGGCAACGATGGCAGGCAGAGGGGAGACCCAGGGTGGGGAAGCTGGAGCCTAACACTAAAGACCAAGTAGGGGGTGGAATGGGAACAGAACTGCATGAATTGGAGGGGAAGCACACAGATTCCGGAAAATGATTGGGTGGGGGGTGGGGCTTGTGTTAGTGTGGCACAAAAGGACAAGGCTTGCACAGAAACTCATGGAGGGGGTGGGGGAAGGGACACTGTTGTCAGCAGTAAAGAAGGAATGGGAGAGCTCGTTGAAAGACAGTCATGGTCCCTGGTCTGGGGCCAAGTAGTCAGGGCATGAGTGTAAAGGCAATCCTGGGATCCCTCCCTTTAGCTGTGTGCAAGCTTGGCCTGGATGAAGACAAGTAGATGCAATGTGATGAGAAGAGATGGAGGAGAGGTTAGGAAACATGCTTGTCTACTGTGTGTGCTGAGACCTCTCCAGTAAGGGGTGAGGATGGAGTTTGTGCAGCATGATAGATGAGATGCTGGGACATTAAAGTGTCCGTGAGACAATCAGTGGCGATGTGTCCCCCAGTAATAATGTATGAGATCCTTGAGCAGTGTAACTCTTTGACTGCATGATGTCATGATGAGAGTGTGAGATTGGGGTGAGTTGAAGGTTGACTTACCCCGGATGGTGTTTTGAGGGCAGTGCCTGATGCGCTGGCTTCCAATGGCCTTTCAGGCTGGTGAGGAGAGGTTGGTGGGCTTCCTGAAGTCTTCCCTGGGGTAGAGCAAGTCCCAGTGTTGCCACCAGTGATGAGGGCCTCCAGGGAGTCCCTGCTAAACTTCGGAGCAGCTGTGTTCTTTGATGCAGCCATTTTGAGATGTCTTCTTCTCAAAGTTGGGGTGCAGAGAGTGAGGGTGGCATTTAAATATGGTGCCTGGACCTTCAAGCCCATGAGGTGACAGCAGGGCCAACGATTAGGCTCCCAACCCCCCATGTGATCTGTAGAGAAACTAGCTTATGCATAATTAATGAGATTCTGAGTGCAAAGTTGAGCACGATTTCCCACCATGCTGCCTATTGGGAAATGCATTGCGGAACCTGCCCACCCCGGCCCTTAGTCACAAAAATGGAAAATTATACCCTACAATTCTATTTTTTCCTACGTTATTAGTTCCAAAGGAACTACGATATTTGATAATTCCCCATTGCTTTCCCAAATCTTTTACAGCCCCTCCATGATGCCCCTCATGATGGTATCTGGGTGGCTATAAAAATACCTGTGTATTCCCGACTGTGGGACTCTCAGTTAGCACTGCAGTTCTGTGTTTTACTTTCATTCTTTCAGAACCACTGCTCCATGGTTCACCTTCCCCACATTATTGCCACTGTCACCAGTAACAATTTCAATAATAATGTCTTCTCTAGTAATGTTCAGCAATCCTTGAAGTTCCATTCACATGACTTGTTTCTAAGTTTTATTAGGAAAGACATTTCTGTGGCTTACAATGTTCAAGAGCATCCATACTGGCTCTGTTATTAAGACTGTCTTGCCTTCAAGATGGTTAATTGCAGGCGTGGGAAGTGATTACAAAGCAATGGCACATCATTCACAGTCCTTTAGAAAGAGATAAATTGAGCCGGGCAACATAATAGGCGAATCTTACAAAATAATTTCCTTGGAGGCGTATATCAAGGAAAACGTAGAGCTTCCCTGTATTACTTTTTAAGTTTTGAAAGTAAAGACTCAAATATTGCCTCTATTGTGTTATTCAATACATCTGTTATGATCTGGAATGCTTTGCCTGAAAGGGTGGTGGAAGCAGATTAAATAATAACTTAAGAAGTAGAAATGGATGAGGGGATATACTTGAAGGGGTAATATTGGCAGGGCTATGGGCAAAGAGCAGAGGGATCGGACTAATTGCATAGTTCTTTCAAAGATTGGCATAGTGGGCTGAAAGGCCTCCTTCTGTGCTGTATCATTCTCTGATTCTGATTCTCGGACTTGATGTCTTCTGTTGTACAAAATACTAGATTCTGATTGTGAGAATGGATGTGTAACATGTTGCTTTACAGCAGTGGTACTTATAATGCGCTGGAAGCTGTTTGAGGTTCACTTCTTTTTCATCTGTTACCCTCAGCAGACTTGCTGCTTTGTGTCTAATGGCTTTAATTCACTGTTTCCTCAGCTGTGGGATGTTAGAAGGCCTAAGAGGTCACGTGTTGGTTCCTTCTCCTTCTCTTGATGCCCAGTAACAGAAAATAAGGGAATGCTATTAAAAATGTCTATCTCCGTGTTTATGAAACACCTGGAAAATCTCTAGAAGACTAAGGCTTCACAAAAATATTGTTCTTGCCATTAGTACGAAAGATGGTTGAAATCAGGAACTCCCCACTGTCCCCTGCCACCTCCCCTCCCAAAGGTGGTGAAAAGCCACATTCCTGGTGCAACATGTTGGAACATTCCTCAGTGACCTTTGAATAAGACAAGGTTGTCTTTGGCAACAAATTGTTAAAAGAGCACCACAGGTCACATTTATGGGAATAATTTTTTGAGTACATGCTGATGGTGAGAAAGGCTCTCCATTGGCAGTGTGTATTCTGAAAATTAACCCCAATTAATATGGCTTGTTAAATTTTAGGAGCTAGTGTCCTGGTACAGAGTTTTGTAAGAATTTGAATACAGAGATCAATGCACCCATGCAATTTTCTATCTAATAATGTATAAAATAATTCTGAATCTATACCACTCTAAAATTCAAACTAAAATAAACATCGTAACATTTGATATGAACATTTGATAACATTTGTTACAATAAAGCCATCACACAACACACACCTGGACCCATGTTAATTCGCGCAAAACTATTAGTGGTAAATTGAAAGAATGATTGATAATGTAAACAAGAGGCAAACAAAACTTCTAACTTAAAGCCGAAATCTTGCTAAGTGATGTGAAATTTCTGCCTTGATGATAACTACCATTTATCAAACTGTATTCAGATTCTGTAAAGAACAACTCACCTCCTGACTCCCCAAAGCCTGTCCACCATCTACAAGGCACAAGTCAGGAGTGTGATAGAATATTCCCCATTTGCCTGGATGAGTGCAGCTCCCACAAAGCTCAAGAAGCTCGATACCATCCTGGACAAAGCAGCCCGCTTGATTAGCACCCCACCTACAAACATTCTTTCCCTACACCACCAATGCACAGTAGCAGCAGTGTGTACCAGCTGCAAGATACACTGCAGCAATTCACCAGGACTCCCTTGACAGCACCTTCAAAACCCATGACCTCTACCACCTAGATGGACAAGGGCAGCAGACCCCACCTGGAAGTTCCCCTCCAAGCCACTCACCATCCTAACTTGAAAATATATCACCGTTCCTTCACTGTCGCTGGGTCAAAATCCTGGAACTCCCTCCCTGATAGCACCTACACCACGTGGTCTACAGTGGCTTGAAAAGGCGGCTCACTACCACCTTCTCAAGGGCAATTAGGGATGGGCAATAAAAATGCTGGCCCAGCCAGCGAAGCCCACACCCCGTGAAACAGTAATAAAAAAAAAGCTGGATTTTAACTTCTAATTCACTCAATTTATTTCTTAATTCCCTGCATTAGCATAGACTGCTAAATTTTAATTGGGCAAGAGACCCTGACCTGCCTTTAGGCACTGTTGCATTTTTTCTCACAGTTTCACTTAATACAAATCTTCACATCATTCTGCAGCTACTTTAGATATTGCAGTGTTCCCTTCGGTGCTAGTGGCCTACGCTCTGCCCTTATCCCTCATTTTCATCTTTCAGCTCTCATTTTTACTGTTGTTTCTGACTGAAGCCTCCAGCACAAAGTCCTTTTCACCAGGCTATTTATCCTTTCTGGGTCTCAGCCTGTTTCAGATGCAGCCTGTCCCAATGGTACAACTCCATCCTGCCCAACACTTGTGCCAGTGTCCCTTGAAATGACATTCCTCCCTCCCTCACCACACTCATCACCACATGCTCAGCTTCCTGATCCATTAGTCCCTATGCCAGTGTTTGTCCCTGACCTAGGGAATAAGCCTGAGACTATGACTCTAGAGCTCCTTCCTTTTATTTTGGTTGCTATTTCCTGACATTCGCTCAGCAGGATCTTCCATTATAAATGTCTTAGTCATCTCCAAACTCAGCAGCTCTGATCCTGATTGTGGTGCGTTTTGTGATTGGGGCGGGGGAGGTGTTTTGGTCGCCAGCCATGCTGTGCAATTTTAACAACATTGCATGTCCTTTTCTCAGCAAATTTCCCACCCAGAAGCCAGCCTGATTGAAATGCTTGTCTCCCTTTCAGATGGGGAATGCTCTGGAGGAAGCTTTAGTGCAGGAACCATAAGAATATAAGAAATAGGAGCAGGAGTAGGCCATTTGGCCCCTCAAGCCTGTCCTGTCATTCAATAAGAATATGGCTGATCTGCCCCAGGCCTCAACTCCTTTATTGTGCCAGCTCCTCATAGCCCTCAAGTCCCTGATATTTCAAAAATCTATCTACCTCCTCTTTAAATACTCTCAATGATCTAGCCTCACAACTCTCTGGGGTAGAGAATGTTCCAGACATTCACTACCCCCTGAGAGAAGAAATTCCTTCGCATCTCAGTTTTAAATGAGTGTCCCCTTATTGTGTAACTATGTCCCCTAGTTCAAGATTCCCCCACTAGCGGAAACACCTTAACTGTCCTGATACAACCTACCTCTCGCTTCCTGAGCCCTATATCTCCACCTGAATGCTTTGCTCCCCTGACTCTGTTCTTCTGGAATTCCTCTAACCCTATCCCTTCACTTTGGCCCAAAAATGTTGGCAGTTACCTCATGGAGATGCATGGTGTGGTAGAAGGTGGTTATGAGAGACAGTAGTTTGGCTGTTTCTGATTCCCAGGATGCTCATAGAGTAGTCCATAGGCTGAGCCATGGAAGGAGAACAACAGTAAAGCTTAAGCCATATTTGGGAACAGATAGGAATACCAAACAAGCTATTTATATATATGTAAACCTTGTTGCCTGCTAAATCTGGTGTGGATTGTTAATTTTGATAATATCTGTTTGTCTATGCATGATCCACATGCTTCAGTCAAAAAGTAATTAACTGTGAAGCACTGGCATGGACTTGATGGGCTAAATGGTCTCTTCTGTGCTCTACTGATCCTATTGCCATAATTGAAGCATTTTGAGACATTTTAAGACATAAGGACCTGGATGAACATAAGTACTTCTGAAATAGTACTTATTACCACATACTTAGACAAAAAGCAAATTTTACTTGCTTTTATGATTTTGATTTTGGGAAAGTGATGGAGATGTCTTTAATTTGTTGACATCAGGAGTAAGCATTTTAACAAATCTTTTAGCACAGTAATGATAGATTCTGGTTCATATAGATATTTTTTTCAGGCATGGTGTCTGCCAGAAATTTGAGGCCAGTACATATTTTTGCTTTGGATCAATGACCAAAGTGGAAGTACCAAATCTGAAAATGTTTGGACAGAAGATGTGATAGGTCAAGAAATAATGGGTAGCTGGTGCTGAACTTGGATGGGAAAACTAAAGGAGATATGGAGTTCCACAACTGTTTTGAACCCTGATAATAATGTACGTAATGTGGGGCAGGATTTTCCCATCGGCGAGCAGTCCCCACCCCCCACTCGCCGACATGTAAAATGATGCGCGGTGATGTCGGGCGGAACTCCCGACGTCACCACACCCCATTTAAATTTTCCGGTAGGCGGAGGAGGAGCAAAATCAGCTGCGCGCCCGCCGACCTGTCAATGGCCAATTGAGACCATTGACAGAGTAATTACACTAATTAGTGGACCTGCCTGTCCAACTTTAAGGTTGGCGAGCAGGCCAGGAGCCCCAGCGAGAATTAGAAAAAGCATGAAACCTCATCCATGGGCGGGATGAGGTTTCATGTGGATTTTAAAAATTTTAATAAAGTTTTTGTAAAAATTATGGACATGTCCCAACTCATGTGACAGTGTGACATGAGGGAACATGTCAGAGAAATTCTATTTTTCTATTTTTAGCTTTTTTACATTTAGAGCCGATCTCCCTGAGGCAGCACTTAGCCTCAGGGAGATGAGTGCTCTCTTTCGTGCGCATGTGGGAAAGAGCGCACTCTCAATTTTGGGAATCTCCTCCACCCGCACAGGGAGCTCATAGCACTTCTGTGCGGATGTCACGCTGGGCGGGCCTTAATTGGCCAAACCACGTAAAATGGTGGTGCGCCCCCAATTGGAAGCGCGCCTGTGTGCGCCCGCCCTTCAACTTCGCCCTGACAGGGGGAAAATCCTGCCCATGGAATCTTTGAGGGAGTAAAAAATAAGAAAACATGTTACTTGTCGTAAAGACAATTAATTACTCAACAGCCCATGTTTTCTCTCTCTCAGCACTTTATATTTGAGTGTGTTCTTACCTGAATGAAAGCAGCAATTAGGAATTGGTTAATTGGAGTTTTTAAATAGTGTAATTGACTGTTACCTAATAGATCTGTTGATTCCCCACCTTCAGTATCAGAATTTTGAAACCACATGTAGGCTTACTTAGTGCTTGTGGGTGATAAAATATATTTGTAAATTCCACAACTACTTAATGCTGTTGGTGCGATTTCCTAATCATTTTAGTGAGCTGAGATTAATTTAATTCTCAATTTGTTGATTTGGGCTATTGTGAACACGAATGGCAAAATAGTGTGAAAACTTGTTATATTGAGAAATTTTTGAATATTACAGAAATTAGGGAAAAAGGAGAAAGATTTGAACCACTGTTTACGTTGGCATCTTTCCTCAATTGTGGAGAACCTTGTAAGTCTAATTATATTAAATCAACTTTAAGTTGCAAGTGAAATACCGCCCAAGCACCATGCAATTTTCATGCAAACCATGGCATAGTCGATGTGATCTCTACAGCTTGATAGATGCAGAAGTAGCTGGAACAACAACAACTTGTGCTTATGTTGCACCTTTAACATAGTAAAACATCCCAGGACACTCCACGGGAGCTATCAGACAAACTTTAGCCTGATGGACACATTTATTATTGTTGACGATCACGGTGATGCTTCCAACAAATTATCCATTGATTTGTTGATTTGGTCTTGTGTTGACCATTTACTTAAAAATTCTAAAGTTTCTCATCGGATTGCATGTGGTCAGCCCTACAAAATAAAGGAATGAAACTGGAAGGATGACCCGGCATCGATCTAGGCACCGGGAATGACAACAGCAAAACTGGCTCTGTTAACCCTGCAAAGTCTTCCTTACTAACATTTGGGGGCTAGTGCCAAAATTGGGAGAGTTGTCTCACTGACTAGTCAAACAACAGCCTGACAGTCATCCTCATGGAATCATACCTTACAGATAATGTCCCAGACTCCACCATCACCATCTCTGTGTTTGTCCTGTCCGACTGGCAGGACAGACCCAGCAGAGGTGGCAGCACAGTGATATACAGTCGGGAGGGAGTTGCCCATTGACTCCGGACCCCACGAAGTCTCATGGAATCAGGTCAAACATGGACAAGGAAATCTTCTGCTGATTACCACGTGCTGCCCCCCCATCCCCCAGTGGATGAATCATGTTGAACACCAATTGGAGGAAGCACAGAATGTACTCTGGGTGAGGGACTTCAATTTCCATCACTAAGAGTGGCTCGGTAGCACCACTACTGACCAAGCTGGCTGAGTCGTAAAGGACATAGCTGATAGACTGGGTCTGTTGCACGTGGTGAGGGAGCTAACAAGAGGGAAAAATATACTTGACCTCATCCTCACCAATCTACCTGCCGCAGATGCATCTGTCCATGACAGTATCGTTAGGAGTGACCTCCGCACAGTTCTTGTGGAGGCAAAGTCCTGTCTTCACATTGAGGATACCCTCCATCGTGTTGTGTGGCACTACCACTGTGCTAAGAGGGATAGATTTCGAACAGAAATAGCAACTCAAGACTGGGCATCCATTAGGCGCCGTGGGCCATCAGCAGCAGCAGAACTGTACTCAAACACAATCTGCAACCTCATGCCCCAGCATATCCCCCACTCTACCATTACCATCAAGTTCAATGAAGAGTGCAGGAGGGCATGCCAGGAGCAGCACCAGGCATACCTAAAAATGAGGTGTCAACCTGGTGTAGCTATAACATAGGACTACTTGCATGCCAAACAGCATAAACAGCAAGTGATTGACAGGGCTAAGTGATTTCATAACCAACGGATCAGATCTAAGTTCTGCAGTCCTGCCACATTCAGTTGTGAATCGTGGAGGACAATTAAACAACTCACTGGAGGAGGAGGCTCCACAAATATCCCCATCCTCAATGATGGAGGAGCCCATCACATTAGTGCAAAAGATAAGGCTGAAACATTTGTAGCAATCTTCAGCCAGAAGCGCCAAGTGGATGATCCATCTTGGCCTCCTCTGGAGGTCCCCAGCATCACAGATGCCAGTCTTCAGTCAATTTGATTCACTCCACGTGATATTAGGAAAGGGCTGAAAGCACTGAATACTGCAAAGGCTTTCGGCCCCGACAATATTCTGGAAATAGTACAGAAGACATCTGCTCCAGACCTCGTCAAGCTGTTCTAGTACAGCTACAACACCGACATCTGCCCGGCAATGTGGAAAATTGCCCAGGTATGTCATATAAATGAAAAGCAGGACAAAGCCAACTAGGCCAATTACCGCCCCATCAGTCTACTCTCGACTATCAGTAACGTGATGGAAGGGGTAATCCACAGTGCTATCAAGTGGCACTTGCTGTTAGGAAATAGAGACATTATAAGTAAATTATACTGGTATTTGTAAGTGTTAGGAATGAGTTTTAGCTTTAAAGTTTCAGTTTGATTTGTTTTGCTTTGGCTGTGTGTTAAGAAAGGTCAAATGGAGTTTTAGTTTCACTTTAAAAGGGTGCTTGCATTTCTAATGCAATTTTTTATGATTGTTGCAGCTAAGTTAAACAAACAAGGGTAGAAGAATTGGACTGTTGCCTAGCAACAAGAGGCCAGAGAAGCAGGTCCTTCTCACAGACACACACAGAAGATGAAAAAAGGCAGCAGTTTGATTTGGAAGCTGTTGGAGTTCAGCTGGTTTAGAAGAAAGCTACCGAACAGAAGCCACCTAAAAGGGGACAGATAGCCGGTCCCTACATAAAGAAAAACCCCAAAACCCAGGGGAGTGGAAGAAGAGAAAGTCCAAAGAGAAAGACCTTCTAGTCAAAGGAAGGACAGGAACTTGGAAAAGGTCCTGTTATTGAAGTTAAAAGTGAGGGGCAGAGAGAAAGGCTCCAAGCTTCAGATTTAAAGAGATAAAAGCTGTAGAAAACAGATTTAGATAAGAGCAGCTTGCAAGATGCCAGAAGGCCCAAAGAGACAACTGAAGGACTATAACTCTTTGCTATGGGCATGTGAAGCAGTGGTGTACTGTTGACAGCTGAGTTGGTGAGAGAGAGTATGTAGAAGACAGCTTGAATGCATGTGGTGACCCAGGGAAGAGGAACATCGGAAGGAAAGTTTGGAACCCTAGAGGTGAGCCCTTGCGGAAGGCATCTGAGAGAAAGCATCAGCTTGGGAGGTGATTCCAAGGTGAAGTCTTGGAGAGTGGAAATTGGAAACCCTCATGTGAAAGACGGAGTTCAGTGAGATTGGTTGGTTCATGGTGTGACAAGCATCTGAAAGGAGTTGAGGGGAAATCCATAGCATCTGGTTGAGGTGGCATCTGGCACTTGGTTTCAGAGTGTGGTGTGTCTGACCACAGGGTGCCTATTGGTTTACATGGACTGTGAACATTTACTATGAACATTAAAATATAAGATAGCTTTTGTAACTTGTGTTATCCTTACAAATCTCTATATATCTGTATCTTTTATTATTGAATAAATGTTTTATTCCTTTCTTAAAAGTTCATCAGCTGACTCCTGTGACTCTGTTCAGTAGCTACTCTCCATGATTCTGAACAAACAAATGAAAAGTTAGGATCTATCAAGCTGAGTTCCACTCTGGGATCAGGCTTATCCAGGGGTAACCTCAGCTGGGGATCCTAACACTTGCTTAGTAATAACCTGCTCACTGAAGCTCAGTTTGGAGTTCACCAGAGTCACTCCACCTCTGATCTCATTAAAGCCTTGTTTTGAACATGGACAAAAGAGCTGAAATTCAGAGGTGGGGTAAGAGTGACTGCCCTTGACATCAAAGCAGCATTTGACCGAATGTGACATCAAGTAGCCTTAGCAAAACTGGAGTCAATGGGAATCAGGGGGAAAGCTCTCCACTGGTTGGAGTCATACCCAGCACAAAGGAAGATGGTTGCAGTTGTTGGAGGTCAATCATCTCAGCTCCAGGACATCACTGCAGGAGTTCCTCAGGGTAGTGTCCTTGGCCCAACCATCTTCAGCTGCTTCATCAATGACCTTCCTTCCATCATAAGGTCAGAAGTGGGGATGTTCGCTGATGATTGCACAATGTTCAGCACCATTCGTGACTCCTCAGATACTGAAGCAGTCCATGTTAAAATGCAGCAAGACCTGGACAATATCCAGGCTTGGGCTGACAAGTGGCAAGTAACATTCATGTCACACAAGTGCCAGGCAATGACTATCTACAACAAGAGAGAATCTAACCATTGCTCCCTGACATTCAATGGCATTACCATCGCTGATTCCCTCACTATCAACATCCTGGGGGGTTACCATTGACCAGAAACTGAACTGGACTAGCCATATAAGTACAGTAGCTACAAGAACCAGAGACTAGGAAGCCTGCGGTGAGTAACTCACCTCCTGACTCACCAAAGCCACCATCTACAATGTCCACCATCTACAATGCACAAGTCAGGAGTGTGATGGAATATGTTATGCACAAATGTTACTTACCACTTGTCAGCCCAAGTCTGGATATTGTCCAGGTCTTGCTGCATAAGAATATGGACTGCTTCAGTATCTGAGGAGTCGCGAATGGTGCTGAACATTGTGCAATCATTAGTGAACATCCCTACTTCTGACCTTACGAGTGCAGCTCCAACAACACTGAAGAAGCTTGACACCATCCAGGACAAAGCAGCCCGCTTGATTGGCACCACATCCGCAAACATTCACTCCCTCCACCACCGCCACACAGTGGCAGCAGTGTGTACCATCTACAAGATGCACTGCTGGAACTCATCAATGCTCCTTAGACAGCACCTTCCAAACCCACAGCTGCTACCATCTAGAAGAACAAGGGCAGAAGATACATGGGAACACCACCACTGGAAGTTCCCCTCCAAGTCAGTCACCACCCTGACTTGGAAATTTACCCTTCACTATCTCTGTGTCAAAATCCTGGAGCTCCCTCCCTAACAGCACTGTGGGTGTACCTACACCACATGGACTGCAGTGATTCAAAAATGTAGCTCACCACCACCTTCTCAAGGGCAATTAGGGATGGGCAATAAATGCTGGCCTAGACAACAACGCTTACATCCTGTTCATGAATAAAAAAAAATCCCAAGGAAACGTCCAATCACGTTTCTGCCCCTGCCACAGCACCAAATTGGCTCTTCTCAAAGTCAAAAATAACATCCTTAGTGACCGTGTTGATGGTAACTTATCCCTTCTCATCTTTCTTGACCTGTCTGCAGCCTTTGATATGCCAGACCACCCTCTTCCAACGCCACTCTCTCTTCATCTAGCTGGGTGGGACTACACTTCCTTGGTTCCATTCTCACCTATAAAGTCTTTGCCAGTGAATCACTCGCAATGGTTTCTATTTTCACTCCCACACTGTTATCTCTGGTGTACCTCAAGGATTTATCTTTGGCCCCCTTTTATTTCTCATCTACATGCTGCCCCTCAGTGACATCATCTGAAAACACGACGCCACATTCCGTATGTAAGCTGATGACATCCTCTGTACCTCACCAACATCACTCTTGGCCCCTTCAATGTCTCTAAATTGTCAGACTGTTTGCCTGAAATCTAGTACTGGACAACTAAATATTGGTGTTCAGTTACTCCAATTCCCCTATTCCCCTAGCCAATATTTCCATACCTGAGGCAGAGCCATACTGTTTGCAACCTTGATGTTGTACATGATCTTGAGATGAGCTTCTGACTACACAAGCGTGCCATCACCAAGATTGGCCATTTCCATCTCTGTAACATCACCCAACACCACCACTGCCCCAGCTCATCTGCTGCTGAAACCCACATCCATGCTTTTGTTACCTTGAGTTGTGACTATTCCACTCCTGACTGATCTCCTATCTTCCACCTTCCATAAACTTTAGCTCATCTGAAACTCTGTTACCCATGCCCTAACTTTCATTAAGTTCTATTTGCCCATCATCCCTTTAAGATGAACCTTTGACCAAGCTTTTGTTCACCTGTCCTAATATCTCCTTATGTGGTCTGGTGTCAAATTTTGTTTGATAAGGCTCCTGTGAAGAACTTTTGATGTTTTGCTGCATTAAAGGTCCTATATAAATGCGAGTTGTTATTATTGTTGTTAAGGCAAAATCCATGGATAGTTTTATGAACCTAGACAATGCATTCAGATGGAAAAAAGTAAATACATCAAAAGGTTAAAACAACAAATAATTGCCTTCACCAATACATTTGGAACCGACATGGTGTGAAGCTAAAGGTGCAGATGATGTGAATTTATTTTGCTGCTGTGTTCACTACTCGTTCATGTGGCTGCAACTCCAGGGCTATGTTCTATCAGCAAATGAAACAGTTGGAAAGATTCCATGAAAGACAAAAACAATCGCTTATCAAAATTAAGTGGCAAGGCAGAGTAATGAACATTGACATGCTCTAGATTGCCAACATTGCATTAAAGTCATAGATATATGGGCACAGTTGGATTGTTCACATGTCAAATGAGTGGTTTTCCATAGCTGTATTTTATAACCAGCAGATGACAGGAAGTAGGACATTAGGGAATCAGAGGAAATGCTTAAAGCATATGCTGACACTCATCCAGAAATCTGGGAAAACATAGCCAACAAACATGCAATCTACAAATCTTCTCTTTGGCATGGCATTCACTTAATGGTTGTAGCAATCACAAATAACAAGTCATGGGTGCTATAACCACGTCCAATTTGCTTACATTATTATTTCAACAAGCCAAGGTCCTCTGGTTACTTAGTCGGATTAGCTGTTGATTACATGCAACTTTAGTAACTAGAGTGCATCATTTTTCCTTTGACATTAACAGCTATTTCCAGACACTTTGGGTCTGAGGTTTTACAGAATCTTGTGAGAGGCAGAAGCACGGTGAGATGAGGTTTCTTCTTGTAGCTTTGCCTAGTTATTGTCTCTGTCCAAAATCATGGTTCTTGTGTCTTTTACATAGTTAGGCAAGGGTCCTGTGTTTGTAGAGCAACAACAGGGGTGCCCACATTGATGTTGGGGTAATAGTTGAAGCAAGGTCATTTGAAAAAGAGCGCGGAGCTTGAAGGGAGGTCATTTGAAAAAGAGCGCGGAGCTTGAAGGGAGGTCATTCGAAAAAGAGCGCGGAGAGTGAGGGGAGGTCATTTGAAAAAGAGCGCAGAGATTGAAAATAAAAGGAGGGGAAGCTGAAGAGGAGCGGCCAGTGTGTGAGTGGCCCAGTGAAGGAGTGGAGCTTTGAGGCTTTGGCTCGAGAGGCTTCGGCAAGCAGTGGCTGAGGACGAGCTTGCTCCCAGTGGGGTAGGGCCTGGTAAGTTCCTTCAAGTAAATTAAGAGTAGGTAATGGAGGCAGCAGTTGGGGCAGCTCCGAATGCAGCATGTGGGAAGTCAGGGACAGCACAATTGTCCCTGATGACTACACCTGCAAAAGGTGCATCCAGCTGCAGCTCCTGAGAAGCCGAGTTAGGGAACTGGAGCTGGAGCTGGATGAACTTCGGATCATTCGGGAGGCAGAGGCAGTAATAGACAGGAGTTTCAGGGAGACAGTCACCCCTAAAAGTCAGGAGTCAGGCAGCTGGGTAAATGTCAGGACAGGGAAGGGGAATAGACAGAATGAGCAGAGCACCCCTGTGGCCGTTCCCATCAACAATAGGTATACCGTTTTGGATACTGTTGGTGGGGACGACCTACCAGGAACAAGTTGTAGTGGTCGTGACTCTGGCACTGAGGCTGGACCCTCAGCTCAGAAAGGAGGGAGGGAAAAGAGGAGAGCAGTAGTGATAGGGGATTCGATAGTTAGGGGGACAGATAGGAGGTTCTGTGGGAGAGATCGAGAATCCCGGATGGTCTGTTGCCTCCCTGGTGCCAGGGTCAGCGATATCTCGGATCGAGTTCTCAGTATTCTCAGGAGGTAGGGTGAGCAGCCAGATGTCGTGGTCCATGTAGGGACCAATGACGTGGATAGGAAAGAGGAGGAGGTCCTGCAAAGAGAGTTTAGGGAGTTAGGTGCAAAGTTGAAGGACAGGACCACCAGGGATGTGATCTCAGGAGTGCTACCCGTGCCACGTGCTAATGAGGCTAGAAATAGGAGGATAATGCAGCTAAATACGTGGCTAAGGAGATGGTGCAGGAGGGAGGGCTTCATGTTTCTGGACAATTGGGCTCTGTTCCAGGGAAGGTGGGACCTGTTCCGACGGGATGGGTTGCACCTGAACTGGAGGGGGACTAACATCCTCGCGGGTAGGTTTGCTAGTGCTGCTCCGGGGCGTTTAAACTAGATTTGCAGGGGGAGGGGAACCAGAGTGTTAGAGCAGATAGTGAGGTGGAGGAGGATAAAAGTCAAGTGAGGAATGCGTGTATAGACAGAAATCAAAGGTTTGTATGTGATAGAAATATTCTCAGGTGCATCTATTTCAATGCAAGGAGTATTGTCGGCAAGGCAGATGAGCTTAGGGCAGGGATTGGTACGTGGGGTTACGACATTATTGCTATTAGTGAGACTTGGTTGCAGGAGGGGTAGGACAGGCAGCTCAATGTTCCGGGGTTCCGTTGTTTCAGACGTGATAGAGGGGGAGGGATGAAAGGGGGAGGAGTGGCATTACTAGTCAGGGAAAATATCACAGCTGTGCATCAGCAGGACAGCCTGGAGGGCTCGTATGCAGAGGCCATATGGGTGGAGCTGAGGAATGGGAAAGGTGTGACCACACTAATAGGGTTGTATTATAGACCGCCCAATAGTCAGAGAGAATTGGAGGAGCAAATCTGTAGAGAGATAGCAGACCGATGTAAGAAACAGAAAGTTGTGATAGTAGGAGATTTTAACTTTCCACGTATTAACTGGGACTCCCATACTGTAAAAGGGCTGGATGGCTTGGAGTTTGTCAAATGTGTTCAGGAAAATTTTCTAAATCAATATATAGAGGTACCAACGAGAGAGGATGCAATACTTGATCTCCTATTAGGGAATCGGACAGGTCAGGTGACAGAAGTATGTGTAAGCGAACATTTTGGGTCCAGTGACCACAATGTCATTAGTTTTAAGTTAATTATGGATAAGGATAGGTCTGGTCCTCGAGTTGAGGTTCTAAATTGGAGAAAGGCCAATTTTGTGGAAATGAGAAAGGATCTAGGAAGAGTGGATTGGCATAAGTTGTTTTCTGGCAAGGATGTGTTCAGTAAGTGGAAGGCATTCAAAGGCGAAATTTTGAGAGTGCAGAGTTTGCATGTTCCTGTAAGGATTAAAGGCAAAGTTAACAGGCATAGGGAACCTTGGTTTTCAAGGGATATTGGCGATCTGGTTAAGAAGAAGAGAGTGGTGTATAGCAGGTATAGGCAACAAGAAGCAAATGAGGTACTTGTAGAGTATAGAAAATGTAAGAAAATACTAAAGAAGGAAATCAGGAAGGCAAAAAGAAGACATGAGATTGCTTTGGCAGATAATGTGAAGGTAAACCCGAAGGGTTTCTACAAGTATATTAAGAGTAAAAGGATAGTAAGGGACACAATTAGTCCCCTTGAAGATCAGAGTGGTCGTATATGTGTGGAGCCTCACGAGATGGGGGAGATCTTAAACAGTTTTTTTGCATTAGTATTTACTCAGGAAACTGGCATAGTGTATAAGGAAGGAAGGGAAACAAGCAGTAGTGTCATGGAACATATAGAGATTAAAGAGGAGGAGGTGCTTGCTACCTTACAGTGAATAAAGGTAGATAAATCCCCCGGGCCTGACATGATATTCCCTCGGACCTTGAGGGAGACGAGTGTAGAAATTGCAAGGGCCCTGGCAGAAATATTTAAAATGTCCTTAGCCGCGGGTGAGGTGCCGGAGGATTGGAGGGTAGCTCATGTTGTTACGTTGTTTAAAAAAGGCTCCAAAAGTAAACCAGGTAATTACAGGCCAGTGAGCCTGACGTCAGTAGTAGGTAAAATATTGGAAGGTGCTCTGAGAGATCGGATATACAATTATTTGGACAGCCAAGGGCTGATTAAGGATAGTCAGCATGGCTTTGTGCGTGGTAGGTCGTGTTTAATGAACATTGTAGAGTTTTTCGAGGAGGTTACCAAGAAAGTAGATGAAGGAAAGGCTGTGGATGTTGTCTACATGGACTTTAGTAAGGCCTTTGACAAGGTCCCATATGGGAGGTTAGTTCAGAAGGTTCAGACACTTGGTATCCATGGAGAGGTTGTAAACTGGATTCGAAATTGGCTGTGTGGGAGAAGACAGAGAGTGGTAGTGGATGATTGCTTCTCAGACTGGAGGTCTGTGACTAGTGGTGTGCCTCAGGGATCTGTGCTGGGACCATTGTTGTTTGTTGTCTATATCAATCATTTGGATGATAATGTGGTGAATTGGATCAGCAAGTTTGCTGATGACACTAAGATTGGAGGTGTTGTGGACAGCGAGGAAGGCTTTCAAAGCTTGCAGAGGGATCTGGACCAACTGGCAAAATGGGCCAGAAAATGACAGATGGAATTTAATGCAGAAAAGTGTGAGGTGTTGCATTTTGGAAGGACAAACCAAGATAGGACATACACAGTAAACGGTAGGGCACTGAGGAGGAACAAAGGGATCTGGGAGTTCAGATACATAATTCCCTGAAAGTGGCGTCACAGGTAGACAGGGTTGTAAAGAAAGCTTTTGGCATACTGGCCTTCATAAATCAAAGTATTGAGTATAGGAGTTGGGATGTTATGGTGAGGTTGTATAAGACATTGGTGAGGCCAACTTTGGAGTATTGTGTGCAGTTCTGGTCGCCTAACTACAGGAAGGATATCAGTAAGATTGAGAGGGTGCAGAAAAGATTTACTAGGATGTTGCCGGGTCTTAAGGAGTTGAGTTACAGGGAAAGATTAAACAGGTTAGGACTTTATTCCTTGGAGCGTAGAAGAATGAGGGGAGATTTGATAGAAGTTTACAAAATTATGAGGGGTATAGACATAGTAAATGCGAGTAGGCTCTTTCCACTTAGATTAGGAGAGATAAACACGAGAGGACATAGCTTTAGGGTGAAAGGGGAAAGGTTTAGGGGGAACATTAGGGGGAACTTCTTCACTCAGAGAGTGGTGAGAGTGTGGAACGAGCTACCATCTGACTTGGTAAATGCGGGCTCACTCTTAAGTTTTAAGAATAAATTAGATAGATACATGGATGGGAGAGGTCTGGAGGGTTATGGACTAGGTGCAGGTCAATGGGACTAGTGGAATAATATTTCGGCACAGACTAGAAGGGCCGAATGGCCTGTTTTTCTGTGCTGTAGTGTTCTATGGTTCTAATACTCCCCTGCAGCAACAGGGAAACCTAAGACCCAGAAAGAAAACTAGTTTAATAATCTGGGATTGATAAAACATCACATCCAGTAATGTTAGGACCTTCTAAAGAGCCAGCATGTGATTCTTACCTGCTCTGGACAAGTATTGATCATTTGGGCCTGCCAGATTGTGCGATGGATGGAATTCCCAGGGTAGCCTGATAGTGTGTTTAGAGCTTTCCCCAAAGAATTCTATTAATGTAATAGGGGGTTGGGCCTAAGAAGTGTCCACACTCTTGGGAAACAATTTCTGATGGTAAATGTAAAGGGTGAAAACTTAGCGGATTGGGGTTCTGCTGCATATTGTGGCATCACCTCCCTGCCCCCCTTACCACTACACCCACTCCCCGCATCAGCATTGTGCCACTTTGAATAAAAGGAAGCAGTGGATTAACAGTTTAGGTGATGAGGGTTAAAGTCATCCCATGAGACAGTGAAATGAGAGGTTTTGAGACAATTTGTTACACAGGAGATGGGAATTGGAATAATTTTGCAACAGGAAATGATTGAGCTATAGACCATTGCATCCTTTAAGGAAAAATTAGACAAATATTTAAAGCATGGGAAGATACAATTGGGAGAGGGCAGAGTAATAAAGTTGGTTTTGGATTGTTCTATCGATGAATTAGCTTGGACATGATGAGCCAAATAGCCTCCTTCTGTGTTGTGAACATTTATAGTTCAATGCTTTTATACACTCTGTAGATTGTAGTAGCATAGTGGTTATGTTGCTGGACTAGCAATCCAGAGCTTGGTGTAATAATCAGGAGACACGTTTTCAAATCTGTACCACCTGGAATAAAAAGCTAGTATTGGTAATGGTGATAGGAAGCTACTGGATTGCTGTAAAAACCCATTTTGTTCACTAATATCCTTTAGGGAAGGAAATCTGCCATCCTTTGCGTGACTCAGATCCATAGCATTGTGGTTGTTGTAGCAAGCCACTCAATTGCACTCAAGAAGGTGGCTCACTACCCGCTTTCTCAAGAGCAATTAGGGATGGGCAATAAATATTGACCTTACCAGCAACATCTTCATCCTGCGAATGAATTAAAGGAATCTTGAAGCAGAAAATGGTGGATCAAAAGAACTGAACAAGAAATAAGTCTAAGGCGTACTTGTGCAATTTCCTGACCACCCGCTTTCACATCGCCCTTTCTTGTGTTAACAGTGGTTATCAGACAATCTAAGATAAAGTGGAAACCAATGAAAAGCCCTTAAAATTTAGAAAAATCTATTTATCTTTTTGACTCACACATTCAAAATGCAAACATGCTCTTGTCACTCCTGGTCACAGTAGACTCTCTGACTCAAAATATATGAGCTTAACTCAGGTGCTAAAGCAACAAATTGGATTTTGTAGACAAACTGAAAATTTTGTCATTCCCAAAAGTGTGAGAAATTGAGGTTGAATTTCAAACATGGCTCAGCAGAGAGAGTTAAAAACAAAAAACTGCGGATGCTGGAAATCCAAAACAAAAACAGAATTACCTGGAAAAACTCAGCAGGTCTGGCAGCATTGGCGGAGAAGAATAAAGTTGACGTTTCGAGTCCTCATGACCCTTCAACAAAACTGAGTAAAATTAGGAGAGGGGTGAAATATAAGCTGGTTTAAGGTTGGAGGGTGGGTGGGGGCGGGTGGGGGGTGGGGGGGTGGTGGTTGTAGGGACAAGCAAGCAGTGATAGGAGCAGATAATCAAAAGATGTCACAGACAAAAGAACAAAGAGGTGTTGAAGGTGGTGATATTATCTAAGAGAATGTGCTAATTAAGAATGGATGGCAGGACACACAAGGTACAGCTTTAGTGGGGTGGGGTGAAATAAGACTAACAGGGCATAAAAAGTATAAATTTAAAAATAATGGAAATAGGTGGGAAAGAAAAATCTATATAAATTATTGGAAAAAATTAAGCTTAAACCAACTTATATTTCACCCCTCTCCTAATTTTACTCAGTTCTGTTGAAGGGTCATGAGGACTCGAAACGTCAACTTTATTCTTCTCCGCCGATGCTGCCAGACTTGCTGAGTTTTTTCAGGTAATTTTGTTTTTGTTCAGCAGAGAGAGTTACTGGCAGATTTGCTTGTGTGAAATAATTTGGCAAGTGCAACAAGAAAGGTTGATTTTGATGTGTAATGCAGTTTCAATTCTGTTCGATGTACTCAGGAAGCAAGTAGACAAAGCATTGTGTGGGCTTTACGGGAGAAGATACACGTGGGCAATAGCCTGAAACCAAATTTACAGAGGAATAATACCATTATGGGCTAACAATAAGTGTAGCCAGATTCAAGGTATTTGGAGAATGAAATCCTTTTAACAAAGATGAACAATTGATACTATTGAGTGGATAACTGAATTGAAGCTAACCCATTCATTTCCTCCACCCCCGCTCAACCTCCCCACACTATGTAATTTTCTTTTCTTCCTTCCGGTTCTGAATAGAATTGTCTGTGCTGAGTATAATTAGTGGTGATGAAAACGATCAGCAGAGCATGATGCATGTGTACCTAATAATTCCATGCCTGTGAAACAGCGAGCTATTTTGTCGAACTTTGTCTAAAAGTTTTGAGAAGCTGGCTGTGAATTTGCAAACCTTTGTGAACATAGAGAGGAAGAATTATAAATCTCACATCAATAATCGGGATGTCATATGGTTATATTATTTCTAAAGAACTGTAGGAACTAATTGTTATATGAAAATATATCCTGGGGTGCCATATTCACTGCTGCACTACAGTCATGTGTTGAGTAGCAATGTATCAATCTATCCGTCCACCAGCCACATAGCGGGTTGAAAGAAATGCACTCGATGATACTCCAGCATTTTCAGTCGAATCTGTGATTATTACTAACTTATGGGATCCAGAAGACATAACATGGTACCTACGTGTTTTGATAACTATAGCAATCAACAAATGAAAGGAGGCAGTAGGTGTGGGGAGGTGCAGAGGAGATACCGGTCATAGGGAAGAGTATCTGGGAGGAGGTCCCAAAGAATGCTCATAACCTTTTTTTTTGAAAGCAGGAAAACATGACAATAATCTGTTGAAGAGTCATACGGACTCGAAACGTTAACTGTATTCCTCTCCGCAGATGCTGTCAGACCTGCTGAGTTTTTCCAGGTATTTTTGTTTTTGTTTTGGATTTCCAGCATCCGCAGTTTTTTGCTTTTATGACATTAATATTACTGTGGCATAGGAGCATGCAAAGGAAGAGAAGCTATGGTTGTAAATGAGATATGGTGGTGAATATCCTCAGAGCTGCTGTGCTTTCCACCAAAAATTCACCAGTATGTTCTGCCACACTTCTAGCACAGTTGCGACAGCGGACCAGGAGCAGCTCTGAGGGAATTCCCGGCCATGCAAAAACAAAACAATTAATTGGTGTACTAAATATTTAGGATGTAAGGCATCATAAGTGAAAACAGCAAGCTTATGCAAATTACATTTGTACTAGTAACATTAACCACCACCACTGTACCCAAAATATGTATATCACCTTTCAAGGTTCACCTATGATGAAAGAACTAGAGATTAAGATGAAGCAGAAAAAAGTGTATTTATGATAGATGTCAGGTGGATAATGCAATTGAGAAGTAGGCCAAATATAGACAGTTCAGAGGGGAATTGAGAAAAGCAAATAAGTGAAGCAAACAGGAAGCATGATAAGAGACTGGCAGCTAACATTAAAGGGAATCCAAAAGTCTTCTATAGGCGTTATAAGTAGTAAAAGGGTGGTTAGAGGAGGAGTGGGGCTGATTAGGGACCATAACGGGGATATTCGCATGGAGGCAGGGGGCATGGCATCTGTCTTTACCAGGTCATGGTGAAAGAGATTGTAATTCAGCAGAAGAAGGGTTTGAAATTGATAAGGAGGAGGTATTGGACAGGCTGTCCGTACTTAAATTTGGTAAGACACGAGGACCGGATGAGATGCAATTAAGGATGCTGAAGGAAGTAAGAGTGGAAATTGCGAAGGCACTGGCCATAATTTTCCAGTCTTCCTTAGACTCAAGGGTGGTACTTGAGGACCGGAGAATTACAAATGTTACAACCTTGTTCAAAAAATGGTATAAAGATAAGTGCAGCAACTATAGGCCTGTCAGTTTAACCTCGGTGATGGGGAAGCTTTTAGAAAGAATAATTTGGGACAAAATTAATACTCCCTTGGGCAAATGTGGGTTACTCAAGGAAAGTCAACATGGATTTGTTAAGGGCGGGCTAATTAAATTTCTGTTTATTACAACAATAACTTTTATTTATATAGCTCCTTTAATATAGTAAAACATGCCTAGATGCTTCATAGGAGTGTTAGCAAACATAAGGGGACATTAGGACAGATAACCAAAACCTTGGTCAAAAAGATATGTTTTAAGGGGTGTCTCAGTGGGAGAAAGTGAGGTCAAAATGCAATGAGGTTTAAGGAGGGAATCTAAAACACAGGGGCTAAGCAGCTGAAGGAATGGGTTACCAAAGGTGGAAATTACACTTTGTTAAATGGTAAGGTCAGTTAAGCTCCATTTTAGCAGCAGGCAGCTTTCTCCTTTGCAACTATTAGGAAGGATCTATCAAAATTAACGCTTCACTCATCATATGATCATATCATGTATAATGTTTCCATCATTATAAAAGTGTTCCGCCCACTTAACATGAGAAATGATGCAAAGCACTGATGTTGACATTTGTTTTGACTTTTTAAAAAACTTCAATTCTTTCTTTAACTTCAGTTGAGGAGTCTCCCAAACTTGCCTTTCATTCTAGGCTGTTTTTGTAACATCAGTGATTTGGGGAGGTCTGTATTTCCTGGATCCAGTTTAATAGAGTTATCTGATTCTAGGATATTGGTGAAATTTGTTGCAGGTCATGCTGAATCTGTGGAGTTAAGGTAAGAAGTGTGGTCCCTGCATCAAATTGTGTTTAACTAACTTGTTTGAATATTTTGATGAGATAACAGAGGGGACTGCTGAAGGTAATGCTATTAATGTGGTGTGCGTGGACTTCCAAAAGGCATTTGATGAAGTGCCACATAACATACTTGTGAGCAAAGCTAGAACTCATGGAATAAAAGTCCTGGTGCCTTGTCAACTTCAAGCACCAACAGGTTATTCAATACCATAGAAACATAGAAAATAAGAGCAGGAGTAGGTCATTTGGCCCTTTAAGCCTGCCCTGCCATTCAAAACAAAAACAGAATTACCTGGAAAAACTCAGCAGGTCTGGCAGCATCGGCGGAGAAGAATAAAGTTGACGTTTCGAGTCCTCATGACCCTTCGGCTGATCTATTTCCTTTTTAAATATATTCGCTTGGTCTCCACAGCCCTCTGTAGTAGAGAATTCAACAGGTTCACCACTCTCTGATAAGTTTCTCCTCATCTCTGTCCTAAATGACCTACCCTGTATTCTGAGACTGTGACCCCTTGTTCTAGTCGCCCCCAGCTACAGGAAATATCATCCCTGTATCCTGTCTGTCCATCCGTGTCAGAATTTTATATGTTTCAATGAGATGCCCTCTCATTCTTCTAAACTCCAGAAAATACAGGCCTAGCCGACCCAATCTCTCCTCATATGACAATCTTGCCATCCTCCTCCTTATCAATTTTGAACCCTTCTAGTGACAGAGTTTCCTCCTCTATCACCATGGCCTGGGTAGCATCTGCTTCCTCAGATGCAAAGTATTCATTTAACACCTCAGCCATTCCCCCTGCTTCGATGTGTAAATCCCTTTTTTGGTCCCTAATCGGTCCTACTCCTTTTACCATCCTCTTACTGTTTATACGTCTAAAAAAGACTTTGGGATTCCCCTTTATATTGGCTGCCAGTCTTTTCTCATAATCCTTTTTTGCTTCTCTTATTTTCTTCTTCACCTCACCTCTGAACCTTCAGCTTTGTTCTCAACTCCAGAGACCCAGGGTAATGCTCTGGGAACTGGGGTTTGAATCCCACCATGGCAGATGGTGGAATTTGAATTCAGTAAAAAATTCTGGAAATAAAAGTCGAATAATGACTATGAAACTATTGAGGATTGTTGTAAAAGCCCATCTGATTCAATAATGTCCTTTAGGGAAAGAAATCTGTCGTCGTTACCTGGTCTGGCCTACATGAGACTCCAGACCCACAGCAATGTGGTTGACTCTTAAATGCCATCTGAAATGGCCTAGCAAGCCACTCACTTGTGTCAAACCGCTACAAAGTCACAAAAAATGAATGAAACCAGACGGACTACCCGGCATCGATCTAGGCACCAGAAACGACAACGGCAATCTCAGCCCTGTCGACCCTGCAAAGTCCTCCTTACCAACACCTGGGGGCTAGTGCCAAAATTGGGAGAGCTGTCTCATGGACTAGTCAAGCAACAGCCTGACATAGTCAATCACCAAAAGTGGCTCGGTAGCACCATTACTGACCAAGCTGGCCGAGTCCTAAAGGACACAGCTGCTAGACTGGGTCTGCGGCAGGTGGTGAGGGAACCAACAAGAGGGAAAAACATGCTTGACCTCAGCCTCACCAACCTTGCATCTGTCCATGACATATTGGTAGGAATGACCACTGCACAGTTGTTGTGCAGACGAAGTCCCGCCTTCACATTGAGGATACCCTCCATCGTGTTGTGTGGCACTACCACCGTGTTAAATGGGATAGATTCCGAACAGATCAGGCAACTCAAGACTGGGCATCCATGAGGCACTGTGGGCCATCAGCAGCAACAGAATTGTACTCGAACATAATCTGTAACCTCAGGGCCTGGCATATCCCCCACTCTACCATTACCATAAAGCCAGGGGATCAACTCTGGTTCAATGAAGAGTGCAGGAGGTCATGCCAGGAGCAGCACCAGGCCTACCTAAAAATGAGGTGTCTACCTGGTGAAACTACAATGCAGGACTACCTGTGTGCCAAACAGCATAAGCAGCAAGTGATAGACAGGGCTAAGCGATTCCACAACCAATCGATCAAAACTAAGCTCCGCAATCCTGGTACATCCATTCGTGAATGGTGGTGGACAATTAAACAACTCACTGGAGGAGGAGGCTCCTCAAATATCCCCATCCTCAATGATGGAGGAGTCCAGCACATCAGTGCAAAAGATAAGGCTGAAGCATTTTCTACAATCTTCAGCCAGAGGTGCCAAGTGGATGACCTATCTCAGCCTCCTCTGGAGGTCCCCAGCATCACAGATGCCAGGCTTCAGCCAATTCGATTCACTCCACGTAATATCAAGAAATGGCTGAAGGCACTGGATACTGCACAGGCTATGGGCCCTGACAATATTCCGGCAATAGTACTGAAGACTTGTGCTCTAGAACTTGCAGCACCCCTAGCCAAGCTGCTCCAGTACAGCTACAACACTGGCATCTAACCGACTATGGAAAATTGCCTATGTATGTCTTGTACACAAAAAACAGGACAAACCCAACCTGGCCAATTACTGCCCCATCAGTATACTCTCCATCATCAGCCAAGTAATGGAAAGGGTTATCTACAGTGCTATCAAGCAGCACTTGCTTAGTAATAACCTGCTCACTGAATCCCAGTTTGGGTTCCACCAGGGCCACTCAGCTCCTGACCTCATTACAGCCTTGGTTCAAACATGGACAAAAGAGCTGAACTGCCGAGGTGAGGTGACAGTTATTGCCCTTGACATCAAGGCAGTATTTGAACGAGCATGGCATCAAGGAGCCCTAGCAAAACTGGAGTAAATGGGAATCAGGGGAAAACTCTCCGCTGGTTGGAGTCATACCTAGCACGAAGGAAGATGGTCGTGGTTGTTGCAGGTCAGTCATCTCAGCTCCAGGACATCAGTGCAGGAGTTCCTCAGGGTAGTGTCCTAGGCCCAACCATCTTCAGCTGCTTCATCAATGACCTTCCTTCCATCATAAGGTCAGATGTGGGGATGTTTGCTGATAGTTGCATGATGTTCAGCACCATTCGCGACTCCTCAGACACTGAAGCAGCCCATGTCCAAATGCAGCAAGACCTGGACAATATCCAAGCTTGGGCTGACAAGTGGCAAGTAACATTCGTGTCACACAAGTGTCAGGCAATGACCATCTCCAACAAACGGGAATCCAACTATCGCCCCTTGATGTCCAATGGCATTACCATCACTGAATCCCCCACTATCAACATCCTGAGGGCTTAGCATTGACCAGAAACTGAACTGGACTAGCCATTTACATACTGTGGCTACAAGAGCAGGTCAGGCTAGGAATAGCATGACGAGTAACTCACCTCCTGACTCCCCAAAGCCTGTCGACAATCTACAACGTGCAAGTCAGGAGTGTAATGGAATACTCCCCACTTGCCTGGATGAGTGCAGTTCCAACAACACTGAAGAAGCTGGAAACCATCCAGGTCAAAGCAGCTCACTTGATTGGCACCACATCCACAAACATTCACTCCCTCCACCACCGACACACAGTGGCAGCAGTGTGTACCATCTACAAGATGCACTGCAGGAATTCACCAAGGCTCCTTCGACAGCAACTTCCAAACCCACGCCTACTACCAAGGAGTAGTACACAAGAAGGACAAGGGCAGCAGATACATGGGAACATCCCCACCTGCAAGTTCCCGCCAAGCCACTCATCATCCTGACTTGGAAATATATCACCGTTCCTTCACTGTTGCTGGGTCAAAATCCTGGAACTACCTTCCTAACAGCACGGTGGGTGTACCTACACCACATGGACTGCAGTGGTTCCAGAAGGCAGCTCACCACCACCTTCTCAAGGGCAACTAGGGATGGGGAATAAATGCTGGCCCAGCCAGTGACGCCCACATCCCACGAATGAATAAAAAATAAATTGTATTTTCTACCTCACGCCTGTCATAAGCACACTTTTTCTTGTTTATCTTAATTTCTATTTCCTTTTTCATCCAGGGAGCTCTGGGTTTGTTTTCCCTATCTTTCTCTTTTGAGGGAATATACCTTGACTGTGTCTGAACCATTTCTTCTTTTAAGATAGCTCATTGTTCAGCTGCAGTTTCTCACACCAACCTTTGGGTCCAGTGTATATAGCCCAGTTCTGTTCTTGCCCCATTGAAGACAACTCTCCCCCAGCTAATTATTCTTACTCTGGATTGCCCTGTGACCTTTCCTACTGTCATCCTAAACCTTATGATACAATGATCACTGTCTCCTAAATGTTCCCCCACTGACACTTGATCTACTTGGCCCACCTCATTTCCAAGAACCAGGTTTAGCAGTGCCTCCTTTCTTATTGGACTGGACACATACTGCTGTAGAAAATTCTCCTGAACAAACTCCAGGGACCCTTGCCCCTCTCTGCACTTTACACTACCACTATTCTAATCTATTTTGGGTAATTAAGGTTCTCCATTATAACTACTCTATAATGTTTGCACCTCTCTGTAATTTCCCTGAAGATTTGTTCCTCTACATCCTTCCCACTAGCTTGTTTCCTATAGACTACACCAAGCAACGTAATTGCACCATTTTTGTTCCTTAGCTCTAGCCAAATAGATTCTGTCCTTGAACCCTCTGGGACATCCAGTTTCTCCAGCACTGCAATACTTTCCTTAACCAATACTGCCACCCCTCCTCCTTTTCTTCCTGCCCTATCTTTCCTGAACACCTTGTATCCAGGAATATTTAACACCCAGTCCTGCTCTACCTTGAGCCAGGCCTCTGTTATCGCCACAACATCATAATTCCACATGGCAATCTGCACATGTAACTCACCAATTTTATTTACGATACTCCATGCATTCATAAACATGCAGTATAACCCTGATTTAGACTTCATTACTTTCTCCCTTACTCCAACTCTGCCTATTAACTTACTATTCCCTATTCTAGTGCTATCTGTCTCTTCCAGTGATTGGTATTATTCTGTAATATTCTGTCCTGGCTCCCACACCCCTGCTGAGTAAGTTTAAAGCATCCATAATAGCATGAACAAAACACCCCGCAAGGAATTCCTTTCCGGCTCTGTTCAGGTACAACCCATGTGGCTTGTACAGGTGCCATCTCCCCCAGAGCAGTCCCAGTATCCCAGGAATATAAAGCCCTTCCTCCTGCACCATCTTTCCAGGCACACATTCATCTGCTTTATCCTCCTATTTCTATACTCAATTGCACAAGTCACTGGGAGTAATCCGGAGATTACTACTTTTGAGATCCTGCTTACTACTTTTCTGCCTAGCTCCTTAAATTCTGACTGGAGGACCATATATTCCTTCCTACCTAAGTCATTAGTACCAGACCATGACCTCTGACTGCTCAGCCTCCCCCAGAAGAACATTCTGCAGTCTCTCAGTGACATCAGGCACCAGGGAGGCAACACACCATCCTGGAGTCATGTCTATGGCCGCAGAAATGCCTGTCTGTTCGTCTAACTAATGAATCCCCCGATCACTATTGCTCTTCCTTTCTTCTTCCTTCCCTCCTGTACAGCAGGGCCACTCGTGGTGCCACAAACCTGGCTCTGAATGCACTCCTCTGAGGAACTAATGTCCTCACCAGTATCCAAAACAGGAAACCGATTAGTGAGTGGGACCCCAGGGGACCCCTGCACCACCTTGCTGGTTCTCTTGTACTGCCTGGTGGTCACCCATTCCACTTCTGCCTCCATGCTCCTAACCTGCAGTGTGACCACCTCTCTAAGCGTGCTATCCACGTAGCTCTTAGCCTCGGGGAAGCACTGCACTGACTCCAACTGCCGCTTGATCTCCAAAACCCGGAGCTCAAGTTTCTGCAGCTGGCAGCACTTTCTGCACATGTAGTTGTCTAGGTCATCAGTACTGTCCACAAATTCCCACATATTACAGGACATGCATTCCACATGACCAAGCTGCCCTGTCTTGTGTTAGGAACTAGAGATAGTTTCAGCAGTTATATTTGTATTTGTGGGTGTTAGGAATGAGTTTTAGATTTAAGTTTAAGTTTTATCTGTGGTTCTGTATTTGTGTGTTAGTGAAAGGGGGGATCTTGAGTTTTAGTTTCACTTCAAAATATTCCTGCATTTTAATTAGGTTTTACAACTCTTGAAGGTAGAAAAAACTACTGCCTAGCAACAGGGGGCTGACACAGGAACTGAGAAACCAAAAGCAGTTTGAGTTCAGTTGGTGATTATGCTCTAAGGTTGAAAGGAGCTGCCAGCAGAAGCAACACAGGAGAGGGAGAGGCAGCAAGTCCCAAACCAAAGCTCAGTTGGAAGCAGCTACCAGGAGAAGCTGGACACAGGAGAGGGAACTGCAGGAGTTAGGTTCCAAAAGCTAAAGAAGAAAGTTCCCAAAACCAGAGAGTGGAACAGGAAAGGTCCCAAGAGGGCAGTTAAGTCAAAGGACAAGGACAGGAATCTGGAAAAGGTCCTTTTAAGTGAAGCTAAAAGCAAAGAGCAGAGAAGAAGGCTTCAAGTTTAAAGGGAGAAAGCTGCAGGACGCAGGCTTCAAGCAAAATAGGCTTGCAAGAAGCCAGAAGATCCAAGGAGACAGCTGAAAATCTGTAACTCTTTACTACGGGCATATGAAGCAGTAGTGTTCAGTTGGCATGGCTGAGTCTGAGAGAGTGTGTGTGGAAGGAAGCTTGAATTCATGTGATGATCCAGGGGAGAGGAACATCGGAAGGAGAGTATGAAACCCTGAGGTGGACTCTTGTGGAAGGTGTCTGAGAGAAAGCGTAATTTGGGAGAAAATTCTAAAGTGAGCTCTTTGAGAGTGGAGATAGGAAACCCTTGTGTGAAAGATGGAGTTCAGTGAGACTGGTTGATTCGCATGTGACAAGCGTCTGGGTGGAGTTGATGAGAGATCCATAGCATCTGTTTAGGGTGGCATCTGTCACTTGGTTTCAGAGTGTGGTGTGTCTGACCCTGGGTCACCTATCGGTTTATATAGACTGTGTACTTACTGTGAACATTGGAGTATAAAATGGCCTTTGTAACTTGTGGAATCTTTGTGAATCTATATATATTTGTAAAGGTATAGATGTGGGTGAAGGAGTATTGTAATATAGTTCATCTTCTCTTGTTTAGTAATGTTTTATTCTTTTGCTAAAAGTTCATCAGCTGACTCCAGTGACTGTTCAGTAGCCGCCCTCCATGTTTCTAAACAAAAAATAAAAGCTGGGATCTGTCAAGCAGGGTTCCACCCTGGGATGTGACTTGTCCAGTAGTAACGTCAGCTGGGGATCATAACACTTTACTTTCCTTATGTTAACTTTATTTTACTTTGGTTCACTTATATTACTTTACAGTACTGGCCCTGACTTTCCCTTATTCCTAGTGTTTCTTACTCAAATCCAAGCAGCTACTTCTTTAAAAATAATACGCTTTTCTAATTTACAGCTATTTAACCACACTCCCTAACAGCAGTTTCTTACCAAACAATGAACTTCCAGTCTTCCTGTGATGTCACTGTTTAATTTTTTTTTCAAACTCAGCTCCGAAGATGAGGTTTACACCCAGATCCGTTTCTGCTCAGCTGCTCCTGTTCCCGACTTAGAATAATTCCTATGTATACCACACCTCTTCCCACCCCATGCACCGAATTCCCACATGAGTCTAATTCACTACTCACTCGGTCTCCGTCTCACTCTGGCGTCGGCACCTATCTCCTCCCACTCCCCTTACTGACCAGGTAGGAAGAATGCAGAAAGACAATATAAAATAAAAGGGACAATTTTCAAGGGGGTGCAGGAGCAGAGGGACCTCGGTTTATATATGCATAAATCATTCAAGATGGCAGGACAGGTTGAGTAAGTGGCTAATAAAGCATGTGGCATCCTGGGCTTTATCAATAGGGCATAAAGTATGAAAGCAAGTAAGTTATATTAAACCTGTATAATTCACTAGTTTGGACCTAGTTTGGCAACAATGGAGTATTGCATCCAGTTCTGGACACCACACTTTAAGAAGGATGCAAAGGCATTAGAAAGGGTGAAGAAAGGATTTGCAAGAATGGTTCCAGGGATAAGGAACTTCAAATGCGTAAAAAGATTGGAGAAGTTGGGACTGTTCTCCTTGGAGAAGAGAAGCTTGAGAGACAATTTGATAGAGGTATTCAACATCATGAGGGGCCTGGACATGGTAGATAAGGAGAAGCTGTTCCATTGGTGGAATAATCGAGAACCATAGGGCACAGATTAAAGGTAATCGGCAAAACAAGCAATGGCGACTTGAGGAAAAACTCTTTCACGCAGTCAGTGGTTAGGATCTGGGATGCACTGCCTGAGAGAGGTGGAGGCAGGTGAAATGAGGCTTGCAAAAGGGAATCAGATCATAGCTGAAAAGGGAAAAAATTGCTGGGGTAATGAAGGGAAACGTGATGGTCAATTTGCGCACAGTAAGTTCTCATCAGAGGTAATGAGGTAATGATTTGAAAATTTGTTTTAGTGATGATTCAGGGATAAATATTGGCTAGGAAACCAGGAAAATCCCCCTGCTCTAGGCTTTTTCCAAAATGTACTCATTCCAGAGAACAAGAGGAATCTAATGGATCACTCAAAGAGCATTATACATCTCAGTGCCACCATATGCACCCATTGTTAATGATCTTAATGAAGAGTGAACCATTGGCATTGGTTACAGAGAATCAATAGCTGTTGCATGGTAGTTTGCCATCAAGAAAGAAATAACTTTCATTTATATAGCACCTTTCAGACCTCATGACACTCCAAAGCACTCACAACCAATTAAGTACGTTTGAAGCCAATGCTGTAGGGAAACACAACAGCCAAATTACACACAGCAGAGTTCCAGAAACAGCAATACAATAAATGACCAGATAATCTGTTTTCCTGGTGTTGTTGAAAGATAAATACTGATGGGACACTGGGAGAACACCCTTGCCTTCCTTTGAGGAGTGCAATTGAATTATTTGCATCCAGGTCTTCGGTTTGATACCTCAATTGAAAGATGGTGCTTTCAAAATTGCAGTACCCCCTCAGCACTGCAACGAAATGTCAGCCTGGATAATATGTTTAAATAGTGGAGTGGGACTTGGACAATGACCATTAGAGGTGAGAGTGCTACCATAAAGGGTGTTCTCCACCAGTGAAATGTGTAGTGAAGTATACGTACTGCTGATTAGTACTCATTGAGGTAGAACTTTGTTTCAAGCCGTGAGAAAAATGGACAATATTTGTTCAGCCGTCTCTTGTGCAACACCGCCTCATTCAGATCCATTAACGCAGTGGATATCAGGCAATGGCTGGTCCATCCAGTATTGCTCATTTTGTGCCATGGCCAAAATGAATTTCTTCCTCATCCTACCAATCATTTTTTGCTGTGGTAGCAATGTTGAAAGCAATGACAAATAGGAGAGACTCTTGTCCAGTAATTTTCTTGTTTCATTATACAACCTTGCAGTCACTTTACATTAAATTTATCAATCAGAGGAACATTGGGTTCACTGGCACCTAGAAATTGTATTTTGGTTTTTTTATGGTGTTATTTAAGATTCAGGAAAGGGGAAAATAATGAGTTGAATTTCTGGACTTTTCACCAATATGTATGTGCAAGTACAATTAGATGACAGTGCTGAATAACAATCAGAGAATGACACTCATGCTTGCTTCAGTATGTATTGGACAAATTCACCAAAACTTTAGGGTATACAACAGGCAAATTTGGTTGGCTGTCCATTAGATACCCACTCAATTTTCCTTTCCAAGCACCACAGAATTGGGCAGGGGATATAAAGGGACGATCTCACCCCTTTTTATATCCATGCCGATGTGGAAAGAGACACCTATTGTCTTTGTATCTGGGCAATCATACACCGACAGAGGGGGAGAGAGAGAGAGAGAGAGAGGGAAAGCAATATGTATTTATTCATTGCAGGATGACAGGCTGAACATTTTTCCATTAGTATTAATTTTATGGTTCCATACTGACAACGGGGAACTTTGTACATTGACAGTGCAAATTGAAAATTCATGAGCATGAGTTTCTGATCATTAATTTTAATAATCGTGAAAGTGCAGGCAGTGATTCCCAAATGTCAAATTTCTGCTGCTGAAGTATTAGGCTCTTGCTGGAAATATAGACTTGTAAAAATACCCCTTATAAGCTTGGTGTTGATCATGCCTGTAAGAAATAGGAACCTTTAAGAAATGGATTTTTAAAGAATTGTATAGAACTCTAATGAAATTAACTGGCATAAAATTAATTCTCTCTCTCTCTGAAAAAACATAAATAATTCTAAGGAATCAGGGACCAAGACAAAGATAGATGTTGCAAAGATTGCGCTCCCCTCATTGAGGTCACTGGACTCTACAAACATTCCTGAACTGATAGCAGGAAGCCTTCCAGCACCCTGTGTACCCCTATATCTAGCAAAGGGCCTACAGCATGAGGTAAATAAAAAAGTGACCTCAAGCCAAAGTGATGAACAGGGGGGGAGAGGTGACCACTCTGACATCTTGGGTACCTGTCCTGTATTCATTGGTTGGAGGGTTTGAATGCGTGATTGACATAAGGCAAACTACCAACCCCTAGAAATAAGGTATATTAACAAGTGCTCAGAGACAGGGGACAGTCCTTGTCAGGTGGCAGTGCTTGTCGGGCAGCTGCCTTGTTCAGATGGAAGATGGACCAGGAAAGAGTGAGGAAAAGGTGGGAAGAGTTCCCTAACACTTCGGTTAGAGAGCAGAATGCTGCCATCACAAGCTACTGAGATCAACACACTCTGTGCCAACCATTCATTCATCCTCTGGAATGTTCCCCACTGACACAGGTCGTATATTTTTCTTGTCCATTTAACTAATGGATCATATCTAAACTGTTGCTTTGTAAACTACTTTAAAATTACTTATGAATACTCAACTCCCTATCTTAAGTGTCTGTGGCTCCTAAACTCAAAATCTTGCAATAGGTGTCAGACAGGGGATCCACAGTAGTCGAGGTGTCATTGGCTTGAAATTTGAGAAGCAACAATCTTAGGTTGTAGTTAAACACATGTGGAGGAGTTATTAAGTGAAGCCAAGAGTCACAATGGCATTGGCATATGCTAGGGAATGACTGATTGAGAGCCTGACTGAGAAAACAGGCGTGTCTGGACCGAGAGATATCCTGGGAGCTGTAGAAAAGTGCGACAGAGATTACGAGGTATTTTTGATAGGCTTTCTAAAGAGGTTCAGAAAGGAAATATTCCGGACTTTTTTCAACTTAATAAGTTGGTTTACGGTGCATGTGTGTTTGCCTTACATATGATTAAAAAGTACAAGGAATTAAGGAAACAGATAGATAAGTTGCAAAAGGCAAGTGATGGTGCACAGGAGACCACTGCTGTTCTGCATTCTCAGTTAAACTGGAAATAGGAGGCACATGATAGAGCACGTTATATACAAGGAAAAACTAGGAAATACGAGGAACTAGAACGAACACTGGAACAAAATATTGACTTACAGACAGAAAATACCAGACTGATTGGGGACTTAGAAGAAATAATGGGAGCTTTGAGAGAGTTAATTCGGCAATGAAGTTTTGCCTGCCCTGAAGCAGACCACTCCCCTTGTTTAGCTAATATCAAACAGTGGGCACTTGCGGCTGCTGTCTCCAAAACCAGGCAGGTTACCTTAGCCTTTGCTGGAACAATATAGTTGAAAGCACTTCCCCTTCTGTTCTGCCTCTCCTAAGTGATTAAGGAATGCCAGTGTGTATGGTCACATGAGTTAGGGACACAGGACTGACCAAGACTAAGGCAGAAGTAGATGCAGGAATAGTGAAGAGCCATCCTCGCTCACTGAGGTCAGGGAAATTGTTAAAACCACAACCTTGCACAGGCCTTTTTCCCCTGATGAGGTTAGGGACCTGAGGGAAGAGTTGGAGGTGACCCCCTACTCCTCATCCCAAAATGGGAAACTTTCAAGACCTCACACCAAGAGTGAAAGAGTGGTGACTTAAGCTGCGTGTTCCGCAGAGTTAAAGCGAGAGATGGACCAGGATATGTCCAAAGGTTCGCTCAAGTTAGTAGAAGCTGATCTTCAAAGGACCCAGGGAAAAAGAAGATTGATTTTCATGAGGTCCTAGTAAGCATCAAACAGGCCCCTACTGAAAGTCTGGGTGTATTCGTAGAGAGGCTTAATGACTATCACCAACACACGAGGGATGATAGGGGTCACCATTTTGACTGCCCGAATTTTAGGAGCCTTTTCCTGAAGGGACTCCAGCCATTAGTTTGGAGTGGATTGGGTGTTCACAATACTAAAGGCGGAATCGTCCAATCCCGTTTGTGGTGGGCATCATGGCAGAGTAAGTGGACAATATGGTGAGAAGGCCAAAAATCAGTTTTACGTCTTTATGAACTCAGTTTGCGATCGTCCGCTCCACCTGTCAATGACGGGCTGCGTTTCCCATCGCCGCATGTCAGGAAACTAATTTCAGTACTTTAGCATCTCATTAAAAGCCCTGCTCGCCGGAATCATCCCCATCACGTTGGATCATCTGGGTCACACCGATGTGTTTCACAACTGCACATAAGCGACGTGCACCTGGCAAGCTACATTTCGCTCAGGTCTTTGAGGTTTATTTGCCTAGTTTGCTTCGGGCAGCACTCACGGTCATCAACGCCAGGCTTTGAAGGCAGCAAAGCCTTTGTGAGGGGAGCTCACAGGGGGTGGGCTTTTCAACCACTGCAGGGCCAGGGTTTGCTTGGGGAAGGGGGAGAAGTGGCTTCAGGGGAGGAAAGAGGCTGCAGGGTGAGGGCTGTACTGGGGAAGGAGAGTGTCCCAGGGTGTGTGTGGGGGCATGTTAATCTGTGCAAGTGGCCTCAAGATGGTGAGGGCTGAGGAGGCAGCCTCCAGAGGAGATGAGGCCAGATAATGTGAGGGTATGTGTGAGAGAGTGAGTGGTGATGTCCCTTGAGCTGGCAGTGAGTAAGATGCCAGTGAATGTGTGATGGGCTTGTGAGCGTGTGACTTTAGAGTGATGTGATGGTTGCCTTAGCCGGGAGGCACAGATGAGATCATTCATCCTCTTTTTGCACTGGATGGCCAGCCTCTTCTGTGCAGCACTGGCACTGACCACCATGGCCACCACCTCCCAAGCTGGAGTGGTGAGATTGCTGGACCTCCAGCGGCCAGATCAGGGGTAGAGGACATCACGGTGGGCCTCCAAAAGGCATTCCAGTGATGGGTCACTGAACTCTTCTTGGCTTTCAGGACCATGTCTTCACTGGAGCAGTCCTGGGCTGCAAGCATTGAGAACTGTGTGCGCGGCTGCGGTTTAGATATGGCACCCGGAGTGAGGAAACGGTGAGGTAACGGCGTGGCAGGAGATTCAGAGCTGCCCGCCAGTGAGACGGCCTGTTTCCTGTGGCTGCATAATTAATGACGCGGAAAGGGGATGATATAGCATGTAAATCCGCCATTGCGGCTGGCAGGTAAGACGTCCTTTTTCATGCCCGCTACCACACAGAGCAAATCTGAGACAATTCTGCCCTAAGACAGTAGCCTGGAATGATTTGATCCACCACACTGGTATGGTCTGGGGACAACTCCTAGCAATTCAAGGTTGGGCATCAATGAGGCGTTGTGGGCCATCATCAGCAGTAGAACTGTACACAACCACAATCGGTAACCTCATGGCTTGGCATATACCCCACTCTACCATTACCATCAAGCCAGGGGATCTTGATTCAATGAAGATTGCAGAAGGGCATGCCAGGAGCAGCACCAGACATACCTAAAAATGAGGTGTCAACCTAATGATGCGACAACACAGGACGACTTGCATGCCAAACAGCGTAAGCAGCTAGACAGAGTTAAGCAATCCCACAACCAACTGATCAGATCTAAGCTCTGCAGCCTTGCCACATCCAGTCGTGAATGGTGCTGGACAATCAAACAATTCACTGAAGTTGTTTAATTGTCCACCACCATTTGTCCACCACAAATATCCCATGACAATAATGGGGTAGCCCAGCACAGCAGTGCATTTGCAACGATCTTCAGCCAGAGGTACCGGGTGAATGATCCATCTTGAGGTCCCCAGCATCTCAGATGCCAGGCTGCAGCCAATTTGATTCACTCCATGTGATATTAAGAAACGACTGAGGCACTTGATAGTCCAGAGTCCCTAACAATTTTTCTTTTATTCATTCATGGGATGTGGGCGTCACTGGCTGGGTCAGCATTTATTGCCCATCCCTAACTGCCCTTGTTTAGAGGACATTTTAAGAGTCAACCACATTGCTGTGGGTCTGGAGTCATATGTAGGCCAGACTGGGTAAGGATGGCAGATTTTCTTCCCTAAAGGACATTGGTGAACCGGATGGGTTTTTAAAATAATCGGCAATGGTTTCATGACCATCATTAGACATTTTTTTTTAATTCCAGATTTTAATTGAATTCAAATTCGGATTCGAACCTTGGTCCTCAGAGCATTACCCTGGGTTTCTGGATTACTAAGATAAAGGCAAAATACTGCGGATGCTGGAAATCTGAAATAAAAACAAAAAATGCTAGAAAAACTCAGCAGGTCTGACAGCATCTGTGGAGAGAAAGGCAGAGTTAATATTTTGAGTCTGTGCGGCTCTTCTTTAGAGCTAAAGGGCAGCAGAAATGTGGTGAAATATATACTGTTTAAGGGAGGTGGAACAGGTGAAGCTGAATAGAAGGCCAGCGATAGGTGGAAGCAAAGGAGAGATTGCGAAAGATGTCATAAACAAAAGGTCAAAGGGTTGTTAATACTGATGGTGCTGGCTAAAGGAGGTGCTAATGGTGACATTAAGACTGGAAAGCAGAATGTGATAATGGCAGGACCAGGGTAAGCACTCTGGAAAGTGACAGATGGCCCTAGTGGGGATGGGGTGGAGAGGGGGGATGGTGGTGGGAAAAACGATCGTAAAGGCTAAAAGCTCAGGATAAAACAAGCGTCCCCTCCCCCCACCCCACTCCCACTAGGGCCATCTGTCACTTTCCAGAGTGCTTTCTCTGGTCCTGCCATTATCACATTCTACTTTCCAGTCTTAATGTCACCATGAGCACCTCCTTTAGCCAGCACCACCACCATTAATAATCCTTTGATCTTTTGTTTATGACATCTTTCGCAATCTCTCCTTTGCCTTCACCTATTGCTGGCCTTCTGTCCAGCGTCACCTGTTCCACCTCCGTTAAACAGTATATCTTTCACCACATTTCTACTTCCCTTTATCTCTGAAGAAGAGTCATATGGACTTGAAAGGTTAACTCTGCCTTTCTCTCCACAGATGCTGTCAGCCCCGCTGAGTTTTTCCAACATTTTTTGTTTTTGTCTCTGGATTACGAGTCCAGCGACAATGTCACTACACCATTGCCCCCAATAGTCCGGCAATAGTACTGAAGACTTGTGCTCCAGAACTTGCTGCGCACCTAGCCAAGCTGTTTCAGTACAGCTACAACACTGTCTACCCGGCAATGTGGAAAATTGCCCAGGTATGTCCTGTAAACAAAAAGCAGGAGCCAACCCGACCAATTACTGCCCCATCAGTCTACTCTCGATCTTCAGTAAAGTAAAGCAAGGGGTCACCATCAGTGCTACCAAGTGGCAGTTGCTTAGAAATAACCTGCTCACTGATGCCCAGCATGGGTTCTGCCAGGGTCACTCAGCCCCTGATCTCATTACAGCCTTGGTTCAAACATACAAAAAAGGAGCTGAATGCCACAGGTGAGGTGTGAGTGACTGCCCTTGACATCAAGGCAGCACTTGAATGAGTGTGGTATCAACGAACCCTAGCAAAACTGAAGTCAATGGGATCATGGGGAGAACTCTCCGCTGGTTGGAGTCATACCTAGCACAAGTGAAGGTGGTTGTGGTTGTTGGAGGTCAGTCATTTCAGTTCCAGGACATCACTGCAGGAGTTCCCCAGGGTAATGTGCTAGGCCCAAACATCTTCAGCTGCTTCATTAATGACCTTCCTTCCATCTTAAGGTCAGAAGTGGGGATGTTTGCTGGTGATTGCACAATGTTCAACACCATTTGTGACTCTTCAGATACTGAAGCAGTCCATGTCCAAATGCAGCAAGATCTGGACAATATCCAGGCTTGAGCTGACAAGTGGCAAGTAACATTCGCACCACACAAGTTTCCGGCAATGACCATCTCCAACAAGAGAGAATCTAACCATTGCCCCTTGACATTCAATCATATTGCCATGCTGAATCCCCCACTATCAACATCCTGGGGGTTAACATTGACCAGGAACTGAACTGGATTAGCCATATGAATACTGTGGCTACAAGAGCAAGGCAGGGGTCAGGAATCCTTTAGCAAGTAACTCATCTCCTGACTCCCCAAAGCCTAGCCACCATCTATAAGGCACATTTCAGGACTGTGATGGAATATCCTCCACTTGCCTGGATGAGTGCAGCTCCCACAACATTCAAGAAGCTTGACACCGACCAGGACAAAGCAGCCCACTTGACTGGCACCTCACCCACAAACATTCACTCCCTCCACCACTGATGCACAGTAGCAGCAGTGTGTACCATCTACAAGATGCACTGCAGGAACTCGCTAATGATCCTTAGACAGCACCTTCGAAACCCACGATCACTACCATCTAGAAGGACAAGGGTAGCAGATAGATGGGAACTCCACCGCCTGGAAGCTCCCTTCCAAGTCACTCACCATTCTGACTTGGAAATATATCGCTGTTCCTTCACTGTCGCTGGGCCAAAATCCTGGAACTCCCTTTCTAATAGCACTGTGGGTGTACCTACACCACATGGACTGCAGCAGGTCAAGAAAGCAGTTCACCACCACCTTCTCAAGGGCAATTAGTGATGGGCAAAAGAAATGCTGGCCTAGACAGCAATGCCCGCAACCCATAAATTAATGTAAAAAAATGTAACATTCCTTGAACACCCGCAAAAGCTAAGGTAGTCACTGTTGATGGCCACTTACCTAGCTGGATGTCTGTGACATCTGGGAACTCCATACAGAGAAGGTGTGCCTCAGTGCATTATTTTAAATACAACCTCTTGGGTGACTACGTTCGCGATTGTTGTAATAAGCATGTTGGGGGGTGGGGGGGGGGGGGGGGGGGTGGGGGTGTGTGTGGTGCGGATGCTGACAGGAATAGTGAGCCTTACTTCCCCACCCCCCAGCTCTCCTCCCCCAACACAGATGAGCCCCGACCCTTTTGAACAGTGCCTAGAGAAATTGCAAGCAGTACTAGGAGCCATGTGGTTGGAAACAGGGCTTGGCCCAAGGCTGTTGTGGTGTCTTAGCCCTCCAGGCCAGTAAGCCACCTGAAAGTGACAACTATCCTCCCAGAGAGACATGGTTTCTCCTCTCCAATACTATGGTGGTGGGAGGCCAGTGGACTTCACTGTTGATAATAGAGAGCGTCAGCAATTAATGTTAGTCGACTCTGACTTCTCCACCACCATCATCCAAGATACTTGCTGTTGTATATGGTTGTCATTGTCTAAGGAAGAGGTTCAGAGGCATAGGCTGAGATTTTCTGGCCCCGTTGCAGGTGGAACCCGCCGTGGGTGAGGCGGTGCCCCAGCCAGAAGTCCATTGATTTGCAGCGGGACCGGAAGATCCCTGTGACAGGCGGGTGTGGAAAATCCTGCCAATTGAGTCTGAACAGTAACTATTTATTGTAGGACATAACTATGTACAGATATACAAGGCTCTAGGCTTTTTCAGTCCAGTATGAGTTTTCTCCATTCAGATTACTACCAGACTACCACAAGTCATGTGACTCATTTCACATCAACATGTGCGCGGTTTTGTTTCTCCAGTCCCACATTAACGCTTTCAGTCCTGAAAATCCTGTTCCACTTACTCTGACCCCATGAAGCAGTACCCTTGCCCAACTAAGCCATACATTCGAAACACCATCAAGTCACTGTTAAAGCAGGGTGCACTGAGTAAACATAAAGTTACTGGGTAAAAGTACGACTTTAAGTATGAATTAAAATGTACTTGTACAGCTGTGAAAAGGCTCTACAGTTTGTTTCCCAAAATATAAAGATAAGTCTGAAGTCTTGAAGAAGTTTGGCAGAAATCCAATTTGAACTTTTCAAAACATTTGTACCAAAGTTAAAGAAGAACTGCTATAATTCAATTTAAAGGCACGTTTTACTGACTGTATCTTGCAAATTTGGTTAAGCAACAAACATCAGAATTTAAAAATTATTTTAAAGGAGTAAAAGGATAAACAAAAGTGATATGGGAAGGGTTCTGTTCCTTTTTTATGTTCTGTGTGGTTGTAGTGTTCTCTTTTTAGAAGCTGGTGTCTCTTTTTAACCCTTTTGGTTTAAAGACCCTGGTTGTACCAAAAAAAAACTCTTGGGTGAGAAATGTCTTACAAAACACTAAAAGGTTTTGAGACAATTGGAATTTAATCTAAAATTTGGACAAAGTTGATGAAAAGATAGCAAAAGAATAAGAAAAAAGCAGAGTCTAAAATGGAGTTTGATCCTTTTGATTGGGAAGTTTAAAATAATTATGTAAAATGATGCAATCGTGTACATTTGAGAATATTTTGCCCTGTCCTTTGGAAAAACATGCCAAGAAGTTAACCCTTTCTGCTGACAACTGTTTTTTTTTTACATTCACCACACAACATTCATATTGCTAAATGTATATTTTGGACATGGCTAAATTTTAAGTTTCTAAATTTACAGATATAATTGCACATTTTAATCCATTGGTCTCTTGGTCAAAGTCACAATTTCGTGCTTTTTTAAAACAGGTGATGATTTTTCCCAGCTCCATGCGAATCCAGCAGTTTTGGGAATTAAAGTATTCAAAGGGAAATTTCAGGCTGTTTGTTCCCATCTTTCGAGACAACGGACGGAATCGTTTCAAAATTATACTAAGTGCAATAGCGGGCGTGAAAAATGACATTTTACCCGTTGGCCACAATGGCAGATTTTCATGCCGTATTGTCCCCTTCCTGCCTTATAAATTTTGCAGTCATGGAAACTCGCCATCTTGCTGGCGGGTGGCCTCCGATTTTCCTGCCATGCTGCTACCTCACTGCTTCCTCACTCTGGGCACCATATTTAAACTACAGCCGTGTGCAAACTTCTCCATGCTTGCAGCCCAGGACTGCTTCAGTGAAGCCATGGCCCCAGAAGCCAAGAAGACATGCAGCCCCCCCAATTCAGGGGTGCATCCCTGGAATGCCTTTTTGACACTGTGGAGGCCTGCCATGATGTCCTCTACCCTGGCTCTGGCCGCAGGAGGCCCACCAGTCTCACCACTCCAACTTGGGAGGCAGTGGCAGAGGTGGTCAGTGCCAATGCTGCACACAAGAAGTCAGCCATCCAGTGCAGAAAAAGAATGAATGATCTCATCTGTGCCACCGGGGTAAGTCAGCCATCTCATCACTCTAAACTCACTCGCTCACAAGCCTATCACATATTCACTGGCATCTTACTCACTGCCAGCTCAAGGGACATCACCATTCACTCTCTTACACAAACACTCACATCTCCATTTGGCCTCATCTCCTCATCCCATCCATGGCTCGACTCAGCACACACGCAAGCCTGGCATCCTTCTCATTTGGCCTGGCATATGTGTGGCTCACACTCTCTCCATCTGTCTTTATGCACGACAAGATTGCACACAATCAACGGGAGAGGTCCCAAATTGTGGGTGAAATGCTGGACATCAAGGTCCTCACTCCATTCAAGAATCGTGCATTGGAGCTGGCCGGAGAGGACGTGGACCGTTCCTGCAGCAACAGTGAGGTCAGTGGCATGCATCCACGTGAGGATCCTGCATCACATCATCCCTCTATCAACACTACTCTGAGTCCACCATTCTATGTGAAATGTGGCTGCCAAGCATGAATAATCTCTACCTTCTCTCCTAGGCACATCTGCCATGTCGCCCTCAGGCAACCTTGACCCAGACTCCATCACCAAGAGCACCTTGGATAAGGACCTTGCTGCGTCTCAAGGCCCATTCAAGCATGCCGGAGAACGCTGGCCACCACTTGGATGGCTATTGTGTAGTGAGGTCATTGGCTGTCTGAAACCCTACCTATCTCTGTCCCACTCCACTTGACCGTTTGGCGGCAGCTTTGCCCATTGGGCTGCATGCTGTGCTCTCAGCTCAGGTGCAGGCACTCTCCTAACCCACACTACAAGGCTGCACTGTTAGCTTGAACCATGATGGATACTGGGTCCAAACCTGAATAAAAACAAGGGGCTCTGAAAACCTCCACCAGTGACTGTGCCATGGCAGCCTTTCGCAACGGGATTCTACGATTGCCCAGTCGTCCAATCGTTCTGCCGCTCCCTAAAATGCACGTTAATTTGCAGTCTGTGCCTGAGGGGTGAAAGGTTCTGGAGCATTTGGTGGCACTTTCATGCTTTTGTGTTGCTTGAGTGGACAGAAATGCTTCAGAGGCCCAACTCCAAGCATGTCAATGGAGGTATCAGCTGTGGAAAAATGTTCACTTTTAACAAGCTTTTTCAAGTATGTGGCCACTTCCCTCACCCTATCTCCACCTCCCCCACACTCTGGCATGTGCTTGTGTACTTCCATCAGTCTGTGATGCCTTGCGCGTCTGGAGCCCTTGACCCAGCACTACACTGAAAGGCAGCCGGGAAAAAGCAATTTGACTGTGCCCCCAAACAACTGAATGTGCGGTGCCTCTTCCTTGATGTCCTTCAGGTGATCCTCATGAGCGCTACGCAAGGATGTGCTCACTCACCTCTGAGTTCTTCTCAAAGTTCAGCTCGCCAGGTGCACGCCTTTAAAGGCAGTCGCGAAACTACTGCTAAAGGGATCGGAAAATTCCAGTCAATGTGTTTTAGTACGGGAGAAATGGAAGTCACCTCCAAACTGATTGCAAATGCTTATATCTCTGATGTAAAAGCACCATTTAAAACCACTAAGACTAAGCATAATTTTTTTTTGAAATCAGAATTGATAAAAATACATTGATAGGAGTTGCTATTTCAAGCACTCAGAGAGAAATTTACCTGAAGTTTAAAGGGATAAAAAAAAATCATTTTCAAAAAAGGACTAATGGAAATATAGACTACATCGTTTCTCAGTATCAAAAAAAAAAGTTTATTTTGGGAAGAAATAAATTGAACACTAACAAAACCTGTCAGTCCAACAACACTGACAGTAAAAAGAGTCAGGAGCATTCTTTTGCTTTTGTGAAATAACATGTTTAAAAGAAAGAACAAGTAAAGTAAGGTAATGTCTGGAATCAAGTGAGAATGTTTGATTTCTGTTTTAGGGATATTATGAAAACATTTTATTGGACTATAAAGTTTCTCCAGGGCTCATGAATGAGATAAGATAGTAACTATTGCATATGTAAAATGGTATAAGGAAGTGATTGGGAGTTGAAGTTTGGAAAAAAGACACAACACCAAAAAATGGGAATTGGAATAACTCACCTTGGATGTAGTTCAATCTATTAATTTGGTATTGATGTATGTTCTAGTGGAAGGAAAGTATAGATGAGACTAATAAGTTGACAGCTTTCGCTTGGAGATATTTGTCTCCTTGCCTATGAACTTTTTAAGAGAACTGAATTTGATAGACTGGCCATCACCCAAGACATTGGGTCCGTGCAGGGAAGGTAAGCAAAGATCTTGAGTCAGAGACCCTCTTTGATCTTTTGAGAAGATTACCTGAAAGTCAGGAAGGCTTACTGGATGGACCGTGTGTGGTGTGATATGCACAACTTCACCAGGAAGAAAATAAAACAGATGATGAAGTTGCTTGGAAGGATAGATGGCACAACCCCTATGGACCTGATAAACCTTCGACAAATGCAAAGCGAAAAATTGTGGAAAAGGACAGAGAGCACGATGAGGACCAAGCACGATGGGTGAAAGGGAGTTTTTCAATTAAACCTTTGGAAAAAAAATCACTGAAGGCCACATCTAACAGAGAAAGAAATGTGTGAAGATGACTTACGAATGTAAATATCCAACAGAGGTTTAAAGAAAGAATTGGGACACTAGTATGAGCATGCAGTGGTGATTTGTTATGTGTGAAGTAACTAACACTGAGAGTGCATGGTGAAGCCTCACTGAAATATGGGTTCCAGACATAATCATAACCTGACAAACAGCATGACCTGAAATGGTTAATATGGCTTGAAGAGTAAGAAAACATTTTTAAATGTTCAAGGCACTGACACATAATCTATAGAGAAATTAATTTTAAGATAATTAAGATGGCAATGGTCCGAGGGAGTAAAATCAAAGTGAAAAAAATGAATTTTGGGTTGGGACAGTTGAAGGCTAAGGAGAAATAATACCTAATAAAAATTATCCACTAGATGGATATAGGTGATGGGAGAGCTGGAAAATGTTTAAGTCCATGCATAATCTACTATTTTAATTGTATGAACATATATGGTGATAATCTAGAAATTAACAGCACTTCTGCAAAAGAATAAGAAATATCATTGAGTGAGGTGGTCAGCAGATGGGGAGTGCAAATATGAGCTGATAATGAGCAGATAATTCAGAAAGCTTTAGTATGTTATCTATGGGCAACATTTTCCCACCATCGGAGGGGGGTGGGGGGGGGCGGGATGAGTGGGAGTGGGCGCAGGCATGTGCCCGATTGGCACCCCTAGTTGGGGGCGCGCCGCCATTTTACGTAGGCGGGCCAATTAAGGCCCACCCAGTGTGATGTCTGCTTGGAAGTGCTGTGCGCTCCCTGTGTGGGCGGGGGGGGATCTCCTCAGCCGGGAGTGTGCTCATTCGCACATGCGCACGGAAAAGCGCACGGATCTCCCTGAGACAAAGTGCCGCCTCAGGGAGATCGCTGGAAGTTTCAAAAATTTAGAAGTGTGAAAAAATAATTCCTGACATGTCACCTTATGTGACACTGTCACATGAGCTGGGACATGTCAATTTCTTTTATTTCAACATTTTGTAAACATTTAAAATCCCTCATGAAACCTCATCCCGCCCGTGGATGAGGTTTCATGTTTTTTCAGAAGCCCGCCTGGGCTCCCAGCCTGCCCGCCAACCTTAAGGTCGGACGGGCAGGTCCACTGATTACCTCAATTACTTTATTAATGGCCTTAAGTGGCCATTGACAGGCGGGTGCGCAGCCGATTCAGTTCCGCGTGCGCCGACCTGAAAATGTAAATGGCGTCTGGACGCCCGCCCAACTTGACCCCATGTCACTTTACGCGTTGGTGACTGGGCCCCACCCCCTGCTCGCTGACTGGAAGATACAGCCCTATGATATATAATCAAGAAGTTAAGAAAATGAGCTTACGCTTTAGAAGTAACTAGGTTAGTTAAAATTGGTTGTGAGAAGTCAATAGGATATTTCCTTTTCAAAATTTCTGGCATTGTATAGAACTCTAAAGGAATTAGCTAGCTTAGCATTAATGCTAGCTCTCTCTGTGAAAAAAACATAAAAAATTCTAAGGAGCCAGGGATAAAGACGAAGTAGAGATAAAGGTCACAAAGATTGCAATCCCTGCTTTGAGGTCACTGGACTCTACAAACATTCCTGAACTGATAGCAGGAAGCCTTCCAGCGCCCTATGACCCCTATATCTGGCTAATGGCCTCAACCATAAGGTAAATAAAAATGTGACCTCAAGCTAAAGTGATGGACATGGGGAAAAAGGTGATGACTCTGACATTTTGGGTACCTCTCCTGTATTCATTGGTCAAAAGGATTTGAATGGGTGATTGACATAGGGTAAACTAACAGCCCCTAGAAATAAATTATATTAACGAGAGTTCGGAGACGGTCAGTTCTCGTCAGATGGCAGTCCTCATCAGCATTGTTTAGATGTTGGATAGACCAGGAAAGAGCAAGACAGGCAGGGAATGAGTTCCCTAACACTTCAGCTAGTGAGCAGAATGCTTCCATCACAAGCTACTGAGATCAACACACTCTGTGCCATCTGTCCATTCGTCCTCTTGGATCAGTGAACCATTCTCCACTGTCACGAGTCGTATGCCTCTCTGATCTATGTAGGCAATGCATTATATTTAAACTGCTGCTTCTTAATAAACCTAATAAAATACCTTAAAATTACTTACAAATACTTGGCTGCCTATCTTAGGTACCTGTAGGTCCCAAACCCAAAGTCTTACATGCCCTACAGCTAAGCCTTTACCTGCAATTACAATAGATACATTTATTAAAATTACATATCTACATAAAGGTTAGTCAATAAAATTCATATTTGATGGGGTAGATTTTATGAATTTATGCCTCTGTGCGAAGTATCATGCATATATTAGAAATTTTGACCGGAAGTCAACATGTGATTTTTTCCATGCTTAAAATTCAATGGACAGAAAATCTTGAAATTATGCACTTCCAGGCATTAAAGTTGATGTTGAGTTCTGCAAGTTGGGTATGCAGATCTCCACATCTGATTCTCTGATCTGCATGCTTGTTGAGTTAGACTCAGCGTCAGGTAATGAAATCTCCAATTTTACAGTATACACTCTGGCAGGTTTCACAGGCTTAAAAGGACTACCTATGTACAATTTTGGTCACTGTATTACAGGAAGGATGTGATCGCATGAGGGGGTACAAAGAAAATTTATAAGGATGTTGCTCAGAATGGAGAATTTTAGCTATGTGGATAGGCTGGGGCTGTGTGCTTTGGAACGGGCTTGCCGAGGTGAGATTTAATTGAGGTGTGTAAAATTATGCATGGTCTAGATGGGATGTATGGGAAAAACCTAATTTCCCTTAGCAAAGAGGTCAATAACCAGGGCATAGATTTAAAGTAATTGGTAGAGGATTATAAAGGAGTTGAGGAGTAATTCTTTTCACCCAGAGGGTGGAGAGGTTCCGGAACTCACTGCCTGAAAGGATGGTAGAAGCAGGAGCCTTCATTGCTTTTAAAAAATTCTTGAATAAGCACTTGAAGTGCCATAATGTACAGGCATATTCGGGTCACTGTGCTTCTGTGTAGACACTTTACTGAGAAGTATTAGGGTTGTAGTCCATTTTGAGTGAGAAAGCCATATAAGGCTGATTTTCCTCTCAGGCCTCTCATGTTCCAAGGACCAGACAGGTGCACTATAATGGAGGTACTCTGAGGCCGGTGAGAGAGGAAGGCAACATAATTTGCTGGCTTGGCCTACTTGCATGGTCTATGTCTCCTGGCACAAGCTGCACCTTGGCAGAGCCTTGTGCTGGGAATTGGGAATGCGGTGGTTCGGGGTGGGATTAGGAAAAATACAATTCTCTAACTTCATTGGCTCTTTGCTGTACCTGGAACATGGGGCGCACTAAAGATGAAATCAATCCTCAAAATGTGATTTTTCCTCAGGAACTAAACATTGAACCTGTCGGCAACATGGAGTAAGTAAAATCACAATTCAGTTATAATATGGATACTTCTTGCAACCATGCATTGACATGCAGAATTGTTTGGGAGACCTGACAGGCCATTTGAATTCTCATGGAGTGGTATTCTTTTCTGTAGATTAACACTATGGAATGTAACACGTATGTGGTAATGGTCGAATGGGTGCATGGTGGGGCCAGAAACACTGGGGCCCAGGCTTCTGTCCCCGTGTTGGATGCACAGAGTCGGGGGATTTCCTGGCTTAGCAAACCCGACCATTAAAAATGTCCACCCACAGCTTGGATTTTCAGTTGGGGAAAGGGGTTTTGAGCTGAACTAGGTTTCGGGGCAAGTGACCCCGGAACGAATGTAGGGGCTTTCGGGTGCGGAGGTGGGCTGGGCGCAAGGACTGCCTCTGTGTTCTGGCACTGAGTTTAAAAATAATAAAATAATAAACGCCTCTCCAGCCCTCACCCCTTACCTCCCTCAGCCCCCCACACACTCCCTATGCCACATCCATGCCAACCAATGCCAACCCATGCCTCCACACACACACACCCTGGCCCCTCTTACCCCTGTACCAACTTAGTGTTAACTCATCGCAATCCATGCCCTTATCCCCTCTACGCCAACTCACCTAGTATCCTTGGACTCTTCCTGGGCAACCTTAACACTTCCTAGATAGCTTTGATATTTCCTTGGCAAGATTGACAGCTTTGAAATTTCCTGGGTATCTTTGACAGTTTTGACAGCTTTGACATTTCCTGGATAGCCTTGACAGTTGCTTGACAGCTGGTCAGCTCCAATGCATTTGTACATAGAAATGTACGTAATCATGTTCAATTCTAACAATCTCAAAGGGTGCCTTACCCTTCCCAAAAGGTGCCTTACCTCTGCAAAAGGTGAACCAGAATCCTATCCAAAGTGGTACTTTACCTCTTCAAAAGGGCACCCTGGCTATCTAAAGAATCCACCAAGTTCAGACCTCCTCTTACCTGGTCTGCTCAGCACACTCTGGGATTCATGCAGTTAGGATTCAAAAATTGGAAGTCAGTGGAGGCAGCTTGTTATTTAAATGGCCAGCTGCCTCCACGGTTCATGCATGTGTGAACCCTGGTCCGACTCCAGTCCCACCCCCTCGAAGATAGGAAATGTCAGGTTCAGGAGTGGGACTTGGAAAATTCAGCCATTTCAGGGATTTTTGCCATAACAGAGAGCCTCTCCATCATGGCAAAAATCTGGATCTAGGAATGCTACATCTTTCAAAAAGCCTTTCTGTGCCTCCCACTGCAGATCAGTGCTGATTTAATGTAGTCAGGAGTATGTGTAAAAAGAGAAGCTGCGACCTTGGCTATGTAGCAGTGTTAACAAACAAACTGATTCCAAGACTGCAGTTGCCTGGAAGGCATTTGTACTGTCGTACTTTAATTGCTTCTGTAAACTCAGTTCTGATATTGTCCATGGTGCACATCTGATTCCAGTAGAAGAGATTATCCATTCATTAACTTGAGTCAGACTTACACCCACAGCTAATATCAACACATCAAAGGGGAAAAAGTGGATGAGGCTCGATAATGTGTGTGGGAATTGAGATGCACGATTAATCTCTGCCCATCCATTATGATGCAGACAGCATGCAAACATCGTGATAATTTAAATGATAGCTCCATGCAGCCCAGCACTAAGTGTACTGCTGAGTGGCTACATATCAGAACAGAGGGCCTAACTTCATGTGAGGCTAACACCACTTAAAGCTAGCCTGCACCTCCTAAAGGGGAGATGCATTGTGGCTGCAGCAGGTGCTGGATGTGGCTGGGCTAGAGCATCTGAACAGGAAGAACAGTCCAAATGATGCGACAGGACAGATAGCATGGTTCAATGTTCTCTGATTCAGCACTAGAGATCTTGATGAAAGAGTAGAGAAGTCTTTCACCCAAAAGGGGCCGGAGGTCCTTGTAATAAACTTTGAATACTGGGCAGGTTTCTTGTAAGAAGCAGTAAAATTTATTACAGAGCTCCTGATGAAGCTATATGCTTGTACCTGAGACCAAGGCTAGAAAATCTCTGCTCCTAAGATTACCCACGCTAAGGGCTGATTCATCTGTACAGTCACATGATCCCCAAAATAATTTGAAAGGTTTAACTTACAATTACTACATTCCTCCCCATTAATTTTGTTTTACCTCTCTTATTTACAAAAGTATCTAAATCCATATCATATACAAATACATACAGTTCATGCAATTATAGATTTAGACTTTGAGGAGGTTTTCTGATTCGGGTAGAGTGACGCAACTCTACTTTAGATTCTTCCATTGGATCGACTTGACCAAGAACTGCTGCATTCAGGACATTGCTAGACAATGGCAGTTCAGAATTATTTACTTCAACAGAGACATTAGGTATGTCTAATCTTTGTTGATCTGGCACCTCAGGGATCAAAGGTTTGACTTCAATTTCAGGTGGAGAAAATGGTTATTGACGGGTCTCTACTTCTGAGATGATCCACATGCTTGCTAACAATCCTGTTTTCCACTTCCACTTGATATGACAAAGGTCCTGTTTCAGAGACGGTTGTACCAGGAACCCATCTTGGTCCATTTGCAAAATTTCACGTAAAAACTGTCTCCCCAATAGTAAATTTCCGATCATTACTGTGAACATCATAATTGGTTTTCTGACTACTCTTGTTCTTCTCCACATTCCCTTCTAAGTTAGGGGATAGTAGACTCAATCTTGTACCAAGGCAACATTACATTAGCTCTCCAGACGGAGCTGAACCTGTAATTGCACGAGGAGTCATATGATAGTCGAAAAGAAATCTTGAAATTCGTGGGCAAAAGTTTTACCTCAACAGGCGGGCACGCGCCCGATCCGCTCGAGTGTAAAATGACGCACGTTGATATTGGGCAAGTGTCCTGACGTCAATGCGCAGTCGTGTGATATTTGCGGTTGGTGGGCGTGCGCCAGAGTCAGCAGCGCACCCACTGATAATTAATAAGCCTATTAAGGCCATTAACAAGTTAATTAAAAGAATTTTTTTCACTGCCCATCCAACCTTACAGTTGGGGGGCAGGCAAAAAGCCCAAGTGACCTTTGCACTTTTTAGGAAACGTCATCCACAGGCGGGATGAGGTTTCCTAAAGCAAATAAAAATAAAATAAAAATTTTTTAAATGCAATTAATAACATGTCCCTGCTCATGTGACAGATATCACATGAGGGGACAAGTTTTATAACATTTTTAATTTCTTCATTATTTTTTTAAAAAGCTTTTCATCCTCCTGAGGCAGGCCTGTGCCTCAGGGAGATTATCAAGCGCACACTTGTGTGCATGTGTGAAGTTTGCACTCGCCCTGCTTGACCTCCTCCCCCGCCTGCAAAGGTTTCTCACTGGGCAGGCCTTAATTGGCCCACCAGTGTGAAATCGCCTTCCAGCCTCGATCGCAGGCGGCGGTCGGTTTCCTGACCGTCCCCACCGAGCCCGCCCGACTAGGACAAGATTCTGCCCCACGTTTCTAACATTCCTTCGGATAGTTTCTTCATGCCTGGTTTTAAAAGTTTGTATTGCTCTCTCTGCTGACCCATTGAATGGAGACAGTGTTTAACCATTTTTCTATATCACTGTCTGATTCCTGGCCACCAGATATAACTTCATGCAAGCATCTTCATTTTCAAAATGCCAGGATGCACACTATGAAACCCTGTCGATAGCAGTTCTCTTCCTTGCAAAGGGATGGCGACTCTTGCTCCTCATAACAAGATACCATCTTGACAACTCAGTTCAGATTTATGGGATAGAATGGTTTTAATTTTTCAGACACTTGTGCATTTGATCATCCTTGCAATATCTGTTCTCGGACTCTTGATAAAATTGGATCCCAGTTTGTCCAATCCTTTATCTGTTTTGCACAGACTGGTGAGGAGTCCAGGAAATTGGATCATGAGTACAACCTCTTGAGGTACTGGAGCATGTATAATGCTATCTGACAAAGGAAGACAACTGAGGGCGTTTGCATTTGCTGTATGCATACCCGAACGGTGCATAAAAGTGTACTTGTATGCTGACAAAATTAAAGCCCATCTTTGAATTCTAGCAAAGGCTATTAGCGGGATTGCTTAACAAACCCAACAATGGCTTGTGATATGCCACTATAGGAAAGTGTCGACAAAACAAATATTGATGGAACTTCTTTACTCCAAATATGACAGAAAAGTCCTCTTTTCAATTTGTGAATAACCTCTCTCAGCTGCAGAGACGATTATGGAGACATATCCTATTGGCTTTTCAGATCCATCCTCCATCTTGTCTGGCAATACCAAATATGATCCAAATAAGTGACTTCAGTTGGTTGGAAAGTGCACTTCTCTTTTTTCAAATGCATGCCAGCTTCCAGAAAACTCTTCAGATCCTCTTCTAGGTTGGCCACATGTTCTGCTTCTGTGGATCCTGTGATTAGGACGTCATCCAGGTACACTATAACTCAGGGAAGTCCTTGTAGCAGGCTTTCCATGGTTCTTTGGAATTTGTCTAATTTAGCAGCCTTGTTCACAGTTAATCTCCGAAGATGATCTGGTTTCATTACAGGGACTGTGGGCGCTGCCCGTTCTGAAAATTGAACTGGCTGGATTATTCCTAACTCCTCCAAGCGGCACAATTCTGCATCCACTTTCTCCTTTAGGGTGTAAGGCACAGATCTGGCCTTAAAAAACCAAGGTCTTGCTTCAGAATCCACATTTATTTTAGCTTGTAGGACTTGTATCGTCCCTGACTCATCTCGGAATACTCTGTCATACTTTTTTAAAAAACCCAGGAATTCCTCCTGGCCTGACTTGAAAAATTTCTAACGAGATGAGTTTAATTTTTTTCAACCAATCACAGCCCAGAAGGCTAATCCTTCACCTGTTACATCAATTATTGGCTGCTGGGCTGTCTGTTGCCTGTAGGATACAGGTACAGAGGTGATGCCTTTAGTCTTGTTTTTTATTTTAATGATGCTCACAGGCTGTCGACATTGTAGCTGAGCAAGCTTTGTTGATAACGCATTTTCCTAACATAAACACACATCTGCAGTAACTGAATTCTATCAACACAGGCTCCAACTTGTGCTATCTGACCTTCAACTCCCGGGTCAGCTGACCCCCTACCTAGTACAGATTACCGCATAGTATCTAATACTGGAGTCCACTACCACAATCAACTATTATCATGACACCTTTCATTTGTATTGCCTCTCCAGAATATGTTTTAGTCGAGCTGTGGTTTGCTTTAAACTCAATGGCTGGATACCTTCTCTGAGGTTTTTAAAGATGTGTTCTCCCACTACTGTGGTTGATGCTCCTGTGTCAACCTCTATGACTAGAGGCTTCCCATTTACTTGAAGGGTAAAGGTGATTGGTTTAGTTTTCCTGTCCTTAAGGTTGTATCGGGAATAGAAATCAGTGTCAGCAGCTTCTGGTTCATCTATATCGTGCACTTCATTCAGCTTGCCTGCTGTCTGAATGGCTGTCTTGATCTCGCCCTGCACTGTTTTACAACATGCCATGTTTTGTGACATTGGCCACAAATCTGCAGGTTTCGGGTACATGATTACCCCACATTGGTAACACTTTAATTTCTGATTTACTGGTGAGCTGCTTCCATGTTTCTTTTTGTTTTTTGAGCAGTAGGGACCATGTCCTGCTTCGCAGTTATCTCCCTGGTCTTTACACCACGCCCGGCAGCAAGTTCCCACCCCAACTGCAGAACGGTGCCATGTTACACACTCTGCAAAAGCTGTGAGTCCCTCTCAGCACTCGCCATTGCTAATGCTATCTCCATGGTGCGCTGCAGGTCGATATTAACTTCTGCAAGTAAATGGTGCTGAATGGCATCATCGTGTACACCGCAAACCAAACAATCTTGCAACATGTCATTTAGAGTATCACCGAAGACACAGGGTAGAATTCTGCCCTAGGTTGGCGGGCGGGCCCCACCGGCTCAGCGGCGGGTGGGCAGCCGAACTCCGCTGCCGAAACGGGCCCCGCCGCCATTTTGAGTGGGCAGGCCAATTAAGGCCCACCCAGTGACCTGCCCGACATGCGGGGGGCGGCGGGATTCCCCATCTGGCAAAGTGCGCTCTTTCGCGAAAGAGCACGCTGCTCCCTGAGACTAAGTGCTGTCTCAGGGAGATTACTAAAAGTCTAAAAAACTTTAAAAATAGAAAAATTAGAAAATTATTAACATGTCCCCCTCATGTGACAATGTCACACGAGATGGGACATGTTAATAAATAGCACATAAAATTTATTAAAGTTTTTAAAAATGGACATGAAACCTCATCCCGCCAGTGGTTGAGGTTTCATGTATTATCAGAAGCCCACCGGGGCTCCTGGCCTGTCTGCCAGCCTTAAGGTTGGATGGGCAGGGCATTTAATTATCTTAATTACTCTGTCAATCGCCTTAATTGGCCATTGACAGGTTGACGGGCGAACAGATGATTTCGCTGCCCGCCCCCCTTCCTAAAAATTTAAATGGACCGGAATGACATCGGAGGGTCCTCCCAACGTCATCCCATGTCATTTTCCCGTCGGCGAGCGGGTCCCGCCCCCAAATCACTGATGGGAAAATTCTGGCCACAGTGCTCCGTTAACTGTTATAGCTTTGCAATATATGTTGCAATTGACTCACTGGGGCCCTTACTCTAAAGTTGAACTTGAATCTTTGCATGATCACCGATGATTTAGGCTGAAAATGTCCCTTCTCAAGGTCTACTAGCTCGTTGAAGGATCTGGAATTTGGTGCTTTCGGGGCTGTCAGGCTACAGATTAGGTTATACATCTTTCTCCTGCTGACACTTAGAAAAATTGCCTTCCGTTTCTACTCTGCTGTTATCTTGTTCACCACAAAGTAGAAACCTAGGCACTCTATGTACTAACTCCAGTCCTTGATGGATGAATCGTATGGGTCAATTCTGCTGAGGAGTGGTATAACTGGTGAATATACTTTTCTTTCTTCCCTTAAAATTCAAAATACTCACATTCAAAAGGCAAGGTGCAGCATTGGAGCTATTTATCCTTTGTTGCCAATTGTAATAAACTTGGAATACCGGACAGGTTTGTTATAAGAAACAGTAAATTCCAGACCCTTCAAGCTTTATTTACAGAGCTCCTGAAGAAGTTACATGCTTGTACCGAGACCAAGGCCAGAAGCTCCGCCCCTAAGATTACCTGCGCTTTGAGCTGATTCGAATGTACAGTCACATGATCCCCATAACGGCATGAAAGGTTTAACCTACAATTACTACAGTCCTCCAGACAGACACTGAGAAGGCAGTTGGAACAGCTAGCCATCACTGTCAATGCAAGCAGTTTAGCCATGAGGACCTGGATGCAGTGCAGAAAGAAGTTTAGAAACCTCATGTGTGATCCAGGTCAAAGAATCCATCTTCATATGCTATATCCTTACAAATGAACAACTAGCCTCACACACTGCTCTAATCAGCACATCCCCCATGACTCACCTATCAACATTCTCTATCAAGCACAGATCATACCTTGTGTTCATAGTCTCAGTTTACCCTCATACACTTAGAACTGCTACATTCCTCTCATCCTCAATTAAAAAATTGCCCACAATGCCAGCCATGTGTGCAGCTAATAGCACCCTGTAACATGGGGAAGCACATTACCCTGGCAAAGCCATGTGCACGCTCTGCCTGGAAAACAGAGTCACTACACATTCATTGCTCCTGGCTTAAGTTGAGGGTAGAGAATGCTCCTGGAAGATCCTAGATGGATGAGTTCTACACCTTCACTTCCTCCTTTTGTGAACAGCTTTTCCTTTTCTGTGCTGCTTCTGTTGCATTTCCTCCCATACTACTGACCTTCCCCATACAGCATTCATTGCAAGCCATGCCGCCAGTGTGTGAGCATGCCACGTATGTCACTTAACCAAAACTGGACCTGTAGCGCTGAAACTAAAGGGGCTGCTGAGCTAAATTTTGCAACCATAATCTCCTTTTATATTGTAAGGTGGAGGTAAATCTGTTTTCTGCAGTAGACATGTTGTCTTTGGTGGTAGCAGATTCTAGGGCTACTGATCTTCCTGACTTTGCTGTTCTTCATTGTTAGCTTATTTGGAATAATGAGTCTTGCTGATTCCCACGTGGACTGAAACACATGAATCTCTTCCTACAGTATCTCCTGCAGTGAGTTTCCTGACCCTCTGCTGACTCTCTCTGCTATCTTAATGCCATTTTAAAGCAGATGTTATGCTGATGTTGCATTTTGAGGCAGATATGAGTGCATTTTCCTTTAATTAATACATAACAAGCCAAAAAGAACATTGCCCCATTGCTAATGTTTTAAACTACATCAAACTAGATTACTCCCCAGAGCAATTTTGGTTTTCTGAGCAAAAGTCCATTAAAGCTAATGTACCAAATTATTTCACATTCATGCTCACTTGGTATGTGTGGGAGTGGTACAGTCATGTACAGCGTTTCTATCACTAAATATTCAGTATAATGTTTTTCCCTTTGGTCGAAAAACTTTGAGGGTTTCAGAATAAGTAGAGCTTGAGTTGATTGTTAAATGAGACACTTATAAGCTTCATCAAAAATAGGAATGATTTGTCATAATAGAAGACACATCTTTCCTCTTTGTGAGAGAGTAGTTGAGGAGAATGTTAGAAGTCTGAAAAGAAAGAAAGAATTATTCAGTAATAAAGAATAGCTTCAGAACAATATAATTATAGAACAATTACTAAACTATCAGACATGGCTTGTAGTGACGACAAGCTGCAGGCTATGTGACTAACTGAAATGCTTCAGAATGTAGGGTTTGTCTTGTGTAACAATGATGGGTAATAAGGTGCGAACATTCAGAGCACATACACATCTTTACTTTTAGATGTGTGTCTAGGAAGCTTTGGCCTTTACAAGAACACAACCTATGTCATCTCACCAAAATTACTTATTTCATTTTGCATCCGTTACTATAAATTCCTGTTTCTGAAGATTGTTCAGTATGTGACAGATTTTCATCTTTTCTCCATCTGTGAATTCATCTAATAGCTGCAGTCAAAGGCATTTTTTAGGTATTTGAGGTAATTTGACATCCCTGGCGGTAAATGGATGTGAAGAGGTTTGTTTTGGGGTGGGACGGGGACCTGAACAGTGTTGGAAATAGGTCTGATATTCTATTGGTTCAGGTGCTATACAGACATCCCTGATGGATGGTTGAAACAGGTGTTAGAACTTGAATATGTTAATAAGGTGCCTAACACCTGTTTTAGGTGTTGTTCTGAAGGCAGCACACAAAAGGTCACTGACTTGAAATGTAAGCTTCCTTTCTCTGCAGCTGTTATCTGACCTGCTGAGTGTTTCCAGCATTTCACGTTTTTTATTTCTGGCTTCCAGCATCTGCAGTATTTTGCTTTTTAACTTCTCCCTAAAATAATGCCAGACTAGCTCAGTCTGTACAGCATGAGTCTTTTGTGTGTCCAACGGCTCAATGTGATGTGTCTAGTGTGTGGGTGGAGAGGGTTAGCATGTTTTCTGCTTTTGTGTGCTAGTTAGCTTCTCATTTTCAGCCCACACCGCTGGATAGCAGCAATGTGAAGAAGAGAGACTAATGTGTAAGTCTCCCCCTATCAGTACACAGTCTCCCCATCGGCAAGTCCTCAGCTGTGCCTCCTCATCACGACACACAGAAACCAGGTCCCTCATGGCCTCAGGCTAAAGTTTCAGAGGAACGTGGAGGAGATTTCAATCCCAGATATGGAGTGTGCAGCCCACTGGCATGTAAGCACACTGTGGCATTCATGAACCAAACTCTGAGATATGGGCAAATTGCTCTACTGACATGGATACCTCAGGAAAGTTGAAGGCTAAGAGTGTAAACCCTGACAAAAAATCTGCAGTGGAGCCCAAAAGCTGACAAAAGTCTTCTTTCTGGCAACTCCTGCAATCAAGCTAGCGCCAAATGTAATGCTTTGTATCCCTTTGGACTCAGCCGGAGAGGTCAAGAGGGGGATCCTGAAGTTTGGGCAGCCCAGGGTCTCCATAAATTTTATCCAGGCTTGTGCCCTGGAGAGGTCATTCCAGTTTCGCTGCAGAGTGTTAACATAAGACAGGGGTCGGCAGTTTCGAGTGATAAAGCCCAACTTGATTGACATAGAGAATGGGTGCTACGGGCTGTCTTTGGCGGTTCCGGGGTGTGGGGCGGGTGCGCCCATCGTATCCCACTGGCCAGCCACCGCCCACCTCCAATCAGGCAGCCTCCAACTAGTGAGATGCTGACCTATCATGGTCCATATGCTTCAGTTGGTGCTTGGAGCTTATAGCCTCTATTCAACAAGATGATGGAATTCATCGTATCAGGCAAGCAAACAAAATAGATGAAGAGGAGGAAGTTGCCATCTCTTCGACTGACAGGCTGGAACGGGATTGGATGGCATTAACAGATGACTTGCAGCTGGTCGATAACAAGTGCAAGATAGCTATGATCGACAAGGAACTTGTTCAGCAGAGTATTAACATAGCATCACGAAAAGGGATCAGGCTCCTTTTCATATGGACTCGAAACATTAACTCTGCTTCTCTCTCCACAGATGCTGCCAGACCTGCTGAATTTTTCCAGCATTTTCTGTTTTCGTTTCAGATTTCCAGCATCTGCAATATTTTGCTTTCATCTTACTGTTCTGTAAAGAGTTTGACACTGCTGTCAGCAGAATCCTAAGCTAGAACAGCTTTCCCTAATGGGGGATTTCAATGCAAGAGTGGACGCAGAGCATGAGATACGGTCCTCCTTCCTCAGACATCATGGCCTGGGAAAGACAGAAACTACTTTAGCTTTGCTGGTACCATGAGCTTTGTGTGACTGACACATTCTTTCAGAACAAACTGTGCCACAAGGTGTTCTGGAGACATCCAATACCAGAGCATTGGCACCAGTGGTCCTGATCATCACCAGACTTGACCCTATGAACAGCATTCTCAACACACACAGCTTCCACAGCATTCACTGTGATAGAGGTCACTTCCTGGTGTGTGCTAGGGTGAGGATGCAGCCCTTAAAGCTTTTCATTCAAAGCAGAAATTCTGTCCTCATATGCCATCAGCAATACTACCTGCCCAGATGATAGCCAACAATTTCTTGACTTGATTGAACAGGCACTCCCTGGCATTCCCACACAGGGTGCAGAAGTAAAATGGAACATAACACGGTTTCCTCATGCACCGGTGCTCTGATATTTGGACGTGTGTCATGCTTTGCCAGTATATGCTGTTGGCAGGATGGTGCCTTCGCCTTCCTCTGGCTGCCTGCTGCTGTGTCCCTCCTCTACAGGTCTTTGCTCAGCAGCTGGCTCTACAACTTCCTGGACCACCTTCTCCTTGCTCGAGGAGGAGCCTCCTCCAGAATGCACAATGCCCATGGGGTCACTGATCTCAGGCTCCAAATACTGGAGTGCAGAAAATTCACTTAACGCCAATATCTAGGCACCCTCCCCTGACAATATCTCCCAGTGAAGGCTCAAAGTGATTATTAAAGCAACTTAAACAATCCCACCTTCTCCAGCAGACACTTCTGCTAAAGTCAGTCATAGTCCCGCTTGCAGCCTTTTTATCTGCCTTTGCAACGCTCCTCATATCTGGCGTAACTCCCTCTGAATGTTTTTCCCGTGTACCCACCTTAATAGCTTGTTAATTAGTATTATCAAAATGGGCAGGCTCCCAATTTTGGTGCCTGCCCAACTTCTGTATTGTCAGAGACCAGCAAGATGACGTTGGGTTAATGACCCAATGTCATCAGGCCAGATTTTACATAAGCGTGAGGGAGCAGAGGTCCCAATTTCCAAATGTACAATTCACCCTGAGAGTTTGTCAGTCTGTGTGCATTAAGAACAGATGCCTCCTCTCTTTTCCCCAGATGTGAAAGCTTGGAATTAATTTTGAATAATTTTTGACATGGGCCCCTGTCCTTATAGCAACCCAGTCTCATGGGCTTATCTCTGTGCATACTTCGGTAAGAGGCCACATCCCTCTCTCCAAACCACTCCAGCATTCACAAAAGGACAGATCTCCTAAATGGGTATATACATGCAGTCTTCAATATTTTTCAGACAGTCATAGATGCTACAGGAGTACATGGCCTCAAATATAGAAAGCAAAGGTGAAAAGATGGTATAGATTTAACTACAATCTAAAAAGGGTGGTGAACGTATGGAATAGACTGCCAAGAACGGCAGTGAGGGCTGATTGTATCAGCAAATTCAAGAAAAGATCTGCATAAGTATCTGGAGAAAAAATTAATAGTTGAGTACGTGTATCATGACATATGACATTTCCTTGACTGCAGGTCCAAAGGATGGAGCTCAAGGGCCGAATTTTTCAGATGGCGGGCGGGCTCAGCGGGAGCAGGCACGGAGCCGATTGCCATCCGCGATCGGCTTTGCGCTGCCATTTTATGCAGGCAGGCCAATTAAGGCCCGTGTAAAATGGCGGCGCCAATTAAGGCCCGCCCAGCGTAAGATGCGACTGGTAGCTCTCAGTGCTACCTGTGCAGGTTGGGGGAGGAGGGAGAGTCGGGGCCAGCGCTCTTTTGCACATGCATGAAAGAGCCCTGGACCCGACTCTTCAATCTCACCGAGGCACGGAGCTGCCTCAGGGAGATTGAATTGATATTAAAATGATTAAATTAAACGTTTAAAAATTTATTTAAACATGTCCCCTCATGTGACTGTTTCCTGACTTATATGAAAAAAAATTATTTATTAAATAAAACCTTTAGGAAACCTCATCCTGCCCGTGGATGAGGTTTCCAAAAAAATGCTTGGCCTTTTTGCCTGCCCGCCAACCTTAAGGTTGGACTGGCAGCGTTAACAATTGCTTCAATTAATTTCTTAAAGGCCTTAATAGGCCGTTTACATATCGGCGGGTGCACAGCCGACTCCGGTATGCGCCTGCCAAACGAAACATCGTTACTGAGTGTGATGACGCCGGGACGCACACCCCAACGTCATTGCGCATTATTTTACGCATCGTTGTGTCGGGCTCGCCCCCACACGCCAACTGAAAAATTCTGCCCCAAGGTCTTTACCAGTCCCACATGTTCCTATGTTTTGAATTTTTATATTCCACACAGGAACAAATGTGCCACACAAAGATTTGTGGAAAATATTATTCGTACTTGAAAATACAGAACACCTTTACAAATGACATTTGATAGCAGTGAAAAATATTTACTGGAAAGTACTTCAACATAGACTTTAAAATTTTTCGTGCTCCATTTTATGCTTCAATATGGGCATTAGCAAAATATGACTCTGGAGGATTTTGTTATAATGACGTTGAAGTATACCCACTGCTAGGTTAATTGATGGGTACATTGATCCAACTGAGCATGTTTCTATGCAGTCATGAAAGCTTGTTCTGATGAACAACTCTCTTTTGATTAATGCTGGATGATTTTTTTAATATTTGTTCACGGGATGTGGGCTTCATTGGCTGGGCCAGCATTTATTGCCCATCCCTAGTTGCCCTTGAGAAGATAGTGGTGAGCTGCCTTCTTGAACCGCTGCAGTCCATGTGCTGTAAGTACCCACAGTGCTGTTAGGGAGTTCCAGGATTTGATCCTGCGACAGTGAAGGAACGGCGATATATTTCCAAGTCAGGAAGGTGAGTGACTTGGAGGGGAACTTCCACGTGGTGGTGTTCCCATGTATTTGCTGCCCTTGTCCTTCGAGGTGGTGGTGATCATGGGCTTGGAAGGTGCTGTCGAAGGAGCCTTGGTGAATTCCTGCAGTGCATCTTGCAGCTGGTACACACTGCTGCTACTGTGCATCGGTGGTGAAGGGAGTGAATGTTTATGGATGTGGTGCCAATCAAGCAGGCTGCTTTACCCTGGATGGTGTCAAGCTTCTTGAGTGTTGTGGGAGCTGCACTCATCCAGGCAAGTGGGGAATATTCCATCACACTCCTGACTTGTGCCTTGTAGATGGTGGACAGGGTTTGGGGAGTCAGGATTGAGTTACTCATCACATAATTCCTAGCCTCTGACCTGCTCTTGTAGCCACAGTATTCATATGGCTAGCCCAGTTCAGTTTCTGGTCAATGTTAACGCCCAGGATGTTGATATTGGGGGATTCAGTGATGATAATCGCATTGAATATCAAGGGGTGATGGTTGAATTCTCTTTTGTTGGGGATGGTCATTGCCTGACACTTGTGTGGCGTGAATGTTACTTGCCACTTGTCAGCCCAACCTGGATATTGTCCAGATCTTGCTGCATTTGGACATGGACTGCTTCAGTATCTGACAAGGTGATTATTTTGAAAAATAAAGAATCTTTGAGGCAATTTTATCTCTGTTGCAACTGGTCCAGTGAAATGGTGCACTTGTTTAGAAAGAATTGGTATATGTAGTTACTGCATTTAATAACTAAATAAAACTAGCATCTAGTAATAGGGTAGTTTGTCAAAGGAAGGCTGGAGCCAATTAAGGATTAAAATTGAGGTATTATTACACAGGCAGATGTCATGACTGTTGCACTAGATGAGTGCTTTTCATCTGATATCACTAGAGAAGGGGATACTGCCAATATAGTAAAGGACATAGTCACAAAGTTGGATAGGAAAAAATTGATTGAGGAAGTAATTAAAAGGCTGAGAGTCTTCAAAGTAGAAAAATCACCCATTCTGGTTGGGATGCATCCTCAGTTACTAAGGGAAGTAAGGTTGGAAATTGTAGCGTCTCTGGCCACAATCCCCCAATCCTCCTTAAATACCAGGCATTGCCAGAGGACTGGAGGATTGCTAATGTAACACCTTGTTTAAAAATAGCGGAGAGTGTTAAACGTGCTAATTACAGGCCAGAGACAGCCTATTGTCAACAATCTGGAAACTTTTAGAGACAATAATCTGGGACAAAATTAATTGGCACTTGGAAAAATATGGACTAATAAATGAAAGTCAGCATGAATATGTTAAAAGAAAATGGTGTTTGACTAACTTGATTGAATTCTTTGATGAAGTAACGTGAGGTGGATGAGGATTGTTTTGCTTAGGGATTTTCAAAAAGTGATTGACAAAGTACCACTAATAGATTTATTAGCAAAATTACAGTTCATGGGTTAAAGGGACAGTGGCAATGTGAATACAAAATCAGTTAAGGGAAAGAAAGCAGAGAGTGGTGGTGAGTGGGTGTTTTTGAGGCTGGAGGGAAATATGCAGTGGTGTTTCCCAGTGGTAGCTATTAAGACATAAAAGCAAAAAACTGCAGATGCTGGAAATCCAAAACAAAAACAGGAACAGAAATACCTAGAAAAACTCAGCATGTCTGGCAGCATCGGCGGAGGAGAGCACAGTTGACGTTTCGAGTCCTCATGACCCTTCAACAGAACTAAGTAAAAATAGGAAAGGGGTGAAATATAAGCTGGTTTAAAGGGGGTGGGTGGGGGGGGGTTTGGGACAAGCAGCCAGTAATAGGTGGAGATAACCAAAAGATGTCACAGACAAAATAACAAAGAGGTGTTGAAGGTGGTGATATTATCTAAAGGAATGTGCTAATTAAGAGTAGAAGGCAGGACAGTCAAGGTACAGATAGCTGTAGTGGGGGTGGGGGAATACTAAAAGGTAGAGATAAACAATGGGTGGAAATACATTTAAAAATAATGGAAATAGGTGGGAAAAGAAAAATCTATATAAATTATTGGAAAAAACAAAAAGGAGGGGGAAGAAACGGAAAGGATGTGGGGATGGAGGAGAGAGTTCAAGATCTAAAATTGTTGAACTCAATATTCAGTCGGGAAGACTGTAAAGTGCCTAGTCGGAAGATGAGGTGCTGTTCCTCCAGTTTGCTATTAAGACCACTGCTTTTTCATACGTATTAAACACGTGGATTTGGGAATACAGGACATATTTTCAAAGTTTACAGATGACATGAAATTCAGAAATGTAGCAAATAATGAGAATAGTACCAGACTTTATGAAGACGTAGACTGGTGAAACAGTCAAACACATGGCAGGTGAAATTTCATGCAGCGAATTGTAAAGTATATATTTTGTTAGGAAGAATGATTAGAGGCAATATAAACTAAGTGGTACAGCTTTAAAGTGGATTGGGGGGTGGGGGTGCAGATACAGAGCAACCTCGGATTGTATGTACACAAATCTTTAAAGGCAACAGGACGAGTCAGAAGGTTTTAAAAAAAAACATGGGCAATCGTTAACATTATTAATATAGGAATAGAATAGGAAAACATGGAAGTTATTCTAAATCTTTATAAAACCCTGGTTAGGGGCGGAATTTTCCAGCCCCGCCCACCGTGGGAATCATTGGGGTGGGACGGAAAATTTAATGGACCAGCAAAAAATCCATTGACTTTGGGCGGGAATTCCTGGTCCCACCCACCGTAAGTTTCAGCACTGTAGGGCCCTCTGCCACATGAGGAGACAGCCCAGTGAAACGTGGCAGCCTCCAAGCAGGACTTTTTATGCGCACTCTATGGTGCATGGAAGAATTGAGGTGCCCCCTCCCTGCAGCTGCAGCCTCAACAATGGCCACTGCTAGCAATTTTGAATTAGACTCAAATCAAGTGCAGAAAGAGAAATAAATAGAGCGAGAGAAACATTGGATAAAGAGAGAGAGAAGAGACACATAGGAAAAGAAAAAAACAGAAATTTAAAATGCAATTTTAAAAAAAATCTCCAAGTAGAATTTATGATGTGCAGGAATAAAGTTGAATAGTTTAAACTGTTCCCTTCTGAGAGAAAGAGGATGATTGACATTTCATTAACAATTATTGTGTAGCTAAAAGGGTACTAACACCCTTAATTGCTAGCCCTAATTATCTATGATGAGTTTAATGGACAATTAATGTCCAAATCTAGCAAGTTTTTAAAAAAAATAAGTGGGACGTTAAGAACGAGATGCTGTCTGTGCAAAGCAAATGGAGTGATGTAAATCAACTAGTAAGAATCGCAACTATTTTAATGTATCCCTCAATCTTGTGAATTTGCTAGCATTAATAATGGTGTGCCTGGTTTTCATGCCATTACTTTTTCAGCTCAGCTTGTTCCTTACCATTGAATGATAGATGAATGAATGAATCAATCAATCAATGAAACAAACAATATCTGAATATAATATGACGTGGAACTTATTAACATTTACCATCCAACTTATTAGTGTGTGGGCTTTCATAATTAATACAACAAAATTTAAAAATGCTAAGGAAAGATTAAAGTAATTTATTAACTACCTTGGCAACAGTGCTTTTATTAACATGCTACTTAAATATCCATATTTAAGTCAAGATGCTGATTCATAACCTCCTTCCAAAGGTGAATAATTATACAGTCCTTCCAGAACTTGATTCTTATTTAAATAAATAATGGTTGTTTTGGAATTCTTAACATAAGCATAAATAAAATAAAGGCAGATGCTGTAAGCATTTATATATATTACAAAATGCAAGGACCTGCTCCCTTCCAATAACGAGGGTTTTTCCTTGCTGTACTTTTGTTTATTACACTTATGCTCCAGAAAAAAAAATGAACAGTTTATATTCTACCTTGTTTTTAATGTTTTATACAAAATAAATCATGCATCTTAACTGCTTTTAATTATAGCTTTCCATTTTTCTGCAGCTTTATTCTGAGGAGAATGTGTTACTAATTATTAATAATCTGCCTACAAATTTCCTTGGCAACTGGCTCAGAAGATGCTTCCAAGTCACGATTCTCACTAGAGGAAGCCCTTCAGCCTCCATACCATCTGATGCCCATCTCCTCATCAAAGCCCCTTCCCATGTTCTTTCTGAATAGCAAAGTTCTGATGGGCACAGCAAGCACCCGCAATGTGAGAGATCCACTCAGGAGTGTACTGCCCTAACCCTTCAGATCTATCAAAACAACAAAACCTTGGACTGGACTTTACACTCCCCTGCCGATGTCTTTGAAGGTGGCGGGGGACTTGTAAATGCAGCATGTGACCTGCCTGCCGCTTTCCCACCCACTCCCGACTTGTCTCCTATTTCACGGAAGGCAGAGGAGGCGTTAGGTGGCCCTTCCTTCCGTCCTTGAAATGGCCAATTAAGTGCCTCATCCCACCACCCCCTCCTCACTATTTTAGCCGTGGCAGAGTGAAGCCCATACCAAGACAATAGCCCATCAGCTTTAACTGCGCGGCCTGGTGTCAGGCATGGGAGTGTGAACTTCCTTTGGGGGCCCCCTATGTCATTTGGAGGTGAGGTCATACCCCCCTTTAACCCTCTAAACCTGGCCTCTCAAACCCATCAAACACCTCCCAGGTTTTGCCGATACACTGGATTTACCTTCAATCCGGCCTCCATAACTTCCTCTGCTTCCAGGACCAGCTGCAGCATTTGCAACCATCTTCAGCCAGAAGTGCTGGCTGGATGATCCAAATTAGCCTCCTTCTGAGGCCCCAAGCATTACAGATACCAGCCTTCAGCTAATACGATTCACTCCACATGACTGTTTTTTATTCATTTATGGGAGGTGGACGTCGCTGGCTAGGCCAGAACTTATTGCCCATCTCTAATTGCCCTTGAGAAGGTGGTGGTGAGCTGCCTTCTTGAACCACTGCAGTCTATGTGATGTAGGTACACCCACAGTGCTGTTAGGAAGGGAGTTCCAGGTTTTTGACCCAGCAACAGTGAAGGAATGGCAATATATTTCCCAGTCAGGATGGTGTGTGGCTTGGAGGGGAAATTCCAGGTGGTGGTGTTCCCATGTATCTGCTGCCCTTGACCTTCTAGATGGTAGTAGTCGTAGGTTTGGAAGGTGCTGCCTAAGGAGCCCAGGTGGGTTTCTACAGTGCATCTTGTAGATGGTACACATTGCTACCCCTGTGCATCAGTGGTGAAGGGAGTGAATGTTTATGGATGGGGTGCCAATCAAGCGGGCTGCTTTGTCCTGGATGGTGTCAAGCTTCTTGAGTGTTGTTGGAGCTGCACTCATTCAGGCAAGTGGGGAGTATTCCATCACACTCCTGACTTGTGTCTTGTAGATGCTGGATAGGCTTTGTGCAGTCAGAAGGTGAGTTATTCGCCACAGGATTCCTAGCCTCTGACCTGCTCTTGTAACCACAGTGTTTATATGGCTAGTCCGGTTCAGTTTCTGGTCAATGGTAACCCCCAGGACATTGATAGGGGGGATTCAGCAATGGTATTGCCTGGTCATTGCATGGCACTTATGTGGCGTGAATGTTACTTGCCGCTTGTCAGTCGAAGCCTGGACATTGTACAGGTCTTGCTGCGTTTGGACATGGTCTGCTTCATTTTTTTTATTCATTCGCTGGATTTGGGCTTCGCTAGCTAGGCCAGCATTTATTGCCCATCCCTAGTTGCCTTTGAGAAGATGGTGGTCAGCTGCCTTCTTGAACCTCTGCAGTCCATGTGGTATAGGTATAGCTACAGTGCTGTTAGGAAGGGAGTTCCAGGATTTTGACCCAGTGACAGTGAAGGAACGGTGATATATTTCCAAGTCAAGATGGTGATTGGCTCGGAGGGGAGCTTCTAGGTGGTGGTGTTCCCAACTATTTGCTGCCCTTGTCCTTCTAGATGGTAGTGGTCATGGATTTGGAGGTGCTGGTTAAGGAGCCTTGGTGAATTCCTTCAATGCGTCTTGTAGAAGGTACTCACTACTGCTACTGCGCGCGGTGTGGAGGGAGTGAATGTGGTGCCAATCAAGCGGTCTGCTTTGTCCTGGACAGTGTCAAGCTTCTTGAGTGTTGTGGGAGCTGCACTCATCCAGGCAAGTGGAGAACATTCCATCACACTCCTGACTTGCGCCTTGTAGATGTTGGACAGGCTTTGGGGAGTAAGGAGGTGAGTTACTCGTAGCACTTTTCCTAGCCTCTGACCTGCTCTTGTAGCCACAGTATTTATATGGCTAGTCCAGTTCAATTTCTGGTCAATGGTAACCCCCAGGATGTTTATAGTGGGGGATTCAGTAGTGGGGGTAATGCCATTGAACATCAAGGGGCGATGGTTGGATTCTCTCTTGTTGGAGATGGTCATTGCTTGACACTTGTGTAGCGTGAATGTTACTTGCCACTTGTCAGCCCAAGCCTGGATATTGACCAGGTCTTGCTGCATTTGGACATGGACTGCTTCAGTATCTGGGGAGTCGCGAATGGTGCTGAACATCGTGCAATCATCAGCAACCATCCCCACTTCTGATCTTATGATGGAAGGAAGGTCATTAGTGAAGCAGCTGAAGATGGTTGGGCCTAGGACACTACCCTGAGGAACTCCTGCACTGATGTCCTGGAGCTGAGATGAATAACCTCCAACAACCATGACCATCTTCCTTTGTGCTAGGTAGGACTCCAACCAGCAGAGAGTTTTCCCCCTGATTCCCATTGACTCCAGTTTTGCTAGGGCTCCCTGATGCCACACTCAGTCAAATGCTGCCTTGATGTCAAGGGCAGTCACTCTCACCTCATCTTGGGAGTTCAGCTCTTTTGTCCATGTTTGAATCAAGGCTGTAATGAGTCAGAAGCTGAGTGGCCCTGGCGGAACCCAAACTGAGCATCAGTGAGCAGGTTATTGCTAAGCAAGTGTCGTTTGATAGCACTGTTGATGGCCTGTTCCATATCTTTACTGGTGATTGAGAGTAGACTGATGGGACGGTAATTGGCTGGGTGGAATTTGTCCTGCTTTTTGTGTACAGGACATACCTGGGCAATTTTCCACATAGCCGGGTAGATACCAGCATTGTAGCTGTACTGGAACAGCTTGGCTGGGGGAGCGGCAAGTTCTGGAGCACAGGTCTCCTCCTCCAGTGAGTTGTCTGATTGTCCACCACCATTCACGACTGGATGTGGCAGGACTGCAGAGCTTAGATCTGCTCTGTTGGTTGTGGAATGCTTAACTCTGTCTACCACTTGCTGCTTATGCTGTTTGGCATGCAAATAGACCTTTGTTATAGTTTCACCAGGTTGACACCTCATTTTTAGCTATGCCCGGTGCTGCTCCTGCCATGCCCTCCTGCACTCTTCATTGAACCAGGGTTGATCCCCTGGCTTGATGGTAACGGTGCAGTGGGGTATATGCCAGGCCATGAGGTTGCAGATTGTGTTTGAATACAATTCTGCTGCTGCTGATGGCCCACAGCACCTCATGGATGCTCAGCCTTGACTTGGTAGATCTGTTCTAAATATATCCCACTTAGCACAGTGGTAGTGCCACACAACACAATGGAAGGTATCCTAAATGTGAAGGTGGGATTTCGTCTCCACAGCGACTGTGCGGTTGCCACTCCTACTAATGCTGTCATGGACAGATGCATCTGCGGCAGGCAGGTTGATGAGGGTGAGGTCAAGTGTGGTGTTCAACATGGAGGAGCACTGATTCATCAGCTGAGGGAGGGCGGTATGTGATAATTAGCAGGAGGTTTCCTTGCCCATGTTTGACCTGATGCCATGAGGCTTCCTGGGGTCCAGAGTCGATGTTGAAGACTCCCAGGGCAACTCTTTCCCGACTGTATACCACTATGCCACCACCTCTGCTGCCTGTGTCCTGCTGGTGGGACAGGATATACCCAGGGATGGTGATGGTGGTGGTCACATTTAGAAATGGCTGAAGGCACTCGATGCTGTGAAGGCTTGTGCTCCAGATGCACTGCAGAAACTCACCAAGCCTCCTTAGATAGCACCTTCCAAACCCACAACCACTACCATCTAGAACAGCAAAGGCATCAGACACATGGGAACATCACCTCCTGGAAGTTCCTCTCCAAGTCACTCACTTTCCTGACTTAGAAATATATCACTGTTCCTTCACTGTCGCTGAGTCGAAATCCTGGAACTCCCTTCCTAACAGCACTGTGGGTTTACCAACACCACATGGACTGCAGCGATTCAAGAAGCCAGCTCACCACCACTTTCTCAAGGGCAATTAGGGATGGGCAATAAGTGCTGGCCTTGCCAGCAACACCCACACTCCATAAGCGAATTAAAAGTAATATTCCCAACAGTGGCCAATGCTCAAACCTGGCACTCATGGCACTATAGAGCAGCCGGTCAATTTAATTGGCTGGCAGCTCTCCAAGGTGCAACTTAGGTGTCATCTGTGGCTCAGTTCATAGCACCCTCGCCCTTGAATCAGAGGGTTGTGGGTTCATGTCCCACTCCTGGAAACCAAGAACTGTGATTGTGCTCGAAAGAGTTGCAATCTGTGACTGTTGATAACTCGAAAGAGTTTCCTCCCCAGCCTGACGCAATTAACACCCTGCTGGCTGCGGAGCAGCTGGCTTTTTCGTGGCGAGCCCCTGACTGACTTTCTAGTCAGGAGTTGGGGAACATGGCACCCCCTAAAATCCAACCTTTGCCTTCTCACTGACCGCTCACTCTAATTGATGACTCTGCTTCATTGTACGAATGCCTAACTGGTCAGTTTTCAATTGAATCTAGTTCATGAGCCATGGGGCCAAGCCTCATGTCCCAGAAGCCAAACAAACACTTGACTGCCAATTCCCAACAGAGCTGGGAGGCTGGAATTTCTCATGATATAATTGTCATGAAACATCCCCACAACTTTAGCAATGACAGCCAGGAATTGTAACTGCTGTCACAGGCAGCAGACGGGGAATAGAATCACGTTCTATTTGTGAAGCTCAGCAAGTGTTCATGGTACAACATGGGTGTTGTCTATCACCACCTGAACTTTGGGGAAATTAACAATATGAAACAATTGAATTGCCCATGCTGTTGCCAATGACCATCCTTAAATGAATGATTCCCCACCTCTGTTGAAGATGGTATTGGCACCCTGGCATGTGGAGACCTGAACAGCCCCCTGGGTGATGTGGCGACCTGGAAATGGCAAAAAAGATGAGAGCTGGAAATTAATTTGACAACCACTGGTACAGCTGTTTGGGCAATTGTTCTGGGCTTCAATCTGTTATTTGGTAGTGTTGCAAAAAAACACAATGGGAGCTTTCTTAATGTCTTCTTTTGCACCTCTTCATAAGTTCTAGATCACCACATAGCATGTGGACTCTGGCTGCCATCCCGCTGCACTGTTCTCTACACCTCTCCTTGGTGTGCCAAATAGGGCAACCTTTCCTGTAACCACCAAATGCAGCATCATCTCCACTTTGCCAACTATCAAACACAGGGTTCAGAAGCTATGCCAATTCACTACTTGCTTTTAGGCTTCATTGTTTTTTTGCCATTCATTGGTTTTTTGATAGTTACTTTGCTAACCAGATAATTTGGAAAGTCTATTAACAGTTTTCAGCCCCATACAGCTTCTAGAAAGACACATTTTTCTTCTCACATGTGGGCACCTATGTTTAAGTGGCTACAACCTTTATATTCTACCCTCCCCTCTAGGTAAACTCCTAACACAAGGTCCATTCATGTTTGGAGCTCAGCTTCAATATAATGAGGATCAAGCCAGTTTTGAGCTTCTGAAATTGCAAAGCTTACTGTGCTCCAAGGCCCATTGTCTCAAAAGCTGAGTCTGGAAAATGCACCCGTTAGCTTTTATATCTGTTATTCTAGAACAACAAGAACCAATAAGATATGATTTAATGTGGGAGCAAAGGTTCATCTTTAGTGCTCCTGTGGCAGAGCTCCATGTGTTGGAGTGCATACTGGAAAACTGATGCACACAGCCAATGACTTTTCATCCTTTAAAATGTTCCCAGCTTTCTGACGTACACCCCTAGTGCAGAAAACTCTACTCTGGAAGATGACACTGTAGCCCGTCACATCCGACTGTGTCCTGGATACCATATATGGCATATGTGTGTTATAATGTGTTCCCATAAAGAATACAAATATTCTGTCATAATCCAAAACCTTCAGGTAATTAGGAATACAAAAAGTATCACCAACCACATGACTGCTAATTCCCTGGAATCCCGTCAAAGTTCATAACCTAGGTTTCAGTCAGCTCTTCCCTAATAGACTGAGACAGAAAGAAATAGTGCTGGCCAGGGCGTGGCATTGGATATAACTACAAATATGTGAGCCCAAAGAAAAGAGATGTGTTTGTTCTGTCATCACTGCATGTGGAGAAACTACTACTACTGAATTTGTCCCTCAAATGTTTGGACAGCTCAAGAAATGCGTTAAAACACACCCTTTAGAAAATCTTCCAGTTTGTTACTGCAAGTTGTGGTCTCCATAACATTAATACAGGCAGAAAATATCTGATAATCTTCCCAGACAAGGAAATAACTTCATTTCACCAGCTGGCAATAGTAACGTATCTCAGCTTCTGTAAAAAGTGCATCTATAACAGCAAGGAATATATAAAGATTTCAATCAACAATATTTATACAGATACCAGCCTATAAAAGAGCATGACACTGTGTCCTGTTGGTTGACAAAGAAGGGGCTCAAGTGAGTCCAAATATCTTTATCCTGAGTTGGCACCATGCAGTGGATTGTGCACTAATACTTATTTGTTTTATTCTCCAAAACAACTTTTCCTTCCATTTACAAATAATATCTCCATGTAAGATCTTCAATCATCATGGGTAAGGTGCATCTTGTACTTTGCCTTTGACTGTTTGCACATTGGTTGAACTGCTTTTTTTTATTATGGCTTTTGTAGGATAGGCTAAATTAATGCTGAAGTTACATTCCCTGTAGTTAAACATTCCCTGTAGTTAAACATTGTTTGTACTCTACATTTCCGCAGGTTGCACTCCAGCGTTGTGGCTATGGTGGGATGTCACTTCCACTAGCTCTATAGTTTCCCCTTGAGCACAGCGTCATAAGTATTTGCATGAATTGTGCAGGCATTTGTGTTACTTGAGCTGCAGCTGGATCACTGCCTGCCAGTTTTAGATAGCAGGCTATGCTGGCCATTTCGAAACACTCCTACACCCAAGCCCACTGTGATCCATTGACATACAGCGAAATCATCCATGCCCACTGGCATCGGGCATGCTCGGCGGAGTGAGCGGACAATATGATGAGAAGGCCAAAAATCGGATTTACGATGTCGTAAAGCCAGTTTGCAATCGCCCACTCAGCCCGTTGGTGCCGGGCCATTGGACATTGGGAACCTCATTGTAATACCATTGCATATCATTATAAGACTAGCCCACCGGAATCTCCCCCAAACCCCCCCCCCCCCGCCCGCCCACGCTAGATCGTCTGCCAATGTCGGCGTAATTGCACGCTGATGTGTTTTACAAAAGCATATATAAGGCATGCACTTGGGCTGAACTTTGAGGGGAACTTGGAGGTGAGTGCGCAGTAACATTGTGCAGCACTCACCCGGGTCGCCTGTTGGACTTCAAGGCTGAGGCGCGTTGGAGGCGTGGGGGCAAGGTCTGTGCTGCGGTTGAAGGTAGTGCACAAATACGTGCGGGGTCGTGGGGGGGCGGGTGGGGAGGGAAGCAGCCACTGAATTAGGGAAACCTTGTGTAAAATGACAATTCCTCTGCAGCTGAAACTGGTCAGATGCAGCCACATTGACATGAATGGAGTCGGGCCTCAAGCTTATAAGCCCGCTCAAGCAACACAGAGGCATAAAAGTGCCAACAAGTACACCAGATCCTTTCATCCCTTGGGCAGAGACTGAAAACTAATGAGCATTTTAGTGGATTGCAGAACAGTTGGACGACTGGGCACATTGTACAATCTCCTGGCTAAAGCTGGCCGTGGAGTAGTCACTGGTGGAGGCACTCACAGCCCCTTGCACTGTCATTATCCCAGTTTGGACCAATCTTCCCCATGGTTCAAGCTAACAGGGCAGCCTTGCAGTGTGGGTTAGGAGAATGTCTGCACCTGCGCTGAGAGCACAACATGCAGTCCAATGGGCAAAGCTGCCGCCAATCAGTCAGGTGGAGTGGGGCAGAGGTGTGTGGCGTTTCGGGCAGACATGCAGCGCACGAATATCTGGCCATGCAAATGGTGGCCAGCCCTCTCTGGCATGTGTTAAGGGGCCTTCAGATTTAACCGAGAGAGGTTCTTAGTACACCCAAGCTAACCCACACATTTCTCTCTTTCATCCTGCGGGGGGAGCACATCAGGAGCATGGAGCCTGGTGAACTATCTGTGTGTCTCGTGGCATACAGAGAGCGGAGAAGATGAAGAGAGCGACTGGGGCCTCGGGCTGCGCAGAGAGAGGAGCAGCACCCTCAGGAAGAAGGGACATCTGGGGCTCCCGCACACATTGCTGAAGAGCTACAGCAAGCCGTCGTTGGTTGGTGCCTAGGTAGACCCAGGGTCTATAGGTGCCGCCTTTCATTCCTGCAGGTGACCAAGAACCAATATTGCTGAAGACTGCGCAATTCTAGGGACCTGGTTGGTCACATCTGCCAGCTACTGCAGCATTTGGCACCACGTGGTTTTGGAGGGCATCCACTGCCAGTGGCCGTGAAAGTGACCGTGGTGCTCAATTTTTAAGCCAGTGACTCCTTTCAGGGCTCTACAGGTGACCGCTGTGGGATATCACAAGCCTCCACCCACAAATGCATCCATGAGGTCATGGATGCCATCTTCACGAGGGCACACAACTTTGTGTATTTCACCCTGGACCAAGAGAGCCGGGATGCAAGAGCGATTGAATTTGTCCAGATCTCAGGTTTCCCAAATGTGCAGAGTGCAGTCGACTGCACTCATGCGGCACTCAGATCTCCATTGCAACGCGGGGTCAATATGTCAACTGCAAGGGATTCCACTCGCTGAATGTGCAGCTGGTGTGGGACCACCATAAACACATCCTGCAGGTCTGCGCATGGTTTCCAGGGAGTGTCCATGACTCCTACATCCTCAGTCGGTCACAGATCCTTGATGTCTTTCCAGGGTCCACAGAGGCTGCAGGGTTGGCTCCTTGGGGACAACGGCTACCCACAGAGGCCGTGGCTGATGACACCCGCGCGGCGGCCTCAGACTGCAGCAGAGCGACGCTATAATGAGGCTCATGCAGCAGCTTGCAATTTGGTGGAGCAAACCATTGGGATACTGAAAATGAAGTTCAAGTGCCTGGACTGGTCTGGTGGAGCCCTGCAATACAGAGGGTGTCATGCATCATCGTCGTCTGCTGCGCCCTTTACAACCTGATGCTGCAACTGGGAGAGGAGCTGGCTGAGGAGGAGCTGGAAGAGCTGGAGGTCTCCTCTAATGAGGAGCATGTCAATGGTGATGAGGGCAACGAAGGCAATGATGACGACGTTGACGCCCTTGCACTGGCCAGATGAGGCAGGCGCATTTGGGAGGCCCTCATAGCTGCCAGATTTGTGGAGGATGATGACAACCTGCAGTGAGGTGACCCCATAGGCCCTCACATTGCAGCTGTGAATGTTTGGCTCCTATCTAGCTTATGGCAGCGCACATATCCTGCGTGATAATGCTCCTGACATGGAGATGCAGTGGAGGCCCTAATAGTCGCTCAATTGAAGGAGGATGATCACATGCAGTGAGGACACAACATAGATCTTCACATAGTCTCTGAGAATGCCTGACCCCTGTCTGGCTGAGGGCAGCTCGCTTGCGCTCCATGATTAGGGTCATATCATAGAGATGCAGCATGAAGCTTTAAAAGCTTCAGATCCCTTGTTTGCCCTCAGCACATGAGCCCTTCAGGAGCACAATGTCACTGGTCATAGATGCTGAGGAGATGGGTCCAGCCCCATCTTAAAGGTGCTGAGAGCACACAGAGAGGATGATGGAACTCTGTGACGCCTGCCCACAACATTCTGGCAGTAATGACAAGCACTGCTGAGTTGCTGAGGTAGTGTGAGGCCGAACCATCATTGTGGCCTGAAGGCTGCACAGAGCACAGGGAAGAAGCCCTGGACTGAGACACTTGCCTTTATCTTGTGCAGACAGGATTCACATCTGAGTGACATAAACACTGCTCATCAGAACAAGGAGCCAGAGACATTCTTGGGAGTTTATTTACAATAGTGCACATTATATACATGTGATTAACACCCGTGCCCAGGCTGTGCAACTACATCTCCTTAGCTTTTCTAACCCTGCCGTTACGTCTTGATGCTCCCCGGACATCCACAGTGGAGGTGGAGGCAGCCTTCTGATTGCGATGCCCTGTCTGATTTTGGCGGGTGTCCTCTGGAGGGCTGAGACCTGGAGAGCCCTGGCCTGCTTTCGGGGTCCTGGTGTGTGGCAGTGGCTCCCTCCTCGGCCTGTGGAGCTGGAGCTGCTGAGGTCACAGGAAGAGGAGTTGAGGCTAACTATGGCATCAGTGATGAAGTTCAGCCCGTGCAGCCATGCAGGGGTAAAGTCCTGGACCAAAGTCTCCATAGTGGCCACCATCCTACCGGTGTTGACCTCGGTGCATTGGCATGCCGGCACTATCACCTCAACCTGAAGGCGGATGGACTCCTCCATTGTGCCTTGCAGTCTGAGGGGTGCAGCGGACATCCCTTCCTGATGTTCCCGAGCTTGCCTTTGCAGCTCCAGCAACTGCAAAATGACTGAATCCAAAGGCTCAACATCTGACTGGGACTCAGCAACATTCTGGCCTTCAGCAGTCCTCTGAGTGCCAGGGACCTGGGAAGTCCCTGCCTCTGCCTGCTGTGGATCAGAAAGTGCGATGTGCTCACCAGATTGTGACCCCGAGGCTACTCTAAAGCTAGGTGTGTGTCTCTGCGCTGGTGGAGGGTGTGGGTGAGCGCTGTGACAGGTCTTCAGGGAGGGTTTCAGTGGATTCCTCCTCTGAGCTTCCCTCAGGGCTTGATTGGAGGCCCTGGATCATGGACTTTCTTGGCTGTTTGGCAGATGTGCCTGCGAATGCAAGGGGAGATAATTAGTACATGGCAGTGGCCTGTGAAACAGGACACATCACTCACGGCATGGTTATCTGATAGATGTTGCACTGCTGGATCCTCACTAGGTAGGGCACCGCCAACCTCGCCATCAGCACAGGAATGGTCCAGATCCTCATCAACCAGCTGGATGTCTCTGTTTTCAAAGTCCGTGAGGACCTTGATTTCAGGCATTCCTCCGCCAATCTGCGACTTCTCCCTCTTATTGTGTGCCAGCTTGTCCTGCATGAGTAGAGACAGAGAGAGTGTAAGCAGGATGCCTGCCAGGCCAGATGATAAGTATGCCTGGCATATGTGGGTGGTGAGTGACCCCATGGATGGGGCGAGGACAATGAAGATGTGTGTGACAGAGTGAATCGTGATGTCCCTTGAGTTGGCTGTGAGTGAGATCCCTGTGGATGTGCAATGGGTTTGTGAGTGTGTGAGTTGAGAGTGATGACAAGAATGACTTACCCTGGCGGAACGGAGGAGATAATTCATACCATTGTGTCACTGGGTGGCTGTCCTCTTTTGCAGGGCATTGCCGCTGACCACCGCTGCCATAGCCTCCTAATCCAGATTACTGATGTTGCTGCCCATCCTGCAGCCAGAGCCGGGGTGGGGGACATCATGGCGAGCCTCCACAGCCCCAAATGGTGCTTGATAGATCTGTCATTGAACTGGGGGGCTGCAGTCTTCTTGCCTTTTTGGGCCATGTCTTCAATGTAGCAGTCCTTGGCTGGAATCACTGAGAGGTGTGCATGTGGCTGTACCTTAAATATGGTGCCTGAAGTGGCGAGGTGATGGCGTGGCAGGTGAATGAGAGCCCACCTGCCATGGAAACGGAGTGTTTCCCAGGAATGCATAATTAATGTGGCGGGTTTGGGATGATACAAGGTGAAAAGTCGCCAATGCAGCTGACGGGCCGCTACTGCACATAGTGCAAATCAGGGACAATTCTGCCCGTAGAGAAACTGGCTGTTTAAATTATTGGATAGCCCCATTTCCACCAGAATGAAGCTTCAACAAGCAAGTTAAGTGAATTTTTGTTGGCATTCATTGCATCTGAAACAAATAACGAGTAATTGATGGGTATTTCTGGTTTATTTTGTCATTTTACCATTCCTGCCTCTTTTATAGGGGTCTGCACAGAAATGGGTGAATATATGTGAGCAGTGTTCACCTCCATTTCCAGTGGATACTTCAGCTAGTCGAGAAAGAGGAAGACAGCCACTATTACCGGGTGTCTATTTTCCGTCTACAGACCCTGCAGCGATACCTTTACATTGAGCTCACTCCCCGATGGTGTGCCCTGGGGACGTTATTTCTTCCACTGGGTGTACGGCCTCATTTATGATGTGCAGCTTCTCTTTATAGACCCAGGGGGTCTTAGTGGCTCTCTGGAGGAGCTACCTGTATTTTACCAGGACCTGATAAAAGCCTAGAACATGGTCGCCTCACGCCAGAGCTCTCTCCCATCAGGAGTAGCGGCTATTGTTAGAGAGCCATTATACAGGAATTTGCACCTCCACCAATACAGATTCTTGAGGCTGGTGGAGTGGAGAACTTGGGGCGCTGGGGTGATCAAGGCCGGGTACGTATTGGATGGCAGAGTAGCGGGCTGGATGACACCATTTGAACTGCCACGTCGTGCGTTGACATCCAGCTCGCGAATGAATGTGAGACAAGGCCTGAACTACATCTAGTACCCACTAGAGGTGTGTGTGTCTGTACTGGCGGAGGGTGCAGGTGACTACTATGACAACTCTACAGATGAGCTTTCTCTCTCCTCCCCAACGTCCTCGGTCCTCCGTGGGCTGGAGGAGCTGTTGGACTTCCCTTGCCCACTTCCTGCTGGCCCCTGTAAATGAGAGAGGAGAGAGTGAATGACTGCATGACGTGCCTCCAACATGGTGGCTGCATGACCCTTAAGCTTCTATGTGACATGCATGGATCCTTATTGGATGGAGGCTGGTCGCCAGCCACTCCATCATTGCAGGCTGGGCTTGGTTTCTCCCCAGCCAGCTGGGCTGCCCGCTCCTCGAAGTCAGTGAAGTTCTTGAGGTCAGGCAGGCCCCCTCCTGTCTTCTCTCTCTCTCTTTCTCTCTCTCTCTCTCTCTCATTCTCTCTCTCTCCTGTTGTGTCTCAACTTTTCTTACGCAAAGAGAAAAGATGGGGTTGAGAGCATTTGTATCTTTCTCATGCTTCCAGTCTTACAAATAACTCACTGGATTTTGTGCCATGTGATTGATGCAATGCAGGTTGTCCACAGGGTACTGGGGCAGCACCCACCAGAGCAATTGAGTCCATGCAGATAGAGGGATAAGGCTCAGAGGCATTTCATTAGCAGTGGTTGTTTGTACCCTCAGCCTCTAAGCCCCTTCCCCAATCCCCCCACCCCCTCCCAGACAACAACTGAGCTCTCTGTGTGGAAGGGTCAGGGTCACATGGTGGCCTCTCTACCTGCAGACTAGATGGACTGCAGTGGGGCTATGGGGCATCACCTTATCACATTGAGTAGCTCTTTTATGCATCAGCCACATGGATGGTGCCCTTGCCACCGAGGCCCATGTCCCCTCTACCGTTCAGTGAGGCGATTGTGAGCAGTTGAGGGTTCATCCCTGGCGGCATGGATGAGGTCATTCATCTGTTTCCTGCGCTGCAGTACAGTCCTCCGGTGGAGACCGTGGGCACTGACCACCCTAGTGACTTCATCTCATGTAGGGTTGGTTTGACGGCTTGGCCTCCTCCTTTCATCCTCTGGGTAGAGGATGGTTCTCCTGGCTTCAATCGCATTAAGAAGGACTTCCAAGGAAACATCACTGAATCTGGGGCCGGAGCTTCCTGTGATCAGCGGGCCAACTTCTCCTTCAATGGTGGGTAAGTTGAAGTTCGGTCACCTTTTAAATATGGTGCCAGTATATGACGGTGGGTTGTGCACCATCCAGCCAGTGAAAAATGTCAGGAAACCCCTAACTACATACTTAATGAGGCCTGCATCATGTGAAAGGTGCGAAACCCCACTGGCCTCCATGGCAGGAAACACTCTCGGTTCCTGCACCCCCCCAACTTCTCCCCCCAAAAAGGGGCTTAGTCCCGGAACGTAAAATTCTGCCATTAGTGTGGAATGCACCACTTAGAAATTATTTTGATGCTTTGTATCTTAAACTTCAACAACTGGCAGAAAGTATACAATTTAATCTCGTGACAAACTTTAACAAGGATAAATTCCATTTAGCCTATGTCTTATAGATAATCAGATACAACTAACGATTGCATTAAATTAACTTCGTTGTTAATCAAGTTTGATTGTCTGCTTCTTAATTTTTCAATGAGCCCTGGTTTAACAGCAGCCAATACCAGACCACTAAAATTGACCCTCATTTGGTCTTAGCAATGTGAAGCAGAAATCTAAAGTGTGACTGATGTGACAAATTAACGGGAGTAACTTTCACCATCACCGCTTGGCTAATATGGCCGTTTGACAGGTGACGCTCCACAAGGCACTTTTCAAAATTGGCACAGAAGAGTCAGAGATGAGCTGGGGATAATTCTGTTGCCTTGAGTTATTAAGACCCGGAATGCACTATTCGAAAGGGCAGTGGAAGCAGATTTAATGATAGCTTTCAAAAGGGGAATTGGATAAATAATTGAAGGGGAGAAAATTGCAGGGCTTTGGAGAAAGAACAAGTGAGTAGGACTAACTGAATAAGTCTTTCAAAGAGTTGGCACAGGAACGCTGGGCCAAATGACCTCCTACTGCTAAATGTTATGATTCAATGGCCATATTGCCAGTGGAGGGAAGATATCGGGCACCACTCTTGATGCCTTCCCCTGCCATTCTGTCAGTCCTCACATATCCCAGCCCATTGTCAAAGGGTCCAGAAAATTCCAGCCACTGAATCATAGAATCTAGCAGTGCAGGAGGAGGCCATTTGGCCCATCCTTCTCATGCCAGCTCTTTGAAAGGCAAATGAGTTCTTAAGTGGCCACCACAATTGAACACCTTCCCCCCACCCAACACACCCAATCCGAACCTTCTGACTTCACTCCAATCTGTGCCAATCTCTCTCATGAGCCTCTGATCTTACCCTGAGGCCTCCAATCTCCCAGCTCCCACCACACCCAGTTTATGATTTCACCCCACCCCCTTCGCCAGCCTCTGAGTTCCTATGCACTGCTCCCCACTGGCCCTCGGCCTCCAAGCCGACCCCCGAACCCCGATCTCCAGTCACGCAGGCCTCATGCACTGGCCCGCCCTCATCCCAACCTACAACTAGTCAGCCTCTCAAACTGGCTGGCTGCAGCCAGTTAAAAAAAAAATGTTAATGCAGCCTTTCTGAGTTTCCCAGCCTAAATCCTCCTATCCCCACCTCTTGCTTCCTCCCTGCCTCCAGTGAAAAGTCCAGTCCATGGTCTCCATAACAGTAGTAGATGTGTTATATCCGGGAATCTTTTCTGATGAAGAAAACCAATGGAATTGGAACTCAGGCGAGTCTTATAACAAGGGAGCACTAGAAATGAAAATCAGACAGGGTATAAAGTAGGGTTGCTGATGCATTATTATCCATTTTGCCCTACTGCCCAAGACCAATTTCGCCTCCTGTAATTATGGGGCTGCAGCAAGTTGGGTGAATAATCTGAAAAATAACCTATCGACTAGATTTTACAAGAGATGTGGCAGAACTGTAGATTCTCCACATTGGTGTATAGAACTGAAAATAAGGTTAATGATGCTTCTGCTCATAAAGGAAATGGCATTCTAGTGGTACAGGATCACTGAAGTGTATTACAATATAGTCCTCAATACTTCAATTATTTACAACATAAAGCTTTTCTGTAGGATAATTTTCCATCATGGAAATAAGTGCATTCATAAATAATTATGCATTCTAATTGACTGACTTTTAAGTGTTTTATACAGTTCAAAGCTGCATTAAAATTAGGACATTTGAAGTATTTTATAAATATTCTTTAATTCCTCAGTTTAATGGTAGAAAATTGAAAAAATAAGCACTAAGGAGAGGTATCAATTATTTTTAAAACTGCTAAGTACCATGTTTTGGGGTCAGCACACATAGAACCCATAGATGTAGTAACATTTCTCTCTTGATGACCATCCGCAAATCATGCCTTTCCCTTAAAGTTTGGAGATTTTTTACCTGAAGAAGCTGTATGTTTAAACAGTCTGCTAGAAACTATAGGCTGTCAACAATGATCCTCAAACATCTACAACCCTGAACAGAATCCATTAACATCCCGTGGGTCATTGATCACAGAGGTAGTGGTGAGTTCAAACAGTGGGAAAATGTCAGGACTAGATGGTGTAACAAATCATTTTTCAGATAGAGCTTTCACAGGGCTGACTTTCGAAAAGCATTCTTCAGCCATCAGCAGCTTGCATATATTGCTGAATTGATACTGTCACAATATTGGAATATTATGGAAATTATAAGAACAATTAAACAGTTGGGTTTTTACAACAATCTCATGCCTTTCATGGTTATTTTCTGATGCCAGCCTGGCAAATAACAGATTCAATTAATTCAGTTTCACAATCTGTTCAGGTGGAATGGTGAACTTACAACCTCTGGGTTAATTATGCAGTACTATGACCTCTCAGTTACAATATTTCTTGCACACCTTCAGAATGCAAGCATTCCCTTTTATCATTGGCTCAACCAGTTCAATCTCTTAGGACCGAGAACATGATTTATTGGTAATTACAAAAGCAAAATATTACAGGTGCTGGAAATCTCAATTAAAAACAGAAAATGCTGGAAATATTTAGCAGGACAGGCAGCAACTGCAGAGAGAGAAACGGAGTTGATATTTCAGGTCGATGATCTTTCAACAGATGCTGCCTGACCTGCTGAGTATTTCTGGCATTTTATGTTTTTATTTCACTGAGAGGACTAGAATATAAAAGCAGGGATGTGCTGCTGAGGCTTTATAAGGCTCTGGTCAGACCACATTTAGAATATTGTGAGCAATTTTGGGCCCCGTATCTCAGGAAGGATGTGCTGGCCCTGGAGAGGGTCCAGAGGAGGTTCACGAGAATGATCCCAGGAATGAAAGGCTTAACATATGAGGAACGTTTGAGGATTCTGGGTCTATACTTGATGGAGTTTAGAAGGATGAGGGGGGATCTGATTGAAACTTACAGAATACTGAAAGGCCTGGATAGAGTGGACGTGGGGAAGATGTTTCCATTAGTAGGAGAGACTAGGACCCGAGGGCACAGCCTCAGAATAAAGGGAAGACCTTTTAGAACAGAGATGAGGAGAAACTTCTTTAGCCAGAGAGTGGTGAATCTATGGAATTCATTGCCACAGAAGGCTATGGAGGCCAGGTCATTGAGTGTATTTAAGACCGAGATAGATAGGTTCTTGATTGGTAAGGGGATCAAAGGTTACGGGGAGAAGGCGGGAGAATGGGGTTAAGAAATTTATCAGCCATGATTGAATGGCGGAGCAGACTCGATGGGCCAAAAGGCCTAACTTCTGCTCCTATGTCTTATGGTCTTATGATAACCAACATGGACTTCATGCAACCTGTGTCAGCATAATTAACATCTCATTGAACTTTCACCTCCATTCCTGCTTACTGTTAAGGAAATTTCAGAACAAATTAATGATCTCAAATCCCAGATTTATTTTTAATCTGTGGAATATTCTTGATCTTGAATTCCATAAACAAAGCACTGGATCTTAGCCTCAAACATACAACATTCCTGGACCTCAGATTCCATCCAGGAGAAATTTTAACTTAGCATCAATGCAACTAAGTCACCACATTTTTGCTCCTCTCTCACCACAACACATCTCTCAGTGATGCTGGAAGCTAGAACTGCTAGAAGCATGAGGGAACAGACATTTTAAAGCAATGCATGTAGTGTAAGGGTGTCTAGCATAGTAAGGGTTAATGTGGGACTGCAAAACAGTGCTGCCCCCTGTGTGCTATAAAGAGACTCACAACCTGAGACTAGAGTCAGTTGTGGACTGGAAAGAGGCCGGTGTACAAGCAAGCATGGAGTTAGCTCATAGCTTGGGCTACACCCTGTACCTATGTACATAGCTATGTGTTATCAAGAAAGCCTTAGGCCAGGATTTTAGGTCCCCCCCCAACGCAGTGTCTCATTAGGTTCATTAGGTTTTTGGTGATCTACACATTGGAGAAGTTTTACTTCAATATAAAGGCTGATATTAACTTGGCCTGCCTAGCTGACATGGGGCGGTGGCAGTCCTGAAGCAGCTTGGGGTCGATTTTGCTTTGCTTCGTAATTAGGAATAATCAGTGTTGCTCAAGACCCCCCAACTCAATTGTAGTAGCAAGTGTTCCAAATCAGCTTGATGCTCAGGCCCATTAACAGTGACTGGAAAGGACCAACTGGTTGAAGTCATGCAAGGACCGGCAATGCGCTTGAGAAAAATGATAAGACAACAATATTTGGAGCAATGAATGTTGGCCCCTTTACAGACAGGGACCAAGTGATGAAGTTTACACAATACATGTCCATTGTTTCATGAAAATCACATCGAGATCATAGAAGGGTGATAGGACCTGATCTTAAAATCCCTGATTTTTAGGTGAGAGTACTTGCTACCCAAGAATGCTCTTCTGGGATTCACAAGAATACTGTGGGTCACTGCTACCACAGACTCTCCCCACTTTGTGACTGATTCCCTCTACCCCACTTCAGAACTACCTGTCTGTTGGCCACCATGGCATGCTAATGAGGCTGGTCCTCAAAATAGGCTGGGCATCTTGCTGTCTGAAATATTTGCACAATTGGGCTACCTGTTCCATGCCTGGACTTAAACCCCGCCTCATGAAGTTTGCAAATATTAAACATGAATATCGCATTTAGTTCATGCTTTTGTAATACATAAATGTGCATTGATGTTTATTGCTAAATATTATTAATGTTCACTTGGGAAGAGTGCTGAGTAAAATTTAGATTGTGGTAACTGAAGAATGGTATCCAGAGCCCTATTAAAGCATCAGAGACCACAAGTCTATAGTTAGCAAGCCAGGTCATTGAAAGAAATCATGACAAAGGGGCACTAATACTTGGTACAGATAACTGGTTAGCTTAATTTGGATGACTCAAGTGTGTGACTAGGTTCTTCCTTCAGTCCTGATAAAGCCTGGGAACAGAGGTTGTAGAAGAAAGCAAACTTAAGAAAGTTGTCAGGTAATTTACATCTATATGCTATGTGGATGGCCCAAGTATGTATGTCATAAAGTGCTATCAATCAACCTGCAAGACAATTGCCATTGGTCAATGCAAATCCCTAAGACAAGGGACTGGATTTAATGTTCCTGAAGCAGGTCCCACCCACCGGATGGAGAAGTGGTGAGAAACCTGCGTTGCTTCGATGGAAGAGGTCTGAACAAACTAAGTGCCTGTAAGACTCTTAACTGGTTAGTGTCAGGCCATCCCCGGGATTTAGGACCCCAACAGCAGAAATTCCCCTTGCTGAGAGCTGTTGGCCATGCAGAGGCTAGAAGCTCTCTATTGTCGGCAGCACTACTGGGAGTGGTGGCTTCTACTGATAATACAGTGAGGCCTTCAGCAGAGATAATTGTGGGATCCCTAGAGAGAGAGCTGATTGGGACAACTTGGAGGTTACAGGGAAGGAGTCGCTAGCAAGGGGAGAAGGTGGTGGTTGGATGCAAGTGCAGGAGAATGGCTCTCAGCAGGCACACTCCCTTCTTAATGCTGGGTCCCTTGGTCAGGCACTAGGTACCTTTAAAGAGGAACCCTTACATAACTGTCCTTTGTGAGCAGGGTATTCCCACCAACTGAGAAATTGGCTGCCATGTCTCAGCTTTGAGTTTACCAAATAATACAAAATGAAGGCTTCAGTTGGAAAGACTTCCAATGAAGCTGTTTAAAATCCAGACAGCAGATAGCAGGAAGACAGCTGAGTGGAAAATCTGGGATTTAAGCAACTGAAGGATGGAGACTTGGGAGGAGAAGTTATGGTGCAAATCTTGAGCTAATGCTTAATTCAGCCTCGATGCACTCCATTTTATTCTAGAGTCAGATTGAGCTCTGACATTAGGTTTATATCTTAGTGCCTGTGCAGAAGCAAAACTGACAAAAATATACTGTAAAAGAAGCGTAAAGTGAATCTGAACCTATGGGCAGCATTTTCCCGTTGGCAAGCGGGGCGGTGGGGGGGGGCGCTCGCTGACAGGTAAAATGACGTGCGGTGACGTTGGGCGGGCATCCCGATGTCACCGCACATTATTTAGATTTTTAGTTCGGTGTGTGCGCAGCCAACTCGGCTACATGCCCGCCGAACTGTCAAAGGCCTATTAAGGCCATTTAAAACCTAATTAACTCAATTTAATGAGCTGCCCGTCCAACCTTAAGGTTGATGGGCAGGCAAAGAGCCCAGGCGGCCTTCGCATTTTTCATGAAATCTCATCCACAGGCGGGATGTGACAGAGGGGACATGTTTTAAAAGTTTAAAAATCCTTTATTTAAAAGTTTAATACTGAAACAAATCTCTCTGAGGAACCTCCGTGCCTCAGGGAGGTCTCTGCGCTCTTTCACGAGCACGCACGAAAGAGCGCAGGGAACCACTCAGGGAATCCCCCCCCACCACCCACACAGGGAGCGGTCAGCGCTTCTGGGCGCATGTCACGATGGGCAGGCCTTAATTGGCCCACCCACATAAAATGGCGGCACGGACCCAATCGGGTTCATACCCGCCCCCACCCGCCCCCGCACAAACCCCTGACGGGTGGAAATTTCTGGCCTATAAGTTAAGTTAATTTGTCTAGAAAACTTGGAAATCCTGTATGATTAAATCAATTACTCTTTGGGGAGAATTTTCTCCCCATCGGGTGGGCCAATTAAGGCCTGCCCAGCGTGATGCGCACCCGGAAGTGCTCAGCATTACCTGTGCGGGCGGGGGCAAGAGGGAGAGTTGGGGCTTGCGCTCTTTTGCACATGTGCTCGAAAGAGCGCCGAAATCTCCCTGAAATTTCTGAGGCATGAAGCTGCCTCTCAGGGAGATTAATTTCATCATGAAAAATTGAATAAAATAATTTTAAAAATTATTCAGACATGTCCCCTCATGTGACAGTGTCACATAAGCTGGGACAAGTTTATGAATTTTAATAAAAATTTTTATTTAAGTTATAAAACCCTTCAAGAAAGCTCATCCTGCCCATGGATGAGGTTCCATGAAAAATGCGAAGGCAGCCTGGGCTCTTCGCCTGCCCGCCAACCTTAAGGTTGGACGGGCAGCCCTGACAGCTACTTTAATGAGATTATTAACAGCCTTTGACAGTTCAGCGGGCGTGCACTGGAGTTGGCTGCGCGCCCGCCGAACGGAAGATCAGAATGATGCGCGGTGACATCGGGATGCACGCCCAACGTCACCATGCGTCACTTTACGCGTTGGCAAGCGGAGCCTGCCCCTGCATGCCGAGCAGAAGATTCTGGCCTTAGAGATGTGTTGAAATGTTTGGTTTGGGAGGTAGAGTTTGACAGTTGAACTGAACCTTTAAATCTACAATTGAGTCCTTTGTATCCTAATATTGTTTAATGAATACTTACAGGTTATTTTGTTGGAGTCAATGCAAAGGGAACAATGCAGGAATAAATATTTTAATTTTAATTATCATGTTTTAAATATGTGATTTCATAAGGGAGTAATAAAATGTATTTTGTCTGCATTCGATTATTGATTTGAATTTCTTATTACCCCTAACTGTACACACACAGTTAATGATGGCTTCTATGAACTGTCTTTGCTGTGAAATGGGTTCGTGAGAAAAAGGAAGTTATTTTAATGAGTAGACTTCAATCAACCAAATATGAACTGGCTAGAAGTGGCTAAAAGTGATATCAAAAGAAAAGAAAATTGAGGGTTTACTAGAACGAATATAAAAACATGCAGAAACACATCAGTAGGTGATCAGAGGGGTAAAATGAGACTTAGCAAAAAGCATAACTACAGAGGTAAAACTTAGTGTTAAAAACTCCATTGGTGCAAAAATAGCATGAAGCACATAAAACAGGAAGGGAGAATATTAAAAGATGAAAACACACATGGAATTGAGGATGCATAAGGAATTGTGAATATTTTGAAGGATTACTTTTTTAGGGTATTCACAAAAGAAAACATAAACAACATGCCCTGCTCAAAAAAGAACCAAGGGAAAGATCAAGATGTTGATATAAATGAGACAGTCCAATTTCAACTCAGTACAAAATAATGCAATTGATTAACAGGATTAAACTAAAAAGACACAAGCAACAAAGCTGTGGGAACACAGAATTGTTACAGCACAGAAGGAGGCTATTCAGCCATTTTTGTCTGCACCTGCTCTCCAAATGAGCAATTCCCTGAGTGCCATTCTCCCACCTTATCCCTGTAACCTTTTCCTTTTCAGATAACAGTCTAATTCCCTTTTGAATGCTTTGATTGAACCTGCCTCCACCATACTCTCAGGCAGTGCATTCCAGACCTCAACCACTCGTTGCGTGAAAAAGCTTTTCCTTCTGTTGCTTTTTGCTCCTTAAGTCACACTCAAATGTATATTGCCATTCTTTCATTATAACTGGGTCAATATTCTGGAATTCTGTACCTATCATCATTGTTTGAGTACCATCATCACTTTGGGCTACAATAGTTCAAGAAGATAGTCCATCACCTGCTTCCCAGAGCAACTAGAGATGGCCAATAAAATGTATCCTTACCAGCATCAACCACATTTTGAGAAAATAAGCACTTGAGAATTATCTGTGCAAAAACAGCATCCAGGTAAACAGCCATCAACACGGCTTCTTTGTGGAAAATGAAACTCAAATGCACTGTGCTAAATCATACAAGACACACCTAGGCTTCCAAAAGGCAGTTGATAAAGTACTGCTTGAAAGGCCTCTAGCTAAGTTCCGTTGAAATGTAATTGAGGCCCCAGTAGAACCTCAGTTTAGACATAATATTGAGACTCCTGCCTAAGTCAGATGTGTGCCTTGATGCCTAAAAAAGGAGCCCAATTAAGATGCCAATGAATGGGAATTGAACAGGAATGGAATGTTATGTTTTGTGCAGCTATTCAACTATGCATGTCCACTCATGCTGAGCAGGTTAAAGGTCCCTATAGTGTCAAAAATTTGAGTTATGAGAAATGGCTGGAGAAATTTGAGTTTTTCCTCTGGGAATGGAGGTATCTGAAAGGTAATCTTATAGATGTAAATAAAATAAAGGAGTGGAAGAGGTAAATTCAGAATGTAACTTTAAATTAAATTGTCAGAGCAGAACAAGGGAATCACATGATCAAAGTAGTAAAAGCTATATTTCTATCTGATTTCCAGAGATTCTTCCTTACAAAAAAAGTTATTAACAGTTAAGAGAAGAGAATAATTTGTCAAGTTTTAAAGCGTAATGGAAAATGTTTACAAGAAGTATGTCTACAACTTCCAGGAAATACATGTTATACGCAAAACATTTCATGGGTATATACAGATCTACATATTTTTCTGTAGCGATGATAGATGAATAGGTCCCATTATGTTTTAGAATTTTACAGCCATTTTTCCACAGTGGGGTGGTTCAGCAATGAGTTGTTTTCAAACTTGTAGTGTATTCGCAGTAGATTAAAAAAAAGGCACTGAGACGATAAGCAATTAAAATGGTAATAAGTTAAGTTTTGATGAAGTTTTCCATGGCAATAATAATAAGCAATTCACAGCTGTCATGGCAACTGATAAAAGCCTTGCGCTCAATGAACTGAGAATTCTCTGATTCTTTTTTGTTGTGGACAGAGGGAAATTTAAAGGAAACAGGGATAGAGGTGCAGATAGGTTAGCTTTTTTAAATAAAAGATTGCTACAAATACAGATGGGTCCAACGGAGGCTAAGAGAAGTTTGAATGCAAGAGAACAGTGAAAATTTATACTTTATTTAAGACAAGCCACTGATGTGGGAAAGTATCACGTGTTTGTTACTTTAAATGATTATGTGACTACAACCTGTTCTGACTGAATTAAATAAATCTGATCATGACTGGTGCTGCTCTATCTTTTGACTTGTGAAATAGAACAGCCTAATTCACATCTGGTTTCAGCTCACCAGGTGTTTTCTTGATCTGCCTTCAAAGAGATTGAAGAACCCCATGAACAAAACAAAAAACACAAAGGAACACTGTTACTATATCCCTGGGCTACACTTTCATAATATGGGCACACTCTTAAATATAAGATGTCAAACTGCTTACAGGAGTGACTCACACTAGCAAAGAATATCTAAGGCAAGGATTTATATTTGTGACAATTCCCCTTCAATCTCCCTCCCCCTTTAAGTAGACACTTACAAAACTTCACTTTATCATTTTTTTAATGTCAGAGGTAATACAGAATTCTGCCTGCATTTGACAATTGGAAGCATTCAGCTTTACATTATAGATCAGACCACATTCCAATTAAAATTTGACATTGCAAATGACAGTGAACATATGGGAAGACCGATGAGAATTCTTCAAAGCAAATTTTTCATAGATCTAATTCTTTCCGAGTTTCCTGTGACCTGCAAAAGCAATGAATTAATTTCATGTGACCCATGATCACAATCCATTTCCCCTTTTAAAGGTTTCATTTTATACATTCCTCACTTCCTTCATCTTATATTCAACACATGCCATCAATATTTTATTACTCTCTTTGCTGTTGTATATCTCTGTCTCACTAGATGAAATTCTGTAGACCTTTAGAAACCAATTCCTTAAAGGTTGAGGGTTTCATTGAATTTTTCAACATGTAACACGTTTATTGCAGGGATCAGTCCTCACCAAATCTGCCTTTTGTTGGATTCTACTTTTCTCAAATAACTAAAGACTAACGTTGAATTGCTGAAAGCATAAAATCTTTGCGATTATTAACAAATAAAGAAGCCGCTCAATTTTTAACTCACCCTATTCACTGTTATTTAGTACTACATATAAGGGTATAAAGTTTCCACTTTGGGATTAATCAGTGATTCCAGCATAGGTTGCAATCAAAATTGCGACTGTTTTGAAAAGTGTCTTTTATTTCTCTCAGTTTCTGCTGAATATTTTTTGCATATTGCTCAATGCAAAATCTGCCATGAATCTTCGCAATCAGGCAATGTTTTAAGGCGTGGCTTTTTCTCCAAAACAATTTGCTTTAAAAAGTAGCCCTTGAAATATTTAAGAGTGGTAACCTGGTAAAGTTTGTTTAATACAGCTGGAATCGGGTTTAATACAGAGAACATATCACAGTGTCAAAATTTTTTTTAAAAAAGATATACAAAACTGTTTCCTTGCTCAATTGGGGAATAACAGTGAGTTCCTTAGCAAATTTAATAGAAAAATATTCAAAACCTTTCAATATTTCCTATTACTGTCTTTGTACCCAAAAGTTCCAATGTAATTTTTGGATCTTCCTTGAAGACCTGTTGCAATTGGCAGGAGCTCCCAATAATGTTTAATTCACCCTGGATGCATGACTAGTTTAGTAGGCAGGCCTGACTTTTAGCACGATGGTTTTTCAGAGAAATGGATATGACTTGAGTTGCGCTAAAGGCAGTTTGTGATTTTGTGCCTTTTACATTAACATTGGAGGAATTATGCTTAAAAAAAAGCACTGTCAAATTGAATCTCCAGGCCAAGATGTTAAATTTCTTACAATGTCACAGAAAGATTTCCTGTTATAATTCATATGAAATGATATGATATCGCTAAGTCTGCACAAACAATCTTTATATGCCGTCCTTCACGACACATGATGTAATCACAAGCATAGCTTCCATATACCAGGGAAAAAGCTGGAGGCCAACAAAATGCCAAGTGAACATTCTATATTCAGTAATAGATCACTGGATGATCAGAAACAGTGGGCTGAATTTTGCTGTCAGCGATGAGGAGGGAAAGCCCCCTACGTCATCCCGTCCCATTTAAATATTCAGGAAGGTGGGGGCACAGCAAAATCAGCTGTGCGCCCGCCGCATCATTAAAACAATTAAAGGACTTGCCCGTCCAACCTTAAGGTTGGTGGGCAGGCCAGGAGCCCCAGCGGCAAATAGAAAAAACATGAAACCTCATCCACTGGCGGGATGAGGTTTCATGTCGGGTTTAAAAAAGTTTAATAAAGTTTCAGTGAAATTTATTGACATGTCCCATCTCATGAGACATTGTCACATGCGGGAGACATGTTAAGGATTTTTTTTTACTTCTACTTTTAACGTTTGTACAACTTTCAGCGATCTCCCTGAGTCAGCACTTAGCCTCAGAGAGATGTGTGCTCTTTCATATGCATGCGTGAAAGAGCACACTCTCGCATTTGGGGAATCCCACCCCCCCTGCCCGCATAGGAAGCGCATAGCGCTTCCCGCCGGACGTCACACTGGGCGGGCCTTAATTGGTCCGCCCACTTAAAATGGCGGCGGGGCCCGCTTCTCCGGTGGGAATCGGCTCCCCACCCGCCGGAGATTGGGTCGGGCCCGCCCGCCCGACAGGCAGAAAATTCTGCCCTGTAATATCTTTTGAGTTTAGATTATACTGACTGTCAAGATCTATTGTGATTTACAACAACATAATAAACTGTGTGTACTGGAGATTTGGGAGAGCACTGGGGAAAGAGAAGTGAAATTAGGAAACAGAAGAGACTCCCAGTGATTGAGCAGAAAGGGGAGGTGTGAATTCAGAAGAAAAGTTGGCTAAAAATGAATTTGTAGGCTGAGAATTCAGTAGAGCTCTTCAGTTAAAAAGTAACAGTAAAGCAGCAGTTCTGCAGGCATCTGAAGGCATAGTATAAAACCCATGACATAAAGAAAAAATGGTGGGCAGGAAGATGCAACAACTTGCAGAACCAATGACATGTGTGGTTTCTTCAGCACTGTCAAGCCAAGCACTCAGCATCCACCCCACTGATAGCCAAGCATGGAGGGGAGCTCATCAAAGATAGGGAGGCAGTCAGTGCTCACTGGAGAGGACAATTTGAAAAACTCCTCAACCGAGATTCTCTCTTCGACTTGAATGCCCTCAACTCCATTCCTCAAAATCCCGTCTGAAATTCTGAAAATATGGCCGAGATACAATCCTAGCACAACTGCACAACCTCATGTCCCTCATCTGGGAAGAGGAGCGCATGTCAGGGGATCTCAGGGATACTGTGATTGTAGCTATATGCAAGAAAGGAGACAAGTCTGATTGTGGTAAATGCAGAGTAGTTTCCATGCAGTCTGCCACAGTGAAGATCATTGCAAGAATTATCCTCAATCGCCTCTTCTCAGTGGCTGAAGAGCGCTTTCCAGAGTCGCTGTGTGGTTTTCTCCCATTAGGCGGCATCACAAACATAACCTTCACTGCATGGCAAACCCAAGAAAAATGCAAGGAACAGCACCAGCTGCTGTACATGGCCTTTTCAACCTCATGAAATCCCATGACCCTGTCATCCGTGAAGGCTTATGGAGTATCCTCCTCAAATTTGGCTTCCCTCAGAAATCCTCTAACTATCCCATGATGACATGCAAGCTGTGATCCTCACCAATAGAACCACCACAAACTCTTTCTCAGTGAAGACTGGGGTCAAACAACGCTGTGTCATTGCGCCAACCCTCTTCTCTATTTTCCTCACTGCAACACTGCACCTCACCTCAGCAAATTATCCATGGATGTGGAAATAATCTACAGAACACATGGGAAACTTTTCAACATACACCGCCTTCAATCCAAAACCAAAATCACCTCAACCTCCAGTGTGTAGATGATGCTTGTGTGTGCGCTCACTCAGAAACTGAACAGGAGGCCATTGTCGACCCCTTCTTTGAAGCATATGAGAAAATGGGTCTTTCACTAAACACCCAGAAAACTAAGATCCTCTTCCAAATAACTTTCACAGCACAACAATTCCCCTAATCAATTGCGATCAATGGCAAGATCCTGGGAAATGTGGACCATTTACTGTACCTTGGGAGCCTCCTCTCGATGAACACAGACATAGATGATGAAATTCATCATCACCTCCAATGTGCCAGCTCAGCCTTCAGACAACTGGGCAAAAGAGTATTTGAGGACCAAGATCTGAAACCTGAGATTAAGGTCATGGTTTATTGGGCAATAGTGATCCCTGTGCTCCTTTATGCTTCAAAGACTTGGACAACCTACAGCAGGCACCTCAAATCACTGGAGAAGTATGATCAGTGGTGCCTTTGCAAGATCCTCCAAATTTGGTGGCAAGAAAGGTTGTCCAGCAATTGCAATCACTCCCAAGCCAATGTATGCAGCATCGAGGCATTAATCACTCAAAAACAGCTCTGGAGGGCAAGACATGTTGCTTGTATGCCTGGTACCAGACTCCCAAAACAAATGTTCTATTTGGCAATAGGTCATGGCAAGAGAAACCCCAGAGGACAGTGGAAACACTTTAAGGATGTTCTCAAAGCATCTCTGAAGAGGTCAAACACCCTGCCAACTCATGGGAGATCCTGATTTGCGGCTGACCAAATGGAGAAGGTTCATATGGGAAGGAACTGAACACATTGAGAGACTTTATCAGGAACACGTAGAGGCGAAGTAGGAGGCAGCACACAAACCTCCAAACAACTCATCTACTTGACCTTCCAAGCACCGCATGTGGCAGAGTCTGCAGATCACGCATTGGACTTATCAGCCACCTCAGAACCCATCAAACCAGAGTGGAAGCAAGTCATCCTTGACCCCAGGGACTACCTATGAGGAAGGAGAGCTCTTCATAACAGACGCTGAGAGATTTAACATAGAAATAAACTTTCTATGTCTGTAAGAGTTGGAGAAGGTATGCAATTGTACATGAGATGACAGGGAACTGAGTAAGGACATTGAGAGCAATAACAGAACCTACAGCATTTGTTCCTGGTGGTCAAAAGAACAAAATATCAGAGGAATTGCTGATGAAGTCACAAATTCATGAGATTTTTGTGCCCATGTAGCCACAGCAACAGCAGAGGAGGTCACAGGCTAATCCAATGGCTGGCGATGCAACAGAGAACCACAGCAGTATATATGAATACCATGTATAATGTATACCATGAAAACAATGCAGCATTGCAGAAGAACAGTTCTGATAATAAAAATATCAAACATTTTGTCTCTGACCCTGTGAGCTGACCCAATGTTGCCTGTGGTATAACTTCTAACATACCATCTGTTTTGCCATGTTGAGCTGCCCTGAGTAGGTCAACCTATATCATTATGTGACTGGAACTCAACCACACTACATCGCAGGGGTGACAGTAACACCTGGAGTGTACAGCTGTCCAATTAGCTTTCAACTTAAATCGACAAATGTCAGGATTCTAATGCAAAGTAACCAGGCTGAAGAAATTACATACTTGTTCATTTTAAATGTAGTATTCCTTACAGCACAGAACAAAGATACAACAGAAATTCTGTTTCATAATCTATTTCACCCACTCTAATAAATCTTGACATCAAGTAATCAATAAACTCAAGGAATAAAGTACAGATAGTTAACAAATTAACTCATTAAGAATCATACGAAATAATACAGTGCAGGTAATGTGCTGAGATTATAGTGAGTGGGGGCTTGCGGACAACAAGACTGTCCAGACAGCCAAATGTGCACGAGATGCTTCTGCCTTGAGACATTTCAGTTGAGTAGTTGAGGTGGGAGTCTGAGCGGGGTGCGGGTGGGGGCGGCCAGGAAGCCGACTGCTGCCCGCGATTGGCAGCGCACCACAATTTTATGCAGATGGGCCAATTAGGGCCCATCCAGCGTAAGACGCGGCTGCGAATGAACGCAAAGGGGTGGGTGCTCAATGTCCACCGGTTCCAATGGTGGCCTGGCGGCTGATTCAAATGCGGCCTCGGCATCCTTGGAAGATTGCCACCAAAGGATGCGGAAATCATGATGGAGTGCATTGTGGGTGGACATGGCAGGCGGGCGGGCAGGTCGGTGGAGCATTTGGCCCCGCGTTTCTCTGAAGAGTGCCTCGCTGCCCTCCTGGAGGAGCTTACAGCGCGGAGAGAAACCCTTGTCCCCAGGGATGGGAGGAGGAGGCCCCCCCCACCTCACCAAAAAGGCCTGGGAGGAGGTGGCATCCAGGGTCAGCAGCCATGATGTGGTGAGGCTATGTGGGCACAGTGCCGGAAGCACTTCAACGACCTGCTGCGATTGGGAAGGGTGAGTACCGTGTTGGCATGAGTCACTTTGCAAAGCAGTTAACAGCTGCCCATCCCCCTGTGAACCTCAGAGGTGTTAGAGTGTGAGTGGAAAATGTCAATGAGGCAGGAACTGGGCTGCACTGAGTGTCTTGTGGCTCCAGACACACAAATGGGCTGAGCCACGCTAGGTGTTCCTCAGGTGGGGTTGGCCAGGCTGCAATGGTGCTGCAGGTAGAGTGGATGCTCCTCTGCCCCATCAGGAGAACACATCTCATAACAGTGCTGAGAGGTCTCGGACTGGCGGGGGACTGCCACACCTACTAATCCTCACTTGTTATGAGCAGGGGTCCCTGGAGCTGCAGAGGCACCATGCACCTAGGTCAAGCAGCCACGGTGAGGTTGGGGTGTCACAGGGAGGTAAGGGTGCAGTGCACAGAGGTCAGAATGTTGGTAATTGCAACCATTCCAGTGTAGCCTCTATATTAATGTGAGCCTCAAACCTGGAATCCCCATTGATAATGGAAAGACGAGGGCATCCTGATCTCTGTCTCATGAGACTGCCAGGCATGCACAGTAACAGCGAGACAATTTCAACTAATGACATGTCCTTGTTCTTCCTTTTAGGCTCACCACCAGCCCTTCAGAATGAGGAGCCTGAAGGCCCACCCCTGACCCCTGAGGACCACACTGATCAGAATATACCTGCGTCACACCCACCCTCTCAAGCAAACACCAGCGCAGATACCAGCACCTCAATGGGCATTAGATTGCCGGCTACTATCTCATGAGGGCACTTCACGCTCCCTTGAGTTGCAGAGAGGCAGAGAGTGCCCAGGGCACCGGCAGTCGGAGGACTGCTGTGGACCAGGGCAATGCTCAGTCGATGGCTGATGATGGGCCTCTGGAGTCGTCCCTGAGGCAGCAGATGCTGGAAGTCCAGCAGGGTGTGCGGGAGGATCTGGCGGAGATACATGAGGGAATGCATAGCATGGTCTCTGTTGTGGAGGAGTCCTTGCCGAGCATGAGCAATGCGTTGACTCTCATAGCGCACTCCCTCCTCCTTGGAGAGAGTGGCGACTGTCATGGAGAGGCTCCTCTAGGAACTGAATCAGGGGTTCCTGGGGATATGCTCAGACCTGCAAACTCTCACATAGGCAATGACCTCAGGTGGTCAGTGTCAGTGTGGGAGATGGATCGGGCACCCAGTATCCCAGCTAAGTGCCCGTCCATCATTGATGAGCAGGGGGATCCGGAGCGACCTCACGTTGGCGCACGAGCTGCCTATCATCCCTGCAGGTTCCTCTTAGGGCATTCCGGATGATGGCAGCAGCTCCTCCGCCCTTCTGCCAGTGACCGTGGCATCCAATGAGGTGCCATGACTGGGGAGATGCCAGCCATGGCACTGGTTGCTCCCTCCCAGGCGGGGCCAGCACAGGCTCCATGGGCCAGAGGACACCCGCCAAAGTCATCAAGGCTAACAGGACGGCAGAGTGAGCAGGCTGTCTCCAATGCTGATGCCAGCGAGTGGGGAGCACCTAGACGTAGCACCCACAACCAAAAACTTAAAAGCACCTTAATCACAACATGGCCTGATCACAGGTGATATTTGTTTCCCCCCTTTTTCCATTCAGCATTTATTGGTGTGGTGGAAAACACCTATCAATGTTAATTTGTAGAATGTTTGCCAGGCACCATTAATTAAATGTGTTTTTGTGCAACTGGCCTCTAGATGCTTCATTTGTTCTGCAGGTGCAGGGTAAGCCATGTGGTTATGATGGACATGTTTCTCCTTAAACTTTATTGAAATGGCACATAGTGTATGCTGTTGACCAAGGAACTGGTCGTGTCAGGGATCGAGTATGGAGCCTGCAGCCCTAACATGTGGTGGTGTTTCTTATTCAGTAGTCTAGCTGAAGGACCATTGGATCAAAGTGTCCCGGTGTCCCTGTCTCCCTGGAGGTTACCCAGGTCTGTGTCTATGCCCTCAGTGTTCTCCTCACCATGCTCGTCCTCGGACTCACCACTGGACTCATCATCTACGGCCTGTGCAGCTGCGTCAAGATCATCTTCCTCCACTGCGTTGCCTCTTTCCAGTGTCAGATTGTGGAGAGCGCTAACAGTGATACACGATCTGGGGGGGTACTGGAGTGCACCCCCTGAATGGCCCAGACATCGGAAGCACATCTTGAGAAGACTGGTGGTTCTCTCCAATACAGCCCTTTTGGAGGTGTGGCTCCTGTTGAACTGCTGCTCGGCCTCTGTTCTTGGATGGTGGAGAGGCGTCATGAGCCATCTTCTGAGGTGATAGCCCTTGTTACCCAGCAACCTCCCATCCAGTCGGGCTGGAGCACTGAAGAGCCTTGGCACCTGGGAGTGTCTGAGGACTTAAGCGTCGAGCAGCCAGGGCGCCTTACACAGAATTGCAGAATCAGCATCCTGTGGTCACACACTATCTGCACGTTTATGGAGTGGAAGCCCTTCCTATCGATGAAGGCACCGGACTCACCCGCTGGTGCCTTGATGGCCACATGTGTGCGTCTATTGCACCCTGGACACGAGGGAAGCCAGCAATCGCTGCAAAGCCTCTGGCTCGCTGTGTCTGGCTGCCCTCATCCATGCGGTAGTGATTGAAAGTCAATACACACCTGAACAGAGAGTCTGTCACCAGCTTGATGCAACTGTGGGCAGCTGATTGGGAGACTCCACAAAGATCCCTCACTGACCCCTGGAAGGAACCGGAGGCATAGAAGTTGAGGGCCACTGCGACCTTCAGAGCCACTGGCATGGGGTGCTCACCCACACAGTCACAGCTGATCTCAGGGCTGATCCTCGGGCAAATGGAGGTGACTGTCTCCCTTGACAGACGGACCCTCCTTTGGCATTGCACCTCAGACATATTGAGGTAGCTGCATCGCCACCTGTAAACCCTGGCAGCAGGATAGTGGCATCTTCTGCGGCCCCTTCTGCCCTGGGCTTCCTCTTGGCCCTGCACCCCTTGTGCCTGCACCTCTCCTCCCAAAGGTGGCTCCCCTGGAGGCTGAATGTGGACTCCTGGCCTCCTCCCCCTTCTGGCCCTCCCTTCCTCCTCAGAGGAGGTGCCCCCAGCAGAGACCACAATCCCCATTACCAGGGTAAGGGAAGGCTGTCTGATACCTGGAAGCCCCCAAGTGGTATGAATCCTCCAGGGCCTGGAAAACAACACTGAGTCACACAACAGAGGAGAGACTGAGATTTCCCCTGCACAAGCCTGATCCTACAGTGGAACCCAGCTTGATAGATCCTAACTTTTATTTGTTTGTTTAGATACGTGGAGAGTAGCTACTGAACAGAGGCACAGGGCTCAGCTGATGAACTTTTAACAAAAGAACAAATCATTTATTAAATAAGAAAAGATTAACTATATTACAATACTCCTTCACTAACAACTATACCTTTACAGGTATATACAGATTTGTAAGGATAACACAAGTTACGAAAGCTACCTTATACTCTAATGTACACAGTCCATGTAAATCTATGGCACTCTGTGGTCAGACACATCACACTCTGAAATCAAGTGACAGATGCCACCTTAACCAGATGCTATGGATCTCTCCTCAACTCCCCCCAGATGCTTGTCACACCATGAACCAACCAGTCTCACTGAACTCCGTCCTTCACATGAGGGTTCCCAATCTCCACTCTCCAAGACCTCGCTTTGGAATCTTCTCCCAAACCAATGCTTTCTCTCAGCCACCCTCCTTAAGGGTTCATGTCCAGGCTTTCAAACTCTCTTTCTGATGTTTCTCTTCCCTGGGTTACCACATGCATTCAAGCTGTCTCTCTGACTCAGCTGTCAACAGTATACCACTGATTCACATGCCCAGAGCAAAGAGTTACAGACCTTCAGTTGTCTCTTTGGACCTTCTTGCCCCTTGCAACCTGTTCTCACTTTAAACCTGCTTTCTGCAGCCTTTGTCTCTTTACATCTGAAGCTTGGAGCCTTTCTCTCTGCCCCTCACTCTTAGCTTTACTTGACAGGACCTTTTCCAGGTTCCTTTCCTTCCTTTGACTAGAAGGTCTTCTTTGGACTTTCCCCTCGTCTATTGCCCTGGGTGTTTTTTTAGCTTGGGACTGGCTATATGTTCCCTTTGCTCCAGTCTCTCCTGGCAGCAACTTTCAGAAACAACTGCACTCAAACAGCTTCCAAACAACTGCTGTTTCTCTTCTTCTGTATGTGTGTCTGTGGGAGGGATCTGGCTCTCTGGGCCCCTGTTCCTGGACAACAGTCAATCCTTCTACCCTTGTATGTTTACCTGCTCTTTGGGGGTCATAATACTCCTCATTAGAAATGGAAGCACCTTTTTAAAGTGCAACTAAAACTCCATTTGACCTTTCTTAACACACAGATATAGAAATACAAATCAAATTTAAACTTTAAAGCTGAAACTCATACATAACACTCACAAATACCAATATAACTTACTTAAACTATCTCTATTTCCTAACACCAGCCCCTTTGGAGGAAAGAAAGCATCACACAGTGAAGGTTTCTTTACAACGACCTTACATCCGCATCACACAAACTTAATATAATAAACCTCTAACAATAGCTTATTACATGCGATACAAGTAATTTTTCCATTTTGTTTCACAGTTGGACATGTTATATGGTACAATTACAAAAACATACTTAGCCAAGGTCAAAAAATGTAAATATTAGTAGGATTTTTACAACATAGTATTATCATAACTCAATTTTTATGTTTCTTTTTCCTATTATTCCCAGTTTTTAACTCAGCAAAAAATGTTCCATTTAAGTCTACAGCCCAATTGTACTTTTCATTCGCTGTAGTCGTAATTCCATCCTCAAGCTTATTTTCTAAACACAAATATGGTAATTTCTCATTTCGATTTAACAAAGTCAAAATGGCATTTTCGTGCATTAACATCTCATTTATTCTCTGGTCAAAATCTCTTCTTTGCTGTTTCAAGGATGTTATTGAGATGCTTTTTATGTTCATACAAAAGGGTTTCATATTCCTGCTTGGTTTGATCTTTAAACTTTCTATGATATTGTTGTTTCTCCAGATCCCATTTTGAACAGGTCTTTTCCACTTCTTTTTGAGCAATGTCAATTATATTCTCCCTGTGGAGCTTTATAGTTCCTTCCAACCCTTCAATTCTTCTACATAACCCATGGACTATATTATTCCACTCCTTTACAGGTTTTGAATGGTCTTTTGCAAACTGTCCACTTGCCTGAATTCCAACTGCTGTATTTTGTATATTATATACTGGCAAACACTTGTAAATCAGTGTCTCTGGTCATTGGCTTTTCCAGGCCATTTTGCGCTTTCAGTCCTTTTTGCTGATAATTCTTGATTTCCAATTCTGCAGGCACTTCAGTTGTTTTCATATTGTCCATTACTGAGGTTGATATATCAGTAATTTTACTTGGGTCAGTTCTTTGCTCAACTGGACCACGATCCAGTAAAGAGTTTTTATTCACAGGAACAATTTTGGAACTGTGACACTCTATATTACACATCTTCTCTTTCCTTTCGTCCAGTTTGCTTCAATGTTTGAGAATCTCACTGAGGAGAATTTTCTCCCCTTCCGGCGGGCCGGGTGGGAGCAGACTGGGTGGGCACGCAGCTGATCACCTCCCGTGATTGGCTGCATGCCGCCATTTTACGTGGGCGGGCTAATTAAGGCCTGCCCAGCGTGATGTGCACTCGCAAGCGCTGAGCGCTCCCTGTGCGGGCGGGAGCTGTAGGCGAAAGAGCGTAGAATTGTCCCTGAGGCAAAGAGCTGCCTCAGGGAGATTAGGTTGATTTTTTAAAATTTTAGTAAAAGCAAAAAAAAATCTTAAAGACATGTCCCCTCATGTGACAGTGTCACATGAGCTGGGACATGTCAATGAATTTTATTTAAAAATTTTATTAAATTTTAAAAACCTTCATGAAACTTCATCCCGCCAGTGGATGAGATTTCATGATAAATGCGAAAGCCGCCTGGGCTCTTCGCCTGCCCACCAACCTTAAGGTTGGATGGGCAGATCAGTTAAGTATTTTAATTGATATTTAAATGGCCTTAATAGGCTTTTGACAGTTCTGTGGGTGCGCAGCCGACTCCAGTGCGCGCCCACCGAATTGAATATTTGAATGACACGTGGTGATGTTGGGACGCACGCCCGACGTCACCACACGTCATTTTACGCATCGGCAAGTGGGACCTGCCCCCACTCGCCGACCTGACGATTCTGCTCATTGTTCCTTTCCTGATGAAGTTCTAACAGTTAGTTAGTTTTTGCTTTTTAATTTTGCACTCAACCAATTATTCTGATTTACCAACAATTTCTTTTCTTGTTCAAGGCATTTTCCCTGAAATTTCATAGCAACTATTGATGCTTGAAGTTCACTAAGTTTTAACTGAAGATTGACCTTTGTTAAATTTGCTTCGACAAGTTTATCATTTAGACATTTCAAGCCCTCAGAAAACGTTCTATTTTCTGTGACTGGTTCTCAATTGTTCTCACCAATTCTCTTCTTTTATTAGCAAACTTCTCTTTCGCACATGAAAGTTGGTTTTCTATGTTAATCAGGTTTTCCTTCAATTGCTTGTTATCTGCAATAAGTGTTTCATTTTTGGCCAAAGTTTCCTGAAGTTTGTTAAGGTCAACATGATCTATTGCCTGCTGCAATACAGTTGTTGCCACATTACTGTCTCCACTAGCCAAATCGTTACCCAAAATAAAATCCACCCCTTCGATAAGTGATCTAGGAATAATTCTCACTGTAGCAATTCCATTTACAAAGTGACTTTGTAAGTTAACTTTACACAAAGAAACAGGTTTATAAATTACATTAATACCTCTTATTAATACGTTTTTCCTTCATAAAACTATCTAGAACACAAATTGTATCATCAGCCACCATCAATGACTGATCTGCCCCTGAATCCCAAAATTTCAATCTGCTTACTTATTTTGTTGGAGGAGTGAGGGAACACTTCTCCCTTTGACACAAAACATCCAGACCCTCCAATAACCGGGCTTCCTTCACCAGTAATCAAAGAAAAATTCTCTGGACTATCTTGAACCATATCCCCCTTTCCTGTATGTTCTGAGGGAACACGTTTCACCTGTACTACCACTACAGTTTTAACAACCATTTCCTGTTCTGGCGCAACATTTCCTGAGGATTCCTCAGGCTTCCCAATATTGCAATAGGTCTACTATTTAATTTCCAGCCGTCTGCCCTAACATGTCCTATCTTATTACTATGAAAATGCTTAGACTTTCAAATGTCACTTCCACCCTCAGCACCTTTCTTTCTGGTCTGAAGAGAAATTCCTTGAGAATTCCTAACTGTCCCTTCTCTTCCCTGGCTATTTACCTTCCTTTCACGTTCCCATCTTCTATCCCTCTCGAGTTTATGGGAATGATGAAAAAAGATTTAAACTTATGGACCAGTTCATAATCATCAGCCATCTCTGCTGCCTGTCTAGCTGTTTTAACCCTCTGACCTTTAACATGGGTTCTAACGACAAGAGGAAGTGAATCTTTAAATTCTTCCAAGAGAATTATTTCCCTAAGAACTTCATACGTTGTCTCTACCTTTAATGCCCTTATTCAACCGCCAAAATTACTTTGCTTTACCCTTTCAAATTCAATATAGGTTTGCCCAGAAATTCCAAAATTTCTGCCTGTGTGCCTCAGGGACTAACTCACATGCACTCAGAATAGCCTTTTTTACTACATCATAAGTCACAGATACCTCATCTGAAGGTGAGGCATAAACCTCATGAGCTTCACCTGCCAATCTACAGGGACAGGAACAGGCTGTATCTGAATGAAGCTGGAATCTAGGCCTTAGCAGAAAGGATAACTAGGCTGTATAAGGCTTTAAAATGATAATATGCAGGGGAGGGAACTGCTAGAAATTACAACAGAAGAATCAGCAAAAAAGACAAAAAGACAAACTAAAGGAAGAAATAGGGATACCACAAATGGCCAGAGATCAGATAAAATCATAGAGCATAAAGATAAAATAACTACTAAAAACAGAAAGAGAAATAATAAATACAATCAATTTAAACTGTTGGGACAGCAATGTACATAGCATTCAAAGCCAAATGGTTGAACTGGAGACAATAATTTGTAGAGAGAATCCAGGTATAGTAGGGATGACTGAAACATGACAGCAAAAAGAACAGGATTGTCAATTCCACAGGAGTGTTATCCCAGATGTCCTGGTCAGTATTTATCCCTCGATCAGCATCACTAAAACAGATTATGTGGTCATTTTCACATTGTGGGTGCTTGTTGTGTGTAAATTGGCTGCTGCATTACTTACATTACAGCAGTGATTAAACTTTGAAAGTACTTCATTGTCGATAAAGCATTGCTGGACCTTCTGAGATTATGAAAGGTGCTATACAAATGCTCTTTCTTTAATAAAGTCAATGTTCTCATAAGCTATTTTAACAGCATTCACAACTTGCCCTGCTACATTCAAAGATTTTTGTATGCGTACCCCCAGTCTCTCTGTTAATTCACCCCATTTAAAATTGTACCATTTCATGCTGCCTGTCTTCATTCTTCCTACTAAATTTGGATTCAGTTAAAAGGTAAGAAGGGATCCATCACCTTAATAGGTGTATACCTTAGTCTACCAAATGATGGGAGGAAATTGACTGATTATGGGGGATTTCAACCATCCCCAAATAACCCGATAGGAAGAGGTAGTGAAAGGAGGAAAGGGAATTAAATTTTTAGTGTCTTCCAGGCATTTTTCTTGCTCAGTACATAAGAAGTCCAACAAAAAAACAACCAATGTTAGATCTTGTAATGGGTATTGAATGAGAATAAATGGCAGAAAAGTAGGAGAGCAGCTTAATAGTAGTGATCACAAGAGAGTAAGGTTCAAGATTAGGACTGAGAGTGACATAAGCATTAAAATGATATTAATATCATTGGGATAGAAAGGGAGAAAATAATTGGCAAACAAGCAAAACTAAAAGAGGATAAAATCTCAGGTCCTGGTTGACTTATGCATTGTCAAGGATACTAGTGAGGAGATAGTTGAGGCACTAGTTTTATAGAAATGTATCATTGAAGAGGGAATAGTTCCAGATTGGCATGCAGATAATATTGTTTCTATGTACAAAAAGGGTGATAGAACAAAATATGGGAGCTGGTACAACCTGTTTAATGTCAGTGGGAAAAATACTAGAATTTATACTGAAATAATTAATAGAAGAGAATCTGGGAATAGAAAGTCCAATAAAAAAATATAGTCAGTATGGCTTCAGGAAGGCTAGGTCATGCTTAACTAACTTGATAGGTTTCTTTGAGGAAGTGACAGAAAGAGTAGACAAAGGCAACGTAGTAGATGTTATATAACTAGATTTTTGAAAGGCCTTTGATAAGGTACTAAATGGTAAGCTGATGACGAAGATTAGGGTATTTGGAGTCAGGTGACAAATAGCTGAAAGGATAGTAAATTGGCTAAAAATTAGAAAGTAGAAAGAAGGGGGTAAAAGGTTGCGGGTCAAGTTGGAGGGAGGTAGAAAATGGTGTTCCACAATGATCAGTGCTGGGGCCACTGTTATTCATATCCAACACTAATGATTTGTACTTAGGAAGAAGGAACTTAATATCAAAATTTATAGATGATACCAAACCTGGGGACATAACTAACACTGAAGAAGAATTCTGCATAATACAAGAAGACATTAGGAAACTTGCAGACTGGACAAATTAATTTTAACATTTATAAATCTGAGGTGCATTTCAATAGAAAAAATAGAAACATCACATAGGGCAGAATTTTTCATATGGCGGACGGGCTTGGCGGGAGTGGGTGGGAGTGGGCGCCGAGCCGATTGCCGCCTGCGATTAGCTCCGAGCCACCATTTAACACAGGCAGACCAATTAAGGCCCGCCCATCAAGGCCTGCCCAGCGTAAGACGCAACTGGTAGTGCTCAGTGCTATCTGTGCGGGCGGGGAGAGGAGGGAGAGTCGGGGCCAGTGCTCTTTTGCGTGCATGCGAAAGGGTCCTTCAATCTCCCTGAGGCAGGATTTAAAATGTTATTTAAACACGTCCACTCATGCGACTGTGACTGTGTCACATGAAATGGGACATGTTTTTATATTTCGGGAAAATATTTTATTTAATTAATCAAAACTTTAGGAAATCTCATCCTGCTTGTCAATGAGGTTTCCTAAAAAATGCAAAGGCCACTTAGCTTTTATGCCTGCCCGCCAGCCTTAAGGTTGGACAGGCAGCATTACTAATTACATCAATTACTTTCTTAATGGCCTTAATAGGCTGTTTAGATATCGGCGGGTGCACAGCCGAATCTGATGCTCGCCCGCCGAACGAAATATCACGGGACTGCGTGATGACGTCATTTTGCGCGTCGGGGTGTTGGGCCCGCCCCCGCATGCTAACTGAAAAGTTCTGCCTATACACCTTAGAAATAAGAAAATGGGATTTAGAGATACTGCTAAACAAATTATTAAAAGTAGGACTACAAGTCAGCAAGGCAATTAAGAATGCTAACAAAGGCACTGGAATTACATTTCTGTCAAGGAACCTAGACGAGTACACGAGAACAGAAGTGAACAGAAAGATATGCTGAAAGGCTGAGGTCAGGCGGATAGAATGGAAGGAGACTTGTATAGAGTATAAACACCAATATAAACTAGTTGGGCTGAATGGCCTACTTTTGTGCTTTATATTCTATGGGGAGAATTTTCTGTTTGGCATGTGGGGCCCGTTTAAAATGATGTGCAGTGACATCGGGCGTGTGTTCCGATGTCACTGCGCATCATCCTGACCTTCCTCTCGGCGGGCACGCACCGGAGTCGGCTGTGTGCCTGCTGAACTGTCAAAGGTCTCTTAAGGCCATTAATAAACCAATTAAAGATATTGACAGGGCTGCCCGTCCAACCTTAAGGTTGGCAGGCAGGTGAAAAACTCAAGCGACCTTTGCATTTTTCATGAAATCTCATCCATGGGTGGGATGAGGTTTCATGAAATGTTTATTACATTAATAAATATTTTTCAAACATTTCAAAAACATGTCCCAGCCCATGTGACGCTGTCACATGAGGGGACATGTGTAAATGATTTTTCCCCTTCTTTATTCAAAGTTCTCATTATGAAATTAATCTCCCTGAGGCAGCTCTGTGCCTCAGGGAGATTCCTGTGCTCTTTCGCGGGCAGGCCCTGACTCTCCCTCCTCCCCCCACCCACGCAGGTAGTGCTGTGCTACCAGGCGCACATCAGCCTGGGCAGGCCTTAATTGGCCCACCCATGTAAAATGGCGGCATGTAGCCGATCGTAGGCGGCGATCAGCTGAGCGTCCGCCTGCGTCCTCTCCAACCGGCCCACCCGACGGGGAGAAAATTCTCCCCTATATAATTCTATGTAACATGCCAACTTTATCTTGCAGTGTTGCCTATCACATAAGTCACAAGTGGCAACAATTTCCTTTCCAACCATTGAATGTCTGGAGGTGAAATCGGTCTGTGCTGGTAGCTCAAAATAAGCTCATGACAAATTGGTAGCCTGTTTTACGTTGCATTTGATTTTCTTTACCGCTGATTTAATTGAGCGCCATGTAAAATGGGCTGCTGTTTTTTTATGAACCTGTTTCTCATTACTGGTGCAGAGCAATTTCACTTCCATGTCTGTCCACTTCACAGTTTATTTCCATCTTTGTCATCAACAAAACACTGGCACAATTATACGGTCATTTTGACATTATTAAGGCTATATGGGCATTTAGGGCCACTCCCAGTGATTATCATCTTATTTGCATTACAATATGAACATAAACCTTCTGGTGTAGAAAATCACTACTGTTGTGTCCATTTTGCAGATGGAAAATGGGAGCAAAATGTCCGATTTCAAAGGGCCTTGTGCCCCAAAGGCGCCTGAAAAAACATCAGCTACCATAATGCCCTTGAATGATTTTCAGGCATAAGGGAGGCTGCCTAAAACAGGCTTTAGGACCTTGTATATGTGAATGAGAAGACTCTGCCCTTTTTTTAAGTTTCCTTTGAGAAATTGGTTTCCCCATGGAAGAAACTATTTTAAAACTGCAGAAAAATGGAAGGAGATTGCTGATGGTTGACCCCAGCCACCACCTCTCCTTCACCATTAAAAGAATTAGCAGTCCATTTTACACAGCGCTCAATTAAGTCTTTCCAGAATCGGCTTGTTCAGCTATCAAAAGAAGCTGCAGCAGATGATCTCATCTGAATGCGGCCAAAGCTCTGAAGCTGCATTCCCATCGAAAGGATGCCAGCAAAAAACAATAGTTAAGTCAATAGTAAAGATGGGGTGGTGGGGTTAGCTATCTGCAAGCTCTGTTTTCTGTATTTTTTTGTTTGTCCTTTTCACCCACCTGAATTTCAGATGTGAAATTGCCTCCAGCACTCAATCCATTTTGTCGTGGATATGAGTTTTCATAACAGGACTGCCACCAGTATATACAGGAACCAATACTGTCACTTCCCGTGCCATAGGTGGCATTAGGCAAAATTCATTAGGGGGAATTTTCCCCATGTCGGGCGGGCCGGTCAGGAGTGGGCGCGGGCCTGATCGCCGCCCATGATCGGATCCACACTGCCATTTTATGCGGGCGGGCCAATTAAGGTCTGCCCAGTGTGGTTCACGACTCCCGTGCAGAGCGGGAGTGGGCGGGCGGTGGCGGGCGTACTCAGCCCACCAGTTCCAATGGCGACCCAGCGGCCTGTTTAAATGAAGGCCTGGCAGCCTCGGAAAGGCTGCTCACAATGGCTGGGAGAAGGACTCTGCAGAGGGGCAATGGAGGTGACCCAAGTCCGGAGGGGAGGCCATCAGGGCAGGAAGGTAGGCCAGCGGCGCAGTATGCCCCTCATTTTTCCAACAAGTGCCTAGCTGCCCTCCTGGAGGAGGTGGCGGTGCGATGGGAGGTCTTTCTTCCGGGGGACGGGAGGCAGAGGCCTCCCCACCCGACCAAACGTACGTGGGAGGAGGAGGCCGAGAGTGTGAGCTCCCATGGTGTGGCGCGGGGCACATGGCTCCAGTACCGCAAAAAATTCAATGATCTCCTGTGCTCGGGAAGGGTGAGTACCATGTTGCCTCAAGTCACTTAATACAACCGTAACCCTTTCCCCCAAACCCCGCCCCCCAATACCCCCGCCATTACTGAGTACAGTAATGTCATTGATTCCCTCATGGCATGTATCCCTCGCTGAGTGTGACAGCAGAGATTGCCCATGTCCAGTCCACCCTGAGAGGGTTGAGCTAGGATGTGTTCTGCATCTGCAGCGTGTGTGACACTGACACCCAGAGTATAGAATGAGGTTGAAAGTCAAGGGTCTGCACCTAGGCAGAGAGCTGGAACTGGGAAGTATGTCAAAGTCAGGGTGCTAACATGTTGGGAGGGGAGCTTCCAGTTGGAGAGGCACCAATCCATTTGCTGGTGTTTGCGCTCCACGTGCATGTGCCAACTTGCTTAGCAAAGTGGCACCACATGTGAAGGAGGCAGAATTTGGGCAATGGGGTGGGGTCAGTCCTGGCTTGTTTGGGTGAGTGTGCGGCAGCTGTGGGGTGATGAAGAACTGGAGTCCTGCAATGTCCCACTCCGGCTGGGTTGGCAGGGATGCGATGGGAATTCAGGTGCAGGCTGGACTAATCAATGCTCCTCTCTCCTTTTCAGGAAAAGACTGCGCACAATGTGTCTGAACGAATGTGGACTGGCGGAGGGCAGGCCCAGTTGACCATCCTAATGGCTTTCGAGCAGTAGGCCATGGATTTGGAGAGGCACCATGCCCCCAGGTCCACCAATAGCAGTGAGGCTGGGGTGCCACGGGGAGGTATGTTTGGCGAGCACTCGGGTCACCATGTGTGTCACAGAAGCCATGACACTGCTGAATGCTCCGTGATTGAATTAGCAACATGGGTTTACCATTGATTATGGAAGGATGAGCACATAATGATCTGGCATGCAAGTTGACATTGTCTCTGTACTGTAACTAATCAAATGTCCTTTTTCTTCCTTTCAGCATCACCAGAGCAGGGCCGGGAGGAGGAGGCAGAGGGCCCTCCTCTCACCCCTGAAGCCCCCGAGCAAATGTGCTCACCAGCATCACACCATCTCTGCCAGGCAGGCACCAGTGCAGATACTAGCACCTCGGTGGGAATTAGATCTTCGGCTAGTGTCCTGGGGCATGGCGGTAAGGGAACTTCACACTCGTTTGAGATGTGGGCAGAGAGAGAGAGTGCCCAGGGTGCTGGGAGTTGGAGGACTCCTGGGGACCAGGTTCATGCTTGGTTGGTGGCTGATGATGTGCCTCTGAAGTCATCCGTGAGGCAGCGAATGCTGCAAGTGCAGCAGGGTATGCGGGACGATCTGGCGGAGATACATGAGGCTATGTGTGGCATGGTGCCCATGCTGGAGGAGTCCACGCGGAGCATCACCGATGCAATGAGCCTCATGGCCAAGCGCCATGCTTCCTCCATGGAGAGAGTGGCGGCTCTCATGGAGAGGCTCCTGCAGGAGAATAATCAGGGCCTCCTGGGGTTGCGCTCGGACCTGCAAGCCCTCACAGTGCCATTGGCCACAGCTGGTCAGTGCCAGTGTGGGAGATGGTCTGGGCATCATGTGTCCCAGCTCGATGCCCATCCATCTACGGTGAGCAGGGAGGTCTGAAGCGACCTCACATCGGCGCAGCAGCTGCCTGTCGTCCCTGCGGGCTCCTCTCAGGGTGCTCTGGATGAAGGCAGCAGCTCCTCCACCCCTCTGCCAGTGACTGTGGCATCTGATGAGGCTGTGGTGACTGAGGAGAAGCCAACTGTGGAACTGGCCGCTCCCTCCCAGGCGGGGCCATCAAATGCTCCACAGGCTAGAGGACGTCCGCCAAGGTCATCGAGGCCAACAGGACAGCGCAGTGAGCAGGCTGTCTCAAATGCCAGTGCCAGTAAGAGGACAGCACTAGACGTAGCACCTGTAAGTGCAAATTTAAGGCACCTTAGGCACACCACAGGTTTCTCACTGGTGCTTTTATGTTGGCCCATAGTATTTAGTCAAAAACTTGGTGTGATGTCCAACACCGTTTTTGTTTTGCTTTATGAGGTTACATTTGTTCACTCAATAAATTTTGACATGTTGCCATGCCCGAGGGTGATTCCTTACTTCTACAAGTGGACAGGAAGCCATGATGTTATGAGTGAGTTGTTTGACATTGAGCTTTATTGACAAGGGTCTTAGCTAATGTTAGTATCCAGGCTGATTTAGCACTCAGGTATTGAGTGTGGAACCTGCAGCCCTGGCGTGTGTTGAAGGTCCATCTGTGGTGGGCTAGCTGAAAGTTCTTTGCATTAAAGCCTCCCGGGTGCCCCTGCCTCCCTGGAGGTTGCCCGGATCAGCGCCCATCCCCTCAGTGTTCTCCTGTGTGTGCTCATCCTCGGACTCACTGCTGGACTCATCGTGTGCATCCGGAGCAACTGTGTCTACATCTTCCTTGTCCACTGCATCACCCCCTTTCCAGCGCCAGATTGTGGAGAGCGCAGCATGCAACCACTATCAGCGACAGACGATCTGGGGGGTATTGGAGTGCGCCCCCTGGGTGGCCCAGGCATCTTGAGAAGACCGATGGTTCTCTCCACCACAGCCTTTGTGGAGGTGTGTCTCCTATTGTACCGCTGCTCAGCTTCTGTTCTTGGACGGCAGAGAGGCGTCATGAGCCACCTTTTGAGGGGATAGCCCTTGTCACCCAGCAGCCATCCATCCAGCCAGGCTGGAGCACTGAAGAGCCCCGGCACTTGGGAGTGTCTGAGGATGTAGGCGTCATGGGAGCTGCCTGGGTACCTTGCACAGACTTGTAGAGTCTGCATCCTGTGGTCACACACTATCTACACGTTCATGGAGTGGAAGCCCTTCCTGTTGACGAAGGCACCGGGCTCACCTGCTGGCGCCTTCATGGCCACATGTGTGCGTCTATTGCACCCTGGACACGGGGGAAGCCAGCAATGGCCGCGAAGCCTCTGGCTTGCTCTATCTCACTGGCATTGTCCCAGTGGATGAAAGTGGATGCACGCCTGAATAGAGCGTCTGTCACCTGCTTGACAGAAGTATGGACAGTTGATTGGGAGACTCCACAGAGATCAACCCCTGGAAAGAGCTGGAGGCATAGAAGTTGAGGGCAGCTGTGACCTTTAGAGCCACTGGCATGGGGTGTCCACCCACACAGTTTGTGGAGATCTCAGGGCCTATCATCTGACAGATGGGGTTAACTGACTCCCTTGGGAGGTGGAGCCTCCTTCGGCACTGCACCTCAGACATATTGAGGTAGCTGCTTCGTCGCCTGTATACCCTGGTAGCAGGATAGTGGCGTCTTCTGCAGCCCCTTCTGCCTTGCATTTCCTGTTGGCCCTGGCCCCTTATTCCTGCACTTCTCCTCCCAAAGGTGGCTCCCCTGGAGGCTGAGTGTGGACTCCTGGCCTCCTCCCCCTTCTGGCCCTCCCTTCCTCCTCAGAGGTGGTGCCTCCAGTGGATAGCACAACTCCCATTCCCAGGCTAATGGAAGGCTTCCTGAAAACTGCAGGCCCCAGAAATGATTTCTACTGTAGAGTCCTGACCAAGGCTTTTACTCCTGTCCTAGCAGCTGGCATGAGTTTTGAAGTATTCCTGCTCACACAGGCAAGTATAAGTAACTTTCACACTTAAATATCTGAAAGATCACATTTGTGACCACACTCACCCCTCTTATCCCGCCCGTCGATGAGGTTTATACAAATGTCTCCTACCCGCTTGCCCGTTGCGCCCGTACAATGTCCTGAAGATTGCACAGGCTGCGAAAAATTGAATTCAATTGCTGCCTCAAGGGCCTTAACCGGCCTGTTAATTGATGGCGGGCACGCACCCGAACTTATAGCTCGCCCGCCTTCCCAAATATCGCAATGGTGTGCGGTGACATCGGGACGCTCGGCCGATGTCACCGCACATCATTTTACGCATGGGCGTGCAGGACCTGCCCCCCCGCACGCCAACGGGAAAATTCTGGCCATTGTATCCTTTGTTCTGTCAAGCAGTATTGCATCCTCCCAAAAAAGTCTAAACTGATGTATTGAAATGGAGACCATTTCTCTTTAAAGGCTTTTTCTGATCCTGGAATGGTATAAGCATCTAATGCATAGACTGTTCTACATTTTATTAGCATGGTGAAGTTCACTTTTAGCATCTTTTAGCTGGTGGACCTGGCTGGGCTGGATTTCACAGGGCCTCAAAGCAACTTAATTCTGGGAGCAGCATTAATCGCTTTAAGGTGAAACTTCCACCCCTATCTCAGTAGGAAGTCCTGCCTTAGAGCTGCTGGCCAATCAGATGGCCAACAGCTCTGTGGGCCCTGAAGCACTGGGCGGGAGAGGCGGCCACAGAAGGGACTACAGGTGCCTGACCTCGTATCGTGGAAGCTTGGGACCGGACATGTGCCGGATTTGGGATTTACGGATTTTGGGCCCTGGGCCTAGCATGTACTAATAACACATAAAATAAAGAATAAAAGGGTTTTATTCAAATTGCTACCCAGGGCATGAGCTTTGAATGTAGCTAGTTTTTGGGTCCTTCCGGATTTTGGGATGCTGGATAAGGGGTCTGGTACCTATACAGGCAGACCAACCACACTGGGGAGCCAAGGTAAGTCAGAGGTTGGGGGTGTCAGAGAGCGGTTGAGGGTAGGGTTGGCGGGGGAGGTGGGGGGAAGGCGGCCAAGTTCAAAATGCCGTAGGGAGGGTTAAAGGGGGGAGTGCCACTGATGGGCCCAAGGGACCTGCGATGGAGGTTCACCACCGTCTTTCCAATAACCAGCCCGTGCAGCTAAAGCTGCTGGGCTTCCCGCATGGCGTGGGCCTCCCCCTGTTGAGGGTAAAACACCAGCAGTGGCAGGATGAGACTCTTAAGTGGCCAAAATTTCAGAAAGGTCGAGGGCGGGCAGGTAAGTGGCAGGAAGGCCACCTGCTGGAGTTTACCTGCACCCCTGCCTTCAAACCTGCCAGTGAAGGAGTATAATATCCAGCCCACTGAGTTAGCTTTGAGACATGTTCATCCTAAAATTAGCTCAAATTAACTATGGTTAATATCATCCTTGAACCTGTATGAACAATGTATCAGACAAATCAATAGTTATACAGACGTTAATATTTGATTTCATGTTCCAGTTAAAAATTAAGACCAATGAAACAAATTATCAAAAGCATTCACCCTTTGACAGTGGTAAAATTTTAGTATAATAGGAAAGATGTTGGTTTCTCACTGTAACTTAGTTGATGCATGTTCTTAATTTCACGACGGTCATTACTCGTAAGTTGGTAATGTTCCAACTCTGTGCTGTTGATGGAGGGCCTTGGTAGCACAATTTAGTAGTTTGATTTTGTGTTTTCCATGATTTTCCAGACACTTCTTTTCTATGAGAATCATATTTCTTGTGAGCCCAAGTTTCCAATATGTGCTACTGATGGGCAAGTCTAAAATCATCCGCATTAAATACATTGACAGTTTCCAGCACATAAAACACCCACACTTAAAATGACCAGCCACTTACATCGGTCAAGAAGTGACAATCATTATGCATTGGCTTAAATGCCAATCTCAAAGTTGCTGGTTGTAGTGCCTTAAGTGCTCTGTTTATTTCAGGAGAAACTGTTCTTGAAAAGCTGAATTTCCGCATTTTTATCCAGACATATCTTGTCTCCATTGCAGAAGTGAAAGCTTTTTGCCAACATCCGCTCCAATTGAAGAGCTGAAAATCAGGGCGCTGTGAGCGGCTTATTACAGAGAGAGATTGAGAGAGAGAGGGAGAGTAAAGATAACCTTTCTGCAGGTGTTGTACCAGTCATTGCCCATAGTGGAAAAAGGGCATTCATACAAATATATCCACTAAAAGTGGCACAGGCTTTATTTTTCTTGCCTTGCAAATATTATGAAAAGGATATTCTGGAATCCAGTTGTTTTCAATGATCTGGGTGGATGGGGTTGGAATCTGATGAGAACATGCTTGCCTTTATTCCCTCTAACTCCATTTTGTAATAAACTGGCATAATGTACACTTGCTCATATTTGGCAGATGCATGTTAATATCATTACAGAGAGAGAAAAGTGCTGTCCTGGATCTTCTTGCCACTCTGCTCAGACCTTTCTACACCTTGACTCTGCTCTGACTCAACTGAGAGTCAAAGACTTTTGCAGAGGATCCCAGGGGAATTGCCTGTCCTATCAGAAGTTCAAACTTCTTGGGCAGTTTCCATGGAGGTCAACATGTTGGGACTTTTGTGGGTCCGATGTGCACCTTAGGTTGTACATCCAGTCTCCAACGATCCAGAAACCGGTAGATCTGGGCCACCACCTATGCTGCATTTTCCACTCAGTTGACATTGATGATGCCATAACTGCAGAGGGCGCATTCCAAATGCATGCAGTTGTAGTGATGTCATGCTAGTGATAGCCCAGGCAGCTGCCTGTATCAAGGATTGTGCAGACCAAACTCAACAGAATAGAATTACACCTTGAACTGGAAACTACAAACAACTTATTTTTTAAAAAGTCTGCCTTTTTAAAATAAAAATGGTAATAATTCAGCAGATTGCGTATCAGATAGTTATTGCATGAGATTGAGACGGTTCCTGAGATAACTGTTTCAAGATGTAAGTGTAGTGCTCCAGAAAGCAACACTTTCCTGAACTGATGGGAGACAGGTGTGAATTCTGACCATTTAAATGTGCCGTGTGCTGCTTTACTCTGTATCTAATCCATGTTGTATCTTTCGTAGGGAGGGCTTGGCGAGTAACAGCTTGGAAGAGGGGCGGGAGGCAGTGAATGAGCAGTGAGAGGGAAGCAACGAATTGGCAGTGAGAGGGAAGCAGCGAACGTTCAGGAGAGGGGCGGCAAGTGGGAAACAATGAGGGAGAGGCAGCAAGCGGGAGACAGCGAGTGAGAGACAGCAGAGGAGAGGGGTGCTGAGTGGGAGGCAATGAGCAAGGTGGAGAGGGCTTGGTCCAGCTGATGGGTGCATAACAATGTCATCAGTGGAGATAGGAGAAACTGCCAGGGTGCCAGATGCGCATGTGCAAATTTCCTGTTCAGCATCCGGAGTTCCAGTATTTCCATTAGTGGCCCTGTTTGAGTACTAGGCAATGCGGAGCATGTTAGTCCCCAGCACTCAGTGTTCCAAGGTCAGCAGAGATGGCCTTAGTAATTCTTTGGAAAAGGGGCCTCTGTAAAGCACTCAGAATGTAGTTGTGCACAAGTTCTGGGCAACAGTAAGGAAAATTACAGCAAAAAATGTAATTTTTTTCAGGCATCTTGTTAGCCTGCTATAGCAGGTGGAAGAAGGCAGCCATCAAGCTCTGCCACCATAAGTTACTGTCCAAAATCGGATGCAACTGCTCTCATTTCCCTAGAGGAGAACAAGGTCCTGTAAGCAAACTGCCACAGGGTCAGAATGTTGGTTGTAGTCAGGAGCATCCCACATAGTCAGAGATGCAACACGATTGCATAATCCAGGCTATGATTTGAAGCAATAAATTTCCCAAAATGAATTTGCCAGTGTTAGCAACCCTTAAATAAGAATAAAATTCACAAAAATAATTTGAGGAAAAAATCTGTAGAAAATAGTGAAAATATTAAACACTGACATTAAAGCATACAAAGTCTTAAATATTTTGCTCTCCTGCCCAGACACTGATATCCCCAAAGATGTGATATGGATGGACATATATATACACACACAAAAATAAATCAAGGAAGGTGGTAAAAAGAAGGCTGGATGTATATTATACAAGGTAGTAATTAATCGAAGAAAGCCATAAGGGATGGCAGCAGATTTTGTGTGATCTACAACTGTCATTTTGAGAGAAATTAAAACCTTCAAATCAACCTGATTTATCTGTTGTTTATATGCTATACAGGAGCATAAATTCAACATAATTGTGCCCATTTTATGTAAAACACATGCGATGATAAGCAATTTAGTCGAGCAGAGACTTGCACTTAATTTGCATACATGATTAGATCACTGCTAAATTGGCCAGGGCCTTTCACTGGTAGTGATGGTGCACCAGAGAGGCTGAGAAGCATCTTAAATTGATCACATGAATCACAAAAGTTAATATGCAGATACAGCAAGTGATAAGGAAGGCAAACAGAATGTTGCCATTTATTGCAAGGGGAATGGAGCAGGGTTGTTTTGCAATTATGCAGGGCGTTGGTGAGACCTGGAGTACTGTGTACAGTTTTGGTCTCCTTTAAGAAAGGATAAGAGTGCGTCAGAAGCAGTTCAGAGAAGGTTCACTTGACTGATGCCTGGGATGGGGGCTGTTCTCAAATGAGGAGAGGTTGAACAGGCTGGGCCTGTATCCATTGGCATTCAGAAGAATGAGAGGTAACCTCATCTAGACATATAAGATCCTGAGGAGACTTAACAGGATGGATGCTGAAAGGATGTTTTCCCTTGTGGGAGAGACTAGAACTAGGGGACACAGTTTAAAAATAAGGGGTCTCCCATTTAAGACAGAGATGAGGAGAATTTCTTTCTCTCAGAGGGTCGTTAGTCTTTGGAACTCTCTATACTGGAGAGCAGTGGAGGCAGGGTCATTGAATATTTTTAAGGCAGAGATAGAAAGATTCTTGATTAACAAGGGAGCCAAAAGTTACTGGGGATAGGGAATGTGGATTTGAGGCCACAATCAGATCAGCCAAAGATTTTATTGCATGGCAGGGCAGGCTCGAGGGACTGAATGGCCAAATGCTCCTAAATTCATATGTTTGTATATGTATGTATCTAACCTGATCATCAAATTCGTAGATTCCAGTCACCCGTTTCTTCATCTAAAGCTAAGAATGCTGAAGATTGAAATATCTGTGTTATTGCCAAATCAGTCTTCAACTTAGTTTAGTATTATTGGAGGAGCACTATCCTTGAATTAACTCTGTTATCCATGGTGCCAGCTGCCTAAACTGGTCGACATGAGATAAGTCATTAACGCTAGAGTATGATTAAGCTAAATTTCCCTACATAAGAATAGACACACATATGTTGTGTAAACCTGTTCACTGGCCCCTGATGTGCAGTTCTGTGCACAAATCATTCTTTTGCCTATTTTATTATATGAAATCATCGGATGGGCTTTTCCACTCCTGCCCACCGCTGGGATTGTCTGGTCCCGTTGAAAGTCAATGGGCTTTTAGCTGGGCCCCCGAATCTCCCATGGCGGGTCCCGCCACAACAGGGCCGGAAAATTCTGGCCATAGCAAGCAGTCACAGGCCATAGTCCTGCTGCTTAGATTTATGCAAGACAGCTTGTGCACATTGATTTGTATTGACGTAGTAAAAATATATCTACTACAGATAAATAGAAAGGACATATGTGTTCATGAGAGAAAATGTTCCATAAGGTTAAGACCTACTTGATAACTGTTCATTTTAAAGAATTAATATGACTTCATAATTAAACTGTTTCACTGACTGGGCCTCAGTTTCATTATTGTAAACCCAACTATTATCTCACCTGTAGTATTTGATTAGCTTTTCCCTATTTTTCTCAGGTCTAATTTGCAAGCACACAGTGCCCATAACAATGCAAAATTAGGTGCAGTAAATTTATTCCTTTTCACTGCTTAAAAATCCATATCCACAGTGCTATATATGTAAACTGCAGATCTAAAAGCTGAAGTGTACCTAAATGCAGACAGAAATAACAAAATGGTCAAAAATCTTTAGAAAAGCTAAATGTGCAAGCCCATTGAATATGGAGCCATTAACGCCACTTGTTCTAGAAATATGTAAAATCAACACTAAGGGCGGGATTTTCCACACCCGCCCATCGCCACCATCTTCCGGTCCTGCCGCAAGTCAATGGACTTCTGGCTGGGGCGCCGCCTCACCCGTGACAGGGCCGAAAAATTCCATGCCTAGGGCTCTGTCCCATATTTTTAAACTCTTAAAGAAAAATTTGGATAAATATTTAATGATATCTAAATTAGAGACAAGCTAAGCGCTTTGGCTATTCTATTAATGCCCATGGTCTGCCTGATGGAATTTTGTAGTGAATGGACAGGCAAAAGACCCATCTGTTTCAGATGGGAGATTGTTTTTATATGCAAATCAATGCTTTGGCTACTTGTATGGGTGTGAGCAGCCTAATCAGTGACACAAAGGCAAAGGAGTTTTTTTTAGAACTACTGTGGGGGTGGAGACGCAGGAGTGCCTAGTCTGCCAACACAAGCGGGCTGTGCTCCACTTGCCCATTTCATGCCTGCAGCTTATCAGCTACATTTTAATGAGTCGCAAACCTGGAAGTGGATTTATGTTCAACTCATATTCTACCTAATTTAAAAAATGCATACATGCATTTATTTTCTTCTTAATCCTCCACCCACCATCAACGAATAAACATTTCATCGGATAGCATTAACAAGGGAAGCGGCCACACATTGGGGAAACCTTGTATAAATTGACCATTCCTCTGCAGCTGAGACAGTTCAGATGCAACCAAATTGCTATGATTGGAGTTGGGCCTCTAGCTTATCATGGTTCAAGCTAACAGTGCAGCCTTGCAGCACGGGTTAGGAGAATGCCTGCGCACAAGCTGAGAGCACAGCATGCAGTCCAATGGGCAAAGCTGCCGCCAATTGCTCAGGTGGAGTGGGCCGGAGGTGGGTGGGGTTTCGGGTAGCCATGCACACAAGCTGAGGTGGTCCTTGAAAGGCGATGATGACAGCAATGAGGCCATAGCACCGGTCAGACGAAGCAGGCATGCTCAGGAGGCCCTCACAGCTGCTAGATTTGTGGAGGATGATGACGACATGCAATGAGGAGACACCATAAAAACCTCACATTGCATTTATGAACATTTGACTCCAGTCTGGATTATAGCAGCGCGCATGCCCTCTATGAGAATGCTCCGGTCATTGATATGCATTGGAGGCCATAATAGTCGCTCGATTACAGGAGGATGATGATGATATACAGAGAGGAAACTTCATAGAACTTCATGTAGCCTCTGAGAATGTCTGACTCCTGTCTGGCTGAGGGCAGCTCGCTTGTGCTCTGTGATCAGGATCATATCATGGAGTTGCAGCCATGAAACTTTAATAGCATCTGATCCTTTGTCTGCCTTCAGAAAGCTGAGCCCTTCAGGAGCATAGCGTCACAGGTCACAGATGCTGAAGAAATAGGGGCCAGCCACACTTTAAGGTGCAGAGAAAACACAGAGAGAATGCCGGAACTCTGTGACGCCTGCCTACGACATTCTGGCAGCAATGACAAACACCATCGAGGTACAGGCATCAGTAATGTGTCCAGGGAGTTTGAGGTCGGAACATTACTTCGGTCTGAAGGCTGCACAAAGCACAGGGAAGAGGCCCTGGACTAAGACACTTGCCTTTATCTGGTGCAGAGAGGTTTTACATCTGAGTGACACAAACACTGCTCATCAGAACAAGCAGCCATAGGCAGGAAGACATTTTGGGGAGTTTATTGTCAATAGTGAACATTATGAACAAGTTATTAACACCCGTGCCCGGGTTGTGCAACTACATCTTCCTAACTTTCCTAACCGTGCCGCTACATCTTGGTGCTCCCCGGACATCCACAGCGGAGGTGGAGGCAGCCTGCTGACTGCGACGCCCTGTCTGTGTTGACCTAGGTGGGCATCCTCTGGAGGGCTGAGACCTGGAGGATTCCGGCCTGTTTTCAGGGTCCTGCTGTGTGACAGTGGCATCCTCCTCGGCCTGTGCAGCTGGAGCTGCTGAGGTGACAGGAAGGAGGGATTCCGATGGGCTGGACACTCCTGGAATCGCCTGGATGATGGCCCCAGAGGGCGGACCTGCTGCTCCTCTTCCCTATGGGTGCCCAAGGGCCCCTGGCTGACTCCTTGAGGAGAAGGGGTAACTGAAGTGAGATTGGGCTGTCCTGCACCCCTCTCTCGTACACACTGTTGGAGGCTAACTATGGCATCAGAGATGGAGTTCAGCCCGCACAACAGTGCAGGAGTGAAGTCCTGGACCAAGGTCACTATAGTGGCTGCCATCCTACCAGTGTTGAACTTGGTGCGTTGGCATATGCAGGTGTGATAACCTCAGCCTGAAGGCAAACAGACTCCTCCATCGTGCCTTGCAATTTGAGGAGTGCAGCGGACATCCCTTCCTGATGTTCCTGAGCTTGCCTTTGCAGCTCCAGCAACTGTTACATGACCAAGTCCACAGGCTTGTCATCTGACTCGGACTCAGGAAATTTCTGGCGTCCAGCAGTTTTCTGAGTGCCGAGGACCTGGGAAGTCCCTGCTGTGGATCAGAAAGTACGATGTGTTCAGCAGATTGTGATCCCGAGACTACTCTAAAGCTAGGTCCCTCTGCGCTGATGGATGGTGTGGGGTGAGAGAGAGAGAGAGAGAGAGAGAGAGAGTAAGATAGAGATGTATTCACGCATGTTCCCGGGCCACGTGTCCTGGGCGCAAAACAGCAAGCGAGCTTCTTTGAGTAAGTGTCCACTCGTTTCAGCAATGTGGGCGAGTGCATCGACCTCGGGGGCGATTTCAACTGTACCCTCGGATCTTCACAGTGCCCAGAACCGCTCGCTAGATATGAGTAAGTTGAGGGACCTGGTCGGGTCCAAGGCGTTCGTATCCTGCGTCCGTTGGCTTCTGTGTGGCTGGACCCACGTCTGGTGTGGGCGGAACTCATTCCGTTCTGCGCTCAGACAGGGTCTGTGTACTGGCACTTTAACAACCTGCTGCTGGAGGAGGAGTGGTTCCTGGACTCGTTCCATCATTTCTGGGCCAGCTAGAGAAGGAAGCGGAGAGGATCTCCTCCTTGAGGCTATGGTGGGGCATGGGCAAGACTCACGTCTGCCTCTTCTGTCAGAAGCACGCGAAGGGGTTGACAAAGTGACGTAAATCCAGGGTCGAGGAGTTGGAGAAGGAGGTGCTCGACCTGGAGGCATGTCTCCGTCAGCCCGATGCGGACCCGGCCCTGCGGTCGGTGTACGATGAGAAGAAGGGCGCGCTGCGGGACCTGCAACTCGTCAGGTCCCGTGGCGCCTATGAGAGGTCGTGGATCTGGTTCCTCAAGGACCTGGACTGCGACTCCCCCTTCTTCTACTCGCTGGAAATAAGGCATGGGGTCCGTCAGCAGCTCTTTACGCTGCTGGCCAATGGCGGATCCCTTGTCTCGGATCCAGAGGGCATCAGGGCCATCGCCTGGGACTATTATACTGCCCTGTTCTCTCCGGATCCGTCCAGCGAGGATGCTCGCAGAGTTTTGTGGGAGGACTTGCCACAGATCGGCCCGGGGGTGCCTGAAAACTTGACTCCCCTATAAATCTGGGGGAGCTGACCGGCACCTTCGGCAGCCTCTCCGGGGCAAATCCCCAGGGCTGGATGGGCTGACTGTGGAGTTCTTCAGTGCATGCTGGTGCGTCCAGGGGTACAACTACGGGGGGGGACCTGGGGAGAGTATCGCTGCTGGGGAGGTGCCCCTCTCATGACACAGGGCTGTGATTGCCCTGCTGCTTAAGAAGGGTATCTCCACCACCTCAAAAACCAGCGCCCGGTCTCTCTGCTCAGTGCGGATTACAATATATTTGCCAGGGCAATGTCTTCTCATCTTGGCACCGTGCTGGACCACATGATCCACACTGACCAGTCCTACACAATCCCGGGCCATACCATCTTTGATAACATCCATCTGGTCTGGGACATTATCCACTTTTCCCAGAGGACTGGTCTGTTGAGTGCCTTCCTGTCTCTTGGCCAGGGGAAGGCATTCAACAGGGTGGATCACGGATATTTATTCGGGACTCTGTGAGCATTCGGGATGAATTTATTCGCCCGGAATCGACTTCTGTACGCTGCTGCAGAGTGTCTAGTTAATGTTAACAGGTCACCGTGCAACTGTGCCATCTTTTACCAGGACCTGATCAAAGTCTGGAACATGGTCGCTTTGCAATGCAGCTCTCCGCCGTCAGGAGTAGTGGCTATCGTCAGCGAGCCCCTGCTCAGGAATCCACCCCTTTGCCCTTTTCAGTGGCTGGCGGAGAGGAGGGCTGTGGCTGCCAGGGTGACCAGGAGTGGGCTGGATGATTCCGCAGCAGTTGGCACATTGTGCGTCCGTGGACATTCAGCTTGTCGCCAATGCCATTCAAGACCTTAGGACGGTCATGTTCGGTCCCGATGTCACTCTGGGTCTTGAGGTGGCACAGTTGCACGGTGGACTTCCGTCTGAGCATACCCCAGTTCGGATGGAATTCCACATTGGCCCCAAGCCCCGGGCCCTCCCTCGGGAGCCGATGCCCTGCAACCTGAGTCGCCTCGTGGAAATGCCCTCTGTGCCCTTTAGCACAGCGCGGAGGGGTTTCCTGTATGGGCTGCTGCTGCACAACCTTCACTTCCTTGCCTTTGCCCGTCACCTGGACACACCCTGGCTGCCTTGTTGCCGTCCAGCGGCTTAAGTCACCAGTGGGGATGCCCTCTATGGGGGTGTCCTCCCACTTTCCACTGGGGACCTGGGATGGAGGGTGTTGCACACAGCAGTCCCACACAACTATAGGATTTGACGGTTCACAGACTTTTTTGTCCTTGTGGAGGCTGTGGACCATGTCTATGTTAATTGTTGTAGGCTGCACCCCATTTTCAGTTAATTAAAAAACCTTTTACTGTTGTTTTGTTTGCATTTTAGTCCCACTCTACGGACTACGGACACCTTGTGTGAGGGGGCTGGGAGAGAGGAGGACCTCCTCCTGATCCTGTTCTTGGGCCTGGCCAAGATCCAGGCAGTGGGCGATTGAGGGGGGTCATCCGACCTGACTGTCTGCCCCTCTGCCGAGGCTAAGTTCACGGCCAGATGTCCCTGGAGAGGGAGCAAGCGGTGTCTGCTGGCATTGTCAAGGCCTTCCGTGCTCGGTGGGCACCGCAGGGACTGGGGTATTTTATTGACCATGTTATTCACATTTTGGTTTAATGTTTGCAAGTTTCCTTTAAATTTTGTCTTTGTTTTCACAGTTTCCCTTTAAGGGGTTGCTTTTCACTTTGTCCCTAATTTTGTTAATTTAGTTTACTTGGTTGACTCTAAACAGTTACATCTTCTTAACCTTCCTAACCCTGCCGCTACACCTTGGTGCTCCCTGGACATCCACAGCGGAGGTGGAGCCAGCCTGCTGACTGCTATCTGTTATGACCTTGGTGGGCACCCTTTGGAAGGTCGAGACCTGGAGGGCCCCGGCCTGCTTTTAGGCTCCTGCTGTGTGGCAGTGGCACCCTCTTCAGCCAATGGAGCTAGAGCTGCTGAGGTCACAGGAAGAGGGGGTTCGGATAGGCCAGACACTCCCAGATTCACCTGGATGAATGGCCCCTGGGGCTATAGCTCTGATCCTCCTCCCTATGGGTGCCAAGGGCACCTGGCTGACTCCTTGAGAAGAAGGGGTAGCTGGAGTGAGATTGGGGCTGCCCCGCACCCTTCTCGAGTACACGCTGTTGGAGGCCAACTATGGCGTCAGCAACGGAGTTCAGCTCACGCAGCAGTGCAGGAGCGATGTCCTGGACCAAGGTCTCCATGATCCTATGAGTGTTGAGCTCAATACGTTGGCATGCCGGCGCTATCACCTCAGCCTGAAGGCGAATGCTCTCCTCCATCATACCTTTCAATCTGAGGAGTGCAGCGAACATCCCTTCCTGACGTTCCCGAGCTTGCCTTTGCAGCTCCAGCAACTGTGACATGACCGAGTCCAGAGGCCCAACAACTGACTCGGACTCAGCAAATTTCTGGCCTCTAGCAGTCCTCCGAATGCCGAACATTTGGGAAGTCCCTGCCACCACCTGCTGTGGATAGGAAAGTGCGATGTGCTCACCAGATTGTGATCCCGAGGCTACTCTAAAGCTAGGTCCCACCAAGGTGTGTGCCTCTCTACTGGTGTGGGTGAATGCCATGACAGAACTTCAGGGAGGGCGCCTTCAGATTCCTCTTCAGATGTTTCTTTGGAGCTTGATTGGAGGCCCTGGGTCAAGGACTCCCTCAGTTGTTTGGCAGATGTGCCAGCGAAAGCAAGGGGAGATAATTAGTGCATGGCAGTGGCCTGTGAAACAGGACACATCACTCTCAGCATGGTTGTCTGATGATGTTGCCCTGCTGGATCCTGACTTGGTAGAGCACCGCCAACCTCACCATCAGCACAAGCAGTCCAGATCTTCACCGGCCAGCTGGCTGGCTCTGTTTTCAAAGTCCGCGACGACCTTGATTTCAAGTATTTCTCCACCAGTTTTCAGCCTCTCCCTCTTGTTTTCTGCCAGTTTGTCCTGCATGAGTAGAGATGGAAAGACTGTAAGCAGGACGCCTGCCAGCCCAGATGACAAGTATGCCTGGCATGTGTAGATGATGAGTGGTCCCATGGACGGGATGAAGATAATGATGGTGAGTGTGAGAGAGTGAATGGTAATGTCCCTTGAGTTGGCAGTGAGTGAGAGCCCTGTGGACATGTGATGGGTTTGTGAGCATGTGAGTTGACAGTGATGAGAAGAGTGACTTACCCTGGCGGAATGAAGGAGATAATTCATCCTCTTGTGGCACTGGGTGGCTGTCCTCTTTTGCAGGACGTTGGCGCTGACCACCGCTGCTAACGCCTCCCAAGCCGGATTGGTGATGTTGCTGCCCGTCCTGCGGCCAGAGCGGGGGTAGAGGACATCACAGCCCCCACTGCATCCAAAAGGCACTCGAGGAATACATCATTAAACCTGGGAGCTGCAGTCTTTTTGCCTTTCAGGGCCATGTCTTCTTTGCAGCAGTACTGGGCCGAAAGCACTGAGGAGTCTGTGTGCAGCTGCACTTTAAATATAGCACTTGGCGTGATGAAGCAGCGAGGTGATGGTGTGGCGGGTGAATGAGAGCCCACCCACCGTGGAAACGGCGTGTTTTCCGGGAATGCATAATTAACATGGCGAGTTTGGGATGGTATGGTGTGAAAATCCGCCATTCGGTTGATGTGTAAAACATAGTTTTACCCACCTGCTGCCACCACAATCTGGAATAATTCTGCCCTTAGTGTTACAAAGCATCCCCCCAAAATGACACTCTACTTGGTCAGACCCAGAAGTAAAAGCCTTCAGGCAATGTTCCCTTACAGATGTTTAACTTTAACAAGTATAGTAATATTACCCAAGGCAAACTGCTGTTGCTTCAATAAAGACATAGCACATGACCTGTAACTCTCTTCCACTCTGCTGTGAAAATCCAAACTTCAGAATGAAACTGCTTTTTGCAGCCCAAGACATTTCTGGCTTAATTGGGTGGTTGATTCAAACTGCATCCTCTCTCAGCTACAGCTCCAGCTACAGCTCCAGCAACTACATCCCACACCTCCAACTCAACAGTCCAGCAACTCAAACAGCTACAGCCACCCTAAGCTCTCCTCAGTAACTATGAAATACCTTTTCTCCCCTTTCATCTCAGGTTCCATTGTTTTCATGCTGCTTTGAAACCCAAACCTTCCAAATATAAGATCTTTCCTTTGCTTTTGGGTCAATAAAATATAATATCACTCCTTCTATTTGCCTGTGGAACTCCTGCAAGATGCAAGCATGTTACTTGTTACCTCTGACTCCACGTTGATATTCAAACAAACACTCAACTTATGGAAAAATGCAAATGTTAGATTCAACCTATTCACTTGTACCTCAAACCTAACACCTCTATTCTTTTCATGTTTTAACCCCCCCAGGCAACCTGCCTCCTATTAATCTCTGCTCATCTTAATTAAAGCGTTCATACATACACACAAACACACACACACACACACAGCCTCCTTCACATTACAGAATCACAGAATCACACAGTGCAGATGAGGCCCTTTGGCCCATCGCGTCTGACCCGACACATGAGAAACACCTGTCCTACCTACCTAATCCCATTTACCAGCACTTGGCCCATAGCCTTGAATGTTATGACATGCCAAGTACTCATCCAGGTACTTTTTAAAGGATGTGAGGCAACCCGCCTCCACCACCATGCCAGGCAGCGCATTCCAGATTGTCACCACCCCCTGGGTAAAATAGTTTTTCCTCACATCCCCCCTAAACCTCCTGCCCCTCACCTTGAACTTATGTCCCCTCGTGACTGACCCTTCAACTAAGGGGAACAGCTGTTCCCTATCCATCCTGTCCATGCCCCTCATAATCTTGTACACCTCGATCAGGTCGCCCTCAGTCTTCTCTGCTTCAACGAAAACAACCCAAGTCTATCCAACCTCTGGAAAAACTCAGCAGGTCTGACAGCATCTGCAGAGAGGAACATAGTTAACGTTTCGAGTCCGAATGACTCTTCATCAGAAGTAAAGAAATATAGAAATGTGGTGAAATATTTCTTTAGTTCTGATGAAGAGTCATTCGGACTCGAAACATTAACTGTGTTCCTCTCCACAGATGCTGTCAGACCTGCTGAGTTTTTCCAGCTATTTTTGTTTTTGTTTCAGATTTCCAGCATCCGCAGTATTTTGCTTTTATCTATCCAACCTCTCTTCATAGCTTAAATGTTTCATCCCAGGCAACATCCTGGTGAATCTCCTCTGCAGCCCCTCCAGTGCAATCACACCCTTCCTATAATGTGGCGACCAGAACTGCACACAGTACTCCAGCTGTGGCCTCACCAAGGTTCTATACAACTCCAACATGATCTCCCTACTTTTGTAATCTATGCCTCAATTGATAAAGGCAAGTGTCCCATATGTCTTTTTCACCACCCCACTAACATGCCCCTCTGTCTTCAGAGATCTATGGACACACACGCCAAGATCCCTTTGTTCCTCAGAACTTCCTAGTGTCATGCCATTCATTGAATACTTCCTTGTCAAATTACTCCTTCCAAAGTGTATCACCTCACACTTTTCAGTGTTAAATTCCATCTGCCACTTATCTGCCCATTTGACCATCCCGTCTATATCTTTCTGTAGCCCAAGACACTCAACCTCACTGTTAACCACCCGGCCAATCTTTGTGTCATCCGCAAATTTGCTAATCCTACCCCCTACATAGTCATCTATGTTGTTTATATAAATGACGAATAATAGGGGACCTAGCACAGATCCCTGTGGTACGCCTCTGGACACTGGCTTCCAGTCATTAAAGCATCCTTCTGTCATCATCTTCTGTCTCCTACAACTAAGCCAATTTTGAATCCAGCTTATCAAATTACTCTGTATCCCATGTGCATTTGCCTTCTTTATAAGTCTCCCATGTGGGACCTTGTCAAAGGCTTTGCTGAAATCCATATAAACTACATCAACTGCACTACCCTCATCTACACACCTGGTCACCTCCTCAAAAAATTCAATCAAATTTATTAGGCATGACCTCCCTCTGACAAAGCCATGCTGACTATCCCTGATCAAACCTTGCCTCTCCAAGTGGAGACAAATTCTCTCCTTCAGTATTTTCTCCAATAGTTTCCCTACCACTGATGTGAGACTCACTGGCCTGTAGTTCCCTGGCTTATCTCTACAACCCTTCTTAAATAGCGGAACCACATTAGCTGTTCTCCAGTCCTCTGGCACCTCCCCCGTGGCCAGAGAGGAATTAAAAATTTGGGTCAGAGCCCCTGTGATCTCCTCCCTTGCCTCCCTCAGCAGCCTGGGACACAAATCATCCGGGCCTGGAGATTTGTCCACTATTAAGCCTGCCAACATCTCCAATACCTTGTCACTCCCTATATCAATTTGCTCAAGAACCTCACAGTCTCTCTCCCCGAGTTCGATACCTTCATCCTCATTCTCTTTGGTGAAGACGGATGTGAAGTATTCATTCAACACTCTAGCAATGTCCTCTGGCTCCACCCATAGATTGCCCCCTTGGTCCATTATGGGCCCCACTCTTTCCCTGGTTATCCTCTTCCCATTGATATACTTATAGAATATCTTGGGATTTTCCCTACTTTTACCAACCAGAGCTTTCTCATATCCCCTCTTCGCTCTCCTAATTGCTTTCTTAAGCTCCACCTGCACTTTCTGAACTCCACTAATGCCTCCGCTGATTGTACCTTGTACCTGCTAAAAGCCTCTCTTTTCCTTCTCATCGTATCCTGAATATCTCTGGTCATACATGGTTCTCTGGGCTTGTTACTCCTTCCTATCACTCTAGAGGGAACATGTTGAGCCTGTACCCTCCCCATTTCCTTTTTGAACACTCCCACTGCTCCTCTGTAGATTTCCCCAGAAGTAGCTGTTCCCTGTCTACCTTGGTCAGATACTGCCTTATTTTACTAAAATTCGCTCCCCCCCAATCCAAAACATTTTATTCCCCCAAAATATAAAAAGCCATCAATTTCTCACATTGCCTTACAGTGTGGTAGAGGCAGTAACCCTCATCATAATTTTAAAATATTTGGATATGCACTTGAAATGCCATAACCTACAGGCCTATGAACCAAGAGATGGAAAATGGGGTTAGGATCACTCTTTTTTCCAATTGACACACACACAAACTGAATGGTCTCCTACTGTGCTGTAAAATGTTCAAGTTTCTATACTACCTATTCAGCATTGACTGCAATAACAAACATTTTTTTTTATTTGTTCATGGGATGTGGGTGTTGCTGGCTAGGCCAGCATTTATTGGCCACCCCTAATTGCCCTTGTTCAGAGGGCATTTTTAGAGTCAACCACATTGCTGTGGGTTTGGAGTCACATGTAGGCCAGACCAGGTAAGGACAGCAGATTTCCTTCCCTAAGGGACATTAGTGGACCAGATGGGTTTTTATGACAATTGACAATGGTTTCATGGTCGTCATTAGACTTTTAATTTCAGATACTTATTGAATTCAAATCCCACCATCTGCCATACCGGTCCGCAGAGCATTACCCTGGATCTCTGGATTACCAGTCCAGTGACAATACCACTATGCCACTACCCCCCCACTATATTCAATAAGTACATTTCACCTTTTTAAGGTCCTTGTGTGCTTCATGCCCTTAATAAGTGGTACAAGGTTATAGGAGAAAACATGACTGGAAAGTGGAATGCCACAAGCCCCAGCATGTAAAGCAGCTGACCTGCTGAACAAAATTGCTGATTTACCCTAGATTAGCCAGTGCGATCTGGCAGAGTGCCTTGCTCCACCAAAACCTACTGTTTTAGACTTGCTAAAATGGTAATGAAGCTGACATTTTATATATGTCTATTGGATATGGCACACCCATTTTCAAAGTTGAAGCTCTGCTTGTCCACAAAAAAGCTACAAAATAATTTTTGTCAGAGTTTGTTGCAATATCAGAAAGGACTGAGAAATGTGAACTCGGGGTGATGAGAAAAATAACAAAAGCCTGGCTGCTTTAAAGGATTTAAAATATTTAAATTGTAGAAGACTTCGAAAACTTCCCAAAGATGCTTGAAAATCAAGAGGTGAAAGGAAGTGAGTAACTTAAACAATCACCATCACCAGGGAAAAGATGCTGGGAAAACTATTAGACCTGAAAGCTGACATGTCCCCAGGACCAGGAGGCCTGCATCTTCGTGTCTTAAAAGAAGTGGGTGCAGAAATAGTGGAGGCATTGGTTATAACCTTCCAAAATTCCTTAGGTTCTGGAGGGGTCCCTGCAAATTGGAAAATAACAAATGGAACACCTTTATTCAAGGAAGGAAGGAGATAGAAAGCAGGAAACTAAAGGCCAGTTAGCCTAACACCTGTCATAGGAAGATTGTTAGAATCCATTATTAAGGAGGTCATAGCAGGATACTTAGAAAATTATAACCTGATCAGGGGCTAGATTTTTAAGTTTGAAGTGGGAATCGTGAGTTGTGAAATTTAGCAATGTCACAATCCCACCTTCTACACAGGAGTGCCGACTGGTGAGATTTTCAACAGGTGGAGGTGGGATGGCCTGGAGTCAGCACTGCAGCCAGAGGTGGGACGATGCTGAAGCAGCCAGGTTAAAAGGCACTCTTCCATTTGACAGACATTGGCCAGTTCTGCAGATCAGTGTGAGGCCCCTCTGGCCCTCACATTCTCACCTCCTCTTAAATCCCTTCCTCTCCCCTCACCACTAAAACTCAACCCCAATACTTAACTCAACCCCATACTCCCACAACCCCCATACCCCTCGACCCCTTACCCTCCTTCAACCCACCTTCAACCCCCCTCACCCCTTACCCATACCACCCTAAATCCTTCCCCCATTTAATCCTCATCCCCAAACTCACTCACTCATTATGCACTATACACAGAACTCACCAGCCCTGTAATAACAATTGGAAGTCTCTGAAAAGATCATAAGTCTGTCAAAATAAACAAACATTATTTGAAATGCCTTTTAAAAACATTCTCCTCTTCAGAAGCTCATAAGTCTATCAAACTGAACCTGCACACATACCTCTGAACAACTATGTAAATAAACCCTCCTGAGCAATATCTATCAGATCCTTTGAAGACAGGCAGATGCTTAGCCATCTGCCAAATCTTTGAAATAGCCAAACAGATGGATCTGCTGCACTTCAAAGACTGATTGAAAGCTCACTCATCTGTTAAAGCTTTGGAGCAGCCAAACAAATGCTGAACTGAGCTGCAAATTAACAAAAACAAAAGCAATGGGGACATTTCACACAATCAGCTCTGGATTTCATACTGGGCTAGCATTACAAGATTCTGTAATGCAGAATAGCACTTTACCCATAGATAATCTACTCTAATGCACCCAAAGAAGTTTCCACTTTCAGAATGCTGTTCTTTCCCTTGACACCTTGTCAGTTGTCAAAAGTAACAACCTGGCCGCCACATTATTTAATGGTCACTTACATTTTCAAATCAAAACACAATCGTTATTCACTGTAGTAAAAACAGATATAACTGCTGCTAAAGCATTTCAAAATGACATGTGAAGCAGATAATATCTTCTGTACTGACCTTTCATATGGTTCTCCCTTCCAAACCATGGTACCTGAAAAACCTGACTTGCTCGATCAAAATTGAGGAAGCTCTGAAATGTTCACTTCCACAAAGATGCTGACAAAGTCGGGACAGCAGTGTGTGAGCTCACAGCCCACCCCTTTTCCTGCGCCGATGAAAATGGCTGCCACCAGAAATAGGGGCAGGAATGCCTGATGCAGATCCTGCCTGCCATTTGTAAAGCCCGCCCAACCCACTTCAACCGTACAACGGGATGGGAGAATCTGGCCCCAGATGTCTGATCCAGCCTTTGGACTAGAGTATAACCTAATTTCTGAAGCAACTTATGTTAAGGCAACAAGAAAGAATGTCTTTGAAAAGATGGACAGTGAAGTTGAACTTAACGTGTGCTGTTCATCTTTCAAAAGATGTCTTGAATTCATTCAATCTATAAACAATCAAGTATTGTTTCAAGAAAGCAGGATATTTTAATGGTGGTAATACAACTGCTAATGAGAATTTGTGGAATAAATGAAGACTTTTACCATAGGTACCTAATGTAAGAGGAAGAATTTTCTTTGATGTGTCACCTTGGTGACCACAATGCTGTACCTGAAACAGATAACAATGACATTGAAGAGATGGTAGATGCAATGTAGCTCAATATGAAGAATAGGAAGACCAAAGAACAGGAATAGGGACATTGAAGAGAATAAAGTAATGCTGACCCATGTTCACTATAAGGTTCATTGCAGTATGTTGTTATAGAGTCAGATTAAGAGCATTTCAGAAAGGTGGACATAACTTAAATCCAAACTGCCAGAGAAACATTGCACTGGTGCAGAGGGTTCTGGAGTTCCAGAGTTCTTTGGCAGAGATATGTAGGACTGCTGTAGCATAAGTTTCTATTCAGTGACATGAATGTTAGTGTAAAACCAATTATTTTCACAAGGTTTTAGCATTTAACATTTTTTAAACATACCTATTTGACTTCCATACATATTTCCTCAGTGACCGTGTACTCCACTCAAGGTAGTGTTCCACCAATCTCTCCAACCATTTACTGCAATTGGCAATGACCTATCCTGCCTTTGTTTTCAGTGGAGCTATTTTCTTCGCTGTTGGACCTGTTGCCTTTTTGATCCCTTCATACATGCTCCTTGTGTCGGAAGACATCTGGAAATTCTGGCAAAGTTGTAACCAGTAGTCATTGGCAGATTCCTAGCAGATTGTTGGACTTTGAGAAACACTTAATGCATGAGTCTCCTTGCTCAGGTATTCCTTGTAATTAATGAGAGTGGATTACTTAGCTTTGGTGAGAGGTTCCATTACAGCAATGATAGTCTCAAAACAGTCAGTATTTTCCACCTTTGCTTCCCATATGTTGAGAGCACGGTATTGTAAATAGTGTCTCGAAGCATGTTCCAATTCACTTCAGCACTGTGTGTTGGAATGCTGGCGAGATCCTGTTCAATCAATTCAAAGGGCGGAATTTTACACCGGCGGGATTTTACTGTTCCACCGAAGTCAATGGACTTTTGATTGGCTTGCCGCGTTTTACAGACTCGCCCCCACCACGAAAGGGCCGTAAAGATCTGCCCTAGAAGCTTTTGGTTTTTACCTGGCCTATCATGGAAGAGCTGGATATCGAACTCACAGTGGAGGAGCTTAGCAAATATATTGACCCACTTGCCATGGGTAAAGCTTCAGGTATTGATATTATACCACCTGAACTCATCAAGCATGGGAAACTGGCACTCCTGCAGCATCTGCACAAACTCCTCTGTCTCTGCTGGAGGAAGGAGGCAGTGCCTCAGGATATGTGTGATTCAAAGATTGTGACCCTGTTCAACCGCAGCAATTGCAGCAACTATTGAAGTATCGCCCTGCTCAGCATTGTGGGGAAAGAATTTCCCCTGTTGCTCTGTCAGACTGCAGACGCTGGCTGAATGCATCTACCTCAAATTCCAGACTGGTTTCAGGACTGGAAGATTCGTAATTGACATTATCTACTCAATCTGGCAGCTGCAAGAGAAATGCCTTGAACAAAAGGGACCACTATATATTACCTTCATTGATCACACAAAGCGAGACCATGTGAGCAATGGCAGTCTCTTTAAACTGCTGAAGAAATTGGCTGCTGCCAGAGCTGCTCAGAGTGATCTTCTCTTTCCATGACAACATTATGGGTAAGGTCAGCTATGACAGGGCAACACTGAACCCCTTTGGGATCCACGGTGGGGTCAAACAGGATGGCATTTTGGCACTGACGCTCTTTGGCATATTCTTCTCTTTACTGCTGTCATATGCCTTCAGGTCATTGACAGAGAATGTCTGCTTACATACCAGAACTGACGGAAAGCTGCTCAGCCTTGCCCGCCTGAGATCCAAGACAAAAGTACAAAAATGCACCAAGTCCTCATCAGAGAGTTGCTCTATGCTGGTGATGACTAGCATTCCAGACTGAGGAACACCTTCAGTAGCAAATGGACAGGCTTTCTTACTACTGCAGAGTTTGGCTTGACCATCAGCATCAGAAAGACAAATGACAAACCATCATCTATCAGCACTGACAATGTGACTCTCGAGGTTGTTGATAGCTTCACATATCTAGGCTCCACAATCACCAGCAATCTGTCACTTAATGCTGAAATCAACACATGCATTGTTGATGCACCTGTTATGTCCAAGCTGAGTAAGCGAGTGTGGACCAACAGCAACCTGACTGAGAACATCAAATTGCAAGTCTACCAATCCCGCAGCCTCAGTGTACTCATCTACAGCTGTGAGACCTGGGCCAAATAAGCTGGGCAGGAGGAAAGGCTGAACTCTGTCCTAATTCAGTACTAATCTATAAAGTATGCGGATGTCAAACTGTGGGAGTATTGAACTAGAGTCACATGCTGCCATCCCCAGAGATCACCTCCTCCATTTAAACCTTATTAAAATACCACTGGGGAAATTAACCACAGTTGGAATTTCATCCTCAAACTGGTATCTTCATTGTGGTTTGAATTTTGAACAGTCTATGATGCATTGCGATGACATCATTGCAAACTCACAAGACTTACATTCACAGCAATATTATTAAATGCTTCAAAGAACAGCATCTCTCCAAATAGACTGAATCTAAAGAGGTATACTCACTGATAACATTACCCTCTGAATAAAGAGAGATTTTAATCTATTTTGAAAAATGATTAAAAACAAATTTCTACATGCTGGCTGAGATTTATTGCCAGGGGCAAGGGTCCCCCTGCTGGCTGGGAGCCTGGTGTTGCTTCTGTGGGGAGGCCTGATGCTATTTACATGCCTTCTGGCACTTAACTGGCCAGCGTCAGGCCTTCCATACAATTAAGACCCCAATGGGCTGAAATCCCATCCCCGACAGCCACCAGCAAATTAGAGGCTGGTAGCTCCCCATTGCCAGCAGCAGGAGCAGTGTCTGCTGCTTGTAATGCTCCACGGCCCAGACCGTGGATCGCTGCTGGACAGGGCAGGGTGAGGGTTGTGGGGAGGTTGTTGCCTAAGAGCGGGCTGGGGTGGGGTCAGGGGCAAGGGCAGGGATGTGGATTTCAGTAGCCACAGTGCCTGACAATGAGGGACCCCACATATGAGGCCACAGACGGGGTTTGCTGGCAGGCCTTTGAGAGGCACAGGAGAACCAAGCAAGTCCCATTAAATCCCTGAGCCACAAATAAATTCTGGTGGGCTCAGGGATAAGTGCTCTACCTTCCCAACCCCAACTTAATTGGGGACAGTTTTCCCAATGCTGGGCATCTGATGGGATTACCTCAGCACCTCCACTATCATGCCCGCTCTAGTGGGCTTCATTAAAGCCTGCCCACTGTTTCCATTCATGGCACCAGTCAATATTACCAGGCAGACTGAAACCTATTGTATAATAAAAGGCAAATGAAGTGTGTAACTGGACAATGGGAGCTGAATATTCCAGCCATTTTCACTGATGTACTTTCAACTACAGATAAGTAAGAGGAACTGGAAATCTGAAGTAAAAGCCAACCGAACTGCCCAAAAGACAGCGACCCAGTTTGCATTTATTCAAAGACAAGACACCAATGAAGCATCATAACCTGCATTTCCTTTTTATAGGTGCTGACTGACCTGATGTGTATTTCCAGCATTTTCTAATGCTAACCTAACTTGTGAATCGACACTCTGGTGGCCTTATCTTCAGTGAACCTGTAATGAATAGTTTAACACGACAATTTTGAAAACAACAGTACACAAAAAAAGTCATACTATTTTTAATTGGTTTTCTGTTTGTCTTACTGAGGCAGCATTTGTTCAATCATTGCGTTGCACATTTCTGAATGTTTTCAAATTGAATTAGAGCAATTTATAAAAGATTTTAATCGTACTATCCTAATTTATTACATAGAAACACTTGTTCCTGCAAATACATTCTGAGGGTAATTTTGTCTCCCAAAAATGGGTTTGTTTGAGTTGGGTGATTAGTTAAAATTTTATAAATTTCAAATCCAACCCCAAGCATACCATATGTCTTGATTTTTTATTCAAATGAGGTCAATTCAGATGACCTTAGAATTTATAGCCAATTTGCTTCATTCCCACAGGCATACCAATTGCTTATTGTCTAACTGAGACATCCATCATGTAACTTAGTTCTGTCCCATTAACAAGGATTACAATTAATTTAGGCATTTTCCTCAAGCACTATTGTAATTTTTTTGTATGATGCTATAAATCCAATTACAGTGCAATCCTAAATCTGTTGGACAGTAAATGCACTGAATTTGAAATGTTTTAATATGCTTTTTGACCCATACTTTGAACAAATTTAATCAGTGAACTTATGAACAACATGTCTTAGGTTTTCTAGTTTATTTTTTCAGACTAATGAAATCTGTCAGTTTCCATCAAGCTGTAGACTGAAACATCTGTTCCAATTACCTATGCTCAATTGCAGATGCATGCCTTATTTTCAAATCACTTCAATATTCTTGTTCCAGCAGCTAATTTTACTTCAGAAAAGCCACTTCAGTCAGTATTACAAATCCGTAGTTGAACAACAAACACAACTGTCCCAGATTCGCACTAAGTGCGGTAGCGGGTGTGAAAAAGGGACGTTTTACCTGCTGGCTGCGATGACGGGTTTTCGGACCGTATCATCCCCTTCCAGGTGCATCTCGCCTCATTAATAATCAATTCCTGGGAAACATGTCAGTTCGTTGGTGGGTGGGCTCCGATTTGCCCGCCACGCAGTGACCTTGATGCTTCCATGCTCTGGCACCATATTTAAAGCACACCAGGGCGCAGCCTACTTCATGTCTACAGACCAGGATGGCTCCCAGCGACAGATGGCCCCGAAAGTAAACGTGACAGCAGCCCCCAAATTTAGTGACACCTCTCTGGGGCGCCTGCTGGACGCACTGGAATGTTGCAGTGAGGTCCTCTACCCCTGCTCTGGCCACAGGAGGTCCACCAGAGTCACCAATCCAGCTTGGGAGGCATTGGCAGAGGGGATCAGTGTCAAAAGAGCACAGAGGAGGTCAGCCATCCAGTGCAGGAAGAGGATGAATGCTCTCTTCCGTTCCACCAGGGTAAATCAACTACCACATCACTCTCAACTCACACACTCGTAAAACCATCACACATCCACAGGGATCTCGCACCTCAAGTGACAACACCACTAACTCTCACACACACCCTCACATCTCCATCAGGCTCATATCCTCTGAAGCTCACTTCCTCATCTTGTCCATGTCTCCGGTCACCACACAAACATTCACACTCTCTCCATCTGCTTTCGTGCAGGAGAAGCTGGCTCACAGTAGGAGGGAGATGGCCCATCTGTGTTGTGGGAGGGGGTGTGTGTGTAGTGACCCACGTTAGGCCCCCTCACTCACTTTGAGGAGCAGACATCGTGCTAACCGGTGAGGACATGGACCGTGGACCGTGCCTGCGGCAATGATGAGGTCAGCAGCGAACACCAAGTATGGATCCTGCACCAGATCATCCCTCTCAATGAACTGTGAGTGCTCTCTCTCCTGCTTTTGACTCTGCTTCCATGTACTAATTATCTCTGCTCTCTGCTTTGGTTCACAGGGAGCTCTGCCAAGTGACCAACGCCCTTAGCCAGCCAGTCCCTCAGCTCCATCCAGGTCCTCACCTCCAGCCAAGAAGACACAAGAGCTGGAAATAAGCAGCCTGGAATATCCATCACAGCACTTACCCATACCCTGCATCAGTGCAGAGACACACACCTCGGTGGGCCCTAGATCTAGGGCAGGTTCAGTTCACAATGTGGAGGTTACCGCACGGACACATGTCCACAGCAGGAGGAGGCAGGTTCAGGCGAGGTCCCCAGCACTTGGAGGACAGCTGGGGAAAACCTATCTGTGTGGTCCAAGTCAGATGACGAGTATGGATTAGTCAGCAGAAGGTCGAGGATGATCATGCAGTTCTGTTGGAAGCCCTCAACAGAGCAGTACATGAGTTGGAGTTGTGCGTCTGTCTGCCCTGTGATGAAGTGGTGCCTACATGTGCACACATGGAAGTCTCCATGGGATGGATGGCAGAGGCCATGGAGACCCTCGTTGACCAGAACATGGACATGCGCGCAGACCTGCATTCCATCGTGGTAGCCATGGGTGAATCCGTGCAGTGGCAACTCCAGAGGGAAATGGGGCACCTCAACATCACTTCAGGTGCTCTTTCTCCTCAAGGATTTGGGCTGGGGCCCTCGGGCACCCAAAGGGAGGAGGAGCGGCAGATGGAGACCCCAGGGTCATCCACTCAGGAATCTCAGAGGCTGCCCGCTCCCCGAGGCCCCTTTTCCTGTGAGCCCCCTCAACCTCACCCTCTGTCACTGCAGAGGGAACAGTTGGCCCACAGGAGGACAGCCAAAGCGAGCCGGGGCCATCAAGGCCTTGGCTCTCCAGAGGACATATGCTGAAATCATCAGAGGCAACAGGGCCAACCATTGCACGGGCTGTCTCCACCCCTGCTGCAGATGTCGGGGCAGCACTGAGAAGAAGTGATAGGCCTACAAAAATTAAGAAATTCTAATCACTAGTGAATCACAGGTGAACACATTTTGTCACTTTATAATCTGAAAATATATTCACCTTCCCTGAAATAATGTGTAATGTTGCCTTTCAGCTTCATTTACAGGCTTCAGGAGTCCTTCGCATGCATTCGCTCCTCCCGCCCCCTACCATTGGCAGTTCAGCTGCACACAGCCAGACCACGAGTGATGGGTGTGGCTAGCCGTTTCAGGGCCTTGTGCAAGCACTCTCCCAAGCACTTCATCCATCTCACACATCTCACTGTCCCGAGCGTTTTCAATGCTGCCTGCTGGGGTTCGCTTTCAGTTGTCCATCTGAGCTGAGCTGCATCTCCGCCCAGCCACTGATCACACTCCCATGCAGCACCTGTGACCATCCAACGCGAGGCTCTGCTCACCTTCAATTTGCACCGTTAAGCTCTTTAAATATGGTGCCCAGAGCATGGAACCATCGAGGTCATGGCATAGCGGGCAAATCAGAGCCCACCCACCAGCGATCCGGTGTGTTTCCTTGGAATGGATCATTAATGAGGCAAGATGCACCAGGAAGAGGACGATACAGTCGAAAAACCTGCCATTGCGGCCAGCAGGTAAAACTTAACGGTACTCATTTAGTTTTTGATCAGCTCCCCCATCCTTTCCCCTCCCCTAGTCCCCATGTCCTTTCCCCTATCACAGTCCACCGCATCTTGCATCATCTTCCACCTCCCCACCATTAGCCTACAGCCCGAAACCTTGTCATTCCAGGATGTTCAAGTGAATGTGCATGTTCCCTACCATCCTGAAAATCCCACCCACATCCACCTTGACTCCCCAAACTCCTCCTTCCCACTCGCAGGGTCCATGTTTGCCTCTGAGTCCCCACCAACCACCCTCGCTACTGTTGCCATGCACCCTCACCCTCCCACCCTACCGGCTCCCTCTTCCCCCTCTCACACTCACTATTCCATCCTACGACGCCTACCTTGAGTTTGCTCCCCAGGAGGCAGTCATTGACTCCACAGACCTTTCCCTTATACGTTCACCTGTACATTCCACCCCCTTACTCCTTCCTCCACCCTTACTCCTTCATCTACCCTGACTCCCTCCTCCCCCAACCCCGGACACCTTCCCCGCTCCAAACCCCCTCCTCCCATAGACACCTTCCTGCCTCCGAACTCCAACCTTTACACTTTACTCCCCCCTTGGACCTACCTTCCCACTTGCAGCATTGCATCATGTTACACCTTCGTCCCCCCATAATCCTTCCTCCCCTCCACTCTCTCCTCCACCCTGACATCCTCCTTCCCTTTCCCAACCTCAACCCCCGACACCTTTGTCCCTCCCCTCCCAGCCTCATCCCCTGACACCTTCCCCCCTCACCAAAAACACCCAACACCTTCATCCCCACTTTGCAACCTCAACCCCTCCTTCACCTTTGCACCGCCCACCTCCCAATCTCACCCCCTGACACATTTGTCCCCCCAACTCAAACTCACGCTCCCCAACTCCTACGTCCTCCCCCTTCCAACTTAGCCCCGCCGCCCGCCCACCCCCCACCGGTACACCTTCCTCTCCTACTCACACCTAGACCTTCCTCTCCAACCCCCCAACTTGGTCGATCATCCATGGAAAAGTCCATGAAGTTCCGAAGCAAGCTCGAAGCAACAACGGAGACCATGGAAGATGGTACAAGCCCATGGCAAAGTTCGTGTAGATCCGAACACTCAGCGAAGTCGAAGCTGCTGCGTGGAGGACCTCTCACCTTCCGAGAGCTGCTTTGTGGTGGAGTCATGTGCATGAGGATCCACCAAGCATGTGATGCACGTGTTCCACCCAGGATCCGGTAGCTGTAGGACTCCAGCTTCTTTTGTTCCTCAGATGTCCGCAATCTGAGCATTCCCTAAAGGTAAGTCCCGACTTCTGCACATCACGTTTGCCCAGATGTGTTCTGGGCTGGCATGTTTTCCTGCCGGTGTAACAGTAAATCAGGCACATGGGCGGACGATTTTGGTTGGGCCTTACATTGCATCCCATTAGCAAATTGGGTTCACACTGGCCTCCAGTGGGATTCGCGATCTGCCATGACGGACACCATCAGGTGATCCTGCTGTGATTTCACGCTGGCGTGAAACCAATTTCAGTCCCTCCCACTGAATTTTCCCCTCCCCCCTCAGTCATGATGACCACCGCCAACAGGAGCGGATGATTCCGGCCATTGTCTGTAAAATTTAACTTTAGCTTTTTTGCATTGTATTTAGTAAAAACCTGGACAGATTTCCTCCACGCAATTTGTAGAAAAATCATAAACTGTTTCTACATTTTGTTATAAATGATAAACAGAAGGAGCCCTTTAGTTGCTTTAAGCTAAATATTGGGAAGAGTAAAGCTTTTAACATTAGTCTGTGCCTCAAACCCCATTCCTGGTCACTGTCTTCATCCCCCTCCACGGGAACTGTTTGAGGATAAAACAGACTGTTTGAATCTTTGGCTTCTTAACTGACCCCATGGTTGCTTCCAACCTAATCTTGGCGCCATCACTACGACCAAATATTTTCACCTCTGTAACATTGCCTGAACCCCACTCTGCCTCGGCCCACTTACTGTTGGAACTTTCAGGCATGCTTTTTTTAATCTCTGGACTCAACTTTTCAATATACCCCTGACTGGCCTCCCTTCCTCTACCCTTCATAACCTTAAATGCATGCAGAACTCTGCTGCCTGAATCCTAACTTGTACCAAGCCTCTTCCCATCATGCATGTGCTTGCTGGCCTACATTGCTTCCCTGTTAAGCAATGCCTTGACATTAAAATTCTCATCCTTGTTTTCAGTCTCTCCATGGCCTGGCCCCTCCCTATCTCTGTAATCTCCTCCAGACTTACAACCCCCCAACCCCACCGAGATATCTGTGCTCCTCCAATTCTGGCTTCTTCAGCATCCCCAATTTTAATTTGTCCACTAAGATAAAAGCAGATGGTGGAAATCTGAAATGAAAACAAAAAATGCTGGAAAAACTCTGCAGGTCCGACAGCATCCGTGGAGAGAGAAACAGTTAATGTTTCAATTCCATGTGACCCTTCTTCAGAGCTAAAGAGAAGTGGAAATGTGATGAAATTTATACTTCTTAAGGGAGGATGGAGCATGTGAAGCTTGATAGAAGGTCAAAGGTAGGGGCTAAGGAGATATTGACAAAACGTCATGGACAAAAAGTCAAAAGGGAGTGTTAATGGTAGTGGTAAGGGCTAAAGAAAGTGCTGATAGTGGCATAAAGGTAAGAATGCAGAATGTGTGAATAGCAGAACAAGGGTCAGCACTCTGTGAAAGCACAACATGGAACAAGTAACAGACGACCCTCTTGGGGTGGGGTGGGGGGAAGGGGAGTTGGCTGGGAAAAAGGATTCAAAAAGGGATAAAAATGGTAAAAAAGGGGCTAAACAATGAATTTATGAGTAAAAATAAAAATAAGTAAACAAAAAATAAAAATAAGATTTTTTAAAAAGGATTAAAAAGGGGTGAAGATGGATGAGAGAGTTCATGGTCTGAAGTTGTTGAACTCAATGTTAAGTTTGGAAGGCTGTAAAGTGCTTAATTGGAAGATGAGGTGCTGTTATTCCAGTTTGCATTGGGCTTCACTGGAACATTGCAGCAGGCCAAGGATGGGCATGTGGCCATGAGAGCAAGATGGTGTGTTGAAATGGCAAGTGACAGGAAAGTCTTGGTCATGCTCTGAAGAAGAGTCATACGGACTCGAAATATTAACTCTGTTTTTCTCTCCACAGATGCTGTCAGACCTGCTGAGTTTTTCCAGCATTTTGTTTTAAATTTGCCCACAGTTTGTGGCTGTGCCTTCAGCTGCCAAAATCTAAGATCTGGAATTTCCTTCCTAAATATGTTTCAAACTCTCTTTCCTCCTTTAAGATGCTCCTTAAAACTTACCTCTTTCACCTTTGGTCATCTGCCCTAATATTTGGCTTGGTGTCAAATGTTGTTTGATAATGCACCTGTGAAGAACGTTGGGATGTTTTATTATTTTAAATGTGCTATATAAATGCAAGTTATTGTTCTTGTTTCATACTAGTACATCACATTTAATGAATCAAATTTCACTGTAATGTTTACAAGGCAAGTAACATCTTTGCACTAAAGTTCAGAGTGTACTTCCTGATTGCAATGCAATGAGAAGTTCTAGGTAAGTTTTAACTGTAGTGACAAAATTTGAATTAATTTGTAAAATCCTTGTTTACTTTCAAATTTCAGAGCATTAATTCACTGCAGTAATTTCTAAAATTAGTGACATACGCAGCGTTTCCATTTTTGTCTGCAAGTGCTTCCTGTCTGATTTGATGCTTGAGTTCATTCATGCTTGACACCATTGGCAGCTGACATCATTTGGGGTGTTGTTGTATATTGTCACAGAATACAACTGAAAGCAGTTTATTTATCATTTCATACAATGAAAAGTAATAGTTTACTGATAAAGAAAATATCCTTCTGAAGCTATTTATGAAGCTGAATACATTATAGTTCCAAATCTTAAGAGGAAACAAAAGCTACTGAAATGTTCAGTTTCTTTCAAGGGAATGAAATCTGGATGCAAATAGGACTATCTAGATATTAACTATTTTTTTGGAACCCAGGATTTTAAGTTTAAAGTTTGAAAATCATAGCCATCATCTTTGATATTATACAAAATAAAAACAGAATTACCTGGAAAAACTCAGCAAGTCTGGCAGCATCGGCGGAGAAGAAATCAGTCAACGTTTCGAGCCCTCATGGCCCTTCGGCAGAACTGCAGCATAGTTTCAACAAGGGAGAAATATAAATTGGTTTGGCATCCGCAGTAGCTTTTAGCTTTTTGTTTTTATCTTTGATATTATGGTAAATGCCTTGCAATTGCATACATGCCCTGTTGTCACATTTGATTCCTGTTTTATTATTTTTTTCATGCCCCTGCCTTGGTTGACTCTAAACTAGCCAAACCTGCTATTGCATTTATCTTTCAGTCCTCTGAACACCAGCTGGTATTACTGCACCTCCAGTTACATCATCCTTATACCTTTTCTGGTAAACCAGCTAGCTCAGTTAGTTGGATGGCTATCGTATGTTGCAGATGAATGCCAATAGCATGGGTCCAATCCCCGGTTAAGGTAGCTCTTAGGGCCTACCTCCTTGCCTTTCCCCATAGTAATATCATGACATAAGCCATGATTACCCTCGGACAAGGTGGATGCTACATGATGAGAGAGGAAGGTAACCCAGGAAACCAAAATTAAGCAACCAGTTATGGTTAAATTTGAAGCTTCCGAGATTAAAGTGACTTGGTGTCAGCCCTTGGTTACCGGCAACACTCTTGCCTCTGAGTCAGAAGGTTGTGGCTTCAAGTTCCACGCCAAGGACTTGAGTGCAAAATCTAGGCCGACAGTTCAGTGTAGTTTGAGTCTGGAGTTGCTGTATTTCGGATGAGGTGCTACTTCAGTTAAAAGGTTCCATGACAATATTATGAAGAAGAGCAGGGGAATTTCCCATGCTGACCTGGCCAATATTTATTCCTCAACCAACATTATTAAAAATAAAAACAAAAAGCTAAAAGCTACTGCGGATGCTGGAAATCCAAAACAAAAACAGAATTACCTGGAAAAACTCAGCAGGTCTGGCAGCATCGGCGGAGAAGAAATCAGTTAACGTTTCGAGCCTTCATGGCCCTTCGGCAGAACTGTAGCATAGTTATTAAAAATAGATTACTTGGTCATTATACCACTGTTATATACTGTTTGTGGGACCTTGCTGTGTACAAATTGGCTGCTGTGTTCCCTAGGTCACAACATCGACTTGTTATGAGGATGTGCTTTTTAACGATAAAATTTCTAATTTTTCTTTTCCTGGCTGGATTTAATAAAAAAAACCAGAACCCTTGAGAGACAATGATGAAACAGCTCAGGCTGCTACAATACACACAATTTTGCATTCGACCAAGTGGGATGAAAATCCTCTGGGGACCATGAAAGACTCCATCCCCTGATGGCTTCACATCATTCTGAGACTTCCCAAATGTTTCTGATGAGACATCAAAATGCAGTTACCTGTTCTGAAACAAAAACTGCAGCAGAAATGAACTAATAAAATGTATCTGGAATATACAGCCAGCAAGGTATTTTAAGGACACCTTGCCAAGCAGGAGAGAGAGAAAAAAGAACAACACTGTGCTGAACACAGGCTGTTGAAGCTGTGTGCCCTCTCTGCCACTCTCTCTTGGAAGTGTTGTGTCTAGTTTTGCAAAATAACCATCCTGAGAAGGAAAGTCTACTGTGAATTGAGACATTTTGGGGGAAACAAATATGGAAATCTGCTCCATACGACTACACCCAGGAAGACAATGGAACAAAACGGCTGCAATGTGGAATCACTGCATCAAGACTAGCCAAGGAACAGCTAACCATATACTCCTCTGCTTTATTTTTTCATGAACTGTAAAAATCCTATAAGCCTATCTTCTTACCCTGCTGTCTGTACTGGTGGGTGGGTGTGGACCCAGATGAATGCATGTGGTATATGATTGGTATTTGCAATTTACTGTGGGAAATAGTTTCAATAAGCTTATCTTGTTCTTTGTTTAACCTAAGAAACCTATCTGAATAATTCTTTACAACCTCAAAGCATAAATAGTGAGACTCTTACAGAATTGGCAAAGCACATCTCTAAATTCACAGAAATCTCTGTTATGGTCAAAGGTGGAGTGGGAGAATAGGGGAATCATTGTACCTTATCTCATGTGGTCGTAGCAATACATTTCTAAAGCATTTTATTGACTGTGAAGTACGTTAGGAAGTCTAGAGGTCGTGGAAGGCACTATATAAATGCAAGAGTTTCTTTGAATTTTAATGAAACAGTCTTCTGCCTTCCACCGCCTGTTATTTGGGGTGCCTGATAGATTTCACTGCTTGTTCCTGCTCTCTCTGCCATGTGTAGCCTCCTTCTGCAGTATCCTCAGCACCTCTGTCTTGCCTAATTTTTGCGGCTTGCTTCACTTTGGAAATGGCTAGTCTTCTGCCTCGGCCACCCATTGCATACCCTTATGGCCTTTAACTTCCACTTGCTTTTGAAATGCCTCTGGCCCCATTTGCAATAACAATTCACTGTCTCTACCCACATGAACACGAAGCAATGGGGCAGGAGATAGGGTGTCTTGAGCAAAACATTTATTCATTGTGTTGTTGTAGATAGGTGTTCAGCTGCAAACAACGGGAGGAAAGGCAGATGACAGGGCGTCAGAAGTTAATCCAGCATTAAAATGGCACAAATTCTGGGAAACCCAAGTCTTCCCCAGGCTGTTGGAGTCCCAACCACACAAAATACCTCAGGCTTATGACTCAGGCTCCCCTGCTTCCCACCTAGCAGGTTTTCTTTCTCTCTCCAATGTGTCTCTCTCTTTTCATTCCCGAATAGTCCCATACTGCAAATGCCCAGTGCTCCTGATTGCAGACTTAAGGCAGAATTTTCTGCCTGTCGGGCGGGCGGGCCCAACCCAATCTCCGGCGGGCAGGGAGCTGATCCCCGCTGGAGAAGCGGGCCCTGCTGCCATTTTACGTGTGTGGGCCAATTAAGGCCCGCCCAGCGTGACGTCTGGTGGGAAGCGCTATGCGCTTCCTGTGCGGGCGGGGGGGGATTTCCCAAAAGCGAGAATGCGCTCTTTTGTGCATGCACATGAAAGAGCGCATATCTCCCTGAGGCTAAGTGCTGCCTCAGGGAGATCGCTGACACTTTTAAAAATATGAAAAATAGAAAAAAAAAATTCCCTAACATGTCCCCCTCATGTGACAATGTCACATGAGATGGGACATGTTCATAATTTACATAATAAGTTTATTAAACATTTTAAAACCCTACATGAAACCTCATCCCGCCGGTGGATGAGGTTTCATGTTTTTTCTATTGCCTGCCAGGGCTCCTGGCCTGCCCGCCAACCTTAAGGTGATTTTGCTGCGCCCCCCGCCTTCCTGAAAATTTAAATGGGCTGGGATGATGTCGGGGGTTCTGCCCAACGTCATCCCACGTCATTTTATGCGTCGGCGAGCGGGCCCCGCCCCCTGCTCACCGATGGCAAAATTCTGCCCTTAGCATTACCAGACTTCAAAATCCATCACATCTGCACTGTTTCTGTGCCCCATCGAGCACTCTCACACTGCCCTCTAAATACCCTCAGACTTTGGTTCCTTTGCAACTCAGTCAATTGCCTGACTCAGCCTGAACAGTGCCAGAGAAGGTTTTTTACTGGACCTTAGGAACATAGGAGCAGGAGTAGGCCATTCAGCACCTTGAGCCTACTCCAACATTCAACTAGATCATGGCTGATCATCTACCTCAACGGCATTTTCCTGCACTGTCCTCATATCCCTTGATATTATTAGTACCTAGAAATCTGTCAATTTCTGTCTTGAACATACTCAATGATTGAGCTTCTACAGCCTTCTTGGTGAAGAAATTGCTCGTCATCTCAGTCCTAAATAGTTTGTCCCTTATTCTGAGACTGGAGCTCCCCACCCCCAGCCAAGGGAAATATCCTTTCTGCATCTACCCTGTCACGCCCTGTAAGAATTTTGTAAGTTTCAATGAGATCACCTCTCATTCTGTTAAACTCTAGAGAATACATGCCCAGTCTCCTCAATCTCTCCCGCCAACCCAGGAATTAGTCTGGTACATCTTCACTGCACTCCCTCTATGGCAAGTATATCTTTCCTTGTGTAAGGGAACCAAATTGTACACAATACTCCAGGTGCAGTCTGACCAAGATTTTATACAATTAAAGCAAGACATCTTTCCCCTGTACTCAAATCCCCTTGTAATGAAGGCTGACATACCATATACCTTCCTAATTGCTTGCTGCAACCGCATGTTAGCTTTCAGTGACTTATGAACAAGGACACTCATATCACTTTGGATATCAGCACTTCCCAATTTCTCACCATATATGAAATACTATGCACCTCTGTTCCTCCTACCAAAGTGGATAATCTCACACTTGCTTTATATTCCACCTGCCTTATTCCTGCCCACTCACTAAGCCTCTACAATTCCCCCTGAGGCCTCTTGGCCTCATCCTTACAACTCACATTCTCAGCTAGTTTTGTGTCATCCACTAACTTGGAACTATTACATTTGGTCCCCACATCCAAATCATTGAGACAGATTGCAAACAGCTGGGGCTGAAGTACTGATCCTTTCGGTAGCCCAGTATGCATAGGCTGCCGACCTGAAAATTCCTACTTATTCCTACTCTCTGTTTTCTGTCCCTTAACCAACCCTCAATCCATGCCAATACATTACCCCGAATCCCATGTGCTCTAATTTTGTTTACTAACCTTCTGTATGGGACCTTATCGAAAGCCTTCTGAAAATCCAAATACGCCACATCCATTGGTTCCCCCTTATCTATTCTGCTAGTAGCATCCTCAAAACACTCCAACAGGTTTGTCAAACTGATTTCCCTCTCATAAATCCATGTTGACTCTTCCCAATCACGTCAGATTTTCTAAGTGTCCAGTTATCACATCCTTTATAATAGATTCTAGTATTTTCCCTACTGCTGACGTCAGGCTAACAGGTCTGTAGTTCCCCGTTTTCTCTCTCCCTCTTTTCTTAAATAGCGGCGTTAAATTTGCACTCTTCCAATCTACAGGCACTGTTCCAGATTCTATAGAATTTTGGAAGATGATCACCAATGCATTCACAATTCTATAACCACCTCTTTCAACGCACTGGGATATAGATCATCGCGTCCAGGGGATTTATCAACTTTCAGTCCCGTTAATTTCTTCAATACTACCTTTTTACCAATACTAATTTCATTCAATTCCTCATTCTCACTGGTCCCTGGGAACTTTTTATTTCTGGGAGATTTCTTGTATCTTCCTCTGTGAAGACAGATACAAGCGACCAGTGTTCAATCAGGTAACAAATAGAAACGCTCAGAAATGGCAGCTTTACAAGGAAAGTAGTGTAAAACTGACTGATATGGTGAATGAGGATCTAATTGTCTGATGCTCATTCCCAGGAATAGATAAGCAGCTATGGAGGGAAATATGGAGAGAAACTTAGGCAGGGAATTCCAGAGGGTGGGGTCTAGACAGCTAAAGGGATGGTGGCTAATAGCGGTGTAAAGAAAGGGGGATGCAGACAATGCCAGAGTCAGAAGCTGTATAGTTGGAGGAGGTTAGAGAGATAGAGGGGGGCAAGAACATAACAATTGCTTATACTTTAGCAATACAGATACTTTTAAAACTGTGCAACATACAGTGGTAAACACTTTAAACTGAATGTATTTCTCTCTATACAAGATTCCCTTCCAACTGGGAGTTTTTAATCAGCCTCATTGCTGAAACCTGAAAGTCTCAGACTAATATTGTCATTTTTGGTTCTCTGGAAAAGCTGCCAGGCTTTGATGTTGAACATAATGGGATTTTAGTGGCTGGCATGACTGCTGGCATGACTGCAATATTATCGAGGTGATTTTACATGAATTAGCTCCCCAGGCACAGAGTTCTGCGTAGGTGCACATACTGGGGAGGGTCAGGTGTTGAAATCAGTGGGTGCCTCAGGATTCTTCATCCATTCATTTTATTGGATGGAAATTTCTGTGGAACATGCTGAGCTGGACGCTGGGAGCAGAAATGTGTAAATTCTACACACGTCAAAATTGCTTTCGTCTTTGTTTATAAGTGAAAGTCTCTTAATAATGACTTCAGCAGATGAGACTGCTTTATTATACAGCACTATAGATTTACCACTCCAGGTGATTTATCTTTCTGCTGTTTCCCAGAAAGCACGTAAAAGTTCAGCAATATACAAACCTGTAGTACAACCTCTATTAAATTTATCTTCATAAATCAAATTGCTCCAGGTTGAAACTATCTTTTAGTACAGGCTTCTGTCACTAATTGTTATTGGCATTTTTGAGGAATAATTTTGCTTGTATTAAATCATGCCTGTCATTTCTCATATGTTCATATATTGGACTAGCACCCGGCTACTCCAGGGGGTTGTTGTGGTGGTGGGTGGGGTGGGGTGGGGTGGTGTTGGGGGTTGGCAGGTGGGATGGATATAACTAAGCAGTAAGAGTGAAGGTGGGAGGTTGACTTCTACACTGCTGGGTTAAAAAGTCTGATCTAATGCTCAAAAGCTCTTCATTCTACCTGCTGCGATTCTTTATGATCTCATTACGGCACCTATGTCTGTTCTCGGTAGACATAAGGCCTGTTAGGTCTATCATTGGTGCATATGGTGGGATTCACAGATATGCCAGAAACAAACAGTGCATGAGTGGCAGAAGAAACGCCTCCCAACAACTTGCATCTATATTAACACCTGTAATGTAGAAACATGTCCCATGGTGCTTTGCAGAGGTGTAATGATAAACTAATGGATACTGAGCTAAAGAAGCAGGTAATAGGATGAATAACTAAAAGGTTGGTCAAAGAAATGGGTTTCAAGGAGTGCCTTGAAGGGGGAGAGAGAAGTGAAGAGGCAGAGAAACTTAGGCAGGGAATTCCAGAGGGTGGAGCCTAGACAGCTAAAGGGATGGTGGCTAATAGCAGTGTAAAGAAAGGGGGATGCAGACAATGCCAGAGTCAGAAGCTGTATAGTTGGAGGAGGTTAGAGAGATAGAGGGGGGCAAGAACATAAAGGGATTTAAATATGAGGATGGTAATTTTAAATTGGAAGTGTTAGGGGCCTGGGAGCCGATGTAAATCGATGAGGACAGGAGTGACAGGTGAGTGGGGATTAGAGATTTTGAATGAACTGAAGTTTATGAAGGCGGAAATTAAGCATCTGGTGAGGAAAACAAATAAAAACCTCAATCAGATGTAAGCTGTAATTTTTTGTGTGAAAAGAATGGAAACCTGCTGGGTTCCTATTTTTTCCCATTATTAAAAATTTAATCTTGGGTTCAGCATCAATGATCATTCCTTTAACCAGGCTGTACAAACCTTACAATCTGGGGTTTGATATACTGCCCAACATCCAGTTATATGCTGGGGTTGTAACAATGGTATATGGATTTGATACCACAACCTTCCATATAGGGCTTTATAAACACTTCTCTAATCTTCCAAAAGCTGAGCTAGTGAACACTTCAGCGAGATGAGGTTGGATATAAATCATTAGACATCTTATTCTACAGTAAATGTACAGACTAACAGTAGTAGCACATCTGACCTTTAAATTACCTCTCTTATTTAAGAAAATAATCTAAATCGAATTGTCCTGGTTAGTGGGATAAATAATACTCTTTTTTAGTTAGCTCTATCACTGAATTTGATCAATGCTTGATCTGAGCCTGTACACCTTTCTTCTTAAGATATGCTGGACTTGGCCTCGCCTCACTCTCAGCTGGAACATGAGCAGCAGGGATGTAAAAGAAGAGGTGACAGAGAGCAGCAGCTGATTGCAGAGAGTGGGAACCCCAGGCACCAGGGATTGAAAAGAAGCAGTGGCAAAGAGCAGCACCATCCTTTTCACAGTTCACAACACTTTCAAGTTTTGTATCATCTGCAAATTTTGAAATTATGCCCTAAGCACCAAAATCTAGGTTATTTGCTACATATTGAGAAAAGCTGTGTTCTAATACCGACAGCTGGGGAACACCAATGTGTATCTTCCTCCAGTCCAAAAACAGCCATTCATGACTACTGTCTGTTTCCTGTCACTCAGTTAACTTGGTATCCATTCTACCATTCTCCCTTTTATTCCATGGGCTTTGCAAACAGGGTTATTTTGTGGCACTTAAACAAATGCCTTTTCGAAAGCCATATACATCATATAAACCGCAAAATGCTTATAAACCATCTCTGAACATGAGGGCACTGCCTAAGGATAAGGAGCTGATTATTTAGGGCTGAGACAAAAAGAAATTTCTTCACATAGAGGATTGCAAGTCTTTGGAATTCTCTGCCCCTGAAGGTTATGGATGTTCCACTATCAGCGAATATATTCAAAATTGCGATTGATAGGTTTTTGATCTTTCAGTGAATCAGGGATATGGGAAATGAGCTGTAAAGTGGATTTGAGGCAGAAGATTGGATCATATTGAATGGTGGAGCAGGCTCGAGAGGCCATATGGTCTACTTCTGCTCCTATTTCTTATGTTCTCATGCTATTTTATCAGAACTTACCAACTGACATAGAACATAAGTTTCTCACTTCTTTTTTCTGAAGATGTGAGTGTGCCAAATATGCCAGTTTTAATTTGCAGTATTAATCCGTGCCCTGCATGATTATGAGCATGAATGATTAGCAATTAAATAACAGTGACGTTAAGTGTAGGCTTGGTATATGCCAGCAGTAAAGGTGGAACAGACTGGCAAGCAGCGCTGTAACATATATACCTGGGCCAATGACCTGCTTCATAATACTTTGTTGGGTAGTCTTATCTTGGCAGCTTCACTAAATTGTGCCATCTCCTCCTACACCAGTTTTTGGATCCTGCAGTACACCTTTGGGAGCTATCGGCTGCCAGGCAGTCCTCTTGTGAGGGTACTGCAAGGTGCCAAACAGAAAGTCTCTCTTCACACCCATCTCATGAAATAGCGCACCTACTTTGCGATCCAACTTCCTGCCCCAATATTTAATTTCCTCTTTTCACATGTATTTTGTTAAGCACTTTTTTGGCTCTATTTTTTGAGGGTGTAATTAGGGTACTTTTGTAATGGCCAAAATCTGCTTTAAAAATATTCACAGGCCTGAATTTTCAGCTCGGGCAGGCGCGATCAGCGGCCCAGGAGCAGTTGGGAAAAGGACCGCCAACCGCGATCAGCCACCGACCGCAACTTCATGTTGACTGGCCAATTAACGTCCAGCCAGCGTGAAGCACATGCTGAAAGGCTCAGCGCCGCCGGGTTACAGGCAGGAGGAGGGTGGGCGATGATGTCATCGTGGGTGCAGGCGAGCGCTGACAGAAAGCTCCCTGAAGGCAGAGAGCTGCCTTAGGGAGCTGAAGACCTGAAACCCAGGGGCAAGATTTTACCCTTGGCAGGGGTGCTTGGCGGGGGCGGACGGGCAGCTGACTGCTGCCCGCGATCGGCTCCGTACAACGATTTCACGCAGGCGGGTCAATTAAGGTCTGCTCTGCATGAATCACGAGCAGCTGCACTGAGCGCTGCCTGTGCGGGTGGGGGGAGGATGGAGAGCCAGGCCTAGTGTGCAGTTCGCGCATGCGCACGAAAGAGCGCTCCAATCTCCTTGAGGCACGGAGCTGCCTCAGGGAGATTGAAGCGCTTTTATAAAAAATTAATAAAGACAGGAAAAATTTAATAAAACATGTCCCCTCATGTGATCCTCATGAGATGGGACATGTTTTGAATTCCAGAATAAAGTTTTTATTTAATGTTTATTTGCTTTTGGAAACCTCATCCCACCCGTGGATGAGGTTTCCAAAAAAATGCAAAGGCCGTTTGGCCTCTTCGCCTGCCCACCAACCGTAAGGTTAGACGGGCAGCGTAGAATTGAATTTAATTAGCTTGTTAATGGCCTGAATAGGCCTTTTAATTATTGGCGGGTGCGCTGCCGACTCCAGTGCGCGCCTGCCGAACGAAATATCGTGCGAGTGCGCAATGATGTCGGGATGCACGCACGCCGAGCGTAAAATTCTGCCCCAGGAAATAAAGCTTTTAAAATCAGGAAAAAAATGTCCAAGCATCACAATCTGGCACTGAACATATAGATTATAAAAATGCTGTCCACAGATTTCTATTTTTATTTTATTTAATAATGGAAACCTCATCCCACCCTTGGATGAAGTTTGATGAAAAATGTAAAGGCTGTCTGGCCGATTCGCCCGCTCGCCAACTGGAAGGTTGGACAGGCTACGTAAAATGACAGACGAGGGCTTAATTGCCCTCTTAATTGTCGACGGGTGTGCTTCTGACTTTTGCATGCACCTGCCAACTGAAATGTCGCGCAAGCGTGGGATGACGTAGGAATGCTCGCCCGACATCATCTCGCGTGACTTCACACCCGAACGGGTCAGGCGTGCGCCTGCCCGATCGGCGTAAAATTCAGCCCGTAGTCTTTATAAAGGTTGCAACAATTTCTACCCGCAATGGTGACTGCATCCCCTTAAGTGTTTAGCAGCAGATTTCACAAGTTGTCTATCACTTTTGTGAGCATCTAGCATCAGTGCTAATTTAGACCAACAGCTTGCAATGAACAAGTTCTTAGGATTGACCCAGAAATCCCAGATTTTTGGACAGGTCAGTGAGTTGGGCCTGCATGGGAAGCTTCCCCCTAAGGGCCGTCTGAAGACATGACCTTGAAATTACAGTGTGGAATAACAATAAGAAGCATAAATATTTAGTGCTTTTATTAGAAATTCCTCTTTCTACTGTATTAGCGGAAATGCTAACTCATTTAAAATGAAAGTGTAAATCACGAGAAAAGCTCAGATTGATATGTCTGCATTCACTACCCCACAAAGCAATTTCAGTCTTACTGTTCCCAGGGGGCTGGTGCCGGGCAACAGTAAAATACCTTGTGTAGTGTTATGAACATCTAGAACCTGAATTAATGTCTTCTTCAATTTTAGTAGCACTGGTCACTATTGAGTGCTGCCTGCTCAAAGCCAGGTGCAGGAAACAGAAATTTGGCAATGCAATCCGTGGCACAAGTGATGTGTGCACTCATAGGGACTGAATAATAAACTGAACCAGCCCAAATAATGTGTGTGATGCTGCACCAAGGATAAAAAAATATAAAGCCAATGCCTTATTAATAAAAGACCGATTAGGAAGAGGCAATTGAATTTTCTGTGTGGACAAATTTCCTCACATAACTTGATCTTGCATTAAATATTTTGTTGTTTCGGTCAGACCTCGCTGAAGCTATTAAATTGAATGGGCTCGAAATTGAAAAAGGCAATACAATATTTGAGGGCCTTGATGTGTCATAAGTCAGGCAGTTCCTAACTGTATTGTGAAGGTACTAAAATAATAATACACTAAAACAGTAACGTACCATGTCTGATGCTACCCTCAGCGATAGAAGACATATTACTTTTCGTGACATATCAAAATAAACAAAATGCAGACAAATATTACCACCAGTGTACCACACAATTCTTTTTCAAGAAAAAAATCAATAGGGCTTACTACAAATTGGTTAGTACACATACTTCTGTTAAGCGTTAATGGTAATTCACACTGCTGTCTTCTCATGGGCAGCAGGTTTTAGATGGCAAAACATTATTTCCAATGTGAACACCACCTGTGCCCATGAAAAAGGTAGTAGCTGAATTTAATTAATTGCCAGCAAGAGAACAAATAAAATTATTTTGATAAACAGGAGGGCATTTGTAAGTTTGATTCAAAAATATAAAATATGTATGTGTGTCCATTGTAAAGCTGCTAGCAAACATTTTTTATACACATTCCCGTGTCTAAATGTCTAAATGGTTTTTTACCCTGTGAAGCTCTAATAGCATTTCCTATATTCATTGGAACAGGAGTATGCTACTCAGCCCCTTGAGCTGTTTTGGCATTCAGTTAGATCTTGGTTGATCTGTACTTCAACTCCATCTATCCGCCTTTGATCCATATCCTTTGATCCCCTCACTAAATAAAAATGTATTGATTACAGCCATGGGAATTTTAATTGATCCAGAATCCACAACCTTTTAGGGAGCGAGTTCCAGACTTCCTTAACTCTTCACATGAAAAACTGCTCCTGGTTTCACACGTAAGTGGCCTACCTCCAATTTTATGATAATACCTCCCTGTTCTGGACCAGAGGCAATTTTCCTGTCTACCCTATTAACTCCTTTGATCATTTTAAACACTATTATTATCAGCTTTCAACCATTATTGATCATATACCTGTCATAGTTGATGATCATGGTTCAACCTAAGATACAGATAACACATGGTACCATATCAATTTTTCCCTATAAATCACATAAAATGTTTTCTGGAAAATTTTCATCCAACAATTTTGCAAAATAACTAACATTTCTAATGCTCAAAGTAATGTTTCAATTTTTAAAAAAATAAAGGCTAACTAACAGGAAGCCGAGATTCGGGTTAAACTGGTCATTATCAGGTTGGCTTACTGTAACTAGGAGGGCACCACAGGGATCAGTGCTAGGACCTCAGCTATTTACAACTTCTATTGATGGCTTGGATGAAGGGAGCAAGTGTATTTGCTGATGATAGAAAGATAGGTGAGAAAGCAAGTTATGACGAGGATACAAAAGGCTGAATTTTCCCAGCCCTGTGCTGGTGGGCTTGGGGCAGGGGGGGTGGTGGCGTCAGGTAAAATGGTGGGGGGAGCCACTTTGTCTCGGTTCCCTGACACATTCTCGCTAATGGGACACTTGCTTGGGGAGCCTGGGAAGTAGGTTGGCTGCCCGCTCCATGGAGGTACTTAGGGCCTCAATTAGGGGCAGTTTTGTGTCCATGCTGACATTTTGTCAGTGGCAGCTGAACGGAGGCAGTCTCTCTCCAGCTGGCTGGGAGTGGCCATATTGGAACCAAAGGCTCCATACCCCAATGACGGGGCCATGGGCGGGAAGGTGTTTCCCCTCCTGAGACACTTACTGGCTTCATCTCTCTGAATTTTTAATTTCAATCTACACCTTCAAGAATGCCTCCATGATGAGGAACCTTCACAGTCCCCAGCCTGCTTCATCAGCACCTACCTCTCCCAGTGGGGCTGCTGAGGTTCTGGAGTTGCTGGCCTTCTGATTGGGATGGCAGCAGTGGGAGCCCATCTGCCCTGAGTGCAGAGGTCGCCATTTAGGAGGCCGACTCCTGGAAGATTGCAATGCTGGCTTCGCTGCAGGCAAGCGTGGGCTCAGGACCCCATTTGGTTGCAATGTCAGGGTCCTGAAACCCCCAGGAAAATCCAGCCAAAGAGTTTGCAAAGGCTTATAGATAGAGTGGGCAAAAAATTGGCAGATGGAGTATAATGTGGGAAAATGTGATTAGTCCACTTTGGCAGGAAGAATAGAAAAGCAAAATATGATTTTGCAACACAGCAGACTTGTGAGTAAAGTTATAGGTCATGGAATAAAAGGGACAGTAGTGACGTGGATACAAAATTGGTTGAGGGATAGGAAACAAAGAGTAATGGTTAATGGGTATTTTTCAGGATGGAAGAAAGTTTGACATGGAGTTCCCCAGGGGTTGCTATTGGGACCCTTGCTTTTCCTGATATATATTAATGATCTAAATCTTGGTGTGCAGGGAACAATTTCAAAGTTTGCGGGATGACACAAAACTTGGGAGAATTGTAAACTCTGAGGAGGACAGTGTAGAACTTCAAAAGGACATTGACACATTGGTGGAGTGGGCAGATAGGTGGCAGATGAAGTTCAATGCGGAGAAGTGTGAGGTGATAAACTTTGGTACAAAGAACATGGAGAGACAGTACAAAATAAAGGATACTATTCTAAAGGGTGTGCAGGAGCAGAGAGAGTTGGGTGTATATGTACATAGGTCATTAAAGGTGGCAGGACAGGCAGAGAGAGCTGTTACTAAAGCATACAGTATTCTAGGCTTCATTAATAGGGGCATAGAGTACAAGATAAGTTATGATTAACTTATATAAGACACTGGTTAGACTTCAGCTGGAGTATCGTGTACAGTTCTGGATGCCACACTATAGGAAGGATGTGAACGTATTGGAGTGAGTGCAGAAGAGGTTTACGAGAATGGTTCCAGGAATGAGACACCAGGTATGAGGAAAGATTGGAGAAGTTGGGGCTGGAGAAGTTGTTCTTGGAGAGGAGAAGGTTAAGAGGAGATTTGATAAAAGTTTTCAAAATCATGAGGGGTCTTGATAGGGGCCTAGAGTAGATAGGGAGAAACTGTTCCCGCTCATAAACGGATCGAGAACCAGAGAGCACAGTTTTAAAGTGTTTTACAAAAGAAGCAAATGCGAGGTGAGAAAAAACTTTTTTACGCAGCGAGTAGTTAGGGTTTGGAATTCACTACCTGGAAGTGTGGTGGAGGTAGGTTGAATTGAGGCATTCAAGAGGGCATTGGATGATTATTTAAATAGAAACAATGTGCAGGGTCACAGGCAAAAGGTAGGAGATTGACACTAAGTTAAAATGCTCAGAGAGCCCGTGCAAACCCGATGGGCCAAATGGCCTCCTTCTACATCGTAACAATTTTGTGATTCTGTGAAAATATGATTTAAATGGGGAGACTACAGAATGCTGAGGTACAAAGGGACCTGAATGTCTTCATGAATGTCAAAAGGTTAGTATGCAGGTACAGTAAGTAATTAGGAAGGCAAATGGAATGTTGGCTTTGATTGCAAGGGGGATGGAGTATAAAAGTTATGAACTTTTGCTACAACTGTACAGGGCATTGGTGAGACCACACCTAGAGTATTGTGGACAGTTTTGGTCTCCTTACTTAAGGAGGGATATACTTGCATTAGAGGCAGTTCAGGGAATGTTCACTAGGCTAATTCCTGGGATGAAGGGGTAATTTTATGAGGAAAGGTTGAGCAGTATAGGCTATACTCTTTGGAGTTTAGAAAAATGGGAGGTGATCTTATTGAAACATAAGATTTTGAGGAGGCTTGACAGGGTAGATGCTGAGAAGATGTTTCCTCTTGTGGGGGAGTCTAGAACTAAGGCACACAGTTTTAAAAATAAAGGATGTCCCAGTTAAGATGGAGATGAGGAAGAATTTCATCTCTCAGAGGGACATAAATCTTTTGAATTCTGTATCCCAGATGTCAGTGGAGCTGAGACATGAATATATTCAAGGTGGAGATAATCAGATTCTTGAAGTATAGTGGTGTCAAGGATTATTGGAAACAGGCAGGCAAGTGGAGATGAGGCCAAGGGGCCAAGATCAGATCAGTAATGATTTTATTGAATGGCAGAGCAGGTTGGAAAGGTGATATGGCCTACTCCTGCTCCCTTTTCTTATGTTCTTATACTCTTAGGACAAATTTCAGAATAGCATGATGAAATTTCTCAGTTGAGCTCTCTTTTGTGTCTTTTATTGTCTTCATGATAATTATTAATTGAATAACTTAAGCACTCCCAGAAGCCTGGGATTTGGCCTAATGATTGATCAAATTATACGTGGGAGGCCATTTCATTACCATGTTTTGGCTGATGCCTGCACTGTTATGGGCACATTTACAGCACCTGTCATGGTGAAGAAATCAGTGAGGGCAAGAGGACCTTTGGTTTCTCATCTGTGACTTTGGGGGAGCAAGTGGTGGTGAGAAGAAAGTGGATGGGTGAGGGTGCTTGTGGTTACAGTAAAGCAAGGATGGCAATGCATACATTGGTTGAGCAGGTAACTCAAAGGAGTTGAAGTCGGGGTAGGAATGTGAGTGGGAATGAAAGGAAGGAACAGGGTCATGGGAAGGCAAAAGTAACAGGTGTGATGGGAATGATGGGCTGAACTAAGCACAAGTGATGAAGAAATGGGTGGGAAGGAAGTGGCTGAGGGCCATATTTGGAAAATGTAGCCTGCAGCTATTGGCAGTTTCTTTCCTGCCACATCATGCTATGCCAAACATTACCTCCCACCCAAAGGAAGAAAAACAAATGAAAAGATAAGAGCTAGAAGCAGAAAAGCACGGAGACAGAAGCAAACAGCAGAGCTCGGAAAAGAAAAGCAGAGAAGAAAGAGAGATAAGATGAACTGATTAGTTAAAGAGAGAAATGGTGACACAAAGACAACAGGGACTAACATGAGAGAGACCATTACCATTGTAGAGATGTATTACTGAGTGGCTTCTTTAGCTCTTTTAAAGCCAACAAAATAAACTAAATTAACAAAAACAAGGATAAAATAAAATGCAGCCCCTAAGTTAGGGTCACTGCAAAACCAAAGACAAAATTTAAAGGAAACTTACAACATCAAACCAAAATGTGATTAACAGGGTTGATAAAGCACCCCAACCCCCGCGGTGCCCACCGGGCACGGAAGGCCTTGACGGTGCCGGCAGACACCGCGTGCTCCCGATCTAGGGACACCCGGCCATGAACGTAGCCGCGGAAGAGGGGCAAACAGGACAACCCCCTTGATCGCCCGCTGCCTGGACCTGTTAATGACTAACTTGGCCAAGCCCAGGAGCAGGTTCACGAGGAGGTCCTCCTCCTTCCCGGCCCCTGAGTGGCTTCTTTAGTTGAACAAGGAACTTTATTTACAGAGCGGCTGGATTAGCTGCAGGCCTCTAGCAAAGCTACAATACACTCTCTAGACTAGGAAATCTCCGCCCCCTTGTAAGATTCCCTGCACTCGGTATTGATTGGCTGTCCTGACCACGTGACCCTTACTCAGTAAGGCTGGTCTTAAAGCAGCAAACACCAAACCTCTCCCCCTTTAATTCCTTGTTTTATATTCCTTATTTAAACAAATTTCATTATACAAGTGAATAGAAAACAATATCAAAAATCTTAGAAATAATCACACGCACTTTGCAAAGAATTCAGATTATACACTTATATACATAGGTCCAGTAATTACAAATCAAGCCGTTGAGGGGGTTTTCCATTTTGGGTAGAGCGGTGTAACTCTATAGCCTGAGGCTCTCCTGCAGGACTGACACTAGCAGGAACTGCAATAACGGGTACCTCTTTTGGCACAGGCCGTTCATTACTATTTGATTCAATGGAGACATCAGTTATGTCTCTTATGGGTTCGATAACATTCCTTGGTGGCAACACTGACTATGGAAGCATCTCCCTGCTCCTCAGGTGGTCCACGTGTTTATTAATAATCCGGCCTTGGTATGAAAGGGGTCCAGTCTCACAGACAATAATTCCTGGGATCCAACTTGGAACGCTACCAAAGTTTCTTACAGCTACAGCTTCATCTATCATAAATTTCTGGTCTATACTCTGCATATCGTGGGTTGTTTTCAGGTTACCTTGATTCTTCCCTAACCTTCCTGGCAAATGTGGAAATACGAGGCTCAGTCTTGTTCTGAGATGATGCTTCAATAGCAGTTCTGCTGGTGGAACTCCCATTGTTGCACGTGGAGTTGTGCGGTAGCTAAGAAGGAAGTGTGAGATTTTGATTTCCAAGGTTCCCCCCGACAATGTTTTTTAGCCCTGAGTAGAAAGTTTAGACGGCCCTCTCGGCTAGTCCGTCTGATGCTGGGTGGTAAGGCACAGCTCGGATGTGTTTAATGCTGGTTAGATTGGTGAAGTTCTGAAATTCAGCACTTGTAAATCCGGCTCCATTGTCTGATACAATGACTTTGGGCAATCCGTGAGTCGGAAAGCATTGGCGTAACCTTTCAATGGCAGCGTGCGCCGTAGGTGATTTCACCTTAAATATCTCCATCCATTTGGAGCATGCGTTGGTTATGAGTAAAATCATTGTGCCGGGGATTGACCCACGTAGTCTATATGGATCCTCACCCATGGTCGTCCAGGCCATTCCCAAGGGTGTAGTGTTCCACAGGTGGCCACGCTTGCCTCCACGCACAAGTGTATCCAGAAGGTCATGGACACTATCTTTGTTAAGGCACAGAGCTTTGTGCATTTCTTTTAGGAGCAAGAAAGCCTAGAAGCAAGAGCGCTGGGATTTGTGCAGATCTCAGGTTTTCCACTGATAGTGGCTGCCATCAACCGCTCACCTGGTGCTTAGATCTCTGTGACAACAAGCAGTCAACTATGTCAAATTCAAGGGCTTCCACTCACTGAATGTTCAGCTGGTGTGTGACCACCACAAAACTACAGGCCTGTGCATGATTCACATGGAATTCCCACAGCTCCTATGTCTTTAGTAGGTCTCAGATCCCTGACATCTTCCAGGGCCCAGGGGGGCTGCAGAGTTGGCTCCTCAGGGACAAGGGCTACCCACAGAGGATGTGGCCTCGGAATGCAACAGAGCGATGGCATAACGAGGTTCATGCCGCAACCCGGACTTTGTTGGAACAAATGATAGGCATTTTGAAAATGACCCCAGTGCCTCGAAAGGTCTGATGGAGCACTGCAATACAGTCCCCAGAGGGTGTCGAGCATCATCGTCACTTACTGCGCACTCCACAACCTGGCGCTGCAACGGGCGGGGGACCTGGCTGAGATCTCGTGCTCGGGAAGCTCTCATAGCCGCAGGATTCGTGGAGGATGATGACGGGATGCAGTGAGGGCAGTCCTGACATCCTCACTTTGCAAATGTAAACGTTTGACTCCTGTGTGGCTGACGGCAGCGCAGATATCCTCAGTGCACTGGCTCATATATTGGGGATGCAACGGAAGCCCTAATAGTCACCAGATTCCAGGAGGGTGATGACGACATACAGTGACGACACTCCATAGATCTTCACATTGTCTCTGTGAATGTCTGACTCCTGTCTGGCTGAGGGCAGCTCGCTTGTGCTCTGTGATCAGGGTCATATCATGGAGACATAGCTGTGAAACTTTAAATACACGTAATCCTTTGTCAGCCTTCAGCACCTGACTTCTTCAGGAGCACAGCATCACCGGTCACAGATGCTTAAGAGATGGGTGCCAGCCCCACCTCAAAGGTGCTGAGAGCACACAGACAGAATGACAGAACTCTGTGATGCCTGTCCATAACATTCTGATTTGCAAAAGAAGCAAACCTGACATGAGAAGAAACTTTTTCACATAACGAGTGGTTCGGGTATGGAATACACTGCTTGGAAGTGTGGTGGGGGCAGGTTCGTTCGAGCATTCAAAAGGGCATTAGATGAATATTTGAATTGAAACAATGTGCAGGGGTATGGGGAAAAGGCAGGGCAATGGCACTAGGTCATAATGCTCATTTAGAGAGCCAGTGCAGACATGATGAGCCAAATGGTCTCCTTCTGTGCTGTTAAAATTCTATGATTTTGTGATTCTGTGGCAGTAATGACAAGCACCATCGAGGTGCAGGCATCACTGATGTGTCCAATGAGCGTGAAGCCGGACCATCACTTTGTTCTGAAGGTTACACAGTGCATAGGGAAGAGGCCCTGGACTGAGACACCTGCCTTTATCTTGTGCAGAAAGGTTTCACATCTGAGTGACACGAACACTGCTCATCAGAACAAGGAGCCATAGGCAGGGAGACATTCTTGGGAGTTTATTTGCAGTAGCGAATATTATGTGCAAGTGATTAAACACCTGTGTCCAGGCTGTGCAACTACATCTTCTTAACCTTCCTAACTCTGCCGCTACATTTTGGTGCTCCCCCAACATCCACAGTGGAGGTGGAGGCAGCCTGCTGACTGCGACACCCTGTCTGTGATGACCTTGGCGGGCGTCCTCTGAAGGGCCAAGACCTGGAGGGCCTCGGCCTGCTTTTGGGGTCCTGCAGTGGAGCCTTCCTCAGCCTGTGGAGCTGCAGCACTCCACTTAACCACATCCCTCCCCTTTTACTTGAAAGTACAATTGACAATCTTCACAACATCCCAATTATTTACATGAATAACTATTTACAAGTCAAGTCTCTCAGCAGGCTTTCTCGGATATGTCGAGCGTCGTAGCTCAACAGCCTCGGCTGGTTTTCCGAGGCCCCTTCTCAGGGGTCAACTGTCCACCAGGCTCCTTGGTGGAAGTGGGCAAGTTTGTGTCTTCGACCTTCTCGGGTCAAACAGGCCCTACTGGTACTTCCAATTTGTGTGACATTTCTTCCACATGACTCAATGCAAATGATGACGGCATTCCTTCTTGTGGGACTGTCTCTCTTCTCTGGAGGTGATCCACGTGTTGTCTAATTATTCGGCCGTTTACTGACACATTATAGGAGAGAGGTCCTGTCATGGCGCTCACTTTGCCCAATTGGGCCCGTCTCCAAAGTTCTTCATGAGAATGTGTCTTCCACTGTGAAATTTCTTTCATGATTATGGCCATCATTTTCAGCCTTCTGGGCCTCTTGGCTTCTCTCCACCCTCCCCCTAAATTCGACCTGATAAGAGTTAGACGGGTGCAGATACGTCTCTTATTAGTAATTCAGTGGGGGCATTATGGGTGGTCGTGTGTGGCATCGACCGGTATGCGAACAGGAACCATGACAATCTGGTATTGATGGAATCCCTGCCCAGCTTTTTCATCCTGGACTTAAAAGTTTGGACCGTCTGCTCAGCCAAACCATTAGAGGTGGGGTGGTGAGGCAAGGTTTTGATATGAGTTATTTCGTTGAGGGTTGTAAATCTGTGGAACTCCCCACTGGTAAATGCAGTCCAGTTGCCTCACACGAGCATCTCAGGTAACACGTACACTGCAAAACTCTGGGCGGAATTTTCCGTGCCCGCTGGTGGCGGGCATGATAGGTGGCATGAGCGGACAATAAGGCGCGATTGGTTTCACGATGGTGGGAAGGCAGGTCACGATTGTCCGCTCAGCCTGCTGATGGTGGGACTTGTTTCCTACCATCGGGAATATATCAGCATATCATTATCAGACCATCCCACCAGGTTCTTGCACCCCCGCTGGACCATCTGCCCACGTAGGCGGGAAAGCACGTTGACGTATTTCACAACGGCACAGAGGCAGCATGCACTTGGCAGCCTTCACTTTGGGTGAACTGGACGTGAGTGCACAGCAACGTTCTGCAGAGCTTGCCATGGTCGCCTGCTGCGTGGCAGGCTTCAAGGTCACTGGGGGGTCGGGGTTATGTGCTGCTCTGCCTTAGAGGCGACTTTTGAGGGTGAGGGGGAGTAGGGGGCAAATGCAGCCTTGCCGTTGACGTGACTTGTGAGGGGGGGCGCAAATGCAACCTTGCCTCTGAAGCGACTGGTGGCGATAGGGTGCAGGGGTGCGCAATGCAAGGGCAGCCCTGCCATTGAATATAGCGCACAAGCATTATGGGTGGGAGGGTAGGCTCTGCGAGGGGAGTTGCCAAGCATTCGGGAAACCTGTAGAAAATGACCATTCCTCTGCAACTGAGGCAGTTCAGGCGCAGCCACATTGATATGATTGGGGTCGGGCTCCTAGCTTATCTGCCCACTGAAGCAACGCAGATGCATCAAAGTGCCACCAAGTGCTCCAGAACTCCCCCCACTCTGCCACAGACTGTCAATTCATGAGCAATTTAGTGGACTGCAGAGCAGTTGGACTGCACACTTTGTACAATCTCCTTGCTAAAGCTGGCCATGTAGCAGTCGCTGCTGGAGGCGCTCACAGCCCCTTGCAATGTCAGCATCGCGGTTTGGATCAGTCTCCTCCATGGTTCAGCCATGTAGTGCACTAACCTCTGGCCATCCAAGTGGTGGCCAGCATTCTCTGGGAAGCGTTAAGGGGCCGTCACACTTAACCAGGACAGGTTCTTAGTACACCCACGCTAACCATGTGTGTCTCTCTTTCACCCTGCAGGAGGAGTACATCAGGATCATGGAGCTTGATGAACTAGCTATGTGCCTGAAGGCCTACAGAGTGCGAAGAAGATGTAGGAGAGAGCAACTGAGGCTCCTGGCTGCACAGAGGCAGGAGCAGCAACCTCATGAAGGGGCGCTGGGGCTCCCGTAGATGCTGCCCAAGAGCCACAGCGAGCCATCGCAGGTCAGCGCCTAGTGACACCCAGTGTCTATAGATGCTGCCTTTCATTCCTGCAGATGACTGAGAACCAGTGTCGCCAAAGACTGCGCATGTCTAGGGACCTGATTGCTCACATCTGCCACTTACTGCAGGATTTGGTGCCACGTGGACATGGAGGGCATCCACTGCCAGTGGCTGTGACGGTGACTGCGGCGCTCAATTTCTATGCCAGTGGCTCCTTTCAGGGCTCCACAGGTGACTCTGTGGAATCTCTCAAGCCTCCACTCAGAAGTGCATCCATGAGGTCACGGATGCCATCTTTGCGAGGGCACACAACTTTGTGCATTTCGCCCAGGACCAGAGCAGCCAGGATGCAAGAGCAATTGGTTTTGCCCAAATCTCGGGTTTCCCACAGGTGCAGGGTGCAATTGACTGCACTCATGTGACGCTCAGATATCTGTCACAACACATGGCGATGGACTACATCAACCGCAAGGGCATCCATTCGCTAAATGTGCAGTTGGTGTGCGACCACCAGAAATGCATCCTGTAGGTATGCGCATGGTTTCCAGGGAGTGTGCACGATGCCTACATCCTCAGTTGGTCACTGATCTCTGGAGTCTTCCAGTGTCCACAGAGGCTGTAGGGTTGGCTCCTCGGGGACAGGGCTACCCGCAGAGGCTGCGGCTGATGACACCCGTACAGCAACCTCAGACTGCAGCAGAGTGACGCTATAATGAGGCTCATACTGCAGCTCGTAACTTGGTGGAGCAGAACATCGGGATCCTGAAGATGAGGTTCTAGAGTCTGGATTGGTCTGGTGGAGCCCTGCAATATAGTCTGCAGAGAATGTCACACATCATTGTCATCTGCTGCACCCTTTACAACCTAGCGCTCCAATGGGAGACGGGCTGGCTGAGGAGGAGGTGGAGGAGCTGCACGTCTCCTTCGATGAGGAGAATGCACTGGCTAGACAAGGAAGGTACACTTGGGAGGCCCTCATAGCTGCTAGATTTGTGGAGGATGATGACGAGATGCAGTGGGGTGACCCAACCTCTCAGAGGTTGTGTGGATATTTATGGAGTATCCTCACTGCGTGTTGTCCAGGCATCGAGCGACTATTAGGGCCCCCACTGCACCTCCATGAAAGGAGCATTCTCACAGAGGGTATTCGCGCTGCCATAAGCCAGACTGGAGTCAAATGTTCACAAATGTGATGTTTATTGACAATAGTGACCAGTGACAAGAACACTACTCATCAGAACAAGCAGCCATAGGCAGGAAGACATTTTGGGGAGTTTATTGTCAATAGTGAACATTAAGTACAAGTGATTAACACCCTTGCCCAGGCTGTGCAACTAATTCTCCTTAACTATCCTAACCCTGCTGCTACGTCTTGGTGCTGCCCGGATATCCACAGCAGAGGTGGAGGCAGCCTGCTGACTGTGACACCCTGTCTGTGATGACTTTGGCGGGCATCCCCTGGAGGCCGAGACTTGGAGGGCCCCGGCCTGCTTTTGGGGTCCTGCTGTGTGGCAGTGGCACCCTCCTCGGCCTGTGGAGCTGGATCTGTGCAGGTCACAGGAAGAGGGGAGTGAGATGGGCTGGACACTCTGGAGTCACCTGGATGGATAGCCCCGGGGTGTGCACCTGTGGCTCCTCCTCCCTATGGGTGCCCGGGGGCCCCAGGCTGACTCCTTGAGGAGCAGGAGTGAGATCAAGCTGCCCGGAACCCCTCTCACGTACACACATTGTTGAAGGCCAACTATGGCATCAGCGATGGAGTTGAGCCCACGCAGCGGGGCAGGAGTGAAGTCCTGGACCAAGGTCTCCATGGCGGCTGCCATCCTACCAGTGTTGACTTGGTGTGTTGGCATGCTGGTGTTATCACCTCAGACTGAAGACGATCTGATTCCCCCATCCTGCTTTGCAAACTGAGGAGTGCAGCGGACATCTTAAGTAAAGTGAGTGTTGGTCCTCTTCAGTGTGACAGTGGGGAGTTAATAGAAGATAATTAAAAAATGGCGGAAGAAATGAACAAATATTTTGCTTCTGTGTTCATTATAGAGGATACAAAAAACATTCCAGTAATAGCTGCAAATCAGGAGGTGAAAGGGAGAAAGGAACTTGGTGAAATTGAAATCACTAGGGAAACGGTACCGAGCAAATCAATGGAGCTGCAGGCTGGCAAGTCTCCAGGTCCTGATGGACTACATCCTAGGGTCTTAAAAGAGGTGGCTAATGAGGTAGTCGATGCGCCGGTGTTAATTTTCCAAAATTCGCTAGAATCTGGAAAGGTTCCATCAGATTGGAAAGGAAGGGAGACAGGCAGAAAACAGAAACTATAGGCCAGTTCGCTTGACATCTGTCGTGGGGAAGTTATTAGAATTGATCATTAAGGAGGTTATAGCTGGGCACTTAGAAGAGCTCAAGGCAATTGGGAAGTGTCAGCCTGGTTTTGTGAAAGGAAAATCACGTTTAACCAATTTATTGGGGTTTTTTGAAGGAGTCACATGCGCGGTGGATAAAGGGGAGCCTGCAGATGTATTGTTCTTGGATTTCCAGAAAGCATTTGCTAAGGTGCCACATCAAAAGTTATTATGGAAAATAAAAAAACATGGTGTAGGGGGTGACATATTATGAATAGAAGATTGGCTGGCTGGCAGAAAGCAGAGTATGCATAAATGGTTTTTTTTCTGATTGGCAGGATGTGACGAGTAGGGTCCCACAGGAGTCTGTACTGGGGCTTCAACTTTTTACGATATATATCAATGACTTAGATGAGGGGAGTGAAGACATGGTAGCTAAATTTCCAGATGACACAAAGGTAGGTAGGAAAGTATGTTATGAAGAGGACATGAGGAGGTTGCAGGTGGATATAGATAGGTTAAATGAGTGGGCAAAGATATGGAAAATGGAGTTTAACGTGGGAAAATGTGAAGTTGTTCACTTTGGCAGGAAGAACAAAACATCAGAGTATTATTTAAATGGAGAATGGCTGCATAATTCTGAGGTACAGAGGGATCTAGGTGTTCTAGTACATGAGCAACAAAAAGTTAGTATGCAGGTACATCAAGTAATTAAGAAGGTTAATGGAATGCTATCCTTTATGTAAAATGGCGGCGGGGCCTGCTTCTCTGGCAGGGATCAGTTCCCCGCCCGCCGGAGATTGGGTCGGGCCCGCCCACCCGACAGGCAGAAAATTCTGCCCTTGGTGTTTTTTGTCGATACCATTGCAACTTGTTTCAGCCATATCTTGGTGACGTTGGTCTGAGGGTTTTCCTTCTTAAGGTTTCTGGACAGGACGTCGTGTTTTGCCTGTGTTTTTGTGAGTTTTATCCGAGTTGTGGTGCCTTTGTTTTGGTTACTAGGAATGGGTTGTTTTAAATTTTGGGTTCTGTACTGTGGGGTTGTGGGTGATTCAACAAAGCAATTGTGAATTATCAGGAAAAACTTGTCTCGCTGGTCATTCTGTTCAAGCCATACACTTGTGAATCTGGTGTCACGAACTTGAGTGTGGAGAGGGTCTCTGAGGGAAAAGGGGAACCCCTATAACTTGTCAATCTTCGGCATCGTGTCTATCAAGTTTGGCCACTCTGTTTACAGTTAACTTGTAGTCACCGCATAAACGAACACTTTGGTCTGGCTTCAGTATGGGTACAATGGGTGCTGCCCACGCAGAAAATTGCACTGGCTGTAAGATACCCAACTTTTCCAGCCTGTTTATCTCGGTCTTGACTTTGTCCCGTAGAGCATAAGGGATTGGTCTGGCTCTGATAAATCTGGGGGTGGCGTTAGGATCTACATGGATTTTGGCTTGTAGCCCACGAATCCTTCCTAGCTCATCACTGAAAATGGAAGTGTACTTTTGTAACAATTCCTGTAAGTTTCTCGTTCTGATTTGAAAAATCCCATTGCAATTTAATCTTTTTGAGCCAGCTGCGACCAATTAAACTGGGTCCAGCCACAGCTACTACTATAAGGGGTAAATTTGCAGACTGATCCCCATACTGCACCAGAACTTGACATATCCCTTTCATTCTTATTCCTTCGCCAGCATATGTTTCTAATTTAGTTTCCAACTGTTCCAAATTTAAAAGATGGACTCCTTTATTCAAGTGTCTGAACATATGCTCTCCTATGACAGACATTGATGCCCCAGGATCGACTTCCATCTTGATGGGTTGTTCATTGACTCTAATGACTACCTGGATTGGCTCAGTTCTACCCACTTTCAGGTTGTATAATGAATAGATATCAGATTCTGCTTCATCTGGTTCTTCAACGAGACAGGTTTCGTGATTTCTACCTTTGTTTTTAAAATGCTGCCTCAGCCTATCTTGACTGTGCTGCATTATGTGACCATTGTGGTGGCAGAAAAAGCATTCGATATTTCTGAACTGTTGATCGCCTGCAGGCTGCCTGGAGGCATTTCTCTCATTAATGTCTTGGGTTTTCACTGTGGTGTTGTTGTTCTTCAATGGTCTGTACATAGTGGGTGTTTCCCGCCTTTCTGTTGACTCTGGTGTTTACGCATCTTTTGTTACTGGCCCTTCCAGCCCTATAAGATGGACGGTGCCATTTTGTGTATCTTTTATTGCCTCTGAGTCTCTAACAGCGCTCTCCAAGGCTGTTGCCAATCCTAATGCCTTACAAAAGTCTAGATTAGCTTCAGATAGCAATTGCTTTTGAATAGCATCGTCCCCGATTCCGCATATCAATCGGTCTCTCAATGTCATTAATTGAAGTTCAAAACTCACAATATTCCATTAATTCCTTTAAAGTAGCTGCATAGCCAGCGATTGTCTCTCCTGGAAGTCTATTCCTCAAATTGAATTTAAAACGCTGCATAGTGACTGAGGACTTTGGCTTCAGGTGGTTTTTACAACGTTTACTAGCTCCTCAAAAGTCTTGGTATCAGGGGTGTTAGGTGACATGAGGCTGTGAATCAGCTCATATGTTTTGCTCCCGTGTGTGGACAAAAGAATCACCCTCTTCTTGTCCTCCCCCGTGATGTTGTTAGCGGTAAAGAAGAACGCTAGGCCTTTGACGTAATGAGACCGGTCACCAGAAACAGGGTCGAATGGTTCAAGAAGCCCAAACCTCGGCATACTCGGTGACTAAGGAGACTGCACTTCCAAAAAGCTTTCAAGGTAGTGGTGAAGTAATGTAGCTAGCTTACCGCAGCTTTCTCCATTGCTGTCAATGGATCCGATTCATCCTCGTTGCCAGTTTTTTGTTTTTGATTATTAGGTTTGCTTTGTCCGGCGAATGCTAGCTGTGCTCTTGATATTAACACATTAGTTGGTGCTTGAAACAATACAGGCAGATTAACTGAACAAACACTGGTTGTTTGTTGGAACTAAGAACAGAGCACTAACACTACGTGTGCTTCTTCAATCACCTCCAGCTCTAGACTTACAGTTACCCAAGAAGCTCGCGCTGTGTAGTGATTGGTCAATACAGTCACATGGTCAACTAATTACATTCTCTTAAAGGTACACAGCACTCCACTTTACCACAGTATGGTTGCTCAATTTGCTGATGACACAAGGATAGGTAGGAAAGTAAGTTGTGAAGAGGATATAAGGAGGCTACAAAGGGATATAGATAGGTCAGGTGAGTGGACAAAGATCTGGAAAATGGAGTATAATGTGGGAAAATGTGAAATTGTCCATTTTGGCAGGAAGAATAAAAAAGCATATTATCTAAATGGTGACAGATTGCAGAGCTCTGAGATGCAGAAGGATCTGGGTGTTCTAGTGCACGAATTGCAAAAGGTTAGTATGCAGGTGCAGCAAGTAATTAGGAAAGCTAATAGAATGTTATAATTTATTGGGAGGGAATTGAATACAAAGGTGGGGAGGTTGTGCTTGATTAAGTATTGGTGAGACTGCATCTGGTGTATTGTGTACAGTATTGGTCTACTTATTTAAGGAAGGGTGTAAAGGAGTTGGAAGCAGTTCAGAGAAGGTTGACTAGGCTAATACCTGGCATGGGCGGGCTGCCTTATGAGCAAAGGCTGGACAGGCTAGGCTTGTATCCGCTGGAGTTTAGAAAAGTAAGAGGCAACTTAATTGAAACCTTTAAGATCCTGAGGGGTCTTGACAAGGTGGATGTGGAGAGGATGTTTCCTCTTGCGGGGGAATCTAGAACTCGGGGTCACTGTTTAAAAATAAGGGGTCACTCATTTAAAACATATTGGGGAAATCTTTTTTCCCTCAGAGGGCTGTGAGTCCTTGGAACTCTTCCTCAAAAGGCAGTGGAAGCAGAGTCTTTGAAAGCCTTTAAGGCAGTGATAAATAGATTCTTGATAAGCAAGGGGGTGAAAGGTTATCGGGGGTAGGCAGGAATGTGGAGTTGAAGTTAAAATCAGATTAGCCGTGATCTTATTGAATGACGGAGCAGGCTCAAGGGGCCGAGTGGCCTATTCCTGCTCCTAATTCATATGTCTGTAACCACCAGCAAAAAAAGTTTACTTTATCACTAACACTGTAAGCTATTCATAAAGTAAAAAATAGAGAAAGACAGATAGCCAGACTTGCATTTCTATTATGCCTCAGGATTTCTAAAAGTGCTTCACGTGAAATGAATAGATTTGATACTTTTGAGGTATAGTCACTGTTCTCTCTCTGGTAGTCCCTCAAAGTGAGAGGACGCTTGCCACAAAGTATAGTCTATAGGCACATTGGAAGGATTTGCAGGTTGACAGTCACACTTTTTGTGACCATCATGTCCCGGGGTGAGATTTAGGGACTTAGGGACGCTACCACTTACACTGCAAGGCTTCCTACAGGCACTATTCTAATGTAGGAAATACAACAATTTGCTAATGACCAGATAATTTTTTTTTTAGTGATGTTGGTTCAGGGATGAACATTGGCTCAGGTCAGTGGGGAGAACTCCTCTGCTCTTCCAATATTAGCTGTAGGATATTTTACATTCACTTGAAAGGAGAAAGAGAATCTCAGTTTAAATATGACACAGTCCTTGGGATTTGTAGTAGTGGGACTGCAGGAAGAAAAATATTGCCCTTGAGTGACAAATGTAGCTAATCTATTTTCATTTTAAGTGAGCAGCTGTAGGGAATTACCTTTAACATAAGTGTATTTGCTACATTCACCTAAGTATGCCTGTATTTTACTGGATTTTCAGAACATCACTCAATACGGTGAAAATTGTATCAGCACTTGCAACAGTCATTGGAAAATGTTTCTCTATTAGTTGTCCAACTGTCATCATTTAACAAGAAGCAAAGATTCTGCAGCAGATAAGGTACATCACCCTCCCTAGTCAGATGTGATGTCTTGTTTTTCTATTACATAATGTCAGACCTTAATGCTGTGACAGTTGCTTTGACTACCCTGCTCTCGAGATGTTTTTCAAACCATTACCTCAATGACAAATGTTCTATGCACAAAACCTTGGAATATATAATGAATAGCTGACGAACGTGCAATACAGTTAGCACACAAAGCATCATTTAGATGTAAGCTACTGCTTTCAAAATGTCCATTTATGGTAGTAGTAACATTAACAGACAGATGCAAGTCTAAACTCCATGGCAACTAAACCACACGTTTACTGCAAAGGTTCTGTTCTGTTTTATTTGATCATTCCTGTGCTCTGATGATATCACATGTCTAACACTCTCCATAACAACAACTTGTCACTTTGCTGTCATGCTTTAGTTACATTGTCATTGGGTTTTCATTTTCAAACCTGGGAATGCTCATTGCACAGAAGCCTTTGAAATCAAGAGGAAAAAAAACGATTTTAAATTCAGATCAATTATTAACTATTGGTGCACAAATTCAACATTAAAAAGCTAATAAAGATAAGGAATTATGCTAAACAATTGAATGTATCACCAGCTATTATTCAGCTCAGCAAACGTGATACAGCAGGCATATCCCTTGTACACTTTAATGTGAGGACTATGACTGGATTATTTTGGCCTTGATATTTAAGGGGAGGTGGGAAGGTAGCGAGGGTGGGTGGAAGGAGGTTCATAATGGTTCGGAAATCTAGATAAGTAAGTAACTCAGGTTCAGTTGAATTTAATGGCAAAGTTCAGAGGGCATTTTTAAGAGTCAACCACATTGCTGTGGTCTGGATAGCAGATTTCCTTCTCTAAAGGGCACTAATGAACCAGATGGGTTTTTACAGCAATCGTTTAACAGTCATCATCAGACTTCTTTAATTCCAGATTTTTTATTGATTCTGCCATGGTGGGATTTGAACCTGGGATTACTCTGGAATACTAGTCTAGTGACAATACCACTATGCTACCGCCTCCGATTCTAAGCCTTAAAAGTGAATCAGGAAGCTTGAATTCTGCTTCTCACAGGAAGTGTCTCTTATAGTATAAAGAGTTAACAGAATGGATATGCTAATCTATGAAGTACATGATGATATAGCACTGACATCACGCAGTCATCTAGGCAACAGACAGATAGCTCTGAGGGGAGATGTGACCCCCCCCCCCACCACCCCACCCCCCGTAACTCACTATGTGCATACTGTAAGTGGTGTAAATAAAATAAATAGTTCTTAAGAAATACCCTGATATGCCTACAGCTCTTCCTTATTAGAATCCTGGCTTAGCACATTCTACAACACTTCTTATCCTTAGCTTGTTGAATTAGAAGCTTAGGAAGAGCAGGCATATGTCAGGAGTGATTACTGTATAAGCCCGAGAACTGTTTCTGTAATTAGATGAAGACAATGAACGAAGATGTGCAATGCTATTACATATCACAGACCAGCAACCCAGGTAGCACCATGTGGAGGCCAAAGGGAGAGATCAGAAAGATTTTGCTAAAATCAGAAGGGCCGGGGAGGGGAGGTCATGGATCTGGACGTTGGCCCAATCATAGAGACAGAGTATCATTCATGCAGAGAGAATCAGGTTAGCTTGAGGAGAAAGGAGAAGCACTCCTGCCTCTCTTGGCGCACAAGCAGTGCTGGAAAGGTACTTAAATGCTGGAACTGGCCATTCTTGCCTCCCTCCAGCTGCCGTGTTTTCTGAGTCCTTGGAAATCCAGCTCATAAGGCTTAAATTGATCCACACAGCTTCATTAAAATATTTAATCAACCACCATGTCAACCTGCCTCAGTTAAAACCAGAAGTGGGTGGGGGTTGGAGTTTGTTTTCAGATTTTGAAATTTTAACTCCAATCCCCTCCCCCCACCGCCTGCCCTGGGGCAGTTAAAAGCCCCCACTTTGTACTTTTACATTGACATTCTTTGTATTGACCAATTTTGCCCAAGTGCTGAATGACGTAATACTCATCTTTCATTGAACAAAGGGGTACACATCCCATGAGAATAGATAACAACTTCTATGGAAGCAAAATAAATGGTAATATGTCCATTCAGCAATGAGCACAATGATTATCACAATATGCTGGCTTTTCCATTTACAGCTGTTGTTCAGTTAATCGTAAAGACCATGACCACCACTTCTGAAATCTCATCATTCCTTCCTTAGGGCAAAATAACATGGCAAGAGAGCATCGCAAAAATATTACAGCTTGTATAACAACACAGGCAAATTAATACATATATAACTGCTGGACTATTTCACAGACGCTGCTGAATTGATGCCATAATCATTAGATCTCTTAAAAGACTATTGTTCCATTCACAATTAATCAGTTCAATGGCCAGAGATCCTTTAAGCTTGGCTGAGCCCATATTTAACTTCCAATGTATGGTGTTTTACTAACAATAAATACATAAATATTGTTTGTAGCTTATGGCTATAATTATTTCCAAGGCTACATGTTTAACATTATGCAAATATTGAGCTCTGTCTGTCAGTCTAACACCAGCAAGGTGGAGATGGGGCATTCAGTCACTAAGGACTGACTGATGATTGGCGCCACATCACAATGGATCATTCTGCATGATTATGTTTCTGAAATACATTACCTCTACGTCTCTTGATTCATTTTCCTAGTAAACAAAGTGAGATAATTCTTGTGTTAAAGCCTGAGGCAATCATTGGGCTGGATGTTAATGTTTCAACCCACTCACATTGGGGGAGGCTGACTGTGCGTTGGAGCCTGGAGGTTTTAGCAGCAGGATTGTCAGTGCCTTTTGAACTTCGCCATGGCATTACTATCCTTTTTCTAGGTTTCCTGACCATTTGGAGTGGGTGGGCATGTTGACTATCTGCGCCTGACTGTTGAAGCATAATTCTTTAAAGGGGCTCTTTGAGGGTCAGAATAGAAGTGCTTTATAGCTGCCAGCTACTTTTTTTTATTCTTTCATTTGTGGACGTCGCTGGCTAGGCCAGCAGTTATGGCCCATCCCTAATTGCCCATGAGAAAGTGGTGGTAAGTCACCTTCTTGAACCGCTGCAGTGGGTACTCCCACAGTGCTGTTAGAAGTGGTGGAGTGTCAATGAGTGAAGGCTGCCCCACTGCTCTCAGATGCCTGACTGGACATCATGCTGCCGGGCTTTAAAGGTCAACAGAGAGATTCTGCTTCCTGTTGGTGGGAGGAAGAAGCCTGCCTTGGAGACCAAGCAGTGTGGCTGGACATGGCGGATAAGTGAGTGGCAGGAGTGTGGTGCCTCAATCCTGGATGCAGTGCCGCAAGAGATTCAATGACCTTATCAGGGCAGGAAAGCCAAGTCGTATGCCACAGTGAAGTGCCAACACCCACACTCTGACTTTCCTAGCTTGTTCCTGCACAGCACTCCTCAGACCAACAATACCTACAACCAACACAACACACTCACCCTTAACTTATTGCTGTGACACACAATCACTCGCAGTGACTCTCCACAAATTTTGTCATCCTCTTAAAACGTTACATTTCTCATGCCCATGATTCTCTGCTGTCTTTCCTGCAGGAGAAGAGAGTGCAGAACACCGGGAAGAGGCAGAGAACAGAGGGTTGTTCTCTAGTCATCGCCACATTGACTGCTGCAAGAGAGGATGCACTGGAGATAAGCAGAGTCTTGGCATACATGACCATTGGTGATGGAGTGGTGCAGGTCTCCCACCTACTTGGTGATAGTACTAAATATCTAACAGCCACATTCTATACAACACTCATTCACATTAACTTGATGTTAGCAGGCAATTAAAAATAATAATCGACACAATGATGGCTGAGAACCCTCTCGTCTTGTCAGTTCTACTTCATCTTTTTCATCTCCCACAGGTCTTTCAAGTGAGATGGAGGAACTGGTGCAGGAGCTGGTGCTGAAGGCTCCTCAGAGCTGCTCAGTCACTCTGAGGAAGCACCGTCACAGGACTCAAGTGTACCCTCCACCAGCTCAGATACAGACACCTCGTGGGGCCTCTAGGATAGATAGTTGGGTTGTAACTTGGTGAGGCACATACCACAAAGAGGAGGAGCAAGTGTTGGAGACTTGGACAGCAATGGAGACTTTCCTTTGAGTGTGTAGGACCCTCCAAGTGTTGTTCAGTTGGGCACAGATCCTGAGTCTTGGGATCATCAACAAAGGTGGCGATTCTGAAGCAGCAACAGAAAATGTGTGAGATTCTGCCAACATTTACAGAGGCCCTGCTCAACCTTGGAGAGATTGAGGAGTCCATCTCCACCATGAATGCCATGATCTTCAGGCTTGTGAGCTACTGCCACCTCTATGGAAGAAGTGGCCACCTGCACAAAGCTTCAACCATAGCAGGCAGCTGAGTGACCTGCACACTCAGCCTGCCAGCTTAAGTAGGATGGAGGAAATTCCTGCCTTCCCCAACCTACACCTCACCGAAACGCAACAGAGTGCTCTCCAAATCTTGGCGAGTAGGGATGAGCCATGAGAGGGAGGGTAGAGAAAGGAGACATGGAATTTGGGACTTTGCTCAAAGCGTTCACACTCCTCTGCCTTTGCACCCCATCAGTCAGAGCCCCACATGCTGCTCCCGGTCCCGATGGCTGATACTACCCATGCACAGATGCAAGTGGGGTAGTTATTGGTTGGAGCGTCACAGGCTCAAAAAACCTGAGGAGGTTTGCTACAAGCATCTCAGCAGGCAGAGCAGGGAAGGTAGCAGCCTGCCTGCAGATCTGCTGAAGTTACAGGGGATGCATTGCGCAGGACAATAGGAAAAGGACAAGGAGAAATTTGTAGTTGCACAAGAGTAATCAGTTACGTATTTAATATTGTGTTACATTCTCAGTTTTATGTTCAATGTTCACAAATCTCAAACTTTATTTCAAAGTTCTATTGTCCCATCATTCTCATTGTTGACTGTCACATGTCAAGTGGCCTTCACCCTTGAGAAAAATGGTAGTGACAAGAATAAAAGTCAAGCAATGGGTGTCAGCGAGTGGAATGGATTGTTGACAGTGAGATTGCCTTGAGCTTGGTGCTAGCAGGGAGCTGGGGCACATTGTGTTCAGCATTGCTATGCCAGATGGCTGCACTGCCTCAGACTAGCTGACGTGTACCTGAATGAGTCTAACCTGGGTGTCCCTGAAGTAGATGGCTGCAAGTACCCTTACCACCTTTTCCTGCTCCCTCTCTTTCTTTCTTGCCTCCTCCTCCAAAGTCTGGATCACCTTCCGCTTCCTGCGGTTCCAGTTCTCTCTGCTGCTCTAGGCAGTGCAAGATACAACAGGTGCACACTGAAGGGCATCCCCAGAGCTATCGAGGCACCTGAATCACATCTTTAGTAACCAAATTACTTGATTAATGAGCACGCTTATGCTCAGGTGGCTTCACAGAATCACAGAATCAGAGAATCACACAGTGCAGAAAAGGCCCTTCGGCCCATCGAGTCTACACCAGCAGTTGCACCTTTTCTGCGCATCAGTGGTCGGGATCATCAGAGGCGTCATCAGCCACGTTCTTCAAGAGTAATCACAAGAAATAGGAGCAGGAGTAGACCATACGGCCTGTCGAGCTTGCTCCACCATTCAATACGGTAATGGCTGATCTTGCATTTCAACTCCTTTCCCATTGGCTAACCATATCCCCTGATGCCCTGAGAGACCAAAAATCTGCTTATTCCAGCCTTAAATGTATTCAATGATGTAGCATTCACAACCTTCAGGGGCAGAGAATTCCAAAGATTCACAGCTTGGTCTCCAAGGGATTATCTGCTGAGTCTGCTTGGAGGGGGAAACATGTGTGGGAGACCTGCCTAGAACAGAAAGAAGCTATCATGGCAGCTCCCTGGGTAGCTTGCTTAGCCATGCATGGTAATCTTTTCATGGTTATATGCCAGCTGAACACTGATGAAGTGGAATCACTTTTGATTAATTCTGCTGGTTGATCTATAGGTGCCTTGATTGTCACACGGGCTCAGTCTATGACTCCCTGTACCTGTGGGAATTCAGCCAGAGGAGCAAATGCAAGGGCCCTCTCATTCTTGACTAGCCTCATCAGTAGCCAAATGGGAGTAAGTGGCAGTCCTGGCAAACATGCCTGGGAGATGCACTTGTGGGCAGTGTAATGGGCTAATTCTAATGATAGCTATTGAATATGTGCGTAATGAGCTATATCACAGTGATGTCACTTACTGAGAGAAGATGACTGAGAAGTGTCTTGGAGAGTAGCTCCAGCTATGTCTTGGTCTTACTTAACCTTCTTAAATAGTTAGTATGTAAATAAATGTGTTTTCAACAAAAGACTATTGCCTCCCATAGATCTCTTCTAGGGTAAGAAGCTAACAAATCCTGAGCTAAAACCACAATAACAGAGGCAGCAGATTGTAGAATTCTACAGTTGTCACTAGCTGATCGCTGGAAGGAGCTGGAGGCATTGAAGTTCATTGTTGTGGTGAGTTTGGTGGCCACTGGCATTGCATGCCCACCTGGTGCACTTGGCAAGAAGTCTTGTTCCTGGAGACTGAAAATGTCAGCAACAACTTGTCATGAAAGCCTGAGTCTCCTGAGGCACCGCTGCTCAGTCATATCCAGAAATCAAATCCTCTGCCTGTTGACCTTGTGTTGGGGTATCTCCTCCTGTGAACTGGAGCATTGTGTTCATTTCCTCTGCCCTGGAACTGACAGGGAGAAGGCAGCTGCTGTTGCAGCTGTTGGTGGTGCTTCTGCTGGTGTTGCTCCTCTTGTTCCTCACGAGATCTCCAAGGTAGAGCTGCATAAGCTGTTAAGAAGGTTGACAGCAGAGAAATGCAGTTCAAAGTCAAAAAACTCCAAAGTAGCAGAAGTGACCTCCCAAAGCCTTGGAAATTACCTCTAAAACAGTGAAAGCACTCACTGAACAAGCCTTGTGAGCAAAATCCTTTCACTTAGACAAAGTATCTCAATATTTAAAGGCTCTCCAGCCTGCCATTTTCTCAGCCCATTAATCTTTGAAATCCCCTCTGAAATAAAATGGAAAACACTGGAAATTCTCAACAGGTCTGGCAGCATCTTTGAAGAGAGAGACAGAGTTAAACATTTCAGGTCTCTTTCCCTCCCCGCAGATGCTGTCAGACCTGCTGTGTATTTCTAGCATTTTCTGCTTTTATTTCCAATTTCCAGCATTTACAATACTTGGCTCTTGCATTTGTGTTTAACTCACTGCAGTTCTCCCACCTTGTTCAACCTGATGAGCTTCAGGAAGCCTGGAAAACCTGAGCACTGGGGGTACTTATCACAGACAAAGAGCGATGGGTCTGGGTGCAAGTGGGGAGTTCAATCCTCCAAAGGTGACATCAAGTCAGGATCCCAACATCAACCCTGATCTGTTCTTACGTCATATAGACACACATGGTGCGTAACATTTACAGCAAGGACAACTGAACAGTGACCAAGAAACCTCTTTCTTTTCTCTCCTCACCAGTCCAGATGCAACTTCTTTTCCATGGATTATGTCAGGAAGTTGATAACAATTTGCTTGAGCTCTTCTTAAGCATTAACAAAAATATATTTATATAATTAACAATACTATTTTGTACGAATGCCATAGCAAACACACATCTTAACCGGAAACATTTACTGCATAGGCTTTAAAGAAGACAAGTTAGGGGTAAACATATAAGTTTGTTCTTCTTAATAGTCAGAAATTGTGAGCACTACTGAATTTCCAATATGTGTCGCTAGTGGGCTAGGCCAGACTCTTAAAATTACCTCAGCAATGCTATTAGGCTATTGTTACACTAATGCAAAATAAGATGCAGATAATTGTATGTACATTTGGAATGCTTCCCAAAATATTGTATCCCAAGCACAGCTTGACTTCTTTTGACAAAAGTGTTAATTTCAGTATAGTGTGAACATTGTATGATTATAAATAATGCAAATTGTATGACAATGTCGAGAATTTTGAAATATTGCAAGATTCATAGCATTACCATGGAACAGAAAGAGAGAGCAGAAACTGAATAGTTAGCAGGATTCTAAAATGCCACCTTGGCAAATTTTTCTCAACAAAATGTCAGTCGAAGAATTCTGCTTTTTAACTACTGTAAGAAATGGATAAGACTTTCACTGGCTGTGATATGTTGCAAATATCTGTGTCTTGGGGATATTGATTCCACGTTTGCATCTGTTAGCAATTTCACCACCCCCACTCAGCACTGAAAAAAGCCATAAAACACAGCTTCAGTCGCCTTCATATTGATTACATTATTTCATAAAATCTCGAATGCTTCTAAACTTAATGTTTTTTCCAATATGTGATTCCATCTGTCATGAGCAATCCCATGGTATGGTCCCATTTTTCATCGAATTTTCTAGTGTGATTATATAGGATTTTATTTGTTCTTTCTGTAGAATATTTGTCTCTTTAACAATGTAATTATGTTTTCACCTCTGTGTTGTCACAAAACAAATATTACAATCCCTGAGGAATCGAATAATGTGAAAGGATCGAATTTCCTAAATGACCCCGCTGGAAAATAAGTCACTTTTTAAAACTTTTACTGTAACAATCAAACTAAAATAAGCAGAGATTAAACATAAATTAACAGGCAAATTGTATTCAGTAGAAAATATAAACTACACTTTAAATAGCTGATATAACAGGGGTGAATGTCATGCATTTCTCAGCCAACATGTTGCACTACGGCAGACCCCAAAGTCCTTCCCAAATTTACAGTAGAGTTCAACCACTCTGTCATGCCAGGTTGAATCCTCAAGTAGCCTCCGACAGCCGTTTTGCTCCCTCCAAGATGCATGGACAAGGTTATCTCCAACAAGGCTTACTTTTGTGGATTCACCCTCGGGCCATGCCAGTCCTAGTGATACAGCTTTACAGAGCCCCCTCCATATGACCACTCAAATTACCCCATTTTACCCCAAATTACCATTGACATTTAATGGCCAGAATTGCACAGAACATGCAGCATAGGAACAGGTCAAAACAGTCCTGTAGTAATTATGGTTTTATTTAGTGCATAATGTATGTCTAAGAATAATACTTGTAAGGCAAGATCGCATAATATATAGTAACCAATAGAAGAGTAGCATGGGCTACCTAAGCCATCAGTGTAGAGTTAGAGTTGGAGTTGAAAGCACACTTGTAGTTGGGCTGAGTAGATTGTAAATAAACTTAAAGTTTCCACCCAAGAAGTGTCTGCAGATCAACTCTATCATTAATAGTACAACTCGGCCACCCTACAAGTCCATACCAATATTTGTGTTCCACTCAAGCCTCCTCCCATCCCTCCTCATCTAACTCTATCAGTGTAAACCTTTATTGCCTCCTTGTCCCTAATATGCTTATCCAGCTTCCTCTTAAATGCATTAATACGATTCACCTCAACCACTCAAGTGTTACATCCTCACCACTCTGGATAAAGAAGATTCTTCTGAATTCCGTATTTGACTTTTTTGGTGACTACCTTATATTACTGGCCTTTAGTTTTGCTATTCATGACAAGTTGAAACATTGGGTGCAACCTAATCACGTGAATTGTCCTGCTGGCAGACTTGGAAGTGGCTATGTCATGTGGGGCAGAAACAATCAGCCGAATTATGTAGCAGCCAGCCAATTAAAAAAAAAGTGTGGGGCCTACACAATTCTGTAATGGGGGTGGGAGTCAAGGTGAAAATCTTGACAGAAACTGATGGCTGTGCAGGTGCTGGCACCATTTTTAAATGGTAGCCAGTCCTGCTACAGCATTTAAATACTCTTTCATTTCTTCTCTGATAGCAGTATAGTGAAGGACAGGAAAACTTCTCAGCAGTACACTTCAAACCTGAGAAGGGAATTCCTGAGTGTGGAGCTGAACATTCCAAATTCAAAAATAGCCTCCTCCATCCTGAATGGAATCCTTGGTTTGCAGGACCAGTAGGGAGCATGTGTGAGCTGTCATCTGAACAGATGACTTGTCGAAAATTCTGAGTAATTGTGGTTTCAAAGCTTTTATTTTTTGAGTCAGACCATAATAAAAGGGAAAATTAAACTTTAAGTTTCTACTGAAACCAAAATTTCAGGTTTCTGGGGAAACTGAAACATGTTGGAACCAGATAAATGAGACAGGGCCATCCAAGCTCAGGTCACCCAATGGTACAGTGGAGGTAGGTTGAAGAAAATGAAGGCTGGATCCAGGAGGTGGCAATACGAATACAAGGTTTCTTCAGCTGTTTCCGTTATTTAAAGTAATTGACTAAACAGACCTGGCCATAAAGTGCACAGGGTTGTCACTAAGGGTTAAGATAAAGATCGTCCTGGTTGATCCGCTGCAACAAGACTGTTGTGAGCAGAGCTGAGAAGGTTCTGGAGAAGTATGCCATTTTGTTGAAGATTCTTCCCATGAAACTTGGGTTGATTGAGAGCTGTGGCCAGATGAGAATTGCTGGCTAAATCTTTGAAGTAAATGAGCTGGAATTCTACCTGAAGGAGATCAGAGCTTTGAAGGACTTTGTGGCTGAAATTGGTGCCATATATGCTGAATGGGCTGCCCAGTAAATCCATGAGATTTATCTTTGTTGTATCTGCTATTTGATGTGTAATTTGTAACATATATTGGCAATGATTTGTCTGTTAACTTATAATTAGTTTATGTTGATTTTGGTTTGATTGTTAACATTAAAAGTTATAAGAAGTGAAATCTTGTCTATTGGCTTTTGGTGTTGAGTAAATTAGGTTCTTTTGGTTTGTTTATCTCCAAGGAGATCATAACATTGCTCAGAACAACAGTATCAGAATAATTAAATGACACATGACACAAGACCAAAAGTGTTAAAGAAAAATGATGTCGCAGGGCACACACAGTTAGCCCCATGGTTCAATGATGTCTCCCTGCATGTCCTGTAAGACCATATGACCATAAGACATAGGAGCAGAAGTAGGACATTCAGCCCATCGAGTCTGCTCCGCCATTCAATCAGGTCATGGCTGATCTGATAATCTTCAACTCCACTTTCCTGCCTTTTCCCCATAACCTTTGATTCCCTTACAGATTAAAAATCTGTTTATTTCAGTCTTGAATATACTTAACGGCCCAGCCTCTACAGCCCTCTGCGGTAAAGAATTCCACAGATTCACTACCCTCAGAGAAAAAATTGATCCTCATCTCTGTCTTAAATGGGTGACCCCTTACTCTGAGATTACACCTTCTGGCCCTAGACTCTCCCACAAGGGGAAACAACCTTTCAGCAACTACCCTGTCAAGCCCCCTATGAATCTTATATGTTTCAATAAGGTCACCTCTCATTCTTCTAAACTCCAATGAGTACAGGCCCAACCTCTCCTCATAAGAAAATCCCTCCAAACCCAGGATCAACCTTGTGAACCTTCTCTGGACTGTCTCTAATGCCATATCTTTCCTTAGAAAAGGGGACCAAAACTGTTCACCGTATTCTAGATGTGGTCTAACTTGTGCCTTGTATAGTTTTAGCAATACTTCCCTATTTTTATACTCCATTTCCTTTGAAATAAAGGTCAACATTCCATTTGCCTTCCCTATTACCTGCTGAACTTGAATGTTAGCTTTTTGGGATTCATGCACGAGGACTTCCAAATCCCTCTGAGATGTAGCTTTCCGCAGCCTTTCTCCATGTAAATAATATTCAGCTCCTCTATCCTTCCTGCCAAAGTGCATAACATCACATTTTCCCACATTATATTCCATCTGCCAAGTTTTCACCCATTCATTTAACATGACTATACCCCTCTGTAGACTCTGTGTCACCCTCACCACTTGCCTTCCCACCTATTTTTGTGTCAACCACAAACTTGGTGATAGTACATTCATTTCCCTCATCTATGTCATTAATATATATTGTAAATAATTGAGGCCCAGCACTGATCCCTATGGCACTCCACTAGTTACAGGTTGCCATCCTGAAAATGCCCCCCATATCCCAATTCTCTGTCTTCTATTAGTTAGCCAATCCTCTATCCATGTTAATATACTAGCCCAAAATTATGGGCTCTTATCTTACTAAGTAACCTTATGTGCGGTACCTTATCAAACGCCTTTTGGAAATACAAATATATTACATCTACTGGTTCCCCTTTATTTATCCTGCTTGTTACCTTCTCAGTAATAGATTCCAACATTTCCACAATACCAGATGTTAAGCTAACTGGCCTATAGTTACCTGTTTTTTGTCTCCCTCCCTTTTAGTATAAGGGCAGTTTTCCAATCTTCTGGGATTTTTCCAAAATCTAAGGATTCTGGGAAAATTACTAACCAGTGCATTACTCTGACAGACAGTCTGGGAATTGTCTTGTTCCCACAGCTGAGGAAGGAAGCAGCCCTCCTGTCTAACCAAGGAGACCTGGATGGAGGTTGCAGCTGAGGTGAGCAGCCATGGGGTGCAGCAAGGAGACTGGGCCCAGTCTAGGAAGAATGTGAATGACTTACTTGAGTGGAGTGAATAGCATGCGCATTGCGGCTACAGGTGGGCCAGAAATTAAGGATTATTAATTCGGAAGGGATAATAAGGGCTGCCACATGTACACATGTCCCCTGCAGCAGCTGCCTCAGGAGGGACGGCTGCATGTGGGTGGCAGGCATCTGAATCTTGGGAGCAGCATCCTCCAAGTCCCACAGAAGTGGATGTTTGAGAGAGACATGTTCAAGGGCCCATCATGGGCCTGAGGGAGAGTCGGCGATAATGGGTCCACCTCATCATGCTCTGGAGACTGATTCTTCCCTTCTGCCTGCAGAAGGAGGGTCTACAACAACTGGGAGAGAGCGAAGACAGGAGGAAGGGTGCCAGATATTCAAACCCTGACCCCTATGAGATGGAGGTACTTGAGTTGGCCGGAGAGCAGGATGTCTGTTCCATCTCTGATTCAGAGATCGGATTGATGGTCGTTCAAAGCGAGGAGGATTACAGCTTTGTCTACACATCTGCACGGGGAAGTAGCACGCTGCACACATGGATGGGAGGAGGTGTTCAGAGGGTAGAGGAGCTAATTGTGTTAGTTCTCCCAGGTAGGTGCAAGTGCACTGGACGGACATGGAGAAGCTGCTACTCAAGCTCTTCAGGCCTTCTCTGAGAAAGAGAGTGCCCACACCTTGGAGGATGCAGAGGCACATCTTGCCCCAAACCATCCACCAGCGCAGATACAATCACCTTGTTGGGAATGTACTCGGGTGAGCATCTCACTGAAATGGAAATGCAGCTGATGGAGGCTGTGACAGCCAAGAGCCCTCACAGTTGGAGGACAGGCCCAAGCTGACCCTAGATTGATGATGGGTCTCTGACATCAGCCACACTCAATCTGCTGGAGTTGCAGTGACAAAGAGGAGGGAATCTGGCCGAGCTGCCCAGAATTTCACCATGTCGGAGAAACTCTCTGGTGAAAATCTCAGAAATAGCCAGAAAATCTTATTTTTGCATGGCAGGAGTGGAATCAGGCTGGGATTTGGGCATACGTGATTGGTGGAAGTAGATGGCCATTTAAATCACCAGCTGCCACCACTGAAGTGGGATTTTAGAACAACAGAAGTATGAAACTGGAGTGTGCAGATAAGAACAGGTAGGAGGAGGTTTGAATTTGGTGGATTTGTTTGGATAGCCAGCATAGCTCTTTGGAGAGGTAAGGTACCCTTTGGGACAGCTTTGGGAGGTAAGGCGCCCTTTGGGATTGTTAAAATTAACCATTATTATGCATTTTTATGCACAAACTCATTGGAACTGTCAAGTTGTCAGAGAACTGTCGAGCTGTCAAGGACCTGTCCAGCTGTCAAGGAACTGTTCAGTTACCAAAGAACTGTCCAGCTATCAAGGAACTGTCAAAGAACTGTCCAGTACAAAGGAACTGTCAAAGCTGGCAAGAAGTGTCAAAGCTGTCAAGGAAGTGCCCAAAGTTACTAGGTGAGTTGGCATGGAGGGGGTAAGGGCAAAGGATAGTGGGTTGGGAGTATGGGTTGACATGGGGGTGTGAGGGCCATGGAGAATAGGTGGGTGGCATGGGTGGGGCATAGGGAGTGTGTGGGAGGTGAGGGGTGAGGGTTGACAGCTGGAGTGATTTTTTTTGTTTTTATCTTCTCTGTTATTTGTTTAAACACAGTGCAGGTGCACAGAGGAGGCCTGCTGCCCACCCCACCTCTCCACTCAGCATCCTTTGTACTCGTTCTGGGGTTGTCCACCCCGGCCCCTATTTCAGCCAAGCCCTAACTGAAAATCTGACCTGTGGGTGGATATTTTTAAAGGTTCACAGAGCTGGGGAAGCAAAGGACTCTGTGCACCCAAGCCAGAATGGAAATCTGGGCCAGTAAATCCATCTACAGAATTCATACTCGCCTTGCTTGGAAATATATAAAAAATATAAAATTGTAGGCATATATTAATTTAATTTATTCACAGGATGTGGGCATCTCTGGTAAGGTCAACATATTTTGCCATCCCTAACTGTCCTTGGCCATCAAGTGGCTTGCTAGGCCATTTCAGAGGGCAGTTAAGAGTCCAGCACATTGTTGTGCTTCTGGAGTCATAATTGGACCAGATCAGGTAAGGCTGATTTCCTTCCCTGAAGGTCATTAGTGAACCAGATATGTTTTTACATGAGTTACATGATCACTATTACTTATGTTAGCTTTTTATTCCAGATTATTTCATTAACTGAATTTATAATTCCCAGCTGACATGATGGGATTAAAATTGTATCTAGGATGGGCCTCTAGATTTTCAGTCTAGTAACATAACCACAATGCTACCATTCCTAGTATTAAGCATTTGCTCCCATTTACTTCGCTTCCTGTCGGCTTACCTTCTTTTATTTTTCTTACAGTATTTCTGTGTTCCTCTCTTTCCTTATTGCCCTTCTTTGCTTTGCCTGAGCTCTCTTGCTTTTTTGTTTTGTGACTCCTTGAGACTAAAGTGAGGTAACGAGCAACAATAGTGAATCTTGTGTGCCACAGCAAAATGAATATGCAAGTGTTCATCTTCTCGGCTATACTTGGGAGTCATTTGCTTAATTTTGAGGAACTGCAGAAAATTAGCAGGAAATCCTGCCTGTATCCTGTAGGTTTCAATGCACTAATCTCTGTATAAAAGAAGCACAGGCATAGCTGGATTGAACTAGTTTTGGAACTGGGTTTGAATTCAGTGAGTGAGATTCTGTTCTATCTGCTAGCTATCATGGTTTCCAAGTGAAATGAATTTGGCCAGTCTCGATGCAGTTCCCAGTGGGTGGAATTCAACTGTACAATATTGCAGATGACTCAGATCATAAGACCACAAGACATAGAAGCAGTAGTAAGCCATGTGGCCCATTGAGTCTGCTCCACCATTCAATGAGATCATAGCTGATCTGATAATCCTCAACTCCACTTTCCTGCCTTTTCCCCATAACCCTTGATTCCCTTACTGATTAAAAAGATCTGTCTTTCTCAGCCTTGAATATAGTTAATAACCCAGCCTCAACAGCCCTCTGCAGTAAAGAATTCCACAGATTCACCACCCACTGAGAGAAGAAATTCCTCCTCATCTCTGTCTTACATGGGCAACCCGGGACTAATTGTTACTGGCAGACCCACTTGAGGAAAGATAGTTTTGGAAAGCAGAATGTAATTTAGCGTACAAGAGGAGCTATTTTCTAGACTGAGGGAAGACTGTTGGAGCCATGTAAAGGAAGCTCACGCTGTCACTGATCAGGAAGTACCTGCTGCCAATGCTGCAATGCAACTTTCCAACTTTCTACTCCTGGTGGGTGGCCTTATTCACTAGAAGTACCAATCAGAAATTTAATTTTCCAGCCACTTAAATTAATGGTTTTTAATTAATTAATTTAATATAGAGGAAGACTATGAAAAAATCCAGGAAACTTGCGGAAGGGGTGGGTGATTGGCAAATGAGCTTCAATATAGATAAGTGGGTGTTAATACATTTTGGTAAGAACAATAAGGAGGCCACATACTCTTTGGAAAATAAATGTTTAAATGGGACAGAGGAGCAGAGGCATCTGCTGGAGGTGGTGGGGGTACTTGTAAGCAATTAGCAATAGTCCACAAAGGGCCACTGGTATCTCTCTCTGTTAGAGAGAGACAATTGGTCATATATAGCTGGAGGGGTACCACTCCGTAAGCGTGGGGTAAGGTGAGGAGGCAGGCCTCCATGAACTACCACAGCATATACACAAAGCTTTAAAAGTAGCAACACAGGCTAATAAAGGCATAAAGAAGGCAAACAAAACACTTGTGTTAATTTTGAATGGCATATAATTGAAAAGTAAAATTAAACATTTATAGAAACCTAATTAGTCTACCCTTGAATTATCGTGAACAGTTCTGTTCACCATATGGTAAAAATGATATTGAGGCACTGGAGAAGGTGCAAATGAAAAATATTAGAATTATACAAGAACTGAATGATGTACCTAAATGTTATGCTGAGGAAAGATTGAATGGCCTGGGCCTCTTTTCATCAGGAAAGAAAAGACTGAGGAATAAACTGATAGTGGTCTTAGAGTTATGAAACAGTTTCTCAGGGTAGGCTTGGCGAAACTCCACAACATTCAGGGAAACAGAAGCTTAACTACTCCACCCCCCTGTCTGCCCACTCTTCTTGTTTTAATATCCTGTCCCATTAAAGATTGGGACCAATAGTTCTTGGATGACTGTAAACATATGCAGGGCAAGTAGGCTGACGATGCCCAACAATGTGAGGTCTGCTGACATATAGTTTAAAGGTTCTCCCAGCACTTAGTGTGTAACATATTGGAGACTATTCAGAGTTGGAGGTAGGCTATTGGCCCATCAACTTCGCAGGTATGCTGATTGTACTGAAAACTATGCTTCTGTAATGCTTCAAGAAGTGGCTGGGGGAGTTATGGCAATCATGCATTAGGAGGCCCCATGGTGAAGAGTGGCTCTATTTGAAAGAGCGGGGGCAAGAGCAATATCAATAGAGATGAGAACATATAAATGCAGTTTTATCTGTGGCTGATCAGGTGAGGAAGACATTTTTTAGGTCATGCAAAGTAACTAAGGTAAAAATGCAAACATGTGGCTTCTGAAAATGCTGCGTTGCAGAGCATTTTCATTACTTTTCTCCCTGTAAACTTGTCAAAATGGAGGAAGAGAATGCAGTGTACCTTTTTGTACATCCAATTGGTGTGATGTGTGGGGGGTCTGTTGTTGCAAGGTGGTGGGTCAGAGGGGTGGCAGAGTATCAGTGAGTTTCAGGAAAGAGCACTTAATGAAGCTCGAATCACAAATGAGGAGGGACAACTGTAAGTGAAACGGAAAGTACCAGAAGGTGAGCTGAAGGATCCCCAGAGCTGATGAGCCCAGGGTTTTCAACCTCATTTAACCTGGTTATGAATGTAACTCAGTAGTTCAACACTTCAGAGTGTGCCAATAAAGCTTCCTTGTATGAATCATCATTGGTAGCTCTGCAGTGCTATGTGATCAATTGACGTAGTCGCAGACCACCATGGGAGTATAATAATTTAAGGACAATACAGAGGAGCATCCACTGACTGAGGTTGGAGGCTCCAAGATTTGCTTCTTTCTGAAATGTTTTCCTTGGTACTACGAAACCTTTAGTTCTGGTGTGTTTAAAATTATGAAGGGTTTGGATACACTATGGACACACATACCAAGGTCCCTTTGTTCCACAGAACTTCATAGTGATGGTTTGGGGATGGGCAATATGTGGAGATGACTACAGTGCATTTAATGTTTTGGACACTTTTGTGGAAGTGTAATCTATTAAAGCCCGCTTTTACATGCTAGCTGGTATCACTGCATAGTTATGCCAGGTATAGCTCCTGGCTCGTGATCCAGGTGCACTGCTTACTACTGTCTTTCACAGTGAAGTGGAGCTGCTGCGTGTTTTCCTTATGGAAATAGATTAATTGAGTAGCCTGTGCAAACAAGTAATCTATGACCTGTATGATCCAGCTGTGAACTGCAGGTTTGTGGCATAAATTGTCACCTGCTGCTTGCAAAGGCTATGGAGTCACATAGGAGTTACTTTGATAGCCACTGACAGGGCCAGTCCTGCAAGGATGTGGTCTGCTAAGCTGGTTGCATTATCGTGTCTGGTTTTGTGACGGCTTCTGTGGAAAATCAATGTCTCTCAATGCTGGCCTTATGAAATTCTTTCTGCTGCGAATGTCTGGACCTGTAAAGGCTGATAATTGTTTAACCTATGTCAACATGGTTGTCTGGCGTGTTCCCTCTTGATCCTCCTCCAAAACCTGCAAACTTGGAGCAGATACCAGAGGAATACCCATATGCAGCACATGGTATCAAGCCTCTTAGGGCAAAGATGGAGAGTGATATTAGGATATGTGCAGATGTAACTTCTTTTTTGCCTCAGCATGGAATGAAACAAGTTTACCAGAAACTGCCCAACACTGCAATACTGACGAGAAACAAGCTGTCGGAAATATCAGGGAATTATTTCTTAAGCACATTGTAGGAAATTGCTGCAAACGTTTCAGCTCAGGCCTCAATTAAAATGCCTGTTCCAAACGGGCATTGAGAGCTGAGAGCGTTTTTCATCTGTTCTAGACACAGAGCAGAATTTTCTGTGCCCGCTGGCAGTGGGTGTGATAGGTGGTGCGCACGGACAATATGTTGCGATCGGTTTCACAACGGCTGGAAGGCAGGTCGCAATCGTCCGCTCAGCCCGCCGACAGCGAGCCGTGTTTCCCGCCAATGGTCGTCAGGGAACTCATTGTAATACATCAGCATATCATTAAAAGACCATTCTGCCAGGCTCTGGAACCCCCGCCAGATCGTCTGTCCATGTTGGCGGGAAAGCACGCTGATGTGTTTCACAACAACACACAGGCGACGTGCACTTGGTGGGCTTCACTTTGGGTGAACTGGAAGCGAGTGAACAGCAACGTTCTGCAGACTCACTAGGGTTGCCTGCTGATTTTCAGGCTTCAGGGGCGCCGAGGTGTCCAGGGGCAACTGCTGTCCATCTTCGGAGGTGACTGTTGTTGGGAGGGGGGCGACTGCTGCACTGGGGTCGGATTGGATGCCCAAGAAATTGAGGTGGGGAGCAGGGTAGGCGGGGGAAGTGGCCATGCATTAGGGACACCTGTATAAACTGGCCATGCCTCTGCAACTGAGACAGATCCAGTGTAGCCACAGCGATATGACTGGTGACGGACTCCTAGCCTGCCCGCCCATGAAAGCAATGCGGAGGCACCAAAGTTCCATCAAGCACCTACCCCCGACCTCATTCACCACCCCCCCCCCCCCCCCCCCCATCCCCACAACAGCCACCCCCGCCCCCCCAGCACAGACTGTGAGTCCATGACCACTTTACTGAACTGCAGAGAAGTTGGACTGCACACGTTGTACAATCTCCTCGCCAATGCTGCCCGTGTAGCAGGCACTGCTGGAGGCGCTCACAGCCCATTGCAATCTCAGCATCCTGGTTTGGACCAGTGTCCCCCATGTCGCAGGTTGACAGGGCAGCCATGCAGCACACTCATCTCTGGCCATCCGAGGGGGTGTCCAGCACTCTCTGGGAAGTGTTAAGGGGCAGTCACAGAGGGCCAGGAAAGGTGCTCAGTACAGCCATACTAACCACGTCTCCCTCTATCTTTCATGGTGCAGGAGGACCACGTCAGGATCATGGATCCTGGTGACCTAGCTGTATGCCTGATGGCCTACAGAGAGTGGAGAAGACGGAGGAGAGAGTGACTGAGGCTCCTGGCTGCGCTAAGGCAGGAGCAGTAACCTCAGGAAGAAGGGGCAGCAGGGGCTCCCACACACGCTGCCCAGGAGCGATAGAACTGAGTAATGGGCACTGCTGCGACTGTAAGTAGGCCCCGACAAGAAGTGGACGTAGATCGCGGAGTCAGGTAAGCCGGGGATATTGGTCAGGGAGGGATCAGGGAGCCAAGGGAGGGAAGTGAAGGGGCTAAGGAAGAGGTTTTGGAGCCAGGCAAGGCGGAACAAAAGGGGGTAACGTTTTGGTGGTGGTGGGGGCAGGGGCAGGAGCGGGGAAGGGGGGTGGGGGATGCTCGCAATGGGCATAGGGCACCCCCTAAAGGTTGTAACTTCCTTCCTTCTTGCCTGTTAAGCAGTTTGCTTAAAATAAATCCTACCTACTCCAGCCCTCCTGCCCACACTAACCATTTTATTGCATGGTCAGTGTATTATTTAGGTCAATTGATTTGGTAACAAGTTCAATAGCCCATTAATTATTTATTTAAAAATGGTGGGAAAGCTGCCAATTTTGGCAGCTCCCACCTTCCATATTAATGGGACCGGGGTGAGGGTGGGTGGGCAGGTGGTGGGCTATAGCCACCCAACATATTTTAGGATCCCCACCACTGAAAAATGCTCTGGGAGTGGACCATAAAGTCCAGCCCTGTATCTCACTTGAGGCTCATTAATTTGAAACTTGGGTCCTCTGATTCCATAATCATAGCCTGAGTCAAAAGAGTCAGCTCAAATCTGCATAATCAAAATTACTTAACATTTTATATCATGCCATCTCTCAATATTCCCCACTGTAAATAAATTCAGCTCTGTGATTAAAAAAGAGTCCTTAGTCCTGGAAACTCCTTTATCATTCTTTTCTGCATTCTCTCCAATTCTGTCCAAGGACAATTCTGTCCTTTTGTACGCAGAAGGAAAAAAACAGTAAAAATTGAGAAATAAGAGTAATTGTCTGAACTGCTTTTTCCTTCTGGGAAGGTATTGGGAATAGTTTTCAGCTATAACAACTGTTGTCAAGTATAAACTGGAAGTCGTAGGTCTGGCAGAGTTGGAAAATCTGTTATGATCCAAATTGATTTGCTGCTCAGATTCCTGCCAAATACAAACTTGTACAAGGCTTAGGGTGGTCTGAGCCTCTAAGTTCTTCAAACTAGGCCACTTATGTCAGAGGGAGCAGAGCTATGAAGGACATTCCCAGGTCTGGAATACCCTCAGCCCCCGCCTTCCTTCTGCTGAATGTCTTGGGTGATAGGATTAACCTGATATACAGGTTGGCTCAGCAGCAAAGGTGGGGTCACTGCTGCTCCAAACCCAGGCACTGGTCTGGATGCTATAAAACCTTCACCATGAAGAATCTATTCAATCTCCTTATAAAGGGTACCAATCTTAAATCATCCATCGGTTGATAGCGCTGGCTGCAACATTAGCTGTAAAATGCCTCTTTTCCTGCACTCCCCTCCTCTGTGTGCTCAAGAAGCTCTGATAATGGCAAAGGAAATCCAATTGCAGTCCTAACCTCAGATACGTTGATAGAGTCAGGAGCAAAGGCCACTGGGCCAGGTTTAATGCTTTCCAGCAGATGGAACAGGATTGAAGATTTTCAGTCCCAGGTGCATCTAAAATTGCAGACAACGTTCCAGCTGCCAGTTCGGCAATGACCTATTCAGGATTTGGATAATTTATTTTAATTTACGTGGGCATATTTTGAAAGGCTTTTCTCCCAGCACTATGTCAATGCCAAGAAGCCAAATGCAAACCAGGTGCATTTATCTCGATGCCAGGAGCATCATTGTACAAAATTGTGGTTGATATTTAAATATTCTCGCCATGTAGTTTATAATTTAATTGGCTTGGTTGCTAACTGCCTGGAAAAAGTTAGTCATTAAGAAGCAATATTTTAGATTCACATTGAAAGGTTTAGGAAATTAAGAGGCAAGAAATTGCCTCCATTCCCCCTGTTGATGGAGCAGAAAGAATGACAGGCTAAACAATGAGCTGACTGCATCTGTCACTGTACCACATATTCCCCAGGAACTGGAATCAGGTGGGTGGCAATCTGCAGGCACAGCACTCTCACCTCACCCACATTTCAAAAGTCTGTTTCAGCACAGTCCATATATTTATTGATTTGAGGAAAAAGCTATTTTAACAACATATTTTTGTTTGCTAGATTATTAATGGTAGAATTAAAATACTGTATTAACAATGTCAGCAAGCAAGTACTAAATTAAAGAATTCCATTTAAATTCATGCTTGTAGGATTTTCTGACTTGTAAAACAGAATTTCCTCTTTATGACCAGAAGGAAACCAATGAATCAAAGATAACAGTAAATATATTAATCAATAACGGGACTTTGTGAACACAGTGATATTCATTGGAAAATGTCTTTGTAAAGAATATACAATTAAAAACAGCAAATGAATGCCATAGGATTGATTTAAAGTAAAAATAATGATCTGGCATTTATATGAGAACCAATTTTAACTCTATCCACCCAATGGAAGCCAAATGGAAGAGTTAAAATCAAATCCCTGATGCTTCGCCCAGATCCCATGGTTTTCGCTTTGACCCCCATTAACCTCAGTTTTATGAGTGTTCTTTGATACCATACGCAGTCAGATTTTGCCTTGATTGTGGAGAGCAACTGTTCACACCTCTTCTCGATCATTCAGCTTTTGTGTTCATGTCTGTGTCAAGGCTGTGATCAAGTCTGGAATGAAATGATTCAATCAAACCCCATACCAATGATCAGTGAGCTGGCAATGGCAAATGGGTGTGCTGTGAGGGCACTACTGATAGCATCACATCAGAGCTATGCTACTATTTGCTTTATTGACAATGGTTGTCTACTTATTTGTAGGTTTTTAAGCAAATAATAGCAATAAATAGGTCGCCTTACTTTTGCCAAAACTGAGGATTTAATCAAATTTAGGCAATAGATCAGTTTATCTACAGTGTGTCTATGTTGAACATCACTGCTAAATCCAAATATTCATAGACCTTAAGTTGCTTCAATGATTGACCCTGAATTCTGCTTTAAAATTGTTGTCACCTTTTACTGTCCAAGTAAGTTATGATCATCTGCATGAATGTGAAAAGTTAAGCTGATATACATACAGAGTAACAAACAAATAAAATAGAATACCCTGTATTTTCTTGCTACAGATATTAACTGAGTTGATGTGCATTTTCATCCTGTTCTGTTTTGATTTCACAATAGTTGCAATCTCTGTAGAAACCAATAACTTTTAAAAAGAAATTTGAACTTCCATTTAATAGCTGAAAAGATGACACGGCAAGATTTCATGCTTTAAAACCTTTACTACAACAAAAACTAAAAGCACTATTGATTAAATACTATCTTTTACTTTAAACCACAAAACAGAACATTCAATTTTTTCTTTTAGCACAACCAGAAACACACTTCGCAGATATATTTTATGTTGTCCTTTAAGTAGACATTCAGTTCTCCCAGAACCAGTCCAAGATAATTCTTAGCTTTCAAGGGTTTACTTCTATTCCTTTCCTTTCTCAGCCTGGGAACTTTTAATCTCAGAACTGTCTTTCACAGGGAGTTATTTTTCCCTTGGAGATTCTTCTTCTAGTGCAAGATATGCAAATCTTCCAGCCTTGTTTTTGCTCCTCATTTGTTCAGTATTTCTAATCTGAGCATGAGCCTCACCTCCATTCCTACATGATGAACCATTGCATCTTGATTAAATGCTGATTAGCTTTCCTTGAGACCCCCAACTCTCTTTTATCTTCGAAGTAAATGGACAGTTTAAAACACAATTGTTTACAACCTGACATTCTTAACACTTTTCTTGGGGCAGGATTTTCCCATTGGTGAGCGGGGGGGGCGGGGCCTGCTCGCTGACGCATAAAATGACACGTGGTGACGTTGGGCGGAACTCCGATATCACCGCGCCCCATTTAAATTTTCAGGTAGGCGGGGGCTCAGCAAAATCAGCTGTGTGCCTGCCAATTGTCAATTGAGGCCATTGACAGAGTCATTAAAGTAATTAATGGACCTGCCCGTCCAACCTTAAGGTCAGCGGCCAGGCCAGGAGCCCTGGCAGGCTTCAGAAAAAGCATGAAACCTCATCCATGGGCAGGATGAGATTTCATGGAGGTTTTAAAAAATTTAGCTAAAGTTTTAAAAAAAATTATGGACATGTCCCAACTCATGTGACAGTGTCACATGCAGGGACATGTCAGGGAATTTTTTTTTCTATGTTTAATATTTTTGACAGTAGAGGCGATCTCCTTAAGGCAGCACTTAGCCTCAGGGAGATGAGTGCGCTCTTTCGAGTGCATGCACTCTCTGCTGAGGGATTGCCCCCCCTCCGCCTGCACAGGGAGCGCATAGCACTTCCATGTGGATGTCACGCTGGGAGGGCCTTAATTGGCCTGTCCATGCAAAATGGCGGCACACCCCCAATTGAGGGCGCCAATCGGAGGCGCGCCTCCACGCGCCCGCACTTCAACTTCACCCCCGACGGGGGGAAAATCCTGCCCTTGAACTTTGGAGGCTCAATGTCTACCCATTGTTAGCACACAGGCTGCTGCCATTCTGTCCAAGTATAAAACCTTGCACCTTCCTCCAATTAAAACAGTTTGGGCCCCCTTTAATCTTTAACAATCAAAGCTTGCTGTCAGGCAGACTTCAGAACAGGTCACATGTTCATTTCATCTTAAATTAAAGACACAGTTCCAAAACATAGCAATCTTATAAACCTCATAATTGTAACACAGTATATTACAGCCAGGATCTAACCTCAAAAGAATGAAGTTTTTCCAGGTTCTTCTTCACTTTTGACTCCTTTCCAATGTTTACCTTTCTCCTGAAGGTTTCTGAATCTTCCAAGGCTGTGGCTCCACCACAACCTGGTACAATCTCCATCCTGCAACGTGCGCCTTCAATCTCTGTGGACTAGTTGATCTAGAAGGGAATTCAGCTGCGCCCAATCTTGTCTTCATCACACAATGAAGTCTCCAACAGGGGCAATAGATAGTGACCAGGAATCCTGATGGATGTTCCATCTCTAGCCCTGAGGTTGATGGCCACACCCCTGCCACCATTGCGATCAGCCAAATTAGCACATGAAACATGGATAGGGATCTTTAACCCATCCCCCACATCCAGGCGAAACCGCGTTGGGGAGGCTAAAGTGGAGTCTGGAACTTACCCATTGAATTCCTGCCCCAATCTGGTCAATTTAATCTATATATGGACTGGAACAACCAGATGGGCAAAGATAGCATAGATGATGAATGCATAGAATGTTTTCAGGATAATTCCTTGGATTGGATCAATACATTCTGGAGCCAACCAGGGAGCAGGCTACAATGGACCTGATATTGTGCAATGAGATGAGATTAATTAATGGCCTCATAGAGAAGGTACCCCTATGTAACAGTGATCATAATATGATTGAATTTTACATTCAGCCTGAGGGAGAGAAGACTGGGTCTAACACTAGTATTTTAAACGTAAATAAGGGCAATTACTAGAGCATGAAAGCAGAGCTAGCAAAAGTGAACTGGCAATTTAGGTTAAGGGATAGGTCAATAGAGATCCAGTGGCAGACATTTAAGGGGATATTTCAGAATACACGGAATAGGTTCATTTCATCAAGAAATAAAAATTCCAAGGGGAGGATCCACCATCCATGGTTAACTAAAAAATGTTAAAGATAGTATCAAACTTAAAGAAAAAGCATATAATTGATTTCCAGCATTCGTAGTATTTTGCTTTTATATAATTGTGCAAAGATGGGTGGCAGGTCAGAAGATTGAGCAGAATATAAACAAACAGCAAAGAATGACTAAAAGATTAATAAGGAGGGAAAAATTAGAGTACAAGAGAAAGCTACCTAGAAATATAAAGACAGATAGTAAGAGTTTCTATAGATAGTTAAAAAAGAAGAGTTAACAAAGTGAGTGTTGGTCCCATAGAAAGTAAGTCTGGGGAATAAATAATATAAAAAAGATGGCAGGTGAATTGATTAGGCATTTTGCATCGGACTTCACTATACAGGATGTAAGTAACATCTCAAGAATAGCTGTAAATCAGGAATTGGAAGGGAGGGAGTAACACAAGAAAATTACAATTACCAGGGAAGTGGTACTTAGAAAATTGTTGGAACTGTGGTTTGACAAGTCACCAGGTCCTGATGGATTTCATCCTAGGGTTTAAAAGAAGTGGCCAGTGAAATAGTTGATGTATTGGTTTTAATTTTCCAAAATTCCCTAGATTCGGGGAAGGTTCCATCAGATTGGAAAATAACAAATGTAACTCCTTTATTCAAAAATGGAGGGAGACAGAAAGCAGGAAACTACAGCCCAGTTAACTTAACATCTGTCATAGGGAAGATGTTAGAAGCTATTATTGAAGATGTTATGACAGGGCACTTCGATAAATTCAAGGTAATCAGACAGAATCAACATAGCTTTGTGAAAGGGAAATCATGTTTGACCAATTTATTGGAATTTTTTAAAGAAGTAACAGGTCCTGTGGATAAAGGAGAACTGGTGGATGTACTGTACTTAGATCTTCAGAAGGCATTTGATAGGGTGCCTCATCAAGGGTTATTATGGAAAATAAAAGCTCATGGTGTAGGCTTGGATTAAAGGTTGGCTAGCTAACAGGAAACAGAGAGTTGGCAGGATGTGACAAATGGTGTGCCACAGGGTGCTGGGGTCTCAACTCCTAATTTGTATGTTTGTATGATTGTAATTTTAAATTTCAAGTAGCAAGGAGACCTACCTCAAGCTGCAGGGGGTGGGTCGGGCCTTTCTTTAAGTATATATATAGGGCTCTGGTGACATCATGGGGCCTGATGGCAGTATTAACCTGAGTTTTGAGCAGTGAACAGTGGAGGCTTCCTCATTATTCCGAAAGGGTTTGGCAGTTCTGGCAAGGGCCAGAAGAATACAAGTATGAGAAGTTTTTTTAAAAAGTAACAATTGTTTCCTATTGGCTGAGGTGGACAGGTTCCTTCAGGCCCCACTCCTGGCACAAGCTTCCTTCCCTTGACTTTGCACCCTCCTGATCACCTATCTTAGCATTGGGCACCATTCCCTCTGATCTCCAGTGAGAGGTGACCATCTGCTTTCCTGATTTTAATGGATGGTGAGTTTGCCAGCTGCATGGTAATGAAGCTAAATCAGATAGTTCGTCTCTGGCTCTGCCTGCTCTCTATGGTATACCTTCACGATCTGCTTCATGGCCTTGCATCAAATTGAATAATAGGGCTGTTTTGAAGTCATGCCAGTATTTTACATTAAGATGGCAAGTTTAAAAAAAAATCAAGCATACCTTTAAGAGTCCCTTTCCCAAAGGCAATAATCTTGCAGGGCATTTTAGCATTGACAGAAATTCCAGCTGTTAGTGGCAGCATTGTAATGCTTCATTTGAATTGATTTTCAATCTCTAGTGAAGCTCATAATAGAAAAAGTGAGAAAAGCTGGCTGGAGACCAGTATGGAATATTGCACAGTCCACAAAATGAATGGAGAGCCGGTGAGTTTCAGAATTGGCCATTTTCTAGTTCCTGCTCACCCAGTTCACTGTTGAGTTTTGCATCTACAATTTCTTCTCTATAAACTATATCACTGTGCTCCAAACAGTTCATATGTTGTTGTGAAGCATGAAGAATGTTTTACAAAGCCTATACAATTCAAGTATATCTTAATGAATATAAGATGTTGTATGGTGTTGTAACTCACTGAAAGATTCCAATAACAGTCTACAAAGTTATTTCAAAGATACCTTTAACCGTCTTTTATTTTTGATTTTTAGTTGATACAGGTATCAACTTTTTGTTTCAAGCTAGTTCATGGCTTAGCAGGAGAAATTGTACCTTCCTTTATTACTGACAATCTCGCCATTACTATTGCTAGGTACTATCCATTGTTACAGCCACATGAGGAGGGGTAAAAATGACTCGCCTATCCTACTACCCCAAGTTTCACCATAACGGTCTTATTTTTGATGAATTTGTAAGGATGAAGGTATTTACTCAATGGGCAGCATTTTCCCTCCGTTGGGGGGGCGTGAGCGCCACCATTTTACGTGGGGGGGGGCCAATTAAGGTCCGCCCAGCGTGACGTCCACCTGGAAGCGCTGTGCGCTCCTTGTGCGGGTTGGGGGGAGGATTCCTTGAGCAGGTCTGTGTGCACTTTCGCGCAAGTGTGTGGAAGGGCGCAAGGATCTCCCTGAGGCAAAGTGCTGCCTCAGGGCAATCGGTTGAACTTTTAAAAATTTATTATAGGCAAGAAAAAATTTTCCTGACATGTCCCGTCATGTGACACTGTCATATGAGCTGGACATGTCCATTACATTTATTTAAAAATTTTCCAAACATTTTAAATCCCTCATGAAACCTCATCCCGCCCGTGGATGAGGTTCCATGCTTTTTCGGAAGGCCGCCTGGGCTCTTTGCCTGCCCGCCAACCTTAAGGTTGGATGGGCAGGTTCATTAATCATTTTAATTACTTTTTTAATGGCCTTAATAAGCCGTTGACTCGGCTGCGCGCCTGCTGGACTGAGAATCTAAATGACGCGGGGTGACATCAGGACGCACGCCCGGCGTCACCCCGCCTCATTTTACTCATCGGCGAGCGGGCCCTGCCCCTGGAAAATGCTACCAAATGTTCCTGCTTAACCATTTATATGCTAATTGCAAAGAAACTAATCTGGCAGTCTTCCTTTAGTTTAAAATAAGAAGGGTCAGTTTATATTAAGTTAAAAATCCACCCAGGTAAAGATATAAAAATATTTAAAAAGGTAAACCTGCACCCAACCTTCGCAACGTGCACGCACACACACACACACACACACACACACGTACAAGCTACGCAATAGGAAGTTATAATACATAGAAATATATAGAAGTTCCAATATGGAAAGAAGCCATTCAGCTCAATTAATTATCAATGTTTCCCAGCAACCCAAGCAAATAAATCTAATCACATTTACCTACCGTTCCTCTTTCCTTTCAGCCCCTATCATCCAAATGCTACTTGTGGTGGCTGGGAATTGAATCCGGCCTCCCATTGCTTAAAAACAATGGAGCTTCACATTCTTAACAGAAAGCAGAAAGTTTAAAGTTTATCTGGAAACATTTACCACCTTGGTGAACACTTTTACTTGGTAGGGAATAAAAGCAGAAATTGCTGAAATTACTCAGCAGGTTTTTGTCCATGGATACTACCTTAATAGATGAGTAGCTGCAGCATTTTCTGTTTTTATTTCAGATTTTCAGCATCCACAGTATTTTGCTTTTGCTTTTGCTTGGCAGTATATAGAGCTTTTGAGATTAACTAAGGCATTGCACATTAGCATGGGAGCAAATGGATGCATCTTGTCAAGGAAGCAGTCCTTGCTTAAAAAAACTTTCAGGTGCCCACGGCGTAAGCTGGCATATACCTTCCAGAATTGCATGGTAAGTCAGACGATTATTTTCAAAGCAGATCATAAATCTTCAGTTACTTTATTTGTCTTTTCTTGTTGATCAGATTGAATTATACACTGACACTGTTGCAAGTATGAGTTGGGAAAGTGATAAGGCAAATCATTTATTGCATTCTGCGGTGGACATTTTTATAGCAACTAATTAAACCAACCTACTGAAACATGCAGAGAAGAATCCTAACTCTTTAAAGATGCTATTTAACTTAATTATTTTAACAAACACAATATAGGATGACAACAGCTGTTGTATTGCCTAGGCCAGAATTTTCGCTATGGACGGGTACGCACCCGACCTGATCGGGCATAAAATAGCGCGCGATGACATCAGGTGAGTGTCCCAATGTCATCGCTTATTCGGTCAGCAGGCATGCAAAGGAGGTGGCAGCGCGCCAGCTGACAATTAAGAGGCCTATTAAGGCCAATAAAAAGCCAATTGATGCTGATTTTTCGCTGCCCGTCCAACGCTGCGGTTGGCGGGTGGGCGAATCAGCCTTTGGATTTTTGAGGGTACCTCATCCACGGGTGGGATGAGGTTTCCAATGTTAATTTAAAAAATACAAATGTTTGGGCAGAATTTTTATTATCTATAGGTTTAGGTGGGTGACTCTGATGTGTGGACCTTCATTTTTCTTTGCATTTTTACATCTTTATTTCTTGGTTTTAAATTCATCAGCCCCCTGAGGCAGCTCTCTGCCTTCAGGGAAATTTCATTGCGCGCTCCTCTGTGCCCTCGCTCCAGCGCTGCCATCCTCCTGCCTCACCCTGGCAGCGCTGAACTTCACTCATGCTGGCTGGCTGTTATTTGGCCAGCAAATCGCAGCTGGCGGCTCATTTCCCGGCCACTCCCGGCTCGCCCGCCACGCCCGCCCAACGACCCAAAAATTCTGTCCCTAGGGTTGTTACTGATCATGTGCCCTATGAAAATGGATGAACTGATATCAATTGGAAATGTCTATTTGTTTTGGAATGCAGTGTTTTCTGTTTCCAATGAAGGTTTTAATGGAAAAAAGCGATATAATGAGCAATTATAGTGGAACAAGATATTTGTTTCTTTTAAACACGAAGCAAAAAATAGAGCTTGTGATGACCAATGAAATGGAAAATGAAAATTATTCAGTTGTAAAAAATGTTTAACTTTTACATTTTTTCCTGGGATTTGGGCAAGGCCAGCACTTGTTGCCCATCCGTAAGGTGGTGAGCTGCCTCCTTGAACCGATGCAGTCTATCTAGTATAGGTACACCCACAGTGCTGCTGGGAAGGGAGTTCCAGGATTTTGATCCAGCGACAGTGAAGGCGCTGCAATATAGTTCCAAGTCAGGATGGCATGTGGCTTGGGGTGGATGTTGCAGATGGTGGTATTCCCATGCATCTGCTGCCCTTGTCCTTTTAGGTTGTGGAGGTCGAGGGTTTGGAAGGTGCTGCCAAAGGCACCTTGGTGAGTCATTGCAGTGCATCTTGTATCTAGTACACACTGCAGCCACTGTGCAATGGAGCTGGAGGGAGTAAATATTTAAATGGTGGATGGGCGTTGATCAATTGGCTGCTTTGTCCTAGATGTTGTTGCGTTTCTTGAGATGCACTCATCTGGGCAAGTGGAGAGTATTCCATCATACTCCTAATGTGTGCCTTGTAGATGGTGGACAGGCTTTGGTGAGTCAGGAGACGAATTACTCGCCTCTGAATTCCCAGCTTCTGATCTACTCCAGCTACGATATTTATATGGCTGATCCAGTTAAGTTCCTGGTCAATGGTAACCTCAAGGCGTTGAGAGTGGGGGATTCAGCAATGGTAATGCCATTGCATGTCAAGGGGAGATGATTGGATTCTCACTTGTTGGAGATGGTCATTACTTGGCACTTGTGTGGCCTGAATGCTACATGCCACTTATCAGCCCAAACCTGAATGTTGTCCAGGCCTTGCTACATATTGGCACAGACTGCTTTAATATCTGAGGAGTCGCAAATAGTACTGAACATTGTGCAATCATCAGCGATTATCCCCAATTCTGACCTTATGATGGAGGGATGGCCATTGATGAAGCAGCTGAAGATTGTTGGGCACAGGACACTACCCTGAGGAACTCCTGCAGCAATGTTCCAGCACTGAAATGATTAGCTTCCAACAGCCACAAGTATTTTCCTTTATGCAAGGCATGACTTCAACCAGTGGCGAGCTTTCTCCCTGATTCCCATTGACTTCAATTTTGCTAGGGTTTCTTGCTGCCACACCTGGTTAAATGCTACCTTGGTGTCAAGAGCAGTCACTCTTACTCCCCCTCTTAAGGTCAGCTTGTTTGGCTCCATTGATCTAATGGCGTCTAGAGCCAAGTGGCCCTAATTGGAACCCATACCATGAATTAGTAAGCAGGTTACTGCTGTGTAAGTGTTGCTTGAAAGCACTGTCGACGACACCTTTCATTGCTTTACTGATGATTAAGAGTAGGCTAATGGGTCAGGAATTGAGCAAATTGAACTTGCCCTGCTTTTTGTAGACAAGACATATCCGGGCAATTTTCCACATTGTTGCACAGAGGCCAGTATTCTAGCTGAACTGGAACAGCTTCATCAGGAACGTATATTGTGACCAAATGAGAAGGGGTGAACTGGCTCCCCTCTATTCAGCCTTGTTGGTTAGTCATAACAATGGTTTAAGTTTCTTTTTCACGAGGATATGCCTTTTCAAGATCAGAATGTATTTAACTATTTAAACTGTGAGCAATAAGGACCCAATCAACCAGGGTCTTCTGGAGCCAAAGATAAAGCAAATTTATTAACCACTAAACCTATAAAACATAATAAAAACACGACGTCAAGCATTTGGCCCTTATGCAGTCATTAGGGCATGCACACATACATATACACATGTATCAGAAATAAGGGCAGGCAGAGTCCAATAAAAAAAACTAAAATAATATACTGTTAAGTGTCCTTTATTGTCCCTGAGGTGTAGGTTTTAAATGTTGTGGCTGATTTAGGTTAGCTGGTTTCTTGGATGCAATCAGATGTAGAAGATGCTATAATTATTATGAGATAAGACCATAAGACGTAGGAGCAGATGTCGGCCATTCAGCCCATTGAACCCACTCCACCATTCAATGAGATCATGGCTAATCTGATAACCATCAACTCCACTTTCCTGCTTTTTCCCCTTAACCCTTGATTCGCTTACTGATTAAAAATATATCTCAGCCTTGAATTTACTTAATGACCCACCCTCTATAGCCCTCTGTAGTAAAGAATTCCACAGATTCACTACGTTCTGAGGGAAGAAATTCCTCCTCATCCCTGTCTTAAATGGTGACCACTCGCTCTGAGATTATGCCCTCTGGTCCTAGACTCTCCCACAGGGAAAAACAACTTCTCAGCATCTACCCTGTCAAGCCCCATAAGAGTCTTCTACACCTCAATAAGATCGCATCTCATTCTTCTAAACTCCAATGCGTGCAGGCCCAATCTACTCAACCTCTCCTCATAAGAAAATCCCTCCATACCTGGGATCAACCTAGTGAACCTTCTCTGGACTGCCCCCGGTGCCAGCATATCTTTCCTTAGATAAGGGGACCAAAACTGTTCACAGTATTCTAGGTGTGGTCTAACTAGTCCCTTGTATAGTTTTAGCAAGACTTCCCTATTTTTATACTCCATTTCCTTTGAAATAAAGGCCAACATTCCATTTGCCTTCCCTATTACCTGTTGAACTTATATGTTAGCTTTTTGAGATTCATGCACAAGAACTCCTAAATCCCTCTGAGATGTAACTTTCTGCATTCTTTCTCCAAATAAGTAATATTCAGTTTCTCTATTCATCCTGCCAAAATGCATAACCTCACATTTTCCCACATTATGGGCAGAATTTTGCCGCCAGCGAGCAGGGGGCAGGGCCCACTCACCGACATGTAAAATGATGCGTGCTGACGTTGGGCGGAACCACCGACGTCATCCTGCCTCATTTAAATTTTCAGGAAGGCGGGGGCGCAGCAAAATCAGTTGTGCGCCCACTGACCTGTAAATGGCCAATTGAGGCCATGGACAGGATCAATTATACAATTAAAGGACCTGCCCGCCCAATCTTTAGGTTGGCTGGCGGACAGGCCAGGAGCCCCGGCGGCTAATAGATAAAACATGAAGCCTCATCCACCGGTGGGATGAGGTTTCATGTAGGGTTTTAAAAAGTTTAATAAAGTTCTGATGTAAATTATGAACATGTCCCATCTCATGTGACATTGTCACATGAGGGGGACATGTTAGGGAATTTTTCTTTTTCTATTTTCAATATTTTTCTAAGTGTCAGCGATCTCCCTGAGGCAGCACTTTGCCTCAGGGAGATATGTGCTCTTTCGTGCGCATGCGTGAAAGAGCGCACTCTCGCATTTGGGGAATCCCTCGCCCGCACAGAAAGTGCATAGCGCTTCCTGTCGGACGTCACGCTGGGCGGGCGTTAATTGGCTCGCCCATGTAAAATGGCGGCGGGGCCCACTTCTCCAGCGGGGATTGGCTTCCCGCCCACCGGAGATTGGGTCGGGCCCGCCCACCAGGCAGAATATTCTGCCCTCTGTCCCATCTGCCAAATTTTTGCCCACTCACTTAACATATCTTTTCCCCTCTGTAGACTCTTTGAGTCATCCTCACCACTTGCCTTCTCACCTATTTTTTTGTCATCTGCAAATTTGGCGATAGTACATTCACTTCCCTCATCTGAGTCATTAATATACATTGTAAATAATTTCGGCCCCATCACAGATCCCTGTGGCACCCCACTAGTTACTGGTTGCCATCCTGAAAATGCCTCCTGTTTCCCAACTCTCTGTCTTCTATTAGTTAGCTAATCCTCTATCCATGCTAATATACTACCCCCAACCCCATGGGCTCTTGTCTTATTAAGTAACCTTATGTGCGCTACCTTATTGAACATCTTTTGGAAATCCAAATGTATTACATCTACTGGTTTCCCTTTTTTGATCCTGCTTGTTACCTCCTCAAGGAATTCTAATAAATTTGTCAGGCATGATTTCCCCTTCATGAAGCCATGCTCACTCTGCTCGATTAGATTATGTATTTCTAACTGCTCTGCTATTATATCCTTTATAATACTCTAACATTTTCCCAATGATGAATGTTAAGCCAACTGGCCTACAGTTACCTGTTTTTTGTCTCCTTGCCTTTTTGAATAAGGGCATTACATTGGCAGTTTTCCAATCTTCTGGGACTTCTCCAGAATATAAGGATTATTGGAAGATTACCACCAATGCATCCATGTTTGTATAGCTACTTCCTTTAATATCCTAGGATACAAGCCATCAGGTCCAGGGGACTTATCGACCTTAGCCTCATTAGTTTCCCTAGTACTTTTTCTCTAGTGATAGTTATTGTATTTATTTCCTCCCCGACTTTTGTCCTTTGATTATTTAGTAGTTTTGGAATATTATACATGTCTTCTACCATGAAGACTGATGCAAAGTATTTATTCAACTCCTCTCTTGGTTTGCTGGTAGGTTGGCTTCTTAAACTGGGCGACATGCTAATTCCAAAAGAGAGAGAGGGAGAGAGAGCAGCCCTTAGCTTGTTTCCTCTGCTGAAGACATCTGTGTCACTTGCAATCGCTCTCTAGTGGCTGGCAGTCTTGCCTTGAAGTACTTCACCCCTTGTGTATTCCTGAGAGGTTTTGGGTGTGTCTGCCTGTGGCTATTGCTTCAATATCCAGTACTTTGCATTTTTAATGTCTCTTCCTTAGACTGTAATGAGTTTTGATGGGTGTCTAGATTATTGGAAATTGTCTCTCTTCATACTCCTCTGAGGGTGGTTTGCTGGTTTCTCAGCTTCACCTTGGAATATGGCCTTACATTTTTGAGCAAGTTGCTCTGTCTCAGTTGAAATTGCAAAATTTCTAGGTCAGTTGAAATTTGAACAATTGTATGTTCAAAAATAAAGGGGCATAGCTTCATAACACTTGGAGTGAATTGAATTGGCTGAAGACTGGCATCTTTGATGCTGGGGACCTCCAGAGGATGCCGAGATGGACCATTAATTTGGCACTTCTGGTTGAAGATGGTTGCACATTGGGGATTACCATTGACGAGAAACTGAGCTGAATTAGCCATATAAATACTGTGGCTACAAAAGCAGGTCAGAGGCTAGGAATCCTGTGACGAGCTACTCACTTCCTGACTCCCCAAAGCCTGTCCACCATCTACAAGGCGCAGGTCAGGAGTGTGATGGAATACTCTCCACTTACCCTGGGTGAGTGCAGCCCCCACAACACTCAATAAACTTGATACCATCCAGAACAAAGCAGCCCACTTGATTGGCAACCCATTCACAAAAATTCACTCCCTCCACCACTGATGCACAGTGGCAGCAGTGTCAATCTGGTGAACTCACAACAGTGAATACTTGCATGCCAAACAGCTGGAACAGCATCCAATAGAGCTAAGTGATCCCACAAGCAATGGATTAGATCAAATCTCTGCAGCCCTGTAATGTTCAGTTGTAAATGGTGGTGGACAATTAAACAGCCAACTGGAGGAGGAGGCTGCCTGAATATATTCAAAGCTGAGTTAGATATTTTATTGACAAGGGAGTCAAGGTTTATGCCGGGGGCAGATAGGAACCAGCTACCTCAACATGTCTGAGGTCCAGTGCCGCAGGAGGCTCCACCTCTTTAGGAGCACCATGGCATCAATATGTCAGATGATTGGTCTGGAGATCGCCTCCAATTGTGAGGGGGCATCCAATGCCAGGGGTTCTACAGGTCACAGTAGCCCTCAATTTTTTTGCATCTGTACAGTGGGGGATTTGTGTGGAGTGTTCTAATCAGCTGTCCACGCTTGTGTCATGCTCATCACTGACGCTCTGTTCAGACGGGCCCTCACAATCATTCATTACCAAACAGACCAAACCAGCCAGGCTGAGTGGACCAAAGGCTTCACAGTTATTGCTGGGTTCCCCCACATCCAGAGTGCCATAAGCTGCATTCATATGGCCATCAAAGCACCAGAAGGTCAGCCAAATGCCCTTGAGAATAGATGGGGTTCCCACTCTATGAACATGCAGATAGTATGTGACTCCAAGACCCAGATTCTGCAAGTCTGTGCAAGGTACCCTGGCAGCTCCCATGATATGTACATCCTACGACACTCCCAATGCCAAGTCTGCTCATGGCTCCAGTTCGGCTGGATGGTTTGTTGCAGGTGACAAAGGATATCCCTTGAAAAGGTAGCTCAGCACACACAAGGGCTGTGGTTGAGAGGATCATTGGCCTGCTGAAGATGAGGTTCCACAGCCTGGACCAATCATATGGTACACTGCAATATCATCTAGAGCATATTTTGCTTATTGTCATTGTCTGCTGCGCTCTGCACAATCTGGCACTGGCAAGGGGAGCCCACTGGAGGATGAATATAGCAAGGCAGCTCCACTGGCCACTGAGGAAGGCTCTACAGATGGATCTGATGTGGAACCCTGGCAGGCACAGGCTGAGGATGTGGAAGCAGGCTTGAGGAACGTTTAGGGAGGCAGAGACACTGGGGGGCCTTGTTTCAACACACTTTCTGCTAGGCTGCCAAAGCATGGCTTTGCTGTCATGCCAAGGGCACTGTCTCCCTACCACACATTTCTGAGGAGGCAATCCCATGATCCCAGTGTCGCCTCACAACCTCTGTAATAAAGTTTGCTGCCCCTGCCGTCTATCATAAGGCACTGATAAGGCCTGCACCTGTAGAAAACATGAAGGACACTCAGGGCATTGAAACAAAATCTAGATTTATATCCTTTCCAGAGTTTCAAAAGACTACTGTCGCACAAAAAACAATACATAAAACTGATGAAATGAAAGAATGCCACCCGTGAAAATCCCATCCTGTGCTCACAGTGCCTTAAACTTACACTTGCAAGTGCTGGGTCTTGGTGCCCCACTCCCAACCCTCACTGGCAGTGGCATTGGAGTCAGATTGCTAACTCTGCTGTCCTGTCAGCCCTGATGACCTTGGTGGTCATCCTCTGGCTGGCAGGCCTGAGCCTGGGAGGGTGCAACCAGCGACTTCAGATGCCACGGTCACTGACAAAGGGGTGGAGAACCTGCCGCCCTCATCTGGAACGCTGTGAGAGGAACCTACAGGGACAACAGGCAGCTCATCCATCAGTGTGAGTTATGTCTGGACCTCCCTGCTCACCATTGATGCACGGGCACCTAACAGAGAGACTAGGTGCCTCATCCATCTCTCACACTGGCAGTGCCATCTCACACACTCACACTGGTCTCCTGAGGTCACTGACGGTATGTGGAAGTGCAGGTCCGAATGTGACCCCAGGAATCCCTGATTCTGTTCCTAGATGCCTTTCTATGAGAGTCGCCACTCTCTCAATTGAGGAGGCTTTGCGCTCAGTGCTCAGGGTCAAGGCAGTGCTCAAGCTCCTCATGGATTCCTCCATGACAGGGACCATGGCATGCTGACACTCAGAGATCTCTGCCAGATCTTCCCATGCATCCCACTGGACATCCAGCATCGGCCACATGATGGGCAACGCCAGAGGCTCAACGGCTGCCTCAGACTCAACATCGTTCTGGTTTCCAGCAGTCCTCCAACTTCTGGTGCCCTGGGCACTCTATGCCTCTGCCAGTTCCTCATGTGAGTGTGCTGTACCCTCCCTACAATGCACTACCATCTGAGCCTCTGAACTAACGCCCACCGACGTGCTTGTATCTGCGCTGGTGCTGGTAGCCAGAGAGGGTGTGACTCTGGTGGAACCATCTGTGGCTCCTCCTCAGCTGTAAAGGGAGGGTCCTTGGGGTCCCAGCAGCCTCTGGAAGATGGCTCATCTGAGGGAGGAAGACAGTGTGTCAGTATTATCAATCATCACACAGTCAATGTGCATGTTAGATGGATGGGAGAGATTATGGACAACTGCATCATGGTGATTGCTGGATCACTGGGGACCCTTGCTTAGCAGTCTTCATTTGAGATGAGACGGCCTTACATTGTTTGCACTCTACACCAATCTCGCATCTGCAACTGGACTTTAATGTTCCTCCGAGACCCCTGCCTCTCCATGACCTGAGGACCTTGCACCTCGTTGGCACTCTAGTTCAAGGGCTTCCATCTCAAATTTAGTCAGTATGAACAGGTTGGCCACCCCACCACCTGTTCATCTGTGCTCCACAGCGTTACGGCTTCTCTTCTCCTGTTCGGAACAAAGTGCATTCATTGGTCCACCTCTGCCTTCAACACTATAACAGCCTCACACCCACCACCACCCAGAGAATCCGGTTGAGGAGCCTGTCAAATTTGCACATCCCGCCCTTCTATGCCTCCAAGGCTAGCGGTCACATCTCCCAGCCTTGGCTGGCACAGGTGTATGTGCCTTATGTCACTCTGATTCCTACACTCCTGAGCACCACGAAGGATGGCCACCCTTCACGACAGCTTCACACAGTACCATGTCAACTCGGTACTCACTTTTGCTGGGCGCAGGAGATCATTAAACCATTTGCAGCACTGGATCCAGGAATGACGCATTACGTCATGCCCGCTGACCTGGGCTGCCACCTCTGACCAAGCTATCTTTGTCTGGTGCGGTGGCCTCTTCTTGCCATCCCGCGGCATCAGAATGCCCTGCCTCGCACTCACTGCCTCCACTAGAGCGCACAGGCACTCATGCGTGAACCAAGGGGATAGAGTGCCCACTGGCATTGCCCTCCCTCCTTGCACGCCCAGCAGGTGCTGAGGCCAGAGGTCCTGCAAATTTCAAAAGTCTCTCCGAGACAGTTCCCTGAGGCTCCTTCAAACCTCCTGGCAGCCTTCAGGGAGCTGCCCCTGCTGTTTTTAAATGCCCCACCGGGTCCCCATTGGATCCTGCACCAGCGCATTGCCAATATCCGGGTGTGTTTCACATTGGCTGGCCCTTAATTGGCCAGCTAGTGTGAAATCACACTTGTGGTCAAATTGTTGCCGGAAGTGGAAACTGCGGCCGCTTCTGGGTCTGTTGATCAAGCGTATCCAACAAGCGCAAAATTCAGGTCTAGGTGTGGGCTTACCCATGCCCTCTACAGTTTTAGCAAGACTTCCCTACTTTTATACTCCCTCTTGCAATAAAGGCCAGTGTTCCATTTCTTTCTTAATTACCTGTTGTACCTGCATGCTAACATTTTGTGACTAATGTTTAAGGACACCCAAATCCCCTCTATACACTCGCTTTCTGTAGTCTCTCTCTATTTTGATAATATTCTGTTTTTCTATTCTTCCTGCCAAATTTAACAACCTCACAAGTTCCCATGTTATACTTCATCTACCAAATTTTTGCTCACTCACTTAACAAATCTAGATCCCTTTGCAGAATCTTTGTATCCTCCTCACAACTTACTTTCCTACATACCTTTGTATCAACAACAAATTTGGTTACAATACAGTCACCTTCATCGAAATCAAACACGTTGTAAACAGACAACTAATTTGCTGATAAGTTCAAAAATATTAAAGCCTGAGTGAATACATTTCCTTTTATCCATTGTGACAAATCGATATCACAGTTGAAATGTTAGTTTTGAATTTATAATTTCAGTTAATTGAGCAGAGGATCTGCAATGTATTAATGCAAATTGGCATCATGAGAGTAAAAATCATGAAAAGTTAATAAGCTTTTCAGCCAAAGAAATAAACATAAAGTAGAAGAGACAATTTTCAATGTAATTGTCCCATTTGTAGTTTAGAATACCTGAACTTGGTACGTGGAGCCTACAGTTAAGATTGGAACGTCCAACTAAATAGTTAGATTTTCATTTGGAATACCAAATCATAAATTACAGCCTAAACCATTTAAGTTAAATGAGGAAATTCTCACACAACTACTGACAATCAATGGACGGAGTTTTAAAGTAAAGGGCTAATATTACTATTGATGAGATTGTACAAATGTGTTTTCTGTCTGTATCCAATACCTCTCTGCTATTTAACCCATAAGTGGTTCAATGCACACATTACATTGGAGAGGGGTATATGATTCAAGTGTGTTAAGCATTCACACAATAATATTGACAGAAGTAACTTCCAGTCTATATTGTGTTTGTGATAATTCACTACTACTGTCATCATTAACCTTGGTTTTAACAAACATCTGCTCAATTTCGGTTAACAAGGATGGTTTTGAAAATATTTTCGAAGTTCATCATTCATTTTTGAAAGGAAATAGCATATTAGCTATATGGTGCTGAAACATTTGAATTCATTATATCATATACTAATCAGTCACTAACTGTGATTTTTAATGTTTGCTATTTAATCTGAAAAGGATTAAATGTTACATTCAAATTAAAAAAAACATTTTTAACAGGAGTGCACATCCCGTTCTAAGTGGGAACTCCAGGACATTTCCTGTGTTCTCGGGTACCATATGTGCAGGAAGTGTCATCCAGGTTTCAGAGTTTGAGGAACAGCTGGCATCTGTGGCACATCCACGAGGTTCAGAGCTTTGTGGAAATTACCCCACAAATTAAGAATGCACAGGGACAGAGGGAATGAGTGACAACCAGGCATGTAAAAAGAAATAGGCAGGTAGTGCCAGAGTCCCTTGAGTGTATCTCACTCTCCAACCAGTATTCAGTTCTGAATACTAATGAAAGTTATGGTTCATCTGGGTGGTATAGCCAGAGACAAGTCCATGGCAGCATGGCTGATTCAGCTGTACAGGGGAACACAAAGAAGACTAGGGGAGCAATAGCGATAGGAGATTCGCTAGTTAGGGGAACAGATAGGTGTTTCTGCTGCCACAAGCATGAATTTAAGGTGGTATCTAGCCTCCCTGGTGCCAATGCCACTGACTGGCTGCAGAGGGGGGGAAGGTGAAAAGCCAGCAGTCATGGTCCACATTGGGACTGACAATATAGGTAGAAAGAAGGATGTGATCCTGCAGTCAGAATTTAGACAGCTAGGTAGGAAATTAGCAAGCAGGATCTCAAAAGTAGGACAAATCTAACCTAGCCAATTAACATCCTATCAGTTTACTCTCGATCATCAGAAAAGTGATGGAAGGTGTTGTAAACAGTGCTAATCAAGCAGCACTTACTCAGCAATAACCTGCTCACTGACACTCAGTTTGGGTTCCGTCAGGGCCTCTCAACTCCTGGCCTCATTACAGCCTTGTTCCAAACATGGACAAAAGAGCTGAGGTGAGAATGACTGTCCTTGACATCAAGGCAGCATTTTACCGAGTATGACATCAAGTAGCCCTAGCGAACCTGGAGTCAATGGGAATCAGGGGGAAAACTCTCCACTGGTTGGAGTCATACCTAGCACAAAGGAAGAAGGTTGCACTGCAGAAACTCACCAAGGCTCCTTCAACAGTACCTTCCAAACCCATGGCTTCTACCACCTAGAAGGACAAGGGCAGCAGCTGCATAGTTCCTTCAAGTTCCCCTCCAAACCACATACCATCCTGATTTGGAACTTTATCGCTGTTCCTTCACTGTTGCTGGCTCAAAATGCTGTATCTCCCTCCTTAACAGCACTGTTGGTGAATCTACACCAAATGGACTGCAGCAGTTCAAGAAAGCAACTCACCACCACCTTCTCAAGGGCAATTAGGGATGGGCAATAGATGTTGGCATAGCCAGTGATGCCCACATCCTGTGAAAGAATAAAAAAAAAAATGGTCATGATAAAACAGGAGGTAGTTCAGACAAGAGAAGGGTTTAAAATTGAAAAGGAGGAGGTATTGGATAGGCTGTCTGTACTTAAAGTTGATAAGTCACCAGGACCGAATAAGTTGCATCCAAGAATACCAAAGGAAGTGAGAGTGGAAATTGCAGAGGCACTGGCCATAATTTTTCAATCTTCCTTAGACGCAGGGTTGGTGCCAGAGGACTAGAGAATTGCAAATGTTGTACCCATGTTAAAAAAAAGTGTAAAGATAAGCCCAGCAACCACAGGCTAGTCAGTTTAACCTCAGTGTTGGCAAGCTTCTAGAAAAGATAATTCAGGATAAAATTAATAGTCACTTGGGCAAATGTGAGTTAATTAAGCAAAGTCAGCATGGATTTGTTGAGGGAAAATCATGTTTAACTAACTTGCTTGAGTGTTTTGATGAGGTAACAGAGAGGATTGTTGAGAGTAGCGCTGTCGATGTGGTGTACATGGACTTTCAAAAGGCATTTGATAAAGTGTCGCACAGCAGACTTGTGAGCAAAGTTAAAGTTCATAGAATAAAAGGGACAGTGGCAACATGAGTGGTGTAATTAACAAAGACTTTTCATTGCCTGTCCAACGTTATGGTTGGCTGGTGGGTGAATTGGCCAGGCGGCCTTTGCATTTTACAGGAAACCTCATCCATGGGCGGGATGAGGTTTCCGTGATAAATTGAAATAAAAATAGATTTCTGTGGACAGCATTTTCATTACCTACATTTTCAGGTGACTGATTATGAAGCTTGGACACTTTTTCCAGTTTCTATGAACTTTGTTTTAGGTTGTTCAGGTCTGCAGCTCCCTGAGGCAGCTCTCTACCTTCAGGGAGCTTTCTGTCCGTGCTGACCCGCAACCACGCTGACTTCAGCCCTCGCCCTCCTCCCGCGACCCCCGCCCCCCCCCCCGCCCCTGCCTCTGGCAGTGCTGAGCCTTTCAGTGTGTGCTTCATGCTGGCTGGCCGTTAATTGGCCAGCCAGCGTGAATTCGCGGTCGGGGGCCAATCGTGGTTGGTGGTCCATTCCCTGGCTGACCCTGGACCTGCCGATCGCGCCTGCCCACCTGCCAACCTAAAAATCATGCCCATGGAAATTAAATTTGCTGAGTGACAGGAAACCAAGTGTAGTGGTGAATGGTTGTTTTTCAGACTAGAGGAAGTTCTCAAGGATCGTTGTTAGAACCCCTGCTTTTCCTGATCTATATTAATGACCTAGACCTTGGTATACAGGGCACAATTTCAACATTTTCAGATGATATGAAACTTGGAAGTATTGTGAACCATGAGGACAATACTGTAGAACTTCAAAGGGGTTACTGGAATGGGTGAACAAGTGGCAGATGATATTTAATCCAGAGGGTGTGAAGTGATTAATTTTGGTCAGAAGAATGTAGAGAGAGATAATATAAATGAAAGGGTACAATTTTAAAGGGGGTTCAGGAGCAAAGGGACCTGGATGTATATGTACATAAATTGAAGGTAGCAGGATGGATTGAGAGAGAAGTCAATAAAGCATACGGCATCCTGGACTTTATCAATAGGGGCATAGAGTACAAAAGCGAGGAAGTTATGTTAAACCTGTATAAAACACTTGCTTGTCCTCATCTGGAGTACTGCATACAGTTCTGGGCATCGTATTTTAGGAAGGATGTGAAAGCAATAGGGATAGTGCAGAAAACATTCACGAGAATGATTCCAGGGATGAGGAACTTCAGTCCTGTAGAAACACAGGAGAAGATGGGACTGTTCTCCTTGGAGAAAAGAAGTTGAAAGGAGATTTGGTAGAGGTGTTCAAAATCATGAGGGACCTGAATAGAGTTGATAGGGAGAAACTGTTCCCATTGGTGAAAGGATCGAAAACAAGAGGGTATAGATTCAAGGTAATTGGCAAAAGAAGCAATGGTGACATAAGGAAAAAAACATTTTCATGTAGTGAGTGGTTAAGATGTGGAAATCACTGCCTGAGAATGTGGTGGAGGTAGGATCATGTTGAAGCTTTCAACAGGGAATTGGATCATTTTCTGAAAAAGATAAAATTGCAGGGCTATGGTGAAGAGACAGGGGAGTGGCATTAGGTGAATTGTGCCTTCAGAGGGCCAGCATAGGCATATGGGCCAAATAGCTTCTTTCTGTGCTGCAACCAATCAATGATTCTATGATATCATATTTCAGACAGATCATCAATATTTCTGGACAATTCAAAACTCCTCATCAGTAACTTTTGGGCAAAGAATCTCTGTGAACTGCCCTTGCGACAGGAGCATTTTGTTAATTAAATACATCATAAAATTACATTATTCAGAAAGTATTTTTATTTAAAATGTGTAATATTATTTCAGCCCATTACATAACTTTACATAATTAGCTATCTACATGAATTCAAGCAAAAGTAAAATTCAGAAGCTTCAATATTTTTTGTATGATATGGTAATGTTAATAAAAGAAATTTAACATTATTATGTTAGAATGTTTCTGCTCTGCAAACATAATTTTTACTCTTAGTTACAAAGATAGAATAAATGTTCAGGCTCTTTTCCATTATATTTATCTGCAATATTATGGAGTGAGAGTATAACAGGAGCATGTGCCAACTCCCAACTCAATTCTCAATGTAGTGCAAATTATTTGATGTCTATATATTTGTGATATATTAACTGTACTATTGAAATATTTCTTTGTGACTAATGTTGTGTGCCCACAAGTTCTGTCTTATTTACAAAATGATTTGCGGGAAAATGTATGTTAAAAGGCTTTTCATTAAGATGTTATAATTAATTACTGTCTATTTACAAACATCCTCAAATCAGCATTAAAGACAATTGGATCATATCCCTTGTTTCATTATTTTTTAATAAACTCTAGAAAAAATGAACTCGCTGATCAGAAGCAGATTTTTGAACAGTTTCCCTTGTGGATGCATGCAAATGTAGACCTTAAAGCACCTTGGGAACATACAGTTCCAAGGATTAGTTTACTTGTTGGTGAAACTTTTTTTCTGTTGTTACAGAATTTCAAAATTTCTTTGATGTTTCTCAGGAGAATTTACAAGATGTATGAATCAGCCATGACATTATTGAATGGCAGAGCAGGCTTGAGCAGTCTACTCCTGCTCCTATTTCTTATGTTCTTATGTTATAGAAGTGTGATAGCAAGAGGTCAAAGAGATTTATAAATGAATGTGCTAGGAGCTTGATTGATGCACCTTGACTGTTTCTACTTTGATTATGAGCCTTGAAGCCTAATAAATTTATGTTTTGAAATCCAGTAGTACACAAACATCTTCTACTGTGATGTTTCATAAATAGTGGAAGAAGAACCTCACTAATCAGTTCGTTCAGATGATAAGAAAGGGACACACTGCAAAGTCCACGAAGGAGCTATGTGGTATGTAAAAATGTAATGTGCTACTGTATAGACTTCATAAGATATTTTTTCCTCTTTTGTCACTCATTATAAACCACAGAAGTAAAATATGTAAGGAAAATGTTTCAGTTGGTAAATATTCATATTTTATGTGCTGACATCTGACTTAAGTAACACAAACACTAGACTTGAGGAAAATATTCATATGACCTTCTGCATTCTGAACAGACTAAACTCACTCAACAAATACTTTTGGTTCTTTGCATGTCCAAAGTAAACTTTCCTTGTGCTAAACTCACTCAAGCAGCTTTGGGTGGAATTTATGCAGAACTATAACTAGGTATCTGTAACATAACTGATACTAAGTCCATGTAGTCCCACTTTCTGAATTTTAATTGGACTTTTATTTTAAATACAATTCTATAAATGTAGTAAAGGAAATTGAGGCACTATCATTAATTGACTTGATATTCATACAACCAATAACATGTTATAATTATCCACAATAAATGACTCAGACAGTTTTGTTAGATGCAATAGAGTATCTGTTCTCCTCAATATCTTTAAAATGTCCTACATCTCTTCATTTGGCTAAGACTTAAATATTACCATATCTAGGAATGGCCTTTCAACATCCCTCCACATTGCTGGACAAAATACAAGAAAAATCAGATCTGTCTGATGCGAGATTTCTTCCTTTCCTTTTGCCTCCAGGCTGTCTCTCTCAATTGCAATCTTCCTTATTTTTATTCATTGTTATGGCCCCAAGTTCTTTTAAACTTTTCTAATTTACTTAAATAGATGTGCTACACAATCTTCCTTCATGATATATGTTGCAATGAGGATTGGTTCAAATCTCCTGCTCCAACTCATGCCTAGGACCAAAAAAAAAGTCCTCTCTCTCCAAGGCTTACTCTTCTCATGAAATCACCAGACATTATCCATCACGAATTGCCAATTCCTTGTTTTAACTCTTTCTATCATGGTGGTATATCTGCAGCATGGGCTTTAGCCTTTCACCTTGATTTTTCAATAACAGGAGTAGTCCCTTGTTACAGCGGGAACATTGCTCACGTAGACTTTCATTTTGTAGACACATCACAAGAAGCTTATTATCGTGCATCAGATCCACTGAGGAACTGGGATATATGAAATCGCAGCTATTGAAGGGGTCTGCAACTGGTGTAATCTCAAACATTACGTTGTCGGCGCTTGGAGGCACTAGATAATTAGGGTCAGGGCTAGGATCTGTTTATGCCACTGAAATCCCCTGTATAATAATCGCGTTACGGGCATGATCTGTCAAAGGCACTGAAACGTAGTGAATTACTACATTCACCAGATGGCGGTATTATACATTATAGGAAATTAAACGCCTTATTACAATACGACTCACTTTTAGTACATTTAAGCATCGACACCAGAGTAGTATTTATCGATATGGTTATTGTTCCAGTTGCAGTGACAAACTCACGTAACCCCACTAAACGAAATATCCGGGAAACGGCTCTACACTCACGATCGACATGGAGTCATCTTGCAAACAATGCGGAATTACGCATTTAAAATAGATAAACATATTTAACACTACACGTTTGTAGTATTCATTTCCACAGACCGGTATTCAAAGAGTGCACTCACCATATTCACTTCAGAGACCATGTCTATGCTGGCAACATCTATGTTCATACCAACGTCCACAGGGAGACCTTGAGATAAACAATACATTATCTGCTTGTGATATTGCAATCCACTTTTAAAAATAACATTGTTGCACATCGCCACAGGCAGCAGATGTTGTATTGCTGTAGTTATTCTTTATTATGTATATACAGTAAGTCTTGTTTATTTGACTAGCTACTGACTGGTGGAGATTAGGAACTGCACATAGATATATGGGACTATACCGAGAGGAGCTGATTTACCTCCGAAATCTGGTCTTAAACGAATGTCATATCCTTTCAGCAAGTTATCCACGGTGCCTTTCACATATGACATGTTGCTGGACTCATTAACTCTGGGGGAAGAAATGTGCATTTCATTGGCACTTAATGTGAAGCAGAGAAAACAAACAATGGCAAGGAATGGTTAAGAGATCAGAGCTCACCTCTGTGCATAACAAACCATGGCCACCATCACGGGGATCGACAAAATCCCGAAGCATCCTCTGTCTTGAACTCTCCACATTCCTAACTTTGATTATTGAAAGGTCTTTGAGCGAAGATTCAAGGAATGCAACTTAGTCCAAGGCAGTACAATAATTCCGAGGCGCAACGCATGCGCGCAGCTTCCACAACATCAAATGAACTGTTTGCTGGGGAAACAATTTCCCTTGCAAAATAGTCAAACAATCAGATCCTTAAAGGTATTTTCTCTCTCTCTCTCTCTCAAATGATTACAGGGCTGCTATTATGCTAATTAAATCACAAGGTCTCAACTCCCCTCTTGCTGAATTCTCTTCAGCAGAAGCGTCAGCGTGGCTCACATTTGCTTTAAGGTGATGAGCATGGCTTAGAAGGAGTAATGACATTCAAAATAGTGTCTTAGCCAAATGTAATAAACCTTTTCCAAAATACATTTCACTACTCGTACGGCACCGTACAATATGTTTCAATGTCAACATTTTGCTCGACCAGGAGGCATACATTGTGAACAACACTCCAAACTCGGAGCTCCTGTAAGCAACACATTCCAAATGTCTATTTCTCCTAAGTGATATACATTACAAAATGTGTTAATGCAGCTTTCATTGTGAAAGAAAAGCTACACAATTCAACTCAAGCAATTGATGTTTGATGGGATACACAATAAAAAATGAAGGCAAGATGCAAAACAAACGTGGAGAGTTCAGGGAGCTTAATTTCCTCTTTCCAAATGAAAAATATTTTGTTCAGAAGAATAGAAAACGCGGCTTCATTTGAAACCCCACTATGGATAGAGAGTAACGTTAAAAGACATTTTAATTGAAGGTGGCTTCTTATATTTATCACTACATTTTCTATGACTGATTTCACTATTAGCCCTTTCTGGCTTTGGAATGTACAACAAAAACATTTTTAATCTCAAATGGCAAAGACATGAAATAAAACCAACGCTTAGAAAATATTCTAAATGATTTATTTTTGTGTGCCACAAGGTGGTACATGGATTGATGATTTGGGTGAAAATCATGAGGCAACGTCAGAGTGTTTTTATATCAAACTGTGCTCTCCAATGCACTCTCTACAAGGGAGGAGTTGGTTAGGAAACTCCAGAAAATTAGGCTGCAAGTTTTCCGACGTCTTGGTCTTGGTGACTCGATTCAGTCCAAAACAAAAAATGATGGGTCTCAAACTGGTTTACTGGTACACTCGAACCCCGGGTCATAGCAGCTGACCAAGGATAAATAGTTTCGTTCCCTTTCCTCTTTTCCTGTTCTCTCTTTATCTCAGCTCCGACCGCTAAATGAAGGAATCTGTTCGTGCCTGCGCCCGGGAACACCTCCCTCGACAGCAGTGGAGGCGTCCGGGTCTCGGGTCGACAGGCGAAATACTGACAAGCCAGCTGGCAGTTCAATGCTTGCAGTAGAATAATTCATGGGGAAACCAACCATGACATGTCCAATCCCATTCTAGGTGCTTATCAATATCTATCCACATCTTCGGCTGCAAAACTATTGCAAGGCGCCTGTGCAAAAGTACGGGAACTGCTTCATTTCTACGTGTTCATCTCAAGCCAGAAATGTTTGCCTTGCACTTGCCAGGAGGTCTGGTCGACTCCCCCTCTCAACCCCTCCACCGCCCCCCGCCCCCTACCATGCAGCAGGTGATGGAACTGGATTAACAAAAGAGTTTCTGATAAATGTGGTGTGATATTAAGTTGCATCTTAGTTCTGACCCTGTACTCCCAGCCCATCGCCGTCGATCGCCGCACAACAGCTGCTAAAAGTCAAAGATTCGGGCAAGTGTATCGTGCTGATGCGAGAGCCATTGCCTGACAGGAGAGAAGGGAGGCACCACTCCATAAACACGAGTGTCCATGTGTCTTTTCTCACGGCTGTGATCTCTCCTCAGGACAAGGCAATTGGCAACGGGGATCGGGAAGAGGCTTAAAGTATGGCATGCAAAGATGGTTCCTGCCAAGGAGACTGTGATCAGGATGTCTTCCAGTTATATTCCCACTCTGCTTTACTTTATCTACGTGACAGCGTGGTAAGTAATGGAAGGAAACCGATCCTTTCGCTTTATTTCACAATGTTTATCGGATCGACTTGCCTTCACTGTCTCTGTACGGCGCTCGGGTCCAAAAGATCAATATCAGGTGTACAGCAAAGAGCCCTTGCCTTGTCATTGTGTGGTCACCTCGGTTTTATACATTCACTTTGCAGCATAGGTGAGAGCCCTGGAGAGATCAAGAAGGACGAGAAATTATATCCAGAAAATTTTACACGTATACTGGACAGACTGCTGGACGGCTATGACAACAGATTGCGACCTGGATTCGGGGGTACGGGTGAACCTTTATTTTCGACTTCTGCAGCTTGACTCATGAGGGCAAATTGCATGATCTTGTATTTTTGGAATGATGGTAACATTTTGCCTTTTTATATCCGCACCATTATTATAAACAGGGCTGTTAGTCTACTCTAGCGGGAGGGGGGTGGATGTGCACCCTTCATGTGTCCAGATAGACCAAATATGAAGGCATCATTCGTAGGAAGCATCACCGGTTCACTCTGGAGGGCTTGGTGGTGATAATAAAAGATGTAGCAAATTTCATATCGTCGTGAAGCGCTTCTGCTCTTTAACAGCAGATGATTGAAATCATTGTTTAAAAGGAGCGTTTGCGATATCTTTTGTGTGCCTCTGCCTTGTTCCGAAGACCTTCCATGTGGAACGGTTTTAGTTTTACTAAATATGTAAAAGTGTGCCTGCCACACTTGGGAGAAAAGCAGGCTGTCAAAGTTAAAGACATGCACATTTGTTGCACGAAACGAAGAGTATTCAGCATATGAGCAGCTGGGATCCTAAAGCTTGTAACTTGCTGATTACTGTCATTATAACTTAGGAAGGACAGTGCAAAGAATACATCCTCATCTAAAGCTGAGGATGGCTCTCATGCTGTGATTTATGATTGCGTGTAGGTGACGGTATAAGCGTCCACTTTCTACAGGTCACCCCTTTGTTCCGGGGTCGGTCTTAAAATAGTAAGACTTGCATTTCCTGTTCTACAGGTGCTGTTACCGAAGTCAAAACAGACATCTACGTGACAAGCTTCGGGCCAGTGTCTGATGTAGAGATGGTAGGATTTCACCTTTATAACTTAAATGTTACAAGTAGATATTCCATCTTCAGGCTTTTTTTTTGCAAAAAGGATGTCTAATTCGTGCGTTTACCCATAGTGAAAAATATTAATACTAATGCCTGTGGTAAAACATACAGCGAAAGAGCTGTCGGCGTTGCATTTAGAAATAACCATTATAATGTTGGGATTCCAATGTATTTAGAACAACCATATATAACCACTGGAAACGTTCACCTCGGAAATAAACTGGACAGATGGAGGAACACATCACCACTCCTTTTAGTTGAATGGAAAACATAAGAAGAATCAAAATCAATTCCGTGTTGTAGTCCATGTAGCTTCTAATAATTAATGCTGCGTGCTGTTGTGTAATGCTTTAAAATAGGCTCAACATCAATTAATGCTTTACACAGGAAATGGGCAGATAACAGTGACATAATGGCACGCTCTATGGGAAACCAAGTAAACGCTATAATACTCAACATTTATTTAAAACTACGTTATACGTTATATCATAGTGCTTTACTTTAGTCATCCATTTGTGCTTATTTCCCGTTTTCATCGAAGGAGTATACAATGGATGTGTTTTTCCGCCAAACCTGGGTGGACAAGAGGCTGAAGTACGATGGCCCTATTGAAATTCTTCGCCTCAACAACATGATGGTCACTAAAGTCTGGACGCCTGATACCTTCTTTAGGAACGGAAAAAAATCAATTTCCCACAACATGACAGCTCCAAACAAGCTGTTCAGAATCATGCAGAATGGCACAATTCTGTACACTATGAGGTAGGTTTTGCACTTTACATCACGCCAGGCATTTTTAACACCATTTCTAAAATAATGAGAGATGCCAATTTCAATTTAAAAATAATTTTATATGACTTTTGTATTTAATTTTAGACTTACCATAAGTGCAGAATGTCCGATGAAGCTGGTTGACTTCCCAATGGATGGTCATGCTTGTCCACTGAAATTTGGAAGCTGTGAGTTGCATGGTCTTGTTTTTGGCTTAACTATAGAAGGAAAACGTTCACTGGTATTGTTCAATATTTTATTTAAACGCCCTGTTGAAATCATGCATGGACTTTAGTCATTGTCAAGCCAATTTTTCTGTGACCTATGTGGAAAATATATTTGTGTTTGTCACAAATACAGTTACAAATACATTATTATTTCTTAAAAAGGAACAGTACAATGATATGTTTTACATCCTACTTCTGTGTTCGGATTTGTTTTGAAGGAATAAAACAAACAAAACGAACAAATAGTTGAACATAAAACAATGCGTTTTTAATCATCAGCAATGCTTATAAGATCATTATCCTTATACTATTTTTGAATAATTGTTTTACCTTATTTAAATAATTATAATAAAATCAAAATAGATTTGCATAGTATCATTGAAATGCTTCAAATATTTAAGTGACTGTGGAATAGTTTTTAAAAGTCTATAAGAATGATGCTTAATAAGTCTTTTTGCATTGTAAAATTTATGTTGGTAAAGAATTTGAATTCCAACAACGTTCAGAGAATTGGGAATGAAAAGTGACAGTTTAATCACTTAAATATAACTAAAAAGAGGAAAATTCAGCAGGATACATTGTGCCATGGATGGTTGCATTACTGTTGAAGACTAACATTATTATAAGTTCGGTTTTTCATCTGTTTTAGATGCATATCCGAAAAGTGAGATGATATATACATGGACAAAAGGTCCTGAACGGTCAGTGGAGGTACCCAAAGAGTCTTCTAGCTTGGTGCAGTATGACCTTGTTGGACAAACAGTATCTAGTGGCACTGTTAAATCCATTACAGGTAAGGATATATGTTTATGGATTTCTTCAATAAGTATCACAATCTTTGAGCACCAGAGTACACTTTGAAGACATATTTGTATTGAATATTACATAAGCATTGCTAAATTGTTATTGTACTTTTATCCAAATCAGCTAACTCAAATTAAAACCAAAATCAATACTCATGGAAAGGAGTTCTATACTTTTTTTCTATTTTTAGGAGAATATGTCGTGATGACAGTCTATTTTCACTTGAGAAGGAAAATGGGTTATTTCATGATCCAAACTTATATACCCTGTATTATGACGGTCATTCTCTCTCAAGTCTCTTTTTGGATTAATAAGGAGTCTGTTCCAGCACGAACAGTTTTTGGTATGTATTCTTAATACATGAAACAGTGTATTACATCATTTCATTTTATTTCTCTCTCTCCGCATCCAATATTGAAGCTTCAACATTTTGCTGCCTTTCAATACTGCTTCCTGTTGCCACATTTCTTAATTTAGTCATGAGGATGCTATTTGCTGTATGATGCAAATACTTCCACTCTGAGCCAAAGGAGTCTTTGGGATGGTGATGGGCTGATGTGAGTTGGGTCAAGAATTTAAGATTTCACAAGAACTGGACTGGAGGACATTGTTGTTTTAGGATTAGCATAAACAGGATGGCTGGGTGGAATTTGATGCCCTTGCCCATGGCGAGTTTGGTGGTGGTGGAAGTAGTTAATCAGATGGGAGGGTTGAGGGTGGGAGCCCTGCTGCCTTCCCACCTCCACGTCAATTAAGTCTGTGGCAGGAAAACCTGTGGACAGCCTTCCCTCCCTGACATCAATTGAGGCCCTTAAGTGGGCAATTAAAGCCGACTTAAGGGCCCATTCGTGCCACTGCTGGTATTAACCCAGCGGCGTGCAAGGATTGGCTCACCATGCAGGGAGCATAATAACCAAACCCATTTGAGGTTACTTGCAGGCTCCCAGGGGTGACCCTCATTCAAAAGCATTCAGTTCCTGATCAAGGGACTCGACATCAGGAAGGTGGGGAGGGGGGGTGCTGAAAGACGCCGCACTACCCTTGCTGCCTACACCCTGCTGTCCTGTGATCCCCACCCCATGACCCCCATCCCACCATCCCACTCTCACTCACCTGTGGCCTGGGATCCAGTGACCATACAATGCCTTGGGTGGGTGTAGTACTGGCAGCAGCACCACATCATAATGGTGCTGCCATTCAATAGAGTTGCTGGCCCCTGATCAGCTGGCAGCTGTCCTTGATCCTGGGGAAGGCCCACTGCTGTCCAGTTAATTGACTTGAGCGGCAATTGATATTGTAGGCCTTCACTAAAAGAGGTGATGGGGCTCTCGCCGGCTTGCCAGCCCATAGGTGAAACCTCTGTTGCCTTCATTAAATACCACATGCTGTATCAGAACCAACAAATTCAGTCACCCATAACTTTGACATGACAAATTGTACTTTATTTCCTACTTTTCAGCTTTTCTCTCGACTGTTGCTGGTGTACATTTTACCACTTTAAAGATGCTATAAATTCAAGTTGTTGTTGATTGTGGAAGGAATATGATTGAGACTAACCCTGTTTGAACCTGAGACATGGTACACACACACACACACACACACACACGTGCACACAAACACACACACACGCACACATTCAAGCACACATGCGCACACACACACACACACACACACACACAAGCACCCAGCCATGTTTCAGCAGAGTTATTAGATTGCGTTCAGAAGAAGGAAATGTGGTTGAATTTTCCCACGTTAGGTAAAGACACTAATGCTAATTTTAAGATCTCAGCTGTTGTCAGCTAACCCAATAATGAAATGCAATTTAGCCTGGGATCTCTTTATCTATATGACGGTACTACACTGCTACACTGGCAATACATACCACAAACACTGAATTATTCAATTGACTTAATTTGTCTTCTGCATGTATTGAGTTTATTTTGCTTTGCAATTTAAAATGCTGTGGTACACTTAACTCTGCATCACAAGGTTCCAGATTCAAGTGCCACAATAGGGCTTGAGCATAAAAGTAAAGGCTTCCACTCCAGTGCAATACTGAGGGAGTGTTGCACTATTGGAGGTGCTGCCTTTTGGATGAGATGTTAAACCGAGGCTCCATATACCTGCTGAGGTGAATGAAAAAGAGCCCATGGCACTCTTTTCATGGTCTACATTGGTAGAAATGACATAGGCCAAAAGAGGGATGTGGTCCTGCAGTCAGAATTTAGGGAACTAGGTAGGAAATGAGAAAGCAGGACTTCAAAAGCAGTAATCTCTGGATTACTCCTAGTACCACATGCAAGTGAATATAGAAATAGGAGGATAAAGTAGATGAATGCGTGGCTGGAAAGGTGGTACATGAGGGGGGGGTCTTTAGATTCTTGGGACATCGGGACCGACTCTGGGGAGATGGGACCTGTACAGGCTGGATGGGCTGCACCTAAATAGAGCCAAGACTGAGTTCCTTGAGGGGTAATTTGCTAATGCTATTGGGGAGGTTTTAAACTAACTTGGCTAGGATGTCGAAACCAGGGGATAATATCAGAGGGTAATACCAAGGTGTACAGAATACTGGGAGAGATAGTTAGCACTAGAATAAGGAATGGTATAGTAATAGGTGAGGTCAGAGTAAGGGAGAAAGTAATAAAGTCTAAATTAGGATTCCTGTGCATGTATGTGAATGCATAGTGTGCTAAATAAGACTGGGGAGTTACAGGCACAGATTGCCATGTGGAATTACAATGTTGTGGCTATAACAGAGACCTGGCTCAAAGAAGGGCAGGACTGGGTGCTAAATATCCCTGGATACAAGGTGTTTAGGAAAGATAGAAAAGGAAGACAAGGAGGGGGGGTGTTAATATTTATTAGGGAGAGCATTGCAGTGCCGGAGAGAGAGGATCTCCCAGAGAGGTCAAGGACAGAATCTATTTGGCTAGAGCTAAGGAACAAAAAAAGTGCATTTACATTGCTTGGTGTAGACTATAGACCGCTAACTAATGAGAAAAATGTAGAGGAACAAATTTGCAAGGAAATTACAGAGAGGTGCAAAAATTATATAGTAGTTATAATGGGGGACTTTAATTATCCAACTATAGACTGGAATAGTAGTAGTGCTACTGCAGAGAGGGGCAACAGTCCCTAGCATGTGTTCAGGAGAATTTTCTACAGTAGTATATTTCCAGTCCCAAGAGAAAGGACGCATTGCTAGAACTGATTCTTAGGAATGAGGTTGCCCAAGTGGATCAAGTGTCAATGGGAGAACAGTTAGGGGATAGTGATCATTGTATCCTAAGGTTTAGACTGTCTATGGAAAAGGACAAAGAACAATCCAGCATAAGAATAATTAACTGGGGAAGCCAACTTCATTGGGGTAAGAATGGATCTGGGCTAAATAAATTGGAGTCAAATGTTGGTAGGAGAAATGGCAGCTGAACAATGGGCAACCTTCAAAGAAGACGGAGTTCGGGCACATTCAAGATATATTCCCTCTGAAGGGAAAGGTAGGGCAAACAAAGCCAGAACTGCCTAGATAACAAAGGATTTAGAAATTAAGATAAAGAAGAAAAAGTGTGCTTATGACAGGTGTCAGGTAGAAAATACAATTGAGAACCAGGCTGAACATAGAAGTTTCAGAGGGGAGGTGAAAAAGCAAATAAGAGAAGCAAAGAAAGAGTATGAAAAGAGACTGGTAGCCAACAAAAAGGGGAATCCCAAAGTCTTCTTTGGCCTATAATTAGTAAAAGGGTGGTAAAAGGAGTATGGCCAATTAGGGACCAAAGAGGGGATTACATATGGAGGCAGAGGGCATAACTGAGGTATTATATTAATACTTTTCATCTGCTTTTACCAAGGAAGAAGATGCTACCCAGGCCATGGTGAAAGAGGAGGTGATTGAGGCACTAGAAAGGTTTAAAATTATTAAGGAGGAGGAATTGGATAGGCTGTCTGTACTTAAGTTGGATAAGGCACCAGGACTGGATCAGATGCACCCAAGAATACTGAGGAAAGTGAGAGTGGAAATTGTGGAGGCACTGGCAATAGCTTTCCAGTCTTCCTTAGACTCGGGAGTGGTGCCAGAGGACTGGAGAATTGCAAACGTTACATCCTTGTTCAAAAAAAGTGTAAAGATAAGCCCAGGGCAGTCAGTTTAATGTTGGTGGTGTGGAGACTTCTAGAAGCAACAATTTGGGACAAAATTAATAACCACATGGACAAATGCAGGTTGATTAAAGAAAGCCAGCATGCATTTCTTAAAGGAAAATCATGTTTAACTAACTTGCTGGAGTTTTTTGAAGAGGTAACAGAGAGGGTTGATGAGGGCAATGCAGTTGATGTGGTGTACATGGACTTCCAAAAGTGTCACAAATAACAGACTTGTGAGCAAAGTTATAGCTCACGGAATAAAAGAGACTGTAGCAACATGGATATGGAATTGGCCGAGTGACAGAACAGTGAGTAGTGGTTAATGGATATTTTTCAGGCTCGAGGAAGATTTGTAGTGGAGTTCCCCGGAGGTTAGTGTTGGGACCCTTGCTTTTCCTGATATATATTAATGACCTAGACTGTGGCCTACAGGGCATAATTTCAAAGCTTGTGGATGATACAAAGCTTGGAAGCGTTGTGAACTGTGAGGAGGATAGTGTAGAACTTCAAAGGGACATAGACAAGTTGGCAGAATGGGCAGACCAGGTGGCAGATGAAGTTCAATGTGGAGAAATGTGAGGTGATTCATTTTTGTAGGAAGAAATGGAGAGACAATATAAAATCAAAGGCACACTTCTAAAGGGAATGCGGGAGCAGAGGGACCTAGGTGAATATCTGCATAAGTGATTGAAGTTGGCAGGACAGGTTGCGAGAGCAGTTAATAAAGCATACAGTATCCTAGGCTTTATTAATAGGGGCATAGAGTACAAGAGCAAGGAGGTTTCGTTAAACTTGTATAGGACACTAGTTCACCATCAGCTGGAGTATTACGTCCAGTTCTGGGCATTGCATTTTAGGATGTGAAGGCATTGTAGAGAGTGCAGAAAAGATTCATGAGAATGGTTTCAAGGATGAGGAAGTTCAGTTATAAAGATAGATTGGAGAAGTCAGGACTGTTTTCCTTGGTGAAGAGAATGGTGAGCGGAGATTTGATAGAGGTATTCAAAACCATGAGGGGTATGGACAGAGTAGATAGGGAGAAAGTGTTCCCATTCGCAAAAGTATCAAGAACGAGGGGCACAGTTTTAAAGTACAGGTAATTGGTAAAAGAGGCAAAAGCAATTTGAGGACAACATTTTCATGCTGTGAGTGGTTAAAGTGTGGCATGCACTCCCTGAGAGTGTGGCAGAAGCAGTGTTCAACTGAAGCATATAAAAGGGAATTAAACAGTTATCTAAAAAGGAACAATGTGCAGGGATATGGGGAAAAGGTGGGAGAATGACACTATATGAATTGCTCATTAGGAGAGGAGTTGCAGTCATGATGGGCCAAATGGGCTTCTTCTGCCCTGTAACATTTCTGTGACTCTGTGACTTCTTCTACAAAGAATATAAAACAGTTCAAAAGTTCTGTGTCATTTGGGTTGTTGTAAGTTATTATTACGCTGCATTTGGCTAAGAAAATGTGGCACAAATTGTAATGTGAGAACTAGAAAGTAAGCCGGATAGGCCAGAAAAGACAGAATAGATAGGATAAGCTTTAAAACCTGAGCCAGACTGGGTGGGCTATTAAGAACCTATCAGATACAAACATTTAGTACACTACAGTAAAAGCAAAAAACTGTGGATGCTGGAAATCCAAAACAAAAACAAAAATACCTGGAAAAACTCAGCAGGTCTGACAGCATCTGTGGAGAGCAATACAGTTAACGTTTCGAGTCCGTATAAATCTTCAACAGAACTAAGGAAAAATAGTAAAGAGGTGAAATATAAACTGGTTTAAGTGGAGGGCAGGACAGGTAGAGCTGAACGCAGCGGCAACTTCCCATGCAACCGCAGAAGGTGCACCACCTGCATCTTTACTTTCCCCCTCCTCACCATCCAAGGGCCCAAACACTCCTTTCAAGTGAAGCAGTGCTTCACTTGCACTTCCCTCAATTTAGTCTACTGCATTCGCTGCTCCCAATGTGGTTTCCTCTACATTGGAGAGACCAAACACAGACTGGGCGACCACTTTGCAGAACACCTTCGGTCTGTCCGCAAGCATGACCCAGACATTCCTGTCATTTGCCATTTCAACACACCACCCTGCTCTCATGCCCACATGTCCATCCTTGGCCTGCTGCAATGTTCCAGTTAAGCAAACTGCAGGAACAGCACGTCATCTTCCGACTAGGCACTTTACAGCCTTCCGGACTGAATATTGAGCTCAACAACTTTAGATCAGTGCTTATATTTCACCTCTTTTCTATTTTTACTTAGTTCTGTTGAAGAGTCATACGGACTTGAAATGTTAACTGTGTTCCTTTCCGCAGATGCTGCCAGACCTGCTGAGTTTTTCCAGGTATTTTTATTTTTGTTTTGGATTTCCAGTATCTGCAGTTTTTTGCTTTTAAGTTTAGATCATGAACTCTCTCCTCCATCCCCACCGCCTTTCCAATCCCCCTTTTTCTAATAGTTTATATATATTTTCCTTTTCCCACCTGTTTCTATTATTTTTAAATGTATTTCCATCCATTGCTTTATCTCTACTTTTTAGCCTATTTTGATCCCTTCCCCCCATCCCCACTAGGGTTATCTGTGCCTTGCTCATCCTGTTTTCTACCCTTAATGTCACCATTAGCACATTTCTTAGATAATATCACCACCGTCAACACCTTTGTCCTTTTGTCTATGACACCTTTAGGCAATCTCCACCTATCACTGGCCCTCTATCCAGCTCTACCTGTCCCGCCCCCCAATAAACCAGCTTATATTTCACCTCTTTTCTATATTTCCTTAGTTCTGTTGAAGAGTCAGACGGACTCGAAACGTTAACTGTGTGCCTCTCCGCAGATGCTGTCAGACCTGCTGAGTTTTTCCAGGTATTTTTGTTTTTGTTTAGTACACTACAGACTTTTGCTGAGTTGGGATAAATGCAGTTACTGACAGAAGTTGTGGCTCTGGGTGGTTAGAATGGTTCTGTCAATTTTACTCTACTGATGCACAGTGCTATGCCAAATACAGACAAATTAATACGTTAATCAAAACATGAATTCCATGTTGTCATTTGTTGTCATTGCTGTAGGTTTAGAGACACCAGGTCAGTTCTCAATAATTACATAGAATGTACATCACAAAAACAGGCCATTCAGCTGAACTGGTTAATGCTCCACAAGAGCCTGCACCCACCCCTCTTCTTCTGACCCTTTCAGCATAATCTTGTATTCCTCTCTTACTGACATGTTTACCTAGCTTTCTCTTAACTATATCTATGCTATTCACCTCAACTATTCCTTGTGCTAGTGAATTCCGCATTCAAAACCCTTTCTATGTAAAAACATTTCTTCAGAATTTCCTATTGGATCATTAATGAGTATCTCATATATATAGCCCCTAGTTTTGGCCACCACACATGTGGAAGTATCTTCTCTACGTCTACCCTATCAAATCTTTTGGTAATTTTAAAGTGGTTTATCAGGTCACCCTTCAGTATTCCTTTTCTGAGAAAAAGAAGCCTGTTCAACTGTTCATGATAGGAATAACCTCTGAGTTATGGTATCATCCTTTTAAAACTTCTCCAAAGGCTCTGTATCCTTTCTATAATGCAGAGACAAACTATGTACAGTTCCCTGTATTGTCCTTCTTTATGATGTTTACGTATACAGCAAGTGCAACGTAGAAACAGATTGTTTGGCCAAACCAGCCTGTGTTGGTGTTCACTCCTCGCATAGACAATGGCCCTCATCCCATGGGCAGAATTTTATTTCTGTGGGCAGGCGTGCTCCTGACCCGATAGGATGTAAAATCGCAAGACAAGACGTCGGGTGAGTGATATTTCGCTCAGCGGGCACACACAAAAATCGGAAGTGCGCCCTCCAACAATTAAGAGGGCAATTAAGCTCATTAACGGCACATTTGTCTCTGATCCTTCGTGGCTCGTCCAACCTTATGGTTGGCGGACAGGTGAATCGGCCAGGCAGCCTTTGCATTTTTCAACAAACCTCAACCAAGGGTGGGATGAAATCTCCGTTATGAAATAAAATTAAAATAAATATGTGTGGACAGCATTTTTATCAGCTATATTTTCAGGTGATTGATTGTGCACCTCTTTAACCCTTTATTTTAGCATTTACAGGTACTCAGCTCCCTGAAGCCGCTGTCTGCTTTCATGGAGCTTTCTCGCAGCGCTCACCCCCACCTGCGGAAACGTCATCGCCTGCCCTCCCCCAACTCCCACCCCGGCACGTTGAGCTTTTCAGCACGCATTTCACGCTGGCTGGCCATTAATTGGTCAGCCAACGTTAAATTGCGGTCGGGGGCCCATTTCCTTACTGCTCCCATGCCCGCCGATCGTGCACATCCACCAAAGGTAAAATTCAAGCCCATGTATCCATCTTGTTCCATACTCTATTGTAAAGTTTTCTATCTAACCTGCAAAAAAACTTTTCTAGCATTTAAAATCTATTTTGGAGTTGTCTCATTTTTCAAAACCATTTCCAGTTCTGGCATGGTGGTACTGTTTCTTTGTTAATACCATTGAGCAGTGTGGCAGAATTAAAAATTAGATATTGTCTTTCCTAGCACCTAAAGCCATCGAGTTGATTTTGACAGTAATTCTGATTAGTCCAGAAATTCCACAACCAGTGAAAGAATTAAAAAAAAAAATTCTTCACAATCTATAAACAAAACCCATCAGTATAAAAGGATCTTGTAACAAGAGTTTTCTTGCTCTGCATCAGATAAACCTACATTCTGTAGTAACTAAGTACAATTGAGGAAAAAATTGGGTGGAAATTTCTTTGTGTTTTGCTCAGTTTTCAGGTGCAAAATTGGTGTTCTGCTTATTGACCTTGTAAACAGACATCAAGCGTCGAATGTGCACACAAAACATGGCCTTCACCATGTTGCTTAAGATGCTTGTTAAGCATCTCTGGCAGCCAATTGAAATGTATGCTGCATTCTGTAAATAAGCATCCTGCCTGTATGACAGCCCTTTCGGGAAATTGGTGCCTGAGAGCATTTGATTCGTCCTTCTTAAGCTTGCACAGAAAAACATGCCACAAACACTCAAAATGCAGGCCCAAGTAGGTAAGACTCTAGACATTAGTTTTGGCTGCAGGGAATTCTTGGAGCCTTTTTTTATTCTTTCATGGGTTGTGAGCATCACTGGCATGGTCAGCATTTCTTGCTCTTCTCTTGAGAAGGTGGTGCTGAGTTGCCTTCTTGAATCGTTGTAGTCCATGTGGTGTAGATATACCTACAGGGCTGTTAGAAAGGTTTTGACCCAGCGACAGTGAAGGAATGGCAGTATTGTCCCAAGTCAGGGTGGTGTGTGACTTGGAGGGGAACTTGCAGGTGGAGGTGTTCCCATGCATCTGCTGCCCTTGTCATTCTAGGTGGCAGAGGTCATGGGTTTGGGAGGTGCTGTGATATGGCCTTGGTGTGTTGCTGCAATACATCTTGTAGGTGATGCACACTACTGGTACTGTGCACCAGTAGTGGAGGAAAATAATGTTTAAGGCTTTGGATGGGTTATCAATCAAGCTGGCTGCTTTGTCCTGGATGGGGTTGAGCTTCTTGAGAGACATTGGAGCTGCGCTCATCCAGGCATGTAGGGAATATTCCATTACACTCCTAACTTGTGCCTTGTGGATGGTGGACAGGCTTTGGGGAGTCAGGAGGTTATAACTTGCTGCAGAATTTCCAGCTTTGGGCTGGCTCTTGTGGCCACAGTATTTATGTGGCTGGTCCAGTTAAGTTTCTCGTCAATGATAACACTTAGGATGTCGATGGGGGGGTTTCAGTGATAGTAGTGTCATTGAACTTCAAGGGGATATGGTTAGCTTATCTCTTCTTGGAGATGTTCATTGCCTGGCATGTGTGTTGTGAATGTTACTCGCTACTTATTAGCCTGAATGTTTTGCTCATTTAACTGAGCTTAGAAAATTTTTCACACTAAATAGCCGTGAGAGAGCTGACATTTTGTTACAGCTGCATTCTGTCACTTCACTGGCTGCAGGAGTACTGCAGAAGAGAGGGAGAAGTGCCAATAAGCATGTTGCAATGTGTTTAATGTGCATGTGGAAGCTCTAAGATATGGGTGTGAGGCTTACAGTAGTGCCAAGTGCTTGAGGGTGAGGTGGAGCATATGGTTGTTTAGGATTGCTAGATCTGTTGACGGGTGAGTGATGCTGGATGTGCATTAATCAGTGTGTGAGACTGGTGGTGCAGTTGGTAGGATATAGCATTCCAAGATGAATTAATTGATCTTAACCATTCATGTGAGATCATTGACTATTTCCTGGCACTGTATCCAGGCCCTCAGAACTAGACTTCTGGCATTGACCCCTGGAGCTGTCTGCTCCCATTGCCTTTGTCGTGACTGTCTGGAGGGCCTCCGGTATCCCTGTGGATAGATAACTCTCTATCCTCTGTAGAGTAAAGGGTTAATTGTAATGATAGCATGTACGTAAGGAACCATGTCACAGTGATGTCACTCACTGAGAGGAGGTGAGTGTGAAGCATCTCAGAGTGTAACTCCAGCTATGTCTTGGTCTTATTTAACCTTTGTAAATAGTTAGCATGGTAAATAAATGTTATTGAACAAAAGACCATTGCCTCCAGGAAGATCTCTTCTAGAATAAGAAGTCAATGAATCCTGAGACAAACCTGCAATAACAGATCGTCCTTTCAACTTCCTGCACTAATAACTTTAAGAGCCCTCTCTCTGGCCTGCTTCCACATTACTCTGGATCATTCCTGCTCCTAACATGTTTCCCCACCAGTTGAATGAGCTGCTGCAACTAGAACCCTTTTAAGAGGTGAGGGCTAACTTTAATTAGTACTAGCCTTGAAGGAACTTGGACCACTGCTGAGTGTGCAGCCACACAGCAGCTCATTTAGCTACTAAGTGGTTGCATGTCACAATTATAAAAATGAGCATAATGCACTGCCCGTATTAATTTCAGTGGGCGTAGGTTAATTTTACCACCTGCTAATGGGTCTAGTGTCTCAGTTAAATTGATGAGCTGCATATGCCCGTTAGGTCTCTCCATGCAGCTCACTGGTAAAAACTATTTGATTTCCAGGCTGCTGTTTTGCAGGTCACGCCCTCAGGTAGGTCTTGTAATGGGAGGAGTAACTGAGAAAAGGGAATAATCAGAAGGGAAAGGGTAACCAGTAAAAGGGCCAAGGGAGTGATTGAGAATGGTAGGGGGCTAGTTGGGAAAGAGGCCAAGGGAGAGTTTGGGACAGGGATTGAGAAAGCAATTGTCAGAGGGAGGAGGCAGTGATTGGGAGGGAGGTGGGGAGGCAATGGCCAAGAGAGGGAGGGAGACAGCGATGAGGAGAGGGAGCCAACAGCGGCCTATGTTTAACTTGAACTGGTAGGGGCATTCCTGCTCCTCCTGGCTCCATCTATACGTAAGCATTTTGAGAAAAAAAATCTTTTTGGTGCCAGCCTGCAGATGCTCCGTTAAGGGCTGCAAGTTTTCCTGAATGCAGCTGCCCAGGTGTTGACTGAACCAATCTGGTAGAGGGGAGCATTAAAGCCTTATTAGGCCACTAATATGCTCATGTAAAGAGCCTAATAAATGTTTCAGGTACATGTTCTGGCTGCCATTTTTGCAGCCTATGACGAACAGTACATCTCCTTCTCAGAATGTGCCCGCACATGTTGTTGACAATTTTGAAAGATTTGGGTCCTGCTTTGCACCTCCAAAAAAGGCACAACATCACCAAATTTCTAGGTCTTATTGTGTAAGTGATTAAACAAGTCATAAATAAACGTTTGGGACATTTCACCTCGGCAAACCAATGCACGTTTTTAGTTATACACTGGGCTGAATTCTCCAGTTGGCGAGCGGGAGTGGGGCGTGCTCGCTGACGCGTAAAATGATGCACGGTGATGTCGGGCATGCGTCCCGACGTCATCGCGCATCATTTAGATTTCCAGTTCGGTGGGCGCGCAGCTGAGTGGGCTGCGTGCCCGCCGAACTGTCAAAGGCCTATTAAGACCTGTTAAAAGCTAATTAAATCAATTAACTGAGCTGCCTGTCCAACCTTAAGAGCCCAGGCGGCCTTCGCATTTTTCATGAAACCGCATCCATGGGTGAGATGAGGTTTCATGAAGGGTTTTAAAATTCAATAAAAATTTTTTAAATAACTCTTTGACATGTCCCAGCTTATGTGACCGTGTCAAATGAGGGGACATGTTTTTGAAGTTTTTAAATGCTTCATTTCAGGTTTTAAATGTCAAACTGATTTCCCTGAGGTGCCTCTGTGCCTCAGGGTGATTTCTGCGCTCTTTCACGCGCATGCGCGAAAGAGCGCAGGCCCGAACTCAGGGAATCCCCCCCTGCCTGCACAGGGAGCGCTCAGCACTTCCGGGCAAGCATCACGGTGGGCGGGCCTGGCCCACCCACGTAAAATGACGGCGCGGCCCCGATGAGGGGTGCCAATCAGGTTCACGCCCGCCCCCGCCTGCCCCCGGACAATCCCCCAATGGGGGAAAAAATTTTCCCATTGTTCCTGCATAAAATTAGTGTGAAGACAAAATTATAAATTGTAACAAAAATTGCCATATAAAGCGATGTACCAGTGAAGCAATTCCCATAATCATTTTGACTATTAGTATCTGCAAGTTAATTTAATTCCAGTTGTGGTTATTACTTAATTTCTTCTAAAACAGAGCATTGATTTTATCACCTTACATCTGCCATGATAGAGCAGGAATGTGTTGAAAGTATTGACATTAAAAATGCAGTGAAAATAATCCATATTGCAACATTAGCCAATGTCATTATGAGATAGCAGTGACAATTGGATTTCCTGTTCTTATTTTGCTTTGAGATTGAGGGGTGCAAAGTTAATTCATTGAGCACAGCATTAGGATTTGTGCACCTAAACAAGTATGCTAAATTATCTTTTGGCTGTTTCAAGCTTTTTATAGCTTTCTCTAGATCTATTTCATAAGAGCCGTTTTCATCAATTTAAGGAAAAATGAGTTTTAGTACAAATTTTGTTCTAGAAAACAGACTGAAAAATAACTTATAATCACAGAGAAATTGGAACTTCAGGAATTCCAAACATCTTCTCTTTGGGGAATTGCAGGGTCAATTAAAAATGAGGCTATTGATCTTCATGTTATAATTTACATCAAACAGCATTTAGGAGCAGCAGATCATCCTGCAAGTATCATGGCAGTAGGTTGATTATGAATATTCACGCAGCATACAATTTGATAACCTGTGGAAATGATTTGGTTTGGTTGTTGTTACCTGTAGCAACATCATAAATGAATGCCAGATTTACCCTGCTTACTATCACTTACGAAATCATAAACGTGTTGAAAAAAGAAAGTGTTTGCGATTTTGGTAATGGTGGCAACCAGTGGAAATCCTAAAGCTAAAACTGATGAGAAGACTTTTAACTTTCAGTGAAGAGATCAGGATAGACCATGGTGATTGCACTGCTTGAACCAGACCTAACACTTCAGGTCAGCTCCCTAGGTATAAAACAGGATAAAAATAATAACCTGTATGAGGAATAGTTTTAACAATGTAATTTAATGAAAGTGGGGATATTCTTTTCCCTGGCTTTCCCTCTGCCCTGAAGAAGTCTTCTGGGGAAAGGGCCACCATAACCTGTGCATGATAAAAATATCGATTGTGCCCTTTGCCAATTGGACACACTTCTTCCAGTGCAACAACCTTTCAGTAACCTGTAACTGGGATCATGTTTTAGGTCTCCAATTATCTATTTTGGAATCAGCTGACGCTTAGCAATTTCAGTGTCCACACTTGGAGCTAACAGCAATGTTCAAAATGATATGTTTAAAGTCACTCTTCCAGTGCTCATACTTCAGGGTTGCCTAAAAGAAGGCAGTGAAAAAGTGGTAAAATCAGATTGCAAAGAGAGATCCAGAAGTTCCTTTTTCTTTGATGGGATGTGGGCATCACTGGCAAGGCCAGCATTTGTTGCCTATCCCTAATTGCCCTTGAACTGAGTGACTTGCTAGTTCATTTCCGTGGATACTTAAGGGTCAACCACGTTGCTGTGGGTCTGGAATCACATGTAATTCGGACTAGGTAAGGACAGTAGATTTCCTTCCCCAAAGGACAAAAGAACCAGATGGGTCTTTTACAATCAGTGGTAATCGTCATGGTCATGATTACTGAGACTAGGGCTGGAATCATCCCAGATTTGCACAAAGCGTGATAGTGGGCAGGAAAACAATCGTTTTACCCGCCGGACACAATGGCGGGTTTTCACACCATATCGTCCAATTCCGGCACGTCCAGCCTCATTAATAATGCATTCACGGGAAACACGTTGGATTTCTGGCAGGCGGGCTCGAATTTTCACGCCGTGCTATGAACTCAGTGCTTCCTCACTACAGGAGCCATATTTAAAGTGCACCAGAGCGCATGCCTACTTCATGGCCAGGAATTTTCATTCGGTGTGCGCCCAACACGCTCGAGCGTAAAATGACTCGAGTATCCTGACGTCATCACGCACTTGTGCAATATTTCGGTCGGCAGGCATGCGTGGGAGTCGGCAGCACACCTGCTGACAATTAACAGGCCTATTAAGGCCATTAAAGTAATAATTAAATGCAAATTTTCGCTCCCCGTCCAAACTCCACAGGCGGGATGAGGTTTCCATCAGGAATTAAAAATAAAATAAAAATGTTTAAATCTCATTTATAACATGTCTCTGCTCATGTGACAGTCACATGAGGGGACATGTTGACCTTACTTTTTAAATCTTTATTTGTAATGTTATAAATCTTCAGCTCCCTGAGACAGCTCTGTGCCCAAGTGCATGCGCAACTTCCATGCTCATCCTCCTCCCACCCCCACCCTGGCGGTGCTGAACACTGCAGCGTTAATTGGTCAGCCAGCGTGAAATCGTGGTAGGGGCCTGATCGCGGGTGGCGGTCAGTTTTGTGGCCTCTCCCAGGCCACCCGCCCAACGAGGTAAAAATCCTGCTCTTCAGACCAGGACTGCTCCATGCGACAGATGGCCCCAAAAGCAAAGCAGATGGCAGTCCCCAAATTTAGTACACCACTCTGGGGTGCCTGCTGGACACAGTGGAAGGCTGCCACGATGTCCTCTACCCCTGCACTGGCTGCAGGAAGTCCACCAGTGTTACCAATCCGGCCTGGGAGGTGGTGGCAGCAGCGGTTAGCATCAACAGAGCACAGATGAGGTCAGCCATTCAGTTCAGGAGGAGAATTAATTTTCTCATCTGTTCTGCCAAGATAAGTCAACCACCTCATCACTCTCAACTCTCACACTCCCAAATTAAGGCCCCCTCCCTCACTCTGAGCAGCGTGCCATCACGCTGACTGGTGAGGATGTGGACCGTGCTGGTGGTGACAGTGAGGTTAGCAGCGAACACCTATGTGAAAATCCTGTACCACATCATCCCTCTCACAACGCAACCGTGAGTGCTCTCTCTCCTGCTTTTGACTCTGCTGCCATGCACTAATTATCTCTACTTTGGTTCACAGGGAGTTCTGCCAAGTGACTAACGCCCTCAGCCAGCCAGTCCCTCAGCTCCATCCAGGTCCTCACCTCCAGACAAGAGGAATCCCCTCCATTGAAGAGCTGGAAATAAGCAGCCTGGAAGACCTGTCATAGTGCTTACCCATACCTTGCACCAGGGCAGAGACACATACCTCGGTAGGACCTACATCTAGAGTAGACTCGGATTCACAATCTAGTGGTCACCACATGGATATGTGCCCGCAGCAGGAGGAGGCAGGTTCAGCCGAGCTCCCCAGCACTCGGAGGACTGCTGGGGAAGAGGCACCTGTGAGGTCCGAGTCAGATGACGGGTCTTGGATTCGGCCTTCTAACTTATGGAGAGTCAGCAGAAAGCAGGGGAACATCACACAGAGCTGTTGGAAGCCCTCCACAGAGTGGCTTGCAAGTCGGAGGAGAGCGTCCGCCTGCTCTCTGATGAAGTGGTGCCCACATGTGCCCGCATGGAGGTCTCCATGAGGAGGATGGCGGACACCATGGAGACCCTGGCTCAGTAGAATGCAGAGATGTGCGCAGACCTGCACTCCATTGTGGTAGCCATGGGTGAGTTCCTGCAGTGGCAATGCGAGAGGGAAACGGGGCACCTCAATGTCTCTCCATGTGGTCCTTCCCCTCAAGGAGTTAGGCTGGGGCCCTCGGGCATCTGAAGGGAGGAGGAGCTGCAGCTGGACACCCCAGGGTTATCCACTCAGGAATCTCAGAGGCTGTCTGCTACCTCCGAGTCCCCTTTTCCTGTGACCCCCCTCAACCTCGTCCTATGTCACTGCAGAGGGAGCAGCTGGCTCACAGGAGGAGAGCCAAAGCATGCCAGGGCCCAAGGCCTTGGGTCTACAGAGGACACATGCCAAAGTCATCAGAGGTAACAGGGCCAACCATTGAACAGACTGTTTCCACCCCTGCAGGGGATGTCAGGGCAGCACTGAGAAGAAGTGAAAGATCTAGAAAAGTTAAGAAATTCTGATCACAAGTGGCTGGACAAGTGAACACATTTTGTCACTTTACAATCTGGAAATGTATTCACTTTCACTGAATAATGTGTAATGGGGTCTTTCAGCTTCATTGACAGGCTTCGCAAGTCCTCCCAATGTATCACCCCGCACCCCCCCCCCCAACCCCCCACACAACTAGCAGTTCAGTTGCATGCAGCTGGACCACGAATGATTCTGAAGAGAGAAGTGTGTGTGTGTGGCAGGGCCTTTCGGAGCCTCGTGCAACCACTCTCCCATGCACATCCCACTTCCTCCATCTCACACATCTCACTGTCCTGAGCATTTTGAATGCTGCCTGCTCGGGTTCTCCTTCAGTTGTCCATCTGAGCTGAGCTGCATCTCCGCACACTGATCGCATTCCCATGCAGCACCTGTGCCTGCCCAACACGAGACTCTGCTCACTTTCGATTTCGACAATGATGGTTGTAGTCAGAGTTTTGCTCAATTACTGTGTCCTTTCCTCTCCCCCAGTCACCCATATCCTTTCCCCCAATCACTGTCGACCCCTCTGGCATCACCTTTCACCTCCGCACTGTCACTTACCAACCAGAACCCTTGCCGATCCAGGACATCCACGTGAATGTGCACATTCCTTACCTTCTTGAGAATCCCACCCCATCCACACTGACTTCCGCAACCTCCTCCTTCCCAACCTCAGGGTCCGTGCCTGCCCCCAAGTCCCCACCAACCACCCTCGCCATCTCTTCTACTACTTCCGATGCACCCTCATCCTCCCACAGTTCTGGCTTCCTCTGCCCCCTCTCTCATTCACACCATTCCCTCCTTCCACGCCCACCCTCAGTTCGCTCCCCAGGAGGAAGTCATTGACTCCACAGACTCCTCCCCTGCATGTTCACCTGGACATCCTCCACCCTTTACTCACTCCTCCACTCTAGCTGCCTCCTCCCCTGGACTCCTTCCCCATCCTCGGACTCCTTCCCCCATAAATTCCCTCTTCCCCCTTCCAAACCCCAGCTTCTCCCCAGACTTCTTCCCTGACACCTTCCTCCCTGCTTGCCGCATTCTCCTCCTTTACACCCTCCTCCCCCCATACTCCCTCCTGCCCCTTCCCAACCTCACCCCCCCAACCCTTCTCCCCCTCACAACTTCACCCACCGACCCCTTCTTCCCCCCCCAACCTCACCCCCCCCAGTATAACCTCCTCTCCTAGTCACACCTAGATCTTTCTGTCCTCCCCCACCTCCACCCTGCCGATTATCTGCCGCAGCCCAAGACCGTGATGTTCCGAAGCAGACCCAAGACATCAACGGAGACCTTCCACCTTCCATGAACTGCTTTGCGGTGAAGCCATATCCACAGAAATCCACCCAGCATGTGATGCATGTGTTCCTCCAGGGTCCAGTAGCTGTAGGGCTCCAGCATCTTCTGCTCCTCAGATGTCCGCGATCTAAGCAAGGCCCTAATGGTAAGTCCCGACTTCTACACATCACACTTGTCCAGACATGTACTAGGCCAGCATGTTTTCCCACTGGCATAACGATAAATCTGGCATGGGGGGTCGTTCCTGGTCAGGCCTTACTTTGTATCCCATTATTGGGCTGCAAAGAGGGTTCACACCAGCCTCCAGCAGGATTCACGTTCCACCATGGTGGACACTATCATACGATCCCGCCGTGCTTGAAACTTCTCACCATATTGTAATGTACATGATGATGAGGACTATCAGCGAAATAGTATTCTTGGCTCACTGTCATTGAAAAGAATGGCACCCATTTTATAATCATGGTAAGAATACAAAATATAACCCTATCAATGGCCAACTACAATCAATCAAATTATGAACTTTTGTAATATACTGTTGAATGCAATATCTAACCAATCTTGAGCTTTAGTTACTGAAAAGTACCCAAAAATAGAAAATGTATTGAAAGATAAAACATTTCTTTACCTGAAAGAAATAAAAAAAGATTTTTTTCAAGGAGACAGATTCAGAGTTGAAGAGCTTTTCTACTGGTAAGAAATGTCGTTGACAATTTCCAATTGTCTTCACGGGATCTTCGTTAGAATTTGTGGAATTATAAGTGCATGACTTGAATAACATTTCTCTGCGAAACCTCAGGGATCAACAGTGATGTTAATGATATGGAAACCATATTTGGAAAACCAGCAAGAAAGCAACAGGTAACCCAACAGCTTCAGGAAAGTTGACAGCCCTGAATGTAGATGTTGAGATACAGGGAGATATAGAGCTAGAATGAAAATACAGTGGGACACATATTTGCCATAACATTAACTGCAGATATACTCAACATTCAATCACTTTCACCCATGAGGGAATAAAGCTGACACAACAAGGTGCAGATTTGTACATTAGTGAACTTAGTATTATTGAAGGAAGATGTGATTGCTCAAGATGTGCAGTGGAGTTTCTGTTTCTGGTGGAAACAGTAAAATGGGCACAAATTGTGCCTAAAATTATGTCCGTTTTGATAAATGCTTTTTTGGTTGAGTTTGCATTTAAACTAATTTGTATATCACCAAATACAAAACCTGCCAAGAGCCAGTATAATCAGGCAGTGTTTTAAGATGTAATTTGCAAAAAAATTGCTTTAAGAAATATTTTTTGATGTATTTAAGAGCGGTAATTCGGTGGGGTTCCATTAATATAGCTGGAAATAAGTTTATCAGAACAGATAAGCATTTTTAATCGCAGGATCAATCTACCAGCTTTGAGCAACCTGATTTGAAATGACTTAAAATGACTTAACTATGATACAGAACCATTTCCTAGTTATATTGGGGTACAGCAGTCAGTTTCTTAGTAAATTATAATTAAATTACATTAAAACGCTTTTAAAACACTCCCAAATGAACAAGATTAATTTTTTGAACCTCCTCAAAGGCCCACAAACACACACAATTGGCAGAAACCCCTATTGATTGATTATTAATTTACCCTGGGGATATGGCCAGCTTTGTGGTTAGGTGCTTAATTTGGACTTAAAATTCTGTACCCCTTTGTGCTGGTTATGTTCAGCCAAATTGTGCCAAAAACCCCAGCAAAATAAGGTGGAAACTCCAGGCCATAATATTTATTTTATAGCAGTATCTAGGGGCATATCCCAAGTCAACCATTTTGACTTGGTTTATACACTTCATTAGAATTCTGATTTTCAAATCAAAAATAATTGTGCCTGAAAGGTTACCAATGTTTTAACAATGAAAATAAAAGTAGTTGTTGGGCTTTCAGTGCAACCTGAAAGTGTTCAGCTCCTTTTATTGAGAACCTTACCCCAGATGCAGCATATTATTTTGTGGATGGAAGTTTTGACCACCGTACACATACAATATCCTCAACTGGGACACATTCTATATTCACAGGGCAGAAATGGCTCCCTATTTCATCTGCCTTTGATCTTGATTCAATTACAGTACAGTGCCAGCCAGGGTTTACTTGAATTTGGGACATGCTGATCTAATTATTTTAGTTTCTGTAACTTGAGGAGGGATAGGAGATAACCCAATGTCACCAAAATTAAACCTTTGAACCAATGTTGACCACAGATGGTGTGGGCTGTCTTTCAATTACTGTGCCTTATTGAAGGATCTTGGACCTTTACCATGCACACATAAACAGACTGAAAATAACTGTTAAAATTTTCAGACATGGTCAGGCACATAGGCAGACGATTTAATTATCTACTTAACGTATCACCAGAGAACATTGGAGTCTTCCAAAATGTGGAAATCTCAGTGTAATCTCCAAAACAAAGTAAAATCTTTAAAGGCTGGGATTTTCTGGCCCTGTTATGGCAGGACCGGCCGCGAGAGATTCGATGGCCCAGCAAAAAGCCCACTGACTTCCGGCGGGACTGGATAATCCCACCCCTCCACCCCCTGACAATGAATGAATACTGAAATTTAATGAGTGAATGATATTACACTTCGAAACATTTTGCAGCCAGAAGAAAATAAGCCTCACATCAGTCATCTGCCAGAACGTTCCTTTGATAAAAATGAAAAGCTTTTAAAAGTTGAAAATTGTAAGGCCGTTTGTCATGCATGGCATTTTTGGTGACAACGACTAAATAAATACACGGGGAATGATACCTTTCAGAAGCCATTCTGAAACTTTCCTTCCTCAAGTTTGTGTGCTAACAAAAGTGTAAGAAAGTAAGTATCTGATTGATTGGTTCTGACAACATCAATTTCCACTTCCATCTGATCGATTTGTTTTTGTCAGTTTCCAGTATTTCACTTCAACCAATCTGATTGGTTCTGACAGTTTCCAGTTCCACCTGATCTGATTATTTAACGCTGACAACCTCCAATCTTGGTGAAAATTGCTGTTTTTTCTGGTGAAACACAAACAAAATATAATTTGAATATTTGATCCTCAACTTAAAATGTTGCTGGTTATCATGCACTTGGAAACCAGATGGACCATAGACATTTTTTTGCTTTTAACATAAATGGAAGTGAAGATGTGTTGGCAATCAGATTTTGCATCCCCTGATGAGGCTCAAAAGTAAAAGAAGTGCCAAAAAGAAGGTATCTATCATTAGGAAATCATATTGGCAGAAGCTATGATGAGCAGACCGAATCAATAGTACTGAAGAGAAATATTGATCATGATGTTGTTTAAAACTCTGTTCAGTTGTAAACATTGAACTCCTTGGCTTGAAAGCCGCAACTGACCTACATGAAACACAACAAGTGGGAAAGTTGGCGGGACAAGTGATAGGTTTTGCAGCCCTGCCTTTTAGACTGTAGACAATCTATAATCCATGAGCTCAGAGAAGAACTTTGAAGTACAAAGTTCACCAACTGGTGGACTTTGTGAGACTAGTCTACTGCTTGCTAGAGTTTAGTCTTTCCAGCATTGGTGGAATATAGCTGATCTGTCAGCCCATGAGTTCCTAGTGCGCTAGGAATTTAAGATTAATAGTTACACATAGCATTCTTAGTCAGTCTATAAAGTCAACAGCTTGATAGCCTGATTTTCCTGCCTGTAGAATTTCACCAAAACACTAATATAACCTAAAGCTTGGTCTTTTGTATATCAAGCTTTAACCATCTGAACCAGAGTTGCTGGAGCTTGCATTAAGTTAATTATGGCAAGTCTTTGGTACACCCAAGAAAAACCTTCCAACAATCATCAAGTTTCAGCTTGTGAGAAGTAAGTTTATGTGCACAAGGGGGAAATGATAACAATAAAGGTCCCCCATGAAAAGATGTATGATTACACTTCTGTTAAGTTATGAAGCCTGCCAATCTCCTGCCATAAGATTAACTGATTGAAAAATAAGACAAATCATGTCAGGGCAGGAATCTATTATTTTAAGCAAATTATACTGATACCTCAACTAAGCACGTGGCAGAATATGAAAAACATTTAGACCCTTAAAGATTAAGACCTCAGTATAATTTCCCAAATTGAGCAAGAGAAGGCTTTTTTGTGTAAAAAACACTGGATTTTGTTTCTTTGTCCCAGGCTAAATGATGATAAATCCTTACCACATCATATAATATGTCTTATTGATGCACTTTGCACTGAAGAAGGCAAAAACTGTACATGTTTCATATCAAAAAACATGTGTTGATTATGCTTGTTGAAAGTTTACTGGTGATAGTAGAAAAAGAAATAAATCGAATTCTTATCTGGCAGAGTACTGTTTCCAGTTTCAACAAGATAAAAAGGGCTGTTTGATCTGAGCAATAAGGCCATTGAGAATGATTTCTGAGATGTGCTTCTTAGTATTCACGTTGTCTTGTGCCTGAAACTTGGGGGGTAATACATACAGCAGAGCTCTTGAGGAAATATAAGTTATAGCAACCTTGCTTATTCTCGTGGTGATTTCTAGAACTCCTGTCACAAATTCTAATTTGCGTATGCTCATAGGAACATAGCAACAGGAGTAGGCCATTTGGCCCGTTGAGCCTGCCCTGCCATTCAATAGATCATGGCTGATCATCTACCTCAACCCCACTTTCTTGCTCTATCCCCATATCCCTTGATGTCATTAATATCCAGAAATCTATTGATTTCTGCCTTGGCTCCTGAGGAAGAGCATTCCAAAGATTCACTACCCCCTGAGTGAAGAAATTTCTCCTCATCCCAGCAGACCAACAGTACAAAGTGCATGATCACTTAATCCAACGAACACATAAGCTGGAATTTTCTGCCCCCATTGGCATTGGACGTCATGATGGGTGAGTGGACTATATGGTGAAAAGGCCAAAAATCGGTTTTATGTTATTATGAAATCAGTTTGCAATTATGCTCTCTGCCTGTCAATGCTGAGCTGCCTTCCCCACCTTCCAACGTCGGAAACCTAATTTCAATGCTTTTGCACCTCATCGTCTTGCCTGCTCACCAGAACCATCCCCCCCACATCAAATTTACTACCCACATTGGCAGGAAAACATGCCGGCCCAGAACACGTCTGGACAAGTGTGACGTACAGAAGTTGAGACTTACCATTAGGGCCTTGCTCAGATCGCGGACATCCTGAGGAGCAGAGGTTGCTGGAGCCCTACAGCTACCGGACCCTGGAGGAACACATGCATCTCATGCTAGGTGGTTTCTCATGGTTATGCCTTCACCGTGAAGCAGCTTACAGAAGGTGGGATGTCTCCATTGATGTCTGGCGTCTGTTTCAGAACATCGTGGTCTTGGCCATGGGCTGCTACCGATGATTGGTGGGGAGGTAGTGGGGGGGGAGGGGGGGAGAGGAAGGTCCATCTGTGAGTGGGAGAGGCAGGTGTACTGGAGGAGTGTGGGAGAGGAAGGTTCAGGTTTGACTGTGAGAGGGAGGTTTACTGGGGCGGTGAGGTTGGGATGGGGAGAATGAAGGCATTGGGGGGGTGAGGGAGTACGGGGGCAGGAAGTTGTAACAGGGGAGAATGCGGCAAGTGGGGAGGTAGATGTAGAGGAAGAGGAAGGTGTAAGGGAAGGGGTTCGGGGGAGGGGAAGGACCGGATGGTGGAAGGACTTCGGGGGAGGAAGGATTTTGGGGGGTAGGAGGGAGTTTGGAGGGGGAAGGAGTCGGGGGAGGAAGGAAGAGGAGAAGAAACCTTATTACAATCATGTTTTTGAAATCGAAAGTGAGCGGAGCCTCGTGTTGGGCAGGCGCAGGTGCTACATGGGAGTGCGATTAGTGGGTGGGCAGAGATGCAGCTGAGCTCAGATGGTCAACTGATAGAGAACCCCAGCAGACAGCATTCAAAATGCTCAGGACAGTGAGATGAGTGTGATGGATGAAGGCACCATGTGCGTGGGAGAGTGGTTGCACGAGGCTCCAAAAGGCCCTGCCGCGCACACACACACACACTTCTCCCTCCCGAATCACTCATGAGCCAACTTCATGCAGCTGAACTGCTGGTGGGGGTGGTGGGAGGGTTTGCAGGGGGAGGAGCCGTGAAGCCTGTAAATGAAGCTGAAAGACACCATTACGCATTATTCAGTAAAAGTAAATATATTTTCAGATTATAAAGTAACAAAATGTGCTTACTCATACAACCATTGTGATTAGAAATTCTTAACTTTTCTAGGTCTACCACTTCTTCTAGGTGTTGCCCTGACATCGGCAGAGGGGGTGGAGACAGTCCATGCAATGCTTGCCCCTGTTGACTATGAAAACTTCGATGTGGGTCCTCTGGAGAGCCGAGGCCTTGCAGGCCCTTGCTTTGGCTGTTCTCCTGTGGCCAGCTGCTCCCTCTGTGATGACAGAGGATGAGATTGAGGGGCTCACAGGCCAAAGGAACTCAGAGGGAGAGGACAGCCTCTGAGATTCCTGAGTGGATGACCCAGGGGTGTGCAGCTGCTGCTCCTCCTCCCTCCAGATGCCTGAGGGCCCTGACCTGACTCCTTGAAGGGAAGGAGCACTAGGAGAGATGTTGAGGTGCCTCGTTTCCCTCATGCCTTGCCATTCCAGGAACTCACCCATGGCGGCCACGATGGAGTGCAGGCCTACGCGCATCTCCACATTCTGCTGGACCAGGGTCTCCATGGCGTCCACCATCCTTCCCATGGAGACTTGCATGCATGCACATGTAGGCGCCACTTCATCAGAGAGAGGCGGGCGCACTCCTCCGATTCACATGCCACTCTGTTGAAGGCTTCCAACAGCTCTGCGTGATGTTCCCCCAGCTTCTGCTGACTCTCCACGATGAGTTGTAAGGCCGAATCCAGAGGTTCGTCATCTGACTCGGACCTCACAGATGCCTCTTCCCCAGCAGTCCTCCTAGTGGCGGGAGCTTGGACAAACCTGCCTCCTCCTGCTGCGGACACGTGTCCATGCAGTGACCACCAGATTGTGAACCCAAGCCTGCTCTAGATCTAGGTCCCACTGAGGAGTGTATCCCTGCGCTGGTGCAGGGTGTGGGTAAGCGCTGTGACGGGTCTTCCAGGCTGCTTATTTCCAGCTTTTCAGTGGAGGTGGAGTCTTCTTGGCTGGAGGTGAGGACCTGGATGGAGCTGAGGGACTGGCTGGCTGAGGGTGTCGGTCACTTGGCAGAGCTCCCTGTGAACCAAAGTAGAGATAATTAGTGCATGACAGCAGAGTCAAAAGCAGGAGAGAGAGCGCTCACATTTGTGTTGAGAGAGGAATGATGTGATGCAAAATCCTCATGTGGGTGTTCACCACTGACCTCACCATCGCCGCAGGCACGGTCCACATCCTCACCAGTCAGTGTGATGGTACATTCCTCAAAGTGAGTGAAGGGGATCTAATGCGGGCCACTCCGCCCCTAGTCTGGGACTTCTACCTGCTGTTATGAGCCAGCTTCTCCTGCATCAAAAGAGATGGAGAGAGTGTGAGCAGGACACATGGCACTGTGTGGAATGTTTGTGTGGTGGACGGGATGAGGACACGAGCTCCAGAGGATATGAGCCTGATGGAGATGTGAGGGTATGTGTGAGAGTTAGTGGTGTTGTCCCTTGAGGCGTGAGATCCCTGTGGATGTGTGATGGGTTTGTGAGTGTGTGAGTTGAGAGTGAAGAGAAGAGTGATTTACCCTGGCAGAACGGATGAGACCATTCATCCTCTTCCTGCACTAGATGGCTGTCTTCTTTTGCAGGGCGTCGGCACTGACCATCACTGCCACCGCCTCCCATGCTGAATTGGCAACCTTGCTTGCTGGTCTTCGCACAGAGTGGAGTAGAGGACTTTGCGGTGGGCCTCCACTGCCACCAGTAGACGCTTAAGGGAGGCGCTGCTAAATCTTGGTGCAGCATATTTCCTCCCTTTGGCAACCATCAGTTCTCAGCAGCTTCCTATCCCTTGAAGAGTGCTAGCTCTGTACAGGGGCGGCCTTTAAATATGGTGCCTGGTTAACTGAAGGTCTGAAGTTACAGTGGTGTGGGCAAATCAGAGGTGCCCCCACCAGCGACCATGCATGTTTCCCAGGAATGCATTATTATTGAGGCAGGATGCATCAGGAAGGGGATGACATGGCGCGAAAAGCCACCATTGCGGCTGGCAAGTAAAACATCCTTTTATCCACCCACTACCGCACTGAGTGCAAATCTGGGACTATTTCACCCATGGTCTATCTCTTACCTTTAGTTACTCATCTATAGTTAAGCTTAGCTTATGTTTCCTACAGAAAAAATAAATATTGCATTATATTTAACTGAAAGCACAGGCTTCAAACCATCTTATGTTTCTGAGCGTTTATAAAATAAATAGCAATTCAGGATTAAACACAACCTGCATTTAACTGTAACAAGGGACTCCGATCCCGATTCTGTCAGGGTAAATCCTCAGCCCAGATTGAAGCCCCGAGTTCAGTTGGAGTTCAGAGCATGATTCACTAAAACAAAACCAGCAAAGTAAAGAGTACACAGTAAAGCGCTACCAGTCAGCACAATATACAATGTGGCATGGCAGAATTACATTGAACAAATCATATCCTGACCTGGTTCAGCAAATCCCTTAGTGCATACAGGTGAGTCAAGCACCATTTAAATCGAATTAATTTATTTCAGGCAGCAACATCAAACCAAACAGTCTACATTTTACAGCTATATACTATTACACTTTGATAGTTTGTGTTTACATATCTAATATGCTTCTACACATGGGGAGAAATAAATTGAGAGAGAGGGCAGAATCACCTGTGCCCACTGCCGTCGGGTGAGCTCAGTGGCGTGAGTGGACAATATGGCGAGAAGGCTAAAAATTGGTTTCACGATGTCATGAAACCAGTTTGCGATCGTGTGGACGTCGGGAACCTCGTAATACATCTGCATATCATTATAAGGCTAGCCCGCCAGACTCATCTCCGCCCACTGGGTTGTCCACCCACGTCAGCATGTGTTTCACAACAGCATATATAAGGCATGCACTTGGCGGGCTGCTCTTTGAGGGGAATTCTGAGGTGAGTGCACAGTAACGTTGTGGAGCGCTCGTGAGGGACGCCTGTTGGACTTAAAGGTGGAGGTGCTTGGTGGGGGGAGGGGGGCAAAGGCTGCCCCGTGGTTGAGGTGACTTTAGGGGGGAGGGGAAAAGGCTGCCCTCTGGTTGAAGGGCATGCAGGGGTGGTGGGGGGGTTGGGCGCAGGAAGCAGCCATGCATTAGGGACACCTTGTATAAAATGATAATTCCTCTGCAGCTGAGACAGTTCAGGTGCAGCCACATTGACACGAATGGAGTCGGGCCTGTAGATTATCTGCCCACACAAGTGGTGCAGAGGTATCAAAATGCCACCAAGTGCTCCAGAGCTTTTCACCCCTCAGGCACAGACTGCAAACTTAGGAGCATTTAACTGGGCTGCAAACCAGTTGGACAACTGGGCAAGTTGTACAATCTCCTCGCTAAATCCAGCCGTAGAGGAGTCACTGATGGATGCGTTCACAGCCCCTTGCAATGTCAGCATCCCGGTTTGGACCAGTGTCCCCTATGGTTCAAGCTAACAGTGCAGCCTTGCAGTGTGGTTTAGGAGAATGCCTGCGCCTGAGCTGAGAGCACAGCATGCAGTCCAATGGACAAAGCTGCCGCCAATCGGTCAGGTGGAGTGGGGTGGAGGTGGGTGGGGTTTCGGGCAGCCATGTAGCGCACTACACTCTGACCATCCAAGTAGTGGCCAGCGCTTTCTGGGATGCGTTAAGAGGCCTTCAGACTTAACCAAGAGATGCTCTTGGTACACCCATGCTAGCCCAGGCATCTTTCTCTTTCATTCTGCAGGAGTACATCAGGATTGTGGAGTCTGGTGAACTAGCTGTGTGCCTCGTGGCTTACAGAGAGTGAAGGCGACGGAGTAGAGAGCAACTGAGGCGCCTGGCTCCGCAGAGTGAGGAGCAGCCTCAGGAAGAAGAGGCAGCTGGGGCTCCCGGACGAAAGCCACAGCGAGCCATCGCTGGTCGGCGCCTAGCTAGACCCAGAGTTTATAGATGCCGCCTTTCATTCCTGCAGATGACCGAGAACCAGTGTCGCCGAAGACTGCGCATGTCTAGGGAACTGGTCAGTCACATCCATCAGCTACTGCAGGATTTGGTGCCACAGGGACATGAAGGGCATCCACTGCCAGTGGCTGTGACAGTGACTGTGGTGCTCAATTTTTATGCCAGTGGCTCCTTTCAGGGCTCCACAGGTGACTCTGTGGAATCTCACAAACCTCCACCCACAAACACATCCATGAGGTCACAGATGTCATCTTTGCGAGGGCACACATCTTTGTGCATTTCGCCCGGGACCAAGAGATCCAGGATGCAAAAGCAATAGAATTTGCCCAGATCTCAGGTATCCCGCAGGTGCAGGGTGCCATCGACTGCATTCATGTGGCGCTCAAATCTCTGTCGCAACACGTGGTCAACTATGCCAGCTGCAAGGGATTCCATTCACTAAACATGCAGCTGTCTGCGACCACCACAAATGCACCCTGCAGGACTGCGCACAGTTTGCAGGGAGTGTGCACGACTCCTCCAGGGATGGCTCTTCAGGGCAGGGCTACCCACAGAGGATGTGGCTGATGACACCCTTGTGGGGGCCTCACATTGCAGCATGCTGCAACTTACAAACTAGTGGAGAAAGCCTTCGGGATGCTGAAAATGATGTTCTGGTGCCTTGACCGGTCTGGTGGAGCCCTGCCATACAGTCTGCAGAGGGTGTCATGCATCATCATCGCCTGCTGCACCCTTTACAACCTGGCGCTGCAACGGGCAGAGGAGCTGGCTGAGGAGGAGATGCAGAAGCTGGAAGTCTCCTCCGATAAGGAGAATGTTGATGGTGATGAGGGTGAGGAGGTCTTCAAAGGTGTTGATGACAGCGATGAGGACCCCGCACTGGTCAGATGAGGCAGGCCCTCATAGCTGCTAGATTTGTGGAGGATGATAATGACATGCATTGAGGGAACACCATAAGATCCTTACATTGCATCTATGAATGTTTGACTCCTGTCTAGCTTATGACAGCGCACATACTCTCAGTGATAATGCTCCTGTCATGGAGATGCAGTGGAAGCCCTAAGAGCCACTCGATTGCAGGAGGATGATGATTGCATGCAGTGAGGACACTCCATAGATCTTCACATAGCCTCTGAGAATGTCTGACTCCTGTCTGGCAGAAGGCAGCTCACTTGTGCTCCATGATCAGGGTCATATCATAGAGACACAGCCATGGAACTTTAAAAGCACCTGATCCTTTGTCAGACTTCAGCACCTGACCCCTTCAGGAGCACAGCGTCACTGATCACAGATGCTGAAGAGACGGGGGCCAGCCCCACCTTAAAGGTGCTGAAAGCACACAGAGAGAAAGGTGGAACTCTGTGACACCTGCCCACGACATTCTAGCAGCAATGACAAGCTTGGTTGAGGTGCAAGTATCAGTAATGTGTCCAGGGAATGTGAGGCTGGGCCATCCCTTTGGTCTGAAGGCTGCACAAAGCACAGGGAAGAGGCCCTGGACTGAGACGCCTGCCTTTATCTTGTGCTGAAAGGTTTCACATCTGAGTGACAAGAACACTGCTCATCAGAACAAGGAGCCATAGGCAGGGAGACGTTTTTGGGAGTTTATTGACAATAGTGAACATTATGTACAAGTGATTAACACCCGTGCCCAAACTGTGCAATTACATCTTCTTAACTTTCCTAACCCTGCCGCTAAGTCTTGATACTCCCCTGACATCCACAGCAGAGGTGGAGGCAGCCTACTGACTGTGACGTCCTGTCTGTCTTGACCTTGACGAGCGTCCTCTGGAGGGCCGAGACCTGGAGGGCCCCGGCCTGCTTTTGGGGTCTTGCTGTGTGGTAGTGGCACCCTCCTCGGTCTGGGGAGCTGGAGCTGCTGGGGTCACAGGAAGAGGGGATTCGGATGGGCCGGACACTCCTGGAATCATCTGGATGGATGGCCCCAGAGTGCGCACCTGCTGATCCTCCTCCCTGTGGGTGCCTGTGGGCCCCAGGCTGACTCCTTGAGGAGAAGTGGTAGCTGGAGTGAGATCGAGCTGCCCCGCACTCCTCTCGCATACACCATGTTGGTGTTCAGCCCGCACAACAGTGCAGCAGTGACATCCTGGACCAAGGTCTCCATGGCTGCCGCCATCCTGCCAGTGTTGACCTCGGTGCATGGCAATGCTGTCGCTGCCACCTCAGACTGAAGGTGGACAGACTCCTCCATCGTGCCTTGCAATCTGAAGAGTGCAGCGGACATCCCTTCCTGATGTTCCTGAGCTTGCCTTTGCAGCTGCTGCAACTGTGACATGACCGAGTCCAGAGGCTCGTCATCTGACTCAGACCCAGGCTCAGCAAATTTCTGGTCTCCAGCAGCCCCCCAAGTGCCAGAAACCTGGGATATCCCTGCCAATGCCTGCTGTGGGATCAGACAGTGCGATGTGCTCACTGGATTGTGATCCCAAGGTTGCCCTAAAGCTAGGTCCCACCGAGGTGTGTGTCTCTGCGCTGGTGGAGGGTGTGGGTGAGCGTTGTGACAGGACTTCAGGGAGGGCGCCTTCAAATTCCTCTTCTGAGGTTTCTTTGGGGCTTGATGGGAGGCCCTGGGTCATGGACTCTGTCGGCTGTTTGGCAGATGTGCCTGCGAAAGCATAGAGAGATAATTAGTGCATGGCAGTGGCCTGTGAAAGAGGACACATCACTCACAGCATTGTTGTCTGATGGATGTTGCACTGCTGGATCCTCACTTGGTAGAGCATCGCTGACCTCACCGTCAGCACAGGACCAGTCCTGACTCTCGCCAGCCAGCTGGATGTCTCTGTTTTCAAAGTCTGTGAGGACCTTGATTTCTGGCATTCTGTCACTGGTCTGCAACCCCTCTCTCTCACTCTTGTTGTGTACCAGCTTGTTCTGCATGAATAGAGATGGAGAAAGTGTAAGCAGGACGCTTGCCAGGCCAGATGATAAGTATTCCTGGCCTGTGTGGGTGGTCCCATGGAAGTCATGAGGACAATGACAGTGATTGTGAGAGAGTGAATGATGATGTCCCTTGAACTGGCAGTGAGCGAGATTCATTATGGATGTGTGATGAGTTTGTGAGTGTTTGAATTGAGAGTGATGAGAAGAGTGATTTACCCTGCAGAGCGGAGATCATTCATCCTCTTGTGGCACTGGGTGGCTGTCTTCTTTTTCATTGGCACTAACCACCACTGCCACTGCCTCCCAAGCCAGGTGATGATATTGCTGCCCATCCTGCGGCCAGAGCAGAGGTAGAGGACATCATGGTGGTCCTCCACTGCATCCAAAAGGCAATCAAGGGATGAGACATTGAACCCTGGAACTCCAGTCTTTTTGCCTTTCAGGGCCATGTTGTCTTTGCAGCAGTTGTGGGCTGGAACCACTGAGAGATATGTGCGCAGCTGCACTTTAAATATGGTGCCCGGCATGATGAAGCGGCGAGATGATGGCGTGGTGGGCGAATGAGAGCCCACCCACCATGGAAACGGCCTGTTTCCCGGGAAACCATAATTAATGCGGGTTTGGGACTATACGGCGAGAGAAGCCGGAATTGCGGCCGGTGGGTAAAATGTCATTTTACCCATCCGCTACTGCACTTAGTGCAAATCTGGGACGATTCCGTCCAGAGTGAGAGAGCAAGAGAGAGGGAGAGAGAGAAAGAGAGAGAGAGATTAGACTTAGGACCTAGGAAAGCAGGAAGGAAGTTGTAGAGGTTACTTCTGTGTTTATACCTAAGGAAGAACTGACCTTCTAGAAGGTGCATTAATCTTACAATTAGCATATTTCAGGAATGTATTCACAATAGCTTTTAAATCAGTTTCTTAGACTTGTTGTGAACTGCTGGAGTATTGCTTTGTTTATATATTGAATGAGAATGCTTTGGCAAAATAGCAGTGAGGCTTTTTCATGGCCCTGGGATAAGGGTGAAAGCAGTGAGTCCGCACACAGCAATCCCACCCTTGCCTACTTCATTCCGAGGGTGGGAATTTTAGACACACCGCTATTTCCATGGTGTTGGGTCCATTTTGGTAGGAAACATGGTTCATGGCACCTCAGAGGAGTTGTGAACCATGGAGAAGCCCAGGACGGCATCATCCCAGAATTGCACTAAGTGCGGTAGTGGGCGTGAAAAACAACATTTTACCCGCCAGCCGCAATGACGGGTTTTTGCGCCATATCATCCGCTTCCCACCTCATTAATTATGCAGCCACAGGAAACACGCTGTCTTGCTGGTGGGCGGCCTCTGAATCTTCTGCCATGCTGTTACCTCACTGTTTCTTCACTCTGGGTGACAAATCTAAATACAGCCACACAAAGTCCTCAATGCTTGCAGTGCAGGACTGCTCCAGTGAAGACCTGGCCCTGAATGCCAAGAAAAGTTAGTTCAGTGGCCCATCACTAGAATGCATTTTGCAGGCTGTGATGCACTCTACCCCAGCTCTGACCACAGGAGGTCCAGCAAGCTCACCACTCCGACTTGGGAGGCAGTGACAGTGGTGATCAGTGCCAGTGCTGCAAAGAAAAGGTTGGCCATCCAGTGCAGAAAGAGGATGACTGATCTCATCCCTGCTGTCAGGGTAAGGCAACCATCTCATCACTCTAAACTCACAAGCCCATCACACATTCACTGGCATCTCACTCACTGCCAGCTCAAAGGACATCACCACTCACTGTCTCTCACACACACCCTCACATTTCCATGTGGCCTCATCTCCTCTGGAGGCTGCCTCCTCAGCACTCAACATCTTGAGGCTACAGGCACAAATTAACATATGCCTCACACACACCTTGGGATACCCTTCTTCCCCAGTACAGCCCTCACTCTGCAGCCTCTTTCCTTGCCTGAGGCCACTTCTCCCCTTTCCCCAAGCAAGCCCTAGCCCTGCAGCTATTGGGAAGCCACTCCCTCCTTCCAGTTGGTCTGGTAGGTAGAGAACTGCCCATGAGCCCCCCCTAAAAATGATGTGGTGCTGCCAGCAAAGCCTGGTGCCAATGGCCATGAGTGCTTCCTGAACCAAGGTAGGCAAACAAACCTCGAAGTCCCCAGTGAAGTGCAGCTCGCTAGGTGCATGTTGCTTGTGTACAGTTGTGAAACGCCTCGATGTGTGTGCCCAAATGATCCAACATGGGGAATTATTCCGGCGGGCAGAGCTTATAATCAGAGTAATGAAATTAGGTTCCTGATGTGTGCTGGCAGGAAATGCGGCCCTCCATTGACCAGTTGAGTGGATGATCGTGAACTGCTTTTATGACAAGGTGGAACCAATTTTTGCGATCTCCCAATATTTTCCGTTCCCACCTGCTATGGCACTAGCTGCAAACAGGAGTGGACAATTCCTTCCCTGGTCTGCAGTTGAGAACCTTGGGCAGAAATTTCTGTCTTGTGGGCAGGCACGTGCCCAGCCCGAACGGCAGTGAAATAGTGATGATGTTGGTTAAATGTCCTGATGTCATCGCGTGCTCTCGCGATCTTTCGGTCGATGGGCATGCGCGAGAGGCGGCAGCGCGCCCGCCGACAATTAATTAAGTTGCATTTTTCACTGCCCGCTCAGTCGTTTGGTTGGCGGGCGGGTGAATAGGCCAAGCGGCCTTTGCATTTTTCATGATACCTCATCCATGGGTGGGATGAGGTTTCCAACAGTTACTAAAAAAACAGTAAAAATTTCTTAACATGCTTTTTAACATGTCCCTCTTCATATGACTGAACCAAATGTGGGGACATGTTTATATCATTTATAAAAAGTTTATTTTTGCATTAAAAATTCTTCAGCTCCCTGACACAGCTATTTGTCTTCAGGGAACTTTCAGCGTGCGCTCCTTCTGCCCCCACCCCAGCAGCGCTGAGGCTCTTAGCATGCGTTTCACACTGGCTGGCCTTTAATTGGCCAGGGTGAAATCGTGATTGGAGCTCGATCGCCGTGCCCGCCAGGGGAAAATCCTGTCCCTTTTGACAAGTAAGTTCAAAAGATGTTGACAACTTCACATGTTGTAATGTAATGGTGTGTGATAAGTTTAATATGTTTTTAATACATTATTTAATGATATGGCTTTGTGCAGAAAAGGTAAGTGACCATTAAATTGACCAGCACTGCGAACATGTTAAGAAGCATTAGAATATTTTATACAATGGACAATGTACTCTTCTGAATTCAACATTATTGAGATTAAGATTTTAAAGTGTAAATATCCCTCTTTGATTTAACCTTTTCTTTGATTGGCAGTCTAGCTACCAGCCTGACCTTTGAAGCAATGGAACAGATGTCCATTTGTTTCCCTGCTTCAGAGGTTGCACAGATGGCTAAGGTCCTTCAAAGACATCAATAGTTTTAATTTATTTATCACTGGAAGTTTTGTTGACACAGTAGTGCAATCAAATCCCAGCATGAATGCTTGATTGAGTTCCAAACCCCATTAATGAATTTTGCCCTGCAGGGTTTATTGACACATCAGTCAAGCAGATTGTGATCTTTGATTCTATTGACAGTTTTATGAAGTTTTATGAGCAGCTAATAGGATTACAGTTTTTTGAAGAGATTTTGAATGGCTATTTGTTTATTTTGACAGTTTAATGATCAGTTAAGGGGAGTAAGTTTTTTTTCAAGTGAGTTTCTGTGGTTGTGTTTGACTGACAGCTTTATGAACTCCGAAGAGGATTAAAGTTTTATCAGGAGACTTTTGAATGGCTGTTGTTGATGTTGACAGTTTCATGAGCATGTCAAAGACCTGCAAATGATAGTAAAGGGATCATGAGTTCTATCCATAGTAGATACTGGGTAAGTGTCTTGGGGAGGGCATGAAAAGGAATGGGGGTGCATGTGGAGGGAATGGGAGATATGAAGAAGCATGAGGGAATGGTGTGGGCATGGGGATGGATGGGGATGAGGGATAAGGGCTAGGGTTCCTAACACTCATATTCAGAATTGGGCAGATGTCCCAGTGAATGGAGGCAAGCCTTCTAGCCTGCATGCCTTGACACATTCCCACCTTGGGCCTGCTTTAGTAAGCTGTGGTTCTGACTCCAGCCAATTACCATCACCCTACCTTGAAAATAATGCGGACGGGCACTGCTAGGCCCGGATCGCGATTCCCAGCTCGAGGATAAAAATCTGGACCTAAGTTTCAAATTGTTTTCTGAACACTTTGAAGTATTTTTTTTTTGTGCAGACATGGTATCTATTTCACAAAACATGGGATAATTTGAATTTTTAAAATAATATTAACACTTTTAACGAACCTAGGCTTTTGCATTACCATCATTCAATCGGTAACTTGGTTGTTACCAAAGTTGATGTCAGTTATCTATTAATTAGTTTTAATTGGGTAGATGTTAACTGTATGCGGTGATAGAAAACTGATGGGAAAACTCTGGGTCCCCATTATCCTCCGCGCCCAATTTTCTTTTACTGAGTTCAATGAAATCAAAAAATTGGGCAGGGTACATATGAGAGGATGATCCATCATGTGCGTGTGTCAAAGTAACATGGTTTTAGTACAGTGATTCTTCATGAAAATTTTCAGACAGATGGTATGCTCTGCCCACACTTGATAAGTCAGTCCTGCCTTTTGTGCCTACTTTATGTATCTAAGCTATAATTGTCATGGCAACCTGACCTTTATAGGCTTTTTCAACTGACAAGATCTCTCAGACTGTTTCCATAGAATCAGTTTTCATGTGAATTTGAAGACTGGTGTCAAAATGCAGCTCATAACTTGGATTACAACATCAACACATGCTGAGAAGTCTAGTTTGGAAAAGTGGTAGCCCTAACTTATCAAGCAAGCTGTAGGAAGTGGCAGCTGAAATTTCTCATTGAGATGTGTGACGCCTGGTTCTGAGTTACAGAAAATAGTTTTCTACCATTTTCTGGTACTTGCATTTTTAAAATTATCTTCAGAAATGCAAGTCTTAGGTCAGAATTTTTCACTTGGTGCGTGGGTGCGTGCCTGGCCAGCTCAAGCATGAAATAGCGTGTGGTGACATCGGGCGAACGTCCCGACATCATCGCACACCCACATGATATTTCGGTTGGTGAGAGCGCGCTAGAGTTGGAAGTGCACCCATCGTCAATTAAGAGGCCTATTAAGGCCACTTAAGTTGTAATTAACAGAGATTTTTCATTGCCCCTCCAACTTTACAGTTGGCGGGTGGGCAAATAGGCCAGGCGGCTTTTGCATTTTTCAGGAAACCTCATCCACAGGCAGGATGAGGTTTCCATTATCAAATAAAAAAAAATAAAAATACATGGACAGAATTTTCATCTTGCATATGTTCATGTGACTGATTCTGATGTGTGGGCATATTTTCAGGATTTTAAATCTTTTTTTTTATTGCACTTAAATTCTTCAGCTCCCTGAGGTAGCTCTCTGCCTTCAGGCAGCTTTTCATTCTGCGCTCCCCTGCGCCTGTGCTGACTTCAGTGCTCGCCCTCCTCCTTCCCCCACCCCAGCAGCGCTGAGCCTTTCAGCGTGCGTTTCACGCTGGCTGGCTATTAATCGCGGTCGGGGGCTGACCACAGTTGGGGGTCCGTACCCTGGTGCCCCCGGGCCCACCGATTGCCAAACTAAATATCCTGCCCTTAGAATTTACAGGAAAGACAGGAGTGTAGCACATTAGGAAGAAGAAGAACATAAAAAAAGTATGAGCAGGAGTGAACTGTACAGCTCCTTGAGCCTGCCCTGCTGTCAATAAGATCCATGGCTGATCTGCTTCAACACCACTTTCCCACCTGTTCCTCATATCCTTTATCCCTTGATTCCCAGGGAGATCAAAAATCAATCCACCCCAGTTTTGAATATAATCAACGGAGCATGCATAGCTCTCTGGGGTAGAGAATTCCAAAGATTCACCTTCTTCCTTATCAGTCCTAAATTATTGACTCCTTATCCTGAGGTTATGTCCCATGTTCCACATTCCCCAGCCAGGGCAAACAACCTGTGTCTACCCTGTCAAGTCCTTGTAGAATCTAAACTCCATATAAAATGGATCTAATTTACTCAATATCTCGTCATAGGACAATCCTTTCATCTCAATAACCAACTAAGTGAACCTTTGTTGCAGTGCCTCCAAGTTCCTTAGATATGGAGACCAAAATGGCACAAAATATTCCAGGTGTGGCCTCACCGAAGTCCTGTACAATTGCAGCAAGACTTCCTTATGATTGTGCTCCAATCCCCTTGCAACTTGCCATTTACCTTCCTAATTTCTTGCTGTACTGCAACTAACCTCCGTTCCTTATAGGAGTGCAGGTACCAGAGCCTGTATCTGGGATGCTCTAGTCTGGACCTGTTCCGGATTTGGGGACGTTATGGATTTTGGCTCCTGTAAGGTGCACTTATAAAATATGAGACAAGTACAACAAATAAAGAATAAAAGGCTTTTATTTACTTTAGTTGTTTTATTATTTTATTATTTTACTTTTTTATTTTTGTAAATTACATCTCAACCGAAGGAGAGTCAGCTGGTGTGCAGGCACGTGCTGCGGAAGTTGAAGGTTCAGGTTCTGTCATACTTTCTTTAAGCATGGCCTGCAGCTTAAGTTGTTTCAAATATGTGGGCCTTTCTTTCAGGAATACCTCTTGTATTTTGTAGACCCACATAGCATGCTGCTCTGTAATGAAGCTTCTCTGCTCCATCCCACGAGTCAATTCCTTCGTTAAGCTTATGCACCTGTCGATAGACACTTCTTCCTGTTCATCCCCGCACCGTTTTCATCATCATTATCACTCTCATTCTCTGTATTCTTATTCATGACCGTGTCGCATATTTCACTATCTGTGAGTTGGAAGTGACCGGAGCATCATTGTCAATATTCAGACAATCCTCAACAGCTTCTTCATCTAACAACTTGGCTTCAGCACATGGCAAACCATTCGCACATGCCAATAAATCTGCAACAGCTTTTTTCTCCTCAGACACACTAAAATCAAGGTGAATTTCACCGATATCATTTAGGAACATAGTAAATGGCCACAAGCTGTGCCATCCATTTGTCAAAATACCTTGGGGTACATTGACCCAGGCCTTCGCAGCACTCCAGAGTGCATCTTTTACATTGAATTATTTTTGGAATTCCTTAAATTCCAAGCCTCTGTTGCATGAAGTGAGCATTTTGTGCATGAATTCAACCTTGTACCTGGTCCCGAATGCCCGCAGAATGCCTTGATCCATGGGCTGGATGAGGGATGTACAGTTGTGGGGGGAAAATAAACTACAAAAATCTGTTATACCATCCTGATTAAACATGGTGTTGTTTGGCCTAACTCTTCATGGAACACTTTTGCCTGTGCCATGATAATGAAGTGATCCAATGGATATTTCTTGCTTTGACACGGCCTGAACCACTCTAGTAACACTTTGTCTACATGGACAGTCTTTGACTGATGGAGTGTTTTCCTATTATCCATTAATTTGGGAAGATCACTGTCAGCATAAAATTTAAGTAACTTCTTTTTCAAATCATAGATGGTTGATGTACCAACATCATACCCTTCACTTAATTTTTTGTATTGCTGAGAAATGAGACATGTCTTTTCATCTTGCACTCATTAGGACACTAGCCAGAATACCAATATAAGGGGAAAGCATGTATGTGAGCAGTGTGCTCAAGTTGGCAAATGTTGTTCCTTGGAGAATGCACCAGTGATGGTGACTGACAGTTAACTGCCAACCATCGTTTGAAATTTAAACCAGGCAGCTTGACCCTGATTGGTCAATACATTACCCTGAGGAATGAGTCAGTGATTGGCTGTCACTTATTTTGTTTAGCTGAAACAGGCTCAATGTATGCACATGTTCCTTTCTGTCTGCAAAGAACAGGGCCCTGTGTATTAATATGTGTAGCTTCCAGTATGCGCAAATTGTGAGCCCGACTGACAATTTTAACTTGGTTGTTAGCGTCATTCTTAGCACACGGAGGATTATTTAGCAAATGTTGTTCAATCGCGGAATCATATCTAATGTTGGACACTGTGTTTTGAGTTTTGCAAGCACAAGCTGGTTGGGTACGGTCTGTACCCTGCATGTTGCAAACAGTGGCTGGGACATTCTGTTTAATATGATCCGGCAGTCTTTGGGAAGAACGACCTACATACCTAGAATCACACTGGCAATGAAATTCATATACCACATTACTCATTTGATAGGCAGAACGTCTTTTTGGCTTGATCGCAGCATCCTGTTAGTGGTGAATACCACTCGTGTTGCTACTGCATACTAGCAGCATGAAACAGCTAGCTTCACCTTTTGATCAAATTTTTGAGATACCTTGCCCTTCCAGGGTAATCTGAGGTAGACTGGGCACTTTTCAGGGCTGAAAGTGACGGCCTTGGGCTCGTTCATGAGTTTGCGTGATATACAACCTGAAATGATGTCCTGATGAGAGAAAGATGAAAAGCTTAGACATGTCTCTTTTTTCAGCAATACTCAAGTTCTATACTACCAAATGACTACTTAATCTTCTCATTGAGACACTCTTGTCTAGACATATTAGTAACACCACTTTCTGCTTAATACTCAGCAACAAATGTTTCCTCTTGGTGCTCCTGCCAGCCACAGGACTTCCTGCTGGCCTTTTCGGCATGAAACCAAGGGTAATAAAGACCAGAATTACAGACAGACACTTGTTTGAGCAGTGTTCAAACTGTGACACAAGTAATTGACGTGGGAATCAGTGGTGCCACTAAATAAAGTGGGAGCTCGATGAAGTAACCTGTACGCCAATTTCAAATTGCTACATGTGGCGCCATCGCTAAGTGCAGCCAGTTTTCGGCTTCTTCCGGTTTTTGGGAAGCCGGATGAGGCGTCCGGTTCTTTCACGTCCCTCTAAATATCAGCATTTAAAAGTTTCATGCCTTTTAAAAAATATTCTGATTTTTTATTCTTACTACCAAAATGCCATCTTGAGCTGTTTCACCAATGACCTTCCTTCCATCATAAAGTCAGGAGTGGGGATGTTCGCTGATGATTGCACAATGTCCAGCATTCGCGACTCCTCAGATACTGAAGCAGTCCATGTCCAAATGCAGCAAGACTTGGGCAATATGCAGGCTTGGGCTGACAAGTGGCAAGTAACATTCACACCACACAAGTGTCAGGCAATGACCTTCTCCAACAAGAGATAATCTAACCATCACCCCTTGATAATGGCATTACCATCACTGAATCTCCCACTATCAACATCCTGGGGGTTACCATTGACCAGAAACTGAACTGGACTAGCCATATAAATACTGTGGCTACAAGGGTAGGTCAGAGGCTAGGGCAGCAGATACATGGGAACGCCACCACCTGCAAGTTCTCCTCCAAGTCACTCACCATCCTGACTTGGAACTATATTGCTGTTCCTTCACTGTTGCTGGGTCAAAATCCTGGAACTCCCTCCCTAACAGCACTGTGCGTGTACCTACACCACATGGGCTGCAGCGGTTCAAGAAGGCAACTCACCACCACCTTCTCAAGGGCAACTAGGCATGAGCAATAAATGTTGGCCCAGCCAGCGAAGTCCACATCCCATGAATGAATTTTTTAAAAATCCTGCACCGAGTAACTCACCTCCTGACTCCACAAAACCTGTTCACCATCTACAAGGCACAAGTCAGGAGTGTGATAGAATACTCTCTACTTGCCGGGATGAGTGCAGCTTCAACAACACGCAAGGACCTAGACACCATCCAGGACAAAACAGCCCACTTGATTGGCACCCTGTCCACAAACATTCACTCCCTCCACCATTGACGCACAGTGGCAGCGGTGTCTACCATTTACAAGATGCACTATAGGAACTCACCAAGCCTCCTTAGACAGCACCTTTGAAACCCAGGATTACTATCGTCCAGAAGGACAAGGGAAGCAGATAGATGGGAACACCACCACCTGGAAGTTCCCCTCCAAGCTGCCCACTATCCTGACTTGGAAATATATCACCGTTCCTTCACTGTCGCTGAGTCAAAATCCTGGAACTCCCCTCCTAACAGCACTGTGGGTGTGACTGCACCACAGGGACTACAGCGGTTCAAAAAGGCAACTCACCACCACCTTCTCAAGGGCACTTAGGGATGGGAAATAAATGATGGCCTAGCCAACAATGCCCACGTCCCATGAATAAATAAAAAAAGCTTTACACTTCATCTACCACCTTGTTGCCCACTCACTTAACCTGCCTATATTTCTTTGCAACCTCTTTGTGTCCTCCTCAGATTTTACATTCTCACCTAACTGTGTATTTCAGCAAATTTGGATACATTAGTCTTGGTCTCTTCCCCTAAGTCATTAAGATAGATTGTAGGTAGCTGAGACCCCAGCACTGTTCCTTGTGACACTACACTAATTACAGTCTGCCAATTTGAAAATGTCCCATTTACCCTTATTCCTTGCTTCCTAATGAATAAGTTAGACAATAAGACAGGAACAACAGACTGCCATTCCTTTCAATACTATCTCAGTCATTAATCAATAATGTATTGGTTCCTGACTTTACTATTGGCACATTTCATGAGCGTCATTTTCACTTTATGGTCAGATGGATTTGCTGCTGGACTACAGCATTATGTTGTTGTTTGAATCGGTTGTCTTTTTCATTTTTTGGAGTATTGTGTAACCTGTCTGTTCACCAATTTAAAACAATGATTTGAATTCAATTTTTCAAATGTACACATTCATGGACCATATCCGAAATAGCATTAAAGCAGTTTTGTCTCAAAAAATGTGGCAAGGTATAGTTTTAGATCAAGAAATGAGGACACTTTTTAGACAGAATGGCTCTGACTCTGTAAGCAGCATATAAAGACAAAAACATCCATATTTTCTGATATGGCTCACAAATCACCTTAGGATGCTTTTCTATTTTAAAAGTCCTGTGTAAATGTGAGGTGATACACTTTGGAAGGAGTAATTTGACAAGGAAGTATTCAATGAATGGCATGACACTAGGAAGTTCTGTGGAACAAAGGGACCTTGGCGTGTGAATCCATAGATCTCTGAAGGCAGAGAGGCATGTTAGTGGGGAGGTGAAAAAGTGTAAATGGGACACTTGCCTTTATCAATCAAGACATAGATTACAAAAGTAGGGAGGTCATGCTGGAGTTGTACAGAACCTGAGTGAGGCCACAGCTGGAGTACTGTGTGCAGTTCTGGTCACCACATTACAGGAAGGATGTGATTGCACTGGAGGGGGTGCAGAGGAGATTCACCAGGATGTTGCCTGGGATGAAACATTTAAGTTATGAAGAGAGGTTGGATAGACTTGGGTTGTTTTCGTTGGAGCAGAGAAGACTGAGGGGCGACCTGATCGAGGTGTACAAGATTATGAGGGGCATGGACAGGGTGGATAGGGAGCAGCTGTTGCCCTTAGTTGAAGGGTCAGTCATGAGGGGACATAAGTTCAAGGTGAGGGGCAGGAGGTTTAGGGGGGATGTGAGGAAAAACTTTTTTACCCAGAGGGTGGTGATGGTCTGGAATGCGCTGCCTGGGAGGGTGCTGGAGGTGGGTTGCCTCACATCCTTTAAAAAGTACCTGGATGAGCACTTGGCACGTCATAACATTCAAGGCTATGGGCCAAGTGCTGGTAAATGGGATTAGGTGGGTAGGTCAGGTGTTTCTCACATGCTGGTGCAGACTCAATGGGCTGAAGGGCGTCTTCTGCACTGTGTGATTCTGTAATTCTGTGATTCTGTAAATGCAAGTAGTTATTGTTGTTATTATGTAAAGTTTTGGCACAGTTAGACAAAACCAGTCAGCATAATAGGGTATGTAATTGTTAACTCATAGATCAGAAATACAGGACATGAAGAAAGCCACATACATTGCACTTCAGTTTCCCCTCTTTTTGCAATATTTTTGTTGGTATCGCATGGTGGCCTATTTAACCAACATGATGGATTTCTTGATGCCCAGCTTTTCTCTTCAATTCCCTTCACAACAGGTATAGATAAAAAAAGGTTCAACACTTTGCTATTGCAATTGAAACCAAATATATTTATTTTTGCAGTAAGTATTTAAGGTCATTTTTCTACAATTACCCTTTAGGTCAACAAGATGAATTTGAGTAGGATAGAATATTGAGCATAGTGATACTTCACTCTTTGATGAATTGATGTGACGCCCATCTGCAGGAAAGCCTCAGGCATTGATGGATTTACAGAATTTGTAGAAAGGCATAGGGTGGTGCAATAGGTTAGACAGTGGCATCGCACCCCTGTGGCCTGGCTTCAACTCTAAACCAGATTATTAGAATGAAAGTCTCCTGTGTCTGTTGCCTGTACAATATATATGCAAAATGAGTTTGGGCATTATAAACTCATGTTTTTTTTTGAGAAAACTGTTCCAAGTTAGCATCAGGTTGGCTGTTTCATTCAGAGAGGAGGGCAAACAGCTTTCCTCTGCATCTTAACTGTGTTGCACCTTATTGATGCTTGATCTTGGCAGTGAATGCTGAGAATGGAGTGTATTCCATGCTCGGCATGAACATCCCTCAATTGCAGGGAAACAATTTATAAAATAGAGATGATTAATCTTGTTGGCTCTTTCAACAAAAGATGATGGAGTATAATTCAATTGTATTTATACCTAACTATATACTTTCCAGGAAAAATCATTTCTGCACGGTCTTGTGGTCTTCTTGCACCAAATGACCAATGGTGGATCTGACTACAGATGCTGTGGTACAATAAGACAAGTCAACTTCAGAACTTATCACTTGGATCCAGCCTTGATTAAACCCGGCAATTTGAGGTGACAAGGGGCTGAATTTAATGGCCACAGCGGTGGCACTGTCCACTGGCCAGAAAGCCAGGCAAGCCGGCAGTGGCCATTTTCAGAAGCCCTGATGGAATTCAGTTGTAATCAGGCAGTTAATTGTTTTTAAAGGTGGAGGCCCCACCTCCAAGTACTGATGGGCAATCAAAAACACTGGCAATTCTTCAGTTCTAGCTGTGCAGGTAAGTTGGTCGTGCTCTTATCAAGTACTGACCATAGCTCTATACTACCCTCTCAGGCCTTTGCAGTGCCAATATCTGAGCTGGTGGCTGAGTGTATGACTAAGTGACAGTGCATCGTCATCGTCACTTTCATGGAGTATCTCTTCCTCTCCCCCCTGCCTCCGCTGAGGTTGTTCAGGCAGCAGCTCCACGTATCTGAAAGCATGCAAGCATAAAGGGAGGGGTACACTGAGGGAAGGGGGGTGGGGAGGAAAACAGAAATTGCATGGTTGCAAAATTTTCAACTGCCACTTGATGCTATATATCAGGATGAAGGTGATGTGAGAGTTGAAAAGGGGCACAAGGCTGTCACTTACTGTCACCCTGGATTGCCTCTACTGTGCCAGATGCCACAGACTCCATTGTTTCCTGTTTCATGATATTTAGGACTATCTCCTCCAGGGAGCTCAAGGGATGGATTTGCGGAGTGCCCTACCCCTCCCTTTGGTCCTCTGTGTCTCCTTTCTGTTATATGTCACCTTCTTCTGCAAGAGAGAGGGATAGTGTCAGTGATTGCATGGCACTGGCTTAGGTCATGTCTGCCATAGCTGAATTGTCAGAGGGGTGTCGAAGCAGTGAGATCTGGGTCTGCTGCCAGCTGTATTAGAATAGCTGTCTGTGGGCGAGGTGGGATATGTGAATATTAGATATGAATCCTGAATTGCAGAGATTGCTGCTGTGTGAGTAAAAGGGGCATTGTACATTGAGCAGAGAGAGGTAGGCCTGAGATGGACTCTGAGGATGCAATCACTCACCTTGACCAGTCGTGTGAAGTAATTGTATTTCTTCCTGCATTGCTGCTATGTTTGTGGTGTCAAACTCTGAGCATTCACCTCCTGGAAAATGTGTCCCCATTCTCTCTTCAGGCTGAGTTTCCCACCTGGAGAAATATTGCCTCTCTACTGGAGTCCATCCCGGTGACCAGAGTATGCAGTGCAATATAAATAAAGTAGGGAGCCTTCTCCCTTGACTACTGTGTTTTGCTTTCGATGTTGAAAGCTCATTTTCTGTCTCCCTTTAATAGGCAGTGAGCCGTTAAGATCGGCAAATAACGCTGCTGGGCTCCCCTGCTGTACACAGAGACTGCAGACAGCATGGAGGGCAAAGAAGCAGCTGGAGTTGCTTGAACCAATACAGAAATCATGTAGATTAAGTGGTAATTGAAAATCCTTGCCTCACACAGTGAATCATGACCCCTGTGCCCCAAAATCGGATCGGCTTAAACCAATTTCTAGCCAATGCAGTTTTGATTATATTGATGTGGACAGTGGTCCACATGCATACTTCGTTCATGCTGAGAAGAGCAATTGTTAGTTTTACAAAATAATGAATTTTGCTAACATATATATTCAAATCTGCACAGGTGTGTTGTTGAAATAGAAAATATTTTGCTATCAATTTTTTCCAGCCTTGACTACTAAGCATGATGTAATAGGAAATATGCAGAGAGAATTGGCATCAAAATTCTGTACAAATTACTGGCCAATTGTGATATTTAATATCATAAAACAACTATTCATTACTTCTTCAATATACTAATTCGACAACTTGGAACTGTAAAAAGCCATCTAACAGATTCCAGGTTGTTACACTGGTCTAACAGGTTTGCAACTTGTACGTTGACATAAATTATTGCCAAAGATTTTCAATGTATATGAAGAACAGATGGACAAAATTTTTCAGTGAGAATTTCATTGCCAGATGCCAAATTGTTGCAATGTAGTTTGCCAGATAATGTTGTTGCAGTTTGTGGCATGTATGTCCACACAGGTACATAGCAGGGTAATACTTTTGTTTTGGCCACATTTGGTAATCTGGGAGCAAATGGCACTTGCAATTTTGCTCAAACTCATTTGTACAATGACAAACATAGGACAGAATTTTACGTCCCGTGGGTGGGTGGACGCCCGACCCGATCGGATGTAAAATAGCGTGGGCAAGCATCCCGACGTCTTCGTGTACTTGGGCGATATTTCAGTTGGCAGGCACTCGCAAGAGTTGGCAGTGTGCCCGCTGACAATTAACAGGCTTATTAAGGCCGTTAATTTATTAATTAAGAAAGATATTTTGCTGCCCGTCCAACCTTACGGTTGGTGGGCGGGTGAATCGGCCAGGCGGCCTTTGCATTTTTGAGGAAACCTCATCCACGGGTGGGATGAAGTTTCCGACGTTAATTTTAAAAAAAAAATGTTTTGACATAATTTTTGTTATGTATATGTGCATGTGAGTGAGTTTGATGTGGGGACCATTTTTTTTCAGAATTTCCAAACCTTTAGTTTTGATTTTAAAATTCTTCAGCTCCCTGAGGCAGCTCTCTACCTTCAGGGAGCTTTCATTGTGCACGCCCTCCTCCCACCCCCCACCCCCCCCACCCCGGCAGCGCTAAGCTTTTCAGCATGTGTTTCACACAGTGTGAAATGGCGGTCAGGGGCCGATCGCGGCGGACCATTTCCCAGCCGCTCCCGCACCCGCCCAATGACCCAAAAATCCTGCCCATAAAATCTCCCATGAATCAGCACAACTGGGCAGCATTTTAGAATGTAACAGTTTATTTTTAACCTGTGCATTAAAAAAAATTCTTAGAGTGGTTGCCTGATATATTTTTATTAATACCACATGAAAATGTATTTTATCACAGAAAGTAAACATTTTTAACAAGTAACCTGATTTTAGATAGTTAAAAATGAGTGTAAAGACTGCCATTGCGACCCACAGGCTGTGGTTCCAGTGCCATATATACACCTTAGGATTTTCCTTGTGTCCTAGATGTCTATATGTGCAGGAAGTGCCTCCAGCTCCTCAAACTCATGCTGTGGGTTTCTGAGCTTGAGGGACAGCTGGCTTCATTGCAGGGCATATAGCTGGCTGAATGCCTGGAGGCTTTAGGAGGTAGCCATCCAATTGCTAGGTAGAGTTCAGAGCAGCAAGTTGATGGTCATCCAGATGGGTAGGAAGAGGCAGGCAATGCAGGAATCCTTTGGGAGCGTGGCACTCTCAAACTGATAATTAACATTAAATATCAGTGAAGGTGAAGACATCGTGTGGTGTGTAGTACTGAGCCTGGCACCATGAGACAAAGGATTCCACAGTTGGTATAGCAGAGTATAGGCACACAGTAATAACTGGGGATTCCACAGTCAGGGGGACAGACAGTTCTGTGATGTATATTGCTTCCCTGCTGTCAGGGTAAGGGACGTCACAGAGAGCATGCAGAATGTTTTGTAGGTGGAAGGGGAAAAACCAGAAGTCGTGATGCATGTTGGAAGCACCAGCATAGGATGGAAGAGGGTTGAGGTCCTGCAGTCAGGATTTTAGAAGATGGGGAGGAAGTGAAATAGGAGGAAAAGGCAGATTAATCCATAGCAAGAGACATGGTGCAGGACTGAGGCCTTCAACCTGGGACATTGGGGCCAGTTCTATGGCAGGAAACACCTCTTCAAAGTGGATGGGTTGCACCTGAACAGAGTGGGGACCAATAGCCTCTCCAGCAGGTTAATTAGTGTTGTGTGGAAGTGTTTAAGCTTGGTTTAAACTTGAATATTGTTACAGTGAGTCCCTTCATTTAAGCCATTAATATAGATTGTAAATATCTGAGGTCCAAGCACTGATCCTTGCAACACCCCGCTACTTACAGCCTACCAACCCAATAAGTCCCATTTATTCCAACTCTTTTTTCTATCCATTAATCAATCCTCAATCCATGCTAATATATTACCCCAATCTCAAGTGTCCTAATTTAGTGCAATAACCTCTTGTGTGGAACCTTCTAGATTCCTTTTTGGAAATCCAAATACACTACAGCCACTGATTCCCCATTATCCATCTTATTATATTAAGTATAATCACGATGGTTACATCTTCAAAAAACTTTGTCAAACATGATTACCCTTTCATAAATCTGAGGTGAATCTGATTAATCATATTATGATTTTCTAAGTGTCCTGTTATCCTAATAATACATTCTAGCATTTTGACGATGCACCCTCTTTATTACCTTTCTTAAATAACAGTGTTATTTTTTCTACCTTCCAACCCTTGGGAACTGTTCTAGCATCCAAGGAATTCTAGTAGATTAAAACCAATACATCCCCTGCAACTACCTCTTTTAAAATTCATGGATACAGTGCGTCAGATCCAGGGGATTTGTTGCCAGTTAATCCCATTAATTTCTCCAGTACTATTTCTTTACTTATACAGATTTCTTTAAATTCCTCATTCTTGCTAGACCCTTGGCTCCTCATTATTTTGTGTATTTTGTGTCTTCTATCTGAAGACGCATAAAAAGTATTTGGCTAATACCTCTGCCGTTTTCTTATTCTCCATTATAACTTCATCTGTCTCAGCTTCTAATGGGCCCATCCTTAACTTTTACTAATCCTATTGTTGCAACCAGGTTAACAGGGGTGAACTGACTCCTTTCTTTGTCCCACTCCTGGGTTGGTTTGAATGTAAAAAGGATGTGATGTTGTCAATTTAATGTATATTTAACTGTGTAAAGCTCAATGCAAGAAATATGCCAGCCAGGTTTCTTGACTTAACAAGTAAAGAGTTAGTTTTATTGCTAAAATTCACTCAGGTAAAGATGCAGAAATTATTAAAAGGTTCAAGATGTACAAATATGTCCACCTATCCACTAATGCATAAACAACACATGCATAATTGCCCTCCCCCCTCCCCAAAGCATATAAAAAACAAATAAAATTCTGCAGAGTGTCAGATATTAAAAACTTGACCAAGTAACAAGTAAAGTTAGAAAAAAAATCACAGAGTGTCCAGATGTTTGTTTTTCGCTGAAGGGTCCTGGTCCACAATAGCTGCTGGTTCTCGGGTTTCTCACTGGAGACAATAGAGTTGATTCAGAATTCTCCTTTAAGAGCTCTTGGTTTGCAGCAAAGAGGCCTGCTGGTGGGTTTTTCAAATCACAATCAGCTCAGCTTTTATGAGAGGCTTCAGAAGAAAGAGGGATAGAGTAAAGCTGTTGACCCTGTGGCAGTCTCTCTCTGACTGTTCTAAATCTGGTAGAGCTGGATCACGTGAACTCTCTCCAAGAGCTCCATTGACTTTGTACCTCCATAAAAGCAGCTCGTTTCCTTTGTAAATGCTGCTCCCTGTCATAGGGACCTAGGCCAGAATTTCATGGCATCCCCACCATTGGGATTTTCGCCAGCGGGGGAGGGCGAAATTGAAGCAACAGGATTCCCTCTGGGTTCCTGCCCACCCTGACCATACAGCAATTTTACACTGGGGTGGACAGGGCCTTGGACACCCTTGCCCCCAGTTGATGCCCTTAAGTGGCCAAACCTTATGTCCGTTTCCCCACCAACCTCAATTTTAGGCTGGCGGGAGGATTTACCTGGCATTGGGAAGCCCAAAAAAGATGGGGCCTAGATCTCGGGTGGATGGGAAGAGGAGGGTGGGGCGCCTCCATCAGAAGCCCCCTTCTAGCTGTGTGTGCCCACCCCCTTAAGGTCTAGTGGCTGCTGGACCTCCCTCCCCCTGCCCCCAGCCTTTCTCCGACACCCCGATCGCCCCAGGCCTTCCCTACCCTCCACGACCTGGGACCTCTTAAACTTACCTTGTCCTCTGGTTCCGGGGCTTAGGCTCAGGCATGTTGATGTATTACCTCTTCAGTCCATTGCAGCCCTTGTCACTGCAGCAACTGGAGAGCTGCCACTGGCAGCACTATAGGCAGGGCTTCCTCCCGAGTGAGGGGTGGAAGTCCTGCCTGCAGCCACTTAACACTCACTCGAGCATGAAATGGCTGCAGGGCACTTGGAGTCTGGGGAACAAATCCCCGCCGACTCATCGGATGGCGGGAAGGGACACCACCGCCATCCGAAAAATTCAGGCCCTAGGAAACTTTCTTGTGTACATTCCATGAACTCATCCTCCACACTATTACTGCAAACTTGGTTTGTTCAAAATGTATAAAGATTAAAGACCCTCATGCTTATTTTATCACCCTCAAATGGCCTCCGCCTCAAATTTCCTGATCTATACTCTGCCCTACACTACATAAGCAACCATAAGCAACTCCCACAAATGTTTGCTGCTTCTTAGCTCCCCCCAAACTGATACTAATTCTTGATTTTCTGAGTTAAGATCCTTTCTCGCTACTGTCTTTATCCTATCTTTTATTATCAGGGCTAACTGCCCTCCTTTTCCAAGTTGCTTTTCTCCTCTAAAAGTTAAGCATCCTGGGATATTTATAGTTCCCAATTCTGGTCACTTTACAAGTAGGTCTCATCAATGGAAATGAAATCAAACCTATTGGGCAGAATTTTGCGCTTGACGGGCAGGTGGGCCCCACTGGCTCGGCGGTGGGCGGACAGCCGATTGCCGCTGCCGAAACGGGCCCCGCCGCCATTTTGAGTGGGCAGGCCAATTAAGGCCTGCCCAGCGGCCTGCCCAACAGGAAGCGCTATGCGCTTCTCCCTGAGACTAAGTGCTGTCTCAGGGAGAGCGCTGAAAGTTTTATAAACTTAAAAAATAGAAAAGTAAAAAAATTATTAACATGTTCCCTTCATGTGACAATGATAAGGTTGGGAGCGCAGGGCCTTTAATTGGCTTAATTATCCTGTCAATGGCCTCAATTGGCCATTGACAGGTTGGCGGGCAGACAGCTGATTTCGCTGTGCCCCCGCCTTCCTGAATATTTAAATGGAGCGGGATGACATCACGGGCCCCACCCCCAACTCGCCGACGGAAAAATTCTGGCCATTAACTTCTTTTTGTGCTATTAATTGATCTAATTTATTGTGAATGCTTCACACATTCAGGTATAGTGCCTTTAGTTTTGATGCTCTTCCAATTTTCCTTGATGTCATGTTAGCCGCTAATGCCTTATCACCCTTGTTCCTCTCACTGTCCCTTCCTGAACCACGGTGCTTATTTTTACCCAAACCACTGCACTGCTCTAGAGCCTTGTATTTGAATTCACCCTTTCTTAAATCCTCCATCTTTGAGATTAAAGCTTGGTCTTTCACTGTAGTTATTTGATTTGCCAAGACTCTTGTCCCAGTCTTGTCTAAACAGAGCTCATCCTGACAGAACAGCTCCATCTTTACCCATTACTGATGACAGTCGACCATGAATCAAAACCTTTGCCTTTCACATCACTCCTTCAGCTTTTCTTACATTTAACCTTCTAAACTGTTTATCCATATGCTATTGGTGAGTGACTCATGTACCAATCCAGAAATTTCTATTTCTGAGGTTCTACTTTTTAATTTGGATACTAACTCCATGACGTACCTATATTGTTGCTTCCCATGTGGACCATAACTAGAGATCTGCTCCCTTCCACTTGAGTTCTTCCCCAGCTGCAAGGAGATGTCCTTAACCTTGGCATTGGGTAGGCAACACAACCTTCAGAACTCCTAGTCAACGCTACAGAGAACAGTATCCTCCTGACTATACTGTCCCCTATCAGCACCACAATCCCTTCCATTTCCCCCACTTGAATGTCTCCTGCACCATGCTATTATGGTCAGTTTGTTTATCCATCCTGCAGTCCTTGCTCTCATCCACACAGGTAGCAGGTACCTCATATCTGTTCATCAAATTCAGGGACTGAGGCACCTTCATTACTAACAGGATGAAATCCCATACCTACCTGACTTGCAGTTGCACCCTTCTGTCCCTGACCATCAACCAATTCTAAAGTTCTAGTTAATCTAAGGGGTGTGACTGCCTCCTGTACAAAGTGTCCAGGTAACTCTCCGCATCCCTGCTCCCCAGCCAATGTCTTCAGCTTAGACTCTAACTCAACAATTCGGAGTTGAAACTCCTCATGCTGTAGACACCACAAATATGATTATTGGAGATTTCAATGCTCTCCACAACCTGTTGTAGTTATGGCACATCACCTGCCCTGCTGTATTTATCTGATCTTATTTATTTATTGATTTGATTCGTTAATTAGTTTATTATTTTTAATTGGATCTATTCTTTCTATTTAGTCAATTAATTGGTTTATCTAGTTTAAGTTAGTAATTTAGTAAAGAAAAGTAACAGCAAGTTATAGCTTTCCAACTTAGAGACAAAAGAAAACACTTACCAGGTGGTGGAGGTAAAAGAAAGAATAAAAAGCAGCACCTTGTCCCCGTCTGCTCTGAATTCCAACTTGCACCGAACTCCCGTCTGTTAACAAACCACTCAGTTCTGTGATCACTTTGTGTTCCCCACTCTTCTAGACTAATTGTCTACCTAATAATAGTCGGTGCAACTAGGCAAACTTGGTGGTCACATAGAATGGCAAAATTTGTGGAGGTGGCCGTGGGTGTGGCAAAAAACTGAATGAACTATTCATGAAACTACATAAGCAAACAGGCTTCAGCGGTTTGAAAGGTCTACATCTACTGAGATGCATCCACATACACTGACATACATATAGATTTCCATGTATGTACATTGCAGTCTTTCCCAAAATTTTGTATTATATTTCTCATTCTGTTTATGTGAGTTTTACAAATTTGTATATCTGCATTATTATTCCAAAACTGTGAACCAGTAAATAAATCAAAGGATGTAATTTAGTCTAGCCCACTCTATCGTAATGATTACTGATTATGTAAATTGTGCATAAAATCATCTAGTAACTGTTGCAGGAACATAGTATTATATCATATGAGCCATATTACACCTTATAATGTGCTTTTCGTCGAATACATATCCTGTGAAAAATGTAGAACAATGAGAATGTACATTCAGAATCAAATTTCTCCCTTTTCATGTAAAATAAATCTGTAAATACAAATGCACAATTTTTATTCATACTAATGGACAATATTCATTTTTGTAAGTTGATTGTGGAGGGCGAGGGGTTGGGCTGCAAGGCTGAAGGTTTGTCGAGGGCGCCTAATATTCTTGCACTGACCCAGCTGTCAATGCAAACTATGTTTATCTTTGCTCTCAGATACTAGGTGGGCACAAAGCATCTCTCATGCTGCCTGATCGCTTTGCATTTATTCTTTCAAACACGTCAGAGAAGGGAATTTACATTGGAAAGGCAGGGTACCTTATTTGTCTACCCTACAGGGGTAGGGTATTTTATACAGGGTAGGCAAATAAGATAAGTCAGAGTAATTGGCACAAGGCTAATGAGAAGGTACGTTGCAACAGAGGGAGAACGGAAAAAGGAAAAACAGTTAGGAAATTACTTCTTCACATTACTGAGCCCTTTCTATCGCCTTTTATGTGTTTACCATTAGTTTGCAATCCAGGACGCCAATTTGAATGGATGTCCTGAATGAACAAACATTATAATGTTTGCCACATGCATGACTGGCATATTAGCAGATATTAGAATGGTACTGGAAAGTTAAGGATGTAATGACCTTGACTGCCACTGACAGCTGCCATCCCCACAGTGGATGTTCTTATTATGCCCCCACAGCCTATGAAAAAAAAAGAAAGAGCATTGCATTTATATAATATCCTACTTGGTACTCTGATCTCTTTCATCTTGTACTTCTTCAAACACAAGATATTGTCTTCTAGATGGATCAAAAGCAACCCTATCATTAGTTTTACCTTCATCTTTTCTTACTTTCATGTAGGCTGAGTCTAACGACTTGTGGTTCGTTGAGGACCCATGAAATCTGTATTGAAAGAGCTCGTAATTCACGTTCCCTCTTTTTTATGTTTATGGTGCTGAACTCCTGTTGATGCTTCATATATGGTCAGCTTCCAGTTCATAGCAAACAATAACATGGTGAAAGGAACAATGGCTTGAATTTTAACTTGAAGTTGCATTTTGCACTGTTGTGTGGGAGTGCTATTGTGAGGTTGGGAAACCTGGAAGAATCGGTTTCTCAAATGTCCTGCAAAATGTAACCGCAGGATACTTTTCAGTGGGGTTTGTGTCCATGAGCAGCCTGATTGACAGGATGGAAGTGGGGGAAGCCTGCTTCATAGGGCCAAAGCCTATGAGGCAGGTAGGTGGGGAGTGAATGAGATCATGGTGGAGGAAGTGGGTTTGCATCATAGGGGGCATTTCTTGATCATGAAGGGGTTTGATGGTGGTCAGACCAGCAGGAGGGAAGTCTGCTGGTGGTTGGAAGAAGCAATTGATGGTCAGGGGGCATTGTTGGACAGTGTATGTGGGATACGTTAGTGGTTGGTGGGTGTAATTGGTGGTCAGGGGTTGCAATGGTGGTCAGAGGTGGAGAGCAGAACTATTCCGGTGGTGGGGGAGGGGTTATTGGGTATTTGATTGGGCTGGGAGGAAATACTGCTATTCTTTCTGGCCCAGAAGCAGTGGTGGAATGGCACTAACCTTACGGATTCAGACTCTCTCACTTCCGTTAGGCTGGGGAATTTCCTAATACCTGGGATACTCGGAAAGCTGTGGTTAAAAATGAAAAGGAGGCACAGAGCCTCATTATAATATTTAAAAGGCTAACCCACTTCCCGAGAACAGATTGGTTGCCCTCCCCTTGTTCTGCCTCCATTAAGACTGGATGTGGCTGGATTCAAAGCGGGTTGGATTCCCATTTCAGATCTTTTGTATTTTAATTTCTGGCATGACCCAACTATCAGTTTTTGGGAATTAAAATTCAGCCCTGATGCCTCAATAGATGGGAATATTGTGTATCAATTAGCATAACTTCCGTCTTTTTATAACTGAATTAGAATTATCTATTTAAATAAAGCTCATGTAAAACTCATGCTGAATAGTCCCTGACTACTTTAAGGCTATTTACACTGAACTTTGAATGGAATGAATAAACACCAAGCCCTCAAACTCGATCAGTTCCTTTCGCTGTGTTGTAAATCACCATGCACTGTGTGAATTAGTGCAAGTTTAATTCATGTCATAAAATTTTTAATTTCTCTATAGCAAAATAATTAAGTACAGAATAAATCTGATGTGCAGTTTGGAACAGAATACTTAAACGTGGAAATGAAGATTTTCTGTTAATACAGCACTAGAAGATTAGACTCAGATCTAGAGTTGAATGATTTGAAATATACTCATGAATAAACCATGTTATTAAAAAACAGTGAAAAGTGAAATTTAGAGACATTGTTCAACCCTATTTTTTTTTCAATTTAAAGTTTATTTGTTTTTAATTTGTATCCTTTAAGGGAGTGATTTCAGTGCATGGGCATGGAATATTTTTAGGATTGATCTTATTCAAAAAAGATATCTCTGCTTATGACACTCCACAATAAAGTTCTACTTCCTTACTGTTCAATTGTTGCAAATTATTGTTGGTGATTGTAGTAACTGTAGCTTTAAGGAATGTAGGGCTGTAGCTTTAAGATTTATTGTACTGTCTGATATCACGTGACACTGTGAACGAATCAGCCCTAGGCGCAGGGAACCATAGGGGTAGAGTTTCTGTCTCGTCAAGGATCTTGATGGAGGCATGTAACTGCTGCTGAAGCCCTGTAAATAAAATTCACTGTTTCTTATGAGGAACTTGTCTGGATAATCAAGTCTATAACAACTGGCGACAAGGATAAATTGGTTCAGGTGCTATCCCTCACCAGTGAATGTGAGTATCTTGTTTTAAACAGAAGGGAAGATATACTAACCAAGTATGCCACTTTCTGGCGAGATCAACCCCAAATTCGTTTGACTCATCAGCAGAGGATTTGAGTCAATGGGCAGAATTTTCCGTGCCCGCTGGCGTCAGGCATGATCGATGGCATAAGCAGACAATATGATGGGCTTGGTTTTACAATGATGGGAAACCAGTTCGCGATCGTCTGTTCAGCCCGCTGACGGTGGGTTGCATTTCCCACTATCAGACATTGGGAACCTCATTGTAATACATCAGCATATCATTATCAGGCCAGCCTGCAGGAATCGCTCCCCCACTGCTGGATCATCTGTTCACATTGGCGGGAAAGCACGCCGACGTGTTTCTCAACAGCACATAAAAGTTGTGCACTTGTTGCCCTGCACTTTGAGGGGAACTCGGAGGTGAGTACACAGCAAAGTTGTGCAGTGCTCGCCAGGTCACTTGTTGGACTTCAAGCTTCAGGGGCGTCGGGGTTAAGGGCAGCCTTGCCGCTGAGGCAACTGGTGGTAGGCAAGGGCAAGGGCAGCCCTGAATATAGCGCACAAGCATTCGGAGTGGGGGGTAGGGTGGGTGAGGGAAGCGCCCACGAATTTGGGAAACCTGTATAAAGTGACCATTCCTCTGCAACTGAGACTGTTCATGCGCAGTCACATTGCTATGATTGGAGCTGGGCCTCTAGTTTTCTGTCCACTCAAGCAACGCAGAGGCATCAAAGTTCCATCAAGTTCTGCAAAGCTCCCCCCGCCCCGCCCCATGCCTTCCCCCCACCCCCCACGGCACAAACTGCAAATTCGTGAGCATTTTAATGGACTGCAGAACAGTTGGACGACTGCGCACATTATACAATCTCCTTGCGAAAGCTGGCCATGGAGCAGTCACTGGCAAAGGTGCTAACAGCCCCTTGCAATCTCAGCATCCAGGTTTGGACCAGTTTCTCCCATGGTTCAAGCTAACAGGGCAGCTATGCAACGCACTAACCTCTGGCCATCCAAGTAGTGGCCAGCCCTCTCTGGGAAGCGTTAAGGGGTCGTCACACTTAACCAGGACAGGTTCTTAGTACACCCACGCTAACCACCTGTCTCTCTCTTTTATCCCGAAGGAGGAATACATCAGGGTCATGGACCCTGGTGAGCAAGCTGTATGCCTGATGGCCTACAGAGCATGAAGACAATGGAGGAGAGAGAGACTGTGGCTCCTGGTTGCTCAGAGGCAGGAGCAGCAACCTCAGGAAGAAGGAGCAGCTGGGGCTCCCGCACACGCCGCTGAAGAGCTACAGCGAGGGGTCACAGGCCAGTGCCTAGTGACAGCTGGGGTCTATAGACGCCGCCTTTCATTCGTGCAGATGGCCAAGAACCAGTGTCACCAAAAATTGCACGTCTAGGGAACTGGTTGGTCATATCTGCCAGCTGCTGCAGGATTTGACACCATGGGACATGGAGGGCATCCACTGCCAGTGGCTGTGAAAGTGACTGGGGTGCTCAATTTCTATGCCAGTGGCTCCTTTCAGGGCTCCACAGGTGACCTCTGTGGGAGTTCACAATCCGCCACCCACAAATGCATTCATGAGGCCATGGATGCCATCTTCAGGAGGGCACATAACTTTGTGCATTTTGCCCGGGACCAGGTCAGCCAGGATGCAAGAGCGATTGGATTCGCCCAGATCTTGGGTTTCCTACAGGTGCAGGGTGCCAACGACTGTACTCATGTGACGCTCAGATCTCAGTCATAACACATGGTGGACTACATCAACCGTAAGGGGTTCCATTCACTGAATATACAGCTGGTATGCGACCACTAGACTGCAGGTGTGTGCACGGTTTCCAGAGCGTGTGCATGACTCCTACATTCTCAGTTGGTCACAGATCCCTGCAGTCTTCCAGGTTCCACAGAGGCTGCAAAGTTAACTCCTTGGGGACAAGGGCTACTCGCAGAGGCCGTGGCTGATGACACCCGTGCGGTGGCCTCAGACTGCAGCAGAGTGACAGTATAATGAGGCTCATGCTGAAGCTCGAAACTTGGTGAAGCAGACCATTGGGATGGTGTGGATGAGTTTCTGGTGTCTGGAACGGTCTGGTGGAGCCCTGCAATACAGTCTGCAGAGGGTGTCATGCATCGTCATCATCTGCTGTGCCCTTTACAACCTGGCACTGCAACGCGGAGAGCTGGCTGCGGAGGAGATGGAAGAGCTGCATGTCTCCTCCAATGAGCAGGACACCCATGGGTATGAGGGTGAGGAGGTCCTAATAAAAGGGATGAGGCCCTCGCACTGGCTAAACGAGGCGTGCGTGCTCGGAAGGCCCTCATAGCTGCCAGAGTTGTGGAAGATGATGGCGACATGCAGTGAGGTGACTCCATAGTTCCTCACATCACATCTGTGAAAGTTTGAGTCCAGTCTGGCTTATGGCAGTGCGAATGCCCTCTGTGTGAGAATGCTCCTGTCATGGAGATGCAGTGGAAGCCCTAATAGTTGCTCGATTGCAGGAGGATGATGACGATGACATGCAGTGAGGACATTCCATAAATCTTGGCCTCTGAGAGTGTCTGAATCCTGTCTAGCCGAGTGCAGCTTACATACATACATACACCCATCCCCAGGCTGTGCAACTAATTCTCCTTAACTTTCCTAACACTACGTCTTGGTGCTCCCTGGACATCCACAGCAGAGGTGGAGGCAGCTTGCTGACTGTGACACCCTGTCTGCCAGGCATCTATCTGGAGGGCCAAGACTTGGGCGGCCCCGGCCTGCTTTCAGGGTCCTGCTGTGTGGCAGTGGCACCCTCCTTGGCCTGTGGAGCTGGTACTGCTGATGTCACAGGAAGAGGACAGTCGAAGGGATGGACACCCTTGGAGTCACCTGGATAGATTGGCCTTGAGTGTGCATTTGCTGATCCTCCTCTCTATGGGTGCCCTGGAATCCAGGCTGCCTCTTTGAGGAGAAGGGGTAGCCGGAGTGAGATTGAGCTGCGTGGCACCCCTCTCCTGTACACACTGTTGGAGGCCAACTGTGGCATCAGCGATGGAGTTGAGCCCGCACAGCAGCGCAGGAGTGAAGTCCTGGACCAAGGTCTCAATGGCAGCCGCCATCCTACCAGTGTTGACCTCGGTGCTTTGGCATACCAGCACTATCACCTCAGACTGAAGGCGGATGGACTCCTCCATCGTGCCTTGCAATCTGAGGAGTGCAGCGGACATCCCTTCCTGATGTTCCCTAGCTTGCCTTTGCAGCTCCAGCAACTATGACATGACCGAATCCAAAGGCTCATCATCTGACTCGGACTCAGCAAATTTCTGGCCTCCAGCAGGCCCACGAATGCCAGAAACCAGGGAAATCCCTGCCTCTACCTGCTGTGGATTGGACGATACAATGTGCTCTCCAGATTGTGATCCCAGGGCTATTCAAAGCTAGGTCCCACCAAGGTGTGTTTCTCTGCACTGGTGGAGGGTGTGGATAAGCGCTGTGACCCTGCTTTAAGGAGGGTGCCTTCAGATTCCTCTTCAGAAGTTTCTTCGCGGCTTGATGGGAGGCCCTGGGTCATGGGCTCTGTCGGCTGTTTCTCAGTTGTGCCTACGAAAACAAAGGGAGATAATTAGTGTATGGCAGTGGCCTGTGAAAGAGGACACATCACTCACAGCATAGTTGTCTGATGGATGTTGCACTGCCGGACCCTCACTTGGTAGAGCACCGCCAACCTCACCATCAACACAGGACCAGTCCAGATCCTTGCCAGCCATCTGGATGGCTCTGTTTTCAAAGTCTGTGAGGACCTTGATTTTGGGCATTCCGTCACCGGTCTGCAACCCCTCCCTCTTGCTGTGTGCCAGCTTGTCCTGCATGAATGGAGACGGAGAGAGTGTAAGTGGAGCGCCTATCAGGCCTGATGATAAGTATGCCTGGCCTGTGTGGGTGGTGAGTGGCTCTATGGACGGGATGAGGACAATGTAAGTGTGTGTGAGAGTGAATGGTGATGTCCCATGAACCAGCAGTGAGTGAGGGCTCTGTGGATGTGTGATGGGTTTGTGAGTGTGTGAGCTGAGAGTGATGAAAAGAGTGATTTACCCTGGGAGAAGATCATTCATCCTCTTGCAGCACTGGGTGGCTGTCCTCTTTTTCAGGGCGTTGGTGCTAACCACCGCTGCCACCGCCTACCAAACCGGGTTAGTGCTGTCACAGCCTGAGCTGGGGTAGAGGACATCCCAGCGGGCTCCACAGCATCTAAAAGGCACTCGAGGGACATGTTGCTGAACCTGGGGGCTGCAGTTTTCTTCAGTTTCAGGGCCATGTCTTCCGTGCAGCTGTTCTGGTCTGGAAGCACTGAGATGTGTGCTTGCGGCTGAATTTTAAATATGGTGCCCGGGGTGATGGCGGACGGGCAAACGAGAGCCCGCATGCAATGGAAACAAAATGTTTTCCGGGAATGGATCACTACTGAGGCGGGTTTGGGACAATACGGTGTGAAAACCCGCCATTGTGGCCAGCGGGTAAAACCTCATTTTACCTGCCCGCTACCGCACTTAGTGCAAATCTGGGATGATTGTGCCCATTATATAAAACATCTTGGTTTTTTTTTCTAAGCAAACAAAATAACAGTGGAGGAAAAAAGGAAAGCAATTCTCCTAAATCCCTGTGGGATTAAAACTTATAATTGAACCCGTAGTTTGACGGCCCCAAGCTCTCCCGATTCAAAGATCTTCACTGAATTGGTAGTCCTCATAAAGGGTCATTTTCAACCCAAACCCTCCGTAATCATGCAGAGGTTCAAATTTAATTTGAGAGTAAGAGCCCCAGGGGAGACCATAGCAATATACATAGCGAAGTTGAAACAGCTAACTGAACATTGTGACTTTGGGGAGGCCCTAAACAATACGTTAAGGGATTGTTTGGCCTGTGGTGTGCACGATGATGCCGTTCAACAACAGTTATTAGCTGAAGTAAATATCGATTTTTAAAGTGCATTGGAAATAGCGCTTGTGATGGAAAGTTATGAGCGGGATTTGCAGGCCTTACAGGGCGTACAAATTGGTGCCATTTTCCAGTTGGGGTGGGAACAGACTGCCAGGTATGGTGCGAAAACCAAGGAGTCAGCTGCAAAGCAGGAGACAGCCCCTGCTACTCGAAAATTTAAAAACGTACAGGAGACAGCTGAGCAGCAAATCTGAAAATGAGTTGTTGCCGATGTGGAAGTAAATATTTCCCTGAAACTTGCAGCTTTAAAGAGGTGGAATGCCATTATTGTCAGAAAAGAGGGCACATACTGAAGCAATGTAAAGCAAGATTGAGACAGACTCCCAGGCAGCAAACTAAATGGATCCAAGTACATAATGTGGAAGAACCAGAAACTACTAATTCAAATGATTATTCTCTATTTAAAGTGAAAATAGGGAAAACAGAGCCAATCACTGTTCCTCTGCAGGTCAATGGAAAACCTTTAATTATGGAAGTGGATACCGGTGCATCATTGTAGTTGGGGAGCACACATTCAAATATTTAAACAAGGGTACTCAACAACTGAACATGGAGCAGACTTCAGCCAAATTAAAAATGCATACTGAAGCCATACAAGTGAAAGGTATTACCACTGTACCTGTTAATTGCAAATATCAGACAGCACAGCTCCCTGTGATTGTAGTGGAGAGTGAAGGACCAAGTCTTCTAGGTCGTGATTGGTTAAAAAGAAATAAACTAAATTGGTCTGAAATTTTCCAGCTGAGAACTGGAGGACTGCCAGAGCTGCTAAAGAAATATAAGGTCTTTCAAGAGGAACTGGGGAAAATCAAGGGCCTGCATGCTAAGCTCTATGTTGACCCTAAAGCAGCTCCTCATTTTTAAAAAAACCAGGCTTATGTCCTGAGAGAGAAGGTTGACACTGAATTAAACCATTTAGAGAAGCTGGGTAATATTTAGCTGGTTCAAATTTTGGAATGGACAGCACCCATAGTCCCTGGCTTGAAACCAGATCAGACCATCTGTACCTGTGGGGATTACAAGTTGTCAGTAAACAAGGCTGCCAAGTTGGACAAGTGCACTATCCCCAGGATTGAGGATCTGAATGCCAAATTAGTAGGGAGGAGAACTTACGCTAAATTAGATACGAGTCATGCATATCGACAGCTGGAACTGGATGATACATCCAGAGGAATTGTAACCATAAACGCCCACAAAGGGTTGTATCAACACATGCGCCTGCCTTTTGGTGTTTCTTCGGCCTGCATGATTTTTCAGAGGATGATGGAGGGTTTGCTACAAGGACTACCTCAAGATGTGGTCTACCTGGACACCGTTCCTTCACAAGGAAGGGAATCGCTCTTAACTAAGTTGCATAGCGGCATCCTGGAATTTCCAAAATGAAAATGCTTGCAAGAAGCTATATCTGGTGACCAGGTATAGACAGTGATATAGAAAAAATGGTTAAACACTGTCTCCAGTGCCAGAAACTACAGAAGTTGCCTGTTGTAGCCCCACTGCACCAGTGAGAATAGCCTGGTTGACCCTGGGTGAGACTGCATATGGATTATGTAGGTTCATTTCTAGGCACCATGTTTCTATGAATAATTATGCACATTTCAAATGGTTAGATGTGTATGAAGTTAGATTGCCAACATTAGGTGCGACTATAGAAAGGTTACGCAAAGTTTTTCTATACATGGATTGCCAGAAGTCATTGTCTTAGAGACAATGGCATTGCATTTACTAGTGCTGAATTTCAAAGATTTGCGAACCAAAATGGTATCAAACATGTAGAGACAGCACTGTATCAACCGTTGTCTAAAGGATTGGATGAGAGAGCATGGGATGAAAAAAATTATTGGGAGGATCATTGGAGACTAAACTTTCATGTTTCCTATTGCACTATAGAATGACTCCCTCCATACTACTACAGGTTCAACATCTTCAGAAATATTTATGAAGCGCTGCCTTCATATGAGATTAAGCTGGGTACTTCCCAATTTGGAGGGGAAGATAGAGAACTGTCAAGGGAATCAAAAAGTGACTCATGATTTGCATAGTGGAGAGCGAGCATTTACCTTTGGTGAAACAGTATTTGTATGAAACTTCGGTGGTGGATCAAATTGGTTACCTGGTGTAATAGTTTCTGTGACCAGACCATTTTGTACCACGTAGAAGTGGAGGGCTGGATCACCTGAAAACATGCAGATCATTTGAGAAGAAGGGAGCTACCCCAACAACTGGTGTTCCACCCGTAATCATTGTAGAACCTGTTGTCTCCGTTGTGATTGATCAACCAAGGATAGACATGCCAGATGTCTCTGTTGGAGCGGATAACATTGAACTGCCTGTGCCTAAGGAGGTACCGGATGTTGCTGTGGTTCCAGAAAGTGAAGATTCAGTAAGAGATTCTAAAGCTCTGAAAGAGCACCTCGCTGCGAATTGTGCTGGCACAAGATCAGGTGGTCTGAATGGAGAGCTGGTTAGCAGGCAGGTAGATCTTGGTGTAGAGGAATCATTCACCGCTTGCCCAATTAGCCCCCAAATAACTCTGGCCTTACCTTTTCAGGCCCCTTCTGCTTCACCACCTGGTACAATCAGACGGAGGGTGAACTGCACACGCCGCTCAATTGTTCCTCAAAATTGCATCGGGGTCCTAAATACGTCATAAGATCCCATATGTCATAATGAGGCTTCTGCCTGAAACAGTTGAGGGCTTGGGCCACCCAGTAGAAGATCCAGAAAATGTGGCGGCAGGTGTTGTCTGAGCAGTAATGGGGTTGTAAGTCTGTTTTTTTCATGTCGGCTAAGGGTTAAATATTGACCAGGACATCAGGATAATTTTCTGCTCTTCTTCAAAATAGTGCTGTGGGATCTTTTCCATCCAGTTAAGAAAGGGGTCAGTTTAACATCCCATTTGAAAGATGGCACCAATGGAGTGCAGCACCCTCTCAGTGCTGAACTGGAACTTTAGCCTTGATTTTTATGGTTAAGTCTCAAACTGGGACTTGAAACCACAACCCTCTGATTCAGAGGCAGGAGTGCTATTAACTGAGCCACAGTGTGACTGGCATGCTAGCTATCCATTTTAGCCTCTAAGGGTCTCTGCACTACCTTGGGAAGGAGATTGGCTTGAGCTGGGGTGGCTGCTGTTTTTGTGCCTTTGCAGACACTTTTGGCTATTCGTAGCTTTGAAAATGACCCCAGAATTTAGGATAGAGTGAGGGTAGACAGGGGCGTCACTCTGCTGCACTTACACTAATAGAATAAAAACCGGGGTCGTGCTGTGTAGGGGTTGGGGCGGCAATGTGGTGAAGCAATCAGGAGGGGGCAAGTGGTGACTGGCAACTTCCCATGAATTTCATGTGGATCTGGGAATGGCACTCCTGTTCTTCCCAGTTCCACGATAAAGTTAACAATAAAAGTCTCAGAAATTTTAACACCTGTTTCAGTCATGGGTCCTGAATGCCTATACAAGAAACATTACCAGTAGGGCAGGAAATGCACTCCTGGTGCCAAATGTACACACACTCCACCTGCTATAGTCAATGCTTAGGCATCTAATTTACACTTGTGAAATGGGGATAGATCCCATGGCCTATTTCATTTTAAATGAAGTGATTATACAGAATGTAAATTTTCACATAACCTTATTTGAGGTCCAGGTTATTTTCTTAGGCCATAGTTTGGCTTGAATGCCCTGACAAACATTTTGAATTCATGGATGGAATATTATTCACCAAGACCTGTCCTATTCACAAACTGGAGGTTAATTTGCAAATAAGATATACACTTGATACAAAAGAATAGTTTATATATGCATATTGAAAAAAATATACTTGTATGATATTGCTGTTCTTGTGCTTGTAGTGCCTGCTTATATTCCTCTACCAATAAAACAATGCATTTTCTCAATTTAAGGTATCACAACAGTTCTAACAATGACAACACTAAGCATCAGTGCTCGACACTCTCTGCCAAAGGTCTCCTATGCCACAGCCATGGACTGGTTCATTGCAGTCTGCTTTGCATTTGTGTTCTCTGCTCTGATCGAATTTGCTGCTGTTAACTACTTCACAAATGTACAAGCTGAAAAAGCCAAAAAAAGGGCAGCCAAGCATCCTGCAAGGTCGCCACTAACTCCAATAAAGACAGTGTCTGCCTCAGAGGTTATACTTCAGGTAATAGCTTTATCAATAGTTATTATAAAGATGTAGAATGGTGTAGCCAGTTTTAATTGAAAAAATGTGTTTAATTTCCAAAGCAATGCATCTCTTTTAATATTGTTGCTGTTAAATCTTATCAGATATCCTCCCACCACTGAGTTTACCCAGTGAGCAACTGAAACCTAGGGCCAGGTTTTCCCATCCTGATGCAGCATTGAATTGCTTTGGCGGGCAAACGAAAGGGTTGGTGGGACCTGGATCTGGAATCCTCACCCCATTTTTGGTACTAGCCATCTTCACTGACATGTCAAAGTGTCAGGAACCAATGTGCACTTCTGCAGTAGAAGCTGTATTTTTGCTGTTTAGAGGGAGTCATGTAAGTTCAGTAGGCAATGTAAACCATGCCACCGCCATGCACTCAGCAACGCAGCGAGCAGCCCCTCAGCAGTGCAGGAAAGTCCTGAAAACTGTGCAGGTAAGGAAACTCCTGCTGTGCTTTGACTAGAAAAGCCTCAGTAAGGCCTTGGATCTGAAACATTGAAGGAGGATGGAGACAGGGTTGTGGACCCTGAATAAACAGAGCCTGGGCAAAATTCTGCCACCAATGAGGTATCAGTCCATTCAGCCAGGCTAAATCTTGACCCCAAGGGAAGAAGTCTGCTGTTGGATGTGGATGTAGCTCCCTCACACCTGCATGCCATTCAGGCAGAGCATTTGCAGCAGCAGCCTCGCATGCCATGAGGAAAGATTGTTGGGCAGCAAGAGGCCCAACCTCAGCAGCCAGCACTGAAGAGGAGAAGGAGCTGAGAATACCCTGAGCTCCATGTGTAGCACAACAGGCTCATCTACCTGGTGGTGTCTGAATATCAGTGCAGAGGAGACAGATGTCCAGGAAGATAATGACTGACCACTGGCCCCTATAACCACCTACTGACAGGTCCTGTAGGTAGCACTGAAGGTGACTGTGACCCTCAACTTTACCTCGAGTTCATTTCAGAGCTCTGTTGCTGACCCCTGTGGAATATCTCAGTTGGTTGCTCACTGCTGCATCCATGCTGTTCTAGATGCCATCTTCACAGGGGCCGCTGATTTCATCAATTCCCTGATGGAAAAGGCCTTGCAAACACAGAGGGCAATGGGCAAAAATAGCCAGCTTTCCCCAGGTCCAGGGCATCATAGGCTGCACCTGTATGGCCATGAAGTCACCCATGGAAAGACCAGACATGTTCATTAACAGGAAGGGATACCATTTCATCAATGCCCAGGTGGTCTGTGACCATAGGAAGAACTTACACATCTGTGCATGCTTTCCAGGAAGCTGCCATGACTCATTTATGATCTGTGAGTCAAGGCCTCAACTTTTCTCCCCCAATTCCCAGGTATGTGGATGGATTCTGGGAGACAAGGGTTACCCTCTGAGAAGGTGGCTTCTGACCCCACTGAGGGGCTCTCAAACAGAGCCCCAGCACTGGTACAATGAGAGCGCCCGCACACCAGGGCACTGGTTAAGCAGGCAGAAGGCCTGCTAAAAATGAGATTTTGATGCCTTAACCACCCTGGGGGTGTAATGCAATATACGCCTGCCAAGGTCTTTTGAATGGTCATCGTGTGCACAGCATGGCGTATCAGATGGATGTGACACTTGAGGAGGCAAAGTACAAGGGAGGCCTCATATCATTGCAGGAGGAGGAAGAGTTGTGACACAGGACAGGCCCAGAGACATGGAGAGGAATCCATGCAGGGTGCAATTGTTGCAAGGGTCATACTGTATCCAGCAGCAGTACAGTTGAGGGTGCCTTGTGTAACAGATGACAGAACACATATCTGGCACTGGACGAAGCCTCCAGATGGACAAAAACCAAGTCAACAGCCCTCCCATTACACCCATCACATATAGATGGTCTACTGGCTGCAGTCTTCACTGGCACTGGTGAGAAACTGATGACTCCTGTCTATGTTGTAAATGCTCTTTGGCATAGATATGTAAATAGCATGCAAATCATTGCATAAACCAATAACTTTAATATAGCTTTAAGTGAGACAAATTTCTTATCTACGTATAAAAAACACACCACATTGACCCATTCAGTGTTCAAGGTGAACACAGCAAATGCATACACTCCTATACAGTTCTCCCCTTGTTGTCACAGAGGAAGTGGAGCCACCCTGCGCATGTCTTTGGCTCTACAGCTATGAGGACCATTGTGGACAACCTCATTGCGCAAGGACCCATTGGGGCTCTTGCTGTGACTACACCTCCTGCATCTCTCTTAGGGGCAGTTATTGTTGATTGGGACCTCACAAGCACTCCCTCTGTCATAGGGGCCAGGCAAGCCAAAGATGGTGAGGCTCCCTCAAACTGTATGAAAGCCCCATCTTCCTCTGGAACATCCTCGGCCTTTGCTAGGCTTTCCTGCTGTTTTGAAGGAGTTTGTTGCTGGGGCATGTTTTGAGATTGGGTCCTTCTGTCTTGGAGAGTAAGCATGAGACTTGGTTCTTAGACAGACCATAGACATACTCTGGTATCTGCTTATCACTTGTTTATTAGTAATACTTATAAATAGGTTACAGGGTAGGTACGTAGCTCTTAGGACTGATCCCAAGCTCTCTCTTCAGAGTCTACACGACTGACTGGTGTCAGTAGTACATCATCATCTAAGTCATATATTAGTATGTCCCATCTGATAACCCTTAATACTACAGGGCAGAGCTGACACACAAAACGGCAGGCCTGAACTCAGCCTGTCCCTGATATCCTGCCATGAAAATAGTGTGGCAGGTAGTGCCGGTCAGTAGGTGGGATTGTGGTGTTGGAAAATCTCCCAACTCCCCATTCTTGCCTCCAAGTGAAAGTCTGGGCTCTAAAGTCTGGATAGGGCCTGGACTTTATTTGATTTAATTTAGTGAGGGAAGAGACTTTCTGAGCTTAGTACATTTCTTTGAAGCTTAATTAAACTCAAAAAAGGCTACAACAGGCATGTAATCATTTTTGTGTGCACTGCACACACATGCACACACACACATATTCACACACACATACACACGCACATATGAGCACACGCAAATTGACACACACATGAACAGACACACACACTTGAACAGACACACACACATGAACAGACACACACACATGAACAGACACACACACTGCACACAGTAACATTTTTAGCTCGGCATGCATCCCGATGTCATTCTCATGCAATATTTTGGTCAGCGGGCATGTGCCAGAGTCGGCAGTGCATCAGCCAACAATTAAAAGGCCTATTAAGGCCATTAAAAAGTTAATTAAAATACATTTTTTGCTGCCCGTCCAACCTTACGGTTGATGGGCAGGCGAAAAGGCCAAGCGGCCTTTGCACTTTTTTGGAAACCTCATTCACAGGCGGGATGAGGTTTCCAAAAGCAAATAAAAACCAAATAAAAACTTTATTTTTTCATTAATAACATGTCCCTGTTCATGTGGCAGAGTAATATGACAGGACATGTTTCATTACATTTTCATTTTTTAAATTATATTTTTTTCAAATATCTTCATCTCCCTGAGGCAGAGAGCTGCCTCAGGGAGATTATCTAGTGTGCACTCGCACGCATGCGCAAAGGTCTTGCTTGGCCTGTTCACCCTCCTCTCCCCACCCGCACAGACGGCGCTGAGCGCTGCTGCTCGTGTTTCACGCTGGGCTGGCCTTAATTGGCCCGCCAGCGTGAAATTGCTTTCTGGGCCTGATTGTGGGCGGTGGCTGACTTCCCGACCACCCTTGCCGATCCCGCACGCCAAAGGCAAAATTCTGCCCATGAGCAAACACACATACACACACACACACACACACACACGAGCAGGCACAACACAAACACATGAACAGACAGACAGGTGTTGATTTTAACTTTTGACTGATTGAGGGAGCATGCTAATAGCCTATCATTTCAACAATGATGAGATCAAAATGCAGGCTTCATTTAAATCAACCCCCCCAGGGCATACCAATGTATTTTGCCAAACTCAGGAAAATACAATCAACCCAGATGCTACCTAGTTGCAGGTAGCAAGGTAAATTCAACAGAGGGTCTTGATCACTGAGAGGGAGAGCCTGAGGCTGCAGAGACCAAATTAGATTTTTGGGGCCCAACAGAGTACACTCCAACCAGTTCTATCCTGCAATGGTGATGGGAGTCCAATGTTAGTCATAGGTCCCTGATTTTCATGTTGAGAGGCCTGAAACAGGCAGGCACTTCAGTTGCCCAGTGGTGATGAAACTGGCAGTGGATAGTTTATTGGCATTTATAGGGCAGTAAGTCTATTTTGAGTCCATTACCATTCCAGTAACACCAATTTAAGTCTTACAATCAATCACACACACGTAGAGTGATATTTATCTTTCTACCTGGATGGTAGTATGGAAGAGGTTATCCATCTGCCTATGGTAGAATCCACCCAATTGTTGTACCATTGATTTCAATGCAATAAAACTTCAGTGGGTTCTACAATAGGTGACTGACCTGCTCCTCCAGGTCACGACTAACACTGACATAGCTTATGTGGTTCAGAAAAAAATCAATATAACCCTTACTTGAACAAAGCTTTTGAAATTAGCCCTCTAATCTTTCTTCAAATAATTTTTAAAAAATGGATCAGAAATTCCTAGAAGCTAAAGAGAAAAAACCCAATTATGTAGCTGGCTGATCAGTACTTGTGCATCCTGGGAAAGATTGATGATAACTATGATTACTAACCTCACAGGGATTAGTTGACTTTACTAAGATGGAACTCTGCTCCTTGAGGGCATATTTTAAAAAAAAACTCATTCTTTTCTGGGCCCCCGTTAGAGCAGCACATTGATATCTCCTTAGTGTTACCTTAAAGAGAATCACGGTGTGGGAAACAATTGTGATAGTTAGAAGATGGACTAGATAATCCCATGTTCTTTACAAGCCTTGAACTTTTCTATAATTTTATGCTGGTAATCAGGAGTGGAAACTGAGGCTATTTTGCACACCTCCAACTGGCTGAGATTAGTTAACACAGTGCAGACTGAAGATTGAACTTGGAAAGTCCTGGTCTGTAACCTTCAGACATCTACTGAACAAATTTACACTTGTTTGCATTTATATTTACCATTTATAGACATTTCTATTCTTAGTACGATCAACCCTATTATGCAACTAGTCTGCTTGCAGGCATTCAACTTGGTTCATTTGGATCGGGATGATAGGTATGCAAAAGCATTTTGAGTAAATTACACTCAAATTTTCCTTTCCTGTGGATAAACAACTCTGTTCTGCTTAGTCCCTTGTGATTAGAGCCACCTGTGGGTTGGAGTTCTACTTCGTGAAGTACTGATACAAACCGATAATTTCTGGGTAAAATACATTTGTCTGGACAATGAACTTTGCTTCAACGTACAATAGCACCAAAATCGGTATTCTCACATTTACTGGGTCTCACTACTTTTTCCAAAGTTTTGAAAATGGACTGAACAGATATTAGAGCAGTTGGTTCTCTTGAAGTTGTAGCTAGGAATCCAGATTCTACCTGATGAACAACTGAAGAAAATTAAGCTTATAGGCACTATTGCTGTTTCATTCACAAAATCAATTGCAAATAATTCTTTTTATCTATTAAATGCAATGTGAATTCTTAATTTCTATATTGAAGCAATGTTCTTTCTCCCTTCTCCTAAAGCACCCCGATTCCAATGGCAATTTAAGGAAGAGAATGAACTTCTTGGTGCAATCAGATGTCCTTGGCAGTCAAAAAGATCACTTGGGGAATGATAGCAAGAGCGTGACACCAAGACCATCTATAATTGGCCAGGTACCTCCCTCAACTATTGCGCCTCCTTCTGTGCCAAGTCCTGGTAAATTTGGGCACACCCATTCATCCCCTACAATACCATTGATGAGAAGCACACCACCGCCCCCTCCTTGTACTCCCACAATAACTTCACTGAGACCCACACCGGTTCATCACCAATGTGGAGCAACACTTGAACAGAACCTACTACCATCTAGACTATATGGACAAACCTCAAAACATTCTTCACCCACCACTGTTGTGGCTGCCCCAGCCCTTCCTGCAGCTTCACCTGCAAATAGTGGGACCAGCAAAATTGACAAATATGCTCGCATAATTTTTCCAGTAACATTTGGTGCATTTAACATGGTCTACTGGGTAGTCTACCTCTCAAAAGACACCATGGAAAAAACAGAAGGTGATTTGTAATTTTGCTGCTACAGAAAAATTGTATTATCTTTTAGAACAATTCATAATCCATGAAATAATGCAGGGGTTTCATTTGAGGTTTATTAATCTATTGTGTACAGACAACAGGGTTCTCAGTAATGGCTGATTTCAACTGAACAGTACTCACACACAGAACTACCATAGCTTATTGCTGAGGACAAGTTTGTATTGCTGTTGTTATCCTCCTACATGGCATAATGATTTGCCTAAGGTTCGAATAAAGAATTAGAAAGTGGAATATATGAAGTGGAAGTAATGTAGAGAGTAATGTAGAGTAAAGAACAAACACAGATAAACATCTGTATTTAAGGAAACAAAACAGAAATACTGGAAATACACTGCAGGTTCATCAGCATCTGAAGGAGAAAAGAAAAATTCAAGTTCCCAATAACAACTGGGCCTCTTCTTCAGAACTGAGTTTTTCATTTCTGTTTTTACGCCTGGACTCAAGTGATCAGTTAAAGTAATTTTCAATTCTGCATCTTGAAGATCCACTTAACAAAAGATTACATTTTCTGTGGCTCTTCAACATAGTTTAAGGTGCGATATCCTCTTTTTCAGGCTATCCACACTATAAAGAAGAAAAATAATTTACCTTTTGGTATTTTTATAGTAACTATTATTTTCAAATTACACAATAGACACCGAAAACATTTTAAAAAGTGCGTGTGTTTCTAATAGCTGGAAAAGTGCCTATGAAGTTTCAATAGAAATAGAATATGACTAAAATAAGGTGAGGCCAAAATATTGATAATGAACCCTATGTTCACTTCTAGTGACAGGTGGAGACACAGCCTTCAAGTAAATAAAAACTGACAAGAGCAGAACAAGGGCAAGATAACATTTTTATTGTATTCACATTCAACTTCAACCCAAGGTGCTTCCACACCGTGATGTCAGGCTGCACTAGAACATGATCATGTGACTCCCATGTGCTCAGTGGCTTATTTTGTTGATTATATATTTCTGCACAGCTGAATCCGCATCTCTTGTTGGAATGAGAATGTTAATGGCCTGAGAAATGGATTGCAAGATGACAGTATAGGGAGATCCTACAGCCTGGGACAGGAAGAAACAAGGGAAGGAATCATCCGCCCTCGCTGGTGGCAAGCTTGGAGGCAGGAAGGGCGTTTACTTAGGTGGGATGATGGCATACTGGAACCCCGCCGTCTTCCTACCTCCGCTAGAATTAAGTTCTGGATGGGAAGGCCCTTGGTCGACTTTCCTGCCCCACCACCAATTGAGGCCTTGAGTGGCCAATTAATGACCACCTATGGGCCTCATTTCACTGCCGCTGGTATTAACCCAGCTGCAGGCAGGCCTGTTGCCATGCATCATGCACGACAGCTGAAACCGTGTGGCCAGCTTGTCACCTTTGGTAGGCTTTCCTTGACCAAGTGTCTGCCCGAGAGACTGGACATTAGGAAGGGGAGCGGGGCACTGAGAGCCAACTCCCTGCCCTTGCTGCTGATGTTTCTGCACCCCTCTCACACTGCAAAACCCCTCACGCACCCCCCACATGACTTACCTGTGGCCTGGGTTGCTCTGCGATCCTGGGACTCCAGTGCCTGTCCTTCTGGCAGCAGCCACAGTGGCATTGCTGTGCACAAGAACTGCCGGACTCTGATTGGCCAGCAGCTCACAGTAGGTGGGATTTCTGCCCCAGGGGTCTTGATTCCAGGGGAAGGCCCGCCGCTGGCCTCGCCACTGCCTGATTTGTGCATGGTTCGGTGGGCCGGGTCCCTCACTGGCTCTCCAGCTGGCAGCTGAGACCTGCGATGCCTGAACAAGATTCTGCCCAAGAAAAGAAAGTTTTGCCCCCATTTACTGAGCAGAAATCAAGGTGGTTGACTTACTATCCCCTTCTAGCTCTGCCGCCATTTTAACTCGGGCTTTCCACTAGACAGCTTGAGCTCCACCTGAGTGAAGAAGTTTTGTGGGTTCACTGGGTGGACTATGCTACAAGGATGTTCCACTCCCTAAAGGTTAGTTGTGAATGAGATGAGGTCTCAAGAGTAAATCTAAAACTACTTTTGTGGGGTTGGGAGGAGCAACCAGGATTTCTAGTTTTGCTGCTTTAGTTTGTGTCCTCTGGTTTTGTGATTCAGGTAAGTAACCTGAGGGTACATATTCATGTATCATTAAATTTAGTATAAAGTAGTCATGAGTATAAAATAATGTTTGTGCTTTATCTTCATGCCAGCATTTTCATAAAAGTTAGTAAAATCAGGAAGAAATTTCCCCCCCTTGGTCATGTTAATGATGCCTTTTGGTATTTTAGGGAACTAGGCTATGTTGTCTCTCAAGATGGCACTCTCCAATGAAAATAATCTTAATTTTAGGAATCATAATTGTTTCCCTTCTATCCAAATCATGATTGCCTTTTTGAATATAAGATGCCAAAACTGCATCCAATTCCAACCATGGTGTTACCAAAGAATTGCGAGGTTAAGTAACCTGTTTTCACGTATAATATGATGACATGTATCCCAGTTAACCTGCCAATAACACTTTCCTGCTGACTAGATGTTGATGACTGATAATCACAACCAATCATTGCATTTCTATGAGAAATGTGCATTAGGCCCACCTTTTACAAAGACGTTCTTGAGATAGCCCATTGCACAATCACTTGGAAGGCAGGCTGTGCTCAATTTTCTAATAAGAAATCCACCTCCCCAATTTGAATGGGTTAGTCACACAAAAAACAGATTGTCCACACACACAGTCATTTTTACTTTTATTTCATGTCCCTGAAAGCACTTAAGATTTTTGGGAATAAGTAGAACCCATTGAAAAAATTCTTGTAGACATTGGATCTCATTGCACTCTTTATTTGGGCATAAAGATCTGTAAGATGCTCAAATTTGGGGGCCAGAGTCCTGCACCACATGGACATCTGAAAAATGTTGCACGCAAAATTAAGGTGACCCTGGCAGTTACTTAAAACAAGTGCTAGGCACTTTACATCTGTAAATAAAGGACGCCATACCCGCTTTAGGCCCCTTGATGAAGTAGGCCTGTGTTGAGTAGCTAGGCCTGTTCCACTCAGGATTCTTCAGTGACTTCCATGGCCTAAACAGTGTCTACCAATCTGGCCCAATGTGGCCAGATTGCCAGTTCATTTCTGAAACTGGGTGCTGATGTATTTCTATCCTATTGATTTTGTTTTTCTAAATCAATCATACTTACCAGCTTTCTCACCATATTCATCAATTTCTCTACTCTCCAGCACTGTATCCAGTCTAATCCCCATTGAGAATGTTTGCTTTGATGACCTTTCCTAGTTACTTCTTTCACAACACTGTTATCCTTTGTGTGGAAAAAAAGTTCACTTGACCTCCCTTCTTATTAACTTCCTAATTCCTTTTCCTTCCCATTTTCATCCATTAATTTCCACTCTCTGTTTCCTCTCTTTGTGAAGTGTTGACTCTCAGCTGGGTTTTAATTGGTATCATCTGATAAGTTAGCTAAGTGAAAGCCAAAGCAGTGAGGGCGTGAATTTCTGTGTTGGGTTTTCCTTTACTTCTGTTATAACCCTGTCGGAAGAGACCCTAGAGAAATGGTGCGTATACATTTTACGTTATTGTCCCATGGTTTCTGTAGCTTTTTGGCTCAAGTTATGGCAGATGCCTGGGGTGGAAAATCTCACAGAAATTCACCCTCTTAATGTCAGTGATCTATTTGAGTTTGGAGAAAGCAGGAGAGAGGAGAATATCACAGCCGAAACCATTTCTGCCCTAATCCAATGTTCTTATAGTTTCACTTCCTGCAAGGGTCACTGAATACTAATCCATCAAATTTAAATTCTTGATGCCCAGATTTATCCTTTGACTTGCCTTTGTGCCCATATAAATGACAGTGATGTCCTTCCTATAACTGGGTTTCAGAACTCATTATAAAACTAAAAATGGAGTCTGACTAGTGCTTTTTACATTTTACATTTAAGATAAATGTCTTTAACTTGATACTTTATTCTTCTGTTAATGCAACAGGAACTTATTTGCCATTTTTATTGCAGCTAAGCACAGAATTGATGGTTTCATAGGTTGAACTACTATAATGTCTAGATATATGTCTAGATCTCTCTGCTGATCAGCAGGATGTTTGAATAAAAACAAAAAATGCTGGAAATACTCAGCAGGTCAGGCAGCATCTGTAGAGAGCAACAGAGGGTGGATTTGTCCCAGATTTGCATCAAGTGTGGTAGCAGGTGGAAAAACCAACGCTCTACCTGTCAGCCACAGCTTTTCACACCGTATCATCCTAAACCTGCCGCATTAATTATGCATTCCTGGGGTACACGCCATTTCAATGGCGGGTGGGCTCCGATTCGCCTGCCACGCCACCACCTTGCCATTCATCACACACACACACGCACACAAAGGATCACACGGTGCAGAAGAGGCCCTTCGGCCCGTCGAGTCTGACCTGACACGTGAGAAACACCTGACCTACCTACTTAATCCCATTTACCAGCACTTGACCCATAGCCTTGAATGTTCTGACGTGCCAAGTGCTCATCCTGGTACTTTTTAAAGGATGTGAGGCGACCCACCTCCACCACCCTCCCAGGCAGCGCATTCCAGACCGTCACCACCCTCTGGGTAAAAAATGTTTTTCCTTACACCACCCCTAAACCTCCTGCCCCTCACCTTGAACTTATGCCCCCTTGTGACTGACCCTTCAACTAAGGGGAACAGCTGTTCCCTATCCACCCTGTCCATGCCCCTCATAATCTTGTATACCTCGATCAGGTTGCCCCTCAGTCTTCTCTGCTCCAATGAAAACAACCCAAGTCTATCCAACCTCTCTTCATAACTTAAATGTTTCATCCCAGGCAACATCCTGGTGAATCTCCTCTGCACCCCCTCCAGTGCAATCACATGCCAGGCACCACATTTAAAGTACAGTCACGCTCAGTGCTGCCAGCCCAGGACTGCAGCAAAGAAGACATGGCCCCGAAAGGTAAGAAGGCTGCAGCCCTTGAGAGCCTACTGGACACTGTGGAGACCTGCTGTGATGTTAACCACCCCAGCTCTGGCCGCAGGAAGGGCAACTACATTACCATTCTGGCTTGGTAGGCGATGACAGTCGTGATCAGTGCCAATGCTGCACAGAAGAGGTTGGCCATCCAATGCAGATAGACGATGAATGATCTCACCCGTGCTGCCAGGGAATGGCAACCATCTCATCACTCTAAACTCGCACACTTAAGCCCATCACACATTCACTGGCATCTCACTCACTGCCAGCTCAAAGGACACCACTACTCACTGTCTCACACACTCCCTCACATGTCCATCTGGCCTCACCTCCTCTGGAGACTGCATCCTCAGCCCTCCCCACCTTGCAACATGTGCCCCTACACACACCATGGGATACCCCCCTTCCCCAGTACAGCTCTCATCCTGCAGCCTCTTCCCTTGCCTGGGGCCACTTCTCCCCCTTCCCCAAGCAAACCCTAGCCCTACAGCCATTGAAGAGCCACCCACATATGGCTGATCTGGAAGTTAGAGACCTGCCCGTGAGCCCCCTAAAAGTTATGTGGTGCTGTCTGTGAAGCCTGTGAAGTCTGTGATGACTGTGAGTGCTGCCTGTAGCAAGTTAGGCAACAAACCTTGAAGTCCAGAGCAAATGTACAGCCTGCTAAGTACAGGCCTTATATATGCTGTTGTGAAACACGTTGGCGTATTTTCCCGCCGGCATGGGTGGACGATCCAGCAGGGTGGGGGTGTGGGTGACAATTCCGGTGGGCTAATAATGATATGCTGATATATTACAATGAGGTTCCTGACGTCCAATGGCGGGAAACATGGCCTGTTATCGGCAGGCTGTGTGGATGATCGCAAACTGGTTTCACCCCTTCGTGAAACCGATCGTGCCATATTGTCCACTTACACCACTGAGCACGCCTGATGTCAATGGGCATGGAAAATCCCAGCAAGAGTTAATGAGCAGGATTTTCCAGTCCTGCCCACCACAGGAGCGGAAATTCCCACCCTCAGTCAATGGACCTTTGGCTTGTCTGTCAAATGTTCCATCGCATCCGTGATAATTCCTGCTGCGTGGGGGACTGGAAAATCCTGGCCAATGTTTCATACCTGAAATGCTGCCTGATCTGCTGAGTATTTTCAGTATTTTTTGTTTCTATTTCAGATTTCCAGCATCCGCAGTATTTTGCTTTTACATTAGCAGCATGTTTGATTTCCTTCATAATCCTTCTTTATAAACAGTTTACATCAATTTATGCTTTGCAATGTGAATTCTGCCTATAATATGTTCAGTAACATGAGACCGGAAGATTGACCAGACACAGGGATATATGTTTGTGGTGTGCTTATGATCTGCTGCATGAAAGATATGCCACCAAACTGCAAAAGTGTAGGATATATGTCTTACTGTCTTTAAGGAATTGTCAGTATTTTGTCCCCATCTCGGTTGTCTTTGATGTGATTACTTCGGCTTTTCTACTGTGCCTAGACATTTACCTGTCTGTTGTTCCCACCATCTTCTCTTCCGCTATATCATCTATCCTTTTGATACCCATAACATTATGTTTTGCCAGTAATGTCACTTCTCCATCTGATATCTATCTTTTCAAAACATTTCATACCATCTCGACAATTGTCTCTTTGAATCCTGCTGGTGAATATCAGTCTTTTTGTCAGCTCATTTCAATGGTCCTTGAACTACTTTAATGCATTTCAGCTTATTCTTTTCTTTATTGCTGCTTTATTATGTTTGTATTTCTTTTTCTTGTTTTATGATTTACTTCTACTTCTTAGTCAAAACAATAATTTGTTCATCAAGGTCTTAGTCTCTCCACAACAATTCAAATTTGAATACGTAAGGTTCCATCAGCCATTTTAAAATATTTGATTGTCTCATGCAACCATTATGCTTGAGTATGTTTTCAATAAATACAATTATGTGGCAAAGTCACCACCCCAATGAAAAAGAACATCTGCTGAGATAATTGCTAAACTTGAAGATGAAGGATAGCAATATGTTCTAAACTCAAGGATACCAATATATTTATTCATCATGGCCAGTCTATATGTAAATGGGTAAATACGATAATAACACTGGCACTTTAGGATTAAAGAGTACAATATATTTGTGATAGGTATAGAGTTAACTAAATATATTAAACCACTGATTTTTTTCAATAGTTAACAAACACTAAGGGCAAGATTTTCAGCTCGGCATGATGGCGCATGCCCAACATGCCCAAGCGTGAAATAGCGCATGATGATGTCAGACAGGCATCCCCAATTCATCACGCACTCACACGGTATTTCGGTCGGCAGGCGTGCGCAAAAGTCAGCAGCACGCCCGCCGACAATTAAGAGGCCTACTAAGGCCCTTAAGCTGGTAATTATGTTGAATTTTTCATTGCCCGTCTAGCCTTATGGTTGGCAGGCGGGCGAATATGCCAGATGGCCTTTGCGTTTTTTGCGAAGCCTTATCCACAGGTGGGATGAGGTTTCCAACAGTGAATAAAAAGAAAATAAAAAATTTTTAAACCCATTTTCAACATGTCCTTGATCATGTGATAGTCACATGTGGGGACATGTTTCCCTTATTTTTCAAATCTTCATATTTCATTTTTAAATCCGTCAGCTCCCTGAGGCTGCTCTGTGCCTTCAGGGAGCTTTCAGTGAGCACACACCTGTGCATGCGCAGACTTAAGCACTTGCGCACCTCCTGCTCCCACCCTGGCAGCACTGAGGCTCTCAGCATGCGTTTTATGCTGGCTGGCTGTTAATTGGCCAGTCAGCGTGAAATTGTGGTCGGGGTCCGATCGCAGGCAGCGGACCGTTTGGCAGCCACTCCCAGGCCCGTCTGCCGTGCTCGCCTGACGAGGGGAAAATCCTCCCCCAAGAGTTTACATTCCATAGGAAAAAAGGAATGGCATTTTCAGTTCACAGAATCACCTCTTACAATGAGCACATATTGGTGCTCTATTACCAGTTTATGGCCTAAATACTGGTCCATATTTGTTTTCTGTTGGAATTACTAGGCTTTGCAAAACTAAAGAAAGTAACTGGAGGAACAGTAGGAAATGATCTTTGAAAGATGTTGGAAGAATTCTGTCAAAGTTTAAGATTGCAAATATTTGACATTAATACCAGAAGCTGCAAATAGACTTTTGAGGTAATAAAGAAGCCTAAAACCATGTTTGGAATCACATGTAACATTTTACTCTTGCCTGTGTGTCGTATGTCCCCTGATGAATGCGTAGCTCTGTTGCAAAGTTCTGTGCTAGGTTAGGTTGTGCTCCTGATTGATGTCTTGTGTAACTGTGGCATTTGATTGTACATACAATGTATAAATATTTTAAATAAATATGTTATTAAATGAAAATATATCTATCATTACTGATCACTTTATAGATGATTTTCATAGTGAATCTCTGCAAGTTAATTCACTTGATTTCAGTCATTAAAGAACTATTTTCTGTAATCCTTTTTGCATTTCTTCTATTGATAATCCAAAGTTTTCATATTTGTTAAATAAATGTGTGCCTCACTGTTATCTACCTTCTAATGAAGCCCCTGCAAAAAATAAAAATTATTGTATGAATAAAGTATTAAAAAATGATTGTCATTATAGCATTTAACTATGCCAGGCCCTTTCATTTTATTTGATTAGATGTAAAATTACACTTTGTAGACTTTGCATTACATCAATTACAGTTTAAACAGCCACAATGGAAGAGAATGTAATGTGAACATATACATTTTCACACTTTAAATGTACTTTTTGAAAGCGATGCCGAATAAATGTGTTGGTTAACTAACATATCATGTACTTGAAAAGTGCAGGCCCTAGACCAATGTTATTTTGCAAGCAAAAAAACTTCATGCATTATTCATGTTATTTCAATTTTGGGGTTTGACTTAAAATGTCGATGGATTATTAAAGCAATATTCATATCTAGTGAATTTCTCTATGTGAGTGTGAATGTTGTTAAATGTATCACAATTTTGGAGGGCTAGCCAATCATCTGGCAAAATCAATCTCTGGTTATAGTACAGTCTTTATGGTGCATATCTTTTCAGTCACTTTAACAATCCGTAAATGGTTTCTGTTTTTTTTTAAAATGGTGCAAAGTACATCAGAATATCATAAGATAAAGGTATTGATATCTTACTGGAGGAGCTATAAACAGGCAAACCTTTGTTTTCTCAAATCAAGGGTAAAAAAAAAAATATGTAATTTTTTCAGAACTGAGCATTGAATCAAGGGGCAGATTTCCCTCTTTTGTCCTTGAGCATTAAACAATAGCGTATAGAGGAAAATTGGATGGGGATGATCATGCACTTATACTGCAGAATACTCAGTTTTGCATATATTAATTTAGATGCACAGAAAATCAGGTGGTCTTTGTTACTGGTTTTCTATTCTCCTTAACTGATTTTGACCGATGCATCCCTTTAAGGATGGGATGTACCCAAGTGCAAAAGTGGAAAAAACTATTAGAAATGAACTGTTTTCAGTATAATATCACAAAGGACAGCACCTTTCCCATGGAATCACTAAATTATTCATTATATCTCTTTTGAGAAATCTTATAATCCCCTTTTTTATTTGCATGTTATTGAATCATTCTTTATTGAAACATACATGGGAATGTGAATATTTTACAATTTTACCTGCAAAGTAGTCTTTACTGAGTGCTTGTATGTTACATATGTATGTTCTATAGTCAAAATAAATAGTGAATACAGATACTAAACTATTTCCACTTACTTGTTATGATTAAATCAAAGTTTTAGACAAAGTCCGCTATGAACTCCTCATAATTATCAAGCATACATTCTCATTCCATTTAATTGTTTTCTCCTTCTGTTAATGACAATACATATGCTTGTAGAATTGACCAAACAAAATGCTTAGCTTTGTACAGTAACCACACAGTCATCTACCTGGCAATGTGGAAAATGTTCATAAAAAGTGGGACAAACCCAACTAAGCCAATTACCACTGTTATAGAGTTGATCTACAGACAACTTTTCTTTGTGGAAACAGTTAACTTTATTTACAAGACAACAGCAGCAGTTACACATGTGCATCAAACTCCATAACTAAAGAAGAACTCTAGTGTAGAGGTTCCCCGCACTGTTAACACATTGATTTACACAGATCATGTGATTTTACAACACAGGATTATTCTTAAAGCTACAGTCCTACATTTCCCAAAACTATAATTATTACATTCCTCCCCCTTTAACTCTTCTGTACATTTTGTATTTACAAGGATATTTATCTCTTGACATTATAATATTTACACAGGTCATGAAATTACAAGTTCAGTCTTTCAGGTGGTTTCCTGATCCAAATGGAATGCCGCAGCTCCATGACTTCAGATACTTTTGTAGGAAACACATTCTTTGGAACCACATTAACATCAGGTACCTCATTAAGCACAGGCAGTTCAATGTCTTTCACTCTGACAGAGACATCGGGCATGCCTGTCCTTCGTTGAGCAACTTCAACAGAAACCACTGGTTCAGTAATGGTTACAAGTAGAACATCATTTTTTTGGGGCATCTCTCTTCCTAAATGATCCGCATGCTTATGGGTGATCCAGCCCTCCACTCCCACGTGGTACGACAATGGGCCACTCACAGAGCTCACTTTACTAGGTAACCACTTCAATCCTTGACTGAAATTCTTTACATATACTGCTTCTCCCACAGTAAATTGTCGCTCATGACTATGCAAATCAAGAGTCGCTTTTTGGTTCTCTTGACTTTTCTCCACGTTCCCCTTCAAATTGGGAAGTATTAGGCTTAGTCCTGTCCGAAGACAGCACCTCATCAGTAATTCTGCAGGTGTTGCTCCTGTCGTAGTGTGTGGGTTTGATCTGTAGTGAAATAAAAAACAAGCAAGTTTGGTCTCCAACGGAACACCTGTTAACTTTTTCATTCCCGCCTTAAAAGTTTGTACTGCGCTTTCCACCAGTCCGTTTGATGACGGATGGTACAGTGTAGTCTTCACGTGGTTGATACCATTGAGGCTGATAAATTGCTGGAACTCAGCGCTTGTAAATGCAGTACCATCATCTGAGACGATTACCTCTGGTAATCCGTGGATGGCGAAGCTCTGGCGTAGTCTTTCTGTTGTAGCGCCGGACATTGATGACTTTACCTCATTAATGTCTAACAACTTGGAACGGGCATCTATAATCAGTAGAGACATGGTTCCAAGGAAAGGACCGACATAGTCAATGTGCAATTGCACCCAGGGTCTACCAGCCAACCCCCATGGGAATATTGGGGCTGCCACCATAAACTTTAGTAACTGTTGACTTTGTACACCGTGTTTTACCACATTTTCAATATTGCTGTCCAACTCGGCCACCAAAGATAACTCCGTGCTATCGTCTTCATTTAGGAGATCCCTGGATCACTCTGCAGCTTTACTAAAAGTGGCTCCTTTCCATGTGTAGGAACTACTCCCCATGCACCCCATAATAAAATACCATCTTGTCTGCTCACCTCATGTCTTCGGTTGAAAAATGGCTTCAATTCATCAGAGACTCGTTCCTGGGACCAACCATGTAACACTTGGTCTCTCACTCGAGACAAGACTGGATCGCGATTCATCCAGTTTCTTATCTGCCTGGCACAGACTGGTGAGGAATCTAGAAAATTTATCACTAGCATGAGCTCCTGTGGGATTGGGGCATGTTCATCATTCTCTTGCAAAGGAGAGCAACTTAGGGCATCGGCATTTGCTGTATGAATCCCTGGTCTATGTACAAAGGTGTATTCATACACTGCCAAAATTAGGGCCTGTCTTTGTATTCTTGCAGAGGCTATGGGAGTTATAGCCTTTTCCTTGCTAAGCAGACCCATAAATGGTTTGTGGTCTGATACTATTGTGAAATGTCGCCCGTGCACGTATTGGTAGAATTTTTTACATCAAAAATAATCAACAGACCTTCCTTTTTGACCTGAGAATATCCTTTCCCAGTTGTGGTACGTGTCCTGGATACATAGCCTATCAGCCTCTCTGTGTCGTCGTCCATTGTGTGAGATAGTACCGCTCCCACTTCATAGCGGGACGCATCACAGGTTAGCACCAATTCCTTCATCTGGTCATAATGCGCTAACAAATTTGAAGAGTGTAAGAGCTGTTTTACTTTCATGAAGGCTTCTTTTTGGGGGGCCTCCCAAAAGCAACGCTGTTTTTTCCTTAGCAGTGAATTTAGAGGGGCTAGAACTGTGGATAAATTTGGTAGAAATCGCCACTAATAATTTATCATCCCTAAAAATGATTTAAGTTCAGAGGTGTTCTTGGGTGCAGGAGCCTCACTTGTTGCTTTAATCTTCTCTTCAACCAACTGTAATTGTTGAGCTCCGCTGGCTCAAATAAATGACTTCATTTGCTTGGAAAGTGCATTTTTCCTTCTTCAGGTGCACTCCTGCTTCCAAAAATCATTTCAGGACTTCCTCTAGGTTAGCCAAGTGTTCCTTTTCTGTGAATCCAGTTAACAGTACATCGTCCAGGTAGACCACAACCTGAGGTGGTCCCTGTAGTAAGCTCCCCATTGTCCTCTGAAAAATGGCACAGGCTGAGAAAACACCGAAGGGCAGGCGTGTATATTCGTATAACCCTTTGTGGGTATTTATGGTTATGAATTCTCGGAAGGTATCATCCAGCTCCAGTTGCTGATATGAGTGACTCATGTCAAACTTTGTATACGTTGTCTCTCCTGCTAGTTTGGCATATAGGCCTTCAATCTTGGGAATAGGATACCTATCCAGTTTGGCTGCTCTGTTGACTGTTAGTTTATAGTCTGCACAGATCAGGACGATCTGGTCTGGGTTAAGGACAGGGACTATGGATGCTGCCCACTCTGAGAGCTGAACTGCTTTTATGACACCCGGCCTCTCTAGGTGGTTCAGCTCAGCGTCAACCTCTTCTCTCAGGGCTTATGGCACCGGCCTTGCTTTCAAGAAGCGAGGAGTTGCTTCTGGATCCATGTAAATCTCGGCCGCGCTGTTAACACATTGGTTTACACAGCTTATGTGATCTTACGACACAGGATTATTCTTAAAGCTACAGTCCAATATTTCCCAAAACTGTAATTACTACAACCACCCCATCAGTCTACCCTCAAACATCAGCAAAGTGATGGAAGGTGTCATTGACAGTGCTATCAAGTGGCACTTATTCAGCAATAACTTGCTCACTGATGCTCAGCTTGGGTTCTCCCATGGACACTTGGCTCCAAACCTTATTACAGCCTTGATTAAAATTATGGAAAAAGATCTGAATTCCAAAGAAGATGTAGGAGGGACCAATAGAGTATTTGACTGATCAAGGAGTGGTGTCAATGAGCCTTAGCAAAATTGAAGTCAGTGGGAATCAGGGAAAAACTCCATGGATTGAAGCCTTCCTTAGCACAAAGAAAGGTGGCTGTAGTTATTGGAAGCCAATGATCTCAGACCCAGGATATCGTCACAGGAGTTCCTGAGTATAACGTCCTTGGCCAACCATCTTCATCTGCGTCATCAATAATCTTCCCTCCAAAATAAGGTCAGAAGTGGGAATGTTTGCTGATGATTGCACAATATTCAGTATCATTCGCAGCTCCTCAGATACTGAAGCAATGTGTGCCCATATGCAACAAGACCTGGACAATATTCAGGCTTGGGCTGATGAGTGGCAAATAACATTGGCGTACGCAAGTGCGAGGCAATGACCATCTCCTACAAGAGAGAATCTAGCCATTTCCCCTTGATATTTAACATACCATCATTTAAGCCCCCACTATCAATGTCCTGGGGATCACTACGGGCCAGAAGCTTAACAGAGCCAGCTATAAGAGCAGGCAAGAGGCAGGGAATTCTGTAGTGAGTAACTCATCTCACAACAGCTGCCCTTATTCTAGGTGGTAGAGATTGTGAGCTTGGAAAGTGCTGTCGAATGTTGCTCATCTCAGGACTCCCCAAAGCCTGTCCACCATCTACAAGGCACATGTTAGGCGTATGATGCAATACTCTACTTGCCTGTATGAGTGCACTCCAAAAATACTCATGAAGCTCATCACCATCCAGGGCAAAGCAGCCTACCTGATTGACACTCCATTCACCACCTTAAACACTCACCCCCTCCCTCACCAGTGCACACTGGCAGCAGTGTATACCATTGACAAGATGCACTGGAACAACTCACCAAGGTTCCTTCACCAGCACGTTCCAAACCCGCAACCTTTACCAAATGGAAGAACAAGGGCAGTAGATGCATGGGAATGCCACCACCTGCAAATTCCCCTCAAAGTTACATACCTTCTTGACTTGGAGCTATGACACTGTTCCTTCTAATGTCACTGGGCTAAAACCAAGGAGCTCCCTACATAACAGCACTGTGGGTGTACCTACAACACACAAATAATAAAGGTTCAAGAAGGAGGTTCACCACCACCATCTTCCCAAGGGTCTTTAAGAATGAATAAGAAATATTGGCCTTGCCAGCGATGCTCTCATCCCACAATTGTATTAGAAAAAAGTATGATTGGTAAAACCAACAGAATTTGGTTAAAAGCAAAATACTGCGTGTGCTGGAAATCTGAAACAAAGACAGAAAATGCTGGAAAAACTCAGCAGGCCTGACAGTATCTGTGGAGAGAGAAACAGGGTTAATGTTTCGAGTCCATATGACCCTTCTTCAGAGCTCAACCAGAATGTTGGTACCTGTCAGTCTTTAATTTCAACGTTCTCTTACCGTCACAATGTTTCATTTCTATTGTAAAGAATCTTTCAATATCTTTAATAAGCAAATAGCCTATCACAATGCTATGATGTGTGCTTTTATCTGTGGCAGTAACAACCTATAGCAACCTGAAAAGGTCAATTTTGCACCTTGATGAAAGAATGTGAAAAAATAAACACTTTTTGCTTGTCTAAAATATAAATAGTGTAGGTGTATTTAATAAATTTAAATACTGTTGTTCAAATTAACCTCTGGCCAATGTTCTTTTCCTTTAGGATTAGTAATTCCTTAAACTGATTATACATCATAATGAAAGCTGTTGTGCTGACTGAAATGATGACATAGCAAGAATGGTAATGGATGAAAAATAGGATGCATTCAAATATGCACTCACAGGGGTGCATTTTTCACTCAGGAGGGATATATACTTACATTGAACAGGGCCTGAAGCTGTGCAGTACTATAATTGCTCCAAACTAAGCGTAGAATGGTTGGTGACACTGGAATTAAAGTAGAAAGAGCTGTTCCTTGCAGTAGTAGTAGGATATGCAATACTCCACGTGTGAGTCCCAACTTCAGTCTCAATCTCATGAAGAGAGGTAGAGTGGAGGAAAGCAATTTCACAGTGGGGAGGGAAGATTAGAAATTGATTGACCCTGGATCATTCTCAAACACTTGCCAGATAATAAAGAGCAACACTAGTAAAGGGCAGCACATATTCCCTCAGCAGGAAATTGAAAAACAGAAAGAAAGTATTACTTTCAAAAAGTCAAACAAAAAGAATAGTTACCTATGAAGAACCATAATGATCTGTAGAAATTTTCTTAAAAAGAATTGCTGTTACAATGTAGAAATAGAAAAATCATTTTACCATGGTGTTTAGTTATTACATTTAATAATGCTGCAAAAACTGAAGTATAAGTCACATTTGAATAAAAGTTCTATTATTACTCTTAGTTATGTTGCAAAAGTCATTCTGGTAGATCAGTTAGCTTCCTATGGGGAGGCGGTGGCATAGTGGCATTGTCACTGAACCTAGTATCCCAGAGACCCAGGGTATTGCTCTGGGGACCTGGTTTGAATTCCACCAAGGCAGGTGGTGGAGTTTGAATCCAATAAAATTCTGGAATTAAAAGGAGCCATTGTCGATTGTTGTAAAAACCCATCTGGTTCACTAATGCCCTTTAGGGAAGGAAATCTGCTGTCCAGGCCTGGTCTGGCCTACATGTGACTCCAGACCCACAGCAATGTGGCTGACTCTTAAAATGCCCTCTGAACAAGGGCAATTAAGGACGGGCAATAAATGCTGGCCTGGCAAGGGATGCCCACATCCCATGAATGAATAAAAAGAAATGTTTATAAACGAGCATGTTAACTATATTTAATAGGCATTCCAAAATATGCCAGTAATAAATGAGCTGGAATGAAAAGTTTACAAACTTGGTAGCTGATTTAAAAAGACCTCTTGCATTCCTCTTCCAAAACACAAAGGGTGGAATTTTCCATGCCCACTGGTATCGGGCGTTTTTAGCAGCGTAAGCAGACAATATGTTGAGAAGGCCAAAAATCGGTTTCACAACATCATGGAACCAGTTGCAATCGTCTACTCTGCCAGTCAATGGCAGGCCATGTTTCCCACTGCCGGACATCAGGAACTTCACTGTAATACATCTGCATATCATTATAAGCCGAGCTCACCGGAATCATCCCCCCCACATTGGATCATCCGAGCACGATGGCATGATTGCATACCAATGTGTTTCACAACTGCACATAAGCAACGTGCACCTGGCAAGCTGCACTTCGCTCGGGACTTTGAAACTTGTTTGCCTACCTTGCTTCGGGCGTCACTCGCGGTCATCAGTGCCAGGCTTTATTAAGGCACCATTAAATCAGTTTTAGGGGGGCTCATGGGCAAGTCTCTACTTACGAGACTAGCGGTAATGTGAGGGTGGCTTTTCAACGGCTGCAGGGCTATGGCTTGCTTGGGGAAGGGGGAGAACTGAGCTCAGGCAAGAGGAGAGGCTGCAGGGCAAGGGCTGTACTGGGTAAGGGTGTTACCCCAGGGTGTGTGTGAGTACACAAGTGGATCTGTGAAAGTGGCCTCAAGAGGATGAAGGCTGAGGAGGCAGTCTCCAGAGAAGGTGAGTCCAGGTGGAGATGTGAGGGTGTGTGTGAGTGAGTGATGATGTCCCATGATCTGGCAGTAAGTGAGATGTCAGTGGATGTGTGATGGGCTTGTGAATGTGTGAGTTTAGAGTGATGAGACGGTTGCCTTACCCCGGCGGCATGGATAAAATCATTCATCCTCTTTCTGCACTGGGTGGCGAACCTCTTCTGTTCTGCATTGGCACTGACCACCACTGCCACTGCCTCCCAAACCAGAGTGGTGACACTGATGGGCCTCCTGCGGCCAGCGTGGGGATAGAGAACATCGCAGCGAACTCCAACAGTGTCCAGAAGGCATCCCAGGGGTGTGTCACTGATTTGGGGGTTGCAGTCTTCTTGCCTTTCAGGGAAACATCTTCAGTGCAGCAGTCCTGGGCTGGAAGCACTGAGAGGTGTACGCGTATGGCTGCATGGAGTGAGGAAGTTGCAAGGTGATGGCGTGGCGGGCGAGTGAGAGCCCACCCACCATCGAAAGAGTTCATGGGACATCACCCGGGAATACATGATTAATGAGGAGGGATTGAGACAAAACGGCGTGAAAAGTCGTCATTGCGGCCGGCGGGAAAAATGTTCTTTTTCCCACCTGCTACCACACAATGCAACCCTGGGATGATTCCACCCAAATGTCAGTAGGTATAGACATAGTTCAAAATGGTACAATTTGTATTCAGCATTTCTGGCTTGCTGATGGGCAGTCTTATATATAGTGAAGAACCATTTTATATTTTTGGAGAGGTGTCCAAAATAACAACAGTTATGTTAGTTCATTGAAATGTTTTTAATTACATTTTATATATAAAAATATAATACAGCTTTGACACTGATCAAAACTGCATGATACTTGGAAAATCACATGTGATGTACACAGCCTCAGTCAGGAATGTTTTGCTTGAAGATTAGACATTTTCAATAATGTTCTGATAACGCAAGGGGTATTTCGCAGTCTAAATCAAGTAGTGTTACTTGTTTTTTTCCCAGCGACCAATTATATATTTGCATATATGATAATTACTGATGTTAATATCTAATATTTGGAATAAATTGATTGGATTCATATGATGTGTAGTGTAGGACAGATGTTAACTTAATTATTAGACCTACTTAAATGGTTGTATACTAGTCAGTGCAAAGTCAATTCAGATTGTGAATAGTTCAATAATTGCATGGTATCTCAGTTACTTCCTTAGCTTTTCGAATCTTTGGGCGGAATCGTCCCAGATTTGCACTAAGTGTGGTAGCAGGTGAAAAAAAGAATGCTTTACCCGCCAGCCGCAATGGCGGCTTCTCACCCTGTATTGTCTCAATCCCGCCACATTAATCATGCATTCCCAGGAAACATGGCGTTTCGATGACAGGCGGGCTGTGATTCACCCACCATGCCGTTACCTCGCTGCTTCATCACTCTGGGCGCCACATTTAAAGTGCAGCTGTGTGCACACCTCGCAATGCTTCCAGCCTAGGACTGCTGCACAGAAGACTTGACCCCGAAAGAAGATTGGAGCCCCCAGGTTTAGTGACACACCCTCAAGTGCCTTTTGGATGCCGTGGAGACCCGCTGTGATGTCCTCTACCTCCACTCTGGCCACTGGAGAGGTAGCAACATTACCACTCTAGCTTGGTAGGCAATGGCACTGATCACCACTACCAATGCTGCACAGAAAAGGCTGGCCATCCAATGCAGATAGAGGATGAATGATCTCATCTTTGCAGCCAGGGCATGGCAGCTATCTCATCACTCTAATCTCACACACTCACAAGCCCATCACACATTCACTGGCATCTCACTCACTGCCAGCTCAAGCGACATCACCGCCCATTCTCACACACATACCCTCACATGTCCATCTGGCCTCAACTCCTCTGAAGACTGCCTCCTCAGCCCTCACCATCTTGAGACCACTTGCACAGATCAACTTGTACCCCCACACACACCCTGGGATACCCCCCTTTCCCAGTACAGCCCTCACCCTGCAGCCTCTTCCTTCGCCTGAGGTCACTTCTCCCCCTTCCCCAAGCAAGACCTAGCCCTGCAGCCGCTGAAAAGCCACCCATGCCTTACGGCTGGTCTGGTAGACAGAGACCTGCCCGTGAGCCCTCTAAAAGTGATGTGGTGCTGTCTGTGAAGCCTGGTGCTGATGATCACGAGTGTTGCCTGAAGCAAGGTTGGCAAACAAACCTCGAAGTCCTAAGCGAAGTGCAGCTTGTCGCTTATGTACAATTGTGAAACACATCAGTGTGATTGCACGTTGATGTGCTCGGATGGTCCAGCATCTGGGGAATGATTCCGGCGAGCTGGGCTTATAACGATATGCAGATGTATTACAGTGAAGTTCCCGATGTGCGACAGACCTGTCCTGCCATTGACGGGCAGAGAGGATGATTGCAAACTGGTTTCACGATGTCATGAAACTGACTTTTAGCCTTCTTGCCATATTTTCTGCTCACAGCGCTGAACACGCCCAATGCCAACAGGCACAGAAAATTCAGTCGATTATCTTATTTGCGCTGTGTTATTGATGAAATAATAGGCATCATACAACAAAACTATTGCATAAGACTAGGAGTAAAGTTGCTGACTTTGTATTTGAATCTGTGTCACCGCTGTTAATAACATTGCTAATATTACTTGGCAGAAAAGCCTTTGCGCAGAAAAGTTAGATGCATAGCGCCTCTTTTTTAGGCGCTATGAGTTCCCTTACATGTCCAGAATGACATCCCATTGCATGCATGAACTCTTTTGGTGCAAGTTGCACCAGATGCCATATTGTTGAGGGCAATACTGTACACGTAATGAGTGTCCCTTGGATGTATGCAGAAGCAGATCATGACATCGATCAGCATTTAACATCTCTTAATCATGCTTGCTTCAACATGCATTCAGCAGCAGAAAGGAACCCACCACAGGGCTATTTAAAGAGATCAACAACTACTTTCAGGTTAGTTATTGATTGGTTTTAGCTGGATGTTGTTACAATTGTACAAGCCTTGAGCAACTTTAAACAACTCTATAGAGCACCAAAGTCTACAGGGAGTGACGTGGCACATGCTGAAGGGATTGGTCCTGACTTCCAGGTTTCTGCACAAAGCAGTTGCTCCCAGGCATGTTCACTAGTAGTCATTCTCTTTGCAATACTTCACGACTGGGAGAATAAACAGAGGACATGCAGAGCCACCTGCTAGAAGAGGGAAGAGAAGGACAGGGAGTCGGTCTCTCAGCAGGAGGTCATGTTCGCTCAGGGTGTTCAGGGAGACATTTTCCTACTTGATCCTCAGCATGCAACAATGTATGACATGTCAGTGCTTCACTAAGTACATGCTCAATGAAATCTGCCAGCTGTTAGTGTCAGCTGTGGCTCAGTGTGTAGCACTCTTTTCCCTGCTTCAGAAATATTGTGGGTTCAAAATCCACTAGAGATTTGAGCACAGAAATCTAGTCTGACACTCTAGTGCAATACTGAGGATGTGCTGTTCTGTTAGAGATTCTATCTTTTAAATGAGACATTAAACCCAGGTATCTCTCCTAGGTAGATGTAAAAGATTCCATTGCACTGTTTTGCAGAAGACCAAGGTATCCCAGGTATCCTGGTCAATATTTATCCCTCAATTAACATCACAAAAAACAGATTATGGCCAGAATTTTTCGTCCCCATTGGCGTCGGGTGTCATGGCGAGTGTGAGCGGAAAATGTGGCGGGAAGGCCAAATATTGGTTTCATGATGTCATGAAACTAGTTTGCGATCGTCCACTCTACCCGTCAATGGCAGCCCACGTTTCCCACCACCAGACACTAGGAATGTCATTTTAATACATCTGCATATAATTATAATCCCTACTTGCCGGAATCATTCCTCCCACGCTGGATCGTTCGGGCACGTTAGCGTGATTGCGTGCTGACGTGTTTCACAACAGCATTTAAAAGACGTGCACCTGGCGAGCTGAACTTCAAGGGGAACTCAGAGGTGAGTGCACACTAACATTGCGCAGCGCTCATGAGGGTACCTGTTCGACTTCAAGATTGAGGCACCACGCTTTCAGGCGAGGGCACAGGCAAACCGCTTTTCCTGGTTGGCTGACAGTGCGGTGCTGGGACAAGGGCTGCACTGCGTCTGAGTCGAATTATGGGGGGGAAGGGCAGCACAGTCTGATGGTAGTGCACTAGCACATGTGGGTGGGGCAGGGGAAGGAAGCAGCCACACATTAGGGAAACCTTGTTTAAAGTGACCATGCCTCCGCAGCTGAGACAGTTCAAGCGTAGCCACATTGACATGCTTGGAGTTGGGCATCTAGCTTATCTGCCCACTCAAGCAATGTAGAAGCATGAAAGTGCCACTAAATGCTCCAGAGCTTTTCACCCCTCGGGCATAGACTGCAAACTAATGAGCAATTTAGGGGACTGCGGAATAGTTGGAAAATTGGGCACGTTGTACAATCTCTTTGCGAAAGCTGGCCATGGAGCAGTCACTCGTGGGGGCGCGCACAGGCCCTTGCAATGTTTTAATTCATGTGTGGACCAATCTGTCCCATGGTTCGAGCTAGCAGTGCAGCCTAGCAGCACGGGTTAGGAGAACGCCTGCACCTGAGCTGAGAGCACAGCATGCAGCCCTGTGGGCAAAGATGCCGCCAAATGGTTGGGTGTAGTGGGGCAGAGGTGGGTGGGGTTTCAGGCAGCCATGCAGCGCACTAAACTCTGACCATCCAAGTGGTGGCCAGCACTCTCCAGCATGTGTTAAGGGGCCTTCAGAATTAACCAAGAGAAGTTCCTAGTACACCCAAGCTAACTCAGGTGTCTCTCTTTTTCATCCTGCAGGAGGAGTACATCAGAAGAATGGAGCCTGGTGAACTAGCTGTATGGTTCGTGGGTTACTGGGAGCGGAGACAAAGGAGAAGAGAGTTACGGAGGCTCCTGGCTGGCAGAAGGAGGAGCAGCACCCTCAAGAAGAAGGGGTGGCTGGGGCTCTTGGACATGCCACTGAAGAATCACAGCGAGCCATTCCTGGTTGGCCTCGCTAGACTCAGGGTCTACAAATGGCACTTGTCATTCATGCAGATGACCAAGAACCAGTGTTGTTGAAGACTGTGCATGTACAGGGAACTGGTCAGTCACACCTGCCACCTGTTGCAGGATTTGGTGCCACGGGGACATGGAGGGCATCCACTGCCTGTGGCCGTGACAGTGTTTGCAGTACTAAATTTTTACGCCAGTGACTCCTTTCAGGGCTCCACAGGTGATGTCTGTGGGATATCACAAGTCTCCAACCACAAATGCATCCATGAGGTCACAGATGCCACCTTCAGGAGGGCACACAACTTTGTGCATTTTGCTCAGGATCAGGAAAACCAAGAAGCAAGAGCGCTGGGATTTGCGCAGATCTCAGGTTTTCCACAGTTGCAGGGTGCCATCGACTGCACTCACATGGGGCTCAGATCTCCATGGCAACAAATTTTCTACTACATCAACCACAAGGGCTTCCACTAGCTGAATGTGCAGCTGGTGTGCGACCACCACAAACGCATCCTACAGGTCTGTGCACGGTTTCCAGGGAACGTCCACGATTCCTACATTCTCCATCATTCTCAGATCCCTGATGCCTTCCAGGGTCCACAGAGGCTGCAGGGATGGCTCCCTGGGGACAAGGGCTACCCGTAGAGGCCGTGGCTGATGACGCCCATGTGATGGCCTCAGACTGCAGCAAAGAGAAGATACAACGAGTATCCCAATAGTCTGCTATATCGCAATTCATGTGGCAGCATGGTTTTAATTGTATGCACGCTTTTCACTTGTTCATGGATTGCGCACCAGAAGCACCATCTATGTAGCCAGCCCATTGCCCTTGTAGCCCTGTAGCCACCTCTGATTTGTCATTGTGGCTGAAATGAGGTGGCACAGCAGCTGCCTCAGACTGAACTTACCATGACTGCTACCAGGATATGGGGCATTGATGCCTGATTCATCATGTATAGTCGCACACCAGCTGAATGTTGAAGGAACAAAATCCCTTCTGCCTCCAGTATTTCTCAGAGTTGACATGCACTGCCCGCAAAACAAAGTGCATACAGTCAATGGCACCCTGCACCATAGAGAAGGCTACAATTCTCACAATGCTCATTCCGCCTGCTTCTCCCTGACTACAGAGAATGAAAATTATTCAGTTCCTTTTGAATACAGAGCCTCATCGACCTCCTTTATCAAACAATGAGCAGCAAACTGGGGAATGTTCCAAATTTCCATGCCCACCTGCCTTGATATTCGCCTCCATATGAGGCTGAAAATCCTCATGTAATGCCAAGGTGTAGGGCAGAATCATCCCAGATTTGCACTAAGTGAGGTAGCAGGCAGGAAAAAGAATGATTTACCCACTGGCCGCAATGGCAGGTTTTCACGCTGTACGGTCCCATTCCAGCCTCATTAATTATGCATTGCCAGGAAATATGCTGGGTTGCTGGCGGGGCGTCCTCTGGTTCACCAGCCCCGCCGCCACATCCGCATCCCCGTCGACGTCCTCCTCATCAGGGGAGACTTCCATCTCCTCCATCTCCTCCTCAGCCAGCTCCTCTCCTCATTGCAGCGCTAGGTTGAGAAGGGCACAACAGGCGACAGCAATGCATGACACCCTCTGTGGATCATATGCAACTCATGCTACAACTCGCACTTTGGTGGAGCAAATAATCAGGATGTTGAAAATGAGGTTCCGGTGCTGGACTGGTCTGGTGGAGCCCTGCAATATGCCCCTCAGCCACAGCTACGTTCACAGCCAGGTGTCTTTGGAGAGGGAGCACGCAGTGTCCGCCAGCACAATCGAGGTCTTCGGTGCCCAGTGGACACCATGGGGACTGGGGTGCTTTATTGACCCCCTTAATCACGTTTTAATTTGAGGTTTGTAAGTTTTATTTAAGGTTTCTCTTTCTTTCTTGCAATATCACTTTAAGGGGTTGCTTCTTAATTTGTCTCTCATTTGTACGAATTTAGTTTAATTGGTTGCTCAAAAGAGTAAAAGCCAATGGCCCACTCCTATTATTTATGTTCTTACTAGTGGTAAAATGTTTTGACATGTCTGGTGGTCATGAAAGACGCTATATAAATGCTTGTCTTTATTTTAAAAATCCCAAAGACTGAATCCATTGGGCAGGATTTCCCCTATGTTGGGTGGGCATAGCGGGCGGGCCTGGGAGAAGTTGCGAAACAGACCGCTACCCCGATTGGCCCCTGACTGCGATTTCATGCTGGCCGGCCAATTTACGGCCAGTCAGAGTGAAAGGCGTGCTGAAAAGCTCAGCACTGCCGGGTTGGGGGCGGGAGGAGGCTGAGCATGGAAGTCTGCGCATGTGCAGGGGAGTGCGCATTGACAGCTCCCTGAGGGCACAGAACTGCCTCAGGGAGCTGAAGATTTGGACAAAGGAAAATAAAGATTTAATGAATTATATAAACATGTCCCCATGTGACTCAGACACATGAAGAGGGACATGTTTGAAATGAAGTTGAAAAAATTTTTCTGCTTTTTTATTTGCCGTTGGAAACCTCATCCCGCCTGTGGATGAGGTTTTGTAAAAATGCAAAGGCCGCCTGGCCTCTTCGCCCACCCACCAACGGAACAGCTGAGCGGGCAGTGACAAATACAATTAATTACCTGCTTAAGGGCTTTAATAGGCCTCTTAATTGTCGGTGGGTGCGCTGCCGACTCTCGTGCGCACCCGCTGACTGAAAGATCATGAAAGTGCGCGATGACGTAAGGATGCTCGCCCGATGAAAGTAAAATCCCAATTGTCTTTGGTGCCTACTCCAAACTGACCCTATCCCTCTCCATGACAACTGCCTGAGACTAAACCAAACTGGACGCAAACTTGGCATCACATTTGACCCTTAGATGAACTTCTGTCCATATCTGCACATCACCTCCTCTGGTCACATCTTTTGCTTATTTACTTGTCCCATTACCACTCCCATTTGGCCTTGCACCATGAAATATTTTGTCATTTAATCTCTCCTGCCCTCCACCCTAACTTCCCCTTTTGTTCTTCTTCCCCCCACTCTTCATTTTCACTTGCTCAAAATCTATTACATTTCCAACTTTTCCCAGTTCTGATGAAAGATCACATTCACTCTGTTTCTCTCCAGAGATGTAGCCTGACCTGCTGAGTATTTCCAGCAGTTCCGAAGATAAGTCATGTTGGATTTGAAATGTTAACTCCATTCCTCATTCCACAGATGCTACCAAATTGTTGAGTTTTTCCAGCACTTTGTTTTCATTTCTGATCTCCAACATCCGCAGGATTTTAATTTATTACCCAAGCACTGATCCTTGCGCTACCCTACTAATCACTGCCTGCCAACCTGAGGATGACCTGTTTATTTCTATTCTCTGTTTTCTATCTGTTAACCAATTTTTAAATATGCCAGCTGTATTATCTGTATCCCATGTGCTCTAATTTTGTTTACACTTGTCCTGGGTGGGTGCTTATCAAAAGCATTCTGAAAATCCAAATGACCATGTTTACTGGTTCCCTCTTATTTATTCCTTTTTTTTCATTCCTTCATAGGATGTGGGTGTTGCTGGCTAACTGCGCTGTGTCACTGGCTAATTGCCCTTGTTCAGGGGGCATTTAAGAGTCAACCACATGGCTGTAGGTCTGGAGTCACATGTAGGCAGCAGATTCCTTCCCTAAAGGACATTAGTGAACCAGATGGGTTTTTACAACAATCAGCAATGGTTTCATGGTCATCATCGGACTTTTTAATTCCAGATTTTTTATTGAATTCAAATTTCACCATCTGCTGTGGTGGGATTCAAACGTGGGTCCGCAGAGCATTACTCTGGGTCTCTGGAATACTAGCCCATTATGCCATTAACCTGCTATTAACATCCTCAGAAAATCCAAGCAGGTTTGCCAAACATGATTTCCCATTCATAAATCCATGTTGGCTCTGCCCAACCAGAACATTATTTTTGAAGTGTCCAGTTATCACATCCTTTATAATAGATTCTAACATTTTCCCTACTACTGACATCAGGTTAACAGGTCTGTACTTCTTGGTTTTCTCTCTCCTCCTTTTCTTAAATAATGGGGTTACATTTGCTATCTTCCAATTTGCAGGAGCCATTCTATAATCTATAGAATTTTGAAAGATGATCATCAATGCATCCACTATCTCTGTAGCCACCTCCTTCAGCACTCTGGGGTGTGGATCAGCAGGTTCTAGGGATTTATCAAATTTCAGGCCCATTAATTCCTCTTTTTTAATACCACTAATTTATTTCAGTTCCTCATTCAGGCGAGTCCCTTGGTTCACTATTATTTCTGGGAAATTTTTTCTATCTGCCTGCATGAAGACAGACACAATGTAATTATTTAGCTTCTCTATTCCCCATTATAAATTCTCCTGTCTTTGCCTGTAATAGACCTATATTTGTCTTTGCTAATCTTTTCCTTTTTACATACCTATAGAAGCTTTTATAGTCCATTTTTATGTTTCTTGCTGGTTTATTTATATTTAATTCTCCCTTTCTTCTTCAGATTCTTGGTTCTCCTTTGCTGTATTCTAAAATGCTCCCAATCCTCAGGCTTACTACTCTTTTTTTTAAGCAATTTTGTACGCCTCTTCCTTTGTTAGCCATGGTTTGCACATTTTTCCTGTTCGGTTTTTGTGCCTTAACTTTTGTGTCTGGTGATGACAACATTTAAACACAGCAAGCACCTTTTAAAGGGAAGGTGTACTCTGGCTACAGGAAACATTGATGAAAATGCCAGGCAAAACAGAAAAAGCAAGGGTTCCCATCCCTTTTGTTCTTGTGCTGCATTGGAGATATTGGTGGAAGAGGTCAGCCATCCTCTTCACCTCTAACCTTCCCCACAAAACCCCCACCATTTCAGGAAAAAGTTTATAGCCTCATATGAGTTGTTAAGGTAGGCCAACTAACTCAGACATCTTGTTTCTCTCTGCTTAGTCCTGCATGATCTGTAGCCCCAACACTCTTTCATCCTCCCTTCCCCAATTCCCTTCTCTCTGCTCCATTTCAGCACGTTTTCCCTCCACAATCTGTTTTTTAAATTCTTTCATGAGATGTGGGTGTCGTTGACTAGGCCAACATTTATTGCCCATCCCTGATTGCTCTTGAGAGGGTTGTGGTGAGCTGCCTTCTTGAATTGCTGCAGACCATGTAGTTAAGGTACGCCCACAGTGCTGTTAAGGAGGGAGCTCCAGGATTTTGACCCAGTGAAAGTGAAGGAACGGCAATATATTTCCAAGCCATGATGGTGAGTGTCTTGGAGGGGAAATTGCAGGTGGTGGTGTTCCGGTGCATCTGCTACTCTTGTCCTTCTTTGTGGTAGAGGTCTTGGGCTTGGAAGGTGCTGTTGAGGGAGCCTTGGTGAGTTGCTGCAGTGCATCTTGAAGATGGTACACACTGCTGCCACTGTGCATCGATGGTGGAGAGATTGACTGTTTAAGGTGGTGGATGGGGTACCAATCAGGCAAGTTGCCTTGTCCTGGATGGTATTGAATACCTTGAGCGTGTTGGAGCTGCACTCAAGAAGACAAGTGGGGAGTATTCCATCACACTCCTGACTTATGCCTTGTAGATGGTGGACAGGCTTTGGGGAGTCATAAGGTGAGTTATTCACCACAGAATTCCTAACCTCTGACTTGCTCTTGTAGCTGCAGTATTTATGTCTTGTCCAGTTCAGTTTCTAATCAATGGCAACCCCAGGATGTTGATAGTGGGGAGATTTAGCAATGGTAATACCATTGAATATCATGGGAAGTTGGTTGGATTATCTCTTGTTGGGATGATCATTGCCTGGCACTTGAGCCCAAGCCCAAATGTTGTCCAGGTCTTGCTGCATAAGAGCATCTGAGGAATCACGAATCGTGCTGAACATTGTGCAATCATTAGGGAACATCCCCACTTCTGACCTTATGATGGAGGGAAGATCGTTGATAAAACAGCTGCAGATGATTGGACCCAGGAGACTACTCTGAGGGACTCCTGCAGTGATGTCCTGGGACTGAGATGATTGACCTCCAACAACCACATATGAAACATATAAGATTCTTAGCGGGCTTGACAGGGTAGATTCTGAGAGGTTGTTTCCCCTTGTGGGTGAGTCTAGGACTAGAGGGCATAATCTCAGAGTAAAAGGGCACCCATTTAAAACAGAGATAAGGAGGAATTTCTTCTCTCAGAGGGTAGTCAATCTGTGGAATTCTTTACCGCAGAGGGCTGTAGAGGTTGGGTCATTAAGTATATTCAAGGCAGAGATAGACAGAATTTTAATCAGTAAAGGAATCAAGGGTTATAGGGAAAAGGCAAGGAGGAGGAGCTGAGGATTATCAGATCAGCCATGATCTCATTGAATGCCAGAACAAACTCAATGGCCCGAATGCTCTACTTCTCCTCTTACATGTTATGGTCTTATGGTCACAGTCATATTCCGTTGTGCTAGGTGTGACTCCAAACAGTGGAGTGTTTTCCCCGATTCCCATTGACTCCAGTTTTTCTGGAGCTCCTTGATGCCACACTTGGTCGAATGCGGCCTTCATGTCAAGGGCAGTCACTCTCACCTCACCTCTGGACAGCTCTTTTGTCCATGTTTGAACCAAGGCCGTAATGAGGTCAGGAGCTGAGCGGCCCAGGCAGGACCGAAACTAAGCTTCCGTGGTCAGGTTATTGCTAAACAAATGCCACTTGATATCACTGTTGATGATATCTTCCATCACTTTACTGATGAGCAAGAGTAGACTGATGCAGTGGTAATTGGCCGGGTTGCATTTATCCTGTTTTTTGAGTGCAGGACATACCTGGGCAATTTTCCAAATTGCCGGGTAGATGCCTGTGTTGTAGCTGTGCTGGGACAGCTTTGTAGGGGCGCGGCAAGTTCTGGAACAGAAGACTTCAGCACTATTGCTGGAATGTTGTCAGGGCCCATATGCTTTGCAACATCCAGTGCCTTCTGCTGCCTCTTAATATCATGGGGAGGATGAATCGAATTGGCTGAGGGCTGGCATCTATGATGCTGGAGACCTGAGGAGGAGGCTGATTTGCAACCGCTCGGCACTCCTGGCTGAAGATGGTTGCAAATGCTTCAGCCTTGTCTTTTGTTCTTCTGTTGCCACAGAGGCACTTTGAAACTGGCACTATCCTCACCAAGAGGCACAGGCTCTGTTTAATTGGCATCAGCAACATGCAATACGAAGCCCCCCCCATTGGGCAAGCTGCCAATGGACTGTAAAATAAAAGCAAAATACTGCAGATGCTGGAGATCTGAAATAAAAACAGAAAGTGCTAGAAAAACTCAGCAGATCTGGCAGCTTCTGTGAAGAGTGAAACAGAATTTACATTTTGAGTCCAATATAACTCTTCTTCAGAAGTGGAAGCGTGCACTAGACCTGCTGAATTTTTCAAGCACTCACTGTTTTTACTGCCAATGAACTGTTTAGCTAGAGTTGGCAGCCCACCTGTTACATGTAAATTATCCAGGGCCTTAGTTGCTTTCTTGTGATCAGGCACCCACCCAAAGTGCAACAAAAACCCTCCACTCAAATTGCTGCCTTGATGAATTTTTACCCAAAAATGTTTGATGATTTCTGAAAGAGATTTAAAAGAAATGTTTTCAGGATATGGGTGGTGCTGTATGGTTGCATCTGTTGACCAACCTCTATATTGTTTATAGATTTGATTGGCCTACATATAATACTAGTTATCACCTTGGCGATAATCTTTTGAGCTGGATTTTACAGGGGATGGAGGTGGGCAAGAGTGGGCGTATTGCTGGCCTCATCCCCACCCCGTTGGAAAAGTTAGTTGTGAACCAACCAGCTTTTAAGAAGGTCACCATCTACAAGGCACAAGTCGGGAGTGTGATGGAATGCTCCCCACTTGCCTGGATGAGTGCAGCTCCCACAACACTCAAGAAGTTTGGCACCACCCAGGGCAAAGTAGCCTCTTTGATTGGCACCACACCCACAAACATTCACTCCCGCTATCACCAACGCACAGTAGCAGCAGTGTGTATCATCCAAAAGATGCACTGCAGGAATTCACCAAGGCTCCTTAGCCAGCACCATCTAAACCCATGAACACTATCATCTAGAAGGACAAGGGCAACAGACACATGGGAACACCAACACCTGGAAGTTCCACTTCAAGCTACACATCATCCTGACTTGGAAATATATTGACTTTCCTTCATTGTCGCTGGGTCAAAATCCTGGAATTCGCTCCCTAACAGCACTGTGGATGTACCTACACCACTTGCAGCGGTTGAAGAAGGCAGTTCATCTACACATTCTCAAAGGCAGTTAGGGATGGGCAATAAATGGTGGCCTAGCCAACGATGCCCACATCCCATGGATGAATTAAAAAAACCCCACAGCGATAACATGCTGTTGGTAGCCTAAACAAGCAGAGAGTGGGACTTGTGCCCCTCAGTGGGAGGAAGTCCAGCCCTTAAGGGATGCAGGGCAATCTGATTGGCCGGCAGCTTTAGCAGCCCCAGCAGTGCCAGAACTCACTACTGTGTACTGCTGGGACTGCAAGCAGGCCCATGAATAAGAGAGCAATGGATCCTGGGCTCAGGTAAAGCCGGGATTTTTGGTCGGAGAGGGTTAGAGCACCCCAGAAAGGGGTGGGTGAGGGAGTGTGTGTGGGTTTTGAAGGCCAAGAAGGAAGCCACAAAGAGGGGATTATCATCTTGTTAGCGGAAAGGGTTGCCCCCTAGGCACACAGGACACCCAAAGGATGTACCACCCTTCCTACCCGCTTTTTCACCTCAAATGGTGAAAAAAACGGACCCCCCCACTACCGTCATTCTGCCATTCCTACCATGGTATGGCATGGGCATCGTAATATTTGGGTCAACTGACTTGTTAACAAGCCTCAGTTGTGTGGTAATGATGTTTTTTTTTTAAATGACAGGTGGACTGCCCATTTCAGCACCCGTCCACCTTCCATATTATGGGAAAGTGCTGTGAGCCAAGGTCATCACACCAGATTTCATGCATGCGTAGCAGGGCAGCTGTTCTGATTTGCAAATATAAAATCCAACCCTTCATATCCTCGGTAGTAGACTGGGCTAGGAAGGGGTGATATGCAAACTTTCACTGAAACAACCCAACAGCATTTATTTTCCTGTTGCTAGTTCACAAACGATCAGATTTATCAAATTCAGTTCCATACCATTCTGCAGCAGGTTTTGAGCTTATGATACCTAAGTTACATGTCAAGTACCATCTCCACGGTGTTATCATAGCCACGGTGTTATCGTACCCTGGTAACATTGGTTGCCAGAGTGACCTGACAGACCCCAGGTAGCAATTAATTTGTCTCAAAGGACTTATCTTAACACCCAAGCAATAGTGCCAGTCATTTTTACCTTTACAAGCAAGAAAAATAAATGCTTAACTTGTTCTTGATCTTGGTTCAGGGTTTTCAGATAATTTATGGTGTTTAGCAATTCCACTTTGCCACAGCGAGCTATGACATATGATTCTATCCATTTCATGCAGGGTGTGAGTACAATTAGGCCTGATGTCAAAAACAGATTTGCCTCCACAGCCACAACTCACTTCTGTTCACCTTGGAACTGCTACTTACAGGGCATTGCTTTCTCAAATTCACTGATTGCATTCTCTGAAATCTGTGTGTAGCTGTATCGGTAACCGCAAACATTGATCAGAAGAATGCAGGGGCTCATACGATACTTTGTTCCATTGGGAATGCTGGTCTACCTGGCTGACAGAAAAAGAACAAATGGGGGAAATGGTGGGTGCAAGAGAGGCTGTACCACATACTGTGAATGCTGTTTGAAAGGTTGTATGAATACACACAGAGTAGTTGGTGTGAAGGGAGAAAAGACTTAGGGATAATTTTAACCCAAATTTCCTGATGTGATCAAACCAGTCAGTGTTTTACACACCGACCAATTTGACTTTCCACAGCTGATCTGGTTGTGTCAAATACCGACTGAGCATCAAATACCGACTGACTAACCACTCAATGAATATTACAGAATAATGACATTTTTAAGTGCATAGTTTGATTTCTCGCACAAGGATATTTCAATGCATCAGCTGGCAGGATAGGTTGCCCAGCAATGAGTTAATGAGAAGATACAGTCTGTTTGCTGCAATACAGAATTGTTTAGTGAGAGGATAGTAATGACAAATGTCTGTGCGCCCTTTGGCTGATTACTAGCCAGACATTGATGGAATAAGCTTGGGTAAGATAATTTGGAATGCCAAAGCTGAGATAGTGTGACCATTTACAGGAAGACCTGAATGAAAGAGTGATAACAGCAGTCAGCTGCAGGCACTGACAGAGGACTGAAAGTGCTATCGTGAGGTTTCTCACCTGCTCATGATGACGGAGTGATTATTCATGGCCAACTGTTGCCTCCACTCTTGTCTTTTCTTCTCCAATTCTACTTTACAACAGTGGCTACACATCAAAAATATATCATTGGCTGCAAGGCATTTGATCATGCTGAGACCAGGAAATGGATTATTTAAATGCAAAATCTTTCCGTTCTTCTTGCCAATCTTTTAGTTTTCAGTTGTAATGAAGAGTTAACCTGGAAAATTAGCCTTTCTTTTCTCTTTATAGATGTTGACTGACCTTTTCTGTATTTCAAGCATTTTCTGAGCATTTTTCATAGAATACAGAGCTCCAACACAGACCATTTGGCCCAACCAGTCCATGCCGGTGTTTGTGCTCCAATTGGGTTTCTTCTTTATTTACCCTCCTTATCTATTCTATCAGCATAACTCACAACTCTTGAGTATTACTGAGAAAAGAGTCATGCTGTCAAAATCTTTCATCTTGCACTCATCAGGACAGATGCAAGAATACCAAATTTCAAATGGAACAATGATTTATACTGCATGAGAAAAAGGGTGCTGATTGGCTGGCAGGTCGACTTCGATTGGTCAAGGCATATTTGTAGTCCTTAAGCCCATCTTCCAAGGGACACCCCAGGCTGGGTTTATGTCCCACAGAATCATGCGTTTGCAGGAAGGCAAAGGTATTTGCCAGAGCCCTTGTGAGCCATGTGCAAGAAGTCTCCCGCGCACGCTGAGCATTTGCCCTTCAAACGCTCATCTGTCCCAACGCCCTAACATTGTAAGTACTACATGCTGGTGTTCCCCCTCAGTTGCACAATTGAGCTGACCTGCATCTCTGCCCACACTGGATTATCCAACTCCGACGCAGCATCTCAAGATCTCCTCCATGAGGCTCTGGATAGTTGCGAACAGCCGTGTTACATTCGTGTGCAGTCCAATACCTTTACCCCTCCCTCTGTGATCCACCCCCCGAACACCGCACCCCCCATCCCTGTCCATAATCATTGACGCCACTGGTGTAAGGTTTGACTTTCCCCAGTTACCCTTCAACCCGCCGCCATCACCCTCTGTCCTGTGCAGGTGAAAGGTAAATGTCCATGACCCCTACCTTCCTGAGGAGCCTACCCCTGTGACAGTAGATCTGCCCCTCTTTGTCCTGCCTAAAAAATACAAAGTCCACTGCCCAATTATCTTTGCAGGCTTAATGTGACCATCACAAATCTCACCTCACTCTCATTCTGTTTCCTGGCATGACATGCAAACTGCAGATGGTGTGGCCATCGGTCTCTTGCTTCCCAAAGCCCTGTCTACCCTCACCCAGATCCATCCCTCGATCCTATGTTTATACTTTCAGATACTGAAAAATGACTGCCTGGCCAGTCACTGCACTCCCGAAAGAAGGGTGAGAGCAACAGCAGTCCTCTGATGAGGAACCAGTGCCACTCGATCTGACACTTGCAGCCACCAGCTCAGATACTGTCACTATGCTTACCTTAGAAGTAGCTTAGAGTTTTAACTTTGGAAGTAACAAAATCCTTGAAATGGCTAAAATTATTAAACATGTCCAGAAGCCAAGAGAACCTGTTGACTCCATCATTAATGACCTGTACAGAATGGTTAAAGGCTGTGATTACGGTGACGTGAAATCTGAACAAATCAAGGATACAATAGTTGTTGGAGTGGCAGATGATGCACTTTCAGACATGCTTTAAGTGAAGGAAGGTCTAACCCTTGAGAAAGCCATTCAATTGTCAGGCAACTCTTTCAAGCACAAACAAATAAACTAAATTAACAATATCAGGGATAAAGTAAAAGACAAACCCTTAAACGGAAACTGCAAAAAAAACAGACACAATTTAAAGGATATTTATGAATATTAAATCAAAATGTGATTAAAGGGGTCAATAAAATACCCCAGTATCCACAGTGTCCACTGAGCATGAACGGCCTCGACAGTGCCAGTGGACACCGCGTGCTCCTTCTCCAGGGACACCCGGCTGCGAACGTAGCTGCGGAAGAGAGGCAGACAGTCAGGCCAGATGGCCTCTTCGATCACCAATGGCCAACTTGGCCAGGCCCAGGAGCAGGTCAATGAGGAGGTCCTCCTCCCTCCCCGCATTCCCCTTCCACATCGGGTGCTGGTAGATCAGGAGCGTGGGTCTGAAGTGCAAACAAAACAACCGTAAAAAGTTCTTCAACTAACTAAAAAGGAAGTGCAGCCTACCACAACCTACATAAGCATGGTCCACGGACTCCACAAGGCTGCAAAAGATGCAGGCATCTTGGGAGTCTGTGAACTGACACATCCTACGATTGTATGGGACTGCTGCGTGCAACACCCTCCACCCAGGTCCCCGACCGAAAGGAGAAGGGCTCCTGTGTAGAGAGCCCCCCCCACTGGGGACCTCTGTTGCCAGACAGCAACAAGGCACGCCAGGGCATGTCCAGGCAGCAGGCAAGGAAGTGAAGGGTGTGCAGTAGCAGCCCACAGAGGAAACCCCTCCGCACCTTGCCAAAGGGCACGGAGGGCATTTCCATGAGGCAACTCAGATTGCGGGGCTCCGGATCCCAAGGGAGGGCTTGGGGCCAATGCGGAATTCCATCCAAACAGGGGCACACTTGGACAGAAGACCACCACGCACCTGCACTACCTCAAGTCCCAGTATGACATTGGGGCCGAGCGCAACCATCCTAAGGTCTTGAATGGCATTGCTCACGAGCCAGATGTCCACTAATGTGTGATGCACCAACTCCTTGAAATAATCCAGCCCACTCCTCCAGCACCCAGCGCGTCTCCGATCCTGGTCACCCCTGCAGCCAGAGCCTCCACTCCACCAGCCGCTGAAATTGGCGGAGGGGTGGATTCCTGAGCAGCGGCTGATGATAGCCGCTACTCCTGACGGGGGAGAGCTGCACCGTGAGGTGACTATGTTCCAGACTTTGATCAGGTCCTGGTAAGAGACGATCAACGCCTGCAAGGAGCCACGAAGGCCCTTCAGACCTACAAACAGGAGCTGCACATTATGGTTCAGGCCGTGTACCTGGTGTAAGAAATATGTCGCTAGGCCACACCATCTCGAAGGGGGCTTGATGTAAAGGTATCGCTGCAGGGCCTGAAGGCAGAAGGTCGCCACCTGGGTGCATAGGCACACCAGTGCCTGACCGCCTTCCCTAAGCGGGAGATTCAGAACGTCAGCAGCGACCCAGTGCAGCCTTTTGTCCCAGTAGAAGTTGACGAGCACTCTCTGGGTTTTTGTGACAAAATCCAGGGGAGGGGTCAAAGTGACCAGCTGGTACCACAACATGGTAGCAATCAGCTGATTTAAGACCAGAACTCGACCCCGGTAAGACAGCACTCAGAGCAGTCCTGTCCAGCGCCACAGGCGAGTGGTGACTTTGGCCTCTAGCTCCTGCCAGTTCATTGGCCAGGATTCCTTAGCAGGGTAGAGGTGGACCCCCAGCTAGAGGAGATTGGTCCTGCTCCAGGTGAAAGGCCTGAGCTCCTTGGGTAGGGGATCCATCTGCCACTGACCAACCAGGATTCCATAACACTTGCCCCAGTTGATCCTGGCAGAGGACGCGGCAGAGTAGACCTCCTGGCACTCATGCATCCTCTGCAGGTCAGCTGGGTCAGTCAACATGAGGAGCACGTCATCGGCATAAGCCGAGAGGACCACCCTGATGCCCGGCCCGCACAGAACCAATCCCGACAACCTCCTCCACAAGAGGCGCAGGAAAGGCTCCATGCAGATGGAATACAGTTGATCAGACAGGGGGCAGCCCTGACGTACCCCTCTCCCAAAGCGAAGGGGCACTATCAGGGACCCGCTAACCTTAACTAGACACTCTGTGGCAGCGTATAGAAGTCGGATCCAGGCGATGAAATGAGTCCCGAACCTGAATGCTCGCGGAGACCCGAATAAATATTCGTGATCGACCCTGTTGAATGCCTTCTCCTGGTCAAGAGACAGGAAGGCACTTGATAGACCAGCCCTCTGGGAAAAGTGGATGACATCCCAGGCCAGTTGGATATTATCAAAGATGATGCAGCCCGGGACAGTGTAGGACTGGTTAGGGTGGATCATGTGGTCCAGCACGGTGCCAAGACGAGAAGATATTGCCCTGGCAAAGATCTTGTAATTCGTGTTGAGGAGTGAGACCGGGTTCCAGTTTTTAAGAAGGCGGAGATTCCCCGTCTTTGGCAGCTGGGCAATCATAGCCCTGCGCCACGAGAGGGGCAGCTCCCCTGTTGCAATACTCTCCCCCAGGATCCTCGTGTAGTCGTTCCCCAGGACGTCCCAGAATGCCCTGAAGAACTCCACGGTCAGCCCGTCCAGAGGCTGTCGAGGGCATCCAGCGCCCTCCTGGCGGACCTGTGGCAGGTCCTCCCACAAAACTCTGCGAGCATCCTCGCTGGATGGATCCAGAGAGAACAGGGCAGTGTAATAGTCTTGGGCGATGGCCCTGATGCTCTCCGGATCCGAGACAAGGGATCCGTCGTCGGTCAGCAGCGTAAGGATCTGCTGATGGACCTCGTGCCTTTTTTCCACCGAGTAGAAGAAGGGGGAGCAGCGGTCCAGATCCGTGAGGAACCGGATCCACGACCTCACGTATACGTCGTGGGATCCGATGAGTTGCAGGTCCTACAGCGCGCCCTTCTTCTCTTCGTACACCAGCTGCAGGGCCAGGTCCGCATCGGGCTGACAGAGACGTGCCTCCGGGTTGAGAAACTCCTTCTCTACCTCCTTGACCCTGGATTCGTGCCTCTTTATAAACCCCCACGCGTACTCCTGACAGAAGAGGTGGACGTGAACCTTACCCATGCCCCACCTCAAGGAGGGGAAGCCTCCCCGCTTCCTTCTCCAGCCGGCCCAGAATATCGGAGCGAGTCCAGGAACCACTCGTCTTCCAGCAGCAGATTGTTAAAGTGCCAGTACATGGACCCTGTCCGAGCGCAGAACAGAACGAGTTCCACCCACACCAGACGGTTGTCCGTGCACGGCACCCACCGCACAGAAGCTGATGGAACGCAGGACTCAAACGCTTTGGAAATGTGAAGGTGGTCGAGTCTGGATGCTCTGACTCCAGGTGACACGATGGTGTCAGGATGGAGATGTCACCAGACGTCCACCAAGTTGGAGGACCTGACCTGGTCCCGCAACTTACTCACACCTAGTGTGCGGTGCTGGGCACCGAGACAGTCCCTGGCCTCGAGGGTACAGTTGAAATCCCCCCCCCCGAAGACGATGCACTTGCCTGCGGCAATGGAGCCCAGATGAGTGGACACTTCACAGAGTCCCAGAATCACTGTGCAGAAGAGGCCCTTTGGCCCATCGAGTCTGTACTGACACGCATGAAACACCTGACCTACCTACCTAATTCCATTTACCAGCACTTGGCCCATAGCCTTAAATATTATGACGTGCCAAGTGCTCATTCAAGTACTTTTTAAAGGATGTGAGGCAACCTGCCTCCACCACCCTCCCAGGCAGTGCATTCCAGACCATCACCACCCTCTGGGTAAAAACGTTTTTCCTAACATCCTCCCTAAACCTCCTGCCCCTCACCTTGAACTTATGCCCCCTTGTGACTGACCCTTCAACTAAGGGGAACAGCTGCTCCTTATCCACCCTGTCCATGCCACTCATAACCTTGTACACCTCGATCAGGTCACCCCTCAATCGTCTCTGCTCCAACGAAAACTACCCAAGTCTATCCAACATCTCTTCATAACTTAAATATTTCATCCCAGGCAACATCCTGGTGAATCTCCTCTGCACCCCCTCCAGTGCAATCACATCCTTCCTATAATGTGGCGACCAGAACTGCACATAGTACTCCAGCTGTGGCCTCACCAAGCCACAACTATACAACTCCAACTTAACACCCTACTTTTGTAATCTATGCCTCGATAAAGGCAAGTGTCCCATATGCCTTTCTCACCACCCCACTAACATGCCCCTCTGCCTTCAGAGATCTATGGACACACACGCCAAGGTCCCTTTGTTCCTCAGGACTTCCTAGTCTCATGCCGTTCATTGAATACTTCCTTGTCAAATTACTCCTTCCAAAGTGAATCACCTCACACTTTTCAGGGTTAAATTCCATCTGCCACTTATCTGCACATTTGACCATCCCGGCTATATCTTCCTGTAGCCCAAGACACTCAACCTCACTGTTAACCACCCGGCTAATCTTTGTGTCATCCGCAAACTTACTAATCCTATCCCCCATATAGTCATCTATGTCATTTATATAAGTGACAAATATTAGGGGACCGAGCACAGATCCCTGTGGTACGCCACTGGACACTGGCTTCCAGTCACTAAAGCAGCCTTCCGTCATCACCCTCTGTCTCCTATAACTACGCCAATTTTGAATCCACCTTATCAAATTACCCTGTATCCCATGTGCATTTGCCTTCTTTATAAGTCTTTCATGTGGAACCTTGTCAAAGGCTTTGCTGAAATCTATATAAACTACATCAATCGCACTACCCTCATCTGCACACCTGGTCACCTCCTCAAAAAATTCAATCAAATTGGTTAGGCATGACCTCCCTCTGACAAAACCATGCTGACTATTCCTGATCAAACCTTGCCTCTCCAAATGGAGATAGATACTCTCCTTCAGAACTTTCTCCAATAGTTTCCCTACCACTGACGTGAGACTCACTGGCCTATAGTTCCCTGGCTTATCTCTGCAACCCTTCTCAAATAGCGGAACCACATTAGCTGTTCTCCAGTCCTCTGGCACCTCCCCTGTGGCCAGAGAGGAATTAAAAATTTGGATCAGAGCCCCTGAGATCTCTTCCCTTGCCTCTCTCAGCAGTTTGGGACACAAATCATCTGGACCTGGAGATTTGTCCACTTTTAACCCTGCCAACACCTCCAATACCTTGTCACTCCCTATATCAATTTGCTTAAGAACCTCGCAGTCTCTCCCCGAGTTCGATACCTTCATCCTCATTCTCTTTGGTGAAGACGGATGTCAAGTATTCATTCAACACTCTAGCGATGTCCTCAGGCTCCACCCATTGATTGCCCCCTTGGTCCCTTATGGGCCCTACTCTTTCCCTGGTTATCCTCTTCCCATTGATTTACTTATAGAATATCTTGGGATTTTCCCTACTTTTACCAGCCAGAGCTTTCTCATATCCCCTCTTTGCTCTCCTAATTGCTTTCCTAGGCTCCACCCTGCACTTTCTGTACTCCACTAATGCCTCCGCTGATTTGCTTCCCTTGTACCTGCTAAAAGCCTTTCTTTTCCTTCTCATCGTAACCTGAATATCTCGGGTTATCCATGGTTCTTTGGGCTTGTTACTCCTTCCTATCACTCTAGAGGGAACATGTTGAACCTGAACCCTCCCCATTTCCTTTTTGAACGCCCCCCACTGCTCCTCTGTAGATTTCCCCACGAGTAGCTGTTCCCAGTTGACCTTGGCCAGATCCTGCCGTATTTTACTAAAATCCACTCTCCTCCAATCCAAAACATTTTTTTGCAACTTGTCGATTCTTTGTCCATAACAAACTTAAACTGTACTATGCTGTGGTCGCTATCACTAAAATGCTCCCCCACCACCACTTCAGCCACCTGTCCCACTTCATTCCCCAGAATTAGGTCAAGCACTGCGCTGTCCCTTGTTGGACCCTCTACATATTGACCTAAAAAGTTCTCCTGTACACATTTCAAGAAATCCACTCCATCCAAGCCCTTAACACTATATCTATCCCAATTAATGTTGGAAAAGTTGAAATCACCTAATATAATTGCCCTAATGTTATTGTTTTTACACACCTCCACAAATTGTGCACATATTTGCTCCTCAATTTCCCGCTGACTATCTGGGGGTCTATAACAAACACCTACCAATGTGGCTGCCCCTTTTTTATTCCTAAGCTCTATCCACAAAGCTTCATTCGATGCCCCCTCCAAGATATCATCTCTCCTTACTGCAGTAACTGACTCCTTAACTAATAATGCAACACCTCCTCCTCTTTTACCCCCTCCCCTGTCTCGCCTGAAGATTCTATATCCCGGAATGTTGAGCTGCCAATCCTGCCTCTCCCTCAACCACGTCTCAGTGATGGCTACTATATCACAATTCCACGTGTCAATCCTCACCCTTAACTCATCCGTTTTACCTGTAATACTCCGGCATTAAAGTAGAGGCCATCCAGCCTTGCCTTACTCCCTTGAAACTTAATGCAGCTGTACTCCCTCTGACTTGATTGTTTTACTGCATTATGATGTATCCCTATTCTGTTAACATTCTGTGTCCCCTCCCCCTGCTGAATTAGTTTAAATTCCCCCAACAGCACTAGCAAACCCGCCCGCAAGGATGTTAGTCCCACTCTGGTTCAGATGTGGACCGTCCTGCTTGTACAGGTCCCACCTTCCCCAGAAACAATTCCAGTGATCCTCAAAGAAGCTTGCTTGCTGCAGCGCACCCAGGGGTGTGTGTACACATTCACAAAGTGAAGCGCCGCACCCCATAGGCGCACAGTAAGGTGCAGCATCCGGCCTGGCACTGGCTCCTTGACCCCCAAGATCTCTGGCTGAAAATGTGGGGCCAACAAGATAGCCACCCCGCCAGAATTGGAGGCTAGGTGACTCATGTAGACACCCCCTTGCCCCTCCAGGAGCCACATAGCTTTGTCTCCCGGAGCAGTATGAGTTTCCTGCAGGAAGCACACCGCATACTTCCCGTCCTGGAGGAGTGAGAGGCTCTGGAACCTGCGCTGTGTGTCCCTGCTGCCGTTGATGATGAGGCTGGCTATGGTAGTCTTCATTGTCAGAAGTTTGAGCTACCAACACCCAGTGCAAGTGCATGAAGGAGAGGACTTTTTAAGTCTTACTCTCCTTCAGGAGCCCAGTGAGAAATGTATGGAACCTCTGCTTGGCATTCCAGTCCAGCCCAAGGGCCTTGAGTGCCTCATGGGCAGACCGCAAGCAGAAAACAATGCCGCCGATCCAAGGCCAACCGGACGCTGTCTCAGCGACCACGATTACTCGCTAAAAGTCCTGGAGCTCCCCTAAGGGGATGAGAGGAGAATCGGTGGGGGGCATCAGGGGATCCAGCGCCTCACCTGACAATGACTCTAAGTCGTCCCTAGTGCTCACCACCGAAACCCTGTCCTCCTCCAGGTTGTCACCCCGCCTCCCGTATTGAATATGGGGGCTGGTTCAGAGCTGCCAGTCGGCTACCTCGATCCCGCCCCCAGGATCAAGGGCAGAGGGGTTCTCTCTGGTCTTCTGCTTGGGTTCTGGGAACAGGGTGACAGCAGCTCAGAACCCCACTCCTCCCCAGGCACCAGGTCACCCAGCGAGTCGGAAAAAGCTCCGGATCCAGGACGGAGGCACCGGGAGCTAAAGGTTGGGAAGGAGCAGGGAGGCCTTCCTTGCCACCGCTGCCCAACGACCCAGTATTTGGGGCAGTAAAGGCACTAAAGGGGCTGCTGCAGTCCCCTGGTGGGTCATGTGGTATTTCAGGGGTGCAAGGTGGGTCGGGGTGGGGCACCACCGCAGGGTGATACCCTCACCAACCCCCGAGGTGCCCTACTCAGGGGACCATGGCAAGGAGATAGGGGTTTGGGCCCCCTCAGAGGGCAGAGTGAGGACTTACGGGGCGGAGACACCACCACGTTTTCATCGGGGGAGGAAACACAATGGGCCTCACGAGTCGTATCTTCAGGGGTCTGGGGATCAAGGTAGGTTTGGGGGCTTTGGGGGGCCGCGCTTCTATGAGACAGGTCTGCCTCCGTGCCTTTTTATGGTGCGGAGTCTGCCCCCCACCCCCCTGCCTCGCCGGCAGTCGAGGTGATGGCAGCTGCCAGTAGCACCTCCCCTTGTAGGGAGGAGGATGGAGCAGTGGTGGGGGGAGGCGGGGCAGTGCCAACCACAGCCGCCTGTGTGGTGCTGGGAGCCTTGGAGGCAGGGTCGTTCTTCCTAACGTGCCCCACCTCCTTACAGGCATGGCATCACACCGTTAAAAATACGCAGCAGGTACCCACCCACAGTGAGCCCCTTTGCAAAGGCCAGCTGCATCGCCCGCTCTGACCTCAAGAAAAAGATGGCTTTGCCGTACATCTTAAGGCGGTAACTATGGCTGAGGGGCCGAGAACTCCAGCCATAGCCTTAACACACACCTCGATCGCCATGTCGGGGTGGATGTAGCTCTTAGCCCCCAGGGTCTTGGTAAGGAGGCAGAGAGGTGACGGGGCCACAGAGGCAGCTGCACCCGCATAAGATTTCTCGGGGGCCCCGCCACCAGTAACAGCACCGCCTCCACTGCCACCCGGGAAGGCCCAGCTACAGGCGACCCTATCGCAGCCACAGGGGAGAGCCACACCCACCCTGAGCTCTCTACCATAAAATATTCCACCCGGGGGAGAGGGGAAAGGATGGTGTGACCTCACCCTCCAGAGTGGCGAAAACAGGGAGAAGAGGAAAGAGAGAGGGACAAGGACAGGGAGACATAGGAGGGAAAGAGTAAAGGGTGCAGGGTGGGTGGGTGTCACTCGGTGAGGTGGAGTTGGGGGGTGGGGGGCATCACTGGTCTACCTGTGGGGGGAGGACAATGTCTTCACCAGGCAGCCGGTACTGCCTGGCACACAGAAATCGGCACCGTCCCTCTTCACCAGGCAGCGCCGACTACCTAGACTTAGACATATGGGGGGTGCGGTGAGTGGGGTGGCAACAAGATCTTTAACAAACATACACACCTCTTCTCCCCAAGTCTCTGAAAATGTCTTCTTTCCTCCCCCCACAAAGCACAAGGTTGTCTCCTGTTCTCACCAAACAAATGTCCAGACACCCACCTCAGGTGTTATTTAAGGAAAAGTCCTTGCCTCCTGGCCTCCCTGTCCTTCTCTCTGTCTCTCTCGCTCTCTCTCTGGCCCTGCAGCCCCAGAAAAAGTAACAGCAGTAAGGTCTTGCACACTTTTAATGTCCCCTAGGCATCAGCAAAACAGGCAAATATAGAAGTCCTGAGGCAAAAGGCAGCGAGCCTCCTCACAGCTCTAGCAACACCCACTCCAGGTCACAGACAAAATTTAAAGTAAACTTACAAACATTAAACCAAAATGTAATTAAGAGGGTCAATAAAACATCCCAATCAGGGAAGTGTAACTCTTTTGTTAAAAACCAATTAAACTAAATTAACCAAAGTGGGGACAAATTAAAAAGCGGCCCCTTAAAGGAAAACTGCACGAATGAAGACAAAATTCAAAGGAAACTGACAAACATCAAACCAAAATGTGATTAAGAAAGTCAATAAAACACCCCAATCAGGAAGATGTAACTCTTTTGGAGTCAAACAATTAAACTAAATTAACAAAATAAGAGATAAGATAAACACAGCCCCTAAGTCAGGTCAGCTGTAAAACCAAGGACAAAGTTTAAAAGAAACTTACAAACATCAAATCAAAATGTGATTAAGAAGGTCAATAAAACATCCCAATCAGGAAGATGTAACTCTTTTGAGTACATTCACAGTTCTTGGCTTTTTTTTTCCGGGAGTGGGACATGAACCCACAACCTTCTGACTCAAAGGCGAGGATCAGGAAGATGTAACTCTTTCGAGTTATCAACAGATCGCATGTAACTCTTTTGAGTACATTCACAGTTCTTGGTTTCCGGGAGTGGGACATGAACCCACAACCTTCTGACTCAAAGGTGAGGATCAGGAAGATGTAACTCTTTCGAGTTATCAACAGATCGCATGTAACTCTTTCGAGTACATTCACAGTTCTTGGTTTCCGGGAGTGGGACATGAACCCACAACGTTCTGACTCAAAAGCGAGGATCAGGAAGATGTAACCCTTTCGAGTTATCAACAGTCACAGAATGTAACTCTTTCGAGTACATTCACAGTTCTTGGTTTCCGGGAGTGGGACATGAACCCACAACCCTCTGATTCAAAGGCGAGGGTGCTATGAACTGAGCCTATTAATCACTTGTACATAATGTTCACTATTGTAAATAAACTCCCAAGAATGTCTCCCTGCCTATGGCTCCTTGTTCTGATGAGCAGTGTTTGTGTCATTCAGATGTGAAACCTTTCGGCACAAGATAAAGACAGGTGCCTTAGTCCAGGGCTTCTTTCCTGTTCTTTGTACAGCCTTCAGACCAAAGTGATGGTTCAGCCTCACATTAATTTTACAAGTTAATGTTGCCTGCACCCTGATTGTTATTGCTGCCAAGCACTACAGAATTCCATCATTTTCTCTTGTGCGCTCAGCACCTTTAAGGTGGGGCTGGTGCCCACCTTTTCAGCATTTGTGACCAGTGACGCTATGCTCATGAAGGGGTCAGGTGCTGAAGGCTGACAAAGGGTCAGATGCATTTAAAATTTCATGGCTGCGTCTCCGTGATATGACCCTGATTACAGAGTGCAATCAAGCTGCCCTTGACCAGACAGGAGTCACAGAGGCTATGTAAAGATCTATGAGTGACTTCACTGCATGTCATCATCATCCTCCTGGAATCAAGCGACTATTAGGCCTTTGTTGCATTGTCATAATAGGAGACTTATCACAGAGGGTATGAGGGTACAAGCCAGACTGGAGTCAAACCTTCACAGATGCAATGCAAGGATCTATAGGGTCATCTCACTGCATGTCACCATCATCCTCCACAAATCTAGCAGCTATGAGGGCCTTCCAAGCACGCCTGCCTCATCTGGCCAGTGCGATGTTCTCATTGTCGTCGTCCTCACCTTCAAGGACCTCTTCACCCTCATCCCTGTAGACATCCTCCTCATTGGAGGAGACCTCCAGCACCTCTACCTCCTCCCCAACCAGCTCCTCTCCCCGTTGCAGCGCCATGTTGTAAAGGGCGCAACAGATGACACCCTCTGTGGATTGCATTGCAGGGCTCCACCAGACCGGTCCAGGTAGCAGAAACTCATTTTCACATCCCAATGGTTTGCTCCACCAAAGTACGAGCTGCAGCATGAGTCTCATTATACCTTCGCTCTGCTGCAGTCTGAGGCCGCTGCACGGTGTCATCACCCACATCATCTGTGGGTAGCTCTTGTCTCTTGGGAGCCATCTCTGCAGCCGCTGTGCACCCTGGAAGATGTCAGGGATCTGTGACTGACTGAGAATATAGGAGTCATGGACACTCCCTGGGAACTGCATGCAGACCTGCAGGATGTGTTTGTGGTGGTCGCACACGAGCTGCATATTCAGTGAATGGAAGTCCTTGTGGTTAACATAGCTGACCATTTGTTGCAATGGAGATCTGAGTGCCATTTGAGTGCAATCAATGGCACCCTGCACCTGTGGGAAACCTGAGATCTGGGCAAATCCAATCGCTCTTGCATCCTGGATTTCCTGGTCCTGGGCGAAATGCACAAAGTTGTGTGCCCTCGCGAAGATGGCATCCGTGACCTTATGGATGCACTTATGTATGGAGGCTTGTGATATCCCACAGAGGTCACCAGTGGAGTCCTGAAAGGATCCACTGGCGTAGAAATTGAGTGCCACAGTCACTTTCATGGCGACGAACAGTGGATGCTCTCCATGTCCCTGTGGTGCCAAATCCTGCAGCAGCTGGCAGATATGATCGACCAGTTCCCTAGACATGTGCGGTGTTCGGCGAAACTGCACATCTGCAGAAATGAAAGCTGGCGTCTATAAACCCTGGGTCTAGCTAGGTACTGACCAGCAATGGCTCTCTGTGGCTCTTCAGTGGCGTGTGCAGGAGCCCCAGCCACCCCTTCTTCCTGAGGGTGCTGCTTCTCCCTCTGTGCAACCAGGCGCTTCCGTCACTCTCTTCTCCATTGTCCCCGCTCTTGGTATGCCACGAGGCATAAAACTAGCTCACCAGGCTCCATGTTCCTAATGTACTCCTCTTGCAGGATGAAAGAGAGAGACAAATGGGTTAGCATGGGTGTACTGAGAACCTCTCTTGGTTAAGCCTGAAGGCCCTTTAATGCATCCTGGAGAGTGCTGGCCATCACTTAGATGGTCAGAGTTTAGTGCATTGCATGGCTGCCCAAAACCCCAACCACACCCGCCCCACTCCACCTGACCGATTGGCGGCAGCTTTGCCCATTGGACTGAGCTCTCAGCTCAGGGGCAGGCATTCTCCTAACTCCAACGGTGGGAAACCTGCCATTGACAGGCAGAGCAGACCATTGCAAACCGATTTTTGGCCTTCTTGCCATGTTGTCCACTCATGCCACCAAACACGCCTGGATTCAGCGCGCATGGAAAATCCCCCCCAGGGACATGCCAGGCCAAGGGAAGCAGTACACTCACCGACCATGAGACCAACCATGCTAGCACTGTGGAGCAAAACACTCCGACAGGAATGATCAATGTCTGGCAATTTCAGCCCAATGTTTACAATGTGACCAAATAGGACACTTCGGGAAGCTGTGCAAAGCCAAAACATCAAAATGCACAAAAGATCTCAAGAGGATTCACAAGCTTGAGACAGCACACCAGGAAGACACACAACAATGCTTCTTGGCTGATGTCAAAGATCCTGGATTTTCAATCTGGATTGCGGATATCTCGGTTAACGGCCATCTCACAAACTTTAAATTGGGCACGGGAGCTAGTGTTACGACCCTGTAGGACAAAGAATCATGGCTGAGAGACCTCTAGCTAGGAACAACAGAAACACCACTCTACTGGCTTGGAGGAATCTGACTTCCAGTCATAGGCATGATTCTGAAACCACTAAGGTATAGCGACAAACAAATCATTGAGCTGATGTACATCAACTGTAACCAGTTTTTTTCTCTCTTGAGCAGAGATGCCTGGGAATCCCTGAATCTCCTCAAAACATCAGAAGATGTCAAGACAACCACTGTCATAAATTATACATAAGTGCAAGTTCCCAAGAGGTTCAACAAGAAATATTCTCTTGGCTAGAACTTCAGCTCTGAATTGTCTTCTCCCTTTGCAGAGCAGGTTTGTCCAATTTAGTTACAGGTGTGTTACGATCCCAGCTGTGGTTACCCCTGGCCAAACCTGATCCCAGAGTGGAACCCAGCTTGATAGATCCTAACTTTTAATTTTTTTTTAGATACGTGGAGAATAGCTACTGAACAGTCACAGAAGTCAGCTGATTAATTTTTAACATAATAATAAAATATTTATTTAACATGAAAAGATGAACTATATTACAATACTCCTTCACTCACAACCATACCTTTACAGATAAATACAGATTTATAAGGATAACACAAGTTATAAAAAACCATCTTATACTCTGTTGTCCACTGTAAGTACACAGTTCGTGTAACCCAATTGCAACTGGTGGTCAGACAGACCACACTCTGAAACCAAGTGACAAGTGCCACCTCAACCAGGTGTTATGGATCTCTCCTCAATTCCCCCCAGGTGCTTGTCATACCGTGAGCCAACCAGTCTCACCAAACTCCATCTCTCACACAAGGGTTTCCAATCTCAACTCTCCAAGGACTTGCTTTGGAATCTCTCCCAAACTGATGCTTTCTCTCAGATGCCTTCTGCAAGGGTTCACCTCCAGGGTTTCAAACTCTCTTTCTGATGTTCCACTCCCCTGGATCACCACATGCATTCAAGCATGTCTTTCACACAATCTGTCTCACTGACTCAGCCATCAACAGTTCCACTGCTTCACATGCCCATAGCAAAGAGGTACAGACCTACAGTTGTCTCTTTGGGCCTTCTTGCCTCATGCAAGCTGTTCTCACTTGAAATCTTCTTTCTGCAGCTTTTGTCTCTTTAAACATGAAGCTTGGAGCTCTGTACCTCACTCTTAACTTCATTAACAGGAACCTTTTCCAGGTTCCTGTCCTTCCTTTGTCTCGAAGGTCTGCTTGGAACTTTCCCCTGTTCTACTCCCTTGGATTCTTGGGGTTTTTCTTTAGCCTGGGGCTTGCTATCTGTCCCTTTATAGCTGGCTTCTGTTTAGCAGCTATCTTCAAATCCAGGTGAACTCCAACCACTCAGGTAGTTACCACAACATCTCAAGTAGATGACAGGCAAGAGAGGAACCAGCAATGAAAGGATCCTCAACCTTTGGCTCCGACACCAGGTGAAAAGATGAACCCTGAGACCACAGAGCATGTGCTTTAATCCCCAGCAAGCATGACAGTGCTGCAGACAATGCTGAAACCAAGTAGCAGCACACCACACAGCCAAATGCAAAGGTGAGCTTAATACCAAGTCACACATTGACGTTAGGATGAGGTATCTTCCATCCCAGTGTCCATAACAGCGAGCCACATGAAGAAGGAAGTGAAAAAAAAAACACTATAGAGATGAACCCAGTGTTCATCCACATCATAAAGAGCAAGATAAACCAACTGTCATCTATCACTACAGTTGGGGAATTGACAAAGAGCTATTCAATGCCATTGTAAAAGACAATTAAAAGACACACAGATGCCAGAACAACCTCCAGTTCAACAAAGTTTACCTTCAGCAACAGGGCTGACCACTCCTCCGACAGTAATAAGGACAAGATATGGAAGGGTTATAAGGGTTATAAATACATGGGGCAAACTGGGATAACTTGTAAACATGTAGGATAAAGACTGGGGGAGGTTCAGTATAAGGGTCTGGCACATAAGGGTTAACATGGGACTGAGTGCAGTGCCGCCCACACAGTGATGTAAGAGACCACATTACATGCACCTAGGGGTCAGTGTGGTGTTGGACAGAGCCATGTGTAAAAGCAAGTATGGAGACAGCTCCTAGCTTGGACCTTTACTGTGCCTATATATATAGTTTCTATTAGTTAATAAATACTTACTGCTTAACTACCTAAGCCTAGAATACCTTATTAAGAGCAGCCAAACAACGCCCAATACCTTACAACAATTAAGAGAGGGCATTTCTAAAATCTGTACAATTCAAAATGACAACTCGTGTGCCATATCAGCATTACAGGCTGTTTGACACCACAATCTGCTCCCTCCGCTTGCTAATGTCACAAAATTGGCACATGAGCGCTGGAGGCCTTACAATCAGGGCTGAACTGGAGGTAGTCAGAAGTGTATTGTCTGTGGGGTTTCTGAATTTTGAGTTCCACAGCAACAATGCACTACAGAGCCGAATTTCATGGCCATCATGCTAGTTTGTGCTGATCACAATATTCTGCTTCAGAAAATTGCTATATTGCAGTTAAGAATGACAGCTATTGGTGTAAATTTTTTAACTTGTTGCCTATTGTGGATCATTCATTCATTGTAGGAAGCTCCCAATTTTTACTCCTATTGAGATTTGGGGCAGAATTTTCATCCCGAATTGGGGGCAAGAATGCAGATGGACATGTAATTTCACACTGCTTGATGTCATGCCAGCTCTGGCACTTTCCCATATGGAAGCCATTTTGCCAGAGGCAGGATTAGAGAAGGAAGGGCTACCTGTATGTGAGCATCGGGTAGCCAAATGAGGTGAATTAAAGGTCAGTTATCAACTCAGCAGGCACCACAGCATTTTCCATCTCCACTGGGTTGACCATTTTGTCGGGCCCAATGGTCTGCTCATCTAAATACCTACCATGTGCTCATGGTAAACTGTGCCAATAAAGAACAACTTCACTGTAATGTAATTAAAAATGAATTGAATAAATATTTGAACTGAAGGGATATAGAAGTGTATGGGGAAAGGAAAAGGAAATGAAATTAGAGTCAAACTCAATTCTGATCTCACCCAATATCGACAGACACAAATTACTAGATAGCAGTAAAGACTGGGTAAAATGGCTAATTCCTTCTCTCTTAACTGTCCTTAATGTCTCCCCGTAACCAGCACTATTACATACTTACATCAAACGCCCAACTGAACCATCATAATCCCATTAATTTATATCTATTACCTTTAACACTGTGAGTCCCTTTGAAGTAATTGACAGGGAAAGTGGTTTTGTATCAGAAATAACGGGTCAAATTAAAATAATCTTAGAAGTATTAAATTACACCACGTACTCTCATGCAGCTAATCAAAATCAATAAGTATTAATATTACATAGACCATAAGTGAGCATATTTTATGAAATGATGTTAGCTTGAAAGGTAGATAATTCGAGCTAACAAAATAGAATAGTTTTCTTTATGAGTGCGATTAATCAGTAAGATATTGGGATACACTTTCATCTTTATTGCATCAGTGTTAACCTGGCAGAGTAGATTGCCTGCCCTCTGTAGAACCAGTCTAATTTTCATACAATTGAAATCAATCAAATGAAATTTGGTCTGGTGTGGTATGGTTTTCAATTGTTATGAGTTTGATTATGATAGTCTGTCTACTATTGATGCTCACTGTGCCTGGTTGGTTAAGCTGGGGTGTGGACTCAGAGGAAGGTAACTAGAATATGTAAGAAGAATGTAAGTATGTAACAAGAAAAATATTGGTGAAGACAAATGTAGGTCCCTTACAGTCCGAAATGGGAGAATTTATAATGGAGAACAAGGAAATGGCAGAGCAATTAAACAACTACTTTAGTTCTGTCTTCACGGAGGAAGACACAAATAACTTCCCAGAAATACTAAATTGAAGGAAATTAGTATTACTGAAAAAACAGTGCTGGAGAAATTAATGGGATTGAAATCCCCAGGGCCTGATAATCTACATTCCAGGGTACTAAAGGAGGTAGCTGGGGAAATAGTGGATGCGTTAGTTGTCATCTTCTAAAATTGTGTAGATTCTGGAATAGTCCCGGCAGATTGGAGGGTGGCAAATGTAACCCCACTATTTAAAAAGGAGGGAGGGAAAAAGCAGCGAATTACAGACCAGTTAGCCTAAACTCAGTAGTAGGGAAAATGCTAAAATCTATTATAAAGGATGTGATAACAGACACTTAGGGCTGAATTCTCCCCCCCGTCGGTGGGGTTGTGCAGGGGCTGACGGGAGCGAGTGCAAACCAGATCGGCACCCTCAATCAGGTGTGCACTGCCATTTTACGTGGGCGGGCCAATTAAGGCCCGCCCAGCGTGACGCACACCCAGAAGCGCTATGCGCTCCCTGTGCAGGCAGTTGGGGGGGGATTCCCTGAGTCGGGGCCTGCTCTCTTTCACGTATGCGTGTGAAAGGGCGCAGAAATCTCCCTGAGGCATGGAGGTGCCTCAGGGAGGTTAGTTTAAGTTATGAAAAATTTAATAAAGGAAAAATAAATTTAAAGACATGGCCACTCATGTGAAACTGTCACATGAACTGGGACATGTCCATTAATTTTTTTTAAATTTTAAAATTTAATTAATAAACCCTTCATGAAACCTCATCCCGCCTGTGGATGAGGTTTCATGAAAAATGCGAAAGCCGCCTGGGCTTTTCGCCTGCCCACCAACCTTAAGGTTCGACGGGCAGCATTCTTAACAATTTTAATTACTTTCTTAATGGCCTTAATAGGCCTTCAACAGTTCAGTGGCTGTGCACCCGCCGAACTGACAATCTAAATGACACGCAGTGACATCGGGATGCCTGCCCGACGTCACCATGTGTCATTTTACGCATCGGCGAGCAGGCCCCACCCCCGCTCACTCACCAGAAAATTCTCCCCTTAGAAAATATCAAGGGGATTAGACAAAGTCAACATGGATTTATGAAAGGGAAATCATGTTTGACAAACCTACTGGAGTTTTTTGAGGACATAACTAGCAGAATAGATAAGGGAGAACTAGTGGATGTGGTGTATTTGGATTTTCAGAAAGCTTTTGATAAAGACCCGCTTAAGAGGTTCATGTATGAAATTAAAGCACATGGGATTAGGGGTAATATATTGGCATGGATTGAGAATTGGTTAGTAGACAGGAAACAGAGAGTAGAAATAAATGGGTCTTTCTCGGAATGGCAAGCGGTGACTAGTGGGTTATTGCAGGGATCAGTGCTTGGGCCCCAGCTATTCACAATATATTTCAATGATTTGGATGAGGGAACCAAATGTAATATTTACAAGTTTGCTGATGACAGAACTAGGTGGGAATGTGAGTGGTGAGTGGTGAGAAGGATGTTAAGAGGCTTCAAGGCAACTTAGACAAGTTGAGTGAGTGGGCAAATACATGGCAGATGCTGTATAACGAGGATAAGTATGAAGTTATCCACTTCGGTAGGAAAAACAGACTGGTAGAGTATTATTTAAATGTTGATATATTGAGAAATGCTGAGGTACAAAGGGACCTGGGTGCCCTTTTACACCAAACATTGAAAGCAAGCATGCAGGTGCAGCAAGCAGTTAAGAAGGCAAATGGTATGTTGGCCTTCATTGCAATAGGACTTGAGTACAGGAGCAAATATATCTTACTGCAGCTATACAGGGCCTTGAGACCACGTCTGGAGTATTGTGTGCAGTTTTGGTCTCCTTATCTAAGAAAGGATATGCTTGCCATAGAGAGAATGCAGCGAAGTTCACCTGACTGATTCCTGGGATGTCAGGGTTGTCGTATCAGCAGAGATTGGGCCGACTAGGCCTGTATTCACTGATGTTTAGAAGAATGAGAGGAGGTCTTATTAAAACATAAAATTCTGACAGGGATGGACAGACTGGATGCAGGGATGATGTTTCCTCTGGCTGGGGTGTTTAGAGCAAGGGGTCACAATCTCAGGATACGGGGTAGGCCATTTATGACTGAGTTGAGGAGAAACTTCTTCAGTCAGAGGGTGCTGAACCTGTGGAATTCTCTACCACAGAGGGCTGTGGAGGCCAAGTAATTGAACATAGTTAAGAAGGAAATAGATTTCTAGACTCCAAAGGTGTCAAGGGGCATGGGGAGAGAGTGGGAGTATGGAGTTGAGATAGAGGATCAACCATGATCACATTGAATAACAGAGCGGGCTCAAAGGGCCAAATGACCTACTCCTGCTTCTATTTTCTATGTTCCTATGGGCAGAATTTTTACCCCGTTGGGCGGGCGTGCCTGGGAGTGGCCGCGCAATGAACCGCCCCCCGTGATCAAGCACGCTGATAGCCTCAGCACTGCCGGGGTGGGGGCGGGAGGAGTGCGAGCACAGAAGTTTGCGCATGTGTGGTGGGTGCACTCAGTGAAAGCTCCCTGAAGGCATAGAGCTGCCTCAGGGAGCTGAAGATTTCCAACATTAAAAGTAAAGAATTCAAAAATAAGGAAAACATGTCCCCTCATGTGATGCTGTCACATGGGCAGGGACATGTTAAAAATGAGTTAAAAAATTTTTCTTTTTTTTATCCCGTGGATGAGCTTTAGTTAAAACCGTAAAGGCCTCCTGGCCTATTCGCTCACCCGCCAACCAAACGGTTGGACAGGCAGCGAAAAATTCGATTTAATTAATTGATTAAGGGCCTTAATAGGCCTCTTAATTGTCAGGCTGCCGCCTCTTGCATGCACTCATGGAGCAAAATATTGCAAGAGTGCGCGATGATGTCAGGACACTCACCTGACATCATTGCACACTATTTTACTACCGTTCGGGTTGGGCGCGTGCCTGCCCCACAAGCGAAAACTTCTGCCCTATGTTTCTAGAATTTGCTTGAAGCAAAGGGCTGTAAACGTGGAGCAGACGTTTTAAAGCACTGTGAATAAAATCTGTTACATACATGGAAACTAGTGTCTTCTCTGCCTGCAGAGCTCTGAGATATAAAATATCCAACAGACAGGAAATCCACTTTGCAAGGTACCGCAGGTAAGGTGAAGACAAAAATTAACAGCAACCATTCAATGTTGCACTGTATTAAATATGGCAATGTATGAGTACTTTATTTTCATCCTGGGCCATGTCCACATTCCGCAGTAGATGATATTTGAATTACCCTTGAAATAAACTTGAACTATCCTCATCAGGATTTTGTAATGTCTGAATGCCTCATTCATATTTTAATTTAACCACACATAGTGAGAGCAATCTTGACTATTGGTCATAATGTGAAACAGGTGATATCTAATCAGCTGCTCGAAGCTGATGGCAATGAAAATTGGCAGAGGCGTATAATGGGCAGAAGATTTGATGTCACCCTTTTTACACTGTCTGCTAAAGTCAAAATTACTTCCGGAGTAAATGTTTATTGTAAATATTGTAATGATTCACTCTGTAAATAAATGTATGGCTGAGTAAGAACTGGCTCCAGTGTCATCCCTCACTATTGGCTTTCTGGAGTATAACATTGCTTGCCTGGTCAGGATTTACCCTCCAATGTGGGGCACACTTACAGCTATCTGGAGGCAAGTACACCTCAATTCACTGGGGTAATGAATTCCAGTAATATCCAAGCCCCAAGAGAATCATGAAAGTGGGAACTCCCTGCTGTAGAGAGTCCCTGCATCTGACTTTGCCCCCAAAAATATTTGCCTTGTAAGGGGCAGGCAGAGGCTCTGCCACTTGCAGTCAAAATCCTGGAAAGGGCAGAGATCTAGCTCTACTTCTTTCCCTTTCCCTTTAGGTTCTACTGGCTCCCCCACTGAAGTTATGGTGGGCCCACAATGGCCCCCTGAAGATTTTCAAGACCTCTAAATCATTAACCATCTGTGCATAAAATATATTCTTCTGGGTTCACTTTAAATTCTTCCAGTGATAACTTTGACATTTGAAATTTGCTCTCAAGATGTGGGAGACACTGGCAAGACCACATTGTGCTGAAAATATGGTGGTTGGCCTCCCCTGAAACACTACAGTTCTTGTGCTCTCATGGAATTGTATGGTGTTAGGTTGGGAATTGCTGGATTTTAACCCAGTGACGATGAAGGAACAGTGATATACACCCACATCAGATAGTGTGAAATGTTGCAATCACCAGTTGTTTCAGTGGGTGAGGTCATGGAACAGTGGCATACTTTAGAACTACGCTTATTGAGGTGCTGTAATATGACAAAAATGTCTTAGCCACTTAAGGGAGAATTAAGAGTTAATGACAAGTGGTTGGAGGGGTTTGTGCTGTGCCCACCTGAAGGTATCAGCTTGGGGCCCATACCATGTTTATGGTTGGATCATGTTTACATTAAAATGGTGAATTGCCAGGTTAAAAAAATGAATTTGAGCAGGACAGGCTAAGATTTTGCAGCACCTACAGCAACAAGGGTCTTAAATGCAGATGCCTTTAAACCTCAAAACATTGAAGTCATTTGCATTAAAATGCATGCCAAGCCTGCATCCAACTTAAAACAAAAATAAAAACACCTGGAAAAACTCAGCAGGTCTGACAGCATCTGCGGAGAGGAATACAGTTAATGTTTCGAGTCAATATGACTCTTCAACTTCCCTGATTACAGCTGAGGACTCCTTTAATGAACATTCAAAGTGACCACCACCCAACCTCTGCTGTCCGCATTTGATGACTGAAAACAGGAACTAGAGATAATCTGGTGTGCAGAGGTGGACATGGTGTCAGAGGTCATTGGACCCCAATTGATATACACTCACAATGTTCCTCCCTGTTTGCAGCAAGATTCTTTGGATGCCTAGAATCTAAACTGGTGGGAAGCATGCATTAAGTTGGCACGTCAGTCATGCACTTCTGTCCTGCAACTGTCTCATTTTGAAGCACAAATAGAGTGGTAGGGGTATGAAAATTACTTACACAACATTTGATATTGTGATGCACAAATGGCGTTTTTTTACATTGAATAAAGAAACAGGAAACTTTTAGAAATGAACTGCTCTGCACAGAAGGGACAGTGAATGAGAAAAACAGTAGGCAATAAAGAAACACAAGCTAATTTGCCTACTTATAAAGTATTTAGACCTAGACTATGATAGATCATAAACCTAAGCTAAATTTAGCAACATCTGAAGCAAGACCATAATTCTCATTCAACTAAATCTCAAATGAAAGAACCTAGCCCCTGAAAAAGAACAAAATTCATAAAATTCTACTTCTTTTCTATTATACTTCATTCATTTGGGATCAAATCATAAAAAATGATATCAATAACCAAATCAATTTGAAGTTCATTAATATTATAATTATATTGAATTTTGAAACCCAATCCCAGTTTTCTTTATAGACTTTCCTCATTTATGTTAAAAATAGATGGAGCCACCTTGCCTACATTAAATGTTTTGGTTCAATTAGAATCAAATAATAATCAGCCCATTGAAATCTGAGTGAACAATGGACTGTTCCTTTTCAGATTTTTAAATATACACCCTTCTATATAATCCTTGCAAATAGCAGATAAATATCATAGAAGAATTACAAAGGTGTGCAGAATCAAAAGAATGAAGGTTATTCCATTTGCTAGTGTACATACATAACATATCTGTTGTAATGTTTAGTAATTTTATTCGTCAGTGGCAATCCAACATTTGCAAACACTACTCAGATATGATTCATAATACTGCACTATCAGGACAGTAGTCGGTCACATATATAATTTTGCATCAATGGTCACAAATTAGTTACACAGTAAAGGAGTGGAACATCTTTCTATTTAAGAAGGCTATAGATTGATAGGCTTGTTGATTATTTTTATAAAGCCTTTAGTTCTCTTTTTATTTGTTCATGGAGGATTATTAGTGTCATTTTTTATGAAAAGCCAGGAAAGGTGGAGCAGCTGTAAGTTGTGGTTATTTATGAGCATTGCAGACGCTCCTCAATAGCATTATGGGTTGTAGAGATGGCATACATCCTTTCTAGAGAGAACATTTGTTGATCATTTCTACCATTTGTTATACGCTACAGGTAACTGGCTGCATGGTCCACCTCTTCATTCCTCAGGGCACTTTCACAATGATTTTAAAAAATTTATTCATGGGATATGACCATTGCTGTCACCCTTAATTGACCTTGAGGAGATGGTGGTGAGCTGTTGCAGTCCATACTGTTGCTCTGTAATGGTTTGATACAACTGAATGACTCACTTGGCTATTTCAGAGGGCAATTAAGTGTCAACCACAATGTTGTGGATCTGCAGTTCAGGTAAGGATAGCAGATTTCCTTCCCTAAAGGATAGTAAACCAATTGGGTTTTGCTGACAATCTGGTAGTTTCATGGTTGTCATTATTGAGACTAGCTTTTTAATTCTAGATGTATTAATTAATTGAACTGAATTTCCATCATCTGCCATGGTGGGATCTGAACTCATCACCTTATGTCTCCAGAGCATTAGTTCAGGTCTCTGGATTAATCCAGTAACATTACAACTACACTATACCATTGTCTTTATTGGTAAGTATCAGTAATTAGTGGCCTGCGTTTTCTTCCTCTTCATCTTCTACAAGTAGAATATAGGAACATAGGACTTAGAAGCAGGAGTAGGCCATTCAGCCCTTCAAGCCTGTACCGCAATTCAATAAGATCATGGCTGATCTGGCTGGAGTCTCAACTCCACTTTCCTGTCTGCCGCCCATTAACCCTTAACTCCCTTGTCAATCAAAAACCTTTCTATTTCTGCCTTGAATAAATTCAATGACCCAGCCTCCACTGCTTTCTGGGGAAGAGAATTCCACAGACTAATGACCCTCTGAGAGAAAAGATATTCTCCTCATCTCCATCTTAAAAGGAAGACCTCTCATTCTTAAATTGTTCCTCCTAGTTCTAGTCTCCCCATAATTGGAAACATTCTATCAAGTCCCTCCAGGATCTTATATGTTTCAATAGGATCATCTCTTATTCTTCTAAACTCCAGTGGGTATAGGCCCAATCTGTTCAAACTCTCTTTGGAAGGTAAGCCCCTCATCCCAGGAATGAGTTGAGTGAACCTTCACTGAACTACTTTCAAAGCAATTATATATTTTTTTCAAATATGGAGATCAAAACTGTACACAGTGTTCGAGGTGTGATCTCATCAAGGCCCTGTACATTTGCAGTAAAACGTCTCTATTTTTATATTCCATTCACCTTGCAATAAATACCAACATTCTATTTGCCTTCCTAACCACTTTTGCTGTACCTGCATACTAACTTTTTGTGATTCATGTACCAGGACACCTAATCCCTTCGTACTACCAAATTTTGCAATCTCTCTCTGCTTAAGTAGTACACAGCTTTTCTATTCTTCCTGCCGAAGTGGGCAAGTTCACATTTTCCCACATTATACACCCATCTGTCAAATTTTCACCCACTCATTTAATTTGTCTCTATTCTTGTGCAGACTCTCTACTTCCTCGTGATGACTTACTTTCCTACCTAATTTTGTATCATCGGTAAATTTAGCTACCATACATTCGGTCCCTTAATTTTATCTCTTGTCCATATGGATTCTATTTTTGTCTTGCTCTGCTGCTTATTTTGTACATCACCCACCCACGGAATACACCTTCAGCCTTTCCACCCATGGAGGCACTTGTACTGAAATAGGATGGAAAGTTGAGGTGGGAAGATACTTTCTATCAAAAAGCTTCAATCTCTTCCTAACTTCAAAAAGTTATGCAGCATTCAGTGTGACACTCTAACTCTTGAGGCTTGATGGATTATACTGCAGCTATTCTTGATTGTTGGAGGGTAGTATTCACTCTCTTACAGACTTATGGGGTTGGCATCACTCTCGGAGAGAGGGAGGCAGCTGTGGTTCCACAGAAGCATGAGCAGGAGGAGGGGGGCGCAGGCTGCAGGAAAGGCCAGCGGAGGGCCACTGTGCCCCTCAATTCTCTGATGCATGCCTTGTTGTCCTCCTCCAAGAGGTTTCCAGCCGTCGGGATGTATTATATCCCGATGATGGGAGGTGGAGGGCCCCCCATGTCACCAGGCAGGCGTGGGAGGAGGTTGGTGACGCTGTCAGTGCCCATGATGATGTGCAGCGCACAGGCATCCAGTGCCACAAGAGCTTCAATGATTTGCTGCGCTCTGGAAGGGGGAGTACCATGTCAGCCTTGGCCATTTGACCCAGAAGGTAGCCTTAGCCTTTGAGTGTTCCCCGCCCCCACGTCTTGCTGTCGTTACTGCATTGGGCATTTGGCGCACGCTGGGTGGGCAAACGGGTACTGACCATGCTTACATCAACCTTAGTGATTGAGAAGAAGATGGGTCCTCCCCGCAGCATATGTTGGTGTTTGTCGCATTTGAGTAGTTTGGGGACAACCTGCAGGGGAGGCTGCTAGACACATACTCAGAACTCCAACACATGTCTTATTGATGGTGATGAGATTATGCAAGGGGAGACTCAAGGTGTGGTGTCCAAGTGCCATCTGCTGGCATCAGCGCCGCACCTAGTTGCACCTCCTTGCCCTGGGCGCTAACACCTGTGTGCTAGTCAAAGTGATGGACGCCGAATATGTCCAAGGTGGCCGTTGGGGGAGGGGGTTGGGACCAGCCGTACTATCTTCTGGGGACTGATCACCGGTAGTATGGAAGGAGCCGCTGGAGGCCTCAGAATTTTGCCTTTGACCAGCAGCCAAAGGTCGCTGTGGTTGGGGTGGTTGGGGTGTGGCGTGCGTGTGCAGAGTACATGAGCAATCAACCCCAATAAATCCTCTTCTCTGTTCTGCAGGCAAAAATTGATCACAATCAGCGGGAGCGCCAGAGGACTGGAGGTGGGCACGCCCTGCTCTCACGCCTCACGACCTTTGAGGAGCAGGCCATGGAGCTGGGGAGGAGGCAGGTAGCCAGAACGGCAGGTGGCAGCGAGGCTGGGGTCCAGCGGGCAGTTATTTGAGGTCCACGGTTCCATTCACTCTGTCTGCCCACCATCCAAACCACAGATGGCTGCTGCAACACTGCTCATTCGCAGACTAAAACACCCTGACGTGTGGGTCATACACAAAGGTCCCTCGTCCCCTTGAGGAATCGCGTCTCCACCACCTTCCAAAGTCACCTTATCCCATTTGTGACCACTATCCCCATGGCCTAACATGCCATGGCATCGCTGCTGCACAGCCAAAGACTTATTCCATCTTAGTGTGTTTGGGACCTCCACCACCCTTTCAGCCAGTGCGCCCCACGTTACTCTATCCAAAAGGTCCTCAGCACCTCAGCTGTGAACCTCATGGCACTCAACTTAAATAAATGCCACCACGTTACTCATCCCTGCGCCAAGGGGAAATGTTGCCTTCTGCCCACCTGGTCTATGCCCCTCCTAACGGTATGAAGGTCAATAATGTGACCTCTCAATCTCCTGTGATCCATGGCAAATGTTGCAAGTGTTTGCGATGTTTCCTCAGCACCGCAGCTATCCAGGCCAGCATGCATCCAGGTCAGGTACCTCTGCACTCTCCCCACTCCTATGGCACATAACATGCCATGTGGCATTCCTTAGGCCATCTGACCAGCCTGTCTGTATGTGCATCTAATGTTTGGGCCTCCTCTTTTCCACCTCACCAATGTTCGTCTCCTTAGGGTCTTGAAGGGTGAGTGACTTATGACGCTGGGAGGGAAAGGGATGAAAGGTGTTACCGACTGAACGCTAACTGATGCATTGTCCTTGTTGTTAATTTCAGCATCACCACCGCATGGCCGCACCCATAGACACCGCAGCCCCCCCTCCACACCTGAGGCCCAAGATGTGCAACTTGCAGCACATCATTTCAGCCAGCCAGGCACCAGTGCAGACACAAACACCACGGTGGGGAATTTACCGTCGGCTAGTGTCCCGGGTCACAGTGGAGAGGGGCACATCACAATCGCTGGAGGAGATGGCAGGGACAGAGAGTGCCGATGGCGCCAGCAGCCGGAGGGCTGCAGGGCATGAGGCACATGCTGAGTCCGGCACTGATGACGTGCCTCTGGAGTTGTCACCAAAGCAGCAGCTGCAGGACTAGCGGCAGGAATCGCGTTTGCATCTGGCAAGGTTGCATGAGGGTATGCTTCAGTTGGTCTCTGCGATGGAGGAGTCCAGGCAGAGTGGTGCATGTGAAGGCATGAACCTCAGGGCAGAGCTTCAGGCTTCCTCCACTGAGAGATTGGCGACTCTCATGGAGAGGGGGTTCGATCGGATGGAAAATCTTCTGATTGGGTTACGCTGTGACCTGCAAGCCCTCACAGCGGTACTGGCCATGGGTGGTCATTCCCGATGTGGGAGATGTTGTGGGCACCAAGTGTTGGTGTTCGGTGCCCATGCACCTGCGGTGAGCAGGGATGTCCAATGGGACCTCACGTCGGCGCAGCAGCTGCCTGTTGTCACTGCGAGCTCCTTTCAGGGCGCTCCAGATGAGGGCAGCAGCTCCTCCGCCCCTCTGCCAGTCAACATTGCTTCCGTTGAGACTGCGACAACTGCGGAGGTGCCAGTTCTGGAACTGGCCACTCCCTCCCAGGTGGGGCCATCACAGGCTCCAAGGGCCAGAGGACGCCTGCCAAGGTCATCGAGCCCAATAGGACAGCAGAGTCAGCAGGCTGTCTCACAAGCCACTCCGAGCGATGGGGCGGCACCTAGACGTAGCACCCAAAAACATAAGTATAAGGCACCTTAGGCACTCCACGGGTATGTCACTGGTGATTTTGTGTTGGCCTTAGAATAGGAAACAAAATACTTATGTTTGCAATGGAGGAGTCGCTGTAACATTTTAGACATAATAAAGTCCACTTTTCTTACCATGGCTGAGGGTGTCTCCTTTGTGCTGCATTTTTCTTTTTCACAGACATATCATGAGTGTTTGAGTGGACATTGATGTTTCTGTACTAAGCCCTTAGTTGCAACTGATAAGGTGGAAGATGTATCACCTAAGTGCCACGTGTGGAAGCGCCAGGCAATACTGTTCCTGCTGATCCATATATGTGGAACTAGCTGAAGGTTTGTTGGATTAAATTGTCCCGGGTGTCCCTGCCTCCTTGGTGTAGTAGCGGGTCGGCGTGCTGCCCCTCATCATCGCCCTGTGCTTCCTCATCCTCTGAGCCATTGCTGGATTCATCATGTGCAGCCTCATCCAGGGTGTCAAGGTCTTCATTCTCAACTGCATCCCCCGCCTTTCCAGTGCAAGATTGTGCAGAGCGCAGCATGCTACCACTATCAGAGATACACGATCTGGGGGGTACTGGAGTGCACCCCCCTGACCGGTCCAGTCAACGGAAGCGCATCTTGAGAAGACCGATGGTTCTCTCCATCACAGCCCTTGTGGAGATGTGGCTCCTATTGTACCGCTGCTCAGCTTCTGTTCTTGGATGGCGGAGAGGCATCTTAAGCCACCTTCGCAGGGGATAGCCCTTTTCACCCAGCAGTCAACCATCAAGCCAGGCTGGAGCACTGAAGAGCCCCGGCACCTGGGAGTGTCTGAGGATATAGGCGTCGTGGGAGCTGCCTGGGTACCTTGCCCAGACTTGCGGAATCAGCATCCTGTGGTCACACACTATCTGCATGTTCATGGAGTGGAAGCCCTTCCTGTTGACGAAGGCACCGGGCTCACCTGCTGGCGCCTTGATGGCCACATGTGTGCATCTATTGCACCCTGGATGCGGGGGAAGCCAGCAATGGCCGCGAAGTCTCTGGCTCGCTGTGCCTGACTTGCCTGGTCGCAGCAGAAGTGGATGAAGGTCAACACCCATCTAAACAGAGCGTCTGTAAACTGTTTGACACAAGTGTGGACAGCTGATTGGGAGACACCGCAAAGATCACCCACCGAGCCCTGGAAGGAGCCAGAGGCATAGAAGTGGAGGGCAACTGTGAGCTTCAGAGCTGCTGGCATGGAGTGTCCACCCACACAGTTAGGAGAGAGTCGGAGCCTTCTTCGGCACTGCACCTGTCATATTGAGGTAGCTGCTTTGCCGCCTGTAAACCCTAGCAGCAGGATAGTGGCGTCTTGTGCGGCCCCTTGCACCTTGGACAACCTCTTGGCCCTGCGCCCCTTGTGCCTGCGCCTGGCCACCCAAAGGCGGCTCCCCTGGAGGCCGATTGTCCACTCCTGGCCTCCTCCTTATTCTATCTCTCCCTTCCTCCTCAGAGGAGCTTCCTCCAGTGGAAATGTCAGAACCCATACCCCCAGGCTAAATGGAGGCCTCCAGAAAGCTGCAGGCCCAAGAAAGATTACTATCTGCAGACTGGTTGCAAAGTTACAAAAAACTCTTGGAAATCGATGTGAACTGCTAACAATCAAACACGCAACTTTAAAACACTTTCTATAATTAAAACTTAATGGAAATCATGAACAACTCCTCTGAGTCCACATATCCCGCCAGTGCATGACTTTTATTAAAAAATCTCCTACCCGCCTACCCAATGTTTTAGTGCTTACTATTTCTGCTATGATAGAAATATATGAAACTTGCGTCTTGCCTGTACCACATATCTGTCACCTGCTTAACACGTGATGCAATGCTGATTGAAAGGCCTGGATAGAGTGGACGTGGGGAAGATGTTTCCATTAGTAGGAAAGACGAGGACCCGAGGGCACAGCCTCAGAGTAAAGGGAAGACCTTTTAGAACAGAGATGAGGAGAAACTTCTTTAGCCAGAGAGTGGTGAATCTATGGAATTCATTGCCACAGAAGGCTGTGGAGGCCAGGTCATTGAGTGTATTTAAGACCGAGATAGATAGGTTCTTGATTGGTTAGGGGATCAAAGATACGGGGAGAAGGCGGGAGAATGGGGCTGAGAAACTTATCAGCCATGATTGAATGGCGGAGCAGACTCGATGGGCGGATTGGCCTAATTTCTGCTCCTATGTCTTATGGTCTTATGGTCTTATGCCCATTGGGCCTGTGCGCTGACCCGAAGTTCGCACAGGCCCCTCAAAATCCTGGACAATTGGCAAGTTAAGGGCCTTAACGAGGCCTTTAATTAATGGCGGGTGAGCGTCCCGCTGCTGTGTGCGCCCGCCGACCAAAATATCGCGATGCCGCGCGCTGACATCAGTTGGTGCGTGACATTTTAAGTGCTGGCGTGTAGGCTCTGCTACCCGCACGTCAGCCAGAAAATTCTGACCAATGTTTTAGTGCTTGCTATTTCTGCTATGATAGAAATATATGAAACTTGCGTCTTGCCTGTACAACATATCTGTCACCTGCTAAACACGTGATGCAATGCTGATTGTCATATGTAATCATAAGCTGCCTAGAAACATCTAGTTACATAAAAATTGAGATCTGTTGTTACCTTGACAGCTACTGTGCCCCATGTAGAAAGAGATTTCATATCTGGTTACCATAATTGGTACACTGCCTATGGGACAAATCCCCCTTGGCCAACAGGCTTTTTGATATAGGTACCAATGTTCTGAGGTGCCTACCTTCATGACTCCTAACTCACCTCCTCCTTCCCGTCACCAGCTTCATTCTCAAAGCTAAGGACAAATAGTATTATGAGGAAAATGAGTTATTGTACCTTTAACTTCATATGCAAATAGTAGCAACAACCTTTAAATCCAGATAATGCAACATTGTAATGTCATGGAAATGGATTCTAATAAAATGCATGTAGGAATCTTATTTGCATTTATCTCTGTTCTCATGATTGTTTCCCACTCCTGGAACACCCTACTGCCCAACCACCACCCTATTTATATAGGCAGTGTATTCTGGGACAGAACCTCAATACAAAGACAGGAACCGATTGTGGAACACTTAGCTACTATTTGGGTTTGAAATGCAATCAGTTCTACATGTCCTATCTGGCTTGCCATAGTGATGTGACTATGCCATGCGACAGTCTCTCTGGAGGCTGCCATCTTGAGTTCAGTTCAATAAAGACCTACAATGTGAAAGCACTGAGGAAGCGCTGCTGCCATTAAACATGAAACAGCCACGGCTCTCTGCCTTCACCAACATGCGGGATAGACAGAGCTCACATCAAAGTCAGTAAAGGAAATCTAAGCAGTCATTTTTAGGTTGGACAGTTTCTCACCTCATCTCCCTTGCAAGAACACCTCTCTACAATGATAATAAAAGCAAAATACTGTAAATCTGAAATAAAGTTCTAAAGATGTATCATGTTGGACTCGAAACGTGTTTCTTTCTCCACAGATGCTGCCAGACCTGCTGACATTTTCCAGCTTTTACCTCTTATTGTTTTTCACAAAGGAAACCTATGTCATATATCAAGATGCTCCCATTTGTTTTGAGAATTAGAAGAGATAATTTCAAGGGAGAAACACTCATGAGGAAATGCGTGAATGGCACAATATCCAGTTCTGATTATGATGGGATCCTATTTTTATGGCCCCAAGTTATTTTATTGAGTAATTAGACATTGGGCAGTAGGGGGTCCCTTCTGAATGTATGACATGGGGACTTCTTATAGAAGTAACTTGCACCGCTGAACTTGAGAGTATCTTTAAAGTAGATACAAAATTTGTTGTTCTCCTTCTTTCTTCCATTAATTTAAATAGATATTATATTTTGGCTTGGCGATATTTAAATCTGATCTGCTTTAGAGTATTCGCATGAGACAATGCAAAATTATTGTCCAGCACATGCTCTGTGGCCTGTAAGCATCAGCCAATTTGCAGCTGATTGGTTTGCAGCCTGTTTCAGCAGGAATCATTTTCAACATTTAATAATGTAAATATTTTCAAACTTAGCATGAACCGAATGAACACTGTAATATAAACAAGCTATTCTTTCCTACTTCTGTTGTTGAAATATAAGAAAAGAAACCCTCACTGTGCCTGTTCCAGCCCTGGCTGCTGTTCCTGACAGGTTTGGTTGGGTGGGTACAGCTTGCTCCGTCAGCTCTCATTTTAAAATGGCCAGCTGGGGCCCAATCTGCATATTTAAAGAGGATCCTGTCAGTTTGAGGTAGATTTGCTCGTTTTCAACATTTAAAAAATGCAGTTGGGTGGCAAAGGAGTGAGCAAGTCTGCCACTCGACTTTAACTGCACCCCCACCACCTCCACCCCCCCGGCTTGGTCTCCGGCAGACGGGAAGTTAAAATCAAGTGGTACATGTTTGATGGTGTCTTTTACTATTTTCCATCTCACACATCAGAATTGATTGCATGGGAAAGGCAACTAAACAAGTCAATTAAAGAGCTCATTTCCATCACAGAAGAGTGTGTGACTTGCAGGACTCTGGTTCCTAGCTGTAGGAAGGGAAGACTGAGGGAGTTAAGGAATTGCACGGTATCAAGATCCTGCAAAAGTTAGATTAGGGGACTGTGGAATTATTCTTGATGTTAATGGAGTGCAATGTAGGAAGGAAAACTGGCTAACTGAAAAAGAATCATTTGGTCGGGGAGAAGGTTTTTTCTTAATTCATTTCAGGGCAAAGCAGCTCACATGATTGGCACCCCATTCACCACCTTAATCATTAGCTCCCTCCACCACTGGTGCACGGTGTATACAAGCTGCATTGTAGCAACTCACTAAGGCTCCTTCGACAGCACCTTCCAAAATCCACGACCTCTACCACCTAAAGGCCAAGGGCAGCAGTTGCAAGTTCCCATCTGCAAGTTCCCGTTCAAACCACACACCGTCCTGATATGGAATCATATCACGGTCCCTCACTGTCACTGGGTCAAAATCCTGGAACTCCCTTCCAAACTGCACTGTGGGTGTACCTACACCTGATGGACAGCAGTGGTTCAAGAAAGCAGCTCACCCCCACCTTCTCAAGGGCAACTGGATATGGGCAACAAATGTTGATGGATATTAGTGAACCATTTGTGTTTTACAACAATCTGACAGCTTCCTGGCCACTTTCACTGATACCAACCTCCTTTTTCTTCCAGTTCATTTTAGACTGAATTCTAATTCCCAAACTGTAAAGATGTAATTTGAATTCATGTTCTTTGAATAATTAGTCCATGACTCTGGATTACTGGTCCATTATTACAACTACTATAAGGTCTCATTGGAAGAAGTTCTACTTTTATAAGAGGTCGTGTTAAAAAATTCTCAATCAAACTAGAAGTAGAGCTGAATACATTCATTGTTTTACACTTGCCCTCACAGATATCATGTCGTTTTTACACCAGTATTGATTTGTTGTGAGTCATTCAAATATAGGACGTCATTATCCCTCACTATGATGAATTATCTGATGCATTATAGTTACTAGAATTAATAGTTGATCTTTTTGAAATTAAATTTCAGATTTAATTTCAGATATGATACACTTATAAATGGGTAATTGCAATATTACTAAATTAAAATTTTCAAGCTGCAATATTTTTAACAAATTACTTAATTAGTATCAGGCAAGTTACAAACATTAAAAAAATCAGGGCCAGGCTATTGAGGTCGGCGAGCAGGGGGCGGGGCCCACTTGCCAACGCATAAAATGACGCGGGATGACATTGGGCAGAACTCCCGACATCACCCTGCGTCATTTCAATTTTCAGGTCAGCGGGGGCGCAGCCGAATCAGTTATGCGCCCGCCGACCTGTCAACAGCCAATTGAGGCCATTTAAAAAGTAATTCAAGTAATTAATGGACCTGCCCGTCCAACCTTATGGTTGGTGGGCAGGCTGGGAGCCCCGGTGGGCTTCAGAAAAAGCATGAAACTTCATCCACGGGCGGGATGAGGTTTCATGAGGGTTTTAAAAAATTTAATAAATGTTGATTAAAAGTGATGGACACATCCCAACTCATGTTACAGTGTCACATGAGGGGACATGTCAGGAAAATTTTATTTTTTCCCCTTCACCATTTTTAAATTTGGCGCTGATCTCCCTGAGGCAGCACTTAGCCTCAGGGAGATGAGTGCAATCTTTCATTCACATGTGCGAAAGAGTGCACTCTCAGCTGAGGGATTCCCCTCCCCTGTCTGCACACGGAGCACACAGCGCTTCCTGGCGGAAGTCACGCTGGGTGGGCCAATGGCGGTGTGCCCCCAATCGGGGACGCTGATCGGAGGTGCGCCCGCATGCACCCTCTCCTGCACTTCCCTCCCGACAGGGGGAAAATTCTTCCCCAGGATTCTGATGATAAAAAAAATCTGCCAAAGTCCTGCTTAAACTTAAAGTATTGGGCATTAGTTTAACTCTAATGTGTTCTTTTTCATACATCTGTTATTCAGCACTGAGGCAAAGGCACTGCGAACAGAAGCAATGAGCTGAATTCAAAACACATTATTATCACAAATTATGCATGTTTGAAAAATTATGAGAAAAAAAGTACTATTGCTATTTATTATAAAAATTATTAGATTCCTAAGACACAAAATTTCATGGTACAATATTAACTATATATTAAGATTTATTAACATGCTTTTATTAAATTCTCCTGTCCTCTGTTTAAACCAAAGTATAAACGTAAAAAAATGGGCTTTGCCCTTTGTCAAAACAGGAATCAAATGAATACTGTACAAAAGCATTGCCTCATTGTTTTTAATGTAGCACAGCATGAACTCGATCCTTTGGACTTGAAGCAGCCCCTTAGAAATTTCAGATTCAATTCATAGGGCGAAATCTTCTGTTCTGAAGTCTAAGTTCAGTGACGCGCTTGGAAGTGAAAGTGATTTCCGCTGGGGGATGGGACCACTGGCTACATGCAATCTTGCGCTGTTCAACTTATTAGCTTATTACTTATGCACCCATGTGGAGCACAGCACATTTTGTGGTAGGAGCAGGCAGGAATCGAAGGCCCGGGTGCCATATTTAAAGGGCACCCGGGCAACCATTTACTCACTGCAGGCCAGGAGCTCCACATTCTGCCAAAAGCAACATGTGGCCCTACGGTTCAGTGAAGCCTTCCTGGAGACTCTCCTCCAGAACACACAGGAAAGGTAGGAGGTGCTACTTCCCAAGGATGGCAGCAGGAGGCTCTCCTGTCTGACCACAGTGGCCTGGGCAGAGGTAGCAGCAGAGGTTCATGCCCATGGGTCCCGGCACAGAAATGCTCAGCAGTGCAGGAAAAGGATGAATGATTTACTGCTCTCTACCAGGATAACACCATTTACTCAATGCAAACTGACACCCATAAGGGCATCAGGCAGTCTAAGTATGCGAGTGCACAAGGATGTCACACAGGAGTGTGGGTTGCAGCACTCTCCAGCAGATGGGACATGTGCACTGAATGTGTGCCAGCCGCTTCATGCTCTCAATCTTATATCAATTGCAGAACATCCTGCTTCTTAACCACTTACTGGGAAAGGCTCAGCAGTTGCCATAGACATGCATGCTCCTGAACTGCTCATGCACCCATTGGGATGATAAATAATCCTGTCCTTCTGCAGGGCAATAATGCCCACAAGTGTGGGAGCTCCCAGACCGGAGGTGGAGTTCTGGGCATTCAAGTCCTCACCCCACATGAGGAGAAGACTGCCGAGATAGCCGGGGAAGAGCAGGACCATGCCTGTGCTGAAGGCGAGGTAGGACTCCCCCAGGAAGCCAATGCGGATGCCTCCAGTCTGCAGTTGTCAGTTGCACTCATAGAGTAAGACATTGATTTAATTAAAAAGCCTACTTTGTCGATTACTAATTTGTTATTTTCTCTATTCTCCAGGTACCAGAAGGCCATCAACCCAGACCAGCCACAACTCCAGGTCCAATCTCACCTCTGAAGAGCATGCCTCAGAAGCCTCAGAGGATGCACCGTCACAGCATTCGTCTGCACCCTCCACCAGTGCAGACCTCAGTGGGTCCATGTTCTACAATAGGCTCGGGGCAACAATCTGGTGAGTATATCTCTGACACAGGGCCACAGCTGGTGGAGGAAGTGATAGCCGAGGTTTTCATACTAGGAGCACTGTTGGAATCCAGGCTCCTGCTCAGCCCCATGCAGATGTCAAGCCTCTGGAGTCAGCCCTAAGAGACATGTTGGAGATGCAGAGACAGGCAGGGGAACATCAGGCAGAGTTGCCAGAGGCCATGTGCAGACTGAACCAAAGGCTGGAGGGGTCCATCCAAGTTCTGTCTGATGTTGTGGCTCCGGCATGCGAGCGCCTTGGAGACCCAGGTTCAGCAGTACTCACTGTGGCTGTTGGATATGTTAGATTTTGATAATACTACTAATTTTAGGATTCATTGTTGGTCTGAAGTAACATCAATGGATTTTATTTTAACCACTTTTTAAACAGTTCAGTTTGAATTTCTGTTAATAAGACAATAGGCCGTCAAGGCAGTCGGGGAGCAGGAAGGCAGTTATTTGTGAGAAACTACACTCCAGATTTATGAATTTAAGTTGCCTAAGGGCCTAGGTTCAGCAGTTGTATATTGCTTTAATTCTATTGTGGGTAACTGGGAGTCATTTTATGGCTGAAAGGTAGTTTGAACTTCGCTTTGAACACCTTATCTTTAAACAAAACCCATATATTGGTTAATCATATCTTCAGGGCAGAACATCTGTATTAAAGGGAAAATTTTCATTCCTTTTGGCCTTATGGTAGAAAGTGTTATTAACATTTGTTCCTAATGGCTTTAGTATCTGTGGTACTTGGGATAAAATATGTTGAAGAGGATGTGACATTGTTTGTAACTGCTCTGTATCTAAAGGAACTGTATCATTTGTTCACAAGGGAATGTTAAACTCTGGCAGCGCAGGGAACAAGGAATGGTCATTTGTCTTCAGTGAACATGGCTCTAGTTACAGGGGTGGGGTGACACCAGATGACCTGCACCCTAAGCCAATGGAAGAAGGTGTTCCTTTCGTTCATACATGACTGCGCACGGAGGCCTTGCTCTTTGACAAGAGTGATGAGAGCCATGAGCAAGAAACCTCCCTCAGACACTATTCAGTTTGCCTCCACTACCCTCGAGACTCTATAGTGAGACTATAGCCTTGGCAGCATAGAAAGACTCACCACATGAGCCCTTGTCAGCCATGACCATTCACCCGGAGATCATAAGTTGGAGTTGGGAGTTGGCTGCCCTCCACTAGCCATGCCCCTTGGAGGCATCCACCTCCCTCCTTCCCTTCATCCCTACCTCTGACTGCAGCAGATGGAAAATGGCACAGAATGAATGGCAGCTCCACACCTTGCTGGGATCACGAGGATATGAGACCCATGAGCAGGGAACAAACTTGTTGTCATGTGGGCTTCACCATAGAGAGGAGAACACAACTGAGCATGGTTGTCATCCAGTTGCCTCATGATTATTAGGGTGTCTTTTAAGTTGGCCACTTATTCTGTGCTTGAAATCTGCCCACCCAAAAAGACCTTCCTCCCACTTTTAGATATCACAGTTTTTAATTGACTGTGTTGCATTGTTGTTACTGGAAATATGGTGTGTGTTAATTTTTAGACTTACTCCACTACCTTCTACCCTCCCCCATCACCCACCAACTTCCTCCCATTGCACTTGACCCATCCAATATAACCATTCCTCTCTCCCCATCATACTTGTTGTAATATGCCTTTAAGCGATTGCAGCATGCCATCACGTGTCATGTGATTCAGCCTCAGTTTCACTGAGGCCTGGAGCAGAACACAGACACACAGCCCTGCAGCTCTATGTTTTCAAGTTTTTTGTCCATGCATATCTGTTTACATGTGCCTAGAATTAATAAATGAACCCACAATGTGTTCACCCAATATCTTATGAGCGATTGGTGTCTTTTTATCATTATGACACACATGACATGGTGTGCAGCAGTGGTTCCTTCTTAACAACATGGTGCTCAGCCTGGCAGCAAGATTAATTATGGGTACGACATGGTGAACAGTCTTAGATCGCTCTGCATGGCATGACGACTCTCGGCATTTGGTCAGGTCGCAATGAAGCTGCAGCATTGGAGAGTATTGAAACTGCAGCATGATGACTGCACAGAAAAGCTTTGAAGACACAGTGCCAGTATAGTGCCCTAACAAAAAGGTGCTCAGCAGACAGACACCTTATGGTGAGTAGGACAGCTCGTCGAGAGGCCCAACACCGGGTTAGCTCAGACTGGAATAGCAAGTGATTGGGTGTTGGCTGGATTAATAGTGACTGATGGAGAGGCATACAAAAAAAAAAATCATAATAAAAATTGAATCAGAGAAGGTTGTGATTATAATAGGCAGAGCTTCGGAAACGTATGCGAAAGCAGCTACACTGATATTCATCTCAAGTACTATAAGAGAAGGAAGGTCAAAGGGATATTTTCAAAATGTCCACAAAATTCCCCAGTTTGAGTTGGGATGCAGCTGCCATTCTATCAAAATTGCAATCCAGAAAGATTCATCATTTACACCAAAAAAGGTAGTTACCACACTCACACAGTCTGCTGAATACATAGATCGCTGTAATGGTGTGGCTTAACTAAAACTTGGAGGTCAAAGTGTTAGTGTTAAAAGATAAAATAATTAGCTGAAAACACCAGCACCATTATTGTCATTGTCATTGATGTCATACTTCATTCAGCTCTTGCTCTTGAGCCAGAAAGTAATAGGTTCAAGCCCTACTCAAGAGACATCAGCACCTAATTTAGGTTGCCCCTCCAATTCAATATTGTCAGAGATGCCATCTTTCAGATGAGATGTTAAACCGAGGCCCTGTCATCCTCTCAGGAGGTCATTAACCATGATACTTTTGGAAGAAGAGCAGGGGAACACTCTCAGTATCCTTTCCAAAATTTATACCTCAACCAACATCACTAAAGTAGATTTTCTGATGATTTATCTCATTGCTGTTTGTGGGAGCTTCCTACTTGCAAATTGGATGTTGCAATTCCCAACATTACAATAGCAACTATAATTCAAAAATGACATTATTGGCTGTGAAGCTCTATGGGGCGTCCTGGGGATGGAGAATGTGTTATATAACTGCCAGTTATTTCTTTCTTTCTATGAAAGTATTGCAAAATCTTTCAGAAATTATTAAATATCAAATGATAAACTGCAAATTCAAAACTAAATTGAAGGTGAAGTCATTCCTCTTTTTCTCACTTTAATGCACTTCCTTCCAGTACCAAAGCTGTTGTTTTGCATTTCAAGCCAATATTACCAAGCCATTACAAGAGATTTTATGGTCCAGGCAAGAGCCCTTTTAAATGCTTCATTGTTGCTATTACTATAAATCCTTCTCACAATTCTTTGCCAACATTTGAATTGAATGTTTGCAATATAAACAGAAGGAGTATATTCAAAACACGGGAGAGAGATTCTTCACTTGGTTTGCTGAACTACAATAATTCAGACAGTTTGCACTCTTCATAACCTGAATGCTACTCATTCTCAGTCTTGTCTTGTCAGGTTCCATTATGGTACAAAGAAGCAGTCACCTAATAACTCGGTGAAATTGCTTGTGTTCGACATGTCCAGTTCCAAATATGAATGATTAACACATTACTATTCACTGCAATCTATCTGATCTGCACTAGCTGTTTTTTAACATATCTGTTCCTTTTGGACGAAGGATTTGGGAGGATTTCCACTCCCCCTGCCCCTCCCCACTAGGGAATCCGGTGCATCATATCGGACAAAATTCCACTCTGCTAAGAATGTGCCAGGTTTGCACTCATTGCATTTTCTTGTGAGCAATCCTGCACTGATATAGCAGAAGGGCACTTCCTTTTCCTGTCAATTTAGGAGCATGATTCTCAAATCAGTTTCTGCAGTTGTTGGTGTGCAGGTTGCCTGATGTTAGAAATGTCAATTTTAAATGGATGTTCGGAGTGCAAGGCTATGGTAAACAATTGGAAGATCATTGAAAAGACACAATATGAAGTGAATTTTTGCTGAACCAAGGTGAGGTGAGAGTGACTGCCCTTGACATCAAGGCAGCATTTGACCGAGTGTGGTATCAAGGAGTCCAAGCAAAACTGGAGTCAATGGGAACCGGGGGAAAACTCTCTGCTGGTTGGAGTCATACCTAGCACAAAGGAAAATGGTTGTGGTTGTTAGAGGTCAGTCGTCTCAGCTCCAGGACATCACTGCTGAGTTCCTCAGGGTAGTGTCCTCAACCCAACAATCTTCAGCTGCTTCATCAATTACCTTCCTTCCATCACAAGGTCAGAAGTGGGGATGTTCACTGATGATTGCACAATGTTCAGCACCATTCGCAACTCCTCAGGTATTGAAGCAGTTCATGTCCAAATATAGCAAGACATGGACAACATCTAGGCTTGGGCTGACAAGTGGCAAGTAATATTCGCCCCACACAAGTGCCAGGCAATGCCCACCTCCAACAAGAGAGAATCTAACCATCGCCCCTTGACATTCAATAGCATTACCATCACTGAATCCCCCACTATCTAGTTTACCATTGACCAGAAACTGAACTGGACTAGCCATACAAATACTGTGGCCATAACAGCAGGTCAGAGGCTAAGAATCCTGTGATGAGTAGCTAACCTCCTGACTCCCCAAAGCCTGTCCACCATCTACAAGGCACAAGTCAGGAGTGTGATGGAATACTCCCCACTTGCCTGGATGTGTGCAGCTCCCAGAATACTCAAGAAGCTTGACACCATCCAGGACAAAGCAGCCTGAGTAACTGGTACCACATCCACAAACATTCACTCGCTCCAACACAAATGCACAGTAGCAGCAGTGTATACCATCTACAAGATGCACTGCAAGAATTCACCAAAGCTCCTTCCAAACCCATGACCACTACTATCTAGAAGGACAAGGGCAGCAGATAGATGGGTACACAACCACCTGGAAGTTCTCTCCAAGTCACTCACCATCCTGGCCTGGAAATATATTGCCGTTCCTTCACTGTCGCTGGGTCAAAATCCTGGAACTCCCTTCCTAAAAGCACTGTGGGGTACCTACACCACATGGACTGCAGCTCTTCAAGAAGGCAGCTCACCATTACCTTCTCAAGGGCAACTAGGGATGGGCAATAAATGCTGGCCCAGCCAGCGAAACCCACATCCCGTGAATGAATAATAAAAAAATACTTCTGTTCTTTGCTCCAGAAACTTTGGAGGCTCTGTGCTAATTGGTGTGCATTACTTTTCATTCCTTACCACCACTACAGTATTGAATCGTTTCCCATTGGTAATTCCCCTTTCTCATGTGTGAGAGGTCAGGAGAACCTGGGGAAGGATGTTAAGCAGCTAGGGCTACTAGTAGTGAAACGGTGGTGAAATGGCCATGATCTGCGAAACATGGTGTTGGTGAAGATCTTCTTCCAGATGAAGGCTGCACCAGCAGATCCTCAATGGCATCACTAAGATAGATGAATGTCAAACTATGCATAATGCTGGATTCTTCAACAGAAGCAACCTAATCACAATCGCCCTTGAAGGGTTCTCAAATTTCCACAATTTTCATATCATCAACAAGGATATGACGTTTGGGCTTTTACCTGAAACCAGACAATGAGAGGAGACAGAATATGTATTTTTCCCTTTAAAACAATCAACACAAAACTAAATCCCATCAAAATCTTGCAGAAATAATCGCTACTAACTACTAAGGCAAGAAGACCACAATCTGCAATTATGCGAACCCATCAATACTCCACACATACAATGGCTTTCAGCTCAAGACTAGTTACGGGGGCAGGAAGACAATGATAAACATCATGCGAGCCCATTAAAAACAACGGGACAACAATCACCTGGGGAAGCCCACCAAAATATAACAAAGAACTAACCTTGATTTGGATTCCGATAAGAAATTCGAAAGACAGTATAACTGGCCCAGTCAGTTACAAAGGAGAGAGAGAGAAACCAGCTAGCAGGAGGGTGGGCAGTTTTGAAATGGTTTAAGCAGAGTTTAAGCAAGGAGATCTGGAGGTTTGCAGGCCTGCAGGCAACATCATGGCGAGGGGCACGGGGTGGCAGGCTCAACTGAAGACAACAAGGCCACAACTGCAGCCCTCCACGAAGATCGACCACCCACAACCGTGTCCTTCACTCAACTGAAGAACCTTCGCAGATTCCACAGACCAGGACCACGTGCGGATGGCAGGCCCCAGAGGACACAAAGAGCGTACTCCAAAACTGCAACCGGCTTACTTGGCTGGATTTTGAACTGTCAAGGAACCCTGGGTTGGTGAGCATGATCCCTCTCCTCTCCTAGTTCAATTTAGTTAGGTTTTGGGTGTGGGACAAGAGTAAGGGGATTAGTAGCGTGATTTTCCCTCGTTATGCCGTGTGTTCCCCATTCTTAACTAAGTGTACTTTGTAAGTCTGTATAATCTCAATGTAATCTTAAGTTCATTTGTGACTTCAATAAACACAGTCTTTTTCTTGCACCAAAACCAGTTGCCTGCTGCACTTTGTCACAAATAAGTCCAAGGTCTAGAACCCAGGGAGTGGGAGTGATTTGAACCGCTCAGAAGTCAGAGGTGGAGCTGACACACACATCACCACACCCTACACCCTTTCAGCCACATTGCGTGAAAGAAAGGTTTTCAGGGTAATCAGCAACCAATATGCCTCCAACCATTTCTTTACACCCTGGAATATACAAGTGATAATGTCTGTGAGGATCAGATGCTGCGGGGTCTAGATAGTTTTCCATCTGCCTTGTTACCTGCCTGCCTGACCTTTGCCAGGAGTTAAAAACAGCCCTCTGGAACCTCTTGTCCAGTAACAAATTGGCATTCGCGTGTGCACACACCTTCTGCCGCAACCCAAGCAGGATGCTACCTTGTGTAGGGCATTAGGAATGTACGCCAGAAGTATGCAGAGTAGGTAATTGTGATGGCGAGTGCTGCCATTTTCGACCTCAAAGTTCTAACTAATGCCCCCTCTTAAACACACCCATGAACATGTGTTCAGCAGCAGGAAGGATACCCCACCAACATTATTTAAAGGAACCATCAACAAGGTGCAGCTTAGTTACTGATTAATTTCTACTGGCTTTGTCTGAATTTGTAGAAGTGCTGTGTGTTTTACTGAGCTGGTAAAGTTGGTGCTATTGTTCTGTGCCAGTGTTGTTCTCTCAGTATTTGAGCCACAATCTCAAATCAGAGGGTGCTGGACAACACGCTTAATGCCTGGCTCATGACTCCACTTCACAACCCAACCCCAAGTGATCAGCATGCATACAAGGAGAACCATGCAGCGATTAGATAGACTAAAATCCGATAAAGAGGAGGTATCGGAAAGGCGGGCTATTCTTAAAGTTACCAGGACTGGATGGGATGCATTGGAGGATGCTCAGGAAAGTAAGGGTGTAATTTGTGACGGTACAGGCCATAATTTTCCAATCTCCCTTAAATATAGGTTTGGTTCCAGAAGACTGGAGGATTGTAAATGACCATCACATTAGTTTATACCAAGATATCTGCCATCATTTTTTTGAATCTGTGGCTCCTTTTCTCATTATTTTTAAAGTATTTGTTTTTATTTTTGTGAAATCAATGCTAAACCTTATTCAAATAAGGGTGTAAGGATTAACCCAGCAACTGTAGGCCAGTCAGTTTAAGCTTAGTCATGGGAAAGGTTTCAGAAACAATAATGCAGGACAAAATTAACAGTCACTTGGACAAATATAGGTCAAGTAGGAAAGCCAGTATGGATTTGTTAAAAGCAAATTGCTTTTAACCAATGCTTTTTGATAAGGTAAAAGAGAGCCTTGATGAGGATGCTTCTGAAATGAATCTCAGAATCCATTACTTGAATGTCCCTATTTGTGTTAGTGACCAAAACTGAAGACAATGCTGAAGATGTTATCTGAAGAGGACACTCTCCATTTTCAGCATCACACTTTCTGACTTGTACTCCATTAATTTCTATTCATTTTGGTGATTTTTGCTGTGCAGTGAGTGGGGATTCTGAGTACTTAATGTACTAAGACCTCCAAATCGCTTACAACTTTCCTTAGCTTATTTAAGGTAATCATGGAGTACTGATATCATTCACTTTTCCAGTCCAATCTATCACATTTAACTATGTTGAATTTCATCTGTTATTGGTCTATTTGTTTACATAATGGGGTAGAATTTCTGTTTTAGGCATAATCTACAATCTGGGTGCAAATAACAGTAGTTTCCTAAATCGATTTCATGCATCAAGTTCCTTTTCAAGTTCCATGCATCAAATTTATTTGCATAATCACAAACAAAATCTTTCATGAGCCAGGGAAATTGGACAATGTTTCAGGAGCATATTTTTTTCTCCTGGATTAAATGACATTTTTTGATATATTTCAGTGCTGCAGTTTTTCTCGCAGCAGCAGAAATTGGTTTATCACAAAAGTAAAACATTTTAATCAGTTGGTTAAACAACTGAAAATGATGTTTAAACATTATGCAGAATCATTTACTAGATTCAGTGCTGTACTTGAATCAGTTTCTTAGTAAGTAAAGCATTTTTAACATTTGAAAGCTTCTAGAAGGTGCTTAATAGTGATTTTGAGCATAAATAATCTTAAGGCTGAAAAAAAAATCTTAGGGCTTAACATAACTGGTTGGGGGTGGGGGTGTGTGGGGTGGGGGTGGGGGTGGGGGGACCGGCGCGGACAGCTCACACCCCTCCCTCCCCCCACCCCAGAACCATAAAGTGCTGTGGGTGGCCTGAACAGTGCCAGTGTGGGACTTTTTCTGCCCCTCACTGGGGAGGAAGTCCTGCGCTCAGGAGCTGCTAGCCAATCTGATTGGTTGGTAGCTCTATCAGCCCCAGCAGTGCCAAGACCACATTAGTGGCCACTGCTGGGACTGGAACGATGAAGCAGAAGCGGGTCCACAGATCCCCAGAAACAAGGAGTGTTTAGGCAGATTAGGGAAAGGGACGTTGGAGGAGTGGGGTGGTGCGTTTAAGGCAGCAGACAGGTAGGAAGAAAGAAACATAGAAACATAGAAACTAGGAGCAGGAGTGGGCCATTTGGCCCTACGAGCCTGCTCTGCCATTCAATATGATCATGCCTGATCCTCTATCTCAACGCCATATTCCTGCTTTCTCTCCATACCCCTTGATGCCCCTAATATCTAAAAATTTACCAATTTCTTTCTTGAATATACTCAGTAGCCCAGCCTCCACAGCCCTTCTGTGGTAGAGAATTACACAGGTTGACCACTCTCTGAGTGAAGACATGTTTCCTCATCTCAGAACTAAATTGCCTGCCCCATATCCTGAGACTGTGGCCCCTAGTTCTAGACTCCCCAACCATGGGAAACATCCTGCCTGCATCTAGTCTGTCTAACCCCATTAGAATTTTATATGTTTCAATCTCCTCTCATTCTTCTAAACTCTAGTGAATACAGGCTCAGTTCAACCAATCTCTCCTCATACAACAGTCCTGCCATCCCCGCTATCAGCCTAGTGAATCTTCACTGCACTCCGTCTATGGCAAGTATTTCCTTTCTTAGGTAGGGAGACCAAAACTGCACGTAATACTCCAGGTGTGGTCTCACCAAGGCACTGTATAACTGCAGTAAAACACCCCTATTCTGAACTCAAATCCTCTTGTAATGAAGGCCAACATACCATTTGCCTGTCTAATTGCTTGCTGCACCTGCCTGTTTACTTTCATTGACTGGTGTACAAGGACACCCAGATCCCCTTATATATCCACATTTCCCAATATATTACCATTTAAATAATACTCTGCTTTTCTGTTTATTAACACTGCAACGTATAACTTCACAGTTATCCATGTTATACTGCATCTGCCATGTGTTTGCCCACACACACAACTTGTCTAAATTGCCCTGAAGCCTCCTTGCATCCTCCTCACAACGCTGCCCAGTTTTGTGTCATCAGCAAACTTGGAAATATTGCACTTGATTTCCTCATCCATGTCATTTATATATATCGTGAATAGCTGGGGCCTACGCACTGATCCCTGCGGTACACCACTAGTCACCACCTGCCATCTGGAAAAAGACCCAGCTTCCGGTCTGTCAACCAATTCTCAATCCATGCCAGTATATTACCCCCAATCCCGTGTGCTTTAATTTTGCCAACTAGCCTCTTATGTGGCACCTTATCAAAAGCCTTCTTGGAATCCAGATACACCACATTCACTGGTTCTCCCTTATCTATTCCACTAGTTACATCTTCAAAAAACTCCAGTAGATTAGTTAAGCATGGTTTCCCTTTCATAAACCCATGCTGACTTTGTTTAATCCCGTTAATGCTTTCCAAGTGTTCTGCTACCACGTCTTTTTTAATAGACTCTAGCATTTTCCCCACCACTGATGTTAGGCTAACTGGTCTGAAATTCTATGTTTTTTCTCTCCCTCCTTTTTTAAATAGTGGGGTTACATTTGCCACCCTCCAATCTGGAGGAACTGCTCCAGAGTCTGTAGAATTTTGGAAGATGACCACCAATGCATCCAAGATTTCCAGGGCCGCTCCCTTTAATACTCTGGGATGTAGATTATCAGTCCCTGGGGACTTTTCAGCCTTTAACCCCATTAATTTCTCTAGCACCATTTTTTTACAAATACTGATTTTCTTGAATTCTGCCCTCTCATTAGACCCTTGGTACCCTAACATTTCTGGGAAATTACTTGTGTACTCTTTTGTGAAGACAAAACCAAAACATGTGTTCAATTCTTCTGCCATTTCTTTGTTCCCCAGATCCACATTTCCCAATATATCACCATTTAAATAATACTCTGCCTTTCTGTTTTTCACACCAAAGCGTGTAACTTCACATTTATCCATGTTATACTGCATCTGCTATGTGGGTTCTATCTTTAAAGGTCTGCCCTCGATCTGCAAAGGGCAGCCCCTGAAGTTAGAAACCCCCCTTCCTTCCTGCCCTTTGAAGCTGCCAACTCCACCCGACTGCCCATGCTAATCATTTTATGGCATGGGCAGCATATCAACAGGGTCAATTGGCTTGGTAACAACCCTAATTGGCCCTTGATTATCTATTCAAATATAGCAGGCGGGCTGCTGATTTTGGCCTCCCCCACTGGCTTCACCACCCCCGCTCGGGGTTGGGTGGGAAGGTGGTGGAAGCAAAAACCAGCATAACTGTTATGGTATGAGCCTGCATGCCATTGTAATGTAAAGGTGCTTGGCAGAACAAGGGTTAATGTGGGACGGGAGAATAGCACTGCCTACGGTATGATGCATAGAGTCACATGGTAATGGACTGAGGGAATAGTAGAGACAATATTCTGGAATCAGCCTGCATGGAGATAGCAGCACCATCTATGACAGTGACCTGGAATCTGTAAATATTTAAAGATTAAGAATAAATAGTTCATGTTTAAATGTACAAGTCTCAAGATCTCGTCATTGAGACATCTAAAGGACACATATTACAACATATTTAGTAGCGGTGGTAGTTCCTAAAAGATATCACATCAGCCGTGATATGAAAGGTGGCAGCATTTTAAATGATTCACACAGAACACTATCCCAAGGTATGAAACACTAAAAGCTGCTGAAGCCAAACTAGAGAGTCTTGCACCTAAGAAGAAAACTTGAAAAAGCAATTGTGGAAGCTTTGCTACAGCCTTAGAAGTTGAGGAATCCACCAGAATGAGTGAAAGTTTATTGCAAGACCCCTGAGTGATACAGAGTAAAAAGGCAAAAAAAAACCTGGTTAGATCAGAGAAACAGGTGAACAAAAATACAAAAATTGCAAGAATTGAGTGATGCAGTTATCATGAGATGGTGAGCAAAAATCATGAAAAAGAAGCTGTAGTTACCTGAAAGAAAAAACAGAAGGTAGGCAGTGCAGAGTAGAAAGGTGCTGCTGCTTTAAGTTAAAAAAAGGGCCTAATTGAACTAAGAACCTGCCAAAACTCCAAAGAAGAGGACCTGCAGAAAAAAAAAATCACAGAGAAAAGCAATACCATTGCCTAGAGAGTTTAGAAGTTCAAAACAAAAACTGCCATGATCACTGGGGGCTCCCCAGTTTTTGGCTCTGCCAAAAATGGCAGAAGTGTGGGAAACTCCCAGCACAGGAAGACAGCCAAGTGGAACAGTTGCCTCATGGACAGCCTTAAAGGGATAACAACTTTTAAAACGGTAACTACAAGAAAAAAAAACAGCTAAGGAGAGCAAATTAGAAGAGCCAGACACATTTGTGCTATGGAAAGGGCTGAAGCAGGCCCAGAGTTGGAGTCTTAGAGAAGACAATTTTTAGTTTACAGGAGACTTACAGGATTAAGTAAGAAATCAGGATAAGTACAAGTTAATAAGTTTTTATTTGTATTTAGTTTATTTGCTAGTGAAGTACACCATAGCCAACGTATTGATCAATACTCGACAACATTTGGCGAGATATTAAAAGGCATTGATAGATACTTTAAACTCCAAGTTGTGGAGAGTGCAGACTCCAGAAGGAAGTCTACCATACCCCCAATAAAGCACCAAGGGCAGCAAGAGACCCCAGAGAGAGGGCAACTCCCAATAAGACACTGAAGTCAATAAAAGACACCAGAGGGAGGGCAACAAAAGATCCCAGAGGGAAGGCAATGAAAGACCCCAGAGAGAGGGAGCTAAAAGACCCAGAGCGAAGGAGACAGATAGCAGCGCGGAGTGATCAGATGGCTCTGAATGAAGGAAAGCTTCCTGAGGTAACTCAAAAGAAGCAAAACATGCAAAAAATAAATGAAGTTGTTCTACAGGAAAATGTTTGCACCAGCGCTGAACTGACAGGTCTGAAGCGTAAGATTCAAGCTGAGTATGTATCTTTGAAAACGCATGATAAACTAAAGTCTTCAATGAACCAAGCTGTTTGAAACCTGAACAAACAAATTTCAGAGACAACAAAGAGGTATCAGGAGGAAATAACGACCCTCAATTCCACAGTTGGCAAATCAAAGCAGGAGTTGGGAAAACTCAGCCAGATGTACAGCCAGGCAACATAACAGGCAGAAAAGGCAAGCAAATAAGTTGTGACTCTGAAAGACTCCTTGAAGAATCAATATGTAGACATGGAAAAACATGAGGAATTCAAAAGGATGTTGACTATTACTTCAGGAAAAGCTGCATTGGAATTATCAGTAGCAACAAAATGATGCACTGAAGCCTAGAGTGAGTTGGCAAGAGGTCAACAAGAAAATAAACGGTTGAGAGAACAAATTATTGTCTTTCAAGATCAAATGCAAAAGGAATGCGTAACCATTCAGCACCATGAAGAAATGATGACCATCTTAAACAGCAGAATGGAAGCACAGGAAAATTACAGGAAAACTCAAGATGAAGCAAGCGAGCTTCGGAAAGAAAAAGAAAGCCTGTTGAAGGATTTTTACATGGTACAAGAATCCCTTAGGTCAAAATTTATTATTCTGGAAAATTTCAGAGAGAAACAAAATGAATTTAATATCACTCTGAACAAATTGAAGAACCAGCTGGCAGAGAAGACTCAGCAATGTTCAATATTCCAGTTGGAAGCTGAAAGCTCCAAGAGGCAGGCCAAAGGTCTGAAGAAGCAGTAGAATGAAAAAGAGGAGACATTGAAAGGAAAAACCATAGAACTTTCCAAACTGCCATTGAATAATAAAGCCATGTGTAGTACAATTACAGTATTGAAACAAATTAAGACTTCACAGGAAGACCTGGCCAACACTGAATCCAAAATGAAGGATAATAATGAAGTTCTGTTGCAGACACAGAAAGAAAAGACTGAAATGAGATCGAAAAACACTGAAGCACAAGGCACTAGAAGAAGAAAAGCTGAGCTGAATGAAAACATTCATAAGCTTGCAAAGAGATAAAACAGCAAACAAGTGTGTGGCTAAAATTGCAAACCAAATGGAAATGAAGGTTCCATTTGTGAAATGTATACTCCTAGCAAGAACATGGCCGACACATTTGAAAAAGAAAATTCGAGTCTACTCTAGGAATGAACAGAGTGCACATTCCCCTCAAGGAATGCGATAAAGCTATAATGTCCGAAAAAGAGAACGGATGAGAAGTTAATAAAGAGAAACAGAACTCGAAGGAGTGAAAAAAACGAATCAACTGAAGATAACCAAGCTCCAGAAACACAGTATACGACTACCATTCCTCAAATGTGACAGGATGAGATGTGGACGAACTGCCAAGCCTCAAGGCCGTATGAATTTATAGGCCAGGATATAATGCTCGTCAGGCGGGTGCGCGCCTGACTCGACTGAGCGTAAAATGATGTGCGATGAGTGTCCCAACGTCATCGCACATTCACGCAATATTTTGGTCGGCTGGTGCGCGCCAGAGTCAGCAGTGCGCCCGCCGACAATTAAGAGGCCTATTAAGGCCATTAAATTTGTAATTGAAAGAAATTTTTCGCTACTCGTCCGACCATATGGTTAGCGGGCAGGCGAAAAGGCCAAGCGGCCTTTGCATTATTTAGGAAACCTCATCCATGGGCGGGATGAGGTTTCCAACAGCAAATATAAATAAGATAAAAATTTTAACATTTCATTAATAACATGTCCCTGCTCATGTGACAGAGTCACATGAAGAGGCATGTTTTATAAAATTTTTAAAATCTTTATTTTTAATGCTTTAAATTGTTCATCTCCCTGAGGCAGCTCTGTGCCTCAGGGAGTTTTTCTAGTGTGCACTCGCGCACATGCGTGAACTTGTGCTCTTGCCCCCCTCCCCCCTCTGACACACACAAGCAACGCTGAGTGCTGCAGCACCCGTATCACATTGGTCGGACCTTAATTGGCCCGCCTGCGTGAAATTGTGGTCGAGCCCTAATCTTAGTGGCGGTTGACTTCCTGACCGCTCCCACCTGCTCTCGCTGAGTGCACCCGATGAGGGAAAAATCCTCCCCATAAAGTCACAGACTTGAGGTGGGGGAGAAGGGATAGCAAGTAAAGACTGTGTTGGAATATTCCATTGGAAGGGCTGAAAGTTTTCTTTGGAAAAGAAAGGGGCTGTGTAGTATGTGCCTGCATTTCATGCAGAGCGAGGATTAGTGTGGGACAGGAGAATAACACCACCCAAGGTATGACGCTTAGAGTCACATGGTAATAGACAGAGAGAACAGTCCCGAGAAAACACTCTGGAACCAGCCTGCCTGGAGCTAACAGCACCATACATGACAGTGACCTGTGATCTGTAAATTGTTAAAGATTAACAATAAACAGTTCATGTTTAAATATACAAGTCTTAACACCTCATCATTGAGACATCTAAAGAACCCATATTACAATAATAGTGTAGTGGAAACACTAGACAACTATATTTAACTAGCTTTATAGGTCCTTTGCTGCATCTTCAGATTGGGGCTGACACTATTTTCAGCAATTTTGCACAACCTGGAAACCTGACAAGAGTGGGTCCAGGTTATTAATCCCTTTCAGTAATTTTCAATATTTCCTTGCTGTCAATGAAACAGCTCCTCCAATTTATTCTCTCATGCCTTCCAAGGGATACAACTGATGGTTGAAGATTGGCTGCCTGCTATATACCCCATGCAATTTTCTTATCAATTGAATTCTAGTGGTAAATATAAACTCAGCTAAAGTAACATCATATTCTAGTCTACATACAATGTATTTTCAGGGCCTGAAAATGTTGGATCCCATTTCTTCCCTCAGTTTTTCCTTCCACCTCCAGTCCATTTCTTTTTGAAACCCTTGTCACCAATTGTTCATTTATGTTCTTGCCAAATGTTCCGAACTTTGGTCGTGTTGTTCACTGTCAGCCTTGGTCCTTCACCCAGGATTCTGTCAAAGTAACTGGCATGCGCACACCTACAAAGAGAACATTGAATCAATATAGTTTGTTCAGTTTTATTTTTCTTCTCCTCTGATCAATTCCAAAGACACCAAGCAAGAAAGACCAACCAAATCATGTTGAAGGTAACTATTTAGCAATCAACACTAAGTAAAGTCTCTAGAACAATAATATCTAATTCAAATATTAAATTCCTACTATTATGCAAAATGGTAAATTCCTGCTCATAGAAGAAACCAGCCCCAGTTCAGTAGGAACATTAAGATCCGCTGTGTGTGATTTAAAAGCAATTATCTGTCCCTTTTGAAGGTTACCATTATCCCTCAGTTGGTAGTGACGTTGTGAAGGATACAATAGAGCATGAAGAGTTAAATCTTCTGAAATGTACAGCACCCAACTTGATTTATACACAAACTAATCCACATTTTCAGCATGCTATATGTTGATTATGCATTTGATGTGATTAATACTTTGTCATATCTATTTCCTCCAGGATTCTGCGGATAAAGTAGTGAAACTATCAGTTCAACTTTCGAGCAGTAATCAGTGTTTGTGGAAAACGGCAAGTAGCAGGAAAATAAACTGAGCACATGGCTAAAGCAGAAAAGCAAATAGATTCAGCTATCCTGTGCTAGCGAAAGTCAAGAAAGAATGTTTACTCATTAGCCAGCCTTTCAATCTGTTGTCTGCCTTGAATCTCCAGGTCAAAGAAGATTGAACAAGAATGAGGCTGCAATACTGAGAAATTAAAGAAGTTTGGGTGAAGCTATTTCTATTATCAGATGCTATCCTCATGTTTACAGAGCACTACCTTATTTACTTGAAGACCATGATTGTGTCATGCAGAGGTTCAGGCAGTCCAACATATGGGAAATCAATAGCTTTTGGGACAGTGCGAAAACCAACATATTCTGTGCCAATCAGCCAAATTTTCCATTCGCTGCTCCTGGCACTTTGGAAATAAATACAGCATTTTCCCATCACATCTCCTGTGAATGTCCTCTCAATGACACAACTCCGAGATGGTGGATGGGCAAAGATTCAAAATATCAACAAAAGAGCCCAAAAGACATAACAAGTGTGAAAATGAATGCTATCCTATTAATTATAATGAGCAAATCTGTGCTTAAAGAGAAAATCAACCTTAATTTCCTTTACTAAATTGTTGGGGGTAATTTTTCTCCAAAGGTCTTTCCTGATCCACTGCCTTAAGTTTGGTAAAAAAATTCCATTTATGTGTGTAAGTTGTGGCAGTGGGAGAAATCCTGAGAAAATTTCTGGCAGATATATTATTGCCCATGTATAAATGAAGGGAAATGGACCCCATTATTCAATTGTCAAGCAATGATAACAGAAGTAGAGTAATAGATTTGCAGAACAGGTTTGTGTAGATCTGCTGATATGAGTGCAGTTTTGACCTTAGAGGTGAGTTTTAGACATAACTTTAGATTCAGATTTAGGCATGTACAGAGAGCAATTAGAACATGCAAACATACAAAGTGGGACCAGGAATAGGCCAATCAGCCCCTGGAACCTGCTTCACCATTTGATAAGATCATGGCTGATCTGATTGTAGCCTCAACTCTACTTTCCTTTTTAACCCCTTTACCTGTTGACTCCCTTGTTAATCAAGAATCTATCTAATCAGCCTTATAAATTATTCAATGACCCTGCCTCCACTGTAATCTGAGGAAGGGCATTCCACAAGTTAACAACATCTGAGATAAAAAATTCTCCTCATCTCTGTCTTAAACAGGGACACCCCTTATTTTTAAACTGTGTCCCCTTGTTTTACTGTTTCCCACAAGGGGAAACATTCTCTCAGCATCCGTCATGCCAAGTCCCCTCAGAATCTTATATGTCTCAATGAGATCACCTCTCATTCTTCCACACTCCAATGGATACGAGTCCAACCTGTGCAATTCTTCCTCATGAGATTTTCATCCCTGGAAACAGTCGAGTGAACCTTCTCTGAGTTGCTTCTAATGCAATTATATCCTTTCTTAAGTAAGTGGGACCAAAATTGTACACAGTACTCCAGACAGGCAGAACTGTCCCAGATTTGCACAAAGTGTCGTCGCAGGAAAGAGAAAGGATGTTTTACCCGCCGACCTCAATGGTAGCTTTTTGCGCCGTATCGTCCCATTCCCAGCGCCTTCCGCCTCATTAATAATGTAATCATGGGAAACACGCCAGAACGCTGGCCGACAGGCTCAGATTTCCAGCCACGCCATGATCTCAGCATTTCCTTGTTCCAGACACCAGAGCGCAGCCTACTTCATGTCTACAGACCAGAACTGCTCCAGGCGACAGATGGCCCTGAATGCAAAGAAGACAGCAGCCCCCAAATTTAGTGATGTCCCTCTGGGGCACCTGCTGGGTGCAGTGGAAGGCTGCCACAATGTCCTCTACCCCTGCTTTGGCCATAGGAGGTCCACCAGAGTCACCAATCCGGCCTGGGATGCAGTGGCAGTGGTGGTCGGTGCCATCAGAGCACCAAGGAGGTCAGCCATCCAGTGCCGAAAGGGGATGAATGCTCTCATCCATTCCATCAGGATAAGGCAACCACACCATCACTCTCAACTCACACACTCACAAGCCCATCGCACATCCACAGGGATCTCACACCTCAAAGAACAACACCACTAACCCTCACACACACCCTCACATCTCCATCAGGCTCATATCCTCTGGAGCTCGTGTCCTCATCCCATCCATGTTTCCACTCACCATGCAAGCATTCCACACAGTGCCATGTGTGCTCACACTCTCTCCATCTGTTTCCATGCAGGAGAAGCCTGCTCACATCAGCAGGAAGAGGTCCCTGGCTGGGTGTGGAGTTGCCTATATTAGGCTGCTCACTCACTTTGAGGATCATGCTATCACACTGACTAGTGAAGCCATGGACCGTATCAGTGGCGACAGTGAGGTCGGCGACAAACATCCAGGTGAGGATCCTGCACAACATCATCCCTCTGTCAACGCAACTGTGAGTGCTCTCTCTCTTGCTTTTGACTCTGCTGCCATGCACTAATTATCTCTACTTTGGTTCACAGGTTGCTCTGCTAAGCAACTAACACCCTAGGCCAGCCATTTCCTCAGCTCCATCCACGTCCTCACCTCCAGTCAAGAGGACACCTCCTCCATTGAAGAGCTAGAAACAAGCAGCCTGGAAGACCAGTCACAGCGCTTACCCACACGCACCACCAGCACAGAGACACACGCCTCGGTAGGACCTAGATCTGGAGCAGGCTCGGGTTCACAATCTGGTGGTCACCGCATGGACACATGTCCACAGCAGGGGCATGGAGAAAGCACCTAGAAGAAGTGGTAGGCCTAGAAAAGTTAAAGAATTCTAATCATAAGTGGTTTCACGAATGAACATATATTGCCACTTTCTGATCTGAAAATATCACTGAATAATGTGTAATGGTGTCTTTCAGTTTCATTTACAGGCTTTGCAAGTCATCCCACTGCAACCCCCATCCCAACTAGCAGTTTAGCTGCATGCAGGTGGACCACGAGGTGATTCTGGAGGGAGAAGTGTGTGTGTGGCAGGGTCTTTCAGAGCCTTGTGCAAGCGCTCTCCCACGCACGCGGAGCCTTCCTCCCACATATTCATCTCACTGTCCTGAGAATTTTCAATGCTGCCTGCTGGGGTTCACTTTCAGTTGTCCATCTGAGCTGAGCTGCATCTCTGCCCACCTACTGACCGCACTCCCATTCGGCACCTGTGCCTGGCCAACACAGGGCTCCGTGTTGAGAAAAATGGTAGCCGTCACATATCTGATCAGCTTCCCCCATCCTTTCCCCTCTCCAAGTTACCCATATTTTCTCCCCCATCACTGTTGACCCCACTGGCATCACCTTCCACCTACCCACTGCCCACTGTCACCTACCAACCAGAACACTTTTCTTTCCAGGATGATCAGATGAACATGCACATTTCCTGTCTTCCCAAGAATCCCCCTCCATCCACACTGACCTCCCCTGCCTTCTCCTTCTCGCCCCCAGGGCTCGTGTCTGCCTTTGAGTCCCCACCAACCACCATCACAGCCCCTCCTACCACTACCATTCCACCATCACCCCCCTACCCTTCTGGCTCACTCTGCCCCCTCTAATACTCACCATTCCCTCCTACCATGCCCACCCTCAGTTCGCTCCCCAAGAGGCAGTCATTGACTCCACAGACCCCTCTCTTCCACATTAACCTGGACATTAAGTTAAGACCTGAAGTTAAGAAGCAGTGTGTTTATTTTTCCCAAAAATCATTGGTAAAATTGGTACTATGATATTTTATTAATAGCGTGGTAAAGTCCAAAGACATAGGCCAGGATTTTCAAGCCCCGTCGCAGGCAGGACCTGCCACGGGGGCGAGGAGGCGCCCCAGCCAGAATTCCATTGACTTGTGGCTAGACTGGAAGATTGTGGTGGCGGACAGGTGTAGAAAATCCTGCCCATAGTGAAACAATGGGAATTTGCATTCAAAGGGGAAAATATGTATAAAGGAGTGAAGGTTGTGTATAAGGGTAAGCATTCAAAGATCTAAAACAAGTGTGAAAAAGCCTCCTGCATCTATGCCTCAAGCTGCTGTCTACAAAGAACTGAAACTAAGAAAACTCACTTTGAATTGGATTGTTCAGGATATCGTGTTTCTTTGCCTGGATCTTTTAAAATCTATGTGTCTTACTGTTGCCTTAATGAAAGTGTAACTGGGAAACAGATTAACTAGGCAATTTACAAGTTATCATAGTAGTAATTTGTAGATCTATGTGTGTTCTTAAAATAATTTCTTCTATTAATAAAGGTTTAATTTAGTTTTGTAAGAAACGTACAAGACTCGGTGGTCTTATTACTACTGAATTCAAGGCACGCATCTCGAAATTTATACAAATTGCAAAACAGTTGTGACAGTGGTTGCAAGTTTCCCTTTGGGATTTGAGCAGCTCAGCATTTACCATTGGCTGTGCCATTACATCAGGCAGCAATTTCTTCCAGGAGGTGAATCTTCAAGCTGTAGGTAGACAGCTACAGGAGGTGCTGTTGGGAGGTGATGGTCTGTGCTGGGGGTGGATTAGAGGGAGGAGAGGAATGAAGAGGTGGGGTGTGTGTGGAAGCCTACAAGGGTGTGGGGGAGGTTGGTGGTGTAGGGGAAAGACAGAGATGCTGCAGGTGTCGTGGGATGGTAAGTGCCATGCTGGAGTGGGGGTGGGTTGTGGTATGGTGCAGGTATGGACAGACACGGGGGAAGGGTGTTGTGCAGCTGTCAACGGACATTGGGGGAGGGTGTTGTGCTGATGTGGATAGACATGGGTGTGGGTGTTGAGCAGATGTGGACAGATAATATAGGGGGTGTTGTGTAGGTGTAGACAGACATGGGGGGACTGTGCATTTATGGATGGATATTGGGGGACTGTTGTACATGTATGGATGGACATGGGGGGAGGGAGGGTGTTGTGCAGATGTGAACGGACATGGGGGTGAATGTTGGCACGTGTGATGGGAGGGTGAGTGTGGACGAACATTGGTAGGGGGGGTGTTGTGTGGGTGTGCATGGACATGGAGTGGAAGAAGAGAAGGGGTTCAGCGGGAGGGGTCAGTGGAGTCAACAGAGGAGCCCTGTGGGGCATGCTGTTAGATTTTGATAGTAGTATTATATTTCTAGGGCTTTTGTATAGAGTGGGCTAATGCTTATGAATTTTAAGTTGGCCACTTTTTAAATGGTTCTGTTTGAATTTCTGTTAGACAATTAACAATCAAGGTAATTGGGGAACAGGAAGGCAGTTATTTTTAAGGAACCACACTTAAATGAAGTTTAAGGCTTCAATGGTGTCCCTGGGTCTGAATTCGAGAAGCTGCCTGCTTTGAAGGAATAGTTGAAAGAGTTGAGTTCGCAGTTTGAACTTAGGATGACACCTCATTTTTAAACACACCATGCATTGCTTTAATTGATCTATACTAGAGAGAAACCTTTATTTTCTGACATTATGATAGGAAGTGTTTGTAACATTTGTTCTTAATGGTTTTAGTATTTGTGGGAAGGGGTTATAGTATGTCGATGTGAACGGTTATGATAGGTGTACTATTGACAAGAGGACATAACATTGTTTATACATTGGCAATCTGTATCTAAAGGTTCACAATGAAATGTAAACTCCTGGGGCCTAAGGAAGTATGAGGTAGAGCTCTGTCTCATTTTATGACCCATGAAGCAGGGGCTCCAAAGGTGGGGTGACACCAGATGACTCTCACCTATAACCAATGAGAAAGGGTAATTTGGACTAATAAGGGAGGAGGATTAATGAGAATGAGGGATAAAAGTTGGAAAATTGGATTCTTTGTTGGCACAGTTTTACCATTGCCATTGCTCCAATTGTATATTTCTTCTGAGATACAGATCATCATTATGTCTGAGACAGAAGAAAACGGACCTTGGCTGTGCTGTCAGCCTTCAAGGAACCCCAGGCCCCTGAAGGATAAAGCATTTCCAGGCTGTCTTCACTGCTTCTTGTTAAGTATATTTTATATTTTGATTAATAATTCACTTAATTCACAAAGACTAGTTGCTCCTTGTCAAAGGTCTAGCACAACTGAGGACCCCTTTGCTAATGGATTAAACATTCAGAACTTGTAACTTTATTTAAAAGGGTTTTAGACCCCAAACCCCCAAATCTTACAATACTGAGGGTGATAGAAAAGGATGATGAGGGTTAAAGGGGGCAGTGGGAATCGGTAGGTTGGGAGAGCGAGGGTGCGGTGATGTTGAGTGAAGGAGCACTGAGGAGATGATACGGAAGCTGATGCAGATTCTGGGGGTCAGCAGGATAAGGAGGGCATGTCTGTTGTAATGAGGGTGGACTCATTGTGAAGGTAGGGGACATCAACATTGACCTGCATGGGATAGAAGGTGATGGGGGAGGGTTGAAGGGTGATCATGGGGAGATCAAAAGTATTTCCTGGGGGGGTCAGTAGTTATGGAGGGAGGGAAAAGGTATTAGACTTGACTTGGAACGTGGCGATGACCATGGCTGCAGGCAACTATGCAGAACATTGTGGTGGGGATCTCGAGATGCTGCATAGGAGGTGGGCCATGGGAGGGTGGGCGAATATGCAGATCAGCTCAACTGGACAACTGAAGGGGAACCTCAGTATGTGGTATTTACCATGCTCAGGCCTTGGGACAGATGAGCCTGTGAAGGGAAAAGGCTCAGTGTGCGTAGGAGACTTCTTGCATATGCCCCGCAAGGGCCCTGGCTCCCTTCATGTTCATGATTTCCAGGGACATGTGGTGTCCCTTGAAAGATGTTGGGGCGGGTGGGGGTCGCGCCCAGGCTTAAGGACCAGATTGCAAATAAACCACATCAGACATGAATAAAGTGAAAGTGAACTATATTTACAAAAGTTTGAAAAGTTTGACAATCATAGTCCACCTGTGCAACCACTTGTGAAATCAGAACTTCTTAATTTTTCTCTCCCTATCATTTCTTCATCTGCAGCAGAGGTGGAGGCAGTCTGTTGACCAGTTTGTCCTGTCATCTTGGATGACCTTGGTGGCATTCCCCAGGGGACCCGAGGCCTGGAGGGCCCTGGCTTACTTTAACTGTCCTGATGTGGGGCAGCTGCTCTCTCTGTGGTCACAGAGGATGAGGCTGAAGGGGCCACAGGCAAAGGGGATTCAGAAGGACTGGGTGCCCTCAGAGACACCACTTTATCAGCCAGCAGGTAGATGGACTCCAAGCTGTTGAGACCCTCTGACATCTCTGCCTGATGTCCCCCCACTTCTTGCTGCCTCTCTAGCATCTCTTGCATGGCCGATTCCAGAGGCTTGACATCAGACTCGAACTCACAGGTGCCTCTTGCCCATCACTCCTCCAAGTGCCGGTGAGCTTGGCTGATCCTGCTTCCTCCTGCTGCAGACACATGACCATGCGGAGACCACCAGAATGTGAGACCCTCCCTATTGTGTGTCTCTGGGCTAGAGACTGCTGTGACCATTCTACAGGTGCACTTTTTTCCTCCACAATGTCCTGTCTGGGCTTATCTGTGTGCTGGACAGGGCTTTGTCTCTTTCGGGCCTTCCCTCCTTCCTGTTCAAACTTGTAAGTGAGAGTAAGGAGAGAGCGAGTGACTGCATGAGCTGCATCCAACATGGAGGAACGCATGACCCTTAGGTTTCTATGAAATGCATGGATCCTTACTAGATGGAGGGTGCAAGCCCCTGTCTCTAACTCCACAGGCTCTGTCTCAGTCCTCCCCTGCCAGCTGGGCTGTCCGCTCCTCAAAGTCGGTGAGGCCTTTGAAGTGTGGCTGGCCCCCTCCCGTCTTCTCCCTCTCTCTCTGATAATGGCGTAGCTTATCCTGCATGAAGAGAAAAGATGGGTTTGAGAGCTGTTGGGTTTCATGAATCTTTCTTGTGCTTCCAGTCTTACAAGTAACTCGCTGGTTTGTGTGCTATGTGATCGATGCACTGCAGTTTGTCCACAGAGGCACTGGGGCAGCACCCTCCAGAGCAATAATCCCATGCAGATATAAGGATAAGGCTCACAGAGGCATGTCATTAGTGGTGCTTGCTGGTGCCTTCAATGCCTGACCCCCTTCCCCCACCACCCCCTCCCAGACAGCATGTGAGTTCTCTGTGAGGGTGGGTCAGGGACCACCTGCAGGATAGATAGGCTGCAGTGGAGCTGTGAGGCATCACCTTATCACGTTGCCACCGAGGCCCCGGTACCATTCAGTGATGTGAACGTGAGCTGTCGAAGATTCACATACCCTGGCAGAGTGGATGAGGTCATTCATCAGCTTCCTGCATTGCAGGGCTGTCCTCTGGCACACACCTTGGGCACTGACTGCCCAGAGACTTGCTCCCATGCCAGGTTTGTCTTCCTGCTTGGCCTCGCCCCCCATCCTGTGGGTAGAGGAGTCCCTCCTGGCCTCCACTTCATTGAGCAGGATGCCCAGGGAGGCATTGCTGAATTTTTCCGCCGGAACTCCCTGCCCTCTTTGGGCCATTTCCTCCCTCAACATTGAGTAGGTTGCTGTCCAGGCACCTTTTAAAAATGGCACCTGGCTATGATGGCAGGCACGCACCATCCAGCCAATCCCACCGCACGATACTTCAGGAAACGCCCGACTGTGTAATTAAGGAGGTTGGAGTCGTGCGATACTGTGCGAATTCCCGGTAGCATCCACAGCGGGAGACAATACCCGGCCCCACCCCCGGGGACTTAGTCCAGAATGGGAGAATTCCACCCATTGATAGAGATTGTAAGTAGTAGAAGCCCCAGCATAGATCCCTGTGGCACTTGACTCGTTACAGCTTGCCAACCTGAAAATTACCCATTTACCCCTACTCTGTGCTTCCTGTTAGCTAATCAATCCTCTATCGATGCTAATATGTTACCCCCTACACCATGAACTTTTATTTTGGTGTAACCTTTGATGTGGCACTTTATCAATTGCCTTTTGGAATTCCAAGTGCACGAAATCTACAGGTTCCCCTTTTATCCACATTGCTTGGACAGAACTCCAATAAATTAGCCAATTTAATCAAGGGAAAGATTTCCCTTTCACAAACCATGTTGACTCTGCCCGATTGGATTAGGATTTTCTAAGTGCCCTGCTATAGCCTCCTTAATAATAGATTCTAGCATTTCCCATATGACAGATGTTAGGCTAGCTGGCCTGTCTTCCTGTCCCACTCTTTTCTTGAATAGAAGAGCCAAATTCGCTATTTTCCACTTTCCAGAATCTAGGAAACTCTGGCAAATTACAACCAATGCATCCACTATCTCAGCAGCCATTTCTTTTAAGACCCTATGTTGCAAGTCATCAGGTCCTGGGGACTTGTCAGCCTTTAGTTCTAATAGTTTTCTATTAGAACTAGCAGCTATTTAGGTATTGATACCCACAGTGTGACAGGAAGGGACAGAGTGTACAAATCTTTTAAAAAAGCAGCAAATAGGGTCAAAGGAGGAAAAATGGTAAAAAGGCAAAATTAATGGTCCTTTACTTAAATGCACTTAGTATTCGGAACAAAATAAATGAATTAGCGGCACAAATACAAGTTAATGGGTATGATCTTGTAGCCATTACGGAGATGTATTACAAGGAAATCAAAGCTGGGAACTAAATATTCAGGGGCATGTGATTTTTAAAAAGGGCAAGCAGGAAGGAAAGGGTGGCGGGGTAGCTTTGTTAGTATGAGATGGACTAAGTATGATAGCGAGAGAGGATCTTGAATCAGAAGATGTAGAATCCATATGAGCGGAGGTAAGAAATAACAAAGGGCAGAAGACACTGGGAGTAGTCTATAGGCCCCCTGACAGTAGCTATACTGTAGGACAGAGAATAAATCAGGAGATAATGAAGGCACGTAAGAAAGGCAGTACATTAATCATGGGTGACTTTAATCTTTATGTAGATTGGGAAAATCAAACTGGCAGAGGAAAACATGAGCAAGAATTCGTGGAGTGTATTCAGGACAGTGTCTTAGAATAATATGTTGTGAATCCAACCAGGGATCAGGCTATTTTGGATCTGGTAATGTGTAATGAGGCAGGTTTAATAAATGATCTGAGTAAAGGATCCACTAGGAAACAGTGACCATAATATGGTAGAATTTAGCATTCAGTTTGACAGTGAGAAACTTGGGTCGGAAACAACTGTGCTAAACTTAAATAAGGGTAATTACAATGGAATGAGGGCAGAGTTGGCTGGAGTGAATTGGGAAAGCAGTTTAGCAGAAAAGATGGATGATGAACAATGGCAGATGTTTAGGAAATAATTCATGACTCTCAACAAAGATATATCCCATTTAGGAAGAAGGATTAAGGAAAGGGGATAAACCAATGGTGGTTAACCAAGGAAGTTAAGGACAGTATAAAACTGAAAGATAAAACATACAATGTGGCAAAGATTAGTGGTAAATCAGAGGATTGGGAAAGTTTTAAAAACCACCAAAGATGACCAAAAATAATAGAGGGAGCAAATAAACTTTGAGGGTAAACTAGCAAGTAATATAAAAATGGACAGTAAGAGCTTAGTTAAATATATAAAAAGGAAGAGTGAGGCCTAAGTGAACATAGGCCCTTAGACAATGAGGCTGGGGAAATAACCATGGCAGAGGAGTTGAATAAATACTTTGCTTCAGTCTGCACAGTCCAAGATACAAATAGCATTCCAAAAATACTAAATAATCAAGGGGCAAAAGGGTGGGGGGAGGAAATAAATACTACAACTATCACTAGAGAAAAAGTATTAGGGAAACTAATGGAGCTAAAGGCCAATAAGTCCCCTGGATCTGATGGGCTGCATCCTAGGATATTAAAGGAAGTAGCTACAGAGACAGTGGATGCACAGATAGTTATCTTCCAAGGATCCTTAGATTCTGGAACAGCCAATGTAACACCCCTTTTCAAAAAGGCGGGGAGGCAAAAAACAGGTAACTAAGGGCCTGTGGGAAAATGTTGGAGTCAATTATAAATGATGTAATAATTTAGAAATAAATAATCTAATCAAGCAGAGTCAGTATGGCTTCATGAAAGAAATCATGCCTAAAAAATGTATTATAATCCTTTGAGGAGGTAACAAGCAGGATAGATAAAGGGGAACCAATAGGTGTAATATAGTTGGATTTCCAAAAGGCATTCGATAAGGTACCGCAGATAAGGCTACTTAATAAGAAAAGAGCCCATGATGTTGGGGGTAGTATATCAGCATGAATAGAGGACTGGCTAACTAATAGAAGACAGAGAGTTGGAATAAAGGGCATTTTCAGGATGGCAACCTGTAACTAGTGGAGTACCACAGGGATAAGTGCTGGGGCCTCAATTATTTACAATAAAGATTAATGACTTAGATGAGGGAAGTGAATGTACTATCGCCAAGTTTGCGGATGACACAAAATTAGGTAGGAAGGCAAGTGGTGAGGATTTTTTAACTTCATTCACGGGATGTGGGCTTTGCTGGCTGGGCCAGCATTTATTGCCCACCCCTAGTTGCCCTTGAGAAGGTGGTGGTGAGCTGCCTTCTTGAACCGCTGTAGTTCATGTGGTGTAGGTATACCCACAGTGCTGTTAGGGAGGGAGTTCTGGGATTCTGACCCAGTGACAGTGAAGGAACGGCGATATATTTCTAAGTCAGGATGGTGAATGACTTGGAGGGGAACATCCAGGTGGTGGCGTTCCCATCCATCTGCTGCCCTTGTCCTTCTAGCTGGTAGTGGTCGTGGGTTTGGGAGATGCTGTTGAATAAGACTTGGTGAATTCCTGCAGTACATCTTGTAGATGGTTCACACTGCTGCTACTGTGCATTGGTGGTGGAGGGAGTGAATGTTTGTGGATGTAGTGCCAATCAAGTGGGCTGCTTTGTCCTGGATGGTGTCAAGCTCCTTGAGCGTGGTGGCAGCTGCACTCATCCAGGCAAGTGGGGAGTATTCCAATCACATCCTGACTTGTGCCTTGTAGATGGTGGACAGGCTTTGGGGAGTCAGGAGGTGGGTTACACGTCGCAGGATTCCTAGCCTCTGACCTGCTCTTGTAGCCACAGTATTTATATGGCCCAGATAGTGATACCATTGAACATCAAGGGGTGGTGGTTGGATTCTCTCTTGTTGGAGATGGTCATTGCCTGACACTTGTGTGGTGTGAATATTACTTGCCACTTGTCAGCCCAAGCATGGATATTGTCGAGGTCTTGTTGCATTTGGATATGCACTGCTTCAGTATCTGAGGAGTTGCGAATGCTGCTGAACATTGTGCAATCATCAATGATTATCCGTACTTCTGACCTTATGATGGAAGGAAGGTCGTTGATGAAGCAGCTGAAGATGGTTGGACCAAGGACGCTACCCTGAGGAACTCCTGCAGTGATGTCCTGGAGCTGAGATGACGGACCTCCAACAACCACAACCATCTTCCTTTATGCTAGGTATGATTGCAACCAGCGGAGAGTTTTCCCCCTGATTCCCATTGACTCCAGTTTTGCTAGGGCTCCTTGATGTCACATTCGGTCACATGCTACACTGATGTCAAGGGCAGTCACTCTCACCTCACCTCAGGAGTTCAGCTCTTTTGTCCATGTTGAACCAAGGCTGTAATGAGGTCAGAAGCTGAGTGGCCTTGGCAGAACCCAAACTGGGCATCAGTGAGCAGGTTATTGCTAAGCAGGTGCCACTTGATAGCATTGTTGATGACTCCTTCCATCACTTTACTGATGATGGAGAATAGACTGATGGGGCGGTAATTGGCCGGGTTGGATTTGTCCTGCTTTTTGTGGACAGGACATACCTGGGCAATAACCCACATAGCTGGGTAGATGCCAGTGTTGTAGCTGTACTGGAACAGCTTGGCTCTGGGTGTGACAAGTTCTAGAGCACAAGTCTTCAGTACTATTGCCGGAATATTGTCAGGGCCCATAGCCTTTGCAGTACCCAGTGTTTCCAGCCATTTCTTGATATCACGTGGAGCGAATGGAATTGGCTGAAGACTGACATCTGTGATGAAGGAAGCTGAGATGGTTCATACACTCTGCACTTTTGGCTAAAGATTGTTGTGAATGCTTCTGCCTTAACTTTTGTACTGATGTGCTGGTCTCCTCCATCATTGAGGATGGGGATATTTGAGGAGCCTCCTCCTCCAGTGAGTTGTTTAATTGTCCACCACCATTCATGACTGGACGTGGCAGGACTGAAGAGCTTAGATCTGGCCCGTTGGTTGTGCGATCACTTAGCCCTGTCTATCACTTGTTGCTAATGCTGTTTGGCACACAAATGGCCATGTGTCATAGCTTCACCAGGTTGACACTTCATTTTTAGTTATGCCTAATGCTGCTCCTGGCATGCCCTCCTGCACTCTTCATTGAACCAGAGTTGATCCCCTGGCTTGATGGTAATGGCAGAGTGGAGTATATGCCGGGCCATGAAGTTTCAGATTGCATTTGAAAACAATTCTGCTGCTGCTGATGGCGCACAGCACCTCATGGATATCCAGTCTTGAGTTGATAGATCTGTTTGAAATCTATTCCATTTAGCACAGTGGTAGTGCCACACAACACAATGGAGGGAAACCTCAATGTGAATGAGGGATTTAGTCTCAACAACGACTGCGTGGTGGTCACTCCTACCAATACTGTCATGGACAGATGCATCTGCGGTAGGCATGTTGGTGAGGATGAGGTCAAGTATGTTTATCCCTCTTGTTGGTACCCTCACCACCTGTTGCAGACCCAGTCTAGCAGCTATGTCCTTTATTACTCAGCCAGCTCGGTCAGTAATGGTGCTACCGAGCCACTCTTGGTGATAGACATTGATGACACAAGGAGTCTACAGAGTGATATAGGCAGGTTAAGTGAGTGGACAAAAACTTGGTAGATGGAATATAATGTGGGAAAATGTGAAGTTATGCACTTTGGCAGGAAGAATAGGGAGGCTGATTATTATTTAAATGGAGAAAGACTGCAGAAGGCTGCAGCACAGAGGGATTTGGGAGTCCTTGTGCTTGAATCCCAAAAAGCTAACATACAAGTTCAACAGGTAATAGGGAAGGCAAATGGAATGTTGGCCTTTATTTCAAAGGGAATGGAGTATAAAAATAGGGAAGTTTAGCTAAAACTGTACAAGGCACTAGTTAGACCACACCTAGAATACTGTGAACAATTTTGGTCCCCTTACCTAAGGACTGGCATTGGAAGCAGTCCAGAGAAGGTTGACTAAGTTGATCCCAGGTATGGAGGGATTTTCTTACGAGGAGAAGTTAAGTAGGTTGGGCCTGTACTCATTGGAGTTTAGAAGAATGAGAAGCGACCTTATCGAAACATGTAAGATTCTTAGGGGGCTTGACAGGGTAGATGCTGAGAAGTTGTTTCCCCTTGTGGGAGAGTCTAGAACCAGAGGGTATAATCTCAGAGTAAGGTGGCGTCCATTTAAAACAGAGATGAGGAGGAATTTCTTCTCTCAGAGGGTAATCAATCTGTGAAATTCTTTACTGCAGAGGGCTTTAGAGGCTGGGTTGTTAAGTATATTCAAGACTGAGATAGACAGATTTTTAATCAGTGAGGGAATCAAGGGTTATGGGGACAAGGCTGGAAAGTGGAGTTGAGGATTATTAGGTCAGCCAAGATCTCATTGAATGGCAGAGCAAACTCGATGGAACAAATAGCCTACTTCTGCTCCGAATTCTTATAGTCTTATGGTCTTCTTAGTTCCCTTTCTGTGGTGATTGTAATTGTTTCAAGTTCCTCCCTCCTTTTCATCTCTTGATTTACAAATATTTCTGGGTTGTTATTTGTGTCTTCTACAGTGAAGATAGACACAAAATATTGGTTCAACGCTTCTGCCATTTCTTTATTTCAATATTAATTCCTTATTCTCATTCCCTAGAGGATAAACATTTACTTTAGTTAATCGTTTCAGTTTTAGATACTTAGAGAAACTCTTACCATCTGTATTTTATTTCTTGATATAGCTTTCTTTCATAGCCTAATTTCTCCCTCATTATTTTTTGTCATACTTTGCAGTTTTTAAAATTCTATCCAATCTTTTGACCTACCACTAATTTTTGCAGAATTGTACGCTACTTCTTTCAATTTGATAGTATCTTTAACTTTCTTAGTTAGTCATGGATGTTGCATCCTTCTCCTACAGTCACTTTCTCACTAGAATGTATCTTTACTGAGTGTTATAAAATATCTCCTTAAATGCCTGCTACTACATCTATACTGTCCTTAACATTAACCTAATTTCCCAGCTCACTTTAGCCAGCTCTGTCTTCATACCCTTGAAATTGCCTTTATGCTTAACACACTCGACTGAGACCCACTCTTCTCACCCTCAAATTGAATGCAAAATTCAATCGTGTTATTATCACTGCTACCTAGTGGCTTCTTCACTATGAGGTAGTTAATTAATCTGTCTTATTGCACATTACAAGGTCCAAATTAGCCTGCTCTCTGGTTGGCTGTAAATGTGCTGCTCTAAGAAATTGTCCCAAAAACGTTCCATGAGCTTATCTTCCAGCCTACCTTTTCCAGTCTGATTAATCCAATCTATATGTAGATTAAAATCACCCATGATTATTGCAGTGGAGAATCTAGAAAATTGTACGTAAATTAAGTTTAAAGTACAAAAACAATTAATGGAGGGTGTCAGAATAGGGTGACACATATTTTTAACATCTTTGAGAAGGTCCAAAATGCATTAGAACCTATACTGAGGGATGGCAAAATGAAATGAAAGAAACTCCAGAATGCAGACATGAGCCTGTGTCGTAAGCAACAGTGCAGTAGTAGCTCTTAAATAAAAACAGAAAATGCTGGAAAATTTCAACAGGTCTGACAGCATCTGTGGTGAGAGAAACAAAGTTAACGTTTCAAGTCCATATGACTCTTCATCAGAGCTAAAAGGCGGACTCGAAATGTTAACTCTGTTTCTCTCTCCACAGATGCTATCAGACCTGTTGAGTTTTTGCAGCATTTTCTGTTTTTATTTCAGATTTCCAGCATCCACAGTATTTTGCTTTTATATTACAGTAGTAGTCCTTGATGTCCGTTTGATGGCTGTTGAATTGAAGTCAGTGCTGCATAAAGTGGATGCAAGGAGGGTGTGCCACATATGGTAACATCCAGGTCTTACTGGGTACTATCCTTAGCTATTCCTGCCTTAAGATGCAGATAGTTTAGGTATCCTAGGAGTAGATGGCACAATTTTGCATTTAGCCTTTCACTGATCTGGACTCTGTGAAGATAATTCACCACAGTCATCATCAAATAAATGTGACACCTTGGTGAGTACAGCTAAGAAGGCTGTGTGGCTGTTATCACCTTGCCTTTATTTCTTTCATTCAGAGCCACCGGAGGTATGACATACTCCGATTGAGAAAGCACCCAATATTACAATTTTTTGAGGAGTTTTGATACCTTAAATTAGTGCCATCAGATTTGCAATACCAACTTTCTGTGGGAATAGGAATTTTTACGTGCACACATTGGCCACCAGAGCAAGATTTGTTCACTGCCACCTGAAGATGTTTAGAACATTTCTTGTGCGACCTGAACTATCTGCCATTCTTTCACTGGTTTTCCTTGTCTTCTGTTAAACAGCTCTGTCAGAGAATTCCCTATGAGAAACCTATTGGTGCCAGTAATGGAATAATTTGTGCAGAATTATTATGAGAACTTAAGTACCAGCAAAAAAACAACAAAGCAAAACAAGGAAAAAAGATTGAGATTACTTAAAATACACCTACCTTTCCATTATGTTGTTCTTTCTATAGCCTTCTATAGATGCGCCATTACCTAGCAGCCATTGACAAATTCACATGAGCACAATTACAAATGGACATGCCACATGTTTGAATGTTGGAAAATGGTGTGCAAGGTGTCCATACCCCAAAATTGACATTCAGTTAAAGGTCCTGCCTATTTGTGTGTGACGTAAAATGTAAGTCTTGCAGTATGGACTACCGCGCACAAATCCAATCAGGAGATCCCGATTTGTGAGCTCAGTCAGGAAATCTGATACGTCCTCCTCATTTTCTCTGCCCTTTACTCTGACTTAATTTGCTCTGTGAAATGAACCAGCCAAATTTCTTTCTTGAAACAGCAATTCCACATCAGGTAAACCTTGACCAGGCCAATCGATGCACCCAGCATCTCGATGTGTATGATCACTCAGTGTTGTCCTGCATGCTGTCCTGTCAAGGTCCACATCTGAGTTACCTGTAGCAGTACTTAGGTGTATCCTTCACCCTCCAATAAGCTAGGCAATAAACTATCCTTTACCCCTAGCCTGTTTGCAGCCTACTTGTGGCCATTGAATCACCATGTTCTGATATCAACTCTATGCTGGTATCTAAGGTAGTGCAGTGCTAGTTTCTAAGCCGGTGGCTATGAAAACACGTTAATTGGTGGGGCCGCTTCATTAGTACTGCCTCCCTTCTTCCTTGGCTGCTTTGGCTGTGCAGGAGCCAGTGTGTCTTGTTATAAATGCCTTTAAGGCAGACTTGTCCAACCTTTTCATGTGAGGGGCCACAGTTCAAAATTTTTTTCACTCAAGGGGCCAATGAACAAATTTCGGAAGGATAATATTTGCCATAACAACGAACGTGAATTTCAAAATAAAACTGAGATATGAAAAAAAACACCTGGGTGACACAAATGTGCTCATCAGAACAAGGAGCAATAGGCAGGGAGATATTCTTGGGAGTTTATTTACAATAGTGAACATTATGTACAAGTGATTAACACCCGTGCCCAGGCATTGCAACTACATCTGCTTAACCTTCCTAACCCTGCCGCTACATCTTGGTGCACCCCGGGCATCCACAGCGGAGGTAGCGACTGCTACACATCCTGTCTGTGGTGACCTTGACTGGTGTCCTCTGAGTGCCGAGGCCTGGAGAGCCCTGGCCTGCTTTCGGGGTTCCTGCTGTGTGACAGTGGCTGCCTCCTCGGCCTATGGAGCTGGAGCTGTTGGGGCACAGGAAGAGGGGATTTGGGTGGGTTGGACACTCCCAGAGTCACCTGAGTGGGTGGCCCCAGGGTGCGCACCTGCTCATCCTCTTCCCTATGGATGCCCACGAGCCCCTGGCTGACACCTTGCGGAGAAGGGGAAGATGGAGTGAGATCGAGATGCTCCACACCTCTCTTGTGTTGACAAAGTTGGAAGCCAACTATGGCGTCAACGATGGAGTTCAGCCCATGCAGCAGTGCAGGGCAGATGTCCTGGACCAAGGTCTCCATGGTACCGCTATCCTACCAGCCTATCACCTCAGACTGAAGGCAGATGGACTCCTCCATCATGCCTTGAAATCTGAAGAATGCTGCGTACATCCCTTCCTGATGTTCCTGAGCTTGCCTTTGCAGCTCCCACAATTGGGGTATGACTGAATCCAGAGGCTCTTCATCTGACTAGGACTCAGCAGATTTCTGGTCTCTAGCAATGCTTTGAGTGCCGGAAACCTGGGGCATCCCTGCCTTTGCCTGCTGTGGATCAGACAGTCTGATGTGTTCACCAGATTGTGATCCTAAGGGTGCTCTAGAATTAGGTCCCACCGAGGTGTATGGCTCTGTGCAGGTGGAGGGTGTGGGTCCTTCAGATTCGGGGCTTGATTGGAGGCCCTGGGTCATGGACTTTGTCGGCTGTTTCCCAAATGTGCCTGCGAAAGCAGGAGAGATAATTAGTGCATGGCAGAGGCCTGTGAAACAGGATACATCACTCACGGCATGGTTGTTTGGTGGATATTGCACTGCTGCATCCTCACTTGGTAGAACATAGACCTCACTGTCAGCACAGGAACCGTCCAGATCCTCGCCAACCAGCTGGATGGCTCTGTTTTCAAAGTCCGTGAGGACCTTGACTTCAGGCATTCCTCCACTGGTCTGTGGTCTCTCCATCTTGTTGTGTGCCAGCTTGTCCTGCATGAATAGAGATGGAGAAAGTGTAAGCAGGAAGCCTGTCAGGCCAGATGATAAGTATGCCTGGCATGTGTGGGTGGTGAATGGTCCCATGAATGGGATGAGGGCAATGAAGGTGAGTGTGAGAGAGTGAATGGTGATGTCTCTTGAACTGGCAGTGAGTGAAGGCTCTGTGGATGTGTGATGGGTTTGTGAGTATGTGAGTTAAGAGCATGAGAAGAGTGACTTATTCTGGCAGAACAGAGGAAATCATTCATCCTCGTGCATCATTGGGTGGCTCTCCTCTTTAGGAGCTGACTATAGCTGCCACTGCCTCCCTAGACGGAGTGATATTATTGCTGTCTCTCTAAGAGCGGCGGTAGAGGACATCATGGCAACCCTCAACGGTGTCCAAAAGGCATTTGAGGGACACATCTCTAAACTGGGGGGCTGATTAATGAGGTGGGATTGATACGATACGGCGTGAAAAGCCACCATTGCGGCCGACAGGTAAAACATTCTTTTTCCCGCCCGCTACCACACTTAGTGGAAATCTGGGACGATTCTGCCCTAATCTATGGTTAGGAACTTTACAACCTTTTGTATTCAGTATTGAGTTCAACAGTTTCAGGTCATAACTCCCAGTTTTTTGGTCAGCAGATTTTTAAAGAATTTGTTCAACGGATAGAAACATCACTGGGAAAGCCATAATTTATTGACCATGATTAATTTCCTTTGAGCTGATGGTGGTGGTGAGCTGCTTTCTTGAACAGGTGCAGTCCATGTGGTGCAGGTACACCCACAGTGCTGCTAGGAAGGGAATTCCAAGATTTTGATCCAGCAACAGTGAAGAAGCAACAATATATTTCCAAGTTAGGATGGTGTGTGGCTTGGCGGGAACTTGCAAGATGTGGTGTTACCTTGCATTTGCTGCCCTTGTCCTTCTAAGTGGTAGAGGTCGTGGGTTTGGAAGGTGCTGTCGGAAGACCCTTGGTGAGTTGCTGCAGTGCATCTTGTAGATGTATACTCTGCTGCTACTGTGCGTCGGTGCTGGAGGGAGTGAATGTTTAAGATGGTGGATGTGGTGTCACTCAAGCGGACTGCTTTGTCCTGGAAGATGTCAACCTTCTTGAGTGTTGTTGGAGCTGCACTCATCCAGGCAAGTGGAGAGTATTCCATCACACTCCTGACTTGTGCCTTGTAGATGGTGGACAGGCTTCAGGGAGTCTGGAAGTGAGTTACTCGCTGCATAATTTCTAGCCTCTGACCTGCTCTTGTAGCCACAGTATATGGCTGATCCAGTTCAGTTTCTGGTCAATGGTAACCCCCAGGATGATGATGGGGGCGGGTGCGGGGGCGTGGCGCTGGTTTCATTTATTATGAAGAGTAGATGATTAAACTGTCACTTGTTGGAGATGGTTATTGCCACTTGTATGGCACAAATGCTACTTGCCACTTGTCAGCCCAAATCTGAATGTTGTCCAGGTCTTGCTGCACAGGGACACAATCTGCCATGTTATCTAAGAAGCTATAAATCTAACCAAACATGATGCAATCTTCAGTCAACATCCCCATTTGACCTTATGTTGGAGGGGATGTTATTGATGAAGCAGCTAAAGATGATTGGGCCCAGGACACTTCATATCCCTATCTCTGACCCAGCAGCACCCCTGACACTTGGGATTCAAGTCTAACATCCAGATGCCCCACCTCACCTTCACACATCTACCATTGCTGCCTGCTTAAAAGTTTGCCTTTTGCTGCCTCCACATACCTGCAGTTATTCAATTATGGCAGACACATCATTCAAACCCAGTGCTATACACTCTCTGTCATTCTTCCCTCTCACTCACAGGAGAAGATTCCACACAATAGAAAAGAGGACAACAGGTCAAAGCAGGGCTGACTACATCACCTGGGCCTGAAATTTTCGTTTGTCGGGCTTGCATGATAGGCAGGCCTGGAAGCAGATGGGAAATGGGCCTTCGGCCGCGATTAGCCCCTGACCGCAATTTCACGCTGGCTGGCCGTTTACTGGCCAGAGAGCGTGAAACGCATGCTGAAAAGCTCAGAGCTGCCTGGGTGGGGGCAGGAAGAGGGCTGGTGCTGACCTAACTGAGGGTGCAGGTGAACGCTTCTAGTCTTCAGGCAGACAGCTGCGCCAGGGAGCTGCAGACCTCCACAGAATAAAGGAAATAACAAAAGTGCTGCAAAATACGTCCATGCAGCACAATCAATCACCTGAAAGCATTCCTCAAGAAACTAATTCCCAGACATCTCTTTTTATTTTATTTCCCCATAGTGATTTCATCCCACCCTGGATCATGGTTCGAGCAAAAATGTGAATGACGCCTGGGAGAATGGCCAATCCGCCAACCATAAATGCAGATGGACCACGTAAAATCGCTGTTAATTGCATCGTTAATGGGCTTAATTGCCACTTAATTGTCGGCAGGCGTGCTTCCGACTGCTGTGTGCACCCACCGAGCAAAATATTGCGCGAGTGCACAATGGATTCGGGACACTCGCCCGATGCTATCTCGCGCTATTTCACGTCCGTTCGGGTCAGGCGCACGCCCACCCACGGGATGTGAAATTCTGGCCCTGGGTTCCATGGAGGAGAAAGTTCACTCAACCTGGGCCAACTGCGATGGGGCCCTTGGCCTTCAATGTTGCTGAGGGCATTGTGGATACCTTCTCAATGCCCAACTCACCCTCATCCTACTATCTGACACGATGAACAAATTGCTGATAATGTAACCAGGGACCTCTTGCTTCCTTCCCCTGCCCCCTCTCTCACACAAACCCTCCCCTTCTGAGTTGGGCTTATTTACTGTAGAAGACACAAGGCAACAATTGCTCATCAAGGATCAGGTAAGCATGTTGTAGGCTCGTTCATTCAGACAAAGCATGTGAGAACAGTCATTTTTTTTTTATTCATTCATGGGATGTGGAAGTCGCGGGCAATACCAGTATTTATTGCTCATCCCTAATTGCCCTTGACAAGGTGGTGGTAAGGAGCCTTTTATAGATAGGTATAAAGCTTGAAGGCATCAAAGCTGCGAGCGTGTGTGCTCTGCTCAAAGCAAAAGTGAAACTAAGAATGGATTACGTGACACATTTCTCTTCTAGCGGGATGTCATGCTGATATCCCTTAAAGCAGGCTTGTCCAGCGTAAGGCCCATGGGCCTGATGCGGCCCCCAAAGCCGCTCTATGTGGCCCCTGGAGCTAGTTTTCAAAATGCCGGTCAAACAGGTAGATTTGAATGGAAGATTCTGCATGGAGCTGCTCCTCCAATCACAGGCCATTTCTCTCCTTTGTTTTCTGCTCATAGGCTGAGCCTATCAGCAGCAAATGTGGGAGAGAAACAATCTGTGATTGGAGGAGCAGCGAACACCAGTTGGCGGTGAGTTCGGGGCCTGAGGACCATGGCCCAGAAAGTGGAGGTTTTGAGGAGAGTGGCCCAGGGAACAGAAGTTTTGAGGAGACTGGCCTAGGGAGCGCAAGTTTCAAGGATGCTGGCCCATTGGGCAGAGGTTTCAAGGAACATGGAGGTGGAGGTGGCGGGGAATGTGGACAAGGGAGTAGATGTGCTGGAGAGTGTGGTTAAGGGAGTGGAGGTACCAGGAGGTGGGGCCCAGGTGTCAGTCGGATCATGGCCCAGGTGAGACAGAGTGCGAGCCAGTCGGGCTGAAACGGGGCTCACTCAGTGGGGGTGCCGGGGAGCAGGGCCCAGGCATCCAGAGTGGGGTTCAGGCAGTCAGAGTGGGGCTCAGGCAAGTTCAAGTGGGGTCCAGGCGGGCTGAAGCAGAACATGAGGCAGCCGGAGCAGTGCCCAAAGGCATCTGAGAAAGTGAGTGATTGGAGACTGTGTGAGAAAGAGTGTGAAGCGGAAGGTTGAAATATAGTGTGTGAAGGGTTTGAGAGAGAGTGTGAGGGGGGAGGGGGAGCACATGTGGGCTGGTGTGAGGGGGTGTGTGAGAGTGTGTGGAGGGGTGTAAAACAATGTGGGCTGGTGTGAGAGTGTGGAGAGGTGTGGGATTTGAGAGAGTGTGGGGGTGGTGTGAGAAAGTGTGTGTGAGGTGTGAGAGTGTGTGGAGGAGGTGAGAGCGTGTGTGTGGGGGGAGGTAAGATTGTGTGTGTGGGGGAGGTGAGAGTGTGTGTGTGTGTGTGGGGGGGGAGGTGAGAGTGTGTGTGGGGGGAGGTAAGATTGTGTGTGTGGGGGAGGTGAGAGAGTGTGTGTGTGTGGGAGGTGAGTGTGTGTGGGGGAGGTGAGAGTGTATGTGTGTGTGTGAGGGAGGTGAGAGTGTGTATGGGGGGAGGTAAGATTGTGCGTGTGGGGGAGGTGAGAGAGTGTGTGTGTGGGGGAGGTGAGAGTGTGTGTGTGTGTGTGGGGGAGGTGAGAGTGTGTGTGGGGGAGGTGAGAGAGTGTGTGTGGGGGAGGTGAGAGTGTGTGTGTGTGGGGGGGAGGTGAGAGTGTGTGTGGGGGAGGTGAGATTGTGTGTGTGTGTGGGGGAGGTGAGAGTGTGTGTGGGGGAGGTGAGAGTGTGTGTGGGGGAGGTGAGAGAGTGTGTGTGTGGGAGGTGAGAGTGTGTGTGTGTGTGGGAGGTGAGAGTGTGTGTGTGTGTGGGGGAGGTGAGAGTGTGTGTGTGGGGGAGGTGAGAGTGTGTGTGTGGGGGGAGGTAAGATTGTGTGTGTGACAAGGATAGGAAACAATAATGTAAGTCCTTTATTTGGAGAAAAGATTACATTTTTTTTTGCAAAAATATACTTTATTCATAAAATATCTTCAATCACATTCCAAACCATTTCAAAAACATCATTTCAAGGGTACAATCCGGTTCAACTTTTACAAAATGTATCATCAGGTTCATCAGTACAAACAATATTACAATCATTTACAGCCTTTCATTTTGGGCTGTACAGCCCGAGGGGGTTTAAACAGTTCCCAGCCCCTCGGTGCGCTGTGGCAGAAAGGTCTTAGACAGCGACCCTTCCCCATTGCGCCTTTGCGGCAGCTGCCCCAAGCTTTAGTGCATCCCTCAGCACGTAGTTCTGGACTTTGGATTGTGCCAGTCCGCAACACTCGGTCGGGGACAACTCTTTGTGCTGGAAGACCAACAAGTTTCGGGCAGACCAAAGCGCGTCTTTCACCGAGTTGATGATCCTCCAGCTGCAGTTGATGTTTGTCTCGGTGTGTGTCCCTGGGAACAGCCCGTAGAGCACAGAGTCCTGTGTCACAGAACTGCTCGGGATGAACCTCGACAACAACCACTGCATCTCTCTCCAGACCTTCTTTGCAAAGGCATAATCCACAAGGAGATGGACAACGGTCTCATCCCCACCACAGCCACCTCGAGGGCAACGTGCAGAGGGGGTGAGACTCCTGGCGTGTAGGAAGGATCTGACGGGGAGGGCCTTTCTCACCACCAGCCAAGCTACGTCTTGGTGCTTGTTGGAAAGTTCTGGCGATGAGGCATTCTGCCAAATGACTTTGACAGTCTGCTCGGGGAACCATCCCACAGGGTCCACCCTCTCCTTTTCCCTCAGGGCCTCTAGGACGTTACGTGCTGACCACTGCCTGATGGACTTGTGGTCAAAGGTGTTTTTCTGCATAAATTTTTCCACCAGGGACAGGTGGTACGGCACGGTCCAACTACTTGGAGCGTTCCGCGGCAGCGTGGCCAGACCCATCCTTCGCAACACCGGGGACAGGTAGAACCTCAGCACGTAGTGACACTTGGTGTTTGCGTACTGAGGGTCTACGCACCGCTTGATGCAGCCACACACAAAGGTGGCCATCAGTATGAGGGCGATGTTGGGCACGTTTTTTCCCCCTTTATCTAGAGGCTTGTACATCGCGTCCCTGCGGACATGATCCATTTTCGACCTCCAGATAAAGCGGAAGATGGCTCGAGTGATCGCCATCGCGCAGGAGTGTGGAATGGGCCAGACCTGCGCCACGTACAGCAACAGCGAGAGTACCTCACACCTGATGACCAGATTCTTACCCGCAATGGAGAGGGAGCGTCGCTCCCACATGCCCAGTTTCCTTTTCACCATAGCCACTCGCTCCTTCCAGTTTCTAACGCATGCCCCGGTCCCTCCGAACCATATCCCCAGCACCTTCAGGCCGTCAGCCCTGACAGTGAAGGGGACAAAGGATCGGTCAGCCCAGTTCCCAAAGAACATGGCCTCGCTCTTCCCACGATTTACCTTGGCTCCCGAGGCCAGTTCGAACTGGTCGCAGACGTGCATCAGTCTGCGCACCGACAGCGGATCCGAGCAGAAAACGGCGACGTCGTCCATGTACAGGGAGGCTTTTACCTGAGTGCCTCCACTGCCTGGGATCGTCACTCCTCTTATGCCCGGATCCTTCCTGATGGACTCGGCAAAGGGTTCTATGCAGCACACGAAAAGGACAGGCGAGAGAGGACAGCCCTGCCTGACTCCAGATTTAATCGGAAAGCTATCTGTTTCCCACCCATTGATTGAGACTGCGCTACTGATGTTAGTGTAGAGCAGTTGGATCCAATTTCGAATTCCCTCCCCAAAGCCCATTTTGGAGAGCACATCCCCCATGTAGGTGTGCGATATTCTGTCAAAGGCCTTCTCCTGATCCAGGCTGATGAGGCAGGTATCCACACCCCTGTCCTGTACATAGGCAATCGTATCCCTGAGCAGCGCCAGGCTGTCAGAGATCTTCCTGCCTGGCACAGAGCAGGTCTGGTCAGGGTGAATCACCAATTCCAGAGTGGATTTGACCCGGTTGGCGATGACCTTGGACAGAATCTTATAGTCCACATTCAACAGTGAAATGGGTCGCCAATTTCTAATTTCCTCCCTTTCCCCCTTGTGCTTGTAGATGAGGGTGATGATGCCTTTCCTCATGGATTCTGACATGCTGCCGGCCAGGAGCATACTCTCGTACACTTCTAGCAGGTCTGGGCCGATCAAGTCCCACAGAGCCGAATACAACTCCGCCGGCAGGCCGTCGCTTCCGGGGGTTTTACTCTTCTCGAAGGACTCGAGGGCCTTAGTCAGTTCGTCAGGAGTTAGCGGTTTGTCCAGGCTCTCCCGCGTACTGTGGTCTAAGACCTCCGTGATAGAGGACAGGAAGGACTGGGAGGCCGTGCTGTCCGTGGGCTTCACGTCATACAGTCCGGCATAAAAGGATTTGCTGATCCTCAGAATGTCGGACCGTGATGACTTTACTGAGCCGTCTTCTTCCTTCAGGCTGCTGATCACAGAGCGCTCTCTGTGTACCTTTTGGAAGAAGAAACGTGAGCACGTCTCATCCTGCTCCACGGAGCGGACTCTGGAACGGAAGATGATCTTGGAGGCCTCCGAGGCAAAGTGCGAGGCTTGCTGGCCCTTCACCTCTTGGAGCTCCTCCTTGACATCGACCCCCATCGACTGCAGCCGGAGCAGATTCTGCATCTTTTCCTGGAGTCGGGACATTTCCCTCTGTTCCTTTCTAGCTTTCTGGGTGCCTTTGCGGATGAAAAACCTCTTGATGCTTCCCTTGATCACTTCCCACCAGTGTGTCAGGGACTCAAAGAGGGGTTTCACGGTTCTCCAACCTTTGTAATCCCTCTTGAGCTCCTCAATGTTCTCTGGGGTCAGCAGTTGCACATTTAGCTTCCATGCCCCCCTGCCCACCCTCAGGTCTTCCTCCAAGTGGCAGTCCGCCAGTAGGAGGCAGTGGTCAGAGAAGAACACCGGCTTGACGTCGGTGGATCTGACTGTGAATGCACGGGACACAAACAGGAAGTCTATCCTGGAACGAATGGACCCGTCTGGCCGCGACCAGGTGTATCTACGCTGCGCTCCGTCTGCAAGGTTGCTGAAGACGTCGTGCAGCTTGGCATCCTTAACTGTTTCCATCAGGGATCTGGACGTAGCGTCCAATCTGCTTCCGGCCCTGCCGGATCGTCCAGCCGCATCGATGATGCAGTTGAAGTCCCCGCCCAGAATGACCGGCCTGGAGGTCGCCAGCAGCAGTGGGAGCTGCTGAAAAACCTCCAGCCGCTCAGCCCCTTGTGCCGGGCCATACACGTTAATTAACCGGAGTGGAGCGTTCTTGTACATTACGTCTGCTACCAGGAGTCGCCCGCCTCCTTGACCTCGGAGACGGTGAAGTTGCCTCCCCGCAGCAGAATACCCAGGCCGGAGGAACGAGAGTCGTTTCCGCCCGACCAGATCGATGGCCCGTGGGACCACCATCGTGACCATTGCCTGTAGGAGCTGAGGTGCGGTATCGCACACTCCTGCAGAAACAACAGGTCAGCTTTGACCTTGGCTAGGTAGTCCAAGGTCGCAACACATCGCGTAGTAGATTTAATGCTACGCACATTTATGGATACAATCTTTAAACCCATTTTAAAGCATTTATTCTCCTACCAAACCCACTGTCTCTGAGAGTCCCAGACCTTTAGTCTGCTCCTTCATACCCGTAGTGAGCTCAAATTCCTTCACTTTGGATGGGCTGAGGTAGATCTCCTTGGCCGTGTTCTGCTCCGGTGGCATCTGGAGGTTCACGTAGAGAGCGGGTTTTGAGATGACCTTTGCTGGAGAAGCTTCTCCAAAACTCACCCCCTCTGGGGTGTTGCTGTTCCCGGCTTCCTGGAGCTGGGGTGCGATGATTGCCTCACTGCTCCCAGATTCCAGGGGCTGTGGTGCACTGGCCTCCTCAGGTTGCAGGCAAAGTTGGGGTGCGCTGGGCCGTCGCTTCGATTACATACAAATACTGTTAACTAGGAGCCTAAGCATAGTACATTTGGATTCTACTGAGTACAAGTAATGGGACTAACACATCACATCCTGTCAAGGTGATAGTGATTAACAGCAGTTAAAGATACAGCAGGCAATCAGTTTGCATAGTAGATACTGAAAACCAATATCTTAAAATATGTTTCATCAATATTAGTGTTTTAATGCATAAAACATTTGTAGGGAATTATTTGATGTAATTTTATTCATTCTCACTGTTGCTTTGTGAGACCCCCTATTAGAAACATACATTTGTAAGACGACCCCTCATTTGTTTATTTAAATAAGTCATTACTTTGGTTAAAGTAATGAGCAAAGGATGTTTCTGGGAACTGCAAAGCAAGTAAATAATCAATGCAAATTGCACAGCCATATTGCAAATAAAAAAATGCAAATTGTGTATTTTTCTATTTAAGAGGTAAAGGGGGCAGGTGCAGATTAACACAAGGATCATGCCCAGAAGCCGCATCTAAACGTGGAGCTCCTGCTAACACTCAACATAATGCAGAAAAACTGTATACAACTGCAGGTCAAAATACTCTAACATTAAAAAGTACTATCAGAATAGGTGAGGCCAAGTTAACTGGTTTGTTAATATATAAATATTGACACTTGTCTTGCAGTTTGTCATGTGTTTTAATGGATCAAGCAAGGCTAAGATCAAGTGTTGCAGGGGCGACACCATGGTCCTGCCATGGCAAGGTCGGGATGGAAGGGCGATAACCAATCGCAATCCAAATCTATACCGTGGGTTACCTATCACCGTCCGAGTCACGGTGAACCACAGCGAAGGAGGATCACCTATGGATCGGGGCTTCTTCACCAGGAGGATCCTGTTGAAGGCGTGCGGCTTCCAAGCTACGGAGATCTTCACCCTGCACGACTCCCGCAAAGGCGGTTATTTTGACGTCACTTTCAAGCGGGTGGCAGACTGCGTCCGGCTCCTGAGGGTGTTCGAGGAGAAGAGAGACCTGCCGGAGATGAAGATCCTGACGGCGGAGCCGCACTTCTCTCTGCCGTTGCAACGGGAACGTGAGGTGATGGTGCATGTGTACAACCCCCTCGTCCCTGTCGCCGACGTGGTCACCTTCCTCACCAGGTACTTCGATAAGGTGGGGAGCGGCACCGAGATTCGAGACGACTTGGGGATCTGGACAGGCAAACGCCTGTTTAAGGTCACGCTAAAGACCGATGGTAAGGGAGCCATTTTCCACCCTCCCTCCAGTTTCGCTATCGGGGGAAACCGTGGCTACCTGGTCTACGCTGGGCAACCCAAGCTTTGTCGCTCATGCGGCAAGGCTGGTCATGTGGCGGCCAACTGCAGCGCCTCCCTCTGCAAGATCTGCAAACAGGAAGGGCACCAGACAAAAGACTGCAAACAGGCCAAGTGCTGCAACCTGTGTGGCGAGGCAAGTCACCTCTACAGGACCTGCCCCAAACGCTGCCGTACTTACGCACAGGCAGCCAAAGCCGACCAGGGGGAAGCAGAAGAAAGGTTCCGTGTCACTCCAACCACCAAGGCCCCCAGGGAGCTCAACGGGACAAAGGAGGACACAGAGAGAGACAAGGTGGAGAAAGAGATTGAGGCAACAGAGAGCCAATCAACAGCACTACCCCCTGAACCTCCCAGTCCTCAGGAATCAATGGAGGAGGAGGCAGCAGTGGAAAAGCAGCAGGGGGAGTGGCGGACGGTGAAGAACAAGAAAAGTAAGAGGGAGCGAAGAAGAAGCAAAGGCGCTTCCCAGAGAAGCGGCAAGAGGCGTCTCCCATCCGACACGGATGACAAGGGCAGCAGCTCTTCGGATGATGAAGTGCCAGAGCGGCACCGACAGAAGAGGCGGCAAAGCTCCAGGGCGTTGGAGGACGAGACACCCGAGCTCCAGAAAATTGGAGACAACAAGGAGACCAGCGCACCCCAACTTTGCCTGCAACCTGAGGAGGCCAGTGCACCACAGCCCCTGGAATCTGGGAGCAGTGAGGCAATCATCGCACCCCAGCTCCAGGAAGCCGGGAACAGCAACACCCCAGAGGGGGTGAGTTTTGGAGAAGCTTCTCCAGCAAAGGTCATCTCAAAACCCGCTCTCTACGTGAACCTCCAGATGCCACCGGAGCAGAACACGGCCAAGGAGATCTACCTCAGCCCATCCAAAGTGAAGGAATTTGAGCTCACTACGGGTATGAAGGAGCAGACTAAAGGTCTGGGACTCTCAGAGACAGTGGGTTTGGTAGGAGAATAAATGCTTTAAAATGGGTTTAAAGATTGTATCCATAAATGTGCGTAGCATTAAATCTACTACGCGATGTGTTGCGACCTTGGACTACCTAGCCAAGGTCAAAGCTGACCTGTTGTTTCTGCAGGAGTGTGCGATACCGCACCTCAGCTCCTACAGGCAATGGTCACGATGGTGGTCCCACGGGCCATCGATCTGGTCGGGCGGAAACGACTCTCGTTCCTCCGGCCTGGGTATTCTGCTGCGGGGAGGCAACTTCACCGTCTCCGAGGTCAAGGAGGCGGGCGACTCCTGGTAGCAGACGTAATGTACAAGAACGCTCCACTCCGGTTAATTAACGTGTATGGCCCGGCACAAGGGGCTGAGCGGCTGGAGGTTTTTCAGCAGCTCCCACTGCTGCTGGCGACCTCCAGGCCGGTCATTCTGGGCGGGGACTTCAACTGCATCATCGATGCGGCTGGACGATCCGGCAGGGCCGGAAGCAGATTGGACGCTACGTCCAGATCCCTGATGGAAACAGTTAAGGATGCCAAGCTGCACGACGTCTTCAGCAACCTTGCAGACGGAGCGCAGCGTAGATACACCTGGTCGCGGCCAGACGGGTCCATTCGTTCCAGGATAGACTTCCTGTTTGTGTCCCGTGCATTCACAGTCAGATCCACCGACGTCAAGCCGGTGTTCTTCTCTGACCACTGCCTCCTACTGGCGGACTGCCACTTGGAGGAAGACCTGAGGGTGGGCAGGGGGGCATGGAAGCTAAATGTGCAACTGCTGACCCCAGAGAACATTGAGGAGCTCAAGAGGGATTACAAAGGTTGGAGAACCGTGAAACCCCTCTTTGAGTCCCTGACACACTGGTGGGAAGTGATCAAGGGAAGCATCAAGAGGTTTTTCATCCGCAAAGGCACCCAGAAAGCTAGAAAGGAACAGAGGGAAATGTCCCGACTCCAGGAAAAGATGCAGAATCTGCTCCGGCTGCAGTCGATGGGGGTCGATGTCAAGGAGGAGCTCCAAGAGGTGAAGGGCCAGCAAGCCTCGCACTTTGCCTCGGAGGCCTCCAAGATCATCTTCCGTTCCAGAGTCCGCTCCGTGGAGCAGGATGAGACGTGCTCACGTTTCTTCTTCCAAAAGGTACACAGAGAGCGCTCTGTGATCAGCAGCCTGAAGGAAGAAGACGGCTCAGTAAAGTCATCACGGTCCGACATTCTGAGGATCAGCAAATCCTTTTATGCCGGACTGTATGACGTGAAGCCCACGGACAGCACGGCCTCCCAGTCCTTCCTGTCCTCTATCACGGAGGTCTTAGACCACAGTACGCGGGAGAGCCTAGACAAACCGCTAACTCCTGACGAACTGACTAAGGCCCTCGAGTCCTTCGAGAAGAGTAAAACCCCCGGAAGCGACGGCCTGCCGGCGGAGTTGTATTCGGCTCTGTGGGACTTGATCGGCCCAGACCTGCTAGAAGTGTACGAGAGTATGCTCCTGGCCGGCAGCATGTCAGAATCCATGAGGAAAGGCATCATCACCCTCATCTACAAGCACAAGGGGGAAAGGGAGGAAATTAGAAATTGGCGACCCATTTCACTGTTGAATGTGGACTATAAGATTCTGTCCAAGGTCATCGCCAACCGGGTCAAATCCGCTCTGGAATTGGTGATTCACCCTGACCAGACCTGCTCTGTGCCAGGCAGGAAGATCTCTGACAGCCTGGCGCTGCTCAGGGATACGATTGCCTATGTACAGGACAGGGGTGTGGATACCTGCCTCATCAGCTTGGATCAGGAGAAGGCCTTTGACAGAATATCGCACACCTACATGGGGGATGTGCTCTCCAAAATGGGCTTTGGGGAGGGAATTCGAAATTGGATCCAACTGCTCTACACTAACATCAGTAGCGCAGTCTCAATCAATGGGTGGGAAACAGATAGCTTTCCGATTAAATCTGGAGTCAGGCAGGGCTGTCCTCTCTCGCCTGTCCTTTTCGTGTGCTGCATAGAACCCTTTGCCGAGTCCATCAGGAAGGATCCGGGCATAAGAGGAGTGACGATCCCAGGCAGTGGAGGCACTCAGGTAAAAGCCTCCCTGTACATGGACGACGTCGCCGTCTTCTGCTCGGATCCGCTGTCGGTGCGCAGACTGATGCACATCTGCGACCAGTTCGAACTGGCCTCGGGAGCCAAGGTAAATCGTGGGAAGAGCGAGGCCATGTTCTTTGGGAACTGGGCTGACCGATCCTTTGTCCCCTTCACTGTCAGGGCTGACGGCCTGAAGGTGCTGGGGATATGGTTCGGAGGGACCGGGGCATGCGTTAGAAACTGGAAGGAGCGAGTGGCTATGGTGAAAAGGAAACTGGGCATGTGGGAGCGACGCTCCCTCTCCATTGCGGGTAAGAACCTGGTCATCAGGTGTGAGGTACTCTCGCTGTTGCTGTACGTGGCGCAGGTCTGGCCCATTCCAGACTCCTGCGCGACGGCGATCACTCGAGCCATCTTCCGCTTTATCTGGAGGTCGAAAATGGATCGTGTCCGCAGGGACGCGATGTACAAGCCTCTAGATAAAGGGGGAAAAAACGTGCCCAACATCGCCCTCATACTGATGGCCACCTTTGTGTGTGGCTGCATCAAGCGGTGCGTAGACCCTCAGTACGCAAACACCAAGTGTCACTACGTGCTGAGGTTCTACCTGTCCCCGGTGTTGCGAAGGATGGGTCTGGCCACGCTGCCGCGGAACGCTCCAAGTAGTTGGACCGTGCCGTACCACCTGTCCCTGGTGGAAAAATTTATGCAGAAAAACACCTTTGACCACAAGTCCATCAGGCAGTGGTCAGCACGTAACGTCCTAGAGGCCCTGAGGGATAAGGAGAGGGTGGACCCTGTGGGATGGTTCCCCGAGCAGACTGTCAAAGTCATTTGGCAGAATGCCTCATCGCCAGAACTTTCCAACAAGCACCAAGACGTAGCTTGGCTGGTGGTGAGAAAGGCCCTCCCTGTCAGATCCTTCCTACACGCCAGGAATCTCACCCCCTCTGCACGTTGCCCTCGAGGTGGCTGCGGTGGGGAAGAGACCGTTGTTCACCTCCTTGTGGATTGTGCCTTTGCAAAGAAAGTCTGGAGAGAGATGCAGTGGTTGCTGTCGAGGTTCATCCCGAGCAGCTCTGTGACACAGGACTCTGTGCTCTACGGGCTGTTCCCAGGGACACACACCGAGACAAACATCAACTGCAGCTGGAGGATCATCAACTCGGTGAAAGAGGCGCTTTGGTCTGCCCGAAACTTGTTGGTCTTCCAGCACAAAGAGTTGTCCCCGACCGATTGTTGCGGACTGGCACAATCCAAAGTCCAGCACTACGTGCTGAGGGACGCACTAAAGCTTGGGGCAGCTGCCGCAAAGGCGCAATGGGGAAGGGTCGCTGTCTAAGACCTTTCTACCACAGCGCACCGAGAGACTGGGAACTGTTTAGAGCCCCTCGGGCTGTACAGATCAAAATGAAAGGCTGTAAATGATTGTAATATTGTTTGTACTGATGCACCTGGTGATACATTATGTAAAAGTTTAACCTGGATTGTACCCTTGTAATGTTGTTTTTGAAATGGTTTTGAATGTGATTGAAGATAATTTATGAATAAAGTATATTTTTACAAAAAAAAAAGTTTTAATGGATCAAGCAAAGGCCATGGTTCCTGAGGCTCCTTGAACTCTTACTATGGTTCTGAAATGAGGTCATTTTCAATACTCACCACCTGGTCATTAATCTGGCAGAGTCCATAGTAGAACATTTCCAATTTTCATTCCATTGATTTCAATGGTGGGGAGGTTGGGGAGTGGGAAATCGGACAGGTCCTACAATGGGCACTGAGCTGTCAACTTTACAAGTATTTCCAAAATATCCCAGGCCCTTAATGGATATTTGAGACATGAGAGTACAAACACTTTAAGTGCTTGTCTGAAACTCCTGTGTTAACTCACTTATTTTGAACGGGTGGGTACATGCCTGAAAAAGGAATCTGTTTTTTTGAAATTCAGATTGTTCAAATTAGGTCACCCTCATGATTTAAGATATTAATTTTAAATGCTCTATTTCAGTGTTGGTGTTCTTCATGAGTACTAAGGTCATAGTAGTAAGCTGTTACCACCATTGCTATTATTTATTTCCCAATTAATTGAAACCTGATCATCAAAGAAAATAAATCCTTTGAAGTGCCCATGTACACCACACGCACAGGACAGCTGGAAACCTTATGGTGTGCCTGCTTACAGAGCCAGGAGATAAAAGCCCAGCTGCACATTCAGACAACTTCCAGGCAATAGAGATCAGCAGTCCTTGTCTATAGATTTGTCAAGAGTTCATTTGCTGCAGTTACTGTTCCTGCTCCTCTAGCTGTTGATTTCTATTTTGGCCTTGGCCATCCTTCTCACAGTTCTAAATTATTTCAATACTTCTTCACAGCTTCTTTTGTGGGTTGAAGTTGCATTCATCTGGTAGGTAATCGACTGCCAGCCAGCCAGTCATATTGATCTCTGAGAAAGGAGGAATTTTATATTTATTCTTTCATGGGTTGTGAGCATCGCTGGAAAGGCCAGTATTTATTGCCCATTCCTAATTGTCCTTGAGAAGATGATGTTTTGAACCGCTGCAGTCCATCTGGTATAGATACACTCACAGTGCTGTTAGGAAAGGAGTTCCAGGTTTATGACCCAGAGACAGGGAGAGTGTGGCTCTATAGATTCAAGTCAGGATGGTATGTGACTTGAGGGGGAACATGCAGGTGGTGGTTTTCCCAAGTGTTTGCTGTCCTTAACCTTCCAGATGGTAGAGGTCGGAGGTTTGGAAGGTGCTTTTGAAAGGGCCTTGGTGAGTTGCTGCAGTGCGCTTTGTAGATGGTACGCACTGATGCCACTGTGCGTCGGTGCTGGAGGGAGCGATTATTGAAGATGGTGGATGTGGTACCGATCAAGTGGGCTGCTTTGTCCTGGATGGTGTCGAGCTACTTGAGTGTTGTTGGAGCTGCACTCATCCAGGCAAGTGGAGAATATTCCATCACACTCCTGACTTGCGCCTTTAAGTTGGTGGACAACCTTTGGGGTGTCAAGAGGTGAGTTACGTACCGCAGAATTCCTAGCCTCTGACCTGTGCAGCCACAGTATTTATATGGCTGATCCAGTTCAGTTTCTGGTCAATGGTAACCCGGGGATGTTGATAATGAGGGAATCAGGGATGGTAATGCCATTGAATGTCAAGGAGAGATGGCTAGATTCCCTCTGGTTGGAGATGGTCATTACCTGGCTTTTGTGTGGCATGAATGTAACTTGCCACTTATCAGCCCAAGCCAGAATGTTGTCCATGTCTTGCTGCATTTGGACATGGACTGCTTCAGTATCTGAGGAGCCACAAATGATGCTGAACATTGAGCAATCGTCAGCGAACATCCCCGCTTCTGACCATATGAGAGGGAGAATGTCGTGGATGAAGCTGCTGAAGACGGTATGAAATACTACCCTGAGGGACTCCTGCAGTGATGTCCTGGGGCTGAGACAATTGGTTTCGAACAACCACACACAACTTCCTTTGTGCTAGGTATGACTCCAGCCAGTAGAGTTTCCCCCTGACTTCCATTGACTCCAGTTTCACTAGGGCTCCTTGATGCCACAATCAGCCAAATGATGCCTTGATGTCAAGGGCAGTCACTCTCACCTCACATCTTGAGTTCAGATCTTTTATCCATGTTTGAACCAAGGCTGTAATGAGGTCAGGAGCTGTGTGGGCCTGGCAGAACCCAAACTGGGCGTCAGTGAGCAGGTTATTGCTAAGCAAGTGCTGCTTGATAGCACTGTTGATGCCCCATTCCATTACTTTGCTGATGATGGAGAGTAGACTGATGGGATGGTAATTGGTTGGGTTGGATTTGTCCTGCTTTTTGTGGACAGGACATAGCTGGGCAATTTTCCACAGCCGGGTAGATGTCAGTGTTATAGCTGTACTGGAACAGCCAAGCCAGATGGTGGAATTTGAATTCAATAAAAATCTGGAATTAAAAGCCTAACCATGAAGCCATTGTCGATTGTTGTAAAAACCCATCTGGTTCACTAATGCCCTTTAGCGAAGGAAATCTGTCATCCGTACCTGGTCTGGCCTACATATGACTCCAGATCACAGCAATGTGGTGTTCCATCCTACGCAACAGGGGCGCGGCAAATTCTGGAGCACAAGTCTTCAGTACTATTGCCGGAATATTGTCAGTGCCCATAGCCTTTGCAGTATCAAGTGCCTTCAGCCGTTTCTTGATATCACATGGAGTGAATCAAATTGGCTGAAGACTGGCATCTGTGGGGACCACTGGAGGAGCCCGTGATGGATCATCCACTTGGCATTTCTGGCTGAAGATTGTAGCAAACGCTTCAGCCTTATCTTTTGCACTGATGTACTGGGCTCCTCCATCATTGAGGATGGGGATAATTGTGGAACCTCCTCCTCCAGTGAGTTGTTTAATTGTCCACCACTATTCACGACCTGATGTAGCAGGACTACAGAGCTTAGATTTGATCCGTTGGTTGTGGGGTTGTTTAGCTCTGTCTAATCACTTGCTGATTATGCTGTTTGGTGCGCAAGTAGTCCTGTGTCACAGCTTCAACATATTGACACCTCATTTTTAGGCATGCCTGCTGCTGCTCCTGGCATGCCCTCCTGCACTCTTCATGGAACCAGGGTTGATCCCCTGGCTTGATGGTAATGGTAGAGTGGGGGATATGCCGGGCCATGAGGTTACAGATTGTGTTTGAGTACAATTCTGCTGCTGATGATGGCCCACAGCACCTCATGGATGCCCAGTCTTGAGTTGCTAGACCTGTTCGAAATCTATCCCATTTAGCATGGTGGTGGTGCTACACAAGACAATGGAGCGTGTCTTCAATGTGAAGGCGGGACTTCGTCTCCACAATGACTGTGTGGTGGTCACTCCTACCGACACTGTCATGGACAGATGCACCTGCAGCAGGCAGGTTGGTGAGGATGAGGTCAAGTATGTTTTTCCTTCTTGTTGGATCCCTCAACACCTGCCGCAGACCCAGTCTAGCAGCTATGTTCTTTAGGACTCGGCCAGTAGCAGTGCTACCGAGCGATTCTTGGTAATGGACATTGAAGCCCCCCACCCAGAGTACATTCTGCACCCTTGCCACCCTCAGTGCTTCCTCCAAGTGGTGTTCAACATGTTGAAGCACTAATTCATCAGCTGAGGAGGATGGTATGTGGTAATCAGCAAGAGGTTTGCTTGTCCATGTTTGACCTGATGCCATGAGACTTCATGGGTTCTGGAGTCGATGCTCCCTCCCGCCACTGTGCCGCCACCTCTGCTGGGTCTGAGCTGTTGATGGGACAGGACATACCCAGGGATGGTGGTGGTGGTGTCTGGGACATTATCTGTAAGGTATGATTCTTTTGTAAGGTCTGCTGCTTGACTAGTCTGTGAGACAGCTCTCCCAATTTTGGCACTAGCCCCCCGACGTTAGTAAGGAGGACTTTGCAAGGTCGACAGGGCTGAGATTGCTGTTGTCGTTTCCGATCCTAGGTCGATGCCGGTTTGTCTGTCTGGTTTAATTCCTTTTTTGTTACTTCGTAGCGGCTTTTTTACAACTGAGTGGCTTGCTGGGCCATCTCAGATGTAAGAGTCAACCACATTGCTATGGGTCTGGAGTCATATGTAGGCCAGACAGGTAAGAATGACAGATTTCCTTCGCTAAAGGGCATTAGTGAACATGATGGGTTTTTACAACAATCGACAATGGCTTCATGGTTATGCTTTTAATTCCAGATTTTTATTGATTTCAAATTCCACCATCTGGCTTGGTGGGATTCGAACCTGGGTCCCCAGAGCTGGGTCTCTGGATTACTAGTCCAGTGACAGTACCGCTACGCATCACCTCCCCCCATTTCTTGATATCTCGTGGAGTGAATTGAATTGGCTAAAGATTGTGATGCTGAGGAGCTCAGGTGAAGGCCGAGATGGATCATCCACTCAGCACTTCTGGGCTGAGGATGTTGCAAATGCTTCAGTCTTGTCTATTACACTAACGTGATGGGCTCCCCCATCATTGAGGATGGAAAGATTAGTGGAGTTTCCTGCTCCAGTTAGTTCTTCATGACTGGACGTGGCAGGGCTGCAGACCATTGGTTGTGGGTTTTACTTAGTATTGTCTATCACATGCTGCTTCTGCTGTTTAGCATACCTGTTTAGCATTTAGCTGTCCTATGTTGTAGCTCATAAGGTTAGCACCTCATTTTCAGGTACACTGAGCTTAAGGAACTTTTCTTCTTAAAAATGCATATTCTGCTATTGGTTTCTTATGGATTTCGCAACCTGGATTTTCTGACTAAGGAGCATTTCAGACAGGGGAGGATTTCCACCCACACAGAGATTTGTCCTGGCTCTGGCCGAACTTCTGGCCCTGAAATCATTAATATGTGGGAGTTGGGCTCACTGGCTTGTATCAGAGAATTACATTAGACTGCAGACAAGTGTTTTCTGCTGCAATCCCTGGAAATAATATCGCGGAAGGAACGAAGAGGACTAAACCTTATACATTATGCTAAACATAAACACAGCCCTTCATTGATCTCACCTTTCAGACCCCTTCTCCTAACTTTTGAATGTTGGGTGCCACGACTTAGTACTTGCCCCCTAAATTGAGTGTTCAAACTGGGCTAATGGCAGGAAATGCAGCCGAGCTTTCACTTCCTTATTTAACTTTACTTCTTATGTGCCTGCTCACATATAGGGTAGAATTTTCTGCTCTCGCCCACAGTGGGAATTGTGGCAGGCGGGGACATTTAATTTGGTGGGAGGCAAAAAATCTGTTTCCCGACGACGAGATAAACTGTTGCAATTTTGTTTTTCCGGCTTTCAAGGCAGGTTAAAGGCGGGCCGAGCTTCCTGATGAACAAGGTCAGGAACCCCATTTGTGTACATGAGCATCTCATGCACGTTCATTGAAAGGCTACCTCACCGGAATTAAGTTCACCCTCCAAATTAAGTTCCCTATGAGTCAGAGTTCAGAACGTTCAATTTTCCAACTGTAAAAAATGGCATGCACTTAAGTGCCTCACCTTTTCCACAACTTTGAGGCCCATGGATGCTTCTTTCTCCTTCTTGGGGACCTCGTATCTCAAGTAACTTCACTCAAGTGCCGTGAGAAAATTTTGTGCTGGACAAGGGAGGCAGACGAAGGCTAGAAAGGTGGGGGAGGGTTAGGGTGGAAGGGTGGAGTGAAAACTGGACAGGGGAGGCAGCCTTATGGGGGAAGTTTGGGGAGAGTGTCCAGAAAAATGGGGTGGGGGGTGTTGGGGACGCAATGTCAGGGGAAATGAGGGGGTGAAAGTGTCCTTGGAAGTGGGGGAGTGTATTAGAGGGTGGGGTCAATGGTGTCGACGGTGGGGTCCTGGGGGGAGAATTCTGGGTAGTGGTGAGAAAAGGGAACAGGCACAGTCAGAGGGAGGAGTGCGATGTGGTAGCGTGGCAGGTCCAGGGTGAGACTCTGATAGGTGAAGCTTTCATCAGAGGGCTCACGACGGGGGATAAGACAGGTGGCTCGAATAACAGGAGGGAACAGAATCAGGGTGGGCATGGTGATGGTAACTGGTCTCAGCTCTGAGGGGAGAAAAGGCGTGTGGAGATAGTTTGTGATGGCGTCCAGAGTAATGGGGGAAGGCTCAAGGGAGGTTCATGGGAGAGGAATGGTGATATTGGGTGGTTCTTTGGTGATGGGGGAATGTTGTTGGGTGACAGGGGGAGGTTAGAAGGTGATGGAATGAGTTGGAAAGGTATTGGGCACCATTTTCCAAAGTGACCTGGACCACACAGTTGGTCAGCCACTGAGATCCCTGCGACTATGTCGGGTCACGTTCCCAACGTCATCACGCTGGAAAGCAACAATACAGTTGGCAGACAGCCCTAGGAATTGGGAGCCAGCCCACCAGATTCAAATCTTCAATTTTTGGTTAGTTAAGCTTATTAATCACAATCGGCAGCAATGCATGCTGACCGCATTAATATGTTCAGAATGTGGGAAAAATGCCAGGTGGGGAACTTGGCTTTTCCTATGGTTACATGTCAGCCTGATTTCTAGGCAGCCGTTAGGTTCAGTGTTTGACTTCAGCAGTCCAGCCTGCTGTGAGTTGTGTGAGCAGTTATTATTTGTGGGGTTGAATTGATTGTAATTTAGAGGTGCTTTAAACCTGAAAGTTGCCTGTGCACTTAGTGCCTCATCTGCACTTCAGCCTGTGTGGTTTGAGCAACATGGAGATAGTGGTCTCCATGGGTGACACATCTTCCAGTGAAGAGGAGAGGAGTATGAAGAGGAGGAGGAGGCTGAGAAGGAGAGAGAGAAGGCCAAATGGTCAGGGGCAGGATGCACTGGAGGTGTATGAGGGTGACAGACCTGCTCAGAAACAAGAGGTTGCTGAGGGCAGGATGCTGCAACCACAGAGGCGTAGAACAAGGCCTTCTGCTCCCAGTCAAGCATACAGGGTGAGGATGAGTTACCTTTGAATGCCTGAGACACAGCGTCTGAGGAGATTCAGGCTATCAAGAGCCACAGTGGCCTCTCGGTGTGAGATTCTGGCAGGAGACGTTGCTTCCAGCTGTGTGGGTGGTCATCCAATGACAGTAGCCATTAGGGTATCTGTAGCGTTGAAGTTTTTTGCAACTCGATCCTTTCAGGCTGTGTGTAGAGACCTCAGTGAAATAACACAATCTGCCACCCACCGCTACATCAAGTCTTCGCTAATGCAATGTTCCGAAGGGTAGGCCAGTACATTGTATTCCCCATGGACCATTACAATGAACCAAAGGCTTTGTGGCGATGGCAGGTTTTCCCAGGGTTCAGGGAGTAATTAACTGCACTCACATCACCATAAAGGCTCCAGCAGGCCAGCCCTACACATTTATGAAAAGGAAGGGCTATCACTCTTTAAATATGCAATGAGTATGGAGAGCCGGTGCAGACACGATGGGCCAAATGGCCTCCTTCTGTGCCACTAAAATTCTGTGACTCTGTGACCACCATTGAAGAATTATGCAGGACTGTGCTAGGTGCCCGGGCAGCAGCCAGGACTCCTCCATTCTCAGGACCTCTCAGGTGCCAAACATGTTTACTGGACCTGATGCCCTGGATGGTTGGCTGCTGGGTGACAAGGTGACAATGATACCCTTTGAAGAAATGCCTCCTGATGCCTGTGAGGGTTTCTAGGACAGACGCAGAGAGGAAGTACAATGACAGCCATAGCACAACCAGGGCCATCGTAGAAGAGACAATTAGTCTCTTAACGATGAGGTTCTGATGCCTGGATAGGTCAGGAGGATCAGTACAGTAAGCTCCACCCAGAGTGTTGCTGATGGTCATTGTGTGCTGCGCTCTGCACAACCTCTGCACATGGGCTCGATGGGCATCTCCAGAGTCCATGCCAGAACACGCAACCCCTCTGTTATCTTCATCAAATCTCCACACAAGTTGCACTGGACGTTCAGCATCTATCACCTTACGGACAACTCCAGAAGCACATCAACCGACTGAGACAGTCTCTGGATCACCTCAAACACTCCTCCAACAGCCAGATGCTTCCTTCACCACACCCTCTGGCTGCTACACATGCAATTGTGAAGTGCCCTCACCAGATTGTGCAGCCCCCTGCTCTGACATATGAGACACTGCCGAGGTGCCAGTATCTGCACTGGTGCTTGATGCAGGATGTGATACTACACCCTCCAAGGCTTCCTTTTCCTCCTCAGAGGCTAGCGTGTGTCCCTTGGGTCTGTAGGTCACAGCAGTGGATGGTTAAGGAGACAAAAAATGAAGGGCAGGGTATGGCCATTCTCTACCATCATGATGTGTGCAAAGACACAACCTTCAACTGGTAGCACTATATGCAGAATGAGATTTTACTCTGCTAGTATTGAACAACTTCCACAATGCTGACATGGTTTCCACCTTGATCCATTAGAACCTTTGAACCCATAAACTATCAATGGGTCATTCAAAGCAACATACCAGGCATCATGCACCCTTCCCTTAGCCTTCTTAACACCCCTCTCTTCCAACTGTTGATAATGCCCCTTGCAATCTCACCGTCCCAAGGCCTTCCTCCAATCTTGCCTCTGCCAATTGAACACCTCCAGCCACTCGCTGCGAGCTTCAGAAGCTCCTCCTCCAGCGGGGTCAGCATGGCCAGATTGGGAAACACTGCCTCCAGTCCTGCACCTCTCCCTGGCATCGTGTGCCTCTTCTCCTGCAATGAACTGTGACGGTGCGATGAGTTAGATTCTCAGGTACACTCATTCCTTCACACTTCCATGCACTGTGAGACCTCCACAGTCTGCACAATGATTAGCAGCTAATAGTCTGTGTGCCTCCCTCACCTCACGCCCATACCCATTCGGCCTGCCCCCACGACCCCGACATAGGCCTCAGCACTATGAACAGTGACATTTGTGTATTATGTTGGCTCAGATTCCTGAGCAGTGCACAAGGCATAACCCAGGTAGAGTGTTCCCATGACCTTCTGTGTATGCTCATGTCCACAATGGAGACTCACTTACTCATGCAGATCTTAAAAGATCATTAAGCCTCTTTTGGCATTGCATCCGCGTTCTCAGGGCAACCCCAACGCTACTGCCCTCTGCGGCCACCTCCGTCCAGGCTGCACTGGTGATACTGAGAGGTATTCTCTTCCCATCGCCAGGCATTAATCACAGCCTGGAGGAGGACTCTCAGAGAGTCATCGTACCTCAGGGCGGTTCTGGGCCTCCTTCCCTCCCTATCACCTCGCTCCCTTCTCTCGGCCATCAAGGGAGGGAGAAAGATAGTTATCAGTCAGCTCCTCCATATTTCCCTACTTTCATGATGGTTATGCTTCCAATGCATGCCATGGCTGTGTCTTTCCTACCAAAGCTCCTTAATGCTGACTATCTGTGAAAATTAGCAGAATGGTTTGAAAACTCAAATTCACCTGTGCCAATGATTGCAAATATTTTTGCACTCTGCAAAAACCTTCTTGCTTCCAGATCGCTCCAAACCCTACTACACCTGACACTGTCCTGTGCCAGGTGGCCCTTTGAATTAGTGGCCGTGGCCTCCTTCCAGGTCACGGCCTGCCAGTTCAGAGGTTGGACATCCTGCCCTCCAACACCGATGGGGCCACATTGCTGTAAGGTTGCAGGTTGGAAGCCCCCGTTCAGGCGATAATTGTCTGATTGCCATTTTATATGGCGTGCTGCAATAGTGGGGGCGGGAGTCGGTGAGCCACTCATTTCAAGTCCGACTCCCACCTACCACCACGGAGCATATTATTCAGCCCATAACTTCAATGGTGTAGCAGTTCTGTGTTGCACATTGAATAATCCAAATCTCCATTGAACCCTGAGCTGCATGCCTGATCATGTGACAAAGCCTGTTTCTTCCTATATAGAGCTCCTAAATAGAAGTCACTATGCAATCATTTTCATTCTCTGAAAAAACATATTTATGGACAATTAAATGGCAACCAAATTTTGGAGAACATTTTCACCAAACTTCACTGATAAAAGTAAATTAATTTTACAAAAAGAGAATTTCAAACTGATATTTTATAACGTGGATTAGAGGTTCTGTAAAACATATGAAGCCACACAACCCTCAACACTGATATAGGCAGTGATGAGACAGGTCAAACAAACCAGTGAGTAGGAAATTGAAGTTGCATTTACTGATATCAACATCGGATGAGTTGTTCATGCAGAGCCCTACTCAGAAAGGGGCTACGTTGGTTGCCTGCTCCCTCCTTCTTTCTCTTTTTCCTTCTCTTCCTCTTCCTTTTTTCCTCCACTTCCTTCTCCAACTCATCTCCCCTCCCCATCATGAGATCCCCACACTTACCTGGTCCTCGATCCCAGTCCTGGCCATTGCTGCTATTGGTGCTACTGGGACTTCAGAGCTGCCAAACAATCAGATCGGCCAGCAGCTCTCTGAGGCAGGACTTCCTCTGAGTATTAAATGGTTGTGGGCTTGCTGTGATTGGCAGTAATTTGTTCCCCGCTGACTCTTCGGGTGGCAGGGTGAGAAACATTGCCCCAAGATCTGCCTATTATGCACGCTTCTGACAGATGTTCAATACGCACATACTAACCATCTCACAAAGATGCCATCCAGCACATCTTGCAGAGGGGACACCATTTTGGATCCAATATGGCACTTGTAATGCTGAAAGAATTGGTGCTAACTGTTAGAGATGAGAATACAGTTCCATAAACTTTCAGTTTTTCTTTTTTTTTCGCTCTTGGTTGTTCCAATCTATATGTTCACATTCATTTCAAACATAGATTTCTTCTCACTAAGTACATCTGTCTTTGCCAATAGCTTTAAGCATGCTTTCTATTTTGAGGTTCAGACTTCGTTGGCCTTCCTGTGAAGCCTTAACCGAAAGACAAAAGGATGTGCTTTTAGGCTAAACCTATTTTGTATCAGGATTACTGAAGAGGACAACGGAACCGGAAAACTCAAAAATTACAATGACAAATGCAATGTCTAATGTCCTGAAGAAATAGTTTCTGTTTTCCCATGAGGCAAAGAAATTGTGCAGCTCCCAATAGATTATTAATTTTACATTTGGAATTTTGCCATCGAAGATGACCTTCTGGAGCCAATTCAAGTATAAAGGTGTGAAAGGGTTAACATTTTTGTGCATCATTGGGAAAAATAAAACTGCGAATAATATCACATTTTCTGACACTCTACACATATGGAATTTGAAAATGCCAGAATATGGTTTCTGTAGCGGGTTTGGAGGCAGCTCTATCTATCTGCTAATTGCACCTGCTAATTTTGGCATTTAGTGGGTGGTTTGTAAAGTTGTTTTCATGATGATTCTTTGCAGACACCAAAGTGTGCATGTTGTGCTGAATCTTAATCAAGAGATTCACAATCCGCAGCAAGTTTTCACAAAAAAAGCCTTAGATGTATGGCTATGGTCTGCCAATTTCATCCTATTTTAATTATAATAATTATGAAGTCATTGCATTTTAATGATTTGTTTTTATATTTTGCATTAAAAGGACCAGCCATGCACAACCATGCCCTATTTAACTGTTAGAATGCTGAATTTTCATTGCAGACTGCTGCATTGCTGCAAGTATGTGATCCAGTTCTGATAAATGGTTTACATTTAAAAAATTAACTTGTCTTTTCACTTTACAGACGCTGATGGGCCAGCTGTACACTTCCATAATTTTCTGTTTTTATTTCACTAAGTGGAGTCAGCATGCTGGAGCTGTCTTGTTACAGAAGCCCTCTTGTCATCATTCCTATTCCGTCCTCCCCTTCCTCCTCAGCATCACTATGTTCTTTCTTAATCTGTGTTGGTACATGTACTATGAGGTTCTTAATGCTCAGATGACTGACTGTGTTCAGTTGTGCCTGTAAGATGACTGGCTTCCCTTTGCTGTGTCAAGAGACCATATAAAAACATGACAAACATGTCGGTTCCTCCTTACACCGCTACTGTGTTGACATCACAGCTTTTTCACACAGCTGTTGTTCAAACTCATTATTTACCAGGTTTTCAAAACTGTGAAATTTCCTACCTATACTTAATTTTGCCCACTTCCTCAAAACTTCTGCCTTTTAAAAGCAAAGCTTGGTATCACTTAATCTTTGCCTCTTGAGTTATTCATATTCTTTTCTTCTTTGTCAGCCTCAATTCAGTAATAGCACTGTAATAGAAGGGAGAAGCTCGCATTCCCAGTCCAGTGACTTGAGTACATAGGCCAGGAATATCCGTGGTGTTCCCACTCCAGCGAGGTTCATGACAAATTTGAAGTAGCTCGGTTAGAATTCCTGGCCAGAATCTAGGCTGACACATGAGTGCAGTGCTGAGGGAGTGCTGCACATTTGGAGGTGTCATAGTTCAGTTGTGAATCTAAAGCCGCATGGGGTCTCCATGTTGTTTATGGGTTTTGTGCTATGTGCAAAGTTGGTTTCTGAATTTCCCTGCATCCCAACAGTGACTACATTTCAAATGTATTTCATTGGTTATAAAGCACTTTGGGATATCCTATGATTGTGAAAGGCATGGCATAAATGAAACTTCCATCTTTCGATTTTGATGCTGTTATGTTTTGACTATGGGTCACTTTATTCGCAAACCAGATGAACACTTACCTGTTCGCAGGCAAGTCAATTACGACATATGGCAGACACAGAGACCAATATGAAATGAAGCACAAACAACAGAGCATCAACATGATGTGTGCTTCTCCAGCCAGACCCTACTCTAGACTAGCATTTACATGGTAGCCTGCACTGCACAGCTATTGGGCCTTACAGTCACATGGTCAATCTGCTCACAGCCTCTTAAAGGTGTATTACACCTCAGATTACCACATCCCTTGCCCTTAACTTGAAAGTACGTTTTACAATATATTTATAAAAATGAACTATTTACAAATGTAGTCTCTCAGGAGGCTTTTTCAAATGTGTCAACCGTCGTAGTTCTACGACTTCGAATGGTTTATCTGAGGCCTCCCTCTCAGGAGTTATCTGTCCACGAGGCTTCCCAGTAGGAACCTGGAAGATTGCCTCTTCGACTCTGTCAGGCTCCATGGGTTCTGCAGGTACTTCCAAAGCAAGAGGAGTTCCTTCTGCCTGTGGTGTAGACTCCAATAGGAATGTTTGGCATACCTTTTCTTGTGGGTCTGTTTCCCATTTCCTGAGTTGACCTATATGTCCCCTGATTATCCGACCTTCAACCGATATATGGTGGAACAGGGGTCCTGTCACTGCACTGACTTCAGCTGATGACCATTCTCTTCACGAAAACAGCTCCTCCTACAGTGAAGTTTCTATCATGACCGTGGTAATCGTGTTCATTTTCCTGGGCCTCCTGACTTCTGTCTACCCTCCCCCCTAAATTTGGCCTTATGAGGCTTAACTGTGTCCTGAGATGTCTCTTCATTAGTAATTCTGCAGGGGAAATACTGGTGGTCGTATGTGGCGTGGTTCTGTAGCTGAGTAGGAAGCATGATAACTTCGTTGCTATAGAGTCCACTTCTAGTTTTTTCATTCCGGCCTTGAAGGTCTGGATTGCCCTCTCGGCCAACACATTGGATGCAGGGTGGTCTGGTGAGGTCTGGAGATGTGTTGTGCCATTGAGAGTTGTAAACCTTTAGAATTCCCTGCTAGTGAATGCCGTTCCCTTATCAGACATTATTACCTCTGGTAAACTGTGCATCGCAAAACTCTGACGCAATCTGTTTATGGTGGGGGCAGATGTGTGATTGAATCTCATATACATCCATCCATTTGGAGTGGGAGTTGATAAGTAAGAGGAACATTTTGCCCAATAAAAGGTCCCACATAGTAAATGTGGAGGTGGACCCATGGCCTTCCTGGCCATTCCCAAAGATGCAGTGGAACAGAAGAAGGCAATTTCTGCACCTGTTGGCATTGCATGCAGACCTTGACCATGTTTTCGATCTCAGTGTCCATCCCTGGCCACCATAATTAGCTGTGGTCCAACATTTTCATTCTGGAAATGCCAGAGTGAACACTATGCAATTCTATCAATAGAAGGGAGGCATAATGACTATTGCTCCCCTCAGTAAGATGCCATCCTGGCAGGTGAGCTGGTATCTCCTGTTAAAATAGGGCTTCATTTCATCCCAATTTGGCTCGTTAGACCATCCCTGCAAGACTTGTTCCCTGATGTGAGACAAAACTGGGTCGCAGTTGGTCCATTCTCTGATCTGTTTGGCATTCACTGGTGATGAATCCAGAAAATTTAATAACAAGACAAGTTCATGAGGGATGGGGATGTTCACATAGCTGTCCTTCAGGGGTAATCGGCTCAGCCCGTCAGCATTGGTAATCTGTCTCCCCAGCCAGTGGACAAAATTATATTCATAAGCAGTTAGAATCAGTGCCCACCTTTGGATGTGTGCCAAGGTGATTGGGGGAATTGCCTTATCTTCCCCAAACAAGCCTATTAGTGGCTTGCGGTCAGGTACTATAGTGAAGTGGCGACTATGGATGAATTGGTGGAATTTCTTAACACCAAATACGATGGATAAGCCTTCTTTTTCTATTTGGGAGTGCCTTCATTCTGCCACACTGAGTGTTCTTGAGACGTAGCCAATGGGCCATTCAGAGCCATCCACCATCTGATGGGAGGGCACTGCTCCTACTCCGTAAGGGGATGCATCCCATGTTCAAATCAATTATTCCTTTGGGTTGAAATGCACCAAAAGGGCTGATGAATGTAGTAACTGCTTTACTGCCATAAAAGACTTGGGAGCTTGCCAAGTCCACCTGTGGTTTTTCTTGTGTAACCTGTATAATGGGGCCAGTACTGTCGACAAATTTGGGAGAAAATGACCATAGCAGTTATCCATTCCCAAGGAGGACTTGAGATCTGTAGCATTTTTTGGGGCTGGCACTTCACGAATAGCTCTCACCTTGTCTGCTATTGGGTGAAGGCCCTGCGAGTCGACACTATGACCCAGGTAAATCACTTCTTTTGCTTGGAAGATACACTTTTCCTTTTTCATGCATACTCCGGCTTGTGAGAAATGCTTCAATACATCTTTCAGGTTAGCCTGGTGTTCTTCATCAGTTAGTCCTGTTACTAGGACATCATCAAGATAAACCACCACGTGGGATCGACCTTGGAGAACATTTTCCATAGTCCATTGGAAAATGGCACAAGCCAATGAGACTCCGAGGGGTAACCTGGTATACTAGTATAACCCCCTAAGTGTGTTGATAGTCACAAAATCCTGAGAGGCCTTTACTAGCTCAACTTGCTGGTACGTGTGACCTGAGTTTCATATATGTGGTTCCCCCTGGCAGCTTGGAGTGCAATTCATAAATTTTTTGTATAGGATGCCTATCAAGTCTGGCTATTTTGTCAACGGTCAACTTGTAGTCCCTGCATATTCGCACACTCTGATCAGGCTTTAGTACTGGAACTATGGGCGCTGCCCATTTGGAAAATTGTACAGGTTGTAAGACTCCCAACCTTTCCAGCCTGTCTAATTCAATATGCACCTTGTCTCATAATGCATAGGGGTCTGGCCTTGCCTTCAAATATCTGGGGGTTGGTCCGGTCCATGTGGATTTTGGCTTGCAGTCCCTGAATCTTCCCGAGTTCCTCCCTGAATACAGGGGCATATTTCTGTAATAATTCTTATAGATCTTCCATTCTGAGTTGAAAAATCTCAGTCCACTCCAATTTTATCTCCTTAAGGCAGTTCCAACCAAATAGAGTTGGACCCTCCCCTGCTACCACTATCAGGGGTAGGTTAGCAGACTGGCTCCCATATTGTACTGGAACTTTGCATGTACCTTTCACTCATGTGTTTTCACCAGCATATGTCTTTAGTCTGGCATCTGAGTTTTCTAGCTTCAGTGAGTGGCCTCCTCCATTCAGATACTTAAACTTGTGTTCCCTTATGACTGCATCCACCTCCATTCGAAGGGGTTTTATGTTGACTTCTACTGTCAAGTAGATTGGCTCTGTTTTACCCATTTTTAAATTGTGTAGCGAGTAAATATCTGACTGTTTCCTCTGGCTCCTCCATCATATACATTTCATGACTTCTGCCTTTTTGTTTGAACTTTGGCTTCAATCTTTCTTTACAATATCGCATAATGTGCCCATTGCGATGGAAGTAGAAGCACTTGATTCTTTTAAATTGCCATTTTTTTGTAGGCTGCCTTATTCCAATCCTGTTATTATAGATGTGGTTTTTATCTGTTAAGCCATTGCTTTTGGCTGGTCTGTTAGTGGCAGCTGTTTCCCACCTTCCCACGGAGCCCTGTGCTACCGCGTCATTTCTAGCCGGTGCCTCCCTCCCGCCATGAAGAATGGCATCATTTTATGCTCCCTTGATTTCTTCTGAGTCCCTGACAACACTCTCCATTTCCAATCAGGTTTCTGCCACTACCACAATACTGAAGCAGCTCTTGCCAAAGTCACAAATTCCATCCTATGTGACTGTGACATTAAACTATCCCTCCTCATCCTTCTTGACCTGTCTGCAGCCTTTGACACAGTTGACCACTCCATCCTCCAATGCTTCTCCACTGTCATCCACCTTCTCCAAGGTAGTGATGAGATTGTTACATCCACCCAAAATAGCAGATGGGATCTCAGTTTGACATTGCATCTGCAACATGGCAGCTCCAAAAGTGCAGCACTGCCTCAGTGCTGCACCTAAGTGCCAGCCTTGTTTTTTGGGCTGGAGTGGGGTTAGAGCTCACAATGGAAGCCAGTGTCCAGTGGCGTACCACAGGGATCTGTGCTCGGTCCCCTATTATTTGTCATTTATATAAGTGACATAGATGACTATGTGGGGGGTAGTTTGCGGATGACACAAAGATTGGCCGGGTGGTTAGCAGTGAGGTTGAGTGCCTTGGCCTATAGGAAGATATAGACGGGATGGTCAAATGGACAGATAAATGGCAGATGGAATTTAACCCTGAAAAGTGTGAGGTGATACACTTTGGAAGGAGTAATTTGACAAGCAAGTATTCAATGAATGGCATGACACTAGGAAGCTCTGAGGAACAAAGGGACCTTGACATGTGTGTCCATAGATCTCTGAAGACAGAGGGGCATGTTAGTGGGGTGGTGATAAAGGCATATGGGAAACTTGCCTTTATCAATCGAGGCAGAGATTACAAAAGTAGGGAGGTCATGTTGGAGTTGTATAGAACCTTGGTGAGGCCACAGCTGTAGTACTGTGTGCAGTTCTGGTCGCCACATTATAGGAAGGATGTGATTGCACTGGAGGGGGTGCAGAGGAGATTCACCAGGATGTTGCCTGGGGTGAAACACTGAAGTTATGAAGAGAGGTTGGATAGACTTGGGTTGTTCTTGTTGGAGTAGAGAAGACTGAGGGGCTACCTGATCGAGGTGTACAAGATTATGAGGGGCATGGACAGGGTGGATAGGGTGCAGCTGTTCCCCTTAGTTGAAGGGTCAGTCACAAAGGGGCATAAGTCCAAGGTGAGGGGTAGGAGGTTTAGGGAGGATGTGAGGAAAAACTTTTTTACCCAGAGGGTGGTGACGGTCTGGAATGCACTGCCTGGGAGGGTGGTGGAGGCGGGTTGCCTCACATCCTTTAAAAAGTACCTGGATGAGCACTTGGCACGTCATAACATTCAAGGCTATGGGCCAAGTGCTAGTAAATGGGATTAGGTAGGTAGGTCAGGTGTTTCTCACATGTAGGTGCAGACTCGATGGGCCGAAGGGCCTCTTCTGCACTGTGATTCTGTGATTCTGTGATAAAATTTTCTGACTCAGAGGCAAGAGTGCTACCAACTGAGCCACAGTGCACAGTTGTGCACCCCTCCTGATTTCTGTCTGTTAAACTGAATAGAAAAAATCATTAGGAGAGGTTTATAGGCAGGCAGCTGATTCTCTATCACTTGTTTTACACTACCAGCAGGAGTTACAATTATTATCACCCCTGCCTTCTCCCCCCCCAACTGGAATTTTTCATGTTACTCCATCTTATTCTTTCCTTTTTACAGTCTGTTGAAATGAGGGGCATATTAATGAAAGATGCTTATAGTGACTTTCTGCTCCCTGTGATGGATTGGTAGGGTTGAACCAAATGTCATGAGCTCCCACTCATAATTTACTAGAAGCACTTTGGCTCACCAATTTATAGTTTCTCTCCTGCTGTGCTATTTTTATCATTTGCGTATGCATCTATCGTTTGTTTTTGTGGTCCATTTCCTTCAGTAACTAAAAATACCTCATGCTCTAATATTTTCTGACTGTGTGTCATCTGGGAGTTCCTTTTAGAATCTTGCAAGATTGTATTGTCAGTAAAGGTAATCAAATTATGGGAATCATTAAGGAACCTTTTCCACACAGATGATTATTACAATATGGAATGCTTTATCACAAGTTTCTTTTGCAGCAGAGACTAATGCAAAATGGAATTGCCTCAGTACTCGAAAAGGAACAATATAAAATAATGCAGAGAAAATGGATTAAAGTGATACTTCAGCTGAGCAGCTAGCAGTAGCACAAATTTGACAGATTAAATAATTTCTATGGAGGTAATTTTCATCCTTGCCTTCTGGGGAGTACTGTACATTGCATGTCCACTGTAGAAACTGTCCAATTTTCATCCCATTGATTACAATTGTTCACCAAACAAAATGTTAAGCAACCAAAAAGCTAACATTTTTCATTAAGATGAAACTAAAACCATGTGTGAAGAATATAATTCAGGAGAAACTTCTTACCTAGAGAATTATTAGAACATGAAAGTCACTACTACATGGAATAGTTGAGATGATTAGTGAAGGTGCATTTGAGTGGAAACTACATTAAGAACAGCAGGAATAAAAGGATAGGATATCTTGACAGAGGAAAATGAAGTAATGTGAGAGGAGACTCATGTGTAGCACAAACACCAGCATAGGCCTGTTAGACCAAATGGCCTGTTTCTGAGCTGCAATCTCTGGGGCCTGAATTTTTTAGATGACGGGGTCTCGCTTCCCGCCATCTGAAGAGTCAGCGGGGAATACATTCCCGCCCACTTCAAGTGCCCCGCAGTATTTCATACTTGAATGACCATTAAGTGGCTGCAGGCGGGACTTCCGCCCCTCACTTGGGAGGAAGTTCCGCCAATCTGATTGGCCGGCAACTCTCCAGTCCCTGCAGCAACAGCACTGCAGTGGACAGAAGAAGCAAGTCTCTACTTATGAGACCAGGATGCTTGAGGCTAAATCCAGGCACTGGAGCCCCTAGTACGTTCAAGGGGTCCCAGGGCGGGGATGGTAGGGAAGGCCTGGGGCAGGCACAAAGGGGGCAATTGGGGTCTTGGTGTCTGGGAGTGGGGAGTAGGAGGGAAGTCCAGAGGCCACTGGACCTTAAGGAGGTGGGGGGGTGCCTGACTTCTGAAGGGGTCTTCTGATCGAGATGACTCCATCCCCCCGCTTCCCACCCGAGATGTAACTCTGTTAATTTTTGGCCTTCCCCCATGCAACTTCAATCCTCTTGCCAGCTAAAATATTGAAGCTGGGTCGGAAACAGAACAAAGAACAAAGAACAAAGAAAAGTACAGCACAAGAACAGGCCCTGCGGCCCTCGAAGCCTGCGCCGATCATATTGCCCGTCAACTAAAACATTTTGCACTTCTGGGGTCTGTATTCCTCTATTTCCATCCTATTCATGTATTTGTCAAGCTGCCTCTTAAACACCACTATCGTACCTGCTTCCACCACCTCCTCTGGCAGCGAATTCCAGACACTCACTACCCTCTGCATAAAAAACTTGCCCCGCACATCACCTTTATAGTTTTCTCCTCTCACCTTAAATCTATGTCCCCTAGTAATTGACTCTTCCATCCTGGGAAAAAGCTTCTGACTATCTACTCTGTCCATGCCACTCATAATTTTGTAAACTTCTTTCAAGTCGCCCCTCAATCTCTGTCGCTCTAGTGAGAACAATTCGAGTTTCTCCAACCTCTCCTCATAGCTAATAATCTCCAGACCAGGCAGCATCCTGGTAAACCTCCTCTGCACCCTCTCCAACACCTCCATATCCTTCTGGTAATGTGGTGACCAGAATTGCACGCAATATTCCAAGTGTGGCCTAACCAAGGTTCTATACAGCTGCAGCATGACTTCCCAGCTTTTATACTCAATACCCCTGCCAATGAAGGCAAGCATGCCATATGCCTTCCTGACTACCTTATCCACCTGTGTTGCCGCTTTCAGTGACCTGTGGAGCTGTACACCCAGATCCCTCTGCCCGTCGATGCACTTAAGGGTTCTGCCATTTACTGTGTAATTCCTGCCTGTATTAGACCTTCCAAAATGCATTACCTGGCATTTGTCCGGATTAAACTCCATCTGCAATTTCTCCGCCCAAGTCTCCAACCGATCTATATCCCGTTGTATCCTTTGACAATCCTCTTCATTATCTGCAACTCCTCCAACCTTGGTGTCGTCTGCAAACTTACTAATTAGCCCAGTTACATTTTCCTCCAAATCATTTATGTATACTACAAACAGCAAAGGTTCCAGCACTGATCCCTGTCGAACTCCACTAGTCACAGCTCTCCATTCAGAAAAGCACCCTTCCACTGCTACCCTCTGTCTTCTATGACCAAGCCAATTCTGTATCCATCCTGCCAGCTCACCTCTGATCCCATGCGACTTTACCTTCTGTACCAGTCTGCCATGAGGGACCTTGTCAAAGGCCTTACTGAAATCCATGTATATAACATCCACTGCCTTTCCATCGTCGATCATCTTTGTCACTTCCTCGAAAAACTCGATCAAGTTAGTCAGACATATCCCCTTCACAAAACCATGCTGCCTCTCACTAATACGCCCATTTGCTTCCAAATGGTAGTAAATCCTGTCACGAAGAATCTTCTCCAATAATTTCCCTACCACTGATGTAAGGCTCACCGGCCTGTAATTTCCTGGATTATCCCTGCTACCCTTCTTAAACATTGGCCATTCTCCAGTCCTCTGGGACCTCACCCGTAGCCAGTGAGGATACAAAGATTTCTGTCAAGGCCCCAGCAATCTCCTCCCTTGCCTCCCTCAGTACTGTGGGGTAGATCCCATCTGGCCCTGGGGACTTATCCACCTTAATATTCTTCAAGATGCCTAACACCTCCTCTTTTTTGATCTCAACATGATGCAGGCTACCTACACACTCTTCCCTAGACAAATCGACCGCTAAGTCCTTCGCTTTGGTGAATACTGATGAGAAGTATTCGTTCAGTATCTCTCCCATTTCTTCTGGCTCCACAAACAGATTCCCACCTCTGTCCCTGAGTGGGCCCACCCTTTCCCTGGCTACCCTCTTGCCCTTTACATATGTATAAAAGGCCTTGGGATTTTCCTTAATCCTGATTTCCAGTGACTTTTCATGACCCCTTTTAGCCCTGCTGACTCCTTGCTTAAGTTTCTTCCTACTTTCTTTGTATTCTCCACGGGCTTCATCAGATCCCAGCCTTCTAGCCCTTATGAATGCTTCCCTTTTCTTTTTGACGAATCTCACAATATCCTTCGTTATCCAAGGTTCCTGAAACTTGCCATGCTTATCCTTCATCCTAGCAGGAACATGCGGGTCCTGAATTCTTATCAACTGACATTTGAAAGCCCCCCACATGTCAGTTGTTGATTTGTCCTCAAACATTCGCCTCCAGTCTAGATTCCTCAGTTCCTGCCTAATATTGTTATAATTAGCCTTCCCCCAATTAAGCACCTTAACCCGAGGACTCCTGTTTTCCTTATCCACCAGTACCTTGAAACTTACTGAAATATGGTCACTTTTCCCGAAATGCTCTCCTACTGAAACTTCGACCACCTGGCTGGGTTCATTCCCCAATACCAGGTCCAGTATTGCCCCTTCCCTAGTTGGACTATCTACATATTGTCTCAGGAAGCCCTCCTGGATGCACCTTACAAATTCTGTACCTACCAAACCCCTAGCACTAAGTGATTCCCAGTCAATATAGGGAAAGTTAAAATCACCCACCACAGCAACCCTATTGCTCTTACATCTTTCCAAAATCTGCCTACATAACTGTTCCTCAATCTCCTGCCGGCAATTGGGAGGCCTATAGTAAACCCCCAACATTGTGACTGCACCCTTCCTATTCCGGAGCTCTACCCATATTGCCTCGCTGCATGAGCCCAACGAGGTGTCCTCCTGTCGTACAGCTGTGATATTCCCCTTAACCAGCAGTGCAACTCCCCCACCTCTTCTACATCCCTCTCTATCCTGCCTGAAACATTTAAATCCTGGAACTTAAGAGCCTCAATTGGGGCAAGGGTGGGCTCCCTGTCTGAGGCCTTGCCTGCCCCAATGTAAAATTTCTATGTGGTCAGGGTGGGCGGGAACGCGAAGGAATCCCTCCTTCAACTTCATGCTCCCCATTCCCGCCTAAAAACCCATCAGTGGGGGAGCGTAAAATTCTGGCCTAGGTAATTTTATATAAATTGGTTCTCTTGAAACTTAAGTGTGGCAATCACTAAAGAGACTTCTTGTCTCTCTGCCTACCTTAACCTGAGTTATTTGTGAGACAGGATAAGGTGATAAATGATTAAGAAAGTGTGCTGATGCAGCTTACTGGAATATCCACGTGCAATGCCACAGCAGTAAGTAGTAAAGCTTCAGCTCGAGCAACAATGAGCAGATGGAAAGTGGAGACCAGGTAATTCCCACAAAGACAGAGAAAATCAGAGGAAGCTACAGACCACTAGCTTAATGGCACTCCTAGGCCCCAAGGGTCTTGTGAAGTCGGATTGCCAAAATTTTTAAAAAGAGGATTCTACTGCATTAAAAGCACGTAGGTGAGTTTTATCCAGCCATTTTTAGCACAATAATGATGTAATAATGGATGTAATAAAGTGCTGAAGGTTATGAGGAAATTCATGGCCCATGAAAATACATTAGGCAATGTTGCTATTTAGCTGCTGAAATGGGTCTAAGCCAATGAATCTTAGTGTTGGACTACTGAAGTCAAATTCATTCAATTTTTTTAACAACTTTTTGAAATGAAAATAATATAGTTGGAGTGATGGCTAAATTAGGATATGGGCAGCAGGGCTTTGCGTGAGTTCAAGTTTATGGAGGCTGCAAAGTCAACCTGGACTACATTGGAATAGCCATGTCTTGAGGCAACAAAGGCATCAATGAGGGTGTCAATAGCAGATGAGCTGAGGCAAGGGCAGAATTGGATGATGCAATGGAGGTGAAAATAGGCAGTCTTAGGGGTGATATGGAAATGTGGTCGAAGCTCATCTTGGGCTCAAATATGACACCAAGGGTGGAATTTTCCGTGCCCGCTGGCATTCGGTGTGTTTGGTGGCATTAGTGGACAATATGGCGAAAAGGCCAAAAATCAGTTTCAGGACATCACGAAACCAGTTTGCAATCGTCTACTCTGCCCGTCTATGGGGAGCAGCATTTCCCACCATCAGACGTTAGGAACCTTATTGTAATACATCTGCATCTCATTATAAGGCCAGCCTGCCAGATTCATCCCTCCACGCTGGATCATCTGGGCATGTTGGTGTGATTGCACGCTGATGTGTTTCACAACTACACGAGCTCCACTTTGCTCGGGACTTTGAGGTTTGTTTGCCTACCTTTCTTCAGGCAGCACTCATGGTCATTAGTGCCAAGCTTTGCAGGTAGCACCACATCATTTTTAGGGGGGCTCAGGGGCAGGCCTCTACTTACGAGATCAGCCATAAGGCGGGGATGGCTTTTCAACAGCTGCAGGGGAAGGGGGAGAAGTGGCCTCAGGCAAGGGAAGGGGCTGTAAGGCTAGGGCATTACTGGGGAAGGGGGTATCCCAGGGTGTGTGTGGGCTCATATGTTGATCTGTGCAAGTGGTCTCAAGATGGTGAGGGCTGATGAGGCAGCCTCCAGAGGAGATGAGGCCCGATAATGTGAGGGTGTGTATGAGAGAGTGGGTGGTGATGTCGCTTGAGCTGGCAGTGAGTGAGATGCCAGTGGATGTGTGATGGGCTTCTGAGTGTGTGAGTTTAGAGTGACGAGATAGTTGCCTTACCCTGGCGGCACGGATAAGATCATTCATCCCCTTTCTGCACTGGATGGCGAACTTCTGTGCAGCGTTGGCAATGACCACCACTGCCACCGCCGACGAAACCACAGTGGTGACACTGATGGGCCTCCTGCGACCAGAGCGGGGATAGATGACATTGTGGCAGGCACCAATGGTGTCCTGAGGCATCCCAGGGATGCGTCATTGAAGTGGGGGTTTGCAATCTTCTTGGCTGTTGAGGCCATGTCTTCATCGGTGCCCTCCTGGGCCGCAAGCATTGAGAGGTGTGCGCACGGCTGCACCTTAAATATGTCGCCCAACATGAGGAAATGGTGAGGTGACAGCGCAGTGGGCGAATCAGAGGCCACCTGCCAGCTAAATGGCGTATTTCCCGGCAGCGCATGATTAATGAGGCCAGATTAGGATGATACAGCACTAAAATCAGCCATTGCGGCTGGTGGGTAAAACATCCTTTAACCCATCCGGTACCGCACTTAGTGCAAATCTGGGAAGATTCCTCCCCAAGTTTGCAAACAGGCGGATTTTATGGAGGGATGGAGTCAGTGGCTAGGGAATGGAGTTTGTAGTGGGGACTGAAAGCAATGGCTTTAGTCTTCCCAATATTTAATTGGAATAGTCCAATCAGCATTATTGAGATTCTTATCTGACAGGACATTAGGCAGTCAGTTGATAGTTATTTTAGCACTTAAGATGCAGGAAATAGACCTCTTGACCATTAGACTGACAGATGTGTTGATGGTGGAAATCTAATGTTCAGAAAGCATGAATGATACGTTTTACTGACCCAGACATTTCTTTAATTACTAAATAGAGACCAACAATAAATGTGGTTAACAAAAACAAAAATCGCTGGAAAAACTCAGCAGGTCTGACAGCATCTATGGAGAGGAAGACCAGAGTTAACGTTTCGAGTCTGTATGACTCTTCATTGGACTCAAAACGTTAACTCTGTCTTTCTCTCCACAGATGCTGTCAGGCCTACTTAGTTTTTCCAGCTATTTTTGTTTTTGTTTCAGATTTCCATCATCCGCAGTATTTTGCTTTTTTAAAAATAAATGTGGTTAACTCTGGCACAAAAGTGCACTTGTCAAGATAGCTGCCAAGCCTATGAGGAAATAACAAGGGTGTTCTTTGTCATCTCCCTCAGCCACAGGAGTAAGCAGGAGGCTACAGGATTCAGAGCGCTTGTGATTTATATGCAAACCATGTAATTTGCAGAAGTATTTTTTTTAACACTTGTACTTCATGTAGGTAAATTAAATTTGGTTAATACATTTTTAAATGCTCTCAGCAAAGCATAGGCATTTGAAAAAAATCTACAAATTTCAAGGTGCATGAGTAAATTGCAAGTGTTGGCAGTGGTGGATCTGAAAACATTTCAATAATATTCACAAAGCATTGAAGAGGAAGCCGTCTTTAGCTGCTCGGCCAGGAGGGCCCATTGGGATCACTACAAGTGTACAATCTCCGCAACTATTGTAACCAAGTAGGCATTCGTCATGAGGTTGGAAAGTATTAACAGGCTATTTGGCCAGATGGTGTATGACGATTACTCCTTATTTCCCCAAATATCCTCATATTTTCCGCCAGGGATCACTGTATAACATCAATGGTAGGAACTCTGGCTGATATTTTCTCTCACTCTGCTACAGTTGCAGCACCGTCTATTAATTTATTTATTGTAATGAACCTTGTAACACTGCAGTACGCAGTAACTCATTATAGATCCTTCCAGTTGCTGAGCAATCAATGGAAGAATGAGCAAATGATTGGAACTTGCTAGCTTAAAATACAAACCTCAAAAATACATGGTCATCATCATTCAACTTCAAGTTGAAACAAGATGCTTTCTGAAAAACCGATTGAATCCATGATAAAGAACTGATGTTTAAAAGTTTGTTCTGCATAAATAATTAAAGATGCTGACTGGTTCTGAGTTGCACTGTGCAAACAATTAAATTAAGTGAAAGGCATGTTATTTATAATCTGATGCATGATATAACAGCTGGCTCAGTATTATTATTCTCAATCTTTTAAGTAAACACAATCTTGCACAGTACTGTGGAAGCACCCTTAATCACTGAGATGCAAATGGATTTTTGGTTTTTAAAAAACTTTATGCTAACTGGCCAGAGATGAGAGGGGAGATTTCCCTGGGTCTCTACTCCAACGTATTGGATTGTGTGCAGCGAGCACGCTACCTAAGATTCTGATATTCACTATGACCAAGAAATCCAATCTGTCTGCATTAAATTGTTCTAAACAATTTTACAAACTAGACATGGTGGGCCTCAGAAGTGTCAACCCAGCAGTCATGTGATTGGAGCTGGTTTCAGGGACTGCATCTTTATTACCCCAGGACCCAGCAGATCCATCAGAACCATCAGTCATCAGTAAATCTGAGAACCTGGAGTCTCAAACTAACTGTTAGTCATCAAGGTGCCAAAGTGCTTACCCTGTTCCAGTTTCAAAGTTAACCTGAGAAACAACCTCCAATAAATTTGACTACAAGAAACCTCATAATCTGTTGTGAACTCTTTCCTTTAAAGAGCCTCACTTCAACTTTAAATCATTGAACCCATACAAGAAACCACAGGCGTGGCATATGAGAGACTGGAAATCTTAAATCAGAGACTGAATTTACTGTACTCTGCAAAAGTACACTATCTTCATCTGTATCCAATCCTAATGTGCGTGCATGCATGCGTGAGGCTGGGTGTGTGATGTTGTGTTAATTCGGTATAACTGTGAGAATAAATAACCTTTTTTATGTTGAACGCACAAAAGCTTGCTGCTAAATTATTTAATTGGAATGCACACTCCAGGGGGAAGAAACAGCATACCTCTTTCCATACAAAACATACTAACTACGGGCAGTAAGAGAGCAAATTCATTCTGTCTGTGACAGAATTGGGGGCTGCATCTGGGATTTAAATCCATTGGAGCAAATGAGCTAAATATGACCTCCAAGGAAAATTGGAAGTAAAGGGGAAAACTAACATAGCTAAAATCATTGAAACAAAAGACAAAATGGATTACAGCAGTAAGATTTGTGAATACTAACAATAGAAAGTAAGATGACTGACTTTGACGTAAAAATATTCATGCAACAGGGGGACTTAACTTGGTCTAAATTAGTGTCCCTAACCATAGAACAGTTGAAAGCCATTGCCAAGCAGGTAGAACTTAATATATGTCAAAAAGCATGGAAGCCTATTGTGGTATGCCTTTAAGGATATCAGCATGATATTGCAAGAAGGGAAATGTGTCATGTGATCCAGCCTTAGTTTTATTTTTGATTTGAGCAGAGCACAGAACACAGCTGTATTGTCTCCAAGCTTTATACCTGTGTATAACTGTTCTCATTTGCCTAGTCTTAATAAATGAACCCAAAAGTATTCACCCAATTCACTATGGGTGATTGTGTCTTGTGTCCTATACAGTAAATAAGCTCAAGGTATTATATCATTATAATAACACCTCGAGGTTTCATGCACATTTTTAAATATTTAATAAAAATTTAATTAAAAGTAATGGACATGTCCCAACTCATGTGACAGTGTCACATTGGGTACATGTCAGGGAAATTTTACTTTTCTATATTTAACATTTTTGGATTTGGTGCTAATTTCCCTGAGGCAGCACTTAGCCTCAGGGAGATGAGTGTGCTTTTTCACGTGCATGCACAAAAGAGCGCACTCTTGGCTTAGGGAATACCCCCTCTGCCCGCACCGGGAGCGCATAGCACTTCCTGGTGGACGTCACGCTGGGCGGGCTTTAATTGGCCTGCCCACATAAAATGGCGGCGTGCCCCTGATTGGGGGCGCTGATCGGAGGCATGCCTGTACATGCCCACTCCTGAACTCCACCTCCCCCCAACAGGGGGAAAATTCTGCCCATAGACTTCCCAAACTTAATAAGACATGTGGAATGTGTGGCCTTCTGCATGCTCATCCATTCTGTAAGGCATTGGCAGTGGCAGTGAGAGCAAAAGCTGATGCAGCTACAAAAAGCCATGCACTGATCCAAGCAGACCGTACACAATGAGTACCTTCAAGCAATAAGAATGACCACCTGGTATCCCGTTGGAAACATATACATGAGGGTAATTGAAAAACCAAAAAATGAAGATGATGTGCACAATGAAGCGAAGATTGGTGAAAACATGTTTCACGCCATCAATCCCATGGAAAATATAGGTACCGTCACACCACCCAAAGTGTTTGCCAAGATTCAAATTATTTGTATGAAGAAAGTTTGTAACAACTTGTTATTGGCCATGATTGACACAGGAGCAAGTGTCAATATACTACCTCTGTGAATTCTAAAAGACATGCATCCACAGACATGGAAGGCCATAGCAAGACCTATTACTGCGAAACTTCCTGCATATACAACAGTTCATTTATTCCATGTGCAGGATCCAAAGTCTTGGAGTGCAAGTACAATCAATTCTCCTGTGTGTCACAGACGGTCTACATCATGGAATCTAAAGGGCCAGTGATTGCAGGACTACTAGCATGTTGTGACCTCACACTGGTAATAATCCATGAAATCAGTCAGACATCACAAGGCAGATAAGCCTCAGAAATCACTCCTATCACAACCTAATATTGAAATATCCAGAATATTTTGATAAAATTGGCAGTTTCAAGAGAGCTGCAATATTACACTTGATGCAGAATGCAAGTCTGTCAATTGATTCTGAGGTAAGTGTTACATCCGCATACTAACCAAACTGTAGGCCTAACTGGACAAAATGGAGAAAGACAGAATCATTAGAAGAGTACAAGAGCATATAGATTGGTGTAGCTTACTCACATGTGTCATAAAGAAGGATGGATCACTGAGAGTATGCCTTGATCCACAACATTTAAACACAGCTTTGAAACGTTGTCCTTACAAAATACCCACACTGGAAGAATTAAATCTGAGATTTGCAGGTGTAAAATTCTTCTCGAAGCTTGATGTCAAGCATGGTCAGTACATTTCGCAGAGGAGTCCCAAGAGCTTGCTATATTTCATACCCCATTTGGATGATACAGTTTTTAATGACTTCCTTTCGGGCTATCTGTCGGCCAGGATCTCTTCCAAGATCAAATGGACCGTATTACGTGCACTGTGCCAGGGTGCATCCGTATTGCAGATGATAACGCTGTAGTAGGAAGAACAAAGCAATAAGATGACTAAAGCGCATGATAAAAATGCAGGTATAGAATTGCCAAGTTGACAGTTGGGGCAACAAGTTCACATCCAGGATCCCTGGATGGTACGTGGGAACCAGCTGAGGTGACAAGGATTTGTTCAGAAGCAAGGTCCTATGAAGCCATTACACACAAAGGTGCAATGGTGAGGCATAACTGAGGAAAAATCAGATCCATTTCAGATCCTCAACTACTGTACAGGCCTATTGGATCTAGGACAAGATCCTAAATGCAATCAGGAACAACATCCAAGAATGACAATTCCAGAAATCATTGCCAGCAATTAAAGAAACCTCCAGACAAGGTTACCATTACAAGATTTGGGCATACCAGCAGATTAACTTTACACTTTAGAGACTCATAGATCCATCAGTTCTATGCACATGTGTACTGGTAACAACATGAACATGTATTGTAAATAGTATACTTACTTGGAAAGGGGAAAGAAGAAAGGGGGATGTTGTAATATGCATTTAAGAGATATCAGCATGACATCACTAGAAGGGAAATGTGTCACGTAATCCAGCCTTAGTTCCACTTTTGCTTTGAGTGGAGCACAGCACACAGTTCTGCTGTCTTCGAGATTTATACCTATGTATAGTTGTTCACATGTGCCTAGTCTTACTAAATGAACCCACAACGTGTTCACCCAATCCCTAATGAGCGATTGGTGCCTTGTGTCCTTTACAGTAAATATGCTCAATGAGTTATATCACAACAAAAACACAACAAAGCTCGAGCTGTTAAAGATGATGGCTGAGCCTCTTGGTTTCATCACAGACTTGGAACAGGTTGACAGTATAGAACCTGAAACAGACCAGGGCTCCGGAGAAAGGTCATATTGGACTCAAAGTGTTAACTCTGATGCTCTCTCCACAGATGCTGCCAGACCTGCTGAGTTTTCCCAGCACTTTCTGTTTTTGTTTCTGAAATAAACCAGGTTATGTTAGCCAAAATTCACCTCTAAGAGTGGGGGTTGGAATTAGAGTTTCAGGCAAGGGAGAAAGCAAGAGAAAGAAAATTGCAGCTGGAGAAAGAATTAAAAGCACAAAAGGATAGAGAACAGGATTAGATCCTGAATATTGAGGGGTGTAAGATATTCAAGAAGAGTAGGAAGTTAGGTAAATGTAGAGGGGTAGCATTGTTGGCCAAGGATGGCATTGCTGCAATGGTTAGAAATGACCTTGGTTCAGGAGATCAGGATTTAGAATTGGTTCGGGTGGAGATGAGGGTTAGTAAGTTATTAGTGGCTGTGGTCTACAGGCCACCTAACAGTAACCACAATGTAGGACAAAGTATACAAGATATATTGGGTGCTTGTGATAAAGGGACAGTTATAATCATGGGTGACTTTAATCTACATATAAACTGGAAAAATCAGATTGCCTGTAGAAGCCTGGTTGAGGTGTTCATAGAATGTTTTCGAGATAGTTTCTTAGAGCAGCACATTCTGGAACCAACCAGGGAGCAGGTTATATTAGACTTGGTATTGTGTAATGCGACAGGATTAATTAACGTCCTTAGGGTAAAGGTATCCCTAGATAGCAGTGGCCAGAATATGAGTGAATTTCGCATCCCATTTGAAAGGGAGAAGAGTGGGTCTAAGACTAACATTTTAAATTAAATAAGGGCAACCATGTGGGAATGAAAGCTGAGCTAGCTGAAGTTTACTGGGATACTAGGCTATGGGATAGATAAATAGAAAAGCAGTGGCAAACATTTAAGAGGATATTTCAGAATACTCAGAATAAGAACGTTCCCACTATAAAGAAAAATTTTAAATGGAGGACCAACCATTCGTGGTTAACTAAAGAAGTTAAGGAAAACATCAAACTTAAGGAAAAAGCATATAACTCTGCAAAGATGAGTGCAGGTCAGGTGATTGGTCAGAATATAAAGAATGGTTGAGAATGACTGAAAGGTTAATCAGGAGAGAGAAATTAGAGTATGAGAGCTAGCTAGAAATGTAAAAACAGATAGCAAGAGTTTCTACAGGTATTTAAACAGGGAAATAAAATGAGTGTTGGTCCTCCAGAGAGTGAGAATTGGGGGCTAATAGTAGATAAGGAAATGACGGATGAAATGAACAAATATTTTGCTTCAGTCTTCACTATAGAGAGTACAAAATCATTCCAGTAATAGCTGTAAATCACGAGGTGGAGGGGAGAGAGGAACTTAGTGAAATTACAATCACTAGAGAAGCAGTACTGAGCAAACTGATGGAGCTGAGGGCTGACAAATCTCTGGGTCCAGATGGGCCTAGGTTCTTAAAAGAGGTGGCTAATAAGGTAGTAGGTGCGTTGGTGCTAATATCCCAAAGTTTCCTAGGTTCTGGAAAGGTTCCATCAGATTGGAAAGTAGCAAGTATACCCATCTATTCAAGAATGGAGGGAGGCAGAAAACAGAAACTATAGGCCAGTTAACTTGACGTCTGTCATGGGGAAGATGTTAGAATTGATTATTAAAGAGGTTACAGCTGGGCACTTAGAGAAGCTCAAGGTAAGGGAAGAGTCAGCATGGTTTTATGAAAGGAAAATCATGTTTAACCAATTTATTATAGTTCTTTGTTGGGTAACATGTGCTGAGGATAAAGGGGAGCCTGTAGACCTACTGTACTTGGATTTCCAGAAGGCATATGATAAGGTGTCACATCAAAGGCTTTTACGGAAAATAAAATCTCATAGTGTAGGGGATAACATATTAGCATGGTTAGGAGATTGGCTGGCTGACAGAAAACAGAGTATGCGTAAATGGGGCATTGTCTGATTGGCAGGATGTGATCAGTAGAATCCCACAGGAGTCTACACTGGAGCCTCAATGTTTTACAATTTACGTCAAGTACATAGATGAGGGGAGCGAAGGCATGGTAGCTAAATTTACAGATTTAATGACAGCAAGATAGGTAGGAAAGTTTGTTGTGAAGAAGACATAAGGGGCAGAAGTTTTAGCTTGGCATGTGGGCGTGCACCTGACCCAAACTGATGCAAAATCGCACGAGATGACATTGGGTGAGCGTCCCAACATCATCCTGCGTTCGCGCGATATTTTGGTCTGTGGGCACACGCAAAAGTCGGAAGCGCACCTACTGACAATTATGAGGCCAATTAAGGTAATTAAAGGTGCAATTGTCCCCAATTTTTCATGATCCATCCAACCTTATGGTTGGTGGATGGGCAAATCGGCCAGGCGGCCTTTTCATTTTTCATGAAAACTCATCAAAGGGCAGGATGAAGTTTCCGTTATTAAATGAAAGAAAAATTAATGGATGATATTTTTATCATGTATATATTCAAGTGACTGATCGTAATGATTGCGCATTTTTTCCTGATTTTAAAAGCTTTATTTAATACTTTCCAGGTCTTCCGCTCCCCAAGGCAGATCTCTGCCTTCAGAGAGATTTCTGTCAGCGCTCGCCTGTGCTCGTCATTAATTGGCAGCCAGCGTGAAATTGCGGTCGGGGGCCGATCACACCCCCTCTGTTCTGCACCCCTGCTCAAATTCGTGATGAGGCAGCCCACCCAAAGTCTGGCCTGGCCTGGCCTCCTTCTATGCTCCTTCGGCGTAAAGCCACAGTTTCAAGCAGCACCCTCCCCCGCCCAGAGTCAATTACATCAGAAGCCGCCCGAGGTCCGGGCCCGCCAACTCTGTGAATGGGATGAAAAATAAAATGGAGGCAGCCTGAGGCCTCCCGGCATCCAGGGCTGCCATCTCCGAGCACCTGTGCCCTCTATCCCCTCTCGCACCTTTCCCCTGGCTTGCCAGCTTTGGGAATGCTTCCCCCACCCCCCCCTCCATACCACCGGGCCCACCAACACCTCTCACCCTGGGCCTGCCAGCTTTGAGAATCCCTTCCCCATCCCAGCAACCCACGGGCCGCCAGCTCTGACCACACCCCACCCCCAGGCCCGCTGCAACTGTTTCCTGCTGAACTTACCTGTCACTCTCAGCTCCCCAACCAGAAGCCAAATATTGAAACTTACCCGGCAACTGATTATATGAAGCTTGTCCAATCACAGGATGTTTCCTCCCTGCATTGGCTGCTGATAGGCTCACCAGTGGCTGCCTATCAGCTGCCAATGCATGGGAAAAACGAACTGTGATTGGATGAGCAAGGTCTCAGCGTTTTTCAAAATTCTGTCTGGGAAGTCTTGGACGGTTGAGTCCAACGATGTAGCGGGCCAGGTGAAAATGCCTCAGGGACTGCATGAGGCCCTTGAACTGTACCTTGGACAACCTGTTCTATGTGCTTTTGTAATTGCCGCAACAAATAAATCTAGATTCTTTACTACTTCAAGAAGTGTGTGATATAAATTCTTATTTCACTATGCAAAGCACTGAGTGACACTATTCCAGCAAATCCACCTTTCCAATCTGTCAACTACACAATTACTACTCTGAATATCTTCTATCCTGCCTGCTTTACACTGATCACATAGGCCTCTATATCACCTTTATTCTTTGTGTCACTCAGCATTAACAGCAGAAACTTCATCTGTGTTGCAGGCCAAAAGCTGATCTTACACCTTATCAAGACCCATAACATTAACACAAAAATTAATTGATCTTCAGCACACTTGTTCTTTTCACAGTGATGCAATGAAATGTTTCTGATAGAGCAAGTACTTCTTACGCCTACACAAAACTGTTCTTGCGCACTGCAGCAATGCTTTTGGACAGACATGTTTTGAGTACTTTTTCAGAAGGATGCAGAGTTTAATCCATGCACGCTTACATTGAACAAAGAGCCATTGAACTGAGCTGTAACTAATTTCCTTATGCCTGTGGAAATTTGTGCAAGTCAATTTCTGCTCATCTTTCTGCAAGTATGAGTCAAACTATAGAACCATAGAAAAGTTACGGCACAGAAGAAGCCGCTCAGCACATTGTATGCGCTGGCTGAAAAATAAAAAATAAAAAACTAGCCACCCATTCTAACCCACCTTCCAGCACCTGGTCCATAGCCTGCAGGTTACAGCTCTTCAGGTACAGACCCAGGTACCTTTCACATGAGTTGAGGGTTTCTGCCTCCATCACCAATATAAACACCCCCCCTGGGTGAAGAAGCTTTTCCTCATGTCTCCTCTAATTCTCCTACCAATCATCTTAAATCTGTGCCCCCTGGTAATTGACCTCTCAGCTAGGGGAAACAGGTCTTTCCTATCTACCCTATCTAGGCCCCTCATAATTTTCTACACCTCAATTAGGTCACCCCTCAGCTTCCTCTATTCTACAGAAAACAACCCTAGCCTACCCAATCTTTCCTCATAGCTGCAATTTTCAAGCCCTGGCAACATTCTTGTAAATCTCCTTCATACCCTCTCCAGAGCATTTATGTCCGTCCTGTAATGTGGCGACCAGAACTATACACAAAATTCCAGCTGTAGCCTTATCAGTGTTACATATAGTTCCAGCATTACACCTCTGCTTTTGTATTCCATACCTCATCCAATCAAGGAAAGCATTCCATATGCTTTCTTTACCACCTTATCCACCTGTACTGCCACCTTCAGGGACCTGCACTTCAAGGTCTCCCACTTCCTCTACCCGTCTCAATACCCTCCTGTTCATTGAGCATTCCCTTGCTTTGTTTGCCCTCCCCAAATGCATTGCCTCACACTTTTCTGGATTTGCCATTTTTCCACCCACTCAACCAAACCATTGATATAATTCTGGAGTCGACAGCTATCCTCTTCACAATCAACTACATGGTCAATTTTTACATCATCTGCAAATTTCCCACATATTTAAGTCCACATCATTAATTTATACGACAAACAGCAAGGGACCCAACACAACCCTGTGGAACACCACTGGAAACTACTTTCCATTTGCAAAAACATTCATCGACCATTACCCTTTGTTTCCTGTCACTTAGCCAATTTTGGATCTAACTTACCACATTCTCCGGTATCCCATGGGCTTTTACTTTTCTGACCAGTCTGCCATGTGGGACCTTTTCAAATGCCTTACTGAAATCCATGTAGACAACATCCACTGTACTACCCTTATCAATCCCCATTGTTGCTTCCTCAAAAAATTTGATTAAATTGGTAAGACCTGACCATCCCCTGACAAAACCATGCTGACTATCCCGATTAATCCAATCCTTTCTAAGTGACAGTTTTTCCTGTCTCTCATAATTAATTCTAATAATTTGCCCACCACCGAGATCAGACTGGCTTATAAATATTTTGTCTATCATTCACATCCTTCTTAAGTAATTGTACAACCTTCGCAGACTTCCAATCATCTGGGACATCGCCTTGTATCTTGTGAGAATTGAAAAATGATCCTGGAAGCATTCACTATTTCCTCCCTGGCTTCCTTCAACAGCCTGGGATATAAACCATCTAGCCCTGGTGATTTATCCACCTTCAAGGATGCCAGTGCCTCCAGTACGTCCTCTCTCACTATGCTTATTGTATCTAATATTTCACAATCCTCCTCTTTAACTAGAATATCTGCATTATCCCTCTCCTGACAGAGACAAATTACTCATTAAAAACCCTGCCCACATCTTCTCCATCCATGCATAAGTTAACATGTACATTTCTGATACGCCCTACCCTTTCCTTGGTTATCCTCATGCTTCTAATGTACTGATAAAACACCTTTGAGTTTTTCTTGATTTTACTGCCAATATTTTTTCATATCTTCTTTTTAATTTCCTAATTTCCTTTCTCACTTTACCCCTGTACTTTCTATACTCCTCTTGGCATTCTACAGCATTATGTTTTATGTGACTGTAATAAGCTCTCTTTTTCTGCTTAACCTTACCCTGTATGCTTCTGGATAATCTGGTGGCTCTTGATTTGGCAGTACCACCTTTTTTCTTTGTGGGAACATACCTATACAGTGCCATAGAATCTTACTTTTGAATGTCTCCCACTGATTTGACACTGATTTTCCCTCAAGTAACTCCATTTATTCCACTTTCGCCAGATCACATCTGTAGGGGCTGGTGGTGTGTGTCAGCTTCACCTCTAACTTCTGAGCAGTCTGAATTGCTCCCACTCCCTGGGTTCTAGACCTTGGACTTATTTGGGGGTTGTGACAAAGTGCAGCAGACAACTGGTTTTGGTGCAAGAAAAAAAAACTGGGTTTATTGAAGTCACAAATGAAGTTATAACATTAGGATTACACAGAGATTGTACATACTTACAAAGTACACTTAGTTAAGAATGGGGAACACATGGCATAACGAGGGAAAATCACGCTACTAATCCCTTTACCCTTGTCCCACCCCCAAAACCTAACTAAATTGAACTGGGAGGGGTCAGGGATCATGCTCACCAACCAAGGCTCTTTGACAGTTCGAAATCCAGCCAGGTAAGCCAGTTGCAGTTTTGGAGTACGTTCTTTGTGTCTTCTGGGGCCTGCCGTCCCCACGTGGTCCTGGTCTGTGGAATCTGTGAAGATTCTTCAGTTGGGTGGAGGGCGCGGTTGTGGGTGGTTGATCTTCGTGGAGGGCTGCGGTTGCGGCCTTGTTGTCTTTGGTTGAGCCTACCACCCCGTGCTCCTCGCCGTGATGTTGCCTGCGGGCCTGCAAACCTCCAGATCTCCTCCCTCCGCTTGGCTCAGCTACCTCTCCCTGCTTAAACTCTGCTTCAACTGCTCCAAAACTGCTCACCCTCCTCCCCTTCATAACTGGTGGCCCAGTTATACTGTTTTTCGAATTTCTTATCTGCTTTGTCTGATTTTGGTGGGCTTCTTCAGGTGATTGTTGTCTCGTTGGTTTTAATGGGCTCGCATGATGTTATCATTGTATTCCTGTCCCCATAACTAGTCTTAAACTGCAAGCCATTGTATATGTGGAGTATTGATAGGTTCGCATAATTGCATTGATTGCTGCCTTCCTGCCTTAGTAGTTAATAGCGATTATTTACACAAGATTTTGATGGGCTTTAGTTTCGTGTAAGATAAAGTCTTTCTCTGGGTTGATTGTTTTAAAGGGAAGAATGCGTATTCTGTCTCCTCTCGTTGTCTGGTTTCAGGCAACAATCTACACTGTACTCAACAAGCCCGGGCATGTCCAGTCCCAGGTCTTCATGGGCCTGGCCTCCTGTCTGCAGGGTTTTACACTTAACTCAGCAGTTGGGTCTTCTGCCATAAAAGTCCAAAAGTCATATCCTTGTTGATGACATGAAAAATGTGGGAATTTTGAGGTGATACTTAAACCTTGCTTCAAGTATCATACCGGGGGAAAAAAAGCAAAATTCCTGACCTTCCATAGTCAATTCTCCTCTGTAATTACCTATCTAAGATCTCATGACACATATACATCTCAGCTTTGTAAAATTGTCTCTCCCCAATTTAGAACTTTAACTCCTGCTCTATCTTTGTTCTTTTCCATGATGATGCTAAATCTAACTGGATTATGGTCACTATTTCCAAAATGGCCACCCACTGCTACTGCATCCATGTGCCCAGCTTCATTTCCTAAGGCTAAATCTAGAATTGTACCCCCTCTCATTGGGCTTGTTATGTGCTAGCTAAAAGAAGTTCTCTTGAATGCAGTTGAAAAGTTTTGTGCCCTTTGTTACCTTTTATACTGTTTGTATCCCAATTGATATTAGGGTAATTGAAGCCCTCAACTATTATTGCCCTATTGCTTTTGCAATCAGAAATTTGCCTACATATTAGCTCTTCTATCTCCCTCTCACTATTTGGGGGTCTAGAGTACACTCCTAGCAGTGTTTTATTTCTAAGTTCAACCCGTATGGCCTCATTTGATGCTTCATTTAGTATATCATCCTTCTTCACAGCTATAACTGATTCCTTAATCAATAATATTACATCCCCACCTTTCTTTATCCTGCTTTCTATCCTGCCTGAAAACTCTATATCCAGGGATGTTGAGCTGCCATTTTTGCCCCTCTTTAAGCCAAGTTTCCATTATAGCGATGATATCATGCTGTAATGTATCTATCTGTACCCTCAGCTCATCGGCTTTATTTGCTATACTCCTTGCATTAACATATATACTGCCAAATTCCTGTGCTGTACACTTTTTAAACTTCTTCTGTCTTTCAGAGCCACATACTAATTTTCTATCTCCTGTTCAAATTTGATGTTCAACCCAGAGAAGATTTTAGATTCAGTTCCATTGTCTGTGAGTTGCTGAAATGATGCATACAATACACACAAGATTTTTGATTATGTAATTTTGGAATACCAGTTACACTTTTGAAGGAACCCTTAAATATTCAGAAATCTTGAACATTCTTTAGAAGTTCCTAGTATTTGTAATGCAGCAGGTTGTACACTATCTGGAACTCCTGATCGAAAGCCTGCCACCTCTACATTTTTCTCCTCTCCTTTAATAACCAAAAAGCCAGCTTTTTGAACAAACTTTTGGTTACCCTTGTCATTCTCACTCTAGGGACAGAATTGATTGCCCTTCATGGGAGCAGGTTGGGAGGTGGGGATGGCCATATAACATGGTGAGAAGGCACAGGGATGGAGAGCCTGTTGCCTTCCCGGCTCCCCCCCCTTAAGGCCGGGACAGGAAGGGTCAACAACGTTCGGCCATTTGAGTCCCTTAAGCAGTCAATTAAGGGCCACTTAAGGGCCTCAGCCTGTCACTTCTACCAGTGGTGGGAGTTGGCAGGATGGAGGGGGGCATGCCATGTGGGCAGGCCATAGCCTAGCATGTCTGCTAGTACCCAGGGACGGAGATCCCTCCTGCTCTGACACTCTGTGCCCAAAACAAAACCCGTTTCTGGCAAGGGTTGCCACTGTGTGAAGACGAACCCCACCCCCCTGCTTTTTAACTCAACCCCCTCCCCCTGACCTTGTTGGGGTCTGCTTAGCAGGTGCTAGCATGCTGGCCCCATTTAACTGGCTTCCGGAGCATCCTGGATGTTCTTCAACTTTGGGCCTACTGCAGTGCCAGCAGTGGCCACCACTGCCAGTGACGCTACTGGTGTTGAAGGACTGCCAGCCTTTTATTGGCCAGTAGATCTCAGAGGAAGGACATCTGCCCTGCAGGACCCAGGAACCCTAACGCTGACCGGGTGGGTGCCTGATTGGCTTTAATTGCGCGGGATCCTGGGAATGGCTGTGGGAGGGTTGCCACCAACTCTCCAGTCAATGGACAGACAACCGCTGCAACCATTAAATCCAGCCCTATGACTCAGCAGATCCCCTTTATCCCTTTTACCTATATTTCCTTCTCACTTGATGCAAAATGCTTTCAATATTAAAAGGGCTATATAACTGAAATTTGTATTTATTAAACAGATGCCATCGCAATTTGTGTTTCCTTAATTTTGACAGCATTTTGGGGTTACATGCTGCAGAATTGCACCAGCTAATCCATATTGAAAAATTGCTCGGTGAAACAATATTTTTTTTCCCCATTTTGCTGGGTTTAGACTTTATGTTTGTTTCTATCATTTTTCCCATGCTCTTAAATTAATTGGCAATTGAGTCGGGAGAATGCATCAACAGCATATGGAGCTTAGCAGTAGTTCTCTTATGATCTGCTGCCACAAAAGTGAGAGACTCCACCCTGCTGACATTTTCATTTTTCATAATTAAAACATAATTTTCATGCTGATGGTGTGAGTGAGTATGTGCTTTTGTGGGAGAGTCAGACTGTTTGTGTAAGGGATCTATAAACAGCTACTAGTTGCAGATTCTGGCCAAAGAATATTTCATAAAGTTTATTCCAGTTGACAGTGAACTGATACTGAATTAGCAGATCTCAGGCAAGAGAGTGGAGGGAATGCTGGCAACTGACCATAGAACCATAGGAAAGTTACGGTGCAGAAAGAGGCCATTCAGCCCATCGTATCTGCGCTGGCCAGAAAGATATAAAAGAAACTAGCCGCTCATTTTAATCCTAGTTTCCAGCACCCAGTCTGTGGCTTTGCATGTTACAGCACTTCAGATGCAGATCCAAGTACCTTTTAAATGCGTTGAGCGTTTCAGCCTCAACCATCAACTTAGGCAGTGAATTCCAGATGCCCATCACCCTCTGGGTGAAAATATTTTTCCTCATGTCGTCTCTAATCCTTCTACCAATCACCTTAAATTTATGCTCTTGGTAATTGACCCTTCAGCTAGGGGAAACAAGTCTTTCCTGTCCACCCTATCTAGGACGCTCTTAATTTTGTACACATCAATTAGGTCACCCCTTAGTCTCCTCTATTCTAAGAAAAACAACCCTAGCCTATCCAATCTCTCCTCATAGCTGCAATTTTCAAGCCCTGGCAATATTCTTGTAAATCTCCTCTGTACTCTCTCCAGAGCAATTATGCCCTTCCTGTAATGTGGTGACCAGAACTGTACACAAAATTCCACCTGTGGCCTAGCCAGCATTTTAAACAGTTTCATCATTACACCCCTGCTTTTGTATTCATTATCTTGCCCAACAAAGGAAAGCATTCCATATGCTTCCTTGACCACCTTCAAGGACCTGTGGGCATACATTCAATGGTCTCTCATTCCCTCAACCCCTCTCAATAACTTTCCGTTTATTGAGTATTCCCTTGCTTTGTTTGCCTTCCCCAAATGCATTACCTCACACTTTTCCAGAATGAATTCCATTTGCCACTTTTCCACCCACTCAACCAAACCATTGATATCATTCTGGAGTCAACAGCTATCCTCTTCATTATCAACTACACAGTCAATTTTTGTGTCATCTGCAAATTTTGCAATCATGCCTCCCACATTTAAGTCCGCATCGTTAATATATACAATAAACAGCAAGGGACCCAACACTGAGCCCTGTGGAACATCACTGGAAACTGTTTTTCATTTGCAAAAACATCCATCAACCAATACCCTTTGTTTCCTGTCACTGAGGCAATTTTGGATCCAACTTACCACATTCCCCTGTATCCCATGAGATCTCACTTTCCTGATTAGTCTGCCATGTGGGACCTTTCAAATGCCGTACTGAAATCCATGTAGACAACATCCACTATGCTACCCTCATCAATCCTCCTTGTTAATTCCTCAAAAAATTTTATTAAGTTACTTAGGCACGATCTTCCCCTAACAAAACCTTGCTGACTATCCATGATCAATCTGTGCCTTTCTAAGTGACAGTTTATCTTGTCTCTCAGAATTGTTTCCAATACTTTTCCCACCATTGAAGTCAGACTGACTGGCCTATACTTTCCTGGCATACCCCTTGCACCCTTTTTAAATAATGGCGCAGTGCTTGGAGACCTCCAATCCTCTGGCACCTTGCCTGTATCTAGTGAGGATTGAAAAATGATTCTCAGAGCATCTGCTATTTCCTCCCTGGCTTCCTTCAACAGCCTGGGACATAATCCATTTGGCCCTGGGGATTTATCCACCTTCAAGGATGCCTGTCCCTCCAGTACTTCCTCTCTCACTATGCTTATTGTATCTAATATTTCACACTCCTCCTCTTTAACTAGAATGTCTGCATCATCCCTCCCCTTGATGAAGAGAGAGACAAAGTACTCACTGAGAACCCTGCCCCCACATCTTCTGCATCAACCCACAAGTTACCATGTACATCTCTGATAGGTCCTACCCTTTCCTTAGCTATTCTCTTGGTCTTAATGCACTGGTAAAAACAAATCTTAGGGTTTTCTTTGACTTTACCTGGCAATGCTTTTTTGTATCCTCTCTTTGCTTTCCTAATTTCCATTTTTACTTCACCCCTGTACTTTTTATATTCTTCTCGGCTTTCTACGTATTAAGTCTTTTGTGGCTGTCATAAGATATTTTTTCTGCTTTATTTTGGCCTGTACGCTTCTAGATAACTAGGGGGCTCTAGATTTGGCAGTACCACCCTTTATCGTTGTGGGAACATGTCTGCACCTTGCCTGTAGAATCTCGCCTTTGGATGCCTCCCACTGATTTGACACAGACTTTCCTTCTAATATCTGTATCCAGTCCACTCTCGCCAGCTCACCTCTCAGCTTTGTAAGATTTGTCTTTCCCCAATTTAGAACTTCAACTCTTGTTCTATCTTTGTCCTTTTCCATAATGATGCTACATCTAACTATATTATAATCAGTATCTCCAAAATGATCCCCCACTGCTACTTCACCCACTTGCCCAGCTCCATTTCCTAAGACTAAATCTAGAATTGCACCCCCTCTCGTTGGGCTTGTTACATGCTGGCTAAAAAAGTTCTCTTGAATGCAGTTGAAGAATTTTGTGCCCTCTGTGCCCTTCACACTGTTTGTATCCCAGTTGATATTAAGGTGGTTGAAGTCCCCAACAATTACTGCCGTATTGTTTTTGCACTCAGAAATCTGTCTACATATTTGCTCTTCTAACTCTCTTCCATTATTTGGGGGCCTATAGTACACTCCTAGCAGTGTGGCTGCCCCTTTTTAATTTCTGAGCTCAACTCATATGGCCTCATTTGATGTTTCATTTAGTATCTCATCCCTCCTCACAGCTGTAATTGTTTCTTTAACCAATAGTGCTACACCCCCACCATTTTTTTTATCCCCCTCCCTATCCTGCCTGAAAACTCTATACCCAGGGATGTTGCATTGCCATTTTTGCCCCTCCTTAAGCCACGTTTCCATTATAGCGATGATATCATGCTGCCAAGTGTGCCCTTAGCTCATCGTCTTTATTTACGGTGCTCCTTGCATTAACAAATATACCTTTTAATACTGCCAAATTCCTGTGCTGTACACATTTTCACCTGTGCTGCTTCTGTCTTTCAGGGACACTCACTAATTCTCCATCTCTCATTGCCTGCTCTAAATTTACCCTCAGGTTCCCATCCCCCTGCCAATCTAGTTTAAACTCTCCCCACCCCCCGCCTCACAAACAGCACTAGTAAATCTCCCTGCGAGGATATTCGTCCCAGTCCTGTTCAGGTGTAGACCGTCTGGCTTGTACAGGTCCCATCTTCCCCAGAACTGGTTCCAATGCCTCAGAAATCTGATGCCCTCCTTCCTACACCAGCTTTCCAGCCACGTGTTTATTTGCTCAATTCTCCTATTTCTATACTCGCACGTGGGACTGCGAGTAATGCTGAGATTACTGTTTTAAAGGTTCTGCTTTTCAATCTCCTTCCTAGCTCCCTAAAGTCTGTTTTCAGGACCTCATCCCCTTTCCTACTTAAATCTTTAGTACCAACGTGGACCATGATCTCTGGCTGAGTACCCTCCCCCAGAAGAATGTCCTGCAGCTGCTCCGTTACATCCTTGACCCTGGCACCAGCGAGGCAACATACCATCCTGGAGTCACTTCTATGGCCACAGTTAGGTGTTCAGACTCTAACTGAACAGACAGTTAGGGTCTGTTCCCCTAACTAACGAATCCTTTATTACTACTTCTCTTCCCCTCTTCTTTCCCCCCTCCTGTACAGCAGAGCTGCCTGTGGTGCCACAAACTTCACCCTGCCTTCACTCTTCCAAGGAACCAACAGCCTCACCAGTATCCAAAATGGAAAACCGATTGGTGAGCGGGATCCCAGAGGACTCATGCATTACCTACATAATTTTCTTGTACTGCCTGGTGGTCACCCATTCCATTTCTGCCTGTATGCTCCTAGCCTGCGGTGTGACCACCTCTCTGAACATGCTATCCATGTAGCTCTCAGCCTTGTGGATGAGCCACAGTGACTCTAGCCACCGCTGAATCCGGAGATCAAGGTTCTGCAACTGGTGACACTGCACATGTGGTCGTCTAGGACACTGGTAGCGTCTACAAATTCCCACATATGACAGGACACGCATTCCACATGCCCAAGTTGCCCTGCCATAGCTTCAATTTACTTCCTTTGCATTAACTTTATTTTACTTTGGTTTACTTCTGCAGCTTTATTTTAAGCCTCGACTTAACTTTATTTCCTTATTGCTTGTGTTTCTTACTTAAATGTAAGTAGCCCCTTCTTTTAAAAATAATCGGTTTTTCAAATTCTCAGCTATCTGATGACACTCCCTAACAGCAGTTTCTCATAAACCATTGAACTTATGTTTCTCTTGTGATGTCAGCTGCTGGGTGCTGCTGACTCCCTGACCCAGGGTCCTCCTCTCGTACTCTCCTCTAGGTGCTGCTGACTGCCTGTCCCAGGGTCCTCCTCTCACACTCTCCTCTATGTGCTGCTGACTACCTGGCTTGGGGTCCTACTCTCGCACTCTCCTCTATGTGCTGTTGACTACCTGGCTCGGGGTCCTCCTCTGGAACTCTCCTTTAGATGCTGCTGGCTGTCTGGCTCGGGGTCCTCCTCTCACACACTCCTCTAGATGCTGCTGGCTGGATGGCTCCTGGTCCTCTTCTCACACTCTTCTCTAGATGCTGCTGACTGCCTGACTCAGGGTCCTCCTCTCGCACTCTCCTCTAGGTGCTGCTGACTGCCTGGCTTGGGGTCATCCTCTCGCATTCTCCTCTACGTGCTGCTCACTGCCTGGCTCAGGATCCTCCTCTCACTTTCTTCTATGTGCTGCTGACTGCATGTCCTAGGCTCCCGCTCTCTCACTCTCCTCTAGGTGCTGCTGATTGCCTGGTTTAGGGCCATCCTCTCATACTCTCCTCCAAGTGCTGCTCACTGCCTGGCTTGGGGTCATCCTCTCATACTCTCCTTTAGGTGCTGCTGACCCTCTGGCTTGGGGTCATCCTCATGTACTCTCACCTCGGTGCTGCTCACTGCCTGGCTCGGAGTCCTCCTCTCGCACTCTCCTCTACATGCTGCTGACTGCATGTCCCAGGCTCCTCCTCTGGCATTCTCCTCTAGGTGCTGCTGACTGCATGTCCCAGGCTCCTCCTCTGGCATTCTCCTCTAGGTGCTGCTGACTGCCTGGCTTGGGGTCCTCCTCTCGTACTCTCCTCTAGGACCTGCTGGCTGCCATGCTCGGGGTCCTCCACTCGCACTCTTCTCTAGGTGCTGCTGATTGCCTGGCTCAGGATCCTCCTCTCATATTCTCTAAGTGTTTCTGACTGCCTGGTTCGGGGTCCCCCTCTCGTACTCTCCTCTATGTGCTGCTGGCTGCCTGTCCCAGGCTCCTCCTCTCGCACTCTCCTTTAGATGTCTCTTAGCTAAGAATTCAATAACTCTCATTAGAGTACTGAGCAAAATGGAGTCAGTCTTGACAGCAAAAAAAAATAGCATCTCAAATGACTCTTTGATTGTATAATTCCATGGGCACTCACAGCTCTCAAGTAGTGAGTAGTAATGGTCATCTTGCTGAACATTGCTTGTGTATTAATCTAGTCAACAATATCTGCATATTATTCAGGTCCGATGCCATCCCAATCAAGATTGATTTTATTTTGCTCAAATACCCATGAATTTCCTGGTAGGAGTTTTTGGATAGTGGTTTCTATTTTTAGCTAAGAGATACTGGTCAGTTGTGTGTACTATCCTTAATGTTTGATAGATAGTTGAGAGTGATCAGTATCTAATAAGTCATTCTGGATTGAGTGAAACCAATATGGTGGGATGTTGAATTTAATCAAATTTTAAGATGGTATATAACACAAGTCATATTTTATAGCAAAAACATATAAACATAACAAGTAGGAAGTATTGGTCCAGATTGGGCAAGGCAGCTGGTGTGTGCAAATAGTTCCTGCTTTCTTTCTTCTTCCATTTCTCATCTTGGTGCCCCTTCTCAACTTCTTGAACCACTCAGGGGTGTTTGACCAGTCTTACTTCAGAGTTCTTTTCCACTGTCTACTGCACTGAACTCTCCCAATGTCTCTCAATTATACCTTTTATCTAGGTGGATACCTGGAGGGATTAATGACAAGGCCTTATGGTCCTATAAAGATTTACTTTATTTTGAAATTATTTCTTTGTCTAAACCTTGGGTTGAAAAGCCCTCCTTTAATGCCATTCACCTGCCATTGGCTCTTGAGCCTTTGCACGTGCCTTCTGGCCTTGATCGATCACTCTTACCTCATCTTTTCCTTATAGCATCTCAAGCTGTTCTTTCTCATCAGTTTCGTCCTCCCAGCAACATTCTATCTCCAGCATCAAACTAACTCTCAAATGTTTCATTATTTGTATCTGTTATAATATCAGTTGTTTATGTCTAAAGCTGTTCATAAAACCTGTTAACAAGTTGTTCATAATTCAGCTGTTCTTATTCCTTACCAGGTGTTGCATCATGGAGTTATTCACTATTCTATTCTACTTTTACACACTAATGAACTTACATACTTCAGCGGGCCTTAATTAAGCAAAGTCAAATGAAAAACCTAACACAGCTTTGTCATATATTGTTTGTTTTTTAAGGCTGGGACTTTCTGTGCCTGCTGGCGTTGGGCATGTTCGGCGGCGTAAGTGGACAATATGGTGAGAAGGCCAAAAATCGGCTTCAAGACGTTGTGAAAGCAGTTTCAATCGTCTACTCCGCCCTCCAATGGTGGGACGTGTTCCCCACCATCAGACATCGGGAACCTCATTGTAATACATCGGCATATCATTATAAGGCCAGTCTGCTGGACTCACACCCCCCTCCCACTGGATCGTCCGCCCACATCAGCGGGAAACACACCAATGTGTTTCAAAACAGCATATATAAGGCATGCACTTGGTGAGCTGCGCTTCATTCAGGACTTCAAGGTTTGTTTGCCTACCTTGCTTTGGGCAGCACTTGCAGTCATCAACGTCAGGCTTCGCAGACAGCACCACATCACTTTTAGGGGGGCTTATGGGCAGGTCTCTACTTAACAGATCAGCCATATGTGGGTGGCTTTTCAATGGCTGCAGGGCTAGGGCTTGCTTAAGGAAAGGGGAGAAGTGGCCTCAGGCAAGGGGAGAGGCTGCAGGATGAGAGCTGTGCTGGGGAAGTGGGGTATCCCAGGGTGTGTGTGGGGCGGGGGGCACATGTTGATCAATGCAAGTGGCCTCAAGATAGTGAGGGTTGAGGATGCAGTCTCCAGAGGAGATGAGGCCAGATGGACATGTGAGGGTATATGTGTGAGAATGGGTCGTGATGTCCCTTGAGCTGGCAGTGAGAAAGATGCCAGTGAATGCGTGATGGCCTTGTGAATGTGTCAGTTTAGAGTGATGAGATAGTTGCCATACCCTGGCTGCATGGATGAGATCATTCATCCTCTATCTGCATTGGATGGCCAGCCTTTTCTATGCAGCATTGGCACCGACCACCACTGTCATCGCCTACCAAGCCGAAGTGGTAATGTAGCTGCCCCTCCTGCAGCTCGAGTGGGGGTAAAGGACATCCCAGCGGGCCTCCACGGCATCCAAAAGGCGCTCAAGGACTGCAGTCTTATTGCCTTTCAGGGCAATGTCATCTTTGCTGCAGTCCTGGGCTGGAAGCACTGAGCGCGGCTGTACTTTAAATGTGGTGCCTGGTGTGATGAAGCAGCGTGGCAGGCGAATTGGAGCCTGCTTGCCATCGAAACGGTGTGTATCCTGGGAATGCATAATTAATGTGGCGGGTTTGGGACAATACGGCATGTAAAACCACCATTGTAGCTGGCGGTTACCTGCTCACTATCGCATTTAGTGCAAATCTGGGACGATTCTGCCCTAAGTATCAAACAGTTGCTCTCCCACTTGGCTTAATCTGTCGATGTGTTCCTTTTTCAGCTGGGTATCATGGTCATCATTTAAGAATTATCATTCCATTGGCTCTGTTTCCAGGGAAACAAAACATTGTGCAGTTTCAGGTAAAAGAAAACTTACAGCACTAACCTCTTCTTTTATCTATTTCAGGCTGCCTGACTCTAAGTACAATGTTATATGGTACATTTAAAGCTGAGCCATTCAGAGTTCCTGGAACTTGCTTTTAATCACAAAGTGAGTACAGAAGAAAAAAGCTCATATTAACTCCAACAGAAAAATCAGTACCCAATCACATCATCTCGTCGATTCCACTCCATGACTGTTCCTGGAAATTTATTCCAAGGGTTGATAACTTTTTGTGGGAATTTGCTTTCACCATCGGACAGTTTCCACTAATGTCTTGGAAAAACTCAGCAGGTCTGGCAGCATCTGCGGAGAGGAACACAGTTAACATTTCGAGTCCGTATGACTCTTCAACAGAACTAAGGAAAAATAGAAAAGAGGTGAAATATAAGCTGGTTTAAGGAGGGGGAAGGTAGAGCTGGATAGAGGGCCAGTGATAGGTGGAGATAAGCAAAAGATGTTATAGACAAAAGGACAAAGAAGTGTTGAAGGTGGTGATATCATCTAAGGAATGTGCTAATTTAGGGTAGAAAGCAGGACAAGCAAGGTACAGATAGCCCTAGTGGGGGTGGGGTGGGGTGAAGGAATCGAAATAGGCTAAAATGTAGAGATAAAACAATGGATGGAAATACATTTAAAAATGATGGAAATAGGTGGGAAAAGAAAAATCTATATAAATTATTGGAAAAAAAAAACCTTCCCCCCGCCCCCCCCCTTAAACCAGCTTATATTTCACCTCGTTTCTATTTTTATTTAGTTCTGTTGAAGAGTCATATGGACTCGAAACGTTAACTGTGTTCCTCTCCACAGATGCTGCCAGACCTGCTGAGTTTTTCCAGGTATTTTTATTTTTGTTTTGGATTTCCAGCATCCACAGTTTTTTGCTTTTATCCACTAATGTCCCATTTTCCGAGTGTTTTATTTTACCTTTTTTATATGCATTCGAGTTATTTTATTCTTCTACTGATGTTTCAATAGTTTACATTCATACATATAGTTAATGAATCTGCAGTACATTTTAATTATAATCTATCGCTAATAATTGAAAGCCATATTTTGAAATTTTAAAACGGAATGATCTAATAATTTGAATTATGTAACACAAATAAGCTCACTAAAGTGGGAATTCAGTGTAAAAGTGAATTATCAGATAATTTTAATTAGACTGCATTAAGAGGATTGAACTTCATAGAGTGTTACAGGGTGAGAAAAGTTGCTACATTAGATTTCTTAGTGTGTCTTTGTTGGGGCTAATGTGAGTTTAATGGATGTTCTTGCTCTCTAGAGTGCTGTTGGGTCAGGAAGTAGTGGGGAACTCGAGTTGATCGGAGTACTCCAGTGTGAAATTTATCTGAGTCGGCAGTAGAACCAGTGAATAGAGAATCAGCAGCTCATTTTACATTCTTCCTGATTTTCTTTCCCATTGAAGTAATTGGAAAAGAGAATTGGACGGAGTGTAAATCAGCCAAATGTACATCAGGCGGGAGTAAATTAGGCAGAGTGTAAAACAGGCAGCCAATTCATGACCACACATTTTACATAACCTCCCAAGACAAGTATCAACCTATTGGTTTTGCCTACCCTTGATTGGGCCATTGTTATGGCCCTGCATTCTCCTACAAGCGAAATAACATTCACGTCACACAAGTGCCAGTCAATGACCATCTCCAACAAGCAAGAACCAACCATCTTCCCTTGGCATTCAATGATATTACCATCACTGAATCCCCCACAATCAATATCCTGCGGGGGTTACCATTGACCAGAAACTGAACTGGACTAGCCACATAAATGATGTAGCTACAAGAGCAGGTGAGAGGCTGGATATTCTGTGGCGAGTAACTCACCCCCTAGCTTCCTACAAGGCGCAAGTCAGGAGTGTGATGGAATACCTTCCATTTGCCTGGATGAGCACAGCTCCAACCACACTCAAGAGGTTCAACACCATCTCAAGCAGCTTGCTTGATCTGTACCCCATCCACCAACCTAAACATTCACTCCCTGCACCATCGGTGCACAGTGACAGCAGTGTGTATCATATACAAGATGCACTGCAGCAGCTTGCCAAGGCTCCTTAGACAGCACCTTTTAAACTCACAACCTCTACCATTTAGACTGACAAGGGCAGCAGATCTACTTGCAAGGTCCCCTCCAAGCCATACACCTTCCTGACTTGTAACTAAATGTCCTCTACTTCACTGTCACAGGGTCAAACTCCTGGAACTCCTTTCCTAAGAGCATTGTGGGTGTACCTGCCCAGATGGACTGCAGTGGTTCAAAAGGCAGCTCACCACCACCTACTTAAGGGAATTAGGGATGGGCAATGAATGCTGGCCTAGCCAGCGGTACTCACATCCTGTGAAAGAAAAAAAAACTAGATGGTTGTAAGATGTTTTAGGAGGTGGAATGGGGAATCGCACCAACCACATACCCCATAAATGGACACCAGCTTTTTTTTTAATTCGTTCATGGGATGTGGGCGTCAATGGCTAGGCCAGCATTTATTGTCCATCCCAAGTTGCCCTTGTCCAGAGGGCATTTAAGTGTCAACCACACATTGCTTTGGGTTTGGAGTCACATGAGGGTATTCCATCACACTCACAGGAGAGCCCAGGAGAGGCTATTAAAGTCCCCAGAACACAAAATAGGACAGAGTGTTTGGAAAGGCTAGGAATCTAACTTCAAGCACATCAGATAAAGGGACGACAATGAGAAAGGGGACGGGAAATACAGGACTGAAGGTGTTGTATCTGAATGCACGCAGTATACGAAATAAGGTAAATGAGCTTGTGGCGCAGATTGAAATTGGCAGGTATGATGTGGTGGGCATTACGGAGACATGGCTGCAAGGGGATCAGGACTGGGAGCTAAATATCCAAGGATATACATCCTATCGAAAAGATAGGCAGGTTGGCAGAGGGGGTGGGGTTGCTTTGTTAGTAAGAAATGAAATTAAATTGATAGCAAGAAATGACGTAGGGTCAGATGATGTAGAATCTGTGTGGGTAGAGTTGAGGAACCGCAAAGGTAAAAAAATCCACAATGGGAGTTATGTACAGGCCTCCGAACAGTAGTCAGGATGTGGGGCACAAGATACACCAGGAGATAGAAAAGGCGTGTAAGAAAGGCAAGGTTACAGTGATCATGGGGCATTTCAATATGCAGGTAGACTGGGAAAATCAGGTTGGTAGTAGATCCCAAGAAAAGGAATTTGTGGAATGTCTACGAGATGGCTTTTTGGAGCAGCTTGTGGTGGAGCCCACTAGGGAACAGGCAGTTCTAGATTTAGTGATGTGTAATGAGGCAGATTTGATAAGGGAGCTTAAGGTGAAGGAACCCTTAGGAGGAAGTGACCATAATATGATAGAATTTACCCTGCAATTTGAGAGGAAAGGGCTGGAATCAGATGTAATGGTATTACAGTTGAATAAAGGCAACTACAGAAGCATGAGGGAGGAGCTGGCCAGAATTGACTGGGAGATGAGCCGAGCAGGAAAGACAGTGGAACAGCAATGGCAGGAGTTTCTGGGAGTAATTTGGGAGACACAGCAAAAATTCATCCCTAGGAAGAAGAAGCATACAAAAGGGAGGACGAGGCAACCATGGCTGACAAGGGAAGTCAGGGACAGCATAAAAGCTAAAGAGAAAGCATACAATGCAGCGAAGAGCAGTGGGAGACCAGGGGATTGGGAAGCCTACAAAGACCAACAGAGGACAACTAAAAAAGAAATAAGGAGGGAGAAGATTAAATATGAGGGTAAACTAGCCAGTAATATAAAAGAAGATTGCAAGAGTTTTTTTTAGATATATAAAGGGTAAGAGAGAGGCAAAGTGGACATTGGGCCGCAGGAAAATGACGCTGGAGAAGTAGTAGTAGGGAACAAAGAAATGGCGGAGGAACTGAATAAGTACTTTGCGTCAGTCTTCACGGTGGAAGACACGAGTAACATCCCCAAAGTTCAAGAGAGTCGGGGGGCAGAGGTGAGTATGGTGACCATTACCAAGGAGAAGGTGCTAGGAAAACTGAAAGGTCTGAAGGTGGATAAATCACCTGGGCCAGATGGGTTACACCCCAGAGTTCTGAAGGAGATAGCTGAAGAGATAGTGGAGGCGTTAGTGGTGATCTGTCAGGAATCACTGGAGTCAGGGAGCGTCCCAGAGGATTGGAAAATTGCTAATGTAACCCCCCCTGTGTAAGAAAGGAGTGAGGCAAAAGACTGGAAATTACAGGCTGATTAGCCTGACCTCGGTCGTTGGTAAGATTTTAGAGTCCATTATTAAGGATGAGATTTCAGAATACTTGGAAGTGCATGATAAAATAGGGCAAAGTCAGCATGGTTTCATCAAGGGGAGGTCATGCCTGACAAATCTATTAGAATTCTTTGAGGAGGTAACGAGTAGGTTAGACAAAGGAGAGCCAATGGATGTTATCTACTTGGACTTCCAGAAGGCCTTTGACAAGGTGCCGCACAGGAGGCTGCACAGTAGGATAAGAGCCCATGGTGTTAGAGGCAAGGTATTAGCATGGATAGAAGATTGGCTGTCTGGCAGGAGGCAGAGAGTGGGGATAAGGGGGTCCTTCTCAGGATGGCGGCCGGTGACTAGTGGAGTTCCGCAGGGGTCAGTGTTGGGACCACAACTTTTCACTTTATACATTAATGATCTAGATGAAGGAACTGAGGGCATCCTGGCTAAGTTTGCAGATGATACAAAGATAGGTGGAGGGACAGGTAGTATTGAGGAGGCGGGGAGGCTGCAGAAGGATTTAGACAGGTTAGGAGAATGGGCCAAGAAGTGGCAGATGGAATAGAACGTGGAGAAGTGTGAGATCATGCACGTTGGTAGGAAGAATAGAGGCATAGACTATTTTCTAAATGGGGAGAGAATTCAGAAATCTGGAGTGCAAAGGGACTTGGGAGTCCTAGTCCAGGATTCTCGGTTAACTTGCAGGTTGAGTCGGTAGTTAGGAAGGCAAATGCAATGTTGGCTTTTATTTCGAGAGGACTAGAATATAAAAACAGGGATGTGCTGCTGAGGCTTTATAAGGCTCTGGTCAGACCACATTTAGAATATTGTGAGCAATTTATCTCAGGAAGGATGTGCTGGCCCTGGAGAGGGTCCAGAGGAGGTTCATGAGAACGATCCCAGGAATGAACGGCTTAACATATGAGGAACGTTTGAGGACACTGGGTCTATATTTGATGGAGTTTAGAAGGATGAGGGGGGATCTGATTGAAACTTACAGAATACTGAAAGGCCTGGATAGAGTGGACGTGGGGAAGATGTTTCCATTAGTAGGAGAGACTAGGACCCGAGGGCACAGCCTCAGAGTAAAGGGAAGACCTTTTAGAACAGAGATGAGGAGAAACTTCTTCAGCCAGAGAGTGGTGAATCTATGGAATTCATTGCCACAGAAGGCTGTGGAGGCCAGGTCATTGAGTGCATTTAATACCGAGATAGATAGATTCTTGATTGGTAAGGGGATCAAAGGTTACGGGGAGAAGGCGGGAGAATGGGGTTGAAAAACCTATCAGCTATGATTGAATGGCGGAGCAGACTCGATGAGCCGAATGGCCTAATTTCTGCTCCTATGTCTTATGGTCTTATGTAAGCCAGACTGGGTAAGGACGGCAGATTTCCTTCCCTAAAGGACATTAGTGAACCAGATGGGTTTTTACAACAATCAACAATGGTTTCATTGTCATCGTCAGACCTTTAATTCCAGATTTTTATTGAATTCAAATTTCAGCATCAGTGTGGTGGTATTCAAACCACCCTCCCCAGAGCATTATCCTGGGCCTCTGGATTACTAGCCGAGCGCCAATATCACTATGCCATCGCCTCCCCAGCTGCTTAGTATTTCTTGTTCTAGGCTTAGGCTAGGGTTGAATCATCTGTATTTTATTATAAAGCATATTGAAATGACCAGAGTATGATGGAAATCTAACTTCTTCTTTTCTAATGTGCACACTGAAAATATATGTCATTCCTTTATTCTTCCATTATGTCGTTTCTTACACTTGTCTATTTTATTCCTTCGTCGGACCCTATCTGTTTCCCCTGGCTTGACGTTATTCTCCTTCACCACCTCCCTCACCTCACTACCCAACCATTAACTTATAATGCCAGAAATTTGCTGGAAAAAAGAAAAAAGGACTGTGACTCCTGACGAGTTTCAATAAAATAGAAAGAAGGGATGATAAGCGTACAGAGTAGATTTGACACAAGGGATAAACTGAAGGACAGAATTGGAGCTAGGGATAAACTTACAGTGAAAAATTGAAGCAAGGACCTAAATCTTTCTCTCAAGTTTAATTTCTATGGCATCTGGGAGAAATTGTGAGAACAGCTCTACGGAGTTCTTACACCAAATCATATTTCCTGATTTGAAGAATAGCTCAGTCGTGTTAAAGAAACCTCAGAACCTTTACACCCACCACCTCCTCTCTGCTTGTGGGTGTATACTTCATGGGAGTCGTTAGTTTCTTTTGGCCATGGGCTTAGTTAGGGAGGTGATTTTACTGCTGTTAATCAGAGCTCGGTGCCCACCTCCTTTTCAGGAAGTGACAGATGTACAGTTCTAAAGCTCTGCCAAGTTAAATCATGCCTTCAACAATGCAAAAAGAAAAGTTCATTTCACAGTAACATTTTTATGCTTTGTATGGTTGGTGCTACGTAGGTGGAGGCACTGTTGTTGTATTCCATTAACTGTTTCCTCAGTGCTGGGTGGTATGTGACATTCAGAAAATAGATCACCTAGTTTTATATTTTAATGTGTTCTGGGGATTTTGGCACTGCTGGAAAGGTCATATTTATTGCCCATCCACAATTGCCTTGAAAGACTTGTGGTTGACACTTCTCCTTGAACTGCTGTAATGTTTGTGACGATAGCGCTCCCACAATGGTGTTGGGTAAGAGAATCCAGGATATTGAACCAGCAACAAGGTGATGATGACCCACAATGTTGCTGCTTTAGTCTTTATTAGCATTAGTTGTTGCTGTAGCGCAGCCTGTAGATAATATTGCAGACACAGTGCACCAGTATATTGGGTTCAGTTAAAAGGGTTCCAATCAAGTGAACTGCTTTGTCCTGGACAGTGTTGAGTAAAATTGAAGTCAATGGGAATCATGAATAAAGTTCTCCAATGACTGGAGTCATACCTAGCACAAAGGAAGATGATTGTGACTGGTAGAGGCCAGAAGTAAGGATGTTCACTGATGATTGCACAATGTTCAGTACCATTTGTAACTCCTTGGATACTGACCAATTCCATGCCTGCATGCAGCAAGACATGGACAGCATTCAGGCTTGGGCTGATAAGTGGCAAGTAATATTCATGCCACACAAGTGCCAACAAAGACCATCTCCAACAAGAGTGAATCTAACTATCTGCCCTTGATATTCACCAGCTTTGGCATCACGCAACTCCCACCATCAACATTGCATGGATTACCATTGACCAGAAACTTGATTTACTATAGCTACAAGAGCGGGTCAGAGGCTGGAACTTGCCTCTTGACTCTCTGATGCCTGTCTACCATCTACAAGGCACACGTCAGGAGTGTGATGGCATACTCTCCATTTGTCTGGATGGATGCAGCTCCAACAACACTCAAGAAGCTTAGCAGCATCCAGAACAATGCAGCCTGTTTGAATGGCACCCCATCCACCACCTTAAACATTCCCTTCCGCCTCAACTGCATAGTGGCAACAGTGAGTACTATCTATAGACATACTGCAATAACTCACCAAGGCTCCTTTGACAGCACCTTCCAAACTCGCAACATTCTGAAAGGATAAAGGCAGCAGATGGATGGGAATTCCACCATCTACAAGTTTCCCTTCAAGTCACACATCACCTTGAAATGAAAATATATCACCGTTCCTTCACTGCCACTGGATCAAAATCCTGCAGCTCCCTCCCTAACAGCACTGTGAGTGTACCTACACCACAAGTCCTGCATTGGCTCAAGAAGGTGGCTCACCACCACCTTCTCAAGGGCAATTAGGAACGCGCAATAAATATCGACCCTGTCAGTGATGCCCACTTCATATGAACAAATGATAAAACTTTGACTTCTGTCTTCTTAGTGGTTTGGAAATTCTCTTGCAACACGGCAGGTGCAGGTATAACCTTGAATATCTAAATCAGGGTGAACAAAAGGCCAAAGCAGCAAACTAGAGTCTCACCAAGTTGACTTCCCATTCACCTAAAAGCGTCTATAGAATGTTTAGTCTATTCATTTTAAATTGCAATATCACATTAGTATGAAGATTTCTGCCTGTCTCAGGCAAGAGCATACTATGCCCAGCCCAAGTCCTATCAAAAATGTATATGATTCACAAAAGAATCAGAAACCTGATGTTATGATTTCCATTTCCTCATCTTGCCCATTACGCTGCAGTACAGAAACTCACCAAGGCTCCTTTGACAGAATGTTCTAAACCCGTGACCTCTACCACCCAGAAGGACAAGGGCAGCAAATGTATGGGAACATCACCAGTTGCAAGTTCTCCTCCATCACACACCATCCTGAATTGGAACTGTGTTCCTTCACTGTCACTGGGTTGAAATCCTGGAACTCCCTCCCTAACAGCACTGTGGGTGTACCTACACCACATGCACTGCAGCGGTTCAAGAAGGCAGCTCAGCACCACCTTCTCAAGGGCAACTAGGGATAGGCAGTCAATGCTGGCCTAGCCAGAGATGCCCACATCCTGTGAATGAATAATTAAATATAATACATAGGCTGGGATTTTCCGCTCCCATTTGCTGTGGGCATCAGAATGGGCGTGAGCAGAAAATATTGGGAGATTGCAAAAAACGATTTCACATCATCGTAAAACCAGTTTGCGATCGTCCATTCCACCTGTCAATGTTGGGCCGCGTTGCCCGTCACTGAACATTGAGAACCCAATTTCAATACTTGAGCATCTCATAATAAGCCCTGCTCGCTGGAACCATCCCCCCCACTGGATCATGAGCTCATGTTGGTGTGATTGCGTGCTGACATGTTTCGCAATGATACATAAGCAAAATGCACCCGGCGAGCTGCACTTCCCTCAGGACTTCGAGATTCATTTTCCTACCTTGCTTTGGGCAGGACTCGCAGTCATCAGCATCAGGCTTTGCAGGCAGCATCACATTGCTTTTAGGGGGGCTCATGGGCAGGCCTCTACCTAACAGACCAGCAGTTAGGCGGGGTGGCTGGTCAATGGCTGCAGAGGTAAGGCTTGCTTGGGGAAGGGGGTATCCCACAGTGTGTGGGGGGCAAATTTTACTCTGCACTGGATGGCCAACCTCTTCTGTGCAGCATTGGCACTGCCACCACCTCGCAAGCCGGAGTGGTGAGATTGCCAGACTTCCTGTGGCCAGAGCAGGGGTGGAGGACATCATGGTGGGCCTCCAAAAGGCATTCCAGGTATGGGTCACTGAACTCTTCTTGGCTTTCAGGGCCATGTCTTCACTGGAGCAGTCCTAGGCTGCCAGCATTGAGAACTGTGTGTACGGCTGCAGATTAGTTATGGCACCCAGAGTGAGGGAACAGTGAGGTAACAGCGTGGTGGGTGATTCAGAAGCCACTTGACAGTGAGGCGGCGTGTGTTCTGTGGCTGTATAATTAATGAGGCAGGAAGCAGATGATATGGCGCAAAAGTCCACGCTTACGACTGGCAGGAAAAACGTCTTCTTTTACGCCCGCCACCACACTTAGCCCAATTCAGGGTAAATTCCACCTATACTCTTTAAATTAGAATACACAGCCATAATTGACATGAAAATTGACTCTAACAAATTCAGACATGAATAGCTCAGCACTAAGTGTATGAGGTTATTGGTCTAAAATTGTTTCTGGTGCTTTTACGTCCAACAGTCACAAAGAAGTATTTAACGGGCTCAATAGGATTTTGCAAGACAAAAGCACAACTAATGTGGCAGCCTAAACATCAATGATGAAATCTGTGTGCTGCACAAGAAGTAAATGCTTCATCTGAGGCCACAGTTCAGGTCACGCAAGGTTTATGCAAGCATACCCCTGCTGCTTTATTAACTCCTACTGATGTAGGCGAGACTTTCCTTGAGTTCCCAAATGAAAAATAATCTGAGATATTGTAGAATCTCTTGCTATAAAAGTGCTAAAGCTGAAAATGGAAGTGATTGATTTTCCTCTGTTTTGCACCTGGGGAATCACTTCTTTCCTAGCACAGTGCAAAGAGAAAATGAGTATAAGGCCAATGAAGTTGCATCTCCCCCCTATATTTGCACAAATCCACATGCATTTCTGGGGTTTCCTTAGAGTCTGGGCACAGATCCTTGCCTAAAATAGGTGGAGGCTTTTTGAAACAAATGTAAATGACTCAGGATTAGAATCACGGAATCATACAGCACAGAAAGAGGTCTTTCAGCCCATCATACCTGTGCCACTTCTTTGAAAGAGCTTTACAGTTAGTCCCTGAAGTTCTATCCTCATAACTCTGAAAATTCAAAGTAATATCAGATGGTCTGCTGCACTATTTTCCTGTTAGAGATTTCGGCAGTGAAGCGTCCACTTACAGGTTGCCCCCAGCACCCACAGATTGGGAAATCCGAGAAGGGGCTGCCAACATCTTCAAGTAGGTAGCTGCTTCTATATTAATACCAACAATGCCAGTGAACCAGGAGCCTTCTGTTTGCTGTTTTGCTGCAGCTGCCCAAAGACCCAGCAGTGAGCAGCTATCACCTTCCACATTTAGATTAATGTCATAAATCTGGAAATAAGGGCATGTCCATGTTGAGTTTGGCCATCAGCCTAATTATGGCTGAATTTTGAGATGCCGCTGTCTTACAAAAAGCCAGTGGGGCTAGGATTTAATGTTGAGGCAGTGGCCCCACCCCCAGCCAGAAAGTTGGGAATGTGCCTGTCTCCACTGGACCTCAGTGCCACAACATTATTATGTGTAGCTCAGGCAATTACTTACCTGAGGTTGTGGTTTCTGCCCGCTTGAGACAGGATGCCCCACCTCCAAACGCTGCCAGCCAATCAGATAACTTGCAACTCTTCAGTCCCAGCAATGCTAATGGGAGCAGTGGCCACTGCTGGGACTGCACTCAGCCCCAGGCCCAACCAGCGATAGAGGCCCGGAGATCAGGTAAGTGGGGGAGGCTTGCCAGGGCCAGCCAGGCAGGCCTTGGTGAGGTGGGGTGGCAGCACTTGGGAGGACATGGTGCTGGTTGTTTCCACTGGGAGTCCACTGGGAATAGAGTGCCCTAACAGGAGAGACACCACCCCCAAACCCACAGTCAGATCACCAGGGGATACCCGGCAGACTCATCATGTTTTGGGGGCACACCCTATCTCTGGTAAATTACCAGCAGTGGCAGGAATTGGTAAAAAGGTGGGCGAGCTGCCCAACACCTACCCTGCTGCTGGTAAAATACCAGTGAGGGCAGACAGGTAATGGGAATGGCAACCCACCTGGAACACCAACACCTGGAACTCCCACACTCCAAGTCACTCATCATCCTGACTTGGAAATATATCACCATTCCTTCACTGTTGCTGGGTCAAAATCCTGGAACTCCTGTCCTAACAGCGCTGTGGATTGCACATGGATTGCAGTGGTTCAAGAAGGCAGCTCACCACTACCTTCTCAAGGGCAGTTAGGGATGGGCAATAAATGCTGGCCTAGCCAACGATGCCCACATCCCGTAAATGAATAAAACAAAAACCCTGCCTTGCTACCTGATTTTACATCACCACCCCCCAACCCCACACCGTCCTGCCACCCCAATCCCAGGAGGGGCATAAACTTCCAACCTATGATTTCCTCTACCATCACCAATGGAGATAGGCATCTGAAAGGATGAAAAATCAGAGAACAGCTTCGTCAGTCAGTTTTAATGTTACTTCAAGGTGGGTAATTTTAGCCTAAACTGCCTGTCATGAAACTGACAGGATTTGGATGCAAAGCTGTTTACATGCTTATTAAAATTTTTGGTATTACCATTGATGTGTGTCCTAAGCTCCTTGTAACAGATCACATGTGCAGATTTGCAATGTGCGGAAGACATTTTATGCACAAATATTTATGTGTAGGGCAAGGGAAATGGACTCCCTCAAGTGAATGGACAAGTGAATGTGCATGTGTGCTCTTTAGGTCTTAAAACTATTTGTAAGCTGTGAGTATGAGTCCATCCCACATCTGTGACCCCAGTAATAGTATTGGGGTTGCTGCTTGTGAAATGGCCCTAACAACTTCTAGGTCATAATTTTGCACTTCGCAGACGGGCTCGGCGGGGGTGGTGTGGAAGCCGGCCGCTGCCCGCAGTCGGCACCGCACCACTAATTCACGCTGGTGGGCCAATTAAGGCCCACCCAGTGTGAAACGTGAGCAGCAGCACTGAGCGCTGCCTGTGCTGGGGGGTGGGGGGGGGTGGGGGGAGGTGAGGGATTCTGAGACATGAGCAGGGACACGTTACTAATGAAAAATTAAAGTTTTTATATTATTTTTATTTGCTTTTGGAAACCTCATCCCACCCATGGATGAGGTTTCCAAAAAAATGCAAAGGCTGCTTGGCCTTTTTGCCTGCTCGCCCACCGTTAAGTTGGACAGGCAATGAAAATTTTAATTTAATCGACAACTTAATGGTCTTAACAGGCCTTTTAATTCTCAGCGGGCACACTGCCAGCTCCGGTGTGCGCACCCGCCGACCGAACTATCACGCAGCTGTGCGTTGACGTTGGCACGCTCGGCCAATGTCAACACACATGTCATTTCACATGCCCGCTGAGCGAAAATTTCTGCCCCTAGAGAAACAGAAGTCTTTGGGTCTCCAAGTATGAGGAATCCCTAATGCATTAAGTAAAAGTCCTCAGAGCTTCCTGATATATCACCCTAACATCAAAGTTGTCAGGGGTGTGCTGCCCTGACAGTTGCCTTACTCTTTGACATTCAGGGAGTTTTCGCTCGGCACTCACCCGCGCCTGCGGTAATGCCACCACCTGCCCGCCCTCCTCGCGTCCCCACCCCAGCTAGCGTGAAAACATGGTCGGGGGCCAATCATGGTCAGCAGTCCGTTTCCCGACTGCTCCCGGGCCCGACGATTGCGCCCACCTGCCCAGCTGAAAATCCAGGCACTTGTGTGTTTGCTCATCCACACTGCAGGAGAGCATTCCCTTTGAGATGTGCTATTTACCAGACCACAGTGAGTATGCCTCTTGCTCTTGATAAGATTAAGCTGGCCATCACTACTCGCTGCAGTTTGCACCCAAAAGTGTCATAACTGCAGTATTTGTATATCTGTGAGATAGCTGCCACACTTCATTCTAATGGCACTCCAATGCAGGATGTCAGCTGCAGGACACTCAATGGAGGCAGAAATCCCAGCAGGATTATGGGATGCCAGCTCCCCAACAGGAATCCCACCACCTTCCATTAATCTTAAGGTGTATGGGGTGAGCAAAACTCCCAACCACCCCAGAAAATAAGCCCTGACCTTAAAGTTGATCAGGCTAAAAGCGATTACCCATAGTGGTAATTTCTTTAGTCCACTGAGTGATGGAGCCAGCAGAGTGAACTCAACATGGAGGTCAGCTCTGTAGCAAAAATGGAATGCACCTGGAAATCCAAGCCTGGGTTCAGGCCAGCACCTCTCAAAAAAATGGTGGTATCATCTTTTCGGTCACCTTATTGAGAGGAATACTGAGCTATATGTTAGAAAATCTTTCTGGCTGATGGTGACGGCTGTAACATTAACAGCTTGCTAGAGCCGCTTTAGCTGCTCCCTCTACTTTGCTGCGCAGATCACGTGCCACCTCTGCTATTTGTATTTTGTGACTCTACCCTGACCCTGAATACACCGGCAAGGTCAGAAATAGTAAACACAGGTTTCTGCTCCATCACACTTCAGCTGACAGAATCTGGCTGCGGATTTTCAGCTCTGCTGTGCTTATGAACTCACTTCCTGAGGTGATGCTACAGCAGCAACTTTGCCTGGACATTCTCCATGTTGTTGGCACAAGGAGTAATTTTCCAACTTGATGTCCTCATAGTGAGATTCTATAAAAACACAGGTCAGAAATGCCGAGGTGCACCTCTTGCAGCTTTTCTTCCATTGAATGTATTGGCTGGAAAGTTGTATGTCTAAATTCCTGATTCAGGGGAGGCAGGCTAGCAGCATAAAGCCACAAAATGAACCTATTGGTGTTTACCTTGTGTTTGATGTGCCAACAGTTCTTGCTTCCAAATCATATTTGGGACCTCTTTCATAGGCCAGAATTAGGAAGAGAAAACTGACAAAGAAACACATGCCAACCCAAAGAGCTCTGATGTAGCATTGATCATTTTATACTTAGGGGTAAATTTTCTGAAGCCTTGTGTCACTGGTGGACTTTGCGCATAGTGGCTGGCATGTCAGAAAGTTGTTGGCGTATTATTCATGACTTTGTGTCCATTTATTTCAAGTTGGGTTCTATTTGCAAGGCTCAACATGGAGCCATGCTGTACCCTGCTGTCTTTCTTTTTGTACCTAATCTAAACCTGTCATAATCTTGTACACTTCAATCAAATCTTCCCTTGATCTCCTTTGCTAGCTTCTTCAACCTAACTTTATAGCTAAAGTCCCTCATTCCTGGAATCATTCTGGTAAATCTCCTCTGCACCCTCTCAAGAACCCTCACATCCTTCCTAAAATGTGGTGACCAAAACTGGATGCAATATTCTACTTGTGACCTAACCAGAGCTTTATAAAGGTTCAACATAATTTCCCTACTTTTGTGCTCAATGCCTCTTATTTATAAAGTCCCAGTTCCAATATGCTTTGCTTACTGCTCTCTCAATATGTCCTGCACAGGAACCCCATGTTCCTCACTATTTAGAACTGTGCCATTTAGTCTATTTTGCCTCTCTTTATCCCTTCTGCCAAAATGCATCATGTCTCAATTCTCTATTCAGTTCCAACTGCCACTTGTCAGCCAGTTCTGCTAGCCTGAGACTACTGTCTACCATCCTCCAGTCTGAAAAAAAAACAAATATTTAAATATTTACCATGACTTGCTGTTTCTGTCCTTAAAGTAATCTTTCCATCCAAGCTGACGATGGCCCTGTTATTCCATGAGCGACACTTTTGTTAACCAGGATTTTATCTGGTACTTTTCCTTTCTTAAAATCTATAATGACAACAGCCATCACATTCCCTTCAAGACATTTGTTACTTAATCAAAAAATTCAATTAGATTAACGAACATGATTTACCTTTTATAAAACCATGCAGATTATCCTCAATAACTCCAACCTCTCCAAGTGCTTGTTAATTCTTTCCTTGACTATTGCCTCTAAAACCTTCTCCACCACTGATGTTAAACTGACAGGCTTTAGTTACTGGACATGTTACTAAAAAACACATTTTCTTGCACAAGAGTGCTACATTTGCCACTTTTCAATCCTCTGGCACCTTGTCTGTATTTAGGGAAATTTGGACAATTGCTTCCGCTATCCACATCCCCACGTCCCCTAGCAGCCTGGGATGCAAGCCATCTGGACCAGGCAACTTATCTACTTTAGGTATAGCAAACCTTTCCAGGAAATCCTGCCTATCCATTTTATACATCTACTATATCTACATCGCTAGTTCTACCAATATTTTGTCAGCATCCTCTTCCTTAGAAAGAACCAATGCAAACTACTCATTAAATATTCAAGCCTTATCCTGCACCTCTAAGCATACATAACACTCTTTGTCCTTAATAGGCCCACTTATTGCTACCCATTTGCTATTCACATGGCGGTAGGAGATTTTTAGGTTCCCTTTTATGTTAACTGCCATAAGAAAGTCTTGCTACAACTGTACAAGGCATTGGTGAGACCACGCCTGGAGTTCTGTGTACAGTTTTGATCTCCTTACTTAAGGAATGATATACTTGCTTTGGAAGTAGTTCAGAGAATGTTCACCAGGCTGATTCCTGGGATGAAAGGGTTGTCTTATGAGGAAAGTTTGAGTAGGTTGTGCCTATACTCATTGGAGCTTGGAAGAATGAGAGGCGATCTTATTGAAACATATAAGGTTCTGAGGGGGTTGACCAGGTAGATACTGAGAGGATGTTTCCTCTTGTGGGACACAGAACTAAGGGACACAGTTTCAAAATAAAGAGTCTCCCTTTAAAGATGGAGATGAGGAAGAATTTCTTCTTTCAGAGGGTTGTTGGCCTTTGGAATTCTCTTCCACAGAGAGCAATGGAGGCTAGGTCAATGAATATATTCAAAGTTGAATAAGACAGATTTTAGATTGACAATGGAGTTAAGAGTTATGGCGACAGAGAAGAAATGATTTTAAGGCCACAGTCAGGTCAGCCATGATATTATTGAATGGCAAAGTAGGTTCAATGTGCTGAATGGCCTATGCCTGCTCCTATTTCTTATGATCTTATGATCTAACATTCTCCTTTTTCTCCAGGTAGCATCTCAATTATTCAAGGGTCACCATACCACAGCTTATGCCATGATTTATACTGTGGAGAAGGGCAAGGAGGCAAGCCCCAGGTCTACATCAGCCAGAATGGGGATCAAACCAATTGTTGGCATTATTCTGAACCGCATGATTACTGTTACTGTCTAGCCAACTGGACTAACCAGTCCCCATTGTAACATTATCCTAATTGATATTTGGGCAAGTAAAGCCCCCAACTCCATAGTTACTGCAGATATGCTCTTTTATTTTTCTCTATCACTATTTGGAGGCCCTGTAATGTGATCATACTTTTTTGCTTCTCAACTCTAACCAAGTGGATCTATGCTGATCCCTTTCAACACATCCTCTCGTTCCGACAATGTAACACCTTCCCTGATCACTACTGCCACCCAACCTCCTTTTCTCACTTACCTATCTTTTCTGAACACTTTGTATCCTTATGTATTAAGCACCCAATCTTAACAATTTTTATTTCTGTTATTGCGACTACATCATATTCTCATGTGGCTATTTGTGCTTGTCCTTCACTTTACGCAGGGGAATTTTTTGGAGCCTATAAGAGCAGGAAATATAGCGTCCAGGGTGACTGAATTAGGCTGGAGCTGAAATTTTGATTTCCTGCTGGCAAGTTGAGTGCTGATATTAAGGGTGGAATCATCCCAGATTTGCACATGGTGGCAGACTTAAAACAAGTCATTTTACCTGCCAGCCACAATGGAGGGTTTTCACGCCTATCATCTCATTCCCAACTCATTTATTATGCAGCCACAGGAAACACGCCGTCTCACTAGTGGACAGCCTCCGGTCTGCCTGCCACGCTGTTACCTTGCCAGTTCCTCACGCAGGGCGCCATATTTTAAACTGCAGCTGCGCGCACACTTCTCAATGCTTGCAAACCAGGGCTGTTCCAGCGAAGACATGGAGAGTGCAGCCCCTAATTCAGTGACGGATCCCTGGAACGCCTTATGGACACCGTGGAGGCCCACTGCGATGTCCTCTACCCCCGCTCTGACCGCAGGAGGTCCATCAGTCTCACCACTCTTGCTTGGGAGGCAGTAGCAGAGGTGGTCAGTGCCAACACTGCACACAAGATGTTGGCCATCTGTGCCGCCAGGGCAAGGCAACCATCTCATCACTCTCAACTCACACACTCACAAGGCCATCGCACATTCATTGGCATCTCACTCACTGCCAGCTCAAAGGACATCACCACTCACTCTCTCACACACATACTCTCACATCTCCATCTGGCCTCATCTCCTCTGGAGACTGCATCCTCAGCCCTCGCCATTTTGAGGCTACTTGCATGGATCAACATGTGGCCCCAAACATACCCTGAGATACCTCCCTTCCCCAGTACAGCCCAAACCCTTCAGACTCTTTTCTTGCCTGAAACCCTGGAGGTCGATCCTTGTTGAAGCTGTCTGAGCAGGAGTGACGTTTGGAGAGAATTCCAAGGTGAGTTCTTCAAATGTGGAGATTGGAAACCTTCGTGGGAAAGATAAAGTTTCTGTGGACACGTTGGCTCACAATGTGATAAACATCTATGTGGCCTTGTTGAGAAATCCATGGAACCTGCTTTGGTTGTATCTGTCATTTATGTTGTAGTTGGTGTGTCTGACCACAGTTCATCTGTTAATTCACATGTACCTCATACTTACCCTGAATGTTAGCGTATAAGATAGTTATTGCAAATTGTTTATATGTCTGAAGTTGTATATGCCTGTAAAGTTATTGCTAGGGTAAAGGAACAATGTGATTTGAATCATGTTCTTGGGTTGGGATCTTTCCAACCATTTTGTCTGGTATAATATTGTTCATTTCTTCTTGTTTTAAGAAATGTTTCATTTTTGTGTTAAAAGTTCATCAGCAGACCCCTGTGAATTTGTTCAGAAACTTTCCTCCACATTTTCTAAAAAAAAACAATGTTAGAATCTATCCAGCCAGGTTTCATTCTGGGATCTGACTTGCCCAGTATTAACATCAGCTGGGATCGTAACACCTACCTTCAAGATAAAGTCAGTGGTGCACAAGAATCTTATGGCATCCAGTTCACGTTCGTCTAAAGGTGACATGCACCAGTCGACTTTGTGCAGTTGTGTCTGAAGTCAGCAGTTTTCCTTGTTGAACTCTTCAGCAGAAGAGAGGGAAGCAGGAGAATGGCAGCTTGCATGGAGGCTTAGGACCAGCAAGTGAGGGGGAAGTGGTATGTAGTGGAGTCGGAGGCTTGATGGAGTGGAGGAGTGACCCAAAGGGTGGCAGAGGATGGTGTCAAGGGCATGGAGAAGTGGAAGAAGGGAGGGCCTGACATCTTGGGTGTGGTTTGGGGTGGCGAGAACAGTCAGTTGAGTAAGAAAATGAGGGGTCAAAAGGGCCATGTCAGTATTGTCCGCATGTGTGTCCATCACAGGGCTTTGAGCTCACCTACAACATTTCACTCATTTCATTTCTCAGACAATGTCCTTTACAATGTATAGGAGGGAGGGCCAGTTGAGCTTGCAAAGTTCAGCCATGTACCACAGAGTGGTGAGTATAACACCGGACACTAAAGACAATCAATAAAGAGTAAAAGTAAAATCGCAATGTTGTTTCTTGTGAGGTAAGGAAATGTCCCTGACTGCCCTGTAACCATCAATGCGTGCCAACCATGAGGCATGTCAGTACATTTTGCTCTCTGACTAGTCTAGTCTTAACAAATAACGATGATGTACACATGAATGAACTGAAACCAATATAATGTGAAATATTTACAAGTGAAATATGAATTTGAAAAAAATCCATGACACTTTTGTGCTCTCAATAAGTCTAATGGTAATGGTAATGGAGTTGGGCAGCAAAGTTGTGGCCAAGATGAAGTTTGTCTTTTTTTGGCTCTTTTGTAGCTCATCCATACCTGCTGGATTGTCAGCTGATGGTGGCTTTCACCACTGAGAAGCTTCCCCCACCATGTGATTGCATGTGCCTCCCATTCGTGCCATGGCACTTTAAATTTTAATTGTAATCGCGTGGGAACCAGCAAAAAGCAAGAGAGCAGAATGGTGCCCACTTTGCTTTCGGGAACAGAGTGCCATGGTTCAAATTCCGCCCTATGTGTTTATATGCATGCATTCTAAACCTATCTTTGTATTCCTCATAGTCGTTTGAGTTTGCTCCTATCTAATACGGTGTTACTTCCTTCTCTGGTATCCTAAGGTAAATAAACGCCCAGTTCTTTTACAAGTTCTTTGCCTCTTGGATTACAAAATTGACTATGACTCAAGATAGTTTTTAAATTCAATTTATTGTTCGAATTTTAGTATTCAGGCATAGGATGAGTAGCTTACAATACTGTTGCTGAACGTTTCCTTTACTTACAATCAGAGTACTGGTGATCAGTGCATAGCATATGTGGTCAGGCAGTTCAACAATCTGCTGCTTCCATCTTCTCTTTGCTTTTCTCCCTGTTGACCACAAGAGATAGCACCAATCGTCCTTGTGCTCCAAGTTTTATAGCTTCAGTGGGGCATGCTAGTTATTCCTTTTGAGCGAGATGGGTGCTTGTTAGTGAAATACACATCATCCACTTGCTTCAAAACATCACCCGCTTCCTCCTTCCTTGAAGTTTCCAACCCCCACAGTTCTCAATCCTTTTCTGTATCTTCTTTTCAGAATAGGTGCACACAAGTCATGACACTGTATTACAAGTCAGACATAACACTTTGTTTATCAGCAGTTTCATCCTGCAGGTAAACACATTGTACTGATCACGAGGTTGATTTCTTGTCTCCACAGAATACACACTGTGTTGCTCACAGAATGCCTTTGCCCATATGTCAGGCCTCCTTGCAAGGCCTGCAGATCTTATTGGTCAAATTGTGCCCAGTTTTGATTGGTCAGATAGCACTCACAAACTGGCCAAACAAATTTGATTGCGGCTGCATCTTTACAGCTCTATTCAACATTCACTCCTTTATGCATCTTATTCCTCTTGTCTACTTCTATTTGCTGGTGCCTGCCCCCTTCCAGTTTAGTTTAAACTCTCTCCAAACACATTAGTGAACTTCCCCATGAGGACATTGGCCCCAGTCCTGTTGAGGTGCAGCCCATCCCTTCTGAATAGGTGACTCCTGCCCGAGAACTTGTCCCAATGTCCCAAGAGTCTGAAGCCCTCCCTCCTGCATCATGCCTCGAGCCAAGCATTAATCTTCCCTATGATCCTATTTCTACTTTCACTAGAAAGTGGCTGTTATAGAGTTGATCTTCCAGATGACTTTTCTTAGTGGACACATATAACTTTATTTACAAGACAGCAGCAGCAACCACACATGTGCATCAAACTCCATAACTAAAGACGAACTCTACTGTCGAGGTTCCCCGCACTGTTAACACTTTGGTTTACACAGATCGTGGGATCTTACAACACAGGATTATTCTTAAAGCTACAGCCCTACATTTATCCAAACTATAATATCTACATTCCTCCCCCTTTAACTTTTCTGTACATTTTGTATTTACAAGGATATTTATCTTATGACATTACAATATTTACACAGGTCATGAAATTACAAATTCAATCTTTTAGGTGGTTTCCTGATTCATATGGAATGTCGTAGCTCCATGACTTCAGATTCTTTTGTAGGAAACACATTCTCTGGAACCGCATTAATATCAGGTACCTCATTAGGCACAGGCAGTTCAGTGCCTTCCACTCTGACAGAGGCATCAGGCATGTCTGCCCTTGCTTGAGCAACTTCAACAGGAACCATTGGTTCAGTAATGCTTACAGGTGGAACATCATTTTGTTGGGGTATCTCTTTTTTTCTTAAATGATCCACATGCTTATGGGTGATCCGGCCCTCCACTTCCACCTGGTACGACAATGGTCCGGTCATAGAGCTTAGAGGAAACCACTTTGGTCCTTCACTGAAATTCTTTACATACACTGCTTCTCCAACAGTAAATTATCACTCATGACTATGCAAATCATGAGTCGCTTTTTGGTTCCCTTGACTTTTCTCCACATTCCCCTCCAAATTGAGAAGCATTAGGCTTAGTCTTGTACTGAGACGGCACCTTATCAGTAATTCTGCACCCTCTTCCTACGTATCTTCTTCTTTCTACCACAGAATTTAGTCTCGGCCTTCTTTTTGACTTCACTGTCAGCCAGACTTCTCTGAGGTGAAATCTCAACTTGTCTTAGTTCAGCAGTTGAGCTGCCCATGATTTCATTATCCACTCACATCTTGGAAAGTTCTACGGCTTTTGCTTTCAAAGCCTCTTTAGCTTCATTTAGCTGGTTTTTCGGTTCTTCTGCCTCCTTCTTGTATCTGTTGACTTCCTCCTGGAACCTTGAACATTGCTGTGTCTTCTCTGCAAACTGGTTCTTCAGTTTGTTCAGAGTGACGTTAAATTCTTCCTGTTTCTCTTCATAATTTTTCAGAGGCACAAACTTTGACCTGAGGGATCCTTGTGGCTTGTGAAGGTCTTTCAACAGTTTTTCCTTTTCTTTGCAAAGATCACTCGCTTCATCTTGAATCCTGTCATTCAGCAAAGTCTCCTTGAGTCTCTGCTGTTCTTCCATGTCATTGTTTAAGACAGTCTTCATTTCTTCAGGTTGCTGAATGTTTACACACTCTTTTTTCATCCAGTTGCGGTCCTTCGACTCTCCAGGCTCTTTCTACATTACTTTGCCTTGTTCCTTTTCCAACTCAGGAACTCGTCCAGCTTCATTTTGAAGTCTCACTGGCCAATCAAGGTTAATTTCCCTCAACCAATTTCGACCTAGAAGGCTTGGTCCTCTACCTTCTAGTACCATCACTGGTAGATGTGCCAATTGGTGTCTGTAATGAACAGTAGCTCTGGTGATACCTTTTACTTCTTTGCCTGCGTATGTTTTCAATTTGGCAGATGCTTGTTCCAAATATAATAGTTGATCACCTTTATTTAGATAACTGAAAGTGTGTTCTCCTATTACAGTGGTAGGAGCACTGTGTCTACTTCCATTTTTAACGGTTTACCATTCACTTGCACTGTAACAAATATTGGCTCTGTCTTCCCAACTTTCATATTGAATAATGAATAAATGTCAGAATTGGTTGTTTCTGGCTCTTCTACATTGGACGTCATTTGTTGTTTGGAGGCCTGTTTAAATCTCGCTTTGCACTCTCTCATTATGTGTCCACTTCTGTGACAAAAATAACATTCCACTTTTTAAAATTGCCAATCTCTAGAAGGCTGGTTGTTTCCACATTGATGAAAGTTAATTTTTGATTTAGTTGCTGAGTTGTTTCCTCTCATTTTTTGGTTGGCAGGGGCTGTTTCGCACTTTGCAGCTGACTGTTCCCGCCTGACTAGGAAAATGGCGTTATTTTGTGCCCTTTGAATTGCTTGTGAATCCCTTATAACACTTTCCATTGGCAGCGCTATTTCTAACAGTTTCTTAAAATCAAGATTCACTTCGGCCAGCAATCTTAGCTGAATAGTGTCTTCCTGCACACCAGATACTAAACAATCTCTGAGCATGTCATTCAGGGTTTCACTGAAATCACAATATTCCATTAGTTGTTTTAATTTCACCACGTAGGTAGCAATTATCTCCCCTGGGACTCTATTCTGTGAATTGAACCTGAACCTTTGCATTATGACTGAGGGCTTGGGTTGAAAATGTCCCTTAATGAGGTCTACTAATTCACTGAAAGCTTTTGAACCTGGGGCACTGCACATGTCATGCTTCGAATTAAATTGTAGGTCTTGCTCTCACAAATACTCAGGAGAATTGCTCTCATCTTTTCCTCCCCCGTGATTTTGTTTTCTTGAAAGAAGAATGCAAGATGTTCTATTATTGAGACCAATCATCTGTGACTGGCTCATAGGGATCGATTCTGCCAAACCATGGCATTTTGGATGAGTATATCATCTTTTATTTTTAACAAACTTAAATACTCACAATCACTGGGCGAGGTATAGCACTAAATCTGATTTATCCCCGTCACCAGTTTGTTATACAGTTGATCTTCCAGACAACATTTCTTAATGGACACATTTAATTTTATTTACAAAACAGGAGCAGCAACTATGCATGTGCGTTAAACTCCATAACTAAAGAAGAACTCACTGCTAGAGGTTCCCCGCGCTGCTAACACATTGGTTTACACAGATCGTGTGATCTTACAACACAGGGTTATTCTTAAAGCTACATTCTTATGTTTATCCAAACTATAATTACTACAATGGTACAATCACTTTTTAACTTCCTCCCTAGCTCCTGAAAGGTAGACCAAAGGACCTCAATACCTGCCCTGACTAGGGGTAGAATTTTCTGCCTGTCAGGCGGGCGAGCCCGACCCAATCTCCGGCGGGCAGGGAGCCGAACCCTGCATGAGAAGTGGGTCCTGCCGCCATTTTATGTGTGCGGGCCAATTAAGGCCCGCCCAACGTGGCATCTGCCAGGAAGCGCTATGCGCTTCCTGTGCGGGCAGGGGGGGGATTCCCCAAAAGCGAGAGTGCGCTCCTTCGTGCATGCGCACAAAAGAGCGCACATCGCCCTGAGGCTAAGTGTTGCCTCAGGGAGATTGCTGACATCTGCATAATCTTTAAAAATAGAAAAATAAAAAAATCCTTAACATGTCCCCCTCATGTGACGCTGTCACACGAGATGGGACATGTTAATAAATTTCACTGAAACTTTAATCAGCTTTTTTAAACCCTACATAAAACCTCATCCCGCCGGTGGATGAGGTTTCAAGCTTTTTCAGAAGCCCGCTGGGGCTCCTGGCCTACCCACCAGCCTTAAGGTTGGACGGGCAGGTCCTTTAATTGTTTTAATTATCCTGATTTTGCTGTGTCCCCGCCTTCCTGAAAGTTTAAATGGGCCGGGATGACGTCGGGGGAAACCCCCGACGTCATCTAGCGTCACGTTTGCGTCGGCAAGCGGGCCCCGCCCCCAGCCCCATGTCCTTGGTACGAACATGTACCACCATTCTGGCTCACTCCCTTTCCTCAGCAGAATATTCTGCAACCTCTCCATGATTTACTTTACTCATAGACAATGCTGGAATTTTGCAGAAATGCCTGTCTGTCCCCCTAACTATGAAATCTCCTATGACTGCATTTCTACACTTAGATAAAAGCAAAAACTGTGGATGCTGGAAATCTGAAACAAAAACAAATATTGCTGGAAAAACTCTGCAGGTCTGTCAGCATCTGTGGAAAGAAGAGTTAATGTTTCGAGTCCATATGACTCTTCTTCAGAACTAAAGAGAAGTAAAAATGTGGTCATTTTAAATTTTTTATATGTATATATATTTTTCCCATCTATTTTTATTATTATTTTAAAAATTTATTCCCATTGATTGTTTTACCCCCACCTTTTAGCCTATTTCGATCTTTGCTCCCACACTGTCCCCTCCCCCCACCCCACCCCCACTAGGGCCATTTGTCACTTGGTCATCCTGCTTTATCCTCTTAATGTCATCATTAGCACCTCCTTTAACCAGTATCACCATGAACACGCCTTCAACCTTTTGTTTAAGACATATTTTGCAACCTCTCCTTTGCCTCCACCAATCACTGGCCTTCTATCCAGCTTCACCTGACCCAACCCCCTTAAACAGTATATATTTTACCACATTTTTACTTTCCTTTAGTTCTGAAGAAGAGTTATATGGACTCAGAACGTTAACTGTGCCTTTCTCTCCACAGATGCTGTCAGACCTGCTGAGTTTTTCCAGCAATTTTTGTTTCTGTTGCATTTCTACACTTTGCTGTTATCCTCCCAGTGCAGGCCCTTGCACATTGGTGCCATAGTCTGAACTGCACTCTTTCAAGATGTTGTCACTTCCAGCAGTCTCCAGAGCTGTGTACCAGTTTTAGAGTGGCACACCACCCCCGCCACCACACAAAGTCAGCTGTGCTTCCTGCCTCTTCCTACTCTTCTTGCTGGTCACCCATCTACTATCCTGAACTCTCTCTGCCTGTGGGCTGGTCACCTCCTGGAATGTACAATCTCCACAGTCTCTCCACCTCCCTGATGCCCCAACTGAGCCCAGCTGCCCCTTGAGCTTAGAAATCTTGAGCTTGAGCTGAAGCAGGTGGAGACATTTTCTACGCATGGTCCCCCAAAACATAGGAAGTGTCCTGAAGTTCCCATGTGGCGTAGGAAATCCAAGCAACAGGTCTCAGTTGCCATGATCTATATAAAAAATCTCTATTTCCTCTTTTAGGGCCTAGTTAGTGCCTTATTAACTATTAATTTTAAATCATGCCCCTAGACCTTCTCTGTTAATACACATATGAATTCACTTGCTGTTATACTTGTCCTGGTTTAAATTTGTAACTCTCCAGCTCCTAGTTTAAACCAATGTCCTAGTTTAGAGAGAAAGAAAAGATAAATATTCACCAACCAATCACTTACCTGCCTTCCAGTGCGATCACACTTCGATTTTCTTTTCCTTGAACCAGCCCATCGCCTCCCAATCACTGCTCTATTTAAGAACTTAAGAAATAGGAGCAGGAGAATACCCCACCAGTCACACTCAGCTCTTGCTCCTGGTCTTGGGCCTCCTTTGCCAATGCTTTATTTATTCCTGCTGGCCTCACTCAGCTCTGTCTCTTGGTCCATATCTCAGAACCATCCAGAACACAGCTATTCAAAAATATTGTCAAGAAATGAATCAGAAATTACAGGTTGGTTATATATTAGTTGGGCAGAAAATGCTAAACAAGTGTTCAGGATTCACTATCAAGTTACTTATTTAAAGGATCTCAAAAGCTGTAAAATGAAGTAAGTGTTGCCTTAGAGATAATGCTTGAAGAATGCACAAATGAAAGGAAGGGAAGAGTTTATATTGCACTTTTATTAATTCATAAATTTGTCAAGACCTTCAAGGTTGACCAATTTCCAGAGAATTAGTCCAAGACCGCTGCACTATCTAGACTAACTATTCAAATATATCAGTAGCGTGCCTGGCCTGGGAATGCTGGGTGTTCAGTAGGTTAAAGCAGAAATGTGTTGCATTGCCCAGTACTGGTGATCCTTACCTTGTGGATCAGGAAAAAAAATGACCAAAATCAGGCTAGCATTGTCATTTACTAATACTACCTGTTTCATTCTTTCATTTTTGACAATTTACCAAGAAACCTTTCACTCAGTGGTGAGATTGCTGATATGAGATTGCCGACATTGCCAATATCTTTTTCCAGTTTCCACACTGACAGTATCACACAAAGGCTAGTCACATTGTAGCCCCTATTCTTCCCCTCATTCTTCACACACACATATAATTATAACAAAGGACTAATGTTTGTCAAACGGCAACGTCCGCATTTATAACAATTTCCTTTTTCCAGTATTATCCTTTATTGTCTTTGTGAACAGAATTACCCAATTTATATCACTGAATACAGTTTGAATTGGTCCAATAGCATTCATTCATTCATTGCTAACCTGAAGTGGCCCTTATATCTGGAATCTTATTTAGCCATTGGACAGCAAAATCATTTATTCCATTTATTAGCTGTATTTTAAACTCAAGTAAAATAGATATAAATTTTACAACTGCAGAGAGAGGGAAAACTAAACAAAGAAAAAGCCAAATTGAATTTACACAGACTTATATTAAAATTTAAATTTTTCTTTCATTTTTACTGTTTGTACAGACTTATGATACTTCCTGCAGTTCAATAGGTTCATTTGTAGAGCCCAAAACTGATTCTGTCTTTAATACCAGAGCTTGTGTCACCACTCTGCGATCAAAGTTTATCACTATTTTTTTTCTTTCAAAGAGTGATAGCTTCCCATGGGACCAACCCAATTAGCTGTCCATGAATGTATCACATGAAGGGAGTAATTAGTAGACACCACAACTGCCTTTTCTGAATGCTGCAGCACCAGGTGATACCAAAAGGCACAAGTGATAATTAGTGATGCTTTTCAATGTATCGCATGTGCTGATTCTGTGCTGTAAATATGATATAATAAACTGTATAATTCTCCATCTGTTAGTTTTATGCCATGGCATACGCCTGTACGGAATAAATTGCAGGAAGAAATGTTCAAATCCTGTTCAAATCCTGTTCTATACAATACTTCATACACTACATTTTTCACTTTTCTCATACGTACATACCCTGAAATTTCATATATCTCACATGGGAGAATAACTTAACTCTCCCTCCCACCGAGATATCATGAATATAAAGGGGGTGATTTTACCACCAAGCAGAGAGTAGAACAGGCAGCCACATCACTGTTGAATTATACATCTATTTTTTCTCTCCTGCACACAAGACAAGAATCTTAACTGGGCGCAGGATTCGTATGGGTAAGGTGGAGACAACAGGTGTGTTATGACACAGCAGTTGGTAAAGGCTGAGTTGTTTAAATCCCAGGGGGGAACTTGAACAACTGTCATAACCTATATTTTCAATTGGTGTGTTTGAGATGCAGATCTGAATTCAAGAATATGACCACTGAGTCTCAAAAGGCTTTTTATATAGAACTAAATTAAATATTTATTGATTTAACAACAAATTAAACACATGCCTACAAATTACTGCCATAATAACTTATAAATAAATCCCCAAATTAATCACTCCCAGGTAAATCTTCACCAAGGCAACAGTAACCCATAGGGCGGAATTTTTGAGGCTGCTGGCGGCGGGAGTGATAGGTGGCGTTCACGGAAAATATGGTGGGGCCCATTCACGATGGCGTGAAGGCAGGTCATGATCTTCTGCTCAGCCTGCCGGTGGTGGGCCGCGTTTCCAGCCATCGGTCGGCAGGGAGCTAATTGCAATACGCTAGCATATAATTAAAAGGCCATCCTGCCAGGCTCTTGGAACCCTGCCGTATTGTCCATCCGCATTGGTGGGAAAGCATGCCGATGTGTTTCACTACAGCATGCAGACAAAGTGCACTTGGCGGCCTTCACTTTGGGGGAACTGAGGTGAGTGAGCAGCAGCGTTCTCCACAGCTCACCCGTTGTTTACAGGCCTCAGGGGCACTGGGGGGGGCGGGCAAGGGTAATTGACGCCTGGCCCCGTAGGCAACTGCTGAGGGGTTGGGGGGTGTCTGGGGGCAAGTGCTGGTCAGCCTTGGAGGCGACTGCTGAAGGGTGGTGAGGGGGAGGGGCAAGTGCTGCCCTGGCGCTGCATGCCGCACACAGGCAATTGAGGTGGGGGGCAGGGTAAACGAGGAAAATGGCCACACATTAGGTTCACCAGTATGAACTGACCATGCCTCAGCAACTAAGACAGATCAGGCGCAGCCACAGTGATATGATTGGGGTCGGGCTCCTAGCCTGCCCGCTCATGCAAACAACGCGGGGGTGCCAAAGGGCCACCAAGCACTCAATGCCTTACCAACCCCGCCCCTCCCACCTTCCCTGGCAAAGACTTCGAGTCCGCCACCACTTTATTGGGCCACAGAGCAGTTGGATTGCACACGAACAATCTCCTCGTCAACTCTGGCCATGTAGCAGTCACTGTTGGAGGCGCTCACTGCAATCTCAGTGTCCTGGTTTCGACCAGTGTACCCCATGTTGCAGGTTGAAAGGGCAGCCATGCAGTGCACTCATCGCTGGCCATTCGAGTTGTGACCAGCACTCTCTGGGAAGCATTAAGGGGCGGTCACACAGGGCCAGGAAATGTGCTAAGTACAGCCATGATAACCACATCTCTCTCTCTCATGCTGCAGGACGACCACATCAGGATCATGGATCCTGGTGACCTAGCTGTATGCCTGATGGTCTACAGAGACCATAGAAGACAGAGGCTGCTGGCTGTGCAAAAGCAGGAGCAGCAACCTCATGAAGAAAGGGCAGCAGGGGCTCCCGCAACACGCTGCCCAGGAGCGAAAGGGAAGCCGAGGCTGGTTGATACCTAGCGACACCCAGGGTCTATAGATGCCGCCTGTCATTCCTGCAGATGACTGAGAGCCTGTGTCACCGACAACTGCGCATGGCTAAAGGGGGAGGGCAAACAGACAGAGATTGTGGTACATATTGGTACCAACGATATAGATAGAAAGGGGGATGAGGTCTTGCAAGCAGAATTTAGGGAACTAGGAAGCAGATTAAAAAACACAACTTCAAAGGTAGTAATCTCTGGATTACTTCCGGTGCCACGTGCTAGTGAGTACAGAAATAGGAGGTTGGTCCAGATGAATGTGTGGCTGGAGAGATGGTACAGGAGGGAGGGCTTTAAATTTCTGGGACATTTGGACCATTTCTGGGAGCAGTGGGACCTGTACAAGGCAGATGGGTTGCACCTGAACCGGAATGGGACCAACATCCTTGTGGGGAGGTTTGCTAGTGCTGTTGGGGAGGGTTTAAACTAACTTGGCAGGGGGATCGGATCCTCAGAGGAGGTTCAGCAGGGGGAAATGCACAGCCAAAATTAGAAGAGAGAGAAAGTGAGTCTGGAAGGCATAGAAATTATAGGCCAGCTAAGGCACAAGGGGGTTTGGCAAGGTTGGATGGTATTTATTTTAAGGAGCCTGACAAATAAGGCAGATGAGTTGAGGGCACAAATTAACACATGGAAGTATGATGTAATTGCTGTCACAGAGACATGGTTGAGAGAGGGGCAGGATTGGCAGCTCAATATTTCAGGATATAGGGTCTTCAGGCGAGACAGGGAAGGAGGTAAAAGAGGAGGGGGCATTGCATATTGATCAAGGAATCAATTACAGCAGTAAGGAGGGATGACATCTTAGAAGGCTCCTCAAATGAAGCCATATGGGTAGAACTGAAAAACAAATATGGAGCAATCACATTGCTGGGAGTGTACTATAGGCCCCCAAATAGTCAGAGAGAAATAGAAGAGCAGATGTTAGGCAAATTTTAGGGAAGTGTAAAAATAATAGGGTAGTAATAGTGGAGGATTTCAACTTCCCCAGCGTTAACTGGGTTCGTCATAGTGTGATAGGTTTAGATGGAGCGGAATTCTTAAAATGCATCCAGGAGAGTTTTTTAAGCCAGTACGTAGAAGATCCTACAAGAGAAGGGGTGGTCCTGGACTTAATTTTAGGGAATAAAGCCAGGCAAGTGGTAGAGGTATCAGTGGGGGAGCATTTTGCAGATAGTGATCATAACTCCATTAGATTCAGGGTTGTTATGGAAAAGAACAAGGACGGGCCAGAAATCAGAGTTCTAAATTGGGGAAAGGCCGATTTTAATAAGATCAGGTATAATTTGTCCAGAGTGGACTGGGAGCAGCTACTTTTAGGTAAATCTGTGTCAGAGCAGTGGGACTCATTCAAGAAGGAAATAGGGAGAGTACAGGGCCAACATATTCTAGTAAAGACAAAGGGTGGGACCAACAAATCCAGGGAACCCTGGATGTCGAGGGGTATACAAGGTTGGATAAAGAGAAAAGGGAGGCTTATGGCATTTACCGAGGTTTTGGGTCCCTTGTTGTTTGTGGTATACATAAACGATTTAGATTTGAATGTAGGCGGGTTGATCAGTAAGTTCGCAGATGACACGAAAATTGGCGGGGTGGTGAATAGTGAGGAGGATAGCCTTAGATTACAGGAGGATATAGATGGGCTGGTCAGCTGGGCTGATCAGTGGCAAATGGAATTTAATCCAGCTAAGTGTGAGGTGATGCACTTGGGCAGGACAAACAAGGGACGGGAATACACGATGAATGGTAGGACCCTGGGAAGTACTGAGGATCAGAGGGATCTTGGTGTGCATGTCCACCGGTCCCTTAAGGTAGCGGGACAGGTAGATAAGTTGGTTAAGAGGCATATGGGGTACTTGCTTTATTAGCTGAGGCATAGAATATAAGAGCAGGGAGGTTATGCTGGAACTGTATAAAACGCTGGTTAGGCCACAGCTAGAGTATTGCATGCAGTTCTGGAATCCGCATTATAGGAAGGATGTGATTACACTAGAGAGAGTGCAGAGGAGATTTACCAGGATGTTGCCTGGGCTGGAGAGTTTTAGTTATGAGGAGAGATTGGATAGACTGGAGTTATTTTCCCTGGAGCAGAGGAGGTTGAGGGGGGACATGATTGAGGTGTATAAAATTATGAGGGGCATAGATAGGGTAGACAGGAAATAACTTTTCCCCTTGGTAGAGGGATCAATAACCAGGAGGCATAGATTTAAGGTAAGGGGCAGGAGGTTTAGAGGGGATGTGAAGAAGAATTTTTTCACCCAGAGGGTAATGGGAATCTGGAACTCACTGCCTGAAAGGGTGATAGAGGCAGAAACTCTCATAACATTTAAGAAATGTTTGGATGTGCACTTGCGATGCCACGGCATACAAGACCCAGTGCTGGAAAATGGGATTAGATTAGTTAGGTACTTGTTTGATCAGTGCAGACTTGATGGGCCGAAGGGCCTTTTTCTGTGCTGTAGACCTCTATGACTCTTGACTGTATGGCTAGGGACCTGGTGACTCACATCTGCCACTTACTGAAGCACTGGAGCCCAGCGGACATGGAGGCATCCACTGCCAGTGGCTGTGAAAGTGACAGCGGTGCTCAATTTCTATACCAGTGGCTCCTTCCAGGGCTCCACAGGTGACTCTGTGGGATTTTGCAATCTGCCACCCACAAATTCATCCATGAGGTCATGGATGCCATCTTCTCCATGGCACACAACTTTGTGCATTTCGCCCGGGACCAGGACAGCCAGGATGCAAGGGCCATTGGATTTGCCCTGATCTCGGGTTTCCCACATGTGCAGGGTGCAATTGACTGCACTCATGTGGCACTCAGGTCTCCATCGCTACACTCAGTGGACTTCAGTAACCACAAGAGCTCCCACTTACTGAACGTGCAGCTGGTATGTGACCACCAGAAACATATCGTGCAGGTGTGGGCACGGTTTCCAGGGACTGTGAACAATGCCTATATCCTGAGTCACTCACAGATCCCTGCAGTCTTTCAGGGTCCACAGAGACTGCAGGGTTGGCTCCTTGGGGACAAAGGCTACCCGTAGAGGCCGTGGCTGATGACACCCGTGCTGCGGCCTCAGACTACAGCAGAGCGACGCTATAATGAGGCTCATGCTGAAACTTTGTGGAGCAGGCCATCGGGATGCTGAAGATGCGGTTCTGGTGCCTGGACCAGTCTGGTGGAGCCCTGCAATACAGTCCGCAGAGGGGTCACGCATCGTCATCATCTGCTGCGCCCTTTACAACCTGGTGCTGCAACGGCGTGAGGAGCTGGCTGAGGAGGGGAGGGAGGAGCTGGAGGTCTCCTCCGATGAGGAGGATGCTGACAGGGATAAGGGTGAAGGGGTCCTTGGTGGTGACGATGATGGGGATGAGGGTCTCGCACTGGCTAGATGAGGCAGGCGCACTCGGGAGGCCCTCATAGCTGCCAGATTTGTGGTGGATGATGACAACATGCAGTGAAGTGTCCCTGTGGATCCTCACATCACAGTTGTGAATGTTTGACTCCAGTCTGGCTTATGGCAGCACCAATACCCTCTAAGAGAATGCTCCTGTCATGGAGACGCAGTCGCTCGATCACAGGAGGATGATGACAACATACAGTGAGGACACTCCATAGATCTTCACATGGGCAGAATTTTACATTTGATGTGTGGACGCGTGTCCGACATGCCCGAGCGTAATATGACGCGCGAAGACATCGGGCGTGCGTCCTAACATCATCGTGCACTTGCACGATATTTCATTTGGTGGGCATGTGCTAGAATCGGCTGCGCGCCCGCCAATAATTGAAAGGCCTATTAAGGTCATTAACAAGCTAATTAAAATCAAAGTAACGCTGCCCGTCCAACCTTACGGTTGGTGGGCGGGCGAAAAGGCCAAGCGGCCTTTACATTTTTTGGGAAACCTCATCCATGAGCGGGATGAGGATTCCTGAAGCAAATGAATATTAAATAAAAACTTTATTTTTGAATTAAAAACATGTCCCAGCTCACACGACGGAGTCACATGAGGTGACATGTACTTAAAAAATTTTCAGTGTCTGTTAATTTTTTAAAAAGCGCTTCAATCTCCCTGAGGCAGCTCCAGAGTGCGAGGCCCAGCTCTCCCTCCTCCCCCGCCCGCACAGGTAGCACTCAGTGCTGCCACTCACGATCCACACAGGGCGGGCCTTAATTGGCCCACCCACGTGAAATCACGGAGCCAATCTGAGGCTGTGTCCACTTTCAGCACCTCAGCCCTTCAGGAGCTGGTGCACAACATCACTCGTTGCTGATGCTGATGTGATGGGGCCCAGCCCCACCTTAAAAGTGCTGAGAGCACACAGAGAGAATGGGAGACCTCTGTGGCACCTGCCCACTACATTCTGGCATCAATGACCAGCACTGCCAAGGTGCAGGCATCAGTCATATTTCCAGGGAGTGTGAGGCTGGACCATCACTGTGGTCTGAAGGCTGCACAGAGCACAGGGAAGAGGCCCTGGACTGAGAAACCTGCCTTTTATCTTGTGCAGAAAGGTTTCACATCTGAGTGACAAGAACACTGCTCATCAGAACAAGGAGCCACAGGGAGGGAGACATTCTTGAGAGTTTATTGACAATAGTGAACAGTATGTACAAGTGATTAACACTCATGCCCAGACTGTGCAATTAATTCTCCTTAACTGTCCTAATCCTGCCACTATATCTTGGTGCTACCTGGACATCCACAGTGGAGGTGGAGGCAACCTGCTGACTGTGACACCCTGTCTGTGATGCCTTTAGTGAGTGTCCTCTGGAGGACCGAGACTTGGAGGGCCCCAGCCTGCTTTTGGGATCCTGCTATGTGGCAGTGGTCACCTTCCTTGGCCTGTGAAGCTGGATCTGTGGAGGTCACAGGAAGAGGGGAGTCGGATGGACCGGTCTCTCCTAGTCACCTGGGTGGATGGCCCCAGAGCGTGCACCTGCTGATCCTCCTCCCTATGAGTGCCCAAGTGGCCCTGGCTGACTCTGTGAGCGGAAGGGGTAACTGGAGTGAGATTGAGCTACCCAGAACCCCTCTCACGTACACGCTGTTGGAGGCCAACTATGGCATCAGTGATGGAGTTAAGCCAGAGCAGCAGTGCAGGAGTGACATTCTGGACCAAGGTCTCCATAGCAGCCACCATCCTGCCAATGTTGACCTCGGTGCATTGCAATGCCGGCGCTATCATATCAGCCTAAAGACAGATGGACTCCGCCATTGTGCCTTGCAATCTGAGGAGTGCAGAGTCCATCCCTTCCAGCTCCAGCAACTGTGACATGACCGAGTCCAGAGGCTCGTCATCTGACTCAGACTCAGCAACGTTCTGGCCTCCAGCAGTCCTCTGAGTGCCGGGGATCTGGGGAGTCCCTGCCTCCACCTGCTGTAGATCAGAAAGTGCGATGTGCTCCCCAGATTGTGGTCCCAAGGCTACTCTAAAGCTAGGGCCCACCAAGATGTGTGCCTCTATGCTGGTGGAAGGTGTGGGTGAGCACTGTGACGGGACTTCAGAAAGAGTGCCTTCAGATACCTCTTCAGAGGCTTCTTTGGCTAGCTTGGAGGCTCTGGGTCGTGGACTCCGTCTGCTGCTTCCCAGATGTGCTTGTGAAAGCAAGAGGAAATAATTAGTGCATGGCAGTGGCCTGCAAAAGAGGACACATCACTCACAGCATGGTTATCTGATGGATGTTGCACTGCTGTATCCTCACTTGCTAGAGCAGCGCTGACCTCACTGTCAGCACAGGACCAGTCCCGGCCATCGCCGGCCAGCTGGATGGCTGTTTTCAAATTCTTTGAGAACTTTAAATTCCGGTATCCGTCCACCTGTCTGTGACCTTTCCCTCCTGTTTTGAGCCAGTTTGTCCTACATGGAAAGAGATGGGGAGAGTGTACCAGGACTCCTGCCGGGCCAGATGATAAGTATGCCTGGACTGTGGGGCCGGTGAGTGGTCTCATGGACAGGATGAGGGCAATAAAGGTATGTGTGAAAGAATGAATGGTGATGTCACTTGCACTGGCAGTGAGTGAGGGCTCTGTGGATGTGTGATGGGTTTGTGAGTGTGTGAGTTGGGAGTGATGAAAAGAGTGACTTACCCTGGTGGAACGGAGGAGATCATTCATCCTTTTGCGGCACTGAGTGGCTGTCCTCCTCTGCAGGGCATTGGCACTGACCACCACTGCCACCACCTCCCAAGCCGGGTTGGTGACATTGCTACCCATCCTGTGGACAGATCGGGGGTAGAGCGGCGGGCCTCCACGGTATCCAGCAGTCGCACGAGGGACCCATTGTTGAAGCGGGGGACTGCAGTCTTTTTGCCTTTGCTGGCCATGTCTCCCAGGCAGCGATGGTGAGCTGGAGGCGATTAGCGCTTTGCTGGCGGATGCCTTTTAAAGATGGCGGCCGGGGTGATGGCGAGTGGGCGAATGAGAGCCCACCCGCCATGGAAATAGCGTGTTTCGCGGGAATGAATATAAAATGATGCGGGCTCAGGAAGATACGGCGTTAAAACCTGCCATTTTCATTGGCGGGTTGGACTCCATTTTATCCGCCCGCTACTGCACTTTTTGCAATTCTGGGAAAATTCAGCCCGTAGACTTTAAACAGACATCAGGCAAAACACATTTGACCTTACAAATTCAAAATGAGGTTCCTTTCAATTTGTTTCCTTTGCAGGCACAGCTGTAGACTTACAGGCTGATTAGATCTTAGGTGTCTCTCACTTATACACACAAACTCCTTTCGGTTTATACCTAGCTTCCCCTTTGAATATAAATTTTCCAATTTATTACTAGGTTTTTAAATTTTACCTTTCCTAATAGTAATCCTTTCATTCCCCCAATTTTATTAGTAATATAAACAGATTGCTTGTCGTCTCCCAGCTTGGTGCAAGATTTTACCCATTCTTTTGAATGGTTTATTCAACAAATGCAAATTTACACTTTACCTTCTTCTTACATTTATCCAATTAACATCTCAAAATTACTATACGTCAAACTAGATGGCTTTAATCCAATGAAGCCACACGCAGACACACACATAGACACAGACCTTACTGCAGTTCAATTTAACAACAATTTCCAATAACATTACAGGCATTGATATCTCTTCATGACATCCCCTTCCCTATCGAGGAATGAACCGTCATAATTTTAAAAGATGGCTTCATTGTTAATAACCCATCTCACACTATCATCTATACTTATTACATCATTACATTACCAGATGCATGTATTAACATAACAATATATATGCACAAGCCCTTGGCATCAGTCGAAATCACTCCAAATCAGTGTCCAGGGGCAGAATTTTGCCCTTGGTGTGTGGGATTGGCGAGGGCGGTCAGGGAGACAATCACCGCCTGTGATCAGCAGCGCACTGCGATTTTACAGGGGTGGGCCAATTAAGGCAATTTGCGCATGTGCGTGAATGTGCATTGAGTAATCTCCCTGCGGCACAGAGCTGCCTTAGGGAGATGAAGAATATATTTTAAAAATTAATAAACAGCAGAAAAAATTAATGAAACATGTCCCCTCACGTGACCCTGTCACATGAGCAGGGACTTGTTTTTAATTAAAAGTTAAAGTTTTTATTTCATTTGTATTTGATTTTGGAAACCACATCCTGCCTGTGGATGAGATTTTGAAAAAAATGCTAAGGCCGCTTGGCCTTTTCGTCGGCCTATCAACCGTTACATTGAACAGGGAGTGAAAAATTCAGCACAATTGTTAATTTAATGGCCTTAATAGGCCTTTTAATTGTCAGTGGGCATGCTGCCAGCTCAGACACGCGCCCGCCAACCGAGCTATCGTGAGAGTGTGCTGACATCGGCCGTGTGTGCCGACGTCAATGTTCGCACTCTTAATTTCACACTCGGGCGCGCGCCCACATGCCGAGCAAAACATCCTGCTGTAGGTTTTTAAAAAATGTCCAATTTTCCCTTTAAGCTTCAAACTCTTGGGCCAGAATTTTCCTGTTGGCGTGCAGGGGCGGGCCCCGCACGCCAACACGTAAAATGATGCGCGGTGACATCTGGCGAGTGTCCCGACATCACCACGTGCCATCGCGATATTTGGGAAGGCAGGCAGGCTATAAGTTCAGGTGCATGGCCGCCATCAATTAACGGGCCAGTTAAGGCCCTTGAGGCAGCAATTGATTTCGATTTTTCGCGGCCCGTGCAATCTTAAGGACGTCGCATGGGCACAACGGGCAGACAGGTAGGAGACATTTTTATAAACCTCATCCATGGGTGGGATAAGAGGGGTGAGTGGGGTCGAAAATGTGATGTTTGAGGGATTTAAGTGTGAAAGTAACTTTTACTTGCCTGAGTGAGCAAGAAGCCTTCAAAACTCATACCAGCTGCTAGGACAGGAGTAAAAGCCTTGGTCGGGACTCGACAGTAAAGTTCATTTCTGGGGCCTGCAGCTTTCAGGAAGCCTTCCCTTAGCCTGGGAATGGGAGTTGTGCACTCCACTGGAGGCACCTCCTTTGAGGAGGAAGGGAGGGCCAGAAGTGGGGAAGGCTAGGAGTCCACATTCAGCCTCCAGGGGAGCCACCTTTGGGAGAAGAGGCGCAGGCACAAGGGGCGCAGGGCCAACAGGAAGTGCAAGGAGGAAGGAGCCGCAGAAGACGCCACTATCCTGCTGCCAGGGTTTACAAGCGGTGAAGCAGCTACCTCAATATGACTGAGGTGCAGTGCCGAAGGAGTCTCCGTCTCTCAAGAGAGACAGTCACCTCCATTTGTCAGATGAATGGCCCTGAGATCTCCACCAACTGTGTGGGTGGACACCCCATGTCAGTGGCTCTAAAGGCCACAGCTGTCTTCAACTTCTATGCCTCTGGTTCCTTCCAGGGATCGATGAGTGATCTCTGCGGAGTCTCCCAATCAACTGTCCACACGTGTGTCAAGCAGGTGACAGATGCCCTATTCAGGCATGCATTGATGTTCATCCACTACCGCTGGGACCAGGCCAGCCAGACACAGCGAGCCATTGCTGGCTTCCCCTGTGTCCAGGGTGCAATCAACTGCACATATGTGAGCCGGGTGCCTTTATCAACAGGAAGGGATTCCACTCCATGAACGTGCAGATAGTGTGTAATCACAGGATGCTGATTCTACAAGTCTGTGCAAGATACCCAGGCAACTCCCACGACACCTACATCCTCAGACACTCCCAGGTGCCGGGGCTCTTTACTGCTCCAACCCGGCTGGATGGATGGCTGCTGGGTGACAAGGGCTATCCCTTCAAAAGGTGGCTCATGACGCCTCTCCCCCATCCAAGAACAGAAGTTGAGCAGCGGTACAATAGGAGCTATACCTCCACAAGGGCTGTGGTAGAGAGAACCATCGGTCTTCTCAAGATGCGCTTCTGATGCCTGGAGTGCTCAGGGGCGCACTCCAATACCCCCCAGATTGTATGTCACTGATAGTGGTTGCATGCTACGCTCTCCACAATCTGGCACTGGAAAGGGGGGATGCAGTGGACGAGGAAGACATGGACACAGTTGCTCCGGATGCACATGTTGAGTCCAGCAGTGAGTCCGAGGATGAGCACACACAGGAGAACGCTGAGGGGGAAGACGCTGACCCGGCATACTCCAGGGAGGCAGGGGCACCCAGGAGGCTTTAATCAAAACAATCTTCAGCTAGACCACCACGGATGGACCTTCAACATATGCCAGGGCTGCAGGCTCCACACTCGATACCTGAGTGCTAAATCAGCCTGGATACTAACATTAACTAAGGCCCTTGTCAATAAAGCTCAATGTCAAACAACTCACTAAAACAACATGGCTTCTCGTACACATGCAGAAGTAAGGAATCACCCTGAGGCATGGCAACATGTCAAAATTTATTGAGCAAACAAAAGTAAATTCATAAAGTAAAACAAAAACGGTATTGGACATCACATAAAAGCACCATCGATAAATCCGTGGTGTGCCTAAGGTGCGTTAAATTTAGGCTTACGGGTGCTACGTCTAGATGCTGTCCCCTCGCTGGCACTGGCATCTGAGACAACCTGCTCACTCTGCTGTCCTGTTGTCCTCGATGACCTTGGCAGACGTCCTCTGGCCCATGGAGCATTTGATGGCCCCGCCTGGGAGGGAGCAGCCAGTTCCACTGCTGGCGTCTCCCCAGTTACCGCAGCCTCATCGGATGCCACGGTCACTGGTAGAGGGGCGGAGGAGCTGCTACCCGCATCCGGAGTGCCCTGAGAGGAGCCCGCAAAGGCGACAGGCAGCTGCCGGGCTGATGTGAGGTCACTTCGGACCTCCCTGCTTACAGTAGATGGATTGGCACCATGCTGGGATAATTGATGCCCAAACCATCTCCCACACTGGCACTGACCAGCTGTGGCCAATGCCAATGTGAGGGCTTGCAGGTCCCAGCGCAACCCCAGGAAGCCCTGATTGGTCTCTAGGAGGAGCCTCTCCACGACAGTCGCCACTCTCTCCATGGAGGAAGCATTGCGCTCTGCCATGAGACTCATTGCATCGGTGACGCTCCGCATGGACTCCTCCAGCACGAGCACCATGCCACGCATAGCCTCATGTATCTCCGCCAGATTGTCTTGCATATCCTGCTGCTTCCAGCGCTTGCTGCCTCACGGACAACTCCAGAGGCACATCGTCAGCCATCGACCGAGCATGTACCTGGTCCTCAGCAGTCCTCCGACTGCCAGCGCCATGGGTACTCTCTGTCTCTGCCCACACCTCAAGCGAGTATGAAGTGCCCTCACCGCCGTGCCCTGGGTCATTAGCCGAAGATCTAATTCACACCGAGGTGCTAGTATCTGCACTGGTACCTGCCTGGCTGAGATGGTGTGACGCTGGTGAGTGGATTTGCTCTAGAGTTTCAGGTGGGCCCTCTGCCTCTTCCTCCCGGCCCTGCTCCAGTGATGCTAAAAGGAAGAAAAAGGACATTTGATTAGTTACAATGTAGACAATGTCAATTTGCATGCCGCTCCCTCAGATCATGTTGCTAAGTTTAATCACGGAGCATTCAGCAGTGCCATGGCTTCGGTGACACACATGGTGACCTGAGTGCTCGCCAAACATACCTCCCTGTGGCACCCCAGCCTCACTGCTACTGATGGACCTGGGGGCATGGCGCCTCTCCAGATCCACGGCCTGCTGCTCGAAAGCCGTAAGATGGGCCAACCCGGCCTGCCCTCCGCCAGGCGCATTCGTTTTGACGCATTGTGCGCAGTCTTTTCCTGAAAAGGAGAGAGGAGCATTGATTAGTCCAGCCTGCACCGGAATTCCCATCGCATCCCTGCCAACCCAGCCGGAGTGGGACATTGCAGGACTCCAGTTCTTCATCACCCCACAGCTGCCGCACACTCACCCAAACAAGCCAGGGTTGACCCCAACCCATTGCCCAAATGCTGCCTCCTTCACATGTGGCACCACAAGGTGTCACTTTCCTAAGCAAGGAGGCACAAGCACGTGGAGCGCAAACACCAGCAAATGGATTGGTGCCTCGCCAACTGGAAGCTCCCCTCCCAGCATGTTAGCACCCTGACTTTGACATACTTTCCAGTTCCAGCTCTCTGCCTAGGTGCAGACCCTTGACTTTCAACCTCATTCTATACTCTGGGTGTCGGTGTCACACATGCTGCGGATGCAGAACACACCCTAGCTCAACCCTCTCAGGGTGGACTGGACATGGGCAATCTCTGCTGTCACACTCAGCGAGGGATACATGCCATGAGGGATTCCATTGCATTACTGTACTCAGAGTTGGCAGGGGTGTGGGGGCGGGGGTAGGTGGTTTGGGGGAAAGGGTGACGGCTGCATTAAATGACTGGAGGCAACATGGTACTCACCCTTCCCGAGCGCAGGAGATCATTGAACCTTTTGTGGCACTAGAGCCATGTGCCCCGCGCCACACCATGGGAGCTCACACTCTCGGCCACCTCCTCCCACGCACATTTGGTTAGGTCGGGGGGGGGTGGCCTCCGCCTTCTGTCTGCAGTCGATTGCACCCTGGATGTGGAGGAAGCCAGCAATTGCTGCAAAGCCTCTGGTGCAGGCAGGCAGCCCACAATTTCCAAAAGCTCATCCACAGGCAGGGTATGAAGGGTCAGCAGCATTGTCAATGTGAGCAATGAGGAGTTTTGGGGATTGTGAGTTGCTGGTTGCTTATTTGAACTGGACAGCTTCATCTCGCTTCAGAACTTCATTCTGAGCATCTCTAGCCTTCATTTCAGGACTCATTGGTGTCTTCCAGGGCCCTGGAGGATTCAGACTGTGTGGGCCCTTCCAGGTATCAGGCAGCCTTCCATTACCCTCATGGATCTCCGCCAGATCCTCCCGCACACCCTGCTGGATGTCCAGCATCTGCTGCCTAATGGATGACTCCAGAGGCCCATAATCAGCCTTCGACTGAGCATTGTCCTCGTCCCCAGCTGTCCTCCGACTGCCGGAGCCCTGGGCACTCTCTTCCTCCACCTGCACCTCAAGCGAGTGTAAAATGCCCTCATCAATGTGCACTGAGATACTAGACAGCACTCTAACGGCAATCTGGTATCTGTGCTGGTGCCTGCTTGACAGAGCGGGCGTGATGCAGGTGCGTGGGGGGCATAGTGGTCCTCTGGTATCAGCAGTAGCCCTTCAGAGTCCGGAGTGCTTGTGAACCTAAAAGGGAGAAGAAGAACATGTCATTAGTTAAAGTTATCACACTGTCACTGTGCATGCCAGACACCCTGGTGAGACCATGGAGATCTGCATCATGGCTCCCTCGTCTTTCGATTATCAATGGGGACTCCAGGCTCAAGGCTCACATCAATGAAGAGAGTACGCTAGAATAGTTGCACAAGCCGAAACTCTCACCTCAGTGCACTGCACTTATTCTTTCGTCTGACACCCCAACCTCACCACGGCTGGTTGACCGAAGCGCATGCCGCCTCTCAAGCTCCAAGGTCTCCTGCTCATAACAGTTGAGGATGAGGAGGTGTGGGAGTCCTCCGCTAGTCCAGGTCCTCTCAGTACTCTTATGGGATGTCTTCTCCTGAAAGGACAGAGGAGCATTGATTAGTCCACTCTCTATCTGCAGCACCATTGCAGCCCGGCCAACCCTACCTGAGGAATACCTTGCAGGGCGCATCAGAGTCATAGCTCTCAAGCCGCAAGGCACTCAGTCCAAGCAGCCAGGGCTCATCTCCTTGGCTAACTCTGGCATCGTTGACAGTTGGCACTCAGACTCGAGCACCCCTGAGTTCCACGGGGGGGATGGCCAGTCCTTAACACTTCTCCACACTGACCCGTGCCAACACGGTATTCACTCTTCCTGAGTGCAGCAGGTCATTGAAGCGCTTCCAGCACTGCACCCAGGTGCGCCGCACCATGCCGTGGCTGCTCACCTGGGCTGCCACCTCCTCCCATGCCCTCTTGGTGAGGTATGCTGGCATCCTCCTCCCATCTCTGGGTTCAAAGGTGTCCTTTCTGGCAGCCACTTCCTCTAGGAGGGTGGCGAAGCACTCATCGGAGAAACGCGGGGCCTACTGCCCCACCAACCTCGCCTCCCACGTTAGTATGCCTTCCTAGGTCTCAGCCATGCCACTGTAGCAACTCCGATGCAGGCAGCCTCCCTGGGGCTGCCTGGGCTGCTTTTGAATCGGCTGCTGGGTCACTATTGGACTCGGTGGACAACAGGCCCCCGCCCCCTCCCGGAGGCTCTCCAGCTGGCTTTCACGCTGGGCAGGCCTTAATTGGGCCTAAATCGCCTTCCAATATCGATCGCAGGCGGTGGTCGGCTTCCTGACCGCCACAGCCCTCCCCTGCCGAGCCCACCCGACAAGGGCAAAATTCTGCCCCACATATAGCTAAATCTGTCTTCCCCAACCTATTCCCACAAATAGGTTAGCTTTTCCAAATCACTTTGACACTTGTTTGGAAGGTAGCTAAATATTTCTTTTAAACTTTCAAGCACCCCCTCATTATCCAATTTGATTAGAGGAAAATCAATTTCAGAGTCCTGCACTTCTACCTCTTTCTCATTATCTACCACCACTAATACCTCTTTTTGTTCCTCTTCCCTGTCAAAGTACTTTTTAAGCATATTTACAATACACACCCTTTGCTTCTATCTTCTATCTGGAGTTTTTATTAAATAATTTACTTCACTCAATTTGTTTTCAATCCTGTAAGGCTTACAAAATCTTGCATTTAATGAATTGCCTTCTACTGGTAACAGAACTAGCACTTTCTCTCCAGGAACAAAACTGTGAGCTGTCGCTTTCTTATCTGCCTTCATTTTCATTACTTGCTGTGGCATCTTTAAATCTTCCCTAGCCAACTCACATGCTCTGTTCAATCTTTCCCTGAAATTTGATACGTCATCCAGGAGAATGGTTTCTGAATTTTGACCCACCAATTTCTCATGAATCAATTTCAGTAGTCCCCTTACCTCATGACCATAAGGGCTCATGATCAAAAGGGCTAAAACCAATTGATGCATTGGGAGCGTCTCTAATAGCAAATAACAAGAATGGAATTCCTCTATCCCAATCCTGTGGATAATCCTGACAGTACGCTCTCATCATAGTTTTTTTAAAGTTTGATGCCACCTTTCCAAAGCTCCTTGTGGTTCCGGATAATAAGCTGTTGACTTAAGTTGTTTTATCTCCAAAACTGTTCATTACTTCCTTAAACAGCTGTGACATGAAATTTGACCCTGATCTGATTGTATTTTCTTAGATAAACCATAGTTAACTCCTCCACAATCTTCTTGGTTGTAATATTTCTTAAAGGTATCACTTCAGGAAACCTAGCAGACACATCCATTATTGTCAGTAAGTACTGATTTCCACTTTTAGTCTTAGGGAAGTGTCCTAAACAATCAATCATGACCCTGGTAAAAGGTTCTTTAAATGTTGGTGTTGGGATTACTGGCGTCAGCTTAATCACTGCTTGTGGTTTCCCTGTTACCTGACATGTGTGACATGTTCTACAGAATTTCAATACATCCCTATGCAATCCTGGCCAAAGAAAATGTTTCTGTACTTTTGCTGTGTCTTTCTAATTCCTAAATGTCCCCCCATTGGAATTTCATGAGCAATTCTCAGTATCTAATTTTGATACCCTAATGGGATAATTATCTGATATACCTCTCTCCAGCTTTCATTTGCTGAAACATGACCCAGCTTCCATTTTCTCCTTAAAATATCTCCCTTAAGGTAATAACATACTGGAATACATTTTGCCTCTGCTTCTGAGTAAGCTGTCTGATATAACAGTTTTAATTGAAAATCATGTTTCTGTAACGCCACGGACATTCTTGAGTTAAGCACTTCAGCTGAATTGTCCTGTAGTCTTTCCTCCTGAATAATGTTACCAAACACAATGCCTGCTAATTGTATTTCGACACCTTCTTCTTGCCTTTGAACTGCCTGCCCATCTTGTTTTTCTTGTTTCAACAGTGTGCCTATGATCTCGTTATCACACAATCTGGAAACAATCCAGGATGCTCTCTCTCTGTAACACCTCTGTTGAAGCCACTTCTGCAGGCTGCTCAACTACTATAGGCATTACCCAAACTGTGACCTAGCTATATCATTACCCAAAATAAATTGAACCCCTGCAATAGGCAATTTTTCCACTACTCCAGCATAATTTCACCTGTCTTCCATTTACCCTTTAAATTTACCTTCACAATGGAATAGGTTTTCCATCTCCATGAACCCCAATTATTATCACTTGCTCCTGCAATACACCCCCTGAACATCAAATATCACTATCCCACAACATTAAGGATTGACTAGTCCCTGCGTCTCTTAAAATTTTAACATCTTTACCTACTCCACCCTGCACACATGGAAAGGCTTTCCCTTCACACACAAAATCTTTAAACATTCCTGCAACCTGCCCTTCAGAATTCTCCTGGGTAAACTGTGAACACATTCTCACTTCTTTACCTATCACTGATTCTTCCTGTTTTACCTGTACATAAGCCATTGTTTTTCCCTGTGCCTGAACCTCAGAATCCACAGTACTTTTATTTCCAGAATTTTTTTGCACCCCAATAATTCCAACAGGTTTTCCCAGTAATCTCCAACACACACCTTCACTTCCGAATATCACTTCTACCCTCAGCACCTCACTTTTTATTCTGAGAAAAAATTTCCTGAGAATTTCCACCTACTCCCTCTCTTCCCTGAGTACCTACCTTCCTTTCACCTTCCCACTTTCTATCCTTTTCCAATTTAAAGGTGTGATGAGAAAAATATTTAGCTCTATGTTCCAACTCATAATCATCAGCTATCCTTGCTGCTTGTCTTACAGAATTGACCCTTTGTTCCTCCACATGAGTTCTCACTACTGAATGCATTAAGTCTTTAATTTATTCCCTAAGTTACTTCCCTAAGAGCTGCATATCTTGTCTCTATTTTTAATGCCCGTATCCACCGGTCAAAATTATTTTGTTTTACTCTCTCAAACTCAATATAAGTTTGCCCAGGCCGTTTTCTCAAATTTCTAAATTCATGGCTGTATGCTTCAAGAACCAACTCATATGCACTCCAAATAGCCTTTTTCACCACATCATAATTCACTGATACTTCTTCAGACAGCGAAGCATATACCTCATGTGCTCTACCCACCAACTTAGGCTGTAACAATAATGTCCAATTTTCCTGTGGCCATTTCATCTGTTTAGGTATTTTCTCAAATAAAATAAGGGACGCTTCAATATCTTTTTCCTCAAACTTTGGAAGAGATTGTGCAAATTTAAACATCTCTCCACTGTGTTCAACGCTGGAGATAAGTCCTTCCTCACCTCCTGGTGTCTTTTTTTAAACTGCCAACATTTTCAATTGGAATTCTCTCTCTCTCTCTTTTTCTCTTTCCTCCCTCTCTATCTTCACAATTTCTAACTCCCTTTCATGTTTTCTTCCTCTCTCCTCCCTTTCTGCCTGTTCCCTTTGGAGTTCCCTCTCTCTCTCCTTTGCATCCAATTCAAGTTTTTTCAGTTCCTTTGCTTGTTCAAGTTCAAGCATCTTCATTTGTAACTGAAGCCTCACTACTTCCAGCTATGACTCATTAGTGCCATGTAGCACTTCCAACTGTAGATGCTATGCTATACCTTTATTACATCTGATTTCCTAGCCCCCACAGGTAACCCCAATTGTAACCAACTCTGTTAATTTACTCTTGGTTACTTTTTGTAACCCAATCAGAGTGATATCTTCTACTCCCAGACAAGTCTCAGCAATTGCCAAAGCCATCTTGCAGTCTCACCACTTCTAAAAACCCTCACCAACTCCTGAATTCAAAGTGCTTCCCATGCCTGTAACCTTTAAGATTGACCAGTTCCAAACCAATAAATGAATTACAAACATTATCCCGCCAAGAGCCCCCAATTGTTATGACACAGCAGCTGGTAAAGACTGAGTTGTTTAAATCCCAGAGGAAAACTTGAACAACTGTCACAACCTATATTTTCAATTGGTATGTTTGAGATGCAGCTCTGAATTCAGGAATAAGACCGCCAAGCCTCAAAAACTAAATTAAACATTTATTAATTTAACAACAAATTAAACACATACACATGTCTACAAATTAATTACTACCATAATACCTTTTAAACAAATCTCCAAATTAAATGTTTCCAGGTAAATCTTCACCAAGGCAACAGTAACCCGTAGACTTTAAACAGACACCAAGCAAAGCACATTTGACCTTACAAATTCAAAATGCGGCTTCTTTCAATTTGTTTCCTTTGCAGACACAGTTGTAGACTTACAGGCTGGTTAGATCTTAAATGTCTCTGTCTTGCACACACAAACTCCATTCTGTTTATACCTAGCTTCCCCTTTGAATATAAATTTTCCATTGTATTACTAGGTTTTAAAATTTTACCTCTCCTAATAATAATCCTTTCATTCCACCAATTATATTAGTAATATAAACACATTGCTTGGCATCTCCCAGCTTTTGAATGGTTTATTTAACAAATGCAAATTTACACTTTACCTTCTCCTTCTTATTTATCTAATTAATATCTCAAACTACTATACACCAAAGCACCCAGATTTTAACCAATTAAGCCACACACAGACACACACATAAAAACACACATAGACACAGACCCCACTACAATTCCAATGTAACAATAATCTTCACTAACATTATAGACATTAATATCTCTTCATGACAAGGCATCAAATGTGCCCAACATTGGCAGTTCTGCTCAAATTGGCCAGCAAGTGGCAGCTAGCTGGTAGGTAGGTGAGACAGTTCAGACAGTCGGAGGCTACCAGCCAACACCAGAAAATATTTTGTCAGCAAGGAGGTAAGTTGCATGGGCAGAGTAATATAATTGCTAGGATTTTTCAGATGGCAGAGTGTCCTTTTCCACCCTCCGAGTAATCGGCGGAGAACACATTGCCAAGAAATATTGCCTGCCCTGCTGCCAGTTACAATGAGTGTTAACTGGCTGGAGGCGAGACTTCCCCCGCCTTAGTCGGAAGTCCAGCTTCAGAGTGCTGTTGGCCAATCTCATTGAGTGTCAGCTCTCTAGTCCCTACAGCACCAGAAGCTGCAGTGGCCAGGACTGGGACTGCAAGCTGATCTCAGAGTCTAAGTCCCGGCAACCCAGGACGAGGTAAGTTTTCGGGGTCTCAGGGCGGGGAGGGCAGTTGAGGCCCAGGGTGGTGGGCAGAGGGGCTTAGGGGCGTTGGTGGAGAAGCTGGAGGGGGTATTCACAGTGGCTAGACCTATTGGTGGGGAGAGGGGTTCCCGATGTAAAAGAAGGCTGCTAATGAAGGCGCACTCCCCTTCCCACCTAAGGTCTGAGAAGGGTCACTTTTCGAGATTTCTTCCTGCACCTGAACTCTGAACTCCTCCCGGAGCCTGGAAATTGAGGCTGGGTGGGAAATGGCCCTTAAGTGGTCATTAATTGATCATTTAAGGACTTCATCTGGGGCAAGGGCAGGCCGGCTAGCCTAGGCCTCACGCGTACCACCGTAAAATTGTGGAGAGTTTGGGGTGGGTGAATGCCCAGTGGGAAGGTCATTCAAAGCTTTATGGCCACCTCCCTCTTACAAGCCTGCCAGCGGCGGGTGCATAAAATTCTGCCCCATATCTCTTTCTCCCCCCCCCCACCTTATTTTCCTGGGTGCTGTATAGGTGCTGCACATTCAAAATGTACTGTGCTTGCCCAGACTTCAGAGCACCCAAATTTGGTGGGGAAGTGGGAAAAGGAGTTGTCGGACTGGCTGCTGACCTTCTACCTACAGCTGAGAAATAGCAGCAACCAGAAGGCCTTCAAACCCAAAGGACAGTGGAGACACCAAAAAGAAAAAAAGATTTACCTTCTGAGCCCACTGCTTTGTATCTTGCCTGGTTTCCTTGGACAATCCATTCTGATAGGATCCAAGTTGCAAAGCCTAATGCCAGCTTATTTGGGCAGTCCCCAAAATTTCTCTATGAGAAAATTGAGATGCGAGGGATGAGAACCATTCCACCTACTTAATTTTCAAGGCTGCCCTGATCCAGGTACAGGCCCAAGTGTGCCTTTAAAGAGAGGCACCAGAAGTCCCAGGCAATGTAAAGGGGGAAAATGCTTATTATCACTCCGATCTACACCTCTCAAGGCTGACGTGAAATCACCTGCAGAGCTGTTAAATGGAAGAAAATATAAGACTGCTCTGCCAAGCAAGATACCTGCTCCAAGTGATTGAGAAAGTAAGACAACAACTGACTGAAGCACATTAGGAAGAGGTCAACACTTCAACAAGCATGCCAATCCCTGCCTGAGTTGTTGAAAGGACAAACTACACATGTAAAGGTCCAATCATGAAAACCTGGAATCCAGCAGGAGTTGTTGGTGAAGCTGATACACTGAGGTCATATATCGTTGAGATTGGAACTGATAAGTAAATGAGAAGGGACAGAGTCAATATTCATCCTACAGGATGAAAAGCAGGAAAGATCATCAACAATATTACCAGAATCATTAAACAGTGAGTCAACATCAACAGCATCACCAACAAGCAGCGCAACATCGACAACGTCGCCAGAAAATGGTACAACATTAGCAGCATCAACACCAGAAGCAACACACACATCACCTGAGCAGCAAGCCAACTCACCACTGAGAGTGATAAGTGCAAAACCAACAAGATGGAGGCACAACATCCTACCACCTAAGCAATACCGTAAATAATGGGCCGTAACTTCTGAGCTCCCCAGTGTCGGATTTGGAGGGTATCCCAAAGATGCACTGGGGAATCCCTCTTGGAATTTCCCAGGTAAAGGTTTGCATGGCAATTCCTCAGAAGTGCACACTTCCTCTGGACTATTGCACTCCACTGGGAACCACCCAAAAATGGGGTTTAAATCAGAAACTTTGGATGATTCTGCCAGGGTTACACCAATAGTTACTCAGAAAATGTTAGGAGAATTGACATCTCTTCTAACTTCTTGGTAACTATATTAAAGATCCAGACCAACCCCCCGGGAATCTCTCCACACCCCCGACCCCCCCCACCCTGGGACACCACCACCTCCCCCCCAAAACCTATCAACTTACCTTAGACACTCACCTTCCCTGACCTGTAAATTTCATTGGGCCCTTTAAACTTACCTGCTTTATGGTAGCAAGAGCCATAAAAAGGGGGCATGGCCTCCATGAATCCGCTAGAGCTACACTTTTCTGTGGCCTGGTGGAGTCTTTCGATGCAGGCCCCAAGCAGTTCCAATGAACAGAACAGTCGGCGTAATTTTCAAGAGAAGGTAAGTGTGCATTTATTTCTTCTAATTTCTGTGGGCCAGCACTTTCCGACGCTAGTCGGAAGTTACGTCCCAATACTTTTAGAAAAGAAAACAAACTATAAAAGACTCTTAAGTCATTTATAAGAGTTACAAGATTGTTAATCTTATTAGTTTAGAAAAAAAAGTTAACGTTTGAAATAGTTTTGTTGTTACAGAGGCATTATACATTTTTTAAAGAAAGAGGTTGCTATATTGTTATATTATTCTTAAATAAATGGGAATTAATTGTTATAAGAATGTACATCTGGGGTGCCATCTTTTTCTGCTGCAGTGCAATCATGTGCTGAGTAACAATATATCAGTCTGCCAGCCACATGGGGAACTGAAAGATGCTCCTGCATTTTGAGTCTAAAGTGTGATTATTTCTAACTTATGTAAACCAGAAGATATAACACAAGGCCAAAGTGTTTGCAAGCATGGTTGGCCAAAAGTATTGAGTGGGTAGTTCAACCACCCACCCCTCAACCCCAGACACCCTGACCCAACAAGCCACCAAGGAAGAGAACCTCATTTTAAAAATAATTAGCCAGTTTTTGAGGATCCAAACTGCTTCCTTGGCTTTAACCTCCGCTCCCCAACCTAGGGATTGGTACACTTCAGTTTACTCAATGTTATCGGTCTCTGATCCTGTACCAGATCCCAACTGAACTAGGGAAACAGAAACTGAACTTCAATGCCTTTCAAGAATGATTGAAAAATCCCAGAAACAGAAAAGCGCTGATGCAACTGGATTCTTTTTCTTTTCCTGTGGGTTGCTAGAGGTACAGCAGGAATCTTTCAGGATCTGGAAGGAAATTCAAAGCCTCAGTGTCAAGAGAAAACAATTTCAGGAGGAGAGAATCACTCGTTGTCCATGAACAATGTCACAAAAAATCAACTCATCCGTGTCACTTGACAAAACCTGCGGCATTGAGGAAAAAGGAAAAAGCTAAATGATTCTAGTATTTTGAAAGTGAGTTGAGTGCTCTCCAGCAGTGTTAATTAAGCAGTCTATTGAGCCATTATTACAGTTATGATTACGTATTTAGACAGTCGGCGAAATAATACAAGTTTTTAAGCTCTTTTTGTGGCGAATGTTGTTCAAACAGAGAGAACTGTGAATTGACTGAATTATGATGCTTAGACAGTATGTCCCATAACTTCCAATCTCCAGGGTGTTATACAAAGGGGGTACCCCAAAGATATGCTGGGAGACCCCCCCCCCACACACCCCCCGCCCCACCCAGAAGTCCCCATGTAAGGATTGTATGTCAATTGCCCAGGAAGTTCAAACTTCTTGCCCTGCACTGGGAACAGTTTGATACTCCGATTTAAATCGGAAACTTCTGATGGTTCTGACTGCCAAAAAGAAATAACTACCCAAAAATATTTAGAAGAATTAAAGCCAGGGACCTGGCCAAATCACAAGAAGGGTGAGCAAAATACAGTTAAAAAAAGCTGAACTTACTTTTTAAAATATGCAGCCATCAGGGTCAGCACATCCACAGGGCAGCTGGAGGAAAGCTGCAGCACCAGCCGACAACATAACATGAGATGGCTAAGTTGCAATGAAGTTAAAAAAATTTTTTTCAAAAAGGCAGACAGAGTAAAAAAAATTACCCTGAAATTTATTTTTACAGCTCAGAGGAGCGAATTACTGCAGTTTTAAAAATTTTATAAATTGCAATTGCAGCGGGAGCCCAATGAAACTGAAAAGCATGGGAAGATCATAGGAGAAAAAAATGGCAGCTAAGGAGCTATATTGGAGGGAGGAAAATGGTTTCTGTACAGACATTCTTAAAATAACAATGACATTTAAAGCAGCAAGCGATAAAAACATTAAACGGCCATGGATAGAAAATTTAAAATGTTACACAGTTAAATTTAGGTTTATAACATTTCCCTAAAGATTTCTACTTAACTAGACTCCCAAATAAATACCTTCTTTTTAGGCAACAGTCCCTCTAAATGCTTAATTTATAAACAAAAACAGTAATATTACTGCAAGGCACCCAATGTTGCTATAGGGGAAGTATTTCATAGGCTCCTTTCTCTCTTTCACTTGACAATGGAAATCCAATGCTTGTACCAAAACCTTGCTTTCTGAGCACTTCTCTGGAGAGGCCAGAAGCCACTTAATTCGCAGGTTTATCCTCGCACAGCACACTGTTCAAGATATCACATGGTCACACCACCCATGCAGCTTTCATTCTTTCCTTAAATTTGTTTTATCTCTGTCACCTATAAATCCATTTTTCTTAACTTTCTTTGGAAGTTATCTTTCTCAGAATATAAAAATCTTTCATGCTGTCTTTATGGCCACTACTTTTGGGAAAAATAAACTTAATGACTTTACTTTATGATCCTTGCCAGTTGTAAAACTTCCTCTTATTTCTCTTAGAAGCTCAGCAGTTAAAAATTCAACTCCTCATTCATCTCCAAGTGCAAATTCATATTAATGCTGTATTTACTTCAATCCTATCTTAGCTTGATCATCACTTCAAAAATGCCCGCTTTTACACCTAATCCTTTGTTGATTTAAGCCTTGCAGTCTGACTGTCTTCAGCTTATTTAAATTAATCACACACACACACAATCCCCACAAGCCTGCTTCAGAGCATCCCACAGCAATATTGGAAAATTTATATTTTTCTTTACAATACCACCAGACCCATTTTGGCTAAGGCATGGGCTAAACCAGACCCAAGATTGGGAGTCTTGGAGAAGAACATTTTTAGATTATAGGAGTACATCAGGATTATGTAAGGTATCAGAAGAAGTACAAACTAATAAGCTTCTATACTTGTTTGGTATATGTGTGGATGAAGTAACCTAGGGTCTTAAAATAAGTGGTTAGTGAGATAGTTGATTCATTTGTTTTAATTTTTCAAACTTGTGGAAATTCAGGGAAGGTTCCATTAGATTGGAAAACAGCAAATGTAACTCCTTTATTCACAAAGGGAAGTTGACAGGAAACAGGAAACTACAGGCCAGTTAGCTTAACATCTGTTGTAGGGAAAATGTTAGAAGCTATTATTAAAGATGTTATAACTGGGAACTTAGGTAAATTCAAGGTAATGGGGCAGAGTCAACATGGTTTTGTGAGAGGTACATCATGGGTAGAATCATGCCCTGGTCAGGCAGGCTCAGCGGGGCCAGGCAGAGGCGGGTGGGAAGCTGACCGCCGCCCGCGATCGAGGCCAGAAGGCGATTTTATGTTGGTGGGTCAATTAAGGCCCACCCAGTGTGAAACAAGAGCGACAGCGCTCAGCTCAGCACTGCCTATGCGGACGGGGGGATGGGGAGGCAAGTAGTACCTTCACGAATGCCTGTGAGTGCGCACTTCATGCTCTCCCTGCGGCAGCTCTGTGTATTTCAAAAGCATTTTCAAAAAAAAAAGAGAAAAAAAGAAATGAATAATGTTATAATACATGTCCCCTAGTGTCACTCTGTCACATGAGCAGTGACATGTTATTAATTAAATTTTAAAATTGTTATTTTACTTTTATTTGCTTTAGCGAGCCTCACCCTGTCTGTGGATGAGGTTTCCTAAAAAGTGTAAAGGACACATGGCCTTTTCACCTGCCCATCAACCATAAGGTTGGGCGGGCAGCGAAAAATGTCAGCCAATTGTCTTTTTAATGGCCTTAACAGGCCCTTTAATTGTTGGCGGGCACAGCCGCTGACTGAAATATTGCACAACTGTGCGTTGACGTTGGGATGCTCGCCCGACGTTAACACACGTCACTTTATGCTCAAGCGGGTCAGGCACGCGCCCGACCGCCGAGCTAAAAATTTTGCCCATAGTTCACTAATTTATTGGAGTTCTTTGAAGAAGTAACATGTGCTGTGGATAAAGGGGAACAGGTGGATGTACCATACTCAGATTTCTAGAAGTCATTTGGTAAGGTGCTGCATCAAAGCTAATTGCAAAAACTAAAAGTTCATGGTATAGGGGCATGGATAGAAGATTGGTTAGGTAACAGGAAACAGAGAGTTGGCATAAATGAGTCATTTTCTGGTTGGCAAGATGTAACAAGTTGTGTGCCACAGGGATCAGCGCTGGGGCCTCAACATTTTACATTTTACATAAATGACTTGGATGAAGGTATGGTTGCTAATTTTGCTGATGATACAAAGATAGGTAGGAAAGTAAGTTATGAAGAGGACGTAAGGAGGCTACAAAGTGATATAGGTAGGTTAAGTGAGTTGGTAAAGGTCTGGCAATTGGTGTATAATGTAGGAAAATATGACATTTTCCATTTTGGCAGGAAGAATAAAAAATAGCACATTGTCTAAATTGTGAGAGATTGCAGAGCTCTGAGATACAGAGAGAACTGGATGCCCTAGTCCTTGTATCGCAGAAGGTTAGTAAGCAGGTACAGCAAGTAATTAGGAAAGCTAATAGAATGTTATTGCTTATTGCAAGGGGAATTGAATACAAAAGTACCATGGCTGGGAATTTCCATGCTCACTGACGTCAGGCATGTTCGGTGTCGCGAGCGTGATCGGTTTCACGACGGCTCAGCCTGCCAATGGCAGGCCACGTTCTCTGCCATTGGACATCAGGAACCTCACTGTAACACATCAACATACCATTATTAGGCCTGCCCACCAGAATCGTTCACCCCCGCTGGATTGCCCCCCCACATCATCGGGAAAGCAACCGATGAGCTTCACAACAGCACCTAAGCGACATACAGCTGGTGGAATGCACTTCAATCAGGATTTCAAGGTTTGTTTGCCTACCTTGCTTCAGTCAGCATTCGCAGTCAACAGCACCAGGCTTCACAGACAGCACCACATCACTTTTACAGGAGCTCATGGCGAGCCTCTACCTACCAGATCAGTGGGTGGCTTTTCAATGGCAGCAGGGCTAGGGTTTGCTTGGTGAAGGGAGGGAAGTGGTCTCAGGCAAGGGAAGAGGCTGCATGATGAGGGCTGTACTGGATAAGGAGGGTATCCCAGGGAGTGTGTGGAGGCACATGTTGATTGGTTAGTGTTCTCAAGATGGACATGTGAGGGTGTGTGTGTGAGAATGGGTGGTGATGTCCCTTGAGCTGGCAGTGAGTGAGATGCCAGGGAATGTGTGGTGGGCTTGAGTGTGTGAGTTTAGAGTGATGAGATGGTTGCCTTACCCTGGCTGCATGGATGAGATCATTCATCCTCTAACTGCATTGGATGGCCAACCTCTTCTGTGCAGCATTGGCACTGACCACCACTGCTACAGCCTCCCAAGCCTGGTTGGTCATGCTATTGCCCATCCTGTGGCTAGAGCTGGAGTAGACGATATTGTAGCAGGTCTCCACGGTGTCCAAAAGGCGTTCCAGTGACTCATCAATAAACCTTTCATGGACATCTTCCCTGCAAAAGCCATGGGCTGGAAGCACTGAGAAGTGTATTTGTGGCTGGACTTTAAGTATGGTGCCCGGTTTGATGAAGAGGCGAAGTGATGGCATGGTGGCTAAATGAGAGCCCGCCCACTATGGAAACAGCGTGTTTCCCAGGAATGCATAACTAAAGTGCCAGGTTTGAGAAGATACAGTGTGAAAACCCACCATTGCGGCTGATGGGTAAAACCTCATTTTACCCGCCCACTACTGCACTTAGTGTAAATCTGGGACGATTCCACCCCACATCTGGAGTACTGTACGGAGTATTAGTCACCTTATTTAAGGAAGGGTGTAAATGCATTGGAAGCAGTTCAGAGAAGGTTTACCAGAGTAATACCTGGAATGGGAGGGCTGTCTTATGAGGAAAGCTTGGACAGACTAGGCTTGTATCTGCTGGAGTTTAGAAGAGTAAGAGGCAACTTGATTGAAACATATAAGATCCTGATGGGTCATGGCAGAGTTGATGTGGAAAAGATATATCCTCTTGTGGGGGAAACTAGAACTAGGAATCAATGTTTAAAAATAAGAGGTCAGCCATTTAAGACAGAAATGAGGTGAATTTTTTTCTCTCAGAGGGCTGTGAGTCTTTGGAACTCTCTTCCTGTAAAGGTGGTGGAAGCAGAGTCTTTGAATATTTTTAAGGCAGAGCTAGATAGATTCTTAGTAAGCAAGGGGGTGAAAGATTTTTGGGGGTAGGTGAGAATGTAGACTTGAGTTTGCAATCAGATCAGCCAAGATCTTATTGAATGGCAGAGCAGGCTCGAAGGACCGAGTGCCCTACTCCTGCTCTTAATTTATATGTTTATATGTAACCATAAAACAAGGTATAGATGATTCTTCAACCACATGTTGCAAAATATTAAAAGGCTTTGACAAATTTTTTAAACTCCAAGTTGTGGAAAGAGCAGACCTCAAAAGAAGGTCTAGAATGCCCTGCATATAGCATCAAAGGGCGAGGAGACCCCAGAGCAAGGGAGACAGGAGATCCCAGGCCGAGGGAGACAATACTCAAGCAAACCACAAGATAGTTGCCGACTATATCAGTGCAATGAAGTGCACAAGCCAAAGATTTTAGTGCAAGAGAAATAAAAGGCTGGGAAGCAGCCGAAAGGCCTAAAGATAGAGCTTTTTGAAAATGCTGACACAGTACCCAAACTGCAACAGCAGGTGGCAGTGCAGAGTGAGCAGATATCTGTGAATGAAGGAAAACTCTCTGAGGTAACCCAAAAGAAACAAAATCTGCAAAAAAGATAATGAAGCTATTCCACAGGAAAATGTTCATACCAAAGCTGAACTGGGAGATTTGAAGTGCAAGATTCAAGCTGAGTATATACCTTTGAAAATGCATGATATACGGAAGTCTTCAATGATTCAAGCTGTTTGAGATCTGAACAAACAAATTTCAGAGATGGCACAAAAGTACCCTGAGGAAATAATGAGCCAATTCCACGGTTGGAAAATCGAAGTGGGAGTTGGGAAAATGCAGATGTACAGCCAGGCACAACAGCAGACAGAAAGGCATTCAAAGAACTTGTGGCCTTGAAAGACTCTTTGAAGAACCAATATGTAGCGGTGGAAAAACATGAGGAGCTAAAAAAGATCTTGAATACTACTTCAGAAGAAAGCTGTGTTGGAACTAGCAATAGCAATCAAGCAATGCACTGAAGTGCAGTGTGAGTTGGCAAGGAGTCAACAAGAAAATAAGCAGTTGAAAGAACAGCTGATTGTCCTTCAGGATCAAATGCAAAAGGAGTATGTTAGCTTTCAGCAACATGAAGAAATGCAAACTGTCTTAAACAGCAGAATGGAAGGACAGCAGAAGAAACTCGAGGAGACTCTGCTGAATTACAAGAAAATTAAGACAAAGCATCCGAGGGTCTCAAAGAAAAGGAAAACCTGCTGAACAATCTTCACATGCTACAAGGATCCCTTAGGTCAAAGTTTGTCCCTCTGGAAAAACACAAAGAGAGGCAAAATGAATTTAATGTCACTCTGAATAAACTGAAGAACCAGTTGACAGAGAACGCTCAGCAATGTTACATATTCCAGGGGGAAGTGAAGAGGTACAAGAAGGAGACTGAACAGCTGAAGAACCAACTGAGTGGAAAAGAGGAGGCATTGAAAAGAGAAGCTGTGGAAATTTCTAAGCTGCGAGCGAATACAGAAGCCATGAGTAGCACAATTATAGAACTGAAACAAGTTCAGACTTCGCCGGAGACAGACCGGTGAAACCGTGAACCAAACAGTGAAACCAAAATGAAGGACAAGGACAAAGCTCTGCTGCAGACAACGAAAAGACAGAAATTAAATTGAAAAATGTCAATTTGATGCTGAAGCTCAAGGAACTAGAAGAAGAATCACTGGATGCTCATTGAGTTATTGAAAAATTACATTGGTTAAATGAAAATCAAGAACCTAGAATGTCAAGAAAAAGCTGGACAGTTACAAGGAAAAGTAGAAATTCTCACAAATGAGCATAGAGAGTCTCAGCAACAACTAGCAGAAGTAAAATGAATGAATGTGAGCTTGAAGGATAGCACACACGAATTAGGCTCTACTAAGGAAAAACTGGTCAGTGTTGAGAGCCAACTTTCAGGTGCGGAAGATAAAATGTTGGAACTTCATTGTGGAAAGAGCAATGAAATTCTTGAACTTCGATCCAATCTGAAGAACATAGAAGATGAGATGTGCAGAATGGAAGAGCAAATCCAGACCTTAAAAGCAGAAATGGAAAATTATGAGAAACAGATTGACAATCTAGTGAGTAAATTGGATGAATCTAAGGAGCAGTCAGTGACCATGGAAGAAAGACTCCAAAAAGGAACTGAATGCCCAGGTGAAGTTGTTAAATGTGTATAAGGATCTCACAACTCTGAAACAAAGAGAACTGAACTCAACAGGATAGTTGCTGAGCTGAACGAAAGGATTCATAAGCTTGAAAAAGGGTTGGAAAACTAAAGAGTAAACAAATATTTGGCTGAAATTGTGCAACAGTGGAAATAAAGTTTCCATTTTTGAAACATCAATATCCAGGAAGAACATGGTGCAGCCAACAGAAAAAGAAAATCAAAGTCCACTCTAGGAATAAAAAGAATGTACATTCCCTTCGGAAGGAACAGGCCAAACCCACAGTGTCTGAACAAAGAAGACAGGTTATCAATAAAGAGAAACACAATGTGAGGGAGCGATAAAGCAAATCAAATGGAGACATCCAAGTAATAGAAATTATACAGGGTAGTATAACTTCACCACCAAACCGCCAAATTCAACCCAAAGCAAATGAGGCTCACAATCCTCCAAATGTGACAGACCGGGATGTGGAAGAATTGCCAAGCCTCAAGACCCTCTGAATTTATAAAGTCAGAGACTTGAGGTGGGTTGTGGTGGGGTGGGGGGGGGTGGTGGTGAGGGGCGGGGAGTGTGGGGAGTGCGGGGTAGCAATAAAGTGAAGGTTATGTGGTAAATAGTTATACTCCATTGTAGGGGGGATGTTTTTTTTTTAAGAAGGAAAGGAGTATGTTCTATATGCCTTTAAGTCATAGCAGCATGCCATTGTACTATGAAGATGTTCAGCAGAACAAGGGTTAATGTGGGACTGGAGAACAGTACTGCCCTCAGTATGATGTAGAGAGACACATGATAGTAGAGTCTGGAAGGAGCCAGCAGGGAGGCAGCACCCACGTATGGCAGTGCCTGGAATATGTACATAGTTATGGTTAACAATAAATGGTTTATGTTTAAACATACAAGTCTCAAGACCTCTTTGTGAGAGACCAAACAAACCTTTACAACACTGACATCCCTCTAACACCCCCATGGAACTCTCCCCATACCTTCAGCCCTCCATGGGGCCCAAAAACTAACCCCACACCCCCAACTACCCACTGACCTCCTATTTGACTTTGTCCATCCATTCTGACAGCCCCACAGGATCCCTGACTACCCCCCACCTGCCCCAGACTGGCCTCCCCACCCTCATCTCCAACACCTGGCTGCCCTCCCTGACCACCCTCACCCCACTGACCACCCCCCCTCTGACAACCCCCCCTACATGCTCCCGTAATCCTTGCCTCCCAGCTCCCAACCCACCCTACACTGCCATTCTACACACTTACCTTATATGCTTACCTTCTCTCTGACTTCTCAAAAGTGGTTGGATCTTTAATCATACTTGCTTTATGGCAGTTAGTGCCAAAAACAGGAGGGTGTGTCTTCCTTACCTTCTACTCTGCTGTCCTTGTCACAAGACCTCAAGAACCCGGTGCATTGCATCTTCTCACCTAGTCCGAGTCGGCAGGTCGGGCGAGAAAGATGTGGCTGCCTTTCAGGATAAGTGACTGGGCACGGAATGGTAATCGACCGTGATTGCCACTCCATGGAAGTTACAGCCCATCATGTTTTTACATTTATGATTTTAACATATGGCACAAAGCCTTCAGTCATTACCATTTGAAAAAGAAGTCCCCTAAAGACTTGCAGAAAAGTTTGATATGAGGATCCTGAATGATATTAGATCCTAACATGTGGTGGAAAGAAGAGGGAGTAGGCTGGCCACATTCACTCCCTCCTTCAGCAGTGTTGGCCCATCCTGCTGCCACAATTGGTGCCATCAACTCTTTTATTCTGAGCAGCGGTTGATGGTACTATGAACAGTTGGTTTCCCTAGCCCTGCCCCTGCCATCACTTTAATGCAGTAGGATGATCAGAGGGTGGTCAGCCAACATCCTTACTGGGGTACGGTGAAGGAAAACTCCCTGCAACCTTGTAAAGAGCAGGGATCTTGCCACTGATCTTCTGCTCTATTCTCTCTCTTCTACCAACAAAACAGTACCCAACGTCAAGTAGAATAATAAAGAAAAATCAGTGCTAACACCTGGTTCCATTCATTTACAGTTTTTTGCTCCATGCTGCCAATCCATTCCCTTCAGTCCCCCTACACCCTCTCTAGAAGGTATTGGTACCTTGTTGGTATCCATTTCTGCAGGCTACAGTCATCCATCTAGCACCTTTTTCAGGTGAATGATTTTTCAAGCCTTATTCTATACAGTGAAACCAAAACATCATACTCACATTTAGAAAACTACATTTACCAGGTCCTGACCGTGCAGCATAGAAGACATAGGTTCCAAAGCAGCAGAGCTTGATACCTGCTGCAAGTACACCACAGTTATGTATACCATATGTCTGCTACTCTCAGTGACAGTAACAAGTAGCTGTGCTGTTGTGACTTTTTTCCTTTGTCTCCTTCCAAAAAACCCCATGACTCACAGAATAATATGTCACCAGTCACATGTGCCAACTGCTGCCAATGTTAGAATGATGTTGCAATGTTATCCTAAGGAAAGTTGCCCTGGAGTAGTTATGAGAACAACCCTACTTACCATCCCATTCTCTGCCATTTTGATTTTGGCAGATATCAAGAAAGGGACAGGCGTGTCATACCATTCCACCTTTCGATCACAGTCTTGCTTTTCTGCCTATGCAGTTATTTTGCAAACTCTTACCATTATGGTGCTACATCCTTATAAATTTATTTTTTCCATCATTTAGTGCTGTTTAAATGGCATTTCCAATGCATTCTATTAGCGGTGCAATTGTCTGTCATTTGCCTGTCCGACCTTACAACTGGCAGATGGGCGAATTGGCCAGACGGCCTTTACATTTTTCAGCAACCCTCATCCAAAGGCAGGATGAGGTTTCTGTTATTAAATAAAATAAAAATAGAAACCTGTGGACACAATTTTTACAATCTATATGTTCAGGTGCCTGGTTGTTACGCTTGGACATTTCTTTCCTGATTTTAAAAACTTTATTTCCTGGGTTTCTGGTCTTCAGCTCCCTGAGGCAGTTCTCTGCCTTCAGAGAGTTCTCGTCAGTGCTCGCCCGGGCCCACGTAGACATCATCGCCCCCCCCGCCCTCCCCCTACCCCCACCCCAGCAGAGCTGAGCTTTTCAGTGTGCGCCTCACACTGGATGGCCGTTAATTGGCCAGCCAGCACGAAATCGCAGTCGGGGACCAATCGCTGTCGGCAGTCTGTTTTCCGACCACTCCCAGGCTTGCTGATCATGTCCGCCTGCCAAGCTGAAAATTCAGGTCGTGGTGAAATTCCAATGCTTTGATCCATAAGGACCTGGAGCTTACCTGCACCATATCAATAGGTGTGACCACAGCTGTCTTTCCCTGGCCACCAACTTCAAGCCTGTTACTAAACTTTCTGGCTTACTGTTTGATCTAGACTCCTGAATCCATTAGTATTTCCTTGACCTCAACATGATGATACTGAAGACATCCTTTCACTTCATATGTCCCTCATTTTAACTTGACAAATTGTCTGTACTGCCCTTTAAGGCTGGTTCTGGCGCTGTGCTACCTTGGCATCATGTTCAACCCTGACCTGATCTATTTGTCAAGACTATGTTCTTTCAACTTTGAAATGGAACTTATACGTGCTCCCAATTCTTTGCCACTGCCAAGACACTGATCCATGTGACTTTTCCCTCAGGTTAGCTCTGTTATTGTCTTTGAATCAGAAGGTTATGAGTTCATGCTCCACTCAAAGCCTTCAGTAGATAACCTAGGATATCACCTTAGTGCATTGCTAAGGAAATGGTACATTGTTAGAGGCGCTGTCTGTCATGTGAGCTATAGTGTTTCTGTGCATTGAAATGGACATCAAAAACCTCTTGGCACGACTCCTGATGTCCTGGTCAACATTCTTCTTTCAACCAACACCACTAAAACCGAATGAACTAGTCACTTATCTCATTTGCGTTTTTTGTCAGGTTTTGATGTGTACAAATTAGCTGCAAAATTCAATCACTAAACAACAATAACTACACTTCAAAAGTAATTGAATTGAAATGGCTTTGGGATGTGCCAAGAACACAATAAGGTTTTATATAAACACAAGTTCTTATCTTCAAATAATACAAACATCTTTACTAGCTAATAACAAGAGAGAGAACTTAGTAACTTATACACATACCATAACTCACTGTTAAATGTGAGACAGAAAACCTTGTAGTTGTACATACTCCTAATTTCTGATAACAACTAGAGACAGAACTGGCAGCTGTATCATATATCCTCACCAACTGATAGCAGTTGTACTGAAAGAAATTTTGTGAAAACACTTGAAGAAAAACCAAATCTAATAGGAAGAACTGCATTAACATTCAAATCTTGGAATTTATACATGCTGTTGACTGGGGGAGTGCATTCAACATAAACTGACTCACTTAAAGAAACTGTCAATGATTAAGGTAACTAAAATGCAGCACTGCAACAGTTCATTATTAATATTGCCACACTTAATAGAACACAAGGACATGACACAAAACCTATTACTGACAACTGGTTTAATTTACGATCCTGAAATTCTGCAGGTGCTGCTTCGCTAGCAGCAGTGGAACCCCTCTTACCAGATTTGCAGCAACTTGTGAACTTTATCTTAAAATGTGAGAATGGTGTCAATTTCAAGGGAATGAGTGGGGCAGCATGAGGGCAAGGTGAGAGCAGTCCGAGGGACCCGACACCAGGAAGGGATGCCCCTGCAGGAAGCCACCTGATATTGATACCCCCATCCCTCCCATGCTGGCATCCCACTCACCTGACTCCAGAGGATCCATTGGCAATCCTCTGTGTAGGTAGCTCTTGGGAGCACTAGAAAGTTACATAATTTAATGTCCCTGGTGTAGCCGGGAGCCCTGGCTGCAGGGTTTCCACTGCCAATTAGGCATTTTTTTTCCATTGGGGCTCCTAGGGAGCAGGTTCACAGTGGTGGCACCAGTTTTCGTTGCAGAGGTTAGACCCTCCTGCAGCCCATGTTAAACTCCACTCACAGGTAAGGTGAGAGTGACTGCCCTTAACATCAAGACCAAAAAACCATAAGATGTAGGAGCAGAAGTAGGCCATTTGGCCCATCGAGTCTGCTCCGCCATTCAATGAGATCATGGATGATCTGATAATCCTCAATTCCAATTTCCTGCCCTTTCCCCATAACCCTTGATTCCCTTACTGATTAAAAAAGCCTATCTCAGCCTTGAATATACTTAACAACACAGCCTCTACAGCCCTTTGTGGCAAAGAATTCCACATATTGACTACCCTCTGAGAGAAGAAATTCCTCCTCACCTCCGTTTTAAATGGGTGACCTCTCACTCTGAGATTATGCCCTCTGGCCCTAGACTCTCTCACAAGGGGAAACAACCTCTCAGCATCTACCCTGCCAAGCCCCCTAAGAATCTTATATGTTTCAATAAGATTCTTCTAATCTCTAACAAGCACAGACCCAACCTACCTAACCTCTCCTCATAAGAAAATCCCTCCATCCCCGGGATCAACCTAGTGAATCTTCTCTGGAATGCCTCCAATGCCAGTATATCTTTCCTTAGATAAGGGGACCAAAACTGTTCACAGTATTCTAGGTGTGGTCTAACTAGTGCCTTGTATAGTTTTAGTACCCCAAAATATACCTATCCCTGTACTTAATGACTGAGCATTCACAGCTCTCAAAATACAAAGATTTGCAACCCTTTGAGTGAAGAATTTTCTCATCATTTCAGTCCTAATAACTGACCCCTTATGGAGTATTTTTATACTCCATTCCCTTTGAAATAAAGGCCAACCTTCTATTTGCCTTTCCTACTTTCTGCTGAACTTGTATGCTAGTTTTTTGGGATTCATGCACGAGAACCCCCAAACCCCTCTGTGCTGCAGCTTTCTTCAGTCTTTCTCCATTTAAGTATTATTCAGCTCCTCTATTCTTCCTGCCAAAGTGCAAAACCTCACATTTTTACACATTATATTCAATCGGCTACGTTTTTGCCCACTCACTTAATCTGTCTATACCCGTCTGTAGACTCTTTGTGCCATCCTCACCGCTTGCCTTCCCATCTATTTTAATGTCATCCGCAAACTTGGTGATAATACATTCATTTCCCTCATCCAAGTCATTAATATATATAGTAAATAATTGTGGCCCCAGCACTGATCCCTGTGGCACTCCACTAGTTACAGGCTGCCATCCTAAAAATGCCCCCCGTATCCCAACTCTCTGTCTTCTATTAGTTAGCCAGTCCTCTATCCAACCTATTATACTACCCTCAACGCCATGGGCTCTTATCTTAGTAAGTAACCTTATGTGTGGTACCTGATGGAACACCTTTTGGAAATTCAAGTATATTACATCTACTGGTTCCCCTTTATCTATCCTGCTTGTTATCTCCTCAAAGAATCCTAATAAATTTGTCAGGCATGGTTTCCCCTTCATTAAGCCATGCTGACTCTACTTGATTATATTATGCATTTCTAAATGCTCTGCTATTACATCCTTTATAATAGACTCTAATATTTTCCCAATGACAGATGTTAAGCTAATCAGCCTATAGTTACCTGTTTTTTGTCTCCCTCCCTTTTTGAATAAGGCAGTTTTCCAATCCTCTGGGACTTTTCCAGAACCTAAGGATTCTTGGATGATTACGAGCAGTGCATCCATTATCTCTGTAGCTATTTATTTTAATATCTTCAGATGCAACCCATCAGGTCCAGGTGACTTATCAGCCTTTAGCCCCATTAGTTTCCCTAGTACTTTTTCTCTAGCGAGTTATTGTATTTATTTCTTCCCTCCCTTTTGCCCCTTGATTATTTAGATTTTTAGTATGCTATCAGTGTCTTCTACCATGAAAACTGATGCAAAGTATTTATTAAGCTCCTCTGCCATTTTCTGGTTCCCCATTATTATTTCCCCAGGCTCATTCTCTCAGGGGCCTATGTTGACTTTGGCCTCTCTCTTCCTTTTTATATATTTAAAGAAGGTCTTACTGTCCATGTTTATATTACTTGCTAGTTTATCCTTGAAGTTTATTTTCTCCCTCTTTATTTTTTTGGTCATCTTCTGTTGGTTTTTAAAACTTTCCCAATCCTTTGCCACATTGTATATTTTTTCTTTCGCTTGGATACTATTCTTAACTTGCTTGGTTAACAATGGTTGACGTATCCCTTTCCTACTATCCTCTTCCTCACTGGGGTATATCTTGGTTGTGAGTCATGAACTATTTTCTTAAACGTCTGCCATTGTTCATCAACAGTCTTTTCTGCAAAACTCATTTCCCAGTCCACTCCAGCCAACTCTGCCCTCATTCCTTTGTAATTACCCTTATTTAAGTTTAGCACAGTTGTTTCCAAACTAACTTTCTCACTCTCAAACTGAATGCAAAATTCCACCAATTATGATCGCTGTTTCCTAGGGTATCTTTTATTCTGAGATCATTTATTAAACCTGCCTCATTACATATTACCAGATCCAAAATAGCCTGATCAATGGTTGGATCCACAACATATTGTAGGAAACAGTCCTGAAAACACTCTTTGAACTCTTACTCATGGCAACCTCTGCCAATTTGATTTTCCCAATCAACAGGAAGATTAAAGTCACCCATGATTTACATATTGCCTATTTTACATGCCCTCATTATCACCTGATTTATTCTCTGTCCTACAACATTTGACCGAGTGTGGCATCAAGGAGCCCTAGCAAAACTCGAGTCAATGGGAATCAAGGGGAAAACTCTTCACTGGTTGGAGTCATACTTAGCACAAAGGAAGATGGCTGTGGTTGTTGGAGGTCAGCCATCTCAACTCCAGGATATCACTGTAGGAGTTCCTCTGGGTAGTGTCCTCAGCCCAACCATCTTCAGCTGCTTCATCAATGACCTTCCTTCCATTGTAAGGTCAGGAGTGGGGATGTTCGCTAATGATTGCACAGTGTTCAGCACCATTTGCAACTCCTCAGGTACTGAAGTAGTCCATGTCCAAATGCAGCAAGACCTGGACAGTATCCAGGCTTGAGCTGACAAGTGGCAAGTAACATTCATGCCACACAATTTGTCAGGCAATGACCATCTCCAACAAGAGAGAATCTAACCATCACCCCTTGACATTCAATGGAATTACCATCGCTGAATCACGCACTATCAACATCCTGGGGGTTACCATTGACCAGAGATTGAACTAGACTAACCATATATAAATACTGTGGCTACAAGAGCAGGTCAGAGGCTAGGAATCCTGCAACAAGTAACTCACCTCCTGACTCCAAAAAGCCTGTCCACCATCTACAAGGCACAAATCGAGAGTGTGATGGAATACTCCCTACTTGCCTGGACGAGTGCAGCTCCCACAGCACTCAAGAAGCTTGACAGCATCCAGGACAAAGCAACCCGCTTGACTGGTACCACATCCCCAAACATTTGCTCCCTCCACCACTGACGCACATTAGCAGCAGTGAGTGCCATCTACAAGATGCACTGCAGGAATTCACCAAGGCTCCTTAGACAACACTTTCCAAACCCACGACCACTACCATCTAGAAGGTCAAGGGCAGTAGACAAATGGAACACAACCATCTAGAAGTTCCCCTCCAAGTCACTCATCATCCTGACTTGGAAATATATCGCCGCTCCGTCACTGTCACTGGTTCAAAATCCTGGAACTCCCTTCCTTACAGCACTGTGGGTGTACCTACACCACATGGACTGCAGCAGTTCAAGAAGGCAGCTCACCACCACCTTCTCAAGGGCAACTAGGGATGGGCAATAAATGCTGGCCTAGCCAGTGAAGCCCACATCCCGTGAATGAATAAAAAAAAGAACAGAGTAGGCCATTTAATCCTCCAAGCCTATTCCTCTATTCATTGAGATCATGGATGGTCTGCATTACCTCCATGAGTATTTGTCCCACACCCCTTAATACCTTTGGTTGGCAAGAATCTATGTATCCCAGGTTTAAAATTAACAATTGATCTAGCACCAATTGCCATTTGCAGAAAAGGTTTCAAACTTCTACCACAATTTGTGTGTAGAAGTGTTTCCTAGTTTCACTCCTGAAAGGTCTGGCTCTAATTTCTAAGATTGTGTCCCCTCGCCCTAGGCTCCCCACCCAGCAGAAATGATGTCTCTCTATCTACTCTATTTGTTCCCATTAACATCTCGGAAACTGAGATCAAATCACCCCTTTACCTTCTAAATTCCCTAGTGTGTGTAATCTCCTCATAATTTAATTGTTGGAGCCTAGGTATCATTCAAGCAACTGCATGTGAGACTCTCCAAAGCTAATGTATCCTTCCTGAGGTGTGATACTGTTAACTGCTTACAGTACTCCAGGTGTGGTATGACACGATTTTATACAGCTAAAGCATTGACTTCTACTCCCTTGTATTCTTGTCCTCTTGATATGACAGCCAGCATCCATTATTGGCTATTTTCTGTATCTGTTAATGGCATTTTAATGACTTGTTTATCTGGATCTCCGAGTCTCTTTGGGCTTCCAGTAATTCTAGCTTTATACCATTTAGAAAGTACCCTGTTCTATCCCTTTTAGGTACAAAGTGAATGACCTCATATTTGCCTACATTGAAATTCATTTGCCACAGTCCATTCACTTAATCTATTAATTTCTCTGTAATTTTTTGCTTTACACTACCTACAATTATATTGCAATTGCAATGACAGTGAAATGTTCGTCATTTAAAGTTATTACTGTGGTAACCTGACAACAACTTCTGGCATCTGCACATGTATAGTTAAATGCAACAGTAAAGTTGCTGTCAGTGATGCACTGTTGAAGTCCTCGCAGATGGATATCAATTAAGAACTGACATAAACTTCCACTTCATACATTCTGTTTTTAGTGTAATAACTCTTGAAAATGTTAAGCCTTGCTGAATAAGGTGTAACTGTTTTGTTACCAATGTACTTTATCATAACTACTGCCGCACAACCTCTCTAGCCATGAATACCTAAATCTTATATTTCTGAGATGTCAAATTTCTCCATTCCAAGATTTTTTTTTAAAAGTTTGTTTATGATACTCCAACTCCTGTAATTCCATGTGTATGTTCCAATGCTTATTTCATTACTGTAAAATTATAAAAAGTGAATGGTAAAACCTACTTATCGCTTCCTGGTTTGCCATCTATGAGAATTCTTCAATATGATTGGCTGCATAGCCTACTTGATGACATCACTAGTGCTGGACTCCAGAGATTCCCTATAATTGGTGCTATGAATGAAATTAACACTGGGAAAGGTGAAATCCACAAATCTCACTAGGTCTTTGAGGTCTGCAACAAGAGCCATTGCTGACCACAAAATCCAGGGCAATGTAAAGCTATCAACCATAAGACTACAAAAACAAATTTATTTTCTTTTACTTATTCAACATTATTCAATGTATGATTTGAGCATCTGGTATAATATGTATGTGCTTACAACCAAATATGAGTTACCAAACTAAGGTAAAATAACCTATTAGTTATAGTGTTGGACTAGTAAGAGTTTATGTGTTCATATCTCACTATGACAATTTGTGAAATTGAACTCAATAAATCTGTGAATTTGTGAACTAACACTGGAAACTGAGTGTGAAAGCTGTTGGGTAATCATTAATGCCTTTTAGGAAAGTGAATCTGTCAATGGTGATTCCAGTCCTAAAATATGTGATGAACTCTTCACACTCTGGTCAACTTCTCAGTTCACTTGTATTTTAAGAACACATCTAAAAAAAAGTTAGCAAAAGAATCTCACAACATTTACCCTACCATCTGATAAGGAGAGAAGAAATGCGATAACAATACACGGACACTCACTACAGAATAATAATGAGAGAGAAACCTAGTAATGAAGTATATAGTATCACCACCTGACAGTAGCTGGAGAGAGAAATAGAGTTTGACAATTGAATCATAAATAAGGGAGATAGGTTTTCCAATTACAGTAAAAGGCCTGATCTTCAGATTGCAGATGTAGATTATCTCCATTTTTATCTTCTGGTGAAAATATTTTGTTTCGTTTAATATGTAAGTGCAAATTTACAATACTGAAACATGTTAAGAATTCTTCATACAGAATCATTTAAAAATCAAAAGAACAAAAAGGAGAAAACACGAGGACTGATTTTATTCTGTGGGCGCACTGATATTGTGGGCACCCTGGGAGTCCGTTGAAGCACAATCACAAACATCCCCTGGAACCTCATTAAAATAAACCAGGCACACAGCAGGCATACAGTAGGCTGGGTGGTGCACCATTGGTGTCCAGGAAGACAGCTGGAAATCTCACTGTTTTGCTGTCACTTGAATCCATGTATTTAGGATGTGTTTAGGATGCTAAATGGAACCTTGATGAATTATTAACCGACTGGTCCCATGTGCAGATCTGTTTTTGGACACTTTGGAGGTGAAATTCAACTTCAACAAAGCTGATGGTAGTAGATCACCTGTCCGTTCTATACCCCAACTTCCCACCAACTCAAGTTTCCTTTCCATTGAAGCCAAAGGGGAAGAGGGGTGGGTATGTATCATAGGTGACTGATTTGCTGCCACATGAGTTTGCATTTTAAGGAGCGGGGTAGTAGGTGGCCTGCCCACCACCTCCTCCCCCACCCACAGAAGGAAAGGCGGTCGGAAGCCGAAGCGGCTAGAACAAGCCATAACATGCTGGGGGTGAGCTAAAGTGTTGAGAGTGTGACTTCCACCCTGCCAAGTGAGAGGAAGTCCTGCCTTCGGGAGCTGCAGGCCAATCTGATTGGCTGGCAGCTCCAGCAATTCAGGCAGCACCAGAGCTTAGTAGTGGATGCTGCTGGGGCTGAAGGAAGGAGGACAAAGAAGATTATGGCTGCCCTGCAAAAATATGTCCTGAGGTGTTAAGGTGGGTAGGGATCCTGGAACACAGTGAGAGTGGCAAGGGGTTGGGTACAAGTTGGGTTTTGGAAGGGAGGTGGTGTGGAAGGAAAGGGGTTTGATACCTTGGGTGGGTGCCCCTGTTGCACAGATTGCAGCCCCCTTCCCTTTCTGCCTTTTTGCCACGTAGGCCATAAAAAAAGCAGCCTGCCCGCTCCCGCCTGTTTGCCCATGCCAGCTGTAATAAGACATGGGCAATGTATTATCCACATTAATTGGATTACTTACAAGCACAATCAACCTTTTATTATTCATTTACACATGACGGGCATGCTGTTGATTTTGGTGCCTGCCCTTTCCAACATATTTTGGGGGTCAGCTCAGCGATGGACAGGAAGGTGGTGGGCTAGCTACCTGACCTCTTTTACGTGCCACCCCAACCCCCCCACCCCCCACCCCACCAACCCTGCTTCCACCACCACCAGCCAAAAACACACCTGGGAGGGGCACATAAAATCCAGCCTGTGATTTGCTCCCCAGCAAAGTTGAATTTCATCACTTTTTTTTCTGAAAAATATCCCTCTGTAAATCAGTAGAATTGTTCATTTGTGTTGCTATTTATTCTGTACTCTGCTGCCAAATAAATAAAAATGAACAAAAATTAATATTCCTTTTAAAGGTTTACATTGTGTCTGTGCCCTTGAGAGGACAAGCACAGTGGGAACCTCATAAATTGGTTTATGTAAATTTGGAGGTTTATAGAACAGTGATTTTTTTGAAACAGTCAGCGATTGATGAATGTTGAAAGGTGTAAGGCAACCAGAAGCTGTTATTTGCTTGTCGTTGACTTTCACATTAATTTAAGTGTACTGTACCCAGTGAATGAGTTCATTTTGCTGTGCCATCACTGTGCCAAGCAGTTCTCCATACAACAACAGAAGCAACAACATGTATTTATATAGTGCCTTTAACATAGTAAAAACACCCCAAAGTGCTTCAGAGGAGCATTATCAGACAAAATTTGACACCACAATACATAAAGAAGATATTCGACCATGTGACCAAAAGCTTTGTCAAAGAGTATGGTTTTAAGGAGTGACTTAAAGGAGGAGAGAGAGGAGGAGATGTTCAGACCAGGAATTCCAGTGCTCTCGTTCTAGAGAGCTGAAGGTGCAGTCATCAAAGGTGAAGCACAAGATGCCATGCGAAATAGGCCAGAATTGGAAGAATGTAAAGGTTTCAGAGGATTGTATGGCTGGATGAAGTTATAGAGATGGGGATGAGCAAGACCATGAAAAGATTTGAACACAAGATTGGGAATTTGGAAATCGACAGTTGGTGCATTGCAAGCTAATGTAAGTCAACAAACATAGTGGTGAGGGGTAAATGAAACTTAGTGCAAGTTAGGACATTGGCAGCAGAGTTTTTGATGAGTTCAAGCTTTGTGAGGTTGGAAGGTGTGTGGTCAGCCAGGAGAACACTAAAACATAGGAAATATGAATTAGAGTAGTATGTACTCTCAGAATCTAAGCATTTGAAAAACTGAAACAGCAGTCCTCCATCATTCAATAAGATCATAGTTGATCTTCTATTTCAACTTCACTTTCCTGCCCTATCTCCATTTTCCTTAATTTATTTAGTGTGAAAGAAAATTTAGCTCGAATATGTGCAACAACTGAACACCCATAGCTTTCCAGGGTAGAGAATTCCAAAAATTCACAGATGAAGAAATTTTTCCTCATCTCAGTCCTAAATGGCCAACCCTTTAACCTGAAACCATGACCTTTGGGAAACAGCCTCTCAGAATTTGGGCATTTGAAAAGTAGAAATAGCAGTCCTCACACCTCTGGCATTTGCCTTGGAGGGAGCTGGTAAGAAGGCAGCAAAGTGTTAGGTAGAGGAACAAGGAAAGTAAGCATGGAATAAAGAATGATATGCTCCAATTTTAACTTTTCCTGCTTGGCAGAAACCAGGCGGAGGCTACAATTAAGATGAAGGCAGTGACTTGCATCCAGTGACCCTGCTGCCTTCCTGCTATGCTCAACAGGACATCCAATGCATGCTGGCAGGGTCTTGTTTAAATTTACAGATTAGGACCTGATCATGTCCTGATGGATCGTGGAGTTCCCAGCAACGCCATCCTGCCACCTGAACTTCCACTCCCAAATGCCAGACAGGTTGTGGATCTGGCTGGGAGTTTGAAATGATTTACAGAAATTAAGTCCTTCTGTTAAGAGAAATTGGGCCTCCTTGTCCTCAGATTCCCCAGCTGTGATCTCCACTTCAGGGTTCGGGCACACCGTACCTGACCACTAAAAAATTGGAGAGATGGTGTAGGGCTAGAAGGAAGGAAGGAACTGCCTGAGCTGTGAGGCTTCACCTTTTATTCCAGGTGATACAAGGCAAATCTGCAGTTAGGGAGTGAGTAGTTTCCTACTCCAGAGCAGGTGGGAAGTAGGTTGTGGCTCAGTAGAGGTCCAGCTAAATGATTTCAGTGGCTGTTTATCATAATTTGGCTCAAAATAAGACATTTTGTAAAGGATGGGGACAGTGGGTGGGGCTTTTCCCCCCATTGCACTAAGTGGGTGTGACATATGGCATTCTATCTGTCAGCTGCAATGGTGGGTTTTCGCGCCATATCACCCACTCCCCACCTCATTAATTACGTGTGTACAGGAAACATGCTGGGTCACTGGCAGGTGGCCTCTGGTTCACCCACCCAACCATCAGCTCACCGCTTCCTCACTGCGGGTGCTATATTTAAGTGCAGCCGTGCACAGCCTTCTTGATGTCGGCAGCCCAGGATGGCTCCACTGAAGGCATGGCCCCGAAGATGAAGGCATCCCCCAAATTCAGTGATACCTCACTGGAGCACCTGTTGAGTGCAGTTGAGGCCCGCTGCTATGTCCTCTACCCCTGCTCTGGCCGCAGAAGGTCCAGCAAGGTTACCAATCTGGCTTGGGAGGAAGTGGCAGCTATGGTCAGTGCCAACATGGTCCAGAAGAGGTTGGCCACCCAATACAGGAAGAGGATGAATGATCTCATCCATGCAGCCAGGGTAAGTCAACCATCTCATCACTCTAAACTCACACACTCACAAACTCACTCCACATTCACTGGCATCTCACTCACTGCCAGCTCAAGGGACATCACCATGCACTCTCTCGCACCCTCACATCTCCATCTGAGCTCATCTACTCTGGAGATCATGTCCTCATCCTGCCCATGGCTCCCCTCACTGCCCCCATATGCCAGGCATCCTTATCATCTGCCCTGGCATGCATGTTGCTCACACTCTCTCCTTCTGACTTTATGCAGGACAAGCTCACGCACAATAAAAGGGAGAGGTCCCAGACTGGGCTGGAGTGCCTGACATCAAGGTCCTCACAGAGAATCAAGCCATAAAGCTGGCAAGAGAGGACATTGGCTCTGTCTGCACCATTGGTGAGGTTGGCTGCACACACGGAAGTAAGGACCCTGCACCAGCTCATCCCTCAGGCAACCATATTGTGAGTGCTTTGTCCTGTTTTAGATTCGCCTGCCATGCTATAATTATCTCTTCTTTCTCTCATAGGCACCTCTGGAATATGCCCGACAGCATCCACAAACCCCATCTCTAGCCCTGATGACACCTTGGATGAGGAAGCAAAGGAGAGCATCATAGAAGACCCGTCATAGCATGGGTGTCATCAGCCACACCCTTTGTGGGTACCATATGTCACCGACGAGCCAGCTCTGGATCCCTTGAAGCTGTCCGGGATCTGCGATCTACTCTTGTGGTCGCTTCCTGGGCATTTGACGCAAGCCTGCATGATACATTTCTGATGGTCGCAGACCAGCCAGGTGAACGAATGGAAGCCTTTCTTGTTTATGTGTTGGGGTCCCTGTTGCCAGGGAGCTTTTATAACCACATGAGCGCAGTCGATGGCATCCTGCACCTGTCAGAATCTGGCAATCTCAGCAAAGCCCAGTGCTCTGGCATCCTAGCTTTCTTGATCTCTGCAGAAGTTGACGTAATTGTGGGCCTTGGCAAAAAACGCATCTATGACCTCATGTATGCATTTGTGTGTGAGCTCTTGAGAGATCCCACAGAGGTTCCCAGTGGAGCCCTGGAATAAGCCAGTGGTGTAGAAGTTCAGAGCGGCCGCTACTTTCACAGCCACTGGCAATGGATGCTCTCCCAGTCCCGCTGGCATAAACTCCTGGAGAATGTTGCAAATGTGAGTCACCAGACCCCTGGACATGTGGAGCCAGCGGTGACACTAGTTCTCGCTCATCTGCAGATAAAACATGCGAGTTCTGTACACTCTGGGACTTGCGAGCTGCCTATGTACGACGTTTCTCTGAGCATCATTCCCTGTGTCCAGAGGAGGCTGCGCTGTCCCTTCGTCTTGAGGGTATCACTCTTCACTTTGGCGATCCAGGCGCCTCTGTTGCAATCTTCTCCATCTCTCCTATAAGTGATAATGCAGGCGGTGATAAATCCAGCCTCCATCTTCCTGATACCCATCTGCCAGCACCATCCTATCCCCAAGCCATTTTCCAGGAAATGGGGTTGGAGTTGGAAGGGCCACCCACCCACAAGTGGTGGGTAACTAATTCAGGTGAGTTAATGGCCTATTAAGCCCAATCATCAGAGGCTGACTGGAATTCCCAGTTGGCCTGTTGCCCCCGCCTCCTCCCTGCTCCCCCCCCACCCCCCACCCTCTCATGGAGTGTGGAACAGGCCACTTGCCTGAAGGTGGCTTCCAAAGTCAGGCCAGGGGGACAGTGCTCCAGGCAATCTTTGAGGCCCTTCTTGCCTGCTTGGCAACAGCTGCAGCCATAAGTCACCCTGCAGAGAGGAATCCCCTCCACAATGGTGGCCTGGCTGCTGTGGCCATTTTAAATTTAAAAGTTTTAGAAGTTGCTGAGGGTGCCAGGCTGCATTCCCTTCCAAGCTGGGGCATCTCCTATTGGCCTTCCAGCTTTGAGAGCTCATCTGCCATCCTTAATTGGACGTGTGCCCACTCTTTGCTGACTAACTAGCCAATTCAGGGAAAATCACTGCCGGGTGACTATTTCCCACACAGTGCAGTGTCAAATCTCAGTGCTGGATTATACAGCAAATCAGGTGTACCGTCCCCACCGCGCTTACGTAAAATATGACATCAGCGGGCAATCCGATGACATCCTGTTGTTACAGGTAACACAGAAGATGAGAGCGTGACAAAATCAGAAGCCAGTCCGCCATTCTGAAAAGGACAAATAGTAGGCTGTTGAGCTTATTAAAGAGACAATTGACTGCAATGTTAAGTTGCCCATTCCATTTTTTGGTAGTCGCATGGGAAAAACATTGAGTGCAATTTACACCAGGAGGAGGACCTTACCCTCTCCTCCTCCCCTCCCACCCTCCCTCCCTCCTTCCCTTCTACAACTCACCAACAATGAAACAATGTGAGCTGCAGCATGGAGATGGTCCTTCTTTTCTACACAGAACAGGTAGTTGAAATATATGAAACAAAACCAGAAAGATTTTCTTGCAATGTAGGTTGCAAGTATTGAATCTTTCCCCCAAATATGAATTTACTGTCACTGTGTAAGTATGGTGCAATGTGCAGAATATGTTAATGAGGCCGTCACTGAAATCAGTGTTATCATCTGCACAGTGTTATAAATAACTAATGAGATTTTTTCCTGTCAAATTAACAACATTGCACAACGCTGTTGAACTGAAATGTGTACTCTCCGGTTTGTTTAGTAGTTGCAGTGAGGAGGCGGCACAAGGACAGATGAAGAAGCCAGCAAACAGGACCATGGTTGCATGTAGCAGCCGTCTTCTGGTGAAGGTGGCAGCTTTTGGCTCTTAGTAGACTTTATTTCTTCAGTTTTTATAAGCTAAAATTACAAATAAGGAGAGAGAGTGATAGGAAAGGGGGCCTGGCAAACAGGGCCAGGGAGAGAAACCATGGTCCCTGGCGCTTCCCCTATTTCCAGGCCCCTTATCTATCCCCCTCTCCCTTTTAACCCTCCCCCTCAATCATGCATGTAATTTTTTCCCCTTTCAAGATTCACAATCACAGAAAGGCACGAGGAAAATCATATTGCCCATTTTTGGCATCTGGTTACAAATATCGTTCGATATATATGCAGCATGGGTCATTAATATTAAGAGCAGCAATGATGTGATGCAGTGTTAGTTTGTGTGCACCCTATAGGTGATCCCACTGCAACTACTAAACAAACCGGAGAGTACACATTTCAATTCAACAGCGTTGTGCAATGTTGTTAATTTGACAGGAAAAAATCTCATTAGTTATTTATAACACTGTGCAGATGATAACACTGATTTCAGTGACGGCCTCATTAACATATTCTGCACATTGCACCATACTTACACAGTGACAGTAAATTCATATTTGGGGGAAAGATTCAATACTTGCAACCTACATTGCAAGAAAATCTTTCTGGTTTTGTTTCATATATTTCAACTACCTGTTCTGTGTAGAAAAGAAGGACCATCTCCATGCTGCAGCTCACATTGTTTCATTGTTGGTGAGTTGTAGAAGGGAAGGAGGGAGGATGGGAGGGAGGGGAGAAGGAGAGGGTAAGGTCCTATTTAATTGCTGCTCACTAAGCACCCTCACCCTTCTCTGCACACACTGACGTAGCAATCTCTCACCTCGCTCAAGGAAGCTCAATGTCATTAGAAGCGAAGTTCCAGTTACCTGGGAGTGTCTCGTGCTGCGGATGCGGATGACAGCCAGGTCCAGCCTGGTGTGAGGCTGAGTGACAGCTCCCCCAGACCTACTCTGGCCTCATTACAGCCGGAGGTTCCCTTCTGTTCTTCCATTTTCTATTTCTTCTCCTTGGCCTTCTGGAAGTTGTTGTCACAATTGTTCAGTGAAGCTGAAAACTCCAGCATGGTGGCCAGTGGAACAGGCAGAATAACTGCTCCAGCTCCTCCAATCACAGGTTCTCTCCCACCCACCCTTGCTGCTCCACCAATCATAGTTTCTGTCCCTGGAAGAGCGGTGAGAGCAGGAGAGAGAGAACCTGTGATTGGAGGGGCTGGAGCAATGTCGAACTTGAGCATTGCACAGTCTTGTCTTGTCCCATTGGTTTCTCCGGAAGATTACATTCAACAGGTCTTAGCAACTTCAAGGGATGAGAGCTTCAAAAGAAAGCCCTCAGCACTACACTCACATCTGTAGATTTGTTCACACATTATAACTTGTTGACTTTTTTCATACATAAAATGAAGTGCATTGCTAGGTAACTTTTTCAGACCAATCAGCATGAGGGAGAGAGGAACAGAGAGCACCAGAAGCAGCCCATGTCCAAGTGCAGCAAGACCTGGACAATACCCAGGCTTGGGCTGACAAGTGGCAAGTAACATTCATGCCACATAAGTGTCAGGCAATGACCAATTCCAACAAGAGAGAATCTAACCATCACCCCTTGATGTTCAATGGCATTACCATCACTGAATCCCCCACTATCAACATCCTGGGGATTACCATTGACCAGAAACTTAACTGGACTAGCCATATAAATACTGTGGCTATAAGGACAGGTCAGAGGCTAGAAATTCTGCGATGAGTAACTCACCTCCTGACTCCCCAAAGCCTATTAACTATCTGCAAGGCACAAGTCAGGAGTGTGATGGAATACTCCCCACTTGCCCAGATGAGTGCAGCTCCCACAAAAATTCAAGAAGCCTGACACCATCCAGGACCAAGGAGCCCACTTGATTGACACCACATCCACAAACATTCACTCCCTCCACCACCGAAAAACAGTAGCAGCAGTGTGTTCCATCTACAAGATACACTGCAGGAATTCACCAAGGCTCCTTCAACAGCACCTTCCAAACCCATGGCCACTATCACCTGGAAGGACGAGGGCAGCAGATAGATGGGAACCAACTGGTAGCTCCCCTCCAAGTCATTCACCATCCTGATTTGGAAATATATTGCCGTTCCTTCACTGTCGTTGGGTCAAAATGCTGGAATTCCCTTCCTAACAGCACTGTGGGTGTACCTACACCACATGGACTGCAGCGGTTCAAGAAGGCAGCTCACCACCGCCTTCTCAAGGGCAACTAGGGATGGTCAATAAATGCTGGCCCCAACAGCGAAGCCCACACCCTGTCAATGAATAAAAGAAAATACACCACGCAGAGCCACTGGAAAACCAGATTGGCAAGCAAATCATCAGAAATAAAAGAAGGAAAGGAAGAAGTTATCCAGCAGATCATGTCAGTGAACAGCAGCCTCAACCTCCACTCAATTGAAGCAGGGGGCATTGCACCAATAGACCAGGTGGACCTATTTTTGTACAGTGCACAACTATTTCCATGATTTGAATTACATCAGGTTACAAGTACAGTGGACACTATTAAAACAGAGATCATTTACATGGTGAGAGTTTGCCTGTTCAATATAAATAAACAGCACCTGAACTGAAAAGCAGTAACAGCTGACAATGTGTTGGAGTCTCCGAACTTCATTTCCTTCCACCTATAGCTACAGTTTCTCACAACCTTCTGACTAAACACATAACCACAATAACAATCCCAGTAGAAGACATTTTTTGACAACTTATCTATTTACCCATTTAGCTTTGTAATTGCAATATTTCACAGCATCATCCTTTCTGAACAGCTGGTACCCACATGTCCCTGCGTTTGGGGCAGCTCTCTCTATCAAGGGTATGAGAAGAGTTTGCGGAGTTGGGTTGAGTCCACCCGTTATACACTTTGCTTCCTACTCAGTCCCACTTATTCAGTAGAAGTTAATATATGTGTGGTATAATGGGAAGCTAAAGCAATTCCTCCTGTTTTACAGCCCTGACCAAGTCCTCTCTCAGCCTCATGCTAGGCTAGGGATGCAATTTTGCTTTGATAAAGATGAGTAATTCTGCTCTTCAGTTAAGATGGAACACAGTGAGGAGTGTTCTGTAAGATCTCCTGAATGTGCTGTGTGCCTGCTTCACTGACAGTCTTGCCACCCCCAAAAGAACACACTGTCTACCGCTGAGGTGATGACCTCAGTCTTTACTGTGGGATGTCGATTGGATTGGAAATATAAATAGCAGTCAGTTTGTGTGGGTATTCTATAGACACAAAGTTCTACAAAACAAGTTTATCCCTTGTTCAATACTCTTAGAAATGGCTTGTCAGAGAAACCCAAAGGATTAAAAATACAACAATTAAAAGCATTGGTGCTTTCTAATGAATACCATTAGTAATACAGCAACGTTCTTTTTGCTGCTGCAGAGTGTATTTTTTTAACCTTTCCAAAGAAATTAATATTCCAATATTTTAGAGCAGAAACTTTTGTAAATGTTGGGAGCTGCAAAAATAGTCAGATTAAAATTCTGCTATTTAACAAAAGAGGTCAGTAGGAATGTCACACAGTTATCAAATTTAAGATATAATTTGTGTGCAGATGGACAGTCCTGTTTTGTTACATAAATCTTAGCTAAAAAGAGCAAAATCTCTTAACCTTTTAGACCTGTAAATTTGATGCTGCTGCAAACCCTAATGATTTATAATAGGCGTACAAACAATTACTTACTCCAACAACTGATTTATTATCTACCAAGGAGAATAGATCACCAGTACTACAAGTTTATCAGGTCATGATGAAAATGAATCTTCTGTTATCCTACAGATATCTTCACCAAACCTCCTCGGTTGAAAAAGCTCAGGGGTCGAGTGTGGCTTTTTATTTTCAGAAAATCAGCTCCCTTACCAGTAGCTAAATTAATCACATCAAATGAAGGATCACAATGCTGGAGAATGGAGGATTTTCTATCCCTTGCATTTAATGCCAGTTCTTGACCGGGCTTTCTACTTTAGATACAAGGCAAAAACTCTCACTCCACTGAAACTTTAATCCCATGCTCAGAAGAGCAACCTTGATTGCGTCAGTGCAACATTGCTTTTCTCCACACACCACACATCTTTCTAGGTCATCTTTTCTGAAATTCCCCAGTTATGTCACATTATGTGTGGCTATGCTATGGAAGAGTGTCGACTAAGCACTGATTTGAAACTATCCAAACTACAGAGCTCTTTACAGCTGACTTGAAGAAAGAATGTTATCCTGTCAGTTAGAGCTCAGTTCTAACCAATATCTCATCCTCTTGATGTTCTCAGGAAGACTAAATGTATAAATGTATGCTTCTTTTTTGAGGGACCAGCACAAGTTCTATGCCTGAACTTCTCTGCCATTTGCAGGGAAAATCAGCAGAATGGCAATGCTGTTGGGGGATTCCTCAACTGTCCTTCACTGCTGGTTATCAGAAGAGTTTTGGAGGCCTGTGCACACATGGGAAAAACAGGATCTGTGATTGGAGGAGCAGCTCTGTCTTTCTGACCCCTGCTACTCCTCCAATCACTGTTTTGCAAGCAGTTTCCACTCTCAATATGTTATATTCTATGTTGGGTCGCTTTGCTTTGCGAACTGGTTACACATTTATCTGTCAGCGGGTGAGTCGACAACAAAATACTGCAGTCGCAGAGACCAATGTGAGGTGAAGTACATGCTATTTATTTGCACAGACAACAGAGCACTGACATGATGTGTGCTTCTCCAACCAGACCCTACTCTAGGCTAACATTAACATTGTAGCCTGTGCTACACAGCTATTGGGTCATATAGTCACGTGGTCAATCTGCTCACATTCTCTTAAAGGTGTATTGCACCTCAGATTACCACACAGCAACTGATAGCTTTAAAAAAAAACTGACAGCTGCTGAGAGTGGGCAAGACCTCCGGGTAACTTTGTGGTTGATCAGCTTTAAGAAAATTTGGAACTGTCAACACCAATAGTTCAGATTTTTTTTAAAGCCAGTCTTACAGTTCTGAAGCTCTGGCTGCTCAGTCTGGACAACGAGAACTCCATTTACGATAACGAGCATGGGCACCTCCAGCCACTGGATCCCAGTGTTTTGCACATTGTGCACTCCCTTCTCCCATAATATAGCAGTATCGAAGAAATTAATACCTTGTTATCTCTGAAGAGATGCTAATGACCCTGTGGACTGCAGAGACCGAACTCAAAGGGAATTATACAAAGGCCATCTGCATTTCATAAGCCAGGCCTGGTCATGGGAGACTCCTAGTCGGCTAGGACAAAGGGCTCTGCAAGCTTCTCAAATTCTTAATGGTTAAGACATTAACAAACTCAGGAACTCAGACAAAGGAATATACACCCTTCGTTAAAGCCAAAGTGGAGAGGTGGGAGCCATGTGACATGACCTCCCCTTAGCTGGGAGAACCAGTTATACTGTCTTGCTGGGCTTCAAGGCAGTCAGTCATCATCTATCCAGCAAGCAGCAGCACAGAACAAGGGCTTTGTCCAGCTTTGTCCTAGCCCCCATCCACATTGTTTCAACTGGAACTTCTGAACTTCTATACCATTGCCTACAAGGCTAAATCATCTCTATGTGCCTATCCCATCAAGGGAGTCATTCCTCCTGGAAAATTTAATTCTTCAGCATCGGTCTTAGTATGACTAATGGGAAACAAAGCAGCAGGTTAGCGTGTGGGGGTTGGATTCAACTTCAGGGAAATTATGAAAAAACTGAAAAGAAAGAAGAGCCCAGGAGAGGCTATTAAAGTCTCCAGAACACAAAATAGCTCAGAGTGTTTGGAAAGGGCTAGGGATCTAACTTCAAGCACATCAGATAAAGGGATGACAATGAGAAAGGGGACGGGAAATACAGGACTGAAGGTGTTGTATCTGAATGCACGCAGTATACGAAATAAGGTAAATGAGCTTGTGGCGCAGATTGAAATTGGCAGGTATGATGTCGTGGGCATTACGGAGACATGGCTGCAAGGTGATCAGGACTGGGAGCTAAATATCCAAGGATATACATCCTATTGAAAAGATAGGCAGGTTGGCAGAGGGGGTAGGGTTGCTTTGTTAGTAAGAAATGAAATTAAATCGATAGCAAGAAATGATGTAGGGTCAGATGATGTAGAATCTGTGTGGGTAGAGTTGAGGAACCGCAAAGGTAAAACAACCATAACGGGAGTTATGTACAGGCCTCCGAACAGTAGTCAGGATGTGGGGCACAAGATACACCAGGAGATAGAAAAGGCGTGTAAGAAAGGCAAGGTTACAGTGATCATGGGGGATTTCAATATGCAGGTAGACTGGGAAAATCAGGTTGGTAGTGGATCCCAAGAAAAGGAATTTGTGGAATGTCTACGAGATGGCTTTTTGGAGCAGCTTGTGGCGGAGCCCACTAGGGAACAGGCAATTCTTGATCTAGTGATGTGTAATGAGGCAGATTTGATAAGGGAGCTTACGGTGAAGGAACCCTTAGGAGGAAGTGACCATAACATGATAGAATTTACCCTGCAATTTGAGAGGAAAAAGCTGGAATCAGATGCAACGGTATTACAGTTGAATAAAGGCAACTACAGAGGCATGAGGGAGGAGCTGGCCAGAATTGACTGGGAGATGAGCCTAGCAGGAAAGACAGTGGAACAGCAATGGCAGGAGTTCCTGGGAGTAATTAGGGAGACACAGCAAAAATTCATCCCTAGGAAGAAGAAGCATACTAAAGGGAGGACAAGGCAACCATGGCTGACAAGGGAAGTCAGGGACAGCATAAAAGCTAAAGAGAAAGCATACAATGCAGCGAAGAGCAGTGGGAAACCAGGGGATTGGGAAGCCTACAAAGACCAAGAGAGGACAACTAAAAAAGAAATAAGGAGGGAGAAGATTAAATATGAGGGAAAACTAGCTAGTAATATAAAAGAAGATTGAAAGAGCTTTTTTAGATATATAAAGGGTAAGAGAGAGACAAAAGTGGACATTGGGCCACTGGAAAATGATGCTGGAGAAGTAGTAGTGGGGAACAAAAAAATGGCGGAGGAACTGAATAGGTACTTTGCGTCAGTCTTCACAATGGAAGACACGAGTGACATCCCCAAAGTTCAAGAGAGTCGAGGGGCAGAGGTGAGTATGGTGGCCATTAGCAAGGAGAAGGTGCTAGGAAAACTGAAAGGTCTGAAGGTGGATAAATCACCTGGACCAGATGGATTACACCCCAGAGTTCTGAAGGAAATAGCTGAAGAGATAGTGGAGGCGTTAGTGGTGATCTGTCAGGAATCACTGGAGTCAGGGAGGGTCCCAGAGGACTGGAAAATCGTTAATGTAACCCTCCTGTTTAAGAAGGGAGTGAGGCAAAAGACGGGAAATTACAGGCCGATTAGCCTGACGTCGGTCGTTGGTAAGATTTTAGAGTCCATTATTAAGGATAAGATTTCAGAATATTGGAAGTGCATGATAAAATAGGGCAAAGTCAGCATGGTTTCATCAAGGGGAGGTCATGCCTGACAAATCTGTTATAATTCTTTGAGGAGGTAACGAGTAGGTTAGACAAAGGAGAGCCAATGGATGTTATCTACTTGGACTTCCAGAAGGCCTTTGACAAGGTGCCGCACAGGAGGCTGCTCAGTAAGATAAGAGCCCAAGGTGTTAGAGGCAAGGTATTAGCATGGATAGAAGATTGGCTGTCTGGCAGGAGGCAGAGAGTGGGGATAAGGGGGTCCTTCTCAGGATGGCGGCCGGTGACTAGTGGAGTTCCACAGGGGTCAGTGTTGGGACCACAATTTTTCACTTTATACATTAATGATCTAGATGAAGGAACTGAGGGCATTCTGGCTAAGTTTGCAGATGATACAAAGATAGGTGGAGGGACAGGTAGTATTGAGGAGGCGGGGAGGCTGCAGAAGGATTTGGACAGGTTAGGAGAATGGGCAAAGAAGTGGCAGATGGAATACAACGTGGGGAAATGTGAGGTCATGCACTTTGGTAGGAAGAATAGAGGCATGGACTATTTTCTAAATGGGGAGAGAATGCAGAAATCTGGAGTGCAAAGGGACTTGGGAGTCCTAGTCCAGGATTCTCTTAAGGTTAACTTGCAGGTTGAGTTGGTAGTTAGGAAGGCAATTGCAATGTTGGTGTTTATTTCGAGAGGACTAGAATATAAAAGCAGGGATGTGCTGCTGAGGCTTTATAAGGCTCTGGTCAGACCACATTTAGAATATTGTGAGCAATTCTGGGCCCCGTATCTCAGGAAGGATGTGCTGGCCCTGGAGAAGGTCCAGAGGAGGTTCACAAGAATGATCCCAGGAATGAAAGGCTTAACATATGAGGAAGGTTTGAAGGCTCTGGGTCTATACTCGATGGAGTTTAGAAGGATGAGGGGGGATCTGATTGAAACTTACAGAATACTGAAAGGCCTGGATAGAGTGGATGTGGGAAAGATGTTTCCATTAGTAGGAGAGACTAGGACCCGAGGGCACAGCCTCAGAGTAAAGGGAGGACCTTTTAAAACAGAGATGAGGAGAAACTTCTTTAGCCAGAGAGTGGTGAATCTATGGAATTCATTGCCACAGAAGGCTGTGGAGGCCAGGTCATTGTGTGTACTTAAGACCGAGATAGATAGGTTCTTGATTGGTAAGGGGACCAAAGGTTACAGGGAAAAGGCAGGAGAATGGGATTGAGAAACTTATCAGCTGTGATTGAATGGGGGAGCAGACTCGATGGGCTGATCGGCCTAATTTCTGCTCCTATGTCTTATGGCCTTATGGTCTTATGGTCTTCAACCTCTGGACTCAAATGAAACAATAATTATTTGCTCTGTGGTCTTTCGTCTTTAAATCTTTCTTTCTCTATCCTTCTTTTATTGTAAGAATGCACAGGGGGCTAAATAGTGACAACCCACCCTCCCAAGTTTCAGTGTGTGTAAATAAACTAACCCTCTGAGTTTACTCTATCGCCAGTTCGCTGTTGGGTTGCTCATGAAAATTGGATCACACCGAAACTGAGGGGTTGGGAAATCCATCACCGCTTATAAAGGGGGAAATCAAAATCAAAACACCTTTTTGTTTATGGGAGTTTTGTGGTGGGAGGAGAAATCAGGACTGTTTAAATTATTATTAATTATTCATTTTTTTGCTGGATGGCCAAACCATTTGTCAACCTAAGTTAAATAGTTCTGATCACTCTACAACAAGTCTGATTCCTTTTTTTTTTATCTCCTGCTGTCAGTCTTATGGTAATCATTAGAATGTGTGTTTTGTTTCCTGAAGCTTTGGAAGGCCTGAGCAGTACAGGGTTGGAACATTGTTCTTTTGCTTTTGTGACTGGGATCAAATCCAGACCATAAATTTGGAGTAAAATTTTTTCATTGATGTTTGTGGGGCTTCCAGGTAAAATAACTTTGATGGATTTCAAGCCACTTGCCAATGAACATGAATTAACAGCAACTGCAAAGATGAGTTTTGAGAAAAGGGAATGTTGCCTTCTGGCCAGAATGGAGTATTTTCCTGTGGTTAGAGTTAAGGTACTTTGTTGGAACAGAGTAGAAGATGCTTTATTTTAGCTTATGCTAAACCTAGCAGTGGGCTCATAGATTACAGAAATTCCAAACATATATATCCCTCACCTTGGTTTAAAGAATTATAAAAAAAGAAGTTGGGAACCTTGGTTTGTATAGTTTGAAATATTGTGCTGCAATATCACAATATTTCTATATCACAAATTATCTACCTAGTTATAATAACAAAAGTCATTTGCTGAGAGATATGAACACTAAACAGGCCCTGCATTTTAACTAAATTCAATAGCTGACGGAATAGAAATACATCAACAAATGACTATTGTCGTTGCCAACTTGTCAACTGCCAACAATTGGAGGATATTGCTTCAAGTGCACCTGTTTATGCTCTTCTATTTACAGGTGGTTTTAGTTATTTTCATAATTTGCATGCTTTATTTGGAATATCTAACTTTAATGTGCAAATGTATACTTATGTGAAATGGTTGTAGACAGCTGGAAATAGAACACTGTTGACCTGGGCTACCACCTGAACTCTGAAACAGAGAGAGAATAAATATTTAACAAAGAGAACTGCACCTTGTAAAATCTCACATCATGAAAATTCAGTAAAGCCCTCTTATTGGAGATGGACCTAGACATGTACTTAAATCCACACCTTGTACCGTGAACACCGCTTTAACAGTCAGTCACATTTTTCCTTTTGAGCTTATTGTTTGCAATGCCTTCCTTATGTTATTTCCCTCAAATATAGTTCTTCTAATCCAACTATCCTCTTCTGTCAACAGCCCATACTTATTTCCTTGTTCTGTCATTGTCATATGTGTTCATCCTTAATCCCCCAGCACTTTTCCTTCGCTCAACCAAATAGCCGAACAGGGACTAGAGAAGAATTAAACAAACTCTCAAAGATAAGTTGAGACTTAACATTTGCAAGAAGTGAACAAACCTGATCAAATTGTCAAGAACACTAGAATTGTAGCTGCACAGCAAACCAAAATGGCGGTGATTTCCTCCATGTAGCAGATGAAGTGAAATCATATCCAATTTTTTATGTGCATTTACGAAGCTGCAACTAGCATGCAGAGGAACATTTTTTCCATGTTTTATTTAGTTTGAATATAGGCTAAGAATAAAAATGGCATAATTGGCTCGAGACATTATTGGTATATTTGGTTTTAGCCAAGGAACAAAATGGTGCAATTGCACTGCTCGGTGTAGTCTATAGGCCACCGACTAATGGGAAGGATATTGAGGAACAAATTTGCAAGGGAATTACACAGAGATGCAAGAATTATAGAGTCACCATCATGAGGGACTTTAATTACCCAAATATAGCCTGGGGTAATAGTAGTGTAAGGGACAGACATTGTAAATGACTTTTATAGGATATCAGCAAGGCATCACCAGTAGGGAAATGTGCCATGTGATTCTGTCTTAGTTTCACTTTTGCTTTGAGCAGAGCGCACACAGCTCTGATGCCTTCAAGATTTATTCCTATGTGCAACCGTTCTCATGTGCCTAGTCCTAATAAATGAACCCACAACATTTTTCCCCAATCCCTTTTGAGCAATTGGTGCCTTGTGTCTTATACATTAAATAAGCCCAAGGTATTATATTATTATAACACAACATGGTGATCAGTGGTGGTAAAACAGATGGCAGCAAGATTGAGCACAGGTAAAACATGGTGAACAGCCTTGGATCGTGCTATATGGCATGAGACAACCATTGACCTTTTGGTCAGACTGAAATGAAGTCGCAGCATCGGAGAGTGTTGGAAATGCAATGTGGTGACTGTAAAGAAAAGCTTTGGAGACAGGATACCAAGCAAATGCTCAAGTAAAGAGCTGGTATGCAGATGGATCCCTTGTGGTGAGATTGCAGTGCATAATCTGTCAGTTCAGTGAGTGGGACAGCATGTCAAGAGGACCAGCACCGGGTTAGCTTAGTTGGGAAAGGTGAGTGGCCAGGGTGTGGGCCAGATTGATAATGAGCAAGGGAGAGTCAAACAAAAAAACAAAAAAAATCATTAAAACCGGGCCAGAGAAGGTTGTGATTATAACAGGTGTTGTTGAAAAATAGTTTGAATAAAATCAAAGATGTCATTATTCTGTGGTCCATTTCCACCACAACTTTGTGGGCAGGGCTTTGGAGAAGCAGCTACCTTGATACTCATCCCAGGTACTACAGGGGAAGGAAGGCCATAGGGATATCATCAGAATGTCCACAAAATTCCCAAGTTTTAATTGGGATGCAGCTGACCTACTATCAGAATTCAAAATGCTTAAACAACATACAGAGCTGAGGCCTCTTGATTCAGGTGTGTCTGAACCAGACAAGCAAGCCATAAAAGTTCACTTGGCAATTGGGAATGAAGGTCTGCACAGGCCGAACACATCAGGGTTAACAGAAGAAGAGATAAAAGATCCCCAAAAGATGTGGACTACATTGGAAGACAGGTTCAGAATCAGATTAAACTTCCATATTCATCGGCTAGAATTCATGTCATTCCAACAACAGCCTACAGAATCCATAGACCACTTCAACAGCAAATGCAGAGAAATGGGGACGTACTGTGATTTTTGAAACACAGAGCTGGCAGACAGAATTGAGTTGATGATCACATTCATTCCCATGGGAGCATTCCAAGCACTTTACAATGGAAAATGACAAAGAACAATCCAGAATAAGAATAATTAATTGGGGCAATGCCAATATCATGGGGTAAGAATGGAGCGGGACTGAAAAAATTGGAACCAAAGGTTGGCAGGAAAATGATAGCTGAACAATAGGCTACCTGCAAAGAAAGAATTGCTTGGGCACAGTCAAGGTGAATTTCCTTGAAAGTGAAAGGTAGGGCAAACAAATCCAGAGCACCTGTGATGATAAAAGAGATAGAGATTAAGCTGAAGAAGAAAAAGTATGTTTATAATAGATGTCGGTTTGAAAATACAATTGAGAACCAGACTGAATATAAAAAGTTCAGAGGGGAAGTGAAAAAGCAAATAAGAGAAGCAAATAGAGAGTATGTAAAGAGACTGGCAGCCAACATAAAAGGGAATCCTAAAGTTTTCTATAGGCATATAAATAGTAAAGGGGTAGTAGAGCTGTTTAGGGACCAAAAAGAGGATTTACGCATGGAAGCAGGGGGATATCTGAGGAAGAAGTGTTACCCAGGCCACAGTGAAAGAAGAGGTAATGAATACACCAGAAGGATTTAAAATTGATACGGAGGAGGTATTTGACAGGCTGTTTATATTTAAAGTTGATAAAGTAGCAGGACCGGATGAGATGCATCAAGGAATAGTAAAGGAAGTGAGAGTGGAAACTGAGAAGGTATTGGTCATAATTTTCCAATCTTCCTGAGACTCAGGGTTGATACCAGAGGACTGGAGAATTAGAAATGTTACACTCTTGTTCAAAAAAGGTGCAAAGAAAAGCCCAGCAACTACAAGCCTGTCAGTTTAACTTTGGTGGTGGGGAAACCTCCAGACACAATAAATCAGGATAAAATTGATAGTCAAAGGAACAAATGCAGGTGAATTATGAAAAGCTAGCATGGATTTGATAATGGAAAATCATGTGTACCTAATTGCTGGAGTTTTGAAAGAGGTAACAAAAGGTTGATGAGGGTAATGCTGTTGATGTGGTGTACATGGACCTCCAAAAGGCATTTGATAGAATGCCACACAATAGACTTTTGAGCAAAGTTATAGCTCATGGGATAAAAGGGACAGTAGCAACATGGATACAAAATTGTCTGAGTGACAGGAAACAGAGAATAGTGGCCAGTAGATGTGTTTTGGGCTAGAGGAAGGTTTGTAGTGGAGTTCCCCAAGGGTCAGTGTTGGGCCCTTGTTTTTCCTGATATATATTAATGGCTTGGGCCTTGATGCACAAAGTACCATTTCAAATTATGCAGATGATACAAAACTTGGAGACATTTTATACTGTGAGGAGGATAGTGTAGAACTTCAAAAGGACATAAACAAGTTGATGGTTGAGTGGACAGGTGGAAGATGAAGTTCAATGCAGAGAAATGTGAAGTGATTTATTTTTGTAAGAAGAAATAGAGAGACAATATAAAATAAAGGGTACAATCCTAAAGAGTATGTAGGAACAGAGGGACCTGGGTGTATATAAGCATAAGCTGTTGAAGGTGGCAGGACAGGTTGAGAGAGCAGTTAATAACGCATTAGGTATCCGAGGGGATATTAATAGGGGCATAGGGTACAAGGATCGAGGGCGACAGGACACAGATTTAAAGTAATTGGCAAAAGAAGCAAAAGTGACATGAAGAAAAGCTTCGTTACCCAGCAAGTGGTTAAGGATTGGAATGCACTGCCTGACAATGTGGTGGAGGCAAGTTCAATCGAGAGATTCAAAATGTTACCTGAAAAGGAAGAATGTGCAGGGTTACAGGGAGAAGGCGGGAGAATGGCACTAGGCGAATTGCTCATTTGGAGAGCTGGTGCAGAGATGATGGGCTGAATGGCTTCTTCCTGTGCTTGACAACTCTATGACATTGCTCAAAATAGCTGTGAAACTTGGGTTGGTTCAAGTCAGTGGTAGAATATTCATCTTTGACTTCCAAAAGACTTGCTTTGGTGTAACGACTTTCATAGTTGTCAGGACATTCCAAAGTGCTTAATACCCAATTAATTCGTTTTGAAGTGAAGTCATTGTACTTTTTGTAAGCAAACATGCAGCCAATTTGTACACAGCAGTTCCCTAGAAAAGTAATGAGATAATTGATAAGTTATTGTATTTAGGTGAAAGATGGAGAAATGTTGGCCTAGCAAGCAAGAGAAATCCAAAAAGCTCCTAAGGATCTATCAGAGCAAGCAGACAGGGGGCAGAATTCTTTGCTCGGCAAATAGCATGTGATGATACCGAGTGAGCATCCCAACAACACCGCGCAATCACGTGATATAGCACGTGCGGGTGTCGGAGCTGTCCCCACCATTAATTAACAGGCCACTTAAGGCCCGTAACAGTCCAATTGATGGCGATTTTTCATAGCCTGTGCGATTTCACGCTCATCGCACGGGTAAAATGGACAGGCGGCCAGCCAACATTTTCAAAAGCCTCATCCGAGGGTGGGATAAAAAGGGTCAGCAGCATTGCCAGTGTGCGTAGTGAGGAGTTTGGTACATAGTTTGCTGCTGGTTGCTTATTGGTAATTGGCATCCACATATCTATTTGGGGCTTCATTCTTAGCATTTTCAGGCTCCATTTCAGGACTTATTGGTGCCTCCAAGGCCCCCGAAGGATTCAGACCGAATGGACCTTCCAGGCATCAGACAGCCTTCCCTTACCCTGGTAATGGTGATTGTGGTCTCCACTGGAGGCACCTCCTCTGAGGAGGAAGAGAGGGGCAGAAGGGAGAGGAGGCCAGGTGTCCCAATGCAGCTTCCAGGGGAGGGTCCTGTGGGAGGAAAGGTGCCTGCACAAGGGGCACAGGGCCGGCAGGAAGTCCAAGGCAGAAGGGGCAGCAGAAGACGCCACTATCCTGCCGTCAGTGTTTACAGGTGGCAATACAGCTACCTCAATATGTCTGAGGTGCAATGCCAAAGGCGGCTCCATCTCTCAAGGGAGACAGTGACCTTCATTTGCCAGATGATTGAGGTGTACAAAGTTATGAGGGGAATAGATAGAGTAGACAGGATAAAATTGTTTCCCTTGATGGAGAATTCTAGAACCAGGGGACATAGATTCAAGATAAGTGGCAGAAGGTGTAGTGGGTGCATGAGGAAGAACTTTTTTTACGCAGAGGGTAGTGGGTGTCTGGAATTCGCTGCCCAAGTTGGTGGTAGAGGCAGAAACTTTAAATTCTTTTAAAAAGTATCTGGATCTGCACCTAAAGTGCTGTAAACTGCAGGGCTATGGGCCGGGTGCAGGAAGGTGGGATTAGAAAGGGCACCTGGGTGTCCTCGGCATGGACAAGATGGGCCGAATTGCCTCCTTCTGTGCTGTAACTTTTCTATGGTTCTATGGTTCTATGATTGGGCCTGAAATCAGCTCCAATTGTATGGGTGGACACCCCAGGCCAGTGGCTCTGAAGGACACAGTGGCCCTCAACTTCTATGTCTCCGGCTCATTCCAGGGCTTAGTGGGGAACTGTGTGGAATCTGCCAATCAGCTGTCCACAGTTATAAAAAGGAAGAGAGGGGCCAAAGTCAACATAGGCCCCTCAGAGAATGAGGCTGGGGAAATAATAATGGGGAACCAGAAAATGGCAGAGGAGTTGAATAAATAATTTGCATCAGTCTTCAGAAGACACTAATAGCAAACCAAAAATACTAAATAATCATGGGGCAAAATGGGGGAGGAAGAAACGTTATAACTATCACGAGAAAAAAATTACTAGCGAAACTAATGAGGTTTAAGGCTGATAAGTCCCCTAGACTTGATGGGTTGCATCCTAGGATATTAAAGGAAATAGCTGCAGAAACAATGGATGCCCTGGTAGAAATGTTCCAACAATCCTTAGATTCTGGAAAAGTCCTAGTGGATGGGAAAACTGCCAATATAACACCCTTATTCAGAAAGGGAGGGAGACAAAATATAAGCAGCTATAGGCCTATTTAGCTTAACATCTGTCATTGGGAAAATGTTAGAGTCTATTATAAAGGATGTAATAGCAGAGCATTTAGAAATATGTAACATAATCAAGCAGAGTCAGCATGGCTTCATGAAGGAGAAATTACACCTAACAAATTTATTAAAATTCTTTGAGGAGGTAACAGGTAGGATAGACAAAGGGGAACCAGTAGATGTAATATATTTGGATTTCCAAAAGGCGTTCGATAAGATACTGCCCATGATGTTGGGTGTAGTATACTAGCATGGATAGAGGACTGGCAAACTAATAGAAGACAGAGAGTTGGGATACAGGGGGCATTTTCAGGATGGCAACCTGTAACTAGTGGAGTGCCACAGGGATCAGTACTGGGGCCACAATTACTTACAATATAATTAATGACTTGGATGAGGGAAGTGAATGTACTATCACCAAGTTTTCGGGTGACACAAAAATAGGTGGGAAGGTAAGCTGCAGCACAGAGGGATTTGAGGGTCCTCGTGCATGAATCCCAAAAAGCTAGCATACAAGTTCAGCAGGTAATCGGAAAGGCAAATGGAATCTTGGCCTTTATTTCAAAGGGAATGGAGTATAAAAATAATGAAGTCTTGCTAAAACTATACAAGGCACCAGTTAGACCACACCCAGAATACTGTGAACAGTTTTGGACCCTAATCTAAAGAAAGATATACTGGCATTGGAGGCAGTCCAGAGAAGGTTCACTAGATTGATCCCGGGGATGGAGGGATTTTCTTATGAGGTAAGATGGAGTAGGTTGGGCCTGAACTCATTGGAGTTTAGAAGAATGAGAGTTAACTTTATTGAAACATATAAGATTCTTAGGGGGCTTGACAGGGTAGATGCTGAGAGGCTGTCTCCCATTGTGGGAGAGTCAAGGGCCAGAGGGCATAATCTCAGAGTAAGGGGGTGCACAATTAAAACAGAGATGAGGAGGAATTTCTTCTCTAAGAGGGTAGTCAATCTGTTCAATTCCTTACCACAGAGGGCTGTAGATGCTGGGTCATTAAGCCTATTCAAGGCTGATATAGACAGATTTTTAATCAGTAAGGGAATCAAGGGTTATCACAGAATCACAGAATCACAGAATCACACAGTGCAGAAGAGGCCCTTCGGCCCATCGAGTCTGCACCGGCACGTGAGGAACACCTGACCTACCTACCCAATCCCATTTACCAGCACTTGGCCCATAGCCTTGAATGTTATGATGTGCCAAGTGCTCATCCAGGTACTTTTTAAAGGATGTGAGGCAACCTGCCTCCACCACCCTCACAGGCAGCGCATTCCAGACCGTCACCACCCTCTGGGTAAAAAAGTTTTTCCTCACATCCCCACTAAACCTCCTGCCCCTCACCTTGAACTTACTTATGTCCCCTCGTGACTGACCCTTCAACTAAGGGGAACAGCTGCTCCCTATGCACCCTGTCCATGCCGCTCATAATCTTGTACATCTCGATCAGGTCGCCCCTCAGTCTTCTCTGCTCCAACGAAAACAACCCAAGTCTATCCAACCTCTCTTCATAACTTAAATGTTTCATCCCAGGCAACATCCTGGTGAATCTCCTCTGCACCCCCTCCAGTGCAATCACATCCTTCCTATAATATGGTGACCAGAACTGCACACAGTACTCCAGCTGTGGCCTCACCAAGATTCTATGCAACTCCAAAATGACCTCCCTACTTTTGTAATCTATGCCTCAAATGATAAAGGCAAGTGTCCCATAAGCCTTTTTCACTACCTCACTAACATGCCCCTCTACCTTCAGTGATCTATGGACACACAGGCCAAGGTCCCTTTTATTCCTCAGAACTTCCTAGTGTCATGCCGTTCATTGAATACTTCCTTGTCAAATTACTCCTTCCAAAGTGTATCACCTCACTCATTTCAGGGTTAAATTCCATCTGCCACTTATCTGCCCATTTGATCATCCCGCCTATATCTTCCTGTAGCCCAAGATACTCAACCTCACTGTTAACCACTCAATCAATCTTTATGTCATCTGCAAACTTACAAATCCTACCCCCAACATAGTCATCTATGTCGTTTGTATAAATGACGAATAATAGGGGACCCAGCACTGATCCCTGTGGTACGCCACTGGACACTAGCTTCCAGTCACTAAAGCATCCTTCTGTCATCACCCTCTGTCTCCTACAACTAAGCCAAGTTTGAATCCACCTTATCAAATTACCCTGTATCCCGTGTGTATTTGGCTTCTTTATAAGTCTTCCATGTGGGACCTTGTCAAAGGCTTTGATGAAATCCGTATAAACTACATCAACTGCACTACCCTCATCTACACACCTGGTCACCTCCTCAAAAAATTCAATCAAATTTGTTAGGCATGACCTCCTTCTGACAAAGCCATGCTGAGTATCCCTGATCAAACCTTGCCTCTCCAAGTGGAGATAGATCCTTTCCTTCAGAATTTTCTCCAATAGTTTCCCTACCACTGACGTGAGACTCACTGGTCTGTAGTTCTCTGGCTTATCTCTACAACCCTTCTTAAATAGCGGAACCACATTAGCTGTTCTCCAGTCCTCTAGCACTTCCTCCGTGGCCAGAGAGGAATTAAAAATTTGGGTCAAAGTCCCTGTAATCTCCCCCCTTGCTTCCCTCAGCAGTCTGGGAGACAAATCATCCGGACCTGGAGATTTGTCCACTTTTAAGCGTTGCAGTGATTGCCGAGTTCCCCCGCTTCCAGGGTGCATTTGACTACAGACATGTAGCCATCAAGATGCCAGCGAGTCAGCCGCATGCCTTCATCAACAGGAAGGGATTCCACTCCATGAAAGTGCAGATGGTGTGTGACCCCAGGATGCAGATTCTGCAAGTCTGTGCAAGATACCCAGGCAGCTCCTATGATGCTTACGTCCTTAGACACTCCCAGGTGCTGAGGCTCTTCAACGCTCCAGCCCAACTGGATGGATAGCTGCCGGGTGACAAGGGCTATCTGTTGAATAGTTGGCTCATGAAGCATCTCCACCACCCAAGAACAGGGGCAGAGCAGCACTATTATAGGAGTCATGCCTCGACATGGGTGGTGGTAGAGAGGGCCACTCACTAGAGAGGGTCGTCTCAAGATGCTCTTCCGATACCTGGGCCATTCAGGGGGAGCACTACGATTCCCCACAGAGCGGGTGTCACTGATAGTGGTCGCATGCTGCATTCTCCATAATCTGGCACTGGCAAGAGGGGGCCCACTGGAGGAAGAGGTCTTCATGCTGCTGCACAGGCCCACAGGCCACAGATGATGAGTCCAGTAGTGAGTCCGAAGAGGAGCATGGTGAGGAGAACGCTGAGGGCATGGAACCAGACCTCTGTATCCTTCAGGGAGGCAGGGACACCAGGGATGCCTTGATCCAATGCTTCTTCAGCTAGGTTGCCAAAGATCAGCTTCTATCGCATGCCAGGGCTGCCACCTCCACCCAGATGTCTGAAAGGACCCTTTTATTTGAACACAAAGAACACTCAGTGCCTGTGCAATAAAGTTCAGAGCTACCTCCGTCCAGCATTACATACTGGCGTACCCTGCACCAGTGAAATGAAAAGGTAAAGCATACTCAGCCCATGACGACAAAAACACAATTAATCTCATTCTGACAGTTCAATAATGTTTGCATAAATGTTTTTGGTCTTCAACCTCAGACCAGCATGCATAAAGACAACATAAATGAACATAAAATCACCCATCACCTGTCCCTCTTGAACTCATGGTGCCTTCAACTTAGGTGGTGCTCCCCCCTCATTGGCACCAGCATTGGAGGCAGCCTGCTGACTCTGCTGTCTTGTTGGCCTTGATGACCTTGGCAGTCGTCCGCTGGTCAGTGGAGCCTGGGAAGGGTGCGGCCAGTGCCATTGCTGGCATATCCCCAGTCACCGCAGCCTCATCAGATGCCACGGTCACTGGCAGGGGGGCGAAGGAGTTGCTGTTGAAATCGAGAGCGGCATGGGATGAGCCTGCAGAGACGACAGACCAACATGAGGTCACTCTGGACCTCCCTGCTCACCATTGATGCGTGGGCACCTAGCTGGGATACTGGGTGCCTCATCCATCTCACACATGGACACTGACCACCTGAGGTCATTGCTTGTGTGAGAGCTTGCAGGCCCGAGCACAACCCCAGGAACTCCTGATTCTGTTCCTGGAGCTGCCCCTCCATGAGAGTTTCTCAATGGAGGAGGCAGTGCGCTCAGCCTTGAGGGTCAATGCAGTTATTATGCTCAGCATGGACTCCTCCATAACGGAGACCATGGCACGCATACCCTCATAGATCTCCCCCAGATCCTCCCGCCACATCTCACTGGACATCCAGCATCTGCCGCCTAATGGACGACTCCAGAAGCTCATCATCAACCTTCGAATGAGCATCGTCCTGGTCCCCAGCAGTGCTCCGATTGCTGGCATCCTGGGCACACTCTGCCTCCAACTGCATCTCAAGTGAGTGTGAAGTGCCCTCACCAATGCCGCACCCGCCTGACAACCTCAAAACCCTGCTCAGAGTTTCAGTTTAATATGCCATAAAAAGCAGCAACTCTGAAAATACAGCATCCTCTCAGAATTGCAGGAAACTACTAACCTAGGTTATGTACTCAGATCCTGGAGTGGTATTTGTTGAGTTCCAAAACACTGTCACTAAGACGAAATAACCCCTCATGATAGGCATGTAGGTGAGCGGTGGAGGAAGGGGGAAATTGAATTCTTAAAAATGGGAAACTGGACCCCAACCGACCGCAAGACCACCCATTTTCAACTTAACCAGGACAGGCTGGGCGTGTTGGGGGAGTAACCCATTCTCCAGTGGCAGCTCTGTAATTAGAATATATTAGTAAGGCTGCATTCTTCAGATTTTAGCAGCCATTTGGGTCTAAGTGCTGCGAGTCAGGTTTTCCCAGGCTCCAAAAACCCTTTATCTATAGAAATACAAGAACAGACAGATCCAACAGGTAAATGCTTTTCTTGCATCACTTGTGGACTAGGAGGAGGAGAGGCAGGGAGAGCTCCCAACCCACCAGCGAAGCTAATCAGCTCTGACCTACCCGCTTCTCTGTTATCAGTTGAGGCCTTCCCTCATTGACAAACACCCACATCCCTCCCCGTCAACCCAACATCCACCCTAACTCCTCCCCACTATCGGTTGACTGTGCCCGCCCCCCTAGCCCTGAACTGCCAACTCCCTCTGCCCACAATTTATATTGCAACCGTGCTCCAACCTTTCATCTCCTCTGCCATGATCTGATTTTCAATCCCCTCCCACAATCAGATCCCCCATGATCTGATCCCCAGACTCCATGACCTGATCCCCAGCCCCCACATTCCGATCTCCAGCTGCCAAAATCCGATCTTTCCCAAAGGGCAGCAAGCGCCAGCCTCTTAATCTGGCCTGCAGCTGCCAATGGTGAACTGAATACAAAACTGAAAATTATGTTCTCCCATTAAATTACCATATTTCCAGGTATAACGGCTACTGACAGTCACACCACTCATAAATATTGGAACCAGAATTTCAGGAAAGACAGGTCGGGTCTGTTTACTCTGGAAAATTGGTGACAGGACTGAGGAGCTGGGTTTTCCCTATGCCTTCTAAATTTCACATCAGGATCAGATGTGGGTCAGAAACCAGCTCTGTGTGAGAAGCAGTCACTCGTGATTTTTCCCCAGGAGGCCAATTAAAGGCCAGAGGGTAAATTCGCTAAAAGATGAAGGACAGCAGGTGGCCTTGTGAAGCTGGAGGGCCAATCGGCCAGCTCTCAGCTCGAAAGCAACAGCCGGCCATTAATTAGTTTAATCAGCTACCCACTGTGTGCGTGCTGTACTGCACCTCACCCCCCCCACCCCCCGCCCCCTCCACCCTCACCCCAGCATCCCAACCCGGGAAAATGGCTCCAAAGCAGTTAGGGGCCAGAGAACCAGTATGTTATCTTTAAAGAGGGGACATAAAGAAAAGATAAACCAGATTTTCCTGAAAAACTAATGGCATCTGAACGATGCACACTGTCATTGATGCATAAATCAGCCAGCAATGGCCAGTTGCTGGACAATTTGTACTACTCCACCATTTGCTTCAAGGAAATGGCATTTTGTGCTCAACCTCCTCATGATTTTCATGAGGCTGCTCCATTTGCACATTGATTACCCATTAAACGTGCCACAGGACATTAAGCCTCATAATTAATAACATAAGAACCTTTTTAGCAATGTGATAATTGTTAGTTACTGTTGGTCTACCACTCTAGCCCAGAAAGTAAACAATTATAAGTGTAGGATGCCGGCCAGCATTCTGTTGAACTGTATGCTAGTATTCAAGAGAGGAGGGGAGAGAGAAAATAAAGACCAATGAAACATGAACAAAAATACAAAAGAATTACCTGGGTTTGTGATTCTTTCCAATATTTATACTCCTGACTAGTAACTTAATATAAGAATGGAATTAGCAACATTTTGTCAAATTACTCTCTTTTATGCTCCGCTTTTCATCAAATTCTCTGTCCAAAACTTAGTCCAAATAATAGTGCCACACCAAAGGTAAAGAGAAAAAGAAATGGAATAAATTAATAGGTAGCATTTGTCCTCAGTATCCTCCTTGCCCCACTGTTCCAGTGCTGTAAAATGATTTTATATGTTTTTGCCAGCTTTGTTATTTTTAAAATCAATAATATTGATAATTTAAACTTGGATCATGAAAAAAACCGAAATTCAAAGCAGTTGAGTGAAGGAACATTTGCTTTTAGGTTTTATAATAAATTAAACCTACCATGGGTTATATATCTTTCTGTATAAAAAGCTAAAGAAGATTTTTTTGCTAAACTGCCAAAATGAATCTCTCCAATTTTGCAGTTAACTCTACAGAATAAACATGTCTCTAGGTGTAGAGTCAATTGATTAGTTTTCAAGGACTGCATTAGTTTAAGGGGCTGTTGTGACTAGGTGAGACACTTCAGCTTTTATGTTTTGGGTAAATGAGTTCGTTGGCCAACCGAACTATATCTGCATGCCTTCCTATGTCCTCCTCAATTGCTGCTTGCAATCAATAACGGGGAGAGACTGATGTAAGAATAAACAATGATGGTTCATTGAGACAAAGGGCAGAGCACCATATCATACGTACTGACACAGAAACCTCCAGAACGAGACTTGCAGTTCCCAGATGCCAGCACTTTACAGTGATTCATCAGTGCTGTCACATGATCAGCACACTTACATTCTCTTAAAGGGACAGGGTACCTCATTTTACCACATCAGCCCTAATTTTATCCTGATGAAGAGTCATACAGACCCGAAACGTCAACTGTGTTCCTCTCCGCAGATGCTGTCAGACCTGCTGAGTTTTTCCAGCTATTTTTGTTTTTGTTCCAGATTTCCAGCATCCGCAGCATTTTGCTTTTATCTTAGCCCTAATTTTAACTCAGGAACATAAGTGAGACATCTGAACATCCCCTAGCATGAGATCGGGAGAAACCTGGGACACAACTAAATCAGACTGCTGCCTGAACGTGGCAGCAATAGCTGCCTAGGTGGCAGGTGGTAGTGGGATTTCAGGCAGCAAGAGGCTGCTGCCAGGGGCCTGTGGGAACAGTCCCTCAGCCCCTGACATAAGTAAAGCGTGTAAAGGAGGGACTCTGAGGAAATGGCAGTCAAGGGCGGGAAGCCCAGGTCATGAGAGGCCCAAGGTTACTTCGGGAAATAGAAAATTTAAACTTACCTGGGCCTCTTCTGGACACAATTCTGCCTGCTACTTGGTTTCACTGGGGGTCCAGGTACTGAATGCCATCACAGTGATCAATGGTTAAGATATTTAAATGCTCATGAGACCTTCGCCAGACTGCAGTGGTGAACCAAACACTGACAGAAACTGTCACTAGACTAGTAATTGAGAAGTCCAAGTAAATGCTCTGTGGACATGAGTGCAATTCCTACTATGGGCAGTTGGTGGAATCAATACAATTAACAGAAAAAAATCTGGAATTGAAAGCTAGTGTCAGTTTTGGTGACCATGAAACTGTTATTGATTGTTATAAAAACCCATCTAGTTCACTTGTGTCCTTTAGGGAAGGAAATCTGCTGTCCTTACCTGGTCTGGACTACATGTGACTCCAGAACCACAGCAATGTGGTTGACCCTTAACTGCCCTCTGGAATAACCTAGCAAGCCACTCAGTTCGAGGGCAATTTGGGATGGGCAACAAATGCTGGTCCTGTCGGGGATGCCCATATCCCATGAAGAAATAAAGGGAAAAAACACCAGCTATCTTAATACCCTGGCCATCCAAGTTAATCTTGAGCTTCTCTGAGTCTGAATTTGAATGTTTTATTTCTCGGTTTGCAGTTTTTTTGAAATTGTGCATTGCTCGATTAGAAAGAGAATACCAACAAAAGATTAACTGAAGCAGTATAAGAGCTTAACATAAACTCAGAATTCGAGACTCACCTCACAGGGTAAAGCTTAATAATGACAGCACTGAATTCCATAAATAAACATGGTATTGCGGTTCTGTGGAGCTTTCCAACAGGAAAAAGACATAAAATGTGTTTGCACAATTACACTTCAAAGTAATATCAGTCTTGGATATATTTAAATCTTATCCATTTCATATTTGCTCGCAACCCTTTCTAAAGCATGAATTCAATGCAGTTTGAAGAAGCTGTAAGTTACCAGTCTGACATTTTATGCAGAATGGTTGCTTTTTTATTCAATGCAAAACATTGAGAATTCCAAACAGTCCATGAGCTGTGCATTGATACATTAATCAAGTGTGATGGAACTGCAGCTGGATTAAAAGTAAGAGAAAAGAAGACGCGCCCTCATCTGCATTTTCAATTCTCCTGCACACAAGGCACAGAAAACTTGATAGATAAAATGCAATTGGACATATAATGAAAGTAACCATGTTTCATGCTTTATTGAGGTAATTAAACTGTTCCTACTTTAATTCATACTCCATGAAGAAATGTCTCTTATTAACCATAGGGAAATAATTTTAACTTTTAATGCAGGTTGATGAAGTGAGGGTGCACATAGAAATAAATAATTACAATTTGATAGCCATTACAGAGACATGTCTGCAGGAGGTCATGGATTGGGACCTGAATATTGAAGGGTACAGGATATTTAGGAAGGACAGGAAGCAAGGAAAAGATGGAGGGTTGGTTTGTTAGCTAATGATGGTATTAGAACAATAGAGAGAGAGAGATGGCCAAAGGTCAGGACACCAGGATGTGGTAACAGTTTGGGTGGAAATGAGAAATGGTAAAGGCAAAAAGTCACTTATGGGAGTTGTGTACAGGCCCCCAAAACCACATGGTAGGATTGAGCATAAAAGAAGAAATAATTGGAGCATATCAGAAAGGCATGGTGATAATAATGGGAGATTTTAAATTTACATATAGACTGGAAAAGTCAGATAAGCAAAGATAGCCTAGATGGGGAGTACATTGAATGTTTTCAGGATAGTTTGTTAGAACTGTTCAAACAAAATAATAAAGATTTTTAAAAATATTATAAAACATGTCTCCTCTTGTGGCTCTGTCACGTGAGCAGGGACATGTTATAAATGAAATATAAAATGCTTCATTTTATTTTTATTTTACTACTGGAAACTTCACCCCACCCGTGGATGAGGTTTCCTAAAAAGTGCAAAGGACGCTTGGTTTTTCTCCTGCCCGCCAATCGTAAAGCTGGACAAGCCGTGAAAAATTTAAGTTAATTATGGGCAGAATTTCACGCTCAGCGTGTGGCTGCGTGCCTGACACGCCCAAGCGTAAAATGACGCACGATGATGTTGGGCGTGCATCCCGACGTCATCGCGCACTTGTGCGATATTTTGTTCGGCGGGCGTGCGCCAGAATCGGCCGCGCGCCTGCCGATAATTGAAAGGCCTATTAAGGCCATTAACAAGCTAACTAAAATCAAATTAACGCCACCTGTCCAATCTTACGGTTGGTGGGCAGGCGAAAAGGCCAAGCAGCCTTTACATTTTTTAGGAAACCTCATCCACCAGCAGGATGAGGCTTCTTAAAGCAAATAAACATTAAATAAAAACCTTATTTTGGAGTTAAAAACATCTCCCATCTCATGTGACAGAGTCACATGAGGGGACATATTATTAAAATTTTTTACTGTCTTTATTAAATTTTTTAAAAAGCGCTTCAATCTCCCTGAGGCAGTTCCGTGCTTCAGGGATATTGAAGCGTCCTTTTGCGCGCATGCGTGAACTGCGCGCCAGGCCCGCTCTCCCTCCTCCCCCCGCCCGCACAGGTAGTACTGAGCACTGCCGCTCGTGAGCCACACAGGGTGGGCCTTAATTGGCCTGCCAGTGCAAAATTGCGGAGCGGAGCATTTCGTGGGCAGCGGTTGGCTTCCTGACCGCCCCTGCCCGGTCCCACTGAGCCCTCCAGACGTGGGAAAAATTCTGGCCCATATTTTTAACGGCCTTAATCGGCCTTTTAATTGTCGGCAGGCACACTGCCAAATCCCACGCGCACCCACTGACCAAAATTGCGCGCAACTGCGTGTTGACGTCGGGATCCTCGCCTGATGTCAAGGCATGTCATTTTACGCTCGGGCGGTCGGGCATGCGCCTGCCTGCTGAGATAAATTTTTTTCCGTTAGAGTTTTTATAAATATTTTAAAAAGCAAAGAGTTAACTAAGTGAGCATTGGTATTATAGAAAGTGAGTCTGAGGAATTGATAATGGAAAACAAGGAGATGGCAGAAGAATTGAACAGGTATTTTGTGTCAGTTTTCACTATAGAGGATACAAGTAATGTCCCAGGAGCAGCTATAAACCAGGAAATGGCAGTGGGGAAGGAAGTCAGGAAAATTAAAGTCACCAGAGAAGTGGTACTGAGTAAATTGTTGGAGCTGCAAGCTGACAAGAGTCGGGGTCCTGATGGACTTCATCCTAGGGCTTAAAAGAAGTGGCTAGCAAGATAGTTGATACATTGGTTTTAATATTCTAAAACTCCCCAGATTTGGGGAAGGTCCCATTAGATTGGAAGATAGCAAATGTGACTCCATTATTCAAAAAGGGAGAGAGAAAGAAAGCGGGAAATTACAGGCCAGTTAGCTTAACATCTGCCGTAGGGAAAATGTTAGAAGCTATTATTAATCGAGTTATAGCAGAGCACTTGGACAAGCTCAAGGTCATTAGGCAGAGTCAACATTGTTTTGTGGAAGGGAAATCGCGTTGAACCAACTTATTGGAGTTATTTGAGGAAGTAACATGTTCTATGAGTAAAGGGGAACCGGTGGATATACTGTACTTAGATTGCCAGAAGGCATTTGATAAAGTGCCACATCAAAGGTAATTGTGGAAAATAAAAACTCATGGTATAGGGAGTAACATATTAGGATGGTTAGAAGATTGGCTGGCTAACAGGAAGCAGAGGGTAGGTAAAAATGGATCTTTTTCAGGTTGGCAAGATGTAATGAGTGGTGTGCCACAGGTATCAGTGCTGGGAACTTTTTTTTATTCATTCACGGGATGTGGGCTTCGCTGGCTAGGCCAGCATTTATTACCCATCCCTAGTTGCCCTTGAGAAGATGGTGATGAGCTACCCTCTTAAACCACTGCAGTCTATATGGTGCAGGTACACCCACAGTGCTGGTAGGGAGGGAGTTCCAGGATTTTGACCTAGCGACAGTGAAAGAACGGCAATATATTTCGAAGTCAGGATGGTGCATGACTTGGAGGGGAACTTCCAGGTGGTGGTATTCCAACCTATCTGTTGCCCCTGTCCTTCTAGATGGTAGTGGTCATGGGTTTGGAAGGTGCTGTCTAAGTAACGTTGGTAAGTTCCTGCACTGCATCTTGTAGATGGTACACACTCCTGCTACTGTTTTTCGGTGGTGGAGCGAGTGAAGGTTTGTGGATGTGCTGCCAATCAAGTGGGCTGCTTTGTCCTGGACGGTGTCAAGTCTCTGGAGTGTTGTTGGAGCTGCACTCACCCAGGCAGGTGGGGGGTATTCCACCACACTCCTGACATGTGCCTTGCAGAGGGTGGACGGGCTTTGAGAGTCAGGAGATGAGTTACTTGTCGCATGATTCCTAGCCTCTGACCTGCTCTTGTAGCATTTATTTATATGTATTTATGTTTATATTTATATAGTATTTATATGGCTAGTCCAGTTCAGTTTCTGGTCAATGGTAATGCCCAGGATGTTGATAGTGGGGGATTCAGAAGATGGTAATGCCATTGAACATCAAGAGGTGATGGTTGGATTCTCTCTTGTTGGAGATGGTCATTGCCTGGCACTTGTGTATCACGAATGTTACTTGCCACTTGTCAACCCAAGCCTGGATATTGTCCAGGTCTTGCTGCGTTTAGATGTGGACTGCTTCAGTATTTGATGAGTCGCGAATGGTGCTGAACATTGTGCAATCATCAGCGAACTCCCCATTTCCAACCTTATGATGGAAGAAAGGTCATTGATGAAGCAGCTGAAGATGGTTGGGCCTAGGACACTACCCTGAGGAACTCCTGCAGTGATACCCTGGAACTGAGATGACTGTCCTCCAACAACCACAGCCATCTTCCTTTGTGCTAGGTATGACTCCAACCAGTGGAGAGTTTCCCCCCGATTGCCATTGACTCCAGTCTTACTAGGGCTCCTTAATGTCACACTCTGTTAAATGCTGCCTTGATGTCAAGGGCAGTCACTCTCACCTCACCTCACCTCGGGAGTTCAGCTCTTTTGCCCATGTATGAACAAAGGCCGTAATGAGCTCAGGAGCTGAGTGGCCCTAGTGGAACCCAAACTGGGCGTCAGTGAGCAGGTTATTGCTAAGCAAGTGCCGCTAGATAGCACTGCTGATGACCCCTTCCATTACTTTACTGATGATGGATGGAGAGTAGACTAATTGGGGGGGGGGGGGCGGGGGGGGTGCGTAATTGGCCAGGTTGGATTTGTCCTGCTTTTTGTGCACAGGACATACCTGGGCAATTTTCCACATAGCCGGGTAGATGCCAGTGTTGTAGTTGTACTGGAACAGCTTGGCTAGGGGTGAGGCAAGTTCTGGAGCACACATCTTCAGTACTATTGCCGTAATGTTGTCAGGGCCCATAGCCTTTGCAGCATCCAGTGCCTTCAGCCATTTCTTGATATCACATGGAGTGAATTGGCTGAACACTGGCATCTGTGATGCTGGGGGCCTCTGGAGGAGGCTGAGATGGATCATCCACTTGGCACTTCTGGCTGAAGATTGTATCAAATATTTTGCACTGATGTGCTGGGCTCCTCCATCATTAAGGATGGGGATATTTGTGGAGCCTCCTCTTCCAGTGAGTTGTTTAATTGTCCACCACCATGGATATGGCAGGACTGCAGAGCTTGGAGCTGATCCATTGGTTGTGTGATCACTTAGCCCTGTCAATCACTTGCTACTTATGCTGTTTGGCAAACAAGTAGTCCTGTGTTATAGCTTCACCAGGTTGACACCTCATTTTTAGGTATGCCTGGTGCTGCTCTTGGCATGCCCTCCTGCACTCTTCATTGAACCAAGGTTGATCCCCTGGCTTGATGGTAATGGGAGAATGGGGGATATGCTGGGCCATGAGGTTACAGATTATGTTCGAGTACAATTCTGCGGCTGCTGATGGCCCACAGTGCCTCATGGATGCCCAGTCTTGAGTTGTCTGATCTGTTCGAAATCTATCCCATTTAGCATGGTGGTAGTGCCACACAACACGATGGAGGGTATCCTCAATGTGAAGGTGGGACTTTGTCTCCACAATGACTGTGCGGTGGTCACTCCTACTGAAAATGTCATGGACAATGTGCATCTGCAGCAGGCAGGTTGATGAGGATGAGGTCAAGTATTTTTTTCCTTTTTGTTGGTTTCCTCACCACCAGCTGCAGACTCAGACTAGCAGTTATGTAATTTAGGACTCAGCCAGCTCGGTCAGTAGTGGTGCTACCGAGTCACCTTTGGTGATGGACATTGAAGTCCCCCGTCCAGAGTACGTTCTGCTTCTTTGCCAGCCACAGTGTTTCCTCCAAGTGGTGTTCAACTTGGAGGAACACTGATTCATCAGCTGAGAGAGGGCTGCACATAATAATCAGCAGAAGGTTTCCTTGCCCATGTTTGACCTGATGCCATGAGACTTTATGGGGTCCAAAGGCAATGTTGAGGACTCCCTAGGCAACTCCCTCCTGACTGTATACCACTGTGCTGCCATCTCTGCTGGGCCTGTCCTGTCAGTGGGACAGGACATACACAGGGATGGTGATGGCGGTGTCTGGGAGATTATCTGTGAGATATGATTTTGTGAAGATGATCATGTCAGGCTGTTGCATGACTAGTCTGTGAGACAGCTCTCCTTTCAGTACTAGCCCCCAGATATTGGCAAAGAGAACTTTGCAGGGTTGACAGGGTTAAGATTGCCGTTGTGGTTTCCTCGGTCGATGCCGGGTGGTCCATCTGGTTTCTTTTCTTTTTTGTGACTTTGTAGCAGTTTGTTACAACTGAGTGGCTTGCTGGGCCATTTCAGAGTCAACCACAGTGCTGTGGGTCTGGAGTCATATGTAGGCCAGACCAGGAAGACAAATGAACCCTTTATTTAAATTACCCTTAAATTAGTGAATCAGATGGGTTTTTGCAACAATTGATTTTTAATTCTTGATTTTTTATTGATTTCAAATTCCACCATCTGCTGTGGATTTGAACCCAGGGCCCCAGAGCATTATTCTGGGTCTCTGGGTCATTAATCCAGCAATAATACCACTACGCCATCACTTCCCCAGCATCACTGCAACTGTTTAACATTTATATAAATGACTTGGATGAAGGGATGGACGGGATGGTTGCCAAATTTGCTGATGACGCAAAGATAGGTTGGAAAGTAATTTGTGAAGAGGACATGAGGAGGCTACAAAAAGATATAGATAGGATACGTGAGTGGGCAAAGATCTGGCAAATGGAGTATAATGTGGGAAAATGTGAAATTGTCCATTTTGACAGGAAGAATAAAGGAGAAGCATATTATCTAAATGGTGAGAAATTGCAGAGCTCTGAGGTGCAGAGAGATCTCGGTGTCCTAGTGCATGAATCACAAAAGGCTAGTATGCAAGTACAGCAAGTCATTAGGAAAGCTGATAGAATGTTGCCATTTATTGTGAGGGGAATTGAAAACAAAAGTAGTGATGTGATGCTTCAGTTGTACAGGGCACTAGCGAGACCACATGTGGAGTACTATCTATAGTATTGGTCACCTTATTTGACAAAGGATGTAAATGCATTGGAAGCAGTTCAGAGATTAATGCCTGTAATGGGTGGGTTGTTTTATGAGGAAAGGTTGGACAGACTAGGCTTGTATCCACTGGAGTTTAGAAGAGTAAGAGGTGACTTGATTGAAACATATAAGATCCTGAGGGGACTTGACAGGGTGGATGTGGAGAGGATGTTTCCTCTTGTGGAAAAATCTAGAACTAGGGTGTCACTGTTTAAAAATAAGGGGTCGCCCACCTAAAACAGAGATGAGGTGAAATTTTTTCACTCACAGCGTCATGAGCCTTTGGAACTCTTCCTGAAAAGGCAGCGGAAGCAGAGTCTTTGAATATTTTTAAGGCAGAGGTGGATAGATTCTTGGTAAGCAAGAGGGTGATAGGTTATTGGGGGTAGGTGAGATGCAGCTTTCAGATTACTATCAGATCAGCCACGATCTTATTAAATGGTGGAGCAGGCTCGAGGGGCCAAATGACCTACTACTGTTCTTTGTTTGTATATTTGTATGTTTGTAATAAACAGGTGGTAGTGACTCGGCAGCCTGTTTTACACCTTGCCTTGATTTTCTTTCTTATCGAACAGAAAATCAGGGGAGGGTAAAATGTGCTGCTGATTCACTTCACTCAATTTCCAGACGACACAAGTTGAAATCACCCCTGATGTATCTACATACAATATAAAAGATTGTCCATCTTAATTCAGAGTCCATCACACTTCAGACATTGGCCAGAATTTTTATTTCGGCGAGTTGGGGACGGGGCCTGCTCGCCGACGCGGGATGATGTCGGGGGGAACCCCCGATGTCATCCCGCCCCATTTAAATATTCAGGAAGGCGGGCGGACTGCGAAATCAGCTGTCCGCCCACCGACCTGTCAATGACCAATTGAGGCCATTGACAGGGTAGTTAACCCAATTAAAGGTCCTGCCCGTCCAACCTTAAGGCTGGCAGGCAGGCCAAGAGCCCCGGCGGGCTTCTGAAAAAATATGAAACCTCATTCACTGGCGGGATGAGATTTCATGTCTGTTTTAAAAAAGTTTAATAAAGTTTTAGTCATATTTATTAACATGTCCCATCTCGTGTGACATTGTCACATGAGGGGGCCATTTTAATAATTTTTTTATTTTTCTATTTTTGATGTTTATAAAGCTTTCACTGATCTCCCTGAAGCATCACTTAGTCTCAGGGAGATGTGCGCTCTCTTGTGCGCATGCGCGAAAGAGCGCACTTTGATAGTTGGGGAATCCTTCCCCCCCCCGCACAGGAAGCACATAGCACTTCCTGTTGGGCAGCCTACTGGGTGGACCTTAATTGGCCCGCCCACTCAAAATGGCAGCGGGGCCCGCTTAGGCGGTGGCAATCGGCTGCCTGCCCGCCACCAAGCCAGTCGGGCCCGCCCACCCATCAAGGGCAAAATTCTGCCCATTGTGTATCATTTAATGCAAATTTCCATGTCACTTCTGGACAAAAACCCATAGTAAAACAAAAGCAGCAATTTGGAATGTACAAGCAAGCTGTCCAACAAAACAAAACACCAAGGCCAGAATACATAGAAGTACACTAGGGGTGGGCAGAGGGGAGGGGAGGGCTGCACTCCAGGCAGGTTTTAATGGTCTCCTGCCTGGTGAAACGGATTGTCCACCTATTGTACAACTGATTTTCATTCCATTCTTTTTAACACGTGATCCTCTTGGCTAGATGACCAACAATTTGGCGAAGATGAAAATTTTTCCAAAATAAATCAGAACAGGGAAACGGCCATTTGGTCCAACCAATTCATGTTGTTGTTTACACTTCACACCACTCTTAAATGTAAAGGGTAGAAGGTGTGTAAGGGAGGGGTCGCACCTTTCACAGGTGGGCTTGCTGCACTCTTTGGAGTGGCTCATTCTGAATTGCCCCTCATCTTCACCCAGCTCTCACCCATGGATCCAAGTAGTTGTTAGCTTGCAACAGCAGCCACACCCTGATAAACCACTTTGACCAAACCAGGTGAGGGTAGTCATCGGCCTCCCTACCCTCGGTGACTTAGGGGTTTGCCTATCCTGGCACATAAGACTGGTTCCAGTGGACTGGGCATATGAGACTAATCTATGGTCCAATGGTCTTGAAGGGGAATCAGCACCATGTTGTGGAATGCATAGAGCTTGACAAGACACAGAAGATGTCCTAGTCACCCACTGATTCCAGATCTATCTCAAGCTGTCTAGACTTATCTTGCCATTAAACCAAGATAGGTCAGGGCGAGAGGCTGGGACTGACGTTGCACAACTCTCACTATAATCCAATTTGCACGCAAGTTAAGTTCATTATCTATCCATCATCAGTCATCCATCACCTATCTGTTACAAGTCTTGTGATAATGGGCGAATGACATGGCAGCAGGTGTGGATTCACTAGGAACTGTAGCTGTGGAGCTAAACACAGGCAGCTCAGGCCATAGGGTTGTTTTTCACTGGAATGAAGAAGAAGTGGAACTTGGTAGTCTGCTGAGCAACTGAGCAGCCCTCTTCAGAACAACTCTGCTCACCTTCCTAGTATGAGGACGGGACTAGAAAAGGTACCCTAAACATTTCCTGCAACACCCCCCTGACCAGCAGGCCATAGCTGGCAGGGATCCCATCAATGCAGTCATAAGTCAATCTCAACAAAGAAAGTAAAAGTAACATCAGTCACCATTGGTACCTGGAGTGTGCACACCCTCATGAACAACACCACAGCCAACTGACCTAGGAGAAGAACTGCTCTTGTTGGCAGAGAGCTGGCTAGGTACAATGTCCAGATCACCACCCCCAGAAAGATTCAGGTACCTGAGGAGTGTGAGCTCAAGGAAATCGGTGAAGGTTGCACGTTCTTTTGGAGTGGCCATAGAAAATAAGGATGCTGCGAAGCTCGAGTGGGTTTTGCTGTCATGAACCAGCTCATCAGTAAGTTGACTTGCCTTCCTAAGGGTGTTAATGATTATCTGATGGTCTTAAACTCCCCCTGCACACTAACAGGCACATAATTCCGATCAGTGTGTGTGCCCCAACTATGACAAACCCTGGTGAAGTCAAGGATAAATTCAATTATGACCGCCACTCCTTGATTGCTACTATGCCAAAGTCAGACAGGCTAATCATTCTTGGTGACTTCAATGCAAGAGTCGGAGGAGGTCACCAAGCGTGGGGAGAGGTCATTAGAAAAAACGGTAATGGCTGTTGGAACAACAATGGTCTCCCCTTGCTGAAGATGTGCTGAGCATGAGCTCTTAATCATTAACAGAGTTTTCTGCCTCCCGAATCACAGCAGGACGTCTTGGATGCACCCTGCTCTACACATTGGCACCTAATTGCAGAGGTCATCACCAGAAAGAGGGGCAGGCACGATGCACATCTAACAAAAACCACATGTAACACTGATTGATGGACTGACCACCGTCTTATCATTTCAAAGCTACACATCAGGATCTATCCCTTTGGACGCCCCTAGGGCATAATGGTCCTGAAGCATCTCAATGTCTCAATGTTCAAACAGTCAGTCATGAAGGAATCTCTTCCTGAGAAACTCGAGAGTTGGCTGTGCACAGCAGAAATTGATACTTACTACATTGAGGATGACTGAACAACCTTCAGGGATATGGTGTGCTCAAGAGGCCTTTGGCGCTAACCCCCTTTTAAGCACCAAGTTTGGTTCACTGAAAACAATGGGGTAATTCAGAAACTACTGGAGGAGAAACAATGCTGCTGCAGGGTTTAGCTCAATGACCAATCATCACTATCCAAGCATAATGCCCTCGTGAAACACCTGCAGGACTGTCCAATACAAGCTCAGGGTGATGCAAGACGCTTGGCTGTATCAGAAAGCAGGTGAACTTCAGCAGTATGCAGACCGCAAAGACTGGAAGAGATTCTACAATGCTCTGAAATCTGTCTACCCCGTTATTATCATTGTGGGTCTTAGATGTGAAAGTCGTGGGCCTGGACTTACAGATAATGCTGGAGACAATGCTATTGGTAAACTCTACCTTTTATTGAACATTATACTAACTATGTACAACACAGACTCAGCATGAGGCTCTACATGCTTTATCATCATGTGATTTGACATCACTGATGATGTAGACAACTTATTTATATATTTAACATTAACCCTTTGTACAACATCTATGTGCCCCAGTCTACTGGTTCATCACCAATTCTCAGTGCTGACAGGTCGAAGCTGTGCACAGCAAAAAGCCCAAATTCTAGAAGGATGGGCAGAGCACTTTAACCACAATCAGCCTTCATCCGTCAGTGAAGAAGCAATCAACAGGTACCATAGGTTGCCATTATCTGATCTCTTGATGACCCTGCCATGCTGTTAGAAACAATGAATGCAATCAAACTCCTGTCTAGCAGCAAAGCTCCAGAAGCTGATGGTATCCTAGTGAGTTCTACAAGGCTGGGTGCATGGTCAAGAAGTTCAGTGAGCTCTTTCAGTCTATGTGAGAGCAAGGAACCACCCTGCAAGAATACAAAGATGCATCCATTGTCCACCTGTACAAGCGGAAAGGAACTCCCCAGTACTCCCCACTTGCCTGGATGAATGCAGCTCCCACAACACACAAGTAGTTTGACGCTGTCCAGGACAAAGCAATCTGTTTGATTGGCATCACATCCACAAACGTTCACTCCCTCCACCACTGACGCATAGTAGCTGCAGAGTGTACCTTTTAGATGATGCACTGCAGGAATTCACCAAGGCATCTTCGACAGCATCTTCCAAACCCACAGCCACTACCATCTAGAAGAACAAGCACAGCAGATAGATGGGAACACCACCACCTAGAAGTTCCCCTCTAAGTCACTCATTATCCTAACTTGGAAATATATCCTCATTCCTTCACTGTGGCTGGGTTAAAATCCTGGAACTCCCTTCCTAACAGCACTGTGAGTGTACCTACACCATATGGACTGCAGTGGTTCAAGAAGGCAGCTCACCACCACCTTCTCAAGGGCAACTAGGGATGGGCAATAAATGCTCGCCCAGCCAGCGAAGCCCACATCCCGTGGATGAATAAAAAAAATCTTGAAACAATCATGGAGGAATCTCATTCTCCACTATTGCTGGCAAAATCTGTGCCAAAATCTTTCTGAACACTTAGTACACCACCTTGACCAGGATTTGCTGCCACAGAGTCTGCAGTTTCAGAAAAGGCCAAGGCTATTGGTATGGTGTTTTCAGTTAGGCAGCTCCAGAAGAAATGCCAAGAACAGAACATGGACGTCTGCACTATGTTTGTTGACCTGGCCAAGGCCTTTAACACGGTCAACTGTGAGGGCCCTTGAACGTAATGGAGAAATTCGGCTGCCCTGAGAAATTCATCACAATATGCTGGCCATGACAGCATATTGGCACGTCTCCTGGATGAATGTGAGTTTTCTGACTCATTCCCAGTCACGAATAGAGTTTAACAGGGATGTGTGCTAGTGCTAACCCTCTTCAGCATGTTTTTCTTTGCTGTGGTCTTCGATACCATCCGTGATGATGTGCCTGGCAATGAAGTCAGGCATGGATGGGAATCTGCTCAATCTGACATGACTCCAGGCAAACACCAAGGTTTCCACGGATACGCTTCATGATTTCCTGTTTGTCAATGACTGTGCACTAGCTTTCAGTTCAGAGCTGGAAATGCAATGTAACATGGACTTTTTTCTCCAATGCATGTGACAACTTCAGCCTTTCAATCAACACTAATAAAACTGAGGTAAAGTATCAGTGTGCTCCAGGAAAGCCATATCTCGAGCCCAAGGTTTCAGCCCATGATCAGAATGTGTCAGCAGTGGGGAAATTCACTTATCTGAGCAGCATACTCTGACTATATTGATGATGCCATTGGCAGCTGTCCCTTGATGTGAGGATGACAGGACACAGGTTTCTGCTGTGGGTCTTCATTTGACTGAACAGACCAATTCTCGACTCACAAATCTTTGGACCCATGGAGCAGGACATCCCAGAAGCTAGTGTGATCCGGAGTGCAGAATTTGCTTCCTTTTCCTTCCTTGTCTGCTGCCACTCTGTCTCATCATTAAAGCATTTGGCCTCAAAGCATGATACAGTTTGACGGACAAGTTGTCGCCATTTTGAACAATTGGTAGCAAGCTCCTCCCAATCATTAATGTGAATGCTGCTTCAGTGTCTTTGTACCATTTTCTTTGTCTTCTCCTGGAATGCTGGCCATTTGATAGTTAAGAAAATGGGACCAGGTAGGGAGATGCTTTTTGGCCATCTGGACACACTGTTCCATCCAGCATTGTCGGTTTTGCAGGAATTTTGCCTGAATGCAAATATTGACAATGAGATACATGCAAGAATTGCCAAAGCAAGTGTAGCCAATAGCAGATTTAGAACTTCATTCAAGGAATGAAGAGGAGTAAATCTGCCTGCCAAACTGGTAGCCTATAGAGCAATAGTCCTCACCCTGCTCTGAGCATGTGAGATTTTGGGCTGTGTATCAGCATCTTGCCAAGGAGCTCAACCACTCTCACTTGAGCTGCCTTCGAAAGCTTCAGAAGATCAGGTGGCAGAACAAAATACCAGACACTGAGATGCTCACTTGAGCTGTCATGCCAAGCATCCATGCCATATTGAGACAGTTGCAACTGAGTTGGGCTGGTCATGTACCCAGAAAGTCTGACACTTGCTTACCAAAGTGAATCTTCAATGAAGAATCTGAGTCTGTGTTGTGGTCTCATAACAGTCGAAGGAATTGATATAAGGGCACAGCTTCAGAAAGGCTTCAGAGTTCAGGTATCGACTTCAAGCCCTGGGAGAAGCTTGCTAAGGATTGCTGCACCTGGCACAACCAAATGAAAAAGAGTGCATTCTCCATTGAAAGCAAGCGCAATATCAGAGGCAGAGAGAAAACACAAGGAGCCAGCAACACTTCCAAAACTCAATCGTCAGTGATATCCTGTTCTATTTGCAGCAGAATCTTCCAGGCACAAATTGGCCTTAGCAGCCACCTACCTACTCACTGGAACCCAATCAAACACTCCACATGATGAACATGGTCATCTTTGCTTCGAAGGATGAAGAAGAATCTTAAGTGTCCGCACTGCTCCCATATCTCTTCATTGCCCATTTCCTTCAAACTCACTCTTAAATGTTGATATTGGGCTGATTTTTTGCTCCAATAAGGCAACGGGCATGTAATTTTGTACCAGCAGCTGGCATTACGGTTTTTCGGCATCATCCCTACCTACCCTGAGCCATTTCCAGGAGGCAGAATTGGGAATGGAAGGGATATCGGCCAGCAAGTGATGGGTGAGTGGCTAATGAAATCAAGTTAAAGGCCAATTAAAGCCAGTTATTAGAGGGTGACTGGAATTTTCAGTTGCACGGGAACAGGTCAGCTACCTGAAGACAGTCTCCTGACAGCAGACTGGGAGCCTGTGCTCCAGGCAGGCTTTGAGGCCCTTCCTCTCTGCCTACAGCTGGCTCTCCCCCCACCGCCGCAATGGAGGCCAGGCAGTTTTGGCCATTGTTTAGTTGAAAAATGTTTAAAGTGCTGGGAGAACTAATTGGCAAAATATTCAGTATCAATTTGTTGTTTCTTTGTTTCTTTTTTGAAGTAACCTTTTGGTTCAAACAACAGAACTAAAAAAAACACGTGTTACAAGATATCAATGGTAGAGTGGGTGAGCAGACTTTATTTTCAATTTTAGACCTGGTTCAAATCCAATCTTTTTTCCCCACTGGCTCAAAAGACCTTGCATGAATGAGGGAGTCTGCCATAGTTCCCATTGATTATGAGCCCACAGCAAAAATACGCACCAGACTTGGCAATCTAAATTAAAGCAACATCAAAGATTCCTGTTGTCAGAAATACTGGCCTTCCAACCCTCCCAGGTTCTGTGAGCGCTGTGCATGCGCAATTGCCATTGCATACCAATCGAAGGCTCTGTGTTGAAAGGTTTCAGTGCACATGCACACATCTCCCACCAACTGGGGACATGGATGCAATGAAAATACTTCCTGTCATAGTGTAGGATAGCACTTGGATCACATAAATATCCCCAATAAGATGAATTCCATTCACACCCCTGTACTTTTACAAATTGGTCTGGAGAAGTCCAAACTTGACTGGATGTCAATGGCAACCTCAAGAGAGGTAAGAAAGGAAATGTGTAACTCCCTCCTGCGTGAATAGCAAAGTGACTGAGTGCCCTACCACCATCAGTAGAATAGAAGATAAAAATAGTGAAGCAAAAGTAAAGAGGAAGATAAATACAGAGAAAAGATGAGAGAAAAAAAAGGAATATATTATGGCTTTATTTATATTGTACTAAAGGCTGGGGTATTAGTTGCAGCTTCAGATCAATGCAAGTGGAAACCTCATTTTTGCTGATTGCTTTGCTGTTATCAGGTTCGTAAGACAAAAATTTCAGGCATATGAATTCAAAGTCATTCACAAAGTGTTCACTGCTGGCCTCCCACTGCTTGTGCACTTCCTTCTGTAGTTACCAAGGAACACAACACAGCTTTCTGAAGGGAACTGAATATTATCTAACTTGGAACAATGTAGTTGTGGCAACAGGGCAGAAAACTTGGATTCATGGATAGATGGAACTTTTGATATGATGATGCTCATGACTGAAAAATCCACGGGTTCCAGTGGGTTTTTGGTGCCTGTGGGATTTAAACTTAGGATGAGGGAGCAGGGAGGAAAATGGCAAAAACAGCCTGTTCAGCTTTCTTTCAAATGAAGTGGTGGTCATAGAGTCAATTTGGCACAGAAGGAGGCCATTCAGCCCATCAAGTCCATGATGTAGAACAACCTGTAGAACAATCCAGCCAGCCCCACTCTCCCATTCTATCCCCCAAGCCTTGCGAGTTCATTCCCCTTAAGTGCTTATCCAATTTTCTTTGGAAATCATTTATCAGCTCTGTTTTCACCACTCTCATAGGCAGCGAGTTCCAGGTCATTACCACTTGCTGTGTAAAAAAGTACTTTCTTACAACCCCCCTGTATCTCTTATCCAAAACCTTAACTAGTCCTTGTGCAACCTGCTAGTGGAAACAACTTTTTGGTATGAGTGACAAGTGAACGGCAGCAGCTGTTCATTACACTTGCAGTTGCCCAAAATGTTCTATGGGATTTTACACAGGAACTTGTAGTGATTTAGAGACAAAACAGCATGATGCCCTCTACAGGGGATCTGGGGCCTGTGTGAATGGGATAAGCAACTGTCTGTAACCGTAACCAATTATATTGAAGAATTATTAATGAGCAGCATATAGTCTGAGCTAGCAAGCGTTAGTTCAAGTAGTGAATTCAATGTAAAATCATACACAGAAAGCAAAATAAAGAGAGGGAAAAAAAGATTGGTTTAAGGGAGAGAGAAAAGAGCTGGAACAGAAAGTAAAAATAAATCATTTAAATTATTTTATTTTTTAAAATTTCCAGCAATAATCAAAATCTGAAGAAATGAGACTACACAGTTGCAACAGTTAATTTTCTGTGCTAGAGAGTTGTTTGGTTAATACTTATCACAGAGTTTAAAAGGGTACTCATACTGGAATGGACAAGTTTGAACAGTTTCTTTTGAGTTTAATCAGTTTCTATCACAGGAGCTCAGCAAACTCAAGTTCTTTCATGTATTTAAATGTTGAATCTTTCAGCAATATTTTTTTTTGTTCATGGGATGTGTGTGTCTCTGGCTAGAGCCAGCATTTTTGCACATCTCTAGTTCAGATGGTATTTAAGAGTCAACCACATTGCTATGGGTCTGGAGTCACAAGTAGACCAGGCCAGGTAAGGACAGCAGATTTCCTTCCCTAAAGGACATTAGTGAACCAGATGGCTTTTTATAACAATCAACAATGGTTTAGTGATCATCAGGGGTCCAGATTTTTATCAAAGTCAAATTTCACCACTTGTCATGGTGGGATTCAAACCCTAGATTCCCCAGAACATTATCCTGGTCTCTGGAATACTAGTTTAGTAACAATACAACTATGCCACCACCTCCCCTGCTCTTGTAGCCACTGTATTTATATGGCTAGCCCAGTTCAGTTCCTGATCAATGGCAACCCCCAGGATGTTGATTGTGGGGGATTCTGCAATGGTAATGCCATTGTATATATAGAGGTGATGGTTAGATTCTCTCTTGTTGGAGAGATGCTTCTATCTTGCAGCTTTTAAAGGAGCAGAGCATTTCAGACAGCAACTTGCTGTTTTTTTACTCTTAACTACATACGTGTGGTCACTGGAAGTTGCTGTCCAATTTACGTTTTAATAATGGTGAGCGCTATTAGCCTCATCATTAGCCCCTCTGTTATTTCTACTGCAAAACCTAATCTACTAACAATTTCATCAAGGTAACAATTGCTGCCCTTCCCAAACATGATTTAGGTATTTTGGGTGGAATTTAATGAAGCCGCTAAAGTGGGAAACATGGTGGGCAGAGCTGTTGAATTGTGCAGGAGGACTATCAAAGTCCCAAGAGCAAGAAAATGGAAGTAAATTAAGGGAAGGGAGCGAGGCAGCAATGCTGCTTGGAAGTGGCAGGGAAGTAGTTAAGCTCATTGCAACATTAGTAGGTCAAATTTGGATGCCTCTGAATTAGATTTTTCTGCCTTGTGAATTTGACAGGAGACACATGGGGATCCTGTGCCGTCAGAAACCTATCTACTAAAAGCTGGTGTTTCTCAGGCAGCACCTCATTTTTCAGCAGAAAGTTGATCTGCTTCCCATTTCAGCCTAGGACTGAGAATAGACAGAAGCAAAAGTTTGGTCTAATGAGAGGGGCAGCTCTAAGGAGCTGAGAAACAGAGCCTTTCAGGATAGTGTTTTCTCTGGCACAGTCTCTGGGACATTTGCAGGTAGTTCATTTCGGTCCTGAAGACTCCGGGTCATGTTGCTACCCTTCTGTCTATGCTGGGGGGTCAGAGCCTTCATGGGGAAGCTTTGCACTTAGGATGTGAGGGGCCACAGTGGGAGCAATCCATCCTAGACAACTGGCCAGTGAAGGGTGTGAGTCATAAAGATGAGAATCATCCACCCAGTGCTACTGCACTCATAAGCGCTGGAGGAATTGTGCGCAGGAAGATAACACCATGTTGCAGAGCCAGCATTGCCAATGCTGCAGCAGCAGCAGGAGATATAAGCCACAGCTGGGCAGGGGGCACCACAAGGCCAGGCGGAATGGCAGTAGGGGAAAGGCTGAAGGGTAGCAACATGACCCGGAGTCTTCAGGACCCAAATGAACTACCTGCAAAAGTCCCAGAGACTGTGCCAGAGAAGACACTGCCTCTCCAGAGAGACAGTCACCAATCACTGTGCCTTTGTCCAATTGTCCAGTGGCCACCCTATGCCAGTGGCAATCCAATTTACCTCTATGCTCAACTTCTATACCTTTGGATCCTGGTGACACATTTGGGATAGCCCAGACAGCAGCACACCACTGCATAAGGGAGGTGACTAATGTGCTGTTTCAGAGGGCTGGCTAGTTAATCTGATACTGCACGTACCCTGAAAACTAAGCTGAGAGATCAGTGGGATCAGGGACAAAGTGAGATTCGGGGACATCGCTGGCTTTCCACACGTGTAGACCATCATCTATTGCACACGTGACAATCAAAGCTCCACTTGAACAGCTTATGGCACTCACCAACAGAAAAGAATTCCATTCCATCAATGTTCAACTTGTGTGGGACCACAAGAAGTGAATTCCGCAGCTCTGTGCCCGATTTCCAGGCAGCAACCATGATGGGTACATTTTCCGGAACTCGCAGGTGCCACATTTGTTCCAGCCACATCCACAGGTACAGGGCTAGATACTCAATGACAGGGGGTGCCCTCTCCAGACTTGGCTAATGACACCAGTCAGGAACCATCGCAGTGAGGCAGAGGAATGGTACAATGCAAGTCACAGCTCCACAAGGGCTACTATCAAGCAGACAATAGGACCGCTGAAGATGAAATTCCATTGCCTAGACCATTCCAGGGAAGCTCTGATGTAGGACCCAGTGAGGGTCTCACAGATCATCATTGTCTGTGGCACCCTGCACAACTTGGTGCAGCAAAGGGGTGAGACTTTCGACCCAGAGAACATGGAGGAGACACAAGCCTCATCAGATGAGGAAGATGGAGAAGAGGAGGTTAGCAGACAGGAGTGGAGCATCATCTGCTGCAGCAGAGGTCAGAGGGATGGAGATATGTGCTAGGAAGGCTCACGAGAACTTGATTCACAACTGCTTCCAGTATCCATCCCCCTCAAGAGGGGCAGCCGCTCTCCAACCTGCCTTGCTGCCCACAAATGTCATATGTCATTTAACTATTCTGATACCATAACCCAGCCTCTGCTTTCGCCCTGCCCCATTACATGGAGAGGGCCATACTCTGTCTGAAGGCAGGTCTTTGACTCATTGTTTGCTGATACTTCGTCCTGAGCTGCTTTGTTGGCAATTTTTTTTAGTGGTTGTTTGCCATTGCCTTCCGTTCTCAGGGGCAGGGTGAGGAGGCAGGTACTTGGTCTACCTCAGCTGAAAGGGCAATTGAATCTATGCTTTTGGCGCTAATCTGAACTACACACGAGTCACATGAGTTAACTGGCCTTTCTATTCCAGCAGGAACCTTCCACATATGCATATGGGGATTCAAGGGTACCAGAAGCCATTCATAAAGGATCAGTTAATGAACAAATGACAAAAGTAAAAGCTCAAACACTGTGTAATCACTCATTAACCTGCTGATCTACAAGGGAGTTAAAGTGCCCAGGACCAGCATGTGTGCAGGAAGTGTGTCCAACTGCAGGTCCTGGAAGCTCGGGTTTCAGAGCTGGAACGGCAGCTGGGGACACTGTGGAGCATCCGCGAGTCTGAGAGCATCGTGGATAGCACGTTTAGAGAGGTGGTCACACCGCAGATAAAGGGACTTGAGGAAGGAAGGGAATGGGTGACCACCAGGCAGTCCAAGAGAAACAGGCAGGTAGTCCAGGAGTCCCCTGGGGTCCTGCTTGCAAATCGGTATTCCATTTTGGAGGCTGATGAGGGCGCTGTCCAGGGAGTGCAGACAGAGCCAAACTTCTGGCACCACAAGAAGCCTGCCTGTACAGGAGGGGAGAAAGAGAGGAAGAGCAATAGTAACAGGAGATTCTATAGTCAGGGGAACAGATAGGCGCTACTGTGGCCATCAACATGACTCCAGGATGGTGTGTTGCCTCCTTGGTGCCATGGTCTGGGATGTCACTGAATGGCTGCAGGGCATCCTGAAGGGGAATGGTGATAAGGCAGAGGTCATGGTACATGTTGGTACCAATGACAAAGGTAGAAAGAGGGATCAGGTCTTGCATCAAGAATTCAGGGAGTTAGGCAGTAGACTGAAAAGCAGGACCTCTCGAGTTTGTAATCTGTGGATTACTCCAAGTGCCACGTGCTAGTGAGCACAGAAATAGGAGAATAGCGCAGATGAATACATGGCTTAAGAGTTGGTGCAGGAGGGAGGGTTTTAGATTCCTGGATCACTGGGACCGTTTCTGGTGAAGGTGGGACCTGTACAAGCAGGACAGTTTATATCTGAACCAGAGCGGGACTAACATCTTTGTGGGCGGGTTTGCTAGTGCTGTTGGGAGGAGTTTAAACTAATTCGGCAGGGGGAGGGGACACAGAATGTTAGCAGAATAGGGACAATTCATAATACACTAAAACAATCAAGTCAGAGGGAGTACAGCTGCATTAAGTTTCAAGAGAGTAAGGCAAGGCTGGATGGCCTCTACTTTAATGACAGGAGTATTACAGATGAGTTAAGGGTGAGGATTGACAAGTGGAATTGTGATATAGTAGCCATCACTGAGATGTGGTTGAGGGAAGGACAGGATTGGCAGCTCAACATTCCGGAATATAGAATCTTCAGGCGAGACAGGGGAGGGGGTAAAAGAGGAGGAAGCGTTGCATTATTAGTTAAGGAGTCGGTTACTGCAGTAAGGAGAGATGATATCTTGGAGGGGGCATCAAATGAAGCTTTGTGGGTAGAGCTTAGGAATAAAAAAGGGGCAACCACATTGTTAGGTGTTTCTTATAGACCCCCAGATAGTCAGCGGGAAATTGAGGAGCAAATATGTGCACAATTTGCAGAGGTGTGTAAAAACAATAACAATAGGGTAATTATATTAGATGATTTCAACTTTCCCAACATTAATTGGCATAGACATAGGGCAGAATTTTCTGCCTGTCAGGCAGGTGGGCCCGACCCAATCTCTGGTGGGCGGGGAGCCGATCCCCGCCGGAGAAGCGGGCCGCGCCGCCATTTTACGTGGGTGGGCCAATTAAGGCCCGCCCAGCGTGACGTCTGGCGGGAAGCGCTATGCGCTTCCTGTGCGGGTGCGGGGATTCCCCAAAAGCGAGAGTGCGCTCTTTCGTGCACATGCATCTCACATCTCCCTGAGGCTAAGTGCTGCCTCATGGAGATCGCTTCCACATTGAAAAAGATTAAAAATAGAAAAAAAAATACCTAACATGTACCCCTCGTGTTGTCACATGAGATGGGACATGTTCATAATTTACACTATAACTTTATTAAGCTTTTTAAAACACTGCATGAAACCTCATCCTGCTGCTGGATGAGGTTTCATGTTTTTTCTATTTGCCGCCGGGGCTTCTGGCCTGCCCACCAACCTTAATGTTTTTTAATTGTTTAAATGATCCTGTCAATGGCCTCATTTGGCCATTGACAGATTGGTGGGCCCGCAGCTGATTTTGTTGCGCCCCCACCTTCCTGAAAATTTAAATGGGATGGGATGATATCGGGGGTTCTGCCCGATGTCATCCCGCATCATTTTACACATTAGCTTGCCGAGGGCAAAATTTTGCCCAGTGTTAAGGGCTTGGATGGAGTGGATTTCTTGAAATGTGTACAGGAGAACTTTTTAGGTCAATATGTAGAGGGTCCAACAAGGGACAGCGCAGTGCTTGACATAATTCTGGGGAATGAAGCTGGACAGGTGGCTGAGGTGGTGGTGGGGGAGCATTTTAGTGATAGCGACCACAACATGGTACAACTTAAGCTTGTTATGGACAAAGAAATAGACAAGTTGCAAAAAAAATGTTTTGGATTGGGGGACAGCGGATTTTAGTAAAATAAGGCAGGTAGAGGCCAAGGTAGACTGGGAACAGCTACTTGTGGGGAAATCTACAAAAGGGCAGTGGGGCACGTTAAAAAAGGAAATGGGGAGGGTACAGGCTCAACATGTTCCCTCTAGGGTGATAGGAAGGAGTAACAAGCCCAGAGAACCATGGATGACCAGAGATATTCAGGTTACGATGAGAAGGAAAAGAGAGGCTTTTAGCACGTACAAGGGGAGCAAATCAGCAGAGGCATTAGTGGAGTACAGAAAGTGTAGGGTGGAGCGTAAGAAAGCAATTCAGAGAGCAAAGAGGGGATATGAGAAAGCTCTGGCTGGTAAAAGTAGGGAAAATCACAAGATATTCTATAGGTATATCAATGGGAAGAGGATAACCAGGGAAAGAGTAGGTCCCATTAAGGACCAAGAGGGCAATCTATGGGTGGAGCCAGAGGACCTCGGTAGAGTGTTGAACGAATACTTCACATCCGTCTTCACCTAAGAGAAAGAAGATGAAGGTATGGAACTCGGGGAGAGAGACTGTGAGGTTCTTGAGCAAATTAATACAGGGAGTGACAAGGTATTGGAGGCGTTGGCAGGGTAAAAGTGGACAAATCTCCAGATCCGCATGATTTGTGTCCTAGACTGCTGAGGGAGGAGATTGCAGGGGCTCTAACCCAAATTTTTAATTCCTCTCTGGCCACGCGGGAGGTGCAGAGGACTGGAGAACAGCTAATGTGATTCCGCTATTTAAGAAGGGTTGTAGAGTTAAGCCAGGGAAGAACAGACCAGTGAGTTTCACGTCAGTGGTAGGGAAACTGTTGGAGAAAATTCTGAAGGAGAGAATCTATCTCCACTTGGATAGGCAAGATTTGATCAGGGATAGTCAGCATGGCTTTGGCAGAGGGAGGTCATGCCTAACAAATTTGATTCAATTTTTTGAGGAGGAGACCAAGTGTGTAGATGAGGGTAGTGTAGTTGATGTAGTTTATATGGATTTCAGCAAAGCCTTTGACAAGGTCCCACGTGGGAGACTTATAAAGAAGCCGAATGCACATGGGATACAGGATAATTTGATAAGGTGGATTCAAAATTGGCTTAGTTGTAGGAAGAGAGGGTGATGGCAGAAGGGTGCTTTGTTGACTGGAAGCCAGTGTCCAGTGGCATACCACAGGGATCTGTGCTGGGTCCCCTATTATTCGTCATTTATATTAATGACATAGATGACTATGTGGGGGATAGGATTAGTAAATTTGCGGATGACACAAAGATTGGCCGGGTGGTTAACAGTAAGGTTGAGAATCTTGGGCTACAGGAAGATATAGGCAGGATGGTCAAATGGGCAGATAAGTGGCAGATGGAATTTAACCCTGAAAAGTGTGAGTTGATACACTTTGGAAGGAGTAATTTGACAAGGAAGTATTCAATGAACGGCATGACACTAGGAAGTTCTGAGGAACAAAGGGACCTTGGCATGTGTGTCCATAGATCTCTGAAGGTGGAGGGGCATGTTAGTGGGGTGGTGAAAAAGGCACATGGGACACTTGCCTTTATCAATCGAGGCATAGATTACAAAAGTAGGGAGGTCATATTGGAGTTGTATAGAACCTAGGTGAGGCCACAGCTGGAGTACTGTGTGCAGTTCTGGTCACCACATTATAAGAAGGATGTGATTGCACTGGAGGGAGTGCAGAGGAGATTCACCAGGATGTTGCCTAGGATGAAACATTTAAGTTATGAAGAGACTTGGGTTGTTTTTGTTGGAGCAGAGAAGACTGAGGGGCGACCTGATCGAGGTGTACAAGATTATGAGGGGCATGGAGAGGGTGGATAGGGAGCAGCTGTTCCCCTTAGTTGAAGGGTCAGTTACAGGGGGACACAAGTTCAAGGTGAGGGGCAGGAGGTTTAGGGGGGATGTGAAGAAAAACTTTTTTACCCAGAGGGTGGTGACAGTCTTGAATGCGCTGCCTGTGAGGGTGGTGGAGGTGGGTTGCCTCACATCCTTTAATAAGTACCTGGATGAGCACTTGGCATATCATAACATTCAAGACTATGGGCCAAATGCTGGTAAATGGGATTAGGTAGGTGGGTCATGTCTTTCTCACGTGTGGGTGCAGACTCGATGGGCCGAAGGGCCTCTTCTGCACTGTGTGATTCTGTGATTCTGATTCTGTGATTCTGTAAAGGTAAGAGGGGGTAGGCAGGAAAGTGCAGTTAGAGCCATAATCAGATCAGTAATGATCTTATTGAATGGTGGAGCAGCTGAGGGAATGAATGACCTATGCCTGCTTCAATTTCCTAGGATATTATGATTTTATTAATCAGAAATGAGCAACAATAGCTGATAGCAAAGATTAAAACACCCGTGCCACCCTGATGTGTTTAAATGCTGTTTTTAATGTGTTTCCTTGAGTTGTGACGAGATGCATCTCTGGCATCTACAGCTGAGGCGGGGACAGTCTGCTAACTTCCATTCCCCATGGCCTGTGATGATAGTGGTGGACGTCCTCTAGGTGCCCAAGTCCTAGAGGGCCTCAGTAATCTGAGGGGCTCCTGCACCAGTGCAGAAGCCTCCTCTGTGGCTGTTTCTACTGGAGGCATTTGGATCACTCAGAGGGGCTGGGATTTCCTCTCTACCCCACACGCATCTTGAGAGAATTCCCCAGATGTGGCAGGCTGCAGGCCCTCCGGCCACGGTGTGTGATGGCACCTCCCTGCTTTCTGTAGTTGGGAGGTGCCCCTGGAGGGGTGTTCAGGTGCACTGTCCACCTCCTGTTTGGCAGTGAACTCATGGCCTGAGTGATGGTCTGCAGATTTGTGCTCACGCCCAGGATCCACTGAGTGGTCTGCTGGAATTGGTTCTCCATGACAGTTGCCAAGCTTTCCTTGGAGGGAGCCATGCAGTCACAAGCTTCAGTGATGACTGAACTCATGGCCTGGATGGACCCCTCCATCATTCGCGTATATCTGCTCAAGGCCTCAGAGAGCTCCGCCAGATTCCCTCCTCTTTGTCACTGCAACTCCAGCAGATTGAGTGTGGCTGACGTCAGAGGCCCATCATCAATCCTGGGTCAGCTTGGGCCTGTCCTCCAACTGTGAGGGCTCTTGGCTGTCACAGCCTCCATCAGCTGCATTTCCATTTCAGTGAGATGCTCACCCGAGTACATTCCCAACAAGGTGATTGTATCTGCGCTGGTGGATGGTGTGGGGCAAGATGTGCCTCTGCATCCTCCAAGGTGTGGGCACTCTCTTTCTCAGAGAAGGCCTGAAGAGCTTGAGTAGCAGCTTCTCCATGTCCGTCCAGTGCACTTGCACCTACCTGGGAGAACTAACACAATTAGCTCCTCTACCCTCTGAACACCTCCTCCCATCCATGTGTGCAGCATGCTACTTTCCTGTGCAGATGTGTAGACAAAGCTGTAATCCTCCTCGCTCTGAACGACCATCAATCCGATCTCTGCATCAGAGATGGAACAGACAGCCTGCTCTCCGGCCAACTCAAGTACCTCCATCTCAGCAGGGGTCAGGGTTTGAATATCTGGCACCCTTCCTCCTGTCTTCACTCTCTCCCAGTTGTTGTGGACCCTCCTTCTGCAGGCAGAAGGGAAGAGTCAGTCTCCAGAGCATGATGAGGTGGACCCATATTCACCGACCCTCCCTCAGGCCCATGATGGACCCTTGAACATGTCTCTCTCAAACATCCACTTCTGTGGGACTTGGAGGATGCTGCTCCCGAGATTCAGGTGCCTGCCACCCACATGCAGCCATCCTTCCTGAGGCAGCTGCTGCAGGGGACATGTGCACATGTGGCTGCCCTTATAGTCCCTTCCGAATTAACAATCCTTCATTTCTGGACCAACTGCAGCCACAGTGCGCATACTATTCACTCCAACTCACCATTGCAATGCCGAGAAGGTCATTCATCCTCTTTCTAGACTGGACCAATCTCTTTGCTGCACCCCGTGACCTCTCACCTCTGCTGCAACCTCCATCCAGGCTTCCTTGGTCAGCAAAAGGGTTTCTTCCTTCCATCAGCAGTGGGAACAAGACCTGCCGCTGCCCCTGGAACCCATAAGACCATAAGACATAGGAGCAGAAATTAGGCCAATCGGCCCATCGAGTCTGCTCTGCCATTCAATCATGGCTGATAAGTTTCTCAACCCCATTCTCCCGCCTTCTCCCCATAACCTTTGATCCCCTTACCAATCTAGAACCTATCTATCTTGGTCTTAAATACATTCAATGACCTGGCCTCCACAGCCTTCTGTGGCAATGAATTCCATAGATTCACCACTCTCTGGCTAAAGAAGTTTCTCCTCATCTCTGTTCTAAAAGGTCTTCCCTTTACTCTGAGGCTGTGCCCTCGGGTCCTAGTCTCTCCTACTAATGGAAACATCTTCCCCACGTCCACTCTATCCAGGCCTTTCAGTATTCTGTAAGTTTCAATCAGATCCCCCCTCATCCTTCTAAACTCCATCGAGTATAAACCCAGAGTCCTCAAACGTTCCTCATATGTTAAGCCTTTCATTCCTGGGATCATTCTCGTGAACCTCCTCTGGACACTCTCCAGAGCCAGCACATCCTTCCTGAGATATGGGGCCCAAAATTGCTCACAATATTCGAAACGTGGTCTGACCAGAGCCTTATAAAGCCTCAGCAGCACATCCCTGCTTTTATATTCTCGAACTCTCGAAATAAATGCCAACATTGCATTTGCCTTCCTAACTACCGACTCAACCTGCAAGTTAACCTTAAGAGAATCCTGGACTAGGACTCCCAAGTCCCTTTGCACTCCAGATTTCTGAATTCTCTCCCCATTTAGAAAATAGTCCATGCCTCTATTCTTCCTACCAAAGTGCATGACCTCACACTTGCCCTCCATCTGCCACTTCTTTGCCCATTCTCCTAACCTGTCCAAATCCTTCTGCAGCCCCCCCGCCTCCTCAATACTACCTGTCTCTCCACCTATCTTTGTCTCATCTGCAAACTTAGCCAGGATGCCCTCTGTTCCTTCATCCCTCCTGGGGGAGGGCACACAGGGAGACATTGCTTAACCGTGGAGCTATCCTGTGTGTTCTCTGTGACACCCCTTGTCTTTGACGCTTTGGGTCATGCTTCTCAGAATGCTGAACATTGTTCTGAAGTTGCAGGGGGCTGGTTTGAATTTGGAGAGTTCAGATCCAGGTTCTTCTCAGTGCTGAGGTGTGCTGCTGTGAAATTCTGTAGTTCTCTGCTGTGCTGCAGAGAAGTAGTGCAAAAATATTTAAACAGTGCAGACAGGGTTGCCATTTAAAAATGGCACCCGCACCTGCGCAGACATCAGCTGCCGCCGAGATTGCTTCCCTAACACATCATTGGATGGGCCCCATGCTTTGTGTTTGTTAATTGACTAGGTGCCACCTAATCTTGTTTGGCCGGCCACTTATATCTCAGCCAGCAATGCCGCCCACTTCTAGATCCACCTGCTGGGCGTGTGTTGCCACGAATAAATTCCACCATTGATTCTACTATTTTCACTGCAGTTCCTATTTCTACACAGCTGTCATTCCAAATCAGGAGCGCAGACAAGGCAACATAAAAGTGGTGTTTCTGAGTTGTCGAGTTTCCTATTTGCTCTCAGTCAATGCTTCCTGTCATTCTGAACAATACAATACTGAAGACAGCCTGCCTCAAAACAAGAAGGTATGCTGCATCTGTGAATAAATAGGGATTGTTTAAGCATCGATTGGGAGTTCTATTGATTAAAGAACTGGTCACAGTACCTGGTCAGGATGGAAATGTTTGGGACTAAAATATTTCCTTTTGCTTTCAAAGATTATATTCAGTTATCACTATTCCACATCAGTTTTTGAAGCTGTTACAAGTAATCTGTTGATAAAAGGAAGCCTTTTCGATTTATCTGATGCCACAACAGAAAATATTGTGATGCAATCAAAGTATAAATGAAAGAAAATGCTATGAAGTGAACATAACAGTGGATATATTTTGACATTTTTTCCCATTCTGTCTCTTATGCAGAACAAAATTATGGATATCAACAAAAGCAAAATGCTGGGAATCAGGCATAATAACATAAGATGCAGAGAACACTCATCAGCTCAGGTAGCATCTGTACAGAGAGAAGTTGAATATAGAAGTAACATTACACCTCAGATGACTGATGAAATATCATCAACCTATAGCATCAGCTGTTTCTCTCTTCACAGATGCTGCCTGTTTTGATGGCTGTTTCCAACATTTTCTGTTCCATTATACCAATTAACATGTTCATAAAATGGGGGAATGTGTTACCAGGTTGTGATTAAGAATTTTCAGGCAGATAATCATCAGTAAATGTCTTAATTGTTGTCTACCCAGTAACTACCTTGTGAGAGAAGCCTGCATAGTTGAGAAAGGAAAGTAACAAGGCAGTTATTTCAAACTGAACAGGACTTGGCAGATAGTCAAACAGGCTACTAAAAAAAATGAGGGAAGAAATTCAGAAAGTCATGCGTATTGCTGCTGTCCTGGAAAGATTGCCACAATATAATAGCAGATGTTGTGCTCATTCATCAATTGACTAAATTACCACATACTTTAAAAAATGTCTAAATATTTTGAGCCATTTTAGAACCCTTAACTTTCGCCTTCCAGTCCTCAAATTCTGTTCCTGATACAAGACATATCTTGGGTTTAATTTTTACATACTCATCAAAAGATGAAAGCCACCTATGAAGGTCCTTCCCCGAATACTTTTCTTCAGTGACATCCTGAGGTTGACAGTAGCTCAGCCCTCTTAGTTTAGGAATCAGTGCTGTAGCTATCTCTCTAGCTACCTGTTAGATCCAGTGCCCTGGTTTGTTTGGGCTAAAGAATCTGGGTTGCACGCTTGTTTCAGGGTGACCGAGTTGGTACAGAGACAGAGAAGATCAGTGGACCATTCTTAGAAGAAACACATTCTGTTTACTTACAAAAGGAACTCAGCAGCTGCACTTTTGTGCTTACGACTCAAAACTCTGTCTTTACTCTTCAGACTCTAAAGCCCGCACTACTCTGTTATTGGGTATCAAGATCATATATCATATAGCCTGAGTGAAAAGTCAGTGCCCTTGCTTAGAAATGAAGGGGCACATGGATGAGGTCGCTGCTGTCCTGTACCACAGCAAAGAGTCAATGATTGCAGTAAAGAAGGGGAGGAGGGGGAACAGGTACATTGGCAATTAGAGAAATAAAATATTTAACAGAAACAACTAATATCATTTCTTGCCATCATCTCAATACTTTCACATTCATAAAGCATATTGAATTTTTCCAGCACTAATTGCCCCATGATACCTTGGTAAAATTCTCTACCCTGTATATTAATATCTTTGATATATTTATTTTAGACTAATTTGGCATTCTAACGTGGGGGCCTAATAGCCAACATGAGTGTGATGAACTGCACAAAATTAATGTAAATTACGATATGACTTTCCAAAGAAAATTATTTTTACATCCCATCAGGTTACTATCATTGTTTTAAGGTTGTATTGGCAGGGCATAGCTTTATATAGTTGCAAAGCCATTGTTTTTAAATGTGCTTTGTTTTCTATTATTAGCTGTAGTCTCATTATAATTCAATGTCTGTATTGTCAAGGTGCTTCACAATATATTAACAATCATTTCCTTGTTCCATGAAGGAACTTTAAATGAGGGAGGTGGTAACCTGCACTGCTTCTAATGCATTGTTAACCTATTGGTGACAACAGCGTACCACCAACATAACAAACCTAATAAAATTACACCAGACTGGAATATGAATTGGAAAAAAATGAATGTACGCCACACTATTTAAGCCACTGTTTTTTTATGTATAAACAGTTTACATAACTATAACCTGATCCAATTATTCACGGCTAGTCACAGATATTTGAAAAACATAAATGTTCTGCATCAAAATAAATGAGAAGTGGAGACTTGCTAATGCCTGTATCCTTTTGATGTGACGGAAAAGGCAGTATGCTAAAGGCAAATATGGGTAGTGGGAAATGATACCTTTTCTATTAATATTTGTCAGTAATTCAGTATTGCCATATAACAAAAGGCAAAATCTAATGAGGTCCCATGCCAGTCATACAAAAACCTACAATAGTGTGAATAAAAGAAAATGCACAATTTAAAAATGCCTAAAAATGAAAAATATGCTATGAATGTGTTATGCTTGTGAAACAACTTTAAATAGAAAAACTGGATGGATGTCGTACAGAAAAAAGAATTGGATAATGAATTAAGTGCAGTGTACAGCAAAGAATTACCTTTCACACATTAAGGGTGAAATTTTCCGCCAGCAGGATTTTACGGTCCGGCCGAAGTTAATGGACTTCTAAATGGCTAGCCTCTTTTCACGGCCCCGTCACAGCAGGAGGGGGGCCATAAAATTCTGCCCTAAGAGTGAAATGAATTATTGCTAATGTGTTGTCCCTTTTTTAATATTATCTGATAACAGTGTTTACTCTGTGCATTTTCTGAGCAATCAGGTGAGCTATGTAACACGATATCAGACTAGGACAATGGAACTGTAAGTGTGCACTATTTTGTGTGGTCATGGTGCAAAGTCATTAAACTTGGCTTATTGTAGGCAGTATGAAGGCCTGGTGAAGTATTCTTTTTAACCTGGATCTAAAATCTACTGATAAACAAAGTTTAACAAGCATGGGAGATAATCACAGAAGTGTCACATATATACCACACAGAAGGAAATGCACAAGAAAGTGTCTAATTTAAAGAAAATTCCCAAGGAAAGCAGTGTATATAGCATTGTGGAGCCTACAACTGAGTTATGCACTGTCGTTCGGTAATATTTTTCTGCCCTGCAGGCTGCCATTAATATTCACATACTGTAAGACCTAGATCTTTCTCCTATCAGCAGACTTCAGCAACCCTGCCTGGTGTATATTGTTAATGGGTATGTTAATTATATAGCTTAGATACACAGGTAAAGTGAATTGTTTAATTAAGTACCTAGAGCACTTGTAAAGAGAGGCTGCTGGAACACGGGGGGGGGGTAGTAGTTGGGAAGGAGGCACATATGATGTTGCATTCTGTAACTAAAACTATTATCAAGAAAAGTAGTAGTGTCTATTTTCATACTCCACCAAATGGCTTGATATTGAATTGACATCACCACAGAGAATGGTTGCCTCAAGGTGAAAGTTGGAAACTAGGAATTTTTTTCAGACAGAAAATTGTAATCTAAGTTTTGTGAAGAAAATGGCTGAAGGTGGGCATGAAGTGTCAGGATTTGATTACTCAGTGCTGTTCTCCGAATCTGAACCTTATGACCAGTAAAAAAAATAGAGTGGATATGTGGACACAATTCATGGCTTTACTGAAGAGAAAACAAGGTATGGCCTTCAGCAGCAAAGTATTTTTGTGAACTGGGTGCCCATCAGTTGAAGACTGATGAAGTTTGGATATTCTATTACATTTCATGGACAAAATTTATAAGAAAGATGATCCATGAAACGCCTATGAGACAAGGTTAGACTTTGACAGATTTCAAAAGATGATTGGTTACTACGTAGAGGAATATATCAAGGACTTTAATAGACTATGTAAAAGATTGCAGAAATTCAATTAGGAAATTCTTTGTTCAGTGCTTACTTTCAAATTATTGGATTATGAAATGTCACACATGGATAGGCTCCTGGTCTTAACTGGTGTTAGGTTCTCAGAAAGTAACACACTTTTAGATCAGATAAATGATTCTTTAAAGAAAAATTCCTGGGAAAGCAGTCATTTCCAGTAGCCGTCATGGCACAACTGAGACACTCAGTATGTCACCAAAGATGGAGGACTCAGTGATAGCAGCCTGTTGAGATCATTCAGATATGGGGCACAGGGATCAGTACAACAGAGAAAGTTTAGACAAAAGAAATGAGAGTGAAGATATTTTTGGCAGATCTGGCAGACAACAGGATTGGACTAATAATAATAGACAAATGAACTACTGAAATGCCCAGAGAACTGCTAACAGGTGTTTCAGATGTGATTCAAAATATCATTATGTGGTAAATTGTCCAAAGCGGAACAGCAGGGTATTTGAAGTGACACATGACACACAAAATTTGGAAGTTAAAGATGATGATATTGATCAATCCGAGGGAATTGTACTGGTCTCAAGAAGCTTCAGTCTGGTAATGAGTGTACTAGCTGTGGATTCATTTAATTGCGCTGTGTTGAACAGTGGTTGCACATCAGCACTATGTGGAATAGATTGGTTAAAATGTTATTTAGGTGCACTCAGTTATAAGGATTGAAGTAAAGTCAGGGAATATGAAAATTCTACTTGTTTCAGTTTTGGGGATGACAACACATTGAGGTTATTGAAAAGAGTGGTGTTTCCATGCAGAATAGCTGGAGTAAGCCACTATATTAATATGGATGTACTAATATTGAGATACCCTTGCTGATAAGCAAGCCTTCCAGGAAAAAAGGCATCAATGAAACTGGAAATGGAACATGATAAAGCAATTATCTTTGGAAAGTCAATAGGTTTGCAATTTACTCAATCAGAACATTATTGCATCCTTTTAACAAAACCTAACATCTCTAATCAGAATGTTGAAGAAGTGTTAATGGCATCAGGTGATAGGTGTTTGAGAGAGAGAAAAAAACAAACTACCTTAAAGTCACATCGACCATTTGCTCATCCCTCTTGATATAGATTTTAAAATCCTACTAAAGGATGCAGGGGTGGTTAATGATGAGCACACAAAATGCATTGAAGGTATTAGTGAAAAATGTGATATATGCAAAAAGCATTAGAGGACACAGGCATGGTCGATTGTAAGTCTCCCATGAACACGAGACTTTAATGAAGTAGTAGCTATGAATTTCAAGGTGTGAGGCAAGGAGAGAAACATTTTCACTTTGCATTTTATAGACATGACAACAAAATTCAGTCTTTCTATAGTAATACATCATAAAGACAACTTAGTGATTGTAGAAACAAATGGATAGGGATCAAACTGGGAGCACTGGCTACATTCCTGACAGGCAATGAGGAGGGTTTGCCAATGGCAAGTTTAGATACATGTGAGCAAATATGAACATCGTAGTTATGAATGCTGCAACCAAAAGTACTTTCAATTGATGATATGCTGAATAAGATCTTAGCTAACCAATCAAATTGCAATCCAACATCTTTCCTGGTATGGGCAGTCCATGCAAACAATTCGCTTCAAATCACTGGGGGCTATAAGTCTTTATCAGTTGGCTTTTGGGGGAATCCTAAAATACCTTCTGTGCAGTGTGACTGTCCCCTGGCCTTGGAATGGACTACAAATAGTTCTAGCTTTTCTGCACACGTAAATGCCCTACATGCAGGGAGAAGGGCATTCACCAAGGCAGAAGTTGCTGAGAAAATTTGACAAACTTTATAGCATCACATAAAACCACCAGAGATAAACATTAATCCTGGGGATTTAGTATACTATAAAAAAAGAGGGTCAGAAAGAGTGGAAAGGCTTGGGAAGGGTGATAGGGTATGATGGGAAAAACAGTGGTTCTCCAACAGGGTAGTCAAACTACTAATGTCCATTCATCTTGGTTAATCAGTGTTGATCATAAGCTTTCAGAATCTGAGCAATTGGTAGAAGGTGATGAGACACCCTGTATCTCACACAGTCTGACAGTTAAGAGGAACAGAATATGGAGGATAAGGGACTGATGAAGATAGACAAAGTGATACCGATGCACAGAACAGGGCTATTATCCCCAAAGGACAAGGACAGGACCCGATGCCAATTATAACATATTGGAACTTAGTACTATGATGAAACACTACAATTGAGAAGATTTTGAGGGGAAATAAAATGTAAAGCAAATTAAATTCAGAGGAATGCGTACTCAAGTCTCCAGTGTCGGGTGACCTAAAGGACATGAAATTAGCCCTTCTCCCATGCTAACAGTGGTATTGTCATTGGACTAATAATCCAAAGAGCCAGGGTAATGCTCTGGCAGCCCAGGTTCGAATCCCGCCATGGCAGATAATGGAATTTGAATTCAATAAAAATCTGGAATTAAAAGTCTAATGATGATCATGAAACCATTGTCAATTGTTGTAAAAACCCATCTGGTTCATTAATGTCCTTTAGGGAAGGAAATCTGCTGTCCTTGCCTGGTCTAGCCTACATGTGACTCCTGACCCACAGCAATGTGGTTGACTCTGAAATGGCTTAGCAAGCCACTCAGTTGTATCAAACCGCTACAAGGTCACAAAAATGGAATTAAACCTGGCGGACTGCCCAGCATTGACCTAGGCAGCAGAATCTCAGCCCTGTCAACCCTGCAAAGTTCTCCTTACCAACATGTGGGGATTAGTGCCAAAATTGGCAGAGCTGTCTCACAGACCAGTCAAGCAAACAGCCTGACATAGTCATCCTCACGGAATCATACCTTACAGATAATGTCCCAGGCACCACCATCACCATCACCATCACCATCCCTGGGTATGTCCTATCCCACCAGCAGGACACGCCCAGCAGAGGTGGCAGCATAGTGGCATAGAGTGGGGAGGGAGTTACCCTGGGAGTCCTCCACATTGACTTCAGAAGTCTCATGGCGTCAGGTCAAACGTGGGTAAGGAAACCTCCTGCTGACTACCATGTACCGCTCTCCCTCAGCTGATGAATCAGTGCTCCTCCATGTTGAACATCATTTGGAGGAAGTACTCAGGGTGGCAAGGGTGCAGAATGTACTCTGGGTGGGGGGCTGAAATATCCATCACCATGAGTGGCTCGGTAGCACCACTACTGACCGAGCTGGCCGAGTGCTAAATAACATAACTGCTAGACTGGGTATGCGGCAGGTGATGAGGGAACCAACATGATGGAAAAATACACTTGACCTCATCCGCACCAACCTGCCTGCCGCAGATTCATCTGTCCATGACAGTATCAGTGGGAGTGACCATCGCACAGTCATTATGGAGACGAAGTCCCGCCTTCACACTGAGGATACCCTCCACCGTGTTGTGTGGCACTACCGCCGTGCTAAATGGGATAGATATTGAACACATCTCGCAACTCAAGGCTGGGCATCCATGAGGTGATGTGGGCCATCAGCAGCAGCAGAATTGTACTTGAACACAATCTGTAACCTTATGGCCCAGCATATCCCCCACTCTCTCATTACCATCAAGCCAGGGGATCAACCCTGGTTCAAGGAAGAATACAGGAGGGCATGCTAGGAGCAGCACCAGGCATACCTAAAAATGAGATGTCAACCTGGAGAAGCTATAGCACAGGACTATTTGCATGCCAAACAGCATAAACAGCAAGTGATAGACAGAGCTAAGCAAACCAATGGCTCAAATCTAAACTCTGCAGTCCTGCCACATGGTGAATGGTGGTGGACAATTAAACAGCTCACTGGAAGAGGAGGCTCCGCAAGTATCCCCATCCTCAATGATGGAGGAGCCCAGCACATCAGTGCAAAAGATAAGGCTGAAGCATTTGCTACAATCTTCAGCCAGATATGCCGAGTGGATGATCCATCTTGGCCTCCTCCAAAGGTCCCCAGCACCACAGATGCCAGTCTTCAGCCAATTCAATTCACTCCATGTGATATCAGGAAACAGCTGAAGGCATTGGCTACTGCAAATGCTATGGGACCTGATAATATTTTGGTAATAGTACTGAAGACATTTGATCCAGAACTTGCTGTACCCCTAGCCAAGCTGTTCCAATACAACTACAACACAGGCATCTAAACCGGCTACGTGGAAAATTGCCCAGTTATGTCTTGTACACAAAAAGCAGGAAAAATCCAACATGGCCAATTACTGCCCCATCAGTCTACTCTCCGTCATCAGTAAAGTAATGGAAGGGGTCATCAACAGTGCTATCAAGTGGCATTTGCTTAGCAATAACCTGCTCACTGATGTCCAGTTTGGGTTCTTCCAGGGCCACTCAGCTCCTGACCTCATTACAGCCTTGGTTCAAGCATGGACAAAAGAGCTGAACTCCAGAGGTGAGGTGAGAGTGACTGCCCTTGACATCAAGGCAATATTTGATCGAGCGTGGCATCAAGGAGCCCTGGAAAAACTGGCGTCAAATCGGGGGAAAACTCTCCACTGGTTGGAGTCATACCTAGCACAAAGGAAGATGGTTATGGCTGTTGGACGTCAGTCATCTCAGCTCCAGGACATCACCACAGGAGTTCCTCAGGGTAGTCTCCTCGGCCCAACCATCTTTAGCTGCTTCATCAATGATCTTCCTTCCATCATAAGGTCAGAAGTGGGGATGTTTGCTGACGATTGTACAATGTTCAGCACCTCTGGCAACTCCTCAGATACTGAAGCAGTCCATGTCCAAATGCAGCAAGACCTGGACAATATCCAGGCTTGGGCTGACAAGTGGCAAATAACATTCACGCTACACAAGTATCAGGCAAAGACCACCTCCAACAAGAGAGAATCCAACCATCGCCCCTTGATGTTTAATGGTATTACCATCACTGAATCCCCACTGAATCCCAACATTCTGGGGGTTACCATTGACCAGAAACTGAACTGGACTAGCTATATAAATACTGTGGCTACAAGAGCAGGTCAGAGGCTAGGAATCGTGCAGCAAGTAACTCACCTCCTGGCTCCCCAAAGCCTGTCCACCATCTACAAGGCACAAGTCAGGAGTGTGATGAAATACTCCCCTCTTGCCTGGATGAGTGCAGTCCCCGCAACACTCAAGAAGCTTGACACCATCCAGGGCAAAGCAGCCTGCTTGATTGCTTTTTGATTGGCACCACATCTACAAACATTCACTCCCTCCACCAACGACGTACAGTAGCAGCAGTGTGTACCATCTACAAGATGCACTGCAGGAATTCACCAAAGCACCTTCTAAACCCATGATCACTACCATCTAGAAGGACAGGGCAGCAGACAGATGGGAACACCACCATCTGGAAGTTCCCCTCCAAGTCACTCACCATCCTGACTTGGAAATGTATTGTCGTTCCTTCACTGTCTCTGGGTCAAAATCCTGGAGCAACCTTCCTAACAACACTATGGGTGTACCTACACCACATGGACTGCAGCGGTGCAAGAAGGCAGCTCACCACCACCTTCGCAAGGGCAACTAGGGATGGGCAATAAATGCTGGCCCAGCCAGCAAAGCCTACATCCTATGAATACATTCTAAAAAATGATGGACATTCAGTTCAAATGCGGTTATAATATTCTTGATGGGTAAAAATGGCAAGGCTTGTCCCTTGTCATGGGAAGCAATGAAAATAAAAGTGGGTGGTTAAAAATGCTCTGCTGCAGAAGCAGTCGCGCTGGTAGAAGCAATAGATATGAGATTTTATCTATCAAACCTTTTGAGGTAAATCCTATACAAGGGGCATTCTGAGAAAGGTTTGCACATTGAATGCTATGTGGATAACCATTTTCTGTGGGATAATGTACATTCAACAGAGTTTGAATGATGAAAGGTTAAGAGTCGACCTTGCTTGTATAAAAGAAATGTTGGATAAAAAGAGATCTCTGAGATAAAATGGGTTGATTCGAGTCACTACTTATCAGGTTGCGTCAGCGAGTAGGTTATTTCTGTGTAAGGACCACTTGAAAGCATTGTTGATGACACCTTCCATCACTTTGCTGATGATCGAGAGTAGATTGATGGGTCGGTAATTGGCCGGGTTGGATTTTCCTGCTTTTTGTGATAGATCATACCTTGGCAATTTTCCGCATTGCTGGGTAGTGTTGTAGTTCTACCCGAAGAGCTTGGCTAGGAGCACAGCTGGTTCTGGAGCACAAGTCTTCAGTACTACTGCAGAGTGTTGTCAGGGCCCATAGCCTTTCCAGTATCCTGTGTCTTCAGCCATTTCTTGATATCATGTGGAGTGAGTTGAATTGATTGAAGACTGGCATCTGTAATGCTGGGGACCTCAGAAAGAGGCCAAGATGGATCAAACACTCAGCACTCTGAGGGCATCATTGAGGGTGGGGATATCCGTGGATCCTCCTCCCCTAGTTAATTGTTTAATTGTCCACCACTATTCACGACTGGATGTAACAAGACTCTAGGGCTTAGGTTTTGGGATTGCTATCTCATGCTGCTCCTGCTGTTTGGTATGCACTGTGTTGTAGCTTCACCAGGTTGACTGGACTGGTTTGCCTGGTGCAGCTTCTGGCATGCCCTCCTGCACTCTTCAATGAACCAGTGCAGAGCCCCAACTTAACGGTAATAGTAGAGTGGGGGATATGCCAGGCCAAGAGGTTACAAATTGTGGTTGTATACAATTCTGCTGCTGCTGATGGTTCAAGGCGCTTCATAAGTATCCAGTCTTGAGTTGTTGTTCGAAATCTATCCTGTTTAGCGTGGTGGTAGTGGCACACAACACAATGGAGGGCATCCTTAAAGAGAAAATGGGATTCATTTCCACAAGGACTGAGTTGGTCAATAGTGTTACAGACAGATACATCTGCGACAGGTAGATTGGTGAGTATGAGGTCAAGTAAGTTTCTCCCATCATCATCTGTTGCATGCCCAGTCTAGCAGCTTTATACTTCAGCATGTTGCCACTGGGTAATAAAGAAATTGTCACCAATTTCTACCTCTCCTCCATCACTCTCAACTCCACAATAATCATGATGCTACTACTTGTTTGAAACCATAGAATGAAAATCAATGATTTTATAATGATGAAACCTGATCTGCCATAAAACTGCCTAAACAGTGAAGGTTGTTGTGTTTTATGCCTTGGAGATATGCAGAGATGATATACTCCAGGTTATTTGTGTGCACAGGAATTTTATTCAATACTTTAAAATATCTGCTGTCCAGGATCCACAGCCAGATTTAATTAAACACACATAGAGAACAGATAACAGATACCAGCAACACATGATCAAATGTCAATCTGTGACACTGGACTGAACCATCCAAAATTTGCAGTAGGTGTGGCAACATGCAGGATAAAGGGCGTTTTACCCGCCGTATGCCGTATTGTCCCATTCTCTACGTGTCCCGCCTCATTACTAATTAATTCCCAGGAAACACACTGGGTCTCTGGTGGGGCAGCCTCTGGTTCACCCGCCCCACCGTCACTTCAGGCCTTTAGTAAACTGGGGACCATACTTAAAGGCCACACCTACACAGAGCTAGCAATTTCTAAGGGATTGGAAGCTGTTGGGAACTGATTGCTGCCAAAGGGATGAAAAATGCTGCCCCCAAATTTAGCGACACCTCCCTGGAGTGCCCACTGGATGCAGTGGATGCCGCCAGCTATGTCCTCAACCCCTGCTCTGGGCAAAGACCAGCAAGCAAGGTCACCAACCCAGTATGGGAGGCAGTGGCAGTGGTGGTCAGCAAAGGATACTCAGTGCAGGAAGAGGATGAATGATCTCCTCTGGTCTCCAGCATAAGTCACTCTTCTCATCGCTCTCAACTCATACACTCACAAACCCATCACATACCCACAGGGATCTCATTCACAGCCAGTTCAAGGGACATCTCCATTCTCTCTCTCATGCACACCTTCATCTGCCCTGCGATCATGTCCTCGTCCCATGCATTGCACCAATCACCACCCACATATCCCAGGCATTCTTGTTACATGGCCTGGCAGGCGTCCTGCTTACACTCTCTCCATCTGTATTCATGAAGGACAAGCTGGCACACAACAAAAGTGACAGGTTGACAACTGGTGCAGGAAGGCATGAAATCAAGGTCCTCACGAAGTTCGAAAATAGAGTCATCCAGCTGGCTGATGACGATCTGGACCATTCCTGTGCTGATGATGAGGTCTGTGGTGTTCAGCCAAGTGAGTATCCAGCAGTGCAGCATCCATCAGACAGTTATGCTGTGAGTGAATTCCCCTGTTCTGCAGTCCCCTGCCATGCATTAATTACCTCTCCTTGCTTTCACAAGCACATCTGGGAAGCAGCAGAGGGGGTTCACGACCCAGGTCTTTGGGTTAAGCCCCGAAGAAGCCTCGGAAGAAGAATCAGATGATATCCTCATTGAAGACCCGTCACAGCACACACCCACACCCTCCACCAATGCAGAGGCACACACCTCAGTGGGATTTAGTTCTAGGATAGCTTTGGGGTCACAACCTGGGGAGAACATCGCACTGTCTGTTTCCAGAACTCTAGGACTGCTGGAGGCCAGAAACTGCTGAGTCCAAATCAGATGAGGAGCCTCTGGACTCGGCCATACCTCAGTTGCTGGTGCTGCGAAGGCAAGGTCAGGAACATCACTGCACTCCTCAGATTGCAAGGCATGACAGAGGAATCCATCCGCAGTCAGTTTGACGTGATAGTGTGAGCATACCAATGCACCGAGGTCAACACTGGTAGGATGGCAGCCACCATGAAAACTTTGCTCCTGCACTGCTGCACGGGCTCACTCCATCGCTGACGCCATAGTTGGCCTCCAACAGTGTCAGCGCGAGAGGGGTGCGGCGCAGTTCGATCTCATTCCAGTTTCCCCTTCTCCTCAAGGAGACAGTCAGGGGCCACCAGGCACCCACAGGGAGGTGGATCAGTGGGTGCACACCCTGGGGCCATCCACCCAGGTGACTCCAGGAGTGTCTGACCATCCGAGCCCCCTCTTCCTGTGACCCCAGCAGATCCACCTCCACAGGCCGAGGATGGTTCCACTGCCACACAGAAGGACCCTGAAAGCAGGCCGGGGCCTTCCAGGTTTCTGCCCTCCAGAGGACATCTGCCAAAGTCATCACAGCCAGCAGGCTGCCTCCACCTCCGCTGTGGATGTCGGTGGAGCACTAAGATGTAGCAGCAGGGTTAGGAAAGTTAAGAAGACTCTTTTTAGTCAAACAATTAAACTAATATTTAAATAATTAAACTAATAATAACAAAATCAGGGATAATGTAAAAGCAGCCCCTTAAAGGGGAACTGCAAAAACAAAGACAAAATTCAAAGGAAACTTACCAACATTAAATCAAAATGTGATCAAAAGGGTCTATAAAGCACCCAGTCCCTGCAGTGCACACCAAGCATGGAAGGCCTCGAAGGTGCTGGCAGACGCCGTGAGCTCACTCCCCAGGGACACCCGGTTGTGAACATAGCCTCGGAAGAGGGGCAGACAGTCAGGCCAGACGACACCCTTGATTGCCCACTGCCTGGACCTGTTAATGGCCAACTTGGCCAGGCCCAGGAACAGGTTCACGAGGAGGTCCTCCTCCCTCCCGGCCCCCCTCCACACTGGATCGTAGATCAGGACCGTGGGACTGAAGTGCAAACGAAACAACAGTAAAAGGTTTTTTAAATAACTAAAAAGTGGGAGCAGCCTACAACGTTTAACATATATGTGGTCCATGGCTCCACAAGGTTACAAAAGGGGCAGGTATCTTGGGAGTCCGTGAACCGACACATCCCATGGATGAATAGGACTGCTGCGGGCAACACCCCTCAACCCAGGCCCCAGATGGAAAATAGGAGGATACCCCTGTAGAGGAGCCCAAACTGGGGGCCTTCCTTGTCAGACGGCAACAAGGCACGCCAGGGTGTGTCCGGGTGGCAGGCGAGGGCAAGGAAGTGAAGGATCTGCAGTAGCGGCCCATACAGGAAACCCCTCCACACCATGCTAAAGGACACAGAGGGCATTTCCACGATGCGAGTCAGGTTTCAGTGCTCCGGCTCCCGATGGGAGTTCGGGATTTCGGGCCAATGCGGAATTCCGTCCGAACATGGGTACACTCAGGTGGAAGACCACTGTGCACCTGCGCCATCTCGAGACCCAATGTGATGTCGGGGCCGAGCACAACCGTCGTAAGCTCATGAATGGCCATAAACCAGATGTCCACTGATGTGCGGTGCACCAACTCCTGTGGAATCATCCAGCCCACTCCTCTGCCACCCAGCACGTCCCCAATCCTGGTCACCCTGGCAGCCACAGGCCTCCTCTCCACCTGCCACCGATAATGGCAGAGCTGCGGATTCCTGAGCAGCGGCTCTCTGACAATAGCTGCTACTCCTGATGGTGGAGAGCTGCATCGCAGAGGGGACCATGTTCCAGGCTTTGGTCAGGTCCTGGTAAAAGATAAGCAGCACCTACAAGGATCCACAAAGGCCCCTCCGGTCTACAAACAGGAGCTGCACGTCATAATTCAGGCCATGCATCTGACAGAAAAAATATGTCGCCAGGGCAACCATCTCGGACAGGGCTTGATGTAAAGGTATCACTGCAGGGCCTGAAGGCAGAAAGTCACCACCTGGGTGCATAGGCACACCAGCACCTGACCGCCCTCCCTAAGTGGGAGACCCAGTGCAGCCTTTTGTCCCAGAAGAAGTAGATGAGCATTCTCTAGATTTTTGTGACAAAATCTGGGGAGGGGTCAAAGTGACCAGCCAGTACCACAACATGGTGGCAATCAGCATGTTTATGATCAGTACTCGACCCCGGTAAGACAGCACTCGGAGCAGTCCTGTCCAGCGCCACAGGCGAGTGGTGACTTTGACCTCCAGCTCCTGCCAGTTCACCGGCCAGGATTCCTCAGCAGGGCAGAGGAGGCTGGTCCTGCTCCAGGTGAAAGGCCTGAGCTCCCCAGTTGGGGGCACATCTGCCACTGACCGACCAGGAGTCCAGAACACTTGTCCCAGTTGATCCTGGCAGAGGACACAGCATAGTAGACCCCCTGGCACTCACGCATCTCTGCAGGCCAGCCACATCAGTGAACATGAGGAGCACGTCATCATCGTAAGCTGAGAGGACCACCCCAATGCCCGGTTTGCGCAGAACCAAACCCGACAACCTCCTCCGCAAGAGGCGCAGGAAAGGCTCCACGCAGGTAGAATGCAATTGGGCAGACAGGGGGCAGCACTGACACACCCCTGTCCCAAAGTGAAGGGGCACCATCAGGGACCCGTTAACCTTAACCAGACACTCTGCGACAGTGTACAGAAGTCGGATCCAGGCGACGAAATGAGTCTCGAACCCGAATGCTCGCAGAGTCCCGAATAAATATTCGTGATTCACCCTGTCGAACGCCTTCTCCTGGTCAAGAAACAGGAAGGCGCCCTACAGACCAGTGTTCTGGGAGAAGTGGATAATGTCCCGGACCAGATGGGTATTATCAAAGATGGTGCAGCCCGGGACCGTGTAGGACTGGTCAGGGTGGATCACATGGTCTAGCAGGGTGCCAAGATGAGAAGACATTGCCCTGGCAAAGATCTTGTAATCCGTGCTGAGGAGGGAGACCGGGCGCCGGTTCATAAATTGGTGAGATCCCCCTTCTTCGGCAGCAGGGCAATCACAGCCCTGCGCCATGAGAGGAGCATCTCCCCAGTCGCCGTACTCTTCCCCAGGACCCCCGCGTAGTTGTTCCCCAGGATGTCCCAGAACGCACTGAAGAACTCCACAGTCAGTCCATCCAGCCCTGGGGATTTGCCCCTGGAAAGGCTGTCGAGGGCGCCGGTCAGCTCCCCCAGACTCAAGCTTTCCGGCACCCTTCGGGCCAACCTGCTGCAGGTCCTCCCACAAAACTCTGCGAGCATCCTCGGGGCCAGACCCAGCACTAGACATTGAGGCACCAACGGGCCTGGGATCATGCGCCACTGTGACACCGGGTCTAGATGTTCCCCGAGCCAATGCGTCGAGTGGCCTGGTGTTCGGGCTGGGATTCGGTTTGGCTCTGAGGAGGCAGCCTCAGCGTGTTTTCCCTTTCTCCACGCGGACGCTCTTCCCCTCACCTCACCAGCGGCTGAGGTGCTATTAGCTACCAGCGTCACCTCCCCTTGTGGGAAGGAAGATGCAGTGGTGGTGGGGGAGGCTGGGTGGTGCCAGCCACAGCCACCTGGGCAGTGCTAATGTGCCCCAACTCTTTGCAGGCATGGCACCTCACGCTACCCCCCGACCAAAACATGCCTTAGGCAACCCTCTCATGCTCAATATTAAAACCCCTCTCTGTGCACTCTCCCCAGGCTAGGTGGAGGAAAACCTGGTGCCGGAAGGAGTACACGTAGCAGAGGGCTGAATCCTTGAGGCCAGGTGGGATTGGTGAGACCCCTGACTTAACTTCCCATAGTTGATAGCGATGGGGGATGAGGAGTTCACTGGGGACAAAGGGCAGGACGTTGGAAATAATTACCCTCTGGGCGGTGGCCTCCAGAGGGTCCACTGCCAGAAATGTCCCGCCCACAGTGAACACTTTTGCAAGGGCCAGGTCCACTGCCCGCTCTGGCCTCAAGAAAAAGATGTCTTTGCCGTACATCTTCGAGGCAGCAACTACGGCTGAGAGACCGAGAATCCCAGCCAAAGCCTTAATGCATGCCTCGATCGTCATTTTGGGGTGGGTGTAGCTCTTAACCCCCAGGATATTTGTGAGGAGGCAGAAGGGCGATGGGGCCGCTGGAGCAGCTGCACCCGCATACGATTTCTCGGGGGACCTCGCCACCAGAGACAGCACTGCCTCCACAGTCGTCCGGGAAGGCCCGGCTACAGGCGGCCCTATTGCAACCATAGGGGAGAGCCATGCCCACCGCGCCCCCTGAGTTCTATACCATAAAATATCCCACCCATGGGAGAGGGGGAAAGGATGGAGGGAAAGGGTAAAGGTTGCATGGTGGGTGGGTGTCGCTAGGTGGAGTGGAGTGGGGGTGGGGGCCTCGCTGGTCTTCTTCTAGGGGGTGGGCGATGTCTTCACTAGGCAGCCGGTACTGCCTGGCACACAGAAGTTGGCACTTTCCTTCTTAGACATGGTCAGAGTGTGTATGGGGAGTGAGGGAGGGGCGGGGGCAAGATCTTACATCAACACACACACCCTTCCTCCCCAAAATTCTACAAATGCCCTCTTTCCTCCCCCTAGAAAGCAAAGGATTGTCTTCTGCCCCCACCAAAAACATTTCCAGACACCCACCACAGGTGGGTATTTAAAAAAGTTCTTGCCTCCTGGCCTCCCCATTCTACAACACCTCCTCTCCCTCCTCCAATTCTTCAGGCCTCAGACGGTGCAGCCTCCTGGGCAGCAGCAACACAGACAGCTAGAAGTCCCGAGCAGCCTGGGGGAAAAGCAACAAACAGCAAGAGGCAGCAAAGAGCAGCAGCAACACCCACTCCAACTGTAGCAGCAATATAGCTCAGGCAGCAACGAGGCATACCTGAGCCTAATCAGGAAAGTGTTTTTTTTCATTGCCAAGACTCGGGATGTTTCCCGGAGGTGACATTGTGAAGATGGCGGAGGCGGCGCGACAGTTGGTGCAGAAAGTGGTGACTGAAACTCGCCCTGTTCCTGCTGCTAATTACTCTAAACCACGTCTGGCTACCTTCTGAAAACATGCTCGAGTGGAGCTGACTCCTCCAACTCCTGGAGAAATCCCAGTGGTTGTTGAAAGCTTCAAGGGCTTTTTGGTATCATTTTAGGCTGGGAGTTACAAACAAATAACTGTAAAGGATGCCCTGAGGAACACACATGTGGCCACGGAAATTGAGATGTGGTTTTACATTGGCGAGTTCATTGGCCAAAGAAGCCTGATTGGTTGTAATGTCTGAACTCTACCCTGTGTTGGACCAGCATTCCATTGTAAATGAATGAATAATATTTCAAATTAAATAAAGCCATTATTAGGCCTTAAAAAAAACTACATAAAACCAACTGGGATTTTATTGGGTACCTGCCATTGCACCATGCTTCACCCTCAGCTATGTTGGTGGCCTTTTGGTCATAGCTGATTATTCCTCTCCGTGCCCTCAATATCTTTGCTGATGGAATCAATATGAAGATCCAATTGCGGCAGATAAAGATTCCCAGCCACCCTTGAATCATGTGGGGCTCTTTCTCGTTGCAGTCTAGCATTCCAAGTCCAGTCCAAATTCACTGTATAGTTCCCTGGTGGTGACCCCTCCGATTACTGGCAGTTTTCCCAACAATAACTGGCCCACATCCTTGATGTCATTGCATTTGTGGAGCTGGTCAATGTGCTGGTCCAGCTCTTCCAGGTACATCCTGCAATTTGACAGCCAAGATCTTTGCATTTCTTCAAATTGAAGACCAGCAGTATTCAGTTCCGGATCCTGGGTGGTCTTTGATAGTGATTAAAGCTTGCATTTAATTTTCTGGATGGTCCAACTGGTGTCCTCCTGAGGGAGTAACTCGCGGTCCCTCTGCCCTCACTGTCCCTGGGGGTCCGGGTACAGAGGAGCTACTCCGACCCCGGGTCCCCGGAGTGGGGAGAGTGAATTCCTACATCTCCTCGCTCGCGATCACAGCTATAGCGACAGCTCCTGGGCCGTGTTCTAAGCGCCGCAAAGTGTTGCACAGCCTGGGCAGGAGTATTAATCGCTTGTACATAATGTTTACTATTGTAAATAAACTCCCAAGAATGTCTCCCTGCCTATGGCTCCTTGTTATGATGAGCAGTGTTTGTGTCACTCAGATGTAAAACATTTCTGCACAAGATAAAGGCAGGTGCCTCAGTCCAGTGCCTCTTCCCTGTGTTTTGTGCAACCGTCCCAGCACACTGATGGTGCGCCTTCACTGTCACTGGTCACATTGGCCATGTCTGCACCTCAACAGGGCTTATCATTGCTGCCAGAATGTCCTGGGCCAGCATCACCGCATTCGGTCACTCTCTCTGTGTGCTCTCAGCATCTTTGAGGTATGGCTGGCACCCCCATCTCATCAGCATCTGTGTCTGGCGACAATTTGGTCCTGATGGGTTCAGCTCACAAAGGATACCATAGGATCAGGAGAAGTTAGAATTTCCCCACTGCATCTCTATGATATTACCCTGTTCACAGAACGCAAGTGATCTGCCATCAGCCAGACAGGAGTTAGACATTCACATAAGCTACGTGAAGATCTATGGAGTATCCCCACTGCATGTCGTCATCATCCCCCTGGAATGTAGGGACTATGGGCCTCCGCTGCATCTCCATGACAGGAACCTTATCACAGAGGGTATGTGCGCTGCCATCAGCCAGACTGGAGTCAAACATTCACAGCAGCAACGTGAGGATGTATGGAGCCTCCTCTCTGCACGTTGTCGTCATCCTCCACAAATCTAGAAGTTATGAGGGCTTCCCAATTGCGCTTGCCTTGTCTATACAATGCGATGGCCACCTTGCCATCATCCTTGCCTTCAAGGACCTCCTCATCCTCATTTCCATCAACGTCCTCCTCATCGGAGGAGATGTGCAGCTCCTCCATCCCCTCCTCAGCCAGCTCCTCTCCCCATTGCAGCGTCAGGTTATGAAGGGCACGGCAGGTGACAACAATGCATGACACCCTCTGTGGACTGTATTGCAGGGCTCCACCAAACCGGCCCAGGTACTGGAACCTCATTTTCAACATCCAAATGGTTTGCTCCACCAAGTTGCAAGTTGCAGCATGAGCCTCGTTGAGCTTCCTCTCTGCTATGCTCTGAGGCTGCCACATGGGTGTCAACAGTGAACTTCTCTGTGGGTAGCTCTTGTCCCTGAGGGGCCAACCCTGCAGCCTCTGTAGACCCTGGAAGACATCAGGGATCTGAGACCGACTGAGAATGTAGGAATCATGGACTTTCCCGGGGAATCGTGCGCCGATCTGTAGGATGCATTTGTGGTGGCCGCACACCAGCTGAACATTAAGCGGGTTGAAGCCCTTGCAGTTTATGTAGTAGACCGCTTGTTACCATAGAGATCAAAGCACCACGCGAATGTAGTCAATTGGACCTGTACCTGTGGGAAACCTGAGATCTGTGCAAATCCCAGCGCTCTTGCTTCCTGGCTTTCCTGATCCTGAGCGAAATGCACAAAGTTGTGTGCCTTCACAAATATGGCGTTTGTGACCTCCTGGATGCATTTGTGGGGGGACACTTGTGAGATCCCACAGGATTCACCTATGGAGCCCTGAAAAGAGCTACTGGTGTAAAAATTGAGCGCCTCAGTCACTTTCACAGCCAATGGCAGTGGATGCCCTCCATGTCTCCATGGAACCAAATCCTGCAGCAGGTGGCAGATATGGCTGACCAGTTCCCTAGACATACACAGTCTTCAGTGACACTGGTTCTTGGTCATCTGCATGAATGACAAATGTCAGCTGTATACCCATGGTCCAGCTAGACACCGACCAGCAATGATTTACTGTGGCTCTTCAGCAGTGTGTGCAGGAGCCCCAGCTGCCCCTTCCTCCGTGCTGCCAGGCACCTCCATCGGTCTCTTCTCCTTCATCTCTGCTCCCTGTTAGTCATGAGGCATACAGCTAGGTCACAAGGCTCCACGCTCTTTTTGTACTCCTCCTGCAGCATGATAGAGAGAGAGAGACACCTGGGTTAGCTTGGGTGTACTAAGAACCTCTCTTGATTAAGTCTGAAGGCCCCTTAACGCATGCCAGAAAGCGCTGGCCACCACTTGGATGGTCAGAGATTAGTGCGCTGCATGGCTGCCCGAAACCCCACCCACCTCTGCCCCACTTCACCTGGCCGATTGGCAGCAGCTTTTCCCACTGGACTGCGTGCTGTGCTCTCAGTTCAGGAGTAGACATTCTCCTAACCTGCACCACAAGGCTGCACATAAGATAAAAGCAAAATACTGCGGATACTGGAAATCCGAAACAAAAACAGATAATGCTGGAAAAACTCAACAGATCTAACAGCATCTGTGGAGAGAAAAACAGAGTTAACATTTCAAGTCCGTTTGACTCTTCTTCAGAGTAAGGCTGCATTGTTCACTTGAATCATGGGGGAGACTGGTCCACACCTGAATGATGACATTGCAAGGGGCTGTGAGCGCCCCCACCAGTGACTGCTCCATGACCAGCTTTCGCAAGGAGATTGTATAACATGCCCAATTGTCCAATTGTTCTGCTAAAATGCTCATTAGTTTACAGTCTGTGCCCTTGGGGCGAAAAGCTCTGGAGCATTTGGTGGCACTTTCAGGCCTCTGCGTTGCTTGAGTGGGCAGATAAGCTAGAAGCCCAACTCCACACATGTCAACGTGGCTGTGCCTGAACTGTCTCAGCTGCGGAGCAATGGTCACTTTATACAAGGTTTCCCTAATGCGTGGCTACGTCTTTCCCCCGCCCCACCGACATGTGCTTGTGCAGTACCATCAACCGCAGTGCAGCCAGCTGGGAAAAAGCGATTTGCTTGTGCCCTCTCCTAAATGCGTGGTTCCTCTTCCTTGAAGTCGAATGGGTGACCCTCGTGAGCGCTGCGCAATGTTAGTGTGCACTGACCTCTGAGTTTCCCTCATGGTTCAGCTCTCCAGGTGCATGTTTTTTAAACGCTGTTGTGGAACACGTTGACTTGTCTGGATGATCCACCCTCAGGGGATGATTCTGGCGAGGAGGGCTTATAAGTAAATGCAGGTGTATTAAAAAAACCTTCCCAACATGCAGCGGCCTTTGACGGGTGGAATGAATGATCATAAACTGGTATCACGACATCATGAAACCGATTTTTGGCCTTCTTGCCATATTGTCCGCTCACACCCGCCATGACACCCGATGACAACAGAGACAGAATATTCTGGCCATTGAATATAGAATATTGCAGCATTGCTTTTTTTCTGCTGCTTGTTCCCTATACCCTCTGGTATTATTTTATTGAAGAAAGTATCAAATTCCCTTTGCAATGAATTTGTGGACGCCCTTTAATAATGAATTCAGAATAATTTCCAGCCTTGTCTGTCAACGTGCCTCCTCTACTCTTTTGACTCAAGCCTCCTTTGTATCCTTCCTCCACTTCAGAATCAGAGCAGAGTCTTCAGGCAACTTGGATCTCTCAAAACATCTCTGCCTCACTGTCCTCTCCTCGTCTCCAGAAGTCTAATCAAAGCCTTATCTGTTTGATGATGCTTTTAGTCTCATCACTTAACTCTTCTGCCAGTGTTGTTCAGCATTCATTTGGCATGCTTTCTCATATTAGAAGCACAGAGAAAATATACGTTCTGGTTATTGCTGCAACCAACATTTTTAATTGTTTAAAATTTACTCTTTCGTGGGATGTGGGTGTCGCTGGCAAGGCAGGCATTTGTTGCCCATCCCTAATTGGCCTTGAACTGAATAGCTTGTTAGGCCATTTCCGAGGGCAATTAAAAGTTAACCACATTAATGACTCATAAAAGTAAAAGATGAAAGTTTTCAACTGCCTTCAATTTATCCTGACTCCCGCTGCAATGGCTCGAAATAAAGAGCTCTTCAATCAAAGCCTGCTATGTTTGTCCTGCTTTATTAATAGTCATCACTGTCCTCCCCATCCTCCTCCTGTGGCTCAGCTTGCTGTGGCTCATACAAAAACCCAAGAGGAGTCCAAGCATCACAACCATTATTTAAGCAAATGTTAATTTGCATTTTCTGTATTGAAAACTCTGCTGTTGTGTTTGCTGTCCTCCATAGTCTGGTTTTTAAGATGTCAAGGCTGTGAAGTTGGATAACTCTGAAAACAGTTGCAGAGATTGCAATGTGTGATTAACCTGTGCCCATGAGCATGCAGCCAGCATTAAAATGCGCTGTTGAGTAGCTGCACACCTCAGCAGGAGCACAAAATCGTGAGAGGCTAACACAACGTTAAGCTAGCCTGCACCATTTTGATTGGAACAGGTGCTGGAAGTCATTGTCTAAGTGAGTTTGACATGGGAAAGATACAAGAATGACACAATAGGCCAGAGAGCAGGCTCCAATATATTCCAAAGCTGCACTGGAGGGTTTAGTGCAGGAGGTGGAGAGTGGGAGAGATGTCATCCATCCATAGGGGCCTCCAAACAAACTTTATGAAGGCAATGGGAGCAGAGCATGGTGATCAGCTGTAGGAGTCTAACCTCGACAACCTGGATGCAGTGCTGCAAGAAGTTCAAATGCCTCACGCAAGGCAGAAGAGCAGAACACCAGGCATCAGTGTAACAACCCTGGTGGCAGCTATATTCCTGCCACCACTGCATAATGCAGAAGGAAAAGATAACAGACCCTCCTTGCCCCAACACCACCCTACCTGCCCCACCACTGGTTCATTTTGACTCACTCATACATCGACGGCACCTAGGAACAATGGAAGAGGCTAGAAGCCTGACATCCTCACAGCTTGATGATGATTCCCTGCACATCCCCTTCCAAGGCTGTGACTGGGCAGCAAGATGCTCTCATAATGCAGGATGGGAAGAAGTGACCTCCCCACCAGACCAGGCAAGCCTGGATAGTGTTGTGATATTGCTTTGATGGAATGTGTAAATAGTGAGCGTGCATCATCACTGCAAGAAGTGATGTCAAAAAGGATTAGGAGTTGTGTTCATTCTCTAGTAAATTGAGTATTGAGGTTTCCTGTAACTTATATTGTGAGACTTCAATAAAAAGAACCCAAAGCATTTGTTACTATTCACCAGCATGTGATTGATAAGTTTGTGTGAAGAACCCAGTAGCACAACAGCTGGGGATAGCAAAGGAGGTCAGCGGCTGTAGGGTTGTCTGAAGAACATAGCTGCAATGCCGCAAGAGGCTGAATAACCTCCAATCTGCAAGGGTGAATGATTTACATAGTTAGGAATGAAGGTGCACACGTATGGGAGGGTATGTGGGTGATGAGTGTGGGAAATGGGTCAATCAACATTCATCGGTCACAAAGGATGATCAAGGAGCCTTTGCAGCAGCATGGCATCAGGAGACTGGGGGGGTGGGGGAATGGGAAAGAAGGACCTGAGCGAGGAGTGATGTCAGCTGCTGGAGTAAGGCTAGCTCAGGTGATGGAATCAAACAGGAGATCCTGATGTTGGTAGAAAGGATAATCCTTATTCTTCCATTGTCTTCTCAGGAGGTGAAGGCTCAGAATGCCCGAGAGAAGTCGAGGAATGGTAGGGGTGTGCCCAACTTTGAATTTCTGACACCGATGTAGGAGGACATGCTTCAGCTGCACAGTGATCAGGGGTGCAGATCACAGAGAGGCTAGAATTTGTGTCGGGGGAAATGAGAGAATGACTGATTACACAACAGACAATGGGATGGTAGATTGACGGTGTTACAATGACAGTGGGAGGGAAAAGTATGATACAGTCATAGGCTGTGTAATGGGATGAAAAGCGAATGGTGACCCTTGGGATGCTGCAACCTCTCTTCGATATTCATACAAGTAGAGAAGTTTTGCTAATCATTCAATGTTCTCCAACAGGTTGCTCATCAGCACCAGTAGCCACCATCCCCGTCAGGGCTGCACTGACCTCTGAGGAAGAGGAGAGGATGTCAGAGAGGGCACCATCCCATCTTTACTCCATTCGATCACCAGCTCACCTACTAGCACCTCAATGGGATTACTTGCATTGGACAAATGTGAGTCACATAATTAGTTGAGCACCACACCAGCGCCAGATCAGATGCTGGAGTCTGTGACAGCCAGGCCTCTGATACTCGGAGGAGGGTGGGAATGCTAGTCAATGCTGAGTTCCAGGCTGACGACAAGCTAGAGTCATCTGTAAGGCAGTTGATGCTGGACATACAACAGGAGGCACATGAAGATTTGGCAGAGATCCAGGAGAGAATGTGTGTCCTGGCAAGGACAGCTGAGTCCATCCATGCCATGAACAATGCAATCTCCTTCTCCTCTGCATGCATGACCTCATTCGTTGAGAGATTGGCGACTCTTCTGGAGAGCTACATCCAGCAGACCAGCCAGCAGTCACGAGATATGTGTCCTGACCTGCATACTACCAGCTTGTCACTGAGTTCAAGCAGTCAGTGGCACAGCGAGTGGGGGATGAGGCACCTGGATTCTCCACCACGACCTTGTTCCTCTCAGATTAGCAGGGCAGTACAGACCCCCTTCATGACGACAGATGAGCTGTAGCCAACTGCACCCGGAGCCTCCCCTCAGGTCAATCCTGATGTGACAGCATCTCCTCCATCTCTCCGTCAGTGACGCTAATGCCTCAGGGTGTTGCAGTGACAGAGGAGACTCCCCTCACTGTGCAGAAGGCCCTCACAATGCTAGTGCCCTCACATTATTAGGTGACCAGAGGACCACCACCAAGTCACTCCAAGCAAAGGCCTTAACGGTTAGCAGCCTGTCTCCAGCTCTATTGGTGGCGAAGGGGGGAAGCACCACTGCGCAGCACACAGAATAGATTTAAGAAAACACCTTAATCACATGTGGGTGTAATCCTTTACTTCACTTCAATGTATGAGAGAATTTGTTGACTATTTTTAAAAATTAAGTTTGACCAAGAATGGACTTTCAGTTGTTTTGAGGTCTCTCGTGTTTACGTTTTGGATTAAAGGACATCTATCCCACATGGCTTTCTGATGATGTTAGCGTCATCCATTTTTCTCAGAGGTGTCATCGGCTTTGAGAGTTGCAATGGAGCCTTCGCCTATGATGGCCTGAAATATTCAGAGAGGATTGCCTGTCGGGAGATACCAGTTCAGCTGCTGTTTCTATGGCCTTTACATTCTTAGATGGAGTGGCTGAATATGAGAGACTCATCAACATTATGGCACCCAGTCCCTGCTGTCCCACAGGTTCAATGATCTGCTTGATCTGGATCCTCTTGATCTTCATCAGAGTCCTCTTCAGAATCTTTATTGGAGGCAGTGGGCCATTCACCAAGATTATCCTCCGCCAGTTACTCCTCCATCCGTAGAGCTATGTGTAGAGAACACAGCATGCCACTACAACAAGGAAGCCCCTAGCCAGCATGTACTGTAGTGCTCCACCAGCTCAGCTTAGGCAGTGGAATCTCATTGGTCACTCAATTGTGCCCTGGTGGTGGCATAGCATAACTCTCACTGTAGCAGTGCTGAACCTCAGTTTGCGGATTCCTCACTGAGGCCATGAGCCATATTCTCAGCAGGTTTCCTTTATCGTCCAGAGTCCATCCATCAACTCGTGGTGCTAGGGAGGGATGGATTCTGAGGATGTAGCAGTCGTGACTACTCCCAGGGTACAGTGCACAGACCTGCATTATCCTTTGGTGGTGGTCACATAGAATTTTAACATTTAAGAAGTGGAACCCTTTGCGGCTCATGAATGACCCTCGCTGGCCCATCGGTGCCTTAATGGTCATATGTGTGCAATCGATGACACCCCACCCCACAACCACCACCACCACCCCCCCCACCCCCCACCCTCCACCTCCCCCAGACCCTGGGAAAACCTGCTAGGGTACCAAACTCCCTGACACTATCGATCTGACTGACCCCATCTACTAAAAAGTTAATGAAGTCCCCCACTCTCCTAATTAGTGTACGTGTTATCACCCTGATGCAATGGTGTGCCACAGCCGGCAAGGTGCCACACAGATCCCCAGCAGCTGTCTGTGTCCATGGTCGCCTTCAGAGCAAAAGGCATTGGGGGGCCTCCAGCACAATTGGAACGTATTTCCCCTGCCATCATGTCGTGCAGACAACATCACTGTCTGCTGGGATAGGCACAATCAGCAAAGCCACTCGGACAACTGCAAGTTGTCTAGCTGCTGCCTGTACACTCTTCCCGCAGGGTCCTTGCTTACACTTGTTAATAATTGCCTCTGCCATCTTCTGCACTAGTTGCCTCATGCGCCTAGTCTGCAGATCACAGCTGCCCCTGGACAGCTTCCCTCCTCTCCCTCTTTCTCCTGTTACCTACCTCACTAGAGAATCTTCCTGCTGAGTGGAAAATGTCCATGGTTGAACCCTTCCCTTACAAGTTTGGCAATGGCTGCAAGCACACCCCACTTGCTCACCACAAGAATCCCTCCCTTCTATAACCCCATTTGCAATGACAGGTCCACTAAACATTGTTCAAGGGGCAAAACTTTACACTCCTTAACTATTGCTGCAGCCTCAGCTGCTGCTTCCACCTTTTCTCCATTGGTCAATCACCCTGGACTTTTTAATCCTCTTACTCACCTGCTGAAATTTACATCTGCCCCTTTAGCCCATGCAGAGAACATAAAATCGCATAAAATGCGGGTCTATTGCCTCATTAAGTGGCTCAGCTATCAATTAATTGATTACTTTTGGAACATTTGGCAGGCTTCCGACTTCTTGTCCTGCTGCCTTCCGTGTTTTGACCAATCGTGTCATGACGTCAGACTGCCAATCTGATACCGTGATGCAACTTTTATGAACCAGCAACATTAAATCCAGCTCCATGATACACTGCAAATGGTTGCACACGAGCTGAACACTGAAGGAGTGGAATTCCTTCCAGTAGTGCAACATCTCATTGCACTATTTGCTTTTTGAGAACTCTGACAAAGCTAATATTGATGATAATAGTCCAAGAGTTTGAAGTCTCAGGAGTCATAAGTCAACTGAAAAGATCAATTGTCAATTTATAGGTTTTTTTATTATTCACTTACAGGGTGTGTTCTTTACTGGCTAGGCCAGCATTTATTGCCCATCCCTAATTGTCCTTGAGAAGGTGGTGGCCAGCTGCCTTCTTGAACCGCTGCAGCTCCTATGGTGTGGGTACATCCAGCGAGGGTGTTCCAGGATTTTGACCCAGTGACAGTGAAGGAACGGTGATATAGTTCCAAGTCAGGATGGTGAGTGGCTTGGAGGGGACCTTCCAGGAGGTGGTGTTCCCGTGTATCTGTTGCCCTTGTCCTTCTAGATGGTAGCAATCATGAATTTGGAAGGTGCTGTCTAAGGAGCCTTGGAGAATTTCTGCATTGCATCTTGTAGATGGTACATACTGCTGCCACTGTTCATTGGTGGTGGACGAAGTGAATGTTTGTGGAAGCAGTGCCAATCAAGCGGGCTGCTTTGTCCTGGATGGTTTCTTGAGTGTTGTTGGAGCTGCACTAATTCAGGCAAATGGAGAGTATTCCATCACACTCCTGATGTGTGGACAGGCTTTGGGGAGTCAGGAGGTGAGTAACTCGTCACACTATTCCTAGCCTCTGACTTGCTCTTGTAGTATTTATATGGCTAGTCCATTTCAGTTTCTGGTTAATGGTAATCCCCAGGATTTTGATAGTGATTCAGTGATGGTGATGCCATTGAATGTCAAGGGGCAATGGTTGGATTCTCTCTTGTTGGAGATGATCATTGCCTCCCACTTGTGTGGTGCGAATGTTACTTGCCACTTGTCAGCCTAAGCCTCGAAATTGTCCGGATCTTGCTGCATTTGGACATGGACTGTTTCAGTAACTGACGAGTCACAAATGGTGCTGAACATTGTGCAAACATCAGCGAACATCCCTACTTCTGACCTTATAATGGAAAGAAGGCCATTGATGAAACAGCTGAAGGTGGTTGGGCCTAGGACATTACCCTGAGAAACTCCTGCAGTGATGTCCTGGAAATGAGATGATTGGAATCCAACAACCTGAACCATCTTCCTTTGTGCTGGGTATGACTCCAACCAGTAGAGAGATTTCCCCTGGTTCCCATTGACTCCAGTTTTGCTAGGGCTCCTTGATGCAGCACTCGGTCAAATTCTGCCTTGATGTCAAGGGCAGTCACTCTCACCTCATGTAACATGTATACAGAATAAGGAAGAATATTTAAAGTTTTGTATGTCTTCACTATTTTATTGATTTAGTTAGTAAAAGAACAATGCAAGTAAAATTCATGAAGCACACGATTTTTTAAGAACAATAAATTATGCATATGTAATTTTGTTACAAGTGAAGAGCTTTGCCATGAATAGTTTATTGCAGAGTTTCTAAACTGGGATCTGTGGACCCTTAGGGGGACATGAAAAGGTTTCAAGGGGTCTGCCATAAATAACCTCCAGGATTTAAGAGCATAATAACATAAGAATAGGAGCAGCAGTAGGCAAGTTGGCCTGCAAAGCCTGCTCCACCATTCAACATGTTCATGGCTGATATGATCTTGGCCTCAACTCCATTTTCCTGCCTGTCCCCCATCCCTTAACTACCCTATAGTTCATTAATCTGTCTAACTCAGCTTTGAATATATTCAATAACCCTCGATAGCTCTCTGTGGAAGGGAATTTACAACCTTCTTAGAGAAGAAATTCCTTCTCATCTCTGTCTTACATGATGACCCCTTATTCTGAAACTATGTCCCTTAGTTCTAGTTTCCCCCATGACGGGAAACATCCTCTCAGCATCCAACCTCTCAAGCCCCTCAGAATCTGATGTTTCAGTAAGTGCACCTCTCATTCTTCTAAATTGCAGTGAGCATAAACTCAGCCTGCTCAACTTCACGTTATGAGACAATCCTATGATCCCAGAAATAAACCTAGTGAACCTTCTCTGAAATGCCTCCAATGCAATTATATCCTTACTTAAATAAGGAGACTTAAATTATACGCAGTACTTTAGGTGTGGTCTCACCAATGCAGTAAAGATCAACATCCACTTGTCTTCCTAATTACTTGCTGTACCTGCAGGCTAACCGTTTGTATTTCCTGGATGAGAACACCTAGAACCCTATGTACTGCAGTAATCTGTAGTCTCTATCCACCTAAATAATATTTTGCTTTTCTTCCTACTAAAATGGATAACCTCACATTTTCCCACGTTATACACCATCTGCCAAATTTTTGCCCACTCACTTAATCTAAATATATCCCTTTGCAGGCTTTTTGTGCTGAATTTTCAGGTCCATCCAAGGGTTGGAAACAGAGGTGGATGAGGCCCGAAAATACTAGTGCCGTCCAGCAAGCCATGCCCCCATGAAAAGGGCAATAGGCATATTGGGACACTACTACTTACAAGTTCCCCTCCAAGCCATCCTGATTTGGAAGCATATCGCCATTCCTTTACCTTCACTTGGTCAAAATCCTGGCACTCCCTAACAGCATTGTGGGTGTATCTACATCATGTGGACTGTAGTGTGATTCAAGAAGGCGGCTTATCACCACCTTCCCAAGGGCAATTAGAGATGGACAACAAATGCTGGTCTTGCCAGCAACACTCACATACCATGAAAGAATAAAAAAGTTGAATTTAATACAATGTAAAAGTAGTGAAACACCTGCTGTTAGAACTACATCTGGAAAGTAATTGAGACTTTTGCAATTGACAGATGGTGCCCCTGATTCCTACCTAGTTGTTATGTTTGATTCTTCAACAATGATTGAGTTCATCAAAAATAATATGCAATTTCTCAGCAGTGTTGACTAAATGGCCAATCTCTTTACTTATATATATCCAAAAAATTCATTTAAAAATATAACAAAGGAAAATGTTAATGTTTGCTAACAATACAAATTAACATTATATAGTAAAATTTACTCTTGGTGGTATCAGTAGATGAATCTCTACATTTCTGTACTTGCTACTTTAAATAGCTCAATGCCTCTTAAAATAATGAACAGAAGATTGTCATGAGAACACATCATGCTCATCTGTCTCAGACTAACATTACACTTGTAGCATCTATTAGCTTACGGACATAATTTTTGAAAAAGAAACAATGCTGGATGTAACTTCTCTGTGCTATTTTTAGTGTACTGGTGAATGGATTTTAATAAATTCATCTCTTTGCTATTTTAAAATGAACAGATTTACCATTGAGTTAAAATAACACAGGCAAGAACTTGCATGAATGTGTAGAGAGAGAATAAATCTCTCTATATTACTTGGGGGTACCACAGGCAGTTAGTAGGCATGCGATTTTTAAGAAACAGCATTTTGACATAATCAGTAATTAAAGTTGGCTATTGCCAATTATACCTCAGAGTAAATTTGAATCTTATTTCCACTGTCTATCCTAGGCAGGGTAAGGAGAATGGAAATAAATGTATATGTTTATTATAGACTATATATATATTTATACGATTGAAAGCCTTGAATTTAGCATCAGAAAGTGCCCATAGTGTTTAATAGCATCCTTCTTGCAAAATATTACATGTGCAACTTCTCGATAAACATTTACCATGAATGAAAGATCGATTGCAGATGATGTTGCCATGGGATAGCATGTAAATGAGGAAGAAGACATGGCCAAAAGTAGAATCCTTGGGGACCCTCAAAATGATTGGTAGGGAAACCATTGTGGGAGATGCTCTGACTGGTTTTGGATAGATAGGTATGAAGCACTGGAGAGCAATTGCCCATGAGCTGGATAATTAAGTAAAGGTATTGAAGGAGAATAGTGAATGGCATGGTCAACTGTATCAAATACACTAGAAAGGATGGGAGGGATTATGCAAAACATTAACCAAGCATGTTACTTGTGACTTTGGATAGGGCCATTTTGGCATTTAGAAAGGATTTGCAACTCAAGAAAAAGCAAATCTGCCATGGGGAGTGCAGAAAATAAATATGCATAATGTAAAAACTGAGATCAGGAGAGGAAATATTCCAAATTTGCATTCCTTTGGCATAACTTTGTGCTCCAGGAGGCCATACTGGAAATTTACAAGCAAGTTTTGTAAATTGCGAATACATCTGAGGCCTGTATTTTTCAATCTCAAAATTAGTTCATCTTGTGTTAGGCACATAATATATTGATTCAATACGTCTGTTTAAAGCAAAGCCTCTTGTGCTGAGTTTGCAACATGACTGCAGTAAACATCAGAAACAGCAAAGCAGCAACATCAGATAGAGCTCCTATAGACACTGCTTGTAATATAACTACTATTGTTAACATTTTTGTTTATTCAATTATTTCAATAAAAATATTTTACAAATAATATGCTTATAGATCAGTAAATATTAAAGCAGTGGGAAATACCAGGGTCCTTCACATGAAAAAAGATAATGGGCTGAATTTTCTGGTTGGTGGAGCGGAAGCGGGCGTGGACCGGATCGCCGCTCGTGATCAGGTCCACACCGCCATTTTATGCGGGCGGGCCAATTAAGTCCCGCCCAGCATACTTCACGACTCCCCTGCACAGTGGGGGTGGGCGGGCAGCGGCGGGCGCGCTCAGTCTGCCAGTTCCAATGGCAACCCGGCGGCCTGCATAAAGGAAGGCCCTGGCAGCCTCAGAAAGGCCGCTCTCAATGGCTGGGCGAAGGGCTGCGCAGACGGGCAACGAAGTTCACACAAGTCCGAAGGGTAGGCCATCGGGTTAGGCCAGGCCAGGCCGGAGAGTAGGCCACTGGGGCAGGCCAGGCCGGAGGGTAGGCCATCGGGGCAGGCCAGGCCGGAGGGTAGGCCATTGGGGCAGGCCAGGCTGGAGGGTAGGGTGGGGGGCCAGTGTGCCCTTGTTTTTTGGATGACTGTCTTGCTGCCCTCCTTGAGGAGGTGGCAGCATAGTGGGAGGTGGTGGTTCCCCAGGATGGGAGGAGGAGGCCCCCCCACATGACAGAATGTGCCTGGGAGGAGGTGGCGGAGGTGGTGAGCTCCTGCGACGTGGTGCGGCGCACCTGGATCCAGTGTCACAAGCGCTTCAACGACTTGCTGCGTCCTGGCAGGTTGAGTACCATGTTGCCATTGGTCGCTTACCCCTTGCTGCCACCCACCCCACCCGACCCCCACAAGTCTGAGTGTAGTGACTGCATTGAATCATTGATAGCATGTATCCTTTGCTGGGTGGACTAGCAGATATTGCCCATGCCGAGGTCAGCCTGAGAGAATGGTGAAGAGATGTATTTTGCCCCGCAGCATATGTTATGCTGAGTCCCACCTGACTGTTTTGGGGGTAAACAGGAGGAACTGCACCTAGGCGCTGTGTTTGAACTGCAGGACATTTCCAAGTCAGGGTGATGACATGCTTGGAGGGGAGCTTCAAGGTGGTGTGGCAACAAACCATCTGTCGTGCTCTGCCTCCATGTGCTTGCACTTCCTTGCTATGGAAGGATATACCATGTGGTGCCTAATGTGATGTAGGCAGCATGTGTCTAAGGGGGTGAGGGTGCGAGAGAACAGCCTTTGTGTGAGTGTTCGGCAGCAGCGGAGTGAGGAGGCCCTAGAGCCCTGATATGTCCCACTCTGGTTGGGGTGGGCCGTCCGTGAAGAGAGTCCATGTACAATGTTGACAAATCAATGCTCGTCTCTCATTTTCAGGAGAAGAATGCTCATAACGCGGCAGAGCGTGCGAGGACTGGCAGCGGGCAGGAGCAGATCACCATTCTTAGCCGCTTCAAGCATGCACCAAGGTCCATTGGTGTCGGTGAGGCTGGGGTGCCACGGCCATGTATGTTTGCCTAGCAGTGAGGTCAGCATTGTTCCCCCAACAGCCATAGCAATGCTGAATGTTAATTAATTTAATTTTGTAACATGGCCATTGCTTATGGAAGGGTGAGCGCATAATGATCCGGGGGACAGGCATGATCTTTATCATTGTCTCCATGTTAACTGATCCACTGTCCTCATTCTTCCTTTCAGCATCATCGGACCAGGGCTGGGAGGAGGAGCAGCAGAGGCCCCCTCTCACGCTTGAGGGGCCTGAAGTCTCTTCAGCGTCACACCATCTCTGCTAGGCAGATACCAGCACAGATACTAGCAACTAGGTGGGAATTCGAACATTGGCTGGTGTCCTGGGGCACAGCATGAGGGCACGTCACAGTCACTGGAGGCGCTGGCAGGGATAGAGAGTGCCCATGGTGCCAGCAGTCGGAGGACTGCAGGGGACCAGGCACATGCTCAGTCGGTGGCTGATGATGTGCCTCTGGAGCCGTCCGCGACGCAGCAGCTGCAGGACATGTGGTCAGGTGTGCAAGAGCATCTGGTGGAGATACATGAGGCTATGCTTGGCATGGTCTCCATGGTGGAGGAGTCTACGTGGACGATCGCCAAAGCAATGAGCCGCATGTCCGAGCTCCATGCATTCTCCATGGAGACAGTGGTGACTCTCGTGGAGAGGCTCCTTCAGGAGACCTGTCAGGGCTTCCTGGGGATGCGCTCGGATCAGCAAACCCTCACATCATCATTGACCTCAGTTGGTCATTGCCAGTGTGGGAGATGGTCTGGGCATCATGCTTCCCAGCTCGGTTCCCATCCATCGACAGTGAGCAGGGAGTTCCGAAGCAACCTCACGTCGGCGCAGTAGCTGCCTGTTGTCTCTGCGGGCTCCTCTCAGGTCGCTCCGGATGAGGGCAGCATCTCCTCTGCCCCTCTCCCAGTGACCATAGCATGCGGTGAGGCTGCAACGACTGGGGAGATGCCAGCTGTGGAACTGGCAGCTCCCTCCCAGGCGGGGCCAGCACAGGCTCCACAGGCCAGAGGACGACCGCCAAGGTCATCAAGGCCAACAGGACGGTAGAGTCAGCAGGCTGTCTCACAAGCCACTCCGAGCGATACGGCAGCACCAAGACACAGCACCCAGAAATGAAAGCATAAGGCACCTTAGGCACAACACGGGTTTATCACTTGTGCTTTTTTGTTGGCTCGAGATGAGGTCCTTCTGATTTGTTCTGATTTGTAACACTATTGACATATTAAATTCAGATATGTCACTACGTCTTCCTCGTACCTTTCCAGAGCAAGATTGTGGAGAGCGCAGCATGCAACCACTATCACCGACACACGATCTGGGGGGTACTGGAGTGCGCCCCCTGAGTGGTCCAGGCATCGGAAGCGCATTTTGAGAAGACCGATGGTTCTCTCCAACACACCCCTTGTGGAGGCCTGGCTCCTATTGTACCACTGCTCAACTTCTGTTCTTGGATGGCAGAGAGGTGTCATGAGCCACCTTCTGAGGGGATAGCCCTTGTTACCCAGCAGCCATCCATCCAGCTGGTCTGGAGCATCGAAGAGCCCCGGCACCTGGGAGTGTCTGAGGATGTAGGTGTCGTGGGAGCTGCCTGGGTACCTTGCACAGACTTGTAGAATCTGCATCCTGTGATCACACACTATCTGCACGTTCATGGAGTGGAAGCCCTTCCTGTTGAAGAAGGCACCGGGCTCACCTGCTGGCGCCTTGATGGCCACATGTGTGCAGTGAATTGCACCCTGGACGCGGGGGAAGCCAGCAATGGCCGCAAAGCCTCTGGCTCGCTGTGTCTGGCTTGCTTGGTCCCAACGGTAGTTGATGAAGGTCAATGAACACCTGAATAGAGCGTCTGTAAGCTGCTTGACGCAAGTGTGGACAGCTGATTGGGAGACACCACAAAGATCACCCACCAAGCCCTGGAAGGAGCCAGAGGCATAGAAGTTGAGGGCAGCTGTGACCTTTAGAGCCACTGGCATGGGGTGTCCACCCATACAGTTAGCGGAGATCTCAGGCCCAATCATCTGACAGATATAGTTGACTGTCTCCCTTGGGAGATGGATCCTCCTTCAGCACTGCACCTCGGACATATTGAGGTAGCTGCTTTGCCACCTCTAAACCCTGGCAGCAGGATAGAGGCGTCTTCTGCGGCCCCTTCCGCCTTGGACTACCTCTTGGTCCTGCGCCCCTTGAGCCTGTGCCTGTCCTCCCAAAGGTGGCTCCCCTGGAGGCTGAATGTGCACTCCTGGCATCCTCCCCCTCCTAGCCCTCCCTTCCTCCTCAGAGGAGCTGCCTCCAGTGGACAGTTCAGCTCCCATTCCCAGGCTAAAGGAAGGCTTCCTGAAACCTGCAGACCCACAAAAGATTCCTCACTGCAGAGTGCTGATCTGAAGGTTAAGAGTCCAGACAAAGCAGCTGGAATGCGTTTTGAAGTATTGTAGATCATACAGGCAAGTTTCAATAACTTTGAAAAACAAATACTTGACTGTGCACACTCGCGACCCCAGTGAGCCCTCTTATCCTGCCCGTGGATGAGGTTAATACAAATCTCTCCTACCCACCTGCCCTTTGCGCCCGTGGGGCAACCTGAAGATTGCACGGGCACTAAAAAATCAGCATCGATTGGTGAGTCAAGGGCCATATGTGGCCTGTTAATTAATGGCAGGTGTGCATCAGACATCATCGCGCGCCCACCCAGCGAAATATCGCGATGGCGGGACGCTCGCCCGACGTCACCACGTGTCATTTTACGTGTGGACGTGCGGGGTCTGCCCCCGCATGCCAACGGGAAAATTCCGCCTAATATGAAGATTCTGGGAGGGGCATGGAGACTAATGGAAAGTGTGTCAATAATGCAGATTCACGTGACCTTATCAACCAGAGCAGCTCAAGCAATTTTTAACTGCCACCTGTGCCCCCATAAAAGGTTTCAGCCTAAAACCCATTCAGGATGGCCAATACATTTAGCACTTTTTGGAAGTTAATGAATGTAATTTGATTCAGTTTTGGTTTATTTTTTAATACTCTTGACTAATGTAATGTATACCAATAGCCTTTGGTGTAATTGAAGCACGATAGCATAAGAATATAAGAATAGAACAGGATCTGTTCCTCCCACAGATCATATGAACTTTACCAGGCATACTGAATTTCAGAGCATCAGTTTACCAGGCATAAGTGAATTATAGAGCATCAATTTTCTGCCCACTGACCTCCATGAAGGAATACCTCATTGGACTTTGATTCTGGACCCTGGAACCCACGTGAAACAATGAGTGGAATTGTCCCAGATTTGCACAGAGTGCGGTAACAGGAAGGAAATAAGTCTCTTTACCTGCTGGTTGCAATGATGGGTTTTCGCACCGTATCGTCCCATTCCCGCCTCATTAATTATGCGGCCACAACACCTCGCTGGCGGAAAGCCTCCAATTTGCCTGCCACACTGTAACCTGTGCCATATTTAAACTGCACCCTACATTTAAGGACTGCTCCAGTGAAAACGTGGCCCCAAAAGCCAAGAAGAGTGCAGACCGCCGATTCAATGATGCTTGGGATATCCCTGAGATGCCTTCTAGATGCCATAGTGGCCCACTGTGATGTCCTCTACCACGCTCTGGCCACAGGAGACCCATCAGCCTCATCACTCCGGCTTGGGAGGCATTGGCAGAGGTGCTCAGCGCCAATGCAGCACACAAGAGGTCAGCCATCCAGTGCAAAAAACAGATGAATGATTTCATTCATGCTGCCAGGGTAAGGCAACAATCCTATCACTCTAAACTTGCACATTCACAAGGCCATCACACATTTACTGGCATCTCACTCACTGCCAGCTCAAGGGACATCACCACTCACTGTCTCACACACGCCCTCACATCTACATCTGGCCTTATCTCCTGAGACTGCCTCCTCAGCCCTCACCATCTTGTGGCCACTTGCACAGATAAAGCCCCCACTCACTCTCTGGGATACCCCCTTTCCCAAGCAAGCCTTTGTCCTGCAGCCGTTGAAAAGCCACCTCCACCTTACGACTGGTCTGGTAGGTAGAGACCTGCCCATGAGCCCCCTAAAAGTGATGTGGTGCTGTCTGCGAAGCCTGACGTCGATGACTGTGAGTGCTGCCCAAAGCAAGGTAGGCAAACAAACCTTGAAGTCCTGAATGAAGTGTAGCTCACCAGGTGCATGTCACTTATGTACTGTTGTGCAACACATTGTTGTGCAATCGCGCTGACATGCTCGGATGATCCAGCGTTGGGGGGATGATTCCAGTGAGCAGGTCTTAGAATGGGATGCTAAAGTATAAAAATTAGGTTCCTGACATGCGGTGGAGCCATTGTCAGGTGGAGCAGGTGATGGCAAACTAGTTTCATGATGGCGTAAAACTGATTTTTGATCATCTCACCATATTCGTCCCCCTGCCCTTCCACTGTGGTGCCAGGCGCCAAGGAGGGAGGAAAATTCCAGCCAATACTTCTTTTCTCTGTGGTCTCTGCACTGTCTATCTCTCTTTTCTCTATCCCTCTTTTACTATGTGACTGCAAAAGGGGGCAACGTTGTGACCTTCCTTTCACATTTTGAGTGTGTGTAAATATACTGATTCTTTGAGTTCACCCTATCTCAAGCTTTCTATGGGGTTATTAATAGAAAATTGGATCACACCAAAACTGAGGGGTTAGGAAATACACCAGAGCTCATAAAGAGGGAGGCAAATCAAAACACCTTCCTGATTACGGACGGGTGGTGTGAGGAGAAATTAGTACTGTTTAAATTAACCTGCCCATAACAAAACTTATCATCAATTGATGTTGCAAAGTTAAAGATGAAAAGATTCATGTTTAAAATGTTCATTTGCCACTACATCTGTGATTGTTTATTCAGAAACAGCTACAGTTTACTCTGTGACAGTTGAAACCTTGCCAATATCCAATAAGCATAATGTCTAGTCATCAAGCTACCATTATAAATGAGACACTTAGCGGCTGTATAAGGCCAGGGAGCTCATTATACTGAATGGGCTAACAGAGGTTCTCCATCACATGGGGAATTCCCAGGTCAGTATCTGTCTTAGACATTTCTCCTGTGATTCTTTCCAAAGCTTTGCAGTTCCACTGCTGTAATTTGCTGTTTCTGCCTAGGGCCAAGACCATCAACACTTTCTTTTAGAGTTTCCCAGGCTTCAATCTAACTGCTGGCAATGACAACAAATAAACTTAGGGCTAAAAATAAATGTCAGATCAGGATTTAATAAAACAGACACTGATTACAGCTTTCAGTAAGACACTGACTGCAGTTAATGGTTATAGTGATAAAGTACAAGTCCAAAATTGAATGCGAGGGCTACTGTTTCATATTATTTGTTACTATTTTAATGGCAGCCTCATAACCATATGCTCATTTTTTATTCCTAGTTTTGGATGGATTGTCACACACATAAGAAAAACAGGCACAGTACGTTGAAACAAAGATGTAGTAATCCTTGCAGTTGGAATCAATACCAATAAAATATGCAACCCAGCAGCTTTGCATACCGTATATAGTCATGCTGGTTTTAAATCTAGAAAATCAATGAAAATCATTCACAAAGTGACAGATTCAGCTAGCAGGCAATCTAATTTTCTACTGAGTTGCCCACCTGGAAGCAGTATATATTTTCCATCTCAGGGAAGTAGAAGGGGCAGGGTGGTTCGAGCAGCTTATCCCTGAATTTGAATTGAATAAAAGAGAAGCTGTGTTACAGATTGCATTGAGATACTGGGTATGTATATATGATATATATCCAGGGGTATTCAGTATTTAGGAAGAACAGACAAAAAGGAAAAGGCGGTGGAGTTGCATTGCTGGTTAAAGAGGAAATTAACGCAATAGTGAGGAAAGATATTAGCTCCGACGATGTGGAATCTGTGTTGGTAGAGCTGAGAAACACTACGGGGCAAAAAACGTTAGTGGGGGTTGTATATAGACCCCCAAATTGTAGTGGTGATGTTGGGAATGGCTTTAAACAGTAAATTAGAGATGCATGCAATAAAGGAACATCTGTAATTTTGGGTGAATTTAATATGCATATAGATTGGGCAAATCAAATTAGTAGCAATACCGTAGAGGAGGAATTCCTGGAGTGTATATGGGATGTTTTTCTGGACAAATACATTGAGGAAACAACGAGAGAACAGGCCATCCTCAACTGGGTATTGTATAATGAGAAAGGAATAATTGGCAATCTAGTTGTGCGAGGCCCCTTGGGGATGAGCGACCATAATATGATAGAATTCTTCATCAAGATGGAGAGTGACGTAGTTGATTCTGAGACTTGGGTCCTGAATCTTAATAAAGGAAACCATGATGGTATGAGGCGCGAGTTGGCTATGATGGATTGGGAAACGTTACTTAAAGGGATTACGGTGGATAGGCAATGGCAAACATTCAAAGAGTGTATGGGTGAACTGCAACAATTGTTTATTCCTGCCTGGAGCAAAAGTAAAACAGGAAAGGTGGCCAAACCATGGCTTACAAGGGAAATTAGAGATAGTATTAGATGCAAGGAAGAGGCATACAAATTGGCCAGAAAAAAACAACAGACCTGAGAATTGGGAGCAGTTTAGAATTCAGCAAAGGAGGACCAAGGGATTGATAAGAAGGGGAAAATAGAGTACGAGAGTAAGCTTGCAGGGAACATAAAAACTGACTGTAAAAATTTCTATAGGTATGTGAAGAGAAAAAGATTGGTGAAGACAAATGTAGGTCCCTTACAGTCAGAAACAGGGGAATTTATAATGGGGAACAAAGAAATAGCTGACCAACTAAATACATACTTTGGTTCTGTCTTCACAAAGGAGGACACTAAAAAGATACCAGAAATGTTGGGGAACACAGGGTTTAGTGAGAGGGAGGAACTGAAAGAAATCAGTATTAGTAGGGAAATGGTGTTGGGGAAATTGATGGGATTGAAGGCCAATAAATCCCCGGGACCTGATAATCTACATCCCAGAGTACTTAAGGAAGTGGCCCTAGAAATAATGGATGCGTTGGTGGTCATCTTCTGAGATTCTCTAGACACTGGAACAGTTCCTACAGATTGGAGGGTAGCTAATGTAACCCCAATATTTAAAAAGGGAGGTAGAGAGAAAATGGGGAATTATAGACCAGTCAGCCTGACGTCGGTTGTGGGGAAAATTCTAGAGTCCATTATAAAAGATTTAATAGCTGAGCGCTTGGAAAACAGTGGCAGAATCGGACAGAGTCAGCATGGATTTATGAAAGGGAAATCATGCTTGACAAATCTACTGGAATATTTCGAGGATGTAACTAGTAGGGTTGATGAGGGGGAACTAGTGGATGTGGTTTATTTGGACTTTCAGAAGGTTTTCGACAAAGTCCCACATAAGAGATTGGCGTGTAAAGTTAAAGCACTTGGGATTGGGGGTAGTGTATTGAGATGGATAGAAAACTGGTTGGCAGACAGGAAACAAAGAGAAGGAATAAACGGGTCTTTTTCTGAATGGCAGGCAGTGACTAGCGGGGTACCGCAGGGGTTGGTGCTGGGACCCCAGTTATTCACAATATATATTAATGATTTAGATGAGGGAATTAAATGTAATATCTCCAAATTTGCAGATGACACAAAGCTGGATGGGAGGATGAGCTGTAAGGAGGATGCAGAGATGCTTCAGTGTGATTTGGACAAGCTGAGTGAGTGGGCAAATGCATGGCAGATGCAGTATAATGTGGATAAATGTGAGGTTATCCATTTTGGTAGCAAAAACAGGAAGGCAGATTATTATCTGAATGGCTATAAATTGAGAGAGGGGAATGTGCAACGAGACCTGGGTGTCCTTGTACACCAGGTGTTGAAGGTAAGCATGTAGGTGCAGCAGGCGGTAAAGAAGGCAAATGGTATGTTGGCCTTCATAGCCAGATGATTCGAGTACAGGAACAGGGATGTCTTGCTGCAATTGTACAGGGCCTTGGTGAGACCACACCTGGAATATTGTGTGCAGTTTTGGTCTCCTTATCTGAGGAAGGATGTACCTGCTATAGAGGGAGTGCAGCGAAGGTTTACCCAACTGATTCCTGGGATGGCGGGACTGACATATGAGGAGAGATGGAGAGATTGAGTTGATTAGGATTATATTCGCTGGAGTTCAAAAGAAGGAGGGGGGATCTCATAGAAACCTATAAAGTTCTAACAGGACTAGACAGGGTAGATGCAGGAAGGTTGTTCCCGATGGTGGGGGAGTCCAGAACCAGGGGTCACAGTCTGAGGATATGGGGTGGACCATTTAGGACTGAGATGAGGAGAATATTTTTCACCCAGAGAGCGGTGAGCCTGTGGAATTTGTTACCACAGAAAGTAGTTGACTTCAAAACATTGTATGTTTTCAAGAAGGAGTTAAATATAGCTCTTGGGGATGAAAGGGATCAAAGGGTATGGGGAGAAAGCGGGAGCAGGCTTTTGAGTTGGATGATCAGCCATGATCATAATGAATGGCGGAGCAGGCTCAAAGGGCCGAATGGCCTACTCCTGCTCCTAGTTTCTATGTTTCCATATATAATATACATATTATATATATATATGTGTGTGCGTGTGTATATATCAGATTGTCACGTAAGCTATCAGATTCTATCATCAAAATTGAAGAGATGTTTCTCCTCCCACTAAAGCCTTACAGCTTCCCCTCTTACTATCTAGAACAGTTTATCATGTGAACCGTGGGACAATGCTTTGTTTCCTGCTTTTACAACCTATTGCTGACACTACTACATCAGTGAAGAGCTAATCAAGGCCGTGTTACAGTGGTTACCTTTGTCAACAAGATAGAGACCATTCGCTAGATGCCTCTGCTGCTTTCCCCCCTTACCCTTCCTGACAAACAAACCTCGCTGCAGACTCCTCTAATTATTCCTGCCTATCTCAAGTTTCTCTCTTACCATTCCCATTCCTAAACTGAATTCATCATGTTCATGACAGCCCTGCTCCCCTGAACCTATTATCACTTAAGCCCTGACTGCACAAATTCCCTTCCTGCACCCCACCAATCTCCAATACCACGCCCCCCCTGACCCCACCCCCCTGCCCCCATGCTACCTGACTTTGTGAATGGTTCTCTGTCCTCAGGCACTGTCCCCTCCCTTTCAAAACCACCATATCACCCTAATATTTAATCATTTGTCCTGCTGTACTTCTTTCTTAAGTTTGGAGACCGAGGATTATGATTGACGCAACTCACAATTTACCCAACAGCTTTATTGAGATAAAGAAGAAGAGTCTGAAGAAGAGTCACACGGACTCGAAACATTAACTCTACCTTTCTCTCCACAGATGCTGTTAGACCTGCTGAGTTTTTCCAGCATCTTCTGTTTTTGTTTCAGCTTTATTGAGAATTTTAAACAAAACAGTTTCACTTAAACATGCAGTTACCCCTCAGATGGTCAATCTGAAATGGCTGCAGGCTGCTTAGGTGTGATTTTTGACTATGATCTTACTGCTTAGTTCACTGGGACTCTTTCCATCGATGTGTATCTTCTGTATGCTGGAGCATGCCTGTGAGGGACTTTTCAATGGTTTAGATACAGAATACAATTTTTGAAATAGATCATGCATGGTCTTTCTCTGAGCAGACCTCAGGACCCATGCTGAGGTTAACCAAAATATTTAACTGTATATTGATGAATTCACTAATTTTTTTTAAAAAAACACTCTCTTTGATTAAAAAAAAATCACTACATTTAACTTCCTTTAATCCCTTAGAAGAACAAAGCATTTGTATTCATAGCCCCACTTCAAAGATTTTATAAGCACTTGGGGCTGTCAATAAAACTGTGAACTGTCAGGAACCCCACCGTGATAATGATAAGTTGTGAAATCAGTCATGCAGCACGAATCCTGTAATAGTAACTCTGTCAACAGACAGAGTGAAATAGCAAGCACTGACTTCTTTCAACACTGAAGACAGTTTTTTCAAAATATTAAAAGACAGACTTTAGTGCCTTGACAGCTTGACAGCTCCCTTTGGCAGCTCCCTTGACAGTTGCATTTGATAAGTCCTTTGACAGTTCCAATGAGCTCGATAGTTCCAATGAGTTTATCCAATTTTTATGCGCATTCATGTCAGCTTTAAATAATCCCAAAAGGCACTTGACCGGTCTCAAAGGACAGCTTACCTCTCCCAGCAGGGACCTGACCTCTCCCAAAGATTTCCTGGGAATATATCGAAAGGGTACTATACCTCTCCAATATGGTACCCTACCTCTCTGAAGAACTTCAGTAAGTTTTGACTGTCCCCTACCAGGTTTAATGTACACAAGTGCTTCCCACTCCCTTCTTCCGCAAATCAGATCAGACTGAAGGCAACTGTACTTTAACATGTGAAGCTGCCTTTGTGAACCACAATGTACAAAATTTGACCTACCCCTGTTCCCACCCCGTACCCCACCTGTTCACCCCTGCTCATAAATTTGTGGGGGCTGGGTTCAGAGGTGGGACTTCCAGATTCTGGCCTCCAGCACCATTTTTGCACAGACAGAGAGCCTCTCCATCAGTGGGAAAATTCAAGTCCTGACTGCACAAATTCCCTTCCTGCACACCGCCAATCCCCACTACCACCCCCCCTCCCATGCTACCTGATTTTGTGAATGGCTCTCTGTCCTCAGGCACTGTCCCCTTCCTTTCAAAACCGCCATCGTCACCCCAATATTTAATCCTTTGCCCTTTCAAACCGCTGTACTTCTTTCTTGAGTTTGGAGACCAAGAATTATGATTGACACAACTCACAATTTACCCAACAGCTTTATTGAGATAAAGAAGAAGAGTCTGAAGAAGAGTCGCACGGACTCGAAACATTAACTCAATCTTTCTCTCTCTTTCTCTATGCCAAGTAGGAGCTGAACAAGAAAAGGGCTTGGATCATGCACAGAAGCAGGGAGCACTGCTCATTAGTACACAGACTTGTGAATTAATACAACTGCTGCATCTGAGATGATGTACAGCACTTATTCCAAGTGTTTGGAATGTGCTCGTAAGGATAGGGTGTCTTTTAAAGCAATAAGCTTTGCTATCCCTAACCTTGGTATCCCATGACCCCAGTCCCACAGCTGTTGCCCTTTCATACTGAATTGCCTGACAAGGGAAACCAGCAGCTATTACTGACTGACCTTTGAACTCCCAGAATATCATAAGTCATGTGTCAAAGGACCAGAAAATTATTCAAAAGAGTGGGTCTTAATTCATCAGACCAGTTAAGCTCATTTGTGCACAGGCAGCTCTATCTGTTCTAATATTTTTTTTTTCTCAATCTACAACTTCATCTGTAAGCACACTTCTAACCTCTACAGCCCTGTCTTTCTGTCCCCATCATTCATGTCAAGGCTGTTGCTTTACTTTCTGATTGCCTGCCTGATGTTGACTTTTAAAGGCTTCAACATTTCCTTCGGCTCAGCATTGACAAAACGAAAACTATCTATTTTGTCGCCTGCCAGCACTTGAGTTCATCAGCCTCCTGGTATCCCTGTCAAGCTAAAATAGAGGTAAACAACTTCAGCATCCTGTTCAATTCCAAGCTGAATTTAGCTTGACTTGAAATCTGTTGCCAATATTCCTTGCTTCCAGCATCTGCAGTTTTTTGCTTTTATTTTTTCCTTGCTTCCATCTCTTTGTCTGTGCATTCTCATACCTCCTCCCGCACAACTACATAAAATCATGTCTTCATAAATTCATGTCTTTATCACCTCACGCAGTCAGTGTCCATATGCAGCAAGACCTGAAAATCATTCAGGCTTAGACTGATAAGCGGCAAGTAACATTCGCGCCACGCAAATGCCAGGCAATGACCATTGCAGCAAGAGAGAATCTAGACATCTCCCCTTAACATTCAATGGCATTACCATCACTGAATCCCATAATATTAACATCCTGGGGTTTACCATCGACCAAAAACTGAACTGGAATAACCATATAAATATTGTGACTACAACAGCAGGTTAGATGCTGGGAATTCTGTGGCAAGTAACTCATCTGCTGACTCCCATGAGCCTTTCCACAAGCACAAGTCAAGAGCGTGATGGAATACTCTCCACTTGCCTGGATGATGCAACTCCAACAATACTCAAGAAGTTTGACACCATCCAGGACAAAGCAGCCAGCTTGATTGGCACCTTAAACATTCACTCCCTCCACCATCAGCACACAGTGGCAGCAATGTGTACCATCTACAAGATGCACTGCAGCAACTCACCAAGGCTCCTTAGACTGCACCTTCCAAACCCACAACTACTACCATCTAGAAGGACAATGGCAGGGATGCATGGGAACACCAACACCTGCAAGTTCCCCTCCAAGCCACTCGCCATCCTGACTTGGAAATGTATTGCTGTTCCTTCACTGTTGCTGGGTTATAGTCCTAGAACTCCCTTCCTAACAACACTGTGGGTGTACATACGCCACATGGACTGCAGCGGTCCAAGAAGGCGGCTCACCAACTGTTGTGACGCAGCAGATAAAGTGTGCCAGGTGGACCAAATCCACGAAGGAAACTTGGTCACGCAATCACAAAGGTTTTGCAATTTGTATTTATTACGAGGTGCTTGCACTGAATACAGAAGTCATAAGTCCACCATGACATTTAGAGATTTAAAAAAATTAAATTAAAATATTTATTAACAAAATAAAAGATGTGAGGCACATATATAAGGCTACTATTACCAAAAAAATAACTCTTAAAATTCCTAATTAACCTGACCCCGAGCTACACTCCCTTTAAGACAAGGTCCAAAAACAGATTTTAGATTTTAAACAAACTCAGTGGGCAGAATTTTACAACAGTGGGATTTCACGTTCCTGCTGAAGTCAATGGGCTTTATAATGGCTCGCCGCCTTTTACAGCCCCGGCCCCACCGAAACGGAGCCGTAAAATTCTGCCCAGTAAGTTAACACAATACCCTGGGCAGTGGAATTCCAAATGGCTTTTCTCCAGCTTCAGTTTCGGTAGACATCAGACTTATGCACAAATGCTGGAGGCTTTATTAAGGCTTCTCACACATTCCTGTTAGATCTTACATGGCCTTCTCCTGACACATAGCCTTTCATTCTCCTTTATATATGTTTCTCTCTTTTTAATATTTAAATTCTATTGTTTCATATGTCTTTGAAACTGTATCTCCTTCACAATATAAAAACATTCATGTTGTCACAATATAGTAGCCTTTGGGAAAAATAAACACATTCCTTAGCCTTGCTTATGTGGCTTGTTGTAAACAGACTGAGATCCTTTTGAAATCCAAACCTCCCTTCATTTAGCTAAAAATGCAAATTTTCTTCACACCTTGCATGCTAAGCCAGCATCCATGTTTACTCATTAGCATGTCACAAAATCACAGAATCACAGAATCACACAGTGCATAAGAGGCCCTTCTGCCCATCGAGTCTGCACTCACAGGTGAGAAACACCTGACCTACCTACCTAATCCCATTTACCAGCACTTGGCCGGTAGCCTTGAATGTTATGATGTGCCAAGTGCTCATCCAGGTACTTTTTAAAGGATGTGAGGCAACCCACCTCCACCATCCTCCCAGGCAGTGCATTCCAGACTGTCACCACCCTCTGGGAAAAAAGCTTTTCCTCACATCCCCCCAAAACCTCCTGCCCCTCACCTTGAACTTGTGTCCCCTCGTGACTGACCCTTCAATTAAGGGGGACAGCTGTTCCCTTTCCATTCTGTCCATGCCCCTCATAATCTTGTACACCTCGATCAGGTCACATCTCAGTCTTCTCTGCTTCAACAAAAACAATCCAAGTCTATCCAACCTCTCTTCATAACTTAAATGTTTCATCCCAGGCAACATCCTGGTGAATCTCCTCTGCACCCCCTCCAGTGCAATCACATCCTTCCTATAATGTGACGACCAGAACTGCACACAGTACTCCAGCTGCGGCCTCACCAAAGTTCTACACAACTCCAACATGACCTCCCTACTTTTGTAATCTATGCCTCGATTGATTCTTTTGACGAGTTAAAGCTTGCAGTCTACTTGACTCCAAATGTAATTAAATCATACACAGACAGACCCAACTATACTTACCCCCATAAACCTACTTCACAATAAACCAAAAAAAATATTCTGAAAATGTTTATACTTTCATGACCCCAACACTTTTTCAAGGGAACTTAAGGATGGGCAACAAATGCTAACCTAGCCAGTGACACCCACATCCTGTCCAAGAATAAATACTTTTTTGTTTGTTCTTTCATGTGATGTGAGTGTCACTGGTAAGGCCAGCACTTGTTGCTCATCCTTAATTGCCCTTGCCAATATTCTATCTAATGGCTTCCCCACTTCCACCTGAAGTCGCACTCCACAGCCTTTGCCCCAGCCCTTGACAAGTTTCACTGGCACTGTGTGCAAATTCACTTCAGGACCTTCATCCTCATTTTCCATTCCTTCCACAGTTTTGCTCCATTCTATCTGAGCAATCTTCTCTATCTGCACATCCCTTTATGAATTTTCCATTCTTATAACACCAGGTTGCTACTCCAGTACTGGAGACTTATCTTTCAGATAATTGCCAGCTCCAGCAATTATCACCTTTCTGTCTAGTTCCAAATGCTTCTTTAAAATCCTTTTATTTGCTTATGCTTTTGATCTCCTCCCCACTTCTAACTTCTTTCCAACTCATGCCCCCCATTCCACCTTGCTGAGCACTCAGAGATATTGTGGAGTTTGCTTCTGAACAATATTGCCACCTGATAGTCTGTCTCCAATGCAATAATTCAAATGTAGAGGAATGTAGAATTATATATTTTTGCAATATTTGCATTAAACATGAGAATGTCCTGGGCATGTATCCTTTTTTAACAGCTGGCTATCTGATAAGTACAGAAGCCCATCACAGTGCTTAATAGTGTTCATAGCAAGCTACCCTGCCTACAATGAAATACAGTCTCTTTCCCCAAAGGAATACATACCTCTTATTAAGACCAAGGAGTTAAGCTATACTTTAGCATGAACCAAGGTTTATAGGATTTCCCAAATGTGCACAGAAATACTGCAGGAGCCTAAGCAACTAAAACTATGCTATTTACCAGCAAATAGGAAAAAAAGAAAAGACATGCATTTCTATAGCGCCTTTCATGACCTCAGGGCTTCCTGAAGTACTTTACAGTGAAGCAAGTAGTTTAAAAATGTAGTCACTGTCAGAATGTTGGGAACGCAGCAGCCAATTTTTATATGGCAAGCTCCCACAAACAGCCATGTGCTAATGACCAGATAATATGTACTTTAACTGAGAGATAAATATTGGCCAGAACCCCAGAAAGAACTTCCCTGTTTTTTTAACAAATGTCACGGGAGCTTTTACGTCTCACAGGTAAAAATGCACAGGTAAACTCCTCATCGCTTTTTTAGCCAGGTTATCCATTAGCGCATTAGCTTTCATGATTACCTGGAGGTAGATTGGAGTGCTCCCAACTTCCAGGCTATTGCTTGAGACTCCACAAATGAACGATGCTGGATAGTCAATCATTATTAGTGGACAGCACTCAATCTGCCAACTCAAATATATGATTATTAAGCCACAGAGGATTGATTTGCTTTCAATCTCCCATCATAAAGCAGGTCAACTTAATCAAAATTAAAAAAAAACTTGTTTAAGCCCCATCCAAGAAGGATAACCATTAGCTGATCATTTGGCAGCTGATCAACTTGTAACAAGCTTTAGAAGTGCAGCACACCTGGGCATTTTTTTTTTCATTTTCAGGAGCCACTAAAGCCATGAAGCCGACCAGCTGCATTCTGCTGTTATGCTATTTGCACACGGATTGATTTTTCAAAGGAAGTATCTGTCTCTGTTTGTAATATCCGTATTTTCACATTTCTGCTGTTACTCCTGGACAAACTTCTACAAAACTTGGTCTTCTCTTTAATGCAAGAACTAAAGTTGTGAAGAGCGCTTCCAGTTTAAAGGAACAGCACTTTTGGGATATTTCGTGTCAAAATGAATTCAGAGGTGTTAGGTTGTAAACTGTTGCTGATCTCTGTCAAGTTGCAAACCTTTGATGATCTGAAAGTAAGCATCACTATTCTAACACATTCTTTGAAATACTTGTTTATATTTAGAAGCCTCCTGTGTCCTCTGTTTATTAATGCGGTAATGTTAACGCAAGTGCAAGTAGATACTACTGTGAAACTGTTTTTTTCCCAAATAACTTAATACCAACAGCAAGACTTAAATTAAACTTAAAACCAAAATTGTCTCAAATTGACATTGTTAATTTTATTGTAATTCTCTCACCCTTATTCCATACAATGATGTTTGAACTTAGAGTTAGCTGTTTAAAATGACTTTATAAAAATATAAGAACATAAGAAATAGGAGCAGGAGTAGGCCATTCAGCCCCTCAAGCCTCCTCAGCCATTCAATGAGATCATGGTTGATCTCATTATGACCATAACTCCATTTTCCTGCCTGCCCACCATAACCCTTGACTCCCTTGTCAATCAAAAATCTGTCTAACTCAGCTTTGAACATATTCAATGACAAAGCCTCCACTGCTCGCTGGGAAAGAGAACTCCAAAGATTAACGATCCTCTGAGAGAATAAACCCTCCTCATCTCTATCTTAAATGGGAGACCCCTTATTTTTAAACTGTGCCCCCTAAATCTAGATTTCCCCCATCAGATAAAATGCCCTCTCATCGTCTACTCTGTCCAGCTCTCTTAGAATTTTATATGTTTCTGTGGTAAAGTGGAGTACCATGTACCTTTCAGAGAATGCAAGTGGGCTAACCATATGACAGTACTGACCAATCACTGTGCAGTGCAGGCTACTGGCTAACTGTAAGCCTAGAGCTGGAGGTAGTTAGGGGAGCATGCAAGGATTTAGTGCTCTGCCTTCTGTTGCAATAAACAATCACAGTTTGTTCTTATGTCGGTCTCTCTCCATTATTGATAGCGAGCATCAACTAACAAGTGTATATGAAGGCGTGCAATTTGAGTTTACTTGACGAGTGAGCTCATACGCTCCAGACATAAAACTGGCATCGAGGATGAAAATATCAATATTGTAAGACCCCTGAGTGAGAATCCACAAGACGAGTGATCAAAACATTAGAAAGAGAATCTGTACTTTAGCTCTAAAATAGGCAGCAATCAGAACAGATAGCAGTGCTGCAGTTTTAAATTTTTTTAAAAAGAGAAAAGAAAAAAACCCTGCAGAATCGCGATCACGGGGATCTAGTCAAAACTTGAAAAGAGTGCAAAACACAGCACAGAAAAGCTGACAGCTGCAGAGACGGAGTTTAAAAAAAAAGCAACTGCTCTTAAAACAGCAATACATTTAAAGTGGTACATACAAGAAAAAGGGCTATGGACATAAAGTTATAAGACACCTCAGAGAGACAGGGCAACTCCGCGGAAGGCAAAACACGAATTAACCAACAGCAATCAAGAAAGCTGCGGTAAGCCAAACACCTGAATTCGTCATTGACTGGGAAGCCCACCGGAAGCGCAGTCCCCTTGCAGTCATTCACGAGTGTTCGGGTGTGTCGATCCATTCGGCCCCATTTCAGATGACTGGTCTCAGTGTGTCGAACACCTAGCGTTCTTTTTTACAGCTAACAACATCACGGGTGAGGAAAAGAAGAGGGCAATTCTTTTGTCCACATGAGGGAGCAAAACGTATGGGCTGATCCGCAGCCTCACATCATCTAACATCCCCGGCTCAAAGACTTTTGACGAGTTAATAAAAATTGTACAAAACTACCTGAGCCCAAAGCCCTCAGTCACTATGCAGCGCTTCAAGTTCAATTCGAGGAATAGGCTTCCAGGGAAGACAATAGCTGACCATGTTGCCATTTTAAAGGCATTAATGAACATTGTAAATTCGGAATGTCCATTAGTGACATGTTGAGAGACCGATTGATATGTGAGATGAAACTATTCAAAGGCATTTGCTAGCCAAAGCTAATCTAGACTTCAATAAGGCATTAGAATTAGCCACAACCAGGGAGAGAGCTGTTAGAACTTTGGAAGCTGTAAGAGATACACAAAATGTCGCTGTCCATCTGGTAAGGTGGGGCAGACCGGCAACAAAAGGCACAAAAACATCAGACCGCATAGAAAGGCAGGAAATACCCCCTATGTACAGATCATTAAAAAGCAGCAGCACTACAGTGAAAACCCAGAAAATGAGTGAGAGAAATGCATCCAGGCATCCAGTGAAATGCTTTTTTTGTCACTGCTATGGTTAGATAAGGCAGCACTGCAAAGATAGGCTGAGACAGCATTTTAAAGGCAAAGGGAGAAATCATGAAATATGTCTCATGGAAGAACCAGAAGAAATAGGATCCATTCATAATATAACCTGAAAGTGGGTAGAACCGAGCTAATCCAAATGGTCAATGGACAACCCATTAAGATGGAAGTTGATACTGGAGCATCAATGGCCGTAATTGGAGAACATACATCCTGGTGCTTGAATAAAGGAACCCACTCTTTAAGATTGGAAGTTTTGGCCACTAAACTGAAAATATGCACGGATGAAGAAATAAGACTGAAAGAGACTGAAAAAGTCAAGCTGCAGTATAAGGAAAATTACCCCTATTTGTATTGTCAGGCAGGGGACTGAGTCTCCTCGGAAGGAACCAGCTGGGAGAGAGAAACCTTGAGGGCCCACTAAGCTCCCAATTGGAAACTAGAAGCATTACTGCAGGAAAAAATGAGTGCGCGAAGACCCAACGGGAGAAGCCAGTAGAAGTGTTACACCAGGACAGAGTTCAAGCTGAAGTCAGCATCCTTCGAAAAGAAAAGAAAAACGTATTAAACCTATTTCATGTCCTACAAACTTCAATCAGCTCCCAATTTATGTCATTGAAAAGGTATGAAGAAGAAAAGGAAGAGTTAAACCTGTCTCTGGCCGAATTAAGGAACGAATTGGCTGAGAAGGGGCAACAACATGAGATTCTCCAGGAAACTATTAGTAAGAATAGGAAAGAATTGAGAGAGCTTAAGCAGCAGCTGTGTAAAAGCCCTGAAGTTTTAAAACTAGAAGGCCAAGTTCTCAGAACAGCTGTTGGAAAACCCAACTATTGAGCTCATTCACGTTCAGCTCACACCTGAGTCTAGTCCAGCCAATAGCAAAATTAAATAGATCAAGATATGGATCAGTGCTACCAAAAAATGGACATGCAGGAAGAAAAGGAGGAATTATTGACAATCCTCGAAAAGAAAAACAGTTTTGTTTTCCCCCCCTTTGTTGCTTTGTGTTTGTTGCCCTATATCTAGTTCAGCTTGGAGGGAAGGGGGCAGCAGGAGTGAACATGACCGCACCCGGAAGATGGTAAAATCATCCACTGAGGAACCTAGTGGACAATTGTCACCTGAAAAAGAGGTCTCGGAAAAACCAGCCAAGGTTGTTGAATTGCGATGCTCAACATGTCTGAGAAAGCCTCCTGAGAGACTTGATTTGTAAATAGTTATTAGTGTAAATAGTTCACGTTATTAAGTTTGTCAACTGTATTTTTTAAGTAAAGGGGGAGGGATGTGGTAAAGTGGAGTACCATGTACCTTTAAGAGAATGCAAGTGGACTAACCATATGACAGTGCTGACCAATCACTGTACAGTGCAGACTACTGGTTGTCTGTAAGTCTAGAGCTGGAGATGGTTGTGGGAGCATGCAAGGATTTAGTGCTCTATCTTCTGTTGCAATAAACAATCACAGTTTGTTCTTATGTTGGTCTCTCTCCATCATCAGTTGCGAGCATTAACAGACAAGTGTATATGAAGACATGCGATTTGAGTTTACTTAACTAGTGAACTCATACGCTCAAGACATAAGTTTTAATAAGATCACCTCTCATTCTTCTAAACTCCAATTAGTGTAGGCCTAGCCTGCTCAATGTTTCCTCATAAGATAAAGCCCTCATCCCAGGAATCAGCTGAGTAAACCTCCTCTGAACTGTTTCCAATGCAAGTATGTCCTGCCTTAAATAAGGTGACCAAAACTGTATGCAGTATTCAAAGCAAAAACAAAAATACCTGGAAAAACTCAGCAGGTCTGGCAGCATCTGCGGAGAGAAGCACAGTTAACGTTTCGAGTCCGAATGATGTCATTCGGACTCGAAACATTAACTGAGCTCCTCTCCGCAGATGCTGCCAGACCTGCTGAGTTTTTCCAGGTATTTTTGTTTTTGTTTTGGATTTCCAGCAGCCGCAGTTTTTTGCTTTTATCTGCAGTATTCAAAGTGTGGTCTCACTGATGCCCTGTACAGTTGTAACAACACTTCCCTGCTTATATATTCCATTGCCCTTGCAATAAAGGTGAACATTCCATTTATCTTCCTATTTGTGATTCATGTACAAGGATGCCCAGATCCCTCTGCACTGCAGAATTCTGCAATTTCTCTCCATTTAAATAATTTGCTTTTCTATTCTTCCTGCCAAAGTCGACATTTTCCCACATTATACTATAGCTGCAAAATTTTTGCCCACTGGCTCAAATTACCTATATCCCTTTGCCTGGATTTTCATCCCAATGCAGGTGCATAGAGTTGGGAAATTTCCCAGTTCGCGACACTCAGCTCAGGAAAAACTGCCTTGAATAATGGGATCTTCATTCCAGGGTCAGTGGAAGGGGCAGGTGCATGCTGGATTCAGGCCCACCACCCCCAGAAACAATTCGGAGACAGCCACAGGATTGCTGTGTGCCAAGGAGGGCTGGTTAAAAGGCCTGCCTCGGTATTCTGAGACTTAATCCCAGCTCTGTGGTTGACTATCAGGCCCTATAACCTCACACCTCAAACCCCCTCAGCCCCTGACTCAATCCCCATGCCCCATCCATCCCAACTCACGCCAACCCATGGCCCCACCCGCCCACAATGGCCCGCTTATACCCTCCATGCTAACCCATGACCCTCCAACCATTGCAATGGCCCCCCATAATCTCCATGCCAACCCATGCCCTCCACCACCTGCCCATGCCCCCTCATACCCCCATGCCGACATATTCCTGTTCACACATCCCCATGGCCCCTTATAGCCCCTTAGCCAACTTACTTTCAACTCATGCCAACACATAACCCCCGCCCACCACAATTTGTCCTTATACCTTCCAAGCCAATTCACCCAGCATCCATCATGGGCAGAGCTCAGGAGCCATGTTGAGATTAAATAAAATAAAGTTCAAAGTATCTATTACAGACTTTACTGTGGAAAAAACACCTTCATTGATAACCCTTAATCCCTTATAAAAACAAACAGTTGTATTCATAGCCCCACATCAAAGACTGCTAATGCAGCAAATACAGCTAATAACCTCTTAGAGCTGTTATTCAAACTGTGAATTTACAGCCCCAAACTGTGACCAAGACAGGTTGTAAAAGTAGTCAAGCATTAATAATACTGAAATGATAACCCTTAGGGGTATGTCAACAAACAGCTATTGAAACTAAGAGCACCAGTTTCTTTCAAGGCAGAGACACACCAGGCTGTTTTTATTCAACATTTAAAGGGCAGGTGATTTGAATAACTTGACAGCTTAATAGTTTTACAGACCTTATCGACATTTTACAAGCATTCTCATCTACATTTAAAAAAATGTAAGTCTCAAACTGTGGGAAGTGGACTTTGCTCTAGCAAAATCGAGTGTATTAGGTTCAGCATCATGTTCAAATGGCCCAACTGGGTTCGGACTGCCCCATGTGTGAATCATATCCTGCTCCATTTCCCTACCAGCAAAAATAGGATCTATCTGAAATGGGACGGGACTTCTGGATCCAGGGTCCCACAACATTTTGGCTGAGGTGTGGAGTCTCTCTGACTCCATGAATATCTGAACCTTTTTATCATCCTCACAACCTACTTTCTTATCTATCTTTGTATCATCAGCAAATTTAACTATGATACAGTTGGCCCCTTTATCCTAGTCATTGATATAGACTGCAAATAGTTGAGGCCCCAGCACTGATTCCTGTGGCACTCCATTAGTTACAGTATGCTATCCTGAAAACGACCCATTTATCCTGATTCTCTTCTTTCTGTTTGCTAGCCAGTCCCCTATCCTTGGTAATAAATCATCCCCAACAACACAAGCTCTTATCTTTTGTCATAACCATTTATGCGGCACCTTATCAAATGCCTTTTGGAAATCTAAATACGCTATATCTACTGCTTCATTAACTTGTATATTCTACATGTACACAACACCAACCTGCTTTTATATAGCAACTTTAACATAGTAAAACTTCCCAAGACACTTCACAAGGGCAATTACCAAACAAAATTTGATGCTGAGCCACACAAAGAGGACACAGATGACCACACATTTGCTCAAAGATATAGGCTTTATGGAGTCTCTTGTAGGAGGGGAGAGAGGTAGAGAAACAAAGAAGTTTGAGGGAATTCTAGAGCTTAAGCCTTTGGCAGCTGATGGCACGGTGACCAATGATGAAGCAAAGAAAATGAATGGATGCTCAGAAAATGAGAGGTGCACAGAAATTTCAGACAGATGTAAGAATGGACAAGGTTACAGAGACAGAAAGAGACAAACAATGGAGAGATTTTTAATAAATTAAGAATTTTAAAATCGAGCTATGGCCAAACCAGGAACCAATGTAGATCAACTAACATGGCGTTAATGGATGAATGGGATTTGGTGTGAATTAGGATAAGGGCAGCTAAGTTTTGGATGGGCTTAATTTTACAGAGAGTGCGAGGTGAGAGGCCAGGTAGGAAAGCATTGGAATAGTTGAGTCTCGAGGTAATAAAGAATGGACAAGTTTTCAGCATCTGATGAGTCCAGGCAGGGGCAAATATGCATGTTTTGAGGTTGGAGAGTAAATGGGATTGGAAGATCAGCTCAGAGTCATATAGAATGCCAAAGCTGTGAACAGTTTGATTCAACTTCAGACAATTGCAGGGAAAGGGATGGAGTCGATGACTAGCGAACAGATTTTGCAGCAGGGACTAAAGATAATGGCTTCGGCCTTCTCAATATTCAATTTGAGGAACTCCTAGTCATCCAACATTGTATATTGGAAAAGCTGTGTGACAAATCAGAAGCAGTGAATGTGTCAAGGGAGCTGGTGGTGAGGTAGAGCTCAATGTCATCAGCGTGCATGCAGAACTTGCCATTTTGTTTTTGGATGCTATCACGAGAAGCAGCAGGAAGATGAGGAAAATATGAGGAGGCCAATGACATATCCTTGGGGGATTCCAGGATTAAGGGTGCAGGAGTGGGAATAAATGCCATTGTAGTTTATTATCTGACTGGATAAATAGAAAATGTACCAGGCAAGGTTCAACTGGACAATATAAAGAGCAAGAGAATAATTAGGGCAAAAGTAGGGCCAATTAGTGACCATAGAGGTAATCTGTGTGTGGACCCAGAAGACGTGGATACAGTCCTCAATGAATACTTCACAATAGAAAAGGACAATACAGGTATAGACATCAATGTGGAGGACTGTGAAATATTAGAGGCAATTAACATAGAGAGAGAGAAGGCACTAGCGGGTATAGCAGCCTTAAAAATGTATAAATCCATAGGCCCGGATGAGATGTATGCCAACTGTTGAGAGAAGCAAGAGAAGAGATATCAGGGGCCCTGGCAGTAATTTTCAAATCCTCTCTGGCCACAGGTGAGGTGCCAGTGGACTGGAGGACTGCAAACATTGTCCCATTATTAAAAAAGGGAGGAAGTGATAGACCAGGAAATTATAGGCCTGTCAGTCTAACCTCAGTGGTGGGGAAGTTACTAGAAAGAATTCTGAGAGACAGAATATATCTGCATTTGGAGAGATATGGATTAATTGGGGGTAGTCAGCATGGATTTGTTGAGAGAAGTCGTGTTTGACAAATTTGATCCAATTTTTTGAGGAGGTAACCAGGAGTGTTGATGAGGGTAATGCATTTGATGTGGTCTACATGGACTTTACCAAGGCTTTTTATAAGGTCCCTCATGGTACACTGGTCAAGAAAGTAAGAGCCCATGGGATCTGAGGCAAAGTGGCACGTTGGGTCCAAAATTGATTGAGAGGCAGGAAGCAGAGGGTGATGGTAGCGGGATATTTCTGAGACTGGAAGTCTGTTTCCAGTGGGGCTCCACAGAGCTCGGTGCTGTGGCCCTTGGTGTTTGTGGTGTACATAAATGATTTGGATAAAAGCAAAATACTGCGGATGCTGGAAATCTGAAACAAAAACAAAAATAGTTGGAAAAACTCAGCAGGTCTGACAGCATCTGCGGAGACGAAGACAGTTAACATTTCGAGTCCATATGACTCTTCATCAGAACTGAAGAAAAATAGAAATGAGGTGAAATATAAGCTGTTTGAAGGAGGTGGGACAGGTAGAGCTGGATAGAGGGCCAGTGATGGGTGGAGGCAAAGAAGAGATTGCTAAAAGTGACAAGACAAAAGGACAAAGGGGTGTTGATGGTGGCGATATTAGCTAAAGGATGTGCTAATGGTGACATTAAGGGTAGAAAGCAGGATGAGCGAGTGACAGATGGCCCTAGTGGGGGTGGGGTAGGGGGAAGGGATCGCAATGGGCTAAAAGGTGGAGATAAGGCAATGGATGGAAATAAATTTAAAAATAATAATATAAATATGTGGGAAAAGAAAACTATATATAAAAAAAATATATAAATTGTTAGAAAAAAGGGGGATCGGAAAGGGGGTGGGGATGGAGGAGAGAGTTCATGATCTGAAGTTGTTGAACTCAGTGTTAAGTCTGGAAGGCTGTGAAGTGCCTAATCGGAAGATGAGGTACTGTTCCTCCAGTTTGCGTTGAGCTTCACTGGAACATTGCAGCAGGCCAAGGACGGACATGTGGGCATGAGAGCAGGGTGGTGTGTTGAAATGGCAAGCGACAGGGAGGTCTGGGTCATGCTTGCGGACAGATAGAAGGTGTTCCACAGAGCGGTCACCCAGTCTGCATTTGGTCTCTCCAATGTAGAGGAGACCGCATTGGGAGCAGCGAATGCAGTAGACTAAATTGAGGGAAGTGCAAGTGAAATGCTGCTTCACTTGAAAGGAGTGTTTGGGCCCTTGGACGGTGAGGAGGAGGGATGTAAAGGGGCAGGTGTTGCATCTTCTGCGGTTGCATGGGAAGGTGCTGAAGGAGGGGTTTGAGGTGTAGGGCGTGATGGAGGAGTGGACCAGGGTGTCCCGGAGGGAACGGTCCCTACGGAATGCCAACGGGGGGGGTGAAGGGAAGATGTGTTTGGTGGTGGCATCATGCTGGAGTTGGCGGAGATGGCGGAGGATGATCCTTTGAATGCGGAGGCTGGTGGGGTGATAAGTGAGGACAAGGGGGACCCTATCATGGTTCTGGGAGGGAGAGGAATGTGTGAGGGTGGAAGCGCGGGAAATGGGCCGGAAACGGTTGAGGACCCTGTCAACCACTGTAGGTGGAAAACCTCGGCTAAGGAAGACATGTTCGAAGAACTGTTTTGGAAAGTGGCATAATCAGAACAGATGCGATAGAGGTGAAGGAACTGAGAGAATGGGATGGAGTCCTTACAGGAAGCAGGGTGTGAGGAACTGTAGTCGAGGTAGCTGTGGGAATCGGTAGGCTTGTAATGAGTATTGGTGAAAAGTCTATCACCAGAAATTGAGACAGAGAGGTCAAGGAAGGGAATGGAAGTGTCAGTGATGGACCATGTGAAAATGATGGAGGGTATGGAAATTGGAAGCAAAATTAATACATTTTTCCAGGCCCAGGCGAGAGGATGAAGCGGCACTGAAGCAGTCATCGAGGTACTGGAGAAAGAGTTGTGGGAGGGGGCCTGAGTAGGATTGGAACAAGGAATGTTCCACATACCCCATAAAGAGACAGGCATAACTGAGGCCCATGCGGGTACCCATAGCCACCCCTTTTATTTGGAGGAAGTGAGACGCGTTTAAGGAGAAATTGTTCAGTGAAAGAACAAGTTCAACCAGACGGAGGAGAGTAGTGGTGATGGGGATTGTTCGGGCCTCTGTTCGAGGAAGAAGTGGAGAGCCCTCAGACCATCCTGGTGCGGGATGGAGGTGTAGAGGGATTGGACGTCCATAGTGAAGAGGAGGCGGTTGAGGCCAGGGAACTGGAAATTGTTGATATGGTGTAGGGCATCAGAGGAATCGCAGATGTAGGCGGGATGCTAATTGCTCTCTGATGCAGTACATTCAGTGCTCAGCAAAGGACTCAGTTTCATACCCTTACGCCCTCACCTCAATGAATTTCGGGCTCGGCACTAAGCTGAACTCTTCTTCCGCTGCCTTCGTCTCCGTGCTCACTTCTTTGAGCAGGAGTCCTCCTCCCATTCAACGGATCCTTTTACCCGCCTCCAATATTCTCCCTCCACCTGGACCCCTCCCTCTGGATTCTTACCTGCTCTTGATCTTTTCATTGAGAACTGTCGGCGTGACATCAGTCGTCTCAATTTCTCTGTTCCTCTCACCCACCCTAACCTGTCTCTTTGTGAACTTGCCACACTCCATTCTCTCAGGTCCACCCCTGACATTGTCATCAAACCTGCTGACAAGGGTGGTGCTGTTGTTGTCTGGCGCACTGACCTTTACCTCGCAGAGGCTGAGCGTCAACTCGCAGACACTTCCTCCTACCTCCCACTGGATCATGACCCCACCACTGAACATCAAGCAATTGTTTCCATGACTATCACTGACCTCATCTCCTCTGGAGATCTTCCCTCCAGAGTTTCCAGACTTAACATTGAGTTCAACAACTTCAGATCATGAACTCTCCACTCCATCCCCCTTTTTTCTAATAATTTATATGTTTTTTTAATATATTTTTCTTTTCCCACCTATTTATATTATTATTTTAAAATTTATTTCCATCTATTGTCTTATCTCCACCTTTTAGCCTATTTCGATCCTTTCCCCCTACCCCACCCCCACTAGGGCCATCTGTCACTCGCTCGTCCTGTTTTCTACCCTTAATGTCACCAATAGCACATCCTTTAGCTAATATCACCACCGTTAACGCTCCTCTGTCTTTTTGTCGTGACATCTTTGGCAATCTCTTCTTTGCCTCCATCTATCACTGGCCCTCTATCCAGCTCTACCTTCCCACCCCCCTCAAACAGCTTATATTTCAACTCATTTCTATTTTTCTTTAGTTCTGATGAAGAGTCTTACGGACTCGAAACGTTAACTGTCTTCATCTCCGCAGATGCTTTCAGACCTGCTGAGTTTTTACAGCTATTTTTGTTTTTGTTGTAAATGATTTGGACTTCAATGTAAGGGACATGATCAAGAAGTTTGCGGATGACATGAAAATTGGTAGGATGGTAAATAGTGAGGAGGATAGCTGTAAACTGCAGGAGGATATCAATGGGTTGGTCAGGTGGGCAGAGCAGTGGCAAATGGAATTCAGCCCAGAAAATTGTGAGGTAATACACTTGGGGAGGGCTAACAAGACAAGGGATTACACTATGGATGGTAGGACCCTGGAAAGTACTGAAGATCAGAGGGACCGTGGCATGCATATCCACAGACCCCTGAGGGTATTAGGACAGGTAGATAAGGTGGTTAAGAAGGTATATGGGATGCTTGCCTTTATTAGCTGAGGCATAGAATACAAGAGCAGGGAGGTTATGCTGGAACTGTATAAAACACTGGTTAGGCCACAGCTGGAGCACTATGTGCAGTTCTGGTCACCACATTATATGAAGGATGTGATTGCACTGGAGAGGGTGCAGAGGAGTTTTACCAAAACGCTGCCTGGGCTGGAGGCTCTGAGATATGAAGAAAGATTGGATAGGCTAGGGTTGTTTTCCTTGGAGCAATGAAGGTTGAGAGGGGACCTGATAAAGGTGTATAAGATTATGAGGGGCATAGATAGAGTGGATAGGAAGACTCTTTTTCCATTAGTAGAGGGGTCAATAACTAGGGGACATAGATTTAAGGTAAGGTGTAGAAGACTAAGAGGGGAATTGAGGGGAAATTTTTCACCCAGAAGGTGGTGGGAGTCTGGAACTCACCCGCCAGAAAGAGTGGTTGAGTTAAAAATTCTCGTAACATTTAAGAAGTATTTAGATATTCACCTGTGTTGCCATTGCCTCTGAGATTATGGGCCAAGCGCTGGAAAATGGGATTAGTGTTGTCAGATCTTTGTTGACTGGCGTGGACACGATGTGCTGAATGGCCTCCTTCTGTGCTGTAAATGGCTATAATGAAAGGCTATGTATTGGAGGAGGTGAGGTTAGAGTTACTGGTCTTGACAGAAATCCACATTTGACTGAGTGTGGCATCAAGGAACCAGGGTAAAATTAAGTCAATGGCAATCTCGAGAAAATTTCTTCACTGGTTGGAGTTGCACAGAACAAAGAAGGTTGGTAGTGGTTATTGGAGACCAGGATATCACTGCAGGAGTTCCTTAGGGTAGCTTCCTAGGTCCAACGATATTCAGCTGCCTCATCAATAATCTGCTCTCCATCATAAGGTCAGAAGTTGGGATGTTCACTGGTGACTGCACAATGCACAGTACCATTCGTATCTCCTCAGATAAAGAAGAATTCCATGCCCACATGCAGAATGACCTCGACAACATTCAGGCTAGAACTGATAAATGGCAAGTAACATCCACACCACACAAGTGCCAGGCAATGACCATCTCCAACAAGGCTTATTCTAACTGTGTCCCTTTAACATTCAACAGTATTACCATTATTAAATTACCAACCATCAACATCCTGAGGTTAGAGTTTACCAGAAATTTAACTGGGCAAGGCATATAAAGGATTGGGACTAATATCTTCACAGGGATATTTGCTGGTGCTGTTGGGAAGGGTTTAAACCATCTTGTTAGGGGGATGGGAACGTGAGTGATAGCTCAAATTGGAAGGAAGTGAAACTGGTAATGGGAAGTAGAAAACTGGCAAGCAAAATTAGAAGGCAGGCGAAACAAACATGGGCTTCAACTAAGCTTAGAATGTGGAATAATGTCAAAAAGACAAAGTTAAGGATGCTCTACCTGAATGCATGAAACATTTGCAACAAGGCAGATGATTTAAAGGCACAACTAGAGGTGAATGGGTATGATCTAATTGCCATTGTGGAAACATGGCTGCATATAGGCTGGGTAACCCTAATCAGCAGTGGAGGATGAATTTCTGGAGAGTGTTAGGAATGGTTTTCTAGAGCGGTATGTTGAAGAACTGACTAGAGAACAGGCTAATATTATGTAACCAGAAAGGGCTCATTAATAATCTTGCTGTAAAAGGACGTTTAGGGATGAGTGACCATAATATGATAGAATTTTACTTGATGATTGAAAGTGAGGTAGTTCAATCTGAAGCCAGGATGTTAAATTTGAACAAAGACAATTATGAAGGTATGAGGGGAAAATTGAAGTGAATTGGGAAAATACGTTAAAAGGTATGACAGCACAAAGGCAATGGACAGTCTTTAAAGAATTATTATGGTTTACAACAATTATACATTCCTTCAAGGCACAAAAACCCAAAAAGAAAAGTCAGTCAATCATGGCTAACAAGGAAGATAAGGATTGTATAAGATTAAAAGAAAAGGCCTACAAAGTTTCCGGAAATAGTAATAAGCCTGACAATTGGGAGAATTTTAGAATACAGCAAAGGAGGACCAAGAAACTGATAAAAATAGGGAGAATAGAATATGAATGTAAACTAGCAAAATACATAAAAATGGACTTTAAAGCTTCAATAGGTACATAAAAAAGAAATCACAGAATCACAGAATCACACAGTGCAGGAGAGACCCTTCGGCCTATTGAGTCTGCGCTGACACGTGAGAAACACCTGACCTACCTACCTAATCCCATTTACCAGCACTTGGCCCATAGCCTTGAATATTATGATGTGCCAAGTGCTCACCCAGGTACTTTTTAAAGGATGTGAGGCAACCAGCCTCCACCACCTTCCCAGGCAGCGCATTCCAGACCGTCACCACCCTCTGGGTAAAAATGTTTTTCCTCACAACCCCCCTAAACCTCCTGCCCGTCACCTTGAACTTGTGTCCCCTCGTGACTGACCCATCAACTAAGGGGAACAGCTGTTCCCCATCCACCCTGTCCATGCCCCTCATAATCTTGTACACCTCGATCAGGTCTCCCCTCAGTCTTCTCTACTCCAACAAAAACAACCCAAGACTATCCAACCTCTCTTCATAACTTAAATGTTTCATCCCAGGCAACATCCTGGTGAATCTCCTCTCCACCCCTTCCAGTGTAATCACATCATTCCTATAATGTGGCGACCAGAACTGCACACAGTACTCCAGCTGTGGCTCACCAAGGTTCTATACAACTCCGACATGACCTCCCTACTTTTGTAATCTATACCTCGATTGATAAAGGCAAGTGTCCCATATGCCTTTTTCACCACCCCACTAACATGCCCCTCCGCCTTCAGAGATCTATGGACAAACACGCCAAGGTCCCTTTGTTCCTCAGAACTTCCTAGTGTTCTGCCGTTCATTGAATACTTCCTTGTCAAATTACTCCTTCCAAAGTGTATCACCTCACACTTTTCATGGTTAAATTCCATCTGGCACTTACCTGCCCATTTGACCATCCCATCTATATCTTCCTGTAGCCCAAGACACTCAACCTCACTGTTAACCACCCGGCCATTCTTTGTGTCATCCGCAAACTTACTAATCCTACCCCCCACATAGTCACCTATGTTTTTTTAAATAAATTACGAATAATAGGGGACCCAGCACAGATCCCTGTGGTATGCCACTAGACACTGGCTTCCAGTCACTAAAGCAGCCTTCTGTCATCATTCTCTGTCTCCTACAACTAAGCCAATTTTGAACCTACCTTTTCAAATTACCCTGTATCCCATGTGCATTTGCCTTCTTTATAAATCTCCCATGAGGGACCTTGTCAAAGGCTTTGCTGAAATCCATATAACTACACTGCCCTCATCTACACACCTGGTCACCTCCTCGAAAAATTCAACCAAATTTGTTAGACATGATCTCCCCCTGACAAAGCCATGCTGACTAACCCTGATTAATCCCTACTGCTCCAAGTGGAGGTTAATCCTCCCCCTCAGAATTTTTTCCAATAGTTTCCCTACCACTGATGTTAGACCCACTGGCCTGTAATTGCCTGGTTCATCTCTACTACACTTCTTGAATAATGGCACCACAATAGCTGTCCTCCAGTCCTCTGGCACCCCTCCTGTGACCAGAGAGGATTTAAAAATTAGTGTCAGAGCCCCTGCAATCTCTTCCCTTGCCTCGCATAGGAGCCTGGGGTACATCTCACCTGGGCCTTGGGATTTATGCACTTTTAAGCCCGCTAAAACCACTTCCTCCCTTTCAGTGCTAATTTGTTCAAGTATATCACAGTCCCCTCCATGATTTTTACACTTACATTGTCATTCTCCATAGTGAACACAGATGAAATATAATCATTTAAAACCTCACCTACGTCCTCCGGCTCCATGCACAGATTGCCACTTTGGTCCCTAATTGGCCCTACTCTTTCCCTGGTTATCCTCTTGCCCTTAATATATTTATAAAATGTCTTGGGATTTTCCTTTCTTATGCCCACCAGTGTTTTTTCATGCCCCCTCTTCACTCTCCTAATTACTTTTTTAAGTATGCCCCTACACTTTCTATACTCCTCTAGGGCTTCCACTGTTTTCAGCCCTCTGAATCTGCCATAAGCCTCCTTTTTTCCCTAATCCAATCCTCTATATCCTTTGACATCTAGGGTTCCCAGGACTTGTTGGTCATACCCTTCACCTTTATGGGAACATGTTGGCCCTGAACTCTCATTATGTCATTTTTGAATGACTCCCACTGGTCTGATGTAGACTTTCCTACAAGTAGCTGCTCCAAGACCACTTTGGCCAGATCCTGTCTTATCATACTGAAATCGGCTTTCCCCCAATTCAGGTCCTTTATTTCCAGTCCATCTTTGTCCTTTTCCAAAACTACCTTAAATCTTTCAGAGTTATGGTCACTTTCTCCGAAATGCTCCTCCACTGACACTTCTACCACTTGCCCGGCTTCATTCCCTAAGATTAGTTAAGTCCAGTACCAACCCTTCCCTTGTAGGGATTTCTACATGCTGGCTCCAAAAGCTCTCCTGGATGCACTTTAAGAATTTCTCCCCCTCTAAGCCTTTCACACTAAGACTATCCCAGTTAATATTGGAGAAGTTGAAAGTTATTACCTTATTATTTTTAAACGTCTCTGAAATTTGCCGACATATCTGTTCCTCTATCTCCCTGACTCTTTGGAGGCCTATAGTACACTCCCAGCAAAGTGATTGCCCCTTTTTTGTTTTTAAGTTCAACTCATATGGCATCATTTGAGGAACCTTCTAAGGTACCACCCCTCCTTACTGCGGTAATTGACTCCTTGATCAATAGTGCAATGTCACCTCCTCTTTTACATCACCCCATCCACGTCATGCCTGAAGGTTCTATACCCTGGAATATTGAGTTGCCAGTCCTGCCCTTCCCTCAACCATATCTCTGTGATAGCAAAAATATCACATTCCCATGTGTTAATCAACACCCTCAATTCATCTGCCTTACTTGTAAGACTTCTTGCATTATAATAGATGCAATCCAGCTTTGCATTATTACCCTGTGCCTTAAAAGGTCTATATTTGCTTGCGTTCCAGGCTGACTTAGTTTCTCTTCTATATTTGGCTGTGCAACATCGCCTACTGTACCTCCACTCTGTATCCCATACCCCTGCCAAATTAATTTAAACCACCCCCCCTCCACAACAACACTAGCAAACTTCCCTGCAAGGATGTTGGTTCCATTCTGGTTCAGGTGCAATCCGTCCAATTTGTACAGGCCCCACCTTCGCCAGAAACAGACCCAGTAATCCAGGAAACTAAAGCCCTCCCTCCTGTACCATCCCTTCAGCCATGCATTCATCCTCTCTATCCTCCTATTCCTATGCTCCTTTAGGTCCTCCTCTCATACTCTCCTCTAGGTGCTGCTGACTTCCTGGCTTGGGGTCCTCCTCTCACATTCTCGTGATTCAATTTTTGATTACTCTGATTCTTCTCTACCCTTCCGCTCTAAGTTTGGAAACATCAGATTTAAACTTGTACGTAGGCAACATTTCATTAATAATTCAGATGGCGTTGAGCCTCAAGTTGCATAAGGAGCCGTACGATAATTGAGAAGAAAATGTGGAAGCTGAGTTTCTAGGATACCTTTGGATAACTTCTTCGTTCCTGATTTGAAAGTTTGCACTGTTCTTTCAGCTAATCCACTTGATGAGGGATGATATGGTGCTGTTTTAATATGTTTAATTCCATTTAAACTCATGAATCTCTAAATTCTGTACTGGTGAACACAGTACCTTTATCTGAAACAATGACTTCCGGTAGGCCATTGTTACGAAGCTATTAATGTATATAATATTTTGGAAAATATTTTTCTTTTAAAATTGAGGTTTAGTCTGTGGGTGTGCCTTAATTGTATTAAAGCCAGCTAGACTGGGTGCTTAGATGGGTATTAGTTTTGACATGGAAGAGATATAGCGTGCATTTGCATTTTTTGAATAGAGCATTCAAGAAGTGCGGTGAAAACTTGACGCCTATCTGGCAGCTACCAAGCCATATGTTCATATTACTAATAGAATTGGTACAATGAAAGGGGTTTCATTGTTAAAAGGTGAAATTCAAAGAAGCTGGTGAGACAATGAGAATTTTAAATCAATCAGCGGTGGTAGGTTTAACTTGAGTAGTTTTCGGGTGTGCAGGGCATCTTCATCTTCGATATGCCTGGTTGTGCACTGTGAAACTCTGTCAAGAATGGTTCTCTTCCTTGCAAAGGGAAGATGACTCTTAATCCCCACAATAAGATTCCATCTTGACAACTTAACTCTGTTTTATGGGCATGGAATGGCCTTATCTCTTCAGGCGTTGGCGAATCCGACCATCCTTGCAATACAATGTCAAAATTGGATTCCTGTTTGCCCAATTCCTTATTTGCTTCACACACACAGGTGAAGAGTCCAAGAAATTCAGCACAGTTTTTTGTGACACTGGAGCATGTACAATGCTATCTGGTAATATGCAAGCCAGGACGGTTCATAAAGGTATACTCATACACTGATAATATCAAAGCTCAACATTGAATTCTTGAGGAATTAGCGGAATGTCTTTATCCTCACTAAATAAACCCCTTAGGATTTATAGTCTGATATAATGGTGGATTGTCATCCATGCAGATACTGATGGAATTTCTTCACTCCAAATATCACTGATAAACCTTTCTTTTCAAGTTGTAAATAACCCTTCTCGGTTGCAGAGAGGGTTCTGGAGACATAGCCGATTGGCCTTTCAGAGCCATATTTCATTCTGCGTGATAACACAGCTCCCACACCATTCTTTTGATGGGTCCTAATGCACTAGTAAGCATGACGAATGTAATAGCTTCTTAACTTTCACAAAGGCTTCTTCTTCTGGCTAATTGCTTGACCAACGATAATCCTTTTTCAATAGCAAGGGTAAAGGTGCTAACACTGTTGACAAGTTTGGCAAGAAGCGAATATAATAATTTATCACGCCCAAAAAAGACTAAAGTTCAGTGACACTGGAAGGAGAGGGAACCTCTTTGATTGCCATAAGTTTGCCCTGTACTGGATACAACCTCATGGCATTCAATCAGTGACTTAAGTAAGCGACTTCTGGTGCTTGGAATGTAAATTTCTCTTTCTTTAATTGTACACCAGCTTCCAAAATTCTTCTTAAATTCTCTTCTAGGTTGGCCAAGTGTTTGGCTTCCGTTGATCCTGTGATTAGGACATCATCTAGGTATACTACCAATCAGGGAAGTCCTTGCAACAGACTTTCCATGGTCCTTTGGAAGATTGTACATGCAGATGATACATCAAAGGGTAGGAGTGTATATTAATACAGGCCCTTGTTCATGTTGATGGTTACATACCCTCTAGATGTGCTGTCCAGCTCTAGCTGTTAGTATGCATGGCCCATGTCCAGTTTGGTATAGAATTTGTTTCCAGCATCTTTGTGTGCAAGTCTTCTATCCTTGGGATAGGATATTTATCTAGTTTAGCTGCCTTGTTCATGGTTAATTTGTGGTCTCCACAGACATGGATAGTTTGATCATGTTTCATCACAGGGACTATGGGCACTGCCCATTCTGAAAATTGGGCTGGTTAGATGATGCCTAGCTTTTCTAAGTGGCACAATTCTGCATCCACCTTCTCCTTTAGTGCATAAGTCACAGGTCTGGCCTTAAAGAGCCAGGGTGTTGCCACCAAATCTACATATATTTTGCTTGCAAGCCTTTTATCTTCCTTAATTCATCACAAAATTCACTGTCTTATTTTAACAGCTCAGGAATACCTTTTGTTCTCACTTGAAATATTTCAGACCAGTTGAGCTTAATTTTTTGTAACCAGTCATGGCCCTGAGGACTATGTCCTTCACCTGTCACTATACTCACTGGAAGCTGGATTGTCTGTTGCCGAAAGGACACAGGTACTGTGGCGATGATGCCCTTTCCCTGTATGGACTCTTCAGTATAGGTCTTCAGCTGAGCCGTGGTTTGCTCCAGATCCAGTGGCTGGGTACCTTCATTTAGGTATTTAAATATGTGTTCCACCACCACTGTGGTTGAAGCTCCCACATCTACCTCCATTATTAGTGGCTTCCCATTCACTTCAATTGTGACGGTTATGGGTTCAGATTTTACTGCTTTGACATTGAATAGGGAATAGATATCAGTATCGGCAGCTTCTAGTTTTGTTATATTATGCACTTCAATCATCTTGGTCTGCTGTCTGATTGGCTGTCTCGATTTCACCCTGCATTGCTTTATTACGTACCCTTTTTTGTGGCAGCAATGGCATTCTACCTCCTTGAATCTGCAGATGTCCGGTATGTGGTTACCCCCACACCTGTAACAGATTAACCTCGGAAATGCTTCCACTAGGCCTTTTTGTTTTTCAAGCAGCAGAGACTGTTTCCTGCTTTGCTGCTGTCTCTCTGGCTTTCGCACCACGCCCGGCAGTAGGTTCCTGCCCCAACTGAAGAATGGTGCCATGTTGCACACTCTGTAAAGCCTGCGAGCGCTTCACAGCTCTTTCCGTGGCTAGCGCTATTTCCATTGTGTGCTTCAAATCGATGTTAACTTCTGCAAGTAAACAGTGCTGAATGGCATTGTTGTGAATGCCACAAACTAACTGGTGCTGCAACATGTCATTGAGTTTATCTCCGAAGTCGCAGTACTCAGTCAACTGCTTCAACTTTGCTTTATAAGTTACATTGGACTCTCCCAGGGTCCTTATGCTGGCTTTGGCTGAAAATACGTCTTCACCAGGTCTAACAATTCATTAAAAGATTTAGAATTGGGTGCGTTTGGGGCCATCAGACTACGGATAAGGTTATATGCCTTGCTGCCACAGACATTCAAAAGAATTGCTTTCTGCTTCTCCTCCGCTGGTACTTCATTCGCCATGAAATAAAAACCTAGGCGCTCTATGTACCTGCTCCAGTCTTCCATGGACACTTCATGAGGGTTGATTCTGCTGGAGAGTGGCATGACTGGTGAGCATACTTTTCTTTTTTCCTAAGAACTGATGTACTCACATTCACAAGGAGAGCTGCAGTGTCGGAGCTATTTTACCCTCGTCACCAAATGTAATGAACTTGCTGTACAGGTTTCTTACTTGACACAGATAACTTTATTACAGAGCTCTTTTGGAAGCTACATGCTTGAACCAGGTCCGCAACTAGAAAGTTCCACCCCCCAGATTACCTGCGCTTAGGGCTCATTTGTCAGAACAACCATGTGACCCCAGATAGGCAGTAGGAAAGGTTTTACCTACAATCACTACAGGGACCAAATGTAATATTTCCAAGTTTGCGGATGACACAAAGCTAGGTGGGACTGTGTGTATTGAGAGGAAGATGCAAAGCAGCTTCAATAGGATTGACTTAGTGAGTGGGCAAGGACATGGCAGATGGAATATAATGTGGAAAAATGTGACGTTATCCACTTTGATAGGAGGAACAGATGTGCAGAGTCTTTCTTAAATGGTGAGCGATTAGAATGTATAGATGTACAAAGGGACCTGGGCTGCCCTCGTCAATAAGTCACTGAAAGCTAATAGGCAGGTGCAGCAAGCAATTAAGAAGGCTAACAGTATATTAGCCTTTATCGCAAGAGGATTTGAGTACAGAAGTAGTGAAGTCTTGCTTTAATCTATAGAAGCTTGGTTACACCACACCTGGAGTACTGTGTGCCATTCTGGTTCCCTCACTTTAGGAAGGATATTATTGCTATAGAGGGAGTGCAACAGAAGTTCACCAGACTTGTTCCTTGGATGGTGGGACAGCCCTGTGAAGAGAGATTGGGGAAACTGGGCCTGTATTCTCCAGAGTTTCAAAGAATGAGAGGTGATCTCATTGAAACCTACAAAATAATTAAAGGGATTGACAGGGTAGATGCAGGTAAGATGTTTCTGCTGGTTGGAGAGTCTAGTACCAGGGAACACAATTTTTACGAAAGAGGGATGCCACATAAGGCAAAAATGAGGAGAATTTTTTTTACTCAGGGGGTTGTTAATCTTTGAAATTCTCTACCTCAGGGGGCTGTGGAAGCTCAGTCATTGAGTATATTTGAAGTAGCACTTGACAGATTTCTAAATACCAATGACATAAAGGGATATGGGGATAGTGTGGGAAAAAAGCATTCAAGTGGATGATCAGCCATGATTGTAATGAGTGGCAGAGCAGGCTTGACGAGCTGAATGGCCTACTCCTGTTCCTATGTTCCTATAAATACTGTGGCTACAAGAGCAAGTCAGATGCTGAGAATTCTGCCATGAAGAACTCATTTTTTACTCTCCAACACCTGTCCACCATCTAAAAGGCATAAGTCAGGAGCGTGATAGAATACTCTCCACTTACCTAGATGAGTGTAGCTCTTGCAACACTCAAGAAACTCAATGCCATCCAAGGCAATGCAGTCTGCTTAACTGGCACCTCTTCCACCACCTTAAACAGTCACTCGTCCACCACCAGTGAACAATGGCAGTAGTGTGTACCATCTACAAGGTGCACTGACAAAACTCACAGAGGTTCCTCTGACAGCACCTCCTAAAACGTGACTTCTTTCACACAGGAGAACAAGGGCAGCAAATGCATGGGAACACCACCACCTGCAAGTTCCCCTCCAAGCCACACACCATCCTGACCTGGAATTGTGATCGCTGTTCCTTCATCTCCTCTGGGTCAAAATCCTGGAACTTTCTCCCTAACGGAACTGTGCGCAAATGTAGACCAGCTGGACTGCAGTGGCTCAAGAAGGCGGCTCACCATCACATTCTCAAGGGCAATTAGGAATGGATAATAAATGCTGGCCTAACCAGTGATGCTCACATCCCATGAACAAATGGAAAAAAAATCAGGAAAACTGGCAGGCTTGGCAAGGCGAGGGCTTGGCGGATTCAGGAGGTGAATGCCTTTACACCGAATCCTGGATCCCAGCTGCCTGCCTGAGAAGTCTCTGTGACTGGGCACCCCCCCATCACAACCTTCCACGGGCCCTCTGATCCCACCACGAAGTACCCAATAATCACCCTGGCTGCAAGCCCCACTGTCCCTCATCACCAGGCCTCCAATGTTTTAAACTGAAATAAAGAAGATGGTATGTCACTGTGATGAATGAGATGGATCTAGAGACAGCCACAAATGGTTAAAGTGTGACTAGTCATTGTTGAAGGAGGTAAAGTAAAGAGTAAAAAGATAATTGCATGATAGAAAAGAAAAAAAATCACCAAATTCAATGCCATCAAAAAATTGAATCAGGTCCCTCCTGAGCTTGTGCGTCTCAACTATTGAACAAAATACCTCACAGGGCCGCCAGGGGAGACCTGAACAGGGAAGTACCTGAAGAACATTATCATTCCACAGGTTTAGATTTTAAACTATCTCAGAAATCGCCTGACAGCCAATTGTATTTTGCTCCACTTCCCTCCCTTTTACGGGTGCTTTAAAAATCTTTATTTGAAGAGCTTTTGTCACCATACACTTTCCATTTGAAGTCCTAACAAAGCCAAATTGTGTGAAACATAGGATTGCATTATCAGCAGCACGTCATAATCACACCTGCGCTCTTCAAGTGTTCAGCAAACCCTGAAGTGGGTGCTAATGCCATTCAAAATCCATTCCACAAACATTTGAGTTTTGAAACCACTGCCAGCCTAACCCACTGTAACTGGGTCTAAAAGATAAAATTCTGCCCCTGGCCCCGAGTATTTTTTTCCATCCAAAGTAGAGTTCTAATTATATTTCAGAATTAGTTAAAACATGAGCCTTCTAAGCCAAGTTTAAAGCTAAAGCCTGAAGAAAATTTAATTATTGCTACACCAAAATACTAGGCTGCATTTTTTTCATACTGCAGTTGAAATTCCTGTGGCAATTAATGGGAGGTCAATCAATTTTTATAACAAATCATTATTTATCTTTGGTCTTGATTGGCAACATAAAGACACTCTTTTTGGAATCTCACATAATATGCGATTGACCCATACTGCTATTCGCCTATAATAGGACACAGCAAAATGCAATTGTGGTCCAAACATTTATTTTGACATATTCATTATATTGTGGGTGAAATAGTTTTTGTTCTGATTTTCAAACCAGTTCCCTTCTCCCCTACCACCCCAGCAGACCTTTTAGAAAAGGTCAGTGAGCTCTGGAATATACAATCTATGCAATATTTTCAAAATCTTAACTGAGAGTGTCACAGTCTAATTTACAGGTGTTATGATCCCAGCTGATGTTAATACTGGACAAGTCTGATCCCAGAGTGAAATCTGGCTTGATAGATACTAACTTTTTTTCAGAAGCCAAGGAGAAGAGTTACAGGAGTAATTCACAGGAGTCAGCTGATGAACTTTTAACACAAACGATAAAATACCTATTAAACAAGAAAAATTAACTATATCACAGAGGCAAAAAGATTGGAAAGATCTCAACACAAACACAAGAAGGCGCTTCAAATCCACACCATCCCTTTACCCCAGCAATACTTTTACAGACACATAGCCAGTGATGAGTTAGCACTAGCTTGACACAAAGGCTTCTCGTTTGGCACAGTTGTAAAGGGTTTTCTTCTGGAAGATTCCTGAGCATGCACTTGACTCTCTCAACCAACTCACATCTCTCCCAAGACACTCAAAAACCATACTCTAAACTCACTGTTCCTTCAACTGCAGAGCAAGCAAATGAGTTGCCTAAACTCAGTCTTCCAGTAGCACCTCTGCTAAAATGATCACTTTACTGAGTACTGTAACTGACTATTCAGTTAACTCCTGTCCCCAGTAGCCTTGTAGTCTTCAGAGAGCTTACAATTCCTATGGGCAGAAATTTACTCCTCGCAGTCAGGCGCGCACCCAACCCAGTCAGGCGTAAAATAGTGAGAGAAGACATCGGGCGAGCGTCCTGACGTCGTCCAGCATGTGCACAATCTTCAGGTCAGCGGGCACGCGCGGGTGTCGGAGCCATGCCAGCCATCAATTAAGAGGCCACTTAAGGCTGTGAAAAGCCCTATTGAATCTGATTTTACGTTGCCCGTGCGATTTCGTGTTCATCGCCTAAATGGGCATTTTGCAAAACCTCATCCATAGGGAGGATAAAAAGGGTCAGCAGCATTTCCAGTGTGAGTAGTGAAAAGCTTAGGAGATAGTTTGCTGCTGGTTGCTTATTTGAACATGACATCTCTGTTCTAAGCTTCATTCTTACCATTTCTAAGCTTCATTTCAGGAGTCATTAGTGTCTCCAAGGCCCCCAGAGGATTTTGACCGTGTGGACCCTTCCAGGTATCAGACAGCCTTCTGTTACCCTGGTAATGGAAATTATGGTCTCCGGTGGTGGCACCTCCTCTGAGGAGGAAAAGAGGGGCAGAAGGGAGAGGAGGCCAGGTGTCCCTATGCAGCTTCCAGGGGAGCGACTTGTGGGAGGAGAGGCGCAGGCACAAGGGGCGCAGGGCCAGCAGGAAGTCCAAGGCAGAAGGGGCCACAGAAGAAGCCACTATGCTGCTGCCAGGGTTTACAGGCGGAGATGCAGCTACCTCAATATTTCCGAAGTGCAATGCTGAAGGAGGATCCGCCTCTCCAGGGAGACTGTGATCGCCATTTGTCAGATGATTGGGCCTGAGATCAGCTCCGGCGGTGCAGGTGGGAATCCCATGTCAGTGGCTCTGAAGATCACAGTGGTCCTCAACTTCTATGCCTCCGGCACTTTCTAGGGGTCAGTGGGGGATCTGTGTGGAGTCTCCCAATCAGCTGTCCACAGTTGTGCCAAGCTGGTGACAGAAGCCCTGTTCAGCTGAGTAATGACATTTATTCATTTCTGTATGGACAAGGCCAGCCAGGCAGAGAGAGCCAGAGGCTTTGCAGCGATTGCTGGCTTCCCCCACATCCAGGATGCAATCAACTGCACACATGTGGCCATCAAGGCGCCAGCGGGTCAGCCGGGTGCCTTCATCAACAGGAAGGGCTTCCACTCCATGAACGTGCAGATAGTGTGGTGACCACAGGATGCAGATTCTGCAAGTCTGTGCAAGGTACCCAGGCAGCTCCCATGATGTTTATATCCTCAGACACTTCCAAGTGCCAAGGCTGTTCAGTGCTCCAGCCCAAATGAATGGGTAGCTGCTGGGCAACAAGGGCTATCTGTTGAAAAGGTGGCTTAAGATACCTCTCCACCACCCAAGAACAGAAGCAGAGCAGCATTATAATAGGAGTCATGCCTCCACAGGGCAGTGATAGAGAGGACCGTAGGTCTTCCGAAAATGCACTTCCGATGACTGGATTGTTCAGGGGATGCACTACAGTACCCCCCAGAGCAGGTGTCACTGATCATGGTTGCATGTTGCATGCTCCAAAATCTGACACTGGCAAGGGGGGACCCACTGGAGGAAGAGGATCTTGAGGCAGCTCCACAGGCCACAGATGATAAATCCAATAGTGAGTCTAAAGAGGAGCATGGTGAGGAGAACGCTGAGGGCATGGAGGCAGACCTCTGTATCTTTCGGGGAGGCACGGACACCAGGGATGCCTTGATCCAACACTCCTTCAGCTCGGCTGCCAAAGATCTGCTTGCCACCTCCGTCCAGGATGTCTGAAATGACCCTTTCATTTGAACCCAAAGTCCATTCAGTGCCTGTGCAATAAAATTTAGAGCCACTCACGTCCAGCATTACATACTGGCATATTCTGCACTAAAAAAATTATAAGTTGAAGTATACTCAGATCACCCGTGACCTGTCCCTCTTGTGCTCATGGTGTCTTAAACTTACATTTGCGAGTGCTACATCTTGGTTTTTTCCCCTCGCTGGCAGCAGCATTGGAGACAGCCTGCTGACTCTGCTGTCTTGTTGGCCTTGATGACCTTGGCGGTCGTCCTCTTGCCAGTGGAGCCTGTGTTGGCTCCACCTGGGAGGGAGCAGTCAGTGCCACAGCTGGCATCTCCCCAGTTATCGCAGCCTCATCAGATGCGACAGTCACTGGCAGAGGGGCGGAGGAGCTGCTGCCATCATCCAGAGTGCCTGAGAGGAGCCCGCAGAGATGACAAGCAGCTCGTACGCTAACATGAGGTCACTCTGGACATCCCTGCTCGCCATTGATGGACGGGCACCTAGATGAGATACTGGGTGCCTCATCCAACTCCCACACTGTCACTGACCACCTGAGGTCATTGCCTGTGCAGGTCCGAGCGCAACCCCAGGAACCCTTATTCTGTCCCTGGAGCAGCCTCTCCATTAGAGTCACCACTCTCTCAATGGAGGAGGCAGTGCACTCGGCCATGAGGGTCAACACAGTGCTTATGCTCCGCATGGACTCCTCGATCACAGAGACGATGACATGCATACACTCATGGATCTCCGCCAGATCCTCCCACACATCCTGCTGGACATCCAGCATCTACTGCCTAATGGATGACTCCAGAGGCTCATCATCTGACTTCAATTCAGCATCGTCCTGGTCTCCGTCAGTCCTCTGATTTCCGGCACCCTGGGCACTCTCTGCCTCCGCTTGCTCCTCAAGCGAGTGTGAAGTACCCTCACCACTGTGCTGCGACATTCTAGCCAAAGATTTAATGCCCGCCGAGGTGCTGGTATCTGCACTGGTGCCTGCTTTAGAGAGTGGGTGTGACACACGTGCATGTGAAGCCTGGCCTCTGGCGTCAGGGTAGCTCTTTGGGGTCCTGTGATTGAGTGCGAGCTGGTGAATCTAAGGGAGAACAACAACATATCTTTAGTTTACTCACACTGTCACTGTGCATGCCAGGCACCCTGGTGAGACAATGGAGTCTGCATCATGGTGCCTCTGTCTATCAATGATCAATGGGGACTCCAGTTTTGAGGCTTCCATCAATGATGAGACTATACAAGAATGTTTGCATTATCTGAAACTCTCGCCTCTATGAACTGCACGCTTACCTTCGTCTGACACCCCAGCCTCTCCACAGCAGTTAACCAAGGTACATGGCGTGTCTCCAGCTCCAAGGTGTCCTGCTCGAATCTGGATAGGATTAGGAGGTTTGGGGGGCCTCCGCCTATCTGAAACCTTTCAATGTTATTACGGGTCACCTTCTCCTGAAAGAACAGAGGAGCATTGATTAGTCCACTCTCTACTTGCAGCACCATTGCAACCTGAGAAACAACTCGCAGGACATATATGAGCTATGGCCCTCAAGTCGCAAGGCCCTCAGTCCAAACAGCCAGGGCTCACCCCCTTGGCCAGCTCCGGTGTCATTGACAGTTGGCATTCAGTCCCTTACATCCCTGAGCTCCACAGGGGAATGGCCAGCCCTTAACACTCCACCACACTGATCCATGCCAACACAGTGCTCACCCTTGCCGAGTGCAGCAGGTCATTAAACCTATTGTGGCACTGCACCCGTGTGCGCAGCACAACATTGTGGCTGCTGATCTAGGCTGCCATCTCCTCCCAAGCTCTTTTTGTTAGGTGCGGCGGCCTCCTCCTTCCATCTCTGGGGACAAGGGTGCCCCTCCTGGCAGCCACCTCCTTCAGGAGGACCGCAAGGCACTCGCCTGAAAACCAGGGGGCTGATTGCCCACCCGACCTGCCGTCCTGCCTGGTGTCTCCAGCTGCACTTGAGGCCATAGCTTTGGTCTTCAGAACGTTGCACACATGTTCTTCCCTGGCAGCCTTCAAGGAGCTGCCTGAACCGTTTTTAAACTGCCTGCTGGGCCGCCCATTGGACCCGGCGGCCGACAGGCCCCCGCCCCCGCCTGGCCCTTCCCGACCAATGGGAAGCCGTGCTTCACGCTGGGTGGGCCTTAATTGGCCAACCAGTGTGTAATCGTGGTCAGGGGCTGACCGCGGACCCCCTGATCACACGCGCCCCCCCAAGGGTAAAATTCAAGCCAATGTTCTGTCTCTGACACGGACTGAATTCTCTTTTTTGGTCCTTATCCCTGCATCTGTGTCACTTGACCACTTTTGCTATGCAACAGTAAAGTTTTTTCTCCAGAATCACTAAATTTTTAGCCCTTTTTAACATATCCCTTTAATTTCAGGTGCTGTAAAACCATTTTACCTCTCTTAACGCACAAATAGGTATATAATATATATATATTCAACTTAAAAATTATACATTGATCATAACAAAGGGCATTTAGAATATAACACTGTCATTTAATGTACCAGTTCCAAGATCAAATGTATGGCTAAATGGAGTTGTGGCTCACCTTCAGCATGCAACATGCATGTTGTACCTATCATTTATAATTTGCCCTAAGTCTGAAACAGCCGATAACATTTCCTTTTTTTCAGAAAAGCTGTCACATCAATGGAGTTAATGATTGTTATCAAATTCAAAAAAAAGCATACAATGTTAGAAAGATTAGTGATAGGCCGGATGATTGGGATAATTTTAGAAACCAAAACAGGATGACTAAAAGGATAATAAAGAGGGAGAAAACATATTATGAGAGTAAACAGGGAAGAAATTTAGAAATCTGCTGGACCTGATGGCCTGTGTCCTACGGTCTTAAAATAAGTGATTGCTGAGATAGTGGATGTATTGGTTATAATCTACAAAAATTCCCTATACTCCGGAAAGGTCACAGTGGAATGGAAAACTACAAATGTGACACTGTCATGTCGCTATTAATGTATATAATATTTTGGAAAACATTTTTGTTTTAAAATAGAGGTTTAGTCTGTGGGTGTGTCTTAATTGGATTAAAGTCAGCTAGTCTGGGTGCTTTGATATGCACTAGTTTGAGATGTAAACAGGGAGGTAGAGTGTATTTGCATTTTTTGAATAGAGCATTCAAGAAGTGGGGTCAACTCGCAGACTCTTCTTCCTACCTCTCCCTGGACCATGACCCCACCACAGAACGTCAAGCCATTGTTTCCAGGACTGTCACTGACCTCATCTCCTCTGGAGATCTTCCTCCCACAGCTTCCAACTTGATAGTCGCCCAACCTCGGACGGCCCGCTTCTACCTCCTACCCAAAATCCACAAACAGAACTGTCCTGGCAGACCGATCGTGTCAGCCTGTTCCTGCCCCACGGAACTCATTTCTCGTTATCTTGACTCCCTTCTCTCTCCCCTTGTCCAGTCCCTTCCCACATCCGTGATTCCTCTGACACCTTACGTCACATCAACAATTTCCAGTTCCCTGGCCCCAACCGCTTCCTCTTCACCATGGATGTCCAATCCCTCTACACCTCCATCCCCCACCAGGATGGTCTGAGGGCCCTTAGCTTCTTCCTTGAACAGAGGCCCCAACAATCCCCATCCACCATTACTCTCCTCCGTCTGGCTGAACTTGTTCTCACACTGAACAATTTCTCCTTTAACTCCTCTCACTTCCTCCAAATAAAAGGTGTGGCTATGGGTACCCGCATGGGCCCCAGCTATGCCTGTCTCTTTATGGGGTATGTGGAACATTCCTTGTTCCAGTCCTACTCCGGCCCCCTCCCACAACTCTTTCGCCGGTACATCGATGATTACTTCGGTGCTGCTTCATGCTCTCGTCGGGACTTGAAAAAATTCATTAATTTTGCTTCCAATCTCCACCCCTCCATCATTTTCACATGGTCCATCTCTGACACTTCTCTTCCCTTCCTTGACCTCTCTGTCTCAATTTCTGATGATAGACTGTCCACCAATATCCATTACAAGCCTACCGACTCCCACAGCTACCTCGACTACAGCTCCTCACACCCCGCTTCCTGTAAGGACTCCATCCCATTCTCTCAGTTCCTTCGCCTCCGTCGCATCTGTTCTGATGACGCTACCTTCAAAAACAGCTCCTCTGACATGTCCTCCTTCTTCCTTAACCGACGTTTTCCACCCACGGTCGTTGACAGGGCCCTCAACCGTGTCCGGCCCATATCTCGCGCATCCTCCCTCACGCCTCCTCCTCCTTCCCAGAAACATGATAGGGTCCCTCTTGTCCTCACTTATCACCCCACCAGCCTCCGCATTCAAAGGATCATCCTCCGCCATTTCCGCCAACTCCAGCATGATGCTACCACCAAACACATCTTCCCTTCACCCCACCTGACGGCATTCCGTAGGGATCGTTCCCTCCGGGACACCCTGGTCCACTCCTCCATCACCCCCTACTCCTCAACCCCCACCTATGGCACCTCCCCATGCCCACGCAGAAGATGCAACACCTGCCCCTTCACTTCCTCTCTCCTCACCGTCCAAGGGCCTAAACACTCCTTTCAAGTGAAGCAGAATTTCACTTGCATTTCCCCTAACTTAGTCTACTGCATTCGCTGCTCCCAATGCGGTCTCCTCTACATTGGAGAGACCAAACGCAAACTGGGCGACCGCTTTGCAGAACACCTGCGGTCTGTCCGCAAGAATGACCCAAACCTCCCTGTCGCTTGTCATTTTAACACTCCACCCTGTTCTCTTGCCCACATGTCTGTCCTTGGCTTGCTGCATTGTTCCAGTGAAGCCCAACGCAAACTGGAGGAACAGCACCTCATCTTCCGACTAGGCACTTTACAGCCTTCCGGGCTGAATATTGAATTCAACAACTTTAGATCTTAAACTCCCTACCCCATCCCCACCCCCTTTCCGTTTCTTCCCCCTCCCTTTTGTTTTTTCCAATAATTTATATAGATTTTTCTTTTCCCACCTATTTCCATTATTTTTAAATCTATACCTGTAATGCCCTGTCAGTCTTTCCACCCCACCCCCACTAGAGCTGTACCTTGAGTGTCCTGTCTTCCATTCTTAATTAGCACCTTTCTTAGACAATATCACCACCTTCAACACCTCTTTGATCCTTTTGTCTGTAACATCTTTTGATTATCTGCTCCTATCACTGCTTGCTTATCTCCACAATCACCACACCCTCAACTTCTCTCTGTCCCCCCGCCCCCCCACCTTAAACCAGCTTATATTTCATCTTTCTCCTAACTATGCTTCAGTTCTGCCGAAGGGTCATGAAGACTCGAAACATTGACTGATTTCTTCTCCACCGATGCTGCCAGACCTGCTGAGTTTTTCCAGGTAATTCTGTTTTTGTTTCAAAACTTGATGCCTATCTAGCAGATACCAAGCCATATATTTGTATTACTAATAAAACTGGTACTATGAAAGGGGTTTCATTGTTAAAAGTTCAAAGAGGCTGGTGAAATGGACCACATTTTGAATTTGTAAGGTGAAAATGCTTTGCCTGGTGTTTGGGTTAAGCCTATGGATTGGTGTTGCCTTAATGGAGATTAGTTTGGGAATTTGCTAAAAGTTATGATAGTAGTACTTTGTAGCCATGTGTGTATAGTTTAGCCTGTTTAAATTAATAAAATGTTGCAATTTGTTTAACATAAAGCCTCGAGGACTGATGGTCTAATCCCTGAATTTAGAGTTGCATCTCAAACATAACACTGAAAGTTGTAGATTATGGCAGTTGTTTAAAAGTTTTCTCTGGGAATTTTGAATAACTCCGCTTTACCCACTGCATCAATCATAGCAGACATTTATATTCAAGAAAGAGGGAAGATATTAAACAGGAAACTATAGGCCAGATATACTAACTTCTGTCATTAGGAAAACATTGGAATTCATCATTGAGGAAGTAGCAGCAGAACATATAGAAGATCATTATACAACCAAGCAGCGTCAACATGATTTTATCAAATTGAAATTGTGCTTGAAGGACTTATTAGAATTCTTTGGGGATGTAACAAGCAGGGTGGATAAAGAAGAACCAGTAGATCTAATGTATTTGGGTTTTCAAAAGACATTCAATAAGGTGTCACATAGAAGGTTTACTGCAGAAGAGCCCATCATGTTAGTGGTAATATTTTACAAAAAGACTTGCATTTATGGATCACTTTTCATGGCCACCAGATATCTCAAAGCACATTACAAGCAATAAAATACTTTTGAAGAGCAGTCACTGTTTTAATGTAGGAAATGCAGCAGTCACTTTTGCACACAACACACTCCCACAAACAGCAATGTGATAATGACCAAATGGTCAGTCTTTATTTAATGCTGAGTGAGAGATAAACACAAGGGATAACTCTCCTTTGAGATAATGCCATAGTATATTTTACATCCATCAGAGTAGGCAGCTGGAGCCTCATTTTAAGATTTCACCTGAAAGACAGCACTTCCCAATGTGTAGCATATCCTGGGTGCTACACTGACGCCTCAGCCTTGATTCTTGTGCTCAAATCCAGGAGTGGAACTTGAACCGAGAACCTTATGACAGTTCTATTGACTGAGCCATAGTTGACACATGAGAATGGATGGAGGGTTGGTAACAGAAAACAGAGAGGCAGGATAAATGGGTTATTTTCAAGTTGGTAACCTTTAATTAACGGGGTGCCACAGGGATCAATGCCTCAATTATTTACAATCTATATTAATGACTTGGATGAAGGGACGGAGTGTATTGTAGCCAAATTTACTGCTGATACAAAGATAGGTGGGAAAGAAAGTGATGAGGAGGGCACAAAGAGATACGGATATGTTAAGTGAGTGGCCAAAAATTTGGCAGAGTATAATGTGGGAAAGTTTGAGGCTACTACTTTGATAGAAAGAATAGAAAAACAGAATATTATTTATATGGAGAGAAACTGCAGGATAGCATGGTACAGAGGGATTTGAGTGATCTCGTAATACAATACAAAATGTCAGCATGCAGGTACAGCAAGTAATAAGAAAAGAAAATGGAATGTTGGTCTATATTGCAAGGGGGATGGAACATAAATGTAGGGAAGTCTTGCTACAGCTTTACAGGGCATTGGTGAGACCAATCCTAGAACGCAACATATTGTTTTGGTCTCTTTATTTAAGGAGTCATGTACTTGCGTTGGAGGCAGCTCAGAGAAGATTCATTGGGTTGATTCCTGGAATGAAGAGTGTCTCGCACAGTATGTATTTGTTCTCTTACGCCCATAATCAATATGTTTTGTCTGGAAAGTGGTGTGACTTTTCTTACACTTAGAGTATGTATTCCAATTAAATAATTCAGCATTCATGTATTTAAAATAAAGAAGCTTATTTATTCTCACACATTTAACCTGAATTAACACAATGCCACACATTCGGGCTCCCTCATGCAGACACATAAGCAAAGGTTGAATACAGATAAAGATTTTGCTCTTGTTATACAAATAAAGAGAGTGCATTAAGTGAATTAAGTCTCTGATTTATGATTTATGGTCAGGCATGTGATTTTTTGCTGATTTGAAGTTGAAGTGAGGGACTTGTAAAGCAAAGGGTTCACAGCAGGTTGTGAGGTTTCTGATAGTTGAATATCTAGGAGCTTAGTTCTTGGATGAGCTTTGAAACTGGAACAGGTTAAGTTCTTTGGCTGCTTGGTGCCTTATTGTTAGTTTCAGGGTCTGGTTCTCAGACTGGCTGATGACTGATTGTTCTCAAAACGCAAAGATGGCACAACCTTTTGCTGCAGTTCTTGCGTTGTTGGTGTTCTTCTGCAGTCTCCTTTTTAAAAATTCATTCATGGGATGCTGGCTGGGCCAACATTTTATTGCCCATCCCTAGTTGCCCTTGAGAAGGTGGTGGTGAGCTGCCTTCTTGAACTGCTGCAGCCCATGTTGTATAGGTACACCCACAATACTGTTAGGAAGGGAGTTCCAGGATTTTGATCCAGCGACAGTGAAGGAACGGCGATATATTTCCAAGTCAGGATGGTGAGTGACTTGAAGGGCAACTTCCAAGTAATGGTGTTCCCATCCTTCTGCTGCCCTTGTCCTTCTAGATGGTGGAGGTCGTGGGTTTGGAAGGCTGTCGAAGGAGCCTTGGTGAATTCTTGTAGTGCATCTTGTAGATGGTACACACTACTGCTACTGTGCGTCAGTGGTGGAGGGAGTGAATGTTTGTGGATGTGGTGCCAATCAAGCAGGCTGCTTTATCTTGGACGGTGTCAAGCTGCTTGAGTGTTGTGGGAACTGCACTCATCCAGGTAAGTGGGGAGTATTTCATCACACTCCTGACATGTGCCTTGTAGATGATGGACAGGCTTTGGGGAGTCAGGAGGTGAGTTACTCAGCACACAATTTTAAGCCTCTGACCTGCTCTTGTATCCACAGTATTTATATGGCTAGTCCAGTTCAGCTTCTGGTCAATGATAACCCCCAGGATGTTGATAGTGAGGGATTCAGTGATGGTAATACCATTGAACATCAAGGGGCGATGGTTGGATTCTCCCTAGTCGGATGTGGTCATTGCCTGCCACTTGTGTGGTGCAAATGTTACTTGCCACTTGTCAGCCCAAACCCGGATATTGTCCAGGTCTTGCTGCGTTTGGACATGGACTGCTTCAGTATCTGAGGAGTTGCAAATGATGCTGAACATTGTGTAATCGTCAGTGAACATCCCCACTTCTGACCTTATGATGGAAGGAAGGTCATTGATGAAGCAGCTGAAGATGGTTGGGTCTAGGACACTACCCTGAGGAGCTCCTGCAGTGATGTCCTGCAGCTGAGATAATTGACCTCCAACAACCACAGCCATCTCCCTTTGTGCTAGATATGACTCCAACCAGTGGAGAATTTTCTCTCTGATTCCCAATGACCCCAGTTTTGCTAGGGCTCCTTGTTGCCACATTCTGTCAAATGCTGCCTTGATGTCAAGGACAGTCACTCTCACTTCACCTCGGGAGTTCAGCTCTTTTGTCCATGTTTGAACCAAGGTTATAATGAGGTCAGGAGCTGAATGGCCCTGGCAGAACCCAAACTAGGCATCAGTGAGCAGTTATTGCTAAGCAAGTGCTGCTTGATAGCACTGTTGATGATCCCTTCCATTACTTTACTGATGATGGAGAGTAGGCTGATGGGGTGATAATTGGCCGGGTGGGATTTGTCCTGCTTTTTGTGTACAGGACACACCTGGGCAATTTCCCACATAACTAGGTAGATGCCAGTGTTGAAGCTATACTGGAACAGCTTGGCTAGGGGCACGGCAAGTTCTGGAGCACAAGTCTTCAGTACTATTGCCGGAATATTGTCAGGGCCCATAAACTTTTCAGTATCCAGTGCCTTCAGCCATTTCTTGATGTCAAGTGGAGTGAATCAAATTGGCTGAAGACTGACATCTGTGATGACTGACATCCGGAGGAGGTCAAGATGGATCATCGACTTGGCACTTCTGGCTGAAGACTGTAGCAAATGCTTCGGCCTTATCTTTTGCACTGATGTGCTGGGCTCCTCCATCATTGAGGATGGGGATATTTGTGGAGCCTCCTCCTCCAGTGAGTTGTTTAATTGTCCACCACCATTCATGACTGGATGTGGCAGGACTGCAGAGCTTAGATCTGATCCATTGGTTGTGGGATTGCTTAGCTCTATCACTTGCTGCTTATGCTGTTTGGGATGCAAGTAGTCCTATGTTATAGCTTCACCAAGATGACACCTCATTTTTAGGTATGCCTGGTGCTGCTCCTAGCATGCCCTCCTGCACTCTTCATTGAACCAGGGTTAATCCCCTGGCTTGATGGTAATGGTAGAGTGGGGGATATGCCGGGCCATGAGGTTACAGATTGTGTTCATGTACAATTCTGCTTCTGCAGATGGCCCACAGCGCCTCTTGGATGCCCAGCCTTGAGTTGCTAGATCTGTTTGAAACCTATCACATTTGGCACGGTGGTAGTGCCACACAACACGATGGAGGGTATCCTCGCTGTGAAGGTGGGGCTTTGTCTCCGCAACGACTGTGCGGTGGTCACTCCAACCGATACTGTCATGGACAGATGCATCTGTGGCAGGCAGGTTGGTGAGGATAAGGTCAAATAAGTTTTTCCCTCTTGTTGGTTCCTTCACCACCTGCCACAGACATCGCCTAGCAGCTATGTCCTTTAGGACTCAGCCAGCTCACTCAGTAGTGGTGCTACTGAGCCACTCTTGGTGATGGTCATTGAAGTCCCCCACCCAGGGTACATTCTGCGCCCTTGCCACCCTCAGTGCTTCCTCCAAGTGGTGTTCATCATGGAGGAGCACTGATTCATCAGCTGAGTGAGGGGGCAACGTGGTATTCGGCAGGAGGTTTCCTTGCCCATGTTTGACCTGATGCCATGAGATTTCATGGGGTCTGGAGTTGATATTGAGGACTCCTGGAGCAACTCCCTCCTGACTATATACCACCGTGCTGCCACCTCTGCTGGGTCTGTCTTGCCGGTGCGACAGGACATACCCAGGGACGGTGATGGTGGAGTCTGGGACATTTTCTGTAAGGTATGATTCCGTGAGGATGACTGTGTCAGGCTGTTGCTTGACTAGTCTGTGAGATAGCTCTCCCAATTTTGGTACTAGCCCCCAGATGTTGGTAAGGAGGACTTTGCAGGGCCGACAGGGCTGAGATTGCCTTTATCATTTCAGGTGCCTAGGCCGATGCCAGGTGGTCCATCCGGTTTCATTCCTTTTTTGTTATTTTGTTGTGATTTGTTATAACTGAGTGGCTTGCTAGGCCATTTAAGAGGGCATATAAGAGTCAACCACACTGCTGTAGGCCTGGAGTCACGTGTAGGCCAGACCAGGTAAGGATGATAGATTTCTTTCCCTGAAGGACATTAGTGAACCAGATGGGTTTTTACAACAATCGAGAATGGCTCCATGGTCCTGCAGCAATTTAACACCAGTTGGGATGTTAATTGCCTTGAGATGAGTCTTCCGGCCGCACCTGGGAAGGAAGCCTCACACCCAAGGGTTGCTAGCCAATCTGATGGCTGGGAGTGGTGGTCACTGCCGGGACTGCATTCAGCCCTCAACAACGTTCAGCTTTGAAGCTGGATGCAAGGTAAGTTGTGTGGGGTGGGGGGAGCAGGGATCAGGTATCACCAGGCCCAGGCTAGCAGGCCCCTGTAAGGGGGACAAGGGGATCGGAGTGCTGGGGTGGGGAGGGTAGGGGAGAGGCAAAACAAGGGAATATCTGAACCTTGGTGGGGGGGCTTCCAGTTGAAACAGGGGTCCTATCAAGGAGACACAACCCTCTGTCCTCCCCTTTCCCACCGAAGCCACAGCAATGTTACCTGCCAGCGTGGCATTTTAAGGTTCACCTCACCTGCAAGCCTGCCCGCAAAGGGCATAAAGTTCTGCACAGATCTTAGAACCCTTTTTGGGGAGATATTGTACCTTTTTTCCCATTAGTTCTTTTGCCAATTATTTTTAAAGCTATGACCTTTGGTTACCAACCCAGATGACCGGGGAAATTTGCTACATAATTTCAAATGCCTCTGTTAGGTCATCTCTCAGTCTTCTCGGCCTTAAGGAGAACAGTCTAATTTTTTCCAATCTCTCCACATAACTGACGTCCCTCATCCCTGATGTCATCCTGGTAAACCTCCTCTGTATCTACTTCAATTGACAATTTTTCTAGATTGTGGTGCTACACATAACCCCAAATGAGACCCAACCAGTGATTTGTGGAGGTTTAGCATGACTTCCTTGAATTTTTGCATTCAATAGCCTGTTCACAAAGCCAAGTGTCCCATACACTTTCCTTCCTGCCTTTTCAATTTGCCCTACCACTTTCAAAAACTTGTGAATATCCATCCCCAGGGCACTCTGTTCTTGCACGCCCCTCCAAAGTGTACCATTTAGGTTATACACCCACTCTGCCATGTTTTTCCCAAAGTACAGCACTTCATGCTTATCTATGTTAAATTGCATCTGCCATGTGTCTGCCCATTTAGTCTGCATATGTTTTCCTGAACTATCATTCTCATTGTTTAAAATATTGCCAAGTTTTGCATCACCCGCAAACTTCAAAATCGTACTCTCTCTAACCATTGCAAACTTCTCTCCAGCTATTCACCACTACTCTCTGTCTCCTATCACTTAATACCTATGTTACTTCATTGAATGCTTTTACAAAGTCCATTTATTTAACAATACTGCACTACCTTATCAAATCCCTTTGTTACTTCATCAAAGAACTCGATCAGTTTAGTCAGACACAATTTTCCTTTAACAAATCCTTGTTGGCTACTTCTTATTAAACCAGCTTCTCCAAGTGAGAAATCTTTTTTTTTCGATAATGGCTTTTAATGGTTTTCCTACCACTGATGCCAGACTGACTGGTCTGTCGTTACCAGGTTTATCACCCTCCCCCTTTTTGAAAAGGGGAATAACATTTGCAATCCTACAGTCCACTGAAAACACTCTAAGTATCCAAGGAGGATTTAAAGACTATGGTCAGAGCTTTGCTATCTCAATAATAGCTTCCTACAACTGCCTAGGATTCCTCCTATCTGGAACATGTCACTTGTTAACTTTGAGTGATGGCAACCTCTTTAACAATTTCTTTCTATTTATTTTTATCCTATCTTATTTTTCTACCCTTCCTCTGTTGTAAAATTAACTTCATCCTCTTCTTTTGTGAAGACAATTGCAAAGTACTCCTTCAGTAACTCAGCCACCATGAGACGAATTCATTTTTTGTCCCTAGTCAACCGCACCATTCTTTTAACTATCCTTTTTACATTTTAGGTTATGAAAGGTTTCTGGATTATCTTCTACGTTACTTGTTAATCTTTGCTTGTACCCTCTCTTTGCCCTCCTTATATCCTTTCTTCAAATCTTTTTATTTGTTCATGGGATGTGTACATCACTGGAAAGACCAGCATTATTGCCACCCCTAATTGCCCATGAGAAGCCCGAACAGCACTATGGGTATACCTATGCCAAATGACCTGCAGTGGTTGAAAAGGCAACTCACTATCACCTTCTCAAGCTCAATTAGGGATAGGCAATAAATACTGTCCTTGCCAGTGATGTTTCCATGAGCAAATAAAAGAAATAGTGGTGGCGAGTCACCTTCTTGAACCAATTGAGGACAAAATGACTGAGTACTTAGAAATTGAGCTAATTGCAGCCAACATGAATTCATAAAGGTTAGATCATGTCTAATGAATCTAAATTTCTTTTTGAGGAAGAAACCAAAGGAATAGACAGGAGAATGTTCATGGATGCAGTTTATGTGGACTTCAAGAAGATATTTAATAAGGTTCCACACAAGGGACCATTAGCTAAATTTAAAGCTCATGTAACCGATTGTAAATTGCCGATCTGGTTAGGAGATTGGTTGAGTAATAGATGGCAAAGAATAGAAATAATATACTTGAATTTGAAAGAAGTGATATCCTACAAGGTTCTGTGGTGTAGCCTCAATTATTCACTATATTTATGAATGACTTAGGTAATAGAGAGTCATATATCCAAGTTTGCTAATGACACAAAGATATATAACATAGTAAGTAGGATATTATAAAGAGACATTAATAGATTAAGTGAGTGAGAAAAACTCAACAGTTAAATTTCAATCAGGTAAGTATGAAGTTATCATGTTGGACCTAAGAAAGAGAGACCTAAGTATTTTTAAAATGTTAAAAGTTAGGAACAGTGGAAGTTCAAAGTGATATAGGTGATTCTTGTAAAATATAGTGGCCGGGTACAAAAACTAATCAGAAAGGCTGATGGAATGTTTGCCTTTACATCTAGAAGGCTGCAATATGAAGGGGAGGAAGTTTTGCTCTAGCTACACAAAGCCCTGGCTCAACCATATCTGGATTACTGTCTACAGTTCCGAGCACCACACCTTAGATAAAGTGGCCTTGGAAAGAGTGCAGTGTAGATTCATCAGAGCTCCAAGGGTTACATAAACTAAGTTCCCTGCCATAGGCATTTTGGAATGATTTATAGGTTGATAAACAACCTGCTTGTCTACGTTATGAATGCATCTTCAATGGCCATTAAGTCCTGGAGTGGGACTACGAACCCAGAGCTCCTGGCTCAGAAGCAGGGATGCCATCCACTTGCCACAAGACCTCCATAAAGATATAGATTACCATGGTTTAATTGAATGGCAGAACAGGTTCAAGGGGCTGAATGGGCCACTTTTGCTTCTATGGGGAATTTTACAACACCCGGCTGGTGTATTTGCCTATAAAATACAACAGGTGGCTAGCCCACTGCCTCCCTGGTGTCCAAATCTCAACCCCTCCATCCCCCTCACTCTCTCCCTAGGGTCCCCAATGCATCCCTGATCAAAACCTCAGGCGTACCTTTAAATTCACTGGGCATGGATCATCTCCTCAGGACTGCTTGTCGTCCCAGCACTGGCCACTACTGAATTCTGGTGCTGCTGGAACTACTCAGCTGCTCTCAAGGGCAGAATTTGCTTTCATTGAGGGGTGACAATTACCTTGTTCAGGCCACCCCCAATGTACTATTGCGGCGAGGCAGGTTATTTTGAAGTTGGTTCGCTCGCGACCAACTTTTCTATCTGAGGAGTGAGCAATGTCCTTTAGGGAAGGAAATCTGCAATCATTACCTGGTCTGGCCTACATGTGACTCCAGATCCACAGCGGTGTGGTTAACTGTTAAATGCCCTCTGAACAAGGGCAATTAGGGATGGGTAATAAATGCTGGCCTAACCAGTGACGCCCACATCCCATGAACAAATTTTTTAAAATGCTCATCCACCTCTAAAATTCAGCCCCATATTTCTATGTTGTAATCGCTTAAAATGTGGCAAATGAAGGATGTTTACTGTTTGCAAGGTTTACTAAAATACAGCTCTGTAATGGCACAAAATGCTGGATAACCAATACAATTTACAGAAGTTGACAGCTACTCTATCATTGACAACTGCACTTTAGATGCCTAGGCCCTAAGCCTAGGATTTTGGAATTTCCTCTTTAAACCTCCCTGCCTCTCTACCCTTCTCTCCTCCTTTAAAATGCCCCTTAAAAGCTACCTGCTTGATCATGTTTTCCTCACCTGTTTTAATCTCTCTTTATGTGACTCCGTGTCAAATTTTGTTTGATTACACCTCTGCGAAGTGCCTTGGGATGTTTAATTACGTTTTCCAGCTATTTCTGCAAGTTCTTTCATTCAGTTGTGATATTGTCAAAAAAAATCCCAAGTGCAAGATACTCCCAGGCAAGGAGAGAAGTCTGACACCACTATTATTCACAGCAACTTATGTACACTTTTGACCAATTGTTCTGTGTAGCATTGATCTGGATTTTGCTCTCAGTGGTGAAGGAACAGTGCTTATCATTCACCCTCCTGAAAGTTGCCTTCAGGTTCTACGTGGGCTGGCCAGTGGAGATTTCTAGTAATAAAAACAGAAAGTCTTAAAAAAGTCGACAGGTCTGGCAGTATCTGTGGAGAGAGTTAAAGATATCTTCAAAAAGTTAGGACTAAGTGTTATTAATGGCACCATAAGCAATAATTATTGCTGAACAATCTCTCGGGCCTTGAAAATGTAATTTTACTGTGTGGAGTCTCATTCCTTGAGAAGAAAATTAATACTGGAAGTTTAATGTTTTTTCTGTCCCTTACCCTTCTCCCTTACTCCTATTTGTATTTCTCAATCTTTATTTGACTTTTTGTACATCTTTAAATCTAATCTATATTTCCTGCTTTACACTTCCTTGTTTGGACTCTGCATGTCTTTGTGCAGATCTGATTTGTTGAAGAACCTCATTGTTTCTTGTCTGTTCACATATGCAACAGATCCCTTGTAGAGGGCACTGTGCTGAATCAGATACCAGGAAAAGGATTTTCCCTGCAGCACCTGAGTTAACATTTCAAGTCCAATATGACTCTTCTTTGGGAGAAGTCATATTGGACCCAAAATGTTAACTCTGTTTCTTCTCCACAGATGCTGCCAGACCTAGGGGAGGTGGTGGTGTAGTGGTATTGTCACTGGACCAGTGCTCTAGGGACCCAGGGTAATGTTCTGGGGTTCTGGGTTTGAATGCAGATGGTGGAATTTGAATTCAATAAATATCTGGAATTAAAAGTCTAATGATGAAACCATTGTTGATTGTTGTAAAAACCCACCTGATTCACTAATGTCCTTTAGGGAAAGAAATCTGCTGTCCTCACCTGGTCTGGCCTACATGTGACTTCAGACCCACAGCAATGTGTTTGACTCTTAAATGCCATCTGAACAAGGGCAATAAATGCTGGCCTAGCCAGTGGTGCCCATATCCCATGAATGAATTTAAAAAAACCTGATGAGTTTTTCCAGCGCTTTCTGTTTTTATTTCAGATCTCCAGCATTTGCAGTATTTTGCTTTTATTATACCAGATTTCTAGTAATCTGGATTGGATTTTTAACTCTCGTCGGGACCAGTAACGGATCTGGGTGGTTGTTAAGACTAGCGCTACCAGTCTGCATGACAGTTCTCCAGCTACATCCAATTCTCGCACCATTTTCCTGAAGGCTGGATGAGAGGGGGTTGGTGGCAGCAGGGCTATCTGTCCACACATGGCAGGTAAAAGATTAAGCTTGTTAATACCAATTTAAGACTATTTGAAATAAACTGACAGGGCTGTTTCAGTCAGCTTCCAGGTTCCTGGAGGCAGCGGGGGACAATTTAGTTACCTGGAGTTGGGATGCCAGTGGCAGACCTGGAAGCCAACACTCCAGGCATTCTTAGAGGCCCTCTCTGCCTGCACATTGCAGGAGCAGCAATGCGCCACATTGTAGAGGTGCTCCCTGAAAGCTCCAACCCTACAGTAGTGGCCTAGCTGCAGATTTTGAAAAGATTGGAGAGAGGGTGCCTTCATTTTGAAGTGTACTCTCCCTCACATACCTACCATCATAGCCTGCTGCTTCTTTCAAGCCGGAAGGCCTATTATTGGCCCTCCAGTTTCAAGAGCCCACCCAAAGTCCTTAATTGGACACTGAGCCCAGCCTCTGGCCTTTAATTTGTCACTCAAGAGAATATCACACTGACTGCTCCCTCCTGATTTGACAGGCCAGCTGCTGCAAGGAAAATCCTGTTCCTGATGCCTGATTCAGCACAGCGCACACTACAAGGAATCTATTGCAAATGTGAACAGGAAAAACAGTGAGGGTCTTCAACAAATCAGATTAAAGAATCTTCACAGAGACATGCAGAGTTCAAACAAGAAAGTGTAAAGCAGAAAATATAAATTAGACATAAATATGCACAAAAAGTGAAATAAAGATTGTGTACTACAGATCGGATAAGAGACAGAAAAAGTTTTTAAAAATTAAATGTCCAGTATTAATCTTCTTCTCGAGGAATGAGACTCCATGCTGTAAAATTAAATTTTCAAGGCCACAGAGGTTATTCATAAGTAATTATTGCTTCCTGTGCCATTAATGACATTTATTCCCAAATGCACCAGCCCTAAATTTTTGCAGCTGACTTTAGTGCATACTTAGTAGTCAAGTACCCCAAATTCACATTGTTGCCATCATTTCAATAGCAAGTCTATTGGCAAGCAATGCAATGGTGCACACTGTGGACAAGTGGGGTTACCTCTGACAGCAACTTCCAGATATCCACATTTAAATATGCATGTGAATACTCCAGAAATTTCAGTTGGATTTCCTCCGTAATAATGGTGAGTGCTTATAGACTCACTTGGATACACATTGGAAATTCTAGGCCAATATTAGTTATCTGTGAGCAGATTCACCACACTATCTCTAGGCTGCAGGAAATGCATAGCCATGGAAAATCAAGGCAGACAGTGGCAACAAAAGCCATGGGTCTGAATTTTGCGAACATGGTGCGCGTGATCAGCAGGCCCAGAAGCAGCCTCAATTACCATGTCCACCTGTGAACATCAGAAGATTGAGGTTTCACAATTGCTGGCCAATTACGAGCCAGCCAGTGTGAAATACGCCCCCACATTGGGGAAGGGCTGCCGGCAGGAGCAGGAGTGTGGCGGCCGCCGGGTCCAATGGGGACCCGGCAGGAGGTTTTAAAATGGCTGAGGCAGCACCTTGAAGGCTGCTAGGATTTCCAGAGGAGGCAGAGAGAGCTGTCCAAATATAAGCTGAAGGTATCACATTAGCACCCGCTCGACACGCCAGGTGGGAGGGCAATGCAGGTGGACGCTCTGCCACCCGCTTCTTGGGCGAATGCCTGCGTACTCTTGTGGAGGCAGTGAGTGCCAGGCAGGACATCCTGATGCTGCAGGATGGCACGAGGAGGCCACCCCAACAAACAAAGAAAGCCTCTGTAGAGGTGGCAGCCCAGGTCAGTAGGCACGACATGGTGCACTGCACCTCGATTCAGTGCCAAAAAAAGTTCAATGATCTTCTGCACTTAGGAAGGATGAGTACCAATTTGGCATGGTACTTTGTGGAGAAGTCTTGGAGGGTGGCCGTCCTTCCTGGCATTCGGGTGTAAGACTCAGGGTAACAGAAGGCACATATACATGTGCCTGCTCAGGCTTGGAGATCAGACCTGTAGCTCTGGGTGCATATAAGGGTCAGGTGTGAAAATATGATGGGCACTCCAACCTGCTTCCCAGATGTGGGGCAGGTGTTTGGAGGGGTGGGTGGCGAACCTGGCATGGTGTTGCAGGTAGAGGGTGGACTAATGAATGGACCGTTGTCCGTACAGGAGAAGAGAAGGCATAATGCTGCTGAGCACACAAGAATAGGTGGTGGGGCGGCCAACCTTCTCATCCTGAACAAATGTGAAATTGGCGCCCTGGAGCTTGAGTGCGAACATGCACCAAGGTCATCAGGCCGTGGAGAGGCAGGTGTCTCGGAGGAAGGTAAGAGTCCAGTGGACAGATGTGGGATAGGCGGAGACTGCAAACAATGTAGGGTCCTCTCTTCTCAAAAGATAACTTCTAATCAAGAGACCCCAGAGATCCAGCAATGACGATGGCACCATGATAGTCTCACTAGGCTTCCTAGCATGCACATTCAATATGTGATGATTGATGCCACTGACATATTGTCTTCCTCCCTCAGATGCACCATTTTCCAGAGGCACCTGGGACCTCAAGGACCCTCAATTGACACTGGAGGAGGAGCCACACACAATCAACCCGCATCACACCCTCTCTGGCTATCAGGCACTAGCTCAGATACAAGCATGTTGGTGGGCTGTAGTTCATCGGCTCAGATGGTTGTGTACTATGGGGTGGACACGGCACACTCGCATGAGGAGCTGGCGGAGGCAGAGAGTGCCAGGGCATCGACTGTCAGAGGACTGTTGGAGACCAGGATGATGCTGAGTCTGAGGCAGATGATAAGCCTCTGGAGTTGTCTATCAGGCAGCAGGTGCTGGATATCCAGCAGAATGCATGGGAAGGTCTGGCGGAGATCCCTGAGGGTTTGAGTGCCATGGTCTCTGTCATGGAGGAGTCCTTGAGGAACGTGAACACCTAGTTGACCCTGAACAGGAGCACACAGCCTTCTCCATTGAAAGAGTGGCGACTCTTATGGAGAGGCAGCTCCAGGAACAAAATCAGTGGTTCCTGGGGTCGCGCTTGGACCTGCACCCCCACACACCGGCAGTGACCTCAGGAGGAGGTCACTGCCAATGTGAGAGATGGATGAGGCACCTAGTCTCTCTGTTAGGTGTCCGTCCATCAATAGACAGTGGGAGGTCCAGACATACCTCACGTTGGCTCCTCTCACGGCTCTGCGGATGAGGATGGCAGAAAATTCGCCCCTCTGCTAGTGACCGTGCCATCTTTTATGATGGCTGATGAGTGCCCAGCCATGTCGCTGGCTGCACCCTCCCAGGTGGAGCCTGCTCATGCTCCCCCAGCCAGAGGACGACTGCCAAGATCATCAGGACTGACACAATAACATATTGAGCAATCTGACTCCAATGGTGCAGCCAGTGAAGGAGTTGGGGGGGGTGGGGACACCAAGACCCAGTGCTCACAAGCATAAGTTTAAGGCACTGTGAGCACAGGATGGGGTATTTATGGGTGACATTCTTTCATTTAATCAGTTTTATGTATTATTTTCTGTGTGACAGTAGGAACCATCTTATCTTACATTCCTCTTTTGAAACTCTGGAAAGGATATAAATCTAGATTTTGTTTCAATGCCCTGACTGACCTTCATGTTTTCCATAGGTGCAAACTTTATTACAGAGGTTGTGAGGCAACACTGGGATCATGGGATTGCCTCCTCAGAAATGTGTGGTAGGGAGACAGTGCCCTTGGCATAAGAGAAAAGCCATGCTTTGGCAGCCTAGCAGAAAGTGTGTTGAAACAAGGCCCCCCTGGTGTCTCTGCCTCCCTAAACGTTCCTCAAGCCTGCTTCCACATCCTCAACCTGTGCCTGCCAGGGTTCCACATCAGATCCATCTGTAGAGCCTTCCTCAGTGGCCTGTGGAGCTGCCTTGCTATCTTTATCCTCCAGTGGGCTCCCCTTGCCAGTGCCAGATTGTGCAGAGCGCAGCAGACAATGACAATAAGTAACATGTGCTCTAGATGATATTGCAGTGCACCATATGATTGGTCCAAGCAGCGGAACTCCATCTTCAGCAGGCCAATTATCCTCTCAACCACAGTCCTTGTGGATGCTGGACTTCTATTGCACCTCTCTTCTGCTTCTGTCCTAGGTGCTGAAGTGGCCTCATGAGCCACCTTTTAAGGGGATATCCTTTGTCACCCTGCAGCAAACCATCCAGCCAAGCTGGAGCCATGAACAGACTTGGCATTGGGAGTGTCGTAGGATGTATGTATCATGGGAGCTGCCACAGTACCTTGCACAGACTTGCAGAATCTGGGTCTCAGAGTGGCATACTACCTGCATGTTCATAGAGTGGGAACCCCTTCTATTCACAAGGGCACCCGGCTGACTTGCTGGTGTCTTGATGGCCATATGGCACCCTGGATGCAGGGGAACCCAGCAATAACTGTGAAGCCTCTGGTCTGCTCAGCCTGCCTGGCTTGGTCCATCAGGAAATGAATGATTATGAGGACCCGTATGAACAGAGCGTCAGTGATGAGCCTGACACAACTATGGACAGCTGATTGGAACACTCCACACAGATCTCCCACTGACCCCGAAAGATCCAAAAGTAAAAAAAAAATTGAGGGCTTCTCTAACCTTCAGAACCACTGGCATTGGGTGCCCACTCACACAGTTGAAGACAATCTTCGGACCAATCATCTGGCAGATTGATGTCATGGTGCCCCGAGAGAAGCGGAGCCTCCTGCGGCACTGGACCTCAGACATGTTGAGGTAGCTGGATCACTGCCTGTACACTCTGGCAGCAGGATAGTGGCATCTTCTGTGGTCCTTTCTGCCTTGCTCACCTTGCTGGCCCTGCACCACCTGTGCCAGTGCCTCTCCTCCCGCAGATCCATCCCTGTGACACTGCCTGTGGGCACCTGTCCTCTCCCATCTGCCCCTCTCTTCCTCCTCAGAGGAGGCTCTCCCAGTGGGGTACACAGTCCTCATCTGTTGAAATACAGCTGGCACTGCTCTATGCAATGAGGGCTGCACTCGGCTGAAATGCTCCAAGAGGGTCGACAAAACAAAGGAGTCCTCAAAACAAAGCTAACAAAGCAAACGCTTCAGAAGAAACCACAGGAAAAGATCTGAAATCTTAGCAAACATGCAGTATCAAATTCTTACACGAACTCCAGCAGCTCACACAGCCAACGCTCCTCTCCCCTTTTATCCCACCCTTGGATGAGAAAAGTGAATAAACGAGTTGGCTGCCTGCCCATGTTGCTCATGTGATGAGCATGAAACCGCATGTAAAATTTAATTCAATTGCACTTTTAATTGCCTTAAGTGGTTGATTAATTGTCGCCGGGCATGCTTCTGAGCGCTGAACGTGCCCGCTGACTGAACTATCGTGCGAGTGCGTGATAGGGTCGGGACGTGCACCTGATATCTTCATGTGAGATTTAATGCTCCCTGGGTTGAATGTGCACCCACTACTAGTGCGTAAAATCCTGGCCGTGAAAATAATGCAAGTTCTCCTCCCTCCAAAAAAAGCATCATGAATGGCAGTTCTGTGGGGTAAAACAATAGTGACTGTTGGTATCTAGTGCTGAGTTCAAATCATTTCAAGATGGGCATAATATAGGCTAAGTGCAAGGTAAAGATTCTCCAATGCTCCTCAGGAAGTACACCACTTGTAGAATCAATGTGATGTGTTCATTTTCCACAACACATGCTGTTGCAGCTCCTTTGCTTTGATATTTCCAAATTTTCCCAATTTTTATGTGAATTATGGACATTGTTATGATGCTGACTTGCACTATAGAAATAAACTTTTATCCTATCATTCTAGTTTAGATTGAAATTGAGGCTCAACACGAAGTATTATAGTTTACCATGGCACCATGTCCCTAAATTGAAATTTATTGTTTTTTAATCTTGTTGCATTTGGTGCGTTAAGTGTCAGTGTGCGATCATTTAGCCTCAAATATTGACGTACAGCTATCTTTAAAACATCAAACTACCTAACTTTATTTATAGTTTAGAGTCTATAAACTGAAAACAATTCAATGTGTGACAAATAGATTTTGCGTGCTCGTGCTTCAAATGAACTGATTCAATCCAGGATAGTGTTAGGGACGTAAGAGGGTTGAATTTAAACAACCCTGCTTTCTGCTCTCACCGCCCATCTGTAAACAGAAAGGTGTCTTAGTTTAAATGTCTTTATTTGCGGAGGTGTATTTCCCATTCCCTCAGTTTTGGTGTGATCCAATTTCTATTAATAACCCCACAGCAAACATGAATAGGGTGAACTTAGAGGGTTAGTTTATTTTCACACACTCAAAACCTGGGAGGAGATGTCACTACACAGCCCCCTTTGCATTCATACAATACATGAGGGATAGAGGAGGAAAGATTTACAGGGCAAAGACCACAGAGCAAGGCATTATTGTTTCACGTGAGTCCAAAGTCCAGAATCAAAGTCCAATGATGTATTCTTTCGCAGAGGTCAGTTGGCTGATAACTGATGCTGGAAATTGACTTTTCCATTGGAAATGATTTCCACGATGAGATAGGTACGCAGAGTCCTGTAGGCGATGGTATAGAAGTTCAGAAGTTCCAGTAGAAATAATGTAGATGGGGACCAGGCTTTCAAACCTGAACAAAGCCCCTTTTCTGAGTTGCTGTTTGGTAGTTAGGAGATGGCAGACAATTTACAGTCCAGCAAGACAGAATAAATGGTTCTCCCAGTTAGGAGGGGTTCATGTCACATGACCCCCACCTCTCCACTTTGGGTTTGACAAAGGGTATGTATTCCTTTGTCTGGGTTCCTAAGATGGTCAATGTCCCAACCATTATGAAGTTGAAAACAAGGTTGCAGTGCTCTTTGTTCTAGAAAACTAGTAGACTCCAGTGGCCTTGCCTGGCTAATGAAATGTAAATGGCCTTTGTATAATTCCCTTTGAGTTTTGTCTCTGCAGCCCACAGGGGTTATTAGAGTCTCGTCAGAGATAACAAGGCACAAATGTCTTTGATACTGCTAGATTAGCTCCTATTGTGTGAAGGTCACAGCCAGACATGGCTTCAGTCATTTTAAAAGGCCATTGTCCAGTTTTAAAATTTTAGGATAAAAGCAAAATATAGCAAATGCTGGAATTTTGAAATATGAACAGAAAATGCTGGAAAAACTCAGCAGGTCTGGCAGAATCTGTGGAGAGAGAAACAGAGTTAACATTTCAGATCCATATGACCCTTCTTCAGAGCTCTGAAGGAGGGTCATACGGACTCGAAACGTTACCCCTGTTTCTCTTTCCACAGATGTTGTCAGACCTGCTGGGTTTTGCAGCATTTTCTGCTAAAATTTTAGGAATTAGTCATGACTGATGTATATAACATATATATTTCATAAAAATATGTGAGGTCTTAGCCCTGTTACAATAGGTTTGGGGTTTGCCTCCAAAATGCCTTTCATGATCAATAGCTGAATGGTTGTGTAAAATTACTTGAGGACGAAGAAAACCTGGGTGAGAAAATAGAGGGGAGCTGACACCGGTGAAACAACCCTGAAACCATGATTAAAAACCATGTACTTGTGTGCTTATTTACAGAGAAACTTGAATCTGGAAACACTAAAAAATGCATTGCAAAGGGGAATACAATTCTTGGAGGCTTTGCTGACTCATATAGAATGGGAAAAAAGGCCCTTTATCCACATGCATTTGTTGCATTGTAGCTAATAATTTTAGGTGTATACATTTGGCATACCGAATACATATTTGCCTATTGATTACAATGTTTGTCATGTTTAATACTTACATTTTCCATAGTTGCCATGGGCACAATGCTGTGCATGGCAGCTCCAAAATGTTTCTTTTCTCAACAAAATGTAACAAATCAAACAGACCCTAACATTATATAAAGATTGGTTCTGCCATCTTTAAGTTTAATATAGGAAGTGCCCCAGAAAAGTTATTCTGAAAAATCAATTCACATTGAAATATTAGGAGTGTTTATTTTTGTTGAATGTGACATTATTTAGTAGGGGTTTATAGGAATGTACTAAAATGGCAAACATTATTTAACTATATTTTAAAAAAGTAATACATTTATTATTCTATTAATTTGGTTTAATAAACTGTAGTGCGTGCTCATTCTCTGCAAGTTAGGCAAAATGCAATTACAAACATGTTTAACTCAAAACGACAAAAGGTGAACTTCATTCAATGAATTGAAAAAAAGAATACAAAGCAATGCATTTATCTAATATCCATACAGCAAAAGAAACTAGTCCAGGAATAAAGAAGGAAAAAAAGAAACAGACGCAGAGCATGTAAGTGTTGTAATAACAGTTAACGCATTCACAATCTTTGTCTGTTCTCCTCTTCTCCTGCAGTTTCTCTATCTTCCTTGTCAAGGGAGGCTGTGAAAATACAGGCATTTAATTATTCATGGGAAGTGTACATAGGCAGAATTTAAATGACTGATCTGTATAACTTGAAGTGCTTTATACTGGCGTCAAGTGCTGTAAATTAGATTATAAAGTAGGTTAAAAAAGCAACGGATCACTTTATTGATTAGCACGTTTTGCATACCAGGTTACTCGTTTTAATGATTATAAATGTCCAGCTATTTCATTGTCATTCATGCTTTCCGCACAACGCAAATTCAAACAGATGAAGTGTTCGGTCATAACTGGCAGCGTAAATACGGACAAATATATAAACAGAATTATGATCTGACAAAAATATACTCATAAATATCAAACAAACACATATTAGCTACAATAAGGTATCTGTTCAGTTTATAAATAATCTACAAATTAAAAGCAAGGCAAAAATAAGTAAACGAAGTGACAGTTGCAACAGAAACGATCAAAGGGCCCCTGGACGATTCCTTGGAAAACCAGAAAGGGGAACGCTCAGAATAGGGAACAGAGTGACAGCGATTGAAAGGAATACTAAAACGATCAGATTGAGATCCTCCTTTCTGTCGTGTGTTTGCGGATGTACGGGGCAGACACCAGAATCACATCAGCATCCTTCACGAAAGGAGCACATATTGTATTTACATTTAAAAATAAAAACAATGAGCTGACTGTAGCATAGCACCGCCAAACCTAGCATACCGCTGCACAACGGCAACAATTATGCCAAAAGATAATTGAAGAAATATCAGTACTTATCTAATTTTAGCAATGGAAGAGGCAGTGAGGCGATTGAGTGCTAGCACAGTTTACATGGGCTTTGTGTGGGTGGAGGAGAAGGTGTGCTCAGTTGGCGTGGCTGGTTTATGTTGGGGGGTGTGTTTATGGGGGTGGACGCGTTTAGCTGGCGTGCCTGTGTTTGTGTGGTTGGGAAGCGGTATTTAGGTTGGGTGGGTGGTTTACGTGATTGAGTGGTTTATGTAAAGGGTTGGGGGCGGGGTGGTGCGTTTAGTTGGGATGAGTTGAATGTGTGGATGGGAGTGTTTCTTTGGAATGGGTGGTTTATGTGGTTGGGAAACTGTGTTTAGTTGAAGTGTGTAGTTTATGTGGGTTTGTGCATTCAGTTGGGCTGGGTGGTATATGTGGGTACGAGTGTTTAGTTGGGATTGGGTGGTTTATGTGGTCGGGCGTGTTTAGTTAAAGTGGGTTGCTTTGGTGGTAGATGGTTCATGTGGTTGGGACGCCTGTGTTTAGTTGGGTGGGTTGTTTATGTGGGCGGGGGTATTTAGTTGAAGTGGATGGCTTATGTGGTTTATGTGGGTAGGAGTGTTTAATTGAGGTTGGTGGTTTATATGGATGGGTATGTGTTTAACTGGGCTAGGTGTGTTTAATTTGGGTTGGTGGTTTATGTGGGTGGGAATATGTTTAACTGGGCTAGGTGTGTTCAGTTGAAGTGGATGGTTTATGTGGGTGGGTATATGTTTAACTGGGCTAGGTGTGTTTAGTTTGGGTTGGTGGTTTATGTGGGTGGGTATATGTTTAACTGGACTGTGTGTATTTTGGACTGGGTGGGCGCTAGGACCCCGAGGCGTGCTAGAGCGTGTTTAGCTTTCGAGTGGCCCGGGACCTGTGTGCTCGAGTCGCTCCTCCAGCAATTTGACGCAGGTTATGGATAGTGGACGGTCATCACTCGGGTGTCACTCTGGATCAGCATAAATTAGCGTTGCCGGAGGTTGTGTCAGCAGAGAGAGGCGCGCTCCCGAGGCACGCTCCCGAATGCGTGCGGCCCCGAGCCGGCCTGGCGCGCGCACTTGGCTGTCGCCCGCTGCCGCTGCAGCATCGCACTCGGAGCAAGCCAACTTTCCCGGCTCAGGGCTTTTCCTCCTCTGGCAGCGGACTGCAGCCGCTCAGCCCTTCAGCGGGAGGCTTGGAGCCCCTCCTCCCCCCCCTCCACCTCCCTCGGGCACACAGGTAAGAGTTGCGAGCGCCCCGGTCCTCAGCTGGCAGCAGCTCTCGCTGCTTCCCTCACTGAGGAATCCCGAAAGGACGGGGAAAACTATCTCACCCTCCGCCTTGTGCTCGCCCCTTGCACACTTGGGCTCGTGTTTTGAGGCAAATAATATGCAGGCTGCAACCATCCTTAGTTTTTGCATCGCGCCCTGTGTAGGGTTTGAAAACCCGGGCTGTTTGATTGTAATTAGACAGATGTGTAATTGTCCTAAAGTCTCTCATTTTCCATCGGTTCGATAACATCAGTATTCTAAAATAGTGAGATACTTCAAAAAAATCATTCTCTGCATATGTAAATATAAACACTCATCCGATTTTAAAATGCACGCTTTCTAATTATTCTGAATGCATCACTTCGGCGACAGAAAAAAATGCTATAGTACTTTGTGGATCATACAGCTGAATTATGGTAAAATGGGCTTTGCCACATCAATTAGCATTCGGCACTGAAGTCAGTGAAAGCTAACGAGCATGATTCCGACACTTGTAGAGGTTTATGTAATCTTACTGTTTTCCTTATTCTTTAGCTGTACTGTTTAACTTTTTTTTAAAAGGAGCAGCCATGAAGAGAAATCTGACCATGAACAAATTTCTGCCTTCAGCCCTTATTAGTCTGGCGTTGGTGGTCTCCTGGCTAGCAGGGTGAGTAGAGGAGTGATGAATATTAAACCTTTTTCACCTATGGCTTCCTACTAACCTTTTATAAACTTCAGTTGTGCCAGGCAGGAGGGAACGTGTCCAGCTTCAGGTTTAAGCAATTACCAATCTCAGATCCATAAGATACATGGGTGGTGTTTCAACCTTGGGCATTTCAGTCAGAAACTGAAATACATTATTGTTTTAAATGCATTCTCTGTTCACTGGACCTGTACGCTTTTCTCAATCCAGTGTTCAACCTGCCTTTTGAGAAGGGAGAGAAAAATGTCAATGTAGCTAGGTGTATGGCCACAAAAATGTCATTTATTTTTAAGTACCTACATTTCTTCCTGAGACATAGTATGCTTTAAATAAAAACTAGTGATAGAGTTAACCAAAAGCGACACTGAAATCAGAAAAGTAAGGGGATGGGTATAGTTCTCTGAATTACTGAAGTGCGTTTCTCTGTACAGAGGAAATAGCCAATAATGTGGCATGTATTTGTAAAGCAAGAATAAACCTAGTTCATACACAGGCCTACAATAGGACTGTTAATTGTAATGTATTGTATTGATGTGTAAATGACAGTAAACTTAATTGTTTATATTTCAACAAAAGTAGAAAATATTGGAAGGGTTGAGGCAAAAAGGCTCTGTTTGACAGCTGGCATGTTGAAATTTTCCCAATTTCAAAATGGCTGGTATGAATAAAGTTTGTGGTTATTTGAAGACAATGGAGAGAAGTATGTTTTAATCGGCAGAGTTTTGGTAAATATTGAGATGTCAGTAACTATGGTTTTATGGAAAAATTATCAGGTGATTTTCACCTTAGCTCAGTTTGAGAAATGAAAAGCTGCTATTCATTTAAAACCTCTAGGTGGAGTCAGCACACAACTTCAGCACAGAAAGCAGTTATTGCTGCCTGAATGAGCAAAGGTCTTATTGGTTAAAACTGTGAAAACTGACTGCTTGGTTGTAGGTATTTAAAAAAAAATGTATGCTTAAGGGAAAACAATTTGAACATATCAATAGAATAGTGCATTAGTATTGTAAAATATGTCTTGTAGTATTAGAACTCTTCTGAGGGTCCAATAGAATGACCTGTGACGCTACCAGTTATGTTGATGTTTTAGCATAAGCTGAGCAAGATGGGTCCTATATAAGTAAGGTTAGTCAGTTATTAAGGTAAGTTTAAAAATTCATATAAACACTGTAGGTCAGATCATTAAAAATTTATAAAAATCTGTGCTAAAATATGATCTTTCAAAACTTAACTCGTGAACCAGATATAAATTGGACATTGTCAAGATCACTATTTTAAAATTAATGAGGGAAGAATTTTTGTGTTTTATGTGTTAGGGATTGTTATGGAAAGATTTCCTCTAATTGGTGTTTCTAGAAAAATCAGCATTGTTCCTTTAGGAATAAAGGTAAGAATAAATCATCTGCTCAAATAAACTTTTTAAAATTACTATTTATCCCTTGTTTGATTTGAGCAGTTCAGTTCTTTTGCGATTTCTCACATCATAGCATTGAAAATGTTTGTTTCTATCAATGAGATACTAATGACATGGCTGACCATTTTTACAATAGGCAATAGGGTAGGGGTATCCCGACTATGACCCATACAGGGTTCACAAGCCCTGTCAATGTAGATAACTTAGTTTTATTTACATTTGTGTTTATTATCCTTGATTTGTCCCATTTTAATGTTGTGGACTTGGAAGTTAGAAAGAGCTGCGCTTAGTGCTGTTACCTTGTTGATGGATAAATCCTAAATCAGAGACCCCAAATAGTTAGTATATGGAGCTTGAGAAATTTATCAATTTAAGTAATCATTGATTGAAACTACTCATGGGTGGTTGTGAGCCTCCATGGTATGTACCTAATCTTGAACATTGTTATAAACAAAACACAACTACTTTACTACATGTTTAACAAAATAAGTCTTACATAATAAGCATCATGTTTACAATTTTCATTGCTAATTGTCAGCATTAGCGGTTATTAGTTTTCCAAATACAACTATTTCACTAGGAGTATCCATTCAGAATATCAGATAGCTATGCATCATAATCATAGATTTATTTTCTCTATAACATATATAAATAATTCACACACCAGCTGTGGAATTGTAAAATAAAAATAGAAAATGCTTTTAATGCATAGCAGATCAGTCCACATCTGAATGTGAAAGACAGGTTAATTCTTTGCTTGAGATGCTGTGTCAGAACTGATGCAGAGGAATCATGCTAGATTTCTCACAGTGGCAGGATTTTTGATATACTTGCATATCACAATTAGCAGCCCGAATTACTGGTGACATTTAAGTCTGTTAAATGTGCATCAGGACTAGTTGGTGCTATGAGGTTTTCACTCGCAATTACTGTTGTATTTTTTAAAAATAGGCCTGTGTTAGGACTTCAGTTATATTGAACGTTATGCAAAAAATATTCTGCTCTTTTGCCATGATAGGCACCATGAATTATGTTTTATTAATTTTACAATATTATATGGAATATAAAAAATGCATAGTTATAATACTTACCATAATGGTAGTTGCGATATAAGACTAATAAATGACCAAAAAAATCAAAATGTTGATGTAAAAGTCAACATCATTGTCTTGTGTAACTCTGCTGCAGTCGTTCATGCCCGACGTAAGGCATCCACCCACTGAACCTGTGGGCGAAGCAAGCCTGTGCTTTGGCACATACTGGTGCTTTGCCATGCAGCACTCTCCATTCTTTTTCCTTTTAGACACTTTTTTATACATACATAAAAGATGTATTCAACATGATCAATACAAACAATGTTACAAATATTCCAGACGCATTCATCATTGTTGTGTTTTGCTAGGTGTTCATTATTTTCCTTGCATGCAGAAGATCCATCAGAAGCAGTCTAGAGTTAAAATTTGAAGGACGCAGTACAGTCCATTCATATAGTGTGGAAAAATTGACTTAATAACAAGAATTTAAATACATTGTACAAAATACATCTTGCCAGTTAAAGTGGTTGTAAACTTATAATTTACTATTTAACTTTAAGTTAAATCGTAAGCGGTATGACTAGTAACCATGTGTCAAAAAGAATTATTGACACATGTTGGTCGATGGTATTTTCTGGAAGTCATGCGCTCACTATTGAATGTCACTGAGCAATGGGAAGAAGACTAATGCTATTAAGTTTATATGACATCTGGTGCCCTTCTTTCAATCTGGCTTTGAAAGAAATCATTTCGTTTTGGTGGATTGATAGGTGGTGAACCACAAGTATCAAAAGTCAAAGCAAATTCTCATTTGTCAAGATGATTGCATTCATTGGTGACAATTTATCTAATTAGATTCTTTTGAGCCCTTCTTTCAAAAGAAACAGTTGCCGATCATTTTAGTTGCATTAGTATGTCAGATGCAACTTGGAAGTGGGTGTTATAGATTCAATTGCCATCAAACAAAAACATTTATATAGCCAACTTACTAGAGGATTACATGTTGACTTCTTTCTTTATGCTCATGTTGTTATATTAAAAATAATTTCAGATAGATTTGAAAATATTACGTCAAATTTGGAGAAGCATACATATAAAACATGTTCAGTGTGTTTGGCTGCCTGCTATCACAATAGCATGACAGTAATCAGTTTGAACTATTGGGGGTCATGGGGGTATAATCAAGCCTGTTGATTTGTGGTTTTCATTTAAAGATAAAGTTTGGACTTGTGGTATTATCCCAAAAGTCCCAGAAAATATGAATTCTTTGTAATAAAAATGACATTTTACATATTAGTCACCACAAAGGAGTAGGCCTAATTATAAATTGTGAGAAGCACTTAATGCCATTCTTGAAATACTGGTTAAGAATTCCAAAACTCTGTTCGATAAAAATGGAATTTGATTTATTCACTTAAAAAAAACATGTAGCCTTGGATATAATTCAAGACTAATTGGGATATGATTCTGGTACTAATTTAACATCAACCTTACAACGTCAAATGAAATAGTCATAAAGTGATGACACAGTTGTTAAAAAGTATCAAAAAATTCACTAACCTGTGAATATTGGATGCTTGTGAGTGAATTATAATGGTCTGTAGTGAAGGTAAACTGCTTGACTTTCACTTTTACAGTTTATGATATTTAAACTACTTGATTAGAAGAGAAAAAATTGCAGGGCCGTTGGGAAATGGTGGGGAAGTGGGACTAGCTGAGCTTCTCTTAAAGACAGCTGGCACAGACACATGGATTGATTGGCCTCCTGTGCTGGGCCTGCATCTGCGCTGTAACCATTCTATGATTCTAAATCACTAACAGATATGCCGTATTCTCAACTGAATGTATGCAAACGGACGTGTCCTGAAATAATACAGGTACCCAGATTGAACAGTACATCTCTAAAACACAGAAAACCCATGATATAAAAGCAGAAAATGTTGAAAAAGCTCAGCAGGTCTGGCAGCATCAGTGGAGAGAGAAACAGAGTTAATGTTTCAAGTCTTTCTTTGAAGAAGAGTCATATTGGACTCAGAACATTAACGCTGTTTCCCTTTCCACAGATGCTGCCAGACTGGCTGACTTTTTCCAGCATTTTCTGTTTTTGTTGCAGATTTCCAGCATCTGCAGTATTTTGCTTTTATTTTACATTCATTGTTGATCCATGTATTTGAACCTTGCACATGCCTGTTCAACAATTTCAAGAATAACCAAAGGATACATGCACAGTAACTGAAATAATGGGCCCAAATCTTCCAAGGAGCGGGAATCACCATTAGATTGCCACTCCACTCCTACTTTTCTGCTCCACGATGGAACTCCACATTCCTGGCCAGTCTTCCAATCCTGGCTACTTCAGAAATGTGGAGTAATCTCCCATCGAACTGCTTCCACGTAGCCCTGGATCACTGGGGGAGAAAAAGTTACATTCCCTTTTTACGGCCCTCATTGCGGTATTCTGGTAGGTGTTCACTAACATACTGAAAAGCTTTGGGACATTTCAACAGCTTTTCAGTGTGTTAGTGAGTGAGCGTGTGTGAATGAGTGAATGGTAGGTGTGGAAGTGGGTAGGATGGGTGAGGTAAGTAGGCAGGTGGGGAGGGTGGCAGCTGGATGAAGTCGGCAGGTGCATCAGGGGTAGTCAGGTTGGGCAGGGTTGTTATGTCAGGCTAGCTGGGTCAGGGGGTTGGAGTTGGGGGGTGGAGGTTAGTTAGGTTGGGCTTGGGGGAGTGTTGGGGTGGGTGGTGGGAGCTAGTTAGGAGTTAGACTAGAATTTTTTTTGTCAACATTTCCTGGGTAGTTGTCCAGGTAAGTAAGTTGGAATTGCCTGAAGACTCCGACTCTAACTCAGAGTTGGAGACCTTTTCAGAAGGCTCCAGGAGCAGGGGAATTTCCCATTGAAAGTTCAAACTTCCTGGACAATTTCCATGGAGTCAGTGTGTCGGGATTCCCGAGAGGTCCCAGAATGCATCTTGAGGGGGTTATGTTTCCGATGATCTGGAGACTGTAGGATTTGGACCAGTCTGCATTCCACATAGCCTGTGCTGGACATTTCCTGCATTCGGAGCTGTGAAAGTGGTGAACCCCAGTGTTCAGAACAGTAAAAGTAAACCTCCAAATATAAGCTGGTTATCTATGAAAAACTGACAAATGTAACAATGACATAAAAATAGTGAATGTGTATGATACTTTTGTAAAGAAAACACACACAGAATCTATTAATGCACTGAAATACAGGACTTCATAATCAATTGTTGATGCAAGCATCAGATCGAATGTTTTGGTCCAATTGTATACAAGAGAGATTATATGGCACACCTGTCTGTGTTATCATTATTTGTGAAAGAACGAGAAGCCTTGATGAGAAACAGTATTGTGTTGAGCCCCGTTGTGACCCTGAGGCTTCACTGCTTGGATGGGTTGTTTCAGTGTATCATAGAATACCTTAAAATGCATGAGCCATCGTTTGATGAAGATAATTCTGTGTGGACTCAGCAAATAGTTGAAATTTCAACTTTGTAAACTGGTGTGACCGGCATCACCTGACACTATAGTGGGCCCATAATTTGTGTAAGACAGGTCTATATGGGGAAATGTTGCCAAATAAAATGACTTATACCTTAAATTTGGTATGAATACTTGTACTCATGGTTGTTTGGATTTGTCATAAGCTATCGGCTAACACATAATTTTGTGGTTTTTGACATTATTTTACAGTAGGTCTTTTAAATATAAATAAATAATGCACTATTCATTTGTATTTGTTGGATATGTTTTGTAGTGTTAGTAGGATTACTGCGTTGGAACGTTACAGAATTTGTTTTTTTTAACTATGCATTTTCATCACAAATACCAAGATATCCCTGTGAAAATGTTGGGATTGCATTGTCCACTGATTCCTTCCTGTGTGTTTCGATATTGACCGTGGAGCACTCTCAAGCATCCAGCAATATAAAATGAGCTATGACACGACATATGACTAATTCCTAAAAGGTTTACCTTTTGCATAACAGTGGATTTAACTGCTGTAGAAAAGAGAATGTATTACCTTTTTTTCTGTCAATTGCTTTCTTAAAATAAGATCTTTGTTAGTTCACCATTTCAGGTTTTCAAGTAAGCTAATTCCAATCCATAACAGATTTAATGGTTTTGTTACATAATGCACGTTGCTTGTGTTGTACATTGTGCATGGATAATCTAAGAATGTCATCAATATAAAATGGAAGTTAGTTAGATGGGAAATATAATTAATCTTCATCTGTTAATTAAATGAATCAAACAACTGCACCAATCTTGTCTTTTTAAATTCTGCATTGCCAGGTTTTCTAATGGTATACAGCACAATGTACAGCCTATCCATTTTACTCCATGAATAGGACACATTTCACACAGGAAAAAAGACAAAAATGGCAACTGTGAGGAACTAAGACCTCAGGCTGTATATTTTTATAAAATATATATAGATATGCTCATTACTATTTATAAAACTATAAAACTGAGCAAAGATCCTTAAAATGGCTGAAATTGTCTATCTGTGAACCTTGGATGGGAGAAGCCGCCTGGCAGTTTTAGGAAAACTCACACCTCGTTATCTGTGAGGAGCCACTAACAACTCCTTTGTGGACTGTAGGGCCGAACTGCAAGGAGAGCTATACAAAGGCTAACTGCATTTAATCACCCAGGCTGGCCAGATGGGGATGGATCGTCTGCTAAGACAAAGGCCCTTTCTTTCAATTCCTAATGGCTGAGGCAATTAACTGTCTTCAGAACTCACATGATGGATACACATCCTTTGTCAAAAGCTGATTGGAGAGGTAGGAGGTCATCTGACATGGGCTTCCGGCTTGTGGAACAAGTAATATTGCTTTGCTGAACTGCATAGCCCAGTCTGCTGTTTACAATCTGACTGGCAGCCTCACAGAAAAGGAGCCTCTGCCCAGGTTGAACACTTGGCCCCATCTACACTGCTTCTTGTGGAAGCTCTGTACCATTGCCTACAAGACTGATTCATCTCTGTGTGCCAATCTCATTGTGTGAAGTCAACACCACCAGAAAACTGAATTGTACAGCATCGTTTTTTCAGCCTGCTGAGCTGTGCATTGTGCTAACACATTGGTCTTTGATTCTTGACTCTGGGACCCACGTGAAACTTTTTTTTTCTCTGTGGTCTCTTCACTGTAAATCTTTCTTTTTTCTATCCCTCTCTTTACTGCCTGAGTGTGGAGGAAATGTTGCGATCCTCCTTTCGTGATTTGAGTGTATGCAAATAAACTAACCCTTTGAGTTTGTCTTATCTCGGGTTTGTTCTTTTTTTTATTCATTCATGGGATGTGGGCATCGCTGGCTAGGCCAGCATTCAGTGTCCATCCCTAATTGCACTCGAGAAGGTGGTGGTGAGCTGCCTTCTTGAACTGTTGCAGTCCAGTTATTAATAGAAAATTGGATCGCACCAATCATGCCACCACTTATAAAGAGGGAAACAAATGAAAAGTCCCTTTCCATTTATGGAAGGGTGGTGAGAGGAGAAATTAGTGCTGTTTTAAATTAACCAACCCCCCCCCCCCCAAACCGATCCTGTTTGTAACACATCCCAGTGTGAACGCTGAAGCGGGCCTGCTTTAAACCATTGTGTCTTTCCATCTACAGGTTTTACTTTAACTTTGTATTTGTCTTCAATTATCCTTTCATGATGAACTCCATAGCATAATAAAAATGGTTTCCTGTTCCATGCGTAATTTAAAAAAAAATCATACGCCTGTATTTTTGAGCACTCCTTGGCATTTCAGAAAGTATGGGGTAGATTTTTGTCTTTAGTGAAATAACATCCACTTTTATATAGCATCTTTCACAATGTTAGGATGTCCCAAAGTGTTTTAACAGCCAATGAAGTAATTTTGAAGGATAGCCAACCGTCTGTTGTGGAGTCCGTCTGATTTGCCTTTCTTTGAAATCCAATGGGTGGTATCAGTGGACAATTGGGGAAAATTATGGATATTAATGGTGTACAGCAGCTGATATCAACCACAATTAATGGCCTGGATATTGTGGTGGTAATGACAGCATAATTATTAGCATTCTCTGTCATTACTTCACTGAAACTGACAGCAACTTCTCGAACCATTCATACGCAGAATAACACGGAAATCCAGAAGTTGCTATCAGTAATTCTACGATTCCCCAGAGGGTGTGCTGGTGAGTCATCCACAGACGGCAATTAATGGGTTACCAACTGATGAATACACCACTTGTGCTATTGGTTTTGCTGTAAAAACCCTTGAAAAAGTTACACCTTTGTTGAATGAAGTATAATTGTGTTTTAATGGTGTGCAGACTTCAAAATTATTGCTAAACACCCTCACTGACCCGCCCCCAGCCAACTTCCAAGAAACTAATTTTATATTTGGAATGTCAAATTTCTCCATGATAATTCACATTTTAATTTTTTTAAAGTTTGTTCATCTTTGTTTTAGCTTCTGTCTTATCCAAACATAGTTATTTATTTCGCTATCTGAAAATTTAAATTTAAAGGTGAAGGATGTTAAGTGCTTTTAGCTTCCTGGTTTGCTGTGTGTCAACGCTTCAAAGTGATTGGCTTCTTCCTGCTTGCTGACATCAGTGCTGCTGCACACCAAGTAATCCCCTTGACCAGGCATCAGTTTCAAACTGCTGTTGGGAATGTAGGAAACTATGCTACAGAGATCACCAGATCTTTGTGGGCAGCTTTCTTTGATGTCAGCAGTGAGTGCCCTTCGCCACTGACCATAAACTCTGGGGCAATGAAAAGCATCAGAAATATTTAATTTGTGTGTGCATAGGTTTTGTAGTAATTTTTTTTGTTTGCCCAGGCACCATTTTCCTTCAACTTACTTTTATTTCAGTTGTCCACATAATTAAGTTTCATTTAACCCTTATCCAAGATACTGTTTGAGATATTTGTGCTAATATATTTACTCAACAAGCTTGTCTTTCCAAATGTTTTCACCTTGAGTGATTAATTCATGTACTTATTAAATCAAATTAAGGATGACACATCATAAAAAATGCCTTCTAAAACAATGGCACATTTCCTGGTTATTTTTCTGTCAGAATAAATTTCACAAATGCACTTTTGAACGTTAGTGGGCTTCATTTACGCCTTTTACCAAAATTGCTACTTTCTTATAAGTAAGGAGTGTAATTCTGGAATCGCACGAATCAGTCCCTGCATTTACTTTGTTCTGTTGTAATCCTATGTCAACTATCAATTTTGAAATCTGCTGGACCTGCTGAGTTTTTCCAGGTATTTCTGTTTCTGTTTTTGTTTTGAAATACTTTTGTTGGGAATGCTTGACACTATTGTTCATTGTCATTCATTTTAACTCGCTAAATCAAATAGAACAATATTTTTTTGTCATTAGTGAATATTTACAATGAGGAATTGATTTGCAAAAACAAGCCTTGAAATTAGTGCTTTAAACTGCATCTAGATTTAAGCCTATTTAAGAGGCATCTACTTAAGTAATTGGTTGATATTTTATGACTATGAGAAACAAGTACAACATCAGTACATAAATATCAGTGATCAGTTATAACACAATTTTAAGAATTTTTTTCCTAAGTGCTCCTTAAATAAATTATTACTTCAAATTTGTAACATACTTCTGAGAAGCCAGTGCTGTATTAGAAATACCATTGGAAAATGACAAGTGACCAAATGAATTGTCATCTCTTCAAGGGGCACTTTATAAATTTCTCAATGTTTTTGAAAGAAAAGTACTGGAAAAAATGAGCTGACTTCTTCAGAACGAAGAAACAGATTGAGTATTTGAATATGTATAAAATTTGGCTTACTACCTATATTTTGCTGCTACTCTCTGCAGTCTTGGAGTATTTACTGAAAGATAATTATTTCAAGTGAAACATTTAGATTTTAGTGAGTCAGGGGCAAATCTGGGATGTTTTGGCAGCATTTTGGCTGCGAGTTTATTTGTCTATTTTGAATGAATCAGGAGCAAACACTGGTGTTTCAGAATGGCATCTGGAGAGCCTAAGCCTTGATATGGGTATAATATTCTGACCATTTTATCCTGGCCAGTTATGTCAAAATGTATAAACATAGCTTTGTGTTTTGTTTTTATCATTTCCACAGGCATTATTTGTATAACATCTGTAGCTGTGTATTTATCAGCTTCTGAAGTTTTTAAATAAAACATGCAGAATTGCAATGAGCTGCGTGCACACATTTTATCAATAATTAGTGATTTATTTCAGGGGACTACAATGCCTTAAAATGGTACAATCAATCATAGATGAAATGTCTTGTGTGGATCAGCCTCTCTATGTTACAACATTCATCTTAAGGTTTCTAATCGAGCTTGAATCACAGGCATGTTGGGATGGGAAAGGAGAGCAGAACTGCTTAGAATAGCAGAAAGATAGAGACTCTTCCATATCTGGTTGGTAGTACTTAAGCATTTCTGTCTAACCAGGTGCCTATTATGTTTACTGAGAATCTATTAGATTCATTTGACTAATAGCTCAGGATTCACCAATGTAACTGATTTATTTAGTCGCCACTCATAGAATAGATTAATAATTCATTTTCAGAGATGATGGGAGTGCCTGAGCCCACTGTCTCTGCTCATTTGAATCACCATGATTCAAAGCATATCATGCATTTAAATAAAAATGATATTTTTTGTCTGTGTACTACACCATGTATGGGTCACAGCTGGTAATTGCTTTCTGTTAGTTCATGTCTCTACAGTTAGATCAGGATTTTCATGAGGATATAGGGAGGTGTGAAATGTAAATGTCAACAGTCTCTTAGGTATATATAATTGGTTTCCAGAAGTATTTTCCTTTTGCCAATATAATGAGACATAAGATCTTTGTCTTTTAAAATCTTCGTGTACAGAGCAGTTGTTGTCACCACACTCCTATACTGCAGTGAGACCTGGACTGTGTATCAGCGACATACAAGTGTGCTACAGAAAGTTGAGCAGTAATGCCTTTGCCTCGTCCTCCGGATTCAATAGGAGGACCATTGAACAAACACTAGTGCCCTTCTTGACGCCAGCTCCACAAGCATTCAGGCAGAGCTCCTGAAAAATCAACAGTGATGGACTGGACATTGTGTCTGGATGGCCGAAAACTGCCTCCCATGGCAGGTCATGTTTTCTCAACTCTCAAATGGCCAGTCTCCCAGGGGAGCACAAAGAAAACGCTTCAAAGACACACTCTGAAGCTCAACTTGAAGTGTGAAAGCATTGGCATTAATGACTGGTTGGAGCTTGCTACCAATTGTTCAAAATGGTGACAACCTGCCTGCCGCAGATGTGTCTGTCCATGACAGTATCGGTAGGAGTGACCACCGCACAGTCATTATAGAGACGAAGTCCCGCCTTCACAGTGAGGATACCCTCCATCGTGTTATGTGGCACTACCATCATGCGAAATGGGATAGATTTCAAACAGATCTAGCAACTCAAGACTGGGCATACATGAGGCGCTGTGGGTCATCAGCAGCAGCAGAATTGTACTCAAACAGAATCTGTAACTTCATGGCCCAGCATATGCCCCACTCTCCCATTACCATCAAACCAGAGGATCAACCCTGGCTCAATGAAGAGTGCAGGAGGGCATGTCAGGAGCAGCACCAGGCGTACCTTAAAATGAGGTGTCAACCTGGTGAAGTTACAACACAGGACTACTTGTTTGCCAAACAGCATAAGCAGCAAGTGATAGACAGAGCTAAGCGATCCCACAACCAATGGATCAGATCTAAGCTCTGCAGTCCTGCCACATCCAGTCATGAATGGTGGTGGACGATTAAACAATGGACTAGAGGAGGAGACTCCACAGGTATCCCCATCCTCAATGATGGAGGAGCCCAAACATCAGTGCAAAAGATAAGGCTGAAGCATTTGCTACAATCTTCAGCCAGAAGTGCGGAGTGGATGATCCGTCTCAGCCTCCTCCGGAGGTCCCCAGGATCACAGATGCCAGTCTTCAGCCAATTCGATTCACTCCATGTAATATCAAGAAACAGCTGAAGGCACTGGATATTGCAAATGTTATCGACCCTGACAACATTCTGGAAATAGTACTGAAGACTTGTGCTTCAGAACTTGCCGTTCCCCTAGCCAAGCTGTTCTAGTACAGCTACAACACTGGCATCTACCCAGCTATGTGGAAAATTGCCCAGTTATGTCCTGTATACAAAAAGCAAGACAAATCCAACCTGGCCAATTACCACCCCGTCAGTCTACTCTCCATCATCACTAAAGTAATAGAAGGGGTCATCAGCAGTGCTATCAAGCAGCATTTGCAAGGCAATAACCTGCTCGCTGATGCTCAGTTTGGCTTACGCCAGGGCCACTCAGCTCCTGATCTTATTACAGCCTTAATTCAAACATGGACAAAAGAGCTGAACTCCTGAGGTGAGGTGAGAATGACTGCCCGTAACATCAAGGCAGCATTTGACTGAGTGTGGCATCAAGGACCCCTAGCAAAATTGGAGTCAGGGGGAAAACTCTTCACTGGTTGGAGTCATACCTAGCACAAAGGAAGATGATTGTGGTTGTTGGGGGTCAGTCATCTCAGCTCCAAGACATCACTGCAGGAGTTCCTCAGGTTAGTGTCCTCGGCCCAACCATCTTCAGCTGCTTCATCAATGACCTTCCTTCCATCATAAGGTCAGAAGTGGGGATGTTTGCTGATGATTGCATGATGTTCAGCACCATTCGTGACTCCTCAGATACTGAAGCAGTCCATGTCCAAATGCAGCAAGACCTGGACAATATCCAGGCTTGGGCTGACAAGTGGCAAATAAGACTCGCACCAAGTGTTAGGCAATGACGATCTCCAACAAGAGAGAATCCAACCATCGCCCCTTGATGTTCAATGGCATTACCATCACTGAATCCCGCACGATCAACATCCTAGGGATTATCACTGACCAGAAACTGAACTGGACTAGCCATATAAATACTGTGGCTACAAGAGCAGGTTAGAGGCTAGGAATCATGCGATGAGGAACCCGCCTCCTGACTCCCCAAAAGCCTGTCCACCATCTACAAGGTACAAGTCAGGAGTGTGATGTAATACTCCCCACTTGCCTGGATGGGTGCCGCTCCTACAACACTCCAGAAGCTTGACACCATCCAGGACAAGCAGCCTGCTAGATTGGCACCACACCCACAAACATTCACTTACTCCACCACTGACGCACATTACCAGCAGTGTGTACCATCTACAAGATGCACTGCAGGAATTCACCAAGGCACCTTCATCAGCACATTCCAAACCCATGACCAATACCATTGCAAAGGACAAGGGCAGCAGATAGATGGGAACACCACCACCAAAAGTTCCCCTACAAGTCACTCACCATCCTGACTTGGAATTATATCGCCATTCCTTCACTGTCGCTGGGTCAAAATCCTGGCATTCCCTTCCTAACAGCACTGTGGGTGTACCTACACCACATGGACTGCAGCGGTTCAAGAAGGCAGCTCACCACCACCTTCTCAAGGGCAACTAGGGATGGACAATAAATGCTGGCCCAGCCAGCGAAGCCCACATCCCATGAATGAATTAAAAAAAAATGGTGACAACTTGTCCATCAAGCTGCATCATGCTTTGAGTCCAGAAGCCTTAATGATGAGATGGAGAAGGAAAGAAAAGGAAACATATTCTGCATTCTAGATTCCACCACCTCATGGGACGTCCTGCCCACATGCTGAAAGATGTATTGGTCGAGAATTGGGCTGTTCAGTCACATGAAGACACATGGCAGAAGCTCAAGACTTGGAGTAGACATCATTCTGGAATTGAGGGACAGCTGATGATACACAAAATACCATGCTGCATATTAAGTAGCACATTACTTTGATTTACTACTAAGTAACTTTTTACAGAAAATGAACCCACGTAAGTTTATGACTTTCACTTCAACTTTCCATATATTATCTGAATTTTGCAACACCGGTAATAAGGTTTAGTCACTGCATGACTATCTCAGATATCCAGAAGAGGTATTCTGTTGAAATAGTCAGCTTGATGCTCAGAGGCTCTAAAACCTTTTAAGAAACAATGATGGGGCAACTGCCTGGCAGAGTGTGCTGGACTGCCACCTGATCATGCCCATGGAGGCACAGTCCATTTTGAAGGCCAGGCTTCATTACATGCCTACTGCAGGTGGAGAACAGGTACCCTGGGGCAGTCCATTGGCTCCAGGTTAGCAGCATATCAAGCAGCCCAAAGGATGACCTGACTCAGAAAGGAGTAGTTTATGAGGAAACTATTCTTGCAGGGAGGGGGAAACCTGGTGCCATAGTGGTAATTTTTATGCAGCCACTAGAATATCTACTCCTAGCCCCACAAAAATACAACCTACCTTTGGGAAGCTGATTGGCTGTATTGCCAGCATGAAACTTTGCAGATCTTGCATGAATGTTGTAGAATCCTAAATTGCATATTAAAAGGGCTTATCACTTGAAACAGATGGGTGCTTCAGGCACCCAGTGATAGGCCCCTTTTAAAAATAAGAGGTGCCTGGAGCACTCCTAATTGGGGCAAGAAACTATTTTCAGGTTGCTACTATCCCACTTATAGCTAGCTTAAAACCAAACATAATTTGTCTTTGTTCATGGACCTGCATCTATTTTCAAGATGTCACATGGGAATAAAAGCTCAAAACAGCCACAGATGGACTTCTTTGATGTTAATGCTTGTCAAGTTTGGCTGTTAGTAAGAATTTTTTTGCTGTTGTCTGACCTTGGCTTTAATAATGCAGAGTGGTCTTCGACTCTCTGCCTGGCAAGTCAGCTGGTGTTTCACTTTCTTTGTCAGGGAATTAGGAAATGGCAGGCTTACTCAATAGCTACTTTATGTCCATTTTCAAGTAGAGTATGAGGATAGAATACGAGAGAAAAAAGAAAACCAAAAAATAAACTCAAGGAGGGGAGCTAACGTGATTCAATATTAAAACATGGTGACGTGAAACTAATATGTCCCTGGTACCTGATGTTTCCACTCTAGGGTATTAAAAATAATAGGTGAAAAAATTGTTGAAGTGTTTAATTATGATCTTCTAAAACACTCTCGATTCAGGAATTGTCTCTTGGATTGGAAGATTGTCATGCCAATCCACTATTTAAGAAGAGTAAGAGAGAGAAGCTAGGAAATTATAGGCCTATTAGTCTAACAGCAGTTTTGGGGAAGTTATGTCCTGTGCCCCCAGCAGGACAGACCCACCAGAGGTGGCAGCATATTGATTATATACTGGGTATCTTCAGAATTGATATCGGACCTTGTGAAGCCTCATGGTATCAAGCCAAACATGGAAAAGGAAACCTTCAGCCCTCCCTAAACTGACGAATCAGCAATCCTCCATATTGAATACAACTTGGAAAAAGCACTGAGGGTAGCAAGGGCAAAGTGTATACTCTGAGTGGGGGTCTTCAATGTCTATCAACAAGAGTGGTTGGTGAATCCACTACTATCCGAACTAGCCAAGTCCTGAAAAACATATCTGCCAGACTGGTCCTGCAAAAGGTAAAGAGAACCAACATGAGCCGTCCAGACTTAACATTCAGTTCGACAACTTCAGACCATGAACTCTCTCCTCCGTCTTTACCCCTTTAATCCATTTTTTAAATTTTAATTTTAATTTTAATTTTGTTTTTTATTTTAATTCTTCTTATTTATTTATTTATATTTATTTTCCTTAATCTTTTTTCCCCAATCTACCCCCCCCCACCCCCACCATTCCAACTGCCACAGGGTTATCTGGCACTGGTTTCTATATCGTGCTTTTACAGAGTGCTGATCTTTGTTCTGCAATTAACACATTCTGCTATTTTACCTTTATGCCACTATCAGCACCTTCTTTAGTCTTTACCGCTACCATTAACACTCCCTTTCTCTTGTATCCATGACATACAAACATATATACGAACAAAGAGCAGGAGTAGGCCATTCGGCCACTTGAGCCTGCTCTGCCATTCAATAATATCATTGCTGATCTGATAGGAAACTTGGGCAGAATTTTCGGGAGCAGGCGCCGCCTGCAATCGTGGGTGGGCATGCGCGCAAAAGAGTGCAGAAATCTCCCTGAGGCAGCTGCATGCCTCAGGGAGATTAAGTTCAGATTGAAAGTTTTAAAGAAAGATTAAAATTATTTAGACATGTCCCCTTGGTGTTACATGAGCTGGGACATGTTTATGAATTCTGAAAAAAATATTTATTTAATAAAACCTCCAGGAAACTTCATCTACCACCGTAGATGAGGTTTCCTGAAAAATGCGAAGGTTGCTTGGGCTCTTCGCCTGCCCGCCAACCTTAAGGTTGGACGGGCAGTATTGTTAACTACTTCAATTGATTTTTTTAATGGCCTTAACAGGACTTTGAAGTTCGGCAGGCTCGCAGCCGCCTCCAGTGCGTGCCTGCTGAACGACATCACTGCGCGTCATTTTACGTGTCGGCATGCCGGGCCCGCCCTTGCACGCCGACGTGAAAATTTTGGCCCTCAAATCTGCATCACGCCTACCCTCGATAACCTATCACCCTCTCGCTTACCAAGAAACTAACAACCCCTGCCTTAAAAATATTCTTCCACTACCTTTTCAGGAAGAGAGTTCCAAAAACTCATGACCCTCTGGAAGAAAACATTTCTCCTCATCTCTGTTTTAAATAGGCAATGCTTTATTTTTAAACAGTGACCCCTAGTTCTAGATTCTCCCACAAGAGGAAACATCCTCTCCACATCCATTCTGTCAAGACCCCTCAGGATCTTATATGTTTCAATCAAGTCACCTCTTATTCTTCTAAACTCCAGCGTATACAAGCCTAGCCTGTCTAACAGTTCCTCTTAAGACAACCCGCTCATTCCAGGTATTAGTCTTATAAATGTCTGAACTGCTCCCAACACACTTACATCCTTCCTTAAATAAGGTGACCAACACTGTACACAGTACTCCAGATTTTCCCTCACTAGTGCTCTGTGTAACTGAAGCATAACCTCCCTACTTTTGTATTCAATTCGCCTTGCAATAAATGATAACATTTCATTAGCTTTTCTAACTACTTGCTGTACCTACATATTAGCCTTTTGTGATTCATGCACTAAGACACCCAGATCCCTCTGCATCTCAGAGCTCTGTAATCTCTCACCATTTAGATAATATGCTTCTCTTTTATTATTCCTGCCAAAATGGACAGTTTCACATTTTCCCATATTATATTCGATTTACTAGATCTTTGCCCACACACTTAACCTATCTATATCTCGTTGTAGCCTTCTTATGTCCTCTTCACAGCTTACTTTGATATCTGTCTTTCTGCCATCAGCAAATTTGGCAACCATCCCTTCATCCAAATCATTTATTTAAATTGTAAACAGTTGAGGTCCCACCACTGATCCCTGTGGCACACCACTCGTTACACCTTGCCAACATGAAAAGACCCATTTATGCCTACCCTCTGCTTCCTGTTAGCCAGCCAATCTTTTATCCATGCCAATATGTTACCCCCTTTCCCATGAGCTTTTATTTTATGTAATAACCTTTGATGTGGCACTTTATCAAATGCCTTCTGGAAATCTAAGTACAGTACATCCACCAGTTCCCCCTTACCCACAGCACATGTTACTTCCTCAAAGAACTCCAATAAGTTGGTTAAACATGGGCCAGGATCTTTAGGTTGGTGAGCGAGGGGCGGGACCCGCTCGCCGATGCATAAAATGATGCGGGATGGCGACGGGCGGAACTCCCGACGTCACCCCGCGTCATTTCAATTTTCAAGTCAGCGGGGGCGCAGCCGAATCAGTTGTGCGCCTGCCAACTTGTCAACGACCTACTGAGGCCATTTAAAAAGTAATTCAAATAATTAATGGACCTGCCTATCCAACTTTAAGGTTGGCGGGCAGGCTGGGAGCCCTGGCGGGCTTCAGAAAAAGCATGAAACCTCATCCACGGGCAGGATGAGGTTTCATGATGGTTTTTAAAAATTTAATAACTGTTTGATTAAAAGTGATGGACATGTCCCAACTCATGTGACAGTGTCACATGAGGGGACATGTCAGGGAAATTGGCCATTTTTAAATTTGGCACAGATTTCCCTGAGGCAGCACTTAGCCTTAGGGGGAGGGAATCCCCCCCCTCTCCCCACCCGCACATGGAGCACATAGTACTTCCTGGTGGACGTCATGCAGGGCGGGCCTTAATTGGCCCTCTCACATAAAATGGCGGCGCGCCCTCAATTGGGGGCACCGATCGGAGGCGTGCCTGCCCGCACCCGCTCCTGCACCCCCCCCCCCCCCACCCCCACCCCCCCCCCCACCCCCCCCACCACCGACGGGAGGAAAATTCTTTCCATGATTTCCCTTTCGCAAAACCATGTTGACTTTGCCTGATGACCTTGCACTTATCCAAGTGCCCTGCTATAACTTCTTTCATAATAGTTTCTAACATTTTCCCTCTGACAGATGTTAAGCTAACTGGCCTCTTTCTGTCTCCCTCCCTTTTTGAATAATGGAGTTACATTTGCTATTTTCCAACCAAATGGGACCTTCTCTGAAGCTAGGGAGTTTTGGAAAATTGAAACCAATGCATCAACTTTCACACTAGCCAGTCCTGTTAAGACTCTAGGATGAAGTCCATCATGGCCTGGGCACTTGTCATCCCACAGTTCCAACAATTTACCACTTCTCTGGTAATTGTAATTTTCCTGAGCTTCTCCCTCCCTTCCATTTCCTGATTTATAGCTGCTTCTGGGATGTTACTTATAGGAAGACTGATGCAAAATACCTGTCCAATTCATCTGCCATTTCCTTGTTTTCCATTATCAATTCTCCACACTTACTTTCCACAGGAGCAACACTCACTTTATTAACTCATTTCTTTAAAATATTTATAGAAACTCCTACTATCTTTTTATATTCCTGGCTAGCTTTCTCTCGTACTCTAATTTTTCCCTCCTTATTAATCTTTTAGCCATCCTTTGCTGTTCCTTATATTCTGTACAATCTTCCGGCCTTCCACCTATCTTTGCACAATGATATACTTTCTCTTTAAGTTTGATACTGTCTTTAACCTTTCTAGTGAACCACGGCTCCCACCTATCCCTGTAGTCGACAGTGTTATCAAGTGGCATTTACTTCACAATAACCTGTTCACCGATGCTCAGTTTGAAATCTGCTGGGACCACTGTGTCCCAGATCTCATTACAGCCTTGGTCCAAACATGGACAAAAGAGCTATTTTCCAAAGGAGGTGAGAGTGATTGTCCTTGATATCAAAGCACTGTCAGACTGAATAAAGGAGCCCGAGTAAAATTCAAAATTCATCGGAATTGGTTGGGGGTTGGTGGTGGTGGTGGGGAGGTGGAAATCTTGGCTGGCGGGAGTCATACCTAGTACAAAGGAAGGTAAAAAAGGTTGTGGTTACTCGAAGGCCAAATAATCTCAGCCCCAGGACATCGCTGCAGGAGTTCCTCAGGGAGTGTACTAGGTCCAACCATCCTCAGCTGCTTCATGGAATATTCTCTAGCCTGGATGAGTGTAGCTTCAGCAACACTCATGAAGTTTGACACCATCCTGGTAAAGCAGCCCATTTGATTGACATCCCACTCCCCACCTCAAACATGCATTACGTCCATTGTGGCAGCCATGTGCATCATCTGCAAGATGTACTGTAGAAACTCACCAATCCTCCTTTGACAGCTCCTTCCAAATCAGTAACCTCTACCCCTTAGAATAATGAGGACAACAGGTGCATGGGGACACCATCAACTGCAAGTCCCCTGCAAGACTCCTCCAGGTTACTCACTATCCTGATTTGGAATAATATTGCTGTTCCTTCAGTGTTACTAGGTGAAAACCTCGGAATTCCCTACCTAACAACGCATGGACTGTAGCAGTTCAGCAAGGCAGCTCACCACCACCTTCAAGGGTCATTCAAATTGGCAATAAATGCTAACCTTCTAAGTGATGCCCACATGAGTGAATAAAAACAAAGTGCTTTTCAAACTGTAAGGTGTGGTCTGAGGCTTGCAACAGTGTTAAATGTTTGAGGATGTGGTGGAACATATGAATGCTAGGTTTGAGTCCTGATAGGGATTGTAGGCAGGTGAGTAGAGGGAGATTTGGTAAATTAAGCAGTGTCCAAGGCTAATGGTGCAAATGATAGGATATGGCAATTGACAATGCATTCATTAACCTTGACTGCTTGTGCAAGGTCATTTGAGCTGCTTGTGGAATTAATCCATTTCCTTTTGTCTTCACTCTTGTTAACCTTTACAAGCTATCTGCCTCGACTGCTCTGAATGTGTATCTGGAGTTCCTCTTGGTTTCCTGTGTATAGAGGACACCTCCAATACTCCTTTCCAAATCCAGGCCCATAACCTGGAGCCCATTCTCCCCCTTGTTGTGGCATTATTTTCTCTTTCCCAGGTCAGAAATCAGTTGTAGAATGATGTCCAGCACTTGCCACAGCCATAGCCTCACCTTTAAGAGGTACAGGCTGGTTTTAAATAGTACAGGTTAGTTTTAACTGATGCTAGCCTTTGATTTTGGTCCCTCTGTTGAAGTGTGCAGGCTGAAACATTTGCAGCATGCAATCAAAAAGCAGCAGAAAACTTGTGTACTGCCTGCATCATATTGAACTGGCATGGGTGTAGCATATATCAAGGTCACCCCATCCATTTTTGGGAGCTATCAAATTTAGCCCCAATAAGTTGATAAAAATATTGCCCAACTTTTCCTCTCTTTGTGAATAGCCCTTAATTTGTACCATTTAACAGACCAAAATCAAGATGCCACATGTGTACCATTTGCTGATGTGGAATTTTTGTGCAATCCAATGCTTTGTTACCAGGATATACTTGTAATAATGCTGCTTACGCACTTCAAGTACTTAAATTTGCACATAATATTTGTCATTTAAGACAAGTTTATATTAAGCTTTGTACTTAACAGCTGTGTAATAAAATAGTTCAATAAAGCTTTTATAAAGCTTGTTTTAGAGACCTGGACACAGAGATAAGGAAGAATGAAAGAATTGCTATTTGTACAATGCTTTATGCAACCAATTAAGTACTCTTGAAATATGGTTATTATTGTCTTGTAGGAAACATGACAGCCAATTTGTACACATCAAGGTTTCAAAAACAGCAATGTGATTAATGACCAGATAATCTATTTTAGTGTTGTTGTTTGAGAGATAAATGCTGTGGAAAACACCAGAAGCGCAACTCTGCTTCTTCAGATAGTGCTACAGGATCTGTTACATTCACTTACGAGGGCAAAGTGGGGACTTGGTTTGGCATCTTGTCCAAAAGATGGCACCTCTGACAGTACATCACTCAAGCCTATATATTGTACTCAAGTCTCGGGTGTAGGGCTCAAACCCACAACCTTTTGACTCAGCAGCGAGTGCTACTCCTGACTCACAGGGCAGAATTTTACGGCCCCGTTTCAGTGGGCACGGGGCCGTAAAATGCAGCGGGCCGTTATAACCCCCACTGACGACAGCGGGAGCGTAAAATCCCGCTGTCGTAAAATTCTGCCCACAGTGTTTCTGCTCCGAGCCTGGCCAAAAACGCACTGAACCTTTTGAGTTGGGAAATCAATTGACAATTACACAATGCAAAGAGATTGTCAGAAAATAATCAGTCAACTCATGGCCCATGAATAAGAAGATCTGGGAGAAGATTAACAATGTGAATAATAAAATCAACCAGCCTTAATGTGGAAGGGAAGAAACTGCATGCAAGTAGAAATAATAAGTGGCACTTGTTTGAATATAAATTATTTTTACTAGCTTGCTATAATATTTTATGAAGTTTGGGGATATACCAATAGACTTTGTTTACTTCGATTTTCAGCAGGTCTTTGATAAGGTATCGCACATCTGGCAGAATCTCATAGAATCATTGAGAATACTGCTGCAATAGATTAGGAATTGGCTAAACTACCAGAAGCAGAAGGTTTTTATCCATGGCTGCGGATCTACTTGGAGGCAGTTACTAGTGATATCTTGCAGGGATTGTTGCTTTTTATAAATGACTAGATAAGTTGGGAGACTGGTCTGCAGGGGCAGAATTTTTCCTTTGGCGTGCGGGGGGCAGGCCCAGCATGTCTGCACGTAAAATGATGCACAGTGACGTCGGGCGAGTGTCCTGACGTCACTGCGCGCCATCATGATATTTCGCTGGATGGGTGCGCGATGATGTCCGACATGCGCTCGCCATTAATTAACGGGCCAGTTAAGGCCCTTGAGGCGCCAATCGATGCCGATTTTTCGGCATCTGTGCAATCTTCAGGTCGGCACATGGGTGCAACAGGCAGGCATGTAGGCCTCATTTTTATAAACCTCATCCACGGGCAGGATAAAAGGGCTTACTGTGGTCGCAAGTGTGCACAATCAAGTATTTATTTATGAAAGTTTTTGAAACTTGCCTGTGTGATCTGCAGTACTTCAAAACACATACCAGCTGCTTTTTCTGGATTTCTAACCTTCAGGTCAATACTCTGCAGTGAGGAATCTTTTCTGCGCCTGCAGGTTTCAGGAAGCCTTCCCTTAGCCTGGGAATGGGAGCTGAACTGTTCATGAGAGGCACCTCCTCCTCTGAGGAAGGGAGGGCTGGAAGGGGGAGGAGGCCAGGAGTGCACATTCAGCCTCCAGGGGAGACATCATTGGGAGAACAGGTGCAGGCACAAGGGGCGCAGGGCCAAGAGGTAGTCCAAGGCGGAAGGGGCTGCAGAAGATGCCACTATCCTGCTGCCAGGGTATACAGGTGGCCAAGCAGTTACCTCAATATGTCTGAGGTGCAGTGACAAAGGAGGTTCTGCCTCTCAAGGGAGACAGTCAACTATACCTGTTAGATGATAGGCCCTGAGATTTCCACTAACTGTGCAGGTGGACACCCCATGCCAGTGACTCTGAAGGTCACAGCTGCCCTCAACTTCTCTGGCTCCTTCCAGGGCTCGGTGGGTGATCTTTGCGGTGCCTCCCAATCAGCACACTTGTGTCAAAGAGGTTACAGATCCTCTGTTCAGGTGTTCATTGACCTTCATCTACTACCATTGGGACCAGGCAAGCCAGACAGAGCGAGCCAGAGGCTTTGCGGCCATTGCTGGCTTCCCCCGTGTCCAGGGTGCAATAGACTATAAACATGTGGCCATCAAGGCACCAGCAGGTGAGCCCAGTGCCTTTGTCAATGGGAAGGGCTTTCACTCCATGAACATGCAGATAGTGTGTGATGACAGGATGCTGATTCTACAAGTCTGCAAGGTACCCAGGCAGCTCCCACGACACCTACATACTCAGACACTCCCTGGTGCCGGGGCTCTTTGGTGCTCCAGCCCGGCTGGATGGATGGCTGCTGGGTGACAAGGGCTATCCCCTCAGAAGGTGACTCATGACGCCTCTCCGCCATCCAAGAACAGAAGCTGAGCAGCGGTACAATAGGAGCCACGCCTCCAAAAGGGCTGTGGTGGAGAGATCCATCGGTCTTCTCAAGATGCGCTTCCGATGCCTGGACCGCTCAGAGACTGCACTCCATTACCCCCCAGCGCTCTCCACAATCTTGCCTGGAAAGGGAGGACGCAGTGGACGATGAAGATGTCGACGCAGTGGCTGTGGCTGCACACGATGAGTCCAGCAGAGAGTCTGAGGATGAGCATGCACAGGGAAATGCTGAGAAGCTAGATGCTGACCCAGGCATACTGCAGGGAGGCAGGGACACCCAGGAGGCTTTAATCCAATGAACCATCACGTAGCATGCCACAGAAGTCCCACCAGGACAAGCCTGGGCTGTAGGCACGACACTCGACACCTAAGTGCAAATTCTTCCAGGTTAGGAACAGTCAGCTAAGGGCCTTGTTAATAAAGCTGAATGTCCAACAAAGCACTCATTACAGTTTTGGAAACCATCCACATGCAAAAGAAAAGAGGCACCCTCAGACATGGTGACATACCTGAATTTATTATGTCAAGCAAACCAACTTATTCTAAAAAAAAGAGAATAATGTTACAAAACAAAGCAAATCATAAGGACCTCAGCTCGAGCCAACACAAAAGCACCAGTGATAAACCCATGGTGTGCTTAAGGTGCCTTATGTTTACATTTTCGGGTGCTACGTCTTGGTGCTGCCCCATCGCTCGGAGTGGCATCTGAGACAGCCTGCTCACTGTGCTGTCCCGTTGGCCTCGATGGCCTTGGCGGTTGTCCTCTGGCCCGTGGAGCCTGTGCTGGGCCCGCCTGGGAGGGAGCGGCCAGTGACACAGCTGGCATCTCCCCAGCCGTCGCAGCCTCATCGGATGCAACGGCCACTAGGCGAGGGGCGGAGGAGCTGCTGCCTTCATCCGGAGCGCCCTGAGAGATGCCCGCAGAGACACCAGGCAGTTGCTGTGCCGACATGAGGTCGTTTCTGACCTCCCTGCCCACCATGGATGAATGGGCACCGAGCTGGGAAAGTTGATGCCCAAACCATCTCCCACACTGGCACTGACCAGCTGAAGTCAATGCCAATGTGAGGGCTTGCTGGTCAGAGCGCATCCCCAGGAAGCCCTGATGGGTCTCCTGGAGGAGCCTCTCCATGAGAGTCGCCACTCTCTCCATGGACGACGCATGGCTCTCGGACACGTGTCTCATTGCTTCGGTAATCGTCCGCGTGGACTCCTCCACCACGGAGACCAAGCCTCATGTATCTCCCCCAGATGCTCCTGCACACCCGGCCGCATTTCCTGCAGCTGCTGCATCGGGGACAACTCCAGAGGCACATCATCAGGCACCGACTGAGCATGTGCTTAGTTCCCTGCAGTCCTCTGACTGCTGGCACCATGGGCACTCTCTGTCTCTGCCAGCTCCTCCAGAGACTGTGAAGTGCTCTCACGCTGTGCCCTGGGACACTAGCTAATGTTTGAATTCCCACCGAGGCACTAGTATCTGCACTGGTGCCTGCCTGTCAGAGATGGTGTGATGCTGGTGAGTCTTCAGGCCCCTCAGGTGTGGGAGGGGGCCTCTGCTGCTCCTCCTCCCGGCCCTGCTTCGCTGATGCTGAAAGGAAGAACAAGGACATTGGATCAGTTAATGTGGAGACAATGTAAAAGTGCATCCCTGTCCCCCAGGTTATTATGCGCTCATCCTCCCATAACCAATGGTCAAGCCATGTTGCAAAATTAAATCAATTAACATTCAGCATTGCTATGGCTGTTGGAAGGACAATGCTGACCTCATTGTTGGGCATAAATACCTGGCCGTGGCGCCCCAGCCTCACCGATACCAGTGGACCTGGGTGCATGGTGCCTCTCCAGATCTAGGGCCTCCTGCTCGAAGCGGTAAAGAATGGCGACCTGCTCCTGCCCGCTGCCAGTCCTCACATGCTCTGCCGCGTTATGAGCATTCTTCTCCTGAAAATGAGAGATGAGCATTGATTAGTGAACATTGCACATGGACTCTTTTCGCACATGGCCCACCCCAACCAGACTGGGACATTGCAGGGCTCCAGTGCCTCCTCACCCTTCTGCTGCCCAACGCTCACACAAAGATGCTAGGCCTGCTCCCCCCCCCCACCCAACACCTACCTTAGACACATGCTGCCTACATCACATTAGGCACCACATGGTATATCCTTCCATAGACAGGAGGCGCAAGCACGTGGAGCGCAGAGGGCAGCAGATGGTTCATTGCCACGCCACCTTGAAGCTCCCCTCCCAGCATGTCATCACCCTGACTTGGACATGTCCTTGAGTTCAAACACAGCGCCTAGGCACAGCTCCTCCAGGTTGCTCTCAAATCAGTCATGTGGGACTCAGTATAACACATGCTGCGGGGGCAAAACACATCTCTTCATCACCTCTCAGGGCAGTATCTGCTTGCCCATTCAGCAAAGAACAAATGCCATCAATGATTCAATGCAGTCACTACATTCAGATTTGGGGGCGGGGGGCGGTGGTCGGAGCAGGTGGGCAAGCTGACCTGCTGGGTTAAGTGACCAACGCCAACATGGGACTCACCCTGCTGGTGTGCAACAAGTCTTTGAAGCACTTGCAACACTGAATCCATGTGTGCCGCACCACGTCGCGCGAGCTCACCAGCTCCGCCACCTCTTCCCAGGCACGTTTCGTCATGTGGGGGGCCTCCTCCTCCCATCCTCGGGAATCAGCACCTCCCGCCGTGCTGCCACCTCGAGGAGGGCAGCAAGGCAGCCATCTGAGAAATGAGGGGCACACTGGCCTCCTGCCCTACCCTCCAGCCTGGCCTGCTCCACTAGCCTACCCTCCAAACAGACCTGCTCACCAGAAGCCCTCTGGTGAGCCCTTCCACTTGTCATTGAGAGCAGCCTTGCAAAGGCTGCCAGAGGCTCCTTTAAACAGGCCGCTGGGTCACCTCTCGACCCGGTGGATAATGCACTCCCGCCACTGCCTGCCCACTCCTGCTATCCTCAGGATCGGGTCCGCGTCTGCCCGCATCCGCTCCCGCTCCGCCAAACAGAAAATTCAGCCCCAGATGATGCAAAAGTTGTGTGATTGTCAGGACTGTGAAGAAAAACATCTCTGCAAGCAGATTTCGATGTACTAAGGGAATGGGTCAAACTCCAGTATTTATTTTCAATAAATGCAGTGTTATGCACTTGGGTAAGATCAACACCAAGAATATTTTCACATTACCTGGAATAGATTTGAATTGTTGAGAGAAAAGCACTTTGAAGTTTACAGTTCATAATTCACTTAAAGTTCATAACGCTGAAGCCATAGCCAAAGCAAATAGGTTGTTAGGTTGTTTTATAATTATTAGTCCAATTAATATAAGGCACACCATCTTGCACTTGTACAAGGGCTTGGCTAGACGACTCTGGGTCCAATTTTGGCCCTGCCATATAGTGGGTGACATAGCAGCTTTGGAAAAAGTTCATGGGAAGTCCACAAGAATAAATCACAGCTTAAACCTTAGTTATTCAGTGAGGCTTAAAAAGCCTGATCTGTTCACTTTTTAGAGATGTAAATACTCAGTGGAGATTTGAAATAAAATTTAAAAAAAACAGTTCACGGACTTGATTGGTCTTCTGAGATTTATCAATAACACAAAGGTCATGCACAAGTTATGCAAGAGAATGGTAGACCTCTGGAATAAGTTGTCAGCCTGTGCCTGGAGTGATTTCAAAATATAGTGTAGTAGGAGGCAACATAAGCATTACCAATGTGCTCTCCTGCTCTAGTTTTTGATTGCCTGAAGGTGTCCAAGAAGAACTTTCAAGATTTTTGCCCCCTAAATTGATTTTTGTTTTTTATCTTTTATTTTTTATTGCACCAAGAAGATTACATTGCTGCTATTGGGTAATCATACTTCACATATTCAAACTTTTATGGGAAGACTTGATGTACCAGATAGTCCTTTCCTACCTGTTATTTTCATACCTTAGGGTGAATCAAGTAAATAAAATACCAACACATTGAAAGGAATGGATTTCTAGCTGACAAGTCAGCCACTGCTAAATGAAGATAATGAACATTTATGGGGAACTAGATTATAACTGACATCTTTATAAAAAATTGAGATAAAACATTCACACTTTAAGATGAATGCAATGCTGAGTGATAAATTGGCGTATCTTATCAATTAACATTACTCTTATATTTAAAACAAAAGCTTGCTGTTGTGAACAGAAAGGCAACTGCACAAATAGCTGGCGGACCTCATTTTGAAAGGTCTCTGATAACACATGAACAGGACAAGTAAAGTTTGTAGGGAGGTTCCTCAGAAGGTTTGAGATGAGCGCAGACTAACTGGTATGTATATATTAATCATATATCCTGTGATGTGTTCCATATATTACTTGAAATTGGCTATACTGACTGTACACAAGTGCTTCATAGGTCATGTAAGGAAAACATAACACTCAAATGGATAACGTGCTTTGTCACTAATGATAGTTCATCTCCTCCTCTCTTCACAGAGCATGGAGAATCCAGTGGCCATCAGGAGGAACATTCACAAACTATCATCACCAACACTTGCATCAGTCAGCAGCCTAGATGCAGATATTTTGGCATATTTAATTATAAAATAGCACAGGGTGAAGTACAAACTGGCTTCTAAAACTGACTGGTGGCTAATGATGGGCAGCAATTTGAGGCAGTATGTCCAGTGGCCCTCATCAATATCCTTGGGATGCAGAATTTAAGGAGCTTGCTTTCCAACAAAGGATGTTAGAATGCATGGACAATATTCGCCGGGTATTTTTTCCATGCCTGAAGGAGTGTAAGATTTGAACAAATAATTGTCTATATTCTAGGCTAAAACTGAACAAGGAATGATGCAAGTTATCAAATGTAATAGCAGCTATTTTTTTATAGAAACCATGGGTAAAATAGTAGGAACATGAATAATTCATAGCTATATGGATGTTTTGGAATCTAAGATCCAAGAAATGGTCAAGATTGGCTTCACCTTATTTGGACAATGCTTATATTATAGATGACCATCAAGAAGACATTCAAGGAATTTGTAAAAGCCCACTGCTGTATGTTCGCACAGAGCAAGGGCATTATGAAGAAATTAGTGTGTGGCGAAGCACAGGAAAAATGAAGTAGTAATAACATCACCAGCGGTCCTGACTCACCATTTAACCCTATATAAGTGACTGTGGATACCACTTTTAAAAATAGTGAGTCCCATTGAGCACAGTGCAGGGAAATCCTGAAACTGTGGCAAGTACAACAGATTTCAAGCGGTGGATCTTCTGAATTACAGGTAGCTTGATCTGTTCGACCAGTAGCTAACCATCATAGCTACTCCCTCATCTGTGCGAATACCTAGGAGTGATGCACATGCACAAGCCATACTTAGAAGTGCAAGAATTTTAAGTGGTAATTAAAATATCTTAGCTCATTAAAGACTCACACCTCATTCATTTGTGCAGTAAATAAAATTGTTACCTTAAATACCTTGATGTATTGGTCCTTTATTGCGAAGAAAAGAAGTGTTATTCTTCCAAAAGTCAATCAGACTTATCATGTGAGGGGAGATTTTCCTCAATCTGCGCCTGGTTAATTGGGTCACCTGGGTGCAGTGAGTATTGGTGTATCAGGCATGTTGGAGTGCATACCTGTAAAGTCCTTAATTTCCTGCTGCACTATAAGATAATTGGCAAAGGCTGCAGCATTCTTGCTGTGCTATAATATTCATTTCACTGCGATGACAATTTTGCAAGTTTCTGAAGGATGACAAGAGCTGAAGGTACAGCATTATTTTCCCAGGGGTCTGGAGTCAGGCCTTGATTGCCACTGAAAGTTATACTAGGCCAATAAATGGATGTTGGATTAGCACAAACAACTGGAGTTAGGCCAGGGCCAAATTTAAGTTGAGTTGCAGCTGAAGTCAGCTTGGTAGGGGGTTGAGGCCTCAGCTTCTACAATTTTACCACAGCTACCAGCATTTTGAAAACCCATTTTGCCATTTGGTATAGATCTGATTGTCCTGACAATGTGCGAGAAACAGAATGTTTATATCTTTTTCTCCTTGCGTAAATCTGCACTTTTTTTCCTGATTGTTTAAAGTCAATGAATTAGCAATCTTTTAATGATTAATATTTAACAAGCAAAGCATAGATAAATTTGTTGTCTTTTTCATCAATACTTCTACCTGTTTGAGGGCTGTTGGAACCTTTGCTGTCAGAAACACATTACTGTAGAAGTTATAAGGAGGATATCTAATTCTGAGTTTTAAGTTGAATGAGGAAGTATATGTGAGCAAATTGTGTAGAAAATAGTAATATATTTTAAGTCTTGTTTGAAGTAGATGTAGGAAAATTAACAGAATAAAATCAAAAAAATTGCAGGTTAAGGGATATGAAGGCCTTGTTAAAGACTAATGCTGAAACAAATATGGAGAATTGTATAGTGCAGGGTAGGGGCATGGGATGGGGATGTAAATAAAGATAAAGTGAATCTTAAACTGCCATACAGAATAGGCATTATTTATATAAGGAAGATACTGGGGGTAAATTTGACTTGGGCAATAGCGTAAAACAGGCGATATCACCCAAAGTTAAAATTACCCCAATTGCGTGAAGGGCATTACAACATGCAGCATGAATATTTTCAGTTAGGTTGCAATGAAAGTGCAGCTAATTCAGATTGTGACAGTTTCAGAAAAGTGTTACTAGGAAAACAGGCTCGGGAAGGACAGAGTCCTGATACATGTTGCTGTTTTGACTTCTTCTATTGGTCACCAGAGACCACTTTGATACAGCAGGAAAAACGGCCCAACCATTGCTAACAAAAGAAATTAAGGAAAGTATTAGATCCAAAGAGGAGTCATATAAAGCTGCTAGAAAAAGTAGCAAGCCTGAGGATTGGGAGCAGTTTAGAATTCAGCAAAGGAAGACCAAGAGATTGATTAAGAGGGAAAAATAGTGTGCGAGAGTAAACTTGCAAGGAACATAAGAGGACTGTAAAAGCTTCCATAAGTATATATAAAGAAAAAGATTAGTGAAGGTAAATCTAGGTCCCTTACAGTCCGAAACAGGAGAAGTTATAATATAGAACAAGAAAATGGCAGAGCGATTAAACAACTACTTTAGTTCTATGTTCAAGAAGGAAGACACAAATAACTTCCCAGAAATATGAGGGAACCAAGGATCTAGTGAGAAGGAGGAATTGGAGGAAATAAGTATTACTAAAAAAAAGTGATGGAGAAATGAATGGGCCTGAAAGCTGATAAATCCCCAGCATCTGATTATCTACATCCCAGAGTACTAAAGGAGGTGGCCATGGAAATAGTGGATGCGTTGGTTGTCACCTTTCAAAATTCTGTAGATTCTGGAACATTCCCGGCAGATTGTGGGGTGGCAAATGTAGCCCCGCTATTTAAAAAAGGAGGGAGGGAGAAAACAGGAAATTATGGACCGATTAGCCTAACATCAGTTATTGGGAAAATGCTAGAGTCTATGCTAAAGGATGTGATAACAGGACACTTGGAAAATATCAACAGAATTAGACAAAGTCAACATGAATTTATGAAAGGGAAATCATGTTTGACAAACCTACTGGAGTTTTTTGAGGACGTAAATAGCAGAATAGATAAGGGAGAACCAGTGGATGTGGTGTATTTGGATTTTCATAAAGCTTTTGATAAAATCCCATATAAGTGGTTAGTGTGCAAAATTAAAACACATGGAATTGGGGCAATATATTGGCATGGATTGAGAATTGGTTAACAGACAGGAAACAGAGAGTAGGAATAAATGGGTCTTTCTTGGAGTGGCAGGTGGGGTACCACAAGGATCAGTGCTTGGGCCCCAGCTATTCACAATATACATCAATGATTTGGATGAGGGAACCAACTGTAATATTTCCAAGTTTGCAGACGTCATGAAACTTGGTGGGAATGTGAGCAATGAGGAGAAGGTTGAGAGACTTTAAGGCGATTTAGACAGGTTGAGTGAGTGGGAAAATACATTGCAGATACTGTATAACATGGATAAGTGTGAAGTTATCCACTTCGGTAGAACAAGCAGAATGTAGAGTATTATTTAAATGGTGATAGATTGGGAAATGTTGATGTACAAAGGGTGTCCTTGTACACCAATCGCTGAAAGCAAGCATACAGGTGCAGCAAGCAGTTAAGAAGGCAAATTGTATGTTGGCCTTCATTGTGCGAGGACTTGAGTACAGGAGCAATGATGTCTTACTGCAGCTGTACAAGGCCTTGTAGAGACAGACCTGGAGTATTGTGTGTGTGCAACTTTGGTCTCCTTACTTAAGAAATGATAAACTTGCCATAGAGGGAGTGCAGTGAAGGTTCACCAGACTGATTCCTGGGATAGTATGATTGTCATATGAGGAGAGATTGGACCAACTAGGCCTGTATTCACTAGAGTTTAGAAGAATGAGAGGTGATCTGATTGAAATGTATAAAGTTCTGACATGGCTGAGCAGACTGGATGCAGGGATGATGTTTCCTCTGGCTGGCAGGGTCCAGACCAAAGGGTCACAATCTCATGATATGGGGTAGACCATTTAGGACTGAGATGAGGAGAAACTTCTTCACTGAACCTGTGGAATTCTGTACCACTGAAGGTTGTGAAGGCCAAGTGAATATATTTAAAAATGAAATAGATAGATTTCTAGACTTTAAGAGCATCAAACGGTATGGGGAGAGGGCGGGAGTACGGCGTTGATATAGAGGATCAGCCATGATCAAATTGAATGGGGGAGCAGGCTCGAAGGGCCGAATGACCTACTCCTGCTCCTATTTTCTATGTTTCTATGGGAAAATATTTTACCTCGGCGGTTGGGCGCGCGCCTAACCATAACCCTTTTGAGAGTCCCGACGTCAACGCGCAGTTGTGCGATATTTTGGTCGGCGGGCGTGCATGGGAATCGGCAATGCGCCCGCCGACAATTAAAAGGCCCGTTAAAGCCATTAAAGTCTTAATTAACTGAAATTTTCGCTGCCTGTCCAACCTTACGATTGGCAGGCAGGTAAAAATACCAAGCGGCCTTTGCACTTTTTAGCAAATCTCATCCATTGGCGGGATGAGGTTCCCAAAAGCAAAATTAAAATAAAGTAAAAATTTTAAAATTTAAATAATAGTATGTCCCTGCTCATGTGACATGTTTTACAACATTTTATGTGCCTTTGTTTATTTGTCTGAAAAGTCTTCATCTCCCTGCAGCGGCTCTGTGCCTCAGGGAGATTTGCAAGTGCGGACTCGCACGCATGCTTGAAGTTCGCGCTCGCCCTCCTCCTCCGTCCTCCCCGGCACAGGCAGCGCTGAGCACTGCCACCCATGTTTCATGCTGGGCGGGCCTTAATTGGCGTGAAATCGCGGTCTGGGTGGTCGCCCCCACCGAATTCGCCCGACGAGGGCTAAAATCTGCCCTATGTTTCTATGATTCTCTTTGGAAAGAGCATAGGAGATATTAGGGGGTGAATTTCTGCAGGAGCTTTCCTAGTTCTGCAGTACCGCACCACCCCCTGCCCAAAAAAAAATTGATTTCAGAAACTCCACAAAATTTCACCCTGTACCAGCACAAATCATACCTAATTTGAAGCTTTTATTGTGAAACTGCTAAGCATTTTATGTAATCTTTTTGTACCGCCAGACATCAATATATATTATGTATGGAACACATCATTGGGTATGACCTATATGGTTTAGACATCTATTTACATGACTTTCCAAACTCATCGGAACTAATATAAAGGGTATATTATATATGTGGATGCTGGAAATCTGAAACAAAAATAAGAAGTGCTGGAAACGTTAACTCTATCTCTCTCCACAGATGCTGTCAGACCTGCTGAGTTTTTCCAGCTCTTTTTGTCTTGTGCTGTCATCGGACCTAATGCCTTTGATAGCCACCCAGGCAATTGGCAGAATAAATTGATTAATGCAATTAATGGTTTCTTTTAAACGACCTTGCTACCTGTTACTGTTCTTTCTCTCTGATTATGTTTCACTTCTGCATTTAACAATAAGAATATGGATCAAGATGGGGCAAATGACAGTTTTTACATTTTAAATATATCGTATAAGCATATCATATGTTGGGTTGGAAGTGTGCACCATACCCGGCCAGAAGTGTACTGCCTTACTTTCAGTGAAGAGAAAAATACTCTCCTAAAACAGGCATGTGCCTCTCATATATGCAAATAGGGGCCAAACAGCTATTACAAGCCCCCTGTGTAAATTTGGACTGCCTGAATGGCTGCAATTCATCCAATTTCAAAGAATCAAAAGTCTGCATTTTTTTCAAAAATGAGCCAGAAGGGTCAACTGTTGTACTCCTAGGTCCGCTGCAGTGTTGGAAACTGTTACTTGGCCCCGCTTAGTCCTTCTCACTACTTGGTTACTCTCTTCCCCTGTTGTAATATGGTGTCAGTGCTGTTGTGGCTTATTGATGAGAAGGCCTTGAGACTTGTATATTTAAACATGAACCCTTTATTATTAGTCTTTAACTATCTATTAATCCCAGGTTACTGTGATGCATGGTGCTGTTGCCATAAAGGTAGGCTGCTTCCAGAGTACTCTCTCTAGATTGTTCTCTCACAGTTCTATTACCATGTGACTCTATACATCATACAGTGGGCAGTACTATTCTCCAGTCCCATGTGAACCCTTGCTCTGTCGAGCAGCTTTACATTACAATGGCATGCAGGCACATGCTGTCATGTAAATAGATGTCTAAATCATATAGGTCATATCCAATGATGTGTTCCATATATAATATATATGGATGTCTGGCGGTACAAAAACATTATACAACCGTTACCACCATCCCGATTTGCTTTCACCCTCTCTGTCATCAGCTTCCCCCGCTCTCCCAGTTGCCAACCTCACTCCTGTTCCCAGGACCTACTTGAGGGCAGCTGCTAGTATGTTTTGCATTGAAGTTTAAATCTGCTTGAGGATGCACCTCAAGGCATGAACTGGATGGTTACACTGTCTAAAGAGAATGACATGCTTTCATTAATCAGTTCCAATCAGGGCCTGATCTTTATCTTGTCAGCCAAGTTTGAAAGTTATTCTTCATAGAAATTATTTAGTTTATATTTGTGAACTAAAATAGCTTTTTGTTTAAGTTAGCAGACAGAAAGTATATCATCAAATGTAACATGTCAACTATTATGGTCAGCTCAGAGGCAGAGTAAAGCTGACTCAAGTCAAATCAGTGAAGTGCTGGTCAGTTGCAGTGTTCGCTTGGAGCTGCAAAAAAAATGCAGTTGGAAATGAGAGAATATCAATAATCTCTCAACTGTCTTAATGGTTCAGTCTAAAACCATTGTTTATCTGAACAGTTTGTGATTTGAACAGGATGTAGCAAAGGCAATGGACTTTGACAACAAGATTTGTGCTCTAGAACTAGCCATGCCCCTCGCCAAGCTGTTCTAGTACAGCACCAGTAACAGCATCTAACTGCTAAAATGGAAAATTGCCTAGGTATTTCCTATACGCTAAAAGCAGGACAAATCCAAACTAGTCAGTTGGCACCCAATTGGTATGCTCTAAATCATCAGCAAAATGATGGAATGTGTTGTCGACAGTGCTATTAAGAGGCACTTACAGAGTGATCACTTGTCACCGATGCTCAGTTCGGGTTCTGTCAGAGGCACTCAGTGTCAGACTTTGGGCGGAGTCATCCCGGATTCGCACTAAGTGTGGTAGTGGCGTGAAAAACAACGTCTTACGCGCTGGCCACAATGGTAGGTTTCACACTGTATCGCTGCTTCCAACCTCATTAAACAAACCGTCTCACCGACAGGCAGCCTCTGAATCGCCTGCTACGCTGTGACCTCACCTTTTCCTCACTTCAGGTGCCATATCTAAACTGCAGGCGTGCACAGTTCTCAATAATTGCACCCCAGGACTGCTTCAGTGAAGACATGGCCCCGAAAGCCAAGAAGACCTCAGTGACCCATCACTGAAATACCATTTGGTGGCCCGCTGGAATGGCCTCAACCCCACTGTGGCTGCAGGAGGCCCAGCAACCTCTCACACCGGCTTGGGAGGCGGTGGCAGTGGTGGTCAGTGCCAACATTGCACAGAAGAGTATGGCAATCCAGTGTAGAAGGAGGGTAAATGATTTCATCTGTGCTGCCAGGGTAAGGCAACCATCTCATCACTCTAAACTCTCTCACTCACAAGCCCATCAGACATTCACTGGCATCTCACTCACTGCCAGCTCAAGGGACATTAGCACTCACTTTCTCTCACACACTCATATCTCCATCTGGCCTCATCTCTTCTGGAGACTGTCTCCTTCGCCATCACCATCTTGAGGCCACTTGCAAAGATCAATATGCGCCCCCACGCACACCCTGAGATACCTCCCTTCCCCAGTACAGCCCGCAGCCTGCAGCCTCTTCCCTTGCCTGAGGTCACTTTCCCCCCCCTTCCCCATGCAAGCCCTAGCCCTGCAGCCATTGAAAAGCCATCCCCACCTTACAGCTGACCTGGTAGGTAGAGACGTGTCCGTGAGCTCCCCTAAAAGTGATGTGGTGCTGCCTGCAAAGCTTGGCGCTGATGACTGAGTGCTGCCCGTAGCAAGGTAGGCAAACAAACATTGAAGTCCCAAGCAATGTGCAGCTCGCCAGGTGGATGTGTTATGTACTGTTGTGAAACATGTTGGTGTGTGCCCGGATGATCTATCAGGGGGGGATGATTCCGGCGAGCAGGGCTTATAATGAGATACTAAAGTATTGAAATTATGTTCTCGATGTGGGGTGGTGGGAATCACGGTCTGCTATTGACAGGTGGAGCGGGTGATCGCAAATTGGTTTCATGGTGGCGTAAAATCGATTTTTGGCTTCTCGCCATATTGTCCACTCACATCGCCAAACATGCCTGCTGCCAATGGGAGCGGAAAATTCCGCCCTTCGTCATTACAGCTTTGATCCAAACAGGGAGGAAAGAACTGAAACTCAGAGCTGAGGTGAGAATAATTGCCCTTGACATCAAGGCAGTATTTGGCACAGTGTGGCATCAAGGTGCCCTTGTAAAAGTGGAGTTAATGGGAATCAGGAAAATCTCTCCACTGGTTGGAGTCATACCTAGCACAAAGGAAGGAGGCGAATCATTTCAGCCCCAGGCCATCACTGTAAGAGTTCCTCTGAGTAATGTCCTCAACCCAACCATCTTCAGTTGCGCCACCAAAGATCTTCGTTCCATTATAAGATTGGAACTGAGGATGTTCGTTGATTATTTTCCGGTACCATGCACAACTCCACAGTTACTGAAGCAGAGGCTCACTTGTGCAAAACCTGGACAATATCCATGCTTGGATTGATAAGTGAAGTAATATTCCCGCCACACAAGTGCCAGGCAATGACCGTCTCCAGCAAGAGAGAATCCAATCATCCCCTCTTGACGATCAATGGCATTACCATTGCTGAATTCCCCCACTGTCAACATCCTGGGGGGGGTTACCATTGACCAGGAACTGAATTGAACCAGGCATATAAATACTGTGGCTACAAGTCAGGAGTGTGATGGAATACTTCCCCCTTACCTGGATGAGTGCAGCTCCCACAACACTCAACAAACTTGACATTGTCCAGGATAAAGCAGCCTGCTTGATTGGCACCACATCCACCAACATTCACTCCCTCCACCACCGAAGCACAGTAGCAGCTGTGTGTACCATCTAGAGGATGCACTGCAGGAATTCACCAAGGCTCCTTAGACAACACCTTCCAAACCCATTACCGCTACTATCTAGAAGGACAAGGGCAGCAGATAGATAGGAATACCACCACTTCGAAGTTTCCCTCCAAGTCACTCACCATCCTGACTTAGAAATATATCGCTGTTCCTTCACTGTCGCTGGGTCAAAATCTGGAACTCCCTAACAGCACTGTGGGTGTACCTACACTACATGACCTGCAGCGGTTCAGAAGGCGACTCCACCACTTTCTCAAGGGCATTGAGTGATGGGCAACAAATGCTGGTCTTGCTATCGATGCTCACATCCCATGAACAAATTATAAAAAGGAAAATGTAAATCTTGACAAAATATGAGTGGCCAGTGGAATTTTGAGAAAATCTTTGGCTGTCGGAATATAAAACATCACCTTGTTAGTGGATTTGTTTTAATTTGGCTGTTCATTTAATAAATTATTAAAAAGGTAACATAGTCCACATATTGAATAAGGAAGCTACAGAGTCAGCTGAAAAATTCATGATACGCTATCTGCTATGTGAAAATTAACCATGTTTACAATATTTTAGTATCATTTTTATGTATGTAAACAACAGTTTAGATGATACAGCTTATTAAAATTATTAAGATGGAGCATGGAAATGATGTTGTTGGGCAGGGATTGCTCTTAGAATATAGAAAAGCTCAATTATGAATGTGCTAAATGTGTTTTAAATGTGAAATTTAAAAACAGAAGATGGAAATATCTGAAAGAGGAAAGTTAGGCTAAAGTCCTAGAGTTGATGAGGGTTTCCATACAAGAATTAATCAGTTTTTCTATTCTGTGATGCTGATGAATGTGTTTCTTGCAATTTTTTTTTGTTTTGCCTCTATTTGATTGATGCATCCTTGTAATAAATGGCATAACAAAATTAACTTCCTTGGGGTTACCATTGAGCAGAAACTGAACTGGATAGCCCATACCTCCACCACTGACAAACAGTGGCAACAGTGTGTACCATTTCAAGATGCACTGCAGCAACTCACCAAGGCTCCTTTTGACAGCACCTTGCAAACTCATGACCTTTACCACCGAGAAGGCAGCAGATGGATCGGAACACTACCACCTGGAAGTTCTCCTCCAAGCAGCGCACTATCCTGACTTGGAAACATATCACCGTTCCTGCACTGCCACTGAGTCAGAATCCTGGAACTCGCTCCCTAACAGCACTGTGGATGTACTTACACCACATGGATTGCAGCAGTTCAAGAAGGTGGCTCACCATCAGCTTCTCAAGGGCAATTAGGGATGGGCAATAAATGCTGTCCCAGCCAGAGATTCCCACATCCCATGAACGAATAAATAAAAGCAAATACATTTGATCTCACATTGTTCGACATTAGAGACTAAGTGGTGGATCTTAAATATTGCAATGAGGGTGCAAGCCTTGTTCCTCAACATTTGAAATTTAACTGTGGATGGTCAGGTTTCGCGAGGCTCAAGGAACCTTGCAGCTAAACCCAGTTGAGGATTGTTGGATCCAAGAAAGGTGTGCCTTTTCAAATTGGCAAGCATGCTGGATCCAGCACTAATGTTTCCTTCAATGTATCTGGACACCCCATTCCTCCTATCCTTCCAATTTTTCCCCACACCCCCTTCCCTAAACCTCCCTACAAGGTCTCATCCTGTGTCCCCTGACCCCCCACCTCCCAGTCTCCAATATTTTTCTTCCCCACCCATTCACCTACCTTCAGGGGTGTAGACCTTTCTTGTCCTGTGGCCTCCACCAAACGGCTCCCTGCCTGACTGGAAGCCAAGCCTTAGTGCTTGCCTTAAAGAAAGTTTCACTGTCGATGGGCAGAACATTTAGTAATAGGCGATATGAATTTTTCACAAAGCTTACTCACAAAGTCTATTCAAAAATTTTGCTATTTGAATAACAAAATGTGGAGCAACTAAATTGCAGAGGACTGGTAAGTGGGGGGCAGGGATGGTGGAGTTGAGCACAATGTGCCTGACAAAAGATGCGTTGTAGCATGCTGGTGGGCAAGCACAAACTTAGTGTGTGGTGAGACAGCCCAAATGGGAGTGAAAATTTTTGTAACTGAGTACCAAATGCATCAGTGTTCTCTTCATAGACCCTGTGAATAATCAATTTTATCTACGAAACTAATGGTGCGACAAGCAGACCGAATTAGGGAACCTTTCTGGCTTGTCAGCTAGTAATGACAACGAAAACTAAAGTGAAGCTTATTTAACACTTTGCTGTGTTTTGGTGTAAATGCATTGTGAAATTGTCATTACACTGCTAGTATTTCCTCCAATTATACTCTATTTTACAATAGAGCCCTAAACTGTCATGAACCATGAGTCAAAGTCTGTCTGTAACAGCAATAAAAAGGGAAGAATCCGCAAACCTAGACCTTTTAACACCCAACTCAATCATGGTTTACAAAAATAAAAATACCTGGAAAAACTCAGCAGGTCTGGCAGCATCTGCGGAGAGGAACAGAACTGTGTTCCTCTCCGCAGATGCTGCCAGACCTGCTGAGTTTTTCCAGGTATTTTTATTTTTGGTTTGGATTTCCAGCATCCACAGTTTTTTGCTTTTATCAAGCATGGTTTAGCCTGTTATTAGTTTCATGAATTTATTAGCATAAAAATAACTGACAACTAGCTAATCATTAATAACTCTCCTTTATTATTTTTAAACCACTCTTTATTACGTTCCATTTTTCCTACATTTAACTTAGGATATTTAATTTTATTGATTTGTGATATACCATGAATTGTTGTCGAAATTGTAATGATAATAGGAATGTTTACTGCATATTTGGATTTAAAAACCTGATTTGTTGGAGATTTTATGGCTTTATACGTGCAAGTTTACAGACCTTTAGGTCTTGTGGTGCTAATCTAGAAGTACAATGGAGCAAAATTGGTTTTAGTTAATTTGACTTAATAGTTCTGGTAAGTAGGGTTTTTCCACATATGATTTGTAATATTTAATGATTATATAACCATGAGACTGCAAGTAGAAAGTAAAAACATTCATTTATCCAACTTCCATCATTATTTAGGTCCATGTTCAAGATCTGAAGTGTCAATTTTCTTTTGCTTTGACACAAGGCTTGTTTATCTGGGCAAGATTTTAAGCTCACACGCTGTTGGCCAGAGGATGGCACACCCAACAACTACCTGCATGCCCCAGCCCCCACTACAGTTACACCAATGGCGGGAGTGGGCCAAAATGTGGGCCTGTGGGCCAATTCAGGCCCTTAAGTGGGCAATTAATTCCCACTTAATGGCCTCATCCCACTGCCACTGGGATTTAACTGGCAGCTGGAGAGGCCCAAGCAAGTGCCAGCCCAGCAGGTTTCCTTGTGAAGGCTGGTGGCAGCCGGTGTGTACCTCCTTAACTGGCCCGCTGGGCTGCTTGGAAGACCCCCACCCGTCTCTTTGGTTCTTGCCAGCTTGGCACCCAATTTGACCCGAAACACTGACCCAATGCTGCACACCTCTGTCCCAAAGTACTGGAGAACTGCTGGCCTCTGATTGGCCGATATTCTCTGAGGTGGAATTTCCTGTTCCTGAGGGGCGGAAATCTTGCCTCCAGCCTATTAACGGCCAATTGGCCATTAAATTGGTGGAGGACAGGGAGTTTCCCTTGGTGGGCCCTTTTCCCTCCCCCGCAACCCCAACTTTTTGGCTGGTGTTGGGAGAGGGCCACGGGGAATTAAGTGCCTTCTTTAATTCAGCCCTTTTATTATAGGTTGAATCAGGAATCAGTCCACTTCCTTTATGAATACTTCAGCTAAGCCAATATTCAAGATGTGAAGAAAAGTACTCAAGGTGCTATTTATCAGCTGCTTACGTTTTGTTTAACTGATGGTTATGAATTGAAATGTCTTAAGTTCTACAAAATAAAAGTTGGTGCTTATGCATAAAAAAGTAAACTCATAAGTTTACATTAGAATAAAATGGTGTATGTAATGCAGGGAACTGACATACATGCTATTCTTAACTATTTAACACCGTAACTACTTATCGAGCAGCATAAAGTAGATAGGCACATTTCATCAAATTTAATCCTCTCGCACATTCCATTACCTGCTTGTATTGCAGCATAGCGTTAAAGCATCTGATGGAGCAGGCAGAGTTTGCTTGATCATAGGATTGTACGTGGTTATTGGTAACAGGAGATTTAAACAGCATGGCTGCAGCATAAAAATATTTGCTTGGAAGGAAACAGCAAGACAGCAGAAAACCATGGGAAGCAAGATGTGAAGGATAGGAGGCAGATCTTTAAGCCTCAGTACTGCCCAAGACAGAGAATATGATGCACATACCAGCTTCCATAATTTTAGTGAAAACAAGTGTGCATGTAGCTATTATATGTAAAAAAAATGCTGCAAATATTCAGCAAGTCTGGCAGCATCTGTGGAGAGAGATGCATATGTAATGTTTTGGGGTGAATAAGACTTCTATTTATGTAGCTATTGGTCAGCAAACTTGCATTGTTGATTTTGATCCATCCTGGCCAGTGGAAATTGGATTATTAAACAATTCATATCTCATGTGCTGAAGTTCTGCCTGGATCCTGCAATTAACTTGCTCTTTTGAACAGATGACAACGGCACCCAACTGACAGGGGCAGGGTCTTTCTGTAAACATGAACATTGGTGTTTCTATTGTTTATTCTTATTTTAACTTCAGCTTGAAAGGGAAGCTGCACTAGCTTGCTCACAATGTGAATCCTAGGCTGAAGAGAATCAGAAGCACATGATGCCATTCAAAGCAGATTTTTTGCCTTTCTTCGTAAGCTGAGGAAGAGGAGTTTTCCCACCGGTAGCACGTTAATGAAACCCAGTGGTTAAAGTTGCCGTCACCTCATTCTGAAAAACGAATCCCTGCCGGAAACCAGTTGACTGTAATTTAGGATAACATTGCAAATACTGCACAGAAATTGGCCATTTGCCCACACAGTCCATGCTGACATTTATGCTCAGCTTGTACGCCCTCCTGTCTTTCCTCATCTAAATCTACCATCGTAACCCTCTATTCCCTTTCTCTCATAGGCTTGTCTAGTTTCCTCTTAAATGCATCTGCAGTATTTGCTAATTCAGCCAGCCCCCTGTGGTAGTTGCACATGCTCACCACTCTTTGGGGAAAGAGGTTTCTTCCAAATTCCCTATTGAATTTCTTGTTGACTATCTTATATTCTTGGCTTCTAGTTTTGCTCTTCTTGCAAGTTGAAACATTGAGCGTGTTATGAGCCCAGCTGAGGTTACCCTTGGACAAGCCTGATCCCAGGGTGGAACCCAGCTTGATAGATCCTAACTTTGTTTGTTTTGATACGTGGACAGGGGCTACTGAACAGAGCCACAGGAGTCAGCTGATGAACTTTTAACAAATGAATAAAACATTTATTCAACAAGAAAAGATGAACTATATTATAATACTCCTTCACCCACAACTATACCTTTCCAGGTATATACAGATTTGTAAATATAACACAAGTTACAAAAGCTATCTTATACTCTAATGTTCACCGTAAATACACAGTCCATGTAAACCTGTGGTGACCTGTGGTCAGACACACCACACTCTGAAACCAAGTGACATATGCCGCCTCAAACAGATGCTATGGGTCTCTCCTCAACTGCACCCAGCCGCTTGTCACACCATGAGCCAACTGGTCTCACTGAACTCCGTCTTTCACTTGAGGGTTTCAAATCTCCACTCTCCAATAACTCATTTCGGAATCTTCTCCCAAACCAATGCAACAGTCATAAAAACCTCATTACAAATGCAAGCACTTTTTAAAGTGAAACTAAAACTCAGTTTGACCTTTTCTTAACACATAAATACAGAAATACAAATCAAACTAACTTTAAAGCTGAAACTCATTCCTAACACCCACAAATACAAATGTAACTTACTTAAACTATCTCCATTTCATAACGGGTGGAATCATCCCAGGTTTGCACAAAGTGCAGTAGCAGGCGGGGAAAAAAGTCGTTTTACCTGCCGGCCGTAATGGCGGGTTTTCACCCCATATCATGCCATTCCCACCTCATTAATTATGCAGCCACAGGAAACACATCATCTCGCTGGTAGGCGACCTCCAATTTGCCCGCCATTCCGCTACCTCTCTGCTTCCTCATGCAGGGTATCATATTTAAACTGCAGCCGAACTGCTTGCACCCCAGGAGGACACTAGTGAAGACATAGGCCCAAAAGCCAAGAAGAGTTCAGCCCGCTGATTTAGTGATACATCCCTGGAATGCCTTCTGGACACTATGAAGGCCCGCTGTGATGTCCTCTACCCCAACTCTGGTCACAGGAGGCCCATCAGTCTCACCACTCTGGCTTGGGAGGTGGTGGTAGAGGTGCTGAACACCAATGCTGCACACAAGAGGTCGGCCATCCAGTGCAGAAGACGGATGAATAATCTCATCTGTGCTGCCAGGGGAAGGCAACCATCTTCTCATTCTAAACTCACACACTCAGAAGGCCATCACACATTCACTGGCATCTCACTCATTGCCAGCTCAAGGGACATCAGCACTCATTGTCTGTCACACACTCTCACATCACCATCTGGCTTCATCTCCTCTGGAGACTGCCTCCTCAGCCCTCACCATCTTGAGGGCACTTGTATGGATGAACATGTGACCCCACACACACCCTGGGATACCCCCCTTCCCCAGTACAGCCCTCACCCTACAGCCTCTTCCCTTGCCTGAGGCCACTTCCCCTTTCCAAGCAAGCCCTAGCCCTGTAGCTGCTGAAAAGCTTATGGCTGGTCTGGTAGGTAGAGACCTGCCAATGACCCCCCCTAAAAGTGATGTGGTGCTGCCTGTGAAGCCTGGTGTTGGTGACCACGAGTGCTGCTCGAAGCAAGCTAACCAAACAAAGCTCAAAGGCCTGAGCGAAGTGCAGCTCGCCTGGTGCGTGTCACTTATGTGCAGTTGGGTTGATGATTCTGGCGAGCAGGGCTTATAATGAGATGCTGAAGTATTGAAATTAGGTTCCCAACGTGCGGCGGTGGGAAACACGGCCACCATTGTTGGGTGGATCGGGCGATCGCAAACTAGTTTCATGATGGTGTGAAACTGATTTTTGGCCTCCTCGCCATATAGTTCCCCCCTACCCCACCGCACCCCACCCCACTCCACCCCACCTGCCATTACCCCGACACCAACAGGGCCAGAAAATTCCAGCCATTGTCTCTGTATACATTCCACCTAAACCTTTCATATTTTTAAAGGCCTCTATTAGGTCAACCCTCAGCCTTTTTTTTAATCAAGAGAAAAGAGATCAAACCTGTTCCCCCTTTCCTGAAATGTGTACTCATGCATTTCTGGTATCACCCTTGTAAATCTTCTCTGCACCCTCTATAGTGCCTCTATTTCCTTTTTATAATATGGTGGTCAAAACAACACACAGTACTCTAAGCATGGTCTAACCAAGATTTAATACAAGTTTAGCATGACTTCAATACTTTTCAATTCTATCACTCTAGAAATAAAACCTAAAGCTTAGTTTGCTTTTTTATGGCCTTGCTAACCTGTGGCGCAACTTTTAGTGATTGGTATATTTGTACTCTGAGATGCCTTTGTTCCTGTACCCCAACTAGACTTGTATCTTCCAAGCAATAAGTGACCTCCCTATTCTTCCTACCAAAATGTACTACCTCACGTGTATCTCTGTCAAGCTTCATTTGTCAATTATTTTCCCATTCTGTAAGTTTATTAATGACCACCTCCTGTAATTTGCTGCAGTCTGCCTCAGTATTGATTATCCCTCCCAATTTAGTATCATCCACAAATTTAGAAATTGTGCTTTTGTTCCCAAAGTCCAAATCGTTAACATAAATTGTGAACAGCAGTGGTCACAGTATGGATCCTTGTGGAACACCACTTCCCACCTTCTGCCACTCTAAATAACTCCATTTTACTCCCAGTTTCTGTCTTGAATCCAGCTAGCAATCCAGTCTGCCATTTGTCCACTAATCCAAATTCTCTGATCTTATTGGTAGTCTATTAAGGGGGCTCATTATTGATGGAATTTTGGAAATCCAGATAAATTACATATTTGTATTGCCATTGTCTACTCTCTACCTTCTCAAAAAATTCAATAAGATTGGTAAAGCAAGATTTTCCCTTTTGAAATCCATCCTGACTATTCATTATTATATTTTTCTTTTCCAGTTGTTCCTTTTTCTCTTAGCCAGGATTCCATTATTTTTCCTATCACTGATTTTAAGCTGACAGGTCGAAAATTCCCCAGGCATGTTCTGTCCCCCTTCTTAAATGTAGGAATTATGTTAGCTGTTCCATCGTCCACTGGCCCTACACCTTTTTCCAATGAATTATTAAATGTGTAGTACTGCGTCTGGAATCTCTTCCCTAGATCCTCTTAAAATGTATAGATGCAATCCATTGGGACAAGGGCTTTATCATTTTTGAGTTGTTTAGTTTATTAAATTCCCCCACATTTTTAGTTTAAATGCACTTATCTCATTCAGTGTCAGAGAACAGTCTACCTGTTCTCCCTGGTAAATGCTGTAGTGAAATAATCATTTAATATTTCTGCCATATATCCATCATTACCTGTTGTATCATTCTCACTATCCTTTAATGGTCTTATTCCCATCCCAGCCTTCCTTTTTTATTGATGTGCCTGTAAAATATTGTATTCGTTTTCCTTGATAAGTTAATGTCATAGTTCCTCTTTGCTTTCGTAATTGTTTTCTTTTACTTCTCTCCTAATCGTGGTGTCCTCTCTTATGCACTCCTCTGCTACCTATGTAATTAATGTATATTGTTACGATCTCGAGGGAGATCATTAGCTTAGAAAAAGTTCAAACTGCTGGTTTTAATGGAAGGAATCACACCACAGGATTTCACGTGTTAAAGAAAAACTTTCACTGTACAAGGATTAAACAAAACATGTACTACTAACTTAACCCTTATTATTTAAACCAAAATCTCAACAGACCACTTGCGGTTCCCTTAAATGTGACAGAATCTTGAGGGTTACTTCACTTCTCCTGGGACTAAACTAGAGTGTGCCACAGGTCTCAGTCCCCTGCTAAATGGGCCAACCTGCCATTTTATGGCTCACTCCCTTCTAATTCTGACTTTATAAGTACAAATGGGAGGACCTTTGAGTAAATAGTTTGGGTGACCTGGCAACTTTTGAATTCCAGAGTTCCAATTACAATATATTTACAAATTTCATTTCCCCAAAACTATTAGTTATTTTCTTACAACATATGAATCATGAAATTAGACAGATATTTCCACAACAATATGTATTTCCTAATGCTCAATTATTCCCTTACATCTTTATTTATTTAGGAGACTCACTAGTGTGTTCTTTTAACAACATTTTTTTTGCACTCTGGGAAACACTTAAAATGGTGTTCAACAATGTCTTTTTTATTCATTCATGGGAGGTGGGCATTGCTAGCAGGGCCAACATTTATTGCCTATTCCTAATTGCCCTTGTTCAAAGGGCATTTAAGGGTCAACCACATTGCTGTGGGTCTGGAGTCACATGTAGGCCAGACCACGTAAGGATGGCAGATTTCCTTCCCTAAAGGACATTGGTGAACCAGAGGGGTTTTGTGTTAATTGTCAGACTATTAATGAATTCAAATTTTACCATCTTCCACGGTGGAATTTGAACCCAAGTCCCCAGAGCATTTAGCTGGGTCTCTGGAACACTGTGCCATTGCCTCCCCCTGCCCCAAACCACACCCCACCCACCCCCACTTCCCTCCTGTTCTACTCTGTCTCAAAAAACAGACCTGCAAGGGGCTTGGAGTGCAAGAGTATTTAAGTCTTGCTGCAATTATATATGGCATTGGTGACACTGCACCTGGGGCAGAATTTTGCCCTTGTTGGGCAGGTTCGGCGGGGCAGTCGGGAAGCTGCTTGCTGCCAATTAAGGCCCACCCAGCGTGAAACACGAAAGTCAGCGCTCATCGCTGCCTGTGCGGGTGGGGGGGGGGTGTGGCTGGAAGGAGGGCAGGAGGAGTGCGAGTGAGGCGAGCGCAAACTTCATGCATGGGTGCGAGTGCGCGCTTGATAATCTCCCTGAGGCACAAAGCTGCCTCAGGGAGATGAACAGTTTTTTAAAAAAAAAAATGAAAAATGTTATGAAATGTCCCCTCATGTGACTCTGTCACATGAGCAGGGACATGTTATTAATTAAATTTTAAAATTTTAATTTGCTTTTGGAAACCTCATCCTGCCCGTGGATGAGGTTTCTTAAAAAATCTAAAGGCCTCTTGGCCTTTTTGCCTCCCTGCTAACAGTAAGGTTGGAAGGGCAGCAAAAGATTTTTTTTTTAACAAACTTGCTTAATGTTGTTAAGAGGCCTTTGCATTGTCGGTGGGCACGCTGCTGACTCAGGCGTGCGACTGTGCGTTGAAATTGGGACACTCACCCGACGTCAACGCACGTCATTTTACGCTCAAGCGGGTCGGGCGCGTGCCCGGACCCTTCATAATCATAAAGATCCCTATTAGGTCAGCCCTCAGTACACTCTTTTTTGGACAAAAGAACCACAGCCTGTTGAACCTCTCAATTGTGGTATCATTATAGTAAATCACTTTTGAACCTGCTCCAGTGCTTCTATATCCTATACATAATATAGTGACCAGAACTGTTGCCATACCCCAAAAATGGTCTAATCAAGGTTCTATACAAGTTTAACATAAATAATCTGCCTTACAATTCTAATCCTGCGGAAATAAACTCGTGTTTCGGTTGCTTTTTAATGACATTATGAACCTGCATCATTACATTTACTGATTTACAATCTGTACTAGCAGAACCCCCTGTTCCTCTTTCCTATTTAGCTGCTCATGTTCCAAGGAGTATGTACCTTTATTCTTTTTACCAAAATGTATTGCTCTGCACTTATTAAGTTCTTTTGCCAATTACACGCCCAATCAAATTTATTCATGGGCAGAATTTTCCCGTTGGCCCACGCACGCCCACGTAGAAGTGCAAGGTGGAAGGGGCTGCAGAAGACGCCAGTATCCTGCCTCCAGGGTTTACAGGTGATGAAGCAGCTACCTCAATATGTCTGAGGTGCAGTGCCGAAGGAGGCTCTGTCTTTCAAGAGAGACAGTCACCTCTATCTGTCAGATGATAGGCCCTGAGATCTCCGCAAATTGTTTGGATGGGGACCCCATGCCAATGACTCTAAAGGTCATAGCTGCCCTCAACTTCTATGCCTCCGGCTCTTCACAGGGGTCGGTGGGTGATCTCTGTGGAGTCTCCCAATCAGCTGTCCACACTTGTGTCAAGCAGGTGACAGACGCTCTATTCAGGCGTGCATTGACTTTCATCCACTACCGCTGGGACAATGCCAGTCAGACAGAGCAAACCAGAGACTTCGCGGCCATTGCTGGCTTCCCCTGCGTCCAGGGTGCAATAGACTGTACAAATGTGGCCATCAAGGCGCCAGCAGGTGAGCCCGGTGCCTTCGTCAACAGGAAGAGATTCCACTCCATGAACGTGCAGATAGTGTGTGATCACAAGCTGCAGATTCTGCAAGTCTGTGCAAGGTACCCAGGCAGCTCCCACGATGCCTACATCCTCAGACACTCCCTGGTGCTGAGGCTCTTCAGTGCTCCAGCCAGCTGGATGGATGGCTGCTGGGTGACAAGGGGTATCCCCTCAAAAAGTGGCTCATGACGCCTCTCGGGCATCCAAGAACAGAGGCTGAGCAGCGGTACAATAGGAGCCACGTCTCCACAAGGGCTGTGGTGGAGAGAACCATAAGTCTTCTCAAGATGCGCTTCCGATGCCTGGACTGTTCAGGGGGGCATTCCAATACTCCCCAGATCGTGTGTCGCTGATAGTGGTTGCATGCTGAGCTCTCCACAATCTGGCGCTGGAAAGGGGGGACGCAGTGGCTAGGAAGATGCGGACATGATGAGTCCAGCAATGAGTCTGAGGATGAGCACGCACAGGAGAACGCTGAGGGGGTAGACGCTGACCCGGGTAAACACCCGGCAGGGACACCCGGGAGGCTTTACTGCAAAGAACCTTCAGCTAGCCCACCACAGATGGACCTTCAACGCATACTAGGGCTGCAGGCTCCACACTCGATTCCTGAGTGCTAAATCAGCCTGGATACTAACATTAACTAAGGCCCTTGTCAATAAAGCTCAACGTGAAACAACTCACTCATAACATCATGGCTTCTCGTACACATGCAGAAGTAAGGAATCACCCTGAGGCATGGCAACATGGCAAAATTTATTGAGCGAACAAGTGTAACTTCATAACGCAAAACAAAAACGGTGTTGGACATCACACCAAGTCTTCCACAAAGTACTATTGTGTATAGTGGGCCAACATAAAAGCACCAGTGAGAAACCCGTGGTGTGCCCAAGGTGCCTTAAATTTATGCTTATGGGTGCTACGTCTAGATGCTGCCCCCTTGCTGGCACTGGCACCTGAGACAGCAGGACTTCAGTTCTTTGTCACCCCGCAGCTGCCGCACACTCACCCAAACAAGTCAGTGCTGCACCCCCCCATTGCCCAAATGCTGCCTCCTTCACAAGATGTCACTTTGCTAAGCAAGAAGGCACAAGTACGTGGAGCGCAAACACCAGCAAATGGATTGGCGCCCCGCCAACTGGAAGCTCCCCTCCCAGCATGTTAACACCCTGATTTTGATATGCTTCCCAGTTCCAGCACTCTGCCTAGGTGCAGACCCTTGACTTTCAACCCCATTCTATACTCTGGGTGTCAGTGTCACACACGCTGTGGATGCAGAACACACCCTAGCTCAACCCTCTCAGGGTGGACTGGACATGGGCAATATCTGCTGTCACACCCAGTGAGGGATACATGCCATGAGGGATTCAATGACATTACTGTACTCAGTAATGGCGGGGGGTGGGGGGTGGGGTTTGGGGAAAGGGTTACGGTTGCATTAAATGACTTGAGGCAACATGGTACTCAGCCTTCCCGAGCACAGGAGATCATTGAACCTTTTGTGGCACTGGAGCCACGTGCGCCGCACCACACCATGGGAGCTCACACTCTCAGCCACCTCCTCCCATGCACATTTGGTCAGGTGGGGAGGCCTCTGCCTCCTGTCCTTCAGAAGAATGATCTCCCGCTGCTCTGCCACCTCCTCCAGGAGGGCAGCTAGGCACTCATCAGAAAAACGAGGGGCATACTGCGCCGCTGGCCTACCCCCTGGCCCGGCCTGCCCCGATGGCCTCCCCTCCGGACTTGCGTCACCAACATTGCCCCTCTGCTGAGCCCTTCTCCTAGCCATTGTGAGCAGCCTTTCCAAGGCTGCCAGGCCTTCATTTAAACAGGCTGCTGGGTTGCCATTGGAACTGGCAGTCTGAGCGCGCCCACTGCCGCCCACCCACTCCCGCTCTGTATGGGATTCGTGAACTACGTTGGACGGGCCTTCATTGGCCCGCCCGCGTAAAATGGTGGTGTGGACCTGATTGCGGGCGGCGATTGGGTCCGTGCCCGCTTCTGCACAGCCCACCTGACATGGGGAAAATTCTCCCCCATGTCATCTTGTATTTTGGGACAGTCTGCTCTTTATTCGCTGTACCACACAATTTGATATCACCTGCACAGTTTGAAATTGTACTTCCAGTTCCCCAGTCCAAATTATTCACGTAAATGGTAAACAGCAGAGTTTCTAGCATCAATTCTTGTGATTATCACTTGTCACTAATGTGATAACCTTTTTTCATGTTGGGTGTTGCTGAGACCATTGTTTTATTATTCACCCCTGATTGCCCTAGAAAAGATGGTAGTGAACAGTGTTGTTAGGGAGGGAGTTCCAGGATTTTGATCCAGTGATTATAAAGGAATGGTGATATATTTCCAAGTCAGGACGCTGTGTGACTTGGAGGGGCACTTGCAGGTGTTGATGTTCCCATGCACCTGCTGCTCTTGTTCTTTCAGGCAGTAGAGGTCACAAATTTGGAAGGTGCTATCGAAAAAGCCTTTACAAGTTACTGTTGTGCACCTTGTAGATGATACACACTCTGCTGCTACTGTGTGTCACTGGTGGATGGGACATGATTGGTGGGATGATAATCAATCAGGCTGCTTTCTCCTGGATACTGTTGAGGTTTTTGAATGTTTTTGAAGCTGCGCTCATCCAGGCAAGTGGAGAGTATCCCATCACACTCCTGACATGTACTTTGTAGATGGCAGACAGGCTTTGAAGAGTCAGGACGTGAGTTACTCGCCACAGAATGCCCAACCTGTGACCTGCTCTTGTCGTAACATTATTTAAGGCTCATCCAGTTAAGATTTTGGTAAATGGTGCCCCCCAGGATGTTGATGTTAGGATTTTGGTTATCTCATTGAATGTCAAGGGGAGGTGGTCAGACTCTGTCTTGTTGGGGATGAGCACTGCCTGGCACTTAAGTAGTAAGCAGCATACAGTCCACACATCAGCCAAGTCTGAATGTTGTCCAGTTCTTACTGCATGCAGGTATGCACTGTTTTGTTATTGGAGGAGTTGCAAAAGGAACTGAACACTGTGCAAATATCCCTATTTCTGACCTTACGTCAATTTTTCAGTTGTCTACAGTCCTCCGTTCCAGCTGAGCTATCGAAGGAGAGCCCTCATCATGGAAGGAAGGTCATTGATGATGCAGCTGAAGGTGGTTGGGCCCAGACACTACCTTGGGGAACTCCTACAGTGATGTCCTGGGGTGAGATGGTTGGCCTCCAATACCACAGCCATCTTCTTTTGTTGCTAGATATGACTCCAATAAGTGGAGAGTTTTCCCCTGATTACCATTGACTTCAATTTTGCAAGGGTTCCTTAATGCCATACTCGGCCAGAAGCTGCCTTGATGTGAAGAACAGTCACTCTCTTCTCCCCTCTGGAGTTCAGCTCTTTTGTCCATGTTTGAACCAAGGCTGTAATGAGATCTGGAGCTGAGTAGCCCTGGTGGAATCCAAACTGGGCCTTGGTGAATAGATTACAGGTGTGTGATGCTTGTTAGCCCTGTAACTCAGACCTTTCATCACTTGTTGATGATTCGCAGTAGGTTGACAGGGCAGTAATTGGCTGGATTGGATTTCTCCTGCTGTTTGTTGACAGGAGGTTCCTGGACAACTTTCAACATTGCCTGGGAGATGCTAGGCTTCTAGTTGCATTGGAACAGCTTGGCTAGGAGCGCTGTTAGCTCTGGAGCCCCAGTTGGGATATTGCCAAGGTCCATAGCCTTTGCTGGGTCCAGCCTTCTTCAGACCATCTTGATATCATATGAAGTGAATTGAAATGGCTGAAGCCTAGCATCTTTCAAGGTGAGTACCTCAGGAGGCAGCTGAGATGGATCATCATCTTGGCTTTTCTGGCTGTGGATTGTTGCATGTGCAAAAGCAAAATATTGAAATCTGAAATCAAAACAGCAAAAGAGTGGAAATAGTCAGCAGTTCAGTCAGCACCTGTGGAGAGAATAACAGTTAGCATTTCAGGCTTATAACCTTTCTCAGCTCTGATGAAAGTTCATGGACCTGTTTTTATTTCTTTATTGTTGCAAGTGCTTCAGCCTTGCCTTTTGCACTTGCACAGGACTTCAACATAATTGAAAATGGGGATGCTCGTGGAGCCCCCTCCTCTGTTAATTGACCATCACCATTCATGACTGGATGTGGCAAGACTGCAGAGCTTTGATCTGATCCAATGGTTGTGTGATCACTTAGCTCTGTCTCTAGCATGCTACTTCCAAAGTTTAGCACACATTTAATCCTGTCTTGTAGCTTCACCAGGTTGGCACCACGTTTTCTGGTACTCCTCCTGGTGCTTCTCCTGGCATGTTTTCCTATGTCCTTCAGGCCAGAATTGGAAGAGTGCAGATATCCTGGAGGCTTGTAGCACTGGAGGACAATACAGAGATAGGCAGGGGTGAGGTCACGGATGCATTTGAAAACAAGTTTGAGAATTTTACAATTGAGGCTTTGCTTAAGTGGGAGGCAATGAAGGTAAGCGAGTGCAGTGATGATAGGTGAACAGGACTTGTTGCAAGGAGTTTTGAATGACCTCAAGCTTACAGAGGGTAGAATATCAGAGGCTGACAAAAAGTGTATTGGAATAGTTAAGTCTAGAGGTGATGGAAGTATGGATAACTGTTTCAGCAGCTGATGAGCCGAGCCAGGGCAAAGTCGGGTGATGTTACAGAAGTAGAAATAGGTGACCTTAGTGATGGCACAGATATGCAATTGGAAGTTTATCTAGAGATCTAATATGACACCAAGTTGTGAACTTGGTCACTCCTAGCAATACTGTTGTTGACAGATGCATCTGCAATAGGTAGATTGATGAGGATGTGGTCAGGTAAGTTTGTTCCCACTTGTTGATTCATCAGCTGCTGCAAGATGAGTCTGGCAGATTCTTCAGGACTTGGCCAGCTTGGTCAGAGGTAGTGCTACTAAACCAAGCATAGTGATGGACATTGAAGTCCTCCACCCAAGTGAATATTTTGTGCTCTTGCTGCCTTCAGTGCTTCTTCCAATTTGTGATTATAATAGAGCAACACTGAATTGTAAGTTGAGGGAAGGTGGTAGGTAATAATCAGCAGGAGGTTTCCTTGCCCATGTTTGACTTGATGCCATGACTCTGGTCCTCATGAAGTTTCAACATTGAGGTTCCTTGGCACTCTCCTCAACTATATACCACTGTGACACCATCTTTGATGGATCTGTTCTGCTGGTGGAATGGTGATAGAAGAGCCTGGGACATTTGCTGCCAGATACGTTTCTATGCACATGACTACATCATCAGGCTGTTAATTGACTAGTCTGTGGCACATTTCTTACAATTTTGGCACAAGTCCCAAGATGTTATTGAGGAGGACTTTGCAGAGCTTACTGGGCTGGACTCAGCTGCCACCCAGCCATTCCCACCTCATCTAGACACACCTTTTGTTTCTTTACTTTATCCATTACCACACCCTTTGACATTTGAAGTATGAAAACTTTTGGCATTTAATCTCTCCTACCCTGTATCCTATCACACACCTTCCCTTTTTGTTCTTCTTCACCCCCTCCCCATTTCACTTGCTTAAAACCTATTACATTTCTAACTTTCCTCAGTTCTGATGAAAGGACACAGTCCTCAAACGTAAGGTCTGTTTCTCCTCATAGATACTGAGTATATTCAGCATTTTCTGTTCTTATTTCTGCCTTATATCCAGTGCTGCGACCCGTTTTTAGTCTTTTGCGGACATTTTCCATTGTAGTTTGATAAAACTGGATGACTTGCTAGGCCATTTCAGGTGGCAATTAAGAGTCAACCATATTTTGTGGATCTGAAGTCAAATGTAGGCCAAACTGGCACAGTAGACCTCTTTCCCTAAAGGACATTAATGAACCAGATAGATTGCTTTTAATGGCAATCTGGTAGTTTCATGGTCATCATTACTGGTTCTATTAATTCTAGATTTATTTAATTAACTAAATTTAAATTCCCCAGCTGCTATACTGGAATTTGAACACATGTCTGCTGTTAGTCCAGGCTTCTGGATTACTTGTCCAGTAACAAAACATCTATCCTGCCATACCCTTACTTGTCCATGTTTTGACCTCAGTCATGAATCTACTATGAGATGGATGACAATCTAAAAATATTGGGTTGGATTTTTGTTAAGTTGGAAAGTCTGGAGGCATTTAAAAATGGTGGGCACGAACCGATTCTGGCATTCATGCCCCAATTTTCACTGGCGCAGGATAAGGGTGCAGGTAGCAAGCCCACGCCCTGCCCTCCTGATTTGATGTTATTGAGGAGGACTTTGCAGAGCTTACTGGGCTGGACTCCTGATTTGGCCGGCTCCATTGCAGGAGTAGGCAGATCCAACCCTCTGCAATTTTCGTGGACTTGTGCTGGCATCTCCATGATTCGTAGTTGAGGGCCCCTCAGAAGAGCCGTGAACTATAGTCTGGATTTGAGAACCTTTTGAAGAGTAAATTCAAAAGTTCTTGCCTATGCTCCCTCCATGCCAACTCATGATTCCCATAGCTCCATATTGCCCCTGTGCCAACTCATGCCCCTACTGACCCCGTCCAATGCTCCTCATATCTCCATTCCAACCCATGGCCCTTCCACGCCAATTCATCCAATATACACTATGTACAGAACCAATGAACCCTATCCTAACAATGGCATGTGTAAAGCTGCTTAGAAAAAAACACCCATTTATAATTTTTTGAAAAAGAAATTGAAGTTCTTACAATCCTATAAAAGTGTCAAATAGATACTGAAGTATCAATAACAGAAGCTTTAAGCACTTGACACCTCTTAACCTTGTGCAATAAACATAGAGGCATTGACAAAAGAGATTGCAGAAAAAATACCTTATTATCACATCATAGCGATGTTAATCAAGAAAAGTCAGCATTTCTCTGCAGCTGTGTAAACAAACTTACTCTTTTATGAGTCTGGCTCTCACTGAGAATTTTCTAGAGCTGGACCCTTCATCCCCAGAGTGGAAATAGCCTGGCGAAGGGCACTTTATATCGAGCTGGGCTACTGAGATGTGAAATTTCCCGACTCAAGCTAGCTGCCTTGGTAGCGAAAATCTGGCGTGTTCTGTCTATTGCATTACCCTTATCTACCCTTTCCAATTTTTTTTAAATAAAGAAATCAATAAACTCGGTTAAGTTTGACTATCCCTTTTGGAATCTGGACTGTCAACTTTATATACCTTCAGGTTCTAGATGTTTTTTCTGTATCCCCTTTTGAGTAGAATCCATCATATTTCCTACCACTAACATTAAGCTAAGTGACCTGTGGCTCCCTGCATTTGTTATATCTTCTCTTTTGTATAGATGATGGAGCAGAAGTACTGCACTGAAATGTCAGTCTAGATACATGCTTACGTCCATGAGTGAGGAATGAATCTCCAACCTGCTGACACAAAAGTGAGCATGCTAGCGCTGAACCAAGGCTTATGAGCATTAAAATCTGCAGGAATCACCGATAGAAGTACTAATTTACATCTTAATAGCCCCATTGATTTCCTCACAGACATCTCATCTAGTTTTACCTATGGTATACTGAAATTTCCTCATCATTTTTGAAGATAGCAGGATAAGTAAATAAGACTATTAAAAAAAAGTATACATAGTCTTGGGCTTTATAACTAGAGCCTTAGGGTGGAATTGTCCCAGATTTGCACTGCGTGCGCTAACGACATTTTACCTGCCGGCCGCGATGGCGGGTTTTTGCACCGTATCGTCTCAAACCTGTCGCATTCCTTATGCGTTCCCGGGAACCACGCTATTTCCATGGTGGGCAGGCTCTCATTTGCCCGCCACGCCATCACCTTGTCGCTTCATCACACCGTGTGCCATATTTAAAGCCCAGCCGTGCACACACATCTCAGTGCTTCCAGCCCACGACTACTGCAGTGAAGATGTCCATGAAAGGCAAAAAGACTGAAGCTCCCAAGTTTAATAACGCATCACTGGAATGCCATTTGGATGCCGTGGAGACCCGCTGCGGTGTCCTCTACCCCCACTCTGGCTGCAGGATGGGCAGCGGCATCACTAATCCAGCATGGCAAGCGGTGGCAGTGGTAGTCAGTACCAATGCTGCACAGAAGAGGTTGGCCATTCAATGCAGGTAGAGGATAAATGATCTCATCCGTGCAGCCAGGGTATGACAACCATCTCATCACTCTAAACTCACACACTCTAGCCTATCACATTTTCACTGGCATCTTCAGTGTGATTTGGCAAGCTGAGTGAGTGGGCAAATGCATTATAATGTGGATAAATGTGAGGTTATCCACTTTAGTAGCAAAAACAGGAAGGAAGATTATTATCTGAATGGCTATAAATTGAGAGTGGGAAATGTGCAACGAGACCTGGGTGTCCTTGTACGCCAGTAGCTGAAGGTAAGCATTTAGGTGCAGCAGGTGGTAAAGAAGGCAAATGGTATGTTGGCCTGCATAGCCAGAGGATTGGAGTACAGGAACAGGGATGTCTTGCTGCAATTGTACAGGGCCTTGGTGAGATCACACCTGGAATATTGTGTGCAGTTTTGGTCTCCTTATCTAAGGAAGGATGTACTTGCTATAGGGGGAGTGCAGCGAAGGTTTACCCGACTGATTCCTGGGATGATGGGACTGACATATGAGGAGAGATTGAGTTGATTAGGGTTATATATGCTGGAGTTCAGAAGAATGAGGGGGGATTTCATAGAAACCTATAAAATTCTAACAGGACTAGACAGGGTAGATGCAGGAAGGATGCTCCTGATGGTGGGGGAGTCCAGAACCAGGGGTCACAGCCTGAGGATATGGTGTAGACCATGTAGGACTGAGATGATGAGAAATTTCTTCACCCAGAGAGTGGTGAGCCTGTGGAATTTGTTACCACAGAAAGTAGTTGAGACCAAAACATTGTATGCTTTCAAGAAGGAGTTAGATACAGCTCTTGGGGCGAAAGGGAACAATGAGTATGGGGAGAAAGCGGGAGCAGGCTATTGAGTTAGATGATCAGCTATAATCATAATGAATGGCAGGGCAGGCTCGAATGGCCAAATGGCCTACTCCTGCCCCTAGTTTCTATGTTTCTATCTCACTCACTGCCAGCTCAAGGGACATCACCACCCATTCTCACACACATACCCTCACATGTCCATCTGGTCTCATCTCCTCTGGAGACTGCCTCCTCAGCCCTCATCATCTTGAGGCTACTTGCACAGATCAGCATGTGCCCCTACACATACCCTGCCATACCCTCTTCGCCAATGCAGCTCTCGTCCTGCAGCCTCTTCTCTTGCCTGAGACCACTTTACCCCCTTCCCCAAGCAAGACCTTGCCCTGCAGCTATTGAAAAGCCACCCACATATGGCTGATCTGGTAGGCAGAGACCTACCCATGACTCCCCTAAAAGTGAGGTGGTGCTGTCTGTGAAGCGTGGCGCTGATGACTGCGAGTGCTGCCCGAAGCAAGGTAGACAAACAAACCTTGGAGTCCCGAACGAAGCTAAGCCCGCCAGGTGCACATTGCTTATGCGCTGTTGTGAAACACATGTTTTCCCTCCGACGTGGGCAATCCAGTGGTAGTGGTTGGGTGGGGGGGCGGGGATGAGTCTGGCAGGCTGGTCTTATAATGATACGCTGATGTATTACAATGAAGTTCCCGACGTCTGATGGCGGGAAGCATGGCCTGGCATTGGTGGGCGGAATGGACGATCGCAAGCTGGTTTCACGATGTCATCGAACCAATTTTTGGCCTTCTCGCCATATTGTCCGCTCATATCACTGAACATGCCCAACGCCGACGGGCACGGAAAACCCTGGCATTAGAGTTCAAAAACAACCAGGTTATGCAAAACCTTTATAAGTCACTGATTCAATCTCAGCTGGAGTCTTATGTCAATGTGAAGGTCTTGGGGAATGGACAGAAGAGGCCTTTTAGAATTAGACCAAGGATAATAGGACATTAGTTACATGGGGAGTCTAAAGAGGCTGAAATTTTTCTCCTTCAAGCAGAGAAGGTAAGGAGAGATTTAATAGGAGTGTTTAAAATTATGAAAGGTTTTGGTGGAGTCGATGGGTGGATGCTATTTCCACTGGTAGGAGGGTTAGTAACCAGAGGACAAATTTAAGGTAATTGGCAAAAGAACCGAGGGGGAGATGAATAAAAATTTAAACACTGCAATTTATGATCTAGAATGCACTGCCTGAAAGGGTGGTGAGAGCAGATTCAATTGTAATTTTCAAAAGAAAATTGGATATTTATTTGTAAAGGAGAAGGAGCAGGTGAGTGGGACTAATTGGATAGCTCCTTCAAAGAGCCGACAATTGCTTGAGAGTTTGATTAACCGCCTTCTGTTAAAATTTCTGTCATACATGTGAAGGTCATATACAAGGTACCCACTGTAAATAGCATCTATTTTCTTAAAATTTCAAATATAAATCAAAGTAAGGATCAACTGAAGGCTCTGATAGCCTAAAACCAGTAGCCATGGTGCCACCTAAGCAGAAGACAGAGGTAGATAGGCTCCAAGATAAATATATAACAGCACCCCTTACTTAGGAGACAAAATATGCAAGATTTAGAAAGAGTTAAGATTTTTGCGGAATCGTGGAAACTTCTGGACTTTCCGGGTCTGCCCACCATTTCAGATATCAAAGTCCTACCCCTGTTTTTGACAGATCCCATTGTTGGGAGTAGGGGAAAGGGGGAAGAGCGTGATTCACACATAAGGGAAACCCGAACTCAGCAGGTCATTTGAACCCAGTGCCGAGTTCAAACAGACACCATTTCTGCTGCAGCAAGGGCCTTAACCCGCAGCGTGTACGTTACAAATTTTTAGAGTGGACATAAATGCTTTTGAAGGGCGGAGAAGGTCTTTAGAACTGTCAAGCTGTGAATTAGCTACATCCCCAGCCTTTTAAAAATGAAATAAAATAGCCTGCCCATGTCAGTGAGATGTAAATAAACTGCTCCAGCAATTGCAATAGCAGTTTGTTGACATTATCCTAACGGCTAACATTGTCAGTATGTCAAGGGATTAAGTACTTTGGCGATTTAAAAGTTTTGAATGGGGCTTCATGAATGGGAGTTTTTTTTAATATAGTGAAGGCTGTAAAAGATATTTAGAACTACTTTGTTTCATCTCAATATGGCTCCTGAGATCTGCCCAGGGGAGCTCGGCCTTCTGATCTGCATCTGGGACAGCGGGCCTGACTCCAATCCGCGCCCGTACCCACCCCGAAATGAAAATCCTGCCATTCGGGAGAGGTTATTCTGACTCCGCTATTCACCTTGGGGTAAAAATCTGGTCCTGTGTGTCGGAAACACCTTACAGATATCATGCTGCAAGCGTGACTGAGAGGAAAGAATAAAGTTGAGATAAAATGTGTTTGAAGAATTAAGTTTTACACAGCAGGAAGTATGTACAAATTTCAGACTTACATAAATTATAAGATATGTATTCAACATTTTTGTAAACATTTTTTTTCGCAAAATGTATAACGTTAGTTTTAAATGAAAAGTTATTCATCATCAATCTCCGATTTTCTGCATCTGTGATATTTTATACTCCTGGACTGCTTGGTTTCTGTGAAGGTTTAATAACAACTTACATAAATCACAGTTAGCCTCTGAAGTTTTGGAAAAACCTCTGTTAAGAGGATACAGGGTCATTTATAAAATTACATTCTTGGGCCCAGATTTTCATTCCAAGGCGGATAGCTCAAGTCGAGAAATTTCTCAGCTCACTGCACTTGCCACAGAAGAATTCCTCCTCGAATGGTGGGACCTTTGTTCCGAGGGGGGAGTTGGGGCAGGTGTGCATGTGGGATGCAGTCAGACTTGCTGTGGGTATGCCTACAGTGGTTCAAGAAGGCAACTCACCACCTCTTTTAAGGGTATTTTGGGATGGACAATAAATACTGGCCTAGCCAACAACACCCACATCCCATGAATAAATTAAAAAAAAACAAGATCGGAGGTGGCCAAAGAAGCAGCTGAGTGCCGAGGTGGGATGCTTAAAAAACCCATGTCGCTTCTCTGGAGCTTCGTCCCCGTTATTTGCTTATGTTTTAGTCCCTTTAACCCTCACACCCCTCCACTCCCCATGCTCCATTCATGCTAACTCATGGTTCCCACCCTCACTGGCCCCCCATGCCGTCCATGCCAACTTAATGCCAACCCATCCCAACTCACCCAACATCCTTGGCCCTTACACCCTCCATTCCAATTTGCCTGGTATCCACCATGGGCAGTCCTCAAGAGCCATGTTGAGATGAAATAAAATAAAGGTCTAAATATCTATTACAGCTTTCAGTCTAATGGAAAGCAGCCAAGCCTTAGTAATAGCATAATGATAGCCCTTAGGGTAATATCAACAAATAACTATTGTAACTGGTAAAACATTTTTTTTAACCTCTCACTGACACAGGAAAACTGTTTATAATTTTTAAAAGGCAATAACTTCACAGTATGACAGTTTTATGGACCTTTTCTGCTCTTTGAGATTACTTACGTCTCCTGTAAAAAATTGTAACTCCCATGTTATGCGTTAAGGGCCTTTCTACAGCAAAAATGGAGTTTGTTTAACTCAGCACTGAGTTCAGGTGGCTCTGAGTTTGAGCTTCCCTTTATGTGTGAGTCATGCCTGCCCCCCTTTCCCCTGCTGGCGAAAATGGAATCTGTCAGAAATGGGGTTGGAACTTCCGCATCAGGGTCCCACCTGCCATTTTGGAAAGTACCCAGACCCTCTCTGACCCTGTGAAAATCTGGGCCTTATTGTGGAGCTTTGTGATAGATGTTGCATATTAGGAAAATGGGTGTATGCTCCTCACAATTATCTACCCATTAAAATATAGATCAATGGAAAATCATGGGGAATGTGATCTCATGTTTCCAGTGTATGTTCCCTGTAGGTGAGCATGAATATTTATGATTAGTTCTCATATTTGAAATGTTTGTGGTATGCTGGATACACCCCCAGCATGCTGCCAATGAAGGCACAGATATTTTGGGAAGACATGTGATATTCTTTAATGTGAAATTCCAATGTATTATTAAAAAGAAAACAAAAGTAATTACAGCAGGAAGTTGTTTTCATATATCAATGCATGTATTCTGTATACGTTCTTTATTTATGAATGGTTTGATGGATTATTTGGAGGGTTTGCTAAAATTTCCTGAATTAAGCAAATTGCAGAGTTTCTGGAGTATAAAGTGATACACAAAGACCACAAGCCAATGGACAAAATGGTATTGTTAAGTTGGATTTTTTCTTCAGCATTTCTTAGAAATCTAATTTACTGAACCCTGGAGATTTGTTGATTTCTTCTGTGCATCTTTTTGAGGATACTGTAGGATACAAACATATTGGCTAGAAAACACAATCTCTTTCACCATTTTCAGGTGAACCAAACCTGATTTAGGTTTGATTACTGCTTCCATATTTGGATGCTCTTTCAGCACCTCTTGAACTCCCGAACAGATTAGAAGGAATAACTTGTCATCTGCTAACTGCTCCCTCTCTCATCTCTAACTTTCAATTATGTTTTTCCATTGCAAGTTTTTTTTTGCATTGTCTTGATCCTACCAGTCAATGATTCTCTGAACATTCCTTGTGTTCTTTTTATGCTCCAACGATATTATCCTACACATATTTTCTCCTTCCAGTTACCACTGTATTAAATCAAGACTCATCAGCTTTCCACTTTAACCCATTCATTCAAAGGACCACAAATCCTGCCTCTCTCATACAATTTACAGGCTTTTAAAGCCCATGCTTGAATTCAGTTAATCATGGCTTCCTGTTATATCCTTTTTTGTACTTTTCAATCTTGGTGGGTTCCTGCATTTGGCTGTTCAGTTTGGTTTCTTAATTTAAAAAGAATATCAGTACAGTGCTTCTTTGGAACTACATTATAAACGACGTACCTGTTCAAGATCACATCAGTAGTAAAATAAAAGAAGAAAAACATCTGTACTTTTTTCGCATTCTGTCCCAAGTGGCATTACTTTCTAAGTTAATCATTCCTGTGCATGGCCCACATATGCTTACTGTAATCAAGTACACAAGTCTAGTAGTGGTTTTCTGATCAAACTTACTATTAGATCTCCCCAGAGTGTGTTTTAGCAATCATTTAGATTTCATGCAATTTGATACAGAGTGGCACTCTGAACTTCCCTTCAGATTTTTCTCTGCCACAATGCAAGACATTTTTTATCTGTTTCTTTACCATTCCACAGGCATTGATTTCTACTATGTGCACAGCTTCAAAAGGGTCCTTCTTTGGGAACTTTGACCCCTGTAAGGTGAGCACCAGATTGTTCATTATCACTTCCAGCAGTATGTTTTCAGACTTGTAGTTAATCTGAGATTCACATTGTGCATATTTTTAGCCAAACTTTCATTGTGATGTAGCTATATACTCTTTTTGGTAAGTTAACTTCTCATGACATAGTTACCTTAGCTATTGAAAGATTTTGATTTGGAATATTCTCTGATTTACACCTTTTGAAGAAAGTGTCCTGGAAACACATATTAAAAATTCAGTGGACCAATGTTTCATGCTCAGTCTGTTCTCTCCTTCCCTAAAGAGATTTTTTTTTACTAAAAGATAACTTCCAAGGTAATTGAAATTGCTTATTGGGAAATCGATGAATTTAAAAAGGAACTTCAAGACAATTGTCCATAATTCATTATTCTACTATCTTAGAATAGTAGAGAAACTATTATTTTCTCTAATAATAGAAATTATTATTAATTTCTTCACAAGATTCATACAAATTATGATTGAAGAGCATTTTCATTTCCAGTAGATCAGTGTGCTCAGTCACATAAATGGGGGCGATAGGTCATCAGCAAGTCTTATTTCAAAGAACTAAGCCAAATATTTATTTGAACAGTCTGCATCTAACCTCATGATATCCTGTTGAGATAGAAAAACTGCAGAACTAAGGACATGGTCAGCTTATCTAGTGACAAATTCAATACGCCTGGTAATTCATAAAACTTTGTTATATAAGAAATAAATATTTATATAAATGCAAGTTGTTGTAGAAATGAACATGATAACAATCAGATGAGAAAAATACAGACTGTTGGAGCTATTTGCGCTTGTGCAAAGTTCTGAGTGTCAAACATTGCTGTGGAAGTGGGCTTTTATGCACATTAGCCATATTTCAACCCATAGAGCAATCTACTGCTTCTATTATTATAGGATTATTATATAGATTCTATTCTGCCTTCTGGCTCCTTTTACTGAAGTGGCAACTTTTCTCCTGTTTCTTCCCCTTCCCTGAAACTGCAAGCTAAAAACTCAGGAAGACATCACACCCATCCATGTATACACACAAAGAACAATACAGATTGTTGTATCCATCTAGTTTTGAGCCCAAAATCCAATGTCCTGCCACACACTACTCACCCTCTATCCTGTCCTGGGGTGCCTTCTGTAGCCTAGAACCATTTAGTTTATATTCAGATTCTTTATTTCCCTTTCTTAGTCTCATTACTTTGCATTTGTCTACATTAAATACCATTTGCTCCTTATTGGCTAACCTTCCTAACCTATCCTTTTGTATTTGCTTTGCTCTTTTCTATTGTTTTAACTGCTCCTCCCCATAAATTCACAAACATAGACAGCTTTTTTCTGACCGCAGCATCAAATCATTAATCAATGCTGTAAACTTCAATGCCCTCAACATCATCCTGCTAATGACCCTTGTCATGTCATTGCAGCTCCAGCCACTATTTCTTTGCTTTTTCTGCTTAACTAATTTTCAAAGCATTTCAGGACCTCATTTCTTATTCCATGCCTTCCTGCATATCAATAAATCGCGACGTGGCATGGTATCAAAAGCCATAACCTCTGCAAATTTCTATTCTCAACCAAATTTGTTGTAATTTATTAGGTAAGTGCTTCCTCCCACGGATTCTCAAAGAATCCTGCTCATCACACCATACCTGTCTTGGGGATGTCATTATCCTCTCTTTGGCCTCTTCCAATACTTTTCCCACAACAGAATAAACTCATTGGCCTGTAGTTTTCCGGGCCTTCTCCTTGATCTTTTTTTAAAAATTGGTATTATTGGAATCTACCATTTTCATTATTAGTTTAGTTGCTTATCCAAATAGGGACTTTGATCATCTCGTAAGGAAGAATTACCTTGGCAGACAGGTCAATAATCGCAATGGGGGTATAAAGTAATTAGCAGATTAATTAGAGGGGAGCTGGAGGAAATGTGATCACCCAGAAGACGATGGGGGTCTGGAACTCATTGCCTGAATATGTGGTAGATGCAAGGACCCTCACCATGTTTAAAACATACTTGGATATGCATTTGAAGTGCCGTAACCTACTGGCTATGGACCAAGAGTTGAAAAGTGGCATTAGATGGATACTCTTTTCCAGCTGGCACAGGCATAATGAACCAAATGATTTCTATATTTCTAGGACTTTCTCCTCTTCCAATTAATAGATAGAGGTATTTTTTTGGACTGGAGGAAAGTATAGTGGGGTTCGGTCTAAGAACTGCTGCTTCTCTTGATTTATATTAATGATCTAGACTCAGGTGTACGGGGCACAGTTTCAAAACTTGTGGATGACACAAAACTTGGAAGTATTGAGAACTGTGAGGATAGTGATAATCTTCACAAGGACATAAACAGGCTGGTAAAATGGGCAGACATGTGGCAGATGAAATTTAATGTACAGTGAAGTGATTCATTTTGGTATATAGAATGAGGAGTGACAATATAAACTAAAAGGTACAATTCTAAAGGTGGTGTGCGGGGGATGTCCAGAAGCACTGGGACCTGGTGGTATGTGTGCACAAAGCATTGAAGGTGGAAGAGTAGCTTTAGATAGTGATTTATAGAGCATACAGAATCCTGGGCTTCATAAATAAGGTCATAGAGTAAAGTAAAACAAGGAAGTTATGACAAAAACATAAGCAACTTACTGCAGCTGCTGGAAATCAGAAGTAAAAACTGAACAACAAGCTTTAGCAAGCTTTCTAAATACTTTAATTGGCCTCAATGGGAAGGAAACTGGATTCTTGTCGCATCTTCCTCCTGCCCTGGTTAACATTGTCAGGCCAGGATTACTACCCTGATACTGACATGCCAGCTAGTGCTAGTATTTTTGCTGACTTTGCAGTGTGGAGGAGCCGTTTAATATGCATTTAATGCATTTGGATATGATAAATGAGCGGCTAAGAAGGTGGCAGATGGAGTATAATGTGGGGAGATGTGAGGTTACTCACTTTGATAAGGAGAATAGAAAAAAAATTAATAGTGAGAAAATATTAAATATAGGTAAGGGGGGGTTTGGGTATCTTTGTACATGAAAAATATAGCAAGCATGCAATTAAGAAGACAAATGGTTTGTTTACCTTCATTGGAAAGAGGTCGGAGGACAAAAGTAAGGAAGTATTGCTGCAGTTGTATATAGCTTTGGTGAAAGGACACCATGAAGTACTATGTACAGTTTTGGTTTCAGTACCTGAAGAAGAATATACTTGTCTTGCAGGAGCTGCAGCCAAGGTTTGCTATATCGAATCCTGGGATGAGAGGCATGACCTATGAGGAGAATTGAGTGGAATGGGCCTATACTGTGTTGTTTAGAAGGATGAGAGGATCTCATTGAAGTACAAGATTCTGAGAGTGCTTGACAGGATAGCTGTTGAGTGGCTGGAGAGTCTAGAACTAGGGGGCACTGTCTCAGTATAAGGGGGTGGCCATTTTGAACTGAGATGAGGAGAAATTTCTTCCTTCAGAGGGTTGTGAATCTTTGGAATTTTGTATCAAAGAGGGCTGTGGATGCAATTGTTGAGTGTGTTCAAGCTTGAGCTTGATAGATTTTTGGGCTGAAGGAATATGAGGAGCATGGAGTTGAAGTAAAAGATCAGCATTGATCTGATTAAATGGTGAATCAGGCTTGAAAGACCATTATGGCCTCCTTCTGCTCCTTTTTCTTATGCTCTTATATTCTTAGAGACTCTACAACTTCAGGCCAGTCACCCCGATGTCAGAGTTGGGGAAACATTTTACAGATTTAATGTGATTTGCAAAGGAAGCAAACGTGATGTGAGAAAAAACTTTTTCACACAGTGAGTGGTTTAGATCTGCAATACACTGCCTGGAAGTATGGTGGAGGCAGGTTCAATCAAGGCATTCAAGAGATCATTTGATGATTATTTGAATAGAAACGATGTGCAGGAGTACGGGGAAGAGGCAGGGCAATGGCACTAAGTCATAATGCTCATTTGGAGAGCCAGTGCAGATGCAATGGGCCGAATGACCTCCTTCTGTGCCATTAAAATTCTGTGGTTCTGTGATTTTGGATATTGAAAAAAGAGACATGTCTAAGTTTAAATCTGCAGCTGCATGTAAAAATTTCCTTACATGTGTTAATGGGCTCAATCCTGTGCTCAGTTCACCTTTGAAATAGAGCAGTCAAATGAACTCCCCTTGACGTACTAGTTGAGAAATCTTCCAGGGGGTTCTCTAGCACGGTCTACCGCAAGTTTACCTTTACTGGTCAATATACGCATTGAGATTCTTATAGTTCCACATACTATCAGATTGGTCTTATCGGCAACCTTGTAAATAGGGCCCGAGTCATTTGCTCACCATGCAAGCTTGATGCTGAAATAGGGCACATCAAAGGCATCCTGCGGGATAATGGCGACCCTGGTCAGATCATTTCGTGCTATATATTGCGCAAACTCATGAATGGGCCTAAAGCTATCACTTCCGGCCGCAAAAGTGCCCGGTTCACCTCAGATTATGCTGGAAGGGCAAGGAATCTTAAAAATAGGTGAAGCTAGTTGTTTCACACTGCTACTGTGCAGCAGCAATACAAGTGGTATTTGCCACTAACAGGATGTTGCCAAAAAGATGTTCTGCCTATCACACAATTGAGTAATGTGGTATATGAATTTCAGTGCCATTGTGATGCTAGGTATGTGAAGTGTTTTGTCACTTCTTAACAATTAAGAATACACACACAGCTATCTGCTCCTGAACTCCAACTTCCTGTATGAAAAACAGAAGGTTCCTTTATTCCTTATTCTCCACCAGAGGGCAAAACATCTGGGACTTAGCACTCCCTACTGGCAAGTTTTATATAACAAGTCTTCTTAACTAAAATGTCCTTTTACAAAAGAAGCATAAATGTTAAACACAAACATCACACCTCCTCCCCCTTTAGCCAGGAACAAATCAGTCTGACGTTTGCAATTCGCTTTGGACTAGAGCGTAGTGTTGGCTTAGGTATCTCAGTTTGTTTGCTTAGAAATGGAAGGTTCTGCTGTTCCACTTGTTTCTGTTCAAGTGCGACATTTGCAGCTACAGAGGTTACAGGTTTGTCAGTTGAATCATGTTGGGTTTCACCAACTGGAGCAGATGCTTCCCAGAAATCTTCCATTGGGACTGGAAATCCCTGGAAATTTGTTTCCTTGGACTTGGCTTCTCTAATCTGGTCAGTGTGTCTCTTCCAGATTCCACAGGAAGATTCAACATCATAGATCAGTGGTCCTTGACACTTGATGATTTTTCCTAGCAGCCACTTTGGTGTCCCACAGTAATTTCGGACCCAAACAGGCTGATCCAGATTAAACTCATTAGCTCGTTTACTTGTGTCATGTTCCTTGAACCAATCTTTCCTTTCAAATCCGGACACAGCAAATATATTCTGGCAAGCAGTGGTCTTCCAAAGATCAGCAGGAGATATGCCTGTTGTTGAATGTGGAGTGTTATGATACATCAGCAAAAGGTTCTTCAGCTTTAACTTCCAATCTGTTTGCATCCTCCCCTTCAATATGACTGTTTGAATGTCTGGACAAAGCACTCCATTTCACCATTTGAGGATGGGTGGTAAGGCGAGATGAGAATCTGCTTGATCCCATTGTTTTACAGGAATGTTCGAAATTCACATGATGTGAACTCTGTGCCACTGTCAGATACTCTCTGCTCTGGCAATCCAAAAATAGTGAACACATTCCTGAGAGCATCAATGGTCTTTGTTGAAGTAGTCGACTTCATGGGAATAATGTGAGGCCACTTTGTGTGGGCATCCACCACAATCAGGAACGTATGTCCGAGAAGTGGTCCAGCAAAGTCCACATGAAGTCTCTGCCATGCGTGGTCAGGCCATGCCCATGGATGTAATAGGACAGGTGCAGGAGAAGATTTAATTTCTTTGCATGGAAGGCCATCACTGACCATGCCTTTGATGTCTTTATCCAGGTGTGGCCACCTTACATCTAGACGAGCAAATGCTTTCATTTTGATGATTCCCATGTGACTGAGGTGAAATTCTTCTAACACTCGTACTTGGAATTTTGGAGGAATAGCAACTCTGATTCCCCATAACAAACAACCATCTCAGTCAGCTCAAATCTACGCATGTAGTAAGGTTTAAGCTCAGTAGTCACTTCTTGAGGTACACACCAACCCTTCTGTGTGTACAGGTAAACTTTGGAGAGCACAGCATTTGTCTGCGTTTCAAGTTGAATTTGATCCGCTTTAACAGGTAACATGTCTATCTGGTTCACATTGAAAGCAGTGACTTCACATCAGGTTTTGGAGGTGTGGTCTAATGGAAGTCTGGAAAGTGCGTCCGCATTTCCATGATTCTCAGTAGAGCGAAATGTAACTTCTTACTGGTAAGCACATAAGATCAGTGGCCACCTTTGTAGGAATACAGCGGCAAGTGTCAGGGTTTGTGACTTCGGACTAAGCAGCCAGGTCAAAGGCTTGTGGTCTGTAATTAATGTGAATTTACGCCCATTCAAATATCGGTGGAACTTCTTGACTCCATAGATTAGTCCAAGAGCTTCATTCTCAATTTGAGCATAATTTTGCTCTGCCTTGGACAACATGCGTGAAGCGTATGCAATGGGCCTTTCACTGCCATCAGGAAATGTGTGGGAGATGACAGCTCCAACACCATATCCAGGTGCATCACAAGCCAGGTTGACAGGTAACTGTTCATTGAAATGAACCAGGACTTTAGCAGAAGTGAGCTCTTGCTCGAATTCCTTGAAACTTTCTTGACAGGTTTATGACCAATCCCATTTTGCATTCTTCTTCAGCAGATTATTCAGTGGTGCTCCCTTGGTAGCCAAACTGGAAATGAACTTGCTGTAGTAATTCGCAAGCCCCAAAAACGAATGAAGCTTCTTAACATTTTTGGGCTGTGGTGCATTAACCACTGCCTCCACCTTTCTGGGTGAGGTTGAGAGGCCATTTTCATCAATCACATGTCCCAGGTACTCCACTGAGGGCTTCAGGAACGAGTATTTGGATTTCTTACAGTGAACGCTGTATTTTTCCAGTCTATGCGGGACCCTGCCTAGGCTCTCTAAATGAGTTGGGAGGTTTTCCCCGGTGATCAGCATGTTGTCTTGGAAGCAGATTACTGCAGGGAGGCCCTGCTGTGTTTTGTCCATGGCCTGCTGGAATAAGGCTGGTAATGACGTGATTCCAAATGGTAGTTGTTTGCATTGATATGGACCTAGTGCTAATGGTTGTATACTTCCTGGAATCTTCACTCAGCTGCATTTGCAAAAATGCCTGTGATAGATCAAGCTATGTGAATAATTCACCTCCATTCAGAGCAGCGAACAGGTCCTTAATTTTCTGTAGCGGGTACTGATTCACTTCCAGGAAAGGATTAATGGTCATTTTATTGTTACCACATATTCTGAGAGACCCGTCATCCTTCACTACTGGGGCTATTGGAACTGCCCACTCTGCATATTCAACTTTCTCAATTATCTGAATGTTTTCAAGTAGTTCTAGTTTCTGCTCAATTTTCTGTCGCATTGAGTAGGGAACCAAACATGGTTTGAAGAACCTTGGAGAAGCTTCGGCCTTCACAGCAAGTTTGGCTTCAATGTCTTTAGTAATGCCAAGACCTTCTGTAAAGACATCAGTATGCAACATGGGGTTGCAATGCACTTTGTTTATTTTATTCCAGTCCAGCCGAATTTCTTATAGCTAGTTCCAGCCTATAAGTGATGGACAATTCACAACGATAAGTGGCAACCTTGCTATTTGATCTCCATATTTAGCTCGAACGGACATTTTTCCAAGTATACTCACAGGCTCACCAGTGTAGGTGCTAAGCCGGAGGAGGGGTTCCTCCAATGGGCATTTCTTGGAAATTTTCTCCCATGTCTTCTCTGAATGCTCCAGTGTCAACCTCCATTTCAACCATTTAAGGCAATGCCAACTTTTAGTCCTTCATCCAGGGCAAAATATTTTGCTCGTTGAGCCGTTGCAAGGCTGACCTGAACATGTGTAAAATGACACGTGATGACATCGGTTGAGTGAGCGTGTGAGAAAGTTGATTATGCAGAGTGGGCAGTTCTAATAGCCCCAGTAGTGAAGGCTGACAGGTCTATCAGGATATGTGGTGACTATAAAATGACCATTAATCCTTTCCTGGAAGTGCATCAGTACCCGCTACGGAAAATTGAGGACCTGTTCGTTGCTCTGAATAGGGGTGAATTATTCACATAGCTTGCCCTATCAGAGGGCAGGATGAGGTTTCGTTCAGTAATAAAAAAAAATTCAAACTAATTTCTAACATGTCCCTGCTCATGTGACAAAGTCACATGAGGGGACATGTTATTAACATTTTTAACTTTAACTTTTTTATTTTTTATTTTCAAAATTCTTCAGCTCCCTGAGGCAGCCCTGTTCCTCAGGAAGCTTTTAATGCAAGTGCCCTAGCGCATGCGCACACTTCCGTGCTTGCGCTCTTCTTGCCCTCACCCTGGCAGTGCTGAGCGCTGCAGTGTACATTTCACATTTCAGCCAGCGTGAAATCACAGCCGGAGCCCAATCGCGGGCAGTGGTCGGCTTCCTGACTGCTCCCAGGCCCGCCTGTCGAGCCTGCCTGACTACCGGAATCCTGGCCCTAGCTTCAGATCAGAGTGAACGCAATACAATTGCTCTTCCTCACTGTTGCTGTTAGTTTCATTTTCTGTCTTGTCTGGACTTACTTTTGTATCTTGCTTCCAAGTAATGCGTCTTTTTAAACAGCCTGTTTATTTTCTTGTGATGCCCTTTTCTTGGTGGTGCTGCTTTACTGTGATCAGCCTTTGATCTACATGCATGTTGTATGTGTTTTTTTCCACAGTAGCGACAATCAGTGGGTTTCCACTTATTATTCCCTATTCCATTACAGAGGTAACATGTTTGAAAGCGAGTCTACCCTGACTTTACTATTTTAAATTTGGCATTGTTAGAACACGCTTTCAATCCCCAGCTTGTTTCTCTGCCATTTCTATGCTATGCACAATCTCGAACACTTACTTCAGTGTCAATTCTTGCTCCACTAATAATCTACACTGAAGTCTTTCATTTCTTAGTCCACAAACAAAGCAATCACGCCATGCTTCTTCCAGGTAACCTTTAAAGCCACAATGTCTGGCTAATTATCTCAGCTCAGCCAGGAACTGGGAAACTGACTCATTGTCATGCTGTTCTCTTCAGTGAAACTTGAATCTCTTGGCAATAGTTGCTGGTCTGGAATCAAAGAACTTTTTTCAAAATGTCCACAAACTCTTTAAAGCTTTTATCAGCTGTGCTTTGGAGAGGAAGATGTAGCGGGTTGGGGGTTGGTGGGAGAGGAAGGTCTAGGTTCAACTGGGAGAGGAAGGTGTGTCGTGTAGGGAGGGGTGATGTTGGGAGAGGGAGAATGAGGTTGGGAGGGAGGAACAAAGGCATTGGGGGGGTGAGTTTGGGAGGGGGAACAAAGGCATCAGTGGGGTAATGTCGGGAGTGGGGAGAGAGTATAGGGGGGTGCAGAGGGTAATGGGGGAGATGATAGCAGCTGGGGAGGTAGGTGTAAGGGGGGACAAAGTTATAAGGGAAGGAGTTCAGAGCGGGGAAGGAGTCCAGGGGGAGGAAGGAGTCTGGGCAGGTGAAGGAGTCTGGGAGTTGGAGGAAGGAGTTGGGAGGGGGGAAGGAGTCCTGGGGGGAGGAAGAAGTAAGGATGGAGGAAGAAGTCAGGAAGGCGGGAGGAGTAAGACTGGAGGAAGAACTAAGGATGCGAGAAGGAGTCCGGAGAGGGATAAGAGTAAGGATGGCGGAAGAAGTAGGGGTGGAGGAAGGAGTTCAGAAGAGAGAATGTCTAAGGGGGGGGAAAGTCTGGGATTTTGCGGGGAGGGGGCGGAGGAGATCCAATTTAGGAAGGAGTTCCAAGGGGGGAAGGAGTCTGGAGGGGGGGATGTCCAGATGAACATGCAAGGGAGGGCTCTGTTGAGCTCTTGACTGCCTCCTGGGAGCGAACTGAGGGTGGGTATGGTAGCAGGGAATGGTGAGAATGACCGAGGGCAGAGTGAGGTGGTAGGGTGGGAGGGTGAGAGTGTGACAGTGTTGGTAGAATAGATGGCGAGGGTGGTTGGTGGAGATTTGGAGACAGACACCTGGGGTGGGAAGAAGGAGGTCGGGGAGGTTAATGTGGATGGAGCTGGGATTTTTGGGAAGTAAGTGATCATGCACGTTCACCTGGACATCCCTGAAAAAAAAGGGATGTGGCTGGTGGGGAGGTGGAAGGTGATGCCGGGAGGGTCGCCAGTGTTGGGAGAAAGGAAAGGGTGACTGGGGGAGGGAAAAGGGCGGGGGACCTCAAGAAAAACTGTAGCATTACCTTGCTTGCTAAATCGAAAGTAAAACAAGAGTCATGGTGGGCGAGAACAGGTGCTGCATGGGAGTTTGATCAGTGGTGGGTGGAGATGCAGGTCAGCTCAGGTGGACAACTGATAGAGAACCCCAGCAGGCAACATTGAAAATGCTCAGGATATTGAGATGATTTTGAGGCGTACATTAGAGTGTGCTTGCATGAGGCTCAAAAAGGCTCTGCCACGCACACACTTTCCTTCCAGAATCACTTCTAGGTGATGCCCTGACATCTGCAGGAATAGTGGAGGCAGCCTGTGCAATGGTTTGCCCTGTTGCCTCTGATGACCTCGGCATGGGTCCTCTGGAGAGCCACGGCCTTGGGGACCTGGGCTTGCTTTGGATGTCCTCCTGTGGGCCAGCTGTTCCCTCTACGGTGACACAGGATGAGGCTGAGGGGGGTCAGAGTCAAAGGCGACTCAAAGGGATAGGACAGCCTTTGAGATTCCTGAGTGGATGACCCAGGAGTTTCCAGCTGCCGCTCATCCTTCCTTTGGGTGCCCAAGGGCCCCGGCCTGAGTCCTTGAGGGGAAGAAGCACCTGGGAGGATGTTGAGGTGCCCTGTTTCCTCTCGCGTTGCCACTGCAGGAACTCCGCCATGTTGGAGTGCAAGTCTGTGCGCATCTCCGCAATCTGCTGGACCAGGGTCTCCATGGCGTCCGCCGTCCTTCCCATGGAAACCTCCATTCATGCACATGTGGGCACCACTTCATCAGACAGCAGGCAGATGCACTCCTCCGACAAGCATGCTGCTCTGTTGAGGGCTTTGAACAGTTCTGTGTGATTGCCTCCTGCTCTATCCAGGATGAGTTGGAAGGCCGAATCCAGAGGCTTGTCATCTGACTCCGACCTCACAGATGCCTCTTCCCCAGCAGTCCTCCGAGTGCCGGAGAGCTCAGTTGAACCTGCCTTCTCCTGCAGTGGACATGGGCCCATGTGGTGACCACCACATTGTAAACTGCTCTAGATCTAGTTCCCACCGAGGTGTGTGTCTCTGTGCTGGTGGAAGTTGTGGGTAAGCGCTGTGACGGGTCTTCCAGGCTGCTTATTTCCAGCTCTTCAATGGAGGAGGTGCCTCTTCGCTGGAGGTGAGGATGTGGATGGAGCTGAGGGACTGGCTGGCTGAGGGTGTCAGTTGTTTTGCAGAGCTTCCTGTGAACCAAAGTAGAGATAATTAGTGCATAGCAGCAGAGTCAAAAGCAGGAGAGAGAGAGCACTCAAATTTGCATTGAGAAAGGGATGATGTGATGCAGGATCCTTATGTGGGTGTTTGCTGCCAACCTCACCGTCTCTACAGGCACCAGTCAGCATGATGGCACACTCCTCAAAATAAATGAGGGGCCTAATGTGGGCCACTCCATCCCTGATCTGGGACCTCTCCCTGATGATGTGAGCTGGCTTCTCCTGCATGAAAACAGATGGAGAGAGTGTGAGCAGGACACATGGCACTGTGTGGAATGTTTGTGTGGTGAGCGGAGCCATGGATGGGATGGGGCTGTGAACTCGAGAGGATATGAGCCTGATGGCAATGTGAGGGTGTGTGTGAGAATTAGTGGTGTTGTCCGTTGAGGTGTGAGAGCCCTGTGGATGTGTGATGGGTTTGTGAGTGCTTGAGTTGAGAGTAAAGAGAAAAGTGACTTACTCTGGCAGAACGGATGAGACCATTCATCCTGTGGCGGCACTAGGTGGCTGGCCTCTTTGGCAGGGCATTGGCGCTGACCACTGCTGCCACTGCCTCCCATGCTGGATTGGTGATGTTACTGCCCATCCTGCAGCCAGAACAGGGGTAGAGGACACCATGGTGTGCCTCCACTGCATCCAAAAGGTGCTCGAAGTACGTGTGATTAAATTGCGGGGGCTGCTGTCTTCTTGCCTTTTGAGCCATGTCTTCTTTGCAGTGGTCATGGTCTGGAAGCACTGAGAGATGCTCATGTGCCTGCACTTTAAATATGGTGCCCGACGTGGTGAAGCGATGATGTGATGGCCAGGAGGGCGAATGAGAGCCCACCTGCCATTGAAATGGCATGTTTTCTGGGAATGCATGATTAATGGGGCGAGATTCGGACGATATGGCATCATTGCGACTGGTGGGTAAAACATCCTTTCTGTCACCTACCGCACTTAGTGCAAATCTAGGATGATTCTGCCCCGTGTCCCAGCTGCTGTTCGCAACTGGCAGGGTGCAGACCGCGCCCAACCAGCCCGTGCTTGCAAAACCCAAAACACAGTGTCCAACATTAGATGTGATTCTGCGATTGGACAAAATTTATTAAATAACACTCAATGTGCTAAGAATTACGTTGTGGACCAATTTAAATTTCAAACAATGCTTGGCAGTTACCTTCACTGGTGTATTCTCCATGGCAACGCCACTTGCCAACCAATCAGTAACCCCTTCACATACAGTATAAGTTGTTGTTTTCCCCTTATATTGGTATTCTTGCAAAGTGTCTTGGAGTGCAAGATGAAAAGCTTAGACATGTCTCTTTCTTCAGCAATACTCAAGTTCTGTACTACCAATCGATTTGGAGGCAAAATTCTGGGACAAAGTTAATAAGCATTTGGAGAAGTATGGACTAAAGAATGAAAGTCAACACAGATTTGTTAAAGGAAAAGCATATTTGACTACCTTGATTTTTTTTTGAGACAATGGAAAGGGTTTCCTGCCTGCCACCACTACAAGCTGTCCCACAAGCCTAAGTGCCTTAAAGCCTGGTAGGTCTGGGGTCTCATGGTGGGGATGGAGGGGAGACCTGGGTGGGAAAAGGGGTATGGAAGTCTTGAAGAGGAAACTGGGCTGTGGGGAGGTAACACCCAGTGGAGGGGGCAGACCTGGGAGGAGGTGCCCCAATATGGAAAGGGGGCCTGTGATTGAGATATCCTCCCCCCTCATCTTTCCCATATAAGGCCCAAGCAAGGTGACCTACTGGGCTCCCCACTGCTCCCCAGCCCAGGTCCCTGAACCCCTCTAGCTGACCTCAAAATTATGGCTTGGTGGGAAGCGGTACTTAAGCGGCCAAGAAATGACCACTTAAAGGCCTCGATTGGAGCAAGGACAGGCCTAGGCCTAGCTCACTCCCAATAAAATTGCAAATAGGTCGGAGGCAGGCAGGAAGGTGGTTCAAAGACCACCTGGGGAATTTCACGGCTCCCATGCCCACCTGCAAACTTTCAAGTAGAGGATCGTAAAATTCTGCCCCTGCAGTCATGCACTGTCTTGATTTTAAAATTCTCATCCTCGTTTTCAAATCTGCCCATGGCCTTGCCCCACCTAATCTCTGTCATCTCCTCTAGTTACACACCCTCCGAGATATCTGTGCTCTTATAATCCCAGACTCTTGTGGATCCTTGATTTTAATTGATCTACCATTGAGTTGACGAGGCCGCAGGTATACCTTCTCTACACGTCCATGCCTTTCTACATTACTTTCCTGCTTTAAGGTACTCCTTAAAAGCTACCTCTTTGACCAAGACTTTGGTCATCTGGCCTAATACCTCACTATGTGGCTTGTGCTGTAGTTTATTTAATCATGTTCCTGTAAAGTGCCTTGGGCATTTTATTATGTTAAAGGTGCTACATCAATGTAAGTTGTTGATGGTAGGCTGCATGGGCCACTATGCATAGAACCTACAGGTAAAACACTGTTCAGGTTCATAGAGTTTGGTTTCGGTACATGGGTTAAGATTTATTTATCTTGGGGCTACGTAATTCAGAAAATAATAGTTTGGTCGAACAAAGAATTTATTCAGACCATTCATTGTGGTTTTGCTTAGACAGAAGTATGAACAATAGATGCTGCTATATTGGCATCTTTACCTCAATAGTAGTTGCAACAGTTTCTTTAGTTAACCTTTTATGTTTTAGACATTTGTTTGCATGTAGAAGACAGAAGTTCGTCACTGGACCCTGTGTTAAATATTTGAGGCTCCTACTTGCCTATGTTGAACAGTCCCAATGGTGACGAAAACCCTGTAATTAAGATTATAAGAAGTAGGAGTAGGCCATTAGGCCCTTAGAGCCTCCCCTGCCATTCAGTAGGATCTTGGCTGGTCTACAATCTCAGCTCCACCTTTCCACACCACCCCCATTGTAGTAATAGTAAGAACCCTCTGTTGTGACAGTGACCATGGAATAAATCTGCTTTCACTGTGCAAGATGCTTTTCCAGAAAAGAGAAAGGAGCATCCAATTTGACCCATCCAGCCTGTACTGCCATTATGTTAGCCTTGCCAGCTCTATTGTTTTATCCCAGCAGCCTTTCCTTTCTCTATATCCTTTCAAATGCTTATTTCACAAATAAATATCCACCACTCTTGTCAGCTGATTCAGCACTTGTACCTTTTTTGGGTAAGTTACTGTATTAGGTGTGTCTGGTACATACAAGGTTAAAGTGGGCCTGAAGTAAAGACTTGCTGTTAATATACTCAAGACTCCGAAGCCTACTTCATGGTGTCCAAAGCAGGATTCTTCATGGTGGCAGCATCTGGATCAAAACCCCTTATCCTCACAAGAATGCAGAAAATCTAAGAAAAAGAACACCTTCAGCAGACACTGAACTGAAACAAACTCCCAACTGAAACTACAGATACAAAGAGATTTCACTAGAAAGAAAAAGCCCCAAAGAGAAGAGCCTGTTAGTGAAAAGTTAGAAGTTTTACTCCAGCATAAGGCTCCATTGAATACCCCTTGGAAGCCCAGCTTTAGCAAGCAGAGCTCACAGCCTGCAAGGGTGGGATTTAAAAAAAAAATTCCAGGCCAGCCATTCCTGAGAAACCTCTTTTTATTCATTCAGTCAGCATCATCATTTGAAAGAAACCCGTTGCTAATCCCGATCCCAACGTGGCTTCTGACTTCGGCAAAGAAAACAATTAAATCACTAATTAATTTTGTCTACTTCCAGTACCTCATGAACATCTGATTTCCTAAACAGCAAGCCTGTGGTTCTTCTATGCGTCCTGACTCGCAGCGCTATACTGCTGATTAAATTAAGTCGGCAGCCAGCCAATCCATGCAGCCGTTGCAGACCCTTATTCTTCAGGCAGAAAGGCGCCGTCATCATTTTGGAAAGCCCGTCAGAAACCGGCAAGCGCGGGAATATCTATTGTTTGGAAGTGAACAGCAATGCCATCTTGGAAGCCTGTAATCCCTTAAAGTTGTACCCAAACTTCTAACATCTTCAAAATGAACCACAAATCAAACTCACTGGATCGGTTTATACCAACCCAAGGGCCAAATCCAACAGGACATTTGCCATCCTTGAGAATCAATTTTTCATTACTTGAGTACATCAGGCCTCAGTAAAAAAAAATCAGAGGAACGCCAGATTAATGCTTATTTTTATACTGGTTTGGTGATCTTATGAATCACGTTGTCCTGATGTAAGCCATTGATGAATCCAAAATCAGCCTTAGGAACCGTTAGCAGCCTTTGATGAATATTTCAATCTTCTAGCTGAGGAGATTTCAGAGCTTAAAAAGAGGCATAGAAAACCTCCAACAAAGCAACGGAAAGGCAAAAGACAGAACCCAAACAAAACACACGGTGCCAAAGAGACATGGAATTTTCCAGAAGTCCTAGTGATATAACTTTATAGGGAGCCTGAGGCATGAGTTCCAAATAATTTCCTTTTTGAAGGCGTTGACACTTTTCCAGGACTGTACTAGTGGCTGGTAGTGAACGACAAGGAAAAGCCCTGCACCAGGCAGATCAAGAAAAATTAGAGATTCACTCAAAATGTTTGCATCAAAGCTGAGCTGGATGAACTCAACCTCCAGTATAGTCAGGCATGGCAGCAGGCAGAAAAGACACTTACAGAGCTCATTGCCTTGAAAGGCTCTTTGATGAATCAATATGTGCCCCTGGAAAAACACCGAAGAGTTGGAAATGATGATGAATGTTACTTCAAAAAAAGCTGCATTGGAACTGCCAGCAATGACAAAGCTATACACTGACATACAGACTCAGAAGACAAAAGCTGAACAAGAAGATAAATAGTTGACAAAGCAGTTAATTGTCCTTCAGGATCAGACTCCAAAACATTATCCTTCGGCAACATGATGGAATAAAGAATACCTTGAGTGGCAGACTGGTAGAACAGAAGAACAAACTCATTGAGACTCTGTTAAATTACAAGAAAACTCAAGATGAAGTACTTGAGCTTCGCAAAAAGGAAAGGCGGTTAAAGAACCACCTGCTACAAGGATCCCTCAGGTCCGAGTTTGTCCCACAGGAACATTATGAAGTGAGACAGAATGAATTTGCTGCCACTCTGAAAGAACTAATGATTTGGTTTTCAGAGAAGCTCAGGAATGTTCAATATTCTGGGAGGAAGCTGAGGGGTACAAGAAAGAGACTACAGCTCTGCAGGAAACATTTGCACATTTGGAAGAAACTTTGGAAAAACATTACATTCCCAAAGAGGTGTATGAAGAGATGAAATCCAGAACATGGAATGGTAAGGAAAGGTATAAATTCTCACTAAAGAGTGTGAGGTCCTTCAAATACAATTGGCAGAAGTGCAATTACAGAATGTGACCTTGAAAGGTAGCACAGAGGAATTATATTCTGCCAAGGAAAAACTATTCAGTGGAGAGTATACAACATGGAACAGCAAACAGATCTTTGAGCTGACGTATGTTATCCGGAATCAGCCTTTCTCTCTCCTGAGCAGGGATGCCTGCATAGTGCTTGATCTCCTCCAGACAGCAGAAAGTATCAAGACTACCACTGTTGTTAGCCAGCCAGAGCAGCATGGTCCTGAGTCCTCAAATACTAAAGAGTATTCAGACTCTGAAGTGGTACCAGAGAAGGATCAACAGCCTGAGAAGCCTCTACCTCCAACTACGATGATGGTACAGTTGGTAGACACACCAAACCACTGTGCACACAAGGCAATTTCCAGTCAGAGTACCAGAACCACAAGGAATGCTGGAACTTCGTAGCAGTCTTGCACCATCAACAACAAAAAACAGGTGAGCATGCTACTCAATCTTCTCCCTGCCACAGGAATGCCCTTCCTCACTTCCTCAGCCTCAGAGAGTTTCCTGATGGCCCAACTGGAAAAAGAAGAAGGAAAGGCATCACCAAGCAGACATAAGCTATTTTTGTTCACCCCGCAAGAAACCATCAAGAGCAACAGCAATCATGCGCCACTATACCAGCCAACCAGGTGTGGTTTAACATCAAGAAATGGAAGAAATGAATGAACCCATACCCAGATGCCCGTCCAACCTCCAAGCCAACAACACGAACCAGAACCCACCAATCTCCAGACAGAAAGGCAAATGAGATGCCGAAGTGTTATAAGGCCTCCAAACCACCTGAACCTCTAACTTCAAGGACTTGAAGTGGAGGAAGATGGGGTAGCGAGAATGTATTATTAACACTGTAATAGGAATAATGTTGGAATAGCATTAAGGTTGTAACAATAAGGTAAATGCCTTATTGAAGTAGGCTTCGTAGTCTTGAGTATATTAATAGTAGTCTTTTTTAACAACTCAGAACTATATACATATATACAGTAGAGGGTACAGGTATGGAGCAGACTCCATCCTAGTTGTTTACACATCTTTGTCCATCTCTAGGCAGACCCTGGCTCTGAATCAAGCTGTTTTCCACCGTTTTAAGGGTGTGCAAGAGAGAATACTATACTTTCTTGGGGTTTTTAGTTTGTTGTTGCATTTTTTGATGTATGATTTTTAGCCATTTTACTTCTATTTTTTGCTCTGTTGTATTACATTCATTTATTCATTCATTGCTACTGAAAAACAGTTTGACTCTTGATGCGAACAAGGCTGGTTCTGCTTATGGCAGTTAATGTAATATTGACCTGAAACTTCAGTGCATTTTCAAGTTGTTTCAGGTAACATCCTTCAGATCATTCTAGAAAGCAGATTACTGTTGATGTTTTGTTTGCCAGGGCTAATGGCTTTAATCACTTTCATAATGCAAGGTTACTGATAGCACAAAAATTGCGCATTTTTAGGATGAGAATGTAAAGAGTTCTAGACTTCATTCAAGGAACTCTGGTTCCTTTTAATAAGGCTGTGGTATTCATTAGTAGGAAGGGGTTCCACACTATTAAGATATAGCTTGTGTATGACCATCATGGAGTTGCATTCCAGCCACCCTTAAAACCTACACCGTGTGTTTATACTCCCGCACTAGAGCTGTTACCATTACTTAATAAAGTATCAACCTAGGGGATAAGGAATATGGATTTGAACCATGGCTTATGATGCCAGGGTGAAATCCATAAATCACAGCTTAAAGAAAATAGATGAGGCTCATGGATGCAGATGGAGTATAAAATAGACACACTGAAGCAAAAGATTGCAATGTTCAAACTCAATTGGGGTGACCTACTGTACAGCCTGAAAAAAGTATCCAAAATGAAATGCATAATTATATTCTTCAAATCATCAGATGGAAAAGAATGGTCAGGCATGTCCTGAAGAGCATGCTGATAATGAGTGTAAGGTCAAACAGTTTCCAGCTTTACTACAGCTCGAGCCAGGAAGACACATCCTGCTCTGTTTAATGAACAAGCATTTCAATTAAAATTCAAAGTCACCTCAGCAGAAGCTTTACTTAATATATGTTTCATTGAACCCCACACACACCATTATTTTGTTAATCACCCACGACCTTCGGACTCTGGCGAGAGTGCTACCCACTGGACCATAGCTGACATGTATATTAGGTGTAGAACGTATCAAACAGAAAGCCGGCAGTGCACAGCCCTCAGGCTTGAATGTCAGGAAGAGCCAATCTACTGAACAAGATTGGGTGAAGTAGTTGCAGGGGTGGGGTAGGGTAGTGGGGTGGGGGAGTGGGCGCTGGAAAAATTGGGACTGATTGGAGGTCTGGGAGACACATTGCGACTGATATCTATTTTTCACCTATGGAGAAAGGCGTCAGTCACCATGCATTGCATAACCATTCATCTGCTATAGAAATGTAGTCAATACAAATAAACTTTAAGCACAAAGATAAAACCCAGTTCCAACCAGTTCTTCTTCTTCTTCAGTTCTCTTCCTGAAGGCAGGTCCAACCTGTTAAATCCAATACTTGTATGTTGACGAAAGAATGAGTCTGAAGCTAGCCTGTACCTTAAGACAGATTTCTTTCCAAGCCTGCAGAGTAAAGACACAGACTCTTTCAATTTCCCCCAACACCCAGTGTGAACATCTTTATATACTCTTGAAATGAATCCCGAATACTCCTCCAATTGGGGACAGCTGCTCTAGGGGAGAATTTTCTCCCCATCAGGTAGGCCAATCGGGAGTGGGTGTGGGTGGCCGCAGAGCTGATCGCCACCCACGACCGGCTGCACGCCACTATTTTACGTGGGCGGGCCAATTAAGGCCCGCCCAGTGTGATGTGCACCCGGAAGCACTCAGCGCTACCTGTGCTTTGCGGGACGAAGAGGGAGAGCATGTGTGCGAAAGAGCACAGAAATCTCCCTGAGGCACAGAGCTGCTTCATGGAGATTCATTTCATTATGGAAAATTGGAAAAAATTAAAAATAAAATTACTCAGACATGTCCCCTCATGTGACATTGTCACATGAGCTGGGGCATGTTTATGAATTTTCATAACACATTTTATTTAATTAATAAACACTTCATGAAACCTCATCCCGCCCATGGATGAGGTTCCATGAAAAATGTGAAGGCCACTTGGGCTCTTCACCTGCCCGCCAACCTTAAGGTTGGACGGGCAGCCCTGACAAGTACTTCAATTAGGTCATTAATGGCCTTAACAGGCCTTTGACAGTTTGGCAAGTGTGCAGCCAACTCCGGTGCACACCCGCTGAACTGAAGATCGGAATGACGTGTGGTGTCATCAGGAGGCACGTCCGATGCCCCTATTGCAGCACAATTCTAACATGAACAGTTTCCCTTTTGTTTTCAAGGAAAAAATAACAAGTGCATTTTCTTTTCTGACAAATAAATTGGAGACAAAGAAAAAAGTCACATATTGTCAAAACTCATATCCTGAATTATTCCTTTTCTAATTTCCCCAATAATTTTTCACTACAAACGTTCCTTTTGGTGAAACAATCTGATAACTGATAGCTTGTATCAACCCACTGGAGCTCAGAGATTTTCTTTTTCTCCACCATTTGTTTTAGACTTGCAACGTCAATTCATAACCCTTTTTCACTTACACTCTGTGGAGTATATGTTATCCCAAAAGGATCAATTTCAATATAACACTCTCTTGGGAAATTTTCTTCATCATTCCCCCCATGTAATATTCCCCCTAATGTTTTAGATAAAAAGAATGCCATGTCAACAGCCTCTACTAGTGGCTACATGGCTTCCCAAGTCAAGGGGCAATGTTTCCCATTTTCACCCACAAGAAATATTATGAAACCCACTGCACTGGTTTGCGTGAGAGGCTTCACTGAACACAATCAATTTTATATTCTTAGGGTCACCCAAAGAGGGAAACCTGAGTACACATTTCTCCACCTTTAACTTTCTTAATGTTTTGTTCGTCTGTGAGATGTCCTGGATCTTGGGATGTCTCAATTCAAGAACATTAAAGCTTGCATCCAGCCTCGTCTGTGTGCCAAGTTAGTTCAATTGACCACTCAGACTTCACAGCTGTTCTGTCTCATCTTTGGAAGCATCTACACTTTTTTGTGAAGACCTAGCCCGACTCACTGTGATAGGGCTAACACTTTCTAAATATGATTGCTGGTGTAAAGTAACCTCAGACCTATTCTGTTTTATCTCCGATCCAATATATTTAAAGGTCCCATTAGCCTGACTTCCAACCTTAAAGTCTGTCCCAATCCTGTCAATAACTTTGTTTTAAAACTCACTAGTGGCCACCCCATAGGAAGTTGTCAACATGTATCATGAAGAGGCTTGCAAGTTTCCCACCATGGTACCAATAAAATATGGCAGGGTCTGCCTTCAGTTGGAGACAACCCAACTTTAACAGAACTGATAGAACTGTAAAGTACCATGGAAGCATTGTTTAAACCATATATTCAAGTTCCAAAGTTTTCCCTCTACCTCTGGTACTTCCTTAGAAGGTTTGAGAAACACTCTCTTCTTCAGGTGATCGTGCTGCAGAAGTGCAGCTTTTATATCTGTGGACTTACACTCCCAATAAAACATTGCCAAAAGGGCCAGAAATTTTTTCAAAATTACCTCCCCTGCTGTGGGTGAGTCCACTCTGATTTATTTATCTGCTAAGCATTCTTCAAATCACTGGGCCAATAGCCTTGGCTTTATAAGATCCATCTAGTAGGACCTTTTCTGTGCAGACCGACCTATGTGATAATGCTGGCTGACCCCTATTTGGGACTTCTGAATACATACCAAACTCCCTGCAACTATCCAGCTCCCTTTGTTTAGCCTCCCATATAGCTTTTTCCCCGAACTTGTTAGCTGTTACAAAACCCTCTTGGTCATGAGGACCGCTGCTCTGCTATGTTGCCATGATGGTTCAGCATTCTCCACTCTACTAATGTTGTCTTGTCAAGCTGCGACCCCTACTTGCTTGTTGAAGTCTTCCTAGGCCCCTACTGTTAGAAACCCTGCTTACCCCATCAGAGGCCCTATCCACAGTGTGTGGACGTTTCTTCACTGAGATTTATCACCCGAAACATCATTGTAACTTGGGCTACACTTCTTTATTTTCCATTCTCTTGCTTCGTTCTCGCAGCCCATGGCCTTCACCGCTTGCCCATCATCCTGGATATTCAGCCAATTTTTATATTTTCCAGTAGATTTTCGTGTCCACCCCATTATTGTTGCATGCCTCCAGTTATATGATCCTTCTGGACAATACAATACCCGGGAACCCACTTTGGGCAGCTGACCTCTAGACATAATAGCCCCTTCCTGTTTATCACAATCAGGTTTTGTACCGATATCTAACCCCTGATCCATATCTTGTCCTTCTGGCTCTGCCCCACAAAATATATGAGTATGTGATGCACATGGTGCTTCAACATCTTCCATCACATTGTCAGTATTTGCAAATTCTTAATTCATTCTGATGAACCATGAGGAATGTGCTTTTATTGTCTGAGTCCCATATTAAATATCACAGTTTTCTCTTTGTGTCCTACAACTTTCTCTGGGCTTTTACATTCCCTTTGCCCCTCTCCCTTATAATAAACCAGATCAACTAAAGTAAACTCTACCTCAGGTGGTCTTATGTGGTGTTGCAATGCTCTCCTAATTCTTTCCGAAACCTCAGCCTTGAGGAAAGCTTTCCTGCCTGCAAGTAAGGCATTTAAGTGAACGGAAAAAAATAGAGCAAATGGCAGTTCATTCAAGAGCAGGAAGCAGCATCTGATTGGGATCTGAAGCTGCCTTCAGTGCGAGCAAGCACCAATTGGAATGGACTATACCCCCATCCACTTGCAAAGAATTTTTTGCTTATACGGCCTATGTTAGCATCATTTGCAACTTACAATCCGGTTGGTCAGCCAATATCTTATGCAATATTTCGTTATTACTGCACATTTCCTCTCACACAAATCATTGCGGAACAGGCTCTCAGCCACCGTATTCATGACTATGATATTCAGATTTTCATACATGTCCTGAAATTCATCATTTGCAAAATCTCCTCCATTATCTGTCAGGAATTTTGTCGGTGTTCCTAATCAGGTACCCATTCATTTCTCCATGACCATGTCTAAAATGGTCTGTTTGTCCTTGCTATTTATTACAGTTGATATACTAAATCTAGTTGCCATATTTACATGGTGTAGTAAAAAATACACCAATCCTTGTCCCATACTTTTAAGTCCATTGCCATGAAATCATTAAATTCTCTGGCCAGTGGCAGGCTCACACAGGATGTGGTGGTGCCCTTCAATATTTAACACAAATGTCACATTGAGCCGTAACTTGCTCAATAAGGGTGTCGTATTCTTTATCAACTACTCCAGCATCTTGCAACAAAGCTTTCAAATTTGGTGATGCTGGATGTGCGAATTGTCTTTGGAACTTCCAGATAACCCTTTACTTGTTCACCAAATTTTTATTCCCAGACTTTAAAAATACTGCCTGGAAAAATATCTGGCTTTCGCAATGTCAGGCAGTAATGATCTGATGGAGTAAAATACAGATCTACAGTTTTCCCTGACACAATTACTTTGTCATTCTCAGTCTGTAATTTCATCTGTGTTTTTTTGATTGAAGGTTTGCTCAACAATAGAGGTATCTTGCTAGAGGCCACATCAGTACTGATGAAGAAGCTGAGCCCAGCTGTCTTGCATGGCAGAACTACTATTCTGGAAGACATTAATGTGTTGCCATCCCCAAACCAAAAGCAGATAGAGCTTCCATACTCGTAATCCTCCCGCCGACCTGCCCATTGAGAGATTCCAGGTAGCAATTAAGCCAATTCACCCCCCACACTGTGGAAGTGCAACCATTATCCAGCACTGCGCAGCTGAACGAATCAGTGACCAAAATACTCATCACTGGACTCAAACTCCCAGTGACCAACACAATTCCTTCATGATGGTCACCATCATCACTCTCAGCATCGGAATTATCTGTTTCATTGGTTACTTCAAAAACACGATTCTTTCACTGAGGGCAGTTCATTGCGTAATGATATTTAGAATCACACCGATAAATCATTCTCTGCGCATTTCTCAGGTTCAAGTGCCTACGGTCAGCATCCGCTTTTTGTCTCGATTCTCAAATTTGCTGAAAGTGCAACCGTCTTTAGACCACCTATCAACAACCCCATCTTTGTACTGAAATCTGTGTCTAATATTTTAGTGATCTCAAACTTCAGTAGCCATGGAGCCTTCCATCCTTTGCTTTACAGCAGAGTTGTCTGTATTTGATAGAAATGTAGCTGGAAATTACCGCTTTTTCTATTTTTTTATAGGGCAGCAGCCACCTGGTTTAGGAGTGAGTCTTTTCCATGAAATTGAATCCCTGTCAAAACCAAAAGTCTATTGACATGAGAAATGCGTGCACAGTCCAGTAACTTAAAAGCCAATATGGACTCCGGGGTTTCAAGGCTCAACTTTTTCTGTCCTTTATATCACTTATCAAAGTCCACAATTTACTTCTCCATGGACTGATCATTTCTTTTTTAAAATCTATCAAAAGTTGACCATATTTCATAAGCTTCCAACAAATCATCCCTTTTGGCAAACTTATCCAAAAACTGTAATAGAAGGGTTAATCCCTTTTCATTGCCAAGTCATCCACGTCCAATTCTGAAAATACTTTACTCCTAATCTTACTTTTTGCAGGTAATGACAAAGCCAAGACCATACCTAGCTTCCTCTGAGGTAACAAGGTAACCCGTGTCCACATTTTAACTTCATTTTTCCATTGCTGATATGGCTCTGCCTCCGAAAATACCAGGGGGGAGTCAGTGCCTGAGATTTTGCATCGTCCTTCCGCCATTCTGTAACTGAGGTTGTCAGGAGTAGTGTGCTTCATCTTTCCTCATAGGATAGAGACAACAAGCTTCTTATTCAACAACCAATCACCAGAGCTTAATGTTCACCCTCTGCTACCATGTTAAATCCAATACTCGTATGTTGAGGAAAGAATGAGTCTGAAGCCAACCTGTACCTGAAGCCAGCTTTATTTCCAAGCCCGCAAAGTAAATACACAGACTCTTCCAATTCCCTCCAACACCCAATGAAAGCATATTCTTATACTCTTGTACTGGAATGCTGCTTTGGGCTGCATTAGAGTGCTTAAGTTGGAGTTTGGTGACAGAGGGATTTTTAAGGGTTAATTTAAGGGTTAATTTCTATCTAAAGTCTAGACCTTCTTTAATTTAGCAATTAACTAAAAGTTACTCTTTGGGTTGAGAGAAGGTCAGTTTTAGTCCAGCTTTAAAACAGACGGTATACAGAGTCTATTTACAAGTTAGTTAATTAGATAACTGGCTTAAAGAGGTTTTCAGAAGCTAGATTCATAGAGCATAAAATCAGGCCATCTACAGTGCTGATTTGTCTGCACTGGAGTGCTGCTTTGGACTACATTAGAAGAAGTAAAAGTTAAGGGAGTAATTTAATGGTACGTCATGGCAGGGCAGCTCAGCCAAGTGGAATGCTCCTCCTGTGCGACGTGGGAAGTCCTGGTTACTTCCAATGTTCAGAGTGACTACTTGTGCAGGAAGTGTCTCCAGCTACAGCTACTCGAAATCCGTATTTTGGAGCTGGAACTGTGGCTGGAGTCACTGTGGAACATCCACAAGGATGAGATCTTTGTGGATAGCATGTACAGTGAGGTGGTCACACCGCAGGTAAAGAGTGCACAGGCAGAAAGGGAATGGGTGACTGCCAGACAGAGTAAAAGCACTAGGCAGGTAGTGCAGAAGTCCCCTGGGTCCATCTCCCTTTCCAACAGGTGGTTGGCTCAGTTGGCTGGATGGCCGGTGTGTATCAGATTGGTGCCAACAGCAGCAACACTATTGCAGCTGGGGTGGAGCTGCAGGTCGTGTTAATGTTGGAATTGTGTTGCAATAGAGTATATGCTTTAAGTTTCTAATCAAGAGCAGCTGTCCCCAATTGGGGAAGTGTTAGGGTTTCATTAACAGAGAAAATAGAACAAGTGTAGGTCATTCGGGCCTTCAAACCTGCTCTGCCATTAAATATGATCATGGGGGGGCTGATCCTCTGTGTCGATGCCATACTCACGCTATCTCCCCATGCCCCTTGATACCTTTAGAGTCCAGAAATCTATTTATTTCCTTCTTAAATATATTCAGTGACTTGGCCCCACAGGCTTCTGTGGTAGAGAATTCCATAGGTTCACCACCCTCTGAGTGAAGAAGTTTCTCCTCACCTCAGTCCTAAATGGTTTACCCCATATCCTGAGACTGAGACCCCTTGTTCTAGACCCCCCCCACCGGCCAGAGGAAACATCATCCCTGTATCCAGTCTGTCCATCCCTGTCAGAATTTTATACGCTTCAATGAGATCCTCTCTCATTCTTCTAAACTCCAGTGAACAAAGACCTAGTTGAACCAATCTCCCCTCATACGACAAACCTGCCATCCGAGGAATCAGTCTGGTGAGCCTTCACTGCACCCGCTCTATGGCAAGAATATTCTTTCTTAGGTAAAGAATCCAAAACTGCACAGAAAACCCCAGGTGTGGTCTCACCAAGGCCCTCTATAGCTGCAGTAAGACATCCTTGCCCCTGTACTCAAGCCCTTGCACAATGAAGGTCAACATATCATTTGCCTTCTTAACTGCTTGTTGCATCTGCATGTTTGCTTTCAGTGATTGGTGTACAAGGACACCCAGGTACCTGTATACATCAACATTTCCCAATTTATCACCATTTAACTAATACTGTGCCAAAGAGGATAACTTCACACTTGTCACATTATATTGCATTTGTCATGTATTTGTCCACTCACTCAACCTGTCTAAATCACTTTGAAGCATCTTAACACCCTCCTCACCGCTCACATTTCCACCAAAGATTCATGTCATCAGCAAACTTGGAAATATTACATTTGGTTCCCTCATACAAATCATTGATAGGTATTGTGAATATGGTGGCCCAAGCACTGATCCCTGCAGTACCCCACTAGTCACCGTCTGCCACTTCGAAACAGACCCATTTATTCCTACTCTGTTTCCTGTCTGCTAATGAATTCTCAATCCATGCCAATATATTACCCCCAATCCCATGTGCTTTAATTTTACACACTAACCTCTTGGGCAGAATTTTCCCCTGTTCGTGGGGAAGTTGATGGATGGGTGCGTGCCGGTGCGCTTCCGATTGGTGCCCCCGATCGGAGGCGTGGCAACATTTTACGTGGACGGGCCAATTAAGGCCCACCCAGTGTGACATCTGCAAGGAAGCGCTACGCACTCCCTGTGCGGGCAGGGGGAATCCCAAAATCGAGAATGCGCTCTTTCGCGCATGCGCACGAAAGAGCACACTCATCTCCCTGAGGCTAAGTGCTGCCTCAGGGAGATCGCCTCTACTTTCAGAAATATTAACAATCAGAAAAAAAAATTCCCTTACATGTCCCCTCATGTGACAATGTCACATGAGTTGGGACATTTTCATAATTTCCAACAAAACTTTATTAAAATTTTTAAAACCCTCCCATTAAACCTCATCTCCCCTGTGAATGAGGTTTCATGTTTTTTCTACTTCTCGCCAGGACTCCTGGCCTGCCCGCTAACCTTAAGGTTGGACAGGCTGGTCCACTAATTACTTTAATTGATATGTCAATGGCCTCAATTGGCTATTGACAGGTTGGTGGGCGGGTAGCTGATTTTGCTGTGCCCCCGCCTTCCTGAAAATTTAAATGGCGCACGGTGACACCGGGAGTTTCGCCTGACATCATCCTGCGTCATTTTACACGTCGGCGAGCAGGCCCCGCCCCTGCTCGCCGACGGTAAAATCTTGCCCCTTATGTGGGACTTTATCAAAAGCTTTCTAAAAATCCAAATACACCATGCCCACTGGTTCTCCCTTATCTATTCTGCTAGTTACATCCTTAAAAAACTCTAGCATGCTTGTCAAGCGTAATTTCCCTTTCATAAATCCATGTTGACTTTGTATAATCCAGTTGATATTTTCTGTGTGTCTTGTTATCACATTCTTTAGAATAGACTCTAGCATATTTCCTACTACTGATGTTAGGCTAACCAGTCTGTAATTTGCTGTTTTCTCCCTCCCTCCTCTTCTAAATAGTGGGGTTACATTTGCCACCCTCCAATCTGCTGGGACTGTTCCAGAATCTACGGTATTTTGGAAGGTAATAACCAACTGTTTCCATGTTCACCTCCTTTAGTATCCTGGGATGTAGATTATCGGTGCTGAGGATTTATCAGCTTTCATCCCATTAAATTCTCCAGCGGTATTGTTTTAGCAATACTAATTTTCTTCAATTTCTCCTTCTCACTAGACCCTTGGTTTCCTAGCATTTCTGGGATGTTATTTGTGTCTTCCTCCTATGGTAAAGCCTGCAGTGCAACAGGTTTGTTCTCAACTCATGGGTCTCATAACATCGAGATCCCAGCAAGATGTGGAGCTGCCGTTCATTCTGTGTCATCTGCAGTCAGAAACAGGGATGAAAGGAGGGAGGGAAGGAGGTGGATGCCTCCAAGGGGCATGGATGGTGGAGGGCAGCCAACTGGCGACTCCAAACCTCTACCCTCCCAGGTGAATGGTCATGGCTGACAAGGAATCATGCAGGTAGTCTTTCTACGCTGCTGAGTCAATGGTCTCTCCAGAGAGTCTCAAGGGTAGTGGAGACAAGCGGAGAAGTGTCCACTTGAGGCTTCTTGCATGTGGGTCTCATCACCCTGGTTGTGATGGTTGTGATTGTTGGAGATCAATGATCTCAGTTCCAGGACATCACTGCTGGAGTTCCTCAGGGTAGTGTCCTCAGCCCAGCCATCTTCAGCTGCTTCATCAATGACCTTCCTTCCATCATAAGATCAGGAGTGGGGATGTTTGCTGATGATTGCACAATGTTCAGCACTATTCGCGACTCCTCATATACTGAAGCAGTTCATGTTCAAATGCAGCAAGACCTGGACAATATCCACTCTTGGGCTGACAAGTGGCAAGTAACATTCATGCCAAACAAGTGCCAGACAATGCCCATCTCCAACAAGAGAGAATCAAACCATCACCCCTTGACATTCAGTGGCAATACCATTGCTGAATCTCCCATTATCAACTTCTTGAGGGTTACGATTGACCAGAAACTGAACTGAACTAGTCATATAAATACTGTGTCTACAAGAGTAGGTCAGAGGCTAGGAATTCTGCGCCGAGTAACTCACTTCCTGACTCCCCAAAGTCTGTCCACCATCTACAAAGCACAAGTCAGAAGTGTGATGGAATACTGTCCGCTTGCCTGGATGAATGCAGCTCCACCAACACTCAAGAATCTTGACACCATCCAGGACAAAGCAGCCCGCTTGATAGGCGCCCCATCCACAAATGTTCACTCCCTCCACCACCGATGCACAGCGGCAGCAGTGTGTACCATCTACAAGATGCACTGCAGGAATTCACCAAGCCTCGTTAGGCAGCACCTTCCAAACCTACGACAGTTACCACTACGGCAGCAGATACATTGGAATACCACCACCTGGAAGTTCCCCTTCAAGCCACTCACCACACTGAAGTTCCTTCACTGTCGCTGTCTCAAAAACCTGGAACTCCCTCCCTAACAGCACTGTGGGTGTACCTACACCACATGGACTGTAGTGGTTCAAGAAGGCAGCTCACCACCACCTTCTCAAGGGCAATTCAGGATGCGCACTAAATGCTGCCCTAGCTAGCGACACCCACATTCCATGAATGAATTTAAAAAAAATTCCTGGTCAAAGAACAGTGTCTCCAAATCCATTCATGTATGAATGGGAGAAACACCCTTCTCTGGTCCTTCAGGATGCCCTTTACCTGAAAGGGTTGGGGTGGGGATGTTTTGATAGAGGTCAGGTGGAGCCCTTAGCACGGTCTGCTGGCTTTGAGATGGAGTAAACGCTGTAAAGGAAATGCTGACTTAATGCATCACTTGAATTTGTTCACACATCCACTGAGACGTCAATGCTGCAGGCAGCCCTGCCTTATTAATGGCTCTCATCCTGATCAGGAGAAGGAGGGCCCATCGCCAGTTATAACAGGGCCATGAGGAGCAAGGGTATGAGCAGCAAGAGGCAGTGGGTCCGCTATAAGGGCAAGATGCTGGTGAACATGGACCACTGCAATGGTGAGCATTGGCCCAGCAATGGGTGTATCGCCAGCAGTGTTCTTATCCAGAGATGAGTGACAAGCAATTGCCAGTGGCACCTTCGTATGTCCTGGATGTGGTTGTTCACATCTGTAAGCTTCTCCAGTACGAGCTGTGGCTGCAAGGACTCTGGAGGAGTAATACAGAGCTCTTGGCCTGCACTGAGTGACAGTCTGTCCAGGTGCCCTTTACATATGACATCTGGACTTTAGACCCCATGAGTTAACAGCGGGGCGGGCAATTCCTGCCCGCCTACCACAAAATTTGCCAAGCTCCTTGCAGATGCATAATTAATGAGCTGAAAAGCAGAAGATCGCGCTTGTTCACCCGCTCTATCAGCCAGCGGGCATCACGCCACTCTCTAGCCCGCCACTGCACTTAGTCTCCAGAAGGGGAAATTTCACCCTGGATCTTTGTTTCCTCGGGCTGTTTGCCTGAGACCGCTCCGGGCCCCCTCGGCATTAACTCAGTCCGGAGCTGAGGTTGCCATCTTCCCGGGTCTCCACCCACTAACAGCCAATAAGGTGCTGGGACTCCAGGTCTGGTAATCATCGTGAAGTCTGGGCCCGGCACTCATACCTCATCTCCTCTGTGTCCATCCTCCAGCCAGAAGCATGTTGCTAGAGCTGAGGGTAACGTCTCCAGCATTTCCTGCTCTCCAGCACCAAGTGAACATACCGCAGATCGCTGTATCTGATTGGAGGAGCAGCTGGAGTCAGCCAGTTCACACCTTGTTGGCGCTGGGGGAGGTGAGGAAGGTTGGATGGGGGTGGTGGTGTTTTATAGAGTCTGCAAGAGTGGAAATGTTGCATGCAGTGTGGTTGAGTTAGGCAGGAGCTGAAATTTTGATTTCCTAATGGCAGGTTGAGATGCTGAGATTAAGTCATTAGCATCTTTGTGGCGTGTTGAGACTCATGCCATCCTGTGGCGAGTTCCCACTTCTAATACTTCTGCATGCCATGTATTCTCATTAGCCAACCTGCTTTTTAAATTACGTCCTATCTTCAAAATAAGGTCAGTGGTGCATGAGAATCTCATGGCAGCCAGTTCATGTTTGTTTAAAGGTGGCGTGCTCCAGTCGGCTTTGTGCAGTTGTGCCTGAAGTCAGTGGTTTTCCTAGTTGAACTCTGTGCCACGAGGCAGGGGAACAGGAGAATGGTAGTTTGCATGCAGGCTCGCGACTGGCAAGAGTGAGTCAGTGGTGAGGGAAGGGTTGTGTTGTGAGGAGTTGGGGTATGGAGGAGTGAAAGAGGGAGGGGCCTGGTGTCCCGGGCGTGCTCGGGGATGGTGGGAACAGTCAGTCAAGGTAAGAAGATAAGGGCCCAAAGGGCAGTGTTAGTACGATTCACATTTGGGTCCATCTCAGTGTTGGCTGGCAGATTCCTTACAGGGCTTCACGTTCACCTGTAACATTTCAATTATCAATGCTGAGAGTGATCTCGGACAATGTCCTTCACAATGTATAGGAGGGAGCCTGCAAGTTCAGCCATGTCCCACAGAGTGGCGAGTACAACAATGGACACTAACATGAATATTCAATCAAGAGTAAATGCAAGAACACAACATAGGGCGGAATCGTCCCAGATTTACACTAAGTGCGGTGGCGGGCATGTAAAATGACGTTTTACCCATCGGCTGTGATGATGGGTTTTCATACCGCAGCGTCCCAAACCCGCCACTTTACTTATGCACTGCCGGGAAACATGCCACTTCTCAGTCACCTACCCGCCATCACCCCGCCGCTGCATCACGCCTGGCGCCATATTCAAAGTCCAGCCACAAGCACACATCTCAGTGCTTCTGGACCACCACAGCACGGAAGACATGGCCCTGAAACTGAAGAAGACTGCAGGCCCCAGATTCAGCAACTCGTTTCTCGAGCGACTGCTGGATGCCGTGGAGGCCTGTCAGAATATCCTCTACCCCCGCTCTGGCCGCAGGATGGGCAGCAACAGGACTAATCTGGCTTGGGAGGCAGTGGCAGTGGTGGTCAGTGCCAACGCCCCTTCAAAAGATGATAGCCATCCAGTGCCGCAAGAGGATGAATGATCTCCTCCGTTCCGCCAGGTTAAGCCACCCTTCTCATCACTCTCAACTCACACATTCACAAACCCATCACCCATCCACAGGGCCCTCACTCACTGTCGGTTAAAGGGACATCACCATTCACCCTTTCACATGCACCGTCATTGTCCTCATCCCGTCCATGCGACCATTCACCGCCCACACAGACCAGGCATACTTATCACCTGGCCTGGCAGGCATCCTGCTTACACTTTCTCCATCTCTACTCATGCAGGAAAAGCTGGCAAACAACAAGAGGGAGAGGTTGCAGACTGGTGGCAGAATGCTCGAAACCTAGGTCCTCACGGACTTTGAAAACAGAGCCATCTAAATGGCCGGTGAGGATCTGGACCGGTCCTGTGCTGACGGTGAGGTCAGAGCTGCTCTACCAAGGGAGGGTCCAGCAGTGCATTATCCATCAGACAACCATGCTGTGAGTGATGTGTCCTGTTTCACAGGCACTGCCATGCACTAATTATCTGTCCTTGCTTTCGCGGACACATCTGGGAAACAGCCGACAGAGCCCATGACCCAGGGTCTCCAATCAAGTCCCAAAGAAACCTCTGAAGAGGAACCTGGAGGCACCCCCTCTGGAGTCCCATCACAGCGCTCACCCATGCCCTTCACAGTGCAGAGACACACATCTCGGTGGGACCTAGCTTTAGAGTAGCCTCGGGACCACAATCTAGTGAGCACATCGCACTTTCTGATCCACAGCAGGTGGAAGCAGGGACTTCCCAGGTGTCCGGCACTCAGAGCACTGCTGGAGGCCAGAACTTTGCTGAGTCCAAGTCAGATGAAGAGTCTCTGGACTCGGTCATGTCACAGTTGCTGGAGCTGCAAAGGCAAGCTCGGTAACATCAGGAAGGGATGTCCGCTGCACTCCTCAGATTGCAAGGCACGATGGAGGAGTCTGTCCGTCTTCAGGCTGAGGTGATAGCGCTGGCATGCCAATGCACCAAGGCCAACACTGGTAGCCTGGCAGTCGCCATGGAGGCCTTGTCTCCTGCACAATTGTGTGGCCTCAACTCCATCGCTGATGCCACAGTTGGCCTCCAACAGTGTGCACACGAGAGGGGTTCCAGGCAGCGTGATCTCACCCCAACTACCCCTGCTCCTCAAGAAGTCAGCCTGGGGCCCCCAGGCACCCATAGGGAGGACGATCAGCAGGTACACACGCTGGGCCCATCCATCCAGGTGACTCCGAGTTTGTTCAGCCCATCCAACTCCCCTCTTCCTGTAACCTCAGCAGTTCCAGTTTCACAGGCCGAGGCAGGTGCCACTGCCACACAGAAGGGCCCCGAAAGAAGGCCGGGAGCCCTCCAAATCTTGGCCCTCCAGAGGATGCCCGCCAAGGTCATCACAGACAGGGCGCCGCAGTCAGCAGGCTGCCTCCACCTTCACTGTGGATGTCTGGGGAGCACCAAGACGTAGCGGCAGGGTTAGGAAGGTTAAGAAGATGTAACTCTTTCGAGTTATCAACAGTCACAGATTGTAACTCTTTCGAGTACATTCACAGTTCTTGGTTTCTGGGAGTGGGACATGAACCCACAACCTTCTGATTCAAAGGCGAGGGTGCTATGAACTGAGATGTAACTCTTTCGAGTTATCAACAGATCGCATGTAACTTTTTCGAGTACATTCACGGTTTCCGGGAGTGGGACATGAACCCACAACCTTCTGATTCAAAGGTGAGGGTGCTATGAACTGAGATGTAACTCTTTTGAGTTATCAACAGTCACAGATTGTAACTCTTTCGAGTACATTCACAGTTCTTGGTTTCCGGGAATGGGACATGAACCCACAACCTTCTGATTCAAAGACGAGGGTGCTATGAACTGAGATGTAACTCTTTCGAGTTATCAACAGTCACAGATTGTAACTCTTTCGAGTACATTCATAATTCTTGGTTTCCGGGAGTGGGACATGAACCCACAACCTTCTGATTCAAAGGCGAGGGTGCTATGAACTGAGATGTAACTCTTTCGAGTTATCAACAGTCACAGATTGTAACTCTTTCGAGTACATTCACAGTTCTTGGTTTCTGGGAATGGGACATGAACCCACAACCTTCTGATTCAAAGACGAGGGTGCTATGAACTGAGATGTAACTCTTTCGAGTTATCAACAGTCACAGATTGTAACTCTTTCGAGTACATTCACAGTTCTTGGTTTCCGGGAGTGGGACATGAACCCGCAACCTTCTGATTCAAAGGCGAGGGTGCTATGAACTGAGATGTAACTCTTTCGAGTTATCAACAGTCACAGATTGTAACTCTTTCGAGTACATTCACAGTTCTTGGTTTCCGGGAGTGGGACATGAGCCCACAGGCTTCTGATTCAAAGGCGAGGGTGCTATGAACTGAGATGTAACTCTTTTCGAGTCAAAACAATAAACTAAATTAACAAAAACAAGGGAGAAATCAAGCACAGCCCCTAAGTCAGGTCAGCTGTAAAATCAAGGAAAAACTTTAAAGGAACCTTACAAACATCAAACTAAGATGTGATTAAAGGGGTCAACAAAACACCCCAGTCCCCGCGGTGCCCACCGGGCACAGAAGGCCTCGATGGTGCCGGCAGACACCGCGTGCTCCCTTTCCAGGGACATCCAGCCGCGAACGTAGCCGCGGAAGAGGGACAAACAATCGGGCGGGACTCCCCCGTCGATTGCCCGCTGCCTGGACCTGTTGATGGCCAACTTGGCCAATAAACTGAGATGTAACTCTTTTCGAGTCAAAACAATTAACTAAATTAACAACAACAAGGGATAAATCAAGCACAGCCCCTAATTCAGGTCAGCTGTAAAAGCAAGGACAAAGTTTAAAGGAAACTTACAAACATTAAACCAAAATGTGATTAAAGGGGTCAACAAAACACCCCAGTCCCCGCGGTGCCCACCGGGCACGGAAGGCCTCGATGGTGCCGGCAGACACCTCATGCTCCCTTTCCAGGGACATCCGGCCACGAACGTAGCCACGGAAGAGGGACAAACAATCGAGCGGGACTCCCCCGTCGATCGCTCGCTGCCTGGACCTGTTGATGGCCAACTTGGCCAATGAAATGAGATGTAACTCTTTTGAGTCAAAACAATAAACTAAATTAGCAAAAACAAGGGAGAAATCAAGCACAGCCCCTAAGTCAGGTCAGCTGTAAAATCAAGGAAAAACTTTAAAGGAACCTTACAAACATCAAACTAAGATGTGATTAAAGGGGTCAACAAAACACCCCAGACCCCGCGGTGCCCACCGGGCACGGAAGGCCTCGATGGTGCCGGCAGACACTGCGTGCTCCCTTTCCAGGGACATCCGGCCGCGAACGTAGCCGCGGAAGAGGGACAAACAATCGGGCGGGACTCCCCCGTCGATCGCCCGCTGCCTGGACCTGTTGATGGCCAACTTGGCCAATGAACTGAGATGTAGTTGGACAGCCTGGGCATGGATGTTAATCACTTGTACTTAATGTTCCCTACTGTCAATAAACTCCCAAGAACATCTTCCTCCCTGTGGCTCCTTGTTCTGATGAGCAGTGTTCTTGTCACAAAGATGTGAAATCTTTCTGCACAAGATAAAGACAGGTGTCTCAGTCCAGGGCCTCTTCCCTGTGCTCTCTGCAGCCTTCAGACCACAGTGATGGAACTGGCCTCACCTTCCCTGGAAACATTACTGATGCCTGCACCTCAGGTGGTGCTGGTCATTGCTGCTAGAATATAATGGACAGGCACGACAGAGTTCTCTCATTCTGTGTGCTCTCAGCACCTTTAAGGAGAGGCTGGTCCCCATCTCGTCAGCATCTGTGACCAGTGATGCTGTGCTCCTGAAGGGCTGAGGTGCTGAAGGCGGACCAGGGATCAGATGCTTCTAAAGCTTCATAGTTGGTCTCCATGATATGACCCTGATCATAGCGCGCAAGTGATCTGCCCTCAGCTAGACAGCAATCAGACATTCTCAGAGGCTATGTGAAGATTTATGGAGTGTCCTCACTGCATTTCGTCATCATCCTCCAGCAAACGAGCAATTATAAGGGCCTCCACTGTGTTTCCATGACAGGAGCATTCTCATAGAGGGTATTCACGCTGCCATAAGCCAAACTGGAGTCAAATGTTCACAGATGCGATGTGAGGATCTATGAGGTCACCTCACTGCATGTCGTCATCATCCTCCACAACCCTACCAGCTATGAGGATCTCCCGAGCGTGTCTGCCTCATCTAGCCATGCAAGGGCCTCATCCCCATCATCGTTGCCTCCGAGGGCCTCCTCACCCTCACAATCATCGCCGTCCTCCTCATCGGAGGAGATGTGCAGCTCCTCCAACTCCTCAGCCAGCTCATCTCCCCGTTGGAGTGCCAGGTTGTAAAGGGCAGCAGATGATGCGTGACACCCTCTGTGGACTGTATTACAGGGCTCCACCAGACCATTCCAGGTACCGGAACCTCATCTTCAGCATCCCGATGGTCTGCTCCACCAAGCTGCAAGTTGCAGCATGAGTTTCATTATAGCGTCGCTCTGCTGCAGTCTGAGGCCGTTGCACGAGTGTCATCAGCCATGGCCTCTGTGGGTAGCACTTGTCCCTGAGGAGCCAACCCTGCAGCTTCTGTGGACCCTGGAAGACTCCAGGGATCTGTGACTGACTGAGGATGTAGGCATCGTGCACAATCCCTGGAAACCATGTGCAGACCTGCAGGATGCGTTTCTGGTGGTCGCACATTAGCTGCATATTCAGCGAATGGAAGCCCTTGAGGCTGATGTAGCCCATCACGTGTGGTGACAGATCTGAGCACTACATGAGTGCAGTCGATGGCACCCTGCACCTGTGGGAAATCTGAGATCAGGGAGAATCCATTCGCTCTGGCATCCTGGCTGCCCTGGTCCCTGGCGAAATGCACAAAGTTGTGTGCCCTCCTGAAGATGGCATCTGTGACCTCATGGATGCAGTTGTGGGTGGAGTCTTGTGAGATCCCACAGAGGTCACCTGTGGAGCCCTGAAAGGAGCCACTGGCTTTAAAATTGAGCACCACAGTCACTGTCACAGCCACTAGATGCGCTCCATGTCCCCATGGCGCCAAATCCTGCAGCAGCGGGCAGATGTGACCGACCAGCTCCCTAGACATGAGCAGTCTTCAGTGACACGGGTTCTTGGTCATCTGCAAGAATGACAGGTGGCGTCTATAGACCCTGGGTGTTGCTAGGCACCGACCAGCGATGGCTCGCTGTGGTTCTTCGGTGGTGTGTGCCGGAGCTCCAGCTGCCACTTCTTCCTGAGGGTGCTGCTCCTGCCTCTGCACAGCCAGGAGCCTCAGTCGCTCTCCCTCCTCCATCGTCTTCCTTCGCTGTAGGCCATCAGGCATACAACTAATTCACTAGACTCCATGATCCTGATGTACTCCTCCTGCAGGATGGAAGAGAGAGACACGTGGTTAGCATGGGTGTACTAAGAACCTGTCCTGGTTAAGTGCCCCTTAACGCTTCCTGGAGAGCGCTGGCCACCACTTCAATGGCCAGAGATTAGTGCACTGCATGGCTGCCCGCAACCCCACCACCTCCACCCCAGCCCACCCGACCGATTGGCGGCAAATTGAACTATTGCCTAATTGCCCATTGGACTACGTGCTGTGCTCTGAGCTCAGGCGCAGGCATTCTCCTAACCCACACTGCAAGGCTGCACTGTTAGCTTGAACCATGGGGGAGACTGGTCCAAGATGGATTTGCTGACATTGCAAGGGGCTTTGAGCACCTCCACCAGTGACTGCTCCATGGCCACCTTTAGCGAGGAGATTGTACAACTTGTGCAGCCATCCAACTGTCCTGCCGTCCACTAAAATGCTCATGGCTTTGCAGTCTGTGCTGGGGTGGGGGGTGCAGGGCACGATCGGGGAGCTGAAAAGCTTTGGAGCACTTGGTGGCACTTTGATCCCTCTGCATTGCTTGAGTGGGCAGGTAAGCTAGAAGCCTGACTCCAATCATATCAATGTGGTTGCGTCTGAACTGTCTCAGTTGCAAAGAAATGGTCTCTTTATACAGATTTCCCGAATGCGTGGCCAATTCCCTCACCCCAAATGCTTGTTGCTTGTGCGCTATATTCAACAGCAGGGCTGCCCTTACCCCCCCACTCAAAAGCCGTTTCAATGGCAAGGCTGCCCTTCCGCCCCACTCAAAAGTCGTCTCAGCTGCAGGGCTGCCCTTAACCCTGACCCCCCACAGCGCCCCTCAAGTTTGAAGTCCAACAGGTGACCCCGGTGAGCTCTACGCCAGGCTACTGTGTACTCGCCTCCAAGTTCCCCTCAAAGTACAGGCTGCCAAGTGTACGTTGCTTATGTGCTCTTGTGAAACACGGTGTGTTTTCCAACCAACGTGGACAATCCAGTAGGGGCGGGGGGATGAGTCTGGCATGCTGGCCTGATACTAATATGCTGACTTATTACAATGAGGTTCCTGACGTCCGACGGCAGGAAACGTGGCCCGCCAACGGCGGGCTGAACAGATGATCGTGAATTGGATTCCTGTCGTAAAACTGATTGTGCCATGTTGCCCGCTCACACCACCAATCATGCCCAATGCCAGCAGGCACAGAAAATTCTGCCCATAGTTCCTTCCACAATAAAGAAATGTCTCTAACTGACCTATAGCCATCAATGTGTGCCAACCGTGAGGCATGCCAGAGCATTTAGTTCTCTGACTAAGCTAGTCTCAACAAATAACGATGATGCAAACATGAATAAAGTGAAACTAGTATAATATGAAATATTTACAAGCGAAATTTAAATTTGAAAAGCACCCGTGCCACCTTTGTGCTCTCACCAAGTCTAATATCGTCGGACAGGAAAGTTGTGGTTGTGATGAAGAGCCATCTCTTTAATAGTCCATCCGTAACTGCTGCATTGTCAGCTGACAGTGGATTTCACCACTGATAAGCTACCCCCAGCGTATGATCGCATGTGTCTCTTGTGTATGCCAGCAGCACTTTAAATTTTAATTAGAATTGCGTGGGAACTAGTGAAAAGCAAGAGAGCGGAAGTAGTGCCCACTTCCTCTTCTGCCATTGGGAACAGATTGTCACAGTTAAAATTCTGTCCCCTGGAGTCAGCACACAGCTTAACCTAAAAATTACAGGTCAGGAATGTAACCCACCCTAATCCTGATGGGAAAAATTTTTCTGTTTAGTGCATTTTCATTTAGCACACAGCTTTTCGAGAACATGTGCGCTAAGTAAGGGATACCTATGTCTATAATGATCATTGGTTAATAGTTAATCTGATTCTCCTTCTCGATGCTAGCCTGGTATGAGAAAGAAATGAGCTGATTAACTGTTAGTTACAGCTGAGTGTTTTTGGGGATGGATGTGGCATCCTGTAATGGTGCTGGAGTCCTTGGCTTCTCTATTTAATATTTTGTATGGGTCACCTGAGTATACAGCTGGGTGGAATGAATAGCCAGTTGCCTTGAGAGGTCCCTAGTCTGTGCCCACTACTGCACAGTCCCAGTAGGCTGTAGTAATTATAGTTTTGAGAAATGTAGGATTGTAGCTTTAAGAATAATCCTGTGTTGTAAGATCACATGATCTGTGTAAACCAATGTGTTAGCAGCGCGGGGATCCTCTACAGGGGAGTTCTTCTTTAATTATGGAGTTTGATGCAAACATGCTGCTGTCCTGTAAATTAAGCTTAATGTTCCCACGAAGAAAAGTTGTCTGAACATCAACTCTGTAACAAACTGGCAATGAGGATAAATCCGATTCGGAGCTGTGCCTCGCTCAGCAATTGTGAGTATCTAAGTTTATTAAAAATAAAAGAAGATATACTCATCCGAAATGCCACAGTTTGGCAGAATTGACCCCTTTGAGTCAGCCACAGATGATTGGTCTCAATATATAGAACGTTTTGCTTTCTTCTTCCAGGCAAACAAAATCAGGGAGTAGGAAAAGAGGAGAGCAGTTCTCCTGAGTATTTGTGGGAGCAAGACGTACAGTTTAATTCAAAGTTTGACGGCCCCCAGTGCCCCAGATTCGAAGACTTTCAGTGAATTAGTAAGCCTCGTTAAGGGACATTTTCAACCCAAGCCCTCAGTCACAATGCAAAGGTTCAGGTTCAATTCATGGAATAGAACCCCGGGGGATATAATTGCTACCAATGTGGCAAAATTAAAACAACTAATCGAATATTGTGATTTTGGTGAAACCCTGAATGACATGCTCAGAGATCGTTTGGTATGTGGTGTGCAGGAAGACACTATTCAGCGGAGATTGCTGGCCAAAGTGAATCTTGATTTTAAGAAAGCGTTAGAAATAGTGCTGGTGATGGACAGTGCTGTAGGGGATTCACAAGCAATTCAAGGGGCGCAAAATGGTGCCATTCTCCTAGTCGGATGGGAACAGTCAGCCGAAAGTGGTGCAAGAAGCCGGGACTCTGTCATGAAGCGGGAAACAGCCCCTGCTAACCGAGAAATGAGAGGAAACAGTTTAGCAACTAATTTGACGTGGAAACAATCAGTCTTCTAGCGATTGGCAATTTAAAAAAAAATAGAATGTTATTTTTGTCACAGAGGTGGACACATAATGAGACAGTGCAAAACAATATTTAAACAGGCCTCCAAACAGCAAACATAGTCCGATGAAGTCTATAGTATAGAAGAGCCAGAAACAACCAATTCTGGCATTTATTCATTATTCAACGTGAAAGTTGGGAAGACAGAGCCAATATTTGTTACAGAGCAAGTGATTGGTAAGCCCTTAAAAATGGAAGTAGACACAGGTGCTTCTACCACTGTAATAGGAGGACACAGTTTCACAACAACTAAATTTGGAACAAACATCTACCAAGTTGAAAACATACACAGATGAAGAAATCCAAGTAAAATGTTTCACCAGAGCAACTGTTCACCATAGACACCAATTGGCATATCTACCAGTGATGGTATTAGAAGGCAGAAGACCAAGCCTCCTAGGTCAAAATTGGTTTAAGGCAATTAACCCTGATTGGTCAGTGAGATTTCAAAATGAAGATGGAAGAGTTCCTGAGTTGGAAAAGGAACAAGGAAAGGTACTTCAGAAAGAGCCTGGAGAGTCCAAGGACCGCAACAGGATGAAAAAACAGCATGTCAACATTCAGCAACCTGAAGAAATGAAGACTGTCTTAAATAACTACATGGAAGAACAGGAGAAGAAACTCAAGCAGACTTTTCTGAATGACAGAATTCAAGATGATGTGAGCAAACTTTGCAAAGAAAAGGAAAACCTGTTGAAAGACCTTCACACACTACAAGGATCCCTCAGATCAAAGTTTGTGCCTCTGAAAAATTATGAAGAGAAACATGAAGAATTTAATGTCACTCTGAACAAACTGAAGAACCAGTTGGCAGAGAAGATGCAGCAATGTTCAAGTTTCCAGGAGGAAGCCAACAGATACAAGAAGGAGACAGAAGAGCCAAAGAACCAGCTGAATGAAGCTAAAGAGGCTTTGAAAGCAAAAGTCAAAGAACTTTCCGACATGCGAGTAGATAATGAAGTCTTGGTAGCTTGACTACTGAACCAAGAAAAGTGGAGGTTGCATCTGAGAAAAGCCTGGCCGACAGTGAAGTCAAAAAGAAGGCCGAGATTAAATTCTGTGGTAGAAAGAAGACACCTAGAAAGAGAATGCAGAATTACTGATAAGGCACCGACATAAAAAAAAATCATACTGTGTGGAATTCAGCATTGCTCAACATCCTGATTTTGTGAATCATTCTAGAACTCTGGATGAGAGGCAACCCATGACAGTACCATTTGTTCACTTGCAGCTACCAGAATTACCATACATGAATGCTGTTCAAACACAAGTCAATCCAGCGATACAAGTGCCAGTTCGCACCATTTGCTTACCCAGGAGTCCCGAAAATGCGTCTACATTTTTACCAAAGCACTGTCTTCAGACAAGGCTGAGCCTAATACTTCCCAATTTGGAGGGGAAGGTCGTGAAAAATCAAGGGAACCAAAAAGGGACTCATGATTTGCATAGTTGTGAGCGACAATTTACTTTACAATTTACAAAATGAAGCTATAAGAGTTCCTCAGATGAAAAAGGAACAAGGAAAGGTACTTCAGAAAGAGCCTGGAGAGTCCAAGGACTGCACCAGGATGAAAAAGGAGTGTGTAGCCATTCAGCAACCTGAAGAAATGAAGACTGTCTTAAACAACGACATGGAAAAACAGCAGAAGAAACTCAAGGAGACTTTGCTGAATGACAGAATTCAAGATGAAACGAGTGAGTTTCGCAAAGAAAAGGAAAACCTGTTGAAAGATCTTCACACACTACAAGGATCCTTCAGGTCAAAGTTTGTGCCTCTGGAAAATTATGAAGAGAATCAGGAAGAATTTAATGTCACTCTGAACAAACTGAAGAACCAGTTGGCAGAGAAGACACAGCAATGTTCAAGTTTACATGAGGAAGCCAACAGATGCAAGATCGAAACAAAAGAGCTGAAGAATCAGCTGAATGAATTTAAAGAGGCTTTGAAAACATAAGTCAAAGAATTTTCCAAGATGCAAGTAGATAAGGAAATCATAGGCAGCTCAACTACTGAACTAAGACAAGTTGAGATTTCACCTGAGAGAAGTCTGGCTGACAGTGAAGTCAAAAAGAAGGCCGAGGCTAAATTCTGTGGTAGAAAGAAAAAGATACGTAGGAAGAGGGTGCAGAATTACTGATGAGGCACTGGCTTCAAACAAAACTAAGCCTGATACTTCCCAATTTGGAAAGAAAGGTGGAGAAAAGTCAAGGGAACCAAAAAGTGACTCATGATTTGCATAGTCATGAGCGACAATTTACTTTTGGAGAAGCAGCATATGTAAAGAATTTCGGTGGAGGACCGAATTGGTTACCTGGTAAAGTAATTTCAGTGACCGGACCATTGTCGTATCACGTAGAAGTGGAGGGCCAGATCACCCATAAGCATGTGGATCATTTAAGAAAGAGATACCCCAACAAAAGTGATGTTCCACCTGTAAGCATTACTGAACCTGTGGTTCCTGTTGAAGTTGCTCAAGCAAGGACAGACATGCCAGTGTCTCTATTGGAGTGGAAGACATTGAACTGCAAGTGCCTAATGAGGTTCCTGATGTTAATGTGGTTCTAGAGAAGAAAAAGTGCCCTTATGACAGGTGTCAGGTAGAAAATACAATTTGGAACCAAGAGGAATACAGAATGTTCAGAGGGGAGGTGAAAATGCATTTTAGAGAAGCGAAGAGGGATTATGAGAAAAGATTGGCAGCCAACATAAAGGGGTATCCCAAAGTCTTCTATAGGCATATAAATAGCAGAAGGGTGATAAAAGGAAGAGTAGGGCCGATTAGGGACTTAAAAGGGAATTTACACATGGATGAAGGGGCCATGGCTGAGGTGTTAAATGAACACTTTGCGCCCGTCTTTACCCAGGCCATGGTGACAGACAAGTAAACTCTGTTACTAAAAGAGTTCAAAACTGAAAAGGAGGAAGTGTTGAATAGACTGTTGGTACTTAAAGTTGACAAGGGACTGGATGAGATGCATCCAAAGATACTGAAGGAATTGAGAATAGAAGTTGCAGGGGCACTGGCCATAATCTTTCAGTCTTCCCTACGATCAGAGGTGGTGCCAGAGGACTGGAGAATTGTAAACATTATGCCCTTGTTCAAAAAAAATCATAAGCCCAGCAATTACAGACCAGTCAGTTTAACTTCAGTGGTGGGCAAGATTTTGGAAACAAATTTTCGGGACAGAATTAGTAGTCACATCGAAAAATATGGGTGATAAGGAAGAGCTAGCCCGGTTCTAAAGGGGAAACTGTGTTTAACTAACTTGAAGGAGTTTTTTGAAGAGGTGACAGAAAAGTTCGATGAGGATTATGCTGTTGATGTGGTGTATATGGACTTTGAAAAGGCATTTGACACAGTGCCACACAACCGACTTGTGAGAAAAGTTATTGCTCATAGAATAAAAGGGACAGTAGCGATGTGGATACAGAATTGGCTGAAAAATAGGAAGCAGAGAGTAATGATCAATGGATATTTTTCAGGCTGGAGAAAGGCTTGTAGTGGAGTTCCCCAGGGGTCGTTCTTGGGATCCTTGCTTTTCCTGATGTACATTACTGATCTAGATCTTGGTGTGCAGGGGACAATTGCGGATGATACGAAGCTTGGGAGTGTTGTGAACTGCGGGGAGGATGGTGTGGAACTTCAAGAGGACATAGACAAGGTGATGGAGTGGGCAGATAGGTGGCAGATGAAGTTCAATGTGGAGAAGTGTGAGGTGATGCATTTTGGTAGGAAGAACATGCACAAACAATATAAAATAAGGAGTGAAATTTTGAAGGGAGTGCAGGAGCAGAAAGACTTGGGTGTATATGTGCATAGGTGAAGATGGCAGGACAAATGGAGAGAGCAGTTCATAAAACATATAGGGCAGAATTTTCTGTCTATCAGGCAGGCGGGCCCGACCCAATCTCCGGCGGGCGGGGAGCTGATCCCCGCCGGAGAAGCGGGCCCTGCCGCCATTTTACGTGGGCGGGTCAATTAAGGCCTGCCCAGCGTGACGTCTAGCGGGAAGTGCTATGCGCTTCCTGTGTGGGCGGAGGGATTCCACAAAAGTGAGAGTGCGCACTTTCACGCATGCGTACGAAAGAGCACACATTTCCCTGAGGCTAAGTGCTGCCTCAGGGAGATCGCTTACACTTTTAAAAAGATTAAAAATAGAAAAAAAAAATCCTTAGCTTGCCCCCCTCATGTGACATGAGATAGGACATGTTCATAAATTACAGTAAAACTTTATTAAACTGTTTAAAACCCTGCATGAAACCTCATCCCGCCTGTGGATGAGGTTTCATGTTTTATCTATTTGCCGCCAGGGCTCCTGGCCTGCCTGCCAACCTTAAGGTTGGACGGGCAGGTCCTTTAATTGTTTAAATGATCCTGTCAATGGCCTCAATTGGCCATTGACAGGTTGACGGGCGCGCAGCTGATTTTGCTGTGCCCCCGCCTTCCTGAAAATTTAAATGGGGCGGGATGACATCGGGGGGGGTTCCACCTGACATCATCCTGCATCATTTTACGCGTCGGTGACCGGGCCCCGTCCTTGCTCGCCAACGGCAAAATTCTGCCCATCGTATCCTGGGTTTTATTAATAGGGGCATAGAGTACAAGAGCAGGGAGGTTATGCTCAATTTATATAAGGCACCCATTAGACCTCAGCTGGAATATTGTGTACAGTTCTGGGCCCATCTTATGGGAGGATGTGAACACATTGGAGAGAGTGCAGGAGAGGTTTACAAGCATGGTTCCAGGGGTGAGGAACTTCAGCTATGAGTGGGCTCTGTGGGGGCAAGTGGGAGCGGCCACAAAAGCGACCGCAGCCCACAATCGGTCCCTGACCGTGATTTCACGCTGGCAGGCTAATTAAGGCCCGTCTAGTATGAAACACGTGCTACAGCGCTGCCTGGGTCAGGGTGGGAGGAGGGTGAGCACACAAGTTTGCGCATGTGCATGAGTGCATACAATGAATGCTCCCTGAGGCATGGAGCTGCGTCAGGGAGCTGAAGGTTTAAAAAATGAAAAATAAAGAATTTTAAAATGTTAAAAAACATGTCCCCTCATGTAACTCTGTCACATGACCAGGGACATGTTACGAATGAAATGTTAGCATTTTTATTTAATTTTTAATTGCTGTTGGAAACCTCATCCCACCCATGGATTTAATTCAATTGGTACTTTAATGGCCTTAATAGGCCTGTTAATTGTCGGCGGGCGTGCTGCCAACTCCTGTGTGCGCCCGCTGACTGAAATATCGCGTGAGAACACAATGTCATCGGGATTCTCGCATCATTTTACACTCATTCGGGTCAGGCGCATGTCCACACGATGAGCGCAATATTCTGCCCATGATCTATGTAAACCAATGTGTTAGCAGTGCGGGGAACTGCTACAGAAGGGAGTTCTTCTTTAGTTATGGAGTTTAATGCACACTGGTAGTTGCTGCTGCTGCCTTGTAAATAAAGTTAAATGTTTCCACTAGGAAAAGTTGTCTGAAGATCAACTCTATAACATAGGCCTTTGACAATTGGTCTTTATAGGCCATTTAATCACCTACATCGCTGGCAGCGCAAATTTTCACACCGACCACCAATTCAGCCCCAGTTGTGCGGAAGTTGCACCTGTCACCATAGAGTGACTGAGAACTTGACGAAAGAGAATCAGCATGGATTTATGAAGGATTGGGCATGCTTGATTTACTTTCTAGTATCGTGGGGTTAATTTTAATCACAAAAATAAGAGGTGGTTTGGGGACAGGATGGATATTTAAAATTTAAATCCAACCTAACCTGTTGCCAGCCCGCTTGCTTCTACTTTTAATGGAGGCTGGATAAGGGAGCAAGCAGCCAACCTAGTCCAAGGAAGCAGGTTTGTCATTTACATGTGTAAACTGACGGCACCCAGCTCTAGCTCACTACCCCCTCACTTAACACTACCATCTCATTTAACTCTACCACTGTTGCTGAACTATCAGACCACTTATTCAACGTCCAGATGGACAGAAATTTTCTCAAATTACGTATTAAGAAGATTGAAAAAAATGTTTTTGGTCCTGCTCCAAACACCATTCCCTATCTACTGAATCCATCCCTCTCCCAAGCAACTGCCTGAGGTTAAGTCAGTCTGTTTGCATTTGATCCCGAGATGAGTTTCCAATCTCATATTCATGCCATTACTAAGGCCGCCTATTTCCACCTCTGTAATAACTACCAACTTCACCCTTGCCTCAGTTTATCTACTGCTGCAACTCTTATTCATGCCTTTGTTACCTGTAGAATCACCCTCCCCCCTTCATATGCCCATCTTGCCTTCTCCAGCTGGCTCCTGGGTGTGGGGCTTGTGGGGAAGAATGGGTATTGAGATCACCCTGCCAATTTCCATGCCTCCATATTACATGGCGGTTACAATTTGTAGCTGAACACTGCTCGACCTGTCAGCATCCATTCTTGGCTGTTATGAGCCCTTTTCTCATGCAAATACAACAATGAGATAGATAAGGCACTGCTGACCTCCATATGCCAGTGGCTCATTGACATAGGATGACGCATGTATCAGTGCTGGGAAGTCCTCAGGAGCACAATGGCTTTGAGCCTTGCTGAGGAGTCAGTAAGCACCCTTATTCAGGAACAACATTCAGACATCCTCTCAAGTTATTAGACTCCTCAGCTGGAGTGTCTGCTGGAGGTTGAATATCCAGAGGCTTATCATGAGAGTCTGGTGTTGTTGAATTCACCTTTCCAGAGTGAAGAAGGTCACTGAACATTTTCCTGCACTGGACCAAGTTCCTCCTGAACACACCATCTGCTAATATTCTCAGCAACCTCTGTCCAGGGCTAATTGGTCTGGGAGGGTGGCCTTCACCTGCTATCCTTTGGGAAGAGGGGTCCCATCTCTCCTTTACTGCCTCAAGGAGGACTTCCAGGTCAACTTCAGTGAAACAAGAGGCATCCCTGCTCTGGGTGCAAGCCCCCTGCCTTTCTTCTCCCATGATTGCTGCTTCAATTCCCTCAATAGAACAACACCCACAGTTATGGCTGCCATTACCTATTTAAGTAGGGTACCGACCCACCTCTATTCCCATCCGTGTGACCTTTAAAATCTAAGTAAAAAGGGCATCCTTTCCTCATTCCTAGGCAGCTGTCAGTGTCCTCAGACATCCCCTCAAGTTATGACTTTGCTTGTTGCTAATTTGCAATGAGAAAATCACTGGTCCTCCAGGTACAGCAGTGGTCCTTTAAATCTTTTTTTTTTCTATTCGCACTTGGGACGTCAAGGCCAGCATTTATTGCCTATCCCAAATTGCCCCTGAGACGGTGGTAGTGAGCTGCCTTCTTGAACCACTGCACTCTGTTTGGTGTAGGTACACCTACAGTGCTGTTAGGAAGGAAGTTCCAGGATTTTGATCCAGTGGCAGTGTGGCATGAATGTTACTTGCCATTTATCACCCTGAATGTTGTCCAGCTCTTGCTGTAATTGGGCACAGACAGCTTCAGTATCTGAGGAGTCATGAATGGTTTTAAACATTGTGCAATCATCAGTGAAGATCCCCACTCTGACCTCAAGTTGGAGGGCAGGTTATTGATAAAGCAGTTGAAGATGTTTGGGCCTAGGACACGAGGGCACATAAAACTATGACATAGCTCTAATGCAGTTTTATCTCAACTGCTTTTTGATTTTGGATACTAGGATATCCCAATCCTCACGTTCCAAACCTGCATGATATGATCCAATCCCTAGCAGCAGCACTGAATTGCTAATTTACGTAAGCAAACAACACAAAATATCTCAAAGCTGATGGCCTGTGATAGGCAATTCTTGGATGTATATGGCTGTTTCCAATCTCCATGGATCCAGATGAATGTCCGTTTGAATTGTTTTTGTTAAGCATTGGTTTAGCTTTCTGAAACTTCCTAAAGGATGGAGTGGTCCCAATTTTTCATAGCCCCAAATGCCTGTCTATTCTTAACAGCCTTTCAGTTTAATCTGCTCAGACAGTGATTACCTCCCAGGGTTTCTTTTGTCCTGTCTGTTTAAATGGATGATGAACCATCACAGGATCCCCTAAGGATAGATCAAGGACATGACATAGCCACTGTTTAACAGTGATTGAATAATTTATATGGTGTTTTTGATACAATTTCTGGAATTTTTACTGGTGTTTTGAGGACCTTTTATTGTGATTCCATCCAGTTTGTTGTGTTTTGGCATTCTTTCCAGTCATCACCCCACAGCCAGCGATAGTGACGGCTGGATACCTATTAGACTGTGGGGCACACTTTGAATAGAAGTGGGCACAAGGAAAGGTCCAATGGCACAGACCATATGGTTTTTGGCTATTTGGATCTAGTAGGACAGATGTTACAACATTTTGAATTGTTACCTGAAGGCATGGCAATGTGCATTCAAACAGAAAATTTTATGTGACCCGCTCCATGAGCAAACAAGGAGAAACTCATTCTTGTGCATTCAGCCAACAAACAGTCTAACTAACACATAGGTGTCTAACACAGAAATATAGAAAATAGGAAAATAGGAGCAGGAGTAGGTCATTCGGCCTTTTGAGCCAGCTCCACCATTCAGTATGACCGTGGCTGATCCTCTATCTCAATGCCATACTACTGCTCTCTCCCCGTGCCTTTTGACGCCTTTAGAGTCTAGAGATCTATTTCCTTCTTAAATATATTCAGTGATGACCTCCATAGCCTTCTGTGGCAGAGAATTGCACAAGTTCACCACCCTCTGAGTGAAGAAGTTTCTTCTCATCTCAGTCCTAAATTGCCTACCCCGTATCCTGAGACTGTGACCCCTTGTTCTAGACCCCCCCCAGCCAGAGCAAACATCATCCCTGACCCAGTCTGTCCAGCCCATGGGATATTCCTCTCATTCAGGATATAGTTGGTAAGCATTACAATGTTGGGTGCCCTCAGTCACCACATTGCCCTCCTAAATAAATGTAAAATTCCCAGAAAGGGACTGATAGATTTATTTGCACTTCTGGAATCATTATAACTCCTTTGTTTATGCTCTAAGTTAAATCACTATATCTGTTTCCAAGACCTCTAACTTTTATTGTACATGATGTATTCTGCACTCATTTTGACCATTCTCCTGATTATGGACTAATCCACAATATTCCTTTCTAAATTACAGTTGAATAATCTTGGAAATGGGCAGTGCCAACATTTCTTACTGTACAGTTGGAATATGTTATCATGGTGCAATTTTTGGAGGTTAGGGCCAGATTTTACATCCATAGCTGGGGTACCTTTGGCTGATGATATGATTATTAAACTGTCAACTTTGATCCTGAGGTTTGTATTTGCTGATATTTGAGACCTTGCTGAATCCAGTAAATCATCTTTGACCAGACTTATGGGGCAGAATTTTGCCGTCAGCGAGCAGGGGGCGGGGCTCGTTCGCCGACGCGTAAAATGACGTGGGATGATGTCGGGCGGAACCGCCGACATCATCCCGCCCCATTTAAATTTTCAGGAAGGCGGGGGCTCAGCAAAATCAGCTGCGGGCCTGCCGACCTGTCAATGGCCAATTGAGGCCATTGACAGGATCATTTAAACAATTAAAGGACCTGCCCATCCAACCTTAAGGTTGGTGGGCAGGCCAGGAGCCCCGGCGGCAAACAGAAAAAACATGAAACCTCATCCACCGGCGGGATGAGGTTTCATGCAGGTTTCAAAAATTTTAATAAAGTTATTATGTAAATTATGAAAATGTCCTATCTCATGTGACATTGTCACATGAGGGGACATGTTAGGGAATTTTTTTTTTCTATTTTTAATATTTTAAAACGTTGAGCTGATCTCCCTGAGGCAGCACTTATCCTCAGGGAGATGTGCGCTCTTTCATGCGCATGCGCGAAAGTGCGCACTCTCGCTTTTGGGGAATCCCCCCGCCCGCACAGGAAGCGCTTAGCGCTTCCTGCCGAATGTCACGCTGGGCGGGCCTTAATTGGCCCGTCCATGTAAAATGGTGGCGGGGCCCGCTTCTCCAGCGGGGATCGGCTCCCTGCCCGCCAGAGATTGGGTCAGGTCCACCCGCCCGCCAGGCAGAATATTCTGCACATGAAATCAAATGTCAAAAGTTTATGTTATGGTGAGTGGCCAGATCTATTCGTATTGCTTGCTAGGTTTATTATATTCTAGAAGACTTGCAGTTTTATTTTGAGCTATATTTAATGCGTACTCCTGTTCAAATACATATGATCACCACCCGTCATCAACCATTAATTCAAAGGTCAGTGTGTTCTCATTCCTTCAAATTGTCCTTTATTTGAACCAAATTAAAGCTGTACCCAAATAAGCCCTCTTTGCTCATAGTTGAGTTGATAAGGAACATTTTTCAACTTTGCCCTCCTGGACACATATGAAATTTCAGATATGTGCTTTGCACAATCTTATTTGATTAATGTAAATGGTTTGGAAATTGTACACAGTGCATGTTTTAATTTGTGTTATAAATTCCTGATAAGCAAAATTCCCAACACACACAAAGTTGGAAAACTTGATTCCTAAGTAAGTTGATTTATCTATCATTAGAGCCTTTTTGATCAGGATGATGTAGCATTCTCTTTTTATCCAGCTCTCCATCAATTGGATGGGGATTGTTGATTTCATGGGGCTGAATTTTATGCTGATCGGGCGGGCGCACGGCCCACCCTATAGGATGTGAAATCGCGTGAGATGACGTCAGGCGAGTGTCCTGTCATCCCGCACTCGTGCGGTATTTCGGTCGGCGGCATGCACAACAGTCGGAAGCGCACCTGCTGACACATAAGAGGGCAATTAAGCCCATTAGCGATGCAATTGTCTGTCATTCGCCGATGGGCGAATCAGCCAGGCGGCCTTTGCATTTCTCAACAAACCTCATCCATGGGTGGGATGAGATTTCCGTGATGATATAAAATATAAATAAATTTCTGTGGACAGCATTTTCATAAGCTAAATTTTCAGGAGACTGATTATGATGCATGGACAATTTTTTTCAGCTTTTGAAACCTTTGATTTTGTTGTTTCAGGTCTTTAGCTCCCTGAGGCAACTCTCTGCCTTCAGGGAGCTGGAAGCGCTGGCCCATGCCCACGTTGACGTCATCGCCCACCCTCTTCCTACCCCCACCCCAGCAGCGCTGAGCTTTTCAGCATGTATTTCACGCTGGCTGACTGTTAATTGGCCAGCCAGTGTAAAATCGCGGTCAAGGGCCAATCGCAGCTAGCGGTCTGTTTCCCGGCCGATTCCAGGCCCGCCAATCACGCCCGCCTGCTGAGCTGAAAATTAAGGCCCATGTGTATTTACACAAAATGCCTTGTTTTTCTGTTCACTGAGCCCAGGAGGTTAGGATGTCCTCAAACTTATTTGCCTAATATGGTAAGTAATTTGGTAGTAAGCAGCACACACAGTGATAGTTAATTCTTTGTTGTTGCCATTTAACCATAAAAAAGCCCCAGAGGTCTAGTTAAAATCTACTGTATTCATTCTACTACTGCATCCTGGTTTCCTTTGATATTTGCAAGCTGTTATGTGTAGTACCCCCTCATTCATTTAACCAGGTATTGCTATTTAAATTTGACCAGCAACCAAGACAGCATTTTCACTAGATCTCTTTTGGCAGCAGGGATTATGGTTGCCCTGTCTATAGGCCTTCCATTCCTTCCAAATTTCTGCAACTTTGAGATGGTACCTCAAGTATTTGAAGGATACAAATAAAAAACAAAGTTTGCTTATTGACTTTACAGACTCTTCCATATTCTTTGAATGCTAACATCGTTTTCCAACACCCATTTCTCTCAACCAATTCCTCTGGATTTCTGTAGGAATTTTAGGGCAATATTGGTAGACTCAGCTTTGGGGTATTATGTGAACTGACTTCTATGATGTGGATCCTGGGAATTGTACAGGTCATGTAGCTCATATTGTGAATAGCCAGGTGGTAGCAAGATACAATTTTTTATGGGCATGCTCAACATATAATTTATCCAAAGTCAACCAAGGTTGGCCAAGCTCATGGTGTGTAAAGGATATTATCATTTAAAGAACAAAGGAAGATCTAACAAGGAAGGTAGTTTTACTGTACAATTCCTTATTTGAGTGGATATTTTGCTCTGTGACTGTTAACTTAAGTCTTTGTATGTTTATCATTTTTTTCATTATCAGAATTGCTTCTGGATTATTTTTCCATTGTTGTTTTCACTCTTTCTGTACCTACCATATCATGCCTTATCAATAATGTTATCCTGCAATTTTAATATGTCTATTTATGGATCAGCCTATCCATATTCAGTTGCATCTTCTTTGCACCTTCTAATATTTTATACTGTTGCATACTCTTCTAATGCCAATAGATTATTTCTAATACTCCCCCTGCCCTCTGCCTCAGAAAAAGAGAGCGAGAGATTCCGGGAGTACTATTAGAAATGGAAAAGACCATACCCTGAAACCCAAAACCAATCAGTTACCAATAGTAGATTAGTGGTAGACGAAGACCACGGAAGAGGATTAGTGGAATGGATGAGACAAAGAAGACAGTAACAATGAATTGATTATGCTGTCCATTTTGAAGTGAATTAACTCCCAGGCTTCCAAGCTTGCCTTTTGTTGATGCTTCCTAAGGGGACATACACTTGTCACGGGCAATTATAAGGTTATTTTATTGCCCGTGTTCAAATATATTTGTACGTGAATGTGTGTATTTTCTTACCCTCAGAATGATTGAGTCAGTTTAAATAGCCCAGCTACAAGCTTTCGTGTTTTAAAATTTATTCCTCACACGCACTTGCCCTGAAGATTAAGTGAAAACTTGATTCATATGACTCAGCCACACTATCACACATACAAAAACTAGATACTGTTGAAGGTAAAACAGAAATTATAAAAATGGAATTTAACTCAGTCTCTATTTCATTGTGAGCCTGATTTTTCTTGGTTGAACTGATATCTTGCCTGGAAACAAAGATTTTGAAAAGCAGGGATTTCTCCATGGCTACAAAGGCACTTGTAGTAGATCCGACAGAACTTGAAGTGAATGTGCTGAGGGAACAGGTTAGAGGAGAGAGAGTCCTCGGTCCTCTGGCAAGGTATTGCAGGTATATACTTAGGCTGCTTAGCCGACTGCAACAGGACCCTCTCTGAGGGAAGCCGGTCTTAAAGTCTCAAGATGTTTCTTTCAAAAGCCAATTTGAACTTCTATTAATAACTGTTAGCAGGGAGCAAAGATAGCTACCGTGTCATGTGACCTCAACCGTGTTGAGTCATTATCCAAATAAGGTATTGTGGTAATCCCATTAAGCAGCTGGATTCTTTTCCCACCTGTGGTGTCAGTAGCCTTTTGTGTTTGAAAAGACACTGACATTTTTTACAATGAAGGTGTTGGTGGGCATTTGTTTATCTCCTGGTCTGACAAATGTGGAGTCCATATCAGAAAGAGGGCCCTTTTATTCTCCCTGGACACAAGATAATGTTTTGTAATTCACAAATTCAGCAGCCATCTTGAATTTCAGTCTTTTAGCGCAGCTCTTAAAAGTATAGGATAGAATTTTGTGTTTCCGTTGGCTTTTTCTTTATTCATTCTTGCGATGTGGGCATCACTGGCTGGGTCAGCATTTATTGCCCATCTCCAATTGCCCTTGTTTAGAGGCCATTTTAAAAGTCAATCACATTGCTGTGGGTCTGGAGTCACATGTAGGCCAGACCAGGTTTCCTTCCCTAAAGTACATTAGTGAACCAGATGGGTTTTTACAAGAACCAACAATGGTTTCATGGTCGTCATCAGACTTTTAATTCCAGATTTTTATTGCATTCAAATTTCACCATCTGCAGTGGTGGGATTCAAACCCAGGTCCTCAGAGCATTACCCTGGATCTCTAGTACGAGTTCAATACTAGTTCAGTGACAATACCACTATACCACTGCCTCTCCATGAGCAAACAATATGACAGGAAGGCTAAAAATTGGTTTCACGCTGTTATGAAACCAGTTTGCAATTGTCTGCTTCACCAGTCAATGGTGGGCATCCATTCCTGCCGCTGCACATCAGGAATGCCATGTTAATATATTTGCATCTAATTATAAGCCCTGCTTGCCAGAATCATCTCTCCATGTCAAATTTACCACTCACATCGGTGGGAAAACACACCGGTGCAGAACATGTCTTGACAAGTGTGATGTGCAGAAGTCGGGACTTAACACGATTGCCTTGCTCACATCACGGACATCCGAGGAGCAGAAGATGCTGGAGCCCTACAGCTACTGGACCCTGGAGGAACATGTGCATTGCATGCTGGGTAGATTCTGATGGACATGGCTCAGCCACGAAGCAGTACATGGAAGGCGGAAGGTCACCATTGATGTCTGGGGTCTGCTTTGGGACTTCAGTGTCTTGGCCATAGCCTGCTACAGATGATCGCTGAGGGGTGGATAGGAAAGTCCAGCTGTGAGCGGGAGAGGGAAGTGTACTGGGGGCGGAAGAGGAAGGTCTAGGTTTGACTGGGTGAGGAAGGTGTACCGAGGGAAGGTGGGGGAGTAGAGAGGTGAAGTTGGGAAGGGGGGAATCGATGGTGTCGGGGGGTGGGGTGATGTTGGGATCGGGGGGGAATGATGGTGTTGGGGGAAGGAGTTCGAAGGGAGGCAGGAGACCAGAGGGTGGAAGGAGTTTGAAGGGGGGCAGGAGTCCAGAGGGAGGAAGGAGAGCGGAGGGGGAAGGAGTCCAGGGGATGGAAAGAATTAGGAGGGGCAAAGGATTCCAGATGGAGGAAGGAGTAAGGGGGATGATGTCCAGGTGAACATGCAAGACAAGGTTCTGTGGTGTCAATGACTGCCTCCAGGGGAGTGAAATGAGGGTGGGCATGGTAGGAGGGAATGGTGAGTATGAGACAGGGCAGAATGAGCCAGAGGGTGGGAGGGTGAGGATGCAAAAATTGCAGTAGGAGAGACGGCGTGGTTGGTGGGGTCTCAGAGGTAGACGCAGACCCCTGGGAGTGGGAAGGAGGAGGCCAGAGAGGTCACTGTGGATGGGATGGGATTCTCAGGAAGATAGCGAACGTGAACGTTCACCTGGACATTCCAGAAAGCAAAGGGTTTGGGTTGGTAGGTGATGGTGGGGAGGTGGAAGGTGATGCCAGGGGTGGGGGGAAACAGTGATGGGGAAAAGGACATGGGTGACTGGGGGTGTGGGTGGAAGGGTGGGGAGCTGATAACATACTTCACTACAACCATTTTGCACAAACAAAAGTGAGCAGAGCCTCCTGGGAACAGGTGCTACATGGGAGTGTGATCAGTGGGTGGGCGGAGATGCAGCTCATCTCAGCTGGACAACTGATAGAGAACCCCAGCAGGCAGCATTGAAAATGCTCGGCACAGTGAGATGAGTGTGACACGGAAGTATTCACGTGTGTGGGAGAGTGCTTGCACAAGGCTCCAAAAGGCCCTGCCACACCCACACACTTCTTCACTCAGAATCACTCATGGGCTGCCTGCATGTAGCTGAACTGCTAGTGGGGGGAATGTAGTTTGAGGACTCGCATAGCCTGTAAATGAAGCTGAAAGACACCATTACTCCTTATTCAGAGAAAGTGAATACATTTTCAGATTATAAAGTGACAAAATGTATTCACCTGTGCAACCACTTGTGATCAGAAATTCTTAACTTTTCTAAGCCTACCACTTCTTCTAGATGCTGACTTGACATCCACAGGAGGGGTGGGGACACCCTTTGCAAAGGTTGGCCCTGTAACCTCTGATGATTGCAACATGGGTCCTCTGGAGAGCCAAGTCCTTGAGGATCCCGGCTTGCTTTGAATGTCCTCCTGTAGGCCAGCTGCTCCCTCTGGGGGAACAGAGGATAAGGTTGAGGGGATCACAGGCAAAGGGGTCTTGGAGGGAGAGGACAACCTTTGAGATTCCTCAGTGGAAGGCCTAGGAGTGTCCAGCTGCTGCTGCTCCTCCCTTCTGGTGCCTGAGGGCCTCGGCCTGACTCCTTGAGGGAAGGTGCACCTGGGGGGATGTTGAGGTGCCCCATTTCCCTCTTGTGTTGCCATTGCAGGAGCTCACCCATGGCTACCATGATGGAGTGCAGGTCTGCACACACCTCTGCATTCTTCTGGGCCCGAGTCTCCAGGGCATACACTATCTGCCCCATGGAGACCTCCATATGCGCACCTATGGGCACCACTTCATCAGAGAGCAGGCAGACACATTCCTCCGACTCGCATGCCACTCTGTTGAGGGCTTCCAAAAGCTATTCATGATGTTCCCATGCCTTCTTCTGACCATCTACGAGGCTCATCATCTGATTTGGACTTCACAGATTCCCCTTCCCCAGCAGTCCTCTGAGGGCTGAGGAACTCAGCTGAACCTGCCTCCTCCTGCTGTGCGCATGTGTCTGTGCCGTGACCACCAGATTGTGAACCCGAGCCTTCTCTAGATCTAGGTCCCACCGAGATGTGTGCCTCCACGTGTGGGTGAGTACTGCAATGGGTCTTCCAGATGGCTTATTTCCAGCTCTTCAATGGGGGGAGTGTCCTCTTGGCTGGAGGTGAGGACAAGGATGGAGCTGAGGGACTGACTGGCTGAGGGTGTCGATAGTTTAGCAGAGCTCCCTGTGAACCAACACTCACATTTGCGTTGAGAGAGGGATGATGTGGTGCAAGATCCTTACGAGGGTGTTCGCCGCCGACCTCACCGTCGCCACAGGCACAGTCCACATCCTCACCAGTCAGCGCGATGGCACGCTCCTCAAAGCGAGTGAGGGGCCTAATGTTGGCCACTCACCCCCAGTCTAGGACCTCTCAATGCTGCTGTGAGCCAAGTTCTCCTGTATGAAAGGAGATGGAGGGTGTGAGCAGGACTCATTGAACTACATGGAATATTGGCATGGTGAGTAGAGACAAGGTTGGGATGAAGACACAAACTCCAAAGGATATAAATCTGATGGGGATGTGAGGGTGTGTGTGAGAGTTAGTGGTGTTGTCCCTTGAGGCGTGAGATCCCTGTGGGTGTGTGATGGGTTTGTGAATGTGTGAGTTGAGAATGATGAGAGGAGTGAGTTAACCTGGCGGAACGGATGAGACCCTTCATCCCCTTTCTGCACTGTGTGGCTGTCCTCTTTTGCAGGGCGTTGGCGCTGACCACCACTGCCATCGCCTCTCATGCTGCAATGGTGACCTTGCTTGCTGGCCTTCCTCCAGAGCAGGGGTAGAGGACTTCGTGGCGGGCCTCCGCTGCGTCCAGTAGACACTCGAGGGAGGTGTTACTAAATCTTCAGGCAGCATGTTTCCCCTCTTTGGCAACCATTGGTTCCCAGCAGCTCCCTATCCCTTGAAGAGTGCTAGCTCTGTGCAGGGGCAGCCTTTAAATATTGCTGAAGGATTGAGGTGGGCAAATCAGAGGATGTCCCACCAGTGACCTGATGTGTTTTCTGGGAATACATGATTAAAAAGTGGGATTGGAATAATATGGTGTGAAAACCCACCATTGCGGTAAGCAGGTAAAACGTCCCTTTTCCTGCCCTCTACCGCACATCATGCAAATCCAGGGCAATTCCACTCATAGCTTTTTTTTAAGTAGTCCCAATAACATCACACCGGTTTGGTCATGGCATAAAACAGACTGCTGCAGTAACATAAACCACATTTGTGTCTTGTGTTTTCATTCATTGAGTAATATAGGTAGACAATATAAACTGATGGAATTAATATATGGAGTTACAAAGGCAATTCAAATGTACTATTGTAATTCAGATCAGCTGAACTTTACTTAAAACAAGTTGATATTCTGCTCAATATCCAAGATTAATAGAGACTGGAATTTTATGGGGCCTTTTGCAATGGGTTTTGAGGCAGGGGTGTGGGGGCATAAAATTGGAACAGAAGACTGGAAGCCTGACATCTTCACCTGGTTTGCGCATTTCATTGACGGCAGCCAAAATGGAGAGCAGACTTTGTTTGAAGTTAATTAAGACACTTAACGATCCAATTGAAAGCAATTTTTGGTGCTTTTTCAATTTTACTGGTGGTGCACAGGAACTACGGCTTCAGAGCCTCACCTGGTAACAGGAGGCAGCAAGCAAGTGCTAGCTCAGTGTTGTCTGTCTCCGGCAGCCATCAAGAGAAGGGACAAGGTTAGATTCACTCTTGTTGGAGTTGGTCATTGCCTGGCACTTGTGTTACTTGCCATTTATTAGTCCTAGCCTGAATGTTGTCTAGGTCGTGCTGCATGCGGGTGTAGGCTGTTTAATTATTGGAGGAATTGTGTATGGAACTGAACACTGTGCAAACATCAGCAAATATCCTGACATTTGACGTTATGATGGAAGGAAGGTAATTGATGTAGCAACTGAAGATTCTTGGACTTAGCACACTATCTGAGGAACTGCAGTGATGATCTGTGCTGAGATGGTTGGTCTCCAACAACCACAATCATTTTCCTTTCTGCTAGATATGTCTCCATCCAATAAAAAGAACCATACGGACTCGAAACGTTAACTCAGTTTCTCTTTCCACAGATGCTGCCAGACCTGTTGAGTTTTTCCAGCATTTTCTGTACTTATTTCAGATTTCTAGCATCAACAATATTTTGCTTTTATCTTAATAGACAGTTTTGCCTTTGCTTCTCATTGACTTCAATTTTACTAGGGCTCTTTGTTGGCATATTTGGTCAAATGCTGCCTTAATATCATGGGCAGCCATTCTCACCTTACCTCTGAAATTCAGCTCCTTTTTTCAGGTTTGGACAAAGCCGTAATGAGGTCTGGAGCGGAGTGGTCCTGGCAGAAGCAAACTGAGCATTAGTGAGCAGGTTATTCGTGCATAAGTGCTGCTTGTTGACAAGACCTTCCATCACTTTGCTGATGTTTGAGAGCAGACTGATAGGATGGTAATTGGTCAAATTGGATTTGTCCTATGTTTTGTGGACAGGGCACTCCTGGGCAAATTTCCACATTGTTGGGTGGATGCCAATGTTATGGCTGTTTTGAGACAGCTTGACTAGGGGTGTGACTAATTCTAGAGCACATGTCCTTAACATCACAGCCAGGATTTTTTTTGAGGCCCATAGCCTGTGCTGTATTCAGCACGCTTAGCTGTTTCTAGCCACAAAATATAGTGAACTGATTTGTCTAAAGACTGGCATCTGCTCGACCTCAGGAGGAGGTCAAAATAGATCATCCACTTGACACTTATGGCTGAAAATTTTTGTAAAAGTTTAAGCCTTGACTTTTTCACTTGTGCTGGTACATGCCCTTTTGAAAGTTCCTGCAGAATCTGCTTCCATCACCCTTTCAGGTGGTTGGTTCCAAATCTTAGCAACTCTTTGTTAAGAATATTCTCCACATTTCCCTTTAGTTCTTTGGCCAAATAGTTAAATCTACGATCTCTGGTTATCAAACTAATTACAGCATCTTCCTATTTGCTGTTCCAAAACTCCATATAATTTCAAATACCTCTAAGGCGAACAATCACAGATTTTCCAAGCTCTCCACGTAACTGAAGTCTCTCATCCCTTGTATCATCCCGGTAAACCTCCTTTAAACACTTTCCAAGGCATTGACGTCATTACTGAAGTATGGTGCCTGGAGTTATGTGCAATGCCCCAGCTGAGGCCTAACCAGTAATTTGAAAAGATTTAGCATGACTTTCCTGTTTTTGTGTTCAGTACCTCATTTACAAAGCCAAGTATGCTTTCTTAACCAGCTTCTCAACTTGCCCCCCCATCTTCAAAGAATTGTGAATGGACCCTCTGCTGTTGCATACTCTCAAAATAATACCATTTGCGTTATATTGCCTCTCTAGTGTTCATTCCAAAGTGCATCTGTTCACAATTAGCCACATTAAATTGAACCTGCCATATTTCTATTCGTTCCACCAGGATGTTAATGCCCTCTTGGGGGTGGAGATTTACGCCAGTGGGATTTTATGGTCCCGTCAAAGTCAGTGGATTTTTTAACAGCTCACTGCATTTTACGGCCCTGCCCTCGCCACGATGGGGCTGTAAGAATCTGCCCATGTCTACTACGAATGTCCTTACTTTTTAGTACATTGTGAACCTTTGTATCACTAAGAATCTTAAAAGCTGTCCTCCAAATGCCAAGTCCAGATCATTGATATATATTAAGCAAAGAAATGATCCTAATACCAACCCCCAGGACCCTACTGCAGATTTTTATTAACCAGGGGCAGAATTTTATGCTGATTGGCCGGGTGTGTGCCCGATCCGATTGGACATGAAATTGTGCAAGACGATGTTGGGCAAACGTCTCGACGTCATCCCGCGCTGGCATGATATTTCGATTGGCGGGCATGTGCACAAGTTGGAAGCCTGCCCACCGACAATTAAGAGGGCAATTAAGCCCATTAACGGAAAAATTGACCCCAATTTTTCGTGGTCCGTCCAACCTTACAGTTGGTGGACGGGCGAATTGGCTAGGCGACCTTTATAGTTTTTATGAAACCTCATCCAAGGGCGGGATGAGTTTTCCATTATGAACATATGAAATAGGAGCAGAAGTAGTCCCTTTGGCCCCTTGAGCCTGCTCCGCCATTGAGTAAGTTCATGGCTGACCTGCTTGTGCTTCGATTTCCACATTCGTATCTACCCCTGATAACCTTCGATTCCCTTGCCTATCTACCTACCTCCCCTTAAAAATATTCAATGACCCTGCCTTCTGAGGCAGAGAGTTCCAAAGTCGCATAACCCTCTGAGAGAAAAAAAATTCTCTTCATCTCTGTCCTATAAGGGCAACGCCTAATTTTAAAACAGTGTCTCTTAGTTCTGGACTCACCCTCAAGTGGAAACATCATTTCATTGTGCACATTGCCAAGGCCGTTCAGGACCTTGTACACTTCAATCAGGTCACCACTTCTAAACTCCAGTGGAAACAAGCCTAACCTGTTCAACCTATCTCAGGGAGCGGAAGACTTAGAATAGTATAAAAAAATAGTAAAATAGTAAAAAATAAGGTGAACATGTCCCCTCAAGTGACTCTGTCACATGAGCAGGGACATGTTACAAATGAGATTTAAATGTTTTTATTTTATTTTTAATTCCTGTTGGAAACCCTTGGCCTTTTTTTCTGCCTGCCAACAGAATGGTTGGATGGGCAGAGAAAAATCCAATTTAATTAATTGATTAAGGGCCTTAGTAGGACTCTTAATTGGCCTTAGTAGGACTCTAGGCACGTCCGCCAAGCGAAATACCGCGAGAATGCGCGCTGACGTCGGGGACGCTTGCTCAACATCATCGTGCACTATTTTATTCTTGTTCGGGTCTTCACAACACACTTTCCTACCGATCTTGGCGTCATCTGTAAATTTAGCTATCGTGCCTTCACTCCCCTCACCTAAGTCATTGATATAAATTTTAAAAAGTTGAGGCCCCAGCACAGACCCCTGCAGGACTCCACTCGTCACATCCTGCCAGTCAGACAAAGACCCATTTATGCATACTCTCTGTTTTCTGCCAGCCAGCCAATCTTCTCTCCAGGTCAATGTGTTACCCTCTACACCATGAGCTTTTATTTTCCGCAATAACCTTTGATGTGCTACCTTATCAAGTGCCTTCTGGAAATCCAAGTACAGCACGTGTACAGGCTCCACTTTATCCAGAGCACGTGTTACTCATTCAAAGAACTCTAATAAATTGCTTAAGCTTGATTTCCTTTTCACAAAACCATGGTGATTCTTCCCCAATTATCTTGAGTTTTTCTAAGTGCGCAGCTATAACCTCTTTAATGATCGATTCTAACGCCCTCCCCATGACAGATGTCATGCTAACTGGCCTATAGTTCCTTGTTTTCTGCCTCCCTCCCTTCTTGAATAGAGGGGTTATATTTGTTATTTTCCAGTCTGATTGAAACTTTCCAGAATCTAAGGGATTTTGGAAAATTAACACCAACGCATCTGCTACCTCATTAGCCACTTCTTTTAAGACCCTAGGATGAAAGATACAAAGAAGTTTAAGAATTTCTTCGGTTTAGAATTTTTACCGTCATTATAAATTCCACCTATCGTGATGGAACGGTCAGCTCAGTTGCTAATTGTAGACAAAGGCTAAATTAATTCCTCTGCTTAAAAATGTAATATTAATTTAATTCAGTATTTTATACATTCAGTTATGCAGTATTCATGAATAGAATTGTAGATGATTAAATATCTATGTATATACCAAAGTCACACTGCGCAGATTGAGGGGTGAAACTATGGAACTCAAATAAGCAGACTGCTCTGTCCTGGATGGAGTCAACCTTATTAAATGTAATTGGAACTATGCACATGCAGTTGGGGAGTGAACGAGTATTCCTTCACACAACTGGGAAGGATTTTACGCTCCCCCAACCAGTGGGTTTGCAGGAAGGGGCGGGGGGGGGCGGTGCTAAAATTTCTTAAATGTCCTTCCCACCGAGTTCCCACCCACTCCAACCTCTCTGCAATTTTACAGTGGGATAGGAGAGGCCAAGGCTGGCTGGCCTGCCCTTTCCCAAATGAGGCCCTTAAGTGGCCAATTAATGACTACTTAAGGGATGTTCCCCACCTGTCCTCAATTTTCAGGCTGGGAGGTGGAGTTCAGGGGCTGGGTGGGGGGAGGCCTGGAAAGTAACCCTGCTTAGGGTTCGGGCACCTCCAACAACAGCATCCTTTTAACTTCGGCCCCCCCCCACTCCCACCCCTGGCACCTACAGGTGATCCCACCTGCCCTGGCTTCTCAACTAACACTCCCACCGCCCGTCTGCCCAACCAACCATGCCCACAGTCCTCACCTCTGCACCCTGAGGCCCGCACACTTACCTGCTCCTGGACTTCAGGACTTTGACTCTGGGGACTGTTTGTCCACTGCAGCTTCTGGTGCTGCTTGGCCTAGGCAGCTCTCTGAGATGAAAGTCCCACCTGCAGTCAATTCCCACTCTTTGGAGCATTAAATGACTGAGGAGAAGCCAGTGGCTGAAAGGGAAACACCACCATCCTAAAAATCCTCATCCACTGAGGCCAGGATTTTCCAGTCCCGTTGGGGCAGGACCCGCTGTGGGAGATTCGGCAGGCGCGCTTCCCACTTTTGCGCATGCCCGCTAACCGAAATATCGTGCGAATGCTGGATGGCGTCGGGACGCTTGTCCGACATCGTCCTGCGCAATTTCATGTCCAATCGGGCTGGGCACACACCCGGCAAATCAGCATAAAATTCTGCCCCGGTTTATAAAAATCTATCAACATCAGTTTTAAATTTAACAATTGGTCTAGCATCAATTATGGTCATCTGACTGTATAGGGGTATGCAGTAGGGTCCTGGGGGTTGGTATTAGGATCATTTCTTTGCTTATTATATATCAATAGTCTGGATTTGGCATTTGGAGGACAGCTTTTAAGATTCTCAGTGATACAAAGGTTCACAACGTACTAAATAGTAAGGACATTCGTGGTAGACATGGGCAGAGTCTTACAGCCCCATCGCGGTGAGGGCAGGGCCGTAAAATGACCAAACATGTCAACTGTATTAGTAACGTTCATCAAACCCCGTGTTTTAATACTACAGCTGGAATCCCAGCATCAATGTAGAAGAGTGCATTTTGTGCCTGCCCAATGGCTGCACCTCTGGAGCTGGCAAAACTTTCACCTCGACTAGGAAGCCTGCCATTTTGGATGGTGGGTGTGAAGAAACTGGCTCTGACATGCTTCAGATATTTGCTGGCTGCAAGTAAATTCCATCTTGACCACCGCAGTTAGCTATTAGGAATTGCACCAGCAAGTCAGCTCCTTAAGTTTTAAATCCTTCCTCCCAGCCTTTGTGCAGTGCATAACTCTATAAAATAGTGTCCTAGCGCAGAGCCATGCTGTGGCCTGATGCACCACATTTAACATACATGTAACTTTTTGAATATTTTCACCCATATTAGATCTGATGTTCCCTCTTATTCCCAGCAGAAGACTTTGAAAATAGTGAGGGATGGGGCATTCAGAGCCAGTGGTTAATTTGAGTGGTAATGCTCTGGTTCATGTATTCTGATGCAGATTTAACACTTTGCTCACCACCTGCAGCAGCTTGTCTCTAGTAAAACGCTCTGGCTCATAATCAGAATTCATATTTGATCCAGGTCTTGCTTCCTACTTAATGTTAATATCATCCTTCTAATGTAGAGGAAGTGAGGAACCTTGGAGTGAATGTCCACAGATCCCTGGAGGTAATAGGACAGGTCGCTCAGGTCTTTTAGAAGGCATATGGATCCCTTTCATTCATCAGCCAAGGTATAGAATATAAGAGCCGTTGGAGCTGTACAAAACATTAATTAGCCCATTGTGGTCAGCTCATTACAGAAAGGATATAATTGGATTAGAGGGTACAGAGGAGACAGGACTGTTGCCAGGACTAGAAAATTGCAGCTATGAGGAAAGATCGGATAGGCTGGGATTGTTCTCCTTGGAACAGCGGAGACTGAGGGGAGATTTGATTGAGGTGAACAAAATTGTGAGGGGCCTGGTTAGAGTGGATGGGAAGAGTCTGTTTAGCAGCGAGTTGGGGGCATAGATTTAAAGCATTTGGTAGAAGGATTAGAGGGGAGATGAGGAAAGATTTTTTCACTCAGAGGGCTGTAGAGGTCTGGAAGTCACCCCTTGAAAGGGTAGTAAAGGCAGCAACCCTCAACTCATTTAAAAGGTGCTTCGATGTGCATCGGAAGTGTTGTAACCTGCAGGCCCGAATGCTGGAAAGTGCGATTAGGCTGGGTGGCTCATTTTTTGGCTTGCATAGACATGATGGGTCTTTCTGTGCCATAAACCTTCTATTATTCTATAACACATTCCCAGCAATCATACTTTTATTTTGCCTTTTCTCTAAGGAATATATTTTTTGCTGGTTTTGTGCAATATCCCTGGGGAAGAATTTTCCGGTTGGCGAGCAGGGGTGGGGCTGCGCGCCCGCTGAACTGTCAAAGGCCTATTAAGGCCTGTTAAAAACTAATTAAAATAGTTAAATGAGCTGCCTGTCCAACCTTCAGGTTGGAGGGCGGGCGAAGAGCCCAGACGGCCTTCGCATTTTTCATGAAACCTCATCCACGAGCAGGATGAAGTTTCATGAAGTTTTTATAAATTAAATAACACCCCCCAAGCCATTTTTCCAGATATGGGATCAATGGCTGAAGGGCTGCACACTTGCATGTGCTGCATAGCCAATTAAGTAGGGCTTATGGCTTATTATTAGAGCCGGACTGGAATTTTCCTTTCAGCCTCTGGGCTGAAGCACTGGGAAGAATGTGGCTTCCCGACAGCAGACGAGTTGGGGGTGCATGGGTGGAGGTGGGGTATGTGGGGGCAGCACCCCCGGTAGGTATCGAGGACCTCCCATCTGCCTGATGATAGCTGCAAAAATAGACCACCTTGTGGAGGAATTTCTCCTCCACAATGCTGACCTGAGCTGCTGGGGCCATTTTCTAATTTGAAACTGTTTTAAATTTGTCAAGAAGGCACCTTTAAAATGGAGCACCCTTGCTCTCCCTTAAGTAAACTGCAGGCTGCTGCTCCTTCCATGAGCGGAATAATCCCAGATTTGCACTTAGGATAAATGATCTTATCTGTGCTGCCAGGGTAAGGCAACCATCTCATCACCTGTAAACTCACACACTCACAAGCCCGTCACGCATTCACTAACATCTCACTCACTGCCAGCTCAAAGGACATCACCACTCACTCTCTCACACACCCTCACATCTCCATCTGGCCTCATCCCCTCTGGAGACTGCCTCCTCAGCATGCACCATCTTTAGGCCACTTGCACAGATCAACATGCACCCTTACACACACCTTGGGATACACCCCCTTCCCCAGTACAGCCCTCACCCTGCAGCCACTTCCCTTGCCTGAGATCTCTTCTCCCCCTTCCCCAAGCAAACCCTAGCCCTGCAGCTGTTTGAAAGCCACCCCTGCCTCATGGCTGCTCTGGTAGGTAGAGACCTGCCTGTGAGCCCCTCTAAAGGTGGTGCCTGTGAAGTCTGGCGCTGATGACTATGAGTGCTGCCTGAAGCAAGGTAGGTAAAAAAACCTCGAAGTACAGAGGGAAGTGCCGCTCGTCAAGTGCACCTCACTTATGTACAGTTGTGAAACACACCAGCGTGCCCGGATGATCCAGCCTGGGGGGATGATTCCGGTGAGCAGGGCTTATAATTACATGCAGATGTATTAAAATGACATTCCCGACGTGTGGTAGTGGGAAACGCTGCCTGTCATTGCACGGCGGAGCAGACGATTGCCCTGAGTTCCCCACTGCATAACCTTCCATTTGTCTTAGACAGTATTTGGAAGTAGATCCCAAATTTCCAGAGGAGCTACAGTGGAACTTCTGCTGTACTTCTGATGAAGTTATGTGATAGAGTGGGAGCAATTCTGAAGAAATTCTTAGCCTACATGTCACAATGAATGTTTCTCTTTATTTTGACTTAATGGGCGGAGGGAGGGGAGGTTTGGGGGTGTGCAGGCGGTGGTGGGGGTTGCGGATGGCTCTCCTATCCCACCACCCGGAAGGAAAGTCAGCTAAGAGCTGACTTGCTCTGTGCAAGCCCACCCCACAGCCATAACACGCAGTGGATAGCACACAGCGGGCAGGCTAAATTGTGTAACAGTGGGACTTCTGCATCTCTCTGGGGTGGAAGTCCAGCCCTTGGGAGCTGCTGGTCAATCGGAGTGGCCAGCAGAGCTCCACCAGAGTCCCAGCAGCGCCAAACGCTCTGCAGTTGGAGCTGCCAGAACGGCAACCAGTCCCAAGAGCAAGGCCAAATGGATCTTCGAGCAGAAACTTCTGTTTGGCGTGTGGGCTCCGCACGCCGAAGCGTGAAATGACGCGTTGTGACATCGGGCCTCAATGTCACCGTGCGTCGTTCTATTCTTCCGTTCGGCGGGTGCACTGGAGTCGGCTGCACACCTGCTGAACTGTCAAAGCCCTATTAAGGCCATTCATAAAAGAATTAACCCAATTGAGAAAGCTGCCATCCAACTTTAAGGTTGGCGGGCAGGCGAAGAGCCCAGGCGGCCTTCGCATTTTTCAGGAAACCTCATCCACGGGCGTGATGAGGTTTCATGAAGGTTTTATTAATTAAATAAAATTTTTACTGAAAATTCATAAACATGTCCCAGCTCTTGTGATACTATCACATGAGGGGACAGGTCTGAATAATTTTATGGTTTTATTTAGTCCAACTTTAAAACTGAACTTAATCTCCCTGGGAGATTTCTGCGCTCTTTCGTGCGCATGCACGTGAAAGAGCGCAGGCCCCGACTCTTCCTCCTCCCCCCACCCGCACAGGTAGCGCTGAACGCTACCAGGCGCATGTCACGCTGGGCGGGCCTTAAGTGGCCCACCCACGTAAAATGGCCCACCCATGCAGGCGGCAATTGGCTCCGTGCCCACCCGCGCTTGCTCCCGAGTGGCCCGCCTGATGGAGAGAAAATTCTCCCCCTAGAGTGAGGTAAGTCCAGGATATTGTGTGGGGAGGGTTTGGCCAGCTTAGGCAAGGGGGTGGAGGGGGTTGGTGGAAGGGATGGGTTTTGAAGAGCAGGCGGGTAGGAAGGAAGGACGAGGTATTATCTTAGGGGGCTGTCACTGATGTGCAAAGGGTACTCCTTGAAGATAATACCACCCCCTTCCTTCCTTCCTTCTCTTTTAAAAGCTTTAAAGAAAGGATGGCCACTCCCGCCCACCTGCCCACGCCAACCGTATTATGGCACGGGCAGCATATTGTTGGGATCAATTGACCGTTAATTATTTATTTACATATGGCAGGTGGGCTGCTGATTCTGGTGCTTGTCCCCTACCGTGTTATGGGGGTGAGTTCGGGCATTTGTGTGAAGGTGGTGGGCTGGGCACCCACACTACTTTACATGTTCCCCCTACCGCTGAAAACAAATCCGCAGTGGCACTTAAAATTCCAGCCCAATGTTTCTGACATTGATTAAAGCACTTGGCACAACTTTGCTTTGCTCTCCTGTTGTAGTGTTCTGAAACTGTGGCCAGGATTTTATGGCCCCGCTGCGGCGTGTCTCCCCCCACCCGGCGGATGTGGCAAGCCATTCATTTCATTCTCCATTCAGTTCGGCGGGACGGTAATATCCTGCCAGGCAGGAGGGGCCATAAAGCCCTGACCTGTAACTTTATCTCATTGATTTGTTTTGTGGTGGTGCAGTTAAGAGGAACATTCATGGGAAAAGATTTCCTCTGTATAGTATTTGTAGAAAATTCAGAAGCAGGCTTGCAAATTCATTATTCATTCTTCTGATTTCATTATAAACAGTGAACAGAAGAAATGTTCTTCTGCTTTTAATTTTTATTATATAAGATATTTGTCTTGAGTAGAGAGATATTACTCTTGTCACATGATACCGACCTTTATGTTTGTGGTAACAGAGCTTTATATTATGTTGGTTGTAAAACATTTTGCACACTTATCATTAGTTAACCATGTACACCTTTTTATGCCCGATTGCTGTAATATGATTGCAGGAATTACTGGCCATATCATGAATTTTAATATGTACAATTTTATATTCAGAAGAGGAGAGCCTGGCTCAGTGGAGGATGAAGCAAGGGACAACATCACCATCTTTACCAGAATTCTTGACCGACTCCTGGATGGCTACGACAATCGCCTGAGACCAGGATTAGGAGGTCAGCAATTGAAAAGTATTTGGAATTTCACTTTGTTTTATTTTATTCAGAGTAAGATAACTTTTCTAAATATTTGTGCCTTCCTGAAAAAGCAAAATACAAATGTAAAGGTCCAATAATCACTGGTATGGTGTTGCAGTAAAATAGTTGCAGTAAAAATGGTTTAATCTGGAATTTTTATCCATAATCGTCATAGATTAGGGAATGGTTCAGAGTAGTATATTTATCACTCGATAACCTGGAAACTTAATGCGCTGATTCTACCACTCCGGCCTGGGAATAGACTAGTTTCGGAAAGTGCAGATTTACTTAATAAACTGACAAACCTTGTCAAAGTTCAAGATATCTGAAGTGGAACAATTCATATAGGGACCGCATCATGATTGAAGAAAGAAATCAACAACATCAACGATAACAGCTTGCATTTCTATAGCACCCTTAACATAGAATCATGTAACAAAGTAGAGGAATAATTGGAACACTTTGGGTAAGAAGGAAGCATTAGGAAGGGGGAACAAAAAGGTCAAAGGATGTTAGAAAAGGAGAGGGAGATGGAAAGCTGAAGGGGTTTGGAGAAAGAATTCCAGAACATGGAGCAGAGTTTGGGTGTGTGTGGGAGTGGGGGCGGTGGCGGGGGGTTCTTTATAGGGCTGTTTGAAGTCACCAAGATAGACTACAATTGAATAGGTAAAGGTGGAGGGCATTCCACTGAGCTGGATAATGGAGGAGAGCTGTTTGAGGGGAATGGTGTGGTTGACAAAGTCACAAGTTGCAGAGAAGTTGGAGCCAATGAGAATCATATTACATTGTGGCTGTTTTCATTTGTAACTTTGATCAGGGCTGTTTTAGTGACATGGTTGGAGTGAAAACCTGATTGCAGAGATTCGAAGATAGAGTTGTGGGAAGGGTGAGCACAGGTTTGGAAGGCAACAACTTGTCCAAGAACTATAGAGAGGAAGGGGAGTTTGGAGATGGGATGATAATTTTTCAAGGATGGAGGAGTTCTGTGTGGGTTTTTTGAAGGGTAGATGACAGCAGTTTTGAAAAAGAGGAGATGTTGACAATCTCGGGGGCCAGGAAGGCAGGGTAAATTGTTATCTTTTTACTGGGAATGGTGGTAAGAATAGTAAGATATGGGTCTCATGGGTAAGATTAACTTGGATATGGCAAGTGGGAAGAAAAAAAATAGAGAAAGAGAGGACAAAGGGAGCTGAAATCATCAAGGAGAAAGAGTCACTTAGTACAAAGGCTGAGGGTTGAAAGAACAGGGTTATCTCAGTGACAAATTGGTGAGAGTTGGAGAGCAATCAACAAGGAGGAGGAGAAGAGACCCCAAAATGTGATTATGTATAAAAGCCACACTACCTCCAGTAGTTTAGGTGAGGCAGGTTAGGAAGCTGGGTAGGGTGACTTCTATAAAGGGCCAGGTATTATTACCTTAGAACCAATTTCCAGGATATTAATGCAGTTACTTACAGTAAAGTTGCGGATGACAGAGACGTTTTTTGTGAGTGAGCAAACGTTCTGGGAGGAAATATAGAGAGGAGGAGCATTGATTGTGAAACTGCTTGAAGAATTCAGAGGGGCAATGCTGGCTGGAGTGAAAATGATGGCTAGGAGGTTCAGAAGTTAGTTGCTAGCGAGTGTGCTGGGTATTTAATTTGTTGAAAGAGGAGGATGAAACAGTGAGCTTGGTTGCTTCTAAGGAGTTAGCAATATGTCCTTCAGCAGACCCTTTGGAGAATGCCAAGAGAGGAACAAAGGATAGCCAAGAGTTTATTCAAGGAAGATCCAAATCTATAATTGTGGCAGGAGAGTAGGAAGGCAGAGAATTCATTGTGAGAAACAGAAAGTTCCTTCAGCGACATTGACAGTTCTGTCTGCTGTTGCAGAAAAGACATCTAAAATAAAGATTGGCAAGCCAATGTGCTTGGATTGTTCTAGGGCGTTCAAAATATCTGAACACTGCCAATAATGCCAAAGCAATGTTGGATCAGAAGCCGTGAGCAGAAGAGCTGAAGGAAGCCCTTTTGTTTTACCAACATGAGACTCTACATCATTAGTCAACTATGAAGGTTTGCAATTACTGTACAGGCAAAAGTTTCGGGAGAGAAACTGCATTTGATGAATTTCTCCTAAAGCAACAGGTGGCTAGTAAATGGAATCAAGAACTGAAACATTCATGGCAAATTGGCACCTGCAAATCCCACTAAATTTGCTGCTCACTTACAGAGGATATTTGCATAATCTTGGTCTATTAGCATTTATCGCTGCAATGAAACTGGCTTGCTTTTGTGATGGAACCAAATTGTCGACCTATTAAGGTGGGAAATAATTTACAAATCACACAGCAGATAAGAGATAGCAAATAATTCTGAACAACTTTGCAAAACAAAGTTAATATTGAAATGTTTAAAACATCTGTATTTAAAGTTGTAAGTTAACTGTTTCAGTAAATAAATGCTTGTTAAAATGTTAAATGTTGCATCTGCATTTTGTGTTCTGATTTTTCAGGACAATAATACAATTGTACCGCATAAAGTAATGTGCATATGCACAGAACAGACAGCTAGCTTGAAATTATGGAGGACATCTTGGAATTTGCTCACCTGACATATTGGTTAAAATTGTATGTTTTGTGACAATGATCTGGATTAAAGAAAGAGGACTTCAATATCTGAGAATAAAAACACTTCTTCTCAGCTTTGAGAATACATTGACTCAGAATTTATTGGAAAAACGTGACATAGCTAATGTGTCAGAGTGGAGTTACACCTTTTTTTCCTGCGGTGAAAATTCATGTATAACTGATTTAAGCCAGTTTTACTCTGAAATGTTGCAGCATGCAAATTTCCGTAATCATTTGCACCACTCATGAGTTATTTCTGACAAAGCTCCAATTGGTTCATTAATATAGTTCGACCCCAGGCAAAAGACCAGAAAATGTGAATCTCCTGTACGTGTACCTTTTACATGAAAAGGTCCAGGTATAACAAAAGCCAAAGGCACATTTTCGGTGGTTTTTAGTGATTGATTATTGAGACCTGCATTGTATTTTCAGTATCTTTGTACTTTTATGGCATCAGCATCGAGAAAACTTCCAGTTGCACTTTCTTAAATATGATGTGTTTAATGTACAGAAATGATGCCTTGATGACAAAAAATTTGCTTTTCATCATATCAATAAGATAAAGGGGGACTTGAAGAAGAAAGATTATGTCGGTTTTTATATTTTGGGTTTGTAAATACAATTTTCAGAAAATTGGTGTAAATTCCAGTAGGCAGGTTTGGTGTAGAGACTGTGTAAATTTTGGCATTATTTCTGCATAATTATGACATAGGAGATTTCAGGCATTAAGTTTGTCCTTTATACAGCACCTTTAAAATTTATCTCCCACACAGTTTTAATAACAAAATATCTTACAAGCAGTTCAGGGAAGGTTTATTAGGCCAAAACCAGGAATGGGCAGGTTGTCTTATGAGGAAAGGTCGGACAGGCTAGGCTTGTATCCACTGGAGTTTAGAAGAGTAAGAGGTAACTTGATCGAAACCTTTAAGACCCTGAGAGGTCTTGACAAAATGGATGTTAAGAGGATGTTTCCTCTTGAGGGAAAATCCAGAACTAGGGGCTGAATCTTCTGGCTGAGCCCGCCCGTCAGCGCTTAAAATGTTGCGCGTGCGTCCCGACGTCAGTGTGCGGCATTGCGATGTTTAGGTCGGCGGGCGTGCTCAGCAGCGCGACGCGTGCCCGCCATTAATCAAAGGTCTTGTTAAGGCCATTAAGTCACCAATTGACCAGGATTTTGAGGGACTCGTGCGAATGTTGGGTTGGCGCACGGGCCCAACAGGCAGGTGAGTAAGTGATTTTTTTAACAAACCTCATCCAGTGGCGGGATGAGGTTTGATTTTGGATTAATAAAAGTTTAATGAAGTTTTTGTGCACTTCATTAACATGTCGTATCTCGTGTGACATTTTCACATGAGGGGGACATGTTAATGAAATTTTTATTTTTTTTAGTTTTAATGTTTCACAGCCTTTCAGCAGAGGCACCACTTTGCCTCAGGGAGATGTGCGCTCTTTCACGTGCACGCGCAAAAGAGTGCACTCTCGCAGTTGGGGAATCCCCCCCCTCCCGCCCACACAGGGAGCGCATAGTGTTTCTCGTTGGGTGGCACGCTGGGCGGGCTTTAATTGGCCCACCCACATAAAATGGCGGCGGGGCCCGTTTCGGTGGCAGCGATCGACTGCCCACCCGCCGCTGAGTTGGTTGGGCCCCCCCCGCCCATCAAGGGCAAAATTCTGCCCTAGGGGTTCAAAAATATTGTTTAAAAATAAGGGTTGCTCATTTAAGACAGAGATGAGGAGAAATTTTTCTCTCATAGGATTGCAAGTCTTTGGAACTCTTCCTCAAAAGGCAGTGGAAGCAGCATCTTTGAATATTTTTAACACAGAGCTAGATAGACTCTTGATTAACCAGGGGATGAAAGTTTCTTGGGGGTAGGTGAGAGGTTACAATCAGATCAGCCACAATCTTATTGAATGGCAAAGCAGGCTTGAAGGGCCGAGTAGTATACTCCTGCTCCTAGTTCGCATGCTTGTGTATATGTAACAAAGTAGAATATGTTAAATGTACTAAACTAAAGAATGTAACTTCAATTTTAAATGCATTTTAAATGTACGTATAGTATTCTCCCCTCTCCTGGAACACCTAGCATGCCATGGGAACTAGATTTCTAAGTGGCAATTGAATGTGGAACCGAAATAGTGAAGGTAGAAAGTTGTTGAACTATGGGACGCATCACAGCCAAGCTTTATCCTGTCCTCACCAAACAGTAACATGGGGCAGAATTTTGTCCTTGGCGTGCGGGTTTGGCGGGGGCAGGTGGGGGCGGTCAGGAAGCCCACCGCTGCCCGCGATCAGGCTCAAAACGCAATTTCACGCTGGTGGGCCAATTAAGGCCTGCCCAGCATGAAAAATGAGCGGCAGTGCTGAGTGCTGCCTGTGCGGGTGGGGGAGGGGTGGAGTGCGAGCCAGGCAAGTGCGACCTTCGTGCATGGGCATGAGTGCGCGCTACATAATCAGGGAGATCAAGATATATGAAAAAATATAATTTTTAAAAAATGTAATGAAACATGTCCCCTCATGTGTCACATGAGGGGACATGTTATTAGTGAAAAATTAAAGTTTTTATTTGTTTTTGGAAACCTCATCCCGCCCATGGATGAGGTTCCAAAAAAGTGCAAAGGTCGCTTGGCCTATTCGCCTGCTCGCCAACTGTAAGGTTGGATGGACAGCAAAAAATTTCTTTTAATTAACTTTTTAATGGCCTTAATAGGCTTTTTAATTGTCGGTGGGCACGCTGCCGACTCCGGCGTGCGCCCGCCGACCAAAATATCACGTGGGTGCGCAATGACATCGGGACGCACGCCCAGCGTCATCACACGTCATTTTACGCCGAGCTAAAAGTTTTACCCTTGGCGGGTGCGTGACCGCTCGGGAAACCGGTGGCCACCTGCGATAGGCTCCCAACCGCGATTTCACGATGGCTGGCCAATTAAGGACCACCCAGCGTAAAATGCGCCTTCCCAATGGTCAGGAATGGCTGGGTGGGGATGGGGGCCTGTCAGCCGCTGAGTCCAATGGTGACCCGGCGGGCAGTTTAAAAATGGCACAGGCAGCTCCTTGAAGGCTGCCAGTGAAGAACATATTTGCAACGTTCTGAAGACTGAAGTTATGGCCTCAAGTGTGGCTTTAGACACCAGGTGGGAGGTCAGGTCGGGTGGGCACTCGGCCCCCAGTTTTCGGACGAGTGCCTCACAGTCCTCCTGGAGGATGTGGCTGCCACCCTCATCCCCAAAAATGGCAGGAGGGGCCACTTCACCTGATAAAAAGACCTTGGGAGGAGGTGGTAGCGCAGGTCAGCAGCCACAACGTTGTGCGGCTCACATGGGTGCAGTGCCGCAAAAGGTTTGACGACCTGCTGCGCTTGGCAAGGGTGAATACCGTGTTGGCATGGATCAGTGTGTTGAAGTGTTAAGGGCTGGCCATCCCCCTGTGGAGCTCAGGGATGTTAGAGTCTGAGTGTCAACTCAGACGCCGGAGCTGGCCAAGGGAGTGGAGTGAGCCCTTGGACTGAGTGTCTTGCGGCTCGAGGGCCACAAGTCAGATGTGTCCTGTAAGGTGTTCCTCTGGTGGGATTGGCCAGGTTGCAACGGTGCTGCAGGTAGAGAGTGGACTAATCAATGCTCCTCTGTCCTTTCAGGAGAAGACGACCTATAACAACATTGAAAGGTCGCGTACAGGCCACCTAGCAGCCATCCAACCAGCCGGGCTGGAGCGTTGAACAGCCTCGGCACCTGGGAGTGTCTCAGGACATAAGCGTCATGGGAGCTGCCAGGCTACTGTGCATAGACTTGCAGAATCTACATCCTGTGGTTACACACTATCTGGACATTCATGAAGTGGAATCCCTTCCTGTTGACAAAGTCACCCGGCTGACCTGCTGGCACCTTGATGGCCACATGTGTGCAGTTGCTTGCGCCCTGGATGTGAGGGAACCCAGTATTAGCCTCTGGCTCACTCAGACTGGCTGGCCTTGTCTGTACGGAAATGAATTAATGTCATTACCCACCTGAACAGAGTTTCTGTCACCAGCTTTGACGCAACTGATTAGGAGGCTCCACACAGCTGATTAGGAGGCTCCACACAGATCCCCCACTGACCCCTGGAAAGAGCCGGAGGCAGAGGTTGAGGGCCACTGTGACCTTCAGAGCCACTGGCATGCAGTTTCCACCCACACAGAGGTGATCTCAGGCCCAATCATCTGATAAATGGAGGTCACGGTCTCCCTGGAGAGACAGAGTCTCCTTTGGCATTACACCTCAGACATGTTGAGGTAGCTGCATTGCTGCCTGTAAACCCTGGCAGCAGGATAGTGGTGTCTTCTGCGGCCCTTCTGCCTTGGACTATCTGCTGGCCCTGCACCTCTTGTGCCTGCGCCTCTCCTCCCACAGGTCCCTCCCCTGGAAGCTGCATTGGGACACCTGGCCTCCTCTCTTCCTTTTCAGAGGAGCTGCCACCAGCAGAGACATATTTACATAGGCAAGGTTCTGGATTCCTGTTTTAGGCAAGTGCCACAGATACCCAGGAGATCACCTTCACCAATGTGAAAGGGCCTGTATTTGGGTGCTGATAGAGTGAAGATGTGCATCCTGAAATTACAGCTCACTGTACTTCTTTAACAGCTGAAAAATTGGAACAATAAGGGCCAATTTTCCCCCGCTAAGTCCACGAATGCCTTGGCCTGTTGTAGCCTACTTCAGCCCCTTCTCTGTTTAAATGCGTTGGCACAAATTAGGGATTAACCTTGACCTTCCTTTCTGAATTGCTGAGTAAACCCTGAAAACTAGATGGAAGGAAAGTCTGAACAAAGTAAGAAGTTGCATTGCTTTGACATTTGGAGAGAGAATTGGAAAAGGATGCAGCGTGAAAGAGTTGAGTCCTAAAATTCCTGATTGGTCACCATGAAGTTGGAAATAAAGCAGGGCAGGACTTATGCCCACCAATTGATCCTGTTGCTGACTCTTTAAGACATTCTGTAATCAGGTTAACCTCCATAGTTTGAGCAGATGCCTGCGCCATTTCAGCATGATTTTCCAAAAAGGGGGAGAGAGATTTTGCTGTAACACTTTGCTGTAGCGTTTGAGGGACAGTTAGGCTAAACAAAGTCCAAAAGTCTATTGGGGTCCTAATTCCAGTAGCATTGTCATGGCTAGGAGGGTGTGACTGCGAGTGAGGCAGATATGGGAACTCAGAAGGGGACAATGGAGAAGCCTCAGCCGCTGCAGTTGTTCAACAGGTTTGATGTTCTTGCAGCTAGTGTGGACGAGAGCAGGGATTCCAGGATGGTTAAGCAAACTGACCTCTGTACTGAGGTGCAGGGAGCCATTCAAATTAGGGGAGTAAAAAGGAATGTAGCTGGGAACAATATAGCTCCCTGCTGTCCAGAGCATGAGTTTTTTAAATTCACTTATCGGATGTGGGTGTCTCTGACTAGGTCAGCATTTATTGCCCATCCCGAATTGCCCTTGAGAAGCTGGTGCTGAGTTGCCTTCTTGAACCACTGCAGTCCCAAAAGCTGTTTTGCTTGGCTGGTGTCAGGGTTAAGAACATCTCCTCAGACTGGAGAGGAACTTGGAATGGGAGGGAAAGGATCCAGTTGTGGTCCATGTGGGCACCAATGACGTAGGTAGGACTAAGAAAGAGGTTCTGCTGAGGGAGCATGAGCAGCCTCGGACTAAATTAAAAAGCGGAATCTCAAAGGTAATAATCTCTGGATCACTACCTGAGGTACAAGCATATTGGAGTAGGATGAATAAGATCAGGCAGTTGAACACGTGGCTGAAAGATTGGTGTGGGAGAAATGGGACACTGGCACTAGTACTGGGGAAGGAAAGAGCTGTACTGTTGGGATGGCCATCACCTGAATCGCATGGGGACCAATGTCCTGTTGACTCGTATAACTAGGGCTGTAGAGAAGGCTTTAAACTAAATAATGCAGGCGGTGGGGGGGAGGATCAAGTCATGGGGATATTTGGAAATTTAAAGAGACAGGGCAAGGCAATAGTGTAAGGTAGCGACGCAGGTAATGGGAAAGAATGTGCGTCAGGAAGGGACAGAGCGTACAAACATATGAGTGCATCAGCAAATATGGTCAGAGTAGGGAATATGGCTTTAAACTAACAGAGGGGAGAAGGGTCCAGGTGAAGTGAGATTTAGAAATCCAAACATAAAGGTCGAGTCCAGTGACAATAGAAAATGATATTGATGTGGGTAAAGACAAGCTGAGTGGGACAGGAAGGGACAGAGAGTTTAATGGGAATAGTACATTAGAGAGTAATGTCAATGCAGAGAGTAGTAATAAAAAGAATTGAAGTCTTTTATCTGAATGTATGGAGCTTCCAGAATTAGATAGATGAACTAGTGGCACAAATAGAGATAAATGGTTTCGAAATAATCACCATTTTTTAAATTCATTCATGGGATGTGGGCATCTCTGGCTCAAGCCAGCATTTATTGCCCATCCTTAATTGCCCTTGTTCACAGGTTCTTTAAGGGCAGAATTTTCCCCCTGCTGGGGAGGAAATTAAGGAGCGGGCGTGTGGAGGCGTGCCGCCATTTTATGTGGGCGGGCCAATTAAGGCCTGCCCAGTGTGACGTCCACCAGGAAGCGCTATGCATGCAATCAAAGGCAAGTTATTGACCTGGTTAGGAAATTGGCTGAGCAGCAGGAGGTAGAGAGTAGCGATCATGGGGAGAGGTAATAGGGGTAATGGAACCATGTATCGCCTCACCATGCCCCCACCGCCTCAGCTGATGAATCAGTCCCTCTCCATGTTGAATGCCACTTGGAGGAAGCACTGAGGGTGGCAAGGGCGCAGAATGTACTCTGGCTGGGTCCATCATCAGGAGTGGCTCGATATCACCAAGAGTGGCTCAGTAGCACCACTACAAACCAAGCTGGCCGAGTCCTAAATGACATAGCTGCTAGGCTGGGTCTGCAGCAGGTGGTGAGGGAACCAACAAGAGGGAAGAACATACTTAACCTCATCCTCACCAGCCTGCCTGCAGCAGATGCATCTGTCCATGACAGTATAGGTAGGAGTGACCACCACACAGTCCTTGTGGAGATAAAGCCCCATCTTCACATTGAGGAGATCCTCCATCATGTTGTGTGGCACTACCACCGTGCTAAATGGGATACATTTCAAACAGATCTAGCAACTCAAGACTGGGCAATCATGAATTGTTGTGGGCCATCAGCGTCAGCAGAATTGCACATAATCTGTAGCCTCGTTGCCCGGCATATCCCCCACTCGAACACTGGCACCAAGCCAGGGGATCAACCCTGGTTCAATGAAGAGTGCAGGAGGGCATGCAAGGAGCAGCACCAAGCATACCTAAAAACAAGGTGTCAACCTGGTGAAGCTACAACACAGGACTACTTGCGCGCCAAGCAGCAAGTGATAGACAGAGCCAAGTGACCCCACAACCAACGGATCAGATCTGCCACATCCAATTGTGAATGGTGGAGACAATTAAACAACTCACAGGAGTAGGAGGTTTCACAAACATCCCCATCCTCAGTAATGGAAGAGCCCAGCACATCAGTGCAAAAGATAAGGCTGAAGCATTTACAATAATCTTCCAGAGGTGCCGAGTGGATGATCCATCTCGATCTCTTCCGGAGGTCCCCAGCATCACAGGTGCCAGCCTTCAACCAATTCGGTTCATTCCATGTGATATCAAGAAATGGCTGAAGGCACTGGGAGATGCAAAGACTATGGGCCCTGACAATATTCCAGCAATAGCACTGAAGACTTGTGCTCCAGAACTTACAATGCCCCTAGCCATCTGTTCCAATCCAGCCACAACACTGACATCTACCTCGCAATGTGAAAAATTGCCTAGGTATTTCCTGTACACAAAAAGCAGGAAAAATCCAACTTGGCCAATTGCAACGTGGGGCAGTGTGAGGTTATGCACTTTGGTAGGAAGAATAGAGGCATAGACTATTTTCTAAATGGGGAGAGAATTCAGAAATCTGGAGTGCAAAGGGACTTGGGAGTCCTAGTCCAGGATTCTCTTAAGGTTAACTTGCAGGTTGAGTCGGTGGTTAGGAAGGCAAATGCAATGTTGGCATTTATTTCGAGAGGACTAGAATATAAAAGCAGGGATGTGCTGCTGAGGCTTTATAAGGCTCTGGTAAGACCACATTTAGAATATTGTGAGCAATTTTGGGCCTCGTACTTCAGGAAGGATGTTCTGGCCCTGGAGAGGGTCCAGAGGAGGTTCACGAGAACGATCCCAGGAACGAAAGGCTTAACATATGAGGAACGTTTGAGGACTCTGGGTCTATACTTGATGGAGTTTAGAAGGGTAAGGGGGGATCTGATTGAAACTTATAGAATACTGCAAGGCCTGGATAGAGTAGACGTGGGGAAGATGTTTCCATTAGTAGGAGGGACTAGGACCCGAGGGCACAGTCTCAGAGTAAGGGAAGACCTTTTAGAACAGAGATGAGGAGAAATTTCTTTAGCCAGAGAGTGGTGAATCTATGGAATTCATTGCCACAGAAGGCTGTGGAGGCCAGGTCATTGAGTGTATTTAAGACCGAGATAGATAGGTTCTTGATTGGTAAGGGGATAGAAGGTTACGGGGAGAAGGCGGGAGAATGGGGTTGAGAAACTTATCAGCCATGATTGAATGGCGGAGCAGACTCGATGGGCCGATTGGCCTAATTTCTGCACCTATGTCTTATGGTCTTATGGTCTTATTACCACCTCCATCAGTTTATTCTCTAGTTGGAGTCATACCTAGCACAAAGGAAGATGGTTGTGGTTGGTGGAGGCCAGTCATCTCAGTTCCAGGATATCATTGCAGGAGTTCCTCAGGGTAGTGCCCTTGGCCCAACCATCTTCAGCTGCTTTATCAATGACCTTCCTTCCATCATAAGGTCAGAAGTGGGGATGTTCGCTGATGATTGCACAATGTTCAGCACCATTCACGACTCCTCAGATACTGAAGCAGTCCATGTCCAAATGCAGCAAGACCTGGACAATATCCATGCTTGGGCTGAGAAGTGGCAAAGAGCATTCGCGCCACACAAGTGTCAGGCAATGACCATCTCCTACAAGAGAGAATCCAACCATCGCCCCTTGACATTCAATGGCATTACCATTGCTGAATCCCTCACTATCAACATCCTGGGGGTTACCACTGACCAGAAACTGAACTGGACTAGCCATATAAATACTGTGGCTACAAGAGCGGGTCAGAGGCTAGTAATCCTGTGGCAAGTGACCCATCTCCTGACTCCTCAAACCTGTCAAACCATCTACAAGGCACAAGTCAGGAGTGTGATGGAATACTCCCCACTTGCCTGGATGAGTGCAGCTCCCACAACACTCAAGCAGCTTGACACTATCCAGGACAAAGCAGCCCTCTTGATTGGTACCCCACCCACAAATATTCACTCCCTCCACAACCCTGACTTGGAAATATATCGTCGTTCCTTCACTGTCGTTGGGTCAACATCCTGCAACTCCCTTCTTAACAGCACTGTGGTTGTTCCTACACCACATGGACTGCAGCGGTTCAAGAAGACAGCTCACCACTACCTTCGCAAAGGCAATTAGGGATGGGCAATAAATGCTGGCCAAGCCAGCGAAGCCCACATTCCATGAACAAATGAAAAAATTTATTGATCCCAGTTGTAAAGTCTAAATCATCTACACTTTGAAAGAACAAAAGTGTGCTCATTGTGTACCTCTGGGTACAACACTGAAACCCTCCTCTAATCTGAGAAACCCCTAGCCCTTTGTTTTCTATCCACCAAATTTCTGTCTGTGATACTGCATTTGCATCATATGCTTGACTTCTTTTTATAAGCCTCTTGTGAGACATGTTATCAAATTACATTTGAAAATTCACATACTCTTTGTTCTCCATAATCCCTTTGACTATCCAATTAATCACTTCAAAAAGCTCTTAACTTAGTCAAACATAATTTGCCTTTAAAAATTCTGTGCAAGTTGCTCATGACGATACCATCCATCTCTCAATAATCACATATTTTACTTGAATTATATGGTATAAGAGCTTGCCCATACTGATGTTCAACTAATTGGTCTAAATTTATCCATTTACCCTATTTGTAGAGTCATAGAAATATACAGCACATAAGGAGCTCATTCAGCTCATCTTGCCTGTGTGAGCCCTTTCGGAAAGCAATTCAGTTAGTCCTACCTCATTGCTCTTTTACAGCAAGTGATAGACAGAGCTAAGCGATCCCACAACCAATGAATCAGATCTGCAATTCTGCCACATCCAGTCATGAATGATGGTGGACAATTAAACAACTAGAGGAGGAGGCTGCACAAATATCCCCACCCACAAGGATGGAGGAGCCCTGCACAACAGTGCAAAAGATAAGGCTGAAGCATTCACAACAACCTTCAGCCAGAAGTGCCGAGTGGATGATCCATCTCGGCCTCCTCCGGAGGTCCCCGCCATCACAGATGCCAGTCTTCAGCCGATTCGATTCACTCTATGTGATATCAAGAAACGGCTGAAGGCACTGGATACTGTAAAGGCTATGGGCCCCGACAATATTCCGGCAATAGTACTGAAGACTTGTGCTCCATAACTTGCCACGCCCCTGGCCAAGCTGTTCCAGTACAGCTACAACACTGGCATCTACCCAGCTATGTGGAAAATTGCCCAGGTATGTCCTGTACATAAAAAGCAGGACAAATCCAAGCCGGCCAATTACCACTCCATCAGTCTACTCTCGATCATCAGTAAAACAATGGAAGGAGTCATCAACAGTGCTATCGAGCAGCACTTGCTTAGCAATAACCAGCTCACTGAGGCCCAGTTTGGGTTCCGCCAGGGCCATTCAGCTCCTGACCTGATTACAGCCTTGGTTCAAAACATGGACAAAAGAGCTGAACTCCCGAGATGAGGTGAGAGTAACTGCTCTTGACATCAAGGCAGCATTTGACCGAGTGTGGCATCAAGGAGCCCTAGCAAAACTGGAGTCAATGGGAATCAAGGGAAAAATTCTCTGCTGGTTGGAGTCATACCTAGCACAAAGGAAGATGGTTGTGGTTGTTGGAGGTCAGTCATCTCAGCTCCAGGACATCACCACAGGAGTTCCTCAGGTAGTGTCCTCGGCCCAACCACCTTCAGCTGCTTTATCAATGACCTTCCTTCCATCATAAGGTCAGAAGTTGGGATGTTCGCTGATGATTTCACAATGTCCAGCACCATTTGCAACTCCTCAGATACTGAAGCAATCCATGTCCAAATGCAGCAAGACCTGGGCAATATCTGGCTTGGGCTTACAAGTGGCAAGTAACATTCGCGCCACACAAGTATCAGGTAATGACCATCTCCAACAAGAGAGAATCCAACCATTGCCCCTTGACGTTCAATAGCATTACCATCACTGAATCCCCCGCTAGAAACATCCTGGGACTTACCATTGACCAGAAACTGAACTGGACTAGCCACATAAATAATGTGGCTACAAGAGCAAGTCAGAGGCTAGGAATTTTGTGACGAGTAACTCACCTTCTGACTCCCAAAGCCTGTCCAGGACTGTGATGGAATTCTCCCCATTTGCCTGGATGAGTGCAGCTCCCACAACACTCAAGAAGCTGGACACCATCCAGGACAAAGCAGCCCACTTGATTGTCACCACAACTACAAACACTCACTCCCTCTACCACCGACGCATTGTAGCAGCAGTGTGTACCATCTGCAATATGCACTGCAGGAATTCAGCAAGCCTTCTTCAATGGCACCTTCCAAATCCACAACCACTACCACCTAGATGGACATGGGCAGCAGATAGATGGGAACACCGCCACCTGGAATTTCCCATCCAAATAACTCACAACCCTGACCCCTGACTTGGCAATATATTGCCATTCGTTTCCTGTCGCTGGGTCAAAATCCTGGAACTCCCTCCCTCACAGCACTGTAAGAGTGTACCTACACCACATGGATTGCAGCGGTTCAAGGTGGCAGCTCACCATCACCTTCTCAAGGGCAACTAGGGATGGGCAATAAATGCTGGCCCAGCCACTGAAGCCCACATCCCGTGAGTAAATTTTAAAAAAGCCCTGTGAATTTTTCCTTTTCAAGTATATTCTAGACACCTAAGTCTAGAATTTTCCTTGCTGTTGAATCTGCTTCCATCACGCTTTCAGACCGTAACAACTCTCTATGTAAAATAATTATCTTCATCTAGCCCTCTGTTTCTTCTGCCAATTGCCATGTGTTAGTGCCCTCTGGTTACTAACTGTCCTGCCAGTGGAAACAGTTAATCCTTATTTACTGTATAAAAAAACATTACTTATATTTGTACATGGGATGTCAGCATTGCCATCCCCAATTACCCTTGGGAAGTTGTGGGTTTCAAGCCAGGATGCTAAGTGGCTTAGAGTGGAGCTCGCAGCTAGTGCTGTTCCCATGTGTTTGCTGCTTTTGTCCTTAGGTGGTAGAGGTTATGGGTGTGGAAGGGATTTTCAAACGTGGCTTGGCAAGTTGCTGCAGTAGATGGTACAAACTGCTGACAGCGTGTGCCAATGTGGAGGAAGAATATTTACAGTGGTGGATGGGGTGCTGCACAAGCAGACTGCTTTGTCTTGGATGGTGTCTAGCTCCTTGAGTTCCAATTAAGGCCCGCCCAGCGTGATACGCAGCCTAGGAATGAGTGCGAAGGGGCGGGCAGTGGTGGGGGCATGATGTCCTCCGGGTCCAATGGTGGCCCGGCGGCCAATTCAAAAGCGGCCTTGGCAGCCCCTGGAAGGCTGCTACCGAAGGACGCGGAAGTGTTGCGAATGGAAACATAGTGGATAGACACAGCAGGTGGGGGAGCAGGCTGGCGGGCAGTTGGCCCTGCGTTAGTTGGACTAGCACCTCGCAGTCCTCCTGGAGGAGGTCGCAGCGTGGAGAGAAACCCTTGTCCCCAGGGACGGGAGGAGGAGGCCCCCTACACCTCTCCAAAAATGCCTTGGAGTAGGTGGCAACCAGGGTCAGCAGCCATGATGTGGTGAGGAGCATATTGGTGCAGTGCTGGAAGCGCTTTACGATCTCCTGCGATGGGAAAGGGTGAGTACTGTGTTGGCATGGGTCACTTTGTGGAACAGTTAAGAGCTGCCCATACCCCTGTGGACCTCAGTGGTGTTAGAGTGTGAGCATCAAATGCCAATGGAGCAGGAGCTGGCCAAGGGGGTGAACCCTGGCTGCTTGGACTGAGTGCCTTGCGGCTCCAGGGTCACGAATCGGCTGAGCCCTGTGAAGTGTTCCTCAGGTGGGGTTGGACAGGCTGTAATGGCGCTGCAGGTAGAGAATGGACTAATCAATGCCCCTCTGCCCTTTCAGGAGAAAACATCCCATAACAATGCTGGGAGGTCACAGACTGGCGGGGACTCCCACACCTCCTCATCCTCTCACAATATGAGCAGGAGGCCCTGGAGCTAGAGAGGCGCCATACACCTTGGCCAAGCGGCCGCGGTGAGGTTGGGGTGCCAGAGGAAGGTAAGAGTGCAGTGCACTGAGGTGAGAATGTCAGTTACTGCTACCATTCCAATGTTGTCTCTATATCGATGTGAGCCTGGAACCTGGAATTATCATTGATAATCGAAAGACAAGGGCACCGTGATGAATATCGCTGTCTCAGTGACAGTTTCATGACTTAAACTAATGACATGTCCCTCTTTTCCCTTTTAGGCGGGTTGCCTTGAAGAGGCTGAAGGCCCACCCCTGACCTCAGAGAACCACTATGCTCCCCACGCACCTGTGTCACACCCTCTCTTGTCAAGCAGGCAGCAGTGCAGATACCAGCACCTCGGTGGGCATAAGATTGTTGTATAGTATCTCGGTGCACATTGGTGAGGGCACGTCACACTCGCTTGAGATGCAGGCGGAGGCAGAGACTGCCCAGGGTGTCGGCAGTCGGAGGACTGCTGTGGACCAGGGCAATGCTTAGTCGATGGCTGATGATGGGCCTCTGGAGTTCTCCCTGAGGCAGCAGATGCTGGAAGTCCAGCAGGGTGTGCGGGAGGATCTGGCGGAGATACATGAGGGAATGCGTGCCATGGTGTCTGTTGTGGAGGAGTCCCTGCGGAGCATAAGTACTGCGTTGACCCTCATGGCCATGGGTCATGGAGAGAGTTGCAACTCTCATGGAGAGGCTCCTCCATGGGCTCAATCAGGGGTTCCTGGGGATGCGCTCGGACCTGCAAGCCCTCACGCCGGCAATGATCTCAGGCTGGTCAGTTTCAGTGTGGGAGATGGATTAGGCACCCAATATCCCAGCTAGGTGCCCATCCATCAATGGTGAGCAGGGAGGTCTAAAGTGACCTGATGTTGGCGCACGAGCTGGCTGTCATCTCTGCGAGCTCCTCTCACGGTGCTGAGAGGCATGGTGCCTCTAGCTCGCTCTGGCTGGCTGGCCTTGTCCGTACGCTAATGAATGAAAGTCAATGCATGCCTGAACAAAGCATCTGTCACCAGTTTGACAACTATGGACAGCTGAACGGGACACTCCCGAAAGATCCCTCACTGACCCCTGGAAAGAGCCGGAGGCATAGAGGTTGAGGGCCACCTTGACCTTCAGTGCCACTGGCATGGGGTGTCCACCCAGACAGTCGGAGCTGATCTCAGGGCCGATCATCTGATAGATGGAGGTCATTGTCTCCCTTGAGAGATGGAGCCTCCGCCAGCATTGCACCTCAGACATATTGAGGTAGCTGCATCGCTGCCTGTAAACCCTGGCAGCAGGATAGTGGCGTCTTCTGTCTTCTATGGCCCCTCCCGCCTTGGACTTCCAGTTGGCCCTGCGCCCCTTGAGCCTGTGCCTCTCCTTCCACAGGTTGCTCCACTGGAATCTGAATTAGGACACCTGGCCTCCTCCCCCTTCTGGTCCTCTCTTTATCAGAGGAGGAGGTGCCTCCAGCGGAAACCACAATCCTCATTATCAGAGTAAGGGAAGGCTGTCTGATACCTGGAAGGCCTCATATGGTCTGAATCCTCTGGGAGCCTGGAAGTCAACAATTGAGTCCTGAACTGAAGCCTCTAAAATATCTGAATGAAGCTCTGAAGCGAGATGAAGTTGTCCTGTTCACAGGAGCAACCAGCAGCATGTGATATCCTGCACTCCTCACTAATCACATTGACAAGGCCACTGACTCCTCTTATCCCGCCCATGGATGAGGTTTTGCAAATTGTGGCCTGCCCACCTGCCCATTTTGCCCATCCGACGGCCTAATAGGGTACGTAAAGTCGGAGACAATTGGTATCTGAAGAGCCTTACCTGGCCACTTAATTAATGGCATGCGCGCCTCCGTCTCCATTGTGTGCCCGCCGAGCGAAATATCACGGGAGTGTGCGTTGAGGTCGGTACGCTCGGCCGACGCCTAGGCGCTTTATTTAACGCTCGAGCTTCACCCGCCAAGCTAAAAATTCTGCTCATAGTTTTTATTTGGCTGTTCCTGTTCAGTTTTTGGTAAGTGATAACTCAGAATGTTGATAGTGGGGGATTCAGTGATGGGAACGCCATTGAATATCAAGGGAAGATGGTTAGATTTTCTCTTTTTGGAGATGGTTATTGCCTGGCACTTGTCTGGCATGGATGTTACTTGCCACTTATCAGCCCAAGCCTCAATGTTGTCCAGGTCTTAATGCATGTGGACATGGACTATTTAGTAGCTGAGAAGTTGTGAATGGTATGGAACATTGTGCATTCATCAGTGAACGTGCTAATTTGTGACTTCCAGGCCTGGATTTTCTCGGAGTTGAGGAGACTCTTGAGACTTTCTAAAATGGTGGGTGGGACTTGGATCTGGGTGTCTCGCCCCATTTTTGACAGGTGTCAGTTTCATTGAGGGAATGTGTAGGGGATGGGGACAGTATACAGTTTCCACATTGGGAATCCTGAGCTCAGCAGGCCCATTTGATCTCAGTGCTAAGTTCAAATGGACCCCATATTCGCTGGAGCAAGGGACTTATCCCACAGTTTGGGAGCTACAATTCTTTAGAGAGGTTGTAAATGCACTTGAAAGGTGAATATGATCTGTAGAACTATCAGCTGTCAAGTTATTTAAATGCCCTTTAAAAATTGATAAAATCTGCATGCCAGTGTCTGTAAGAGTTAAAAAAAAACTGTTCTAGCAGGTTCAATAGCTATTTGTTGACATAACCCTAAGTGTATTATTATAGCACTGTTAATGCTTATTGCTTTCCACAACCTATCATTATCACAGTAGGTTGGGGATTGGGGAGGGGGAGGTGCTGGGAGGTGGGGAGGAGTTGTTAGTTCACAGTTAGATTGTCAGCTCAACAAGGCTGTTAAAGGATTAACTGTTTTTGGTGTGGGATTATGAATACAAATCTACTTGTTTTGATGAGGAATTAATTACTTGAGGGAATTTTAATGAAGGGGACTTTATTTATACAGTGAACTCTGTGTTAGATATTTAGAACTTTATTTTCAGCATGGCTCTTGAGGCTCATGGTGGATAGTTGGCATGGAGGGTGTAAGAGCAAAGGGCGGTGGGTGGGAGGTCAAGCATTGGCACAAGGTGGCAGTGAGTGGCATAAGGGCTATAAGGAGCCAATGAGATAGGTGGGGTGCATGGGTTTGCATGGAGGGATGTGGGACTACAGTGACAGTAAGTTAACATATATAGGCATGGGGAGTGGGTGGGAGTGAGAGGGTGTGGGGTGTGGGGGCTAGAGGGCCTAATATTTGACAAAACAACTGGGACAAAGTCGCAGAGAACCAAGGCAAGCCTTTTAAACAGCCTGCCTCAGCACTCGGCACCCTTGTGGCTGCCTCCGATTTGTATTCTGGGGAGGTGGGCCTGACTCCATCCTGAAACCAGCACCTACCCCTGGAAAGAATATCCTACTATTTGTGGCACTTTTCCCCAGGCGAGTGCGATGAACTGGGACATTTCCCAACTCCCAGTACCTGACTTGGGAGCGAAAATCCAGGCCCTTATGTTGGAGGAAAAATCATTGATGAAGTAGCTGAAGATGGCTGGGTCTAGGCGTTACCCTGAGGAACTCCTGCAGCAATGCCCTGGGACTGCAGTGATTGTCCTTCAACAATCATAGCCACCTTTTTTGCTAGATATGACTTCAACCATAGAGAGCTTTCCTCCATTTTCCACTGACTTCAATTTTACTAAAGCTCCTTGATACCATTTTCGGCCAAATGCTTCCTTGGTTTCAAGAGCAGTCACTCTTACCTCACCCCTGAAATTCAACTATTTTGTCCATGTTTGGACCAAGGCTGTAATGATGTCAGGAGCTGAGTGGACCTGATGGAACCCACACTGAGCATCGATGATCAGATTATTGCTAAGTAAATGGCACTTGATGGCACTGTCAATGACACCTTCTGTCACTTTGCTGGTGATTGAGAGTAGACTGATGGGATGATAATTGGTCAGCTTGGATTTGTCCTGCTTTTATGGACAGGGCAGTGTGTTGCGAGATCCAAGCTTACCTTTTCCTTGGGCATGGTCTGGGAACTACAACTCCCAGCATGCCTCGGGAGTTTCCGTGCATGTGTGGACTGGGAGCGGGTGGCCCATGTGCAATCTGGTATTTTTGTATTTCTTTGGGCTGAGGTTGGGCCCGTGTGCCTGCACCAAAAAAGGCGCAAATACTCCTGATCTGGGACTGGCATGCCATTTCAGAGAGTGTACCAGGTAGGGGATAGGGAGAGGGGGCAGGGAGAGGTCCCAAATGGCTAGGGGACCAGGATAGGTCCCAGTTAAGGAGAAACAGAAGCAGAAAAATAAGTCTCCAAGCAGGGAAGGTGTTGCTGGTAAAGATTTCAGTTAGAGCCCGAGAAGTCTGGGAGAGCTGAAAAGATCACTGGCTCTATGCTGAAAAGGGATAGGACTTGCTAGAAGCCCTGGGAGCCATATATAGCTGGGTATAGTTGGGAGACTGGAGTTCAGAGAAACCTAGGGGCAGTGTCTGCTCAGTGAACCCAGCAGTCTAATAAAGAGCTGAAATTAGGGCAGAAAGTAAAGGCTGGAGTGCAGATTCAGGAATCCAGGGGAATGGAGTCTCAGGAGACGAGATTGAAACAAGGTGGGCCATTGTTGAGGCCATCTGAGTTGGAGTGATATTTGGAGAGAATTGGAATCCGTCATGAGAGAGATTGCATTTAAGTGAGATTGGTTGACTCACAGTGTTTATCGACATCTGGGTTGAGAAATCTGCGGATTCTGCCTTGGTCACATCTGCCATTTATTGTGTTCAGCCACAGTTAACTGTTAATTCACATGCACCTCATATTAAGCATGAATGCTAGAATATAAGATAAATTGTGTAAGTTTTCTTTTGACCTTGTATAGTAAAGTTTATTTTGTTTGTTCAAAAACCGTGGAATATTGTGGCTTTAATCTCTTAGCAAGTGTATCTCAAAAAAGAATCTCAAACTTTGTTTACTTTAGACAGTAAGTCACTGGCCCCTAACTGGATCGCACCAAAAATTTGAGGGACTGCTTCAGGATCATAACAAGTGTAGCTGTACTAGACCAGCTTGGCTCGGGGATCAGCTAGTTCTGGAAATTAAATCTTCAGCAGTACATCCGGGATGTTGTCAGGGTCCATAGCCGTTGCAATATCTAGTGCCTTCAGCCATTTCTTGATACAGCATGGAGTGAATTGATTTGGCTGAATGCTGGCATCTGTGATGCTGGGGACCTCAGGAGGAGGCTGAGATGGATCATCCACTTGAGGCTTTGGTTGAAGATTGTTGCAAATGCTTCAGCCTTGTCTTTTACACTGAAGTGCCGTACACTGCCATCATTAAAGTTGAGGGTGTTTGTGGAGCTTCCCCTTGCAGTTAGTTGCTTAAATGCCCACCACCGTTCAGGACTGGATGTGACTGGATCACAGAGATTTGTTCTGATCTGTTGGTTGTGAGGTTGCTTTGTTCTGTCAAGAGCATTCTGCTCTTGTAGTCTAGCATGTATTTAGCCCTGTGTTGTAGCTAAACCCGGTTGGTGTCTCAATTTTAGGAATGCCATGCTGCTGCTCCTGGCACGATCCCTGTTATAGAGATGATTTTCCAGGCAACCTTTCTTGGTGGAAACATTGAACTTTATTTACAAGACAGCAGCAGCAACTACACTTGTGCATCTAACTCTATAACTAAAGAAGATCTCCCTCCAGAGGTTCCCCATGCTGCTAACTCATTGGTTTACACAGATCATATGACCTTACAGCACAGGATTACTCTTAAAGATATAATCCTTCGTTTATCCAAGCTATAATTACTACATTCCTCCCCTTTTTAACTTTTCTGTACATTTTGTATTTTCAAGGATATTTATCTCATGAAGTTGCAATATTTACACAGTTCATGAAATTAAAGTTCAGTCTTTCAGATAGTTTCCTGATCCATGTGGAATGTCGTAGCTCCACGGCTTATGATTCTTTGACAGGAACCACATTCTCTGGAACCACATTAACATCAGGTACCTCATTAGGCACAGGCAGTGCAGTGTCGTCTACTAGAACAGCGACATCGGGCATGTCTATCCTTGGCTGAGCAACTTCAACAGGAACCACAGATTCAGCAATGGTTACAGGTGGAACATCATTCTTTTGGGGTATCTCCCTTCTACTTAAATGGTCCACATGCTTGGGGGTGATCCGGCCCTCGACTTGCACGTGGGATGGCAATGGTCCGGTCACAGAGCATACTTTACCAGGTAATCACTTCAGTCCTCCCCCGAAATTCTTTACATATACCGCTTCTCCAACAGTAAATTGTCGCTCACGACTATGCAAATCATGAGTTGCTTTTTGGTTCCCTTGACTTTTTTCCACCTTCCCTTCCAAATTGGGAAGTATCAGACTTAGTTTTGTTTGAAGCCAGTGCCTCATCAGTAATTCTGCATCCTCTTCCTACGTATCTTCTTCTTTCTACCACAGAATTTAGCCTCAGCCTTCTTTTTGACTTCACTGTCAGCCAGACTTTTCTCAGGTGAAATCTCAACTTGTCTTAGTTCAGTAGTTGAGCTGCCCATGATTTCATTATCTACTTGTATCTTGGAAAATTCTTTGACTTATGTTTTCAAAGCCTCTTTAGCTTCATTTAGCTGGTTCTTCGGTTCTTCTGCCTCTTTCTTGTGTCTGTTGGCTTCCTCCTGGAAACTTGAACATTGCTGCGTCTTCTCTGCAAACTGGTTCTTCAGTTTGTTCAGAGTGACGTTAAATTCTTCCTGTTTCTCTTCATAATTTTCCAGAGGCACAAACTTTGACCTGAAGGATCCTTGTAGTGTGCAAAGGACTTTCAACAGGTTTTCCTTTCTTTTTTGCAAAACTCACTCGCTTCATCTTGAATTCTGTCATTCAGCAGAGTCTCCTTGAGTTTCTTCTGCTGTTTTTCCATGTCGTTGTTTAAGACAGTCTTCATTTCTTCAGGTTGCTGAATGGCTACACACTCCTTTTTCATCCTGTTGCAGTCCTTGGGCTCTCCAGGCTCTTTCTGAAGTACCTTTTCTTGTTCCTTTTTCATCTGAGGAACTCTTCTAGCTTCATTTTGAAATCTCACTGACCAATTGAGGTTAATTTCCCTCAACCAATTTTGGCCTAGAAGGCTTAGTCCTCTGCCTTCTAATACCATCAGCGGTAGTTGTGCTGTTTGATGTCTATAATGAACAGTTACTCTGGTGATACCTTTTACCTGGATTTCTTTGCCTGTGTATGTTTTCAGCTTGACGGAAGTTTTTTCCAAATTTAATTGTCGAGCATCTTTAATTAAATGTCTGAAAGTGTATTCTCCTATTACAGTGGTAGAAGCACCTGTGTCTACTTCCATTTTTAAGGGTTTACCATTCACTTGCACTTAACAAATATTGGCTGTGTCTTCCCAACTTTCATGTTGAATAAGGAATAAATGTCAGAATTGATTGTTTCTGGCTCTTCCACACCATCTACTTCATTGGGCTTCATTTGTTGCCTGGAAGCCTGTTTTAATCTTGTTTTGCAATGTTTCAATATGTGCCCATTTTTGTGACAAAAATAACACTCCACCCTTTTAAATTGCCAATCGTTAGGAGTATGATTTTTCCCACATCGATAAAAATTAGTTTTCTAATTTACTGCTAAACTATTTCTTCTAAATTTTCAGTTAGCAGGGACTGTTTCCCACTTCGTGGCAGAGTCCCGGCTTTTCACGCCACTTTCAGCTGACCGTTCCCACCCAGCTGGGAAAACGGCGCCATTTTGCGTACCTTTAGTCGCTTGCGAATCTCTTACAGCGCTTTCCATCGCAAGTGCTATCTCTTACACTTTCACAAAATCAAGATCCACTTCATCCAGCAATCTTCACTGAATTGCATCCTCTTTCACGCCACAGATCAAACGATCCCTGAGCATATCATTCAGGGTTTCACCAAAATCACAATATTCCGTTAGTTGTTTTAATTTCGCCATGTAGGTAGCAATGGTTTCCCCCAGGGCTCTATTCCATGAATCGAACCTGAACCTCTGCATTGTGACTGAGGGCTTGAGTTGAAAATGTTGTTTAATGAGGTCCACTAACTCACTGAAGGTCTTTGAATCAGGGGCTCTGGGGGCTGTCAAGCTTCAAATTAAATTGTAGGTTTTGCTCCCACAAACATTCAGGAGAATCGCTCTCCTCCTTTCCTCCCGTCTGATTTAGTTGGCTTGAAAGTAGAACACAAGATATTCTATATATTGAGACCAGTCGTCTGTGGTTGATTCAAAGGGATTGATTCTGTCAAACTGTGGTATCTCGGATGAGCATATCTTCCTTTCTTTAGAGTTATCTTATATACCCACAATTGCTGGGATCAGTACCGGATCTGATTTATCATCGCCACTTTGTTATAGAGTTGATTTTCCAGGCAACTTTTCTTGGAGGAAACATTAAATTTTATTTACAAGACAGCAGCAGCAAATACACGTGTGCATCTAACTCTATAACTAAAGAAGAACTCCCCACCAGAGGTTCTCCACGCTGTTGAAACATTGGTTTACACAGATCATGTGATCCTACAACAGGATTATTCTTAAATCTACAGTTCCTTTGTTTATCTAAATTACAATCTCCTACAGTCCTCATTTTGAAAACCTGTATTAAATCCACCCTTAACCTTCTCCTTGAGGAGAACAATTCCAGTTTCTCTAGTCTCTGCAAGTAACTGATGCCCCTTATCCTTATTCTACTAAATCTCTGCTGCACCCTCTCTGATGCGTTGACGTCCTTCCTAAAGTGTGGTGATCAGAATTAAACACAATACTCCAGTGAAGATCTACCCAGTGCGCTATAAAGTTTTGGCAAAATTTCCTTTTTTGTACTCTTCTTCTATTTATATAGCACAAGACCTCATATGATTTTTTAAGTCTTATCAACTTGTCCTGCCATCTTCACTTGACTGATGTGGACCTCTGATTCTGGAAATCTGGAATAAAAACAGAAAGTGCTGGAAAAACTCAGCAGACCTGACAGCACCTATGGAGAGAGAAACAGAGTTAATGCTTCGAGTCCATATGACTCTTCATCAGAGCTAAAAGATGGACTCAAAACATTAACTCTGTTCCTCTCTCCACAGATGCTGTCAAACCTGCGTAATTTTTCCAGCATTTTCCATTTATAGTTTTTTTTTCCATTTCTATTGCCTTGCCTGATTCTTCCTACGAAGAATTACTTCACGATCCTCTGATTTATCTTTCATCTGTCACCTGTTTGCGTATTTCAACTGTCTGTCTAAAGCCTTATGAAATCTGTTACCATCCTTCTCACCATTTACTACATTTCCAAATTTTGCGTCTCTACAAACTTCGAAATTATGCCCAGAATTTTACCTGAATTGCATTAAGTGCAGTGGCTGGCGGGGAAAATAGACGTTTTTGCTGCTGGCCACAATGGCGTGTTTTTGCACTGTATTGTCTGCTTCCCGGTGTGTCCTGCCTCATTAATAATGCATGCATGAGAAACACGCTGAATCACTGGTGGGGGTGGGCTTGGATTTGCCCACTAAGCCATTACCTCAGTGCATCCTCACTCTGGGCACCATATTTAAAACACACCAGAGTACAGCCTACTTTATGTCTACAGACCAGGACTGCTGCTGGCAACAGATGGCCCCAAAAGCAAAGAAGGCAGCAGCCCCCAAATTTAGTTATGCCCCTCTGGGGCCCCTGCTGTGTGCAGCGGAAATCCACTGCAAAATCCTCTACCTCCACTCCGGGTGATGACCAGACACCAAGCTCATCAATCCAGCATGGGAGGTGGTGGCGCCGGTGGTGAGTGCCAACGCCCTCTAAAAGAGGACAGCCATCCAGTGCGGAAAGAGGATGAATGATCTCCTCCATTCTGCCAGGGTAAGTCACTCTTCTCATCACTCTCAACTCTCAAACTCACAAACCCACCACACATCCACAGGATTCGCACTCACTGCCAGCTCAAGGGACATCATCATTCATTCCTTCACAAATACCCTCATCTCCCCTGCCCACCATGTCCTCATGCCACCCATGGCACCATTCACTCCACACATGCCAGACATCCTTCTCATCTGGCCTGGGTGGCACCTTGCTTACACTCTCTCCATCTGTCTCCATGCAGGATAATCTAGCCCACAACAAGAGGGAGAGGTCGCAGACTGGGGGAGGCATACCCGAGTGGAAGGTCCTCACGGCCTTTTAAAATAGAGCCATCCAGCTTGCTGGCGAGGATGTGGACCGTTCCTGTGCTGACGGCGAGGTTGACTGTGCTCAACCAAGTGAGGATCCTGCACTGCAACATTCATCAGACAGCCATACTGAGTGATGCCTCCTGTTTCACAGTCAGCTGCCATGCACTAATCATCTCTCTTTTCTCTTGCAGGAACATCCAGGAAACAGCTGAGGGCAGCCACCAGGCCATCAACTCCAGCCAACAACACCCCGGAGGAGGAATCCGCAGATACACCAATGGAAGACCTGAGACAGCGCTCACCCACACCCTCCACCAGCGCAGAGACACAAAGCTCAGTGGGATCTAGGTTAACCTCGGTGTCACAATCTGGTGCGCACACTGCACTGTTTGATCCACAGCAGGCGGAGGCGGGCAAATCCAAGGGTGCCGGCACTCGGAGGATGGCTGGAGGCCAAGAATCTGCTGAGTCCAAGTCAAACGGCGAGCCTTTGAACTCGGTGCTACCTCAGTTGCTGAAGCTGCAAAGACAAGCTCGGGAACATCAGGAAGGGATGTCTGCTGCACTCCTCAGATTGCAAGGCACGATGGAGGAGTCTGTCCGCTTTCAGTATGAGGTGATAGCGCCGGCATATGCCAATGCACCAAGGTCAACACTAGTAAGATGGCGGCCGCCATAGAGACTTTGGCCCAGGACATTGGCTCTATACTACTGCAGGAGCTGCGTTCCAAAGCTGAGGCACTTGCTGGCATTCAACAGTGTCAATGCAAAAGGGGTTCCGGGCAGCTCGACCTCACTCCAGCTACCTCTTCCTCTCAAGGAGTCAGCCAGGGAATCTCGGGCACCCATTGGGAGGGTCAGCAGGTGCACGCTCCAGGGCCATCCACCCAGGTGACTATGGGAGTGTCCGGCCCATCCAATTCCTCTTTTCCTGTGACCTCCACAGCTCCAGCTCCACAGGCCGAGGAGGGTGCCACTGTCACACCTCAGTACCCGGAAAGCAAGCTGGGCCTCTCCAGGTCTCAGTCCTGCAGAGGACACTCGCCAAGGTCATCCCAGTCAGGGTGTAGCAGTCAGTAGGCTGCCTCCACCTCTGCTGTGGATGTCGGGAGAGCACCAAGATGTAGTGCAGGTTATGAAGGTTAAGATGATGTAGTTGTACAGCTTGAGCATGAGTGTTAATCGCTTGTACATAATGTTCACTATATACTCCCAAGAATGTCTCCTTGTCTGTGGCTCCTTGTTCTGATGAGCAGTGTTTGTGTCACTCAGATGTGAAACGTTGGTCCCTGCACAAGATGAAGGCAGGTGTCTCAGTCCAGGGCCTCTTACCTGAGCAAAGTGATTGTTCGGCTTCACAGTCACTCGACACATTAGTCTGCACCTTGATATGGCTTGTCATTGCTGCCAGAATGTTTTGGGCAGGCCTCACAGAGTTCCGACATTCTCTCTGTAAGGTCTCAGCACCTTTGAGGTGGGGTCGGCACCCATCTGTCAGCATCTGTGTCCGGTGACGGTGTGGTCCTGGAGGGGTCAGGTAATGAAGGTTGCCAAAGAATCAGGTGCTGTTAAAGTATCACCACTGCATCTCCATGATATGACCCTGTTCACACAGCACAAGCAAGCTGCCCTCAGCCAGACAGGAGTTAGACATTCACAAAGGCAATGTCAGGATGTCAGGAGTGTCCTCACTGCATCTCGTCTTCATCTGCTATGAATCTTGCAGTTATTATGGCCTCAAGAGCACACCTGCCTCACCTGTCCAGTGTGATGGCCTCATCACCAGCATCCTCGCCTTCCAGGACCTCATCCACCTCACCTCCTTCAATGTCCTCCTCATTGGAACAGATGTGCAGCTCTTCCATCTCTTCCTCAGCCAGTGCCTGTTGCACTGCCAGTTGCGCAGTGCACAGCATGCGACGATGATGTGCGTAACCCTCTGGGGACTGTATTGCAGGGTCCCACCATTCCTGTCGAGGCACCGGAACCTTATTTTCAAGATGCCAATTGTGTGCTCCACCAAAGTCTGGGTCGTGGCATGATCCTCGTTGTCCCACCTCTATGCTGCAATCTGAGGCCACCGCATAGGCATCATCAGTCATGCCCTCTGTGGGTAGCCCTTGTCCCTGAGGAGCTATCCCTGCAGCCTCTGTGGACCCTGGACGATGTCGGGGATCTGAGACCTGCTGAGGATGTAAGAGTCATGGACGCTTCCAAGCCATTGTGTACAGACCTGCATGATGCATTTGTTGTGGTCGCAGACCAGCTGAACATTCAGCGAGTGGAAGTCCTTATGGTTGACGTACTGGACTGCTTATTGCCATGGAGATCTAAGCACCATGTGAGTGCAGTCGATGGCACCCTGCACCTGTGGAACACCAGAGATCGCCACAGCACTCTTGCTTCCTGGCTTTCCTGATCCCAGTCAAAATGCACAAAGTTCTGTGTGTTCGTGAAGATGCCATCTGCAACCTCCTGGATGCACTTGTGCATGGAGGCCTGTGAGATCCCACACAGATCACCTGTGGAGCCCTGGAAGGAGCCCCTGGCATAAAAATTAAGCGCTGCGGTCACTTTCACTGCCACTGAAAGGAATGACAAGTGCCGTCTACAGATCCTGGGTCTAGCAAGATGCCTACAGGCAACGGCTTGCTTTGGATTTTCAGCTGCGTCCTGAGAAGACCTTACTGCCCCTTCATCTTGAGGGTGGTGCTCCTCCCTTTGCCGAGCTAGGCGTCTCTGTCGCAATCTTCTCCCTCTTCTTTGCTCCCTGTAAGGTATACAACTAGATCACCAGGCTCCATGACCCTGATGTTCTCCTCCTGCAGTATCAAAGAGAGAGATGCGAGTGTTAGCATATGTGAACTAAGAACCTCTCTTGGTTAAGTTGCCAGATTTGGCTGCATCTCAAGGCCCCTTCACGCACGCCGGAGAGTGCAGGCCACCACTTGGATGGCCTGTATTTAGTGCACTTCATGGCTGTCCAATACCCCACCCACCTCCGCCCCACACCACTTGACCGACTGGTGGCAGCTTTGGCCAATGGATTGTGTGTGCTCTCAGCTCAGGCGCAGGCATTCTCCTAACCTGCACTGCAAGGTTGCGCTGTTAGCTTGAACCATGAGGGTTACTGGTCCAAACCTTAATAAAGACATTGCAAGGGGCTGTGAGCAACTCCGTCAGTGACTGTTCCATGCCCACCTTTCGCAAGGGAATTCTACAACTTGCCCAGTCGTCCAATCGTTCCGCAGCCCCCTAAAACTCATATTAATGTGCCTGAAGGGAGAAAAGGTCTGGAGCATTTGGTGGCACATTCATGCTTTTGTGTTGCTTGAGTGGGCAGAAATGCTTCAGAGGTCTGACTCCAAGCAAGTCAGTGGAGCTGCTGGCGAATGGCCTCAGCTGCGGAAGAATGCTCAGGAGCTTGTCAAAGTGTGTGTGCCTGCTTCCCTCCCCCTTCCCCCACACCCTCCCCCCCACCCCCCCTTAACCCCTGGCACCACACTGAAAGGCAGCTGAGAAAAAACAATTTTCCTGCCCGCCTCTGCCTCCCGCCACCCCCTGCACTCCCTGGCTAATGCGCGGCGCCTCTTGATGTCCTGCAGGCGATCCTCGCTAGTGCTGCGCATCCACCTCCAGCTCCCCTCGAAGCTCAGTTCACGAGGTGCACGCCTTTTAAAAGCAGTTGTAAATCACGCTGTTCTGAAGCCATGCTGACATGGGAATTAAATTTGATGTGGGGGGGATGATTTTGGCATGTGGCACAATAATGAGATGCAAATGCATTAAAATTAAGTTCCCGACATTGGATGGTGGGAAACGCGGCCCGCCACTGATAGGGAGAGGGGATAATTGCGTGCTGGATTTACGTTGCCGGGAAACGCGAGTAGTGGGGGGCATCTCACAATATTTTCCGCTCATGCCACAAACACACCCGCCACAAACGGGAGCTGAAAATTCCAGCTTTTGCTTTTATAACCAAGTCCTGGTCATTAATATATAGCAAAAAAGCAGTAGTCCTCATACTGACCCATACAGAACACAATTGAAAAGCAACGGTTCACCACTACACTTTTTCTCAGTTGTTTTGCTATTATTATATCTAAACCGTTATTACCCCTTTTTATCCCATGGGGTTCAATTTTGCTAACAAGACTATTATGTACTTTATAAGACCATAAGGCTTCGGAGCAGAAATTAGGCCATTCGGCCCATCGAGTCTGCTCCGCCATTCAATCATGGCTGATAACTTTCTCAACCCCATTCTTCCGCCTTCTTCCCATAACCTTTGATCCCCTTACCAATCAAGAACCTATCTATCTCGGTCTTAAATACACTCAATGACCTGGCCTCCACAGCCTTTTGTGGCAATGAATTCCATAGATTCACCACTCTCTGGCTAAAGAAGTTTCTCCTCATTTCTGTTCTAAAAGGTCTTCCCTTTACTCTGAGGCTGTGCCCTCGGGTCCTAGTCTCCCCTACTAATGGAAACATCTTCCCCACGTTCACTCTATCCAGGCCTTTCAGTATTCTGTAAGTTTCAATCAGATCCCCCCTTACCCTTCTAAACTTCTAAGGCCTTGTAAAGCCTCAGCAGCATATCACTGCTTTTATATTCTAGTCCTCTCGAAATAAATGCCAACATTGCATTTGCCTTCCTAACTACCGACTCAACCTGCAAGTTAACCTTAAGAGAATCCTGGACTAGGACTCCCAAGTCCCTTTGCACTCCAGATTTCTGAATTCTCTCCCCATTTAGAAAATAGTCTATGCCTCTATTCTTCCTACCAAAGTGCATGACCTCACACTTCCCCACGTTGTATTCCATCTGCCACTTCTTTGCCCATTTTATCAAATGCTATGTACGCAACATTAACCCCACTTATAAACCCTCACCATTGCTTCTTCAAAGAACTCAATCGACTGTCAAAGAATCACAAAATGGTTGCAGCACCGAAGGAGGCCATTCTGCTTGTGTGTCTGCACTGGCTCTCAAAAGGGGCAATTTACCCGGTCCCACTCCCCAGTGAACTGCTCATAGACCTGCATGTTCTTCCTTTTCAAACAATGATCCAATTCCCTCTTAAATGCCTCAATTGAATCTGTCTCTATCACACTCTCAGGCAGCACATTCCGCATCCCAACCACTCGCTGCTGAGAGAGGTTTACCTCATTTCCCCATTGCTCCTTTTGCCAAATACCATAAATCTGTGCCCTCTTGTTCTTGATCCTTCCACCTATGGGAATATTTTCCCTATCTGCTCTATCCAAGCCCCCCATGATTTTGAATACCTCTGTCAGATATCCTCTCAACCTTCTCCTCTCCAAGGAAAACAGTCCTAACCTCGCCAGTCTGTCAATGTAACTGAAGTTCCTCATGCCTGGAACCATATTTTTGAATTTTTTTTTGCACTCTTTCTCATGCCTTCTCATCTTATCGAAAGTGCTCTGAAAGTCTAGATAGGCAATGTAGACTGAGCAATCCTCATTCATTAAGCTAGCGACTTCTTAAAAAAAAACATTCCTTTGCAGAAACCATGTTGAGTGTCCCTGATGACTCCATCCCTGTTTAGGTGATCATACATAGCATCTCATTCTTTCTTCAAGCATCTTAGCTCTTACAAGTCTGCACTGGAGTGCTGCTTTGGGGCAGTAGAGTGCTTAAGTTGGAGTTTGGTGACTGAGGGAATTTAAGAGTTAATTTCTATCTAAAGTCTAGTCTTTCATTAATTTAGTAATTAACTAAAGGTTAATTGTTTGGGGTCAAAGAAGGTGAGTTTTAGGCCAGCTTCAAAACAGGATTTATACAGACTCTGCTTGCAGCTACAACTAGTTAATTAGATAACTGGCTTAAACAGGTTTTCAGAGGCTAGATTCAGAGAGTATAAAAACAGGCCATCTTATAGTGCTGACTTTGTCTGCACTGGAGTGCTGCTTTGGGCTGCAGTAGAGTGCTTAAGTTGGAGTTTGGTGACTGAGGAAGATCAATGAGGAGGGAACGAGATGACCCTTTGAGTACTGTGAGTATGGCCGGGTAAGTATTTACTACTCTTATTGCTTATAGTTTTAAAGGTCTTATTTTGTGGTTCATCATTTGTAAGGGCTATATTTTGTAACAACGAGGAGCAGGGAAGGAGAGCCCTAGAGTAATTGATATTATTTGATATTAAGTATCTTCCAAAAGGTTTAATTGAATTTAAAGGGGTAAGTCATGGCAGGAGAACTCAAAGCCATGGTGTGCTCCTCCTGTTCTACGTGGGAAGCCGGGAGCATTTCCAGTGCCCGGGGACAGCATGTGTGCAGAAAGTGTCTTCAGCTATAGCTCCCGGAAGCCCGGGTTTCGGAGCTGGAGTGTCGGCTGGGGACACTGTGGAGCATCCGCGAGGTGGAGAGTATCGTGGATAGCATGTATAGAGAGGCAGTCACACCGCAGTCTAAGAGCCCACAGGCAGGAAGGGAATGGGTGACCACCAGGTAGAGCAAGAGGACTAGGCAGGCAGTGCAGGGATCTCCTGTGGCTATTCCCCTGCAAAATAGATGTACCGCTTTGGATACTGTTGAGGGGAATAGCCTCTCAGGGGAAAGCATCAACAGCTAAATTCATTGCACCATGGTTGGCTCTGCTCCACAGGGGAGGAGTAAAAAGTGTGGGAATGCAATAGTTACAGGGGATTCAATTGTAAGGGGTATAGATAGGTGTTTCTGTGGCCGCAAACGAGACTCCAGGATGGTATGTTGCCTCCCTGGTGCTAGGGTCAAGGATGTCTCAGAGCGGCTACAGGACATTCTGAAGGGGGTGGGAGCCAGTGGTCATGGTACACATCGGTACAAATGACATAGGTTAAAAAAAGGGATGAAGTCCTAAAAGCAGAATATAGGGAGTTAGGGAGTAAGTTGAAAAGTAGGACCTCAAAGTAGTGATCTCAGGATTACTACCAGTGCCGCGTGCCAGTCAGAGTAGAAATGGCAGGATATATTGGATGAATCCATGACTGAAGAGATGATGTGAGGAGGAGGGTTTCAGATTCCTGGGACATTGGGACTGGTTCTGGGGAGGTGAGACTAGTACAAACTGGACGGGTTACACCTGGGCAGGACCGGGACTGATGTCATGGTGGTTTGGCGGTGGGGGGGGGGTTTAAACTAAAATGGCAGGGGGATGGAAACCTATGCAAGGAGTCAGAGGAGGGGGAGTCAAGGACAAGAACAAAAGACAGAAAGGGGAATAAGAAAAGTATAGGCAGAGAAATCAAGAGCAAGAATCAACCAGGTCTTCAGTGAAAAATATTGGGAATTGGACAAGTAATATTAAAAAGACAAGCCTTAATGCTTTGTGCCATAATGCAAGGAACATTCGCAATAAAGTGGATGAGGGATGAATTAACTGCGCAAATAGATGTAAACAGGTATGATATAGTTGGGATTACGGAGACATGGCTGCAGGGTGACCAGGGATGGGAACTGAACATCCAGGGGTATTCAGTATTTAGGGAGGACAGAAGAAAAGAAAAAGGCGGTGGAGTTGCATTGCTGGTTAAAGAGGAAATTAACGCAATAGTGAGGAAAGATATTAGCTCCGACAATGTGGCATCTGTATGGGTAGAGCTGAGAAACATTAAGCAGCAAAAAACGTTAGTGGGTGTTGTATATAGGGCCCCAAACTGTAGTGGTGAGTTGGGAATGGCATTAAACAGGAAATCAGAGACTCATGCAATAAAGGAACATCTGTACTTAGGGGTAACTTTAATCTGCATATAGATTGGGCAAATCAAATCAGTAACAATACCGTAGAGGAGGAATTCCTGGAGTGTAACCGGGATGGTTTTCTGGACCAATACGTTGAGGAACCAACTAGAGAACAGGCCATCCTAGACTGGGTATTGTGTAATGAGAAAGGAATAATTGGTAATCTAGTTGTGTGAGGCCCCTTGGGGATGAGCGACCATAATATGATAGAATTCTACATCAAGATGGAGAGTGACGTAGTTGATTCTGAGACTTGGGTCCTGAATCTTAATAAAGGAAACTACGATGGTATGAGGCGCGAGTCGGCTATGATGGATTGGGAAACGTTACTTAAAGGGGTGATCCTCTTTCGAGTTATCAAGAGTCACAGATTGCAACTCTGTCGAGTACAATCACAGTTCTTAGTTTTCCGGGAGTGGGACATGAACCCACAACCCTCTGATTCAAAGGCGAGGGTGCTATGAACTGAGCCACAGCTGACACCTCCCATAAAGGGATGATGGTGGATAGGCAATGGCAAACGTTCAAGGAGCACATGGGTGAACTGCAACAATTGTTTATTCCTGCCTGGAGCAAAAGTAAAACAGGAAGGATGGCCAAACCATGGCTTACAAGGGAAATTAGGGATAGTATTAGATCCAAGGAAGAGGCATACAAATTGGCCAGAAAAAACAACAGACCTGAGGATTGGGAGCACTTTAGAATTCAGCAAAGGAGGACCAAGGGATTGATTAAGAAGGGGAAAATAGAGTATGAATGTCAGCTTGTGGGGAACATAAAAACTGACTGTAAAAGTTTCTATAGGTATGTGAAGAGAAAAAGATTGGTGAAGACAAATGTAGGTCCCTTACAGTCAGGAACAGGGGAATTTATAATGGGGAACAAAGAAATGGCTGACCAACTAAATACACACTTTGGTTCTGTCTTCACAAAGGAGGACACAAATGACATACCAGAAATGTTGGGGAACACAGGGTTTAGTGAGAGGGAGGAACTGAAAGAAATGAGTATTAGTAGGGAAACGGTGTTGGGGAAATTGATGGGATTGAAGACCGATAAATCCCCAGGGCCTGATAATCTACATCCCAGAGTACTTAAGGAAGTGGCCCTAGAAATAGTGGATGCATTGGTGGTCATCTTCCGAGATTCTATAGACTCTGGAACAGTTCCTACAGATTGGAGGGTAGCTAATGTAACCCCACTATTTAAAAAGGAAGGTAGAGAGAAAACGGGGAATTATAGACCGGTCAGCCTGACGTTGGTAGTGGGGAAAATTCTAGGAGCAGGCTCGAAGGGCCGAATGGCCTACTGCTCCTATTTTCTATGTTTCTATGTTTACTGAGTTTAAAGTAATGGACCTATAGTTCCCCGGTTCTGTCTGGTCACCCTTTCTAAAATTTAGTTCTACATTAGGATTTTTCTAATCCCAGGGAATGGTTCTTATATCTAGTGAGCAGCAAAAAGTCCAAACATGGAGCTTTCAAAAGGGGTCTTTTAAGGACCCTTTTGGAAATGTTATCTGGGATGGAAGTCTAAACTATTTCGAGGTTCTTCATTCTGTTGGTGTCCTGATCTGCTTTTTTTTTTTTGCTAATGATGCATCTTACTATCCATCATCATCTTCATGGAGTAAAGATTAAAGTCTCTGCCGTAACCTGGGAGTATATTCATATCTCTCTAAGAGATTTTTCAATGGCCTGAATGAATCTTTAACAGTCCTTTAGCTCCTAATGTATCTTTTATCAATTCTACTGCAATTATTCACATTACTGTTCTAATAACACTTTTTGTTTCCTTTAATTGTGCATTGTGCTTTGCTTCTCTGTTACATTAACAGGATGCTTTGTAACTGCATTCTATATGTTTTGTTCTGATTTTACCATACAAGCTCATCCTCTTTAAATGGAAGAGGCTAATTTGGTGCTGTTTGTTTTAATCATCCTGCACCATAATTGGGAACAATATGATCTCTTCAATATTCTTGATTTCTGTACTTTCATAAAACATAAAATAACTTACCTTATTTGAGGCTGTGGGATATGTAATTAGAGACAGCGAGCAGTTACGTATGCAATCTTTGAGGAAAATTTTCATGTCGCTTTTTTGAGTTGAGTGATCTGCTTTCTTATGGAAAAAAATCCATTGCACCTCACTGTGTGCCCTCCAGCTATTTTGAAAATTGGTAAGGAAATTCACTGTGCACGAAATAAGACAAGAATTATGAGCAGGAGTCGGCCATTTAGCTCCTTGAGCCTGCTCCACCATTCGGTAAGATGGCTGATCTGATTGTGGCCTCAACTCCATTGTCCTGTCTTGTCATTCCTCGACTCACTTTCCTACTTGCCTCCCCCTTGATTCCCTTGTCAGTCAAAAATCTGTCCTACTCAGCCTTGAATATATTCAATGATCCAGTCTCTACTGTTCTCTGGGGAAGAGAATTCCACAAACCAATGACCCTCTGAGAGAAATAATTTCTCCTCATCTCAGCATTTAATGGGAGCCCCCTAATTTTTAAACTGTGTCCCCTAGTTCTAGACTCCCCCATCAAAGAAAGCATCTGCTCAGCATCCACCCTGTCAAGACCCTTAGGATTTTATATGTTTCAATAAGATCACCTCTCATTATTCAACATTACAATTATAGGCCCAACTTGTTCAACCTTTCCTCATTAGATAACCACATCATCCCAAGAATCAGTTGCGTGAATCTTCTTTGAACTGTTTCTAATGCAATTACATTCTTTCTTAAGTAAGGAGACCACAGCTGTACACAATACTCCAGATGCGGTCTCATAAAAAGCCCTGTTTCACTTTAGTTTGATGCGGCCACATCTGTGTGTAGTTTTGGTCCTGTTATGGACATTCTTGCCTTCGAGAGAGTGCACTGAAGATCTCCGGTCTGGTCCCTGGGATGTGGGGGATGGGAGTCACATGAGGTCACAGTTTCAGAATAAGGGAGTTACATGTGTAGGACTGAGATGAGAGAAATTTCTTCCCTCAAAGGGCTGTGAACCTTTGAAATTCTCTACCCCAGAGAGTTGTGGATACTCAGTTCGCCAGTATATTCAAGACAGAGGTCGATAGATTTTTGAATACTAATACTAGGGCTGGTGCAGGAAGGTGAAATGGAGGTAAAAGATTAGTAATGATCTTGTTAAGTTGCGTAGCAAGCTTGAAGGACCAAATTACCTACTTCAGATCCTATTTCTTATGTTCTTATGATGAAGCTTTAGCAAATGTGAAAGTCAACAAACCTTAATATTGAACTAAAACAAAAATGCTGGAAATACTTAGCAGGTGAGGCAGCATCCATGGGGAGTTAACATTTCAGGCCAATTAACTTTGTTCATTAGGGAAGATGGCGGCAGAGTGGTAATTTCACTAGGTTGGTAATCTCGAGGCCCAGGCTAATGTTCTGGAGGCACGGGTTGGTGGAATCCAAATTCAGTTGAAAGTTAGACTTAGAAAATTGTGTATTCAAACTATAAGTGATTGTTGTAAAAATCCATCTGGTTCACTAATGTCCTTTAGGGAAGGAAATCTGCTGTCCTTCCATGGTCTGGCCTACATGTGACTCTAGACTCTCAGAAATGTGGTTGACTATTAACTACCCTCTAAAATGACCTACCAAAGTACAACGGTAATTAGGGATGGGCAACAAATGCTGGCCTTGTTAGTGACACCCATATCACACGAACAAATAAAGAAAAGCTTTAAGTAGGCCTCTTACCCTATCTTGATCTTTTCATTGAGAACTGCTAGTGTGACATCGGCTGTCTTCTCTGCTCCTCTATTTCAACCTGTTTTCTTCTGAACTTGCTGCACTCTATTCTCTCAGGTCCAACACTAATACTGTTATCAAACTGTTGTAGGGTGTCTGAGTAATGCTATTAATGATGGAGTTGATCTGCAAACACTTCTTGGGTGAAAACGTTACGTTTATTTACAATATACTCAGCAGCAACTACATGTGTGCTTTCAACTCCAACTCTGTCTCTACACTGACCGCTGAGGTAGCCCCCGCTACCCTCCTATTGGTCACTACATATCATGTCATCTTCTTTAACAAGTATTATTCTTAAAGGTACATTATACACTAAATAAAACCATAATTACTGCACCAACCTGCTAACAAGGTTGTGCTGTTGTTGTCCGGCTAACTGACCTCTACCTTGCAAAGTCAAATGCCAATTCTCCGAAAACAATGGCTGTTGCTGACCTCATCTCCTTTGTTGAGAGCTCAGACTTCCATTGGTTTATTGAAATAGCTGCACACAAGGGAAAACAATGCTTGATTGACAGCTTTTTTTCTTAGATAGAACCATAGAAAAGTTCTGGAACAGAAATAGGCCATTCAGCCCATCGTGTCTCCACTGGCTGAAAAAGACAAAGTTAAAAAACAACCACCTATTCTAATCCCACCTTCTAGCGCCCAGTCCGTAGCTTTGCATGTTATAGCATTTTAGGTGCAGATCCAGGTTCTTTTTAAATGAGTTGATGGTTTCTGTATCCACTACCAAAACAGGCTATGAATTCTAGACACCCACCACCCTCTGGGTGAAGAAGTTTTTCCTCATGTCCCCTCTAATCCTCCTACCAATCACCTTAAATCTGTGACCCCTAGTAATTGACCTCTCCGCAAGTGGTCTTTCCTGTCTATTCTATCTAGCCCCCTCATAATCTTATACGATTATCTCACCCCTCAGCCTCCTCTGTTCTGAGCAAAACAGTACAAGCCTATCCATTCTTTGTTCACAGCTGCAATTTTCAAGCCCTGGCAACATGCTTGTAAATCTCCTCTGTACTCTCTCCAGAGCAATTATGTCCTTCTTGTAATGTGGTGACCAGAATTCTTCACACAATTCCAGCTGTGACGATCTATTTTGTTAATGGCTCAATGTTTATTTGCACAAGATAAAGAGGTGTCAATTTCTTGTATTGTCTGCTTTTGATACTTTAAATATCTGGTAGATTGACACTTTTATAGGGTTTTTTTATTCATTCATGGATGTGGGTGGGCCAGCATTTATTGCCAATCCCTAGTTGCCCTTCAGAAGGTGATGATGAGTTGCCTTCTTGAACTGCTGCAGTCCATGTGGTGTAGGCACACCCACAGTTAGGGAGAAAGTTCCAGGATTTTGGCCCAGTGACAGTGAAGGAACAGCGATATATTTCCAAGTCAGGATAGTGTACAACGGCAGTTTTTTTCAGAAAGCTTTAATTTTTAAAAAAGTTTTCTCCACACATTGTTACGAAAGGGTTCATTGGTTCTGTACAGAGCACATATTGGGTGAATGGCATGGAAGTGCTATGAGTTGACATGGAAGGCATGAGGGACCATTGGGGGTGGGTGGAGAGACATGGGTTGTCAGGGAGTGTATGTAGGGGTATTGGGATGGGTGGAGGGGCATGAATTGGCATGGATAGAGCATGGGAAGTGAGTGGGGATGCAGGGTGAGAGCTAGAGGGCCTCATATTGAACCAAACAACTGGGCCTTTCAACCAGCCCGCCTTGGCATTCGGCAGCCTCTGTGGCTGCCTCAGAACTTATTCCAGGGAGGGAGGGAGGTGGATACCTCCAAGGTGCATGGTGGTGGACGGCAGCCAACTCCCAACTCCACACTTCCATCCTCCCAGGTGAATGGTCATGGCTGACAAGGGCTCATATGATTAGTTTTTCTATGCTGCCAAGCATAGAACTCTATAGAGTTTTGAGGGTGGTGAAGACAAGTGGAATAGTATCAGAGGGAGGCTCCTTGCACATGGCTCTCATCATCCTGGTCAAAGAGCAATGTCTCCATGCACAGTCATGTATGAATGGGAGGAATACCCATCTCTGGTCCTCCCGGATGTCCTTCACCTGGAACAGTTGGGGTGATTCCACCCATGTCTAGATGGAGGCCAGGCAAAGAGCTTAGCACTGGCCTACTGGCTTTGAGATGGAGGGAAACCTGTAAAGGACATGCTCACTAGATTGATCACTTCAATTTATTCACAGACCACTGAGGCATCAATGATGAAGGATACAGGCAACCCTGCCTTGGTAATGGCTCTTATCCAGATGAGGAGAATGAGGGCCCATCACAGCTTAGCACAGGGCCAGGTGGAACAAGGCCCTATACATCAAGAGGCAGCAGGGCCTCAAGAAGGTCAAAATGCTAGCAAAAACGTTCCACTGTAACAGTGAGCATTGGCCCGACCATGGGTATATCGTAGGCGGTGTTTTACCTAGAAATGAATGAAAGGCAATGCCAAAGGCATCGTTGTATGTCCTGGGATGTGCCGTTTAAATATGGCGCCAGGACCTTTGACCCCATGAGGTAATGGCAGGGCCGGCAACTTCCTGCCTGCCCTGCCACAGGATTCATCGTGCTTCTTGCGGATGCATAATTAATAAGCTGAACAGCGGAAGATCATGCGTATTCAGCCATCCGGCCACCCAGTAGCAATCGTGCTGACTTTGCCGCTCACCACCTGACTTAGACTCCTGAATGGAAGATTCCACCCAGAATATTTTTTAAAAGGCATGAAAATTATCAATGTTGATGTTCAGAGGTACTTGGGTGCACTTGTACAAGGAAGACAGAAAGTTAGCATGCAGGTACAGGTCGCACTTAGGTAGGAAAACGGCATGCTGGCCTTTATTGCAAGGGGATTGGACTATAGGAATAAAGAAATTTTGCTACGATTGTACAGGACTTCGGTGAGGCCACACCTTGAATAATGTGTGCAGTTTTGGTCTCCATATTTATGGAATGTATAGTGAAGGGTTAACATCAAAAGCAGCTGATGCTGATGTAACTATGATGTAATGTCATATGACTAAGTAACAGAGATCTGGAGAGTGGAAAGATCCAACCTCTCACAGAGTTGCTAAAATGTACATAGATCTGTAAATAAATGATAATCATCTTAACAAGCTACAGTCTTGAGTAGCTTACTTAAGGAGAGTAGATGATCCCGAAAAACCCCATCTAGACCCTGAACACATGATGAAGCAGGGTATGCTTACATTTGAGAGAGTACAGCAAAAGTGCACTGAATTGGCCCCTGGGTAGAGGAGGCTGTCCTGTGATGAGAGATTGAGTAAATTGGGTCTATATTCTCTGGAGTTTAGAAGAATGAGAGGTAATCGCATTGAAACACACAAATCTGAAGAAGCTTGACAGGGTAGACACTGAAAGGTCATTTTCCTTGGTTGGGGAATCTAGAACAATGGGGCACAGTCTCGGAATAAGGGCCTATTATTTAGGACTGAGATGAGAAGAAATTTCTTCACTCAAAGAGTTGTGAATCTTTGTAATTCTCTACCCTGGAGAGTTGTGGATGCTCCAGCAGTGCGGGCTGAGATAGATGGATTTTTGGTCTCTCAGGAAATCAAGGGATATGGGGAGCATTTGGCAAAGTGAAGTTGAAACCGAATTTCAGCCATGATCACGTAGAATGGCAGAGAAGGCTCAATGGGCTGTATGGTCTACTCCTGTTCCTACTTCTTATGCTCTTACAATATCTTGTGAGAGTTTTGTAATGATGTGTCCCTGAAATTCTATCCTTGTAAATGTTGCTGCTTAGCCTGTTCTTCAACTAATGCAGCACTATGACATTCCTTATCTGGCATTGTCATCTTATATTCATTATTCCTTCAAAGCAACATTAACTTTGCATCTTGTTTTATCGGGTTTGACTGCCATGGAGAAGGCAGATAGTATTCAGTTCTTCTAGATCTTTTTGTGATCCTGCTAATATTCCTCAGCAGCTGAAAAGCACCAGCAGCTTTCCAGAGTGTGATTCATCTCCTTTTCAAGCTGTTATTATGCTTCCCAGACAGACGAAGCAGCTAATTCCTGACAGTACCATCCTCTGAAGACTACAGTCATTTTTTTGTGGTCTTGTTATTCATGATATGAATAAACGTCTGTTACCTTTGGACTGCCAGGTTAACTTTCTGAGAAAGTACAGCTGAACGCAATGTGTGCGTTTGTACAATGGTTGAGTATTTGTGCTCTGAATCATAGAAGAGTACAATAATTCAGGGTGCCTTGTATTCTGTAACATCCATGAAATAAGCCTTCTTTTCACAGGACATAATGTATTTCTTTCAAAGGATTTTCTTGTTGCTTCATATTAATTTAGAACCATGCTTTTTTGTTAGTCAGAGAATGTTGCTGCTGGGTTATTCCCATGAAAGTATGATTTGCTTGAGTTACACAGCAATGCCTCAGGTTTGAATGTGTTATCCTTTTGAGACAAGTGCCTTAGTTCATCAAGGACTGAAAATGGCAAATGGAAGAAACATCAGTAAAAGCACACAGTATCTGCTCTATTCATTTTTAATGGATCTATCTTGCAATTAACTTGTTACGACTGTCCCTGAATGAACTGTGATTAAACAAAGTACACCTTGTAAGAGGGAACTAGAATTCTGGAATGTTTCTGTCATATTAGCAGCTCCTCTAACGATTATTATGGTCTTTGTGCACAGACATTGGAGCTGAGAAGATTTTGGAACCTCTGCCACTGATCCCGAAAGACTTTCTGAGGTCAGGGGGAGGTTCCCATATTTGCATTAGTGTACATCTGGGCACTTGTCCACTAAAGGAGGCTCTTCAAAAAGGCTAATATTTTCTGAAAACATTTGGTTTCTTTGCCAGTCCGCACTCCAATTCCAGTTTTCAGATCAACCCAGTGTATTGAAACCTAAAATCGAGGTTGAGACTCCAATGCAACACTGAGGGAGTGCTGCACTGTCAGAGATGCTGTCTTTCAGATGACGCGTTAAACGAATACCCTGTTTACTTGCTCAGATGGAAGTAAAAATCCCACAGCAGTATTCGAAGAAGAGCAGGCCAATCCTCCATGGTTTCTTGGTCAAACCTTCTCCCTCAACCAATATCACAAAAACAGTTTATCTGGCTGTTATCACATTGTTATGTGTGGGATCCTGCTAAGTGCAACCTGCAGCTGCTTTTCCTACAATACAGTAGTGATTACTTGGAAGTACTTCTTCAGTTACAAAGCACTTTTTACTGGCCTCCAATGGTCTATCAAGCTACTGAAATGCTTGATGTTGGGAGACCCTGTCTCTTACTATACAGCTGGACTTGTTTGGGATTTGTCGTAGCTTTGATTTTTAATAATTATTTTCCCAATGTGAGTCTGGTTCCTGACCGACCTGGGTACAAGTGCGTCTGTTCTGTGGTGAGAGTGCGCTGGATGGGTTGTGGATTTTGGTCCTAAACAAGAGTTCATTGACACATGGTATCTGTGCCCAGGGATATTAACTAATTGTAGGATCCTGTGATCTCACAGGCATTGATTGCTATGAGCAAACAAACGAGAAGATAATCTCCAGGTGCAGTTTGTGCATCATAGCTTTGGTCCACTTACGCTTATGATTTGTGTGCAGTTCGATTCTTAGAATTTCTCTTGGTTGGCATGATAGCATCTGGCGCCAAATCTTTCCTGCTCCCTGTCTCATAAAAGTTCCTGTGATGGATTTGCCCCTTTCCTTCCTTATCGTCTATCTTTCCCAGTTGATGTGTAGGCAAATAACTTCTAACAGGACAACAAGAATTCTAAAATAAGCCTGGTTCCATACAATCTTTGCAAGCACAGTGCTTGGACTCCACTTGTAAAAATTGTACATTTAAAAAAAACAGCAAGAAATAAAAGGCTACAGTATTTAAATAACAAAATGGAATTATTTTAATTCCATAAATACTAGTTACTTTGTATTACAAATGATTAAAATAGGTTCCTTAGTAATTAATACATCTCTGGAAGGCACAAAAACAAGGGAATTGATCGCTGTTCAGTTTTCTTCTGCATCATAATCAATCAGTGGGGTCTTGTGAGAATACAAGAACAACTATTTGCGTGGCATTGCCCTCCAATGCAGATCCATAAACTGTCATATTATCAACGGGCCCCCTGATAATAAATGGGTGTTTTTCAAGTAAAAGCACTGTGACTAAACAGGGCAATAAATCATTATTTGACTCAAAGACCTGTTGTTTTTACTATTCGCTAGGCAATGTTTAAACAAAAAGAATAGACTGAGTGAACTGAATTATTATCTTATATTTATTTTATTTAACTTTGTGGAAAGGGTGAATAAAGCACTGAGTTCAAAAAGAGTCCTTAAGCATACGAAATACAAGCCTGCCTGGTTGTGTCATGCCAGGCATCCAGCTTAACTGACCACATTTCTTAGAAAAAAGCACTTTAGACTGGCTGTCATGAAAACTGATCATGCATACTTAATGCTGATAAATGTGAAGTATTACACTGGATTGCAAAATATAGTGCAATAAAGTATAGAATGAATGGAATTAGATTAGCAGAGGGAGACTTGGAAGGGCATTCAGGAGTAATAGTTGATCAAAATCACTTTTGACATTTTAGGGAAAAAAAGAAAAGTTTACAAAGCCGTGAAAAAGTTCATTAAAAGTGAGATTTGGCCAGAAACATAAACATAAATTGTTTTTACAATAGCTGGTGAGACCACAATGCACTGGTCAGATGATACATAGACTAAAGGTGGAATCGTTCGGTCCCATTGCTGGCAGGTGTCATGGTGGACAAGGGTGGGGCACAATTTGGCATAAAAATTGGTTTCACGCCGGTGTAAAATCACAGTGGGATCATCCAATGGTGTCCTCCATGGCAGAACGGTAATTGCGCTGGAGGCCGGTGTGAACCTGATTTGCATCTGGGTAATGGGATGCAACGTAAGGCCTGACCGGAATCGTCCGCCCACGCCCAATTTACTATTTCAACGGCGGGGAAACACACCAGCCCAGAGCACATCTGGACAAGTGGGATGCGCAGAAGTCAGGATTTGGCATTAGGGCCTTGCTCAGATTGCCGACATCCAAGGAGCAGAAGATGCTGGAGTCCCAAAGCTACCGGACCCTGGAGGAACACATGCATCGCATGCTGGGTGGATTCTCATGGACATAGCTTCACCACGAAGCAGCTCTTGGAAGGTGGGAGGTCTCCATTGATGTCTGCTTCAGAACATTGTGGTCTTGACGATGGGCTGCTATGGATGATCGGTGAGGGGGAGAGGAAGATGTAGCTGTGAGTGGGAGAGGAATGTGTACAGGGAGATGTGGGCGTGGAGTGCGGCAGGTGCGGTGGGAGAAGAAAGTCTAGCTGTGACTGGGAAAGGAAGGTGTTCTGGGGGGTGTGTGTGGGGGGGGGGTGGTGTTGAGGTTGGGAGGTAGGAGGAGGGAGTACAGGAGGAGGAGGGCTTAATGGGGGAGAATGCATCAAGTGAGGAAGTAGGTGTAAGGGGAGAGAAAGGTGTAAGGGAAGGAGTTCGGAGGGGGAAGGTGTCCTGGGAAAGGAGGAAGTTTGGAGAATGGAAGGTGTATGGGGAGAGGGGGGAGTTTGGAAGGGAGAAGGTGTCTGGGGAGGGGAGGGAGTTGGGAGCGGGGAAGGGTGTTCAGAGGGGGGAAAATGTGTGGAGGGGGGAGGGAGTAAGGGTGGAGGAGGGAGTAAGGGTAGAGGAGGAAGTGAGGGAGTGCAGATGTCCAGGTGAACATGCAAGGGAGTGGTCTGTGGAGTCAATGATTGTTCCCTGGGAAATGAACTGAGGGTGGGTGTGGTAGGAGGGAATGGTGAGTGTAAGAGGGGACAGAGGGAACCGGTAGGGTGGGAAAGTGAGGGTATGTCTGTAGCGGTAGAAGGGAATGGTTAGTGGGGGCTCGAAGGCAGGCACAGAGCCTGGGGGTGGGAAGAGGTCATGGAGGTCAATGTGCATGGAGGTGGGATTCTTAGGAAGGTAGGGAACATGCACATTCACCTGGACATCCTGAAAAGAAAAGGGTTTGTGTTGGTAGGTGATGGTGGGGAGCTGGAAGGTGATGCCAGGGGGGTCAACAGTGATGGGGGAAAGGACATGGGAGAGCTGATCAAAAACTTCACAATGACCATGGTTGTCAAAATTGAAAGTGAGTGGAGCCTCGTATTGGACGAGCACAGGTGCTGCGTGAGACCACAATCAGTGGGTGGGCGGAGGTGTAGCTCAGCTCGGATGGTCAACTGATAGAGAACCCCAGCAGGCAGCATTGAAAATGCTCAGGACAGTAAGATGAGTGTGATGGAGGAAGGCTCCGCATGAGTGAGAGAGTGCTTGCATGAGGATCTGAAAGACCCTGCCACACACACACTTCTCCCTTCAGGATCACTCTTGGGGCAGAATTTTGCCGTCGGCGAGCGTGGGGCAGGGCCCGCTCGCCATGTAAAATGATGCGGGATGACGTCGGGCGGAACCCCCGACATCATCCTGCCCCATTTAAATTTTCAGGAAGGCGGGGGCTCAGCAGAATCAGCTGTGTGCCCGCCAACCTGGCAATGGCCAATTGAGGCCATTGACAGGATCATTTAAACAATTAAAGGACCTGCCTGTCCAACCTTAAGGTTGGGGGGCAGGCCAGGAGCCCCGGCGAGGAATAGAAAAAACATGCAACCTCATCCACTGGCGGGATGAGGTTTCATGCAGGGTTTCAAATATTTTAATAAAGTTATTATGTAAATTATGAACATGTCCAATCTCATGTGACATTGTCATATGAGGGGGACATGTTAGGGAATTTTTTTTTTCTATTTTTAACATTTTTCAAAGTGTCAGCGATCTCCCTGAGGCAGCACTTAGCCTCAGGAAGATGTGCGCTCTTTCATGCCTGCGTAGGAAACGCATAGCACTTCCCGCTGGACGTCACGCTTGGTGGGCCTTAATTGGCCCGCCCATGTAAAATGGTAGCAGGGCCCGCTTCTTCAGCTGGGATCGGCTCCCCGCCCGCCGGAGATTGGGTTGGGCCCGCCCGCCCAACAGGCAGAAAATCCTGCCCATGGTCTGGCTGCATGCAACTGAACTGCTGGTGGAGACGGTGGGTGGCGGGGGGGGGGGGGGGGGGGGGCAGTGGTGGGGGATGCAGGGGGAGGACTTGTGAAGCCTGTAAATGAAGCTGAAATCTAACATTACACATTATTCAGTGAAAGTGAATATATTTTCAGATCATAAGGTGACAAAATATGCTCACTTGTGCAACCACTTGAGATCAGAATTTCTTAACTTTTTTGGGCCTACCACTTCTTCCAGGTGCTGCCCTGACATCCACAGCAGGGGTGGAAACAGCCTGTGCAATGGTTGGCCCTGTTGCCTCTGATGACTTCAGCATTGTTATGACCCATACAGTTGGTAAAACGGAGTTATTTAAAAATCCCAGAGGGAAACTTTAGACAACTGTTATAAGCAATAACTTTAAATGTTATGTTTGAGATGAGACTCTAAACTCAGGAATCAGACCATTAGTTTTCGAGGCTTTACATTAACTAATTGAAACACTTTATTAATTTACACAGGTTAAAATATATACACATGGCTACAAATTACCACTGTCATAACTTTTAACAAATTCGCAAACTAATCTCCATTAAGGCAACAGCAACCCATAGACTTAACCAAACACCAGGCAAAGCATTTTCGCCTTACGAATTCAAAACGAGATTCTTTCCACTGTAGAGCTAGTTGGAGGCTTGAGGCTGCCTTTTGCTCTTACATTGCCTCTGCCTGCACACCTGAAAAACTACTGAAGTTATACCTACCAGCCCCATTGAATGTTAATTCTCATTGTATCAACAACCTCTTTGAACTTCACCTTTTAACAATGAAACCCCTTTCATAATACCAATTTTATTAGTAATATAAATATATTGCTTGGTAGCTGCTAGATAGGCGTCAAGTTTTCACCCCACTTCTTGAATGCTCTATTTAAAAAATGCAAATACACTCTACCTCTCTGTTGACATCTCAAACTAGTACATATCAAAGCAGCCAGACTAGCTGCCTTTAGTCCAATTAAGACATACCACAGATTAAACCTCTATTTTAAAATAAAAATATTTCCCAAAATATTATATACATTAATAGCTTCTTGACAAGCATGCATCCTTTGGAGAGCCAAGGCTTTGAGGGCACTGGCTTGCTTTGGCTGCCCTTCTGTGGGCAGTGACAGAGGGTGAGGTTGAGGGGATCACAGCCAAAGGGGACTCGGGAAGGAGCAGACAGCCTCTGAGTTTCCTGGGTGAATGACCCATGAGTGTCCAGCTACCACTCCTCCTCCCTTCAGGTGCCCAAGGGCCCCGGCCTGAATCCTTGAGGGGAAGGAGCACCTCGGGGGACGTTGATGTGCCCATTTCTCTCTCGTGTTGCCACTGCAGGAGCTCACTCATCCATGGCGACCATGGTGGAGTGCAGGTCTGTGCGTATCTCTGCATTCTGCTGGGCCAGAGTCTCTGTGGCGCCTGCCATCCTTCCCGTGAAGGCCTCCATACGCATACATGTGGGCACCACTTCTTCAGAGAACAGGTGGACACACTACACCGCCTCGCATGCCACTCTATTGAGGGCTTTCAACAGCTCTGCATGATGTTCCCCTGCTGACTCTCCACAATGAGTTGAAAGACCGAATCAAGAGGCTCGTCATCTGACTCGGACCTCACAGATGCCTCTTCCCCAGCAGTCCTCTGAGTGCCAGGGAGCTCGGCTGAACCTGCCTTCTGCTGTGGACAAATGTCTGTGCAGTGACCACTAGATTGTGAACCCGAGCCTGCTCTAGATCTAGGTCCCACAAGGTGTGTGTCTCTGCACTGGTGCAGGATGTGGGTAAGTGCTGTGATAGGTCTGCCAGGCTGCTTATTTCCAGCTCTTCAATGGAGGAGGTGTCCTCTTGGCTGGAGGTGAGGACATGGATGGAGCTGCGGGGCTGACTGGCTGAGGGTATCGGTCACTTGGCAGAGCTCCCTGTGACCCAAAGTTGAGATAATTAGTGCATGGCAGCAGAGTCACAAGCAGGAGAGAGACACTTACAATTGCGTTGAGAGGGATGATATGGTGCAGGATTCTCACGTGGGTGTTCGCTGTCGACCTCACCATCGCCACAGGCACAATCCACATCCTCACCGGTCATCGTGATGGCATGCTCCTCAAAGTGAGTGAAGGGCCTATTGTGGGTCACTCCATCCCCTGTCTGGGAACTTTCCCTGCTGTTGTGAGCCAGCTTCTCCTGCATGAAAATAGATGGAGAGAGTGTGAGCAGGCACATTTTAAAAAAATTCATTCATGGGATGTGTGTTTTGCTGGCTGGGCCAGCATTTATTGCCCATCCCTAGTTGTCCTTGAGAAGATGGTGGTGAGCTGCCTTCTTGAACCGCTGCAGCCCATGTGCTGTAGGTACACCCACAGTGCAGTTAGGGAGTTCCAGGATTTTGACCCAGCGACAGTGAAGGAATGGCGATATATTTCCAAGTCAGTATGGTAAGTGACTTGGAGGGCAACTTCTAGATGATGTTGTTCCCATCTATTTGCTGCCCTTGTCCTTCTAAATGGTAGTGATCGTGTGCTTGGAAGGTGGCATGGCATGGAATGTTTGTGTGGTGACCGGAGCCATGGGCAGGATGACAATGTGAGTTCCAGAGGATATGAGCCTGATCAGTGCGTGAGAGTTAGTGGTGTTGTCCCTTGAGGTGTGGCATCCTTGTGGATGTGTGATAGCTTTGTGAGTGTGTGAGTTGAGAGTGATGAGGTGGTTGATTTACCTTGACGGAACGGATGAGAACATTTACCCTCTTTTCTGCACTGGATGGCTGACCTCCTCTGTGCTCCGGTGGCGCTGACCGCTGCTGCCACCACCTCCCAGGCCGGATTGGTGACTCTGGTGGACCTCCAGTGGCGAGAGTGGGCTAGACAATGCAGTGGTCTTCAACTGCGTCCAGCAGGTGCTCTAGGGAGGTGTCACTAAATTTCTGGGCTGCCGTCTTCTTTGCTTTCGGGGCCATCTGTCGCCTGGAGCAGTCCTGGTCTGTAGACATGAGGTGTTCTGTGGTCAGGTGCGCTTTAAATATGGCGCCTGGAGCGAGGAAGCACTGAGGTCATGGCATAGTGGGTAAACCTGTGCCTGCCTGCCAGTGACCCGGCATGTTTCCTGTTAACCCATTGTTAAAAAAGGCCAAGAAGAGGACAATACAGTGCAAAAACCTGCCATTGCAGCTGGTGGGTAAAATGGCTTTTATCACGCCGGGCTATTGCACTTAGCACAATTCTGGGGAGTTTCTGCCCTAGTACTTTGTTCTAAAAAATATTTACTCGTGTTAGGAAGAATGCAGAAAAGAGGGCTGTGACTGTTCTCAAGTGTAAAAGCTTAGGAAGGTGTTGTGGTCTAGCAAGAAGGAACTTAAATGACCTAGACCAAGACATCCCAGGTTGTTACTTCAAATTAAGAACCTAACAAAGAACAGGAATAAGCGAAAAGCACCTTTATCTGAGCATGATACACACTTGGAACTCTGCCAAATTAAATAATAATGACAAAAACATTTGGATCATTCAAAACATAATTAGATGCCATAATGGGAGAACTAATGTACTAAAGGGATGAGCTTCAGTGGAATGAATGACTTTTCACCCTTGATTTTTCCTAAGTTCACACTATTAGGCAATAATCCAACTTGAAATGAATTCAGTGAGACTACAGTTTGGAATCTAGTAAAAATAATTTACTACCATAGATTAACATGATGGGGCAAATGGAAATTAGATGGTTTTCATAAATTAACTATCCTCTGATTCTGCAAAGCCCGAATTATAAGTTCACGTGTGAAACCTGAAGTTACATTTTAATTATGTACATGTGTCGGACAACAACAGTTTGCATTATATAACATATTTATTGTAGTAAAAGGTCTCAAGGATTTCCACAGGAGTGTAATCAAACACAAGTTGGTAATGAGTTAGAAAAGAAATGGAACTGATTGGATTGCTCTATAGAGAACTGGCATGGAGTCGATTGGCCAAATGGCCTCTTTCTATGCTGTAATGAAGCTATGACCAGGATTTTACAGTTGGCGTGCGGGAACAGGCCCGTGTCGGGCCTGCATGTAAAATGACGCGCGATGATGTCAGGCATGCATCCCAATGTCACCGCATACCATCGCGATATTTCGGAAGGCGGGTGCGCTATGAGTTCGGAGGCGCACCTGCCATTAAATTACGGGCCAGTTAAGGCCCTTGAGGCACCAATTGTCTTTGATTTTTTGCAGTCTGTGCGATCTTCAGGGTGTCGCACGGCCACAATGGGCAGGCGGGTAGGAGACATTTTCAAAAACCTCATCCACAGGTGGGATAAGAGGGGTGAGTGGGCTCATTAATGTGAGTTGTTAGTACTTTAGATTATTACCTACTGCTACTTGCTTGTGTGAACAGGACAACTTCATTTCGCTTCAGAGCTGCTTTGACAGAAATAACAGACTTCAGTTCAGGACTCTGGAGGAATCATACCACTTGGGGCCTTCCAGGTATCAGACAGCCTTCCCTTACCCTGGGAATGGGGATTGTGCTCTCCGCTGGAGGCACCTCCTCTCAGGAGGAAGAGAGGGTCAGAAGGGGAAGGAGGCCAGGGGTCCATATTCAGCCTCCAGGGGAGCCACCTGTGGGAGGACAGGTGCAAACGCAAGGGCTGCAGGGACAGCAGGAAGTCCAAGGCGGAAGGGGCCGCAGAAGACACCACTATCCTGCTGCCAGGGTTTACAGGCGGCGAAGCAGCTACCTCAATATGCCTGAGGTGCAGTGCCGAAGGAGGCTACGTCTCTCAAGGGAGACAGGGACTTCCATTTGTCAGATGATCGATCCTGAGATCAGCTCCAGCTGTGTGGGTGGACACCCCATGCCAGTGGTGCTGAAGGTCATGGTTGCCCTCAACTTCCATGCCTCCGGCTCTTTCCAGGGGTCGGTCGGTGATCTTTGTGGAGTCTCCCAGTCAGCTGTCCATAGTTTTGTCAAGCTGATGACAGGCACTCTGTTCAGGCGTGCATCGACTTTCATTCACTACTGCTGGGATGAGGCCAGCCAGGCAGAGAGAGCCAGAGGTTTTGCAGCGATTGTTGGCTTCCCCGCGTCCAGGGTACAATAGACGCACACATGTGGCCACCAAGGCGCCAGCAGGTGAGCCCGGTGCCTTCGTCAACAGGAAGGGCTTCCACTCCATGAACGTGCAGATAGTGTGTGACCACAGGATGTAGATTCTTGAAGTCTGTGCAAGGTACCCTGGCAGCTCCCATGATGCGTACACCCTGAGACACTCATAGGTGCTGAGGCTCTTCAGTGCTCCACCTGCAAAACTAATGAAGCACCCAGAGGCTTGTTGAGAACCAACATATTTAATGATTTGCAGCTTAGCATACAGAAATCAAACTAAATGGAAAGTTGTTGAACATCACACCAACTTAACAGTAACTTAAAAGTGGGGCAAAAGAAAACCACTAGCGATAAGCTCATGTTATTGCTAAGGTGCTTTAAGTTTGCGTTTACGGGTGCTATGTCTAGGTGCTTCCCCCTCACTGGCCCCGGCATTGGAGACAGCCTGCTCACTCTGCTGTCCTGTAGGCCCTGATGACCTTGGCGGGCGTCCTCTGGCCCGTGGAGCTTATGCTGGCCCTGCCTGGGGGGCAGCGGCCAGTGGCATTGCTGGAATCTCCCCAGTCGCCGCAGCCTCATTGGATGCCACAGTCACCGGCAGAGGGGTGGAGGAGCTGCTGCCATCATATGGAGTGCCCTGAGAGGAGCCCACAGAGACGACAAGCAGCTTGTGCGCCAATGTCAGGTCGCTTTGGACCTCCCTGCTCGCCATTGATGGATGGTCACCTAGCTGGGATACTGGGTGCCCAATCCATCTCACACACTGACACTGACCAGCTGAGGTCATTGCCGGTGTGAGGGCTTGTAGGTCCGAGTGCATCCTCAGGAAGCCCTGATTGATCTCCTGGAGGAGTCTCTCCATGAGAGTCGCCACTCTCTCCATGGAGGAGGCATTGCACTCGGCCATGAGGGTCAATGCATTGCTCATGCTCCGCATGGACCCCTCTATCATGGAGACCATTGCACGCATTCTCTCATGTATCTCCACCAGATCCTCCCGCAAACCCTGCTGCACTTCCAGCATCTGCTGCCTCAGGGATGACTCCAGAGGTACATCATCAGTCACCGAATGAGCATGTTCCTGGTCCCCAGCAGTCCTCCGACTACCGGTGCCCTAGGCACTCTCTGCCTCCGCTTGCGTCTCAACTCAGTGTGAAGTGCTCTCACTGCTGTGCACCGAGATACTAGCCAACAATCTTATTTCCAGTGAGGTGCTGGTATCTGCACTGGTGCCTGCCTGGCTGAGAGGGTGTGACGCTGGTGCGTTCATATCATCTGTGCCCTCAGAGATGAGCGGTGGCCCCTCAGATTCCTGAGACCGAGGGTGTTCTGTTAAGCCTGAAAGGAAGAACAAGGACATGTGATTAGTTGAATTAGTTACACTGTTAATGTTCATGTCTGGCACCCGGATCAAGATGCCCTCGTCTTTCCATTATCAATGGGGATTCCATGTTGGAGGCTGAAATCAATATCCAGTCAACAGTGGAATGGTTGCAATGACAGACATTCTGACCTCAGTGCACTGCACCCGTACCTCCCTGTGGCACCCCAACCTCACCACAGCCGGTTTACGTAAGTGCATGGTGCCTCTCCAGCTCCAGGGCCCCCTGCTCATATCTGGGAAGGATTAGAAGGTGGGGCGGCCTTCCACCAGTCCGCAGCCTCGCAACGTTATTGTGGGCTGTCTTCTCCTGAAAGGAGAGAGGAGCATCGATTAGTCCACCCTATATCTCCATTGCCATTGCAGCCTTGCCACCCCCACCTGAGGAAAACCTTGCAGGGCTCAACCGATTTGTGAACCTGGAGCTGCAAAACATTCATTCCAAGCAACCAGGATTCACTCCCTTGCCCAGATGCTGCCTCATTGACATTTGCCACTCACACTCTAAGATCTCTGAGGTCCGGGAGAGTGGGGGGTTCCCTAACTGCTGTGCTAAGTGACCCATGCCAACATGGTACTCACCCTTCCCAATTGCAGAAGGACACTAAACCGCTTGCAGCACTACACCCATTTGTGCCTCACCACATCATAGGAGCTGACTGTGATGCCACCTCCTCCCAGGCATTTTTGGTTAGGTGGGGTGGCCTCCTCCTCCCGTCCTCTGGGGCAATAATGATATCCCTGTGTGCTGCCACCTCCTCCAGGAAGGCAGTGAGGCACTTGTCGGAAAACCTTGGGGCCGACTGCCCCGTCGACCTGCCCTCCCGCCTGCCCTGTTCTCCGACGACGCTATGCATTGCTGATCTGCGAAGACAATGGCAGCCTTAGCGCAGCCCCCTGTGCTGGTTTTGAAAAGGCCACCGGGTTGTCATTGGACCTGGCAGACATTGGCCTCCCACCCCTGCCCGCCCCTTCCTGTATTAATCCTGGGAAATGTGCATTACGCTGGGTGGGCCTTAATTGGCCCACCCGCGTATAATGGCGATGTGCACCCAATCGCAGGCGGCGGTCGGGTTCTCGACCACCCCTGCCCATTCCCGCCTAGTCTGCGCACCGACTGAAAAATTCAGGCTTATAACTTTATAAGGAGAGATTAGCACAGCTGAACCAAATGTTTGATCAAAGAGATAACTTGAAATGAGCCTTACAGGAGGAGGGAGAGGAGCAGAGAGATGCAAAGATGCTGAGAGGTCAGAATTGAAGGAGCCCAGAGATTTTGGAGGGCCTTAGGGCTGGAAGAAGTTACAAAGATAGGGAGTGGCGAGGCTATGGAGAGATTTGAAATCACACTTCAAATGGGAGATATATGTTCTTTATATTGTGAAGATGTCTGCAATTCATATAACTGCTGTACCCACATCCTAGGTTGGATAATTAGTACCAGCTCCTCTGTCACCTACATGCTGTGTTCTATTTACAGAAATTAGTTTCTTTACTCTGGGGGATTTGCAACTTAATGTACAGATTGTAATTTCTTTGGTAATATTTTATTTAGTACAGGTATTATCCATGGAACATAGAATGGGAATATTTGTGTCATATGTCAGCACATTGCTTGCATATGACATAATAGTGCACAATATTCCAGTTAAAAGTGATTACCAGTTGTGCACTTCCGGGAATTGGCTCTTGGGGAAAGATTTTCCCCCAGTTGGGGGGGAGTGCGGGTGCGGGAACGGGCGTGGGTGGGCACGCCTCCGATTGGCACCCTCGATTGGGGGCTTGCCACTATTTTACGTGGGCGAGCCAATTAAGGCCCGCCCAGCGTGATGTCCACCAGGAAACGCTATGTGCTCCCTGTGCAGGTGGGGCGGGGGGTTGGGGGGGATTCTCTGAGCTGAAGACCGCACAGATTTCCCTGAGGCTAAGTGCTGCCTCAGGGAGATCAGCTCGGAATTAAAATTTTTATTGAAATTATAAAAGTTTCCCTGACATGTCCCCTCATGTGACACTGTCGCATGAGTTGGGACATGTCCATAAATTTTATTGAAAGATTTGATAAAAATTTAAATACCCTCATGAAACCTCATCCCGCCCGTGGATCAGGTTTCATGCTTTTTCTGAAGCCCACCAGGGATCTCAGTCTGTCCCCCAACCTTAAGGTTGGACGGGCAGGTCCATTAATTACCTTAATTAGTTTTTCAATAGCCTCAATAGGCCATTGACAGGTCGGCAGGCGCGCAGCTGACTTGGCTGCGACCCCGCCAACCTGAAAATGGAAATGATGCGGGGTGACGTTAGGTATTCCACCCAACGTCATTCCGCGTCATTTTACCCATTGGCGAGTGGGCCCCACCCCCGCTCACCGACCGGAAGATCCTGCCATTGAAAATTTTGCTGAATCATCTTTCATTGCCTCAGATGTCCCAATGCGTTAGACAGCATCTAGTACCCTGCATTTCTGAACAAATTACTGTTATGTGGCCTCCCTAAAAACCATCTTTATGGGTATCAACTCAGGGTTCATCAGGGGAGTGAGCTCGATTCTATTCTCTATCACCAACAGCTGCAGGAACCTGCATTTATATAGCACGTATAATGTAGCAAGACATCCTCAGAGGAGCACTATCAAAAGAAAATTGGCTGAGCCACATAAGAGCTCTGTAGACTAAAAGCTTGGCCAAAGAGGTAGATTTTAAGGAGCATCTTAAAAGAGGAGAGAGAGGAAAGAAGTGAAGAGGTTTAGGGAGGGCACAGGTAGTTAAAAACACTGCTGTCAATGGTGCAGCGATTAAAGTCGTTAAGGCTGGAATTGGCAGAACACAGAAATCTCAGAAGTTTGTAGGTGTCGGGGAGGTCATGTAGATAGAGATTGCCAAGGGCAAAGAAAGATTTGAAATCAAGGGTGAGAATGTTCAGATTATAGTGTCCAGACTGGAACCAATGTAGATCAGGACTAGTGGGTGAATGGGACTTAGTACAAGTTTGGATTTGGAAAGTGAAGGTTTTAATAAGTTCAAGCTTATGTGAAGTGGAAGATGGAAGTCTGGCCATGAGAGCATTTAAATAGAAAAGTCTAGAAGGTAACAAAGCATGGATGAGTGTTTCAACGGTAGCTGCGCTGAGGCAGGGGCAGAGATGGGCAATTTTTTATAAATTCCTTCATGGAATAGCTGGGCCAGCATTTGTTTCCCATCCCTATTTGCCCTTGAGAAGGTGGTGGTGAACTGCCTTCTTGAACAGCAGCCATTCATCTGGTGTATGTTTACCTACAGTGCTTTTAGGAAGAGAATTCCAGGATTATGAACTCACAACAGTGAAGGAACAATGATATAGTTTCAAGTTAGGAAGGTGGGTGGCTTGGAGGGGCACTAGCAGGTGGTGGTTTCCCATGTACCTGCTGCCCTTGTTGTCTAGATGGTAGAGGTCACGAGTTTGGAAGGTGCTGTTGAAGAAGTCTTGGTGAGTTGCTGTAGTGAATATTATATATGGTACACACTGCTGTCACCTTGGACTGGTGATGAAGGGAGTGAATGTTCAAGGTGCTCAATGGGTTGCTGATTATGTGGGCTGCTTTGTCCTGGATGGTATTGAGCTTCTTGAGTGTTGTTGGAGCTGCACTCATCCAGGCAAGGGGAGAGTATTCCATCACATTCTTGATTCTCTCTTGTTGGAGATGGTCATTGCCTAGCACTTGTGTGGCATGAATATTACTTCCCACTTATTAGCCCAAGCCCGAAGATTGTCCAGGTCTTGCAGCATATGGCACAAACTGCTTCGGGAGCCACGAATGGTGCTGAACATTGTACAATCATCAGTGAACACCCCCACTTCTGACCTTATGATGGAAGGAAGATCATTGGTTAAGGAGCTGAAGACGGTTGGGCCTAGATCACTACCCTGGCGAATGCATGCAGAGATGTCCTGCGCCTATGATGTTTGGCCTCCAACAACCACAACCACCTTCCTTACTAAGGTAGAAGTTGGCAATCTTGATGAGAGTGTGGATATGTGGTCAGAAGCTCATCTATGAATTTTGATTTGCAATTTTTCTGGGCATTAGTATTGAATCATTTCTACAGACATGGACTGAAACCCACGAGTGGCTATTCAGATGTCGTCATCATATCACTGCATTCACTACCATTCCTTTGCAGAACAAGTAGCCCCTCTCAGAATTCATTGTGCTCCATAAAATATAAAACATACATGTTTCTAATATCTGTGCAAAAAACTGCTCTGTATTTTCTAAAGATCAATATTCATAGAATATTTCATTTATAGTATATAATCATAGAATCATAATTATTTTCAACTAAGCATTTAGTGTGTTAGGTTATATTATGTAGCAAATTTAAAATAGTGTTATAAAATAAGGAGTCTATTAATTATGATACAAATAGCATCATAAACTGAAAAGATTATACTCATGGCGGGTGTAGTATGTAAAGATGATTTTTTTTCAGTTGATTAGTAGGGACATGCTTACATTTATTTCAATTATCTATTTGGAAACCACCAGTCTTTTATATTTTCTTATTCATCAGAAAGAATAACAGAAGTCAAGACAGACATCTATGTGACAAGCTTTGGACCTGTTTCAGACACTGACATGGTAAGTACAAATATGTTTTTGAAATATAAACATGTTCATTGTTCAATTTTTGCAATGCATGTAACAAATAATAATAAAGGAGTGTGTTTATTTAATGTAATTGTGGGTGGGATTTTGTGTTCAGCGGCGAAGCAAAGCACTTGCTGCTGATCTCCAAAGTTGCCCACAAAGATCTAGCGATCTCATAACATGGACTTCCCCTTTCCTGATGGCAGTTTACATCCGGTGCCAAGTCAAGGGGATCTCCGGGCAGCCAGCAACAGTGATGCCAGCAAGCAAAATAGCAGATAATCACATTGCAGTGCTCTCATAGACAGCAAACCAGGAAGTTAAAAGTATATTTTATCCTTCACTTTAAATTTAAATTTTCATATAGCGAAATAAATGATTATGCTTGGATTAAGACAGAAGATAAAATCCATAAAAATGATTTTAAAAACGTAAAGTCAGCTTTTCAAGGCTGGTCTTTAGCAGTGATTATGACCTATCAACTGTTAAAAACCCAGTTACATCTCATTCAACAAGGTATAACTTTTTCAAGAGTTTTTACAGTGAATCTAACGGCAAAAGCACAAGTTTTCATCAATTCACTGTCTGCTCAGGTTTGCGCACTGGGAACATCAACACCGTACCCTCTGTAGGAGTGTGGCATCACTGAATCATCAAACCATAGAATGGTTACAGCACAGAAAGAGACCATTCGACCTGTTGTGTCTGTACCAGCTCTCTGCAAGAGCAATTTACCTAGTCCCATTCCCCCACCTTTTCCCCATAGCCCAACAGATCTTTTCTCTTCAGATACTTATACAATTCTCTTTTGAAGCCCTCAATTTAATGTGCCTCCAGTTCACTCTCAGAAGTGCATTCCAGCTCCTAACGACTCGTTGCATTAAAAGGTTTTTCCTCATGTCACCATTGTTTCTTTTACACCTTAAATTGGTGCCCTCTGGCTCTGGACTTAGCCACCAAAGGGGTCAGTTTCCCACGATCTGCTCAGTCCAGTCTCCCCTTAATCATTTCTTCCCCAAGGAGAACAACCCCAGCTTCTGCAACCTATCCGCAGAACTGAAGTTCCTCATCCCTGGAACCATTTTTGTGAATTTTTTCTGCACTCTCTCTAATACTTTCACATCTTTCCTGAAGTGCAAAACCCAGATCTAGTCACAGTTGAGGCTGAACCAATGCTTTATACAGGTTTATCATAACTTCCTGGCTTTTGTATTCAATGCCCCTGTTTATAAAGTCCAGGATCCTGTATGCTTTATGCCCCACTTTCTCAACCTGCCTTGCCACCTTCAATGATTTGTGCACATATAACTCAGGTCTCTCTGCTCCTGAACCTCCTTTAGAATAGTACCTTTCATTTTATATTGCCTTGCCTCATTCTTCCTTTGAAAATGAATCACTTCACGCTGCATAAATTTCACCTGTCACTTGTCCACCCATCCCACCAACCTGTCTATGTCCTTCGAAGTTTAACACTATCCTCTTCAGAACTCACGGGAGAGGTGGCCACGACTGGGACTACAGAGAGTCCCAGAGGGAAGCAAACTGCAATGGAGCTCGGACAAAGGTAAGTCCAGAGTCTTGTTGGGGCCTGCCAACCTGGGGGTGAGGGCTGGTGTGGATAGACCAGGGGAGGGGGAAACATGGGGTTGGGGGGGAAATGGTGGGGGTTCTTCTGATAGACATAGGGGTCTCAAAATGGAGTCCCCCTTTCCCGGCCACCAGTCTGCCAGGTTTCACTTGGTGAGCTGGGCATTTGGAGCCAGCTTCCCCCATCAGCTAAAATCCCAGTGGTGGCAGGAGGAGGCCCCTAAGTAGCCTCAATTGGTCCACAGGCAAGCATTGCTATTAAAATTGAAGCGGGGTTGGGCGGAGGAACATAGATTCTGGGAATGGCCCCGCTTGCATGGCGCTCAATTTTATACCCCCCGCCCCACTTTCTTCCATCCCGTTTCTTGGGTTTTTTAAAAGTTTCCCCACCACCAAGATTAAACTGACTGGCCTATAGTTGCTAGACTTATCCATACATGCTTTTTTGTTCTAGGGTGTAACATTTGTAGTTATCCTGTTCTCAGGCATCACCTTTGTACCTAAGGAGGATTGAAAAATTATGGCCAGTCAATTTCCGTCCTTATCCATTTTTATCCATTTTGGTCGGAAGAATAAAAAGACGACTTATTATTTAAATGGAGAGAAACTTCAGAATGCTTCAGTGCAGAGGGATCTGGGTGTCCTTGTACATGAATCGCTGAAAGCAAGCATGCAGGTACAGCAGGTAATAAGGAAGGCAAATGGAATTTTGGCATTTATTGCTAAAGAAATAGAGTATTGAGATAGTGAACTGTTGTTGCAACTGTACAAGGCATTGGTAAGACCGCACCTGGAGTATTGTGCACAGTTTTGATCCCTTTAATTGAGCAAGGATGTAATTGCATTGGAAGTGGTGTACAGGAGTTTCACTAGATTGATTCCAGAGATTTCCTCATTGTCTTATGAGGAGAGATTGAGCAGTTTAGGCCTTTACTTGCTAGAATTTAGAAGGATGAGAGGAGACCTAATTGAGGTATATAAGATGCTAAAGGGGATAGACATGGAGTGGATGTTTCCCCTTGTGGGGCATTCTGGAATGAGAGGCCATAGTTTTAGGCTAAGGGGTAGTAGTTTTAAATCAGAGATGAGGAGGATTTACTTTTCTCAAAGGGTCGTGAATCTGTGGAATTCACTACCTCAGAGTGCAGTGGATGCCGGAATGCTGAATAAATTTAAGGAGGAGATAGACAGATTTTTAATTAGTAATGGGTTGACAGGTTATGGGGAGAGGGCGGGAAATTGGAGTTGAGGCTGAAATGAGATCAGCCATGATCGTAATGAATGGTGGGGCAGGCTCGAAGGGCTGAATTGCCTACTCCTGCTCCTAGCTCTTATGTTCTTATGTTCTTCCCTCAGTATCCTTGGATGCATATCAACCAGTCCTGATGAATTGCGAAATTTAGGACACCAATTTATTATGATTGGCAAAAGAAGCAAAAACAACATGAGGAAAAATCTTTTTATGCGGTGAATGGTTTGGATCTGGAATGCACTGCCTGAGAGTGGGTGGAGACAGATTCAATTGTGGCTTTCAAAATAGAGTTGTAGGGCTAAGGGGAAGGGGACTAGGTGAGCTGAACTTGCAGAGAGCCGACACAGAAAGGATGGGCCAAATGGTCACTCTCTACGCTGTGACCATTCTATGATTCTAAGTACAGGCAGCATATCTAAAAACTTTCCTTACAAACTATTAGACCATCCACTGCCTCAACTATCTCTTCTTTCAAAATGACATGGGTAGCATCTTCTTCCTTGGTAAAGACATGTGCAAAGTATTCATTTAACACATCAGCCATGCATTGTGTCTTGATGTATAAATTCCCTTTTAGGCCCATAATCAGTCCCACTCCTCCTTTTCCCCCACTTTTACAATTTATATGCCTATAGAGAACTTTTGAATTTTCTTTTATGTTTGCTGCTAGTTTGGGCTGACAAGTGGCAAGTAACATTCACGCCACCCAAGTGCCAGGCAATGACCATCTCCAACAAGAGAGAATGTCACCATCTCCCCTTGACGTTCAATGGTATTACCATCATTGAATCCCCCACTATCAACATCCTGGGAGTTACTATTGACCAGAAACCGAACTGGACTAGCCATATAAATACTGTGGCTACAAGAGCAGGTCAGAGGCTAGGAACCCTGTGACAAGTAACTCAACTCCTGACTCCCCAAAGCCTGTCCACCATCTACAAGGCACAAGTCAGGAGTGTGATGGAATACTCCCCACTTACCTGGATAAGTGCAGCTCCCACAACATTCAAGAAGCTTGACACTATCCAGGACAAAGCAGCCCACTTGATTGTCACCACATCCACAAACATTCACTCCCTCTACCACTGACGCACAGTAGCAGCAGTGTGTACCATCTACAAGATGCACTGCAGGAATTCACCAAGGGTCCTTAGACAGCGCCTTCCAAACCCACGGCCACTACCATGTAGAAGGATAGGGGCAGCAGATAGATGGCAACACCACCACCTGGAAGTTCCCCTCCAAGTCACTCACCATCCTGACTTGGAAATATATTGCCGTTCCCTCACTGTCACTGGGTCAAATCCCTGGAACTCCCTTTGTAACAGCACTGTGGGTATACCTACATCACATGGACTGCAGCAGTTCAAGAAGGCAGCTCACCACCACCTTCTCCAGGGCAACTAGGAATGGGCAATGAATGCTGGCCCAGCCAGCGAAGCCCACATCCTGTGAATAAATAAAAAAACATTCCCATATGCTCTCTTAGCTTCTCTTATTTGTTTTTTCATTGTCCCCCCATCCCTCACTGAACCTTCTATTTTCAGCCTAGTTCTCAATTGTGTTTTCCACCTGACATTTGTCATACACATTTTTTTCTGCTTTATTTTAGTCTCTAAATCTTTCATTATACAGGGGGCTCTGAATCTGTTTGCCCTACCTTTCCTCCTCAAGCAATGTACCTTGACTCTACTTGAACTACCTCCTCTTTAAAGGCTACCCATTGTTCTAGTGTAATTTTACCTGCCAGTCTCTGGCTCCAAATCACCTGGACCAGACCTGTTCTCAACCCATTGAAGTTGGCTCTCCCCCAGTTATTTTTATCCTGGATTTCTCCTTTTCCATAGGCATCCCAAACATTATGATACTATGAACACTGCTTCTAAATGTTACACTGCTGACACTTGATGCACCTCATTCCCCAGAACCAGATCCAGCAATGCCTTCTTCCTTGTTGGACTGGAAACCATACTGATGTGAAAAATTCTCTTGAACACACTGTCGAAACTCTTGCCCCTCTCTTCCCCTTACACTATTACAATGCCAGTCTATACTTTCAAGAACACTTTAATCACAGAAAATAGTTGATTTTCAAGGACTAAGAACATTCTGGAAGAACTTGTGTTTTAAAAGACACTATTCCTTAAAGGGTTAATGCAAGACACTGATTGCTATTCCTGGAGGGGAAAAAAAAATCTGTAATTAAGCAGTTGTAAAGAATCTGGAAACCTCTTGACCTTGGATGACTGTGTACAAAGGCAGTCACGTAGTAGTTTATGGCTCTGAAAAAAAACCATGCCTGGAAGAAGGCGTTTAAAAGCTGGTTTTGGTTTTGTTTTTGAGAAGCAACGTTCTGTATCTAAACACATATAGCATTTGAAACAAAACAGATGAACTGATAGCGCAAATAGAAATAAATAAGTATGATCTGATAGCCATTACAGAGACATGGCTGCACGATTACATAGATTAGGACCTGAATGTTGAAGGGTATATGACATTTAGGAAGGATAGAAAGTTAGGAAAAGGTGGAGGGGTGGCTCTGTTAATTAATGATAGGATTAGCACGTTAGAGAGGAGTTCAGGAAACTGGAATGTAGAAGCAGCTTGGGTTGAGATGAGAAATGATAAAGGCAAGAAGTCACTTGTGGGAGTGGTGTTCAGGCTTCCTAATTGTAACTACACAGTAGGACAAGGTATAAAAAAAGAGATAATGCGAGGTCGTCATAAAGATACAATGATAATCATGGGGGATTTTAATCTATATATAGACTGGAAAAATCAGATGGGCAAAGGTGGCATAGATGAGGAGTTCATAGAATATTTTTGGGATAGTTTCGTGGAACAGAATGTTCTGGGGCCAATCAGAGAACAAGCTAAATTGGACCAGGTATTGTGCAACTAGGTACAATTCATTGATAGCTTCATAGTGAAGGCACCCCAACTGGCAATGATCATAATATGATTGAGTTTTACATTCAGTTTGAGAGAGAGAAGAGTGAGTCCATGACTAGTATTTTAAACTTAAATAAGGTTGTAAAGAAAGCTTTTGGCATACTGGCCTTCATAAATCAAAGGATTGAGAATAGGAGTTGGGATGTTATGGTGAGGTTGTATAAGACATTGGTGAGGCCAACTTTGGAGTATTGTGTGCAGTTCTGGTCGCCTAACTACTGGAAGGATATCAGTAAGATTGAGAGAGTACAGAGAAGATTTACTAGGATGTTGCCGGGTCTTAAGGAGTTGAGTTACAGGGAAAGATTAAACAGGTTAGGACTTTATTCCTTGGAGCGTAGAAGAATGAGGGGAGATTTGATAGAAGTTTACAAAATTGTGAGGGGTATAAACAGAGTAAATGCGAGTAGGCTCTTTCCACTTAGATTAGGAGAAATAAACATGAGAGGACATGGCTTTAGGGTGAAAGGGGAAAGGTTTAGGGGGAACATTAGGGGGAACTTCTTCACTCAGAGAGTGGTGAGAGTGTGGAACGAGCTACCATCTGACGTGGTAAATGCGGGCTCACTCTTGAGTTTTAAGAATAAATTAGATAGATACATGGATGGGAAAGGTCTGGAGGGTTATGGACTAGGTGCAGGTCAATGGGATTAGCGGAATAATATTTCGGCACAGACTAGAAGGGCCGAATGGCCTGTTTTCTGTGCTGTAGTGTTCTATGGTTCTATGGTTCTAAGGGCAATAATTAGGGCATGAAAGCAGAGTTAGCTAAAGTGAAATGGCAAATGAGGTTAAGGGATAGGTCAATAGAGATGCAGTGGCAGACTTTTTAAGGGATATTTCAGAATACACAGAATAGATACACTCCAATGAGAAAAAAATACCAAGGGGAGGACCCACCATCCTTGGTTAACTAAAAAAGTTAAAGGCAATGTCAAACTGAAAGAAAAATGATAACATTACACAAAGATGGGTGGCAGGTCAGAAGATTGGACAGAATATAAAAAAACAGCAAAGAATGACTAAAAGATCAATAAGGAGGGAAAAATTAGAATACGAGACGAAGCTAACTAGAAATGTAAAGACGGGTAGTAAGAGTTTCTGTGGTTATTTAAATAAGAAAAGAGTCAAAAAGTGAGTGTTGGTCCTATAGAAAGTGAGTCTGCTGAATTGATAATGGAAAATAAGGAGATTGCAAATGAATTGAATTGGTATTTTGCATCGGTCTTCACTACAGATACAAGCAACATCCCAGAAATAGCTGTAAGTCAGGAAATGGAGGGGAGAAAGGAACTCGGGCAAATTACAATTATCAAGGAAGTGGTATTGAGCAAATTGTTGGAACTGTGGGCTGACTTCATCCGAGGGTCTTGAAAGAAGTGCATAGTTATATAGTTAATGCATTGATTTTAATTTTCCAAAACTCCCTGGATTCGGGGAAGATTCAGTTAGATTGGTAGATAGCAAATGTAACTCTTTTATTCAGAAAGGAGGGAGACAGAAAATAGGAAACTACCCTTACACATACCCTTAACAGCTTAACATCTGTCATAGGGAAAATGTTAGAAGCTATTATTAAAGATGTTATAGTAGTGGACTTTAGAAAAATTCAAGGTAAACAATGGTTTTGTGAAAGGGAAATCATGTTTAACCAATTTCTTGGAGTTCTTTGAAGAAGTCACATGTATTGTGGATAAAGGAGAATTGGTGGATGTACTGTACTTGGATTTCCAGAAGGCATTGGATAATGTGCCACATCAAACGTTATTGCAGAAAATAAAAGCTCATGGTATATTAGCATATTGGCATGGATAGAAGATTGACTAGCTAACAGAAAGCAGAGAGTTAGCATTTTTTTTTCCTGGTTGGCGGGATGTAACAAGTGGTGTGCCATAGGGATCAGTGCTGGTGCCTCAACTTCTTAGAATATGTATAAATTACTTTGATGAAGGGACTGAAGGTATGGTTGATAAATTTGCTGACGACACAAAGATAGTTGTGAAGATGACATGAGGAGGCTACAAAGTGACAGACAGGTTAAGTAAGTGGGCAAAGATCTGGCAAATGGAGTTTAATGTGGGCAAATGTGAAATTGTCCATTTTGGCAGGAAGAATAAAAAAGAAGCATATAATCTAAATGGTGAGAGGTTGCAGAGCTCTGAGATTCAGAAGGATCTGGGTGTCCTAGTGCATGAATAACAAAAGGCTAGTATGCAAGTACAGCAAGTAATTAGGAAAGCTAATATAATGTTATCATTTAGACCATAAGACCATAAGACATAGGAGCAGAAATTAGGCCATTCGGCCTGAGTCTGCTCTGCCATGCAATCATGGCTGATAAAATTTATTGTGAGGGGAATTGATTCCAAAAGTAGGGAGTTATGCTTCAGTTATACAGGGCACTGGTGAGACCATATCTGGAGTACCGTGTACAGTATGGGTCTCCTAATTTAAGAAAAGATGTAAATGCTTTGGAAGTAGTTCAGAGAAGGTTTACGAGACTAATACCAGGAGTGGGAGGGTTGTCTTATGAGGAAAGGTTGGACAGGCTAGGTTTGTATCCACTGGAGTTTAGAAGAGTTGGAGGAGACTTGACCTTTAAGATCCTGAGGGGTCTTGACAGAGTTGATGTGGAGAGGATGTTTCCTCTTGTTGGAGAATCTAGAACTAGGAGGTCACTGTTTAAAGTAAGGGGTCACTCATTTAAGACCGAGATGAGGAGGCATTTTTTTTTCTTAGAGGGTCGTGGGTCTTTGGAACTCTCTTTCTCAAAAGACAGTGCAAGCAGAGTCTTTGAACATTTTCAAGGCAGAGCTAGATGGATTCTTGATAAGCAAGAGAGTGAAAGGATATTGGGGGTAAGCAGGAGTGTGGACTGGAGGTTACAATCTGATCAGCCATGGAGCGGACACCTGTAAATTCAAGGAGGCAGAATGTCATTACTGCCGTAGGAAAGGTCACGTGGCAAGGCAGTGCTGGGCAAACCTGAAGCAACCTGCAAAACAGCAAACCAACATGGTTGAATTAAAGAATACAGCAGAACTGAAGCTGCTAATACCAATGTTTATTCCCCGTATAACATTACAGCTGTGAAAACCAAACCCATCACTGTGACAATCCAAGTTAATGAGAAGCCACTAATAATGGAGGTGGACATGGGTGCCTCAGCTAGGGTGGTGGGAGAGCACACTTTCAGGTGCCTAAATGAAGGTAGACAGCCAATTAACCTGGAGTGAACAACCATTAAATTAAGGACATACACGGGAGAATCCATTCAGGTAAAGGGCATTGGCAAAGTGCCAGCTTCTTACAAGAAACAGACAACCCAGCTGCCTGTAATAATTGCGAAAGGAGAAGGACCCAGTCTTTTAGGCTGAGACTGGCTACTGAAGATCAGGCTCAACTGGTCTGAGATATTTCACCTAAAATCTGATGGAGTTCCAGAACTTCTAAGAAAATTAAACATGGCTTTTCGGGATGAACTAGGGAAGTTCAAAGGCATGCAGGCCAAGATACATGTGGAGCCACAGGCGACACCTTTAAAGCAAGACCTGTGACTTCTACATTGAAAGAAAAGGTTGATGAGGAGCTGTGCTGGTTAGAAAAGCTGGGCATTATCCAACCTGTTCAATTCTTGGAATGGGCTGCACCTTTAGTTCCAGTGGTTAAGCCCAACTGCACCATACATATCTGTGGAGACTATAAATTGACCGTAAATAAGGCAGCCAAACTAGACAAGTACCCTATCCCAAGGATAGATGACTTATATGCCAAACTGGCTGGAGGCATGCCCTATATGAAATTGGATATGAGTCACGCTCACCAGCAACTAGAGCTCAATAACACACTGAGGGAGTACGTAACCATTATTTTTTTTAATTTATTCATGGGATGTGGGCTTTGCTGACTGGGCCAGCATTTATTGCCCATCCCTAGTTGCCCTTGAGAAGGGAGCTGCCTTCTTGAACCGCTGCAGTCCATGTGGTGTAGGTACACCAACATTGCCAGTGCTGTTAACACACACAAGTGTCTCTATCAGTACACCTGTCTACCCTTCAGGGCCTCATCGGCATTTGCTATCTTCCAGAGAACAATGGACATACTTTTGCAAGGACTCCTACGATTAATTGTATATCTAGATGATGTCCTTAGCATGGGGTTAACCGAGACAGAACACTTGACCAACCTGGAGGAGATGCTAAGGACTTTCATGGAATCTAGCATATGGTTAAAGAAGGAAAAGTGAACATTTCAGGCACCAGAAGTGACTTACTTAGGCCACAGGGTGGATGCCATGGGACTGCACCCAGTAGAAGACAAAGTTCAGGCAATAAAAGATGTGCCATCACCATCCAATATAACAGAACTCAATTCCTTCCTGGGCATGATCAACTACTATAGCCGCTTCTTACCAAACCTATAAACTGTGTTGGCACGATTACACTTGTTACTAAAAAAGAATTACCATTGGTCTTGGGGGGGGTCACAACAGGAAGAAGCCTTCATGAAAGCAAAGGAATTGTTACATTTGTCATGTTTATTGGTACATTACAACCTGTTGAAAGAGCTGGTATTAACATGTGATGCCTCTTCCTATGGAGTGGGAGCTATGCTATCCCATAAAATGGAAAATGGGTCTGAAAGGCCCAATGGCTATGTCTCGAGAACCTCTCCACAGCCAAGAAAGGCTATTCCCTGCTAGAAAAGGATGGTTTATCAGTGATATTCGAGGTGAAGAAATTTCACCAGTACCTGCATGGTCGCCATTTCACCATTGTGTCAGACCATAAACCATTAATGGGTTTATTCAGCGAGGACAAGGCAATCCTGCCAATAGCATCAACAAGGATACAATGATGAGCTCCAACATTTTTGTGTACGAGTATACTTTTATGCACCGTCTCTGCTTACACATTGCAAATGCAGATACACTCAGTCGTCTCCCATTGCAGACAGAATTGTAAATGCTCCCGTTCCACAAGAATTAGTGCTATTAATGAATTTCTTAGATTCTTTGCCTGTGTGTGCAAAACAAATTAGAAATTGGACGAACAGAGATCCAACAACAGATCCAAAGTCAGAGACTTTGTCTTAAAAGGATGACCAAACTTGACTGTATCTGAAGAATTGAGACCATTCCATGTCAGACAGATGGAATTGAGCTGCCAAGGTGGGATTTTGTTATGGGGGTCAAGAATGGTCGTCCCACCACAATGCAGAGAACCGCTCTTGACAGAACTCCACACTGCCCATCCATGCATATCAAAAATGAAAATGTTTGTGCAAAGCTATGTCTAGTGGCCAGGCATTGATGGAGATATTGAAAACTTGGCCAAGCACTGTCTCCACTGTCAGCAACAACAGAAGTTGCCTGTTCCGGCTCCCCTGCATCCGTGGGAGTGGCCTGGTCGACCCTGAGTTTGATTACTTTTTGATTACGTAGGACCATTCTTGGGCACCATGTTCTTGTTAATTGTAGATGCACATTCCAAAAGGATGGACGTATATGAAGTCAAGTCGCCAACGTCAAACACAACTATAGAGAAGCTACGTCACAATTTCAGTATACATGGCCTACCTGGAATTGTCATTTCAGATAATGGCAGCACCACTTTTACCAGCACAGAGTTTCAGAAATGTATTGATCTGAATGGAATCAGACATATTAACAGCCCCTTACTATTCCTCATTGAATGGCCTAGCCAAGAAGGCAGTACAAATTTTTGTCTGGTATGAAAAAGCTGTCGGAAGGCACTCAGGAATCTCAACTTTCCCCGCTTTCTTTTCAGTTATCATACAACACCACATTTGACTACGGGTTCAACACTGTCTGAATTATTGATGAAACGCTGGCTATGTACATGGTTAAGCCTGGTGTTTCTGAATTTAGAGGGAAGGGAGAGCATAATCAGAGTAATTAAAAATTGAACCACGACATACACAGCAAAGCTTGCACATTCACTGTAGGTGACACAGTATTTGTGCAAAATTTCAGCAGTGGACCCTGTTGGGCTTCTGGAACTATTGTCACAGAGACTGGTCCATTATCTTACCAACAAGTGGGAGATAGAATCGTCCATAAGCACATAGATCATTATCATGCCAGAGAGACAGTCCAACTATTCCGCCTGTGTTTCACGTGAACCATCAATTCCTGAGGTGACTGGTCAGCCTAGAATAGGCATGCCCAATATCTCTGTAGAATTGCCAAACCCTGAACTACCACGTTCCGATGATGTGTCTCATGCTACAGTTCCAGATCCTGTCAATCCTATTGAGGAACCTCAAGTGGTAGAGCTACGCCGCTCTGGCCATATAAGGAGAGCACCTCAGAGACTTAATCTTCAATCACCTGAAATTGTATATATGTATATGTTGTTGGATGTTCAAATGTTTCCCTGTTAATAGAAATTGTAAAAAAAAACTAAAGGGGGAGGAAATGTGGTAACTGCGGGTATAGCTGTCTATCAGGGGTCATATGATGTTCTATGAAGGCTCCGACCAGTGAGCTCTAACGGTGGGAAATCCGGGGGGTGGGGCTTCCTGATGAGAGTCCTGATCGAGCGTGTAGCACCTGAAAAGCTCTCTGTAATAAAGTTTAGCTGTTTCATGTTGAAACCTGTCTGCTCTGTTGAGTCATCACAGGACCCCTTGAACTTACCCGGGACTCTGGTGCCCGGACTTAAGCTTTGATGTCCTCCTGCATTTCTCCTTCTCTCTATTGCAGCGCTGTCACTGCAGGGACTGGAGAGCTGCAGGCCAATCAGATTAGCTGGCAGCTCTCTAAAGCAGGAATTCCTCTCGAGTGAGGGTCAGAAGTTGCGCCTGCAGCCACTTAATGCTTTTTCAAGTATGAAATGGCTGTGGGGCACTCAGAGTAGTGGGACGTGAGACTCCGCCATCCAAAAAATTTAGGTCATAAACTCATTCACAGGGGTTAGAAGCCAGAAACAGCTGTGAATACCTTGTTTTGTGGCAATTCTTGGCACGGATAAAATGAAGAACTTATATCACATTAAGAATTTACCATTCTTTATCATGCCATCAGAAAAAAATATTCTGTCGTATTACCTGCAAAAAAAAATCAGCTCTCCATAGGGCTTGAAATGTGCCTGCTCCTTTAACAGTGCTGACGTCTTTAAGGCACATGAGGGGCCCAGGTTTCCTCCTGCCTTCATAACTACGGAAAATAGTGCATCCCAAAGTACACCCATGTTTAATTCAACCCAAGAATTAATTTAGTTACTAAGCTCCTGACTCAGGCTGAGCATATGTACTCTAATTGTGAAAATGCTGGAAATACTCAGCAAGTCATGCAGCATCTGTGGAGAGAAATGGGACGGAATTTTATCGGGCAACTTAGAAGAGTTCAGAAGTGGGAGGGCTGTGATATGGGAGTGGACCGTGTTTAGCTAAAAGTTCTGACTTCTTTATATTGCTCCTGGATTTTACCAGTGGCGGCAGTGACATAGCGGGAGATCAGTTATGGTATTTGAAAGTCCAATTAACTGCAGTAGTAAGGCACATTTCACATTTTACTGATGATACACAGGGAACAAAGTGCTTCAGAACCTTGCCTGGTTAAATGAGGCAGCAAAGAAGCAAAAGCTAGATGCTGGCTCTCTTAGGCAGGCATCGGTAGAACCAGCATGCAGTGGCAGGAAGAGTGATACACAGAGGGTATTGCCAGATGATGACAGAAAGGGGAGAAGTTGCCAGCACTGAAGGGGCATGCTGCCAGGGTCATATAGGGGCAGTGGCACTTGCTCCAAAGAAACAATTCAGGGAATGTTTTATGGGAAGGGGAGGCCACCTGGATAGAAGGCCTTGGAATAAGAGAGAGGCCACTTGCCATGGGCCACACCCACACAGGCTCTGGGGCACCCATTGAAGAGCAGGAGCAGTTCAGAGGGAGGAAGGTTCAAGCATCAGTGGAGGCGCACCAGGAACCTCAGTAACTGCAGGAGGGCCAGCCTCGCAGTTGGCATGCCAGCAAAGGGTGCAAAGGGACACACATACAGACACTTGAACACAGAAGAGGCTATCCCTGGGCTAGAGTGTGCCACCTGAGACAAAGGCTACCTACTAAAGACATGGCTATTTACGCCAATGAGGAACCCACGTATGGATGCAAAAGAGAGGTACAACACCTGCTGCTGAAGATGCAATTCAGATGTCTAGATCAATCAATTAGAACCATGCAGTATGCCCTAGCGAGTGTCTCACATATTATGGTGATCTGCTGTTCAATGCACTATCTAGCACTGAAGAGGGGGTTGCCCTTGAATAATGAGAGCATTGTTGATCACAATGCCTCCTCTAACAAGGAGGATGTAGAAGAGCCAGCTAATCAGGATGAGAGACCACAAGCAAGGTGCATTGAGGTGCACGCAAGGAAGGCTCATAATTCACCTAATACACAGCATTTTCTGTGACCTTTATGCCATTTGAGAAACATTCCAATAGTGCCTTCAATCAGTCCTGCTGTCACCTTCTCCATTTTGCACTCCTTTGCCCATGTGCACAGCTCAAAGGAGCAAGACTGAGGAGTTGAACGGATGTAGTGCATTCCATTGCCTCCAGCACATTGAAGGAGCATTACTGTGGGTGAGATTTCAGAAGGCAGCAAGAAGTTGATTGAGTAGCATCAACAGTGAACGAAGGATTTATTGAGTGGCAAACAGAAGCGAGTCTACATAATCTAATATCTACATAACCTAATCACCCTTGAATCCCTGATGCATCTAGATGCTTTTCTTAACTCTCTTATGAGTGCACCTGTGAGATACTAACCCTGTGCTTGTAACTGAGCTGGAGGCAGGCTGCTGCTGCTCGTGACTTGGGATGACCTTGGTGGCCATCCACTGACTACCTGGGACCTGGAGAGCCCTGCCATGCCCGAAGAACTCCTCAGAGCTGCAGGACCCTCATCTGTCGCTGCGGTTACTTGACGTGCTGTAGTCACTGGTAGAAGGGCTGAGGAGCCGCTTCCACACTTGGAGTGCCCTGAGAGGAGCACCTGGAAGTGGAAGGCAGCCGCTTCTCCTCCCTTGCAAACACACTTGTACCCCGCTGCTGACCTGAGAATGAGGAGGACCTGTTGGAGACTCCAGGTGCCATGCTGAACTTTTGCCTTGCCACTGCTGCTTTGAGCAATGGTATGCAAGTCAGCGTGCATCTCTGGCACTCACTGACTAGCCTGCTGGATCTGGCTCTCCGTGAGGATTGCCAGTTTCTTGATGGAGGAATCCATGTGCATACATGTTTGAGAAGTAGCAGGACACATGGCCTGGATGGACTTTTCCATCATTCGCACATACAAACGTACGAGAAAGAAGCAGAAGTAGGCCATTCGGCCCCTTGAGCCTGCTCCACCATTCAATAAGATCATGGCTGATCTGTTTGTGTTTTGAATTCCACATTCCCATCTACCTCTGATAATCTTTGATTCCCTTGCCTAACAAGAAGCTATCTATCTGTGCCTTAAAAATATTCAACGATCCCGCCTCCACCGCCCACCCTCTGAGAGAAAAAAAATTCTCCTCATCTCTGTCTTAAAAGGTCAGCCCCTAATTTTAAAACAGTGCCACATCAGGTATAGGTGAGATGAGGAAATGGGAAGCTCTTACTCCTTCAATGTTTCTGTTTTCTCATACAAGTCAGGGTCATTCCGAAAAACACACAGCTGGGGAGAGTGGGGGCCAACTAGTCACTTCTGAGGAGGAGGAGGAGGAGGAGAGATCCTCAGAGGGTGCAGTTTCACATCATTCCTTCCCACCCGCTCACATTGTTGGGTATGGATTCACAAGCTAGTGAGCACATCACAGACATGCCTGAGCAGCTGTCGGAGGTTGTGACAGCTGAGGCCCTGACAATCAGAGGACAGTGGGAGGTCAGGCCCATGCTGAACCCCAGGCAGCTGATGTGCCTCTGCAGTTGTCGGCAACATGGCATCTGTTGTAGCTGGGGTGAGAGGTGATGGGACATCTGGCAGAGCTACCAGAGGCTATGTGCAGTCATGGGTCCTTTTCTGATTGGCAGGATGTGGTGAGTGGAGTCCTTCAGGGGTCTGTGCTGGGACCTCAACTTTTTACAATTTATATCAATAACTTGGATGAGGGGACTGAAGGCATGGTAGCTAAATTTGCAGGTGACACAAAGATAGGTAGGAAAGTATGTTGTGAAGAGGACATTAGGAGGTTGCAGACAGATATAGATAGGTTGAGTGAGTGGGGAAAAATCTGGCAGATGGAGTATAATGCAGGAAAATGTAAAGTTGTGCACTTTGGCAGGAAGAATAAAAATGCAGAGTTTACTTAAACAGAGAACAGCTGCAGAATTCCGAGGTGCCGAGGGATCTAGGTGTTCTAGTGCATGAGTTACAAGAACAGCAAGTAATTAAGAAGGCTAATGAAATGCTATCCTTTAAAACGAGAGGGATTGAACATAAAAGTAAGGACGTTATGCTTCAGTTAGACAGGGCATTGGTGAGACCACATCTCCAATACTGTGTGCAGTTTTGGTCTCCTTATTTAAGGCGGTTCTGAGGAGGCTAACTAAAATAATGCCTGGAATAAGTGGGTTGTCTTATGAGGAAAGTTGGACAGATTGTGCTTGTTTCCACTGGAGTTTAGAAGAGTGAGGGGTGACATGAGCACTACGTGTTGTATGCACCAGACTCATCCTTGTGCCTCTGTACTCATTCTCTCACACTCTTAAGTGGTCACCCCTGTTTACCTAACAGCAATTGTGCAACCACCGTGATCCTTGCCATTTTCAAGGCCTCCGTGGATGCCAGGATGGGTGATTGCAGCACCCCTATAGTGGTCTAACCCCTTTCTTTGCTGCCATCTTCTCCAGCAGTCACAAGAAGGAAAAATGTCCCCACACAGACAGGCATAACACCTATGCTAGTGGAAGACCAGAGATCTATGATGGGAGCATGCAAATGCCTCCCACGTATGGCTGTTCTTGAGGGACTTTGTGGGGTGGGGTTAGCAGTGACAGATGGGTACGTCTCACCAAGATTCAGCCATGCCTTTGACAGGACCTGCTGATACCTTGATACCATTACCACCGACTCGGTGGTCACTCCCTCTGCAATAAACGCATCCTCTCACATTGACACTTGAAAGGCCTGAAGGGAAACGAGGCATGGAGTACTTGTTTCATCTTGAGTTTGGATCTAGATGGGGTTTCTTTAGGGTTTTCCTGTTACCCTAAGAATGCTACCATAGACTGTTATTCGTAAAAACCATTTTAGTTTATTTACCGATCCAAGTACATCTCACTACTCTACACAAAGCTGCATTCTGCTTCCAACCAGATCTCAGTCACTTAGTCATGTGACATTGCATCAGTAGTTGCATCAGTAGTTACATCAGTATCAGGTGCTTCTGATGTTAACCCTTTACCATCTCCCACCACATCTTTATCCCAACTATTTACATCCTCCTACATCTCCCCCGAAAGTCTCAGACATCACAGGGTTAGTCTCTTGGTGCCTTGAACAATCTCTCTGATCCAGTCCTGATTTCATTTTGAGATTGAGGATGAACTGCACTTTCTCATCATTCCATGGGAATGTCTTCCACCTGGGTGGTTATAGAGTTCTACCTGTTTCTGCTTCATTGACTCCATCTGGATTTAAATAGTGTGCCCAAGGTTCCACTGGTTTCCTTCCCAATGACACCAGGGCTCTTCTATTCCTTCTGATATTTCCCTGGTCCATCTCTATTCTATAAGATCTTGGCTGAGCTCTTTCTATTCCAATGCCTCCTTTCTGTTGATCCCGAATCCACACTCTCTCCTCAGGCTATAGAAGTTTCTAGTCTCCTGCTCTGTGCCTGAATTTGAAAATATAAGCTTGACTGTTTCTTTGTTGCTCCTCACATTTCCTAACTTTCTCATGATCATCTGAGTTAACGTTAAGCTGTAGTGTTTGTTGTAGAGCTGGAAGTCATGTTCGCAGCCAAATTCCCATCAATAGTTCTGATGGGGGAGACCCGTTTTCTAGCGGTGAGGTTCTGTAGATATGAAGGGCTAAGTTAACATCTTCGTTCTTTTTAATTAATTCCTTGATTGTTCAAACTCCTTTATCTATTTCTCTGTTTGAGCATATCTAGGCAAATCAGTCACATGCATAAAACCATATTCCTGCATAAAGTTATGAAACTGCTCATTAGCAAACTGAGGACTGTTGTCTGACAGCACAATGTCCAGGATGCCATGTGTTATAAAGATTCTCCTTAGTGATGTAATGACTGCCTCCACTGTGCTGCTGTGCAGCTACTCACTTCAGACCATCTGGAGTAGTAATCAATGATGATGATGAAAACTTTGAATTGAAACTTAAAAAAAACTATTCCCAGATGTTACAATGGCCTCAAAGGAAAAGTGGAGGGTGCCAGTGATTCACCCTGATGTTGGCTATTTGGTGCACACGTAAGGCAATTTATGATTACCTCTTTAATGCAGTGACTGATGTCTGGCCACCAGACTGACTGCTGAGCTCTTACTTGGCACTTCGCTATCTCCTTGTGACATTGATGTACTTTTGGAGGATGTCGAATTGAAATGTCTTAGGCATGATTAATCTGTCTTAAAAACTAAGAAATCATCGATGATTGTGAGATACTTTCTCTGCTGAAGTATTGGGTTGCCAAGAGCAAAATCCAGCCATCCGATCTGGCAATACACTTTTATTTTTATGCACTCATCATCCTGCTGTTGTGCTTGCTTAATTTCTTGTAATCTCTTCTCGGTGGCTGGAAATATTAGTTTCCATTTTCTCAATAAAATTTAAGTCTTCCAGTTTGACTTCCTCCATTGGTATTCTTGACAATGCATTTACTGTGGTCTAGTACTTCCCTTGGATGTACTCAGTAAATGAATCATATCTCATGAGTCTCCATCTAAAATGTTGAATTCTAGGCAGAGTTTTTGAAATTTCCTTAAAGCTAAGAAGAGTAGTCAACGGTTTGTGGTTGATTTCAATTTAAAACTTTAATCCCAGGACATAATCAAATAACTTCTTGCAGACCCAAGTGGCTGATAATGCTTCTTTCTCAATGGTTACATACCTCTTCTCTGTATCTTTGAGAGATCTTGGACAAAGAAAACTGGTCTATTATGCCTCTTCTTTTTTAACTTGAAACAGCACTGCACCCCAGCCTGTAGATGATGCGCCCCCGCTACAATTGTTGGCAACTCTGGATCATAGCGCGCTAGAATTTCTGGTGAAATTAGGAGATTTTTGAACTTGTCAAAAGCATTTTGCTGGTTCACATTCCAGCACCACTGTTGACCTTGTCTCAATAGCTGTCGTAATGGCTGATTAATTTCTGCAAATATGGTAGGAACTTGCCTACTTGATTGACCATTCCAAGGGATCTTTGTAATTCTGTAATATTTTTAGGCTGTAGGAACTCTCCAAGGACCATAGTTTTCTGCAGATCCTCCTGTCAACTTCCACCACTGAGGCCACTAGTGTGCATCTGTAAGCCTAGGAACCCTTTCTCTCCCTTGGTACTGCTTCTACTTGCAGCCAGTGCCAGTACAGACAGCCAGCAGCATCTCCCGTCCACTGAGCGCAGCTCACCTGAATGATGGACAGACAGACTTTAAAAGGAGTAGGCTGGCTGCACCACATTATATCAGTGCACAAGCCCTGATTGGGCCAAAGTTGCACTCCTGTAAATAAGGAAACAACACCAAGTTTGCGTGCTGCCTGCCTCAACAAGAACAAGCGTAGACAGATCGGGATTTTTAAAAAATTCATTCATGGGATGTGGGCATCACTGGCTGGGCCAGCATTTATTGCCCATCCATTGCCTAAGAGAACTGAATGGCTTGCTAAGCCATTTCAGGGGACATTTAAGAGTCAGCCATATTGCTGTGGATCTGGAGTCACATGTAGGCCAGACCATGTTAGGACAGCAGATTTCCTTCCCTAAAGGACATTAGTGGACCAAATGAGTTTTTACGACAATTGACAATGGTCATCATTAGACTTTTAATTCCAGATGGTGGGATGCAAACTCGGGTCCCTGGAGCGTTACCCTGGGTAATTGGAGCACTAGTCCAGTGTCAATACCACTGTGCCAGTGCCACTGCCACTGCCCGCCACTATGTAAAATTGGCCTTGACAAATTTTTAGCACACAATGTTTAAAGATTTAATGCCTAATAACAATGGACAGAATTGTCCGCTCGGCATGCGGGCACACGCCCGACACACTCTAGCGTAAAATAGCATGCGATGACATCGGGTTAGCGTCCCAACGTCATTGCACACTCGCGTGATATTTCGGCCGGGGCAAGAGTCAGCAGCACGCCCACCGACAATTAAGAGGCCTAGTAAGGCCATTAATCAATTAATCACTATTTTTAGCTGCCCGTCCAATCTTACAGTTGGCGGGCGGGCGAATCAGCCAGGCAGCCTTTGGCCAGGGTTTTCCCATCAGCGATTTGGGGGCGGGGCCCACTCACCGAGGGGAAAATGACGCTGGATGACATCAGGAGGAACCCCCGACGTCATCCCGGTCCCTTTAAATTTTCAGGAAGGCAGGCGGACAGCGAAATCAGCTGTCCGCCCGCCGACCTGTCAATGGCCAATTAAGGCCATTGACAGGGTAATTAAGATAATTAAAGAGCTACCCGTCCAACCTTAAGGCTGGCGGGCAGGCCAGGAGCCCCAGTGGGCTTCTGATAATACATGAAACCTCATCCACTGGTGGGATGAGATTTCATATCTGTTTTTAAAAAGTTTCGTAAAGTTAATGTGTTTCTTATTAACATGTCCCATCTCATCTTACATTGTCACATGGGGGGGACATGTTAATAATTTCAATATTTTTCTATTTTTGGTGTTTTTTTACCTGCCAGTAATCTCCCTGAGACAGCACTTGGTCTCAGGGAGCAGTCCGCTCTTTCGCGCACATGCACGAAAGAGCGCACTTTGACAGATGGGGAATCCCTCCCACCCCACACAGGAAGCGCATAGCGCTTCCTGTCGGGCAGGCCGCTGGGCAGGTCTTAATTGGCCCACCCACTCAAAATGGCGGCGGGCCCCGTTTCAGCGATGGGGGTCGGCTGTTCGCCTGCCACCGAGCCGGTGGGGCCCGCGCGCCCACTAAGGGCAAAATTCTGCCCAGAGGAAACCTCATCCAAGGGCAGGAGGAGGTTTCTGATAATAATTTAAAAAAAAACATTTGAGCAGAATTTTTATCATCAACATTTTTAGGTCAGTGCTTCTTCTGTCTGCAAATTTTTTCCCCCACACTTCTGCAGGCTTCAGCGTTTGCCCTATTCCCGCCCCACCCCAGCAGTGTTGAACCTTTCAGCGCACCTTTCACACTGACTGGCCAATTAATGGCCAGCCAGCGTGAAATCGCAGTCGGGGACCGATCACAGGTGGTGACCCCTTTCCTGGCCACTCCTGGGCCCACCCACTGCATCCGCCTGAAAATCCTGCCCAATGTTTTATTCGAATGCAATAATAAACAAAATAATTTATTAAGCGTACAATTTAGGTTCATTGTAAAACTTCAATTATAGTTGAAAGAAAATATATAAATTAATCAATGGTATTAGCATGTCATTATTGATAAAGTAGAGTGATAAGTTTTACTAATAGACTGATTGCACCAAATGTGACAGAATTTCTAAACATTTTAAAACTATCATTTCTTAAATATATTTTTAACAGTACCAAACACTTTGAAAAGATTTGCATCTGAACTTTTGCATTATTAGTGAATTTATATGCTCTTTAATTATTTTAATCAAATAGATTAAACATCTGGAAAAATGCTGCAGGGTTTCTTGAGGGACTGAGCGAGTCACAGCATTAACAGCTTTGAATACACGCATAAAGCCCATTTCTGTGTTAGATTTTCTTTCCCATCTGGTTTTTGACCAAATCCTGAGGGGCGTTACCTCAATTCAAAATGAGTATCCAACTTTTGATATTAAGTACGAATAAAATTGTTCTGGCATCAAACTGGAGTGAGATTTCTGTATGGGTTGACTGCATAATTTCTATGACGAGTGACCTTCCTTTGCTGTCAGGATCTCTTTCCACAGCAGTGTTGCCCATTCTCTTAAAGGCCAATTTTTAGCCTCTGCAGTTTCCTCTCCGTATCTGGTGAGAATTAATCTTATAAAGCTTAAAACAGAGGTAGTGCCTCTTGCTGGCATACTTTTAGCTTCCAGGTTTCTGAGGCATGTGAGGCTCTTGTTGTTGAGAGCTGAAGGCCTCATAAATATTGAAAGTTGGTGCCAACAATCAGAACCCAACTAGATTTGAATGTGCTGGCCTCATTAGGGAATCACGGGGCCATGTGAGAGTGGGCTCCAGAGTGGGCTGATAAAGTAAGTTATTTTAAATGTTTTTTTAAAATTTCCTTGTCAGCCAGGAGATCTGATCCCTGGTGGATCACATCCTTATACATTTAACTGAATGCCGGGAATTGTTTTCTTGGGTCCCCAGCAGTCACCTGCAGCTGCATGATTTCCTTCCTCCGCTGGCCTCATGCTCTCTTCTTGCATCAGGTCTAAATTGGAGCTTTAATCTCTCCAGCAGACTGCAGTGGAGAGAATCAAGACTGTTGCTTTGGTCATCTTCACTGAGTACAGGAAGATCTGCTAGTGTTGGAGGAGTGTGCAATCTCAAATTTTCAACAAAGCAATAGCCTTCATGCATCTCCATCTATAGCCTGATAAAGAGGAGAAATACGTGGTCAGAACATTACTCTGGAACAAGACCCTAATGGCAAATGTGAAAGGAGTATTATTATAGTTGTGTATTGATCAGTCACTTTGCCTTTTATTCTCAATAGCAGATATGGTTTTCACTAAATCAGCCTCAGCAAGATCATATCCACTGCTAAGTAGAATAGTGATTGTTACATTCTGCAGAAGAATGGTAATTAACCTTTTCCTTGTAAAATAAAAATACCCCTTAGGCTCTTAAAATTATTTCAAATTGTTTCTGTATCACATGTTAAATACAGTTTCCAGATTGTTAGAAGACATTGCTGTAGTGGGTCACTGAGCTAGAGTAGAATGTTAAATGGCCTTCCACTAACCTTCATTAAAATATTAGCACGCAGAGTTGAAGCAGTAATACCTTTAGCACTGTCCCATGTCTGAACTTTGACTTAACAATCATTTATTTTTTCTTTTGTCTTAATATTGAGTCACAGATGTGTGACCAGCATCGTTCTATGAGTCACCAGTGGACTTTATTTCAGATGATCCTGCAAATTTAATTTTGAATATCCCCCAGTGGACATTTTTGAGCTTTCAGGCTGAGACTGCATTCTGACATTCTGCCACAACAGGTGGAACAGAAATAATTCCAGTCATCATGTTATCTCAAAAACAGAGAAAATGAATACATTTTACAGGTGAGATATAGTAGATATTATAAGTGGAATTTAATGTGTGACCGAGATGCCACCTACCAGTTCTCCAACCGGTGGGAACCCCATGTCGTTTCACACTGCGGGAGGTCTGACACAATTACTAGACAATCCGGTATTTACCTGGGCAGCGTTGGGCCTCCCAGGCAATCAAGCCCCCAGTAGGGTGGAAATCCCACCCCTGTGAGCGGCTGGCCATTCGTAGGCCGGCAGCTTCCCGGTATTGATAGCACCACTGGGAGTGGCAACCACTGCCAGTGTAACACTTGGGCCTACTTTGAGGATCTCTGCTGGAGAGCCCGCTGCCTTCCCAACTGTCCAGCCAATGGGTGGCCCACTGCTGCGACCATTAAGTTCCTCCCATCATTTGTGTTATTTGGCCATTATCAGTGTATCAGCCTAAAAAACTGTATGATTATAAGTAATTGGAAGAGGGTGAAAGTTTGATTTGCTTCAGTTCCCTGAGGCAAATAGAAATGAAGTAATTTAGAATGTCAACCATTAGAATCATACCAATACAAAGAGTACAAAATCAATAGAGGCCTGGCAGCTCACATACAAAAACATCAAGCAAGTATCAATTATTAATAGCGACATGGACTATCCTTTTTAATCTCATGGAGACTTATTTATGGGGTGGGAATTAAATGGTCTCGCTTTTGGGCTCAGAGTTAGCATTACGTGAATAGCACGTGCCTGAATAGAAAAACCTGAGGCCATCTTTGAAGATCAGGGCCGAACTTTCGTCTGGGTGCGGAGGCACGTTTCAGTGTGCAAATGGTCACACTTAGTTTTTTTTTGGAGGAAATCCAATTTTCCTCCACATTTCCGATCCCACGGCATTTCCTTTTGGCCTATTTGAGGGTGGGGAATGCCTAGGAGGGAATTTTATTGGGACAACGTGGATCTCTGCCACCAGCTGGAGAGCTGGTAAGAGACCCGCATTGCCTCCTTTGGGGAAGGCCGGCCAAATTACAAACCCTCAGTGGGCCATCTACAGAACCAGGAACCCAGGGGTGGAAGGTCCTGCCCACCAAGAGCTGCTGGCCAATCAGAGGCCAGCAGCTCTTTTGCTCAGCAGCACCAGGCAGTGGCTGCTATGAGAAATACTGGATCACTGAGCAACCCAGGCCAGAGGTAAGTGATGGCAGGAAGAGTTTTGTGAGATTGGGTTCATGGAGGAGGTGGGTGTTTAGGGGTCAGCAGCAAGGGCAAGGGTGAGCCTCTCAGCAGCCTCCCTTTCCCAATGCTGGGTCCCTCGATCAGGCAGTGAATACCTTTGAACGAGGAAAGCCCCTGAGAGACCACAAGCAACCTGTGCAAGTTTGCTTGTCATGCTCTCCATGTTGCCTGTTACTGGTTTAATACCAGCGACGATGGGATGAGGCCCTTAAATGGGGATTAATTGCCTACTTAAGGGCCTCAAATGGTAGCAGGGTGGGATGGCCTTCTTGCCTTGGACATAATTGGGGTTGAGGTGGGAAGGTGGAGGTGTCCGCACCAGTCACTATCATGCCAGATTAAATGTCCTCCTTGCCTCCAAACTTCACACTAGGGGCATGAAATACTGCCCCTAGTGTGCAAAACGCACCCCCTCCCCCCCCCCACCCCCCCTGCAAAAGAGGTTGAGTTTCCTACTTTAAATGAGCGGACAAAATTCAAATTTTCGCCTGCACATCATTTTCATCGGGCGGTGGGGAATTTTGGAAGCCCATTAAGATAATGCCAGGTTTGAGAGTTTGCGAAGAAAATTGAAAGCCTGTTGAGGAGCCTGCAACATTCTGAAAGTTTAGTGTAAAGTATTTTCATCCCTTCAAATGTCACTATGAGGTGGATGTAGGTGTGTTTATAATTCAATGATTCATCATAAGGACCTGTCCTTTAAAGGTAAGTTGACCCTTACATTGACTAGCCTTGTGCATTATATTGCTTTCCAATGGAGAGAGCACCATGATGCAGTGAAAAATGAAACAGAATAGCCTGCCAGCCTGTGCTTTCATCTTTTCTGCTGTTTAAATGGCTCTGGCTGAAACAAAAATCATGATTTTGACGCTTGAAAAAAATTTATATGTGAAAAAAAATCTAACCACTTGCTCCCTTACATTGACTGACAGATACATTGCTTTGAAATTTAAATAAGCAACTTCTACTTTTCGTTCCCAATCGATAGTCTATTGTTTGGACAGCTGTGGCCATTCTGAATGCTTGGCTGAGTTTCAAGCACTAATGGGTTTTAGCACAGTTGGTTTTTCATTCATTTGAGATGAATGGCAGTTCCAATAAGTTGTCCCTTTGATGTACTTTCTGGTTTGTTGAAACATGTAATAGTATTACAAATATTACAAGGTTTTTTCACATGCCAGAATGTATTTTTTTCACTCAAGTCAATGATATGGAAGCTTTTATTAGATGGTGAGAGGTTACTTTTTTCCCTCAAGGAATGTAAAATATCTCCCATTGATAGTGCATAGAATCTGAAGATTGTACATAGCGCATACTGGGTGAGTGGCTATAGAGGATACATGGGGGGGCATAGAGTTGGCATGGGGTGGTATGGGCAATCTGAGGGGGCATGGGCTGGCATTGGGGGTGGGTGGGGTTTGAGGGAGGAGAATAGTGAGGTTTAGGATGCCTTTAAACACTGTTGGGAGCTGGAATACTGTGTTGGAGAACTGAGGCGGTCCTTTGAACTGACCCACCTCTGCACCCACACACCTCATACACTCTGGCGTGGTTCACAAATTGCACTGCAAACTTAAACCTGGTGTAAAAAGACAGAAATGGCATCTAAAGTCAGACATGGATAGGGTATGCAGTTTGTGAGTCACAGAAGTGCACAGGTCAGGTTTTCTTGAGCCCACAGGAAGACTCAGCCCTAGCTATCAGTGTCTGCTTTGATGGAACAGGCCCAAGGGATGAATAGTCTGCTACTCTTCCTGTGTTTCTCTCACTGCTTAAATATTAGGGCGAGCCTGTTAACTCTTAATATAACATCGTTTACAATAATTCTATCATCTGATTTTGCATCTGAGCTACAAAGCAGCTACATTGTGAGAAAATTGGAGTTATATGCCATAAGTCTCTAGAATATATTTGGTTTCCATTTTAAGTTAATTATAACTTTATATATGTTATGGTAGATAGCGTAATAAGATGTAGGAAGTTTCAGAAAGGATAGTTACCTTATAAAATTAATTCTGTTGAATGCTGAGTTTACAGTGCACTGGGATATCAATGGCAAATAGATTCTCTATAGTTTAATCATTGTTCCAGCTGTTATGGACAGGGGAGAGAGGAAAATTAAATCATTTATTTTTCTCACCATCTGTCCGTAAGCAAAGGTGTTTAATTTTTGATAGGTTGTGACGTGTTTCCACAAACCCTCTGCTTGTGGAATCAATTTTAAAGTGACTCACAGAAAACTCTCTTTAGGGTTAGATTAGAAGTATTGTTTATTCATACGTTCAAACGCGGAGGTTGGTCACAACTACATACACACACACAAGCACACAAGAAGACAATAGGAAAGAAAAGAGTTTTATAACTAGGAATAACTTAAAACAAAGTAAACCCAAAGATATGGATATTCATTCAAGAGAATGTCATAGTCCAGTGAGGGTTCCTTCCTTTAGGAGTTAAAGTTCAGGCTGGTTAAAGCAGGAGTTGCAGAATTCCTTTAAAGTTGGTGATGATGCAGCAAGATGAGGTTGGTAAACTGAAACTTGGTCCACTCTACAGGCAATGGCAGGAATCTTCTAGAGAACCAGGCTTTGAGGAGGTTTAGACTTGAAGCGGGCTTTGTTGTCAGCCTGGAGTCCTGCTTTTGATGTTGACAGGCTGGATGTTAACAACAAACTGCCCTGGGAGCCCAGGAACGTAGCATCAAAACTTTCCAAAGGCCACATGGTGGTCATGTGGTATTGCCCATTAATGAGTGAGTTTCAAGTTCAATCTGTTTCAATGGGTGGGATTTTCCAGTCCTGCCAGCAAGCAGGCAATGTTGCGGGCGGGATGGAAAAATTCTCCAAATTTTCCCATCCTGCCCATGATGATGGCGGGACCAGGAAATCCCACCCTATGGGCAGGATTTTACGCGTTGGCGAGCAGGGGTGGGGCCTGCTTGCCGACGCATAAAATGACGTGCAGTGACGTCGGGCAGAACTCCAGACCTCACTGCGCCCCATTTAAATTTTCAGGAAGGCGGGGGCGCAGCGAAATGAGTTGCGCGCCTGCCGACCTGTCAGTGGCCAGTTGAGACCATTGACAGAGTTATGTAATTAAAGGACCTGCCCGTCCAACCTTAAGGTTGGCGGGCAGGCCAGGAGTCCCAGCGCGAGCTAGAAAAAGTATGAAACCTCATCCACGGGCAGGATGAGGTTTCATGTAGCTTTGAAAACATTTTAATTACGTTTTTTTGAAAATTATGGACATGTCCCAACTCATGTGACATTGTCACATGAGGGGATATGTTAGGGAAATTTTATTTTTCTATTTTAAGGTTTTTGACATTTACAGCCGATCTCCCTGAAGCTTCACTTAGCTTCAGGGAGATGAGTGACCTCTTTCGTGTGCATGCGCTAAAGAGCGCACTCTCGATTTTGGAAATCTCCCCATGCCTGCACAGGGAGCGCATAGCGCTTCCCTGCAGACGTCATGCTGGGCGGGCCTTAATTGGCCCGCCCATGTAAAATGGCGCCGTGCCTCTGATCGGGAGCGCCGATCAGAAGCGCGCCCATCCTTCAACTTCCCCCCTAACGGGGGGAAAAGTCAGCCCTATGCCTCTGGTCAAAGTCCATTGTTCACCTGAGGAAATAGATTGTGGTTATTAGCTCCTCTGTGGTATAATGAGTTTCAATGGCTCTCTTTGTTATAAGGCCAGGGGCCTTGTTATAAGGGGAGACAGACAATCTGCCACTCCCTTGTTTCATTGATTGTAATAGGTCCACACAATGTTAGATGTGAGATTCCAAAAGGACAAGGGTTGAGTTTTGTCCTGTAAGTACTGTTGGAAGTTTCCAGAACTGTAGCCAACTTGCAAATCATGTGACCTGCAGCAGCCATGTTTTTGGCCCAGCAAAATCAATTCTTAAATAAGCAGAAAGCAAGGTTTGATTTACACAGTTGATGATCCCTTCATGTCTTTTAGACATGCCACAGTCATGAATGTTAATTGAGTATTTCAACTTCAGCATACAAGTCACAGTTCCAGGAGATGGCACCATCTGGAAAGACTTCCACAAACAGGTAATGCAATGTGTGAACTGCCTCCACTAGTGTTCTGTACAGGCTTTGAATTAATAGAGATATGCAGCCATAACATCTTTATTCCTGTCTTAATATTCTCAAGCAAATATTTGGGTTGATTTCCCAATCAGCTACTGCCAGCAAAGAACGCCCCTTGCATGGGCTATTGATCAGGAAATTATAAGCCCATGGTGCCTATTTTTCAATCCGTTTAAGTGACTAGATGAAAAATCAGAGGCTTTGGTCAATGATTTCCTGACCAATGCCAACCACGAGTTTCGCTCCTGCAGCCCTCGACTCATTGCCCAGCACATATTATAACTGTTGTATAGGCCACAGTCTGGTATTCTCACCATATTCTCTGGTATATGCTCATTTGAACTGTACTGAATCAAGGAGCAAGAAATAGATTTCTCTGCAGATTAGCAGAGCTGCAATATTTCAGTACATATTTGTATAAAAGCTTTATCGAGCAAGTCCTTGATAACAGATTTGGTGAAGCTTCCTTGAGGATTCCCACTCTTTTCTCCTAACATTTACAGACAAACGTGTTAGCCTCACTGCCTGATCATGTATGATTACCAAATCAAACAAATGAATGTTTCTAACTGGAAAGAGTTTGCAGACTTTAAAGAGCAGGGGACTAAATCTTTTTCTTCTCAATAAAGTTGTTGACCCACTTTCCCAGCATTGAAGATAACACTATTTGTTCACTCATCCACTGCCAAATTATATCACTATCTGCTTGTAGTGATTTGGTTGCCACTTGTCTTTCAGATGGGGAATTAACCATCCTTGATGGTGGTGTCATCAGCAAAGAGAACATTACTTTTGATGATATCCACCAGATCTTTGATCAAGACAAGAAACCAAGTTGCGACAAGCACACTTCGCTGAGGGACTCCTACATTGCTGTTGCAATGAGAAGATTAATACCCCATTTATCATGACCCGATGTTTCTGTTGTATGAGAAAATTAAATATCCAGGTTAGAAACCCTCTAACACATACAATATGCCATATTCTATGGCAAGCCATATTAAATCAAAGGCTCAAGAAATGTCAGAAGTACTATAACTTTGTGCTGGGTTTCAAAAGAATCAATCTACTTCAAGATAATAAGATTCTGATTCAACTCACCTGGCGAGATGCCAAGTCGATGACCAAACAGCAGGTCATTGCCTTTGTGATGTTCTAGCTGACTTAAGTCTCATTTACTGTGACTTCCAGATGCATTGGTATGCACAGTGAAGTCACCATGGATCTGACTTTGTTCCCAATTTGTGGATAGGTATAATGGTTTATTTTTTCCATTTAGTTGGGAAAGCATTATCTTCAGATATTTAAAATAGGCTAGAGAAGGGAGTGGTTAATCCCTCATTCAAAGCTGTGGAAACTGACATATTTTCAGACTGCATCCATATCTTTTCCTGGACCAAAGATTCTAAATAGATGTTCTACTTTTTGTGCCTGATCTTTGTTTTACTGATTTACTTTTGACATTACTGGTTGATTTTAGTAACACCACTGATTCTAGTAACATCAAAAAGCTTTATTCTGTGTTTGAATGTTGTTGTTTGCCATGGTACAAGAAGTTAGGCAAATAACCTTGTGCTATCTAATCTATATTTATGAGTTCCAGTATCCTACCCCCAAACCTGTTAAAATGAGTTCAAAAAATACCTTTATGGAGATAAGTGGGGGAATGAAAATAATTAGCATTTGAGAACTTAAACAGCTGAATTTTAATATGTATGGATCAGAGGTTCCCAAACAAGGTGGGGGGAGGCGAGGGGAGGTGGTTGCTCTCCTGGGGGTGTTACAATGAGGCTATGAGGAGAACGCAATCAGGATTGGCTAGTATAAGCTAAAAAACTGAGAGCCACTGAAACAGCTTTGCGAAGCCAGCGGAGATGCATTATAAGTGGGTTTCCATGCAAGGCAGAATGTTTGACTCTTCGTCAAATTGTAGAACCGCCTAACAGAAATGCTTCATTTCAACCTTAAGATGAATAGACAATTATCTTGACAATCTCATTGAAACCATAGAGACTATTGTCCATTGTTTCCATATGACTAGCATGCATGCAGAAAATATTGGGAATTTTCTTTGGATCACAACCAGCCTATGTACATTAAAACCAGTAATTAAATTATATAACTAAACAGTTCGTCATTTGGTAGTACAGAACTTGAATATTGGTGAAAAAAGACATTGGGTGGAAACTTCCGTGCCCTCTGGCGTTGGGCGTGTTCAGCGGCGTGAGTTGACAATATGACGAGAAGGCCAAAAATCGGTTTCACAATATCGTGAAACCAGTTTGCAATTGTCCGCTCTGCCCATCAATGGCGGGCCGCGTTTCCTGCTGCCGGACATCAGGAACCTCATTGTAATACATCTGCATATCATTATAAACCCAACTCGCCGGAATCATTGCCCCCCCCGCCGCACCCAACCCCGGTGGATCATCCGAGCACTTCGGCAGGAAAACACGCCGGTGCAGAACATGTCTTGACAAGTGTGATGTGCAGAAGTCAGGACTTACTATCAGAACCTTGCTCACATCACAGACATCCGAGGAGCAGAAGATGCTGGAGCCTGACAGCAATGGGACCCTAGAGGAATGTTCATCACATGCTGGATGGATTCTCATGGACATGGCTCTGCTGTGAAGCAGCTCACAGAAGGTGGAAAGTCACCATTGAGGGTCTGCTCACAACGGATGATGGTCAAGGGGGTGGAGAGGAAGGCCCAGCTGTGTTTGGGAGAGGAAGATGCCTGTTCACGAGTTTGCGTGGAATGACACCTAACCTACCCCTTGCATATTTCCAATACGTGGATGACACATTTGCTATATTTAAATCCAAAGCAGCATGTAATAATTTTATTACATGTCTTAATGGACTCCACCCTGCTCTCAAATACGCCTTTGAAATGGAGCAGTCAAATGAACTCCCCTTCCTTAATGTACCAGTTGAGAAATCTGCCGGCGGTTCTGTCCCATGGTCTACCGCAAGCTGACCTCCACTGGTCAATGCATGTGTTGAGATTCTTACAGTTCCATGCGCTATAAAATTGGCCTTATTGGCAACCTCATAAATAGGGCCTGAGCCATTTGCTCACCATGCAAGCTTAACACTAAAATAAGGCGCATCAAAGACATCCTGCAGGATAATGGCGATCTTGATCAGATTATTTCGCACTATATATCTCGCAAATGCATGAACGGGCCTGAGGTCATCACTTTTGGCCCTGATAAGTGCCCAGTCTACCTCAAATTACTCTGGAAGGGCAAGATATCTCAAAAATTTGAGCAACAGGCTAGCTGTTTCACACTGCTACAATACAGCAGCAATACGAGTGGTATTCACCACTAACAGGATGCTGCCATCAAGACAAAAAGACATTCTGCCTGTCACATAAATGAGTAATGTGGTATATGAATTTCACTACAAGTGTGATGCTAGGGATGTAGGCCGTATGTCACAAAGACTGGCGGATCATATCAAACAGCATGTCCCAGCCGTTTTTCAAAACGGACAACGTACAAACCATACCCAACCAGTCTGTGCTTGCAAAACTCAAAACAGTGTCCAACATTATATGTGATTCTGTGATTGGACAACATTTGCTAAATAATCCTCAGTATGCTAAGAATTATACTGACAACCAAGTTAAGATTGTCATTTGGGCTCGCAGTGTGACACATTTGCGTGTACTGGAAGCTACATAAATTAATACACAGGGCCCTGTTCTTTTCAGACAGAAAGAATGTGTACGCATATTGCACCTGTTTTAGCTAAGCTCAATATTTGGTAGCCATTCACTGGTTCATTCCTCAGGCCAATGCCTTGACCAGTCAGAGTCAAGCTGCCTGATTTAAATTTCAAACAATGCTTAGCACTTAATTGTCAGTCACCATTAACTGGTGCATTCTCCATGACAATACCTCTACCAATCAGAGTCCACGTGCCAACCAATCAGCACTGTCTTCTCATACAGTATAAAGTTGTTGTTTCCCCTGACATTGGTATTTTTGCGATTGTCCTGATGAGTGCAAGATGGAAAACTTTGACAAAATGTATTTTTTCAACAATACTTAGCTAAACAGTCAAGGTAGTATCGGATACAACTTCACTTGGACAACAGTGTCATCGTTAAAGCAATGAGCTGCCTTTAAATTTTTTAAGCTCCATTTTAATTTTCAGCTGATAATTTAAATGAGAAAGTACTTTTCTAATGTGAATTCTTTAATTTCAAATGATCTGTTTGTAAACTAGGTGGCTGTGGTCCACAGATTAAAGCAATAACATACATATCATGTAGAATATTATCTATCTCCTTCATTGACCAGAAATTTGTAACCCTGTCTAAACTGTTTGAGATTCACATCTTTGTATTTTTAGGAAACAACCCTTTAGGCCTAATCATTATAATGCTTTTCTTGAAAAGGTGTTATCTCATCACGTTAAACCAGTAGAACCTGTTTCTGGTTTACATGTTTTTATTTGTTATCTGACATGGGGGTTATGCTATAAAATATTTATTTCATAGAAAATCAGATTGAACTGTTACAGCAAATAGATATTTTTAAACAAAGATGTAAGTTAAAAATGTTTTTGCCACTCATGCCTTTCTTTCCTTATTGTTTCAAATTGTTTTGTTTACCTGTCCTTTTTAAACCTGCCAAATAAATTGAGTACAATAAGGAAATAAATATATTTGCAAAGTTCCATTGAAAAATTTGGTCTGCCAAATCTTAGTCCAGTAATTAATAATAAACAAAAACATTTTTATGATGATCTGATGTTTTTGTTAAATTTAAAGGCCACCTTGTAATTTATTATGATTAATCGTTAAGTGGCCTACAGCCTGACTGTATCCAAACAATCAAAGCAGCTAATTGTACAAATGTCAGCACAGTTACAACTAATCGTCTTAAAAGTTTTTTGAAAACACATAGCAGGCACAAAGGTAGATAAGTTACAAGTGACAAAATAGTACTATTGAGGTTAGACGCGTCATTAGTGCACTGTCTCAGAGGCCTTGGAAGCTTGTATCATTTTCTGTGAATGGGTGGAATTTGTGCAATGAGCAACAAAAACCTGTGATTATGTAGAAATCTTGTATTTGCAAGGATGCAATTTACATGTCATCAAAGTAGTTAGTTGTCTATTCTTTCTTATTACAGCGGTTATGGCTGGAATTTTCTGTCCCCGTTGGCGGCGGGCGTCATGGCGGGTGTGAGTGGACAATATGGCGAGAAGGACAAAAATCAGTTTCACGATGTCATGAAACATGTTTGCGATCGTCCTCTCCACCCGTCAACAGCGGGCTGTGTTTCCCACCGCCACACGTCGGGAACATCATTTTAATACATCTGCATATAATTATAATACCTGCTTGCCAGAATCAGCCCCCAGGCTGGATCATCTGGGCACATTGATGTGATTGCACGCTGATTTCACAACAGTGTATAAAAAGCGTGCACCTGGCAAGCTGAGCTTCGAGGGGTACTCGGAGGTGAGTGCACGCTAATGTTACGCAGCGCTCGCAAGGATTGCCCATTGGACTTCAAGGATGAGGCGGCGTGTATTCAGGCGAGGACACAGGCAGGTCACTTTTCCCCAACTGGCCAACAGTGCTGTGCCGGGGCAAGGGCTGCACTGTGCTTGCATCGAGTTGGGTGGGGAGGCATTGCAGCAGAGTATAATGGTAGTGCACAAGCACATGCAGGGGGTGGGGGGATGGGGGGAGGAAAGCGGTCACACATTAGGGAAACCTTCTATAAAGTGACCATTCCTCCGCAGCTGAGACAGTTCAGGCACAGCCACATGGACATGCGTGGAGTTGGGCCTCTAGTTTACCTGCCCACTCAAGCAACACAGAGGCGTGAAAGTGCTACCAAATGCTCCTGAACTTTTCACCCCTCGGGCACAGACTGTAAACTAATGAGCATTTTAGTGGATTGCAGAACAGTTGGACGACTGGACAAGTTGTACAATCTCCTTGTTAAAGCTGGCCATGGAGCAGTCACTCCTAGAGGCGCTCTCAGCCCCTTGCAATGTCATCATTCAGGTTTGGACTAGTCTCCCCCATGGTTCAAGCTAACAGCGCAACCTTGCAGTGCAGATTAGGAGAATGTCTGCATCTCAGCTGAGAGCACAGCATATAGTTCAGTGGGCAAAGTTGCCGCCTATCGGACAGATGAAGTGGGACAGACGTGGATGGGGTTTCGGGTAGCCATGCATCGCACTAAACTCTGGCCATCCAAGTAGTTGACGCACTCTCTGACATGCGTTAAGGGGCCTTTACGCTTAACCAAGAGGTTATTAATACACCCAAGCTAACCCACGCATCTCTCTCTTTCATCCTGTGGGAGGACTACATGAAGAGCATGGAACCTGGTGACCTAGCTGTATGCCTCATGTCTTGCAGGGAGCAAAAATGAAAGAGAGAAGAGAGCGACGGAGGCACCTGGCTGGGCAGAGGGAGGAGCAGCACTACTAAGGAGAAAAGGCGGCTGGGGTTCCCGCACATGCCGTTGAAGACCCACAGCGAGTCGTTGCCTGTCGGTGTCTAGCTAGACCCAGGGTCTACAGATGGTGCTTGTCGTTCATGCAGAAGACCGAGAATTAGTGTTGCCAAAGACTGCGCGTATCCAGGGAACAGGAAAGACAGTGGAACAGCAATGGCAGGAGTTTCTGTGAGTAATTTGGGAGACACAGCAAAAATTCATCCCTGGGAAGAAGAAGCATACTAAAGGGAGGACGAGGCAACCATGGCTGACAAGGGAAGCCAGGGACAGCATAAAAGCTAAAGAGAAAGCTTACAATGCGGCGAAGAGCAGTGGATTGGGATTGGGAAGCCTACAAAGACCAACAGAGGACAACTAAAAAAGAAATAAGGAGGGAGAAGATTAAATATGAGGGTAAACCAGCCAGTAATATAAAAGAAGATTGCAAGAGTTTTTTTTTAGATATATAAAGGGTAAGAGAGAGGCAAAAGTGGACATTGGGCTGCTGGAAAATGACGCTGCAGAAGTAGTAGTGGGGAACAAAGAAATGGCGGAGGAACTGAATAGGTACTTTGCATCAGTCTTCATGGTGGAAGACACAAGTAACATCCCCAAAGTTCAAGAGAGTCGGGAGGGCAGAGGTGAGTATGGTGACCATTACCAAGGAGAAGGTGCTAGGAAAACTGAAAGGCTGAAGGTGGATAAATCACCTGGGCCAGATGGATTACACCCCAGAGTTCTGAAGGAGATAGCTGAAGAGATAGTGGAGGCGTTAGTGGTGATCTTTCAGGAATCATTGGAGTCAGGGAGGGTCCCAGAGGACTGGAAAATCGCTAATGTAACCCCCTTGTTTAAGAAGGGAGTGAGGCAAAAGACAGGAAATTACAGGCCGATTAGCCTGACCTCGGTCGTTGGTAAGATTTTAGAGTCCATTATTAAGGATGAGATTTCAGAATACTTGGAAGTGCATGGTAAAATAGGGCAAAGTCAGCATGGTTTCATCAAGGGGAGGTCATGCCTGACAAATCTGTTCGAATTCTTTGAGGAGGTAACGAGTAGGTTAGACAAAGGAGAGCCAATGGATGTTATCTACTTGGACTTCCAGAAGGCCTTTGACAAGGTGCCGCAAAGGAGGCTGCTCAGTAAGATAAGAACCCATGGTGTTAGAGGCAAAGTACTAGCATGGATAGAAGATTGGCTGTCTGGCAGGAGGCAGAGAGTGGGGATAAGGGGGTCCTTCTCAGGATGGCGGCCGATGACTAGTGGAGTTCCGCAGGGGTCAGTGTTGGGACCACAACTTTTCACTTTGTACATTAATGATCTAGATGAAGGAACTGAGCGCATCCTGACTAAGTTTGCAGATGATACAAAAATAGATGGAGGGACAGGTAGTATTGAGGAGGCGGGGAGGCTGCAGAAGGATTTGGACAGGTTAGGAGAATGGGCAAAGAAGTGGCAGATGGAATATAACGTGGGGAAGTGTGAGGTCATGCACTTTGGTAGGAAGAATAGAGGCATAGACTATTTTCTAAATGGGGAGAGAATTCAAAAATCTGGAGTGCAAAGGGACTTTGGAGTCCTAGTCCAGGATTCTCTTAAGGTTAACTTGCAGGTTGAGTCGGTAGTTAGGAAGGCAAATGCAATGTTGGCATTTATTTCGAGAGAACTTGAATATAAAATCAGGGATGTGCTGCTGAGGCTTTATAAGGCTCTGGTCAGACCACATTTGGAATATTGTGAGCAATTTTGGGCCCCGTACTTCTGGAAGGATGTTCTGGCCCTGGAGAGGGTCCAGAGGAGGTTCATGAGAACGATCCCAGGAATGAAAGGCTTAACATATGAGGAACGTTTGAGGACTCTGGGTTTATACTCGATGGAGTTTAGAAGGATGAGGGGGGATCTGATTGAAACTTACAGAATACTGAAAGGCCTGGATAGATTGGACGTGGGGAAGATGTTTCCATTAGCAGGAGAGACTAGGACCCGAGGGCACAGCCTCAGAGTAAAGGGAAGACCTTTTAGAACAGAGATGAGGAGAAACTTCTTTAGCCAGAGAGTGGTGAAGCTATGGAATTCATTGCCACAGAAGGCTGTGGAGGCCAGGTCATTGAGTGTATTTAAGACTGAGATAGATAGGTTCTTGATTGGTAAGGGGATCAAAGGTTACGGGGAGAAGGCGGGAGAATGGGGTTGAGAAACCTATCAGCCATGATTGAATGATGGAGCAGACTCGATGGGCCGAATGGCCTAATTTCTGCTCCTATGTCTTATGGTCTTATGGTCGGTCATACCTGTCAGCTGCTGCAGGATTTGATGTAACAGGGTATGGAGGGCATCCACTGCCTGTGGCCGTGAAAGTGACCACGGTGCTCAATTTTTATGTCAGTGGCTCCTTTCAGTGCTTCATAGGTGACCTTTATGGAATCACACAAGCCTTCAAATACAAGTGCATCCAGGAGGTCATGAAGGCACACAACTTTGTGCATTTTGCCCGGCATCAAGGAAGTCAGGAATCAAAAGCGCTGGGATTTGCGCAGATCTCAGGTCTCCCACAGGTGCAGGGTGCCATCGACTGCACTCACGTGGCGCTTTGATCTCTGTGGCGACAAGCAGTCAACCACAAGGGCTTCCACTCTCTGAATGTTAAGCTGGTGTGTGACCACCACAAACGCATCCTACAGGTCTGTGCATAATTCCCAGGGAGTGTCCACGACTCTTATGTTCTCAGGGGATCTCAGATCCCTGATGTCTTCCAGGGTCCTCAGAAGCTGCAGATTTGGCTCCTTGAGATCAAGGGCTACCAGCAGACAACTTGGTTGATGACACCTGTGTGGCAGCCTCAGGCTGCAGCAGAGAGATGGTATAATGAGGCTCATGCTGCAACTCGCATTTTGGTGGGGCAGACCATTTGGATGTTGAAAATGAGGTTCTGGTGCCTGGACCGGTCTGGTGGAGCCCTGCAATACAGTCCACAGAGGGTGTAATGCATTGCCATCACCTGCTGTGCCTTTTGCAATCTGGCGCTGCAACAGGGAGAGGAACTGGCTGAGGAGCAGATGGAGGAGCTGGAAGTCTCCTCTGATGAGGAGGACATCGACGATGATGAGGGTGAGGAGGTCCTTGAAGGCGAAGATGATGGAAATGAGGCCATCGCACTGGCCAGATGTGGCACATGCACTCAAGAGGCCCTCATATCTGCTAGATTCTTGGAGGATGATGACGAGATGCAGTGAGGAGACTCCATAGATCCTCACATTGTATCTGTGAGCGTTTCACTCCAGTCTGGCTGATGGCAGCGCACATACCCTCTGTGAGAATGTTCCTGTCATGGAAACACAACGGATGCCTATAGTCCCTACATTCCTGGAGGATGATGACGACGTACAGTACATAGCTCATGTGAATGTCTGACTCCTGACTGGCTGATGGCAGATCACTTGCACTCTTTGAACATGGTCATATCATAGGGATGCAGTGGGGAAACTTTAACTTCTCCTGATCCTAATTGCATCCTTCGTGAGCTGAACCATTCAGAACCACATTGTCACTGGGCACAGGTGCTGATGAGGCGGGAGACCCGCCGCGCCTCAATGATGCTGGGATCAAGCAGACAGAATGATGGAACCCTGTACTGCCAGCCCAGGACATTCTGACAGCAATGATAGGCTCCATCGAGGTGCAGGCATGACTGATATGTCCAGTGACTTTGAAGGCACACCATCGGTATGCTGGGAAGGTTGCACAAAGCAAAGGGAAGACGCCTTGGATGGAGACACCTTGATCTTATGCAGGGACCAAGGTTTCACATCTGAGTGACACAAATACTGCTCATCATAACTAGGAGCCATAGGCAAGGAGACATTCTTGGGAGTTTATTTATAATAGTGAACATTATGCATAAATGATTAACACCTGTGGCCAGATTGTGCAGCTCCATCTTCTTAACCTTCCTAACAATGCCACTATGCCTTGGTGCTCCCCCAACATCCAGAGCAGAGATGGAGACAGCCTGCTGACTGCTGCGCGTTGCCTGTGATGACCTTGATGGGCATCCTCTGGCGGGCCGAGACCTGGAGGGCTTGAATTCGGGGTCCTGCTGTGTGGCAGTGGCACCCTTCTCGGCCTGTGAAGCTGGAGCTGCTGGGGTCAGAGGAAGAGGGGATTCGGATGGGCCGGTCACTCCTGAAGTCACCTGGGTGGATGGCCCCGGGGCGTGCACCTGCTGATCCTTATCCCTTTGGGTACCCGAGGGCACCTGCCTGACTCCTTGAGAAGGGGAAGCTGGAGTGAGATCGATGCGACCCCTCTCGCATTGACACAGTTGGAGGCCAACTATGGCATCAGTGATGGAGTTCAGCAGGTGCAGCAGTACAGGGCTGATGTCCTGGACCAAGGTCTCCATGGTGGCTGCCATCCTACCAGTGTTGACCTTGGTGTATTGGCATGCCAGCGTGATCACCTCAGGCTGAAGGCAGACGGACTCCTCCATCATGCCTTGCAATCTGAGGAGTGCAGCGGACATCTCTTCCTGATGTTCCCAACCTTACCTTTGCAGCTCCAGCAACTGAGGTATGATGGAGTCTAGAGGCTCCCCAGCTGACTTGAACTCAACAGATTTCTGGCCTCCAGCAGTCCTCCGAGTGCCGGACATCTGGGAAGTCCCTGCGGCCACCTGCTGTGGATAAGACAGTGCATTGTGCTCACCAGACTGTGACCCCGAGGCCACTCTAGAACTAGATCCCACTGAGGTGTGTGTCTGTGCGCTGGTGGAGAGTGTGGGTGAGCTCTGTGACGGGTCTTCAATTCGGGTGTCATCAGATTCTTCTTCCGAGGTTCCTTCGGTACTTGACTCGAGGACCTGGTTTGTGGACCCCCTCGGCTGCTTCCCAGATTTGCCTGCGAAAGCAAGGAGAGATAATTAGTGTGTGACAGGGGACTGCAGAACAGGGGAAGTGACTCACAGCATGATAAAAGCAAGTACTGCTGATGTTGGAAATCTGAAATAAAAACAGAAAATGTTGGAAAAACTCAGCAGGTCTGGCAACATCTGTGGAGAGAGAAACAGAGTTAATGTTTCGAGTCTATATGACTTCTTCAGAATCATGGTTGTCTGATGGATGTTGCACTGCTGGATCCTTACTTGGTTGAGCACCACCGACCTCACCATCAGCACAGGAACAACCTAAACCTTTGCCAGCCAGCTGGATGACTCTATTTTCAAAGTCTGTGAGGACCTTGATGCCGTGCATTCCTCCACCAGTCTGTGACCTCTCCCTTTTGTTGTGTGCAACCTTGTCCTGCATGAATAGAGATGGAGAGAGTGTAAGCAGGATGCCTGCCAGGCCAGATAACAAGGATGCCTGGCATGTGTGTGAGTGGTGAGTGGTGCCATGGACAAGATGAGGGCAGGATCTGTAGGGCAGATGAAGATGTGTGTGAGAGAGTGAATGGTGATTTCGCTTGAACTGGCAGTGAATGAGATCCCTGTGGATGTGTAATGGATTTATGACTGTGTGAGCTGAGAGCGATGAGAAGAGTGACTTACACTGGCGGAACAGAGGAGATCATTCATCCTCTTTTGGCGCTGGGTGGCTGTCTTCTTCTGCAGGGCATTGGCACTGACCACTGCTGCCATCACCTCCCATGCTGGATCGGTGACCTTGCTTGGTGGTCTTTGCCCAGAGCAGGAATAGATGATATCGCGACGGGCATCCACTGCGCCCAGCAGGCGCTCAAGGGAGGCATCGCTAAATTTGGGGGCAGCATGTTTCCTCCTTTTGGCATCAGCTCCCAGCAGCTTCCTATCCCTTGAAGAGCGCTAGCTTTGTGCAGCCTGGCTTTTAAACATGGTGCCCAGTTTACTAAAGACCTAAGGTGATAGCAGGGTGGGCGAATCAGAGGCCGCCCCACCAGCGACCCGGCTTGTTCCCTGTGAATGCATTATTAATGAGGCAGAACGTGCCGGGAATGGAACGTTATGGTGTGAAAAGCCACCATTGTGGCCAGTGGATCCTTTTCCCCCACCTGCTACCGCACTTTGTGTAAATCTGGGATGATTCTGCCCTATCTATTTACCCAAATGTGGGAGGCGCTAGGGGAGGAAGGATGTGATCCCTCCCACCCACAAGTAACAGGTAGCAAATTAGGAGTCTATATAGGCCTATTAAGGCCTATTGTCAGAGGCTGACAGGAATTTCCCAATCATCCTCTGGGCCCACAAGGCATGTGATTCCAGGCCTGCCTGTCTCCATGCTTGCCCCTATCAGTACCTGAAAATTCAATACCCCCTCTCTCCCATACTGAACTACAAGCTGCTGTTACACTGGTGTAAGCAAGCCTCCTATTGGCCCTCCAGCTTTGAGAGACTGCCCACTGTCCTCAGTTGGATAGCAAGCTTACCCTTTGGCCACTGATTGACCAATTTAGGGAAAATCACTGTCAGGCAATTGTTCTCCACAAACAAGGAGGAAGAGAAGCACATACCAGCAGCTGAATCCTTGTTAACCACTTCCCTCTTAGACATCTAAGGTGCTGTCCCTCTGCAAGATTTGTGGAGCTCCATTCTTATAGTGGCTGCGAAGGCAGAGGTTTATATCTCATTCGCCTTCAAAGCTGTCTCTATTGTTATAGACTGTACTCCTTTAAGGGGAATGCAAAATGGGAGAGTTACCTTTGGTTATTATGAAATGCAATTAAACCAAGCTGTCACCCTGCAGATGGCACGTGTGCACCGAATGTGTGTGAGACACTTCATGTTCTCACTGTTCTATCAGTTGCAGGACATCCTGCTTATTCATCTCAGGAGCTGCCATCAACATGAATGCTCCGAAACTACCCGCTTCTGGGCGTCCATCAAAGTCATCGCAGTCAACAGGGCATAGCGGTCAGCAGGCTGCATCCACCTCAGCTACCGATGTCAGGGCTGCACCCAAATGTAGTGATAGAAAAAGAAAGATAAAGAAGTTTTGAAGGCATACAGATGGCATGGGTGTACAACCATTGTATATACTTTTGGCACTTGTAAATATATGTTCACTTGCACTGTTTGGAAGTTTCCTGGATTCCATCTTGCTGCTTGTTACTTCAGTGGTCACGGGAATTTAAGGCTGTGGAATTTGGGCCCCCATCATTTTGAGCTTACTTGCAGGTTAAGGCTGCAAGAAAGTGAGGGGGAATGGGCAGTTAGCCTTGACTGCAACAGGGATTGAGTGTAGGATTAAAGAGGTGCGTGTGCAGTTGACTGAACCTTTTGTCAGACCTCACACGGGGATTTGTTTGGCCTGCTCATCATCTTATGAAGGGTGGCAGTAGATCCTGCATAAAGTGTTTGCAACCAAAGTGCACCAGACCTCATTGAAGGACGGGAGTCTTAGTGCATGAGGTGAGAGAGAGTAGAAAGGGCCTGTGTGCTGAACCGTGCTGAGGACTGTGAGACTATCCATGTGAAGCATCAGCACCTCTAACAGGGCTCTGCAGGATCCATAAAGGAAAGATGTTTACCTTGGCTGGGTTATCCACAATGACAGATCACAGTCTCACACTAATACCACGGTCATCTAGGACTCCAAAGTAACCTTGAAACTTTTCAGCATGATAACAGTGTCAAGGGATATGAGTTTACTATGGGCGAGTGGCAATCAGGGAGCAGGAACATGATCTCCCTGATCAATCTGCATGAAGGAGCGATCTCAAGGGCTAAATGGTGTTGTCATGCTGCTTCTCCCTGTGGAGCTATATATCTGGTTCTGCCTGAAAGAGCATGTTTAGGGATGACATGAGTGCATCCCTACCGAGGTAAGATTTGATATTGCTTCCAAGTTGTAAGGGCATGGAAAAAATCTCAATTCTACTCACAGGTGCCCGAGGTCACGGGAGAACAACGTGCTTTGCAGGATCTAATGCGTGCATTTAGTGCCAAGGCTCTGTATATCAGCACAGTTTGGCGTATACAAAGAATCAAACAACGAGCAGGGCAGACGTTAAGTAGTGCAATTCAACTCAGCCATCATAAATCAAGGTACATTAGAGAAAAAGTATAATACCTGTTACCAAAAAAGAGCTGGGGTCTTACAGCCAACAGAGGATAGCAAACCAAATAGTGAAGGGAATGTCTCAGCAGCTTATTCTGCCTGGATTCTGTTAGCAGGCAGATTGTCACGGGCCTCTTTGCCATGTCATACCCTTGCAATGGCCTCTGCATGTGCCTCAGTGACATCCTGGCCCCCATCATCACCATCCCCTTCACCATCCTCATCGTTGAATGAGACCTCTCGGGCCTCCATGTCTCCTTCAACCAAAACATCCCCCTTTGTAGCATAAGGTTGTGTAGGGCGCAGCACATAATGATGATCCAGGACACTCTCTGTGGTGAGTATTGGAGAGCCCCACCTGAGTAGTCCAAACATCTCTACCTCATCTTTAGGAGACCTATTGTCTGCTCAGTTGTGGACCTTGTGGAGACATGTGCAGCATTGTTCCTCTCTTCAGCGGCACTCTGCGGATGGTGAACTGGCGTCATCAGCCAGGTGTTCTGGGAGTATCTCTTGTCCCCAAAGAGGCAGCTCTGCAATCACCAAGGTCCTTCAAAAAACCTGTGGCACATGGGAGTAGTTCAGAATGTAGTCATCATGAGAGTTCCCTGGGAACTGAGCGTAAACATGCATGTTTGCTTTCTGTGATCATATATCAGCTACATGTTCAAAGATGAATTGAACTGCTGCCAGGGAGCTCCCGAGGCCACACATGTGAAGTCAATAATAGCTTGCACTTGTGGGAAACCTGTGATTGCTTCTAAGCCCAGTGCTCTTGCAGCCTGGCTTTTGGGATTCAGGCGGAATTGGACAAATTGATGTGCTCTCCTGAACAGGGCATCTGCCACCTTCCGGATGCCCTTGTGTGTCGCTGACTGGGAGATGCTACACAGGTCCACAGTGGAGCCCTGGAAGGAGCCACTGGCAAAGAAGTTTAAGGTGGCTGTGACCTTTAATGCCACTGGCCAGGGATTGCCTCCAAGTCCTTGCAGCTGCAGGTCATTGTGAAGAAGCTGGCAGATGTGAGTAACCACATCCTGGGATGTCCTAAGTCACCTCTGCATTGCCTTTCACTCATCTGTAGATAGGTGCACCATCTGTGATACATCCGTAGTTGGGCCAATGCTTGCCATCCCACTGGCCCCTGATCGCCAGCATCCTGATCTTCTTGAGGTTCCAGCACCTCTGGTTGCTCAGGCCATTGCTCTTCCTAGCTCTGTGCCAACCTGCACTGGTTTGTCCTTCTCCTCATCTGGATGAGAACCAGTAGGAAGGTAGGGTTGCCTGGAGCCTGCATCATCTAGGCCTCAGATGGTCATTTACATCTGTGCCCTTGTCAAAGGCCTCATACCTCGCAGCACTGGTCACCATGTCCTGCCAGTGGCTGTCATAGATACTGTGGCTTTGAACTTGTTTGCTTTTGGCTCATTCCTAGAATGAGCTGCATACCCTAATGGCCTCTCAAGTACGGCTGCACACCACTGCATCATGCTGGTCGCTTATGCCCTCTTTGCCTGAGCTGAACAGCACATTCATTTAAGGAAAGACATGTGAGGGAACATTGGGTTTTGCCTCATTTTCTAGGTTCCCCCATTTTAAAAATTTTTTCACAGGATGTCAGCATCGTTGGCTAGGCTAGCATTTGTTGCCTATTCCTTATTGCCCTTGAGAAGATGGTGAGAGCCGCCTTCTTGAACGGCTGCAGTCCATGATGTGAAGGTACACCCACAGTGCCTTGAGGAAGGGAGTTCCAGGATTTTGATTCAGTGACAGACAATATAGTTCCAAGTCAGGATGGTGAGTGGCTTGAAGGGGAACGTACAGGTGGTGGTGTACCCATGCACCTGCAGCCCTTGTCCTTCTAGGTGGTACAGGTCGCGCATTTGGAAGGTGCTGTCGAAGGAGCCTTGGTGAATTCTTGCAGTGCATCCTGTAGATGGTACACACTGCTGCCACTGTGCGTTGGTGGTGGAGCAAGTGAATGTTGAAGGTGATGGATGGGGTAATTGGTTGAAGACTGGCATTTGAGATGCTGGGAGGAGGCTGAGATATATCATCTATTCACCACCTCTAGCTGAAGATAGTTGCAGATGCTTCAGCCTTATCTTTTGCACTGATGTGCTGGGCTCCCCCATCATTGAGGATGGGGATATTTGTGGAGCCTCCTCCTCCAGTGAGTTATTTAATTGTCCACCACCATTCAAGAATGGATGTGACAGGATTGCAGAGCTTATATCTGATATGTTGGTTGTGGGACTGCTTAGCTCTATCTCTTGCTGCTTCCCATGTGCAGGGCATTATTGTTTGTACCCATGTGGCCATCAAGGCAACCAGCAACTGGCCAATGAGGTCCATCAACAGGAAGAGCTTCCACTCCTTCAATGTCCAACTGGTCTGTGACCATAACTGGAGCTTCCTCCATGTGTGCACTTGCTTTCCTTCATCTTCCACCCATCCAGTGTGCCTCAGGTCTTCACTCCAACTTCCAAAGTGCATGGATGAATCCGAGGGAACAAGCAAAATTTTTTGAGGAGATGGCTACTGATCCTTCTTTGGGAGCCCCAGACCAAGGCACAGAGGAGATACAACCAATGCCACCTGCTCAACAGTGTAACCATTGTGCATGGTTCTGAAGATGTGACTTATGGTTCCTGGACCAGATAGGTGGTGTCTTCCAATACCCACCTACAAGGTTCTCATTATGGTAGTCTGCAGCATTCTCCATAACATGGTTCTCCAGAAAGGTGTGTACCTTGAAGATGGTAAGACCCTAGTAGGAGACAGCTCTTTAAGGTTGGAGCAGAAGGTAAGATAGGAGGAGGAATTGGAGGTGGAGGGGAATGATGCTGAACAGAGAGGTGCCCCTGCTGCATGACATTGGGGCCATCTCCTGCCACCCTTTGAGAAGAGAATCTCCCTCCTCTACCTAATGGCCTCCAGCATTAGATCCAGGTCGGCACTGATGAAGTGAGAGGTTGCCCTGCCCCAAGGGCAGACCTCAGACTCCCCTTGACACCTTGCTTCCCTCTGGTGAAGTAGGCGGCTTTCCCAAAAACAGCAGATCTCTTCCTCAGGACAACGAACAGCCTCAGTGATTGCTGCTATGGGAAGTCTAAATCTGTCCCATAATTCATCTGACTCGCCTCCGTTCCCACCCCCACTGCCTCTAAGTGGACAAAAACCCTTTTCCATATCAACGAAGTGTTCATCTGGTGAAAATCTGAATTTTAATCAGCTTCCTACTAGAGGAGGGTTTCTGACCCAAAAACTGACCCAGCTCCTGTTTCCTGCCTCTGTGGTAAAAATTCAGCTTACTTTTTGTTATCGACTATAAGTATGAGCCACTGACTAGATTAGTAATGGAATATAACCTTGAACTAAGACATAGTAGTTAATGCTGATGACTAGAATTGCCATTTATCATACTGGATTGAAATCTGAAAAGAATTTAAATGAGTTAGAATCATGAATAATCACTATCTCAGGACATCTCAGAGTGCTGTACAGCTAATTGCAGTCCCAGTGCTTCTTACCACAACTTTGCGCTTATTTATGTTTCACATTCTAAGGGAGGCAGTTATTTGAATATGAGCTCACGTGCCATTAGTGGCATTATGGGGTTCCTATCTTGTGGACATATGGGACTTTGGAACAGCAGCATGGGGAGAAACTACAGTTTGGTGTGAGTCGGTGAGGTGAAAGTTATTGATCCAAAAAGTGCTCTCACACTAGTCTGTCTTTTTCCAAACAGCAGTCATTTTCTCTTGCCATTTGGAAATGGTGTGAGGCTTATTGAAAGCTCATGCATGGCAAACATGTCTGCACAGGCTCACATGCATGTGGAATACAACCATGTTTACCTTATTTTCACACAGCTCCCTTGCTACAATCAATTGCCATTTGAACTCTGCTTAGTGGGACTCACATGTCATCCAGAATGGCACATGTGCACCCATGTAGGAATACATACTGCTAACTGTACAGTCAATAAAACTGACAGGATATGTGGGGAAACTCTGCCCCAAAATTGAATTTGTCTGTGAAGCCAGAAAAAGGTAACTGTGGGTTCTGTCCCAAATTCTTGCTTCCCCTCTCCCACTAGATTAATTTGTCATCCTGCACCCCAAAAGCTGTGAGTTATAGGGTTTGCATAATAACCTAATCAATCTACTGATGGTGAGTTGAAGGACACACATTCTCCCTTTTTCTCCTAACTGTGTCTGGTGTGAATGGAATGCAGCTGCATGTGTGTCTTCATTTCCGTCTGTTTCTGTGACTTTATCCCTTCTTTGAATTTTGACGTCTTTGTTTCTCATTGTTTCTCTTTCTTACTATCTCTGCCTCATTCTGATTCTCTTTATCAACTTTCTTCCAGTTTTCTGCAACTTTCCCTCCTTTTTTTTTACTGTTCCTCTCTGTAATTTCAGATTGAGTCGATGAGTTACAGGTGAGGGGGTGGAATTTGCTCAGGATTGCAAGCCTGGCTTGAGCTGGCAAACGGTTGAAAGTGGGTTTTGGATGGAGGAGGGATGCAGTACAAGTCAGAAGCCAACTTGGGTGGTATCATATGTTGTGTTGGGGATCTGGTCAGCGCTGAAGACCAAGGGCTGGAATTCTGCAAAACCCAGGTAGTCATGCTGCTGGGACTGAAAACGAGCCCAAAGTCCACGTGGACTGACAGCGGGACCCTGGGCAGGATTCTACTGATGGCAGCCAATTAAGATGTCACCGCTGGGACAGCTGTCTAATTGAGGATGGTGGCCTACCTCTCAGATTTGATGGCCAATAAGAGGGCTGGCAACTTGGTAGCCTCGGCAGCACCACCAATTGAGGTGCCTACAGCTAAAGTTGAGGTGCCTTCGAAGGACAGGTAAGTATTTTTTTTATAAAAGCAAAATACTATGGATGCCGGAAATCTGAAACAAAAACAAAAATTGCTGAAAAAACTCAGCCGGTCTGACAGCATCTGTGGAGAGGAAGACAGAGTTAACCTTTCGAGTCTATATGACTCTTCATCAGAACTAATGAGGAATAAGAAATGTGGTGAAATATAAGCTGTTTAAGGGGGGTGGGATAGGTGGAGCTGGATAGAGGGCCAGTGACAGGTGGAGGCAAAGGAGAGATTGCCAAAGATGTCATAAACAAAAGGACAAAGGGCTGTTAATGGTGGTGATATTAACTAAAGGATGTGCTAATGGTGACATTAAGGGTAGAAAGCAGGATGAGCAAGTGACAGATAGCCCTAGTGAGGGTGGGGTGGGGGAAAGGGATCGAAAAAGGCTAAAAGGTGGAGATAAAACAATGAATGGAAATACATTTTAAAAATCATAATAGAAATAGGTGAGAAAAGAAAAATATATATATAAAAAATATATAATAATTATTAGAAAAAAGGGGATCAAAAAGGGGGTGAGGATGGAGGAGAGAGTTCATGATCTGAAGTTGTTGAACTCAATGTTGAGTCTAGAAGGTTGTAAAGTGCCTAGTCGGAAGATGAGGTGCTGTTCCTCCAGTTTGCTTCACTGGAACATTGCAGCAGGCCAAGGACGGACATGTGGGCATGAGAGAACGGTGTGTTGAAATGGTAAGCGACAGGAAGGTCTGGGTCATGCTTGCGGACAGACCGAAGGTGTTCCGCAAAGCGGTCACCCAGTCTGCGTTTGGTCTCTCCAATGTAGAGGAGACTGCATTGGGAGCAGCGAATGCAGTGGACTAATTTTTTTTTAGTAGTATAGTATTTTTCTTACTGTGCTGGGGCCAGGCAGGCTGCTACTATCAGAGGGATGAACTCTTCAAGCAGTGGTGCTGGGGCTGCAAGGACTACATTGCTGCCTGGGGGCTCCTCCATGGGCCATGGATCAGCCATTAAGGAAGGTGCTCTTGGGAATCTACTGGGAGACCGCCACAGTTTACCTGGACCACCACAGTTGACGATGTTTTAGCTGGTGCTGCTGGTTTAGCTGGCACAATGGCTTGGGCCTTCTCAAGAGCTGCCACCACCTGGTCTTTTGAGGTAGGCTTTAACTTGCCAGCAGCCCTAACCATTTTTTCATAACCAAGGTGCATCATGAAAGTTGGCAGTGCATCTTGGGCCTTCTTTCAGACATCTCCATTTCTGTCTTCCAAGCAAGAATATAGATGAGGCAAACATAGAATGAGATCAGAGGGCACCGATCGTAGCGTTGGTAGTTTCTCTGCCAACCAACCTAACAACTCCTGCCTGAGTAAAGGGTTTTCCTTCTTCAACTTCTCCGAAAGGTCTTCACCATCTAGCCATTCCTTCATACCAGTTTTCTCAACCCAAGAATTCAAAGTTGCAAGAGCTGCTATCCGAACATTACTCTTGCTATCACCAAACACCGTGATAATTGGTATACCCAGGATTTTCACATGTTGCTTAATGTTAGGCCCCATAGCAGTAGCCATCTGCTGTAAGATTGAAAGTGTTTGCTGAACCAGAATTTTATTTGAATCATTTAGCCACCCTTTCAGTACTCCAGGAAGTTCTCCAATATTTGGCTGAATAAGTTTAGCCTCATTTAGAATTGTGTTCAATTCATCCAAACCTTCCTTTCTGATCTTCCAGTTTTTATCTCCCAGCTTTTCTACAAGCTCGGGAGTAATCTTGTCACTTATATCAGTTCGTGGCAAGAGATCTTGAACATTTCCATTTTCTTCCTCATCCTGCTCTTCAGCTGCTTCTTCAACATCAACATCACGTTTAACCAGTCTGCTAATGGGAGCAGGAGGAGTTTGTCCCTGCATCTTCTTAAATTCAGCATCAATTTGAGACAACAAAGCTGGTTTCTCATCTTCAAAAAACATTCTTAAGGGTGCTCCCATGTACAAGTACATTACACCCAACAAAGTGATTGCAAATGTTCGTACAGCAGGGTTTGTTGCAGCCAAAGCAGTTTTCACATTACTGATGAAAGCTTTCATATTTAGCCCAGCAAATCCAAACTCCTTGATAGCAGTTGCCAACCAGTTTAAAACTTCAGCTTGGTTTTTGGGATTTTTTTGTGCAAAAGCCATGGCAACAACCTATTCAGCAGTCCAGAGAAGGGAACATGCTTCTGCTATCGCAGTGAGTGCTTCTTTTGCTTTCATTCCACATTTTATATCTCCTGTCTTGTCAACCAGCCCATCCAGCACAACCTCAGCAGATGTTCTAGAAAAGCTCCCTTTTTGAGCAATCAGTGCAACAATATACAATTTCATCTGCATCACCTGGAAATTGGTTTCCTTCCAGCCTGGTTTTTTAGCTAGCATCTGCACAAGTGCCTGATAAGGCAACTCTCTCTTATCAGTGACTTCTACTCCCTTCTGGAACTCCTCCATGCTGGCTAATCTTTCCTTCCAGTTGCTACTGTCAAGTTGCTGTAGGCAGGAGGCTGGTAGCACAGCTGCAGCTCTCTCTTCACACACCTCAATACTAAGTTCTGATTCCACCTCTCTGACTTCTGTTGTTTTTTTCCTTTCCCGCCTGGACCAGAAGCAGGCCCTGGTCCTTTCCCTTTGTTAGATTGCACACCAGGCTTGGTTGTAGAAGGTTTTTTTGATGGCCCAACAGTTTTGTTTGGGTGAGCATCTACTTTGTCACCAGAGCTTGAAGATGGTGCAGCTTTTCCTTGTGGCCCAGGCTTTACCGCTTTTGATGCGCCAGCATTGCTTTTCTTCCCATAAATCAATTCTACCTTATCTGAACATTCCTTAATCTTGTCAAGTTTTAGTTTATCAACGTCAACAAGGAAAGGATTCATTAATCTTTCGCCAACAACTTTTAGAGCAGTACCTAGTGCTTCAAAGGCAACATCCCTCACCTCGGCTGCAACAAGATGGGAAATGGCTGTTAATTGGCCAATTAATTGGTTTAATTGGCCGCCTGCCTCTGGCACCATTTTATGAGACCTCCCCTCTCCAGAGGCCTGGTAAAATTCAGCCCCAACTTTCAGATTTCAGGAGTAATCCAGTCAGGCCATAGTTTTTAGGAAACAATGATCACAGAATGTAATCCTAAAGTGTTTGTAAAAATCCAAGAATAACAGTTAATACCTGGTAATAAAAACAAAATTTGAATTAGTCACCTGAAGTCAGGGACACTATTGTTATGCCCTACATCGCATAAATGTACCTCTCATAAACCACCATACTCACCAACTTACCATGAGTGACGTTCCCTAGAATCTGTAAATACATTTGGGAACAATCCAGTCAGGCCTATATCTGGTCAGGGCTTATAGACTGATATCAAGTAGCAGGAGGGGATTGAACCAGGACATAAAGAATGCAAAGGTCAGGTGAATGGCATTTTGAAGGTGGGATAAATAAATTGACATGGTAGACCAAATGTAATATGATTAAACTGCACTGGGCTCTAACAGCACTGGGAGTTTTGATGCAATGTTGTAGTTGTAGTACAAAACTGCAATCTCTCCCCCCACAGCACATACAGTATTAAACTCAGCTACTGAATCCCACATCCCTCTTTATTTCCCAGGTGGAGATTCAGTTCCTTTACTCATACAGGGGGTAGGTCCAAAGTCCCTTCACACAGTAATCTCACCATGCCTAATTTCTACAGGCCCCTAAAGGCATGTCCTTCCCAGCCACACTGCTTGGCTCCCGGAATCCACGTTTTTGATCTCCTTCACTAGCTGCCATGATTTCCCACCTCAGCTGCCTTATATCCACAGTTTCACAGTTCCTGTCCTATTCTCAGAGAAGTTTTCCTTGCTTCTCCATCAACGGATTTGTGTCTGTGTGAGTGTCTTTGTGTTCTGGTCAGACCAGCTGTAATTCAGAACCCAAATTAGATAAAAACAAAAAGCTAAAAGCTACTGCGGATGCTGGAAATCCAAAACAAAACAAAAACAGAATTACCTGGAAAAACTCAGCAAGTCTGGCAGCATCGGAGGAGAAGAAATCAGTCAACGTTTCGAGCCTCCATGGCCCTTCGGCAGAACTGCAGCATAGTTTCAACAAGGGAGAAATATAAATTGGTTTAAGGTGGGTGGGGGGCGGGGGGGAAGAGACACATTGAGGGTGTGGTGTGAGCAGATAATCAAAAGATGTCAGAGACAAAAGGGTCAAAGAGGTGTTGAAGGTGGTGGTCTTTGTCTGAGAAAAGTGCTAATTAAGAATGGAATACAGGATATTCAAAGTACAGCTCTAGTCGGGGTGGGGTGGAAAGACTAAAGGTTTTAGTTTTAGATTTAAAAATAATGGAAATAGGTGGGGAAAGAAGAATCTATATAAATTATTGAAAAAAAAGGCGGGTGGGGGGGGAAAAAGAAACGGGGTGGGGATGGGGGGAGGGGTTGAATATTGAATTCAACAGCTTTAGATCTTAAACTCCCCCTCCCCCCATCCCCACCCAAATTAGATGTTTGTTTACTTTTACTTACATCACAAAGCAACCGCAACGAGAGTGATGTTGGCACATGAGCTGCTTGTCGTCTCTGCAGGCTCCTCTGTGGGTGCTCTAGATGACGGAAGCAGCTCTGCCCCTCTGACAGTGGCATCTGATGAGACTACGATGACTGGGGAGATGCCAGCCGTGGCACTGGCCACTCTCTTCCAGATGGGGCCAGCACAGGCTCCACTGGCCAGAGGGCGACCGTCAAGATCATCAAGAACAACAGGACAGCAGAGTCAGTGGCTGCCTCCATTGCCGCTGCCAGCCGTGGGTTGGAGCAACAAGACACAACACTCGCAAACGTAAATTTAAGGCACCTTGAGCACAAGAGTGACTGTTTGCGGGTGATCATCTGTTCTGCCATGTTGTGTTAATATGTTTACTGGTGTAAACAGTGATGTCATACCCAAGAAATCCAATTATCCCTATTTCCAGAATTTTCTCTTAGTCTCACTGTGGAATTAAATAGACCTTCCCAAAACATAAATACAAGCTTTTTCCCAAAATGCAAGAGCCATCACAATGGGAAGGTGGATTTGAGGTGGAAGGCCAGTCATGATTGAATTGCATTGCAGAACAGAGACAAAAGACCAAATAGCCTACTCATGCTCATATTTCTTATGTTCTTACGAAGAGGCAAGAAAGTACAGTTGAAAATTGCCTGGCTGGAGTGGTTACATACTGCCTCAAAATTGCACACACAAAGTGATTGTATAAATTTATCATTACTCTTTGCACTTAAATGGCCCAATTTACAATACCCAAGTTGTTATTGGCCTATGTTATGATTTTATCTATCCACATTTCACTTTCAAAGAATTACAACAGTTAGGAATATTTGAACATTGGAACAAGAGTAAACCATTCATCCCCTCGAGTTCATTCTGCATATAATTAGATCATGTCTGATCTGCATTTCAATTTCAACTACCCACTTTGGTTCCCTAACCCTTTATAACCTTGCTTAACAAAAGTCAATTAATCTCTTTTCTTGACATTTTCAGTTGACACAGCTTCAAAAACCTTTGGATTCAAAATTTCCACTAACCTGAATTTCACACTTGGTGTGCATGCCAAGTTGGCGGGAGCGGAATCGGATGTGGAATCTGCTCCCGCCCTGGTCACATTGCAAACCTGATTTCACACTGGATGGCCAATTAAGGCCTGCCCAGCATGAACTGGCTGGGGGCGGGAGCCTGTTGCGCGCCGGGGTCCAATAGTGACCCGGTGGGTGCTTTAAAACCAGCAGGGGCAGTTCCCTGAAGACGGCCAGGGGATAATCTAGAGTCTGTCCAGGAAACCATTTCATTCCAACAGTGGCCTCACCAGCGGCTGGAGACATCAGGCAGGAAGGAAAGTCAGGTGGGTACTCACCCCCCACCCCCCCACATTTCTCGGACGAGTGCCTCGCAGTCCTTGTGGAGGAGGTTGGTGTCAGGCGGGACACTCTAGTGCTCAGGGGTGGCCGTAGGAGGCCACTGCACCTGACCAAAAAAACCTGGGAGGAGGTGTCAGCCGAGGTCAGCGACTATGATGTTGTGAGGCGCACATGGGTGCAGTGCTGCAAAAGGTTCAACGACCTGCTGTGCTTGGTAAGGGTGAGTACCAAGTTGGCATGGATCAATGTGGAGAAGTGTTAAGGACTGGCCATCCACCTGTGGAGCTCAGGGGTGTTAGGGTCTGAGTGCCAACTGACACCAGCACAGGCCAAGGGGTTGAGCCCTGGCTGTTGGCCTGAGTGCCTTGCGGGTTGAGGGCCACGACTCGGATGTGCCCTACAGGGTGTCTCGGTGGGGGTGGTTTGCCAGGCTGCAATGGTGCTGCAGTTAGAGAGTGGACAAATCAATGCTCCTCTGTCATTTCAGGAGAAGAGAAGCCATAACACCAACGAAAGAACTAAGACAGGCAGAGGCCCCCAAACCTCCTCATTCTGACTGACGAGGTACGAGATGGATGCCTTGGAGCTGGAGTGCCGCCACCCACCTGGGTCAGCCGATCGTGGAGAGGCAGGGGTCTCTGACAAAGGTAAGAGTGCAGTGCACGGAGATCAGAATGTTGGATTGTGCAAACATTCTTGTGTAGTTGCATCATTAATGGGAGCCTCAAACCTGGAGCCCCCATTGATCATTGAAAGACAGAGGCACCATGATGCAGACTCCATTGTCTCACCAGGGTGCCTGGCATGCACAGTGACAGTGTGATTACTTTAACTAATGACATGTCATTGTTCTCCCCTAGAATTGCCAGCTCACCCACAAACGCAGGACCCCAAAGAACCACCCTTGACGCCAGAGGACCACTGGGCTTCAGCTGCACTAGCGTCAAATCCGCTCTCCAAACCAGGCACCAGCGCAGATACCAGCACCTCGGTGAGCGTTAGGTCATCGGCTAGAATGTCGGTAGGAACTTCACACTCGCTTGAGGTGCAGGCAAAGGCAGAGAGTGCCCAGGGTGCCGGCAGTCGGAGGACTGCTGGAGACCAGGACGATGCTGATTCGAAAGCAGACGATGAGCCTTTGGAGTCATCCATTAGGCGGCAGATGCTGGATGTCCAGCGGGATGTGTGGGAGGATCTGGCAGAGATCCATGAGGGTGTGCGTGACATGGTATCTGTTGTGGAGGAGTCCATGCGGAGCATATGCACTGCGTCGACCCTCATCACTGAGCCTCCTCCATTGAGAGAGCAGTGAATCTCATGGAGAGGCAGCTCCAGGGACAGAATCAGGGGATCCTGGGTTGCACTCAGATCTGCAAGTCCTCACACAGGCATTGGCCTCAGGAGGTCAGTGCCAGTGTGGGAGATGGATGAGGCACCCACTATCCCAGGTAGGTGCCCGTCCATCAATGGCGAGCATGGAAGCCCAGAGTGACCTCACATTGGCGCATGAGCTGCTTGTCATCTCTGCGGGCTCCTCCCCAGGTGCTGTAGATGACGGAAGCAGCTCCCCTGCCCCTCTGCCAGTGACCTTGGCATCTGATCAGGCTGCGATGACTAGGGAGATGCCAGCCGTGGCACTGGCCGCTCCCTCCCAAGTGGGGCCAGCACAGCCTCTACTGGCCAGAGGATGACCGTCAAGATCATCAAGGACATCAAGACAGCAGTGCCAGTGGCTGCCTCCAATGCCGCTGCCAGCGAGGGGTTGGGGCAACAAGACGCAGCACTCGCAAATGTAAATTTAAGGTACCTTGAGCACAAGAGGGTCTGTTCGTGGGTGACCTTGTGTTCTGCCATGTTTTGTTGATATATTTACTGGTGAAAACATATCAACACCAGATATTGTTGTGTTCATTTGATACGAGTGCCAACATGATATGAATTTTGCTTTTATCTTAATGGCCTGAGTATGCTTTACTTGTTTTGTAGGTACAGGGCACGTCAGTATGTAATGCTGGACATGAATGGCTCTAAGCTTTATTGCACAGGCACTGAGTGGACTTTGGGTTCAAATAAAAGGGTCATTTCAGACATCCGGGATGGAGGCGGCAGAACAGGCATGAGGTGGAAGCAGATCTTTGGCAGCCGAGCTGAAGGAGTGTTGGATCAAGGCGCCCCTGGTGTCCCTGCCTCTTTGAAGGCCCTCAGCATTCTCCCACCATGCTCCTCTTCTGACTCACTGCTGGATTCATTACCTGTGGCCTCTGGAGTAGCATAAACATCCTCTTCCTCCAGTGGGTTCCCCCTTGTCAGTGCCAGATTGTGGAGAGCGCAGCATTCAACGACTATCAGTGATACCCGCTCTGGAGGGTATTGTAGTGCTCCCCCTGAATGCTCCAGGCATCGGAAGCGTATCTTCAGAAGACCAATGGTCCTCTCTATCACTGCCCATGTGGAGACATGACTCCTATTATAACACTGTTCTTGGGTGGCAGAGAGGCGTCATGAGCCACCTTTTCAACAGATAGCCCTTGTCACCCAACAACCATCCATCCAGTCAGGCTGGAGCAGTGAACAACCTTAGTACCTGTGAGTGTCTGAGGATGTAAGCTTCATGGAAGCTGCCAGAGTACCTTGCACAGATTTGCAGAATCTGTGTCCTGTGGTCACAAACTATTTGGACGTTCTTCAAGTGGAAGCCCTTCCTGTTGATGAAAGCACCTGGCTGATCCTCTGGTGCCTTGATGGCCACATGTGTGCAGTCGATTGCATCCTGGATGCGGGGGAAGCCAGCAATCACTGCAAAACATCTAGCTTGCTTAGCCTGGCTGGCCTCGTCCACACAGAAATGAAGAAATATCATTACCCACTTGAAACAAGCATCAATCACCAACTTGACACAACTGTGAACAGCTGATTGGGAGACTCCACACAGATCCCCCACTGACCCTGGAAAGAGCCAGAGGCATAGAAGTTGAGGGTCACTGTGACCTTCAGGAGCCACTGGCATGGGGTGTCCACCCACACAGTTGGAGCTGATCTCAGGCCCAATCACCTGACAAATGGAGATCACTGGAGAGGCGGAGCCTCCTTCGGCATTGCACCTCGGACATGTTGATGTAGCTTCATAGCCGCCTGTGAACCCTGGCAGCAGGATAGTGGCATCTTCTGTGGCCCCTTTTGCCTTGGACTACCTGCTGGCCCTGTGCCCCTTGTGCCGGCGCCTCTCCTCCTACAGGTCCCTCCTTTGGAAGTTGCATAGGGATCTGGCCTCCTCTCCCTTTTGCCCCTCTCTTCCACCTCAGAGGAGATGCCACCAGCAGAGAACTCAATCCTTATTACTAGGGTAACAGAAGGCTGTCTGGTACCTGGAACGATCCACACAGTCAAAATCCTCCAGGGACCTTGGAGACACCAGTGAGTCCTGAAATAAAGCCTGGATATGCTAAGACTGAAGCTCAGAACAGAGATGAAGCTGTGAAGCTCAAATGAGCAACCAGCTGCAAACTATCCCTAAACTCTTCACTGCTCACAATGGAAATAGTGCAGATCCTTTTTATTCTGCCCTTGGATGAAGTTTTGTTAAAAGTGGGCTGCCCGCCTGCCCGTTTTGCCCGTGTGACAAGCGTGAAATCGCATGGGCAATGTAAAATCGGAATCAATTGCCTTTTTAATGGCCTTATGTGGCCCTTTAATTGTTGGCTGGCGCGGCTCCGTCGCCCGTGCGTACCCGCCGACCTGAAGATTGCTCGTGTGCGGGATGATGCCGGGACGCTCGCCCAACGCCATCTTGCACTATTTCACGTCCGTTTGAGTTGGGCATGCAACCGCCTGCGAGACGTAAAATTCTGACCACTATCTTTTGTATGAGGAAGTGCTACCTGACATCATCCTTGAATGATCTAGCTCTAATTTTAAGGCTATGCCCCTGGTTTGGACTCCCACACCAGAGGAAATAGTTTCTAATCTGCTCTATCAACTTAATTTATCACCTTAAACACCTTAATTAGATTGCTCCTTAATCTTCTACATTCAGGGGAATACAAATCTAATCCCAATACAAATCACTTGGAGACACCACGGGCTGAATTTTTAGTATCGAGTCAGGAACCAAACGTGGGTCCAGTTCTGGGACCTGAGCCCGCACCGTGTGCTTTAGGCAACCATTGCAATTTTCAAAGTTTCAGCTAATTAAAGATGTAGGAGCGTTTTGCCATCCAACCATGGACGGCAGGTGGGTTCCCGATGCTGGAGACCAATGGGAGGCCCTCCAGCACTTGGAGATCCGCAACCCCACCAGATGAAGTGGGAGCTGCCAATGTGAGACCATGAGGAACAAGCGCTGGGAGGTTTATTTTCTTTTTAAAAAATGCCTATCCATGATCCTGGACGGCCATGCAGGAAATCCCAGTTGACATGGGAATGCGGTCTTAATAGGCCCCCAATTAAATCTAATTTGCCTCAGTTGCTGAACTGATCCCAAGCCACCTTCTTCAAAAATGACTCGCAATTGGGGTAGCGGTGGGGAACCGAGGCTGGCTGCGCCAAGTTGCGTGCCCACTCACCTCCAATCCAGACCTTTTTAAAAATCCAGTCTCACTAGTCACATGGTGCCTAATTTGAATACGTGTTGATTATCTATACTTTCTATCTCCTATTTCATAACCAATTCCCTATCCAAGCCAATTGGTTTCCTTCATTTCCCTGTGCTCTTATTTACTGTTAAGTCTCTTGTGTTAAATTTTGTAGAATGTTTTCTGGAAGCCCAAATAAGTAACATCCATGTATGCTCCCTTATGTTAGCTATTTCCTCAAAAAATTCAACTACGTTTGTTAGACAAGACACACCCCTTACAAATCCGTACTAACTCACTATTTTTTTCATGTTTATTCAAGTACTCAGTCACTTGTCCCTAGACTAGATAGGCTGGGGTTGTTTCCTTAGAGCAGAGTAGGCTGAGGGGGACCTGATTGAGGTGTACAAAATTATGAGGGGCATGGATAGGGTAGATAGGAAGAAACTTTTCCCCTTAGTAGAGGGGTCAATAACCAGGGGGCATAGATTTAAGGTAAGGGGTAGGAGGTTTCGAGGGGATTTGAGGAAACATTTTTTCACTCAGAGGGCAGGGGGTACCTGGAACTCACTGCCTGAAAGGGTGGTAGAGCTGGAAACCGTCACAACATTTAAGAAGTATTTAGATGAACATTTGAAACACCATAGCATACAAGGCTACAGGCCAAGTGCTGGAAAATGGGGTGAGTAGATAGGGCCTTGATGACCGGCGTGAACACAAAGGGCCTCTTTACATGCTGTAAGGCTCTATGACTCTAATAATAGATCCTTGTAGCTTCCAAATACAAACGTTAAACCAATTGCCTTAAATTTCCTAGTTTATCTCTTACTTTTCTTAAATAGCGGAGTAACATTGGTAATTTTACAATTCGAGAGGACAAATCATGAACTGAAAAAGCTATTTGAATCTGAGGTGTCTCTGTATATCTGCACTCTTCACTGTTTACCAATACTGTGTTAACTTGCATTCCTTGATTTTCTTCCCAAAATACATTGCCTCATTAAATTGCACCTGCCACCCATTTGTCTGTTCTGCTAAACTAATGGATTGGTCAATTGGATAGATAGAGATAGGCTTGGAGCTTCCGAGAAAAGCAATCGTTGGATTGTCACTTTGCTCAAACTTTCCCCTGACTTGATGTTGCTCCACATTTCTTGCTGGGTCTTCCAAACCCGTCTTTACCGTCCCCCGGAGAACTCCGTCAAAGCAGAGTAGAGTTGGGGGAAGACAGGATACACTCTCTTTTTAGTGGCACCATCTGTCATCTGGTACATTTAAAGGCCCAGTTTGCAAGTTAGTGGATGGGTGAGTATGTGAATGAGTGAATGGGTCGGGTGGTGGGTGTTGTGATATAGCATTAAGAAAGAATATGTTAATAAATAGCCAGGATGTAAACCGGGTGACCAGCAGACATTGTTCAGAGGAGCTTTCAATTTAGCTAGCAGCATGTGGTGTGGAGTTGCAGCTCTACTTTCCTGTTAACAATAGCTGTTGAATCTTTATAGTAGGTCTGCTGAGCAATTCTGTACTAGATCTTTAAATAAACTGAACCTATGTTTAGCTTACTAGTCCTGTGTGCAATTGGTGAGTTTGTATTAAGCAAACAGAAAAACAACATAATAGGCAGCAGTGGTCCCTCTTAGACAAAATAAAGATTTGAAGATTGCAGGAAAAGCCACATTTTTTGCTGTACAAAGGCTTTATGTGCATTGGAAATCCCAGGAGGCAGAGTCTCTTTACAAACAGTGTTTCATAGAGCAGTGAGTAGGTGATTTGTGGGATAGCCGGGTCAGTGATGAATCAGGCAGTCAATTTTGTGTCGGACAGTACAAGCTGCAGGGCTAAAAAAGGGAAACAAAAAAAAATAAGCAGCTGCATTGCTGAACCTTCCCACAGAGTAAAAAAACTACAAATCCCCTACACATCAAAAGCATTCTTAAAAGACAGGAAACATCAGGAAGATGTCAAATAAATTCCTCAGCATGAATTGGAAGGCCACAGGTGTCCTATCTGAACTCAGGCTTTGAAAAAATGGATGGTGCTATGTTTTTTAAATTCATCTATCACAGAACTGGAAAAACAAGAGATGAAAATAAAGATAGCCATTGGAAATGAGGGGGTGTGCAGAGTCAAGTCTTCGGGCCTGTCTGAGGAGGATCAGAAGGATCCTGCCTAGCTGTGGAAGATGCTAGAGGATTAGCTTCATAAACGTTGACTTTAGAATACACTGTTTAGAGCTGATGGCTTATGCACAACAGCCACAAGAATCGATTGATCAATTCGTCAGCAGATGCTGTGATAAGGGCAAGGATTGTGATTTCTCAGAAGCTGAGATATCTGAACAAATAATGGAGCTGGTTATAGCTTCAATGCTAATTGAAGCTTTCCATAAAGATCTTTTAATGAAAAAGCAAGGTCCTGATATTGGCATACTGCTAAAAGACGGCAGAAAATATGAAGCCATTGTAGCTGGACAGCAATACCTGTAAGCATTAGGTGCAGTAGCAGTATTAGCATGGTAGCCAGGGCACAGAAAGTAAGCAAATCGTGTGGCAAGTATGGTCTACTGCACCCACCAAGAAGCTGTCCTATGTTCCAAGATTTTTGTAAGTTATGTAGTGTAAAAGGACACTGGGCTCACCTATACAGGCAATCTGGTTCCAGAGGTGCAACCAGAGGTAAGATGCAACCGAAGAAGTATGTCAGTGTATTGCAGCAACAGTAGGGAGTAGGCAAGAGACCTGCATAACCGCAAGCACATACTTGAGATTAACGGCCAGTCAGACCAGGATGATGATTCAAAGTGGAAAGATCTTCAACCAGAAAATGAGCAGGCTTTCCACATTGTGAATGTAATACAATATGTGGATGAAGTCAAACAGTTAGAAGGTTTTGTTACTGTCAATATCATATGCCCCCAAAAAAGAGCCAAACACACACTCACAGCCAAAGGCAACACGGGAGCGAGCACGAACATCTTACTAGTCAGAATTCTGAAGTCAATGATACAACCTATGACAGACAAACTAACTGCGTACAATGGGTCACAAATTCATTGCACAGGTACTTCGACATTGAAAAGCGGCTACAGCAAGTCTGCATGGCAACCACAAGTATTCTACCTGGTGGACACGAACAGACCAGCATTAGCAGGGTTACCAGCATTTACGGAACTCAACATTGTGACCATACACAATATCACAAGATACCAGTCGCAGCAGAAGAGGCCAAGAATAATCACATTGAGTTAGTCCATAATCTACAAAAGATATACCCAGACAAATTCAATGCCATAGCGAACTTCAGAGGTGATGCTGTGCTACACCTCAGGGAAGATGTAATTCCATTCATCAACCCACCTAGTAAGTGCGGTGTGCGCACAGAGGAGTTGAAAACAGATGGCACAATCGAGATATGCTTAGACCCAAGACACATAAATCTCTTGCCAAAGAGGTGCCCTCACAAGATTCCAACATCAGAGGAATTCAATCCCAAATTCACAGGAGCAAAGTTTTTCACCAAGCTGATCATTATGTATGTTTGGCTGAGAGCCCAGGCAGCTATTCTAATATGAGAACAACTGCGACCCAGAGGAAATATTGTTTAATTGACAGCTCAGGCTGTCTGATCTCTGTGGTCAATTTCACAATGCTTGTTGAGACAAGTTAAATGGTTCTGAAGGTTTGTGGTTTGTGGCTTTTGAAACTTCAAAGGGCCTGGATGATTGACACTCCCATTAGCTTGCAATCCAGACTTTTTTTTTCCCAAGCATAAGAGAAAGTTACCAATGGATTACTTTCTTCAAAGCTTTTTTTACATATGCAACTATATAGTATGGGTTCATTGGCTCTAGAACGTGTACAGTGGGTATGGAAGTACAATTGCTTGGCATAGGGGACATGAGGGGCCATAAGGGGTAGGTAGAGGGACACAGGGACATGAAGGGGCTGAGGCATTGGGCGGAAAGGCAGAGCTTGGCATAGGAGGCATGAGGGTGAGTAGAAGCGGACGGTGGGCCACAGTACACTGGCAGATCTTTTAGGGCCATGTGCGCTAAATGGGGCAAAAACCATGTGACAGTCATACCATACTGTACCAGATTAAATGGTCTTGCCGAGTGAATGGTTCTCACTATTAAATCATTAATCATAAAGTACACGGAGACAAAACAGGATCTCCATCTCATCACATTACATTTAAGAGCAACACCTTTAGACATGGGCTTACCATCACCGATGGAAATAATGTTCGGAAGACAGGTTAGGACAACCTTGCCAAGCCATTACTTGTCACATTTCTCAGAAATACAGGAGAAACTTATTGATAAACAAGACAGAAACAAGACAGCACACAGCTGACGTGCAGATGCGGAACTGCCTAGTCTGCAGGTAGGATAAAAACTTTGGGTCATATCTCCTATCCAGCGAACCTGGTTACCCGCAGAGGGATCCAAAGTGTGCAATGACCTTACATCTTGTGAATTCACAACACCAAATGGAGAGGCGTTAATGAAAAACAGAAGCTAGCTAAGGGAATTGCACAATAGTATAACACCCAGCACTCCAATTTGCATCTAAAACACATCCAAAGATGAACTCGGAAAGTGAAATTGTAGAAGACCAACATGAAAATAATCAGCATTCTGTTAAGACACAGGATACCAATGCATCTACAAGTCATGAACACCTAAGTGATAAATTTAGATTTCAGGAAGGTCATACCATTCCGAGTTTCAGGAAGATTGGTAAGTGTTGTATGTGCCTGCATGCCATTGTAATATAAAGGTGCTCAGCTGAGCAAGGGTTAACATTGGACTGGAAAATAGCACCTCCCATGGTATGATGTATTGAGTCACACGGTAATAAACTCGTAAAACACCTTAGAAAGAGACTGCATGGGAGCAGCACCATGCATGGCAGTAACTGGGATCTGTACATAGTTAAATACTACCAAACAAGTGTTCATGTTTAAACATACAAATCTGAAGACCCAATTTGGATAAGGAAATGGCTAAACCAGATCCAAGAGTGGGAGTCTTGGGGAAGAGGACCTTTAGTTTACAGGAGAATTACAAGATTAAATAAGGAATCAAAAGAAGTACAAGTTTACAAGTTTTTATTCACGTTTGGTTTATTTGTGGGTGAAGTACTCCACAGCCAACATGTAGATCAATACTTGACAACACTTGGTGAGATATTAAAAGGCTTTGGCAGGTATTTTAAACTCCAAGTTGTGGAGAGCGCAGACCCTAGAAGAAAGTCTAGCACACCCCCAATGAAGCATCTTGGGCAACAAAAGACCCCAGAGCAAACAAGACAATATTCAAGTAAAATACAAGATGGTTGCCGACCATATCAGTGCATTAAAATGCCTGAGCCAAAGAATTTAGTGCAGAGGAAAGAAATGACTGAGAAGCAGTCGAAAGGCTTAAAAACAGAGCTTTTTGAAAACACTGACACAGTACCCAAATTGCAACAGCAGATGGCAGTGCAGATGTGAGCAGATGGCTGTGAATGTAGGAAAGCTATCTGAGGCATTTCAAAAGAAGCAAAACATACAAAAAGTAAATGAAGCTGATCTGCAGGAAAATGTTCGCAACAGAGCTGAACTGGAAGATTTGAATGCATGATTCAAGCTGAGTAAGTACCTTTAAAAATGCAAGATAAACTGGAGTCTTCCAATGACCAAGCTATTCGAGATCTGAACAAACACCTCTGTATTGTCTCTAAAATTTATCAGGAAGAAACAACAACCTTCAATTCCACAGTTGGCAAATCAGCTGTTCCTTAAACTGTTTATTTTCTTGTTGACCGCTTGCCAACTCACTCTGGGCTTCAGTGCATTGCTTCATTGTGACTGATAGTTCCAAAGCTGTTTTATCTGAGGTAGTATTCAATGTCTTTTTTTAGCTCCTCATGTTTTTCCATGGTTACATATTGATTCTTCGAGGAGTCTTTCAGGATCGCAACTTCTTTGCGTGCCTTTTCTGCCTGTTGCTTTGCCTGGCAGTACATCTGGTTGAGTTTGCCCACAATGGGCAAAACGGGCAGGCCACAATTTGCAAAACCTCATCCGTGCCACTATCCTGCTACCAGGATTTACAGGCAGTGATGCAGCTACCTCAATATGTCTGAGATGCAATGCCGAAGGCGGCTCCCCCTCTCAAGGAAGGCAGTGGCCTCCATTTGCCAGATAATTGGGCCTGAGATCAGCTCTGATTATGTGGGTGGACAGCCCATGCCAGTGGCTCTGAAGGTCACAGTGGCCCTCAACTTCTGTGCCTCCTGCTCTTTCCATGGGTCAGTGGGGGATCTGTATGGAGTCTCCCAATCAGCTGTCCACAGTTGCGTCAAGCGCGTGACAGAAGCTCTGTTCAGGTGGGTAATGACATTTATTCATTTCCATACACGCGAGGCCAATCAGGCTGAGTGAGCCAGAGGCTTTGCAATGATTGATGTATTCCCCCGCATCCAGGGTGTAATCGACTGCCCACATGTGGCCATCAAGGCGCCAGCAGGTCAGTCGCGAGTCTTCGTCAACAGGAAGGGGTTCCACTCCATGAACATGCAGATGGTGCATCACCACAGGATGCAGATTCTGCAAATCTGTGCAAGGTACCCTGGCAGCTCCCATGATGCGTACATCCTGAGACACTCCCAGGAGCCGAGGCTATTCAATGCTCCAGCCTGACTGGTTGGATGGCTTCTGGGTGACAAGGGCTATCACTTGAAAAGATGGCTCATGACACCTCTCCATCACCCAAGAGCAGAGGCAGAGCAGTGTTATAATAGGAGTCATGCCTCCACAAAGGCTGTGGTAGAGAGAACCATAGGGCTTCTCAAGATGCAATTCTGATGCCTGGACCGTTCACGGGGAGCACTACAATACCCCACAGAACGAGTGTCACTGTTAGTGGTTGCATGTTGCGCTCTCCACAATCTGGCACTGGCAAAGGGGTATCCACTGGAGGAAGAGGATCTTGGCACAGCTGCAAAGGCCACAGAGGATGAATCCTGTGGTGAGTCAGAAGAGGAGCACGGTGAGGGCATGGTTGCAGACCTCTGGATCCTCCAGGGAGGCAGGGACACCAGGGACGTTTTGATAAAATGCTCCTTCAGCTAGGCTGTCAAATAAGAACTACCACCTCATACCAGGTCTGCTGCCTCCATCATGGATCGTAGAAATGACCCTTTCCATGGCTGCCAAGATACACTCAGTGCCTGTGCAATAAAGGTTTGAGCCACCCATGTTCAGCATTACATACTGGCATACCCTGCACGTACAAAACAAATGAAGCATACTCAGCCCAATAACACAAAAGCAAATGTAATTGTATGTTGGAACTCACATTGTCTGGAACAGAAAATAACCGGTATTGGTAGTCACAGCTTTAAAAAAAAACAAAATGGGGGAACAAAAGATCACCCGTGACTAGTCCTTCCTATGCTTAAGGTGCTTTAAACTTACGTTTACGGGTGCTATGTCTAGGTGCTCCCCCCTTGCTAGCACTGGCATTGGAGACAGACTGCTGACTTTGCTGCACTGTTGGCCTTGATAACCATGGCGGTCGTCCTCTGGCCAGTGGAGCCCATGCTGGCCCCGCCTGTGAGGAAGCAGCCAGTTCCAGGGCTGGCACTTCCCCGGTCATTGCAACCTCATCAGATGCCATGGTCACTGACAGAGGGGTGGAGGAGCTGCTGCCACCATCCAGAGCGCCCTGAGAGGAACCCACAAAGACAACATGCACCTTATGTGCCAACGTGAGGTCGCTCTGGACTTCCCTGCTCACCATTGATGGACGGGCATTTAGCTGGGATACTGGGTGCCCCATCCATCTCCCACGCTGACACTGACCACCTGAGGCCAATGCCTGTGTGCGGGCTTGCAGGTCCGAGCGCAGCCCCAGGAACCCCTGATCCTGGAGTTGCCTTTCCATGAGAGTCGCTGCTCTCTCAATGGGGGAGGCATTGCACTCAGCCATGATGGTCAACACAGTGATTATGCTCCGCAGGGACTCCTCCAAAATGGAGACCATGGCATGCAGACCGTCTTGGATCTCTGCCAGATCCTCCCGCACACCCCGCTGGATGTCCAGCACCTGCTGCCTAATGGATGACACCAGAGGCCCATAATCAGTCTTCAACTGAGCATCGTCCTGATCCCCACCAGTCTTCCAACTGCCGGTGTCCTGGGCGCACTTTGTCTCCGCCTGCACCTCAAGCAAGTGTGAAGTGTCCTCACCGATGTGCACCGAGATACTAGCCGCTGAACTAATGCTCACCGAGGTGCTGGTATCTGCGGTAGTGCCTGCATCAGAGAGCGGGTGTGACGCAGGTGCTCGGGGAGCATGGTGGTCCTCCGGGGTCAGGAGTGGCCCTTCAGGATCCGGAGAGCAAGCGCCTGCTGGTGAACCTAAAAGGAGAAAAATGTCATTGGTTAAAGTCATCACACTGTCACTGTGCATGCCAGGCACACTGGTGAGACAATGGAGATCTGCAACATGGCGTCATCATCCTTCAATGATCAATGGGACTCCAAGTTCAAGGCTCCCATCAATGAAGAGACTGCACTAGAATGGTTGCACAAGCCAAAATTCTCACCTCAGTGTACCTTCATCTGACACTCCAGCCTCACCGCGGCCGCTTGACTGAGATGCATGGCTCCTCTCAAGCCCCAAGGCCTCCTGCTCATAGCAGGAGAGGATGAAGAAGTGTGGAGGGCCTCCGCCAGTCCTCGACCTCTCAATATTGTTATGGATGTCTTCTCCTGAAACGACAGAGGGGCATTGATTAGTCCACTCTCTACCTGCAGCGCTATTGCAGCCAGACCAACCCCAGCTGAGAAGCACCTTGCAGGGCAGATCCGAGTCGTGGCCCATAAGGTACAAGGCACTCAGTCCAAGCAGCCAGGGCTCACCCCTTTGGCCGCCTCCAGCGTGATTGACGTCACACTCCAACACTCCTGAGCTCCACAGGGGTTGGCCAGCCGAAAACATTTGAACACATGGTACTCACCCACCCTGAGCACAGCAGGTCATTGAAGCGCTTCCAGCACTGCACCCAGGTGCACCGCACCACATCGTGGCTGCTCAACCAGGCTGCCACCTCCTTCCATGCCATCTTGGTGAGGTGCGGAGGCCTCCTCCTCCCATCTCTGGGTCAAGGGTGTCCCTTCTGGCAGCCACCACCTCGAGAAGGGCAGCGAGGCACTCGTCGGAGAAACGAGGGGCAGACTGCCCCCCTGATTTGCCCTCATGCCTGGCGTTTGCTGAAACACTGGACTCCATTCTTGAAGCAGCAAACAGTGCCTTCCCTGGCAGCCTTTCTGGGGCTGCCTGGGCCATTTTTAAACCAGCCGCTGGGTCACCATTGTACCCGATGGCCGATAGGCCCCGCCCAGCAACCCCCCCCCCGGGCCCTTCCCGGCCAGTGACAAGCTGCATTTCACGCTGGACAGGCCTTAATTGGCCTTAAATCGTGGGCGGCGGTCAGATTTCAAACCGCCCTCGCCTGCTCTCGCCGAGCCTGGCCGACCGGTCAAAATTCTGCCCACAGAACACCCTAAAAAGAGCCTGCGTGGGAACAGCACCATGCATGGGAGTAACTGGGATCATATGGTACATAGTTAAAGACTACCAATAAAGTATTCATGTTTAAAAATATAAGTCTCAAGATCTTATTAATGAGATACCAAACAATCCCATAACAAAATAGTAAGCCACCTTTTTGTTATACAGACTTTTAAACTCTTAAACAGAGATCTATCTTTTGTGTAAATAGTTTTTGCAATGGTCCTGCTGTGTATGTATTTTCACTCTTAATGTTAATTTGAAAAAAAGGGGGATGTTGTGATATCATTTTAAGGGAATATGCAAATGACAAAGTAACCAGGATGTTAGCAGCCTGCGATCAGCAGCTGAGAGTGGGTGTAGGAATTGCAGCTGTGCTGTTCCTATGAATAACTGTTGCTAAATCCATAAAGTAGATTTGTCTGCTGAGCCATCCTGTAATGCATCTTCAAAAAAACCGAGCCTACGTATAGTTTACCAGTCCTGGTGTGAGATTGGTGAGTTTATGTAAAGTAGACATAGAAACACAACAGCCTGCTCCCGCCATCCTCCAGGAAGAGGACTTCCTTCCTCTCCCTCATGGCCTCCAACATAAAATGCAGGTCGGCATCGATGAAATAAAAGGCAGGACTGTCCTGGGTGCCAGGCCTCCAGCTCTCCTGTGACATCTCACTTCCATTTGGTTCTGCGGAAGGCCTTGCCACAGTCAGCAGATTTCTCTCTCAGGACAGCAGCAGCCTCAGTGGTGGGTGCCGTGGAGAATCTACATCAGTCCCACTTCATCTGACTCACCTCCTTCCTACCCCCACTGGCTCTGATGGACAGGAAACTTGTCTCTTATACCAATTAACCACTCACAAAAATCTTAAACTAGATCAGTCTCTCACTTGAGGTGTGTTTCTTACCACAAAACAAAGCTACTCCTGTTTCCCACCTGTGCAGCAAAACTCCAATCTTCCAACCCTATCCCTCTGCAGTCCTGGGCTCCTGCTCCATTTTCACCTGCAAAACCCTGCTGAACTACAACCCACCCACCAAGTGCCAGGAGGTGATCTACTGCCATTCAGTCAAAAGCATTTCTATTTTAGCTCATTGTGACAATGAGGTAGGTTTTCAAATTAATGCCAGCCATTACTAGAAATTACTGAATTTTATTTTTTATTGATAACTATGGCAATGAAAATTGGACCATTTCTGTAACGGTTGGCCAATCCGCAACATTAGTTTTATGCCTAGGTGAAAATACACCTCAATTTCCCAATTTTTGTTTGCCTACATTGAGCCCAACAAAGAAACATTAGGAAGGAAGCATTTTCACTCCCTCCGATGATAGTTTTTAGAATGCACTAAAAGTCCATTGGAAATGCAGAGTTCATCTCGTTTATATTGCTGAGTGATGTTGACAGTGTGGATATTGCATTGATGCTGGCAACAGCAAGTTTTCGATGTAAAATCATCATTGGCAATCATTATCAGTGTTTTATGTTCAATCCACATAGGGGATGTAAAACAAATGAATATAAATTTAAATCAGGCAATTTAACCTGATTTCAATTGTTTTGATTCACTCTCTGCCTACAACTCAAAGCACAAACTGAACATTGTCACATCACAGCAACATCAGCACACAAATCTATATCGTTTACTTGCTGCATTTGAATTTAACGACGACACAATTTAGAAAATTTAGTTTATTACCGAATATGGTATAAACAGACAGCAGTTGTTTCAGTAGTTATGTAATTTCTAAAAGGTTACAATAATTAAGGATATACTTGCATTTCACAATTACTTATACAGTATTTTTTTTACTGATTTTTCTTCAAACTGTTGTCTGTAGTTTAAGCAATAGGTTTTATTGACATTTATAAAACTAGAATATAAATACGACATAATTGAAGTATGTTCCGATATGGTATAATCTAAATTGTCCATCTGTCGCACCCTTTTGTATCATTTTTTTTTCCCTTAAAGGGGGTGAATTTCTGTGGGGGTTCTCCTGTTACTCTGCTGTAACTTTAAATCTTATGATGAAAGAATCCTCTGTGAAAATTCACCCTAAGTTCTTTTTATTGTGGTATCACAGTACAGGGTAATTTTGTGAGATGCTGTACCTGGTGCAGACTTCAGTGTAAGTCAGAGATACAGCTATGGCATTATAACCTTGATCTTCTCATCTGTGTTTGCTGCTAACAAAGGTCCACACAGTATTCAAGGCTCACAAAACTACCCATAATATACATTGATATAATCAATGGCAAACATTTCTACAGATATAACTGGTAATTTTACTTCACAAAATTATTAAATAAAGTATTGGGAGGGAGAAAATCCATGGAGCGAGAGGGTTGCATTTTGGCATTAGTGCCAAGATGTACCTTGCTGGAATCTCTGCTCCTGACCCAAAGAAAACATGCAGTACCTGGGCAAGGTCCCTTTAATTTCATTGCATATTTAAGTGCTCATCTCATGAACGAGCCACAGAAGAGGTGAAAAAGATTAAGAAATTGTGCCACTGGCTATCTTTCTAAGGGGGTACTAAAAAATTTTTAAAATTCCACTTGGCAGAAATCTTAGAGGATCTAAGCCAAGGTGTGGGGCCCACACCCGTCATTCAGTGGCTGTCATTCACTGGTCAGACCCCTCTAAAGTCACAAATACTAGAACTGGGTCTCTGGCCTTGCTCATTTCTGCACCAGTGCTCTTGTGAGGTGCAGGCAGAGGTTTTTTTCCCCTGACATATGACCCTGCTGAATCCTCAATTCAAGGACAGGAACATTAACATCAAGGTCCCAACCTCCCAACCTAACCTTCTGATGTTTCTGGCATTTTTACAATGGAAAATCACAAAATTATGACCCCTAGATTTTTTCTCACTTGTTGAAAAAATATGTACAATAAACTACCAAACCCATCTTCCCCTCCACTTCCCTTTCAGCATTCTGAAGGACCATTCCTTCCACGATACCCTGGTCCATTCCTCAGACCCTTTCCTATGGCACAATCCAGTGCAAGTACAGGAGATGCAACAGCTACCCTTTTATTTCCTCCCTTGTCACTACCCAAGTCCCCAAACACTCCTACCAATTGAAGAAGCAATTTACTTGTACTTCTTTCAAATGAATATACTGTATTCACTGCCAATGTTGTGATCTCCTCTACACTGGGGAAACCAGGTGTAAATTTGGTGACCATTTTGCAGAGCATCTCCATTCAGCCTGCAAAGGGACACAGATTGGTTAAGTGAGCGGGCAAACATTTGGCCTGCCGTTTGCTTGTCATTTCAATTTTCGGCCTTACTCCCATTCTGACCTTTCTGTCCTTGGCCTGCTGGAGATGCTCCAATGAAGTTCAACACAAACTTGAAGAAGAGCACCACATCTTCTGACTGGGAACTTCCCAGCCTTCTGAACTCAAATTGAATTCAAGAATTTTAGATCATAACCACTGTCCCTGTTTGCTTTGTTATATTTTTTGCTGACATTTTCCTCGCTTCTTCTTAATCCCTTTACTTTGTATGCAGATGGCTGCTATTCACATCTCATCCAGATACACCTTTTGTTCCTTTGCTTGTCTCATCACTTTTTCCTTGGCTTTGTACCATGAAACATATGAACATATGAATTAGGAACAGGAGTAGGCCCTTTAGCCCATTGAGCCTGCTCCACCATTCAATAAAATCATGGCTGATCTGATTCTAGCCTCAGCTCTACATTCTGCCTACCTCCGATACCCTTTGATTCCTTTGTTAGTCAAGAATTTATCTACCTCTGCCTTAAAAATATTAATTAACCCTCATTCCACTGCTCTCTGGAGAAGAGAGTTCTAAAGATTCATGACCCTCTGAAAGAAAATATTTCTTCTGATCTCCGTCTTAAATGGGAGATCCCTTATTTTAAACTGTGTCCCTTAGTTCAAGCCTCTCCCACAAGGGAAACATCCTTTCAGCATCCACCCACCAAGTACCCTCAGGATCTTACATGTTTTGATAAGATCACTTCCAATTCTTCTAATCTTCAATGGATACAGGCCCAATCTGTCCAACTGTAAGATAACCCCTCCCAACCCATCCCTGTTATCAGTCAAGTGAATACTCTCTGAACTGGTTCTAATACATTTATATCCTTTCTTAAATAAAGAGACCAAAACTGTACACAGTACTCCAGATGTGGTCTGACCAATGCCCTGTACAACTATGGCAAAACATCCCTACTCCTGCCTTTCAACAAACGACAACATTCTATTTGTCTTCCTAATCACTTGCTGCACTTGTATACTAACCTTTCCTGATTCATGTACCAGGACGTCTAGATCCCTCTACCTCAGAGTTCTGCAATCTCTCTCCATTAAAAAAACATGCTACTTTTATTTCCTTACTGCCAAAGTGGACAAGTTCACATTTTCCCATGTTATACTCCACCTGCCAAATTTTTGCCCACTCACTTAACCTATCTGTGTCCCTTTGCAGACTTCTAATGTCCTCTTCACAACATACTTTCCTACCTATTTTTGTGTCATCAGAAAATTTTGCTACCATACATTTGGCTCCTTCATTAAAGTCAATGATATAAATTGTGAATAGTTGAGGCACCGGCCTGATCCCTGTGGCACTCTCCTTGTCACATCTTTCCAACCCATAAATGACCCATTTGTGCCTACTCTCTGTTTCCTCTTAGTTAACCAATCCTCTATCCATGCTAATCTGTTACACCATGAGCTCTTATTTTGTATAGTAACCTTTGATGTGGCACCTTGTCAAATGCCTTCTGGAAATCTAAGTGCATCCCAGTTTCCCCTTTATCCACATTGCTTGTTGCTTCCTCAAAGAACTCCAATAAATTAGTCAAACATGATTTCCCTTTCACAAAACCATGTTGACTTTGCCTGATTGCATTGAGATTTTCGACGTCCCCTGCTTAATAATAGATTCCAGCAATTTCCCTATAACATATGTAGTTTCCTGCTTTCTGTCACCCTCCTTTCTTGAATAGAGGAGTCACATTCGCTATTTTCCAATCTGATAGGACCTTGAATCTACAGAATTTTGGAAAATTAAAATCAATGCATCTACTACTTCAAACATTTTGTCATTTAATCTCTCCTGTCCTCCACTCTATCACAAATCTTCATTTTTTCTTTTTCCACAATGCCCCTCTCCCCCCCGCAACTTTGACTTGTTCAAAACCTGTTACATTTCTAAATTTTCTCAGTTCTGATGAAAAGTCCTAGACCTGAAACATTAACAGTGTTCCTTTTCCACAGATGCTGCCAGACTTGCTGCGTGTTGCCAGCATTTTCCATTTTTATTTTGGATTTCTAGCATCCCGCCGTATTTTGCTTTTGTGTTTCTTGGGGATGATCCTACTTTATTTCAAAATATTTAAAACTGCCTGTTAATCACCAAAATGTTCTTATTCTAAACAAGGTTTACATTTGCATTGCACATATAAAATGTTTGAAACTTAATTACTTCATTTAATTAAACAAGCTTACCATGTGCATTGCTTTATTCATTTTTAGTACTAAAAAGTATAACAAATAGATAATAACCTTTCTTTCTGGAGCCTGTAATTAGAAAAGGTCAGAAGTCTAATTTTGCTAATCAAGAATGGCTGAATATATTCTCGATTGTGTAGGTGTCAACAAATATCATCGACAATAATTATGGTAAATCAAATTGACATCTTTCTCCAGTAACCAACGGAAACAACTTATAAAATAAGGAACAAATATTATGAAATATAATTTAAAAAGAATTATGGCACAATAGTGATGGGCATGTTTGTAATGTTTGTTACTGACCATGCATTGTTGTTACCCACATGCTATTTTCACAGTTTTTTTCACTTCTTCATGGGGTATGGGCATCACTGGCAATGCCGGCATTTGTTGTCCATCCCTAACCCCCACTTAAGAAGATGGTGGTGAGCTGTGTTTTTGAACCGCTACAGTCCACCTGGTGCAGTTGCTCCCACAGTGCTGTTAGGAAGGGAGTTCCAGGTTTTTGATTCAGTGACAATGAAGAGACAGTGATATAGTTCCAAGTCAGGATGGTGAGTGGCTTGAGGGGGATCTTGCAGTTTGTGCTTTTCCCATGCGTCTGCTGCCCTTGTCCTTCTAGGTGTAAAGGCCATGGGTTTGGAAGGTGCTGTTGAAGGAGTCTTGATGAGTTGCCACAGTGCATCTTGTATATAGTACACAATACTGCCACTGCCATCAGTGCTGGAGGGAGTGAATGTTTAAGTTGGTGGATGGGGTGCCGATTATACGGACTGTTTTGTCCTGACTGTTGTTGGGCTTCTTGACTGTTTTTGGAGCAGCACTCACCCAGGCAGGAGACTATTCCATCACACTCCTGACTTGTGCCTTGTAGGTGGTAAACAGGCTTTGGGAGTCAGGAGGTGAGTTACTTGCCACAGAATTCCCAATGCCTGATCTACTCTTGTAATTAAAGTATATATATGGTTGGTCCAGTTCAGTTTCTGGCCAATGGAACTACTCAGTATTTCTGACTGAAGATGATTGCAAATGCCTCAGCCTTTTCTTTTGCACTGATGTGCTGGGTTCCCCCATCATTGAGGATGGGGATATTTGTGAAGCCTTCTGCTCCTGATGATTGATTAATTGTCCACCAACATTCACAACTGAATGTGGCAGGACTGCAGAGCATTGATCTGATCCATTGGTTATGGGATCTCTTAGCTCTGTCTATCACTTGCTCCTTCCATTGTTTGGCAAGTAAGTAGTTCTGTGTCGCAGCTTCACCACATTGACAAATCATTTTTAGGTATGCCTGGTTCTGCTCCTGGTATGCCCTCCTGAACTCTTCATTGAACTAGGGTTAACCCCTTGGCTTGATGGTAATGGTAAAGTGAGGAATATGCCAGGCCACGAGGTTACAGATTATGATTGAATACAATTCAGCTGCTGATAGCCCACAGCACCCCATGGAGGTCCAGTTTTGTGCTGCCTGATCTGTTCTGAATCTATCCCACATGTCACATAACATGATGGAGGGTATGCTCAGTGTGAAGTTGGGAATTTGTCTTCCCAATGACTGTGCAATGGTCACTCCTACCTATACTGTCATGGACAAATGCATCTGTGACAGGTAGATTAATGAGGACAAGATCTAGTGGGTTTTTCCCTCTCATATGTTCCCTCATCACCTGCCACAAACCCAGTCTGGCAGCTATATGCTTCAAAACTTGGCCAGCTCAGTCAGTAGTGGTGCTACTGAGCCACGCTTCCTGACAGATATTGAAATCTACCAGCTAGAGTACATCCTGTGCCTGTGCCATCCTTCGTACTTCCTCCAAGTTGTGTTCAACATGAAAATAACTGATTCATCAGCTGAAGGGTGGTAATGAGCAGGACTTTCCTTGCCCATGTTTGACCTGATGCCATGAAACTTTATGGGGTCTGGAGTCAATGTTGAGGACTCTCAGGCCACTCCCTTCCGACTGTATACCTCTGGTGGATCTGTCCGGTAGGACAGGGCATGCACAGAGATTGTGATGATGGTGTCTGGGACATTGGCTGTAAGGTATGATTCTGTGAGTGCAGTTGTGTCAGGCTGTTGCTTTGTCTAGTCTATGGGACAGCTCTCCCAATTTTGGCACAAGCCCCCATATGTTAGGAAGGAGCACTTTGCAGGGTTGGGTGTGCCTTTGTCGTTTCCGATGCCTAAGTTGATGCCAGGTGGTCCATCCAGTTTATTCCTTTTTGTACAACTGAGTGGCTTGCTAGGCCATTTCAGAGGGCAGTTATGAGTCAAGCACGTTGCTGTGTGTCTGGAGTCACATGTAGGCCAGACCAGGTAAGGATGGCAAATTTCCTTCCCTAAAGGCCATTAGTGAACCAGATAGTTTATTTTGACAATTAGTGATAGACTCATGGCACCATTTTTAAAAATTCATTCAGGGGATGTGGGCTTCACTGGCTGGGCCAGCAGTTGTTGCCCATCCCTAGTTGCCCTTGAGCAGGTGGTGATGAGCTGCCACCTGAACCGCTGAAGTCCATGTCGTGTGGGTACACCCATAGTACTATTAGGAAGGGAGTTCCAGGATTTTGATCCAGTGACAGTGAAGGAACGGCGATATATTTCCACGTCAGGATGGTGAGTGACTTGGAGAGGAACTTACAGTTGGTGGTATTCCCATTTATCTGCTGCCCTTGTCCTTCTAGATGGTAGTGGTCATGGGTTCGGAAGGTGCTGTCTAAGAAGGCTTGGTGAATTCCTGCAGTGCGTCTTGTAGATGGTACACACTGCTACTACTGTGTGTCAGTGGTGGAGGGAGTGAATGTTTGTGGATGTGGTGCCAATCAAGTGAGCTGCTTTGTCCTGGATGGTATCAAGCTCCTTCAGTGTTGTTGGAGCTGCACTCATCCAGGCAAGTGGGGAGTATTCCATCACACTCCAGACTTGTGCCTTGTAGATGGTGGACAGGCTTTGGGGAGACAGGAGGTGATTTACTCCCCACTTACTGTCACCAGCTTTCAATTCCAGATTTCATTATTCAATTGATTTTTTAAATTAATTAATTGATTTTAAATTCCACCAGCTGCTGTGGTGGGATTTGAATCCATGTCTCCAGGGCATTAGCCTGGGCCTCTGGATTACTAGCCCAGTGACATTATCACTATGCTACCATCTGCCCCCATTATGCCACTGTCTCCCCCATCCCCAATATGCTGAAATCATATGTACATCAAGAAACAGGAATGTGTCATGTGGTCATGGTATTACAACGTTTATTTCTATTTGCTAGAACAATCCATCTACTGAATAAATAAACTGCAAGAAAACTGTTTGTTTCCTGGTCCACAATAACTCTGAACAAAGACATTATGAAATTGATAGGATTATCAGAACTATTCAATAATGCTATGGCTCCAAAAATTAAGTAAATATTGTCTTTAAATTATATGTCAGTGATGTATAATGCTTTTGAGTCTTAGGTTCCTAGCTAAGAGCTGCACTCCCAGCTCTTTACCATCTCAATAAAATTGTCTTGATAGTATATGAAGAATGGTCTCTTAAGCTGTTTTGAGAAAACAGAGGGAAAAACAATGGATTTGATTTTGATTTCCCATCATGTGGTGAGAATATAACTTCATGCATTTTTATGCCACTAAGATGTATCTACTGTTCTGAATATAAACTGATTAATGTTAACAGGAATACACAATTGATGTGTTCTTTCGGCAAAGTTGGAATGATGAAAGGCTTAAGTTTAAGGGTCCAATGAACATTCTTCGATTGAACAACCTGATGGCCAGTAAGATATGGACACCAGACACATTCTTTTATAATGGCAAGAAGTCAGTGGCACATAACATGACCATGCCTAACAAGCTGCTACGAATCCAAGATGATGGAAAGCTTCTTTATACAATGAGGTAAAATGTTCAACATTAAAAGCTGCAATTAAAAGCTATTTTTGCAACTTTTCCATTAGGAAGGCCAGTGTCACGTGTCCCTAACATGAAGCTAGTGTTAATGCAAAGAAATGCATAAAGTAGAAAAACAGGTTTTAAATAACCAAAACATATATAATATTCTGCTGTCTCTTTACAGTGGTCATGTAGTAGATAACGATTGCAAAACCTAATTTTCTATTATTTCTTAAATCACTAAACTGCTGTAAAGTTCATTACCATTGTCCTGAAAAATGTAGGAGTATTGTTTGAAGCTCACTATTGCAATCATTTCTGTAAGGTTGGAACTTTAACCATGGTGCACTGTTCTCAACAGCAGAACAGGAAATGGGTGTCATTTCTGATCTCTTGGTTTTCATTGGTTCCCACACAATTACAATTAAAATTTAAAGTGCCAGCAGTGTGCATGAGAGACACGTGCAGTCACGCAGCGGGGGAAGCTTTTCACTGGTGAAAGCCACCGTCAGCTGACAATGCAGCAGGTATGGGTGGGAGCCTCCTGGACAAGCAGGGAAGCTTTTCATCACAGCCACAACTTTCCTGCCCAATTCCATTGCCGTTAACATAAGGCTTATTGAGAGCATGAAGGAGGCACAAAGTAAAAGGGTGTTTTTCAAATTTATATTTTACCTGTAAATATTTCACATTACAGTCTTTTCACTTTATTCATGTGTGCATCATCATTATTTATGAGACTAGCTTAGTTAGACAGATAAATGTACTGGTACGCCTCCTGGTTGGCACACATTGATGGTTACAAGGGAGTTGGGGACATTTCTTTGTTGTGGAAGAAACTATGTTGTGTTTCTGCATTCACTCTTTATTGAATGTTCATGTCTGTGTCCAGTGTTGTACTTGCCAATCTGTGGGACATGGATGAACTTGCAGGCTAAGCTGGCCCTCCCTCCTATACATTATGAAGGACATTGTCTGAGATCACTCTCAATGGGGATAATTGAAATTTTGTAGGTGAACTGAGGACTCTGCCAGCCAAAACCCTGAGATGGACACACATGTGGACAATACTAACTCTGCTCTTTAGGCCCCTCATTTTCTTACCTGGACTGACTGTCCCCAGTGACCCCAAGCCACACCCAGGACTCCAGGTCATTCCCACTTCGCTTCTTGAAAAACATGACCCCCCCCACCCTTTGTTCTCCCTTGGATCCCTCTTCTTCGACTCCATGCCCCCAACCCCACCCCACACCCCTACTACGAATGACTCACGTTGTTGGTCCACAACGTCCATGCAAGCTGCCATTCTCCTGCTTCCCTTCCTTGTGCTGCAGAGTTAAACAAGGAAAACTGCTAACCTGAAACACAACTTCACAAAGCTGACTGTTGCATGCCACCATTAAATGAACATGAACTGGGTGCCACGCGATTCTTGGGTGCTGCTGGCTTTATCATGAAGGTAGGATGTAATTACAAAATGTTTTAATATTATGGGTATTCATGGCATGCAAATGAATTACAAATAGGAAACAGTCACGGGACAGCGTGAGGCACGATCTGCCACAAACACACCACTGTGTTAATCCCTAAATTTGAACCCACTATCAGGAAAGCGAAATTTCAGCTCCCGCCTAATTAAGGCACCCCTGCTGCCACATTTCCCATAAAATCCCCCTATGTCCTAACCCATATTAGGGCAAGGAAGCTCCACATTTCAGCTATAAAGAAGACACAGTAGTTGACCGGCTATATGCACCCATCTTTCACCCCTCAGCCTTTCCTTCTTTTTATTCATCCTTTTAAATCTATAGCCTAGAAATTGCTCCAGCAATTCTAACTGCTAAGGCCTCAGTATGGTGGATAAGAAGCATGCACACTATTCCAGTTAGAAATGCACCACCCACCTTTTTTAATATAGACAAAAATATGCATTGTTTATCAATGCCTGAAACCATTGGTAGCCCTTTTTCATATGCAGTTAAACCTGTTTAAGGGCCCTTTCCAAGGTCTAGCCAAGAAGTAACTTATCTTAACATGGTCTCAGAAGGTGTACTTTAGGAAACTAATCACCGCTGCTCCCCTTATCATTGCCATCAGTCCTCACCCCGATGCCCCTCCTGATCCACCAGATTCCTGACCCTTATCCTGGATGTGACCCATGGACCGACTTACCTTAGGGACATTGTGAAGTTAGCAGCAGCCCGAGCTTGGACTCATTATAATGAATATACTCCATTATATTGCAGTCAAGACAATGACAGAAAATGAAGTCTACCCTCTCTGCACTCTGAAAAATTGGCATGGCTAAATTTCTAGTCCTGTGGCTTTGTTCTCAGTTTGTTATTTTGCCCCTAATATGACTCTTGCTAGGACTAGTAGAATAAATTGTAAATAATTCATGAATCACAGAATCATACAGCAGAGAAGGAGGTCATTCGGCCCATCGTGATTGGCTCTTTGAAAGAGCTATCCAGTTAGTCCTACTGCCCTGCTCTTACCCCAAACCCTAGCAAATATTTTCTTTTTAAAGTATTTTTCCAATTGCCTTATGAAAGTTATTGTTGAATCTGATTCCAAGACTCTTTCAGGCATATCACCTTGTTGCATAATTTATATTTTCTTCCTGTCACCTCTGATTCCTTTGCTAATTATTTTAACTCTGTCTACTGGTTACTGACACGTCTGCCATTGGAAACAATTTATTCTTATTTACTTTATCAAACCCATCAAGATTTTGAACACCTCTATCAAATCTTCCTGTAACCTTATCTGGTCTAAGGATAAAACCTCCAGTTTCTCCAGTATCTCCGTGTAATTGAAGTTTTTTTATCCCTGGTGCCATCCTGGTAAATCTTTTCTGCATCCTCCCCTAGGCCTTGACATCCCTCTTAAGGTATGATGCCCAGAATCAGCTACATTATTCCAGCTGGGGCCTAACCAGTGTCTTGTATACGTTTATTATAACTTCCTTGCTTTTGTACTCTATGCCTCTGTTTATAAAGCAAAGGATCCCACTATCTTTTCGACAGCCACTTTAACTTGTCCTGTCATTTTCAAGGAATTATGGTACACACATCTCTGTCCTGCACCCCTTTCAAAACTGTTGCATTTAGTTTGTATTGCCTCTGCCCATTCTTCCTACCAAAATGAATCACTTCCTGCTACTCTGTGTTAAGTTTCACCTGTCATGTATCTTTCCATTTCCCCAGTCTGTCCATGTCCTCCTGAAGCCTGTTACTATTCTTCTCGCTATTTACTGCATTTCTGAATTTTGTGCTACTTGCAAAATAAGTGGTTATTTTAGTTTGAAGTCAGGTTGAATTGTGTGAAATGATTCATTTATAGGATAAGCATCAAAATGCTGTTGCTTCAAAGTTGGAGGACTAATTTAAAATAATTCTTTGAACATTACCGTATGAGAAATACAAATTATCAGCATTTGGGGATTTATACATTATCTGAAATAGTAGAAGTGTGCATTTATATTTCATTGATGTCACATGGCTTTATCTAATTGATTACTCGTCATCATCATATAGTACAATAAGATCTCTTTATGTACAACAGGTGTTATATGAATTTGAAGAAGACAACTCTCCAGTACATTTATTAATATTAGTAAAACTTGCAAAAAAATCTGCTATTTTAACTAGCCTTACTTTGCTTTTGACAGTGTCAATTGCAACAGTGTTTGCAGGCTATAAGATTTATAAATGGTGCAATGTAATTCCAGTAAAATGTATTTGCAAATGGGAACATAAGAAATAAGAGCAGGAGTAAACTATTTGGTCCCTCGAGCATACTCCACTATTGAATCAGATCATTGCTGATTGCTACCTTAACTCCACTATTGTGTCAACCCCCCTCCATAACCGTTGACTCCTTTGTCAATCAAAAATCTGTCAACTCAACCTTGAATATATTAATGACCCAGCCTCCGCTGCACTCTGAGATAGAGAATTCCAAAGATTAACAACCCTCTGAGAGAAGAAATTTCTCTTCATCTCCATCTTAAGGGAGACCCCTCATTTTTAAGCTGTGCACCCTAGTTCTAGATCACCTTACGAGGGGAGACATCCTCTCAGCACCTACCATGTAAAGCCCACTCAGAATCTTATATGTCTCAATATCACATCTCATTCTTCTAAACTCCAGTGAGTATCAGCCCAGCCTGCTCAACCTTTCCTCATAAGATAACTCCTTCACCCCAGGAATCAACCTAGTGAACCTTCTCTGAACTGCCTCCAATGCAAGTATATCCCTCCTTAAGTAAGGAGACCAAAACTGTACACAATATTCTAGGTACAACTTCACCAATGCCCTTTACAGTCAGCACAAGACTTCCCCACTTGTATACTCCATCCTTCATGCAATACAGGTGCTCATGACATGTCATGCTGTGTAACAGCAACAGTTTATTTTAGCTAGTCATTGAATGTGTGTTCTCACAGGCTTACTGTCCAGGCAGAGTGCCCAATGCACTTGGAGGATTTTCCAATGGATGCACATGCTTGCCCTTTGAAATTTGGAAGCTGTAAGTATTTAAATTTGTACATGATCTGGTTTGTTTGATACCATTTTTTTTCCATGATTTTGAACCTCATGATTTATTATTTATACTCATTGACCTTGGGTTAACTGCATGATATTAACAGAGATGTTAATCCATTTAAACTAAGTTAACAATTCTTTTAAAATGGTATACACAATTTCTTATGAATACTGTAAGTGTTGTACATTAATATCCATAAAATGTCATTTCAAACCTATTGTATTCTGCATAACTTATGATTATATCACAATTTTCTCAAATAAATTCGATGGAAATAAGAATTGCGAGAGATATAAAATGGGCTGCTACCTTGCTCATCATCCACTTTTCACTATTACACAGTCAACATCCACCTTGTGTGTTCTCAGTTTAGGATTATCTCTTACACCTCTATTATTATTAGCACTAATTCTCAGAATTCTTCCTGTGCTCTGATGCTAGATATTTACAGCCTATTTGGTTTCTACAGCAACAGTTGCCAGTTGAATGACATTTTGAAAAATACTCAAACTGCACCCAAAATATATTCCAGTTCTCTGAAATGTAATGGGCAGGTTTAAGTGAAATTAATGATAACACTAAATTTCAAGATATATTTGATGGACCTGATAGTGAATTAAGCTGATAATTCAGGAAACTGTCTCCCTTGCCTTACACCCTTTCTGTTTGGGTTTTGAATTGCAATTGTTGCTAAGGGCGGAATTTTCTATACCCGCTGGCATTGGATATGTTTGGCGGCATGACTGGACAATATGACGAGAAGGCCAAAAATCGGTTTCACAATGTTGTGAAACCAGTTTGCGATCTTCCGCTCATCCCATCAATGGTGGGCCACATTTCCCGCCATTGGACATCAGGAACCTCATTGTAATACATCTGCATACCATTATAAGGCCAGCCCACCGGAATCATTCCCCTATGCTGGATTGTCCGCCCATGTCGGTGGGAAAACACGTTGACATGTTTCACAACAGCATGCACTTGGCGGGCTGCACTTTGCTCGGGGCTTCAAGGTTTGTTTGCCTACCTTGCTTCGGGCAGCACTCGCAGTCATCAGCGCCAGGCTTTGCAGACAGCACCACATCACTTTAGGGGGGCTTACGGGCAGGTCTGTATGATCAGCCACATGTAGGTGGCCTTTCAATGGCTGCAGGGCTAGGGCTTGCTTGGGGAAGGGGGAGAAGTGGCCTCAGGCAAGGGAAGAGGCTGCAGGGCGAGAGTTGTAGTGGGCAAGGAGAGTATCCCAGGGTGTGTGTAGGCATATGTTGATCTGTGCAAGTGGCCTCAAGATAGTGAGGGCTGAGGAGGCAGCCTCCAGGGGAGATGAGGTCAGATGGACAAGTGAGGGTATGTGTGTGAGAATGGGCGGTGATGTCCCTTGAGCTGGCAGCGAATGAGATGCCAGTGAATGTGTGATGGGCTGAGTGTGTGAGTTTAGACTGATGAGATGATTGCCTTACCTTGGTGGCACAGGTGAGATCATTCATCCTCTATCTGCATTGGATGGCCAACCTCTCCTGTGCAGCATTGGCACTTACCACCACTGCCATTGACTACCAAGCCCGAGTGGTAACGTTGCTGCCCCTCCTGCAGCCCGAGTGGGGGTAGAGGATATCACAGTGGGTCTCCACAACGTCCAAAAGACGCTTGAGGGACGTGTCACTAAACCTGGGGGCTGCAGTCTTCTTGCCTTTTGGGGCCAAGTCTTCTTTGCAGCAGTCCTGGGTTGGAAGCACTGAGAGGTGTGCGCGCAAGTACTTTAAATGTGGTGTGGCGGGCGAATCGGAGCCTGCCCTCCATTGAAACTGCATGTTTCCTGAGAATGTATAATTATGCGGCGGGATTTGTAACCTACTAAAATAACGCATTTTGTAAGTTAATATCCCCTTTTCTGGTTCACCCTGGGTATCAACAGCTCAAAATTCCCAAATTCTTGTTTGTGCACAACACGTTTATCTTCTTACACTCAATAAGACTTATACTCCCCCATCCATGGGTGCGAGGTTGCCTGGGCTTGACCGAGAGTCGGAACGGAGGGAGTGATCAGTTCTCTCCTTCCAGTCTCCAAGTAGTTGATCAGGCTACTTCATTCTGAGCTAGCTAGCTATCATCATGGGGCACAGATTCTTAAGACCCTGCTCAGTGCTTGCTACCCACATGATCGGCTCCGGTAGGGCGAACCTGCCTTCTCGAGGCTCAGCGATTGGCCAGTTGTGTCTTGGCAGCCTCATGCTTAAATAGCTAGTTCTCTGTTGTCCAGCCCTCACATGATTAGAGAAACAAGAATCTCACCTCCGCCAACTTCTTTGTTTCCAAACAACCAGCCCATATGACGTGTTTGTTACAAATTTAACAATAACTTTAACCTTATCAATTTAATATTTAATCTTATCGAGAGCACCATCTTGCAGGTTTTGATCTGTTCGCTTCCTTTAACAACAGCACAGTTACACCACATTAATCATGTTACAGGCTTGGAATCAAGATATACAGACCTTAGGAGTTAAAGATCGTTTAAACATCGATTATTGCAAACAAACTTCATGCCGGTCCTCAAAAGTTAATAGGGTCAGTTGAACTCCACATTACAGATTCAGCACGTTCCACTCCCCGCTCCCCACTTCTTCAGGCACTTGTTTCTTTGTCTCAGTTATTTGTTATTTATTTACATAACATCCTTCCCTCACCAGATGTCATACTGTTCACAGGGGCAATGGGAGAAGGGGAGGATCTCTTACAGATTGGGACGATATGGTGTGAGAAGCCGCCATTGCGGCTGACGGGTAAAACGTTTTTCCCACCCACTGCCGCACTGAGTGAAAATCTGAATGGAATGATTACGCCATAAGTGTCCTACCTAGCTTGCTATAGCCATGTGACCTCTGCCATGAGAGAATGCCTGCGGGCAGCCATGTTACATCAAGTTCAATAAAGACACGACACTAGAAAGACTGTAGTCTTTGAGCTCGTAACACTTTCTCTCCCTTGCCTTACACCCTTTCTCTCTCTCTCTCTCTATCTTCATTTCTCTGTTGATTTCTCTATCATTCTTTCACGGCTGACAGTTGGACCTAGACAGGGCAGGGATGTGTAGTCGCCTGGGGGTGGGTTGCAGAAATTCTGCCAGAAAGCTCAGAAACTCTATATTTCACTACTGTAGCAACTAGATGTATTGTCCCACCTGTCAATCACTCATCATGTGATACGATTATTGGGGCTTCGACTAATAAGCTTATTGTGCGGGTAATCCTGTGGGTGGGGCTTCTGATGAAGAGATCACGTTTAACGTGCAAACACCTCTACATTTCTCCTAACTAAAGTTTAGCCTTTCCTTCAGCAAACCTGTTGCTCCATCAAGTTATATTTTGCAACGAGAATAAAACTGACTTCTGGTGCCCTGGTTGATGTGAGTAAAACAAAGTTGAACAATACTCTACAAGTCATGCCACTGTTTGGAAGAATCGATTCATACAATACTAACGTTGAAGATTGGAGTCAGTATGTTGAGCGACTCGGGTTCTATTTTGTTGCGAACGAGGCTACTGCTGAAGAAAAATGTAAAACTACCCTGCTGAGTGCATGTGGAAGCAAAAGTATAACCTGATTCGAAACCTGACTACCCCGAACTCACCCAGTTCTAAGTCGTACTGTGAGTTAGTGCAACTTGTGAAACTGCACTTTCAGCACTGTAATCATGCAGCACTTCAAATTTCATTCAACAGATCATGCCCCAGGAGAGTCTATTGCTACCTTTGTGTCAAATCTGAAACAGTTAACCGAATACTAAGAGTTTGGGGATGCCTTGAATGGTATATGCTGCAGGACACACTTGTATGCGGAGTCCAGGGAGCCATACAGTGCCACTTGCTAGCCGAATCCGACATTGATTTCGAGCACGCCCTGGAACTTTCTCTCGCTGTGGAAAGTGCCACGAAAGACTCGCAGGCTTTGCAGCATGTGGATAATGGCACCGCACTCCGAGTTTGGAAACTTGGCTTGAAAAACAGAAGAGCAGATTTCAATCGCGATTCTATACCCACTACACGAAGACTTAGGAAGCCTAATGGTAACACGTGAGCTAATAAGATACACATTTGCTACAGATGTGGAGGAAATCATGAAGCAGATGTTTGTAGATCCACGAGGCAGAATGCAATTATTGCCACAGGAAAGGACACCTGGTTATGCAATGCAGAAGAAAGGATAAACAAATAGCAAAACAACAAATTGATCTAATTGAGCTAACTGATACAGCAAAGGCTGAGGCTGCTACTACTGATGTATACTCTCTGTACCATGTGACTGCTGGTAAATCTGAGCCCATTACAGTGACAGTGCAAGTGAATGGCGAGCAACTGCAGATGGAGGTGGATACCGGTGCTTCAACTACTGTTGTTGCGGAGCACACGTTCAAGTGCCTCATTGAAAGGAGTCAACCATTGACATTGGAGCGGACGCCTGCCAAGCTGAGAACTTACACTGGAGAATCCATTCGGGTCAAAGGCATTGCTGCTGTCCCAATCTGCTACCAATAACAGACAGCCCAATAATCGTAATAATCGTGATAATCGTAAAGCGGGAGGGACCCAGTCTTTTGGTTTGAGATTGGCTGTAGAAAGTAAAACGTGATTGGTCAGAAATATTTCGTTTGGAGCCCAATGGAATTCCAGAGCTCTTGAAGAAATATGACACTGTTTTTCATGATGAATTGGGAAAACTGGAGGGAATGCTTGTTAAAATGGACTTCGATCCCCAGGCAGCAACACGTTTCTTCAAGGCCAGACCGGTGCCTTACTCACTAAAAGGAAAAGTGGAAGCACAGTTGTGCAGGTTGGAAAACCTGGGAATAATTCAGGCTGTCCAATTTTCTGAATGGGCCGCACCCATGGTCCCAGTTGTCAGGTCAGACCAGACGATCCCTGTGTGCAGTGATTACAAAGTGACAGTGAACAAAGCAGCAAAGTTAGACAAATACCCCATTCCTAGAATCGATGACTTGTACGCCAAGTTAGCAGGAGATAAGTCATGTACAAAGCTAGACATGAGTCATGCCTATCAATAATTGGAATTGGATAGCCCGTCAAGAGAATACGTGGCAATTAATCCCCATAAAGGCCCCTACCAGCACACCCTTTTGGAGTTTCATCAGCATGCGCTATTTTTCAGCGAACCATGGAGGGTCTCCCACAGGGAATTCCACATGTGGTTGTGTGCCGAGGTGACGTTCTCATCATTGGACTGACCAAAGCTGAACATTTTGCCAACCTTGAGGAAGTGTTCAGAAGATTTATGGAAGCAGGTGTGTGTTTGAAATGAGAAAAATGCACTTTTCATACATCGGCAAGAACCTACCTAGGCCACAGAGTGGACACCATGGGGTTGCATCTTGTAGAAGACAAGATCCAAACAATTAAAGATGCACCATCACCCTCTAATGCTTCCTAGGTATGGTTAATCACTATAATCGTTTTTTACATAATCTATCCACTATACTGGCACCACTACATTTATTGCTGAGGAAGGAAGGACCACCGCTGGTCATTGGGTTCACAGCAATAAGAAGCCTTTGTAACTGTGAAGAAACTGCTTCATTCATCATGCATGTTGGTGCATTATGACCCATCTAAAGAGCTGGTGTTGACGTCTGATGCTTCTCCTTATGGTGTAGGAGCCGTTCTATTACATCAAATGGAGGACAGGTCAGAAAGACCCATTGGCTATGTTTCAAGAACACATTCCCAAGCTGAAAAGGGCTACACTCAGTTTGAAAAAGAAGGATTATCAGTTATATTTGGTGTCAAGAAGTTTCACCAATACCTACACAGGCTACATTTTAAAATTGTGTCTGACCATAAGCCACTGACAGGTTTATTCAGCGAAGACAAAGCCATTCCACCTATAGCTTCAGTGAGGAACCAATGTTGGGCTTTGACACAATCAGCTTATGAGTACACATTCATGTGACCATAAGACCATAAGATATAGGAGCAGAAATTAGGCCATTCGGCCCATCGAGTCTGCTCTGCCATTCAATCATGGCTGATAAGTTTCTCAACCACATTCTCCCGCCATCGCCCCATAACCTTTGATCCCCTTACCAATCAAGAACCTATCTATCTCGGTCTTAAATACACTCAATGACCTGGCCTCCACAGCCTTCTGTGACAATGAATTCCATAGATTCACCACTCTCTGGCTAAAGAAGTTTCTCCTCATCTCTGTTCCAAAAGGTCTTCCCTTTACTCTGAGGCTGTGCCCTCGGGTTCTAGTCTCTCCTACTAATGGAAACATCTTCCCCACGTCCACTCTATCCAGGCCTTTCAGTATTCTATAAGTTTCAATCAAAGCCCCCCTCATCCTTCTAAACTCCATCGAGTAAAGACCCAGAGTCCTCAAACGTTCCTCATATGTTAAGCCTTTCATTCCTGGGATCATTCTCGTGAACCTCCTCTGGACCCTCTCCAGGGCCAGAACATCCTTCCTGAGGTACAGGGCCCAGGATTGCTTACAACATTCTAAATGTGGTCTGACCAGAGCCTTATAAAGCCTCAGCAGCACATCCCTGCTTTTATATTCTAGTCCTCTCGAAATAAATGCCAACATTGCATTTGCCTTCCTAACTACCGACTCAGCCTGCAAGTTAACCTTAAGAGAATCCTGGACTAGGACTCCAAAGTCCCTTTGCACTCCAGATTTCTGAATTCTCTCCCCATTTAGACAATAGTCTTTGCCTCTATTCTTCCTACCAAAGTACATGACCTCACACTTCCCCACGTTGTATTCCATCTGCCACTTCTTTGCCCATTCTCCTAACCTGTCCAAATCCTTCTGCAGCCTCCCCACCTCCTCAATACTACCTGTCCCTCCACCTATCTTTGTATCATCTGCAAACTTAGCCAGAATTCCCTCGGTTCCTTCATCTAGATCATTAATGTATAAAGTGAAAAGTTGTGGTCCCAACACTGACCCCTGCAGAACTCCACTAGTCACCGGCCGCCATCCTGAGAAGGACCCCCTTATCCTCACTCTCTGCCTCCTGCCAGACAGCCAATCTTCTATCCATGCTAATACCTTGCCTCTAACACCATGGGCTCTTATCTTACTGAGCAGCCTCCTGTGCGGTACCTTGTCAAAGGCCTTCTGGAAGTCCAAGTAGATAACATCCATTGGCTCTCCTTTGTCTAACCTACTCGTTACCTCCTCAAAGAATTCTAACAGATTTGTCAGGCATGACCTCCCCTTGATGAAACCATGCTGACTTTGCCCTATTTTACCATGCACTTCCAAGTATTCTGAAATCTCATCCTTAATAATGGACTCTAAAATCTTACCAACGACCGAGGTCAGGCTAATCAGCCTGTAATTTCCCGTCTTTTGCCTCACTCCCTTCTTAAACAGGGGGGTTACATTAGCGATTTTCCAGTCCTCTGGGACCCTCCCTGACTCAAGTGATTCCTCAAAGATCACCACTAATGCCTCCACTATCTCTTCAGCTATCTCCTTCAGAACTCTGGGGTGTAATCCATCTGGTCCAGGTGATTTATCCACCTTCAGACCTTTCAGTTTTCCTAGCACCTTCTCCTTAGTAATGGCCACCATACTCACCTCTGCCCCCAGACTCTCGTGAACTTTGGGGATGTTACTTGTGTCTTCCACCATGAAGACTGAGGCAAAGTACCTATTCAGTTCCTCCGCCATTTCTTTGTTCCCCACTACTACTTCTCCAGCGTCATTTTCCAGCGGCCCACTGTCCACTTTTGCCTCTCTCTTACCCTTTATATATCTAAAAAAACCTCTTGCAATCTTCTTTTATATTACTGGCTAGTTTACCCTCATATTTAATCTTCTCCCTCCTTATTTCTTTTTTAGTTGTCCTCTGTTGGTCTTTGTAGGCTTCCCAATCCCCTGGTTTCCCACTGCTCTTCGCCACATTGTATGCTTTCTCTTTAGCTTTTATGCTGTCCCTGACATCCCTTGTCAGGCATGGTTACCTCGTCCTCCCTTTAGTATGCTTCTTCTTCCTAGGGATGAATTTTTGCTGTGTCTCCCAAATTACTCCCAGAAACTCCTGCCATTGCTGTTCCACTGTCTTTCCTGCTAGGCTCATCTCCCAGTCTATTCTGGCCAGCTCCTCCCTCATGCCTCTGTAGTTGCCTTTATTCAACTGTAATACCATTACATCTGATTCCAGCTTTTTCCTCTCAAATTGCAGGGTGAATTCTATCATATTATGGTCACTTCCTCCTAAGGGTTCCTTCACCTTAAGCTCCCTTATCAAATCTGCCTCATTACACATCACTAAATCTAGAATTGCCTGTTCCCTAGTGGGCTCCAACACAAGCTGCTCCAAAAAGCCATCTCGTAGACATTCTGCAAATTCCTTTTCTTGGGATCCACTACCAACCTGATTTTCCCAGTCTACCTGCATATTGAAATCCCCCATGATCACTGTAACCTTGCCTTTCTTACATGCCTTTTCCATCTCCTGGTGTATCTTGTGCCCCACATCCTGACTACTGTTTGTAGGCCTGTACATAACTCCCATTATGGTTTTTTTTACCTTTGCGGTTCCTCAACTCTACCCACATAGATTCTACATAATCTGACCCTTCATCATTTCTTGCTTTCTATTTAATTTCATTTCTTAGTAACAAAGCAACCCCACCCCCTCTGCCAACCTGCCTATCTTTTCGATAGGATGTATATCCTTGTAAATTTAGCTCCCAGTCCTGATCCCCTTGCAGCCTTGTCTCCGTGATGCCCACCACATCATACCTGCCAATTTCAATCTGCGCCACAAGCTCATTTACCTTATTTCGTATACTGTGTGCATTCAGATACAACACCTTCAGTCCTGTATTTCCCGTCCCCTTTCTCATTGTTGTCCCTTTATCTGATGTGCTTGAAGTTAGATTCCTAGCCCTTTCCAAACACTCTGTCCTATTTTGTGTTCTGGGGACTTTAATAGCCTCTCTTGGGCTCTCCTTTCTTTTCAGTTTTTTCATAATTTTCCATGAAGTTGAATCCACACCCCCCACACGCTAACCTGCTGCTTTGTTTCCCATTAGTCATACTTCTTGGAGTTATACCCTTCCCTCCCCCCCACTTTCTAGTTTAAAGTCCTATTGACCACCCTATTTACTCTTTTCGCTAGAACATTGGTCCCAGATCGGTTCAGGTGTAGACCGTCCCAACGGTACAGATCCCTTCTGTTCCAATACTGATGCCAGTGCCCCACGAAATGGAACCCCTCTTTCCCGCACCACTCCTTTAACCACATGTTTACTTCCCTTATTCTCACGTCCCTATGCCAACTTGCACGTGGCTCGGGTAGTAATCCGGAGATTATAACCCTTGAGGACCTGTTCTTTAATTTAGTTCCTAGTTCCTGATAATGCCCAAACTGGTCCTCTTTCCTAAACAAAAACAGAATTGCCTGGAAAAACTCAGCAGGTCTGGCAGCATCAGCAGAGAAGAAAAGTATTGACATTTCGAGTCCTCATGACCCTTCAGCAGAAGTGAGTAAAGTTAGGAGAGGGGTGAAATATAAGCTGGTTTAAGGTGGGGGGTGGGGTGGGGGGAGAGAAATTGGGGGGGGTGGGTAGCAGTAGGGACAAGCAAGCAGTGATAGGAGCAGATAATCAAAAGATGTCACAGACAAAGGAACAAAGACGTGAAAGACGACAAAGAAAGGTCCTCTTTCCTAGTCTTACCTATGTTATTTGTCCCGACGTGGACCACAACAACTGGATCCTCCCCCTCCCTCTCCAATATCCTTTCAAGCCGATCAGAGATGTCCCTCACCCTGGCACCGGGCAGGCAACATACCATGCGGGACTCTCGATCCTGCTTACAAAGGATGCTATCAATTCCCCTAATTATAGAATCCCCTACAACTACCATTTGTCTTTTTGCTCCCCCCTCTTGAATGGCCTCCTGTGCCACGGTGCCGTGGTCAGCTGGCTCATCCTCCCTACAGCCCTATTCCTCATCCACACAGGGAGCAAGTACCTCGTACCTGTTGGACAAGGTCAAGAGCTGAGGCTCCTCTGTTCCTGAACACAGGATCCCTCTACCTGCCTCACTTGCAATCACACCCTGCTGACCCTGACCACTGACCGAACTTGAGGTACTTAATCTACCGAGTGTGATCGCCTCCTGATACAAAGTGTCCAGGTAACTCTCCCCCTCCTGGATGTGCCGCAGCGTCCGGAGCTCGGACTCCAGCTCATCAATTCTGAGCCGGAGTTCCTCCAGCAACCAACACTTGCTGCAGATGTGGTCACTGTGGCTTGCAATGGGATCTGCCAGCTCCCACATCATACAGCTACAGCACATCATCTGCCCAGCCATCTCGACTTAGATAATTAGTTTATTAATTAGCTTTGCAGTGTTTCTTTTTCAAATTTGGTGCAGATTTCCTACCAACCAATCAGGTCACAGCTTTCCTGTGATGTCACTTTTTAAGTTTTGGCTTCAGTTACTCTGTGCCCCGAGGTCACCACTCTGGTGCTCCTCCCTCCGTGTCTGCTTCCTGGAGACAAGGCCACGAATCCCCGAGGTAAGCTAGATATATACTCACCGCTCTGGTGCTCCTCCCTCCGAGTCTGCTCCCAGGATTTACTCACCAATCAGCTGCTTTTTCTTTAAAATCCACTTTCAGAAGAGTGTCCCTCACAAGTCTAATGCACTCCTGACGGCACTGCCTCTTCCTCTCTCTCTTTTTTTTTAGATTTGAGGAGGAGGGAGGGATGGAAACACTACAGCAATGTTATGTTTGGGGCTATTCCGTTCTTTGACAGTGGGTCCTCCTCGATTCCCTCCTGAGTCGCGGTGACTTCTCCCAGAATGCTTCAGTCACTTCTCACCAGCACCCTCTGTTGGATGCTCTTCCTCCTGTTGAGTGCAAGAGTCCTTCTCCTCGATTCCCTCCTGAGTCGCGGTGGCTGCGATGACTTCTCCCAGAATGCTTCAGTCACTTCTCACCAGCTCCCTCTGTTGCCACCCTGGCTCGCATATAGCCAATGTAGATGCACTTGGTCATCTTCCAGTACCAGGTAGTCTTGTCAATACACCCATTCCACAAGAGTTAGTGTTATTGTTAAATTTCTTGAATTCATCACCTGTATGTGCCAAACAGATCAAGAATTGGATGAACAGAGACACAGTACCATCAAAAGTCAAAGACTTTGTTTGACAAGGATGGCCAAGAACACTTGTGTCTGATGACTTATGACCATTTTATCCCAGAAACACTGAACTGAGTTGTCAAGACAGAATTTTTCCATGGGGTTCAAGAGTCGTGGTTCTATCACAGGGTAGAGAATCACTCTTGGCAGAGCTCCACAGTGCACGCCCAGGCAAATCGAAGATGAAGATGCTGGCATGTAGCTATGTCTGCTGGCCAGAAATAGACAATGACATTGAGAGCATGGTTAAACGCTGTTCCCTTTGCCAATAACACCAGAAGCTATCTGTTTCAGCTCCTCTTCACCTATGGGAATGGCCTGGTTAACCTTGGATTAAACCGCATATTGACTATGTGGGACCGTTTCTAGGCACCATGTTCCTGTTAATCATCGATGCACATTCCAAATAGCTTGATGTCTACGAAGCAAAAATGCCAACTTCAGTTACAATTATTATAAAGCTGCATCATTCCTTTAGTATACATGGTTTACCTGAGATTATTTTTTCTGATAATGGAACCGCTTTCACTAGCATGGAATTTCAGAGATTCATGGATGTGAATAGCATGTGGCACATAAAGACCGCTCCCTGTCATCCTTCATCCAGTGGTCTTACTGAAAGAGCTATCCAGAATTTTAAAGCTGGTATGAAGAAGTTATCCGGAGGTAGTCTGCAGTCTCGCCTTTCCAGACTTCTCCTAAGTTAACGTACAACACCACATACTACCACGGACTGGACACTGTCAGAGTTACTGATGAAATATCGTTTGCGTATGCGTTCACGCTTGGTGTTTCCAAATCTAGAGGGGAAGGTGACACAGAGCTAGAATAATCAAAATTTGAACCTTGACCTACACAGCAAGGCTCGTATGATCTATGGGGGCGACCCTGCGTATGTACATAATTTTGGAAGTGGACCTTGCTGGACCCCAGGAGCCATTCTTTCAGAGACTGGTCCATTATCGTTTCAAGTGCAAGTCGAAGATAGAATTGTATGTAAACACAGATCATATTATGGTTAGAGAAACATCTCAACAAACACATGATCAACCTGTGATTGATGTTTCAACACTGACTTCTGAGGTGTGTGATCATCCTAGAGCTGATATGCCAGACGTATCTAACAAGTTGCCAAATACAGAACTACCCAGTTCCAATGATGTATCTTCTAGTGCAGCTCCTGATCCCATTAATCCTGCTCAAGAAGCTCAATCGGTAGAGCCACACCGCTCTAACTGTCTCCACTGAGCTCCTCAGAGACTTGACTTGTAATCACCAGACACTGTCCAAATATTCACTTGTTTTGCTGGCATTTATTTATTGTAAATGTAAGAAACTTCAAGGGGGAGGAAATGTAGTAACTAGATGTACTGTCCCTCCCGCCTGTCAATCACTCATCATATGATGTGATTACGGGGGCTTCGACCAATAAGTTTATTGCGCGGGTAATCCTGTGGGCAGGGCTTCCGACGGAGAGATCGCGTCTAGCTTGCAAACACCTCTACATGTCTCCTAAATAAAGTTTAGCCTTTTCTTCACCATACCTGCTGCTCCAGCAAGTCATTACAGCTACCTGCTGTGGAGCTTTGGTTTGACGCCCAGAAGTCATTCTGACTGACATATGCAAGGGATGGGTCTGTGGAGTCAGTGAGGAACGAACTGAGGGTGGATGTGGTAGGGCGGAATGGTGAGTATGAGAGAGGGCAGAGTGAGCCGGAAGGGTGGGAGGGTGAGGGTAGTAAGGGTTGGTGGGGACACGGAGGTAAACATCGACCCTGGGGGTGGGAAGGAGGAGGCTGGGGAGGTCAATATGGATGGAGGTGGGATTCTCAGGAAGATAAGGAACGTGCACATTCACCTGGAAATCCCAGAAAGAAAAGAATTCAGGTTGGTAGGTGATGGTGGGGAGGTGGAAGGTGATGTCAGGGTGGACGACATGGGTGACTGGGGAAGGGGAAAGGATGGGGGAGCTGAGCAGAAACTTAACAACCACTGTGATTGTCAAAATTGAAAGTGAGCGGAACCTCGTGTTGGTCGGGTGCAGGTGCTGCATGGGAGTGTGATCGGTGGGCGGAGATGTAGCTCAGCTCAGATGGACAATTGATAGAGTACCCCAGCAGGCAGCATTGAAAATGCTCAGGACAGTAAGATGAGTGTGATAGATAAAGAGTCCGTGCGTGTGGGACAGTGCTTGCCTGAGGATCCGAAAGGCCGTGTCACACACACACTTCTCCCTCCAGAATCACTCGTGGTCTGGTTGTGTGCAAGTGAACTGCTAGCCGGGTGTAGTGGGATGTTGGGGATTGCAGGGGTGGGAGGGGTGGTAGGTGTAATGGGAGGACTCGCAAAGCCTGTCAATGAAGCTGAAAGACAGTATTTCACATTATTCAGTAAAAGTGAATATATTTTCAGATTATAAATTGACAAAATGTGTTCACCCTGAAACCACTTGTGATCCGAAATTCTTAACTTTTCTAGGCCTACCGCTTTTTCTAGGTGTTGCTCTGACAGCCACAGCAGGGGTGCAAACAGCCTGTGCAATGGTTGGCCCTGTTGCCTCTGATGCCTTCGGCTTGGGTCCTCTAGAGAGCTGAAGCTTTGGGGTCTCAGGCTTGCTTTGGCTGTTCTCCTGTGGGCCAGCTGCTCCCTTTGCGGTGACAGAGGACGAGGTTGAGTGGGTCACAGGCAAAGGGGCCTCGGAGGGAGAGGACAGCCTCTGAGATTCCTGAGTGAATGACCCAGGGGTGTCCAGCTGCTGCTTCTCCTCCCTTCGGATGCCTGAGGGCCCCAACCCAACTCCTTGAAGGGAAGGGCACCTGGAAGGACGTTGAGGTGCCCTGTTTCCCTCTCGCATTGCCTACTGCAGGATCTCACTCATCCATGGTGACCGCTATGGATTGCAGGTTGCACGTACTTCCACGTTCTGCTGGACCAGGGTCTTCATGGCGCCTGCCATCCTTCCCATGGAGACCTCCATACGAGCACATGTGAGCACCACTTCATCAGAGAGCAGGCAGATGCACTCTTCCAACACACGTGCCATTCTATTGAGGGCTTCCAACAGTTCTGTGTGATGTTCCCCTGCCTTCTGCTGACTCTCCAGTGATGAGTTGGAAGGCCGAATCCAGAGGCTCATCATCCTACCCGGCCCTCATAGATGCCTCTTCCCCAGCAGTCCTCCGAGTGCCGGGCAGCTCAGCTGCACCTGCCTCCTCCTGCTGCGGACATGTGTCCGTGCAGTGACCACCAGACTGCGAACCCGAGCCTGCCCCAGATCTAGGTCCCACCAAGGTGTATGTCTCTGTGCTGATGCAGGGTGTGGGTAAGCACTGCGACGGGTCTTCCAAGCTGGTTATTTCCAGCTCTTCAATGGAGGAGGTGTCTTCTTGGCTGGAAGTGAGGACCTGGATGGAGCTGAGGGACTGACTGGCTGAAGGTGCCAGTCACTTGGCAGAGCTTCCAAAGTAGAGATAAGTATTGCGTAGCAGCAGAGTCAAAAGCAGGAGAGAGAGCACTCACAGGTGCGTTGAGAGAAGGATGATGTGGTGCAGGATCCTCACATGGGTGTTCGCCGCCGACCTCACCGTCGTCACAGGCACGATCCATTTCCTCACCAGTCAGCACGATGACACACTCCTCAAAGTGAGTGAGGGGCCTAATGTGGGTCACTTCACCCCAAGCCTTGGACCTCTCCCTGCTGTTATGAGCCAGCTTCTCCTGCATGAAAACTGATGGGGATAGTGTGAGCAGGACTCATGGCACTGCATGGAATGTTTGTGTGCTGAACTATTGATGGAATGAGTACATGAGCTCCAGAGAATATGAGCTTGATGGCGATATGAGGGAGGATGTGTGAGAGTTAGTGGTGTTGCCCCTTGTGGTGTGAGATCCCTGTGGGTGTGTGGTCGGTTTGGAGTGTGTGAGTTGAGAGAGATGAGGTGGTTGACATAGCCTGGCGGAATGGATGAGAGCACTCATCCCCTTTCGGCACTGGATAGCTGACCTCCTCTGTCCTCCGGTGGCTCTGACTGCCACTGTCACAGCCTTTCAAACCGGATTGGTAACTTTGGTGGACTTCCTGTGGCCAGAGCAGGGGTAGAGGACATCGAGGCGGCCTTCCACTGTGTCCAGCAGGTGCCCCGGAAAAATGTCACTAAATTTGGGGGGCTGCCGTCTTCTTTGCTTTTGGGGCCATCTGTCGCCTAGAGCAGTCCTGGTCTGTAGACACAGGCCAGAATATTATCGCTGGTGTGCGAGGGCGGGCCCGGGACCGACACACTGACAGGTAAAATGACGCGAGATGTTGTCGGGCATGCGTCCCGACGTTATCACGCGTCATTTCGATCTTTTGTTTGGATCCGGAGTCGGCTGCGCGCCCACCAAACTGTCATCAGCCTATTAAGGGCATTAAAAAAGTAATTAAGCTCATTAACAACGTTGCCCATCCAACCTTAAGGTTGCCAGGCAGGCGAAGAGCCCAAGCGGCCTTCAAGTTTTCCAGGAAACCTCATCCACGGGCGGAATGAGATTTCCTGAAGGTTTTATAAAATAATTTAATAAATTTTTCCACATTCACAAACATGTCCCAGCTCATGTAACACTGACACATGAGGGGACATGTTTAAATAATTTTTTACTTTATTTGTAACAACATTTTTTTATCAACTTAATTTCCCTGAGGCAGCTCCATGCCTCAGGGAGATTGCTGCACTCTTTCGCGCGCATGCAGGCCCCGACTCTCCCTCTTGCCCCCGCTCGCACAGGTAGCGCTGAGCGCTACCGGCTACGCATTACGCTGGACAAACCTTAATTGGCCTACCCACATAAAGTGGTGGCGTGCAGCCAATCACGGGCGGCTGCTCCCGAACAGCCCGCCCACCAACTGAAAAATTCACCCCATGAAGTAGTCTGTGCTGTGGTACGCTTTAAATATGGTCCCCAGAGTGAAGATGCGCTGAGGTCAAGGCCTGGCGGGCAAATCCGAGCCCACCTGCCAGTGGTCCGGAGTGTTTCCCATAAATGCATTATTACTGAGGGGGGATGCACCGGAGTTGGGATGATAGGGCACAAAAACCTGCCATCATGGCCAGCGGATAAAACAATTTTTTGCACGCCCACTACCACACTACGCACAAATCTGAGATGACTCTGCCCCTTATTTCCACATGCTACAACATAAATGTTGAGCATCTTATGAAATGGGATTATTCCATACCTGTAAAATATTTCCAGTCACTTTCAAATTGCCTATTAGCTTTGCCGATTCACGGCCATGGAAAGTCTGTGATTGTCTTCACATTTAGAGCCAGTAAGGCAGGCAATTAAAATTGGCCAGGAGACTTACTGCCAAGCCTACTCTCCTCAGTCTGGAGCAAGGACACTTCGGCTCGACGATGACATTGAAGCTTGTCTGCCATTGTGGCTTTCCCACTAGGTGACTCTAGCGAGGAGAAGCGTTGCAATTAGAAGAGACAAAATTACTTTTTTTGAAACTTTTTTTTACATTCCTTGTAAGTACAGAGGGATCATGATTGCCCCCCTGGCCCCACAAGAAAGGTTGAGATGTCCTCCCCCAGCTTTTCCAAGTCCTGAGATTTTCCTGGGACTTGCTCCTGTTTCTTACCTGTGCTGGGCACTGCTCCTTTGGACTTCGCCAGCAGCCTTCCGTCACTGAACATTCAGCTCCTATCTGCCAGTCAGCTGCCTCTTCCAGGTGGCTGTGGGCAGGCAATGACCTAAAGCATGTAGATGAGGCCTGGGAGTTAAAATTGCATGGGCTTCACCCTGCATTTGTGGGGAATTTGCCTCAACCCTGCCAGCTCTGCCTACATACACATCTCTTAAAATGGGGTCCTTTATGTTTGATATAAATATCTTTCAGTTGCAGAACTTGTAGATTCATGTGACATTCCCTTTGCCTTTTAGTGGAACAATAAATTGAGTTTGAAATGGCACCTAAAATTTGTATCATGCCCTTCTTATTTTTTGCACAATTAGCCTCTAGCAATTAAACTGACACAAAATCTGGAATGGTCTGGGTGGGGATTTAAAATGGCCAAAACTGTGATAGCGTCCAGAAGTTGGCTCAAACCTGCCAACACTTCCAGGTTTAACTTAATTGCATTCGACTGGTTGCATGTATCCCCAAGAGAGGTAGCAAATTAAATATGTTAATCACTGAATTCCAGTGATATTTCAACCCACATTCAAATCTAATGCCACATTCATGGGTTTCCTAAACCTTGTATTGACACTAAAGTGAACATTCTATGGCAATTTCCAGAATGAAAGCATAGTAAAAACTGGGAAATAAGAGTACTTCTCCAAACTCTTTTTTCCTTGAAGGCCAGGTGAACACAGCAATAGATTTTCATTGCTCACAGCTATTTTCAAATCCACAATAACTTATATTTATATATATATAGTACTTTTAATGTAGTAAAAAGTCTAAAAGTGCTTCCATCGGAGCATTATCGAACATAACTTGACACTGAGCCACATGAGATATTCGGGCAGAAGCTTGGTCAAAGAGGTAATTTTAAGGAGTGCATTAAAGGAGGAAAGAGTAGAAGTGGAGAATTTTAGGGTGTTCCAGAGTTTAAGGTTTTGACAGCTGAAGGCAGTGCCTTTAGTGGTGGAGTGATTAAATTAGCGATACTTCTGTGGCTCAGTGTCATACTTTATGTTATAATGCTCCTGTGAAGTACCTTGGGACATTTCATTACACTAATGATGCTATATAAATATAAGTTGCTGTTGATGATGTTCAAGAGGCCAGAATTGGAGAAACTTATTACTGGGCAAGGACTTGTTCACAGCACTTGGGGTGAGAGATTGGTTTCTTCACTTTGAGATATCGAAATTCAGATAAAGGCAGCTATCACCTGACTAGCTTGGATGGGACCTCGGATGAGGAACAAGACAACCATCTGGAACAACAAGAGCTGGTTGTGGAGAAACCTGCAGATAGTGAGCAAAGAGGGGGCAGCAGAGGGCTCAAGGCTGCGGGAGACACTACCTGCACTACAGGATGTACAAGCAGAAATTCAGCTTCCTTAACCTCCTCAAAGAGCAGTGTTTCCAGAGACTGAGTGGCAGACATCTGCAGCCTTTGAGAAGAAAACCTGCCCCCTGCTGAACATGATGGTCACACATTACCAATGTCCATGAAAGTGGCCACTGCCCTCAAATATTTTGTTTCCAGAACCAGTTTCCAGGGCTTTATAGAGACATCCAGGATCTCCCAGTTGGCTGCATACAGATGTATAAGGTAGGTTGTTGGGTTGATCTGATGGGTTTTTTAACCTCGCTGCAATGATGCCAGTCAGAATGAGTGGTGCTCAGGTTTGCACCTCTGGCTGGCTTCCCACATATGCAAGGCATCATCGACTGCACACTCATGCCAATCCATGCACTCCTGGACCAACCAGGAGTATTTGTAATTGGCAACATTGTGGATCTGGTGAGACGCCACAAGAAAATATTTCTACAGGCATGTGCCAGACTCTAGGGAAGCTGCTATTTCGACCTGTAGCTGTCCAAGCTTTCTGATGTCTTTGGACCTGCAAGCAGACTTAAAGGATGGATGCTAGGAGACCAGGGATATCCCCTTCAAACTAGGCTGCTGACACCCATGAGAAACCCAACCAATAAAGCCCAGGAGTGATATATTGACAGCCATACGACTACCAGATGTGTCATTGGACAAGCAATTTTGTCAAACATCCATATGCACCCACAAAGCTTTACTCTTCCTTTTTCTACCACTCCTGCATTGGTGCAACCCCAATGGCTACAGCACAGGTAGAGCCTTGCTGCTTATGTCCCTGCTCTGATTGCTGAGATACTCCTGATTGATGACCTCTTGGTTTTGGATCCCGTGAGGGCCCCCTCAAAGACTGCACTGACTGGAACTGCACTTGGAGTCAAGACAGCATGTCGTGCATTGACTGAGGGGGAAATAATGGGCGAAAAGAGGGAGTTCTTTGAGCGGAGTCCCCACTTCCATATTCTCTTTCTCTATCATCCCTCTCGTAGGCCAGCCGCGCTTTACTCCTACCACTCTGCTGAAGTTCTGCTGTACGGCCAAGGCTAAGGTGTCAAGGTGGTCAAGGCCTACATGGATGTATTTGATTGTTGTCATTGATACTGCACAGAATTGACCAGTATATGCATAGAAGAATATATCCTCACAGTGCTGTCGTCATCAACCCAGTTATGCTTGAGGTGAACTCTATCGTTCTCTCTAGATAACGTGCGCATAATTCCTGACAGTACATTGCAAATTTTCTGTTGCCCCTCAATGATTATGCTTTTCATTGTCAGCCCTCAGGATTTGTGTTCAGCTGAACAGAACTGGTAGAAGGCATCTGCCCTCTTATGCAGACTCTCCACAACTGTCCTTGCCACCACTGTTTGCTCTTGATGGCTTGTGGGCTGTGAGTCATTGGGTAAAAGTCCAGCTATCATCTAAAGGACCTATCAAAGTACAAGTATCCTTACCAGTGCATGGCAAGCATGAGTCTTGTGATGGTGCAACCACAGAAAGAATGAGCTGTTACAAGGATTCGTCATCCCCGTGGTACAGCGTCTGTTGCTAAATTCATGAAGGACTTGGAGAGAAAAACTATGAATTAATACTAATGTGGTAAGAATGTTGGAACTTATCGCTATGAAGATGACCACATATCAACACGAATGAGTGTTATCTGACATAATAATCAATTAAATTTAATTGCCTCATTGGCAGCTGGGAAGTCGTCATCTTGGACGGCCAGTGAGGCTGAAACACCATTGGCCTCCAGCTTCTTCCTCTGCAGTTCAAAGAGTGAAATGTTGAGAGGGCACTTCCTGTTCTCCCCCTTTCCTTAGTGTTCTGCAATCTCTTCTGCAATAGATTGACCCTTTAATAACTAAAGTTCAGATTGCATCATTTGGGGCTGCATTATGCCTGCTGCCGCACATTCAACGCCAAACCCAGAAGGAAAATTATAATGAGGTGGCTGCATGAAAATGTCACAGTCAGATGCATTGAAAACCCTTCCAATTTGTCCATGAGACAGCAGATCACGCCTGCATTGCATGTGCCTCCAAGTTAATATCAGAGTCAAACATTCTTGAGATCAGTATGCTTCTTTTCAGTCAGGTTACGGGTTGCATAGCTAATGAGAGTGTAACTGGAGATAACTGTCACAAAGACAAGCTAAACCTGGTGGTTAAGAGCACAGTAAGCCCTGGTGTTGTACGAAGAATGTAAATAATCAACATCAAGGCAGCATTTGACTGAATATGACAACAAGAAGCCCCAGCAAAACAAATGGAGGTTCAGTGAAAACACCTCAAATGGTTAGAGTCATACTTGCCGCAGAAGACAGTGGTTGTGATTTTAGGAAGTCAGTCATCACAACCACATGGAAGCATCTTTGGCTCAATTGTCATCAGCTGCTCCATTGTGACCTTCCTTCCACCATTAGGTGAGGTGTGGGCATTTCACTGATTATTGCACAGTGTTCAACTGTATTCACAAATCTCCAGTAATGAAGCAGTCCATGCCAACATATTGCAGACCTGGATGACATCTAGGCTTGAGTTCAAAATCAGCAGGTAATATTTGCACCATATAATTACCATGTAATGACCACTTAAAAATGTGACAGCCTAACATTTCTTCTTGACCTTCAATGGCACCACCATCAACATCTCTGAATCATCACTGACCAGAAGCTGAATTGGAAAAGCCACATCAAGACAATGGTACAATAGCAGAACAGAGGTCTATTCTGAGTGCTTTGCAATGTGTGGCTCAACTTCTGACCCTCAAGGCCTATCACCAATACCCAAGGCTCAAGTCGAGTATGATGGAATACTCACTATTTACCTGGATGTATACGTGTACCTTTGCAACAATAATCAAGAAGCTTGAAACTATCCAGGATAAAGCAGTTCACGTGTTTAGGGCTCCTGCCACTTGACTCAATGTCCACTTGGAATCCACCTCCTTCATCACTAAAATGAACAATAAATGTGGTCCAGCCAACATTACTCAAATACCTAGACCAAGCAAAAAACTATTTCTTGTAGCCTAACATATGGTGCAGTAATCCTAGGTCAACAGTATTTAACTTTGTTTTTAAATTCATTACAAAAGGCAAAATTCCAGCTGGTAATGAATCTGGAAGAGTTCCAAAATTAGCAGAAATAGTGGATATGATTTGTTACTGACATGTTGTCCACATTTTCTGAACAAAAGAATGTTGAAATACAGCTGCAGCAGCTCACGTTTCCAGATAGACAATACTCACCTACTCAAGCAGCATTTCACTTGCATTTCCCCTAACTTAGTCTACTGCATTCGTTGCTCTCAATGCGGTCTCCTCTACATTGGAGAGACCAAACGCAAACTGGGCGACCGCTTTGCAGAACACCTGCGGTCTGTCCGCAAGAAAGACCCAAACCTCCCTGTCGCTTGCCATTTTAACACTCCACCCTGTTCTCTTGCCCACATGTCTGTCCTTGGCTTGCTGCATTGTTCCAGTGAAGCCCAACGCAAACTGAAGGAACAGCACCTCATCTTCCGACTAGGTACTTTACAGCCTTCTGGGCTGAATATTGAATTCAACAACTTTAGATCTTAAACTCCCCCTCCCCCCATCCCCACCCGTTTCTCGCCCCCCCCCCCCCTTTTTTTTCAATAATTTATATAGATTCTTCTTTCCCCACCTATTTCCATTATTTTTAAATCTAAAACTAAAACCTTGTTAGTCTTTTCCACCCCACCCCCACTAGAGCTGTACTTTGAGTGTCCTGTCTTCCATTCTTAATTAGCACTTTTCTTAGACAAATATCACCACCTTCAACACCTCGTTGATCCTTTTGTCTATGACATCTTTTGATTATCTGCTCCTATCACTGCTTGCTTATCTCCACAATCACCACACCCTCAACTTCTCTCCACCTCCCCCCCCCCGCCCCCCCCCACCACCTTAAACCAGCTTATATTTCACCCCTCTCCTAACTATGCTTCAGTTCTGCCGAAGGGCCGTGAAGGCTCGAAACGTTAACTGATTTCTTCTCCACCGATGCTGCCAGACCTGCTGAGTTTTTCCAGGTAATTCTGTTTTTGTCTCACCTACTAGAAATGTTTGTGTTGTCACTCCAGTCAGAATCTTAAAGAGCAGTGAAAGTCCAATCTTTTCTCCTTGATATTGCGGACAGTGACCGTAAGATCATAAGATGTAGGAAGCAGAAGTAGGACATTTGGCCCATCGAGTCTGTTCCGCCATTCAGTGAGATCATGACTGATCTGATAATCCTCAATTCCACTTTCCTGCCTTTTCCCCATAACCCTTGATTCCCTTACTGATTAAAAACCTGTCTATCTCAGCTTTGAATACACTTAATGACCCAGCCTCTACAGCCCTCTGCAGTAAAGAACTCTACAGATTCACTACCCTCTGAGAGAAGAAATTCCTCTTCATCTCTGTTTTAAATGGGCACCCCCTTACTCTGAGATTATGCCCTCTGGTCCTAGTCTCTCCCACAAGGGGAAACAACCTCTCAGTATCTACCCTGTCAAACCCCGTAAGAATGTTATATGTTTCAATCAGGTCGCCTCTCATTCTTCTAAACTCCAGTGAGTACAGGCCCAGCCTACTCAACCTCTCCTCATAAGAAAATCCCTCCATGCCCGGAATCAACCTAGTGAACCTTCTTTGGACTACCTCCAATGCCAGTATATCTTTCCTTAGATAAGGGGACGAAAACTGTTCACAATATTCCAGGCATGGTCTAACTAGTGCCTTGTATAGTTTCAGCAAGACTTTCCTATTTTTATACTCCATTCCCTTTGAAATAAAGGCCAACATTCCATTTGCCTTCCCTATTACCTGCTGAACATGTATGCTAGCTTTTTGTGATTCATGCATGAGGACTCCCAAATCCCTCTGTGCTGCAGCCTTCTTCAGTCTTTCTCCATTTAAATAATATTCAGCTCCTCTATTCTTCCTGCCAAAGTGCATAACCTGATATTTTCCCACATTATATTCCACCTGCCAAGTTTTTGCCCACTCATTTAACCTGTCTATATCCCTCTGTGGACTCTTTGTGTCATCCTCACCACTTGCCTTCCCATCTATTTTTGTTTCTTTCGCAAACTTGGCAATAGTACATTCACTTCCCTCATCCAAGTCATTCATATATATTGTAAATAATTGTGGCCCCAGCACCGATCCCCGTGGCACTCCACTAGTTACTGGTTGTCATCCTGAAAATGCCTCCCTTTTCCCTTCTATTAGTTAGCCAATCCTCTATTCATGCTAATATACTACCCCCAACACCATGGGCTCTCATCTTATTGAGTAGCCTTATGTTCAGCAATCCAAATACACTACATCCACCGGTTCCCCTTTATCTATCCTGCTTGTTACCCCCTCAAAGAATTCTGATAAATTTGTCAGGCATGATTTCCCCTTCATAAAGCCATGCTGACTCTGCTTGATTATATTATGTATTTCTAAATGCTCTGCTATTACATCCTTTATAATAGACTCGAACGTTTTCCCAATGACAGATCTTAAGCTAACTGGCCTATAGTTACCTGTTTTGTCTCCCTCCCTTTTTGAATAAGGGTGTTACATTGGCAGTTTTCCAATCCTCTGGGACTTTTCCAGAATCTAAAGATTCTTGGAAGGGCCAGTACCAGTATCAGAGTGGACTCTGACAATGAAATCATTTTGCTGTCTCCAAGGTTCGGAACTGTTTTCCATCTAAGAGCAAACAATATTTATTTCTGCAGTCTGGAACACAGGACTATGAGGTTCCAACATTGGACAGCCTTAGGTGTTGGAACATAGCGGTAGTGCATAGTGACTATAGATAAGATGACAAGGAAAGATAAAATTTCACATTTCATAGGTAGACTGATTTGCTCTGAATCCAATTTGTTGACCAAGCGATGTTAAAGTCTTCATGTACAATTGTCAAAATATTTGCAATATCAGAAGTACAGTTCCAACATACTGTTTATTGTGCAACCTAAATTTGCATATCGAGTTCCCTTTCCACACCAGTACCTACTCCCAACTTTATTCTGCCTCGCCACCTGGATTTCAGTCACTAACAAAGTCTTATAGAACTAATGACATTTACAGCACAGGAGGCAGTAATTCAGACAATTAAATCTGTGCCAGCCTTTTCCTAGAAAAATCCCAGATTAATGCCACTACTCTGTGTTCTTCTTACAGCTCTGTATGTCTCTCCACTTCAAATATTTATATGATTCTCCTTAGATAGATGCAATTGTCTTTGCTTAACCATTTCATATGACAAAACAATTTCATGCTACAAAAACCATCTACCGAGAGATGAAGAGTTACTGCCATCCACAGCTAACTTTCAGTGATCCTTAGAGGGGCAGTAGTAGAGTACATTAGACTCTCCCAGCTTATGCCATAAATGTTTGATTTGGATGTTTTTATTTTACATTGGCTCTCTTACAATTTACTGCATGACTACAACGCTTGGGCACTTGTCCACCTGATCGCATCCTATAAGCGGCCTTCCAGGCTGCATTGTCTCCTCCCAGTTCCCCCGCAATTTATCCCCGCACCCCCACTTTCCACCTCATCACCCCGGCTGATGCCGTCGTGGTGCCCATACTGGCATAGCTCCCTGCTATCAGTATTTAAATTGGCTGATCCCACTGTGATCCTATTTACTCCGGTCAGGCCAAACATAGAAATTGACAGGGCAAGGGATTTCCACTCCATTCAACGCCCAAAGTTTTTTGATCCATCATAGGAGAAAGCAATTTTAAAACATCTGAGCGCATTTAGTGAACCAAATATTAATGTTTTAAATTTATTTTGCCCTACAAATCACAACAAAGATAGAATAGTGACACAGTTTTTGACTGTATCATAGTGTTAACTGAAGTAGAAATAAAGATAAAAACAAAAAACTACTGCGGATGCTGGAAATCCAAAACAAAAACAGAATTACCTGGAAAAACTCAGCAGGTCTGGCAGCATCGGCGGAGAAGAAAAGAGTTGACGTTTCGAGTCCTCATGACCCTTCAACAGAACTGAGTATAGTTAGGAGAGGGGTGAAATATAATATATATATAATATAACTCTTAAACCAGCTTATATTTCACCCCTCTCCTAATTTTACTCAGTTCTGTTGAAGGGTCATGAGGACTCGAAACGTCAACTCTTTTCTTCTCCGCCGATGCTGCCAGACCTGCTGAGTTTTTCCAGGTAATTCTGTTTTTGTTTTAGGAATAAAGATTGATCGCCATAGCTATGTTCTCAGGGAATAACATTTAGTACCTGTACTGAAAATCACCAAACCACACTATTATGATATAATTTATGCTGTTGCTGCTATTTTGAATGAGATTTTCAATTAACCCCCCTCACCCCCTCCCAGTCTTCTCCAGGGCTGTTGCTTGTTGATATTTGATGGCAATGGTTTTTGATTCTTGCAGTTTTATAATTCCTGTTGCCATTGATAATCTTTCACTAATAAATACTCTAAATTATACAGCTTCTTGAAGTGGTGTGCAGCCATCTGATTATAAAACTACAGTTCACAAAATGCTTGTTATTTATGAGACGTGCTTCATGTAGAAAAGAGGCAAAAAAAACAGATGTGTACACAGGAATATAACACTCTACAGCTCAATAGAACATTAATGTTAGTCACTTTGCATTACTTTTTGACAGCTATGTTAACATATTTCCTCTTTTCTGGACTATTCCATTTACAGCCTGACTCCTTCTCTACAAAGTTCTGATGGTATCACCTATTTCCCACCTTTTGGGATATATACATCTGGTTTTCAAAGGAATATCTCAGAACCATTTTGAAAATGGAGAATAATTGTTAAAATTCTTTTGCGTGCTCATTTTTTTGTCGATTGGTTGTTGCCACTGCCAATTTTGAGAAGCCATTAGCTATTATGATTAAATGAGAAGTGAAGCACGCAGGTGCAGACCCTTGTCTTTCCTCCATTAAAATCAATGCTGCCAACGTTTTAGTTAAAAACAATGTTGGATGTCGCAGCAACTCACGTAAGGTGGAAAATCATTGTTTAGGACTGCTTCAGGACTTCAGTGTTTTGGCCATGCGCTGCTACGGATGATCATCGAGGGGATGGAGAGGAAGGTCCAGCTGTGAGTGGGGGAGGAAGATGTACTGGGAGAGTGGGAGAGGAAAATCTAGATTTGACTGGGAGAGGAAGGTGTGTTGGGGGTGGTGAGGTTGGGAGGGGGGAAACGAAGGTGTCAAGGGGTGAAGTTGGGAGGGGGAACTAGCTGTTGGAGCATGAGCTTGGGAGGGGGGAAACAGAAGTGTCATGGAGGGGTGAGCTTTGGGGGGGGATAAAGATGTCGGGCAGGTGAGGTTGGTGGGACAGGGAGTACAACATACGAACAAGGAACAGGAGTAGGCCATTCAGCCCCTCGAACCTGCTCCACCGTTTAATAAGTTAATGGCTGATCTGATATTAACCTGACATCTGCATCCCCCTACCCCCGATAACCTATCACTCCCTTGCTTACCAAGAATCTATCTACCTCTGACTTAAAAATATTCAAAGACTGCTTTCACCACCTTTTCAGGAAGAGAATTCCAAAGACTCATGACCCCCTGGGAGAAAAAAAATTGCCTCATCTCTGTTTTTAATGGGCAACCCCTTATTTTTAAATAGTGACCCCCTAATTCTAGATTCTTCCACAAGAGGAAACATCCTCTCCACATCCACCCTGTCAAGGTTTCAATCAAGTCGCCTCTTACTCTTATAAACTCCAGCAGATACAAGCCTAACCTTTCCAACTTTTCCTCATAAAACAATCCACCCATTCCAGGTATTAGTCTCGCAAACCCTTTCTGCACTGCTTCCAATGCACTTACATCCTCCTTTAAACAAGGTGACCAATACTGTACACAGTACTCCAAATGTGGTCTCACTAGTGCCCTGTATAACTGAAACATAATCTCCCTACTTTTGGATCCCTTCACAATAAATGATAACATTCTTTTAGCTTTCCTAATTACCTGCTGTACTTGCATATTAATATCTTGTGATTCATACACTAGGACACCCATATCCCTCTGCATCTCAGAGCTCTGCAATCTTTCACCATTTAGATAATATGCTTCTCTTATATTCTTCCTGCCAAAATGGATAATTTCACATTTTCCCACATTATATTCCCACATTATATTTGGGGAGGTGGTGGCATAGTGATATTGTCACTGGACAAGTATTCCAGAGATGCAGGGTAATACTCTAGGGACCTGGGTTCAAATCCCAACATGGCAGATGATGAAATTTAATAAAAATCTGGAATTAAAAGTCTGTTGGTAACTACAACACCATTGCTGATTGTCATAAAAACCCATTTGGTTCACTGATGTCCTTTAGGGAAGAAATCTGCCATCTTTACCTGGTCTGGCCTATATGTGACTCCAGGCAGCAATGTGGTTGTATCTTAAATGCCCTCTGAATTAGGGATGGGCAATAAATGCTGGCCAACGATGCCCACATCCCATGAATGAATTAAAAAAATCTCCATCTGTCTGATCTTTGCACATTCACTTAACCTACCTTTATCTTGTTGTAGCCTCCTTATGTCCACTTCACAAGCTACTTTCCTATCTATCTTTCTGTCATCAGAAAATTTGGCAAGCATCGCTTCAATCCCTTCATCCAAGTCATTTATATAAATTGTAAACAGTTGAGGTCCCAGCACTGTTCCCTGTGGCACACCACTCATTACATCTTGCCAACCTGAAAATGACCCATTTATGCCTAATCTCTGCTTCCTGTTTGCCACTCAATCTTCTATCCACACCTGTATGTTACCCCTATACCATCAGCTTTTATTTTCAGCAATAACCTCTGATGTGGCACTTTATCAAATGCTTCCTGGAAATCTAAGTACAGTACATCTACTGGTTCCCCTTTACCCACAGTACATGTTACTTCCTCAAAGAACTCTAATAGGTTGATTAAACAAGGTTCCCCTTTCAGAAAACCATGTTCACTCTGCCTGATGACCTTGCGCTTATCCAAGTGCCCTGCTATAACTTCTTTAATAATAGCTTCTAACATTATCTCTACAACAGATATACGTGGGTGGGGAGGGGGAGGGGGAGGGCGGGGATGGAGGGGATGTCCAGGTGAATGTGCAAGGGAGGTGTCTGTGGAGTCAATGACTGCCTCCTGGGGAGTGAAATAAGAGTGGGCCTGGTAGGGGGGAATGGTGACAATGAGAGAGACAGAGTGAGACGGTAGGGTGAGGGGGTGAGGGTGCGATAATATCGGTAAAAGGGTCAGCGAGGGTAGTTGGCAGGGATTCAGAGGCAGACATGGACAAGGTATGGAAAGGAGGATGTCAGGGAAGTTAATGTGGATGGGGAGGGATTTTTAGGAAGGAAGGGAATATGCACATTCACCTGGACATCCCCGAAAGAAAAAGGTTGTGTCTGGTAGGTGACCATGGGGAGATGGAAGGTGTTGCCGGCGGGTCAGCAGTGATGGGGGAAAGGAAATGGATGACTGGGGGAGGAGAAAGGACGGGATAGCTGAATAAGAATGTTAAACGCACCATGGGTGAAAATCCGAAAGTGAAAAGAGACTCATGGTGGGGGAAACAGGTGCTGCATGGGAGTGTGATCAATGGGTGGGCAGAGATTCAGGTCAGCTCAGTTGGACAACTGAAAGCAAACCCCAGCAGGCAGCATTGAAAATACTTAGGACATTGAGATGAGTGTGCTGGGGGAAGGATCCGTGTGCATGGGAGAATGCTTGCACGAGGCTCCGAAAGGCCAGCACTCCTCCTTCCAGAATCACTCGTGGGCCGGCTGCGTGCATCTGAACTGCTAGTGTGGGGACGGGGGTGTGGGGGGATGCAGGGGAAGGACCTGTGAAAACTGTAAATGAAGCTGAAAGTCAATATGCTTTCAGATTATTATCTGTGTGATTTTCCTCCACCTCACTCTTGCGTTGAGAGAGGGATGATGTGGTGCATGATCTGCACGTGTGTGTTTGCCACCACCTCACCTTCTCCACAGGCATGATCCATGTCCTCTCCAGTCAGCGCAATGGCACACTCCTCAAAGTGAGTGAGGGGCCTAATGTGTGCCACTCCACCCTGGTCTCAGACCTCTCTCTGCTGCTTAAAGCCAAATTCTCCTGCATGGAAACTGATGGTGAGTGGTGAGCGCAGCCATGGATGGGATGAGGATGCGAGCTCGAGAGGATATGAGCCTGATGGAGATGTGAGGGTGTGTGTGTAAGTTAGTGGTGTTGCCTCTTAAGGTGTGAGATTCCTGTGGATGTGTGATGGGTTTGTGATTGTGTGAGTTGAGAAGAATGACTTACCCTGATGAGACCATTCATCCTCTTGCGGCTCTGAGTGGCTGTCCTTGTTTGCAGGGCATTGGTGCTGACCACTGCTTCCCATGCTAGATTAGTAACCTTGCTTGCTGGCCTTTGCAGGCCTACACTGCATCTAAAAGGTGTCCCAGGGACGCATCGCTAAATCGGGGGGCTGGAGTCTTTTTGCATTTCAGCATCATGTCTTCCGTGCAGCAGTCCTGTGATTCAATCACTAAGAGGCATGTGCACGGCTGCACTTTAAATATGGTGCCCAGCATAAGGAAGTGGCGAGGTGATGGCATGGCAGCTGAATGAGAGCCCACCCACCATCGAAACGGCATGTTTCCCAGAAATGCACGATTAATGAGGCGGGTTTGGGACAATACAGCGTGAAAACCCGCCTTTGCAGCTGGTGGGTAAAATGCTCTTTTTCTTCCCCACTAAGTGCAAATCTGGGATGGTTCCGTCCCCAGAGACCACCAGCCATATGATGTTCCTGCAGGCTTCCAATGCCCACAGAATTCATTTCTCTCTGTGCCCTGAAGCAGACTTCCCCAATGCAGCTGAGTGTCCTGCTGATCCTGCTCATAGAACTGACTCCAGGAATTTACCTGGGGTTTGTGCTTAGGTTGGGGAGGGCACAGGTTTGTGGTGACTAGAAATCATTGCTCACTGATATTGTGACAATGTAGAAACAGGAAGGAAAATCAGCACCAACTTCTTCGAGAGGAAGATGTTAGCAAGGATAGAGAAAAATTAAAAAAAGAAACTTCAGATTGGATATTGGTTTCAGACTATCCAAATGACCAAACTGAATACAACTGATTATTACTCCAACTCAAACACATTTTACATTTGAACAATAGCAGCACAGGGTGAGTAAATGTGTCTTGAACAGGAGTGCAAAATGAACAGCAGTGTGCCAGCAGCCTATTTTACACTGTGGAAAAGAAAATTAAATGGAGCATGAAATGGGCTACCTATGTGCTTGTCACCCATTCTGCATTTCCATCCAAGATTTCACACGTTGTTCCTTGATGGATAATACCCACATCACAAAACTGCTGACAGTTTAACATAAATTGACCTCTTATTCTGAGTGTATAAAATGGCAGGTGTAAGAAGTAGTAAAAAAAAAGTGAGCGGGGTTAAGACATAAATTTTGAATATACAAATGGAACTTTGCTCTGCTTCTAACTGTACTGTACTAAATCTTATTTCAATGTTGACAGAAGTGACAAAAAGAAAATAAAAGTTTCATTCCTCAGCACTGTATTCCTCATCTTGGTGTGCAAATGATTTCAATAGGACAGAAGTGAAAAGATGACTGGATCTAAAAATCCATAGGTATTCCCCCAGTCTCCTGTCATAACTCTTGACAGGAGATCAGCAGAACTTCCAGGTAAATAGCTCACGAAGTTTACGTGCAGGAGCTATGGCAGGAGACCAGAAGAAACCCTGTGGGATTTCAGGGCAAATTATTTTATTTTGCTTTGTTTTGCCAGTACCTGCCTATTAGCTTATTTTCTCCAAATATTTTTAGATTCACATGTCAACATGGCTTTCAGATGAAAGGGATTGTCATTATTTCTAAATGGGCAGTAATAGGAAAACGTTATAAAATTGCAGTACAAATAACTTGTGGACGGAACTGATTTATTTTACAATGCTTTTAGTTCAAATGGATTCTTGGTGAAACTGTTGAAAACATGGGCAGAATTTACATTCGGCGTGCAGGAGCGTGCCCGACATGCTGGAACGTAAAATGACGCACGATGACGTCGGGCATGCGTCCCGGCGCCACCACGAACTTGCACGATATTTTGTTCGGCGGGCGCGCGGCGTAGTCGGCTGCACGCTCGCTGATAATTGATAGGCCTATTAAGGCCATTAACTAGATAATTAAGTTGAACTTTACGCTGTTCCTGTCGAACTTTACGGTCGGCGGGCAGGCAAAAAGGTCAAGCGGGCTTTACGTTTTTTAGGAAACCTCATCCACGAGCGGGATGAGGCTTCCTAAGGCTAATACTGATGAAATAAAAACTTTATTTTGAAAATAAAGACGTCCCCGCGACTACTTCCGCCGAGCCCGCCCGACGACGGGAAATCCCTGGCCCATGAGTCTGCAATGAAATCCTGGGGCTGAAATTCACACTGATCAGGTGGGCGCGTGCCCAACCCGATCAGTTGTGAAATCGCGAGAGATGATGTTGGACAAGCGTCCCAATGTCATCCCGCACTCACGTGATATTTCAGTCGGCAGGCGCACCCGCCAACAATTAAGAGGGCAATTAAGCCCATTAACGGTGCAGTTGTCTGTAATTTTACATAGCCCTTCCAGGCAGCCTTCACATTTTAATGAAACCTCATCCAAGGGCAGGGTGAGGTTTCCGTTATTAAATAAAACAAAAATAGAAATCTGTGGCCAGCATTTTTACAATCTATATGTTCAGGGGCCTGAATGTGATGCTTGGACATTTCTTTCTCGATTTTAAAAACTTTATTTCCTGGGTTTCGGTCTTTAGCCCCTGAGGTAGCTCTCTGCCTTCAGGGAGCTTTCTGTCAGCACTCGCTGCATTGGCATCATCACCCACCCTCCTCCCACCCCCACCCCGGCAGCGCTGGGCTTTTCAGTGCGCGCTTCACGCTGGTTGGCCGTTAATTGCCAGCCAGTGTGAAATCGCGGTCGGGGGCCAATTGGGGTCGGCGGTCCGTTTCCCAGCCGCTCCCAGGCCTGCCGATCATGCCCGCCCGCCAAGCTGAAAATTCAGGCCCTGATGTCATTTATTTTGGCTGGTAAATTATACATGACGACATAATAGGAATCCACTCCCATTGCCTATATACTGTCTGTTAATATAATTACACTGAGAGCTGGTATTGCTGCAGAATGCAAAGTTCCCCATTTTGAATGTAAGGACTGTAATAAGGACCTGGGGCAGGATCTTTAGGTTGGTGAGTGGGGGGTGGGATGACATCGGGTAGAGCTCCTGACCTCACCCCCGCGTCATCTCCATTTTCAGGTCGGCGGGGGCTCAGCCGAATCAGCTGTGCACCCGCTGACCTGTCAGCAGCCTATTGAGGCCATTTAAAAAGTCATTAACCTAATTAATCGGCCTGCCCGTCCAACCTTAGGGTCGGCAGGCGGGCCGGGAGCCCTGGCGGGCTTCAGAAAAAGCATGAAACCTCATTCACGGGCGGGATGAGGTTTCATGAGGGTTTTTAATTTTTTAGTAACGATTTAAGTTTAAGTGATGGACATGTCCCAACTCGTGTGGGGACATGTCAGGGAAATGTTTTAAACATTTGCATTAAAAGTTTTAATCCTGAGCCGATCTCCCTTAGGCAGCACTTAGCCTCAGGGAGATCAGTGCGCTCTTTCGTGCACATGGGTGAAAGAAAGAGTGCACTGCCGACTGAGGGAGCCCACACCCCCCCCACCCACACAGGGAGCACACAGCGCTCATTAGCCCACCCACGTAAAAGGGGGGCGCGCCACTGATTGGGGGGGGGCAATCGGAGGCACGCCCGCTCCTGCACTTCCCCCCCAACGGGGGGAAAATTCTTCCCCTAGATTTGCAATGAACAGAAGAGGAATTCCTTTTCCCATTCACCTGGCATAAGTTGCCTACAGATTTTTAGTGGGCTTTTCTGCAGAGATTTCCAGTCATCCAGCATCAGTTTGAATTCGGTGCCCTATACAAGAGCCTCTGTGGAGCCTGTGAGCAGCACAGTGGACTTCTTGACCAATCAGATTCCTCACCGAAATGTATTGGCAGTAAAGCGGAAATAAAAAAACACAGTAAATCTAAATTAAAATTAACTAACTGTATAGAAAGCAAAATAAGGTTTGGGACATAAATGTGGGATTAAGGGAAAATAAAAACCCTAAATAGAAAAACAGAAAAGCTTAAAAAAAATAAAGATTTTGTTTAGAAAATGTATAACATTAATTTTCTACAGAGAGAATAGACTGCACATACGAAATTTTGTAGATTTTCAGAGCCAAAGAAATTGTTCACCTATATATACCACCGATTATGCCATTAAAAACCAAGTTAATCCTGATTTTTAAAAAATTCATTCACGGGATGTGGGCTTTGCTGGCTGGGCCAGCATTTATTGCCCATCCCTAGTCGCCCTTGAGAAGGTGGTGGTGAGCTGCCTTCTTAAATCGCTGCAGTCCATGTGGTGCAGGCACACCCACAGTGCTGTTAGGAATGGAGTTCCAAGAATTTGACCCAGTGACCGTGAAGGAACGGCGATATATTTCCAAGTTAGGATGGTGAGTGACTTGTGGTCCGGAGTTGATGTTGAGGACTCCCAGGGCAACTCCCTCCCAACTGTATACCACTTTGCCGCCACCTCTGCTGAGTACATCTGTGGGGATGGTGATGGTGGTGTCCTGGACATTATCTGCCAGGTATGATTCCGTTAGGATGATTATGTCAGGCTGTTATTTGACTAGTCTGTGAGATAGCTCTTCCAATCTAGCCCCCAGATGGAGGACTTTGCAGGGTCGACAGGGCTGAGTTTCCCTTGTTTTTTCTGGTGCCTGGGTGATCTGTCCACTTTCATTCCTTTTTAGTGACTTTGTGGCTTGCTCGGCCATTTAAGAGTCAACATGGAGTCAACAGTAAGGACGGCAGATTTCCTTCTCTTTGTAAAAGGACATTAGTGAACCAGATAGGTTTTTGCAACAATCAACAATGGTTTCATGATTTTTCGTGAATTCAAATTCCACCATCTGCCACAGCGGGATTGAAACTCGGGTCCCCAGCACATTTCCCTGGGTCTCTGGATTACTTGTCCAGCGACAATACCACTACCCCATTGCCTCCCCCTGAACAATACTTAAACTTTTTATCAGTCTTTAGTGTGAGAGTGGTGATTAATTAGCCTAAATTCACATCATATCATTGATTTCTGTGCAGATTCCATTGGCAAAAACTGTAACAGTGCAGCCTCTTGAGGAGCAGGATGTTACTGGCTGCAATTTCTGCATTTCTACATTTAACTGCGCATATATGCTCACCAAATGTTGTCAGTTTTGCCCTGTAATAATAGTGAGCACTGACAGCCTTGACATTATTAGTACAGCAAAATCCAGACTATTGCCTCTTGTTATACTGAGTTTGCAAGAAAGTATTTTAGTTACAAACCTTGAGAAGTGTCGACACTACTCGCAGTTACTGTTTTATAGGCTGGATTCTGTCCTGCTTTTTTCAGAAACTGAGACTGCCAGAGTAAACCCCATTTATTTATAAAGGCTTTGAGATGTTGACTCACATCTAATGATAATCAGGTGGAGACTGCCATCAATTTTGTTGAAGAAACTAAACTATTTACCTCCTGCCTTCATCTCTCTGGTTAAACTGTATTTAAATATTGGCCTCCGGAGACAGGACGCAGAGACTCAGATTGGCATCTTAGCCAATGGCAATAATCTCTGTTCTGCTTGATCAAGCTCTCCTTCATTGTGTTTGCAGATGCATATACAAGCGCAGAGGTGAATTACAATTGGACCAATGGACCAGAAAACTCTGTGGAAGTCGCAGAAGATGGCTCTCGCCTGAATCAGTATGATTTACTAGGACAAACTGTTGGGGAAGAGCTTGTCCAGTCCAGCACAGGTTTGTAAAGAGAATTAAATAAAGCTGATGCTAAAGAAAATATTTTATTTGGGTGCTCAGTATGTCATGAAAATTAATACGCAAAAAATGGTCTGATCCTGGGAAAAACATCCTTGCGTAGATTTGCTTTGGTTGCAGAATGACTGCATACTGAGCAGGGGAGCGGTGGGGGTGCTGGGTGGTGTTGGTGGTGGTGGTAGGAATTTGGAATGGAAGCAGTTTCTGCCAGGTTTTCAGCCCTTTGTGAGTACGCTTGTAAATTTTCCTGGATACTTCCTTGACCTGCCCCTCCATCCATCATTATATCACATTTGCAGACAGGAATCACATCATGCTGGAACTCCTCCCACCACACCCCCTCCCCAAAATATGGCCAACTTTGCTGTAATGGCCTCTAGAGGGCCCCATTGTGCCACATACTATTGAAGGTTATTATTTCAGTTGAAATAGGAAACTCTGGTCACTTTGGTCAAGTTAGACCAGCTTACCACCATCTCCCAACAGAGTGAGATGGGTCTGCTCTGAAATTCTGGTGCCACCCCTATGGTGCCATTAATGGCTTAGGCTTCTCCTGCTATTAAATAAATGAAGCCACCTCCAATATTTACAATGGAGTGAGAACCAGCATAGTTGGGCAACTAGAAATTGTGCCTCGCTGCACTTCCAGTCGGTGAGCAGGGCCTGTGCAAATCCTAGGCTCCTGTTTGTAATCTGTTTTTTGCTAAGTTCTTGCTAACTAGCTGCCCAGTCCGTGACAATTTATCACTGTTTTGATCCTGATTGTAAGGCCAACTACCTGGGATGATTAGTTTTAACAAAAATTGTTTGTGTATTTTAATTACTAATGCAGTGTACTTTTCAGATCAGTGTGAAAGCAGAAGACCATTGCAGAGTCTTAGTTGGATTTTTCTTGTAGAAATTAAGCTAACTTGTTCTCAGTTTATACCAGTAACTAGTGGGGAAAGAAATAGTAGGTGCTAAACCCACTAATGCCTGTGCATGTTTGTTCTTTCACATTCTGATGAAGCATCTTAAAGACGTTTACAAATGCTTTGCACCATACAACCATAGTAAAGTTATTGCATAGAAAGAGGTCATTCAGCCCATCATGTCTGTGCTGGCCAGAAAAAGATGAAAAAGAAACTAGCTGCTCATTTTAATCCTACTTTCCAGCACCTTCTCTGGCAGGTTATAGTGCTTCATGTGCAGACCTAGGTACCTTTCAAATGAGTTAAGTGTTTCAGCCTCAACCGCCGGTTTAGGCAGTGAATTCCAGACATCCACCACCCTCTGGATGAAGAAGTTTTTCTTCATGTCCCCTCTAACCCTTCTACCAATCACCTTAAATCTATGCCCCTTGGCAATTGACCCCTCAGGTAGATGAAACAAGTCTTTCCTGTCTACCCTATCTCGGCCCCTCATAATTTTGTACACCTCAATTAGGTCACCCCTTAGCCTCCTCAGTTCTAAGGAAATCAACCCCAGCCTTTCTTTCCAATCTTTCCTCATAGCTGCAATTTTCAAGCCCTGGCAAAATTCTTGTAAATCTTCTTAACACTCTCTCCAGAGCAATTATTCCCTTCCTGTAATGCAGTGAACAGAACTGTACACAGAATTCCAGCTGTGGCCGAACCAGCGTTTTATACAGTTCATTACATCCTTGCTTTTCTATTCAATACCTTGTCCAATAAAGGAAAGTATTCCATATGCTTTCTTTACCACCTTATGCACCTGTCCTGCCACCTTCAGGGACCTATGGACATGCACTCCAAAGTCTCTCACTTCCTCAACCTCTCTCAATATTGTCCTGTTTATTGAGTATTCCCTTGCTTTGTTTGTCCTCTTCAAATGTATTACCTCACACTTTTCCAGATGAATTCCATTTGCCACTTTTCTGCCCACTTGACCAAACCATTGATATAATTCTGGAGACAACAGCTCTCCTCTTCACTATCAACTACATGGCCAATTTTTGTATCATATGCAAATTTCCCAATCATACCTCCCACATTCATGCCCACATCATTAATTTTTAAAAATTCATTCACGGGATGTGGGCTTCACTGGCTGGGCCAGAATTTATTTCCCATCCCTAGTTGCCCTTGAGAAGGTGGTGGTGAGCTGCCTTCTTGAACCGCTGCAGTCCACCTGGTGTAGGTACACACACAGTACAGTGAGGAAGCGAGTTCCAGGATTTTGACCCAACGACATGAAGGAACAGTAATATATTCCCAAGTCAGGATGGTGAGTGACTTGGAGGGAAACTTCCAGTTGGTGGTATTCCCATCTATCTGCTACCCTTGTCCTTCTCAATGGCAGTGGTCATGGGTTTGGAAGGCGTAGTTGAAGGAGCCTTGGTGAATTCCTGCAATGCATCTTGTAGATGGTACACACTGCCGCTACTGTGTGTCGGTGGTGGAAGGAGTGAATATTTGTGGATGGAGTGCCAATCAAGCGGGCTGCTTTGTCCTGGATAGTGTCAAGCTTCCTGAGTGTTGTGGGAGCTGTACCCAACTAGAAAAGTGGGGATTATCCCATCAGACTCCTGACTTGTGCCTTATCGATGGTGGACAGGCTTTGGTGAGTCAGGAGGTGAATTACTCGTTGCACGATTCCTAGGCTCTGACCTGATCTTATTTATATGACTAGTCCAGTTCAGTTTCTGCTCAATGGTAACTCCCAGGATGTTGGTAGCGGGGGATTCAGTGATGGTAATGCCATTGAACATCAAGGGGTGATGGTTAGACTCTATCTTGTTGGAGATGATCATTGCCTGACACTTGTGTCGCACAAATGTTACTTGCCACTTGTCAGCCCAAGCCTGTATATTATCCGGGTCTTGCTGCATTTGGACATGGACTGCTTCAACAAACAGCAAAGGTCCAAACACTGAGCTTTATGGAAAACCACTGGAAACCGTTTTCCACTTGCAAAAGCATCCATTAACCATTACCCTATGTTTCCTGTCGCTATTCAATACTTCACAGAATCACAGAATTTTAACAGCACAGAAGGAGGCCATTCGGCCTATCATGTCTGCACCGGCTCTCCAAATGAGCATTATGACCTGGTGTCATTGCGCTGCCATTTCCCCGTATCCCTGCACATTATTTCTATTCAAATCATCATCTAATGCCCTCTTGAATGCCTCGATTGAACCTGCCTCCACCACACTTCCAGGCAGTGCATTCCAGACCCGAACCACTCGTTGTGTGAAAAATTGTTCTCTCAGGTCATATTTGCTTCTTTTAAAAATCATTTTAAATCTGTGCCCTCTCGTTGTTGATCCTTTTACGAGCGGGAACAGCTTCTCCCTATCTACTCTGTCACCTCATGATTTTGAACATTTCTATCAAATCCCCTCTTAGCCTTCTTCTCTCCAAGGGGAACAGTCCCAACCTCTCCAAACTATCCTTATAGCTGAAGTTTCTCATCCCTGGAACCATTCTTGTAAACCTGTTCTGCACTCTCTCCAATGCGTTCACACCCTTCCTATAGTGTGGCACCCAGAACTGTACGCAGTACTCCAACTGAGGTCGAATGAGTGTCTTATATAAGTTCAGCATAACCTCCCTGCTCTTGTACTCTATGCCCCTATTAATAAAGCCCAGGATACTATATGCTTTATTAACTGCGCTCTCCATCTGTCCTGCTACCTTCAATGATCTATGCACATATATACCCAGGTCTTTCTGCTTCTGCACCCCCTTCAAAATTTCACCCCTTATTTTATGTTACCTGTCCATGTTCTTTCTACCAAAATGCATCACCTCACACTTCTCCACATTGAACTTCATCTGCCACCCATCTGCTCATACCACCAACTTGTCTCTGCCCTTTTGAAGTTCCACACCGTCCTCCACACAGTTCACAACACTCCCAAGCTTTGTATCATCTACAAACATTGAAATAGCCTCCAGAACACCAAGTTCTAGATCATTAATATATATCAGGAAAAGCAAGGTCCCAATACCAACTCCAGGGGAACTCCACTACAAACCTTCTTTCAGCCCGAAAAATATCCATTGACCATTACTCTCGTCTTCCTATTTTTCAGCCAATTTTGTATCCACGTTGCTACTGTCCCTTTTATTCCATGAGCAATAACTTTTCTCGCAAGTTTGTTGTGTGGTACTGTATAAAATGCCTTTTGATAGTCCATGTACACCACATCAACGGCATTACCCCCACCGTCCTTTTCTGATACCTCTTCAAAATACTCCAGCAAGTCAGTTAAACACAATTTCTGCTTTAGAAATGCATGCTGGCTCTTCCTTATCAACCTATATTTTTCCCTGTGACTACTAATTCTATCCTGAAATTTGTTTCTAGAATCTTGCCCATCACGGAAGTTAAACTGACTGGTTTGTAATTGCTGAGCTTATCCTTATAATGTTTTTTGCAATTCTCCAGTCCTCTGGCACCACCCCTGAGTCTAGGGAAGACTGAAAGATTCAGCCAGCACCCCAGCAATTTCCAATCTCACTTCTATCAATATCCTTGGATGCATCTCATCCGGTCCCAGTGCCAAGTTTAAGTACTGACAGTCTATTCAACACTTCCTCCTTTTCAATTTTGAACCCTTCTAGTGACGGAGTTTCCTCATCTGTTACCATGGCCTGGGTACCATCCACCTCCTTGGTAAAGATGGATGCAAAGTATTCATTTAATACGTCATCCATGGCCCCTTCGTCCATGTGTAAATTCCCTTTTAGGTCCCCAATCAGCCCTACTCCCCCTTTTACCACCTTTTTACTATTTATATGCCTATAGTATACTTTGGGATTCCCCTTTATGTTGGCTGCCAGTCTTTTCTCATAATCCCTCTTCACTTCTCTAATATGCTTTTTCACCTCCCCTGAACTTTTTAACACAAGTACCCCTGCCAGATTCGAGAAAGCTTGGTTTTCTCAGGAAAAGAAAACAAATTTTAAAAATACAGCTATTGGTGTAGATTACCCTTCCAAGTGGACTTTGGCTGGCAAACAGAGTGTGCCAGTTGACGATCTAATAGTCTCAGTGGGAGGCCTGGTTCTATTTTGAAGGTTGGGCCTCATTAACCTTTAAAAAGCTGGCTGCAGGCTGAAAATGGGTGACCCAGGGCAGCTCCCCACCTCTGGTCTGCACTAGCTTTTGACAGCCCGACCAGCTTCTGGGTTGAAAGAAAGTAAGGCTATGGAGGAGTTTAATCTCAGGATGGGGAGTTACCTGGAGGGGCAACCCCCCATTTAGTTTTGCAGAGGGGCCCCAGCAGCTCACAAAAATAAAAAAAAAACTCCACTTTTCCTCTTTGACTGGATTGCCACCTGAGACCGGGTGCAATGTGTGCAGCGCAAGCTATGCCTAGAGCTGCCCTAAAATGGCAAGCGGGATCTTACATACATCACAGAACCCCTCTTTGAATTTTAAATGGGCCTAGCACCTGACCTAGGTGAGCACTGCCACCCTCTGCACTGGAAGCAGGTTTTAAAATCTACCCAAATGTCTGCAATCATACAATTTCAACACTGTGGGCAGAATTTTCATTTGACATTCAGACGTCTGTCCCACCAGCTCCACCATAAATTCAGGCATCAATGACATAAAGCCTGGTGTCCGACGTCATCACAACCGACCGCAATAATGCAGAAGGTGAGCAAGGCACAAGGTCGGAAGCCATCCGCCTTCCAATGAAAGCCAATTAAAGTGTACTTGAAGCAATTAAATAGCAATTGACCATGATTTATCACTGCCCGTGTGATTTTACACTGGCCGCACAAGTTGCACGATGGTGTTGAGGGGATGGTGATTCACAGCAGGGTTGACTCAGCAGCACAAAGGTGGGATATAAGTGCTGATGAGGAGAAGACAGTGAAGAGTTGGAGTTGAAACTGCATGAGAGGTGAAGGAATTGTTCTGAGTCCGCTTTGCAGAATTCTGAAGTTGAGCCACTGAAGGGTTCATCTGGGAGAGAATGATTTGGAAGAGGAGCGTGTGGTAACTGAGGCACCCTCAAAGGGCAGGCTGATAGGAAGGAATGGCAGGGAAAGGGGCCATGGGGATTGCTAACCCTGATGGAGGATCCTTAAGCAAGGGGGAGAGAAGGAGAAGGATGGAGAGGAGGGTAGCTGGCCAGGGGCAGCAGCAACCTGTTGGCCGATCAATTGTGTGGCATGGCGATGCAGAAGAGCCAGAAGGATGCAGAGACGAATGTGGACAGCTCTGCCCAGGAAGAGGAGTTTACCCTGAAGGAAAAGTGTACAGGCAGCACTCAAATTACCTCCAGATGCCTGAATGCCAGTGTCCTCTTTGGTTGCATCTCTTCAGGGAGTGATTCACATCTATTTGTGGCATGCTTGCAGGGGAACTAAGCTCAAATTATTTGAGTGGCCATCCAATGCCTGTGGTACTGAAGATGACGGTTGCATTGAATTTCTCTGCCTGGTGATCCTTTCAAGGATTAGCTGGAGATCTCTGCGGGATACCACAATTAGCAGCCCATCCACTGATTTTGTCTGCATTGGAGTACTGCTTTGGGCTGCATGAGAGTGCTTCATTTGGAGAGAGAGACTTTTAAGGGGTACTTTCTATCTAAAGTCTAATCTTTCTTAAATTTAGCAGCTAACTAAAAGTTGCGCTTTGGGTTGGGAGAAGGTGAGTTTTAGTCCTGCATTAAAATAGGGTTATACAGGCTCTGCTTGCAGCTGCAGCTGCAGCTAATTCATTACTTAAGTGGCTTAAACAGGTTTTTAGAAGCTGGATTCAGACAACATAAAAGCAAGCCATCTACAGTGCTGCTTTGGTCTGCACTGGGGTGCTGCATTGGGCTGCATTGGAGTGCCCCAGTTGGAGTTTGGTGAGAGAGGGAGCTCAGTGGAGGGGGAAGGAGGTAATCCTTTCATTTTCTACCTTCCCTCAGAAAGAAGGCCTTGGTAAGTAGGGCCTGGTAAGTATTTCTTCTGTCCATAATATTCTCTAAACTAGAGGAAGTAAAAGTAAGGGGAGTAATTTAAGATAAAAGCAAAAAACTGCGGATGCTGGAAATCCAAAACAAACATAAAAATACCTGGAAAAACTCAGCAGGTCTGGCAGCATCTGCGGAGAGGAACACAGTTAACGTTTCAAGTCTGTATGACTCTTCAACAGAACTAAATAAAAATAGAAAAGAGGTGAAATATAAGCTGGTTTAGGGGGGTGGGTGGGACAGGTAGAGCTGGATAGAGGGCCAGTGATAGGTGGAGATAGCCATCACCAAACACATCTTCCCTTCACCCCCCAGGTGGCATTCTGCAGGGGTCATTCCCTCCAGGACACCCTGGTCCACTCCTCCATCACTCCCTACACCTCAACCCCCTCCCACGGCACCTTCCCATGCAACCGCAGAAGGTGCAACACCTGCCCCTTTACTTCCCCTCTCCTCACCATCCAAGGGCCCAAACACCCCTTTCAAGTGAAGCACTTGCACTTCCCTCAATTTAGTCTACTACATTCGTTGCTCCCAATGCGGTTTCCTCTACATTGGAGAGACCAAACGCAGACTGGGTGACTGCTTTGCAGAATACCTTAGGTCTGTCCGCGAGCATGACCCAGACCTCCCTGTCGCTTGCCATTTCAACACTCCACCCTGCTCTCATGCCCACATGTCCGTCCTTGGCATTGTTCCAATGAAACTCAACGCAAACTGGAGGAACAGTACCTCATCTTCCGACTAGGCACTTTACAGCCTTCCGGACTAAATATTGAGTTCAACAATTTTAGATCATGAACTCTCTCCTCCATCCCCACCCACTTTCCGATCCCCCTTTTTTTTCCAATAATTTATATAGATTTTTATTTTCCCACCTATTTCCATTATTTTTAAATGTATTTCCATCCATTGTTTTGTCTCTACCTTTTAGCCTATTTCAATCCCTTCCCTTCACCCCACCCCACCCCCACTAGGGCTATCTGTACCTTGCTTGTCCTGCTTTCTAACCTTAATTAGCACATTCTTTAGATAATATCACCACCTTCAACACCTCTTTGTCCTTTTGTCAATTACATCTTTTGGCTATCTCCACTTATCACTGGCCCTCTATCCAGCTTTACCCGTCCCAACCCCCCCTTAAACCAGCTTATATTTCACCTCTTTTCTATTTTTACTTAGTTCTGTTGAAGAGTCATATGGACTCGAAACGTTAACTGTGTTCCTCTCCACAGATGCTGCCAGACCAGCTGAGTAATTTAAGAGTAAGCCATGGCAGGGCAGCTCGGCTAAGTGGAATGCTCCTTCTGTGCGATGTGGGAAGTCAGGGATACTTCCAGTGTTCAGAGTGACCATGTGTGCAGGAAGTGTCTCCAGCTGCAGCTACACAAAATCTACATTTCGGAGCTGGAGCTGCACCTTGAGTCATGCAAGGATGAGGCCTTCGTGGATAACACACACAGTGAGGTGATCATAGCGCAGGTAAAAAGTGCACAAGCGGTAAGGGAATGGGTGACTGGCAGAGTAAAAGCACTAGGCAGGTAGTGCAGGAATGCCCTGGATCCATCTCCCTCTCCAACAGATTTTCCGTTTTGGATACTGCTAGGGGACATGTTTTTCCAGAGGAATGCAGCAAGAGCCAAATCCATGGTACTACAAGTGACTCAGCTGCACAAAGTGGGGCAGGGGGTGGTGGAATAGAGTGGGAGAGCATTAGTGATAGGGGATTCTATCATAAGGGGAACAGATGGATGTTTCTGCAGCCACAGGCACGACACCAGGATGCGATGTTGCCTCCCTGGGTGTCAGGGTCAACGATGTCACTGAGTGGCTGCAGGACATTCCGAAGGGGGAGGATGAACAGCCAGAGGTCGTGGTTCATATTGGTGCCAACAACATAGGTAAAAAGAGGGATGAGGTCCTGCAAGCTGAATATAGGGAGCTAGGAAATAAATTAAAAAGCAGGAACTCAAAGGTAATAAACTCAGGATTGCACCCAGTGCCATGTGCAAGATGAGATCAGGAATAGGAAAATAGACAAGATGAATGCGTGGCTGGAGAGATGATGTAGGAAGGAGGGATTTAGATCCCTGAAGCATTGGGACTGATTCTGGGGAAGATGGGACCTGCACAAGGAGGGTTGCACCCCAGCAGGACTGGGACCAATATTGGTGATGGCGTAGTGACATTGTCACTAGACTAATAATCCAGAGACCCAGGGTAATGCTCTACGGACCTGGGTTTGAATCCCACCATGGCAGATGGTGCAATTTGAATTCAATAGAAATCTGGAATTAAAAGTATAATGATGACCATGAAGCATTGTTGATTGTTGTAAAAACCCATCTGGAAGGAAATCTGCTGGTCTACACGTGACTCCAGACCCACAGCAATGTGGTTGACTCTTAAATGGCCTAGCAAACCACTCAGTTCTATCAGAGTCACAAAAAAGGAATGAAACCGGACAAACTACCCAACATCAATCTAGGCACTGGAAACCACAATGGCAAACTCAGCCCTGTCGACCCTGCCAAGTCCTCCTCCCTAACATCTGGGGGCTAGTGCCAAATTTTGGAGAGCTGTTTCACAGACTAGTCAAGCAAAAGCCCGACATAGTCATCCTCACGGGATCATATCTTAGAGATAATGTCCCAGACACCACCATCACCATCCCTGGGTATGTCCCGTCCCACTGGCAGGATAGACAGAGGAGAGGTGGTGGCACAGTGATATACAGTCGGGAGGAAGTTGCCCTGGGAGGTCCTCAACATTGACTCCGGACCCCATGAAGTCTCATGCACCAGGTCAAACATGGGCAAGGAAACGCCTGCTGATTACCACGTACCACCCTCCCTCAGCTGATGAATCAGTGCTCCTTCATGTTGAATACCATTTGGAGGAAGCACTGAGGCTGGCATGGGTGCAGAATGTACTCTGGGTGGGGGACTTCAATGTCCATCACCAAGAGTGGCTCGGTAGAACCACTACTGACCGAACTGGGTGAGTCCTAAGTAACATAGCTGCTAGACTGGGTCTGCAGCAGGTGGTGAGGGAACCAACAAGAGGGAAAAAAATACTTGACCTCATGCTCACCAACCTGCCTGCCGCAGATGCATTTGTCCATGACAGTATCGGTAGGATTGACCACCGCCAGTTGTTCTGGAGACGTAGTCCCACCTTCACATTGAGGATGCCCTCCATCGTGTTATGTGGCACTACCACCGTGCTAGATTGGATAGATTTCGAACAAATCTAGCAACTCAAGACTGGGCATCCATGAGACGCTGGGACCATCAGCAGCAGCAGAATTGTACTCGAACACAATCTGTAACCTCATAGCCTGGCATATGCCCCACTCTACCATTACCATCAAGGCAGGGGATCAACCATAGTTCAATGAAGATTGCAGGAGGGCATGCCAGAAGCAGCACCAGGTATACCTAAAAATGAGGTGTCAACCTGGTGAAGCAGCGTGACAAACAGCATAGCCAGCAAGTGATAGACAGAGCTAATTGATCCCACAACCAACAGATCAGATCTAAGCTCTGCATTCCTGCCACATTCAGTCGTGAATCATGGTGGACAACTCACTGGAGGAGGAGGCTCCATAAATATCCCCATCCTCAATGATGGAGGAGCCCAGCAAGTCAGTGCGAAAGAGAGGGCTGAAGCATTTTCTACAATCTTCAGCCAGAAGTGCCGAGTGGATGTTCTATCTTGGCCTCCTCCGGATGTCCCCAGCATCACAGATGCCAGTCTTCAGCCAATTCGATTCACCCCACGTGATATCAAGAAACAGTTAAAGGCAAAGGCTACGGGGCCTGACAATATTCCGGCAATATTACTGAAGACTTGTGCTCCAGAATTTGCCGATGCCCCTAACCAAGCTGTTCCAGTACAGCTCCAAAACTGGCATCTATCCTGCTATGTGGAAAATTGCCCAGTTATGTCCTGTCCACAAAAAGCAGGACAAATTCAACCCGGCCAATTACTCTCAATCAGTCTACTCTTCAACATCAGTAAAGCATTGGAAGGGGGTCATCAACAGTGCTATCAAGCGGCACTTGCTTAGCAATAACCTGCTCACTGACGCCTGGTTTGGGTTCCTCCAGGGCCACTGAGCTCCTGACCTCATTACAGCCTTGATTCAAACATGGACAAAACAGCTGAACTCCCGAGGTGAGGTGAGAGTGACTGCCCTTGACATCAAGGCTGCATTTGGCCAAATTTGGCATCAAGGAGCCCTAGCAACACTGGAGCCAATGGGAATCAGGGGGAAAACTCTCCGCTGGCTTGAGTCATACCCAGCACAAACAAAGGTGGCTGCGGTTGCTGGAGGTCACTCATCTCAGCTCCAGGGCATTACTGCAGGTGTTCCTCAGGGTAGTGTCGTTGGCCCAACCATCTTCAGTTGCTTCATCAATGACCTTTCTTCCATCATAAGGTCAGAATTGGGGATGTTTGCTGATGATTGAGCAATCTTCAGCACCATTTGCGACTCAGCAGATACTGAAGCAGTCCATGTCCAAATGGACAATATCTAGGCTTAGGTTGACAAGTGGCAAGTAACATTTGCGCCACACACGTCAGGCAATGGCCATCTCCAACAAGAGAGAATCTAACCATTGCATCTTGGCATTCAATGGCATTACCATCACTGAATCCCTCATTATCAATATCTTGGGGGTTACCATTGACCAGAAGCTGAACTGGACTAGCCACATCAGTACACGAACAGGTCAAAGGCTAGGAATCGTGTGACAAGTAACTCACCTCCTGACTCCCCAAAGCTTGTTCACCATCTACAAGGCACAAGTCAGGAGTGTGATGGAATGCTCCCCACTTGTCTGGATGAGTGCAGCTCCCATAACATTCAAGAAGCTTGACACCGTCCAGAACAAAGCAGCCCGCTTGATTGACACCACATCCACAAACATTCACTCCCGCTATCACCAACGCACAGTAGCAGCAGTTTACATCATCTGCAAGATGCACTGCAGGAATTCACCAAGGCTCCTTAGACAGCACCTTCCAAACCCACGACCACTACCATCTAGAAGGACAAGGGCAGCCGACACATGGGAACACCAGCACCTGGATGTTCCCCTCCAAGTCACTTACCATCCTGACTGGGAAATATATTGGCATTCCTTCACTGTCACTGGGTCAAAATCCTGGAACTCCCTTCCTAACAACACTGTGGGTGTACCTACACCACATGGACTGCAGTGGTTCAAGAAGGCAGCTCACCACAACCTTCTCAAGGGCAACTAGGGGTGGGCAATAAATGCTGGCCCAGTCAGCGAAGCCCACATCCCGTGATTGAATCTTTTAAAAAATCCTTGCAAGGTTATTTGCTAGTACTGCTGGGGAAGGTTTAAACAAGATTGGCATGGGAATGGGAACCTGAGGGGGAAACATAAGAGAGGGAATCAAAGAAAAGAATGCAAAAAAGAAAATTAGAAAGCACAAGTGGAAGACAGAAGAAACAAGAGCTAGCAGCAAATAGGGCCAAAGTACAAAAAAAAAGTGTAAAAAATTTTAAAATAAAAGTTTAAAGGAACTGTATCTGAATGCACGGAGCATTTGCAATAAGGTAGATGAATTAACAACGCAAATAGATGTAAACGGTTACGATATGATCGCGATTACGGAGACATGGCTGTAGGATGACCAAGGCTGGGAACTGAATATCCAAGGGCACTCGATATTTAGGACGGACGGGCAAAAAGTAGAAATGAAACTATCTTTCCTTCATCAACCCCAACTGGCTAGAAAGTGACAACATCCCAAAGGACCACATTGCCACGTCGCTCATCGAGGGAGTCTCGGAGTTCTACTAGAAGCAGCCATGGGCTTGTTACCCTTATCAGTGTCATGTAGGCAGGAAAGCCATCTCAAAATGACACCATCATCACAGGTGACAATCATTTAATGAAGTGGATCACAACAACACAACACTCAGTCTAACATATTGAACGAGCACGTGTGTGTGTCTACAGAGATTCCTTCATTTATTTCTGCGTGCTGTGCATGGTGCTTTCCTTCGCTGCCAGCTGTGCTGAAGGCAGGCTGCTGATCTTAATGCCCCATTGGCCTGGTGCCCTTGATGGGTGTCTTTTGGCTACCTGAGGCCTTGTCATTGCGGAAGTACAGGGAGCACTTATCCACTCCCCTGGCTATTTCTGCACACAATGGACACATGCTTAAACTCCCATAGTTGTGCGCCCACATCGAAAGTTTGGATCCTTACTCACCTCTGCAATAAGAGAAAGTCATTCAGCCTTTTGTGGCACTGCAGCCAGGTCCTATAATCCCAAGACTACTGACCTTGTCTGCAACATACATCCAGGTTTGCTTGGTCAGGTGGGGATATCTCTCCTTCCTGAATGTCCTGCTGTTCGTTTACAGCCTGGTTGAGAGCAAGCAGGAAGTCATCATCAAACCGTGGGGCTGCCCGACATTTTGAGAGAGACTTGCCCGGTGGTAGGAGCCTTCTCTGTTGCTCAAAATCCTTTTGCTGCATGCTGCCCTCATGATGCAGCCCCTCTGTAAGCCTGCTGCACACTGCTGGTGGCCCTTTTACCTACCCAACAGCAGCTGGTCCCTGGTGAGCACCTACACCATCACCACCTTACACCCTACCCTGTGTTTCCTATTTGCCGGCAGTCTTGCCGTACGGCTGTTAATTGGCCTCCCAGCACATAATCACGAAGGGACCATGCCACCCACTTCCGCTGACATCACCCTACTGCCTAGTGTATAAATCCCCCCATGTATTTACAAAGCTGAGTGCAATCACTTACATTTCTGTTTCAAAAGAGCGGGAGGGAGGAGGATCCGGAGAAAGACAGCAGCACCTAAAATAGTGGGAGTGAGGAGGATCCGGAGAAAGACAGGAGCACCTAAAAGAGCGGGAGCGAGGAGGATCTGGAAATAGACAGCAGCACTTAAAAGAGCGGAAGCGAGAAGGATCCGGAGAAAGACAGGAGCACCTAAAAGAGCGGGAGCGAGGAGGATCTGGAAATAGACAGCAGCACCTAAAAGAGCGGGAGCGAGGAGCATCCGGAGAAAGACAGGAGCACCTAAAAGAGCGGGAGCGAGGAGGATCCGGAGTCAGGCAGCAGCAGCTAAAAGTCTGGGAGAGAGGAGGACCCGGAAACAGACGGCGGTACCTAAAAGAGCTATCCAGTCCAGTCCAGTCCATGGCTCCAGAGTGGACCAATCACATTCTGAGGAAAGACAAAGCTTGTGTCATAGGAAAACGGGTAGTTAATTGTTCGGTGAGTATTTTTCTCATTTACCTTTCAAAATTCAGGTAATTTTAGTTATTGTAAGGTTTTATTAGTAACAGTAAGGTCTACTAATAATAGTAACATAGAAAACTAAAAGCAGGAGTAGGTCATTCGGTCCTTCGAGCCTGTTCCGCCATTCAATATGATCATGGCTGACCCTCTATCTCAATGCCATAGTACCGCACTCTCCCCACACCCCTTGATGCTTTTATGTGAGACTTTATCAAAAGCTTTCTGAAAATCCAAATACCTCACATCCACTGGTTCTCACTTATCTATTGTGCTAGTTACATCCTCAAAAAACTCTAATAGGATTGTCAAACATGATTTCCCTTTCATAAATCCATGTTAACTTTGCCTAACTCCATTGATATTTTCTAAGTGTCCTGGTATTACATCCTTTATAATAGACTCCAGCATTTTTCCTACTACTGATGTTAGGCTAACTAGTCTGTAATTCCCTGTTTTTCTCGCTCCCTCCTTTTTTAAATATTGGGTTTACATTTGCCACCCTCCAATCTGTCGGGACTGTTCCAGAATCTACAGAATTTTGGAAGATGACAACCAACGCATTTACTATTTTATTACCCTGGGACGTAGATTATCAGGCCGCTGGGATTTGTCGGCTTTCAGCCCCATTAATTTCTCCAGCACTTTTTTTAGTTATACTAATTTCCTCCAATTCCTCCTTCTCATTTGACCTTCGATTCCCTAGTATTTCAGGGAAGTTATTTGTGTCTTCCTCTGCGATGACTGAACTGAAGTAGTTGTTTAATTGCTCTGCCATATCCCTGTTCCCTATTATAAATTCTCCTGTTTTGGACAGGAAGGGACCTACATTTGTCTTCACTAATCTTTTTCTTTTTGCATACTTATGGAAGCTTTTACAGTCATCTTTTATGTTCCTTGCAAGTTTACTCTCATACTTTATTTTTCCCCTCTTAATCAATCACTTGGTACTCCTTTGCTGAATTCTAAACTGCTCCCAGTCCTCAAGCTTGCTACTTTATCTAGCAAATTTATATGAATTCTGTTTGGATCTAATGCTATCCTTAATTTCTTTCGTTAGCCATGGTTGGGCCACTTTTCCTGCTGTGTTTTTGCACTGGAAAGGAATATATAACTGTTGCAATGCATACATTCGTTCCTTATATATTAGCCATTGCCTATCCACCTTTTAATGAAGTTCCCCAATCTATCTTAGCCAACTCATGCCTCATATCTTCATAGCTTCCTCTATTTAGATTTAGGACCTTAGTTTCGGAATGGACTACGGCACTTTCCAACCTAAGGAAGAACTCTATCATGTTATGGTCACTGTTCCCAAATGGACCCCTCACAACAAGATTGTTAATTAACCCTTTCTTATTGCACAAAACTTAATTAGGATAGCCTGTTTTCTAATTGGCTCCTTGGCATACTGGTCTAAAAAACCATCTCGTACACTCTCCAGGGCCTGAATTTGCAGCTCGGCAGGCGTGTGCGATCGGCAGGCCCGAGATTGGCTGGGAAACAGACTGCTGACCGTGACCGGCCCCCAATGGCAATTTCACTCTGGCTGTTCAATTAATGGCCAGCCAGCGTGAAACATGCGCTGAAAGGCTCAGCGCTGCTGGGGTGGGGGTGAGAAGAGGGCGGGTGATAACATCAATGTGGGCTCAGTCCAGAGCTGACATAAATCTCCCTGAAGGCTGGGAGTTGCCTCAGGGAGCTGAAAAGCTGAAACAGCAAAAATAAAGCTTTAAAATGCTGAAAAAAAGAGTCCATGCATCATAATCAGTCATCTGAAAATTTATCTTATGAAAATGCTGTCCACAGAATTTATTTATATTTTATTTCATCATAGAAGTCTCATCACACCCATGGATGAGGTTTGTTGAAAAATGCAAAGGCCGCCAGGCTGATTTGCCCGTCCGCCAACCGTAAGGCAGGGTGGGCTACATAAAATGACAGACAATTGCACTGTTGTTGGTCTTAATTCCCCTCTTAATTGTCGGGAGGTGCACTTCCCACATTTGCGCACGCCTGCCAACCGAAATATCGCCCGAGCATAGGATGACGTCAGGCAATTGTCCCGACGTCATGTCGCGCAATTTCATGCACAATTGGGTTGGCCACGCGCCCACCTGATCAGCATAAAGTTCAGCCTCGGGGGCTAATCCGCCACAGTATTATTGCTAATTTGGTTTGCCCAGTCTATATGTAGATTAAAGTCACCCATGATTACTGCAGCGCCCTTGTCACATGCATCTCTAATTTCCTGTTTAACATTTTCCCCTACCTTACCACTACTGTTTGGAGGCCTCTGGACAACTCCCACTAATGTTTTCTGCCCCTTGTTACTTCTTATGCAGGCTGATTCTACATCTCGATTTTCTGAGCCAATATCCTCTCTCACTATTGTACTGATTTTGTCCTTAACTAACAATGCTAAGTCACCATCTTTCCTAGTTTAATCCCTCCCCCACAGTACTAGTGAATACTCCTGTGAGGATATTGGTCCTGGTCCTGCTGGGGTGCAACCTGTCCAGCTTGTATAGGTCCCATATTCCCCAGAATCGGTCCCATTGCCTCAGGAATCTAAATCTCTCCCTCCTACACCATCTCCCTTGCCACACATTCGTCCGGTCTATTCTCCTATTCCTGACCACACTAGCACATGGCACTGGGAGTAATCCTGAGATTACTACCTTGAAGGTCCTGCTTTTTAATTTATTTCCTAGCTCCCAAATTCAGCTTGCAGGACCTTATCCCTCTTTTTACCTATGTCATTGGTATCAATATGTACCATAACCTCTGGTTGTTCACTCTCCCCCTTCAGAATGTCCTGCAGCTGCTCTGTGACATCCTTGACCTTGGCACCAGGGAGGCAACATAGCATCCTGGTGTCATGCCTGTGGCCGCAGAAACATCTACCTGTTCCCCTTATGATAGAATTTCCTATCACTTTTGCTCTCCCACTCTTTTTTCTGCTCCCCTGTGCAGCTGAGTCACTCGTGGGGCCACGACTTGGCTCTCTCTGCATTCCTCTGAGAAACCATCTCCTCCAGCAGTATCCAAAATGGAAAATCTGTTAGAGATGGTCCCAGAGGACTCCTGTACGAGCTGCCTACTGCCTTTACTCTGTCTGGCAGCCACCCATTCCCTTTCTGCCTGTGTACCCTTTACCTGCATTGTGACCACCTCACTGAACATGCTATCCATTAAGATCTCAGCACTTTGGATGTTCCACGATGACCCCAGCTGCAGCTCCAGCTCCAAAATGCTGATTTCAAGTAGTTGCAGCTAGAGACACTTTCTGCACATGTGGTCACCATGGACACTGGAAGTGTCCCTGACTTCCCACATCACGCGGGAGAAGCATTCCATGTGACCGAGCTGCCATGACTTACCCTTAAATCACTCCCTTTACTTTTACTTTCTCTAGATTAGAGAATATTAAAGACCGTAGAAATACTCACCAAGTCCTACTTACAAAGGCCGCTGCTCTTATTTCTAAGGAAGGGTAGAAACAAAAGGATCCCCTCCTTCCCTCTTCACCAAACTCCCTCACTCACCAAACTCCAACTGAAGAACTCAAATGCAGCCCAAAGCAGCACTCCAGTGCAGACAAAAGCAGCGCTGTAGATGGCTTGCTTTTATGCTGTTTGTGTCTAGCTTCTGAAAACCTGTTTAAAACAGTTAACTAATTAGCTAGCTGCAAGCAGAGCCTGAATGAGCCCTGTTTTAAAGCTGGATAAATACTTAACTTCTCCCAACCCAAAAGCAACTTTTAGTTAACCTTTAAACTAAATTAACCCTTAAAACTCCTTCACTCACTAAACCCCAACTGAAGCACTCAAATGCAGCCCAGAACAGCACTCCAGTAGAGTAAAGCTTATTAGATTGGCTGGTGAGTATTTACTATTTATTTTAACTAGGGAATTTCAATCGGGATAAGCAGAACATTTATTGAAATATTAATGCACCTGCAGTAATTGTCTGTGGCTGGAGAAACTTCGACTCAGTCAGTGAGCTGGAGGCTGAGCTGTGGGCACTACGATGCACCAGGGAGGGAGAAAGTTACCTGGATATTTTGTTCCAGGAGATGCTCATACCCCTCAGGATAGGGTAGTCTGAGTTGATCCATGGTCAGGGGCAGAAGGATATGACTGCTAGTGAGACAGGTATGCAGATTGAGATGGCAGAAGTGGAGGAGTCATAGCCTTTGCAATTACCCAACAGGTTTGAGGCTCTTGCATTCTGTATGGACAAGAGCAGGGACTGGAGGGTGGATGAGCAAACTTACCGTGTCACCATGGGTCAGGCAGCCATTCAAGTGGGGGAGGTAATAGGAATGTAGTGGTGGTAGGAGTCGTATAGTCGGGTGATAGACACAGTTCTCTGTTGCCAAGAACGTGAGTTCAGAAAGCAGTATTGCCTACCCGGTGTGAAAGTTCGGGACATCCACTCTGGGCTGGAGAGGAACTTGCAGAGGGAAGGGGAGGATCCATGGTTCGCGTAGGTAGAATTACATAGGTAGAAGTAGGAAAGAGGTTCTGTTTAGAGAGTATGAGCAGTTAGGGGCCAACTTAAAAAGCAGAACTTCAAAGGTCATAACCATTGAATCCCGGGGGTGGGACTGTGGGGGGTCAGGGGGCATAAAAATCCACCCCTGGGGCAGAATCTTCGGAAAAACAGCTGACACGGCTGTGCACCCACCGAACTGTCAAAGGCCTACTAAGGCCAATTAACTAACAATTAAATCAATAAACTAAGCTGCCCATCCAACCTTAAGGTTGGCGGGCAGGCAAAGAACCCAGGCGGCCTTCGCATTTTTCATGGAACCTCATCGATGCACGGAATGAGGTTTCATGAAGGTTTTTAAAGTATTGTAAAAATTTTTCATAAAATTAATAGACATGTCCCAGCTCATGTGACAATTTTACATGAGGGGACATGTCTTAATTTTTTTTTCCCTTTGTTAAAATTTTTTGTACTTAAAGTAATCTCCCTGAAGGAGCTCTGTGCCTCAGGGTGACTTCTGCACTCTTTCGAAAGAGCACAGGCCCGACTCAGGCAACCTCGCTTTGGGTACGCATCACGCTGGCGGGCCTTAATTGGCCTGCCCATGTAAAATGGCAGCGCGCAGCTGATCGCGAGTGGCGATCGGCTATGTGCACGCCCATGCCCACTCCCACACAATCCCCCTGGTGTTTGTAAATGGATTTAATCCATGATTTACAGGCCTGAATTTTGTGGTCAGCTGCAAAGGAGATTGGGGAAGATGAGGAACCAGGGGGTTTAGAATACGCCGCTATTGGAACTGCATGATCCAGGCCATAATCTTTGTCAAAACCTATAATAGAACTAGTTTGAAATTAAACTACTATACAGTACATTACAATAACACATTTTATGTCTTGTGTATACATATACAGTGTATATATTCCTTGATATGATTTTATTTAAATAAAAGAGTTAATTTTTCAATGCATTATTACTTCAGCTTGTGCTTTCAAAACTGATTAGTGGAATCTCTGGATTAATCTGTGGTTATGGTCATGATCTTTTACCTAACGTGAAGGAGCTAGCCTCTTGTCTTCCTGTCATCAACTATAACTTGCATTTAAATAATAACATATGAATTAGGAGCAGGAGTAGGCCACTCGGCTCCTCGAGCCTGCTCCGCCATCCAGTAGGATCATGGCTGATCTGATTGTAACCTCAACTCCACATTCCTACCTACACCCCATAGCCTTTTAGCCCCTTCCTTACCTAAAATCTATCTAACTAGGACTGAGATAAGAATAACTTTTTTTGACGGTATTGAATGATGGAGCAGACTCGATGGCTAAATGGTCTACTCCTGCCTCTATGTTCCTACCTCTGCCTTAAAAATATTCAAAGACTCTGCTTACACCATATTTTGAGGGAGAGAGTTCCAAAGACTCACAAGCCTCTGAGAGAAATAATTTCTCCTCATCTCTGTCTGAAATAGGCAACCCCTTATTTTTAAATAGTGACCCCTAGTTCTAGACTCTCCTACAAGAGGAAACATCCTTTCCACAGCTACCCTGTCAAGACCCCTCAGGATCTTATATGTTTCAATCAAGTCACCTCTTTCTCTTCTAAACTCCAGCTGATACAAGCCTAGCCTGTCCAACATTTCCTCATAAGACAACCTTCCAATTCCTGGTATTAACTTTAGTAAACCTTCTCTGAACTGCTTCCAACATGTTTACATCCTTCCTTAAATAAGGAGACCAATACTTGCATAGTACTCCAGGTGTGGTCTCACCAATGTTCTGTATAACTGAAGCATAACCTCCCTACTTTTGTATTCAATTTCCCTCACAATAAATGATAATATTCTATTAGCTTTCCTAATTACTTGCTGTTACTGCATGATAACCTTTTGTGATTCATGCACTAGGACACTCAGATTCCTCTGTATCTCAGAGCTCTGCAATCTCTCGCCATTTAGATAATAATGTTCTTTTTATTCTTCCTGCCAAAATGGACAACTTCACATTTTCCCAGGCTATACTCCATTTGCCAGTTCTTTACATGCTCATTTAACCTATCTATATTCCTTTGTAGCCTCCTTATGTCCTCTTCACAACTTATTTTCCAACCTATCTTTGCATCATCAGCAAATTTAGCAACCATACCTTTGGTCCCTTCATCCAAGTCTTTTATATAAATTGCAAAAAATTATTTTTGAGGCCTCAGCACTAATCCCTGTGGCACACCACTCGTAACATCTTGCCAACCAGAAAATGACCCATTTATACCTACTCTTTGTTTCTGTTAGCTAGCTGTTCTTCTATCCATGTCAATATGCTCCCCCCTACACCATGAACTTTTATTTTCCACAATAACCTTTGATGAGGCACCTTTTCTAATGCCTTCTGGAAATCCAAGTACAGTACATCCACCGGTTCCCCTTTATCCCCTTTATGTTACTTCTTCAAAGCATTCCAATAAATTGGTCAAACATGATTTCCCTTTCACAAAACCATATTGACTCTGACAGATTACTTTGAATTTGTTTAAGTGCCCTGCTATAACGTCTTTAATAGTATCTTCTAGAATTTTCCCTGTGACAGATGTTAAGATAGCCTGCCTGTAGTTTCCTGCCTTCTGCCTCCCTCCCTTTTTTGAATATTTGCTATTTTCCAATCTAATGAAACCTTCCCCAAATCTAGAGAATTTTGGAAAATTAAGAACAATGCATCAACTATCTCACTAGCCACTTCTTTTAAGACCTTAGGATGAAGTCCATCAGGACCTGGGACTTGTCAACCTGCAGTTCCAACAGTTTGCTGAGTACCACTTCCCTGGTGATTGTGATTTTCTTGAGTTGCGCCTTTGACATGCCAAAATGTACCAAGGCGCATTACAGGTGCATAATCAAAAAAATTTGACACTGAGCCACAATGTGAGCTAGAGTTTTATCGAACCTGATAAGGTGACTTTTCAATTATTTGCACATCTATCTGTACCACTAACTATTTTATGTGCTGATGGTATTTTCAATGTTCCACAATACATTGAACAAAGCTATGACCTGTGGCTTTGCAGTAGTGATTATACTTAAATTAAGCAGATCATTTATGGATAGCTCTTTAAGGGGTAAGTTTGACTAATTTTATTATATTTGAGGGGAAAGCAAATTTTCCATTAGTGGGGATTTTAGTGATGTAATGTTGATAATTAAATTAAATCGACGGGTGGAATTTGCCCCTCCCACCAGGGGCGGGAATCAAAGTGGGAGAGGGGTCTTTTCAGGTGGGCAGAGCTCAATGTCAGTACAATTATCCGATTAAAGGGACGGCCTAACAATCATGTGGAAACTGTATGAGAACAGTAATCAGTTGTGATCCTCACTCCATGGTGAAGCCCACATGGTTTGTCCCAGAATCATGGGTCTCAAAACATCGAGATCCCAGCAAGCTGTGCAGCTGCCATTTATTCTGAGCCTTTTGGCATTGACTGCAGACAAAGGCAGGGATGAGGGGAGGGAGAGATGGAGGTGGATGGCGAGAAGGGGCACAGTTGGTGGAGGATAGCCAACTTGCGACTCCAAACCTCCATCCTCCTGGGTGATTGGTCATGGTCTCTCTATAGAGTTTTCGAGGGTAGTGGAGACAAGTGGAAATGTGTCCACCTGAGGCTTCTGGAATGTGCTCTCTCCACCCTGGTCAAAGAGTAATGTCTCCATACACATTCATGTGTGATTGAGAGGAAAACCCATCTCTGGCCCTCCGGATGTCCTTTACCTGGAAAGGGCGACAGCAGCAGGATAATCAACAAGCCTGATGAGCGATTCTCCTGCACACAAATGATGTCGCCTCAGATTGAAGGATGACAGGTGTCTTGGCCAGCCATCATGGACACATATTATCCACTGTATTCATGAGACTTGGAGAAGGAGTAGAGCAGAATACATTTACAAAGTGCAAAGTATATACAATGAGTGAACACCCATGCCATGATTGTGCATTCAAAACTTTTTAATTTTCCTTACCCTACCGCTACATCTGGGTCCCAACATCCGCAGTAGAAGTGGACACAGCCTCTTGACTGCTAAGCTGTGTTGTCTGAGCTGACTTTGGCAGGCATCTTCTGGAGGCTTGAGGCCTGAAGGGCCCTGGCCTGCTAAGGGTCTCCTACTCGGGGCAGGTGCTCCCTCCTCAGCCTGACCTGCTGGAGGCAGTGGGGTCAGTGGCAGAGGGGAGGTGGAGCGGCAGGGCACCCTTGGAATGTCCTGGGTGGATGCTTCCAGAGTGCCTGGCAGGTGCTCCTCCTCCCTCTGGATGACTGAGGCCCTCTCCCTGACTCCTTGAGGGGAAGGGGCACCTGGAGGAAGGTCCAGGTGCCCCTTCCCCTCTCGTCTAGCCACTGCTGGATCTCCTCCTTGGCTAGAGCAATGGAGCGCTGGTCTGAGTGCAAATCTGGCAGAAATTGCTGGTGTCCAAGGTGGCCCTTTCTATGGAGACATAGATGCACTCACATGCTGGAACCACAACATCAGACTGAACATGGATGGATTCCACAATCCCTCATCCCAGTCTATTGATGGCCTATGACAACTCTGCCTGATGTTCCCCTGCCGCTCTTTCCATCTTCAACATTTGTCCTGGTGCCGATTGCAGAGGCTCATCATCGGACTTGGACTCTGCAGGGCCTGGTCTCCAGTAATCCTCTGAGTGTCAGAGACCTCGGCTGTCACTGCTTCCGCCTGCTGGAGACACGTATCTGTGAGGTGATCACCAGATTGTGAACCCAAACCCTATTCTAGATCTAGGACCCGCCGAGGTGCAGGTATCTACGCTGGTGGAGGATGCAGGTGAATGCACTGACAGCCTGACAGGTGCGGGACCCTCTTCTTCCTTGCCCGAGTGGCCTGGGCACTTGAGCTTTCTATTGTGGAGGATGATGTCCTTCCCCTCTTCCTACAATGGAGAAAAGAGAGAATGAGTGATGCTTAGGCTGGCTCAAACATTACATATAACTCAGTCATTTTGGAATGTTGTCTCTGTATAATGGATACATTGTCACTGGTCTTTTGGGGGAGGCCACTCACGTCTTCAGCACAGGTATAGTCTGTGTCCTTCCCTCCCAGCTCTGCAGCCTGCTCCTTGAATTGGGTAAGGGCCCTCAGTTCCGGAGTCCCACCTCACGTCTTGTTTCTCACCCTTCTGATTATGAGCACTACGGATGAAAGAACAGTTCAGAAGCTTGCATGCCTGCTGTGTGTGCTGAGCCCTCCCTATTAAGGGATTAAGACGCCTTTTGTGCAGGAACTTAGATTGCTGTTGAAGTAGCTGTCGGATTTGTCCACAAAAATCAGGACAAATCCGACCCGGCCAATTACCGTCCCATCAGTCTACTCTCAATCATCGGTAAAGTGATGGAAGGAGTCATCAACAGTTTTATCAAGTGGCACTTACTCAGCAATAACCTGTTCACTGATGCTCAGTTTGGGTTCCGCTAGGGTCACTCAGCTCCTGACCTTGTTACAGCCTTAGTCCAGATGTGGACAAAAGAGCTGATCTCAAGAGGTGAGGTGAGAGCAACTGCCCTTGTAATCAAGGCAACATTTGACTGCGTGTGGCAAAAAGGAACCCTGGAAAAACTAGAGTCAGGGGGAAAATTGGCCGCTGGTTGGAGTCAAACCTAGGGCTAAGGAAGATGGTTGTAGTTGTTGGAGGTCAATCATCCCAGTCCCAAGATATCACTGCAGGAGCTCCTCAGGGTAGTGTCCTAGGCCCAATCATCTTTCGTTGCTTCATCAATGACCTTCCTTCCAGCAGGAGGTCAGAACTGGGGATGGTTGCTGATGAATGCACAATGTTCAGTAGGACTCGTGACAACTCAGATACTGAAGCAGTCTGTATTCATATGCAGCAACACTTGCACAACATTCAGGCTTGGGCTGATAAGTGGCAAGCAACATTCACAACACACAAGTGCCAGGCAATAAGCATCTCCAACAAGAGAGAACCCAATCATTTCCCTTGGACATTCATTGGCATCACCATCATCAAATCCCCCACCATCAACATCCAGTGGTTAGCATTGACCAGACCCTGAATTGGAACAGCCAAAACCTGTCCATCATCTACAAGGCACAAGTCAGGAGTGTGATGGAACACTGTCCACTTACCTGGATGAGTGTAGCTCCAGCAACACTCATGAAGCTTGACACTGTCCAGAACAAAGCAACACGCTTGATTGGCACCACATCCACAAATATTCACTCCCTCCACCTCAGATGCACTGTGGCAGGACCATGTTCTATCTACAAGATGCACTGCAGGAATTCATCAAGGCTCCTTAGACAGCACCTTCCACACCCATAACTGCTACTATCCAGAAGGACAAGGGCAGGAAACACATGGGGACACCACCACCTGGAAGCTCTCCTCCAAGTCGCTCACCATCCTGACTTGGAACTATTTTGCTATTCCTTCACTGTGTCTGGGTCAAAATCCTGGAACTCCCTAACAGCACTGTGGGTGTTCCTACACCACATGGACTGCAGTAATTCAAGAAGGCAGCTTACCACCATCATCTCAAGGGCAATTAGGGATGGGCAATAGATGCTGGTCTAGACAGCGATGCCCACATCCCATGAATGAATAAAAAAAAAATATATATATATAAATTCTGTGGCTACAAGTACAGGTCAGGGGCTGGAAATTCTGTGGTGAGTAACTCACCTGACTCTCCAACGCCTGTCCACCTTATACAAGGCACAAGTCAGGAGTGTGATGGAATACTCTCCACTTGCCTGGATGAGTGCAGCTCTAACAACACTCAAGAAGTCTGACACCATCCAGGGCAAAGCAGCCCACTTGATCGGCACCCGATCCACCACCTTAAACATTCACTCCCTCCACCACCAACACATAGTGGCAGCAGTGTGCACCATCTACATGATGGTACTGCAGGAACTCACCAAGGCTCTCTTGACAACACGGGACATCTACCACCTGGAAGGACAAGGGCAGTAGGCACATGCGAAGACCACCGCCTGTAAGTTCCCTCCAAGCCACACACCATCGTGGTTTAGAATGACATTGTTGTTCCTTCACTGTCGCTGGGTCAAAACCCTGGAGCTCCCTCCCTAACAGAACTGTGGGTGTACGTACACCAGGTGTACTGGAGCAGTTCAAGAATCCGGCTCACTACCATCTTCTCAAGGGCAATTAGGGATGGGCAACAAAATGCTGCTCAAGCCAGCGAGGTCCATGTCCTGTGAAACAATGAAAATAACAAAGCTGTTATCTCATCTGCTGACAGTATGTAACATCCCTATAGTCTCTAACCCCTTGACTGCCTGATGTATTTTTGACAGTGTGAGTTTGTAGTGAGTAGAAGTTTGACTTACCCTAGCAGAGCGTATGAGATCATTTATCCGTTTGTCACATGGATGGCAGTCCTCTTTGGACCCCAAGAGCGCTTCCCGCCCTGGCGACCTCCTCCCAGGCTGGTGTGAGGGCCTCCTACTCTTATCCCTCAGAAAGAGTGCTTCCCACTTATTCTCAGCCGCCTGGAGGAGAATCTCCAGGGAGGCATCGCTAAACCATGGGGCCAGAAGTTGCGCCCTCTTCCTCCTCCACATTTTCTTTCAGGGAATCTGGAGGTCCTGGCCTGCAGTGAGTGAATGGCTGCCCGAGCTCCAGCACCTGGGAGTGTCTGAGGATGTAGGCATCCTGGGAGCTGCCTGGGTACCTTGCACAGACTTGTAGAATCAGCATCCTGTGATCACACACTATCTGCACGTTCATGGAGTGGAAGCCCTTCCTGTTGATGAAGGCACCGGGCTCACCTGCTGGTGCCTTGATGGCCACATGTGTGCAGTCGATTGGATGTGGGGGAAGCCAGCAATCACCGTGAAGCCTCTGGCTCGCTGTGTCTGGCTTGCCTTGTCCCAACAGTAGTGGGTGAATGTCAATGCACGCCTGAACAGAGTGTCTGTGACCTGCTTGACACAAGTGTGGACAGCTGATTGGGAGACACCGCAAAGATCACCCACCGAGCCCTGGAAGGAGCCAGAGGCATAGACGTTCAGGGCAACTGCGACCTTTAGAGCCACTGGCATGGGGTGTCCACCCACACAGTTAGCGGAGATCTCAGGCCCAATCATCTGACAGATGTAGTTGACTGTCTCCCCCGAGAGACGAAGCCTCCTTTGTCACTGCACCTCAGACATATTGAGGTAGCTGCTTCACCCCCTGTAAACTCTGGCAGCAGGATAGTGGCATCCTCTGCGGCCCCTTCCGACTTGGACTACCTCATGGCCCTACGTTCCTTGTGCCTGCGCCTGTCCTCCCAAAGGTGGCTCCCCTGGAGGCTGAATGTGCATCCTTGGCCCCCTTCCCCTTCTAGCCCTCCCTTCCTCCTCAAAGGAGGTGCCTCCAGCGGAGAATTCAGCTCCCAGGAAGGCTTCCTGAAACCTGCAGGCCCAAAAAAGATTCCTCACTGCAGAGTGCTGATCTGAAGTCTGTGAGTCCAGACCAAGCAGTTGGTATGCGTTTTGAAGTATTGCAGATCACACAGGCAAGCATCAATAACTTTGAAAAAACAATATTTGACAAAGCACACTCGCGACCCCAGTGAGCCCTCTTGTCCTGCTGGTGGATGGGGTTAATACAAATGTGTCCTACCCACCTGCCCGTTGGGCCCTTGCGCCGACCCAAAGATTGCACGTGTGCCAAAAAATCGCTGTCAATTGGCGATTCAAGGGTCTTAAGTGGCCCGTTAATTAATGGCGAGCACGCATCGGAGATCAATGCGCGCCCGCCAAACGAAATATCGCGATGGCGCGTGGTGACATTGGGATGCTCATCCGATGTCACCGTGCGTAATTTTACACGAAAGTGTGTGGGCCCACCCCTGCACGCCAACAGGAAAATTCTGGCCCATGTATCCTAGATTATTTAGAAAGATCTTTGAAATGCCCCATTATCCATTTTGAAGTTTTTTAATTTGACTCATTTAATCATTTAACTTTGAAAATATTTAGATTTCACTTCTGTAAACAAGATCCACTTAAAATAATTTTGTGTTTATAGAACTCGTGTGGTGCTTCTTACCTAATATCAGAATTTAATATGTTTATTGCAGTTTGAATCTCCTTAACCTTTCTATAGCATGGCAAAACAGAGCAAATATAACTACAGGGAATAGTATTAACGCTGATATTCTCCCATTAGTTGGTTTAAGTTAACTAAAGTAGTTAGTTTAGGTTCATAATTTGTGCATAAAGTTCATGTGGAACAATACCTTGATGTTCAGAATCAATTTATTTTTTTCACTGCAAAACCGTTCTTTATTGATGTTTCATTTCAGGTGAATACAAGGTTATGACAACATACTTCCACCTGAAGAGAAAAATTGGGTATTTTGTGATCCAGACCTACCTGCCGTGTATCATGACTGTCATTCTTTCACAAGTGTCATTTTGGTTGAACAGAGAATCAGTCCCTGCAAGGACCGTCTTTGGTAAGTAGATTTAACATAGCCAGTGGGATATTTAGAAGCTAACGTACAGATGTCTTCAACAACTCCAGTGATAACATTGAACTAACTAAAATAAATACTTTCTAACATTTTCAATGGGATATAATTACTCATGACCTTTCATTTTTAAGCCTTGAGATAGAAAGGTCAAGCAGGCATTGGTTTTACACAATTATGTTCATAATATTAGTATGTGTTTGATAAAGATTTGTTTATTAATGGCGGGCACATTTATTACAGCATTTATATTTTTCGATATATGGTACAGGAGAATAGGTAAATGACCACTAAAATGTAACACTCAATTTACAGTCAACAGAAAATCTAATGCTTGCACATTATGATCACATTGAACTGGCGCACCACATTCTCAGATCATCACAAGCTAGTCTTTGCAAATGGCAGCTTTGTAATATAAGGGATTGCTGAAGATGATAAATATAAGGTAATAATATTGATCTGGGAGATTACCCAACTTGAATAAGTTTGGTACATCTTTGCTGTGGATGAAATTGCATTGTCCAAGCTTATTGGAAAATATGGGATAACATTAAACTCCAGGAATCTTGCACGTTCATTCATTCCAAAACTGAATTTTCACATATCCAGCGTGTTGGTAGCTGATTATGATCTTGTTATGAGTCAGTTTAAAATGATAGGATTTCACATTTTTCAAACAAATAAATGCATTACCTGAGTAGAATTGAGTGATGGAAGGCTTCCAAATAGTTTAAGCCTGTTCATCTTTAAACTAAGTTATAAGCAGCATTTTTTGAAAAAGGGTTAGATCTTATGTAGATTTTAGCTACCCTTCTCTCAATATAAATGCAGATGAGCACGATTAAGCCAATGCTATTAAATACAAATTTGTAAAATGGAATGAATGAAATCAACCAATCATGACACTATACTAATACTCCTGAACAGCTAAAAGAGCACTAACCTAGTCACCATCGTCAGTGTCCTGTCTAAAGCAATATTTGGCTCAAATACCTCATCTCTTAACCTCTCTATCTTGCGCTTCTTACCTAATATAAAAGATGAAAAGTTTAATAATATAACTATGGATTATGAAATTATTGTGCGTCATAGTTTTATGAACAGGGAAAAAGCCCCAGTTCTTGCATGTTATAAGAATTCAAGTAGAAACACAAGATGGATGACTGCTGTGGATATTTGGGGATAGTCAATGCAAACGTGAAATAAAGCAAATTACTGAGAAAGGAACGAATGGAATTTTATTTAGATGTCCAAAAATGTTTATATTTTTCACAGATCATGTTATGGAGAGTATATCAGTATCACATAATCTATTGTGTGTAGCTAGCAGAGAAAAGAGCTATATCTACAAAGTCATACAGTTGTACAAGTGACCAGGTCATCTGTTGTAGTGAATTTGATTGAGGGATAAATGTTGGGCAGCACACCAGGAGAACACCTCTTTTCTTCGAATGCCATGTGTTAGGAATAGAGATCATTTAAGTAAGTTATATTTGTATTTGTGGGTGTTAGGTTTAGTTTGAAGTTTAAGTTTAATTTGTGTTTCTGTATTGGTGTTAAGGGGGGACCTTGAATTTTAAACTGATTTTAACCGATTTTAAACCAATGCCTGCAAGTCTGTGGGCTTGTTGGTATACCTGCATTCTAATGAGGTTCTATGATTCTTGAAGGGAAGTTGAAACAAACACAAGGTAGAAAAACAACTGTGCTGTTGCCTAGTAATGGGGGTCCAGAGAGAGGGACCCACAGTGACAGAGAAAAACTGTAAAGTAGTTTCAGTTCAGTTGAAAGGAATTGCCAGGAGAAGCAGCATAGGAGTGGGACAGGTAGCAAGTCCAAAACTAAAGAAGAAGCCAAAACCAGGGAATGGAAAGAAGATCTTTGAGTCATAGGAAGAACAGGAATCTGGAAAAGGTCTCAGCAAGTGAAGAGTAAGAAGCAGAGGAAGGCTAGAAGCTTAAAGGGAGAAAGCTGCAGGACGCAGACTTAAAGCAAAATAGGCTTGCAAGAGGCCAGAAGATGCAAGGAGACAGCCAAACGTTGGTGACTCCTTACTAAGGGCATATGAAACAGTGGTGTTCTGTTGGCACAGCTGAATATCTGAGCGAGAGTGCACGGAAGGCAAAGCCTGAATGCACGTGGTGATCCAGGAGAGAGGAACATCGGAAGGAGAGTTCAAAACCCTGGAGGTGAACCCTTGTGGAGGGCATCTGAGAGAAAGCGTCGTTTGGGAGAAGATTCCAAAGCAGGTTCTTCAAGAGTGGAGATTGTAAGCCCTCATGTGGAAGACTGAGTTCAGTGAGACCGGTTGGCTCATGGTGTGACATGCATCTGGGGGCAGCTGATGTGGGATCTATAACATCTGTTTGAAGTGGCATCAGTCACTTGGTTTCAGAGTGCACTGCGCCTGACCACAGATTGCCTATTGGTTGACATGGACTGTATACTTACTGAGAATATTAGAGTATAAGATAGCTTTTGTAATTTGTGTTATCCTGTATATATCTGTAAAAGTATATTTGTGAGTGAAGGTGTATTGTAATATAGTTCATCTTTTCTTGTTTAATAAATGTTTTTGCCTTTTGTTAAAAGTTCATCAGCTTACTCCTGTGACTCTGTTCAGTAGCCACTCTCCATGTTTCTAAACAAAAAATAAAAATGAGAAGCTATTAAGCCAGGTTCCACCCTGGGATCTGACTTGTCAGTAGTGACGTCAGTTGGGATCATAACACATGGAATCATTTACATCCAGCGGAGAGGGCAGATGGGGCTTCAGTTTAATGTCACAACTGAAAGGTGGCACCTTTTACAGTTCAACACTCCTTTATCATTAAGTATCTGCCTAGGATTGCACTAATATCTCTCGTTATCTTGACTCCCTTCTCTCTCCCCTTGTCCAGTCCCTTCCCACCTACATCCGTGATTCCTCTGACACCTTAAGTCACATCAACAATTTCCAGTTCCCTGGCCCCAACCGCCTCCATCCCCCACCAGGATGGTCTGAGGGCTCTCAGCTTCTTCCTCGAACAGAGGTCCGAACAATCCCCATCCACCACTACTCTCCTCCGTCTGGCTGAACTTGTTCTCACACTGAACAATTTCTCCTTTAACTCCTCTCACTTCCTCCAAATAAAAGGTGTGGCTATGGGTACCCGCATGGGCCCCAGCTATGCCTGTCTCTTTATGGGGTATGTGGAACATTCCTTGTTCCAGTCCTACTCCGGCCCCCTCCCACAACTCTTTCTCCGGTACATCGATGATTACTTCGGTGCTGCTTCATGCTCTCGTCAGGACCTGGAAAAATTTATTAATTTTGCTTCCAATCTCCACCCCTCCATCATTTTCACATGGTCCATCTCTGACACTTCCCTTCCCTTCCTTGACCTCTCTGTCTCAATTTCTGGTGATAAACTGTCCACCAATATCCATTACAAGCCTACCGACTCCCACAGCTACCTTGACTACAGCTCCTCACACCCCGCTTCCTGTAAGGACTCCATCCCATTCTCTCAGTTCCTTCGCCTCCGTTGCATCTGTTCTGATGATGCTACCTTCAAAAACAGTTCCTCTGACATTTCCTCCTTCTTCCTTAACCAAGGTTTTCCACCCACGGTAGTTGACAGGGCCCTCAACCGTGTCCGGCCCATCTCCCGCGCATCCGCCCTCACGCCTTCTCCTCCCTCCCAGAAACATGATAGGGTCCCCCTTGTACTCACTTATCACCCCACCAGCCTCCGCAATCAAAGGATCATCCTCCGCCATTTCCGCCAACTCCAGCATGATGCCACCACCAAACACATCTTCACTTCACCCGCCCCCCCGGTGGCATTCCGTAGGAATCGTTCCCTCCATGACACCTTGGTCCACTCCTCCATCACCCCCTACTCCACAACACCCACCTACGGCACCTCCCCATGCCCACGCAGAAGATGCAACACCTGCCCCTTCACTTCCTCTCTCCACACCGTCCAAGGGCCCAAACACTCCTTTCAAGTGAAGCAGCATTTCACTTGCATTTCCCCCAACTTAGTCTACTGCATTTGTTGCTCCCAATGCGGTTTCCTCTACACTGGAGAGACCAAACGCAGACTGAGCGACCGCTTTGCAGAACACCTTTGGTCTGTCCGCAAGAATGACCCAGACCTCCCTGTCACTTGCCATTTTAACACTCCACCCTGCTTTCTTGCCCACATGTCTGTCCTTGGCTTGCTGAATTGTTCCAGTGAAGCTTAACACAAACTGAAGGAACAGCACCTCATCTTCCGACTAGGCACTTTACAGCCTTCCGGACTGAATATTGAGTTCAACAACTTTAGATCTTGAACTGTCTCCTCCATCCCCACCCCCTTTCTGTTTCTTCCCCCTCCTTTTTGTTTTTCCAATAATTTATATAGATTTTTCTTTTCCCACCTATTTCCATTATTTTTAAATCTATACCTTTTATGCCCTTTTAGTCTTATTTCACCCCACCCCCACTAGAGCTATCTGTAGCGTGCGTGTCCTGCTATCCATTCTTAATTAGCACATTCTTTTAGATAATATCACCACCTTCAACACCTCTTTGTTCTTTTGTCTGTGACATCTTTTGGTTATCTGCTCCTATCACTGCTTGCTTGTCCCTACAACCACTGCCCCCCCCAACCTTAAACCAGTTTATATTTCACCCCTCTCCTATTTATACTTAGTTCTGTTGAAGGGTCATGAGGACTCGAAACGTCAACTTTGTTCTTCTCCGCCAACGCTGCCAGACCTGCTGAGTTTTTCCAGGTATTTCTGTTTTTGTTTTGGATTTCCAGCATCCACAGTTTTTTGTTTTTATACTAATATCTTTGGACTGGGCTTTGAACCCACAACCTTCTGACTCAGAGGTGAGAATGAGCCAAGGCTGACACTTTAGCCACCATTTGCACAACTTACGGTACTCATTAAATGCTGGCAAATTGAAACATCTTCAAACTCCCTTTAAAGACCTTAACCAAAGTGTGCTGAATTTTCACTAAGTCAAGATGACTCGGGAGCCCTTTAAAAATGGCAAGCGGGTCCCAATTCTGGGATTCATTACTCCTTTCCTGGGCTGTCTGATTTTCCAGAGTGTCTTTAAAGGGTACGGGCCAATTCCTGTAAAAAGTCCGCACCTGGCAGCCCCAACCTGACCAACTCCATTGCAGAGATTGGCATGTCCTACTCCTCTGTAATTTTCATGGAGTCGGGCCAGGTTTTGAAAGAGTCACAGTTCACCACTCCTCAGAGAAGTCATGAACCTCAGTCTGCAAGAAGGGCCCTTTTAAAAGTTCAAAAGGTCCTCCTCATGCCCCCTATGCCAAGCTATGCTCCTCTGCTCACCGCCATTGCCCCTCATGCCCTCTAGGCCAAGCTATGGCGCTTATATGTCCGTTGACCCATGACACTATATAGAACTAATGGACCCTATCGTGATAGTAGGGTGTGTTACAAAAAGCTTTAAAAAGTCATTCCTTCATTACTTTCCACCATGTTGAAAATAATTCATTTCACTATAAGGCAATAAAAGTGTCAATCATTCAGACCCTTTAAAGTACTAGTAACAGAAACTACAAGCCCTTGAAACCTTTGAACCTTGTGTAAATAAACATTGTGAAATTGACTGCAGAGATCAGAGATCCAGAGATCCAGAGCTTTCACTTAAACAATGTTTCCCCTGTGGTGCAGCTGTTTCAACAAGAATAATGTATGTACCATAGAACCATGGAAAAGTTGCGGTGCAGAAAGAGGCCATTCAGCCCACCATTAGGCAGTGAATTCCAGATGTCCACCACCCCCTGGGTGAAAAAGCTTCTCCTCATGTCCCCTCTAATCCTTCTACCGATCACCTTAAATCTATGCGCCCTGGTAATTGATCCCTTAGCTAGGGGAAACTAGTCTTTCCTGTCAGGAAGATATAATAATTCTCATAACGTTATTGGAATTTATTGTAAAATAGTTGTGTGTGTGTGTGTGTGTGTGTGTGTGTGCGCGCGTGTGTGATCTAATTGGATTAAAGGTAGCTGGTCTGAAGGCTTTGATGTGGTAGAAGATGAGCTAGGTTTGAGATGTTAAGTAGGTAAACATAGATATCAAGGGAACATTTGCATTTTTAAATAAACCAGACTAGATTGTTTTCAAAAGAGGGAGTGAAATATGGCATCTAGCCATGTGGAGTTTAGAAACATGTTTATTTTTCCCAAAGATTACTGGTAAAACTTAATACTATGAGAGATTTTTATTATCAGAAATGTAAAGTCCAAAGACAGGGAAATAATGGGAATTTGCATTCAAAGGGAAAAATATGTATAAAGGAGCGAAGGATGTGTGTAATGGTAGGCATTTTAAGATCTAACAAATGTGAAAAGCCTCCAGCATCTACACCTCAAACTGCTGTCTACAAAGAACTGAAGTTAAGAAAACTCACTTCGAATTCAACTGGTTCAGGGTATCATGTTTCTTTGCCTAGGTTTTTTGAAATCTATGGGCTGAATCTTCTGGCTGGCGGAGCCTGCCCGTCAGTGCTTAAAATGTTGCGCGCTGACATCGCGCGAGCTTCCCAACCCCAGCGCGCGGCATCGCGATAATTAGTTTGGCGGGCGCACTATACAGCGGGACACGCGCCCACCATTAATTAAAGGCCTTGTTAAGGCCATTAACTCACCAATCGACCAGGATTTTGAGGGGCCCATGCGAACTTCGGGTCGGCGCATGGGCCCAATGGGCAGGCGGGTAAATGATTTTTTTACAAACCTCATCCAGTGGCGGGATGAGGTTTCATGTCGGAATTATAAAATTATAATAAAGTTTTTGTGTTTTTCATTAACATGTCCCATCTCATATGACATTTTCACATGAGGGGGACATGCTAATGATTATTTTATTTTTCTGTTTTTAATGTTTCACTGCCTTTCAGCGATCTCGCTGAGGCAGCACTTTGCCTCAGAGAGATGTGTGCTCTTTCGCGTGCGTGCGCGAAAGAACGCACTCTGGCAGTTGGGGAATCCCCCCCCCCGCCCACACAGGAAGCGCTATGCGCTTATTGTCGGGCGGCCCGCCCACTTAAAATGACGGCAGGGCCCGTTTCGGCGGCGGCGATCGGCTCCCCACCCGCCGCCAAGTCGGTCAGGCCCACCCACCCATCAAGGACAAAATTCTGCTCTATGTGTCTTTCTCACAAAAATGTAACTGGGAGTCAGATTAAGTAGGGGATTTAGAAGTTATTATAGTAGTAATTTGTAGACATAAGTATGTGCTCAAAATCATTTCTCTTATTAATAAACGTTTAGCCTAGTTTTGTAAATACCTATAAGACTTGGTGGTCTTATTACTACTGAATTCAAGGCACCCACCTCAAAATTTATACAACTTACAAAACAAGTTGTGGCAGCTGTTTCAAGTTTCCCTTTGGGATTTGAACAACTCAGCATTTACCATTGGCGGTGCCATAACATTCCTGTCTATGGTATCTGGGCCCCTCATAATTCTGTACACCTCAATTAGGTCACCGCTCAGCCTCCTCTGTTCTAAGGAAAGCAACCCTAGCCTATCCAAACTATCCTCATTGCTGCAATTTTCAAACCCTGGCAACATCCTCGTAAATCTTTTCTGCAAAATCTCCAGAACAACGATGTCCTTCCTGTAATGTGGTGACCAGAACTGTACACAAAATCCCAGCAATGGCCTAACCAGTTTATACAGTTCCATCATTACATCCCTGCTTTTGTATTCAATACCTCATCCAATTAAAGAAAGCTTATCATATGCTTTCTTGACCACCTGTCCTGCCACCTTCAAGGTCCTGTGGACATGCACTCTGAGATCTCTTACTTCTTCAACCCCTCTCAACAACTTCCTGTTCATTGAGTATCCCCTTGCTTTGTTTGCCCTCCCTAAATGCATTACCTCACACTTTTCCGGATTGACTTTCATTTGTCACCTCTCCACCCACTCAATCAAACCATTGATATCATTTTGGAGTCGACAGCTATCCTCTTCACTATCACTCCACGGCCAATTTTTGTATTATCTGCAAATTTCCCAATCATGCCACCCACATTTAAGTCTAAATCATTAATATGTACAACAAACAGCAAGGGCCCCAACACGGAGCCCTGTGAAATGCCACTGGAAACCATTTTCCATTCACAAAGACATCCAGTGACCATTATTCTTTGCTTCCTGACTCTGAGCAATTTTGGATCCAACCTGCCATCTTCCCCTGTACCCATGAGGTTTCACTTTCCTGGCCAGTCTGCCATATTGTTAAATGCCTTACTTAAATCCATGTAGTCAACATCCCCTGCATCGCCCCCATCAACCCTCCTTGTTACTTCCTCAAAGAATTCTATTAAGTTAGTGAGACATAATCTTCCCTTAACAAAACTATGCTGATTATCCCTGATCAATCCCTGCCTTTCTAAGTGACAGTTTATCCTGGCTCTCAGAATTGTTTCCAATAATTTACCCACCACCAAAGTCAGACTGAACAGCCTATAATTTTCTGGCCTATCCCTCACACCCTTTTTAAATAATGGTACAACATTCGCAGACTTCCAATCTTTTGGGACCTTGCCTATATCTAGTAAAGGTTGGAAAATGATCCTTAGAGCTGCCGCTATTTCCTCCCTGGCTTCCTTCAACAACCTGGGATATAATCCATCTGGCCTTGCTGATTTATCCACCTTCAAGGACGTAAGTACTTCCTCTCTCACTATGTTTGTTGTATTTAACATTTCACACTCCTCCTCTTTAACTAGGATGTCTGCATCATCCCTCTCCATAGTGAAGACAGAGACAAAGTACTCATTAAGAATCCTGCCCATATCTTCTACATCAACCCACAAGTTACCATGTACATCTCCGATAGGCCCTACCCTTTCCTTAGTTATTCTCTTGCTCTTAATGTATTGGTAAAACATCTTAGAATTTTCTTTGATTTTACCTGCCAATGTTTTTTCATATCCTCTCTTTGTTTTCCTAATTTCCAGTTTTACTTTGCCCCTGTACTTTCTATACTACCCCAGGCTTTCTACAGTATTAAGTCTTTTGTGACCAGGGGGTTCTAGATTTGGCAATACCCCCCACCCTTTTTCTTTGTGGAGACTTTGTCTGGACTCTCAGGCAATGGCCATGGAAGTGCCACAGCTTGGCATAGGGAGCATGAAGGGCCATGGGGGCAGAGGGGCATAGAGGAAAATGTTAACCTGGAGGAGCATATGAGTTCAGTTAGGGTGAGGTGTTAAATCATTAGAAATTTCAGCTTGTCTGGAAGCCAACTTCAACTGGCCAACTTACATGTTTAACTGCAATGCAATAGATTGCTTGTGTGCACCTCCTCTGGGAGAGGCAGGTTGCCTATTAACTTCTGCTCATCGCTCAATTAGAGCAATATTTCAACTAACTTTTAAATTTAATGGTGCATCCAGCAGATTTTCCATGCTTCTTGAAGCTTGCCAGTAAAAGGAAGTGAGAACATAATAACTCTTGAGGCAGCCAAATAAAGCTCATGGAAATACTACATAAATACTCAGTACTCTCAGCAGTGTTCTTAGTGGATTTTTTTTTACCTATTCATTCTTGAGATATGGGCATTGCTGACTAATTGCCCTTCAGAAGTTAATGGTAAACGGCCCTACTGAACCGTTGTTGTCTTTGTGAATCAAGTACTCCCACTTTGCTGTTAGGTTAAGAGTTCCAAGATTTTAACCTAGCGATGATGAAAGAACAATGATATATTTCTGAGACAGAACGGCATGTGACTTGGAGGCCATTGTGTTCTTCATGTCACTCCTGCCTTTGTCCTTCTAGATGGTAGATGTAGATACACAATGCTGTTACTGTGCACCAGTGGCGGAGGAAGTGAATGTTTAAAGTGGTGGAGGGGTGTCAATGAAGTGAGTGCTTTATCCTGGGTGATATTGGGTTTTTTAAGTGTTGTGGGAGCTGTGGTCCAGGCAAGTGGAGAGTATTCCATCACATTCCTGGCATGTGCCTTGTAGATGGTAGTGAGTTAGTTGTCACAGAATTCCCAGCCCCTGATTTGCTGTTGTAGCCAGAGTATTGATATGGCTGGTCCAGTTAATTTTCTGGTTAATGGTAATCCCAGAATGTTGATGGTGAGAGATTCAGCAATAGCCATCGGACTTTAAGGGGAGGTGTGTACAGGCAGAGACTGAATTCCCTTGACATGTTGGAACAGCATTGTCTTAGGAGGCTCAGATCAGTGCTTCAGGAGGTGGCAGACATTTTCAGCCTGCTAGAAGAAGATAAACAGCCTGTTGGTGATGTGGTACTACTGGTTGTCAAAGTGGCCACCATGCTTAGCTTTTTTTTGTCTCCAGAGCTCTGCTGGTGACATAACCAGTATGTCCCAGTTGGATGCCCACAAATGCATAAGGCAGGTAACTGATGGCTCATTTGCCAGGATTGGCAATTATGTGAACATCACCTGCAATGATGCTAGCCAGAATGAGTGAATGCTCAGGTTTTTGTTCTGGCTGACTTCCCACAGGTGCAGGGTGTCATCAACTGCACACAAGTGACAATCTGGGCACTCCCAGAACTATCAGGGTATCAACATTGCAAGGGCTTTCAATCCATCAATGTGCAGCTGCAAGCACAAAAAGACAATTCTGCAACTGCGTGCCAGGTTTCTGGGGAACTGCTGTGATGTTTTCATCTTGTGACAGTCCAAGCTCCCTGATGCCTTTGGACTTGCACGCAGACTTATGGGGTGGCTTTTAGGAGATAATAGATACTCACTGAAAACTTGGTTGATAACGTTATTAGCAAGCCTACTAATGAAGCCAACGGTGCTACAATGAATGCCATATGACCACCAGATGCATGAACGAACAAGCCATCGACATGCTGAAAGATGTGCATAAGTTGCCTAGATGGATCTTCAGTATGCACCAGCCAGGCTTTCCAAAATGATTGTGATGTGAATTCTGCAAAACATTGTGCAAAAGTGAGGTTTGGACCTACAAGTGGAATAAGATGTAGAATGCAGATCCTGCTCAGACAATCCTAAGGAGGAAGATAAAGAGGAAGGCGCTGAGAGCAGTTGCTGAAATTGCTGCTGGTTTGCCAGTATTAATGCACAATTCAATTAGGCTGCATCAGAGAACTTATGCCGCAAGCACATGCAACAGTCATTCTTCCCACCTCCCTGCTAATGCCACTAATACAAGGCATTCCAGTGAATAACCTTTTGCATATCCGCACCACCCCCCCACACCCTCCAACCATTGGTCCACACCAATTTATGCCTTCCCATTCATCAACAAACAGCTTAAAAGGTGACTTGTCACCCAGTAACCAATTAGCAAGATGTGAAAGTGATGCAAAAGAATAAAATTTATGTGATCTAACTAAAGGACAGAAATTTAACATTTTATTATATACTCATGTGCCTTTCCTCATGCAGCCTCTGTTGCTGAAGCAGCGGTAAAGACAGGCTGCTCACATACCTGCTTTGACTGCTGAGATGCGCTTGGCTGATGGTTTCTGGGTTTTGGAACCCACGAGAGCCCCGCCAAAGACTGCTCCACCTGCACCTGCATGGGAACAGCCTCAGCTATCGACAGACAAGGCAGCGTGTGAGCTGTTGACTGAGGTTGGGTGTGGGCAATGGGTGAGAAGTAGAAGCAATTTGAGTGGAGTCCCTACTTCCATGCCATCTTTCACCATCATCTCTCTCATGGCCTAGCAGCATTTTACCATTACCACTGTGCCCGAAGGCACCTTGGTGCAGAACAGTATGGCACACTAAGGATAGGGCTAGAATATCTATCATCCTACTTAAGGTGGAAGACATGCTCTCAACTAGAGTCTGCACAGCCATGCTCAAAGCATGTGTCGACTTATTTGATCAGAGTATCTTATGTTCCATGGAGCTTACAGTTGTAGACATGGAATAACATATTACAATGCCCTGTGACATCAGCCCACTCATTCTTGAGATGAACTCCACTATTTTTCCTGAAGTTGTTATCAGTGTGATTGGGAGACCAGTCACTGCAGCATTGCAGCGAAATTCTATCCCTTATAGTAAAGGGTGAGGTCCAGCTTTACTTGAAAATCTGTTCAAAAAGGGAAAATTAAGCGAATAAAAGTGGGAAAAATGAAAAAAATATATGTAGCAAAACAGATTTCTTTGGCCAGAGTTGAGCACAACATCCAAAAGCAACCCAGGTACACTGATCAGCTTCACAGTAAGCTCCTTGAATGGCCTTCTCAAGCCACTGCCTGTCTGTCACAAGGTCATAAATGTAAGAAAGGGCCTATTGAAATGTGGGCTTAACTCGTTCCAGCCAAGGATTTCATTTCCTGGTAGGCCCAAGAATTCCAGGCATGTGAGGCATGTGGCAGGGTGGCAAGCTGCGCATGCACAATTCTGGTTTTGTCATTTTCAGTTAAAGGGCTAGGCTATCCAGGACATGAGGAGTAAACCTGCATTGCATGAAAACAATGATTACAAGACCCAGGTTCGGCAACATAACCAGATGAGTCCCAGGAGAGAGAGAGAGAGAGAGAGAGAACCCAGGGAGAGAACCCAGGAAGTGGTCTCAGAGAGGGAAGACCCAGGGAGAGAGACCACAGGGGGAGGAGCCTTTAGGAAGAGACGACTGGTAGGAACCACCAGGGCAGTGAGCCCACAATACTGGGTGTGTTGGGAAGCCAAAGAAGAAGCTCCAGCCAACAAAAGTGCCGCTGTTGTCAGGCTCCAGATCGTGAGGGCTCAGGAGAAGCCATGGAGAGTTGAAGAGACAATGGAAGCTCAGTCACCCTGTGCTGCGGGCCATTGGGCCAAAGGTAACCCTTTGGAGCAGTGGTATTCTGCGCAGCGTGGCTGAAGAGCTGGAGTTGTGCCCATGAACCAATGCTGGAGGGCCGCTATGTGAATTCCATAGAAGGCAGCCTCAAGAGAAATGATTGAACCATCAGGAAGTGTTGAGGCAATCTAAGTTGGAGCAACTTTTGGAGGGAATTCAGAAGCTAGATCTTCAAAAGTGAAGACTTGAAATCCCTTGTGAGGGAGATGGAGTTTTAATAAGATTGTGTAATTCACAGTGGACACTGACATTATTGGGATATGTCTTGGTCACATCTGCCATTTTTTGCGTAGTGTAGCATGTTTGATCACAGTTTGCCTGTTAATTCACATGCACCTCGTGTTAATTCTGAATGTCAGAGTATAAAATAGATATTGTAAATTGTTTTACATCTCTGATTTTGTAGAGTAAAGCTTATTTTGTTTGTTTAAAAACCATGGAATCTTAAGGTTTTATTCTCTTAGTAGATACCTGGGATTTAAAACTTTATCTACTTTAAACAAAATATTATCAGTCCCTAACCAGATCATAGCTGGCTGGGTCAGTGGAAGTGGGGCCCACTTGGGGTTCCAAGCTTGGATTGAGGTCCTTCAATGATCTGGACATTAGTTTTAATAAAGTTTGAAATAGCTTCTTTTGTAAGGGGACTGTAGGGGCATCTACATTTTTTATGATGTAAATTTGTGATAAGTTTTCTCAAGATGTGTAGCAGAGGAATGCATTGGGATTGGACGTTCAGACTTACCATTACTAACTCCTCAATTTTGCATCTCTAAAGCCAAATTGAATGAAGATTTGCCAAGGAAATTGAATTCTCACTTCTAACACTTGGCTTTTAAAACTGTCATTGTCACTTTTGAAGCAGTTAGAAATCATAACTGTGCAAGAAAACTATTTTTCAACTTTGCAATTTTGCAGTTATTAAAGGAGAATTACAAAATATCATGATGAAGATGAAATAATTAGAAGCAGCACATGCATTTTAGAAAGGCGGATTGTGTTTATAAATCTGTTAGGGAAAAGGATGGTTGTGTTGGATGGGGGAAATTCACTGGGTGAAATGTGCATGGACTTTCCAAAAGCCTTTGACAAGATCCACATAGCAGACTATTGGAAATTAAGGACTATGGAATTGTGGGGAAGTAGCAAACAAGGGAGGAAGTAGAGAGTAGGAGTTAAGGCCAGGTTCTCAGAGTGGTTGGAAGTGGGAAATGGCGAGGTGTGTTCTAAGGGATGTCTGGGCTCGCCCAGCAGTTCATCCTCCCTAACAGCACTGTGGGTGTACCTACACCACATAGACCGCAGCAGTTCAAGAAGGTGGCTCACCACCACCTTCTCAAAGGCAATTAGGGATGGGCAATAAAAAATGCAGGCCTCGGAGGTGAACTCGGAGGTGAGCTCACACTAACGTGTGGCACTTGCGAGGGTAGTCCATTGGACTTCAAAGTTGAGGCACCGCACATTCAGCCAAGGGCACAGGCAAGTCGTATTTTCCCGGCTGGCTGACAGTGCGGTGCCCAGGCAAGTGCAGTTGGGATGAGCTGTGGGGGGCAAGGCATTATGGTCTGGGGTGAGTTGGGGCTGGGGGGGCAAGGGCTGCACTGCGATTGGGGAGAGTTTGGGGGGCAAGGAAGCACAGTCTGAGGCGAGTAAGGGGGGCAAAGGCTGCACTGTGTCTGAGGTGAGTTGGGAGGGCAAGGCAACATGGTCTGATGGTACTGTACAAGCACATTTGGGGGGGTAGGTGGAGGGAAGCAGCCACGCAATAGGGAAACCTTGTATAAAGTGACCATTCCTCCAGAGCTGAGACAGTTCAGGCGCAACCACATTGCCATGCAATGTGTTGGACCTCTAGCTTACCTGCCCACTCAAGCAACACAGAAGCAAAAAGTGCCACCAAATGCTCCTGAGCTTTTCACCCCTCAGGCACAGACTGCAAACTAATGAGTATTTTAGTGGATTGAAGAACAGTTGGATGACTGGGCAAGTTATACAATCCTCTTGCGAAAGCTGACCATGGAGCAGTCACCCATGCCCAGGCTGTGCAACTACATCTTCTTCACCTTCCGAACACTGCCGCTACGTCTTGATGCTACCCCGACATCACAGCAGAGGTGGAGGCAGCCTGCTGACTGCCACACCATGTCTGTGATGACCTTGCCTGCTTTCGGGGTTCTGCTGTGTGGCAGTGGCACCCTCCTCGGCCTGTGGAGCTGGAGCAGCTGGGGTCACAGGAGGAGGAAATTTGGATGGGCTGGACAGTCACCTGGGTGGATGGTCCCGGGGTGTCCACCTGCTGATCCTTCTCCCTATGTGTTCCCAAGGGCCCATGGCTGGCTCCTTGAGGAGAATGGGAAGCTGGAGTGAGATCAAGTTGCCCCACACCGCTCTCATATTGACACTGTTGGAGGCCAACTATGGTGTCAGATGTGCCTGTGACAGACCGATGCCCTAGACCAAGGTCTCCATGGCAGCTGCCATCCTGCCAGTGTTGACCTCAGTGTGTTAGCATGCCAATGCAATCACCTCAGACTGAAGACAGACAGACTCCATCATGCCTTGCAACCTGAGGAGTGCAGCGGACATCCCTTCCTATTGTTCCCAAGCTTGTCTTTGCAGCTCCAACGACTGAGGTATGATCGAGTCCAGAGGCTCGTCATCTGCCTCGGACTCAGCAGGTTTCTGATCTCCAACCGTCTTCTAATTCCCAGACACCAGGGAAGTCCCTGCCGCCACCTGCTGTGGATCAGACAGTGTGATGTGCTCACCAGGCTGTGACCCTAAGGCTACTCTAAAACTGGGTCCCACTGAGATGTGTGTCTCTGCGCTGGTGGAGGGTGTGGGTGAGCTCTGTGACGGGTTTTCAAAGAAGGTATCATCAGATTCTTCTTCTGAGGTGTCTTCAGGGCTTTACTCGAGGACCTGAGTCATGGACCATTTTGACTGCTCCCCAGATGTGCCTGCGAAAGCAAGGAGAGGTAATTACTGCATGGCAGGGGACTGCAGAACAGGGGAACTGACTCTCAGCATGATGTCAGATGGATGTTGCACTGCTGGATCCTCACTTGGTTGAGCACTGCCGACTTCACCATCAGCAAAGGAATGGTCAAGATCCTTGCCAGCCAGCTGAATGACTCTATTTTCCAAGTCCGTGAGGACCTTCATTTCAGGCATTCCTCCACCAGCCTGTGACCTCTCCCTTTTGTTGTGTGCCAGATTGTCCTGCATGAATAGAGATGGAGAGAGTGTAAGCAGGACACCTGCCAGGCCAGATACCAAGGGTGCATGCCATGTGTGTGGGTCATGAGTAGTACCATGGACAGGATAAGGACACAACCCGCAGATAAATGAAGGTGTGTGTGAGAGAGTGAATGGTAATGTCCCTTAAACTGGCAGTGAGTGAGATCCCTGTTGATGTGTGATTGGTTTGTGAGTGCATGAGTTAAGAGCGATGAGAACAGTGATTTACCCTGCCGGAACGGAGGAGATCATTTATGGCACTGGATGGCTGTCCTCTTTTGCAGGACATTGACACTGACCTCCAGTGCCACTGCCTTCCATGCTGGATTGGTGAACTTGCTTGCTGGTCTTCGCCCAAAGTGGGGGTAGAGGACATTGGGGCGGGCCTCCACTGCATCCAGTAGGTGCTCAAGCGAGGTATCACTAAATTTGGGGACAGCATGTTTCCTCCCTTTTGCAGCCATCAGTTCCTAACAGCTTCCTATTTCTTGAAGAGTGCTAGCTCTGTGCAGGGGCGCCCTTTAATATGGTGCCAGGTTTACTGAAAGCCTGAGGTGACGGCGTGGCGGGTGAATCAGAGGCTGCCCTGCCAGCAGCCTGACGTGTTTCCTGGGAATGCATAATTAATGAGGGGGACGCACCGGGAGTGGGACGATGTAGCGTTAAAAACCGCCATTGCAGCCAGTGGGTAAAATGTCCTTTTGCCCCGCCTGCTACCACATTTAGTGCAAACCTGGGATGTTTCCGTCCTGAAAATTAAAACCACTGATGAAGTTTTCTGAATCGCATATGGCAAGGACCTGGCCCTTAGATTTGGTACAATTGCATATATCATTTTTAATAAAATGTAAAATGTAATCCTCAGAGAAAGTCAACGCAGCAATAAACTAAATTGAAAATTCAATTTACGCTTCTGTCAGACTCATACTCCTGCTGTAATTTGTGATCTAGTGACACTTTTTATTATGTATGGATGTCAAGAAATAATGCATATTACTATTAAAATGCTGAATTTTTATTTATCTGCTCCCATTTCGATGAACTATTATTTTTCTAATTCAAAGCTTCATTACACTTTTTAATAGCATGTTTATATATGCCATATATAACCAGTTTAACTCCAATGCTTGGATAATAAATATTAATCTTACTGCATCAGGGACAGCTTAAATAGTTTGCGTTCAGGAATACTGGGGCTAAAAATCTGCAGCCTTTATGATTTTCTCCCACAGTAATTCTGGTGGAATGCACTAGGAGCACCAGGATATGAGCAGGACTTGGGATAGGCTGGGACTGAGGGGTCCAGCTCTGCTTTGTTGATGTCCTAGCCTCTGCCAGTGGCATTGGAGGGTGAAAACAAAGACTTCCAATGTCTGGATTCCAATGAGCAAGGAAGCAGGTACACCAGCCACCCAACCAGCCAACCGCTTGGGGGTCCAGAACATGCACTTGTAAATACCAAGGATTTCTCCTGGAGCTTATTCAACCCCCTTACAAATATGGCCAATATAGTCAGAAATAAGCTCTTTCCAAGAGACATGATTGGTGGTGAGGGTGTAGGGGTGGCAGGGGGTGGGGGGGGGGGAGGGGGGGCGGCGGGGGTGGGGGGTGCAGGTGGTGGGGGTTGTGTGTGGGGTGGTGGGTTGGAAAGCAAACAGACTTGTGGAATCAACAGCATTTAGTTTATTGCCTAGCCTGGTTGTTCAGGCACTCACCATTTGGCTGTAAGTTAAGGGATCCTCCATGAATATGCAAATTCTGATGTGGTCAGCAGTGGAGATCTGAGGCAGGTATGTGCTAGCTCTTACAGTAAATACCCAAGGATTTTCAAGAAAGACTTTAAAAAACTGAGCTTTCTCAATACAACATCTGATTATCGAGCAGTATTATGGGAGTGTTTATAATCACTAGAGCATCAGACGGAGCAGATAGAAGCAGACCGTTTCTAGTAGTTGAGAACCAAGAATGAGGGGCTGTAGATATAAGATTGAATGTAAAGATGTAGATAAGAGATCAAAAAAAACTTCTTCACACTAAGAAAAATGAGGTTGTGGAATTCATTTCAGGGAAGTGTGCGTGGTGCCACTTGCAGCTCCAGAAATAGCTCACCAGCCATAGTGCCAGGGTTGGGGGGTGGGGAGGGTGGTGGGTGGGTTCGGGTGGAGTAAAGATCAGTCAACTCAGACATTAGTAAAGGACATTAGAAAATTTGGGGGTTGGGGGAGATGGGAAAGGCATTCCAGTGTGGGTCCACAACATTGTCCATCTTTGGATACTTTCCTACACACACCATCTGATCTAAGTTAAAATCTACCCTGAATGTCTTTTTAAAGTTCAGGAGAGGGGCTCGAGTGAGTTCTCAGGCGAAGCATTAAGATGAATTTGTAGCAGAGATAGAGGCACTAGATTAAGGGACCTCAATGAGAGGAAAGAATTGGAGGAATAGAGAAAGGGGGATGGGATTGAAGATAGGACATGGAGAGAAGGAGATTAGGAGGAGGAAGGAAAGGAAGTGAAGAGATGGAGACAAGGAAGCAAAGGCAGGGAAACTTGTAGTAAGTATAATTAGCCTGCAATTTCATTTCAATGAGAAAACTTCACTGCCTCCCAAGCTTCAATATATTTTTCAGTTGGTGGAGGAGGAGTGAGATGAAACCTTCTTCAATTGAGGACCCCAATTTTAGTTATAATTGGGGGAGAGTTCTAAGGTGACTTTCCTACCATTCTGGAATAAGACTTTAGCCCCATTGGAGGAGGGGATTTGACAGTTTAGCCTTCCTCCTATGATTATATGTCTGTAAATGGCTTAGAGTGTTGGATATGATGATGGAACTACCTGGCTAGTCATTTCATGCATGTTATTGTGGTGATGTTTGGTCCATGCTCTTGGTCAGTTGGAACACGTACATATCTGGCCTCTGGTTGTGGCTTCTCATGATGTCGAACCACCTGGTGCAGCCTTTGCTTTCTGTATTGGCACTTCCAGTGTCCCCTGGTGCCAAGTACCTTGCATACGTCATTGAAAGCTGGGCAATTCCTGGGTACATATGTGAGGGTGCACCACCATTGTATTGCTTACTAGGCTTCCGTGCGTTGGCTATTTTGTCAATGGCGGATAAATTACACATAGCCTGTAGACTCTGAGTATCCAGTAATATAGCTTCATACTTTCGTCTGCTTTGTAGCAATGCTTCCACACTGTAACCTTTGGGTTGGTCCAAGAGGTCTTTTCGGAGCCCTTCTATTGGGGTAGTTGCTATCACTAGGTTGTTTATTCTGTCGGCCAGCTCTGCTTCTGCCTAATCATAACCACACCCATTGCCTCTGTGTCTGTAAAAAATTGATCTGTAGGCCCAGTTTTTCACTATGTTGGAGGGCCTCTCTAATTTGGCGAAAATAGAGGAATTGCCCAAAAATCATATATCCTGCTGCCTGCATACCCCAAAGGAAGAAAGAGAAGGAGAAGCAGGACAACCAGGTACTACCCTGTAGGAAGGATGTACAGACATAGGACATCCTACCTCAATAAGACAGAGAACCAGCGTCAAAGGTGACTGAGCCTAAGCCATGAGGTGATGATAGACATATGTCACATGGTCTAGCAGCAACTCGAACCACAATCCATTGATCCCCATGCCCGGCCTGGCTGTCAGGGTAACCAGCACTTTCAACTTCTATGCCTCAGGATCTTTCCCAGGATCATTAGGAGACCTGTCTGGTATATCCCAGTAGGCAGCACACAGCTGCATTAAGGCTGTAACTAATGCCCTGTTTGCTCATGTGGGGAATCACATTATTTTCCCTATAGATTTGGCGTCTCAATGCAGAGAGCCACAGCCTTTTTCCCAATTAGCAGGCCTCCCTCAGGTGTAGTGTGTTATTGATTACATCCATGTTGCCCTGAAGGCTCCAAATCAACATGTTATCCTTTGTCAAGCAGAAGTCGTTCCACTCACTCAATGTACAAGTGGTTTGTGACCACCTCAGGGTTTTCCTTCATGTGTGTGCAAGGTTCCCTGGCAGCTGCCACGATTCCTTCACATTGAGGACTTCCCAAATCCCTCAGCTATTTCAGCCACCAAGGCAGACCCATGGTTGGCTTCTAGGGAATAGGGGCTACCCCTTACTTGGATAATGACCCTTTTATAGGAGCCCACAAACAGAAGCAGAGCACAACAACAGCAGCCAAGACATCAGGGGTACCATCGGGCAGCCAATTGGCATCTTAAAGATGAGCTTCAGGTGCTTCGCTCACTCAGCTGGGGCTTTGCAATATGCCGCAGCAAAGGTATCATGAATAGTAATGGTGTGCTGCATGCTGCACAACATTGTGGAGCGGAGGAGCAAACAAATTGATGATGACAAGGCCATGGGCAGAGCTCCAACCCCTGGGGAGAAGGGGGATGAGGAGGAAGCCCCTGTCCAATCAGAAGATTCCAAAAAGTATGAGGATGAGGAGGCTGCCAATGGCAGAGCAGCTGGAAGGTATTGCCATGTAGCTAGGGCTGACATTGCAAGAGGGGATAATCACTGGATGAGTCCTTGGACAAAATAGATTCTCTCAAGGTCCTCTGATATCGCAATTGCCATCAGCCAGTCCCTAGTGACATACTTCCACCTAAAGAACCTTGTACAATAACTCCACAATTACACAAGAGACTGCCCATACCCCACAACAGAGACAATTAAAATCAATGAGTTGGACTCAGTCACAATCCTATGGCTGAAACCTTCACCATCATAACCATGGACATCATCATAATATAAACACACAGGGTAATAAGTCATTCACAACCTGGCCCCCTCACATGAACACCAATGACTGTAAATGAAGGGCATCTCGTGCATGAGGAGCCCATAACTGTGCAACAACAGCTCTTTGAAAGAACTTGTGTCCCATCCATTCTGGCCAATGGCCCAGTTTCTCACATGGCTACTACATGCATCATTCCTATCTTCCATACACATCTGCTTACAGCACAAAGCACATTGTGTGACACCTGCCATGCAAATGCAGCCAAGGTAGTGGGCACAGCAGACAGCCAATATTACCTGGACATTTCATGGCGTACCTAGCTGTGATGTCCACACCTAGGCCAATGTGTAACACTAGTGCAGATGAACACCTTGTACCCAGTGCTCATGCTTGAGATGTACCTGCTGCTAGCATCTCCTCATGGAGTCTGATCATTGAGCCTCCTGCTTGAATGGTCAATGAAAGATTAAAGGAAAATCTCAGTGCTTAAGCCTTTGAACACTAGAATCTTATGTGATACAGCAGAGAAGCAAGAAGCCCTCCAAAGCATCACAAATCAGCTGACAACCTTGATCCTGCTGACAGCACATCAAGTTGGACCTCAGCATGCCAATCAAGATGGACCTCAGCATGCCACCCTCATTATTACTGGTAAGTACCACCTTCATAATGTTAACATTCTTTTTGAGCTCTCTAGTGTGCAGGCGGTGAGTTAGGTACAAGTGTAAGTAAATATATATTAAAGAAGTGTTCAAGTGTACTATACACAATGTGAAAAGTGTAACCATGGTGAACCCATTAGCGCTCAAGGTGAGGCGGTGCCCTTCGCTCTCGCACATTCTTACAAAGTGACTCTAAGTTGCCTTGGAGGTAGGCTGCTCATTTCTCTGCCTAAACGGCAATAAGCAGTTTGTTGTGTGGCTTCATCGTGCAGGCACCCATTAGGGACCTCCTTCAGACTGTGGCCTCTGCATCTCTGCATGGGCAACCATGGTCACTGGCACATGTGGAGCAGACGAGAGCTTTGGAGGTGGGCCAGGGGAGGTGGAGGAAGTTGAGAGTGCTGAGAAGCTCCCGGTATCTTCACCCTCCTCAGTAACCTCTATTGCCCTGGTTCTGCCTTCAGATGGCGTTAATGGGGCTGGCAGCTGATACGCAACAGTCATCCATTCCAGCAACCACTGTGCCAACAGTGAGACCATCCTGTTCAGGATATGCAGCTCGTTATGTATTCCATGGATGTCAGCGCTCATACTCTGAGTGGATTGATTCAGGCTACTGATGGAGGCTTGCACCCTTTCCTGGCTGAGACACTGCTTTTGTATCCACTCTGAGTGTTGCTACGTCAGATTGTCTTTCCATGAGATTGGCCAATCTCTCATGGTCAGAGCTCATACTGTTGAGCCCCTGGGACAATGTGGAGCTCATGATGGTGATGGACTCATCCATTTGCAGTACTAGAGCTCCCATTGCCTCAGGGAACTCTGCCAAATGTTCACACATCTGCTGCTGATTATCTAAATACTGTGCCCCAAAAGGTGACTCCAGAGGCTCCACGCTTCTGCCCACTGGAGCATCGTTATGACTTTTCTCACCCCTCCGAGGGTGCTGTGTACAGACGCCTCTGACTTTGACACCACACTGGTGTGGTGACTTTCACCCTGTGCCACCAACTCTAAACGTGCGCTACGTCCCTCCAAAATTGAGTTGCTGGAGTGTGGGCTAGTATGATGTGACACTGCCTTCTTGGACATCTCTTCCTCCTTTTGATGTCCAAGGGATGATCTGGACCAGGGTGGGTGAGGGAGCAGAGCTGGGCCTCTTGCACTCACCGCAGCCACTATTTGAATCCAGGCTTTCTTGGTTGCTGCAGGGGCCTTACGCTGGCCAGCAGGACCTCCTCATCTGGACTTCTTCCACCAAAACATGCATGTCCTGGTCAGAAAAGTGTGGGGCAGCTGGACCCATCCGTTCCCCCATGTCTCCTCTGTGTGACATTCTATGAATAAAAATATAAGACTAAAAGGCTTTTGGGGCCGGACCACTATTACATGCCGGCAGGCCAATTAAGGCCCACCTAGCATGAATCGTGTGTTGCAGGGTTCAGCGCTGCCTGTGTTGGGGGGGTGGGTAGGAGGGCAAGCGGGAACTTCTCACACGCATGCGGGTGCATTGGAAAGATTCCTGAGGCTCAGAGCTGATTCAGGGGGATGAACAGTTTTCAAAATAAAAAATAAAGAATTTTAAGGTGTAAAAAAACATGTCCCCTCATGAAGCTCTGTCACATGAGCAGAGACATGTTAGAAATTAGGATGATTTTTTTTATGATAAATCAAAACCTCAGAGCCTGAATATGAAATATAGTCCAGGTGGTAAAGTTTCTCTGGGCCTCAATATTTGAGTTATCTTTCTCCCTGGTCCTCACACACACCAATTAAAACCAAGACCAAGATGTTTATTCATTAATGAAGAGAATTTTATATTGTAGAAGTGGATCTTTGACATTAATGCTGTCACAACGGATCAACAATCTCCCCAGCTCCAATGCTGAGGCTGGGAGAGATGCCATTTATTTCAAGAGCCTCATTCTCCACCAGGTGAAGTTGCACAATGAGGCATTCTTCTGCTGAGAGGATGGCATGACAAACCTATGAATGGCTCTAAGGCATGTGCCACCGTCCGAGGGATGGTGTGCATCCAGTGAAAGTGACAATCAAAGCAGATGCATCACGACTGGGACTGATGTACATTGGAGGAATGTGTTGACTTTGCCTTTTCAGAATGTGTGATGAGAATCAGGGGAGTTGCATGAGATGATATGTTATAGGAGGATTGGAGTAACTGGAAGTGGTGGAAATATGAAGCGAGAGGAGTTACTGAAGTCAGTGAGGCAGTGAAGGAAGTGCAGATAAAAGAATAAACGATTGATGCTGATGAACGTGAAGTGGATGTGAGGAGTGCACGATTGACATGACAGACTGGGTGCACTGCAGAATTCAGATACATCGTTATGGAGAGAATCTTCAGCTCAGCTAGTAGGGGCGGGGCCCACTCGCCGAGGCATAAGATAACGCGGGGTGACGTCGGGCGTGCGTCCCAACATCACCGCGCGTCATATAGATTTTCAGTTCGGCGGGCGGGCAGCCAAATCGGCTGCGCACCCGCCAAACTGTTAAAGGCCTATTAAGGCCATTTAACTAATGATTAAAATAATTAACGGAGCTGCCCGTCCAACCTTAAGGTTGGCAGGCAGGCAAAGAGCCCAGGCGGCCTTCACCTTTTTCATGGAACCTCAAAAACGGGCGGGATGAGGTTTCATGAAAGATTTTAAATTTTCTCAAAAATTTTGATTGAAATTAATGCACATATCCCAGCTCATGTGACAGTTTCACATGAGGGGACATGTCATAAAAATATTTTCCACACTTTATTGAATTGTTAAAACTTAAAACTAATCTCCTTTCGCACATGCGAAAGAGCGCACTCCTGACTCAGGGAACCCCCCCTGCCCGCACAGGGAACGCTCAGCACTTCCAGGTGCACGTCACGCTGGGCAAGCCTTAATTGGCCCGCCCATGTAAAATGGCGGCATGGACCTGACCGGGGGCGCTGATTGGGTCCACCCCCGCTCCCGCACCACCCTCCTGATGGGGGGAAAATTCTACCCTATGTTGCTGATCTTTCCTAACCTCGTCAGGTGATTGAAGCATTTGCTACACTGTGTCCTCGAGCTCACAACAATGATCCTGCTTCTGAGCTCTCCTGCCACTTCCAGCTACACTTTCTTTGTGGAGGCAGTGAGTTATTCCTCTTCAGTTTTGGGAAAGAGGCCCTCCTCTTGGGGCCAAAATACACCCAGTGGAACATCCAGGGAAGTTTCTGTGTACCCAGGAATAACCTTCACTTTCCTTGAAGTCATCTCTATATTTTCTTCATATTACACAATCATCTTACCTTCAAGAATCTCCCTCTACTTCATTTTTAAAATGTATTCTTTCACAGGATGCGGGCATCGTTGGCTAAACCAGTATTTATTTCCCATCCCTAATTGCCCTTCAGAAGGTGGTGGTGCGCCACATTTTTGAATGACTGCACTCCGTGTGGTGTAGGTACACCCACAGCCTGTTAGGGAGGCAGTTTCAGGATTTTGTCCCAGCGACAGTGAATGGACCGTGATATTGCCCCAGTCAGGATGGTGTGCGACTTGGAGAAGTTGATGGTGATGTTCCTATGCACCTGCTGCTCTTATCCTTCAAGATAGTAGAGGTTGCGGGTTTTAGAAGGTGCTGTCAAAGGAACCTTGGTGAGTTACTGCTGTGCATCCTGTAGATGATACACATTGTGCGTCAGTGGTGGAGGGAGTGAATGTTGAATGTGGTTGTTTGGGTCCCAATCAAGTGAGCTGCTTTGACCTGGATGGTGTTGAGCTTCTTAAGTGTCGTTGGAGCTGCACTCATCCAGGCAAGTGGGGAGTATTCCACCGCACTCCTGACTTGAACCTTGTAGATGGTAGACAGGATTCGGGGAGTTAGGAGGTGACATACTCTCTGCAGAATTCCCAGCCTCTGACCTGCTCTTATAGCCACAATATTTATATGGCTGGTCCAGCTCAGTTTCCGGTCAATGATAACCCTCAGGATATTGATAGTGTGGATTCAGCTATGGTAATGCCATTGAATGTCAAGGGGAGATGGTTGGATTCTGTCTTGTTGAAGTATGCCTTAAGGTAGCTGAAGGGAAAATGCATTACCTGGGTCTGTGAAATGCATGCTGAAACTATGGAGCCTCAAAATACTGAAGTAAAATCATAATGAGGTATGTAAAATTGGGAAACCCCACACGTCCTGCAATGCTGCATAGTCGTGGCCTGCTATCACCTTCCACTCCATTCCCACCTCCATTTTCCAGGTTAATAATAAAATTGGGCATTTACAGTGCCACCCGCAGGCATAAAGAGCCCTACATTTAATGCATTTTAATGGAACATTGTGATCGACTCAGGAATTTTATATAATTAGTGTTATGGGATGGTTACATCAATGGAAATTGTATTCAGTTGACTGCTTTCATTGAGATTAAGATCTTAATATAATTTTGTCTGATGCTATGACATCTTTCATTGCAATATACAGGTATGGACATATTCAGAAGAGACAGCACTGACTTAAAGTAGATTGAAAGATGCCATTGTAGACTATAACAAGGACTTTGGGTAATCTCAATCAATGCCTTAATCTTATTTATTTATGGCACAATCTCTGAGTTCAGTGCTCCTGAATTGAAATCATCTCAATTGAATATTAATTAAATCTTATTTGTGTTGCTGCTATAGATAGTATTTCTAGTAACATATTTAAATTTCTATATTAATGCAACAAAATCTAATGCATTAAAAACAAACCTGAATATTAAATAACAATAAAAGTCAATTGCTTAGTTACTGAAGCTAAAAGATTTGTTAGGCATATCTCAGTTTTAATTCAAGACATTGAGGAGTTAAAAGCATAAATACCCTATCAATGATGATTTATTTTATCTGTGACTGGATTCCTGTTTTATAAATGTGTTAATTGAGGCAAGTAATGGTTTTTATTGGTGAAATATTTTCTCATGCCTAAAATGTGTCAGATCGCTAATTCTTACTGCAGTATGGTATATTTATATTCTCATAATGTTGTTTGATAGAATATTTGCATTAACTGTAGTTTTTTTGATCAGTATCAATCAGTTTTTACAAGAAATAAATAAATGCAGTGATTTTAATGTGAATATTCCCCATAAAGGTCTGGGAGAAAAGAAAGTTTAATAGTATATAGATGGTATTATCTTGTTCTATTTACTGATTAATTAAAATAACATTGATAAACTTTATCACGTATATCAATGCTAGTATAATTATAGCTGGGTTAACAATGCACTATATTTTTTGAGTATTTTGGATTATCATTTAGACTTTATGTTGGTGTTGGAAATTATAGTTAGCCACATTGGTTTCTTCATTTTAAGTTTACTACCTGGGGAAGACTTTTATTACTTAGATGGTAAGTCAAAACTGAAGAGGAACTGATATTGGTTTTAGCAGGAAAGGTGAATCACAGGAAGCGCTTGATGCAGAAACTCTAATACCTAAGTTCATAAAGAAGGTTCAGTGAGTTGTAACAGTTATCTATTGCAAATAACTCCAGTGAAAATTGAGTGCTAAATATAAAGATTATTTGGTAGCTACCTTTAAAAGAAGCTTTTTAAATTTGTTTTATAATTATCTTCTTTTTTCACCTGAACTTTCCTCACTTCATTTTTATGGTTTCACTACAGATTTAATATTGTAATTCATTTAGTGCCCAAGTATTGTACAAAATACAATGTGCATCCACAACTTAAACAATGGCTTAATTGCATTATTCATCATTAATGAAACAGATGAGTGTTTGTTTAAGCATTTGTGCAAAATATTTGGAGCTATAGGTGATAGTCTAAGTCATAAGTTGTTTTCTACACAAAGTCGCTAATGATACACTTCGATTTAATTCCCAAGTGATGCAAATCTACTTTCACACAGATCAGTTGTAACAAATGGTATCAAAGACTTGACAGACCTCTCTGACAACTTGGAAATTCTGGTCACATTTGGACCCATTAATCTGCCAACTGCTTTTGTTGGAACCAAATTTTCCACTAAGTGCTTGGGTACACAGCCATGCAGCAACCTGAAAGTCTCCTGCAGGCCTTATACCATTTAAATATTGTGCATACACACACCACAAAAAAATTTAAAGGGACTGGATGTTTAATAAACTGGCAGTGCAAAATAATGCAATTTTATAAGGAATATTAGTTGGAACTCAATTTTGATATGGCCGGGATACGTCTGCAGCATGGATATTGCAGGAACAATTGTGAAAATTTTGCAGACACAACTTTTTACATTTCACTTGATTAAGAACGGAGATCTCCCATCAGTTTCATCTAAAACTAGGATGACAGACGGGTCAGTCTAACCTATATGCACTATGAATAGTTAAGACACCACTCTAATTTTGATCAGAGCGGAGCCAGGAAAATAAAAGATCGCGAGAAACAGCGAGACTGAGATGGAGCCAGGAAGATAAAAGAGGATAAAAGGGTGGCAAATGTAACCCCACTATTTAAAAAAGGAGGGAGAGAAAAAACAGAATTACAGACCAGTTAGCCTAACATCAGTAGTGGGGAAAATGCAAGGGTCTATTATAAAAGACATGGTAACAGAACACTTGAAAAGCATTATGGGATTAGACAAAGTCAGCATGCGTTTAGAAAAGGGAAATCATGCTAAACTAATCTACTGCAGTTTTTTTGAGGATGAGGAGGTAGAATAGATAAGGAAGAACCAGAGGATGTGGTGTATTTGGATTTGATAAAGTCCCACAGAAGCTAATGGGCAAAATTAAAGCACATGGGATTGGGGATAATATACTGGCATGGATTGAGAATTGGTTGACAGACCAGAAACAGACAGTGGGATAAATGGGTCTTTTTCCAGGTGGCAGGCAGTGACTAGTGGTGTACCGCAGGGATCAGTGCTTGGGCCTCAGCTGTTCACGATATATATAAATGACTTGGATGAGGGAACTAAATGCAATATTTCCAAGTTTGCTGATGACACAAAACTAGGCGGGGTTGTGAGGAGGATGCAAGGAGGCTTCAGGGCGATTTAGACATGTTGTGTGTGTGGGCAAACACTTGGCAGATGCAGCAAAACGTGGATGAATGTGAAGTTATACACTTTGGTGTGAAAAAGGGAAAGGCAGAGCATTATTTAAATGATGATGTATTAGGAAATGTGGATGTACAAAGGAATCTGTGTGTCCCTGTACACCAGTCAATGAAAATAAATAGGCAGGAGCAGCAAGCAATTAGGAAGGCAAATGGTGTGCTGGCCTTCATTGCAAGAGGATTTGAGTTTGGAGTAGGGGAAGGCCTTGGTGAGACCACACCTGGAGTATTACGTGCAGTTTTGGTCTCCCTGCCTAAGAAAGGATACACTTGCCACAGAGGGAGTGCAGCGAAGGTTCACTAGGCTGATACCGGGGACGGCAGGACTGTCGTATGAGGAGAGATTGGTTCGACTGGGCCTGTATTCACTAGAGTTTAGAAGAATGAGAAGAGATCTGATTGAAACGTATAAAATTCTAACAAGGCTGGACAGACTGGATGCAGGGAGGATGTTTCCCCTGGTTCAGGAGTCTATAACCATGGGGCCACAGTCTCGGGATATGGGGCAGGCCATTTAGAACTGAGATGAGGAAAAATTTGTTCACTCAGAGGGTTGTCAACCTGTGGAATTCTCTACCACAGAAGGCTGTGGAGGCCGGGTCACTGAGTATATTCAAGAAAGAAATTGATAAATTTTTGGATATTAGGGGCATCAAGGGGTATGGAGAGAAAGCGGGAATATGGTGTTGAGGTAGAGGATCAGCCATGATCATATTGAATGGTGGAGCAGGCTCGAAGAGCCAAATGGCCTACTGCTGCTCCTATTTTCTATGTTTCTATGATTGCTGTAGTACCCTTGTTACATGCATCTCTAATTTCCTGTTTAATGGCATCCCCTACCTTATCACTACTCTTTGGAGGCCTATAGACAACATACACTAATATTTTTTGCCCCTTGTTGCTTCTTCGCTCCACTCAGACTGATTCTACATCTAGATTTCTGGACCAATATCCTCTCTCACTATTGCGCTGATTTCATTTTAACTAATAACACCATGCCACCTCCTTTTCCTTTTTGCCTGTCCTTCTTAAATATCGAATATCCTTGGATATTCATTTCCCAGTCTTGGTCACCCTGCAGCCATGTCTCTGTAATTGCAATCATATCCTACCCGTTTACATCTATTTGCACTGTTAATTCATCTAACTTATTGCAAATGCTCCGTATATTCAGATACAGTGCTTTTAGATTTGTCTTTTTAATATTTTTACATATTTTTTTGAACTATGGCCCTATTTGTTGCTAGCCCTTGTTTCTTCCGCCTTCCACTTTTGCTTTCTACTTTTCTGTCTTTCACTGCTATCTTTGTTTTCCTCTCTTGTGCCTTCCTACTCAGGTTCCCATCCCTCTGCCAATCTTGGTTAAACCCTCCCCCACAGTCTGACTGAATACCCGTGTGAGGATATTGGTCCTAGTCCTGCTGGGGTGCAACTCATCCAGTTTGAACAGGCCCCACCTTCCCCAGAATCGGTCCCAATGCCTCAGGCATCTAAATCCCTTCCTCCGATATCATCTCTCTAGCCACGCATTCATCTGGTTAATTCTCCTATTCCAGATCGCACCAGCACATGGCACTGGGAGTAATCCTTAGATTACTACTCTTGAGGTCCAGTTTTTAATTGATATCCTAGCTCCCTATGTTCTGCTTGCGGGACCTCATCCCTCTTTTAACCTTTGTTGTTGGTACCAATATGGACCACGACCTCTGGCTGTTCACCCTCCCCCTTCAGAATGTCCTGTAGCTGCTCAGTGACATCCTTGACCCTGGCGCCAGGGAGGCAAAATACCATCCTGGTGTCACGTCTGTGGCCACAGAAACATCTACCTGTTCCCCTTACGCTCGAATCCCCTAACACCATTGTTCTCCCACTCTTTTTCCTCTCCTGCCCCCATATGGCTGAGGCACTTGTAGTGCGGCGAACTTGGCTCTTGCTGCATGCCCCTGAGAAACCATCTCCCCTGGCAGTACCCAAAATGGAAAATCTGTTAGAGGGAGATGGACCCAGGGGACTCCTGCACTACCTGTCTAGTGCTTTTACTCTGTCTGGCGGTCACCCATTCCCTTTCTGTCTATGCACTCTTTACCTGCGGTGTGACCACCTCACTGTATGTGCTATCCATGATGATCTCAACCTTGCTGATGCTCCACAGTGACTCCAGCCGCAGCTCCAGCTCCGAAAAGTGGATTTTGAGTAGCTGCAACTGGAGACATTTCCAGTACACTTGGTCGACCTGAACACTAGAAATGTCCCAGACTTTCCACATTGCGCAGGAGGAGCGTTCCACTAGGCTGAATTGCTCTGCCATGACTTACCCTAAATTACTCCCTTTCTTTTGTTTCCTCTAGTTTAAGGAATATTAAATATATACTAGGGACCTTACTTTACTGCTTATGCTTTAAACACTACCTAATCCAAATTAATCTTATTATGAAGACAACCTTACAATTACTAATAAACGATACTAAAATTATAAGATAAATAAGCAAAACAAGTAAAATATTCACAATCATTCACTTAGCTAGTTCCCTATGATGTTACACTTGATTTTCTCCAAATCTGGTCGGTTCACTGAGATCCACATCAGCAGCAGTAGCAGCTTGCTTCTTTATCTGCCCAGCTCCGCTCTCAGCCTCGCTCTTTCTCATGCTCCTTTATCAGTCCAGCTCCGCTGTCAGTCTTGTTTCTTCTTAAGCTCTTCTATCTGCCCAGCTCCGCTCTCAGTCTCACTCTTTCTCATGATCTTTTACCCTCCTGACTTCACTCTCACTCTCGCTCTTTCTCATGCTCTTTTATCCTCCCGGCTCCACTCTCACTCTCACACTTTTTCGCACTCTTTTATCCTCCTGGCTTCGCTCTCAGTCTCGCTCTTTCTCGCGCTCTTTTATCCTCCCGGCTCCACTCTCACTCTCGCTCTTTCTTGTGCTCTTTTATTCTCCCGGCTCCACTCTCACTCCCGCTCTTTTTCGCAGCTCAGAGAGTAAACTTGCAAGGAGCGTAAAAGCAGACTGTAAAAGTTCCTATAACTGTGCAAAAGGAAAAAGATTAATGAAGGCAAATGTAAGCCCCTTACAGTCTGAAACAGGAGAATTTATAACATAAAACAAGGAAATGGCAGAGCAATTAACCAACTACTTTAGTTCTGTCTTCACAGAGGAAGACACAAGTAACATCCCAGAAATGTTAGGGAAGCAAGGGTCTAGTGGGAAGGAGGAATTGAAGGAAATTAGAATTACTAAAACAATAGTGCTGGAGAAATTAATGGGACTGAGAGCCAATAAATTCCAAGCGCCTGATAATCTACATCCCAGGGTACTGAAGGAGGTGGCCATGGAAATAGTGGATGCGTTGGTTGTCATCTTCCAAAATTCCGTAGATCCTGGAACAGTCCCGGCAGATTGGGAGGTGGCAAATGGAACCCCACTATTTAAAAATAGGACGGAGGGAGAAAACAGGGAATTACAGACCAGTTAGCCTAATATCAGTAGTAGGGAAAATGCTAGAGTCTATTATAAAGGATGTGATAAAAGAACACTGTTATCAACGGGATTAGACAAAGTCAACATGGATTTATGAAAGGGAAATCATGTTTGACAAACCTGCTGGAGGTCTTTGAGGATGTAACTAGCAGAATAGATAAGGGAGAACCAGTTGATGTGGTGTATTTGGATTTTCAGTAAGCTTTTGATAAAGTCCCAGATAAGAGATTAGTGTGCAAAATTAAAGCACATGGGATTGGGGATATGCTTATTAGCATGGATTGAGAATTGGTTAACAGACAGGAAACAGAGTAGGAATAAATGGGTCTTTTTTAGAATGGCAGGCAGTGACTAGTGGGTTATTGCAGGATCAGTGCTTGGACCCCAGATATTCACAATGTATGTCACAGATTTAGATGGTGGAACCAAATACAATATTTCCAAGTTTGCTGACAGCACAAAACTTGGTGGGAATGTGAATGATGAGGAGGTTGTAAAGAGACTTCAAGATGATTTAGACAGGTTGAGTGAGTGGGCAAATACATGGCAGATGCAGTATAACGTGATAAGCGTGAAGTTATCCACTTCGGTAGGAAAAGCAGAATGGCAGAGTATTATTTAAATGGTGATGGATTGGAAAATGTTGTTGTACAAAGGGACCTGGATGTCCTTGTGCACCAACCACTGAAATCGAGCATGAAGATGCAGCAAGCAGTTAGGAAGGCAAATTGTGTGTTGGGCTTCATTGCAAGAGGATTTGAGTACAGGCGTAAGGAGGTCTTACTGCAGCTGTTACAGAGCCTTGGTGCGGCCACACCTGGAGTATTGTTAGTGGGCTTACCTAAGAAAGGATATACTTGCCATAGAGTGAGTGCAGCAAAGGTTCACCAGACTAATGGCAGGATTGTCGTAAGAGGAGCGATTGGGTCAACTCAGGTTGAATTCACTGGAGTTTAGAAGGGATCTCATTGAAATGTATAAAATCCTGACAGGGCTGGACAGACTGGATGCAGGAATTATGTTTCCTGTGGGGTTTAGAACAAGGGGTCACAATCTCAAGATATAGGGTAGGCCATTTAGGACTGAGATGAGGAGAAACTTCTTCACTCAGAGGGTGGTGAACCTCTGGAATTCTCTACCACAGAATGCTGTGGAGGCCACGTCACTGAATATATTTAAGAAGGAAATAGAAAGATTTCTGGACTCTACAGGTGTCAATGGGTATGGGGAAGGAGCGGGAGTATGGCATTGAGATAGAGAATCATCCATGATCATACTGAATGGCGGCGCAGGCTCGAAGGGCCGAATGATCTACTCCTGCTCCTATTTCCTATGTTTCTATGATCATCCCTTCTTGCTTGACATTTTCCAGAAACATTTTCAGACACTGCATATAGCAAGAATGTGGAGGATTATTTTTCTCAGACGCAAACATTATCCCACGTCAGTTTTAGGAAATGTAATTCTCAACATTGGGTGTTATTTGATCTTGTAACCACTGTACCTGCAAACTACAATATGTCCACATTTTCAGTGAGCTGTACTCTTCCTCCAGATGCTGTATTTTTAATGTATCCTATTGTAATTAACATCAACCGTATCAAAAAATAAGATTGTTTATACGGTGGCTTTGAATATTTTGTTTTCTCTAAGTTTTTATTTTATTTGTTTATGAGATGTGGGTGTTGTTGGCTAGGCCAGCATTTATTCCCCGTCTCTAATTGCCCTTGAGAAGGTGGTGGTCACTGCAGTCGCTGCAACCCATGTGGTGTTCTTTCACCAACAGTGATGTTAGGAAGGGTGTTCCAGGATTTTGACCCAGTGACAGGCAATGTAGTTCCAAGTCAGGATGTTGTGTGGCTTGGAGGGGAACTTTCAGGTGGTGGTATCGGCTGCTCTTGTCCTTCTAGGTGGTAGAGGTCACGGGTTTGGATGCTGTTGAAGGAGTCTTGGTGAGTTGCTTCAGTGCATCTTGTAGACAGCACACACTGCTGCCAATGTGTGTTGGTGGTGGAGGGAGTGAATGTTTGTGATGGGGTGCCAATCAAGTGGGCTGCTTTGTCTTGGATGGTGTCGAACTCCTTGAGCGTTGTTAGAGCTGCACTCATCCAGGCAAGTGGGGAGTATTCCATCACACTCCTGATTTGTGCCTTGTTGATGGTGGACAGACTTTGGGGACATTTTAAATTAACATTAAATATTAAAACATTATATTAACATTAAAATTAACCTTTTAAATTACAACATTTTACATTTTAATGACACTGTTCGTAATTCAACTTATGCATTTCAGAATTAATTTGGATTTTGTGCATGCTTAATAAAAATCAATGTTGTAAAGAGACAGGATTAGTCAGCCCTTGAAGTTGCTGAAAATAAGTCAAGATTTTCTCAATAGGATGACTGTTTTCAAAGCATAAAATAATTTAAATTCCTCTGCAAAAACCTGGTATAAAGATCAAAACCAGCACCTTGAAAGATAAGGGATATGGCACTATGCAAAGGAGGAGGAAATTATGGGCAGCAGCAAGCAAAGATATTTTTTAAAGCTGAACATATTCACCCAAGGAACCTTCCAGCATATTTGTGACCTGTGCCTATTATCTTGTGTACTTGTCAGATCAGAAGTGACCTTGGTAATATTATTTATTGCAGGCCTTTCTTTTAACTCTCTAATTCTTAACAAAGCAAACGGCAGCTCAATTTACAAAAAATGTTTAAACATGACCAAATGCTGCCAGCAAACTCAAAATATTATTTTATTTAACTGACTACAGTACCATTAATGCTGGTGACTGAGAGGCTGCAGCTCTAATTTAATGCAAATTGTAACAAGTTACAATGAAACAGAAGAACACAAACAAGCCAACAATTCAGAGGAGTGCAAGCAAAGGGGACATGCAAGAGCTTCCGCCATTAGATAATTTTTTCTGCGTACATCTCCAGAGATAGGTGTACCCCCAGGGGTGTGCTTACCACAATTTGGGAAGCCCTGCCAATAGAGGGAATTTTAATCTGAAAACGTGAGTTTGAAAGCAGGCAGCTGGGTAAAAGACCTGAAATTGATGGCACATTTGGGAAGCTGGTAACAACCCACCAACTTCTGCCTTCAACTTTAGTGATTTGCTGCATGCAAGAAACGCCCTGAGCAATATCCCTTCTCATTTTCCTTGTTTTTCACAACTTATTCATTTCAATTCAGTTTCAATTTTTTTTTGTGTGGCAGCACATACTTGGTAACTTAAAGGGGGCAACTTGTGTTCCTGAACTTATGGGTTGAGGCGCTGCCACAAAGCTTAAAAAAAAAAATTATTTCGTTATCAACAGTCACAGATTGCAACTCTTTCGAGTACGATCACAGTTCTTGGTTTCCAGGAGTGGGACATGAACCCACAACCCTCTGATTCAAAGGCGAGGGTGCTATGAACTGAGCCACAGCTGACACCTCACGCCACACAGCTTAAAGAGAACATTGTCCATGAGACAGTTGAGTTGGCAATTATAATATGCAAAAGACCTAATTATCAGCTGTTTTAACTGGGATTTTTGAACTTGGCTGTGTATGCATGGGTTTCCTGGGTTTCAAGGAACCCTCCAGGTAAAATAGCACGAGTTATCACCAAGCAAGCAATCGGGTTGATGAAGATGTGCTTTAGATGCCTTGACAGATCTAGGCACACCCTTCAGTATGCAGTAGTCTGGATATCTGGAATGATAGTGGCCTGCAGCACCTTGAACAAGACAGTGCAGCAGCCAAGGACTGGAGCTCCGATAGACAGGAAATGCTGCACACACTGTCACTTTGGAAGATGAGGAGGATAAGGAGAAGCAGGAGGAGGAGGAAGAAGAGGAAAAGGAATGTGATGCATTGAGAGCATAGCAACTGCACACATTAACGCCTGTGATGGCCTTATTCAAATACTGTTCACTTAGACTTAGGCAGTGCACAAATCTGGTAGCCAAATTCTGAACACACGCCTCCCATGCCCCAGCGCAAAGCAGTTCCACAATTGACAATTCATCTCTTTCACAGGTACCCATTGCTTATCTTTAATTTTTGTCATACTATTCAATAGAAGGCAATAGGTCACCTGCTAGGCAGCAGGAAAAAGTGGGCAATACAGGAAAATGAAGTAAACAAATAATTTTTAATCGTACAAAATATTGAATAGAAGATCAGCAGCCGAACACAATTCCTTTTTCCTCCTTCATCCTACAGTGTCAGCTGTGGCTCAGTTGGTAGCACACTCCTCTCTGAATCAAAAGTTTATGTGTTCATGTCCCACTCCAGGACTTGAATAAACACTGAGGGAATGCTGCATTGTCAGGAGTGCCATCTTTCAGATGAGCTGCCCCCTCAGCTGGACATAAAAGATCCACTGGTACTCAAAGAATAACAAGGGAGATATCCCCTTATGTCCTGGCTAATATTTATCCCTCAATCAGCAACACAAAAATAGATTATCTGGTCATTCATACTTGCTGTATGTTGGAGTTTGTTGTAATATGCCTTTAAGGGATAGCAGTATGCCATCACTTTAAGGGAAGTGTGCCATATGTGATCCAGCCTCAGTTTCACTTCGGCCTGGAGCAGAACACAGACACACGAAGCTCTGCAGGTCTGATGTCTTCAAGCTTTCTATCCATGTATATATGTTCACATGTACCTAGAATTAATAAATGAACCCACAATGTGTTTATACAATCCCTTATGAGTGATCGGTACCTTTATATCATCATAACACACATGAAATGGGGCAGGATTTTCCGGTTGGCAAGCGGGGGGGTGGGGTCCGCTCGCCGACGCGTAAAATGACGCACGGTGACGTCGGGCAGAACTCCCGACATCGCTGCGTCCCATTTAAATTTTCAGGGAGGCGGGGGCTCAGCAAAATCAGCTGTAGGCCCGCCGACCTGTCAAATGGCCAATTGAGGCCATTGACAGAGTAATTTAAGCAATTAAAGGACCTGCCCTTCCAACCTTAAGGTTGGCGGGCAGGCCGGGAGCCCTGGCAGGCATTAGAAAAAGCATGAAGCCTCATCCACGGGCGGGTTGGGGTTTCATGTAGGTTTTAAAAAATTTAATTAAAGCTTTTTGAAAAGTTATGGACATGTCTCAACTCATGTGACAGTGTCACATGAGGGGGCATGTCAGGGATTCTTTTTTTCTATTTTTAATAATTTATACAGTAGAGACGATTTCCCTGAGGCAGCACTTAGCCTCAGGGAGATGAATGTGCTCTTTTGTGCGCATGTGTGAAACATGGCACCCTCAGGTTTAGGGATTCCCCCCGCCCACACAGGGAGCGCATAGTGCTTCCATGCGGACGTCACGCTGGGCGGGCCTTAATTGGCCTGCCGATGTAAAATGGCGGTGCGCCCCCAATTAGGGGCGCTAATTGGAGGCGCGCCTCCGTGCGCCCACACTTCAACTCTCCCCACCCCCCCACCCCCCCAAACGGGGGGAAATTCCCGCTCATGGTGTGCAGCAGTGGTTACTTCTAAACAATATGGTGCTCAGCCTGGCAGCAAGATTAAGTAAAGATATTACATGCTGAACAGTCTTAGATCGTGCTACATGGCATGACATGAGCTGACCCTCGGTGCTTCTGTCAGACTGCAACAAAACCGCAACATCAGGGAGTGTTCAAATCATAGTGTGTTGACTGCACAGAAAAGCTTTGAAGACATAGTGCTGAGATAGTGATCAGTCAAGAGCTGGTAAGCAGATTGATCCCTCGTGGTGAGATTGCAGTGCATAGTCTGTCCAGTCAGTGAGTGGGACAGCGTATCGAGAGGACCAGCACCAGGTCCGCTCAGTCGGGAAAGTCGAGTGACCAGGATTTGAGCTGGATCAATACTGAGCGAGGGAGATTCAAGCAAAAAAAAGTCAAAAAAATCGGACCAACAAAGATTGCGATTATAATGAGCGGAACTTCGGAAAATCCCGCGAAAGCGGCTACAGCAACAGTCATCCCAGGTACTATAGAAGAAGGAAAGTCAAAGAAATGTTGTCAAAATGTCCACAAAACTCCCCAGTTTAAATTGGGATGCAGCTGACCTTGTATCCAAATTCAAGATGTTTAAACGACGTACAAAGATATGGTTTCTCGATTCAGTTGTGTCTGAACAAGCAAGCCATAAAAATTTCACTTACCAATCGGGTATGAAGATCTACACAAGCTGAGCATGTCAGGATTAGCAACAGAAGAGCTAAAAGATCCACGTAAGATATGGACTATATTGGAAGACCAGTTCAGTAACAGGTTAAACTTCTGCAGTCATCCATTAGAGTTCATGTCATTTCGACAACAGCCTACAGAACCCATAGATTGCTTTGTCAGCAGATGCAAAGAAAAGGGTACATACATACTGTGATTTTTCAAATGCAGAGCTAGCAGACAGAATTGTTGAGTTGGCGATCACATCCACTCCCATGTAAGCGCTCCAGAACTATCTGCTAGACAAGCCCAAAACTTATAGCATCAAAGAGCTACTCAACGATGGACTTAAGTACAAAGCAATCCTCACAGGTTGACAAAGCTTACAGTCCCTAAGTACAACCCAAAATGTTGACGCACTCACTAGAACACCTAAACCTAGCAAGAGATTTGGAAGGTGTGGCCTTCAGTATGTGCCAAGGAAATGCCCAGCTTTCCAGCAATTCTGCAAGGCATGTGGCAGAAAAGGCCATTGGCAGTGACAGTGCACTAGAACAACGGCTGATGTAGCTACAAAGACCCGTACACTGATCCAAACAGACTGTACCCAATGGGTACCTTCAAACAATAAAAATGACTATACGGTATCCCATCAGAAACATGTATATGAGGATCAGTACATCTTGAAGAGAAGTCCCAAGGGCATACAACATTTCATACCCCATTCGGACGACAGTTTTCATTGACTTCCTTTCAGGCTATCTGTTAGCCAGGATCTCTTCCAAGCTCAAATGGAACGCATTACATGCATCTGTATCATAGATGATAGAGCTGTTGTGGAAAGAACAAGGCAAGAACATGACCATAATCTGTATCTGTTGAAGCAAGCGGCACGTAATGCAGGATTAGTGTTCAACATCGTGAAATGTGACATCAGCAGATCAATTTCTTCAGTTCTATTTATTCCAGTGCTGGCATATGTCCTGATCCAAGTAAAATAGAGGATGTTAAAGTCATGCCAACTCCTCAAGATAAGGATAATCTCTGAAAATGTTAGGGTCCCTTAATTTCCTGCCTCCATACGTTCCCAATTTCACTTAAAAACTGCCATCGCTAAGGGTTTTGTTGAGAAAGGATGTGCCTTTCCTGTGGCACGAAGACCACCAACACCTCTTCAAAGCACTGAAACAGTCATTATCAGAAGCATCAACATTGCAAATTTATGATCTTAGGGAGACAACTATCCTGGAGATGGATTCCTCGCAGAAAGGTCTAGAAGCATGTATACTACAAAAAGGGAAACTGATTGTATTTGCTTCAAAATCCCTGTCCGTAACACAATCCAACTACTCCAACATCAAGCAGGAAACATTAGCTTTAGCTTTTGGAATTGTGTGTTTTTATACTGCTCTATATGGCATAATATTTGTGGTAGTGACTGACCACAAACCACTAAAGACGATTGGGTGCAAATCATTGACCAGTGCTGAGACTGCAGTGTCAATTGATAAGGATTCATGATTATAACTGTGAGGTTAAGTACAAGTCAGGTAACTTGATGGCCCCTTGGGGCAGGCGATGGCATTGTGGTATTGTCGCTGGACTAGTAATCTAGAGAGTCAGGGTAATGCTCTGGGGCCCCAGGTTCGAATCCCACCACAACAGATTTGAATGCAATAAAAATCTGGAATTAAAAGTTTGCTGATGACCATGAAACCATTGTCAATTGTTGTAAAAACCCATCTGGTTCACTAATGCCATTTAGGGAAGGAAATCTGCCATCCTTACCTGGTCTGACCTACATGTGACTCCAGACCCTTAGCAATCTGGTTAACTCTTAAAACACTCTCTGAAATGGCCTAGTAAGCCAGTCAGATGTATCAAACCGCTAAAAAGCCTCAAAGGAAGGAAACCGGACGGACCACCCGGCATCGATCTAGGCATTAGAAAGTACAATGGCAAACTCACTCCTGCCGACCCTGCAAAGTCCTCCTCACTAACATCTGGGGGCTAGTGCCAAAATTGGGAGAGCTGTTTCATAGACTAGTCAAGCAACAGCCTGACATAGTCATACTCACAGAATTGTACCTGACAGATAATGGGAGGGAGCATTGACTCTGGAACCCATGAAGTCTCATGGCATCAGGTCAAACACGGGCAGGGAAATTTCCTGCTGATTACCACCTACCATCACCAGCTGATGACCCTGTGCTTCTCCATGTTGAACATCACTTGGAGGAAGCACTAAGGGTGGCAAGGGCACAGAATGTACCCTGGGTGGGGGACTTCAATGTCCATTGTGGCTTGGTAACATCACTACTGACCGAGCTGGTCAAGTCCTAGAGGACATAGCTGCTAGACTGGGTCTGCGGCAGGTGGTGAGGGAACCAACAAAAGGGAGAAACACACTTGACCTCATCCTCATCAACCTGCCTGCCACAGATGCATCTGTCCATGACAGTATCGGTAGGAGTGACCACCACACAGTCCTTATGGTGACAAAGTCCCGTCTTCATATTGAGAATACCCTCCATCGTGTTGTGTGGCACTACTACCGTGCTAAATGGGATAGATTTCGAACAGATCTAGCAACTCAATACTGGGCATCCATGAGGTACTGTGGGCCATCAGCAGCAGCAGAATTGTATTTGAACACAATCTGTAACCTCATGACCTGGCATATCCCTCACTCTACCATTACCACCAAGCCAGGGGATCAACCCTGGTTCAATGAAGAGTGCAGGAGGGCATGCCAAGAGCAGCTCCAGCCATACCTAAAAATGAGGTGTCAACCTGGTGAAGCTACAACACAGGAATACTTGTGTGCCAAACAGCATAAGCAGCAAGTGATAGACAGGGCTAAGCGATGCCACAACCAACGGATCGGATCTAAGCTCTGCAGTCCTGCCACATTCAGTCGTGAATGGTGGTGGACAATTAAACAACTCACTGGAGGAGGAGGCTCCACAAACATCCCCATCCTCAATGATGGAGGAGCCGAGCAAAGCAGTGCAAAAGATAAGGCGGAAGCATTTGCTACAATCTTCAGCCAGATAGGCCGAGTGGATGATGTATCTCGGCGTCCTCCAGAGGTCCCCAACATCACAGATGCCAATCTTCAGCCAATTCGATTCACTCCTGGTGATATCAAGAAATAGCTGATGGCACTGGATCCTGCAAAGGCTATGAGCCCTGACAATATTCCGGCAATAGTACTGAAGACTTGTGCTCCAGAACTTGCCGTGCCCCTAGCGAAGCTGTTCCAGCACAGCTACAACACTGGCGTCTACCAAGCAATGTGGAAAATTGCCTAGGTATGTCCTGTCCACAAAAAGCAGGACAAAGCCAACCAGGCCAACTACCGCCCCATCAGTATGCTCTCAATCATAAGTAAAGTAATGGAAGGGGTCATCAACAGTGATACCAAGCGGCACTTGCTTGGTCATAACCTGTTCACTGACGCTCAGTTTGGGTTCCGCCAGGATCACTCAGCTCCTGGCCTCATTACAGCCTTGGTTCAAACATGGACAAATGAACTGAACTCCAGAGGTGAGGTGAGAGTGACTGCCCTTGACATCAAGGCAGCATTTGACCCAGTGTGGCATCAAGGAGCTCGAGCAAAACTGGAGTCAATGGTAATAAAGGGGAAAATTCTCTGCTGGTTGCAGTCATCCCTAGCACAAAGGAAGATGGTTGTGGTTGTTGGAGGTCAGTCATCTCAGCTCCAGGACATCACTGCAGGAGTTCCTCAGGGTAGTGTCCTCGACCCAATCATCTTCAGCTGCTTCTTCAATGACCTACCTCCATCATGAGGACAGAAGCGAGGGTGTTCGCTGATGATTGCACAATCTTCAGCACCATTTGCAACTCCTGAGATACTGAAGCAGTCCATGTCCAAATGCAGCAAGACCTGGACAACATCCAGACTTGGGCTGACAAGTGGCAAGTAATGTTTGTGCCACCCAAGTGCCAAACAATGACCATCTCCAACAAGAGAGAGTCTAACCATCGCCCCTTGACATTCAATGGCATTACTATCACTGAATCTCCCACTATCAACATCCTGAAGTTACCATTGACCTGAAACAGAACTGGACTAGCCATATAAATACTGTGGCTACAAGAACAGGTCAGAGGCGAGGAATCCTGCGGTGAGTAACTCACCTCCTGACTTTCCAAAGCCTGTCCATCATCTACAAGGCACAAGTCGGGACTGTGATGGAATACTCTCCACTTGCCTTGATGAGTGCAACTCCAACAACACTCAAGAAGCTTGACACCATCCAGGACAAAGCAACCCACTTGATTGGCACCCCATCCACAAACATTCCTCCACCACCGATGTACAGTGACAGTTGTGGGTACCATCTACAAAATGCACTGCAGAAACTCACCGAGACTCCTTAGACAGCACTTTCCAAACCAACAACCACTACCATCTAGAAGGACAAGGGCAGCAGAAAAATGGGAACACCACCACCTGGAAGATCCCCTCCAAGTCACTCACCATCCTGACTTGGAACTGTATCGCCGTTCCTTCACTGTCACTGGGTCAAAATCCTGGAACTCCCTTCCTAACAGCACTGTGAGTGTACCTACACCACGTGGACTGCAGCAGTTCAAGAAGGCAGCCCCTCACCACTTTCTCAAGGGCAATTGTGGATGGGCAATAAATGCTGGCCCAGTCAGTGAAGACCACACCTCTTGAATGAAAAAAAAATCTTAACAAATTGCCTAACTCTGCAAAAACAGAAGATATATCCTTCAATCTACAAGTTGATTTCATGGACATCGAACTTGAAAATTTTTCTCAAATTAATCTGGCACTTTTTGCAAATACCAACAGCTACAAGAAGAAATGGTGAACCCTTGTTGAAGGATGGTCTGATTCAATTCAGCATGTCCACGAACACATGAGACCATTTTGGCCTCATCAGGACGAGCTAGGCATCTCCCGGAGAGTCATTCTTACAGGCTGGCAGGTCACACCAGAATCTTTGTGACCTGATATTATTCAACAACTTCATCGCTCACACATGGAAATAAATATGATGAGAAGACTCAGGAGCGAGACAGCCTGTTGCCCGAGTATGAACAATGACATTGAAGTTATCATCAAGAAGGAACGTGCAAGGCATGTCAAGAGCATATGTCAAGTCAGCACAAAGAACATTGACTTTGCATGATGTTCCTATGCATCCTTGGTCCATAATCGCATCCAACCACTTTCCTGTCCACAGCACTGGATTCATTGTCAACGATTTTACCAAGTACCCCATTATTCGGCAATTGCACAATACATCAAGCATAACTATCATACACTCCTAAGTGCTATTTTCAGTTTATTTGGTGCATCTAGAGCGATCATTACGGATAACAGTCCACAATTTACTGGTAAGCCATTTCAGGATATGTGTATGAAGTGAAATATTGATCACACTACTTCTTCCCCTCATTACCGTAGGCCTATCGGCCTAGCTGAATGAATGATTCGCACAGTGAAATCCCTAATCCTTAAATATAGACAGAATAGGCAAGATCTACACATTGCAATGTTACAACTGAGAGTGAAACCTTTCATTTCAACTATTCCAATGCCAGCAGAGCACATGTTTAATAGACCAATACATACCAATCTACCTACTCTTACCTATTCTACTTTCCTAGACACTACAGAGCATCTTAAAACGACAAGAGATGACCAACATGCACAATAGCAATGCAAGTACAAAATTGCCAAGTTTACAGTTGGGGCAACAAGTTTGCATCCAGGATCCCACAGAAGGTATGTAGCAGCCAAGGTGACAAGGATTTGTTCAGCACCAAGGCCCTGTGAAGTCATTACACACAAAGGCGCAAAGGTGAGACACAACCGAGGACAAATCAGATCCATTCCAGCTCCTCAACCACTGTGCAGTCTTGTTGCACTGAGGACAGGATCCAAAATGAAACCGGAAACAACATCCAAGAATTACAATCCCACAGATTACTGTGAGCAATTAAAGGCACCTCCAGACAAGTTACCATTACAAGATCTGGGTGTACCAGTAGATTTAGAGATGCATAGGTTCACCAGTCCTATATAATTACATAATGATAACTAAACATGAACATGTAAAACGTTATACTTTGTTGGAAGGGGGGAAGTATCTTGAAAAAAAAAGGGAGATGTTCTAATATGGCTTTAAGGGATAACAGCACACCATCACTTTAAGGGAAGTGTATCATGTGATCCAACATCAGTTTCATTTCGGCCTGGAGCAGAACACAAACACACAGCTCTGCAGCTGTGATGTGTTCAAGCTTTCTATCCATGTATATATGTTCACACGTGCCCATAATTAATAACCCACAACATGTTTGCATAATCCCGTATGAGTGCTTGGTGCCTTTATAACACACACAACAGAGTTTGCTGTGTGCAAATTAGCTCCTGCATTTTTTACTTCACAAGAGTGACTATACTTCAAAAATACTTCAGTGACTGTAAAGAGTATCAGAATGTCTGGTGGTCATGAAAGACACAATATAAATGCAACTTTTTTATGTTACTCATGTGGTTTCAGCCGAACCATAAAGAGGCTGCCCATATTCCTGCTCTGATTGCACAGATGTTCTTGGCCAATGTCCTCTGGGTTCTGGAACCCATGAAAGCCAAACTAATGACTGCCCCTCCTCCAGCTGTGCAGGGGGAAATTCAGCCCTGGGTACATAGTGCACACTTTGGTGGACTGAAATGGCCTAGCAAGCCACTCAGTTGTAGCAAACCGCTACAAAGCCACAGAAAAGGAATGAAATGGGACGGACCACCCAGCATTGACCTAGGCACCGGAAACAACAATGACAATCTCAGCCCTGTCAACCCTGCAAAGTCCTCTTTACTGAATATGTGGGCTAGTGCCAATGTTGGGAGAGTTGTCTCACAGACTAGTGAAGCAACAACCTGAGATAGTCATCCTCATTGAATCATACCTTACAGATAATGTTCCAGACACCACCATCACCATCCCTGGGTCTGTCCTGTCCCACCGGAAGGACAGACCCAGCAGAGGTGGCAGCACAGTGGTATACAGTTGGGATGGAGTTGCCCTTGGAATCCTCAACATCGACTCCAGACCCCATGAATTCTCATGGCATCAGGTCAAACATGGCCAAGGAAACCTCCTGCTGGTTACCACATACTTCCCTCCCTCAGCTGATGAATCAGTGATCCTCCATGTTGAACACCATTTGAAGGAAGCATTGAGGGTGGCAAGGGCGCAGAATGTACTCTAGGTGGGGGACTACAATGTCCATCGCCAAGAGTGGCCCGGTAGCACCAGTGTTGACCAAGCTGGCCGAGTCCTAAAGGACGTAGCTACTAGACTGGGTCTGCGGCAGGTGGTCAGGGAACCAACAAGAAGGAAAAACATTCTTGACCTCATCCTCACCAACCTGCCTGCCGCAGATGCATCTGTCCATGACAGTATCGGTAGGAGTGACCGTGCACAGTCGTGGAGAAGAAATCCCGGCCTCACATTGAGGATACCCTCCATCATGTTGTGTGGCACTACCACCATGTTAAATGGGATAGATTTTGAACGGATCTAGCAACTCAAGACTGGGCATCCATGAAGTGCTGTGGGCCATCAGCAGCAGCAGAATTGTACTCGAACACAATCTGTAACCTAATGGTCCAGCATATCCCCCACCCTCCCATTACCATCAAGCCAGGGGATCAATCCTGGTTCAATGAAGAGTGCAGGTGGGCATGCCAAGAGCAGCACCAGGAATACCTAAAAAAAATGAGGTGTCAACCTGATGAAGCTATAAAACAGGACTACTTGTGTGCCAAACAGCATAAGCAGCAAGTGATAGACAGGGCTAAGCAATCCCACAACCAATATATCAGATCTAAGCTCTGCAGTCCTGCCACATCCAGTCTTAAATGGTGGTGGACAATTAAACAGCTCACTGGAGGAGGAGGCTCCACAAATACACCCATCCTCAATGATGGAGGAGTCCAGCACATCGGTGCAAAAGATAAGGCTGGAGCATTTGCTACAATCTTCAGCCAGAACTGCCAACAAGGGAGATTCCAACCATTGCCCCTTGATGTTCAATTGCATTACCATCACTGAATCTCCCACTATCAACATACTGGGGGTTACAATTGACCAGAAGCTGAACTGGACTAGCCATACAAATACTGTGGCTACAAGAGCAGGCCAGAAGCTAGGGATCGTGCGATGAGTAACTCACCTCCTAACTCCGCAAAGCCTGTCCACCATCTATAAGTCACAAGTCAGGAGTGTGACGGAATACTCCCCACTTGTCTGGATGAGTGCAGCTCCCACAACACTTAAGAAGCTTGACACCATCCAGAACAAAGCAGCCCACTAGATTAGCACCTCATCCACAAACATTCACTCCCTCCACCACCGACGCACAGTGGCAGCAGTGTGTACCATCTACAAGATGCACTGCAGGAATTCACCAAGGCTCCTTTGACAGCACCTTCCAAACCCATGACCACTACCATCTAGAAGGACAAGGGCAGCAGCTAAATGGGAACACCACCACCCGGAAGTTCCCCTCCAAGTTACTCACCATCCTAACTTGGAAATATATTGCCATTCCTTCAATGTCGCTGGGTCAGAAACTTGGAAATTCCTTCCTAACAGCACTGTGGGTGTATCTTCACCACATGGACTGCAACGGTTCAAGAAGGCAGCTCACCACCACCTTCTCAAGGTCATCTAGGGATGGGCAATAAATGCTGGCCCAGCCAGCAAAGCCCACATCCCATGAATTAATTTTAAAAAAGCATGAAATCTTGTTAGACAAATGGATAGATAATTGGTTTGTATAAATCATCATAGCAGCAGGTGCCACATTGTGTTGTCTGCACAAATAAAAAAGGTAATCATAATTTATAGTTATAGATAATCATGCAAATAAAACTAAACTTTAAAATAATAAAAGGATTGTATAATAATGAACATTTCAATATAGAAATAATTACAATATGTTGCAAAATGGGGGTCTATGCAGAATAACAATGAAAGGTCTATTGCACTCTACATTTTGTATTAAAATCCACAGATCATATGCAGTAAGGTTGAGTTCCTTAAGTTCTCAATTACCTCTGTTACCAAGCCAATTGACCCTGATAATACGCTACCCATGCCATTAAACCTTTGGCATGAGTAGCCAGGCAGGGGTTAATCTGATTGTCATGGGCTGCCCTTTGCCGATCGGGGGTCAACCCCCCTAAGATCAAACTTTCTTCATAACCCCTCGCCCTCACCAGCACCACCCCCCACCCCACCCCGATCCTGCTAAAACCTTCCCTTCCTTAGACACCTTACTTACCGGTTCCATCGATCCCTCGGCCTTCTTACACCTCTTCATGCAGTCCTGCAGCGGCCACTAATGTGCTTTTGGCGCTGCCAGGAATGATGGAGCTGCTGGCAATCAGATTGGCCAGCAGCACCAGAGAGCAGAAGGCCCACATTGGCCAGAATATTGCCATCAGTGTGCGGGAGTGGGCCCGACATGCAAAATGGCGCGCAATGACATCGGGCCTGTGTCCCGACATCATCGTGCATCATTTTGAAATTTTGTTTGGTGGCCTATTAAGGCCATTAAAAAACCAATTAAAGTTGTTAGCAATACTGCCCGTCCAACCTTAAGGTTGCCGGGCAGGCGAAGAGTCCAAGCGGCCTTCGGGTTTTTCAGGAAACCTCATCCACAGGCAGGATGAGGTTTCTTGAAGGTTTTATAAAATAATTAATAAACTTTTGCATACTTCACAAACATGTCCCAACTCATGTGACACTGTCACATGATGGGACATGTTTAAATAATTTTTTCCTCCTTTATTAAAAATTTGTACTATCAACTTAACCGCCCTGAGGCAGCTCCGTGCCTGAGGGAGATTTCTGTGCTCTTTCGTGCGCATGCGCAAAAGAGCGCAGGCCCCAACTCTCCCTCCTCCCGCCGCCTGCACAGGTAGCGCTGAGCGCTACTGGCCATGCGTCGCACTGAGCGGGCCTTAATTGGCCCACCCATGTAAAATGGTGGCATGCAGCTGATCGTGAGCAGCATGGAGTGGGTCGGCTCCATTCCGACTTTGCTTCCAGGTTTGGGGGTTGGGGTGTCAAGCTGTTTGCCTACCCCGCCCCCATTTTATTCAGCCCTACACCTTATTTGGGGACTGGTGTTTGTTAAGCAAAGTTCATTAGCAGTAAAATGACTTTTTGGCATGATTTATCAGACTTAAATATCACTTCTATAAAATAATTTATCTGATCAAATTTTTTTTTAAAATACTTTTAGTTTTAACGTTGTAAGGTTAATTATATCAACTAAAAATGTGATTTTCCAAAGTCTTTTCTTTTCAGTGTTTATGGTGCAGTGACAGTAAGCCATGTCCTAAATGCCTGCTGTTTTTGCCTGAACTGGCCTGTGCTGCTGTCCCTCGCTCCAGCCCAGGCCAGAAGGGAATCCTCCCTCAAGGTAGCTGGAATTCTCGTATCAGGGAGACTTATTCGATATCGATAGTGAGCCAGGGGTGAAAGTAATTTAAATTTCTTACCGGTACAGTTATATTGCAAACCCCTTCCCGCAAGTTGCTCCTTTAAATGCTGTTAAAAACCACACTTAAAAAATGTTTGACTTTACAGTCCTACCCGCTTTGCAGCACATACTGTGGGACTGCAGCCATCGGTTTTCTATTAAGTTGATGCTGTGACCATTTCATGTTTGTTTAAATTCACAACACAAACTTAACTTGAGCAGTCAGAATCAGAAAGGGGGCAGCTTGGCGCAATTCCCCTGCAGTGTTACAGCAAGTTACAAATGCAGATTTTTAGTGCGATAAGATTTCAGTAAACCTTGTGCTATATAATCCTTATTTTTATCGAGTCGTTTGCCATATCTGCAACATGAATGGCGTAAGATAATTGGAAACAGCTACCAATTAAAGTTTTAAGTGAATTTGAAGATGTTCAGGTCTCTCATTTTCTCACCGAGGAAGTTTCCAGCGAAATGTGTTAGGATTCACAAAGGAAACAGCAATAAAATCCCAATTGACAAGCATAGCTATGTACAAAATATGATATTGCTTATAGATAAAATAATGCTACAGTCACTTACTGTTAAGGATTTTAAAATAGCACATTTATAAAATACCCATTACCCATTTGTACTGAATGCTTCTGCCACTTTCTTACCGGTATGCCATACCAGACCGTACCAGCTTGCTTTCACTTCTGCAGTGAGCTGCTGCCCGCAAAATTCATGCTATATCAATGCTGCAACTAAGAATTGGAAAAAATGAACTGAAATGACACTCCTTACCAAAGGGAGTAAAGACTATGCTCAGCAACTTATCATAGGGCAATGCATGGGAGACCGTGGGCTGAATTTTTCTGTTGGCGAGCAGGGGGCAGGGCCCGCTCACCGATGTGAAAATAACGCGGGATGACGTCAGGGGGAACCCGCGACATTATCCCGCCCCATTTAAATTTTCAGGAAGGCGGGGGCACAGTGAGATCGGCTGTCCGCCCGCCAACCTGTTAAGGGCCAATTGAGGCCATTGACAGGATAATTAAAACAATTAAAGGACCTGCCTGTCCAACCTTAAGGTTGGTGGGCAGGCCAGGAGCCCCAGCAGGAACTAGAAAAAACATGAAGCTTCATCCACCAGCGGGATAAGCTTTCATGTGGGGTTTAAAAAAGTTTATTAAAGTTTCAGTGAAATTTATTAACATGTCCCATCTCGTGTTAAGGATTTTTTTTATTTTTCTATTTTTAAAGTTTATAAAGCTGTCAGCGATCTCCCTGAGGCAGGGAGATGTGCGCTCTTGCGTGCGCATGCGCGAAAGAGTGCACTCTCACATTTGGCAAATCCCCCCTGCCCGCACAGAGCTTCCCGGCCGACGTCACGTTGGGCGGGCCTTAATTGGTCCGCCCACTTAAAACGGCGGCGGGGCCCGCTTCTCCGGCGGGGATCGGTTCCCCGCCCGCCGGAGATTGGGTCGGGTTCGACCACCCAACAGGCAGAAAATCCTGCCCTGTTAGTTTGTGAGTTATTTTGGGATCAAACCATAGCCTACTAATGTGTGCTGTAATTTGTTGGAACTCTAACATGTAGAACTTCAATACTTCCCTTTTTCACAACTCTGCAAAAAATCAAAAGCTAATATTATGATGTCATGGATATTATTTCAGTTCCACCATCTAAACCAAATTAGAGCTTGGCTCAGTTGGTAACATTTGCCTGAGCAAAGAAATTGTGTGATTCAAATTCCAATACAAACTTGAGCATACAATGTATTCCCACTTCAGAGACTTATAAGCACCTAGAGCTAATGATCGAACCCCATAGAAGTGCAAATTACAAGTTGCCCCCATTCCACCTGCTCCACCCACCACCTACAAAAATGGCAGGGCTAGATTTGGAGGCAGGACTTCTAGATTCATGCACTCACCGCTATTTTTGCTAAGATGGAGAACCTCTCCATCTGCGCAAAAATTCACGGCTTAATGTGGGACATGCAGTGTCCCTTTGTGAACAGTGCTAATGAGAATAGATAAGTTATTGAACATCATCATAATGTGACAATCATCATGAAATAAGGAATTTTTGTCTTCGTTACATGGGCAGTAATCTGGCAGATCATATCACCTGCCCATTGTAAAAATCAACCTGATTCCTATTCTATTGAAACCAATGGAGTGAAAATCAGGTGTATTCCACTCTGCCATATTACAGCCCAGTTGAAAATTTACCCCCTTGTTCATTCATGAAGATTATTTTTACACTGGGTAGTTAACCCTTCATGAAGTTTCCCAATTATATTTACTAGATTTTGCCAGTAAGTATGATTGTTTGTTTATCTAGGTAAGATAGAAATATGGGAGAGGATCTTCCGGTTGGTGAGCGGGGGTGGGGCCCGCTCGCCGACGCATAAAATGGCGCGGGATGGCAACGGGTAGAACTCCTGACGTCACCCCGCGTCATTTCCATTTTCAGGTCGGCGGGGAAGCAGCCGAATCAGTTGTGCACCCGCTGACCTGTCAACAGCCTATTGAGGCCATTTAAAAAGCAATTAATATCATTAATGGACCTGCTTGTCCAACCTTAGGGTTGGTGGGCAGGCTGGGAGCCCTGTGGGGCTTAAGAAAAATCATGAAACCTCATTCACGGGCAGGATGAGGTTTCATGAGGGTTTTTAAATATTTAATAAATGTTTCAGTAAAAGTGATGGACACGTCCCAACTCATGTGACAGTGTCACATGAGGGGACATGTCAGGGAAATCTTGCTATCATGTGTTTAACATTTTTTAATTTGGAGCCCATCACCCTGAGGCAGCATTTAGCCTCAGGAAGATCAATGCGCTCTTTCGTGCACATGCTCTCGGCTGAGGTAATCCCCCCCACCCCGCTCGCACAGGGAGTGCATAGTGCTTCCTTGTGGACATCACGCTGGGCGGGCCTTAATTGGCCCACCCACGTAAAATGGTAGCACACCCCCAAATGGGGGCGCTGATTGGAGGCGCACCTGCCAACGCCTGCTCCTGCACCTCCCCCCGACAGGGGGAAAATTTTTTCCATGAATTTCAGTTACTTCTTTTGTTCCAACTTGAAACATTCCTAAATTCTGAATATACATAGAGGCCATAATTTTAAGTCTCGTGGGTGGGCGTGCCCCCAACTCATCCGGCCACGAAATAGCGCAAGATGACCTCGGGCAAGCTTCCCGACGTCATCGCGCACTCACGCGATATCTCGCTCGGCAGGTGCACGTGGCAGTCAGAAGCACGCAGGCAATTAAGCCCATTAAGGAGGCAATTGAAAGCGATTTTTCGTGGCCCGTCCACTTTTACAGTTGGCAGACGGGCCAATCGGTCAGGCGGCCTTTACATTTTTGCTCAAGCCTCAATCCAGGATGGGATGAAATCTCAGTGGGGAAATAAAATAAAAAGAGATACACAGGGACTGTTTTTTAATGAGGTATGCTTTCAGGAGCTTGATTTTGCTGCATGGACATATTTTGCAGCATTTTTGTTGTTTCATTTATTCAGTGGAGATCTGCAGCTCCCTGAGGCAGCTGCCTGCTCATTGGAAGCGCTCACCAGCACCCATGGTGACATCGGCACCTGCCATCTTCCTGCCGCCACCGGCAGTACCGAGCTTTTCTTGGTGCGCGTTTCACACTGGCTGGCCGTTAATTGGCCAGCCAGCGTGAAATCGTGATTGGGTGTCTATCGCGGTCAGGGGCCCATTTCCCATCCGCTCTTGGGCCCGCCGATCGCTTGCGCCCGGCGAGCAAATAATTCAGGCCAGAAGCAGCCAGGTATATGCAGGAAGTGCTTTTTTTTTGCAACAAACAGCATTGATATTAATATTCTGAGACTGAAATAGGCATTTCTTGTTTTAGTTCGTTGGTAAATTCACATCTGTTTACAAATTTCATTTACATACTTCTTAAAGCTATTATGTGGAACACATGGAGTATTCATTATTTGTATTTTGTTTAAATCAAATGAGATTAAACATAAAGATTTTGTAAGTGCATACCAAAAAGAACAGCTGCTCCAAGTAATTATCATTATGCTCTAATAACAATTGTGAAATGTTATTCACACACTTACATGTTGGCTTGACACATATACTGATATACAATAGTATACTTTAAGAATGGAAATAAACCTAGGGAAAAGAAGTGACAGAAATGCAAGGAATATGTTACTTTCTAATAAGAAAATTTGAAGGAGATTATTTTTGCACAGCTGGACAAAATGTTATCTCCCCACATGAAGTGTACTGGAGCACCTCCTTTATCAGCTTGAAGATAACTCAATAAAAAACTTGAAATGAAATTGAATGTGACAGCAACACGTTAGTTCAGAACAAGTTCAGGATTGATGTCAGGAAGCACTGCTTCATGGAAAAAATGATTAATGACCATCTGGGTGCAATAGTGGTGGCAAAAAATATGGAATTATTCTCAAGGCATTTATGATCCTGAAGGCGGGATATGTGCTACAATGGAAAGGCAAGCTGGATGCGCTGAATGGTCTTCATCTGTCCTTATCGCAAGGAATAAGAGATTCTTCCACTCTTCAGAGCAGTTGATAGCCTGTTCACCTTGCTGGTCCTGGAGTTCCTGCATCACTTTACTCCAGTATGTCTTCCAGCTTCTGCCATTGCTCTCTGATTCTTTTTTCCCCAACATTCTCCTTGCACAATGTATTTTTTAATGGAGCAGATTTTGCTGTAGCAGAGCATCTAATGGCATCTTCCATCTGTTAGACCTGCCCTTGCACCTTTTAGCTCAAAGAAGGTTTGCCTGCTAGGTTGCTGAAAGTGTGAGCTGATACAACCACACAATGAGGGAAACAGGGTCCTGAATGAGCAAAGCAACCAATGAAATACCTCCTTCACCAATGAGATTTAAGGATTGAGAAAGAAATACACCAAGGACAGAGAAGGAGAGTGAATTAAAAGGAGTGAATTCAGTGTCAAATAAGAAAGAGATAAAGAGAAGTGTGGCACTACGCCGTGCTAAATGGGATAGACTCACTACAGATATAGCAGCTCAAAGATGCTATGGGCTACCAGCAGCAGCAGAATTGTATTCATTTACAATCTGTAACCTCATGGCCTGACATATCCCCCATTCTACAATTACCATCAAGCCAGGGGATCAACCTTGATTCAATGAAGGATGCAAGAGAGCATGCCAGGAGCAGCACCAAGTATATCTAAAAATCAGGTGTTAATCTGATGAAGCTACAACACATGACTATGTTCATGCTAAACAGCAAAGGCAGCATGTGATAGACAAAGCTAAGTGACCCCACAGGATCAGATAAAAGTTCTGCAGTCCTGCCACTTCCTTTCTTGAATTGTGGTGGACAATTGAAAATGAACTGGAGGAGGAGGCTCCACAAATATTCCCATCTTCAATGATAGCATAGCCCAGCACATCAGTGCAAAAAGCAAGCTGAAGCGTTTGCAACCATCTTCAGCCAAAAATGCCAAGTGGCTGATCCATCTCGGCCTCCTCCTGAGGTTCCCAACATCACAGATGCCAGTCTTCAGCCAATTTGATTCACTCCACATGATATCTAGAAATGGCCAAAGGCATTGGATATAGCAAAGGTTATGAACCCTAACAATAATGCTGCAGTGGTATTGAAGAAGATTTGTGCTGCAGAACTAGCCATGGCACCTAGCCAACCTATTCCAATACAGCTACAACACTGGCATCTACTCGGCAATGTGGAAAATTATCCAGGTTTGTCCTGTCCACGAAAAGCAGGACAAATGGAATCTAGCCAATTATTGCTCTATTATTCTACCCTCATTCATCAGCAAAGTGATGGAAGGTGTCGTCAAAAGTGCAATCAAATGGCACTTACCCAACAACAACCTGCTCAGTGATGCTTAGTTTGGGTTCTGCAAGGGTCACTCAGCTACTGACCTCATTACAGCCTTAGACCAAATATGGGCAAAAGAGCTGAACTCCCAACATGAGGTGAGAATGACTACCCTAGACATCAAGGCAGCGTTTGGCCGAGTGTGGTATCAAGGAAGACAATGGTAGTTAGGGGGGGAACTCTCCATTGGTTGGAGTCATACCTAGCACAACAGAAGATGGCTGAAATTGTTGGAGACCAATCAACACAGCCTCAGGACGTCACTGCACCACGATCAACATGCTGGAGGTTACAATTGACCAGTAACTTAACTGGATCATCCATGTAACTACTCTGTCTACAAGAGCAGGTCAGAGGCTGAGAATTCTGCAGAGAGTAGCTCACCTTCTGACTCCCTAAAGCTTGTCCACCATCTACAAGGCACAAGTCAGGAGTGTGATGGAATACTCTCCACTTGCCTGCATGAGTGCAGCTCCAACAACACTCAAGTGGCTTGACAAACATCCAGGCCAAAGCAGCCCAATTGATTGGAACCTCATCCAGCAACTTTAATATTCACTGCCTCTACAATTGGCACAGTGGCAGCAGTACGCACCATCTACAAGATGCAGCAACTCACTAAGCTTCCTACAACAGCACCTTTGAAATCCGCAACCTCTGCCACCTGGAAGGACAAGGGCAGCAGATGCATGGGATCACCATCACCTGCAAGGTTCTCTCCAAGTCACACACCATTCTGATTTGGAAATATTTCACTCTTCCTTCAGTGTCACTGGATCAAAATCATCGAACTCCCTTCCTAACAGTATTGTGGACTGCAGCAGTTCATAAAGGCAGCTCACCACCAGCTTCTCAAGGGCAATTAGGGATGAGCAATAAATGCTGACCGAGCCAGTGACGCTCACATTCCGTGACAGATTAAACAAAAGAAAGGTTGGATGAAAAGAGAATAAAGAAAAAGGAAATGTCAGGTTTTTTTTTATCTGATATTTTAAAATTCTCCTAAAGCAATCTGAAAGAATGAGGCTCAACATTTATAATAGTTAATATTTGCTGCTAAAAAGGCTGATTGATAATCATTCACATTTAACAGTTCTTTAAAGGCTTCTTATGCTTGTAATTACCAGCCTTAAATATCTGTGGTGGGCTTAGTTTGTATCTATGCAAATACAGCAATTTCATAACATTCAGTGCATGCCAGTAGTGAGGCAGATAGCAGAATGACATTTTTGTGAAGCTAATGGCAAAGAGGCGCAAGTCAGACAGCAAATTGCTGCATACCTGCCCTTCGCTTGAAATTGCTGTACCATTTATGCATAAATAACCGTAATCAATAGTATTTTAACAGCAAAATCTGGTTTATTTAATCTTTAGTCAGTTCAAAATTATCACAAATACACCAATGCCAAATTTAGCATTCCATCAGTCAATTCGAGGTAAGCATGTCAGGGCCACTATGAAATCATAGTGTATAGAATCATAGAATCATAATTAGTCCACTTTTTTAAACAATTGCAGCTTTAATTAAAATATTAAAATGAAGATTCCACATCTGAACAATGACCCATTTGCTAAATTTATGTGTGGATCTGCTGATTTTCTGGATCTTAACCAGGAAGTCATCATCTTAACATGCTGTGGAAGCATGATTTTAAGGGTTACCTCCATGTAGATAAATCTTTGCTTGATTTTCTTAGGTGGCAGGAGAGTGTTTTACGCATTTTTGTTGATATATTTAGTTACTGTTCCTCAAATCTGAGATTAAAATCTGATTTTTGGGAATTCCCTATGTTAAATGATTGCCTTTCCAAGGCTTTTGGAACCTGTGTATTCTGTTTGATTTGTCATTGGGATTATGAGATGAGGAGCAAGGGCAGCAACAGCAAAGGGGGGCAACAAAAGGCTGCAGAGTCTGCTGGAAGAGGATACAGAAGGGAATATTCGAGGAACCCTGACACCATGAGTTTGTATAGGAACCAGATTACAGAGGAGCAGTGCATCAGGCGGTTCCAGTTTTCCAAAGAAGCAGTGACTGAGCTCTGCCACCTACTCAATCAAAATTGTAACCAAACACTAGGGGATACACAGTACTGCCTGTGGCTCTGGCCCTGAATGTTTATTCAATGGACTCCTTCCAATATGTACCAGGTGATAACAGTAACATCTCTCAAACTATGAAAATTGAAAACTGCAATCCAGCGGGTGATCAATGCCCTGTTGGTTTGGTGCCAGGAATTCATCACCTTCCGAATGGGGGCTGTCAAATGTGATGAGCTTTGCAAGAGCTCTTGGATTTCCTCAGTTGGAGGAGTTGCTTGTAGGGTGGGAAGGGGTCAGCAACTGCACACAAGTGGCTCTGCTGCTCCAATACGAGAATAAACTTGGCGTTACAACAGGAAGGAGTTCTGTTTCTTAAATTTGCATTTCATCTCCGACTAGACATCAAATTATGCAGATCTGGCCTGGTGTCCTAGCAGAAGTCATGATGCTTTCATCCTGCACCAGCCCTAAAAACCCACTATCTTCCACCCAGGCTATCTGGTGTCAGGCTGACCTTTTGGAGACAAGGGCTATTTCATATACACCTGTCTCATGCCTCGTATCAGGAACTCAGGCACAGACGCACAGCATGCAGACAATTAGAATCATATCAGGACCAGAGTTATCACAGCAGACCATTGGGATCCTCAAGCCACGATTCTGATACCTCAGTAGATTTGGAGGCACACTTCAATATAGCCTTAAGCATGTGAAACAATTTGTCATCATGCGATTCATGCTGCACAGTTTTGCCTTGGCAAAGGGGCAAACATTGGAGGCATGTGTGGAGGAATATGGTGATGAGCAGTAAGAATTGGATTAGCAAGTGAAGGCCGCAGAGGAAGAGCAAGGTCCAGCAATACTGCCAGAGCTCTCAGGAAGAAACTCATTGATAAGAGATTCTAATGAATATTCCTTCCCCTCCCTAATGCAGCAACTATTCCTCCACTCATCCAGCCCAATCCTCATGACTACAGTGCAGTATATAATCCAATGTTTGGGTGTTGTCCTCGCATGACTACAAATATCAAGACTGAAAGTCACTTTACAAAGATACTTCATCACAATTAATTTGACACTTGCTTATACTGAACACAGAGAACTAATAATCACACATGCAAAGTCTGAGTGCCTGTCTTGTGTGCTTGCTTAGTCTATTCTCGTGCTCCTATGAGGTGCATCCACAGTGGATTTAGCAAGAAAGATGGCAGACTGCTGAATTTCTGTTGAGGACTCCAAGATTGTCTTGGTGGGTTAAGGCTGCAGTGTATTGGGGGCAGCTGAGGCAGACAGGTCCAGCTGGTGGGCTGGCACCAGCAGGGTCACTTATTGAGAGTGTGGAGGGGAACAGGCATATAATCATCCAATCAGGATGTGCCTCTCCCATGATACCACTGCCATTGTCATGAAGCTGCAACTCAGCACTCCTGCAGTTCTGCACAAAAACAAAAGTGTAGAACTGCTAAGGTATGCTTTCAAAGCCCCATTCAACGCTGTACTCCACGCTTTGTTTGCTAGAGAAAATATTGGAACTCAATCAAGATCTTTTAGCTTTTATCAAAGCTGTCGAGCTGTCGCCTGAGGCTCCACCAATGTGGGGCTAAATACAGTGTTTATGGAGCTGACCACTTGTTTCACATGATTGACTGCAAGATCTGGACGTTGTGCATAAATTCCCCAAATAAGTTAGAGATGGACTGCTGTGGTTTAAGAAGGCAGCTGACTACCACGTTCTCAAGGGCAATTAGGGATGGTTAACAAATACACACAACACGTACACCCCATGAAAAGAGTTAAAAAAAAAACCTCTGCCGTGAAACAAAAATTAACTGGCAGGCTGCCTAATGTAATTAGATATTTTCTGCTACATAGAACAGTTCTCTTCTTTAGGCTGGGTACTTGAGGTCTTCAGCTTCTCTCCCTGCTGCAGGGCAGGGATGCAATATTTTCCTCCAATGACTGGCTTCCTGAGCCACCTTATCCACTTGCCCTTTCTCATGGGCTGTTGTGCTTGGTGAATCTCCCAAGTACAGACTTCACTAGCCTGTAAACTACACAGGGTGCCAGTCTCTCAGCTGCAACTTGCTTGGGTATAGTTGAGTGGCACTGCATCTTCTGCAGGGATATCTCCTCTTCCTCCCATGGGCCGCACCTTCGAGAGTTTCAGGATCTAAAAGGTAAGAGAGGATAAGAGTTAGTAGTTAGTGACAAGAGTAAGCAGAGTCAGATAAGTCACTACTGAGAGCAACCACACTTACTCATGTAAAGTGTGTGAGGGTGAGACTTCAGTGAGAAGGCAGAGAGGGTGAATCACCAAAAACAGCCTCTTCAGAATCCACGCTCCTAACAGACCCTCTGTGCACAATGTCTATGACTGTCTCTTCTGGAAGGGGCAGGGTGCATTTTGATGCTGGGTCTCCTCCTATGGCTGTCTGTTCCCACTTACTCCGTGACAGATAATTCTGCAAAGAAAATGGTGTGCATTAGAGTTATTCTGATGCAATATTTTAAGAATGTTGGGGGTGAATAGTGTTGCTTGTCTGCTAAAGATAAAACAGGGTGACAAGGTCACAGTGAGGAAACAAGCAGGTGCAATATGTTGCGTTAGGAGCAGCGGAGAAGCAGTCCAGGAGTGTAGTAGGAAGTGAGGGGGATGGGCTAGATGTTGGGGAAGGGCTGTGAATGCTGAGGCTGCAGGTAACCAGGGCTAAGCAGAGAATAATGGGAGATACAAATTAGGAATCTCACTTTAGGTAGCCCTTGTCAGGTTATTAAAATTTATTCTGCATTGCAGCCAGTCCCTTGGAAACAATGGGCAGAATTTTGCCCTCATCGGGTGGGCACAGTGGGCGGGCCCGAGAGTGGCCCCGAAGCCAACCAAAGCCTGTGATCGGGCCCTGACCGCGATGTCACGCTGGCTGGCCATTTAACGGTCAGCCAGTGTGAAACGCGCGCTGCAGCGCTCACGCTCCCGGGGTGGCGGTGGTGGGGCGGGAGGAGTGCGTGCGCTGAAGTTCACGCATGTGCACGAGTGCGCGCAGTAACAGCCCCCTGAGGCACACAGCTATCTTAGGGAGCTGAAGACTTTTAACCATAAAAATAAAGATATTTAAAATCATGAAAAATGTCCCCAGCTCCGTGACTCTGTCACATGAGCGGGAACATGTTAAATAGGAGTGTAAAACGTATTTTTTAAATTACTGGTTGAAACCTCTCCCTGCCCGAGGATGAGTATTCGCTAAAAATGCAAAGGCCGCCTTTTTGCCTGCTCGCCAACCGAACGGTTGGATGGGCAGCAAAAAATTCTGCTCAATTAATTGATTAAGGGCCTTAATAGACTGCTTAATTATCAGCAGGAGTGCTGCTGACTCCCGCGCGCACTCGGTGACCGAAATATTGCACAAGTGCGCGCTGATGTCGGGACGTTCGGCCGACGTCATCACATGTCATTTTACGCTTGTTTGGATCGGGCACATGCCCTTCAGACGAGAGAAAAATTCTGCCCAATGCTTCTGGCGCTGACCTGTCCTGCTTCCTCTGTCCATTGTTACACTTTGCGAGCCAGGATATCTTCTTGCCACTGGATGGAAAGATGAGGTCCCAGTTCCTGATGATCTCAAAATTTCCATGTCCAGCATCTCTCCTGTTTTCCATTTTAGTGAATGAAATTGATTGTAACCATAGCGCACCTTCCTTTTCAGAAGTGATATCTGATTTCATATTCCTATATTAGTGGAACTGCAAATGTAGAGCATGAGTAGCAGCTTGCCTGTTTTTTGCCAAGCGGGCGCACGGACCACTTTAGCATTACCATGGATTACACATAAACAGATGCACTGTCAGAGCATGCCAACCATTTCTCCATCATCTTCAACCACTTAAAAAGTTTGATCCCATAAGGTCTTCAAATGCATACACAAAATTCAACAGACATAATCGATATGGAATTATTTTCCAAAATCAGTTCAAAGTAGCTATGATGGTAATCTTTATGCCATGAACAATTGTAAACATTGTGTATTTGAGCTGTGCAATTGCTGCAGCATTTCAATTCAGATGAGTAGTTCTATGATCATGTTGTTCATAGAAAGTCAAGGACTTGGGGTGTGTTTTCTGATATTTATTACATACAGCTGCAACCTAACAATCAATGCTACAACTATTCCTGACCCTCCTCTTGCTCCCTCAATCTATTTCAGCCAAATTGTTGACCACCCAACTTCTCTTTCTGGGTCCTGCTAGCTGATATTATTAATGGTTCCCTCTCCTCAGGTATTGTTGCCCCTCTTTCAAAGCTGCCATCAACACCTTTCTCAACCTAACTACGGCCTTTGACACAGTTGACCACACCATCCTCCTCTAATGCCACTCCACTGTCATCCAACTCGGTGGGTCTGCACTCACATGGTTTCATTCTTAGCTATGTAATCATAGCCAGATTAACACTTACAATGGATTCTCTTCCTGCTCCCGCACTGTTACCTCTGGTGTCCCCAAAAATCTATTATTTGTCTCGTATTTCTCATCTACTTGCTGCCCTTCATCAGTGACATCATTCAAAGATACAGCATCAATTTTCACATGTACGTTGGCAATACTCAGCTCTACCTTACCACCATCACTCTCAACTCCTCCACTGTCTCTAATGTGCCATACTGCTCATCCGACATTGAATACTGGATGAGCAGAAATTTCATCCAATTAAATATTGGGTAGTCTAAAGCCTGTGGCCAGGACTTTCCGTGTCCGCTGGCGTCGGGCGTGTTCGGTGGCATAAGAGGACAGTATGGCGTGATTGGTTTCACAACAGCGTGAAACCAGTTTGCAATCATCCGCTCAACCTGCATCAGAGGCTGCCAGACCAATGGAGGCGGCCTCCCTGCAGCAGGGCAGGGAACAATTGGAGCCAGAGCCTCCATGCCTCAATGATGGGGCCACAAGAGACAAAAGCCGCCCAAACAACTCCTCAAGAGAGTTTCCCCCTCACTTCAAAGGGGTTTACCAACTATAGCCCTCACCACTTTTAATAACCACAAATGCTTCTGAGTGTGCCTCCATATTGCGGCACTCTCATGGTCCCTCACCTGCTTGAGCAACGCCTACCTCTCCTGGAGGGGCTACCAGAGCTCCAGAACTGTCAGCCTCTGATTGAGCCATCAACAGTCTGTCTTCTGTCCTTCATAGGATAGTGAAAGCAGCCAGTTAAGAAGCTACCTGTTGGAAGAATGCACCAGTGGGCACAATGCTGGCCAGTGCAGGTTCAGGACCCCAATTCAGTTCCTACCTCAGGGCCCTGAAGCCTGCGGTAAAATCCAGTTCATTCTGTCTATCAAAACTTTTCATAATTTTAAAGATCTCTATTAAGTCATCACCAGCATACTCTTTTGGAAGATAAAAGAAACCCATCTGTTCTTCCTCTCTTGATAGGTTTGCCCCTGCATTTCTGGTATTGTCAATTCTTTTCAATTCTCTCCCTTTAGAAATAAACCCTAGTGCTTGGTTTGTTTTCTATGACTTTGTTAATCTATGTTGCTACTTTCAGTCCTGAAGAAGGGTCATATTGGACTCAACATTAACCCTGTTTCTCTCTCCACAGAGCTGCTGGGCAGAATTTTTCCATCAGCGAGCTGGGGGCGGGACCCGCTCGCCGACGGGAAAATGACGCGGGATGATATCAGGGGGAACCGATCATCCCGCCCCATTTAAATATCCAGGAAGGCGGGGGCACAGCGCGTTCAGCTGTCCACCCGCTGACCTGTCAATGGCCAATTGAGGCCATTGCAGGGTAGTTAAATCAATTAAAGGCCCTGCCCGTCCAACCTTAATGTTGGTGGGCAGGCCAGGAGCCCCGGCGGGCTGCTGAAAAAACATGAAACCTCATCCACCGGCAGGGTTTAAAAAACTTTAATAAAGCTTCTGTGATATTTATTAACATGTCCCATCTCGTGTGACATTGTCACGAGGGGGACATGTTAAGGATTTTTTTATTTTTCTATTTTTAAACTTTTAAAAACTTTTAGCGCTCTCCCTGAGGCAGCACTTTGCCTCAGGGAGATGTGTGCTCTTTCGTGTGCATGCGCAAAAGAACGCACTGTGGCATTTGGGGAATCCTCCCCTGCCCACACAGGAAGCACATAGCGCTTCCCATCAGGCGGCTCACTGGATAGACCCACTTAAAATGGTGGCGGGGCCCGTTTTGGCGGCGGCGATCGGCTGCCCGCCCACCACTGAGTCGGTGGGGCCCGCCCGCCCATCAAGGGCAAAATTCTGCCCGCTGAGTTTTTCCAGCATTTTGTGTTTTTATTTCAGATTCCCAGCATCTGCAGTATTTTGCTTTTATTGCTACTTTTAGCGTCTTTTGTACTTGTAGATCCCTTTGCTCCTCTATCCCACTTAAATTCTAATTTCTTAAGTAATGCACAACCTCTTTATTTTCTTGCCAAAATGTAATACCTAACATTTGTCTATATTGACATTAATTTGCCAATTATATGCCTATTCTGCAACTTTATTAATATCTTCTTATAATTTGTTGCAGTCATCCTCAGTATTGACTATATTATCAAGTCCATCAATAAGTGGCCCTATTCCCATCTCAACTTTCCTTTTTTGTAACTTATATTTTTGTAAAATATTTTATTATGTTGTTTTATGTTCCTTGGTAATTTAATAGTTCCTCTTTGCCCTCCTAATTGTTTTTTGATGTCACTTCTAATCTCTTTGCATTCTCCCTTATTATCCTCCCCCCCCGCTGTCCAGATACTTTGACTCCTGTGAAGTGCCTTGCCATATTTTCTACGTTAAAGGTGTTACATAAATACAAGTTGCTCTGTGCTATCTGAGTTTTTTTTTGCATTCTGCTGCAACCTAATATTATCAATAGTTTGCTTATCACTCTCTTAAAGCAAATTTACTTAGATAATATATCAAACAACTGATACAAAATAAAAATATTACTACTTATGTTGAAAGATACAAACCTCACAGAAACAACACAGTTGGTATGAAAATTCCCATCCAAGCTCTGGATTTGCTATCCCTTACAGAAGTTGCTTAATACATTTCAATTTGAATCAATGGCATTTCCATAATGACCGGCCAATACTTCATCAATGACCTTCCCTGCATCATCAAGCCAGAAATATGGATGCTCACTGATTCAATGTTCAGTTCCATTCACAACTCTTCAAATAAAAAATCTTCAAGGTGTAGACAGGAAGGAACTTTCCCCCTTGGTGGAGGGGGCATAGATTTAAGGTAAGGGGCACGAGGTTTACAGGGGATGTGAGGAAGAATTTTTTCACTCAGAGGGTGGTAGGAATCTGGAACTCACTGCCTGACAGGGTGGTAGAGGCAGCAACCCTCATAACATTTAAGAAGTATTTGGATGTGCACTTGCGATGCCATGGCATACAAGGCTATGGGCCTAGTGCTGGAAAATGGGATTAGAATAGTTAGGTACTTGTTTGACCGTTGCAGACTCGATGGGCCGAAGGGCCTTTTTGTGTGCTGTAGACATCTATGACTCTATGACTCTAATTAAACAGTGTCCCTGCTGGCAAAAATAGGTGGTAATCAAAGGACATAGATTTAAGCTACACTAGTTGGCAAAAGCACCAGAGGGAAGATGAGAAGTATAATTTTTATACACTGTCTGAAAGAGTAGTGGAAGCAAATTCAATAGTAATATTCAAAAGGGAACTGAATAACTACTTGTAATGTAAAAAGTTTCATGGCTTTGGAGAAAGACCATGGGAGTATGACTAATTTATTAGTTCTTTCAAAGGGCCATCACAAGCTGTATAGTCTGTGACCAAGATATTGTTATATCACCTTGCTTTCTAATTGTTTCATGTCAACATGATACAATTTTAATCTTAATTTAGACTACTGTTTCACCCAATTGTGAGTGTCACACCATGTATGTCCGTACCAGTAAGATATATGAACAGACTTTATGGAAAATAAATCAGTCATGATGTTTTGAAACATGAGGAAAGTGGTTTGATGCCACTGGGATTTTTAAAGATATTTGCCTGTCTGTTTTTTTTTAAGATTATTCCTTCATGGGATGTGGGCATCACTAGCAAGGCCACCATTTGTTGCCCATCCCTAATTGCCATTGAACTGATTGGTTTGCTAGGCCACTTAAGAGTCAACTGCATTGCTGTGGGTTTGGAATCACAAACAGTCCAGACCAGATAAGGAAGGCAGATTTCCTTCCCTAAAGGACATTTGTGAACCAGATAGATTTTTACAACCATTGTTTCATGGTTACCATTACTGAGACTAGCTTTCAATTCCAGATTTTATTTATTGAGCTTCAGTTCCACCATTTGCTGTGGGATTTGAACCTGTGTCCCCAGAGCATTAACCTGGGTCTCTGGATTACTAGTCCAATGACATTACCACTGTGCAACCATCTCCCCCAAATTTTGAATGCCCCCAGTGCCCTCATCTGACACCTTGGGGGAATTTTAATCCCTAATAATGGGTGATTTAGGGATGGGTGGGTAATTAGAATAAGTGAATTTGAGATCATGACCACAACCTGGCTCCAACACACACTTCTGAATTTAATGGAGGCACGCTTGAATGTTTGCAAGCACCAACTTGCTGAAGTTGGGACTTTAGTTAGTGCAGGTGGGTGAATTTTATTACTGCAATTCACATCTTCAGGAGGCATTAGTGAAGTCTTTTCCAATTTAATTTTACTTAGCTTTAAATTTAGCAGGCTAAATTTTATGCCCCTTCTCACCTGTGGGCCAATTGAGGCCCTTATGTGGCCAATGAAAGATCACTTTTACCCACAGCACCTGAAGGCTGGCACGGAGTGTGCAGCTCACCGGTGGAAACTCGGAAGACTGGTGACTGGGCAAGTGGGGGTGCCTTCTTTTCTGGAAAAAAGTCAGGGGCAAGCTTGCCTTCGCTTGGCCAGCTTCCCTGTGGCCATTTAGCAGCCGTCCGGCCTTTAATTGTCTCAAGGCTGACATTCTGCCCCTTTCCAAGAGGAAGACCTTCCTCCGAGAGCCTCTGCTCAATAAAAGGGCCAGCTTCTCTCTTGTTCCAGCAGCACCACCAGGAGCCTGGACTTTAAAATAAGCCCGGGGTTCCAGCAGGGCCAGGCTGGCAGACCTGGCAAGGGAGGGGTGGTTGTCAGGATTGTTGGGGTGCGGGTGGCAAAACTGGGGTGGGAGGGAAGAATTACCTTGTAGGAACCTCCATTGGGCACAGGGGCCAGAAAAGAAGGAATCCCCACTTTCCCAGTCACCAGTCTTCCAAGTTTCTGCTGGTGGGCTGCCACACTCCATGCCAGCCTTCCCGTGCCGTGGGTAAAAGTCATTGGCCACTTAGGGGCCTCAATTGGCCCACAGGGGGGAATGGCCACTTGATGCCTCCCCTGCTGCTGGTAATATTGCAGCTGGGGCAGATAGGAAACAGGCATGGTACCATTGCCTTGGCACCCAATTTTATCGACCCACCTACAGTCCTGCTCCCGGAGCACTGTAAAATTCTAATCAATCTGTTCAGCCTGGGTTTCCTGCCATTTGGGAAACTAACCAGTGATTCAGTGGCAAGATTGAACTACAGTTCAAGTGGGCATTTAAATTTGTAATAGGCCCATCTGAGTGAAACCTCGTTAATTAAAGCTGGTGTTTCAGTTCCTCCGGCAAATGTTTGGCGGAGAGTTCTGTGCTCATACAGCATTTTTCTAAACTTTGGAAGCTTTCAAATTGACTGTTGGAATGGGAGGTTTATTGAATGTGTTTGAAACTACATTAGAAACTACATCGCTAACTACAGCAGTGACAATGTGCTGCGGTAGGATCAGCGTATGCGCAGGAGGGAGGCACACAGGAGTGAAGTGCACCAGCGCAAGGTGCACAGGAGAGATTTCAAAGTCACAGCTGGCATTATCCATGTAACAGAGTGTATGGACAGAGGATCAGCTTCCTTGACCACTCAGAAGAGCAGCACTTCTACAGCCTGAGGGACCATATCAGGTGGTGGCAAGTGTTTGCAACCTTCAAGAAGTTGACCTACTATCTGTTAGACTTGGTAGCCAAGCATCATCAGTGCTTGTGAAAGTTACCATGCCACTTTTTTTGCTTCTTCTTTCTAGGGTGCTGCTGAAGACATCTCAAGAATGTTGTAGTCAGCTGCACAGAAATGTATAAAGCCCACGACAAATAGATTGTTTGTCAAGGCTTGGGTTATGTAAAAGCAAAATACTGCAGATGCTGGAAATTTGAAACAAAAACAGAAAATGCTGGAAAAACTCAGCTGGTCTAGCAGCATCTGTAGAGAGGGAAACATAGTTAACATTTTGAGTCCGTATGACCCTTTTCAAAGCTGAAGAGAAGTGGAAATGTGATGAAATTTATATTAAGGTGGTGGGGCAGGTGAAGTTGGATAGAAGACCAGTGATAGGTGGAGGCAAAGGAGAGATTGACAAAGATGTCATGAACAAGAGTGGTAAGGTCTAAAAAATGTGCTGATAGTGGCATTAAGGTAAGAAAGCAGAATGTGATAATAGCAGAACAAGGGTAGCATTGTGTGAAAGAACAACATGGACCAAGTAACAGATGGCCCTTTTGGGGATGGGGTGGGGGTAGGGAGCGGTGGTGGGGAAAAAAGGATAGAAAATGGGATAGAAGGGGGATAAAAAAGGGTATAAAACCAAGGATAAATGAATGAAAATAAAATTAAAATTAAAATAAGTGGATAAAAAGTAAAAATGAATGTAGAAAAAAGGGGATTAAAAAGGGGGTGAGGATAGAGGAGACAGTTCATGGCCTGAAGTTGTTGAACTTAATGTTAAGTCCGGAAGGCTGTAAAGTGCCTAATCGGAAGATGAGTTGCTGTTCCTCTAGTTTGCGTTGGGCTTCATTGGAACGTTGCAGCAGGCCAAGGACGGACATGTGGGCATGACAGCAGGATGCTGTGTTGAAATGGCAAGCAACAGGAAGGTCTGGGTCATGCTTGCACACAGACCGAAGGTGTTCAGCAAAGAGGTCACCCAGTCTGTGTTTGGTCTCCCCAGTTGGGAGCAGCGATTGCATTAGACCAAATTGAAGGAGATGCAAGTGAAGTGCTGCTTCACCTGAAAGGAATATTTATGTAAATTTCCCTTTTGATGACAGTAGCCAGTAGCCACACAGGTGAGGGATGTCCACAATGGCATCTCGTGGCGACCTGAACACTAGCACAACAACCAATGGCTTTTGTAAACCACAAGGGATATTAATACAGCCCTTACATTAATGCAACCACAAAAACAGTTTCATACAGATATGCGCAAGATTCCTGGGAGCTGTCATGATGTATTTATTGAGTAGCAGTCCAGCATTCCAGACGATCCCAACTCAGGAAGTGAACTTAAGGAGTAGCTTGTAAGAAATAAGATTTACCCCACTTTAGACTTGGCTCATGACAGCAGTAAGGAACAATAACATTGAGGTGCATTTCTTCCTCCCATTGCTGTGGAAGAGTATGGGCAGGATTTTTTGCTCAGCGTGCGGGCGCGCACCCGACATGCCCGAGTGTGAAATAGCGCGCGATGACATTGGGCGAGTGTCCCGACATCATCGTGCACTCGTGCGATATTTCGGTTGGAGGGCACATGCGAGAGTCGACAGTGCACCCACCAACAATTAAGAAGCCTATTAAAGCCATTAGTGTAGTGATTGACCTGGATTTTTCACTGCCCATCCAACGTTACGGTTGGCGGGTGGGCAAATCGGCCAGATGGCCTTTGGACTTTTGAGGAAACCTCATCCAAGGGTGGGATGAAGTTTCCGAAATTAATTTTAAGAAAATGTTTGGGCAGAATTTTTGTCAGCAATATCTTCAGATGAGTGACTCTTATGGGTGGAATTTTTTTTCGTAATTTCATAATGTTTATTTTTGGCTTTAACATTCTTCAGCTCCCTGAGGCAGCTCTCTGCCTTCAGGGAGCTTTCATTCCGCGCTCCCCCGTGCCCGCGCTGACTTCAGTGCCTGCCCTCCTTCTGCCCTCACCCCAGCAGCGCTGGGCCCTTCAGCATGCCTTTCACACTGTCTGGCCATTAATTGGCCAGTGAGCGTGAAATTGCAGTTGCGGGCCAATCGCGGGCACGGCCCGTTTCCTGGCCGCTCCCAGGCCCACCCACCGTGCCTGTAAGACGAGCCGAAAATCCTGCCCTATGTTTCTCCTGCTCTCTGACGCACCCAGCAATAATTTCAGTGTTGCATTATCGAACCTGGGCCCTGTATCCATCACAACCACCTCCTGGCTCCTCAAATATCTATTTCTATAGTGTTTTTATATGCAGTTGGGATGGCATCATATGGATGTGGATGTGCATCATGCCTGCTGCGTATCATAGAGATGGGAAATCTGGAAGTCAAAATTTATTGCTACAATTCAATTGCAATCACTGATTCTGACTCATTGGCCCGGATTTTCGTGTAGGTTTAGGAAAACACGACGAGCACTTTTACAGTTTCCAAAGTGCACCCCCGACCAAAGTGACTTTGTCCAGAATTTTTGTTTTCTCACGCAGGGTTCGGGTTCATGGTACAGTTTGTGAGCTGCAGTGGAAAGCGGGAGGAACGGGAATGCAGAGGGGGCTGATTAGAAGGCCCACCTTATCTCTCGAAGACAGCAACCCAGCTCTCAGCATTGTTTAAATGCCCCCATCCCCCATACCCTCTCAGATTCCATGACCACTCCATATCCCCTCCATTCCCCTCATTTATTCCCCACAGGCACTCACCCAGTATCCACTCTGTACACTCCTCAGGACCCATGCAATAGCACTAGGAATTATTTTAAATGAAGGTGTGTAAAAAAACTAAACCTGTGACAATCTAATAAAACTCTCATTCAAAAATGTGTAATTGATAATGCAAAAAATTCTCGATATAAGAAAAATGTTCATCCTTTAAGTCGTGAGCATTTGCCTTGGTCCACTGGAATTTCAATGAGTAGTCAAGATGGAAATGGCCAAGTACAGGAATTAAAAAATATACTATCATTTCCCCTTAAAGACAGAAAAGGAGCTATTTAATTTTTAATGATAAATAAATGTATTAAGGTGCTTTGGGACCAATCAAGGCACATATATGTAGATAAAGTCCTTTCATAAGAAAAAAACATGTGACTAGTACCCACTTAGACATAAAAATGTATTTAAATGTAAAGGTCATAGCAATTCAAATGTATTAAAAAGGCAGGGATAGCACCTCAGGCACCTTGTGGATGCAACCTCCAGCTTCTCGTCAACAGAGCACCACATATTGAATGGACTGGGAGAGAATGTCATCTGAAATGTGCATCACAATAAAATGTGTTTAATGGCACAATGCAACAGAAAAGCACTTCCACAGTGTCACAAAAGAAATAACCGTGTTCACTTTGTGTCTGGCAATCATTGGGCATTGGTTTTTGCTTGGTCCAAAAATAATTAGGTTAAACATTTTCAAGGTTTATTTTGTACTCTACAGATCTTGTTGTTTGTTGGCATAAAATGATGGGTTTTCTGTTCCTGATTTTTATCTTTCTAGGAGTTACAACAGTGCTTACAATGACGACGCTGAGTATCAGTGCTCGAAACTCTCTTCCTAAAGTTGCATATGCAACTGCCATGGATTGGTTTATTGCTGTCTGCTACGCCTTTGTGTTCTCTGCACTAATAGAATTTGCCACAGTAAATTATTTTACAAAACGAGGCTGGGCTTGGGATGGCAAAAGTGTTGTGAATGATAAGGTAAGAGGTTCTTTCAGCTTCTTTAATCAAATCTTCAAGTGTATCCCATGACGACATAACATGTTCATCCTCCATGGTTCAATGGATAAATTCAACATACAGTGTAGTTCAGCGCAATACAGGTTAGGAGGGCGCCAGTTTCAATATGCACAGTTTGCTGAGCCAGTGGGCAACAGAACTGTAACCAGTCAGTGTACAGATATCTCCCTGAGAGAGAGAAGGGACTGACAGACACCAGTCAATGTAATTCCAGTGAATTACATTTGGAAAGTGAAACATTGGGCTCACCAGTTCGGACTCAGTAATGAGGCCCCTTACACTGACCACCATTTATTGTCCAGATTCACATGCAAGAACATAACTTGACTAAGATGATAGAGAGCTGCTGGTGCCCAAGGATCTGTACCATACAAATACAATGGTATTCTAGTTTTAGGAGTAAATTGAGTCTAGGCAAGTCAGAAGTTCAACGTGTGCTATTAGTAAGTTTAGGGCAGATATAAGTCTTGGGCTGCAACACAAAATAGGCAATAGAAAATTGGTCACCAGTTTTACACCCCATCCGATTTTCTTTCCCATTAAGAAAGTTGTATGGATTGTAAAATGGGTTGCTGATTTGCTATTTCCTGTTCTGTCTACTGTCCATTATCAATTTCAACCTCCTTATTTTTAATCTATTTTAAACAATGGATGTATAAACATACCAAGGATTCTAATTAAGAACTACTAAATTCATGAAGTGACGAGGCCAAAAGCCTCAGTCAAATTGCTCCACTCAATTATAAACTCCTGTAGGACTACAAGGTTTTTACTCTGATCATGCAGAAGGCATTAATCTGACACAGAAAGCATTAGAGGAGGCACAGCTGAATGTCAACCACCCTGAGATTTTGCTTCAATCTTCTCAAAACGGTATCCTCCCCACCTCCAAAAGAACTGAGGTTTGTTGGATATGTGTATGACAGACAGTGTATTTACAGTTTACATAGACAAAATAGAGCTTTAGGAAGAAACGTTGGCAGTGCCAAATAAAATTAATTCCACTCTTTCAAAAAAAACACATATTAAAGTAAGTCTAAAACAGCAACTTCTGAGAATGTGAAGGGACAAATCGCCTTCTCACCTTTTGGTGTTAAGTATGCAAGATTACAAGCTCTGGATCTGGATTTTCATCCGGAGAATTCCCAACTCTGCAAGCCCGACTTCTAAATATGGCTGCCCGAATATCAGATTTTCAGTTTGGGGTGGTGGGCTAAATTAGGAGTCAGGGTGGGTGACCCCAGAAGAACTGAGGAGGCTGTCAGGTGTGACATCATCATGCAGTCGCGCGATATTTCGGTCGGTGGGCGCCCACAGGAGTCAGCAGCGCACCCGCTGACAATTAAAAGGCCTATCAAGGCCATTAAAAAGTTAATTAAAAGAAAAGGCCAAGCGGCCTTTAAACTTTTTTGGAAACATCATTCACGGGTGGGATGAGGTTTACAAAGCAAATATAAATCAAATAAAAACTTTGTTTTTTCACTAACATGCCCGTGACAGAGTCACATAAGGGGACTTGTTTCATAATATTTATAAAACTTTTAATTTTTTTTGTTGAAATCAGTCCATCTCCCTCAGGCAGCTCTGTGCCTCAGGGAGATTATGAAGCCCACAGTCGCACACGTGATGGTCGTGCTTGCCCGGCTCGCACTCCAGCCCCGCCCTCACAGGCAGTGCTGCCATTTCACGCTGGACGGGCCTTAATTGACCTGCCAACGTGAAATTGCCTTCGGGCCCGATAGCAGGCGACGGTTGGCTTCCCGACTGCCCCCGCCTTTCCCTCCTGAGCCCGCATGGCAAGGGCAAAATTCTAGCACAAGTCTTATAACGACAAACATTTTGTTCAAGTGCACAATCCCTTTTAACAACAAGGGAGGGGAGAAGATGGCGTAGTGATAATGTTACTGTACTAGTAATCCAGAGACCCAGGCTAATGCTCTTTGGGACAGGAGTTCAAATCCCACCATGACAGCTGGTGGAGTTTGAATTCAATTAATAAATCTGGAATATAAATCCAGATTTAGGAAAGAATTGGCTCTTCCAAGAGTAACATTTTCCTGGCCAGACAACAATGTAGAATCAGCAGTAGAACTTGAAGTTTAAATTAGAACTATACAATAATGATACACTTGGAATACAAACACTTGTAATGATATGATAAATATGATTTAAGAAATATTTGTGTAGTCAGCAAGAACTTTCCTACTGAGGCGCAGAGCAACATTTTCAGGAATTGATTATAATGGCAAAATAACCTGGGAGAGAGCAGCTCAAAAGGAAGATATTTACTATTAACAAGTAATGAAGCAATCTTCATTTTAAATTTTTAATTTCCTTTTTGCATGAATGAATGAGGATACTTGTTAAATATGGATACATGTAATCTTTCACCAATGTGACGTCAGACAAAGCGGCTATATTGAATCTTTTTTGTGTATATTTATATTTGGTGCTCTGGAGATGATTTGTGTTGCATCAGATACCATACAGTCCTTCATAAATGCCTGGTGTTACTGCATATCTCAGCAAAGGTCCTGAGTTTCTGCAGGATTCTCCTGATTTGCTGCCGGAACTTTGATGAGAGATCAATGGAACACTCAATTAAATTGCAGGAATGGCCATTCCACACCTGTGGAGCCATTTGGCACATGGGATTTATTACTTACCTCTTTCTGAGACTGGGTGTGTTAACATATTCATGTTGCATTACAAAGCTGATGTCTTCTGTACGTTCTGTACGTTCCATGATAATTTATTAAACCATAGTAGAGGTGACAGAGAAAAGCTTAAATAAATATTTAGATTATGCTTATATATTTATAGAAAAGATAGCGATTTATATATCTATTTTGGATTATGCAACAATTATCTTCATGTTGAGTTCTCAGATTCCTTAGAATTTAATCTCTTTAAATTACTGGCCTAAGGGTGGAGTTTTCCTGGCCCCTTACTTGTAGATGTGAAGGTTGGGAAGGGCTGGGAAAAACTGGCAGAAAACTCACTTGGCGGGCAGGGGGTTGGGGGGGTTGGGGGTTGGGGGGGGGGGGGGGGGGTGCAGGCGGGTGGGGTGGGGGGTGCATGCTCCCCATCATGGTCCTGCCCCTGGTAAAGTTTCCCGCGGCCAATTTTCCTGTCAATGAAATCAGCAGCCTGCTTGCTGGAGGCAGGCATACAAACAAGGCCTTTAAGATCTCAGTTAGAGGCCTTTTGTAGAGGGACACAAGTTTTACAGTATCACACAAGCCCCCTGCTGTGTAAAGAGCCTGGCAATGCTCCAGAAGCAGTTTCACGCCAGAAGGTCAGAAGACAATCTTTGGCTGATGCACATGCCTGTATCAATGATCCCAAAGGCCGAAAGCGGTACATCCATTCCCATTCCACACTGATGACCATGACGGTTCAGGGCATTCTTTTTAAACCTGCTGTCAGCATCCGTTCATTAGCACATCCATTGTGTGGCACCCCCTAGGTTTCCCTCTGCATGAGCAACACTCACCCCTCCCAGTGAGGTGAATAAATCTCTAGATTTATTAATGCATTTTGATACTGTTAACATTTTTATTTAATTCAAAATATAGTTTTTCCACCAGTAAAATAGGCAGAAGATCCCATCTTTTCCTTTGCTTCATCAGGCTTATTTTAACAAACAGGGTAATTGGCAAAAGAAATATAGGTGGCATGAGGAACTTTATTTAATGCAGCAAGTTGTTATAATCTGGAATCCACTGACCGAAACGGTGGCGGAACCAGATTCAATAATAACTTTGAAAAGAAAATTTGATAAATACTTGAAGGGGGAATGTTTGTAGCACAATGGAAAAAAAAGCAGAGGAATGGGACTAATTGGATAGCCATTCCAAAAAGCCAGCATAGGCGTGATGCGTCGAATAGCGGCCTCTTGTGCAGTGTCGTTCTCCGATTCTGCAACAAAAATAATGAATAAATCAATGAAAAGCTTTCACTTACTTCCACAGAAGAAAGACAAGGCTTCTATCATGAAGAAAAATAATGCTTATGCAGTCGCAGTTGCCAATTATGCACCTAATATCACTAAGGACGCAGCACTACCAACAATTGCAAAGAGTGCAACTGCAGAACCAAAAGAGGCCAAACCAGAGACCAAGCCACAGGAGGCCAAGAAAACATTTAACAGCGTAAGCAAAATCGACAGAATGTCCAGGATAATGTTCCCTGTTTTATTTGGAACTTTCAATTTAGTGTACTGGGCTACATATTTAAACAGAGAACTTGTTGTTAAAGGGATGAGCAATGATGCTGCAAAATAATCATTGATGCATTTTAAGGCATGTGGAATTTCTAAAGGGTGATGATGCCAAATACAACCTGTAATTGCTAATCTATGTACTTTGGTATGTTTATAGAAATAAGCCTTTATTTTGTCATGATTCACGCACAGAAGAATTGCAAAGTCCACACGATTCACAAGTTGATTTATAAAATGATTCATACTGCGGAATCAATGAAAGAACAATTGGAACAAGATATTGGACACTAGAAGGATTAGTATTGACGAGACACTGAGTGGGGTGGTGGTGGTGGGTGGGTAATTTTCAATTTGATCACCTGTCGGTTTAACCTGGTGGAGCAGACCACTCACCCACTGTAGAATCTACAAGATTTTAGTTCCATGAAAAATAGTGGAATGCAAATCAAATGGGATCTACAATTGGTGGGCAATCATTCTGCCAGGTTACCACCCAGGTGACAAAATTGAAATTTATTTCACAGTGTGATGGCGAAAATTTGGGTTCATACATTCAAATGGTTTGTGCCACAGAACTGTTTACAAGGTTTTGCATTGCAGATATTTAATATCAAAAGAGTTCATATGTTAGCACTTATTGGTTGAATTAAACAATTAGGTAACACTCCTGTCATTTTTTGTAAGACCACATGTTATATGAAAGTGTTGATGGTTAACAGTAGTACTTAGTGATTTTTAATTTCTTGAGTCTAGTATACAATTTACATCGGTTCCAGTGCAAAACTTTTACTTGTAAAAAAAATGTTTCTTATATGCTGCGAGAGATAATTAATGTTTAAATAAACACAAGAACTAGGTTTCTCAAAAAAATCTCATAACACAACTTTAATGTTAACTTTATTGTATTTCTTCCACATTTGTTTTGTGCTGCCATTTTGGTTTTAATGTTAAATATGACGCATGTGATTTGGGGATTTGCATGGTGATACTGGTGCTGAGGTCACAGAGCACATTGTGTGACTTACCCAACAATGGCATCATACAATGCACAGAAAAAACTGCCTCAGTAACCACATTAACATCTCTGAAACCCATTTTATCTTCTGAACCAACTTAAACAATGCAGAACCTTGAGGGATACAATAAAGAAAAATGAACTCGAAGCTGTGTTTGATAGATTTTCTTCTGTTAAGTCAATATTTTGACAGTTTTTGTAGAAAAGCAAATCCATTAAAATAACAGGGGATTGCAATTTAATTAATGAAGTCATTTTCTTCTAGAATTATTTAAGATGCACTGGGGTGACTGCAACTTTTAAAAGATAATAACCTTCTTAATTGGAAATGTGAATTTCTTTATGTGATTTTACATAACTGACCAAATGGATTAATGCCAGGAACAGCAAGCAGCTCTTGGCTTTCACAGGATTGCTTCATGCAGATGAGTTTATTTCAGATGATAAAGGGCTGATCTGAACTCGAGCTGGGAATCGAGCATGAGTAGGCAGAAGCAGGTTGCAAACCATCAGCAACCCTCCCCAACGCCACCCTGAAATGTGAGGTCTGGGAGATATTAACCACCAGATCGCATTTGCATTTCATGAGTGATCCCCATCCAAATTCAGTGACTCCGATGAACAGGAGTCAGAGCTGGTGGAGGGTCAGTCTCTGCCAGGGACCCAGGGAGTCTGTTTCCAGTAAAGTACGTAACAAAATTAACAGTGGATCAGAAAGTCTGTGATTGGGTGGGGGACGGGGGAGAGCCTGGGGCAATAGGATCCCAAGTTATCTTCGTGAGGGCTTCTTGGCCCACAAGGAACCTTTAAAAATTAACAAAATAATTACTGGCCTAGACCTCATGTGGGCAGAATATTCGCTGCCGCTAGATTTTACTGACAGGTTGGATACTGTACAGACCTTCGTTTTCCATGGTAAAAATTATATGTGCATCCTGATGATATAATTGGAGTGGACCAATCCCCTACTCTTAAAAGGACAAGAAGTCTTCTGATGCCTGAATTCAGGCAAGTAAAAATTGTGAGGTTTTTGGGTACGCATCAGGGCTGTGTCACAAGAGCACCTTCCCCCACTGCCACCCCCTCCCTTTGGAGATGGGACAGGTTAATTTCTTCTCTCTTAGTTTGGTTAAATTGTGAAATTTCCATTAATTACAATGAATTTTGGCTTAATGGCTTGGATTTTCATCCGATGCCCTAAAAGGACCCATATTTGGCATCGAGTCTCATTTAAACACAAGTTCCAAACTCCTGCTTGCCATTTGAGTAGGGTGATAAATTGGCAAATTTCCTGAAGCTTTTTTTGAGCAGCCACAGCATTCCCTCTAAGGATCACTGGTTAAGCGGCTCAACCTGAACAACTGGGTGGAGCATTAGCGGCAGTAGAACCGTCCTTTTATACCTGAATTTTGCACTGGGGGTCTGACAACAGGACCCCAATATCCATATATAAGTATTCCTGTTTCAAGCAGGCAGCCAGAATGTCAAAAAATCGCCCAAGCCAGTATTTACGCTGGCGCACATTTGGCGCAGGACTGGCACAGCAATTCACAAAGTGAGATTCAGAGATTAAACACCCACTTTACACAAGGGTAGCATTGAGTTGAATTTCTCCCATAATCAAAGTAACAAGTGAAGAACGAGCACATAAAGTGCGGAGGAGTTAGTTGGGTTGATCGACCTTATCATTTTTCTGTGTTCTTATGCTATGATGTTGTCATATTAAGTGATGCAAATTAAAACTTTTGACAGAAATCTATAGAAGAAAGAGAAAATTATGTTTTTTCTAATGTTCATTCAATTAAGGTGCTTGCAGGTGCTGATAAAAATGATCTTTAATTAAGCTCAGAAACAACAATATCTATATACAATGGAAAGTAGATCATCAATATATCACAAATATTAACATGGTGGTGTCCTATCATCAATCTTGTTCTTCTATTAAAACATTGGACTGTCCAACAGCGAGGCATATGTTCCCAATTAGGCAATGTGGCTTGATTAAATCAAACTCCTTAGTTTATAGCTTTGGAAAAGCCTTTTTCCAATCCTTTCAGACAGCACAGATTTTACCTACATGAACTATCAATGACACAAAAGCCTTTAATCACACTTATCTAATAATGAATGTGAATTGGGTGCATTACTCCAATTGACGATGATATAGATTGCAGGCTGACTCGCTAAACGATAATGAATGAAAAGTATAATGTTACTGAGTAATTACTACTGGTAAAGGATAATCAAAAGAAATTCAATAGCCTGACTTTGATCCAAAAATGCATAATTTAAATAAATTGAACACTGTTTGGGTTCACTAAAGCTGATAATTATATATGTCTCAAATGACCTATACTTTTTTGCATTATTTTTAAAAATCAGCAAGTGGGAGAAATTATGTATTTACACAGATGTAGTAAAAAATCTAGTACCATTTTCCTCTCAATTTGTGAAAATGACTAGTGCAACGTAATTAAAATGACAGAAATCCGAGTGATGACTGAAAATTTCCAACCTTGGGGTGGGGGGGGGTGAATTTCCCTTGGGGTTTTCAAGGTCGTCCACAGATAGAATTTCTGTGGAGGAGCCCTTTGATCTTTTGCTCTCACATAAGTGATCAATGGGAGCCCCAGAGAAAAGGCATGAACAGCAGTTTACAATGTTTTTCAGGGTTTCGGCTGAGGTTGTAATGAGAAGTTAGGAATTCCACCATTGAAAAGTTAGCCCTATTTTTTTCTGATATTTCAGATCTTGTTTATAAAATAATACCTAAGAGCAAAATATTTAAAAAAACAAGCTAACCACATTAATTCATTTACTAAGATTTTGATATGGGTAACATAGCATTTTTAGAAGGTATAAATTAGATTAGACTCTTTAATATGAATCTTTAATACGATTTTAACTTCTGGGCAGAAAGCTGGGCAATGGCTCTGGACTTACAGCCTGCGTTGGGATGCTGGATGATTTAAACAGCCAAGTCTGATTAACACTTAGTGAGCCAGTTGCCCACCTGGGACAGGTATAAAGAGATTCAAACATGGACATAAGAACTGAACTGCCGAGGTGAGGTGAAAATGACTGCCCTTGACATCAAGGCAGCATTTGACCGAGTGTGGCATCAAGGAGCTCTAGCAAACCTGGAGTCAATGGGAATCAGGGGGAAAACTCTCCACTGATGGAGTCATACCTACCACAAAGGAAGATGGTTGTGGTTGTTGGTGGTCAGTCATCACAGCTCCAGGTCATCACCACAGAAGTTCCTCAGGATAGTCTCCTCACCCAACCATCTTTAGTTGCTTCATCAATGACCTTCCTTCCATCATAAGGTCAGGAGTGGGGATGTTCACTGACGATTGCACAATGTTCAGCGGCATTTGCGACTCCTCAGATATTGAAGCAGTCCATGTCCAAATGCAGCAAGACCTGGACAATATCCAGGCTTGGGCTGATAAGTGGCAAGTAACATTCGTGGCAGACAAGTGTCAGATAATGATCATCTCCAACAAGAGGAAATCCAACCATCGCCCCTTGATGTTCAATGGCATTACCGTAACTGAATCCCCCACTATCAACATTCTGGACGTTACCATTGACCAGGTTTGAACTGGACTAGCCACATAAATACTGTGGCTACAAGAGCAGGCCAGAGGCTAGGAATCATGCAACGAGTAACTCACCTCCTGACTCCTCAAAGCTTGTCCACCATCTACAAGGCACAAGTCAGGAGTGTGATGGAATACTCCCCACTTGCCTGGATGGGTGCAGCTCCCACAACACTCAAGAAGCTTGACACCATCCAGACAAAGCAGCCCAATTGATTAGCACCATATCCACAAATATTCACTCCACTACCAACGCACAGTAGCAGCAGTGTGTACCATCTACAAGATGCACTGCAAGGATTCACCAAGGCTCCTTTGACAGCACCGTCTAAACCTACGCCCACTACCATGTAGAAGGACAAGGGCAGCAGATAGATGGGAACACCACTACCTGGAAGTTCCCTTCCAAGTCACTCACCATCCTGACTTGGAAATACATCGCCGTTCCTTCACTGTTGCTGGATCAAAATCCTAACAGCACTGTGGGTGTACCTATACGACATGGGCTGCAGCGGTTCAAGAAGGCAGATCACCACCACCTTCTCAAGGGCAACTTGGGATAGGCAATAAGTGATAGCCCAGCCAGTGAAGCCCACATCCTGTGAATGAATAAAAAAAATACTGGTTGGTTGCTGGCAGCCAAATATCAGATGTCCACCAGCATTCAGGTAAAACATGAGTAGGGATTGGCAAGTGGGACAGGAGGGGGAACGGAAAACCAAGGGCTGAACAAACCCAAACTTTTCTTTTGAGGCTTGGAGAAGTACTCCTGTTCCTTCTAGCCCCCCAAGATATATTTTCTATTTAACTTTGTGCCCCTGCAGATCATAATCCAGAACATCCATATTGATTTTGTCTGATCATACCATGATTTTCTAAGTTTTCTAGGACTTCAATTTTCACATTGCTCGAATCAGGCTGCCATTTCTGCCATCTGAAGTTACGACAGCCAAAGAGTGGCTCTCGAGCAACAAACATTACCACCTTGTTTTAAGATAGAGGAGTAAAGTAAAAATGAAGAGAAAAGAGGTGAATCAAGCAGAGGAGGGAGAGAGATTCGAAGGGAAGCGAAGGAGGAGGTCTGGCTTTATGTTGCTCATGGTCAATCTGAGATCTATTGCTTTATGATGGGGTTGGTGGGGCTGCTTTGATGTGATTGGATGTATAACTCAAATGAAACAATTTGGAAAGAAGTTTGGAAGAATTTTGCCCATCGATAGGGAAGTCGGTATTTTAGTTAGATGCCAGAAAGTAATTGACAATTATTTACCTTTCCTACCCCGGATTGATAGATAGATATCACAACTGTATAAATCAATGTGTTTATTCAAATTCAAATTCTTAATGAAAATGACAGACACTCTAATAATTTAAAACGCAATAAACAAGATAAAGATTAGGCTCTGACTCTTTGTGTGTCTATACATCTTTTTTTCCTTCACATTTTGTTCCTCTTTTTTCCATTCTTTCTTGTCTCTTTTTTTCTTACCTCTCTAAGTTAAAAAAATAAGCATCTGTGAATAGTTTTCTTGTCAAAAGCTACTTCAAAATCTAAAATACATGCTATAGCATTACAAAATAAGACAATTGTTACCCACAATCTAAGGAAAGATATGCTTTTGAAACATAGGACTAGGAGGAGGCCATTCAGCATCTTGAGCCTATTCTGCAATTCAATTTGACCATGGCTGATCTGTAGCTCAACTCTGTTTATCCACCCTTGATCTAGATCTCTTACTGCCTTTACTTACTAAAAAATCTTATTGATCTCAGTCTCGAAAATTTCGATTGACCAGCATCCCCCCATTTTTGGGGAAAGAGTTCAAGATTTTCTCTACCCTTTGCGTCAAAAGTGCATCCCAAATATTCTCGCTCTAATGTTAAGGTTAGAGCCTTTCATTCTGAATTTCCTCAGCAGAGGAAATAGTTCCTCTAAGCAATCAAATCCTTTTATCATTTTAAAGGCCACAATTAGATCAGCCTTCAACCTTCTAACCTTTGTGAAAATCATATTGAGGTACCCTGAGAGATTCTCTATACTGAGCACAGTCTAACTGGAATATGGGAATTAATGGCTTTAGAGGGAGGGATGAATTTTCATGAGCTGTAACTTTACCAGAAGATGTGAAAATCCTGGAAAATGACAGGTGAGTAGGAGAATCAGTGGATAGTAGGCTGATGCTTCAAAAGACAAGTTTACAGGTAAGTGTTTTTCAGAAATGTCTCATTTTTGATGTCCCGGTAATGTTACAAACCTTAGGGCTAAAGATTGCCCATGGAAATATCACTGACCTTGTTAAAGTTTGCAGTATCTGAGGTAAGTCCCGAATTATACTCATGGCAGGTGCTCATGCCTTTCAGGATACTTTGTGGCCAGCCATCTGTTCCCAGAGGTTGCAAATTGCAGTCAGTGGGTGGCATCGTTCCAGATTTTCCTGCTGGCCGCAATGGCAGCTTTTCATGCCATATCGTCCCAAACACATTGCATTAATTATGCATTCCCAGGAAACACGCTAGTTCCATGGTGGGCGGGCTGTCATTCACCCGTCACGCCATGACCTCACCGTTTCATCATGCCGGACGCCACATTTAAAGTGCACACACTTCTCAGTGCTTCCAGCTCAGGACTGCTGCAAAAAAGACATAGTCCCAAAAGGCAAGAAGACTGCAGCCCCCAAGTTTTGTGATGCATCCCTCGAGCACCTATTGGGCGCTGTGGAGGCTCGCTGTGATGTCCTCTATCCCTGTTCTGGCCACAGGAGGGGCAGCTACATTACCACTCTGGTTTGGTAGGCAATGGCGGTGGTGGTCAGTGCCAATGCTGCACAGAAGAGGTTGGCCAACCAGTGCAGATAGAGGATGGATGATCTCATCCGTGCAGCCAGGGTATGGCAACTATCTCATCACTCTAAACTCTCACACTCAAACCAGCAGACATTCACTGGCATCTCACTCGCTGCCAGTTCAAGGGACATCACCGCTCATTCTCACACACACACACACCCGCACATCTCCATCTGGCCTCATCTCCTCTGGAGGCTGCCTCCTCAGCCCTCACCATCTTGAGGCCACTTGCACAGATCAACATGCCCCCACACACACCCTGGGATACCCTCCATCCCCAGTACAGCCCTCGCTCTGCAGCCTCTTCTCTTGCCTGAGGCCACTTCTCCCCCTTCCCCAAGCAAACCCTGGCCCCACAGCCATGCAAAGCCACCCCCATCTTATGGCTGGTCTCGTAGGTAGAGACCTTTCCATGAGCCCCCTGAAAAGTGATGTGTTGTTGCCTGCGAACCCTGGCGCTGATGAACGTGAGTGCTGGCTGAAACAAGGTTGGCAAACAACCCTCAAAGCCCCTAGCAAAGGGCAGGTCGCTTACGTACAGTTGTGAAACACATTGGCGTGCTATCGCACCAATGTGGGTGGACAATACAGTGTTGGGGGATGAGTCTTATAATGTATGCAGATATATTACAAAGAGGTTCCCGACGTCCGATGGTGGGAAACGCGGTCTACCATCGATGGGCTGAGCGGACAATCTCAAACTGGTTTCACGATGTCGCGAAGCTGAATTTTGGTCTTCTTGCCATATTGTCTGCTCATGTCACCAAGCATGAAGCAGGCATAGAAAATTCCACCCAGTGTTGCAGAAACTGGGGAAGGTGATTTCTAACCACCCTCCTCCACTCTGCAACCCCCTCTCCCCCCAGTAAGAATATACTTATGCTTCCTCAGTCCCTTTTGTAAAAGTGCTGATATAAATAAATAAACTTGGCCTGAATCTTTTGGGAGTCTACACCAACATTATCAGCCAAGACCCACAGATGCGAAGATTTGAAAGTCTAGTACTGGTTACCAAAGGCATGCAGAGATTCTGGAAGTGAGGCCAGGGAAGTAGTAACTCCCTGCATCAATGGGTTTGTTTGCAACAGATTGATACAATAATCATTGGAAATTCCAAGGGGAGAATTTTCCCACCCATCGGGGGGGTTGTGCGGGGAGTGGGCAGGAGCGAGCGCAAACCCGATCGGCACCCCCGATCGGGTGCGCGCTGCTATTTTATGTGGGCAGGCCAATTAAGGCCCGCCCAGCGTGACGCACACCCGGAAGCGCTGAGCGCTCCCTGTACGGGAGTGGGGGGGGGTTCCCTGAGAGGTTCCCTGCGCTCTTTTGCGCATGCGTGAAAGAGCGCAGAGATCTCCCCAAGGCACGGGTGTGCCTCAGGGAGATTGCTTTCAGTGCTAAAGTTTTAAATGAAGGTTTGTAACGCTTTTAACACATGTCCCCTCATGTGACACTATCACATGAGCTGGGACGTGTCAAAGAATGAAAGTATAAATTGTTGTTACTTCTTAAAACGCATCATGAAACCTCATCCCGCCCGTGGATGATGCGGCTGCGTGCCTGCCGAACTGAAAATCTAAATGATGCGCGGTGATGTCGGGACACCTGCCCGGCAACACCACGCGTCATTTTACATGTTGGCAAGCAGGCCCCGCCCCTGCTCACCAACGGGAATACTCTTCTCCAACTTCAGGCAAAGATTCTGTAAATCAGGGTCCCAGTATATTATGTGGCTGTTATACCACATTCTGTACAAAGTTAAATCAAGAGATTCCCAGAAAGGTGATGATTTTTGGCCCCTTTATCTTTAACAGCTTGCAGTTGACTGGCTAGGAGCTCCCATGGTGCAGTGGTAGCTTCCCAACTCTGAGCCAGAAGCTCTGGGTTCAAATCCCGCCCCAGGACTTGATGGTTATGGAATGTGTGTTCACAATGTGGCTAAACAGGTTGATTTTCAACCTGCAAATCCTTCAGATATGCCTTTGATAAGAGTGGAAGAGTTTCCTGGTCAGCCATCTGCAGAAGGTGGCAAACCACTGTGGTATCTTGCCAAGCATAGCCATGGGCCAAAACAGAAGTCCAAGGTTGCCAAAGCCCTTTCAGGACATGATGCCTGAAGAGAGAGAGAGAAGGAGCTGACTGGCTAAACGGGTAAAAGAAATTACCCAAGAACTTTTTGGAACATTGATCTAAAGCAATTTGATTAATTCACTTTCTCTTAAATTGTGACTGTTGCCAATTTTCAATTCATTGCTTTTTAAACATCATGATTGCAGGCTTTTCATTCTGCTTGCTTTTGATGATTGGTATACCTACCCACTGAGTTGTCATTTGCTGTTTTATTATAAGTATGGAATTTGAATCACTCAGTTGACAGTTTGATGCACACATTTATATATAAATAATGGGTGGGACTTTCCGGTCCAGCTAGTGGCAGGCACCGTCACAGGTGGGACAGGAAAATTTGGCTGCGCTCCAAATTTTCCTGTCCCACCCACAACAATGTCCGCCCTGCTGCTGGCGGGACCGGAAAAATCCAATGTGTTACCTGCAGTGTGACAGACGCCAGAGTGCAATGTGTGAAATGCATGCCCTCATTCTATTCTGAGGGAGATACGCACACATACTCACAGGATTCCTGTGGTGTAGCTAATAATGTGCTGGACAATACACTTTTGGATCAAGACAGGAATATTACTTGTTGTAATCCAAACTACTATTCTGCTCCGAGAGTTTGTCTATGCACATCAAGCCTAATTGCTGTTAAGTAAACACCAAGTGAGTTTGTTCAGAATTTAATGGTGATTCAGTTTACAGATGAGAAGTCAAGCTTTATGTGAATGATAAGGGCAATTAAGAGATGGCAGATATTCAACTCTGATATTTTCTATTCCTGGAGTGGTTTCCTTTGCATTCCAAATGGCCATATTTTACATTATTTATGCTTTCTTCTAAATTACTATTTATTTTCATACTGAAAGAAGAATATCCTGTTTATCACATTTTGAAGTACTCAAAAATGTCAAATCAAATTACATAACAATTATGAGATGCTGAATAGTTAGCCATTAACTGAAATTTTTAGCTTAAGAATGCCAAATGTCAAAGTGAAGTAAATGAGTTAAAAAGCTCTTTCTCTCATGTAGATTGTTGTAGTTTTCACTGGTTTACTACACAATCTTCAGCTTTATTACAAATGTGTTTTATTTGGCGGCAGGATGAAATAATGTTTTTCAAGTTTTTGCTTGTAGTATGGTAATTTTATAGATTACTATGAGTTGAGGTCAGCATGATCATGAGGGGAAGGACCATTCTGACATAAAATAGGTTCAGATTTGTGCCAAATGGAGCCTGTGTTTGGAAATGTGTTGAATTTGAATGTGTAACCCATTTTGTGTTGAGGGTAGGGGTGTAGGAAAATCATTTAATTGCTGGTGGATGTAAATAAAATTATTAGAGATTGAGCCAAAGGCACAGACAGGGAGCTAGAGGAAGAGAGTTGGAAGTCTAAAGAAAAAGAGAAAGAATTGGAGAAGTGAAGTCAGAAGACTGGTCAAGCCAAGAATAAGGAGGAGGTTTTTTTTTTACATCAATGTAGTGGAAAGGCATTAAAACACCAGAAAACCCAAGATCCACAAACAAAACAGAGAGGAAACAAATAAAGCATCATCTTGGAGAAGGAACATGTCTGAGAGAGCATAAATAATAAAGAGCAAATTTTAATATTTATAATATAATGTTGGATTTTTGAAAATGCTAAGGATGGTTGAAAACACATGAATGAAAAAAAGACATAGCTTTAATCTTGGCTTATTTGCCCATAAACAGGTATAACAAATACAGGAAAGAGCAAAGAATTGACCAGAATTTAAAAATTATATAAGGACTTGTAGATTAGGTTTATCTGCACACATGCATAAGTACTAGTTGATGGTACGTGTGGGCCATTTATCACTAAGAGCCAGAGGAGAGTAAATTTTAATGGTCCAGCTTTTCCTGGGGACTTACATCATTGTAATGACAAATCCAAGATGTAAGGCCCTTGAATGATGCAGAAGGAAAAAGGAAATTATGGAGTAAGTGATCTATGACATTAATTATGGCACTTCATATGTTCAGCTATGTTTGCGTTATGCTACTCTGCTGTTATCATTTCCCAAAAAAGTCAGAGGTAATTATAATAGTTCTGCCCCAATTGAAATCAATACCAAGCACCATTTCCCTGCAGTAAAGCAAATTTTCATGTCGCTGCCACTTATACTGAAAAACAATAGTGCAGGTAACCTGGTAGAAGTGTGATGCTAACTTTATAAAGCATTAATTAAATCAATGTTTACTTTTAAATTATTTTTAAATGATGCAGAAGTTTGTTTTGAGCTCCTAGAGAATTTGTTTCTTTTCAAGGTACAAGTAGCAACTGTGCCTGAGCTAAAGACATAGCAAAACATGTTTGTTTCAACAAAATACCTGAAGCTCAAGCAATATGATTGCACAATTGGGCAGCACTTGCTGAACAATATTGAGTGCGCTAACAATTAATTTTTAAAAATCAGTTTGAACTCGTAACATGGCTCATTTATGTTTGCTAGAAGCGCCATACATTCATGTGCAGTGACTTGTTCTCTGCAAACAAAAGGAATATGTTCAAGCCTTGCAGCCTTCTTGAATTACCCAGAAGCTTGGGGAACCTCTTGATTTTTCCAGAGCAATGCCTCAGCCTGTCAGAGCCCACTTGCCAACCAATCAGCACCCCTAAATTGTTGTGATTGATTGAAATTTGGCATTTTTGTGTTTGTCCTGATGAGTGCAAGATGAAAAGCTTCAGCAACATGACTCTCTTTTCAGCAATAATCAATGAGACTGTGTTGTTCTAAGTAAAAATAAACATCTATAAAATACCAGAAATTCAATTTCACTAACACATGTACATTTATCATCCCTTCAAAATAGTTTCATAAATCATAATTTAATAGCCATTCTGTGCAAGCTGGCTATTTTTCTTTAAATTGATTTCAATCATAAAACACCAAGGTCCACCTAATCACCTTTTACCATCCTGGTATTCAGATAATACAATAATAATAGAGTTGTTGATTAATCATACCAATCAGTCTCTATCAGTTAGGCTACAACAGGCCCAAGAATGACGAGAAAATCCCCAGCGATGGAGAGCTTTTAGAGTCATGTACAAAATTTCCTTGCATAGCACATGGATGCCTAAGGCTACTTTGTTGGGATGCCCTGTGCCACCTGCTGTATTCTGCATGGGGGGCACTATGAAGAGAAAGACGCAGGCGAGTATGTCCTCTTTGTGCACCAGAAGACCTTGAACCGATGTATTTCTGATGTTTCACATCCCAACCAGCTGATATGACACCAGAATCCCTCCGTTGGACCATACAGGTCCAGGCAGCATCTTTGGAGATCATTCTGCAAACAACAAGCTGATGCTGCAAGATGGGCTCTGTGCCCATGTTATTTAAAGGTCTATGTGCCCAAATTGTAGGTAAGGTAATTTTTAAGAACTTAAAAAGTCTGGAATGTTTTTGGAGGTGTTGTGAGTTTCTAGATTTGCCTGGGAATGTTGCTGCATCTTCACAGGGATGGCAGAGGAGTAGGTAACCTGTTCACACAGGTATGGGGCAGAAGTGGAAGGGTACCTGGATCTGCAGCATTGGAAGGAAATGGAGCAGAGACTCTGTGCCAATCCCCTAGCCAACAAAGAGCCCTTCTATTCCATGGCCTTTTCCCATGCCAGGACTCTGGCAGCATCTCTGTGCACATAAAGCAAAAACATACTGTTACCCTCATTGTTCTCAGTGGTTCCAATGCCACAGGCTCCATCACAGTCAGCTCCATGATGCAGAGAGTCATCTCTTCCATAAGGCTTGGAAGATGCCCCAAACGGTTTTGCTCATGCTCCTTTCTATATTGCTTGCCACCAACAGAGAGGGAAGAATGTCAGCAGGTGTGTTGCATTGTGTTTGGGTTCTGTGTCAGCCACTGCTAAATAGTTGAGCATATGTAGGGACTTGAAGAGGTGGGTGTGAGGCTGGCAGCATTGGTAGGGTGTGTGACAATAAGATGGGTTGTCAGGTTGTTACACCTGAGTCCTGCACGCCAGGAACTGGTGCTGACTGAGGACATAGTGCATTGAGCAGCAGGAGAGGTCGATGTTGCAGTGGGTAGTAGATGGCATGTGAAGATGCATTTACTGCACTTGGCCACACTTGTGTTGTCATTAGATGTCTGGTGGCACTGTTGATAGGTCCTCATGTCCAGACTCTGGGAATTCATCTCTGTGGCCACCTGCTGCTCCTCCCTTCTGAGGTTGGTTCTTAAGGCCTCCTGATATCCCCACCAATGAACCCATGGCACTCCTCCTCAGCCTCTCTCCACCACCACTGCCTCCATCACTGCACCCATCTGCCTAGGATCCTCCTTCTGCTCTGATGTTCATTTTGCCATAATATAAATTGTAATAATATTCTTCAGGTTAGTTTCCCTTTAAGAAGGACAGCCTACCTTTAAGAAGAGCAGGCTGAGTGCACTGTGTGGATTTTGAACAATGTTACTGAGCTCCCCTGTTGAACACAGAGACAGCCAGCAGCATTAAGAAGAAAACAGTAGAATGGGGCCTGCTCAACCAAATGCTACAGTCATTCAGATGAGGTGGGAGCAGCAAATTTGCGTGTTGTGCTCCTCTGACTGAACAGGCAAAAACAGGTCACGAATTATGAGCCTCATACCCAAAGAAGGAGGCAACCCAATTTCTGGTCCCACAGGTCCAAAGTTATCCATTCCTTCCCAGGCATGCTACACTTATGTCATGTCTTAAATTACTCATATTCTGTATCCCTGTAACTGTAAACCTATTGCTGTACTGTAAAATGTTATCTTCTGAAAGAAATCTGCTGAACATGCTTTTAACTGAATCAGTACTGTCTGCTTCCAGTGTTCCCTAAGGGAGCATGTACCATAGATTGACTACTTATTCACTGAAATAATGGGCAGGATTTTGGGTCAGGACCACAATATTGGGGTCGAATGGGAATCATGACCCTACACATTGTCTGGAAAGTGAGTTTTCCTGAATTGGTCATTAGTGGCCAGAGGTTGGGCTTATTGTCCAATTAAGGATTGCGGGCAGACTATCAAAGCGGGAGGGTGAAGAGGAGCCCCTTCCAGCTCAGAAGGAAGTGCAGCCTGTAGTTCAGGTAAGAAACAGGGGGGTGCCTCCAACTTGAGGAACCTCTCTGCACTTTGTAAGAGTTTAAAATTAAAAAATGGCTAAGCAGCCAGGCTTGAGGATGAGTAGCCCTTCCAGTGCTGATTCCGCTTCCGGTAAAATGGACTGGGTGGGAGAGGATGATGCCAGCAAACAGGCAGGCTAACCAGTGGCATGAGTTTTCATGGCCACCCACCTCTGTGTTTGCCCTCAAATGAGGGGAAAATCCTGCCCAATGTTTTTGCATATTTGGTTTTAATTTTTAATTTGTTATTATTAAAAGCACAATCCTCAGTGCTCTGGATCTACTGTCCTGGACAAGGTGAAAAATATTTTCATGACCTGCATTATCTAGTACATTTAGACTTCTAAAAACAATTATCATAACAACTCTCAACCTCTCGTTCCCAGCAAGACCATATCCAATTTACTCGCTTCTCATAACCTAACCACTCCATTCTTTCAATCCTTCTATCATTTCAATAGCTGCATATATTTGTTGTACTGTGATGACCAGAACTGTACACAGAATTTCAAATATGGTCACACCAATGATTTATAAAGCGTCAGGAATACATCATGATGTCAGCTAAATACTGACTGTATAATACATGCCAACACCCAATTTGCTTTGTCACTGCTGCCGAGCATGGTTGTAATAGCTTCAACTTATTGCCAATCATGGTCCCAGATCTTTATTTTTCCATGCACGTTATTGTTTTTCCATTTAACTAATTGACTCTTCCTGGATTTTATAATTTCTTGAAGATTTGTGCCATCGTTCCCTTTTTCTAAGGACCCTCATATGTATCTTATCCAGCTTGCTGAAGTTTTTTTTTACCTTGTCTTTGACAGGGGTATGAAGATCAGTCGACCAAAGACCCAATTTATGGACCGTCAGTTTGAGTGGTGGCAGAAAATGGAAGCATGGAAATGGAAATGAAGCAAAGGATCAGCCTTGGTTGGAGTAATTGGAAGTATGCAGTGGAGTGTTATGTGATAGAAAAGTATCGCTGAAACTGAAAGGAAGAATCTAGAAGACAGGTGTGAGTCTGAACTTGTTAAATAGTGCAGAAACCTGGGTAACATCAAGAAGAGAGGAAAGACAATTGGATATTATTGAGATGCAGATGCTAAGATGAATATGTGCAGTGATGTGAAAGGACAAGATCAGGAATCAGTATATCAGGGGGTCGGTGAAGATTGTGGAAACATCAAAGAAAGTAGCCCAGAAGAGATTGTAGTAGTCATATATTGCAGAGAGAGAGTGGAAATGTGGTGAGGCAAGTGATGGAAGTGCAACAGCCAAGAAGGAGGGGAAGAGGAAGGTCTAAGACCAGATGGGAAGATGAGGTAACAAGAGACTTAAATGCAGTTGGGTTGGAAGAGGAATAGGTGACTGACAAGAGGAAATCGAGAAGGATGATCAACCAGCATTGCGGCGATCCCAAATAAAATGGGAGAAGCTGAACGAAGAACAAGATGTTTGCACACCTGTTCAGAATAGAGAATAGTGTCACAACTTACGTCTGCTTGACCATCTAGTTCCTTTTCTAGATCAAATAAGTTATCCATCTCCTTCTTGTCAAAAACTGAGACTTAAATTTATTTAGTGCTGTTGCAGTCCGTATAGCCTCTGTTATCACCCAAACCTAGTTTTAGTGGCCCTGCTCCATTCCTGATTGTTTTTCCTCTTGTAACTAAAACACATTCTGTTATTATTATTATTATTATTCTTCACTTTTCTTGTCATATCCCATTCTTAATTCTGAGCAATTTTTCTTCCTGGCTTTAAATGCTTTCTTTCCCTTCCTAATTAGTTGCTTGGTAGTCCTGTTCAACGAGGCAGAAATGCCTTACTTAAATGAAGTGTGCAATTGCTCAATTAAAATAAGACCAAATAGATGAAATACAGCACAAACAAGCCCCAACGTCCTGGCTTTTACATTTTTTTCTGGCAAGAAGAACACTTTAATGAAAATTAAAATCCAGAGAAGTCTTTTTTAAAACAATGAATGCAGCACTTAGTTCTTAACTTCCAATGTCAACACATAGGGCTGGGTTTTCAAATGCTGGTAGGGGCAGGAACAAGTGGGGGAAAGGTTTAAAAATCTGGATCTCATTGCCTCTAGAAGGTGACGCCATTTTCAAAGGGGGGCGTTGAGAAACCAATCAGTGCTTGTTGAGCTCATTATCAGGCCTCAGTGGAGCAGATTGGAATTTTCAGTTGTCAGGCACAGGGAACACGCAGTATCTGGGACACATCAGGGTGCAGTGGTTGTGCACACAGCAGGAGCCAGGGGGACTATTGGATACATTGGTCAACTCATTTAAAAGATGAACAATCATGCCCAGCTGCTCAACCAGTGGCACAGAGTTACCATCACTGGTGCTGAGAGACTTGTATTTCTCACCATTGAGAGGTTGGAGCCTTGAGAGGGGCATCACGCGGCTGGTAGCTTGGGCAGCAGAGTTTAATAGAGGAAGCCCTGGTTAACAAACAAATGCCAGATGAGGGAGTTGAGATGGGAGCAGGCTACCCTGACATTGGATGCAGTAGCGAGGAGGAGCTTCAGCAGATGCATCCTCCTGGTGAGGAGAAGGTCAGGGGAGCTCAGGGAGGACCTATAGGAAAGAAGCTGCTACCCAAGACATCAGGTGAATCGCCCATGAGTGATCTACCTGCAAATGACAGTATGCCAGTGCCTAGGAGGCTACATCTATGCAGGCAGTTGGGCTCAGTCATTTGTGCTCTGGTCCACAATGACCTCCATTAATGCCTTAAGAAAGGCATTGGGAAACTTTAGTGCTGCCTGTGGATGCCTGCCCATCCCAATTTCAGCCCAATTAGCACCCTCCTGCAACATGTCCTCAGCGAGCGGGAAGCCCAGTCATGACTGGCCCTTGCCTTTTCAAAGGGCCCTCAGTTTCTATGCCCTGCCTTCAGTCAACTCCCGGCACCACTGATTGGGCATCAAATTCACCCCCCAAATCAATTAATGTTTCACTTTTGAAAATAGTGTTCCAGCACTGATGCTAATGGGGTTGGGGTTGGGACCCAGACCTTATCTGGGCATCAAGTTCCCGACCCGGATTGAAAATCCATCCCAAAGACACTGGTTCTACTTCAATATTAAATAAACCAATTGTTACTCGTTCTCTAAAATTAAATATAATTATTGGCCATTACTGCGCTACTTCTGGTTCACCACTTTGCTCACTGTAGCGTATTCAAATCAGTTTTCCAGCAAAATCTGATGCCAAATAGCGTTTTTCATCAAAAGCATTGACACAGAAGAACCTGGGCTATTTAATGGGCTGTGATGTGATTGTTCAACAGGGAATGGATCAATTGGTTCCTAGTGTTGGTGGAGACATTCTGATAATATTTGAAAGGAATCATTGTGTCTTTTTAAAAAAAAGTGTGATCAATGCAAGGTAAACAAACTGGACAACAATATTGGCAAACCATGATGTAGATCAGCAACAGGAAACATTTCAAAATGGTTTGCAACAGAGCCCAGGAAAACTATGCTACACTCAAAGAAAAGAAATTAAACACAATGAGGGTAAACTTGAGGGCAAGGAAAAGGGATATACACTGAGTAAATGGACAGCAGAGGAAATCATGACAAGGGAGAATATGATCGGACTAAGGGAAATATCAGAAAATGATTAGGAAGGCAAATTAAAGCTATAAAATTAAATTATCAAGTAACATAAAAAAAAATGGTTACCCCTGGAAGAGAGGAAGATGCTTGCCACGAAGCCCGTCGTAAGAGCTTGGGCTTGAAGCCTTTTAACGTGGGGAGTCTGTTGTACTGCAGCTACCACATGGTTCCGGCTAACCAGGAAACTCTTCCACTCTTACCACCTACTATAAGGGCACTGGAAGGATTTACAGGATGGTAATCAACCTGCTTGGCCATGCCCCCAATGCATTTTCTGTGGCCATCCAGTCTCGGGTGAGACTCGAAGATAAAATATTCTATTGATATATAGGGCAAAAATGTTTAGTTCGGTGGGCGGGCACACGCCCGACCCGCTCGAGCATAAAATGACGCATGTTGATATTGGGCGAGCATCCCAATGTCAACGCGCAGTCACACGATATTTCAGTCGGCAGGCACACGCCAGAGTCGGCAGCGCGCCAACCAACACTTAAAAGGTATTTAACAAGGCTATTAAAATAAATTTCTTGCTGCCTACCCAACCTCACAGTTGCCGGGCAGGCGAAAAGTCCAAGCGGCCTTTGCACTTTTTAGGAAATCTCATCCACGGGCGGGATGAGGTTTCCTAAAGCAAATAAAAATAAAATGAAAGTTTTAAAATTTTATTAATAACATGTCCTTTCTCATGTGACAGAGTCACATGAGGGCATATGTTTTATTGCATTTTTCAATTTTTTTTTTTCACAACACTTCATCTCCCTGAGATAACTCTGTGCCTCAGGGAGATTCTTAAGTGTGTACTCGCCCCGCTTGCACTCCTCCCCCCACCCACACAGGCAGTGCTGAGCTGGGCGGGCCTTAATTAGCCAGCATGAAATCGACTTCCGGTCTTGATCGCAGGCGGTGGTCAGCGTCCCGGCCGCCTCTGCCCTCCCCCCCCCCCCCCCCCAACCCGAATCAGCCCAATAAGGGCAAGATTCTGCCTATAAATCTAAAAGAGGAAAATCAAAATGGGAATAGGGCCATTAAGGGACAGTCAGCATAAAATCACAGTTCATGGCAGAAATGTTAAAAAAAATACATGTGTTTCAGTTTTTACCAGGAAGGTGGATCAAGTGGACACGATATTTTTTTTTGTTCATGGGAAGTGGGCGTCGCTGGCTAGGCCAGCATTTATTGCTCATCCCTAATTGCCCTCATTCAGGCATTTAAGAGTCACCCACATTGCTGTGGGTTGGGAGTCACATGTAGGCCAGACCAGGTAAAGACTGCAGATTTCCTTCCTTAAAGGACATTAGTGAGCCAGATGGGTTTTTACAACAATCGACAATGCTTTCATGGTCATCGTCAGACCTTTAATTCCAGATTTTTTTGTCATAGTGGGATTCAAACTCAAGTCCCCAGATCATTACCCTGGGTCTCTGGAATACCAGTCCAGTGACAATACCACTATGCCTCCTCTGACATAAGATGATGAGATTAGAAATGATATAACTGCATTTAAATTAAAAGGGAACAAATTTTATTTAAATTTGAATAAACTAAACAAACAGAAAATTGATACAAACTCTTGGCCCTGAGCGATTGTATCTGTGCATTTTAAACAAATCCAGGGAAGAGATATCAGAGTCACTATTAATAATATTTAATAATTCATAAAAAGAGATATAGTACCAGAGGAAGGTGGACTTTGTTCTTTATACCTGTATTTAAGAAAAAAGGTAGAAATTGTCCAGGGAAATATGGACCAGTCAGCTCGATATCAGTGGAAGAAAAAATAATTAACAAGAAAATAGAAAAATGTCTAGAAATCAAAAAAAACTGAATAGTCAGCATGTATTTCAAAAGATGAAGTATGCTTGACTAACTTCATTGAATTCCTTGGGGAGGGAACCGAGACAGTAGATAAGGGCAAAGCACTAGATGTAACACATCTAGATTTCCAAAAGACTTTCAATAAAGAACCACACAATAGATCAATGAATAAGGTCAGGGCATACAGAGTCAGGAGAAAATTGGCAAAATTATAGTTAGCTGGCTAAAAGACAGAAAGCAGAGAATAGAGGTAAAAAGTAGTGCTCAGCGCTCCCTGGGCGGGCCAGGGGAGGAGGGAGAGTCAGGGCCTGCGCTCTTTCGCTCATGTGGGCAAAAGAGTGCACAAATCTCCCTGAGGCACGGAGCTGCCTCAGGGAGATTAATCTGATTATGACAATTTGAAATAAAGAATAAAAGAAATTATTCAGACATGTCCCTCATGTGACAGTGTCACATGAGCTGGGATATATCAATGAATTTTAATAAATTTTTTTATTAAACTTTTAACCCTTCGTGAAACCTCATCCCGCCCGTGGATGAGGTTCCATGAAAATGCGAAGGTCGCCTGGGCTCTTCGCCTGCCCGCCAACCTTAAGGTTGGATAGGCAGCTCATTAAATTGAATTAATTAGGTTTTAAATGGCCTTAATAGGCCTTTAACAGTTTGGTGGGCGCACAGCCAACTCCAGTGCGCGCCCACCGAACTGAGGATCGGAATGATGTGCGGTGACATTGGAACACACACCTGATGTCACCGTGCGTCATTTTACGTGTCAGCGTGCGGGACCTGCCCCCGCACGCTGAACAGAAGATTCAGGCCACAGAGAATACACAGTAGAAGTTGTAACAATAAGGCTATAGCAAAAGCAAATAAAACACCAAGATTTATTTCTAGAGGAATAGAATTGAAAAGTAGAGAAGTTATGCTAAACTTCTATCAAACCTTAATTAGACCACACTAATAAACAACATTTGGAGCACTGTATGGAGTTCTGGTTGATATATTACAGAAAGGATAGAGATGCACCAGCAAAGGTGCAATTAAGATTGCAAAAGCAAAATTAGAGGCCATCAATATAGGATGGTCACTAAGAAATCAAATAAAGAATTTAGAAGAAACTCTTTACCCAGAGAGTGGTAAGAATGTGGAACTCGTTGCCACATTTTTAAGGGGAAGCTAGATAAGGATGTGAGACAGAGAGCGGAATTTTGCGAGCCCGCTGATGGCGGGCGTGATAGGTGGCGTTTGCAGAAAATATGGCGCAACCTGCTTCATGATGGCGTGAAGGCAGATCTCGATCGTCTGCTCAGCCCATCAACAGCGGGCCGTGTTTCCCGCCATCGGTCGGCGGGGAGCTAATTGTAATACATCAGCACTTAATTAAAAGGCCATCCCACCAGGCTCTTGGAACCCACCATATCATCCGTCTACATCAGCGGGAAAGCACAGCGATGTGTTTCACTACAGCGCCTAGGCAACGTGCACTTGGCGGCCTTCACTTTGGGGGAACTGAGGTGAGTGAGCAGCTGCTGGCCAATCTTGGAGGTGACTGCTGACAGGGGGTGGTGTCCGTGGACAAGTGCTGGCCGGCCTCAAAGGGGTTGGAGGGGGTGGTCAAGTGCTGCCCTGGCACTACATCCTGCAAACAGGCAGCTGAGGTGGGGGGCAGGGTAAGTGAGGGAAGTGGCCATGCTTTAGGGACACCTGTATAAAAACTGACCATGCCTCTGCAACTAAGACAGATCAGGCGCAGCCACAGTAATATGACTGGGGTTGGGCTCCTAGCCTGCCCGCCCATGCAAGAAATGCAGTGGCACCAAAGGACCTCCAAGCACTCCATACCTTACCCCACCACCCCACACTACTTGGCACAGACGTCGACTCCGCCACCACTTTCTTGGACCGTGGAGCAGTTGGGCTGCACACGTTGTACAATCTCCTCGCCAACACTGGCCATGTAGCAGTTACTGCTAGAGGCGCTCACAGCCCTTTGCAATCTCAGCATGCTGCTTTGGATCAATGTCCCCCCTGTCACAAGTTGACAGGGCAGCCATGCAGCGCACTCATCTCTGGCCATCCGAGGGGTGACCAGGACTCTCTGGGTAGCATTAAGGGGCAGTCACACAGGGTCAGGAAAGGTGCTAAGTACAGCCAAGATAACCACATCTCTCTCTCTTTCATGCTGCAGGAGGACCATGTCAGGATCATGGCTCCTGGTGACCTAGCTGTATGCCTGATGGCCTACAGAGACCATAGCAGACAGAGGCGAGAGTGACTGAGGCTCCTGACCGTGCAAAGGTAGGAGCAGCAACCTCATGAAGAAGGGGCAGTAGGGAATCCTGCACACGCTGCCCAGGAGCGACAGTGAGCCGTGGCTGGTCTGCGGCTACCGACACCCAGGGTCTATAGACGCCGCCTGCCATTCCTGCAGATGACTGAGAACTAGTGTCACCGACGACTACGCATGTCTAGGGACCTGGTCACTCACATCTGCCACTTACTGCAGGATTTGGCGCCAAGGGGACATGGAGGGCATCCACAGTCAGTGACTGTGAAAGTGACCGGTGCTCAGTTTCTATGCCAGTGGCTCCTTTCAGAGCTCCACAGGCGACCTCTGTGGGATTTCACAATCCGCCACCCACAAATGCATCTATGAGGTCATGGATGCCACCTTCTCCATGGCACACAACTTTGTCCATTTCGCCCGGGACTGGGACAGCCAGATGCAAGGGCCATTGGATTTGCCCTGGTCTCGGGGTTCCCACAAGTTTAGGGTGCGATTGACTACACTCATGTGGCGCTCAGGTCTCCATTGCTACACTCAGTGGACTTCATCAACCTCAAGAGCTTCCACTCGCTGAACGTGCAGCTGGTATGCAGCTGCCAGAAACGCATCCTGCAGGTGTGCGCACGGTTTCCAGGAAGTGTGCAGGATGCCTACATCCTGAGTTGCTCGCAGATTCCTTGCAGTCTTCCAGTGTCCACAGAGGCTGCAGGGTTAACTCCTTGGGGACAAGGGCTACCCGCAGAGGCCGTGGCTGATGACACCCATGCAGCAGCCTCAGACTGCAGCAGAGCGAAGGTATAATGAGACTCATGGCAGCAGCTCGCAACTTGGTGGAGCAGACCATCGGGATGCTGAAGATGAGTTTCCAGTGCCTGGACCGGTCTGGTGGAGCCCTGCAATACAGGCCGGAGAGGGTGTCACGCATTGCCATCGTCTGCTGCGCCCTTTACAACCTGGTGCTGCAACAGGGAGAGGAGCTGGCTGAAGAGGAGATGGACGACCTGGGGGTCCCCTCGCATGAGGAGGATGCTGACAGGGATGAGGGTGAGCGGGTTCTTGGTGGTGACAATGACGGGGATGGGGCTCTCGCACTGGCCAGACGAGGCAGGCACACTCGGGAGTCCTTCATAGCAGGCAGATTTGTAGAGAATGATGATGACATGCAGTGAGGTATCTCCATAGATCCTCACATCACAGTGGCGAACGTTTGACTCCAGTCTGGCTTATGGCAGCACCAATACCCTCTGTGAGTATGTTCCTGTCATAGAGATGCAGTAGAGGCCCTAATAGTCGCTCGATCACAGGAGGATGATGACGACATGCAGTGAGGACACTCCATAGATCTTCACATGGCCTCTGAGAATGTCTGACTCCTGTCTGGCCGAGGGCAGCTCACTTGTGTTCCAAGATCAGGGCCATCTTAGAGATTCAGCCATGAAACTTTAGATGCATCTGATGCTGTGTCCACCTTCAGCACCTCAACCCTTCAGGAGCTGGTGCACAGCATCACTGGTCACAGATGCGGGTGTCTTAAAGGTGCTGAGAGCATACAGAGAGTATAATAGAACTCTGTGGTGCCTGCCCACTACATTCTGGCAGCACAGACCAGTACTGCCGAGGTGCAGGCATCAGTAATGTTTCCAGGGAGTGTGAGGCTGGATCATCACTGTGGTCTGAAGGCTGTACAGAGCACAGGGAAGAGGCCCTGGACTGAGATACCTGCCTTTATCTTGTGCAGAAAGGTTTCACATCTGAGTGACAAGAACTCTGCTCATCAGAACAAGGGGCCACAGACAGAGGGACATTCTTAGGAGTTTATTGACAATAGTGAACAGTATGTACAAGTGATCAACACCCATGCCCAGGCTGTGCAACTACTTTTACTGAACTTTCCTAACCCTGCCGCTATATCTTGGTGCTGCCCAGACATCCACAGCGGAGGTGGAAGCAACCTGCTGACTGCTACACCCTGTCTGTGATGACTTTGGAGGGCGTCCTCTGGAGGGCCGAGACTTGGAGGGCCCCGGCCTTCTTTTGGGATCCTGCTGCGTGGCAGTGGCACACCTTCTCGGCCTGTGAAGCTGGAGCTGCGGAGGTCACAGGAAGAGGGGATTCAGATGGGCCGGAAACTCCCAGATTCACCTGGGTGGATGGCCCCGGAGCGTGCACCTGCTGATCCTCCTCCCTTTGGGTGGCTGACTCTGTGAGCGCAAGGGGTAACTGGAGTGAGATTGAGCTGCCAAGCATCTTCTCGTGTACACACTGTTGGAGGCCAACTATGGCATCAGCGATGGAGTTAAGCCCATGCAGCACTGCAGGAGTGACGTCCTGGGCTAAGGTCTCCATGGAGGCCGCCATCCTGCCTATGTTGACCTCGGTGCATTGCAATGCCGGCGCTATCATCTCAGCCTGAAGATGGACAGACTCCTCCTCGTGCCTTGCAATCTGAGGAGTGCAGCGGACATCCCTTCCTGATGTTCCCGAGCTTGCCTTTGCAGCTCCAGTAACTGTGACATGACCGAGTCCAGAGGCTCATCATCTGACTTGGAATCAGCAACGTTCTGGCCTCCAGCAGTCCTCCAAGTGCCGGGGATGTGGGAAATCCCTGCCTCCACCTGCTGTGGATCAGAAAGTGCGATTTGCTCACCAGATTGGGATCCCGAGGCTTCTCTAAAGCCAGGTCCCACCGAGGTGTGTGTCTCTGCACTGGTGGAGGGTGTGAGTGGGTGCAGTGATGGGACTTCAGGAGGGTGCCTCAAGGTTCCTCTTCGGACGTTTCTTCAGGTCTTGATTGGAGGCTCTGGGTCATGGACTCTGTCGGCTGTTTGGCAGATGTGCCTACGAAAGCAAGGAGAGATAATTAGTGCATGGCAGTGGCCTGTGAAAGAGGACACATCACTCACAGCATGGTTGTCTGATGGATGTTGCACTGCTGGATCCTCACTTGGTAGAGCAGCGCCGACCTCACCATCAGCACAGGACCAGTCTCTGTCATCACCGGACAGCTGGATGGCTCTGTTTTCGAATTCTGTCAGAACTTTGATCTCCAGCATCCCTCCATCTTTCTGCTACCTTTCACTCCTGTTGTGAGCCAGTTTGTCCTGCAACGATAGAGATGGGGAGAGCGTATATGGACGCCTGCCGGGCCAGATGATAAGTATGCCTGGCCTGTGTGGGTGATGAGTGGCCCCATGGACAGGATGAGGACAATGACGGTGAGTGTGAGAAAGTGAATGGTGATGTCCCTTGCACTGGCAGTGAGTGAGGGCCCTTTGGATGTGTGATGGGTTTGTGAGTGTGAGAGTTGGGAGTGATGAAAAGAGTGACTTACCCTGGCAGAACAGAGGTGATCATTCATCCTTTTGCGGCACTGGGTGGCTGTCCTCCTCTGCAGAGCGTTCGCGCTGACCACCACTGCCATCGCCTCCCAAGCCGGTGATATTGCTTCCCATCCTGTGGTCAGAGCTGGGCTAGAGAAAATCCAGTTGGGCCTCCAGGGTATCCAGCAGTTGCTTGAGGGACCTGTTGTTGAAGTGGGGAGCTGTAGTCTTTTTTCCTTTGCTGGCCATGTCTCCTGGGCAGTGGTGGTGAGATGGTGGTGATGAGCGCTTTCCTGGCGGCTGCCTTTTAAAAATGGCGGCCGGCATGATGCAACAGCGGGGTGATGGAGGTGGGTGAATGAGAGCCCGTCCGCCACGGAAATGGCGTGATTCCCAGGAACGCATAAATAATGAGGTGGGCTCGGGAAGATATGGCGATAAAACCTGCCATTTTCATTGGCGTGTTGGACTCCATTTTACCTGCCCGCTACCGCACTTAATGCAATCCTGGGAAAATCCCGCCCAGAGTTATGCTGATAGATTTAAGGAGGAAGCTCAAGGGCAGAATTTTGCCCTTGGCATGTGGGATCGGAGGGGAAGGGCGGGAGCGGTCAGGAAGCCGACTGTCGCCCGCAATTGGCAGCGTTCTGTGATTTTACGCGAGCGGGCCAATGGCGGTGTGTGTGAAAGAGCTGCAGCACTGAGTGCTGCCTGTGCTGGTGTGGTGAAGGCAGTGAGCAGGCCGAGCGCGAACTTCATGCATGTGCGCAAAAGAGCGCTGAATAATCTCCCTGAGGCACGGAGCTGCCTCACCGAGATGAAGACTATATTGAAAATATTATTAAACAGCAGAAAAATTTAATGAAACATGTCCCTTCATATGACTCTGTCACATGAGCAGGGACATGTTTTTAATTAAAAATTGAAGTTTTTATTTAATTTGTATTTAATTTTGGAAACCCTATCCCTTGGGCGAGGGTTCCAAAAAAATGCAAAGGCCACTTGGCCTTTTCGCCTGCCCATCAACCGTTAGGTTGAATGGGCATTGAAAAATTAAGCACAATTGATAACTTAATGGCCTTTTAGGCTTGGCTGACGTCATCGCATGTCATTTCATGCTCAGTCGGGTCAGGCGCGCGCCCACCTGCTGAGCTAAAAATCCGGCCCCAAGTGGAACAGAAATGCCAGCGAGGGCTGGATGGACCCAATGGCCTGCTTCTGTGCAGTTTATTCTATGGAAAACCAAATTAAGAGTTCCGTGTCCTCATGCTAGCTTCAAAAATAGAGAAAGCATTCTAATTAATATTATTCTTCAAAACTCTAGAGAACACGGAACCAGTTTCCTCAATCTCTCCTCTTTAGACAATCCCGCCTGCTCAATGATTAGGCTGGTGAACCTCCGCTGCACTCTCTCTATGGCAAGTACATCCTTCCTTAGATAAGGAGATCAAAACTGTACACAAGACTGCAGGGGCGGCCTTACCAAGACTCTATACAATTGCAGCAAGACATCTTTATACCTGTACTTATATCCCCTTGCAATGAAGGCCAACATACCATTTGCCTTCCTAATTGCTTGCTGCACCTGCAAGCTAGCCTTTAGTAATTCAAGAACGAGGGCTCCCAGATCCCTTTGGACATCAAAACTTCCCAACCTCTCACCATTTAACAAATACTCAGCCTTTCTGTTTTTTTCTACCAAAGTGGATAACTTCACACCCTATTCACATTATATTCCAGCTACCATGTTCTTGGCCATTCACTTAGCCTGTCCAATTCTCCTCGAAGCCTCCTCGCAACTCACGTTCCCAACCAGTTTTCTGTCATCAGCAAACCTGGAAATATTATATTTGGTCCCTACATTTAAATAATTTATATAGATTGTGAACAGCTGTGGCCCAAGCACCGATCCTTGTGGTACCCCACTAGTAACAGCCTGCCATCCTGAGAATGACCCATTTATTACTCTAAAATGAGGCCCAACTAAGAAAATAGGTTGGGCCGCAGACTGCTTCTATTGGACAGATGATCATCTTAGCTGATGGAAGTGCTTACATTGAAATGTGTCTCAATATGTTGACAATTTTGCTGCATATTGCACACACAAGACTTTTTCTCCCTCCTCCCCTCCCCCCAAAATCATCATTATAATCAAAGAGTGTTAAACCTGATGAAATTGTAGCTAACGGAATAATGTACTAGATCACCATGTTTACTACATAATGCAATACTACAGTACTGCACCAGGTCAGTATCTCAGTTCAGTGACACTATTATGGTTTGATTGGATTCAACAGTTCTTTGCTGGGTTTCTTGTGCCTCAGTTTTGCCACTGTGATTAAGTAGCTTAATGCCTATAATAAAATAATACACAGAATTGTAGGTGAATGCACTCTGCAGTGTGCAACCAAAGGAACTTAAACCCATTGCTGAATGATTTATTTCTTCCCCTTAAACAAATTCTATATTATGTGATTTGCAAATTCCATGAAATAGCTGGAATATCAGGGCATATACATTTCAATTTTGTTCTGCAAGTTTAATGATAAACATGCAAACTACATTCATTGACCATTACAAAATCTGGAATCACATGCTCTTATTATTCTTTCTGTCATCATAGGGTTGCCTTGTTTTTATGTGTTTTTGTTGTTAGTTAAAATTAATTAAAAAATAATTTTGTATCGCCTGGGAAACCAGACCTATTGTTTGATGTTACTTCAATCTTTTAAAATATAATTCTGTACAAGAGCTTGAAATACACTTTTTACAGAGTTCAATAATTTTTATAATGAAATGTTTGTGTTTTACATTTTGCAAAATAAATATTAATTATTAGCCTTATTATTGTATTATGGACTTTATATATTAAAGATTGAGTCTTTATATACCTAGACATGGTAGTTAATATGCAATGTTATGCATTCATTACAATTGATATCTATGTTTCACTTCCTGCTAAATTATAACATTGTTTGAACAGCCAATATACAGCTACTGGTTTGTTTTTGATTCTTCCATCAGCACAAATATTTCAAATTCACAAGCATGATTAGCATTCATGATTCATGCACTTTCTGTAATTTGCTTTTGAAAAAATAAAGCATTAAAAGTAAACTGGCCTTCTATTGATAGGGTATCCAATATAAATATATCTTTGAGTAGCATTTAAAGTCGTCAACATTTAAAAGTTTTTTTAATGAATATTGTAATTATGCAATATTTCATACTCACCTTTATTGGATATTTCACACTGATTCATTTATATTTCCATCATCCATTTTACTGGGTACTTTGAGTGGGATGATGCAGTTGGTAAAGAAGGTAAATAAGAGGTTGTGCGTCTGTAAATATAATTGAAAGAATTGTTTGCTGATTATTTTCTTCAACACTATTCAAAGGCAAATGCACTCAGCTTATAATATAATTGTGTTGCTTGCAACCCCACACCTAGGTGATGCAATCTTTGTGAGTAATCTATTAAATTTCTTCAACATGACAGAAGCACAAGAAGGAATGGAAACGAGGGAGATGTGGGTTTTTCTAATGGGTGCAGATGTCATTGCAGTAATGGCAATCTTGTGGAGTGAATATTAATGTTTTGGAGAAAGAAAGGGATCATAAAATGCCATTTGCAAATATTTGTTCAGTTAGGAAAATAGCCTCTTAAACTACCAATATCAACTCCATGTGCTTGCTTCATATCTTAGCTCAGTCAGCAATGAAACAACTAGCTGTTGGCTGTAAATTGAAAGGATCTTATGTTCTATTGAGAAGGTATCGGCTGAGGGACAAGTGATAGGTTTTTAAAACACAGTTTCCATCATGCCTGTACTGGACCCCATTTTGCCTAAAGTAGAGCAATCCTGAGATTGGTTGAAGTGCTGCCATGTCAGAGATACATCCTGTTGAATTGCTTTCTCATTTGAATTTGTCTTGATACTTGAAACATCAGAGTACACACAGAGGCCAGAATTTTTAACTTGTAGTGTGGGCGTGCGCCCGATCAAGCATAAAACAACGTGCAATACTATGGCATGTGCCTGTCGACAATTAAAAGGCCTAGTAAGGCCATTGAAAAGGTAACTGAAATAAATGTTTTGCTGCCTGTCCAGCCTTAAGGTTGGTGGGCAGGCAAAAAGGCCAATCAGCCTTTGCATTTTTTAGGAAACCTCAACCACAAGTGGGATGAGGTTTCCTAAAGCATATCAAAATCACAAAAATTTTACGCTTGAATTAAAAGCATGTCCTTGCTCATGTGAGAGTCACATGAGAGGACACGTTTCATAACATTTATAAGATCTTTAATTTTTTAATCGAAATCAGTTCATCTCCCTGAGGCAGCTCTTTGCCTCAGGGAGATTATGTAGCATTCACTTGCATGGATGCGCGAAATTGCCTTCCGGGCCCAATCATGGGCGGTGGTCGGTTTCCCGACCGCCCCTGACAAGAGAAAAATCTCCCCCATACAGTTGTAACAATGCTAGATCAAGTCTTTAATAAGATACCATACTCACGATTCCTATAAGAGTGTTGTTATATGATGTTTTGCTCACTTTTATATATAATTTTCTTGTTCGATCATTACATTTCATGTTTTTTTTGCCATAAGTCATAGTGAAGCAAAGATACATGAAGTTGAAATTCAACTATGGCCTACTAATTATGGTGAAACAAAGATGTGTAGTGTAACCAACTAATTACAGTTAAACAAAGATACATGCACATTTAAATACATTTTATCCTCCTTAATTCTTTCCAGCTTTCATTAACCATTACCATGGCTACTCCGCCTCAATTAGCTCAGTACCAATTCCCGTTAGCAACAGATCATAACAAACATACTGAGCAACTATTTTTAGACATTGCGTCATCCTTCTTATCAATGGAAATGCCCATGCCTTGCACCCCTCACACAGGACATGTCTTCCCATATTCAGCAGAAGGCTGTTCTAATTCATTCTTGGGGTCCAATTTAATGTGTACTGGTCCTACAGGCTGTTGAGGACTTTGAGATTTGAGATTTGCAGATAGTATGGACTCTCATTCCCACACAGCCCAATCAAGTGGAAAATTGCAGAACAGTGTTTAAGAGGCATGCTGACCTGTTATGAATCATTCCTGTATCCACTGCTCTGACTGTTATAAACATCAAACTCTGTTCTCATTAATGTTCTAAATTGTCTTATTATTGTCAACATAAAACAATTTTTTGGACCAATCTAAGGGTGATTCATAGTAAATGCCTCAGTGTGCTACATTAAAACATTTGGATTTGACTGCAACAGTTATTTGGCTCCCAATGGGAACTTTGCTCATTGAGAGCATATGTTGAGAATTCTGATAGGTATGGCCCACAATTTTCTAATCAACATTTTAACTAGTCAGAAGATCACTGTTAGTTTGCTCCCGGGCTTCACTTATGTCCTCTCAGTAGCCAAGACTCACCATTGGAAGTGCTAACCAAAACATAAGAGCCCAGATCTTGCTGGAGTGGGGCAACTTGTGACATAAACGTTGTCATGGCAGCGGATCATAGCCCTGAATTACTTACTGACACATTGATCTTTAAGTAGGGCCTGTATTTTTTTTAAAAGACCTACAAGCAAAAGCTGGCAGAGACTCTAAAGTAACCACTTGCTGAAAAATTCCTATGTGGATTACACTTGGCCAACTAGTCCAGAGGGAATGGAATGTCACACCTAAAAAACTGTCAAGGCCTACTTCAGCCAGAGACACTTCAAAAGAAGAGGTGCAATCCAAAAAAAATCTAATTACCATCTCAGCAGAAACCATCTCCTGCTGAGTTATATCCCAGACTGTGGGCATGATCTGAGTTGAAAGAAAGCAGATTCTGGGCAAAATACATGTGTGTTTTTCCCTTCCAGGAATACATAAGAAAAGGGTTTAAAAAGCCAACTGCAACCCTCGTCTCTGTGTGCTAGTCTGATGTTCTACGGTTTGCTGTGTTAGTTTGCTGTGAAGGACACAGCTGAAGAACATCAACTAGGCATCCCTGCACTTGCAGTTAAGATGTCTCCTCTTTCTCTGATTGCTGGAAGGAAATCGCAAGTCAGCAAAGCCACAGTCAAAAAGGGAAACAGGAAAGCTCCTTCAGCTAACCTGCAGAGCTAAGAATCTCCAAACCAACTGCTCAACTGCCAGAGTCAGCTCTATCAGAATCACCCAACCTTACGCCACAACATTTCACCATCCAGTCCTCACGGACAAGCCAAAGACTGACTCATATATCTTTTTTAACTTATATTTTTGAACTCACTTCTCATTTCTAATCTGTGTGTATGTGTGTTGCATTTTTATTATTTTTTTCTTTTTAGTAATTAATAAACTTACTCTTTCTTTGACTCAGAAAGCCTGGTTAAATTGGCTTCTTCTAAAACATAAATACATCTGGACTGGGGAAAAGTGTCCACGAGGGAAGGAATCCTTTTTAAATTAACCTTGTCGCGACCAATCGAGGGGATTGAATAAAGAAGGGGAGTCAGTTCATCCCTCTTCACCCAGGAGCATAACAGTTTGGGGTATCTCGCCCAGGATCTTAACAATTTGGGGGACCTCACCCAGGGACTGGTCGTAACACCATTTAGACTTCAGCTCAAAAGTTTGCTCTGCCTAACTTGCTGAAAGTACATGCTAATAACTGTATGGTAAGAGCAAATTGGTATCTGGGGTTTCGACGAATGGTGGGAGCAAAAGCGTATTGCCTTAACAAATGAGATTTAAGGTTTGAGGAAGGAAAAAGGGCTGCATGAGTTGGAGAGCAAGTTACAGGGGCTGATTCAAGTCAAATGAGATACAGAAAGGGAAGTAAATAGGTGGAAAGAAAGATTGAATTTAGAGAGATTAAAAAAAAAGGAAATGTAAGAAAGAAATTACAATATTACATTTTTAAAATCTCTGAACAATTTACCACATGTAGGAATGAGATTTCACCTGGTGAGTTTTGGCATTGCATTAACAATGATCATATTGTTAAAAGAGTACCTACCTATTTAATCACCAGCCCTAACTTTCCACAGTGAGTTTAATGGTCAAAAATGTGCAAATACAGCAAGTTTGTAAAAATAACAAGGAGGCTAAGAGTGGGATGGCATTTCTGCAAAGCAAATGACTGAGTAGCATAAATTGACCAGCATGTGCTGGAGAATCTCAATTCATGGTGTATTCCTTAATCTCCTGAATTGGCTGGCTGATTTTCAAAGTAATACTGGCATGTATCATTAACATATCATTATTGTTCTGGCAGGATTAGATGCAACTTCTTTCAAGCATTTCTGTATGTGTGCATCTGCAAGTGTAGCTGGAGTTACAGAAGATCATTCATTCATATACATAGTGCCTCATCAGTATTTCAGGTCATCCCAAGACATTTTTAACCATTGAATTTTTTCTGAATAAAAGCAAAGGTGCCATATTTAACTCAAAATTTTAAATCTATTTCTCTTTTCCAGACCTGCTGCATATTTCCAGCACTTTCTTTTTTCATTTTGGATTACTTTTGACGGTCAATCGTTGGATTGCTTCCAGGCATGAATTTCATCATCAGCCCAATCATTGAGACAGGCAGCACACAAATATCATGCTGCCTCCTGATTTGAATGAATGTGGTGTTCAGCCAAGTGTGCCCCGCATTGCTGGCTGGTTGAACACTCAATATGGGGCCAACAGAGTGCCTAGCTAGCATGTGTTACAGCTTGCCTACATTTCTTAGTGTTATCTTTCCTCTCTTAAAGGGAAGCTGCATTAATTATAAGAAAGATACTGCTGACTGCTTGTATTGCAAATAGCTTTATGTGGAAGAATACCAAGTGGAGCAACAGCCAAGAGAGAAGTTTCCCTTGTTCTCCAATGCAGCGCTGGAGGCCTTAGTCCAGAGATCAACAGGATGAGAGAGCACAGTGGGGGCAGGAATCCCTCAGGGAATACACTGAGAAGAAAATGGGAGCAGGTGGTCAGGGAAGTCAATTCCCGAAGTCTGACCTCGGGTGCTGGAAGAAGCTCAATGGCCTCACATGAGTCATCAAGGTCAGTGAATGTATCTTCACATAACAGTTTCCACAAAGCATCCCACCAAACTATTATGCTGCATAATGTACCACACTCCAATCACACACCCAACAACAATCCCAAGAAGTCAGAACTCAGGCCTACTACTCAGATGCTCCGCCTCCAGCTATAGAAGGGACATAACCCAAACACATCGGCCCATAACTTCCAAGCTCCAGGACAGTATTACTGTGTGGTGGGGGTGGGGGGAGGGGGTGTACCCCAAAGATGCTCTGGGGAAAACCCCATCCCCAGAGGTTGCCAGGTAAGGATTGCATGGCAATTGCCTGGGAAGTTCAAACTTCAGATGGGCAATTGCCCTGCACTGGGAACCATCTGAAAATGCGATTTAAATTGCAAACTTTGGGTGGTTCCAACTGTTGTACAGCAATAGTTACCCAGAAAAAGTTAGAAGAATTAAAACCACTTCTAGTTACTGGGTAAATAATGCACTGACCTCCTCTGACCCACCACAGGACCCTGACTACCCCCCCCATTTCCCTCACTACACCCCCCGACGGGACCCCCCCACACCCACAAACATAAAATAGGACCTGCACACACCTCCCCAACACCCCCACGATACACCCAACTAGACCCCACAACCCCCATACCTCCCAGACCACCTGGCCCCGCCCCCCACCCCTAACAACCCAACACCCCGACCAACTGAACCGCACCCCCCACCCTGACAAATTACTGGAATTACTGACGTCTCACCCCATTGGAGTGGCAATGGCTCTCAGGTTAACAGCATTCGTGCCCCCACCACTGTTACTGCACCAGTATCCTTGCTGTTGCCTGACAACGAGCCAACACAGACAGCTGCTGCTCATGCTGAGATGGTACCATCTGAATCCGGGTTCTCAAGGACAATTTTCCTGCTGGTAATTTTTGGGGTGCCCAGTTGATTTTTTTTTAAGTGCCCGGCCCCTTTAATTTTTGTTTTTTTGTTTGGCTGTGTGTACGTGGTAATTTAAAGGGGCTTACCAGTGCAAGGTTTGCAGAGGAATTTTTCCTGCATCACCGAAATCCTGCTCACCCTAGAGGAAATGTTGCTCAAGGCCCTAAGCTGGTCAAGGTCATCCAGCAAGTAACCTTCCACCAGCCATACTGCAACCACTGGCATGGCACTGCACAGGAGCACAAGGCCAGGAAAAGGTACCTGCAAATTAGGCAGTATAGGGTGCACAAGGGGGTGGTAGTATAGTGGTACTGTTACTGGGCTAATGATTTTTACTAATGTATATTATACTAATGTTCCAGAGTCATGAGTTCAAATCCCACCAAGACAGCTGCGGAAATTTAGATACAAATGTATTAATAAATCTGGAATAAAAACCTAGGGTGGAATTTTCCCTTCTGGAGATGGCAGGTGGGTTTCGCAGTGTGTTTCCTGCTGGGTGATGTGGTGGGAATTCACGCCTGATTTCGCACTCCTTAGCTCATTAATTATGCATAGGCGAGTTTCTCTCCGAAGCACTTGGTGGGTCAGGTTCTGATTTGCCTGGCACTATATTTAATTGCCACCCTCATTCTCTCCAACCCAGCTTTGTGACCAACACATCTGGAAATGGCTCTGGCAAACAGGTGAGCTGCTCCGCAGTTCAGCAATGACTCCCTGGAGGTGCCCATCAATGGTGTGCAGCAACATGGGGATATTATCTACCCCAGGGATGGCACCAGGAAGCCCAGCAGCCTCCCCTCAATAGCCTGGTAGGCCATTGCAAGTGCGGTCAGCACATTGGGCATTCACCCAAGAAGCGTAATGGAGTATAGGAAGAGGTTGGATGATCTCATCTGCTCCACCAGGGTAAGTCAACATTCTCCTCACTCCAATCTCACACCCTCATTGGGGCACCATGCACTCAAAGAGTTACACTGCTCAGGAATCTCACACAATATTACTGGGGGACACATCGCTACTGATTGTCTCACGGGCACTTTAACATCCCAGCACCTCATTTATCATGCTGCACAAACTCCATCCTCACCCCTTACTGGAGTGGGCTCAGCACACACAGCAGACAAGCATGTTTCCCAGCCTCTCCCCCATCTCTTCTCATCACGTTGCATCTACTTGTCTTCATCCAGGTCAAGCTTGCCCACAATAAGAGGGAGGGCAAATGTAGTGAAGCTCACCAAAGCTCAGGCTGGTAAAAGTAGGGAAAATCCCAAGATATTCTATAAGTATATCAATGGGAAGAGGATAACCAGGGAAAGAGTAGGGCCCATAAGGGACCAAGGGGGCAATCGATGGGTGGAGCCAGATGACATCGCTAGAGTGTTGAATGAATACTTCACATCCATCTTCACCCAAGAGAATGAGCATGAAGGTATCGAACTTGGGGAGAGAGACTGCGAGGTTCTTAAGCAAATTGATATAGGGAGTAACAAGGTATTGGAGGCATTGGCAGGCTTAAAAGTGGACAAATCTCCAGGTCCAGATGATCTGTGTCCCAGACTGCTGAGGGAGGCAAGGGAGGAGATCGTAGGGGCTCTGACTCAAATTTTTAATTCCTCTCTGGCCATGGGGGAGAACAGCTAATGTGGTTCCGCTATTTAAGAAGGTTTGTAGAGATAAGCCAGGGAACTACAGGCCAGTGAATCTCGCGTCAGTGGTAGGGAAACTATTGGAGAAAATTCTGAAGGAGAGAATCTATCTCCACTTGGAGAGGCAAGGTTTGATCAGGGATAGTCAGCATGGCTTTGTAAGAGGGAGGTCATGCCTAACAAATTTGATTGAATTTTTTGAAGAGGTGACCAGGTGTGTAGATGAGGGTAGTGCAGTTGATGTTGTTTATATTGATTTCAGCAAAGCCTTTGACAAGGTCCCAAATGGGAGACTTATAAAGAAGGCAAATGCACATGGGAAACAGGGTAATTTGATAAGGTGGATTCAAAATTGGCTTAGTTGTAGGAGACAGAGGCTGATGACAGAAGGATGCTTTAGTAACTGGAAGCCAATGTCCAGTGGTGTACCACAGGGATCTGTGCTGGGTCCCCTGTTATTTGTCATTTATATAAACGATATAGATAACTATGTTAGGGGTAGGATTAGTAAGTTTGCGGATGACACAAAGATTGGCCGGGTGGTTAACAGTGAAGTTGAGTGTCTTGGGCTACAGGATGATATAGACGGGATGGTCAAATGGGCAGATAAGTGGCAGATGGAATTTAACCTTGAAAAGTGTGAGGTGATACACATTGGAAGGAGTAAAAACAAGGAAATATTCAATAAACGGCTTGACACTAGGAAGTTCTGAGGAACAAAGGGAACTTGACGTGTGTCCATAGATCTCTGAAGGCAGAGGGGCATGTTAGTGGGGTGGTGAAAAGGCATATGGGACACTTGCCTTTATCAATCGCGGCATAGATTACAAAAGTAGGGAGGTCATGTTGGAGTTGTATAGAACCTTGGTGAGGCCACAGCTGGAGTACTGTGTGCAGTTCTGGTTACCACATTATAGGAAGGACACTGGAGGGGGTGCAGAGGAGATTCACCAGGATGTTGCCTGGGATGAAACATTTAAGCTATTAAGAAAGGTTGGATAGACTTGGGTTGTTTTTGTTGGAGCAGAGAAGACTGAGGGGCGACCTGATCAAGGTGTACAAGATTATGAGGGGCATGGACAGGGTGGATAGGGAGCAGCTGTTCCCCTTAGTTGAAAGGTCAATCACAAGGGGACATAAGTTCAAGGTGAGGGTCAGGAGGTTTAGGGGGGATGTGAGGAAAAACCTTTTTACCCAGAGGGTAGTGATGGTCTGGGATGTGCTGCCTGTGAGGGTGGTGGAGACGGGTTGCCTCACATCCTTTAAAAAGTACTGGATAAGCACTTGGCACATCATAACATTCAAGGCTCTGGGCCAAGTGCTGGTAAATGGGATTAGGTAGGTAGGTCAGGTGTTTCTCATGTGTCGGTGCAGACTCGATGGGCTGAAGGGCCTCTTCTGCACTGTGAGATTCTGTGATTCTGTGAAATTCGAGGAGGATGCTGCCGACTTGTCAGGGGAGGACAGAGATCAGTCCTGTGGGCAAGGTGAAATCGGCCTCTCCCAACAAGCCAGTACGGATGACCCCTCCATGAGTTGATCACATCCTGACATTCTCAGTGAGTGACTTGCAATGTTGTATTCAGTCTGCTCCTGAATTAAATCTCACTGCTCTCTCTAACAGGCAGGTGCAGACACACATCGAGACCCAACATAAGCCCATCCCCCAGGCCACCTAAGACGAGGAAGCTGAGGATGTACTCGAAGATCGTCAATCCATTCACCTGCACCGGCCACCGGCTCAGAGACACACACTTTGGTGGGTCCTAGTTGTAGAGTAGTTTCGGGGTCATCCTCTGCCGAGCACCTCACTGACATGTCTCCACAGCGGTCAGAGGCAGCAACAGCCCAGCTCTCTGGCACTCGGAGGACTGCTGGAGATTAGGTACCGCTGAGCCTGAGTCAGATGATGAGCCTTTGAAAACTGCCATCTCATACGTGCTGGAGATGCAACGACAGGCGGTGAAAAATCAGGTAGAGTTCCAAGAAGCAGTCAACAGACTAGAGTGAGGGATGGAGGAGTCCGTCCGGGTACTGTCTTATGTCATGGGTTCGGCATGCAAGCTTCTCGCGGTCTCCATGGGAAGGGTGGCAACCACCTTCTAGATCTTGGTCCTGTAGATCCTGTCTGATTTGTGTTCAGGCTTGTACTCCATCACTATATGCACTGGTAGGATCCATCAGTGGCTAGGCAAGAGCGGGGGTGGAACACCTTGAACCCCCCTCTAGGTGTTTCTTCTCCTCAGGGAGTCAGGCAGGGACCCATGGACACCCACAAGGAGGAGGACCAGTAGATGGGCACCCAGGTCCATCTACCCAGGTGACCCAGGAGAGTCCAGCTGATCCCAATCCCATCTGCCTGTGGCCCCATCGCCTCCAGCGGTACAGGGTGCACCTTCCCCACAGTAGGAGACCCAAATCAGGCTGGGCACCTCCAGCTCCTGACCCTGTAGAGAATGGCTGCCAAAGTCATCAAAGCCAACAGGGCGTACCAGTCAGCAGGCTGCCTCCATCTCTGCTGCGGATGTCAGGGATGCACCTGGAGGCAGCAGTCGGGTAAGAAAAGTCAGGAAGCTTTGAGATCACTTCTGGGTGATGGGTGTTCAATTATTGTAAATATCATACAGCTTTGTAAATACATTGACTAAACTATTCTGATACACAGCCATTTGAAAGTGTTGTGCATATGCCTCTATGTGCCCCATATTGCAAGGGTGATCCATGCTCTCACTCAGATTTCACCTCCCTTTGTGAATCCCACATTCACGTGATGTGTAGCTCACAATTGTATGTCAGGGAGATGTCTCAAACTTTACTGAAGTGTCTACAAAATGCATTAGCAATCATACTCATCACAAGGCAGGATGGAGTTAGGCGCGCGCACCAGCCTTGGAGGGGTAGCTGTAATTGCCTCTCCAAATGAGAAGGCTACCTTCATTGTTAGTGTCAAAGTACAACCTGCAGCCATGATGCCTTCTCCAACCACGCATGCATCTCAGTGTCCGCAAAAAGCTTCTCATGATGGTGGCGACCATTACATCAAGTATCTTTGGTCAGCATTGTGCTGTTGTGTCAACTCACAATTCCCAGAGTGCACCGGTGGATGGTTTGCTGCTGACCTTTCCAATGAACAGGGCCTGGTAAATCATGAAGTTTGAAGGTGCAAGGCCGAATGCTGAGATTGCTCTCCATGTCACCAGTTGTAAAGGCCTTTCAGTCCACAGGCATGGCAGTAAGGAACAGAAGGAATGTGAATGTGTCCCATTGCCAGCACCTTATTCCTCCTAGATTCTTGTGGCTATCAGTGTGTCATGGGCACATCTTCCCTTTGTGCTTCTTCCAGGGCATCCTCATGTGGAAGCAGACCCTCATCTCCCACTTCATGTTCCTGTCCATCCTGCTCTTCATCAGCTGAGGAGCTCTCAGCCTCCCCCATGTCTCCGTCTAGCAAGGGATCCCCCATTTGAAGTGCCGGGTTGAGAAGGGTGCAACACACCATGATGATGCAGGACACCATCTATGGAGAGTACTGAAGAGACCCACCCGAGCACTCCATGCATCAGAAGCGCATTTTCAGGATGTCAATGGTTTGCTCGATACTGGATCATGTTACCCCTATGCACCTTTTATCTCTCCTCCGAGTGACTCAGAGGACGATGCATGGGTGTCATGAGCCATTGTTTGAGCGGGTACCCCCTATCCCCAAGCAGCCATCCATGTATTTGCTGAGACCCTTCAAATATGTGAGGCACCTGGGAGTGAGTCAGCATGTATGAGTCATGGCAACTCCCAGGGTACCTAGCACAAATGTGCATGATGCTTCTGATGATCGCACACTGTTGAACGTTCAGGGAGTGGAACCCTTTCCTGTTAATGAACATCAGGGGCTGCTGCCAAGAAGCTCTTAATGCCACATGTGTGCAATCGATTGCACCCTGTACCCTAGGGAAGCCTGAGATATCTGCAAACTCCCAAAATCTAGCAGCCTGTCTATCTTCATCGAGTGTGAAGTTCTCATAATGATGAGCCTTACGATAGAGGGCATCTGTCACCTCCTTGATACATTTATGTGTTCAGGACTGTGAAATTCCATATAGGTCCCCTGTGGATCCTTGGAATGCTCTGCAGGCAAGAAAATTGAGAGCAGCGGTGACCTTGAGGGGATGTCCTCCCAGTCCATGGGGCGTTAGATCCTCCTGCAGAATGTGGCAGATGTGCTCTCCTGACAAGCACAGGCATGTACAGCATTGCCTGACGGTCATCTCCAGAAAGGGGACTCTTCTTCGGTAGGCCCTTGGTTGCGCGGGTCACCCTTGGGGTGGGTCTAAATACCTCATCCTCTGGTTGTTGCCGGGGCTCCCCTGGACTACGAACCTCAGGCCGGGCCTCTTCTCAAAGCTGGGCTAGGTGGGGTCGGGGCCTTCTACTCCTCCTTAGTTGGATCAGTTCCATCAATAAGGCCACATTGACCACAGGTTGCTTATTCAACCCTCCTTCTTCCTAGTGTTAGAACATGGCAGGTGGTATTTGCCAGGCTGACCAAATCCTTGAGGGAAACTCAGTCACGCTATCACAACAATTTTGCAATTTGTATTTATCACGAGAAGGCTAGTGCACTGAAGTCAGAAGTAGTGGGTCCATGCCACCTTTAGAGATTTTAAAGGTTAAATTAAAATATTTATTAAACAAAAGAAGAAAAAACTTTAACACACACAAGATTACAGTTACACAGTTATAAAAGTTCCCAAAATTTCTACTTAGCCAGACTCCCAACTACACACCCCTTTTAAGACAACAATCCAAATAGATTCTGAATTTATAAAGTCATCCAGCAACGTTATTGCAAGCACCCACTGTCCAAAGGTTTTTAACACAACTTTGGTTACTGGAACAGCAAACTTCTTCAGAGTGCCTAGAGGCTTTTCCCCCCAAGTCTGTTTCACACAGGCCAGGATTTTCCCGTTGGCATGTAAAGTGATGCAAGGTGATGTCGGGCGAACATCCCGGCGCCATCGCGATATTTCGGAAGGCGGGCACGCTATAAGTTCAGATGCGTGCCCGCCATCAATTAATGGGCCAGTTAAGGACCTTGAGGCAGCAATTGATCTCGATTTTTCACAGCCCATGCGATCGTAAGGATGTCGCATGGGCGCAACGGGCAGACGGGTAGGAGACATTTCGATAAATCTCACCCATGGGTGGGATAAGAGGGGTAACTGGGGATGCGAATGTGATGTTTGAGGTATTTAAGTGTGAAAGTAACTTATACTTGCCTGAATGAGCAGGAAGCCTTCAAAACTCAAACCAGCTGCTACGACAGGAGTAAAAGCCTTGGTCAGGTCTCTACAATTGCAATCATTTCTGGGGCCTGCAGCTTCCAGAAAGCTTTCCCTTAGCCTGGGAGTGGGAGTTGTGCTATCCACTGAGGAGGAAGGGAGGGCCAGAAGGGTGAGGAGGCCAGGAGTCCACATTCAGCCTCTAGGGGAGCTACCTTTGGGAGGAGAGGCGCAGGTACAACGGGCGCAGGACCAGCAGGAAGTCCAAGGCAGAAGGGGCTGCCGAAGATGCCAACATCCTGTTGCCAGGGTTTACAGGCGGCGAAGCAGCTGCCTCAATATGTCTGAGGTGCAGTGCCAAAGGAGGGTCCATCACTCAAGTCACCTCCATCTGTCAGATGATAGGCCCTGAGATCTTCGCAAACTGTGTGGGTGGGACCCCATGCCAATGGCTCTAAAGGTCACAGCTGCCCTCAACTTCTATGCCTCCGGCTCATTCCAGGGGCCGATGTGTGATCTTTGTGGTGTCTCCCAATCAGCCGTCCACATTTGTGTCAAACAGGTGACAGACGCTCTATTCAGACTTGTATTGACTTTCATCCAGTACCGCTGGGACGAAGCCAGCCAGACACAGCGAGCCAGAGGCTTCGCGGCCATTGCTGGCTTCCCCCGCGTCCAGGGTGCAATAGACGCACACATGTGGCCATCAAGGCGCCAGCAGGTGAGCCCGGTGCCTTCGTCAACAGGAAGGGCTTCCACTCCATGAACCTGCAGATAGTGTGTGATCACAGGATGCTGATTCTACAAGTCTGTGCAAGGTACCCAGGCAGCTCCCATGATGCTTACATACTCAGACACTCCCAGGTGCCGAGGCTCTTCAGTGCTCGAGCCTGGCTTGATGGATGGCTGCTGGGTGACAAGGGCTATCCCCTGTGAAGGTGGCTCATGACGCCTCTCCCCCATCCAAGAACAGAAGCCGAGCAGTGGTACAATAGGAGCCACTTCTCCACAAGGGCTGTGGTGGAGAGAACCATCGGTCTTCTTAAGATGCGCTTCCGATGCCTGGACCACTCAGGGGGCGCACTCCAGTACCCCCCAGATCGTGTGTCGCTGATAGTGGTTGCATGCTGCGCTCTCCACAATCTGGCGCTGGAAAGGGGGCTACACAGTGGACGAGGAAGATGTAGACGCTGTTGCTCCGGATGCACACGATGAGTCCAGCAGTGAGTCCGAGGATGAGCACACACAGGAGAACACTGAGGGGATGGGCGCTGACCCGGGCAAATTCCAGGGAGGCAGGGGCACCCGAGAGGCTTTTATGCAAAGAACCTTCAGCTAGCCCACCACAGATGGACCTTCAACACACACCAGGGCTGCAGGCTCCACACTCGATACCTGAGTGCTAACTCAGCCTGGATAATAACATTAGCTAAGGCCCTTGTCAATAAAGCTCAATGTCAAGCAACTCACTCATAACATCATAGCTTCTCATACACATGCAGAAGTAAGGAATCACCCTGAGGCATGGCAACATGTCAAAATTTATTGAGCGAACAAAAGTAAATTCATAAAGCAAAACAAAAACGGTGTTGGACATCACACCGAGTCTTCAACTAAGTACTATGGGCCAACATAAAAACACTAGTGAGAAACCCGTGGTGTGCCTAAGGTGCCTTAAATTTACAGTTACGGGTGCTACGTCTTGGTGCTGTCCCCTCACTGGCACTGCGCTGTCCTGTTGGCCTCAATAACCTTGTTGGACGTCCTCTAGCCTGTGGAGCATTTGATGGCCCCGCCTGGGAGGGAGCGGCCAGTTCCACAGTTGGCTTCTCCTCAGTTGCCACAGCCTCATCGGATGCCATGGTCACTGGCAGAGGGACGGAGGAGCTGCTGCCCTCATCCAGAGCGCCCTGAGAGGAGCCCGCAGAGATGACAGGCAGCTGCCATGCCGACGTGATTTTACTTTGGATCTCCCTGCTCACCGTAGATAGATGGGCACTGAGCTCAGCGGGATACTTGGTGCCCAAACCATCTCCCACACTGGAACTGACCAGCTGTGGCCAATGGCACTGTGAGGGCTTGCAGGTCCGAGTGCAACCCCAGGAGGCCCTGATTGGTCTCCTGGAGGAACTTCTCCATGAGAGTTGCCGCTCTCTCCATGAAGGAAGCATGGTGCTCAGCCATAAGGCTCATTGCATCGGTGATGCTCCGCGTGGACTCCTCCAGCACGGGCACCATGCCACACATAGCCTCATGTATCTCTACCAGATCGTCCCACATACCCTGCTGCACTTCCAGCATTCGCTGCCTCACGGACGACTCCAGAGGCACATCATCAGCCATCGACTGAGCAAGTACCTGGTCCCCTGCAGTCCTCTGACTGCCAGCGCCCTGTGCATTCCCTGTCTCTGCCCGAACCTCAAGTGAGTGTGAAGTGCCCTCACTGCCGTGACCCGGGACACTAGCCAAAGATCTAATTCCCACCGAGGTGCTAGTATCTGCGCTGGTGCCTGCCTGGCTGAGATGGTGTGATGCTGGTGAGCGCATTTGCTCGGGGGCTTCAGGGGTGAGAGGTGGGCCCTCTGCCTCCTCCTCCCGGCCCTGCTCCGGTGATGCTGAAAGGAAGAAAAAGGACATTTGATTAGTTACAGTGCAGAGACAATGTCAACTTGCATGCCGGATCATTATGTGTTCATCCTTCCATAATCAATGGTAAATTCATGTTGCTAACGTCAGTCATGGAGCATTCAGCAGTGCCATGGCTTCTGTGACACACATGGTGACCTGAGTGCTCGCCAAATATACCTCCCCGTGTTACCCCAGCCTCACCGCTACTGGTGGACCTGGGGGCATGGCACCTCTCCAGATCCACGGCCTGCTGCTCGAAAGCTGTTAGGATGGCCAACTGGGCCTGCCCTCCACCAGTCCACATTCGTTCAGACACATTGTGCCCTGAAAAGGAGAGAGGAGCATTGATTAGTCCAGCCTGCACCTGAATTCCCATCGCATCCCTGCCAACCCAGCCGGAGTGGGACATTGCAGGACTCCAGTTCTTTGTGACCCCGCAGCTGCTGCGCACTCACCCAAACAAGCCAGGGCTGACCCCACCCCATTGCCCAAATATGCCTCCTTCACATGTGGCACCACAAGGTGTCACTTTGCTAAGCAAGGAGGCTAGAAGCTCCCCTCCCAGCATGTTAGCACCCTGACTTTGACATACTTCCCAGTTCCAGCTCTCTGCCTAGGTGCAGACCCTTGACTTTCAACCTCATTCTATACTCTGGGTGTCGGTGTCACACATGCTGCGGATGCAGAACTCATCCTAGCTCAACCCTCTCAGGCTGTCACACCCAGCAAGGGATCCATGCTGTGAGGGATTTTTTAATGTTACTGTACTCAGAGTTGGTGGGGGTGTTGGGGGGGGTGGCGGGAGGTGGTTTGGGGGAAAGGGTGACGGTTGCATTAAGTGACTTGAGGCAACATGGTATTCACCCTTCCCAAGACCAGGGCATCAATGAATCTTTTGCGGCACTGGACCCATGTGCGCCACACCACATCATGGGAGCTGACACTCTTGGCCACCTCCTCCCAGGCACGTTTGGTCAGGTGGGGGGTCCTCTGCCTCCCGTCCCTCAGAAGAAGGACCTCCCACTGCACTGCCACCTCCTCCAGGAGGGCAGCTAGGCACTCATCAGAAAAACGAGGGGCACACTGCCCCGCTGGCCTACCCTCTGGCCTGGCCTGCCCCGTTGGCCTACCATCCAGCCTGGTCTGCCCTGATGGCCTACCTCCGGACATACATCACCAACATTGCCCCTCTGCAGAGCCCTTCGCCCAGCCATTGCGAGCAGCCTTTCCAAGGCTGCCAGGCTTTCCTTTATACAGGCTGCCAGGTCGCCATTGGACCCAGTGGGCTGAGTACGCCCGCCCACTCCCGCTATGCACGGGACTCGTGAACTACGCTGGGCAGGCCTTAACTGGCCCGCCTGCATAAAATGGTTGTGCAGACCTGATTGCAGGCGGCGATCGGGTCCGCGTGCGCCTGCCCGCGCCCACTCCCATCTGGCCCACCCGACATGGGGAAAATTTTCCCCACAGTTACCTTTCCAGATCTCACATGATCACATCTCACACAGCCTTCCATCCTTCTTTAAATATAATTTCTCCTTCTTTGATTTGTAAATTCCATTTTTTTTAACTTGCCTTTAGAAGTTACTTTTCCCAGAATATAAAAGTCTTTCATGTTCTCATTATGGCCAGCACTCTTGGCAAAAATCAATGTAATAACCTTACTTTAAATTTATCTAGCCAGCTGTAAACATTTTCCATGTACCTTTGAAAATCAAACACTTCTCCACTTATCTAAAAATGCAATGTTCATTCACATTCTCTGCTGAGAACTCACCCTAGTTTACTCATCTCCATTTCAAATGCCTGGTTTACCCTAACTCCTTTGATAGTTTAAATCTTGCATTCTAATTGTCTCTAGTTTAATTAAATTAGCGACACACACAGAAACATAAGCCTGCTTTAACACATCCCACAGTAATATTAGGAAAAAATATGATAGTTCCTTGACACTGGGGATTGATAGATGCAAGGGATTATTGGGTAGATATAGTAGGCCTTCCACTCGCACACGGAAAGACAGTGTGATAATCCAGAGCTGCATCTACGCTAATAGATTTTCACTGATGCAGCCTTGCCACTGAGGCACAAACTTACATATGTAAATGCTCACAATGCCAACCCTGACACTTTACATCTCAAACCCATAGAACTTGTGAGAGCTTTGGATATATTATGAAATGTGTGCCTTTACTAAAGGTACCCCTGCAATCTTTTATCTTTTATGCTGATCAACCTTAACTTGCACTTCATCAATGATTGGATACTCTTTGGTCTGTGATCCATACCAATTGGATAAAGCACATTAGAGGCTTTCATTGGTGATCTGGCACATGTGCAGCAGCTGTGCTTCCTATATAGTTGCCCTTATTTACATTCTCACATACCTCTCTTTTGAAACCCAAATGGAGTGGCTGCACTGTGAAGCCAATGAATCCTGCAGTCTCTCTTTAAAGTTTATAAAAGGCAATGGCTCTAACAGAACCTTTCCAAGGAAATCTTCCTTTTTTTTTCCTCAGCTCTGACTCCATTTCAATGTTTTGAATTCAAGCAGATTGAGGTTGCCTCCTGAAATGGATCCCGAGTACAGGCCTGGGCTCCGCACACACTGGGCAAAGTTTTACGCCTTGCAGCCATGCATGCATCCCACCCAATCGGGCGTAAGATAGCATGAAAAGACGTTGGGCAAGCGTCCTGAAGTCATCCTGCATGTGCGCAATCTTCATGTCGGTGGGCGCACACGGGAGACTGAGCCACACTAGCCATCAATTAAGAGGCCACTTAAGGCCATTAAAAACCCAATAGAAGCCAATTTTACATTGCCCATGTGATTTAGCGCTTGTTGCACAGGCAAAATGGGCAGATGGGCAACCCACATTTTGCAAAACTTCCTCCAAAGGCAGGATAAAAAGGTTCCGCAGCTTTGCCAGTGTGAGTAGTGAGGAGTTTAGGAGATCGTTTGCTGCTGGTTGCTTATTTGAACTTGACAGCTTAATCTCCATTCTGAATTTCATTCTTAGCATTTCTAGGCTTCATTTCAGGATTCATTGGTGTCCCCAAGGCCCCCGGAGAATTTTGACTGTGGACCCTTCCAGGTATCAAACAGCCTTCTGTAACCCTGGTAATGGGGATTGTGGTATCTGCTGGTGGAACCCCCTCCTCTGAGGAAGAGAGGGCCAGAAGGGATAGGAGACCAGGTGTTCTAATGCAGCTTCCAGTGGAGGGACCTGTGGGAGGAGAGATGCAGGTACAAGGGGCGCAGGGCCAGCAGGTAGTCAAGGTGAAAGGGGCCACAGAAGATGTCACTATCCTGCTGCCAGGGTTTACAGGTGGCGATGCAGCTACCTCAATATGTCTGAGGTGCAATGCCAAAGGAGGCTGCGCCTTGCCAGGGAGACCATGACCTCTATTTGTCAGATGATTGGGCCTGAGTTCACTTGCAATTGTGTGGGTGGAAACACCAGGCCAGTGGCTCTGAAGGTCACAATAGCCCTCAACTTCTATGCCTCCAGCTCTTTCCAGGGATCAGTAGGGGATCTTTATGGAGTCTCCCAATCAGTTGTCCACAGTTGTGTCAAGCTGGTGGTTGTAGTAATTGTGGTTTTATTTTGTGTGAAACGTACCTATAAGAATAATACTTGTTAGGCAACATCACATGATTTGTAGTAACCAATAGGAGAGTAGTGCGGGTTACCTCAGCAGCCAGCATAGAGATAGAGTTGGAGTTGAAAGCACACATGTAGTTGCTGCTGAGTATATTGTAAATAAACTTAAAGTTTCCATCCAAAAAGTGTCTGCTGCTCAACTCTTTCATTAATAGTACAACTCGGCCACCCTACAACAAACTGGCAACCAGGGTAAAACAGGATTGAACAGAAGCAATCAAGTTAAAAAGAAATCGGCACTGTACCTCGCCCAGTGATTATAAGTAGCAAGCTCTGTTAGAATTGAAGAAGTTATCCCCGCTCAAAATACTAAAATTTGGGAGAGTTAATCCTTTTGAAACAGCCACAGATGATTGGTCTCCATACATAGAATGCCTCATGTCCTTTTTTCAAGTGAACAAGATTGCGGGGGAAGAGAAGAGGCGAGTGATCCTCTTACGTACTTGTGGGAGCAAAACCTACGGTCTGTTTCAAAGTTTGATGGCACCTAGTGCCCCAGACTCAAAGAATTTCGATTAATTGGTGGACCTTGTGAAGGGTCATTTTCAACCAAAGCCCTCAATCATGATGCGAAGGTTCAGGTTTAATTCGCGAAATTGAGCCCCAACTGAGACAATTGCATGCTATTTGGCAAATTTGAAGCAGCTTATGGAGCATTTTGAGTTCGGTATGATTCTGAACGACATGTGCAGAGATCATTTAGTGTGTAGTGTGAAAGAGGACCCTATTCAGAAAAGGTTATTGTCTGAAGTGAATTTGGATTTCAAGAAGGCGCTAGAGATAGCGTTGGCCATGGAAAGTGCAGTAAGAGATTCAACAGCAATACAGGGTGCGCAATATGGTGCCGTCCTCCACACCGGGTGGAAAACCTCAGCCGAAAGTGGTGCGAAAACGTGAGACTCCATCGAGAAGCGGGAAATAGCCCTGCTAGCCGAAGAATTAAAAAAAATAAGTTAGCAGCAAAATTAAAGAATAATTTTAATAGAGGTGGAAACAATCAGTCTTGTAGCGATTGGCAGTTTAAAAAAATCAAATGCTACTATTGTCACAGAAATGGACGTACGATGAGGCAATGCAAGGAAAGACTCAAGCAGGCTTGTAAACAAAAAAAGAAGCCCAATGAAATCTACAATGTAGAAGAGCCTGAAACAATAAATTCAAACATTTACTCATTATTTAACCTTAAAGTTGGAAAGACCGAACAAATATTTGCCACAGTGAAAGTAAATGGCAAATCTGTTAGAACAGAAGTGGGCACAGAAGCTTCCACTAAAGTAATTGGGGAACATACCTTCAGATATCTGAATAATGGTGAACATCAATTAAGTTTAGAAGAAATAGCCTCCAAGCTCTAAACATATATGGGCGAAAACATTCAAGTAAAAGGTATAAGCACAGTAACTGTCCATTATGGAAGCAAATCGGCAAAGCTACCCTTGATGGTGGTAGCAGGTAAAGGGCCAAGCCTCCTGGGGCGAAATTGGTTAAAGGATGGTTAAAGTTAGAATGGTCTTAAATTTTCCAGTTGAGAACAAGTGGGCTACCAGAGCTACTTAGAAAGTATGCCGCTGTCATCAAGGACAAAATAGGAAAAACCCAGGTTCTGCAGGCCAAGATTCATGTTGATCCGGAAGCAACCCCTCGCTTCATGAAGGTGAGACCGATGCCATATGCCTTGCAAAGAAAGTCAACATTGAACTAAACAGATTAGGGCAACTGGGTGTTATACAACCTGTTCAGTTCTCAGAATGGGCAGCACCCAAAGTCTCCATCCTTAATCCCGACCAAAGCGTCTGAATTTGTGGAGACTACAAACTTACAGTTAATAAAGTAGCTAAGCTAGACAGGCACCCCATTCCAAAAATCAAAGGCCTGTATGCCAAGCTGGTAGGAGGGACAATGCACACAAAGCTTAACATGAGTCATGCTTAACAACAATTAGAGTTGGACAATACCTCCTGGGAATTTGTCACAATTAATACCCACAAAGAGTTGTGCCAATATACACAATTGCCCTTCCTTCCTGTGTCTCCTCTGCTGGTGCCATCTTTTAGAGAACAATGGAAAGCTTACTGCCGGGACTGCCCCAGGTTGTAGTCTATTTAGACGATGTATTGGTGACTGGATTCACTGAAAAAGGGCATTTGGCAAACTTAAAGGAAGTTTTAAATAGTTTCTTGCAAGCTGGAGTGTGTTTAAAAAAGGAAAAGTGCATGTTCCAAGGGAGGGATGTAATCTGGTTGCTTCATCGGGTAGATTCATAAGGCCACCACCTGGCTGAGGAGAAATTGAGAGCCATAAGAGAGGCATCAGTGCCATAGAACACCTCAGAGATCAAATCATTCCTAGGAATGATCAATTATTATGGCCATTTCTTACCCAAGTTGCCTACTGTGCTGGCCCCCCCCCTGCATTCTCTACCCAAAAAGAACAAACGTTGGTCTTGGGAGGCACCCCAGAAAGAAGCTTTCAAAAAGGTGAAACAATTGTTGCACTCGTCCAATCTATTAATGTATTATAACCAGATGAAAGAATTGGTGCTGACATGTGATGCATCTCTCAATGGAGTGGGAGCAGTGCTCTCCCATTGGACGGACGACCACATGGAACGGCCAATAGGTTACATATCAAGAATGCTTACCACAGCAGAAAAGGGAGAGTCACAGATAGAAGAAGAAGGCCTGTCCATCATTTCTGTATCAAGAAATGTCACCAGTACGTACAGGACTGTCATTTCACAATCATTTCAGACCACAAGCCATTGCTAGGATTATTTAGTGAGGACAAGGCTATAGCACACAGCTACCACACAGGTGGCCGGGGATGGATAGCAAAATAGAGTTTTTGGTAAAGCACTGTGTACAATGTCAGCAACTGCAAAAGTTGCCAGTGACAGCTCCATTATACCCATGAGAGTGGCCAGGTAGACCCTGGGTGCGGTTACACATTGGCTACATTGGACCTTCGCTGCGAACAATATTTCTGCTCATTGTCGATGCCCATTCAAAATGGTTGGACATATATGAGGTGAAGTCACCAACGTCGGCTGCTACAATTGAGAAACTATGTCAGAATTTTGCCATTCACGGAATACCAGGTTTCTGATAACGGACACAGAAGTTACGAGTGCTGAGTTTCAACGGTTTATCAGCCTCAACGGTATCACTCACGTGAACACTGCGACGTACCACCCTTCCTCAAACGGACTGACCAAAAGAGCGGTTCAAATGTTCAAGGCAGGCATGAGAAAACTAACTGGCAATTTCTTGGCAAAGAAGCTAGCATGCTTTCTTTTTCATTACAGAACTACCCTTCACACAACAACAGGTGTCACACCTACGGAATTATTGTTGAAATGCTGTCTCAGGATGGGATTGAGCTTAATAATGGTGAATTTAGAGGGGAAGGTGGAAAGGAGCCAGGGAAGACACAAAACTAGACACAACTGTCATAGTCACGAGAGGAAATTTCCCATGGGAGAGCCAGTATACGTGAAAAACTTAGGGAAGGACCAAAGTGGTTAACGGGTGAAATAAGTCTAGTGACTGGACCCCTATCTTGTGGATGTGGAAGGCCGGATCATCCATAAAAATTTGAGCCATTTAAGGAAGAGAGAGACAAATCACCAAGATTATGATTCCACCAGTGATCATGACCGGGTCTGTGTTTCCTGTTGAGAATATTCAACTGAGGGCTGACATGTCTGATGTTGCTATAAGAGTTGAGGATACGGAACTGCAAGTGCTCACTGAAGCACCTGATGTTCAGGCAACTCCGGAAAAAGAGGTTCCTGATAAAGAATCTGAATTTCTGGAGCTGCGACGCTCCACACGTACCAGAAAACACCTGAAAGACTGAATATGTAAGTTCTTTACCCAGTGTAAATATTGGGCAAGATTTTGCCGTTGGCGGGATTGCTCAGCGGTGGTGGGTGGGAAGCCGGCCGCCACCCGCGATTGGCTCCTCATCGCCAATGTTTTTTCATGCTCCCTTTTTGCTCTCCTAATTTCCTTTTTAAGTTCCCCCCTACACATTCTATACTCCTCTTGGGCTTCCGCTGTTTTGAGCCCTTAGTATCTGCCATAAGCTTCCCTTTTTCGCTTTATCCAACCCTGTATATCCCTTGACATCCAGGGTTCCCCGGATTTGTTGGTCCCGCCCTTTATCTTTACTGGAATATGTTGGTCCTGTACCCTCCCAATTTCCTTCTTGAATGAGTCCCACTGCTCTGACGCATTTACCTAAAAGTAGCTGCTCCCAGTCCACTCTGGCAAAGTCATATCTGATCTTATTAAAATCAGCCTTCCCCCAATTTAGAACTCTGATTTCTGGCACACCCTTGTCCTTTTCTATAACAACCTTGAGTCTAACGGAGTTATGATCACTATCTGCAAAATGTTCCACCATTAATATCTCTACCACTTTCCCGGCTTCATTCCCTAAAATTAAGTCTTGAGGGACCTCCTATGTACTGGCTTAAAAAGCTCACTTGGATGCATTTTAAGAATTCCGCTCCCTCTAAACCTATCCCATTATGACTAACCCAGTTAATGTTGGGGAAGTTGAAATACCCCACTATTACTACCCTATAATTTTTACATTTCTCTAAAATTTGCCTGCATAATCTGCTCTCCTATTTCTCTCTGACTGTTTGGGGGCCTACAGTACGCTCCTAGCAATGTGATTGCTCCCTTTTTGTTTTAAAGTTCTACCCACATGGCTTCATTTGAGGAGCCTTCTAAGATATGATCCTTCCCTATTGCTGTAATTGATTCCTTGATCAATATTGTGATACCCCCTCCTCTTTTACCTCCTTCCCTGTCTCGCCTGTAGACCCTACATACTGGAATATTGAGCTGCCAATCCTGCCCCTCTCTCAACCATGTCTCTGTGACAGCCATGACATCATACTTCCATGTGTTAATTTGTGCCCTCAACTCATCTGCCTTATTCGTCAGACTCCTTGCATTAAAATAAATAACATCCAACCTTGCCAAGCTCCCTTGTGACTTAACTGGCCTATAATTTCTATGCCTTCCAGACTCACGCTCTCTCTTCTAATTTTGGCTGTGCATTTCCCCCTGCTGAACCTTCTCTGAGGATCCCAATCCCCTGCCAAGTTAGTTTAAACCCTCCCCAACAGCACCAGCAAACCTCCCCGCAAGGATGTTGGTCCCATTCCGGTTCAGGTGCAACCTGTCCATGTTGTTCAGGTCCCACCGCCCTCAGAGAGGGTCCCAATGTCTCAGAAATACTAAAGCCCTCCCTCCTGCACCATCTCTCCAGCCATGCATTCATCTGGATCAACCTCCTATTTCTATACTCACTAGCGCGTGGCACCTGAAGTAATCCAGAGATTACTACCTTTGAGGTCATGTTTTTTAATCTGCTTCCTAGCTCACTAAACCTTGCTTGCAGGACGTCATCCCCCTTTCTACCAATGTGTACCATGATCTCTGTCTGTTTGCCCTCCCCCTTTAGAATGCCCTGCAGCCGTTCAGTGACATCCTTGACCCTGGCACCAGGGAGGTAACATACCATCCTGGAGTCCCGTCTACGGCTGCAGAAGCACCTGTCTGTTCCCCTTACTATCTAGTCTCCTACCACTATACCTCTTCCCCTTTTTTTTCTCCCCCCTGTGCAGCTGAACCACTCAGTGCCATTAGTGTGGCTGCATTCCCCAGAGGAACCATCACTCTCACCGTTTCCAACACAGAAAAACGGTTCTTGAGCGAGATGCACCCTGGGGATTTCCTGACTACCTGCCTGACACCTTTCTTCTGACTGATGGTCACCCATTCCCTCTCTGTCTGCACTTCCATAAACTGTGGGGTGACCACGTCTAACAACGTGCTATCCACGAAACTCTCAGCCTCGTGGATGCAGCTCAGTGCCTCCAGCTGCCGCTCAAGCTCTGAAACTTGGAGCTCAAGTAGCTGCGGCTGGTGACACTTCCTGCACACGTGGTCAGTCAGAGTGCAGGGAGCGTCTAGGACTTCCCACATGTTGCAAGTAGTACATAACACAGAACTGAGCTGCCCTGCCATGCCTCTAGTTGAAAAAAAAACCTTAATTTAAGTTAAATACAGTAAAAAGAGTTAAATTATTTATGTACTTTAAATAAAAATGAGAACTATTACCTTTCCTTAGCTTAATCTATTTTAAACTGGAGAAAAAATGGAGAAAAACACTTACCCACTACTCACCAATCAGCTCTCACCTTTGTGCTTTTGCGCTGGTTCTGATCTCTTCGCTGCTCTCTCGTGCTGTCTTGTGATGACACTCTTGTTATTTTTAACAAGAACTGACTGCAGGGCACTGTTCCCAGGCTGCTTCGCCATGATGCTGACTGCAGGACACTCTTCCCAGACTGCTTCACTGTGCTGCTGACTGCAGGACACTCTGCCCAGACTGCTTCACCACGATGCTGACTGCAGAACACAATTCCCAGAATGCTTCACAGCGATGCTGACTGCAGGACACTCTTCCCAGGCCAAGGACACATTGATCCAATTCTCCTTCATCTAGGCTGCCAAAGATCTGCTTCCACCTCATGCCAGGGCTGCTGCCTCCACCCTGGATGTCTGAAATGACACTTTCATTTGCACCCAAACTCCACACAGTGACTGTGCAATAAAATTTAGAGCCACTCATGTCCAGCATTGCATACTGGCGTACCCTGTACCAAAAAAATACAAAGGTGAAGGACAAGAACAAAATTTATCTCATTTTGATAATTCAAAAAAATTAACAGCACTCTCTCTGGTCTCAATTCCCAGACCAGAAAACATAAACAAAACATCACACAACAGAAGATCACCCATGACCTGTCCCTCTTGTGCTCATGGTGTCTTAAACTTAGGTTTGCGAGTGCTATGTCTTGGTGCCACCGCCCCCCCCCTCTCCTCGACACCTCGCTGGCAGTGGCATTGGAGATAGCTGTTGACTTTGCTGTCTTGTTGGCCATGATGACCTTGGCGGTCGTCCTCTGGCCAGTGGATCCTGTGCTGGCCCCGCCTGGGAGGGACCTGCCAGTGCCACGGTTGGCATCCCCCCAGTCATCGCAGCCTCATCAGATGCCAAAGTCAGAGGGGTGGAGGAGCTGCTGCCATCATCCGGAGCGCCCTGAGAGGAGCCCGCAGAGACGACAAGCAGCTCGTGCGCCAACGTGAGGTCTCTCTGGACCCCCCCGTTCACCATTGATGGACGGGCACCTAGCAGGGATACTGGGTGCCTCATCCATCTCCCATACTGACACTGACCACCTGAGCTCATTGTCTGTGTGAGGGCTACAGGTCTGAGCGCATCCCCAGGAACTCCTGATTCTGTTCCTGGAGCTGCCTTTCCATGAGAGTCACCACTCTCTCCTTGGAGGACGCAGTGCGCTCAGCCATGAGGTTCAAAGCAGTGCTCATGCTCCGCACGAACTCTTCCACAATAGAGACCATGGAACGCATACCCTCATGGATGTCCGCCAGATCCCCCGCATGTCACGTTGGACATCCAGCATCTGCTGCCTAATGGACGACTCCAGAGGCTCATCACCTTCCTTCGACTCAGCATTGCCCTGGTCTCCAGCAGTCCTGTCAGTGACCTATCAATGTCAAGGGCCATCTTCTCCTGAAAGGAGAGAGTAACATGGATTAGTCCACTCTCTACCCGCAGCGCCATTGCAGCCTGGCCAACCCCAGCTGACAAGCACCTTACAGGGCACATCCGAGTTGTGGCCCTCTAGCCACAAGGGACTCAGTCCATGCAGCCTGGGCTCATCCCCTTGGCCAGCTCCTGCGTCACTGACAGTTGGCACTCAGACTCTAGCACCCCTGAGCTCCACAGAGGGACGGCCCCACCTTAACGCTTCACCACACTGATCCATGCCAACACGGAACCCACTCTTCCCGAGCACAGCAGATCATTAAACCTTTTGCGGCACTGCAACCATGTCTGTTGTACAATGCCGTGGCTGCTGACCTGTGATGTCACAACCTCCCAAGCCCTTTTTGACAGTTATGGTGGCCTCCTTCTTCCATCTCTGAGGAGAAATGTGTCCCTCCTGGCAGCCACCTCCTCCAGGAGGTCTGCGAGGCACTTGTCTGAAAACCAGAGTCTGTGTGCCCACCCGACCTTCTGTCCCACCTGACGTCTTTAGCCGTATTTGATGCCATAACTTCAGTGTTCACAATGCGGAAAATACGGTCTTCCCTGGCAGCCTTCAAGACTCTTTTTAAACCGCCCACCGTGTCGCATTGGACCCGGTGGCCGACAGGCCCCCGCCCAGCCCTTCCCGACCATTGGGAAGACGCGCTTCATGCTGGATAGGCCTTAATTGGCCAGCCAGTGTGAAATCGCGGTCGAGGGCTGATCGTGGGCAGCAGCCCGTTTCCCGACCAGTCATGGGCCTGCTGATCGCGCCCACCGGCCAACAGTAAAATTCAGGCCATTCCCGACCCTTCCCATCCAGATCCTTTTCCACTTGTGATTTGTCACTGCGCCACTCCTTTGACTTTCCAAGATGGTGTTGTTAAGATTTTATCCCCCCCCGCCTCCACCTCAACCATCCCCCCTTGAGTGTTAGTGTCCCTCCAATCTTTCTGAAACCCCCATGGTGTGCAGGTAAAGCTCCCTCTCGTTATTCTCCAGCCTCCCCCAGTAATCCTGGATCCCATACTTATTATGGTATATTCCAACGCTTCCACCTGAACCCACAACTGTTGGTGTCCCAATGCCCACTGTGGACCTCAGCCCTCCCCATCTTGAGACTGTGTGAATGGTCACAGAGAAATCCCGCCCCCCCCTCCAGGAAAGTTTCAAATACCACCCTCTGTATCACCTTTTATCACTTTATAGGCTGCAAATGCCTCCCCTAACCCTGACCATCCCATCTGCAGCCCAGTACCAAGACAAACAAGACCATTGCCAGCGACATTAAGACTATGGTTGTTTTGGAGAAATTAATGGGGCTGAAAGCTGATTAGTCCCCGGGACCTGATATCCTGCATCCCAGAGTGTTGAAAGAGGTTGCTATAGCTATAGCGGATGCATTGGTGATCATTTTCCAAAATTATATAGATTCTGGAATGGCTCCTGAAGATTGGAAGGTAGCAAATGTCGCCCCACTATTTACGAAGGGAGGAAGAGAGAAAAAACAGGGAACTACAGACCTGTTAGCCTTACATCAGTAGTAGGGAAAATGCTAGAATCTATTATAAAGGATTTAATAAATGGATACTTGGATAATCATGATCTGATTGGGCATAGTCAGCATGGATTTGCGAATGGGAAATAATGTTTGACGAACTTGTTGGAGTTTTTTGAGGATGTTACTAACAAAATTGATAAAGGAGAGTCAATAGACGTAGTATAGTTGGATTTTCAGAAGGCTTTTGATAAAGTCCCCCACAGGAGGTTGTTACCAAAATAAAAGCACATGAGATAGGAGGCATGGATTAAGGATTGGCTAACAGACAAAAAACAGAGAGTAGGAATAAACGGGTCATTCTCGTGTTGGCAGGCTGTGACTAGTGGTGTACCACAAGGATGAGTACTTGGGCCCCAGCTGTTCACAATATATATCAATGATTTGGATGTGGGAAACAAATGTAATATTCCCAAGTACGCGGATGATACAAAGCTAGGTGGGAATGTGTATTGTGAAGAAGATGTAAAGCAGCTACGGGAGGATTTGGACAGACTTAGTGAGTGAGCAAGAACATGACAGATGGAATATAATGTGGAAAAATGTGAGGTTATCCACTTTGGCAGGAGGGACAGATATGCAGAGTATTCCCTAAATGGTAAGAAGTTAGGAACTGTGGATGTACAAAGGGACCCGGGCATACTTATCCATAAGTCACTAAAAGCTAACATGCAGGTGCAACAGGCAATTAGGAAGGCTAATGTAATGTTAGCCTTTATTGCAAGAGGATTTGAGTACAGGAGTAGTGAAGTCTTGCTTCAATTGTATAGAAACTTGGTTAGGCCACACCTGGAGTACTGTGTGCAGTTTTGGTCCCCTTACCTCAGAAACAATATTATTGCAATGGAGGGAATGCAATGAAAGTTCACCAGACTTGTTCTGGGAATGGCGGGACTGTCTCATGAAGAGAGATTGGAGAAATTGGGCCTGAATTCTCTAGAGTTTCGAAGAATGAGAGGTGATCTCATTGAAACCTGCAAAATACTTAAAGGAATAGACAAGGTAGATACAGGTAAGATGTTTCCCCTGGGTGGGGAGTCTAGAACCAGGGGACTTAATTTCAAAATAAGGGGGAAGCCACTTAGGACCAAGATAAGGAGAAACCGTGGAAGCTCAATCATTGAGTATGTTTAAGGTAGAGATTGATAGATTTCCGATTAATAATAACATAAAGGGTTCTGGGGATAGTGTGAGTAAAAGGCATTGACATGTTCGATCAGCCATGATCATATTGAATGGCGGAGCAGGCTTGACGGGCTGAATGGCCTTCTCCTGCTCCTATGTTCCTATGACCACGCCCTGCAAATCAAGCTGTACCCTATCCCAATTGGGCATACAGCCCTTGCTGCTCCCTGGAGCAGGACTAGAATGTGCGTGCCATGCATAGCCCTGGAGCACAGCCCGCAAAGCCCCAGGACTGACTTCAATCTCACACCCTGACAAATTAGCCCCAGACCAGTGACTATAACTGTCTCTCCCCCATTCCTTCCTGACTGCTGACAGCACATTTCCCCATCTACCCCGACCTTCCATGAGTCTCTGTGCAATACACCTCTCATGTGCAAGCCTGTTCCCTCCCTCACCTCCATGAGTCTTTGTGCAAGCCTTACCATCTTGTGCCACACTAACACCTCACCTCGCCTCACCTCGTATTTTGGAGTCTGTGTGCATCCCCTCCAATTCATGTAGCTCTGTTCCCATTTCACCCCCAATTGTGCCTGTGTTCCAGGCTTTACTGTTGAGCTCCAGCTTGCCTATCCTCAGTCAGAGATTTTTTAGATATATAAAGGGTAAGAGAGAGGCAAAAGTGGACATTGGGCCGCTGGAAAATGACGCTGGAGAAGTAGTAATGGGGAACGAAGAAATGGCGGAGGAACTGAATAGGTACTTTTCATCAGTCTTCACAGTGGAAGACACGAGTAACATCCCCAAAGTTCAAGAGAGTCGGGGGGCAGAGGTGTGTATGGTGGCCCTTACCAAGGAGAAGGTGCTAGGAAAACTGAAAGGTCTGAAGGTGAATAAATCACCTGGACCAGATGGATTACACCACAAAGTTCTGAAGGAGATAGCTGAAGAGATAGTGGAGGCGTTAGTGGTGATCTGTCAGGAATCACTCGAGTCAGGGAGGGTCCCAGAGGACTGGAAAATCGCTAATGTAACCCCCCTGTTTAAGAAGGGAGTGAGGCAAAAGACAGGAAATTACAGGCCGATTAGCCTGACCTCGGTCGTTGGTAAGATTTTAGAGTCCATTATTAAGGATGAGATTTCAGAATACTTGGAAGTGCTTGATAAAATAGGGCAAAGTCAGCATGGTTTCATCAAGGGGAGGTCATGCCTGACAAATCTGTTAGAATTCTTGAGGAGGTAACGAGTAGGTTAGACAAAGGAGAGCCAATGGATGTTATCTACTTGGACTTCCAGAAGGCCTTTGACAAGGTACCGCACAGGAGGCTGCTCAGTAAGATAAGAGCCCATGGTGTTAGAGGCAAGGTACTAGCATGGATTGGCTGTCTGGCAGGAGGCAGAGAGTGGGGATAAGGGGGTCCTTCTCAGGATGGCAGCCGGTGACAAGTGGAGTTCCGCAGGGGTCAGTGTTGGGACCACAACTTTTCACTTTATACATTAATGATCTAGATGAAGGAACTGAGGGCATCCTAGCTAAGTTTGCTGATGATACAAAGATAGGTGGAGGGACAGATAGTATTGAGGAAGCGGGGAGGCTGCAGAAGGATTTGGACAGGTTAGGAGAATGGGCAAAGAAGTGGCAGTTGGAATACAACGTGGGGAAGTGTGAGGTCATGCACTTTGGTAGGAAGAATAGAGGCATAGACTATTTTCTAAATGGGAAGAGAATTCAGAAATCTGGAGTGCAAAGGGACTTTGGAGTCCTAGTCCAGGATTCTCTTAAGGTTAACTTGCAGGTTGAGTCGGTAGTTAGGAAGGCAAATGCAATGTTGGCATTTATTTCGAGAGGACTAGCATATAAAAGCAGGGATGTGCTGCTGAGGTTTTATAAGGCTCTGGTCAGACCACATTTAGAATATTGTGAGCAATTTTCGGTCCCGTATCTCAGGAAGGACGTGCTGGCCCTGGAGAGGGTCCAGAGGAGGTTCATGAGAACGATCCCAGGAATGAAAGCATATGAGGAACGTTTGAGGACTCTGGGTCTATACTCAATGGGGTTTAGAAGGATGAGGGGGGATCTGATTGAAACGTACAGAATACTGAAAGGCCTGGATAGAGTGGATGTGGGGAAGATGTTTCCATTAGTAGGGGAGACTAGTACCCGAGGGCACAGCCTCAGAGTAAAGGGAAGACTTTTTGGAATGGAGATGAGGAGAAACTTCTTTAGCCAGAGAGTGGTGAATCTGTGCAATTCATTGCCACAGAAGGCTGTGGAGGCCAGGTCATTGAGTGTATTTAAGACCGAGATAGATAGGTTCTTGATTGGTAAGGGGATCAAACGTTATGGGGAGAGGGCAGGAGAATGGGGTTGAGAAACTTATCAGCCATGATTGAATGGTGGAGCAGACTCGATGGGCCGAATGGCCTAATTTCTGCTCCTATGCCTTGTGGTCTTATGGTCTTCCCTCTGCCTGCCATTGTTTCCCACCCCCCTCCAACCCCACCTTTGCCCTTTCTCCCATATGTCTCCTTCCTCCCCTAACCCCACCTTGCCAATTTTCCCCTGTGTCTCTTTCCGCTCACCCCACCGCACCCCCCCCCCACTCCGATCGCAATACTGGTCTTTGTCTGGTTTGCAGGTCTGCCTAACCCCCTAACCCCTCAGAGAACACCCTCCCAGAAAATGGAGGAAGCCAGTGAGAAGAGTGAGTGCCTCACGAGCTTTGGTGAGAACCCGGAGCGGCGTTGTTGCAGGTAGACTCTGAATGTTGCACTCACCTCAAAGTCACGAGCAAAGTGAGGGCTGACAGCTGCACGCCACTTATATCCAAACTTGTTTCAGACCAGCCTAATTTCCCGTTGACGTAGAGCTAGAATGGGGTGGGGAGTGGTGGGGTGGCGGGGGGCGACATGATTCCAGTGAGTAGCGCTTTTAATAAGCATTCATGAGATGGGAATGTATGCAAATGGTGTTCCCATCATGGATCAGCGGGAAACCTGACCCTCCATCCGCCCGCCATGAAAGTGGTGAGGGGAAAATTCCAAAATGTTTTCTCGCCAACCGGTTTCTGATTTTTGGCCTCTCTCCCACTCGGCACAAAACCTGCTGCAGGCTGGAGGGGAAAATTCCACCCCTAGTCTCAGTAATGATAATCATGAAACTGCTGGAATGTTATGAAACCCATCTTGTTCACTAATGTCCTTCAGGGGGGGAAATCTGCCTTCCTTACCCAGTCTAGTCTACAGTTGAATCCAGACCTATGGCAATAGTTTTGGTGAAAGGTCATTGACGTGAAATATTAACTTTGTTTCTTTCTACAGATGCTGTCTGACCTGCTGAGCCCTCCTCCTTATCCCCCGGCACACAGCTTCACTTCTCTGGAGCCTGTGCTCCATGTCCTTGTCATGCTGCAGACCCAGACTACAAAGCCCCCATAACTATGGCAACCTTTTGTGTGGACAGGTCAGAAAACCTCCTTTGGCCTTCCTGTCAATGCACAGCAACACTCTCTTCCAAAGCCAGAAAGTCACCAAAACTTCTTCAAGAACACAATCCAATATTTCCACAAAGTTTCACATGATTTTGCAAGAGCAAAGTATGTTGGATGTCTGACCTCTTTAATAACATTTGTGGCGTTTGGTGGTGTGGGTGGAGGGAGGGGGAGGTCCCTTGTGCAGTTGAGGACATGTTCATCTGAGGGAGATTATGGAATGGCAGTAACAGGATATACACAGTCTGCTGTTTGCAGAACGTGCATCAAATCAGCCTGAGAGGCTATTTGACGTCATAATCTGCACATGTGAAGGCTTGCAGCGCATACCTGCGCTAGCGCCCTTCCAAGCATGGTGTGCCTTACAGGTTATGCCAGAAGCATTGTGTGCACTGTTTTGAGAGTCTCTGGTTCTGTAGCATTAGCTCCAGCTGAATCGAATGGAGCTGAATTTTGTTGTCAAAGTGTCCAATTTTCCCACATCAAAGTCCCACGAACAACGAATAAATAAATGGCCAGACAATTGGTCTGCAATTGGTGATGTTCTCTTCAATGAAAGAGAGGGTATAGTTTTTAGTGTAAAGTGAGAGAAGAGAGTGATAAGTAGATGGTCAAACAACATTTTCTCTTACAAAGTGTGTACGGTGAGATAGATGGAAAAAGCAGAGACAGAAGATAGGGAGTGTAGGGGACCATGCGCAATACCACCTCCAGTATAGCCACTCGCCACGGCCTTGATTCAACCACATCCCTAATAGTCAGCATGTTCTCGTCAACTGAGCTGTGGCTGTGCATGTGGCCTTTGGCTTCACTGGTCATTGTCTACTGCCTCATATATGGAGCCTCCTTCTGCAAGAAAGAAGGTAGTTTCTTAATAACAGTCTTATGAGTTATTTTGAGAATGTGTAATTCATGGTGACATAGTGTAGCTATTGTGCAGAAGATGTGAGATGAGGATTGAGGATTGTAATAGTGGTGAGAGTAGGAGGTGCAGAGTGTGTGAGTCTGTGGAGGAGGATGTGGAATGAAGTGTGGTGTAGATAGATGAGTGAAAGAAAGAATTAGTGGGGAGTACTGTAAATAGTGAGGGTGGAGGTGGCCCAAGTGTGAGGAAAGAGTATTTGAGGTAAGATGTAGGATTCTTACCTTGCAAACTCTGCTAAGGTCATTAAATCTTTTTGTATTTTGCAACTAAGCTCCTCACATCGATCTCCTCAACCAGCTTTTCCCACTGGCGATGGAGGTATTGCCGGGAGGGCTTTCTATCCCTCATTCCCTCACCCCTATCCTTGGGAAACAGGATTTCCCTTCTGTACATTACCAGGACTAGGGCTTTCCAAAATTGCATCACAGAACCTGGGAGACCAATCTATGGGTTTTCAAGCCATTTCTGTCTCCACAAATGTACCCTCCTGCCAGAGTGCCCTTCCCCTTTAAGTTGTGCTGGCTATTTTTAAATGGCAACAGAAACACCCATGTTCCCACCACTCCAGCAGTCAATAAGAGGAGCGGGTGATGCTGGCTGCATGTCTAAGCAATGATAATGGGCTGTCAGCACCCATTTCAAGTGGTCCCTAAACAGGCTCATGCAGTGTGTGCCCCATGCCCAGCCTGCCCATTTCAGGTGCCACCTAGGCCAACAAACTCACAATACAAAAACAGAAAATGTTGGGAAAACTCAGCAGGTCCAGCAGCATCTGTGGAGAGAGAAACAGAGTTAACGTTTCAAGTTCGTATGACTCTTTGAAGAAGGGGTCTTCAGAGGGTCATACGGACTCGAATCGTTAACTCTGTTCCTGCTAGACCTGCTGAGTTTTTCCAGCATTTTCTGTTTTTGTTTCAGATTCCCAGGATGCGCAGCATTTTGCTTTTAAACTCACAATACGTTTGGAAAAATATGCAATCTCACTTTTCAGAGATATTCTACAGCTATTATCCTGGTTGGGTTTAGAACTGTCATAGCTGCATCCTTTAAGACCATATTTATTTTTTGTAAAATGTGCAGTAAGTAGCATTTTTGCTATTCATTTTGATTCTCTTCATCTGCGTGATGGTTTCACTTACTTGGTGGTGATAACATTTTAGTGATCTTGAGTAATTCTTCATCTCATCATGTATGCATTCATAGATTCTGTTAAATTATATTTCTGCTGCTGTAAGATTGCATAGCAGAGACACAGGAGGTATGAGTTCACATCAGATATGTTTAACGTTGTACAGTCTTCGTGTTAATATTTAGATGGTTGAGAAAACTTGGAATGGGGTTTACAGGGCATTGGATTCTCCATGCCCACCTCAAATAAAATGTTGGGGGTAGAGGGGAGACCACCCAGGGGAAGGATGGGTATCCCACTGTAATTTAATGGCCAATTGACCAATTAGAGGCCAGCAGTTCTCCAGATCCGGCAATATCACTGGGAGTGGTGGCCACTGTTGGTTCTGCATTCAGGGCTTGGGTAGGTGAGCTGTGCTGGATCGGGACTTTGTAAGTGTTTGGCAGTCTCGCTGGTGCCAAGCTGGCAGGCCCTGGCAAGGGTGTTGGGGGTTGGGGTGTGAGAGGCCATGGGTGGAGGGAAAACTTTGGTGGGGTGATGCCATGGAGGGGCCCTCCAATGGAGAGAAGGAGGGAAAGGAGGGAAGTTAAGGAAGGATCCTTCACCGAAGGACACCTGCCAGGTTGGCAGCTTGGCTTGGGCTTTTCCCACTGGATTTTAGGTGTCTCCCACTTTCAAACCTGCTGCCAGGGTAGTGTAAAATCCAACCCCTTTTCACATTCTTGAAAAAGATGGAAGCGAAATAGACCATAAACTATTGATATATATTGACAAATTTACAATAGTAGCTGGTGTCACTGATCACTCCATACATGGACTTACTGTTCCTTAACTCATAATATCATAATATAAATGAAATTAAAAATTCCTTCTAGGTCAAATTCCTAAAATGTCACAATCGCTTTCGCCACTATGACATGTCCAAGTATACCTTCCAATTTGGATTACATAATTGCATTGTGTTTTTAAAAATGTTTGCCAAACAATGCTTTATGAAGATAATGCCCCTTTAACTCCTTCCCTAAAGAAGCTCAAGAACTCTTTTGTGATATTTGTCTGTGCCAATGCCTGATTCATTGATTCTTGCAAAGCATGGTGGAATCCGTCAGGAAGCAGGGTGCAAAAGCAGTCTTTAAAGAAGTATATTGAAAAGGAGCTCACCTTCATTCTGGGTGAAATGACACAAATGGTCAAGGGTCAGTGGATACATCTTCAAAAATCATATACCTTCAGTTGCACCACTAGCGTCAGACCCTGCTCGAATCACCACATCGTCATCACTTACCTAATAACATTCTCCTTCAATCATGGCATAATATTCATTGTTTCACTTCACCTTCATACACTGTCCATGTCTTAACTCACAGCAAGCTCTGTTCCCCAATCGCCCTTGTGCTCTTGACCTACATTGGCTCCCAGTCAAGCAACATCTTCATTTTAAAATTCTCCTCCTTGTTATAAAATCCCACCATTGCCTCATTCCTCCCTATCCCAGGAATGCCCTCCAATATTACAACCCGCCAAGATATCTGTGTTCCTCTAATTCTGCCTCTTGCCCATCACTGATTTTAATTGCTCCACCACTATTTGCTGTGCCTTCAGCTGCCTTAGCCCCAATCTCTGGAATACCATTCCTGTACCTCTCTGTCCAGTTTTCCTCATTTAAGACACTCCTTAAATCCTACCTCTTTGACCAAGCTTTTGGTCACCTGACCTAATATCTCCTGATGTGGTTTGTTGAAATATGCCTTTAAGGGACAGCAGCTTGCCATCACTTTAAAGGAAATGTGTCAGGTGATCCAGCATCAGTTTCATTTCGGCCTGGAGCAGAACACAGACACACACAGTCCTGCAGGTCTAACGTCTTCAAGCTTTCTATCCACGTATATATGTTCACATGTGCCTAGAATTAATAAATGAACCCACAACACGTTTGCACAATCCCTTATGAGTAATTGGTGCCTTTATATCATTATAACACACACAACAGGGTGTGCAGCAGTGGTTCCTTCTAACCAACATGGTGCTCAGCCTGGCAGAAAGATTAAGTACAGGCACAACATGGTGCACAGCCTTAGATCATGAACGTGGCATGAGACGACCCTTGACATTTTGGTCAGACCGCAACAAAGCCACAATGTCAGAGAGTGTTGAAACTGCAGTGTGGTGACTGCACATAAAAGCTTTTATTTAATATTCATTCACGGGATGTGGGTGTCACTGGCTAGGCCAGCATTCATTGCCCATCCCTAATTGCCCTTGAGAAGATGGTGGTGAGCTTGCTCCTTGAACTGCTGCAGTCCAAGTGGCGTAGACACACCCACAGTGCGGTTAGGGAGGGAGTTCCAAGATTTTTACCCAGCGACAAATGATGATATATTTCCAATTCAGGATGGCGATTGTCTTGGAGGGGAACTTCAAGGTGGTGGTGTTCCCATCTATCTGCTGCCATTGTCCTTCTAGATGGTAGTGGTCGTGGGTTTGGAAGGTGCTGTCTAAGGAGCCTTGGTGAGTTCCTGCAGTGCATCTTCTAGATGATACACACTGCTGCTATTGTGTGTTGGTGGTGGAGGGAGTGAATGTTTGTATATGGTGTGCCAATCAAGCGGGCTGCTTTGCCCTGGATGGTGACAAGCTTCTTTGAAGAAACAGTGAAAAGATTGTGCTTAAGCAAAAAGCTGATAAGCAGATGGACCCCGCATGGTGAGTGGAACAGCACATTGAGAGGACCAGCACCGGGTCAGCTCAGTCTTGAAAGTTGATTGCCCAGGATGTGGGCTGGATCGATTGCGAGTGAGGGAGAGTCAGGCAAAATAAAACAAAACCATCATAAAAATTGGGCCATATGGGTGAAGCTTCGGAAAAGTGTGTGTAAGTGGCCTCAGTGGCACTCATACCAGGTACTATAGAAGAAGGAAAGACTAAGTGATCTTGTCAAAATGGCCACAAAATCCCCCAAGTTGAATCGGGTTGCAGCTGACCCCCTTCCTGAATTCAGAATGTTTTAGCAACATACAGAGCTATGGTTTCTTGATTCAGGTGTATCTGAACCAGTCAAGCAAGCCATAAAAATTCACCTAGTGATTGGGAATGAAGGTCTACACAGGATGAATATGTCAGGATTAACAGCAGAAGAGCAAAAAGATCCCCAAAAGATATGGACTACATTGGAAGACTGTTTCAGAATAAGATTAATCTTCCATACTCATTGACTAGAGTTCATGTCATTTTGATAAAAGCCTACAGAACCCATGGGCCACTTTGTCAGCAGATGCAGAGAAAAGGGTACGTGCTTTGATTATTTGGATGCAGAATGAGGAGACAGAATTGTTGAGTTGGTGATCACATCCAGTCCTATGGAAGCATTCCAGAGAGATCTCCTAAACAAACCCAAAATGTATAGCATTGAAGAGCTATTCAAGGAAGGACTTAAGCATGAAGCGATCCTCACAGGTCGACAAAGCTTACAGGTCTTAAGTACAACCCCAATTGCTGACGCACTTACCAGACCCAAACCCAGCAAACCATGTGGGAGCTGTGGCCTTCTGCATGCACCAAGGAAATGCCTGGCCTTCCATCAGTACTGCAAAGCATGTGGCAGAAAGGGCCATTGATAACAGTAGCGCATGAGAGCAAAGGCTGATGCAGCTACAAAGAGTCGTGCACTGATCCAAACAGACCGTACACAACGTCTACCTTCAAGCAATAGGAATGACTGTCCAGTATCCCATCAGAAACATGTACCTGAGGTGATTGACAAACCAGAAAATGACAATGATGTGCACAATGAGACAAAGAACAGTGAACACGTTTCACACTGTCAGTCTCATGGAAAACATAGGTGCCATCAATCAGTCAGACATGGGCATACATCAGACAAGAAGACTTGCAAGAGAGACAGGTGCTGAAGCCAGACAAAGGATCAGATGCTTTTAAAGTTTCATGGCTGCTCATCAGAGGAGACCTCCATCTCCTCCTCAGCCAGCTCCTCTCCCTGTTGCAGCACCAGTTTGTAAAGTGCACAGCAGATGACAACGATGCATGACACCCTCTGCGGACTGTATTGCAGGGCTCCACCAGAGTGGTCCAGGCACCAGAACCTCATTTTCAGCTTCCCAATTGTTTGCTCCACCAAGTTGCGAGTTGCAGCATAAGCTTCATTATACCTCTGCTCTGCTGCACTCTGAGGCCGCCACACATGTGTCATCAGTCACGTCCTCTGTGGGTAGCCCTTGTCCCCGAGGAGCCATCCCTGCAGCCTCAGTGGACCCTGGAAGGTGTCAGGGATCTGTGACCAACAAAGAATGTTAGATCTTAGACATCATTAGAATCTTAGACACTCCCTGGAAACCGTGCGCAGACCTGTAGGATGCGTTTGTGGTGGTCGCACACCAGCTGCACATTCAGTGAATGGAACCCCTTGCCATTGACATAGTTGAATGTGTGTTGCGACGGAGATCTGAGTGCCATGTTAGTGCAGTCGACTGCATCCTGAACCTATGGGAAACCTGAGATCTGGACAAATCCAATCGCTCTTGCATCCTAGATTTCCTGGTTTGGGCAAAATGCACAAAGTTGTGTGCCCTCGCAAAGATGGCATCCGTAACCTCATGAATGCATTTGTGGGTGCAGGCTTGTGATATCCCATAGAGGTCACCTGTGGAGCCCTGAAAGGAGCCACTGGCAAAGAAACTGAACATCACTGTTACTTTCATGGCCACTAGCAGTGGATGCCCTCTGTGTCCCCGTGGCAACAAATCCTGCAGCAGGTGGCAGATGTGACTGACCAGTCCCCTGGACATGCACAGTCTTCAGTGACACTGGTTCTTGGTCATTTGCAGGAATGAAAGGTGGCGTCTGTAGCCCCTGGGTGTTGCTAGGCGCCGATCGACGATGGATCGCTGTGGTTCTTTGGCAGCATGTGCGGGAGCCCCAGCCGCCTCTTCTTCCAGAAGGTGCTGCTCCACCCTCTGCACAGCCAGGCACCTCAGTTGCTTTCTTCTCAGTTGTCTTCGCTCTCTGTAAGCCATGAGGCAAACATGAACATGCATTATAAATAGTTACACTTCATTGGAAGTGGGGAAAGCATCTTAAAAAGAATGGGGGATGTTGTAATATGCCCTTAAGGGACAGCAGCATGCCGTCACTTTAAGGGAAGTGTGTCACATGATCCAGCCTCAGTTTCATTTCGGCCTGGAGCAGAACACAGACACACACAGCAGCTCTGATATCTACAAGCTTTCTAACCATGTGTATATGGTCACGTGCCTAGAATTAATAAATGAACCCGCAACGTGTTTACACAATCCCTTATGAGCAATTGTTTCTTTTATATTATTATAAATACACAATATGTTTCAGTGTTATTTTTGTTTTATATTGCTCCTGGTGATGTATTGCCTTGTAATTTTGTAATGGTAAAGGTGTTATATAAATATAAGTTGAAGTTGTTGGGGTTGTTGTTGTTTTGTAGGTGGCACATAGCCAGAGGCAGGAGCACAAATTATCATTGGTGCAGCCATTCTTGAGGTCATGGCCAGCACATGGGGCTGAAGCAGTATCTTGATGCCTGATCTTCCTTCTCACATCCCACTTCCGCCTCATGCTATGGTCTCTTCTGATTTACAAGCTGAAGGTAATGAAAGTCATGTTACGGACAGGAGGGAGGTTAATTTAAACATCACTAATTTCTCCTCTCACCACCTGTCCATAAAGAGAAAGGTTAGATTTGTTTCCATCTTTATAAGCATTGACATATTTCCCAACCCATTGGTTTTAGTGCAATCCAATTTTCTATTAATTATCCCACAGAAAACTCAAGATAGGATGAACTCAATGGGTTAGTTTATTTGCACGCACTCAAAATGCAGGAGGGTCACAACATTGCCTCCTTTGCATTCATACAGTTAAAGAGAAATAGATAAAAGAAAGATTTACAGTGCAGAGACCAAAGAGGAAAGAAATATTGTTTCATGTGGGTTCCAGAGTCCAGAATCAAAGTCCAGTGAGGTATCCCTTCATGGAGGTCGGTGAGCTGAAAATCGATGCTGGATAATTCACTTTTCCGGTGGTGTTGCCTTCACACTGTTGTGGTATCTTTGGCAAATGGTCCACAGGAGGTTCAGGCACAGGTTACGATCATTTATTTGAGCAATTGCAAGGAAAGAACCACCTCAAAGCAGCTTGAGACAGCGCTCTACCAAATTACAAGTATACAGTTTATTTATACATCACTGATCATGTACAAGAACATTGTTCAGATCCCAATCTTGTCAGCATATAGGTTTGCATTCTAGGTACATACATTCCCCTTCACCCGGGCAGAGCCTTCTCCCCATATCTAAGCTGGGACCATCTGTCCTTTCCTTATCTGTTGAAGAGCACACTTAATCTATATTGTTTTCATCCTCTGTCTCCAGTCTAGTTCCCAGGGTCTTTCTGGTGATTGCAGGCCCTAAGGGTGTGCAAAGTTCACCTGGTAACCCTTAACTGTTAATGTACTTGATGGCACTGGCTGCCTGGAGATTCTAAGCAATTAGCTTTCAATAAATTCTTACTGTATTCCCCTAACCGTCCCCCCTTTTAGCCTTTGGCCTAGCCCAAGGTAGCCAACTACAGTGGTACTGCCCATCCCCTTACGTACCACCACCCATTGATACTGGCCAGGTATCCAGCTTTGGATTGTAAAGGTACTAGGTCAGACCATCTGTATCATTTGGCTCTTCAATTCAGGCCTCTGACTTGCTAAACCTCTTCTCCACCTGTTAAAATTCCCCCAGCGCCACCTCTTTTGCAACCTTCAGGTACGATGAATGAAGTATGTTAAATATATAACTAATATCAGCTGAATCACAACCAGGGCATGGGAGATAATCTGAATCTGTGGGTGTATTTGAACATTTGAGCCCCAATTCCACAGATCCTCCCATCACGTGGAGGAATCCATTTGCTCGATATCCTCTTTTAAGGCTCTAACCTGTTGCTGCAGATTATTGTAAGTTCTATATGCCTGCTGAGCCTGTCTCCGAATCGTAGTTAGGTGCTCTGGTAATAAGGGAATTTCAGAGGAGAACTGGTAAGGGAATTTCAGAGGAGAACTGGTTCAAGTACTGTGTCAGGTTATCCTTAAGGCTTTCCATGACCTGAATAGTAACCGCTCCTCTCTTGTATGTTTCGACCAGTTCCACCTTCCCCACCCTTGCTGGCACCTGCGGGTGTAGGCACACCAAATGATTGAGGATGGGGCACACCTGGTTGCTCCTGTACAGGATCTTTTGCTGCCACGTGGTAATACAATATCTCCCATTCCCCATACATGCAACATGAATCGGTTCTTTTGCAGACAATATAGTTACCATTTTACAATTTGTTGCTGCTTTAAATCCGCACCTTGCTTCTTCCGTCTCATATATTGGATGTGCACATATTGCTGCGGTGGCCTCTATACTACACCCTTCTAATGTGGTGCTAACTATATTTCCTCCTATGTCTACTGCATAAGGCGGAAAGTCATGGTACCTGATATAGTAATCCCCCCGTATCACCCCAATATTTTCTACTCTATATTATGTTCTGCCAGGTGTTGACATAGGTTTAACAGGCATCACTAAGGCAATGCCTATTAGCATATTATTATTCACTACACATTCAACATTCATTCTATACACACATGTTAAACCTCTGAGCTGGCAACCAGTCAAGTCATGATCCTATGTCTTGAAAGATTAAATAAATGTTCACTAGTTACCCATAAAGGAACTACCTCTTCATTAATAAAAACAAAAAACTACTGCGGATGCTGGAAATCCAAAACAAAAACAGAATTACCTGGAAAAACTCAGCAGGTCTGGCAGCATCGGTGGAGAAGAAAAGAGTCGACATTTCGAGTCCTCACGACCCTTCAACAGAACTGAGTATAGTTAGGAGAGGGGTGAAATATAAGCTGGTTTAAGGTGGGGAGCGGGGGAGAGAGAGAAGCTGAGGGGGATGGGTGGTTGTAGGGACAAGCAAGCAGTGATAGGAGCAGATAATCAAAAGATGTCACAGACAAAGGATCAAAGAGGTGTTGAAGGTGGTGATATTATCTAAGAAAATGTGCTAATTAAGAATGGATGGCAGGACACTCAAGGTACAGCTCTAGTGGGGGTGGGGTGGAAAGACTGACAAGGTATTAGTTGTAGATTTAAAAATAATGGAAATAGGTGGGAAAAGAAAAATCTAGAAAATTATTGAAAAAAACAAAAGGGTGGGGGAAGAAACGGGGTGGGGATGGGGGGAGGGAGTTTAAGATCTAAAGTTGTTGAATTCAATATTCAGCCCGGAAGGCTGTAAAGTGCCTAGTCGGAAGATGAGGTGCTGTTCCTCCAGTTTGCGTTGGGCTTCACTGGAACAGTGCAGCAAGCCAAGGACAGACATGTGGGCAAGAGAGCAGGGTAGAGTGTTAAAATGGCAAGTGACAGGGAGGTTTGGGTCTTTCTTGCGGACAGACCGCAGGTGTTCTGCAAAACGGTCGCCCAGTTTGCATTTGGTCTCTCCAATGTAGAGGAGACCGCATTGGGAGCAACGAATGCAGTAGACTAAGTTAGGGGAAATGCAAGTGAAATGCTGCTTCACTTGCAAGGAGTGTTTGGGCCCTTGGACAGTGAGGAGAGAGGAAGTGAAGGGGCAGGTGTTGCATCTTCTGCGTGGGCATGGGGAGGTGCCATAGGTGGGGGTTGAGGAGTAGGGGGTGATGGAGGAGTGGACCAGGGTGTCCCGGAGGGAACGATCCCTATGGAATGCCACCGGGGGAGTGAAGGGAAGATGTGTTTGGTGGTGGCATCATGCTGGAGTTGGCGGAAATGGCGGAGGATGATCCTTTGATTGCGGAGGCTGGTGGGGTGATAAGTGAGGACAAGGGGGACCCTATCATGTTTCTGGGAGGGAGGAGAAGGCATGAGGCCGGATGCGCGGGTGATGGGCCGGACACGGTTGAGGGCCCTGTCAACGACCGTGGGTGGAAAACCTCGGTTAAGGAATCAGGAGGACATGTCAGAGGAACTGTTTTTGAAGGTAGTGTCATCAGAACAGATGCAACGGAGGCGAAGGAACTGAGAGAATGGGATGGAGTCCTTACAGGAAGCGGGGTGTGAGGAGCTGTAGTCGAGGTAGCTGTGGGAGTCAGTAGGCTTGTAATGGATATTGGTGGACAGTCTATCATCAGAAATTGAGACAGAGAGGTCAAGGAAGGGAAGGGAAGTGTCAGAGATGGACCATGTGAAAATGATGGAGGGGTGGAGATTGGAAGCAAAATTAATAAATTTTTCAAGGTCCCGATGAGAGCATGAAGCAGCACCGAAGTAATCATCGATGTACCGGAGAAAGAGTTGTGGGAGGGGGCCGGAGTAGGACTGGAACAAGAAATGTTCCACATACCCCATAAAGAGACAGGCATAGCTGGGGCCCATGCGGGTACCCATAGCCACACCTTTTATTTGGAGGAAGTGAGAGGAGTTAAAGGAGAAATTGTTCAGTGTGAGAACAAGTTCAGCCAGACGCAGGAGAGTAGTGGTGGATGGGGATTGTTCGGGCCTCTGTTCAAGGAAGAAGCTAAGGGCCCTCAGACCATCCTGGTGGGGGATGGAGGTGTAGAGGGATTGGACGTCCATGGTGAAGAGGAAGCAGTTGGGGCCAGGGAACTGGAAATTGTTGATGTGACGTGACGTAAGGTGTCAGAGGAATCACGGATGTAGGTGGGAAGGGACTGGACAAGGGGAGAGAGAAGGGAGTCAAGATAACGAGAAATGAGTTCCGTGGGGCAGGAACAGGCTGACACGATCGGTCAGTTCTGTTTGTGGATTTTGGGTAGGAGGTAGAAGCGGGCCATCCGAGGTTGGGCGACTATCAGGTTGGAAGCTGTGGGAGGAAGATCTCCAGAGGAGATGAGGTCAGTGACAGTCCTGGAAACAATGGCTTGATGTTCAGGGGTGAGGTCATGGTCCAGGGAGAGGTAGGAGGAAGTGTCTGCGAGTTGACTCTCAGCCTCCGTGAGTTAGAGGTCAGTGTGCCAGACAACAACAGCACCACCCTTGTCAGCGGGTTTGATGACGTTCTCTCAGGTCTAACCCCAACATTGTCATCAAACCCGCTGACAAGTGTGGTGCTGTTGTTGTCTAGCGCACTGACCTCTACCTCGCGGAGGCTGAGCGTCAACTCGCAGACACTTCCTCCTACCTCTCCCTGGACCATGACCCCACCACTGAACATCAAGCCATTGTTTCCAGGACTGTCACTGACCTCATCTCCTCTGGAGATCTTCCTCCCACAGCTTCCAACCTGATAGTCGCCCAACCTCGGATGGCCCGCTTCTACCTCCTACCCAAAATCCACAAACAGAACTGTCCCGGCAGACCGATCGTGTCAGCCTGTTCCTGCCCCACGGAATTCATTTCTCGTTATCTTGACTCCCTTCTCTCTCCCCTTGTCCAGTACCTTCCCACCTACATCCGTGATTCCTCTGACACCTTACGTCACATCAACAATTTACGGTTCCCTGGCCCCAGCCGCTTCCTCTTCACCATGGACGTCCAATCCCTCTACACCTCCATCCCCCACCAGGATGGTCTGAGGGCCCTTAGCTTCTTCCTTGAACAGAGGCCCGAACAATCCCCATCCACCACTACTCTCCTGCGTCTGGCTGAACTTGTTCTCACACTGAACAATTTCTCCTTTAACTCCTCTCACTTCCTCCAAATAAAAGGTGTGGCTATGGGTACCCGCATGGGCCCCAGCTATGCCTGTCTCTTTATGGGGTATGTGGAACATTTCTTGTTCCAGTCCTACTCCGGCCCCCTCCCACAACTCTTTCTCCGGTACATCGATGATTACTTCGGTGCTGCTTCATGCTCTCATCGGGACCTTGAAAAATTTATTAATTTTGCTTCCAATCTCCACCCCTCCATCATTTTCACATGGTCCATCTCTGACACTTCCCTTCCCTTCCTTGACCTCTCTGTCTCAATTTCTGATGATAGACTGTCCACCAATATCCATTACAAGCCTACCGACTCCCACAGATACCTCGACTACAGCTCCTCACACCCCGCTTCCTGTAAGGACTCCATCCCATTCTTTCAGTTCCTTCGCCTCCTTCGCATCTGTTCTGATGACACTACCTTCAAAAACAGTTCCTCTGACATGTCCTCCTGATTCCTTAACCGAGGTTTTCCACCCATGGTCATTGACAGGGCCCTCAACCGTGTCCGGCCCATCTCCCGCGCATCCGCCCTCACGCCTTCTCCTCCCTCCCAGAAACATGAAAGGGTCCCCTTTGTCCTTACCTATCACCCCACCAGCCTCCGCATTCAAAGGATCATCCTCCGCCATTTCCGCCAACTCCAGCATGATGCCACCACCAAACACATCTTCCCTTCACTCCCCCGGTGGCATTCCATAGGGATCGTTCCCTCCGGGACACCCTGGTCCATTCCTCCATCACCCCCTACTCCTCAACCCCCACCTATGGCACCTCCCCATGCCCACGCAGAAGATGCAACACCTGCCCCTTCACTTCCTCTCTCCTCACCGTCCAAGGGCCCAAACACTCCTTTCAAGTGAAGCAGCATTTCACTTGCATTTCCCCTAACTTATTCTACTGCATTCGTTGCTCCCAATGCGGTCTCCTCTATATTGGAGAGACCAAACGCAAACTGGGCGACCGCTTTGCAGAACACCTGCGGTCTGTCCGCAAGAAAGACCCAAACCTCCCTGTCACTTGCCATTTTAACACTCTACCCTGCTCTCTTGCCCACATGTCTGTCCTTGGCTTGTTGCATTGTTCCAGTGAAGCCCAACGCAAACTGGAGGAATAGCACCTCATTTTCCGACTAGGCACTTTACAGCCTTCCGGGCTGAATATTGAATTCAACAACTTTAGATCTTAAACTCCCTCCCCCCATCCCCACCCCGTTTCTTCCCCCACCCTTTTGTTTTTTTCAATAATTTATACAGATTTTTCTTTTCCCACCTATTTCCATTATTTTTAAATCTACAACTAATACCTTGTCAGTCTTTCCACCCCACCCCCACTAGAGCTGTACCTTGAGTGTCCTGCCATCCATTCTTAATTAGCACATTTTCTTAGATAATATCACCACCTTCAACACCTCTTTGATCCTTTTGTCTGTGACATCTTTTGATTATCTGCTCCTATCACTGCTTGCTTGTCCCTACAACCACCCACCCCCCTCAACTTCTTTCTTCCCCCGCTCCCCACCTTATACCAGCTTATATTTCACCCCTCTCCTAACTATACTCAGTTCTGTTGAAGGGTCATGAGGACTCGAAATGTCGACTCTTTTCTTCTCCACCGATGCTACCAGACCTGCTGAGTTTTTCCAGGTAATTCTGTTTTTGTTTACCTCTTCATTAATTTGCCTTAAATTATCTCGGGCTTGTTCCAGTGCCCAGGATCCATTGGTGCTGCAAACATCATTTCTGCTTGCTTCATCTGAAATAGTTTTCCCTATCCCGATCAGTTTATTGATAGTCCCCGCATGACCTTCGAGCACAGTAGTCAGGTTTTGAATTAAGTGTGTTATGTCCTGGTCTGTATTTAGTTGGGTGTTGTGAATTCCCTGTCCCCGTTCTAAAATTTCCTTAAGCTTGGAGCACAAGGTCCGGGCCTTCTGGTCAACAGTTGCCAGGTCAATAGAATTAACCATTGATGTCCCTGTAATCAATATCGTAATGGCGTAATTTATCAGGCTGCGCTTAACTCGGTTCCCTCCTAAATCTGGAGGTATAACCATTGATTGCATCCTGCCATTAAACTGACCTGCTTCAGTCATCAACTGGCTCATCAGAGCCACCTAAATGCACGAGTATGGATTGAGCACCACTGGGGCAGGGCTATACCGGATATGTTCAAGACTATGGGTACGAGCTCATGATGTACGTTATCATACAAAACTTTATTATAATTAACCAATACTAGACCATTCGTTGGAGCTGGACTCATAGCCAGACAAGGTGGGTCAGTTGGTGTGGGTTGAGAGGCTTCAATTGCCTCTGCTCGGATTGTTGATACAGTTGTGGGACGTGGCTGGGTGGTGGCACTAATCTTCCCTCTAAGGTGTATCTCCCTTGTCCACCTACCATTGCTATTTGCCTAAGTCAGTACATCATTATCGTTTGGGCCACAAATGTTCCATTTGGAATTCTTAGGGTGGGAATGAGCAATCATCGATGCATACATTGTCAAGCATGCTACATAAACATGACTCTGTTTCACAAACGAAATTGAAGTCCATTGCCCACTCCTTATGCTTAAAACACACAGTAGTTAGATTTGGAAATTTAACATAAGAGCCAGCTTTCCCGAATAGCTCCCACCAACCGCCCATGCATGCCATATCCCTGACACTTCCGCACCCGATCTGAAGCAAACCCTTGCTACAATTCAAAATCACTTGTTCTTCTACTGTTACATTTGGCATTCCCTGTTATGTGGCGCATTCGGCACTGTGCGTGCTGTACTAAAGTCCCTCCTGCGGTGCAGGACCTGCCTTGATAATCCCCGACCTTGTTGCCAGTATCGCCATGCCCACGAGTGTCAACATTGCAACTAACGTTCTGTGAACTTAAGCAGATAACTGTCCTAGTCGTCACCGGTCAGTTGTTGAGATTAGTTCTGTGGCTAGAGTCAGTTGATAAAATGCTTCAGTTATGACCAGTGTTTCCAGCTTCTCTTTCCCCTAAAGTCCACGCACACACATGTATCGCTGGCCATGATTACCTCATACAGTCCCACCCACTTGGGTGCAAACCCCATTCATTCTGGGTTTATCTTAACCATCACCTTGGTCCCCACCTGGCGGGGTCTGTTGTTGCCTTTCGGATTTATCTGTTTCCATGTCCTCAATCATCTGTCGGTCCCTGACTTCCTTCCTTAACTCATGCAATTGCTTACTCATTTCCCTCACATAGTCTCGCACCCTTCCTTTTAGTGGTCCTACATCTCCCCCTCCTACTATGATTCCCTCGGGTAACTACATTGCTCTCCTTGTCATTAGTTCAAATGGGGTGAACCCAGTGGTTCTGCTTGGGGTAGCCCGAAGGCGCATCAGAATATTGGGCAACACTGTTGCCCAGCTGTTCCCTGCCTGTTGAATTGCTTTTGCTATTGGTGTTTTTTTTAAAAGATCGGTTCATCCTTTCCACCGTCCCTGAGCTCTGTGGGTGGTAGGGAATGTGGAATTTCTGTTTAATCTCCATAATTTTACACATTTCTTTAATGACGCTTCCTGCGAAATGAGTTCCCTGATCTGAATCTATCTGGGTAGGCACCGCCGCCCCCCCAACTCCTTCCAGTCCACTATCTCCTGCTGCTGTTCCATGCTGGACCTCAATTCCTTAAGCTGTCTACACAACTCTACAGTGCACCTCCTTATCTGATCTTTCAATGGCTCAGTATCTTCACTTCCAGTGGTGGTTCGAACTGGGAGCTGCTTAACTCTGCCTGTCATCAGGGTGTAAATCCTGTGGTCTTATTTTTTGTAGCTTGCAGTCACATTAATATAGTCAGTAATACATCTATTTAGCCTTTTTCCAGCTTTCCCTTTACCTGTGTCCATCTTGTGATAAATTGTTGTTAAGCATTATTAACCTTACCCTTCAATTGCCTCAACTACAGATTCCACATAGTTTTACCTCTAAATTTTTTTCCTGACATGATCATCCTAAGATTCTCTTGAGGTCAGTTTCTCTATTGTCTTGATCGTTTAAAATGTGTCCTTACACTTTAGGCCATATTAACTATTCCATGTCAACGAGGATCTCAGTCTCTAGATCTTTGCTTATCCCCCCTGTGTGGTTCCAATGTCTCAGCTGATGGCCAGATTATCAAAATCAGTTCCCTTAAAACAGTTTGTATATTGTGTCCTCTTTCCATAACGCTTTTCCTACCCTTAATCCTTTCCTCATACCATTTTACACATGCAATAGCTACCATCTTGTTCAGGTTGTCTGGAGAGATTTTACAGTCCAATAAAGTATTCTCATAACAATTTTAAAACAGAAATCAGGCATTGACATGTTTTGCTTCCTTATCTTCTTCTCAAACAACATTTTATTGTCTCAAAAGTAACCCACTAAATTGTGTCTGACCCTTTATTTTTAGAATTATCGCAGATTCATTAGCTCAGCCAAAAATTGGATTTCTGCCAAACTTTGTCAAGGTCTTGAGCTTAACTTTATAGTTGGGAACAGACTGACAATTACAAAAAACTTGCAGCATTTGAATTAGTGTCAATTGTTGTCAAACCTTTTAAAATAAAAATTCCCTTTTGAGAAATTTATTGGAAACCAAACCACAATTCTTTTTAAACTTTGTAAGAACTGTAATTTACACTATCAAAATTAAAACTACCTCTTTCTCATGTGTATTGATTTGTATCCAGATTAAAAGTCCCAAATGTTTATCGACACATTCCTTATCTTAGATAGCATCCTAGTTATTCAAAAATGACCTGTTAAATTATACTGCACTTTTCACATCTCAAGATTGTCCAAATTCAAATAACAATGCTGCTGGGATGCAGATTTCCTTCCATTCATCTCTTCAAAAAAAAACCCTTTTTTTCCATTGGAACCATCTAGACAATATGTTTATGCCTTTTGGTTTTCCTAGATTCCTTTTGAATTTCAGGTAATTTTTTCCCTCAGAATTTTAGAATACCAACTCATATGAGCTAATGTAACTCGTATGTATCAATCCCAATCAACTTGGAAGCTGGTGATAAGGGTTACCCGCTACTAGTCTGCATGGGGGTGGTACTTTAGCAGAGGAAATGTGAGCTTCATTCAGTTTGTCCCTCCAGGTGGAGCCTCCAAGATCCCTTTATTTCTCCCCACTTGAAGTTTTGTATAGAGTGTGAGAGTTTTAAGTCATTAAGTTCAATGTTATAGGAATACAAATAGATACCTTTATATATGCATTTGTTCATATATGTGGTTCATCTCAAACAAAGGCAAACTCAGTTTTACCTTCAAATTGCGATTTTTGCTAAAAATTTCAACTCAAACTTTATACTCAAAACTTTGGAATGTTTGAGTATACTTTACCTTTAATCTAATATGGGGCTTTTGACTCTAAAATGCTGAACTACACACACAAATAACAATTTAGGGAAGAAAACACGTTAATGCTTACATTCAAATGCTTCCTTGCACACAAAAAAACGCATATATAAAGGTATATATTTGTATTCCTATAACATTGAACTTAACAATTTAAAACTCTCATACTCTAAACAAAACTTCAAGTAGCAGTGTGGGGAAATAAAGGGATCTTGGAGGCTCCACCTAGGGGGACAATCAAACTGACTGAAGCTCATATTTCCTCTGCTCCTGTCTGTCACTACTCATTAAACCCCCTAGGGGTACCCCTTTTCTCTCTCTCTCTTCAGCACAAACAGCTCTTGTAACTTAGATCAAGTCATTTTTTTTTAAGTTACAGGAAATTCAGTAGGGGACCTTTCAGGTCCCAATCATCCTTCCACATTTTCTTGATTAATTTTGACTGTTGGTCCACTATGAACCTCATGATGGATACCACGGCTTCCCAGTCGAGTTCCATAGCACTTTCCTGTTTTCCTGATGGCATTCTATTCCCCTATTCCGTCTGTCTCTGTGCAGTTAATCCGCACGGCTCTGACAACTTAGTTACTTGCAGTCTACTTGTTTTCCCCAGGGGTCTGGCCTCTCCGCGGCTTCAACTATGGTGCTATTTCAAACCGTAGCCCACCAGCGTGGCTCCGCCTGCTACCCCGGCACCTCCTGCCCTGAGCCTTCCTCCCGATTCTTTTGATACTTGACCACACTGTTCTTGGGTAGGCTTACTGTACTAACTATGGGTGGTAAATGAAGTGTACTCATCCACTTTGCAGAGCCGTCCCAAGGATCTGATCCAAGTGTCCTGTCATCTATGCCAATTGTTGTGGGATCTTTGACAAATGAATAACAGGAGGCTCAGATACAGGTTACAATCATTTATTCGAGCAATTGCAAGGAGAGAACCACCTCAAAGCAGCTTGAGGTAGCACTCTGCCAAATTACAAGTATGCAGCTTATTTATACATCACTGATCACATACAAGAACATTGTTCAGATCCCAACCTTGTCAGCATATAGGTATACATTCTAGGTACATCTCCCTTCACAAAGGCAGAGCCTTCTCCCCATACCTAAGCTGGGACCATCTGTCCTTTCCTTATCTGCTAAAGAGCACACTTAATCTATATTGTTTTCATCCTCCGTCTCCAGTCCAGTTCCCAGGGTCTTTCTGGTGATTGCAGGCCCTAAGGGTGTGCGAAGTTCACCTGGTAACCCTTAACTGTTAATGTACTTGATGGCACTGGCTGCCTGGAGATTCTAAGTAATTAGCTTTCAATACATTCTTACTGTATTCCCCCTAACAAGAAAGATTTACAGTGCAGAGACCGAAGAGAAAAAAAATATTGTTTCATGTGGGTTCCAGAGTCCAGAATCAAAGTCCAATGAGGTATTCCTTCACAGAGGTCAGTGATCTGAAAATCGATGCTGGATAATTCACTTTTCTGGTGGTGTTGCCTTCACACGATGAGATAGGCATGCAGAGATAAATCAGTCTTGCAGATGATGGTACATAATTTCCAGCAGAAACAGTGTAGATGGGATCAGATGTCCAACCTGGGCCAGAGCCCTTTGCCTATGAGACTGCTAGTCAGATGCTTAAAAAAGCAGACTGAGAATTTGCAGCTGAGCAAGGCAATATTACTGATTCCACAAGCCAGAGTCCCATGTCACATGACTCCCATCTCTGCTGTCTTTGACAAAGAATGTGTATTCCTCATCTGAGTCTCCAAGGTTGTTAATTGTCTCAATCATTATGAATTGGAAGGAAGGCTGCGGGGCCCTTTGTCTTAGCAGACAAGCAGACTCCTGTTGGCCAGCTTGGATGTGAAATGCAGAACTTTGTATAGTTATCTTTGAGTTTGGCCTGTGCAGCCCAAAGGAGGTGGTTAGTGGCTTTTAAGGGATATTGATGTGCAAGTTTCCCCATTATTACCAAGTAGCTTCTTTTGATCTGGGTCAGAGACAGGCATAGATTCAGCCATTCTAGGTCTTTGCCCAGTCTGAGGATTTCAGGTAAAAACAGTAACTGCCATGCCATTGAACCTTATAAAAGTTACCAAGAGAAAGGGAGTCTCTGGTCATGGGTATTTGCTAGGGGTCTGAATGAGGAATGGGGGAGGGCATAAGTTCCGAAAGAGCAATGGCAGCTGCTGCAGGAGAGAGGGACACCAGGACAAAGAGAGCAAGGTGGTGTCCTTTCCCTCTGTGTAAAGAGGCCACTCCTTCTCTGAACCTCCTCTACCAGGACCTCCAGTGTTGCATTCGTGAAGCTGTGTGCACTCTCCCTCAGTTGCTGAGCAATCCCGAAATGTGCTACTGTCTGGCAGCCAGAACGCTCCACATTTCCAGTGGAACTGCAAGGAGCCCAGATACTTACCGCTCAACAAAAATTGTGCTTAATCAGTGCTTGAGTGCGAAGCCTGCAGATGTCTGTTTATCACCTCCAGACAAGTTCAAATGATGTGGTGTTTAATCCAGACTTTCAAACAGGTGTATCTCATTAACATTAACACCACCTTTCAATGTTTGGCCAAAATGTCCCCCTAAATTAAGAGCAGTTGAAATAGGAGCATGAGTAGGCCATATGGCCCCTTGAGCCTATGCCATTGAGTAAGGTCATGGCTGATCTGATTTTGGACACAATTTCGCTTTTCTGTCTGTTCACCATAATAATTGATTCCCTAAAGTTCAAGGATCTGTCTATCCCGGCCTTGAATAGTGCAAATCTGCTTTCGTGCTACCCTCTTAGGTTCACGCAGTGCCAGTATCTGAGTCGGTGGCCGCCATTGCGAGAGTGAGTGATGGTATTTCTTCTCCACCACTGTCTTCCTGAACTTCCATTACTGCTTGGCCAAGTTGCAGTATTTTTGGTATCTGAAAGAAAAAAAGGCAAAAGGTTAAAGTTGTGATGATGGGAGTGGAGGAAGCAAGAGGAGCAAGGGTAACTTGAACAGCAACTTCCTGATTCCTGTATTTAACTGCACATATGCGGTTGCTGCCAGTTACTGATTGATTTGCCATTAATAATGGTGAGCGCTGACAGCCACACAGTTATTTTTACTGTAAAGTCCAGGCCATTTCCTTCACATGGATACTTGTTTAAGTTAATCTTAATGACTTTAATAACAGGAACAATTGTGAACAACTGTAAAATTTAAAATAATAGTAATTAAACACACAATGAGCAATTATAGATTACTCAAACACGGGTATGTTTGTGGAGTATTTGCACTTCTAAAAGCTATCATTTCTGCAGAATGAGTGAAGGGAGAATTAAGTCAGTACATTAGGACATTTTTCCAACATTAAAGGTGCTATATAATTTTAAGTTGTTATTATCATCATCATCAGCAGCCATTGTTGATGTATTCAACATTCTCCTCCAACATTGGTTCAGAGTATTTGTTGCAAATAACTGGGCCAGTGCAGAGCTCACAAATCTGCACTTGAAGAATAAAAGAATTGAATCCTGTGACTTTGCAACAGGAGCCCATGAGTACAGTTAGTTTTGTTTACTATTTAGGGGACTTATAGGAAATGTTAAACAGTCAAGACCTTCCACATTTCTATACCATTTAAATCACATATTTACTAGGCTTCTGGAAAACATGGCCAGCATTTTTTGTGGCCCATGCAGGTGTCTGGCAGTCCCAACTCAGTGCTAAATAGTGCGTGATTACGACAGGAGGGGTTCTCGAGTCATCGCGCCGCCTCGTGAGATTACGGTTGGAGGGTGCACGCAAATGTGGGAAGCGTGCCTGCCATCAACCAGAGGACCTTTTAAGGCTACCAAAGGTCCAACTGACATGAATTTTGAGAGGCCCGTGTGCTTGACGTACGGGCCAAACGGGCAGGCATGATTCATGTTTTTTTTCAACTTTCTGGATCCAGGGTAGGACAATGTCACATGAGTTGGGACATGTCCATAATTTTTACAAAACCTTTATTAAAATTTTTTAAAACCTGCATGAAACCTCATCCTACTCGTGGATGAAGTTTCATACTTTTTCTACTTTGTGCTGGGGCTCCTAGCCTGTCCGCCAACCTTAAGGTTGGACGGGCAGGTCCTTTAATTACTTACTTGACCCTGTCAATGGCCTCAATTGGCCATTGCCAGGTGGGTGGGCATGCAGCTGATTTCACTGCGCCTTCGCCTTCCTGAAAATTTAAATGGGGCACAGTGACGTCAGGAGTTCCCCCCGACATCACCACACGTCATTTTACGCATCAGCGAGTGGGCCCCGCCCCCGCTTGCCGAAGCGTAAAATCCCGCCCTGAGAGTTAGATTAACTAAGGGATTTAAAAGTTATCACAGTAGTAATTTGTAGATCTATGTATGTGCTTCAAATAATTTATTCTAATAATAAAGGTTTATTTTTGTAAGAACCCTGTAAGACTCAGTGGTCTTATTACTACTGAATTCAAAGCCTGCATCTCGAAACATATACAAATTGCAAATCATTGTGGCAGCTGCTTCAAGTTCCCCTCTGGGATTTGAGCAGCTCAGCATTTACCATTGGCTGTGCCATAACAAGCATCTCTGCGATATCCTCCAGAATGCGTTTCCCTGATGGTGGTTGTCTGCTGTACCCTTCACAATCTAGCTATCTTAAGGGGAGAGCATATGGATGGTGAAGAAAGCAATATTCTTCCAGAATCCACTGAGGAAGAATATAGTGCTGACTCTGAGGAGCAGCCTGCTCAACCATAGGGTCATGAAGAAGGTCCAGCAATAAGGCTGAATCTGGGAGCCAGGGAGAGCAGGGAGGCCTGGATTACATAAGAACATCAGAAATAGGAACAGGAGTAGACCATTTTTCCCCTCAAGCCTGCTCCGCCATTCAATAAGATCATAGCTGACGTTCTTGAGTTTCGATTTTCACATTCCCATCTAACCCCGATAACCTTTGATTCCCTTGCCTAACAAGAATCTATCTACCTCAAAAATATTCAATGGACCCACCTCCACCGCCTTCTAATGCAGAGAGTTCCAAAGTTGCACAACCCTCTGAGAGAAAAAAATTCTCCTCATCTCTGTCCTAAAAGGCTGACCCCTAATTTTAAAACAGTGCACCCTAGTCCTGAACTCACCCACAAGAGGAAACATTCTTTTGACGTCCACCTTGTGAAGGCCATTCAGGATCTTGTATACTTCAAACAAATCACCCCTCACTCCTCTAAACTCCAGTGGAAACAAACCCAGTCTGTCCAACCTTTCCTCATAAGACAACCCACTCATTCCAGGTATCAATCTAATAAACCTCCTTTGAACCACCTCCAATGCATTTACATCCTTCCATAAATAAGGAGACTAAAACTGAACACAGCATTTGAGGTGCAGTCTCACCAATGCCCTGTATAGCTGAAGCATAACATCCTTACTTTTATGTTCAATCCCTCTCGTAATAAAGGATAGCATTCCATTAGCCTTCTTAATTACTTGATGCACCTGTATGCTAACTTTTTGTGACTCATATACTAGAACACCTAGATCCCTCTGCACCTCAGAATTATAAAGCTGCTCTCCATTTAAGTAATACTATGTTTTTTTTTTGTTCTTCTTGCCAAAGTGAATAACTTTACATTTTTCCACATTAAACTCCATTTGCCAGATCTTTTCCCACTCATTCAACCTATCTATCTCCGTCTGCAATCTCCTCATGTCCTCTTCACAACATACTTTCCTACCCATCTTTGTATCATCTGCAGATTTAGCCACCATGTCTTCACTTCTCTCAACTAAGTCATTGATGTAAATCGTAAAAAGTTGCGGCCCCAGTACAGACCCCTGTGGGACTCTGCTTGTCACTTCCTACCAGAATCACAGAATCACAGTGCAGAAGAGGCCCTTCAGCCCATTGAGTCTGCACCCACACGTGAGAAACACCTGACCTACCTACCTAATCCCATTTACCAGCACTTGGCCCATAGCCTTGAATGTTATGACGTGCCAAGTGCTCATCCAGGTACTTTTTAAAGGATGTGAGGCAACCCACCTCCACCACCCTCCCAGGCAGTGCATTCCAGACCGTCACCACCCTCTGGGTAAAATAAGTTTTTCCTCACATCGCCCCTGAACCTCCTGCCCCTCACCTTGAACTTATGCCCCCCTGTGACTGACCCTTCAACTAAGGGGAACAGCTACTCCCTATCCACCATGTCCATGCCATTCATAATCTTGTACACCTCGATCAGGTCACCCCTCAGTCTTCTCTGCTCCAACGAAAACAACCCAAGTCTATCCAATCTCTCTTCATAACTTCAATGTTTCATCCCAGGCAACATCCTGGTGAATCTCCTCTGCACCCCCTCCAGTGCAATCATATCCTTCCTATAATGTGGCGACCAGAACTGCACACAGTACTCCAGCTGTGGCCTCACTCAGGTTCTGTACAACTCCAACATGACCTCCCTACTTTTGTATTCTATGCCTCAATTGATAAAGGCAAGTGTCCCATATGCCTTTTTCACCACCCCACTAACATGCCCCTCCGCCTTCAGAGATCTATGGACACACACACCAAGGTTCCTTTGTTCCTCAGAACTTCCTAGTGTCATGCCATTCATTGAATACTTACTTGTCAAATTACTCCTTCCAAAGTGTATTACCTCACACTTTTCAGGGTTAAATTCCATCTGCCACTTATCTGCCCATTTGACCATCCCGTCTATATCTTCCTGTAGCCTAAGACACTCAACCTCACAGTCAACAAAATCTGAAAATTTTTGCATTTCTGCCAGCCAGCCAATCTTCTATCCATGCTAATATGTTACCCACTACACCATGTGCTTTTATTATCCATAATAACCTTTGATGTGGCACCTTATCAAATGGGCCTTCCGGAAATCCAAGTACGTCTACAGGCTTCCCTTTATCCATTGCACATGTTACTCCTTCAAAAAACTCCAATAAATTGGTTAAACATGATTTTCCTTTCACAAAACCATGCTGATCTTCCCAATTGCCTTGAGCTCTTCTACGTGCCCAGCTATAACCTCCTTATTGATTGATTCTAAAAGCTAGTAAAATAGGCATGGCAATATATGCTGGCCCAGCCAGTGAAGCCCACATACCATGAATGAATTTTTAAAAACTTCCCCACGACAGACATCAAGCTAACTGGCCTATTGTTTCCTGTTTTCTGCCTCTCTCCCTTCTTGAATAGAGGGGTTACATTTGCTACTTTCCAATCTGATGGAACCTTTCCAGAATCTAGCGGATTTTGGAAAATTAACAGCAGCGCATCAACTATCTCATTAGTCACCTCTTTTAAGACCCTAGGATGTAGTCCATCAAGACCCAGAGACTTGCCAGCCTGCAGCTCCATCAATTTGCTCAGTACCATTTCCCTAATGATTTGAATTTCACCAATTTCCTTTCTTCCATTCACCCCCTGATTTGCAGCTATAACTGGAATGTTTTTTGTATCCTCTATAGTGAACAAAGAAGCAAAATATTTGTTCATCTCTTCCACCATTTTCTTATTATCTACTATTAACTGTCACTCTTGAGGACCAACACTCACTTTACTTACTCTTTTCCTTTTTAAATATCTGTAGAAACTATTGCTATCCATTTTTACATTTCTAGCTAGCTTCCTCTCATACTCTCATTTCTTTCTCCTGATTAACCTTTTAGTCATTCGCTGTTATTCTTTATATTCTGACCAATCATCTGTCCTGCCACTCATCTTTGTGGGGTTGTATGCTTTTTCCTTAAGTTTGATGCTTTCCTTAATTTCTTTAGTTAACCACAGTGGTGGGTCCTCCCCTTAGAATTTTTCTTTATAGTAGGAATGTACTTATTGTGAATACTCTGAAATGTCCCCTTAAATGTCTGCCACTGCTTTTCTATTGATCTCTATTGATTCAAAGGAGTTTCCAGTAGGAGTCTAAAATCAGGACTCCAAACCTTTGCAAACAGACTGTCTACCTTCCTGCTCAGGGCTCATGAGGCTCTTCTGGTGCTATCTCCTCCTGTCCCTCCTTCAGAAATACACTATCCAGCCCAATTGAAGTGTTACACAGAGTTGTAGACCTCCTGTATATCACATAAAGCACAATAAGGTCATTTGACATGATATCACATTTTAATAATGATGTAAGACAGCTACATACATTACACAAGAGACAATGAGAAAGAATTCACTCGTGAAAGCCCTTTTGTGACCATAGTGACTTAAATTTCTGCTTATGAGTGCTATGCCTAGGTGCTTCCCCCACGCTGGCAGCTGCATTGGAGGCAGGCTGCTGACTCCAATGCCCGTCGGCCTTGATGACTTTGGCAGCTGTCCTCTGGTCACTGGGGCTTGTGTAGGCCCTGACTGGGTGGGGGTGTCCTGCGCGATGGCTGGGCACTCCTCAATCGTCACAGTCTCCTTAGATGCAGCAGTCACTGGCAGAGGGCCAGCAGAGCTGCTGCTATCATCAGGAGCATCCTGAGAAGAGCCCCCAGATGCATGGAGCTGCAGGTCATCCACCAACATGAGGTTTGCTTGAAACTCCCTGCTCATCATAGGTGGACAGGCAGCTAGCAGAGTCACTAGATGCCACATCCATCTCTCACATTGGCAGTGACCTGCTGAGGTCATTGTCAGTGTGTGGGCTCTCAATGCCTGTAACCCCTGAATGAGTTCCGGAGCTGCCGCTCCATGACAGTTGCCACTCTCTCTGCGGAGGACTCTGTGCGTTGAGAGCTGATGGTCAACACAGTGCTAATGATCCACACGGATCCCTCAATTACAGAGACCATGGCACGCAGAGCGTCAGGAATCTCTGCCAGATCTTGATGTACATCCCGCTGGATGTCCAGTATTTGTCACCAGATAGACGACTCCAGAAGCTAATCATCTGCCTGGGGCTCAGCAATCCTCCGACTGTCAGCACCCTGGGAACTCTCTGCCTCTGGCAGCTCCTCAAGTGAGTGTGATGTGCCTTCCCCAGAGCGCTTTACCATCTGCTCTGGACTGCTCAATCCCACCGAAGTGCCTGTATCTGAGATGGTGCAGAGAGAGGATGTGATGCGGGTGGATCTGGCTGGACATCATCCTCCAAAGTCAAGGGAGGGTCTTCAGGGTCATTTTGTGGTCTGGAGGATGTTCCATCTGAGGGAGGGAAAACATATTTCAGTCTCCTTCAGAATCTATGAATCAGAGTACATGCATTTTGGTATCGTCTCAAATTGGAAATCTGGGTAAGCAACAACATATGAATGGATGAGCACAAGGGATCAGTGGATTTCACCTGTCAGTCTTACAACTGCATGTCTACATCTCTCATACCCTCCCCCAATCTCTTCTGTGTCCACTGGACTCTTACTTTCCTCCAAAACCCCTGCCTCTCCCCAGACAGGGGACCTCTCTCCACACTCACATGCCATCTCCAGGATCTGCTCCCCTGCCAGAGTTAGCACCGAAAGATTGGGTACTCCACCACCAGTTCGTCTTTGCTCCTGGGCATTACAACTCTTCTTCTCCTGTAAGGACAATAGTGCTTTCATGAGTCCCCCCTCTCTTCATGCCTGAACATTCCATCCTCCTCCCCACTATCGTTGGTTTAGGTGCCCAGTGCATTGCGAGACTTCCCCTTTCCATACATGCCTGCCATCTTGTCTACTCACATCTGGTCTTTAAGGGCACAGGAAGATGTGTCAACTTAAGCTCAGGGCTTTACGCCTGAGAGCCCCATCAAGTGCAAGCACACAAATAAACATTTCTTCAAGGTTACATGCGGCCTTAACACTCAACCTCGCAGAGGGGACAAGGTCATTGACCCTCGGAGAGGGGACAACGTCATTGACCCTCGCAGAGGGGACAAGGTCATTGACCCTCGCAGAGGGGACAAGGTCATTGACTCTCTTCCGACACTGCATCAGGTCTTTCAAACTACCCCACAGCTGCTGACTAGAGATTCCACCTCTGACCAAACCTTCTTCACTAGGTGTAGAAGCCTCCTCTTGCCGTCTCTCAGCAGCAATATCACCCGTCGATCATAGACAGCTTTCAATAGAACTCGCAGGCAGTAATCCAAGGACCAGGGGGCTGATTAGCTTTGGTTATTTCCACTCCATTTGGCATGGCTTCTGGGTCCTGATGACATTGCTATATCCTGGGCATACTTTGCTGCTCACTTTCTGACTTCAGTTGTCACTGTCTCTTTTAAGTTGACAAAAGCTCCCTCCCACAATTCTTCCATGCATATAAGCCTTCATGCAGCTGGTTACAAACAGCCCACAGCTGTACACATTCAGGTGCCCGGCCTCTGCCTGCAACCCCCCACCCCACAGCAGCAGACCGGAGACTCTCTCAGTGCGAGTTTCACGCTAGCTAGCTGTTAATTGGCCAACCAGCACGTAATTGCTCTCGGATGCCAATCATGGGCAGAAACAGAATTGAACAGGTATTTTGTGTCAGTTTTCACCATAGAGGATACAAGTAACATCCCAGAAACAGCTGTAAACCAGGAAATGGAAGTGTGGAAGGAAGTCAGGAAAATTACAGTCACCAGAGAAGTGGTACTGAGTAAATTGTTGGAGTTGCGGGCTGACAAGAGCTGGGGTACTGATGGATTTCATCCTAGGGGTTAAAAGAAGTGTCTAGTGAGATAGTTGGTGCATTGCTTTTAATTTTCCAAAACACCCTAGATTTAGGTAAGGTCCCATTAGATTGGAAGATAGTAAATGTAACTCCATTTTTCAAAAAGGGAGGGAGACAGAAAGCTGGAAACTACAGGCCAGTTAGCTTAACATCTGTCGTAGTGAAAATGTTAGAAGTTATTATTAAAGAAGTTATAACAGGGCACATGGGTAAGCTCAAGGTCAACAGGCAGACTCAACATAGTTTTCTGAAAGGGGGACCTTGTTTAACCAAGTTATTGGAGTTCTTTGAGGAAGTGACATGTACTGTGGATAAAGGGGAACCAGTGGATGTACTGTACTTAGATTTCCAGGAGGCATTTAATTAAGTGCTGCATCAAAGGTTATTGCGGAAAATAAAAGCTCATGGCATGGGCGTAACATATTGGCATGGATAGAAGATTCGCTGGTGAACATTAAGCAGAGACCCCATAAATGGTTCTTTTTAAGGTTGGCAAGATGTAACGAGTGGATCAGTGCTGGGACCTCAGCTGTTTACAATTTATATAAATGACTTAGATGAAGGGATTGAAGGGAGGATTGCCAAATTTACTGATGACACAAAGAAAGGTAGGAAAGTAAGTTGTGAAGGGGACCAAGGAGGCTACAAAAAAGATATGAATTGGTTAAGTGAGTGGGCAAAGATCAGGCAGATGGAGTATAATGTGGGAAAATGTGAAATTGTTCCTTTTGGCAGGAAGAATGAAAGAGAAGCATATTATCTAAATGGTGTGAGCTTGCAGAGCTCTAAGGTGCAGAGCTCTGAGGTTCAGAGGGATCTGGGTGTCCTAGTGCATGAATCACAAAAGGCTAATATGCAGATACAGCAAGTAATTAGGAAAGCTAATAGAATGTTATCATTTATTGCGAGGAGAATTGAATACAAAAGTAGGGAGGTTATACTTCAGTTGTACTAGACACTCATGAGACAACATTTGGAGTACTGTGTACAGTATTGGTCACCTTATTTAAGGAAAGCTGTAAACGTGTTGGAAGCAGTTCAGAGAAGGCTTATCAGACTAATACCAGGAATGGGTGGTTTGTCTTATGAGGAAAGGTTGGACCGAATAGGCTTGTATCGGGTGGAGTTTAGAAGAGTAAGATGTGACTTGATTGAAACATATAAGATCCTGAGGGGTCTTGACAGGGTGGATGTGGAGAGGATGTTTCCTCTTGTGGAAGAATCTAGAACTAGGTGTCACTGTTTAAAAATAAAGGGCCGCCCATTTAAAACAGAGATGAGGTGAAATTTTTTCACTCAGAGAATCATGAGTCTTTGGAACTCTCTTCCTGAAAATGTGGTTGAAGCAGAGTGTTTGAACAATTTTAAGGCAGATGTGGATAGATTCTTGGTAAGCAAAGGAGTGATACGTTATCAGTGGTAGGTGGGATGCAGATTTCAGGTTACTATCAGATCAGCCATGATCTTATTAAATGATGGAGCAGGCTCGAGAGGCTAAATGGGCTACTCCTGCTCCTTGTTCATATGTTCGTATGTTCCGGTCCCGCTGGTCACACTCACCCGATGAACTGAAAATTCATTTCTTCTCACCTGGATTGACACTTAACCTGTTCTTTACATGTTGATTCATTGTTAAAAAGGATATCAGGGAAGAGGCAATTTCTTGACAGTAACAGTTCAAAAATTGAAAGTGTATCAACCTGTAGAAAGTGAAGATGCAGAAGATGCATCATATACAGAACAAAAATAGGGTATTTTCTTGTGCTTGTCTAAGTGATGGATGGCAGTTCTCTGAATAGAGCATTGTTTTCTCCTCATGCTCGGTGTTGTTGTGAAGTTAGATGTAATATGAGTGAAATACAGGTCTGAAGCTTCCTCCACACAGCTCGAAAACTGATCTTAACTTAAAAGCACAGGAAAGCTCTTACTTAATCATATCAGCCTGATTCCAGGTCCCAGCGATGACAGATTTCATGAATTTCCCGAATTTGTGCTGTCAGCAGGGAGCCAGCCTGGTATATGCTATCAGTGGGACTTGAAGTTTCCTCCATTGATACAACCCAAAAGTTAGACTGAAATTTGCCCAACCTACACCCATTTTGCTGATGCCATGTGCCCTCCTTTCTCTCATTAGAATACATCCAATTTTAAAATGTGCCTAAATCAGCAGAAGCAATAGTTGCAAGGAAAGTGCTTCTTTACTTCTTCTTTAGGGTATGGAAATTTAAGTTTCAAGCAATTTAACCTTCATTCACACACATCCAGACACAGCATGTTTAGGAACTGACATCAGGGAACCTACTCTATTTTTAGGTCATTTATAGTTATGACATAAAATGCACTAAAAGTAACAGGCAATACAGACTAAGTGTCAGTGAGGATTACATTTTTTTAAAAAATGCAAAAAAGTACAGAAGAAAGACTTCCGTTTCTGCCACACCTGAAAACCTTGTCACAATGTGAAGAGATTGCCTGAACAAAAACAATTGGAAGATATCTCTATTTGAGAGTTGAAATGTGGCCAGTTTCGTGGATGAAGGATTTGATGGAGGACTGGAAAAGATCGAGGAAACTTGGGCATATTGTAGTTGCTTATGCCCCAAAATTGACAACCTTTTAAGCCATGTTATTGATTTCTATCCTGATGTTGTGCATCTCTGGTGTTGACTGTGTTTAACTGCATGGAGGTGGTGGGCATTAGCTAAAGGTTTACTTGTGTCCCTAAAACTGTGATTGTTGGGTTAGGAAAATGCAGAGAGCAATTGTAAATTATGAGGGAATAATTACTCTCCAATGTTCTCAGAGTCTGAACTATATGACCAATGGAGGAATGAAGAGGATGCGTGGCCATGGGTTACGTTTCTATCAAAAAGAAATAAAGTAATTGTCACTTCCTATTAGAGGTAAATTCAGAAGTAAAGTATTTTGAAAGGTAGATGCCCATTGGCTACTGAGAAAAGAAAGAAAGACTTGTATTTATTTACTGCCTTTCATGAGCACTGGATGTCTCAAAGGGCTTTACAATTACAGTAATCACTTTCTGAATTGTAGTCACTGTTGTAATGTAAGAAACATGACAGCCAATACTGTATTAGCACATAGCAAACTCCTTCAAATGGCAAATGAAAAATGACCAGATAACCTGTGTGTTTGTGATGTTGATTGAGAGATAAATATTGGCCAGGACACTGGAGATAACTCCTTCTTTGAAATAGTGCCATGGGATTTTTTATATCCAACCATGTAGGCAGATGGGATATCAGTTTACTGTCTCATCTGAATGACAGCACACTGAGGCACAGAATATGGTAGATCAAGGGCTTGATAGTGGTAATATGAGTGAACCTGACATACACAACAGAGCTATCTCATCCACAGGCCAATTAGCCAGAATGGGTACTTGGGTGACATATATTCTAGAAAAGTCTAGTGAATGGAAGAATGGTAATTATGGAGCACACAGGAAAAGTTACTAGCAAATTAAGTATTGGTTGAATGTTCAGGATGATGGGCTTGAAAGATCCATGACTGGCATAATTGGGTGAAAAAGTAGAGAGTAAAAAAGCACAGTGCAAGTATTGACAGTGGATCAGAAAGTGACCTTTGCATCAGAAAATGATCACGTACAAGGGAAAGATCCTTCAAAAGAGAGAGATCTGACAGCAGTATTCCTGACAGATATAAAAGTGCAAGTAGAGGAATAACTTGAATAGATTAGTCAATGAAATGGTTTCAGGAGAGCCTCAGAATATAACTAGAAACAGAAGTCCTCATGACCATGATGTTTTGGTGATTGCCAGTAAACTTGAGGATAAACTAATAAAAGAGACAAAATAAAGTGACTTAAATAGGTGGAAATAGTTTGGAGTTTAATCTGAGATAATCGGAGAAGGGTCAATTAGCTTTGTCACATTTGTGGATTTTTACTGAAAAAGTCCTTGCAGGTGCGACTTATAAGGCTAAAGTGGGGTCAGTTGCTAAGGGTTTTGAAGAGTGATTGGGCGATACAGACATTAGAAACACCTGGAAAGGTAATCGTGGAACCTTTTTAACTCTGTTGGCCACATATTTATGGCAGTGTAGATCAATTGACATAAGAGCATCATATCTGCAGAAAGAAGTGTTTCTGAAACCACCCAAAGAGTCAGTGGATGTAGAAGGAAATCTCTAGTGATTAAACAAATGTGTCTGTGGTCTGAATGATGCTTCCAAGTTGTGCTATCTTTTGGTGAGATCCATTTTTCTGAAACTAGGTTGTGTTCGACAAAAAGCACATCACACAATTTTCTATGATATCATAAAGGAAAACTTTCAGCCATCTTCATGGCGCATGTTGATGATTTCTTATGGCGTGGTACTGTGGAATTTCAGAAATGTATTATTAACAAGGTGAGAATAAAATTTAAAATTGAAAAGAATAGCTCCAGTTCTAACTTTCAGTAACTGGCTTTCTGGAATATAACATTTGGATGTGAATGCAGATTATAATCCAAGCCTAGCAGTGCCAAATATACTCATATTGCTGCTATGCTGTGCCATGCTGTTTCTCAAGTGCATTTTCTGTGACCGGGATTGTCAGAGTTTCATTAGTGAAAGGCATCAGGAGTATGAATCAAAGGTGGGAATGGAGTTTAGGTACAGATCAGTCAAGATCTAACTGAAGGATGGAAGAGGCTCAAGGGGCTGAATGGCCCACCCCTGTCTATTTGTTCCTATAACTTGAGCTGTGAATATTGTCTCTTTATCAGTCATTTGCTCGATACATCTGTGGGCAGAAATTTGTCTTGTTTTGCAGATGAACCATAGGAAGAGACAGAAGCATATAGTTGAAAAGGAGATAAATTTGACAGTCACTGGCAGTCCCATCCCTGTGGCGGAAACTATTTGCTGTCCATTCAACAGATGCTGATTCGGAGCCAGTTACTTTTGCTCATTGCCAGATAGGCATGCCAGGACCTGCGGTTTCACTTGGTAGCATTCTGCCACAGACCGGCGATTTGTTTCTGATGCTAACTATAGCTGATGGACTTTAAAAACAGGCCCAGACATTTGTGAAAAATTGTTTATGCAAAAAAAGTCTCTTCCCCTATTCTGCTTAAACTGATGAACTTCAAAGCTCATATCGTGCCTACTACCATCTCTGCAATGTTATCTGCCTCTATCCTTACTGCACCTTCGCTAACACTGAATTTCTTCTTCATCATTTTGTTACTTCACTTTTCCAATGCTTTCCTTAATGTTCGGAGAGCCTCATTCTGTGCAAACTTCAACTTGTACAAAATTACCTGAACCTTGACTGACAGTAAAATCTGCTTACCCATGAATCCTATTCTCGCCAACCTCCTTTGCTTACCCATTCCACAATGCACTGAATTCAAAACTTTCTTCCCCATTTAAAAATGCTTCCAGGGTCTTCATTTGTCTTATCTCTGTAATGTCCTCCAGCCTATGTCCCTGCTCAAGCTCTGTGACTTTGAGCTCCTGAGCATTCCTGCCCCACCCTACCCTCACACCTTCCATTTAGTGGCTGAGCTTTCATCTATCTTTTGATTTTTTTCTTCTTTTATGCCATTGTTCCTAACTCTTCCACTGTTACATGACATCTGTTTATTTTGGTAAAGAAACTTAAGATGTATTTAATGTTTAGAACTTTATAAATGCACTTTATTGCTGCTCTTCATTACTTCGGCTGAGGGTGTCTATTGCACAATGTATTCTTAGGATGAGTGAATACCTGTGATGCACTTGAAGCAATTATGTGTTTAAAAGTGACCTCTATTAAAATTACTCATTACTCATTACTGTATGCTCATATTTAGTTTGGCTTGGATTATCATTGGGACTGTACTGCAATAGGATGGATTTTGACCTCTAATAAATAATTCTACTGAAGGAATGGCCATGTTCATGCTGCAGCGCTTAGGAAAACAATATGCCATTCTGTAACTGTCAGTTCAAGTTCATTCAAGTTCAAATAAATTTCAGCTCAAACTGCTTCAGCAATTTTTTTTTTACTAACATGTTTGTTATACCCCTCAGATTCCCATTATTTGGTTTTCTGTAATCTGGGATAAGGAAACCAAAGGAAAACATGAAACAAACAATAGGCCTGGAATTGTGGAATTGTCATTCTTGGATGTTGTCCCAGGTTGCATTTGGGTGCTTGCCCTAGATGCAGTAGGAATATACAGTGTTTGAGGAGCTGGAATGGAACAGATTTGTCCTCGGTTGTGACTCACCATTGAGCCATTGTGTGTAATGACTTCATAGGACATTGGTTCTGAACAAATCCTTATCACCTCAGCTGGTTACCATGTACCTTCTGTGGGATCTGGAAATGAGCTTGTCCCAACTGTAAACTTGGCAATTCTGTACCCGCATTTTTATCGTGCAAGTTTGTCATCTTCTCTTGTAGTTTTTAAAGTTTTTCCTTAGTTTCTGAGAGAGTAGAATGGGTAAGAGTAGGTAAATTGGTGTGCACTGGTCTGGCAAACATGAACACTGCCAGTGATGGAGTAGTTGCACTGAAAGGTGTCACTCTCAGATGTAACATTGTAATGTGCAGATCTTGCTTGGCCTGTCTACATTTCAGAGTTAGGCATTTCACCATGTGAATCATTCGTTCAGCTAGGCCATTAGATCTAGGCTAATGAGGAGAAGTAGTGCGATCAATGTTCCACTTCTCACACATTTCCTGAAATGGCTTACCAATAAATTGCAGATTGATTTCTCTCTAGGCACACCAAAAAAACTGAAGATAGCTACCTTCCTGGTGGATGGAACAGATCTGCAGGAGACAGTCAGGAGCTGAGGAGAACCTATAAATAAAACCCGGGGATTGGAGTGCAGCCTACTTTCCCGGGAGTCGGAGCTGACTTGCAGGAGACAGTCAGGAGCTGAGGAGCTCAGCATTTCAGCTACAGTGAGCCAGCAGTGTAAAAAAAAAACTACTACTGTGACATCACAGGAAACAAGCAAGTTGACTGGCCAGTAAGTGTTAGGGACAGTGGGCAGAATATTACGTAAATCTGGAATTTGAAGGGAGGGAAGAAATCAAGAAAATTACAACAATTGCCAGGGAAGTGGTACGTAGTAAATTGTCAGAACTGTGGGTTGACATGTCCCCGGGTCCTGATGGATTTCATCCTAGGTTCTTAAAAGAAGTGGCTAGTGAGATAGTTCTTGCAATGGTTTTGATTTTGCAAAATTCACTAGATTTGGGGAAGGTTCCATTATATTGGAAAATAGCTAATGTGACTCCTTGGGCAACTCTTTCCCCCCATTGGGGGGAAGTGCGGGAGCATGCTTGGGCCCAATCGGGGGCGCGCCGCCATTTTTCGTATAGATGATAGGTGAATCACCTCGGTGGGAGAGCGCGCGCCTGACCTGACAGAGCATAAAATGATGTGCGATGATGTCGGGCAAGTGTCCCGACGTCATCTCACACTCGCGCAATATTTCGGTTGGTGGTCGCGCGCCGGAGTTGGCACCGCACACGGCAACAATTAAAAGGCCTATTAAGGGCATTAAAGGTGTAATTAAAATAAATTTTTTGCTGCATGTTCAACCTTGCGATTGGCAGATAGGCGTAAAGGCCAAGTGGCCTTTGCATTTTGTTAGAAACCTCACCCTTGGGCGGGATGAGGTTTCCAACATCAATTAAAAATAAAATAAAAATTTTAAAATTTATTTAATAATATGTCCCTGCTCATGTGACAGAGTCACATGAGGGGACATGTTTTATAACATTTTTAAAATCTTTATTTTTTATTTTGAAAAATGTTCATTTCCCTGAGGCAGCTCTATGCCTCAGGGAGATTTTCAAGCGCACATCCGCACGCATGTACGAAGTTTGCGCTTGCCCTCCTCACTTCCCGTTGATTGGCCTTAATTGGCCCACCAGTGTGAAATCGCAGTCTGGCCCCGATTGTGGGTGGTGGTCGGCTTCTGGACCTCCCTCGACTGCCCCCACGAAGCCTGCCCGACAAAGGCAAAATTCTACCCATAATGCGGGAAAATGTGAGGTTGTCCATTTTTCAGGATGAATAAGAAAAGAGGCACATTTTTTAAATGGTGAGAGATTGCAGAGCCCTGAGATGCAGAGGGATCTGGGTGTCCTAGTGCAGGAATCACCAAAGGTGATTCGTAAAGGTGATTTCATATAGGTACAGCAAGTAATTAGGAAAGCTAATAGAATGTTATTGTTTATTGCAAGGGGAATTGAATACAAGAGTAGGGGGGGTTATGCTCCAATTATACAGGACATTGATGAGGCCACATTTGGAGTACTGTGTACAGCACTGGTCTTCTTATTTAAAGAAAGATGTAAATGTGTTAGAAGCTATTCAGAGAGCCTTTACTAGATTAATACCTGGAATGGCTGGGTTGTCTTATGAGGAAAGTCTGGACTGGCTAGGCTTGTGTCTGCTGGAATTAGAAGAGTAAGAGACGACTTGATTGAAACATACAAGATCCTGAGGGGAATTGACAGGGTGGATGTGGAAAGGATGTTTCCTCTTGTGGCAGAATCTAGAACTCGGGGTCACTGTTTCAAAATAAGAGGCCGCCCATTTAGGACAGGGATGAGGGGAAAATATTTTTCTCTCAAAGAGCTGAGACTTTGCAATCCCTTTCCTTAAAAGGTGGTTGAGGCAGAGTCCTTGAACATCTTTAAGTCAGAGTTAGATAGATTCTTGATAAGCAAGGGGGTGAGGTTTAACTGAGGATAGCAGGAATGTGAAGTTGAGTTTAAAATCAGGTCAGCCATGATCTTATTCAATGACGAAGCAGGCTCGAGGGGCTGAGTGCCTATTCCTGCTCCTAATTCATTTGTTCATATGTTTGGAGAGTGCTGCAACTCCTTTTAAAATGCCAATTTTGTCAAAACACTCTGGATATTTCAATGTTAGGTCATGAACTAAGGAGATAGGAGTAGTTCCTGAGGTTTATCTGCCTTGTGATCTCTGCCTGATTCCATGGATTGTTACTAGTGTGAGGTCACGGCATGGCAGTGGATCTGAAACCACTGAGCCTTTAGTTTTCACTATGTGGAAAATCTGTGACACCCAGGAGGATTTATTCTATCTGCACTCCAGGACTATGGATCCTGCACATGGACTTTGTGAACCATTGTATGCTGAATGTTTCACAGCAGTAGCTTTCACCATGGCTTCCACGTTGTGGATATATGTCTTTTAGAATTTACAGAAGTAGTATGTTGGCATTTGCCCCTTCATCATTCTTGGCCAATGATGAATAGTTACCAACTTTCTTAGGACAGATAATTTGAATCTTGGCACACTTCAGACGATGTGATGGCACCTACGGGTGCAATTTTCCACGCCTGCTGGCATCGGGAGTCAAGGCGGGCATGAGCAGACAATATGGCGAGAAGGCCAAAAATTGGGTTCATGGCATCGTGAAACCAGTTTGCAATCGTCCGCTCTGCCTGTTAATGGTGGGCCACGTTTCCTGCCACTGCACGTCGGGAACTTCATTTTAAAACATCTGCATATCATTATAAGCCCAGCTCGCCGGAATCATACCCCACGCTGGATCATTCCAGTACGTCGGTGTGATTGCACCCAGATGAATTTCACAACTGCACATAAGCGATGTGTACCTGGTGAGCTGCACTTCACTCGGGACTTTGAGATTTGTTTGTCTGCCTTGCTTCGGGCAGCACTCGCGATCATAAGCGCCAGGCTTCACAGGCAGCACCATATCATTTTTAGGGGGTATCACAAGCAGGTCTATACCGACCAGGGTAGCTGTAAGCTGGGGGTGGCTTTTTAATGACTGCAGGCCTAGACCTGGGCCTCAGGCAAGGGAAGAGGCTGTAGGGTGAGGGCTATACTGGGAAAGTGGGGTATTCCAGGGTGTGTTTGGGGACACATGATGTTGATCTGTGCAAGTGGTCTCAAGAAGGTGAGGGCTGAGGAGGCAGTCTTCAGAGGAGATGAGGCCAGATGGAGCTATGAGGGTGGTGGGTGAGAGAGTGAGTGGTGATGTCCCTTGAACTGGCAGTGAGTGAGATGCCAGTGAATGTGTGATGGGCTTGTGAGTGTGTGAGTTTAGAGTGATGAGATGGTGGCCTTACCCTGACAGCATGGATGAGATCATTCATCCTCTTTTTGCACCGAATGGCCCAAACTCTTCTGTGCAGCGTTGGCACTGATCACCACTGCCACTGCCTCACAAGCTGGAGTGGTGAGATTTCTAGACCTCCTGCGGCCAGAGCAGGGGTAGAGGACATCACGGTGGGCCTCCAAAAGGCATTCCAGTGATGGGTCACTGAAATCTTCTTGGCTTTCAGGGTCATGTCTTCACTGGAGCAGTCCTGGGCTGCAAGCATTGAGAACTGTGTGGGCACCCAGAGCAAGGAAACGGTGAGGTAACAGCATGGCAGGCAACTCAGAGGCTGCCGTCCAGCGAGACGGCGTGTTTCCTGTGGCTGCATAATTAATGAGATGGGATTGGGATGTCACAGTGTGAAAAGCCTTCATTGCAGCCAGCGGGTAAAACATCCTTTTCCCTGCCTGTTACTGCACTTAGTGCAAATCTAGGATGATTCCAATATTTTCCATGAGGTTGACAGTGTGAAATGTGTTCACTGTTCTTCGTCTCATCGTGCACATCATCATCATTTTCTTGTTTGTCAATCACCTCATATATGTTTCTGATGGGATACTAGATGGACAGTATTATAGCTTGAAGGTATCGGTTGTTTACAGTCTGTTTGGATCAGTGCACGGCTCTTTGTAGCTGCATCAGCCTTTGCTCTAGTGCACTGGCACTGCCAATGGCCCTTTGTGCCACATGCTTTGCAGAATTGGTGGAAGACCGGGCATTTCCTTGGTGCATGCAGAAGGCCAGACCTTCCACATGTCTTGCTGGGTGTTCTAGTGCATGCATCAACAACTGGGGTTGTACTTAGAACCTGTAAGCTTTGTCAACCTGTGAGGATCGCTTCACATTTACATATATGATCTCATCTCAGTCCTAAATGGTCTACCCAATATCCTCAGACTGTGACCCCTGGTTCTGGACTCCCCCACCATCGGGAACATCCTTCCTGCATGTACCCTGTCTAGTCCTGTTAGAATTTTATAGGTTTCTATGAGATCTCCCCATATTCTTCTGAACTCCAGCGAATATAATCCTAATCGAATCAATCTCTCTTCATTTGTCAGTCCCGCCATCCCAGGAATCAGTCGAGTAAACCTTCGTTGCACTCCCTCTATAGCAAGTAAAACCTTCCTCAGATAAGGAGATCAAAACTGCACACAATATTCCAGGTGTGGTCTCACCAAGGCCCTGTACAATTGCAGCAAGACATTCCTGTTCCTGTACTTGAATCCTCTAGCTATGAAGGCCAACATACCATTTGCCTTCTTTACTGCCTGCTGCACCTGCATGCTTACCTTCAGCGACTGGTGTATGAGGACACCCAGGTCTCGTTGCACAATCCCCTCTCTCAATTTATAGCCATTCAGATAATACCTGCCTTCCTGTTTTTGCTACCAAAGTGGATAACCTCACATTTATCCACATTATACTGCATCTGCCATACATTTGTCCACTCACTCTGTTTGTCGAAATCACCCTGAAGCATCTCTGCATCCTCCTCACAGCTCACTCTCCTATCCAGCTGTGTGTGATCTGCAAATTTGGAGATATTACATTTAATTCCCTCATCTAAATCATTAATATATATTGTGAATTACTGGGGTCCCAACACTAATCCCTGCGGTACCCCACTAGTCACTGCCTGCCATTCGGAAAAAGACCCGTTTATTCCTATCCTTTGTTTCCTGTCTGCCAACTAGTTTTCTATCCATCTCAATAGACTACCCACAGTCCCATGGGCTTTAATTTTACACGCCAATCTCTTATGTGGGACTTTTTCAAAAGCCTTCTGAAAGTCCAAATAAACCACATCCACTGGCTCCCCCTCATCAACTCTACTAGTTACATCCTCGAAAAATTCCAGTAGATTAGTCAAGCATGATCTCCCTTTCATAAATCCATGCTGACTCTGTCCGATTCTGCCACTGTTTTCCACGTGCTCAGCTATTAAATCTTTTATAATGGACTCTAGAATTTTCCCCACTTCCGACATCAGGCTGACTGGTCTATAATTCCCTGTTTTCTTTCTGCCTTCCTTTTTAAATAGTGGGGTTACATTAGCTACCCTCCAATCTGCAGGAACTGTTCCAAAGTCTGTAGAATCTTGGAAGATGACCACCAATGCATCCACTATTTCTAGGGCCCCTTCCTTAAGTACTCTGGGATGTAGATTATCAGGCCCTGGGGATTTATCGACCTTCAATCCCATCAATTTTCCAACACCATTTCCCTACTAATACTGATTTCTTTCAGTTCCTCCCTCTCACTAAACCCTGTGCTCCCCACATTTCTGATATGTTATTAGTGTCCTCCTTTGTGAAGACAGAACCAAAGTATGTATCCGTCTGCTTACTCTTTATTTGAGCACTAGCTCAATGCTGTGTCTTCAAAGTTTTCCTTCACAGTCACCCACTGTGTTTTCAGCCTTTCTGGCACCGCGACTCCGTTGCAGTTTCACCAGAGTGTTGAGGATCATCTCACGCCATGTAACCACAATCTAAGGCTGTTTACCACATCATACCTGTACTTAACCTCACTGCCATGTGTCTCACCACCGCTGAGCACCATGTCATGTTATTATATGATATAAGTCTTTGAGCTTATTTGCTGTATAATATAGAAGGCACAATGACTCATAAGGGATTGGGTACACATGTTGTGGGTTCATTTATTAAGACTAGGCGCATGAGAACAGTTATAGGTAGAAAGATTGAAGACATCAGGGGAGTGTGTGTGCTCCTAAAAATAAAAGTGAGACAGGATCACATGACACATTTCTCTTCTAATGCTATCCCTTATAGGCATATTACAACAGTTAGGCCCCATGGAGCGAAGAGGCAGCCTGTCTGGAGGAATCATTTGAGGGATTTGGCTTTTCCTGCTGGGGGTGGGGGGGGCCTTCCTTTTTGGGGCATGGAGCCTCCGTCTCTAATTTCTCTGATCCCATCATTCACTCTAACCTCCCTCACTCTGAACTTGCTGCACTCATTTCCCTGAGGTTCAACATGAACTTTGTCATTAAGCCTGCTGAAGCTGAACCCCAACTCTCTGATGCCTACTGTCCACCCCTGAATCATGACACTAGTGCCAAACATCAAGCCACCATTTCCATGACTATCACTGACCTCCTCTCCTCTGGAGACCTTTCCTCTACAGCCTCCAACCTCAGATCCCAACCCCATATCTACCTCTTTCCCAAAATCCACCGATGGGGCTGCCTTGGTAGATTGATTGTTTCAGCTTATTCTTGCTCCACTGAACTGATTTCTGCCTATCTCAACTCTATTTTCTCCTCTTGTCCAATATTTTGTGAACTACTTCCTCAACTCTTCTGCTGCCTTCCTGCCACTTTAATAGTTTCCAGTTTCCTGGTCCTAAATGTCTCCTCCTCTTCACTGTGGACACCCAGTCCCACTACACGTTCAACTCCTACCAGGACTGAATGCTCTCCAATTCCTCTTTGAGTGGAGGCCAAATCAGTCCCCATCCACCACCACCATCCGCTGCCTGGGTGAACTTGTTTTCACATTGAACAACTTTTCCATTGACAGTCTCCAACTAAAAGGTATTGCTATGGGTACCCCTATGAATCATTGCCATGCCAGCCTTTTTGTGGGATATGTGAATTGATTTTTGGTTCCAGTTCTACTTCAATCACCTCCTTCATCTCTTTTTCCAATACATGGATGACTGTTTTGGTGTCAGTTCCTGCTTTCACCTCGAAATGGAGAATTTCACCAGCTTTGCTTCCAATTTTCACCTTCTTCACCATCATATGATCTATCAACAGCTCTTGCCTTCTTTTCCTCAAATTTTCTCTACCCATTTCTGGGAATAGGCCATCAACCAATATCTACTGTAAGCATCCTGACACCCACAGCTATTTCCACTACACTTCCTTCCACCCTGATTCCTGCAAGGACTCAATTCTATTTTCCCAGTTTCTCCATTGCATCTGTTCTGATGATGCTGCCATCCACAGCACCAGTCTTTCTTTTTCCTCAACTGAGGATTCCCTTCAACTATGGCTGACAGAGCACTCAACCGTGTTTATTCCATTTCCCACATTTCTGCTCTCACCTCTTCCCCTTCCTCCTAGGGTGTCCTCTTTGTCCTTGTCTTCCAGCCCAGCAGCCTCAACATTTAATGGATCATCCAATTCCATTTCCACCACCTTCAGTGTGATTCCACCACCAAATGCATCTTTCCTTCCCATTTCAGAAATCTGAAGTATTATTCCCTCTGCGACATCTTGGCCTACTCATCAATTACTCTCAACACCCATCCCCTCCTCCACTCCTTCTCACACCACTTTCCCATGCAAGCACAGGAGATACAATGCCTGCACTTACATCTCCTCCTTTTCCAATGTCCAGGGCCCCAAGCATTTCTTCCCGGTGACACAGTGAGTTACTTGTATTTCTTTCAATTTGTTATTCACGATTTACAATTTGGTCTTTTTGACACCGGAGAGACCAAATGGAGATTGAGTCATTGGTTTGCGGATCGCCTCCATTCAGTCCATTCAGCAGGTAGATGGGAGCACCACCACCTGGAAGTTCCCCTCCAAGTCACTTACCATTCTGACTTGGAAATATATCGCCGTTCCTTCACTGTCACTGGGTCAAAATCCTGGAACGCCCTCCCTAATAGCACTGTGGGTGTACCTACACTAGAGACTGCAGCGGTTCAAGAAGGCAGCTCACCACCACCTTCTCAAGGGTAATTAGGGATGGGCAATAAATGCTGGACAACAGCCGTTGGTAGTCATTCTGTTTCCCATTCACACGTCCATCTTTTATTTCTTTGCTTGTCCCATGACCATCCCCTTTTGCCTCGCGGAACATCCCTTTTGTCATTTCATCTCTCCTGCCTTCCACCCTCTCACAGAGCTCTGCTTTTGACCTTCCCCACTCTCTTCTTTCATTGCCTCTGTATTTGCTTAAAACCTGTTAACATCTCCAATTTTTTCCATTCTTGGCAAAAGGTCATCAATCTGAAATGTTAAATCTGCTGCGCTCTCCATAGATGCTGTGCAACCTGCTGATTATTTTCAGCATTTCCTCTTCTTATTTGCTTTCTGGTATCTGTAGTATTTTTCTTTTTTATTACTTCAGAGTCTGTGTCGACATTTAATTTGTATTTGAAAATGCTTGCGCCTCGATGTTATTACAAGGAATTGGATAAAGAAAATTTTGGTCATGTATTATTGATCAATTTTGATTTTAGTGGCTGTTGAGCACTGTTCCTTCTTAAATAAAAACAGAAAATACTGGAAATACTCAGCAGGTCAGACGTCATCAGTGGAGAGAAACAGAGTTAGCAGTTCAAGCCGAAAACCTTTCAATAAAACTGTAGCTTCATACTTTTCTTTGCGATATCTTGATGTGTAAAGAGTGTTAGGACGATCTGCATTTTTAACTTTTTTGACTTTTAAGTTACAAGTGAGTATAGTTTCATAGAGCACAAAAAGCATCAATAAAAAGATACATGTCTGCAGAACTCATGAGCTGGAGAAGGTACAAGTTGGTGATTGGAATGGGGCCTGAGCTTGATATATGTTGTGCCTCTGTTGTAGAGCTACCTCAGTATAAATTCCATTGGGTTTCAGGGTAACATGGCAATTACAAATTTAGGATTTGATGATATTACATACTTTCCTAAAGACCATTCCTTCAAGCTTCCTATCCTTCCTGTACAATGTGCACCACTTTATAAAAAGTGCAGTTATCTCAGATCTGCTCATCAAAGTAGAAGCCCTTAGTTAAAGGGACACTGCTCAACTGAAATAGTTTGTGGAGATTTTTTGTCCTCCTGGGATTCATTGCAGACACTGGGTAAAAACAATGTTCAACACAAAAAGCCTTTGGGCAAAATTATCCATGCCTGCTGGTGTCAGGCATGATCAGTGGCATGAGCTGACAACATGGCGCGATCGGTTTTACGACAGCGGGAAACCAGTTCACGATCATCTGCTCAGCCCGTCAATGGCGGGTCACTTATCCTGCTATTGGACATTGAGAACCTCATTGTAATATATCAGCATATCATTATCAGGCCAGCCAGCCAGAATTGTACCCCCTGCTGGATCGTCCATCCACATCGGCAGTAAACATGCTGACCTGTTTCACAACAGCACATAAAAGGCACACACTTGGTAGGCTGCACTTTCACGGGAACTCAGAGGTGAGCACACAGTAATGTTGTGCAGCGCTCGCCAGATCGTCTTTTTAAAAATTCATTCACAGAATGTGGGCTTTGCTGGCTGGGCCAACATTTATTGCCCATCCTTAGTTGCCCTTGAGAAGGTGGTGGTGAGCTGCCTTCTTGAACTGCTGTAGACCATGTGGTGTAGGTACATCCACAGTGCTGTTAGAAAGGGAGTTCCAGGATTAAGACCCAGAGACAGTGAAGGAACGCTGATATATTTCCAAATCAGGATGGTGGCAATGTTCCCATCTATCTGCTGCCCTTGTCCTTCCAGGACAAGGCCATTGGTCTTGGTCGCAAGTTTGGAAGGTGCTATCTAAGGAGCCTTGGTGAATTCCTGCAGTGCATCTTGTAGATGGTACACACTGCTGCAACTGTGTGTCGGTGGTGGAGGGAATGAATGTTTGTGGATATGGTGCCAATCAAGCAGGCTGCTTTGTCCTGGATGGTGCCAAGCTTCACCATCTTGAGTGTTGTGGGAGCTGCACTCATCCAGGCAAGGAGTATTCTATCACACTCCTGACTTGTGCCTTGTAGATGGTGGACAGGCTTTGGGGAGTCAGGAGGTGATTTACTCATAGCACGATTCATAGCCTTTGACCTGCCCTTGTAGCCACAGTATATATATGGCTAGTCCAGATCAGTTTCTGGTCAATTGTAACCCCCAGGATGTTGATTTTGGGAGATTCAGTGATGGTAATGCCGTTGAACATCAAGGAACTATGGTTGGATTCACCCTTGTTGGAGATGGTCATTGCCTGGCACTTGTGTGGCACGAATGTTCATTGCCACTTGTCAGCCAAAGCCTAGATATTGGCCAGGTCTTGCTGCATTTGGATGTAGACTGCTTCAGTATCTGAGGAGTCGTGAATGGTGCTGAACATCGTGCAATCATCAGCGAACATCCCCACTTCTGACCTTATGATGGAAGGAAGGTCATTGATGAAGCAGCTGAAGATGGTTGGGCCAAGGACACTACCTTAAGGAACTCCTGAAGCGATGTCCTACAGCTGAGATGACTGACCTCCAACAACCACGACCATCTTCCCTTGTGCTAGGTATGACTCCAACCAGTGGAGAGTTTTCCCCCTGATTCCCATTGACTCCAGTTTTCCTAGGGCTCCTTGATGCCACACTCGGTCAAATGTTCCCTTGATGTCAAGGGCAGTCACTCTAATCTCACCTCGGGAGTTCAGCTCTTTTGTCCATGTTTGAACCAAGGCTGTAATGAGGTCAGGAGCTTAGTGGCCTTGGCAGAACCCAAACTGGGTGTTAGTGAGCAGGTTTTTGCTAAGCAAGTGCCGCTTGATAGTACTGTTGATGACCCCTTCCATTGCTTTAGTGATGCTCGAGAGTAGACTGAGGGGGCAGTAATTGGCCGGGTTGGTTTTGTCCTGCTTTTTGTATACAGGACATAACTGGACATGGTGGAGTGAAAAATTAATAATCGTATGGTAGCCTGGGAGGGAGCGGAAGCCATGATGGAGGGTATCCTCAATGTGAAGGCGGGACTTTGTCTCCACAATCACTGTGTGGTGGTCACTCCTACTGATACTGTCGTGGAGAGATGCATCTGCGGCAGGCAGGTTGGTGAGGATGAGGTCAAGTGTATTTTTCCCTTTTGTTGGTTTCCTCACCACCTGCCACAGACCCAGTCTAGCAGCTATGTCAATTAGGACTTGGCCAGCTCGATCAGTAATGGCGCTACTGAGCCACCCTTGGTGAGCTTCACTGGAACAATGCAGCAGGCCAAGGACGGACATGTGGGCATGAGAGCAGTTTGGAGTGTTGAAATGGCAAGCCACAGGGAGGTCTGGGTCATGCTTGCGGACAGACCAGTGAAGCTCAACGCAAACTGGAGGAACAGCACTTCATCTTCCGATTAGGCACGTTACAGCCTTCCGGACTGAATATTGAGTTCAACAATTTTAGATCACAAACTCTCTCCTCCATCCCCACCCCCTTTCCGATCCCCCTTTTTTCCAATAATTTATATAGATTTTTCTTTTCCCACCTATTTCCATTATTTTAAAATGTATTTCCATCCATTGTTTTATCTCTACCTTTTAGCCTATTTTGATCCCTTCCCCCTACCCCACCCCCACTAGGGCTATCTGTACCTTGCTCGTCCTGCTTTTTACCCTTAATGTCACCTATTAGCACATTCCTTAGATAACATCACCACCTTCAACACCTCTTTTCCTTTTGTCTGTGACATCTTTTGGTTATCTCCACCTATCACTGGTCCTCTTTCCAGCTCTACCTGTCCCACCCACCCCCTTAAACTAGTTTATATTTCACCTCTTTTCTATTTTTCCTTAGTTCTGTTGAAGAGTCATACAGACTCGAAACGTTAACTGTATTCCTCTCCGCAGATGCTGTCAGACCTGCTGAGTTTTTCCAGGTATTTTTATTTTTGTTTTCGCTTCTACGAACGTCTGACTCCAATCTTGCTTATGTCAGAACAAATAACCTCTGTGAGAATGTTCCTGCCATGGAGATGCAGTGGAGGCTCTAATAGTTGCTCGATTGCAGGTGGATGATGACAACACGCAGTGAGGACACTCCATAAATCCTCACATAGCCTCTGAGAATGTTTGACCCCTGTCTGGTCTTCAGCATCAGTGGTCACAGATGCTGAAGACCTGGGGGCCAGCCCCTCATTAAAGATGCTGAGAGCACACAGAGAGAATGAGAGAACTCTGTGGCGCCTGCCCACTACATTCTGGCAGCAATAACCAGCACCGTCAAGGTGCAGGCATCAGTAATGTGTCCAGGAAGCGTGAGACTGGACCATCAGTGTGGTCTGAAGCTGCACAAAGCACAGGGAAGAGGCCTTGGACTGAGACACCTGCCTTTTACCTTGTGCAGAAAGGCTTCACATCTGAGTGACAAGAACATTGCTCATCAGAACAAGGAGCCAAAGACAGAGAGACAGTCTTGGGAGTTTATTGAAAATAGTGAACATTATGTACGAGTGATTAACACCCTTGCCCAGGCTGTGCAATTACTTCTTAACCATCCTAACCCTGCCGCTACGTCTTGGTGCTCCCTGGACATCCACTGCAGAGGTGGAGGCAGCCTGCTGACTTCTATGCCATGTCTGTGATAACCTTGGCAGGCATCCTCTGGAGGGCCGAGACTTGGAGGGTCCCGGCCTGCTTTTGGGATTGTGCTGTGTGGCAGTGGCACCCTCCTCGGCCTGTGGAGCTGGAGCTGCTGAGGTCACAGGAAATGAGGAGTCGCGGGGGCCGGACACTATTGGAGTCAGCTGGAGTGAATGGGCCCAGAATGTGAACCTGCGGGTCCTCCTGCCTATGGGTGTCTCGGGGCCCCAGGCTGACTCCTTGGGCAGAAGGAGCAGCTGGAGTAGGATCGAGCTGCCCGGCAACCCTCTTGCGCACGCACTCCTGGAGGCCAACTATGGCATCAGCAATGGAGTTGAGCCCGTGCAGCAGTGCAGGAGGCAAAGTGCTGGACCAAGGTCTCCATGGCAGCCACCATCCTACCAGTGTTGACCTGGATGCTTTGGCACACTGGCGCTATCACCTCAGACTGAGGGCAGATGGACTGCACCATCATGCCTTGCAGCCTGAGGTGTGCAGTGGACATCCCTTCCTGATGTTCCCTAGCTTGCTTTTGCAGCTCCAGCAACAGTGACATGATCGAGTCCAGAGGCTCATCATCTGACTTGGACTCAGCAATGTTCTGGCCTCCAGCAGTCCTCTGAATGCCAAACACCTGGGAAGTCCCTGCCGCCGCCTGCTGTGGATCGGACGATGCAACATACTCACTAGATTGTGATCTCGAGGCTATTCTAAAGCTAGGTCCCACCAAGGTGTGTGTCTCTGCGCTGGTGGAGGGTGTGGGTGAGCACTGTGACAGGACTTCGGTGGTGGGGGGTGCCTCCAGATTCCTCTTCAGAGGTTTCTTCGGAGCTTGATTGGAGGCCCTGGGTCATGGACTCTGTAGGCTGTTTGGCAGATGTGTCTGCGAAAGCAAAGAGAGGTAATTAGTGTGGAAACACTGTGTTTCCCTGGAATGCATAAATAATGAGGTAGGTTTGGGATGATAGGGCATGAAAATCCCCCATCGTGGCTGGCAGGTAAAATGTCATTTTACCCCCCCCAGCCCGCTACCGCACTTAGTGCAAATCTGGCTCAACGCCGCCCTTTGTCTTCATTTTGCATTAACCTTGGAAAGTATTGTATTTAAAAATAATTACTGTACAATGCACTTCCCAATGTCGATCCCACTTTACATGATGCACTTCCTGAATAAATCTGACTTCTGTCATATTTCTGTCTAGCAGCCATTGTCAATTCTTCATTTATACTACCTGTACCCTCGCCAGTGGTTATCTCTTGACCGCTGAGCGCAAGGGGGATAGTGAATGATGGGATGGCTGCAATATGGTAGGCCTAGCGTAAATGCAAAAGTCCATACAAAAAACACACATGGGTTTGATATAGGGAAGGCATCCAAACAAGTTTAAGATACTGTATGCTAGCATTTTAAAGAAAGTAGGTGAGAACATTACAGATGCTCTAACTATAATCTTCCAAAGTTCTCTTGATGTGGGAACCATTCCTTTAGTATGGAAAATTCTCCATGTCACTCCACTATTTAAGAAAAGTGAGAGAAAGAATTAAAAACAGTTAGCCTAATATCTGTTGTCAGAAAATAGCTAGAAGCTCTAATTAAGTATAGGATGACTGAAAACCTTGCAAATCTTCAGCTGATCAGTGAGAGTCAGCATGGCTGCGTAAAAGAGAGGTCATGACTGACAACTCTGATTGAATTTTTTGAAGAGACAACTAAAGTGGTGAACAGAGAAATGTCTATGGATGTTATTTATTTGGACATTCAGAGGCCTTTGATAAACTCCCTCAAATGATACTGTCAGCTAAAGTTGAAGTTTATGGAACTGAAGGCAAATTATTGACCTGGTTAGGAAATTGGCTGAAAGACAGGAGACAGGTAGCAGGGAGAATGGATAGGTACATACAAGGAGGGTTAGAAGTTTGGAAAACTCTTCTGCAAAATTACTCAGATCGGCTTTTTTTGTCAACCAAAGGTTTAAATGGATATGGGACAAAGGTGTAGAGTTAGATTGCAGATCAGTCATGATCTAACTGAATGGTGAAACAAGCTCAAGGGGCATAATGGCGTACTCATGTTCCTTTTTTTTATTCATGGGATTTGGGCATCACTGGCTAGACCAGCATTCATTGCTCATCCCTAATTGCCCTTGAGAAGGTGGCGGTGAGCTATCATCTTGAACTGCTGCAGTCTATGTGGTGTAGGTACACCCATAGTGTTAGGAAGGGAGTTCCAGGATTTTGACCCAGCGACAATGAGGGAACGGCGATGTATTTCCAAGTCAGGGTGATGTGTGACTTGGAGGGGAGCTTCCAGAAGGTGGTGTTCCCATGTATCTGCTGCCCTCGTCTTTCTAGTTGGCAAAGGTTGTGCGCTTGGAAGGTGCTGTCAAAGGAGCTTTGGTAAGATTCTACAGTGCATCTTGTAGATGGTACACACGGCTGCCATTGTGCATTGTTGATGGAGGGAGTGAATGTTGAAGGTGGCGGATGGGGTGCCAGTCAAGCAGGCTGCTTTGTCCTGGATGGTGTCAAACTTCTTGGGTGTTATTGGAACTGCCTTCATCAAGGCCAAGTTGAGAGTATTCCATCACACTCCTGGCTTGTGTCTTGAAGATGGTGGACAAGCTTTGGGAAGTCAAAGCTGTGTTACTCTCTACAGAATTCCCATCCTCTCACCTGCTCTTGAAGCCACAGTATTTATATGGCTGGTTCAGGTCAGTTTCTAATCAATGGTAACCTCCAGGATGTTGATAGTGGGTGACTCAGTGGTGGTAACGCCACTGAATATCATGGAGCAATGGTTGGAGTTTCTCTTGTTGGACATAGCCATTGCCTGGCACTTGTGTGGTGCAAATGTTGCTTTCCACTTATCAACTCAAGCCTGAATATCCAGGTTTTGCTACAAATAGACACTACCCTAAGGAACTCCTGTAGTGATGTCCTGGAGCTGAGATGATTGACGTCCAACAACCAAACCATCGTCCTTTATGCTAGGTATGACTCCAACCAGCAGAGAGTTTTCCCCCTGATTCCAGTTTTGATAGGGCTCCTTGATGCCACACTCGGCCAAATGTGGCCTTGATGTCAAGAGCAGTATCTCTCCGTCAGGAAGAGACATTAATGTGTATAATGTTATTGGAATTTTTTTAAAATAGAAGTTTAGTCTGTGTGTGTGTTAATTGGATTAAGGCCAGCTAACCTGGCTGCTTTGATGTACATTTGTTCTGAGAGGGTAGAGAGGACATTTGCATTTTGTTGAATAGACCATTTAAGAGTGGGAGTGAAATCTTGCACCTAGCTAGGATACACCAAAAAACATTTATATTATTAACAAAATTGGTACTATGAAAGGGATTCAAAGGGCCTGGTGATCCAATGAAAATTTACATTCAAAGGGGAAGGCTGGGTACAACAGAAATGAGTTTGTGGGTGCAGGTCAGAGGCATGTAAGACCTGGGCCTGTAAGCCTACAGTGTCTGCAAAGGAACCAAATTGAAAGGAACTTCATTTTGAATTTGTAGGGCTGAATTTTGCCGTCGGCGAGCAGGGGACTGGGCCCGCAAAATGACGCAGGATGATATCGGGGGAACCCCTGATGTCATTCCACCCCATTTAAATCATCAGGAAGTGGGCCCGCAGCAAAATCAGCTTCAGGCCCGCCGACCTGTCAATGGCCAATTGAGGGCCCAAATTAAAGGACCTGCCCGTCCAACCTTAAGGTTAGCGGGTAGGCCAGGAGCCCCAGCGGCAAATAGAAAAAACATGGAACCTCATCCACCAGCGGGATGAGGTTTCATGTAGGGATTTAAAGAGTTGAATAAAGTTTTAATGAAATTTATTAACATCTCCCATCTCATGTGACATTGTCACATGAGGGGGACATGTTAAGGGTTTTTTTTTCTTTCTATTTTTAATGTTTATACGGCTGTCAGCAATCTCCCTGAGACAGCACTTAGCCTCAGGGAGATGTGCGCTCTTTCATTCGCATGCGCGAAAGAGTGCACTCCCACATTTGGGGAATTCCCCCCCCTCCGCCCGCACAGGAAGCACATAGCACTTCCCGCTGGGTGTCATGCCAGGCGGGCCTTAATTGGCTCGTCCATTTAAAATGGCGGCGGGGCCCACTTCTCTGGCGGGGATCGGCTTCCCGCCCGCTGGAGATTGGGTAGGGCCCGCCCGCCTGGTAGGCAGAAAATTCTGCCTGTAAGTTGAAAATGCTTTGCCTGGTGTCTGGTTGAGCCTATTGGTTATTGTTGCCTTTGTGGAGATTAATTTGGGAATTTGTTAAAAGTTATGATAGTAGTAATTTGTAGCCATGTGTAAGTATTTAATTTGTTGTAAATTAATAAATGTTTGATATTTAATTTGATATAAAACAACCCCTCGAGAATTGGTGGTCTTATTCCTGAATTTAGAATTGCATCTCAAACATACCAATTGAAAATATAGGTTATGACAGTTGCTTAAAGTTTCTCTCTGGAATTTTAATTAACAACCTTTACCAACTGCTGTGTCATAACACTCTCACCTAACCTTTTGAGTTCAGCTCTTTTGTCCATGTTTGCACCAAGTATGTAATGAGGTCAGGAGCTGAGTGGCCCTGGCAGAACAAAAACTGAGCATTAGTGAGCAGGTTATTGCTGAATTACTGTTGCTTGATGGCACTGTTGATGACCTCTTCATCAATTTACTGATGATCGAGAGTAGACTGATGGGGTGGTATTTGGCGTGGTTGGATTTGTCCTCCTTTTTGTGGACAAGGCATACCTGGGCAATATTCCACATTGCCAGGCAGATGCCAGTGTTGTAGCTGTACTGGAACAGCTTGGCTATGGGTGCGGCAAGTTTTGGAACACAAGTCTTCAGTACTATTGCTGCAACATTGTCAGGGCCCCATAGCCTTTTCACTATCCAGTGCCTTCAGCTGTTCCTTGATATCATGTTGAGTGAATTGAATTGGCTGAAGACTGGCACCTCTGATGCTGGAGACCTCCGGAGGAGGAGATGGTTATCACTGGGTCCTTTCGAGGTGAACTGGTTAGGCTGCTCAACACCAGGCACAAATGGGTAAAACATGCATGGCGCTCCCTCTGTCCATTGGTATTTCAAAATTGCAATGATGGTCCCATGTCCTACGTATCCCATATTTTCACCTTACCAGGAACTTTCTAGATGAAATAGGTGGATACTCTGACCTGTCCGGGTCAGAACCCTACCTAAGATAGTGGCACCTAGGCTATTTGTGTAAATGGAAGGATAAGTGACTCAGTGCCATTTTCAGTTCACTATCATCCTAATTTCATGTAGCGGAATAAATGAAAATCATCCCTGTGGAGTTGGAAAATTACCCTTTAGGCAATAGTTACACCATTAACCTTTGGAATAGCTCTCTTTTTACGCCTTCTTTTATATAAAGTGCTGATTAAAGAAACAGTAGGCCAACTCTATACTCCAGTACATGGTGATTGGAGAGTTACAAATGCTTACAGAGGTTTTAATGTTGCCATACTTTGAGAATACGCCAAATGACTAGTGGGTTATCTTTCAAAGCAAATCAATAGTCTGCCCAGTGATATCTATCTCTCTGCACAATCCAGGAGATTCCCACCACAATAGCTGGAATCATCATAACAGCAGTTTACTAAAGATTTCACATCAGGATTCACAAGGAATTGTTACAGAATTCCTAATAAATTATTCTGATAATAAGAAATAACAAATTGAAGATAGTAGTTAGATATTCAGTACCAATAAAATACAGCTCACTTCAAATATAACCTGAGTCTTCACCTTTCTCCAATGCTCACTATTGCATTCAGTTTAGCAGTAGGAATTCCGCATAGCAGTGGGGGAATCAGCACATTAATTTGGGTTCCTCTACTTTTTCATGACAGAGGTGGAACATCAAAGGAAAAGAAATAGTTGCTGATGTTTTCAAGCAGTGGACTGAGGAGACAGGTCTGAGTTATGAGTAGCTGAAAGGAGAGCAACTTAAGTAGCAGTTTGTGAATCACGTGGAGGAGATGTGTTTGAAGAGAGCTGCAGAGTGAGAGCTGGGCATTCATAAGCTCCTCATACTTGTCATCGAGATGGGGATGACAGAGTTGGGAGGAGAGTTGAAGGAATCAGTTGATATTGAAGTGGGAACACAATTTTCATTCAGCCATATGATTGGAAGAACTTAGAAAATGCAAGATGAGAAGCAGAAACAGGAAGTGATTTATTGAAAACTGATAAAGCATTAAGGACCAGTTGCAAAACCAGCATTAGGAAAAAATATGGTTCTGAGCAGATCTCATCTGAATAAAGTTAACATTGGTGAAGTTCATTTTCAGGACTGGCTATGTTTTACTTATTTATTTTGCACTTAACCAATTTATACTAAAGTGAATTCAGAGTAAGATTGTTGTACTCATGACAAGAAAAGTGTCATTCTAAAGTTATCAGCTGTAATTCTATCTCAAGACAAAGATTAAACAACATGACATGAATTGCTGAGAAATTAGCAGCTATTTTAAATCAAAATAAAACCTTGTTACAAAAGCCTCAATTAAGGTATTATTTTAGTGCTATGATTAACTGATAATGATGCACCAAACAATTGGTACTTCATGTTGATGTTTATGCCGATAATAATGTATACAAGATGTAAACACTAAATAAAGTGCAAGCAAGAGTAAGAGTTCCAGAAATTAATCGTCAGCACTAAATAAGGCATAGTATTTGTTGCTAACTAACCAATTAGTGAGAACCCTGTGGGTTAAAGGTGAAGCCTTGTGAGGAATATTACTACATACATAACGTTTTTACTGGGTATAAGGTGATAGGCAGGTTAGTAAGTGATATTCTTATTTCATAGGATACCAAGCTTTCCAAAGCATCTTTCATTATCTCAATCTGATAGTTATTATTAAATGTATCTGCAGTGGAGTTAATATTATTCCAGCAAGGTAACATGTGAATTATCCTGTATCTAGTACATGTATTATGTATGTTATGGAATGTGTTCTGTCACTATTTTGCAAATATCTGAGACGTGGGCCATTGCTCTATCATCAAAAGTGCGGCATGACAGAATATTGATGTGCCAATCCTGGGAGCCACTGACCCTGTCAGAAATCATGAGATCAGCTGCTTTCATAATGCTGGGAAAGACACTGATGTGAGTTCGGTTAGCAGTAGGCTAGAAATGCCTTTGGAGGACCACAAAACTCCTCGGGTTGCATAGGAAGGCAGAATCAGGTTATAATTGTAGTAATTAATGACTGAATACACTAAAATGGGCAAGGTCACTGAACAAATATTGTTGAAGGCAGCAAAGCAAAGATAAATAAAAGCAATGAATTAGCTTAGCATTTAACTGAGAAAAGGCAGAGGAGCAATTGAAATTTTGGGGTAGGTAACAAGAAGTCAGCAAACTCTCCAGCTCACTACAGTACAGTGAATTGTTGTGATCTGCAATAAAATGCCTGAAAGTGGGTGGAAGAAGATTCATTAGTAACTTATAAAATAGAATTGGATTAATCCATGAAAAGGAAGATGTTTATAGGTTACGGAGAATGGGATTGATTGGATATCTCTACCAAGAACCAACACAGACATGATGGGCAGAATGAATTCTCCCTGTACTGTATCATTCTATGATTATATGATTCTATGAATGTTTGTCACAATGGTATTCCCCACGGAAAGCACACATTACTGCTCTTGGTAAGTTTTAAATTAAAATTCCCAGTTGGGTGGAGGCGTGGGGAGTGATGGGGGTGGTGGGATTGCCACAATATTCAATTTGAAGGTACACGCTTCAGTTGTTTAACATAAAGAAGTATTAGAAAATCAGCTGTTTTATACATAGACAATCTCTAAAAGGTAGAAATGATGGAATTTAGGATGAAATATGTCACCCCTTTCTAAAAAAACCAGGATTGCCATGGTGAGAGATAGACATGTCTCCCTCCAGCTCCCAGCTCCAGCAGAATTTATCATATAGAACCAATGGGATAGATCTCCAGTGATTCTGGGGGCATGGATTTTCAATTGCTTGGAATGCAACACAATGTTCAAAGGGATGGAGACAGGTAGGGGCCGACACCCTGCACGCCTCCAATTAATGGGTTGGTGAGTTTGTTTGTAGGGGTCATTAAAGGGCTTTGGAGCTGCAGCTTTAAATTTCCAATCAGAAGACTCGGAGAAAACAAATATTCTGGGACACGTCAGGGTGCAGCTGTCATGAACAAAGTGAGGAGCTATGAGTACCGATAGATGCATTGGTAAACAAATTTAAGAAATGGAGATTTTTGCTTAGCTGCTCAACCAGTGGCACAGAGTTGCCATTTCTGGAGAGGCCTGTATATGTGAAGAGTGAGTGGTAGGATTCCTGAGTGGAATATGAAGTTACTGGCATCATTGGGCAGCAAAGGTTGACAGAAGAAGTCTTGGTGAACAAACTAGTGCCAACTGAGGGAGTTTAGATGGTAGCAGACTATTCTGACAGTATTGAGGAGCTATAGCATAGGCATCCTCCTGGTTAAGAAGAGGCCAGAAGAGCACCGAGAGAGAGGATGAAAAGGGGCGAAGGCACTAGCCAAGACATTCGGTGTACCACCCAAGACCAAGAATTAGCTATTGGAAAATGACGAAGTGTCAGTACTGTGGAAGGCTGCATCTATTCGAGCAGTGGTCTTGGACATTTGCGATCTGGTCCATAATGACCTGAGGCCTCATGGCTCCATATCCAGCCCCATATCTACAGCCACCAAGGTCACTGTGGCACTGAATTTTTATGCATCTGGGTCATTCCAGGGATCAGCTGCAGAGCAGGGTGGCATCATGCATTGGCAGCTCAACATGCCATCAGAAATGATCATGGATGCCTGATTCCAGAGGTAACATCTACATCCTAATGGATGTCTTCATCTTCCATTTCGACTGCCTCAGCCCTTCATGGTGCCCTTCAATGATAGATGATGCCAGCAGCTGGGCCATAGCTGGCATCCTCTCCAAGCATCAAGCATCACTGTGCATCAATGACACTGAATGGTCAAAGCCACAGAGTGTCACTCTTTCTGTACTTGTCAGTGCGCAGCTCCTGCACCCACTCCATATGGCTCTCCAGAGGTTGACCACTCTCTCAATGGAGGAGATTGTGCATTCAAAACTCTGACTCACCATGGAGCACGTGCACTGGACAAACTCCTCCAGTGTTTACAAATTGCCCTCAGTTATTAGGTTCCATCTCCAGGCTGCTTCTGACATTGCAATTGTGCGGAGAATTCACTCCTAGACCAATTCAAAATCATGTTGCATTGCATAAGTGGCATTGGTTTTGGACCCAGAAATGATCTGGAATTCCTGATTGAATTCCTGATCTCAGATTGAAAATCCAGCCCTACAATTCACCTCAAATCCTAGGCTTCTAAGGTAATGCAATACATTCAACTTTTGCCCTCCCACTTCATGAAAATTTTGGATCATTGTGCACATATCTCCATGAACTTTCCTCTTCAATATTTGATACAGATACAGTGACATTCAGTTTGAATCTGGAGATAATCTGTAATGTTCATGCATTGGTGGCTTTGACTATCTGTCCTGTTATATAAACCAATTTGGGGCTGATACTTAACCATTGCTGGGCCTGGCAGCGGAGGCCAGGGAGTGCTTAAAATAGCACCACCAGCTGGCTTGCCAGTTCCCTGGCTCCAGCCCGAGCCATTTTCCTAAAGGCGGAATGGGGGTGTGGGGGTGGCTGCTCAAGCTTATTATGGGCCACAGGTTACTTAAAGGAGGCTGACTGGGATTTTCCAATTGGCCTCCAGATTCCCAGAGGCTGCAGGAGCAAATTTGGGTGGTTGGAGAGAGGGTGTGTCTAATCTGAAGCACTGTCTCCCTCACTTGCCTGTCATTGCAACCTACATATGCTTTCAAGCTGGAAGACCTCTGATTGGCCCTCCAGCTTCAGAAGCCAGCATTCCATTCTTGATTGGATAATGAACCCGTCCTCTGGCCATTAATTGGCCACTCTGGGGAAAATCACAATGAGTGATGGTTCCCACACATTGTGGGCTTCTGATCTACATTTGAGACTGATGGTGGTGTTCAGAAGCCCACAGAGAAAGTCCTGTTCTTGATCTCATTATACTTCATTTAACAAATAAGGACAGTGTGCTTGCACACGAACAGGGCAGAGACCTCATCGTGAGTGAGACACAGCCAGAGTGAGTGTGGGTATTGGCAATTTGGTGCACAGTGGGAATTCAGTGCAGAGGGGAAGAGGTAGTCTTTGCATTTTTTCTTTGCTATCCAACTTCTTAAATCTACAGAGAGTGGCCTTGCCCTGCTGCAGCAGTAGAGGCTACAAGGGAAAGAAATGACTGGTAAGTAGCGGGTAAGGTCGGATAAGTATTTACTACTTTTATCGCTTATAGTTTAAGGTCTTTTTGTGGTTTATAGTTTGTACATTCTGTAGTAATAAGGATCAGGAAAGAAGAGCCCTAGAATAATTGATTTAAAAGGTTTAATTTAAAGGGATAAGTCATGGCAGGAGAGCTCAAAGCCATGGTATGCTCCTCGTGCTCCATGTGGGAAGCCGGGAACATTTCCTGTTCCCGGGACCAGCATATGTGCAGGAAGTGTGCTCAGCTGTAGCTCCTGGAAGCTCGGGATTCAGAGCTGAAACAGCGGCTGGGGACACTGTGGAGCATCCGTGAGTCTGAGAGCATCGTGGATAGCACGTTTAGAGAGGTGGTCACAATGCAGCTGAAGGGACTTGAAGAAGGATGGGAATGGGTGACCACCAGGCAGTCCAAGAGAAACAGGCAGTTAGTTCAGGAGTCCCCTCGGTTCCCGCTCACAAATCGGTATTCCATTTTGGAGGCTGATGAGGGCGTTGGTTCCTCCAGGGAGTGCAGACAGAGCCAAGCTTCTGGCACCACAAGAAGCCTGTCTGTACAGGAGGTGAGAAAGAGAGGAAGAGCAATAGTAATAGAGGATTCTATAGTCAGGGGAACAGATAGGTGCTACTGTGGCTGCCAACGTGACTCCAGGATGGTGTGTTGTCACTCTGGTGCCAGGGTCCGGGATGTCACTGAACAGCTGCAGGGTATCCTAAAGGGGGAGGGTGATAAGGCAGAGGTCATGGTACATGTTGGTACCAATGACATAGATAGAAAGAGGGATGAGGTCTTGCATCAAGAATTCAGGGAGTTAGGCAGTAGACTAAAAAGCCAGACCTCTCGGGTTCTAATCTCTGGATTACTCCCAGTGCCACGTGCTAGCAAGCTCAGAAATAGGAGAATAGTGCAGATTAATACATGGCTTAAGAGTTGGTGCAAGAGGAAGGGTTTTAGATTCCTGGATCACTGGGAGCGTTTCTGGGGAAGGTGGGACCTGTACAAGTGAGACGGTCTACATCTGAACCAGAGTGGGACTAATATCCTTGTAGATGGGTTTGCTAGTGTTGTTGGGAGGAATTTAAACTAATTCGGCAGGGGGAGGGGACACAGAATGTTAGCAGAATAGGGACACATCATAATACAGTAAAACAATCAAGTCAGAGGGAGTACAGCTGCATTAAGTTTCAAGAGAGTAAGGCAAGGCTGGATGGCCTCTACTTTAATGCCAGGAGAATTACAGGTAAAACGGATGAGTTAAAGGTGAGGATTGACACGTAGAAATGTGATATAGTAGCCATCACTGAGACGTGGTTGAGGAAGGGGCAGGATTGGCAGCTCAACATTCCGGGATTTAGAATCTTCAGACGAGACAGGGGAGGGGGTAAAATAGGAGGAGACATTGTATTATTAGTTAAGGAGTCAGTTACTACAGTAAGGAGAGATGATATTTTGGAGGGGATATCGAATGAAGCTTTGTGGGTAGAGCTTAGGAATAAAAAAGGGGCAGCCACATTGTTAGGTGTTTATTATAGAACTCCAGATAGTCAGCGGGAAATTGAGGTGCAAATATGTGCACAATTTGCGGAGGTGTGTAAAAACAATAATAATAGGGTAATTATATTAGGTGATTTCAACTTTTCCAACATTAATTGGGATAGACATAGTGTTAAGGGCTTGGATGGAGTGGATTTCTTGAAATGTGTACAGGAGAACTTTTTTGATCAATATGTAGAGGGTCCAACAAGGGACAGCACAGTGCTGGACCTAATTCTGGGGAATGAAGCCGGACAGGTGGCTGAGGGGTGGGGGAGCATTTTAGTGATAGCGACCACAACATGATACAATTTAAGCTTGTTATGAACAAAGAAATAGACAAGTTGCAAAAAAATGTTTTGGATTTGGGGAGAGTGGATTTTAGTAAAATAAGGCAGGATCTGGCTAAGGTCAACTGGGAACAGCTACTTGTGGGGAAATCTACAAAGGAGAAGTGGGGGGCGTTCAAAAAGGAAATGGGGAGGGTTCAGGCTCAACATGTTCCCTCTAGAGTGATAGGAAGGAATAACAAGTCCAGAGAACCATGGATGACCAGAGATGACCAGAGGGGATATGAGAAAGCTCTGGCTGTTAAAAGTAGGGAAAATCCCAAGATATTCTATATGTATATCAATGGGAAGAGGGTAACCTGGGAAAGAGTAGGGCTCATTAAGGACCAAGAAGGCAATCTATGGGTGGAGCCAGAGGACATCGGTAGAGTGTTGAACAAACACTTCACATCCATCTCCACCCAAGAGAATGAGGGTGAAGGTATGGAACTCGGGGAGAGAGACTGCGAGGTTCTTGAGCAAATTGATAAAGGGACTGGCAATCTATTGGAGGTGTTGGCAGGTTTAAAAGTGGACAAATCTCCAGGTCCGGATGATTTGTGTCCCAGACTGCTGAGGGAGGCAAGGGAGGGGATCGCAGGGGCTCTGACCCAAATTTTTAATTCCTCTCTGACCACGGGGGAGGTGCCAGAGGACTGGGGAACAGCTAATGTGGTTCCGCTATTTAAGAAGGGTTGTAGAGATAAGCCAAGGAACTACAGGCCAGTGAGTCTCACGTCAGTGGTAGAGAAACTATTGGAGAAAATTCTGAAGGAGAGAATCAATCTCCACTTGGAGAGGCAAGGTTTGATCAGGGATAGTCAGCATGGTTTTGTCAGAGGGAAGTCATGCCTAACAAATTTGATTTAATTTTTTGAGGAGGTGAACAATCTAGCCATTTTAACTAAGCTGTAAGGGTTGCAAATCACTATCTGCTGCTATGAAAATGCATTGAACAACACAATTGCATCATTTTATTTATTTTCCAACTATATCCATCAACGCAGTTGATGTAGTTTATATGGATTTCAGCAAAGCCTTTGACAAGGTCCCACATGGGAGACTTATAAAGAAGGCAAAGGTACATGGGATACAGGGTAATTTGATAAGGTGGATTCAAAATTGGCTTAGTTGTAGGAGACAGAGCGTGATGGCGGAAGGATGCTTTAGTGACTGGAAGTCAGTGTCCAGTGGCGTACCACAGGGATCTGTGCTAGGTCCCCTATTATTCGTCATTTATATAAATGACATAGATAACTATGTTGGCGGTAGGATTAGTAAGTTTGCGGATGACACAAAGATTGGCGGGGTGGTTAACAGTGAGGTTGAGTGCCTTGGGCTACAGGAAGATATAGACAGGATGGTCAAATGGGCAGATAAGTGGCAGATGGAATTTAACCCTGAAAAGTGTAAGGTGATACACTTTGGAAGGAGTAATTTGACAAGGAAGTGTTCAATGAACGGCATGACACTAGGAAGTTCTGAGGAACAAAGGGACCTTGGCGTGTGTGTCCATAGATCTCTGAAGGCGGAGGGCATGTTAGTGGGGTGATGAAAAAGGCATATGGGACACTTGCCTTTATCAATCGAGGCATAGATTACAAAAGTAGGGAGATCATGTTGGAGTTGTACAGAACCTTGGTGAGGCCACAGCTGGAGTACTGTGTGCAGTTCTGGTCACCACATTATAGGAAGGATGTGATTACACTGGAGGGGGTGCAGAGGAGATTCACCAGGATGTTGCTTGGTATGAAACATTTAAGTTATGAAGAGAGGTTGGATAGACTTGGGTTGTTTTCATTGCAGCAGAGAAGACTGAGGGGTGAGCTGATCATGGTGTACAAGATTATGAGGGGCATAGTCAGGGTGGATAGGGAACAGCTGTTCCCCTTAGTTGAAGAGTCAGTCATGAGGGAACATAAGTTCAAGGTGAGGGGCAGGAGGTTTAGGGGGGATGTGAGGAAAAACTTTTTTACCCAGAGGTGGTGATGGTCTGGAATGCACTGCCTGGAAGGGTGGTGGAGGCGTGTTGCCTCACATCCTTCAAAAAGTACCTGGATGAGTACTTGACACGTCATAACATTCAAGACTATGGACCAAGTGCTGGTAAATGGGATAAGGTAGGTAGGTCAGGTGTTTCTCATGTGTCGGTGCAGACTCGATGGGCCGAAGGGCGTCTTCTGCATTGTGTGATTCTGTGATTCTGTGAACTACATATGGTGGGTCTTGTAGAGGGTAGCTGTTCCGTGTTCAATATTCACAAGTGTTGCCTTTTTAATACTGCAAGTGAGATATTTATCATCCTATAGTGGAGAGTTGATGGCAATTGAGTTGATGAGTTGCAATTGTCCATGTCCTTGCTCTGTGGGAATTTGAAACTGGTTACTCAGTTACTTATTCCACTGCAGCTGCAAGAAACCAGAGCAATGACTTATTCAAAACTATCCCAGACCTAGGCAATGACCATGGGCAGTATATGAAACGGTGAGTTGTGGATATAGATGGAAAATAAATAAAATGATGCAATTGTGTTGTTCAATGCATTTTCATAGCATCATATAGTGATTTGCAACCCTTACGGCTTAGTTAAAATGGCTAGATTGTTCATGCCTGTGTCCGCTTGCTGTTAATTCATGATAAGAATTTATTCAGTACGTTCACTGCTTTAACAGTGTGTGTTGAATAATACCTGTCTCCATGGCAACAACCATTTCATAAGTGCATATGAAAAAAGCTAGCACTTGAAATGGTATGAGTCATGTAACACTGGAACAATGGACTACACTTTCATCTATTCGTCTTACGCTACTTTTAGTAGACTTTCATCTCAGAATCCAAAATTGCTGGAGGCAATTTTACTGCAGTCAAATTCATAAACCAAAAATTTAATAGAAGTAAAGCTAAAAGAAAATAGCCAATTGTGACACACCTGTAAAATTCATTTTATTAAAACCTGGCTCATCAAAGTTGCTAGTTAAGTGTTATAATGGAAGGAATGTTCATGTCAACAGCAATGAACGGCGAAAAAACCTTAACAATGCAACCACAAGGACATGGAAAATCCTGCTGTACTCACAATTCTCTGCATGTAGCAAGGACTCCACAAATTTCTTCAGAAAAGTGTGTTTGGATGATCAGACCTTCATTCAGGAAAATACTGCAACATCTCAATTAAAGTTTTCTTTGCAATATAAAGTGATCACTGTGATACCAGCTAAAGTATATAGCTTATGTACTAGCTTTGGCTACTATAATGGTCCAATTAATTTATTAACTAACTCTTGAAAATTTCAGGGTCATGATCCACAGCTTATAAATTAAGCCAGCACAAGCATTTCATAGCTGAGATAATTATGTAATGATACATGTAATAATAATGTAAGGAGCTTGTTTCATCGAGTTATTCTATAATTAAGTTCAGCTTTGTGATCTTTACATGACTTCTGTCATGTTGTAAACTAAAAACTATTTTTAGCATGCATGTACATTCCTCAGACAAAAAGACAAAGACAGAAGGAAAGGCATGAGAGAGAGAAAGAGGAAAAATATCAACATGAAACTCATGAGGAAATTTGTTTCTATTTCTTTGTTTTTTTATGTGTTCTCTTTTTAACAGTGCCACAAACCTCTGTTTGTTTTTAAATTTCAGGTCAACTATATGAAACTCGTATCTAACCTCGAGCCTTAACCATTTATTTGTCTTTTCTCAAACACCAACATAGCCTTCAATTTCCAATAACTTGTTTGTGATCCTTATGCTGTCATAAATAATTCTGATTTTTATTTCAGGGGTTTGAATGCACAAGCTCCTCCATTGAGAGAGTGGCCAACCTTTGGGCAGCCATATGGAGTACCACTCTGAGTGGCTGCAGAAACTGCACACTGAAAGTGTAGAAAAAGTGATGTTCTCTAGCTTTGTCCATTCGGTGTCATTGATGGTGCAGCAATGTTTGATGCTTGGAATGGATGCTAGCTAAGTCCCAGCTGATGGTCTCACCTAGCATTGCAAGGCAATTCCTATTCCAGTAGCTGAGTCCTGAGTTTCTCCCTCCTCCTATTTAAATACTCTGTGAATCAGACTGGCAATAGCCAGATGTACCAGTTTGAACGGCTGCAATTTTGGTCAAGTCTTATGTTGCTTCCATCTCCATTACAGTGTGAGTTCTGTGCGACCCTGCCAATGATGCTGGGACTTGCACACTGTCACTACATATCAGAAAATCAATAAACAGAAAATTATGGATAGCATGCCCATTCCATGATTTGTCTGTTGCATGTAATCCTTCAAATTACGCCAGATCAGGGATCAGGGGATGTCTGGCATCTGCCAGTCAGATGTATCGCCTATTGTGGCAAACCATCGAGACTCCACTGTGCTAGATTTTTGTTTCTTAATTTTACTTCTCAATTTCTTAACCTCTCACCTCCTTCATCATTGTTGTTTACCCTGTACATTTTGACATGTCATCCTGTGACCTTTCCCATGGTTTCTACTTTAAGTATTTCCAAATTGGAAATGTTCAATTCTAACTCCATGAATATTTTAGTTTTACTCTATCTCTTCTAAACAGACCTATGCTTTCCACTTCAAATCGAAATCTGAAGTGCATAATCATATGAGCAGATTTCCACACACAAGCTGTCAGGTCACGTCACTCCGAGCTTCTGTGATAAGCTGCAGAGGCCATTTCTTCCATTCTGATTTCATTAGAACCGATCCAGATTAGTGTCATTTGATGTGCTATAACAAATGAAATATATTGGGTAATAAAAATGTTGATAGTCAATATTTCATTATGTAAAAAAAAATGTGTGTAACAGGCCCTTTCCCCCTATAAGATCACTAAGTGAGAGGTTTAGTAAATCCCTTTTGTATAATAATAGGAGCTTAGACTTAACAAGGTAGCAAGTTAGTTGCTAGGATACCTCTGCTGATGTTAAATGATGTTGGTTACTTTGAATAAGTGTGAAGAGAAAGAGTTATTGCAGCTACAGAAGAGGTAAAAATTGCACTCAAAACAAAATTATTGGACATATTTAAAAAGTATTGAAAAGGCATCTGGAGGAAGAATGATAATTTAATTGTAAATCAATTAAATATTTACACATAATAGAATGGAGAGATGGAGTGCAGAAAAGGTGCAGTAGATGGAACCTGTCTGTGAATGAAGATCGACTTGACACTGGGTTCAAAGATCCTGGTTATAATAATAAATGGGCTGATTTGGGATTAAAAACCTGTCCTCCACATCTCGGAATTACAATCCGTATGAAATAACCTTTTTGTTACAACAAGATGTTACAAACCTTGCATTTAAATACATAGTGCCCTTAATGTAATGAAAGGTTTATGAGCTTCACATAGGAGAAGATAAATGATGAGCAGGATTAGAACAGTCTGAAGACATGGTCAAATGTACAGTAGAAAGGGCTTCAGTGACTGTGAGTTCAGTTAAGGATGGAGGTGAGAACAATGCAAAAAAGTTCTGTTGAAAGATCATTGACCTGAAACATTAACTCTACTTACAGACACAGACAGATCTGCTAAGTGTTTTCCAGCATTTTCTATTTTTATTTCAGATTTCCAGCAACCGCAGTATTTTGCTTCTTTAAGCGGTTTTGGCAGTGGGCTGGAAATTGGGTTTGTCCTTAGTTATTCTTCAGTTACAATACTCTGCCCAGTTTTGGTCTCCTCACATAATGGGGGATATTGAGGCTCTGAAACATGCAGGGGAGGGTCACAAGATTAACACCCAGTTTCAAACTCCTTAGCCACATTGAACTGGATCTGTAGTCTTTAGAAAAATGAAGAACCAGGAGTGATTTGATTGAGAGAGGCCTATAAAATCAAACTCTGCTAGCATTCTCTTAATTTCCTGCCACCAACATAGCCCAAATCCTTTCCTGGAGCCACACAGGATACTTTTGCAAGTTAACGATGTCCTACACATGGGCTATTTCATCAAGAACTTGCCAGCTAACATCACCAAGAAGACAATTGAATTCCTTCAAGAGAAAGGTGACCCTGTTTCTGGGTGGGATAGAGGTCATCATGTACAAGAAGTAGGGACTGCATTAGAAATGAATGATTTTGCAATATTTTGGCCTGAAGGGGTCAGAGAAAAATTTTGAAGATTATTGTGCCCTAATTAGCCTGGCAATTTATTGTTTTCTGCCTTTTTCTGGAGATTAAATAGCTCCAGGCTGGTGGGAGTCTCTTTATTCTGATGAACTAAACATCACAATTATATGTGATGTGCTAGATGGACCAACAGGATTATTTTGACTGTGATTTTCATTTGTTTATCAGCTGAGCTCAGGGTGAAGCAGGACACTAATTATGTGAACTATTTAATTCAGTTTAAGTGAACACATATCAGTCAAATGCTTGCATTATACTTCATTCTTTGACGGTTGGAACTCAGATAAATGAATGCTATGTGAAAACTGATAACCAAAATATAGAATAAAACAAACAAAAAAAGCTGCATCAAAGGCACAATTGTTTAGCTGTTGATAGTACAGGGTGGATGGTGTGTGTGGGGATTTGCTAGTGTACTTCCTCAGGATCCATCACTCAGGTGAAGCTTTGTATTTTGGGTGGGCATCAGATTGAGGATATGACAGAAATTTTTAAAAATGCAACTAGATAGGTAGTAGGATGAAAACTTCAATACATTGAATGAGATACTATACTTTCTTATCTAAAGACTGCAGAGGTCACAACCTATTGAAAATTCCTTGAGATTGCACCCAGCGGTTATACAGTGGACATCAATTATTTGGATCTTAAGAAGGCTTTTGGTAAAGTTCCATATTTGAGGCTTTTAAAGAAGATTCTTCAGATTAATAGAAAATAGGATTGGCAATAAAAACTGGGAGAAGTTGACAGATGATAAGATAGCTCTGTCCAGTAGCGACGATTAGTCAAATTACATACAGTTTGTACTGGATTTCCTTCCAGTCACAATAATTTCAGGTCTCTTATCTCATGAAAATGAGGCAGTAGCAACCCGAGAATGGTGGGCAATGATGTACCACCTCATTGCTGCCATCATGGTGAATAAGGCAATGTTTTTCTGTGACTACCACTAGTTGGCCAGAGTGATGTCCTGAGTCAACTGGAAGCTCCCCTAATTTTTTTTTATTCGTCCATGGGATGTGGGCATCACTAGCTAGGCCAGCATTTATTGCCCATTCCTAATTGCACTTGAGAAGGTGGTGGTGAGCTGCCTTCTTGAACCGCTGCAGTCCATGTAGTGTAGGTAAACCCACAGTACTGTTAGGGGTGAATTCCAGGAGTTTGACCCAGCAACAGTGAAGGAACAGCAATATATTTCCAAGTCAGGATGGTATGTGGCTTGGAGTGTGAGTTGGTGTGTGACTTGCTAATCAGAGTCCAATGATATACATATAGCGTTCAGTTGCCATTGTTAGACTTAGCTGAGTGGACCGTGTGCTATGGATACTCTGACTGGCATCAAGGGGTGATCTGACCAAGGAAATCTCAAAGGTGAGCTTCTTTTCATCCTTGTGGGGCAGGGAGCAGTAGGAATCTCTCTCCCTCCTGCCCAGAGGATGGTCAGATTAGCTGACATTGTGATGGCCTGAAAGCAGTAAGCTCCCCTGGGATGCTCTCCAGCTGTACTCTGCCAGCCTGTGAAAATGAGGCTGGTCGACAAAATGGATATTGAAGGTACGATCAATCACTTGCACCAGCAATTTATACAAGCTACTGAAAGCGGATGAAACTATTCTCTGCCAGTGATGCCAAAGTGCTCTTGTATATTTTCACAAAAGCAAGATATCAAAACTATCAGCTAAACAGGGATCACTGTGCTGTCAACAGGAACTATAGTATTTACTTGGGTGATCCTTGCTCACACCAAGAAGCTCCTGATGGACACTTGTCGTAAGCAAAAGGCTGGCCTTACAGAGAATTGGCCCAGTATCAGACCGATATTTATGGTAAGGCAGGTGGGAGCCAAACAATGCCTATACAATGAGACATGATTTGAAAATAGCTTTGTACGCACTCAATAGAGAGCATCTGTCGTTCCTGTTCCAATCTTTAGGTTTCCCTACCAAAATTATATTCTTAACCAGGAAGTTTTTTACCCTCGCAAGCAGCCAGTCCTGTATTGACAGAAATCTTTCTGAGCCTCTTGCGCTAAATATCAGATACATCAAGGCTGTGTCCTACCTACCTGATTGCTGTCAGATGTTGAGTACATTGTAAAATCAAGACAGAAAGAAGTGGATGTGAGATTCACATGGGCAACAACTATATATATAAATATATATATTAATAAAATCGTGATTTTGCCAGTGATGCTATGCCTTGGCTGAAATTGAAATTATACATTCTTGGCTGAGAGCCCAGGCATTCTTTACAGTACTGAAACACCTGAGCTGCAGGGAAAACATTGCTTGATTGACAGCTCTAGCTCTCTGTTCTCTTCTGTCAATTGCACAATTGTTAGAAATTAGAGATAGTTTAAGTAAGTTATATGTGTATTTGGGTGTATTAGGAATAAGGTATATATTTAAGGGCAGAATTTTGCCCTCGTCGGGCGGGCTCAGCGGGGGCGGGCAGGAGCAGTCGGGAAGCTGCCTGCCATCTGCAATCAGGACTGGACCGCGATTTCACGCTGGCGGGCCAGTTAAGATCCATCCAGCATGACGTGTGTGCTGCAATGCTCAGCGCTGCCTGTTGTGGGGGAGGGTGGAGGGAGAACACTCATGCATGCAGGAAAAGCTCCCTGAGGCACAGAACTGCCTCAGGGAGGTTAAGGTATAAAAAATTAAAAATAAAGCATTTTAAGATGTTCAAAAACATGTCCGCTCAAGTGACTCTGCCGCATGAGCAGGGACATGTTTGAAATTAGTATGAACATATTTAATTTTTTTTAAATGGTGGATCGAAACCTCATTCCACCCGTGGATGAGGTTTCACAAAAAATGTAAAGCCAACTTGGCCTTTTCACCTGCTTTTCACGGCAAAAAATTTAAATCAATTAGATTGTTAATGGCCTCAATGGTCCTTTTAATTGTCAGCGGAAACATTGCCAACTCACGCGCGCGCCCGCCGACCGAAATTTCGTGCGCGTGCCTGGTGACGTCGTGACGCTTGTCCGATGTCATTGTGCATCATTTTACACTTGTTCGGGTCAGGTGCCCAACCGACAAGTGAAAAATTATGCCCTAAGTTTAAGTTCAATTTATATGTTTTTCTATTTGCGGATTAAAAGGTGAAACGTAGCATTTAGTTTCATTTTTGAGTGGAGACAGCAGGATTAATGCTTTGTTTGCATACGTGCATTTCTAATGAGTTTTATGGCCCTTGAAGTGGAGAGCTTTGTTATCAAGCGGGTTGGGGTAGTGGTTTAGGAAAGATAAAACAAGGTTGAAAAAAACTGTTGTTGCCTAGCAACGGGGGTTCAGAGAGGGAGGCCCCACACGTACCCACAGAGACAGGGGCCTGAATTTTCAGCTCGGCGGGCAGGTGTGATCGGCGGTCCTGGGATCAGCCGGGAAACAGTCCACTGACCGCGAACGGCCCCCAACCTCGATTTCATGCTGGCTGGCTAATTAATGGTCAGACTGCATGAAGCACACGCTGAAAATCTCAGCACTGCTGGGGTGAGGGTGGGAGGAGGGCGGGTGATGATGCCAATGCGGGCATGGGTGAGCGCTGAGAGAAAGCTCCCTGAAGGCACAGAGCTGCCTCAGGGAGCTGCAAACCCAAAAACCATGAAATAAAGTTTTGAAAATCAGAGAGAAAAAAATGTCCAAGCATCACAATCAGACACCTGAACATATAGCTGATAAAAATGCTGCCCACAGACTTTTATTTTTATTTTAACAAACGGGCCACGGAAAACCAGAGACAATTGAGCTGTTAATGGGCTTAATTGCCCTTTTAATTATCAGCGGGCACACTTCCAACTTTTAGGCATGCTTGCTGAGCGAAATACTGCACAAGTGCGGGATGACATCGGGACACTGGCATGTTTTAACGCCCGATTGGATCGAGCACGTACCTGCCCAAGGTACGTAAAATTCTGCCCAGAGAGTAGTTTCAGTTCAGTTGAAAGCAGTTTGAGCTCAGTTGGAAGCTGTTGCCAGCAGTTGAAGCATAGGATGGACAGATAGCAAGTCCCAAACAAAGGAAGGTCAGTTGAAGCCAGGATTCCAGAGATGCTGGACAGGAGAAGGACTGGAATCTGGAAAAGGCCCTGTTCTGTGGAAGTGAAAGTAAGCAGCAGAGAGGAAGGTTCCAAGCTCCAAGCTTAAAGAAAAGAAAACTGCAGGAAGCAGACTTAAAGCAAAAGTGACTTGTGAGAAGCAGGAGATCCAAGGGGACAGCTAAAGGCCTGTGTATTACTGTGAACATTAGAGTATAAGATAGCTTTTTTAACTTGTGTTATCCTTACGAATCTGTATATACCTGTAAAGGTATAGTTGTGAGTGTAGGAGTGTTGTAATATAATTGATCTTTTCTTATATAATAAATATTTTATTCTTTTGTTAAAAGTTCATCAGCTGACTTCTGTGGCTCTGCTCAGTAGCCACTCTCCACATATCTAAACAAAAAATAAAAGTTAGGATCTGTCAAGCCGGGTTCCAACCTGGGATTCAGCTTGTCCACTGGTAACATCAGCTGGGATGATAACAAAGTGGGGGCTCATCCGGGATTATTGTTATAAAGTGGGATTTCTTGTGGGATTGGAAATACTTGGACATTGGTGGGATCTACAAGTATGTGGAAGCACTGAGGTACTGGGCATAGGAATTGGAATTGCTGGGAGGTATATGATATGGGTTGGAATTCAGAATGGCTTTGGAGGTTGCTAAGTCTTTTTTACAGATGGAAGATGTAACCATGACTGGTTTACAAAAAGTAACCAAGAGTAAGCTGAAGGAATTGGTGGATAAATTGGAGTTAGAATTACCAGTAGCGGTGAGGAAAGCAGACAAAGTTGAGATAATAGCATGGCATTTGGAATTGGAGGGGATGCCAGGGAGACTACAGTTCTCCAGGGATGAGTCAATTGAGTTAGTTAAGATCCAGTTGCGAATGAAGCACTTGAACATGAAAAGGAGCTGAAAAAACTTGAATTGGAGGTGAATGAAAAAGAAAGAGAAAGGACAGAAAAGGAAAGAGAAAGGAAGGAAAAGGGAAAAGAAAGAGTTGGAATTGAAAAGGCTGGAGGCAAACAAAAAAGAAAAGGAAAGAGAAAGAGAGGAAAAGGAAAAAGAGAGAGCATTTCAAAGAGAAATGGAAATGCGAAAAGTTGACCTCCAAAGGGAGAAGTTAGCAATGGAAGAAAAAGAGAGAAGGAACGAGAAAGGGAGTACTGGCTTAGAAGTCTGGACTTTAAGAAGGAGGCTTCAGATGCTGAGGAAGGTTCTGATGGTGAAATGGCCATCTTCAACCCAAAGCCCAGTGGGGAGATGTTTAAATTTCTGCAAGCTCTTCCAAAGTTTGAGGAAAGGGATGTAGAGGCATTCTTTATTTTGTTTGAAAATGTAGCTAAGCAAATGAAGTGACCAAAAGAAATCTGGACTTTGCTGTTACAGAGTAGGTTGGTGGGCATAGTTCATGAGGTATATGCATCGCTGCCAGAAGAGGTGTCTATGGACTATGATGCAATAAAAAAGGCTATTCTGAGTGTGTATGAATTGGTCCCGGAGGCATGCAGGCAGAAATCTCAGAATATAAGGAGACAACCTCGGCAGACCTATACTGAATTTGAGAGGACAAAGCAAAGTAATTTTGACCATTGGATACATGCTTTAAAGGTAGAGACAACATATGAAGCTCTTAGGGAAATAATTCTCTTGGAAGAATTTAAAGATTCACTTACTCCATGTTGAAAACATGTTGAAGATCAGAAGATGAAAACAGCTAGACTGGCAGCAGAGATACCTGATGATTATGAACTGGTCCGTAGATCCGAACCCTTCTATGACTCTGTTCAGTAGTCACTCTCCCTGTATCTAAACAAAAAATAAAAGTTAGGATCTATCAAGCTGGGCTCCACCCTGATATTTGGTTTGTCCAGCAGTAACATCAACTGGGATCATAGCACAATGGGAAAAACTTCCCGCCCCATCATGGGGTTTGTGTGGGGGCAGGCGCAAACCTGATTGGTGCCCCCGATCGGGGCTGTACCGCCATTTTATGCGGGCAGATCAATTAGGGCCCGCCAAGCATGACGCTTGCCCGGAAGCACTGAGCATGTGCAGGAAAGAGCGCAGAAATCTCCTTGAGGCATAGAGGTGCCTCAGGAAAGTCAGTTTGATATTTAAAAACTGAAATAAAGTAATTAAAAACTTTTAAAACATGTCCCCTCACATGAGCTGGGACAGGTAAAATAATTATTTTTAAAAATTTATTGAATTTTAAAACATTTCATGAAAACTCATCCTGCCAGTGAATGAGGTTTCATGAAAAATGCAAAGGCCGCCTGGGCTCTTCACCTGCCTGCCAACCTTCAGGCTGGACGGGCAGCTCTTTTAATTGCTTTAATTAGTTTTTAACAAGCCTTGATAGGCCTTTGATAGTTTAGCTGCACGCCTGCCAAACTGGAAATCTGAATGACGCGCGGTGACGTCGGGACACCTGCCCAACGTCACCACGTGTCATTTTACGTGTCGGCGAGCGGGTCCCACCTCCGCTCGCCGACTGGAGAATTCAACCCAATGTGTATTTGCACAAAATAAAGATGCTTCAAGTGTTTGCAATTTCAGATATTGATACTTTGATTGACACATTTATAGGCCTGTAATAAAAAGAGTATTTTTTTAAGGATGTGGAAAGTTAACAATGAATGACTTTTTAAAAAGCTATTTTATACATTATGTTGTCACTATATCATTCAATGGTTCTATACAGTGTATAGTGTATGAATGGGCACTGAAGTGCTATAGCTTCACATGGGGGGCATGAAGGGCCACATGGGGTCAGTGGGGGCACACCTTGGCATGCTGTACATGAGGGGCCATAGGAGGTTGCTGGTGGCATACCCTGACATAGGGGCATGAGGGGTAGGGGGGGGTGGCATTGGGGACATACCTTGGGATAAGAGCATGAGGGACCTAAGTGGGTGAGTGGGGGGCACGAGTGACATGGATGGAAAAAGGGAAGCGTGTGGGGGTTGGTGGTGAGAGGCGAGGGCTGAGGGCTTGAGGGCCTTACTTTTTTCATTATAACTGGAAAAATGTCCCTCAGCACCGAGGCGAGCATTTTTAACAGCCCACCTCTGCACCCGGCAGCCCCACACTCAATTCCTGCCCTCCCCCCACCACCACCTCCACCCCACGGCAATGAAGATCACATCTTTCCTGGCACCTTTTCTCAAGCTGGGCGGGCCAGGAGTTTTCTCTGTTCCCCATTATAAATTCCCCCATTTCTGACTGTAAGGGACCTACATTTGTCCTCACTAATCTTTTTCCCTTCACATATTTATAGAAGCTTTTACAGTCAGTTTTTATGTTCCCTGCAAGTTTACTCTCATACTCTATTTTCCCCTCCTGGATCAATCTTTTTGTCCACTTTTGCTGAATTCTAAACTGCACCCAATCCTCAGGCTTGCTGTTCTTTCTAGCAATTTTATATGTCTCCGCTTTGGATCTAATACTATCCCTAATTTCTTTTGTAATCCATGGTTGAGGTTGACACCTCATTTTTAGGTATGCCTGCTCCTGGCATACCCACCTGCACTCTTCATTGAACCAGGATTGATCCCTTGGCTTGGCAGTAATAGCAAAATGTTTGATATGCTGGGCCATGAAGTTACAGATTGTGGTTGAGTACAATTCTGCTGATGTTGATGGCCCATAGTGCCTCATTGCCAAATTTTGAGTTTCTCGATCATTTCAAAATCTACCCCAATTAGCACACAACATGATGGTGGATATCTTCAATGTGAAGATGGGACTTCGTCTCCACAAAGACTGTGCCATGCTCACTCCTACTGATGCTGTCATGAACAGATGCATCTGCGGCAGGCAGGTTGTTAAGGATAAGTTCAAGCATGATTTCCCCTCTTGTTGGTTCCCTCAGCACCTGCTGCAGACCCAGTCTAGCAGCTATGTCCTTTAGGACTTGGCCAACTCGGTCAGTAGGTGCAACCGAGCCACTCTAGGTGATGGACGTTGAAGTCCCCCACCCAGAGTATATTCTGTGCTCTTGCCACCCCCAGTGCTTCCTCCAAGTAATGTTCAACAAGGAGGAATATTGGTTCATCAGCTGACAGGGGATGGTACATGGTAAGCAGCGTGCCCATGTTTGATCTGATACTATGAGGCTTCCTCTGGTCCAGAGTCAATGTTGAGGACTTCCAGGGCAACTCCCTCCTGACTGTATACCACTGTGCTGCCTCCTCTGCTGGGTCTGTCCTGTAGATGGGACAGGACATATCCAGGATGGCGATGGTGGTGTCTAGGACATTATTTGTAAGGTATGATTCCGTGCATGTGACTATGTCAGGCTGTTCCCAATTTTGGCACAAGCCATCGGATGTTAGTAAAGAGGACTTTGCAGGGTCGACAGGGCTGAGATTGCTGTTGTTGTTTCCGGTGCCCAGGTTTTTGGCGGGTGGCTGCCTCAGGGGGTGAACATTTTTTGAAATAGATGGATGAGGTTTCCTAAAAAATGCAAAAGTCGCTTGGTCTTTTCGCCTGCCCGCCAAACGTGAGGTTGGATGGACAGCGAAAAATTTATTTCAATTACCTTTTTAATGGCTTGAATAGGCCTTTTAATTGTCACCCACCGACCGAAATATCACACGAATACCTGATGACGTTGGGACGCTCGCCTGACATCATTGCGCATCATTTTATGCTTGGTCCAGTCGGGCGCGCACCTGCCCAGCGAGCTAAAAATTCAGCCCCATGGACTAAATAGTGGTTAACGGACAGAAAACAGATGGAATTTTACATTGGCAGGATTTAATGGACCTGCCGAAGTCAATGGACTTTGAACGGCTTGCTGCATTTTACGGCCTCGCCCCCGCCACGATGGGGCCGTCAAATTCTGCCCAGGGAGTAGGAATAATCAGGTCATTTTCAGGTTGTTACTAGAGTGTGCCACAAGGATCAGGACTGGGGCCTCAGCTATTTGCAAGCTATATTGAAGACTTAGCTGAGGGACCGAATATACTGGGCAGAATTTTTCCGTTGGCGAGCTGGGGGCGGGGCCAGCTTGCCGATGTGAAAATGACATTTAAATATTCAGGAAGGCGGGCGGACAGCACAATCAGCTGTCTGCCCGCTAATCTGTCAATGGCCAATTGAGGCCATTGACAGGCTAATTAAGCCAATTAAAGGCCCTGCCCGTCCAACCTTAAGGCTGGCCAGCAGGCCAGGAGCCCCAGTGGGCTTCTGAAAAAACATGAAACCTTATCCACTGGAGGGATGAGGTTTCATGTCTGTTTTAAAAAACTTTAATAAAGTTTATGTGATACTTATTAACATGTCCCATCTCGTGTGACATTGTCACATGAGGGGGACATGTTTATAATTTTTCTATTTTTCTATTTTTCAACTTTCAAAAAACTGTCAGTGCTCTCCCTGGAGCAGCACTTAGTCTCAGGGAGATGTGCACTCTTTCGCGTGCATGCACGAAAGAGCACAGTCTGACAGTTGGGGAATCCCTCCGCCCCCAGCACAGGAAGCGCATAGCGCTTCCCGTCAGGCAGCCCACTCAAAATGGCAGCGGGGCCCATTTTGGCGGCGGCGATCGGCTGCCCAACCGCCGCCGAGCTGGTGGGGCCCGCACACCCATCAAGGGCAAAATTCTGCCCACTGTATTATTCAAGTTTGCTGGTAATACAACGTTAGATAGGAAAATAAAATGTGAATTTAGACAGCTAAAATGTTTGGGCATAATGTGGTTGATGAAGTATAATGTGGAGAAATATGAGGTCAGCTGGAACAACATGCAAGTGAAATCGCCAGGAGATGAGATCATTCTCGTTACTGTCATAATACATGATAATCTAAACAAGATAGTGGAATCAGTGATACAATTCATTTGCTTAAATAGCATTATTTTTTTCCCCAACTGATATTGTTTTCCTGGCTGCGGTAAGCGCTCTGTATTGGCAAGATCCCCATTGAACTCTATTGCATTTATGGAGATTTAATATAAGTCAGAATTTCAAAGCTTTACTTCATAATAGTAATATTCATATTTAAACATGGCTCAAAAACATGGGTACACACTAAAGTAGTAAATAAGTAAATCAATGTATTTGATTCTAGATCATTAGAATGAATGAAAAACTTGTGTACTATTATTGAGCAGTCAGGTATAAATTTGGTAGGCCCATCAGTAGAGGAACAACCATAAGAGTGATTTACCTGTGAATAATGTTATTTAGAATGCCTTATAAAAGCTGGTCATGATTTTCTTATTATCAAAGCAACTGGAAACAATCCTTCCCTCAGCATGAAAATGCAGTATGAATAAATGGATGGACGGATCTCTTTAATAAACCTTAGCAAATGCAGGCAAACAGAGAGTAGGTCCAAGACATCAACTTTTTCTACTTGACTTATGTTTACAACGGAATAAATCAACATGGAAACATATCATTCAAATTGATGATGCATTTCTAGCTCACAGTGTGGAGTGCCGTGTGGGAAATGAAACAGCCCTTTGGACATGCTAGATGAATTAAATCTTTCTGCCATGTTTTCTTGTAGTTGTCGTCAGTCTGGAGTAATTTAAATCTTTTTTTACTTAACTGTGTAAATCCTGAATTCAAATTCATTCTTTGAATTAATTCAGCAAGCCAACTCCCTGTAGTCACAGATTTATTTATTTCAAAGAATGTTTTACCTATCCATCGGAAGATCAGGCAGGGTTGAGATAAAGGGTTGGATTTGGCACTCCCCCGCCGGCCAGTAAAATCCAATGGGCGGCCTGCCCACCATCTAACCACCTGCCTTCAACCTGTCTGACATTTTACAGGAGATGGGGGAGGTGTTGGGGGCCTGCTCACCACTGGGCCTGTTGACTAACTTCAGTAGCAAATTCATGGTAACTTAAAGGCCTCATTCTGGCACCGCCAACATTTTACCTGCAGTGAGGAGAGGCCCACACCATGCAGAAGCCCGGCAGCTTTAGCTGCGCAGGCTGGTGGGGGTGGGGGGGGGGTCCACCTTTGGGGGCTCCCTGAGCCCATAGGAAGCACCCACCCACAACCAGGTTAACTCCCCTCTTAAACCATCCTCCAACCTCTTGAACCCTAACTCCTTACCCCCCTTCACCAAACCACATCCCCCACTGCCCCCCGCCTGCCCAGTCTTACTTGAGCTCCTCAGCAAGGTGGGACTGCAGAGTCGCAGCAGAAGCTATCACTCCTGTAAAGCACTGCTGGACTACAGAGCTTCCAGCCATCTGATTGGCTGGCAGCTCTCTAAGAATGATAGGGGCAGAAGCCTCATCTTAAAGCTATTGATGTTGCTCCCAGCATTAAATTCCTGCGGGGCAGCCATCGGGATTATGAGCATGCTCCTCCCTGACCTTTTAGCCAAGGGGCAGGGACCACGCCCCTGCCCCACCCCCACCCCCACCCGGCTAAAATTCAGCCCAACGTTTCCACCTATATCATGAAGCCTGCTCTCTTAAATCACATAACTAATTATTTACAAAACCTGGACTTATAATACTTTCATACGCAAATGAATGACGCTTTTCCAAAATGGGAGGATTTGGAGACACTTGTACACTAATTGAACATTGCTGCAAACCCCCAATAGTTAGAGGTGTAAAAAAAAAAAATCACATTTCCCAGAAGGAAAAAGCAGCAGAAACTGGGAAATAAGAATACTGGTCTGCATTGGTCTTGTATACGGTAAAATAGAACACCAGTAAAAACTGGGAAATAAGAGTACTGGTCTGAACTGTTTTTTTTTCCTTCTGGGTTGTGTTATGACACAGCAGTTGGTAAAGGCTGTTATTTAAAATCCCAGAGGGAAACTTTAAACAACTATCATAACCTATATTTTCAATTGGTATGTTTTGAATTGCAGCTCTAAATTCAGGAATAAGACCACAAGTTCTACATAAGACATTTATTAATTCACACAATTTAAACATACACACATGGCTACAAGTTACTACTATCATAACTTTTAACAAATTCCCAAACTAATCTCCACTAAGGCAACAACAACCCATAGACTTTAAGCAGGCACCAGGCAAAACATTTTCACCTTACAAATTCAAAATGAGGTTCCTTTCACTTTGGTCCCTTTGCAGACAGTTGTAGGCTTACAGCTGCTTTGATGTTACGTGCCTCTGACCAGTAGACACAAAATCTCCTTTCTGTTATACCCAGCACTTCTCTTTGAATGTAAATTCTATTGTATCATCAGGGCCTTTGAACTCCACCTCTTCTAACAATAAAACCCCTTTCATTGTACCAATTTTATTAGTAATGTAAACATTGATTGGTGTCTCCTAGATAGGTGCAAGGTTTCACTCCCAGTCTTTGAATGCTCTATTCAACAAAATACAAATGTCTTCTAGCTCTGTGTTTACATCTCAAAACTACTATACATCACAGCACCCAGACTAGCTGGCTTTAATCCACATACAGACACACCCTCAGACTAACCTCGATTTAAAAAAAATAATAGCTTCCAAAAACATGACATATATTAATAGCCTCATGACAGTTATCACAACAGGAATGTGATTCACAAAGTGGAACATTTGGACAGCCTTGAATTCTATGCAGAAGGCCTCTTTCTATGTCACGTCAGATTTGAGACTTTAAAAATGTGGCAGATAAATTGGGTTTGTACCAGTTTCCTACATGAAGTAAGCAGCACACCTGGAACTGGTGGTGAAAAATGGAGGCCTCTAGTTGGCTCCAGTTAGGGCTTCAAGCCTCGTTTCTATGAAGAGCTGCAGATGTAATTAGGTTTCCCAGTACAGTTTGCTGGTTGAGGCCTTTCCAATGCCAGCTTGCTGAGCTAGGCTGCCAGTAAGATCTGGAGTGTGGAGGTGAATGGGAGGAAGTGAGCGCAGGCCAGCAGCTATGCCTGGAATATGGCTCTGAAGCCAGGAGGAGGACTTCTGCTCTTCCTGGCTCTGCATTAATGTAACTAAAGAAGCAAAAACTTAACTGTTAGTCAACAGCCTCCGGCAGTCGCTTTGGGAATGATTGGTTAGGCCACAATATGCCCAAATAAACTGAGTGGAGCATGCATCACCCAATATTTTTTCCAAATTTGTGATTGGAGTCCCTTATTGGCATTCCCTTATTAGCATATTCAAGGGTTTTAACATTTTTCACCTGGTCATCTGGAAGCCATCGGCTTCCATTTTGTCAACCAGTGAAAATTTTAGGGTTGGGACATCATGCCTGGAAATTGGGCCCTGCTCCCCAAACCCCATGAATTTTGCATTCAAAATCCAGGGACAATCTATTTTTCGCTTCAACTTCTGACTGCCTGATAAGAGCTATTAATTCATATTTAGGACATCTTTATTTCTTATTGGCTGAAACATTAATCCATTATCAGGATTTTAGCATCACCATTGTAGTAACTGAAGGTATAGCCTCCCCTGCTGTCCATCAGGGGTCATGTGATGTCCTTGGAAGTTCTGACCAATGAGACCTAAGCAGGGGTAATCCAGGGGGGTTGGGGCTTCCTGGCGAGAGTCCTAATCGAGCATGTGGCATTTCAAAAACTCTCGGCAATGAAGTTTATCTGTTTCTTGTCGAAACCTGTCCACCCCATCAAGCCATCATTTGGCATGAGGGTAAAATAACTCCGACGCTGTACCTCACCTTGTCACTGTGAGTACATCGAAACTTAAGAAAAAAGAAGACTACTCACCAGTCACGCCACTCTTTGACAGAATCAATCCTTATGACATGACTATGAAAGACTGGAGCCAGTATGCAGAGCACCTTGATTTTATTTCATAGTGAACAAAATTATTGCGGAGGAAAAGCAGAAAGCAATCCTTTTGAGTGTCTGTGGGAGCAAAACATACAATCTCACCTGCAGCCTGACGGCCCCGAATGTGCTCAATTCTAAGTCCTTTAATGAATTAGTAGACCTCGTGAAAAAGGATTTCTAGCTGAACCCATCTGTAATAATGCAGAGGTTTAAGTTTAATTCCGGAGTTAGGGCCCCTGGAGAATCCATCATGACCTAAGCTGAAGCAGTTGACAGAACACTGCGACTTCGGGGAGACACTAATTGATATGCAGCAAGACCAATTAGTTTGTGGAGTTCAGGACAACTCCATTCAGCACTGTTTACTCACTGAGGTTGACATCGAGTTGAAGCGCACTGTGGAAATATCGCTCGCCATGGAAAGTGCTCCCAGAAACTCGCAGGCTTTGCAACACATGCAACATGGTACTGTTCTTCATGTGGAGTGGGAACCAACCACCAGTTGTGGCGCAAAAACCAGAGACGCAGCATCAAAGCAAGAGGCAATGTCCACTGTTAGAATCACGAAAAGGCCTAGTAGGAACATTACAGCAGCGCCTCCAAGATTAATTTGTTACAGATGTGAGGTGACCACAAACTGTACACCTGCAGATTTAAAGATGCAGAATGCCTTCACTGCCATAAGAAAGGTCACGTAGTAAGGCAATGCAGGGCAAAGTCGAAACAGCCCATAAAGCAGCAAACCAACATGATTGAATTAAAGAATACAGCAGAACTTGAAGCTGCGATACCGACATCTATTCCCTGTATAATGTCACGGCTTTAAAAAACCGAACCTATCACTGTCACAATCCAAGTTAATGGGAAGTCACTAATAATGGAGGTGGTTACGGGAACAGGAATGGGAACGGGAACACGGGGTGGTGGGAGAGCACACATTTAAATACCTAAATGAAGATACCCCAGCCACTAAACCTGGAGCACACAACTGCTAAATTGAAGACATACACTAGAGAATCTATTCAGGTATAGGGCATCTCCACAGTACCAGTGTCTTGTAGGCAACAGACAGCCTAGCTTTCAGTGGTAGGAGTGAGAGGAAAAGGACCTAGTCTTCTTGGCCAAGACTGGTTACAGAAAATCAAGCTCAACTGGTTTGAAATATTTCACCTGAAACCAGGAGGAATTCCTAAACTGCTAAGGAAACACAGTAATGTATTTCAGGATGAATTGGGGAAGTTAAAAGGCTGGCAAGCTGAAATATATGTGGATCCTTAGGCGACACCACATTCCTTTTAGGCCAGGCCTGTGCCTTATGCATTGAAGGAGAAGGTGGATGCGGAACTGTGCTGGTTAGAAAAGCTGGGCATCATCCAACCTGTCCAATTCTCAGAATGGGGCAGCAGCCATAGTTCCAGTGGCTGAGCCTGACCAAAACATACACATTTGTGGGGACTATAAATTGACCATAAACAAAGCAGCCAAACTAGATAAGTACCCCATTCCAAGGGTAGACGATTTATATGTAAAGCGAGCTGGAGGAAAATCTGAGACAAAATTGGATTTGAGCCACGCCTACCAACAATTAGAGCTGGATAGCACGTCGAGACAATATGCAATTATTAACACACACAGGGGTCTTCATCAGTATACTAGCCTACCCTTTGGAGTACCATCTGCATATGCAATCTTCAAAGGACATTGGAGTCTTTTGCAAAGACTCCCCCGAATGGTAGTGTATATAGATGAAGTTCTGATCACAGGGTCAACCGATACCGAACACTTGGTCAACCTGGGGGAGGTGCTAAGAAGATCCATGGAAGCCAGCGAATGATTAGAGGAGGAAAAATGCACATTTCAAGTGCCATAACTTACCTGGACGCCATAAGTTTGCATCCAGTAGAAGAGAAAGTTCGGGCAAGAAAAGATTCATCCTCACTATCCAATGTAACTGAACTTAAGTCCTTCCTGGGTATGATCAACTACTATAGCTGTTTCTTGCCCAACTTATCAACTCTGTTGGCAACATTACACTTGTTAAAAAAGAATCACCGTTACTCGTGGAATTCACAACAGGAAGAAGCCTTTGTGGAAGTAAAGACACTATTGCATTTTGTCATGTTTATTGGTTCACTATGACCCATCGAAAGAGTTGGTATTAACTTGTGATGCCTCTCCTTATGGTGTGGGAGCTGTGTTATCACATAGAATGGAAAATGGATCAGAAAGACCCATTGGCTATGTCTCAAGAACTCTCTCTACAGCTGATAAGGGTTATTCCCAGCTAGAAAATAAAGGTTTATCGGTGATATTCAGAGGGAAGAAATTCCACCAGTACCTGTATGGATAACATTTCACCATTGTGTCGAACCATAAACCATTAGTGGGTTTATTCAGTGAGGATCATTCTGCCAGCAGCATCTGCAATAATACAATGTTGGGCTTTGATATTATTTGTGTATGGCTATGAACTCTCCTGGGTTACATATTGAAAATGCAGATGCACTCAGTCACTTCACGTTACTAGATAGCATTGTACATGCTCCAGTGCCACAAGAAGTTGTGCTGGTACTGAATTTCTTAGACTCTTCATCTGTGTGCATGAAGCAAATTAGGAATTGGATGAGCAGAGATCTAATTTTGTCGAAAGTCAGAGACCTTGTTTTGCAAGGATAGCCAAAATCGCCTGTATCTGCAGAGATGAGACCATTCCATGCCAGAAAAAGAGAGTGAAGTTGTCAAGGTGGAATCTTGTTGTGGGGATCAGGAGTTGTTGCCCCTTCGTAAAGAAGAGAACCACTCTTGACAGAGCATCATAGTGCGTATCTAGGCATGTCAAAGGTGAAAATGTTTGTGCGAAGCTATGTCTGGTGGCCATGCATTGACACTGACATTGAAAGCATGGTCAAGCACTGTCTCCAGTGTCAGCAACAACAGAAGTTGCATGTTTCAGCTCCACTGCATCCGTGGGAGTGGCCTGGTCAACCCTGGGTTAGACTACATATAGACTACGTAGGCCCACTCTTAGGTAGATGTTTTTGTTGATGGTAGATGCACATTCTAAATGGATGGATGTGTATGAAGTCAAATCACCATCATTGAGTGCAATTATTGAGAAGCTGCGTCATTGTTTCAGCATACATGACCTACCTGAAATCATCATGTTATTGTGTACAGTTTTGGTCTCCTTATCTGAGGAAGAATGTTCTTGCTATAGGGAGAGTGCAGCGAAGGTTTACACAACTGATTCCTGGGATGGCGGGACTGACATATGAGGAGAGATTGGGTTAGGATTATATTCGCTGGAGTTCAGAAGAATGAGGGGGGATCTCATAGAAACGTATAAAATTCTAACAGTACTAGACAGAGTAGGTGCAGGAAGGATGTTCCCGATGGTGGGGGAGTCCAGAACCAGGGGTCACAGTCTGAGGATATGGGGTAGACCATTTAGGACTGAGATGAGGAGAGATTTCTTCACCCAGAGAGTGGTGAGCCTGTGGAATTCGCTACCGTAGAAAGTAGTTGAGGCCAAAATATCGTATGTTTTCAAGAAGGAGTTAAATATAGCTCTTGGGGCGAAAGGGATTAAAGGTTATGGGGAGAAAGTAGGAGCAGGCTATTGAGTTGGATGATCAGCCATGACCATGATGAATGGTGGAGCAGGCTCGAAGGACCGAATGGCCTACTCCTGCTCCTATTTTCTATGTTTCTATGTCATTTCTGATAATGGTACAGTGTTTATCACTACAGAGTTTCAGTGATTCATGAATTTAAATGGAATCAGACATATTAAAACAGCTCCTTACCATCCCTCATCAAATGGCTTAGCCGAGAGAGCTGTGCAAACTTTCAAATTTGGAATAAAGAGGTTATCAGGAGGTACTCTAGAAGCTCGACTTTCCTACTTTCTTCCCAATTATCGCACCATTCAACTATGGGTTCAACACCATTTGAGTTATTGATGAAATGCTGCAAACATACAAGCCTGGTGTTTCCAAAGGTAGAGAGGAATCAGAGTAGTCAAAAATTGAATCACAATATTCACAGCAAAGCTCGCACATTCAATATATGTGACATAATATTTGTGTGAAATTTCAGAAGTGGGCCTTGCTGGGTTGCTGGAACCATTGTCTCAGAAAATGGTCCCTTATCCTTCGAGGTGGATGACAGAATCGTTTGAAAACACGTGGGCCATATTCGTGGTAGAGAGACATTCCAACAACTATCTATTCTGTCTATGATTAACCTTGAACCATTAATCCCTGAGGTGACAGGCCGACCTAGAATAGACATGCTCGATGTCTCTTTAGAGCTGCTAAGCCCAGGACTGCCACTTTCTAATGACATATCTCGTGCTGCAGTTCCTTCTCAAGTCGATCCCGTAGAGGAACCTCAAGTGATAGAGCTGCGCCGCTCTAACTGAATAAAGAAAACAGCTCATAGACATAGGGCGGAATTTTCCCAGATTTGCACAAAGTGCGGCAGTGGGCAGGTAGAATGGAGTCCTACCCGCCAACGAAAATGGGGGGTTTTCAAGCCGTATCACCCCAAGCCCACCACATTATTATTCACTCCCGCGAAACTGCCGTTTCCATGGCGGGCGGGCTCTCATTCGCCCGCTCACCATCACCCCGCCGTTGCATCGCGCTGGCCACCATCTTTAAAATGCAGCCGCCAGCACAGTGCTCATCACCACCAGCTCACCACCACTGCTCTGGAGATATGGCCAGCAAAGGAAAAAAGACTGCAGCCCCCGCTTCAACGACGGGTCCCTCGAGCGACTGCTGGGTGTCGTGGAGGCCCGCTGGGATGTGCTCTACTCCGGCTCTAGCCGCAGGATGAGGAGCAAAGTTACCGATCTTGCTTGGGAGGCGGTGGTCAGTGCAAACTCCTTGCAGAGAAGGACAGCCACCCAGTGACGCAAAAGGATGAATGATCTCCTCCGCTCTGCCAGGATAAGTCACTCTTTTTTCATTCCCAACTCTCACACTCACAAACCCATCGCACATCCACAGGGCCCTCACTCACTGCCAGTGCAAGTGACATCACCATTCATTCTTTCACACACACCGTCATTGTCCTCATCCCTATCCGTGGGACCACTCACCACCGACACAAGCCAGGCATACTCATCATCTGGCCCGGCAGACGTCCTGATACACTCTCCCTACCTCTATTCATGCAGGACAAACTGGCTCACAACAGGAGGGAAAGGTCACAGACAGGTGGAGGGATGCCAGAAATCAAAGTTCTGTCAGAATTTGAAAACAGAGCCATCCAGCTGGCCGGCGATGACCAGGACCGGTCCTGTGCAGACGGTGAGGTCGGCGCTGCTCTACCAAGTGAGGATCCAGCAACATCCATCAGACAACCATGCCGTGAGTGATGTGTCCTCTTTCACAGGCCACTGCCAAGCACTAATTATCTCCCCTTTGCTTTTGCAGGCAGATTCGTAAAACAGCCAACAGAGTCCATGACCCAAGGCCTCTAATCAAGCCCTGAAGAAACCTCTGAAGAGGAATCTGAAGACACCCTCCTGAAGACCTGTTACAACGCTCACCCACACCCTCCACCAGTGCCGAGACACACCTTGGTGGGACCTGGCTATAGAGCAACCTTGGGACCACAATCTGGTGAGCACATTGCACTTTCTGATCCACAGCAGGTGGAGGCAGGGACTTCCCAGGCCCCCGGTACTCGGTGGGCTGATGGAGACCAGAACGTTGCTGAGTCCGAGTCAGATGACGAGCCTCTGGACTCAGTCATGTCACAGTTGCTGGAGCTGCAAAGGCAAGCTAGGGAACATCAGGAAGGGATGTCCGCTGCACTCCTCAGATTGCAAGGCACGATGGAGGAGTCCATCTGTCTTCAGGCTGATGTGATAGCGCCGGCATGCCAACGCACCGAGGTCAACACTGGCAGGATGGCAGCTGCCAAGGAGACCTTGAACCAGGGCGTCACTCCTGCACTGCTGCGCGGGCTGATCCCATCGCTGATGCCATAGCTGGTCTCCAACAGTGTGTACACAAGAGGGATGCTGGGCAGCTCGTTCTCACCCCAGCTACCCCTCCCACTCATGGAGTCAGCCAGGGGCCCTCGGGCACCCACAGGGAAGAGGATCAGCAGGTGCACACTCCGGGCCATCCACCCAGTTGACACTGGGAGTGACCGGACCCCCTCTTCCTGTGACCTCCAATGCTCCAGCTTCACGGGCCGAGAAGGGTCTCACTGCCACACAGCAGGACCCCAAAGGTAGGCTGGTGCCCTCCATGTCTCAGCCCTCCAGAGGACGCCCGCCAAGGTCATCACAGACAGGGCGTCACAGTCAGCAGGCTGCCTCCACCTCCGCTGTGGATGTCCGAGGAGCATCAAGACGTAGCGGCAGGGTTAGGAAAGTTCAGTAAAAGTAGTTGCACAGCCTGGGCACGGGTGTTGATCACTTGTACATACTGTTCACTATTGTCAATAAACTCCTAAAAATGTCCCCCTGCCTGTGGCTCCTTGTCCTGATGAGCAGTGTCCCTGTCACTCAGATGTGAAATCTTTCTACACAAGATAAAGGCAGGTGTCTCAGTCCAGGGCCTCTTCCCTGTGCTCTGTGCAGCCTTCAGACCACAGTGATGGTCCAGCCCCACACTCCTTGGAAACATTACTATTGCCTGCACCTCGGCAGTGCTGGTCTTTGCTGTCAGAATGTAGTGGGCAGGCGTCCAGATTTCTCTCATATTCTCTGTGTTCTCTCAGCACCTTTAAGGTGGGGCTGGCCCCCATCACACCAGCATCTGCGACCAGTGATGCTGTGCACCAGCTCCTGGAGGGCTGAGTGCTGAAGGTGGACACAGCATCAGATGCATCTAAAATTTCATGGCTGTGTCTCTGAGATGTTCCTGATCATGGAGCGCAAGCAAGCTGCCCTCGGCCAGACAAGAGTCAGACATTCTCAGAGGTTATGTGAAGATCTATGGAGTGTCCTCACTGCATGTTGTCATCATCCTCCTGCCATCACGTGACTATTAGGGCCTCCACTGCATCCGCATGGCAGGAGCATTCTCACAGGGGGTATTGGTGCTGCGATAAGCCAGACTGGAGTCAAACGTTCACATCTGTGATGTGAGGATCTATGGGGTCACCTCACTACATGTCGTCATCATCCTCCACAAATCTGGCAGCTATGAGGGCCTCGTCTAGCCAGTGCGAGAGCCTCATCCTCGTCGTCATCACCACCAAGGACCCCCTCGGCCTCATCCCCATCAGCATCCTTCTCATCCGAGGTGACCTCCAGCTCCTCCATCTCCTCCTTAGCCAGCTCCCCGTTGCAGCGCCCGGTTGTAAAGGGCGCAACAGATGATGACGATGCGTGACACCCACTGTGGACTGTATTGCAGGACACCACCAGACCAGTCCAGGCACCGGAACCGCATCGTCAGCATCTCAATGGTCTGCTCCACCAAGTTGTGTGCTGCTCCATGAGCCTCATTATAGCGTCGCTCTACTGCAGTCTGAAGCCACCTCATGGACGTCATCAGCCATGGCCTCTGCGGGTAGACCTTGTCCCTAAGGAGCCAACCCTGTAGCCTCTGTGGACACTGGAAGACTGCAGGGATCTGCGAGCGACTCAGGATGTAGGCATCATGCACACTCCCTGGAAACCGTGGGCAGATCTGCAGGATGAGTTTCTGGTGGTCACGTACCAGCTGCATGTTCAGTGAGTGGAAGCCCTTAAGGTTGAAAAAGTCCACCAAGAGTAGCAACAGAGACCTGAGCACCACGAGTGCAGTCAATCGCACCCTGCGCCTATGGGAATCCCAAAATCAGGGCAAATCCAATGGCCCTTGCATCCTGGCTGTGCTGGTCCCGGGAGAAATGCACAAAGTTGTGTGCCATGGAGAAGATGGCATCCGTGACCTAATGGATGCATTTGTGGGTGGCGGATTGTGAAATCCCGCAGAGGTCACCTGTGGAGCCCTGAAAGAAGCCACAGGCATAGAAATTGAGCACCGGTCACTTTCAGAGCCACTGACAGTGGATGCCCTCCATGTTCCCTTGGTGCCAAGTCCTGCAGTAAGTGGCAGATGTATGCCACTGGGTCCCTAGACATGTGCAGTCATTGGCAACACTGGTTCTCAGTCATCTGCAGGAATGGCAGGTGGTGTCTATAGACCCTGAGTGTCGCTAGCCACCGACCAGCCATGGCTCGCTGTCGTTCCTGGTTAGCGTTGGTGGGAGTCCCCGCTGCCCCTTCTTCATGAGGTTGCTGCTCCTGCCTTTGCACAGCCAGTAGCCTCAGTCGCTCTCTCCTCCATCTTCTATGATCTCTGTAGGCCACCAGGCATACAGCTAGGTCACCAGGATCCATGGTCCTGATGTGGTCCCCCTGCAGCATGAAAGAGAGAGAGACGTGATTATCATGGCCTGTACTTAGCACCTTTCCTGGCCCTGTATGACTGTCCCTTAACACTTCACGGAGAGTGCTGGTCACCCCTCGGATGGCCAAAGATGAGTGTGTTGCATGGCTGCCCTGTCAACCTGCAACATGGGGGAGACAGGTCCCACCTGAGATGCTGAGGTTACAATGGGCTGTGAGCGCCTCCAGCAGTGACTGCTACATGGCCAGTGTTGGCGAGGAGATTGCAGTGTGCAGTCCAACTGCTCCGTGGACAATGAAGTGGTGGTGGACTTGTAGTCTGTGCCACCGGGATTGGTGGGGGTGGGGTACGGGGGTAAGGTATAGAGTGCTTGGTGGCCCTTTGGTGCCACCACGTTGCTTACATGGGTGGGCAGGCTAGGAGCCTGACCCCAATCATATCACTGTGCCTGCGCCTGATCTGTCATAGGTGCAGAGGCATGGTCAGTTTATACAGGTGTCCCTAATGCGTGGCCACTCCCCTTGCTTACCCTGCCCCCCCCCTCCCACCCCAATTTCCTGAGCGCGGGATGCAGCGCCAGGGCAGCACTTAACCCCCACCCTCCAACAACAATGGTTGCCTCCGAGGCTGGTCAGCACTTATCCCCGGACACCCCCCCATCCCCCAGAGCAGTGGTCGCTGGGGCCAGGCATCAGTTGTCCCCGCGGCCCAGCACCCTGAGGCCTGTAAACAACAGGCAAGCTGTGGAGAACACTGTTGCTCACTCACCTCAGTTCCCCCAAGGTGAAGGCTGACAAGTGCATGTCTCCTCTGTGCTGTTGTGAAACACGTCAGCGTGCTTTCTCACCAATGTGGACGGACAATACGGTGGGTTCCAAGAGCCTAGCGGGATGGCCTTTTAATTATATGTTAATGTATTACAATTAGCTCCCCGCCGACCGATGGTGGGAAATGTGGCCCGGCGTTGGTGGGCTGAGCAAACGAAGGTGAACTGCCTTCACACTGTCATGAAGCAAGTTGCACCATATTTTCCGCGCATGCCGCCTATCACGGCCGCGGCTAGCGTGCTCAGAAAATTCCATCCTTAATCGTTAATCATCTGAAGTTGTATATGGGGAGAATTTTCTCCCCTTTGGGGTGGGGTTGCATGGGCGTGGGCGAGCGCGCAGCTGATTACCGCCCACAATCGGGCACGTGCTGCCATTTTACATGGGTGGGCCAATTGAGGCCCGCCCAGTGTGATGCAGACCCGGAAGCGCTGAGCGCTCCCTGTGCTGGCGGGGGGAGTTGGTTGAGTCGGGGCCTGCACTCTTTCACGCATGCCTCAGGGAAATTAGTGCGGTTTTAAAAAATTTTAATAAAGAAAAAAAATTAAGACATGTCCCCTCATGTGACAGTGTCACATGAGCTGGGACATGTCTATGAACTTTATTAAAAGTTTTTTATTAAGTTTTAAAAATCTTCATGAAACCTCATCCTGCCCGTGGATGAGGTTTCATGATAAATGCGAAGGCCGCCTGGGCTCTTCGCCTGCAGCTCAGTTAATTATTTAAATTCATTTTTAAATGGTCTTAATAGGCCTTTGACAGTTCAGTGGGTGTGCAGCCAACTCCACCCAATGTCACCACGCGTCATTTTACGCATCTGGGAGTAGGGCCCGCCCCCGCTCGCCGACCCAAAGATTCTGGCCTACATGTATATGGTATTGGATATTGAAATGTTCTGTGGAATTAGAAATTGTAAAAAAAAAGGGGGAGGAAATGTGGTAACTATAGTTATGGCATCTCCTTCTGTCTATCAAGAGTCACTTGATGTTCTTGGAGGCTGTGACCAATGAGCCTTAAGTGTGGGTCGCGGGGGCTTCCTGATCGAGCATGTAGCATTTCAAAAACTCTCTGTAATAAAGGCTAAGAGGGCAGATGAGGAGAATTTTTTTCACCCAGAGTGCGGTGGGAGTCTGGAACTCACTGCCTGAAAGGGTGATTGAGTCAGAAACTTTCATAATTTTTAAGAAGTATTCAGATATTCACTTGCCTTGCCATAGCCTCCAGGGCTATGGGCCAAGCGCTGGAAAGTGGGATTAGTGTCGTCAGATCTTTGTTGACCGGCGCAGACACGATAGGCCGAATGGCCTCCTTCTGTGCTGTAAATGTCTATGAGCCTATCTGTTTCTTGTTGGAACCTGCCTGCTCCGTCAAGCCATTACAACCATGTTGGACAATATGATAAAGAATAGTAAGGCTTTTTGTTTCCTCATAGCTGATCTGAAAATGGCAGAAAGAGGTACAAAGTATGATGTGTTAAAAACGCAATGGCAGATGTAAACCAAAGTGATATATTTTTAGTGCTTTAACAATAAGTGTGCTTCAGAGAAGAAATGAGACCCATTAAAGTTGCAAATGAAACAGAAAGCTAGGATGAACTTAGGTACTTAATATACGAAATTATTATTTTCTCCAAGTTTTCATTAGGGAAGGAAGACATGTCTGCTCAAATTGCAATAACTGAATTAAAATTAAAGAATTTCTTAAAAATAACATAAATATCCAAGGCAAGTGTAAAATGTTCAAAACAAATAAATCCTCAATGAAAGATAGCATTTAGGAAGCATAAACCTATAATTCCCTTCTCCATCATCTGCTTAATCAAGACTCCCATTGGGCATCCATGTTATCCTCTTCGAACATTCCCTCTGGTCTCACCACTCTCTGGGTAACATCACTTCCCAATTTCTTCCTCTGAATAACTACCCTTTACTCTTACTCCTACCGTCTGTTTTTTGTGTTGAAAGCAGCTCAGAATCCATCTGCCACTTGCACCCTGACTCCACATTCTCTGATCTGAATTATTTGTCTATCATGTGGTGCCTTATTGAAGACCTTTTGAAAATCTAGATTTTTTTTCTTTATTCTTTCATGGGATGTGGGCATCGTTGGCAAGGCCAGCATTTGTTGCCCATCCCTAATTACCCTTGAACTGAGTAGCTTGTTGGGCCATTTCAGAGGGGCAGTTAAAAGTCAACCACATTGCTGTGGTTCTAGAGTCACGTGTAGGCCAGAAGATTTCCATTAGTGAAGCAGATGGGTTTTTATGACAATCAATGGTTTCATGATCACCATTACTGAAACTAAGGCCAGGATTTTCCAGCCCTGCTAATGAACATTTGGCTACCTCTCCAAATTTTCCATCACACCCACAACAGGCCTGAGTCCAGCCTAGATTTTTTGTTCCTGATTTGTTCATTAATTGAATTTAAATTCCACTAGCTGCCATGGTGGGATTTGAACCCATGCCCCCCAGAGCAGTAACCTGAGCCTCTGAATCACTAATCCAATGGCAGTGTCACTATGCCAATGTCTCCCCATAAATTACATCTACTACATTACCCATGTCTACTCTCTTGCCTCTTCAAAAAATTCAATAAGATTGGGTAAGCAAGTCTTTCCCTTTTGAAATCCATGCTGACTATTCATGTTTACATTTTGGATTTCTAGGTGTTCTTCTATTCTATTCTTTAGTCAAGAGTTTATTATTTTTCCTACTGCCAATGTTAAGCTGACTGGTCTGTAGTTATCTGGACATGCCCTATTTCACCTCTTAAATCAAGGTCTAACATTGACTTTCTGCCAGCCTTCTGGCACTACCCCTTACTCTAATGAATTATTAACTAGGTATAGCACTGCATCTGCTACCTCTTCCTTTCTAGACCAGAGGTTTCATCTTTTTTAAGTTTGATTTGTTTATTTAATATTTCACCTCTTTTTATTTTAATTGCAGTCATATTATTTCTAATCTCATTATCCAATGTCATGTTCACCTGTCCTGTTACCCTGGTAGCAGAGTAATTATTTAATATTTTTGCCATCATTGCCTGTGATATTATCAAGTTCATCAATGAATGGCTCTATTCTCATTTCCGTGTTTTTATGTCTGTAAAATATTTTTTTTTAATTTTCTTAGCTCTTCTTTGCCTTCCTTCTTGTTTTTTGTCTTCTAATTTTTTCATATTCTCCCTTGTCATGCTGTCCCCTGCTGTTCATATACTTAGTTAATGATTATTTTTTAATGTCAATTTTTACCTTATGCCTTTATTCATTTTAATTTTAGTGTTTAGGTTGTTCTTGTTTTTTACTGGAATATTTCTTTCCTGCACTCTTGAACACTGTTTTAAGATTCCTATTGTGCTCTACATCACTGTTTTCTAATATTATTGCCCATTTAATTTTACCAAGATTTATTCTCAGCACTTTAAAATTGGCTTTTCTCCAATTTATAATCCCGGTTTTTGTCATACTAATGCCCTTCTCTATTATCTTAAAGCGTAAATTATTCCCGTCACCATAGCATAGGTATTCCCCAACTTTTACTTTTATTATCTGCTCCGGCTCAGCCTCCATTACTAGATCCATTTGTGAATTCTCTTTGTGGGCTTCTTACATGTTAGGTTAGAAAGGAGTCCTGTACACATTGTAGGAACCCTATTCTCTTTTCCCCTTTATTTGCCTTTTCTCGCCAATTAATATAAGCATAGATTAAATCACCCAGATTAAATGTAGATTAAATATCACCCATTTTCAAAAGGCTGACAAAGCAAACACAAGGAACTAGTGACCCATTCATCTAATTTCAATGTCATGCACTGTAGTGCCACTGATTGTTGGGAGTAAATTTGAGGATCACCTTTATGCTAACCTTATAAACAACATTTCTGTCCTTATTATGCATGCTTGACTGCAAGTCCAGACCAATAAAAACATTAGCTCAGTAGGGAATCTGTTTTGACAAGTGAAATGAATTGTTGGCTATGCTTGATTGGCACCCTTAATTGGTTATAATGAGTCCTTTTTTCTGTTATCTCCTTTGTCAATGTCCCAATGTTTATTTGGAAAAGATTAATAAGTGTGAAGTGTTTGAAGCCTCCGTTATTGATACTTTAATAATCTGCCTGATTGATGCTTTTACAGGGTTGTAGGAATAGCAGTTTCTTTTTCAAAGGACATTTCTGAGAGTGTTGTTTTTTTCTTCTCAGCAGTTGTACACTTGCCATTGTTATATGGCTCAGTGGTTATGTACATAGTGCATACTGGTTGAATCGGATGAAAGGGGAATGAGTTGGCATGGAGAGCATGAGGGGCCATGGGGAGTGGCTGGGGCATGAATTGGCATTGAGTTGTAATGGAGGGCATGAGCGGCTATGGGGAATGGGTGGAGAAGTGAGGTAGTGTGAGCGTTGAGGGCTATAGGGCATAACTGCTTTTATTACAAATGAGATGAAGTCCTAGAACACCAAGGTTGGCTGTCTGACAAGCTCACTTTGGCACTCACCCATTCCCATGGCCACTGAGGGTCTGCCTCTGGGGTTTGCAGGTCCAACTCTATCCTACACCACCCACACTCCACCCGAAACAAAAATTGTGAGTGGCTGGTAACTTTAAACCAAGGTGGTTCTTTTTTCCAGGATATTTCCCATCTCGGGGAAACCTGCCTTGGTAGCAAAAACCTGGCCCGAGACTCTATGGGTGGGATTTTCCAGTCCCGACTGCCGGTGGGATTTACCAGTGCCACCAAATTCAATGGACTTCTGGCTGGCTCACTGTATCCGCCACAGGGAAACCCACATTGGGGAACCTGCCGTGGCAGGGCCAGAAAATCCCGCTGTATAGTTCTATGAGCAGAATTTCCCATATCGCCTGCGGTGGGTTTTGTCTCAGCGGAAGCGGAGAACCCAGCAGCAAAAAAGTTGGAAATCCGCCGGTGTAAAAACAGTTTGCAATTCTGCCGATGGCGGATTAATGGAGGGTCAGTTGTCCCGCCAGCTAGTGGCGTGAATGCCATTTGCATTCATTAACTTGTCATGAATGTTCATTAAAGCAGCTGCTCGCTGGAATCTTGTCACACCTTCCAATCTTCCGTCATACCAGCGGGAAATTACATCAGCCTCAACCCATTTGAAAAGGAGTGACATGCAGAAGTCAGACCTCAGTTCGCTTGTGAGTGAAACATACATAGCCTACCTGGCATAGTGCTGCGCCCGCCTTGTTGCGATGAATGCCACACTGTTGGAGCTGCAGGGTTGGTGAGCCTTTGCTCTTAACATATGTTGTCCCAAAGAACACCACTGTGCTGTGTTACTCATACAAGCCTCTACTTTCAGACCCTGACCAGCACTGCGGCTGGGGTTGGGGAGTGCAGGGGTCTTCTACTCCTGGTGGCTGACACCGTTGTCCACAAGGACACCACTGTGCAGTGGCAGTCAAGCAGAATTCCAATTTCAGAAACTAGTACTTCAACTGGGGTGAGCTGTGAGACGAGGGTGGGGATGACAAACACAAGGTGGGCGTTGGGGAAGGAAGGCTGTGGAATGGCAGTGAGGGGGGGAAGGGCGAACAGGAGTGTACCTTCCTGGGGTCGCCCTCTAACTTGTTGTGGCTGCAAGAGTGAGCAGGAGTCTGCTTAGAAAGAAAGGAGGATGAAAGCCACTTTGCGATGAAAGCCACTGAAAGCCAATGGCTTGATTAGCACTATTAAAGGGCTGCTCAGAACTTAGTGGCTTCATATCACAGTCACTGCACCTCAAAGGTAACACATAGGAATTAAGAATTTGGGAATGCAGGCAATAGTAAAGGAGGCACAGCGGCATCATATATGGAATTCCATCAATAAAGTAAACATGTTCACCAGATGAGACACTCCGAATGGGACAAAGGGCATCCATTCATTGACCATGAGCAATTGATTGGTCATTAATATGCCACATCAGAGATTGGAGCACAGAACTAGGTTGGGTCATTCATCTTAATTAAAACTTAGCATCCCACACAGGGATCAAGATGTTACCCCTTGTATCATTAATGCCTTCAATGTTTCCTTTCAGGGAGAAGTCAAAAGCACACATTGATCCAGGGCGCAATGCTGCCTTTGTCAGGGTTCTAACGTGATGGAGGAGGTGAAGGAGGGAGAGGCGATTCCGTGTGCAGCTCCAGCAGGAGGGACAGGGTCAAGCGGAGCCAGAGCATGAACAGGGAGGTCAGGAGGAGAGACCCAGACAATGGAGGCAAATCACCAGACCTAGAGTTTATTGTAGAAGAGTCTTCTATTTACAGACGAGTGAGAGGCAATGCTACTCACTTCTGCGCTTGACCCGAGCTCTGGTACATCACATATATCACATTCGTTGTGAAGACCTGACGTCAAGTGGAGTAGAGGGTATCCTCTGCCAGTGGCTTTGAAGGTGACCGTAGCACTCAATTTCTTAGCCTCTGGCACTTTCCAAGGATCAACAGGGAACCTGTGCAGCATCTCTCAGTCTGCACCACATCAATGCATTAAGGACGTCACAGATGCTCTTTACAGGAAGGCCCATCATTATGATAGGTTTGCTCTGGACGAAGATAGCCAGGCTGCGAGATTCACTGGCTTCACTGCTATCTCAGGCTTCCCTAAGAGTGCGGGGTGCAATAGACTGCACCTATGTGGCTATACGGGCTCCATGGCAGCAGCCACTAATGTTTATAAACCGCAAGGGCTTTCATTCCAGCAATGTACAACTGGTGGGTGATCACCGGAAGCACATACTGCACGTTTCTGCACGGTACCCTGGGGGTTGCCATGACTCCTACATTCCTGTGTCACCCCCATGTGCCTGAGATTTTCGAGGGGCCATATGTCTGCAGGGATGGGTGCTAGGACCCGAGGGCACATCCTCAGAGTAAAGAGAAGACCTTTTAGAACAGAGATGAGGAGAAACTTCTTTAGCCAGAGAGTGGTGAATCTATGGAATTCATTGCCACAAAAGGCTATGGAGACCAGGACATTGAGTGTATTTAAGACCGAGATAGATAGCTTCTTGATTGGTAAGGGGATCAAAGGTTACGGGGAGAAGGCAGGAGAATGGGGTTGAGAAACTTATCAGCCATGATTGAATGGCGGAGCAGATTCGTTGGGCCGAATGGCCTAATTTCTGCTCCTATGTCTTATGGTCTTATGCCATATTGCATACAGCTAACCAGTTTAGTTTAGTTTAGTTTAGTAGTGCTTTAGTCTCTGTCTTCTGTATGCTAGGACTCTTGTACAGTGCTACTTGTGGCTGCAGCATGGCTGGTGGAAGGTTTTTGACTTTCAGTGGCCTTGAAAATGGCATCAAGATGGTCTGGATCTAGGACGTTGTTAGGAAATCTTTAAACACAGTTAAAGTACTCCTCATGATTCAGGCTGAAATGTATTGCCCAAATGCAAAATAAAGACAAAAAGCTAAAAGCCTGTTCTGCCGAAGGGTCATGAAGACTCGAAACGTTAACTGATTTCTTCTCCACCGATGCTGCCAGGCCTGCTGAGTTTTTCCAGGTAATTCTGTTTTTGTTTTGCCCAAATGCAAGTTTATTACTCAGACACCAATAGCATAATAACTATTACGGTCTTACAATAAATTCATACAACTTGGTTTCTTGAAGGCCCAAGGTGATCAAACTTGGCCTCTGTAGATATTGAACTTCCGAATGTCCTGTGAGTTTGGACCTTAGAGGGCTACTCCCTGATATATTGTGTTCCCTTTCTTTGTGAGTTATAACACATGGTACCTAGATATTGATGTGAGTTCCTCCTTGTCCACCCTCCAGAACTGAGATGATGGCCATCTTGATAGTTTAACTGTTAAGCAGTTAATATCACAAAACTACAAGATGATCTAGGCAATCTCAAATAGCTAATTGTTACTGTTTGGATATTTCCATTGTTCTGGCCAATACCAGATACTAGCACCTGATGGGGGATGTAGCCAACATGTCTACTGTAGTTACTACTCCCATTGTTCTGGACAATAAGCATGTTGATACAAATTCCAATTCCGGTGATCACATCGAGATATGATTAACTTATAGGACTCAGGAAAATTCTAACATGACAGGTGACAGACAGCACCATCTCAGCAAGAGTGGCAGCAGTCTGCCTTAGGAGGCAACAGCAAAGCTGCAGATGACTGGTGGAGTGGGAGAACCAATGCTCTCTTTCTGAGAGAAGACAAGAAGCTCATGCTCCATGGATCCACTACCACCCCCCTGAGGTGACACCTCTGTTGAAGGACAGGTTGCTGGGCTGTTGAGACACCTTGCAAGTTCTTTGAGCACAGTAATCCACAGTCATAATGACAGCAGCTTGAGTGTCCACTGCAACATTCAGACATTGGGTGGTTGCTGCTTGTTCTGCAATGGAAATAGCAACATTGTCCACGAGACACTGCACCATAGTTGGTCCATCTGTATGCAAACAGAGTTGATCACTGCTTCCATGTTGGAAAGTATGGGCGTCAAGCTGTGTACAAAAGCCTGTGCCAAATTGATGTCAGGATCCTCCCTGCTCCTTGTCATTTATCACAGGCTCTTTGTTAGATTTCTCATTGCACCAAGCATTTGGTTCTGTATTCCGATTAGTCCCCTTATGTAGGTTGCCTCATCGAGGTGCTTACCTGAGTTCGCTACAACAGAACCTATGTGTAACTTTGTTCTCTGGTGAGTTGTTACCTGCACTATTCTTTCCCGCTATCCTGGCTGCAGCCTAATCATGCCTGGTGTGTCACCAAATTCAGATCCTTCATTTCTCTCCTACAACACGCACAATGTCAGTATCTGATTGGTGACTGCAAGTGTGAAATTAAATGATAATGCTATGTCTTTAGCAACACTCTGTTTGCTCCACTGCCTGGCCAGATTGGCAGTTCATTGGTATCTGAAGGGGAAAAGGCACAAGGGTAAAGTTGTGGTGAGGGGAGGGGGGAAAGTAAGATGGGTATTCTTAGACTTGTCAGTTTGTCAATCAGAAGAGACTGCAGCAGGTCAAGAAATTGGCTCACCACCACCACCTTCTCAAGGGCAATTTGGGATGGGAAACAAACGTTGGCCTAGCCAGTGACGCTCACATTCATGAGCAAATTAAAAAAATAACTGTGGAACAAATAGGAAGTGGGATGTGAGAAGGGGGTTAGGGTATGAGAATATCATCAGCTTTGCTGGTTTCAGCCCCACCACTGGCCATGGTCTAGGCAATAGTTGTTCTAAAAATGACCAGCACTGTTTGCTCCAGGAGCTATGGGACATACATGCATGCATGTCCCTGTTCGGCTAGCTCCTGCAGCATTTGGTTGTCCGCCATCTTGTTTTGTGCAAGAGAGGCAGTGGCCTGAATATTATGCTCCCTTGCTTGCGGGTTTGTGAGCATGAAATAGCATGGATGGGCTTCTCGCTGGGTTCCCAACCACCCTGACCTCCCTGCAATTTTACATTGGGGTGCGTGAGGCCTGGGGCATGCTGCCTGCCCTTCCCCAGTTGAGGCTCTGAGTGGCCAATTAAGCCTCAATTTTTAGGCTGGCGGGAGGAGTTCCCGGGTATGGGGGAATCGCAAAAAATAATAGGGTTTAGGCTTCGGTGGGGTCCGGTGGGGGGGCACCTCCATCAGAAGCTCCCTTTTAACTTCGGGCGCCCCCACCCCCACCCCCGCCCATCTTAAGGCCTGGTAATCGCTGGACCTCCCTCCCAGCCCCCAACCTCTCTCCCGAAACCCAATACTTCACTGTCCACCACCCCCCCCCACCCCGTCCCCCCCCGTCCTGGCTCCTCCCTTACCCTTCCTGCTCTGAGACCTGCAAAATCTACCTTTTCCTGGAATTCCAAGGGGAGAATTTTCTCCCAATCGTGCTGGCTGGGCGGGAGCGGGCACGGGAGGGCGCTCAGCCGATTACTGCCCCTGATTGGCTACACGCCACCATTTTACGTTGGCTGACGAATTAAGGCCTGCCCAGCGTGACGCACACCTGGCATGCGCACAAAAGAGCCTAGAAATCTCCCTGAGATACGGAGCTGCCTTATGGAGATTATTTTCATTGTGAAAGGTTGAAAAAGAGAATTAAAAAAATTACTCAGACATGTCCCTTCATGTGACAGTGAGCTGTGACATGTCAATGAATTTGAATAAAAAACGTTATTTGATTTATAAACCCTTCATGAAACCTCATCCCGCCTGTGGATGAGGTTTCGTGAGAAATGCGAAGGCTGCCTGGGCTCTTCGCCTGCCCGCCAACATTAAGGTTGGATGGGCAGCCCAGTCAATTAGTTTAATTAGTTGTTAAATGGCCTTAACAGGCCTTTGACAGTTCGGTGGGTGCGCAGCCGACTGACTCCGCTGCATGCCCGCTGAACTAAAGATCGGAATGTCGCATGGTGACGTCAGGACGTACGCCCGATGTCACCATGCGTCATTTTACACATCGGCAAGTGGGACCCACCCCTGCACAATGACCAGAAGATTCAGGCCCACAACTTTGACTCCAGGGACTGCTTGTGGTCCCAGCCTGTCCACTGCAGCATATGGTGCTGTAGAGACCAGAGAGCTGCTGGCCAATCAGATTATCAAGCAGCTCTCTAAAGTGGGACTTTCTCCCAAGTGAGGGGTGGAAGTCCACCTGTGGTCAATTGACACTCAGTGGAGCGTGAAATGGCTGTAGGGCAAGTAGTGTCAGCAGGAATGTGCTCCCCAGCAACTCTTTGGATGGCATGATGAGAAATCCCACCAACCTAAAGATTCTGGCCATTATCTCACTGAGTGCCATGAAATCTGTTTTGGTGATGTGGCTGGCATAGCTGAATAGCTGGCAGCATGTGCAGGCTGTGAGATGTGGGTGTGAAGCTTGTAGCTTTGCTAAATCTGAGGTGAATTGAATACTAGGTTTGAGGCTTGATTGTTCGTGTGTAAGTAATGGGGATGTGATGATTTGAGCAAAGGCTGAAGCTAGTGGTGCAGTTGGTAGGATGTAACATTTGATGATGTCTTCACTGACCTTGACCACTTATGAAAGGTCATTGATATTCTTGCAGCACCCCATCCAGGTCCTTAGGCCTTGACCCCTGGCATTGATCTCCATGACTATCTGCTCCCACTGCCTTTTTGATTGTGTGCCTGTAGAGTCTCCTACCCTCCTGCAGATATAGGATATCTCCGTGCTTCAAAGAAGAGTCATTTTCAACTTGAAATGTTAACTCTGTTTCTCTCTTCACAGATTGTCATTTGAAATTTGATGCTGTGTGGTCCATCCAATTTTATTCTTTTTGACTTTTCCGCAGTAGTTTGTTACAACTGAGCGGTTTGCTAATGTTACAACTGGGATGCGAGGACTGCGCAGCTTGTCTAGCCCCACTATTTCACAGGTCAGACGATTAGTGTAAATGTTTATTTCACTCACCAAAGCGGCGAATTGTTTACCTTTGCTACTGTTAGACCCAGAATAAAAGAGAATTTAATCAGGTTTCTATCAATAAACTCAGAATAATTGATTTATTATAAAATAAAACCTATGTAAAACAAATTGCAAGAACTGGTTAACACACAGTTTGTAATCTGAAAGTGTAACTAACAACCCCTCTTAAAATCCTCAGTGAAGGTGCACACACACATACACACACAAACACACACACAGAAACAAAGGACAAACAAATAAGGCCTTTGCAGAGATCGGTGATTAAAGAAGGCATTATGAAAAGGATAAAGTTCACAGGGTTTCAATGCTGTCAATCTAAACCCTTGGCCACTACCATCTAGAAGGACAAGGGCAGCAGATAGATGGGAAAATCACCACCTGGAAGTTCCCCTCAAAGTTACTCGCCATCCTGACTTGGAAATATATCGCTGTTCCTTCACTGTCGCTGGGTCAAAATCCTGGAACTCCCTTCCTAACAGTACTGTCGGTGTATCTGCACCACACGGTCCGCAGCAGTTCAAGAAGGCAACACACCACCACCTTCTCAAGGGCAACTAGGAATGGGCAATAAATGCTGGCCCAGTCAGTGAAGCCCACATCCTGTGAATTAATTTTTAAAATCATTAATTTGTATAAATTTAGAGTTACCTCTTTGCTTTTGCATTTTATGCTCCACTAATAAAACATTAGATCCCAAATGTCTATTCTTACAGTTTTATCAATGTATTCTCCTCTTTTTGAAGATATGTGTTAATAAAATCCATAGCACCTATGCTCCTCTATATGTTTAAAGTTTTACCAATTAATGTATATATTCTCTGATTATTCTTCCTCCTTCCTTCCTAAAGTTGTTTACAATTCTCTTGTTTACCACCTTCTCTGTTTTTGCGTCATTTGCAACACTTCACATTGTGTCCCCAATACTCAGTCCACTTTATTTATATATATTGGGAAAAGCAAAACGCCTGTCATACTACTAGTTACATCCCTCCAATCAGAAAAACATCTACGAATCACAGTCGCTTGACCATACAGAACTTGAAAAAGAGAGGCATGTTGCCGAAGCTTTTCATCTTGCACCAATCAGGACAAATACAAGAATACCAAATTTCAAATGATCAGACAATTTATACTACAGGAAAGTCTGATTCGCTAAGACATTGCCATGGAGAAAGCAACAGGGAACTATAGGCTCTTGGGTAATTCAAAAAAGGCTCAAGGTTCCTTTTGTATGCAGAGAATGAGTCCCTGCATATGAATGTATGTCGCTTCTAGCTTCTGCTTATGCAACCCATGCATGTACGCTGATCAAATATGGCAGGTTACCCCTGCTCCAGCTGAAGCTTGATTCAATCCAGTTCTGCCACATAGAGCTTTGCTGAAGACCATTGCATTTTATCACTAATGCCACTTTAAAAATTCCATTCCTTTAAGGGATACACAGATATTTATATGGTAGTTAAAAAATTTAACAAAGCAGTTTGGAATCATGCTAAACAAAAGCTGAAAGCTAAGAATTACATCTTTAGATTCTTTAGATAAGAATAATTTCAGACAGCATTTTGCAGGTAATGCACCTTTAACAGAAACACAACAAATCTTCAATGCAATTGATTATGAATCAGAACTGATCTTGGAAGTCCCACCCCACTCTGTTCTGATTTGTAGGAAAGCTCATTGCTATAATTTATAGAAGGGCTCTACAACCTCTGTGGTTGCTTTCACTGTCTGTTAGTATTTGTCTGTACAGTTCCGGTTGCAGACTGCTTTGGATTGTTCTACAGCAGCAGAGTCAGGATTTTTCCACCAATACTGTGTCTGCGATGGGTTCAGAGAAACATTGTTTTTCCACCTTTTTGCTTTATGCCCCTTCTTCCTTTTGCTTCAAATTATATCTCTCTGTCTTGATGGTGTTTGTTTTGAGAGCCTGGTAAGTGTATGGTCAAAGCTATGTTGCAATTGTGCCTGACAAAGGGAGCTTGCCTTTTTTTTTGCTTACTACACTGCTTGCACATCAATTCAATCTTATAAATGCATGCAGCAGTGTCCTTGAATGCTGTTTCAGTTTAATTGCTGTAACGTATTCAATATTATTTATATTTAGCCTCAACGTGTAAATTAATTTAACTGCATTGGTTGTGTATTCTGCAATGTTTGTATTCATTTAAATTCTCAAAATATGGTGTTAAATGCTCAGTATGTAATACGTATTAATACAATAACTGTGGGCTGTCATCTATTAATTGCCATAACATGTTTTAACTTTCACTCATCTGATGGATAAATAAGGCCATTATTTGATAAATTTTGATCTTTATAAACAAATGTCGTGTAGTATTGTTACTTAATAGTGTGTTTTTAATTTAAACAGTAATATTGAATTGTTTTTGAAATTAACTTTAAATAATTTATCAGAATAGCAATTCTGTGGATTTTTTTTTCATTGCAGTGTTTCATGCAGGTGTTTAAAGTTTGCTCCACTGGATGACATTTACTCCTATGGTTACAAATGATATTTGTGTGGTACCAGGTTAATATGTCTACTCTGCGGTAGTTTTGGGGGTGCCTTACTCTTAAATTTCTGGAATTATATTTGCAATTTAGTTTGGTTAAAGAAAAGTCAAAACGGTTGTGATCTCAAAATATTATTCACTTTGAATCCTTTGCCAAGGTACTGTGCATGTGGCTCCTCACCTCTGCTGAAGTGAGCAGCCATCCTGAAAGTTAATTCATTGAAACTAACATCCATTCGCATACACAGAAGTCTTTTTTATGGCTTGCATCCACCACACCGAAGACATTATGCTTCAAGATCTCACGTGTTGTTACAATTTCAAACCATTTTCTTAAAAAAAGAGAAAAATAGCAGTAAGATTATGTCAAGACTCTCTGACTTGGAGCCAAAAATTTGCATAGAGCTACAATTACTCTAATGAACCTCAGGAGTTTGCAAGCAGTTGCAATTACCACCATTTACCTATTTAGACCACCACAGTAACTACTTAAATATTGGCCTCTTTATACCAGACGTTTCAGACACTCTCGGCATGCTTTTGACCGCAAGCTGAGCTTCCATACCCATATCCTTTCTATCACAAAGACTACCTATTTTCACCTCATCACTCAAATCCCACTTTACCTCAGCCCATCTACTGCTGACTCTCACCCATGCCTTTGTCACCTCCAGATTTCACTATTCTGATGCCCTGTTGGCTGAGCATGTAAACTTCAGTTTATCCAATACGACTTGTATCCCATCCTGCTTTGGGTCTCCCAACATCTGAAAATTTAAATTATCATCTGTGTTTAACTCCATTCATGACCTCGTCCTCCTCATTTCTATAACATTCTCCACCCCTACATTACCCTCAAATTGTCCGCTCTTCTGACTCTGATCGCTGTGCATTTTAATTCCCTTAATTTTACCATTAGCAGTTGTGCCTTCAGCTGACTAGGGAATTCCCTCCTTTAACTCCTTCACCACTGGAGCTTCCTTTAAAATACTCCTTAATATCTGCCTCTTTGACCAAACTGTGCATATATCTCCTTCATTGGCCCAGTGTTTATATTTAGAACACAATTCAGTGAAGCAACTTGGGACATTTTTCAACACTAAATGCAACCGGTCATAAATGCGAAGACCTGGTTATACACAGGTGGCTCCATCTTAGCAGTTAACCATAACTAAGTTGTAGACTGCAGGATAGGATATTCAACTTGCATAGAAAACAGGAGCAAAATGGGCATAGATGCTGATACATGTGCCCAGTGACGTTGGCAAGAGACATGAGCCACATGAGGGCTCATGCCTTATTTGATTATGATTGGCATGTTACCAGTACTATTATGTTTGTTCATTGGCAGCTCATTGATTGGCAGGGTGGAACTTGCATGTCAGTGATGCCATTTTAACGAGGTACACTGTGAATCTTTTGATTCGTAGCTCTCGTTCATTTCTGCAAAATGAGGATGACAGCTAGGAGAAGCTCTCCAGCAGCTGTAGCTTTCTTCACTCTGACTTGCAACTCTTCTTCAGTGTGATCTTCCAGTTCCAATGCTCTTGGTGCAGCTAAATAACTCCACATTTTTAAAAATTCAGCAAGTGCAGCCAACACAGCCAGAAATAGGTCTGTAAGTCTATAAACAGTCTGAAACCATTAGACTTGCCTGAATGCAGCTGAGGATTTCTTTAATTAACACTGATATAGCCTCTATTCTAACTGTTGTTGCTAAGGATTTGTGGGAGAGTTTAAGAGTGAACCGATCCAATGCTCCTAAAGTACAGTTTGGCAAAAGCATCTTTAATCAGCCTCAGGACCTTAATTTACAAGTGGTTTTTAGACCCTTGCTGCTATCAGGAACACTGCCTGAATAACTAAAAGCCTCAAGTCAATACAGAATCCAGTGAAATTCTAGTGTAGTTTGGATGGAGCCGATCAGAAAAAAATATTCAAAATTACACTGAAAAATAGGTAATTGAGTTGAATTTCTACACTGCAGAGACCAAACCAATCTCTCCCTACCTTCCCACCCATCACCCCAATGGCTTAATAAAGCACCACAAGAGACCTATTCGTATTGATGAAAAAGCATGTTTTATACATTAAAGATACAGATAGTCCTTAGCACTTTTTAATAGCATCAGTACTATGGTTGACTAGTATAGATGAAGGCCATTTTCCCCAAACTTAATCATTAGTCCATTACATAATCCATTGCACCTCTATTACAAAAACTAAATGTTCCTTAAATGATTCCAAAGCTTTAACTTCCCCTAGCCTATATTCAGATCATTATTTGTGTGAAGAACTTGGCTGGATTCTGTTCTGATCCCTATAGAGTCTGATAACTTTTAAAAGTAAATTTGAGCTTCCAGAGACTAACTGAAAGGATCACATGGCAAGATTTCAAGATTTTACTTCAACGAATATATTAAAGGCAACACCAACTAAACACAGAACAAAATCAAAAATACCTGGAAAAACTCAGCAGGTCTGACAGCATCTGCGCAGAGGGATACAGTTGACGTTTCGAGTCCGTATGACCCTTCATCAGAACTAAGACATATAGAAATGAGAAGAAATATAAGCTGGTAGAAGGGGGTGGGACAGGAGAGCTCGATAGGATAGGTGGAGGCAAAGAAGAGACTGCCAAGGAAATAGGTCAGATGAAGGGTCACACAGACTCGAAACGTCAACTGTATCCCTCTCCACAGATGCTGTCAGACCTGCTGAGTTTTGCCAGGTATTTTTGTTTTTGTTCTAGATTTTCAGCAAACGGAGTATTTTGCTTTTAATTAACTAAACACAACTTTTGTAAGCAACTTACACTTTAAACAACAGGAAAAAACTTCTTCCATTTAACTGTTCACATTCCCAAAATTTCCACATTATGGTTGTACTTTGTGTTGTATCTTAAGTGGACACTTCATTCCCCATGAATCAGTCCAAAGTGATTTTCAGCTCCTGAGGGCTTGCTTCCTTTTCCCTTATCCTGCTAGGTAACTTTTAATCCCTGAACTGACTTTCATGGTGAAGGTTACCCTGGAGATTCCTCACTCTAGCCGAAGCTAGGTGAATCTTCCAGCTTCATTTAAATCCGCACAAACTTGGTCCATTCAATCCAAGTGTGAGTTTGCACCTGCATTCTGTGAGATGAACAATAGAGACTGCTACCTCTATCTCTCTGCTCTCTTTCCCACTCTCTCCGATTCTTGCAAACTGAGCTGTCAGATAAACCCTGTAATCCGATACTGCAATAGCTTGCTATGGGCTCTTTCCCCTCTCAAAGCCCATCTCCATGGCAATGTGTATCTAAATCAAAACAATAATGGCTTTTAATCAATATAGGTGAGATCACTGTGTATGGACATGCAGCCTATATCTGATGAAGATGAAATGTAATCTTCTAGAAATTGTGTAGGAGATTCACCAGTGTGAGACCAGCAGAACCCTTGGAGAAATGGTGTAAACAGCTACAAACCAGGGAAGTGGTATTGCCACTGGGCTGGTAATATAGAGGCCTGGGATAATGCTTTGGGGACCCAGGGTTGAATCTCGCCATGGCAAATGGTGGAATTTGAATTCAATTTTTTCAAAAAAGTCTAATGAGGACCATGAAATCATTATCAATTGTCATAAAAACCCATCTGGTTCACTAATGTCCTTTAGGGAAGGAAGTCTGCTGCCCTTACCTGGTCTGGCCTACATGTGACTCCAGATCTGTAATAATGCGGTTGACTATTAAATGCCCTCTGAATAAGGGCAATTAGGGATGGGTAATAAATACTGGTGTAGCCAGCGATGCCCACATCCTATAAATGAATTAAAAAAGCACTATTTATGCTGATTCTCTGGGGTTGTACCAAAGAGACTTGGAGAACCTCACAGAATTGCAGAGCCAATGTGCTCAAGAGCAAGGGAAGAACATTTGCACTTTGTACTGTGTGGTTCGCTGTGTGATTAGCTCAGTTCAGCTAATCAAAGGAACTTGAGTAAAGCTAGTGAAATTGCGTACTTACGCCAGTGGACTACCATCTATAGTAAAAATTGATTTTTATTGAGATGACAGATTTGTTCCCTGCTATGCTGCATGACTGTGTCCATATAAGAAATATTTCCTATATTTTATATATGATCACAATCATATGATGCATTTTGTATCAGACTGCAGCCATGCACATGGGTGTTATGATGTGGCAGATGATGTGTGCCAGGTGGACCAAATCCTCAAGGGAAACTTGGTCACGCTGTCACAACAGTTTTACAATTTGTATTTTTTATGAGAAGATGTGTGCACTGAATTCAGAAATAATGGGCAGAATTTTGCCGTCGGCGAGCAAGGGGCGGGGCCCGTTCGCTGACACGCAAAATGATGCGGGATGATGTCAGGCGGAACCCTCGACGTCACCCCACCCCATTTAAGTTTTCAGGAAGGCGGGGGCGCAGCAAAATCAGCTGCGGGCCCACCGACCTGTCAATGGCCACTTGAGGCCATTGACAGGATCAATTAACAATTAAAGGACCTGCCCATCCAACCTTAAGGTTGGTGGGCAGGCCAGGAGCCCCGGCGGCAAATAGATAAAACATGAAACCTCATCCACCGACGGGATGAGGTTTCATGCAGGGTTTTAAACATTTTAATAAAGTTATTATGTAAATTATGAACATGTCCCATCTCATGTGACATTGTCACACGAGGGGGACATGTTAAGGAATTTTTTTTTTCTACTTTTAATATTTTTAAAAGTGTCAGCGATCTTCCTGAAGCAGCACTTAGCCTCAGGGAGATGAGTGCACTCTTTTGTGCGTATGCGCATGAAAGAGCGCACTCTCACTTTTGGGGAATCTTCCCCGCCCGCACAGGAAGTGCATAGCGCTTCCCGCCGGACGTCACGCTGGGCGGGCCTTAATTGGCCTATGTAAAATGGCGGCGGGGCCCGCTTCTCCGGTGGGGATTGGCTCCCTGCCCGCCGGAGATTGGGTCGGTCCCGCCTGCTCGACAGGCAGAAAATTCTGCCCAATGAGTCCACCAAGACCTTTAGAGATTTTAAAAAATAAATTAAAATATTTATTAACAAAATGAAAGATTTCAAGCAAATACATAAGACTATAATTACTTACTACTTTAACAACTCCTAAAATTCAAATTAACTTGACTCCCAGTTACACACTCCCTTTTAGGCAACAGTCCAAAATAGATTTTAGATTTAAAAGAAAACCATCAAGTTAACACAGTACCCACTTGACAGTGGAATTTTAAATGGCTTTATCCAACTTCAGTTATTGGATACAACCGACTTATGCACAAATGGCTGGAGACTTCTTGAAGGCTGTTTCACACACTCCTGTTAGACCTTACATGGCCCTCTTCTCACATAGCCTTTCATTCTCCTTTATATATGTTTCTCTGTTTAATTTGTAAATTCTATTGTTCCATATGTCTTTGGAATGGTACTTTTCCCATAATATAAAAAACTTTCATGTTGCCAATATTGTCAGTAACATTTGGGAAAAATAAACACACTCCTTAGTCTTGAGTATCTGACTAGTTATAAACAGACCAACATCCCTTTGAAGTCCAAACAATCCCTTCACTTATCTAAAAATGCAAATTCCCTTCACACCTTGCATGCTAAGCCAGCACCCATGATTATTCATTCGCATTTCAAACACATTTCTACACCTACTTACCTTTTGATAATCCCAAGTTTGCAGTCTACCTGACTCCAAACTAATTAAATCACACAGACAGGACCAAATATACTCTCACCCATAAACCTATTTTACAATAAACCAGAAAAAATTATGAAAATTATTATACTTTGATAACGATGGATCACCATTAGATTATTAATAATTGAGTTTACATTTGGTACTGAGGGTTTAGTCACAGAGGGTCATTATGTTTTGAACAATTGCCTTTTTATTAGGAAACATATAATAGATATATGCTAAAATACACTCAATATATGTCAGCTTTTTTGAGCACATTGCCACCCAAAATATTGAAATGATTTCCAATTTGATATTCAATAAATTGATTTCAACTAATCCAATTGACTAATTTCAAGTTCAGAATTCAGTGTGCTGTTAAAGACTAAATCAAATGTATATCAATACAACATATTTATACAAATTCTTTGACCAGACCAGATATAACACAACAGCATAACATTGCATGTTGTGTAAACCATTGTTCTAAATATTCAGGTACAATTTCCTCTCTTGGTGCTAACCAGGCATCTGTCACATACAGTGCTGTTCATTATAGTGGGAAAGAGCAGCCACTTGCATCTATTATTCCTTGGGCCACTTATAAGCCTGAGGCCACTTCAGGTCCAATCCCTGACTGAGCTTTGTGCATAAACATTGGGCAGCAAGCAGGAGCACAGCTGCTGGGCTCGAGGCCTTCTGTATGCTGCAGAGGAGGGAAAGAACATTTTCTCGACTTATTTGCAGAATCTCCACCCTGTCTCTGGGAGCTCTTCAGACATTTGTTCCCTATGTTGGGTTGCCCAATGAGGCAACTTCTAGTCATTTTAAGGGTATTAGGATATCTCGCAGTTAGCAGTATATTAAAATAAAAGCTGCAATAAAGTATGAACACTAGGCTTATCACCTTAGTTACCTCTAGACTTGACTATTCCAACGTACTCCTGGTTGACCTCCCATATTCTACTTGCATAAACTTGAGGTCATCCAAAACCCTGCTGTTCATGCCTTAACTTGCACCAAGTTTTGTTCAGTTATCATCCTTGTGCATGTTGATCTTCATTGGTTCCCAGCCAAGTAATGTCTTGACTTTAAAATTCTCATCCTTGTTTTCAAATAGCTGCACTCATATAATTCTAGCGTCTTGAGCATCCCTGATTTCTATTGCTACACTGTTGGTGGCCATGCCTTCAGTTGCTGAGGCCCTAATCTCTGCAATATCCTCCCTGCATCGCACTGCTTCCCTACCTCGCTTTCCCCTTTAAGACATTCCTTAAAACCTATCTCTTTGACCAAGCTTTTGGTCATCTGACATAATATCTCCTTATATGGCTTGGTATCATATTTTGATTTATAATGCCTTTGTGAAGTGCCTTGGGATGGTTTATTACCTTAAAGGCACTATACAAATATAGGTTGCTGTTGCACTTACTGCAGGCACAGGCCCAATGGCATATTTTTAGATACCTGGACAATGCAGTGGGAACAGAGCTCTGAGGTAATGGTTTGCTGTTCCTATTTCTTATTCATTTCATCTACGGAATGATCATTTTAAGGACAATGAAGATGAAAATGTATTTTTATTTTAATATACTGCTAACTGCGAGATATCCTAATACCCTTAAAATGATGGAAGTTATGTAAATCACAGAAACCTTCTCAGTTTGCCTTAGGCCACTCATTTCACTGGTTGATAACTTGGCAGATCAGGAATGGGCAGAAGCTGAAAGATACTTGGACATGCGTTCTCTTGTGTCTCCATAATTTCCTGAAGGTCATTCCCATGTGTAAACTCTGCCCATTCCATGTAGGCAAACATTAAGACCTGAATTTTCGCACCCTGGTCAGGAGCACAGAGTCGTGACATTTCCCGGCTCTGCAAACCCAACCAGGGAGAAAGTGCCTCAGAAGGTTGAATTTTCGTTCTGGGAGTCTGGCCCGCCGCCCCCAGGATGAGTGTAGTGGCTACCAGGTGCAGAGGTGGGCTGAACAAATGGCCTGCCTTGGTGCACTGGTATGTTGTCAAAGATTTTTTAAAAAGCATTAAAACAAAAAACAGCCCTCCAAGCCTTTCCCCTCCCACACCTTCACCCTCACACACACTCCCCATGCCCCATCCATGTCAACCCATACCCTCTATCTATCCCATGGCCGTTCATACACTCCCTGCCAACCTATGCCCCTCTACCCACCCCCTGGCCATTTGTAGCCCCTATGCCAGCTTAGTGACAACTCATGCCAACCCATGCACCATTGTGTATGAATTATTGTATTATTATTATTATTATTACTGTTCATGTATATGAATTTCAGTGCCAGTGTGGTGCTAGGTATGTAGGCCATATGCCCCAAAGACTGGTGGACTGTATCAAACGGCATGTCCCAGCCATTGTTCACAATGGGCAGGGTACAGACTGTACCCAAGCAGCCTGTGCTTGCAAAACTGAAAACATAATGTCCAACATTAGATGCGATTCAGTGATTGGATAACATTTGCTAAATAATCCTCAGTGTGCTCGGAATTACGCTGACAATCAATTTAAGATTGTCAGTTGGGCTCACAATGTGGCACATTTTCATGTACTGGAAGCTACATTTATTAATACACAGGGCCCTGTTCTTTGCAGACATAAAGAACATAGACATACATTGTGCCTGTTTCAGCTAAACAAAATAAGTGACAGCCATTCGCTGGCTCATTCCTCAGGGCAATGCCTTGACAAATCATTGTCAAGCTACCTGGTTTAAATTTCAAACAATGTTTTGCAGTTAACTGCCAGTCACCATCAATGGTGCATGCTCCATAACACCATCAGTTGCCAAACAATCAGCACTGCATTCACATGCAGTATAAATTGTTGTTTTCCCCTTATATTGGTATTCTTGCAAGTGTCCTGATGAGTACAAGATGAAAAGGTTAGACATGTCTCTTTTTTCAGCAGTTGTCTATAACCACTTGGGAGCTGTCAATCAAACTGTGAAATGGACGACACTTTACTGTGATAATGGAAAGTTGGTAAAGCACTAATACAGTAATGGTACCCTCAGGCTTATGTAAACAGACAGTGAAATAACAAGCAGTGATTTTTTTTTTAGGCACTCCAGATATTTTTGTCAAAGGTTTATTGGGCAGAAGTTTTAAATGCCTTGATGGTTGCCTTCGACAGTGCTTTTTGACATTTTTGACAGTTGCCTTTGATAGTCCATTTTAATACTTTTGACAGTTCCAATGAACCTGACAATTAATGGGTTTATTCATTTTTGTGCATTTTCATGCCTACTTTTAACCATCCCAAAAGGCACCTTGTCCTCTCCCAAAGGGTACCTGACTTCCCCCAGAGGTGTCTCAGGACCATATCCAAAGGGGTACCCACCTCTCCAAAGGACACTGCAAAACATAGACCTGCTCTTACCAGTTCTAACTTGCACGCATTGTGTTTCACACACATGGGTAATCAAAATTAGACATGAGTGGAGGCATCTGCTGTATTATATGGGCATCTGCCTCCAAGAAGCACACATGCAAGAATCCCAATCTGGGCCCATTCCTGCCTCCACGAAAATAGTAGGTGCCTTGACCGGGGAGGGGCACTTCCAATTTTTGGCCTCTTACGGCATTTTTGCAATGACAGAGAGGCTCTTCTGTCTGTCATTGCAAAAATCCAGGCCTAAAGTGCTCATGAGGGAAACCCAACCTCTTCTTTATTCCCAGCCATTTGCACTCTTCAAATACTTTGTCCAGGCATTGTCTGTTAGGCCCTGTCAGCCAACATATAGATATCAGCAGAATGGACCTCGGAGGGGGGAGAAAAGTGAAAATCCTTCCACATGCCCTACTGAGAAACTTAAAATCTCATGGACAAGAAAAGCATCTCACACTAATTGTCCCTTTACCTTACAGGGTCATCAAAACAGTATTCTCTTACCTGATGGCTCCACATATACAACAGTTCTGATTGAGATCAATTAATTAGCAATTAGCAGCAAGAGCCCAACTAAATTTTCTCCTTCCTACTATTGTACTTGTCGAATTATTCACAGCTAAATTCTTGAGAGTTAAATAAACCCTTCTTTCCAGGATTTGCAGTGATGTTGCTGTTTCTGGGTGCAATCATGGAGAATAAATATCCAGTTTATAAGGTCTTTAGAAAGAACAGAGTCCTTCAGGCAGTGTCAACATCGTTTTGTGAAAAGTAAATGGTGTTTATCAAATTTATTAGTGTTCTCTGAGCAAGGAGGATGGATAAAGGGGAATCAGTAGACATAGTGCATTTTGATTTCCAAAAGGCATTCAATAAGTTACCACACAATGCTCATACACAATGTAAGAGCTTGTGGCGCTGGGGGTGATATATTAACATGAATACAGGACTGGCTAACAAACAGAAAACAGAGTTGAGATAACTGGATTATTTTCAGTTTGGCAAACTGCAACTAGTGGAGTGCCGCAGGGATCAGTGCTGGGGCTCAACTATTTACGATCTTTTTGAATGACTTGGATGAAGGGGCTGACTGTATTTATCCAAATTTTCTGACAATATGAAGTTAGGTAGGAAAGCAAGCTCTGAGGAGGATAGAAAGAGTCTGCGAATGAGTATGGATAGTTTAAGTGAGTTGCCAAAATTTTGCAGATTGAGTATAATATGGAAAGATGTGAGGTTGTCCACTTAGGCAGGAAGAATGGAAAAGCAGAGTATTATTTAAATGGAGAAAGACTTCGGAATACTCTGGTACAGAGAGGCCTGGGTGTCTTTGCACATGAATCACAAAAAGTTGGCATGCAGGTTCTGCAACTAATTAAGAAGGCAATCAGAATATTGGCTTTTATTGTAAGGGGAAATGGGGTATAAAAGTAGGGAAGTCTTGTTACAACTGTACAGGTCATTGGTGAGACCACACCTAGAGTGCTGTGTACAGTTTTTTGGAATTGGTACTTCAGTGTTTGCATTGAAAATAGTTCAGAGAAGGTTCTCTCGGCTGATTTCTGGGATGAGGGCTATTGCCTTATGAGTGAAGGTTGAGCATGTTGGGTCTATACTAATATGAGTTTAGAAGAATGAGAGATGACCTTATCAAAACATAAGTTTCTAAGAGGGCTCAGAGGATGTTTACCTGTTGGGGAAATCTAGAACTAGGGGACACAGATTCAAAATAAGGGGTCTCTCATTTAAGACAGATGAGGAGAAATTTCCCCTCAGATGTTGTTAATGTTTGGAACTCTCTTTCCCAATGACCATTGGAGGTTGGGTCATTAAACATATTCAAAGCTGAGTTGGAAAGATTTTTACTAGACAAAGGAGTCAAGGGTTACAGGGTGCAGACAGAAAAGTGGAGTCAAGTCCACATCAAATCAGCCATGATCTTGTTGAATGGTGGAGAAAATTCTATGGGCTGAATGGCCTACTCCTGCTCCTATTTCTTGTGTTCTTATGTTAGGTATGACAGGGCAATTCAGAAACTAGGAGTAGCAATATTAATAAAAGACACATTACCGCCAGTTCTATACAATTTTATTCTAAATTTGACCCAGATCTTCCAAACTCTGGATAGTCGTATCCAGGAGGTACACCTCCAGATGTGCTGGGGGAACCCCTCAGAAACCCTGATGCACTGACTACGCAGGAATTGCCCAGGAAGTTTGGACTTGTGATGGGTAATTTCCCTGCATCTGGAACCCTCCAAAACTCTGAGTCAGATTCAGAGACTTTGGATGGTTCCGACTCACTTTGCAGAATAGCTACCCAGGAAACGTTTGAAGGATTAAAACCAGTTCTAACTCCTGACTGCTTACTACAGAACACCCACCGATCCCCAACTGGACTCCCTGACTCCCCCAGCCTCCTGGACCACACAACTACCCCCCCCCCCCACCCCCATAACCCCTTGACTACCCAGTGAGCACCCCCCCACTGCTCCCTAATATTCCCCAACTGCCCCTGACTATCCGACTCCCCTGATCTCCTTACCCCCTCATCCACTTACCTACCACCCTACTCCCTCACCAACCCAACTGTCACCTTACCACCTCACCCATTCACCCAACCCATCCTAACCCCCTCATCCACTCACCTGCTACTGTAACCCTCACCCACTTAGCTTACACACTTACTTTCTCTCCGTAGCATCTCAAAGTGGCTTTGGAACCGTTAAACTTTATACCGGAATATGACAGCTAGCGCTGTAAAAAGGGGCTGTGGCTTATAGTGATTGCCTCCATTGCTCCCTGCAAGGATTGCTGCACTGCATGAGTTTAAAAGGACCCTCCATTGGAAGACAGTGCTGAAAAATCATAGGAAGGTAATTAGGTAATTTTTTTTTTGTCTGGGTTTCCAATCCAGATTGGAGGTTCTGGGCCAATTTGAATTGACAAGGGAAGAGGTCATACTAGATTTAGTGGTGAGTAATGAACCACATTCCATTAACAATCTGACTACAAGGGAACATTCTTGTGAACAGCGACCATAATATGACTGAATTTGATACTGGGGCCGTGATTTTCATGCTTCTGACCGTATTAGGAGGGAAGCAGGGTGAGGGATTTAAAAATGATGGACTGGCTCACTCCCATTCCCGATGCTCCCAATTTTTGTTGGCTCAGGATAAGGGTGTGGGTGGCAAGCACCCAGCCTGCACTCACTACCTGGCTGGCTCCGTTTTGGGGACAGGCATCTCCTAGCCCCCTAAAGCTTTCAAGGACTCGTACCAGTTTCTCTATGACTCATGGTTCACGACCCTTCATAGGAGTTGTGTGCCATGGTCTGGATTTGAGAACCTTTTGAAAGATAGGTCAAAAGGCCTTACCCATGCTCCCCATGTCCCTTCCATGCCACTGTCAATGGCCCCTCATCCTCTTGATGGCACTTCCATGTACAAAACCACTGAACCCCTATAGAAACAATGGTATTTGTGGAACTGCTCTGAGGCGGGACTTGCTGACTCTGAGGGGTGGAAATCTGCCTTCATCCTATTAACGGCCAATTGGCTGTTAAGTGGCTGCAGGGCAGCCAATGTTTTCTTTGACAGGATTCCCCACCACCCACCCCCCCTCCGACTTTTTAGCTGGGTGGTGTGTTTGTGTGGCGTGGAGGTGGTGGCAAATCTGATGCCTTGTATAATTCAGCCGCCTGCATTGTTCATTGGTTGCACACTTCAGGACTTCATGCATATCAATATCTTGAGTGGTTAGCAAGACATAAAGGCAACCTGCATAAAATAAAGGGAAGGTGGATTGTGGCTGCAAGAAATGGTGGGAGGTTTTGAAAAGTAAAGCTATACTTTGAGGAATGGCTGAATATGTTTTTTCTTTATTCTTTCATGGGATATGGGCATCACCAGCAAGGCGAGCATTTGTTATCCATTCCTAATTGTGCTTGAACTGAGTGGTTTGCAAGGCCATTTACAAGGGCAGTTAACAGCCAACCACATTGCTATGGGTCTGGAGTCACGTGTAGGCCAGACCAGGTAAGGATGGCAGATTTCTTTCCCTAAATGACATTAGTGAATCAGGTGGGTTTTTACAATCGATTATTGTTTCATGGTCACCATTACTACAACTAGCTTTATTATTCCAGAGTTATTAATGGAATTTAAATTCCACCAGCTGCCATGGTGAGATTTGAACCTGTATCCTCAGAGCACTAGACTGGATTTTAAGTCTCCCCAATAAGAAAAACAGTTTGGACCAGTACTCTAGTTTCCCAGTTTTTACTGGTGTTCCATTTTGTGGTATACAATACCAGTCTGGACCAATATTCTTATTTCCCAGTTTTTACTGTTTTCTCGTCCTGGGTCGTGACATTACCACTATGCCATCATCTCCCCCAAACACGAGTGAGCGAGCACCAGTGTTTTCTGGCAATGTACTGATGGTCTTTGTGGAAGTTGTGACGTGAAAGAGCCATACCCCTTGTCCACAAAGGATATATGCTCAGGAGGCAGAGAAAACAAACAAAGATGGAGGTCAATGCCAGGAATGTTGCTCAAATAGATGGATGCAATGCAGGAAGAAGTCTAATGATCTGACATGAATTGTCAAGGTGAGAGTGAAATTAAAATTGAGATTCAATTAGCATATCCTTCCAACTGCACCACCAGCCTCATCCACTGCTCAGTTCACTACAACCTCCAGCAGCTCAACGAACAGTCTCTTATCAATTAGTTCTCAATCTTTCAATTCATATGGGTTAGCTCAGTCTCACACACTGAGCACAGTAACAAGACTCGCAGCCACAATCCACAATCTACAATGGCAGCATTTCCACTGCAAACCAGTCGTTGACATACTTCCCTTTATATCAAAGGGAAGCAGGCCATGGGAAACAATTGAAGGAAGGCAAGCGCATCTGCATGTTTAGTATTTCTGCCATGCATTGAAAGAGCTTTCTATAGCCCAATACAGTCCTTAATAGTCATCTGACTCTTAACAAAGAAGAACTTACCATTGCTTACCAAGCTGTCCACTATCCTCTTTTTTCAATTAACCTGCTAGCTGATCTAATAGCATTCTCAGTTGTGTTTAACTGTTCATATACTTCAACTACTTGTCTTTGTTTTGCTAGGTGTGATGTAGTTGAAATTTCTCAAATTATTTTTGTTTACATCTTGCTTATCTTTGAATGTCAACCACCTTGGCTTCTTTTAAGCACACACCTTTTGACTTCGGGCGCATACATGCATTCTATGCATTGTAATTCACTCATTAAAATCTTATTATCATTTACATGGTAGAGTTTTGAGCAATTGACTGTATTTTATTTAAGTTAACCCTTTTGAAATCTGGATTTAATTGTAGATTGTCACTACGTTTGGCTCTACCAGCTAAACTTTACAATATCATGGCCACTGTTTCACAAGAGTTAACCCACGTGGAGGTCTGATGACAACTGAGAGTAAACTGTAGATCTAACATAAGAATATCCCTATTTTTCTTGTTAATTGCAAAGTCAGGAGACAACTTCATATAGTTTCACACAGTATTACTGAATTCCTGGAAAATTAAAGTCACACGATTTTAATATCCAGTCTTCATTAACATGCTGCTTGCTGACTTACTGAGAAAAGTAGTGGGGAATTTGGTGGGAACCTTGTTTCAGTTTTCCCCAGTCACATCAGCCTACACTGGGGAATAGAGGTGTCAGCTGTGGCTCAGCTCATAGCACCCTCGCCTTTGAATCAGAGGGTTGTGGGTTTGTGTCCCACTCCCGGAAACCAAGAACTGTGATTGTACTCAAAAGAGTTGCAATCTGTGACTGTTGATAACTCGAAAGAGTTTCAGGGGCATAGTGATCAGGAACAAGAGTTGATAGCACTGTCACTAACACCTTCCAATGCTTTTGGAGGTGTCAGCTGTGGCTCAGTTCATAGCACCCTCGCCTTTGAGTCAGAAGGTTGTGGGTTCATGTCCCACTCCCGGAAACCAAGAACTGTGAATGTACTCGAAAGAGTTACATGTGATCTGTTGATAACTCGAAAGAGTTACACTGGGGAATTTTCAAACCATTCAGCCAATTTTTATATCAGTTGTATTGGTGCACCTGTCAGGGGGTGGGGGAGGCGATGATGATGTCATATTTGCCTAAGACAAAAGAAAGAACAGGAGACACAAGTGTAATTTGAAATAGTATAAGGGAGAGGCAAGGTGGCCACTTCAAAGTATACCTGAGCAGACTGATCTATTGGGCGGAATTTCCCAGAATTGCACTAAGTGCGGTAGGGAGGGGATAAAATGGAGTCCTACCCGTCGATGAAAATATCGGGTTTTCATGCCGTATCATCCTGAGCCCGCCTCATTTTTCATGCACTCCTGCGAAACATGCCGTTTCCATGGCAGGGGGACTCTCCCGCCCGCAATTACCGTGCCGTTGCATCACGCCGGCCACCATATTTAAAAGGCAGCTGCCAGCAAAGCGCTCATCCCAACCGGCTCACCATCGCTGCCCGGAAGACATGGCCAGCAAAGGAAAAAAAAAACTGGAGACCCTGCTTCAATGATGGGCCCCTTGAGTGACTGCTGGATGCCATGGAGGCCTGCCGGGATGTCCAGGATGGGTAGCAAAGTCACCCACCCAGTGGCAGCAGTGGTCAGTGCAAACGCCCTGCAGAGGAGGACTGCCACCTGGTGCTGCAAAAGGATGAATGATCTCCTCTGTTCCACTAGGATAAGTCACTCTTTTCATCACTCCCAATTCACACACTCACAAACCCATCACACATCCACAGAGCCCTCACTCACTGCCAGTGCAAGGGACACCACCATTCACTCTCTCACTCACCGTCATTGTCCTCGCCCCGTCCATGGAACCACTCACCATCCACATAGGCCAGGCACACTTATCATCTGGTTGGGTAGGCATCCTGATACACTCTCCCCATCTCTATCCATGCAGGACAAACTGGCTCACAACAGGAGGGAAAGGTCTCAGACAGGTGGAGGGATGCCGTAGATCAAAGCTCTGACAGAATTTGAAAACAGAGCCATCCAGCTGGCCAGTGATGATCAGGGCCCATCCTGTGCTGACTGTGAGGTTGGTGGTGCTCTACCAAGTGAGGATCCAGCAGTGCAACATCCATCAGACAACCATGCTGTGAGTGATGTGTCCTGTTTCACGGGCCACTGCCATGCACTAATTATCTCCCCTTGCTTTTGCAGGCACATCTGCCAAACAGCTGGCAGAGTCCATGACCCAGAGCCTCCAATCAAGCCCTGAAGAAACATTTGAAGAGGAACCTGGAGGCACCCTCCCTGAAGCCCCATCACAGCGCTTACCCACACCCTCCACCAGCGCAGAGACACACACCTCGGTGTGACCTCACTTCAGAGTAGCCTCGGGATCACAATCTGGTGACCACATTGAACTTTCTGATCCACAGCAGGTGGAGGCAGGGACTTCCCAGGTCCCTGGCACTCGGAGGACTGCAGGAGGCCAGAATGTTGCTCAGCCTGAATCAGATGACGAGCCTCTGGACTCGGTCATATTACAGTTGCTGGAGCTGCAAAGGCAAGTTAGGGAACATCAGGAAGGGATGTCCGCTGCACTCCTCAGATTGCGAGGCATATTGGAGGAATCCATCCGTTTTCAGGCGGAGGTGATAGCGCCGGTATTGCAACACACTGAGGTCAACACTGGGAGGATGGCGACCGCCATGGAGGCCTTGTTCTAGGGTGTTATTCCTGCACTGCTCCACGGGTTTAACTCCATCGCTGATGACATAGTTGGCCACCAGTGTGTACGCGAGAGGGGTGCTGGGCAACTTGAGCTTACTGCAGCTACCCCTTCCGCTCACGGAGTCAGCCAGGGGCCCTCGGGCACTCAAAGGGAGGAGGATCAGCAGGTGCACGCTCTGGGGCCATCCACCTGGGTGACCCTGGGAGTGACCGGTCCATCCAAACCCCCTCTTCCTGTGACCTCCACAACTCCAGCTTCACAGGCCAAGGATGGTGTCACTGCCACACAGCAGGACCCTGAAAGCAAGCCAGGGCCCTCCATATCTCAGCTCTTCAGAGGATGCCCTCCAAAATTATCACAGGGAGGGCGTCACAGTCAGCAGGCTGCCTCCACCTCTGCTGTGGATGTCTGGGGAGCACCAAGACATAGTGGCAGGATGAGGAAAGTTAGGTAAAAGTAGTTGCACAGCCTGGGCATGGGCATTGATCACTTGTACATACTGTTCGCTGTTGTCAATAAACTCCTAAGAATGTCTCCCTGCCTGTGGCTCCTTGTTCCGATGAGCAGTGTTCTTGTCACTCAGATGTGAAACCTTTCTGCACAAGATAAAAGGCAGGTATCTCGGTCCAGGGCCTCTTCCCTGTGCTCTGTGCAGCCTTCAGACCAAAGTGATGGTCCAGCCTCACACTCCCTGGAAACATTACTATTGCCTGCACCTTAGTGGTGCTGGTCATTGCTGCCAGAATGTAGTGGGCAGGCGCCACAGAGTTCTCTCATACTCTCTGTGTACTCTCAGCACCTTTAAGGTGGGGTTGTTGCACATTGCACCAGCGTCTGCGATCAGTGATGCTGTGCACCAGCTCCTGAAGGGCTGAGGTGCTGAAGGCGGACACAACATCAGATGCATCTGAAGTTTCATGGGTACGTCTCTGAGATGGCCCTGATCATGGAGCGCAAGTGAACTGCCCTCGGTAACTGCACATTGTCATCATCTTCCTGCTATCGAGCGACTATTACGGCCTCCACTGCGTCTCCATATGGGAGCATTCTCACAGAGGGTATTCGTGCTGCCATAAGCCAGACTGGAGTCAAACGTTCACAAATGTGATGTGAGGATCTATGGGGACACCTCACTCCAGGTCGTCATCATCACCCACAAATCTGGCAGCTATGAGGGCCTCCCGAGTGTGTCTGCCTCATCTAGCCAGTGTGAGAGCCTCATCTCCGTTGTCATCACCACCGAGGACCCCCTCGTCCTCATCCCTGTCGGCGTTCTCCTCATCCGAGGAGACCTCCAGCTCCTCCATCTCCTCCTCAGCCAGCTTGTCTCCCCGTTGGAGTACCAGGTTGTAAAGGGCACAGCAGATGTTGATGATGTGTGACACTGTATTGCAGGGCTCCACCAGATCGATCCAGGTGCTGGAACTGCATCTTCAGTATCCCGATGGTTTGCTCCACCAAGTTGCGAGCTGCTGCATGAGCCTCATTATAGCGTCGCTCTGTTGCAGTCTGAGGCCGCCGCATGGATGTCATCAGCCACGGCCTCTGTGGGTAGCCCTTGTCCCCAAGGAGCCAACCCTGCAGCTTCTGTGGACCCTGGAAGACTGCAGGGATCTGTGAGTGATTCAGGATGTCGGCATCGTGCACAATCCCTGGAAACCATGCACTTCCATGCAGGATGCGTTTCTGGTGGTCGCATACCAGCTGCACGTTCAGTGAGTGGAAGCCCTTGCAGTTGATGAAGTCCACTGAGTGTAGCGATGGAGACCTGAGCGCCACATGAGTGCAGTCAATCGCATCCTGCACATGTGGGAATCCCGAGATCAGGGCAAATCCAATGCATCCTTGCACCATGGCTGTGCTGGTCCCGGGTGAATTGCACAAACTTGTGTGCTCATGGATGAATTTGTGGGTGGCGGATTGTGAAATCCCAGAGAGGTCACCTGTGGAGCCCTGAAAGGAGCCACTGGCAGAGAAATTGAGCGCCGCAGTCACTTTCACAGCCACTGGCAGTGGATGCCCTCCATGTTCCCTTGGTGCCAGGTCCTGCAGTAAGTGGCAGATGTGAGCCACCAGGTCCCTAGATATGCGCAACCGTCGGCAACACTGGTTCTCAGTCATCTGCAGGAATGGCAGGTGGCGTCTATAGACCCTGGACCACTATGTGCTGACGGCTCGCTGTCACTCCTGGGCAGCATGTGTGGGAGCCCCTGCTGCTCCTTCTTCATGAGGTTGCTGCTCCTGCCTTTGCACAGCCAGGAGCCTCAGTCACTCTTTTCTCTGTCTTCTACGGTCTCTGTAGGCCATCAGGCATACAGCTAGGTCACCAGGATCCATGATCCTGACATGGTCCTCCTGCAGTGTTAAAGAGAGAGAGATGTTATCATGCCTGTACTTAGCAGCTTTCCTGGCCCTCTGTGACTGCCCCTTAATGTTTCCCGGAGAATGTTGTTCACCCCTCAAATTGCCAGAGATGAGTGAGCTGCATGGCTGCCCTGTCAACCTGCGACATGGGGGATACTGGTCCAAACTGGATGCTGAGATTGCAAGGGGCCATGAGTGACTGCCACATGACCAGCATTGGCGAGGAGTTTGTACAACGTGTGTAGTCCAACTGCTTCGTGGTCCAATAAAGTGGTGGCAGACTGGAAGCCTGTGCTTGGAGAGTGCAGGTAGGGGCACGGGGGTCGGGGGGGTGGGGGGTGGGGGGGGGGGGGGGGGGGGTGGTAATGTATGGAGCGCTTGGTAGCCTTTGGTGCCACTGTGTTGCTTGCATGGGTGGGCAGGCTAGGATCCCGACCCCAGTCATATCACTGTGGCTGCGCCTGATCTGTCTCAGTTGCAGAGGCATAGTCAGTTTTTATGCAGGTGTCCCTATTGCATGGCCACTTCCCCTGCTTACCCTGACCCCCACCTTGTTTGCCTGTGCGTGGGACGCAGCGCCAGGGCAGCACTTGAGCCCCGCCCCCCACCATCACTGCACCCCAGCCCTCCCCACCCTTGCCACCGACAACGGTCACCTCTGAGGTTGGTCAGCCCTTGCCCCGAGACATTCTTTCCTCCCCACTGCCACCCAACAACTACCCCCTCAGCAGTCGCCTCCGGGACCAGGCATCAGTTGTACCCACCCCTCGGCGCCACTGAACCCTGTAAACAAGAGGCGAGCTGTGGACAACGCTGCTGCTCAGTCACCTCAGTTCCTCCAAAGTGAAGGCTGTCAAGTGCACGTTGGCTGGGTGCTGTTGTGAAACATGTTGGCATGCTTTCCCGCCAATGTGGATGGATGATATGGTGCGATTCCAAGAGCCTGGCGGGATGGCCTTTTAATTATATGTTGATGTATTACAATTAGCTCCCTGCCGACCGGTGGCGGGAAATGCGGCCTGCTATTGGCGGGCTTAGCGGATGACCGCAACCTGCCTTCATGTCATTGTGAAGCAGGTCACACCATATTTTCCAGGCCTGCCGCCAGTGAGCTCAGAAAATTCCACCCAGAGTCTCTAATGGGGGTGATTTCTCTGGGAATAGTCTAACAGAAGGTATATTTGCAACCAATTACATATTCAACACAATGTTGAATAAACAAAGGGATATATAAAGAAAAGTAGAAAAAATGAAGGGGGTTCTTGGGGTCTTGCAGTATTCTGACTCTGAAGCTGTTGTAAAACCACATTACAGACGATAGTGTCAAATGCCATTAAAAACCATGTGAAAGAAATTGTTACTTGTTGTATCTATTCTCGGAAGCAAAAGAGGGGCAAAAGAATTCTGGGGCTTGGTATCCCATTGCTGATAAATGGCTGCATTGTGGAGGTGAGGGGAGAGTGGCATATTGTTAAAGATGACTGCATAGGCATTCTGGGTCACCTAAAACGGGTATTGGACCACTTAGATATATAAATGAGGGTCACAATGCCTGTTTTAGGAACCATTGCAGCTGTTAGCTTGCATTGAGCAGAACAGGAGCTGGGCCTGCTTCGTTCAAAATTTCTAAGCTGTTTCAGTGGCTGAAGCAGCAACCACAGGTAAATTTTAAAAAGTTAAAATGGAAACATTCCTATGGAGCCAGGAATATTAGGAGTGCTCCCTCAATTCAACATTTATCGTGCCCGTCTCCCACCTGCCCTATTGACACTCCAGCCCTCATCCCAGGGCTTAACCTTTGCACTGATGCTGACAAAGTGAGCAGCTCAATATTCTTCTTAGTCAGTTGTGGATTTTGCCTTTGGAGGAATGGCAGGTGTTGGAAACTTGCACAGGAAATGTTACTGAGGCCCGAGAAACAACTTCAGGCTCCTGGTTGGAGTACTTGCTGTTCATGGTTTGGAAAATTGGCCATTACCAATTATTACACTGTAAGTGCCTTTATTCATTTGTCTCCCAGGTGCTCAACCTAGACTGATTTTCTTTTAGAGTGTTTCCTTACTCTGCTATTCCTACGTGGTTCTCACCTAATGGTTTGGGCAGAGCTGGTGGAAAACTGCTGTTCCTCACGTAAGAGCCCTTGAATTACTCACGGACGGTGACTTCTGGGTGATTGAACAAATGAGGGCCTGGCTTCAGGCTGCTGAAAAATCAGCTGCTGCCAGGACACCCTAGCCCAGCTGGCACTGGCACTACCACTCCCCTAGGGCTGAGCTCATTTCCCGAGATACACAAGGGAGCCAGATTGTGGGGAGAATATACCCTCCAAAGCCCCTATCCATTTGGTCCATCACTCTCTCTCATTGTGAAGGCCAGCCACTATTTGAGCCCCCACTGAAGCTGCAAAATGTGCTAGTGTGGACTCCCATCCAGGGTGGACTGCAGGTAATGCCATGTGAGATGCTATTATAGAGCCTTGGTGCCAACTCCTCTACATTCTCAGCCACTGGTCCACTGAACAAGAGCTATCTAGCCTAATCCCATGTTCCAGCTTTTGGCCTGTGGCCTTGTAGGTTACTGCACTTTAAGTGTATATCCAAGTATTTTTAAAAAAAAATCCATTGAGGGCTTCTACCTCAGCCATCATTTCGATCAGTGAGTTCCAGACCCCAGTCAACCTCTTCCTCTTTGTGGGAACAAATTTGTTCTGAACCTCTTTGCTTCCAATGCTCTGACGTACCTTCAAGTGGCTGTTTCCAGTCCACTTTTGCTAAATCACATCACTGCTTAGTAAAATTGGGCTACCCCAACTGAGAGCTTTTACTCTTGGCTGACCTTTGTCCTTTTCCATAATTAGGCTAAATCTGACTGCTGACCGCTACCACCAAACTAATGTCCCACTCATACCCCTTCCACCTAACTAGTTCAATTTCCTAAGTCTAAATCCCCAACTACTTCTTCTCTTGGGCTTACTAAGTACTGACTAAAAAGTTCTCATGAATGCATTTTAAGAATTCTGCATCTCTACAACTGGGGCAGAATCAGTGAAAAGGGTGATATCAGGGCAGTGAAATCCTCCACTATTACTGTCTTATCTTTTTCTCCACTTCTCAGAAATTTGCCTACACCTTTGCTCTTCTATCTCCCTCTGCCTTTTTCTATTTTCTAGCCTTTGTTTCTTCTACCTTAAAAACTCACTAACTAATGTTCTGCCTTCCATTTCCAGGTTTGCTTCTCTCCCTACTGAATCTGCGGTCAGATTCCAATCCCTCTGCTAAACTTTTTTAAGTCCTTCCCAACGGCACCAGCAAAACTTCCTGCAGTGGTGTGGATCCTGATCTCGTTGCACTGCAAACCGTCTGGCTTGTCCAGCTCCCACCTCCCCCAGACACCGGGAACCTAAAGCCCTCCCTCCTGAACCATCACCCACCCACCAAGAATGGGTGAAATTTAGCGAGTGTCTTGAGAATGTGAGTGGAGGTTGTGCATGTAGTGGATGTGGCAAGAAGTGTAGAAAAAGTTATGATGAGGGGGAGGCGATTAATAAATAGCAAAGATAAAGTGTGTGTGATGGAATGTGAGGAATTAGCAGTGGTCGTTGTTGGTGGTTGGACTAGTGGTTGTATTGGGTTGTAGAAGAGAATGTCACTACTGTGTCGTATGAAGAGAGTAAAGAAAGTATGGACAGAATTTTACGTCCCACGTGCGGCACGTGCTCAACCTGATTGGGAGTGAAATAGTGCACGATGACGTTGGGCAAGCGTCCCGACGTCACCGTGCACTCGTGCGATCTTCCGGTTGGCGGGTGTGCTCGCGAGAGTCGGCATTGTGCCTGCTGACAATTAAGAGGCCTATTAAGGCCATTAAACTAGCAATTAATTTGTATTTTTCGCTGCCCACCCAACCTTACAGTTGGCGGGCGGTTTATGAGGAAAGATTGGAGAAGTTGGGACTGTTTTCCTTGGAGAGGAGAAGGCTGAGAGGCGACTTGATAGTAGTTTTCAAAATAATGAGGGGCCTGGACAGAATAGATAGGGAGAAACTGTTCCCGCTCATGAATGGATCAAGAACCAGAGGGCGCAGCTTTAAAGTGTTTTGCAAAAGAAGCAAATGTAAGGTGAAAAAAAACCTTTTTCACACAGCGAGTAGTTAAGGGTTTGGAATGCACTGCCTGGAAGTGTGGTGGAGGTAGGTTAAATTGAGGCATTCAAGAGGCATTAAATGATTATCTAAATAGAAACAATGTGCAGGGTTATGGGGAAAAGGCAGGAGATTGGTACGAAGTTAAAAGGCTCAGAGAGCTGGTGCAGGCACGATGGGCCGAATGGCTTCCTTCTACATAGTACCAATGCTGTGATTCTGAATAGGCCAGATGACCTTTGCATTTTTTTTAGCAAACCTTGTCCATGGGTGGGATGAGGCTTCCAACAGTAATTTCAAAAAAAACTTTAAACATCGCTTTTAATATGTCTCTGTTCATGTGACTGAGTCACATCTGGGGATGTGTTTCTCTTATTTTTAAAATCTTTGTTTTTCATTGTAAATTTCTCCAGCTCCCTGAGGCAGCTTTGTGCCTTCCGGTGTGCGTTCCCCTGCGCATGCGCAGACTTCAGCACTCACGCTCCTCCCGGCCCCCACCCTGGCAGCACTGAGTTTCTCAGTTAATTGACCAGCCAGCTTGAAATCGCGGTTAGGGCCCAATCGCAGGTGGCGGTCCGTTTCGCGGCTGCTCTCGGGCCCACCTGCCATGCCCGCCTGACAAAGGGAAAATCCTGCCCTATGGGGAGAATTTTAATTTTCTCCCCGCCGGGTGGGATAGTTGGGAATGGGTACAGGCGGGCGCGGAGCCGATTGCTGCCTACGATCGGCTGCACGCTGCCATTTTACATGGGCGGACCAATTAAGGCCCGCCCAACGTGACGCGTGCCTGGTAGCGCTCAGCGCTACCTGTGCGGTTGGGGGGAGGAGGTTGAGTTGGGGCCTGCACGGAGCTCCCTCAGGGAGATTAACTTCAGTTTCAAAGTTTGAAATAAAGAAAGTTGAAAATAATTTACACGTCTCCTCATATGACAGCGTCACTTGAGCTGGGACATGTTTATGAAATGTTTAAAACATTTAAATTAATTTAATAAACCCCTCTTGAAACGTCATCCCGCCCGTGGATGAGGTTTCATGAAAAATGCGAAGGCCGCCTTAAGGTTGGACGGGCAGCCCTGTCCAATTTGGTTAATTTGTTTATTAATGGCCTTAACAGGCTTTTGACAGTTCGGCGGGTGCGCAGCCGACTCCAGTGTGTGCCCACCGACCGAAAGATCGGAATGACGCTCAGTGACATCATTTTACGCGTTGATGTGTGGGGCCCGCCACCACCCCCACCCCCCCCCACCCCGCACGCTGAACAGAAAATTTTGGCCGATGTGTTTTGAATGAAAAAGAGATGTTTTACTGCGTCTTCATGATTGTATTTTGAAGGATGTGATGGAGAATTCATAGTTGAGAGTGGTGTGGGAGTGGTGAGAAGCTGGTGCTGAGAGAAGTAAAGAGGTGTACTAGCTTTGCTACCCTTCAGCAGACGTGATTAAAGGTTGCTTTAAGAGGAGCATCCCTGCTTTAAGTAGAGTCAGCAAACATACTGATAATTTCATGGGTCATGTGCATGGGCTGTCCAATTCTTCAGGCGATCACAAGGCAGTCCATTCTTCAAATATTAATTAGGCCCTGGAGTTAAACTGGCTGAGGCCACCCACACAACCTGACGATCTGATTTAAAATCCACTCTTGAAAGTCAGAATCCCTCCAAACAGAAAGTGAGAATTTAGATATTAAGCAACATTTATTCAAATACAAATGGGTGGCCGAGGTTAGGAAGGTCACAGTGAACAAAGCAGAACACGGATCGTTGCTTGGAACATTTATGCTAAGCAAGGGAACTATATCAATCTACCTGCGGAATGGACTTGACTCCACTGAGTTGCCTAGCAACTGAAATGTTCATATTTGAGAGTAAATTAAAAAACAAATCAGTTTGCCCTTTGGGAGTACATATTTGGAATATGGGAAGGAAGGTCAATGGGTCCTGCTGAAACTTCTCATAATATCCTGACCTCCACAACCTGAAATGTGCTTCAAGCTGGCGAAGTCTGCTTCATGAGTGTGAAGATACTCATTTAACAAATATTGGATCTTCTAATTGCTTTTATAGTTCTCAAGTCCACCCAAAAGTACGTTCAGCTCTCTATGGAAAATATTATTCTGGATGTCCAGTCTGTTTTGTCTAAATAACAAATTGGTATGGCAATAACAAGCCAGAGACTGGCGCGAAGCTGTTTTGCATCCCGTTAGTGGGATGCAGCTGAAGGCCCGGCCGGAATTGTCTCCCCCTGCTCACTTATCCGCGCTGTCAGCAGGATATCATGCCAGTCCGGAACACATCAGATCAATGTGACGTAGACATGACTCACCTCGAAGACAGCCTGGGGCAGCTTGAAGAGATTGGAAGATGGAGGCATCCAGCAACCATGGACCTGGGAACACCAGGTGCAGCAGTGGGAGGATGGAGCATCAACCATGCAGATCTTCACACTGCAGGAAATTCCTGGAAGTGGATCTTCTCACTGCAGGTGGTCGGCTGCATAAGATACTGTTGGGCAGCGATGGTCTGTGCTGCAGGCGGTGGTGAGGGGGGAGGGGTGGGTGGGGGAGATTTGATGGCGAGGAGAGGAATGAAAAGGTGTGGCAGGTGTGGAGGCCTAGAGAGGCGGGGAAGTTGTGAGTAATAGGGAAAAGAGAAAGATGCTGCAGGGGTCATGGGATGGGTGAGCTGGTATGGAACAGGAAGGTGGGAAGGGCTGTGGTTGAGTGTGGGGTACCGGGCAGTGAACGGGCTTGTGGGGGATGGTATGCAGGTGTGAATTGGCATGGGGCAGTGGAGGGGGAGAAAGGGGTGCGGGGGAAGGGTCCATGGTGTCAAATGATAAGTGCTGGGGGCATACTGAGGGCATTGTTGATAGGAAGGGTTAAAGGGATCAGTGAGAGCTGGTAGGGTGGGAAGAAGAGGGTTCGGCAATGCAAGGTGAAGGGATGCTGAGGTTTGTTGCAAGGGACACAGAGGTAGAAGCAGATTCTGGGGATTGGCAGGATGACAGGGGCAGATCCACTGTCACGGCGATGGGCTCCTCGGGAAAGCAAGGGACATGGACATTCACCTGGGAGGTGATAGTGGGTTAAAAGGTCACTGTGGGAAGGTCAAATATTGCACCTGGGGAGGTTAATGATTATGGGGAGAGGGTTAAAGGTATTGGACTGCACATTGAATGTAACCATGGTTGCTCACACATGTCCAGAGCCTAATGGTAGAGATCTCGATATGCTGCATGGGAGTTGGGTCATTGGGGATGGGCAGAGATGCAGGTCAGCTCAACTGGACAATTGAAGGGCAACACCGGCATATAGTAAGAACAATGCTAGGGCGTTGGGACAGATGAGCGTGTGAAGGGCAAAGGCTCCATGTGCGCAGGTGACTCCTTACACATGGCTCGCAAGGGCCCTGTCAAATACCTTTGCATCCCTGAACATGCATGATTCCTGGGGACATAGACCCATTCTGGGGCGTCCCTCTGAAGATAGTGGGGGAGTGGGGCATGTACTGGCTTAAGGCCCAGATCGCAAATCAACCACATCAGACCTCATTAAAGTGCAAATTGACTCTACAAACGTGCCATTACATTAACAATCATGGAGTACCCTTGCAACCACGTGAAATCAAAGCTTCCTAATCTTGCGTTCCCCACCAATTCTTCTAGGTGCTCCCCCCGACATCCACAGTAGGGGTAGAGGCAGCCTGCTCACCAGTTTACCCTGTTGTCTTGGATCATCTTGGCGGGCGTCCTGTGGAGACCCAAGGCCTGGAGGGCTCCAGCTTACTTTGGCTGTCCTGCTGTGGGGCAGCTGCTCCCTCTGCAGTCACAGAGGCAAGGGGGATTCCAAAGGGGCGAACAACCTCAGAGTCTGGATTGGAGGTCTGAGCGGTGTCCAACAGCCTCTCCTCCTCCCTTTGCATGCCTATGGCCAGTGCCTGACTCCTTGAAGGAGGTGGAGATGCCCCGTCCCCCTCTCACGTAGTTACTGCAAAAGCTCACCCATGGCTACAGTGATGGATTGCAGGTCTGCGCGCATCTCCGGCAGAAGCTGGGCATTCTGTTGGACCAGGTTCTCCATGGCATCTTCCATCCTCCCCATGGAGACCTTGATGCACACACATGTCACTACCACTTCATCAGAGAGCTGGTGGACAGACTCCTCTGCCTCATGTGCCACTCTGAGGGACTCCAACACCTCTGCCTAATGTTCCCCCATTTCTCGCAGCTTCCCCAGTATCTCATGCAGGGCCCATCCCAGAGGCTCGTCATCCAAATTGGATGCTGCAGATGCCTCTTACCCAGCAGTCCTCAGAGCACAGGTGAGCTTGGCTGACCCTGCCTCCTCCTACTGCAGACACATAACTGTGCAGTGACCACCAGAATGTGAGACCGTGCCTGAACTACATCTAGTACCCACCAAATGTGTGTCCCTGCGCTGGTGGAGGTTGACTATTGTGATGCCTTTACAGGTGCACTTTCTTCCTCTTCTCCAATGTCCTTAGTCCTCAGTGGATTGGAGGACCTGCTGAACAAGGCTTCCTCTTCTGGCCTTCCCCTCTTCCTGCTGGCCCCTGTAAGTGAGGGAGGAGAGAGCAAGTGACTGTATGAGCTGCCTCCAACATGGAGGAGCACGTGAGCCTTAGGTTTCTATGTGACTACATTACGCATGAATCCTTACTGGATGGAGGTCACCCGTCGAACTTTCCATCCACACAGGCTCAATGAGAAGATGGGTTTGAGAGTGATTCGGTTTCATGTATCTGTGGTAGGCTGGCCAAGTTGTACTATTAATGATAGAGTTGATCAGCAGATACTTCTTGGGTGGAAACTTTAAGTTTATTTACAATATACTCAGCAGCAACTACACGTGTGCTTTCAATTCAACTCTATCTCCACACGGACTGCTGAGGTAGCCCATGCTACTCTCCTATTGGTTACTACAGATCATGTGATCTTCCTTAACAAGTATTATTCTTAAGGGCACATTACACACCAAACAAAATCGTAATTACTACAGTATATTGCTGATGCTTCCAGTCTTACAAATAACCCACTGGATTGTGTGCCATGTGATTGATGTACTGTAGGTTGTCCACAGGGTACTGGGGGCAGGACCCTCCAGGGTGATGAGCCCATGCAGATAAAAAGGTAAGGTTCACAGAGGCATGCCATTAGCGTCGCTTTCTGGTGCCCTCAACGCCTAACCCCCCCCTCCCCCTTCCCCGTCCAGACAACATTTGAGTGCTCTGTGTGGAAGGATCAGGGACTCGCAGTGGCCTCTCCACCTGCAAATTAGTTGGACTGCAGTGGGGCTATGAGGCATGGATGGTGCCATTGCCACTGAGGCCCATGTCCCCTGTACCACTCAGTGATGTGCGTGCGAACAGTTGAGGGTTCACTTACCCTGGTGGCGTGGATGAGGTCATTCACCCATTTCCTGCACTGCTGGGCAGTCCTTCAATTGAGGCGTGGGCACTGACCACCCTGGAGACTTCCTCCCAGGCAGGGTTGGTCACAGAGCTTGGCCTCCTCCTTACAACCTCATGGTACAGGACTCCCCTCCTGTCCTCCACTACATTGAGAAGTTGATGTCTGGGCACCTTTTAAACATGACGTCCGGACATTACGGCAGGTGCGCGTCATCCAGCACCCCCTGCCATGCAATATGTCCAGATATCCCCGACTGAATGATTAATGAGGTCAGCATTGCACAATTCAGCATGATTTCCCACCAGCCTCTGCGGTGGGAAGCACTCCTGATTCATGCCCCTGCCATGACTTTGTCCCAGAATGGAAAATCCCAGCCATGGTCAGCATTGTTTGGTAGCACCGTTTGATGAATCCATTAGTTTCAAGACTCTTTGGGATGTTAAATGCCTACTACTGCTTGAATATAGATTCTGGACACTGGAGGGTCTTGATAGGAGAAAGCAAGAGTTCCGGTTAGTAACTGTTGTAGAGAAACACAGTTAAACAGCTGATTGGCCTTCCAGCTTTGACAGTCTGGCTGCTGCCCTTATATGGACAAGGAGCCCATCACCATGCCAATTAAGAACTTCCCCACATTAGAATTTTAACTTTAATTATCCTTCCCTCCAGAAGTGGGTTTCTCAGCTGAAAGAAAATCTGTTCACTGCGTTGATGGCGCAAATTCAATCCAAAGTGTCTGCTCTTAGACTATCTCTGCCTAACAGCACTAAAACATAAGACAAAGCAATAAAAGATGACTAAGAGATTCTGATGAGTCTGCAAGTATCTCCTTTATCACATTTACGATATGAGGCAATTAATATAATGTACTTTACTTTTGAAATAAATATGATAAGTGTAATAATTTACTTGCACAAAGGACTTTGAATTACAAATGTTATTACTATGTTACTTCCAAAGTATGAGCCTTCAGGATTGCGGAAGCTTATTGGAATTCAACATTAAAGGTTATACTTTATGGTAGGCATCCAAGTATATGAAATTAGGATTGGCGACATTTCGTGTTGAAAGTACAAATCAATATTGCCTGGTTGGTTTTGGTTAATGCTAGACAAATCCTCAATGTTGCCCTGCTAGAGGAGTGCAAGCAGTTAGCATCATTTCTTACTTGTTTCAGATTCACTGGCATTCTAATGGCGCTCATGCATAAGAGCTTCCGATGACACTGTTGTTTCATCTCGGAGAAGTCAGGCAGAAGTGATAGACAATTTCTTATTAACGTTTAGAAAAGGTCATTTTCATTCCTAGGAGACAAGACTATGTGTATGGTGTTTTGTACAAAACACAAGGCATAGGGCACGAAAATCCAATCTAATGTGCTAAACTACTGCTGATAGTGCTCCAGGATGGAACAGAGAAATTATCTGGTGTATTAGTGCAGATGAATACGGGATGAGGTCCAGTGGGTGCTGAAAGAAATCCAAATAGTCCTGTTGACAAGCTTAATGAAAAATAAATTATAAATATCCAATGAGCAAAAAAAGTATGTAACATTGTCAGACATATTTAAAACTTGCACCTGCTTACTCTAAGATTGTACAATACTGGTACTTTGAGTTTAATTAAGTGGAATCCATTTTGAGGATAATTTTTGGTAGTAGAATTAAGATTTTGTTCATTTTAGCTTGACGGCAAGAACTACCTTATAGTGAAAATCAAACTATGAACCTGGACTTGCACTAGAAATGGGCAGTCAGACCTGCCACACACTGGCCAGAATTTTACTGGGCCGCTGTGAGCTGGGTGAGCGCTGGGGGTGCTAGGGGTTAATGTTTGGGCTGCGTTCAGTTGGAAGTCTGATGTCATGACCTCCCTTGCAAATTTACATGGGGTGGGAACAATGGTGTGCAGACTTCACACTACGATGCATCAGGGCATCAATTAAGATAATTTAAGTGGCAATTAACACAAGTTTTACAATGATTTTAGAATTTTTATGAAGGGTGCACAGGAGCCATAGGGCTTCGGAGCCCCACCTGGTTAAAGGAAGCAGCGAGGAGGCGAGAGCTCAGTGCTGTCTCTGTTTGCCAGCTCGAGAGGCAGCGTGCAGAGGAAGGGAGCGTAGGGAATGGAGGCCATTGATGGACGATGGCAGAAGGGTTGTAAAGGCGGCAGCACTAACCCTTGTGAACCTGAACTCATTCACTCACTCTCCTAGGACAGCACTCCTGATCGGCTGCCCTGAGACTCAGCTAGTTTCAGGGTCTCCTCATCCATCGGGGCCAGAATACCCATGTCTAGCCATTCTTGACCCTCTCTTTCTTTATTGTTATGTGCCTGTTTCTCCTGCAAACACAAGGAGGAACATTGCTAGTTTTTACATGGAGATGAGCACAACTCTTATGCTGTAGCAGCCCTTTGGCCCATGATGGAGGCTTGTGAATACCTCTTCTGTACGACACTCTCGAGAGGTCTGGGATGAGGTGAAGAAAGCCAGGTGGCTGTCTCTCCGAGATGCAGCCATGCATCTGACAGGTTATACTGCTGCCTTAGCCACTTTCCACTCCCTTGGTCGCTCCCTCCCCACCCAGCGCACCCTCTTGCGTTACCACATGCAAGCTCCAAAGAGGAGATTTGGTATGGAGAACTCACCCTACTGGAGTGAAGGAGATCATTTACTTGTTTGTGGAACTGCACCCAGGATCAGAGGCTGACCCCATGGCTGTTGACCTCGTCTGCTATCTCTGTCCAGGCTTGTTTGGTCAGGGAGGAGGGTCTCTTCTTGCTGTCCCTTTGGAACAGGACCTCCCACCCTGGAGGAGAACCTGAAGGAGGCATCGTTGAACCATGGGGCCACCTGGTGTCTTCTCTCTGCCATGATTGCAGCAGTCTCCCATTCAGCTCCAAGGGGTCTTCAGCACAGTAGTCAGCAGGAGGGGTATTCTGCCCTGTAAGCCAGGCAATCATTTTTTAAAAAGGGAGCGGGGCATGCAGGGCTGGCATGCTTTAAGTATGGTGGCAACACCTGCTGTTGAGTCAGCTGAAGCTGCCCTTGGTGCCTTTTTGCCTGCCCATGCTCTCTAAATGGACAAGCCCTGCTCCTTCCCTGAGTTAATTGGCTGGCCTCTGTATGATTGTGTTCGGCTGGCTGAATGACGCAGCTGATAATCGGAAGTTCAGATCCCTTTCTAAAAGTTATTAGTCTCTACGGAGATTGTAACAGTAAACATGTGTAAATAGTGCTGCCTAAGGTGGATGCAGAAGTAGTGACCCTCTGAACCATTCCACAATGGCAGCTAACTTTTATTGTCACTGTCTGCGCTGGCCTAATGCTGCACAACAACTGTGACTGGCCTTACAGCAGATGGAACAGCTTGTTTTTTGGTTCTCTGATTACTGGGGTTGTTGAAGGAGCCTATTGCCAGGTAGATGTGTTGCAGACTGAGATATATTTGGTGGATTCTTGGTAGTTGTTGCCAATTAGGAATTGCTGGCATTCCGTCCTTCCTGCAGTGGCATTCCAAATAGTATTTTGTAATTTGGTTCTTTCCAAGGAATCAGTCAACGCTACAGTTACCACTCTCATATCTTTGTACTCTCAGGTCTGTTCTCCCACCTTCCTTTAGGAATAGATTGGCAGGCTCTAATCCTAACCAAAGTGAGGCTTGTTCAGATATGTTTGCGGACGTGGGTGTGCGTGTACCTGTGGGTTGGCAGACAGCATCTCTCATGCATTCTGTCTGCCATTCCTTGATTGGTCTATCTGTTCACCGAAATATATCAGATAAGGGGATTCCCATTGGGTAACCCGTTGTTTCACATAATAGTAGAATTAATGCAACTGACACAAAGACGACTGAGAAACAAAATGTCAACAGAAAGCATAAAGAAAAGGTTTAAGAAGTTTCCTGAAATAAGTGTTTCTTCATATTACTGTGTACTTTCCACATAGTTAACATTTCCTAGCAATCTTGGGTATCCATTTCACTTGGCTATGATTCAGAAAGGATGAGCTTCTGGTTTCTTAGAATTGCAGTTAACCGAAGCATAGAACAGAATAGGATTTTGTTGGAAGTGGGTGAGTACCAATGTCGGGACCATTTGCAGATCCCAATCCCACACAGGTGGGCAGTGGGACTGTGGTGATCTTTCCAGTTGCCATCTCTAAATTGGCTGCTACCTGGCCTACCATCTGAGTACAGGCAGTAGGCTGGCTCTCCATGCTGCTGGCCCCATTAGAAGGCCGATATCTCCGCAACCTCATCTGCGCCACCGAGAGAGGTGGCCTCTGCCGTGGCTGCAAGGAGAATCAGAGGGCACCTCCATTTTGCGGCTCCTTGGAAAGAGTTAGAAAATGTTTTTTTCTCTTTGTCGGGGCCAGGCACCCAGGACCCAGGGGTCGGAGAGGAAACCCCTCTAGCAGCAGCATCAGAGCCTTAACTGCAATGGCAGCCTGCTGCTTCTTCTGTGCTGGAGGGAGGTGTACTATTGGCTCTCCATCTTTGAGAGCCCACCCACTTTCCTTACTTGGAAGACCAGCGCACCCTCCAGCCACTAATTGGCCAGTTCAGGAATCTTCACTGCCAGGTGACTGCTTCTCAAACAGTGCAGGGTCAGGACCCCATTTGACCCTGATTTTGGGGTCCTGACTCAATTCAAGATCCTCCTAAAGAGACTGCAAATGGACTGAAAAGAGTTTTGAAAGTTCCAGAAAATAACTGGGCACTGAAATTCATGCACAAGGAAGCTGAATGTCAGCACCACAAAATCAGCTGTATAATATAATAAAATCCTAAATGTGGGAATCTCAAAGTATCCCTTTTAAAAATTAAGTAAAATTCATTAATACTCTATGCCTACTCCCTATTTTGACTTCAAACCCTGACAATTTCATCAATGCAACAACATGGAGGTTAACATGAAGCCAACTTTCATCCTCACACCAGAAAACATTGTTCTTGTGTCACATGGTGGTTGTTATCTGCCTTTGTCAACAATTAACTGTCAAATAGAGCAAACACTGTGCATTCCGTGGAAAAATGCATTTTGAGGATAATGGAAAGTTTTTAAATTCACCCTTTTTAAAGGTTTTTCAATATAATTTCTTTGGGTACAAACATATCCGGCCATTACGTCTGTTTCTCTCTACAGATACTGCCAGACCTGCTGAGTATTTCCAACACCCACAGTATTATTGCCCAGGCTATCCAACCTTTCCTCATAGCTAAAATTCTCCATTCCTGGCAACACCTTCATATATCTCTTCTGTGCCGATTACATCTTTCCTGTCTTACACTGACCATAACTGCATGCAATACTTTAGCTGTGACTTAACAAGTATTTTATAGAGTTCTAGCAAAACCTCAAATGAAAACAGAAAGTGCTAGACAAAAATAGAGTTAACGTTTTTGGGTCGATGATGACCCTTCTTCAGATGCAAGAGACAGGCATTTCCTACTCCTCTGCAATTTTTTGAAGCCAACATTTTTAAAGGGTCATGGTTCATAGACCCTTGGAGTCATGAACCCTAGTCTATAAGAGGGGACAATTTAAACGTTAAGTTCAAAAGGGCTTCCTCATGCCCCTATGCCAAGCTCTCATACATAATAAGATAAAGGCAAAATACTGCAGATGCTGGAAACCTAAAACAAAAACAAAGTGCTGGAAAACCTCAGCAGGTCTGACAGCATCTGTGGAGAGAAAGACAGAGTTAATGTTTTGAGTCGATATGAATCTTCTTCAGAACATTTCTGAAGAAGAGTCATAAGGACTCAAAACATTAACTCTGTCTTTCTCTCCACAGATGCTGTCAGACCTGCTGAGTTTTTCCAGCGTTTTTTATTTTTGTTTCATCCATAATGAGGCTTGGCTGAGAACTCAGCCATCTATTGCTATTGTTGAAACACCTGTGCCTTGGCAAAAACATTGTTTGATTGACAGCTCAGGCTCTCTGATCTCTGCTGTCAATTTCAGAATATTAATTTACACAAGGTTAAGTGGTTTCAAGAGTTTGTGGTTTTTATTATTCACACTTTAAAGGGTCTGGGAATTTGACACTTTTATTGCCTTCTAAGCGAAATTATTTTTTTTAACATTATAGAAAGTTATGAATGAACTACTTTTTTTAAAGCTGGTTTTTACACATACTGCTATCACTATATGGTTCATTGGTTCCATACAGACACTGGGCATATTTTGGCATTGGGGCATGAGGGGCCATATGGGTGGGTGGAAGGGCAGAGCTTGGCATGAGATTTTAGGAGGGGAAGCCCTGTGATTGCTTGAGACCATGGGCAGAATTTTTTGGCTGACGTGCGGGTGACGGAGCCGACATCAGCATGCGGCATCACGTTATTTCGGTGGGCGGGCGCTCAGTTCGGCCGTCATTAATTGAAGAGCTCATTAAGGCCCTTAACTTGCCAATTGTCTAGGATTTTGAGAGGCCCGTGCGAACTTCGGGTCAGTGCATGGGCCCAACGGGCAGGCGGCTAGGAGATTATTTAAGAAAACTCATGCAATGTCAGGATATGTGGACTCAGAGGGGCTGTTCATGTTTTACATGAAGTTATAATTGATGAAAGTGCTTAAAACATACCTGTGTGATTGTTAGTAGTTCTCATCGATGTCCAAGACGTTTTTGTATAATTTGAAACCAGTCTGCAGACAGCATTCTTTTTTGGCCTTGCAGCTTTCCGGAGGCCTCCATTTAGCCTGGGGCTACGGGTTCTGATCTCTCCAATGGAGGCAGCTCCCCTGAGGAGGAAGGGAAGGATAGAATAAGGAGGAGGCCAGGACTGAACAATCAGACTCCAGGGGAGCCACCTTTGGGAGGCCAGGCACAGGCACAAGGGGTACAGGGCCAAGAGGTTGTCCAAGGTGCAAGGGTCCGCAGAAGACGCCACTATCCTGCTGCCAGGGTATACAGGCAGCGAAGCAGCTACCTCAATATGACTGAGGTGCAGTGCCGAAGGAGGCTCCGACTCTCAAGGGAGACAGTCAGCTATATCTGTCAGATGATTGGCCCTGAGATCTCTCCTAACTGTGTGGAAGGACACCCCATGCCAGCGGCTCTGAAGCTTACAGTTGCCCTCCACTTCTATGCCTCTGGCTCCTTCCAGGGCTCGGTGGGTGATCTTTGTGGTGTCTCCCAATCAGCTGTCCACACTTGTGTCAAGCAGGTGACAGACGCTCTGTTCAGATGGCTGTTGACCTTCATCCACTTCCTCTGCGACCAGGCAAGTCAGGCACAGCGAACCAGAGGCTTTGCAGCCATTGCTGTCTTCCCCCGCGTCCAGGGTGCAATAGACGCACACATGGGGCCATCAAGGCGCCAGCAGGTGAGCCTGGTACCTTTGTCAACAGGAAGGGCTTCCACTCCATGAACGTGCAGATAGTGTGTGATCACAGGATATTATACAATATTTTAAGTGTCTGTGCAAGGTTCCCAGGCAGCTCCCATGATGCCTACATCCTCAGACACTCCCAGGTGCCAGGGCTCTTCAGTTCTCCAGCCCGGCTGGATGGATGGCTGCTGGGTGAAAAGGGCTATCCCCTGCGAAGGTGGCTCATGACGCCAGTACGCCGTCCAAGAACAGAAGCTGAGCATCGGTACAATAGGAGCCAGGGCACCACAAGGGCTGTGATAGAGAGAACCATCAGTCTTCTCTAGATGCGCTTCCAATGCCTGGACTCAGGAGGTGCGCTGCAATACAACCCCAGATCGTGTGTCGCTGATAGTGGTTGCATGCTGCGCTCTCCACAATCTGGCGCTGGAAAGTGGGGACTCAATGGAGGAAGAAGATTTAGACGCAGATGCTCTGGCTACAAATAATGAGTCCAGTAGTGAGTCCGAGGACAAGCGTGCTCAGGAGAATGCTGAAGGGATAGACGCTGACCTGGGAAACCTTCAGCTAGCCCACCACAGATGGACCTCCAACACATGCCAGGGCTGCAGGCTCCAAACTCGATACCTGAGAGCAACATCTGCCTGGTTAGGAACATTGACTATGTGCCTTGTCAATAAAGCTCAATGACAAATAAGTCACTCATAACATCATGGGTTCTTGCACATTTGCAGAAGTAAGGGAACACCCTGAGCCTTGTTCACAACTAAAGCGTTTAATGATTTCACAAAACAAAACAGAAAATAAACTGCATTCAACGATGTTGAGCTGCACACCGAATAATAATCAACTAATGTGGGGGCAACACAAAACCACCAGTGATAAGCCCGTGTTGTGCCTAAGGTGCTTTATGCATACGTTTGCGGGTACTACGTCTAGGTTCTCCCCCCTCGCTGGCACTGGCATTGGAGACGGCCTGCTCACTCTGCTGTCCTGCTGGCCTTGATGATCTTGGTGGGCATCCTCTGGCCCGTGGCCCCACCTGGGAGGGAGCGGCCAGTGGCATGGCTGGCATCTCCCCAGTCGCTGCAGCCTCATCGATTCCCACAGTCACTGGCAGAGAGGCCGTGGAGCTGCTGCCCTCATCCGGAGCACCCTGAGAGGACCCCGCAGAGACAACAGGCAGCTCGTGCGCCAACGTCAGGTCATTTCGGACCTCCCTGCTCACCATTGAAGGTTAGGCACCTTGCTGGGATACTGGGTGTCCAGACCATCTCCCACATTGACACTTACCAGCTGAGGTCAATGCTGCTGTGAGGGCTTGAAGGTCCGAATGCATCCCCAGGAAGCCCTGATTGGTCTCCTGAAGGAGCCTCTCCACACGAGTTGCCACTCTCTCCATGGAGGAAGCATTGCGCTTGGCCATGAGGGTCAATGCATTGTCGATGCTCCGCATGGACTCCTCCTTCACGGATATCATGGTATGCATTGCCTCATGTGTCTCTGCCAGATCCTCCCGCAGACCCTGCTGGACTTCCAGCATCTGCTGCCTCAGGGACGACTCCAGAGGCACATCATCAGCCACCGACTGAGCATGTTCCTGGTCCCCTGCAGTCCTCCGACTGCCGGTGCCATGGGCACTCTCTGCCTCCGCCTACACTGCAAACGAGTGTGAAGTGCCCTCACCACTGTGCACCGAGATATTAGCCGATGATCTAATCCCCACAGAGGTGCAAGTATCTGCGCTGGTGCCTGCCTGGCTGAGAGGGTGTGACACTGGTGCTTTTAAGTCGCCAGGGCCCTCAGGTATTAGTGGTGGGCCCTCTGCTTTCTCATTCTGGGTGTGCTTCGGTGAGGCTGAAAGGAAGAACAAGGACATTTGATTAGTTGATGTCGTGAAACTTAATGTGTACGCCTGGCGCCCGGATCAGGATGCGCTTCTCCTTCCATAATCATTGGGAAACCCATCTTGGATGCTGAATTCAATAAACAGTCAACAGTGGAATGGTTGCAATGACAGACATTGTGACCTCAGTACACGGCCCTCTTACCTCCCCCTGGCACCTCAACCTCATCGCTACCGATTGACCTGGGCGCATGGTGCCTCTCCAGCTTGTGCTCGTATCTGGTGAGAATCACCAACTGTGCCTGCCCTCTGCCAGTCTGCATCTGCTCTGCATTATTGTGTGCTGTCTTCTCCTGAAAGGAGAGAGGAGCATTGATTAGTTCACCCTGTACCTGCATTGCCATTGCAGGCCTGTCACCCCCACCTGAGTGAAACATTGCAGGGCTCATGTGAATCGTGACCCTGGAGCAGCCGCACACTCACACCAAGCAGCCAGGGCTGACCCCCTTGCCCAGATGCTCCCTCCATCACATTTGCCACCGACACTCACCTTACAAAGCATGGAAGCATCACCACGTAGAATGCCAAGGCCAGCAGATGAATGGCTGCCCCGTCACCTGGGTGTTCCCCATCCAGTCAGTCAGCATCCTGACTTTGAAATGGATCGGCGTTCCAACACTGCGCATAAGTGCAGAACCTTGAGGTCGCCCCCAAAACAGTACTGTGGGTGTAAGTGTACCACATGCAGCGGATACAGAAGCCAGCTCAGCACCACCCTCTCAGGGGCAACTAGGCATGGGCAATAAATGCTGGCCCACCTAGTGAAGGCCACATGCTGTGAATGCGTGAGTGATTCAATGCAGCCACAACGTTCAGAGTTCGGGGGAGGGGGTGCAACCTAACTGCTGTGCCATGTGACCCATGCCAACATGGTACTCACCCTTCCCGGTTCCACTGGTCATTGAAGCGCTTGCAGCACTGGATCCAGCTGTGTAGCACCACATCGTGTGCGCTGTGCCTTTCTACCACCTCCTCCCAGGCACGTTTTGTCATGTGGGGGGGCCTCCTCCTTCCGTCCCTCGGCACGAGGATTTCACACAATGCTGCCACTTCCTCGAGGGCAGCGAGGCACTCATCTGAGAATCAAAGGACGCAGTGCCCCACCGACCTGCCCTGCTCTCAAGAGCCCTTCTGCTGGCCATCATTGCCAGCCTTTGGAAGGCTGCCTGCGCGCTCTTTAAACAGGCCGCCGGTCGCCATTGGACCCAACGGTCAATGCAGTCCCACTGCCGCCCGCCCCCTCCTGTCCTCGGGAGTCGCGATTCACATTGGTTGGGCCTTAATTGGCCCGCTTGCGTAAAATGGCAGTTTGGGGCCGATCGCTGCCCATGTCCGCTCCCAGCCGGCCCGCCTGACACACAGAAAATTCTTCCCCAAGTCGCTTTTGCTTTCCTTTTCTTTCTTCTCAATGTAGTTTCTACTGTTTCAACAGAGGAAATGGCCCTCCTAACATGCTTTGTCAATATCTTCCCGGGCTGCTGGCATTTTGCTGGTGGTGGAGCGACTACCCCACCCCTATCACATATGAATTTTGTCCAGGTCTTGCTGCATGCAGGCACCAACTGCTTCATTATATGGGGAACTGTGAATGATCCTGAAAACTGCAGCCAGCATCAAAAATCCCCACTTCTGATGGTTGGGGCTGGGACACTACCCTGAGGTACTCCATGCAGCAGTGTCTTAGGACAGATGATTGGCCTCCAACAACCACAACCCTTGTGCTAGGCATGACTCTAATGTGGGACAGTTTCCCCTGATTCCTATTTACTTGAATTTTGCTCGGGCTCCTTGAGGCCACATTAAGTCAAATGCTGGCTCAATGATAAGGGCAGTCACTCTCAGCTCATCTCTGGAATTCAGCTCCTTTGTTCATGTTTGGACCAAGGCTGTAATGAGGTCAGGAGCTGAGTGGCCCTGGCAGTACCAAAACTGAACATCAAGGAGGTTGTTGCTTGATAGCACTGTCAATGACACCTTTGCTGCTGATGGAGAGTAGACTGATGAGGCAGTAATTGGCCGGGTTGGATTTGTCTGGCTTTGTGTGGACAGGACATTCTTCACAATTTTCCACATTACCAGGTCACGCAATTATGGTAGCTGTATTGGAACAGCTTGGCTAGGGGTGCGGCTATCTCTGGAGCACAAGTCTTTAGTACCATAGCCGGGATGTTGTCACAGCCCATAGTCTTTGCTGTATCCAGTGTATTCAGCTGTCCATACGACTATAAGGCATAGGAGCAGAAATAGGCCATTCAGCCCATCAAGTCTGCTCTGCCATTCAATGAGATCATGGCTGATCTGCTAATCCTCAACTCCACTTTCCCCATAACCCTTGATTCCCTTACTGATTAAAAATCTGTCTATCTCAGCCTTGAATACACTTAACGACTCAGCCTCTACAGCCCTCTGCAGTAAAGAATTCCACAGATTGACTACCCTCTGAAAGAAGAAATTCCTCCTCATCTTTGTCTTAAATAGGTGACCCTTCACTAAGAGATTATGCCATCTGGTCCTAGTCTCTACCACAAGGGGAAAGAGCCTCTCAGCACCTAGCCTGTCAAGCCCCCTAAGAACCTTATATGTTTTAATAAGATTGCCTTTCATTCTTCTAAACGCTAATGAGTACAGGCCCAACCTACTCAATCTTTCCTTATAAGAAAATCCCTCCATAACCAGCATCAACCTAGTGAACCCTCTCTATACTGTGTCCAATGCCATTACATTTTCCTTAGATAAGGGGACCAAAACTGTTCACAGTATCCTAGGTGTGGTCCAACTAGTGCCTTGTATAGTTTTAGCAAGACTTCCCTATTCTTATACTCCATTCCCTTTGAAATAAAGGCCAGCATTCCATTTGCCTTCCCTTTTACCTGTTGAACTTTTATGCTAGCTTTTTAGGGTTTTTTTTACTCATTCATGGGATGTGGGCTACGCTGGCTGGGCCAGCATTTGTTGCCCATCTCTAGTTGCACTTGAGAAGGTGGTGGTGAGCTTCCTTCTTGAACCGTTGCAGTCCATGTGCTGTAGGTACACTCACAGTGCTGTTAGGAAGGGAATTCCAGGATTTTAGCCCAGTCACAGTGAAGGAACGCCGACATATATCCAAGTCAGGATGGTGAGTGACTTGGAGAGGAACTTCCAGGTGGTGGTGTTCCCATCTATCTGCTGCCATTATCCTTCTAGATGCTGGTGGTTGTGGGTTTGGAAGGTGCTGTCAAAGGAGCCTAGGTAAATTCCTGCAGTGCACCTTGTAGATGGTGTACACTGCTGCTACTGTGCCTCAGTGTGGAAGGAGTGAATGTTTGTGGATATGGTGCCAATCAAGCGGGCTGCTTTGTCCTGGATGGTATCAAGCTTCTTGAGTGTTGTGGGAGTTGCACTCATCCAGGCAAGTGGGGATTGTTCCATCAAACTCCTGACTTGTGCCTTGTAGATGGTGGACAGGCTTTGGGGAGTGAGGAGGTGCGTTCGTCATCGCACTATTCCTAGCCTCTGACCTGTTCTTGCAGCCACAGTATTCATATGGCTAGTCCAGTTCAGTTTCTGGTCAATAGTAACTCCCAGGATGTTGATAGTAGGGGATTCGGTGATGGCAATGCCATTGAACATCAAGGGACGATGGTTTGATTCTCACTTGTTGGGGATGGTCATTGCCTGACACTTATGTGGTGCGAATGTTATTTGCCACTTGTCAACCTAAGCCTGCATATTTCCCAGATCTTGCTGCATTTGTACATGGACTGCTTCAGTATCTTAGGAGTCGCAAATGGTGCTGAACATTGTGCAATCATCAGCGAACATCCCCATTTCTGACCTTATGATAGAAGGAAGTTCATTGATGAAGCAGCTGAAGATGGTTGGGCCGAGGACACAACCCTGATGAACTCCTGCAGTGATTTCCTGGAGGTGAGATGACTGACCTCCAACAAACACAACCATCTTCCTTTGTGCTAGGTATGACTCCAACCAGCGGAGAGTTTTCTCCCTGATTCCCATTGACTCCAGTTTTGCTCGGGCTCCTTGATGCCACACACTGTCAAATGCGGCCTTGATATCAAGGGCAGTCACTCTCACCTCACCTTGGGAGTTCAGCTGTTTTGTCCATGTTTGAACCAAGGCTGTAATGAGGTCAGGAGGTGAGTGGCCCAGGTGGAACACAAACTGGGCACCAGTGACCAGGTTATTGCTAAGCAAGTGCTGCTTGATAGCACTGCCGATGACCCTTCCATTGCTTTACTGATGATCGAGAGTAGGCTGATGGGGAAATAATTGGCCGGGTTGGATTTGTCCTGCTTTTTGTGGACAGGACATACCTGGGTAATTTTCCACATAGCAGGATAGATGCCTATGTTGTAGCTGTACTGGAGCAGCTTGGCTAGGGGTGCAGCAGGTTCTGGAGCACAAGTCTTCAGTACTATTGCTGGAATATTGTCAGGGCCCATAGCCTTTGCATTATCCAGTGCCTTCAGCCATTTCTTGATATCACATGGAGTGAATCGAATTGGATGAAGACTGGCATCTGTGATGCTGGGGACGTCTGGAGGAGGCCATGATGGATCATCCACTCGGCACTTCTGGCTGAAGATTGTAGCAAATGCTTCAGCCTTATCTTTTGCAGTGATGTGTTGGGCTCCTCCATCATTCAGGATGGGGATATTTCTGGAGCCTCCTCCTTCAGTGAGTTGTTTAATTGTCCACCACCATTCACGACTGGATGTGGCAGGACTGCAGAGCTTAGGTCTGATTCATTGGTTGTGGAATCGCTTAGCCCTGTCTATTACTTGCTGTTTAGGCTGTTTGACACGCAAGTAGTCCTGTGTTATAGCTTCACCAGGTTGACACCTCATTTTTTTTAGGTATGTTTGGTGCTGCTGTTGGCATGCCCTCCTGCATTCTTCATTGAATCAGGGTTGATCACCTGGCTTGATGGTAATGGTAGAGTGGGGGGATATGCCAGGCCATGAGGTTACAGATTGTGTTCGAGTACTGTTCTGCTGCTGCTGGCCCGCAGGACCTCACGGATGCCCATTCTTGGGCTGCTAGATCTAGCCCATTTATTGGGCTACACAGCATGATGGAGGGTATCCTCAATGTGAAGGTGTCTCCACAACAACAGTGCGGTAGTTACTCCTACTGATACTGTAATGGACAGATGCATCTGCGGTAGGCAGGTGAGAATGAGGTCAAGTATGTTTTTCCCTCTCGTTGGTTCCCTCACCACCTGCCACAGACCTAGTCTGGCAGCTAGGTCATTTAGGACTCAGTCAGTAGTGATGCTATCAAGCCACACGTGATGATGCACATTGAAGTCCCCCACCCAGAGTACATTCTGTGCCCATGCCACCCTCAGTGCTTCCTCCAAGTGGTGTTCAACACGGAGGAGCACTGATTCATCAGCTGAGGAAGGGCGGCATATGGTAACCAGCATGATGTTTCCTTGCCCATGTTTGACCTGATATCATGAGATGATGTTGAGGACTCCCAGGGCAACTTCCTCCTGACTGTATACCACTGTGCCACCACCTCTACTGGGTTTGTCCACCTGGTAGGACTGGACATACCCAGAGATAGTGATGGTGGTGCCTGGAACATTATCTGTAATGTATGATTCCGTGAGGGTGACTATGTCAGGCTATTGTTTGACTAGTCTGTGAGACAGCTCTTCCAATTTTGGCACTAGCCCTCCAGATGTTAGTAAGGAGGACTTTGCAGGGATAACAGGGCTGCAATTGCCGTTGTCGTTTCCAGTGCCTCAGTCAATACAGGGCTGTCCGGTCCATCAGGTTTCATTTCTTTTTTGTGACTTTGTAGCAGTTTGATACAACTCAGTGGCTTGTTAGACCATTTTGGAGGGCATTTAGGTCAAACACATTGCTGTCGGCCTGGACACATACGTAGGCAAGCCCACCTAAGAAGGACGACAGATTTTGGATAAAGGGAATTAGTAAATCAGATGGGTTTTTACAACAATCAAGAATGGTTTCATGGTCATCGTTAATTCCAGATTTTTATTGAATTCAAATTCCACCATCTTCTGTGGTGGGAGTCGAACCCAGGCATTACCCTGGGTTTTTGGATTCTTAGTTCAGCAACAATATCATTACGCCATCACCCCCTCTTATGCATGACGTTCCCCCCAAATCCCTCATGCTGCAGCTTTCTTAAGTCTTTCTCCATTTAAATAATATTCAGCTCTGCTATTCTTCCTGCCAAAGTGCATAACCTCATATTTTCCCAAATTATATTCGATCTGCCAAGTTTTTGCCTACTCACTTAACCTGTCTATATTCCTCTGTGGACTCTTTATATCATCCTCAGCACTTGCCTTCCCATCTATTTTTGTGTCATCCGCAAACTTGGTGATAGTACATTCATTTCCCTCATCCAAGTCATTAATATATATTGTAAATAATTGTGGCCCCAGCACTGATCCCTGTTGCACTCCACTAGTTACAGGTTGCCATCCTGAAAATGCCCCCCATATTCCAACTCTATCTCCTATTAGTTAGCCAATCCTCGATCCATGCTAATATACTACCCCCAACACCATGGGTTCTTATCTTATTAAGTAGATTTAAATGTGGTACCTTATTAAATGCCTTTTGGAAATCCAAATATATTACATCTACTGGTTCCCCTTTATCTATCCTGCTTGGTACCTCCTCAAACAATTCTAATAAATTTGTCAGGCATGATTTCCCCTTCAGGAAGCTATGCTGACTCTGCTTGATTAGATTATGCATTTCTAAATGCTCCGCTATTACATCCTTTATGATAGACTCTAACATTTTCTCAATGATGGATGTTAAGCTAACTGACCTCTCATTACCTGTTTTTTTGTCTCCCTCCCTTTTGGAATAAGGGTGTTACATTGGCAGTTTTCCAATCCTCTGGGACTTTTCCAGAATCTAAGGCCTGAATCTTCTGGTCAGCATGCGGGGGAGGGCCCCGTTCGCCAATGTGTAAAATGACACGTGATGACATCGGCCATGTGTCCCGACATCACCGCGTGTCATTGTGATCCTCAGTTCGGCAGGCGTGCAGTGGAGCTGGCTGTGTGCCTGCCGAACTGTCAAGGGCCTGTTAAAAGCAATAATTAACTAATTTAACTGATTCTCAAGGGCTGCCCATCCAACTTAAGGTTGGCGGGCAGGCAAAGAGCCCAGGCGGCCTTCGCATTTATCATGAAACCTCATCCATGGGCGGGACGAGGTTTAATGAAGTGTTTATTAATTAAATTAAAAAGTTTATTAAAATTCATTGACATGTCCCAGCTCATGTGACACTGTCACATGAGGGGACATGTCTGGATAATTTTTTCTATTTTTTGGTTGAAGTTTTCATAAAGAAAATAATCTCCCGGGCAGCTCTGTGCCTCAGGTAGATTTCTGCAGTCTTTTGCGCGCATGCGTGAAAGAGCGCAGGCCCCGACTCTTCCTCCTCCCCCCCTGCCTGCACAGGGAGCGCTCAGCGCTTCCGGGTGCATGTCATGCTAGGCGGGCCTTAATTGGCTCATCCACGTAAAATGGTGGTGTGCAGCCGATCGCGGGCGGCGATCGGCTGAGTGCCCGCCCGCTCCTGCCCAGCCCTCCTGATGGGAAGAAAATTCTCCCCTAAGGATTCTTGGAAGATTACTACCAGTGCATCTACTATCTCTGCAGCTATTTTCTTTAATATCCTAGGATGCAATCCATCAGGTCCAGGTGATTTATTGGCCTTTAGTCCCATTAGTTTCCCTAATACTTTTTTTCTGGTGATAGTTATTGTATTTATTTCCTCCCCCCATTTTGCCCCTTGAATATTCCGTATTTTTGGAATGCTATTAGTGTCTTCTACTGGGAAGACTGATGCAAATATTTATTCAACCCCTCTGCCATTTCCTGGTTCCCCATTATTATTTCCCCAGCCTCATTCTCTAAGGGGCCTATGTTCACTTTAGCCTCTCTCTTCCTTTTTATGTATTTACAGAAACTCTTACTGGCATTTTTATATTAGTTGTTAGTTTACCTCAGTTTGTTTTCTCCCTCCTTATTTATTTGGTCACCTTCTGTTGGTTTTTAAAACTTTCCCAATCACCTGGCTTACCACTAATCTTTGCCACATTGTATGTTTTTTTTCACTTTGATACTATCCTTAACTTCCTTGGTTAACCATGGTTGGTTTATCCCCTTCCTTGAATCCTTCTTCCTCACTGGGATATATCTTTGTTGTGAGTCATGAACTATTTTCTTAAAAGTCTGCCATTGTTTCATCAACCATCTTTTCTGCTAAACTCCTTTCCCAGTCCACTGCAGCCAACTCTGCCCTCATTCCTTTGTAATTACCCTTATTTAAGTTTAGCACAGTTGTTTCTATCCTAAGTTTCTTACTCTCAAACAGAATGTTAAATTTCACCATATCATGGTCACTGTTTCTTAGGGGATTTTTTTTTACTCTGAAATCATTTATTAAACCTGCCTCATTACACATTACCAGATCCAAAATAGCCTGATGCCTGGTTGGATCCACAACATATTGTTCTAAGAAACTGTCCCAAATACACTCTATGAATTCTTGCTCATGGCTCCCTCTGCCAATTTGATTTTCCCAATCTACATGAAGATTAAAGTCACTCATGATTGATGTACTGCCTTTTTTACATGCCCTCATTATCTCCTGATTTATTCTCTGTCCTGCAGTATAGCTACTGTTAGGGAGCCTACAGACTATTCCCTCCAACAAGATCACAAACTCTTACAGGTAAAGCCGTGGAGTGATTCATTGAACTGTGCTGCTAAAGCACTGGCCAGCAAAATTCACCGCACCAATATAAGTAGCCCATGTTCCTTTCAAAATATTTGGATATATGTTCTCGTTTAAATGCACCATAATGATTTTCAATATTAAATCCTTACATTGCCCTTACTGTAAATCAGATAGAACAGTTTGGATGTGTATAGTTGAATCAACTGTGATTTAAATTACGAGAACTTTCATGTCTGAATTATAACATGTACATCTAAATTTGTGTAAGGTCGGAAAAAAATGGCAGGTCAGTGAATAATCTAGCCATTGTTTTCTATGTCTATTCTGCAATCTTTAGTTTTGCCGATGGACAATGATATCCAAAAAAAAGCATTTTTAGCTCAATTTTAAATAGTTCAATTAGATGCAGCATGTTAATGTATTTTTGTTATGTTGCTCTGGAGCGAGTGTAGTTTAGATCAAATAAAATGAAAGTGGGTTACATGATCAGATCATGGAAGTTTAAGCTGTACAGGAGTCAACATCTGCTACATGTCTTACTACAGTACAGCCATCTGAAAAGTAACATTTTCATGTACACCATCCTGTTTCTTGGAACTTGCTCAACAATCGAAAGTTCTATTGAGCTCTGGAACAATTGTGATTTTGGGAAAGAAATGAGTTGGAAACAGAATAACATAACATGCAACCAAAACAGTAAATGCTGCAAAAACTCAGCAAGTCTGACAGCATCTTTGGATAGAGAAATAGAGTTAACGTTTTGAGTCCGTATGACCCTTCTTCAGTGCTCTGAAGAAGGGTCATATGGACTCGAAACAATAACTTTGTTTCTCTCTCCACAGGTGCTGTCAGACCTGCTGAGTTTTTGCAGCATTTTCTGTTTTTGTTTCAGATTTCCAACATCCGCAGTATTTTGCTTTTATCTTAGCACAACATGCATGTTGTTGAAGGCCCCATGTGGGTTATGAAATGGGATAATAAAAATGGCATTAGTATGATCCCATTGCTGAAATGTAAAGTCAAAATGATTTGAAATTAAGCTCTGTAAGTTGTCTGATATAGGAAAAGTACTGAACAGTAGAGGTGGCATGAATGGAGACCAAATGTTGTGAAGGTGGTGTGACCTTTAATGCAATTGCAGCTGTATTCTGGTATTTTCAGAAAGGGTATTTTAGAAAAGCTGCTTGCAGGAGCACCTAGACTTTTTTTTCATTTAGCACATAGAATGAAGACTCAGTTTGTCAAAGTGCATCTACCTGTGGATTTTAGTCAAGTTTTGTGATGTACAGACTATTCAAAGATGAAGGCTGCATCATAATCTATGTCATAGAAAAACATATGTTTCTGGATTCTCCTTATTGACTATTTTGGTATTTTTCACCTATTATTAACAGATTTTCAATCTCATATTTGAGGCTATTCAAGTAAATCCCAGTGAAGCTCACTTAAATGAAAAACCCATTCATCAACAAAGCCTATTTCTTTAAGCAGTTTATTCTACCAAGTGCTTTTCTGATAATCCCCACTGGTTCTACTATTTGTGTGGCATTATTCTGATGCAGCAGCTTACTCCCAGAATGAAATGCAATATGTGCTGAATTGAGAAGCCTGTTGAGACCAGTGAATCAGGGAGACTTGATGGATCTGGTCACATCCTGGTGGGAATTTACAGCTGACTGAAGAGCACTGAGTCGAGGAGAAAAGGGTGAATGCTGAGCCATCATCCACCACAGGTAAATAGTGATTTTAATTTTTCTCGCTGAGTGGTCAGACAGTTCAAATCCAGCAGGAAACCTGCTGATGCCCCGCTTTTTTTCCACAGTCTTCAATTTTACACTGCTCTTCTGAGTAGGTGACAAGAATTCCTGTCAGAAACTGATGGGTCTGTACTTTAAGTAGGCAGACTGGCGACTTCATCTGATTGTTATTTCAACTAGTAGCCTATAAGCAGGGAAGCAATTGCAGCTTTCTTGCCAAGTGAAGACTGAGGGGAAAAGAAAAGAAGAACAGAAACCTAAAGCGCTAAGTTTTTTTAGCTTTCTAGTTTCTGCTCTTCCTTGTTCCATAAGGATAGTGTGTTCCTTCCATTCCTGGCATTGTCGTCTTGCTACCCAATATTCTACTCCAAGTGGTTTCAAGCAGCCAACTGACTGGGATGCACATAGATGAGACCTGGTCGTTAAATCAGCCAGGCTTCACAATACCAAGGTCAGAGAGAATTGTTGCTTGCTCGGCCTCCACCTGCTGGAATCCTAAACTGAGTTAAAGCCAGGGCTACAGAGTGATTACTGATAATTGCATCGCCAACATGAGTTCTGCCATTTTTTCGTTTTTAGTTCTCTACTTTTGATAGTTGAGCTCTTGTACTGTGCTAACTGAATGGATGTGGAATTGGGATTGGAATAAAGGTGTACATGAGCCATATACATTAAGATTGGAATAAATTGCCAGTTTCTACTTGAACATTGGGGATAATTCTAACCTAACTTGCCAAGCGGAAAACCAGATTTGACACCCCTTTGCACTCTTGTCCAATTTTACTTTCCATTGTACTTCAGTGAGGATTCTGCCTGCTTTAGGCTGGCCCTTGGCCTGTTTACTGAATGGTGACGGGGGTGACATGGAGTGGGAATGAGACAGTAAGTACTCCACCGCCCTTTTCAGATCATTAGCTGCCTCATTCCTGCTGGGTGGAATGATTTAAAATCAGCTGCTATGTAACAAAATCTTTTAGAAAATGAGCATTAACTAAGTTGATCACACACTCCACGGAACTTCTGACAAACTGATTCAAAGACGAGTGAAGCAATCTGTTGCTTACTTTTTAAATGCCTGCATTTTTATATGTCTTGTCTTTATACCTGTGTATTTTGCAAGTCAAATCCAGAAATGTTGGTGTTGGTATCATCTTTGTTGGCATTTCTTCCTGATTAACATTTACTGATTTCTATTTGCAACACTATTTAGTGTTATTACACCTCCTTTTGCACATCTCCCAGGTTCTCTGAAACTTCAGGGTAGCAGCTAAAATTGTGACTGTCATTTCTGCGACTAGATACACCCTTTCCTTTTCTCTGCAGCGTTTTTAGCTGCAGAAGGTTCTATCGGCATTTCACTCTGTCAACAACCAGCAATCCCATCTCCTTTCTGCTGCTCCACGCTTTGATTTCCAAACTTTGTCACTGATGCACATGTCTGCACACAGGGGTGGCCACTTGTAGTGTTGGTGCAGTCTGATCAACCTTCTTGGGAAAACCGCAAATATTCGCTTTGCCAAAAATGTGAGCTGATTCACAATCAGTTATGTTATCAAGGTATTAGAAAGGAAAAACAAATTACATTTATAAAAATCTGTTTCTATTTAGGGAGCCATATTCAAGTTGCAATGGTGAGTAGTATTGCCACAAAAATTGAGAGGTCCATTTTTTAGCTACTGTTCCTCTCCACAAATTACCTGACAATCTTACCATTCCTTTGGGCCCCTAGTGACAGCCACCTGAAATCCCACTCTCTCTGGGCTCAGGCTGGAGACAACAAAAACAATTTGTATTTATATAGCACCTATACATAGCAAAACATCCTATGGCACTTCACAGGAGTATTATAAAACAAAATTTGACTTTGAGCCACATAAATAAATATTAGGTCAGATGACCAAAAACTTAGTTGAAGAGGTGAGATTTGAAGGAGCCTCTTAAAAGGAGAAGAGAGATGGAGAGTTTTGGGGAGGAAATCCCACAGCCTAGAGCCTTGACAGCTTGTCACCAATGATGGAGGCTGAGAAGACCTATGAAGAAGAGGCCGAGGTGTTAAAATCTCGCATTCCTTATGCTGTTCTACTCTAGCTGCCATCCACTGTTAAAGTCAGCCATGAAATGTAGACTATGGCCTGAAATTTCCCGTAGGCAATTTGGGGGCGGGGCCCGCTCGCCGACGGAAAATGACGCAGGATGACGTTGGGAGGAACCCCCGACGTCATCCCGGTCCCTTTAAATTTTTAGGAAGGCGGGCGGACAGCGAAATCAGCTGTCCGCCCGCTGACCTGTCAATGGCCAATTGAGGCCATTGACAGGATAATTAAGATAATTAAAGACCTGCCCGTCCAACCTTAAGGCTGGCAGGCAGGCCAGGGGCCCCAGCGGGCTTCTGATAATACATGAAACCTCATCCACTGGCGGGATGAGGTTTCATGTCTGTTTTTAAAAAGTGTAATAAAGTTTATGTCCTTTTTATTAACATGTCCCATCTCGTGTGACATTGTCACATGAGGGGGACATGTTAATAATTTTTTAATTTTTCTATTTTTTGACTTTTCTTACCTGTCATTAAACTCCCTGAGACAGGACTTTGCCTCAGGGAGCAATGCGCTCTTTCGTGCGCATGCGCGAAAGCGCACTTTGACAGATGGGGAATCCCTTCCCCCCTGCACAGGAATTGTCGGGCAGGCCGCTGGGCGGGCCTTAATTGGCCCGCCCGCTCAAAATGGCGACCAACCCCGTTTCTGGCCTCTCTGCAGGCCCTCGAGGCAGTCAAACGGGCGGGGCAAAGGCAAGGACTGCTCACCAGGTATGGTCAGTGTTACCACTCTCCAGTGTGCCTCCTTCATCTGCAGCATTAGCCTGGTCTTCTGGATTACTAGTCCAGTGGTATTACCACTATGTCACTGTTTCCTCATTTCAGAAAAAAAATAACCTGGCTTCATACTTTAGAACAGTATTGAGAAAGATTCAATGCTGATATCTATGGTAATATCGCATTGTTCACTGAACACTAGATGGCCCCCTGATGGGAATAAGCATATTATGATAAAGACACTCCAGTGTCTCCTCTTGCATTACTTAGACAAGCCTTAAGGCTTTGTGCCTTAACGCGAGAAGCATTCACAATAAAGTGGATGAATTAACCATGCAAATAGATGTAAACAGGTATGATATAGTTGGGATTACGGAGACATGGCTGCAGGGTGACCAGGGATGGGAACTGAACATCCAGGGGTATTCAGTATTTAGGACAGACAAAAAGGAAAAGGTGGTGGAGTTGCATTACTGGTTAAAGAGGAAGTTAACGCAATAGTGAGGAAAGATATTAGCTCCGATGATGTGGAATCTGTATGGGTAAAGCTGAGAAACACTAAGGGGCAAAAACGTTAGTGGGGGTTGTATATAGATCCCCAAACTGTAGTGCTGATGTTGGGAATGGCATGCAATAAAGGAACATCTGTAATTATGGGTGACTTTAATCTGCATATAGATTGGACAAATCAAATTAGTAACAATACTGTAGAGGAGGAATTCCTGGAGTGCATACGGGATGTTTTTCTGACCAATACATTGAGGAACCAACCAGAGAACAGGTCATCCTCGACTGGGTATTGTGTAACGAGAAATTAATAATTGGCAAGCTAGTTGTGCGAGGCCCCTTGGGGATGAGCGACCATAATATGATAGAATTCTTCATCAAGATGGAGAGTGACATAGTTGATTCTGAGACTAGGGACCTGAATCTTAATAAAGGAAACTACGATGGTATGAGGCGTGAGTTGGCTATGATGGATTGGGAAACATTACTCAAAGCGATGATGGAGGATAGCCAATGGCAAACATTCAAAGAGTGCTTGGGTGAACTGCAACAATTGTTTATTCCTGTCCAGTGCAGAAGTAAAACAGGAAAGGTGACCAAACCGTGGCTTACAAGGGAAATGAGGGATAGTATTAGATCCAAGGAAGAGGCATACAAATTGGCCAGAAAAAGCAACAGGCCTAAGGATTGGGAGCAGTTTAGAATTCAGCAAAGGAAGACCAAGAGATTGATTAAGAAGGGGAAAATAGAGTACGTGCAGGGAACATAAAAACTGACTGTAAAAGTTTCTATAGGTATGTGAAGAGAAAAAGATTGGTGAAGACAAATGTAGGTCCCTTACAGTCAGAAACAGGGGAGTTTATTAAAGAAATGGCGGACCAGCTAAATAGATATTTTGGTTCTGTCTTCACAAAGGAGGACACAAATAACATACCAGAAATGTTGGGGAACACAGGGTTTAGGAGAGGGATGAACTGAAAGAAATCAGTATTAATAGGGAAATGGTGTTGGGGATATTGATGGGATTGAAGGCCGATAAATCCCCAGGGCCTAATAATCTACATCCCAGAGTACTTAAGGAAGGGGCCCTAGAAATAGTGGATGCATTGGTGGTCATCTTCCGAGATTCTATAAACTCTGGAACAGTTCCTACAGATTGGAGGGTAGCTAATGTAACCCCACTATTTAAAAAGGAAGGCAGAGAGAAAACAGGGAATTATAGACCTGCCAGCCTGACGTTGGTAGTGGGGAAAATTCTAGAGTCCATTATAAAAGATTTAATAGCTAAGCACGTGGAAAACAGTGACAGAATCGGACAGAATCAGCATGGATTTATGAAAGGGAAATCATGCTTGACTAATCTACTGGAATTTTTCGAGGATGTAACTAGTAGAGTTGATGAGGGGGAGCCAGTGGATGTGATTTGTTTCAGAAGGCTTTCAACAAAGTCCCACATAAGAGATTGGCATGTAAAATTAAAGTGCATGGGACTGGGGGTAGTGTATTGAGCTGGATAGAAAATTGATCTAGAGTAAGGCTGTATGGAAACAAAGAGCAGGAATAAATGGGTCTTTTTCCGAATGGCAGGCAGTGACTAGTGGGATGCGGAAGGGATCAGTGCTGGGACCCCAGTTATTCACAATAGATATTAATTATTTAGATGAGGGAACTAAATGTAATGTCTCCAAATTTGCAGTTGACACAAAGCCAGGTGGGAGGGTGAGTTGTGAGGAGGATGCAGAGATGCTTCCGTGTGATTTGGACAGGCTGAGTGAGTGGGCAAATGCATGGCAGATGCAGTATAATGTGGATAAATGTGAGGTTATCCACTTTGGTAGCAAAAACAGGAAGGCAGATTATTATCTGAATGGCTATAAATTGAGAGAGCGGAATGTGCAACGAGACCTGGGTGTCCTTGTATGCCAGTTGCTGAAGGTAAGCATGTAGGTGTAGCAGGTGGTAAAGAAGGCAAATGATATGTTGGCCTTCATAGCGAGAGGATTCGAATACAGGAACAGGGATGTCTTGCTGTAATTGTACAGGGCCTTGATGAGACCACACCCGGAATATTGTGTGCAGTTTTGATCTCCTTATCTGAGGAACGATGTACTTGCTGTAAAGGGAGTGCAGCGAAGGTTTACACAACTGATTCCTGGGATGGCGGGACTGACATATGAGGAGAGATTGAGTCGGATAGGATTATATTCTCTGGAGTTCAGAAGAATGAGGGAGGATCTCATAGAAACCTATAAAATTCTAACAGGACTAGACAGGGTAGGTGCAGGAAGGATGTTCCCGATGGTGGGGAAGTCTAGAACCAGGGGTCACAGTCTGAGGATATGGGGTAGACCATTTGAGACTGAGATGAGGAGAAATTTCTTCATCCAGAGAGTGGTAAGCCTGTGGAATTCGCTACCACAGAAAGTAGTTGAGGCCAAAACATTGTATGTTTTCAAGAAGGAGTTAGGTATAGCTCTTGGGGCAAAAGGGATCAAAGGATATGGGGAGAAGCGGGAGCAAGCTATTGAGTTGGATGATCAGCCATGATCATAATGAATGGTAGAGCAGGCTCGAAGGGCCGAATGGCCTACTCCTGCTCCTATTTTCCATCTTTCTATGTTTCTACTTTGTCATTCTTTGGATATATATTCTGAAGGATCTGGAAATAAAAGTGATTAGTTATTATTCCACCAGTACAAATGCTTTTTCAGACGTAACTGATATTTACTAGGTTCGGTGTAGGTAGATTGGAATGGGATGGTATTCCAAGCAAACTTTCACATGTTTCCTTTGTAGAGGGGGACATAGTGCAGTGAAAATTAAGATAGTGAAATTGTCAGTATAATCTCCAATGTGTTCTTTCTATTGTGGGGCAAAGGAGAGGAGGGTAAGTGAGAAGCAATTATGGACTTCCAACTGTGACGAAGCAAGAATCCACAAAGCACAAGCCTCTCTGATTTAGGGGCTGTGATGAAAGTATTGATGCACATACACATTACTATAATATACATCCCTGTGTGCACAGAATTAAAAAGGAAATGCCTGTCTACAAAGGGCACATCCATCAAAATCAGCATCTATATTCTTATTTTGGGCTAGCATTCTCTGTATTACCCTTCGTTGGCTAAATTTAACTGAATCCAAATAATCATTTTTTTCTGCACATCACATTTCTGCACAGCTCATCACATTTGATTAATCCATACAGCTTTAGTCTAGATCAGGACTTCTCAACTGGGAGTACTGGGGGCCTGCTATAATTGTTTCAAGGGGTCCACCAAAGATAAAGAATTCCTATAGCTACCACATGAATGGCACCTGTGCCTGGCGTAGAAATCACTGGCCAAGGCTTATGGTCAGCAGTTCATGTGTTGTCAAGGAGAGAGCAACCATTCTCAGAAAGCCCTCTCCTCTTGTCTTTTTACTCACATGAAAGTAGAAGCAAGAACTGGTACAACAGTCAACAATCAGTGCCGTCAAAACTCTATCAACTCCGATGAACTTTACCAACCTCAGTAACAGCTTAGTAACTTCAGTATAACTCTACTAACCTCAGTAACAGCTCAGTAACTTCAGCAGAATGCTACCCATCTCAGCGACAGTCTCAAATTCAGGATAACTCCAACAACCTCAGTATCAACTTTGGTAACCCACCATTTTCAGTAGAACTCTACCAATCTTGGCCATGGTTTACTAACTTCAGTGACAGTGTATCAACTTCAATAACATGCTACCAACCTCAAGAAAAAAATGTAAATTAGCAGGAGCAAGATAAATTACAAAGAACAGGAAAAAACATTGTAATATATGGATAAGTTTTTAATTCAATACCTCCACATCTTGACAGAATTGTTGGTAAGTTCCAACAAGCTTTGCATAGAATCATAGGCCAGGATTTTATGGCCCCGCGGCATGGCCGCAAAATCCGGACCATTGAATGGTTACTGTCCATCAAGTCTATGACACTCTGCAAAAGCAATCTAGGTGGTTCTAACACCCCGCACCCCCCCACCTTTCCAGGAAGTTTTGCGAATCTTTTCCCTTCAAGTTCTTAGCTAATTTTCTTTTGAAGGCGTCAATTGAAACTGTTTGCACCATCTTCTCAGACAGTGCTTTCCAGATCCTAATCACTCCATACTTAATAAAGTTTTTCCTTGTGTTGCCTTTGGTCCTTTTGCTACTCACCTTATAGCGCTGTCCTCTGGCTCTCAACCCTTCCACTGATGGGAACAATTTCTCTATATCTACTCCGTCTAGACCCCTCATGATTTTGAACATCTCCAGCAGTTCACTGCTAATTCGTAACTCTAAAGACAGCACTGTGGGTGTATCGACACCACATGGACTGCAATGGTTCAAGAAGGTGGCTCACCACCACCCTCTTGAGTGCAATTAGGGATGGACAACAAATGCTGGCCTTGTCAGTGATGTCCACATTCCATGAAAGAATAGATATAAATAAAAGGAGAATAACCCCAGCTTCTCCAATCTATCCACATAACAGTAGTCTCTCATCTCTGGATCCATTCTCTGAACTCTCTCGAAAGTCTTCACAGTTTTCCTTAGGTGCAGTACCCAGGATTAGACAATACTCCAGTTGTGGCTGAATCAACATTTTATAAAGATTCATCAACTTATTAATTATTAATCATTAATTAAAACAATTAGCCATGATACATATTTAATTGTATTTCTATTGTATATACAGATTTTGTTGTGTTACAGGGGGTCTATGAAATTTGATAGCATAGGCAAAGGGGTCTTCAGGAGCAAAAAGGCTGAGAATTCCTCGGGGAGGACTTTCCCCTCGACGAGCAGGGCTGGTGGGCCCGGGAGCCGCCTTGCACGGGTTCGCCGCCCGCGATCAGGCCCCGACCGTGATTTTACGCTGGCTGACCAATAAACGGCCAGCCAGCATGAAACACATGCTGATAACCTTTGCGCTGCTGGGGTGGGGACGGGAGGAGCACGAGCACTGATGTGTGTGCGTGTGCAGGGGTGCACTCAGTGAAAGCTTCCTGAATGCACAGAGCTGCCTCAGGGAGCTGAAGATTTTTAACATGACAAATAAAGATTTTAAAAATAAGGAAAACATTTTGTCACATTTGACTCTGTCATATGAACAGGGACATGTGAAATATGAGTTTAAAAAACTTAAGTTATTATTCGAAACCTCATCCCGCCCATGGATGAGGTTTCGTTAAAAATGCAAAGGCCGCCTGGCCTATTTGCCTGGCCGCCAACCGAACGGTTGGAAAAATTCAATGTAATTAATTGATTAAGGGTCTTAATAGGCCTCTTAATTGTCGCGCTGCCACCTCTCACATGCGCTCACCGACCTTAAGATTGCGAGAGTGCACAATGACGTCGGGACGTTCGCCCAATGTCATTGTGCGCTATTTCACTCCTGCTTGGGTCGGGCGCATGCCTGGCCACGGGAGGAAAGTTTCTGCCCCTGCCCTAGGTTACAGGGTGAATTTTACACCTTTCATTGGGGGACGGGACTCCGATCCAGAAGTATGTGGTTCACTAACTCCTGCCCCCGCCTTTTAAAGACATCAAATAAAGCGTTTATTGTCCAAGTAGTTTCTGCCCAATGGGAAGCTGGCCAACAACCAATGAGAAGGGTGGGCAGTGTGCCCACTTGCCGCTTCAGGGCAGGACATCCAGGGAGAGAGAGGTCAGGCTGTTAACCAGAGGTCAGTCACAGCCAGCTATTTAAAGGCATCATGGAATGGGTTGGTGGCAGCTGCACAACAATTAATGGCCTGGAGGCAGAAGTTTAGACCAAGAAGACTTGTAACGCTGTTGAACTATTGCAGCAGCAGCTAAGAGCTTGTTTTTACATTTTGGTGATTATTGTGCCAGCAGTGTATTCTTCAGGATCCTTGCCAGGGAGGATGTTATCAGGGCTCACAGCCTTTGCAGTATGCAGTACCTTCAGCTGATATGTGAAGTGAATTTCATTCATTGATGCTGGGGACCCCAGGAAGAGGCTGATATGGATCATCCACTTGGCACTTCTGGCTGAAGATGGAGTGTCTTTTACACTCATGTGCTAGGCTCCAGAATAATTGAGGATGGGGATATTTGTGGAGCCTCCACCTTGATTTAATTTTTAAATGTCCACCACTATTCATGACTGGATCTAGGAGGGCTGCAGAGTTTTTATCTGATCCTCTGGTTGTGGGAATAACTTAGATCTATCACATGCCTGCATATAGCCCTATGTTGTAGCTTCACCTGGTTGCACCTCATTTTTAGATATGCCTGGTGCTGCTCCTGGCATGCTTTCCTGCACTCCTCACTTAACCAGGGTTGATCCCCAGCTTGATGGTAATGGCAGAGTGGGGGATACGCCGGGCCACGAGGTTACAGCTTGTGGTTGAATAATATTCTGCTGCTGATGATGGCCCATAGCATCTCATGAGGCCCAGTTTTGGGCTGCTGGATCTGTTCTGAATCTATCCCATTCAGCATGATGGTTATGCCACACAACATGATGGAGAGTATCCTCAATGTGAAGATAGATTTTGTCATGGACAGATGCATCTGTGACATGTAGTTTGGTGAGGAGGTTTTTCCCTCTTGTTTGTTCCCTCACCACCTGCCACAGGCCCACTCTGGTAGATATGTTCTGGTGGTACTGCCAAGTCAGTTTTGGAGGTGGGCATTGAAGTTCCCACCCAGAGAACATTCTGTGTCCTTGCTACCCTCGGTGCTTCTTCCAGTTCTTGTTCAACGTGAAGGAGCACCGATTCATCAACTGAGGCCAAGCAGTAGGTGGTTTTCAGCAAATATTTCCTTGCCTCTGTTTGACTGAATGTCATAAAACCCATCTGGCTCCCTCATGTCAATCTGATAGTTTCATTGTCAGCATTACAAAGACTAGCTTTTAATTACAGATTAATTAATTAATTGAATTTAAATTCCAGCAGCAGCTGTGGTGGAATTTGAACCATATCCCCAGAGCATGATCTTCTGCCTCTAGATTACTAGTCCAGTAACATTACCCCACCGTCCCTGCATACCATATTGCTGTATATTCTCAACTTTAAATAGGAGGAGATGAACACTAAATACACAGATTAAAAAAAGATATAAAATACAATCCCTTAGTTTATGCAGAGTGCATTTTACAATATAATAGATTGGAGTTGTGGAATTTAATCACCAAAGCATTGGTAAAAAGTTAACATACCATCCCATAAGAATAGAATTTGGCTCTCAGACGCTCTCATGTTATCATTATAAATTATCATTACAGCATAAATGCTCGCAGTGTCTAAAAATCATTATAAAATCCTCTGACTCACAATGAGCAAAACCATGGCCATATAATGGTAATATAAATTTATGTTATATGAAAACCATCGATTCATAATTATCAATGAGTAAGTTTGACATAAAGTCGTGGACATGTTATTCGCTTATTTACTCGCGGCAATTGGAAACCTTATTTACTTTAAGCATTCATACGGGTCTGGATTTTCCTTCATTATTGCATCAAGAATTGGGGGGAAATGGCTAAAATTGGTTGGTAAGGCTCCTGCCCAACCTCACTTTCCCTTCTCCCCACCCCCACTGAGATGGCTATTAACCATTCATTGCCCTGCATATAAATGCTGACAAGAAGGCAGAGATGCACTACCCCATTTTCATACTTGGTGTCAGCATCTTTTCCATCATCAGAAAGCTGGTGGTAAGCTAGGAACCAAGTCTGCATGTAGGAAAATGGGATAAAGACAAAAAATGCTGTAAAGACTCAGTAGGTCAGGCAGCATTTGTGGAGAAAGTTAACAGTTCAGGCCACCAACCTTTCATCAGGAAAACTGGTTGGGTCCATACTGTCACTATCTCTAGAAGAGGAGGAGATTTTGGCCCATGATGTTTTTTAAGGGAGAAGATTTTAACCATTCCCCACAACTCCACCCAGCTGGAATAGTATGGGCGAAGGATTGAGATGAAAGGGAGGGTTTAGCACGGCTTTTTGTTTCCTCATCACCAGCACCAGCGGCAGCCTAATTTCAATGACAAAATCACGCTTCTTGATGCCATCAGGACAGGTTGAATGTGTTAACTGCAGGCCTAATTAAGCCTGCACAGTTTCAAGCCTGCCAGCAGAAGCTGATGACCGGTAGGAACAAGAGTGCTCCTTCTGGCTCATGAAGTTAACTTGAGTTTTCCCTGCTCCAGGCCCCCATCCTGATAGCAAACATTCCCAATTGTGCCTTCTTCATTCCTCACCAAACCTTCCAGAACCATTTGAGGGAGTCTTGGTGGTGGCCTGCCATCCCTACAAATTTGTTTACTGCACTCTGGCAGTGTTGTCCTTCCCGCTGTTTTCGGGTGGGAGTTAGTACTGGAGAATAGTAATGAGCTCTAAACCATGTACTCCTAGACAGGATGCACAGGTCAGTGTCTGTTTTCACCAATACCTGTCTTGAGTTAAAATCCAGTCTAGAATTTGTATTAATAAGCAATGTATAAACAATTAGCAAGTAGGTGTCCAGGATGCACGCTAGCATGTGGATAGAACCATAGAAAAATTACAGCACAGAAAAAAGCTGTTCAGCCCATCATGCCTGCACTGGCTAAAAAAGAGAACAGAAAGAAACTAGCCACTCATTTAATCCCACTTTCCAGCATCTGGTCCATAGCCTTGCAGGTTATGGCACTTCAGATGCAGATCCAGGTACCTTTTAAATGAGTTGAGCATTTCAGCCTCAATCACCAATTCAGGCAATGAATTCTAGATGTCAACCACCCTCTGGATGAAAAGGTTTTCGTCATGCCCCTTCTACGAATCACCTTAAATCTATGCCCCCTGGTAATTGACTGCTCAGCTAGGAGAAACAGGTCTTTCCTGTCTACCCTGTCTAGGCCCATCATAATTTTGTACATCTCAATTAGGTCACCCCTCAGCCTCCTCTGTTTTAAGGAAAACAACCCCAGCCTATCCAATCTTTCCTCATAGCTGCAATTTTCAAGCCCTGGCAACATTCTTGTAAATCTCCTCTGCACTCTCTCCAGAGCAATTATGTCCTTCCTGTAATGTAGTGATCTGTGGATACTTGCCATTTTCCGGTAAATCATGGTATTTTGCCTTGATCCTATGTACTGCAGCAAGTTCAGTGGCAGTGGTACAGAGCCCCCTAGATTTTCAGCCATGTTACGTTTTACATCAGAGATTCATGGAAATCTTTTGTAGCTATTTATATTTTCTAGTTTTTCTTCAGTAAGACCAATATTACACATATTATGAGCTGTTAAAAAAGTAATAATTCAGTATATATTAAGCTAATTTACTAAACAAACAACATTATATATACCTGATTGATGCAGTTCCTTTGTACTACAAGCAGAAGATCTGTTGTGCAGATATTAAGTTTTAATTTTCTAAAATTTCCTCTGATTAGTGCATGTATCTCAATTTATTTTCACATTATCCCAAAAGCAATAACATAATTCCTGGTGTGGTAGATTTGCATAGTGGGTACAGCACAGTCAAAATACTCAGTACTGACATTGTGATGTGCCTGTGGGGACATTACACCAAAGATCTATCATAAAACTGTAGTTGAAGCTGTTGGATTGCTGTTACATGATTGCAATAATCTTCTTTTCAATACGTGTAATGACTACACTGAACAAAAAGTTCTAACTATAATGGTTCCTAGTATTGTTTGTTTGCTTCAAGCTAATTAAAAATCTGCTCAATTAGACTTTGGTGCATTAGTTTTGTGCAATCGCTGACGTCAGACCATTTCTCCTTCTTCCTACATTTCATCTTCTGCAGGCAAGGGGAACTCCTTCTGGATGCACGCATTTCCCCCTTCTGCTAGCAGAATTTTTCAGAGCACTGTAGACATAAATGGCTTTTGACACTTCCTCAGGGCTGTAGAGTGGAACCTCACGTGATATGTCCAGACGTCAGGAGCATTGCTTCAACATTCTTACATTATGCTCCACAAAAATTTGGATGGAACCTAGTGATTGTAGGTATAACCTTTCCTACTGCCTTTAGGGGTCATGTGATTGTACTGACAAATGAGCCCCAAGCGCTGTTAATCTTTATGGGCAGAGCTTTCCAGTTGTGGACCTGGTTCAAGCTTGTAGCTTTTAAAAGAGCTCTGTAATAAAGTTATCTGTTTCAAGAAACCTGTGTGGTGCAGCAAGTTGATAAATAGTTCTGACGCTGTACCTCACCTTGTGAATGTGAGTACGTTAATTCTTAAGGAAATGGAGAAAAGTACATTCATCGGTCATGCCACCTTTCAGCAGAATCAACCCTTATGACTCGTCCATGGAAGACTGGAGACAGTATGTAGAGTGCCTAGCTTTTTATTTTGTGGCAAATTAAATAACAGTGGAGGAAAAGTCAACCTATTAGCCTTTCGAATTTGATTTCTATGTCTCCAGAACCCTCTCTGCAGCCGAGAAGGGTTATTCCCAACTTGAAAAGGAAGGTTTTTCAGTAATATTTGGCGTGAAGAAATTCCATCAGTATCTGCACGAATGATAATTCACCATAGTATCAGACCATAAACCATTAATGGGTTTATTTAGTGAAGATAAAGCCATTCCGCCAATAGCCTCAGCCAGAATTCAACGTTGGGCTTTGATTTTATTGACATATGAGTATACCTTTATGCACCGTCTGGGTGCACGCATTACAAATGCAGACGGACTCAGTTGGCTTCCATTACCAGATAACATTGCACATGCTCCAGTGCCACAAGAAGTTGTACTTGTGTTGAATTTTTTGGACTCCTCACCAGTCTGTGCAAAGCAGATAAAGAAATGGACAAACAAGGATCCAATTTTGTTAAAAATCCGAGACCAGGCATTGCAAGGGTGGTAGAATTCACCAGCGTCTGAAGAGATAAGGCCATTCCATGTCCGTGAAACAGAGTTAAGTTGTCAAGATGGAATCTTGTTGTAGGGATCCAGCATTGTCGTCTCTTTACAAGGAAGGGAAACACTCTTGATGCTCTTGAGCTTCATAGTGCACAACCAGGTACATCAAAGATGAAGATGCTTGCACAAATCTATGTCTGGTGGGCAGGCATAGACAGTGACATAGAAAGAACGGTTAAACACAGTCTCCAGTGTCAGCAACAACAGAAGTTGCCCGTTTCAGCTCCACTGCATCCGTGGGAGTGGCCCTGGTTGACCCTAGGTTAGACTACACATAGACTATGTAGGTCCATTTTTAGGTACCATGTTTTTATTGATCATCACGCATTCTAAGTGAATGGATGTGTATGAAGTTAGATCACTGACATCATGTGCAACTATTGAAAAGCTGCACCAATATTTTAGTGTACATGGCCTACCAGAAGTCATTGTTTCAGATAATGGTATTGCCTTCACTAGTACAGAATATCAGAAATTCATGAGCTTAAATGGAATTAAACATATTAAAACAGCACCATATCATCCCTCATCAGATGAGTTAGCTGAAAGAGCAGTGCAAACTTTCAAACCAGGAATGAAGAAGTTATTGAAGGTATGTTAGAAATTCGAATTTCACATTTTCTTCTCAACTATCATTCAACTCCTCATTCAACTAAGGGTTGAACACAGTCTTAATTACTGATGAAATGCCACCTTCGTATAAGGTTAAGCCTGGTGTTTCCAAACTTAGAGGGAAAGAACCAGAGTACTCAGAATTGAATCACGGTATTTATAACAAAGTTCAGATTTATTGTGGGAGATACAGTTTTCGTGTAGAATTTTGGAAATGGGCCTAGTTGGGTTCCTGGCATAAATGTCTCTGAAACTGGATCCTTGTCATTCCAAATGGAAATGGAAGACCGGATTGTTTGAAAACATATGGATCATCTAAGGAGTAGAGAGCTATTCTGCTTGGAATTGATGTTGAACCTTTAATCCCTGAGATAACAGGTCAACCTAGAATAGACATAACTGATGTCTCTGCTGAATTATCTAATCCTGAACTGCCATTGTCCCTGATGCTGCAGTTCCTGATCATGTTGATCCAGTGGGAGAATCTCAAGTGGTAAAGCTACGCCACTATAGCCGAATTAGAAAACCACCTCTGAGACTTAATCTATAATCACATGATCTGTGTATAAATGTATATGTGTGGATTAAGGTGTTCTTTGTAAATAAGAAATGTAAAAAAAAACTAAAGGGGGAAGAAATGTAGTGATTGTAGGTAAAACCTTTCCTGCTGCCTTCAGGAGTCATGTGATAGTATTGGCAAATGAGCCCTAAGCATGGGTAATCTTAGGGGTGGAGGTATCTAGTCAGGGACCTGGTTCATGCATGTAGTTTCTACAAGAGTTCTGTAATAAAGTTATCTGTTTCAAGTAAGAAACCAACATCAAGTTTATTACAGAACCTCACTGTATTTTCTTCAGCTTCCACATTGGGATACTAGGTAGGTATCAATAACCGATTCCACTAGATCTCCAGCAACCCTTTCTTCTGCTCATACAAAGAGCTGCATCACCTATTGTATGATTTGGTTATGGTAATCTAAGACTATCTGCAATTTGATCAAATTAAATCCTTTCTGATTCACATATGCCTGTGTTGTTTAATGCCCTGTACCCTTTGGAACTCAGTCACCTCGAGGAAGTGCTGGGCCCTTAGTGTTTAATTGTTCAATTGTTCTGTATTTGATTATGTGAATCTGGTAACTGATCTATGCTAACTGTGTTTGTTTGGTTAAGGCTGGATGTGGAGTCAAAGCAAAGTAAACAGACACGATAGAAGCTGAGCAATAAGCATGAGTGTAGACATTTTGGATTGCAGAGATATTTAAAAACCCTTGTAAATAAATGATTGTTATTTCTACATTGCTCTGAGATTCATAAAATATACAACAGGCCCTCTTTTCGATGTGGGGAAATGACAAATGGGTTGCCTCTGGCAAAAAAGGTGGCAGTGATCAACTTGATGCATCGGTAAATAGAGCTGATTAATGTGATAAATGTTGTCAGTGATGGCTTGAATTGATTTGGTAGCATAAAAGTTGAATGTAGTTGTAGATTAACTGCAGCAGGCACAGCTGAATCCCAGCTGAAAGTCAGGCTCATGACACATTTGGGTGATCCATCCCAGCTGAATTATAGATCATGAAAGCAGGGTTTTCCAATATGTCCAGTTCGCTACATCTGGATTTTCTGATATTATTCTGGGTTGTCAGCTGTACCAGTGTCCTCCCTCCACAGTTTTTCCTCCTTTTCCTACAAATCCAGGATAGCCTTGGGAAAGCCTCCTGGAATACTCATGGTCAATACTGCTTGTAGCTGCTGAAGTGATTACTGCGTGGTATCTAGGATACATGTACTAAAGGAATGCCAAATAGAAGGAAAACAGCAGTGAATCACGGAGGTTGGGTGGATGGGGGCGAACAAAAGTTCTGAGGAACAATATTCAGTTTGTGGTTAGCAGCATTCCGAATGAAAAACTCGCTATGGCAACCTAGCTTTAAGAGCAAGGCCATGAAATTCTGTGGTAAATTTTCTGCTCTCTTGCTGTAACTTTTACAGAAGACTAGTGGAACCCATGAAGAAATGGTGTAAGCAGTAGAAAATAACTGTTCTCCTGCCTGAACTTCAGTAGCAAAGCAGTTCAGGAGAACTCCCCCAGAGTTTGAAGGTCGTGGAGTTCAAAACAATTTACAACTCTCCCAGCGCATACTGAAAAAAGGTGCTCAATGGATCAAGAGCTAGACTGCAAAACTGCAGAGAATCTAGTTTGTGCCCAAAACATGGTCAATCGGATAAAATTTCTAATCTGTACTGAGATCATCTCCACACTGATTCTGTTGCTTCAAAGTTTTAAAATTATTTTCCCTGCCAAATCAGGTATCCAGTGCCAAGTGGGCTGAAGCCCAAAATCCCAATTCCGTAGGCTAAGCACAGTGCTGGCAAAGGCCTCTCCTGATATGCAACATTGCGGAAATGTTTTATACTTTTGCCTTTACAAGATAATCTGGCAATTAATAAAAGCAAAAGATGACTGGAAACATCACTGTATTTGCATACTAATCACCTTTGTTAAAAGGCAATGTGGATTTTGTAGGCTGCAGGACATTAGTGGATATAATTGATGAAGAGGCAAGTGTGAAGCTGACAACTCCCAGTTAGGAAGGACCTCAAAATATATGTACAACATAATATGTTTGCAACAACTGTTAACTTCAGCATAGCCCACACTGTAACTCTGACACAGCTCAGCAAGTTCCACAGTCCTGTAGTGAACATAGCCTGTCAACTCCTGGTTTCCCTTCATTTCTTTTCATAGATTTTATACATAAGGTGATCCAGATATTGGGCTGCCAGCAGCCCACGTTGCACCTAGAATCGCCATCAGCTTGGAAAAGTAGGGTGTGAGAAGTACCTCTTGTGCATGCTTTCCCCGCTCATAAACCTCAGGAGTGATTCTATGTTAGTACATTACACTGGTCTGGTCCCACCTGGTGCACTGTGCAATCCTGGCCCTCTTATGAGAAAGATATCCATTGGAGAGGGTGCAGTGAAGGGCAACTAAATTGATTCAAAGGATCTGAAAATGGCAATAAAACCTCAATTATTCTTAGTAAGTTCACAGCTGCAAAATTTGGCTATGTACGCTGGTAGCTTTGGCTCTACAAGTGCTGGTTTAGAAGAAAAATTGCATCATTTTTGTGAGGGTATTAATCCATGTGTCACACGCGTGTGCGTAAGTATGCAGAGTAGACAGATCATGACGTCGGCCAAGGTCTAATGCAGCTTTGACACCAGACCTGCTGCTTCTGGGCTCCACAGCTCTAGTTAACAACCTTTCTTAAATATACACAGTTGAACATGCATTCAGCAGCATCAAGTTCCAGCCCACCAAAGGCATCACCCCACCACCACCACTCCCGCCCCCCACCCGCCCCCCCCCGCCCGCCTCACCCACCACCACCCCTCCCCACCACCACCCAACACCACCTCCCCCACCTCACCCACCACCACCTCCCCCTCTCATCCACCACCATTTCCCCCTCTCACCCACTACCACCTCCCCCTCTCACCCACTACCACCTCCCCCTCTCACCCACCACCACCCCTCCCCACCACCACCCAACACCACCTCCCCCCCCTCACCCACCACCACCTCCCCCTCCCTCACCCACCACCACCTCCCCGCCCCCCCCTCACCCACCACCACCTCCCCTCCCACCCACCACCACCTCCCCCCCTCACCCACCACCAACACCCCCCCTCACCCGCCACCACCTCCCCCTCCCTCACCCGCCACCACCTCCCCTCTTCACCCACCACCTCCTCCCCCCCCCTCACCCACCACCACCTCCGCCCCCTCACCCACCACCACCTCCCCCCACCCACCACTACCTCCCTCCACCCACCCACCACCACCTCCCCACCCCCTCACCCACCACTACCTCCCCCCATCCACCCACTACCACCTCCTCACCCCCTCACCCACCAGCACCTCCTCCCCCCACCCACCACCACCCCCTCACCCACCACCACCCACTATCAGTGTTGTTTAAATACATCATCATCCAACTAGCAGGATACTTGCTTATTAGTTACTATTGGCTTTATTTGAGTTTGTGGAAGGGCTGGGTGTTGGAGGAGTTTCTAAAAGTTATTAAAGACTGGAAGGAATGGTGATGCACAGAAGGAAGGCACTGGTTGTCATTGCAAGAACTCTGAGCACACCATTTGCTACCAGTCATGGTTACCAAAGCAACAGTTCCCTATGGGCTGTTGCATAAAAGAGAGATGGGTGTAGAGGCAGCAAAGAAGGGAAATTGCTCGCTGAGGGAGGAGGAGGTGGAGAAGGACTCACAGATGGAGACCTTACTCACCTAGGGTCTTCCAGGAACACTTTTCCTACCTATACCTAAACAAGAAGCAGTGTGCTTGGCATCTGCAATTCACTAGGAGGTGTTCATCAAACTCCGCCATCCCTTGGAACTAGACCAGCAGCCCAGAACAGGGTGAGGCGGTGATGCTAGTGGTGGTGGAGTTGACTGTGACCCTCATTCGACCTGCCAAAACCCTTCCATTAATCTCCAGAATAGGTGTCCCGATTCATGGTAATTTGGCAGTGACCTCAGAAAGAGAAGGGGGATGAGCAGGAGGAGGCATTCACATTTGGAATGGACTTTCCCTGAGATCCTTACTCAACTCTAGTTTCTCTTAACGCTACCCCAGATCCACATTGTTGAATAGTCCCAAACCTTACCATCTCTTTTGTTATGGACCATCACAGCGTCCTCTTGGCCAAATTCTTGCACTAAAAGGCATCATAAAACAGCCATTTCATAACAACTTCGTGCAACAGGACATCCAATAATCCATACAAAACTGAACCCCCGTGCATTCCCTTGGTGCCTGTCTTGCTGGTGCCTTTGCCTGTCTGCCCTAGTGCTCCCACGCAATGCTGGCCCAGTGGTTGCAGCTGGTGGAAGGCTGTTGACTTTCACGATAGGGAGACCACCGATGGCCTTGGAGGATAATCTCCAGCAGCTCTGGGCCTAGAATACCCAGCTTTGGACTGAACCATCTTGGCATGGGCTGCAGCAGTTTGGACTGGCAGGCTGATAGACAAGGACACTGGCGGAGTGGCAGTGGTGGGAGGATGAATGCTGTCATCCTGCGAGAGGACAGCAGTTTCGTGCTCCATGTGACCACAGCCACTCCTCCCGGTGACAGCTCAGCAATCCCAATAATCTGCTGGAGGACAGATTCCTGGACTGCTGTGACACCCTGCAGGTCCCTATGCGCATGGGGATCCACAGACATGATGAGCCTGCATGGCAACAATCTGAGATTTTATGATCTCTGTCTGAACTTCCGCTGCAGCACTCAGAAATTGTGCAGCTTCTGCCTTGGTTATAATGAAAGCTGAGACATCAGCCATCAGACTGTGCATTAGGGTCAAGTCAGCAAATGCTACCTTGGAGCATGTCATCACTTCCAAGCTGGAAAGGAGGGACTTCAAACTCTGTGTGAAACCCTGTGTGGAGTTGGAGCCAGGCTCTTCCATGCGCTGTGACAACAGGCTTTCTGGCAGACCTAATAATGCACCAAACATTTCAGTGTACATGTCCATCAGCCTTTTTCCATATGCTGCCCCATTGAAGTCCTTTATTTGAGTCCTGTGCGGAACCTATCTGCAACCTTGCCCTCTGGGAGCTGGCACTTGCGTGAACAAATACCCTGGCTTTACTGCAGCTTGTGTGATGCTTCGCCACATGCAGATCCCACCCCTAAGCTCCCTTCTAAAGTTTGTGCAGTGTCATCGTCTGAGCTTGTGGCTGTGTCAGATTGAGTGACAATATAACTTCCTCAAAAACCTATTTCTAGGCTTTCAACCCACAGGACCACTGGATGGCCATGCAACAGTTCCTTACGTTAATGACTTGAATTTGAGCACTGTCATTTGAGGAATTGAACATAGAAGTAAGGTCGTTATGCTTCAGTTATTGGTAAGACTGTTTCTGGAATATTGCATTCAATTTTGGTCTCCTTATTTAAGGAAGGATGCAAATGCATTGGAGGTGGTTCAGAGGAGGTTTACTAGATTGATACCTGGAATGAGTGGGTTGTCTTATGGGGAAAGGTTGGACAGATTGGGCTTGTTTCTATTGGAGTTTAGAAGAATGAGGGGTGATTTGATTGAAGCATATAAGATCCTGAACAATATTGACAAAGTGAATGTGGAAAGAACGTTTCCTCTTGTGGGTGAGCCCAGAACTGGGAGGGCACTGTTTTAAAATTAGGGGTCACCCTTTTAGGACAGAGAAGAGAATTTTTTCTCTCTGAGGGTTGTGCAGCTTTGGAACTCTTTGTCTCAGAAGACGTTGGAGGCAGGGTCATTGAATATTTTTAAGGCAGAGGTAGATAGATAGTTAGGCAAGGGATTCAAAGGTTATCAGGGATAGATGGGAATGTGGAATTCAAAACACAAACAGATCAGCCATGATCTTATTGAATGGCGGAGCAGGTTCAAGGGGCTGAATGGCCTACTTCTGCTCCTATTTTATATGTTCGTAAAACTATAAAACAAAACTTAAACCAAATTATAATGGTGTTCCTGGGGCTGATGATGCACTCCAGACCCCGCAGTGCCGGTCGCGGAAGCATACCAGTGGTCACCGTGTGCTCCCTCCCCAGGCCACCTGGCCATGAGTATAGCCGCTGGAGAGGGACAGACAATCGGGCAGGATAATCCCATTGACCGCCCGCTGCCTGAAGCTGTTAACGACGAGCTTGGCCAGGCCCAGGAGCATGCTTACAAGGAGGCCCTCCTCCCTCCTCCCTCCTCCCTCTTCCCTCTTCCCTCTTCCTTCCTTCCTCTTTCCTCCTCCCTCCTCTGCACAAGATGGCCAAAGGTCAGGTGCATGGTGTTGAAGTGCAAATAGAATTTGAGGAGCAGCCTTCTTAAATCCTGGAATAAGGGTCCTCTATTTACATTCTTTTGTTTATTTGATTCTGCTCAAAAGGTTAAATTAATAAATTAACAAACCAGATTAAGGGGATAGTCCCTTAAAGGGGCACTGTAACAAACAGACAAAAATCTTAAAGGAAGCTTATTAAAATTAAACCAAAATGTGATTTTTGTGGTGGGGGTGGCAGGGGCAGGGGAACCAATGATGCACCCTAGCCCCTGTGGTGCCCACCAGCCATGAAAGGCCTCAATGGTGCTGCTGGAATCCATGTGCTCCCTCTCCAGGGACACAAGGCTGCGAACATAGCTGCGCAAGAGGGACAGATAGTCTGGCCAGACGAACCTCCCTTGACTGCCCACTGCCTGGACCTTTTAATGGCCAGGTTGGCCAGGCTCAGGAGCAGGATTACAAGGAGGTCCTTCTCCGGCCTCCAACACCCTCTCGCCCCCACTCCCCTTCCGCACTGGCTGGTCAAAGATCAGGAGCATGGGGTAGAACTTGAGGAGCAGCGCCCTCAAAATAGTAGAACAGGGGTCCTTTATTTATATTCCTTTGGGTATAACAAATAAACAATTAAATGTGACAAGTTAACAATTTTAAAATTCATTCTCGGGGTGTGGGCTTTGCTGACCAGGCCAGCATTTATTGCCCATCCCTAGTTGCCCTTGAGAAGGTGGTGGTGAGCTGCCTAGGGCAAATGAATAAGAAAGAGCAAATGAACAAATTAAAGGGGCAGTCCCTTAAAAGCAAACTGCAACAAAAGATAAAACCACAAAGGAAACTTTCAAAAGTCAGATCAAAATGTGATTGTGGGGGTCAATGTTGCACCCCAGTCCACACGGTGCCCACTGGACATGGAAGGCCTCTAACATGCCGATGTTTACAAAATTATTGACTTTTGCAAAAATGTGTCTGTGACCTCCTGGATGTATTTATGGGTGGACACTTGAAAGATCTCACAGAGGTCCCCAGTGGAGCCCTGGAAAGAGCCACTGGTGTAGAAGTTGAGTGCGGTGTTTACTTTCAAAGCCAGTGCCAATCGATGCATTCCAAGTCCCCGTGGCGCCAAATCCTGCAGAATTGGCAAATGTGAGTCACCAGATCCCTTGACATGCAGAGGCATCTGTGACATTGGTTCTCACTCATGTGCAAATAACATGTGCGACGTCTATATACACTGGGTTTAGTGAGGCGCCTACGAATTATGGCTCTCTGAGGATCAACCTCCGTGTCCGGAGGAGGACTTGCTCCCCCTTGGTCTTGAGGGTTCACTCCTCCCTTTGGTGAGCCAGGCAACTCTGTTGCCGCCTTCTCATTCTTCTCTTCTGCCTATAAGCAACAATACAGGCAGCGATAACACCAGGCCGCATCTTCCTGATGGTCTCCTCTCTGCAATGTCAATGAGAAACATGCAACAGTCAGCACTTGTTTCCTAAGGTCCACTTTCAGTCAAGGGATTGTCTGTGATTGTGGGCTCAAAGCCTTTTTATGCATGCCGGAGAGTACAGGCCCCTTAAATGATGTCCGGTGCATGGTGCACATGAACATTCACCACAATTCTCCCCCCAACCCCCGCCCCCACCACCCCCAGCCCACATGACCAACTGCCAACAGCTTCGCCAAGCGACTGGATGTTCCTTGTTCTGCTTCTAGTCCAAGCACTGGGATCATCGTTACCTGCACTCCACTGGACTAAACATGGGAATGAATGTTCAGTGAATACATGAGATCAATTTAGGGGGTTCAGAGGCTTCTCCTCTGTGAGTGGTGAATGGCCACATTTTATCAAGCTTATCCAGTCGACCAATAGTTCTGCAGTTTCATAATACTCTAGTGAATTTAAAGGCTGCGAATGAGAGGTTAAAACTAGGGGAACAATCACTGCCAGACGAGTCAGGCATGCTTGTGAGGCCCTCATTGCCAGCAGATTCCAAGACATGGATGACAAGATGCACTGAGGATCCCCCTGGACAACTCTCCTCCATCATGGGCCAGCATGATCACCAGCAAAGCTACTCCCCTAATTCCACCCATGAACTTCCAGATACAGTGCATCATTGCCCAGCACGTTCACATTGCCCTGAAGTTTGAAGGATGAGCAAGCCTCGAGGGCATGTGTCCGTGCTGAGGTGAGGTGCTATCTGGAGGAGGGTGTCCAGGCATCAGACATCAAAAAGTGCTGCCTCTTCACATGTCCATCCAGCAACCCAGTCACAACAACACCCTACAAGATGCAGTTTGTATAATCCTCAGTGGGCTAGTGGCTGCATGCCTTCAACCTGGCAAGGCTCCTCAAGGAGATCCATCGAACCAACGCAGCCATACACGATGTGTTACGCTGATGGTAACACAGAAACATAACATTTGGAACAAGGCAGTTGCTGTGACTGCACTTGGAGGTGATTCAGTGGCTGTGATACACTCCCCGGAATGATGCTGACATCCAGCAGTTTAAGTTAGGGATCCTGAGCTGCATTTCTCCTAACCCTAATATGGAGGCGGAGAATTTGAGCATGATGAGGTCAGACACTTGGCTGCCTGATCTTGAGATTCCTTCCCTCACACATAACCAGTGTGCCCTCGTGGCCAGCCCTGGCCCTAGTGAAGTCCAAGATGATGATCAGGCAACATGAAGCCCTCAAGAGCATGCATCATTGCTAATGAGAAGCACTGTTCTGCTTCATCACATAGTCACTCCTATCCCATTGCTCCCCTCCACATTGAAATAATGATGTGCAATTCTAGAGCATGCCTAAAGGATGTTTTTTCCTCCAGAAATCACCATTTGGAAGTAGCATCAGTAACCTCTTGGAGTGTTAAGGTGATGGGATGCACAGCGTTGTCTACCAGCTTTGTGACCAGACCCTTCTCCCCGCAATAGTCACAACTACAGGGTGAGAAATGCTTAAGGTTGGATGTCTCGATACCTGCACACAAATGTGCCATTGCTTCATCACCTTGAAGTGTCAAGGTGCTCCCATAGTTTGCTGAGTTAGCAGATTGACACAGGGAACGCCAAAAACCTGTTTGGCTGAGGGCAGCACACATAAGCTCTGAACTCTGAGCTCATATCATCAAATCCCTGCTGAGAGACAGTGGGCAGATGGAGTTGGACAGTAGATGAGCCTTCTCTATGTATGAGCACATCTTCCCTTAAACACCACACATTCACCTGTCAAGAATGCAAACGAGAAATTGCCTCAATTGTACAGTGCCAAGAATGTACATGACGGGACACTATGAGGCATGGGAATGAGGTTTGTTCCACAAGCACACAACATAAAGGTGCAGGCATTACTGAGATGCAACCTGAGGCATGCAGCGGACATCCTTTCTTGATGTTCTCAAGCTTTCTTTGCAGCTCCAGCAACTGATTTAGGACCGAGCCCCGAGGCTCGTCATCAGACTCGGACTCAGCAGAATTATGGCCTCCAGCAATCCTCCAAGTGCTGGTGACCTCTGATGTCTCTGCCTCCACCTGCTGTGGACCAGATGGTACACTGTGCTCACCAGTTTGTGACCCTGAGTCTAATCTAGAACTAGGTGCCACTGAGGTGTGTGTCTGTGCTGTGGTGGAGGGTGTGGTTGAGCGCTGTGATGGGTCTTCAAAGGTGCTGTCCTCAGGTTCCTCACCTGAAGTTTTGTCGGGGCTGGAGTTGAGGGTCTGGCTCATGGATGCCCTTGGCAGCTTCTCAGAGGTGCCTATAAGAGAAAGGACTGACAATTAGTGCATGGCAGGTGACCCTGAAACAGGAGACATCACTCACAGTATGGTTGTCTGATGGATGTTGCAGTGCAGGATCCTCACTTGGGTGTGCACTGCTGGCCTCACTGTCAGCGCAGGCACAGTCTAAGCCTTCTGTGGACAGCCCTATGGCTCTGTTCTCAAAGTCCGTGAGAACCTTGATCTTGGGAACTCAAACGCCGCTTTGGGACCTCTCCTTCTTATTGTGAGCCAGCTTGTCCTGCATGAAGACAGATGGAGAGAATGGGAGCAAGACTCATTTGAGAGCAAATGATAAGGATGCCTGGCATGTGTAGGTGGAGCCCCGGGCAGGATCAGGCCACAAACTCCAGAGGGGACGCGGCCAGATGGAGATGTGAAGGTCTGTGAGAGCGAGTGGTGATGTACTCTGAGGTGGCAACGAGTGAGATCCTTGTGAATGTGTGATGTGCTTGTGAGTGTGTGAGCTGAGAATGATGAGATGGTTGATCTACCCTGGTGGAATGGGGTTCATTCATCTTCTCCCTGCACTGGGGTGGCTAACTTCAGGGCATTTGCACTGAACATTGCTGCAACCTTGGTGGAAGGCCTGCCACCAGAGTGGGGGTAGAGAACATCGTGACGGGCCTCGACTGCAGTCCGATGAGGCATCACTGAACTTGGGCGCAGCATGCTTTCTGCCTTTGGAAGCTATGTTTTCACTGGAGGTGTTGTAGGCTGCAGAGAGTGTGAACCCTGTGCAGGGGCACCGTTTAAATGTGGCACCCGGAGTTAGGGAGTGTTGAGGTCACGGCAGGGCAGGTGAAACAGATGCCACCCGCCAGTGAAATAGCATGTTCCCCATGGATGAATAGTTAATGCAGTCTGAAGCGCATGATATGGCGCGAAAACCCACCATTACGGCCAGCGGGAGGAACTCCATTTTTTATGCCCACTAACGCACTTAGTTTCACGGAAAATCACAGCCCTAATTTTGCATAATACACTATTGTGTGGTACCTTATCGAAAGCTTTTAGAAATCCCAAATACCTGACATATCCTGATTCCCTGCTACCCATTAATTCATCCTAAAAAAAACTCAAACACAATTTCCCTTTCATAAATTTGTGTTGAAATTTTCAATCATATTGTGGGCTGGATTTTATGTTTCTTGCAGGGGTGAGGGAACTGGCTTCTCCACTTGCTCCCACTCCCACCATCTCTGCTCATCCAATCAAGCATCAGATGGCCAATTCGTGACCATCTGGCAGGAAGAAGACCAATTATAGGTGCAAAGGGAGGGTGGGTTACTCCACACCCAATCTGGAGTGTAGGCTGGGATGTCATGTGGCAGCGGAGGGGTAGAGCAGTGAGCAGGAAGTCGGTCACAGCTAGAAACCATACCTCTCAGCACTTACACATTACTGGCCAATGTAATGATCAACTTACCTTTGCAGGGCAGGGCCCTGTGATCAATCACCACAGTAAAACCATATCCAACTTATAAAACAGCATCCAATAACGATGCTTGAACTTGTCAAAACATTTAACACTTAACTGTCAGAATGTTTCCGACTCTTCAGCAGGCTTCCCCAATGTTTCCTAACTCTTTTACCTGGTGAGTTTCCCAAGAGCTTCCAAAACCAACCCAGTCTGATGAAAATGCTATGGGATATGAAATATATACTCCCCCTAGGCCTGCCAATGGCCACCCCGATGTCACAGGCTGTATATGTAGGGGTGCAACCTGAACCTAACCCAAATCCCTTCCTGCCTATGGGAAGTTTGTGTGGGGCTCCTTTTGTGGTGGGGAAATTCAAGTTTCAAGTGTCGCTGCCTCAGTTTTAGCGGTTTCCCCCACCCATTCCTGACATTTTTGGGACATGGAAATCCAGCCCAAGAGCAAAGAAGTCTTGCTGCAGCTGCTTTTGTGAAACTACATCTGGAATATTGGGTCAGTTTTGCTCTTCATAATTAAAGAAGTATGTACTTACTTAGAGGGGGTGTAACAAGTGTTCAATAGATTGATTCTTGGCATGACAGTGTTGTTCTATGAGGAGAGATTGAGTAGAATCGGCCTCTACCCTCAGGAGTGATTTCATTGTAATATATAACATTCATATAGGACTGGACAGAGCCGACGTAGAGGGCCTGTTTCCATGGCTGGAGAGCCTGTAACAAATGGGGTACAATCTCAGAATGAGGAGATGGCCATTTTGAACTGAGATGAAGAAAGGTTTTGTCACTCAGAGGGTTATGAAACTTTGGAATTTTCACTGCAGCGAGCTGTGGATGCTCAGTTATTGAATATATTCAAGACTGACATTGATAGATTCTTGGAGGCTAAGGGAATCAAGAGATATGGGACCAGGCAGGAAAGTGGAGATGAGGAAAAGCTATGAACTCAATGAACAGCCGAGCAGAGTTGAAGGGCAGTACAGCCTCCTCTGCGGCCTTCCACCAGCCATGCTAAAGGCACCACGGGTGGGTGGTGTTGGAAAACTGGTATGCTGGCTGGTAGCACAAATTTTCATCCCTCCCTGCCTGCCTCTGTACTCCCCTCCATCTGGGGGGGAATTCCTGTGCCTAGTGTGGGACTGTTGGTAAATGGAAAATTGCAACTGTGGTTATTAGTATTGTATTCCGATGAGTTGTATCGGAAGTCCAGACAGAAAGTTACTATTTAGGTTGTCATCCTAACCTGTCTCCCTCCTCATCCTCCTTATGCCACTGCTGAGCTATTTATCATGGCCCTGGTGGTGAGGGCTGTTTCTTCATGATGATGAGATTATGCAGCTTGCAGCAGACCATCATGAATTTTTATGCCTGCTCTCACTCCTCCTGGATAGTTTAGGCAGTGGGAGCATTGTTTTAACATGTCAATCATCTACTTTATCACATTTTTTGTGGCTGCATGGCTTTCACTGTATGCAAGCTGTGGTTGTGTGTGTGGTTTTGTGTATGAGTGTGTGTGTGTGTGTGAACTGCATGCCGAAGTTGTCAATTGTCAGCAGATAGCCCTTGTTTCCCAGTAGCCGCCCTTTGGTTTTCCCTCGTGGCTCAGCAGAATGGCGCAAAATGAAGGTATCAAGACTGCTGCCAGGTTACCTGATGTTGACCTGCATGATTCTGTGTGTGTGGTCACACACCAACTGGTCGTTGAGGGAGTGAAATCCCTTTCATTTGTTATACAGGGCAGAATTGACATGTAGTGCAAAATGATATGCATGCAGTCAATGGCATCTTGCACCATAAGAATTGGCAAACCTTGCACCACTTGCTTCTCTCTGGCAAGGATGTAATTAGCTCTCAATGAAAAGAGCGTCTGTGACTCCCCTTAAGGACCAGTGGATGGCAAACTGTAAAATGCTGCAAATTTCTCCGGTTCCAGTCCGGAAGGAGCCAAATGCAAAAAAGTTCATCATCGAGATCACCTTGACAGCTATTGACGTGCAATCCTTGTACTGAAAGATTTTTTTTCTATTCTTTCATGAGATATGAGCATCACTGGCTAGGCCAGCATTTATTGCCCATCCCTAATTGTCCTTGAGAAGGTGGTGGTGAGCTGCCTTCTTGAACCGCTGCAGTCCATGGTACACCCACAGTGCTGTTAGGGAGGGAGTTCCAAGATTTTGACCCGGCGACATTGAAGGAACGACAATATATTTCCAAGTCAGAATGATGTGCAACTTGGAGGGGAACTTGCAGGTGGTGGCGTTCCCATGCTTCTGTTGCACTTGTCGTGGTAGAGGTCATGGGTTTGGCAGGTGCTGTCGAAAGAGGCTTGGTGAATTGCTGCAGGCTATCTAGCAGATGGTGCTCACTGCCACCACTGTGCCTTGATGGTGGAGAGCGTGAATGTTTAAGTTGGTGGATGGGGTGCCAATCAAAGGGGCTACTTTGTCATGGATGACGTCAAGTTTCATGAGTGATGTTGGAACCACACACATCTAGGCAAGTGGAGAGTATTCCATCACACCCCTGACTTGTGCCTTTTAGATGGTGAACAGGATTTGGGGAGTCAGGAGGTGAGTTATTCACTGCAGAATTCCCAGCCTCTGACCTGCTCTTGTAGCCACAGTATTTATATGGCTAATCCAGTTTAGTTTCTGGTCAATGGTAGATGGTGGAAGATTCAGCAATGTCAGCAATGTCATTCAGTTGAATGTCAAAGGGAGATGGTTGGATTCTCTCTTTTTGGAGACAGCCATCGCCTGGCACTTGTGTGGCATGAGTGTTACTTAGCACTTATCAGCCAATCCTGAATATCATCTAGATCTTGCTGAATATGGACACAGACTGCTTCAGTATCTGAGGAGTTGTGAATGATACTGAACACTGTGCAATCATCAGCGAACGTCCCCACTTCGGACCTTATGGAGGGAAGGGCAGGATGATACCAGGGATCTCAATTATGTGGAGAGATTTGAGAAGCTGGAATTGTTCTCCTGAGATCAGAGAAGATTAAGGGGAGACCTAGTAGAAGTATTCAAAATTTTGAGGAGTTTTGACAGAGGAAGGAGGACGAAAGTGTTTCCTCTAGTGTATTGGTAGCCAGAGTTTATAGATTTAATATAATTGGCAAAAGAACTAGAAAAAAACTTAAGAATTACTTTTCAGTGCTGTGAGTTATGATCTGGAATTCATAGTTTGAAAGGGTGGTAGAAGTAGATTCAATAAATTTCAAAAGGAATTGAATAAACACTTGAAAAGGAAAAAAATTGCTGGGGTATGGGGGAAGAACAAGAGTGAGACTGATTGCATTGTTCTTTCAAAGAACCAGCACAGGCACAATGAGCCAAATGGCTTCTTTCTATGTTGTATCATTGTATGATTCTGTGATTGGAAAGGGCTTATATGAATTCAAGGTTTGTCGTTTATGAAATCTGCAGTTCACAATTGAGCCAATATAGGTTTTGAAATGTAGGGACCTTAAGTGTCACAATATAGGGACAATGGCAAGAAGATCATTGCATCATCCATTTTGCTCTAAATTGGTGGATAATTGTCATTTCTTTTTGTACTTGTCTTCTATCTCTCCTTGACCTTATTTCTATTGCACACTCTTTATGTATCTAGTGCAAACAAAGTAGATGATGAAGATTATGAAGATACAGTATTAAATAGAACATGGGTCCTGGCACCAAGAGTCCATGAGAGTGATGTGACTAATATTCTGAATGACTTACTGAAAGGATATGACAACAAACTTAGACCAGATATTGGAGGTAAGCTGTTTCTTAATTCTATAGTGGGATAAAGGAAATCTATTAATGTTTGTATCCTACTTGGGAGTTCATTGGATTAACAATGATTTTTTAAAATATTAAATTGTAATTTTATTTACTCCAGTAACAGTATAGTTTACTTTTAAATGGATGGGAGTTGTAGAGAGACAGAAGCAATATATTTTACACAAAAATAAAAGCAAAATACTGCAGATGATGGAAATCTGAAATAAAACCATAAATGCTGGAAAATAATCAGCAGGTCAGGCAGCATCTGTGGAGAGGGAAACCGAGTTAACATTTCAGGTTGATGGACTACCGGCAGAACTGGAAACAGAGATTTAACATGTCCACTGATGCTGCCAGACCTGTTGAATATTTCCAGCATTTTCTGTTTTTATTTCAGATTTCCAGCATCCACAGTACTTCAGTTTTGCCTATGAAAGAGCAATTGTGTTTAGTCTGTTATAACCGGGATGGGAGGAGTGCACAGCTTATCTAGCTCCACTGCTCCTCAGGCTGCACCATTAGTTTAAAAGGTTAATTCACTCACCAAAATGGCCTATTATTTACCTTCACTATTATTAGACCCAGAATAAAAGAGACTTTAACTGGGCTTCTTTCATTAAACTCAGAATGATTGATTTATTATAAAAAAAAAACTTTTTTCTTGAAACAAGTTGCAAGAACTGAGTAACACACAATTGTACTCTGGAAGTATAACTATTTATCCCTTTTAAAAGTACCTCAGCATGCACACATACACACGTGCGCGCGCGCACACACACACACACAAACAAAGGACAAGCAGATAGGGCCTTTCTGCAGAGATGGGCTTTAGAGAATAGGCGTTAACAAAAAAGGGGTTCGACACTGTTGATCTGGAGCTCCCTCATGTGAAGTCAGGCCGCTGGTCCCGGTAGATGAGGGTTCTCTGGCTACAGGTTTATAACCACACACAGAATTTCAGCCAAGGCAGAGAGAGAGAGTCAGTTAGGGTAGCCTTCCTGCTCAGCTTATTCCACAACAAGACTGAATTCACAAAATAACAGGTTCAAAACTTAAAGCTGTCTCTGCCATGTGATTTCCAGTAAATCACTTGTCTGTGCCTTTACCAGTTTATTTCCCCCATCAATTAAAGTGATTGCAGTTCAAAACAAATAAACAGATCTACCTCAAGTACCATGCTGGTCAGGTGATTTCTTGGAATAGGCACACCTGTTGACAGTTTCAAGGTGAACTTATGCCCTTTTAAAAAAAAACTTCAGGCCAGCATCCCAATATCCAGATAATGCAATGTTTTTCCATACTTTAAAAGAAAAATCCAGTTTGTGAAGATATGGGTTTTCTAACACCTCTGCCCTTAAGGAATGAAATACCATTTCCAAATGTGTTTCATTACAAAGTTTCATTACAGGAAAGATATACACAATATAAAAACAAAATTCAAACAAGCAGTCACTCACCCATTCATTCCCTGTACATAATCTGTACAGTTTTCTCTGAATTTCTTGTCCTGCGGATAATTCCACAAAATTTACGTTCTTGATAATGCATCAGCGATTATATTATTCTTTCCAGCAAAATGAAAAATCTTTAAGTTATCACAGAAACACAGAATTTTAACGGCACAGAAGGAGGCCTTTCAGTCCATCATGTCTGCACTGGCTCTCCAAATGGGCATTAAGACCTAGTGCCATTGCCCTGCCTTTTCCCCACACCCCTGCACATTGTTTCTATTCAAATAATCATCTAATGGCCCCTTGAATGTCTCGATTGAACCTGCCTCCACCACACTTCCAGACAGTGCATTCCAAACCTGAACCATTTGTTGTGTGAAAAAGTTTTATCTCACGTCACATTTGCTTCTTTTGCGAATCACTTTAAATCTGTGCCCTCTCGTTCTTGATCCTTTTACGAGCGGGAACAGCTTCTCCCTATCTACTCTGGGTTATAAGGCTATATTAGCAAACTCCATCAGAACAGTCTGACATTCTGAGTCTTAAATTTTTCCACAAAGGCCAAGGAATTATGGTCAATATATACTCGTGTTTTTTTACAGCCATGACGGATATATACCTCAAAATGTTTAAGAGCCAGTAACAAACTCAGGCTTTCTTTTTCTAATGTAGAGTATCTCTTTTGATGCCAGTTTATTTTTTTTTAAACAAAGTACCCCAATGGTTTCGCTATGCTCGATTTAACTTCTTGCAATAACACTGCACCCACTCCCAAGTCACTAACAGCAGTTGCCACCTTGAAGGATTTAGTGAAAGTAGGGACAGCTAACACCAGTTCAATAGTTAGGATCACCTTCAGCTTCTCAAAAGCTGTCTAACACTCTCTTAACCATACCACCTTTGCTTTCTTTTGCAATAAAACTCTTGGTGGCCCCGCTATTGTGCTGAAGGTTGGCACAAATTTATGATAGAAGCCGCACATCCCTAAAAATCTCATGATTTCCCATTTAGTTTAGGGACAGGGAATTCCATCAAAGCCCGTACTTTTGCTGATTTTGATAACACTTGCCCCTGTCCTACGCTATGCCCTAGATAAGTTACTCATGCTTCTGCAAACACACTGTTGGCAAGGTTTATTACCGGATCCACGAACCGTATATTGTTTAAATAGGTTTTCCAATTGTTTCACATGATCTTTCAAAGTGTTGCTATAAATCAATACATGGCCCAAGTAAACTACACAATTAGGAGCGTTAGTTATCACATGATTCATTAGTCTTTGGAAAGTGGCTGGAGCATTTTTTAGCCTGAATGGCATCACTTGGCATAGGTATAGCCCATTCTACGTGACAAAAGCTGATATCTCCTAAGCTCACGATGTTAAAGGTACTTGCCAGTATTCTTTCAACAAATCTATCTTGGTAAGCAACTTTGCACTGCCAACCCTGTCAATACAATCTTCTAAACGAGCGATTGGATAGGAATCTGTTTTTGTTACCGCATTGACCTTTCTATAATCTGTGCAGAATCTGGTTAACCCATCAGGTTTAGGCACTAACACTACTGGAGAACTCCAACTACTTTGACTTGGCTCAATTAGGTTATTTTCTAACAAATATTTAATTTCTACCTTCACCTGAGCCTGTTTCTCTGGACCTAAATGATAAGGATGCTGCTTTAGAGGATGGGATACTCGTACATCCACATCACGTACGGCCAAGGCTGTACATCCTGGTTTGTCTCTACAGATACCTTTAAATTCCATAAGTAACCTCACTAGATCTTCTCATTGTCCTACATCTAGGTATAAAACTATGGTGTCTAACTGTCCAAATATTTCTGTGTTAGCTAACCGGATTGTAGGAGGTTCAATATGTGAACTGTCTAAGTCTTCTTCTACTTCACTCTCACTGCATCTCTCATCCTCCACTGTGCTTACAACCTGATATACATGCTCCTTCTTATCCTCCTCCCTATGATGGAATTGTTTCAACATATTGATATGACACAGCCGATTCTTTTTTCTAACATCTGGGATAGCTATCAAATAATTTACTTTACCAACCCTCCTAATTACCATGCCTAACAGCCCCTGTGGAGAAATAAAAAACAGAGTTAATGTTTCGAGTTCTTATGACTCTTCTTCAGAGTGGCTCTGAAGAAGAGTCATATCACCTCGGAACGTTAACTGTGTTTTTTTTCTCCACAGATTCTGTCAGACCTGCTGAGTTTTTCCAGCATTTTCTGTTTTTGTTTCAGATTTCCAGCATCCGCATTATTTTGCTTTTCTCCTAATTACCATGTATGGAACTACTGCACTGAGCTTTCAGAGGTTCCCCTGTAAAGGCAATAACACTAATACCTCACCCCCTGGTTATAATGTTTGGATCACAGCTTGCTTAACTGCCCATTCCTTCATCTTTGTTTGAGAAACTTTAAGATGTCCTTGCAGGCTCCCACGAGCGGCCCTAGAAGATTGACCCAGAGGGCAGAATCACCCGTGCCAGCTGGCGTTGGGCTTCGTGAGCGGACAATATGGCGAGGAGGCCAAAAATCAGTTTCACGACTTTGTCAAACCAGTTTGCGATAGTCCAATCAGCCCATCAATGGCGGGCCACATTTCCTGCTGTCGGATGTCGGGAACCTCATTGTAATACATCTGCATATCATTATAAGGCCAGCCTACCGTAATCATCCCCCCACCCCCCAAGCTGGATTGTCCACCCACATCGGTGTAATTGCACGCAGATGCGTTTCACAACGGTATATATAAGGCGTGCACTTGGGCTGCACTTTGAGGGAAACTCGGAGGTTAGTGCACAGTAATGTTGCACAGCGCTGGTCTGCGGTTGAGATGAGTTGAGGGTGGGGGCGAGGGCTGGCATGTGGTTGAGAAGACTTGGAGTTGGGAGGGAGGAAGGGCTGTCCTGTGGTTGGCGGTGGCGCACAAGCACATACGGGGTTGGGGGGAGGGAAGCGACTACTCATTAGGGAAACCTTGTATAAAGTGGCCATTCCTCTGCAGCTGAGATAGTTCAGATGCAGCCACACTGTGAAGTTGGGCCTCTAGCTTATCTGCCCACTCGAGCAACACAGAGGCATGAAAGTGCTGCCAAATGCTCCAGAGCTTTTCATCCCTTGGGCACAGACTGCAAACTAATGACTGCACACCAGCTTTTTGAACATTTTATTGGACTGCAGAACAGTTGGATGACTGGGCACGTTGTACAGTCTCCTTGTTAAAGCTGGCCATGGAGCAGTCACTGGTGGAGATGCTCACAGCCCCTTGCAATGTCATCATCCCAGTTTGGACCAGTCTCCCCCATGGTTCAAGCTAACAGTGCAGCCTTGCAGTGTGGGTTAGGAGAATGCCTGCGCCTGAGCTGAGAGCACAGCATGCAGTCCAATGGGCAAAGCTGTCACCAATTGGTCAGGTGGAGCGGGGCCCAGGTATGCGGGGTTTCAGGCAGCCATGCAGCGCACTAATCTCTGGCCATCCAAGTGGTGGCCAGCACTCTCCGGGATATGTTAAGAAGCCTTCAGACTTAACCAAGAGACGTTCTTAGTACACCCTTGATAACCCGTTCGTCCCTCTCTTTCATCCTGAAAGAGGAGTACATCAGGAGCATGGAGCCTGGTGACCTAGCTCTATGCCTCCTGGCTTACAGGGAGCAGAGGCGGCAGAGAAGAGAGCGTTGGAGGCACTTGGCTGCGCAGAGGGAGGAGTAGCACGATCAGGGAGAAGGGGCGGCTGGGGCTCCCATACACGCCACTGAAGAGCCACAGCAAGCCATCACTGGTCAATATGTAGCTAGACCCAGGATCAATAGACGCCGCCTTTCATTCCTGCAGATAATCGAGCAGTAGTGTCGCCGAAGACTGTGCATGTCTAGGGAACTGGTCGGTCACATCTGCCGACTGCTGCAGGATTTAGCACCACAGGGACTTGGGCATCCACTGCCAGTGGCTGTGAAAGTGACTGCGACATTCAATTTCTACACCAGTGGCTCCTTTCAGGGCTCCACAGGTGACCTCTGTGGGATCTCACAAGCCTCCACCCACAAATGCATCCATGAGGTCACGGATGCCATCTTCATGAGGGCACACAACTTTATGCATTTCATCCAGGACCAAGAGAGCCAGGATGCCAGAACGATTGGATTTGCTGAGATCTCAGATTTCCTACAGGTGCAGGGTGTGATCTACTGCACTCAATTGGTGGTCAGATCTCTGTTGCAACATGTGGTCAACTATGTTGACCACAAGGGCTTCCATTCGCTGAATGTGCAGCTGGTGTGCGACCACCACAAACACATCCTGCAGGTCTGTGCACGGTTTCCAGGGAGTGTCCGTGACTCCTACATTCTCAGTCGGTCACAGATCCCTGAGGTCTTCCAGGGTCCACAGAGGCTGCAGGGTAGGTTCCTAGGGGACAAAGGTTACCCACAGAGGATGTGGCTGATGACACATGTGCGGCAGCCTCAGACTGCAGCAGAGCGAAGGTATAGCGAGGCTCATGCTGCAGCTCGCAGCTTGGTGGAGCAAACCATCGGGATGCTGAAAATGAGGTTCCAGTGCCTGGACCGGTCTGGTGGAGCCCTACAATACAGTCCACAGAGGGTGTCACGCATCATTGTCACCTGCTGTGCCCTTTACAAACTGGCGCTGCAATGGGGAGAGGAGCTGGCTGGGGAGGAGATGCAGTATCTGGAGGTCTCCTACAATGAGGACAATGTCAATAGTGATGAGGGTGAGGAGGTCCTCGAAGGCAATGACAACAGTGATGAGGCCCTCGCACTGGCAGACAAGACAAGCGTGCCCAGGAGGCCCTCATAGCAGCTAGATTTGTGGAGGATGATGTCGTCATGCAGTGAGGAAACACCGTGGGTCCTCACATTGCAGCTATGAATGTTTGTCTCCATTCTGGCTTATGGCAGCACACGTAACCTCTTTGATAATTCTCTTGTCATGGAGACACAGTGGAGGCCCCAATAGTCACTCGATTGCATGAGGATGATGATGACATGCAGTGAGAACACTCCATAGATCTTCACATAGCATCTGAGAATGTCTGACTCCTGTCTGGCAGAGGGCAGCTCGCTTGTGCTCTGTGATCAGGGTCATCTCAGAGACGCAGCTTTGAAACTTTAGACCGACCTGAAGCTATGTCCACCTTTAGCACCTTCAAGAGCTGGTGCACAGCATCACAGGTCGCAGATGCTGGTGTGATGGGGGCCAGCTCCACCTTAAAGGTGCTGAGAGCACACAAAGAGAATGAGAGAACTCTGTGACACATGTCCACTGCCGAGGTGCAGGCATCAGTAATGTTTCCAGGGAGTGTGAGGCTGGACCATCACTGTGGTCTGAAGGCTGCACAGAGCACAGGGAAGAGGCCCTGGACTGAGACACCTGCCTTTTATCTTGTGCAGAAAGGTTTCAAATCTGAGTGACAAGAACACTGCTCATCAGAACAAAGAGCTACAGGGAGGGAGACATTCTTGAGAGTTTATTTGCAACAGTGAACATTATGTACAAGTGATTAACACCCATGCCCAGGCTGTGCAATTAATTCCTCTTAACTTTCCTAACCCCTGCCGTTATGTCTTGGTGCTCCCCTGGCATCCACAGCAGTGGCCTGCTGACTGCGACACCATGTCTGTAATGACATTGGCGGGCGTCCGCTGGAGGGCTGAGATCTGGAGGGCCCTGACCTGCTACCGGGGTCCTGCTGTGTGGCAGTGGCATCCTCCTCGGCCTGTGGAGCTAGAGCCGCTGAGGTCACATGAAGGGGGGACTCAGGTGGGCCAGACAAACCCAGAGTCACCGGGGTGGATGGCCCCAGGGTGTACACCTGCTGATTCTCCTCCCTCTGGGTGCCTGAGGGCCCCTGGCTGACTTCTTGAGAAGGGGAAGCTGGAGTAAGATCGACCTGCCCCGCATTCCTCTCATGTACACACTGTTGGAGATCAAGTAAGGCATTGGCGATGGAGTTCAGCCTGCGCAGCAGCGTAGGAGTGACATCCTGGACCAAGGTCTCCATGGTGGCCGGAATCCTACCAGCGTTGATCTTGGCATGCTGGCGCTATCACCTCAGCCTGAAGGTGGCCGGACTCCTCCATCGTTCCTTGCGATCTGAGGAGTGCAGCGGACATCCCTTCCTGATGTTCCCTAGCTTGCCTTTGCAGCTCCAGTAACTGTGATATGACCGAGTCCAGAGGCTCCTCATCTGCCTCAGACTCAGCAAATTTCTGACTCCAGCAGTCCCCCAAGCGCCGGACACCTGGGAAGTCACTGCCATCGCCTGTTGTGGATCAGAAAGTGTGATGTGCTCCCCAGATTGTGATCCCAAGGCTACTCTAAATCTCGGTCCCACCGAGGTGTGTGTCTCTGCGCTGGTGGAGGGTGTGGGTGAGCACTGTGATGGGTTTTCAGGGAGGATTTCAGCGGATTCCTCTTCTGAGCTTCCCTCGGGGCTGGATTCGAGGCCCTGGGTCGCAGACTCTCTTGGCAGTTTTCCAGATGTGCCTGCGAAAGCAAGGGGAGATAATTAGTACATGGCAGTGGCCTGTGAAACAGGACACATCACTCACAGCATGGTTATCTGATAGATGTTGCACTCCTGGATCCTCACTTGGTAAAGCAGCACCGACCTCACCGTCAGAACAGGAATGGTCCAGATTGTCGCCGGCCAGCTGGATGGCTCTGTTTTCAAAGTCCGTGAGGAGCTTGATTTTAGGTATTCCTCCACCAGTCTGTGGTCTCTTCCTTGTGTTGTGTGCCAGCTTGTCCTGCATGAATAGAGATGGAGACAGTGTAAGCAGGATGCCTGCCCGGCCAGATGATAAGTATGCTTGGCATGTGTGGAAGTGACTGGTCCCATGGATGGGATGAGGACATTGAAGGTGTGTTTGAGAGAGTGAATGGTAATGTCCCTTGAATTGGCAGTGAGTGAGGGCCTTGTGGATGTGTGATGGGTTTGTGAGTGTGTGAGTTGAGAATGACGAGAAGAGCGACAGCCTGGCAGAACGGAGGGGATCATTCATCCTGTATTGGTACTATGTGACTGTCCTCTTTTGCAGGGCATTGGCGCTGACCACCATTGCCACCACCTCCCAAGCTGGATTACTGATGTTGCTGCCCATCCTGTGGCCAGAGCTGGGGTAGAGGTCATCACGGTGGGCCTCTACTGCGTGTAAAAGGTGTTCAAGGGACGCGTCGTTAAACATGGGGGCTGCAGTCTTTTTGCCTTTTGGGGCCATGTCTTCCGTCCAGCAGTTGTGGGCTGGAAGCACTGAGATGTGTGCGTGCAGCTGCACTTTTAATATAGTGCCTGGTGTGATGAAGCGGCAAAGTGATGGTGTGGTGAGCAAATGAGAACCCTCCTGCCATGGAAATGGTGTGTTTCCCGGGAATGCATAATTAATGTGGTGGGCTAGGGATGATACAGCGTGAGAAACCGCCATCACAGCCGGTGGGCCAAACGTCATTTTACCAGCCCACAACCACACTTAGTGCAAACCTGGGGCGATTCAGCCCATAATCTAACATAGGGTATTTGTCCCTCTGTCCTAAAAACTTTCCTTTGATTAATTTCAGAAGACCACTTATCCCATGTCCATAACTTAATTCAAAAGGGCTAAAACCAGTCGATTCGTTTGGTGAATCTCGGGTAACAAATAAAAGAAAATCAGTCCTTTGTCCCAGTCCTGGGGATATTCATGACAATGTGCTTTAATCGTTGTTTTGAAAGTTTGATGGTACCTCTCTAAAGCTCCCTGTGCCTGTGGATGATATGCTGTAGACTTTAACTGTTTTACACCCAAACTACTCATTGGCCTGAATTTTCAGCTCGGTGGGTAGGCGGGCGCAATTGACAGGCCCAGGAGCGGCCGGGAAACGGACCGCCAACCGCAATTGTCCCCCGACCATGATTTCACTCTGGTTGGCCAATTAACGGCCAGCCAGCATGAAGTGCGTGCTGAAAAGCTCAGCGCTGCCAGGGTGGGGGCGAGAGGAGCGTGGGTGATAACGTTTCCGTGGGCGTGGTCAAGCGCTGAGTGAAAGCTCCATGAAGGCAGAGAGCTGCCTCAGGGAGCTGCAGACCCGAAAATCATGAAATAAAGTCATGAAAATCAGGAAAGAAAATGTCCAAGCATCACGATCAGGCACCTGAACATATAGATGATGAAAATGCTGTCCACAGATTTTTATTTTTATTTTTATTTTGTTTATTAACGGAATCCTCATCCCACCCGTGGACGAGGTTTGATGAAAAATGCAAAGTCCGCCTGGCCGATTCGCCGCCCCCCCCCAACCGTAAGGATCGATGGGCTACATAAAATCGGAGACAATTGCGCCTTTACTGGCTTAATTACCCTCTCAATTGTCGGTGGGCCCGCTTCCGACTTTTGTGTTCGCCTACCAAAAGAAATATCGTGCGGGATGACGTCGGGACACTTGCCCGAAGTCTTCTCACGCAATTTTATGCCCAATTGGGTTAGGCCTGCGCCCGCCCGCGGGACGTAAAATTCTGCCCATTATGTTTTGAAAAATTTTAGAGATAAGATTGGAATCTTGATCCGACTGGATCTCTATTGGTAATCCATATCGAGTAAAAAATTGGGTTAACTTCTCTACTACTGCTTTAGCTGTAATTGTTCTTAAAGGGATGGCCTCTGAAAATGGAGTTGTCATATCCATAATAGTAAGGATATACTAGTGTCCTGCTTTCGTTTTTGGTAACTGTCCCACACAGTCTACTAACTAAACGGCTCTTCAAAAACTGGTATGGGAATTAAGGGTGCCGGTTTGATTGTAGGTTGTGGTTTTCCCACCATCTGGCACATGTTTAACAAAACTGCACCATGTCCTTGTGAAGACCTGGCCAGTAAAACGGATGGTTTATCCGCACTTGAGTTTGGATCTCTTTTGGATTATCATTGTCTTTAAAGAAAGTTTCAGCTAACCAAATATCAGTTTGTGGTATCACTTTGACTTCCAATGATGGACTTTGCTTAGCCATCACTCAGGTCATCACACACTAAAGGAAAGTTCCTGCAACCTTTTCCTATACCGCTCCATCTCTTTAACCTCACTAGGGCTTTCCATTATGGGAGAAGCTCCTACCTTCGCTCCGGCTAAATCTTTTCCCAAGAGTAAATCAACTTCATCTATAGGTAACTTCTGAACAACCCGTACCATCACTGTCCCAGACAATAGGTCACACTCCAAGTGTAACCGGTACAAAGGTATGGGTATATACTCCCTGCCAATAACATATATCAAAATTTTGGCTTTTAATGTGCTGATGGAAAAATTATGCCTTTCCCCAGCAAAAGTGTTTGAGTGGCTCCTGTATCTCTTCATATAATTATAGGTTTAACTGTCTCATTTGATGGATAATGGTTTACTTTCCCTCACGGTAAGAATTCTCTATAAACTGTCATATATCTTTATTCACCTCTCCTGAACTCAAAGCAGTGTTCACACTCAGATTCACAGCTGTAGTTAATGCTACAACTTGATCTGTTGCATTTTCAGTCAGTGTTCTTTTTCTTGAATCACCCATATGTACCCCAATAAGTCCCATGGATTTCCCATGCTACTTCCAGAAATCTGCAATGTCCAGATTTCTTTTGGCAACTTGGTTTGCTTAGCTACCTTCTTAAATGAAATGAAGAATGCCACTACAGCCCTTTCCTTAAACTTTGGGAGGGCTTGTATCTCCCACTGGACTTCAGGTTGAAGCTGTCTTTTTCCTCATCAGAACCTTCCTGAGCATCTGTGGCCTCTCTTTTTAATTCCAGTCTTTTAAGCTGATATTCCCTTTCTCATTCTATTGCCTCTCTTTCTTTGTCTTCTCCTCTTCCTCTCTTGTTAACTTCAATCTCTGGAGGTCAAGTTTTCATGTTTCCAATTCCCTTTCCCTTTCCTTTTCTATTTCTTTTGCCTCCAGTCTTTTCAATTCCAATTCTCTTCCTCTTTCTTTTTCTTTTGCCTCCATTTCAAGATTTTTCAGTTGCAACTGAATCTTAGCAAATTCAATTGACTCACCCGCTGGAGAACATGGTCTCTCTGGTATCCCTTCCAATTTTAAATGCTGTGCTATTGGCTTAACTATGTCTGCTTTCCTCATCCATACAGTTTATTTTATCTCCAACTTATCCGCCAATTCCGTTGGCTTAGCCTTGGTTATTTTTTGTAAACCTGTCAGGAATCTCCCATCTTTAGAAAAGTCTTAGCAACTTCCAAGGCCATTTTGGTGTACTGATGCATAAGAAGCCTGGTCACTGTTCTCTTCCGCTTCCATTTATTATCATTCCACATCCAATCGCCCGTTGTCCGGGTTTCAGATCCCACAAGAGCCCCACTTTATGTTACAATCGGGATGGGAGGAGTGCGCAGTTTATCTAATCCCACTACTCCACAGGTTATACTATTAGTTTAAAAGTTTAATTCACACACCAAAATGGCCAATGCTTCATCTTCGCTTCTGTTAGACCAAGAATAAAAGAGACTTTAATCAGGCTTCTTTCAATAAACTCAGAAAGATTGTTTTATCATAAAACAAAACTTCTATTTAAAAAAAAACAAATTGCAAGAAGTGGTTAACACATATTTGTACTCTGGAAGTATAACTATCTATCCCTTTTTTAAATACCCCAGCACGGACGGATACACACACACACATACACACAAACAAACGTAGGACAAACACATAGGGCCTCTATGCAGAGAGGGACTTTAGAGGATAGGCATTAAAAATAAAGGACAAAGTTCATAGAGGTTTGACATTGTCAATCTGGAACCCCGTCATGTGAAGATGGTCCCAGTAGATGTCTGGAGGTTCACACTGACAGAGCTTTGGCATGGAGGAGAATTTAGAGCTGGACCAATTCTTCCAGTCTCAACTTTGCAGATCCAAAGTGCAGACAAGTTACACTCAGATGAGGATTTTCTGGCTACAGGTTTATAACCATACAGAATTTCAGCCAAGACAGAGAAACAGAGAATCAGTTAGGGTAGCCTTCCTGCTCAGCTTATTCCCCAACAAGACTGAATTCTTGTCAAAACAACAGGTTCAAAAGTTAAAGCCTGTTTCTGCCATGTCATTTCTGGTAAATCATGTGCCTGCACCTTTACCAGTTTATTTCCCCCATCAATTAAAGTGATTGCAGTTCAAAACAAATAAACAGATCCACTTCAAGTACCATGCTGGTCAGGTGATTTCTTGGAAAAGGCACACTTGTTGACAGTTCTAAGGTGAACTTATGACCTTTTTGAAAAAAAAATCTCCAGGTTAGCATCCAAATGTCCAGGTAATGCAACATCTTTCCATATTTTAAAAGAAAAATCCAATTTGTGAAGATATGGTTTTTCCCACAAGCCTCATATCCTTGCTTTTTCTCCTTAACTCTCATAATTTCCTCACCTTCAAGTAACTATCCAATCCACTTTTAAAATTATTATGGAATCAGCTTTCACCACTTTTTCAGGCAGAATATTCCACACCCCAGAAACTCTTGAGTGAAAAATAAAATTCTTTTCATCCCCCCTCTAGATCTTTTTGCCAATGATTTTAAATCTATGACCTAGAGCTATTGACCCACTCACCTCTCAATTATGCTTTAAGCATTAAAATTAGAAGGCTCTCATTTCTGACACTGAGAGGCTACAACATAGGCTTGAGAGAACCCTGGTGATGGATAGAGCAGTTGTCACCACCACGTTCCTGAGACAGAAGAGTTCTGAAGAAATTCCATCAGCAATGCCTCCGCCACAACTTCCGGGTTAAATGGGAAGACTGTTCAACAAACTGTAGCGTTTTTTCTTGAAGCCAGCTCTGAAAACATTTAGGTAAAACTCCTGCAAAATTAACCTTGATGGACTGGACACTGTGGGCGGAATCGTTGTGCCCTGTTAGTGGCGAGCACCATGCCAGGTGGCGGGAGCAGTGGAGAATTTGGCGTGTGGGGCAGAAATCACAGCGGATCATCCGATGGCGTCCGCCATCGCGGAACACGAATTCCACTGGAGTCCGGTGTGATTACGATATGCATCCCGCTAATGGGATGCAAAGTAAGACCCGACCGGAATCTGCCCCCATGCTCGATTTACCATTACGCCGGCAGGAAAACCAGCCAGCCCAGAACACGTCTGGACAAGCATAGTGTGCAGAAGTCGGGACTTACCTTTAGGGCCTTGCTTAGGACATCCGAGGAGCAGAAGATGCTGAAGCCCTTCAGCTACCGGACCCTGGAGGAACACATGCATAGCATGCTGGGTGGATTCTGATGGACATGGCTCTGCTGCGAAGCAGCTCTCGTAAGGTGGATGGTTTCTGTTGCTGCTTCATCCTTCTTCGGAACATCACGGTCTTGACCATGGGCTGCTATGGATGATCGGCAAAATTGAGGGAGAGGAAGGTCTAGATGTGAATGGGAGAGGAAGTTGTACTGGGGGTGAGTTTGGGAGGAGAGGAAACAAAGGTGTCAGACTGGGGTGAGGTTGGGAGTGAGGGGACGAAGGTGTTGGGGGCGGTTGAGGATGGGAGGGAAAATAAAGGTGTCGGGGGGTGAGTTTGGGTTCGGGGGTGAGGTCGTCGGGGGGATGAAGGTGTTGGGGGGTTCAGGTTGTGAGGGGGAGACGAAGGTGTCGGGGGGAGGGAGGTGCATGGGGGGAGGGGGAGAATGCTGCAAGTGGGGAGGTTGGTGTAAGGGGGGAGGACGGTTTAAGGGAGGGAGTTCAGAGGGAGGAGTTCAGACAGCGGAGCAAGTAAGGGAGAAGGAGGGAGTAAGGGTGCAGGAGGGACTAAGGGGAAGGGAGGGGTCTGTGGAGCCCAAGACTGCCTCTTGGGGAGTGAACTGAGGGCAGACGTGGTCAGAGGGAATGGTGAGAGTGAGAGGGGGCAGAGCAAGCCAGTAAGGTGGGAGGGTGAGGGTGCATAGGTAACGGTAGAAGCAGTGGCAAGGGAGGTTGGTGGGGACACAGAGACAGATACGGACATGGCGGGGTGGGAAGGAGGAGGTCGGGGAGGTCAATGTGAATGGCAGTGGGGTCATCCGGGATGCAGGGAACATGTGCGTTCACCTGGGCATCCTGGAATAACAAGGATTCGGGTTGGTAGGTGATGATAGGGAGGTGGAGGGTGATGCCAGGCTGGTCCACAGTAATGAGGCAAAGGACATAGGTGACTGGGGGAGGGAAAAGGAAGGGGGAACTAATCAAGAACTTTGCTGCGACCATATTTGTCGAATTAAAAGTGAGCGGAGCCTCATGTTGGACGGGCACAGGTTATGCATTGGAGTGCAGTCAGTGGGTTGGTGGAGATGCAGCTCAGCTCAGATGGACAACTGAAAGAGAACCCCAGCAGGCAGCATTGAAAATGCTCAGGATATTGAGTGTGATGGTGGAAGGCTCTGTATGCGTGGGAAAGAGCTTGCACAAAAGGCCTTGTCACACACACACACACACACACTTGTCCCTCCAGAATCACTCATGGTCTGGCTGCGTGCAGTTGAACTGGTAGTGGTGGGGTAGGAGGGAGCGGGGTGGTGGGGTTGATGCAGGGGGAGGACCCGTGAAGCCTGTGAATGAAGATGAAAGACAGAATTACACATTATTCAGTGAAAGTAAATATATTTTCAGACTATAAAGTAACATGTAAATGTGTTCACCCGTGCAACCACTTGTGATCAGAATTCCTTAACTTATTTAGGTCTGCCACTTTCCTAGGTGCTACCCTGACATCCGCAGCAGGGGTGGAGGCAGCCTGTGCAATGGTTGGCCCTGTTACCTCTGATGACTGCAGCATGGGTTCTCTGGAGAGTCAAGGCCTTGGAGACCCCGGCTTGCTTTGGCTGTCCTCCTGTGGGCCAGCTGTTCCTGTGTGGTGACAGAGGACGAGGTTGAGGGGGTCACAGTAAAGTGGACTTGGAGGGAGCGGACAGCCTCTGGGATTTCTGAGTGCATGGGCTAGTGGTGCCCAGCTTCCGCTCCTCCTCCCTTTGTGTGCCTGAGGACCTGAATCCTTGAGGGGGAGGAGAACCTGGTGGGACATCATGGTGCTCCATTTCTCCATTGCGTTGCCACTGCAGGAACTCACCCATGGCTACCGCGATGGAGTGCAGGTCTGCGTGCATCTCCGCATTCTGCTGGACCAGGATCTCCATGGCATTTGCCATCCTCCCCATGGAGACCTCCGTATGCACACGTGGGCACCACTTCAGCAGAGAACAGGTGGACGCACTCCTCTGACTCACATGCCACTCTGTTGAGGGCTTCCAACAGCTCATGTATGATGTTCTCTTAACTTTTGCTGACTCTCCAGGATGAGTTGGAAGGCTGAATCCAGAGGCTCGTCATCTGACACGGACCTCGCAGTTTCCTCTTCCCCAGCAGTCCTCCGAGTACCAGGGAGCTTGGCTAAACCTGCCTCCTCCTCCTGCTGTGGACACATGTCTGTGCGGTGACCACCAGATTGTGAACCCAAGCCTGCTCTAGATCCAGGTCCCGCCGGGATGTGTGTCTCTGTGCTGGTGGAGGGTGTGGGTAAGCGCTGTGACGGGTCATCCAGGCTGCTTATTTCCAGCTCTTCAATGGAGGAGGAGTCCTCTTGGCAGGAAGTGAGGACCTGGATGGAGCTGAGGGACTGATATCGGTCGCTTGGCAGAGCTCCCTGTGAACCAAAGTAGAGATAATTAGTGCATGGCATCAGAGTCAAAAGCAGGAGAGAGAGCACTCACAGTTGCATTGAGAGAGGGAGGATCTGGTGCAGGATCCTTAAATGGGTGTTTGCCACCAACCTTATCGTCACCTTAGGCACAATCCACTTCCTCACCAGTCAGCACAAGAACACGCTCCTCAAAGTGAGTGAGGGGCCTAATGTGGGCCACTCCACCATCTCCCTGCTTTTGTGAGCCATCTTCTCCTGCATGAAAACAGATGGAGGGAGTGCGAGCAGGACACATAACACTGCATGGAATGTTTGTCTGGTGAGCGGAGCCATGGGTGGGATGAGGATGAGAGCTCCAGAGGATATGAGCCTGATGGGGATGTGAGATGTGTGAGAGTTGGCGGTGTTGTCCCTTGAGGTGTGAGATCTCTTGAACCAGCAGTGAGTGTGGCCCTGTGGATGTGCGATGGGTTTGCGAGTGTGTGAGTTGAGAGTGATGAGGTGGTTGACTTACCCTGGTGGAACGGATGAGATCATTCATCCTCTTCCTGCATTGGATGGCTGACCTCCTCTGTGTTCTGGTGGCGCTGACCGCGCTGTCACTGCTTCCCAGGCCAGATTGGTGACTCTGGTGGACCTCCTGCAACCAGAGCAAGGACATCGTAGCAGCCTTCCACTAGGTCCAGCAGGTGCCCCAGAGAGGGGTCACTAAATTTGGGTGCTGACACTTCATTGCTTTCGGGGCCATCTGTTGCTTGGAGCAGTCTTGGTCTGTAGACATCATGTAGGCATGTTCTCTGGTGCGCTTTAAGTATGGTGCCCAGAGTGAGGAAATTCTGATGTCATGGCTTGGTGGGCAAATGCGACCTCCCTCCAGTGATCCAGCATGTTTTTCGTGAGTGCATTGTTAATGATGCTCTGGGGAGGAGATGATACGGCGTGAAAACCCGCCATTGCAGCCGGCGGGTAAAATGCATTTTTTTACGCCCGCTACCACACTTAGTGCAAATCTGGAATGATTCTGCCCTGTGTCCCGAAAGCCAAAAGCTGCCTCTCGTGCCAGATTCTGTTCTCTCAACTTTCAAATGGTCAGCGTTCCAGGGGAGGACAAAGAAAACACTTGAAAAACACTCTGAAGCTCTCCTTGATGCACAGTGACATTGACATTAATGACTGGGAGGAGCTTGCTACCAATCATTCCGAATGGCCAACTTGTCCATCAAGCTGCATCACACTTTGAGTCCCAGCATCTTAAGGATGATCATCAGCAGGTTGGCAGCAGGGAAGAAAAGGAAAGGAAGCAAATCCTGCATTCCGGATCCCACTACCTCATGGAATGTCGTGTCCCATATGTCTAAAGATATCTGGGTCAAGAATCGGCCTGTTCAGTCACATGAAGACCCCATGGCAGAAACTCGTGACCCTGAATAGACATCATTCTCAAATCAAGGGGCAGCCATCGCTGATGAGCTTCACACTCTTTAGGTGTGTTCCCACAAAATTCACTGGCCTTGAGCCAGGGACACTCAGTGGCTGAGGCACAGCAGAAGGAATCCATCCAATCTAGCTGTTCCCTTTAGGGGTGAAAGAAATATTAGGCAGCGACAATCAGCCAGTGCAAAGGCTGAGGTGCTGTGAGAAGGTACAAGGTTATTTTGACATGCAGTCATGTCAAGAAGTTTCCATCAAAAATACAAGGCTGTCACCACACTTACATGTCACACTAACAAAGCATTTAGAAGGAACACAAGATTAGATAGCAGGAACCACATCCCATACATTGTTCCCAAAGGAAGCAAACAATAAGTGAACATGCACAAAATGGTACTGGGGAAATGTAATGATTGCATTTTCCTGCTATGCCTGTACTAAGCCCTGAACCTCCTAGCTGGCCATTGAACCACTGTAAGTTCAGTGGGATAGGAACTGTCAATGACTAATTAGTTTTGAACCCATTCCAAATCGCAGGAATAGGGTAAATAACATGCAAAGGCCAGATACCTACACCATTTAAAATTGGTGGAAGGGTGCGTGGAATATGTGGATGTACTCACTATCATGGAATTGTATCTATTGAAACTTTGCGCACACATTCCCCATGATTTCTCATCCATAACTAATGTTGGAAATCCCAAACTTTCATTGTTCCCAGATAGCTCAACTGAATAAAGTACTGAACAGCTGACCCATACTGGCAGATACTGCAGATCCTGATGCTGTATTGATGTAATCATGAATCTGAGAGCAATAAATATTTCCCAAAACTTCATGTTGCATCCTTTATCTACATAGGGTGGAATTTTCTGTGCCCACTGGTGGCGGGCATGACAGGTGGTGTGAGCGGACAATATGGCGCAATTGATTTCACGACGGCGGAAAGGCAGGTCACGATTTGTCCGCTCAGCCTGCCGACAGCGGGCTGTGTTTCCCGCCATCGTTCATTGGGAACCTCATTGCCAGGCTCTTGCAACCCCACTGGATCGTCTGTCCACATCAGCGAGAAAGCACGCTGATCACCGCTGCCACTGCCTCCCAAACCAGATTAGTCATGTTGCTGCCCAACCTGCAGCCAGAGTTGGGGTACAGGACATCCTGGCAGGCCTCCACGACATCCAAAAGTCACTTGAGAGACCCATCATTCAACCGGGGCGGGGGGGGGGCGGTGGCTGCAGTCTTTTTGAGTTTCAGGGCCATGTCTTCCATGCAGCAATGGTGAGCTGGAAGCACTGAGATGTGTGCTTGCAGCTGGACTTTAAACATGGCACCTGGTGTGATGCAGCACGGGATGATGGCAGGTGGACGAATGAGAGCCCGCCCACCATGGAAACACCGTGTTTCCCGGGAATGCATAAATAATGTGGCAGGTTTGGGACGTTACGGCGTGAAAACCCGCCATTGCGGCCGACGGGTAAAACGTCGTTTTACCTGCCCGCTACCACACTTAGTGGAAATTTGATCTTGTTATAATATTACACCAGTGCATTGCATTTAACAGCTATATCAGGTATTGGATTATTCTAGCGGTTGCTCAATCCATCTGCACAATTTGAAGGTTTGTATGCAGTTGGATGGAAAACACTCTTGTTCCTCAGGAATCACTAATGATTATAATCAGTGGGAGATACCCTCCAGAATTCTCCTTAAAAATTGCATTTTACACCTTCTCAAATTAATTATTGGAAGCACTGAACTTCTAAAGTCAGCAGTTTAACATAGTGGTAGCAAAATAAAACAAGTTTGTGTCTAATTGCTGAATAATCCATTACTGGATTGGATTTTGGCACAACAGAATGGACAATAACATTTTCATGGATCAAAATTGAATATTTAACTTTTCGGTATTCAAACATGTCTGTAGTGAAATAGCAAAAACAGAATTAGTCTGCCATCTATCTACACAAGTTCAATCAGTATAATTATTTCCCTTTATATGCATGGGGCATCATTGACAGATTGAGTTAAGGTGAGAGTTCAAACAATAAGAGAGAATGTAATAAGAGTTGAATTTTCAGCCCCAAAATACTCAAAATAAGAATGCTGAAATATCAAAAATCTTCATTGACACCTGAAAAAAACCCAGCAAGACATGCACTAATGGCTGATCATTAGGGCACTGGCCCAGGTCTTCCGGTCAGTGACAATGCTGGGCGCATTGTTGCTGCCCGTGAAGTTTTCTGTGCCCCGACGGGGAACTGCCCATTTTTATTCAGGCCTTCTGATCCTAGCTGAAGCAGGAATGGATCAGCGCAACCCCTCCAGGGTAAGCGAGTGCAGGAGAGTCAAAAAAAGGAGAGGTCATGCTCCCTTTTTACAGCACTAGCTGCCGTATTCAGGTAAGTTTTTAAAGTTCTCAAGTCTTTTAATGAATTAGTGGGGGTTAGTGAGTGAGTGAGTGGGTGTGTGAGTGAGAGGTTGAGTGAGAGGGTGGCTGAGTGAGTGGCTGGGTGGGTGGGTGAGTGAATGAGTGAGTGGGTGCGTGAGTGTGTGGGTGGGTGGGAAGTCAGGTTGGGTGGAGCGGGCAGGTCGGGTTCAGGGGTGGGGAGGTTGGTTAGTCGGGTCGGGTTGTTGGGTGTTTGGGGTGGGGAGGTCAGTTGCGGTGCTCAGTTCAGTTATGCTGGCTAATCTCTGAGTAAGGCCAGATATTAACCAGCTTAACATTTCCTGGGTAAGTATCCAAGTTAAGTCCCGTGTATCTGACCCAAGTCTCTGACACTGTGCTCAGTGTCGAAGACTTTTGAGGAGGCCCCAAGGCAGCTCAAATCAGACTATCAGCAGTTTAAACCTCCCAGGCGATTACAGTGCATGTGTGTGCTCCAGGACTTCCGATGGGCCCCAAAGCACAACACAGACTTAAATCCAGATTTTGCTGTTTTGGACATAGGAAGATTTGGCCCAATGCATTCAAATTTGTTTGGGTTTCATGGAAAGGGAGCAGAGAAATATTTAAGGGAATTTTTCTAGACCCAGCACTGGGACCTCATCATGTTTTCATGGACTTGCTTACAGGAACTTTGAGTGAGAGGGGTCAGGAAATAGCGTCCAGCTCTAGCTGTCATTAAAGTGAGAAGTAGTCATTGTTACTGGGCAGAACATGAGAATTGGTAATGCGAGGGTGCAGATCAGCTCCATTCTCAGATGCATGTATGGAGGTTCTCTTGGAAGAAGTATGGAAAAGCCAAGTTTGGCATCTCACATACCTCCCTCAGAAGAAACATGCTCGCTGCTTGACAAGAGGTAGCTCTCAGGATAAATGACAAGACCTGGAAGCAGATGGAAAAAAATTATTAATAGTCGCTGGAAGTCTATCAAGTAAGTGTGGTCAGCATTGTAGTCCATCCAGTCAATTGACAAAGCATGCAGATAGATCACTAATAGATTCCTCTCAGCTTGTAGCAGCCTGATGCATTGCTGAACCTTCACAAAACAGTTCTTCCCAAGCTGCATATGTATGCCAATACTGCCAACTGCTGACACTTAAAACTGCATCTGTTGTTGCTCAACCATTTAAAATGCTTCCTCAAAACAAGCCTACTGCTTTCCTGATTGCATGGCACATGTTAATTTACTCACATAAGCTACAATGCAGGGCAGCATTTTATCTATCATTTGCCTGGATGTTGTTCCAACTTTCAACATGTTGGTACAAGCTCTCTGCTTGCAGGATGAAATAGGAAGGAACAATTAAGGCAGATCAATCAGTCAAAAGAAGCAGACCTTCCTGGACAAGGTGGCACTTGATTACATGGGCCATAGTCCAGCTGGAGGATTCCTCAAACAGTAGGACTATATCATAATTATTACTTTTTTCCCCTTCAATCATTGACTAGCTGGTTTATTCACATTAAAATAAACATCATGAACCACGTTATTACCTTTATTTCAGGGATGTATTTTCAGCCACCGGTACTGCATATGTACTTCTGTTTCTATTGCATCCTGAAGAACAAGTTACAGATCTGAATGGCATCCACAAAACTAGTACAATACTGCACTCTGGAAGATCATGTTTTGATTGCTGGGCAAAAAATTCAGTGTTAGTGAAGTAACAGCCAGTTTTAAACCTTCCTGGGTTTTCTTTCCTATCAATTAGGTGGGGTAAAATGGGCTGCTGATTCACTATCATATATTTTTCACCTAGCAAATTAAAGTTAAAATGAACACTTGCAACAAGCACCAGCACATATATATGCACTCTAGGGTTTTAGCCAGTGCATCAGGATGAGTATGCATTGGATGAAGCACAGAGCACAAGTGAATACACGCATCAGAAGGTGAACTTCAGGGGGAACCAGCTTGCATCTTTCTTCAGGTGCAGGGCTCTATGACCTGGAGCTCAATGGTTGTGCAATACATTAATCACGAGTCACATGGAGCTGACTTGGATGTGGATGATTCTGATCAGTAAATAGACAATAAGTAATAGACACCCCCTTTCAGGATATGATCTCTATACTTGCATTTGCACAGCATATAGATGTGTATTTTAACCTTTTTGCGTGTCTAATGGTAAAATGGTAAGGTGAAAAGCAAAATTTGTGAATGTTTTGATCATTGGGAGCATTGTACTTCCTTGTTACTGAATGGTGGTACATGTCTGTGAAGTAAACATACATGTGAAGTGCATTTATTGGGTGAGTACTGAGATGTTTTCTAGCTTGTGGCTAATCAGCAGCTTCTATTGAACTCAATGGCAGGGATTTTCCAGCTCTGCCAGTGGCAGGCAGGGCGGGAAAATTTGGAGAGCGGCTAAAAGTCAATTCTTTTGACTGCTTTCCAAACTTCCCCATCCCACCTGTGATGATGCCCAATGCTGTTGGGGCAGGAAAAACCCGCCCCATGTATTTTTCTCTATCTGGATTTCCTTATGCTCTTATCCACCTATAAAACTGCAAAGCAACATGTTTTCATTATTAAACGGAATATTTTAACATCTTAAGCATAATTATAATGTTAAGTGCCAAATATAAACTCCAATTTAGAGATAAATATCTGATGACGTTTCAAGAAATCCTATTGTTATCTTACATTTTTAGCTGTACCATCATATATGCAACTGCAGTTTAAAACAAAGCATGGTGTGTTTCTGTGCTCAAACTGTAATTATAAATGAGAATAAATCAAATGCTTGCTTGTGAAACTACTTAATAAAGCAGAGATGATTACTTAGAGCACAATATTACATCAAAAGGAGTTTTTGATAAATACATTTTTGGCTTGCTAAAATTAACAAATAAACTTTTACAGTAAAAACAAAGTTTTATGTTATCTTTCTGCCTTGGTTACAACCCTGAAATGTGGTAAATTTGCAGTGAAGCCAACAGTGATTGAAAGTGATGTCTACGTGAACAGCATTGGACCGGTTGATGCGATTAATATGGTAAGTCAGTTATTCTGTATGAGATTTTGTGTTTTTCATTGTGTATCAGTTTAATTTGCTTTATTGTTTAATTGTCAGTGTTTTATAAGGTGCTCTTGGATATAACTTTTCTCACTGAGCTCATCTGTTATATCGGTGAAGAAGGAGATATTGCTTAAAATTTGCCTTTTTGCACTTCAGGATAAATGCTTGTTTTTGAGGAATGCCAAGTACTTGTTACAAGGCAACTATAAAGAACTTCTACCTTTTCAATAAAATAATTGAGTGAACAATATCAAAGTCTCTTTTTCATGGACATTTGATAGTGCTGGTCAACACCCCTCTTTCTATATTCATTTACCATCTTGAATGCAGATCCAGGTAAGTTGGTGCTCAATTGATACTGGCCCCAAAATTCCACAGGGCCTTTCTTGGACTCCTCTTACGCCTTGGTGGAATACAAGCAGAGTTCCCAGAATAAAAAACATTCTTCTATCTTCCCCATCATCCATCCTGATGTCAAACTGCCATGTCTAAAATAAATAACTATGCAAGTTAAGAATTTTAGTAAACCAAATTCTAACCCTTAGTTTCCCTGGTTGGGTCTGTTACAATCAATTCATTCAATTTCTGAACAGATGTATTTTTGACTCTGTGGAGATGGGTTGGATAGGCCCTTGAAAAGAACCATGCAAAGAGACCCCAACGCTAGCTGCATCTGCACACTTCTTTGGGTGCTATAACTTTATTTCAGTCTCCATCATAGTAGATATGGAACTGCAATCTGTAGATTAAATCCAGTTCAAGGCACTTGTTTAGATTATTATTTTTAAATATGTTTAAAGTTAAGTACATGTTAGCTGTTGATTTAGTTGGAGCAGTTGACATCTGGTTCTTGGTTGTGCCATGAGTATCTGGGAAGAAATCTGTCCAATCACTGATAGTTCAACAGGAAAGAGCAGGTCATCCCATGGTGATGATGCATTGTTTGAAATACATATATCAAATTCAAGCCAAAATAGCAGTGATTATCAGATGTACTCCACATCATTATCCATTATATATAGCCTTGTAGACTAATTTCATTTGTGATAATGAACATTGATGAAAATTGTAACCATTTTGACTTGCACAGAATGTTGTTAGCGTTTGAACTTCTTCACCATGTCTTGCTTTGATACGTCTGCCAATCATATTCTAAACCTTAATCTAAAACCAAGATTGTTCTTTCCTGCTGCTAATGGCAAACCAATGGTCATAGTAAGCAGTGGGAACCATATATAACCTTTATTCCCAGTATGCAGTAGAAACATTTATATATTCTCAACCCCCATCTACTCTCCTAAGTTGCTTACATATTCCTATACTCTATATTGTTGAACTCGTAACCAAAATGTATTTATTAATCCTGGAGAAACAAACACCATACCGCCATACTTTGATTTGGCCTTGTCTCCTCTTTCAGCATACAGGTAAAATTTGGTTTGTGGATTAATAATGATCTTGCCTATTCTTGCCTATGCCATAAGGAATAGCTTCCTATTATAGATGCTAGAGGGAAGAGTGGAAACTGCAAGCTCATTGTGCTATCATTGGTTGAAAGTGATATTCTGCAATCTTTCCAGTCCTTTGGGAATGTTAAGAAAATCTACCCCTTTTATTTATTGAGGAAAGGCAATTTTATCATCAGATTGCTGTGTGCTGATTGAATAATTGTAGGGGTCAAATTTAAATCAGTTGACTTGTAGAACACTGATATGCTTTGAAATGTTTTGAGGCAATGCCTGAACCAGTGTTGAAAACCTTCTTTATTATGTTTCACATTTCAGAACTCAAATCTCCACTATTTAGTTCCGTACTCTGATAATCAGTCAGAATGCAGGAGTTCAGTAAAAAAGAAACAGCCTTCACACAAAGGTGCAAGGATATTATATTGAATTTCATTACATGTGCAGCTCTCTGGAAGTGTTTGAAAAGCTCATAAATCTGCCAAAATAAACAAACATCACTTGGATATGCATTTGAAAAAACAATTATCCCCTCTGGAAAGCTCAGAGCTCTATCAAATCTATCAAACACACATTCCCCTGGACTGCTGTAAACAAACCCTGTACTTCAGAATCCTTTGGCGTTTTGCAGGGCAGCCAAGCCATCAAACTCACATATTCAGTTATGGAAACAAACCCTGCAGTTCAGGAGCTATTAGTGCCTTAGAAGGCAACCAAAAGCTCCTATATCTGTCACAGTTTTCAAACAGCCAAGCAAATGTTGAGCTGTTCAGCAAAGAATGAATGAAAGCTCAGACATCGATCAAAACTTTCAAACAGCCAGACAGATGACTCAGCTCTTCTGCAAAGAAATAAAGAAAGCTAAGAGGAGAATCTAAACAATTAGCTAAATATCTGACACTGGGCTAGACTTCAATATTGTACAATGTAGAACATCACTTTATCCAGTTTATAAACTAAACTATAATGCATCTGAAGACTTTTCAGCTTCTGCAATGCTGTTATTTCACTTGACAGCTTGCTAGTTGTCAGAAATAACAAGGTGCCAGCACATTATTTAATGGTCATTTACCTTTTCCAATCATAGCACCGTTATTACTCACTTTTGTAAACACAGATATAATTCAGGCTGCAGTATTTCATGATGAATTATAAAGGAAGCAACACCATTTTTACTCACCTTTAACAATCTTCCTTTCTCTAATGCATGGTACGGGCCTCCATTCTGCAGGTGTGATTTGGAAAGGCTTCCAAAACACAGCTGCTTCATTGAAAATTGCAGACATTCTGAAATGCCCACTTCCAGAATGGTGCCAGCAACTTCTAAAATGCAGCATGTGGAGTTCCTGAACCTTCCCCTTTCCAGCTACACTGAACATAGCTGGAGGCAGAGATAGAGGCAGGAGTTCAGTGGCCATATTTTTAAATATTCTAGTTTCTTGCAAAATCCAGCCCAGTAACTCTGACACTGGATCACCCAATAGCACTTTTTATGAGAGAACAATGCAAATTAATTGGAATATATTATTTTAAAATTCCAAAAGAAAACAACGAGTCATTTGAACCTCTGCACCCATCAGCAAAATTGTCTGAACAATTGAGCATTCTACTAAGAATTACTTGGGCAACTGAGGGTGAATAAAAAACAACATACTTTTACTTGTTAAGTCTTGTTAAAATGAAATTTGAAAACCGAATGCAGAGTTGGACAAATTTGGAGAAAATGAAAGAAGAGTATTTAACTCAAAGTAGACCAACAATTACAAAGGCTAAGGTTTTGAAGTACCAGACACTGAAGTAAATATTACAGCCTTTACAGTTTTAGTCTCCTTATTTAAGAAAGGATAGAAAGGGCTGATGAGGATAATGCAGTTGATGTGGTGTATATGGACTTCCAAAAGGCATTGGGGCTCGCCAGAAAGTTGAAGCCCGTGGAATAAAAGGTACAGTAGCAGTATGGATACAAAGTTGTCTAAATGACAGAAAACAGAGAAAAGTGAGAAACGGTTGTGCTGTAAGCTGCAGGGCTATGGGCCGGGTGCAGGAAGGTGGGATTAGAAAGGGCACCTAGGTGTCCTCGGGTTGGCATGGAGAAGATGGGCCGAATGGCCTCCTTCTGTGCTGTAACTTTCTAACTTTTCTAAATACGTTGCAAGTAGTTCAGAGAAGGTTCTTTTGACCGATCCCTGGGATGCGGGGGTTATCCCATGAGGAAAGATTGGACAGGTTGAGCCTGTATCCATTGGAGTTTAGAAGAATGAGAGATCTTATTGAAACTTATAAGATCCTGAGGAGGCTTGACAGGGTGGATGCTGAAAGGATATTTCCCCTTGTGGGAGAAACTAGAACTAGGGGACACAGTTTAAAAATAAGGGGTCTCCTATTTAAGACAGAGATGAGAAGGTTTTTTTCTCTAAGAGGGTCGTGAATCTTTGGAACTCTCTTCCCTACAGAGCAGTGGAGGCAGGTTCAATTAATATTTTAAAGGCAGAGGTAGATAGAACTTTGACTAACAAGGGAGTGAAAGGTTATCGGGGGTAGGCGGAATGTCAGTTGTGGCAACAATGAGATCGGCCATGATCCTATTGAGTTATGGAGCAGGCTCGAGGGATCGAATGGCCTACTCCTGCTCCTAATTCATATGTTCTTGCTACAAATTAGTTTTCTCTGCCGGAGAATACCATTGTCAGGTATCCTGCTATGCTGCACTGGTGAGAAAACAGACTGAAATCAGTGACGTGTGTTATCTGATAGAAGAGGAGTTGGAGGGATATTATCTGCAATGCATTACCAGTGGCAGCGAGTGTCACCATTGCCCTCAACATTTATGCTGCAGGGACCTTCCAAACAGTTAGGAGTCAGCCACTTTGTCATAGCTCAAACCATTTAGAAAGTACCTGAAGCCCTGTAACATCAAGCTTTATAAGCTGAGCATTGAGCAGCAATTAGCTGGCACAGCCAGGCAGGTAGATGTGTTAGATCAGTTCTTCCAATGCAGTTTACAATTCAGTTCAATACTATCGCTTCTTTGCTGCCCATAGTTCAGACTGTTAAGTACCTTAGAAAATCTTTTGATGTCAGAGATACTGTAAAAATATAAGTTGTTGTTGATAATGTATTTGCAATTGCATCACTGCTGTTCATTTTATTCTTGTTGTGGAAAGCTGCAAGTGTTGCCTCAGATTTAGCTTTGGATATCTGCACTTTATTTTCTGTACAGTGAAAGAATGACAGGTTGTAAGATATATTAATGTTGATTTTTGGTGCATGGAATATATGTGTCTTGTGTTTTTGTTACTATGTTTTGTATGCTGTGAACTTCTGTATGTTTGTTTTTCAAGTCCCTATTGTATTTTGTCCCTGAGTTTAACAACAAAGAGCAATAATGTGTAGCTGAATAACTACTGGTCAGTCACAGATGGTAAAAGTAGCTCACAATCTATATCTGTGACAAACATTGATGTGCTTTAAGGGATCTCCATTGCTAGAATTTTATGGGCTATTTGCTTTCAGAGGCAGCATCTGTTGTAAATTCTACAGATGGTACAAAATATCCTTTGATATGAGTGCCAACTGGCTACATCTGTGCCAATGTACACATGCTACACATCTCTAGACCACTGACCTATGTGAGTACAGAACTTTGAGAATGTCAGAGATCCCTCGATCCATCCTCATTGTTATCTGTAACCATTCCATAAATGAGTTGAAGCATGCCATGAGTACTCCTTGAAGGTTGCACACCACAGCACCAGTTGGAAAACTCACAAGGAACTCTCAATTGAGTGGTACAATTCAGATATCCATGCACTCTTAGTGAGGAAGCTTGTTCAACAGGAATGTGGGTCAGGCAACAATACTGTAACACCAATTCTCTGAGTTGTGTTGGGTGGTACTTTTTACATGTGACTTTTGAATTCTTGCTGCTTCATCAATGCGTCTTTTGCTACACCGGCTGCAGAGCAACAGGACAACAAGAGCAACAATAACCTACATTTATATAGCACCTATAACACAGCAAAACATGCAAGGTGCTTCACAGAAACATTAGAAAACAAAGGGCAGAATAATGTGGTCTGAAAATGGTACTGTTCCACGCCCACAGCGATGTATTATCTAGTGCGATGACATCAGGTCGCGTTCCCAACCTCATAGCACCAGAAAACAATAATACGGTTGGCGGCCAGCCCTAGTGTTGGGTACTTGAGCTAAGTAGCAGTCCAATCGATTGCAATAATATGTGCTGAGTGCGATAATACGCTCAGAATGTGGGAAAAACGTCAGGTGGGGAACTTGGCTTTTCCTATGGTTACATGTCAGCCTGATTTCTCGGCAGCCGTTAGGTTCAGTGTTTGACTTCAGCAGTCCAGCCTGCTGTGAGTTGTGTGAGCAGTTATTATTTTTGGGGGTGAATTGAGTGTAATTTAGAGGTGCTTTAAACCTGAATGTTGCCTGCAGCTTGTGCACTTAGTGCCTCATCTGCACGTTAGCCTGTGTGGTTTGAGCAACATGGAGATAGTGGTCTCCATGGGTAACACATCTTCCAGTGAAGAGGAGAGGAGGATGAAGAGGAGGAGGAGGCTGAGAAGGAGAGGGAGAAGGCCAGAGGGTCGGGGGCAGGATGCACTGGAGGTGTATGAGGGTGACAGACCTGCACAGAAACAAGAGGCTGCTGAGGGCAGGATGTTGCAACCACAGAGGCGTAGAACAAGGCCTTCTGCTCCCAGTCAAGCATACAGGGTGAGGATGAGTTACCTTTGAATGCCTGAGACACAGCGTCTGAGGAGATTCAGGCTATCAAGAGCCACAGTGACCTCTCGGTGTGAGATTCTGGCAGGGGACGTTGCTTCCAGTTGTGTGGGTGGTCATCCAATGACAGTAGCCGTTAGGGTCACTGTAGCATTGAAGGTTTTTGCAACTGGACCCTTTCAGGCTGTGTGTAGAGACCTCAGTGAAATAACACAGTCTGCCACCCACCACTACATCAAGTCTTCACTGATGCAATGTTCTGAAGGGTAGGCCAGTACATTGTATTCCCCATGGACCATCACAGTCAATTTGAACGAACCAGAGGCTTTGTGGCGATGGCAGGTTTCCCCAGCGTTCAGGGAGTAATTAACTGCACTCACATCACCATAAAGGCTCCAATAGGCCAGCCCTACATATTTATGAAAAGGTAGGGCTATCACTCTTTAAATATGCAATGAGTATGGAGAGCCAGTGCAGACACGATGGGCCAAATGGCCTCCTTCTGTGCCACTAAAATTCTGTGACTCTGTGACCACCATTGAAGAATTATGCAGGACTGTGCTAGGTGCCCGGGCAGCAGCCAGGACTCCTCCATTCTCAGGACCTCTCAGGTGCCAGACATGTTTACTGGACCTGATGCCCTGGATGGTTGGCTGCTGGGTGACAAGGTGACAATGATACCCTTTGAAGAAATGCCTCCTGATGCCTGTGAGGGTTTCTAGGACAGACGCAGAGAGGAGGTGCAATGACAGGCACGGCACAAGCAGGGCCATCGGAGAAGAGACAATTGGGCTCCTAAAGATGAGGTCCTGATGCCTGGATAGATCGGGAGGAACACTGCAGTACGCTCCAACCAAAGTGTTGCTGATGGTTGTTATGTGCTGCACAATCTTGTGCTTCAGAGAGGGGATGCCCTGGAGGAAGAGGAGCCACAGGAAACCAATCAATCCTCTGATGATGTGATTGATGAGTTTGTAGGGGAACCACCAGATGGAGAAGTGCAAGGGCCTGCATGGGAACATAGATGGCTATGACACACGTGAGGCCTTAATAATACAGATGCTCCAGTAACTCATGCATTTGAGGCCTCTGAGCTGTCTATACTCCCAGTGCATCTCTTTCATGCCACCTTCACGGAAAAGTCATTCCAAAAGTCCTTTCAGCACAATCACCGGCGCCATCCATTAACCATTGTTGCAACTTGACCCACCTTCACTTTATATTCTGCGTGGACCACATCCCCCGTAATTTTCTTAAACCAAAAGTAATCTATTCCACCTCTGTATGATGGCAATGAAGCACGTAGTTTATTTACAATTGGCCAATGGGCGCTCTCAAGGATCCAAAATCTAAACGCACCCATGTGATTTGACATGTGTCTACTATGGCATCTTTCTCAATCTCTTCCATGTGCTGTGGTGTAGTGCTCCCCTCTCACATTCAGTTGCAGTGGAGGGAGGCTGTTGATCCATTTTCCCAGCCTATCATGCTTGACTTTGGCTGGTATCCTCTGTGTGTGTGAGGTCTTGATGGCCCCGCCACATTTGAAGTCTCCTGCAGAGCGGCAGCTGGCCCTTCTGTTGCCATGGCACTCGAGGGTGACTGTGCCAATGGTGAAGGGGTGGAGAAGGGGTTGCCCCCATCAGAAGTGCCCTGAGAGGTGATTCCAGATGGTGGCAGCTGCTGCTCAATCTCTGCCATGATGACCAATTGGGCCTCCCTGCCTTCCTGAGAGGGATCAGGAACTGGTTGAGTGTCGAGGCTCCAAGTTTCCCCGTGGCCCTGGCTCTGGACACTTGAACACAGAGCCAGGGTGATGGAATACAGGTCAGACCGCATACCCATGATTGCTTCTGCATTCTGCTGGGTTTAACCCCTCCAAGGCAATCGCCAGCCTGTTCCTGGAGGAAGCATGGCACTCTGAAGCGTGGGTTATGGCAGAGCACATGGCCTGGATGGACACCTTCCATTAAAGCACTCTTGCCTATGAACAAACAAGTAATGGATTCAATTTATACTCTGGAACATGAGCACATATTGAATTGTTATGATGACTTAACATGTGCTCTCAATTCTCTCTACACAGGTGTTACCTGATCTGCTGAGTATTCCCAGAATTTTCTGTTTGCATTCTGATTTCAGGGTGAGGACAGCAGACATCCTTCCCTAAATGACATCAGTGAGCCAGATAAGTTGCTCCAACAATCGACAATGTCATTGTCAGCATTACTAAGAGCAGCTTTTTATTAAATTTCACCAGCTGCCATGGTGGAACTCCTCTGGTATCTCCACTAAATCTCCACGCACCTTGTGCTGGATGTCCAGTATCTGCCGACTTACGGATGACTCCAGTTGCTTAGGAGACTCAAGCACCCACAGCGGGTCACTGCTGACATCTGCAGCCTCCTGGAAGAAAACCTGGAGAGGAGGGAAAGATGGTATTTGTGGAGGATGACTGTGAGACATGGGTGCGAGAGGAAATAGGATAAGGGTGAATGTTAGTGTTGGCTGTTCAGATGGGGATGTGAGGTGCCTGGAGAGGGAGGGATGAGCGGAGCCGCAAGGTGTGTTGGTCTGACAAGTGCTGTGGGACTTGGTACCTGAAAGTGTTTTTCCACTCACCTGTCATGCCATCCTGAGGTCCTGCATCCACTTGGTGCACTGTCTGCAGGCTAAAGGGACCACACCCCTGCTGCTGACTTCCTTGGCCTTTATCATCCATGCCTGCTTGATTAGAGAGGCTGCCCTCTTCCTCTTGTTCTTGGGGAAATTCGCCTCACTGCATGTTCCTCAGATCGCTCAGCAGGGCTACCAGGTAAGAATAGCAGCACAGTGATAATGTTACTGGATTAGTAATCCAGAGAGCCAGATTAATGTTCCAGAGATATCCAAATCCCACCATGGCAGCTGGTGGAATTTAATAAAAAGCTGGTCTTAGTAATGCTGACAATGACATTATCGATTGTTGGAGCAACTCATCTGGCTCACTGATGTCATTTAGGGAAGGATGTCTGCTGTCGTCACCCTGAAATCTGAATGCAAACAGAAAATGCTGGGAATACTTAGTAGATGAGGTAACATCTGTGTAGAGAGAATTGAGATCACATTTTAAGTCAATGACCAGTCGTCAGAACAAATCAATTTGTGCTCATGTTCCAGAGTAGAAATTGAAATCTATTACTTTTTTGTTCAAAGGCAAGAGTGCAGTAATTGAGCCAAGCAATGTGGGTTGGGACATGTTAATTTCTCCTGTGAAAATTCCTTCCTGCAAAACAATCTCTTTGTCATCATGGATGTGTCATTCCATTTGTAGAACCCAGCAGTTTTCACAGGTTTACTTGCTACCCTTGCAAACATTTATCTCTTCATTTGACTGAATATATCTAGGTAACTATAGCTCTCATTTTATCTCCATATACATCCTGTACTGTAATTGTACAGGAATAATCTCACTTTATCTAAAGCATGTAGCATCTTACGTGTTGGACACAGTGTTCATATTCTCAGACAAGCCAAAAAGCTCAAGCTGAAAAGATATCAGAAAAATGGCCTTTCTGAATCTGATCATCAATGATTTTTCAATTTTTGTCATTTATATTGTTTAAAGGCTCCTTAGCTTTTTGTTCATTGTTAAGGGATACATTTTGGTTTTTTTTTTGCAGTACTGTGTGCATTCCTGACATCTGTTAGAGGGTCATAAAGATAAAAAAGGGCATTTGATTTATTTTCAGATAAGAGGAAATTATGAGGCAAAGCATGTTTTGTGACGTTAATAATTTCCTCATTATTCCCTGATGTAATGTCAAAATTTGGTCTCTTTATTTAAGAACCTGTCCTAACATTTGTAAAATATGACACTTCTGTTGTATATATTCCGTGGAAGTCCATAATATGCCATTTTAAATACCTTTTTGGATTATTTTGAATCTTTCAATCTACAGAAACATCCCATTTAATTTGGAGAAAAAGAGCATTCAATTCATTAATATATGCCATTTGCCAACTTAAATGTAAGATCTAAATTGTTCTCAGACCTTATGGAAAGAAAAAAAAAATGTCTGGCGTGGTTTCCCAACCCCCATAGCCATTCTTCTTTGCTGTAGGATGGTGGGCACAAGAAGATCCACTCATGATTATCCTCCTGGAATATGGCTGTGTTATAAAAGCAAGACGAAATCCCAACAATATTGTGTTTTGTCCCAGGTTGATCAACCGACTTTTATACTCTTCACCATTGATCAGTACAAATCTTTTAGTCACACACTCATTATCCTGCAATAAAACCTTTTATTTATTAAAATAAGCATATCCAAGGCTGTCTAGGCTAAGAGTAAGGATATTAAGGACAGTGCCAAGGATAAACATTGTACTGTGGGACTTCAGGTTTTCACTATCCTTAGCATGGTCTGAGAACTGTTGTTTTCAATTGCATGACCTGGCTCCTAGTAGCTACCAGTGAGTGTTTCACAACATTTTTTGTATTCAGTTTCTCTGCGATCCCAGGTCTTTTCCCAAAATTGTTCTGTTGCAACCGCTAGAAGAATTATAAGATTGTGTTTTGATGTGACTCAGTTTTTGATCTAACCACCGCCCAAAGACATGTTTGTCCTACGTTCAACGCTTCTGCAATGGTGCAGAAGAGATCAGAAACTGAACAACACTGATGATTGAGCTTACGTGTTATTACAGTGGTAGAGCAACTCTGCTCCTGTGTACTTCATCACCACTCAATTTTTATTTTTCAAAGTACTATCATGCAAACTCTGAGAAAAACTGGTTCAAACAGCACTATGATTAAAATAATCAATTCCTCCACCATTTACTATTGTACAATATTGTTTCGAAAAAATCTTCACATTCAGCAGCAAGTGTTCAGTAAGCCTTTTCTCCTTGTTTGCCTATCATAGCCCTGTGATGATGTCCAAAAGGTATCATTAAATGATGCCACTTCTTGCCAGTGAAACTTTCAATAATTAAGAACATAAAAAATAGAAGTAGTAGGCCATTAGATCCTTCAAGTCTGCTCCACCATTCAGTATGGCTATCCTTATACCCTAATCCCATCTTCCTGCCCTATCCCCATATCCCTTGATTCCCACAGCATCCAAAATTTATTGACTTCAGTCTTGAATGACTGAACATCCACTGCTCTCTAGGGTAACATATTCCAAAGGTTCATAGTATTTTAGTGAAGAACTTTCTCCTCAGGTCAGTCTTAAATAGCTGACCCCTTACTCTGAGACTGTGGTTCCTCATTCTAGGTTTCCCAACCAGGGGAAACATTCCCCAGCATCTACCCTGTCAAGCCTTTTAAGAAAGTTGCATGCTTCAATTAGATCTTCTTCATTTGAGGGATTATAGGCCTTGTCTACTTAATTAATAAAAATGGTGAAAAACCAGCAGCAATCCATATGTGATCATTATCAGTGATTTATTACATGATTTGGAAAAAAAATGCACATTATTAGAAACTTTGCATGACTGCTAGAACCCCTCAGAAGTTATATTTACTTATAAAATATAGATTAACTGTAATGGATGATAGGGACCTGAAGACCATTAAATCTCCTAAGAGAATTGTACATTGCTTTGGCTTAGTATATTGCACTATACTTTCTTTCTGTTGTATTGTCTTTCTATTGTATTACCCTGTGGAAATATCGCATCAGTAGATTGAAATGTAATACAATCTTTGCACCCAATAATAGCATTGTTGCTGTTCATTGAAATGCATGGCTGTTTCTGTTATTATTCAGACATTGAGTTCAGACCAACTGCAAAGTCCTGGAGACATTAGAAATAATTACAGGGGATGTTGTTAAAGCTCAGCTGCAGCCACTCCAACCCCTGAAAACTGACAGGCATCTCTGGGGCTTGGCTGTAGTAGACACAACTGTTTAAGCAGACTGTGCTGCAGCCATCCGTGTACACTTTCATTTGTTTAAATGTTTAAACATTTATAGATCAGAGATTTTTAACCTACTGCCTATTGAGAAGTGGATGCGCAATCCCGAAAATGGTCTGAAAAGCACATCAATTAGCATAAAAAGCATTAATAATTTACATAAAACATATCGTCCTGACCTTCATAAACCTCTCATGCTTTTTGCAGGGTCAAATTTAGAAACTAGTTAATGAACAGGGAGAGAAATAGAATAGGAAGTCAGGATCTATGTGAGACATTTTTTGTTGCCATCAAAGCTAGGTGAAATTATAGAGTGCTAATATACAGAAAATGTGTTGAAAATCCCTGCTTTACATGTTCACAGCCTCGCAAGTGATCCACAATCTAACAGGACACATTTACAAATCCGTTGTGCCTCTTGGTGCACCAGATTTATATAGCAGTCTTATTTTACTACAAGCTACCTCATACACTAACATTAATTCACAAATGTTAGACTAGAAGTTGATCCTGTTCAATCATTTGATCATGTTCAATGTTTCCCATGTTTCTGAAGAGAACATTAAGGTTTGCCTTTGCACTTCTTATTTGCATTCATGAAACTCAATAAAGGGTTTTTAAAACCCCTTTGGAATGCTCTTAAGTTCCATTTATTGGTTGAATTGTTTTAAAACAAGCTAAGTATCAGGTTTGTTGCTCAGAACATTTTGGTCTTGATATTACTTTCAAGTTAGGTTCAATGCTGAAAACAATTCTGTGTAGAAGACTTGTCCATGGCATTTTATTAAAATGCTGAAGTTATTAATTTGTGGAAATTTGGGAAATTGCAAAACACATGAAAATGATGTGACTTATTTATAGATTGTTCAAAGCAAATGCAGTTCAAGGTTTGATCATAGAAAGGTTGAAGTGTCTGGTATATATGATGTAAATATTTGATTTCTTTTCAGGAATATACCATTGACATATTTTTTGCACAGTCTTGGTATGATAGCAGACTTAAATTTAATGGTACAATGAAGGTTCTCCTGCTAAATAGTAACATGGTCGGCAAAATCTGGATCCCAGACACTTTTTTCCGAAACTCAAGAAAATCGGATGCTCACTGGATAACAACTCCCAATCGATTGCTAAGAATTGGGAATGATGGAAAAATACTGTATACGCTAAGGTAAGACTGTTGGATGAAATGTTTAATTGTGGTGGATCGACCAATTAACTGGGAATGCTGCAGTTCCATCTCCTTCCAGATAAAATGAAGAACTCAGAATTGACACCAAAGCTCAGGGTTTTTAAAAATTCTAAGTCATTGTGGTTGTAAACTGGTGTCTATTGGGAGTCATGCAGAATCTGTTAGCAGTCAATTGGCTTATGGTTTTACAAATATACTGATAATCTATTTATGCACTAAAATGCTTGCCACAGTATTACTTTAAGCATTCATGTTCAAGCTAAAGGTTTCTTTTATTAAGTGTCATTGACTGGGGAATTAACGTGAGAGGTTTCATCCCAATTCCAATCCTGGAATCCTTATGGAATGAACAATAAAGCTCTAAAAATTGTACCTATAAAGTACAAAACTTGATATAAGGGTTTCAGTAATAATTAAGAGAAAATTGCAACTGGTACACAAAACTCTGTGGTCCTTTACAAATGACTTCAATTCTTGTTGATGATCAGACATTGGCTTAGTTTTTAAATGCAGCGAGTCTGTTATCAGCATGCCTGTAAATCCACAAGCCAATGACATCTAACAGGAAGTGTTCATTATTTTCCTGAATGCCGTAATTATTGCATGTGTTAGGTAAAATTTTTACATGATTTTTTTACTTTAGAAATACGTTCACCCATTTCTGCTCATGAGTAGCAGCTAGCCAGTCAAACTGGCAGGTATCCTTGTATGAAATTGTGCATCACAAATTCAATAGAACCTGGCCAATCAGCACCAATGATCCATTTTTCATTTTTGCATTTATTAAGGATTTTAATGAAGTGCTTGATCACATGTATTTTCAGATAGGCAGTGAACTTTGTGCAGTGAGGAAATTAGAATACCTAAGCAATGATCGATTGCACTTCTTTCCAATCCTATTTAATTGACCCTACTCTGGCAGCACATCAAGACTGGTTCCGTGAAAAGCAGGATGAACTTTTGTGGCTCAGAGTGTGACCCATAAATTAAGTTCAGTGTAACCCTGCTTGGACATGTATTCATGAGTTCATCAACACTGACATAGACATCCTAGAGGTCTAGAAAGAGATTAGGAGGAACTATCACTACGCAAAGATAGCCACCAAGTTGATGTGAAAATGGAACTGGGTCTACAGTGGCACCAGAGAGGACCGCAGAAGTGAAGTGCATTTAAATAACACCTTTAATACCACCTTTGGTCAAAGTGTAGCCAATGGTTATTTGGGGAAAAACTCTCCTGTGGCTAGAATCATATAGAGAGGTACATGAATATTTAAGATGTTTGAAGACACGAGGAAAACCTTTCTTCTTCAATAAATATAGAATCATAGGGGGCAGAACTTTCAGTTCGGCGTGCGGGCGCGCGCCCGACATGCCCGAGTGTGAAATAGTGCGTGACAGCGTCGGACGAGCGTCCCAATGTTGTTCCCGCACTTGTGCAATATTTCGGTCGTCAAGCACATGCGAGAGTTGGCAGCGCACCCGCCGACAATTAAGAGGCCTATTAAAGCCATTAGGCTGGTAATTAAGTTGAATTTTTTGCTTCCGGTCCAACCTTATGGTTGACAGGTGGGCGAGTAGGCTAAGCGGCCTTTGCATTTTTTGCAAAACCTCATCCGCACGCGGGATGAAGTTTCTGTAATTAAACAAAAAAATAAAAATGTTTGTGCAGGATTTTAATATCACCATATAAAGGTGCGTGAGTCTGCTGTGCGGACATTTTTTCCGTATTTTTAACATCGTTAATTTTGTTTCTAAAAACCTTCAGCTGCCTGAGGCAGCTCTGTGCCATCATGGAGCTTTCAATGAGTGCACCCCTGCACATGCGCACTCCTTCAGCACTCCTTCCACCCCCACCCCGGCAGCAGTGAGGTTCTCAGCCCGTGTTTCACGCTGGCTGGCCAATTAATGGTCACGGTTGGGGCCCGATCGTGGGTGGTGGTCAGTTTCGCGGCCATTCCCTGGCCAGCCCGACGTGCCCACCTGAGGAGGGGAAAATCCTCTCCAGGAAGGTTATGGCACGGAAAGAAACCATTTGGCCCATCATGTCTGTGCCGGCTGAAAAACGAGCCACCCAGCCTAGCCCACTTTCCAGGTACCTTTTAAATGAGTTGAGGGTTTCTGCCTCTATTACCCTTTCAGGCAGTGAGTTCCAGACCCCCACAACTCTCTGGGTGAAAAAATCTTTCCTCATCCCCCCTCTATTCTTTCGACCAATCACTTTAAATCTATGCCTCTTGTCACTGACCTCTCTGCTAAAGTAAACAAAACCTTCCCGTCCACTCTATCCAGGCTCCTCACAAGTTTTTACATCAAATTTCTCCTCAGCCTCCTCTGTTCCAAGGAGAACAACCCCAGTCTATCCAATCTTTCCTCATAGCTGTAATTTTCCCATCTTGGCAACATCTTTGTAAATCTCCTCTGTACCCTCTCTAAAACAATCACATCCTTCCTGCCCTTATATTCTTTGCCTCGGCTAATAAATAAAAGGATTCCCTGTACCTTCTCAACCACCTTATCAACCTGTCCTGCTACCTTCAGGGATCTGTGGACAGTCACTCGGAGATCTCTCGCATCCTTCAAACCTCTGAGCATCCTCCCATTAATTGTGTAATCTTTTGCTTCTTGAGACTTCTGCAGATGCTAGCACATTTCAGACTCCATACACCTGCATTGGAATGAGGTGACCTCATCTGAAAACATGTAGCCAGGCATTTGAAAAATATTTTGGTGCTTCAGTGTCGTTTGTGATGTGCAGGCAGCTCCAGAGCCAAATTTTTGGGTGCCAGCAAATTTGGAAAGGACGTGAGTCAAGATAACTCAGGTGGGAATGGTAAGGGGGCCAGATGGAGGTGTCAGTTGTTTTTTTTTTATTGAACAGTTGTGGCCTCCTGTTATGGAGCATTGATCAGGTTCTCCAGCTGTACCCTGGTATCGCCTAATTTCAATCCTTTTTGGGGCTTAATGAGTTTTCTGCAGCTCCCTAACCTACTGGAAGGGGGCTCTGATGGGCTGGATTTTACAGCTGAAAATCAGGCCCATCCCTACCCCCACCTCTACCCCCACCCCCACCCTCCCCCTCTCCACACAAATGTAAACTATGGTGTGGTGACTTCGGGACAGCAATACGACATCATCACGCCAGTTTCAGATATTACGGAAGGCGAGCAGGTGCTGAAATCAGAAGCCTGCCTGCCTCCCATCGGATGGGAAAACGTTTGGGACTGCTTTATAGCAGGTGTGACGAGGCTGCATGAAGATGGAAGAAAAGGCCTGCCCATGTGGCCATGGCTGCCTAAAGCGGCAGAATCTGCTGATGAAGGTGGCAGCATCTGTATGTTTGTGGACTTAATTTATTAACTTTTTTGATCCTGCCTTGAGTAAAAAGTAAAGATTGAGAGCCGGGGGTGGGGGGGCTTTAAATTTGTAGCTGTGACAGAAGTTCTCTTCATGCCATAACCCACCTATGCATGGTGGCCCGGCCTAGATGGATTCATTATATTTTTGGGAATATGGTGGTATTCGCGCACGTGCGTGTATGTGTGCATGTGCATGTGTGCGTGCATGCTTATGTGCGTGCGTGCGTGTGTGTGGAATTAAACTCGAGGAAGATTAGTAAAGACAATTTGTCTGTGGGAAAAAGAGACGAAAGGTAAAGGTTATAGATGCATGCATTTGTAATGAGAGGTTATGGTGAAGTTGAATATACAAGTAAATCAGTTGAGTTTTAAAATTTGCATTAGGTGATATGTAGGGACTTGGCTTTTCAGCTATTAAATTTCAAAAGAGAGTTCAGAAGTGACAAGGGATGTTTACAGCTTACAACATTTTCATAAGTAAACTAGGGAAGATTATTCAATTTTATTTTACCTGAAAGTGGAGGCAATAGCAACATGAATGATTTTTATATTTAGGAAAAATTGAGTTCAAAGAAGTGCTTAGGACAATGGAGTCTAAGATGAATGGGGAACAGGATATTTAAGGAAAGATGTTTAGTTAAGTTGTATTGACTGTGTGGGTGAGATGTCCTGAGACCAGCTCTGTGCTGAGAAAAATTATGAATTTGAAGCAGGCATCCAGTTTCGAGTTAGAGAAGTCTTTGTTTTCAGAAAGCAGTCTGTTCCTGAACTTCCTTTGGATTTCCACAACAGAGTGGAAGAGAATGAGAAGTTGCATTGTATACCTTTCTAAATTGAAAGCAGTTTTGCCTTAGGTAATATTGCTGGATTTTTATGGTTAAAAATCTAAAAAGGAGCTGTTGCCAAGTAAATTGCTTGTGTGTTCTGGCCAAGTGAGCTTGTTGGGGAAATGTTTTGTAAGTCTGTTTTAACTATGTAATTATAATCTTATGTGTTAACGTGTTTTCCTTCTTGTTAATAAATCTTTTAATTTTAAAATCCAGGTACATGGGATTCTATGCTCTGAGATAAGTAGTCTCCCCCTCATTTTCAAAATACAAGAAAAAAGTTATGATCAATAAGATAAGTTTCCCTCTGGGATTTGGCTTGCTTCGCGAATAACATCTGTTGCGGTTGTAACACTCATGATTGGGCGAAGAGCCCGCACTTTGCGCTGCTAATTGACCACCTTCCCACAGGGTGGCCGCTAATTGGCCGTCTGATGCTTGATTCACTGAGCTGAGACAGCGGGGGTGGGAGCAAGCAGACTGTGCACTCTCCTTTCCACCTCCCTCCTCCTGCCGAAAACTGTAAAATCCAACCCTATAAATTGTTATTAACAACCCTATTGTTATTTATCTATAATACCTTTTCATTCTATACAAGCTATATAAACCTAATATATTCATGAGGCTCCATTCATTGTGTGTACAAGATGGCTGTTTTATAACAATGGTCACTGTTTTAAAATTCCTGTAATACAGATTGCATTCTTCTTGGGAAATTCTGAATTAAACATCACCACAATACCAGTCAATTTAACGAAATAACATTTGCATTAATGTGTATTTCAAATCATTAAAATTGGCATTAACTTTGATTGGACAAAGTTGTTCATTTTGTTTGTTTCCTTTTTATTTGCCACATTAGGTTAACCATCAATGCTGAATGTTACCTTCAGCTCCATGACTTTCCTATGGATCATCATTCCTGCCCTCTGGCATTCTCGAGTTGTAAGTGTTGCATAATGTACACCTTTGCTTCTAATACAAAATAATTTGGGATATAAATAATGCTGTAATAACAGCAAATTACTAGGTAGGTGCATCAAGTAATCGATGGGCCATTATCTTTAGTACGTAATGGCCCAAATAAATTTGATAGTGCAGTGCAGCCTTGTAGTATGCAGTGATCTTTCAAAGCGCCATCAGTCAAATTCAGCATTATTGTCTTAACATGTTAGCTTCCTTCTCACTGGTCACATGCTTGTGACAAAGTATCCTATCTAATCTAGTAATGCCCAAAGTGCACTATAGTGTGAATAAAATAAAATTGTTTTAGAATAGTGTGAGCAAAGCTCTCTCTCTGGTTATTTAATACAGATATTTAAACAAATCCTTTCAGTTACTTGAAAACAATTTATTATTTTTTTTTCCCAATGAATAATGTGAACAAAATACTTTCATCATTTTTGTGTTAAGACGACTGTTATCAATTCTTGATTCTTGGAGGCTAAATATATAATTTGCATTTAGTTTTAGGAAATACAGAATCATAGAATGGTTACAGCACAGAAGGAAGTCTTTTGGCTCATTGTGCCTGCACTGGTCCTCTTAAGGAGCAATTCATCTAGGGCGGAATCGTCCGCTCCCTTTGGCAGCGGGCATCATGGCGGGTGTGAGCAGATAATATGGCAAGAAGCCTAAAAATCGGTTTTACGCCATCATGAAACCAGTTTGCGATCATCCGCTCACTCATCAATGGCGTGCTGCGTTCCTGCTGCCACACATTGGGAATCTAATTTCAATACTTCTGCATCTCATTAAAAGCCCTGTTCGCTGGAATCATATCCCCACACTGGATTATCTGGGTACACGCTGTGATTGCATGCTGACATGTTTCATAACTGTACGTAAGTGACGTGCATCTGACAAGCTGCACTTCCCTTGCAACTTCGAGGTTTGTTTGCTTACCTTGCTTTGGGCAGCACTCGCGGTCATCAGCACCAGGCTTCACAGATAGCACCACATCACTTTTAGGGGAGCTCAAGAGCAGGCCTCATGGGTAGGTCTCTACCTACCAGACTAGCCATAAGGTAGGGGTGGTTTTTCAATGGCTGCAGGGTTAGGGTTTGCTTGGGGAAGGGGGAGAAGTGGCCCCAGGCAAGGGAAGAGGCTGCAGGGAAAGGGCTGTACTGGGTAAAGGGGGTATCCCAAGGTGTGTGCGGGGGCACATGTGGGCCTGTGCAAGTCATCTGTTCCCTAGTGGGTTCCTCGACGTACTAATCTAAAATACCATCATCGTTTAGGTACAGTTGTGAAACACATTGGCGTGCCATCATGTTGGCATGACCCGGATAATCCAGCGTTGGGGGGATGATTCTGGATAGCAAGACTTATGATGAGATGCTAAAGGATTGAAATTAGGTTCCCAATGTGTGGCAGCGGGAAAGATGGTCCCGCCGCCCACCCCCGCCCCATTGACAGGTGAAGAGGATGATCGAAAACTGGTTTCATGACAGCGTGAAAATGATTTTTGGCCTCCTCACCATATTGCCTTAATCCACCCTCCCAGTCTGCCATGACGCCCGACATGAGTGGGGCTGGAAAATTACGGTCATTGTTTCTCTGTGTCCTTCCCACCAACATGAATTACTGCACACTTCTCGGCATTAAATTTCATCGGTCACTTGTTTGCCAACATGTTTTACCAACATGTCTATGGCCCTTGGCGGGCACGTGTGATTGGGAGGCCCAGGAGCAATCAGGAAACAGGACCCCGACCACAATCGGCCCACGACCGCCATTTCACACTGGCTGGCCAATTAAGGCCCGCCCAGTTTGAAACGCTTCTTCCCAATGATTGGGAAGGGCCGGACAATGGGCACTGACCTGTCAGGCGCCAGGTCCAATGGTGACCCGGCGGGAGGTTTGGAAACAGCAGAGGCAGCACCTTGAAGGCTGCCAGGGAAGAATAATATTCTGCAACCTGGAGACTGAAGCTATGGCCTCAACTGCGGCTGGAGATACCAGGGGGAAGGGCAGGTTGGGTGGGCATGGCACCTCCCCCCTCCCCGCCCACCCAATTTTCGGATGAGTGCCTCGTGGTCCTCTTGGAGGACATGGCTGCCAGGAAGAACACCCTCATCCTCAGAGATGGAAGGAGGAGGCCACCACACCAGAGGAGGAGGTGGCAGCCACGATGTTGTGCGGTGCACATGGGTGCAGTGTTGCAAAAGGTTCAATGACCTGCTTCGCTTGGGAAGGGTGAGTAACGTGTTGGCATGGATCAGTGCGGTGAAGTGTTAAGGGGTGGCCATCCCCCCTCCCTGTGGAGTTCAGGGGTGTTAAAGTCTGAGTGCCAACTGTCAACGACACTGGAGCTGGCCAAGGGGGTGAGCCCTGGCTGCGTGGACTGAGTGCCTTGCGACTCGAGGGTCACGACTCAGATGTTCTCTGCGAGGTGTTCCTCAGGTGGGGTTGGCCAGGCTGCATGGAGCTGCAGGTAGAGAGTGGACTAATCAATGTTCCTCTGTCCATTCAGGAGAAGACAAGCTATAGCTACATTGAGAGGTCACGGACAAACGGAGGCCCCCCAAGCCTCTTAATGTTGACCAGATTTAAGCAGGCCGCCTTGGAGCTGCAGAGCCGCCATGCACCTCATTCAGCCACTCGTGGAGAAGCTGGGGTTTCAGATGAAGGTAAGAGCGCAGTGCACAGAGGTGAGAGTTTCGGATTGTGCAAACATTCTTGTGTAGTCTCTTAATTGATGGGAGCCTCAAAACTGGAGTCCCCATTGATCATTGAAAGACGTTGGCACCATGATGCAGATATACATTGACTCACCAGGGTGCCTGGCATACACAGTGACAGTGTGATGACTTAAACTAATGACATGTTGTTGTTCTCCCTTAGAGTCGCCAGCTCGCACTCATTCGCAGGACCCTGAAGAGCCACCCCTGATGCCAGAGGACCGCTGGGGTTCAGCTACACCTGCGTCACACCTGCTCTCTGAAGCAGGCACCAGCACAGATACCAGCACCTTTGTGGGTGTTAGACCTTCAGCTAGAATGTCAATGCACAGCGGTGAGGGCACTTCACACTCGCTTGAAGTTCAGGTGGAGATAGAGAGAGCCTAAGGCGCTGGCGGTTAGAGGACTGCTGGAGTCCAGGACAATGCTGAATTGAAGGCAGATGATGAGCCTCTGGAGTTTGTCCATTAGGCGGCAGATGCTGGATGTCCAGCGGGATGTGCGGGAGGATCTGGCGGAGATCCATGAGGGTATGCGTGCCATGGTCTCTGTTGTGAGAAGTCCATGCGGAGCATAAGCACTGCGTTGACCCTGAAGGTCGAGCACACTGCCTCCTCCATTGAGAGAGCAGTGACTCTCATGGAGATACAGCTCCAGGGACAGAATCAGGGATTCCTGGGTTGTGCTCGGACCTGCAAGCCCTCACACAGGCAATGAACTCAGGTGGTCAGTGCCAGTGTGGGAGATGGATGAGGCACCCAGTATTGCAGCTGGGTGCGCGTCCATCAATAGTGAGCAGGGAGGTCCAGAGCGATCTCACGTTGACACACAAGCTGCTTATCATCTCTGTGGGCTCCTCTCAGGGCACTCTGGATGTTGGCAACAGCTCTTTTGCCCCTCTGCCAGTGACCGTGGCATCTGCTGAGGCTGCAATGATTGGACCAGCTCTGGCACTGGCCAGTCCCTCCCAGGCAAGTTCAGCACAGGCTCCACTTGCCAGAGAACGACTCGCAAGGTCATCAGGGCAAACAAGACAGCAGAGTCAGCGGCTGTCTCCAATGCCGCTGCCAGCGAGGGGGAGGCACCAAGATAAAGCACTTGTAAACGTAAGTTTAAGGCACCATGAGCACAAGAGGGATTATTCACGGGTGATCTTCTGTTCTGTAATGTTTTGTTTATATGCTTAGTGGTGTGGAAATGAACATCAGAGATGGTCATGTTAATTTATTTTGAGCGTGAAAATTATATAAATTTTACTTTTGTCGTAATGGCCTGAGTATACTTCAATTTATTTTTGCTGCAGGGTACGCCAGTATGTAATGTTGGGTGTGAGTGGCTCTAAAGTTTATTGCACAGGCACCGAGTGGACCTTGGGCTCAAATGAAAGGGTCATTTCAGGCATCCTGGATGGAGGCGGCAGCCCTGGCATGAGGTGGAAGCAGATCTTTGGCAGCCTAGCTGAACGAGCATTGGATCAAGGCGTCCCTGCCTCCCTGAAGGATAAAGAGGTCTGCCTCCACACCCTCAGCATTCTCCTCACCCTGCTCCTCTTCTGACTCACTACTGGACTCATCCTCTGTGGCCTGTGGAGCTGCCTCAATATCCTCTTCCTCCAGTGGATTCCCCCCTTGCCAGTGCCAGATTGTGGAGAGCGCAGCATGTAACCACTATCAGTCACACCCGCTCTGGGGGGTATTGTAGTGCTCCCCCAGAACAATCCAGTCATTGAAAGTGCATTTTCAGAAGAACAATGGTCCTCTCTATCACCGTCCATGTGGAAGCATTACTCTTACTATAATGCTGCTCTGCCTCTGTTCTTGGGTGGCAGAGAGGGGTCATAAGTCACCTTTTGAACAGATATCCCTTGTCACCCAGCAGCCATCCATCCAGTCGTGCTGGAGCACTGAAGAGCCTCGGCACCTGGGAGTGTCTGAGGATATAAGTGTCATGGAAGCTTCCAGGATACCTTGCACAGACTTGTACAGAATCACATCTTGCGGTCACAAACTAATTGGATGTTCATCGAGTAGAAGCCCTTCCTGTTGACCAAGGCACCCGGCTGATCCGCTGGTGCCTTGCTGGACAGTCGGTTACACCCTGGATGCAGGGGAACCCAGCAATCGCTGCCCAGTAATCTTCTGGCTCACTCAGCTTGACTGGCCTCGTTCGTACGAAAATAAATAAATGTCATTACCCGTCTGAACAGAGCTTCTGTCACCAGCTTGGCACAACTGTGGACAACTGATTGGGAGACTCCACACAGATCCCCCACTGACCCCTGGAAAGAGCCGGAGGCATAGAAGTTGAGGGCCACTGTGACCTTCAGGGCCATTAGCATGGGGTTTCCATCACACAGATGGAGCTGATCTCAGGCCCAATCATCTGACAGATGGAGATCACAGTCCCCTGTAGAGGCGGAGCCTCCTTTGGCACTGCACCTCAGACATATTGAGGTAGCTGCATCGCCACCTGTAAACCCTGGCAGCAGGATACTGGCATCTTCTGCGGCCTGTTCCGCCTTGGACTACCTACTGGTCCTGCGCCCCCTTGTGCCTGCACCTCTCCTCCCACTGGTCACTCCCCTGGAATCTGCTTAGGGACACCTGGCTTCCTCTCCCCTCTCTGCCCCTCTCTTCCTCCTCAGAGGAAGTGCCTCCAGAGGAGACCACAATCCCGATTACCAGGTTAACAGATGCTGTCTGATACCTGGAAGGGTCCACAAGGTCTAAATTGGCTGGGGACCTTGGAGACACCAATGAGTCCTGAAATAAAGCCTTGAAATGCTAAGAATGATGTTCAGAACGGAGACGAAGCTGTCAAGTTCCAATAGCAACCAGCAGCAAACTATCTCCTAAACTCCTCACTACCTACACTGGCAATGCTGCTGACCCTTTTTGTCTTGCCCTTGGATGAGGTTTTGCAAGAAGTGGGCTGCCCGCCTGCCCATTTTGCCTGTGTGATGAGTGCGAAATCGTGCAGGCAATGTAAAATCGGGATCAATGTGTTTTTAATGGCCCTAATTGGCCTTTTAACTGATGGTGAGTGTGGCTCTGACACCCGCATGTGCCCGCCGACCTGAAGATTGCGCGTGTGCGGGATGACGTCAGAGCGCTCTCCCGAAGTCATCTCGCACGATTTTACGCCTGGTCGGGTCGGACGCGCGCCCGCCTGCAAGGCGTAAAATTCTGCCCTTTGTCCTTTTGAAGTTCTATAGTCGCCTCCTCATGATTCGCAATTCTTGCAATTTTCGTATCATCCAAGAATTTTGAAATTGCGCTCTGTGCACCAAGACCTAGGTCATTAATACATGTCAGGAAGAGCAGGGGTCCTAACACTAATCCCTGGGGAACTCCACTATGAACCTTCCTCCGGCCCAAAAAACAACTGTTCACCACTTCACTGCTTCTTGTCACTCAACTAATTTCGTATCCATGTTGCTACTGCCCTTTTTATCCCATGAGTTGTAACTTTGCCCACAAGTCAGTTGTGTAGCACTTTGTCAAGTTTCTAATGGAAGTCCATGTACACCATATCAACAGTCTTCTCATACTCTGTCTTTGCTTCTCTTATTTGTTTTTTCAATTCTCCTCTGAACATTCTATATTCTGCCAGGTTCTCACTTGTATTATCCACCTAACATCTGCTACAAGCACACTTTTACTGCTTTATCTTAATCTCTATCTCTCCCATTGTCCAGGAAGCACTGGATTTGTTTGCCCTAGACTGCACTTGAACTATCTTGTCTTTAAATGCAGCTCATTGCTCAGGTGTCAGATCACTTACTTCATTCTAGAAAAAAATTGTAATACAGCAAAATGTCTCCAGGGATCTGAAGTTGCATAAAATTACTAGATTTAACTGAATATTTGAATCAACTCCTTACAGCTCATTCTAACTACTGCCTATCTTAAACATTCTACATGTGGTCAACAACTAATAGAAAATCTGAAAACATTTTCATCTTGAACTAATAGGAAATCCCTGACTCTGTCTCTCGCTTGGAGCTGAATTTCCTTCCTGAGTGGCTGTGTTCACAATTAAATAGTTGTGTTATGTCTAATTATTATCCAGCTTTACAGCTCATCATCGGAGACGAGAGGCGAGCAGAGTAAAGGGGTAGTGTGTATGCGGAAAATAGCAGGGAGAGAAGAGGGGAAGAACAAGAGAGCAAAGGTAGGAGGTCTGAGGTATGGTGAACCAAACCTTCAGTTCTCCAATTCCACTCCAACAACATGTAGAGGCTAGCTAAAGCTGTTTCCCCCTCAGACAAGGAAATATCTGCTGATCAGTGTGGTGGATTGAGTGGAGGGGGCAACTGTACATTATACCTTCACCCTGCTGTGGACACAAAACATGTCTCTGTGGGGAGTTATGGTGAGCTGAAGCTTGGTATCTGAGGGGCCAGAAATTCATTGTCCTACTATTCTTGCCCTAGGCAAATACTGGTTGAGTTTGCTTGGGGGGTAGGGTATTTTTGGGGTAGTGCATTGATTAGCAACACCTACTTTCTCATCTAATCCTTGAAATCATACTCAGTTAGGGGAGGCTTGGACCAAATTGCTCAAAAGGTCAAATGAAATGGGATGATCATGGTCATGTGGACAGGGAACAATCTAACTTTTCAATTATCGGGAAGGAGGAAGATACCAACAAGGGGGGTGATGGACTTCAGAGCTGGGTAAGAAAGTGTTTGCTCTGAAGGGTGGCTGTAAAAGGAGTGTTTTGGGGCATTGCATTGTTTGTATTTCTAGGGCTTCCTAGACTTTTGATGTTGGGAAAAGGGAAAGCTTTGGATTGTTAAACTTCAAGCTTACTTTCAGGGGGTTTTTCAGATTAATCAGATGACCAGTGTATGTAGATGTAGAAAGTTAACAAGTATCAAGGGTTCTTTATAACAAATTGGAGATCCTGCTAATCTTTTACCATATCCCCTGTAGAACTGAGATAGGAATTACTGCCTCATGGAGTCCTTGGTCCCAGTAATCTCCCCCGACAGTTCACCACGTGCCTTGTAAGAGGTCCATTACAAATGAAATCATAAACTCCTGGAAACAGTGGCCACTTGTTTCAACCCAGTTTCCACCATTTCTCTGGGAGTCCTGTTGGTCTCCCATCATATTTACAGCAGGAGACTTATGGAACCCATGCAGAATTTCCATCCCTGTGCATTGATATACTTTTGGTCTCTAGTGAGCTATGTCATGTATCCAATTCAAACAGAAACCCCCCAGGTTTCTTCAACATTGAAGTACCACCCTAGCCATAGAAATCAGCCTTTTCCAGTGCACATGCCCGACATTTTCATTTCCCAATAAGTCCTTCAGAGCTCCGAATGTTAACTCTGTTTCTCTTTCTACAGATGCTGCCAAACCTGCTGAGTTTTTGCAGCACTTTCTGTTTTTATTTCATTTCCATTTCCCACTTGGTTCTTAATGTGTCTCAATAAAGAGAATGCTGAATCCATGATCTGTTTATAGGTGCTTTCTGTTATGCCCCAAAACACTCCTTTTGCTCTAACTTCGGGTTTTGCTGTAACCACCTATGGCCAATGGAAGTTAGATTGAAAATATCTTAAAGTATTCACTCAGGACCAACATTTCCCCTAAGTTACATAGGTGCGTAGTCTGGCAGCACATGGGAATGTGCCTCACAAGGAACAAACAAGTCATATTGAAGCTACATTCCCTTCAAGATGTGACTGCAATCCAAAATGCAGGCAAGCTTTTATTTTGCTCTTCATGGGAGAAGAGAGACTTATGTCATTTTTATCATGATAACCTTACTTCCAAGTAACACCAGTCCAGGTTTTGATATAATTTGTACTTGTGCATTACATCACCAGAACAGGAGTAAGCTACAATTGTTTAGGATCATCTGCATCTTTTGGCAGTGGCCCTGAAATTTTATCAAATGAAAGGATTACCTGTAACTTTCCATCAGGGTTCTGTAACTTTGGTAGTAGATAGGGCTGAGCCCCACAGAATTAAGGAAAGCCAATTTCTGTTTAATTACAATAGCCTTCCACTCAGCCTTAAAGCTGGCTGAGGTGCGGTGTGGCAGGTCACACTGAATTGTCCCTGATCTCAACTGAATGTCAAGAGGGTAATCAGCATCATTTAAATAACTTTACCTGGGAACAGCTAGTGAATGGCTGCATAAGGCCTTTGTGGCCTGCCATTGACCTATTCAGCCAGCAGTCCCTGGCATAGCCAATGAGGAACAGATTTTCCTTTCTTAAATTGTTTGCGATCAGAATTGGAGCAAAGAATGGTATCACTCCTAGTTAAAGTGCTAGAAGTGGCTGGGATGATTATTTTGCTGGTGGAATAGATCCCAAGGTATCTCCCACTGCACTTCATTTGACTTATGCCCGGGAGCCTACAAAACACAAGCAGGGAATCCAGACTAATCTGTCCTGTGCATAAGGCATTTGCTTTTGAAGTAGACTTTTGAAGTCAGCATGAGTTAATGTCTTGTTGCTTTTCTATGTCTCATAAATTTCATTTGCAGATGGGTACCCGAAAAATGAAATTATGTACCGCTGGAAGCACGATCCAGTTGAAATTGTTCATCAAAAACATTGGAGACTTTACCAGTTTGCATTTGATGGATTCAGAAACACCACTGATGTAATGCACACACAATCTGGTAAGAAAACAGCGATGTTTCTGCAAAAGTATTACCTTTTCTGTCTCAATTTTTTTTTGTAATGTTAGATATGATTACATTCTCACCAAACAATAAAATATTTTCAGAAAGATAATTCCCTTGGTACCTCAGTGGTAAGTAGGCTGTCAAGTGTGGCATTGCATGATAAAGACCAAAAGGGGTTGGTCTGATATCTAATCTGTACTGAATTATATGATCTTAGCCAAGCCAAGAGTAGGATTTCCACAATAGTTTCAGCAGACCTGGGCTGAGAAAGAAGAAAACTGAGTTAGGGTCTGAAATCCTAATCACTCTGCAGAGTTTCCTGCTAGACCTGTGTGCATGTGTATATATATATTATATGCTGACGCTGTTTAAATTCACTCTCGGAAAACCGCCACTTGGGCAAGCTACTAAATACAGCTAGTACCTGTGAAACTATACCCAGCATGCAGCAGTACATTCCAAAGAGGACTGGAGAAAATTGAATGGAGACACGAAACACACTAAAATCAGGAGAGTTGGAAAGCAGGATCAGGCATTGCACCTGATGCTGACAGTTTTCAGACAGGTGGGGCAGGTTAAGATTGCCCCCAGAGAAAAGAGTGGGAGGGAGGAGGACCCGGAGACAGACAACAGCACTTGAAAGAGTGGGAGGGAGGAGGACCTGGAAGCAAGCAGCAGCACCTGAAGGAGCGTGAGAGAGGAGGACCTGGAGACAGACAGCAGCACCTGAAAGAGCTATCCAATCCAGTCAAATGCAACCACAGAGACCGACTGTGTTCTGAGAAAAATCAAAGCATAACATCGCAGGAAAACAGGTAGATGATTGGTTGGTGAGTATTTTTCTCATTTATCTTCCAAAACCCAGTTAATTTTAAGGTTTTATTAGTAATAGCAAGGTTTACTAATCGTACTAAAAGATATTAGATTGGCTGTTGAATATTTTCTATTTATCATAACTAGGGAATTTCAATTGGATAAGTCGAATATTTATTGAAATAATAAGAATATAAGCATAGGCAGGACTAGAGACATTAATTTCAATTAATTAGTCAAATAATTAATTAATTCAGTGCTACAAAAATGGTTGGACAAGTGATGTGTGGTGGCTGCAGAATGTTGGAACTCATGGAAACCTCATGGATGATTCAGACCAAACACATCCACAGCAAATGTCTGCGGCTGGAGGATCTTCGGCTCAGAGTTATTGAGCTGGAGGTCAATCTGCAGAAACTGTGACACATCAGGGACGGGGAAAATTACCTGGACACTGTCCAGGAAGCGGTCACACCCTTTAGGATAGGGTTGTCAGAGTTTGTCTGTGGTCAAATACAGGAGGGTGTGACTGTGAGTGAGGCAGGTAGGCAGATCAAGAAAGTAGAAGTGAGGTTCTCTTTTGCAATTGTCCGAGGTTCTTGCAGCCTGTATAGTTGAAAGCAGGGGTTGCAGGGTGAATGAACGAACTATGGCACCTGGTACAGGATGCCATTCAAGCAAGGGGAGTTCATAGGAATGTAGTGGTATTAAGGAACAATATAGTCAGGAGGATAGCTTCTCTGCAGCTGAGCATTATGCCCAGAAGGTTCTGGTGCCTATCCAGTGCCAGGGTTTGGGACATCTGCTCTGGATTGGAGAGGACGTTGCAGTAGGAGAATCCAGTTGTCATGGTCCACATAGGTACCAATGACATAGGTGGGACTAGGAAAGAGGTTCTGGTTAGGGAGTGTGAGCAGCTGGGGGCTAAATTAAAAAGTAGAACATCGAAGTTAGTAATTGTTGGATTATTACCTGAGCCAAGAGCAAATTGCATAGGGTAATTAAGGTTAGAGAGTTAAATGCATGGCTGAAAGATTGGTGTGGGAGAAATGGGTTTTGATTCATAGGACACTGGCATCAGTTCTGGGGAAAGTGAGAACTGTACTGTTGGGAATATCCTCACCTGAACCGTGCTGGGGCCAGTTTTCTGGTGAGTCATATAACTAGGGTGATAGAGAGGATTTTAAATTAAATAGTGGAGGCAAGAGATCAAGTGAAGGAAGATGTGATAAATTAGAGAGAACAAGACAAGAGAGCAAGGTGGCACTAAGGGAATTGATAACCTGAGTATGGCATGAAGGGACAGTGCGTACAAATTTGTGAGTGCACCAGCGCATAAGGATAGAGGTTGCGAAAATAATAAAAAGACAGAATTAAAGGCACTCTATCTGAACGCACACAGCATTTGTAACAAGGTGGATAAATTGCTGACACAAATGGAAGTAAACAGGTACAATCATATTGCTATTACGGAGTCATAGCTGCATGTGACCAAGGCTGGGAACTAAATGTTCAAGGGTATTCGACGTTTAGGAAGGATAGGCAATAAGGAAAAGGAGGTGTGTAGCGCTGTTAATAAACAATGAGATCAGCACATTAGTGAAAAAGAATCAGTTTGGGTGGAGCTTAGAAACAGCAAGGGGCAGCAAACATTGGTAGGCGTTGTTTATAGGCCACCAAACAATAGTGGTAATGTAGGACACAGTATACATCAGGAATTTAGAAGTGCATCTTTTTTTATATTCATTCATGGGATGTGGGTATCACTGGCTAGACCAGCACTTATTGCCCATGTTCAGAGGCCATTTAAGATCTGGAATCACATGTAGGCCAGACCAGTTCAGGATGACAGATTTCCTTCCCTAAAGAGCATTAGTGAATCAGATGGGTTTTTACAACAATTGGCAATGGTTTCATGGCTATTACGAGACATTTAATTCCAGATTTCCCATGGTGGGATTTGAACCTGTGTCCCCAGCACATTACCCTGGGTTTTTGGAATATTAGTCTAGTGATAATACCACTATGCCACCACCTCCCAATAAATCTAACAAGGATAATACAGTAATCATAGGGGACTTCAATCTACACATAGACTGGATAAACCTACTAAGCACAAATGCTGTGGAGGACGAATTCCTGGAATGTATACAAGATGGTTTTCTAGAACAATATGTTGAAGAACCAAATAGAGAATGGGCTATTTTAGATCTAATATTGTGCAATGAGAAGGGACTAATAGTCATTTAGTAGTATAGAACTTGAGTATTGCTGAAAAAAGAGACATGTTAAAGCTTTTCGTCTGCATTCATCAGGACACTTCGCAAGAATGCTAATATAAGGGGAAAGCAACAATTTATATTGTATGTGAAGAGAGTGCTGATTGGTTGACAAGTTGCAAGTGGACTCTGGTAAAATAAATGGTAACCATTCACTGACTTACTTCCTCAGGACAGTGCCTTGACCAATCGGGGTCAAGCTGCCTGGCTTAAGTTTCAAACAATGCTTGGCAGTTAACTGTCAGTTATGGTGCACTCTCCATGGCAATGCCTCTACCAACCACAGTGTACTTGCCAACCAATCAGCAGTCTTTTCACATACAATATAAATTGTTATTTTCCCCTTATATTGATATTCTTGCGAAGTGTCCTGATGAGTACAAGACTAAAAGCTTCACGTGTCTCTTTTTCCAGCAATACTCGAGAAAGGGCTAATCAATAATCTCATTGTAAAGGAGCTTCTAGGGAAGAATGACCATTATATCATGGAATTTTACATTAAGTTTGAAGGTGATGTTGTTCAATTCAAGACTAAGGTCTTAAATCTACGTGTTGGAAACTATGAAGGTTAGACAGGAGAAATTATCATTGGGAATGAGGAAATAACAGAGGCATTGGAAAAATAAGTGTTCTACTATGAAGACAGACACAAAAGTTTCATTCCAGAAATGGATAGTAAACTAGGGGCTAAAAAGAGGAAATTAATATCAACAGAGAAAAAGTATTGGAGAAACTTAAGGGACTAATGTGCAACAAATCCCCAGAGCCTGATGACGTACACCGTAGGGTTCTAAAGGAGATAGCCTGGCTGTAATTTTCCAGAATTTACCAGATCCTGGAATGGTCCAATTAGACTGGAAGTTGGCAAATGTTATTCTACTTTTAAAGAAAGGAAGGAGAAAGAAAACCGTGAATTACTGGTCACTTAGCCTAACATCAGTTATTGGGAAATACTGGAATCTATTATTAAGGAAATCTTAGCAATGCACTTAGAAAAGCATAGTATGATTAGAACAATCCAACAGGGTTTTATTAAAGGGAAATCCTGTTTAACAAATTTATTGGAGTTATTTGAGGATGTAACTAGTAGGGTAGATAAAGGGGAACCAATAGATGTAGTATACCTGGATTCCAAAAGGTATTCAATGAGGTGCCGTACAAAAAGTAACAGGCAAGATAAGTGCTCATTGAGTTGGAGGGAATACAATTACCATGGATCAAGGGTTGGTTATAGATCAGAAGCAGAGAGTGGGCATAAATGGGACTTTTTCAAGTTGGCAGGCAGTGAATAGTGGAGTGCTGCAAGGGTCAGAGCTGGGGCCTCAACTATTTAGAGTCTATATTTATGACATAGATGAAGAGACAGAGAGTAATATATCTAAGTTTGTTGATGATACAAAGCTAGGTGGAAAGTTAAGCTGTGGGGAGGAAACAGAGAGGCTGCAAGGAGATATAGTCAGGTTAAGTGAGTGGGCAACAAGTTGGCAGATGAATTATAATATAGGGAAGTGTGAAGTTATTCACTTTGGCAAAAGAATAGAAGAGCTGAATATTTTTTTAAAAGGTGAGAAACTTGTAAGTATAGATGTTCAAAGAGACTTGGGTGCACTCATTCAAGGAAAACAAGAAGTTAACGTACAGATACAGTAAGCAATTAGGAAGACAAATGGCATGTTGGCCTTTACTGCAAAGGGATTGGAGTACAGGAATAAAGAAGCCTTGCTACAATTTTACAGGGATTTGGTGAGACCACATCTAGAGTACTGTGTGCAGTTTTGGTCACCACATTTAAGAAAAGATATACTTACATTGGAGGCAGTACAGCAACAGTTCACAAAATTGGTCCCTGGGATGAGGAGCTTGTCCTATGATGAGAACCTGAACAAATTGGGTCTATTTTCTCTGGATTTGGAAGAATGAGAGGTGATCTCTTTCAAACATACAAGTTTTTGAAGGGGCTTGATAGTGTGGATGCTGAACGATTGTTTGCGCTGGTCGGGGAATTTAAAACGCAGGGGTACAATTTCAGGACAACGGGCCGATCATTTAGGACTGAGATGAGGGGAATTACTTCACTCAAAGAGTTGTGAATCTTTGGAATTCCCTGTCACAGAGGGTTGTGAATGCTGTATCACTGAATTTAAGGTTGGGATAGGCAGATTTTTGGTCTCTCAGGGAATCAAGGGATAGGGGGAATGGCAGGGAAGTGGATTTGAAACCCAAGATCGGCCATGATCGTATTGAATGTCAAGCAGGTGTGAAGGGCCGTGTGGTCTTATCCTGCTCCTATTTCTTGTGTCCTTGTGTTCTTGTATGAGGGGAAAATTGGCTGTAGTAGGTTGGGAAACTGCATTAAAAGGTATAACAGTAGACAGGCAATGGTTAGCATTTTCAGACCAATATATGGTTTGCAACAAATTTCCATTCCCTTGAGGCACAAAAACCCAGTAGGAAAGGTGATCAAGCCATGGCTAACAAAATAAGTTAACAATTGTATTAGATCAAAGGAAGAGGCTTATAAAGTTGCCAAAAAGTAGTAAGCCTGGGGATTGGGAGCATTTTAGAATACAGCAAAGGATGACCAAGAAACTGATAAAGAAAGAGAAAATAGAATATGAAAGTAAAAACATTTATAGCTATGTAAAAAGGAAAAGATTAGCACAGACAAATGTGGGCCAACTACAGGTAGAGACAGGTGGATTTATAATGGGAACTAAGGAAATGGCAGAGAAACAAAGCAAGTACTTTGTGTCTGTCTTCACAGAGGAAGATACAAAAAACTTCCCAGGAATACTAGAGAGCCAAGGGACTGGCAAAAATGAGTCACGGAAAGAAATTAGTAATAGTAAAAAAGTAGTACTGGAGAATTTAATGCACTGATGTTTGATAAATCCCCTGGACCTGATGATCTACATCCCAGAGTGTTGAAAGAGATGGCTCTAGAGATAATGGATGCATTGGTGGTCAACTTCCAAAAATTCTGGAACAGTTCCTGCAGATTGGGAGGTTACAAATGTAACCACATTACTTAATAAAGGAGGGAGCAAGAAAATGGGGAACGACAGACCTGTTAGGTCTGACATTATAGGAGGAAAAGTACTAGAATCTATTTTAAGGAATGTGATAAGCTGACACTTGGAAAATAAAGGTAGGATGGGACCGGGACAACATGGATTTATGAAAGGGAAATCATATTTGACAAACCTGTTAGAGTTTTTTAAAGATGTAACCAGCAGAATAGATAAGGGGGAACCAGTTGATGTGGTGTGTTTGGATTTTCAGAAGGCTTTTTATATGTTCCCACACAGAAGATTAGTAAGCAAAGTAAGAGCACGTGGGTTTGGGAATAATATACTGGTAATAAACCGCCTTCAACTGTTTCTTGACATGTGGAGTGAATCAAATTGGCTGAAGACTGGCACTTGTGATGCTGGGACCTCTGGAGGGAATCCAAGATGGATCATCCACTCGGCTCTTCTGGCTGAAGATTGTTGCAAATGCTTCAGCCTTATCTTTTGCACTGATGTGTTGGGCTCCCCCATCACTGAGGATGGGGCTATTTGTGGAGCCTTCTCCTCCAGTGAGTTGTTTAATTGTCCACCACCATTCAGAACTGAATGTGGTAAGACTGCAGAGCTTAGATCTGATCCATTGGTTGTGGGATCTCTTAGCTCTGTCTATTGCATGCTGCTTATGCTCTTCGACACGCAGGTAGCCCTGAGTTGTAGCTTCATTTTAAGGTATGCCTGGTGTTGCTCCTGGTATGCCCTCCTGCACCCTTCATTGGCCTTTGAGGAGACATTGAAGTACTGGGCCTATATCCTCTAGAGTTTAGAAGAATGAGAGGTGATCTCATTAAAGCATACAGATGTTTACAGCGCTCGACAGGGTAGATGCAGAAAGGATGTTTACCCTGAATGCAGGGTGTAGAACCAGCGGACACAGTCTCAGAATAAGAGGTAGGCCATTTAGTGCTGAGGTGAGAAGGAATGTTTTCACTCAGATAGTGGTGAAACTTTGGAATTCTCTCCCTGAGAAGAGTGTGGAAGCTCAGCCATTGAGTATATTCAAGACAGAGAGTGACAGATTTCTAGATAATAAAGATCTAAAGGGATATGGAAATACTTTGTGAAAGTAATGTTGAGGTAGGTCAGCCATGATCTAGTTGAATGGTGGAGCAGGCTCGAGGGGCCGAATGGCCTAGTTCTGCTCCTATATCCTGAGTTCCAATGTTCCATGTGCAATTTTAAACAGAGGGCTTTTCTCTTCGATCCCAAGAGCAGAATTTCGGAAAACTAGATATGATACCACCAACGTCTCCAGGCATAAAGGGAAGAATATTCCCCCTGTTGAGGGGAAAGCGCAGGAGTGGGCGCATGCAGGTGCCGCCAATTCACATGGCTGGGCCAATTAAGGCCGGCCCAGCATGACATCCGCCAGGAAGCGCTATGCACTCCCAGTGCGGGCGGTGGGGGGGGGTGGGGGGGGGTGGGGGGGGGGATTCCCTCAGCCGGGAGTGCACTCTTTCGTGCATGCATGCGAAAGAGCGTACTCATCCCCCTGAGGCTAAATGCTGCCTCAGGGAGATCAGCGCCAAATTTAAAAATGGTCAATGTACAAAGATAAAATCTCCCTGATATGTCCCCTCATGTGACCCTGTCACATGAGTTGGGACGTGTCCATCACTTTTAATCAAACAGTTATTAAATTTTTAAAAACCCTCATGAAACCTCGTCCCGCCCGTGGATGAGGTTTCATGCTTTTACTGAAGCCCACCAGGGCTCCCAGCCTGCCCACCCCGCCATGCGCCGACCTCAATATCCTGGCCAAAGAAAGACAAAGGGTAGAATTTTGCCCGATGTTGGCTGGAGAAGCAGGTTGCTGGCACACACGGGCAGCCAGCAGGACCTCCCTTCAATTTTACTGGCAGCAACCAATTAAGTGGCTGCCGCCAGAGTTGCTGCCCTGTTCTTGACAGCAACCCACCCCCAAGAGATTTCAGACCAATCACATTTCCGGCAGCTCAGAAGCCTCAGCAACGCCATCAGGAACTGTGGTCACTTCTGAAGCAGATGACCTGCTGCATTCTGTTGGTAGGCACAAAAATATTAATTAAAAAAATGATATCCAAATGATGGGGGGGAGACCCCCTCAAAAGAAATTGCTGGGGCTGTGGGACTTTCTTCCCTGCTTGCAGCCCCCACTATTTTTTCAAAAACAACATTTGGGTGTAACATGTCACTGGCAACAGCCAATTAAGAGGCTGCCACTGGGACTGCCATTCAATTGAGGGCTGTGGCCCACAGCCCAGAATTGTGGGCCCAATCAGAGGGCTGGCAGCTTGGCTGCATGACAGTTAGAGGTGATCAGCGCTGAGGCTACAGCATGAAGAACAGGCCACCTCAATACCCTCAAAGATGAGGTAAGTTTTTCTTGAGCGAATCAGGGACTGGCAGATCGGGGGCATGGGGACATATTATATCAGTGGTGTCTTAGCTGTAAGGTCAGTCATTGCCACCAGGGACCCATCCTTGGGTCATGGAGCAGCCATAAAAGAACCCCTCGCCCCACCTCCCCCACCCCGAAGAACCTACTGGGCAGCTGCCAGGGTTAATTGGTGGTCTGCCTAGCTGGCGGTGGGCTCTCATGGGTTGGGAAAAGTGCTGGCGATGGCAGCAAGAAATTCTGATTCAGGATGACAGCATTCGTCCTCTCACCACTGTGCACTCCGTCAGTGCCTTTGCTGTTGCCAATCAGCCAGCAGCCCAAACTGCTGCCACCATAGCCAAGTTAGTGCAGTCCAAAGTTAGGATTTCTAGGGCTAGAGATGCTCTAGGTCATCCTGAAAAATATCAGCTTTTCACTTGCCATCCTGCAGCTGCTCAGGTGTCACAGCAAAGGAACACAAGAATATAAGAAATAGCAGCAGAAGTAGGCATATAATCACTTGAACCTGTTCCACCATTCAATAGGATCATTCTGACCTCAACTCCAATTTTCTGCTGGATTCCTAGAGTCCAAAAGCTTGTCAATCTCAGCCTTGAAAAACTCGTTGGCTGAGCATTCACCACCTCTAGGATAGGGAATTCCAAGGGTTCACGACATTCTGAATGAAGAAAGTTCTCCTCATTTCAGTCCTAAATAATCAACCACATATCCTGAGACTATGACCCCTATTTTTTGATTCTCTAGCCAGAAGAAAACAGCCTCTCAGCATTTACCCTGTCAAGCCCTCTCAGAATCTTACATGTTTCAATGCAATTAACTCTCACTTTTCAAACGATGGAGAATATGGGCCCATTAAACTCAATCATTCCTCATAGGACAAACTTCTTATTCCAGGAAGCAATCGAGTGAACCTTCATTTCACCATCCCTAAGAGAAGTATATCCACTTTGAAAGGGAGATAAGTGGGTCAAAGACCAGTATCTTAAACTTAAATAAGGCAACTATGTGGGGATGAAAGCTGAGCTAGTTGAACTGGGAAACGAGCCTAGAGGATAAATCAATAGAGAAGCAGTAGCAGGCATTTAAGAAGATATTTCAGAGTATTCAGAATAATTCATATTATAAAGAAAAATTCAAAGGGGAGGACCCACCATCCATGGTTAACTAAAGATGTTAAAGAAAGCATCAAACTTAAGGAAAAATCATACAACTCCACAAAGATGAGTAGCAGGACAGACGGTTGGACAGAATATAAAGAATGGTAGAGAATGACTAAAAGGTTAATCAGGAGAAAGAAATTAGAGTATGAGAGGAAGCTAGCTAGAAATGTAAAAATGGATAGCAAGAGTTTCTACAGGGTATTTAAAAAGGAAAAGAGTAAGTAAAGTGAGTGTTTGTCCTCTAGAGAGTGACAGTGGGGAGTTAATATTAGATAATAAGGAAATGTCAGATGAAATGAACACATATTTTGCTCCTGTGTTCATGATAGAGATATACAAAAAACATTCCAGTAATAGCTGCAAATCAGGAGGCGAACGGGAGAAAGGAACTCGGTGAAATTGAAATCATTAGGGAAATGGTACTGAGCAAATTGACGGGGCTGCAGGCTGGCACGTCTCCGGGTCCCAATGGACTACGTCCTAGGGTCTTAAAAGAGGTGGCTAATGAGGTAGTCGATGCCCCGGTATTAATTTTCCAAAATTCGCTAGATCCTTGAAAGGTTCAGGCTGAAAGTAGCAAATAAAACCCCTCTATTCAAGAAGGGAGGGAGGCAGAAAACAGGAAACTATAGGCCAGTTAGATTGATGTCTGTCGTAGGGAAGTTGTTAGAATCGATCATTAAGGAGGTTATAGCTGGGCACTTAGAAGGGCTCAAGGCAATAGGGAAGAGTCAGCATGGTTTTGTGAAAGGAAAATCATTTTTAACCAATTTATTGGAGTTTTTTGAAGGAGTAACATGCGCAGTGGATAAAGGGGAGCCTCTAGACACACTGTACTTGGATTTCCAGAAAGCATTTGATAAGGTGCTACATCAAAGATTATTATGGAAAATAAGAGTGCATAGTGCAGTGGGTAACATGTTAGCATGGACAGAAGATTGGCTGGCTGGCAGAAAGCAGAGAGTATGCATAGATGAGAATGCGAAAATTGAAACACAAGAAGACCAGCCATTATCTTATTGAATGACGGAGTAGGCTTGAGAGGCTGAATGATCTACTCCTGTTCTTATTTCTTATGCTCTTATGTTCTTATCCTTACTTAGGTACTGAGACCAAAACTCTACATAATATTCAAGATGAGGTCTCACCAAAACCTGTACAATTGTAGCAAGACCTCCTTACTCTTGTACTTCAATCCCTTGCGGTAATGGCCAACATGTCATTTGTCTTCCTAATTGCTTGTTGCACCTACACACTAACATTCTGTACTTTGTGTACAAAGACATTCAGACCTCTCTGATCATCAACGTTCAATGGTTCCCCACCATTTGAAAAATATTCTACTCTTCCCACCAAACTGAATAACTTTTCCACATTATGGAAGTGGGTGGATGTGGGAATTAGCACTGTCGGCCAGCCAACCACTTTTACATCTCTGTTCTGCCTTCATTTTCCTGAGGACCAGAAACCTGCCATATTTGGAATTGAGACCAATTAATCTTGCCAACGACCTCATTATCTGCTTATTAAGCACTGTGGGTGTACCTAAGCCACATGAACTGCAACAGCTCACCACCACCTTCGCCAGGGCATTTAGGGATGGGCAAAAAATACTGGCCTAGCCATTGATGCCCACAACCCATGATGGAAGAAATTTACAAAAAAAAAGGGAGCATAACTGAGAGTGTGATGAACACTTTAATCACAGAAATTGGTTCATTATCAAGGCTGGAGAACATTCTGGAATGTTCCAGCATAAAATGACGTGCGGTAATGTCGGGTGTGCATCTCGATGTCAACGTGCCTCATTCCGATCATCTGTTCAGCGGGCACGGACTGGAGTTGGCTGCGCGTCCGCCGAACTGTCAAAGGCCTGTTAAGCCCATTAATAAACCAATTAAACAAATTGTCAGGGCTGCCCATCCAACCTTAAAGTTGGCAGGCAGGTGAAGAGCCCAGGGGGCCTTCGCATTTTTCATGAAACCTCATCCACGGGCGGGATGAGGTTTCATGAAGGTTTTATTAATTTAATAAGCTCCGTGCCTCAGGGAGATTTCTGTGCTCTTTCACGTGCATGCCTTAATTGGCCCACCCACGTAAAATGGCGCCATGCAGCCGATCGCGGGTGACGATCAGCTTCGCCTCCGCCCACACCCGCTCCCGACCGGCCCACCCGACGGGGAGAAAATTCTCCCCACAGTTCTTTAAAGGGTTAATGCAAGACCTCTGACTGCTTTTCTTGGAAGAGACATCCATTTACAAGAAAAGATAATAAGCAGTTGTAAAGAAGTTGGAAACCTCTTGACCCTGGTGGAGTGTGTACAAAAGGAGTCACGTGGTAGTTTATGGCTCTGGAAAAAAAAACATGCCTGGAACTGAATTTAAAAAGTTGGTTTTGGTTTTGCTTTGAGAAGAAGAAGGACCAACTGCTTTAGAAGAAGACGGCAGCCTTTTTGCAGTCCAGAGCCAGTCCACAGCCAGAAGCGAATATAAGATATTTCTACAACAAAAACAAAAAATGCTGGAAAAATTCAGCAGGTCTGACAGCATCTGTGGAGAGAAAGACAGAGTTAACATTTGAAGTCCGTATGACTCTTCTTCAGAGCTGCTTCTAAGTTGCTTTACATGCTGGAATTGAGTACCTGCAAGTATTCCTCAAGTCTGCCTGAAAAGCAGAGCAAGAGTCATCGATTGTTTCACAGATCAGTGCTGAAAGACCAACTGCATTACCCGGATGCCATTTCAAGGACTCCATTATCTTTCCTTTTCCTTTAAACCGTTGACTTTTAACCTTTGGCAGATTTCTTCTGTGTGTGAGACTGACCGACTGACTGACTGACTGACTAAGGGTATCTCAAAAGAGTAATTATTATATTTTCATATTCCATACTGTATGTTAATAAGTTTTGCCTTTCTATTTGATAAGACTGTTTTTAAAATAACCTAATAAGTTTGTTGTTTATTGAAAGAAGCCTTGTTGTTAATGTCTCTTTTATTGTGGGAAGCAATAGCAAAGATAACCAATTGGCTATTTTGGTGAGTGAATTGAAGATTTAATCTAATGGTGTGACTTGTGGAGTCGTGGGACTAGATTAACTGCGCATTCCTCCCATCCTGGTCGTAACATAGGATAGGGTCTCTTGCGGAATTTGAAACATGGACAGCAGGTGAATGGATGCACACTAATAATAATTGGTAAAAGAGGATAAAAGGAATGAGACCAGCTTCCTTATACAGTCGTAAACCAAAATGGTTTGGAAATTGCTAAGACTTTTCTAAAGATGGAAGACTTAACCCTGACTGGTTTACAAAAAGTAACCAAGGCTAAGCTAATGGGATTGTTGGATAAATTGCAGTTGGAATTGCAGACGAATATAGTTGAGGTAATAGCACAGCATTTGAAATTGGAAGGGATACAAGATTTTTCAGGGGGTGAGTCAATTGACTTAGTGAGGATTCAGGTGCAAATGAAGGACCTTGAAATGAAAAAAACTGAAAAAAACTTATATTGGAGGCAAAAGAAAAAGAAAGAGAAAGAGCAATGAGAAAACCTGAAAAAGAAAAAGAAACAGAATTGGAAATTCAGAAACTTGACCTCCAGAGAAAGAAGTTAGCAAGGGAGGAAAAGGAGAAGGCTAAAGAAAGGGAGGCAAAGGAGAGAGAGAAGGAATGAGAAAGGGAATACCAGCTTAAAAGGCTGGAATTAAAAAGAGAGGCCTCAGGTCCTGAAGAAGGTCCTGATGAGGAAAAAACACCTCCAAGCCAAAGTCCAGTGGGGAGATGTTTAAATTTGTACAAGCCCTTCCAAAGTTTGAGGAAAGGGATGTAGAAGCACTCTTCATTTCATTTGAGATGGTAGCTAATCAAATGAAGTGGCTAAAAGAAATCCAGACATTATTCCAGAGAGTAATTTGGTGGATAAAGCTCATCAGGTTTATGCATCGCTTTTAGAAGAGCTTTCTAAAGATTATAATGCAGTAAAAAAGCTATTCTTAGCGTATGAGTTGCTCCCTAAGGTATACAGGTAGAAATTTTGAAACGTAAGGAAACAGCCTGGGCAATCCTATGTTGAATTTGAGAGGGTGAAGCAAAATAATTTTGACCATTGGATATGGGCATTAAAGATAGAGATAACGTATGAAGCCCCTAGGGAAATAATTCTCCTGGGAGAATTTAAAAATTCACTTCCCCCAGTAGTTAGAACCCATGTTGAAGATCGGAGAGTTGCAACAGCTGGACAGGCAGTGGAGATGGTTGATATCTATGAGCTGGTCCATTATTCAAAACCTTTTTTTTCCGTCGCCCCCACAAACCCAAGAAGGATAGAAGGTGGGAAGGCGAAAGGAAGGCTTATTGCCAAGGAAGAAAGAGAGAGCTGAGAATGTCCCAGGAATTCCCCCTCAGAGCAGAAAGGAAGGTGCTGAGGGTGGTAATGATACTCAAAGGCCTAAGTGTTTCCATTGTAACAAGTTGGGTCATGTTCATGCAGATTGTTAGAAGTTGTGCAGGAAATCCATGAGACTTATTAAGGCATGTAAGGGCGATTCAGGAAAAAGAACCCTGACTGAAAATACAACAGATCAAGTTGTAGCGCTAACTACAGCTGTGAATCTGAGTGTGAACACTGCTGTGAGTTCAGGAGAGGTGAATGAGATACAGGAGAATTATAAAGAATTTTTATTGAGAGGAAAAGTAACCCCTTAACCCTCAAATGAGACAGCTAAACCTATAATTATATTAAGAGATACAGGATGCACTCAAACACTTGTGCTGGGGAAATGCATACGTTTTCCACCAGATAGCACATTAAAAACTAAAGTTTTAATATGTGGTATTGTTGGGGAGTATCCATGCCTTTGTAACAGTTGCACTTGGAGTGTGACCTGTTGTCTGAGATAGTGATGATAGGGGTTGTTCAGAAGTTACCTATAGATGGAGTTGATTTACTCTTGGGAATAGTAATAGCTTCTCCCATAATTATGGAAAGCCCAAGTGAGGTTAAAGAGATGTAGCAGTGTAGGAAAAGATTCCTATTTTTCCGTAATTTTTCCTTCGTGTGTGATGACCCAAGCAATGGCTAAGCAATGTCTATCATCGGAAGTCAAAGCGATACCACAGACAGATGTTTGGCTCGCTGAAACTTTCTTTAAAGACTTAGGTAATTCAAAAGAGATGTTTAATAGATCTTCTCTAGTTGAGGCTCAACAACCAATCCAGAGTTAAGTAAGATAGTTCAATCAGCCTAAACTGAAGCTGAGGCTGAGGCTAAGTTCCAGAATATTATTATATTAAAATGGGATACGAATAAGGAAATTAAGACCTCCTAACAGACCTGCAGATGAGAGTGGTTGTTCATCATGTAGTGATACTGCCCAAATATCATAAAGAGATATAACGGATAGCAGATGAAAATTTATGGACATGGGGTAAGACGTCCTCTGAAATTAATCAAATATATTTTTTTAGGACAGAGGGACAAATCCTCTATGTTAGATTATGGCCAGGATTTTCCAGTCGGCGAGCGGGGGTGGGGCCCACTTGCTGACACGTAAATTGACGCGGCATGACGTCGGGAAGAACTCCCGACGCCACCCTGCCCCATTTAAATTTCGGCAGGGGCTCAGCCGAATCAGCTGTGCACCCGCAAACCTGTCAATAGCCTATTGAGGCCATTGACAAAGTAATTAATGTAATTAGTGGACCTGCCCGTCCAACCTTAAGGTTGGTGGGCAGGCTGGGAGCCCTGGCAGGCATTGGAAAAAGCATGAAACCTCATCCACGGGCAGGATGAGGTTTCATGTATGTTTGTAAATTTTTAATAAAAGTGAAACTGAAAGTGATGGACATGTCCCAACACATGTGACAGTGTCACATGAGGGGTCATGTCAGGGAAATTTTATTTTTCTGTTTTCAATATTTTTTAATGTGGAGTCGATCTCCCTGAGGCTGCACTTAGCCCCAGGGAGATGAGTGCGCTCTTTCGTGCGCATGCGCGAAAAAACGCACTCTCGGCTCAGGGAATCACCCCCCTGCCTGCACAGGGAGCACAAAGCTCTTCCTTGCAGATGTCACACTGGGCGGGCCAATTAAGGCCCACCCACGTAAAATGGTGGCGTGCCCCCAATCGGTGGCGCTGATTGAAGGCGTGCCTGCCCACGACCGCTCTTGAACTCCGCCCCCCCCCCCCCAAACAGGGGGAAAATTCTGCCTGATGTGTCTGTGTTCCAGGAACAGCCCACGGGAGCCTGCAAAGTGGCTGAATGACATCTTAAAAGTTTCTCAGACAAAGATAAAGGAATGGGTAGATAAGCTGTTACCCGAACATTACAACCAGGGGATGTTAGTGTTATTGCCTTTACAGGGGGAACTTATGAAAGCATGGTTCAGTGGTGCATACAAGGTAATTAAGAGGGTATGGTAAAGTAACTTATTTGATAAACATCCCAGACCATAGGAAAAAGATTCGGCTGTGTCATATCAATATGTTGAAACAATATCATTGTAGGGAGGAGGATAAGAGGAGCAGGTATGTCAGGTACTAAGCACAGTGGAGGATGAAAGAGGCAGTGAAATTAAGCCAGAAGGAGATTTAGACAGTTCACAAATTGAACCTCCTACTATCCAGTTAACTAATGCTGAAACATTAGGATGGTTAGACACCATGGCCAGAATTTTCCCGTCGGCGATTTGGGGGCGGGGCCTGCTCGCCGACGGGAGAATGAGGCGGGATGACGTTGGGAGGAACCCCTGACGTCATCCCGGTCCCTTTAAATTTTCAGGAAGGTGGGCGGACAGTGAAATCAGCTGTCCGCTCACCGACCTGTCAATGGCCAATTAAGGCTAATTAAGATTATTAAAGGCCCTGCCTGTCCAACCTTAAGGCTGGCGGGCAGGCCAGGAGCCCCAGCAGGCTTCTGATAACACATGAAACTTCATCCACCAGCAGGATGAGGTTTCATGTTCCTTTTTAAAAACTTTAATAAATGTAATGTGATATTTAATTACATGTCCCATCTCGTGTGATATTGTCACATGAGGGGGACATGTTAATAATATTCTTATTTCTCTATTTTTTAACTTTTGTACACTGTCAGTAATCTCCCTGAGACAGCACTTTGTCTCAGGGAACAGTGTGCTCTTTTGCATGCATGCACGAAAGAGCGCACTTTGACAGCTGGGGATTCCCTACCCCCCGTTCCCAAATAGCGCTTCCTGATGGGCAGGCCACTGGGCGGGCCTTAATTGGCCCACCCACTCAAAATGGCGGTGGGCCCCGTTTCGGTGGCGGGGGTCGGCTGTCCGCTCGCCGCCAAACCGGTGGGGCCCGCACGCCTACCAAGGGCAAAATTCTGCCCCATGTTTTCATACTTAGGTGCAGGACAATGAGAAGATCTAGTGAGGCTACTTACAGAATCTAAAGGTATCTGTAGGGACAAACCAGGGTGTACAACCTTAGCCGTACATGATGTGGGCGTAGGAGAATCCAATCCTGTAAAACAGCATCTTTATTGCTTAGGGCCAGAGAAACAGACTCAGGTGAAAGCAAAGATCCAGTGCATGTTAGAAAATCACTTCATTGAACCCAGTCAAAGCAGCTGGGGTTCCCCTGTTGTGTTAGTGCCTAAACCAGATGGTTTACTCAGGTTCTATGTAGACTACAGAAAGATCAATGCTGTAACAACAGCAGATTCCTACCCAATTCCTCATTTGGAAGACTGTATGGACAGAGTTGGCAGTGCCATGTTTTTTTACTAAAATAGATCTGTTAAAGGGATATTGTCAGGTTCCTTTAACACCCTGAGCTAAAGAAATACCAGTCTTTGTCATGCCAGAATGTCTTTTCCAATGCCAAGTAATGCCATTCGGGCAACAAAATGCTCCAGCAACTTTTCACAGGCTAATGAACCAAGTGGTGGCCAGTGTTCCTAACTGCGTGGTTTATCTGATATATAGTGACACGTGCAAACACCACCTGAAACAGCTAGAAGCCCTGTTTAAAAAACAGTCTGCTGATTTGGTAATAAACCTTGCCAAAAGTGAATTTGCGAAAGCACAAATAACTTATCTAGGGCATATGTAGGGCAAGGACAACTGTTTCCAAGAACAGTGAAAATACAGGCATCATTGAATTCCCTGCCCCTAAAACTAAACAACAGATCATGAAGTTTTTGGGGAACATGTGGATTTTATCACAAATCTGTACCAAATTTCAGTACTATAGCTGCTCCACTGATGGACTTGCTACAAAAGAAGGCAAGATAGTGTGGTCAGGAGAGTGCCAGGCATTTTTTGAAAGGCTGAAAGAATTATTGATCAATGAACCAGTGCTCAGTGCTCTAAATTTCACTAAATCCTTCAAAGTAGCAATTGATGCTAGTGACCTGGGGGTAGGTGCAGTCCTGTTACAAGAAGAAGAATTGGGCATTGAAAGGCCAGTGGGATACTCTTCCAAAAGCTGAATCAACATCAAAAAAGATACTCTACAGTTGAAAAGTGGGCTTGCTACTGGTTCTTAATCATTTTGACGTATATGTCCACGATGGATACAGGGAGACACTGGTATATCCTGATCACAGCCGCTTAGCCTTTGTGGAAAAATTTAAAAACCAGAATGTCAGACTATTTCAATGGAGTTTATTATTACAGCCTTATCACTTAAAGATTGTCCTCATTGCAGGGAAAAACAATGTAATTGCTGATGCTTTGTCTAGGATTTAACTTTTCATTAAATTTGCTAAAGGCCAAAGTGATACAGAGAATAACTGTATTAGCTTTGTATAAAAAGTGAATGAATGACAGTGTGGGTGTCTTTCAGTATTTCTGTTTATGTTTTATTACACTTCCTAATGAAACGCATAGAAATTTAGGCATTTCATTTCTCCAAGATGGGAGGTCTCATGAACACTTTAATCATAGAAAATGGTTCATCTTCAAGGACAAGGAACATTCTGGAAGAACTTGTGTTTTAAAGACATTGTCCTTAAGGGATTAATGCAAGAACTCTGATTGCTTTTCTTGGAAGAGACATCCATTTTCAAGAAAAGGTAATTAAGCAGTTGTAAAGAAGCTGGTGGTGTACAAAAGGGGCAACATGGTAGTTTATAGCTCTGGAAAGAAAAAACAGGCCTGGAAACTGTGTTTAAAAAGTTGGCTTTGGTTTTGCTTTGAGAAGATGGAGGACCAAGTTCTTGTGAAAGGAGACAGTAGCCATTTTACAGTCCAGAGCCAGCCCACAGCCAGAAGTGAATATAAGCTACTCCTAAGTTGCGCTACATGCTGGAATTGAGTACCTGCAGTTGTTCCTCGAGTCCACCTGAAAAGCAGAGTAAGAGTCAATGACTGTTTTACAGATCAGTGCTAAGCGACGAACCGCATTCCCCGGATGCAATTTCAAGGACTCCATCATCTTTCCTTTTACCATTGAACCGTTGAATTTTAACTTTTGGCAGAATACCTTTCTTTTTTGGTGTATGTGTGTGACTTAAGGTATCTCAAAAGAGTAATTAGTATACTTTTATTCCATTCTTCATGTTAATAAGCTTTGCTATTCTATTTGAAAAGACTGTTTTTATAATAAACTAATAAGTTTGTTGTTATTTTTAAAATTCATTCATGGGATGTGGGCTTTGCTGGCTGGTCCAGCATTTATTGACCATCCCTAGTTGCCCTTACGAAGATGGTGGTGAGCTGCCTTCTTGAACTGCTGCAGTCCATGTGGTGTAGGTATACTCACAGTGCTGTTAGGGAGGGAGTTCCAGGATTTTGACCCAGTGACAGTGAAAGAACGGTGATATATTTCCAAGACAGGATGTTGAGTCACTTGGAGAGGAACTTCAGGTGGTGGTGTTCCCATCTATCTGCTGCCCTTGTCCTTCTAGATGGTAGCGGTCGTGGATTTGAAAGGTGTTGTCGAAGGAGTGTTGGTGAATTCCTGCAGTGCATCTTGTAGATGGTGCACACTGCTGCTACTGTGCGTGATGGTAGAGGGAGTGAATGTCTGTGGATGTGGTGCCAATCAAGCGGGCTGTTTTATCCCGGATGGTGTCAAGCTTCTTGGGTGTTGTGGGAGCTGCACTCATCCAGGCAAGTGGGGAATACTCCTTCACACTCCTGATTTGTGCCTTGTAGATGGTGGACAGGCTTCAGGGATTCAGGAGGTGAGTTACTCATTGCACAATTCCTTATTTATGACCTGCACTTGTTGTCACAGTATGTATATGGCTATTCCAGTTCAGTTTCTGTTCAATGGTAACCCCCAGGGTGTTGATAGTGGGGGATTCGGCGGTGATGGTAATTCCATTGAACATCAAAGGGCGATGGTTGGATTCTTTCTTGTTGGAGATAGTCATTGCCTGACACTTGTGTGGCGTGAATGTTACTTGCCACTTGTCAGCCCAAGCCTGGATATTGTCCACATCTTGCTGCATTTGGACATGGACAGCTTCAGTATATAAGGAGTCAGAAATAGTGCTGAACATTGTGCAATCATCAGCGAACATCCCCACTTCTAACCTTATGATGGAAGGAAGGTCATTGATGAAGCAGCTGAAGATGGTTGGGCTGAGAACACTACCCTAAGGAACTCCTGCAGTGATGTCCTGGAGCTGAGATGACTGACCTCCAACAACCACAACTATTTTGCTTTGTGCTAGGTATGACTCCAACCAGCAGAGAGTTTTCCTCCTGATTCCCATTGACTCCAGTTTTGCTAGGGCTCCTTGATGCCACACTCGGTCAAATGCTGCCTTGATGTCAAGGGCAGTCACTCTCACCTTACCTCAGGAGTTCAACTCTTTTATCCATATTTGAACCAAGACTGTAATGAGGTCAGGAGCTAAGTGTCCCTGGCGGAACCCAAACTAGGCATCAGTGAGCAGGGTTATTGGTAAGCAAGTGCCACTTGATAGCACTGTTGATGACCCCTTCCATTACTTTACTGATGATGGAGAGTAGACTGATGGGGCGATAATTGGCTGGGTTGGATTTGTCCTGCTTTTTGTGTACAGGACATACCTGGGCAATTTTCCACATAGCCGAGTCCATGCCAGTGTGGTAGCTGTACTAGAACAGCTTGGCAATGGGCGCGGCAAGTTCTGGAGCACAGTCTTCAGTAATGCTGCCAGAATATTGTCAGGGCCCATAGCCTTTGCAGTGCCCAGTATCTTCAGCCATTTCTTGATATCACGTGGAGTGAATTGAATTGGCTGAAGACTGGCATTGTAATACTGGGGACCTCCGGAGGAAGCCGAGATGAATCATTCACTCGGTCTATCTGGCTGAAGATTGTAGCAAATGCTTCTGCCTTATCTTTTGCACTGATGTGCTGGGCTCCTCCATCATTGAGGATGGGGATATTTGTGGAGCCCCCTCCTCCAGTGACTTGTTTAATTGTCCACCACCATTCATGACTGGATGTGGCAGGACTGCAGAGCTTAGACCTGATTCGCTGGTTGTGGGATGGCTTAGCTCTGTCCTATCACTTGCTGCTTATGCTGTTTGGCACGCAAGTAGTCCTGTGTTATATTTTCACCAGGTGATATCTCATTTTAGGCATGCCTGGTGCTGCTCCTGGCATGCCCTCCTGCACTCTTCATTGAACCAGGGCTGATCCCCTGGCTTGATGGTACTTGTAGAGTGGGGGATATGCCAGGCCTGAGGTTACAGATTGTGCGTGAGTACAATTCTGATGTGGGCTGCTGATGGCCCACAGTGCCTCATGGATGCCTAAACTTGAGTTCCTAGATCTGTTTGAAATCTATTCGATTTAGCAAGGTGGGGAACATAGAAACATAGAAAATAGGAGCAAGAGTAGTCCATTCGGCCCTTCGATCCTACTCCGCCATTCATCATGATCATGGCTGATCATCTGACTCAATAGACTTCTCCAGCCTTCTCCCCATATCCTTTGATCCCTTTTGCCCCAAGAGCTATATCTAACTCCTTCTTTAAAACGTACAATGTTTTGGCCTCAACTACTTTCTGTGGTAACGAATTCCACAGGCTTACCACTCTGGGTGAAGACATTTCTCCTCATCTCAGTCCTAAATGGTCTACCCCGTATCCTCAGGCTGTGACCCCTGGTTCTGGACTCCCCCACCATCAGGAATATCCTTCCTGCATCTACCCTGTCTAGTCCTGTTAGAATTTTATAAGTTTCAATGAGATCCCCCTCATTCTTCTGAACTCCTGCGAACATATTCCTAACCGACTCAATCTCTCCTCACATGTCAGTCCCGCCATCCCATCAATCTGGTAAACCCTCGCTGCACTCCCTCTATAGCAAGAACATCCTTCCTCAGATAAGGAGACCAAAACTGCACACAATATTTCAGGTGTGGTCTCACCAAAGCCCTGTATAATTGCAGCAAGACATCCCTGCTCCTGTACTCGAATCCTCTTGCTATGAAGGCCAACAAACCATTTGCCTTCTTTACCGCCTGCTGCACCTGCATGCTTACCTTCAGCGACTGGTGTACGAGGACACCCAGGTCTTGTTGCACACTCCCCTCTCTCAATTTATAGCCATTCAGATAATAATCTGCCTTCCTGTTTTTGCCACCAAAGTGGATAACCTCACACTTATCCACATTATACTGCATCTGCCATGCATTTGCCCACTCACTCAGCTTGTCCAAATCACACTGAAGCATATCTGCATCCTCCTTACCGCTCACCTTCCCACCTAGCTTTGTGTCAACTGCAAATTTGGAGATATTACATTTAATTCCCTCATCTAAATCATTAATATATATTGTGAATGTATGGGGTCCCAGCACCGATCCTTGCGGTACCCCACTAGTCACTGCCTGCCATTCGGAAAAAGACCTGGTTATTCCTACTCTTTGTTTCCTGCCTGCCAACCAGTTTTCTATCCATCTCAATACACTACCCCAATTCCATGTGCTTTAATTTTACACGCTAATCTCTTATGAGGGACTTTGTCGAAAGCCTTCTGAAAGTCCAAATAAACCACATCCACTGGTTCCCCCTCATCAACTCTACTAGTGACATTCTAAAAAAATTCCAGTAGATTTGTCAAGCATGATTTCCCTTTCGTAAATCCATGCTAACTCTGTCCAATTCTGCCACTGTTTTCCAAGTGCTCAGCTATTAAACCTTTTATAATGGACTCTAGAATTTTCCTCACTACTGACATCAGGCTGACCGGTCTATAATTCCCTGTTTTCTTTCTACTTCCCTTTTTAAATAATGGGGTTACATTAGCTACCCTCCAATCTGTAGGAACTTTTCCAGAGTCGATAGAATCTCGGAAGATGACCACCAATGCATCTACTATTTATAGGGCCACTTCCTTAAGTACTCCGGGATGTAGATTATTAGGCCCTGGGGATTTATCGGCCTTCAATCCCATCAATTTCTCCAACACCATTTCCCTACTAATACTGGTTTCTTTCAGTTCCTCCCTCTCACTGTGTTCCCCATCATTTCTGGTATGTTATTTGTGTCCTCCTTTGTGAAGACAGAACCAAAGTATGTATTCAGTTGGTCAGCCATTTCTTTGTTCCCCATTGTAAATTCCCCTGTTTCTGATTGTAAGGGACCTACATTTGTCTTCACCAATCTTTTTCTCTTCACATACCTATAGAAACTTTTACAGTCAGTTTTTATGTTTCTTGCAAGCTTACTCTCATACTCTTTTTTCTCCTTCTTAATCAATCCCTTGGTCCTCCTTTGCTGAATTCTAAACTTCTCCCAATCCTCAGGCCTGTTGTTTTGTATGACCAATTTGTATGCCTCTTCCTTGGATCTAATACTATCTCTAATTTTCCTTGTAAGCCATGCTTTGGCCACTTTTCCTGTTTTACTTTTGTGCCAGACAGGAATAAACAATTGTTGCAGTTCACCCATGTGCTCTTTGAATGTTTGCCATTGCCTATCCTCCGTCATCCCTTTGAGTAATGTTTCCCAATCCATCATAGCCAACTCATGCCTCATACCATCATAGTTTCCTTTATTAAGGTTCAGAACTCTAGTCTCAGAATCAACTACGTCACTCTCCATCTTGAAGAAGAATTCTATCATATTACGGTTGCTCATCCCCAAGGGACCTCGCATAACAAGATTGCCAATTATTCCTTTCTCATTACACAATACCCAGTCTAGGATGGCCTGTTCTCTAGTTGGTTCCCCAACGTATTGGTCCAGAAAACCATCCCGTATACACTCCAGGAATTCCTCCTCTACGGTATTGTTACTAATTTGATTTGCCCAATCTATATGCAGATTAAAGTCACCCATAATTCCAGCTGTTCCATTATTGCATGGGTCTCTAATTTCTTGTTTAATGCCATTCCCAACATCACCACTACAGTTTGGGGGTCTATATACAACCCCCACTACCGTTTTTTGCCCTGCAACATGATGGAGGGCATCCTCAATGTGAAGGCGGCACTTCATCTCCACAATGGCTGAGCACCGATACTGTCTTGGACAGATGCATCTGCGGCAGGCAGGTTGGTGAGGATGAGGTCAAGTATGTTTTTCCCTCTTGTTTGTTCCCTCACCACCTGCCGCAGACCCAGTCTCGCAGCTATGTCCTTTAGGACTCGCCCAGCTCGGTCTGTGGTGGTGCTACTGAGCCACTCTTGGTGATGGGCATCGAAGTCCCCCACCCAGAGTACAATCTACGCCCTATCCACCCTCAGTGCTTCCTCCAAGTGGTGTTCAATATGGAGGAGCACTGATTCATCAACCGAGGGAGGGTGCTATGTGGTAATCAGCAGGAGGTTTCCTTGCCCATGTTTGAGCTGATGCCATGAGACTTCATGGGATTCAGAGTCAATGTTGAGGACTCCCAGGGAAACTCCCTCCCGACTGTATACCACTGTGCCGCAACCTCTGCTGGGCTTGTCCTGTTGGTGGGACAAGACATACCCAGGGATGGTGATGGTGGTGTCTGGGCATTATCTGTAAGATATGATTCCATGAGGATCACTGTGTCAGGCTGTTGTTTGAATAGTCTGTGAGACAGCTCTCCCAATTTTGGCACTAGCCCCCAGATGTTGGTAAGGTGGACTTTGCAGGGTCGGCGGGGCTGAGATTGTCATTGTCGTTTCCGTTGCCTAGGTCGGTGCTGGGTGGTCCGTCCGATTTCATTCCTCTTTTGAGACTTTGTAGCAGTTTGTCACACGAGTGTCTTGCTGGGCCATTTCAGACGGCATTTAAGAGTCAACAACATTGCATTTGGAGCCGCATGTAGGCCAGACCAGGTAAGGATGGCAGATTTCCTTCCCAAAAGAACATTAGTGAACCAGATGGGTTTTTACAACAATCAACAATGGTTCCATGGTCATCATTAGATTTTTAATTCCAGAGTTTCATTGAATTCAAATTTCACCATCTGCCGTGGTGAGATTTGAACCAGGGTCCCCAGAGCATTACCCTGGGTCTCTAGATTACTAGTTCAGCGACAATACCATTATGCATTGCCACCCCCCGTTAGTGAAAGAAGCCTGGTCAAAGTTTATTTTATTCTGGGAAACAGTAGCGAAGGTAAACAATTGGCCATTTTGGTGACTAAATTGAACATTTAAACTAATATTGTGACCTGAGGAGCAGTGGGGCTAGATCAACTGTGCACTCCTCCCATTCCAACTGTAACAAGAGGGACACTGAGCCATTGGCACATCGGTATCATTGAGTGTGTAGAAGTTGCAGACGGTGTGATCTGTTCTCACTTGGGCAGTGGAGCGGGGTCGTGACCTTCCTGGCATTGTTACGCCATAAGAGGAGGGTGTAAGGCTTCAAGAAACCATTGTGAGTGCAGCTGAGCACAAGTAAGGCAACAGCTGGTAATGTGCTTATAATTCTCAAATACTGGATCATGTGGCGAAGAGGCGAATCATTCCCCACCAGAGGCAGAGCCCCAGACATGAGAGAGGCAGAGGGGAGCGATGAGAGGCAGAAAGGCAAAAGAGGTCTTACCTGGTACACCACCGAAGGCAAAGCTGCTTGGACATGTCAGAAAACCAGTGCTGCAGGAGACTGTGCCTACCCAGGCAGATGGCCACTGAGGTTTGTATCTTCATAGCAGAAGATCTCACAATTTGCAGTGCTGCTGGCCATGCCCTGCCAGTCGCCATCAAAGTCATTGTGACCTTGAATCCATTGCCGCTGGCTCCTTCCAAGGATTTATGGACCTTGGTGGCATCTCTCAAATGGCTGCTCACCACTGTATCTCGCTGATTGCTGATATCCTATTTGTGAGACTTGGCTAGTATATACAATTTTAAACAAATGAGCTCTCCCAGGCACAAAGGGCAATGGGAATTGCCTCTCTCCATCTCTGGATTTCTTCAGGTGCAGGCAACCTCACAGGGAATCATCGATTGCACCCACGAGAGCATCCAATCAGATTCATCAACAAGGAGAACTTCCACTCCCTCTGTGTTCAGATGGTCTGCAACCACAACAAGAGATCCCTACAGGTGTGTGCTCATTTTTCTGGCAGCTGCCATGACTCCTTCATCCTCCAACAGTCCAGGGTGCTACAGCTCTCCATTCTGCCAACTGCCCCAAACATTGCGGAGGCACAATCCTGCTCTTTGTTTTCCCTTCATATCTTTTTTAATGCTACAAGGTGTCATGATCTAATGTACGACCTGAAAGTGTGATGGTAACTGATTCCATAGGAACTTACAAAAGGCATTTGGATGCGTACTTGAAGAGGACTAATTTGCAAGGTAGGAGAATAAACTGCCAGGGTGCCACTGAATAGAACAGCTCTTGCAAAGAGTCAGCACTGGCAAGTTGGGTTGAATGACTTCCTTTTGTGCTGCAAGATTCAATTATTCTGTTCAATTCTATCTTTGTTGCTTAAATATTTGTCTGTAAGGTGCATGTCCATGTAAAATGATTACTTATCAAGTATAACAGTGCTAACCACATCACCATTCATCTCACCATAATTCCTTTTTTCGCTGGTCAAAACAGCTGCAGTCCTTCTTTGGCCAGTAGCTACTTGAGACTCTAAAAGACTGTCCAGTCATCTGGTGGAGTCAGCAGCCAAGATCTCGTGTAAATGCATTTAGCACTCATTTCAGGATATAACTAATACTGATTTTCGTGTTCTGGCTTGCACCCCTAGGTGGGACACAGTACTGACATTTAATGCTCAAAAGCACTCAATTAAGTGCTGCTGATCCTATGCCGAATTCCTCTGAGAACTCAGGATATTGGCATTCTTGGCATTGAGAGTCCCCAGTTTCCTCCCTCTTATGTGACTGCACTTGTAAGGACAGAGGCCTTACCCTTTGAAGGAGGCCTAGTGTAACTGGGCCTTGGCCGAATGACTGGCCGTCGAATGTTACACAAGAATGCACCAGATGGGTCACAGATTTTTGGCCCCATTAATTCCACTGAGACACCAATTATATCTTATCTATTTATTATGATAATTTCATTTCAGCACTATGTTAGAACATCAGTGCACTAGTTAGCTGCCACGGATTTTTAAAAAATCCCTCACCTGCCTGTCCACATAAAAGGTCCCCTAACAACATTGTTACAATCTGAATAATTGTAAATATACCTTATAATGTAATTGAAGAAAGTGTAATCAATTCTATTGAAAATGTGATTAAGAAAATACTTGGAAAATCAATTCCTATTTACTGACTCATCCTTAAAAAAACACTGTTATTTAAGTTAACTAAAATGTTATTTAATTTTTCTCTTTACAGGAGATTATGTCATAATGACAATATTCTTTGATCTAAGCAGAAGAATGGGGTACTTCACTATTCAGACCTACATACCTTGCTCGCTTACAGTGGTCCTGTCTTGGGTGTCATTCTGGATCAATAAAGATGCTGTGCCAGCGAGAACATCATTAGGTACAACTTGATTCCAAACGGATTTTTAGAGTCAAAACATTGAACTATTTATGAAGGAGCTGATGCGTATAAATTGTTTTGTTAAAATGAACATTAATAAGAAATGAATGGAGTTTAAGAGACAAAGGGAAAGACATTAAACTCATTAATGCCTGTGTCTTGGATGCTGTGAGTGCCCTTAGAGCTCCAAAACGACATTTGTGAGACACCATGTTTGTGTAGGCGTTAGCGCATGTTCAGTGAACAACTGCTGGAAGTGTAGAGTTGGCGGTTCAAGAAGCCAGCTAACGTATAACAGCTCCATGGCTGTCCGATCCCACCTTGTGATTTTTGATTGTGTCTGGAGAGCCTCCTTCTTCCCTGCAGATACAGAACACCTCTCCTCCTTCCCATCTCCTCCATCAAAACCTCTAGTACAGCATTCAGAAATTGCGGAGCCCTCTCTCTCCCCTGTTGTGCTATTTCTCACTCTTTCCCAGGTTAGATTCTCTACAATGACTCCTGGCACCTGCTTCAGACATGATACATCTCCTACCTCCGCCACTATCCCGCCACCAAATTTAAACAGTACAGGCCAGCTCTAAGTGGTGAGTTCTACTCACTATCTTGGGCCCTGCTAATGCATCCAGCCATTGAGCAGCACAATTAGTGTTAGTTGCACACACAAATCATTCAAATGAATGGGTAGCAGGAAGCTTGTCTGCATTCAGTCAATGTGTCCAGGTCATCACTCATTGAGATCCCTCCATCTGTTTTCAAGGCTATCCAATTTAGCCTTCAGGGTCTTTTTATTCCATCCAAGTAAAGCTGATAGAACTCTATTGTATGGTAGTAAAGTAGGGCATAGGTTATTTGGGAAGTCATCTTGTACACAACCAGATGCTGAAATGGAGAAAACTGTTCTGTCGCTCATTTCTGCTCACCTAAGGTGTAGCTGTAATTTTTAAAAGCAATGATTAGTTAGCTGTTGAATATCCAGTGTGAGAAGGATAATATAACTTATAAGTGCATGTGCAAGATATGCATATCCCTATTATCAATTGTATCAATTTAATATTCAACAATTTTTTTGTAGCATTATCTTCACACACACTTTTCCTTTTTGGGGAACAGATGGAAGGATTCCTAGGCTGATTGAAACATGTTTACAAACACTCCTTCTATGGTCAACAAGTTCTGGCATAGGACCTAAACTCAGAGCTTCTGGTTCAGAGGCAGTGACATTACCACTGCACCATAAGGCCTCCCTAATTTGCCATTGAGAATTTGTTTCTGCAACAGGACATAATAACATAAGTTATTTTTCTTAATCTGGACTTTAAGGGGAAAACACTTTTAGAAGATACTTATTTATACTGCTTATCATGGTGATTATAAGATAGTTTCAGCTCTCCAGTATTTCAGGAATTAGTGCATGACTGTAGCTGCCCCATCATCAATTCAGAATTTAAGGCTAGATATAAAACAATTTAAGGAGGCAGTCTCTAAGCTTTACACAAATTGACTCAAACCTGAACAAAAGTAACATTTTAAAATTTAAACATCAGGGGTTACAGGTTTACAAAAATGCTAAATGCATGCATGTATGCTGTCTGCTGGGTAACTGGGCGCTTTCCTCTCAACATGGCTGCTTGGAGGTATTTGGCTGCCATCTTGAAAATTTCCTTTTGCTTGGGCAAAAGCTATAAATAAAAGCAAGTACAACCCCAAATAGGACATGCAATTGTTTCACGCAGGCCCTCTGAGTTCCCAAAGCCCAGGATCAGGAGCTCAAGGAAGACTTCCACTGACAGCAGGCGTATACGTCAATACTTTTACTTCCACTTGCTGCTCCTGACTTGTGCTCAATCTCATAATTTATTTTGATTAGAGCTGCAATAAAAATCAAAGCTCTGCTGAATAAAATAGAGGAAAATCAATTTCAATTGAGTTTCCTTGGCAGTAGCAGTGTTTTAATCAGCGTTTTTGCTTTCATGTAGTAAATATTTCTTAAATAATAATTGAATGCTTGAAAGTTTTTAGAAGTCCAAGTGAAACTTAGTACCTCAAATAACTGATAACACCCAACTTTACCTCTCCACCAGCTCTCTTGAACTTTCTACACCTTCTGTGCTGTCCGACTGCTCGCCTGGCATACAGTCTTGAATGAGCCACAATTTCTTCCTGTTAAGCTTTCGATAGACAAAAAACATTGTCTTCAGTCTCCCCCAGGAATTTTATTCCTGTCTCCAAACAGAAACAGATTATTTGCCATCCTGACCTCCTAATTGACCCTAAGATGAGCTCCTGATTCTCTCCTTCTCAAAACCTGTCTACTTGCACCTCCATAACATCACCCACTTCTGATGAAAGCAAAATACCACAGATGCTGGAAATCTGAAATAAAAACAAAAAATGCTGGAAAAACTCAGCAGGTCTAGCAGCATCTATGGAGAGGGAAACAGAATTAGTGTTTTGAGTCTGCATGGCTCTTTTTCAGAGCTAAAGAGTAGACATGTGATAGATTTTATACTGTTTAAGAGTGGGTGAAGCAAGATAGGTCAGAGAGAGGTGCGAGTTAAGGAGAGATTGACAAAGATGTCATGGACACAAAACAAAGAGAATGTTAATGGTAGTGGGAAAGACGAAACAAGGTGCAGATAGTGGCAAAAAGGTAAGATAGCAGAATGTGTTAATAGCAGAATAAGGGTCAGTGCTCTGAAATCACAACATATAACCCAGTGACAGATGGTCCTATGCTGTGGCCAAGATTGGGGGTCAGGGATGTTGGGGGAAAAGGATTTTTAAAAATTAAATAAATAAATAATTAAAATTAAAATGAAACAAAAAAAAAACAATTGGATTAAAAAGGGGTGAAGCTGGAGGAGAGAGTTCATGGTCTGAAGTTGTTGAACTCAATGTTAAGTCTGGAAGGCTGTAAAGCGCCTAATCGGAAGATGAGCTGCTGTTCCTCCAGTTTGCGTTGGGCTTCACTGGAACATTGCAGCAAGCCAAGGACAGACATGTGGGCAAAATGGCAAGCAACAGGGACGTCTGGGCCATTCTTGCGGACTGAGTGAAGGTGTTTCACAAAGCAGCCAACCACTTTTTGTTTAGTCTCTCCAATTTAGAGGAGACTGCATTGGGAGCAGCGAATGCACTAGACCAAATTGAAGGAGGTGCAAGTAAAGCACTGCTTCACCTGAAAGGAGTGTTTGGGCCCTTGGATGGTGAGAAGGGAGGAGGTGAAGGGGCAGGTGTTGCACCTTCTGCGATTGCATGGGAAGATAGTGTCAAGAGCGGATGAGGAGTTGGGGGTTGATGGAGGAGTGGACCCGGGTGTCATGGGCGGAATGGCCCCGACGGAATGCTGACAAGGGAGTGGTGAGGGGAAGATGTGTTTGGTGGTGGCATCATGCTGGAGTTGGTGGAAATGTCAGAGGATGATCCTTTGAATGCAGAGGCTGTGGGGTGAATAGTGAGGACAAGGAAGCCCTTATCATGGTTCTGGGAGGGAGGGGAAGGTGTGAGGGCAGAGGTGCAGGAAATGGGTCGGAAATAGTTGAGAGCTTTGTCAAACACAATGTGGAGGGGGAGAACCTCGATTAAGGGAAAAGGAAGACATGTCAGAAGTGCCACTTTGGGCCCACTTCTGTTCTTACTTCAGTCCACCTGGAGCTAAAACCTTCATTGATACCTTTGTCATCTCTATGCTCAACTACTTCAAAGATTTTCTGACCTCCATCCATTCTCCACACACTAGAGACCTCATGTCACCCAAAACCCTCCTTCCCATATTCCTATTGCGTATGAAGTCCTGCTTGCCCTTCACCCCATTCCTTGCTGGCCTTCGTTAGCTTATGGGCCTCGATAATTAATCTTAAAATTCTTATCCTTATGTTTAATTCTCTCAATGACCTTACTTTCCCTTTGGGTGGCACCTGACAAACAGTTTTTCTTCTGTTTCTGTTATGTTGTGCATTCTCCCTTTCATCAACTCACCATTGGTAACTGAGTCTTGAGCCATTTGGGCCCCAATGCTCAGGAATTCTACCCCTAAATCTTTCTGTATCCCTCTCCTCCTATAAGACCTTTCTTAAAACCCATCTCTATGACCATGATTTTGAGCCCACCTCTTATAGTTCTTTGGTTCAATGTATATTGCTTAGTTATGCCTTTGTGAAGCAGTTTGGGATGTTTTTCAATGTTAAAGGTGCTATATAAATGCAAATTGATGTTACAGTTTAGTTGCTATACTAAATTGTTTTAAACTACCTAATATTTTCAGTAAAGCACTGGGCCGTACAGCTGCTAGAACAAGATTTCTGCCTGACATAAAGCTGTGCCTTGACCTTGGTGCCTATCTTTTAGGTAGGCACCCAACCTCCATTGGGAAGTGCCGCTGGATTGGTAGTGGAGGATTGTTGGAGCAGACTTAGAGATCTAGCAGAGTGCAGGGCTGCCAGTAGTCTCCAAACTGCTGGAAAAGTAGACATTTTTTCTTAAACTGTCTCCCCTACTTGCTCCAGCTTGTGTATTATATCTCTGCATGGTTGAATGAAGAGGTTTTGCCGCTACAAGTTTCACAAGCAGAAATGGATGAACTATGTCCTGAACTACATTCATCTTCTTATAATATATCCACCTATATTTGGTGTTCCTTATGCAAATATGCCCAGGCAGCAAAAAAATAAGGGGTTAGAAAATAAGGTAGGTGCATGGCAAAGCACATCCTTGAGGTATTGTTTACTGCAGGCCCACCAAAATAAAAACAAAGTGAGTGGGCAGGAAATCTGCCCTTGTCTTTATTTTAAACACAGCAGCATCAGCCTGATGTCTAAACTATAATCAGGAATGATTTTAACATTGGTTAAACACTTTTACAAATTTTATCTTAAGCTAAGAAATTTGAGTATAGAGTCCATGACATTCTGACCACATGATCTTAAGTTTGAACATTGGCAATGCCTGATGCTTCAGTTTAGTATCTTGATGAGCTGAATTTTGTCACTTCTTTGGCAACCTTTTCAATGGAATATATTGGAGGAGTGCACAATGTCAATGATAGCAGCCATGGAGAAGTTCAGATCCTTGGCTTTCCCTTTGTTAACTGGAGGAAGGTATGCGTTAACAAATAACCAGCAACAATGATCTTTGAGACAACCAAGAAAGGACCATTAAAGACATTTGATGGACTTTGTTTTCTGTACATCACTAATACATTTTGCAAAGTGAAGGCAAGGTCTCATATACTCCATGGAATTTATAATAATTTCCATGTTCACCAGGTATTACAACAGTTCTAACTATGACGACACTAAGTACAATTTCCAGGAAATCGCTACCAAAGGTGTCCTACATAACTGCCATGGATCTCTTTGTGTCTGTTTGTTTCCTTTTTGTATTCGCTGCCCTCATGGAGTACGGGACCCTGCATTATTTTGTCAGCAACAGAAATAACAGCAAAAAAAAGAAGCAGAAATCCAAACCAGCTGTAAGTTTATATTTTGGAAAAAAACTTATTATTATTGATTTTCAGTAAAATATCAGATTTTCTTTTTAAAAAATGCAAGTTGAATTGTAGAATGTGATACTTGGGCCTAGAAATTACACTGTGAAAATACTAGCATACAAAGACCTGATGTTTGTCCAAAGCCCCTTTGCCTCCTATTTTATTGGAGATTTCCAATCAAGCCATTAAACCAAGGACCTCATTACTTTTTCAGGTGGATGCAAAAGATCCCATGGCATTATCCAAAGAACACCCTGGAGTTCTGCTGTCCTGGATAACAACTATCCCTCAAATAAACCCTTCCAAGCAAATTATCTAGTCAATTAATCTAATTACTCTTTGTCAGACCTTGCTGTCAGTAAATTTGTCTGCCGTCTTTCCCTACCTTGCAACAGTGATTGTGTTTCATAAGTTAGCTGGGATACTTTGATAAATACAAGTTCCTTCTTTCTAAATGAAATACTTGAAGTGGGTTAGTGTCTGTTGAAGTAGCTGACAAAGATTTTGGGTGGTAATCATTACACAGTAATTTCAAGACTTTGATGTTATCAGCAAAAAAACATTTTGTGTTGGAATATAATCACAAAGTATATTTTCATTATTGAAAGAGAATTTTGTGATAACGCGGTTGAGTTGTCCACCTTGTTCACCCATTGGTGTTACTGGAGGAATATTTGTTATCCAGTACACGGGAACTCCCAGTTGTTCTTTGGTTAATGCCATGGTATCTTTTGCATGCGCCTGGAAAAGCCAGGTCAAGTCTTTGGTTTAATGGCTTGGTTGCAACCCTCAAATAAGATATGAGGCAAAGGGATTTTGTACAATACGAACAATCTATTGCATTATACCTGTCAGCTTTATCATTGAGATTTTGTATACATTATTATGGTCAGATATAGGGTGATGTGCCACTTGATGAGTTTTGTTTCATGCTGTTGTTAAATTAAAAATTGAGAGCAGAGAGTGGATAATAGAATAATTAAAAGTTAATTAATATATAATCATAATAATAGAATTAATAATAAGAATGAAAAAATGAATAGTATTAGCAAGTAAAATCAATGAAAATTCAAAAGCTGCTTTGTAAATTGTTATGGCCCAGTGAAGAGTGGTTAAATTGACTTCCCATATCATACCACTCAAAGTCTGACCCTAATGGTTTTCTTGTGAATTTAGAAGGATTGCTCACTGTCTGTGCTTAAATATTTTCATGTTGACTGAAAAGAAACTAGTCTGGCAGGCATTCTTGGGTTTAAAGCAAAAAGGGGTTAGTTTTTATTGAGTGAAAAACACACCCAGGTGAAGATGTAAAACATTTAAAAAGATAAACCAGTTTCCCCTTCGCAACACACACACGTATGCAAAGTTTACAAGTTACGCTGTAGGTAGTTACTTTCTTGGCCAAATTAAAGTTCAATGTTGAAAGGTTAAAAAAATTCGACTTCACTGTTTATGAGTCCTTGGCTGCAGCAGAAATTTTTCATGGTGATCTTGAAGTTCCAGAAGTGGAGTTGAAGCCCATATAAAAATGCAAATTGCTGGAGAGAATTTATTTTTAAAACATAACCTATCTTTTCCAAAATGTCAATGTTTTTTGTACCCGAGGTTCCTTTCAATGAAAATTAGCTATCTCTGTGCTGGATTTTTAACTTTAATATAGAGATAGGGCCTTAACTTGGGAGAGGAGAGAAGGGAGCTCATCACTGCTTCATTGGCAGCCTTTCCAGACTACTGTTTTTGCAGCTTGCGGCTGTATTAAACAGATTTCAAAAAAATGGTTACCTCAGTCACATGACCCCTCTCTCCCCATAATAATTTCAGAAGGTAATTGTCTAGCTGATATCTGAACCAACTGTGGCTTTTGTTTCCTGACCAGGATGATCAGATACTGTAATGTCCCAACCATTAACTTCTGAAAATCCATTATCTATCTTGATGAGAGAGGAAAAACAACATTCCATGAGCTATTCTCCCAGTAGACTCTCCACTTGAGAGGTAGCCTTTTAGATGAGCAAATGTGAGGACCATTACCATTTACAGTAAATCCTTTTGAAGTAGTTCTTGACATCAGATGTGAAATTCCAGAGAAGGTTGTTATAGCATATCTGAACTGAAAATCACATTAGAACTTTCCAGAAGCTGGCCAACTTACAATACCAGATGTCAGGTGACTTGTGACAGCCATTTCAAGTCAGTTTCTTTTCTTGCTTTTAAAAAGTCTGTTAAGAAACTGAAACTTACCAGTGAGGTCGAGAACTCCAATTCCCGATGAGCCCCAGGCCCTGTGCGCCTGTTCATTAAGGAAAAAAGAACGGTGTGAAAACCATAGTCAAGTGTCCCAGAGAGAGGTACCAGGGACAGGGACAAGGAGTGGTTCCAAGAAGTATCCAGAGGCAGGGACAAGAGACAGGGGACAGGAACAGCTCCCAGTTGAATTAAGAAAAGGAGAAACAGTCTCCAATTATAGAGCGAGCTGCTGGGAGACTTTAAGTGGAGTGAGCTCAGGAGAAGCCCTGAAAGTCAAAGAGGGCAAGAGGAGCTCTGAAGATCCACAAAGGCAGCCAAAGGTTGGTGACTCCTTGCTGTGGGCCATTGGGGCAAAGTTACCTCTTTTGGAGCAGTAGTGTTCTGCTCAGCATGGCAGAGGATCTGGACTTGTACTTGTAAGTTGATGCTTGAGCGTACTCAGAAATCTAGGGGAGTGTAATCTCGAAAGGTGAGATTGAAACCCTGCAAGATGGGTCAAAATTGAAGCCATCCGAGTGGAGCAACCTTTAGAGAGAATTCCAAGGTGAGATCTTCAAAAGTAAAGATTGGAAATCCTCGCGAGAGAGATGGAGTGTCAGTGAGATTGGTTGCCTGACAGTGTGACTAACATCTGGGTGAGTTGCTGAGAAATCCATGGAATCGGGTATGGTCGCATTTGGCATTTATTCTATATTGTGGTGTATTTGACCACAGTTGGCCTGTTAATTCACATGTACCTCATACATGTGAAGTATGTTAGAGTATAAGACAGATATTGTAAATTGTTTTGTCTTTCTTAACTTGTATAGTAAAGTTTATTTCTGTTTGATCCAAACCTATGGAATCTTGTGGCTTTATTCACTTAGTAAGTGTTTTGAATCTCAAACTTTGTCTACTTAAAAACAAAATTACTAGTCTTGAATTGGGTCTCACCAACAACTTGGGGTCCATCCAAGGATTGTAACAAGTCCTTTTTAAACTGTTCAATATATGTTTGGTCAGCCGGTGAAATTACAGATTGATATCACTCATCCACATATCACATCATCGTGCCGAATACATAAAGAGCAAAAGGTTAACTAAGGAAAGAGGAGGGCTAAAGGCAACCAAACATGATTTTCTGTGTGGAAGCAGAAGACCTGCACTTTGTTCTATATAATACTCTTCATCTGTCTTCACAAAAGACAGGGGACAATGCAGATATTGTAGTTAAGGTTGAGTGTGAAATATTGGGTGAAATAAACATAGTGGGAAATATTAAGGGGTTTAGTATCTTTGAAAGCAGATAAATTGGCAGGTTTTGCCTAGATAAAATAAAGCTAGAATTTATCACTCGTTGGGCGGGCACGCGCTCGACTTGAACAAGTGTAAAATGATGCGCGATGACGTTAGGTGAGCGTCCCAACGTCATCGTGCACTCGCATGATATTTCAGTCGGCGGGTGGCACAGCAGTCAGCAGCGCGATTGGCGGGCAGGTGAAAAAGCTAAGCGGCCTTTGCATTTTTTGCGAAACCTCATCCACGGGCAGGATGAGGTTTTGATCCCTCATTAAAAAAACATTTCATACTAATTTCTAACATGTCTCTGCTCATGTAACAGAGTCACAGGAGGGGACATGTTTTTTAACATCTTAAAATTCATTATTTTTTTTTTACATATCTTTATCTCCCTGAGGCAGCTCTGTGCCTCAGGGATCTCTTCCTGCACACACAATCGCGAAGTGCCCTGCTCGCCTCCATTCCCCCCGCCACACACAGGCAGCGCTGCAGCATGCGTTTCACACTGGGCGGGCCTTAATTGGCCCGCTAGTGTTAAATTGCGGTCAGGCTTCGATCACGGGTGGCGATTGGCTTCCCGACCACTCTCGCCCGCCCCAGCCAAGCCCGCTTGGCGAGGGCAAAATCCCAACCTATATCCCAGGCCAGTAAAGAAATGAGGGAGAAATAGCAGAGGCTCTGACCATCATTTTCCAAACATCTCTGATGATAGACATAGTGCCAAAGCATTGCTAATGTTGTACTGTTGTTTGAAAGAAGAGGAAGGGATAGACTGAAGAATTACAGGAAAGCCAGACTCACTTTTACAGTGGGCAAATAATTGGAAAAGCTTCCGAGGGACAGGATAAATGATTATTTAGAAAGGTACAGATTAGTCAAGGACAATCAGTATGGATTTGTTCAGGGAAGGTTGTGCCTTAATAATTTGATTGTATTTTTAAGGGGGTGATAAGATCAAAGAGCTTGGTGCATTTGCTGTAGTCCACATGGATTTTAGGAAGGTTTTGACAGATTCCACATGGCAGAACGGTGAGAAAAGTAAAAGCCCATGGGATCCAAGGGAAAGTGGAAAGTCAGATCCAAATTTGGCTGTGTGAGAGATGTGCTAGATAAAATTCAACCCCAGATGTATCTCTTGTTAGCATATCAGTGCAAAAGACAAGGCTGAAGCATTTGCAACCATCTTCAGCTAGAAGTGCTGTGTGGACAATCCACCTCAGCCGTCCCCTGAGGTCCCCAGCATATGGAATCTTTTCATTTATTAGCCAAGGCATAGAATATAAGAGCAGGGAGATTATTCTGGAGCTGTATAAGACATTAGTAAGGCCACAACTTGAGTACTGTGTTCAGTTTTGGTCACCTCATTACAGAAAGAATGTAATTGCATTCGAGGGGGTACAGGGGAGATTTACAAGGATGTTTCCAGGACTGGAAAATTGCAGCTATGAGGAAAGATTGGATAGGCTGGGGTTGTTCTCCTTGGAACAGAGGGACTGAGGGGAGATTTGATTGAGATGTAAAAAATTGTGAGAGGCCTGGACATAATGGATGGGAAGGACCTATTTACTTAAGCAGAGAGGTCAGTGACTAGGGGCATAGATTTAAAGTGATTGATAGAAAGATTAGAGGGGAGATGAGGAAAACTTCTTTCACCTAGAGAGTTGTGGGGGGCTGAAACCCACTGCCTGAAAGGGTAGTAGAGGCAGAAACCTTCAACTCATTTGAAAGATGTCTAGACTGTGAACCAAATGCTGGAAAGTGGGACTAGGCTGAGTAGTTCATTTTTCAGCCAGCACAGACATAGTGGGCCAAGTGGCCTCTTTTTGTGCTGTAAACTTTCTATGACTCTATGATTACAAATGCCAGTCTTCAGCCAATTTAATTGACTCCAAGTGATATCAAGAAACGTCTGAAATCACTGGATACTGCAAAGACTATGGGTCCTAACAATATTCTGGCGATAGTACTGAAGACGTTTGCTCCAGAACAAGACCCACCCCAGCGAAGCTGCTGCAGTACAGCTACTACACTGGTATCTACCCACCAGTGTGGGAGATCACCCAAGTGTGTCCAAGCCACAAAAAGCAGGACAAATCCAACCCAGCCAATTACCACCCCATAGGTCCACTGTCAATCATCAGCGAAGTGTGGAAGGTGTCGACAGTGCTATCAAGTGGCACTTACTCAGCAATAACCTGCTCACTGACACTCAGTTTGAGTTCCACCAGGGCCACTCAACTCCTAACCTCATTACAGCCTTGGTCCAAACATGGACAAAAGAGCTGAACTCAAAAGGTGAGGTGAGAGTAACTGGCCTTGACATCAAGGCAGCATTTGACTGTGTGGCATCAAGGAGCCCTGGCAAAACTGGAGTCAGTGGGAACCAGGGGAAAATTCTTCATTGGTTGGAGTCATACCCAGCACAAAGGAAGATAGTTGTTGTTGTTGGAGATCAATCATATCAGTCCCGGGACATCGCTGCAGGAATTCCTCAGGCTAGCATCCTAGCCCAACCAACTTCAGCTGCTTCATCAGTGACCTTCCCTCCATCATAAGGTCAGAAGTGGGGACGTTTGCTGATGATTGCACAATGTCCAGCACCATTTGCAACTCCTCAGGTACTGAAGCAGTCCATGTCCATATGCAGCAAGACAATATCCAGGCTTGGGCTACATGTCGCAAGTAACATTTGTGCCAATCAAGGGCCAGGCAATCAGCATCTCCAACAAGAGAGAATTAACCATCTTCCCTTGACATTTAATGGCATTACCATCACTGTATCCCCCACTATCAACATCCTGGGGGTTACCATTGACCAGAAACTGAAGTGGAATAGCCATACAAATGCTATGGCTACAAGAGCTGGTCAGAGACTGGGAATTCTGAGGTGAATAACTCACCTCATGACTCCCCAAAGCTTGTCCACATTCTACAAGGCACAAGTCAGGAGTGTGATGGAATACTCTCCAGTTGCCTGGATGAATGCAGCTCCAACAACTCAAGAAGCTCAACACCATCCAGGCCAAAGCAGCCCGCTTGATTGGCACCCCAACTACCACGTTAAAAATTCACTCCCTCCACTATTGACATACAGTGGCAGCAGTGTGTACCATCTACAAGATGTGCTGCAGGAACTCACCAAGGGTCCTTTGACAGAACCTTGCAAACCCACGACCCCTACCACCTAGAAGGACAAGGGCAGCAGGTGCATGGGAACACCACCACCTGCAAGTCCTCCTCCAAGCTACACACCATCCTAACTTGGAACTATATCATCACTGGGTCAAAATCCTGGAACTGCCTTCTTAACAGCATCGTGAGTATGCCTAAACCATATGGACTACAGCAGTTCGGGAAGGCAGCTCACCACCATCCTTTCCAGGGCAATTAGAGATGGGTACTAAATGCTGGCCCAGCCAGTGATGCCCACATCCTGTGAACGGATAAATAAAAGTACCAGGATATAAAGGGTAATGGTCAATGGTGTCAGCGTGACTGGAAGGCTATTTCCAGTGGGGATATGCAGCGCACCGTGTTAGGGCCCTTGCTTTTCATGGTGTATATCAATGATTTAGACTTATATGTAGATAGTATGATTAAGGGGTTTGCAGATTTTAAATTAATTAGTGTATGGTTGATAGTGAGGAAGAAATCTGTAGAATTTAGGAAGATATCAATGCTCTAGTCAGATGAGTAGAAAAATGGCAAATGGAATTTAAATGGAAAATGGAGATGTGTGAGGTAGTGCATTTGGAGAGAGCAAACAGGCAAGGGAATTCACAATAAATGGTAGGAGCCTGAGAAGTGTAAGGGAACAGAGGGAGATTGAAATGTGTGTCCACAGATTGCTGAAGATGGCTAGACAAGTAGATAAGGTGACCAAGGGGGCAAATGGGATATTTTCCTTTATCAGTCAATGAGTTTAGACCGGATAGCTCTTTAGCCTGGAATTTCACTCCCAGGTTGGGTGCGCAGATTGAGGACATTTCCCGGCTTCATGAATCCAACCCGGGAAAAAGTGATCCTGAAGTTTGGATTTGCAGTCTGGGGAGGATGTGAGGAGTGGGCTGGATTAGAAGTTGGTCCTGCTGCCTGTGGAAATTGTCAGGCATGGAGGTGGGCTAAGCGGAAGGCCTGCCTCCGTGCACCATCACTTATGCACATGCGAACATACGAACAAGGAGCAGGAGGAGGCCATTCAGCCCCTCAAGCCTACTCCACTATTTAATAAGATCATGGTTGATCTGATAGTAACCTCAAATCTGCACCCTGCCTACTCCCAATAACTTATCAGCCCCTTGCTTACCAAGAATCTATCCATCTCTGCCTTAGAAATATCCAAAGACTCTGCTTCCACCAACTTTTCAGGAAGAGAGTTCCAAAGACTGACCACCATCTGAGAGAAAAACTTTTGCCTCATCTCCATTTTAAATGGGCAACCCCTTATTTTTAAACAGTGACCCCTAGTTCTAGATTCTCCCACAAGAGAAAACATCCTTTCTACATCCACCCTGCCAAGACCTCTCAGGATCTTACATGTTTCAACAAAGTCACCTCTTACTCTTCTAAACTCCAGTGGATACAAGCCTAGCCTATCCAACATTTCCTCATAAGACAACTGGCCCATTCCAGGTATTAGTCTGGTAAACCTTCTCTGAACTGCTTCCAACGCATTTATGTCCTGTCTTAAATAAGGTGACCAACACTTCAGTTGTGATCTCACTAGTGTTCTGTATAACTGAAATATAATCTCCCTACTTGTGTATTCAATTCCGCTTGCAATAAATGATACCATTCCATTAGCTGTACTAATTACTTGCTGTACCTGCATACTAGCCTTTTGCAGTTCATGCACTAAGACACCCAGATCCCTCTGCACCTCAGAGCTCTGCAATCTCTCACCATTTAGATAATATGCCTCTCTTTCATTCTTCCTGCCAAAATGAACAATTTCACATTTTCCCACATTATGCTCCATTTGCCAGATCTTTGCCCACGCACTTATCCTATCTATATCTGTTTGTAGCCTCCTTATGTCCTCTTCACAACTTACTTTCCTACCATCCTTTGTGTCATCAGCAAATTTGGCAACCAGCCCATCTATCCCTTCATCCAAATCATTTATAGAAATTATAAACACCTGAGGCCCCAACATTAGTCCTGTGGCGCATCCCTTGTTATACCTTGTCAACCTGAAAAAGACACATTTATGCCCACTCTCTACTTCCTGTTAGCCAGCCAATCTCCTATCCATGTCAATATGTTACTCCCTATATCATGAGCTTTTATTTTCCTCAATAACCTTTGATGTGGCACTTTATCAAATGCCTTCTGGAAATCCAAGTACAACACATCCACCGGTTCCCTTTATCCACTATATATGTTACTTCCTCCAAGAACTCCAATAAGTTGGTTAAACATTATATCCCTTCCACAAAACCATGTTGACTTTGCCTGATTACCTTGAACTTAACCAAGTACCCTGTTATAGCTTCTTTAGTAATAGATTCTAACATTTTCCCCATGACAGATGTTAAGCTAACTGGCCTGTAGTTTCCCACTTTCCATCTGCCTCCCTTTTTGAGTAATGCTATCTTCCAATCTAATAGGAGCTTCCCTGAATCTAGTGAGTTTCAGATTTTTTTTTTTATTATTCATTCATTTGCTGGCTAGGGCCCACATTTATTGTCCATCCCTAATTGTCCTTGTTCAGAGTCTGCTGCATTGCTGTGTGTCTGGAGTCACATGTAGGCTAGATCAGGTAAGTATGGCAGATCTCCTTCTGGGGATTAGTGAACCAGATGGGTTTTTGAGACAATGGTTTCACAGTCATCATCAGACTTTTAATTCCAGATTTTTATTGAATTCAAATTTCACCATGTGCCATTACCAGTCAAGTGACAATACCACTATGCCACTGCCTCCCCAAAACCAATGCATCAATTATCTCACTAGCCACTTCTTTTAAGACCCTAGGATGAAGCCCATCAGGGCCCAGCACTTGTCAACCTGCAGCTCCAATAATTTACTTAATACCACTTCTCTGGTGATTATAACTTTCCTGATTTCCTCCCTCCCTTGCATTTCCTGATTCATAACTGCTTCTGGGATGTTACTTTAGAGTGAAGACTGATGCAAAATACCTGCTCAATTCATCTGCCATTTCTTTTGTTGAAGTTATTTTAAAACTTAATTTAAAAAAGCAGCCCTCCAGCCCTCGCTCCTCACACCTCGTTGCGCCCCCACCTAATTCATGCCATCTCATGCCACCACCCACCACTCCATGGCCCCTCAGACCCCTATGCCACCATATGCTCAATCCACTATGTCCTTTTATATCCCAATGCCACCCTTTGCCCCTCCACACAACTTCATGGTTCCTCATACCCTCTATTCCAACCCATGTCCCCCATTCATCCCCATAGCCCGTTATAGCTCCAATGCCAACTCATGCAAATCCATGCCCCCTACCCACCACCCTTTTCTCTTACCCCCTCCATGCCAACTCACTATCATGGGCAAATATCAGGAAACATGCTGTGTTTGGATGAAATCACTGTTTGAAAAAAAACTCTCATTGATTAAAAAAAACATTTAATACCACTATGCCACTGAAATTCCATCAAGTAATCTCTTATGAAAACATGTATCTCTATTCTACAATCACTTGGAACTGTCAATTAAACTGCTCACTTAACAGGCCCTCCACTGTAATAATGTTAGGTTGTGAAATCAGTCATACAGCACCAATCCTATAAGGATAACCCTCAGGCTTATGTCAACAGAGAGAATGAAATATCAGGCATTGCTTTTTTTTAAAACTCCACAACATTTTTAAAATTTAAAGTCCTGCTGAGTTAAATGGCTTGAGAGCTTTGACAGTCCCAATGAACTTTGACAGTTCCAATGAGTTTTGACAGTTCTTTGACAGCTTGATAGGTCTTTGACAGCCTGACAATTCCAACGAGGTTATGCACTTTTTACACACAATCATGTTTACTTTTAACAATCCCATAGGGCACCTGACCTGTCCCAAAGGATGCCTTACCTCTCTCAACAATGTCCTAAGATCATATCCAACCATACATCGGGAACATCATTTTAATAAATTTGCATCTAATTATAAGCCCAGCTCGCCGGAATCATTCCCTCTCGCTGGATCATCTGGGCATGTTGGCATGATTGCGTGCCGACACGTTTCACAACTGTACAGAAAAGGTATTCGCCTGGCAAGCTGGACTTTGAGGGGAACTTGGAGGTGAGTGCGCACAACGTTGCACAACGCTCATGAACATTGCCCATAGGACATCAAGGAAGAGGCGCTGCGCATTCAGCGGGGAGCACAGGTAAGTTGTTCTTTTCTGGCTGGTCCTCAGTGTGGTGCCGGCTCTAGGTCTCCAGTGCAGGTCAGGCCATTAGGGTGGGGGGCAAGGCAGCATGGACTGATGGAAGTACACAAGCACATATAAGGGTGAGGGGGGTGAGGGAAGTGACCACGCACTTGGAAAAGCTTGCCAAAAGTAAGCATTCTTCCACAACAGAGACTATTCAGCTGCAGCTCCATTGACATGCTTGGAGTAATGTGGTCTTAAGCTTTTCTGCCACTCAAGCAACAAAAAAGCATAAAAGTGCCACCAAATGCTCCGGAACTTTTCATCCCTCGGCTGCAGACTGCAAATTAATGTGTGTTTTAGCAGGCAGCAGAACAGTCGCTGACTGGGCAAGTTGTAGAATCCCTTTGTGAAAGGTGGCCATGCAGCAGTCACTGGTGGAGGCGCTCACAGCCCCTTGCAACAATGTCTTTATTAAGCTTTGGACTGGTATCCATCATGGTTCAAGCTAACAGTGCAGCCTTGCAGTGTGGGTTAAGAGAATGCATGTGCCTGAGCTGAGAGCATAGCATGCAGTCCAGTGTCCGAAGCTACCACCAATTGGTCAAGTGGAGTGAGGCGGAGGTAGGTGGGGTTTCGGACAGCCAATGAGCACAGTACAAACTGTCCATCCAAGCGGTGGCCAGCAATCTCCTGCATGCGTGAAGGGAACTTGAGACTTAACAAAGAGAGGTCCTTAGTTCACATATGCTAATACACACGTATCTCTCTTTGATCCTGCAGGAGGAGAACTTCAGGATCATGGAGCCTGGTGATTTAGCGCTGTGCCTCGTGGCTTACAGGGAGCAGAGAAGAAGAAGAAGAAGAGAGCAACGGAGGCGCCTGGCTCAGCAAAGAGAGGAGAACCTCCCTCAAGGTGAAGGGGTGGCAGGGCCTGCTGGAAATAGCTGAATATCCACAGCGAGCCCTCGTTCATCAGTGCTTTGCTAGGCCAAAGGTCTATAGACAGTACTTGTCATTCCTGCAAGTGACTGAGAACCAATGTCACTGAAGACTGCACATGTCTAGCGAACTGATCGGTCACATATGCCACCTGCTGCAGGATTTGGCACCATGGGGATATGGAGGGCATCCACTGCTAGTGGCCATGAAAGTGACTGCAGCGCTCAATGTTTTATGCCAGTGGCTCCTTCCAGGGCGTCACAGGTGGTCTGTGTGGGATCTCGCAAGACTCCGCATACAAGTGTGTCCAGGTGGTCATGGGTGTCATTTTTGTGAAGGCATAGAACTTTTTGCATTTCACCCAGGATCAGGAAAGCCAGGAAGCAAGAGAGTTGGTATTTTTCCCGATCTCTGGTTTTCCACAGGTGCAGGGTGCCATCGACTGCACTCACGTGGCACTTAGATCTCCATGGCAACAAGAAGTCAACTATGCCAGCCACAAGGATTTTAACTTGCTGAACGTTCAGCTGGTCTGCGACCACCACAAACACATCCTACAAGACTGCACACGATTCCCAGGGAGTGTCCACAAGAAAGCTGAGATTTGTGGTGATCTCTGGTTTTCCACAGGTGCAGCGTGCCATCAACTGCATTCACATGGTGCTTAGATCTCCATGGCAACAAGCACGCCAACCACAAGGGCTTCCACTCGCTGAATGTTCAGCTGGTCTGCGACCACAACAAATGCATGATGCAGGTCTGTACACAATAGCTTGGAAGCGTCCATGACTCTTACATCCTCAGCAGGTCTCAGATCTCTGACATCTTCCAGGGTCCACAGAGGCTGCAGGGATAGCTCCTCAGGGACAAGGGCTACCCACAGAGGGTGTGGCTACCCACAGAGGATGCCTATGCGGTGGCCTCAGAATGCAGCAGAGCAACGGTATAACAAGGCTCATGCTTTGACCTGGACTTTGGTGGAGGAAATGATAGGCATTTTGAAAATGAGGTTCTGGTGCCTCAACAGGTTCGGTGGAGCACTGCAATACAGTCCCCTGAGGGTGTTGCGCATCATTGTCGCTTGCTGCGCACTCCACAACCTGGCGCTGCAATGGGGGGAGATGGAAGAGCTGCACGTCTCCTCTGATGAAGAGAACATAAAAGGGGATGCCAGTGATTAGGTCCTCGAAGACAAGGATGCCGGCAATGAGGCCATTGCACTGGCCAGGCGAGGCAGGTGTGCTCGGGAGGCTCTCATAGCTGCAAGATTCGTGGAGGATGATGATGAGATGCAGTGAGGACAGTCCTGATATCCTCACCTTGAACCTGTGAATATTTGACCCCTGTGTGGCTGATAGCAGTGCACATACCCTCAGTGCTCAGACTCATGTCATGGAGATGCAGCAGAGGCCCTAATAGTCACTAGATTCCAGGAGGATGATGACGACATACAGTGAGGGCACTCCATAGATCTTCACATTGCCTCTGTGAATGTCTGACTCCTGTCTGGCTGAGGGCAGCTCTGTGATCAGAGTCATATTGCAGAGGTGCAGTCATGAAACTTTAAATGCACCTGATCCTTTGTCAGCCTCCAGCACCCAATCCCTTCAGGAGCACACTGACCGGTCACAGATGCTGAAGAGATGGAGGGGGCCAGCCCCACCCCAAAGGTGCTGAGAGCCACAGAGAGAATGATGGAACTCTGTGACACCTGCCCACAACATTCTGGCAGCAATGACCAGTGCCATCGAGGTGCAGGCATCAGTATTGTGTCCAGTGAGTGTGAGGCTGGACCATCACTTTGGTCTAAAGGTTACACGCTGCACAAGAAAGAGGCCCTGGACTGAGACACCTGCCTTTATCTTGTGCAGGAACCAGGGTTTCACATCTGAGTGACACAAACACTGCTCATCATAACAAGGAGCCATAGGCAGGGAGACATTCTTGCGAGTTTATTTACAATCGTGAAGATTATGTACAAGTGATTAACATCCGTACCCAGGCTGTGCAACTATATCTTCGTAACCTTCCTAACCATGCTGCTATATATTAGTGCTTCCCGGACATCCACAGTGGAGGTGGAGGCCGCCTGCTGACTGCAACGCTTCACTTGTGATGATTTTGGCAGGCGCCCTCTGGAGTACCGAGGACTGGAGGGCCCCGGCCTACTTTTGGAGACCTACAGTGTAGGAGTGGCACCATCCTCGACATGTGAAGCTGGAGCTACTGAGGTCACAGGAAGAGGGGATTCGGATGGGCTGGACACTCGGAGTCAGTTGGATGGGTGGCCCTGGGGTGTTAACCTGCTGATCCTCCTCACTATGGATGTCCAAGGGCCCCTGGCTGACTACTTAATGAAAGGGTAAACTGTAGTGAGATTGAGCTGGCCTGCATCCCTCTTCTGTTGAGACTGTTGGAGGCCAACTATGGTGTCAGCGATGGCGTCCAGCCTGCGCAGCAGTGCAGGTCTGATGTCCTGGACCAAAATCTCCACAGCGACCTCCATCCCACCAGTGTTGACCTCGGTACATTGCAATGCCAGCGCTCTCGCCTCAGACTGAAGGCAGACGGACTCCTCCATCGTGCATTGCAATCTGAAGAGTGCAGCGGGCATTCCTTCCTGATGTTCCTGGCCTTGCCTTTGCAGGTCCAGCAACTGAAGTATGACCGAGTCCAGAGGCTCATTATCTGACTCGGACTCAGCAGATTTCTGGCCCACAGCAGTCCTTCGCGTGCCGAAAACCTGGGAAGTCCCTGCCTCCACCTGCTGTGAAACAGACAGTGCGATGTGCCCACCAGACTGTGACCCCAAGACTACTCTAGAGCTAGGTCCGACTGAGGTGTGTGTCTCTGCGCTGATGGAGGGTGTGGGTGAGCTGTGACGGGTCTTCAATTAGGGTGTCATAAGATTCTTCTTCCGAGGTGTCTTTGGGACTTGAATCAAGGACCTGGCTCTTGGACCCCTTTGGCTGTTTCTTAGGTGTGCCTGTGAAAGCAAGGAGAGAAAATGAGTGCATGGCAGGGGACTGTGGAACAGGGGAACTCACTCCGGCATAGTTGCACTGCTGGATACTCACTTAGTTGAGCACTGTCGACCTCACCGTCAGCACAGGAATGGTCCAGATCGTCACCAGCCAGCTGCATGACTATTCTCAAAGTCTATGAGGACCTTGATGTCTCCACCAGTCTGTGACCTTTTCCTTTTGTTGTGTGCCAGCTGGTCCTGCATGAAAATAGACGGAGAGAGTGTAAGCAGGACACCTGTTAGGCTAGATGAGAAGGATGCCTTGCACGTGTGGATGGTGAGTGGTGCCATAGATGGGATGACACGATCTGCAAGGCAAATGAAAGTGTGTGTGAGAGAGTGAATGGTAATGTCCCTTGAACTGGCAGTGAGTGAGATCCCTGAGGACATGTGATGGGTTTGTGAGTGTGCGCATGGAGAGCGGATGAGTGTGTGCGTGGTGGAATGGATGAAATCATCCATCCTCTTTCAGCAATGGGTGGCTGCCCTCTTTTGCAGGGCATTGGCACTGACCACTGCTGTCACCGCCTCCCATGCTGGATTGATGACCTTGCTTGCTGGTCTTCACCCAGAGTGGGGATGGAGGACATCATGGCAGGCCTCCACTGCATCCAATGGGTGCCCCAGGGAGGCATAGCTAAATCTGGGGGCAGCCCATTTCCTCCTTTTGGCAGCCATGACTCTGCAGCAGCTTGCAATCCCTTAGAGAGTGCTAGCTCTGTGCAGGGGCGGCCTTTAAATATGACGCCCGGATTACTCACTGCCTGAGGTGACGGCGGGGCAGGTGAATCAGAGGCTGCCTCGCCAATGATCCGGCATGTTTCCAGGGAATAAATTATTAGTGAGGCTTGGGACAATACAGCGCAAAAATCTGCCATTGCGGCCAGCGGGTTAAACATCATTTTGCCGTCCCCTAACGCACTTTGTGCAAGTTTGAGACGATTCCGCCCACAGCCTGCTGTTTCCTTTTTGACATGGCGATTAGTGTCCTCTGAGACTTGAATTTACGTGTCCCTAATAACTATGTTCTGAATGTCTTCATTTTCAAAATAATTAGGAAACCATTTAATCCTTATACTTACCTTCTTCCATCTGGCATTTCACTCAGTCTTGTAATTGGGAAGACAGAAAATAGACAGCATCAGATACAAAGAGATCTGAAACTAGTTTTCCGAAAATATTTCAAATGGTATTTGGCTGTCAGCCTTGGATTTGTAGTGCCACTCTCACCTCTAGTGCCACTCTCACCACTCTCACCTCTAGTGCCACTCTCACCACTCTCACCGCTAGTGCCACTCTCACCTCTAGTGCCACTCTCACCACTCTCACCTCTAAGCCAGAAGCTGTGGGCTCATTCCAAAGGCTTGGATATTGAATTTGATCTTGTCCCACTTTCAGGGCTTGACTTGGCGCTGCAGGAAACTGAACCAAGCCTAAACATGGTTTGCACAAATTTGGAAATAGGGACCACACCTACCCAGACTGGAGGCAGACTGTCTCACTGCTATGCAACTGTTTTATGACTTAAAAACTAGAGCAGTTCAAGTCAATTTGTGCTACTTGAGCACATACTGTAGGCTGACACTTCACTGTAGTACTGAGGGAGTGATGCACTAATGGAGGTGTTGTCCTTTAATGAGATGTTAAGGCAAGATCCTGTGAAGCCTCTTAGATACGTGTAAAAAATCCCATGGCAAAAGCAGGGGAGACTTCTTGGTGTATTTGCTAATATTTATCCTTCAATGATCTTAGCCAAAACAATTTAGTCATGTTTAGAGTTAGGGTCAGGCTGTTTGTGGGACTTTGCTTGCACAAATTAACTGTCCATTTCTTACATTTCAGTAGTGACTATACTTTCATTGGTTCTGAGGACATGAAAGGCATTATATACACTTTTTTCATTAAGCAATCGACTTCCAATCAGTCAAATGGCTGTCAGTTGCTCTGAAGTCCCTTTCATCTTGGGCTCAAGAGTAGCTGGAGCACTAACTAGTTAGAAAAGTGGTGAATAAAAAATGGACATTACAAGCATAGTTGACCTGAATCGTAATTTATTTGGGAGTTCAGGAAGCACTACTTGTGGATCACACGTGACGCTAATGTTCTGACTCCTCTCTGGATGTGGACAAATTGTGTCATATGGGGAGAATCATAAGTGAAAATGAAGACAAAGGAAAGGCAAGAGAAAGCAAGGTACTTATCCACTGATTTCTGAGTTAGTTCACGCTCTACAAGCAGATATTGTTTCATCAAAATAATCTAAACAGCATGAATCACCATAACTCCTTTTCACTGTTTTATTTTAAAAACTACATCATATTTAATAAATATGTTTTTCAAATGATTAAATCATAGAATATTACAAAAGGAGGTCATTTGACCTGTCAAACCTCTGCAGTTTCTTTGAAAGAGTTGTCCAATTTAGTCCTATACCCAAGATTTTTTCCCATATCTGTGCAAATTAGTCCTGTTCAGGTACATGTCCAACTGCCTTTTGAAAGTTACTATGGAACCTGACTCCATCACCCAGATTTCAGATATTAACAACCCTCTGTGTGAAGAGATTTCTCCTCCTTGTCCTTCTAGATGTTTTGCCAATGATTTTAAATCTCTTACCTTGGGTTACTGATCCACTCCCAAAGGAAACCATTTCTCCCTACTTGCTCTACTAAATGGCTCCCCCTGGCCTCCCAAATCATTTAGAACACAATATCCCTATTTGGTCTCCTGTTAGACATATTTGCCCTGAGGAGCTAGCTTCTCCTGTGACTCCACATAATTGAAGTCCCTCATTTCCTGGTATCATTCTGGTAAACATCCTTTGCGCTGTTTCCAAAGCTTTGACAACCTGTCCAAAAGATGGTGCCCAGAAAGGCACACAGTGGGCAGAATCTTCCCAGGTTTACACTAGGTGCTGTAGTTTTATTGCGCTTTACCTGTCAGGCACAATGGAAGCTCCCCATGCCGTATCATCCCAATCCCACTGCATTTCCAGGAAACATGCCTTTCCATGGTGGCCGGGCTCTCATTTGCCTGCCATGCCATTACCTCACCGCTTCATCACGCCAAGCACCACATTTAAAGTACAGCTGCGCGCACACCTCTCAGCGCTTCCAGATCAAGACTGCTGCTCGGAAGACGGGATGGCCCCGAAAGGCAAAAAGATTGCAGCCTCACACTTCAGTGACACGTCCGTCAAGCATCTTTTCGACACCATGGAGGCCCGCCATGATGTCCTCTAGCCCCGCTCTGGCTGCAAGGTGGGCAGCTGCAATGCCAATCCAACGTGGGAGGTGATGGTCATCGCCAATAACCTGCAAAAAGGGACAGCCACCCAGTGCCGCTACAGGATGAATGGTCTCATCCATTCCACCAGGGTAACTCACTGTTCTCATCACTTTCAACTCACACGCTCACAAATCCATCACACATTCACAGGGATTGCACACCTCAAGGGACAACACCACTAACTCTCACTCACACCCTCACATCTCCATCTCCATAAGACTCATACCCTCTCTAGCTCACGTCCTCATTCTGTCCATGGCTTCGCTCACCACACAATCATTCCACAGTGTCATGCGTCCTGCTCACACTCTCTCCATCTGTTTTCATGCAGGAGAAGCCAGCTCTCATCAGCAGGAAGAGGTCCCAGGCTGTAGGTGAAGTGGCCCACATTAGGCCCCTCACTCACTTTGAAGAATGTGCCATCGCGCTGACTGGTGAGTACATGGACCATGCCTGCGGTGATGGTGAGGTCGGCGGCGAACACCCTCGTGAGGATCCTGCACCAGATCATTCCACCCTCAACACATTGTGAGTGAGCTCTCTCCTGCTTTTGACTCTGCTGCCATGCATTAATTATCTCTACTTTGGCTCACAGGGAGCTCTGCCAAGTGACTGACATCCTTAGCTCCACCCAGGTCCTCACCTCCAGCCAAGAGGACACCTCCTCCATTGGGAAATAAGCAGCTTGGAAGACCCGTCACAGCGCTTACCCACACCCTGCACCAGCACAGAGACAAACACCTCGGTGGGACCTAGATCTAGGGCAGAGTCTGGTTCACAATCTGATGGTCACCACACGGATACATGTCCACAGCAGGAGGGGACAGGTTCAGCCGAGCTCCCTGGCATTCAGAGGACTCCTGGGGAAGTGGCATCTGTGAGTCTGAGTCAGATGACAAGCCTCTGAATTTGGCCCTCTAACTCATCCTGGAGAGTCAGCAGAAGGCGTGGGAACATCATGCAGAGCTATTGGAAGCCCTCAACAGAGTGGCATGTAAGTCAGAGGAGTGTGCCCACCTGCTGAATTTGCATGTAAGGAGATATCGTGGGGAGGATGGCAGATGCCATGGAGACCCTGGTCCTGCAGAATGCAGAGCGGTGTGTTGACCTGCACTCACATCGCGTGAGCCATGGGCAACTTCATGCAGTGGCCATGCGAGAGGGAAATGGGGCACCTCGGCATCCCTTCAGGTGCTCCTTCCCCCCAAGGCATCAGGCCAGGACCCTTGGGAACCCAAAGGGAGGAGAAGCAGCAGCTGGACACCCCTGGGTCATCCACTCAGGAATCTCAGATGCTGCCCTCTCCCTCCGAGTCCCCTTTGCCTGTGATCACTTGACCTCATCCTCTGTCACCACAGAGGAAGCAGCTGGCCAACAGGGGATTCTGGAGGGAGAAGTGTATGTGTGAAAGGCCTTTTGGAGCCTCGTACAAGTACTCTCTCATGTTCTCGGATCCTTCACATACCACACTCATCTCAAGGTCATGAGCATTTTCAGTGCTGCCTACTTTTTTCAGTTGTCCACCTGAGTTGACCTGCATCTCTGCTCACCCAATGATCACACTCCCATGCAGCTCCTGATCTCGCCCACCACGACTGTCGTTTCACTTTCGATTTAGACTGCATGGTCTTGATTCACCTTTTTATAAGCTTCCCCGTCTTTTCCCCTTTCCCAGTGACCCATTTACTTTCCTCCATCACTGTTAACCCCCTCTGGTGTGACCTACCAAACACAACCTTTATCCTTCGGGGATGTCCAGGTGAATGTGCACATTTCCTTCCTTCCCAAAAACACCACCCCCATCTACATTCACCTCCCCGAACTCCTCCTTCCCACCTCCAGGCTCGTGTCTGCCTCTGAGTCCCCACCAACCACCCTTGCTGTCCCTTTTAAAGCTACCATAGAACCCTCACCCTCCCACCCTACTGCCTCACACTGCTCTCGGTCATTCTCACCATTCCCTCACCACTCCCACCCTCAGTTCGCTCCCCAGGAAGCAGTTATGGATTCATCAGAGCCCTCCCTAGCACGTTTGCCTAGACATCCCCCCCTCCGGACCCCTTCCCTCTCTGGACCCCTTTCCCCCTCCACACCCCTTCCCCCCTTGGAACTTCTTCCCTCCTTGGAAACCCTTTCCCCCTTTGACGCCCTTTCCCCCAGGACTCCCCCTCCCACAGGTCCTCCCCCGGACTTCACTCAGGCTTAGTCTTACCCCCTTCCAGACTCCTTCAGGCACCGTTACTTCTTCAACCACCCTTAGTCCTTCCCCCCTCATCACTCTTTCCTCCACCCTTCTTCCTCCATCCTTACTCCCTCCCCTCTCCATATTCCTTCCTTCCCCTGGTCTTCTTCCCTTCTCCACACTCCTTCCTCCCCATGGATTCCCTCCCCTCTCCTCACTTCTTTCCCCCTCTGACCTCCTTCCCTTACACTTTCCACCCCCCTTACACCTACCACCCCAGTTGCTATTTTCTCCCCTGTTACCCACTTCCCCCTCCTAACCTCCCCCGACATCTTCATTCCCTCCCAACCTCACCCCATCCTGACACCTTCCTTTCCCCACCTCCCAACCCCACCTCCACTGACACCTTTATTCCCCCCTGCCAACCTCACCTCATCCTGACATCCCTTCCTCCCAGTTGATCCTAGACCTTCCTCTCCCACCCTCCTGATATACCTTCCACTCCTAAACATAGCTAGGCCTCCCTCTCCACCCCTCGACCATCATCCGTTGTCAACGGTGACTTTCCATCTTCCGCGAGCTGCTTCGCAGTAGAGCCATGTCCATAAGAATCCACCCAGCAGTAATGTTCCTCCAATGTGCCATTGCTGTCAGGCTCCAGCATCTTCTGCTCCTCGGATGTCCACGATGTGACCGAAGCCCTGGTCGTGAGTCCCAACCCCTGCACGTCAAACTTGGTCAAGATGTGTTCTGCACAAGTGTGTAATCATGCTGACGTGGGCAGATGATCCAGCTGGGGGGACGATTCCAGCGGGCTGGCCTTACAATATGTAGTTGTATTACAATGAGGTTCCCAACGTCTGATGGCGGGAAACGTGGCCCACCATCGACAGGCTGAGCTGATGATCGCAAACTGGTTTCACGTTGCTGTGAGTCTGGTTTTTGGCCTTCTCGCCATCTTGTCCACTCACGCTGCCGAGTTGCGCGATGCCAGCTGGTACGGAAGATTCTGCCCAATGTTCCAGCTGAGGCTTAACCAGTGATTTGTCAAGGCTTTGTTGTTTTGTATTCAAAGCCCCTATTTACAAAGCCAAGTATTCTGTACACTTTCTTAACTTGCTCTGCCACATACACAGTTTTGTGAAAATATTCCCCCACATTCCTCTGCTAAGAATATTTCCATTTAGGTTATTGGCACATATCAAAATTACTTACTGAAGAAAACTATAAGCAATCATTAATTGTTATACTGTGTAACATGACAAATCATAGAACATCTAATTTATTTCTATACCTCCTAATCCTATATTAATTACAACTAAATGTTATTGGGAAACATTTTTGGATACAAGTTAAATAAAACCTAAAATGGATAACATTTTTAAATTAATTTCATATTGAATTTTAAATCAAATTAGGAAATATGTGTCATTATTTTCCCCTCAAAGCTCCTTAAAATATATAATAGTATATGGCAGCATGCTGCATTATGGATTTGCTTCTGCTGTTGGTATTCCTAGCTGCTGCGTTGTCATTCTAAGTCATGTTAGTGTGGGAAGTACTGAGCACAGGACAAACATTTTCCCCCAGAGAATGGGAGAAAACTGAAGGGTAAAACACCCAGAAGCTTTGATTCACTGTCAGGCCTCGTATCTGCCTTTTCATCTATACTTGACAATTGGTGCAGTGACAGCAGAAAGGGAGGAGAAAATCTGTCAGAGATCAGTTTACCATTCATAGATTAAATATTTACCTCAACCCATAAGCTAAAACAACAGCCATTGAGATAGCTTAAAGAATTGCTCATGTCTTTTTTTATTGGGCTGGTATTTCCATGTCATTAGCAGAAGGGTCAGAAACTTGAGGGCACAAGTTTAAGATGATTGGCAACTGAACCAGAAGATAGATGATAAATTGTTTTTATTCAGTGAGTTGTTATGATCTGGATTACACTAAAAAAAAGTTGTGGAAGCAGATTCAATTGTAACCTTCAAAAAGGAAATGTATAAATACTTGAAGAGAGCTGACAGAGGCACAGGGCAGGATTTTATGAGGTTGCGGGCTTGTTCAGCACCAGTCCACCCCACAGCCATAACATTCTGTGGGAAGGTTAAATTGGCTAACAGTGGAACTTCCATCCCTCATTCGTGAGGAAGTCCCGGCAGCTCCATCACTCCTGGCAGTGCCAAGGCTCAGTAATGGGAACCGCCGGGACTGCAGGAAGAAGACCAAAGAGGAACATGGTTGGCCCAGGAAGGTAAGCCCCAGGGTTTTAGGGTGGGAAGTGTTGTAATATGGGTACTTTAGATGTCTCAATGATGGGATCTTGAGACTTGTATATTTAAACATGAACTATTTATTATTAGTCTTTATTTACAGATCGCAGGTTGCTGTCATGCGTGGTGCTGTTACCTCCATGCAGGCTGGTTCCAGAGTGTTCTTTCTAGAGACTATTCTGGCAGAGTCTATTACCATGTGACTCTATGCATCATACCATGTGTGGTGCTATTCTCCAGCCCCATATTAATCTTTGCTCTGCCAAGCACCTTTACATTACAATGGCACGCAGGCACATCATACAACAGGGAGGATCCTACAGTCCAGGAAGGGAGGAGAGTGGGTAGGGGGCTGGGTTCTGTTGGGCAGGCAGCACAGAAGAAACACGTGTACAATCCAGCCCAAGATGTGCCAAAAATCCTCCCTCTGTGTTATGTGAAGTGTCATTGAAGTGTCTAGGCTGAAGCTTTATGAGCTGCAAATTATGCCAACATCTGCAATTCAGAGATGCACATAGTTTTCTTCCTTTGGTGGCAGTTCCTAATCTTTGTTTTATTCACCTTTATAGAACTTAAATCCTCACCGAAAATTAAGATTCAATAATATGATTTTTCGCTGTATTTGCAGAAATCACCTGGCATTAAAGTCCGTCCAGGATCAACGTTAATTCAGGTGAACAACATCACACACCTACAAGAACGTGATGATTATGGCTACGAGTGCTTGGATGGCAAAGACTGTAACAGCTTCTTCTGCTGTTTCGAGGAGTGTCGTACAGGTGCATGGAGGCAGGGTCGAATACATATCCGTATTACCAAAATTGATTCCTACTCTAGAATATTCTTCCCTACAGCATTTGGTCTGTTCAATCTCGTTTATTGGATTGCATACCTTTACCTATAAAAAATACATTCAGTGACATAAGAAGAGGAAGAATAAATCTGCAGTGGTAGAATTTTAGTCTATACAACATTTGATTGTGTTGAAATCATTAAAATGCAATGGTTCAATATTAACACCTTCAACAAAAGAAGAATAATGTGAAAAAACAAGTTTTCTATCATTATCTTTGAATCAGTTGACTTACTGCCAAATGTGCAGCTTACCTTGAATTCTTGTGCCATACACATGAGTCATGCACATTTTCAAATAATGATATTTTTCAAGATATAAATTTGATAAAATACATACATTTATATTCATTTTAACTCTTGCATTTTTGTCATATGGCAGACAGCTGATGGATAGTTGACTTGCATTGCAACTTGGGCAGTTTCAACAGACAACCATTATGTAGGATAAATCTACAGAATCCCAATTATTCATTTCAGGAAGAACAATTTAGTTCTAAATTCTAAATGGAATTAAATCTAATTTAAATTGGAACACCAAATATCAAATGCTTAACTATGAGCTGCAAACAAGCCCATTTTCTGCTCAATACTTTTACTCTAGTTTACAAGACTTAGTGGTATTTTGACCAAAAATATAAACACAACTAACCTATAGCACATTTTCAAACTGAAGTTTTTACAGTCGTCTACAGTAACACATACTGCATCACTAAACAGTGTGATTTCTAATAAAGTATTCATATAAGATATGTAAAATTCAGCATAAAATCCATCAATAAATACATTTTGACATTATCATGATTTGCTGATCATGTTTGCATTTTATAAAGACTAAGTGCACTTAACATCAATGTGATCTTGGTCAGCAAGCTTTGATATGACACAAATTATCCATCTTGGGGTGCTGTTATACTTAGCGGGGTGCATATCCTCCAGGCCCCAAATTATTTCTTAGCCCAGGGAGTCGGTTGCCTGAATTTTATTTGGGTGACTTTGCACTTGAATTGCGTTACACAGCTTGTATCAATATAAAGTAGTTTCAGCTTTGCATCAGTGCAATCTGTGTATTATAACTGGCTAATAAATATATCAGGTTTTATAACATAATTTCAATGTCTTCAGTCTAGCACCCTGGAAAGTCCTGTACGTACAACCTGCCAGGAGATACTGCTGTACATGTTGTGCAGCCATACTAGGTTGTAAACCCATAAGTATGCTTTATGGTGGGTGATACAAAGCCTTAACAGCAATTGAAAATGAGGATCTATTGGTAATTTTGAGAACAACTATAAAAATATATCTATAGAAAAATTGTACAGCTTCTCTAAATATTATCATAATCTCAAAGGAAGAATAATATCCAAAAAATACAGTGTAAGATGGATATTACATTTTTATATGGAACAGAAACCCCAGCATTATATTCATTCCTGATATGTATATAAAGGAAAGTGGGCAATAATAAATGCAAATGTTTTTTGTGTATAAAATACACATGTTAATGTGGATCTAAGCAAATGTTTTGCACTATTCATCAAAATGCTCACATTAAATAATATGGCTTTTATATAATCCCATTTAATATCTAAGCTCAGTACCTAAATCCAACAAATTAAATGTTTACTGACATTTCTTAATAATTCAGTAATATATACATTTCAATGAATCTACTGAGTTTTGACATTTGGACACAATATAGCGAATGTCACTAGAATTTTATACAACAAATATTATATTTTACTATTCAATTTTTGTTACCAGTTCTTCAGTTCTTTTCAGCTTTCATCTTCCTTGCCTGAGTATCTGTAACATCAGAAGTTAGTAATAGTTATTCTAGAGAGCATTTAATGAAAAGTGCTTCAGGTTAACAAGATGAATGGTGCCAGCACATTTTTATTCACAGTGTCTCAACCTTACCCACTGCTAAATTTATTGTAAAACAGAATACTTCAGTATGCATACCATACTTCAATGTATCCTATATTATGAGCATTATATTAAAACAAATAGAAAAAAAGCTTAAAACCTAATTATAGAACTGGAAAGACAGATTTATCTCTTCTCTACCTTTGTCGCTATCGTTTGCTCAATTCAGCCATAATTTGGCTTTACGCTATTCTACCAGAAAAATTATTACCTAAGAGATTCTATCTGGCTCACCTGAAAAGTGGAAGTTTACCTGTTGAAAAATATCGATTGAGGTGGTGGCAGAGAGCATTTGCCCCACAGTGCAATTTTAAGCAGGCAGTGCTCCCTGAGCTAAGAAGTGTTGTCTCACCCATAATATAATGATTGCTCTGGGCTTGTTGCCAACTGCCCAATCCATTTGTACTCGAGATGCCTGGTACATAAAGCACAATTTGCAAAGACGAAGCTTCAGGAGGAAGGTGTTGATTGAATTTTTATTTTGTTCAGGATGTCGCGTGTGCCTGTTTGGGTATAAGAAGGGTATAGGGTTGCTAATGTGTGATGGTTGTTGGTCCCCATGCTGGATTGTGTGGCAGGTCGTATGGCTATGGAGGAGCTAGGTCAAGCAAATACTATGTTTGTTTTGTTTTGAATGTGTTCAGAACTCAAAAGTTTTTGTCAATCTTGCAGGACTCAATCATTTCATTGACCTGTTCTGATCAAATAATTGGTAATATCTGAACTGCAGGTGAGAATGACTGAATGTCACCTAAGTGGCAGTAAAATTTTAATGTTCATCAATAAGGGCCTAAGTGACTTAAAGAAAATCGAAACATATTGTAATAAACTTGTGTATCGGACAGGTTTCTTGTTAGAAACAGATAACTTTATTTGCAGAACTCTTTGAGAAGCTACATGCTTGAACCAGGTCCACAATTGGAAAAATTCACCACTAGGATTACCCATACTTAGGGCTGATTCATCTGTACAGTCCAATGATCCTCAAAGCGGTATGAAAGGTTTTACTTACATTCACTACAATATTATCAGGAATAAAGGGGGAAATTTCCCAGGCAAGGAAGATGGGTTTGCATGAGTGTGGGGAGTTAAATCTCCTAAAAGCGACATCAGCTTAGGGTTCTGACATCATTTGGCCCATTTCCAGGTTTCACTGAGGTGAGGTTGAAGGGGAGCAGGGAACCCCCTTGGACCTGTCTAAGAAATTAAGGTACTTAAAAAGCCAATTGAGCCTCCTTTTAGCGCTGAATCGTTGATATTTTCAACCAGTTTCTTAACCTGTTACCAATTCTCTAGGGTCACTGAGGTGAGTGCATAGTACCCATCACTAGAAAGACATTCCACCTCTCCCCCACCCTCCACAACTCCCCACCCTCACCTCATCCCTGCCGGTTGCTAATTTGTACACTGAAGAGCTGCAACCATGACCAGGTGAGAGGCTACTATCACAGCTGGACAAGTGATTGTCAACTTGTTAGAAGTAACTTCACCTGCTTAGCTCTTCACTCACGCTCAACTGCACTTCCCAGCTGGCAGCCTTTACTGCAGCATGGCAGCAACTTAAGCAGCTCCACCTTGTACCTCTGATGAAGGACAAGAGCAGAAGCAACACCAACGCCAGCAGGAACAGCAGGAGCAACACTAATAGCAACAACAGGATGAGCACCAGCTGCCATCTCTTCAGCCACAAGCCCCTCCAAAGGGCAGAGGTGATGGACACAGAGATCGAATTGGAAGGAGGCAAGACCCCCAAAGACAGGGTCTACGAGCACAAGATCAGCTCTCCTGACATGTTTGATCTACAGTGCTTCAAGAGGCTCAGATTGTCATAGCAAGTCACTGCTAACACTTGCAGCCTCCTGGAACAAGACTTTCTTCCCAGTGGACCAGGTGGGCACACTTTGCCAGTGGTCAACAAGGTACCCATCACTAGAAAGACATTCCACCTTTCCCCACCCATCCACAACTCCCCACCTCCACCTCATCCCTGCCTGTTGCTAATTTGTGTCCTCTCCTGTAAGGAGAGAAAGCAGAGAAGTGTTGGTGTTCCAAACGAATTATGTGAAGAGGGCAGGACACCATTTGTGGAGGGTGACTGTGAGGCATGGGTGCAAGAGGGCAATAGGCTGAGGGTGAGTGAGAGTGTTGGCTGCTCAGATAGGGATGTGAAGTGTCTCAAGGAAGGTGAATGAGTGATACTGCAAAGTGGGTTTGGCTGAGGAGTATTGTTCAGGAAAATGCTGGGAAAGTTTGGCACCTGAAAGTGTTATGCCACTGTAATAAACTTGGAGTGCAGGGTGGGTTTCTTGTAAGAAACAGTAACCTTTATTTACAGACTCCTGTTGAAGCTACATGTTTGTTCCTATGCCAAGGCAAAAAGCTCCTCCCCTAAGATTCCCCACGCTTAGGGCTGATTGATCTATAGTCACATGATCCCCAAAATAGTAAGAAATGGTTTAACCTACAATTATGACATACCTTCCCCTTTAATTTTGTTTTACCCTCTTATTTACAAAAACATCTCCACCCATATTATATACAATTCTATACAGCTTATGCCATTATAAATTTAGTCTTTGAGGAGGTTTTCGGATTCGGGTAGAGCGACGCAACTCTACAATGGGAGGTTCTTCCATTGCATCAACTTGCACAGGAACCACATCATAAGAGACATCCTTAGACAATGGCAGTTCAGAATTATTTATAGCAACAAAGGCATTGTGTGTGTCTATTCTTTGTCGATCTGGTACCTCAGGTGTTGAAGTTTTGACTTCAATTTCAGGTGGAAGATTTCTCACCTTCTGAGATGATCCACGTGTTTCCTAACAATCCCATTTTCCACTTCTACCTGATAAGATAAAGGTCCTGTTTCAGAAACGATTATACCAGGGACCCATTTCGGTCCAGTTGTAAAATTTCATACAAAAGCTGTCTCTCCCACAATAAACTCTCGGGCCAGGATTTTATGGCCCTGTTGCAGGCAGGACCCGCTGCAGGCAAGGCAGTGCCCCAGCCAGAAGCCCACTGACTTACATCGGGACCAGAAGATCCCGGCAGCAGGCGGGTGCCTAAAATCCTGCCCTCGACCTTTACTGTGAATGTCATTATTCACTTTTTGACTGCTTTGATTTCTCTCCATCTTCCCCTCTAAATTAGGGAATACTAGACTCAATCTTGTATGAAGTCAGCACTTCATTAACAATTCTGAAGGTGTTAAACCAGTTGATGGATGAGAATTGTGCGATAGCTGAACAGAAATCTTGAAATTTGTGTTTCTAGTTTTCCCTCTGATAGTTTCTTCATACCTGTTTTAAAGGTTTGTTATGCTCTTTCTGTTAACCCATTGGATGAGGGATAATACAGTGCTGTTCTGATGTGTTTATCCCATTTAGGTTCATGAATCTTTGGAATTCAGTGCTAGTGAAAGCAGTACCATTATCTGACATGATCACTTCAGGTAAACCATGAACACTGAAACTCTGGTGCAGTTTTTCAATGTTTACAGATAAAGTAGGTGATATTACTTCAAACATGCCCATCCATTTGGAATGTGTGTCGATAATCACCAGAAACATGGTACCTAGAAATGGACCTACATAATCTAAATGTAGTCTAACCCAGGGTTGACCAAGGCACACCCACGGATGCAGTGGGCTGAAATGGGCAACTTCTGCTGTTTCTGGCAATGGAGACAGTTTTTCACAATTTTTTCAATATCACTGTCTATACCTGGCCACCAGATATAACTTTGTGCGAGCATCTTCACTTTCGAAATACCAGGATGCGCACTAAGAAGTTCTCATAATAATGGTTCTCTTCCTTGCACAGGGATAACTACTCTTGCTCCCCATAACAAGATACCATCTTGACAATTCAGTTCATATCTACGCACAAAAAATGGTTTTAATTCTTCAGGGACTTCTGCATTTTACCATCCTTGTAATACTTGTTCACGGACTCCTGCTAAAATTGGATTCTGATTTGTCCAATTCTTTATCTGTCTCGCACAGGCTGGTGAGGAGTCCATGAAATTCAACGCAAGTACTACCTCTTGAGGTACTGGTACATGTGTAATGCTATCTGGCAAAGGGACGACTGAGGGCATCTGCATTTGCTATATGCACACCTGGATGGTGCATAAAAGTGTACTCGTATGCCGACAAAATTAAAGCTCATTTTTGGATCGAGCAGAGGCTATTGGTGGGATTGCCTTATCGTCACTAAACAAAGCCAACAGTAGTTTGTGATCTGGCACTATGGTGAAGTGTTGACTGTGCAAATATTGATGGAACTTTTTTACTCCGAATACGATAGATAAGCCCTCTTTTGCAATTTGCGAGTATGCTTTCTCGGCTGCAGAAAAGGTTCTGGATACATATCCTACCGGCTTTTCAGATTTGATTCCTGTTTTTTCCTTTTTGTGTTTGCCACAGGGTTTTGTCTCATCCTTCATTTTGATTTCACAGATGGCCAAATTTCTCTCTGGTGAAATCTTAACTTGGTTCAGTACGAGTGTCGAGTTACCCATTCACACCTTGGAAAGTGCCATGACTTTTCCTTCTAATGCCTCTTTCATCTCAATCAACTGATTCTTCAATTCTTCTGTCCCCCTTTTATATCTTTTGGCTCCCTCCTGGAACATTGAACATTGTTGGATTTTTTCTTCCAACTGTTTCTTCAGTTGGTTCAGTGTGGCACTGTATTCGTTTTGCTTGTTTTCATGATTTTTCTGTGGGGCCAACTCTGACCTGAGGGATCCTTGCATCCTGTGAAGGTCCTTTGGTTCTTCCATCTCATTCCAAAAGACACCATCATATTCCCTTGTTAACTCAGGATTTCTTCCTGCTCTGACCGGAAAAAATTCTGACCAGTTTAGTTTGATTTCTTTCAACCAATCACAGCCCAGAGGGCTAGGCCCTTCTCCTGTTACAATTATTGACAGTTGGGCTGTCTATTGCCTGTATAATACAGGTACAGAGGCGATGCATTTCACATGTATAGCTTGTCCTGTAGATGTTTTCAACTGAGCGGTGGTTTTCTCCAAATTCAGTGGCTGGGTACCTTTTCTGAGGTACTTAAAGGTGTGTTCTCCCACCACTGTGGTTGATGCTCTGGTGTCAACCTCCAGTATCAGAGGTTTTCCTTTCACTTGAAGTGTAACTGTGATTGGTTCAGTTTTCCTGGCCTTCAGATTGTGTAGGGAATAAACGTCAGCCTCAGTAACTTCTGGCTCATCTATATTGTGCACTTCACTTAACTTGACCTGCTGTCTGAATGCCTATCTTGATCTAGCCCTGCACTGTTTAGCAACATACCCTTTTTTGTGGCAGTAGTGGCATTCTGCCTCTTTAAATCTACAAACTTCGGGTGTGTGATTTCCCCACAACAGTAACATTTTAACTTCTGGGTTATTGGTGAGCTGCTTCCAGTCTTTCTTTTTTATTTTTCTGACCTTAGGGACTGTGTCCCACTTCACGGTAGCCTCCCTGATCTTTGTGCCGCGCCTGGCAGCAGGTTCCCGCCCTAGCTGCAGAACAGGGCCATGTTGCACACTATGAAAAGCCTGAGAGTCCCTCTCACCACTCTCCATTGCTAACACTATCTCCACGTCGCACTTCAGGTCTATATCGATTTCTGTAAGCAAACCTTGCTGAATGGCATCGTCGTTTATGCCTCAGACCAAACAATCCCGCAACGTGTTGTTTAAAGTATCACCAAAGTCACAGTGCTCCGTTAACTGTTTTAACTTTACAACGTACGTTGTGATCGACTCACTGGAGGCCCTAACTTGAGAGTTAAACTTGAATCTTTGCATGATCACTGAGGGTTTAGACTGAAAATGTCCTTTCACGAGTTTTACTAGCTCGGTGAAGGATTTGGAATTTGGCGCGTTTGGAGCCGTCAAGCTACGGATTAGGTTAAAAGCAAAATACTGCAGATGCTGGAAATCTGAAACAAAAACACAAAATGCTGGAAAAACTCAGCAGGTCTGTGGAGAGAAAAACAGAGTTAACATTTCGAGTCCATATGACTCTTATTCAGAGCTGCTCCTGCAGACGCTTAGGAGAATTGCCTTCTGTTTCTCCTCTGCCGTTATTTTGTTAGCTACAAAGTGAAAACCTAAACGCTCAATGTATTGACTCCAGTCCTCGACAGATGAGTCGTACAGGCCAATTCTACCAAACGGAGGCATTGCTGGTGAGTATACTTCTTTTTTTAAATTTCCCTTAAAATATCAGAATACTCAGTCGTGAGGTCAGGTGCTGCGTTGGTGCTATTTATGCTCGTTGCCAATTCTAATAAATTTGGAGTGCAGGACCGGTTTCTTGTATGAACAGTAAACTTTATTTACAGACTCCTGGTGAGGCTACAGGCTTGTTCCCAGACCAAGGCTAAAAAGCTCCTCCCCTAAGATTTCCCGTGCTTAGGGTTGATTCGTCTATACAGTCACATGATCCCCATAACAATAAAAAATGGTTTAACTTACAATTATTACAGCCACTCACCTCTCATGCCTTCTTCAGGGCCTGGATCCTCTGGGTGCACTGTCTCCATGTTAGAGGGGGTGATACTCCTGCTGCTGACTTCCTCAGTTACTTCCATCCATGTTGCTTGGGAAGAGATGTTGCCCACTTCTCCCTATCTTTGGGAGAGCTCACCTCACTGCAATCCCTCAGATCCCAGAGCAGAATCAGCAGATAAGAGTGAGAGACCCGGGAGCAGCCTTCCTAGGCCTCCTCTCCATTCCTATGGTTGGACCTGCCTGGTGAGTTCCTTGTAAAATGGTACCTGTCATTGGAAATTCTTTACTTGACAGAATGGACACATCATCCCACCCACTCTCCATGATTGTCTGGGAACCCAGATGTCGGATGCTGATGCAGTGGATCAGGGAGAGAGCCTTTAGCAAATCAGGTTCCTGATTCATAAATAATCACACCATTCCGGTAGGGACTAAATCCAAAATATTTCTCCTAAAGTATGCACACCTCAAAGGAGAGTCAACTTATGGAAGATCACGTAGTGGGGGAGAGGACCTTGGATGTGACTATAGTTGAGTGAGGCTCCCTGAGGTAAGAATCAATATTATATTGTTATCTGATTGTCAGGCACGTTGGGGATGGCTGATTCTGCTACACACAAATTGCTGCCTATCAACTGCTCAGTATTACCTAGAGTTATCTGCTTGTTATGGCAGGCATGATTTCATATAAAACTTCAATTATTTATTTGTAAGCTTCCAATTTCTGATTGTAGCTGCATGTTGCTAGGATACTTGTATAATTGTAGTGACTCTTCTAAATGCTCCTGTTCAGATAACAATCTTCTTTTATGAGCAGGCTCTGTGACATAAGAATCCCTAGGCTCAACATCTAAGGCAGGAAATAAACTGGATCTCCATGCAGGCAACCGGTACCCTCTTTTCCTGCACTTCATACTTCAGGTCAGCAAATCGAGCAGTTCTTATTCTGCTAGCCTCCATTTTACATTGAAATTGTATCGTTAACCCCAGCCTGACCTCCACTCTGCAGATGCAGGGGTTTAAATACTGTACCTGCTTAATTCATTTAATTCTGATGCATTACTGGAGAACCCACTTTACAGGGAGAAGATTTCCACATACTGCTGAAAATTGGGAGTTAAGGTCAAATAAGAATTCTCACAGAAAATGTTAATATCACACATTTAACATTCAAACAGCATGATGATGTGATTTTTAAGTTGCGATGAATTATTATTTAGAATTGTAGGGAGCTTATTACAACAGGCAATGTGATTTAAGACAGCTGCATTGCTGAACTCTCTATGTTTGTGGATTTAACTTGCTTTTCTTACACTGGATCTATATCAAGAGGCAAAAGTGTGAAAATTTTGCAAATGTCTTTACCACAGAACCACAGAATTATTATAGCGCAGAAGGCAGCCATTTGGCCCATTGTCTCTACACCGATCAAATCCAAATGAGCATCATGATTTAGTGACATTCTCCTGCTTTTTCCCTGTACCCTTGCACATTGTTTCTATTCAAATAATAATCTAATGCCCTCTAGAATGCCTCGATTGAACCTGCCTCCACCACACTTCCAGGCAGTGCATTCCAGACCCGAACCACTCGCTGTGTGAAAACGTTTTTTCTCACATCGCTTTTGCTTCTTTTGCAAATCTCTTAAATATGTACCCTCTCGTTTTCAATCCTTTTATGAGCTGGAACAGTTTCTCCCTATCTACTCTATCCAGCCCCTCATGATTTTGAACACCTCTGTCAAATCTTCTTTTAGCCTTCTCCTCCCCAAGGAGAACAGTCCCAACCTCTCCAATCTATCTTCATAACTCAAATTTCTCATCCCTGTAACCATTTTTGTGAACTTCTTCTCCACTCGCTCCAATGCGATCACATCCTTCCTATAGTGTGGCGCTCAGAACTGTACCCAATACTCCAGCTGAGGTCTAACTAGTGTTTTATATAAGCTCGGCATGACCTTCCTGCTCTTGTACTCTATGCCCCTACTAATAAAACCCTGGATACTGTATGCTTTATTAACTGCTCTCTCCACCTGTCCTGCCACCTTCAATGATCTATGCACATATACACCCAGGTCCCTCTGCTCCTGCACACCCTTAAGAATTGTAACCCTTATTTTATATTGTCTCTCCATGTTCTTCCTACCAAAATGGATCACCTCACACTTCTCTGCATTGAACTTCATCTGCAACCTACCTGCCCACTCCACCAACTTGTCGATGTCCCTTTGAAGTTCTATACTGTCCTCCTCATTGTTTACAATGCTTTCAAGGTTTGATTCATCTACAAACTTTGAAATTGTCCCCTGCACACCAAATACTAGATCATTTATATATATCAGGAAAAACAAGGGTCCCAGTACTGACCTCTGGGGAACTCCACTGTTTATAGCCTTCAGCCCAAAAAATATCCATTGACCATTACCCTCTGTTCCCTATTACTCAGCCAATTTTATATCCAGGCTGCTACTGCTCCGTTTATTCCATGAGCTATAACTTTTCTCACAGGTCTTTTTTGTGGCATTGTATCAAATGCCTTTTGAAAGTTCATGTATACCACATCAACCACATTACCCTCATCAACCCTCTCTGTTATCTCTTCAAAAAACTCTAGCCAATTAGTTAAACACAATTTCCCCTTTAGAAATCCATGCTGGCTCTTCCTTACCAACCCATATTTTTCTATGCGACTACTAATTTTATCCTGAATAATTGTTTCTAGAAGCTTCCACACCACTGAAGTTAAACTGACTGGTCTGTACTTGCTGGGCTTATCCTTACAACCTTTTTTGAACAAAGGTGTAATGTTTACAATTCTCCTGTCCTCTGGTACCGCCCCTGAGACTAGGATTATGGAAAGATTATGGCCAGTGCCCCTGCAATTTCTACTCTCACTTCCTTCAATGTCTTTGGATGCATCTCATCCGGTCCTTGTCAACCTTAAGTACCGACAGTTTATCCAACACTTCCTCCTTATCAATTTTGAACCCTTTTAATGACAGAGTTTCTTCCTCTGTCACTGTGGCCTTGGTAACATCTGCTTCCTTGGTAAAGACAGGTGCAAAGTATTAATTTAACACCTCAGCCATGGCCATGTGTAAATCCCCTTTTTGGTCCGTAGTTGGCTCTACTCCTTTTACCACCCTCTTACTATTTATAGGTCTATAGGAGACTTTGGGATTCCCCTTTATGTTGGCTGTCAGTCTTTTCTCATAATCCCTCTGCGCTTCTCTTATTTGCTTTTTCACCTCCCCGCTGAATCTTCTGTATTCCGCTTGGTTCTCAATTGTAGTTTCTACCTGACACCTGTCATAAGGACACTTTTCTTCTTCATCTTAACTTCTATCTCGTTTTACATCCAGGGAGCTCTGGATTTGTTTGCCCTACCTTTCGCTTTCAATAGAATATACCTTGACTGTGCCCAAATCATTACTTCTTTGAAGGTAGCCCATTGCTCAGCTACAGTTTTTCCCGCCAACCTTTGGCCCCAGTCTAAACAGCCCAGCTCCGTTCTTGCCCCATTGAAGTCGGCTCTCCCATAGTTAATTATTCTACTCTGCATTGCACATTGTCCTTTCCTACCGTCATCCTAAATTTTACAATACAATGGGCCACTGTCTCCTGAATGTTCCCCCACTGACACTTGGTCTACTTGGCCCACCTCATTTCCAAGAACAAGGTCTATCAGTGCCTCCTTTCTTGTTGGATTTGACACATACTGCTGTAGGAAATTCTCCTGAACACAATCTAGGAACTCTTGCCCCTTTTCGCCCTTTATATTATCACTGTCCCAGTCTACACTTGGGAAATAAAAGTCCCCCATAATAACTACCCTATAATGTTTACAGCTATCTGTAATTTACCTGCAGGTTTATTCCTCTGCATCCTCATGAGTTTGTGTCCTATAGACTAACCGAGCAATGCAATTGCACCCTTTTTGTTCCTCAGCTCTAGTCAAATTGATTCTATCCTTGAACCCCCTGGGACATCCTCTTTCTCCACCACTGCTATGCTCTCCTTAATCAATACCACAACCCCTCTTCCTTTTCTCCCTTTCCCATATTTTCTGAACACCTTGTACCCAGGAATATTTAACACCCAGTCCTGCCCTTCCTTGAGCCAGGTCTGTTATTTCCACAACATCATATTTCCACATGGCAATCTGCACCTGTAACTCTAAAATCTTATTAACTATACACCATGCCTCCATGTACATGCATCATAACCCTGATTTAGACTTCATGACTTTCTCCTATACTCCGAATCCACCTATTAACTTACTATTCTCTACACTAGTGCTATCTGTCTCTCCCAGTATTTTGTGCACCCTGGTATTCTCTCTAATACTACCTCCTGGTTCCCACACCCTTGCCAAGTTACTTTAAAGCCCTCCCAACAGCACTAGCAAAATGCCCCGCAAGGAACTCAGTACCGGCTCTGTTCAGGTGCAACCCGTCTGGCTTGTAAAAGTGCCATCTACCCCAGAGTCTGTCCCAGTGTCCCAGGAATCTAAAGCCCTCCCTCCTGCACCATCTTTTCAGACACTTATTCATCTGCCTTACCCTCCTACTTCTGTACTCACTTGCACGTGGCACTGGGAATATTCCAGAGATTACTACATTTGAGGTCCTGCTTGCTCATTTTTGACCTAGTCAAATTATATCAAATTCTGATCGCAGGACCACATTCCCCTTCCTACCTAAATCATTATTACCAATGTGGACCATGACCTCTGGCTGATCACCCTCCCCCAGAAGAATGTCCTGCAGCTGCTCGGTGACATCCTTGACCCTGGCACCAGGGAGGCAACATACCATCCTAGAGTCACGCCTATGGCCGCAGAAACGCCTGACTGTTCCTCTAAACAATGAATCCCCTCTCACTATTGCTCTTCCTTTCTTCTTCCTCCCTCATGTACAGCCGTCTCGCTTGTGGTGCCATAAACTTGGCTCTAACTGCACTCCTCTGACGAACCAGCACTCTCACCAGCTTCCAAAATGGAAAACAAATTTGTGAGCGGGACCCCATGGGACTCCTGCCCTACCTGCCTGCTTCTCTTGGACTGCCTGGCGGAGTTTCTTTTTATAAATTCATAAACTATTCCCTTGCAACAAAGTTTTTGTTTTTTATTTATTCATGGGATGTGGGTGTCGCTGGGCAGGCCAGCATTTATTGCCCATCCCTAATTGCCTTCGTTCAGAGGGCATTGCTGTGGGTCTGGAGTCACATGTGGGCCAGATGAGGTAAGGACAGCAGATTTCCTTCCCTAAAGGGCATTAGTGAGCCTGAGGGGTTTTTACGATAATCGGCAATGGTTTTGTGTTCTTCATCAGACTTTTAATCCCAGATTTTTTATTGAATTCAAATTTCACCCAGTATATTAGGACTTTGAATCTTGCAAAGACCAGTTGAAAGCATGAAATTATATTTAAATTCTAACAAAATTAAAACTTAGAGGGGGGACATTTGGAACCCCAAAATCAAAGAAGTACTGGATTATTGGCTTTTATTGCATTCATTGAATATCATAAAACTGAAGATCCATTGTAGCTCATAATAGTCAGAATTAGTTCCTTCACAGGAAATAACTTTATGAGCTTTATTAACATTTTCAAAAGCGACAAGCCACCTTTTAGGTACAAATGATCTTGTTTCCCAGCTCCATCTAATTAACTGTAGATAGTAAATCTTCATATCATGAAAATTTTGAACTGCTCAGCCAAATGGAGACCAGTGCAGCAAAATTTGCCTCCATAGTGCAACTGTAGTTTCTGCTATGGGTGTCATTTTAGTGCCAATGCATGGCAATTCCATTCACATCTGCTATGGTCTGCACCACACGCCGTCTTGTGAGGGCATGAGCATGGATATTACGAGCCTACGCCAGAAAATATGCAGATTATACAGTTTGAGGTGACAGTCAGCATTTAATGCTGCAACCTTGCTGCTCCAGGTAGTGCCTTCTCTTAAACATGAACAGTTGATCATGTGTTTATCCAGAGAAAGTGGCACTACTTTAAAGGGATATCATCAGCTTGCAAAGTTAATTGCTTATTATTTTCCACTGACGTTATTTGAGATTGTGGAAGCGCTGGGTGCTTTGAACAGTTGGTTACAATTGGTGAAGTCTGTAGGGAGTGGTGCAACATGTGGGAGAGGTGTTGCTTGTGACTGGAAGGGCTCTGGACATCTGAGGGCAGCATAGCGGCAATATGTGCCTGGACTTGGCTGGGGAACTTGCAAGAGCTGGTGTTCCAATGCATCTGCTGTCTTTGTCCATTTAGGTAGAGGTTGCAGGTTTGGAAGGTACTGTTGAAGGTGCCTTGGTGAGTTACTGCTGTGCATCTTGTGGATGGTACACATTGCTGCCACTGTGCGTCGGTTGTGGAAGAGTGAATCTTTAAGGTGGTAGATGGTTTACCAATCAAGCCGGCTGCTTTGTCCTGGATGGTCTCGAGCTTCTTGAGTGTTGTGGGAGCTGCACTCATCCAGGCAAGTGGGGAGTATTCCATCACACTCCTGACTTGTGCCTTGTAGATGGTGGACAGGCTTTGGGGAGTTTGTGAGTTACTCGTCACAGGATTCCTAGCCTCTGACCTGCTCTTGAAGCTACAGTATTTATATGGCTAGTCCAGTTCAGTTTCTGGTCAATCCCCTGGTGGGGGATTCAGCAATGGTAATGCCATTGGGGAGATAGTTAGATTCTCTTTTGATGGTGATGGCCATTGCCTAGCATTTGTGTGGTGTAAATGTTACTTGCCACTTATGAACCCAAGCCTAAATATTGTCCAGGTCTTGTTGCTTATGGACACTAACTGCTTCAGTATCTGAAGAGTTGCAAATGGTGCTGAACATTGTGCAATCATCAGCAAACATCCCCACTTCTGACCTTATGATGGAGGGAAAGTCATTTATGATGATGAATCTAGGACACTACCCTGAGGAATGTGTTACCTCCACCAGAAGCAGTATGAGTGCTGCCTGCAATTCACAAAGGAGGTGCTCACAGCCCTCTGCCACCTCATATAACAAGGCCTGCAGCTTCAGACCAAAGTGAGGGCTGTACTGTCAGTGACTGTAAAGGTGACCATGGCCATCAATTTCTTCAAAACAGGATCCCACCAGGCTGGAACTAACTGACATATCTAACATCTCCCAGTTTTCTATCCAATGCTGCATCAGAGAGGCTCTGTATGCCAACATAAGGAATGTGTGATAACCCATGTGCTTTGGGATGTTTGTATTTCCTTTTGTACAATGTCCCTTTAAGACCAAATTGGACTGAGGAGCATTCTGAAAGAGGATTACTTGGTTTCCTAATTATGACATTATTAGGTTCAAACAAATGCCCATCTGACCCAGGGTTGGGGATGAACTGCTAAAAAGCAAAGGGTAAAATAGCAAGCAAATTGCAGGGGTTTGGGTCAGCCTGTGTTTTCAGTTTGACAGTTCAGAACACACTGAGAATTTGTGTAAAGAGGAAACAAGCAAAGCTCTCTCCGAATGGAACAGTGTTCTGTTTGGCAGTTTTAGAACAGATCCTGGTGTTGAAGCAGGGCTCTGAGAAAAGCACAGAGACTGTGTCACTGTGTATATTATACAGTTGGAAAGGACAGAACACTGAGATCGGAAGGACAAGGGATTGACGACTGGACAAGGCCCATTACAGTTGTTCCAGTGTTGCCAGAGTCCACCAGACCATTTAAGAGGGAGAAGGGGGTATCTGGGAACTCTGTGCCAGCAGGATTGTCATGACCTGGGAGAAAGTTCGTAGATGTGCATCTTTTTGATGGTAACCATGGCAGAATTTTTAGATCAGTGGGTGGGCGTGATTGGCAGGTCTGGGATCAGCCCCTGACCGCAATTTCACCCTGGCTGGCCAGCATGAAACGCACGCTGAGAAGCTCAGCACTGCCGGGGTGGGGGAAGGAGGAGGGTGGGTGCTCATGTCAGTGTGGCACAGGTAAGCACTGACAGAAAGCTCCCTGAAGGCAGAGAGCGCCTCAGGGAGCTGAAGACATGAAAAGCATTAAATAAGGTTTTTTTAAATCAGGGGAAAAATGTGCAAGCATCAGAATCAGCCACCTGAACATATACATGATAAAAATGTTGTCCATAGATTTTATTTTTCTTCTATTTAATAACGGAAACCTCATCTCACCCTTTGATGAGGTTTCATGAAAAATGCAAAGACCCCCTGGCCGATTCGCCCATCCGCCAACCGTAAGGTTGGATTGACCACGAAAAATAACAGACAATTGCACCTTTAATTACCTTAGTTGGCCTCTTAATTGTTGGCGGGTGTGCTTCTGACTTTTGCGCTTGCCCACCGACCAAAATATCGCACGAGCACAGGATGACATCGGCTCGCTCGCCCAGCGTCATCTCACGCCATTTCACACCCAATCGGACTGGGCATGCGCCCGCTCACCCACCGAGCTAAAAACTCAGCTCCACGTTTGGGGACTTTGGATGGAATACGCTGCTGGTGAATGTGACTCAAGGACTGAAATGGTAGAATGGGAAGTGAGAGATCCTACAAAGGAGAGGCCAATTTGGAAAGACTGAGATTGCATGTGGTGCAACATTTGTATGGAAAATAATATGAGTGCTTGTAACTATGTAAGGCGTAGCTTTGTTGTATGAACTATTTAAAGTGAAATTTATCTTTTCATTTGAAATATCCTTCACCTGTTAGTGTTTGAATTATGTTGACTTTAGTTGGTTTGTTACAGTAAAAGCTTTAACAAGTGAAATCTTGTCCAGTAGTTTCCTTTCCTTTGACATCATGGGGATTCCTTTCTTTTTAAAAAAGTTATCGGTCTCTATGGGAATTGTAACAGATGTCATTGTATTCTCACTGAACAGAGAGAAACAGGCAGGTTACATCAGTGGCTTTACATCAACTGCAGACACGAGATTTAGTTGGTGCTGCGTCTCAGTGTCAAGATATATATCCTACAAAAGGGTAAAGCGGTAAAGATTATCGCTCACTTAACATGCATTTGGTGTGTGACCATGCACAACACATCATGCTGGTGAATGCCTGCTATCCTGGCAGCAGTAATATTTCGTTCATTCTCCTCCAGTCTGTTGTTCAGCCACCATGTCAAAACAGAGGGTGGATGCTGAGCGACGTTACCTTCTCTACACCTGACTGCTGACTCCACTCCGCAACCCAACCACATGTGACCAACATGCATACAATGAGAGCCATGTTGCCACAAGAGATGTCATTGAGCACATGATTTGAGGGCTGAAGCAACAGTTCCGCTGCCTCGTCTGCTCTGGCAGAGCCCTGCAGTACTCTCTGGAGTGGATGTCCCAATTCATGATGGTTTGCTAAATCCTCCACAGCCTGCCCATCATAAGGGCACAGCCCTTGGTATCATGGATTTATTGAGCACTTTAGGAAGAGGAGGAAGAGAAGAGGCAGCCGGCACATCCAGATTGCAGCTGGGCTACCTGTGCGTGTCTAATTGAACCCTCTTTCAAGTGAGTACAACCTCAGATCTCCACTCCCACACTTCAGCATCATTCAGTTACAAAGCATCAGCCTCCGACCATCAAAGTCCTCATCTGAGTCTTCTGCATCAGAATTCATGACATGACCTCGCACTCTGGGGAGCTTGGACCTGTGAGATCCTTTGCCCCTGAACTGGCTGCAGTCCCTGTGTTCTTGGTTAAAGACCACATGCAGCTACGACCTCTATGCTGCCCTCTAAACTATATGCAGCACCAGTATCTGAGCAGGAATCTACAAATTCAGATCAAATGATGGTGTCACCTCTTTATCAGTCTCTTCTTCCTCTGTGACTTCAACTTCCCACCCAACAGCCTAGCCTGGTAGCAGTTCTTGGTTATCTGTGTGGACACAAAGGTTGGGATCTGGAAAGGGGGTAGGAAAGCAAGAGGTGCATGGTTACATTATCCTCGGATTGTTAATCATAATAGATTACAGGATGGGAGTGAAGTGGAATGCAAGAAGGTGGATTAAGCAGGAACATGCTATCATACTTATGGTTTCAGCCCCTCTGCTGGCCATGGCCTCAGTGATGGCTGCTGTAGTGATTTCCAACACTGTCTCCTCCATGGGTATGAGGGCATATATTAATGTAGTCTAACTAACAAGAGTGTAGAAGATTAAGAAGGGGATGATCCTGCCTAACATGCCTTCTCAATCTCTTGAATTGACAAACCATGAAATACGATAAATTCTATAATATGGGGCTGGATTTACTGCAGCTCAATGCAGCAGGAACCATGGTGACCGGCCCCATGTAATCGTGGGAGAGGCCCTACTTCAGTTTCCTGGTGGTGGGAGGACCTCCCCTGATTAAGCTGGAGGGTGGAAGGGGCTGGTGTGGGATTCGCAGCTGCCGACGGTGAGGTATCAATTAGGTTAATCAATCAGCCAATTAATACCCATTATCCCTGAGCCCACCACACTTTGGTGGGGCCTCAAGGATTTAATAGGAGCCACATGGCTTTCCCACTACCAGCAAGACCTGTTTGCCAGCGGCCTCCTGGAAAGGGCTCTTATTATCAGGCACTCTGTGCCTGATCAGGAGACCTGGCATCCAAAAAGGGGTGGCCGTTGAAAGTCAACTTCCCCGCCCTTGACCCTTTGAACCCCATCTTGTCCATAATCATCTTTGGCATGGGTCCCGACGGCATTTCTGGGCTGATGGTGGGTGCAGGTGTTGCCAGCAACCACCGCTTCAGCATGATTGGCCACGGCTCTTGGCAGGTGGGACTTCTCCCGTTGGGCTCTCAATCGTGGGGGAGGCCCAATGGTGGCCAATTAAGCGCCTGAAGAGCACTTGATTCCTGCTACTTTTCTGACCAGTGGAAGAGACCCCTATGAGACCCATAAGATCCAGCTCATGGTGTAACTCGCTTTTGAAAAGGCTTTTGATAAAGTATCCTCTTGAAAGGCTGATTAATTACATTCAGAGGGGAAACTCTGCAAATTAATATGAAACTGGTTGAACAGTTATAGGAAATAGTGTGCAGTCAATCTAGGTGCTTTGTTAAAGTGAATGAATATACTGCTGAAGTCTGTGATGATTTATACTCGGACCACTGTTGTTTCCAGGTAAATGAATTATGGTAGGCTGACTAATCTTCTGCACTATTAATTACCTTGTGATCTTGTAGAAACATGTAAATGAGAGACAGAAGTGGAAATGCACCTTTCTCCATCTCACACTTGTTACTTGTGATGGAGGTACAGGTGACTGAATCGCTTACAGGCAGGATAATTACCATGAAAGAGAAAAAAAATCAAATTTGAAAACCGATTCTGATTAACTTAATGAAGTAAAAAGCAATACAAAAAACAGGTTGCGCTGTTGAACTGAAAAAATAACAAGTTGGGGGAATAAAACTGTCAGCAAGTTTTCGACTCCAGCCAGTTATCAAAATCTACTCTCTGTACTCTATTGTCAAGATAGGCGATTTTGATCCAACGCTTTTAATGCCAAATGGTATATGCTCGGGGAATAGCAGGTGTGCAGTCTGTAATTTTCTATCCATTAAATTTAGCAGCTAGAAAGTTGCAGGCTCTGTGTCTACAATTCCTCATGATGTGTTCCCTGTGTGCACTACTCCTCACTGCAAAGCAGAAAAACGCCTTTGATTTCAAACTATCATATCAGATAGTAAATATGTAAGGTCACTTTTGTAATTCTGTTGAAAGGAGTCCAAATGATTCTGTGTAACTGCAAGTAAGAAGCTACCTGCCTGTAATTGTAATTATAGTTGGGCTATTTCAAGGTGTATCAGATATTCTGGAACAAATATGAAAACCAATAAACTTTCCATTTAATTCTTACCTTCATATTATTTAATAATGAATTAAAAGAAATGTTTTACAGCAGTCATTATACTGTCGCCTTCAGAAAATGTTCCTTAAACTGTTTAAAAAGTACAGGATGATACGATAATGCATTTTCTTTATCCATTTTTTAATATAAAGCAGTGAAAACTATTCTCATGCATTTATTACCCATAAATTCCAATATCTTATGTTGATTATACGCCTCATTTATCTTTAGCTGCTGTAAATCATTAACATATTCAAAAGATATTCAGCAATGTTGTTTTGTAATTGGTGTTTTATGTTTTTACTCCTTTTGATGTTTGCCTTCAATGTGTAGTTACACGTCCTTTCCGTGAAATAGAACTCCACGTTTACTGATTCTGTCAAATGGGATGTTGTCATCGAGAGATTTAGGAATGTTTGACCAACTCTAATGCTGCAAATTGTATTTTTTTTACAGAAGTCTTTTCTACTATAATTAGAAAATATGTGGAACCCTAACATTAATTGAATGACCATAAAAAACTCTGTATATTTTTGTCTCCCAAGAGCGATGTTCTAAAGCAAGGGTTACAGACATTTGCTCAGAATTGATCAGTGAACTGAAAAGCCATTTAAGAAATACAGACAATGTAATGAAGCAGTAGCATCAATTTCTACCTGTCAGTTTGGCTCATTTGGTAAGATTCATTCCTATTGTTGTAGCCGTAGTGCTGATATCTGCATTCTACAATTTATTTTCACTTGGGAAATATTAGTGTGAACAAAATACATGTTTTCTTTAAATTTAAAATTGTGCACTACAGAATAAATCATGAGGTACAGTAGGGCTCACAATTCCTCTCAGAAGATAAATCTTGTATTAGGGCCTGACAATAGCTATCATTGTATTGATGAAGTCACGTACATATCCACTCTCAAAACTATCACCTCCATGCTCCCAGACTACTTCATCCTTATTAAAAAAACAAAATTTAACTATCAAACTGTTAACAAAATCTTCTCCCTTCTTTGCTCCATGCAACTTTACTCAATTGGACAGTTCTGACACTGCTCCATGATTCTTCTCTACTTGAAGTATCTCACAGAATCACAGAGTAGAAGAGGCCCTTCAGCCCATCGAGTCTGCACCGACACATGAGAAACACCTGACCTACCTACCTAATCCCATTTACCAGCAATTGGCCCATAGCCTTGAATGTTATGACGTGCCAAGTGCTCATCCAGGTACTTTTTAAAGGATGTGAGGCAACCCGCCTCACACGTGCAAAGTCTCTGCATGACAAATTTACCATACATCTCACAATGGCTTCACTGAAGCTCAAGCTGATTTATTCTGCGTTCATGACACATAAAAAGTGAAAATTAAATTTTGTTTCCAAACACACCACAGAAAGTTTGACAATGTGGTAAAAATGAAAAAAAAAGAAACTGCATGGCATATGATTTTATTTTGCAGTGTTTTTCATATGACAAGGAGTTACTCATGACTATTAGCTGAGTTCCCCAGTCAGTTTACTTAAGGGTAAAACTCATTTGCCTAGTCCCTCTGTCCTCCATTACTAAAGAAATCTGCACCAAATCTGTCCTTCTTTCAGTTATGTATTGTAATTCCTAAATTTGTGTGCTATAGTACATTGGAGTCAAGTCCCAGTGTCAGCCTCAACCTCCCATTGCATTGATTTTCAGATCAGACTTGTCATTAGATCCACAGGGAAGATGGGAAATGACATTTCTCTTGATGATTGATGTAAAATTGGCTTCAGCAGAGGCTGAGGAATTGTTTTCCTGTCCTCCCTCTTGTCTGAAAGGTGGGTGTGAAATAGAGAGATCAAGATGAGAAAAATTGAGGATAATTGAGAGTGTAACGTGCTCCGAAAAATATATGTGAATTTAACTTTAATTATGGCACTAAGCTAATTAAATTACACTGGAGGGTGGATCAAGAAAATAAAGCTTTGCTTTACACTAAACTTTAGTGAATATCATAAATTACAAAATGTAAAATCTACACTTATAATGGAAATAAGTCAGCACAGAAATATCTAAGTAAGATCTTGCAGTCATAAATACAGAAAACTCATATGACAAAGTTGAGGCATTAATGGCATAGATTCTCATTGTGACCATAGTAAGTATAAGGACAATGTTAATGAGTTATATAATGTTCAGAAATTCTGAAAATTACTGTGAAATAGTCCATTTGTAACCTTGCTGTAATGCTACTTTTAGTGAATACCTTTGACTGTGAACTTACGATAGAAAATGCAATGCGAATTCTTCTTTAGGAAAAAGTGGCTACAAATATTTGCTCTATCTCTTCATTGCCCATAATATTTTTGTGATTGTTCACCTAGTGAACTTTGTAGAAACTGGAACTGTGATCATAGTAAAATAATACTCAAGGACATCCTCCAATGGCTTTATCATAGAGCTGTTTTCTTCATAGATATATTCTTGTATGCAGTTTTTAAAAAAATGATTTAGAAACACTCTTTGCAAACTTGCCACAAAATGGTTGATCTTCCAATTCGGGCTGCCATCTTTCCCACTGCTGAAGTGTAGAAACATAATGGTCTGTTGTTGTCTCTCATAATTGCTCATTGCTTTGTGTTTGAACATTGTGGGACACCTGGAGCTGAGGGACAGTTACAGAATTTCATGTTTTAGTATCCAGGCCATGAAAGTATGATGATGATCTCAGGCTCAATCAGGAGGCTAATTACCATAAATGGTAAGTTTGTAAAAAAAAAACTGTTTCAAAGTGAATTCTTATTTTACAGGTAAACTTGTGAAAATAAAATTGTCATAAAAGGTTCACGGGCAATATCCCTTGAAATGACACCAATTTGCTTTCAATGCAAAGAACACGCTTTGTAACAGAATTTTGTACTCTAGTAATGCCATTCCATAACATTTTCTATTATAATTGTTTATGGTTCCCTAACTCATGAGAAAAACCGTAATGAAACGCTGAAGGGCATTGAATCCTTTCTTTTGCTAATTGTAACCAAATCGTAAACTCAATTATAAAGATTGTGTTTACAGTTTTCTACCAATTACAAATGGAGGAGCCTGCCTCTATAACATGCCTGTGATTGTAACATGCTACTATATTAGGGTTCTCAAAGACTCTGAGCTGGCTACTGTATCATGACTTATCTAAGTTTATGAGACATTGATGTGATATACGTTGTGTGTTTTTAACTTCCTTGTGTATAATATTCATGTTACATCTCACTTTTAATAGTATACAATCATTTAATTTTAATAATTACCAATGGTTTCTCATGGCATTGGAGACAGAAGGTACATCCCGTCATGATATGATGATGCACCGTGATCTGTGATGCATGATTTGGTTTCTCATCACATTGTTTGATTTGTCCCCGCTTCAACCATTATTGGTGAATAGGATACGCTAATTTTGGGTTTCTGTTTGGTATTTTTGGTCCTTAGAATTCAAATTTTCAATATCTTATGATTATTTACATAATGGACCCCAAAACAGCTGTATAGATGGTTCACTTTATTTAATAAAATGAGATTATTCTTAATTACTGTTAGTTGCTCCTGTACACTGAAACTAAAGTCATACACCATCCCTGTGTGCAACTAAAACAGCAGCATACATTTATATAGCACTTTTAGCCTAGTAAAGCATCCCAAGGTGCTTCACAACAGACAAAATTTGACATCGAGCCACATAAAGAGATGACGAGGTCAAATAAGTCAGTTTTAAGGAATGCCTTACAGGTGAGAGGGAAGTGGAGAGGTTTAGGGAGGGTATTTTAGAGCTCTGGGCTAGGTAGCTGAAAGTACATGAGCAATGGTAGAGTGATTGAACTTGGGGATGCAAAAGGGGCCTGAATTGGAGGAGTGCTGGACTGGGAATCAATGTAGATCATTGAGACAAGTAATGGGTAAAGGTAGCAACAATTAATAAGTCCATAACCAGGTTATCTCATTCAATGTTGTACTATTGTCAACAGAAATAAATATTTTGTCAGGTGGCAGCCTGTAATATGTGCATTATCCTCAGTCAATCCCTTCTGAAAAAAACTAAAGCTACTGCATAATGGGTCAGATTTTGGTGTGAGCAGTGAACCAGTGCCTGCTGTTCATAAGACTTGCACTTTCCCATCGACATGCTGTGGGATTTTTCACAGCAAATTATTGTCAGTGAGACATCTAAATAATATAGAAATCTCTACAGGACACCTGGAACCTATGTGAATGGGACAAGCAACTGTGTATTTGAAATTGAATCAAATTGAAGAATTGTTCATGAGCAGCACAGAATAAGAACCAGGAAGTGTAAGTTAGAATAATTAATTCAATGCCAAGTTAGGTAAAGAAAGTGAAATGACAAGGAGGGGAAGAAAGATAGGGTGATAAGATCGAAGAAACAAAAAATTTTTTAAAAAGCATATCTCCGGCAATAGCTAGAAGCTGATGGGATGTGACTCCACATTTGTAAAAACAATTTTCAGTGCTAGAGAAGTTGTTTGACAACAATTAAGACCTATCACAACGTTAAAAGGGTACTTAGGCTGGAATGGACAAGCTCTAATATTTTTGTGCTGAGCTCAGTGAATAACATTTATGATGTCAGTAGAGTAATTACACACCATTCAGTCTAGTTGAATCAGATAGTGAGTACTGGTGAGTCAACTGGCAAGATGTCATTTTCACACAGATTATGCAGGAGTGAGTGCATCTCGGACCGCAACTTGTGGATTTAGGTTTTTAACTGCGTATTGATGTCCGATTTGCGCATAAGTAATAGAGTGCTTTTAGCCTCACGGTTATTTTCACAATAATCTCCAGTCCCTTGTTCCTTTCAAGGCCTTTGTGACTTTCTCTCTAATATGGGTTTTTATCTTATATCCACAGATACATGACACAATGGGCCATAACTTCCGAGCTCCCCAGCATTGGATTGGGGGGGGGGCACCCCAAAAATGTGCTGGGGAATCCCCTTCGGAAGTTCACAGGTAAGGGTTACACGGCTTTGCCCAGAAGTGCAAACTTCCCCTGGGCAATTGTCCTGCACTTGGAACCATCCAAAATTGTGATTTAAAATCAAAAATTTCGGATGATTGCGATTGGGTTACACCAATAGTTACCCAGAAAAAGTTAGAAGAGTTAAAGCCACTTCTAACTTCTGGGTAACTATTGTACAGTCCGAGACTGACCCCAAAGGGACTACCCCCACCCCCCTCAACTCCCCCCCAGGGGACTCCTCCAAATACCCAACCACTCTCCCTAGCCCCCAAAGCACTCCTCCCCATACCAGCAGACCTGACACCCTCCTCCCCAATCCCCTGCAGGCTTGACCCAACCCGACCCAACCTAACCCCAGGCCCGACACCACCCTAATATCAGTCAATCCTCAACCCCCACCCTCCAATGCGCAGCCCCCCTGATGGCTGACAGCACCCTAAACCCTTAAACCTCCCCCCCGGGGCTTGACACCCTCCCCGCCAAGGTCCAACACCCTCCCCACCGAAGGCCGATCGCCTCTCTTGGGCCTGACACCCTCCCCCAATGAGGTCCAACACCGCCCCCTAACTTCCCCCCGAGGCCCGACCACCCACCCTGACCTCCTGCCCTTGAGCTCCTGCCCCCATCCTCCAAACCCTGACCCCTGACCTCCGAACATTCCCAGACCTCTAACCCCCTCCCGAGGCCTGACACTCTTGCTCCGACCTCTGGCCCCCCGACCTCACAACCCCCAACCTCCACCCTCCTGACCCTCAAACCCTCCCCCAGGACCCCTGACTCCACTAACCTCCGACCCCCTCCCCTGGCCTCCTACCACCCAACCTCCAATTCCGCCTGTCGACCTCCAATCCGCCCCAACCTCTAAATCCTATCCACTTACCTTAGACACTTACCTTCTCCCTTGCCTGTCAAGAACCTTTAAATTTCAATGGTAATTTAAACTTACCTGGTGCACGCAGCTAATGCCATAAAAAGAGAGCATGGCCTCTTTCCATTCGACTCCCATGGACTTCAACACTGGGCCTCGAGGAGGCGCTACACTGCCTGGATCTTGCCCAGCCTGAGTCGGAAGGTCAGGTGAGATAGGGTCAAAGAAAATTTGATGTAAGTAATTGGGCATGGAGTGGCAATCTTACTCTGATGGCCTCTCCAAGAAAATTCAGGCCCAATCTGTTTCCCACCTCAGTAGTTTTATGCATCCAACTTCTTTATCCAGAGAGTAGTTCATATGTGAAACGTACTAACATTAGGAGTAGTTGTGGTGAAAAGCATAGATACATTTACATGGCAGCTGGAACCTGATGGAAAAAGAAATAGAAGGATATGCTGGTAGGGTGATATGAAGTGGGGTGGGATGAGGATTAAGTGAAGCAGAAATACCGACATAGTCTAGTTGGGATGAATAGCCTGTTCCTGTGCAATTCTGTGTACCGTATTGAGCATAATCCATAACATTTGCTTCACAACAATGCCCACATCAAGTGCACTCAATATAAAATGTCATGCTGAAGCAATATTGTAAAATTCATCACATTGACTTCCCGAAACAAACCATGAGGCTAAAATCCGGACAAAGCAATTTCAGTAAATTATAATCGCATGCTTAGCATTCAGTTAAAAATTTAATTTAAACTGTTGTAAAACACAACCTGAAATTAGAGGGCCTTATTTATTATAAGTGTGACCAAGCCACAGAAGATAGATATCATTAAGTTTTGTTTAACTTAAAATGGTTCAATTTGCAGCAATCCTTGTTTCCTTGTGACATGGTAATCAACTTATCCGACCACTTTTAAAATGGTTACTGCACCTTGACAATATTGAACCTTGGCATCCCTAAATCTTGATCCAAACTTTGAATGTTTTTTGTAATGTAATTGTGGCTGTAGAAAAATTAACTTCAGTGTCTCCAGTAAATCTAGTATTTCCAGAAAATCTGGATTTTAATATAACAAAAACGGAAATGCTGTGACTTCATTCCTGTGACAATTGCATGTGCAATTTAATATTATGTGTCCTCTTCTTTTGTGTGTCTATGTATTGTGATTTGCTGATGTCTAACTGGTTACACTGTGAATAACAAACTGGTGCCTGCAGACCTTGCTTCTGTGTATAACAGCTGCTGAATCCAATATTGTTTAATTAAGTATCCTACAGGTAAACAATATTGCATGAATGAGCAACCATGTCACTGGTTGAAGTTATGTTTGATCAGGGCTGAACAGTACTATAAGAGACCTTGTAAACTTAACACAGATCCAGGCACAAAGTGCTGAGAGTTGTTAAATGCATGTACATTTTATTTAAAACCTTGGTATTAAAACAAGCTGATTTACTATTTCCAGTTGATCTCTGATTTCTTTTGTAAACACATTTATTTATTTTGATGCATGAAATTGAATAAAGAGCACCCACATTCATAGTGGCTGGGCAATTTGAAAAGGGAAGGACAACTATTTAGTTTATGAATATTTAGCTTATTACTACAATATTTTCTAACAGATGACTATAAAGTTATAACTTCATTGATGAGGAACTTTCAATCTGGTTGTGGCATTAGGGACCCTTTGCCAAATGTCAGTAATAGTACTGTTGATCTGATGCCCATTGGGAAATAAAAAGTTTGCATAAATATTTGGTTATGTAGTATTAACACTAAGTTGCATTTTTTTAAATGAATTTACTCCTGCAGTTAACATTTATGCCAGTAAGCCTAAAGAACCAAGACAATGCTTTGTGGTGGGGGATCCTCGAGGATCAGGTCTAATCTACTTTAGTAAGTATGCTATTTTTGGCTCCTTAAAAGTCAGATATTATACTTGAAATAAGTCCATCTTTTGGAACTGAAAATGGGGAAGTTTGCTACAACTGCATTCATGTTTTTTAGAGGACAAGCAGGAGGACAAAGGGATGCGGCAATGAAATATGAGAACTGTCAGAACCAGTCCTTATTCCCAGGTGCAGATATCCAAGCCACAGCTCCATTTCTTAGGTGTGGACACATAATTGCCTTCAAGCTCCCTGCCAAACCATTTTGACATGAACCTATTGTCTTTGGGTTGATAGTAACTATTACAATTGTGAGAGCATCAACACCACACAGCAGTTTAAGGAGAAGGCCTGCCATCACCTTCTCATTGGAATTGGACATAAGGGGCAGAATCTTGTTGAGGCCTCTGGAGTCTTGCCAGCTGGAGAGTGGGTAAAAGACCCGCACTCTCTCTTTTTCAGGAAGGCCCACCAGGTAACAAGCCAATCAGGCAATGGCATGGCCAGAGGCATGCCTTCCCCTGGAACCAAAACCCCAAGGGGGAAGTCTTACCTACAGAGAGCTGCCAGCCAGAGGACAGCAATTCTTGTGATCAGAAACACCACAGGGGAGTGGGTGGCTGCTTCAGGAAAATCACCTCTTGGAGTCCAAGGATTGTAGAACGACCCAGGCCACAAGTAAGTAAGTAAGGTGGCGGGAAATGTCACTGGGTGGGGGGGTCGCAGGGAGAGGGATGTAGGGGGGTGTCGGTAGCGTGGGCAGGGGGTGTGGCTCTCAGCGGGCACTTCCATCCCCATGTTGAGTCCCTTTCCCCACCCCCAGATGACAAGCTGGCCGCGTGGTTTGAGCTGTCATGCATGTCGGTAGGCCTGCCCACCAGTGGGTTAATACCAGCGGTGGGATGAGGCCTTTCCGCTATGGCATATTCCAATCAAAAATACAAGAAAACAACATGGAGTAAATCATCAATATAAGATCAGCCCATTAATCAGTGAAATTTATGGTGCATGTGACTGATTTTGTTGCAGTGAGGGCTGACATCTTTCAGCAAATAGCAAGCAAGCACTGGGATAATCAAGTCTGTTCATTAAGGAAACACATGTTTGGTTCATTGATACTTGAAAACTGTAAACGATTAAGCTGTGGTAGAACTAGAAAAATAACTCTTAACCATTCGGTACTTGAATAAACCTTTAGTTTAATCAAGACCATTGTCCTCAGCTGCTTTACTCAGCGGTGGCCGTTAAAGGCTATGGGGTCATGTTTGATACTCTGATGCAGACATTAGACTCTGAACATTTGGAAACCCTGTGGAACGCGATTGAAGTGTTGGCCCCTCTTCAGTTACTTCCTCTTTTACAATCGGAAGACGATAAGTTTATTGCACCTGATAAAAAAAATTACAGGAGCCTTTTCTGTTTGTGTGACTGCCCTACAATTATGAGCACCCTTAACCTAAACCTCACGAAGACAGTTATCCTTAACCATTCATGCTGCAGCAAACTTTATGATAAGAAAGCAACAGAATTTATGGGGAAACCTTTTAAACAGAACTTCAATTTCAGAAATTCCACTTTTCCAATGTCATCATGTGTAATGACTTGATGGAGCTGTTATGACACAGCCAATGGTAAGGGCTGAGTTGCTCAAATCCCGGAGGGAAACTTGAAACAACTGTCATAACCAATTTTTGCAACTTGTATGTTTTGAGACGCAGGGTTTAAATTCAGTTTTAATAAGGCCACTGAGTCTCAAAAGGTTTTTAAAAAATGAAATTAAACATGTATTAATTAAAAGATTGTAAGCACATACATATGCCAACAAATTACTATGATAATAACTACAAAAATCCCCTATCTAATCTGACTCCTAGTTACACCCCCGTTAAGGCAACAGTAAAACACACAGATTTAAACAGATCCCTGCAAAGCACAATCTGGATAGTCACATTCAAAATTAGTTTCTTTCAACTCTGGGTCCTTGCAGACAGCAGCCTGAGGCTTTCAGGCTGGAGGCTTTAGATCTTAGAATGCCTCTTCCTCTTTACCAACAGCCCTCTCTTCCTTTATACATATCTTCCTCTTTGAATACAATTTTAAATTGTATCACTATGTCTTTTGAACTTTACCTCTTCCAATAATAAGACCCTTTCATAATACCAATTTTATTGGTAAGCTTTGAAAAAAGTAAACACATTATTTGGCTTCTTCTGGCAAGGTATAATATTTCAGCCATCCTTTTAAATGGTTTATTTAAAAATGCAAATTTCCTCCTTGACATCTATGTTTCTAAACTTCCCCATGTTTATCTAATTAACATTTCAAATCTACTTCACTTCTACACATCAAATCCTCTAGAGCAGCTGGCTTTAATCCAATTAAGACATAGACACAGACACCACTCAATTCTATTTTAAAATAATTTCCAATAACATTATAGACATTATTATATCTTCTTGACATCCCCCTTCTTATCAAAAAGTGAACAGTCATAATTCTGAAAGACGGCTTCATTTTTATTAACCCATCTTAAACTATCTCCTGTACTTATCTATATACTTACACTAAACTTCACACTCTTGATAACACATCTGCAAACAGATTTTCTGTACCAGCAACATGTATAATCTACAGATTAAATAATTGCAGTAATAGACTCCATCTGAAAAGCCTTGCACTTCTGCCTGCAAATTTGTCCAAAAACTTTAAAGAATTGTGATCTGTATAGACAGTTGTTTCTAACAAATTGGTTGCCACATAGATTTCAAAATGCTGCAATGCTAACACCAAACCCAAAGTCTCCTTTTTAATAGTTGAATATCTTCTCTGTTGTGCATTCAACTTCCATGAAAAATATACTATTGGTTTTTCAATTCCAGTGTCAGCTTCTTGTAACAGTACGGCCCTAATACCAATATCGCTTGCATGAACAGCCAATTTAAATTGCTTGACGTAACTGGGTACTGGCAAAACTGGTGTCATAGTTAATACAGTTTTCAAACTATCAAATGCCTTCAGTCATTCCTGTGTCCATTGAAACTTCTTGTTCTTTTTTAATAGTTCAGTCAGTGGAACAACCACACTGCTAAAATTTGGTACAAATTTCTGGTAAAACCCACTCATGCCCAGAAATCTCAAAACTTCCGTTTTGTTGTAGACACAGGGAAATCCACAATAGCTTTGACTTTCACATGTCTCAGAGCCTCCTTACCAAGTCCAATGGCATTGTCTAGATACGTAACTTGCGCTTTTGCAAATTCACTCTTAGCCAAGATTATGACCAAATTAGCTGCTTGTAATTGAGTAAATAGTTCTTCCAGATGTGGTAAATGCTCGTCCCACATCTGACTGAAAACTATTAAATCATCAATATGAATTGCTTAGACCTGCAATTACATTGTTTGTCAGTCTTTGAAATTTCGCAGGTGCATTCTTCATACCAAATGGCATGACTTTAAACTGATATAGTCCATTTGGCGTCACAAAAGCCAATATTTCCTTTGCTCTTTCTGATAACAGTATTTGCCAACATCCATTTAGCAAGTCAATCTTTGTGATAAATTTTGATTGTCCCACTTTCTCAATGCAATCCTCCAACCGTGGTATAGGATATGAATCCACTTCTGTCACCTCATTTACCTTCTGATAGTCCACACACAGTCTTTGTGTTCCATCTGGTTTCACTACCAGAACAATAGGTGAACTCCAGTTACTGCAACTGGACTCAACTATATCATTTTGAAGCATGAAGTCAATTTCTTCCGGTACTTGTGATAAGTTTGTTGGATTTCATCTATAAGGATGCTGCCTTATCGAAGATGAAACATTCGACAAAGACAAAATGTATAACTAAATCTGTTCTCCCCAATTTATTTCCACAAATATCTTTGTGTGACTGCAACAGCTTTTCCAAATCACTTTGACGCTTGTCTGGAAGGTAACTCAGTATTACATTTAAGTTTCCAAGTACCCTTTTTTTTATTCATTTCATGGGATGTGGGCTTCGCTGTCTGGGCCAGCAGTTATTGCCCATCTCTAGTTTCCTTTGAGAAGGTGGTGATGAGCTGCCTTCTTGAACCGCTGAAGTCCATGTGGTGTAGATGCACCCACAGTGCTGTTAGGAAGGGAGTTTCAGGATTTTGACCTAGCAACAGTGAAGGAATGGCGATACATTTCCAAATCAGTATGGTGAGTGACTTGGAGGAGAACTTCCAGGTGGTGGTGTTCCCATCTATCAGCTGCCCTTGTCCATCTAGATGGTAGTGGTCATGGATTTGGAAGGTGCTGTCGAAGATGAATTTCTGCAGTGCATCTCGTAGATGGTACACACTGCTGCCACTGTGCGTCAGTGGTGGAGGGAGTGAATGTTTGTGGATGTTGTGCCAGTCGGGTGGGCTGCTTTTCCCTGGATGGTGTCAAGCTTCTTGAGTGTTGTGGGAGCTCCACTCATCCAGGCAAGTGGGGAATATTCCATCACACTCCTGACTTGTGCCTTGTACATGTTGGACAGGAACAGAAACAAAAAATGCTGGAAAAACTCAGCAGGTCTGACAGCATCTGTGGAGAGAAAGACAGAGTTAACCTTTCGAGTCCGTATGGCTCTTCTTCAGAGCTAAAGGGAAGTAGAAATATGGTGAAATATATACTGTTTAAGTGGGGTGGAACAGGTGATGCTGGATAGAAGGCCAGTGATAGAAGGAGGCAAAGAAGAGATTGCAAAAGATATCATTAACAAAAGGTCATACGGCTGTTAATAGTGGTGGTACTGGCTAAAGGAGGTGACATTAAGAGTGGAAAGCAGAATGTGATAATGGCTGGACCAGGGTAAGCACTCTGGAAAGTGACAGATGGCCTGAGCGGGGGTGGAGTGGGGGAGGATATGGTGGTGGGAAAAAAGATTGAAAATAGGCAAAAGCTTGGGATAAAACAATGAATAAAAATGGAATTAAATTTTAAAAATAACAATAATGAAAATAAGTGGAACAATAAATAAAAATAAAAATGAATATAGAAAAAAGGGGGATCAAAAAAGGGTGGAGATGGAGGAGAGAGTTCATGGTCAGAATTTGTTGAACTCAATGATAAGTCCGGAAGGCTGTAAAGTGCCTAATCAGAAGACAAGGTGCTGTTCCTCCAGTTTGCGTTGAGCTTCATGGGAACATTGCAATAGGTTGAGGATGAACATGTGGGCATGAGAGCAGGGTGGTGTGTTGAAATGGCAAGCGACAGGAAGGTCTGGGTCATGCTTGCGGACAGACTGAAGGTGGTGGGATGCAGTCCTTACAGGAAGTGGGGTGTGAGGAGTTGTAGTCGAGGTAGCTGTGGGAGTTGGTGCGTTTGTAATGAATGTTAGTGAACAGTCTATCACCAGAAATTGAGACAGAGAGGTCAAGGAAGGGAAAGGAAGTGTCAGAGATGGACCATGTGAAAGTGATGGAGGGGTGGAAATTGGAAGCAAAATTGATAAATTTTTCCAAGTCCAGGCAAGAACAGTCATCGATGCATCAAATAAAGAGTTGTGGGAGCGGGCCTGAGAAGGACTGGAGCAAGGAATGTTCCACATACCCCATAAAGAGGCAGGCATAACTGGAGTCCATGCGGGTACCCATAGCCACACCTTTTATTTGGAGGAAGTGAGACGAGTTTAAGGAGAAATTGTTCAGTGAGAGAACAAGTTCAGCCAGATGGAGGAGAGTGGTGGTGGATGGGGATTGTTTGGGCCTCTGTTCAAGAATGAATTGGAGAGCCCTCAGGCCATCCCGTTGGGGGATGGAGGTGTAGAGGGATTGGACGTCCATGGTGAAGAGGAGGCGGTTAGGACCAGGGAACTGGAAATTGTTGATATGATGTAAGGCATTAGAGGAATCGCAGATGTAGATGGGAAGAGACTGGACAAGGGGAGAGAGAACGGAGTCTAGACAGGAAGAAAAGGCATTAATCGCCTCCTCTTCGCCATGGAGGTCCAATCCTTCTACATCTCCATCACCCACCAGGATGGTCTGAGGGCTCTCTGCTTCTTCCTTGAACAGAGGCCCGAACAATCCCCATCCAACACCACTCTCCTCTGTCTGGCTGAACTTGTTCCCTCATTGAACAATTTCTGCTTAAACTTGTCTCACTTCCTCCAAATTAAAGGTGTGGCTATGGGTCCCCGTATGGGCCCCAGGTATTCCTGTCTCTTTATGGGGTACGTGGAACATTCCTTGTTCCAGTCCTACTCAGGCCCCCTCCCACAACTTTCTTCGATACATCATTGACTGTTTCGGTGTCGCTTCATGCTCTAGTCTGGACCTGGAAAAATTTATCAATTTTGCTTCCAATTTCCACCCCTCCATCACTTTCACATGGTCCATCTCTGACACTTCCCTTCCCTTCCTTGGCCTCTCTGTCTCAATTTCTGGTGATAGACTGTCCACCAATATTCATTACAAGCCCACCAACTCCCACAGCCACCTCACACCCTGCTACCTGTAAGGACTCCATCCCATTCTCTCAGTTCCTTCGCCTCTGTCGCATCTGTTCCAATGATGCCACTTTCCAAAACAGTGCTTCTGACATGTCTACCTTCTTCCTTAACCAATATTTCCCACCCATGGTGGTTGACAGGGCCCTCAGCAGTGTCCGATCCATCTCTGCCCTCACACCTTCCTCTCCCTCCCAGAACCATGATAGGGTCCCCCTTGTCCTCACTTTTCACCCCACCAGCCTCCACATTCAAAGGATCATCCTCCACCATTTCTGCCAACTCCAGCATGATGCCGCCACCAAACACATCTTCCCTTCACTGCCCCCCCCCGTCGGCATTCTGTAGGGACCATTCCCTCCGGGACACCCTGGTCCACTCCTCCATCACCCCCAACACCTCAACTCCCCCCCACGGCACCATCCCATGCAATCGCAGAAGGTGCCCCTTTACTTCCCCCCTCTTCGCCGTGCAAGGGCCCAAACACTCCTTTCAAGTGAAGCAGCACTTCACTTGTACTTCCCTCAACTTGGTCTTATGTATTTGCTACTCCCAATGCGGTCTCCTCTACATTGGAGAGACCAAATGCAGACTGGGTGACTGCTTCGCGGAACACCTTCGGTCTGTCCGCAAGCATGACCCAGCCCTTCCTGTCGCTTGCCATTTCAACACACCACTCTGCTCTCATGCCCACATGTCCGTCCTTGGCCTGCTGCAATGTTCCAGTGAAGCTCAACGCAAACTGGAGGAACAGCACCTCATCTTCCGACTAGGCACTTTACAGCCTTCCGGACTTAACATTCAGTTCAGCAACTTCAGACCATGAACTCTCTCCTCCATCCCCACCCCTTTTTAATCCCCCTTTTTTCTAAATTCATTTTTATTTTTTTATTTTTATTTATTTTTTTCCACTTATTATCATTATTGTTATTTTTAAAATTTGTTTCAATTTTTATTCATTATTTTATCGTGAGCTTTTAGCCTATTTTCAATCTTTTTTCCCACCATTGTCCCTACCCCCACCCTACCCCCACTAGGGCCATCTGTCACTTTCCAGAGTGCTTACCCTGGTCCAGCCATTATCACATTCTGCTTTCCACTTTTAATATCACCATTAGCATCTCCTTTAGCCAGCACCCCCAATATTAACAACCCTTTGGCCTTTTGTTTATGACATCTATTGCAATATCTCCTTTGCCTCCACCTATCGCTGGCCTTCTATTCAGTTTCACCTGTTCCACCTCCCTTAAACAACATATATTTCACCATATCTCTACTTCCCTTTATCTCTGAAGAAGAGTATTATGGACTCGAAAGTTAACTCTTTCTTTCTCTCCATGAATACTGTCAGACCTGCTGAGTTTTTCCAACACTTTTTGTTTTCATTTCAGATTTCCAGCATCCGCAGTATTTTGCCTTTATCTTGTCTTAGATGTTGGACAAGTTTTGGGGAGTCAAGAGGTGGGTTACTCATCACACGATTCCTAGCCTCTGACCTGCTCTCATAGCCACAGTATTTATATGGCTAGCCCAGTTCAGTTTGTGGTCAATGGTAACTCCCAGTGGGGGATTCAATGATTGTAATGCCATTGAACACCAAGGGATGATCATTGGATTCTCCTTTGTTCGAGATGGTCATTGCCTGACACTTGTGTGGCACAAATGTTACTTGCCACTTGTCAGCCCAAGTCTGGATATTATCCCCCTCATTATCCAATTTGATTAAAGGAAAATCAATTTCAGAATCCTGCATTTCTACCTCTTTCTCATTATCTACCATCACTAACACCTCTTTTTGGTCCTCTTCCTTGTCAAAGTACATTTCAGGCATATTTACATGACACACCCTCTGCTCCTTTCTTCTATCTGGAGTACTTATTAAATAATTTACTTCACTTAATTTCTTTTAAATCCTGTAAGGCCCACCAAACCTTGCCTTTAACAAGTCATCCAGCATTGGTAACAGAACTAATACTTCTTCCCCAGCAACAAAATTCTGAGCTATAGCCTTCCCGTATGCTTTCACTTTCATCACTTCCTGTGATATATTTAAATATTCCCTAGCCAACTTACATGCTCTGTCTAATCTCTCTTTGAAGTTTGATAAGCAATCCAGGAGAGTAGTTTCTGAATTTTGACCCACCAACATCTCATGAATAAATTTCAGTGGTCCCCTTACCTCATGAATATAAACTAGTTCAAAGGAGCTAAAACCAGTCAATGCATTAGGAGCATCCCTAATAGCAAATAACAAGAATGGAATTTCCCAACCCCAATCCTGTGGATAATCCTGAAAAACACTTTCATCATAGTTTTTAGAGTTTGATGCCATCTTTCCAAAGCCCCTTGTGATTCAGGATGATAAGCTGTTGACTTAAATTGTTTAATCTTCAAACTGTTCATTACTTCCTTAAACAGCTGTGACATGACAATTGAACCTGAATCTCATTGTATTTCCGTAGGTAAACCATATCTTGTAAAATATGTTGTTAACTCTTCCACAATCTTCTTGTAACATTTGGTTGTAATGGTTGTAACATTTCTTAAAGGTACTACTTCAGGAAATTTGTTAGGCACATCCATTAGTGTTAGTAAATACTGATTTCCACTTTTAGTTTTAGGGAGGGGCCCTACACAATCAACCATGACCCTAGTAAAAGCTTCTTCAAATGCTGGTATTGTAATTGAAGGTGCTGGTTTCCCTATCGCCTGACATGTGTGACATGTTCCACAGTATTTGACTACATCCCTATGCAAACCAGGTCAATAAAAATGTTTTTGTATTTTCACCTGTGTTTTTTAAATTCATAAATGTCCCCCCTTGGAATTTCATGAACAATCCTTAGAATCTGAATTCTATACCCAACTGGGATAGCAATCTGATGTACCTCCTTCCAGCTTTAATTTGCTGAAACATGATCAGGCCTCCACTTTCTCATTAAAATATCACCTTTAAGGTAATAACATTCTGGGATACATTTTGCCTCTGTTTCTGAGTAGGCTGTCTGATATAATTGTTTTAATCCAAATTCTTTTGCTGCAATTCAATTAACTGCCTTGAGTTAAATACTTCAGCTGAATTGTCGTCTGCTGTGTCTTCCTGACAATGTTATCAAACACAATGCCTGCTAATTGGATTTTAATACCTTCTTCATGTCTTTGAACTACCCGTCCTTCTTATTTTTTCTTGTTTCAACCTGTTTGCCTGTGATCTCGTTATCACACAATCTGGAAACAATCCAGGATGCTCCTTCTTTAACACATCTGTTTCAAACACTTCTACAGGCTGCTCAACTACCATAGGCATCACCCACATGTGATCCAGCTATATCATTACCCAGAATAAATTTAACCCCTGCATTGGGCACTTTTTCCACCACCTCAACAGTCACTTCACCAGTTTTTCACTTACTCTTTAAATTTACCTTCCACAATGGAATGGGTTTAGCATCTCCATGAACCCCACTTATTATCTATCACCCTGTTCCTGCAATACTCCATCTGAACAACAAATGTCACTATCCCACAACGTTTAAGATTGACCAGCCCCGTGTCTCTTAAAATTTTAACAAGTTTACTTATTCCACCCTGTACACATGGAAAGATTTTTCCTTCACATACAAAATTGCTTAACACCTGAGCAACCTGCACCTCTGAATTTGCTTGGATAAATTGTGAACACATTCCCACTTATTTACCTATCACTAATTCTTCCTGTTTTATCTGTACACAAACCATTGTTTTTTTCTTGTGCTTGAACCTCAGAACCTGCAGTACTCTTACTTCCAGAACTTTTCTGCACCCCTATAATTCCAACCAGTTTGCCCTGCAATTGTCAGCACACTGACTTTGTGTGTCCAACTTTATTACAATGAAAGCACCTCAATTTTTGAATGATATTTCCACCTTCAGCACCTTATATTCTTTTATTCTGAGCAAAAACTTACTGAGAATTTCCACCTACTCCTCTTCCCTGAATACCCAACTTCCTACTTTCTATCCTTTTCTGATTTGAAAGGGTGACAAAAAAATGTTTAGCTCTATGATCATCGGCTATCTCTGCTCCTTGCCTTACCATTTGAACCCTCTGTTCCTCCACATGAGTTCTCACTACTGAAAGAATTGAATCTTTACGTTCTTCCAAAAGATTAATTCTCTAAGTGCTGCACATGTTGTCTCTATTTTTAATGCCCATAGCCATCAGTCAAAAGTACTTTGTTTTACTCTCTCAAACTCAATATGTTTTCCCAGGCAGTTTCCTCATATTCCTAAATTTCTGCCTGTATGCCTCAGGAACCAACTCATAGGGACGCAAAATACCCTGTTTTACCACATCATAATTCACTAATACCTCTTCTGACAACGAAACATATACCACAGATGTTCTATCCACCAACCTGGATTGTAACAACAAAATATCCAGTTTTCCTGTGGCATTTCATCTGTTTAGCTAGCTTCTCAAATGAAATAAAGAATGCTTCAACATCTTTTCCCTCAAACTTTGGAAGAGCTTGTTCAAATTTAAACATCTCCCCACTGGGTTTTAGGTTAAGGGTTTTTTCATCATCAGAACTTTCCTCAGAATCTGAGGACTCTTTTTTAACTTCCAGCCTTTTAAGCTGGTATACCCTTTCTCTTTCATTCTCTCTCTCCCTTACCTCTCTCTCTCTTTATCCTTCTCTCTTGGCTGGAATTCCAGTTCCAGTTTCCTGCCTTTCCACTTGCTCCCTTTGAAATGCCCTTTTCTTTCCTCTTTCTGCCCTTTCCTTTTCTGCTGCCTCTAGCTGAAGTTTTTTTTTCCATTTCCTTTGCTTGTTCAAGCTCAAGTGTCTTCATTTCTAACTGAAGTTTCACTACCTCCAGCTGTGATTCACTGGTATCAGGTATCACTTCCAACTTCAAATGCTGTACTATACCTTCAAGTACATCTGCTTTCCTGGTCCCCACAGGTAACCACAATTGTAATTTATCCGCCTACTCAGTTAGCTTATTCTTGGGTACTTTCTGTAACCCAGGATTATATCTTCTACTTCCAAAGAAGATTTAGTCATGGGTACAGCTATTTTTGCAGCCTCACCACTTCAAAAATACCTCACACCCACTCCTGAATTCAAAGTGCTTCTCGTACTCGTAACCTTAAAATTCACCAATTCCAAAAAAAAAGAATTCCAAGGAATTTCAAATATATTCATGGACGAGCCCCCAATTGTTATGACACAACCGATGGTAAATGCTGAGTTGTTCAAATTCAAGAGGGAAACTTGAAACAACTGTCATAACCAATTTTTGCAATTTGAATGTTTTGAGCTGCAGGCTTTAAAATCAGTTCTAATAAGACCACTGAGTCTCAAAAGAGTTTTAAAAAGCTAAATTAAACATTTATTAATTAAAAGATTGTAAGCATATATTATGTCAATAAATTACTATGATAATAACTACAAAAATCCCCTAACTAATCTGACTCCTACTTACACCCCCGTTGAGGCAACAGTAAAACACACAGATTTAAACAGACCCCTGCAAAGCACACTCTGGACTGTCACATTCAAAATTAGTTTCTTTCAGCTCTGGTCCTTGCAGACCTTGCAGTCTGAGGCTTTCAGGCTGGAGGCTTTAGATCTTAGAATCCCTCTTCCTCTTTACCAACAGCCTTCTCTTCCTTTATACATATCTTCCTCTTTGAATGCAATTTTTTATTGTATCACTATATCTTTTGAACTTTACCTCTTCCAATAATAAGACCGTTTCATAATACCAATTTTATTAGAAAGCTTTGAAAAAAGTAAACATTGTTTGGTGTCTTCTGGCTAGGTATAATATTTCACCCATTCTTTTGAATGGTTTATTTAAAAATGCAAATTTCCCCCTTGACACCTATTTTTCTAAACTTGCCCATGTTTATCTAATTAACATTTCAAACCTACTTCACTTCTATATACCAAAGCCGCTAGAGCAGCTGGCTTTAATCCATTAAAACATAGACACAGACACCACTAAACTCCATTTTAAAATAATTTCCAAAATCATTATAGACACTATTATACCTTCTTGACAGAGCAGACAGGTTTCAACTAGAAACAAATAAGCTTTATTACAGAGAGCTTTTCAGGTGCCACATGTTTGGTCAGGGCTCTCATCAGGAAGCGCCGCCCCCTGGATTGCGCACGCTTTGCACTCATTTGTCATAGCTACCCAGAACATCACGTGACCCCTGATAGACAGCAGGAGAGGCTATACCATCAGTTCCTACATTTCCTCCCCCTTTAGTTTTTTTTACAATTTCTACTTAGAGAAATATTTGAATATCCAACAACATAAACATATGTACATCAGGTGATTAAAGATTAAGCCTCTGAGATGGTCTCCTTATATGGCTAGAGCGGCATAGCTCTACTATTTGATTTTCCTCAACCTGCTCAGTAGGATCTGGATCTGCAGCATGAGACACATCATCAGAAAGTGGCAGTTCAGGGTTTGGCAACTCCACAGAGACATCGGGCATGTCTATCCTAGGTTGATCAGTCCACCTCCGAAATTGATGTTTCAACGTTAATCACTGCCGGAATAGTTGGTTGTTGGAATGTCTCTCTAGCACGAATATGATCTACGTACTTATAGACGATTCCATCTTGCACTCATACTTGGAAGGATAATGGACTAGTCTCTGAGACAATGGTTCCGGGAATCCAACAAGTCCCACTTCTGAAATTTCACACAAATACCGTGTCACCTACACTGAATGTGCGAGCTTTGCTGTCACTGTCACGGTTAAATTTTTGATTACTCTGATTCCACGCTACCTTCCCCTCTAAATTTGGAAACACCAGGCTTAAACATGTATGCAGGCGGCACTTTGTTATTAATTCAGATGGTGTTGCACCTGTAGTCGAATGTGGTATTGTACGATAACTGAGAAGAAAGCAGGAAAGTCGAGATTCTAGAGTAGCTTCTAACAACTTTTTCATACCCGATTTTAAAGTTTGTACAGCTCTCTCGGCTAAACCATTCGATGAGGGATGGTAAGAGGCTGTTTTAATATGTCTAATTCCATTGAGATTCATGAATTTCTAAATCTCTGTGCTGGTAAAGGCTGTACCATTATCAGAAATGATGATTTCCAGTAGGCCATGTATGCTAAAACAGTGACGCAGCTTCTTGATAGTTGCATTCGTTATTGGTGATTTGACTTTGTATACATCCATCCATTTAGAATGCGCATCCACAATCCACAAAAACATGGTACCTAGAATGGTCCTACATAATCAATATGTAGTCCAACCCAGGGTTGATCAGGCCACTTCCACAGATGCAAGGGAGCTGAAACAGGCAACTTCGGTTGTTGCTGATAGTGGAGACAGCGCTAGACCATGCTTTCAATGTCACTGTCAATGCCTGGCCACCAAACATAGCTTTGCCCAAACATTTTAATCTTTAATTTGCCTGGGTATGCACTGTGAAGCTGTGTCAAAAGTAGCTCTCTTCCTTGTGAAGGGACAACGACCCTTGATTCCCACAACAAAATTCCATCTTGACAGCTTAACTCTGTTTTACAGGCATGGAATGGTCTCAAAACTTCAGAAGCAGCTGAATTTGACCATCCTTGCAAAACAAACTCTCTGACTTTTGACCATATTGGATCTCTGTTCATCCAATTCCTAATTTGCTTCGTGCACACAGGGGAAGAATCCAAGAAATTCAGTAATAGCACAACTTCTTGTGGAACAGGAGCATGTACAATTCTATCTGGTAATGGAAAGTGGCTGACTGCATCCACACTTGCAATGTGTAAGTCAGGGCGGTACATAAAAGTATACTCATATGCAGATAACGTCAGAGCCCAGTGTTGTATTCTTGCTGATGCTATTGGCGGAATGGCCTTGGCCTCAATGAATAATCCTATTAATGCTTTATGGTCTGACACAATGGTGAAATGTCATCCATGTAGATACTGGTGGAATTTTTTCACCCTGAATATCACTGATAAACCTTCCTTTTCTAGCTGGGAATAACCTTTCTCAGCTGTAGAGAGGGTTCTTGAGACGTAGCCAATGGGTCTTTTTGATCCATTTTCCATTCTATGTGATAACACAGCTCCTACACCACAAGGAGAGGAATCACATGTTAATACCAACTCTTTTGATGGGTCATAGTGAACCAATAAACACGACAAAATGCAATAATTTCTTTACTTTCACAAAGGCTTCTTCCTGTTGTGAATTCCACAACCAATGGCGATTATTTTTTAACAAGTGTAATGGTGCCAACACAGTTGATAAGTTAGACAAGAAGTGGCTATAGTAGTTAATCATACCCAGGAAGGACTTAGGTTACATTGGATGGTGAGGGTTCATCCCTTATTGTTCAAACTTTCTCCTCTACCAGATATGAACCCATGGCATCCACCCTGTGACCCAGGTAAGTAACTTTTAGCACTTGAAATGTGCATTTTTCCTTCTTTAACCATACACCCAGCTTCCGCGGACCTTCTTTGCACATCCGCCAGGTTGGCCAAGTGTTCGGTCTCGGTTGACCCTGTGATCAGAACATCATCAAGGTATACTACCACTCGGGGAAGTCCTTGCAAAAGACTGTCCATTGCTCTCTGGAAGGTCACGCATGCAGACAATACTCCAAAGGGTAGGCAAGTATATTGATAAAGACCCTTGTGTGTGTTAATGGTCACGTATTCTCTCGAAGTGCTATCCAGTTCTAATTGTTGGTAGGTGTGGCTCATATACAATTTTGTATAGGGTTTGTCTCCAGCCAGCATTTCATATGAGTCGTCTACACTTGGAACGGGGTACTTGTCTAGTTTTGCCGCTTTATTTACGGTCAATTTATAGTCCCCACAAATGCGTATGATTTGGTCCGGCTTAACCACTGGGACTATGGGTGCTGCCCATTCTGAGAATTGGGCAGATTAGATGACACCCATTTTTTCTAACCGGCACAGTTCTACATCCACCTTCTCCTTCAACACGAGGTACAGGTTTAGCCTTAAAGAAACAAGGGGTTGCCTGAGGATCACATATATCTCGGTCTGCACGCCTTTTAACTCCCCTAATTCATCCCAAAAAACCATGTTATATTTCCTTGGCAGTTCAGGAACTCCTCCCATTTTCAGATGAAATATCTCAGACCAGTCAAACTCGATCTTTTGAAGCCAGTCTTAGCCTAAAAGATTGAGTTCTTCTCATTTCACTGTTATCGCAGATAGCTAGGCTGTCTGTTGCCTGTAAGACACTAGCGCTGTGGCGATGCCCTTTACCTGAATAGATTCTCCTGCGTATGTCTTTAATTTGGTGGTTGTCCTCTCCAGGTTTATTGGCTGTCTACCTTCATTGACGTATTTGAAAGCGTTCTCTCCCACCACTGTAGTTGAGGCATCTGTATCCACCTCCATTATTAACTCAGATTGTGACAGTGATAGGTTTGGTTTTCACTGTGGTTACTTTGTACAGGGAACAAATGTCGGTGTTGGCAGCTTCAGATTCTGCCGTATTCTTTAATTCAATCATGTTGGTTTGCTGCTTTATGGGCTGTTTTGACTTCGCCCGGCATTGCCATACTACGTGACCTTTCTTATGGCAGTGATGGCATTCTGCATCCTTGAATTTACAGGTGCCCGGCCCGTGGTCACCTCCACATCTATAACAACTCAGTCTTGAAGTTGCTGTTGGAGTTTTTCTACTAGGCCTTTTCATGTTTCTAACAGCTGACATTGCATCTTGCTATGATGCTGCGTCACTGGTTTTCACGCCATGCCCGGCGGTAGGTTGCCACCCCACATGAAGAACGGCGCCATATTGTATGTGTTGCAAAGCCTGTGAGTCTCTCACAGCACTTTGCATGGTGAGGGAGATTTCTATGACGCACTTAAAGTCGATGTCGACCTCGGCGAGCAAATAGTGCTGTATGGTGTCGTCCTGAACTAATCAGTCCCGCATTTAACGTGTCCCTGAAGTCGCAGCGTTCTGTCAACTGCTGATAGTTCACTACATAGATTGTGATGGACTCTCCAAGGGCCCTAACTCTAGAATTAAATTTAAAACACTGCATTATTATGATGGCTTCAGCTGGAAGTTTGTTTTCACGAGGTCCACTAATTCATTATAGGTCTTAGCATTGGGCGCGCTCAGGGCTCTCATGTTGCGAATGAGATTGTATGTCTTACTGCTACATACAGTCAAAAGGATTGCTTTCTGCTTTTCCTTTATGGTAATTTCATTAGCTACAAAATAAAATCTGAGGCGCTCTATATACTGGCTCCAGCCTTCCATAGTCGCTTCATAAGGATTGATTCTGCCGAAGAGTGGCATGACTGGTGAGTAGTCTTTTCTTTTTCTTAAGATTTGATGTAGTCATGGTAACAAGGCGAGGTGCAGCGTCTGAAATACTTACCCTTGTCACCAAATGTAATGACTTGATGGAGTGGCCAGGTTTCAACAAGAAACAGATAAACTTCATTACAGAGCGCTTTTTAGGTGCTACATGCTCGATCAGGACTCTCGTCAGGAAGTCCCAACCCCCAGGTTGCCTGCGCTAGGGGCTTATTGGTCGGAGCCTCCCAGAACATCATGTGACCCCTGATAGACAGCAAGAGAATCTATACCCTCAGTTACTACACCACGATTAACCACACACTCTGTCTTTGGTTATATGAACTGTAACAAGTACTAATTTGAAATGTGTCTCCATTACTACAAAACAAAGCTTTCTCTAGTTAGAACATCAATTGTTGACACAACTACACAAACATAAGTATAAAATGACTTATCCTGATTAAGTCTTTTTCTGAACCTATTGTATATTTGTATTCTATCTCAAGACAACCTTTGTGCCTGTCACACTGTGCCGTATACATAATTGCCTATAACCCTGTCAGTCTCCTGTGGTTGTAGTGAATGTATCTGACTTATCTCCTGTAATCCATGTAATTACAGTATTTTCTGTCTGACATGGACCCCTGTAATTCCCAATGCTTGCACAATATGTGCCTGACTTTGAAATCTGTGATTCCCCTGTAGCCTAACCGTGCCTCCAATGATTCAGTTGTACTTGAAATGATATACACTTTACAGTGACCCCTATGATTCCTCCGTGATCACAACATTTGCATCTGACTGTAATCCCTCGGATTCTTTGATATTTTCTTGCACTGTAGATTTGGAGACCATGTGATTTGTCCAGCTATGAAAATTCCTGCTTCAACATCCTGATTGTAAGACCGAATTTGAATCTCATTGTATTTTCTTGCAGCCGTAGTGCAGAGTTCCTGACTATTGTCAATAGCCAGAGCAATAAAGCATAGCCATGATCTCCCAACAACCAACCGCCCATTTGTCCTGCTCCTTCTAACAGGTGTGCCATTGTCTTCAGCCGTCATTGTCTTCAGCTGTAGAACCTGATAGAAGTGCTGGGCCCTCTTCAGTTAACCCACTTTTTCCAATGGGAAAATGATAAGTTTATTGCACCTGATAGAAAATGTGTCCCCATTGCTACAAAATAGGAGCCTTTTTTGATGCAGTGTTATACGATTGACAGACTGACCTGGCAAATGTTATGAGCAGTGGCTTGGCATGAGCCGATATCATAAAAGTTGAATGCAAGTGGTGACTTTACCCATCACAGGCAGGGCTGTCCCTATGCTTAAGGTCAGTAGACAGAGCAATTTAATTACTACCTCTCCATGTCATTCATAGATAGCAAAACGCAGGTCTCTTTCAATATGTCCAATTAGTTGTACCTAAATAGCATGATGTACTTCCTGTGCCACCTGTTGCCATGCCAATGCCCTTGAACAATACTGAACAAATATTTTGTTTCTGTTTTCAAAGTAGAAACACAAGTTTCATACCTGAAACAGGCAGTAACCTAGGGGTCAAAAAGAATGAGGACATTAAGGAAAGTAATATCAGCAGAGAAAAAGTATAAAAAGAAAAAGTAATTAAGGAACTAAAATCCAATAAATCCCCAGGACCTGATGACTTACACTCTCGGGTTCTAAAAGAGATAGCTGCAGAGATAGTGGATGTGCTAGCTATGATTTTACAAAACTCCTTAGATCCGGGAGAGATCCCGTAAGATTGGAAGTTGCCAAATGTTACTCCGCTTTTCAAGAAAGGGGGGTGAGAGAGAACAGTGAACTATAGGCCACTTAGCCTAACATCAACTGTTGGGAAAATGCTGGAATCTATTATTAAGCAAGTGCTAGAAATGCACTTAGAAAAGCATAGTATGATTAGGACAAGCCAACATGGTTTTACTAAAGGGAAATCCTGTTTGACAAAGCATTTTTTGAGGATGCAACTATTGGTGTAGATAAAAGGGAACCAGTAGATGCAGTATACTTGGATTTCCAAAAGGCATTTATTAAGGTGCATACAAAAGGTTAATGGGCAAGATAAGGGGTCGAGGAGTTTGGCGTAATATATTAGCATGAGTAGCGGATTGATTAATAATTAGAAAGCAATGGGTGTAAACAGGGCTTTTTCAAGTTGGCAGGCAGTGAATAGTGGAGTGCTGCAAGGATCAGTGCTGGGGCCTCAGCTATTTACAATCTATATTAATGGCTTAGATACATTATTCTCTGTCTCGTCATCTAAGTTTGCTGGTGATACAAAGCTAGATAGAAAAGTGAGCTGTGGGGAGGGCACAGAGGCTGTAAAGAGATATGGACAGGTTAAGTGAGTGTGCAACAAGATGGTAGATGGAGTATAATGAAGGGAAGTGTGAAATTATTCACTTTGGTTGTAAGAGTAGAAGAGCTGAATATTTTTGAAACGTGTGAAATTTGTAAGTGTTTATGTTCAAAGAGACTTGGGTGTGCTTGTACAAGGAACACAAAGTTAGCATGCAGGTGCAACAAGCAATTAAGGCGGTAAGTGGCATGCTGGCCTTTATTGCAAGGGGATTGCAGTGCAGGAATAAAGAAGTCTTGCTACAATTGTATAGGGTTTTGGTGAGACCACATCTGGAATACTGTGTGCAGTTTTGGTATCCACATTTAAGAAAGGATATATTTCCACTGGAGGCGGTACAGCGAAGGTTCACTGAACTGGTCCCTTGGATGAAGGACTTGTCCTATGATAAGAGGCTGAGTAAATTTGGGCCTATATTCTTTGGAGTTTAGAGAAAACCTACAAAATTCTGAAGGAGCTCGAGAGGGTAGACACAGATTGTTCCACTGATTGCGGAATCTAAAACATGGGGGCACAGTCTAAGGATAAGGGGCCGATTATTTAGGACTGAAATGAGGAAAAGTTACTTCACTCTAAGGGCGGCAACTTTTTGGAATCCTTTACCACAGAAGGTTATGGATGCTCTACTGTTAAATACATTTAAGGCTGGGTTAGACAGATTTTTGGTCTTTCAGGGAATCAAGGGATATGGGAGGTGGGCAGGAAAGTGGAATTGAAGCCCAGATCAGCCATGATTTTATTGGATGACAAAGCAGACTCAACAGGCCATAATTCCTGTCCCTCTTTCTTGTGTTCAATGTCCTCTAGCTGTAGGAATTCCTTATCTTCTTCCAAACTCGGCACAGTTATTGGTAATTCCAACAAAATACTGAGGTTCAGCACAGCTTGCAGCTATAGCATGAACTTGTGGCAGCTAGCAGGATGTTGCTGTGGGATGTGTACACCAAATGACTGCTCAATTGAAGGAAACCAGCAGCAAGCAGCAGGAAAGAAGTCATGAGCAATAAAGGACCAGATTCAGTTTGCCAACTCGAATAAAATCATTTGCAACTCTCAGATATCCATCAATCTAACTTTAAGTGGTGGGCTTCTTCAGCAAACAGTGTGTTGGCTTCACAGTGTCTATATTTTACAAGAGTTCTGCCATTCAAGAACTGCACTAAAAAAGTGCATGATGAATCCAGAGTGGGAACACTTTATAACAATTTATTCATTTTGCAGGAACTATTGGAGCGAGTGACTGTGCATTACACATGTAAAAAATTAAAGAGACTAGGAGGAGAATTTTAACCCCCACCACCCCACCAAAAAATAGGTGGGTTTGAGACATGTGGGATGTAATCATTTAAAAAACATTAAATTCAAGCTTAACCTGCCTCAAACCTGGTATTCCAGTTTTAAGAGAGGTAGGGTGGGTGAGGTAGGGCAAGGGCTGGTAAACAGCCTGCTCCCTGGAGGCTGGTGGCCTAGCCAATGATGCCCACATCCTGTGAAATAATAAAGAAATTAAATATTTAAATAAGGCTGTGTTTCAAATTGTAATCTCTCCTCCAGGTTTCCTCAGCCATGTGAAAAGGGACGCAACCACTGTTGTATGACAGAGCTAAGTGCATTTCCAACATTACGCAGGCCAGAAGGAGCCACGTACGTCCCCCCCCCACCCACTAAACTAACTTGCTTCCCTCCCCACAACTAGACGCACACCCACCCCCCCACAGTCATTATCTGCACTGTGATTGGAACTACCCCCTGCAATGAATGGATCTCCCCAAACCCCCAACCCCGCAGTGATCACACCGCCATGATCAGCCACCCTCCCCAAATGAGATCACTAAACCCCCCCCCCCCCCACTACCCAACTACCCACCCCTCCCTCCATATCATCACTGAGCCACCACCCCGCCCCCCCCACCCTGCCACAATCTCAGCTTTCGGTACGTCCAATATCTGCCTGCCACCCTACCAACCACTCTGTACCCACATGTCCCTCACAATCTCAACCCTGGCATCATGAACCTAACCGTTCCTGGGCTGCGGCCTCTCCTGGAGCATTCCCTTCCGACAAGCAGCCAAATCAGGCTGGTTAAATTTCCCAGTGGAGTTTCTATTGATAAAAGGAATCCTGCAGACTGGGGAGCTAAAGCTCCGCTGGGGACCCAAACTCCTCCCACTTTGGAAATCCTGCCCCACTAAAATTCGTGGCCTAGAGTGCAGCAGCTTTGAAAGAGAAAAGAAAGACTTACATTTAAATAGGACCTCAGGACATCCAAAGTGCATTACAACTAATAAAGTCTTTTAAAAAATAAATTTTAAATAGCTTTTAAAGTATTGTACAGTTGTAAGTTAGCAAAATTGACAGGTAATATATAGCCACCAATGTAAGCAGTGAGATGAATGGCCAGGCAATCTGTTTAAGTGCTGACTGAGAAATAAATATTATCCAGACCACCTTCCTTGGTCTTCTTGGAATAGTGCCATGGGATCTTTTCAGTCCACGTAAGTTAGCACACAGGGCTTCGATTTAATATCCCATTTAAATAAGAACATAAGAAATATGGACAGGAGTAGACCATATGGCCCCCTCGAGTCTGTTTTGCCATTCAGATTGTGGCCTTAACTCCACTTTCCTGCCTGCACCTCAAAACCTTTGACTCCCTTGTAGATCAAAAATCTGTCTAACTGTGCCTTGAATATATTCAATGTCCCAGCTTCCACTGCTCTCTGGGGTAATGAATTCCACAGACTAATAGCCCTCAGAGAAGAAATTCCTCCTCAACAGTCTTAAATGAGACACCCTGTTTTTGAAACTCTGCTCCTATTTCTAAATTCCCCTATGAGGGAAACATCCCCTCAGCATCTACCCTGTCAAGCCCCCTCAGAATATTGCATGTTTCAATATCATCTTTCATTCTTCTAACCTCTACTGAGTATCAATCTGAAAGGTTGTCAGTCTTGGTTATGTGTTGGTAGCATATTCACCTCCAGAAACACCAATGAACCATAATTATTACTTTAACTTACATTTACTGCAACCAAATATAATTGTAACTACACCATTGTAGCTTTTGCTATGAAAGTCTAATTCATCATTTGTTTTATCTGTAATTTTTTTGAAGGAATAATTTTTTTTTACCATTATGCCTCTAGTGTTGCTCCCCATCCTAACCCCTGCCTCTGTACATTTTTTTCAATTCTGGTTCAAATACAGATTGAACTATTCAGTAAAGTTGATGTTATTCTCTTGGTTGCAACAATAACAGTTTGGTAAAATTAAGTTTTTTGAACCCATGGACTCTGCTGTTATTGATATTTTTACCTGTTACAACCCCCCGGGAAAGCCAAAAACCAAAATAACCAAATTTACCAACAACCAAATGTAGAAATTACCAACAGGATTTCATTTTTGTAACTTTTACTTTGACATGAATCAGGACCAAAATAAATTAAACATGAACTAACAGGCAAATGTTATTCCAAATAAAAAGATAAATTTGAAATAGCTGAGGCAAAAAATATATTTCTTACACAACCACAAGCACCCACATCATTCCCTCTACAAATGTTAGGCCAAGTGCAATCTCATAGTTATTCCAATTCAATCAATTCGGCCCTAGGTTCTCATTCACTGGCATATTCCATCCAGGGTCCTAGGATATGGTTAACATCAACATAGCGCACATCAACAAACCCTATCTCACTCAGCTCATGTCAGCCCTGGTGGCGTAGGTTTCCAGAGTTCCTTTTCAACCAACAATACACAGTTCACAATCTGGGCCTCTGATACAAACTCGCAGTTGTTTCACATGCCTCTTTCGCACCACTTTTTCGGATTCGGTCCCTTTTAGCTCACTTGCACATCACTTCCCCAAGAACTTCTGGAATTCTTTTTTTTTCCTTACTACCAAACAAAAAAAACTGATAATTTTGTAGAGAGCTTTGCTGGCTTCACCTCACAAAAATTTTGAGCTCCTCTTTCTATGTCTGTCTGCTTACTCTTTGTGTCTGCATCTAATTGCTGATCATCTTCTGCCACCAGCTTTCCTTTCTGTCTGGCCCACAGCTTCCATATCTTAACCTCCTTCCTGTTGGTACTGCTTCCAGGTCAAGGGTTTCCAGGTCATGTGGGCCATTATTTCTTATTATTCAAAAAAATTACAATTGATCCCTTTACAATTGATACAAACTCTTAAAAGTCCTTTTCAAATATTCTTAAAAGCAATTACAGATGCCACAGACATTTGAGAGAAATTACAAATGTTCCTTACTTACTGCTTCCAGGTCAAAAGTTATCACACACCTCAAAATGCTTTTTATTTATTCTAGCTGCAACAATAATTCCAGCACCTAAATTTTGCATCTATTTCTAATGAATACATTCAGAATAAAGCAATGGCAAAATATGAGAGAGAAGCATTCATTACTTACGATTCCATCACTACAGCCACAAGCAGTAAATGATAATTGTATCTGTAGGCTAACTTTCTCTCATTCTTCCCTCATGGTATATGAATTCACAAGATAGATCCCTGTTCCAATGATCTGTGTCTTTCCAAACTATGGCCTCTTCCAATAAAGACTTCCTCCTGAGCTGCAAAATGTTTTCTTTTTGCTTTTTTTGTACTCTAGTGTTTTGAGAGTGTATATTCTGATCGGCTCTGCAGCCATAGTTCCCACATATAGCACCTCACTCCCTGTTTGTCCAGGTACTAAGCTGTGTGCATTTTACTTTATCAGTAAGAGCAAGTTAGGAGGCATGAGTCATCGTGCAGAAGTTTACATTCCCCCCACTGGTGAGTTTGCAGGTGGGGCAGGAGGCCCGTAAAATTCCCCGGATAGCCTTCCCAGTGGGCTCCTGCCTCCCACGGCATCTCCCCAATTTTACGGTGTGATGAGGAAGTCTACCTAGAAGGAAAAAGCAGGTCACACCAGTACTCTTATTTCCCAGTTTTTACTGGTGTTTCATTTTAAGGTATTCAAGGCCATTTTAGATCAATATTCTTATTTCCCAGTTTTTACTGTCTTTTCTCCTTCTGCGTAGGCTGGCCTGCCCACCCTTGATCCAGTTGAGGACAATTAGTGGCCAATTAATGATCACCTAAGGGCCAGTTTCCACCCAGTCTCGATTTTCAGGCTGGCAGAAGGAGTTCAGGTGCAGGGGAGATGCCTGGAAAGTGACCCTGCTCTGACCTCGATGGGAAACGGCAAGGGGGTGTGGGTGTGCCTCCATCAACAGCCTCCTTTTAACTTCAGGTACCACCCCCCACCCCGCACAAGGCCTGTGGATGCACCCCCCTCCCACTGACCCCTTCACCAACGCCCCAACCCCTGCTGTCCACCCCACCATCCTTGGGTCTCACCTCCCCTCTCTGCCCTTAGACCCCTACACTTACCTGGTCCTAGACTCCCAGGACTTAGGCCGGAATATTCCGCCCCCTCCAGAGGCGGGGTTCATGGCGGGTGGTGCCGGAGAAAGAGACGGGATGAAAAACATTGGGTTCCCAACAGTGGCAAATGATGGTGGGAATTTGCAGTCCCGACTGTCATGGTGGGATAATAGCGGGTTGCTATTCCCACAGAAAGCTGTCAGGAACCTATTTAGCTTAAATTAATAGAATTTAAATGAGAACTCAACTGGAATTCTTCCCTCACCAGCTGGCATATCAACCGCCCTGCCAGCCGGAGTTCACACTGGTCTGAAATACGACTGGACCAACATAGCGTTGAGACAGCGAGGCCTATTGGTAAGGCACAGCTTGGTCCACTCGATGAAAGGTGAGTGATGAAAGGGGGTGGGGGTTGTTGGAACATGAGGTGGGAGAGGGCATACAAGATAGGGATGCTGGAAGACCTAGAGTGGGGTGAAAGCCAGGGGGTGGGGGAAGGCCGGGGGTTGGAGAGAGTGGTGGTAGATGGAGCCATGAAGCCTTGTAGAGGGGGTGGGGTGGGTGGGGGTAAAAGACCAGGGAATGGTGCAGAGACCGTAGGAAACAGAGGACAGTGGGGGGATAAAGCAGGGAATGGGGGGTGGGGTGTGGAAGCAGGGCATGTAGGGGAGGAAGCAGGGGATTGGGGGGAGGGAAATCAGGGGAAAGTGAGGGGGAGAATGCAGGAGACAGAAAGCGGGAGAGAGCAGGGGATAGTGAGTGGGGGAATGCAGGGGACAGTTGGTGGTGAGGGAAAGGTCTGTAGTGTCGATAGAGGAAACTTGGGGGGCAAACTGAGGGTACCGGTATTGGGACAGCACTGTAACTGTTAAGAGGGGACACGAAGGTGTACACAGATCCTTGGGGTGGGCAGGATAAGGGTGGGCATGGGGATCGTGACAGGCGTGGGTTCACCGGGGAGGGAATTCATGTGAAGTGTTACGGTGATGGGCTGAAGGGTGATGGGAGGATGTTTAAGGGTGACAGATGAGATGGTAAATGTAACACTGAGGTTGGGGGGGACAATGGTAATGCCTGGGGAGGATGTGGGTTCCAGGAGGATGGTAGAAGCTGTTGGATACAATCTCAAAGCTCACGCGCACCATCCTCACGCGAAGGCACAGCATTGAATCCAAATCCTCGAAGTCCAGCTCAAAGAATGATGGTTGGGAAGAGAATCATCGGGTGGGCAGAGCTGGACAACTGAAGGGGAACCCTAATAAGCTGTCCTGACAAGGGAAAGGTCTTTCTATAGACTCAGAAAGGCAGTGGAGGTAAAGGGAACTGTGTGCGTGGGAGGCTTCTCACATGTGGCTCGCAAGGACCTTGGCAAAGAATGATGCCTCCATGTGCTGGCATGATTCAGGTGGAGGGACCCAGTCTGGCTTGCCCCCTTGAAAGGTGGGGGTGGGGGGATGGGGTGTTGTGGACAGGCATTAACTCACGCAGCAGCAAGAAAAATCCATAAAGTACAATGGATCGTATATTTAGAAAGGTGCAACAATGCTTGTACACATGTGCCACCAGTGATTTTAGAACTTCTTAATTTTCCTTACCCTACCACTACATCTATGTGCTTCTCCTGCATTTGCAGTAGATGTGGAGGCAGTCTGCTGACCACTATGCCTTGTTGTCTCCGATGACATTGGTGGGCATCCTCTGGAGGCCCAAGGCGTGGAGGGCCTCAGTGGCACCAGAGGGTGGAGCTGATGGGGTCACAGGCAGAGGGAGATCAGAATGCCTGGACACCCTTGGAGAGTCCTGGGCGGAGGCCCCCAGGTGTCCACCTGATGCTCCTCCTCCCTTTGAGTGCCTGTGGGACCCTCCCTGATTCCTTGAGGAGAAACGGCACCTGAGGAGGGTTGAGGTGCCCCCTCCTTGTCTTGCGTAGCACTGTAAAAGCTCACCCATGGCTATAGTGATGGAGTGCAGGTCTGCACACATTTGCCAGCAGGAACTGGGCATTCTCCTGGACCAGGATCTCCATGGCAGCTGTCATCCTTCCCATGGAGACCTCGAGGTGCTCACATGTCAGTACCACTACATCAGAGAGCAGGTGAACGAACTCCTCCACCTTACATTCCACTTTGCTGAGGGCCTCTGACACCTCCACCTGATGTTCCCCCTGCGTCTCGCTGCATCTCCAGCATTTTGTCCATAACCGCTCCCAGAGACTCATCATCAGATTTGGACTCAGCAGAGGCCTCTTGTCCAGCAGCCCTCCGAGTGCCAGATACCTTGGCTGCCACTGCCTTCTATTTTTTTATTCATTCATGGAATGTAGGCACCGCTGGCTCGGCCAGTATTTATTGCCCATCCCTCGAAAATGTGGTTCCCGGCTCAAAGAATGTGAAATCAATGAACTGCGCATGTGCGGCCATTTCCCAGCTGGTGCATGCGTAGAAGTCCTGAGGCCCACAGGGAACTGTAGTTCCTGGTTCTGAACTCCCGATTAAGGTAAGTAATTTGAGGTTCATCACAGCCAGTCTAAGCTAGATCTATAACCCACCAAAACAAATGTCTCTGGGCTGGTGGAGGGTGCAGATGAATATTGTGACGGCTGTACAGGTGAGAATTCATCATTCTCGTCCTCTTCCAAGGTCTTCTGCGGACTGGGGCTGGGCCTCACCCTTTTCCTTCTGGCACCTGTAATGGAAGGAGGAGAGGATGAGTGACTGCATGGCCTGCCTCCTACATTGCACAGAGCCTCACCCGCGGGTTTTGAGTTGCAGAGATTAAGCATTGCCTCCTCATTGAATGGTTGGGGGAGGTAAACATTGCTGTTACTGCAAGCACGGTCATGGTCCTCCTCTTTAGCTCGGCAGCCCGCTGTTCATATTGTGTGACGGTGTGGATTTCGGGCATGCTCCCTCCTGTCTTCTCCTTCTCGGTCTGTTGTGCACTGTCTTCTCCTGCACAAAGATAGAAGATGGTTTGTGAGCACTCCTGATGCAGGTGCAGGTCACATGCTGCTAATTCTGTGTCTAATGAGTGACCTCGTGAGTCCCCAAAGCCTGTCCACCATGTGCAAGACACAAGTGAGGAGCTTGATGGAATACTGCCCACTTGCCTGGATAAGCATAGCTCTAGTAGCCCTGAGGAAGTTGGAGACCATACAGGAAAATGCAGGTCGCTTGATTGACAACCCACCTAGCAACATCAACATTGAGTCCCTCCACCACTGACCCGCTGGCAGCTATGTGTGCCATTGGAAAGGTGCATTGCTGCTTGTCCTCAAGTGTACTTGGGCCGTAGCCTCCAGAACGGCGAGCTCTAGCAGCTAGAAGGACAAGAACAACAGAGGCATGGCACCAGCAGCATCTGCAAGTTGTCCTCTAAACCAATCACTCCCCCACCCCTCCCAAACAATTTGTGCCTTTAGTGTGGCTGAATCAGTAAAACCAGCAATTGCCTTCCACCACCAGACCACATGAACTGCTGTGGGGCTGTGACACAGCACCCCAGCACCTTTTATGTATGGTCAGCACAGATGCTGGCCTTGCCATTCAGTGAGGTGCGTTTGTGGTGTAGAGGGTTCACTTACCCTGGCGGCACGAATTAGGTCATTCATTCACTTTCTTCATTGCAGGGTGATCCTCCTCTGTAGAGCTGTGGCATTGACCACCCTGGTGACCTCCCAGGCTGGTGTGGTGAGACAGGTGGGCCTCCTCCTCCCATCCCTGGGAAAGAAGGCGTCCCTCCTGTTCTACATGGCCTACAGTAGAGTCTCTAGTGAGGTGTAGTTGAAGCGTGGGACCAGTGCCTGCTGCTTCCTGGGCGACATGTATGTCTTGCAGAGTCCTTACATGATGCATGAATGAATGCCCAGGTGCCTTTTAAACATGGCATACAGATATGACAGTGGGGCAGGTGACTTCCTGCCCGTCCCGCTACACGATTCAGTGTCAAAGCCCTGGCTGCATAATTAATGAGCTTGACATTGCACTGTTCGGTGAGTTTACTCTGCAGCGGGAGTCCCTCCCTGTGACTTCCCGGCCCCGCCATAGGACTTGGGTCTTAGGACTTAGGTCCGGAACGGTAAATCCCGGCTGTAGGCTCTGGGGGCTGCTTGCAGTCCCAGTCCTGTCCACTGCAGCTTCTGGCGCTGCTGGTACTAGAGAGCTCCGGGCCAATTAGATTAGCCAGCAGCTCTCTGAGGTGGGACTTCCTCCTGAGTAAGGGTGGAAGCCTCATTCCAGTCATTTCATACTCCTTGGAGTGTTAAATGGCTGCAGGGCAGCCAGTATTGGTGGGGATGCCTTGGCCACTGACTCTTCGGATGGCGGAAAGGGAAAATGTTCCATCCTAAAAAGCCTGGCCATAGTGTCGATGGTGGTAGCAGGTTCATTTGACAGCTCAGGACGTCCCTTCCCCTTTGCGAGTCATCCCAGGCCCAGCTAAGTGTCCCTTGCTCAGGGTTACATGCCATGACCAATGGCAGAACCAGTGAATTTTTCGGTGGTGATGGAGGAGGAACTAGAACCTTAAGAGGCAATGGCTGCTTCCAGGCAGAGGAAGATTCTTTGGGAAGAGGTCTGGTGTTTCCTTTAAGTTTATGAGGAAGCCAACAGGCAACCACTTTGTGTATTCTTCTCCGTAGTCTTATTGTTCATTGGAATTGAAAATGGAAGGCTCTTGCGAGCAAGTGAAAAGGAAAGCACAAGACTGCAAAGTGCAGAGGAATGAGCAGGGGACCTGCCCTTAAGTAGATCACTATGACAAAGATGGTGGTGTCATTAGTACAGAACCAATGGGGTAAATTGGCCTGTGACTGAACGCATTGGGCCACCTGAATGCAGCACACAGAGGGAAACCGGGCAGAGTGGTTCACAGGTACCTAAGGGAACTTGTCCAATTTTCCATCCATTTATGTTAATTGAAGAAAATTGGAGGGGCTCCCCAAAGCATATGCTGTCCTTCCCTACCAAATTCCCTGAAGGTTCTGCCCCAGGTGACACAATGCACTCAGGCTTGGAACTATACTGCGATTTCTTCACTGTCTTTGGGTCAAAATCCTAGAACTCCATCCTGAACAACACTGTGGGTTTACCTACAACACATGGAGTGCAACAGCTCAAGGAGGCCACTCACCACCACTTCCTCAATGGTAATTAGGGATGGGCAATAAACCCTGAAATTGCCAGTAATGCCCTCACCCCATGAACAATTAATTTGAAAAGGCACAGTAATGAATAAATCTGCTCTTGTATCTCTTCAAATTGCATGCACCAGCTCCTTTCTGAGAGACTGAGTAGGTTATATGTATAAACCCCCATTCGTACTGAAGATATTTTTGGATTCTCTGAAGAAGTTGCAAGGTGGGGGGAGGTGTTCATGAGTTCACCATCTATGGCCAGATTCTTAATGAGGCTGAGCTCAAAATGTACAACCTGACATCCTGACAATAAGAAAATCATTCAGTTTCTGAATCACAAGACTGAGCCTGTCACAAACTGACTGATTTGTTCTGCGGCCAAATTGGTGACCGTTGGTAAGATGCTACAGTTGAGCGTTTGCAGCAGTTGCTTATAATTCTGATTTCCATCAGCATCAACATGAATAGCAGTAAGAATACTGGTTGTAGTTATCAACGTCTGACCTTCATCCAGTCTTGTGCATAGGGACGTTGTTCGTTATTTTCCACTTGAATAAGAAAATACCAGTTGACAGGGAAGGCTAAAATAGATGAAGCAGCGAAGCAGCTAATTTGTCTGACAAGACTTTCTGAATCTGAGTACTCATGCTTTCAGAGCTACCAGCTCTGTGACCAGGAGAACAAGATGTTTAACTTTCTTTCATTTGATCTTGGTTCAGCTGATTGAGTTGCTGCACTTTTAGGGAAGTACTGGCTATCTGACTTTAAATTCCAAGTGGCACGATGTTGTTCAGAAACACTGCAGCAGTGTAGACTGTAACTCTGTCCTTCTCAATAGGAACAATATCATTTGGGTTGGAACTGCTCCTTCTACGGTTCAGCAGATTGCACCACTGAAGTGATAATGTGATGAGCAGTGCTGTTAAAGCTGATGTGAATCAGGTGCTGGCTTCCTATTTTAATGGATATGAAGGGCTGAGATCTAGTCTGTATCTGATGTGCACGGTGCTAAATAATGCAACCATATGCACAGGAGCTTATGCAGAATGAGTTAGATCTTGACATTATATATATGCAGTGTAAAACAGGTGGTATTGAGGTAGGAGCCTATCTTACATATCACCAATTTCTATTTCACTTGACTTCACTGCACAGTCCCAATTTTGCCAGAATCTCAAAAGTGAAAACATAAAGCACACATGATGAACACAGAATTGCTGGCTCAATAATTCTATGCTCCATTCCAGACAACATGTAAAGTGTCAGTTAGGCTCAGTTGCTAGCACTCTTGTCTTGTGTCAAATTCTGCTTCAAAACATCAGCATATGATCTTGGCTAACACTGCAGTGCAAAACTATTAGTGTGCTGGGACATTGTCTACTGTTAAAATAGATAGAATCATAGAATAGTTACAGCACAGAAGGAGGCCATTTGGCCCATTGTCTCCATGCCGACTCTCTGCAAGAGCAATTTAGCTAGTGTGACTCGTCTTTTCCCCAAAGCCCTGCAAATTTTTTCTCTTCAGACGGTTACCCAATTCCATTTTTAAAGCCACAATTGAATTTGTCACCACGTTCAGGCTGTGCAATCCGGATCCTAACCAGTCGCTGTGTTAAAGATTCCATGGCATTATTTAAAGCAGAACAATGAGTCCCCTCAGTTCCCTCGCCAACGTTTCTCCTTCCACTAACATCAACAAACAAAATGGACAGCAGCACACCTGCTCTAGAGATATCTTTTGTTTCTTTGTTGCTTTTCTAGCCCCATCACCGTTCTCTCTGACCCTGGAAGATTGGCTCTTCTGCCATTCGATCTTTCCTGTCCTTCACTCTATCACTGATCTTCCTTTTGTCCTTGTCCCACTCACCCTTTGCTCAAAACCAATTACATCTTTGACTTTTTCCAGTTCTGATGAAAGGTCACAGGCCTGAAACATTGGCAGCAATTTTGCAGCCCCCCTGCTGGTGTTTTTGAAGGCAGGGCAGCACATAAAAGTGGGTGGCCAGCCCGCCGTCTTCCCATCTATTCCTGAGCTGTCCCCCATATTGTGGGTAAGGTGTCACGCAGCCTGTATGCCCTTAGACCTATTGAAGCCCTTAAGTTGGCAGTTAATGGCTACTTAAGGACATCATTCCGCCTCCATCGCCATAATACGTAGGATAGGATAGGAGGAAGGGAAGTGGCCAGCCCGCAACTTTAACAATTTGAGCTAAAAGGCAAGGAAAGGAAGGAAGGGGGGGTGTACCACCTTTGGGGGTCCCCTGTGCCCATCAGGGGCAACCCCCAAGTTGGTACGTCACCTTTGTGCCCCTGCTCGGCTTCTAAAACCCTCCCCTCAGCCTCCCTCTCCTGCTTCACTAGGGTCCACAATTCTGCCCGACCAAAATTCTCAGACCTACTTTGAAGTCTGGTATCCATCTTTCTCCTTCTCAGGACTCCTTGTAGTCCCAGAAGTGGCCACTGATGTGTTATGAATGTCTGGCAGCCCCCAAGGGTAGGACTGTGCCTCAGGGGTGAAGTCCCACTCTCAACTTGCTAAGGCCGCCCCCGGGGTATTGTTACTGTGGGGCAGCCTGTTTTAAAGTAGGCGAGGTACCAATTGACATTTCAATCAGAGAGGCGAGCAATATGCCTTCCCCCAAGCCCATAAAATTCATCCTGTAAACTCTGTTTCTCTCCGCAGATGTTGCCAAAACCTGATAAGCATTTCCAGCATTTTCTGTTTTTTCCTTGAGGTTAAGAGAAGTTGGTTTACAATTTATGGGTTGTCAAGATAATGGTGCACAATTGACATCACAAGCGTTTGAAATATTTCAGGGTAAGAATGGAATCAAACACACTCTAATACCATCATATCACCCAGCATCAAATGGTACTGCAGAAAAAAGTTTACAAATTGTGAAAAGGTCTTTGCAGAAACATTTGCTATTTGACAAGCTAGGAAGTAACTTCCATGTTTCCCTTTGACACATTCTAGGCAATTTTCTGTTCTCCTACAGAATAACCCCGCAGTCTACAGCTTGTTGCATGCGTTATGAATTAGCGATTAAACACACGCCTAGGGCAAGGTTTAATTTGTTTAAGCCTGACGTCAATATCAAAGTAAGAGAAAAGCAAGGCAAAGCGAAGATGAGTCATGATACACCAGGCATAAAACTTAGAGAGTTCAGTGGTGGTCAGAAGGCCATGGTGAAAAACTACCGAGGTGATAAGGAGAAGTATGTGATTGAAGTTGTTGTAAATAGGCTTGGTGCTTTCACATATCTAGCGTAGTTTGAAAAAAGGGGTGTCAGTGTCATGTAAATCATTTGCTTTAAAGAGGAAATCTGACAAAGAGACAATATGAGAAATGCCCTATAATCCAAATTACTCCTGCAGTCCAAAATGAAAGTCAGAAAGAAAGTGAAAGACAAAAAGAAATTGAAAGTATGGTGGTATCACAGAAACTACCGGGAGAGCAAAGCGAGTCAGGGTCTTTGATTAAGACAAATCAATCAATGTCACAGTGCCAGCCATGAAATGGAGTTGGTAGTCAAAGTTCAGATTTGACATAGTCAGCAATGTTGAGGGAGCAGAGTCAAGCTAATGGGACTGGAAGGAGATACCCAGATAGAAAGAGAAAGAAGCCAGATAGGTTAATTGAAAGCACATGGAAAGGAAGAAAAAAAAAACACTTCTTTTCATTACTTCTAATCAAATGTCGATATTTTTGTGAAACAAATGCTGGTGTTTAGGAAAGATTTTTTTTTACATGTAAATTACTCTGGAAGGATAGGTCATAAATGTTATGGTTGTGATTACAGTAAAAGCAAATGTGACACCCAACTTGTTAATTTTTGATGTATTGTTGATTTTGGTTTAATCATATTGTATCTTGGGAAATTATGTATACCTACTATTTTACATTTTAATGTAAAAGCTGTTTTTTTAAGTGGGGAGAGAGTGCAATATATTGCAAGATCTGAGCATTTTGCTATATTGTGCTCCCTGCTGCACTTTCTGTTAGGGAGGTGTAAATAAAGTTAGTTCAATAATGACTGACTGCTGTGAGGCTTTTTCAGTGCAACACACAACACAGAGGATACCCCTTGCCACCCAGGAGGAATCCACAGAGGCTGCCTGGTGGCCTGAAGAGTTGAGGCACCTGAACTTTCTCAAGATGAATGTGTCATGGCAGTTGCCCAGAAACTTTGCATACACTTGTATGATTCCTTTGCGGTAGTCACAGACAAGCTGCACATTGAACAACTGAAACCCCAACCTATTTACATATACACTTGCCTGGTTTGACGGTGCCTTGATGGTCATGTGGGTGAAGTCTATCATGCCCTGCAACTCAGGAAATCCTGCCATGGAAGAGAAGCTGACAGCCCTCTACGCCTGACTGACAACATCCATTTCAAACTTGATCTGATGCTCTCCCATACAAGACATCTGTCATCTGAGTGATGTAGTTTTGGGTGGCAGATTGCAAGATTCAGTAAACAGCAGCAGCCAACCCCTGGAAAGAGATTTGTTGCCACGGTCACTTTCACCTTTGCGGACAATGGGCACCCACTTGACTCTTCCACCCCACCCCAAGATCATTATGCAAAAGGTCACAGAGGTCAGCTATGAGAGCCGCAGCCTTCAGAGACACTGCTGATCCAGGACATTTTCCCTTTGCCTGTAAGCCCTGTCATGAGGGGAAGCACCTTCTTCTATCTTCGGACCCACAGTTAACTCTTTTGCACAACCCAGCTGCAAGTGGTTGCCTTGTGTGCTGCAGCTGCTACTCCTCTTCCCATTGTTAACCTTCACCTGTAGATGCTGAGTTGGGTCATGCCTCCTCAGTGGTCCACACAAACTCAGAACACAGGAAGACCTGGACAATATCCAGGCTTTGGCTGATAAGTGGCAAGTAACATTTGTTCCATACAAGTGCCAGACAGACACTGACCATCTCCAACAAGAGAGAATTTAACATCTTCCGTTGACATTCAACAGCATTACCATTACTGAATACCCCACTATCAACATTCTGTGCATTATCATTGACCAGAAACTGAACTGGACCAGCCATATAAATACTGTGGCTTTTTTGTTATATATTCATGGGATGTGGATGTCATTGACTAAGCCAGTATTTATTGCCCATCCCCAATTGCCCTTGCTTGGGGGGCATTTAAGAGTCAACCACATTGTTATGGGTCTGGAGTCGCATGTAGGTCAGACCAGGCAGATGGGTTTTTACAACAATTGGGAATGGTTTTGTGGTCATCATCGGACTTTTAATTCCAGATATTGCAGAATTCAAATTTCACCATCTGCTGTGGTGGGATTCGAACCCAGGCTCCCAAAGCATTACCCTGGGTCTCTGGAATAGTCCAGTGATAATACCACTATGATACCACCTCCCCAACAAGAGCAGGCTATAAGAGCAGGTCAGAGGTTGGGAATTCAGTGGTAACTGACCTCCTGACTCCCCAAAGCCTGTCCACCATCTACAAGGCACAACTCAGGAGTGTGATGGAATACTCCCCACTTGCCTGGATGAGTGTGGCTCCAATGACACTCAAGAAGCTTAACACCATCCAGGACAAAGCAGCCCCCTTGATCAGCACCCCATCCACCACCTTAAACATTAATTCCCTCCACCACTGATGCACAGTGGCAGCTGTGTGTACTATCTACAAAATGCATGGCAGCAGCTCCCCAATCTTCCCTCGACAGCACCTTGAAGGACAAGGGCAGTAGACACATGGGAAGACCACCACTTGCAAGTTCCCCTCCAAGTCACACACCATCCTGACTTGGAACTATATCACCATTCCTTCGCTGTCAATGGGTCAAAATCCTGGAACTCCCTTATTAACATGGCTGTACCTACACCTGATGGACAGCAGTGGTTCAAAAGGTGGCTCATTACTGCCTTCTGAAGTGCAATTAGGGATGGGCAATAATCTCTGATTCAAGGGCGACAATCACAGCTTCTCCAGTCTCTCCATGAAACTGAATTCCCTCATCACTTGTACCATTCTAGTAAATCTCCTCTGCACCATCTCCAAACCTGTGACAACTTCCTAAAATGTGGTACCTAGAATGGACACTATGGAGGAATTTTCCCAGGCACATGGAGGCAGGTTTGGAGGCAGCAGGGGCTGGAAAAACTGGGAAAATAGGATTCCTAAAGTGCCATGCCTCTCTTGCTTTTCCCAGGATGTGTTATGTGCACTATCACATTGAGTTGCCAGGTTATGCTGCCAGACGCTTCAGTAATTCTTTCTCCCTAACCCTGTCAGTAGCAGCAGTCCCACTAAGCTACTCCTATAATAGTAAACGTCTGTCTATGACCAAGCCTTGCCACTTTCCATCTTTAGAGTACTGAATACATGTCAATTTCAGGCCACGTTGATTTTCTGCTGTGCACTCATTTCCTTCGAGTTGCTGAGTTCCAGACACTGCGTGGGACCCATGTGCTGCTAGGAAAGAGCCATTGCCTTTAGAAAATGACTCTTCATTGGCTCCTTAACAAATTCAGTCAGTTGGCTTCCTGTCACTGCAGACCAGGTTGCAGGTAGTGCACATAACCCATCCTGGGGAAAAGCGGCAAGAGGCGTGACACTTTGGGAAGCCTGTTTTCCCAGCCTCCACTGCCTCCAAATTTGCCTTCATGGGCCTGGGAAAATCCCCCCCTGTGGTAAAGTGTCCCTTTAAGAGAATGCAAAAGTACTGATCTTGTGACAGCACTGCCGAATCACTACAGTGCGGGCACCTGGGAACTGTAAGTCTAGTTCGGGAGGTTTCTGAGTGAGCACATATGCTCTGCCCTATGTCTCAATAAACTATCACTGTTTATTCTTACATCAGGCTCTCCCTGTTTTTTATTGCAAGCCGCAATTGAGGAGAACAATTGAAGAAGCCGTGCAGTTAGAGTTCGGTTGGCCAACAAACTCATTTATCCAAGACATAAAGCCCCCTAGGTTCCATTCTGGATACCACACAAGTTTGAAGATGGTGCAGAGGAGATTTACTAGAGATGAGGAAGTTCAGCTTCATGGAGAGACTGGAGAAACTGTGATTGTCGTCCTGAAAGCAGAGAATGTTAGGGAGGGATTTAATAAAAACATTTAAACTCAAAAATTGATCAGAGTACATAAGGAGGAACCATTTCCACTGGCAGATAGATCAGTGACTAGAGGACACAGATTTATGATGCCAAAGGTGAGATGAGGAAATTTTTTTCTGACATAGTGAGTTATAGATTTGGACCCCTGGATTTGACAGTCAACAACGAGGCAAGGGCACTCACCATTGACCTTGAAGAAAGCTGTGCACAAAGATCAATCTCTGTGGCTGGAATTTTCCTTTTCCCTTCTGCAATTCAAATCTGGCGAGAAATGAATGGGAAGTCTTGGGCCTGAATTTTACCCTTGGCAGGCGGGCGCGCGCAATCGGCGGGCAAGCAAACGGTCGGGAAATAGGCCCCCGCCCACAATCAGCCCCCTGACCGCGATTTCACGCTGGCTGGTCAATTAAGGCCTGCCCAGCTTGAAGCGCGTCTTCCCAATGGTTGGGAAGGGCTGGGCGGGGGCCTGTCGGGCACCGGATCCAATGGCGACCTAGCAGGCAGTTTAACAATGGCACAGGCAGCTCCTTGAAGGCTGGCGAGGAAGAATATATCTTAGGTGTGCTGAAGACTGAAGCTATGACCTCAAATGTAGCTGGAAATGCCAGGCGGGAGGGCAGGCTGGGTGGGCACTCTGTCCCCCGCTTTTTGGACGAGTGCCTCACCGTCCTCCTGGAAGAGGTGGCTGCCAGGAGGGACACCTTTGTACCAAGAGACAGAAGGAGGAGGCCACCACATCTGATGAAGGAAGCCTGGGAGGAGGTGGCAGACCAGGTCAGCAGCCATGACATAGTGCGGCGCACATGGGTGCAGTGCCCAAAAGGCTTGACGACCTGCTGCATTCAGGAAGGATGAGTATGTTGGCATGGATCTGTGTGGAGAAGTGTTAAGGGCTGTCCATCCGACTATGGAGCTCAGGGATGTTAGAGCCTGAGTGCCGACTGTCAGTGACACTGGAGCTGGCCAAGGGCATGAGCCTTGGCTGCTTGGACTGAGTGTCTTGCGGCTCGAGGGCCACGACTTGGATGTGCCCTGCAAGATGTTCCTCCGGTGGGGTTGGCCAGTTGCAATGATGCTGCGAGTAGAGAGTGGACTAATCAATGCTCCTCTGTCCTTTCAGGAGAAGACGAGCCAGAACCACACTGAGAGATCATGGACAGGCGGAGGCCCCCCCCAAACCTCCTAATTCTTACAAGATTGAGCAAGATGCCATGAAGCTGGAGAGGTGCCATGCATCTCAGTCAGTCAGTCGCGGAGAGGCTGGGGTGTCAGACAAAGAAAGCGCAGTGCACAGAGGAGAGAGTTTCGGATTGTGCAACCATTCAAGTGTAGCCTCTTCATTGATGGGAGCCTCAAAACTGGAGTCCCCATTGATCATTGAAAGACAATGGCATCACGATGCAGACCTCTATTGTCTCACCAGGGTGCCTGGCATGCACAGTGACAGTGCAATGACTTAAACTTGAAGAACATGTCATTGTTCTTCCTTAGATTTGCCAGCGTGCACTCATTCGCAGGACCCTGAAGAGCCACCCCTGACACCAGAGGACCGCCAGGCTTCAGGTGCACCTACGTCACACCCGCTCTCTGAAGCAGGCATCAGCGCAGAAACCAGCACCTTGGTGGCCATTAGATCACCGGCTAGAATGTCGGTACATAGCGGTGAGGGCATTTCACATTTTCTTGAGGAGCAGGCGGAGGCAGAGAGTGTCCGGGGTACCGGAAATCGGAGGACTGCTGGAGACCAGGACGATACTGAGTCGAAGGCAGATGATGAGCCTCTGGAGTCGTTCATTACGCGGCAGGTGCTGGGTGTCCAGTGGGATGTGTGGGAGGATCTGGCGGATATCCACGAGGGTATGAGTGCCATGGTCTTTGTTGAAGAGGAGTTGATGTGGAGCATAATCACTGCGTTGACCCTTATGGCCAAGTGCACTCCATTGAGAGAGTGGCGACTCTCAAGGAGAGGCAGCTCCAGGGACTGAATAAGGGTTCCTGGGGTTGCGCACGACCTGCAAGCCCTCACACAGGCAATGACCTCAAGTGGTCAGTGCCAGTGTGGGAGATGGATGAGGCACCCAGTACCGCAGCTAGGTGCCTGTCCAACAATGGCAAGCAGGGAGGTCCAGGGTGACCTCATGTTGGCGCACGGGTTGCCTGTCATCTCTTCAGGCTCATGTCATACGGCTCTGGATGATGGCAGCAGCCCCTCTGCCAGCCGTGGCATTGGCCAGTCCCTCCCAGGCGGGACCTGCACAGGCTTCACTGGCCAGAGGACGACCACCAAGGTCATCAAGGCCAAAAAGACACCAGAGTCAGCAGTTGCCTCCAATGCCGCTGCCATCGAAGGGGGGAGAGCCAAGACATAGCACTCGCAAATGTAAGTTTAAGGCACCATGAGCACAAGTGGGACTTGTCACAGGTGGTCTTCTGTTGAGTAATGTTTTGTTCATATTTACTGGTCTGGGAATGAAGACCAGAGAAGATTATGTTAATTTGTTTGGATTTTGAAAATGACGTAAATTTTGTTTTTGTCATAATGGCCTGAATATGCTTCAATTTTTTATGTTTTTTGGTGCAGGGTACACCAGTATGTAATGCTGGACGTGAATGGCTCAAAACTTTATTGCATAGGCACTGAGTGGACTTTGGGTTCAAAGGAAAGGGTTATTTCAGACATCCTGGATGGAGGCGGCAGCCCTGGCATGAGGTGGAAGCAGATATTTGGCAGCCTAGCTGAAGGAGCGTTGTTGGATTAAGGTTTCCCTGGTGTCCCTGCCTCCCTGAAGGATACAGACGTCTGCCTCCACCTCAGCGCTCTACTCACCATGGTCCCCTTCTGACTCACTAATGGATTCATCCTCTGTGGCCTGTGGAGCTGCCTCAAGATCCTCTTCCTCCAGTGAGTACCTCATTGCCAGTGCCAGATTGTGGAGAGTGCAGCATGCAACCACTATCAGTGACACCCGCTCTGAGGGTATTGTATTGTTCCCCTGAATGGTCTAGGCATCAGAAGCGCATCTTCAAAAGACCTATGGTCCTCTCTACCACTGTCCTTGTGGAGGCATGACTCCTATTATAACGCTGCTCTGCCTCTGTTCTTGGGTGGTGGAGAGGTGTCATGAACCACCTTTTAAACAGATAGCCCTTGTCACCCAGCAGCCATCCATCCAGTCGCATTGGAGCACTGAAGAGCCTCGGCACCTGGGAGTGTCTGAGGATGTAGGCGTCGTGGGAGCTGCCTGGGTACCTTACACAGACTTGTAGAATCAGCATCCTGTGGTCACACACTATCTACACGTTCATGGAGTGGAAGCCCTTCCTGTTGGCGAAGGCACCGGGCTCACCTGCTGGTGCCTTGATGGCCACATGTGTGCGTCTATTACACCCTGGACACGGGGGAAGCCAGCAATGGCTGCAAAGCCTCTGGCTTGCTAAGCCTGGCTGGCTTCATCCCTACAGAAATGAATAAATGTCATTACCCGCTTGGCACAACTATGAACAGCTGATTGGGAGACTCCACACAGATCTCCCACTGACCCTGGAAAGAGTCAGAGGCATAGAAGTTGAGGGCCACTGTGGCCCTCGGAGCCACTGGCCTGGGGTGTCCACCCAGACAGCCGGACCTGATCTCAGGCCCAATCACAAGGAGGTCAGTCTCCCTGAAGAGGTAGAGCTTCCTCCGGCATTGCACCTCGGACATGTTGAAGTAGCTGCATCTCTGCCTGTAAACGCTGGCAGCAGAATGGTGGCGTCTTCTGTGGCCCCTTCCAACTTGGACTGCCTGCTGGCCCTGCACCCCTTGTGCCTGCGCTTGTCCTCCCAAAGGTTGCTCCCCTGGAAGCTACATTGGACACGTGGCCTCCTCTCCCTTCTGCCCCTCTCTTCCTCCTCAGAGGAGGTGCCTTCAACGGAGACCACAATCCCCATTACCAGGGTAAAGGAAGGCTTTCTGATACCTAGAAGGGTCCACACGGTCTGGATTCTCCAGGGGCCTTGGAGACACCAAGCAGACATGAAATTAAGTCTGGAAATGCTAAGAATGAAGCTCAGAACAGAGATGAAGCTTTCAAGCTCAGATAAACAACCAGCAGCAAACTATCTCCTAAACTCTTAACTACTCATACTGGACATAGTGCAGATCCTTTTTATCCTACCCTTGGATGAGGTTTTGCAAAATGTGGGCTGCCCGCCTGCCCGTTTTGCCCATGTGATGAACACACAATTGCATGGGCAACATAAAATTGGGATGAAAATTTTAATAAAGAAAAAAAAAATTAAGACATGCCCCCTCATGTGACAGGTTCACATGAGCTGGGACATGTCAATGAATTTTATTATAAATTTTTATTAAACTTTAAAAACCTTCATGAAACCTCATCTCGCCCGTGGATGAGGTTTCATGATAAATGAGAAGGCCGCCCGGGCTCTTCGCCTGCCCGCCAACCTTAAGGTTGGACAGGCAGCTCTGTTAATTAGTTTAATTACTATTTAAATGGCCTTAATAGGTCTTTGACAGTTTGGCGGGTGCACAGCCGACTCCATTGCGTGCCCGCTGAACTCAAAATTTGAATGACGGGTGGTGACGTCGGGATGCACGCCCGACGTCACCATGTGTCATTTTGCATGTTGGCGATTGGGCCCCGCCTCCACTTGCCGACCGGCAGATTCTGCCCGTGCTGTTGAAACTTTTTGTCTTGTACCCATCAGGACAGAATTCGCAAGAATACCAATTGTAAAAGGAACAACAATTTATACTTCATGAGGAGAGTGATGATTAGTTGACAAATGGACTCTGATTAGTAGAGGAGTTGCCACAGAGAATGTACCAGGGAGCAGTTGGAATTCAGAGTAATTCAGTGCATGCCCATACCCCTAAAGTTGCTATGTGTTTCACTGGACTAATGACGGAGAATGCTGACAGTTTCACCATCATTATTAACTAAACAAAAGCTTGGGGAACAGCCATTCTCTAATTCACTCCCCATGGCAATGCCTTGACCAATCAGAATTGACCTGCCTGGTTTGAATTTAACCAAATGCTTGGCAGTTAAATGCATTCTCCATTGCAATGCCCCTATCAATCAGAGTCCGCTTGTCAAACAATCAGCGCTCTTTTTATGAAGTATAAATTGTTGTTCCCTTTACAATTGGTATTCTTGCGAATTCGGCCCTGATGAGTGCAAGATGAAAAGCTTCAACAGCATGTCACTTTTTTTCAGAAATACTCTTTAAAATACCTTCTTCTTCTCCTTCGGTTCTCTCCCGAAGTCGGTCTTTGTTGATTATTCGCCGAACCATGCCAAAGTGCTCTGATTTTTTACTATGGGTAGGGCAAGGAAGCAAGCCCCAAGTCTACCTTAGTTGAAACAGGAATTGAACCCTGTGCTGTTGATATTGACCTGATCCACATGCCAGCTGTCTAGGCAACTGCCCTCCCCTCCCCTCCCCTCCCCTCCCCTCCCCTCCCTGCCTTTAAAACATATGGGATTTTTAATCATTATAGAGAAATTTGACATTCCACAAATATAACATTAGTTTTTCAGGGCCAGTGTTGGTGCTAATCAATAATTATGAAATTAATACACCATTAAGAACCCAGTTACACCTCTTTCAACAAAGTGTAACTTTTTCCAGGGTTTTTACAGCAAGCTTAACAGTTTAAAAGTGGAAATTCTCGTCAATTCACAATTACAAGAGAGAAAGCAGTCTGTGGAAATATTTACAGTGCACCCGAAAGGAAAAGTGTGGACATTGACAGCACTTCTGCAATTCTGAATTATTCTGCACATGTCTGAACTCCTAAGGCTACTATGTTTCAGGGAGCTAATGATGGCGAATGCTGACAGTTTCACCTTCATTATCACAGCAAAATCTAAGTCATTATTATCTGAAATGTACTGCCTGAAAGGATGGTGGAAACAGATCTCATAGCAGCTTTTAAAAGGGAATTGGATAAATACTTGAAGAGGACAAAATTTCAGGAGAATTAGGAAAGAGCAGAGGAGCAGGATGAATTGGATTGTTCGTTCAAAGAGCTGGCACAGAAATGATGGGCTAAATGGCCTCATTTTATGCTGTCAGATTTTATATCTATTTAGTGCTTATGTCTCCAATGTTTAAGTTATGATTTTATAACTAATAAACATATATTAGTGCATAACCCCATTACATGACATCTTCTTGTAGATTCCAAGCTTATGTAACCTGATTGCTATCGCATGACCCTTAAGAAATGTATGGATGTTTTGGAGGGACAGGATTTGATTGTGTATAATGCCTCCTGCTTTCATGGTCAAAAAGCCACCTTGATTTATAGATGTTGGCCATTTGGACCAGGCACTGTATCACAACAGGATGCCGTGCTTTCAGGAAGGGTAGGGGTTGGAGGTGGTTTAGGGAGAGAATGGTACGATTAGGATGGCACTTCTTTAATTACAGACAATCACAATGTGAAATTTACTACCATGTGGAGTAATTGAAGCGAAGAGGATAGAAACATTTGAGGGGAAAGAACTTGAGAGAAAAGGAGCAGCAGGATAGGCTGGTAGGGTTTGATGAAATAGGATGGGAAGAGGTTTGTGTGGAGCATGAACAGCAACATGGACCAGTTAGGTTGAATGGCCTCTTTCAATGCTGTAAATTCTGTGTGCGTATTTAGCAGAAAAAGGGTTAACTCATTCACTCAGTGGGTTATGCTTAGCTTAATTGAATGTTGGGAAAATAATCTCAAATTCAATCCAAACTGGTTAATGTAAGGCAATTCAGTGAGTGACACCTAGTCATCACTTACTCCTAGACAGAAACTGGGCATTAAAACCTTAGCAATGTCTTAGCTAGGAGCTAAGTGAGTACCACTTGCGGTATGAGCCTAATGTTAGGGATGTACTTTTTTGTACCTAGACAAAGGCTGCAGACCTGTGCTTGTATTAATAATGAGTTCAAGCACAAGGTCAAAAACGCATATAGGTTTATTACAGATTAAATGTCACATATACTCACAGCCAACACCAAGGTTAAATTGGATACCACTGTTGAAGAAAAGGCCATTATAGCCAGCTGAGACCCATTTACTCTTTCCACATGCCTCCTTCCTTTCTCTCCCAAACTATGGGTACAACTTTACCCCATTTATATGGTTTGTGGCTGCAATATTTCATAGCCCCTGCATTCCACAACTAATTAGCCACATTTGATATTAGTCCCTTACACAATGTTCCTAGGCCTGCTAAATATTATGGTTCCAAATATGCACAGAAAGCATGTCTGGGTTGACGAAGCATAAAAAGTGAACTGAGTCTCCATTTGAGATGACAAAGCAAATCTAAATGTAAGGCCAAAGAGGGAAGCACACATATAATAATAAGATCCATGCTGTCAAACAAAAACATCAATGAGAAGACTATTAGGATGCTCAAGCAACACTTCCACTACCTGCACTGCTCTGGAGGATCTCTGTAGAACTCACTGCGGAATGTGTGTCACGATTCGTCATGGTCTTCAGAGGAGCAGAGTGCCACAACTGTGGAAAGTTCGGACCTTTTAAAATTGTCTGCTGATCTAAAACACAGATAGCCTGCAAAAAGAAGGAAAAAATATTAAAGCCAAACCACACACAAGAAGTGAAAGAACCACAGAGGAAGGAAATATATTTTCTAGGGAAAGTAAATGAAACAGAAGATAAATACTGGAGTATTAAGCTTGAAGTGGATGACACCCCACTGAGTTTAAAATTAGACACAGGGACAGGAGTTTCTGTCTTATTCAATGAAGTAAAATGGCTGAAGCACATTACACTACAGCCTTCATCCATCAAGTTACAGAGTCTAGGTGGGACTACACTGAATGTCATGGCCAACACAGAACAAAATTGAAGTACAAAGATAGAGAAATCATTGAACTTTTGTATGCCATCCAGAATCAAGAATTTTCTTTACTAAGCAGGAAGGCATGTTTAAAATTGAAGCTAATCTACAATGATAATGAAGTTGCTGATGAGCATTACAGCAGTACATTCTATAATGAATTCTCAAGAGTATTTATAGGCTTGGGAAGACAGAAGACCGAGTACTATATCACCCTAAGAGCTGCTGCTAAACTAATTTGCCTCTTTACAGCGAGGAAAGCCCCTCACTCACTCTCGGACAAAGTCAAAGGTGAAATTGAGAAGATGCAACAACGAGGTTATTGGTCACCAGTCACCATGCCAACAAAACGGTGTTCAGGAATGGTCATTGTCCAATAGTCAAATGGCTCGATTAGAATCGGCATGGATTTAACTTACGTGGGTTAAATAAATCAATGGAACGTGTGATCTACCCCATGGCCTCAGTGGAAGAGGGTCTTGCCAAACTAGCCAAGAGTACATTATTCACCAAATTGGATGCAAACAGTGGATTTAGGCAGTTGCTTCTGAACAAAGCATCCAGATAGCTGACCACTTCGAAAACACCAGTCAGTCGTTTTTGTTTCAATAGATTACCACATGGAATTGCATCTGCTCCTGAAATTTTCAAGAGAACAATGTCTCAAGTCCTAGGAGGCATGGAAGGAATAATATGGCATGTGGATGACATACTTGTAAATGGCTCCATGAGAGAAGAGCGTGACCGTAGAGTTAGAATAGTCCTGAATGGATGCAGGCCGAGCATTGAATGAAAGATGTGAGTTCGCCAAACCTATGATTAAAATTCTAAGTCACGTTGTACAAGTTTCTGGAATAACAGTCAACCCACAAAAAGAAAAGGTGATCAAAGAGTTTCCACAACCCAGGAACAATACTGAGCTTCAGAGATTCCTTGGGATGGTCAACAAAGTAGACAAGTTCCTATTGAATTGGCAGGGGTCAAAGAGAGTTTAAGACAGATATTGAAACAGAGTCAACAGTGGTGCTGGAATGTGGGCCAGCAAAATGCTTCTGAGAAAATCAAAAATCCTTTAATTTCCTCTGAAATCTTAGCACATTAAGACCCAGAGCTACTGACCATAGTAGCAGCAGATGTATTATCTACAGGCCTGGGTGCAGTATTATTTCAAGTGCAAACAGACAGTAAATGCAGACCAGTTTAGTGCACCTCAAGGTCACTCACAAACATAGAGAAAAGATATGCTACAATTAAGAAGGAAGCAATGGCAGCATCATGGGCATTTGAGGAATTCTCGGACTGCGTGATGTAATTGCAGTTCAAAATTGAAACAGGCCATAAGCCACTAGTCACTTTTCTGAACAGGAAAGAGATTACAAAGATCCCACCTAGATTCCAATGATTCAAATTATGATTAATAAAATATAACTCCATAGCAGAGCACAAGGGAAGTACCAGATGACAGCAGATACACTATCAAGGATATCAATTAAAGGAATCAATCTAGATGATTTGGATTTCATCGAGGAGGTGGAAGCATATACATCTCTCATTACTCAACACCTACGGGGTTACTGCAAAGAAGTTGCAGGAGATAAAACAAGCACAGCAGCAAGATGATGAATGTGTCCAGATAAGAAAGTACTGCCTGGAAGCATGGCCAGACTATACTCCTAATAATCTAGTAGTATAGCAGTACTTCAAACAGAGAAAGCAGCTCACAATCATTGATGATCTCCTAGCTTTTAATGACTGAATAGTGATTCCAAGAACACTTTGGCTTGATATTTTTCAAAGACTTCACCAAGGTCGCTTAGGGATAGCAAAATGTCGAACGAGAGCCTGCAATCAGTTTGGTGGCCAAGCATTATCCGTTCTATAGATGAAGCAATTTCTAATTGTTTTATGTGCGCAATGAACAGCCAAAAGCAATCAGAACACTATCACATTCTACTTTTCCATTAACGGTACGGGAATGCCTGGGAATGGATTTCTTTGATTTTAAAGGTGGGATATTCCTTATTGTTATTGATTACTACTCAAGGTGGATTGAAGTGAGCAGATTTTGCAGCATCACAGTGGAAGCAGTCATTCATTCACCAAAGAGAATTTATGCGATAGATGGCATTCCAGGTGTTGTGGTGTTAGACAGTGGTCATCAATTTGCTAATGAATTATTGCAAAATTTTGTGAAGGAATAGAGAGCCATTCATGTAACCAGCTCACCTCGTTACCCTCAAGCAAATGGAGAAATTGAGAGAGGTGCACAAACCATCAAAGACTTGATGAGGAAGAATGAAGACTTTAATCTAGCTCTTCTGAGTTACTGAAACTTATGGCTACAAAATGGTTTCTCACCATTAATGGGAAGGAGATTGAGAACACAACTTCCACCTCCACAACAGAAACAAAAATGTAATAAATCAAATGACCATTGAAGGGTAAGACAGCATGAAGTACAGCAGAGAAACAAACAGTGAAATCTCTGCAGCCTATGTGTTGTTGGTACACCCACAGTGCTCCTTTGACCAAGTCCCCTTTGACATCACCTTCCAAATCCATGAAGGACCTAGAAGGACAAGGGCAGCAGATTCATGGGAACACCAGTTCCTGCAATTTCCCCTCCAAGCCACACATCATCCTGACTTGGAACTATATCACCATTCCTTCACTGTCAAGGGGTCAAAAACCTGGAATTCCTTCCCTAACAGCACAGTGGATATTCCTACACCACATGGACTGCAGTGGTTCAAGAAGTCGGCTCATCACCACCTTCTCAAGGGCAATTAGGGATGGGCAATAAATATTGGCCTTGCCAGGAACATTCACTTCCCAAGAAAGAATGAAAAAAAGATAGAAAGATATAGTCAATATAGTGGGCCTGTAACCATTAAGGACTAAATTTTCAGGCCTCTTCGATGTCAGGAGTAGAGGCAGGAGTCGGGAGGTGTGGTGGCCTGAAGATACTGACGCCGATTGATGTATCAGTTTCAGGACGCTGATCCCAGCTGTGGCAATGCTATCAAGGGCAAAACAGAAATCCCACTCTCCTCCTCATTGAGGCCAATTAAAGTATTTAAAAAGCACACAAAGAGCTGGAAGGAGGGGGGAGGAACAATTTGAAAGGGGATGCATGGGTTGCAAGAGGTGCCTGCTGCTGATTAGCTGAAGGGAGGTGGTTACACAGTGGAGAGCTAGGCATGGTTGCCCCAGGGCATCACCCAGGCCCCATAAGAGGGTCAGTGGGGCAAAGGGGGACTGGGAATTTGGTAGCAAGGTGTCCTTGGTGCTGTGCATTGAGCAGGAATTACCCCTGGCATCATGGGAACAGAAGAACAGGGGGCAAGGCTGCCAAAGAGAATTGGGTGGCCAACTATCCAAGTGCAAGGCAGTAGCTGGCAATTGGGGCACAACTGTCAAATTTTGGCCGCAGTGATGATGAGGAACAACACCCTTTGCTGGAAATGATGAGCCATAAGCAGCAGGAGGGCACATGAGAGAAAAGAGGGGCATGAAGGCAACAAAGCCCAAACCCTCAACATTTATCTAGCACCAAAGATAGAGATGATCAAACTCAGTGTTGCAGGATACTGTGACAATCCTATGTCCCCTGCCACCTGCTTAGTAGGATGACCATTGATCTGGACATTGAACTTGAGAAGATATGATTCCGGTGCCCAGACCAGTCAGATGGTGCCCTCTAATAACCTCCTGCAAGAGCCTTGGTCATTGTTGTGATCTGCTGCATTCTCCAGAATATGGCAAAGGTGATGGGAAGGTGAGGAGGGTGAGGGGGGGTAGGGGGAGGGGTGTGGGGTGGATAGTAAGAGGAGCAAGTTTACACCATCTGCAAATTGCAAATCAAAAGAGTGTGTGGAATGATGGGGAAGTGGGTTGTGAGAAGGAGGATTAGGTATGAGGATACCATCAACTTCGATGGTTTCAGCCCCTTCTTCACTGACCATCACCTCAGCAATGAATATTCAAACAATGACCAGGGCTGTCTCCTCTATGGGATTTAGAACATGCAGGTACACCCATCCCTCTTCAGTTAGCTCTTGCTGGCTCCAATTGTGTATCACCTTGTCCTGCAAGAGAGAGGGAAGTTTGTGAGCATTTTGCAATCTGTTTTGTTGAGAAGGGTGTCACGCTTCATTAGCTGGCAAACTGTGTAAGCTGCAAGCTGCGAATGTGAGGCTTGCAGCAGTATTATGTGTGAGGGTGAGGTGAAGCATATGAATGTTGGATATTGTTGGATCCCTGTCACTAGTTTAGTTGGACTAATGGATCCGGTTTGCACACTTGTTTCGGAATGGCCCAGTTGGCACCATAGCAAGAGTAGATCAGCAGACAATTCTTATGTAGAACATATTCTATTTATTTACAAAGGAACTCAGCAGCTACACTTGTGTGCCTACAACTCAAAACCTGTCTCTACATTATAGACTCTAACTCTAGACTACTCACTACTGGCTACTAAGGTAGCCAGCGCTACTCTGCTATTGGATACTAAGATCATGTGATCTTCCATTATAGCATTCTTCTTAAAGGTATATTACACATCAGATTTCCACTCATCCCTCCCTCTTTACTCAGAAATACATTTTACAGTTTCAAATACAATTTTTCTCAAAATATCAAATTCTTTACACAGTTAAGTAATTTACAAACTCAGTCTTTCTGGGGGTTTCCTTATGCGTGTAGAACGTCTCAGCTCTACAGCTTCAGATTTTTTGTCAGGAGCCTCCTTTCCTGACGTTGTCCAAACATCAGATTTTTTGCTTGGCACCTGCAAATCTGTTTCCTCAACTCTTGCAGGTACAGCCGATCCTTCAGACACATCTGTACTCGGTTGAGTTCTTTCAACAGGAGACGTTGACACAGTCGTGAACACAGGAGGAATCGTTTCCTGATACTTTGTTTCTCTCCTCCTTATATGATCTATATGTCTCCATATGACTCAGCCTTCCACTTTCACTTTCAAGAAAGAGGTCCAGTCGCTACACTTATTTCATCTGATAACCACTTGGGTCCTCTGCCAAAATGTTTCACATATATTCTCTCTAATATGGTAAACCTTCTGTCATGACCATGTAAGTCATGTCCAGTTTTCAGACTTCCCTGACTCCTTTCCACCTTCCCCCCTAAATTTGATGTTACTTAGCTCAATCTCAATCTTAGATGGTGTTTCATCAACAATTCTGCAGGTGTGACACCTGTTGGGTACCTGTTGTCGTGTGAGGGGTGATCCTATAATGGAAAAGAAAACATCCTAGCTTGGTCGCTATGGAGTCTCCAGTCAATTTCTTCATGCCAATTTTGAATGTTTGAACCATTCTCTTGGCCAGTCCATTCGAGGAAGGATGGTACGGTGAAGTTTTTACACGAGTGATACTGCTGAGGCTGATAAACCGTTGAAACTCAGCACTCATAAATGCTATGCCGTTATCTGATATGACCACTTCTGGTAGTCTGTTGATGATGAAATTTTGACGTATCTTGTCAATTGTAGCAGAAGATGTTGGTGAATTCAGCTCATATTAGCCCATCCATTTTGAGTGAGCACCAACAATAAGGAGAAACATTGTTCCCATAAAAGATCCCACATAGTCAATATGTAATCACACCCTTGGCCTTCCTGACCACTCCCAAGTGTGTAACGTAGCTGTTGGAGGTAACTTTTTCACTTGCTGACACTGACAACTTTTCACTAAGCTCTCTATTTCTCCATCCATCCCAGGCCACCATAGATAGCTGCGTGCTATGGTCTTCATTCAGGAAATACCTGGATATGTGCTATGTAATTCAGTTAACAAAGGCTTTCTTCCTTTTGGAGGAACAATCACTCTAGCTCCCCACTGTAAGATACCATCCTGACTGGTTATCTCATATCTCCTGTGAAAATATGGTTTCATTTCGTCAGATTCCTGTTCTTGTGACCAACCGTGAAGAACTTGTTCTTGTACTTTGGATAAGACTGGGTCTCGACTTGTCCAATCTCTGATCTGTCTAGCACACACTGGTGATGAATCTAAGAAGTTCAATAATAAAATGAATTCCTGAGGAACTGGAACATCCTCATTGTTTTCTTTCAAAGGCAAACGACCAAGCGCATCAGCGTTTACAATCTGATTTCCAGGTCTGTGGATGAAAGTGTACTCATATGCTGTCAGGATCAATGCTCATCTCTGTATTCTTGCTGAGGCTATGGGTGGGTATAGCCTTGTCCTCGCTGAACAATCCTAGCAAAGGCTTGTGGTCCACAATGATAATAAAATGGTGACCGTGTACATAGTGGTGAAATTTCTTGACACCAAAGATGATTGACAGGCTTTCTTTTTATATCTGTGAGTATCCCTTTTCCTCTGTGTTGAGCATTCTTGATACATATCCAATAGGCTGCTCTGAGCCATCGTCCTTTCGATGGGAGATCCGTCATATGTCAAAACTAACTCTTTTCTTTGGTCAAAACATTCTAATATGGTGGATGAATGCAACAGTTATTTCAACTTTGTGAAAGCTTCGTTCTGCAGTGTTTGCCAAGAACAACATTGTTTTTTTCTTGAGTAGGCAATACAGGGGCGCCAGTTCTGTCATAAAATTAGGCAAGAAGCGTCCATAGTAATTGATCATCCCCAAGAACGATTTGAGATCGGAGCTGTTCTTTGTTGCTGATGCCTCTCTAATGGCTCTCACTTTTTCCTCAACTGGGTGGAGGCCCTTTGAATCTACCCTGTGACCTAAATAAATTACCTCTTTCACTTGGAACGTGTACTTTACTTTTTTTAAACACATTCCCACCTGCGAGAAACGTTTCAAAACATCTTCCAAGTATGCCAAATGCCCCTTTTCAGTGCGTCCTGTCACCAGAATGTCATCTAAATAAACTATACCATGAGGCAATTCCTGCAGTAATCTTTCCATTGTTCTCTGGAATATGCCGCAAACTGGGGATATATCAAAAGGCAAACGGGTATATTGGTACAACCCTTTGTGCGTATTAATTGTGACAAATTGCTGGGAGGCCTTCTCTAACTCTAATTGTTGATAAGCATGACTCATATCAAGCTTCGTGTAGGCGGTTCCACCTGCCAGCTTAGCATACAGGTCTTTGATTTTTGGTATAGGGTGCCTGTCCAACTTAGTCACTTTATTAGCAGTCAATTTGTAGCCTCCACAAATTCGAACACTTTGGTTGGGTTTAAGTACAGGGACTATTGGTGCTGTGGGTTCTGAGAACTGCACAGGTTGTATAACTTCCAGTTTCTCTAATCTGTCCAATTTGGTGTCTACCTTTTCCCGCATTGCATTAGGTACTGGTCTTGCCATCATAAATCGGGGGATAGCGCCTGGATCCACATGAATTTTTTCTTATAGCTTCTGGGTCTTCCAGAAATCATCTTGGAAAACTGAGGCATATTTTTGTTGTAGCTCAGGTAGCCCACTGTCTCTCAGCTGGAAAATCTCAGCACAATTCAATTTAATTTATTTCAACCAGTTTTGTCCAAGCAGGCTTGGCCCCTCGCCTACTACCACCATCAAGGGTAATTTTACTGATTGATTTCCAGTAGCCCTGCTTTTGATTTTTATGTCTTCTCCCATGTAAGTTTTCAATTTGGTATTTGTTTCTTCCAAATGTAATTTACATTCTCCATAATTCAGGTATGCTCACCTATTACTGTAATGGAAGCTCCTGTGTCCAACTCCATTCTGATAGGTCTATCATTCACCCTCACTGTTACATAGATTGGTTCTGTTTTTCCTACCTTTAAATTATACAACAAATAAATATCTAAATCTGTTACTTCAGGCTCTTCAATGTTATGGATCTCATGGGTTTTTTTCTTTTGATTGAAAATCTGCCTGATTCTATCCTTGCAATGTCTCATGAGGTATCCATTCAATCTTTGGAATTTACAGGTGCCAGTTCAGCGGCACTGATTCCCTGGAAGGGTGGCTCATAGGTGGTAAGTGGTATCCATTAAAGATATGGCTATTGACACCTGTGAGGCAACAGTGAAACTCAGATTTAACAGACCTTTGGCAAAGCACATCCTGGACAGTCGCATTCGAAATGAGTTTTTTTCCAGCCCTGGGTTCTTGTAGACAGACTTGAGGTTTACAGGCTGGAGGCTTCTCACACTTGTTGGATCTTAAAATGCCTCTACCTTACACACAATCTCCTTTCTCCTTTGTACATATCTTTCTCTTTGAATGTAATTTTTTTTATTGTATCACTAGGCTTTTAACTTTACCTCTTCTAACAATGACATCCTTTTATCCCACCAATTTTATTCATACTGAAAAAGAATAAACACAATGCTTGCCATCTTCTAGCTAGGTGTACAATTTCACCAGCAGTCTTGAATGGTTTCTTTTAACAAATGCAAATTTATACTTTACCTTCCACCCTCTTTACGTTTATGTAATTAACATCTCAAAACTATTATACATCAAAGCACCCAGACTAGCTTAATCCAATTAAGACACACACAGACACATACAAATACACCTACAAAGACACAGACCCTACTTGAACTCTTAAAATAATTTCCAATAACATTATTATATCTTCTTGACAATTGACACAGCAACAGCACATGATTAAAACATCAGCATGAGGGTATGTGAGATGTGTGTTTACTTACAGACGTTAAATGATTACTAACATCAAGAAATCAGCAATTCACCCATGTGCCCCTCTTTGTGACTAATATGGATTTTGTTTACACATTGATGGATGCTCCGGTGCAGTGCTCCCCCATCGCTTGCAGCTGCATTAGAGAGTGGCGGCTGATTTGCCACCTCCCTTGCCCTGGATAACCCCGCTGGTCATTCTCTGTATGGCTGAGGCCTTGAGCAGCCGTTGCTTTAGAATGCTCCTGCTGAGATGCATGAGTTTCTTTAGTTGCCTTGGCGCTACTCAAAGACTGTGTCAATAGTGGGTAGACGGAGGAGTTGCTGCCCCCATCAGAAGTGCCATGAGGTCCTGAGAGGAGCTTCCGGATGGATGCGGCTGCTGCCCATCTTCTGCCGCAAGGACCATCTGGTCCTCCCTGTCAACTAGCGAGTTTCCAGGAGCTGGGCCTACAACCAAACTCCCAGTTCCCCTGTCACCCTGGCCCTGAGCCCCTGAGCTCAGAGTCAGGGTGATGGTGTGCAGGTCAGAGGACATACCAACGATTTTGTCTGCAATGCGCTCAGTTTGCCCCTCCAGGACAGGAGCCAGTCTGTCCATGAAGGAAGCTTCGTGCTCCAAATAGTGGGCACCCACTGGCATACTGTCAAATCTTCACAAACTTCTCGTTGGATTTGCAGCACCTGCCACCTTGCAGACAACTCCAGAGGCTCAGCATCTGATTCAGAATCAGTCTCTGGATTACCCAAGACACACCTCTGACTGCCTGAGGCCTGCTCCACCATGTTCTCTGGCAGCTGCGAGTTTGAATTTGAAGTGCCCTCACCATTGTGTGCATGACTCCTGAGCAACATGAGCTGCCAGTATCTGTGATGGTGCTGAGAGATGATGTGACTCTGCTTCCCCTGAGGCTTCTTCCTTCTCCTTGAAAGGGAGTGACAGCATGGCTTCTGACAGAGGGATGGCAGATGAGGCTTCTCCTGTGACAAAGAGACAGAAGTCAGGGGTTAGTAGGCATTCAAGACCTTGTCAGATCAATGCTACTGCAAGAGTCTCATCAGCTGTTCTACTGTGCAACATGACTGCTGGTACTGCACGGATACAATATACACTTGAATAATCATCTGAAACTTTATGATGAAGCTTGTCTGAATTCCAATGTATGAACTGTATTCACCAGCCTAATTGCTTAATGCTTACACTCCATTAAACTTCTACTAGCCCTGTACCCTTTTCTGTCTGATTGAGTCTTTAGCCATCTGACCAGACCCAGGCCTCCCTCCAATCTTGTCTCTGCCTGTACTCCTGGAGGAATCATGTTCCATGAGTGTCCGAACATCCTTTTCAAAATGAGCCAGGACTTCCAGGTTTGGAAAATCTGCAGGGGCTCTCTCGCAGGTGTTGTGGGCTTGCTTCTCCTGAAAAGATTTGTAAGAGTGCACTTATTAACAATTTCAATTAACTGTACGCATGCTTCCAACCCATTCTCAGCTCAGTGTGTGCCAGCCTGGATGCCATGCTCATGCATCATATGCTCTTCCTGCAACCCCCCATCCTATAACTAGACCATTGTTTGACATGCACTATGACAATGTAGAGGACAGGTGTGTCCTTGTTCAATCATGTTGACATTGAGAAGCAGCCATAATCAATTCTCTCCTGCATTTGCAAGCATACCCTGCAGCACACTGACCCAAGATTGGTCTTACTGAGGCCATACTCACCCTGGCCAACCTCATTAGGTCATTGAGCTTTTTCTGACACTGGGACCAAGTCCTTCTGATCAAGACAATACTGTTGACCTCCACGGCCACCTCCTGCCACACTGCTCACTTCCGCCCTGGCTGCCTCCTCTTGCCTGGGGTTGGCATCAGGCGTTTACATCAATCCAAGACTGCATGCAGGAGGGCTCTGAGTGGTCCTCGTAGAATCTAGGGGCTGGTTTGGCCCTTCTAGCCCATCTCTCCCCTTGTTCCAATGGCACTGACATCTCTGTATGGAAACATGTAATAACAGTACTACTCTGACATGCAAAGACGTGGGAAATTTTCTGAGGTTTAAAAATTATGCCAGCTATGAAGAGTGCCAATGTTGGAAGGCAGAACTCCAAATTAAATTCTCTCATCCTTCAGGCCCGTAAACTGCACAAACACAAGATTTCCAGAGAGATATCACACAGTCCTGCAGCAGTTGGGTCCCCTGGCACTGTCCCTGTAAAAGATTGGCCATGACCTTGTTCCAGGTCATAGACGATGACCTCAGAGACCAGACATCCCCCCACCCCGGCACTCATTGGGCGGGATGAAGGCCTCAGATCCACCCTTTATCCTCATGATGCCCAATCAGCATATTATCGGGCGCATTCGGAAGTCGCAACGCCGCCAGCTTCTGAGTGCGGGACCCGCCCTTGACGCGCCAGCATATTATTTTGCCCCATGTTTGGGGAGCAGAAAGTTCTAACGTAGACAATTCACGGATGGAATCTTGAAACCAAGGAACCAAGGAAAATGGTGTGTCAACCTAATTCCTAACTATTCCAGCAGCTCCCCACTGAGGTAGGTTGGGACTCAGCTAGGAAAGCTGTAGGTCTTTAGGATTTTGGACACCATTTCATGAAATTTTCAATGTAATGTTCTATGAAGCATCTGGAGCACCAACACAAAAGAATAAAGCATCTGTTCAAGAAGCCTGAGCCATCTGTTGAAAAATCATGAGGCATGGCCTATGGAAAGCCATACCAGCATTGAAAGTAGCCTGCAGCAAGAAACCATCAACAGAGAGTCAGCTATTTTCACTGCAGACTTTAGAGCAAATATGCCTACTAACTATTTGGATGGCTTGCATCAATGTAGGGAATTAGCATTAGCGTATTTTGAATATTATAAAATATTATGTTAATTGTTATGACAGCCTTAAGGAAAATCAGGAGCTTTTAGATAGCAGTAGAGCTTTTCCTTAGGTTCTTCTGTGCCATGATCAGGTTGGCTCTAATTAAACCATGCCAATGTAATTGATTGATTGGATTTCAACCCATTTATTAACTGTTTGATGTGCAGCACCTCTGCTCAGATTTCAATATGGATGTTCAAAAAAAAATGTAACACATTACCTAGTTGTATTCTTTTGAAGCATATGAACATCAGGAACAAGGGTAGGCCATTCAGCCTCCTAATTGGACCTTCTCCACATTCAATTAGATCATGGCAGATCTGCACTTCAACACGATTTACTCACCTTTATTCCACATCCATTAATATTCTTCCCTAACAAAGATCTATTTAAATCTTAAAAGCTCAAGTTATCCTAGCAATGGCAGCCTCCTGGAGAAGAGAGTTCAAAACTTCTACTATCGTTTATGAGAAAAACTGCTTCCTGGTTTTGATAATCAATGACTTGGCTCTAATTTTGAGATCATTTCCCTTCGGCCTTGATTGCCTTCCTGGCGTTTGTTTAACTTGAATTAAGAGAGAAGTTTGATATAGCGTCATTTCCGTTTCTACTTCTCTTGAGAGTAACATTCAGATTTTGATTTTAGTTCATTCATGGGATGTGGTCATCACTTTATTTTAGGCCAGCATTTATTGCCCATTCCTAATTGCCCTTGTTCAGAGGGCATTTAAGAGTCAACCACGTTGCTGTGGGTCTGGGGTCACATGGAGGCCAGACCAGGTAAGGACAGCAGATTACCTTCCCTAATGGGCATTAGTAAACAATTGGCAATGGTTTCATGGTCATCATCATTAATTCCAGATTTTTGTTGAATTCAAATTTCACCGTCTGCTGTGGTGGGATTTGAACCCGGGTTCCCAAAGCATTAACCTGGGTCTCTGGGATACTAGTTAGTAACAATACCACGATGCCTCTTTCCAATATTCCAACTTGGCTACTGAGACAAGATTCAATCCAGAGATAAACTCTCGACTGACATTCCAGTCCTGTACTAAGCGGGTGCTGCACTTTCATGTCAGCAGTCTTTTTGATGAGTTAAAACAAGAGGCCGGCCGCTGTCTCAGATGGACTTAAAAATCACATGACACTATTTAGGAGCAGAACAGGAGAGTTCTCCCAGGTGTCCTGGCAAATATTTATTCCTCAACCAACATCACTAAAAAAAAACACAGATGACTTGGTCTATTACATTACTCATTGTGGGACCAAGCTGTGTGCAAATTGGCTGCTCCATTTCCTATCTTACAACAATGTCTACACTGTCTGAGCAGAGCTAAGAAAAAAACAAAAAGTTTGTGGAATGCTTTTCAGGCAGTTTTCTGGGGGAATAAGGAAATGACAGAAGCGTTAAACAAATATCTTGTGTCGGTCTGCATGGTTAAAGACGCAAGGAAAATATTGGAAATTTGTGGAAATCCTAAGGTTTATTGATAATGAGGAACTTAAAAGTAATTAACATTGGTAACCAAATCTACTGGGGAAATTAATGGGACCAAAAGATGACAAATCTCCAGGAAGTCATTACCTACATCTAAGGATTTCAAAAGAGGTGGTTACAGCGCTAGTAAATGCATTAGTTTTGGTCTTTCAGAGTTCCTATGATTCTAGAGTAGTATTCTTGAATCAGAAGGTAGCAAATGCAACCTACCATTCAAGATAAGAGAGAAAGAGAAAACAGGGAACTGAAAGTCAGGTCGAATATCATCAGATATCAAAAACTGTTGACATCTATTATTAAGGACGTGCTAATATGGCACTTGGAAAATATAATTAGTCAGAGTCAGCACAGATTTATGAAAGAGAAAAAATATTTGACAAATATATTGGAATATTTTTGAGGATGTAACTAACAGGTAAATAAGTAGGAACCAGTGGATGTAGTATATTTGGATTTTCAGAAAGCATTTTATAAGTTGCCACACAACAAGTTGTTACACAAGTTTAAATCTCGTGTTATAAGATTCTGGGATTCGAGGCCACAGATACCTAAGATAGGCAGTCGACAAGTCATAACTAATTTTAAGATAGTTTATTAAGAAACAACTATTTAGGTGTGATGCATTAACTAATTAGACAGAAAAAGTATCCAACCCATGCCAGTTGACTGGTTATTGATCCCAGAGGAAGGCAGATGGTTGACACTGAGGCTGGAATTTTTTGGCTGCGTTGAGGCAGGGACAGGGCCATAAAATGTAGTGAGTTATACTAAACTCTGTTGGCTTCAACGGGAACGTAAGATCCCACTGTCATAAAATTCCCCCCAGAGTGTGTTGATCTCAGTAGCTTGTGATGACAGCATTCTGCTCTCTATTTGAAGTGATAGGGAGCTCTTACCCACAGTCTTCTTTCTGCTCTTCGTCCATCTGAAGAAGGCAGCTGCCTGATGCACGCTTCAACCTCACCAGGACCCCTACCACCAGTATTACACCTATATATATATGTTGGGGGCTGGTGGCTTACCCAGTGTCAATCATCTATCTAACTATTCTAACCAATGGATACAGGACAGATACTCAAAATATCAGGGTGGTTACCACTTCCCCTTGTGTCATCCTGCTTAAGGTCAGCTTTTTAGTTTACATCATGCTGAAGGTCATATCCTGGTCCTTTCTAAACAATTGCATAGCTAAGGGGGTGCACAATGTACCATCATAGCTGCTTGGCAATGTCAACACAGCAGCCTGAACTAAGTGACTGTTTCCCTGTTTCCAAAGACTGTTTAAAAATTGTTGCCTTTTTAGAAAACTTTTTAGGGGGTTTTACATTATGCAGAAAATACCATTGTATTAAAAACCCCAATTTCTTACGGTACGATTGGGAAAGAGTTAAGGGTTGGTTAACACAGAGAAATCAGAGAGTAGGAATAAAAGGGTCCTTTAAGTGATGGTATGATATGACAAGTGGAGAAATGCAAGGATCTGCGCTTGGGTCTCAGGTATTTACAATCTATATCAATGGTTTAGATGGAGGAACTGAGTGTAATATATCCAAGGTTGGTGAATGTGCAAAGTTAAGTGGGAAAGTAAGTTGCATAATGGATGCAAAGAGGTTGCAAAAGGGTGTATACCAGTTTTAACCTAAAGCAAAATTGTTGCTGGGAATATGAAATAAAAAACAGAAATGCTGGAATACCCAACAGATCTGGCAGCATCTGTGGAGGTACAATCAGAGTTAACAGTGGGGACTTTATGGAACCTGCAAAAGCAGGAAACATGGTGTGCAGGGTGACTAAGTTAGAAAGAATGCGAGATCTTGATTTCCCGACAGCAGGTCGAGATGTAGAGATAAAGTCAGCAGTGTGTTTGTGGCGTCTCGAGCCTCACGCCGGCCTGTGGCCTGTGGCAGGTTCATACTTGGAATACCGATGGAATTTGCATGCCATGAATGCCCATTAGCATAAAACTCTTTTTAAAATCACTTCCTACTTTTAACATGGGGCAGGATTTTTACCTTGTCGGGTGGATGCGGCGGGCAAGCCTGGGAGCAGTCTCTAAGCCAACTGCAATCGGGCCCTGACCAAGATTTCACATGGACTGGCCAATTAACAGCCAGCCAGCATGAATTACACACTGCAACGCTGAGCACTGGGGGTGGGAGGAGGGTAAGCACGGAAGGTTGCACATGCGTGCGAGTGCGCGCACTGAAAGCTCCCTGAAGGCACAGAGAGCTGAAGAATTTTAATAGCATAAATCAAAAATTTAGAAGTGTTAAAAACGTCCCCTCATGTGACTCTGTCACATGAGCAGGGCCATGTTACAAATTATATTTAAACATTTTCATTTTATATTTAATTCCTGTTGGAAACCTCATCCCGCCCATGGATGAGGTTTCATAAAAAATCTAAAGGCCACCTGACCGATTCACCTGCCCACCAACCGTTGGATGAGCAGCGAAAAAGTGCGTTTAATTATTATTTTACCGACCATAATGGGCCTGGTAATTGTCAGCGGACGTGTGGCCAACTCCTGTGCATGCTCGCTAACCAAAGTATTGCACGAGTGTGCAATGACATCAGGACCCTTGCCCGAAGTCATCGCGTGTCATTTTACACTTAAGCTGGTCGAGCGCGCGCCCGCCCACTCAGTGAAAAATTCTGGCCATGAAGTCAGCAGCGCAAAAGAATTTTCTGGCACCTGGTTCACATTTGTTTAAAAGTAGCATGCACCAGTTGGCTTAGTGCAGTTGTGAATAAAGTAGCAAGAGCATGGTGGCTTGCATGAAGGCTCGGGACCGGCAAGGGTGTCATTGGTAAGAGGAGGTGGGGCCGGTGGAGTTGGTGTGGAGTGAGGCCGAGACCATAAGAGGAGTGGAAGAAGGATGCAGGGGAGGACAGATGGTGGGTTCGGGGACATGGAGGAGTGAAGTGGGAAGGGCCTAGTTGTGATGGGGGAGGGATTATGGGAACAGTCAATCAAGGTAAGGAAATGAGGGATCTAAAGGACAATATCAGTACTGCCCACATGCGTGTCCATCTCAGAGTTGTGGCTGACAGAGTCCTTACAGGGCTTTGAGTTCACCTAAACATTTCAATTATCCCTGCTGAGAGTGATCTCGGAGAATGTCCTTTACAACGCAAAGAAGGGAGGGCCAGCTGAGCCGTGTCTCTCAGAGTGACGAGTACAACACTGGACACTAACATAAACATTCAATAAAGAGTGAAAGCAAAACCACAACATTTTTTCTTCCATAATAAAGAAATGTCCCAACTCCCCTGTAACCAACAATGCGAGCCAGCCATGAGGCATGCCAGTACATTTAGTTCCCTGACTAAGCTAGTGTCATGAAGAGATATTAATGTATATAATATTCTTGGAAATTATTTTAAATTGGACTTGTCGTAGGGTCTGTGCCTGTGGGTTTGAGTGTGTGTGTTAATTGGATTAAAACCAGCTACTCTGGATGCTTTGATGTATAATAGTTTTGAGATGTTAAATAGTAAGGTAAAGGGGAAATTTGCATTTTGTTGAATAAACCATTCAAAGACTGGGAGTGAACCTAGCTAGGAGACACCAAGCAATATGTTTATATTACTAATAAAGTTGGTGCTATGAAAGGGGTTTTATTGTTAGAAGAGGTGGAGTTCAAAGGGTCTATTGGTACAATGAGAATTTACATTCAAAGGGAAGGCTAAGTATATACAGAAGAGTTTTGTGTGTGGGAGTTAGAGGCATGTGAAACCTAAGTCACCTTTAAGCCTACAACTGCCTGCAAAGGAAACAAATTGAAAAGAACCTCATTTTGAATTTGTAAGATAAAATGTGCTTTGCTTGGTGCCTGTTTAAGTCTATGGGTTACAGTTGCCTTGGGGAACATTAGCTGGGAGTGATTAATTTGGGGATTTGTTTAAAAGTTATTATGGTAGTAATCTGTAGACATGTATATGTGTTTAAATTTGTGGTTTAATTAATAAATGTTTATTTTAATTTATGTAAAAAACCTTTGGAGGCTTGATAGTTTCATTTCTGAATTTAGAGCTGCATCTCAAACATACCAATTGAAAGTACAGGTTATGACAGTTGTTTAAAGTTTTCCTCTGGGATTTCAAATAACTCATCCGTTACCAACTGCTGTGTCATAACAGCTAGTCTCAAAAAAGTAATGAAGATGCACACATGGGGCACAATTTTACGTCCTGCGGGCAGGCGTGTGCCTGACCCGATCAGGTGTAAAATTGTGTGCAATGATGTTGAGTGAGAGTGTCGACATCATTGCACACTCGCGCAATGTTTTGGTCAGCAGGCGCGTGTGGGTACCGGAGCCGCACCCGCCATTAATTAAGAGGCCAGTTAAGGCCATTAGCAGTCCAATTGAGGGCTCTTGCTGGCCAGTGCGGAGCCGTGTTTTACGCTGGGTGAGCTTTAATTGGCCCGCCAGCGAGAAATCGCAGTCGGGGCCTAATAGCAGGTGGCAGCCCATTTCCCAGCCGCCCCCAGGCCTGCCCACCATGCCCACCTGACGACCTCAAGATCCTGCCCATGAATAAAGTGAAACCAATATAATGTGAAATATTTCATTTTGAAAACACTCATGCCCTCAAGTCTTATGTTAATGGCAAAGGAGTTAGGCAGAAAAGTTGTGGTCATGATGAAGATCCTCCCTGTTTGCTCTTATATAGCCTGCCCAGAGCTGCAGCATTGTCAGCTGACATTGGCTTTCACTGCTGTAAATCTTCCCCCGCTGTGTGAGTGCATGTGTCTATCATGCATGCCACTGGCACTTTAAATTTAAATTTTAATCATGTAGAAAATGGGAAAAGGCTAGAGAGCAGAAGTGGCACATACTTTTGGTTACATCATCAGCGTTAGGAAATAGAGGTAGTTGATGTAAGTTATATTGGTATTTGTGGGTTTTAGGAATGAGCTTTAGCTTTAATGTTTAAGTTTGATTTGTATTTCTGTATCTTTGTGTTCAGAAAGTGAACTTGAATTGCACGCCTTCATATACACTTGTTAGTTGATGCTCGCTATCAATAATGGAAACAGACTGACATAAGAGCGAACTGTGATTGTTTATTGCAACAGAGGGCAGGGCACTAAAGCCTTGTGCGCTTCCCAAACCACCTCCAGCTCTAGACTTCGTTAACCAGTAGTCCGTGCTGTACAGTGATTGGTCAGTATTGTCACATGGTTAGTCCATGTGCATTCTCTTAAAGGTACATGGTACTCCACTTTACCACATCCCTCCCCCCTTACTTAAAAAATATACAGTTGACAAACTTAATAACATGTGAACTTTTTACACGAATAACTATTTACAAATCAAGTCTCTCATGAGGTTTTCTCAGACATTTTGAGCGTCACAGTTCAACAACCTCGGATAGTTTCTCTGAGGCCTCCTTTTCAGGGGCCAGTTGTCCACCAGGTTCCTCAGTGGATGATTTCCCCATATTACGGGCGTGGTCACACTCACTTCTGCTGCCCCTTCCCTCCAAGCTGAAACACAGGGCAACAAGCACAAAGCAACACAAAGGGGGAAAAAATTGCTTTTCTTTTCGAGGATTGTTAATAATTGCTTTTTTTCTTCCTGTATGTCCTTTTCTTGGTATTACTGATCCATATCTCGGTCTTCCCTTTAATTTCACTATTGGCTGGACTAGACTCAGGCGTGAGCTGAACGTGAGTGAGCTCAATAGTTGGAATTTCTGACAGCTCTTCTGAGAACTTGGCCTTCTAGTTTTAAAAGTTCAAGGCTTTTACGCAGCTGCTGCTTCAGCTCTCTCAATTCTTTCCTATTCTCATTAATAGTTTCCTGGAGAATCTCATATCATCTTCTCAGCTAATACATTCCTTAACTCAGCCAGAGACAGGTTTAACTCTTCCTTTTCTTCTTCATACATTATCGGTGGCTCAAATTGGGAACTGATTGAATTTTGTAGCACCCGAAATAGGTTTAATAGATTTTCCTTTTCTTTTCGAAGGATGCTGACTTCAGCTTGAACTCTGTCCCAGTTTAACACTTCTACCGGCTTCTCCCGTTGGGTCTTCGCACACTCATTTTTTCCTGCAGTAATGCTTCTGGTTTCCAATTGCGAGCTTAACTCAAGGTTTATCTATCCCAGCCAGTTCCTTCCGAGGAGACTCGGTCCCCTGCCTGACAATACAAATAGGGGTAATTTTGCACACTGTTCCTCATAATGCATCTTGGCTTGACATATTTCTTGTTTTATTTCTTCACGCGTGCATGTTTTCAGTTTAGCGCCCAATATTTCCAATCTTAAAGGGTGGGTTCCTTTATTCAAAAAAAGCATTTGACTTGTTTGAATTGTCGATCGCCCACAGGATGCCTGGATGCATTTCTCTCACTCATCATCTGGGTTTTCACTGTAGTGCTGCTGCTTTTTAATGATCTGTACATAGGGGGTGTTTACTGCCTTTCTATGGGGTCTGATGTTTTTATGCCTTTTGTTGCCGATCTGCTCCACCCTACCAGATGGACAGCGACATTTTGTGTATCTCTTACAGCTTCCAAATTTCTAACAGCTCTCTCCACAGTTGTGGCTAATTCTAATGCCTTATTGAAGTCTAGATTAGCTTTGCTAGCAAATGCCTTTGAATAGTTTCATCTCACATATCAATCGGTCTCTCAACATGTCACTAATGGACATTCCGAATTCACAGTGTTCATTAATGCCTTTAAAATGGCCACATGGTCAGCTATTGTCTTCCCTGGAAGCCTATTCCTCGAGTTGAACTTGAAGCGCTGCATTGTGACTGAGAGCTTTGGTCTCAGGTGGTTTTGTACAATTTTTAATTAACACGTCGAAAGTCTTTGAGTCAGGGGTGTTAGGTGACATGAAGCTGCAGATCAGCCCATATGTTTTGCTCCTGAAAGTGGATGTCATTAGCGGTAAAAAGAATTCTAGGTGTTCAACATCCTGAGACCAGTCATCTGAAATGGGGTCGAATGGATTGACAAGCCCCAACTGCAGCATTGTGAATGACTGCAAGAGGACTGCGCTTCCGATGGGCTTCCCAGTTAATGATGAATTCAGGTGTTTGGCTTACCGCGGCTTTCTTGATTGATGTTGATCAATTTGTGTTTTGCCTTCCGCAGAGTTGCCTTCTCTCTGGGGTCTCTTATAATTTTCTGTCCGTAGACATTTTTCTTGTCTGCACCACTTTAAATGTATTGCCGCTTTAAGAGCAGTCACTTATTTGTTAAACTCTGGTTGTCTCTGCAGCTGTTAGCGTTTCTGTGCTGGGTTTGTGTTTCCCATGCCTTTGGAGTTTTGGTGGGATCCCCACAATTGTAAGTCTTCTCTTTTAACTTTGTGAAACCTCGTTCCTGTTCAGAAAAAAACACGGCAGTGATTTCTTCTCCTTTTTCTGGGCGATTCTGCAGTGTTTTCCCCTTTTACTCCGCAGGCTCTTTTGATGCCCCTGACTTTGGGAGACCCAGAAACTTTGTGGTCCAACCGTGCTGATTTTTTAATTTAAATTTCAAACTGCAGCACTGCTTCCTGCTCTGATTGCCATCTATTTTACAAATTAAGTACAGATTCTCTTTCCAATGTTTTGCTCACCAGTCTTGTGGATTCTCACTCAGGGGTCTTGTAATTTTTCATCTTCATCGCCAGTTTTATGTTTTGAGTCTATGAGTTCACTAGTCAAGTAAACTCAAATTGCCCACCTTCATATACATTTGTTAGTTGATGCTCACTATGAATATTGGAGAGAGACCGACATAAGAACAAACTGTGATTGTTTATTGCAACAGAGGGCAGAGCACTAAATCCTTGCATGCTTCCAAAGCCACCTCCAGCTCTAGACTTCAGTTAACCAGTAGCCAGTGCTATACAGTGATTGATAATACTGTCACATGATTAGACCACTTGCATTCTCTTAAAGGCACATGGTACTCCACTTTTCCACAAGTTTCACTTTAAAATTGTGCCTGTATTTCTAATGGGCAGAATCTTGCCTTTGGATGGCGGGCGGGCCCCACCGGCTTGGTGGCGGGCGGGCAGCCAAACCCCGCCACTGTAACGGGGCCCACTGCCATTTTAAGTGGGCGGACCGATTAAGGCCCACCCAGCGGCATCCCCGATGGCAAGCAATATGCGCTTCCTGTGTGGTGGGGGGGAGGGATTCCCCATCTGTCAAAGTACATACGTGCGAAAGAGCGCACTGCTCCCTGAGGCAAAGTCCTGTCTCAGGGAGAATACTGACAGTGGTCAAAACTTTAAAAATAGAAATATTAAAAAGTTATTAACATGTTCCCCTCATGGAACAATGTCACACGAGATGGGACATGTTAATAAAGAACACATAAACTTTATTATTTTTGTACAAAACGGACATGAAACTTCATCCCGTCAGTGGATGAAGTTTCATCAATAATCAGAAGCCCGCTGGGGCTCCTGGCCTGCCCGCCAGCCTTAAGGTTGGCTGGGCAGGTCTTTAAGTACTTTAACTAGCCTGTCAATGGCCTCAATTGGCCATTGACAGGTCGGCAGGTGGACAGCTGATTTCGCTGTCCACCCGCCTTCCTAAAAATTTAAATGGCCCAGGATGATGTCGGGGATTCCTCCCAACGTCATCTCATATCATTTTCCCCTCAGCGACCGGGCCCCGCCCCCAAATCGCCGAGGGGAAAATCCTGGCCAATGAGTTTTATGACTCCTAAAGAGAAGTTAAGCAAACACAAAAGTAGGAAAAAACAGTGCTGCTGCCTAGCAACAGGGGTCCAGAGAGGCAGGTCCCTCCACACAGACACAGGCACAGAAACAACAGTTTGATTTTGGAAGCTGTTTGTATTCAGTTGTGTTTGAAAAGTAGCTGCCAGATGAGACTGGAGCAAAGGGGACAGATAGCTAGGCCCAAGCTAAGGAAAAGCCCCCAAAATACAGGGGAGTGGAACAAGAGAAAGTCCAAAGCAGACCTTCTAGTCAAAGGAAGGACAGGAACCTGGAAAAGGTCCTGTTAAGTGAAGTTAAGAGTAAGGGGCAGTGAGAAAGATTTCACGCTTCAAATTTTAAAAAGAAAATAGCTGCAGAAAGTAGATTTAAAGCAAGAACAGCTTTCAAGAGGCAAGAAGGTCCAAAATGACAACTGCAGGTCTGTAACTCTTTGTTATGGGCATGTGAAACAGTGGTGTATTGTTGACAGCTGAGTAAGAGGAAGAGATTGTGTGGAAGATGACTTGAATGCATGTGGTGACCCGGGAAAGAGGAACAATGGAAGGAGAGTTTGAAACCCTGGAGGTGAACCTTTGCGGAAGGAGACTGAGAGAAAGTGTTGGCTTGGGAGAAGATTCCAAGGTGAAGTCTTGGAGAGTAGAGATTGGAAACCTTTGTGTGAAGGACGGAATTCAGTGAGACTGGTTGGTTCACGGTGGGACAAGTGTCTGGGGAGAGTTGAGGAGAGATCCATAGCATCTGGTTGAGGTGGCATCGGTCACTTGGTTTCAGAGTGTGTGTGGCTGACCACAGGGTGCCATAGATTTACATGGACTGTGTACTTACTGTGGACAATAGAGTATAAGATAGCTTTTATAACTTGTGTTATCCTTACAAATCTGTCTAAAGCTGTAAAGGTATAGTTGTGGGTGGAGTATTGTAATATAGTTCATCTTGTTAATTAAGTGTTTGATCCTTTTGTTAAAAGTTCATCAACTGACCCCTGTGCCTCTGTTCAGTCGCTACTCTCCACAAATAAAAATTAGGATCTATCAAGTTGGGTTCCACTCTGGAATCATGCTCATCCAGAGGTTGGGAACAGTTGGGATTGTAACATCAGGAATGGCATGCTGTTGACAAAATATCCTCAATGTTTTAGGTCAGTGACCTATCAGCAGAGCTGATAGCATTGGACTTGATAGAATCAAGTGCTGCAAGTTGACCCCCAGTTAAGTGATTGGCCAAAAAGATGGCAGATAGAAAATAATGTGGGCATGTGTGAAAAGATCCACTTTGGTAGGAAGAATAGTAAAGCAGAACATTTTTTAAAAGGTGAGGCACGAGTAAATGTTGGTAATCAGAGGGATGTGGGTATTTGTAGATGAATCACAGAAAGTTAACACAGAGGTACAGCAAACAATTAGGAAGGCAAATGTTAAATGAACCTTTACTGCAAAGGAGTTGGAGCATAAGAGTAAGGATGTTTTGCTGCAATGATATAGTTTTCAGTAAGACCACACTTGGCATACAATGTACATTTTTGGTCTCCATATTGAAGGAAGGATAAACTTGTCTCAGAGGGAGTGCAACATATGTACATGATACCTTGGATGACAGTGGATGACATAGGAGGAGATATTGAATAGAACGTTCCGGTTTCTCTGGAGTTTAGAAGAATGCAAGTTGATCTCATTGAAAGGCATAACATTTTTAGAGGTCTTGGAAAGGTAGGTGCTGTTTCCTTTGACTGGAGAGTGGAGAAAAAGGTATCATAGTCTCAGAATAAGAGGCTGGCCATTTGGAACAGAGATGAGGAGAAATTTATTTACTCATGGAATTGGGAATGTTTAGAATTCGCTGCCCCAGAGGGCTGTGAATGAATATGTTCAAGATGGAGACAGATTCATTTTTGGACAATAGTGGAATCACGGAATATGGGGATGAAGGTGGGAAAGCAAAATTGATGTACAAGTTCAGCCATGATTTTATTGAATGGCAGGTTGCTTTGTTTATTCTTTATTATACTTTATTGGCTGGAAAGAGATGGCTTGAATGCATTGCTCATACTACCTTGCATAGTTGCAAGTCCTGAAATTCATTTTCTAACCCCTAGAATTTTCCAGATTATTTTCTCCAGTTATTCCTGCTCCTAATTCTCTAAAGTGTCGTCCATTGAAGAGAATCATAATGTTTCACTAATTATGCTGCCATATTCACAGATATTCTTTTTTTTATCCCAGTTCTATTCACCTCAACTGCCAGCCTCAATTGTACAAAATAAATGAAATGTGCCAATAAATGAATAGAGTAAGTTTATACATCTCCTGATAATTACTGCTTAACAGCCACTTAACAAAGAAAATCATAATGTTGGAGATGGCATATTAGCATGCGTTATTCTATTTATTTCCAAGTGCAATTTGTTAGCATGAGCAAGTTAGTGCCAGTTATTTTAATGCAATCACATTAAAGACCACACACCAATGCACAATTAGCATATATGTAAGTTCCAATGCACACATCGAACAGAGGACCCCAGATGTTCACAGTACCTCTATTAAAAGGAAAAGATCTAACATCACAGTTTCCAATTTCCAATGCAATAAATTTATGCTGACTAAAGCAACTGATTAGTTTGTATTTAGGTCCAGGCTTTCATAATTTTAAATAATTTTACATAATATTTCATAATGTGATAAGAAACAGCCCTTGGGATCGTGTTTTGCACAATTAAATTATTAAGTTGAAATAATAACAGATAATCTTTCTGTAAGCAATGTTCCATCGAGATTGATTAGCTCTATTTGACTTGTTGGAATCAGACAATGTGCCAAAATACTTTCCAGGTCATGTAATATTTGAACAAAATAAAATAATCTGCTCTTTTTGAAGTGTCCCTCCGTAAAGAGGAAATGGGTTGGAAACTGAACAGCTGATATTCAGGACACATGACTGAATCTAGATAGTTGTCAATAAATGAATTAGCAAAGTGATGGAAGATGTCATCTAGAGTGCTATTAGCAGCACTTATTTAATGATAAACCTGCTTATTGATGCTCAGTTTTGAGTTTCACCAGGGCCACTCAGCTCCAGACCTCATTACAGCCTTAGTCCAAACATGTACAAAAGAGGTGAATTCAAGAGGAGAGGTAAGACTGACTGCCCTTGACATCAAGGCAGCATTTGACCAAGTGTGGCATTAAGGAACCCTGATAAAATTGAAGTCAATCAGAATCAGAGGAAATACTCTCCAATGATTGGAGTCATACCTAGCACAAAGGAAGGCAGTTGAGGTTGTTGGAGACCAATCATCTCAGCCCTGGGACATTGCTGCAGAAGTTCCTCAGGGTAGCCTCTTAAGAGTCTCCTGCTGCTGTCCTTCTGCTCTACTCAGAACTCGATCGTGGCAGGAGAATCCCAGAGGACAGCAGAAACACTTTAGGGATGCCCTCAAGGCATCCCGGATGAGGTCAAACATTCCTGCTGACTCATGGGAGACCCTGCTTTGTGACCAACCCAAATGGCGAAGGCTCATTCGGGAAGGCACTGAACACATGAAGAGACTTCACCAACTACATGCAGAGGTGAAACAGAGGTGTTGGACGCAATACAAAAACCTCCAAGCAACCCATATAACTGCCCCTACAAGAACTGCCCCTGGAAAGTATTCAGACTTGGGCTGACAAGTGGCAAGTAACACTCATGCCACTCAAGTACCAGCCAATGACCATCTCCTACAAGAGAGAATCCAACCATCTCCCTTTGACATTCAATGGCATTACCATCGCTAAATCCCCCTTTATCAATATCCTGGGGGGTTATCACTGACCAGAAGCGATATTGAACTAGTCATATAAATACTATGGCTACAAGAGCAGGTGAGAGGCTGGGAATTCTGAGGCAAATAATTCACCTCCTGATCCCCCAAAGCTTGTCCACGATCTATAAGGCACAGGTCAGGAGTGTGATGGAATACTCCCCACTTGCCTGGATGAGTGCAAATCCAACAACAGTCAGGAAGCTCGACACCTTCTTGGATAAAGCAGTCCACTGATCGCCACCCCATCCACCAACTTACATTCATTCCCTCCACCACCAACGCACAGTAGCAGCAGTGTGTACCATCTACAAGATGCACTGCAGCAACTCACAAAGGCTCCATCAATAGCACCTTCCAAATCGTGACCTCTATCACCCTGAAGGACAAGGGCAGCAGATGGAGGGGAACTTGCAGGTGGTGGTGTTCCCACCTAAACCACACACCATCCTGACTTGGAACTATATTGCTGATCCTGCACTGTTGCAGTTCTCCACCCCTTGTCCCATCTCCAAAAACCTAGAAATTAGCTAATTGGTGGCGGCTTGGAAACGGGGCTCAGAATTTTAAAATGTTCACTCCTTCATCCACACTTAACCCGCTTGTTTTCATGTGCTGAGTTCCACCCTAAATTCCTAAATTGCAATATTGCTGGCAGTGACAGTTAGACACTCTACGCCCTGCAGTGCTCACCATTCATGGAAGATGATTGACCTGTTATGTTTCCCTCAATAGAGTGTGAGAGTATTGGTGAATTGAGGGAATCTTAAATCTCATACCGAAAATCTAATATTGTGTAGATTTAACATGTAACTGCAAGTGCTGTTTGACTTCTAAGGGTGGAGTCATATGGTCCCATTGGCTGCAGCGTCATGGCAGGCGTGAGTGGAAAATATAGCAACGAGGCCAAAAGTCAGATTTAAGCCGTCGTGAAGCCTGTTTGCGAGTGTTTGCTCCACCTGTCAGTGGTGGTCTGCATTTCCCGCCGCCAAGCGTCGAGAACCTAATTTCAATGCTTTAGCATCTCATTATCAGCCCAGCTCGCCGGAATCATCCCCCCACGATGGATCATCCGGGCAAGTTGACATGATTGCATGCAGACATGTTTCACAACTGTACATAAGTGATGTGCACCTGGCGAGCTGCACTTTGCTCGGGACTTTGAGGTTTGTTTGCCTACCTTGCTTTGGGCAGCACTCGCGGCCATCAGCGCCAGGCTTCACAGGCAGCACCGCATCACTGTTGGGGGGGGTCACGGGCAGGCCTCTGTCTACAGGGCCAGCTGTAAGGTGGGTTTGGCTTTTCAATGGCTGCAGGGCTAGGGCTTGCTTGGGAAAGGGGGAGAAGTGGCCTCAGGGAAGGGAAGAGGCTGCAGGGTGAAGGCTGTTCTGGGAAAGCGGGAAATCCCAGGGCGTATGCTGATCTGTGCAAGTGGCCACAAGGTGGTGAGGGCTGAGGAGGCAGTCTCCAGAGGAGATGAGGCCAGATTGATGAGGGTGGGTGTGAGAGAGTGAGTGGTGATGTCCCTTGAGCTGGCAGTGAGCGAGATGCCAGTGAATGCCTTGTGAGCTTGAGAGTTTAGAGTATTGAGAAGGTTGCCTTACCCTGGAAGCACAAAGGAGATAATTCACCTGTTTTCTGCACTGGATGACTGAGGTCTTGTGTGCAGCATTGGCGATGACCACCTCTGCCACTGCCTCACAAGCCGGAGTGATGAGATTGCTGGGCCTCCTGTGGCCAGAGCAGGGGTAGAGGACATTGCGGCGGGTCTCCACAGCGGCCCGAAGATGTCTCAAGGATGTGCACCTAAATCGGGGTGCTGCACTTTTCTTGGGCCATGTCTTCACCAAAGCAGACCTGGGTAGCAAGCATTGAGAACTGTGTGTACGGCTGCAGTTTAAATATGGCGCCCTGCGTGAAGAAGCGGTAAGGTAATGGCGTGGCGGGTCAATTGGCGGCTGTCCGGCAGTGAGACAGCATGTTTCCTGTGCCTGCATAATTAATGAGGCAGGAATGGGACGATACAGCGTGAAAACCCGCCATTGTGGCCGGTGGATAAAACATCTTTTTTCACTTCTGCTACCGCACTTATAAATCTGGGACAATTCCGCCCTAAGTCTCATCCAAGAGCCTAAACAGGGAAGTAGAAGCTATCCATTGGCAGCAACTGAAATAGTTAATTAAGGGAACTAGCTCGAACTGGTTTGTTCTGTACCTGGGCTCAGTCCCTTTGTTTCAGAACATATGAATTCAGACATTCTCAGTGAGTCCAGCACTGAGTGCGCCTTTAATGGACTATGAGATTTTGGTGAGCTGAGTGAGTTTATGAAGAGGGGAGGGAGGTACCCCTTTTGTTGTTTTCTAATTTTTTTCACTCTGCAGGAATTGGTTCTTACTCTACTACAGGGAAGAAGCTAGCTGTTTGGTAAATATCTGGTAAGTGGATAAGTCTATTCTATTTCTAAAGGTTCAGAATAGTACAGGAATTTGTGGTAGGATTTGTAAAATGCATAAAAGAAAATAAATAATCGCATAAAATAATTAAGTAATCAATTAAAGTACATAAAGATGACAGGACTGGTGATGTGTCTTGGCTGCAGCATGTGGGACCTCCTGGATGCCAGTGTAATCCAGGGCAAACATGTCTGTAGTAAGTGCCTGCGCCTTGAGGAGCTTCAGCTCAGAGTCATTGAACTGGAGGCGGAGCTGCGGACACTGTGTCGCATCAGGGAAAGGGGGAGTTACCTGGATGCTTTGTACCAGGAGGCAGTCACAACCCATAGGCTAGGGTCTTCTGATTTGGAAGGTGGCCAGAGAAAGGAGGGTGTGACTGTGAGTGAGGCAGATAAAGGGACCCAGAGTCCAGGAGTGCAAGAGTGTCAGCTTCTGCAATTGCCCAAATGCCTTGAAGTTCTCTCAGCTTGTTTGGATGAGAGTGGGGGCTGCAGGGTGGATGAGCTGACTGATCATGGCGCTGTGACACAGGAAGCCATTTAAGTGGGGGGAGCAAAGAGGAATGCTGTGGTGTAGGGGACAGTATAGTGAGGAGGATTGACACTGTTCTCTGTAGCAAAAAGCCAGAGTCCAGAAAGTAGTGTTGCCTGCCTGGTGTCAGGGTTCGGGACATTTGCTCAGGGCTGGAGAAGAACTTACAGTGAGAGGGGGAGGATCCAGTTGTCGTGGTCAATGTAGGTACCAACGACCTAGGCAGGACAAGGAAGGAGGTTCCGCAGAGGCAGTATGAGGAGCTAGGCACCAAATTAAGAAGCAGAACCTCAAAATCCCTGGATTATTACCTGAACCATGTGCAAATTGGCATAGGACAAATTAGATTAGAGAAATAAATGCGTGGCTCAAAGACTGGTGTGGGAGAAGCGAGGTCCTGTTTGTGCTGCACTGGCATCAGTACTGGGGAAAGTGGGGCTATACCGTTGGGAGGGTCTACACCTGAACCATGCACGGACTGATGTTCTAGCAAACCACATAGCTAGGGAAGTGGAGATGGCTTTAAACTAAATAGTGGGGGCAAGGGATCACATTTTGGAAGATGTGTTAAACAGAAGAGTAGAGGCAAGGCAAGAAAGAAAGGTACTAATATGGGAAATGATAAATAGAACATGATAGGGAGGGAAGAGAGAGAAAATCTAAGAGTAAATCAGCAGATAAGGTCAAACATTGCAAAAATAATAAAAGGACAAAATTAAAGGTTCTGTATCTAAATGCATGTAGCATTTAAAACAAGACAGATGAACTAAGCGCAAATAGAAATAAATAAATACGATCTGATAGCCATTACAGAGACATGGCTACAGGATTACATAGATTGGGACCTGAATATTGACGGGTATGTGACATTTAGGAAACAAAGAAACATAGAAAGTAGGAGCAGGACTCGGTGATTCAGTCCTTCGAGCCTGCTCCGCCATTTAATAGGATCATGGCTGATCCTCTATCTCAACGCCATACTCCCGTACTCTCCCCATACCCCTTGACACCTTTAGAGTCCAGAAATCTATCTAATTCCTTCTTAAATATATCCTGTGACTTGGCCTTTTGTGGTAGAGAATTCCATTGCTTCACCACCCTCTAAGTGAATAAGTTTTTTCTTATCTCAGTCCTAAATGGTCTACCCCCTACCCTGGGACCTTGTTCTAGACGCCCCAGCCAGGGAAGACGTCATCCCTGTATCCAGGTTGTCCATCCCTGTCAGAATTTTATCTGTTTCAATATGGTCTCCTCTCATTCTTCTAAACTCCAGTGAATACAGGACTAGTCGGCCCAATCTCTCCTCATACAACAATCCTGCCATCCCAGGAATCAGTCTACTGAACCTTCACTGCACTCCCTCTATGGCAAGTATATCCTTTTTTAGGTAAGGAGACCAAAATTGCACACAATACTCCAGGTGTGGTCTCACCAAGGCCCTGTGTAGCTGCAGTAAGACATTCTTGCTTCTGTACTCAAGTCCTCTCACAATGGCCAACGTGCCATTTGCCTTCTTAACTGCTTGCTGCACCTGCATGCTTGCTTTCAGGGATTGGTGTACAAGGACACCCAAGTCCCTTTGTACATCAACATTTCCCAATTTATCATGGTTTAAATGATACTCTGCCATTCTGTTTTTTCCTACTGAAGTAGATAACTTCACACTTATCCATGTTATACTGCATCTGTCATGTATTTGCCCACTCATTCAACCTGTCTAAATCGCCTTGAAGCTGCTTAACACTCTCATTATTGCTCACATTCCCAAGTTTTGAGTTGTCAGCAAACTTGGAAATATTACATTTGGTTCCCTCATCCAACTCATTGATATATAGTGTGAATAGCTGGGGCCCAAGCACTGATCCCTGCGGTACCCCACTAGTCACCACCTGCCACTCTGAAAAAGAATAAATCACATTTCTTCCTACTCTCTGTTTCCTGTCTGCTAACCAATTCTCAATCCATGCCAATATATTCCCCCAATCCCATGTGCTTTAATTTTACACACTAAGTTCTTATATGTGACTTTATCAAAAGGAAGGACAGGAAGCCAGGAAAAGATGGAGGGGTGATTCTCTTCATTAATGATGGTATTAGAACAAAAGAGAAGGATGACCTAGGTTCAGGAAACCAGAATTTGGAACAGTTTGGGTTGAGATGAGAAACAATAAAGGCGAAAAGTGACTTGTGGGAGTAGTGTACAGGCCCCCTAATTGTAACTACACGGTAGGACATTATATAAAGGAAGAGATAATGGGAGCTTGTAAGGAAGGTACAGTGATAAGGGGTTTTAATCTACAGACTGGAAAAATCAGATGTGCAAAGATAACATGGATGAGGAGTTAATAGAATGTTTTCAGGATGCTTTCTTGGAACAGCATGTTCTGGAGCATTAGGCAGCATTAACATGGTATTGTGAAAGGGAAATCATGTTTCACCAATTTATTGGAGCTCTTTGAAGGAGTCACATGCACTGTGAATAAAGGGGAACCAGTGGATGTACTGTACTTAGATTTCCAGAAGACATGTAATAAAGTGCCATGCCAAAAGTTACTGCAGAAAATAAAAGCTCATGATAATATATTGGCATGGATAGAAGATTGGCTAGCTAACAGGAAACAGAGCGTAGCCATAAATAGGTATTTTTCTGGTTGGCAGGATGTAACAAGAGGTGTGCCACAGGGATCAGCTCTGAGGCCTCAACTTTTTACAATTTATATAAATCGCTTGGATGAAGGGACAAATGGTATGGTGACTAAATTTGCTGATGACACAAAGATAGGTAGGAAATTAAATTGTGAGGAGGACATAAGGAGGCTACAGAGCGACATAGATAGGTTAAGTGAATAGGCAAATACCTGGCTAATGCAATATAATGTGGACAAATGTGAAATTGTCCATTTTGACAGGAAGAATAAACAAGAAGCATATTATCTAAATGGTGAGAGATTGCAGAGTTCTGAGATTCATAGGGACCTGGATGTCCTAGTGCGTGAATCACAAAAGGCTACTCTGCAGGTACAGTAAGTAATTAGGAAAGCTAATAGAATGTTATTGTTTATTGTGAGGGGAATTGAATACAAAAGTAGGGCGGTTATGTTCAGTTGTACAGGGCGCTTGTGAGACCACATTTGGAGTACTGTTTACAGTATTGGTCATCTTATTTAAGGATAGATGTAAATCGGGGGTCTAGCGGGGTTGTTCTCAGTGGGTGTCTCGGGAGTCTAGCGGGGTTGTTCGCAGTGGGTGCCTCGGGTGTCTAGCGGGGCTGGTCATGGTGGGTGCCTCGGGTGTCTAGCTGGGCTATTCACAGTGGGCGCCTCAGGTGTCTAGCGGACCTGGCTAATGCAATATAATGTGGACAAATGTGAAATTGTCCATTTTGACAGGAAGAATAAACAAGAAGCATATTATCTAAATGGTGAGAGATTGCAGAGCTCTGAGATTCATAGGGACCTGGATGTCCTAGTGCGTGAATCACAAAAGGCTACTCTGCAGGTACAGTAAGTAATTAGGAAAGCTAATAGAATGTTATTGTTTATTGTGAGGGGAATTGAATACAAAAGTAGGGAGGTTATGTTCAGTTGTACAGGGCGCTTGTGAGACCACATTTGGAGTACTGTTTACAGTATTGGTCATCTTATTTAAGGATAGATGTAAATGCATTAGAAGCAGTTCAGAGAAGATTTACTAGACTAATACCATGAATAGACGGGTTGCCTTGTGAGTAAAGGCTGGACAGGTTAAGCTTGTATCTGCTGGAGTTTAGAAGAGTAAGATATGACTTGGTTGCAACTTTTAAGATCCTGAGGGGTCTTGACAGACAGGATTTGTGAGGATGTTTCCACTTGTGGGAGAATCTAGAACTAGGGATCACAATTTAAAAATAAGGAGTTGCTTATTTAAGACAAAGATGAGGAGAAAGGTTATCAGGGATAGGCAAGAGGTTACAATCATATCAGCCATGATCTTATTGAATGGTGGAGCAGGCTTGAAGGGCCGAGTGACCTACTCCTGCTTCTAGTTCTTCTGTTCATATGTTTCAATTATTTTCCATTTTTGTTTCAGTTGTCCAGCAATTGCAGTTTTTTGCTCTTTATTTAAAATCTTTTGAGACTTCTTTTACTGAGTACCATTCAAGAACTGCATTCATTAATTCATAACGTGTCAGCTGTGACCTATTTTTAGCACACTCGCACCTGAGTCACAGGGTACTGCACTCAAGACCCACTCCAGGGCTTGAGGCCAAAAGCCTGTACCGACACTTCAATGCAGTACCAAGGGAGTGCTGCACTGTTGGAGGTGCTGTCTTTTGAATGAGATGTTAAACTGAGGCTCCATCCTTTTATATCTATGTAAAAGATCCCAGGGGACTGTTTTGAAGAAGGGTAGAGTGTTGCCCTAGTGTCGTGGGCAATATTTATCCCTCGATCAACATCCCAAAAAGAAAATGGTTACTATCAAATTGTGGTTTGAGGAAGCTTACTATGTGCAAGTTGGTTACTGCATTTCCTACATTACAGAAGTGCACTTTGAAAGTACTGCATTGACTGTAAAGTGCTTTTACACATCCAGTGGTTGTGAAAAATGCTACATAATTGCAAGTCTTTCCTTACTTTTTCCTTTAATATGGTATGCAACACCTACTGCATTTGTGATCTGAATGGAATACGATTAGTTGACTACTATTATAGTACTCTAGTGTTATTAAGCCTAGCTTCAACTTGAATTAAATGCCATGAAGAATTAATGCTGAAATTAGTCGCTGAAAAACACGCTGGGATTATTTCTTAAAATGTCTGTCATAAAATATTACTGTTGATGGTTTGTGCAACAGGAAACACATTTGTTATAAGGCATCTTTGACAACACCTTCCAAACCACAACCTCAACTACCTAGAAGGACAAGGGCAGCAGATTCACGGGACACCACCACCTGGAAGTTCCCCCCCAAGCAATTCACCATCCTGACTGGGAACTATATTGCCATTCCTTCACTGTCACTGGGTCAAAATCCTGGAACTTCCTTTCTAACAGCACTGCGGGTGTACCTACACCACATGGACTGCGGCGGTTCAGGAAAGCGGCTCACTACCACCTTCTCAAGGGCTATTAGGAATGGGCAATAAATGCTGGCCTAACCATCCCATGAATGAATACAAAACATTATTTCACATATCTATTGAGCAAAAGAGAGCAAAAATGCGGATGGGCAATGATGCTAGCAGCAAAAACCAGCATTTTCTCAAACTGTGGTCATATTTTGAGGGACACTGCCCCTATTTTTCAACTTGCACATACCGATTATTTTTCAAGTTCTTCAGCAAAGCATTTATGAGTTATTACAGAATATACACAAGATAATGAAAATTCACAAGTTTTCTGTGCCATAAATGGGGTATACTTGTCTTCACATTCTTAATGTTTCAGGGCAATGACCCTTTGAAGGGTCAATGACTTGAAACATCTGTTTCTGTTCCACAGATACTGCCTGACTTGCTGAGTACTTCCAGCATTTTCTGTTTTTATTTCAGTCTTTCGTATTTTGCTTTTATACTTGCTTGCACATTACACTTGTGAACATTAAAGATAACTTTTACAAATGTGTACCTCTGGGGCTGGAAATTGCCTGTCAGAATTTCATATTTAAAAATGGGGCATGGCAATCAGTGGAACTGTCAGGATTCTCTGAGTGGAAAATCCTTTTCAGAGCTGTTGAATCCCTTGTCTGAATTTCAAATATTAATTTCCAGTAGAGAAAGCTTTGCCCTGGGAGCATGAATTCCGAACATGGAATATATAATCTTATTTGCTATTTAATTATGGGCACTGTAGCTTTAACTTATTTTATAGTGTTGTTAATAATGATTCATCTACTGGATATATGAACAGCATCATCACAGAAAAATGCTGGACAATTACTTGCAATTGCCTTAAGCTTAATTATCCTCCCTCTAATTTCATAGAGAGATCAATTTAATTCTTGGTTTATATTTTTCTTTTGTTACTTTAGCTAATTTTGAATGAAATCTACAAAGGAGGTGTAACAAAACCAAATGTGCACTGTTGACAAAGATCCAGCCCTTTGCATCACCAGATTAGCACAAGCCCGCGTACAATATTATATCTCTCAGGATGAGTCATTGATTCTTCACGATCATTCCAAAACCCTATTTTAAAATTACTGCTATCAGTTGACATTGTTTCAAACCTACTCCTAGTTAACACTTACATCAATTGTACCTATTTGAAGTAATAGAAGATAACATTTCTTAGCATATAGAAGAGGTGGTGGTGGGGAAATGATGGCATCAAGAGGAACCTGTGGAACGTCCATCTAATAAGTAATCCATTGGAGTGGAGATCACTAGTTACTGCACTGCATATGTCTGAGGTATGTGTATTTAGCTGCATCTTACCAATCCTAGAAGCATCCTATTCTGTATTTCCCATTCTTCAACATCTCTAATGATTCTTTCATTATATCTTCAATACCAGTGACCTTCATTTATGTGGCACTTTATCAAATGCTTTTTGAAAGTCCAAATATTGTATATTAAGCTTATTTCCAACCTTTGCTGAAGAAGAAATGCAATTTTAACCCTTCTTGCCTGGCAGAAACTGGGTGGGCATTAATATTGCTCAGAAGAGGTTGGGAGCCGATGGTTCCCGATTTTAAGCTGCTCAATTGAGTGGGATGCCATTTTAATTATGCTCGTGGTTCTGATGCCCTCATCAGAATACAGTGGCACTACTACTACCATCTTCCCATGAGAGTGCATTGATTGACAGGCCATCTAGTATAGCTTATAAAACAAGCATTACCGTCTGTCCCTGTAGTTTTAACTCAGCACCCTCAATGGGCAGGAAGTCAGCAGGTAAGTAGACCTGTGCATTTGAAATGCCCAAGATTATAATTGCACCCAATTTTTTTGACTGCTTGTGTTTCAATACAGACTAAGCCTGAACTTGTAAAATTAAAAGCAGCCAGGGAAACAAATAGCAGCATAAAATTTAAATTATATTATATTTAAATTAAAATAGATGTTTGTTGAAGGATCATCAGATTTAATCATTATGTAGCTGATTGCAACCAGGCCAGCTTCTTTCCCTAGGATGTGCTGAGCCAGCTGGCCTCAGTCATAGTTACAATAGAGGCATTTTAACAAGCCTAATTGCCCTGTGAAGGTGACTATGGCAATGAACTTTTATGTATCTGACTGCTTCCACACTGGAGCTGGAGATATTTGCAATATTTTGTGTTTTGCCATCCACTACATAACACTACATAGACTGCTGCTCTCTCTTCTTTGAAAGCTAGATACATTTCTTCTCTTTTGCCAGAGGGAAGTAGGCAGTGAGCACATGGATTCACTGGTCTAGAAGGCATCCCCATGATGCAGGGTGCTGCTGACTGCATACGCATCACTTTGAGGGCACCGCATGACAGCCTTGCAATGTACCAGAACCAAGAGGGATTCCAGTCCCTTAACATCCAGCTGGTGTTTGACCCTGTACAGAGAATGATGCAGTTAATGCTCAGGAATTTGGCAGCTGTCATAAAGCCTTCATTCTGCGGCAGTCCGCCATGCCAGCTGCATTTGAGCCACCATGACAAACCAAAGAGTGGCAATTTAACGTCAAGGTCATCCACTGACAATATGGCTGAAGACTCTGGTGCACAGGCCATGCTGATATGGAATGTGATGGAGCAGACCACTGGTGAGCTAAAATAATGTGCCAGATTTCACAGCGCCGAGCCAACTCTGGATGCCTATAAAAATGGCAGGCGGGACCCGAATGTGGTCCCATTTCCAGAATATTCCATTTTTGCCAGCAGGGGGAAGGGGACAGTGCATGAATGACAACAGCAGGAAACCCGGACTCAGCAGGGCCACCTGAAATTTGTGCTTAGTTCAAACAGACTCAATTTTTGCTGTTCCAAGGGCCTTAGCCTACAGTGTGGGACTCACAAAGTAATGGAGGAGACATAAATGCACTTGAAGGGAGGATAAGGCTTGTTTAAATGTTCTAGTCTGAATCATAAATTTAGACTTTCAAAAACAGGCTGCAGTTGTCAGTTTGAGTAAATGTAAAGAATATATCTTTTTACTTCCGCTAGACTGTTGTAAAGAGCATATCTTTTTATTTTATGTTGGACTGTGGTTTAAAATTACAATGGCTGCAGTTTAAAGGACATGTCCACTGGAACAGGATGAGTTGCAGTTCTGGACAGAATGTGCCATGAAAGACAGGATGGTGCTGGAAAGGAGTCCTGGACCGAGGGAGTTGCCTGACAACAGCATTTAATTTGTTCCTGACCAGGTAACCAGAGTTTTGTGTGATAGCAATGCAGCAGAAGGCTCTTGGCCTGCAAAGGGAAAACATCTAAAATCTCTTTTACTCATATCTCTATAGCCTGCTTTCTCTCTCTGAGGAAACCCCTGTAAAAAGGGAAAGGGGAAAACCACTGTTAGAGACATTGGGCAGAATTTTGTGGATGGTGGGGGGTGGAGCGGGAGTGGGCACAGGCGGCGTGGACCCAATCGCTGCTCACGATCAGGTCCACATCGCCATTTTACGTGGATGGGCCAATTAAGGCCCTCCCAGTGTGCTTCACGACTCCCGTGCATAGTGGGAGTGAGTGGACGGGCAGCGGGCATGCTCAGCCTGCCAGGTCCAATGGCGAACTGGCAGCCTGTATAAAGGAAGACCTGGCAGCCTTGGAAAGGCTGCTTGCAATGGCTGGACGAAGGGCTCTGCAGAGGGGCAATGGAGGTTATTCAAGTCCGGAGGGTAGGCTATTGGGGCAGGCCAGACTGGAGGGTAGGACGAGGGAGCCAGTGTGACCCGCGTTTTTCCAATGACTGCTTTGCTGCCCTCCTTGAGGAGGTGGCAGCATGGCAGGAGATGCTGGTTTCCCTGGACGGGAGGAGGAGGCTCCCTACATTACGAAATGTGGCTGGGAGGAGGTGGCAGAGGTGGTGAGCTCCCGGAACGTGATGCGGTGCACCTGGATCCTGTGTTGCAAGCGCTTCAACGACTTGTTGCGCTCTGGAAGGGTGAGGACAATGTTGGCATTGGTCACTTAATCCAACAGGTCGGCTTTCCCCCCTGCTGCCTCCCCGTCCCCCCCAAGCCTGAGTGTAGTGACTGCATTGAATCATTGACGGCATGTGTCCTTTGCTGGGTGGACCAACAGATATTGCCCATGCTGATTTCAGCCTGAGAGGGCGGTGAAGAGATGGGTTCTGCACCCGCAGCATGTGGTACACTGAGACCAACATGATTGTTTTGGGGGCAACCTGGAGGAGCAGCACCTAGGGGCTGTGCTTGAACTGCAGGACATGTCCAAGTCAGGGTGATGACATGATGGGAGGGGAGCTTCAAGGTGGCATGGCAAAGAACAATCTGCTGCCCTCTGTGCTCCACGTGCTTGTGCCTCCTTGCTATGGGAGGATATACCGTGTGGTGCCTAATGTGATGTAGGCAGCATGTGGCCAAGGGGTGGGGAACAGACCAGCACCTTTGTGTGTGTTCGGCAGCAGTGTGATGAGGAGGCACTGGAACCCTGATATGTTCCACTCTGGTTGGGGTGGGCCATGTGCGAAGAGAGTCCATGTACAATTTGCACTAATCAATGCTCCCTCATTTTCAGGAGAAGAATGCTCATAATGCGGCAGAGCGTGTGAGGACTGGCGGCGGCCAGGCGCAGTTAGCCATTCTCAGCCGGTTTGAGCAGGAGGCCCTGGATTTGGAGAGGCACCAGGCGCCAAGGTCCGTTGGTGTCGGTGAGGCTGGGGTGCCACGGCCAGGTATGTTTGCCCAGCAGTGAGGTCAGCATTGTTCTCCCAACAGCCATAGCAATGCTGAATGTTAATTGATTTAATTTTGCAACATGGCTTGACCATTGCTTATGGAAGAATGAGCGCAAAATGACCCGGGGGACAAGGATGCTCTTTGTCATTATCTCCACGTTAACTAATCCAATGTCCTTGCTCTTCCTTTCAGCATCATCGGAGCAGGGCCGGGAGGAGGAGCAGCAAAGGCCCCCTGTCACACCTGAGGGCCCTGAAATCTCACCAGCGTCACACCATCTCTGCCAGGCAGGCACCAGCACAGATACTAGCACCTCGGTGGGAGTTAGAACATCAGCTAGTATCCCGGGGCACAGCGGTGAGGGCAGTTCACAGTCGCTGGAGGAGCTGGCAAAGACAGAGAGTGCCCATGGTGCCAGCAGTCGGTGCCTGATGATGTGCCTCTGAAGTCGTCCACAATGCAGTAGGGGCATGAAATGCGGTCGGGTGTGGGGGAGCATCTGGGGGAGGTACATGAGGCTATGCTTGGCTTGGTCTCCGTGGTGGAGCAGTCTACGTGGACGATCGCTGGAGCAATGAGCCTCATGTCCGAGTGCCATGCGTCCACCACAGAGACAGTGGCGACTTTCATGGAGAGGGTCCTCCAGGAGACCCATCAGGGCTTCCTGGGGATGCACTCTGACCAGCAAGCTCTCACATTAGTATTGACTTCAGCTGATCAGTACCAGTGTGGGAGATGGTGTGGACACCAAGTTTCCCAGCTTGGTGCTCGTCCATCTACGGTGAGCAGGGAGGCCCGAAGCGACCTTATGTTGGCGCAGCAGCTGCCTGTTGTCTCTGCGGGCACCTCTCAGGGCGCTCCGGATGAGAGCGGCAGCTCCTCCGCCCCTCTCCCAGTGACTGTAGCATCTGGCGAGGCTGCGACGACTGGGGAGATGCCAGCTGTGGAACAGCCAGATCCCTCCCAGGCGGGCCCAGCACAGGCTCCACAGGTCAGAGGATGGCTGCCAAGGTCATCGAGGCCAACAGGACAGCAGAGTCAGCAGGCTGTCTCAGATGCCACTCCCAGCGATGGGGCAGCGCCAAGTCGTAGCACCCGGAAACATAAACATAAGGCACCTTAGGCATGCTACGGGTTTCTCACTGGTGATTTTGTGTTGGCCTGAGATGAGGTCTTTTTGATTTGCTTTGAATTGGAACACCCTTGTCATTTTGTTTCATTAAGTTTCTTTGCCTGTGATATTAAATTCAGACATGTGACCATGGCTGAAGGAGCCTCTTATTCTGCATGTGGATGGTTTCCTAAAATGTTAGGAGTGCTTTGTGGGACATTCATCTTTATGAACAAGGCCCTTAATTGCCATTCCTACCCTGGAAGATTTGGCACTTAGGTATCGAGTATGGAGCCTACAGCCCAGGCTTTTCCTGGAAGCCCATCTGTGCTGTGCTAGCTGAAGGTTCATTGGATTAAAGCCTCCCAGGTGTCCCTGCCTCCCTGCAGTATGCCCGGGTCAGCGTCTACCTCCTCAGCAGTTCCCTGTGCACGCTCATCGTCAGACTCACTGCTGGACTCATCGTGTGCAGATGCAACTACTGCGTCGACGTCTTTATTGTCCACTTCCAGCGTAAGATTGTGGAGAGCGCAGCATGCAACCATTATCACCAACACACGATCTGGGGGGTACTGGAATGCACCCCCTGAGTGATCCAGGTATCGGAAGCACATCTTCAGAAGACCGATGGTTCTCTCCACCACAGCCCCTGTGGAGACGTGGCTCCTATTGTACCGCTGCTCAGCTTCTGTTCTTGGATGGCGGAGAGGCGTCATGAGCCACCTTCTGAGGGGATGGCCCTTGTCACCCAGCAGCCATCCATCAAGCCGGGGTGGAGCACTGAAGAGCCCCGGCACCTGGGAGTGTCTGAGGATGTAGGCGTCGTGGGAGCTGCCTGGATATCTTGCACAGACTTGCAGAATCAGCATCCTGTGGTCACACACTATCTGCACGTTCATGGAGTGGAAGGCCTTCCTGTTGACACAGGCACCGGGCTCACTTGCTGGCGCCTTGATGGCCACATGTGTGCAGTCGATTGCACCCTGGACGTGGGGGAAGCCTGCAATGGCTGCGAAACCTCTGGCTCGCTGTGTCTGGCTGGCATTGTCCCAGCGGTAGTGGATGAAGGTCAATGCATGTCTGAACGGAGCATCTGTAACCTGCTTGTCAGAAGTGTGGACAGCTGATTGGGAGACACCGCAAAGATCATCCACCGACCCCTGGAAGGAGCCAAAGGCATAGAAGTTGAGAGCAACTGTGACCTTTAGAGCCACTGGCATGGGGTGTCCACCCACACAGTTAGTGGAGATCTCAGACCTAATCACCTGACAGATATAGTTGACTGCCTCCCTTGAGGGATGGAGCCTCCTTTGGCACTGCACCTCAGATATATTGAGGTAACTGCTTTGCCGCCTGTATACCCTGGCAGCAGGATAGTGGCATCTTCTGCAGCCCCTTGCACCTTGGACAACCTCTTGGCCCAGCGCCCCTTGTGCCTGCACCACTCTTCCCAAAGGTGGTTCCCCTGGAGGCTGAATGTGCACTCCTGGCATCCTCCCCCTTCTAGCCCTCCCTTCCTCCTCAGAGAAGAGTTGAGCTCCCATTCCCAGGCTGTGGGAAGGCTTCCAGAAACCTGCAGGTCGAAAAAAGATTCTTCATTGCAGAGTATTGACCTGATGGTTAAGAGTCCAGACAAAGCAGTTGGTATACGTTTTGAAGTATTGCAGATCACACAGGCAAGTTACAAATACTTTGAAAAATCAATACTTGAGAGAGCACACTCGTGACCCCAGTGAGCCCTCTTATCCCACCCATGGATGAGGTTTATACAAATGTGTGCTACCCACCTGCCCGTTGCGCTGGTGCGCCGACCTGAAGACTACATGGGCGCCGAAAAATCAGCATCGATTGGCGAGTCAAGGGTCTTAAGTGGCCCGTTAATTAATGGTGGGTGCGCAGTGGATATCATCATGTGCCCGCCCAACGAAATATCATGATGTCGCGTGGTGATGTCGGGACGCTCGCCCGACGTCACTGTGTGCCATTTTATGCACATACGTGCACGGCTCGCCCCTGCACACCAATGGGAAAATTCTGCCCATTGAAAAGCAAGTTCTAAACCAGTGAACTAAATACTGAAAGTGCTGGAAGAGCACCCTATGTCATCAACAAAAACTGAAAGGAATTTGGAAGACATTGATCAAAATCAACCCATCTAATGTACTCCAGATTGGTGCAATTGAACTGTTTTAGCCACCCTTAAAATCCATGTTTTGTGTGTGTGTGTGTGTGTGTGTGTGCAGGGATTTAAGAAGGGGGTAGAGTTTAAGTTATAGTGTTAGAAGTTAACAATTCATATCTCTTTCTTTTGCCACTGGTTAAAGACAATTTTTTCAATAAAGAGTTATTTCCTTATTGGGGAGAATTTTTCCAGTGGTGAGCAGGCTGGGCGGGCGCAGAGCCGATTGCGATTGGCTGTGTGCCGCCATTTTACACGGGTGGGCCAATTAAGGCATGCGCATGTGTACGAAAGAGCGCAGCGATCTCCCTGAGGCACGGATCTGCCTCAGGGGGATTGAATGGATCATAAAACTTTTCAATAAATAAAGTAAAAATATATTTAAACATGCCCCCTCATGTGACAGTGTCTCATGAGCTGGGACATATTTGTGAAGTCTGGAAAATGTATTTATTTAGTTATTTTATAAAACCTTCAGGAAACCTCATCCCACCCGTGGATGAGGTTTCCTGAAAAACGTGAAGGCTGCTTGGGCTCTTCGCCTGCCTGCCAACCTTAAGATTGGAGGGGCAGTATTCTAAATTAGTTTACTTACTTTCTTAATGGCCTTAATAGGCCATTGACAGTTCAGCAGGCGCGCACCCGCCGAATGAAATATCGAAATGACACGCAATGACATCGGGACTCCTGTCCGATGTCACCGTGCATCATTTTATGTGTTGGCATGTCGGACCCCCCGCACACCAATGGCAATATTCTGCCCATTAAGTTTACAAACCTGGTGCTCGTATTCTGATAACTTAAATTAAACAATTAGAATTGGGGCAATCTGGTGATTTGGTCAAACCTTTCACATTTGTTGTAGCTCAGGGAACAGTGGTGCTTGATAATACAGTGCACTACCCCCTGTGAGTCGTGACAGTAAAAGAAAAATAACAACGATGTGCTGCTGGGGTTTTTTTTATTCTTTCATGGGATGTGAGCATCGCTGGCAAGGTCAGCATTTGTTGCACATCTCTATTTGCCCTTGAACTGAATGACTTGCTAGGCCATTTTGGAGGGTATTTAACTATCAACCACATTGCTGTGGGTCCTGAGTCACATGTAGGCCACACCAGGTAAGGATGGCAGATGTCATTCCGTAAAGGACATTCGTGAACAAGGTGAGTTTTTTAATGACAATTGAAGATAGTTTTGTGGTCACCATTACTGTGATTATCTTTAATTCCAGGTTTTTATTCATTTGAATTCAAATTCCTTCAGCCACCATGGTGGTATTTGAACCCACATCCCCAGAGCATTAGCTTTGGCCTCTAGTTTAATAGTCCAGTGACACTACTACAACACCATCTCCTATGAGAGCGTATTGATTGATGGGACATCTCGTATAGTGTATAAAACAAGCATTACCATCTGTTCCTTCAGTTTCATAGAGTTCATTGTTGACATTTACCAAGGGTTTTTATACAACTAGGCCCATTATGAATGCTTGGCTGAGTTTCTGATGCTCCAAAAGTACTTATCTCAGCAGGTGGTGGTGGGGGTGGTGGTGTTCAGTGATTGAGTTCATATGTTGGTTGACTGTTTTAAGAGGCTATTAAATGAATAGTTGTCTTTGGTGTATTTACTGAATAGAAATCTGTTTGTTTTTATAATAGATTAATCACTTGAGGGGATTGAAATCTTTGAATGGGCTTCATGAATAACAGTTTTTCAGTATCAAGTGTGTATAAATGAGGGTTCTATTAGATTTCTAGAAATAAGTTTTTTTCATCAAAATGAGACTCCTGAGGTGAGATACTGGGTGAATGGCAATGGAGGTGGCATGGAGATATGAGGTAGCATGGAGTCATGGCAGGGTCTTGGGCATGGAGGAGGCATGGAGAGTGATGGGTGGGTGAGGGGCTGTGAGGGGTGAGAACTAGAGGGCCTAACAGCTTTTAAAACAACTGGGATTGAAGTCTCAGAGAACCAAGGCAGGCCTTCTAACCAGCCTGCCTCTGCACTCTCTCGCCCCCACAGCCACCTCCAATCTGCTCCTGCAGTCGGCAGACCAGACTGGATCCTGATTCCAAATCCCTGGAGTGAAAATTGCTTTTATATTGAGGCAGGTCTGCCGAGTCTGGAAAGTTGCTGACTTGAGCTACCTGCTTAGTGGAAAAAATCTGGTGCAATGCTTTTGCTACCTTGACTGATCTGGAAGAGCCCTGCAGTATCCAACAAAGTGGGAATCAAAATTCTTGGTAAGCTGGTGCAAGCTGCACAACCCTGCATCATGAGGGAGCAACAATAAATTACCAGGGGGAGAATTTTCTCCACGTTGGGCGGCCCGGTTGGGAGCCGTTTTATGTGGGCTGGCTAATTAAGGCCTGCCCAGCGTGACACGCGCTCAGTGCTGCCTGTGCGGGCAGGGGGAGGAGGGAGAGCCGGGGCCTGCGCTCTTTGGCGCATGCGCACGAAAGAGCGCAAAAATCTCCTTGAGGCAGCTCCGTGCCTCAGGGAGATTAACTTCAGATTTAAAGTTTGAAATAAAGAAAGTTGAAAATCATTTATACATGTCCCCTCATGTGACAGCGTCACATGAGCTGGGACATGTTTATGAAATGTTTAAAACATTTTTATTAATGTAATTAACCCTTCATGAAACCTCATCCTGCCCGTGGATGAGGTTTCATGAAAAATGCGAAGGCCGCTGGGCTCTTCACCTGCCCATCAACCTTATGCTTGGATGGGTAGCCCTGTCAAATGGGTTAATTACTTTATTAATGGCCTTAATAGGCCTGTTATGATTCGGCGGGCACGCAGCCGATTCCAATGTGCGCCTGCCGAGCGAAAGATCAGAATGACGCACGGTGACTTCGGTGACCCGATGTCACCGCGCATCATTTTACGCGTCACCCCACCCCCGCACGCTGAACAGAAGATTGTGCACCAGGAATATGGTGAACAGCTAAGGAGGAGGAGAAGGAAAGGAAGAGCAGGAAGAGGAAGAGAGGATGCAATCAATATCACCTCTTTCTGCCCCGGTATTCCATGACAAACATATCCAAGTGTGGTGCCAGTCGCAGCACGCCCAATTCCAAATTTCGCAACAATCACCACACCTCACCTTCCTTCCGCCATTGACCATCACAGTGTCTACTTCACCCTAATGTAAAAATAAGAACCATCATAAATTAAACATCACAAAACAAATTTATAAATGACATCATGCAATATTACATACAGAAGCCAATGAAATGCCCTTGTGCACTCCCTTAGTTCCTGACTTTAGTGTTCTTTTGTCTGGCCTAATGCTCCTATGAAGTGCTACCTTTTTGGGTGCAGCATGGCTGGTGGAAAGCAGCTGAGTTACAATGGAGGACACTACAGATGCTGTTGGAGCAGCTATGAGCCTAGAATACTCAGTTGCAGACTGCACCTTCACAGTATGGGTAGCAGCTGTCAGGACTGGCTGACTCACAGATAACAGCAAGAGCGCTGGTGGTATGGCAGGGGTGAGAGGACAAATACTGTCACCCCAAGAGAGAACAGCAGATTCATGCTCTGTGGAGTTACTATCATCCCCTAAAGGCAGTGTCTCAGCAATCCTAGTAATTTGTTGGAGGATTGATTGCTAAAGTACTGTGGGACCCTACGAGATACTTTGAGCACAATGCATGACTACTGTGACGACAGTAGTCTGAACTTGCGCTGCAGTAATAAGAGTTTTTAAGATGAAACTGAGATATTGGCCATCAAATGCTGAATTCTGGTTGGGGCCTCAACTGTGCTGATGGAGTTGGTCACTGCTTCTATGTTAGAAAGAATGGGCTCTGGGTTGTGCAAAGCCCAATTCAAAGTTGCTGCCAGAATCCTCCATGCTCCTTGATATTGTTCACAGGCTTGCTGGCAGGCATCTTAATACTCCAAGCATTTTGTCATGCATTCCCATCAGATTAAATTAAATTAAGTATAATATTCACCCATTGTGACATTGGCATTACCAAGTAACATGGCTAAAACATCAGTTATGTGCCAACAATATTTAAATTCACCAAAACGTATTCATGATTTTGAGTTCCCTACTGAAACGTGCAGCCACTCAACAGCATGGTTATTGTGCTTGCATGCTGCAATCCTGCAGTATAATCTGTAGAGATTATTAACAGAATTTACAGGTCAACAACGTAGCAGTGACAGCAATCATAAATTACTCTGCAATGGCTCCCTTACAGCTTTCAAAATGTGACCCTATGTTGGTATTTTGCTATTTACAATTTCTAAACTCTATCCAAGAATTGAAATTATCGTGCTTTGTCACATTTTTTGTACTTCCGACGAGTTTGAAAAGGAACCGATATCACTAGTCTGCCTCAACTCAACTCCTGGGAATACGTTTTGCACCCTGACTTCAACTGTGGCCTCTGTTTGACAGTTGAAAACAATCTCTGCTACAGTCTTTTAAAACAAGAATTTAACTAGTTTATAACATTGCGCCAAGCTCTTTTATTAAGCGGATTCATGCTCAATCAATCAACTAACTCTTTTCAAGTTGTTCATAGGGTGTTGAGTTGATATAATTGATAGTTGTCTTAGAGTAGAGGTCCACAATCATAACAACTTCTTCATAATAAACACTACCGCCTGCTCTGTAGATTTGACATTTTCCAGAATAGTAGCTCACTAGTATTACACATAGATAACATAAAGATTCTAGGGTCTATTGGTTTCTTAAACTGGTTAACAAATGAAAACATGTTTTCGTTTAATGGCTTAATTTAGCATTACCAATGAATGCTTTGCCAAGAGAGAATACAAAAAAATAGCATACCGATGACTTGACAGTTTATGCGAGTGGTTAATATCTCCACAATATTCTTCACATTTACACATATGTTGATTTGGTATCCATATCTTTGTGAATAATCAATTTATCATTGCCGACCTCCTTACATATTCTAGCTGAGATTGCAAAATTGGTTACTTGGTTACAAACCTGTATCTTTGTGTTGTTGCTATGCATTCCCCTGCAAGTGCTATCTTTTTTCGGGTGTTCTCTACAGTTTTTTTCCAGAATAAAAACTGATAATTATAGTATAAATAAATTCCCAATCAATGAAGCTTATAAATGCATGGGAAAGCAATTGATATGTGTGAGGGTTGGGATGTTAAATCTTTTCAGTTGGCTAGTTAAGGGCCTCAATAGGTCCAACGGCGGACGGGCTGTCTGAAGCCTTACCTCCCGCCGTATTATGGGGACAGCTCGGGATTGGGCAGAAAGGTGGTGGGCTAGTCATCCCTCATATTTTACACCCCCCACACCTTCAAATATGCTGGCTGGAGGGCCATAAAATTCCCTCCTATAAGTATTGTGTACAGTTTTTAGCATCATTTATAAATATGTTTTCTTTAAGTTTGTTCTCAGGAAGCGGACATCATTTATTTATTTATTTAATTTTGTTCATTCATGGGAAATGAGGGTCACAGGCAATTCATTGCCCATCCCTGATTCCCATTGAGAAGGTGGTGGTGAGCTGCCTTCTTGACCTGCTGCAGTTCTTGTATAAGGTACGCACACAATAAAATATGGAGGGAGTTCCAGGATTTTGATTTAGCAACATAATATCCAAGTCAGGATGGTGTGTGACCTGGAGAGAAACTTGTAGGTGGTGGTGTTTGCATGCATTTGCTGCTCTTGATCTTCTAGGCGGTAAAGATCATGGGTTTGGAAGGTGCTGTTGAAGGAGGCTTGGCAAGTTGCTCCAGTGCATCTTGTATGTGGTGTACACTGCTGTCACTGTGCACTGGTGGTGGAAGGAGTGAATGCTTAAGTTGGCAGATTTGCTGCCCAACCCCAGCTTCCTTCAGAAAGTGTGAAAGGCCTATTCCTTTAACTGCTACATTGCTTTGGGTAATGATATTGCTACATTGGTACTGGGTAGAGAATCACAAGATTCTGACTCAGTAACAATGAAGCAGCAACAATGTATGTCAAAATCAGAATGGGGTTACAGGAGAACTCGGAGGTGTGCTTGTGTCCGTGGTAGAGTTTGCATGGGAGGGAGTTGATGTTGAAATATGCTTGGTAACCTGTAGCAGCGTGTCTTGTACAATGTACATAACTGCACCCAGAGCGCATCAGTTGTGGAGGGGTCTGAGTCTAATGGAAATGGGCGTTGTTCAGGTGAACAGCTCTGTATGGTGTTAAGGCTTTTTTAAAAATGTATTGTTACAGCTGTCATCATCCAGGTAATTAATGAGTGTTTCATCGCATTGGCGACTTGAACCAATAGATGATACTCTTTCGAGTTATCAACAGTCACAGATTGTAACTCTTTCGAGTACAATCACAGTTCTTGGTTTCCGGGAGTGGGACATGAACCCACAACCCTCTGATTCAAAGGCGAGGGTGCTATGAACTGAGCCACAGTTGACACCTCTTGAACCAATAGATGATGGAGAACTTTGTGAAGGGGATGAAAAGGTGAGCAGTTACTTGTTTATTATCCAGCCTCTGCCCTGCTCATTGGCAGAGTACCTAATTGGCTAACCCAATTAAACTTCTGGTTGATTGTGGTGAGGAATTGGACTTCTTGGTTCCATTGAAGGTCAGGGGGAAATGATTGGAATTTTCCTTTTGCAAGATGATATTTATCTTCCAGTTATGTGGTGTAACTGTTACCTGTAATTTTTCCGCCGAAGATTTAATATTATCCAAGTCTTATCGTAGGTTTGTCTAGGATATTTCCTTATCAAAGGAGTTCTTAACCTTGATGTGATTTGAGTCACTATGCAGGCTGTTTATAAATGATGAAAAGTTTATGTTGTAGGGTAGCCAAGTTGTACTTTTAATGATAGAGTTGATCTGCAGACACTTCTTGGGTGAAAACATTAACAGGTGCAGGTGCCTCTCTTATGGGTCTCACTTTCTCCTCAACTGGGTGGAGGCCCTGTGAATCCACCTGGTGACCCAGTTAGATTACCTCCCTCACTTGGAAAATGCACTTTTCCTTTTTTAAACAGACTCCAGGTTGCAAGAAATGTTTTACGATTTCTAAATTTTCCAAAAGCTCTTTTTCAGTGAGCCCTGTCCTCAATACATCGTCTAAATAGACTACAGCCTGGGGCAGTCCCTGCAGTAAGCTTTCCACTGTTCTCTGAAAGATGGAGCAAGCTGAGGAGACACTGACAGGCAATTGTGTATATTGGTACAACCCTTTGTGGCTATTAATTGTGACAAATTCCTGGGAGGCATTATCCAACTCTAGTTGTTGATAAGCATCACTCATGTCAAGTTTTGTGCAAGTTGTCCATCCTGCCAGCTTGGCATACAGGCCTTTGATTTTTGGAATGGAGTGCCTGCCTAGCTTAGCTACTGTATTAAACGTCAGTTTGTAGTCTCCACAAATGCAGATGCTTTGGTCAGGTTTAAGGATGGGGACTATGGGTGCTGCCCATTCTAAGAACTGCACAGCTTGTATAATGCCCAGTTTCCCTAGTCTGTTCAGTTCAATGTCGACTTTTTCTTGCAGGACATATGGCACCAGCCTCGCCTTCATAAAGCGAGGAGTTGCTTCTGGATCCTCATGAATCTTGGCCTGCAGGCCCTGGATTTTCCTCAGTTTGTCCTTGAAGATGGTGGCATACTTTCTAAATAGCTCTGGTAGCTCACTTGTTCTCAACTGGAAAATTTCAGCCCATTCTAACTTAATCCCCTTTAACCAATTTCACCCCAGGAGGCTTGGCCCTTCACCTGCTACCACCATCAAGGGTAGCTTTGCCGATTGGCTTCCATAATGGACTGTTAGTCTGCTTATGCCTTTTACTTGAATGTCTTCACCCATATATGTATTTAGCTTGGTGGCTGTTTCTTTTAAACTTAACCAATATTCACCATTTTTCAAATATCTGAAGGGATCTTCCCCAATTACTCTAGTGGAAGCTCCCATGTCCACTTGCATTCTAACAGGCTTGCCATTTACTTTCACTGTGACAAATATTGGTTCTGTCTTTCCAACTTTCAGATTAAACAATGAGTAAATGTCTAAATTTGTTGTTTCAGGCTCTTCTACATTGTAGGTTTCATTGGGCTTCTTCTTTTGTTTACAAGCCTGCTTGAATCTTTTCTTGCACTGCCTCATTATATGTCCATTTCTGTGACAATAGTAGCATTCAATTTTTTTAAGCTGCCAAATGCTAAAAGACTGATTGTTTCCACTGCTATTAAAATTATTCTTCGATTTTGCTGCTGAATTAGTTTTCTTTATTCTTCGGATAGAGGGGCTGTTCCCCGCTTCTCGGCAGAGTCTTGCTTTTTCACGCCTCTTTCAGCTGAAGTTTTCCACCCAATGTGGAGGATGGCTCCATTTTGCGCACCCTGTATTGCTTTTGAATCTCTTACTGCACTTTCCATGGCCCGCACTATCTCTAGTGCCTTGTTGAAATCCAGATTCGCTTCAGACAAAAATCTTTTCTGAATAGAGTCCTTTTTCACACCACACACTAAAGGATCTCTGAGCATGACATTTAGAGTCATACTGAACTCACATTGTTTCTTAGCTGCTTCAAATGTGCCACGTGGTATGCAATTGTCTCACCCAGGGCTCTATTCCGTGAATTAAACCTAAATTTCAGTATCATGACTGAGGGCTTTGGTTGAAAGTGCCCCTTCACGAGGTCCACTAATTCATCGAAACTTTTCAAATCTGGGGCACTGGGTGCGATCAAAATTCAAATCAAGCTATAGGCTTTGCTCCCACAAGTACTCAAGAGGATCGCTCACCTCTTGTCTTCCCCTGTAATCTCATTCACTTGAAAAAAGAATGTGAGGCACTGTATATTGAGACCAATCATTTGTGGCTGTTCAAAAGGATCAATTCCCCAAAATTGTGGCATTTTGAGAAAGGATAGCTTCTTCAATTCTAACGGAGCATGTGACTTACAATCACTGGGCGAAGTACAGTGACCATTTCTTTTTAACTTGATTTATTTCTTTTCAATCCTGTTTTATCCTTATCACCAGTTTGTCGTAGAGTGGCCAATTTGTATTATTAATGTTAGGGTTGATCTGCAGACACTTCTTAGGTGGAGACATTGGGTAGGATTTTTGGGTCATCGGGTGGGTGTAGTGGGCCAGCCCGGCAGCGGCCGGGACATGGTCCACTGCCTGCAACCAGCCCCCAACTGCGATTTCAAGCTGGCTGGCCAATTAGTGGCCAGCCAGCATGAAAGGCGCACTGAAAGGCTCAGCGCTGCCAGGGCGGGAGCGGGAGGAGGGCAAGCACTGAAGTCTGCGCAGGTGCGGTGGAGCGCACAATGAATGGTCCCTGAAGGCAGAGAGCTGTCTCAGGGAGCTGAAGAATTTTAAAATTAAAAATAAGGATTTGGAAAGTTTGAAAAAAATGTCCCCAAGTAGGACTCACTCACATGTTAATATACATCATAAAATTTATGCCAAAACATGTTTTTTTAAATTAATGTTGAAAACCTCATCCCACCCATGGATGAGGTTTCTTGAAAAATGCAAAGGCCATCTGGCCGATTCGCCCGCCTGCCCGCCAAACCGAACGTTGGATGGGCAGTGAAAAATCCCTGTTAATTAATAAATTAGTGGCCTTAATAGGCCTCTTAATTGTTAGTGGGTGCGCTGCTGACTCTTGTACATGCCCGCTGACCCAAATATTGCGCGATGATGTCGAGACGCTTGCCCAATATCATTACGCGCTATTTGACTCTCAAGTGTGTTGAGTGTGTGCCCGCATGCCAAGCGGAAAATTCTGCCCATTAAGTTTATTTACAATATACTCAGCAGCAACTACATGTGTGCTTTCAACTCCAACTCTATCTCTACACTGACTGCTGAGGTAGCTTGTGCTACTCTCCTATTGGTTACTACAGATCATGCAATCTTCCTTAACAAGTATTATTCTTAAAGGTACGTTACATACTAAATACAACCATAATTACTACAGTTTGTCAAATGCTTCTTCATGGCCTCAATGATCCTTAACCAGTAATTATGTAGGGAATCATTTTTTTTTAATGGAAATTTATTCCATTCTTCTTCGTTACCTGCCTTCCTGCTTTTACAATTAGACTGAATGATTGATTCAGTGAATTGTGAACTCCTTCACAGAGTACCTGTAAGCAGATGTATTTGTTTTCTTTAGTTCCATAGGTGCAATATGTTAAACTGTGCACCTCATATAGCACAATAGTACTCATGGAATTAAAACCTTGACTGCAATAATATAATCTTAGCTATTGTAGTATTCAAGACCTAAACAACGTTTCACAGAAATTTCTATTCAACTGTAATATTTCTTGTTGCTGTCTTACATTATAGTAACATGGTATCTTTTAAGGATATTTCTAATTTATAAATGCTTTCACTGCAGTCATCATTATGCTTTTATACAATATATTTATAAATTTTGAAATATGTTATTGCATTTATTCACATACAAAATCTCTGCTTATTCAAAACATGCAATTAAAAAGTTACATTTGAGAAAGATTTAGAGACAACTGGCTCCTTTTTATCATCTGCTGTATTCGCCTATATATTTTGAGACCAAACTTCACTGCACAATATTTATTATTATGCTTTTGAATACAGATTCTAAAGTGCTGCCATAAATTTGTGACCATACTAATTTGCTAGTCTGCAATAATATTCAGCTTCATTTCTACAAAGTATTTGCAGTACAAAGCTTAATTTCTATGTGAGTATAAATGACGTCAATAGCTACAATTACCTTTGGTGCCATTATGTAATTTCATGACATGCTTTTGTTGTTGGCATTTAACTTTGGTAGAGGCTTTGGTGTTTGGGAGAATATAACATTTTTTTCCAAGAAATGAGCTAACTAATGGTAAAGCCATAGAGAAAAGAGCAGTAATCATATATTGGAATTGAGCCATCACCAAATTATTAGTGCAAGCATGCAGTTGCCCTTTAGCAATGTAAGATATTGTTGCCAAGCAACAAAGGATGCTTTGCTCAAATTGGCAAGCCTCAAAAGGCCATTGCTGCCGCTTTAGTTAGAATGCAAATTCCAGAATCTAATAAATCACTGTGTGGCTCACAACTGAGGTAATAATGACCAGCCTAAATAATGACACTAATAAAAATGCAAATCTGCACAAACAAGAATTGGTTCTGGGACTAAGTAATTGGTGGCTGACTTCACTATGGATTAAGTAACAGGGGTGTTGATATTTTTAGTAGTATGCTTGTTGGATTCAATAAAGGTTACTTGATATTTTATTTGCCTAGCTTTTCTAGCATATGAGGATCTTTGTGGCTGTTGCAATAAATTTAACTGGGGTAGCAGCTTGAGTAATTTATCATTTGCACAGGCCACTGGGGTGCCTTTGGTATCTCTTTGGCATTCACAGCGTTGATTTCAATAAATGGGAGACTTTGCCAGGGTAAAAAAAAATGTTTGAAAAGCATTAAAAACAATTCTAATGAATTCTGAAGGCAAGTCTATCCTGCTGCCATTGGAGGATGAAACAGGACTGACGAGTGTTAGGAGACAGATTGCCTGCCTCCCAGTTTTGTATCACATGGGTTCAAGACAATAAGAAGAGGAATGATTTCACATTCCAACACATTTTTTTAAAAGCTCATTTGAAAAGGGAAAACACAAAGACCAAGAGGATTTTTTTTCAATCAATTATTTAGATATCACCTTGAGGACTGACCTCTATGTAGCTGAACTGTATAATCAAAGCAAGGCTCTGTCCACCCTCTGCGGTGGAAGACCTATATGATCATTATCAAATTGCTCTTTGTGGGAGTTTGCTGTGCAAATTATCTCACAAGTCTCCTACAGAACAAAAGTAGCTACACTTCAAAAGTACTTCATTGGCTGTAAAGCACTCTGAGTTCATGAACGACATTACATAAATGAAAGCTTTTCTTTTCTGCTCACAACAAGATCAGACAATGCATAATGTTTACTTCTTCAATATGGGAGAGAACCATAAGCTTGCTCTTTTGGCTAAACATCAAACTTTGGCAAAATACAATGGCCTAGATATGGGATTATGCCATGCCTATATTCTGGGTGATAAATGATTGCCTAAGCCTACAATGTGGCAGGCAAGAAGCACAAGAACATTTCCAGCCAAAAGTGTCTGCCTGCTACGTTAGATTGGACTTTTCTGTTAACATCAGAAACACGCACCAAAAACCCTTTCCAATTATCTTATGCCCCAGATCTTGACTGATCAGAAGTGCTGAACTCACTAAGGAACCTGTCCTTGTAACTGGCAGGAAGGACCTCTCGCCGATATATTTTAAAGGTTATTGCATTGGTTCTAGATTAGTTGATGGTTTGTTATTTTTAGCTTGTAAACACCTTGGTTTTGTTACTTTGGAAAGTTCAGCTTGTCTGTTTACAGCAGGATTTCTGGCATCGCTCTGTTGTTGGCTGTCTCACAGATAGTCATGCGGGGGTCTAGTAGTGCTCCTTTGGGCTTGGAGGATGAGGAGGAGCAGCAAAGACGACAGCACTGAATGAGCAGCTGCTACAACAGTGTAGAATTAGGACATTGTGTGAGAGCACTAAGCTCCCCCATAGTCTAAGCTACCACAGACTGCACACACATTGCCTTGCATGTACCCCATTCCCAGCCTGGCATCTTTATTAGTCAAAAGAGATTCTACTATTTTAATTCATTCTCCTTAAGTGGCTTAGTGTCATATTTTGTTTAATAATGCTCCTGTGAAGCATCTTGGGACATTGTATTACTTTAAAGATGCTTTATAAATATAGGTTTTTCTTGATGTACAGGTAGTTTGCAAACTGTCACGAAGCTATTAATGTATATCCAACAGAAGGTGATAGTGAGAAGTGACTGAGAAGCATTCTGGGAGAAGTCAGCGCAGTCACCGCAACTCAGAAGGGGGTCGAGGAGAAGGACCCTGGCTTTCAACAGGGGGAAGAACATCCAACAGAGGGCGGTAGTGAAAAGTGACTGAGAAGCATTCTGGGAGAAGTCAATGCAGTCACTGCAACTCAGAAGATGAGCTTTTTTTTCAGTCGATTAAAGTAATTCATTGCTTAATACTGAGGTAGGAGCTACAAAAAAGTATAGAGCAGTGCTGTATAAGTATAATTAGTCAAGAAACAAGGTTCCTAGCTAACATAAATAAGGCCCCAAGCTAGCGTATTTTTTAAGGGAGTAACTAGCTTAATCAAGAGGGACATTATGGCAGGAGAACTCAGACCCATGATATGCTCCTCCTGCAGGATGTGGGAAATGAGGGACGCTTCCAGCGTCCCTGGTGACCATGTGTGCGGAAGGTGTATCCAAATGCAGCTTCTAGCTAACCGGATTTCAGAGCTGGAGCTGCGGGTGGACTCATTGTGGACCATCTGCGATGCTGAGCAAGTCGTGGATAGCACGTTTAGCGAGGTGGTCACACAGGCAGAAAGGGAACGGGTGACCATCAGGAACAGTAAAAGACTGAGGAATGTAGTGCTGGAGTCCTCTGTGGTCATCCCCCTCTCTAACAGATACACTGCTTTGGATACTGTTGGGGGGCATGGCCTCTCAGGAGAAAGCAGCAGCAGCCAAGTTCATGGAGCTGTGGGTGGCTCTGCTGCTCAGAGGGGTGGGAGGAAAACAAGTGGCAGGGCTGTAGTGATAGGGGTTTCAATAGTTAGGGGCACAGGCTGACACTTCTGTGGCTGCAAACGTGAATCAAGGATGGTATGTTGCCTCCCTGGTGCCAGGGTCCAGGATGTCATAGAGCGGCTGCAGGACATTCTGGAGAGGGAAGGTAAACAGCCAGTGGTCGTGGTACAGATTGGTACCAACGACATAGGTAAACTAAGGGATGAGGACCTGCAAGCTCAGTACAGGAAGTGAGGAGATAAATTAAAATGCAGGACTTCAAATGTAGTAATCTCAGGATTACTCCCAGTTCCACGTGCTAGCGAGAGCAGGAATTAGAGGATAGACCAAATGAACACGTGGCTGGAGAGATGGTGTAGCCAGGAGGGATTCAGATTCTTGAGGCACTGGGACCAGTTCTGGGGAAGGTGGGACCTGTACAAATCGGATGGGCTGCACCCAGGCAGAGCTGGGACCAATGTGGGGGCTTTTTCTGTTGGGGAGTATTTAAACTAGGGTGGCAGGGGGATGGGATCCCAGGAGGAGGATCAGATAGGTCAGATTCAGATCAGAAAAATGGAGGTAGAATGTTAGCTAGGGACGTTGTGATAGACATGGAGTTACAGGAGAAGCAAAGTTTACAACGTGTCCAGCAAGGGAAATTGACAGGGTTAAACAGTTTATAATTCAATGCAAGGAGTATTACAAACAAGGTAGATGAGTTAAGGGCACAGGTAGACACATGGCAGCAGAATGTCATTGTTATAACGGAGACCTGGCTAAAGGAGGGACAAAACTGGCAGCTTAATATCCCTGGTTATAGAGTCTTCAAACATGATAGAGTAGGAGATAAAAAAGGAGTTGGAGGGGGGGGTTGGGGGTGGGGGGGCCGGGGGGGCGGTGGGGGGGGGTGGGAGGTGGGGGGTGGGGGTAACACTAATGGTTAAAGAATCAGTTCCAGTTGTGAGAAGGGATGATATACTAAATGGGTCAACAAATGAGGCTTTATGGATTGAGCTTAGAAATAAAAAAAAGGGGCAGTCACACTACTGGGAGTATACTACAGACCCCCAAATAGTGAAAGGGAGATAGAAGAACAAATATGTAGGCAAATTTCTGCTTGTAAGAACAAGAGGGCAGTAATAGTAGGAGACTTCAACTATCCTAATAGCAACTGGGATTCAAACAATATAAGGGGCACTGAGGGAGAAAAATTCATGCAGTGTGTCCAGGAAAATATTTTCAACCAATTAGTGACAAACCCAATGAGAGAAGATGCAATTCTAGACCTAGTCTTGGGGAACGAAGGGCAAGTGGGGGAAATGATAGTTGGCGACCATTTCGCAGACAGTGATCACAATTCAGTTAGATTTAGCATTACCATGGAAAAGGGCAGAGATAGGGCAGGAGTAAAAGCCTTGAACTGGGGGAAGGCAAATTTTGCAGAAATGAGAAGGGACTTGGCTGAGTCGGACTGGACAACACTGCTGGAGGATAAAACAGTGGAAAGCCAGTGGGAAGCAGTAAAAAGCAAGATCCTAATTGTGCAAAGTAGACATGGCTCCTACAAAAATAAGAGTGCTACTGCCAAATCTAGACCCCCCTGGTTGTCTGGAGGAATACAGAGGAAGATCAAACAGAAAAACAAAGCGTACGATAGGCACAAAGAACTAAGCACTGCAGATAGCCTAGATGAATATAGGAAGTGCAGGGATGAAGTAAAAAAGGAAATAAGGAAATCAAAGAGATGGTATGAAAAAAGATTAGCAAGTAAAGTTAAAGATAACCCAAAGATGTTTTACCAATACATTAATGCTAAAAGGCTAGTTAAGGAAAAAGTGGGACCTATCAGAGATGAAGATGGAAACTTGTGTGTAGATGCAGAGGCTGTGGGAAGGGTTTTGAATGAATATTTTGTCTCCGTGTTTACGAAGGAAAGGGAGGATGTAGATATAGTAGTCCAGGAGGAACACTGCGAGATATTGGACAGGATAGTCATAAAGAGAGAGGAAGTACTCGAAGGGTTGAAATCTTTGAAGGTTGATAAGTCTCCAGGGGCCAGATGGATTGTTTCCGAGGCTGCTGAAGGAAGTCAGGGAGCAGATAACTGATGCACTGAGGATGATTTTCCAATCTTCACTAGATACAGGGGAGGTACTGGAGGACTGGAGAAATGAAAACGTGGTTCCATTGTTTAAAAAGGGATCAAAGGAAGTGCCAAACAATTATAGGCCAGTTAGTCTTACATCGGTGGTGAGCAAATTAGTAGAATCAATCCTGAGAGATAGGATTAACTGTCATGTGGCATGGACTAGTCAGGGATGGTCAGCATGGATTTATTAAAGGAAGGTCTTGCCTCACAAATTTGATTGAATTCTTTGAGGGAGTGACAAGAACGGTTGATGAAGGTAATGCAGTGGATGTTGTGTACATGGATTTTAGCAAGGCATTTGACAAGGTCCCACATGGCAGATTGATCAGGAAAGTAAAAGCCCATGGGATTCAGGGATTCAGGGTAATGTGGCAAATTGGATGAAAGGTTGGCTTTGTAACAGGAAACAAATGGTAATGATCGATGGATGCCCTTGCGAATGGAAAGTTGTCTCAAGTGGTATTCCACAGGGCTCGGTGTTGGGACCCTTGCTGTTAGTGTTATATATTAACAGTTTGGATGTGAACGTTGAGGGCACGATTGGGAAATTTGCAGATGACACAAAGATTGGCTGAGTAGTGGATAGTCATAATCTCCAAAATGATATAGATGGGTTGGTGGAGTGGGCGGTAAAGTGGCAGATAGGTTTTAACATAGAGAAATGTGAGGTCATACATTTAGGGAGGTCAAACAGTTACAGGGATTACACAATAAATGGGAATATACTAAGAGGGGTAGATGAAGTGTGAGATCTTAGCGTGTTGTGTGCATTTCTGGTCACCACGTTACAGGAAGGATGTTATCTTTCTGGAGAGAGTGCAGAGGAGGTTTACAAGAATGTTGCCAGGGTTAGAAAAGTTAGCTACGAGGAGAGATTGGATAGGTTGTGGTTATTTTCCTTAGAACAAAGAAGGCTGAGAGGTGACTTGATTGAGGTGTACAAAATTATGAGGGGAATAGATAGAGTGGACAGGATAAAATTGTTTCCCTTGGTGGAGAATTCTAGAACCAGGGGACATAGATTCAAGGTAAGTTGCAGAAGGCATAGAGGGGACATAAGGAAGAACTTTTTTATGCAGAGGGTAATGGGTGTCTGGAATTCGCTGCCCAAGTTGGTGGTAGAGGCAGAAACTCTAAACTCTTTTAAATAGTACCTGGATCTGCACCTTAAGTGCTGTAAGCTGCAGGGCTATGGGCCGGGTGCAGGATGGTGGGATTAGAAAGTGCACCTGGGTGTCCTCGGGCTGGCATGGACAAGATATACCAAATGGCCTCCTTCTGTGCTGTAACTTTTCTATGGTTCGATATTATTGGAAAATATTTTTCTTTTAAAATAGAAGTTTAGTCTGTGGGTGTGTCTTAATTGAATTAAAGCCAGATAGTCTGGGTGCTTTGATGTGTACTAGTTTTGACATGTAAGAGAGATAGCGTACATATGCATTTTATGAATAGAGCATTCAAGAAGTGGGGTGAAAACTACCACCTAGCTAGCAGATACCAAGCAATATGTTTATATTACTAGTGAAATTGGTACTATGAAAGGTGTTTTATTGTTAAAAGGTAGAGTTCAAAGAGGCTGGTGATACAATGAGAATTTACATTCAATGAGTGGTGCTAGGTATAACTTCAGCAGTTTTGTGTGTGTAGAGCAGAGGCAATGTGAGATCAACAGCAGCTGTAAACCTCCAACTGACCCCGCAGGAACCAAAGTGAAAAGAACCTCATTTTGAATTTGTAAGGTGAAAATGCTTTGCCTGATGTCTAGTTAAGCCAATGGGTTGCTGTTGCCTTAATGGAGATTAGTTTTGGAATTTGATAAAAGTTATGATAGTAGTAATTTGTAGCCATGTATCTGAGTTTGATGTGTTGTAACTTAATAAAATGTTTCATTTAGTTTAATATAAAACCTCTCAAGAACTGGTGGTCTGATTCCTGAATTTAGAGTCGCATCTCAAACATACCACTTAAAAATATAGGTTATGACAGTTGTTTAAAGTTTCCCTCTGGGATTTTTTTAGTAACTCAGCTTTACCAATTGCTCAGTCATAACACAAACATATATTGCAGAGGTATGCCTGGTATCCTTTTCATAGAAAAGCAAAATGCTACATATTCTTTTCATAGAAAAGCAAAATGCTACATATTCTGGAAATATGAAATAAAAACTGAAAATGTTGAAAAACCTCAGCAGGTCTGGCAGACTCTGTGCAGAGAGAAACAAACTTTTCTGTTCAGGTCTGTGACCTTACACTCCTAACTTCCCTCAATTCTGATGTAAGAGGATTTGAGCAAGTGAAAGTTGGGGAGATGGGATGGGGGGAGGGTGGGAAGAAGAACAGAAGGGAAGGTTTGTGACAGAGCAGAGGGCAGGGGAGATTAAATGACAAATGCTTTCATGGTGCAAGGCCATAGGTGTTGGTAATGTGACAAGTATAAAAACAAAAGATTACCTTGAGAAGGTTTTAATGGCAGGATCCTGAATAGCTGCTGGCCAAAAATAAAGTCTGCATTAGCTCTCCACAGTGTGGAGGACACCACATCATGAGCAACACACATTGGAAGTATGTGTAAATCACTGTTTCACCTGGAAGGAATGTTTAGAGACTTGGCAGTGAGAAGGAAGGAGGTTAAAAGGCAGGTGTTGCATCACTGCACTTACATGGAAAGGTGCCATATGAAAAGGAGGGAGTGTTGGAGGTGAAGAGTGGACCACAACGTCTTGGACGGAGCAGTGTCTGCAGATGCTGGAAATCTGAAACGAAAACAGAAAATGCTGGAAAAACTCAGCAGGTCTGGCAGCATCTGTGGAGAGAGAAACAGAATTAACATTTCAAGTCCGTATGACTCTTCTTCAGAGCTGAAGAGAAATGGAAATGTGATGAAATAAATACTGTTTAAGGGGGAGTGGGGCAGGTGAAGCTGGATAGAATGCCAGCGATAGGTGGGGACAAAGGAGGGATTGACAATTCCCCCACCAATCGCTGGCCTTCTATCCAACTCCACCTGCCCCACCCCCTTAAACAGTATAAATTTAATCACATTTCCATTTCTCTTTATCTCTGAAGGAGGGTCATACGGACTCGAAACGCTAGCTCTGTTTCTCTCTCCACAGATGCTGCCAGAACTGCTGAATTATCATCAGCAGTCTTATTGCATCCGTATTACTGCCTTCCTTCAGGCCAGCTTTATGTGCCTTGTCCTTACTTTACTACCAATAAAAACAGGGATATCAAATCCAGATCCGTTATAAATAATTTAATAACTCTCACCTGTACCGTGGCAGAATTTAATGTTTGCGACAAGGGTTTCGCTTGCCAGCTGAAGAACTGGTGGAAGCCTGCCCTAACTCCATTGGGGAAGGCCTGCTGGTATCCCCCATGTCACAGGTTGACAGGGCAGCCATGCAGCACACTCATCTCTGGCCAGCCAAGGGGTGACCAGCACTTTCCTGGAAGCGTTAAGAGGCGGTCACACAGGGCTAAGAAAGGCATGAAGTACAACCATGATAACCACATCTCTCTCTATCTCTCATGCTGCAGGAGGACCACATCAGGATCATGGATCCTGGTGACCTAGTTGTATGCCTGATGGCCTACAGAGACCAAAGAATACTGAGGAGAGAGCGACTGATGCACCTGGCTGTGCAAAAGCAGGAGCAGCAACCTCAGGAAGAAGGGGCAGCAGGGGCTGCCACACACGGTGCCCAGGATTGACAGCGAGCCGTGGCTGGTCAGCGCCTAGCGACACCCAGAGTCTATAGACACCGCCTGCCATTCCTGCAGATGACTGAGAACCAGTGTCACTAACAACTGCACATGTCCAGGGACATGGTCACTCACATCTGCCACTTACTGCAGGACTTGGCACCAAAGGGACATGGAGGGCATCCGCTGCCAGTGGGTGCGAAAGTGACTGTGGTGCTCAATTTCTATGCCAGTGGCTCCTTTCAGGGCTTCACAGGTGACCTTTGTGGGATATCACAATCCGCGACCCACAAGTGCATCTATGAGGTCACGGATGCCATCTTCTCCATGGCACACAACTTTGTGCAATTCACCTGGGACCGGGACAACCAGGATGCAAGGACCATTGAATTTGCCCTGATCTTGGGATTCCCACAGGTGCAGGGTGTAATTGACTGCACTTATGTGGCGCTCAGCTCTCTGTTGCTACACTCGGTGGACTTCATCAACCACAAGGGCTTCCACTCACTGAACGTGCAGCTGGTATGTGACCACCAGAAACGCATCCTGCAAGTGTGCGCACAGCGAATGTCAGAAATGAGGGAGCCGGGGACCTGGGAAAGTATGATGTGCTCACCAGATTGTGATCCCAAGGCTATTCTAAGGCTAGGGCCCACCGAGATGTGTGTCTCTGTGCTGATGGAGGGTGTGGGTGAGCGCTGTGACGGGACTTCAGGGAGGGTGCTCCAGATTCCTCTTCAGAGGCTTTGATTGGAGCTTGATTGGAGGCCCTTTGTCATGGGCTCTGTCGGCTGTTTGGTAGATTTGCCAGCGAAAGCAAGGGGCTGTAATTAGTACATGGCAGTGGTCTTTGAAAGAGGACACAATACTCATGGCATGGTTGTCTGATGGATGTCGCATTGCTGGATCCTCACTTGGTAGATCACCGCCAACCTTACCGTCATCACAGGACCAGTTCCGGTCATTGCCAGCCAGCTGGATGGCTCTGTTTTCAAATTCTGTCAGAACTTCAATCTCCAGCATCCGTCCACCTGTCTGTGACCTTTCCCTCCTGCTGTGAGCCAGTTTGGGGAGAGTGTATCAGGATTCCTGCCAGGCCAGATGTTAAGTATGCCTGGCCTGTGTGGATGGTGAGTGGTCCCATGGACGGAATGAGGACAATGATGGTGAATGTGAGAGAGTGAATGGTGATGCCCCTTGAACCAGCAGTGAGTGAGGGCCCTGTGGATGTGTGATGGGTTTGTGAGTGTGTGAGTTGGGAGTGAAGAGAAGAGTGACTTATCCTGATGGAACGGAAGAGATCATTCATCCTTTTGCAGTACTGGGTGGCTGTCCTCCTCTGCAGAGTGTTTGCACTGACCACCCCTTCCCAAGCTGGTTTGGTGACGTTGCTGCTCAGCTGCTCATCCTGCGGCCAGAGCGGGGGTGGAGCACATCCCGGCGGGCCTCCATGGTATCCAGCAGTCGCTCGAGGGACCCATCGTTGAAGCGGGGGCTCCAGTCTTTTTTCCTTGTCTCCTGGGCAGCGGTGGTGAGCTGGTGGCAATGAACGCTTTGCTGGCGGCTGCCTTTTAAAGATGGCTGCCAGCATGATGCAACAGCGGGGTGATGTCGGGCGGGCGAATGAGAGCCTGTCCGCCATGGAAATGCTATGTTTCGTGGGAGTGAATAAACAATGAGACAGGCTCGGGATGATATGGTGTGAAAACCTGCCATCTTCATTGGCAGTAGGACTCCATTGTGCCACCCCACCACCAAAATTAGTGCAGTTCTGCCTTACACACAATCTCCTTTCTCCTTTATACATAGCTTTCTCTTTGAATATAAATTTCCCAATTTATCACTGGACATTTAACTTTGCCCCTTCTAACAATAACATCCTTTTATTCCACCAATTTTATTAGTAAGCTGAAAAAAAACACATTGCTTGACGTCTTCTAGCTAGGTGCAAGATTTCACCCATTCTTTTGAATGGTTTATTTAAAAATGCCAATTTCCCCCTTGACACCTACATTTCTAAACTTCCCCATGTTTATCTAATTACTATTTCAAACCTACTTCTTTCTATACATCAAAGCCTTTAGACCAGCTGGCTTTAATCCAGCTCAGGCACACACACATTACAGACATCACTAAACGCTATTTTGAAAAAAAATCCAATAACGTTATCAACCTTAATCTCTTCATGACACCTGTGTCTTTCTAATTCCTAAATGTCCCCCCAATTGAAATTTAATGAGCAATCCTCAGAATCTCATTTCTATACCCTAATGGATAACAATCTGATGTACCTCCCTCCAGCTTTCATTTGCTGAGACATAATCCAGCCTCCATTTTCTCATTAAAATATCATCCTTAAGGTAATGACATTCTGGAATACATTTTGCTTCTGTTTCTGAAATAAGCTTTCTGATATAACTGTTTTAATATGCAAATCCTTTTGCTGCAACTCAAATAGCTGCCTTGAGTTAAACACTTCAGCTGAATTGTTCTCTCCTGTCTCTTTCTGAACAATGTTATCAAACACATTGCCTGCTAATTGGATTTCAATACCTTCTTCCTGCTTTTGAACTGCCTGTCCTCCTTGTTTTCTTGCTTCAACCTGTGTGCCTGTCAACTCATTATCACACAATCTGGAAACAATCCAGGTTATTCCTTCTTTAGCACCTCTGTTGAAGACACTTCTACAGGCTGCTCAACTACCATAGGCGCCACCTACATTTGTGATCCAGCTATATCATTACCCAAAATAATTCGAACCCCTGCAATGGGCAATTTTTGCACCACTCCAACAGTCACTTCACCAGTTTCCACTTACTCTTTCAATTTACCTCCCACAATGGAATAGGTTTAGCATCTCCATGAATCCCACTTGTTATCACCTGTTCCTGCAATACTCCCTCTGAATAACAAATATCACTGTCCCACAACATTAAGATTGACTAGCCCCTGTGTCTCTTAAAATTTTAACATCTTTGCCTACTCCACCCTGTACACGTGAAAAGACTTTCCCTTTACACACAAAATCTTTAAACATTTCTGTAACCTGCTCTGCAGAACTCCCTTGGGTAAACTGTGAACACATTCCAACTTCTTTGCCTGTTTGATTGTCCCTGTTTTACTTGTACACAAACCACTGGGTTTTCCTGTGCCTGAACCTCTGAACCCACAGTACTTCCAGAACTTTTCTGCACCCCAACAATTCCAACAGATTTTCCCTGCAATTTCCAATGCACTGACTGTGAGTGCCCCACTTTATTACAATGAAAACACCACAACTTTTGAGTGTCACTTCTACCCTCAGCACCTTCCTTTTTATCATGAGAAAAAACTTCCTGGGAATTTCTAGCTACTCCTTCTCTTCCCTGACTACCTATCTTCCTTTCACCTTCCCAGATCCCTTTTCAGATTTAAAAGGGTGATGAAAAAATGGTTTATCTCTATACACTAACTCATAATCATCAGCTATCTCTGCTGCTTGTCTTACAAAATCAACCCTCTCTTCCTCCACATGAGTTCTCACTACCAAAGGGATTGAATCTTTAAATTATTCCATAAGAATTGCTTCTCTAAGAGCTGCAAAAGCTGTCTCTATTTCTAACACCTGTATCCACTGGTCAAAATTAGTTTGTTTTACTCTTTCCAACTCAATGTAAGTTTGTCTGGGCTGTTTTCTCATATTCCTAAATTTCTGCCTGTATGCTTTAGGAACCAACTCATATGCATTCAAAATAGCCTTTTGTACCACGTCAAAATTCACCGATACTTCTTTAGACAGCGAAGCATATACCTCATGTGCTGTACCCACCAACCTGGATTGTAACAATAACATCCAGTTTTCCTGTGGCCACTTCATCTGTTTAGCTACCTTTTCAAATGAAATAAAGAATGCTTCAATACCTTTTTCCTCAAACTGTGGAAGAGCTTATACAAATTTAAACATCTCTCCACTGGGTTCTACTTTGGAGATAAGTCCTTCCTCACCTCCTGGCGTCTCTTTTTTAACTGCCAAGATTTTCACTTGGTCCCAGGGATGAGAAATTTCAGTTATGAGAATAGATTGGAGAAATTGACACTGATTTCCTTGGAGAGGAGAAGGCTGAGAGGACACTTGATAGAAGTTTTCAAAATCATGAGATGGCTGGACAGAGTAGATAGGGAGAAGCTGTTCCCACTCATAAAAGGATCAACAACGAGAGGGCACAGATTTAAAGTGATTTGCAAAAGAAGCAAATGTGACGTGAGAAGGAACTTTTTCACAACAAGTCGTTTGGGTCTAGAATGCGCTGCCTGGAAGTGTAGTGGAAGTAGATTCAATCGAGGCATTCAAGAGGGCATCAAATGATTATTTGAATAGAAACAATGTGCAGGGGTACGGGGAAAAGACAGAGCAATGGCACTAGGTCATAATGCTCATTTGGAGAGCCGGTATAGCCTCCTTCAGTGCTGTTAAAATTCTGTGATTCTGTGAATTTTCTTTCTTTCTTTTTCTCTTTCCTCCTCCTCTATCTCCACAATTTCTAACTCCCTTTCCTGTTTTCTTCCTCTCTCCTGCCTTTCTGCCTGTTCCCTTTGGAATGCCCTCTCTCTTTCCTTTTCTTCTAATTCAATCATTTTCATTTGCAACTGAATTTGAGCCCATTCCAATGAACCACCCCTTGGAGAACTCTGTCTCTCAGGTATTCCTTCCAATTTCAAATGCTGTGCTATCATTTCAATTATGTCTAATTTCCTAGCCCCTGCAGATAACCCCAACAGTAATGTATCAACCAACCCTGTTAACTTATTCTTGGATGCTTTTTGTAACCCAATCAGAATTATATCTTCTACTTTCAAAAAAGATTTAGCCAAGGATAGAGCAATTTTTGCAGTCTCACCACTTCAAAAATACCTCATTACCCCCTCCGGAGTTCAAAGTGCTTCTCACACTCTTAACCTTAAGATTCACCAATTCCAAAAATGCAAGGTATTTCAAATATATTCCACAAAGAGCCCCCAATTATTATGACACAGCCGATGGTAAAGGCTGAGTTGTTCAAATCCCAGAGGGAAACTTGAAACAACTGTCATAATCCATTTTTGCAATTTGTATGTTTTGAGACGCAGGCTTTGAATTCAGTTATAATACCACTGAGTCTCAAGAGGGTTTTTATTAAACTAAATTAAGCATTTATTAATACAAGAAGGATTGGAAACACATACATACATTTATAAAATTGCTACTATAGTAGCTACAAAAATCCCCTAGTTAATAACACCCCCATTAAGGCAAAGCTAAATCTCATAGATTTAAAGAGGCATCTGGCAAAGCAAAACCCGGACGGTCGCATTCAATATGAATCTCTTTCAGCTCTGGGTCCTTGCAGATAGCAGCTTGAGGCTTCACACATTTGTTGGATCTTAAAATGCCTCCCCTTTACCTAGAAGCTCCTTTCTCCTTTATGCATATCTTTCTCTTTGAATGTAAATTTTCCATTGTATCACTAGGCTTTTAATTCTACCGCTTCTAACAATAACATCCTTTCAGTTCTCCAATTTTATTAGTAAGCTGAAAAAAATAAACACGTTGCTTCGTGCCTTCTAGCAAGGTGCAATATTTCACCCATTATTTTGAATGGTTTATTTAAAAATGCAAATTACCCCCTTGACACATTTGATCAGAATTTTCCAGTCTTCGAGTGGGCGCATGCCAACCCGAATGAACGTAAAATGGCGCGCGATGAAGTCAGGCGAGCGTCCCGACGTCATCGCAAATTTGTGCAATATTTTGTTCAGCCGGTCTCACGGGAGTCAGAGCCGTGTCTGCCATTAATTAAGAGGCCAGTTAAGGTTCTTGACAACCCAACTGATGACAATTTAATGTTCTCTGTGCGATTTTTCGCTCATCAAATGGACAAAATGTGCAGGCGGGCAGCCCACAAATTGCAAAACCTCATCCATGGGCGGGATAAGAAGGGTCAGCAGCACTTTCAATGTGAGTAGTGAGGAATTTTGGAGATAACTTGCTGCTGGTGGCTTATTGGTACTTGTCAGTTTAATCTCTGATCAGGACTTCATCCTTAGCATTTCCAGGCTTCATTTCAGGACTCGTTGGTGTCTCCTAGGCCTCCTGAGGATTCGGACCGTGTGGACCCTTCCAGGTATCAGACAGCCTTCCCTTACCCTGGTAATGGGAATTGTGGACTCCACTGGAGGCATCTCCTCCTCTGAGGAGGAGAGGGGCCGAAGGAAGAGGAGGCCGCATGTCCCAATGCAACTTCCAGGGGAGGGACATGTGGGAGGAGAGGCGCAGGAACAAGGGGCGCAGGGCCAGCAGGTAGCCCAAGGCGGAAGTGGCAGCAGAAGACGCCACTATCTTGCTGCCAGGGTTTACAGGTGGCAATGTAGATATCTCAATATGTCTGAGGTGCAATGCCGAAGGAGGCTCCATCTCTCCAGGGAGACCGTGCCATCCATTTGTCGGATGATTGGGCCTGAGATCAGCTCTGACTGAATGGGTGGACCCTTCAGTGACTCTGAGGGTCACGGTGGCCCTCAACTTCTATGCCTCCGGCTCCCTCCAGGGGTCAGTGGGAGATCTGTGTGGAACCTCCCAATCAGCTGTGCACAGTTGTATCAAGCTGGTGACAGGGGGTTTTGACATTTATTCATTTCTGTACGGATGAGGCCAGCCAGGCTGAGTGAGCCAGAGGCTTTGCAGTGATTGCTGGCTTCCCCCAAGTCCAGGGTGCAATAGACGTACACATGTGGCCATCAAGGCGCCAGCGAGTCAGCCCGTTGCCTTCGTCAACAGGAAGTGCTTCCACTCCATGAACATGCAGATAGTGTGTGACCACAGGATGCAGATTCTGCAAGTCTGTGCAAGGTACCCAGGCAGCTCCCATGACAGTTACATCCTCAGATGCTCCCAGGTGCTGAGGCTCTTCAGTGCTCCAGCCCGGCTGGATGGGTGGCTACTGGGTGTCAAGGGCTATCCCTTGAAAATGTGGCTCATGATGCCTCTCTGCCATCCAAGAACAAAGGCAGAGCAGCGGTACAACAGGAGTCACGCCTCCACAAGGGCTATGGTGGAGAGAACCATCGGTCTTCTCAAGATGCGCTCCTGATGCCTGGACCGTTCAGGAGGCGCACTCCAGTACTCCCTAGATCGTGTGTCGCTGATAGTGGTTGTGTGCTGCACTCTCCACAGTATGGCACTGGCAAGGGGAGCCCACTGGAGGAAGAGGATGTTGCCGCAGCTGCACAGGGCACAGATGATGAGTCCAGTAGTGAGTCAGGAAAGGATCACAGTGAGGAGAATGCTAAGGCCATGGAGGCAGACCTTGGTAACCTCCAGGGTGGCAGGGATGCCTTGATCCAATGCCCCTTAAACTAGAATAAGAACTGCCAAATAAGAACTACCAACCCATGCTAGTACTGCCTCCTCCATCGTGGATTGCAGAAATGACCCTTTCCTTGGCCCCCAAAATACACTCAGTGCCTGTGCAATAAAGTTTCGAGCTACCCACTTCCAGCATTACATACTGCCCTAACCTGCACCTACAAAACAAATGAAGTATATTGAGGCTAATAACACAAAATCAAATGTAATTTAATGTTGGAACTTTCATAGTATTGAATGGAACAATATCCGGTGTTGGTAGTCACACCATTAAATAAAGAAGAACAAAATGGGGGAACAAAAGTTCATCCGTGACCATTCCCTTGTGTGCTTAAGGTGTTTTAAATTTATGTTTACGGGTGCTACGTCTAGGTGCTTCCCCCTCGCTGGCACCGGCATTGGAGACTCTGCTGCCCTGTTGGCCTTGATGATCTTGTTGCCCATGCTGGCCCCGCCTGTGAGGGAATGGCCAGTGCCATGGCTGGCAACTGCCCAGTCGCCGCAGCCTCATCAGATGCGACGGTCACTGGTAGAGTGGGGGAGGAGCTGCTGCCCTCATCAGGAGCGCCCTGAGAGGAGCCTGCAGAGATGACAAGCAGCTCATGCACTAATGAGGCCACTATAGACCTTTCTGCTCACCATTGATGGATGGGCACCTAGCTGGGACACTAGGTGCCCCATTCGTCTCACAACGGGCTCTGACCAGCTGAGGTCAGTGCCTGTGTGAAGGCTTGCAAGTCCGAGCGCAACCTTAGGAACCCCTGATTCTGTTCCTGGAGGAGCCTTTCCATGAGAGTTGCCACTCTCTCAATGGAGGAGGCATTGCAATTGGCTATGACGGTTAACGCAGTACTCAGGCTCTACAGGGATTCCTCCACAATGGAGACCATGGCATGCATACCCTCTTGGACCTCCACCAGATCCTCCCACACACCTTGCTGGACACCTAGCATCTGCTGCCTAATGGATAACTCCAGAGGTCCATCATCAGCCTTCGACTGAGCATCGCCCTGATCTCCAGCAGTCTTCCAACTGCCAGAACCCTGGGCACTCTCTGCCTCTGCCTGCTCCTCAAGCGAGTGTGAATTTCCCTCAGCAATGTGCATCAAGACCCTAGCCGCCGAACTAATGCCCACCGAGGTGCTGGTATCTGCGCTGGTGCCTGCTTCAGAAAGTGAATGTGACACAGGTGCGTGGTGAGCATGGTGGTCCTCCAGTGTCAGGGGTAGCTCCTGGAGGTCATGCGCTTCGCTGCTTGGTGGCAGGTCTAAGGGAGAAGAAGGACATGTCATTAGTTGAAGTCATCGCACTGGTGAGACAATTGAGATCTGCATCATGATACCATCGTCTTTCAATGATCAATGAGGAATCCAGTCTGGAGGCTCCCATCAATGTTGAGGCTGCACAAGAATATTTGAACCATCTGAAACTCTCACCTCTGTGCACTGCACTCTTACCTTCGTCTGACACCCAGCCTCACTGCGGCCGGTTGATCAAGGTGCATGGAACCTTTTGAGCTCCAAAACCTCCTGTTTGTACCAGGGAAGGATGAGGGAGGGTGGGGGTCCTCAGACAATCCGCGACCTCTCAATGTTTTTGTGCATGTCTTCTCCTGAAAGGGCAGAGGAGCATTGATTAGTCCACTTAGTACCTGCAGTACCATTGCAGCCAGACCAACCCCAGCTGAGGAGCACCTTTTAGGTCAAATCCGAGTTGTGGCCCTTGAGTCGCAAGGCATTCAGTCCAAGCAGTCAGGGTTCACCCCCTTGGCCAGCTCTGGTGTAACTGACAGTTGGCACTTACACTCTAACACCCCTGAGTTCCACAGGAGGATGGCCAGCCCAAAACAATTCAACACACTGACACATGTCAACATGGTACTCGCCCTTTCTGAGCACAGCAGGTCATTGAAGCGCTTCTGGCACTGCACTCTGGGGACAAAGCTATCCCTTCTGGCAGCCACCTCCTCCAGGAGGATGGCGAGGCACGCGTCGGAAAAACGGGGGGCCAAGTGCCCAACCGACCTCACCTCCCGCCTTGTCTCTGCATCCTCGCTTGCAGCCTTGTCGCTGCTGCAGCTCCGACGCAGGCAGCATCCCTGGGGCTGCCTGCGCTGTTTTTGAACCAGCCGATGGGCCGCCATTGGACCCGGTGGACAACAGGCCCCGCCCTTGCCCGCCCCTTCTCGGAGGTTCTCAAGCCGGCGTTCACATTGGGCGAGCCTTAATTGGCCCGCCAGTGTGAAATCGCAGTCTGGCCCCAATCACGGGCGGTGGTCGGCTTCCCGACCGCTCCCACCCGCCCCCTCCGAGCCCAGCGAGGGCAAAATTCTCCCCTATGTTTCTAAATTTCCCCTTGCAATCTAATTACCATTTCAAACCTACTTCTTTCTATTCATCAAAGCCTGTAGACCAGCTGGCTTTAATCCAATTAAGACACACACACATAGACACAGACATCACAGAAACTGAATTTTAATACATAATTTCCAATAACATTATAGGCATTACTATCTCTTCATGACATTGAAAGCTAGGATGAGGAATGAGGCCCTGAACACAGATTTTAGGGGGTTAGGAAAGAAATTAAAAAGCCTCAGGCTTACCACTTTTCCTCTTCAAAAGCAGTAATCTCAGGATTACTCCTAGCGCATGTACTAATGAGCACAGGAATAGGAGGATTGAGCAATAGCACATGTGGCTGGAGAATTGGCGTAGGAGGGAGGATGTCAGATTCCTGAGGCATTGAGACTGGTTCTGTGCCAGGTGGGACCTGTACAGGATGAATGGGCTGCACCTTAGCAAGACCGGGGCGAACATCATCGCATAGAGATTTGCCGGTGCTGTTGGGGAGAGTTTAAATTGGATTGATAGAGGTTTAGGAACCTGAGACGGAGCTCAGATTCGAAGGAAGCAAAACTGGTAACAGAAAAGCAGTAAGCAAAATTAGAAGGCAGATGAAGCAAAGACATGAAGCATCAAGCAGGATCAAAATGTAAAATAGTGTTAAAAATACAAAGTTAAGGGCACTCTATCTGAATGCACGTAGCATTTGCAAGGTAGATGATTTGAAGGTGCAAATAGAGGTCAATGAGTACAATTTAATTGCCATTATGGGGACGGTGGAACAAGGGGAGAGGCAGAAACGTAGTAGTATTGTCACTGAACTAGTAATCCAGAGACTCAACCTTATGCTCTGGGGACCCGGGTTCTAATCCAAGGATGGCAGATAGTGGAATTTGAATTCAGTCAATAAAAATCTGGAATTAAAAGTCTAATGATGACCATGAAACTATTGTCATAAAAATCCATCTGGTTCACTAAAGGCCTTTAGGGAATGGAGATCTTCAAGAACGGTGGGTGGTATTTTCCACACCTGCCCACCGCCGGGATCTTTCAGTCCCACCGCACGTCAACGGACTTCTGGCTGGGGCGCCTGCCTCGCCCGCGGCAGGTCCCACCCGTGATGGGGCCAGAAAATCCCGGCATATGTGCTTTTAAAAATTGGAAGGACATTGGAAAATCAGGACACTTTCTTGGGGTCTGACCTGGGTGTTTTTTAAAAAGGTTATAAGTTCACTGTGGGCTGTTTTTTTCCCATGCTAAATGACTGGACAGATAAGAGCTACTTGTATTTGACCTTTAATAGCTGAAGGTAAAAAAAAAGTACTGTTTCCAGGCTGCGAACCCCACCCCCCCAACCACCGCCACCACCTGGCTGATTTATTGGAAACCACCTGACTATGAGAGGGATTTCTGTTTTGGAACTTGTATTTTGAACTCAGAGTGTTTTGGGATCAAACTGAGAAGAAAGGTTGCTCAGCTCTCTTTCTTCTACCTTGCCTGGAGCTCAGTATGTGTATCCACATTCAGCTTGAAAACCCTCATCTCAGTGTGGCTCGTCGGTATTTGGAAGCCTGAGAAGCATGGGATAAGAGGGAGTTCCCAAAGACAATGAGTCACCGAAGCTCCTTTGGAAAGAACTGCCTTACAACTACTGTAATCAGTGAGCTATCTTCACAGGTGGGACCACCAGATTGACATCGTCAAAATCCTTCAAACGTTATCCTTTTCCATAAAGTGTTCCCACTGGGAAAAGGCTTTTGCCCCCTCCCCCCACCAACACCAGTCTCTGCAGAGACCCTATTTGCTTTGTCCCCTGTTTTCTGTGTGTATGTGTGTGTGTGTTGGGATTTAAAAAGGATATAGTTGCATTTCCGGTTTACAAATTGTATATTTGCCAATTCTTGCAACTTGTTTTAAAAAGAAGTACCATTTCATAAATAATCAACCTTTCTTAATTTATTGAAAGAAGCCTGGTTGAAGTTTCTTTTATCCTGGGTCAACCAATAGTGAAAGTACATTATTGGCTATTTTGGTGAGTGAATTAAACATTTACACTTATGGTGTGACATTTGGACATTGGGGCTAGAGACTCTGTGCGCTCCTCTCATCCTGGTGGTAACAGGAAGGAAATCTGCCATCCTTACCTGGTATGGTTCACATGTGACTCCAGACCCACAACAATGTGCTTGACTCTTACTGCCCTTTAAAATGGCCTAGCAAGTCACTTAGCTCAAGGGCAATTAGGGATGGGCAACAAATGCTGGCTTTGCCGGCGATGCCCACTTCCTATGAAAGAATCATTTAAAAAATGCCACCAATGTGGTTGTTGGAAGTCAATCATCTCAGTTCCAGGACATCACTGCAGGAGTTCCTCAGGTAGTGTCCTAGGTCCAACCATCTTCAGCTGCTTAATCAATGACCTTCCTTCCATCAGAAAATCAGAAGTGGGGATGTTCGCTGATGATTGCACAATGTTCAGCACCATTCATGACTCCTCAGATACTGAAGCAGTCCCTGTCCAAATGCAGCAAGGCCTGGGCAATATCCAGACTTGGACTGACAAGTGGCAAGTTACATTTGTGCCGCACAAGTGCCAGGCAGTGACCATCTCCAGCAAGAGAGAATCTAACCATCACCCTTGACATTCAATTGCAATACCATTGCTGAATCCCTCACTATCAACATTCTGGTTGTTACCACTACATGTCCAAAAAGGATTGATACCAGGTGGACCACCCAGCTTCGGCCTAGGCACTAGGAGTGACAATGGCAAACCACTCCTCTTGATCCCACAAAGTCCTCCTTACTAACATCTGGGGACTTATGCCAAAATTGGGAGAGCTGACCCACAAACTAATCAAGTAACAGCCTGACATAGTCATACTCAGCAAATCATACCGCATAGACAAAATCCCAGACACCACCATCACCATCCCTGGTTATCTCCTGTACCACCAACAGGACAGACCCACCAGAGGTGGCAGCGCAGTGGTACACTCAGAAGGGAGTTGCCTCGGTTTTTTCAACATCAACTCTGGACCCCATGAAGTCTCATGGCATCAGATCTAATAGGGATAGGAAGCCTCCTGCTGATAGCCATCCCCCCACCACAGCCCCCACACTTCCCCACCTCCAACACTCAGTTGATGCATTGAACACCAAGAGTGGCAATGTAATAGCATGTGCTCTGGGTGGGAGACTTCGCTGTCCAACACCAAGGTTGGCTCAGTAGGACCACTACTGACTGAGCTGGCTAAATTATGAAGGACATAACTGCTAGACCAGGACAATGGCAGGTAGTGAGGGATCCAACAAGAGGAAAGAACATACTTGACCTCATCCTCACCAAAGTACCTGTCGCAGATGCATCTGTCTGTGACAGTATTGGTAGGAGTGACAACCACAGAGTACTTGTACAGACAAAGTGTGGAATCATCCTGGATTTGCACTAAGTACGGTAGCGGGTGGGAAAAAGGATGTTTTACCCGCTGACCGCAATGGTGGCTTTTTGCGCTGTATTGTCCCATTTGTGCTGTATTGTCCCATTGAGAGTCAGCTCGTCCATGGCTCGGCTCAACACAAACATTCCATGCAGTACCATACGACCTACTCTCATTTTCTCCATCTGTTTTCATGCATGATAAGCTGGCCCTAGACTGGAGTTGGAGTGGCCCACATTAGGCCCTCACTCACTTTGAGGAGTGCACCATTGCTGACTGGTGAGGACATGGACCATGTCTACGGCGACGGTGAGGTCTGTGGCGAAAACCCATGTGAGGATCCTGCACCAAATCATCCCTCTCTCAACACAAATGTGAGTGCTCTCTCTCCTGCTTTTGACTCTGCTGCCATGCACTAATTATCTCTACTTTGGTTCACAGGAATCTCTGCCAAGTGACTGACACCCTCAGCCAGTCAATCCTTCAGCTCTATCCAGGTCCTCACCTCCAGCCAAATGGACGCCTCCTCCATTAAAAATCTGGAAACAAGCAGCTTGGAAGACCTGTCACAGCGCTTACCCACACCCTGCACCAGTGCAGAGACAAATACCTAATTGGTACCTAGATCTAGAGCAGGCTTGGGTTCACAAACTGGTGGTCACTGCACAGATATATGTTCGCAGATGGAGAAAGCAGAATTAGCTGAGCTTCCCGGCACTCATAGGACTGCTGGGGAAGAAGCATCTGTGAGGTCTGAGTCAGATGGTGAGCCTCTGGATTTGGCCTTTCAACTCATTGTAGAGAGTCAGCAGAAGGCAGGAGAGCTGTTGGAAGCCCTCAACAGAGTGTGCCCGCCTGCTCTCTGATGAAGTGGTGACCATATGAGTGCGTATGGAGGTCTCTATGGGAAGAATGGGGCATGCCATGGTGACACTGGTCCAGCGGAACACAGAGATGCGGACAGACTGCACATCATCATGGTAGCATTGGGTGAGTTCATGCAAGAGGGAAATGGGGAACCTCGATGTCCCTCCAGTACTCCTTCCTCTCAGGACTCAGGCCGAGGCCCTCAGGCATCCAAAGGGAGGAGGAGCAGCAGTTGGACACACCTGGGCTATTCACTCAGGAATCTCAGAGGCTGTCCTCTACCTCAAAGTCCCCTTTGCCTGTGCTCCTCTCAACCTCATCCTATGTCACCGCAGAGGGAGCAGTTGGCCCACAGGAAGACAGCCAAATGAAGCTGGGGCCATCAAAGCCTCGGTTCTCCAGAGGACAGATGCCAAAGCCATCAGAGGCAACAGGGCCAACCATTGCACAGACTGCCTCCACCCCTGCTGTGGATGTCAGAGCAGCGTCTAGAAGAAGTGGTAGGCCTAGAAAAGTTAAGAATTTCTGATCACAATGGTTGCACAGGTGAACACATTTTGTCACTTTATAATCTGAAAATATATTCACTTTCCTGAATAATGTGTAATGGTGCCTTTGAATTTCATTTACAGGCTTCGCGAATCCTCCCGCTGCATCCCCAACTTGGACTATTTGTTCAGCTGCATGTAGCTGAAACATGAGTAATTCTGCAGGGAGAAGTATATGTGTGCCAGGGCCTTTCTGAGCCTCATGCAAGCACTCTCCCATGCACGCAGAGCCTTCCTCCATCACACTCATCTCAATGTCCTGAGTATTTTCAATGCTGCCTACTGGGATACTAGTCAGTTGTCCATCGGAGCTGATCTGCATCTCTGTTCACCCACAGATCACATTCGCATACAGCACCTCTGCCCATCCAACACGAGGGTCCACTCACTTTCAAGTTGAGAAAAACTGTAGTCATCAAGTTTCTGCTCAGCTTTCCTGACCTTTCTCCTCCCCCAGTCACCCATGTCCTTTCCCCCATTACTGTTGACCCCCCCAGGCATCACCTTCCACTTCTCCACTGTCACCTACAAACCAAAACCCTTGTCTTCCCAAGATGTCAAGCTGAACGTGCACATGCCCTATCTTTCTCAGAATCCCACCCCCATCCATATTCACCTCCCCGAACTCCTCCTTCCCACCCCTGAGTTCCCTGCCTCCGGAGCCCAACAACAACCCACACTGTCCCTTCTACCACTACCGTCACACTCTCAGCCTCCCACCCTTCTGGCTCACTCTGCCCCCTCTAATATTCACCATTCCCTCCTTCCATGCTCACCCTCAGTTCGATCCCACGAGGCAATCATTGATTCCACAGACCCCTCTTTCACACGTTCATCTGGACATTCCCTCTTTACTCCTTCCTCCAACTTTACTTCCTCCTCTACCCTCACTCTCTCCTCCTCCAGACTCCTTTCTTCGCCCGGACTCCTTCTTCCCTCCAACCTCCCTCCTCTACACAGACTCCTTCCTCCCCTGCACTCCTTTACCCCTTTGAACCCTTTCCTCCCCTCCCCAGATTCCTTCCTCCTCACAAAATACTTCCCCCTCTGAACTTCTTCCCTTATACCTTCCTCTCCCCTGACACCTATCTCCCCAGTTGCAGCATTCTCCCCATTACACTCTCCTCCCCCAATACTCCCTCCCCCCTCCCAACCTCATTCCCCGACACCTTCGCTCCCCCTCCCCCTCCCAACCTAACCACCCCCGCCCCCCCATACACCTTCCTCTCCACCAACACCACCCCCCCAACCACCAGTACACCTTCCTCTCCCACTCCCAGTTGGACCTTCCTTGCTCCGCACCACCCACCACCGACTATCCGTAGCTGCCCATGGCCAAGACCATGATGCCCCAAAGCAGACCCGAGACATCAATGGAGACTTCCCACCTTCCGTGAGCTGCTTCACGGTGAAGCCATGTCCATGAGAATCTGCCCATCGTGCGATGCACGTGTTCCTCCAGGGTCCGGTAGCTGTAGGGCTCCAGCATCATCTGCTCTTCGGATGTCCGCGATCTGAGCAAGGCCCTAACGGTAAGTCCTGACTTCTGTACGTCACACTTGTCCAGACGTGTTCTGGGCTGGCGTGTTTTCCTGCCAATGTGGGTAGTAAATTTGACGTGGGGGGGATGGTTCCGTTGAGCAGGCAATGTGATGAGGCGCGAAAGCATTGAAGTTTGGTTTCAAACTTCGGACAGTGGGAAAGGCAGCCCAGCATTGATGGCCAGAGCAGACGATCGCAAACTGGTTTCACGATGGCGTAAAACTGATTTTTGGCCTGATCATCATCTCGTCCACTCACGCTTGCCATAACGCCCGACACCAATGGGGGCTGAAATCCGTTTTCATGTAACATTAATATGTTGTGTGGCAATACCATTGTGCTAAATAGGATAGATTTAGAACAGGTCTAGCAACTCAAAACTGGGTAGACTTGAGGCTCTGTGGCCCATCATCAGCAGCAGAATTATATTCAACCACAATCTGTAACCTCATGGCCCGGCATATCCCCCCACTTTACCATTACCATCAAGCCGGGGGGTCAACCCTGGTCCAATGAAGAGTGCAGGAGATCATGCCAGGAGCAGCACCAGGCACACCTAAAAATGAGGTGTCAACCTGGTGAAGCTACAACACAGGACTACTTGCATGCCAAACAGCAGAAGCAGCACGCAATAGACAGCTAAGTGATTCATCCACCAACGGATCAGATCTAAGTTTTACAGTCCTGCCATACCCAATCGTGAATGGTGGTGGACAATTAAACAACTAACTAAAAGAGGAGGCCTCCCAAACATCCCCATTCTCAATGATGGGGGAGCCCAGCAAAAGACAAGGCTGAAGCATTTGAAACCATCCTCAACAAGAATTGCTGAGCGGATGATCCATCTCGACCTCCTCCAGGAGTTTCCAACATCACAGATGCTGGTCTTCAGCCAATTCAATTCATTCCACATGATATCAAGAAATGGCTTAATGCACTGGATAGTGGAAAGGCTATGGGCCCTGACAATCTTCCAGCAGTAATACTGAAGACCTGTGCTCCAGAGCTTGCCGCACACCTAGCCAAGCTATTCCAGTACAGCTACAACACTGACATCTATCTGATAAATGTGGAAAAGTGCCCAGTTGTGTCCTGTCCACAAAAAGCAGGACAAATCCAAACCGGCCAATTACTGCCCCATCAGTTTACTCTCGATCATCAGTAAAGTAACGGAAGGAGTCATCAACAGTGCTATCAAGCGCCAATTGCTTAGCAATAGCCTGCTCACCAACACCCAGTTTGGGTTCTGCCAGGGCCACTCAGCTCCTGACTTCATTACAGCCTTGGTTCAAACATGGACAAAAGAGCTGAACTCCAGAGGTGAGGTGAGAGTGACTGTCCTTGACATCAAGGCCGCATTTGTTTGAGTGCATCAAGGAACCCTAGCAAAACTGGAGTTAATGGGAATCAGGGGGAAAACTCTCCACTGGTTAGTATCATATCTAGCACAAAGGAAGATGGTTGTGGTTGTTGGAGATCAGTCATTTCAGCTCCAGGGCATTACTGCACGAGTTCCTCAGGGTAGTGCCCTAGACCCAACCATCTTCAGCTGCTTCATCAATGACCTTCCTTCCATCATAAGTTCTGAAGTGGGGATGTTCACTGATGATTGCACAATGTTCAGCATCACTTGTGAATCCTCAGATACTGAAGCAGTCCATGGCCAAATGCAGCAAGACCTGGACAATATCCAGGCTTGGGCTGACAAGTGGCAAGTAACATTCACACCACACAAGTGCCAGGCCATGACCATCTCCAGTAAGAGGGAATCGAACCACTTTCCCTTGATGTTCAATGGCATTACCATCACTGAATCCCCCACTATCAATGTCCTGGGGATTACCATCGACCAGAAACTGAACTGGACTAGCCATATAAATAGAGTGGCTACAAGGGCAGGTCAGAAGCTAGGAATCCTGCAGCGAATAACTCACCTCCTGACTCCCCGAAGCCTGTCTACCATCTCCAAGGCACAAGTCAGGAGTGTGATGGAATACACCCCACTTGCCTGGATGAGTGCAGCTCCCACAACACTCAAGAAGCTGGACACCATCCAGAACAAAGCAGCTCACTTGATTGGCACCACATCCACAAACATTCACTCCCTCCACCGCCGACGTACAGTAACAGCAGTGTGTACCATCTACAAGATGCACTGCAGCAATTCACCAGGCTCCTTAGACAACACCTTCCAAACCCACAGCCACTACCATCTAGAAGGACAAGGGCAGCAGATAGGTGGGAATACCACCACCTAGAAGTTCCCCCTCTAGTCACTCACTATCCTGACTTCAAAATATATCATTGTTCCTTCACTATCGCTGGGTCAAAACCCTGGCGTGCCCTCCCTAACAGCACTGTGGGGGTACCTAAACCACATGGACTGCAGCGGTTCAAGAGTGGCTCAACACCACCTTCTTAAGGGCAGTTAGGGATGGGCAATAAATGCTGGCCTAGCCAGCGATGCCCACACTGCATGGAAGAATAAATTTTAAAAAGTTTAAAGAAGATATTGGTCGATGGTGGTGACAGGGGAGCAGGCATGCTGTCTTTCTGCAGATATCTTGTGTTACTTACATGGAGCCAAGGTCCACCCTCCTGGAATTTCTCAGCATTCTTACTGCTCTGTGCCAGAATAGAGGTGCAGCAGTGATGTGGATCCAACTATTGTGTTCAATGAGTTGGCCATTTTGTCCTTGCTATGCACAATGGCCTCTATGCTCCCATCACCTTCCCACAAGTTTTAGTTGCACTCTGCCACAATTGTGCACAAGCATTGTTGGCAGCCACCTTGGTCTTCATCAGCTAGCTCTGGCAAGCTTGTTTATTTCAAATTGACTCATTTTGTGAGGGTGTCTGAGACTGTGGAAATTATAGAATTTATAATGGATGACAACATCAGGTCATTATTCTGTTATTCGCATATGTGGCTTTCTGGCATGATTAAACTAGGGTGAAAAACCAGGGCAGATTGCTTACATTTTTCCAAGACAATCTTATTAGCTGATGTTTTACAAGAGAGTGTTCTGGCAGATGGTGATGGGGGATGTGGAAACATAGGATGGAATTTCCCAGTCCCCTCCGTGACGGACTTAATGGCGGGCAGAGGGTGTCAATGCAGCGGGAGCCAAAAAATCACTTTCCCGCCGGTGTAAAATGACAGCGGGGTCTTGCACTCCTGGCTGCCATGGCGGGTCACCATTCCCGCCAGAGGCCGGCGTGAAACCGATTTGCATTGTTAATAGGATGCAGATGAAGGCCCGACCAGATGTGCCACTGCCCCCCCCGATCATCCAGTGGGAAATTACACTGGTCCAGAACACATTTGGACAAATATGGCATGCATATGTCAGCACTTACCTGAGGAAGACCTGGGGCAGTCTCTGGAGTTTGGGATGGAGGCCTACATTGACCGTGGACCATAGAACACAGAGCATTGGGTGGTGGAGCATCTACCAGGTGGACCTTCTCTCTTCAGAGTGCTCCAGGAGGTCCAACTTCTATCTTCGATGGCGTGTCAGTCTTGTCAGGGCGCCTTTTCAAAATGGCGTAAACCCCCCCCCAACCCCCGCCATATATAATGAAGCTGATGTCACATGATACGGCATGAATTTCTGTGGCGGGAAAATTCCTGTCCCTGCCCCCACCACAGGACTTAGCCTCAGAATGGAAAATTCCACCCACAGAATCGGGTGGCATGGTAGGGCTGGTGTTCCCACTGCCACCAGTGGTGGGGTAGGTGGCAGATGGTCCGCCCACCCTCTTGGCAAGGGGCGTCCTACCTTAAGGGGACAGAAGCCATGGGTGCAAGAATTAACTGCATGATCAAAGTTAAATTCATTTGGGGCTTCCGTGACCTATGGAGGTGGAGTTGCCTCTGAATTTCCGGCTTGCGGACAGGTCACCGCCAAAGCATAATTCCCCAGCAATTACGTTTGTGGGTCAAGAATTTTCAATACATAATTGTAGTAATTATGGTTTTATTTAGTGTGTAATGTACCTTTAAGAAAAATGCTTGTTAAGGAAGATCACATGATGTGTAGTAACCAATAGGAGAGTAGCATGGGCTACCTCAGCAGTCAGCTGTAGAGATAGAGTTGGAGTTGAATGCACACATGTATTTGCTGCTGAGTACATTGTAAATAAGCTTAATGTTTCCACCCAGGAAGCGTCTGCAGATCAACTCTGTCATTAATAGTACAACTCGGCCACCCTACAACAAACTGGCAACCAGGATAAAAAAGATTGAACAGAACAAATCAAGTTAGAAAGAAATCGGCACTGTACCTCACCCAGTGATTGTAAGTAGCAAGCTCTGTTGGAATTAAAGTTATCCCCTCTCAAAATGCCACAGTTTGGGAGAATTGATCCTTATGAACTAGCTGCAGTCGATTGATCTCATTACATAGAGCGTCTTACGTTCTTTTTTCAAGCAAACAAGATTACGGGGGGAAGGGAAAAGGCAAGTGATCCTCTTAAGTACTTGAGGGAGCAAAACCTACCGTCTGATTCAAAATTTGACGGCACCCAGTACCCTAAATTCGAAGAATTTTGATGAATTGGTTGACCTTGTGAAGGGTCACTTTCAACCATAGCCCTCAGTCACAATGCAGAGGTTCAGGTTTAATTCACGAAATAGAGCCCCGGGTGAGACAATTGCATGCTATTGGGCAAATTTGAAGCAGCTAATGGAACTTTGTGAGCTCGGTACATCTCTAAACGACATGCTCAGAGATCGTTTAGTATGTGTGTGAATGAAGGCACTATTCAGAAAAGATTATTGTCGAAAGTGAATTTGAAGTGGGAAACCCCAGCCGAAAAGAGCGCAAAAATGCAAGACTCTGCCGAGAAGCAGGAAATGGCCCCCGCTAGCCGAAGAATAAAGAAAAATAACTTACCAGTGAAATTAAAGAATAATTTTAATAGAGGTGGAAACAATCATTCTTTTAGCAATTGGCAGTTTTAAAAAATTAAATGCTACTATTGTCACAGAAATGGACATATGATGAGGCAATGCAAGAAAAGATTCAAGCAGGCTTGTAAACAAAAGAAGATGTCCAATGAAATCTACAATGTAGAAGAGCCTGAAACAACAAATTCAGACATTTACTCATTGTTTAATCTGAAAGTTGGAAAGACAGAATCAATATTTGTCACAGTGAAAGTAAATGACAAATCTGTTAGAATGGAAGTAGACATGGGGGCTTCTACTACAGTAATTGTGGAACATACCTTCAGACATCTGAATAATGGTGAACATCAATTAAGTTTAGAAGAAACAGCTGCCAAACTCAAAAGATATATGGGTGAAGACATTCAAGTAAAAGGATGAGCAGAGTAACTGGCCATTATGGAAGCCAATCGGCAAAGCTACCAGTGTTGGTATTGAGAGGCAGAGGACCAAGCCTTCTAGGGTGAATTGGCTAAGGGAAACCAACCTTGATTGGCCACTGAGATTCCAAAAGGAAGCTGGAAGCGTTCCTGTTTTGAAAAAGGAGTGTGTAAGGACTCAACAACTTGAAGAAATGCAGGCTGTCTTAAGACAAAACCTGGAAAAACAGAAGAAGAAACTCGAAGAGACCCTGCTTGATGACAGAGTTTGAGATAAGGTGAGCAACCTTGGGAAGGAAAAATAAAACCTGTTGAAAGACCTTCACACACTACAAGATTCCCTCAGGTAAAAGTTTGTACCCCTGGAAAAGTATGAAGAGAAACAGAAAGAATTCAGCACTTCTCGGAATAAACTGAAGAATGAGTTGGCAGAAAAGACACAAAATGCCCAATTTTCCAGGAGGCAGCAAACAGACACAAAAAAGAGACAGAAGAGCTGAAGAATCAGCTAAAAATAGCCAAACAGGCTTTGGAAGCAAAAGTCGCAGAATTTTGCAAGCAGCAGACAGATTAAATTTTGGGAGATTCAACCATTAAGCTCAGACAAGTTGAGCATGCATCTGAGAGAAGTCTGGCTAATAGTGAAGCCAAAAAGAAGGCCGAGATTAAAATCTGCACTAAAAAGATGAAAGCACGTAGAAAGAAGATACAGAAATACTAATAGGGTTTTAATTCTGGCAGCATACGAATACACTTTCATACATAGGCCTGGCAATCAAATCACAAACACTGCTGCCCTTAGTCATTTGCCTTTACATGAAAATGATGAGCATGTCCCAGTTCCACAGGAACTTGTTTTACTGTTAAATTTCTTAGATTCCTCGTCGGTATGTGCTCGACAGGTCAGAGACTGCACAAATCAGGACTCAATCCTAACTTAAGTACGAGAACAAGTGCTGCATGTTTGGTCACAGGAGCCCGAATCTGATGAAATGAAACCGTACTTCAACAAAAGACATGAAATAACCAGCCAGGAAGGAATCTTATTGTGGGGAGCACAAGTGATATTTCCTCCAAAGGGAAACGAGCCACTTTCAATTGAACTACACAGCACACATCCAGGAATTTCCCAAATGAAGACCACAGCACACAGCTATCTATGGTAGCCTGGGATAGATGGCGAAATAAAGAGTTTAGTAAAGCACTGTGTGCAGTCATCAACTGTAAAAGTTGCCAGTGACAGCTCCGTTACACCCATGGGAGTGGCCAGGTAGACCCCGGGTGCGTTTACATATTCACTGGGCAGAATCTTCGGCTTGGCAAGTGGGGGTGGAGTCCGCTCGCCGAGGCGTAAAATGACGTGTGGTGATGTCGGGCGTGCGTCCCGACATCACCGTGCGCCATTCCGGTTTTCGGTTCGGCAGGTGCACACCCGAGTCGGCTGCGTGACCGCCGACCTGTCAAAGGCCTTTTAAGGCCAGTTGACTATCAATTAAAACAATAAACTGAGCTGCCCATCCAACCTTAAGGTTGGCGAGCAGGGGAAGAACACAGGCGGCCTTTGCATTTTTCATGGAACCTCATCCACGGGCGGGATGAGGTTTCATGAAGGTTTTTAAAGGTTTGAAAACTTTTTAAATAAAATTCATAGACATGTCCCAGCTTAAGTGACAGTTTCACATGAGGGGACATGTCCTAAAAATATGTTTCTTCCTTTTTTAAAATTTTTTAAACTTAAGCTAATCTTGCTGAGGCAGCTCTCTGCCTCAGGGAGACCTCTGCGCTCTTTCACGCGCATGCGCAAAAGAGCGCAGGCGGCAACTCAGGCAACCACCCTGCACCCCCCACCTACCCGCACAGGGAGCGCTCAGTGCTTCCGGGCGCGTGCCATGCTGGGTGGGCCTTAATTGGCCCGCCCGCGTAAAATGGCGGTGGCCAGCCGATCGCGGGCGGTGATCGGCTGTGTGCATGCCTGCTCCCGCACAACCCCGGGGAGAAAACTCCCCCCACTAAGTTGGACCTTGCCTGGGAACAATGTTTCTGCTCATTGTCGATGCCCATTTAAAATGATTGGACATATATGAGGTGAAGTAACCAACATTGCCGGTGCAATTGAGAAACTATGTCAAAGTTTTGCCATTAACGGACTATCAGAGGTAGTCCTTTCTGATAACGGCACGGCATTTACGAATGCTGAGTTTCAGAGGTTTATCAGCCTGAACGATATCATTCATGTGAACACTGCACTGTACCACCCTTCATCAAATGGACTGACTGAAAGTGTGGTTCAAACATTCAAGGCAGGTATGAAGAACCTAACTGGAGATTCCTTAGCAACAAAGCTAGCACGCTTTCTTTTTCATTATGGGACCACCCCTCACACAATAACAGGTGTCACACCTGCTGAGTTATTGTTGAAACGCTGTCTCAGGATGAGATTGAGCTTAATAATGCCGAATTTAGAGGGGAAGGTGGAAAGAAGTCAGGGAAGTCAGAAAACTAGACACGGCTGGCATAGTCATGAGAGGAAATTTACCATGGGAGAGACGGTACACTTGAAGAACTTTGGAGAAGGACCGAAGTGGTTACCGGATGAAATAAGTGCAGTAACTGGACCTCTATCTTACTACAAAGAGGTGAAAGGCCAGGTCATCCGGAAATATGTGGACCATTTAAGGAAGAGGGAGATAAATCACCAAGATTTGGTTCCACCAGTGATCATGACTGGGTCTGCATTTCTTGTTGAGGATATTCAACCCAGGACTGACATGTCTGATAAAAGCAAAATACTGCGGATGCTGGAAATCTGAGACAAAAACAAAAATAGCTGGAAAAACTCAGCAGGCCTTACAGCATCTGTGGAGAGGAAGACAGAGTTAACGTTTCGAGTCCATATGACTCTTCATCAGGACATGTCTGTCGTCCCTGTAAGATTTGAGGATACAGAACTGAAAGTGCCCACCAAAGCACCTGATGTTCAGGCAATTCCGGAAAAAAGAGGTTCCTGATAAAGAATCTGAAACTGTGGAGCTGAGATGTTCCACACTTATCAGGAAACCACCTGAAAGACTGAGCTTGTAAATTCCTTACCCAGTGTAAATATTATATTGCCTTGAAAAATATGTACTTGTAAATCTAATATGTATAGCCGAGTTAAAGGGGGAAGAATGTAGTAATTATGGTTTATTTAGTGTGTAACATACCTTTAAGAATAATGCTTGTTAAGGAAGTTCGCATGATCTGCAGTAACCAATAGGAGAGTAGCGTGGGCTACTTCGGCTGTCAGTTGTAGAGATAGAGTTGGAGTTGAAAGCACATGTGTAGTTGCTGCTGAGTATATTATAAATAAACTTAATGTTTCCACTGAATAAGTGTCTACAGACCAATTCTATCAATAGTAGCAATTCATAGCTATAGTACTAATAGTAGCAACTCACAATAGTAATTAATCCCCATTTGGAATGCTCAGAGCTCATTTTATATTTGTTTTCCCCCTCTGTGCAATGCCGCAGTAATCTGCAGTCATGATAGTCCTTTGACAAGCTTGCCATGCTGTTAACCAGTCTTTTGTTTTTGGTAACCCATTTCAGACTGTGCACCAAGAGTTCAGGATTGTGGAAACAACAGATGAACATTTCACTTTCTATCTGCTAACTGACACCTATTCATTCAAATTAGCACCTCGAGGAAAATGCTCCCTGAAATGACCATTCATTTCCAGCTGATTAATTGTGTCTGGTATGAGATGTCCTTCAATGTATGCATATGAATCAGGTCTAATATTTTTCAGGATTACCAACATGTCAGATTTTTAATTTCATTTGTCAAATTTATGACATATTTGTGTAACACAACAAATCGGATTTTTAATGAGATTAATTCAGCAAATGATGCGTTTGACTTGGAACAATCAATGAATCAATTTTGGCACTTATAAACATTCTCTTAAAGAAGCCTTTCTCTGCCTCCAGTTACTACTATTCATACCTATATATTTGTTTTTCTTATTTCACTTCTTTCTTATTTTGCTTTTTGGTTCTTTTCTTTATTTCAGTAACAATGGGAAGTGATCAGAGGAATATGAACTCCCTTGTTCCTGACATATCGCCCAAATCTAGGGTTGTCACTGGTTGTGGCTTTTTCTATAACTGGTTTACAATGTCTTTACGAATTCTCTCTGTACTGGCAGAACATGTTAAAAAATATTTTACATAGCACCTTTAATGTAATAAAACATTCCAAGGCACTTCACAGAAGCATAATAAAACAAACTATGACACTAAGCCACACAAGGAGATATTAGGGTAGGTGGCCAAAAGCTCGATCAAGGAGATATGTTTTAAGGAGTGTCTTAAAGGAGGAAAGTAAGGTTGAGAAGTGCAGGGAGGGTATCCCAAAGCTTGGGACCTAGGCAACTGAACGCATGGACACCAAAGGTGGAGAAATTATAATGCACAAGAGGCCAGAATTGGCTGAGCGCAGATATATCAGAGAATTGTGGTTTTGGAGGGGGTTACAAAGGGGCAAAGCAATGGGGGGGATTTGAAAACAAGGATGAGGATTATAAAAACAAGATGTTGCATGACCGGGAGTCAATGTAGGTCAGCAAACACAGGTTGATAGGTGCTGTGGGTTAAGACACAGGAAGTAGAGTTTTGGATGACCTCAAGTTTTTGGATGGTGCATCTGAAAATATGAATTAGGAGCAGGAGTAGGCCACTGTTATGTTCTACTGCGGGGTTGCTTTGCTCGCGAACCGGTTGCGCGCATATCTGTTGTCGGGTAAGTCAATAACAACATACTGTAGACGCAGAGACCAATATGAAATGAAGCACATGCTATTTAGTTACATAGACAACAAAGCTCGAACATGATGTGTGCTTCCCCAACCAGACCCTACTGTAGGCTAAGATTAACATTGCAGCCCACGCTATACAGCTATTGGGTCTTCCAGTCACGTGGCAATCTGCTCACAATCCCTTAAAGGTGTATTACATCTCAGATTACCACATCGCTCCCCCTTTAATTGAAAGTACATTTTTCAATATATCAACTATTTAATAAATAAACGATTTACAAATTCAGTCTCTCAGTCTCTCAGGAGGATTTTTCAAACATGTTGACCATCGTAGTTCTACGACTTTGGATGGTTTATCTGAGGCCTCCCTCTCAGGAGTTATCTGTCCACAAGGCTCCCTAGTAGGAACCTGTAAGTTTGTCTCTTCAAATCTCTAAGGCTCAACGCGTCCTACAAGCACTTCCAAAGCAATAGGGGTTCCTTCTACCTGTGGTATAAACTCCGACGGGAATATTTGCACGTTCTTTTGGGCTCGATCGCATGCGCTCCTGCTGCCCCTCCCCTCCTAGTTCAGCAATATGAGAGGCAACTGTCAGGCAGGTTCTGAGAATTAGGATAAAAGCAAAAAACTGCGGATGCTGGAAATCCAAAACAAAAACAAAAATACCTGGAAAAACTCAGCAGGTCTGGCAGCATCTGCGGAGAGGAACACAGTTAACGTTTCGAGTCCGTATGACTCTTCAACAGAACTAAGGAAAAATAGAAAAGAGGTGAAATATGAGCTGGTTTAAGGGGGTGGGGTGGGACAGGTAGAGCTGGATAGAGGGCCAGTGATAGGTGGAGATAACCAAAAGATGTCATAGACAAAAGGGCAAAGAGGTGTTGAAGGTGGTGATATTATCTAAGGAATGTGCTAATTAAGGGTAGAAAGCAGGACAAGCAAGGTACAAATAGCCCTAGTGGGGGTGGGGTGGGGGGAAGGGATTGAAATAGGCTAAAAGTTAGAGATAAAACAAAGGATGGAAATACATTTAAAAATCATGGAAATAGGTGGGAAAAGAAAAATCTATATAAATTATTGGAAAAAGGGGGATCGGAAAGTGGGTGGGGATGGAGGAGAGAGCTTAGGATCTAAAATTGTCGAACTCAATATTCAGTCCGGAAGGCTGTAAAGTGCCTAGTCGGAAGATGAGGTGCTGTTCCTCCAGTTTGCGTTGAGCTTCACTGGAACAATGCAGCAGGCCAAGGACAGACATGTGGGCATGAGAGCAGGGTGGAGTGTTGAAATGGCAAGCGACAGGGAGGTCTGGGTCATGCTTGCGGACAGACCGAAGGTGTTCTGCAAAGCGGTCACCCAGTCTGCATTTTAAAAACAGTTCCTCTGGCATGTCTTCCTTCTTCCTTAACCGAGATTTTCCACCCATGGTGGTTGACAGGGCCCTAAACTGTGTCCGGCCCAGCTCCCGCGCATCCGCCCTCACACACTCCTCTCCCTCCCAAAACCATGATAGAGTCCCCCTTGTCCTCACCCCTCCAGCCTCCGCAATCAAAGGATCATCCTCCACCATTTCCGCCAACTCCAGCATGATACCACCACCAAACACATCTTCCCTTCACCCCCCTGGCGGCACATGGATCGTTCCCTCCGGGACACCCTGGTCCACTCCTCCATCACCCCCTACACGTCAACCCCCTCCCACGGCACTTTCCCATGCAACTGCAAAAGGTGCAACACCTGTCCCTTTACTTCCTCTCTCCTCACTGTCCAAGGGCTCAAACACTCCTTTCAAGTGAAGCAGCATTTCACTTGCACTTCCCTCAATTTAGTCTATTGCTTTTGCTACTCCCAATGCGGTTTCCTCTACATTGGAGAGACCAAACGCAGACTGGGTGACCGCTTTGTGAAACACCTTCAGTCTGTCCGCAAGCATGACCCAGACCTCCCTGTCGCTTGCCATTTCAACACTTCACCCTGCTCTTATGTCCACATGTCCGTCCTTGGCCTGCTGCATTGTTCCAGTGAAGCTCAACGCAAACTGGAGGAACAGCACCTCATCTTCCAACTAGGCACTTTACAGCCTTCCGGACTGAATATTGAGTTCAACAATTTTAGATCATGAACTCTCTTCTCCATCCCCACCCACTTTCCGATCCCCCTTTTTCCAATAATTTATATAGATTTTTCTTTTCCCACCTATTTCCATGATTTTTAAATGTATTTCCATCCATTGTTTTATCTCTACCTTTTAGCCTATTTCGATCCCTTCCCCCCACCCCACCCCCACTAGGGCTATCTGCACCTTGCTCGTCCTGCTTTCTACCCTTAATGTCACCTATTATCACATTCCTTAGATAATATCACCACCTTCAACACCTCTTTGCCCTTTTGTCTATGACATCTTTTGGTTATCTCCACCTATCACTGGCCCTCTATCCAGCTCTACCTGTCCCACCCCCCCTTAAACCAGCTCATATTTCACCTCTTTTCTATTTTTCCTTAGTTCTGTTGAAGAGTCATACGGACTCGAAACGTTAACTGTGTTCTTCTCCACAGATGCTGTCAGACCTGCTCAATTTTTCCAGTTATTTTTGTTTTTGTCTGAGAATTAGGATGTTGGGAAAGGCTAAATGCAACGCGGAATGATCAGCTGACTGCTGTGTAAAAAAAAAAAAATTATTCTGGGGCCTTGTTAGTAATTCTGCTTTTTCTTTCAACGTGTTTTCTTTTGATGGGTTTCCTTCTTGGCAGCACTGACTTTAATCTCAACTTTCTTTTCAATTTCCCTATTGGCCAGACTAGGCTCAGGTATCAGCTCAACTTGAGTGAACTCAGTGGTTGAGTCTTCCAGCATTTCCTCATCTGTCAGCTCCTTTGGAAACTCAGGGGTCTCTATTTTTAAAACTTCTTGGCTTCAATGTAGCTGATTCTTCATCCCTTACATTTCTTTTTTATATTTGTCAGTTATATTTGCCAGCCCTATCACTCACTCCTTTACCTCCTGGTTGGGCTGGTATCTTCATTAATTTTGTCAAATTTAAAGAAAAAGAATATCAATGTACAAAGAGGGATGGCAGGACCGAAGATTGGACAGAATATAAAAAACAGCAAAGAATGACTAAATGATTAATGAGAGAAAAATTAGAGTACGTGAGAAAGCTAGCTAGAAATTTAAAGATGGATAGAAAGAGTTTCTATAGATACTTAAATAAGAAAAGCGTTAACAAAGTGGGCATTGGTCCTATAGAAAATGAGCCTGGGGAATTCATAATGGAAAATAAGGAAATGGCAGATGAATTGAGCAGGTATTTTGCATTGGGTCTTCACTTTAGAGGATACCAAGTAACATCCCATAAATAGCTGTAAATCAGGAATTGAAAGGGAGAGAGGAACTCAGGAAAATTGCATTCACCAGGGAAGTGGTACTTAGCAAATTGTTGGAGCTGCGAGCTGACAAATCCCTGGGTCCTAATGGATTTCATCCTAGGGTCTTAAAGGAAGTGGCTAATGAGATAGTTGATGCATTGGTTTTAACTTTCCAAACTTCCCTGGAACTGGGGAAGGTGCCATTAGATTGGAAAATAGCAAATGTAACTCCTTAATTCAAAAAGGAAGGGGGACAGAAAGCAGGAAACTATAGGCCAGTTCGCTTAACATCCATGTAGGAAAATGTTAGAAGCCATTATTAAAGACGTTATGGCAGGGCACTTAGAAAAATTCTAGACAGTCAGGCAGAGTCAACATGGTTTTGTAAAAGGGAAATCATGTTTAGCCAATTTATTGGAGTCCTTTGAAGGAGTCACATGTGCTGTGGGTAAAGGGGAACCAGTGGATGTACTGTACTCAGATTTCCAGAAGGCATGTGATAAGGTGCCACATCAAAAGTTAATGCAGAAAATAAAAGGTCATGGTGTAGGGGATAACATATTGGCATAGGTAGAAATTGGCTAGCTAGCAGGGAACAAAGGGTAGCCATAAGTGGGTCTTTTTTCTGGTTAGCGGGATGTGATGAGTAGTGTGCCACAGGGACCAGTGCTGGGGCCTCAACTTCTTACAATTTGGATCAATTACTTGGATGAAGGGATCAAAGGTATCATTGCTAAATTTGCTTATAATACAAAGATAGGTAGGAAGTAAGTTGTGAAGAGGACATAAGGAGGCTACAAAGGGACATAGATAGGTTAAGTGAGCAGGCAAAAATATGGCAAATGGGGTATAATGTGGACAAATGTGAAATTGTCCATTTTGGTAGGAAGAATAAAAAGGAAGCATATTATCTAAATGGTGAGAGATTGCAGAGCTATGAAATTCAGAGGGATCTGGGTGTCTGTTATGATCCCAGCTGAAGTTACCACTGCACAAGCCTGATCCCAGAGTGGAACCCAGCTTGATAGATCCTAATTTTTAATTTATTTGTTTAGATACGTGGAGAGTAGCTACTGAACAGAGTCACAGGAGTCAGCTGATGAACTTTTAACAAAATAATAAAACATTTATTCAACAAGAAAGGATGAACTATATTACAATATTCCTTAACCCACAAATGTTCATTGTAAGTACACAGTCCATGTAAACCAATAAGCACCCTGTGGTCAGATATACCACACTCTGAAACCAAGTGACAGATGCCACCTCAACGAGATGCTATGGATCTCTCCTCAATTCCCCCCAGACGCTTTTCACTCCATGAACCAACTGGTCTCACTGTACTCTGTCTTTCACACGAGGGTTTCCAATCTCCACCTCCAAGATCTCGCCTTGGAATCTTCTCCCAAACCGACACTTTCTCTCAGATGCCTTCTGCAAGGGTTCACCTCCAGGGACTTGAGCTCTCCTTGTGCTGTTCCTCTTCCCCAGGTCACCACATGTATTCAAGCTGCCTTCCATGCACTCTCTCTCACCAACTCACTGACAATAGTACCACTGCTTCACATGCCCATAGCAAAGAGTTACAGACCTTCAGTCATCTCTTTGGGCCTTCTTGTCTCTTGCAAGCTGTTCTCACTTTAAATCTGCTTTCTGTAGCTTTTGTCTCTTTAAATCTGAAGCTTGGTACCTTTCTCTCTACCCCTCACTCTTAACTTCATTAACAGGACCTTTTCCAGGTTCCTGTCCTTCCTTTGACTAGAAGGTCTTCTTGGGACTTTCCCCTGTTCCACTCCTTGCATTTTTGGGGGTTTTACCTTTGCTTTGGACTGGCTATCTGTCCCTTTTGCTCCAGTCTCTCTCTGGCAGCTGCTTTCCATCAATTTTAGCTTGGAGCTGGCTATCTTCCCCTTCTAGGCTGCTTCTCTGGCAGCTATCTTCAAAACCAGCTGAACTCCAACAGCTCCCAAAACAAACTGCTGTTTCTAGCTTTTCTGTGCATGTCTGTGGGAGGGACGTGCCTCCTTGGACCCCTGTTGCTAGGCAACAGCACTGTTTTTCTACTCTTGTGTTTGCTTAACTTCTTAAGTTATAAACTCTCATTGGGAATGCAAGCACACTTTTAAAGTGAAACTAAAACTCCTTTTGACCTTTCTTAACACACACATGCAGAAATACAAACTTAAACTTTAAAGCTAAAACTCCTAACACCTACAAATACAAATATAACTTACTTAAACTATCTCTATTTCCTAACAGTGTCCTAGTGCATGAATCACACAAGGCTTGTACAGAAAGTAATTAGGAAAGCTAATAGAATGTTATTGTTTATTGCAAGGAGAATTAAATATAAAAGTAGGAAGGTTATGCTTCAGTTTTACAGGGCATTGGTGTAACCACATCTAGAAGAGTGCATACAGTATTGGCCTCCTATTTAATGGAGGATGTAAATGCATTAGAAGCAGTTCAGAGAGGTTAACTAAACTAATACCAGGAATAGGCGGTTTGTCTTATGAGGAAAGGTTGGACAGATTAGGCTTGTATCTGCTGGAGTTTAGAAGAGTAAGAGGCGACTTGATTGAAATATATAAGATCCTGAGGGGTCTAGACAGGGTTGATGCGGAGAAGATGTGGGAGAAGCTAGAACCAGGAGTCACTGTTTAAAAATAAGGGTTGCCCATTTAAGACAGAGATGAGAAGAATGTTTTTCTCTCAGAGGGTAGTGAGTCTTTGTAACTCACTTCCTCAAAAGGCAATGGAAGCAGAGTTTTTGAATGTTTTCAAGGCAGAGGTAGACAGATTCTTGATAAACAATGGGGTGTAAGGTTACCGGGAGTAGGTGGGAGGTTAAAGTCAGATCAGCCATGATCTTTTTGAATGGTGGATCAGGCTTGAAGGGCCGAGTGGCTCCTAGATCATATGTTCGTATGTACGTTCATATGTTCTCTCTCTGAGTCTTGAGTGACTCACTCAAGGACTCGACTCGAGGTTTGCTCGCTTTCAGACAGGCTCAGTGCTGGCCGCCGCTGGAGAAAACAGGAAAGTTAGCAAGCAGCGATGTCCACGAGCACAGGATGCATGTACAGCCATGATGTAAATGTCCTATGTTATCATGCTGGCTGCATCTCCATGGGAGTGCTGCCCTTCCATTAAATGGACTCCGGGCTGCCGGGAGTTGACCGATTAATAGGGAATCAGGATCCTATCATTTTAGAATCTCCCGGGTTGCTTTTAATAGCCGCCAAAGATTGAGGGCGATTCTGGTCATCTTCTGACCATTCTGGGAAGGTTGGGAACCCTATTAGAAAGTAATAAAGTCAGTGCATTCACATACTGAGCTTGCCAGCAGATTCAGCCTTGGCGGAGGAGGGCGCAGTCAGAATTCCTAATAACCTCAAATGAGCTGGCAGCGGGCCAGAGGTTTTGTGGGCTCAAGAAGGGCAGCAGTCTTCCTCTTAGGTCCACCAACGATAATATGAAGCCATTGGTGATAGTGCCTTCAGCTGCCTGGACCCCAAGTTTTGGAATTTCCTACCTAAGCCTCTCCACCTGCCTCTCCTCCTTTTAGACGTTTCTTAAAACCTACTTCCCTCCTATCCTATAAAGATTGTGTGAAGCACCATACTAAAGGCGCTATAAAAGTGCATGCAGTTGTAGTGTAGCAAAGTAGTCAACTGTGTAGCAAAGGGTCACAACTGAGCTTTGATAAAGTACATTGAGCACATGCAACATCCCTTCACTAAATTAGGATTTTGACCCCTTAATTGCAAACGCTAGATTAATACAATTTCTGACATTCATACAGTTAAGTGGCTAGTTAGTTCATTTTTGAGAAGTGTTAGGGATCATTGTAAAGGTGCAATTTAATCAGCTGCTATTTTTTATGCTCAGTAAGCCATAATCTCACAAGGCAAATATCTGTTATTTTGCTGGCAGGCCGTAAATTCCCACGAAATGCAGGTATTTCTCCTCAGCTGTTTGTTTTTGCTAAACAATGAGAATCTAGCTTTTATGGCTTGGAGCATCGACATCTTCAGAACAAATGGTTCTAATGGGGGACATCAAACCAGCAGATAGCATATCCTGTTGACTGTGAAGCCTTTGAAGTGCTCCAGAGGAATAGTTCAATATGTTATGTTCATTTAATAGCATATCGGTATGTTGGTTTTAGACTTTAAAAGGATTATACTATGAGCTATGCCACATTACACCATCCACAGTTGTTTCAATGCACTACAGGCCTTTACTCATAGAGCAAAGGCTCCCATACTGTGGGTCGCGACTCAAATTGAGATCACAAAAGCAGTGATTGGTGTCGCAAGCACCCCTCCTCCTTCTGCTCCTCCGACACTTTGTCTCACACCCAGGCCCAGGAGAAGTGCAGCCCTGCCTTTGGACTGCTCATCTCTCCGTGTCAGAAACCTTTTTCTCATTATCAACACTATTTAAAAATGGCCGCACACTGGCTGGGGCTTGGGCTGTCAGAGCTGCCATGTCTCGCCACTGCTGACCACTGTGTATGAGTGTGGGAGACGGGTTGATTACAATGTGAGCAGGAGGGTAGAGAAGCTTATTACAGTGTGAGTGGATAGAGGGGCTGAATTCAGAGTGTGTGGTTAGAGTGGCTGATTACAGTCTAGGAGGATAGAGGAACTGATTACAATGTGTGTGGATAGAGGAACTGATTACAGTGTGTGTGGATAGAGGGGATGATTACAGTGCGTGTGGATAGAGGGGATGATTACAGTGCGTGTGGATAGAGGGAGCGATTGCAGTGTGTGTGGATAGAGGGGACGATTACAGTGTATGTGGACAAAGGGGCTGTTGCAGTGAGTGTGTGGGAAGAGGGAATCATTACAGTGAGAGTGGATAGAGGAGATGATTACCATGTATGTGGACAGAGGGGCTGATTGCAGTGAATGTGTGGGTAGAGGGGCTCATTACAGAGTGTTTGGGTAGCAGGGCTAATTAGAGTATATGTGTGGGTAGAGGTGCTGATTACATTGTGTGCACAGGTCAATGGGCTGATTGCAATGCGTGTGGATAGAGCAACTGATTACAGTCTGTGTTAGGGTAGCGGGGGGGTTTACAGTGTGAGCGTGGGTAGAGCAACTGATTACAATGTTTGTGGATAGAGCAGCTGATTGCAGACTATGGGCATAGAGGCATTCATTACAGTGTGTCTGTGAGTGGAGGGGGGTATACTGTGTGTGTGTGTGAGAGAGAGATAGAGGACTGATTACAGTGCGTGTGATTGGAGGGGCTGCTTACAGTGTGAGTGGATAGAGGTGCTGATTACAGTCCATGTAGATAGAGGTGCTGATTACAGTGTGTGTGGGGAGAGGTGCTGATTACAGCGTGTGTGTGGATAGAGGGGTGGTGCAGTGTGTGTGGATAGAGGGGTTGATTGCAGTGCTTGTGGATAGGGAGGGTGATTACAAACTATGTCGATAGGGGGACTGATTACAGTGTGCTTGGATAGAGGGGCTGATTAGAGGGTGTGTGTGGATAGAAGGGATTATTGCAACGTATGTGTATCGAGGAGCTGATTGCTGTGTGTGTTGTTAAAGGCACTGATTGCAGTGTGTGTGGATAGAGGGGATGATTACAGTGTGTGTGGTTAGAGGGGCTGAGTACAGTGTGTGTGGATAGAGAGGCTGATTATATTGTACGGGGTAGTGGAGCTGATTAGCGTGTGTGTGGATAGAGGGGATGATTACAGTGTGTGTGGACAGAGGGAGTCATTACAGTGTGTGCTTGAGTAGAGGGGCTGATTACAGTGTGTGTGGGCAGAGGGAGTCATTACAGTGTGTGCTTGAGTAGAGGGGCTGATTACAGTGTGTGTTGGTCGAGGGGCTGATTACAGTGTGTGTGGGTAGAGGGACTCATTACAGTATTTGTGGATAGAGGGACTCATTACAGTATTTGTGGATAGAGGGACTCATTACAGTATTTGTGGATAGAGGGACTCATTACAGTATTTGTGGATAGAGGGACTCATTACAGTGTGTGCTTGAGTAGAGGGGTTGATTACAGTGTCTTGATAGAGGGGTGATTGCAGTGTGTGTAGACAAAGGGGTTGATTACAGTGTGTATGTGTAGCGGGTCTGATTACAGTGTGAGTCTGGTTAGAGGGGTGATTACAGTGTGTCTGGATAGAGGGGCTGAGTACAGTGTGAGTGGATAGAGGGTTGATTGCAGTGTGTGTGGATAGAGGGCTGATTGCTGTGTGTATGGACAGAGGGGTTGATTACAGTGAGTGTGTGGATATAGGGACTGATTACAGTGTGTGTGGATAGAGAGGGCGATTACAGTGTGTGTGAATAGAGGAGCTGATAACCATCTGTGTTGGTAGAGGGGCTGATTACAGTGCATGTGAATAGAGGGGCTGACTGCAGTGTGTTTATGGGTAGAGTGTTGATTACAGTTTGTGTGGATAGAGGGACTGATTACAGTGTTAGTGGTGAGAGGGGTGATTGCAGTGTGTGTGGATAGAGGGGCTGATTATAGTGTATAAGGATGGGCTGATTACAGTGTCTGTGGATAGAGGGGCTGATTACAGTGTGTGTGGATACAGGGGCTGATTACAGTGTGTTTGGTAGAGGGACTGATTACAGTGTGTGAGGGTTGGCTGATTACAGTGTGTTTGGGTAGCAGGGCTCATTAGAGTATATGTGTGGGTAGAGCTGCTGATTACATTGTGTGCACAGGCAGATGGGCTGATTGCAATGTGTGTGGATAGGGCATCTGATTACATTCTGTATTTGGGTAGAGGGGCTGTTTACAGTGTGAGCGTGGGTACAGCAACTGATTGCAATGTTTGTGGATAGAGCATCTGATTGCAGAGTGTATGGATAGAGGGGACGATTAGAGTGTGTGTGGATAGAGGGGGTGATTACAGTGTGAGTGGATAGAGGTGCTGATTACAGTCTATGTGGATAGAGGTGCTGATTACAGTGTGTTTGGGGAGAGGTGCTGATTACAGCTTGTGTGGATAGAGGGGTGTTCCAGTGTGTGTGGATAGAGGGGTTGATTACGTGCTTGTGGATAGAGAGGCTGATAACAGACTACGTGGATAGAGGGACTGATTACTTTGAGTTTGGATAGAGCAGCTGATCAGAGGGTGTGTGTGGATAGAAGGGATTATTGCAACGTATGTGGCTAAAGGGGCTGGTTACTGCGTGTGTTGTTAAAGGCACTGATTGCAGTGTGTGTGGATAGAGGGGCTGGCTACATTGTGTGGAGGTAGAGGGGCTGATTACAGTGTGTGTGGATAGAGGGGCTGGTTACAATGCGTGTTTTAGAGGGGCTCTGAACAGTGTGTGTGGATAGAGGGGCTGATTATATTGTATGAGCATAGCGGAGATGATTAGAGTGTGTTTGTATAGAGGGGATGATTACACTCTGTGTGGATAGAGGGGCAATTACAGTGTGTGCGCCCGTGGAGGGGGTGATTACATTGTGTGTGGAGATAGGGGCAATTACAGTGTGTGAGGGTAGAGGGACTCATTACAGTGTGTGCTTGAGTAGAGGGGCTGATTACAGTGTGTGCTTGAGTAGAGGGGCTGATTACAGTTTGTGTGGGTAGAGGGACTTATTACAGTGTTTGTGGATAGAGGGATTCATTACTGTGTGTGCTTGAGTAGAGGGGCTGATTATAGTGTCTTGATAGAGGGGTGATTGCAGTGTGTGTATTAATAGAGGGGTGATTACAGTGTGTGTGGATAGAGGGGCTGATTACAGTGTGAGTGGATAGAGGTGCTGATTACAGTCTATGTGGATAGAGGTGCTGATTACAGTGTGTGTGGGGTGAGGAGCTGATTACAGTGAGTGTGTGGATAGAGGGGTGTTGCAGTGTGTGTGGATAGAGGGGTTGATTACGTGCTTTTGGATGGAGAGGCTGATAACAGACTATGTGGATAGAGGGACTCATTACTTAGATCTTGGATAGAGGGGCTGATTAGAGGGTGTGTGTGGATAGAAGGGATTATTGCAATGTATGTGGATAGAGGGGCTGGTTACTGCGTATGTTGTTAAAGGCACTGATTACAGTGTGTGTGGATAGAGGGGCTGATTACAATGCGTGTTTTAGAGGGGCTGTGAACAGTGTGTGTGGATAGGGGGGCTGATTATATTGTATGGGGATAGCGGAGATGATTAGAGTGTGTTTGGATAGAGGAGATGATTACACTCTGTGTGGATAGAGGGGCAATTACAGTGTGCGCGCGGTGGAGGGGGTGATTACAGTGTGTGTGTGGATAGAAGGGCAATTACAGTGTGTGAGGGTAGAGGGACTCATTACAGTATGTGCTTGGATAGAGGGACTGATTAGAGGGTGTGTGTGGATAGAAGGGATTATTGAAATGCATGTGTAGAGAGGGGCTGATTATTGTGTGTGTTGTTAAAGGCACTGATTGCAGTGTGTGTGGATTGAGGTGCTAATTACATTGTGTGGGGGTAGAGGGGCTGATTACAGTGTGTGTGGATAGTGGGGCTAATAATATTGTATGGGGGTAGTGGAGCTGATTACAGTGAGTGTGTGGATATAGGGACTGCTTACAATGTGAGTGGATAGAGGGGCTGATTACAGTGTGTGTGGATAGAGTTGCTGATCACAGTGTGTGTGGAGAGGTGTTGATTGCAGCGTGTGTGAATAGAGGGGTTGATTACAGTGCTTGTGGATGGAGAGGCTGATTACAGACTATGTGGATAGAGGGACTGATTACAGTGTGCTTGGATAGAGGGGCTGATTAGAGGGTGTGTGTGGATAGAAAGGATTATTGCAATGTATGTGGATAGAGGGGCTGGTTACTGTGTGCGTTGTTAAAGGCACTGATTGCAGTGTGTGTGGATAGAGGTGCTAAGTACAGCGGGTGTGGATAGAGGGGCTGATTATATTGTATGGGGGTAGCGGAGCTGATTAGAGTGTGTGTGGATCGAGGGCAATTACAGTGTGTGTGGGTAGAGGGACTCAGTACTGTGTGTGCTTGAGTTGAGGGGTTGATCACAGTGTCTCGATAGAGGGGTGATTGCAGCGTGTGTAGACAAAAGGGCTGATTACAGTGTGTGTATGGATAGTAGGGTGATTACAGTGTGTGTGGACAGAGGGGCTGATTACAGTGTGAATGGATAGAGGGTTGATTGCAGTGTGTGTGGACAAAGGGGCTGATTACAGTGTGTGTATGGATAGTGGGGTGATTACAGTGTGTGTGGACAGAAGGGCTGATTACAGTGTGAATGAATAAAGGGTTGATTGCAGTGTGTGTGCATAGAGGTCTGATTGTAGTGTGTGTGCACAGAGGGGTTGATTACAGTGTGTGTGGATATAGGGACTGATTACAGTGTGTGTGGAAAGAAGGGCTGCTTACAGTGTGTATGGATGGAGGGGGTGATTACCATCTGTGCGGGTAGAGGGGCTGACAACAGTGCATATGAATAGAGGGGCCGACTGCAGTGTGTGTGGGTAGAGTGTTGATTACAGTTTGTGTGGATAGAGGGACTGATTACACTGTGTGAGGATTGGCTGATTACAGTGTATGTGCATAGAGTGGTTGATTATTGAGTGTGTGAATAGAGTGGCTGATTACAGTCCATGTGGACAGAGGGACTTATTACAGTGTTTGTGGATAGAGGGGGTGATTACAGTGTGTGTGGATAGAGTGGCTGATTACAGTGTGTGTGGATAGAGGGGCTAATTAAAGTGTGTATGGTTAGAGGGGACGATTACAGTGTATGTGGATTTAGGGGTGGATTGCAGTGAGTGTGTGGGTAGAGGGATTGATTACAGTGAGTGTGGATAGAGGGGATGCTTACCGTCTATGTGGTTAGAGGGGGTGATTACAGTGTGTTTGGGAGCAGAGCTGATTAGAGTATATGTGTGGGTAGAGGTGCTGATTACGTTGTGTGCACAGGTAGATGGGCTGATTGCAACGTGTGTGGATAGAGCAACTGATTGCAGAGTGTGTGGATAGAGGCGTTAATTACAGTGTGTCTCTGAGTAGAGGAGCTGTTTACAGTGTGTGTGTGTGTGTGTGTGTGTGTGTGTGATAGAGGACTGATTACAGTGCGTGTGATTGGAGGGGCTGGTTACAGTGTGTGTGGATAGAGGGGCTGATTACAATGCGTGTTTTAGAGGGGCTGTGAACAATGTGTGTGGATAGAGGGGCTGATTATATTGTATGGGGATAGCGGAGATGATTAGAGTGTGTTTGGATAGAGGGGATGATTACACTCTGTGTGGATAGAGGGGCAATTACAGTGTGTGCGCCCGTGAGGGGGTGATTACAGTGTGTGTGGATAGAGGGGCTGATTACAGTTTGTGTGGACAGAGGGACTTATTATAGTGTTTGTGGATAGAGGGACTCATTACTGTGTGTGCTTGAGTAGAGGGGCTGATTATAGTGTCTTGATTGAGGGGTGATTGCAGTATGTGTAGACAAAGGGGCTGATTACAGTGAGTGTGTGTAGCGGGGCTGATTACTGTGTGTGTATTAATAGAGGGGTGATTACAGTGTGCGTAGATAGAGGGGCTGATTACAGTGTGTGTGGGGTGAGGAGCTGATTACAGTGAGTGTATGGATAGAGGGGTGTTGCAGTGTGTGTGGATAGAGGGGTTGATTACAGTGCTTTTGGATGGAGAGGCTGATAACAGACTATGTAGATAGAGGGACTGATTATTTAGAGCTTGGATAGAGGGGCTGATTAGAGGGTGTGTGTGGATGGAAGGGATTATTGCAACCTATGTGGATAGAGGGGCTGGTTACTGCGTGTGTTGTTAAAGGCACTGATTGCAGTGTGAGTGGATAGAGGGGCTGATTACATTGTGTGGAGGTAGAGGGGCTGTGAACAGTGTGTGTGGATAGGGGGGCTGATTATATTGTATGGGGATAGTGGAGATGATTACACCCTGTGTGGATAGAGGGGCAATTACAGTGTGTGAGGGTAGAGGGACTCATTACAGTATGTGCTTGAGTAGAGCGGCTGATTACAGTGTGTGTGGGTAGAGGGGTTGATTACAGTGCTTGTGGATAGAGAGGATGATTACAAACTATGTGGATAGAGGGACTGATTACAGTGTGCTTGGATAGAGGGGCTGATTAGAGGGTGTGTGTGGATAGAAGGGACTATTGCAATGTATGTGTAGAGAGGGGCTGATTAATGTGTGTGTTGTTAAAGGCACTGATTGCAGTGTGTGTGGATAGTGGGGCTGATAATATTGTATGGGTGTAGCGGAGCTGATTACAGTGAGTGTGTGGATATAGGGACTGATTACAGTGTGTGTGGATAGAGGGTTTGATTACAGTGTGTGTGGATAGAGGTGATGATCACAGTGTGTGAATAGAAGGGCTGATCACCATCTGTGCTGCTAGAGGGGCTGTTTACAGTTTGTGTGGATAGAGGGGCTGATTACAGTGTTTGTGGAGAGAGGGGTGATTGCAGTATATGTGGATAGAGGGGCTGATTACAATGAGCTTGTGGATAGAGGGACTAAATACAGTGTGTGAGGATGGGCTGATTAGAGAGGGGCTGATTACAGTGAGTGTGTGGATATAGGGACTGCTTACAGTGTGTATGGATAGAGGGGCTGATTACAGTGTGTGTGGATAGAGTTGCTGATCACAGTGTGTGTGGAGAGATGCTGATTACAGCGTGTGTGGATAGAGGGGTATTGCAGTGTGTGTGAATAGAGGGGTTGATTACAGTGCTTGTGGATAGAGAGGCTGATTACAGACTATGTGGATAGAGGGACTGATTACAGTGTGCTTGGATAGAGGGGCTGATTAGAGGGTGTGTGTGGATAGAAAGGATTATTGCAATGTATGTGGATAGAGGGGCTGGTTACTGTGTGTGTTGTTAAAGGCACTGATTGCAGTGTGTGTGGATAGAGGTGCTGAGTACAGCGGGTGTGGATAGAGGGGCTGATTATACTGTATGGGGGTAGCGGAGCTGATTAGAGTGTGTGTGGATAGAGGGGCAATTACAGTGTGTGTGGGTAGAGGGACTCAGTACTGTGTGTGCTTGAGTTGAGGGGTTGATCACAGTGTCTCGATAGAGGGGTGATTGCAGCGTGTGTAGACAAAAGGGCTGATTACAGTGTGTGTATGGATAGTGGGGTGATTACAGTGTGTGTGGACAGAGGGGCTGATTACAGTGTGAATGGTTCGAGGGTTGATTGCAGTGTGTGTGGACAAAGGGGCTGATTACAGTGTGTGTATGGATAGTGGGGTGAATGCAGTGTGTATGGATTGGGGACTGATTGTAGTGTATGTGCACAGAGGGGTTGATTACAGTGTGTGTGGATATAGGAACTGATTACAGTGTGTGTGAAAAGAAGGGCTGATTACAGTGTGTATGGATGGAGGGGGTGATTACCATCTGTGCGGGTAGAGGGGCTGATTACAGTGCATATGAATAGAGGGGCCAACTGCAGTTTGTGTGGATAGAGGGACTGATTACAGTGTGTGAGGATGAGCTGATTACAGTGTATGTGCATAGAGGGGTTGATTATTGAGTGTGTGAATAGAGTGGCTGATTACACTCCATGTGGATAGAGGGACTTATTACAGTGTTTGTGGATAGAGGGGCTGATTACAGTGCATATGAATAGAGGGGCCAACTGCAGTTTGTGTGCATAGAGGGACCGATTACAGTGTGTCAGGATGGGCTGATTACAGTGTATGTGCATAGAGGGGTTGATTATTGAGTGTGTGAATAGAGTGGCTGATTACAGTCCATGTGGATAGAGGGACTTATTACAGTGTTTGTGGATAGAGGGTGTGATTACAGTGTGTATGGATAGAGGGGACGATTACAGTGTATGTGGATATAGGGGTGGATTGCAGTGAGTGTGTGGGTAGAGGGATTGATTACAGTGAGTGTGGATAGAGGGGATGATTACCGTCTATGTGGTTAGAGGGGCTGATTACAGTATGTTTGGGAGCAGAGCTGATTAGAGTATATGTGTGGGTAGAGGTGCTGATTATGTTGTGTGCACAGGTAGATGGGCTGATTGCAATGTGTGTGGATAGAGCATCTGATTACAGTCTGTGTTTGCATAGAGGGGCTGTTTACAGTTTGAGCGTGAGTAGAGCGAATGATTACAATGTTTGTGGATAGAGCAACTGATTGCAGAGTGTGTGGATAGAGGCGTTAATTACAGTGTGTCTGTGAGTAGAGGAGCTGTTTACAGTGTGTATGTGTGTGTGTGTGTGATAGAGGACTGATTACAGTGCGTGTGATTGGAGGGGCTGGTTACAGTGTGAGCGGATAGAGGTGCTGATTGCAGCATGTGTGGAAAGAGGGGTGTTGCAATCTGTGTGGATAGAGGGGTTGATTACAGTGTTTGTGGATTGAGAGGCTGATAACAGACTATGTGGATAGAGGGACTGATTGCAGTGTGCTTGGATAGAGCGCCTGATTAGAGGGTGTGTGTGGATAGAATGGTTTATTGCAATGTATGTGTATAGAGGGACTAATTACTGTGTGTGTTGTTAAAGGCACTGATTGAAGAGTGTGTGGATAGACGTGCTGATTACATTGTGTGGGAGTAGAGAGGCTGATTACAGTGTGTGTGGTTAAAGGGGCTGAGTACAGTGTGTGTGGATAGTGAGGCTGATAATATTGTATGGGGGTAGTGGAGCTGATTACAGTGTGTGTGGATAGAGGGGATGATTACAGTGTGTGTGGAAAGAGGGCCAATTACAGTGTGTGTGGGTAGAGGGACTCATTACAGTGTTTGTGGATAGAGGGACTCATTACTGTGTGTGCTTGAGTAGAGGGGTTGATTACAGTGTCTCGATAGAGGGGTGATTGTAGTTTGTGCAGACAAAGGGGCTGATTACAGTGTGTGTGGATAGAGGGGCTAATTACAGTGTGAGTGTATAGAGGATTGATTGGAGTGTGTGTGGATAGAGGGCTAATTGTAGCATGTGGACAGAGGGGCTGATTACAGTGATTGTGTGGATATAGAGACTGATTACAGTGTGTGTGGATAGAGGGTTTGTTTACAGTGTGCGTGGATAGGGGTGATGATCACAGTGTGTGTGGATAGAGGGGCTGATAACCGTCTGTGCTGCTAGAGGTGCTGTTTACAGTTTGTGTGGATAGAGGGGCTGATTGCAGTATATGTGGATAGAGGGGCTGATTACAATGAGCTTGTGGATAGAGGGACTAATTACAGTGTGTGAGGATGGGCTGATTACAGTGTGTGTGGATAGATGGGTTGATTACAGTGTTTGTGGATAAGGGGTTGATTATTGTATGTGTGAATAGAGTGGCTGATTGCAATCCATGTGGATAGAGGGACTTAGACACATAGAAACTAGGAGCAGCAGTAGGCCATTCAGCCCTTCAAGCCTGCTCCACCATTCATTATGATCATGGCTGATCATCCAACTCCAATAGCCTGTTCCCGCTTTCTCCCCATACCCTTTGACCCCTTTCGCCCCAAGAGCTATATCCAACTCCTTCTTGAAAACATACAATGTTTTGGTCTCAACTACTTTCTGTGGTAACGAATTCCACAGGCTCACCACTCTCTGGGTGAAGAAATCTCTCCTCATCTCAGTCCTAAATGGTCTACCCCATATCCTCAGACTGTGACCCCTGGTTCTGGACTCCCCACCATCGGGACCATCCTTCCTGCATCTACCCTGTCTAGTGCTGTTAGAATTTTATAGGTTTCTATGAGATCCTCCCTCATTCTTCTGAACTCCAGCGAATATAATCCCAATTGACTCAATCTCTCCTCATATGTCAGTCCCGCCATCCCAGGAATCAGTCAACTAAACGTTCGCTGCACTCCCTCTATAGCAAGTACATCCTTCCTCAGATAAGGAGACCAAAACTGCATACAATATTCCAGGTGTGGTCTCACCAAGGCCCTGTACAATTACAGCAAGACATCTCTGTACCTGTACTTGAATCCTCTCGCTATGAAGGCCAACATACCTTTTTCTTCTTTACCGCCTGCTGCACCTGCATGCTTACCTTCAGCGACTGGTATACAAGGATACCCAGGTCTCGTTGCACATTCCCCTCTCTCAATTTATAGCCATTCAGGTAATAATCTGCCTTCCTATTTTTGCTACCAAAATGGATAACCTCACACTTATCCACATTATACTGCATCTGCCATGCATTTGCCCACTCACTCAGCTTGTCCAAATCACACTGAAGCATCTCTGCATCCTCCTCACAGCTCATCCTCCCATCCAGCTTTGTGTCATCTGCAAATTTGGAGATATTACATTTAATTCCCTCATCTAAATCGTTAATATATATTGTGAATAACTGGGGTCCCAGCACCAATCCCTGCGGTATCCCACTAGTCACTGCCTGCCATTTGGAAAAAGACCCATTTATTCCTACTCTTTGTTTCCTGCCTGCCAACCAGTTTTATATCCATCTCAATACACTACCCCCAATCCCATGTGCTTTAATTTTACATGCTAATCTCTTATGTGGGACTTTTCAAAAGCCTTCTGAAAGTCCAAATAAACCACATCCACTGGCTCCCCCTCATCAACTCTACTAGTTACATCCTCGAAAAATTCCAGTAGATTTGTCAAGCATGATTTCCCTTTCATAAATCCATGCTGACTCTGTCCAATTCTGCCACTGTTTTCCATGTGCTCAGCTATTAAATCTTTTGTAATGGATTCTAGAATTTTCCCATTACCGACGTCAGGCTGACTGGTCTATAATTCCCCGTTTTCTCTCTGCCTCCCTATTTAAATAGTGGGGTTGCATTAGCTACCCTCCAATCTGTAGGAATTGTTCCAGAGTCTATAGAATCTCGGAAGATGACCACCAATGCATCCACTATTTCTAGGGCCACTTCTTTAAGTACTCAGGGATGTATTACAGTGTTTGTGGATAGAGGGGCTGATTACAGTGTGTACGCGCGTAGAAGGACTGATTACAGTGTGGATGGAAAGAGGGGATAGTTACAGTGTTTGTGGGTAGAATGGTTGATTACTTTGTGTGTGTTGATAGAGGGGCTGATTACAGTCCATATGGATAGAGGAACTGAGTACAGAGTGTGTGGATAGAGGGGTGATTGCAGTGTATGTGGATAGAGAAGTCATTGCAGTGTGTGTAGTTAGAGAAGTGATTGCAGTGTGCATGGATAGAGAGGTGATTGCAGTATGTGTGGTTAGAGAGGTGATTGCAGTGTGTGTGGATAGAGAGGTGATTGCAGTGTGTGTGGATAGAGAAGTGATTGCAGTGTGTGTGGATAGAGGGATGATTGCAGTGTGTGTGGATAGAGAAGTGATTGCAGTGTGTGTGGATAGAGAGGTGATTGCAGTGTGTGTAGATAGAGGCTCTGATTATAGTCTGTGTGGACAGAGGGACTGAGTACAGTACGTGTGGGTAGAGGGGTTGATTATAGTGTGTGCCTGGTTAGAGTTGCTGATTACAGTCCATATGGACAGAGGGACTGAGTACAGAGTGTGTGGATAGATGGGCTGATTGAAGTGTGTGTGTGGATAGTGGGGCTGATTACAGTGTATGTGTGTGGATAGAGGGATGATTGCAGTGAATGTGCATAGATGGGCTGATTATAGTGTTTGTTCACAGAGGGGCTGATTACAGTGTGTGTGTGTGGGAAGAGGGGCTGATTACAGTGTGCGTATGGATAGTGGGGCTGATTAACGTTAGTTTATGGATAGAGAGGCTGATTACCGTGTGTGTGGACAGAAGGGCTGAATAGTGTGTGTGTGGATAGAGGGGCTGATTACAATGCATGTATTCGAGGGGCTGATTACAGTCTGTGTGTAGGTAGAGGTGCTGATTACAGTCTGTGTGGGTAGAGAGACTGATTACAGTGCGTGTGAATAGAAGGGCTGATTACAGTGTGTGTGTACGTAGAGTGACTGATTACAGTCTATGTGGATAGAGGGGCTAATTACAGTGTGTGTGGATAGAGGGGCTGTTTACAGTGTGAGCATGGGTAGAGCAGCTGATTGCAGAGAGTGTGGTTAGAGGCGTTGATTACAGTGTGTGTGTGTGAGTAGACGGGCTGTTTACAGCACGTGTGTGGATTGAGGCCTGATTACAACGCATGTGATTAGAGGTGCTGATTACAGTGTGTGTGGATAGAGGTGCTGATTACAGCATGTGTGAATAGAGGGGCTGATTATAGTGTGTGCATGGTGGAAGGGCTGATTACAGTGTGTGTTTGAGCAGAGAGGCTGAGTGCAGTGTGTGCGAATAGAGGGGCTGATTACCATCTGTGTGGGTAGAGGGGCTGATTACAGTACATGTGAATAGAGGGGCCAACTGTAGTGTGTGTGTGGGTAGAGTGTTGATTACAGTTTGTGTGGATAGAAGGGCTGATTACAGTGTTTGTGCGTAGAAAGGTTGATTATTGTGTGTGTGGATAGAGTAGCTGATTACAGTCCGTGTGGATAGAGGGACTAATTACAGTGTTTATGGATAGAGGGGATGGTTAGAATGTTTGGGGTAGAATGGTTGATTGCTTTATGTGTGTTTATAGAGGGGTTGATTACAATATGTGTGTGGTTTGAGTGGCTGATTACAGCCCATATGGATAGAGGAACTGAGTACAGAGTGTGTAGATAGAGGGGTGATTGCAGTATATGTTTGAGTAGAGAGGCCGAGTGAAGTGTGTGTGGACAGAGGGGCAGGTTATAGTGTTTGTGCATAGAGTGGCAGATTACAGTCCATGTGGATAGAGGGACTGATTACAATGTGTACATGGGTAGAATGGTTGATTACTTTATGTGTGTGGTTAGATGGGTTGATTACAGTGTGCGCATGGTTAGAGTGGCTGATTGCAGCCCATATGGATAGAGGAACTGAATACACAGTGTTTGGGTAGAGGGGTGATTGCAGTGTATGTGGATAGAGAAGTGATTGCAGTGTGAGTGGATAGAGGTGCTGATTACAGTGTGTGTGGATAGAGGGGCTGATTACCGATTGTACATGGTGAAGGGGCTGATTACAGTATCTGTGGATAGAGGGGCTGATTACAGTGTATGTGGATAGAAAAGTGATTGCAGTGTGTGAGGATAGAGGGGCTGATTACAGTGTGTGTGGATAGAGGGGCTGATTGCAGTGTGTGTGGATAGAGAAGTGATTGCAGTGTGTGTGGATAGAGGGGCTGATTACAGTGTGTGTGGAAAGAGAAGTGATTGCAGTGTGTGTGGATAGAGGGGCTGATTACAGTGTGTGTGGATAGAGGAGTGATTGCAGTGTGTGTGGATAGAGGGGCGATTACAGTGTGTGTGGATAGAGGGGCTGATTACGGAGTGTGTGGATAGAGGGGCTGATTACAGTGTGTGTGGATAGAGGGGCTGATAACCATCTGTGCTGCTAGAGAGGCTGTTTAGAGTTTGTGTGGATAGAGGAGTGATTGCAGTGTGTGTGGATAGAGGGGCTGATTACAGTGTGTGTGGATAGAGAAGTGATTGCAGTGTGTGGATAGAGGGGCTGATTACAGTGTGTGTGGATAGAGAAGTGATTGCAGTGTGTGTGGATAGAGGGGCTGATTACAGTGTGTGTGGATAGAGGGGCTGATTACAGTGTGTGTGGATGGAGGGGCTGATTACGGAGTGTGTGGATAGAGGGGCTGATTACACTGTGTGTGGATAGAGGGGCTGATTACAGTGTGTGTGGATAGAGGGGCTGATAACCATCTGTGCTGCTAGAGAGGCTGTTTAGAGTTTGTGTGGATAGAGGAGTGATTGCAGTGTGTGTGGATAGAGGGGCTGATTACAGTGTGTGTGGATAGAGGGGCTGATTACAGTGTGTGTGGATAGAGGGGCAATTACAGAGTGTGTGGATAGAGGGGCTGATTACAGTGTGTGTGGATAGAGGGGCTGATTACAGTGTATGTGGAGAGAGGGATGATTGCAGTATATGTGGATAGAGGGGCTGATTACAATGAGCTTGTGGATAGAGGGACTAATTACAGTGTGTGTGGATAGAGGAGTGATTACAGTGTGTGTGGATAGAGGGGCGATTACAGTGTGTGTGGATAGAGGGGTTGATTACAGTGTGTGTGGATAGAGGGGCTGATTACAGAGTGTGTGGATAGAGGGGCTGATTACAGTGTGTGTGGATAGAGGGGCTAATTACAGTGTGTGTGGATAGAGGGGCTGATTACAGTGTGTGTGGATAGAGGGGCTGATAACCATCTGTGCTGCTAGAGAGGCTGTTTAGAGTTTGTGTGGATAGAGGAGTGATTGCAGTGTGTGTGGATAGAGGGGCGATTACAGTGTGTGTGGATAGAGGGGCTGATTACAGAGTGTGTGGATAGAGGGGCTGATTACAGAGTGTGTGGATAGAGGGGCTGATTACAGTGTGTGTGGATAGAGGGGCTGATTACAGTGTGTGTGGATAGAGGGGCTGATTACAGTGTATGTGGAGAGAGGGATGATTGCAGTATATGTGGATAGAGGGGCTGATTACAATGAGCCTGTGGATAGAGGGACTAATTACAGTGTGTGAGGATGGGCTGATTACAATGTATGTGGATAGAAAAGTGATTGCAGTGTGTGAAGATAGAGGGCCTGATTACAGTGTGTGTGGATAGAGAAGTGATTACAGTGTGTGAAGATAGAGGGCCTGATTACAGTGTGTGTGGATAGAGGGGCTGATTACAGTGTGTGTGGATAGAGGGGCTGATTGCAGTGTGTGTGGATAGAGGGGCTGATTACAGTGTGTGTGGATAGAGGCGTGATTACAGTGTGTGTGGATAGAGGGGCGATTACAGTGTGTGTGGATAGAGGAGTGATTGCAGTGTGTGTGGATAGAGGGGCTGATTACAGTGTGTGTGGATAGAGGGGCTGAATACAGTGTGTGTGGATAGAGGGGCTGATTACAGTGTGTGTGGATAGAGGGGCTGATAACCATCTGTGCTGCTAGAGGGGCTGTTTAGAGTTTGTGTGGATAGAGGAGTGATTGCAGTGTGTGTGGATAGAGGGGCTGATTACAGTGTGTGTGGATGGAGGGGCTGATTACAGAGTGTGTGGATAGAGGGGCTGATTACAGTGTGTGTGGATAGAGGGGCTGATTACGGAGTTTGTGGATAGAGGGGCTGATTACAGTGTGTGTGGATAGAGGGGCTGATAACCATCTGTGCTGCTAGAGAGGCTGTTTAGAGTTTGTGTGGATAGAGGAGTGATTGCAGTGTGTGTGGATAGAGGGGCTGATTACAGTGTGTGTGGATAGAGATGTGATTGCAGTGTGTGGATAGTGGGGCTGATTACAGTGTGTGTGGATAGAGAAGTGATTGCAGTGTGTGTGGATAGAGGGGCTGATTACAGTGTGTGTGGATGGAGGGGCTGATTACAGTGTGTGTGGATAGAGGAGTGATTGCAGTGTGTGTGGATAGAGGGGCTGATTACAGTGTGTGTGGATAGAGGGGCTGATTACAGTGTGTGTGGATAGAGGGGCTGATTACAGTGTGTGTGGATAGAGGGGCTGATAACCATCTGTGCTGCTAGAGGGGCTGTTTAGAGTTTGTGTGGATAGAGGAGTGATTGCAGTGTGTGTGGATAGAGGGGCGATTACAGTGTGTGTGGATAGAGGGGCTGATTACAGAGTGTGTGGATAGAGGGGCTGATTACAGTGTGTGTCGATAGAGGGGCTGATTACAGTGTGTGTGGATAGAGGGGCTGATTACAGTGTGTGTCGATAGCGGGGCAGATTACAGTGTGTGTGGATAGAGGGGCTGATTACAGTGTATGTGGAGAGAGGGATGATTGCAGTATATGTGGATAGAGGGGCTGATTACAATGATCTTATGGATAGAGGGACTAATTACAGTGTGTGAGGATGGGCTGATTACAATGTATGTGGATAGAAAAGTGATTGCAGTGTGTGAAGATAGAGGGCCTGATTACAGTGTGTGTGGATAGAGAAGTGATTACAGTGTGTGAATATAGAGGGCCTGATTACAGTGTGTGTGGATAGAGGAGTGATTGCAGTGTGTGTGGATAGAGGGGCTGATAACCATCTGTGCTGCTAGAGGGGCTGTTTACAGTTTGTGTGGATAGAGGGGCTGAGTTCAGTGTTTGTGGAGAGAGGGGTGATTGCAGTATATGTGGATAGAGAATCTGATTACAGAGTGTGTGGATAGAGGGGCTGATTACAGTGTGTGTGGATAGAGGGGCTGATTACAGTGTGTGTGGATAGAGGGGCTGATAACTATCTGTGCTGCTAGAGGGGCTGTTTAGAGTTTGTGTGGATAGAGGAGTGATTGCAGTGTGTGTGGATAGAGGGGCTGATTACAGTGTGTGTGGATAGAGGGGCTGATTACAGTGTGTGTGGATAGAGGGGCTGATTACAGTGTGTGTGGATAGAGGGGCTGATTACAGTGTGTGTGGATAGAGGGGCTGATAACCATCTGTGCTGCTAGAGGGGCTGTTTAGAGTTTGTGTGGATAGAGGAGTGATTGCAGTGTGTGTGGATAGAGGGGCTGATTACAGTGTGTGTGGATAGAGGGGCTGATTACAGAGTGTGTGGATAGAGGGGCTGATTACAGTGTGTGTGGATAGAGGGGCTGATTACGGAGTGTGTGGATAGAGGGGCTGATTACAGTGTGTGTGGATAGAGGGGCTGATAACCATCTGTGCTGCTAGAGAGGCTGTTTAGAGTTTGTGTGGATAGAGGAGTGATTGCAGTGTGTGTGGATAGAGGGGCTGATTACAGTGTGTGTGGATAGAGATGTGATTGCAGTGTGTGGATAGTGGGGCTGATTACAGTGTGTGTGGATAGAGAAGTGATTACAGTGTGTGTGGATAGAGGGGCTGATTACAGTGTGTGTGGATGGAGGGGCTGATTACAGTGTGTGTGGATAGAGGAGTGATTGCAGTGTGTGTGGATAGAGGGGCTGATTACAGTGTGTGTGGATAGAGGGGCTGATTACAGTGTGTGTGGATAGAGGGGCTGATTACAGTGTGTGTGGATAGAGGGGCTGATAACCATCTGTGCTGCTAGAGGGGCTGTTTAGAGTTTGTGTGGATAGAGGAGTGATTGCAGTGTGTGTGGATAGAGGGGCGATTACAGTGTGTGTGGATAGAGGGGCTGATTACAGAGTGTGTGGATAGAGGGGCTGATTACAGTGTGTGTGGATAGAGGGGCTGATTACAGTGTGTGTGGATAGAGGGGCTGATTACAGTGTGTGTCGATAGCGGGGCTGATTACAGTGTGTGTGGATATAGGGGCTGATTACAGTGTATGTGGAGAGAGGGATGATTGCAGTATATGTGGATAGAGGGGCTGATTACAATGAGCTTGTGGATAGAGGGACTAATTACAGTGTGTGAGGATGGGCTGATTACAATGTATGTGGATAGAAAAGTGATTGCAGTGTGTGAAGATAGAGGGCCTGATTACAGTGTGTGTGGATAGAGAAGTGATTACAGTGTGTGAAGATAGAGGGCCTGATTACAGTGTGTGTGGATAGAGGAGTGATTGCAGTGTGTGTGGATAGAGGGGCTGATTACAGTGTGTGTGGATAGAGGGGCTGATTGCAGTGTGTGTGGACAGAGGGGCTGATTACAGTGTGTGTGGATAGAGGCGTGATTACAGTGTGTGTGGATAGAGGGGCGATTACAGTGTGTGTGGATAGAGGGGCTGATTACAGTGTGTGTGGATAGAGGGGCTGATTACAGTGTGTGTGGATAGATCGGCTGATAACCATCTGTGCTGCTAGAGGGGCTGTTTAGAGTTTGTGTGGATAGAGGAGTGATTGCAGTGTGTGTGGATAGAGGGGCTGATTACAGTGTGTGTGGATAGAGGGGCTGATTACAGAGTGTGTGGATAGAGGGGCTGATTACAGTGTGTGTGGATAGAGGGGCTGATTACGGAGTGTGTGGATAGAGGGGCTGATTACAGTGTGTGTGGATAGAGGGGCTGATAACCATCTGTGCTGCTAGAGAGGCTGTTTAGAGTTTGTGTGGATAGAGGAGTGATTGCAGTGTGTGTGGATAGAGTGGCTGATTACAGTGTGTGTGGATAGAGATGTGATTGCAGTGTGTGGATAGTGGGGCTGATTACAGTGTGTGTGGATAGAGAAGTGATTGCAGTGTGTGTGGATAGAGGGGCTGATTACAGTGTGTGTGGATAGAGGGGCTGATTACAGTGTGTCTGGATAGAGGGGCTGATTACAGTGTGTGTGGATAGAGGGGCTGATAACCATCTGTGCTGCTAGAGGGGCTGTTTAGAGTTTGTGTGGATAGAGGAGTGATTGCAGTGTGTGTGGATAGAGGGGCGATTACAGTGTGTGTGGATAGAGGGGCTGATTACAGAGTGTGTGGATAGAGGGGCTGATTACAGTGTGTGTGGATAGAGGGGCTGATTACAGTGTGTGTGGATAGAGGGGCTGATTACAGTGTGTGTCGATAGCGGGGCTGATTACAGTGTGTGTGGATAGAGGGGCTGATTACAGTGTATGTGGAGAGAGGGATGATTGCAGTATATGTGGATAGAGGGGCTGATTACAATGAGCTTGTGGATAGAGGGACTAATTACAGTGTGTGAGGATGGGCTGATTACAATGTATGTGGATAGAAAAGTGATTGCAGTGTGTGAAGATAGAGGGCCTGATTACAGTGTGTGTGGATAGAGAAGTGATTACAGTGTGTGAAGATAGAGGGCCTGATTACAGTGTGTGTGGATAGAGGAGTGATTGCAGTGTGTGTGGATAGAGGGGCTGATTACAGTGTGTGTGGATAGAGGGGCTGATTACTGTGTGTGTGGATAGAGGGGCTGATTACAGTGTGTGTGGATAGAGGGGCGATTACAGTGTGTGTGGATAGAGGGGCTGATTACAGTGTGTGTGGATAGAGGGGCTGATATCCATCTGTGCAGCTAGAGGGGCTGTTTAGAGTTTGTGTGGATAGAGGAGTGATTGCAGTGTGTGTGGAAACAGGGACGATTACAGTGTGTGTGGATAGAGGGGCTGATTACAGAGTCTGTGGATAGAGGGGCTGATTACAGTGTGTGTGGATAGAGGGGCTGATTACAGTGTGTGTGGATAGAAGGGCTGATTACGGAGTGTGTGGATAGAGGGGCTGATTAAAGTGTGTGTGGATAGAGGGGCTGATAACCATCTGTGCTGCTAGAGGGGCTGTTTACAGTTTGTGTGGATAGAGGGGCTGATTAAAGTGTGTGTGGATAGAGGGGCTGATTACAGTGTGTGTGGATAGAGGGGCTGATTACAGTGTGTGTGGATAGAGGGGCTGATTACAGTGTGTGTGGATAGAGGGGCTGATAACCATCTGTGCTGCTAGAGGGGCTGTTTACAGTTTGTGTGGATAGAGGGGCTGAGTTCAGTGTTTGTGGAGAGAGGGGTGATTGCAGTATATGTGGATAGAGAGGCTGATTACAGAGTGTGTGGATAGAGGGGCTGATTACAGTGTGTGTGGATAGAGGGGCTGATATTACAGTGTATGTGGAGAGAGGGATGATTGCAGTATATGTGGATAGAGGGGCTGATTACAATGAGCTTGTGGATAGAGGGACTAATTACAGTGTGTGAGGATGGGCTGATTACAATGTATGTGGATAGAAAAGTGATTGCAGTGTGTGAAGATAGAGGGCCTGATTACAGTGTGTGTGGATAGAGAAGTGATTACAGTGTGTGAAGATAGAGGGCCTGATTGCAGTGTGTGTGAATAGAGGAGTGATTGCAGTGTGTGTGGATAGAGGGGCTGATTACAGTGTGTGTGGATAGAGGGGCTGATAACCATCTGTGCTGCTAGAGGGGCTGTTTAGAGTTTGTGTGGATAGAGGAGTGATTGCAGTGTGTGTGGATAGAGGGGCTGATTACAGTGTGTGTGGATAGAGGGGCTGATTACAGTGTGTGTGGATAGAGGGGCTGATTACAGTGTGTGTGGATAGAGGGGCTGATAACCATCTGTGCTGCTAGAGGGGCTGTTTAGAGTTTGTGTGGATAGAGGAGTGATTGCAGTGTGTGTGGATAGAGGGGCTGATTACAGTGTGTGTGGATAGAGGGGCTGATTACAGTGTATGTGGAGAGAGGGATGATTGCAGTATATGTGGATAGAGGGGCTGATTACAATGAGCTTGTGGATAGAGGGACTAATTACAGTGTGTGAGGATGGGCTGATTACAATGTATGTGGATAGAAAAGTGATTGCAGTGTGTGAAGATAGAGGGCCTGATTACAGTGTGTGTGGATAGAGAAGTGATTACAGTGTGTGAAGATAGAGGGCCTGATTGCAGTGTGTGTGAATAGAGGAGTGATTGCAGTGTGTGTGGATAGAGGGGCTGATTACAGTGTGTGTGGATAGAGGGGCTGATAACCATCTGTGCTGCTAGAGGGGCTGTTTAGAGTTTGTGTGGATAGAGGAGTGATTGCAGTGTGTGTGGATAGAGGGGCTGATTACAGTGTGTGTGGATAGAGGGGCTGATTACAGTGTGTGTGGATAGAGGGGCTGATTACAGTGTGTGTGGATAGAGGGGCTGATAACCATCTGTGCTGCTAGAGGGGCTGTTTAGAGTTTGTGTGGATAGAGGAGTGATTGCAGTGTGTGTGGATAGAGGGGCTGATTACAGTGTGTGTGGATAGAGGGGCTGATTACAGAGTGTGTGGATAGAGGGGCTGATTACAGTGTGTGTGGATAGAGGGGCTGATTACAGTGTGTGTGGATAGAGGGGCTGATAACCATCTGTGCTGCTAGAGGGGCTGTTTAGAGTTTGTGTGGATAGAGGAGTGATTGCAGTGTGTGTGGATAGAGGGGCTGATTACAGTGTGTGTGGATAGAGGGGCTGATTACAGAGTGTGTGGATAGAGGGGCTGATTACAGTGTGTGTGGATAGAGGGGCTGATTACAGTGTGTGTGGATAGAGGGGCTGATTACAGTGTGTGTGGATAGAGGGGCTGATAACCATCTGTGCTGCTAGAGGGGCTGTTTAGAGTTTGTGTGGATAGAGGAGTGATTGCAGTGTGTGTGGATAGAGGGGCTGATTACAGTGTGTGTGGATAGAGGGGCGATTACAGTGTGTGTGGATAGAGGGGCTGATTACAGAGTGTGTGGATAGAGGGGCTGATTACAGTGTGTGTGGATAGAGGGGCTGATTACAGTGTGTGTGGATAGAGGGGCTGATTACAGTGTGTGTCGATAGCGGGGCTGATTACAGTGTGTGTGGATATAGGGGCTGATTACAGTGTATGTGGAGAGAGGGATGATTGCAGTATATGTGGATAGAGGGGCTGATTACAATGAGCTTGTGGATAGAGGGACTAATTACAGTGTGTGAGGATGGGCTGATTACAATGTATGTGGATAGAAAAGTGATTGCAGTGTGTGAAGATAGAGGGCCTGATTACAGTGTGTGTGGATAGAGAAGTGATTACAGTGTGTGAAGATAGAGGGCCTGATTACAGTGTGTGTGGATAGAGGAGTGATTGCAGTGTGTGTGGATAGAGGGGCTGATTACAGTGTGTGTGGATAGAGGGGCTGATTGCAGTGTGTGTGGACAGAGGGGCTGATTACAGTGTGTGTGGATAGAGGCGTGATTACAGTGTGTGTGGATAGAGGGGCGATTACAGTGTGTGTGGATAGAGGGGCTGATTACAGTGTGTGTGGATAGAGGGGCTGATTACAGTGTGTGTGGATAGATCGGCTGATAACCATCTGTGCTGCTAGAGGGGCTGTTTAGAGTTTGTGTGGATAGAGGAGTGATTGCAGTGTGTGTGGATAGAGGGGCTGATTACAGTGTGTGTGGATAGAGGGGCTGATTACAGAGTGTGTGGATAGAGGGGCTGATTACAGTGTGTGTGGATAGAGGGGCTGATTACGGAGTGTGTGGATAGAGGGGCTGATTACAGTGTGTGTGGATAGAGGGGCTGATAACCATCTGTGCTGCTAGAGAGGCTGTTTAGAGTTTGTGTGGATAGAGGAGTGATTGCAGTGTGTGTGGATAGAGTGGCTGATTACAGTGTGTGTGGATAGAGATGTGATTGCAGTGTGTGGATAGTGGGGCTGATTACAGTGTGTGTGGATAGAGAAGTGATTGCAGTGTGTGTGGATAGAGGGGCTGATTACAGTGTGTGTGGATAGAGGGGCTGATTACAGTGTGTCTGGATAGAGGGGCTGATTACAGTGTGTGTGGATAGAGGGGCTGATAACCATCTGTGCTGCTAGAGGGGCTGTTTAGAGTTTGTGTGGATAGAGGAGTGATTGCAGTGTGTGTGGATAGAGGGGCGATTACAGTGTGTGTGGATAGAGGGGCTGATTACAGAGTGTGTGGATAGAGGGGCTGATTACAGTGTGTGTGGATAGAGGGGCTGATTACAGTGTGTGTGGATAGAGGGGCTGATTACAGTGTGTGTCGATAGCGGGGCTGATTACAGTGTGTGTGGATAGAGGGGCTGATTACAGTGTATGTGGAGAGAGGGATGATTGCAGTATATGTGGATAGAGGGGCTGATTACAATGAGCTTGTGGATAGAGGGACTAATTACAGTGTGTGAGGATGGGCTGATTACAATGTATGTGGATAGAAAAGTGATTGCAGTGTGTGAAGATAGAGGGCCTGATTACAGTGTGTGTGGATAGAGAAGTGATTACAGTGTGTGAAGATAGAGGGCCTGATTACAGTGTGTGTGGATAGAGGAGTGATTGCAGTGTGTGTGGATAGAGGGGCTGATTACAGTGTGTGTGGATAGAGGGGCTGATTACTGTGTGTGTGGATAGAGGGGCTGATTACAGTGTGTGTGGATAGAGGGGCGATTACAGTGTGTGTGGATAGAGGGGCTGATTACAGTGTGTGTGGATAGAGGGGCTGATATCCATCTGTGCAGCTAGAGGGGCTGTTTAGAGTTTGTGTGGATAGAGGAGTGATTGCAGTGTGTGTGGAAACAGGGACGATTACAGTGTGTGTGGATAGAGGGGCTGATTACAGAGTCTGTGGATAGAGGGGCTGATTACAGTGTGTGTGGATAGAGGGGCTGATTACAGTGTGTGTGGATAGAAGGGCTGATTACGGAGTGTGTGGATAGAGGGGCTGATTAAAGTGTGTGTGGATAGAGGGGCTGATAACCATCTGTGCTGCTAGAGGGGCTGTTTACAGTTTGTGTGGATAGAGGGGCTGATTAAAGTGTGTGTGGATAGAGGGGCTGATTACAGTGTGTGTGGATAGAGGGGCTGATTACAGTGTGTGTGGATAGAGGGGCTGATTACAGTGTGTGTGGATAGAGGGGCTGATTACAGTGTGTGTGGATAGAGGGGCTGATAACCATCTGTGCTGCTAGAGGGGCTGTTTACAGTTTGTGTGGATAGAGGGGCTGAGTTCAGTGTTTGTGGAGAGAGGGGTGATTGCAGTATATGTGGATAGAGAGGCTGATTACAGAGTGTGTGGATAGAGGGGCTGATTACAGTGTGTGTGGATAGAGGGGCTGATATTACAGTGTATGTGGAGAGAGGGATGATTGCAGTATATGTGGATAGAGGGGCTGATTACAATGAGCTTGTGGATAGAGGGACTAATTACAGTGTGTGAGGATGGGCTGATTACAATGTATGTGGATAGAAAAGTGATTGCAGTGTGTGAAGATAGAGGGCCTGATTACAGTGTGTGTGGATAGAGAAGTGATTACAGTGTGTGAAGATAGAGGGCCTGATTGCAGTGTGTGTGAATAGAGGAGTGATTGCAGTGTGTGTGGATAGAGGGGCTGATTACAGTGTGTGTGGATAGAGGGGCTGATAACCATCTGTGCTGCTAGAGGGGCTGTTTAGAGTTTGTGTGGATAGAGGAGTGATTGCAGTGTGTGTGGATAGAGGGGCTGATTACAGTGTGTGTGGATAGAGGGGCTGATTACAGTGTGTGTGGATAGAGGGGCTGATTACAGTGTGTGTGGATAGAGGGGCTGATAACCATCTGTGCTGCTAGAGGGGCTGTTTAGAGTTTGTGTGGATAGAGGAGTGATTGCAGTGTGTGTGGATAGAGGGGCTGATTACAGTGTGTGTGGATAGAGGGGCTGATTACAGTGTATGTGGAGAGAGGGATGATTGCAGTATATGTGGATAGAGGGGCTGATTACAATGAGCTTGTGGATAGAGGGACTAATTACAGTGTGTGAGGATGGGCTGATTACAATGTATGTGGATAGAAAAGTGATTGCAGTGTGTGAAGATAGAGGGCCTGATTACAGTGTGTGTGGATAGAGAAGTGATTACAGTGTGTGAAGATAGAGGGCCTGATTGCAGTGTGTGTGAATAGAGGAGTGATTGCAGTGTGTGTGGATAGAGGGGCTGATTACAGTGTGTGTGGATAGAGGGGCTGATAACCATCTGTGCTGCTAGAGGGGCTGTTTAGAGTTTGTGTGGATAGAGGAGTGATTGCAGTGTGTGTGGATAGAGGGGCTGATTACAGTGTGTGTGGATAGAGGGGCTGATTACAGTGTGTGTGGATAGAGGGGCTGATTACAGTGTGTGTGGATAGAGGGGCTGATAACCATCTGTGCTGCTAGAGGGGCTGTTTAGAGTTTGTGTGGATAGAGGAGTGATTGCAGTGTGTGTGGATAGAGGGGCTGATTACAGTGTGTGTGGATAGAGGGGCTGATTACTGAGTGTGTGGATAGAGGGGCTGATTACAGTGTGTGTGGATAGAGGGGCTGATTACAGTGTGTGTGGATAGAGGGGCTGATAACCATCTGTGCTGCTAGATGGGCTGTTTACAGTTTGTGTGGATAGAGGGGCTGAGTTCAGTGTTTGTGGAGAGAGGGGTGATTGCAGTATATGTGGATAGAGAGGCTGATTACAGAGTGTGTGGATAGAGGGGCTGATTACAGTGTGTGTGGATAGAGGGGCTGATTACAGTGTGTGTGGATAGAGGGGCTGATTACAGTGTATGTGGAGAGAGGGGCTGATTACAATGAGCTTGTGGATAGAGGGACTAATTACAGTGTGTGAGGATGGGCTGATTACAATGTATGTGGATAGAAAAGTGATTGCAGTGTGTGAAGATAGAGGGCCTGATTACTGTGTGTGTGGATAGAGAAGTGATTACAGTGTGTGAAGATAGAGGGCCTGATTACAGTGTGTGTGAATAGAGGAGTGATTGCAATGTGTGTGGATAGAGGGGCTGATTACAGTGTGTGTGGATAGAGGTGCTGATTACAGTGTGTGTGGATAGAGGGGCTGATTACAGTGTGTGTGTGGATAGAGGAGTGATTACAGTGTGTGTGGATAGAGGGGCGATTACAGTGTGTGTGGATAGAGGGGCTGATTACAGTGTGTGTGGATAGAGGGGCTGATTACAGTGTGTGTGGATAGAGGGGCTGATAACCATCTGTGCTGCTAGAGGGGTTGTTTACAGTTTGTGTGGATAGAGGCGCTGAGTTCAGTGTTTGTGGAGAGAGGGGTGATTGCAGTATATGTGGATAGAGGGGCTGATTACAATGAGCTTGTGGATAGAGGGACTAATTACAGTGTGTGAGGATGGGCTGATTACAGTGTATGTGGATAGAAAAGTGATTGCAGTGTGTGAGGATAGAGGGGCTGATTACAGTTGTGTGGATAGAGAAGTGATTGCAGTGTGTGTGGATAGAAGGGCTTATTACAGTGTGTGTGGATAGAGGGGCTGATTACAGTGTGTGTGTATAGTGGGGCTGATTACAGTGTGTATGGATAGAGAAGTGATTGCAGTGTGTGTGGATAGAGGGGCTGATTACAGTGTGTGTGGATAGAGGGGCTGATTACAGTGTGTGTGGATAGAGAAGTGATTGCAGTGTGTGTGGATAGAGGGGCTGATTACAGTGTGTGTGGATAGAGGGGCGATTACAGTGTGTGTGGATAGAGGGGCTGATTACAGTGTTTGTGGATAGAGGGGCTTATTACCGATTGTGCATGGTGAAGGGGCTGATTACAGTATTTGTAGATAGATTGGCTGATTACAGTGCGTGCATGTGCGCGTGTGTTTGGGATGGAGGTTGTTAGAGGCACATCACTGAGATTTGTGTCACTCGGGAATATGGACAGCTTCGCTGAAACCTCAGTGGCCAGTAACTATCACATGTTATGTTCTATGCCTGGTCACAAGCACTCCACTTTCCACTTGCCCAGATTGAGAGGTGCGCACCTCCACATTCAGGTAGCTTACTTACCTTGTGAATTAAATCCATTTTATTTTAAAGTTGTTTTAGGTGTAGCAGAATCTACAGTGAAACTACACCCTTTGGGAATTTTAATATTATTTTGTGTCACTTGCAATCCACAGTAGACATTTAACTTGTCTCACATTAAAATCAATTATGTCAAGATGGCCTTTAGGGAACATCGGTGTGATGTTGATGGTGTGATTTGGGTTAGGTTCCAGTTTGAGGACTTAACTGAGAGCCAGATTCAGTTAGTTTTTTTCTCTCTCTAATTTATAGCTTCCAAATATAGATTATTCATATTTAACTGTGAGCATTCAGTATTTGTCATGTATAATTTCTGGGTTGTCACGATCTGTGCAAAGCTTGTAATGCCAGCCAGCTATTGTTATTGTTTTTACCCAGTCCTATCTTTCATTTGTGGTACAAAGGCAGTTTCTATAAACAGGTTATGCTTCTGTGCACAGAAATCTTTGGGCAGAATCGCCCAAGAGTTACAATAAGTGGGGAGCTGGCGGGAAAAGGGACGTTTTACCCGTCGGCTGCAATGGCAGCTTTTCACACTGTATCATCCCAATCCCTCCTCATTAATCATACGTTCTTGTGAAACATTGGCGGGTGGCCTCCAATTCGCCCGCCACACCATCACCCCGCCGCTTCATTATGCTGGGTGCCATATTTAAAGTGCGGCTGCGTGCACACCTCTCAGTGTTTCCAGCACACGATTGCTGCAAAGAAGACATGGCCCTGAAAGGCAAAAAGACTGCAGCCCCCCGATTCAGTGACATGTCCCTGGAATGCCTTTTGGATGCAATTGAGGCCTACTGTGATGCCATCTCTCAATGCAAATGTGAGTGCTCTCTCTCCTGCTTTTGACTCTGCTGACACGCACTAATTATCTCTACTTTGGTTCACAGGGAGCTCTGCCAAGCGACCAACATGCTCAGCCAGTCAGTCCCTCAGCTCCTTCCAGGTCCTCACCTCCAGCCAAGAGGACACCTCCTCCATTGAAGAGCTGGAAATAAACAGTGTGGAAGACCCGTCACAGCGCTTACCCACACTCTGCACCAGCGCAGAGACACACACCTCAGTGGGACCTAGATCTAGAGCAGGCTCAAGTTCACAACCTGGTGCTCACTGCACAGACATGTGTCCACAGCAGGAGGAGGCAGTTTCAGACGAGCTGCTTGGCACTCGGAGGACTGCTGAGGAAGAGACATTTGTGAGGTCCTAGTCAGATGACAAGCCTCTAGATTCAGCCTTCCAACTCATTGTGGAGAGTTAGCAGAAGGCCGGGGAACATCATGCAAAGCTGTTGGAAGCCCTCAACAGATTGGCACGTGATCCGGAGAGGCACGTGTCCGCCTGCTCTCTGGTGAAGTGGTGCCCACATATACGCGCATGGGAGTCTCCATGGGGAGGATGGCGGACGCCATGGAGACCCTCGTCCAGCAGAACGTGGAGATGCACACAGGCCTGCACTCCATCGCGGTCGCCATGGGTGAGTTCCTGCAGTGGTGACACAAAATGGAAACTGGGCACCTTGACGTCCCTCCAGGTGCACCTTCCCCTCAAGGAGTCAGGCTGGCCGATTGCAAACTAGTTTCACGATGTTGTGCAACCGATTTCTGGGCTTCTTGCCATATTGTCCGCTGATGCCCACCATTATGCCCGATCCAGCAGGTGCAGAATACTCCACCTTTGCCTTATCTCTGCTGTACCTGAGATAGTTTACTAGAATTAACAATTACCTCTTACCGATGATAATATTAAACACTGGTGATCATGTGGAATAACTATTATATTATCCTGACTTTCAAAAACTAAACACTGTAAAGTGACATCTACAGGCTGAAACTAATAGCAATACTTATTTCCAAGTTAAATAATACACAATAGATTTGATATGCAGCAAGGTACTGACAGAACAATATTTAATATAAAAATAGAATCAGCCCACAGGGGATTAAGATTGTTTTAAATCTTATTCCATACAGTTTGATAAGCGAGAGGACTTTAAGATGAAAGGCTTTCTTTACAAAATGTTGTACCTGGATGATGTGACTTTCCAGGTCATGGATTTGGGAGTGGAAAAAATTCTTGACACTGTTGTGAACTTGCACTCATTCACCTGGATCTGACCATCTCCATTCTTGACAATGTGGTTGTTTAAGTGATGAGGCAACTGCATGCACCTGTAGCATTGCAACAATGTACTATTTCAGAATTCCTGAATTTTTACCAAAGCTAGTTTATTAAACAACTTAAAAACAAGACTACTCCTGTATATTACATCAACAGACATTGGGCTGTCAGTGAAGCTTTTACAGGACTTCAACATGTAAGGAGCAGGTGGAAAAGGGCACATGAAATAGAGTTTTTCTAATATCATCTTTTAAGGAAGTTCAGAGAGCTGTGAGGTATCTAAGTGCAAGCAAAAATGGAGGGTATATGTGAAGGGAGAGTCGATGGTGGGAATTGCTTTAGATGAAAAAAGGCCAAGGAGATCAGCATGCATCAGAGCATGACGACTTACACCTGCCATTATGCCAGCAGCCATATCTGCAGAGTCCGCCATGCATACCTGTTAATAGCAATAGGAGGAATTGGCTTCACAGGTTCAGGGTCATTACAAATCCAGTCAGAGATCTGTGTCTTCTCCTGCAAGAAAAACTTTGGCTATCCTACCCCACAGGAATAACTCTGTTGGTACTAGTTAAGGTCACCTCCTCCATCAATTTTTTCCACTATCCCCTACCAGGCACATGCGGGGAAAATTCCTGACCTGCAAGACCCAACTTGGGAGAAACTTCCCTGAACAGTTGAATTTTCATTCTGGGTGCTAACTGGATTCGGGATCCTGGAAACAGCTCAACGGCAGCTACATGGGCTGCCGGGTGCCAAGGCGGGCTGGTTAAAAGACCTGCCTCAGTGCTCTGGAACTTTGTCCCCCCAAAATAACTCTAAAACCAAAAGCAGCCCTCAAACTCTCACCCCTCACAACCCCCACACACACCCTGTGCCCCACTATGCCAACTCATGCTACTTCATGCACCAACACAACCCCATGGTCTCTCATATCCCCATGCCAATCAATGACATTCTTCATAAAATGTAGTGATCAGAATTGAACACAATACTCGAGTTGAGGCCTAACTAGTGACTTATAAAAGTTTGGCATAACTTGCTTGCTTTTCTACTCTATTCTTCTATTAATAAAGCCAAGGATCACAATTGCTGTTTAAACAGCATTATCAACTTGTCCTAACTCCTAGTCCTGAATGTTCATAAAGTCGGAAAGGACTCCACACCTTAGACAAAATGGCACTGGAGCCCCAGTGCCAGAAGTTCCATCCTGAACCTGGCACCCACCATTTTTGCTGGGAGAGGAACAGGGGTGGGAGGTATTTCAGGCAGTTCATGGAGATAGCAAATATTTTAAAAGTGCAGCTTCCTTCATTCAGAAGCAACAACCAATACCAACTAGAATAACAAGGGCTGCAGACACATTGGAACACCACCACCTGGAAGTTCCCCTCCAAGCTACTCACCACCCTGGCTTACAACTATACCCCGTCCCTTCACTGTCGCTGGGTCAAAATCCTGGAACTCCCTCCCTAACAGCACTGTGGGTATCTACACCACATGGACTGTAGCAGTTCAAGAAGGCAGCAAACCACCACCTTCTCAAGGGCAATTAAGGGTGGGCAATAAATGCTGGCCTAGCCAGCAATACCCAAATCCCATGAATGAATAAGCAAAATAGTCAGTGTGTGGGAATGAAATCAGCCTTTGGGCTTTGCGTGCCAAGTCCCAGGGCTATGCATGGCACACACATCATCGACCCGGTCCAGGGAGGGACAAGGGCTGTGTGAGCAACTGAGATAAGGCACAGCTTGGTGTGCAGAGTGTGGTCATGGTCTTACTGTTACTGGCCATGATCTTGTCTGTCTTGGTACTGGGCTTCAGATCGGATGGTGGGATGGTCAAAGTTAGGGGCGGCACCTGAAACCCGTAAAGGGGGGAAAAAGTAATACAGAGGGGGATATTAGAAACTTTCCTGGGGTGGGGTGGGGGGTGGGGTCTCCCTTGTATGTGACCATTCATACAGCCTCAAAATGGGGAAGGGTGAGGTCCACAGTGGGCATTGGGACATCTGCAGTGATGGGTTCAGGTTGGAGGGTTGGAATATTGACCACGATGACTATGGATCCAGGGTTACTGGGGAGGCTGGAGAATAACGTGAGGGAGCTCTACCTGCACAACATGGGGTTCCAGGAAGATTGGAGGGACACTAACACTCACAGAGGGATGATCGAAGCTGGTCTCATAATAAAATCTTAACACCACCATCTTGGCAATTCGAAGGAATGGCACAGACACAAATCGCAAATGGAAAAGTATCTGGATGGAGGGGTTGGAGTCAGTGTGGGCAGAACCCAGGGCTGTACTTGTGGGCCCATGTCAAGGGCAGGTTCAACCTGCTTGGATTCAAAACATTGAAATGGAGTCAGAGCTGAGATAAAAGAGGGAGATTTCCTTGAGAAGGTTTCATTGGAGTCATTGCCTTTCTTTGCACTTTAAAGAGAGACAGCAGGAGTCACGGGTTTCACAGTGCAGTCATCCCATTTGAGCTTCAACAGAGAGGTATGTGAGAGTGTAACCCAGAAGGGAAAGAAGAAACAGTTTGAACCAGCACTCTTATTTCCCAGTTTTTACTGTTTTTTCATTCTGGGAAATGAGGGCAATCATATTGGAAGCACAGCTGCTACACATGTGCCAGAACAACAAGGAGAGCCTCTAATGGGATTCCCCTAATTGGCATGGACCACAGACCAAAGTTTATCCATTCCTGAAGTGCAAATTAAGGTTGATCAGCATAAAAGATAATAGATTGCAGGAGTGCCTTTGGTAAAGTCGCACATTTTATAATGTGTCCAAAGCTTTCACAAGTTCGGTAGGATTGAGATATAATGAGTCATAGTCAGGGTTTTGTGGGCACTTACGTATGTGAATGTATGCCTCAGTGGCAAGGCTGTATAAGTGAAAAGCTATTAGCACAGACACAGCTCTGAGGCATGACATTGTCTTTCTGTGTGTGAGTGTGGGGTTTACTATATCTGCCCAGTGTTCATTAATCTCTTGCATCTATCATTCCCCAGGGAGAAGGAGGATTCATTAATAGAGCCTGTGGTAAATGCTGCCTTATTGATGGCAATGATCCAATTGAGGAGGTGGAGAAGGGTTCGGTGCCACTGAGCCCAGCTTCGAGAGGAGGCCCAGCCTAAGGTTCATGGACCAGGGGAGCCCCAGCAATAACCAGAGGATGAGGAATTTAGACCCATCTCAGGGAGGTGACTCACATGACCAAGGGTCTACCGAAGGAGGCTTTCCTAGTTGAAGGGTCTCAACGAATACAGGGATGGCTGCTTGGGGATAAGGGGTACCCGCTCAAACAATGGCTCATGACGCCTGTGCTTTGTCACTCGGAGGAGAGATAAAAGGTGCATAGAGCAACGCGATCCATCATCGAGCAGACCATTGGCATCCTGAAGATACGCTTCAGATGCTTGGACCACTCAGGTCTTCAGTACTCTCCACAGACGTTGTCCTGCATCATCATGGTGTATTATACCCTTCACAACCTGGTGCTTCATACAGGGAATCACTTGCCAGAGGGGAGACATGGGGGAGGCTGAGAGCTCCTCGGACGATGAAGAGCAGGATGGACAGGAACCTTAATTTGGAGATGAGGGTCAGCTCCCACGTGAGGGTGCCCTCTATGAAGCACAACATGGAAGTTGTGCCTGTGACATACTGATAGCCACAAGATTCAAGGACGAGTAAGGTGCAGGCAACGGGACACGGCCACATTCCTTCTGTTCCTTACTGCCATGCCTATGGACTGAAAGTCCTTTACAACCGGTGACATCGAGAGCAATCTCAGCATTCGGCCTTGTACCTTCAAACTTCATGATTTACCAGGCCCTGTTCATTTGAAAGGTCAGTGGTGAACCCTCCATTTGGGAAGTGATAGTCTCCACAACAGCGCAGACGCTGACCAAAAATACTTGATGCAGTGGTCACCACCTTTAAGGGAAGGTTTTTGCAGACATTGAGATGCACGTGTGGTTGGAGAGAGCATCATGGCTGCGGGTCTTGTGCTTTTGCATGAACAATGAAGGCAGCCTTCTCATTTGGAGAGGCAATTATAGCTACCCCTCTGAGGCTAGTGTGAACACCTAACTCCATCCTGTCTTGTAAGGTATGGTTGCTAGCACATTTTGTAAACCCTTCAATAAAGAGTTTCACACATCTGCCTGACATGACACAAGGATAAAATAAGTATCATGAGTCAGCTACACATCACGTGAATGTGAGGCTCACAAAGGGAGGCAACAACTGAGTGGGAGAATGGATCACCCTCACACTAAAAGGGCACATAGATGCATATGCACGACGATTTCAAATGACCAGACCATTCTCATGAACAACCAACGTGTTTACAAAGGTGCATGATATAAACAGTGATTGAACACCTGTCACCCAGAAGTGAAATCAAAGCTCCTTAATGTTTCTAACCCTAACATACCTGTAGGTGCATCCCCGACATCCACAGCAGAGGTGGAGGAAGCCTGCTGATAGGGACGTCCTTTTGTCTCTGATGACTTTAGCGGTCATCCTCTAGAGGATTGAGACCTGGAAGGCCCTGGCCTGCTTGGGGCAGATGCACCCTCCCAGGCCAGTACAGCTGGAGGTGACAGGCAGAGGGGATTGGGATTGGTTGGACTCTCTTGAAGTCACTTGGGGCCCTGGGTGTCCATCTGCTGGTCCTTCTCCCTATGGGTGCCTAAGGGCCCCTGCCTGACTCCCTGAGGAGAAGGAACACCAGGAGGGAGCTCAAGGTGCCCCATCCCCCTCTTGCCTAGCCACTGATGGATCCCACCAATGCCCATAGCAATGGAATGAAGGTCTGAGTGCAAATCCTGCAGGATCTACTGGACCAAAATCTCCAAGGTTGTTGCCACCCTTCCCATGGAGATCTTGTGATGCTTGCATGTCAGAGCCATAAAATCAGACAGAACATGGAGGTTCTCATCATACTCCATCTACTTGTTTTCATCCAAATCTTCACTCTAGATTGTTGATTGCATCTTGCAACTCTCCCTGATTTTCCATCGCCTGTTGTTGTACCTCCAGCATGTGTGAGATGGCCATTTTCAGAGGCTCATCACCTGACTCAGACTCAGCAGGTGCCTGTTCTCCAGCAGTTTTCCGATTGCCAGAGAGCTTGGCTGTCACTGCCTCTGACTGCTGTGGAGATGTGTCTGTGAGGTGCTCCTCAGAACATAATGCCGATCCTACTCTACAACTAGGACCCACTGAGGTGTGTGTCTCTGAGCTGGTGGACAGTGCAGGCGAATGGATTGACGGTTTTCTTCGAGTTGATCCTCAGCTTCGTCTTCTGAGGTGGCCTGGAGGATGTCTTTATGTGTGTCTGGACCTGTGGCTGCCTGCTCGAGAGAGGAGATAGATTTAATTCAGAAACAGGCTGAATACAGCATCCCAAGTCAATCACTGAGAACGTCAGGATGTGATCAACTCATGGAGGGCTCATCCGTACTGGCTTGTTGGGAGAGGCCGATTTCACCTTCCCCACAGAACTGATCTCTGTCCTCCCCTGACAAGTCGGCAGCATCCTCCTCGAATTTGGTGAACTCCATTATATCTGCCCTCCCTCTTCTGGCCTGGGACCTCTCCTTCCTGTTATGCGCAAACTTGTCCTGGATGAAGACAAGTAGATGGAATGTGATGATTTGTGATGGGGGAGAGGTTGGGAAACATGCTTGTCTACCGTGTGTGCTGAGCCCTCTCCAGTAAGGGGTGAGGATGAAGTTTGTGCAGCATGATAGATGAGATGCTGGGATGTTAAAGTGTCCGTGAGACAAACAGTGGTGATGTGTCCTCCACTGATATTGTGTGAGACCACTGAGCAGTGTAACCCTTTGAATGCCTGATGCCAATATGAGAGCGGGGCCAGAATTTTCTGGCCCCTCCCATTGGCGGGATCTTCCTTTCCTTCCGAAGTGAATGGACATTTGAATGGCTCCCCGCATTTTCCAACCACCGCAGTATTATTCTTAAAGGTACATTTAAAAAACACGCCAAATAAAACCATATTTACTACAATTCCAAGGGTTAAAAAATCTTGAAGTTAAACACTTGGAACCATAAAGTAAATATAGAAATAATTATGGGTACATAGATAGTCAGATATGTAGACAGACCAAAAATTATCTTCTTATTCCTAAATAACATCCTTCTGGCCTCTCTCCCCAGCTGCCCAACTTTGATCTGGCCCATTCTCCCTGAACAATCTGTTATTGCTCTGTATGGGATTCAGCCTGACCAGACCAGCCCTCAGTTCCTGGTATATTATTCTTTTTCTCTGTTTACCTCCACCTTGTGCTCTAACTCCAACTAGAAATGGCACTTCTCCAATCATAGCAACATTACATCTTTCACAATCCAGGATTTATTTGAGGATTCTTTGGAATTATCAAAACATAGTGAGGGTGAAATTGGTCTTTGGTGAATGCACAAAAAGATGATACAAACCGGCAGCCATGTTTTAAACCATGTCTGATTATCTTCCAATGGAAGTCAACAGAAATGAAAATTGAGCACATTGCAAAAGGGGCTACAGATTTGCTACTGTCCATTTCAAGCTTTTGCTAAAAACCGGTTTCATCCCGGTGTTGAAATTTTAATCAAAGAGGGAAATTAATTGGCTTAAGAAATATTGCACATCATTTAATAAGTCAATGTATCAACTAATTGTTGCGCAGTGAACTATAGTTTTTTCCACTTGAAAACTATTTCCAATACTTAAGGAAACAAATAACAATAGCTAATGATTCCTTTAATACTCATTACTCACACATTTCACACTGAGGCAATTGGGCTCGTGCATCAGTAACATTACATCCATCAATACTTCTAGGAGCATGACTGAATTATAGCCCATTGTTGGTGCAATATTCACTAAACTCGTTAATACTTAAATCAAAATGTTGCAAAAGTATGATTTGATTTTCATGATAATGTGACCTGTAGGAACTGTCAGTTGGTATTTGTAAAATTAATTATAACAACTAAATGTAAACACATTGAGCTGAAGTCATATTATCAGTATCTGTTATGATAACAAAATAAAACTACCAAACAGCAACCGTTAGCAAAAAGAGAAACATATTTTATTTAAAAATGGCAAGGATTAATTGAACAATTAAGTGTCACTGGTATAAGAATGGAGGTAATTTAAATAAATGTTAAAAATGATTTCTAATTTATGTAATTTATTCAGTTGTGGGGATTAGGAGCAATTTCCTCATTCACTCAATTCCTCGTCTAATGCTGAAAAGGCGTATTTTAATAAATTCTTAGTGCTAGACATTTTTTATTCTTGTGATTTATGGAAATACAAATATCAAAATGTATTCAAGCCAGCAGTTTGGGGAAAACCCTGGAGTGTAAAATCGCCATCACACTGAGAGGAAAGATAAATTACCCACCACATGTATGATAGTCCAGAAAAATATATAACTACTACAGTAATAATATTAAATGCCTGTGGTATAAATTGGAGGTTTGTTCAAAATTGCAACAAAAGAATATAGTTAAAATCTTGTTGTGATCTCCTTGGAGAATGATAACTTTTAAGAAGAAATTCAATCTTTCAGTTAATAGCTGAAACAAGAAGTCACGTGTTAAGACGTTCATTATAACAAACTGACTAAAGCACTATTGACTAAATTGGTTTTTTTTAGGCAACTTATGTTTTAAGCTACAGAAAATAACTTTTAACACAACCAAAAAACCCCACTAACAGGTGTACGTTACATTGCCTTTTAAGTCGACATTCAAACCTCCCGGAACTAGTCCAAAATGATTCTTTGCTCCCGAGGGTTTACTTCTGATCATTTTCTTTCCAGTCTGGATAGGGTTTGAGTTTTTCTGGAGACGTATCCCTATAGCAAAAGCTAGGCAAACCTTCAAGCCTCATTTTAACTATCCATGAACCTGGTCTTTCCAACCTGCCCATGAGCTCCCACCCCTATTCCTGTACAGTGAAGCATAGAGACTTTCAGCCTCTAGCTGCTCTATCTTTCTCACACCATGGAAGACTAACTGTGTCTGTGAGTTTTCAGGGATATCTTCGAATTCCGTCCCCTCTCAAAGCCAATGTTGATGGCCATGTGAATCACATGGGCCTTGTATCCAGGTATATTTTTAAATATATATTTGTTCATGAGATGTGGCGTCACTGGCTGGGCCAGAATTTGTTGCCCATCCCTAATGGCCCTTGAAACTGAATGACTTGCTAGGCCATTTCAGAGGGCATTTTTAAGAGTCAACCAAATTACTATGGGTCCGAAGTCATGTGTAGGCCAGACCAGGTAAGGAGGGCAGATTTCTTTCCTTAAAGGGACATTAGGATATTAAATGCTAATTAACTACCCTTGAAAGTCCAAATGTCTTTCACCTTGAAACCAAATGGACAGTTTAAAGCACAACTGTTTAAAACCTGACATTCTCAACTTTTTTCTGGGACTTTGGAGCATCTCAGTCTCTATTAACACACAGGCTGCTGCCATTATCTGCAAGTGTAAACATCTTGCACCTTCTTCTCAGTAAAATAATATGGACCCCCTTTCATCTCTAACAATCAAACCACCCAGACCTGCTGTCAAGCAAACTTCAGAACAGGTCATGTGGCCCCCTTCATTTTATCTTAGATTAAAGACACAGTCCCAAAACTTAATAAACTTATAAACCTCATAATTGTAACAATTTTTCTCAAATTTTAGAATTAGGGTGTAGATAAACAAATGAAAATTAAATTTACTAACCCTTTTAGCTATTGATTTGATGAATGAATGTAATTTCAAGCCACTGCAATAACAACAACCACTTGTAATGTTCAAACACCCACATTTAAAGTTCAAACTCATCCCAAACTGAGCCAAAGAAGGAAATAATAGGAGGGGCAGCCAAAGGTTTAGACAAAGAGACATTTTTCAAGGAAGCTCCTAAAGGAGGAGAAGGGTTTCAAGTGTTTGAGGGATTTAGGAACTTATGTTCTCATTTTCTGAGGGAGGGAATTCCAGGGAGTGGCTGGTGTGACAAAAATGGGGGATTATACAAAAGAGCTCAGAGTCATAGGGATGGAGATTACAGGAAGATTAAAAGTTGGAAGATACAAGGGTAGAGAGAGCTAAAGACATGGAAAGATTTAAATGCAGCTATCAGAATTTTAATCTGATGCACTAATAGTGATGGGCAATGTAGGACATTGCAGATGGGTGTGAAGGAGGATTTGGTGTAAGATAGGATATGGGTAATATGATTTAGATTGAACTGAAGTTTATAAAGTGTGGAGAATGGGAGGCTGGTCAGAGAATACTCGGGTAACTGAATCTGAAGCTGACAAAGGCATGAGCAAGGGTTTCGGTGGGTTGAGTGCAAATTGGCTGAGATAAGGATAGAGGCAGGGACAATTTCAAAGTTTGTGAATGATAAGAAACTTGGAAACATTGTAAATTGTGAGGAGGACAGTGTAGAACTTTAAAAAGACATAGACAAGTTGGTAGAGTGGGTAGATAGGTGGCATATGAAGTTCAATGCGGAGAAGTGTGAGGTGATGCATTTTGGTAGGAAGAATATAGAGAGACAATATAAAATAAAGGGTACAGTTTTTAAGGGTGTGCAGGAGCAGAGGGACCTGGGTGTATATATGCATAGATCATTGAAGGTGGCAGGACAGGTGGAGAGAGCAGTTAGTGAAGCATACAATATCCTGGGCTTCATTAATAGGTACATAGGGTACAAGAGCAGGGAGATTATGCTGAGTTTATGTAAAACACTAGTTAGACATCAGCTGGAGTATTGTGTACAGTTCTGGGCACCACACCAAAGGAGGGACATGAACACATTGGAGAGAGTGCAGAAGAGGTTTACAAGAATGGTTCCAGGGATGAGAACCAGCTATATTCAGCTATGAATATAGGTTGGAAAGGTTGGGACTGTTCTCCTTAGAGAGGAGAAGGCTAATAGGACATTTGATAGACGTATTCAAAATCATATGGTGGCTGGATAGAGAGAAACTGTTCCTGCTCATAAAAGGATTGAGAACGAGAGGGCACATATTTAAAATGATTTGCAAAAGAAGCAAAAGTGATGTGAGAAAAACTTTTTATCACACAGCGAGTGGTTCGAGTCTAGAATGCACTGTCTGGAAGTGCGGTGGAGGCAGTTTCAATAGAGGCATTCAAGAGGGCATTAGATGATTATTTGAATAGAAACAATGTGCAAGGGTACAGGGAAAAGGCAAGAGAATGGTACTGAGTCATAATGTTCATTCGGAGAGCTGGTGCAGACACGATAGGCTGAATGGCCTCCTGCGCCATAATATTCCGTGATTCTGTGATATTTCAGAGGCGGAGATAAGTTGTGTTTGTGATGGAGAAAATGTGATCTTAGATGCTCAGCTTTGGATTAAATAGGATGCCAAGATTATGAACATCATAGTTCAGCTGCAAAATTCTTGTGAATGCGATGGAGTCCATGATAAGAATATTGAGTTTGTGATAGGGTTTGAAGATAATGGCTTTTGTTTTCCTAAGGCTTCACCGGAGAAAGTTTTGGCTCATATAATACTGGTGTTAAAAATACATTTCCTCTCCACAACTATGAAGAGATGGAGCGGTCAAGCAAAGTGGTGGATAAGTAAAGTTGGGTGTCAGTGTTACTTGTGGATGCTGACCCATTGCTTATCTGAGGGAAATGTGGTTTTAGGAGATGAAGGACCAAGAATAAATCATTGGAGGAGGGCCAGATGATGCTGTGAGGGTAGGAAGAGAAGCCAATTGCTACAGATGCTGTGGCTATCATTGGATGGGTTGTTGCAAAGCTGGATAATGGAACACAGGCATTGTGTGACTGTGTTGAAGTTTGTAGAAATGAGTAGGACAATGATGAGAGACAATGTAGCGCAGTTATAGTCACAGAAAATGTTGTCCATGACTTTGATTTGAGCCATTTTTGTACTGCGAGGTACTGAACTAGAACTTTGAAAGGATTTGAACAAAGTTATGGATAAGCTGAGCACAAATGTTGGGCCAGACAATGCATTTAAGAATTCTGGAGAAAGGGATAAAATGGGGATGGAGATTCTTGTGCAATAATCTTTGTAAAATTCATTTCCAAAAGTGTAATCTTAAACTTTGTTACATAAACAAAACCACTTCAAAGATAGGATCTTCATCACATCAATCAGGACAAGTGGAAGATTCTATATTCCCTTAAGTTTGGAAAACTAACAGGTGATCCCACTGAACTGTATAAAACTTTTAGAAGGCTTGATAGGGTAGGTACTGAGACATTATTTTCCCCGGCTGGAGGGTAGAGAACTAGGGGTCATGATCTCAGGATATTGGAGAATTGTGATGAGGAAAAATGTATTCACACCGCAGTAAGAATCTTAGAAATTCTCTTCCTTGGAGGATGTTGGTGATCGGTCAATAGGTATATTCAAGATTGAGATTCATATACTTTTGGGTACTAAGGGAATCAAGGGATATAGGAGTAGAGTGGGAAAGTGGCATTGAGGTAGAAGATCAGTCATGATCTTCTTTAAATGGCAGAGGAGGCTTGAGAGTCCATACGCCCTACTTTTGCTCTTATTTTGTGTGTCCTTATGTTAGGGTTCTGACCACCTAATTTTCAGTTAAGATTTCTTGATAATAATTAATTTCACCTTCTGGTAAATGAAGACATGACTGAGCTTTCACTTGTGTTCACATCTACCAGAAGAAATTTACTCACTGCTTGTTAGAAGGGAGTTTAGCCATTTTGTTCCCACTCAATTTTTCAGTTGGTGTGCGGGTGGCGGGCCTGACATGCTGGCACGTAAAATGATGCGTGATGATGTCGGGCCTGTGCCCCGACGTCATCGCGCTGTCTCACTGTGTTTCATTCGGCGGTCGCACGCTGGAGTCAGCTGCACGCCCATCGAAAACTGATAGGCCTATTAAGGTAATTAACAAACTAATTAGTGTCATTGTTAATGCTGCCCATCCAACCTTAAGGTTGGCGGGCAGGCCAAAAGGCCAAGAGGCCTTTACGTTTTTTAGGAAACCTCATCCACGAGCGGGGTGAGGTTTCCTAAAGCTTTTATGAATCAAAGAAAAAAGTTTGGTGAAATATAAAAACATGTGACACAGTCACATGAGGGGATATGCTTAGTTAATTTTTTTTCCCATTCATTTAATTATTTCAATAGTGATTCAATCTCCCTGAGTCAGCTCCGTGCCTCAGGGAGATTGAAGCGCTCTTTTGCGCACAAAGATCGCGGGCGCTGCGGTCAGCTCTGCGGCCACCCCTGCCTGCTCCCGTCGAGCCCGCCCTCCAACTGAATAATTCAGGCCCAATAACTAGAGGGCACAGATTCAAAATAATTAGCAAAAAGAGTAAGTGTGATTTGAGGGAAAATGTTTTCATCCAGAGGGTGGTTGGAGTCTGGAACAAACTTCCTGAGAGTGTGGTGGAGGCAGGTTCAATTGAGGTATTTAAAAGGGAATTGGATTGCTACCTGAAAAGAGAGAATGTGCAAGGTTACAGGGATATGGCAGGGGAGAGAGACTAGGCGGAATGCCCTTTCAGAGATCCAGTGCAGACTTGATGGGCTGAATGGCTTCCTTCTGCACTGTAAAGATACTGTAATAGAAGGTAATGGCATTTACATAATGAGCAACACTTTTGAAGGCAACAAAATGTGAAGCTTAGAATGCTGCTCGGAGCCTCCCTAATATGAAGATATGTGTTTATCATGATGAATGTTTTGTCATAAGGAAGTCATATTTTAATTGAACATCTCTATATATGCAAATGAGGGAAGCTCTCTGAGGGAATCAGGGCATATCAAAAACATTTGGGCCAGAATCTTCAGGCGGGCCCCGCTCGCCGACGTGTAAAATGACGTGCGGTGACATTGGGCGTGTGTCCCGACATCACCACGCATCATTCAGATCCTCAGTTCAGTAGGTGTGCACTGGAGTTGGCTATGCACCCACCGAACTGTCAAAGGCCTATTAAGGCCATTTAAATATCAATTAAAGGAATTAACAGAGCTGCCTGTCCAACCTTAAGGTTGGCGGGCAGGCGAAGAGCCCAGGTGGCCTTCGCATTTATCATGAAACCTCATCCACGGGTGGGATGAGGTTTCATGAAGATTTTTAAACTTTAAAAAAAATTGTGAATAAAATTCATAGAAATGTCCCAGCTCATGTGACACTGTTTTAATTTTTTTTTTCTTTATTTAAATTTTTCAAAATCAAAATACTCTCCCTGAGGCAGCTCTGTGCCTCAGGGAGATTTCTGTGCTCTTTCACGTGCATGCACGAAAGAGCGCAGGCCCCGACTCAGCCTACTCCCCCTGCCCACACAGGGAGTGCTCAGCGCTTCCGGGTGCGCGTCACACTGGACGGGCCTTAATTGGCCCACCCATGTAAAATGGCGGTGCGCAGCCGATTGCGGGCAGCGATCGGCTGCGCGCCCGCCCGCTCCTGCTCAACCCGCTGTCACAGTGAGAAAATTCTCCCCTTGCTTCTAAACACATATTAAGTAAACTCTGGGGTAAAAATTCATCTTGTATAGTAGCACAAAATGGATAATCGTGAACTGACAGCCTATAGTTAATGGAAAGGATAAATGAGCATACTGTAAAATAGACTGGCCATTCATTATCACCCATTTTACATAATCCCTCAGGGCCAATTTCTACCCCCCTATCTCATTGAACATTGGAATACCAAAATCAAAGTGTGGAACTAATATATAAATCAGACAACAGAAGTCAACCTGAAAAGAAAACTTGACAGCACCTAAATTATCATTACAATTGCACTTTTTAGTGCGACATATAGATTCTTGGGCAAACTCCTGAACCCTGATGAAAAGCTATTGATCAGATTAGACATAAAATTAATTGTCCTGGTCTTTTCACTGGCCAAAGTGTCCACTTTCAAGTGAAGCAATAATCCTTAACAGAAACCATCTGTCTGTGCCAACTTCAGTGAATTGTGAATATTATATGGAAATAAAAGGAACAGCCAACAAGCATCTGCAAATATTTATCAACGTATTTCGAAAACTGATATCCAGGCTCTTCTGTGCCAAAATCCCGAAGCAATTCTGCTGCAGCAGCTATATATTCAAGAAATTAGCAAGCATACTTCATCATTACTTGTAAAGTTGATCACGTTTACTATACACTTGAGCTGCAAAAGCATATTTACTGTGGTAATGTTGGGTTTGAATCGTAAATTCACATTTACTATGGAGAAACTCAGCAAAATTTTTACGAAGCATTTTTTTCAAATGCCTTATTGAATTAACTCTCAGTATATGGGCATTGCTATCAAGGCCAGAATTTATGGCCCATCCCTAGTTGCCCTTCAGAAGGTAGTGATGAGTCTTCTTGAACTGCTGTAGCCTGTGGGGTGAAAGTATCCTCATACTGCTGCTGAGTAGGGAGTTCTAGGATTTTGACACAGGGCTGAATTTTACAGGGTGCTATGGTCTCTAACTGCCCAGCTAAAATGTTAGTGGTGAGCCTGCGCACCAGAGTCACAGCTGCCCCTCAGCAATTTAACACTGGGAGCAGTGCTTTAATTTCAGTACAATTGCTTTAGGGTGAGAATTTCGGCCCTATCTCAGGGGGAAGTCCCGGCTTACCGAGTCCAGCTGTGTAGTCCCAGCAGCACCAGGTGAGAGCGGTGGCAACTTCTGGGAATACAGGCAGTCCTGACAAAGAGGAAACTGGGTATATGGGGCATCACCAAGGCCAGGCTGGCAAGCTCTGGCGAGGGGTGTGGGGAGATAGGTTTGAGATGCTTGAGGGGAACTGTAAAGGGGGAAGGATGACCTTGGGAGGGTTCCTCTGATCAGCACAAGGGACCAGCAAATTGGCTCCTCCCACCCCTGACTTAGCACAAGCCCATGCAGACAAAGGTGCTGGGCTTCCTACATGGTGTGGGCCTCATCCTGCCACCATTAAAATAACATCAGGATGGGATGAGGCCCTTAAGTGGCCATGCTTGGCAGCTCAAGGGCCTCAATAGGCATTAGGGTGGGCTGGCCACTCAACACCATCACCACCCCCCCATAAAATTTAGGAATTGTTTGGGGTGGGCAGGTAGGCAGCGGCAGGCCACGTGCTGGATTTTACAAGCCCCCTTGCCTTCAATCTTTTTGACAGGGGCACATAAAGTCCAGCCCCAGTGACAATGAAGGAACAGAAATGTATTTCGGAGTCAGGATGCTGTGTGACCTGAAGGGGATTTTGTAGGTGATAATGCTGATATACAGCTGCTGTTTGATGGAGGTGATGCCAAAAAGCTTTAGTGAGTTGTTGTTGTGCATCCTATAGATCGTGCACATTGCAGCAATAGTATGCTGATGATAGAGGAATGGATGTTTAAGCTGGTGGATAAGTTGCCTATCAAGTGGGCTGCTTTGTTCTAGAGAGTGACAAGTTTTATGAGTGTTGAACAGCTTCATGCATCAAGGCAAGTGGAGATTATTCCATTCCATCCCTGACTTGTTATTTGTAGGTGCTGAAGCATATTTGAGGAATCAGAAGGTGAGCAACTTGCCACAAAACTCCCAGCCTATGACCTGCTCAAGTACCCATGGCATTTATGTGGCTAGTCCATTTGAGTTTCTAGTCAATTATGACGCCAAGGATGTTATGTGGGAGACTCATGATGGTAATAACTTTGAACTTGTGGTAGATGGTCATCATGTTGCTTTCTGCTTTTCATCCCAAGACTGGATGTTGTCCAGGTTGTGTCGTATGTGGGTATGTAGTATTTCATTATCTGCTGAAATGTGAATGGAGATGAACACTTCTTAATCAACAGTGTATAGCCCTATTTCTACTCTTATGTTGGAGGGAGGTCATTGGTCTAGATGTCTACCCACTAACCTGCTACTTGTATTGACCCAACAATCTCATCATTTCCTACAGCTGGAGCAGAGTGCACCCTCAACAATGTATGATCCTTGTGGTGAGTTAGCTGTCTGATATCTGGATTAGGCACTTTAATCCCCTACTTCCCATGGGATTGTGCACAAATTTCTTCTATAACAAGAATTATAGGAAGGACAATATTTGAGCATGCCTTGCAGAGAGCTGATGGAAGAGGTCAGATGCCTTCATCCTGCTAGAGTGCAGAAAGGGTTGTAAAGTTTTGGTTGTAAACAGTGCTGTTAGGACAGAAGACAAAAACTATGTATCTCACATCGAGCTCACAGTGCAACTATTAAGAAGCTAAAAAGTGTGTTGGTATCATGTTAGCTAAGGGGAAAAAGGAAAATGATCAATGTGTGACATTGGCTGCCTTCATTACATCATTTGCCTAACTCTGGCACTATTCTATGCTTCTCAAGATGCGAGCTGCGCCACTCAGTGATATCTTCCGCAAAATGACAAATTTATCTTTGATTTTTTTCCTGTGGGGACCCAGTACTCTTGGTTACATCTTATCCAGGAGTGTTCACAGAATCACAGAAACTTTACAATGCAGAAGGATGGCATTCAGCCCCCATCAAGTCTTCATTGGCTCTGTAAAAGAGCATTCTACCATTCCACTCCCCTGCCTTATCCCCGTTACATTGCACAGTCTTTCTTTTCAGGTAGAACTCCAATTCCCTTTTGAATCCAAAAGCAAAATTACCTGGAAAAACTCAGCAGGTCTGGCAGCATCGGCGGAGAAGAAAAGAGTTGGCATTTCGAGTCCTCATGACCCTTCAACAGAACTGAGTAAAGTTAGGAGAGGGGTGAAATATAAGCTAGTTTAAGGTGGGGGGAGAGAAGTTTTGGGGGGGGGTGGGGGTCGGTGGGTGGTAGTAGGGACAAGCAAGCAGTGATAGGAGCAGATAATCAAAAGATGTCACAGACAAAGGAACAAAGACATGTTAAAGGTGGTGATATGATCTAAGAGAATGTGCTAATTAAGAATGGATGGCAGGACACTCAAGGTACAGCTCTAGTGGTGGTGGGGTGGAAAGACTGACAGGGCATTACAGATTTAAAAATAATGGAAATAGGTGGGAAAAGAAAAATCCATATAAATTATTGGAAAAAACAAAAGGGAGGGGGAAGGAACGGAAAGGGGGTGGGGATGGGGGAGGGAGTTCAAGATCTAAAGTTGTTGAATTCAATATTCAGTCCGGAAGGCTGTAAAGTGCCTAGTCGGAAGATGAGGTGCTGTTCCTCCATTTTACGTTGGGCTTCACTGGAACAATGGAGCAAGCCAAGGACAGACATGTGGGCAAGAGAGCAGGGTGGAGTGTTAAAATGGCAAGCGACAGGGAGGTTTGGGTCTTTCTTGCGGACAGACCGCAGGTGTCCTGCAAAGCGGTCGCCAGTTTACGTTTGGTCTCTCCAATGTAGAGGAGACCGCATTGGGAGCAACGAATGCAGTAGACTAAGTTAGGGGAAATGCAAGTGAAATGCTGCTTCACTTGAAAGGAGTGTTTGGGCCATTGGACGGTGAGGAGAGAGGAAGTAAAGGGGCAGGTGCTGCATCTTTTGCGTGCCATAGGTAGGGGTTGAGGAGTAGGGGGTGATGGAGGAGTGGACCAGGGTGTCCCAGAGGAAATGATCCCTATGGAATGCCGCCAGGGGGGGTGAAGGGAAGATGTGTTTGGTGGTGGCATCATGCTGGAGTTGGCGGAAATGGAGGAGGATGATCCTTTGAATGCAGAGGCTGGTGGGGAGATAAGTGAGGACAAGGGGGACCCTATCATGTTTCTGGGAGGGAGGAGAAGGCGTGAGGGCGCATGCACGGGAGATGGGCCGGACACGGTTGAGGGCCCTGTCAACGACCGTGGGTGGAAAACCTCGGTTAAGGAAGAAGGAGGACATGTCAGAGGAACTGTTTTTGAAGGTAGCATCATCAGAACAGATGCAACGGAGGCGAAGGAACTGAGAATGGGATGGAGTCCTTACAGGAAGCGGGGTGTGAGGAGCTGTAGTCGAGGTAGCTGTGGGAGTCGGTAGGCTTGTAATGGATATTGGTGGACAGTCTATCACCAGAAATTGAGACAGAGAGGTCAAGGAAGGGAAGTGTCAGAGATGGACCATGTGAAAATGATGGAGGGGTGGAGATTGGAAGCAAAATTAATAAGTTTTTCCAGGTCCCAACGAGAGCATGAAGCCGCACCGAAATAATCATCAATGTACCGGAGAAAGATTTGTGGGAGGGGACCGGAGTAGTACTGGAACAAGGAATGTTCCACATACCCCATAAAGAGACAGGCATAGTTGAGTCCTACTCCGGCCCTCTCCCCCACTAGAGCTGTACCTTGAGTGTCCTGCCATCCATTCTTAATTAGCACATTCTCTTAGATAATATCACCACCTTTAACACGTCTTTGTTCCTTTGTCTGTGACATATTTTGATTATCTGCTCCTATCACTGCTTGCTTGTCCCTACTACCACCCCCCCACCCCCCCAACTTCTCTCCCCCCACCTTAAACCAGCTTATATTTCACCCCTCTCCTAACTTTACTCAGTTCTGCTGAAGGGTCATGAGGACTCGAAACGTCAACTCTTTTCTTCTCCGCCGATGCTGCCAGACCTGCTGAGGTTTTCCACGTAATTCTGTTTTTGTTTTGGATTTCCAGCATCCGCAGTAGTTTTTTGTTTTTATCCCTTTTGAATACCTTGATCGAACTTGCCTCCACCACTCTCTCAGGAAGTTTGTTCCAAACTCCAACCACCTTCCAGGTGAAAAAAAAAATCCTCACCCCACTTTTACTCTTTTTGCCAATTATTTTGAATCTGTGCCCTCTAGTTCATGATGGTCTCTTGAGTGGGAACAGTTTCTCACTATTTACCCTGTGCATGCCCCTCAGAATCTTGAATACCTCTATCAACTCTCCGCTCAGCCTTCTTTTCTCCAAGGAAAACAGTCCCAACCTCTCCAATCTATCTTCATAGCTGCAGTTCTTTATTCCTGAAATCATTCTTGTGAATCTCTTCTGTACTCTCTCCAAAGTCTTCACATCCTTCCTTAAGTACGGCACCCAGAACTGGGCGCAGTACTCCAGGTGAGGCCTAACTAGTGTCTAATAAAAGTTCAACATGACCTCCATATTCTTGTACTCAATGGCTCTATTAATAAAACTTAGGATAATATATGCTTTATCAACCGCTCTCTCAACATGCCCTGCCATATTCAATGACTTATAAACACAGAGGTCCCTCTGTTCCTGCACCTCCTTTAGAGTTTCTCCCCTTACTTTATACTACCTCACCATATTCTCCTTGCCAAATAAATCACCTCACACTTCTTTCCACTGAACTTCATCTGCCATTTGTCTGCGCAATCCACCAACATGTCCATGTCCTTTTGAAGTTCAAGACTCTCCTCATCACAGTTGACAACGTTTCCAATCTTTGTATCATCTGCAAGTTTTGAAATCATGCCCTGAACACCATAGTCTAGGTCATTAATATACATCAGGGAGAGCAAGGGTCCACTACAAACCTTCCTCCAGTGTGAAAAACAACCATTTATCACTACTGCTCTGAGGAAGGGTCATACAGACTCAAAGTGTTAACTGTGTTTCCGTCTCCACAGATGCTGTCAGGCCTGCTGAGTTTTTTCCAGCATTTTCTGTTTTTATTTCAGATTTCCAGCATCCGCAGTATTTTAATCATTTATCACTACTGTCTGTTTCCTGCCACTCAGCCAATTTCTCAATCAAGAGCCTACTTTCCCTTTTATCCCATGAGCTAGAATTTTGCTCACAAGTCTATTGTGTGGCACTGTATCAAATGCCTTCTGGAAATCCATGTACACCATATCAATATCATTGCCCTTATCAACCTTCTCTGTTACCTCCTCCAAAAAAAAATCCAGCAGGTTAGTTAAACATGATTTTCCCTTAATGAATCCATGCTTAATTGTCCTGGACTTGTCTAGGTGACTATTGATTTTGTCCCGAACTATAATTTACAGAAGTTCCCCTATTGACTGGTCTGTAGTTTCTTGCTTTATCCTTACACCCCTTTTTGAACAAGGGTGTAACATTCACAATTCTCCAGTCCTCTGACATCACCCCTGTGTCTAAGGAAGACTGGAAGATTATCACTAGTGCCTCTGCAATTTCCACTCTCATTTCCCTCAGTACCCTTGGATGCATCTCATCCAGTCCTGGTGGCTTATCAATTTTAAATAAAGTTAATCTTTCTAATACCTCAATTGTAATTTTTTCTAGTGTACCAATTACTTTCTCACGTAGGCCTGGGTAGTACCGTCTTCCTTTGTAAAGACAGATGCAAAATATTCATTCAATACCTCTGCTATTTCTCCTGCCTCCATGTGCAGGTCCCCTTTGTTATCCTTAATCGGCCCTACTCTTTCTTTTACCACCCTTTTATTATTTATATGATTATAGGAGACCTTGGGATTCTATTTTATATTCGTTACCTGCCTCTTTTCATGCTCTCTCCATGCTTTTCTTATTAGTTTTTTTCATTTCCCCTCAGGTCCTTCTATATCCAGCCTGATTCTCCATTGTATTTTCTACCTGATATCTGTCATACGTGCACTTCTTCCTTTTCATCTTATCTCTATCTCTCTCGGCATCCAGGGTGCTCTGGATTTATTTGTCCTAATTTTTCCCTTCAAGGGACTATACCTTAACATTATCTGCAATACTTTTTCTTGGAAGGTGGCCCATTGTTCAGGCACTGTCTTTTCTGCCAACATTTGATTCCAACTCACTCGACTCAGATGCATTCTCATCCCATTGAAGTTGGCTTTCCCCCAATAAATTATCCCTGTCTGGATTGTTCCTTGTCCATTTCCATGGACAACCTAAACATTATGATACAATGGTTACTGTTCCCTAAATGCTCTCCCAGTGATATTTGATCCACTTGGGCCAACTCATCCCCCCAGAACCAGGTCCAACAGTGCCTGACGTTTCGTTAGACCAGAAACATACTGCTGCAGAAAATTATCTCGAACACATTCCAAGAACTCTGGCCCCTCTTGTCCCTTTGCACTATTCCTCTCCCAGTCTATATTTGAATAACTGAAGTCCCCCATTATAACTACTCTATAATTCTTACACCTCTCTGTAATTTGTTTCTCTACATCCCTTCCACTAGTTGGTGGTCTATATACTACACTGATCAATGTTAGTGCACCTTTTTCATTCTTTACCTCTAGCCAGAGAGATTCCGTCCTTGACCCCTCTGGAACATAATATGTCCAGTACTGTAATGCCATTTTTAATCAATATTACCACTCCACCGCCACTCCCCACCTTTTTCCTTCCTTTCCTGCCTCTCCTTAACATCTTGTACCCAGGAATACTTAACACCCAGTCCTGCCTTTCTTTGAGCTAGGTCTCTGTTATAGCAATGATTTCATAATTCCATTTGTTAACCTGTGCTTGTAGTTCACCAATATTATTAACCACAGTCTGTGCATTCACATACATGCACATTAACCCTGATTTAGGCTTTTTTACTTTCCCCCTTATTCTGACCCCATCTAATGACTTACTATTGCCCACTCTAATTCTATCAAACTCTCCAAGTATTCTATTTACCTTGATACTACTCTCTGATATATCCTCCTTATCAGTTAACGCTTCTCTGCTTCCCACTGCCAGTTTTTTCTCCTCTGCACTCTGAGTTTCCTATCAAATTCCCATCCTCTTGCCAATCTAGTTTAAATCTTCGCCAACAGTACTAGCAAACTTCTCTGTGAGGACATCAGTCCCAGTCCTGTTAAGGTCTTCTTGTACAGGTCCCACTTTCCCCAGACCTACTTCAATGCTTCAGAAATTTAAAGCCCTCCCTCCTACTCCATTTTTCCAGCCACATGTTGAACTGTTCAATCTTCCTATTCTTATGCTCAATAGCACATGGCACTGAAATAAATCCTGAGAGTACTGATCTTAAGGACCTGCTTTTTAATTCCCTTCCTAACTCCCTAAAACCTTCTTTCAGGGCCACACCCCTTTTTCTACCTATGTCATTGGTCCCAATGTGGACCACAACCTCTGGCTGTTCACCCTCCTCCAAAGGAATGTCCTGTAGTGCTCTGTGACATTCTTGACCCTGGCACCAGGGAGGCAACATACCATCTTGGAGTCACATCTATGGCTGTAGAAATGCCTGTCTGCTCCCCTAGCTATGGAAACTTCTACCACTATAGCTCTTTCACTCTTCCTCCTCCCATCCTGCACAGCTGAGCCACCCGTGGTGCCACAAACTTGGCTCTTGCTACAGTCCTCCGAGGAACCATCTCGTTCACCAGTATCCAAAGTAGAAAAATGGTTAGAGAACAAGATAGCCTCAGGGGATTCCTACACTATCTGCCTGTTTCCCTTAGATACTCTGGTGGTCACCCATTCCCTCTCTGCTTGTGTACTTCTTAACTGCTGTGTGACCACCTCTATAAATGTGCTATCCATTTAATCCTGAGCCTTGTGGATGCACTGCAGTGACTCCAGCCACCGCTCGAGTTTTGCAACCTGGAACTCAAGTTTCTACAGCTGGTGACCCTTCCTGCAGATATAGTCATTGAGGTCACTTTGTGCCTGCACAACCTCCCACATCCCGCAGGATCCACATTCCACATGGCCGAGCTGCCGACATACCATAAACTTTGTTTAAAGTGTTCACTACAGCATGGTGTAATATAATAACTCACCAGTCACTCATTGTCAATCATCTCCTCTGTTCCAAGTCTGGAAAGGCCTATATTTACTAACCAATCAATTTACGGGACTCATGTGACGTCGCTTTTAGATTTTGTCTGTAAGCTCCCAGCTCCCTTTCCGCTGCTGTATGGGCTCCTATGATATTCAATCAGCTTCTTCCCCTGTAGCAAAGTAAGAGTCAGCTACTGGAGGCTGAGGAAGCGTAGAAAAACAAAGGAGCACCTCCTTCCCCTCTTCAGCAAACTCCCTCACTCACCAATCTCCAACTTAAGCACTCTAATGCAGCCCAAAGCATAACTTCAGTGCAGACAAGCAGCACTGAAGAAGGCCTTTTTTGTGCTCCCTGATTCAATCTTCTAAAACCAGTCTATGTCAGTTATCTAATTAACTAGTTGCAGCTCCAAGGAGAGTCTGTAAACCTTTGTTTTAAAGCTGGAATAAAACACACTTCTCCCAACCCCAAGAGAAACTTTTAGTCATTTGTTCTCCTCTCTTCTTTGAGTGCCTATGCCAGGTGCACTTCAAAATCACATATGGATCACCTATTACAGCCATCTGAGCAAACACGCAGGAAGGAACTTAATGGCCCACCATCACAACCATTAAATTGCACCCACTCTGGCAAATACTCCTATTTAATTGCTGCTCCTCCAACCTGCTGCTGCATTATTTTGCCATTCCTGGGTCTTTCAAGGCTACACCACTAAGTTAACCCCTTCCAGCTTGTTACTCCTGTTTTACATGTAATTTGTGCTATGGGGCCACTGATGGAGATCAAAATGACCTGGTGCCACAGTTAATGCAGAGTTAGCACTACGAAAGGTTGACTTGCAAAGGTCCCACCTCAAACAACACACCGGATTAAACTGGTTCATTGATTTTCAAAACCATTTTTTCAATGTTAAATAATACTGAGCCCATCAAAGGTTTAATGCAGAAAAATAGTTCTTGTTGTATATTGTCATTATCACAGTTACACTGGTGAAGATTGGATTTATTGATAAGAAAGCCACAGGAAAACAGTAAACCTTTACATATGCCAATACATTGTCAAAGGGTACTTGAGCACCCTGCATATTTATCAAGTCATAACTAATTCAGTTCACTGCACCTCTTTTACTGTTGAATAATAGCAATAATTATATTTCTGGAATATTGTACAAATTTTATATAAGATTCTTTCCTAGAGGGTAGGCAATACAATAGTCAAAATTAATGAGAACAGCAAGACAGTTATTTTAAATGATTAGAAATGGCTTATTTGATGTTGTCCACCTGCAGCCATCAAAATAAGTAATTCAAAAATGTATCCTTTTTTTATTATACTGAGGATACAAAATCATATGTATTTCCATGTTGTATAGATTGAATGTTCATCACCATCATCATCATCATCTTATTAAATATAGATACAAATCATTCAGACCTTGAGCTTGGAGATGAATAAAGTGCCAGATAACGATCTAAAAATACCAAAGAAACTGGCATGTTTATTCTGGGGTAATTTTGACTTTGGATGATAGTTTACAATAGGTGAAATTGGCTCCACCACTCATTAAACACCTTTCTTGTTTTTGTTTCTATTGTAGTCAGTGCTGGTGAAAATGGGGAAAGCTGTTTAACAGATGACTGAGCCAACATTGACTGCTTTACACTCTTGTCCTGAGTCAAAATTACCCTCTATATATCTAAACAGGCCCATTAATTCTAGTCACTACAGTCAACTCAATGCCTGCTGCTGACAATTGATTGTTGTGATTGAACTTACCATTTTGTAGCCATCAAGACATTGATGAACATGATCAAGGCATAAAATTACAAAGAGATTATGAGATGAGGTGAATAGGCAAACTGTGGCAAATGGATTTCAATGTAGGCAAATATAAGGCCATCTACCCCAGACCTAAAAAGGGTAGAAATGGCAAAAAGCTAGAAATGATGGAGATCCAAACACACTTGGGGATTTGGGTGCAGGCGATTAAAATATAATGAAAAGGAGCAGAAAATAATCAAAAAGGCTTTGGAATGCTGCCTTTTATATCTAGGGGACTAGAATATAAGGGTGCAGAAGTCATGCTTCCGCTGTATAAAGCCATGGTTAGACTACATCAAATGAAAGATGTAATGGCCTTGGGGGGAGTGCAGCATAGATTTGCCAGAATGGTATCTGAATTGGAAGGATTAAATTACGAGGAAACATTACAGAGACTAGTGTTGTATTTCCTTGAATTTAGAAGGCTGATGCATGAGTTGAACAATGTTTCCAATATATTTAGGGGAACAGATAGACTTGGATGCGAAAAAAAAACTATTTCTGCAGATTGGGGAGTCTAGGATTAGGGGGGCATGTTCAAAAATTTGAAGTCAGATCTTTCAGGAGTGAAATTAGAAAACACCTCTTCCAACAAAGGTTGGTAGGAACAGAATTACCTGGAAAAACTCAGCAAGTCTGGCAGCATCGGCGGAGAAGAAATCAGTCAACGTTTCGAGCCCTCATGGCCCTTCAGCAGAACTGAAGCATAGTTTCAACAAGGGAGAAATATAAATTGGTTTAAGGTGGGTGGGGGGGAAGAGACACATTGAGGGTGTGGTGTGAGCAGATAATCAAAAGATGTCAGAGACAAAAGGGTCAAAGAGGTGTTGAAGGTGGCGGTCTTTGTCTGAGAAAAGTGCTAATTAAGAATGCAAGACAGGATATTCAAAGTACAGCTCTAGTGGGGGTGGGGTGGAAAGACTAAAGGTTTTAGTTTTAGATTTAAAAATAATGGAAATAGGTGGGGAAAGAAGAATCTATATAAATTATTGAAAAAAAAGGCGGGTGGGGGGGGAAAAAGAAACGGGGTGGGGATGGGGGGAGGGGGGTTTAAGATCTAAAGTTGTTGAATTCAATATTCAGCCCAGAAGGCTGTAAAGTGCCTAGTCGGAAGATGAGGTGCTGTTCCTCCAGTTTGCGTTGGGCTTCACTGGAACAATGCAGCAAGCCAAGGACAGACATGTGGGCAAGAGAACAGGGTGGAGTGTTAAAATGGCAAGCGACAGGGAGGTTTGGGTCTTTTTTGCGGACAGACCGCAGGTGTTCCGCAAAACGGTCGCCCAGTTTGCGTTTGGTCTCTCCAATGTAGAGGAGACCGCATTGGGAGCAACGAATGCAGTAGACTAAGTTAGGGGAAATGCAAGTGAAATGCTGCTTCACTTGAAAGGAGTGTTTGGGCCCTTGGACGGTGAGGAGAGAGGAAGTGAAGGGGCAGGTGTTGCATCTTCTGCGTGGGCATGGGGAGGTGCCATAAGTGGGGGTTGAGGAGTAGGGGGTGATGGAGGAGTGGACCAGGGTGTCCCGGAGGGAACGATCCCTACGGAATGCCGTCAAGGGGGGTGAAGGGAAGATGTGTTTGGTGGTGGCATCATGCTGGAGTTGGCGGAAATGGCGGAGGATGATCCTTTGAATGCGGAGGCTGGTGGGGTGATAAGTGAGGACAAGGGGGACCCTATCATGTTTCTGGGAAGGAGGAGAAGGCGTGAGGGAGGATGCGCGGGATATGGGCCGGACACGGTTGAGGGCCCTGTCAACGACCGTGGATGGAAAACCTCGGTTAAGGAAGAAGGAGGACATGTCAGAGGAGCTGTTTTTGAAGGTAGCGTCATCAGAACAGATGCGACGGAGGCGAAGGAACTGAGAGAATGGGATGGAGTCTTTACAGGAAGCGGGGTGTGAGGAGCTGTAGTCGAGGTAGCTGTGGGAGTCGGTAGGCTTGTAATGGATATTGGTGGACAGTCTATCATCAGAAATTGAGACAGAGAGGTCAAGGAAGGGAAGAGAAGTGTCAGAGATGGACCATGTGAAGATGATGGAGGGGTGGAGATTGGAAGCAAAATTAATAAATTTTTCCAGGTCCCGACGAGAGCATGAAGCAGCACCGAAGTAATCATCGATGTACCGGAGAAAGAGTTGTGGGAGGGGGCCGGAGTAGGACTGGAACAAGGAATGTTCCACATACCCCATAAAGAGACAGGCATAGCTGGGGCCCATGCGGGTACCCATAGCCACACCTTTTATTTGGAGGAAGTGAGAGGAGTTAAAGGAGAAATTGTTCAGTGTGAGAACAAGTTCAGCCAAACGGAGGAGAGTAGTGGTGGATGGGGATTGTTGGGGCCTCTGTTCAAGGAAGAAGCTAAGGGCCCTCAGACCATCCTGGTGGGGGATGGAGGTGTAGAGGGATTGGACATCCATGGTGAAGAGGAAGCGGTTGGGGCCAGGGAACTGGAAATTGTTGATGTGACGTAAGGTGTCAGAGGAATCACGGATGTAGGTGGGAAGGGACTGGACAAGGGGAGAGAGAAGGGAGTCAAGATAACGAGAAATGAGTTCCGTGGGGCAGGAACAGGCTGACACGATCGGTCTGCCAGGACAGTTCTGTTTGTGGATTTTGGGTAGGAGGTAGAAGCGGGCCGTCCGAGGTTGGGCGACTATCAAGTTGGAAGCTGTGGGAGGAAGATCTCCAGAGGAGATGAGGTCAGTGACAGTCCTGGAAACAATGGCTTGATGTTCTGTGGTGGGGTCATGGTCCAGGGAGAGGTAGGAGGAAACGTCTGCGAGTTGACGCTCAGCCTCCGCGAGGTAGAGGTCAATGCGCCAGACAACAACAGTACCACCCTTGTCAGCGGGTTTGATGACAATGTTGGGGTTGGACCTGAGAGAACGGAGTGCAGTGAGTTCAGAGAGAGACAGATTAGAATGGGTGAGAGGAGCAGAGAAATTGAGACGGCTAATGTCACGCCGACAGTTCTCAATGAAAAGATCAAGAGAAGGTAAGAATCCAGAGGGAGGGGTCCAAGTGGAGGGAGAATATTGGAGGTGGGTAAAAGGATCCGTTGAACGGGGAGAGGACTCCTGCCCAAAGAAGTGAGCACGGAGACGAAGACGGCGGAAGAAGAGTTCAGCATCATGCCGAGCCCGAAATTCATTGAGATGAGGGCGTAAGGGTATGAAACTAAGTCCTTTGCTGAGCACTGAACGTTCAGCATCGGAGAGGGGAAGGTCAGGGGGTATAGTGAATACGCGGCTGGGGCTGGGATTGGAAGATGGGGTGAGGACGGAGGGACAAGCAGGGGTGGAGGGTCCCCGATGGGTGTTGGAGTCGATGAGTTGTTGGAGCTTGCGTTCCTTAGCACTTGAGAGAAAGAGAAAAAGTTTCTTGTTGAGGCGACGGATGAGGCGAAGAATAAAATGAAACTGGGGGCACGCGCAGCTTTGAAAAAGGGTGCGGCGGTGCTGCTGGAGGGAGAGGTCGAGTGTGTTCATATGGCGGCGCATGGCACTGAGTGTGGATCTCAGAATGCGACGGGAACAGCAGTCCGAGAAACGTTTTATGTCCCGGAGATACCTGTAATCCTGGGTGGGTTCGAAACAAGAGGGATGGAATTTCAGTTGAAATCCACGTGGGGTGAGTCGGAGACGGAGACAGTCACTGAGAAAGGAGATATGGCTGTGAAAGCGGGTTTTAGTAAACACCTTGTCAAACACCAGGAGAGAAATGGAAAGCAATGAAGGTGAGCAGGGCAGAAGAGACAGTCGGAAATCCTGTCGGAGGACAGAACCATACTTCTTCCAAGAGGGCATTTTTTTGAAGAGAGGTGGCAGTCAATCAAACACAAAGATAAAAACAAAAAGCTAAAAGCTACTGCGGATGCTGGAAATCCAAAACAAAATAAAAACAGAATTACCTGGAAAAACTCAGCAAGTCTGGCAGCATCGGCGGAGAAGAAATCAGTCAACGTTTCGAGCCCTCATGGCCCTTCAGCAGAACTGAAGCATAGTTTCAACAAGGGAGAAATATAAATTGGTTTAAGGTGGGTGGGGGGGAAGAGACACATTGAGGGTGTGGTGTGAGCAGATAATCAAAAGATGTCAGAGACAAAAGGGTCAAAGAGGTGTTGAAGGTGGCGGTCTTTGTCTGAGAAAAGTGCTAATTAAGAATGCAAGACAGGATATTCAAAGTACAGCTCTAGTGGGGGTGGGGTGGAAAGACTGCGCGAGGCTGAGCGTCAACTCGCAGACGTTTCCTCCTACCTCTCCCTGGACCATGACCCCACCACAGAACATCAAGCCATTGTTTCCAGGACTGTCACTGACCTCATCTCCTCTGGAGATCTTCCTCCCACAGCTTCCAACTTGATAGTCGCCCAACCTCGGACGGCCCGCTTCTACCTCCTACCCAAAATCCACAAACAGAACTGTCCTGGCAGACCGATCGTGTCAGCCTGTTCCTGCCCCACGGAACTCATTTCTCGTTATCTTGACTCCCTTCTCTCTCCCCTTGTCCAGTCCCTTCCCACCTACATCCGTGATTCCTCTGACACCTTACGTCACATCAACAATTTCCAGTTCCCTGGCCCCAACCGCTTCCTCTTCACCATGGATGTCCAATCCCTCTACACCTCCATCCCCCACCAGGATGGTCTGAGGGCCCTTAGCTTCTTCCTTGAACAGAGGCCCCAACAATCCCCATCCACCACTACTCTCCTCCGTTTGGCTGAACTTGTTCTCACACTGAACAATTTCTCCTTTAACTCCTCTCACTTCCTCCAAATAAAAGGTGTGGCTATGGGTACCCGCATGGGCCCCAGCTATGCCTGTCTCTTTATGGGGTATGTGGAACATTCCTTGTTCCAGTCCTACTCCGGCCCCCTCCCACAACTCTTTCTCCGGTACATCGATGATTACTTCGGTGCTGCTTCATGCTCTCGTCGGGACCTGGAAAAATTTATTAATTTTGCTTCCAATCTCCACCCCTCCATCATCTTCACATGGTCCATCTCTGACACTTCTCTTCCCTTCCTTGACCTCTCTGTCTCAATTTCTGATGATAGACTGTCCACCAATATCCATTACAAGCCTACCGACTCCCACAGCTACCTCGACTACAGCTCCTCACACCCCGCTTCCTGTAAAGACTCCATCCCATTCTCTCAGTTCCTTCGCCTCCGTCGCATCTGTTCTGATGACGCTACCTTCAAAAACAGCTCCTCTGACATGTCCTCCTTCTTCCTTAACCGAGGTTTTCCATCCACGGTCGTTGACAGGGCCCTCAACCGTGTCCGGCCCATATCCCGCGCATCCTCCCTCACGCCTTCTCCTCCTTCCCAGAAACATGATAGGGTCCCCCTTGTCCTCACTTATCACCCCACCAGCCTCCGCATTCAAAGGATCATCCTCCGCCATTTCCGCCAACTCCAGCATGATGCCACCACCAAACACATCTTCCCTTCACCCCCCTTGACGGCATTCCGTAGGGATCGTTCCCTCCGGGACACCCTGGTCCACTCCTCCATCACCCCCTACTCCTCAACCCCCACTTATGGCACCTCCCCATGCCCACGCAGAAGATGCAACACCTGCCCCTTCACTTCCTCTCTCCTCACCGTCCAAGGGCCCAAACACTCCTTTCAAGTGAAGCAGCATTTCACTTGCATTTCCCCTAACTTAGTCTACTGCATTCGTTGCTCCCAATGCGGTCTCCTCTACATTGGAGAGACCAAACGCAAACTGGGCGACCGTTTTGCGGAACACCTGCGGTCTGTCCGCAAAAAAGACCCAAACCTCCCTGTCGCTTGCCATTTTAACACTCCACCCTGTTCTCTTGCCCACATGTCTGTCCTTGGCTTGCTGCATTGTTCCAGTGAAGCCCAACGCAAACTGGAGGAACAGCACCTCATCTTCCGACTAGGCACTTTACAGCCTTCTGGGCTGAATATTGAATTCAACAACTTTAGATCTTAAACCCCCCTCCCCCCATCCCCACCCCGTTTCTTTTTCCCCCCCCACCCGCCTTTTTTTTCAATAATTTATATAGATTCTTCTTTCCCCACCTATTTCCATTATTTTTAAATCTAAAACTAAAACCTTTAGTCTTTCCACCCCACCCCCACTAGAGCTGTACTTTGAATATCCTGTCTTGCATTCTTAATTAGCACTTTTCTCAGACAAAGACCGCCACCTTCAACACCTCTTTGACCCTTTTGTCTCTGACATCTTTTGATTATCTGCTCACACCACACCCTCAATGTGTCTCTTCCCCCCCACCCACCTTAAACCAATTTATATTTCTCCCTTGTTGAAACTATGCTTCAGTTCTGCTGAAGGGCCATGAGGGCTCGAAACGTTGACTGATTTCTTCTCCGCCGATGCTGCCAGACTTGCTGAGTTTTTCCAGGTAATTCTGTTTTTATTTTGTTTTGGATTTCCAGCATCCGCAGTAGCTTTTAGCTTTTTGTTTTTATAAAGGTTGGTAGGAGTTTGGAACTCACTTCTGGAAATCTTCCAAATAATTAGGGCTGAAATTTGAACATAAAAAAAAGCAAAGGCTATCAGGAGCAGAGCAGAGCAGCAGTTGTAATTGGCATGCCAGAGCCGGCAGCAGCAGAGCCTATCAGAAGAGTGGCAGATTTAAACAGCATGCAAGGCTGGCAGCAGCTGAGGTTATAAGGAGTAGAGAGGTCAACACCAGAGAAACAAAGGGAAAACCTTAAAATGTATCACCAAATTCAGCAAAACATGTGAAGCAGCAGAGGTAAGTTACAGCTATGTATTAAGCTTTTTTGTGTTTTTAGTGGTTAGCGTTTGATTTTTGGTGTTAGCTAAAGAGTTAAATAATGTAAAATCTAAGAAGCATTTACAAATAAATATAAACTAAAGCCTTGAGCAGCAGGGAGAGAAGTAAAAAGTACCTAAAGTGATGATAGCACTAGGGAAGGAGCTGATTGGTAAGTAGCTGATGAATATTAGTTTTTATCCCCAGATTATTTCCTGTAAGTTTAAGACATAGGGCTGAATCAGCCCAGATTTGCACTAAGTGTGGCAGCAGGCAGGTAAAACAATGTTTTACCCGCTGGCCACGATGGCGGGTTTTCACGCTGTATCATCCCAAACCCGCTGCATTACTAATGCATTCCCGGGAAACGCCATTTCTATCGAGGGCTGGCTCTCATTCGCCTACCACACCATCACCTTGTCGCTTCATCACACCTAGCACAACATTTAAAGTACAGCCGCACTCAGTGCTTCCAGCCCAGGACTGCAGCAAAGAAGACATGGTCCTAAAAAGCAGAAGACTGCAGCCCTCGAGCACCTTATAGATGCCGGGAGGCCTGCTGTGATGTCCTCTACTCCCGTCCTGGCCGCAGGAGGGGCATTTACATTACCACATTACTTGCTAGGCAATGGCAGTGGTGATCAGTGCCAATGCCGCACAGAAGAGGTTGGCCATCCAATGCAGCTAGAGGATGAATGATCTCATACGTGCAGCCATGGTATGGCAACCATCTCATCACTCTAAACTTACACACTCAAGCCCATCACATATTCACTGGCATCTTAGGCACTGCCAGCTCAAGGGACATCATCACCCATTCTTACACATATACCCTCACATGTCAATCTGGCCTCATCTTCTCTGGAGACTGTCTCATCAGCCCTCACCATCTTGAGGCAACTTGCACAGATCAACATGTGCCCCCCGCCCCACACGCCCTTGGATACCCTCCTTCCCCAGTACAGTCCTCGCCCTGCAGCCTCTTCCCTTGCCTGAGGCCACTTCTCCCCCTTCCCCAAGAAAGACTTTGCCCTGCAGCCAATGAAAAGCCACCCACATATAGCTGGTCTGGTAGGTAGAGACCCACCCATGAGCCACCCTAAAAGTGATGTGGTGCTGTCTGTGAAGCCTGGCGCTGATGAGTGCAAGTGCTGACTGAAACAAGGTAGACAAATGAACTTTGAAGTCCCGAGCGAAGTGCTGCCCGCCAGGTGGACATTGCCTTTGCACTGTTGTGAAACAGATCGGCGTGTTTTCCTGCTAATGTGGGTGGACGATCCAGCGGGGGGATGAACCTGGAGGGCTGGTCTTACAATGATATACTGATGTATTAATATGAGGTTCCCGATGTCCGAAGGCAGGAAATGCAACCCACCATTGGCGTGCTGAGCGGATGATCACAAACTGGTTTCACGCCATTGTGAAACCAATCATGCCATATTGTCCACTCATGCCACCGAACACACCTGACAGCAGCAGGCACAGAAAATACCAGCCATAGTCTAATAACAGAGGTATGGCAGGGTACTTCAGTCCTATGGAATGTGCATCATGTGCCATGTGGGAACTCCAGGACACTTCTCATGTCCAGGCAACTACTGTGGCAGCAAATGTTGTCAGCTGGAGGTTCCTGAGACTAATAGCACCACTCAGGAGGTGACTACCCTGCAACATAACATTTGCAAGCAGGCAGGAATGGGTGACTATGATACAGACAAGGAGGACCAGACAAGTAGCACAGGAGTCCGCTAAGTTAATTTCACTTTCGAACCAGCATTCAGCTGGTGAAGGCAAAGGTTCTACTGTGCAGTACAGCCTGAGCCAAGTCCACAGTATCTTGGGTGGTATTTGGGGTGAACAGATGCCTTCAAAATCTGGACTGGGGTCAAGCAAGACTGTCTAATAATCCTTATATTATTTACAATCTACCTGACTTTGGCTATTCACCTCACCAAACATAACAGTCCTCTGCAATCAGTACTTTTTTATTTATTCATTCACGAGATGTGGGCATCACTGGCTAGGCCAGCGTTTATTGCCCATCCTTAATTGCCCTTGAGAAGTTGGTGGTGAGCTGCTTCCTTGAACCACTGCAGTCCCTGTGGTGTATGTACACCCACAGTGCTGTTAGGAAGGGAGTCCCAGGATTTTAACCCAGTGACAGTGCCAGGATGGTGAGTGAATTGGAGAGGAATTTGCAGGTGGTGTTGTTCCCATGCATTTGTGCTGCTCTTGTCCTTCTGATGGTAGAGGTCGCAGGTTCGGAAAGTGCTTTGAAAGGAGATTTAGTGAGTTAATACAGCGCATCTTGTAAATTTACACATTGCTGCTACTGTGTGTCGGTGGTGGAGAGAGTGAATGTTGCAGGTGGTGAATGGAGTGCCAATAAAGCAGGCTGCTTTGTCCTGGATGGTGTTGAGCTTCTTCAGTACTGTTGGAGCTTCACTCACCCAGTCAAGTGGGGAGTATTCCATCACACTCCTGACTTGTGCCTTGTAGATGGGAATTCAGGAGGTTGGTTACTCGCCACAGAATTTCCAGCATCTGACCTGCTCTTGTAGCCACAGTAATTTATGGCTTGTCCAATTCAGCCTCCGGTCAATGGCAACCCCCAGGATGGGGGATTCAGCAAAACTAATGCCATTGAGTGCCAAGGGGAGATGGTTAGATTCTCTCTTGTTAGAGACGGTCATTGCCAGGCACTTGTGCGGCACACAAGTTACTTGCCACTTATCAGTCCAAGCCCTGGATATTGTCCAGGTCCTGCTGCATAAGGACATGGACTGCTTCAGTATCTGAGGAGTTGCGAAAGGTACTGAACATTGTGCAGTCATCAGCGAACAGCTCCACTTCTGACCTTGTGATTGAAGGAAGGTCATTGATGAAGCAGCTGAAGATGGTTGGGCCTAGGTCACTACCCTGTGGAACTCCTGTAGAGATGTCGGGAGACAGAGATGATTGACCTTCAGCAACCGCAACCATCTTCCTTTGTGCTAGGAATGATGCCATTAAATACCAACCAGATGGAAAACTCTTTACCCTCAGTCACCTCTGTGACAAAGATAAACTGACCATCATTGACATAATACATGTTTTACAGTTTGTGGATGAGTGCAGTGTTGTTGCCCACTCTGCACCAGATTTGCAAGCCACTTTTGATCTCTTCAATTCTGCATACAAGAAACTCGGTCTGTCCTTGAATGTTGCCTAAACAAAACTCACATATCAACTCACACCTTGTCAGTCAAACATTCCACCTCCTATATATATTAAAGGAGAGACTCTGGAATATGTTGAGCACCTCCCATGCATTGGCAGCCAGCTTTCTCAAAAAACCACCACTGATGAGGAGATCTATCACAGGATCAGCTACATTAACTCAGCCTTCTATAAACTATGGCAGTGAGTGTTTGACAGCAAAGACCTCCACAAGTCATCAGGTGTCCTAGAGCAGAGTTCTCCCCCTGTCAGGGGGGAAATTCAGGAGTGGGCGTGTGCAGGCGCGCCTCTGATCGGTGCCCCCGTTTGGGGGCACGCCGCCATTTTACGTGGGCAGGCCAATTAAGGCCCGCTCAGCTTGATATCCACCAGGAAGTGCTATGCGCTCCCTGTGCGGGCAGAGGGGGGATTCCCTAAGCCGAGAGTGCGCTCTTTCGCGCATGCGCACGGAAGAGTGCACTCATCTCCCTGAGGCTAAGTGCTGCCTTCACTTTTAGTTAAACTTTTATTACATTTTTAAAAACCTACATGAAACCTCATCCCGCCCATGGATGAGGTTTCATGCTTTCTCTGAAGCCTGCCAGGGCTCCCGGCCTGCCCAACAACCCTAAGGTTGGACGGGCAGGTCCTTGAACTACTGCAATTACTTTTTCAATGGTCTCAATAGGCCGTTGACAGGTCGGCGGGTGCACAGCTGATTCGGCTGCGTCCCTGCCAACCTGAAAATTGAAATGACGTGGGGTGACGTCGGGAATTCCGCTCAACGTCATCCCGGGTCATTTTATGCATCGGCGTGCGGGTCCCACATGCCAACCAGGAAATCCTGCCCCTAGTGTTCAGGGAAGTTCTTGTCACCACACTCCTGTATTGCAGTGAGACCTGGACTGTGTATCAACAATATATAAGAGCACTGGAAAAATTCCATCAGCAATGCTTGCAGCGCATCCTCTGGATTCAATGGATGGACCATTAAACAAATGCTAGTGTCCTTGAAGCCAGCTCCAGAAGCATTCAGGCACAACTCATACAAAATCCACTTCGATCAATAAGACACTATCCAGATGGGCGAAAAGTCTCTGTGCGTCAGGTCCTGTTATCTCAACTCTCAAATGGTCAGTGTTTCAGGGGAGGACAAAGAAAACACTTCAAAGATACTCTGAAGCTCTCCTTGAAGTGAAGCAGCATTGACGTTAATGACCTGGAGGACCTTTCTACTAATTGGTCAGAATAGCGACAACTATTCCATCAAGCTGCAGAATACTTTGAGTTACAGCGTCTTAATGATGAGGCAGAGTGGCTGGAGAGAAGGAAAGAAAATGAAGCAAAGCCTGCACTCCAGATTCCTCTACCTTGTGGGATGTCCTGCCCTATGTGCTCAAAGATCTGTGAGTCATGAATAGGCCTGTTCATTCACATGAAGACCCATGGCAGAAACTCACGACCCTGAGTAGACATCATCCTCAAATCGAGGGACAGCTGCTATGAATGGAGTTGAGTAGGAAGGTCATAAAATTAGTAGTATTCAATAATTAGGGAATAACAGGCATTTCTGTGGCTGCAGACACTACTCCAGGATGGTAGGTTGCCTCCCTGGTGTCAGGGTCAAGGATACCATTGAATGGCTGCAGGAAATTCTGAGGAGAGTGGGTGAACAGTCAAGGCCATGATTCATATCTGTGCCAATTACATAAGTAGGAAGAGGGATGAGGAACTGCAGGAAAACTTTAGAGAGCTAGGAACATACATTAATAAGCAAGACCACAAAGGTAGTAATCTTCAAATTGCTCCCTGGTGAATACAGAAACAGGAAGTTGTTTTGGGAGAGGTAGGACCTTTCCAGGTAAGTTTGCACCTCAGAATGGTTGGGACCAATATATTGGCTGGGAGGGTTTTTAGTGCTGTTTGCAATGGTTTAAACTAGCTTGGCAAAGGACTGGAAAGTATGTGCAGATTCAATAAGGAAAGCAGCAAAGCTGGAAATGGAAGGCATATAAATTAGTAAGTGAATGTCCAAGGCAGAGGAAACAAAGGTTAGAAAATGGACCACAAAGGAGCTTGGCCGTGCTTAATGGTATAAAATTCAATACAAGGAGGCTAGTGAATAAGGCAATTGAGCTGTGGGCAAAAGAAAACACTTGGAAGTATGATATCATAGCTATTACTGAAATATGGTTAAGGAAGGGCAGGAATGAGAGCTCAACGTTCCTAGTTACAGAGTTTTCGAACACCATAGGGAGGTGGTTAAAAAAGGGGTGTTGCAATATTGGTTAAATAAACAATTGTAGCTGTGAGGAGAGATGATATGGTGGAAGGATCATCAAATGAGGCCATATGGGTTGAACTGAAGAATATAAAAAGTGGCAATCACATTTGAGTCCCAGTCAAAGGGATATAGAAAGCAAATATGTTGGCAAATTTTTAAGAATTGAAAAAAACAATAGGGCAGTAAAGGGAAGAGGGAAAATACAATTATTGAAGCTAAGGAGGACTATTGTATGAGATAAGCACTGTGATGGAGGAAATATTAGGAAGTTTAGAATCTTTGAAAGTAGATAAGCCAAGATGAAACACATCCCAGCCTATTAAGAGAAGCAAGGGAGGACATAGCAGAGGCCCTGATCATCATTACTGGAGGACTTTTTTGTATGGTAAAGGTTGATAAGAATAGACAGAGTATTTATGGCAAATTACTGGAAAAAATTCTGAGGGGCAGTATTATTCATCATTTAGAGACATCAAGCACAGATAACATGGATTATTTCAAAGGAAGGTTGTGTCTGAATAACTTGATTGAATTTTCTGAGGAGGTAAAAAGGTTTGATGAGGGTTGCACATTTGATGCAGTCTGCATGGATTGGCAAGGCTTTTGACTACATTCCACTTGGCAGACTGGTGGTAACAGTAAAAGTCCATGGAATCCAAGGGAAAGTGGCAAATTGAATCCAAAATTGGTCTAGTGATAGGAAGCAACAAATAATGGTCAACAGGTGTTTTTGTGACTAAGAGGGCTTTGCAGGGATCAGAACTAGGTTCCTTGTTGTTTGTGGCATATATCAGAAATTTAGACTTCATTGAAGGGTGTTGTTGGGTCGAGTGGCCTTAGGTTTGTTGGGGATAAAGGATCCGGGTTGCACGTTTATCTACTTGGTTGACCAAGTGGGTACAGAGACAGAAAATATCAGGAGATCGTTGTGAGAATAAACACATGGGGCTGAATTTTCCCCCCGTTGGGGGCAAAGTTGAAAGGCAGGCCCGCACAGGCGCGCTTCCAATTGGTGTCCCCGATTGGGGGCACGGTGCCATTTTATGTGGGCGGGCCAATTAAGGCCCATCCAGTGTGACGTTCGCACAGAAGTGCTGTGCACTTCCTGTGCGGGCGGAGAGGGGGGGAATCCCAAAATTGAGAGAGCGCTCTTTCGCGCATGCGCACGAAAGGGCGCACTCATCTCCCTGAGGCTAAGTGCAGCCTCAGGGAGATCGGCTCAAAATGTAAATGTAAAAAACCTAAAAATAGAAAAATAAAATTTCCCTAACATGTCCCCTCATGTGACAATGTCACATGAATTGGGACATGTTCATAATTTCCAAAAAAACTTTATTAAAATTTTTAGAGACCGACATGAAACCTCATCCTGCCGTGGATGAGGCTTCATGCTTTTTCTAGTTCGTGCCGGGGCTCCTGGCCTGCCCGCCAACCTTAAGGTTGGACGGGCAGGTCCTTTAATTACTAAATTGCCTCTGTCAATGGCCTCAATTGGCCATTGGCAGGTCGGCGGGCGTGCAGCTGATTTCGTTGCACCCCCGCCTTCCTGAAAATTTAAATGGGGCGCGGTGACATTGGGAGTTCCGCCCGACATCACTGCACGTCATTTTATATGGGCCCCAGTCCCACTCGCCAACGTGTAAAATCCTGCCCATGCTATTTACTTACAAACTAAACTCTGCAGCTATACTTGTGTGCTCACAACTTAAAAACTCTGTCTTCACTCATCAGTGACTAACTCAATACTCTCCCACAGAGAGGTAGCCTGCGCTACTCTGCTATTGGGTATTAAGATCATGTGATCTTACATTACAATATTTGTCTTATAGGTATATTACATATCAGTTTACTACAAGCGGCTCAATTAAAATGTTCACAGCTGATACATAAGTTGGCTGTGTAGTTGATAGTGAAGGAGGAAGCTGTAGACTGCAGGAAGGTATCAATGGACTAGTTGGATGGCCAGAAAAGTAGCAAATGGAATTCAGCCTGGAGAAGTTTGAGGTAGTGCATTTGTGGAGGGTAAATAAGGTAGGGGAATACACATTAAATGGAGGATTTTGAGAAGTATAGAGGAACAGAGAGACCCTGTAAATCACGTATACAGATCCCTGAAGGTGGTTCAGCTGGTAAATTAGGTGGTTAAGTAGGCATATGGGATAATTTCCTTTGTTTACAAAGACATGGAAGATAAGGGCAGGGAAGTTATGCTAGAACATTATAAAACATTTGTTGGGCCACAGCCAGAGTACTGCATACAGTTCTCATCTCCACATTACAGAAAGGACATGATTGCACTGGAGAACGTACAGAGGAGATTTATGAGGATGTTGCCAAGACTGGAAAATTTTAGCTCTGAGGAAAGATTGAAAATGCTTATACTGTTTTCGTTGGAACAAAGAAGGCTAAGGGAAAATTTATTTGAAGTGCATAAAATAAAATACTTGGCAGAAGGATTAGAGGGAAGATGGGGAGAAGTTTTTTCAGAGGGTAGTGGGCATCCAGACCTCCCTGTCTGAATGGGTGTTAGGGGTAGAAAAACCCTTTATGTGCATATCCAATTATTTTTTAAATGTGAAGTGTCGTAACTGACAATGCTATATGGATCAAGAAAGTGGGATTAGGCTAAATAACTAATTTTTTCCAGCCCAGACACAGTAGGTGGAATTTTGGGAAGGCAATGGGGATCCCGACTGTTGGTTGGAGAGCCAGTGAGGCCCTTGTGTTGCCTCCTTTCTGGAAGTCCCACCTCATCCTTTGCCACTCAAGCATTTAACAGGCCAGTGGTGGGCCTTCCCCTGGGATTAAGGACCCCGGGGGCAGAAGTCCTGCCTGCTGAGAGCTGCCAACTAAACAGAGGCCAGCAGCTCTTCTGTACTCAGCAGCACCACCAGGGAGGTGGTGGCTGCTGCTGCTATGATACCCACTCGTGGTCTCAGGTCCAGGAGGGACCCAGGGACAGATGAATAATTGTGAAAAGGAGAGCGTGGGGTAAGGGCCATGGGGGAGGGGTGGAGAGGGATATCAGCAGCAAGGGCAGGGGGTTGACTCTCAGTGTGTTCACTCCATCCCCCACTTCCCGATGCTGGGTCCCTCGATCAGGCACTGACTATCTTTGAATGAGGGCTCGCAAGCAAACATGCCAGGGTTTAATTGTTGTGCTCCCTGCATAAGGAGGAGCTCATGGTGGGGAGACAGTGGCATAATGGTTATATAACTGAACTAGTCATACAAAGCCACAGGCAAATGGTCTGGGGACGTGGATTCAAATAAGGGCCTCAATTGGTAGCAGTGTGGGACAGATGCCTATGAACCTTCCCAGCACAGAAATAATCAGGGTAGAGATGAGAAGGTGGTGGGGAGCCTGCCACCTTCCTGCCTGATCAAATGCCTGGCCATCACAAATTTCACCATAGGAGGGGAGATAGGATTCTGCCCAATGAGCTGAACGATTTCTTCCTGCATTGTAAATTTCTATGACGTTATGATGCTCATTTACTTGTTACTCTAAAATTAGATTCTGAAGCAGGGTCAGCATGGCACAGAAGCAGGCCATTTGGCCCATTGAGTCCATGCCGGTCCTCTGTAGATCAATCCAGTCTGTCCAATTCCCCTATACTATCCTCGTAGCTCTGCAAGTTTATGTCCCTCAAGTGCCTAACCAATTTCCTTTTGAAATCATTAACTGAGTCCGCCTCCAACACAATTATAATCCGATCTAATGAAGAAGCTGTCATAATTATTCATTCTCACATTAAAATTGAGGGGTAGCAAAAAAGTATATAAATTCTAATTTTATTAGAAATTTGCAATTTACATTATTCAGCCTGTTGACCTCCCCTTGGTCCATACAGCTGCTTTGAAAACAGCAGTTGTGGATGTCAAGGAGCAGCTCGATGGAGAAAAGCAGATCTATAAATCTGGCCTAGATACCGAACTGGACTTGCCATTAGGGCATGAAGGAGCATTGTTGAAAAACCTGCAGGATTGATGTGGTTTTCATATCTATGGTTACTGTGGGTGTGTTGGTTTTGACTGGCTAAGTAATGACTGTGGAGACATAGGGATATCTGAACACTAACTGTTTATTGTAAGAACATAACAATTTACAGGTACACAAGGTAGAGGGTTCTCAAAATTCCCATATTTTTCATATCATCAACAAGGATATGACTTTTGCACTTTTATGGCAGAGGACCCAACTGCTGAGTTAAGTGTAGAACCCTGCAGACAGGAAGCTAGGCCCATGACATGTCCGGGCTTGTTGAGTGCAGTGTGGATTGTTGCCTGTAACCAGACAGTGAGAGGGACAGAATACGCATTCTTCCCTTTAAAACAATCAACCCAGAGAAAGACTTCATCTTACGCGAAACTAAAGCCCATCAAAATCTAGCATAAATAACTAACTACTAAGGCAGAAAGGCAGCAATCAATGCACATATGCGAACCTATCAATACTCCACATATACAATGGCTTTCAGTTCAAGACTAGTGATGGGGACAGGAAGACAATGATAAGCATCATACGAGCCCATTAAAAACAACGAGACAACAATCACCTGAAGAAGCACACCAAAATCAGACAAAGAACTAACCTTGATTTGGACTGAGATAAGAAATTCGAAAAACAGTATAACTGGGCCACCAGTTATGAAGGGGGAGGGTGAGCAGTTTTGGAGTGGTTGAAGCTGGGTTTAAGCAGGGAGAGGCAGCTGAGCCAAGCGGAGGGAGGAGATCTGGAGATTTGCAGGCCCGCAGGCAACATCACGGCGAGGGGCACGGGGTGGCAGGCCCAACCGAAGACAACAAGGCCGCAACCGCAGCCCTCCACAAAGATCGACCACCCACAACCATGCCCTCCACCCAACTGAAGAACCTTCGCAGATTCCACAGACCAGGACCACGTGGGGACGGCAGGCCCCAGAAGACACAAAGAGCGTATCCCAAAACTGCAACCGGCTTACCTGGCTGGATTTCGAACTGTCAAGGAACCGTCATTGGTGAGCATGATCCCTGACCTCTCCCAGTTCAATTTAGTTAGGTTTTGGGGGTGGAACAAGTGTAAGGGGATTAGTAGCGTGATTTTCCCTCATTATACGTGTGTTCCCCATTTTTAACTAAGTGTACTTTGTAGGTCTGCATAGTCTCAGTGTAATCCTAATGTTATAAGTTCATTTGTGACTTCAATAAACCAGTTTTTTTTTCTTGCACCAAAACCAGTTGTCTGCTGCACTTTGTCACAACACCCAAATAAGTCCAAGGTCTAGAACCCAGGGAGTGGGAGCAATTCGGACCGCTCAGAAGTCAGAGGTGAAGCTGACACACACCACCACCCCCTACAAAGGCTACAGGTTTCACTCACTCTCGGGCAACCTAGGGTAGTGAGCAGGCTGCATGAGTGGCCTTCCTTCATCTCAGTGGGCCGCAAGATTGAAATCAGGCATGTGCGCTAACCATGTTGCCATGAATAAGAATTTGTGAGGCTTGCCGGTTGAGCCATAGCAGCGCTTTGATTGGACACAGTGAGAGCGCATGGCTCTCACAGTCAATGTTGTGTGTAATCAGCATGCACCTCACTTCACGTGCCCTTGCTTTGCATGCATATCACTTTCGTAATACTGGTAGGAAAAAAACAATGTGGACGGAAACCAGCGGAATCTGGCAATCCTGCGCGTGGGCAACAATGAACAAAATGTCTCACATCCGAACTCAGAGCCTTGATGGGCCACATGTGGCCTGAAGGTCGCGGGTTGTCCACCGCTGGTCTAAGTCATGAGTTTTCTCCTTCTAGACTGCCAGTCATATGACTCTCTCTTACATCATCATGTGGGCTGCACTGTTTCTGCACTCCCATATAGTAGCCCTTTCAGCCCTGAACAGCCGAACACTACATCTCCCCCAAAGTCTTTGTTCAAACATATTTTACATTTATATTTACATCCTACCCCTTCTCCCCCAAGTCTCTGACTTCATAGATTTAGTCAGTCTGGAGGTTTCACGACTGTGCCTAGTGGTGTCCTTGTGAGGCCTGGAAGGTTGGTAGTCTCGCCTTGGAATTCTTTGCTTTGACTTGGTTGGTCTTCAGTAAGAGGTGCAGTATTTGGTGCATTGTCAGTTTGATTCTCAACATCTGGTTCTCCAAAATGTGTAATGGTAGGTTCTCCTTCCGGAATGAGGATAAGATTTCTCCTGTTCCTTTTTATTGTGTCTTCTTGGGTATGTAAGAAGTAATACCAATGTTGATCATCATCCCTTTGGATGATGACGCCTTCTCTGCTGAGGTCTCTGATCCAAACCTTGTCACCTTAGTTCAGCCTAGTTCCAGCTCAATACCTCTAGGGTTCTAGTATGGTTCCTCCTATTGTAAGTGGAATCTTGTTTTTTTTTGTAGGACTGTTCTCAGTCCTGAAACTTCTGATTCTCCTGTACTGCTAACCCTGGGACTAATTTCTAGGGCAGCTTGGGAAGCTGAGTGCGAAGCTTCTGGCCCATCAGCAGTTCAAGCAGATAAAATCCACATTGCAGTAGAGTAGACTTATATGCCAATTCCATTCCCTTGTTCTTCTTCAAAAGGGTTTTAATCATGCAAATTCCCCTTTCTGCCTTGTAGTTAGATTGGGATACCTTGGGGAACTGGTAAGGTATTGGAATCTGAAGTTCTCAGCAAAATGGGTGAATTGGTCATTGGTGAATTATGGGCTATTGCCAAACACCACCTGGCCTCTGGATGCCATGTATTGCGAATACTTCTTTCAATGACCTAATGACTAACTCTGTGGTCCTTGTGTGTAAAAGCTTCACCTCAATCCACCTGGAGAAGTGGCCGTCAATGATGAGGAAGGATCCATTCCCAGATGTTCCCATGGTCTGATAGGGAACTAGGTGGGGATAAGGGCTTCCTCTGGACTGGTTTGTGCAGCATGCCCACTTGGCAGTGTGAAATCATCTCTCTGATCGCTCTTGATATTCCCAGCCACCACACTGCAGACTGGGCTCCTTCTCTGCACTTTGTGATGTCCATGTAGCCTTGGTGGATTAATTGTAGAATCTCTGGTCAGAGTGAGACAGGAATTACCAACGGTCATCGTACACCAGCAGATCATCAATTATAGTGAAGTGTTTCCATTTTTTGGAGCATATTTTCATGACTGTTCCACAATGACACTGATGTGGCCAACCTTTCATGCATTATTGACAGATGTCAATGCAATCTTCATCCTGCACCTGCTCTTGGCATATCTGTTGTAGCTTTTCGGAGCTCGCTGTCAATAGTGTTGCTATGAATTGGGAATAGGACTCAACCTCAATGACCAGATTAACATCCTGTGTTGCAGGATGGTGGAATGTGGCCCTGGACAATGTGCCGCAGTCATTTGTAGCTTGCCCTGGACATACGTTGTCTCATGCGCGAAGTGTATTAGTTACAATTGGAATCTCTGGATCCTGGGGAGCTTTTTGGCAAGTTCCTTTTCATCCAGTATTGAGACAAATGGTTTGTGGTCTGTCTCGATGCCTACTTTCAGCCCGATGATATAGTTGGAGAATTTCTTGCAAGTCCATGTGACTGCGAGAGCCTCCTCCTCTATAACTGCATTCCTCATTCCTATGTCAGATAGTGCCCGAGACGCATAATAAACTGGTTGGCAGCACCCATCCAGTTGAAACAGGACTGCCCTTGAGTCCTGTAGTTGAGAATCGGCAGAAATTGTGGTCGGTAGGGATGGGTTGTCATGAGCCAGGATATCTGGTGAGAGCAGCGTGTCTTTAACCCTTCGGCATGCTTGCCCTTAGTGTGCATTCCAACGCCTTGCTTGAGCCATCTTTAACAGGCCTCAAGGGCTCTGTGACTTGCGCTAGGTTTGGTAGGAATTGTGCCAGCTGATTTGCCATACCCAGGAATCATTGAAGATCTGGAATGGATGGCGAGTCTGGAATTCTCTGATGGCCCTTGTTTTTTGTCGGTCCTCCATTATGCCTTTACTGCTCACAATGTGGCCTAAAAATTGAATGGACATTTTAGGGAATTCACACTTATCATTAAGAGTTAATCCTGCTTCCTGAATGTGGCTCATGTCAATTGTAAGTCTCATTTCTTCTTCCTTGACAGTTGCTCCATGGACAAGGACATCATCCATGTGGCAGATTATGCCTTTCTTGCAGGAAGGCCTTGCAGGAAGGTAGACATTGTCCACTGAAAAATTTTGGGTGCCAAGGTTATGCCAAATGGCAAACTCCGCTATTGGTATCAAGATTCGAGAACACTGTACTCTTGGAGAGCTTGGTCAAGCTGTCATCCACCGATGGCACTGGGTGGATTTCCTGTGCTATAGCCTTGTGACTTGAGTCAGGTCAACACAGATGCGAAGGAAGCCATTTGTTTTAGGAGCCAGAACCATTCTGGAACACCATTCTGTTGGCTGAGTGACGGGGGGATGGCACCCATCTTGGTCATCTTGTCAAGTTGTAGTTGGACCTGTTTCATGAATGGGTGCGGTATCTTCCCTGGTGTGAAAATGTTACAGAATTAACACATTTGATGAGCAATTTAAGATGTTAATTAAAATTAATAGGCAAACAATTACAGAATACTGCTGAACGTAAATAATTAAAAACATAGCTGCAGAATTTGAATCATAACCAGAAAGCCAGTCACAGCAAATAAGAAGTCCTTGGATTGTCTTTAGTGCTGGGAGACTGGCAGCCAGCCAGCTACCTGTATTTTTCTAGACACCCAAACAGATAATCCTCAAGGACCTTGGATTTGATAAAGAATTAAAAAATAAGGTGCTTTTCTGAGAGACAACACACAATAGACAATAGCAGTCTGCGTGACTTGAGCTGCAATTTTCTTTTAAAATATACCCCATTGTTAGGGGCCATCTTTGGACACAGGTTGAGTTCTGGCCTTGTCTGGAATTCCCTACTTTTTGAGTCAAAGGCAATTAAAAACCTTAAGAAATTATACTGGATTGTAACCATACTTATCTTTAATCAATATTTGTTTGTATATCGAAAACTGTTTATACGGGGGATTCAAATTTTGTGTGTTATCTTAAACATTCTTAACTATTTTACACATGTTATGAATAGCTGCAGTCACCATCTTTGCTATTATATAAACCTCATTTATAGACTGTAATCTAAAGGGACAGCAATAATAATGGGTGATTTTAATCTACATATAAACTGAAAAAATCAAATTGGCAGTAATAGCCTGGATGAGGGCTTTGTAGAATGCTTTTGAGAAAGTTTCTTAGAGCAGCATGTTCCGGAACCAACCAGAGAGCAGGTGATCGACTCCGGCCCTCTCCAACAACTCTTTCTCCGGTACATCGATGATTGCTTCGGTGCTGCTTCACGCTCTCGTCTGGATCTGGAAAAATTTATTAATTTTGCTTCAAATTTCCACCCCTCCATCATTTTCACATGGTCCATCTCTGACACTTCCCTTCCCTTCTTTGACCTCTCTGTCTCAATTTCTGGTGATAGACTGTCCACCAATATTCATTACAAGCCTACCGACGCCCACAGCTAGCTCGACTACAGCTCCTCACACCCCGCTTCCTATAAGGACTCCATCCCATTCTCTCAGTTCCTTCGCCTCCGTCGCATCTGTTCTGATGATGCCACTTTCAAAAACAGTTCCTCTGACATGTCTTCCTTCTTCCTTAACCAAGGTTTTCCACCCACGGTAGTTGACAGGGCCTTCAACCGTGTCCGGCCCATCTCCCGCGCATCCGCCCTCACACCTTCCTCTCCCTCCCAGAACCATGATAAGGCCCCCCTTGTCCTCACTTATCACCCCAACAGCCTCCACGTTCAAAGGATCATCCTCCGCTATTTCCGCCAACTCCAGCATGATGCCACCACCAAACACATCTTCCCTTCACCCCCCCTGGCGGCATTCTGCAGGGATCGTTCCTTCCGGAACACCCTGGTCCACTCCTCCATCACCCCCTACACCTTAACCCCATCCCACGGCACTTTCCCATGCAACCGCAGAAGGTGCAACACCTGCCCCTTTACTTCCCCTCTCCTCACCTTCCAAGGGCCCAAACACTCCCTTCAAGTGAAGCAGCATTTCACTTGCACTTCCCTCAATTTAGTCTACTGCATTCGTTGCTCCCAATGCAGTTTCCTCTACATTGGAGAGACCAAACGCAGACTGGATGACCGCTTTGCGGAACACTTTCGGTCTGTCCGCAAGCATGACCCAGACCTCCCTGTCATTTGCTATTTCAACACTCCACCCTGCTCTCATGCCCACATGTCCGTCCTTGGCCTGCTGCAATGTTCCAGTGAAGCTCAACGCAAACTGGAGGAACAGCACCTCATCTTCCGACTAGGCACTTTACAGCCTTCCGGACTGAATATTGAGTTCAACAATTTTAGATCATGAACTCTCCCCTCCATCCCCACCCCCTTTCTGATACCCCCCATTTTTTTTTCTGTCCAATAATTTATATAGATTTTTCTTTTCCCACCTATTTCCATAATTTTTAAATGTATTTCCATCCATTGTTTTATCTCTACCATTTAGCCTATTTTGATCCCTTCCCCCCAGCCCACCCCCACGAGGGCTATCTGTAACTTGCTTGTCCTGCTTTCTACCCTTAATATCAGTTATTAGCACATTCCTTTAGATAATATCACCACCTTCAACACCTCTTTGTCCTTTTGTCTATGACATCTTTTGGCTATCTCCACCTATCACTGGCCCTCTATCCAGCTCTATCTGTCCCACCCCCCTTAAACCAGCTTATATTTCACCTCTTTTCTATTTTTACTCAGTTCTGTTGAAGAGCCATACGGACTCGAAACGTTAACTGTGTTCCTCTCCGCAGACGCTGCCAGACCTGCTGAGTTTTTCCAGGTATTTTTATTTTTGTTTTGGATTTCCAGCATCCGCAGTTTTTTGCTTTTATTTAAGAGAGCAGGTTATATTAGACTTGGTATTCTGTAATATGACAGGACTAATTAATGACTTCAAAATAAAGGCACCCTAAGGTAGCAGTGACTACAATATGATTGAATTTTACATTCAGTTTGAAAGGGAGAAGAATGGGCCTAAGACTAATATCTTAAGCTTAAATAAGGGCAACTATGTGTGCATGAAAGCTGAGCTAGCTGAAGTGAACTGGGATACTAGGCTAGAGGATAGATCAATAGAGAAGCAGTGGCAGACATTTAAGGGTATATTTCAGAGTATTCAAAATAAGTATATTCCTATTATTAAGAAAAATTCTAAGACAAAGACCTTAGATCTGTGGTTAACTAAAGAAGTTAAGAAAAGCATCAAACTTAAGGAAAAAGCATATAACTCTGCAAAGATGAGCAGCAGGACAGATGATAGGTCAGAATATAGAGAACAGCAGAGAATGACTAAAATATTAACCAGGAGAAAGAAATTAGAGCATGAGAGGTAGCTAGCTAGAAATGTAAGAATGGATAGCAAGAGTTTCTACAGGTATTCAAAAAGGAAAAGAGTAAGTAAAGTGAGTATTGGTTCTCTAGAGAGTGACAGTGGGGATAGAATATATATTGAGGTATATTATAGCAGAATAAATTGTTATGAAATTTCCTAACATTAGCTATTAGAATTATAACTTAGAATTCTAGAATATTGTTTTTACAAGTGGGTTCACAAGGATATAGATCTGAGACTACAACCCTTTTGTACTTATTGAATAGATGTTTATTGTTAAATCCAATTAAGAACATAAGGACATAAAAAATTAGGAACAGGTGTAGACTATTTGGTCCCTTGAGCCTGCTCCGCCATTCAATAAGACCATGGCTGATCTTCTTGTGTTTCGAACTCCTGTCTAACCCTGATAACCTTTGATTCCCTTGCCTAACAGAATCTATCTACCTCTGCCTTAAAAGTATTTGATGACCCCATTTCCATCACTTTCTGAGGCAGAGAATTCCAAAGTTGCACAACCCTCTGGGAGAAAAAAATTCTCCTCATCTCTGTCCTAAAAGGTCCTCCCCTAATTTTAAAACAGTGTCCCCTAGTTCTGGACTCACCCAGAAGAGGAAACAACCTTTCGACATTCACCTTGTCAAGGCCATTCAGGATCTTATATACTTAAATCAAATCACCCTTCACTCTTTTAAACTCCAGTGAAAACAAACCCATTCTGTCCAACCTTTCCTCAAAAGACAACCCACTCATTCCAGGTATCAATTTAGTAAACCTCCTTTGAACTGCCTCCAATGCATTTACATTCTTCCTTATATAGAGACCAAAACTGCACACAATATTCGAGGTGTGGTCTCACCAATGCCCTGTATAACTGAAGCATAACATCCTTACTTTTATGTTCAATTCCTCTTGAAATAAAGGATAGCATTCCATTAGCCTTCTTAATTACTTGCTTTACCTGCATACTAACTTTTTGTGACTCATATTAGGACACCCAGATCCCTCTGCACTTCAGAATTATGCAGCCATTCTCCATTTAAGTAATATTCTGCTTTTTGTTTTTCTTGCCAAAGTGAACAACTTCACATTTTCCCACATTAAACTGCATTTGCCTGATCTTTGCCCACTCACTCAACCTATCTATATCCATCTGCAACCTCCTTATGTCCTCTTCACAACACACTTTCCTACCTATCTTTGCGTCATCTGCAAATTTTGATACCATGCCTTCATTCCCCTCATCTAAGTCATTGATGTAAATCATAAAAAGTTGAGGCCCCAGCACAGACCCATGTGGGACCCTATTTGTCACATTCTGCCAATCCAAAAAAGACCCATTTATGCATACTCTCTGCTTTCTGCCAGCCAGCCAATCTTCTATCCATGCTAATATGTTACCCCTACACCATGCACTTTTATTTTCTGTAATAACCTTTGATATGGAACCTTATCAAATGCCTTCTGGAAATCCAAGTGCAGTTTGTCTACACACTCCTCTTTATCCACTGCGCATGTTACTCCTTCAAAAAACGCCAATAAATTAGTTAAACATGGTCACAAAACCATGCTGACTCTACCCAATTGCCTTGAGTTCTTCTAAGTACCCAGCTATAACCTCCCTAATGATTGATTCTAACAACTTCCCCACAACAGATGTCAAGCAATAGTTTCCTGTTTTCTGTCTCCCTCCCTTCTTGAATGGAGGTGTTATATTTGCTACTTTCCAATCTGATGGAACCTTTCCAGAATCTAGCGAATTTTGGAAAATTAACACCAGTGCATCGACTACCTCATTAGCCACCTCTTTTAAGACCCTAGGATGTAGTTCATCGGGACCCGGAAATGTGCCCACCCGCAGCTCCATCAATTTGCTCAGTACCGTTTCCCTAGCGATTTCAATTTCACAAAGTTCCTTTCTCCCGTTCACCTCCTGATTTGCAGCTATTACTGGATTTTTTTTGTATATCTCTATAGTGAACACAGAAGCAAAATATTTGTTCATTTCTTCCGCCATTTCCTTATTATCAACTATTATTGCCCCACTGTCACTCTCAAGAGGACCAGCACTCACTTTACTTACTCTTTTCCTGTTTAAATACCTGTAGAAACTCTTGCTATCCATTTTTACATTTCTAGCTAGCTTCCTCTCATACTCAATTTCTTTCTCCTGGTTAACCTTTTAGTCATTCTCTGCTGTTTTTTATATTCTGTTCCATCATCTGATTGATTAAAGCCTCCTCCTAGTATGATGTTAGCATATGGTGTCTGACTTTGGATTCTTTTCAATGATTTATTGAATTCCTCAACTGTATCTTTATTATCATGTTTTAGTTTATAGGCTGTTCCTATGATAACTGTACATCTCCCTTTGATTTCTAATTGATTCTATAATACTTCAATACTCATTACTACTAAGGCCTTTCTGCCCTGTTGTGGCAAGTTCAGTCCCACAATCTTTTCGGACTCCTCCATGGCCATCTGTTTGCCTGTCTTCCTGAAAAACTGTGTAACCTTTTGGGAAAACTTCAGAGTTGGCAACAGGTGGCTGTAGCCTTGTTTCTGTCCCTTGAATAATATCTGGATCATGTGGCTTTATTAGTACTTCCAAATCAGCTGTTTTATTCCGTATGCTTTGAAAGTTCACCGTTGGGGAACAATGAGTTTCTTTCTGATCTGAGGCCTTTAAATCGATCCTGGTGATTGTCTTGAAATCGAGTCTTCTAGCTGTTTGATGAGCCTTTTGTATCCCTTCTTTACCTTTTTGCAGGCCCACTCAACAATAGCTCTAAAACTGAAGTTCATTGTAGCAAACAATGCAAGCTCTTCAATCTAATGACACATTAAATGATGTGCACAGAAATTCAGGCAGGATTTTGCTTCATTCTATCACCATTGAATAATCATCAGTCCTCTTGGTGATGCAGCAATTCAATGTCCTTTAAAATAGCCAGCAAATGTCTTATCCATCTCAGCTCTGATACCGGGCAATCTCACAGCTGGTAAGCTTACTGCAACTGCGATCTCTTTGTTCTTGTCTTTTAAAGAGCCTTTTATCATTTTCTTCTCCAGTTGTGAAAAGAAGCACACATTTGTACAAAGACTCAGGATGGAAAGTGCATACCAAAATCCATTTGATAGCCCCCAAAAACAGGCATATGGATTGCAAAGCACAATTAACTGTACCCATTGCTTCCGATGCATGCAGCACAGTAACTTCATGCTGTCTGCTAAATTGTATGATTGTTCCGAGCAACCAGTGCTAAATGGCTGCATGCTTCATCAAAGAGGCCAAGGACTGGATGTTATAAGGCCTTTGGGGTGGTCTGGGAGGCAGGGAGGCTGGCAATATGATATGGAATATAATGGATGACATGCCCACAATCATAACGCTGCCATGCCATCTTGCCAGTGGCGGAAATAGTGGTGGACAGTGCTGCTGCCCGGAACTCAACTGAGCCACTTAAGTGGCCAATTTAGAGCCTCTACCTACCTCTGCTGGCATTTAACTCGTGGTGGGGGGTGGGGGACTGGTCCTAAGCCAGCCGGAAAGAGCCCCAGGTGCACCCTGGTGGCCATGCTCCACAGGCTGGGGGCCCTTGACCTTGGACACTCTTTGTAGAAGTGCCTCCCCCAGCATCAGTGGTGACCCCCATGGCAACAGCACCATTTGTCCTCACCAACATTCCACTCCCCCCACCCCCTCCAGGGACTGCCTTAAGTAGGTGCTGAACTGTTTGGGGAAGAGAGGTTGAGCAGGAGGAACAGTGAATTATGGTGTAATATCGCAGAGAGCATGCTCCAAGATACTTTGATGCTGCACTGAATGCCTTGCTGGAGGAGAGGAGAGGAGGTGAGATGTGATCTATCCACAGGGGGTCAGGAGGTTGCCCAGACAAACTGGTGAAAGCAACAGGATCAGATGAAGGTGGCCACCAATGCCAGGAGTCAAGCTCTGAATTCCTGGATTCAATGCTGCAAAGCGTTCAGTGACCTCACACAAATGGTCAAGGTCAGTGAATGTATCTTCAAATGCCAAATGCCACCAGTGCACAACTAACACTGTTCAATGCACCACACCTCCATCACTCAACTACAAACAATCTTTATTAATCACCACTCATACCTAACATTTTTATGCTTCACCTCCCCATCACACACTTCAAGCCACACAGCCACATCTTATAATTTACACACTGCTAACTATTCAACCATGGCAGCCACATCACATAGGCACATTGCACCACACTGACACACTTCCCCAAAGTGGACAATAACCAAAGGCAGAAACAGCAAATCAGCAGGGTACAACCACGGTATGTTTTTACCCCAAAGGAGGAAACACTGGACGCCATCATTGGAATGCCCATTGTTAAAGCCATAGCCAGCAGCAGGGCTGAAACCATCAAAGATGATAGTATGCTCATACCTAATCCTCCCTCTCACATCCCATTTACCCCTCGTTCCACAATCTCTTCTGATCTACAAGGTGTGAATGGTGTAAGCATGCACCTCTTACTTTCCCCTGTCTTTCTCCACCATAACTCTACCCTTGCCATTTTCTTATTTCAAATACCCAAGAACTGTACTCTATAACAGTGCCAGTGTTGGAGCTTAGCTAAGGGCACACCATGTTCTGGAGCACAAATCTTCGTTATAACCGCCGGGATGTTCTCAGGGCCCATAACTTTTGCAATATCCAGTATCAGTGAATCGAATTGGCTGAAGATTGTCATCTGTGATTTTTTTTTTAAATTATTCATTCATAGGATCAGGGTGTCATTGGCTAGGCCAGCATTTATTGCCCATCCCTGATTGCCCTTGAGAACTGAGCGGCTTGCTAGGCCATTTCAGAGGGCATTTAAGAGTCAACCACATTGCTGTGGGTCTGGAATCACATGAAGGCCAAACCAGGTAAGGACGGCAGATCTCCTTCCCTAAAGGACATTAGTGAACCAGCTGGGTTTTTATAACAATTGACAATGGTCATCACTAGACTTTTAATTCTAGATTTTTTATTGATTGCAAATTTCACCATCTGCTGTGACGGCACTTGAACCCAGGTCCCCAGAGCAATACCCTGGGTCAATATAATATAAAAGCAACATACTGCAGACGCTGGAAATCTGAAATAAAGACCAAAAGTGCTGGAAAAGCTCAGCAGGTCTGGCAGCACCTGTGGAGAGAGAAACAGAGTTAATGTTTCGAGTCCGTATGACTCTCCTTCAAAACGAAAGAGAAGTAGAAATGTGATGGATTTTATACTGTATAAGAGGGGGTGGAGCATGCGGAGCAAAATAGAAGGTCAGAGATAGGTAGGAACTAAGGAGAGATTGACAAAGATGTCATGGGCGCAAGACAAAGGGAGTGTTAATGATAATGGTAAAGAGTAAAGGTGGCATAAAGGTAAGAGCACCCTCTGTGAAAGCACAAAATAGAAACCAGTGACAGATGGCCCTGTGTGGTTGGTGGTTGGTGGTGGGAGGGGGGGTGGCGGGGGTGGGTGGGGGGGGGGTGGGGGGGGGTTGGCGGTGGTAGTTGGGGCTGGGGGAAAAAGGATATATTATAGATATGTGTGTATATATATATATATAATAAAATACATAGATAGATAGATGAATGAATGAATAAATATGTAATTAAATAAACATACATGTATAAAATGACAATAACAAGGATCATTTAAAAAAATTGATTAAAAAAAAGAGTAAAGATAGAGGAGAAAGTTCATGGTCTTGGAGTTGTTGAACTCGATGTTAAGTCCGGAAGGCTGTAAAGTGCCTCGTCGGAAGATGAGGTGCTGTTCCTCCAGTTTGCGTTGAGCTTCACTGGAACATTGCAGCAGGCCAAAGACGGACATGTGGGCATGAGAGCAGGGTGGTGTGTTGAAATGGCAAGCGACAGGGAGGTCTGGGTCATGCTTCTAGACTGTGCAAAGGTGTTCTGTAAAGTGGTCATCCAGTCTGCGTTTATTCTCCCCAGTGTAGAGGAGACCGCATTGGGAGCAGCAAATACAGTAGACCAAATTGAGGGAAGTGTAAGCGAAGCACTGCTTCATCTGAAAGGAGTGTTTGGGCCCTTGGACGGTGAGGAGGGGGGAAGTAAAGGGGCAGGTGTTGCACCTTCTGCGGTTGCATGGGAAGGTGCCATGGGAGGGGGTTGAGGTGTAGGGGGTGATGGAGGAGTGGACCAGGGTGTCCCGAAGGGAATGATCCCTGCGGAATGCCGCTAGGAGGGGTGAAGGGAAGATGTGTTTGGTGGTGGCATCATGCTGGAGTTGGCAGAAATAGCGGAGGATGATCCTTTGAATACGAGGGCTGGTGGGGTTAAAAGTGAGGGCAAGAGGGACCATGTCATGGTTCTGGGAGGGAGAGGAAGGGGTGAGGGCAGAGGTTTGGGAAATGTGTCAAACACGACTGAGGGCCCTGTCTACCACAGTGGAGGGAAACCTTGGTTAAGGAAGAAGGGAGGCATGTCAGAAGCGCTGTTTTGGAAAGTGGGATCATTGGAACAGTTGCAACTGAGGTGAAGGAACTGAGAGAATGGGATGGAGTCCTTACAGGAAGCAGGGTGTGAGGAGCTGTAGTCGAGTTAGCTGTGGGAATCAGTGGGCTTGTAATGAATATTGATAGACAGTCTATCACCAGAAATGGAGACAGAGAGGTCAAGGAAGAGAAGGAAAGTGTCAGATATGGACTATGAGAAGGTGAGGGAGTGGTGGAAATTGGAAACAACATTGATAAAACTTTCCAGGTCCAGATGAGATCATGAAGCGGCACTGATGCAGTCATCGATGTACCGAAATAAGAGCTGTGGGAAGGGGCCTGAATAGGGCTGGAACAAGGAATGTTCCACACACCCTAAGGTATAACTGGGCCCATGCGGGTATCTATAACCACACCATTTATTTGGAGGAAGTGAGACAAGTTAAAGGAGAAATTGTTCAGCGAGAGAACAAGTTCAACTACACAGAGGTGGTGGTGGATAAGGGTTGTTCGGGCCTCTGTTCATGGAAGAAGCGGAGAGCCCACAAACCATCCTGGTGGGGGATGGAAGTGTAGAAGGATTGGATGTGCATGGTGAAGAGGAGGCAGTTAGTTGCAGGAAACTGGAAATTGTTGATATGACGTAGGGCATCAGAGGGGTCGTGAATGTACCCTGGGTCTCTGGACTCCTAGTCTACCCCTATCTGTGATGCTGGGGACCTTAGGAGGAGGTGGAGAATGATCATCCACCTGGCACTTCTGGCTGAAGGTGGTTGCAAATATTTTGCAAATGCCTTGTCCTTTGCATTGATGTGCTGGGCTCTCCCATCATTGAGGATGGGGATATTTGTTAGGCTTCCTCTTTTGGTTAGTTGTTTAATTGTCCACCACCATTCACAACTGGTTGTAGCAGAACTGCAGAGCTTTTATCAATAGCATGCTGTTTTCACTGTTTAGAATTCATTGTAATCCTCTGCCGGCCAGGGCCCGACCCTAACACACCTAAAATTGGGTCAAATGATGTTGGGCGTTCTCGCGCGCAACATTATGGTTGGTGGGAGTGCGTGGGTGTCGCAAGTACTCCCGCCATCAATTAAGTGGTCAATTAAGCCCATTAAGGAGGTAATTGTCAGAGATTTTACGTGGCCCATCCACTTTTACAGTTGGCGCATGGGCCAATCGGCCAGGCAGCCTTCGCTAAAAACTCCATCCAGGGTGGGATGAAATTTCTGGGGTTAAATAAATTAAAAGGTGTTTGAGGGTTGATGTGCTATGTAGTCTGCTGCCAGGTGCTTGCATTTAGAGTATTGTAACAGTTTGCAGCAGTTTATTGAGCTCATTTCATTTTTAAATTACTGCAGCTCCCTGAGGCAACTCCACAGCAGCCATCAGCCTTCAGGGAGCGTGAGCCCACACCCTCCCTTCTCTCGACGCCCGCCCTCTCCCTGCACCCTCCCAGCAGTGCTGAGTATTTTTTGGTGAATTTCACGCTGGCTGGCCGTTAATTGGTTCTGTCTGTGTGATTTAATTGAATTAGAATCATATAGACTGCACGCTTGAAATTATCAAAAGAAGTTAGGGGTAAAAGACATTTGGAAATGCTAGTGAGTAAACATGGATGAGCGCTTAGCATGTAGGGTGTGAAGGAAATTTGCATTTTTAGATAAGTGAAGGGGTTGTTTGTGATTCAAAGGGATGATAGGATGTTTACAACTAACAAGATAAGCAAGACCAAGCAGCATGTTTATTTTTCTCAAAGGTACTGACCATATTGGCAACATGAAAGATTTTTATATTATGGGAAAAGTAAATTTCCAAAGACATAGAACAATGGAATTTACAGATTAAAGAAAGAGAAACATATATAAATAAAGTTATGTTGGGAGGCCATGTAAGATCTAAAATGACCGTGTAAAACAACCTTGGGAAGCCTCCAGCCACTTTTGTAGAGGTTTGTTGTGTCCAGTAACCAAAGGTGGAAGAAAGCCTTTGGAATTCCACTGTCGAATGGGAGCTGTGGAAAACTTGCTGACTTGCCTATTTAAATTTGAAACACATTTTGGGACTGTTGCCTTAAAGGGGATGTATAGTTGGGAATCAGGTTAATAAGGGATTTTAGGCTTTGTTATAGTATTATGTAACTGTAATCTTATGTATATGCTTGAAATATTTTCTTTGTTAATAAATGTTTTAATTTAATTTTTAAAATATCTAAAGGTGCTAATGGACTTGTTACTTCTGAAATCAGTACACAAATCTTTTCGTAATAAATACAAATTGCAATACTGCTGTGATAGCGTGGCCAAGTTTCCCTTGTGGATTTGGTCCGGCTGGCATGTATCACATGCCACATCATAACAATTTCAAAATATGGATAGGATTGGGTTGGGTAGGAAGCTAAAATGTTAAAGATCTGAAACAGGTACACAACCCACCTCAAAGTTCACACTCCTTCCACCCCCATCCCACCCTCTGCCACTTCCCACCCCTCCACCGTCCAACTACCACTTCAGATTTTAACACAGGCATCGTGAGAACAGGTGACCAATCTGCTTTCCGGAGGCAGGTCATTCACTTATATCTTTAAAGGATACTGTGTAGTTCTATTTTTACAGGGTTTTTATTTTTAGTCCATGTCAGTTAAATTTCCCTGGCCTCAGGAAGTATAGCAGATAGATGGTGGTGTGAAGATTTGAAACCATCAGGTAACAGTCTTCACAGCACCACTTGTGGGCCAAGTTTTCTCTATGTTCAGTATGGAACCCTGTAAACAATCTTCTCCCCATGCTCACTAGCCCCTCTATGATCGCCAACACCCCACTGCAACACTGACCACCCCACCATTACTGACACCTGATCTGACAGCGCTCCCCGACCTTCCTGAACCCACCCAATTCTTCCACTTAATCTTGGACACCACCCCCCCACCCCACCTCCCCAATTCCATGACAATCCTTTCCAACCGTCTCAACCATGCTTGACCCACCCTCTACAATTTCTACTCCCAACAACCACTAAACTTAGCTGCACCTGGACTGTGGCATTGTGCTGCAAGATTTAACTCGACAGGCAGCCAAGTCAGTTAAACAGGTTGGCATCTGGGTGGGGAATCTGTTTGAGAAAAGAAAACATGCACCTCATGGAGTTCAGCTCTGTGGCTAAGTTCTTCCCCTACCTACAAAACCCGGTTCTAATAAATTTCAGGTCCAACTGGGTGCATGTGGCTGCATTAGTAGCTTGTCATTGCCACATTTCCATTCCATCCTCTGGCAGGCATTCAAAATGTCCCTATAGCCTTCTGTTATATATTATGTTGCCAGCAGACATCTGCACGACTTCAGGCAATAACAATGGCCACCGGTGCCCACACTGCTGGCAACATGGGAGCATCAATTTTTAGAGCCAAAATACTTGCACTGAAGTGCAGTGGGACATGAGCCTTGAATAAATTAAACTGCAGGCATACTTAGCAGATATAATGTTCCAAAGTCTGTGCGACTTGCCTATGTGTCTTTATGCACATGAGAAGTTTGGACGAAAGCCATGAGTTATTTTCTGAACATTCTTTTAAATGATCAGAAAATCAGACACAGTGCATGCCCAAATTACTGACCTGCGCCCCTGGTTGGCAAGGCTCCACACCAAGGTATGAAATCATAACATCCCATCAGTTGCATTGAAGAGAAAGAAAATGAAAATTTTTTCAGTGGTTAATTTAGGAATTTCTGAAGTGGAATATAAGCAGTGCAGACACAAAAGTAATTTTCAAGGGTAGTACTGGCCAATAGAAATTGCTGACCTACCACAGTTGAAGCTGCGGCAACATCGTTTTAGCCACATGCATTAATGTTAGTAAAAAATGATTTATTACACTCACACAATATAAGTAAATTGGCTCCATTCTATAGATTTACTTAAACATCAGCCATCATTTAGTAACCAAGGTAGTAAGGCACTCAAAATGATCAAAAAATAATCACACATACCATCTTATCATTTCACCAATAAATGCACCAAGAGGTTAAAGCACACATGCCATGCGAGGAGGAATCTTGAGATCATATACCTCAGGATGGTGCCTATTACTCAATTTTTATTTACTGACCAAAAATGCAATAAGCCTCATCTGGATTCACAAGTATTCACAGTTGGCTAGTGGTTAGTAGTTCATGTATTGGAAAGCATTATCGAGGAAAACTTGAGGGTTTTAATTCCCCCATCTCCCTTAGTAATCTTTCATCTTTATGTTATATTTGTATTTTTCAACATTTAGGACGCCACTATCTTTTTCAGCCTATCAATTTGGCCCTATTGTTTTTTCCTGTTTTCAAAGCCTATGTTTGCAGCTATGACATGGAGTAATCAGCATTGAAATTTTAATTAAACTGAAGTGTCAACATTTTACTTTCCGACTGTTTAGCTATTGATTGAGGTAGATTGTGGTAGAAGATGCAGCAGGTAGGACACATTCTGGAAAGTGCCTTCCTGCAGCAATTGTTTGCAATTGTGCACTCTGGGAAAAGTCTGCCGCCTGGGACCATTATTCGTGGAAAACCTGTCGACAATGCAGACAAGCAGAAAGAAGGAAAAATGTTGTGAACTATACATAAAAAAAATACACAGCTCTGAGCACTACCCAGTGGTAAAATTTGTCAGATTATTTAAAATGTGTACGAAAAGAAGTAATATTGCTTTTGCTGTTGTCATTAGAATCAACTCTGGTATCAGCTAATAACATATCAATTTGAGCCAACAACAATTTTATAATCCCTTCCCAATTAAAGTATCACTCAGAATGGACAGACTGAGCATAGGGCAAAGGGCAGTTTCCAGCTCCCATTTACCTGTGGCCTTACTCTGATTGTTTGTTAATCGGTTAATAATGGACATGCTAAGGTCACTTCTCCATCTGGCACTGCAGCTGATCTTAATGAAAAAGCATGAATTAACATATCTCTTTTTTTTAAAAGAAATAACTGAATTACTTTGAAGTTTACATGGTATTACTTGTAATTTTACCTGAATAAACTCCCCTAACTCTGGAATTGCAACAGATTACAGTTTTCACGAGTGTTCAGTTTCAACAGATAGCGCCCATTGTTAAAAGAAGCAAAATAAAGTTAAATTGTTACTGAATCGAAGAGAATTTTTGTGTTTTTGTTTCTTACTGACCTTTGGTTTTGGCTTCAGTCTAAAGTTTATAATATTCATATTAGTGACCAAAAATTAAAATCTTTTTGAATAATAATAAAATACCATGCAATTGCAAATGGCAAGATTTGCTTGAGCCATTTTGGACACTATGCTAATGTTATGACATCATTCAAAAATATGTCAGGATCCAAATGTACGGTGACGACACCCTGCACTACCTCACCAACACCTCTCTCAAACCATCCACCTTCTCTGATGCTTATCTGACATCCAGTACAGGATGAGCAGAAATTTCTTTCAACTAAATATTAAGAAAATTTCATTCCCAGCACAAATTCTGTTCCCTAGTCACCAACTCCATCCTTCTCCCAGGCAACTATCTGAGGCCTTTCACAACCTTAACCCTGAAATGAACTTCTCTACGCATCCGCTCTACTTCCAACTTTGTAATAATGCTGAACTCAGCATTTTTGCTGCTGAAACCCCTCATCTATGCTTTTGCTAACTCTAGACTTGACTATTCCAACGTACGCCTGGGTGGTTTCCCATTTTCCTCCCAACATTAATTGAGCTTAGCCTAAACCCTGATGCACATGTCTTAACTCACATCAAGTCCTTTAGACCCATCATTACTCTGCTCCCTAGCACACAACCGACCCCAGTCCAGCAACACCTCAATTTTAACATGTTCATTCTTAGGGTGGAATCGTCCGTGCCCGCTGCCATCGGGTGTGTCCGATGGTGTGAGCGGATAAAATGGGGAGAAGGCTAAAAATCAGTTTCGTGACATTGTGAAACCAGTTTGTGATCGTCCACTCAGCCTATCGATGTGGGGCCATACTCCCTGTCATCGGACGTCAGGAGCCTCACTGTAATACATCAGAATATACTTAGAAGGCCAGACCACTGGACTCAGTCCCCTGCCACTGGATCGTCCTCTCACATCAGTGGGAAAACATGCCAGTACAGAAAACACCTTGACAACTGTGACATGCAGAAGTCAGGGTTTACTGCCAGGGCCTTGCTCACAATGCAGACATCCGAGGAGCCCAACAGCAATGGCACATTGGAGGAATGTCCATGGCATGCTGGGTGGATTCTCATGGTCATGGCTCTGCTGCTAAGCAGCTCACGGACTTTGGAAAGTCACCATTGATGCTCATAACGGATGATGGTCGAGGTGGTGGGAGAGGAACGTCTAGGATTGACTGGGAGAGGAAGAGGGGTCGGGGGGGGGTGGGGTGAGGTTGGGAGCGGGGAATGAAGGTGGCAGAGGAGGGTGAGGTTGGGAGGGGGGAATGAAGCTGTTGGGGGATGAGGTTGGGAGGGGGGAAGGAATGTGTTGAGGGGGTAAGGTTGGGGGAGGGGAACAAAGGCATCGGGGGACATAAGGTTGGGGGGGAGTACAGGAGGAGGAGAGGGCCCAGAGGGGGGAAGGGGTCCAGAGGTGGGAAGGGACTCCACGCAGGAAGGAGTCCGGAGGGGGGAGGTGTCCAGGTGAATGTTCAAGGGAGGGTTTTGATGGGCCCATTACTGCTTCCTAGGGTGTGAACTGAGGGTGGGCATGTTATGAGGGAATGGTGAGAATGACAAAGGGCAGAGGGAGGTGTTTGGGTGGGAAAATGAGAGTTTGACAGTAGAAGGGACAGCAAGTGTGTTTGGTGGGGACTTGGAGGCAGACACGGACCCTGGGGATGTGAAGGAGGAGGTCAGGGAGGTGAATGTGGATGGGGTGGGATTTTTGAGAAGGTAGGGGACGTGCTCTTTCACCTGGACAGGGCCAAAAGAAAAGGGTTGTGGCTGGTATGTCACGGAAGATGATGCCAGGGGGGTCAACTGTGATGGGGGAAAGGAAAGGGGTGACTGGGGGAGGGGAAAAGACAGGGGAGTTTATGTGAAAGCGAATCAAGACCATGCTATCTAAATTGAAAGTGAAACGAGAGTCATGGTGCGCGAAATCAGGTGCTGCATGGGAGTGTGATCATTGTGCTTGCGGAGATGCAGCTCAGCTCAGATGGGTAACTGAAAGGGATCCTCAGCAGGCAGCATTCAAAATGCTCGGGACTTTGAGGTGAGTGTGAAACATGAAGGATCCGCTTGCGTGGGAGAGTGCTTGCACAAGGCTCCGAAAGGCGCTGCCCCACACATACACTTCTCCCTCCAGGATAATTCTTTGGCTGGCTGCTCCCCCTGCGCTGACAGAGAACGAGGTTGAGGGGGTCACAGGCAAAGGGGACTCAGGGGAGGAGGACAGCATCTGAGATTCCTGAGTGGGTGACTCAGGGTGTCCAGCTGTCGCTCCTCCTCCCATCGGGTGCCCGGGGGCCCCGGCCTGACTCCTTGAGGGGAAGGAGCACCTGGAAGGTCGTCGAGGCGCCCTGTCTCGCTCTTGCATTGCCACTGCAGGAAGTTCGCCATGGCTCCCATGATGGAGTGCTGGTCTGCACACATCTCCACATTCTGCTGGATCAGGATCTATATGGCATCCACCATCCTCCCCATGGAGATCTCCATACGCGCACATGTGGCCATCACTTCATCAGAGAGCAGGTAGATGCACTCCTCCGGCTCATACGTCATACCGTTGACAGCTTCCGACAGCTCTGCGTGACATTCCTACTCCTTCTTCTGAATCTCCAGGATGAGTTGGAAGGCTATATCCAGAGGTTCGTCATCTGACTCGGACCTCACAGATGCCTCTTCCCCAGCAGTCCTCCGAGTGCTGGGGAGCTCGGCTGAACCTGCCTCCTCCTGCTGTGGACACGTGCCCGTGCGGTGACCACCAGATTGCGAACCTGACCCTGCTCTAGATCTAGGTCCCACTGAGGTGTTTGTCTCTGTGCTGGTGCAGGGTGTGGGTAAGCACTGCGACAGGTCTTCCAGGCTGCTAATTTCTAGCTCTTCAATGGAGGAGGAGTCCTCTTGGCTGGAGGTCAGGACCTGGATGGAGCTGCGGGGCTGACTGGCTGAAGGTGTCAGTCACTTGGCAGAGCTCCCTGTGACCCTAAGTAGAGATAATTAATGCATGGCAGCAGTCGGGATGATGTGGTGCAGGATCCTCAGGTGGGTGTTCGCCGCCGACCTTACTGTCACCGCAGGCAGTGGCATGCTCCTCAAACTGAGTGAGGGGCCTAACGTGGGCCACTCAGCCCCTGATCTGGGACCTCTCCCTGTTGATGTGAGCAGGTTTCTCCTGCATGGAAGCAGATGGAGGGAGTGTGAGTAGGCCACATGGCACCACATGGAATGTTTGTGTAGTGAGCAGAGCTCGAGAGCGAATGAGCCTGGTGGAGATCTGAGAATGTGTATAAAACTTCATAGTGTTGTCCCTTGAGGTGTGAGATCCCTGTGGATGTGTGATGGGTTTGTGAGTGTGAGTTGAGAGTAATGAGTTACCTTGGCTGAACAGATGAGACCATTCACCCTTTTTCGGCACTGGGTGGCTGTTCTCTTTTGCAGGGCATTGGCGCTGACCACTGCTGCCACCACCTCCCATGCTGGATTAGTGATACCACTGCCCCTCCTGCGGCCAGAGCAGGGTTAGAGGAAATCACAGTGGGCCTCCACAGCTTCCAAAAGGTGCTCAAGGAATGTGTCACTAAACCTGGGGGCTGCGGTCTTTTTGCCTTTCGGGGCCATCCTGCCTTCCTTGCAGCAGCCTGGGCTGGAAACACTGAGAGATGTGCACGTAGCTACACTTTAAATCTTTTGCCCGGAGTGATGAGGCGACGAGTTGATGGCATGGTGGGTAAATGAGAGCCTGTCTGACATGGAAAGGGCATGTTTCCTGGGAATTCATAATTAAAACAGCGGGTTTGGAATGATACAACGTGAAAAGCCGCCATTGCGGCTGGTGGGTAAAACGTCATTTCACCCGCCTGCTGTAACACTTAGTGCAAACCTGGGATGATTCCACCCTTATTTTCAAATCCGCCAATAGCCTTGCCACTCCCCATCACTGTAACCTCCCCCAGCCACAGAGCCCTTCGAGGTCTCTGCCATCCTTCGATTCTAACCTCTGGTGAATTCCCAATTGTAATCACTCCACCAGTGTGCCTCCATCTCCCTCGGCTCTAAAGTATAAAATTCCCTCCTTCACTACTTCTCTCCCTTCTTTTAGGAGGCTGTTTAAAACTTATTGCTTTGATCAAGCTTCTGTCCTTATATCTCCTTCTTTGGCATGGTGTAAAGTTTTGTTTGAGAATGATCCTTTGAAGCACCTTTGGACATTTTATTATGTTAAAGATGCATATTAAATGCAAATTGCTTTTGTTGTAGAGTGGATTTGTCGACAATAAAGATTCAGAAAATCCTTTAGGAGGATTTATGCACCACACATTCCTTAATTTACCTTAACTAGATGTTGGCTTTATTGGTGATTGGATCTATGCATGCCACCATGTAAATTTCCTTCTTAAAATTTATTCTCAGAGTGTAGGGACACTTTTAAAAAAAACATTTATTGCATTCCTAATTGCTCTGAAAAGAGGGAGCTGGGCCTTCCTCTTGAACTACAGTGGTCCTTATGGTGATGGATCTTTTACAATGTTATTAAGTCGGGAATTGCAGGATTTTGACTCAGTGATAATGCAGGAATGATGATATTCAGATTCAAATAGCATGTAATTCGGGGGGGGGATCTTTGAGCTCATGATGTTTTCATGGTGTCTCTTCTCTTATTTTTTGCTTGGTGGGAGAGGTTGCAGGGGAGGTAAAACTAGAGTTTGATCATTTGCGGATCTACTGTTAGCCCCTTCCAACAGTTTCTCAAAAGTGCAAGTCTAATGAGCAAGACGTCATCTGCACAGGCATATTTTCATGACATGGTCTTGGAAATGTTCATACTATAAAGGGTAAAAAGTATTGGTGTGGGAACAGAATCCTTGACTGCTCATTGAAAAACCATTGGCCCCAATATTTATCGGGAGAAAGGAATGAATATGTTACCGGATGGAGGTGGGTGTAGGGTGGAACCTGGAAATTCTGGGGATCTGGGGATGCAGACGTCTTTGCCAACTTTAACTTCAGGATATCATTATCATTTGTTTATTCCATTTCCTGCCCAGCAGTTGGCCATATTGACAGGCTTTATGGAAACACCACAACCAGGGAGGAATGGGATCCATTTCTGGCTGATGGGGAAACTTGGGGCCTGGAAACTGGGAAGGAGGGAATGAGAGAGAGGTTGTGGTTGGGCTGAGGGACTGTTGGAGTGCAGCAATTAGTAAGGAGGAATGGAGGGTAAGAAAGAACAGAGATTGTGGGAGTGGGAGGTCAGACTGTGGCAATTAGGAGGGAAGGAAAGATTAAGGGTTGAAGTTGGCTATGTGTGACATTCAGAAAGGAAGTGGGGAAGGAAGGAAAGATTGGTGATTAGAGCAAGAGGGGCATTGGATGATCTTGGCAGTAAGGAGATGCTGTGATCTGCAGATGGTTTACTTGAGGGACAGGAGGAGTGGTCCTGTCCTCTATGTCCCCAAGGAGTGCTCAAAATTAGAGGACACAGAGTTAAGCTGATTGGCAAAAGAAGCAACAGTGACATGAGGAAAAATCCTATACGCAGTGAGTGGTTAGGATCGGGAATGCACTGCCTGAGAGTCTGGTGGGGGCAAATTCAAACCTGGCTTTCAGCAGGGGGCTAAAAGCACCTGAGGATAAAATAAATGAAGGGCTATAGTGAAAAGGTGGGGGAGTGGGACCAGCTGAGTTGCAGAGAGCCAGCATGGTTATGATGGGCTGAATGGCCTCCATCTGTGCTGTAATCGTTCCATAATTGTAAGATAAGGATCCACCACATTGGCTTGAAACTGAAGTCACATATAGGCCACAGCAGGTAAGGAGGGCCTTAGTGAACCAGCTGTGTTCTTAAGGCTACTTTTACTAATACCAGTTTATTTTATTTCAAGATTTTTTAGAACTGAATTCAAATTCTCAAACTGCCATTGCCAGATTTCAATCTGTGTTTTTTTAGATTAATCTAGTACCGTAACCATGACACTGTTGTACCCATTTTTTGGGAAAAAGAGTAAGTCCTGCAATTGTTTCTTGACATTCAAATATTGTGCCCTGATGTCTCCCTTGATATGCTGTGGGGGGCTGTTAGGAGCCAGAGTGAGATACTATTCCCTAACAATGGGAGCAGCAAACCTCTGGCAGAATGAATATAAGAACATAGTAATAGGAGCAGGAGTAGGCCACCCAGCTCTTCGAGCCGGCTCAGTCATTCAGTAAGATTATGGTTGATCTTCTACCTCAATTCCATTTTCCTGCATTATCCCTTAATTTCTTTAATATCCAACATAAGATTTTCTTTTGCATTCAGCGTGTTTGGAGGTTGTCCATGTGCTGAGCAGCAGTCGCACACCCCTGGCTGCAGTTCAATAAGTGGTTTAATGACCTGACCAGGTTAAGGAAGGTGATTACAGTTGTGTATTCACCAATATTCTGCTTTGTGCATCATCCCACCCTCCTCGCTCTGCCTTCTCTGGCCTACTCCTCCACATCACCTTGCAGGTGCACCCATCTTTTTCTGCTTATGCACTTGCAAACATCTCCATTTATCCATCTATCACAACCATTCACCCTCATCCTAATGCATCCAAATCTCCCTGGTACTCACCCTCACCAACTACTCTCCATCCATTGGGTGAACACATGGCATTATGCTTACTCATGAGCTGTTCTTTCCCCTCTTCCAAGAGAAAAGAGCACAGAACATAACAGAGAGCAAGAGAACCAGGGATGACCCACTCGTAAAAATACTTGCACCTCAGTGGGACCACGTCAACAAATAGTTAGATTTTTACTTGGTAACTCATAAGTGAACAAGAGCAGATGTTTGCAGGGATGTAAGTGGAGAGTCCATATCAGTGGGCACTGTCTTTTCCATGCTTTGCTCAGCTGGATGCAGATGTTGTATTCCTGGGGCTGTTGATGAAAAGGAGAATCCTGAGCTTGAGCAGGGAATGTGTTCTGGCAGGCTTTCCAAACATATAGATCATGATTGCTGAGAGAATGGAGCATGAGTGGGTTGATGTCGCAAGGTATTATGATCATGCCTTCTTGCATGGACAGAGTTTCCAACTCCATGCAGCATCAAACGTGGTTATCAACTGAGTCCTTGCACACCTTCAAGAACGATGTGCAGATACTGGATGCCAATGTATCTGCTACCTTAAATAGATTGCCAAATACCTTATCTTAGCCTTAAAGGCCTCACTGATCTGCATCAAAATGTTCTCCACCACAGGTCAGTAAGGGGCACGCGAGGAGATAGGTGACAGAGTGAATAGTGTATTAGGTTTGCGTGGTAAGTTCTGGTAAGTCCTTTTCAGGTTTTAACTATAGATTAAGAATCAAGGTCTGACATAGTACTAACCTTCAAGTAAATTAGGTTAGCTTGTTAAACAGAGAACTGTGTGGAGTGGCAGTTATCTGTCAATCACCTGAAAGTAGTTGGGTCAAGTGGTTTCAATTACTGTAGCAGGATGCTAAACTAGCTAGTGACTCATCAGAGGGTCTATAAAAGAGATAGGCTTTTTAAACTGCATGGTCAGTAAGGGGTGCGCGAGGAGACAGGCGACTATGCTGGAGTGAGATGGGGACTGAGTGAATAACAAATTAGGTTCATGTGGGAATTCAGTGAAGGGGAAAAAGTGATGTGACATACATAGGAATTATTCTAAGTTAATTAATTGAGTAATTAAATTAAGTTAACTAAATCACCTAAGTAATAATGGCAGGACAGGTGTTATGCTGCAGCTGTTGAATGTGAGAGCTTTAATGTGCCAAGGCGATCCATGACAAACACGTCTGCAGAAAGTGTAGGCAGCTAGAGGAATTCCAGATCAGGATTAATGATCAGGAAGCCGAACTGCAGAACTGCACAACATAAGGGAGGGGGAGAAATACCTAGACACTTCATTCCAGAAGATGGCGACGCCTTTTAGAATAGGGTCGTCTGTTTTGGTCAGCAGTGAGGGACAGGAGGATGTGACCATGAGTAAGGCAGGTAATGGGTCTGAGCAGACAGCAATGGAGGAGCCTTAGACTTTGCATTTATCAAACAGGTTTGAGGTGCTCACAATCTATGTGGACGAAAGTGAGGTCTGCAAGGTGGATGAGCAGGTTGGCCATGGCACCATGGTACAGGAAGCCGTTCAAGCAGAGGGAGCAAACAGGAATGTAGTGGCAGTAGGTGTTAGTATAGTGAGGGGGATTGACACTGTTCTCTGCAGCAAAGAGCAAGAGTCCAGAAGGCCCAGTGCCAGGGTTCTGGACATCTGCTCAGGACTGGAGAGGAACTAGCAGTGGGAAGGGGAGGATCCAGTTGTCATTGTCCATGTAGGTACCAACAACATAGGCAGGACAAGGAAGGCAGCTCTGCAGTCAGTATGAGAAATTGGTACCAAATTACAAAGCAGAACCTCAAAGGTAATAATCTCTGGATTATTACCTCAGTCACATGTAAATTGGCATAAGGCAAATTTGATTAGAGAGATGAATGCGTGGCTGAAAGATTGGTGTGGGAGAAGTGGGTTCCGGTTCATGGAGCACTGGCACTAGTATTGGGGAAAGTGGGGACTATACAGTTGAGACGGCCTACACCTGAACCAGGCTGGGATGTGTGTTCTTGCAAATTGCATAACTAGGGAAGTAGAGAGGGCTTTAAACTAAACAAGGTGGGTGAGGGATCAAGCTTGGGTAGATGTGGCAAATCAAGGGATGGATTCAAAGTAGGAGACTATAATAGTAATATGGGAAATGAGGGTCATAGAATAGCAAGAAGGGATAGAGAGATAAAACCTAAGAATACACCAATAGTCAAGACATGATGTTACAAATATAACATAAAGACAACACTAAAGGCTTTGTATCTGAATGCATGTAGCATTCATAACAAAGTAAATGAACTGCTAGCACACATTAAATTGAATAAATATGATCTGGTAGCCATTACAGAGACGTGGCTGCAGGATGACAAGGATTAGGATCCTGAACATTGAGGGATATATGATATTCAAGGAGAATAGGAAGCTAGGTAAAGGAGGAGGGGTAGCACTGTTGATCAAGGATGGCATTAGTGCAATAGTTAGAGATGCCCTTGGTTCAGGAGATCAGGATATAGAATTGGTTTGGGTGGAGGTGAGGAATAGTCAGGGAAAGAAGTCACTAGTGGGAGTGGTCTACATGCTCCCTAACAGTAAGCGCAATGCAGGACAAAGTATACAAGAAGAAATATTGGGTGTTTGTGATAAAGGGATAGCAATAATCATGGGTGATTTTAATTTATATATAAAATGGAAAAATTAGACTGGTGGTAGTAGCCTGGATGAGGAGTTCATAGAATGCCTTCAAGATAGTTTTTTTAGAGCAACACATTCTGGAACCAACCAGAAAGCAGATTATATTAGACTTGGTATTGTGTAATGTCACAGGATTAATTAATGACCTCAGAGTGAAGGCACCCTAAGGTAGCAGCGACCACAATATGATTGAATTTTACCTCCAGTTTGAAAGGGAGGAGAGTGGGTCTAAGGCTAGTACTTTAAATTTAAATAAGGGCAACTATGTGGGCATGGAAGCTGAACTAGCTGAAATGAACTGGGAAACTAGGCTAGGGGACAGGTCAATAGAGAAGCAGTGGCAAACATTTAAAGAAGGTATTTCAGGATACTCAGAATAAGTATACTCCTACTACAAAGAAAAATTCTAAGGGACAGATCCACCATCCGTGGTTAACTAAAAAAAGTTAAGAAAACATCAAACATAAGGGAAAAGCATATAACTGTGCAAAAATGAATAGCAGGTCAAATGATTGGTCAGAATATAAAGAATAGCAGAGAATGACTAAAAGTTTAATCAGGATAAATAAATTAGAGTATGAGAGGAAGCTAGCTATAAATGTAAAAAACGGACAAGAGTCTCTACAGGTATTTAAACAGGAAAAGAGTAAGTAAAGTGAGTGCTGGTCCTCTTGAGAGTGACAGTGGGGCAATAATAGTTGATAATAAGGAAATGGCGGAAGAAATGAACAAATATTCTGCTTCTGTGTTCACTGTAGAGATATACAAAAAAAGTCCAGTAATAGCTGCAAATCAGGAGGTGAGCAGGAGAAAGGAACTTTGTGAAATTGAAATCACTAGGGAAACGGTACTGAGCAAATTGATGGAGCTGCGGGCGGGCACATTTTCGGGTCCTGATGGACTACATCCTAGGGTCTTAAAAGAGGTGGCTAATGAGGTAATAGATGTGTTGGTGTTAAATTTCCAAAATTCGCTAGATTCTTGAAATGTTCCATCGGACTGGAAAGTAGCAAATATAACCCCTCTATTCAGGAAGGGAGGGAGGCAGAAAACAGGAAACTATAGGCCAGTTAGCTTGACATCTGTTGTGAGAAAGGTATGAGAATCAATCATGAAGGAAGTTATGGCCGGACACATAAAAAAACTCAGGAAGAATCAATATGGTTTTGTGAAAGGGTTTAACCAATTTATTAGAGTTCTTTGAAGGAGTAATGTGTGCTGAGGATAAAGGTGACCCTGTACAGATGCTGTACTTGGATTTCTAGAAGTCATTTGATAAGGTATCACATTAAAGGCTATTGCTGAAAATGAAAGCTCATGGTATTGGGGGTACCATATTAGTATGGATTAAAGATTGGCTGGCTGGCAGTAAACAGACAGTATGCTGCTTTGTTTCTGCTTGGCACAATGTGTCGAGTAGAGTCCCGCGAGGTATGTGCTGGGGCCTCAAATTTTTACAATTTATATCAAATACTTATGTCAAGAAACTATCCTACTTTTCCTGATATTACTGTAGGATAGAATATTTTAAAGCAGGTGTGTGCGTGTCTGTGTGTATGGTTCTGTGTGTGGCTGTGTGAGATCTTGAAAGGTGACTATGTGAAACAGACTTGTGAAAAAGCCCCGAACCACCCTGCAGAAGTTTGCTGTTCCACTAACCAAAGCCGTGTTAAAAGCCTTTGAAAGGCCATTGTCCAATGGCTGCATGTGGTAAAATTGCTGGATGACCATAAATTTAGAATCTATTTGGACTGTTGCCTTAAAGGGGGTATGTGGTTGAGGGTCTGGTTGAGTAGAAATTTTGGGAACTGTTATAACTGTGGGAAGAGTTTTGCCCTTGTCAGGTGGGCCGATTAAGGCCCACCCAGTGTGAAATGCGAGTGGCAGCGCTCTCTGTGTGGGGGATAGGAGGGCAAGCGTGAACTTCGTGCATGTGTGTGGATGAGCACTTGAAAATCTCCCTGAGGCACAGAGCTACCTGAGGGAGATGAACAGTTTTCAAAATTAAAAATAAAGATGTTAAAAATGTTATAAAACATGTCGCTTCATGTGAGTCTGTAACATGAGTAGGGACATGTTACAAATTAAATTTTAAAATGTTTATTTTATTTTTATTTGCTGTTGGAAGCCTCACCCCACCCACGGGTGAGGTTTCCAAAGAAATGCAAAATGCAAAAATAACTTGGTAAGGTTGGATGGGCAGTGAAAATGTTCTTTTAATAACCTGCTTAGCGGCCTTAATAGGCCTTTTAATTGTCGGCGGGCCCACTGCTGACTCCGGCGGCGCGGGTCAACTGAAATATCACGCTAATGCGCGATGATGTCAGGACGCTCACCCGACGTAATCGTACTTGATTTTACTCTTGGTCGGGTCAGGCGCACACCCGCCCAACGAGCTAAAAATTCAGCCCCAGGTAACTGTAATCTTGCGCGTGTCTTTAAGCTTTTTTCTTCTTTTGGTTAATAAATGTTTTAATTTAATCTTTAAAACCTCTAAAGGTGGTAGCGGACTCATCACTTCTCACTTCAGTGCACAAGCCTTCTTGTAATAAGTATAACTTGCAAAATTGTTGTGTTAGAGTAGCCAAGTTTCCCTTGTGGATTTGGTTAGCCTGGCAAATACCATTTGCCATATCATAGCACTTAGATGAGGGGAGTGAAGGCATGGTAGCTAAACTTTCAGAAGTCACAAAGATAGTTAAGAAAGTGTGTTCTGAAGAGGACATAAGGAGGTTGCAGATGGATATAGATTGAGTGAGTGGGCAAAAATCTGGTAGATAGAGTACAATGTAGGAAAATGTGAAGTTGTTCACTTTGGCAGGAAGAATAAAAAAGCAAAGTATCACTTGAAAGGAGAACAGCTGCAGAATTCGAAGGTGCAGAGGGAATCTAGGGGTTCTCATACATTAGTCACAAAAAGTTAGTATGCAGGCACAGCAAGTAATTAAGAAGGCTAATGGAATGCTATCCTTTATAACGAGTAAAATTGAACGTAACAGTAAGGATGTTATGCTTCAGTTACACAGGGCATCGGTGATACCAAGCCTCGAATATTATGTGCAGTTTTGGTCTCCTTATTTAAAGAAGGATGTAAACGCATTGGAAATGGCTCAAAGGAGGTTTACTAGATTGATACCTGAATGAGCGGGTTGTCTTATGAGGAAAGTTTAGACAGACTGGGCTTATTTCCACTGGAGTTTAGAAGAGTGAGGGGTGGCTTGATTGAAATATATAAGATCTTGAACGGCCTTGACAAGGTGAATGTGGAAAGGATGTTTCCTCTTGTGGGCAAGTCCAGAACTAGGGGGTGGAGGGACACTGTTTTAAAATTAGGAGCCACCCTTTTAGGACAGAGATAAGGAGAATTTATTTTCTCTCAGCTTGTTGTGCAACTTTGGAACACTCTGCCTCTGAAAGCGGTGGAGGCGGGATCGTTAAATATTTTTAAGGCAGAGGTACATAGATTCTTGTTAGGCAAGGGAATCAAAGGTTATTGGGGTAGATGGGAATGTAGAATTGAAAACACAAACAGATCAGCCATGATCTTATTGAATGGCAGAGCAGGCTTGAGAGACTGAGTGTCTTGCTTCTGCTCCTATTTTGTATGTTTGTATATATGTACAGTGGTAGGCGGCCCAAGAGAGAGAAAATGGCAACAGAGGGTTGGGCTAAAAACGCTTCCGCCTCTCACCTGTTTCCACATACCTGTTCCCCCCCATTGCCCCCACCAACCCAGTCATTACCTCACCCGTTGCTTTCTCTCCCAATAGCTGAATCTGCTCCACACAGCTCAAGTTGCAGCAATCTTTACTGAGGCCCTCATTGGCTTCAAAATCTATAGGATATCAGCAGAAGCATCTCAGCGGTCAGAACATCAATCTGAGAAGCCTGCCTCTACTTCAGCTCAAGCTACAGGGATTGCTTATGGCAAAGATCCATTGGTGCAACCTAAGTGAACCTTGTGCTATTCAGGGCATCTCCAAAAACCTGGGCAGCAACATGAGAAGCCAGGGGTGTAATGCCTTCATAACCTTCCTCTTCCTTATGTCCCTCCTCCTCCTCTCCAAGTAATCTGAGGAGAATCTGACCTCTTCACCTTGTTCCTTCTACGTTCGCCCCTCTGCTATCCAGCCACACGTATCTTGATTTGAGGCTTGTGCTGACACTGGTGGAGGTCATGTTGATCCTTTCTCAGGGTTCAATTTAAGGCCACCATAGCACCACCCCATCCTGCTGTGATTGAAAAAACTTCCAAGCTGCAGAAGTGAAGCATCAGTAAAAGTCCTTTGACCAAATCTTTTCCCATGAGTGGGTAAGAAATCTGAGTATTTATCTCACTATTTCCTCGAGTTTAATCCAGCTCCCTCAATTGTTGCTATGCTCTCACCTTGCCTTCACTGGTAACTTTCAGATGATATGTGACACCCTTTGTGGACTATGTTGCAGGGCGCCACCAGACCGGTCTAGGCGCCGGAACCTCATTTTCAGCATTCCGATGGTTTGCTCCACTAAGCTGCGAGTTGCAGCATGAGCCTCATTATACCTTCTCTCTGCTGCAGCCTGAGGCTACTGTACAGGTGTCATCAGCCATGGCCTCTGTGGGTAGCCCTTGTCCCCGAGGAGCCAACCCTGCAGCCTCTGTGGACCCTGGAAGACGTCAATGATCTGTGACTGACTGAGAATGTCGGAGCCGTGGACACTCCCTGGAAACCATGCGCAGGCCTGCAGCATGCCTTTGCGGTGGTCGCACACCAGCTGTGATTCAGTGAATGGAAGCCCTTGCGCTTGATATAGTTGACCACTTGTTGTGATGGAGGTCTGAGCGCCATGTGAGTGCAGTCGATGGCATCCTAAACCTGTGGAAAACCTGAGATCTGGGCAAATCCAATCGCTCTTCCATCTTGGCTGTCTTGGTTCTGGGCGAAATGCACAAAGTTGTGTGCCCTCGCAAAGATGGTATCTGTGACCTCATGGATGAATTTGTAGGTGGGGGCTTGTGAAATCCCGCAGGGGTTATCTGTGATGCCCTGAAAGGAGCCACTGGTGTAAAACTTGAGTGCCGTGGTCAAGTTCACAGCCACTGGCAGTCGATGCCCTCCATATCCCCGTGGCACCAAATCCTGCAGTAGCTGGCAGATATGACTCACTAGTTTCCTAAAATTGCGCAGTCTTCGGTGACACTGGTTGTCAGTCACCTGCAGGAATGAAAGGCGTCTATAAACCCTGGGTGTCGCTAGGCGGCGACCAACAGTGGCTCTCTGTGGCTGTTCAGCAGCATGCGCGGGGGCCCCAGCCGTCCCTTCTTCCTGAGGATGCTGTTCCTCCCTCTGTGCAGCCAGGCACCTCTGTTGCTCTCTTCTCTGTTGCCTCCGCTCTCTGTACACCACGAGTCTTACAGTTAGTTCACCAGGCTCCATGTTCCTAATATACCCCTCCTGCAGGATGAAAGAGAGACACATGGGTTAGCTTGGGTGTACTAATAACCTGTCTTGGTTAAGTCTGAAGGCCCCTTAACACATCCTGGAGAGTGCTGGCCACCACTTGGATGGCCAGAGTTTAGTGCGCTGTATGGCTGCCCGAAACCCCACCCACCTCTGCCCCACTCCACCTACTGATTGGCGGCAGCTTTGCCCATTGGACTGCATGTTGTGCTCTCAGCTCAGGGGCAGGCATTCTCCTAACCCACACTGCAAGGCTGCCCTGTTAGCTTGAACCATGGGGGAGACTGGTCCAAACTGGGATGATGGCACATCCAGGGGCTGTGAGCATCTCCATCAGTGACTGCTCCATGGCTAACCCTAGCAAGGAGACTGTACAATGTGCCCAGTTGTCCAACTGTTGTGCAGTCCACTAAAGCACTCATTAGTTTGCAGTCAATGCGCAAGGGGTGAAAAGCTCTGGAGCACTTGGCGGCACTTTCATGCCTCTGCGTTGCTTGAGTGGGCAGATAAGCTGGAGGCCCGACTTCAATCATATCAATGTGGCTGCATATAAACTGCCTCAGCTGCAGAGGAATGGTCACTTTATACAAGGTTTCCCTAATGCGTGGCCACTTCCCTCCCGCCTACGTTCCCCACTCCCCCCTCACCCTGCACGTGCTTGTTTTTTTTTAATTCATTCACAGGATGTAGGCTTCACTGGCTGGGCCACCATTTGTTGCCCTTGAAAAATTGTACTACATTCAACTGCAGGGCAGCCTTTGCCCCCGTCCCAAAGTTGCCTCAACCGCAGGGCAGCCATTGCAAACTCCCTACCTGCCGCCACAATGCGCCTCACCCTTGAAGTCCAACAGGTGACCCGGGTGAGCGCTGCGCAATGCTACTGTGCACTCACCTCCAAGTTCTCCGCAAGGTGCAGCCCGCCAACTGCACACCTTAGATATGCTTGTTGTGAAACATGTGAGCATTGAATCATGCTGACGCGGGTGGACGATCCAGCGTGGGGGGAATGAATGATTCTGGCGGGTTGGCCTTATAATTATATGCCGATGTATTACAATGAGGTTCCTGATGTCCAATGGCGGGGAACGCGGCCTGGCATCGACGGGCTGAGCGGAGGATCACAAGCTGCCTTCTGGCCTTCTCGTCATATTGTCTGCTCACACCACCGAGCACACCCGATGGGCATGGAAAATTCTGCCCTAAGTCTTTAATACTCTGGAGTGGAAACCTAAGATCTGGTATATTTATCTCAAGTCTTATTATTTTCTCTACTACATATTGTTTTTACTTATCTATAGAACAATGACCTATAAATGCAATCCAATATGGCGAGCAGGAAATGCAGATTCATTGTGTGCCAGTGAACAGCGCTGTCCATATTGTTATAGTGTTAATAATCTGTATACAGTGCCCTTGCCTGAAACAAGCATTAGAACATTGGGATATGTAAATAAGGGACCAAAGAGCTGTTAAGATTTCTAACTGTCACGTGGTTTGACTTGAGGCAATAAATATAATTTAAGAACTAGGGGTTTCAGTCTGTTAGGCCATAACCAATAAAATAAATCTTTAAAATATACACACCTGAATGTGAACTGGGACAGCACATTCAACAATGCATGTTGAATGTGCTGTCGCAATGAAACTAAACGTTGCTGCATCCCACTTACACCCACCATTGGTTGACACAGCACTGACCCAGCTGCTACATCCCAATGTTCAGCAGATCCGGAGGTTCCTTCTAGCAAATAAACAGGCAGCCATTCCCAGTGACATGTGCCATATGTCAGCCCTCGCCAGAAATGTGGACCAATTCAAGTATTTCCATGTGGATTGTATTCCTTTGCACTCCACTGAAGTTGCACCAAGATGCAATAACTTCAGCAGAGGATCAATAAAAACCCTGGAGGCTGTTTTTATCCATTAGGTTTTTCCTCTTTGGGTTCTGCCAATCATTAAGTAAATGCAATACCAGAAAATACTTCTAATACTATCAGCGAAAGACAATGGTTTCAGCAGTGTTAAAAATATCCTTAGAGGCCCATATGGAATTGGACAGGAAGTTAAATAGGAGGGAGTTAGCTTGATATATAGTTACTTCTTACAGGTTTTCAATAGAGATAACACAAACAACATATCATCTGACATCAAATAAACACTGCGTATGTAATGGGACTTTTATTTCAGTGAAGTGAAGATCCTAGATAGAGTGGAAGGCCTGCATAAAGAAAAATAAATCTCCAGAACTTTGAGGAACTATACTTGAAGAAATAAGGGAGATAGTTGTGAAGTACTGATGGTTATTCAGTGGAGTTAGTGAAAAATAGTGAATTCCCAACGAGGAAAATCAATGTGGCATTAGAAGGTGACTTGCCTGATCAAAACTTGGCTTAGAAATTTGATTGCACTGAGCTTCTTTCCTTGTGTTAAATGGGCTCCTATACTTCCAATAAGGCTGTCACAAAAAAACAAGCTCATTAAGAGCTGGACTTGTACTGTTCATCATATTGGCATAGATACAAAAATATGTACCCAGGGATCATGTCTAACATAGCCATAGGCACTTTGCAAATACAAGTAAGGAATCTCATACCTGTTTGACGCCACATGCAAAATAATGTTACCCTGAACACAGCCAGTGACAGGCAACTATGCTCAGAAAGACCAGGTCTATAAGTAGTGTAGTAATTATAGTTTTAAGAAACGTAGGGCTGTAGCTTTAGGAATAATCCTGTGTTGTAAGATCACATGATCTGTGTAAACCAATGAGTTAGCAGCGCAGGGAACCTCTGGAAGGGAGTTCTTCTTTAGCTACGGAGTTGGATGCACACATGTAGTTGCTGCTGCTATCTTATAAATAAAGTTCACTGTTTCCATCAAGAAGAGTTGCCTGGAAAATCAACTCTATAACAAACTGGCGATGAGGATAAATCAGATCTGGTGTGGTCCCTTGCCCAGCAATTGTGAGTATCTAAAATTGTTAAAAAGAAAGGAAAATATACTCACTTGAGATGCCACAGTTTGGCAGAACCAATCCCTTTGAACCAGCCACAGATGACTGGTCTCAACAATAGTTGTATAGGTGAGGGTAGCGCAGTGGATGTAGTCTACATGGACTTCAGTAAGGTTTTTGACAAGGTCCCGCATAGGAGAATGATCAAGAAGGTAAGAGTCCAAGGGATCCAGGGCAATTTGGCAACTTGGATCCAAAACTGGCTTAGTGGCAGGAGACAAAGGTTGATGGTTGAATATTGCTTTTGCGATTGGAAGTCTGTGACAAGTAGTGTACCGCAGGGATTGGTGCTGGGACCCTTGCTGTTTGTAGTGTACATTAATGATTTAGACACGAATATAGGAGATATGATCAGTAATTTTGCAGATGATAAGAAAATTGGTGGTGCTGTAAATAGTGAGGAGGAAAGCCTTGGATTACAGGACAATGTAGATAGGCTGGAAAGATGGGCAGAACAGTGGCAAATGGAATTTAATCCTGAGAAGTGCATTTTGGGAGGACTAACATGGCAAGGGAATACGCAATGAATGGTAGGACCCTCGGAAATATAGAGGATCAGAAGGACCTTGGTGTATATGTTCATAGATCCCTGAAGGCAGCAGCACAGGTAAATAAGGTGGTTAAGAAGGCACATGGGCACTTGGCTTTATTAGCCGAGGCATAGTATATAAGGGCAGGGAGGTTATGTTGGAGCTGTATAAAATGCTAGTTAGGCCACAGCTGGAGTACTGTGTGCAGATCTGGTCGCCACACTATAGGAAGGATGTGATTGCACTGGAAAGGGTACAGAGGAGATTCACCCAGATGTTGCCTAGGCTGGAGCGTTTCAGCTATGAAGAAAGCATGGATAAGCTAGAGTTGTTTTCCTTAGAGCAGAGAAAGCTGAGGGTGGACCTGATAGAGGTATACAAAATTATAAGGGACATAGATAGGATAAATAATAAGAAACTTTTCCCCTTAGCGGAGGTGTCAATAACCAGGGGGGCATAGATTTAAGGTAAGGGGCAGGAGGTTTAGAGGGTATTAGAGGAAAAAAATGTTCACCCAGTGGGTGGTTGGAATCTGAAACGCACTGCCTGAGGGGGTGGTAGAGGAAGGAACCCTCACAACATTTAAGAAGTATTTAGATGAGCACTTGAAATGGCATAGTATACAGGGCTACGGGCCAAGTGCTAGAAAATGGGATTACAGTAGATAGGTGCTTGATGTCCGGCATCAGTATCTGTTTATTATAGACACCAAAAGGCACAACTACCAGTAATGGGGGAGAGTTTTCGTGCGTCGGCGTGCGAGGGCGGACCCGGAAGCAGCTGCGTGCCCGCCAAGCTGTCAAAGGCCTGCAAAGGCCATTAAGAAAGCAATTAATGTAATTAACAATGCTGCCCATCTAACCTTAAGGTAGGTGGGCAGGTGAAAAGCCCAAGTGGCCTTCTCATTTTTCAGGAAACCTCATCCATGGGCGAGATGAAGTTTCCTGAAGGTTTTATTAAATAAACATATAATTTATTCACATTTCATAAACATTCCCCAGCTCATGTGACACTGTCACATGAGGGGACATGTGTAAATAATTTTTATGTTTCTTTATTGAAAAATCTCAATATGTACTTAATCTCCCTGAGGCAGCTCCATGCTTCAGGGAGATTTATGTGCTCTTAGGCTCTGACTTTATCTCTTCCTCCCACCCACACTGGTAGCACTGAACGCTACCAGCCATGTGTCACGTTGGGCAGGCCTTAATTAGTCCGCCAACGTAAAATGGTGGCGCGGAGCCGATTGCAGGTGGCGATTGGCTCCAAGCACACCCAGGCCCGCTCCCAACCGGCCCGTCCGATAGGGAGAAAATTCTTTCCATGGTATTGAAAGGTGGAAGACCAAGCCTTCTAGGTCAAAATTGGTTGAGGGCAATTAACCTTGATTGCCGAGTTAAATTTCAAAAGGAAGCAGGGAGAGTTCCTCAGTTGGAAAAGAAACAAGGCAAGGCACTTAAGAAAGAGCCTGGAGAGTCCAACAACTGCAACAGGATGAAAACGGAGTGTGCAGCCATTCATCAACCTGAAGAAATGAAGACTGTCTTAAACAACAACATGGAAGAAAAGCAGAAGAAACTCAAGGAGACCCTGCTGAATGACAGAATTCAAGAGGAAGCGAGTGAGTTTCACAAAGAAAAGAAAAACCTGATGAAAGACCTTCACAAACTACAAGGATCCCTCAGATCAAGTTTGTACCTTCTGGAAAATTAGGATGAGGAACAGGAAGAATTTAACATCGCTCTGAGCAAACTGAAGAATCAGTTGGCAAAGAAGATGCAGCAATGTTCAAGGTTCCAGGAGGAAGCCAACAGAGAGATAGAAGAACTGAATGAAGCTAAAGGGGATTTGAAAGCCGAGATGCGAGTAGAAAATGAAATCATGGGTGGCTCCACTACTGAACTAAGGCAAGTTGAGACTTCACCTGAGAGAAGTTTGGCCAACAGTGAAATCAAAAAGAAGGCCGAGACTAAGCTCTGAGGTAGGAAGAAGAAGACAAAAAGGAAGAAGGTTCCGAAAAGACAATAAAACGTGGGAATGAAAATGTTAACAGGTGAATCGTAGGAAATGAGACTTGCTCGTTACCTATTTCACTACAGAACAACCCCCCAACACTACGACAGGAGCAACACCTGCAGAATTACTGAGGCGCCATCTTCGAACAAGACTAAGCCTGATACTTCCCAATTTGGAGGGGAAGGTAGAGAAAAGTCAAGGGAACCAAAAAACGACTCATAATTTGCGTAGTTGTGAGTGGCAATTTACTTTTGGAGAAGCAGTATATGTAAGGAATTTCAGTGGAGGACCGAAGTGGTTACCTGCTAAAGTAAGCTCTGTGACCAGACCATTGTTGCACCACGTGGACGTGGAGGGCCAGATCACCCCTAAGCATGTGGATCATTTAAGAAGAAAGGAGATGCCCCAACAAAATGATATTCCACCTGTAACCATTACTGAACCTATGGTTCCTGTTGAGGTTGCTTAACCAAGGATAGACATGCCTAGTGTCTCTATTTGAGTGGAAGACACTGAACTGCCTGTGCCTAATATGTTAATGAGGCTCCAGAGAATGTGGTTCCTGCAAAATAATCAGAAGTCATGGACCTATGATGTTCCACACGGATCAGGAAACCACCTGCAAGACTGAACTTGTAATTTCATGGCCTGTGTAAATATTGTAATCTCATGAGATAAATATCCTTGTAAATCCAAAATGTACAGAAAATTTAAAGGGGGAGAAATGTAGTAATTATAGTTTATTTAAACATAGGACTGTAGCTTTAAGAATAATCCTGTGTTGTGTCACGACTCTTTGGGGATAGTGCATTTCAATATCAAGCCCCACTGCTCCCCATTTCCGTGACAAATGTAAATAAGTTTGATCAACCTACATTATTTGTTAATTTAGGTTAACAGAATACAAGCACCAGGCTTGTAAACTGAAGTAAATAATTGTTCATTGAACAAATTGTCTTTAACAAGTGGCAAAAGAAAGAAACATGAACTGCTAATTTCTAACTCTATAACCTAAACTCTACCCCTTCTTAAATCCCTATGCACACACATACAAGACACCTAAGACATGGATTTTAAGGGTGAGATAAAATAGTTCAATAGCACCAATTCTGGAGTACAGGATTCGGTGGGTTGATTTTGATCAATGTCTTCAAAATTCCTTTCAGTTCTTTGTTGATGACATGAGGTGGTCTTCCAGCACTTTCAGTCTTTAGTTCACTGGTTGAGCACTTGCCTTTCAATGTACCTAACAGTGATTTTCCCCTTTGTCTCTTGACGGGTTTTCAGAGAGAGAGCAGGTTATAGAGATATGTGGAGAAAAAGCCAGCTAGTTATTACTGTAGAATTACCGGAATCTGGCACACACTGGAGCAAGAGGTTTTAGGTCTTTTTAATTTCAGGCTAGGAGCTAATCTGCTGCACTGCTCTCACACAAACCCTGATCACCTGGTCAGGAGCCAATTAAAATGTTGTCACTAGGTAGTTTCCCATTATATCAGACTCCTCCTTGGCACCATCCTGTCTTTCATAGCACACTCTGTTCCAGAACAGTAACATTGTATACATCCCTCACACTCCAGTAGGCAAGTCCTTCAAACTATAGCCATTGTAATTTTAATCCACAGTCCAACACAGATAAAAAGATATGTTCTTTACAGTTGTAAGATCACATGATCTGTATAAACCAATGAGTTAGCAGTGTGGGGAACCTCCTGGGAAGAGTTATTCTTTAGTTATGGAGCTTGAAGCACACATGTAGCTGCTGCTGCTGTCTTGTAAATAAAGTTCAATATTTGCCTAGAAAATCAACTCTATAAAAATTACCCTTACCAGTGGTTGTTAAAGGCACTGCTATAGGCCAACACCACAAAGATGCTTTATAAAATGATGATCTGAATGTAGAGCTTGGAGTTGTGCTGCTCCTAGTCCAGGTTATAGCCAAGGATCACTGCCGGTCAACATTCCCCCTCTTTCAAATGCCCCTCTCAGTTACTTGTCATTCATTGCAGCCAGCTGCTTCTGTGAAGGTGAAAAGGCTCTGACTGGCCCTCCAGATTCGATTGGCCACCCAGAACCTTGAATTGAACAGAGAACCTGTCTCCATATTCTCATGTTTAAGGGTGTGGACCAAAAACCCAAAAGCCTGACTTTTACCCTTGGCGGGTGCACGTAATCGGTGGGCCTGTGACTAGTCGGCAAATGGGCCGCCGCCAGTGATTGGCCTCTGATCGCAATTTCACGCTGGCTGACCAATTACGTCCCACCCAGCATGAAACACGTCTTCACAATGGTCAGGACGGGCCGGGCGGGGCTCTGTTGGCTACCAGGCCCAATGGCGATCTGGCGGGTGGTTTAAAAACGGCACAGGCAGCTCCTTGAAGGCTGCCAGGGAAGAACATATTTGCAGCATTCTGAAGACCGAAGTCATTGCCTCAAATGCGGCAGGATATGCCAGGTGGGAGGGTGAGTTGGGTGGGCACTTGGCCCACTGGTTTTTGGATGAGTGCCTCACAATCCTCCTGGAGGTGCTGGCTGCCAGGAGGGACACCCTTGTCATCAGATGGAAGGAGGAAGCCAGCACACCTGACACAAAGAACTTAGGATGAGTTAACAGTGCAAGTTAGCAGCCATTATGTTGTGCGGCGCACATGGGTGCAGTGCCAGAAAAGGTTTAACGACTTGCTGCGCTCAGGAAGGGTGAGTATCATGTTGACATGGATCGGTGTGGAGAAGTGTTAAGGTGGGGCAGTTCCCCCCTCCCCCACCCCCCGTGGAGCTCAGGGGTGTTAAAGTCTGAGTGCCAAATGTCAATGACACCGGAATTGGCCAAGGAAGTGAGCCCTGGCTGCTTGGACTGAGAGCTTTGCAGTTTGAGGGCCACGACTCAGATGTGCCTTACAAGGTATTCCTCAGATGGGGTTGGCCAGGCTGCAATGGCACTGCAGGTACAGAGTGGACTAATCAGTGCTCCTCTGCCCTTTCAGAAGACGACCCACAACAACATGGAAAGGTCACGGACAGACAGAGGTGGGGCCCACCAAACCTCCTGATTGTGACCAGTTTCGAGCAGGGCACCTTGGAGCTGGGGAGGTGCCACGTACATTGGCCAACAGGCTGTGGAGAGGCTGGGGTGTCAGACGAAGGTAAGAATGCAGTTCACAGAGGTGAGAATTTTGGAAACATTCTTGTGTAGTCTTATCATTGATGGGGGTCTCAAAACTGGATTACTCATTGATCGTTGAAAGACGAGGGCACCAGTTGGAGAGCTGCTGGAGACCAGGACGATGCTGAGTCGAAGGCAAATGATGAGCCTCCGGAGTCATCCATTAGGCGACAGCTGCTGGATGTCCCACGTGATGTGTGGGGGGATCTGACGGAGATCTATGAGGCTATGCGTGCCATGGTCTCTGTTGTGGGGAGTTCATGCTGAGCATAAGCACTGTGTTAACCCTCATGGCCAAGCGCACTGCCTCCTCCATTGAGAGAGCGACGATTCTCATGGAGAGGTAGCTCCGGAGACAGAATCACGGGTTCCTGGGGTTCCGCTTGGATCTGCAAGCCCTCACACAAGCACTGAGCTCAGGTGGTCAGTGCCAGTGTGGGAGATTGATGAGGCACCCAGTATCCCAGCTAGGTGCCTGCCCATTAATGGGGAGCAGGGAGGTCCAGAGTGATCTCGCATTGATGTACGAGCTGCCTGTAGTCTCTCCGGGCTCCTCTTAGGGCATTCTGGATGACGGCAGCTCTTCCCCTCTTCCAGTGACTGTGGCATCTGATGAGGCTGCAATGACTGGGGAGGTTCCAGCTGTGGCACTGGTCACTCCATCCAAGGCAGGGCCAGCACAGGCTCCACTGGCCAGAGGATGACCACCAAGGTCATTAAGGCCAACAAGACACCAGAGTCAGCAGGCTGCCTCCAATGCCACTGCCAGCGAAGGGCGGAGAGTGCTGGGCAGGAGGGTGGGTGCAGGGGGGGTGCCCAAGACGAAGCACTTGTAAATGTAAGTTTAATGCACCATGAGCACAAGAGGGACTGTTAACAGGTGAACTTCTGTTGTGTAACATTTTGTTTATGTTTATTGGTCTCGGAATGGAGACCAGAAAAGGTTATGTTAATTTCTTTGGATTGTCAAAATGAGAAATTTTGTTTTTACTGTAATGGCCTGAGTTTGCTTCACGTTTTTAGTTTTTGGTGCAGGGTATGCCAGTATATAATGCTGGATGTGAGTGGTTCTAAACTTTATTGCACAGGCGCTGAGTGGACTTTGGGTTGAAATGAAAGGGTTATTTCAGACATCCGGGATGGAGGCGGCAACTCTGGCATGAGGTGGGAGCAGATCTTTGGCAGCCTAGCTAAAGGAGCGTTGGATCAACGCATCCCTGGTGTCCCTGCCTCCCTGAAGGATACAGAGGTCTACCTCCACATCCTCAGCATTCTCCTCACCCTGCTCCTCTTCTGACTCACTACTGGATTCATCCCCTGGGGCCTCTGCAGCTGTGTCAAGATCCTCTTCCTCCAGTGGATACCCCCTTGCCAGTGCCAGATTGTGGGGAGTGCAACATACAACCACTATCAGTCACACCCCCTCTGGGGGTATTGTGTTGCTCCCCCTGAATGGTCCAGGCATCAGAAGTGCATATTTTGAAAACTTGTGGCCCTCTCTATCATTGCCCCTTTGGAGGCATGACTCCTATTATAACTCTGCTCTGCCTCTACTCTTGGGTGAGTAAAGTGAGTAAAGGAAAGTCAATATCCGCTTGAACAGAGCTTCTGTCACCAGCTTGATGCAACTGTGGACAGCTGATTGGGACACACCACAAATATCTGCCACTGACACCTGGAAAGAGCCAGAGGCATAGAATGTTGAGGGCTGCTGCGATCTTCAGAGCCACTGGCATGGGGTTTCCACTCACAGAGCTGGAGGTGATCTTGAGGCATCATAAGCCACCTTTTCAACGGATATCCCTTGTCACCCAGCAGCCATCCATCCAGTCAGGCTGGAGCACTGAAGAGTCTTAACACCTGGGAGTGTCTGAAGATGCAAGCATCATGGGAGTTGCCAGGGTACTGTGCACAGACTTGCAGAATCCGCATCCTGTGATCACACACTATTCGGACGTTCATCGAGTGGAATCCCTTCCAGTTGATGAAGGCACCCGGCTGTCCCGCTGGCACCTTGATGGCCACTGAACACGGGGAACCCAGCAATGGCTGTGAAGCCACTGGCCCGCTCAGCCTGGTTGGCCTCATCCATACGGTAATGAGGGAAAGTCAATACCCGCTTGAACAGAGCTTCTGTCACCAGCTTGACGCAACTGTGGACAGCTGATTGGGACACACCACAAAGATCTGCCACTGACACCTGGAAAGAGCTGGAGGCATAGAAGTTGTGGGCCACTATGATCTTCAGAGCCACTGGCATGGGGCTTCCACTCACAGAGCTGGAGGTGATCTCAGGCCCAATCATCTGATAGATGGAAGTCACTGTCCCCTTGAAGAGGCGGAGCCTCCTTCGACATTGCACCTCAGACATATGGGGATAGCTGCACTGCAGCTTGTAAATCCTGGAAGCAGGATAGTGGCATCTTCTGTGGCCCCTTCCTCCTCGTACTAGCTGTTGGTCCTGCACCCCTCGTGCCTGCGCCTCTCCTCCCACAGGTCGTTCCCCTGGAAGCTGCTTTGGGACACCGGGCCTCCTGCCCCTTCTGCCCCTCCCTTCCTCCTCAGAGGAGGTGCCACCAGCTGAGACCACAATCCCTATTACCAGGGCCACAGAATACCTGGAAGGGTCCACACGGTCAAAATCGTCCGGGGCCTTGGAGGCACCAATGAAATGAAGCCTGGAATTGGTAAGACTGAAGCTCAGAATAAAGATGAGGCTGCCATGTTCAAATAAGCAACCAGCAGCAAACTATCTCCTAAACCCTTCACTACTCACACTGGCAATGCTGTTGACCCTTTTTATCCCACCCTTGGATGAGGTTTTGCAAAATGTGGACTGTCCACTTGCCTGTTTTGCCCATGTGATGAGTGCAAAATCACACGGGCATTGTAAAATTGGGTTCAATTGGGTTTTTAATGGTCTTAAGTGGCCTCTGAAATGATGGCAGGCGCGGCTTCAACGCTCGCGCACGCCTGCTGACCTGAAGATTGCACGCATGCAGGATGACGTCAGGATGCTCGCCCGATGTCTTCTCGTGTTATTTTAAGCCCAATCGGGTCTCGCACACCCCTGCCCACAAGGCGTAAAGTTTTTCCCGAAGAGTGTGTTTTCCCCCCCAAAGGTGGGTTCGATACCCAGAAACAGTCGGGACTCCTCTTTCTAACCCCTCAAAGTGAAAATTCATCCCAGAGAATTAGTGAACATGCAGCCTTAACATTTACTAAGGGCTATTGGATGCAGAATAAAGCATAACCCTAAGTGGATTAATAAAACAATACAAAGTGAAATAGGAAGAGAAGGAAGAACTTGCTTTACCTTATCACTTCCTCAGGACATCTCAGATTACTCTACAATCCATGGTTGACTTTTGAAATTGAGTTACTGTTTTTCTGTGAGCAACAAAATGTGAAAAGCAAACTTGTCAAAAACTGTAGTGGTTCACGTGAGGGAAACCATGAGAAGAATATTGGAATTTTAAAGCAAGAGAAAAGGAAACTTTTGCAGGCAAAGAGGAAACTGTAAATTAGCATAAAGAAGTTAAATGCAATAGCAAGACATACTTTCAGCTTTATAACAACAAGAACATTATCAGAAAAGAGTTCAAATTCATTAGGAATGGAAATGGATTAAAATTGAAGATGAACTAAAAATAGCTAACATATTAAATGATTACTTTCTGGAAGCATTCACTAGAGAAGATACCATAGAGCCATAGAAGGTTACGGCACAGAAAGAGGCCATTCAGCCCATCGTGTCTGCACCGGCCAAAAAAAGAGAAAAAAAGAAACTAGCTGCTCATTTTTAATCCCACTTTCCAGCACCTGGTCCATAGCCTTACAGGTTACAGCTCTTCAGGTGCAGGTCTGGGTACCTTTTAAATGAGTTGAACGTTTCAGCCTCAACCATCAGTTTAGGCAATGAATTCCAGATGCCCACCATCCTCTGCATGATAAGGTTTTTCCTCATCTCCTCTCTAATCCTTCTACCAGTCACCTTAAATCTATGCCCCCTGGTAATTGGCCCTTCAGCTAGGAGAAACAGGTCTTTCCTGTCTAACCTATCTAGTCCCCTCATCATCTTGTACATCTCAATTAAGTCACCTCTCAGCCTCCTCTGTTCTAAGGCAAACAACCCTAGCCTATCCAACTTTTCCCCATAACTGCAATTTTCAAGCCCTGGCAATATTCTTGTTAATCTCCTCTGTACTCCCTCCAGAGTAATAATGTCCTTCCTGTAATGTGGTGACCAGAACTGTATACAAATTTCCAGATGTGGCCTAACCAGTGTTTTATACAGTTCCATCATTACATCCTTGCTTTTGTATTCAATACCTCATCCAATAAAGGAGAGCATTCCATATGCTTTCTTTGTCATCTTGTCCACCTGTCCTGTCATCTTCAGTGACATGTGGACATGCATTTCAAGGCCTCTCACTCCCTCAACCCCTCTCAATATCCTCCCATTTATTGAGTATTCCTTTGCTTAGTTTGCCCTCCCCAAATGCATTGCTTCACATTTCTCCATTTGCCACTTTTCCGCCCACTCAACCAAACTATTGTTACAATTCTGGAGACAACAGCTGTCCTCTTCACTATCAACTACACGGCCGATTTTTGTATCATCTGCAAATTTGCCAATCATGCCTCCCACGTTTAGATCCAAATCATTAATATATACAACAAACAGCAAAGAACCCAACAATGAACCCTGTGGAAGGCCACTGGAAACCACTTTCCATTCACAAAAACATCCATCGACTATTATCATTTGTTTCCTGTCACTGAACCAATTTTGGATCCAACTTGGCACATTCTCCAGTATCCAATGGGATCTTGCTTTTCTGACCAATCTACCATGTTGGACCTTGTCAAATGCCTTACTAGTACCCATGCAGACAACATCCACTGCACCACCCTCATTTGTTACTTCCTGAAAAATTCTATTAAGTTAGTAATACACGATCTTCCCCTAACAAGACCATGCTGACTATCCCTGATCAATCCATGTCTTACTAAGTGACAGTTCATCCTCTCAGAGTTGATTCCAATAATTTGCCCACCACCAAAGTCAGATTGATTGGCCTATAATTTCCTAGCCTATCCCTCATACCCTTTTTAAATAATGGTTCGATGTTTACAGACCTCCAATCTCCTGTTACTTCACCTGTATCTAGTGAGGATTGGAAAATGATCCTCAGGGCATCCATCATTTTTTCCCTGGCTTCCTTTAATGACCTGGGAACAATCCAATCCCTGCTGATTTATCCACCTTTAAGGATGTCAGTCCCTCCAGTACTTCCTCTGTCATTATGATTATTGTATCTAATATTTCACATTCCTCCTCTTTAACTAGAATGTCTGCACCATCCCTCTCCTTAGTGAAGACAGGGACAAAGTATTGATTGAGAACCCTGCCCACATCTTCAGCATCAACATTGCCTGCCATCGCTTGATTGAAATTAAGGCACAACTGTAGCTAATCTCAAAGGAGTTGATGAAACAAACCTCAGAGAATACAGGCCCATTAATTGCATCAATAAATGCCAACATATATAATTTGTTTAAACAATACTAAAGAGTACCATAATGAAAATAACTTAGTTATTGGCAGTCAGCAAGGCTTCTGAAGGGGCAGACCCTGACTAACCAATCTCTTTAATTTTTTTTGTTTGAGAAGTGACATTCAAAGTGGTTGTTGGAAAATCCTATAAAATAACTGCAGTGAATTTCCATGTGGCATTTTCCAATCATCAACCATAACAACAGTGTAAGGTCAGAGAAAACCAGGAATAACAATATTGTTTTTCAGGAATTTCTGTCATTCTTCTTGCAGAAATTCATTCCCAATGTACTTAGATTTTGTGAAAGGCTATAAAAAATGTTCCATGTCACAAAGATGAAAACCTGCTGCAGTTGCAATTGGTCGTTAAAATATGGGTGTGATGACAGAATTTTTTGAATGTGCACAACCAGCAGGTACCAAAGCATCTATTTGGGACTGAGGCGAAATACTAAATGGATTGTCCCAGATACCAGTGCTGGGTATTTTCATTTTCCTATCCATGTAATCTATCTGAATTCATAACTATGAGTAGGTTTGACATACCTACAAAATTTACTGAACTGGGTTCAGGCCTTATATGGGTTGGGAGTGGGGCTTGGCGGTGGTGGGGGGAGGTGGTGGTTGGTTGTGGTTGCACGGTGGCAATGCTACTGAACTAGTAATCCAGAAACCCAGGCTAATTCCTGAGCCATGGGTTCAAATCTCACTGCAGCAGCTGATGGAATTTTAATTAATTCTTGGGATAAGCCAGCATTTATTTCCTATCCCTGATTGCCCTTGAGAAGGTGATGGTAAGCTTCCTTCTTGCTGCAGTCCATGTGGCGTATGTGCAACAAGACATATCCAGGAATGGTGATGGTGATGTCTAGGATATTGTCTGTAAGGTATGATTCCTTGAGTATGACTACATTAGGCTGTTGCTTGACTAATCTGCTCTCTCAAATTTGGCACAAGACCCCAGATGTTATTCAGGACTCTGCATGGTTGACAGGGCTGAGTCCATCGTTGTCATTCCCAGTCCCAGGTGGTCCATCTGGTTTCATTTCTTATTGACTTGTTTTTAGTGGCTTGCTGGGCCATTTCAGAGGACAAGTAAGAAACAACCACATTTCAGTGGGTCTGGAGTTTCATGCAGGCCAGACCGGGTAAGGATGGTTAATTTCCTTCCAAAAAGGGCATCCAGATGGGTTTTTTCAACAATGGTTTCATGGTCCACACCAGACCTTTAATTCCAGATTTCTATTGAATTCAAATTCCACCAACTGCCGTGGTGGGATTCAAACCCAGATCCCCAGAACGTTACCCTTTGCCTCTGGATTACCAGTCCAGTGGTAATACTACTATGCCACCCCCTTCCCCTATTCAATTCCCAGTCTGGAATTGAAAGTTAGTCTCAGTAATGGTGACCGAGCAACTATCGTCGATTGTTGTAAAAACCCACTTGGTTCACAAATGTCCTTTAGGGGAGGAAATTTTCTGTCCTTACCTGGTCTGACCCACATATGACTCCAGACCCACAGCAATGTGGTTGACTCTTAACTGCCCTCTGCAATAGCCTAGCTAGTCACTTAGCTCAAGGGCAATTAGGGATGGGCAACAAATGCTGGCTTTGCCAGTGATACCCGTATCCCATGAAAGAATAGTAAAAAAAATGCCACTAGCAAGTTATGGATGCTTCACTGCAGTTCACCGGTTATGGGAGATTGGCTGATTCCTATGCTGAGCCAACTGGCAGATCAGGTATGCGGAAGGGCAATCTAGGGGTGACCTCAAGCTTCCTGACGATAAGCTGGATTTTTTCTGTCGGCACAGGAGCAACATTCTGCTTTCCTCTGCCCACCCGTTGAATTTCTCTTCTAAGCTGTATTCCAGCATTTTCTTCTTACAGTGTATACATTGATATTGTCTACTAATTTATTGTGGTTTCCCTAACTATTTATTTTGCTAAGACTTTTTGAAACCACGCTTATTGGATTTAACATGCATAATGATTTTTACAAACATCTGTTCATGCTTTTACTTCAACATTTAAACCATATGACAAATTGTTAACTGATTAGTACAGAGATGCATCAGATTTTTAATCATCATTTGTTATTCATGTCACATTCAGGATCTGATTTCTATATAGACTATGGAAATAAAGAGATTGCATTTGTATAGTGACTTTCATGTCCTCAGGTTGTCCCAAATTACTTCCCGTCAATGGATTACTTCTGAAGCCTCAGAATAAGAGACAGGCCATTTAGGACTGAGATGAGTAGAAATTTCTTCACTCAGAGGGTGGTGAATCTTTAGAATTCTCTACTCCAGAGAACAACGGAGGCTCAGTCATAAAGTAAGTTCAAGGCAGAGACCCATAGATTACTAGGTATTAAAGGCTAGCAAGGAATATGGGGATAGTGTAGGAAAAAGGCATTGAGGTAGAAGATCGTTTATGATCTAGCTGAATGGTGAAGCACCCTCGAGTGGTCAAATAGCCTACTCCTGCTCCTATTTCCTATGTTCTACTGCAGTAGTATAGGGAAATACAGCAGCCAAAATTGCACACAGCAAGCTCCCATAATGTCAAAACATAAATGATCAGATCATCTGTTTTGTTGATGTTGACTGAGGGATAAGTGTAGGGGGAATTTCCATACTCTTCAAATAGTGCCACAGAATCTTTTGCATCTACTTGAGAGGGCAGAAATGGCTTTGGTTTAACATTTCATTTGAAAGATGGCATTTGCAATAGTGCAGCCCTTCCTTTGTACGGCTCTGAAATGTCAGCCTACGTTATATGCACAAATCTTTAAAGTGGGGCTTGAACCTACAGACTATTTTGTTCAATGCTTCACAGAAATCCAGAAATTGTGAGACTGCTCCTGGCATACAATCTCATTTGATGTGAATTAGATTAGAAAAGCAGGTGCAATGTTGAGCTCATGATTCACTGTGTATCCAATTATCTGGACATTAAATAAACATTGTGAGTGCAGAGCAGTTGTTGTTCATTGTTGTAATCACATCATAATTTTTCATAATAATTTTGTAGATTTGGAAGAGTTGCACTATGTTATTGGATATCAAGAATTGCTAAGCCGAGGAATTCAGTCTTCACAGACAACTCTAAAATTCAGCTTGTTAGCTCAGCATCAGCAGCTGATGCAGTCATTTGAGATTGTACCAAGCGGACTGTATTGCTTGGGGACATCAACGGAGAAGTCCACAATCTGCACAGCCATCTGATGCAATGCACTATGGAAAATCTGCAGACCGTCTTCCACCCCTAGCTCCGGTTGGATTAGTTCCTAAGCTCAGGCATAGTTTCCATGACTAATGCACTTGCTGGGGCCTAGAGGCATTTGGCTACAATCTTTAGCAATCTGTCTTATCTAGATTCATGATAACTGGGAAACAGATTGAGGCCGCCATACAAAGATATTTCAGCAGCATTATTGCTGTCGAGCAGCCTATTCTCAAATATGATTGAACATAAGGCAATGTCCAGAAATAAGGGAATGATAGGAGCTAGGACAGATGATTTCAGTGTCTCCCATACATGACAACCCTCTGCACACTCATACAGATGATAAGTGCCCTAATTCAAGTTTCCACCATTGTGCTTAGCAGCTCTAGTCAAATGTTGCATTTTACTTGTCATCAGCAAACTCCCAACTGGAGTTTGATTCAAGATTGTGAATATCTCTACCATGAAGTTTTCAAGTTGAATCAGTCACACATTCCCCTCCTGATATTACTCCAGCTTGCCCACCTTGAACTATCATCACCACATGAACCCGTTGTCAAAATGAGCGCTGATTGGTTCAACTGATTGGTTGAAGAGCCTCACTTTTGCTTATCCTTGTAGCATTTAATGTTGTGATATCTTTACAGGACAGAAAAGAAACAGTGTGCCATGTGTAAAGTCAAGTGTCAATTAAAACTATTTTAATCTGGTTTTGACTATATATACATACATATACAAATAGCCACAAAAGGATACAGTTACACCATTGCACTTCTCCCTCCTTCATGAGAAAGTACACAATGTTCAAATTCCATATAAGTTATTTACATTTCTTATTTTTTATTTATTTACAACTCCAACTTAACCACTGGTTTCCTTTCCTAAGAGAATACCTTTTTTATTGATTCAAACTTTCAGAACTTGGAGATAGACCTGGACCCATCTCAGCCTGAATCTCAGGAAAATGTTTCTCCATCAAAGATTGATTTTGCCCTTGACCTTTAATTGAAATTTCCACTTCAGCATACACATCTGTCTGACTCTAACTTGGAGCTGAACTGGTTTCAGGCAAAACTTTAAGTAATTTTTGGTACTATACTCTTATCCAAACTATCCAATTTATCAGAGTCATTTGATTCTTCCCAAATCCCTTCTTCTTCATTGTTGTGGTGCCTTCTCAGAATTGACCACTGGAGACTTAGATACAGGTGAATAATCATTTTATTCAAGCATACGCAGAGAGAGTCTGCCTTAGACTAGCTAAAACAGAACTCTACTGATTATAGCAAAGCCATCTTTTTTTATACACAGTTAGTCAAGCACACATTACATTATTCAAATTCCAGTCCTATGCATAATCACATAATAATCAGACGCCCCCAGTCCCAGGTACGTATCTTTTCCTCACCCAAGCAAGGTCTCTTTATCTCTTTCTAGCCTGGTACTGTTTGTCTTTACCTTATCTGTTTATCATCATCCTCCCTTTATGTTTCCTCTCTAGTTAATCCCTTGTGATCTCCAAGGTCTTTCTGGAGAGTTCTGACAATAGTGGCCTAATGGTGTACAAAATTTACCTGGAGAATTCTGCAGACCGTTGGTTTTACTAATAGAAGTCCTTGTTTAACTCTTACACTCATGAACCCCTAAAAGTAAAACATGATCTATATGTACAAACCTAACATTTCCACTATACAACACCTTGACCAAATATGTGCGATGACCACATATTTGCACAACTCTTCCTGGTAGCCACTTGAACCACTTATGATGATATTCCTTCACCTTATCCTTCTGGTTCAACTTTAGACTTCTTTCTCTCACTCTACCCTTATCATGATTCTCTTTTTGCCTGGATTCATTTCTTTTCTACTGACTGTACTAAATGTAGCTCAGCAATGAAATTCTAGTTCTAGGCTGTCTTCTAAGAAACAGTTTAGCTATTATCCTCAACCCCCTCCCACGGCACCTTCCCATGCAACCGCAGAAGGTGCAACACCTGCCCCTTTACTTCCCCTCTCCTCACCGTCCAAGGGCCCAAACACTCCTTTCAAGTGAAGCAGCATTTCACTTGCACTTCCCTCAATTTAGTCTACTGCATTCGTTGCTCCCAATGCGGTTTCCTCTACATTGGAGAGACCAAACGCAGACTGGGTGACCGCTTTGCAGAACATCTGCGGTCTGTCCACAAGCATTACCCAGACCTCCCTGTCGCTTGCCATTTCAACACTCCACCCTGCTCTCATGCCCACATGTCCGTCCTTGGATTGCTGCATTTTTCCAATGAAGCTCAACGCAAACTGGAGGAACAGCACCTTATCTTCCGACTAGGCACTTTACAGCCTTCCGGACTGAATATTGAGTTCAACAGTTTTAGATCATGAACTCTCTCCTCCATCCCCACCCCCTTTCTGATTTCACCCCCCTTTTTTTTTCCAATAATTTATATAGATTTTTCTTTTCCCACCTACTTCCATTAATTTTAAATGTATTTCCATCCATTGTTTTATCTCTTCCTTTTAGCCTTTTTTGATTCCTTCACCACACCCCACCCCCACTAGAGCTATCTGTACCTTGCTTGACCTGCTTTCTACCCTTAATTAGCACATTCCTCAGATAATATCACCACCTTCAACACCTCTTTGTCCTTTTGTCTATGACATCTTTTGGTTATCTCCACCTATCACTGGCCTCTATCCAGTTCTACCAGTCCCCACCCCCCCACGCACCCCCACCCGCCGCCTTAAACCAGCTTATATTTCATCTCATTTCTATTTTTACTTAGTTCTGTTGAAGGGTCATTCGGACTCGAAACGTTAACTGTGCTCCTCTCCGCAGATGCTGCCAGACCTGCTGAGTTTTTCCAGGTATTTTTGTTTTTGTTTTGGATTTCCAGCATCCGCAGTTTTTTGCTTTTATCTTAGTGTTTAATTGACTGCCACTTCTCTTCAAGGAATGCCTACCTTGAAGAAGTATTGCTCTTCTCTCCGTCCGGATTTTCATATCGCTCTTTTGCCTTGTTCACCTTCATTGCTTTCCATTTCTCTCCTGGTGTTTGACAAGGGGTTTACTAAAACCCACTTTCACAGCCATATTTCTTTCCTCAGTGACTGTCTCCATTTCCGACTTATCCCACGTGGATTTCAACTAAAGTTCCATCCCTCATGTTTCGAACCCACCCAGGATTACAGGTATCTCCGGGACATATAACGCTCCTCGGACTGCTGTTCCCGTCGCATTCTGAGATCCACACTCAGTGCCATGCGCCGCCATATGAACACACTCGACCTCTCCCTCCAGCAACACCGCCGCATCCTTTTTCAAAGCTGCGCGCACCCCCAGGTCCATTTAATTCTTCGTCTCATCCGACTCCTCAAAAAGAAACTTTGTCTCTTTCTTTTAGGTGCAAAGGAACGCAAGCTCCAACAACTCATCGACACCAACACCCATCCAGGACCCTCCACCCCTGCCTGTCCCTCTGTCCGCATCCCGTCTTCCAATCCCAGCCCCTGCCGTGTATTCACCATACCCCCTGACCTTCCCCTCTCTGATGCTGAATGTTCAGTGCTCAGCAAAGGACTTAGTTTCATACCCTTGCGTCCTCATCTCAATGAATTTCGGGCTCAGCATGATGCTGAACTCTTCTTCTGCCGCCTTCGTCTCCGTGCTCACTTCTTTGGGCAGGAGTCCTCTCCCCGTTCAACGGATCCTTTTACCCACCTCCAATATTCTCCCTCCACCTGGAGCCCTCCCTCTGGATTCTTATCTTCTCTTGATCTTTTCATTGAGAACTGTCGGCGTGACATTAGTCGTCTCACTTTCTCTGCTCCTCTCACCCACTCTAACCTGTCTCTCTCTGAACTTGCTGCACTCCGTTCTCTCAGGTCCAACCCTGACATTGTCATCTAACCCGCTGACAAGGGTGGTGCTGTTGTTGTCTGGTGCACTGACCTCTACCTCGCAGAGGCTGAGCATCAACTTGCAGACACTTCCTCCTACCTCTCCCTGGACCATGACCCCACCACAGAACACCAAGCCATTGTTTCCAGGATTGTTACTGACCTCATCTCCTCTGGAGACCTTCCTTCCACAGCTTCCAACCTGATAGTCTCCCAACCTCGGACGGCCCGCTTCTACCTCCTACCCAAAATCCACAAACAGGACTGTCCCAGCAGACCGATCGTGTCAGCCTGTTGCTGCCCCACGCTACTCATTTCTTGCTATCTTGACTCCATTCTCTCTCCCCTTGTCCAGTCCCTTCCCACCTACCTCTGTGATTCCTCTGACACCCTACATCATATCAACAATTTCCAGTTCCCTGGCCACAACCGCCTTCTCTTCACCATGGATGTCCAATCCCTCTACACCCCCATCCTCCACCGGGATGGTCTGATGGCTCTCTGCTTCTTCCTCGAACAGAGGCCTGAACAATCCCCATCCACCACTACTCTCCTCCGTCTGGCTGAACTTGTTCTCACACTGAACAATTTCTCCTTAAACTCCTCTCACTTCCTCCAAATAAAAGGTGTGGCTATGGGTACCCGCATGGGCCCCAGCTATGCCTATCTCTTTATGGGGTATGTGGAACATTCCTTGTTCCAGTCCTACTCCGGCCCCCTCCCACAACTCTTTCTCCGGTACATCAGTGATTACTTCGGTGCTGCTTCATGCTCTCGTCTGGACCTGGAAAAATATATTAATTTTGCTTCCAATTTCCACCCTTCCATCATTTTCACATGGTCCATCTCTGACACTTCCCTTCCCTTCCTTGACCTCTCTGTCTCAATTTCTGGTGATAGACTGTCCACCAATATCGATTACAAGCCTACCGACTCCCACAGCTACCTCGGCTACAGTTCCTCACACCCCGCTTCCTGTAAGGACTCCATCCATTCTCTCAGTTCCTTCACCTCCGTCGCATCTGTTCTGATGATGCCACTTTCAAAAACAGTTCCTCTGACATGTCCTTCTTCTTCCTTAACCGAGGTTTTCCACCCACGGTGGTTGACAGGGCCCTTAACAGTGTCCAGCCCATCTCCCGCGCATCCGCCCTCACACCTTCTTCTCCCTCCCAGAAACATGATAGGGTCCCCCTTGTCCTCACTTATCACCCCACCAGCCTCCACATTCAAAGGATCATCCTCCGCCATTTCCGCCAACTCCAGCATGATGCCACCACCAAACACATCTTCCCTTCAACCCCCTGGCAGTATTCCGCAGGGATCGTTCCCTCCGTGACACCCTGGTCCACTCCTCCATCACCCCCTACACCTCAACCCTCTCCCACAGCACCTTCCCATGCAACTGCAGAAGGTGCAACACCTGCCCCTTTACTTCCCCTCTCCTCACCATCCAAGGGCCCAAACACTCCTTTCAAGTGAAGCAGCATTTCACTTGCACTTCCCTCAATTTAGTCTACTGCATTCGTTGCTCCCAATGCGGTTTCCTCTACATTGGAGAGACCAAATGCAGACTGGGTGACCGCTTTGCAGAACACCTGCGGTCTGTCCGCAAGCATTACCCAAACCTCCCTGTCGCTTGCCATTTCAACACTCCACCCTGCTCTCATGCCCACATGTCCGTCCTTGGATTGCTGCATTTTTCCAGTGAAGCTCAACGCAAACTGGAGGAACAGCACCTCATCTTCCGACTAGGCACTATACAGCCTTCCGGACTGAATATTGAGTTCAATAATTTTAGATCATGAACTCTCTCCTCCATCCCCACCCCCTTTCCCATTTCCACCCCCTTTTTTTTCCAAATAATTTATATAGATTTTTCTTTTCCCACCTACTTCCTTTATTTTTAAATGTATTTCCATCCATTGTTTTATCTTTACCTTTTAGCCTTTTTTGATTCCTTCACCCCACCCCACCCCCACTAGAGCTATCTGTACCTTGCTTGTCCTGCTTTCTACCCTTAATTAGCACATTCCTTAGATAATATCACCACCTTCAACACCTCTTTGCCCTTATGTCTGTGACATCTTTTGGTTATCTCCACCTATCACTGGCCTCTATCCAGCTCTACCACCCCCCTCCCCACCCTTAAACCAGCTGATATTTCACCTCTTTTCTATTTTTACATAGTTCTGTTGAAGGGTCATTCAGACTCGCAACATTAACTGTGTATCCTCTCTGCAGATGCTGCCAGACTTGCTGAGTTTTTCCAGGTATTTTTGTTTTTGTTTTAGCTATTGTCCTGCCAGTGATAATGTGAAGTGTGTTACAGCAAATAAACAAAAAAATCCCCACTTTGTGATTCAATGACAACTGACATTTCTTCCAATTTGTAGCTAGCATTTGTTTAACAAGAGCATGCGTAACAATTTATATTGTAAGCTCTGCTGATCCATTTGAAGTTGGATGATTCGGTGGAACTCTAATGTATTTTACCTTATTCATTCTCATAAATTTTAAAAACCCTTCTGAATGGATCTTAGGTTCATTGTCAGACACAATTTCCTCTGGGTAGCCATTGCACCATCTACCAATTTACTTTTACACAAGCGGAACACTTTGTCACAGTCCCTTGTCCAATTCCACGGAATACCCTTCCTTAAGAGTTCATTCAATGGATACAGTAAGGTTGCCAAATTTGGTATGAATTTACCGTAGTAATTCACCAGGCCCAAAAAGAGATCTGAATTCAGAGATATTCTGAGGGTGAGATGTGCTTCGTATTGCTTGAATCTTACTTTTGGTAGAATGTAGCCCATCTTTGTCCACTCAGTGATCCAAATACTCTGCAGAGTTTTGAAACATTTCACATTTGTGTGCCTTCACCCAAACGCCATGCTTTTCCAAACATTGGTGCACGTTTTTCAGCCTGTCATCATGTGTTTGCCTGTTTGGAGCTGAAATAATATGTCATCCAAATAGCACACCACTCCCCGAATTCCTTGCAAAATTTGGTTCATCACCCATTGGAAAGCTCCAGGGGCTGAAGAAACATAAATGGTAGCCTATGAAACTGAAAAAGACCCATTTTTGTATTAAGTCAAACATGGCTTAGGCTGGAATTTTCCATCTCTGTTGGCGTCGGGTATCATGACAGGGATTAGTGGACAATATATTGGGAAGGCCAAAAATTTAGTTTGCAATTGTCCACTCCGTCCGTCAATGGTGGGCTGCGTTTCCCGCCACCACACATCGGGAACATCATTTTAATACATCAGCATATCATTATAAGCCCTACTCACTCGAATCATCCTCCACACTGGATCATTCAGGCAATCACACCAAAGTGTTTCACAACTGTACATAAGCGACATTAACCTGGCAAGCTGCACTTCAAGGTTTGTTTGTCCACCTTTCTTCGGGCAACACTTGAGGTCATCAGCGCCAGGCTTCGCAGGCAGCACCGTATCACCATTAGGGGGCTCATGGGCAGATCTCAACCTACCAGACCAGCCGTAAGGCAAGGATGGCTTTTCAATGGCTGCAGGGCTAGACCTTGCTTGGGGAAGGGGGAAAAGTGGCCTTAGGCAAGGGAAGAGGCTACAGGGTGAGGGCTGTACTGGGGAAGGGGGGTATCCCAGGGTGTGTGCGGGGGCACATGTTGATCTGTACAAGTGGCCTCAAAATAGTAAGGCCTGAGGAGGCAGTCTCCAGATGAGCTGAAGCCAGATGGTGATATGATGGTTTGTGTGAGAGAGTGAGTGGTGATGTCCCGTGAGCTGGCAGTGAGTGAGCTGCCAATGAATGTGTGATGGGTTTGTGAGTGTGTGAGTTTAGGGTGATGAGGTTATTGCCTTACCCTGGCAGCATGGATGAGATCATTCATCTCTTTCTGCACTGGATGGCCAACCTCTTTTGTCCAGCATTGTCACTGACCACCACTGTCAACACCTCCCAAGTCGGAGTGGTGAGACTGATGGGCCTCCTGCAGCCAGAGTAGGGGTAAAGGACATCATGGCAGGCCTCATGGCACCGAGGAGATGTTGCAGGAATGCATCACTAAATCAGGGAGCTGCACTCTTCTTGGCTTTGGGGCTATGTCTTCAAAGGTGCCGTCCTGGGTTGCAAGCAGTGAGAAGTGTGTGTGCAGCTGCAGTTTAACTATGGCACCCTGCGTGAGGAAGCGGCGAGGTAACAGCTTGCCGGGCAAATCAAAGGCTGCCTACCAGTGATACAGCATGTTTCCGGAGGCTGCAAAATTAATGAGGCGGGAATGGGACAATGTTGCACGAAAAGCCGCCATTGTAGCCGGTGGGTGTGACGTCCTTTTTCTCACCTGCTATCACACTTAGTGCAAATCTGGGATGGTTTCACCCTTAGACTCATCATCCAACTCAAGTTTCAGGCAGGCGTTTGTCAGATCTAACTTTGAAAAAACAGTGGCCTCCTGACAGCATTATGAACAGACCCTCCATGTTTGACAAAGTATCAAGTGGATTACATTCTAGTACCTGATTTACAGTTACCTATTAACCCCCACATATTCTTACACTACCATCTGACTTTGGTACTACCACTATGGGAGTAGCCCGATTACTCTGTTCTACTTTAGAGATAACATTCTCAGTTCTTGCTTTACATTCTCCCTTTGAGTGTAGGGCCCTGGACGAGGAATGCAGTACATTCCTCTGAACCCACACATTGGCTTTATATCCTTGAATTATTTTGATGGTTACACTAAACACCTGAGGGCATTTGACAATCATGTCATCTTGCATTGTGAATTTTGCTTCCACATGAAAAGCTCATTCCAATTTAACTTACATGCTGTTAACCATTTTCTTCCTAACAAGGCTAGTTTTTCATCCTTTATCACAATGATAGGCAATTTTGCACATTGTATGTGACTGACAGAGACCAACTTCCCATTATGGGAATTTTCTTTCTTTCATAATTTGGTAACTCTATGCATGATTTCTCTAGCTGATGCTGACTCAACTATTGACGGTACAGTGGTTTAGGAATCACGCTGACTGATGCTCCTGTGTTGACGTCCATGTTTACCGAAGCTCCATCCAACATTACATGCCTTGCAAAATTCTACTGGACATCCTTGTGCTTCGGATTCCTTCCCCTCATCGACCTGATGCTGTTCAACAGCTGTATGCAGTAACTGCCATTTTCTCCAGCCGCCAGGTTCTCCATTTACATTCTTTTGACATGCCTTTCTTTTTGCAACTGCAGCACTCTGTCTTCAGAAATGGACAATTATGGGCCCAATATTGGCCTAAGCATCGGTAATAGGACTTTTTAGTATCACTGCTATGACTAACTGCCTTGATTAGGGCCATCTGCTTACTCAACTGTATCTTATTTCCTTCAGCAGATGACTGGTAGTTGTTAACCCTTACTGTCTTCGACTCACATTCTCCCAGGAACATGGACAAACACAGTTTGGCAAGCTATGTTGAAAGTTAACTTTGACAATGTCAGCTACTTGCTGCGAATGCATTCACTTTATAAACCACACACAAATCTTTCTCGCAATGCGCTTTCCTGAAATTCTCCAAAATTACAATGGATGGACAGCTTTTTCAAAGACATGTAAAGTCTTCAATGTCCTTATTGGGCAACGGATTTTTGTTTCCAAACCAATAGATTTCTGCAATCTTCAATGGCTTGGGACTGTAGTACTGATCACAAAATCTCTGTTAGCATTGTGTCTTTTGGCTTAACAGGGGTAAGCTAATTATTGAGCATTTCACACACTCATGGGTCTGCTTCAATCAGAAATATATCACACTTTTCCTTTCCACCTCTTCCTGATTCACAGCTGGGTCATCAGGAACATAGCTCACCTCCTGACTACCTAAAGCCTGTCCACCATCTACAAGGAACAGGTCAGGAGTGTGATGGAATACTTTCCACTTGCCTGGATGAGTGCAGCTCCAACAACGCTCTAAAAACTCAACACCACCCAGGACAAAGCAGCCTGCTTGATTAGCATCGCATCCCACCACCTTCAACATTCACTCCCTCCACAACCAACTCACAGTGGCAGCTGTATATAAAGTGTTCTTCAGCAACTTACCAAGGCTCCTTTAACAGCACATTCCAAACCCGTGACCTCTACCACCTTGAAAGACAAGGGCAGCAGATGCATGGGAACACCATCACCTGCAAGTTCCCCTCCAAGTCACTCACCATCCTGGCGAGGAAATATATTGCTGTTCCTTCACTGTCGCTGGGTCAAAATCCTGGAACTCTCTCCCTAACAGCACTGTGGGTGTACCCACATCACACGGACTGCAGCGGTTCAACAAGGCAGCTCACCACCACCTTCTCAAGGACATTTAGGGATGCGCAATAAAACTGCTGGCCCAGCCAGCAATGCTCACATCACATGAATGAATAAAAAAAAAGAAATACACCTCCAGCTACTCCACAAATGCACTGAAAGATGCTTGGTCAGGACTATACTCTCACAGTTGCCCAATAATACCTGTTGATGCAGCCATCTTCAAAGGTTAGTCCACCAATGTGTACAAACAGCCTTTTCATTCAGACTGGATTTTTAGAACTATTTTTCAGCAAAAAAACCTCACAATTCCTCTACTAGTTTGCTGACTTCTCCAACCAAATTTTTTTGACCGGTGGATCCAAAATCCTATCCTCATCACCAGACTGTGATATCTTTGCAGGACAGAAAAGAGGCAATGTGCCACATGTAAAGTCAAGTACCAACTGAAACTGGTTTAATCCAGTTTTGGCTACATATGCATACACACACAAATGGCCACAAGTAGGTGCTATTACACTATTACAAATAGTTCAATTATTCCGTTTGTGTCTATTGTCTGATCTACGCTCATTGTACTTGATTGGTTAAGCCTGGGTGTGGATTCAGAGAAAAGCAAAGAAAGCTGAAGACAGAAGTGGAAGCCAGAGCTGAAGCATGTAACAGATATTTTACAGCACTGTGAATAAAGCCTGTTACGCACATAGAAACTAGTGTCATCTCTGCATTGATCTGAAATATATAAACTATACAATAGCCCTGCTCACAGAAATCACAGATTCCCTGTAGGGGACACTACACTGGATCAGATGACAGCAAGTTGCTACTGAAAAGCTTGTGAAAGCTCAGTAAGCAGCTGTCAATGCAGTGAACCCTCCTCTCCTTCACTGCTGACAACAAATTCCAGACCTTCTTTTGAGGAGAAAGGTATAATAAAATGTAACAGCATGGGAACACATTGTCCATATGGTTTGAGCTAAACATTCTTTTAAATCAAAGAGATTGTTGCAGAACTACAAACTTCAGAAGAAAATAGAAGAGAACATTTGCAGTCAGGTTCGAGGGATGAGTAAGAAAAATACAATCATTGCTTTGGAAGGTTTTCAAAGTCCTTTATCAATTGTCACAGAAGGGGAGTGAATGGAGAGAAGGGAATGAAATACTTAAAATGGTTTTAATGTATTTAGGGTAAGATAGTAGCATGGTGGTAATGTCACTGGACTAGTTATACAGAGACCTAATGCTCTTGGGACATCAGTTCAAATACCACTATGGCAGCTGGTGGAATTTACATTCAATCAATAAATCTGGTATTGTATAGCCATGACAACTGTTGTAAAAATCCTTCTGGTTCACTAATGTCCTTTAAGGAAGGAAATATGCTGTCCTTACCTGGTCTGGGACACCAGGTCCACAGCAATGTGGTTGACGCTTAACTCCTCTTTGAAATGGCCTAGCAAGCCTCTCAGTTTAAGGGCAATTAGGGATGGGCAACAAATGCTGGCATTGCCAGTGACACCCACATCCCATCAAAGAATAAAAAAATGCCAAACTCCTCCCTCAAGCAGTAACTTTGGCAGCCAACAAGGCTGGGGACATTGCTTGGTCTGGTTCTGATTAATGAAAATGATCATGTCAGTGAAATATGAGTGAGATTGGAGCCACAATATAAGTCACAGTGTAAGGTCCATAACTCCAAAATTTATAACAAAAACTGGAAATCCAGATTGGAAGAGTTTAGAAAGATGAATAATGAGCTAGCTGAATTGAAGTGGAAGTTGTAACTGAAAGACAGGACTGTACAACAATTGCAAAAGTAGTAACCATTTTTAGGAAGTTTGTCAGTATTGTCAGCGTATGCCGTGAACTTGGGCACTATAGGTTATAGAGTGCAGGATGAAGGAGGTGATGGTAAGTCCACATTGAGGTATCTCTTTATTGCACTAATTGTGAAAGGGCATCAGGGTCACATGAAATGTGTATGTATGAGACGCAGAACACAAAAGAACACCATGATACACAAGACTCTCTCTCAGGTATACCAATGGGCTTCACCGAGTCAGTCTAGGCACATGAATGTCATCTTCCGCACTCAATGACGAGTTTATTGGTTCTTTGGGTGGACCCGTGGCAGTTATTGTCCACTTAAGGCCCTTAATCCACCTCTATTGCCATAATACGCTGAGTAGAGGAAGGCAGGTGAGTGTGAGAAGACTGTTCTATCACACAAGTTGGTGAAAAGGCGGGAAGGAAGGGGATGCATACTTTGGAGGGGGGTGTCCTGTGTACATCGGGGGCAACTCTACTAAGATTATTCCCCCTTTTTGTGCCACCTCGCCTGGCCTCCAAAACTCATCCTCTTTCCACTCCTCACCCCTCCTGAGAGTGCCTGATCCCTTCCTGCCCTAAAAGCCCAGGACTTACCTGGGTCCAGTCGCCATGATTTTTTTTGCCAGGACTGTTTGCAGTCCCAGCAGTGTCCACTGCTGAGTTCTTGTGTTGCTGGGGCTTGCCAGCCAAGTTGATTGGCCAAGGGTTCTTGAGGGCGGGACTTCCTTCCGCTGCAGAAGTGGTGCAGAAGTCTGGCCCTCAGGTTGTTACGGCTGTCTGCAACATGTTATTGTTTCGGGGCAGCCTTATTTAAAGTTGGTAGGCTTGGGACCGACTTTTCTTTTCTTCTATGGGGAGCCCCACGCACCTGCAGCCCCCCCCCCACCCACCCTCATAAAATCCAGCCCCATGACTTCAATAGTAACTCTTATCCCCATGAATCCATCCCTGAAGGCACACAGGTGGCTGGAACAGCTCTAGCATCTGGGACTGTTGAAGTATGTAGGTGTCACGGCTGCTTCCTGGAACCATGCACACATCTGAAGAATTTGCTTTCAGTCGTCGCAGACCAATTGGATATTGATGGAATGGGAGCCCTTTCTGTTTAAGAAGGCCATTGGCTAGTCTAGTGGGAGACTTGATGGCTACATGCCTGCAGTCGATGACAACTTGCAGTCAATGACATCCAGCAACGTCCCCAAAACTGATAGACTTCTCTGTCTGAATGTTCAGGTCAGTTCAGTAGTGCACATGGTCACTGATCCTCTTTAACAGGCCATTGGCCACCTCCTTGATACACCAATGGGCCACAGAATGGCAGATCCCACACATGCCCCAAATGGATCCCTGGAAAGATTGGGAGACATAAAAGTTGAGGACCACAGTGATCTTCAGGGCCACTTGCATTGGTGTTCACCAAACCCCACAGGTCTCAGCTTGTCCTATGGCATGCACACAGGTCAGTGATCCCCTCCCTATAGAGCTGCAGTTTTCACTGACACTGCCGCTCCGACATTTCGAGAAAGTTCAGGCACATACTGTAGACTCTCTCCCTGGGGTAGGCCTTTCTTCAAGCAGAAGGCTGTTGGTGTGCCCCTCTGCTCCAATCCCTGGTGTGCCCACCCAGAGGTTGGCCTTCTTGCTGTTCCTAAGATTCCCGCACCCCAACTGATGTCTGGACCTTCATCTTTTTGCAGTGTTCCTCCTCCTCAGGGAAGGTGGTGGTGGTGATGGTGGTAGTGGGGGAGCAAGGTGGCCACGAAGACTGAGTGGATCAGGCCCATGGCAAGTGGGCTGTCTCCTTGTCTTGTGCCTTCTGTGGTGCTGACCTATGCCCATGCCTTTCCTTGGTTAGCCCCTTGGGAGCAAGTGTCATTATCCCTCTGTGCCCCTTAAGCACATCCCCTCAGTCAGAGCTGACACAGTTATGCACCCCCTCAGTCAGCCCTGACATGTTTACACATTTCTTCAGTCAGTCCTGACAGATTTACACACCCCCTCAACCAGTGCTGACACATTTACACACCCCTTCAGTCAGACCTGACACATTTACACACCCCTCAGTCAGTCCTGACACATTTACACACCCCTCAGTCAGACCTGACACATTTACACACACCTCAGTCAGACCTGACACATTTACACACCCCTCAGTCAGACCTGACACATTTACACACCCATTTAGTCAGTGCTGATGCAGTTACACACCCCCTCAGTGAGTCCTGATAAATTTACATGCGCCCTTAGTCAGTCCTGGCACATGAGGGATCTAAGTGTCTTGGTACAGGAATCACAAAAAGTTAGTATGTAGGTACAGCAAGTGGTTATAAAGCCAATGGAATGTTGTCATTTATTGTGAGAGGAATGGAATATAAAAGCAGGAATGTTTTGCTATAGTTGTACAGGGCATTGGTGAGACCACATCTGGAGTTATGTGTTTGGACTCCTTATTTAAGATAAGACATAATTACTTTAGAAGCAGTTTAGAGAAAGTTGACTCGACTGATTCCTGGGATGGGGGGGCGGTTATCCTATGAGGAAAGGTTGGACAGGTTGGGCCTGTATCCATTGGAGTTTAGAACATGAGAAGTGATCTTATTGGAATGTATAAGATCCTGAGGGGGCTTGACAGGCTGGATACTGAGATGATGTTTCCCCTTGTGAGAGAGACAAGAGCTAGGGGACATAGTGCAAAAATAAGGGGTCTCCCATTTAAGATGAAGATGAGGACAATTTTTTTCTCTCAGAGGGTCTAGAGCCAGTGGAATTATCTTCCACACAGAGCAGTAGAGGCAGGGTTATTGAATATTTTTAAGGCTGAGTTGCATAGATTCTTGACTAACATCAATCCTGGCACATTTATATGTCTCCCTCAGTCAGTCCTGCCACATTTACATGTCACCTCAAGTCAGTCCTGGTACATCTATGTGTCCCCTCAGACATTCCAGACACCTTCACATCCCATCTGCCATCATCTGTCAATGGCCTCCATCCCCCAGCCTCCCTTCCTCTGCACATTGCCTCTCAGTGCGGTTGGCTAGAAGAAGCAGAACTCAACTCTCAGGCCCTTGCTGCCTCCTTTAACCAGGAGCCCAGTGGTTCCCATGCGTCACTGATAACATTTGACTACAACTGTAAAATTTTGGTTAACTGCCTTTTAGCTGCCTTAATCAGGGGTTGTCAGAAGCCTTCCCTCTGTGGTATAACTCAAAATGACATTATGACCTCAGACTTCTGGCTGAATGTATCCTGACTGCATTTTACAGCCCCTGCCCCCCAAAACCCTGGCTCCAGCCCTGCTCTCAGTGGCTCAGTTCCATTTTTGTGGTGGAATCTAGAACTAGTGGCATAGTTTCAGAATAAGGGCATACCCATTTAAGATGAAGATGAGGAGGAATTTCCTCTCTGAGGGAGTCATGAATCTTTGGAATTTTCTCACTTGAGAGCTGTGGAATCATGGAATATATGCAAGGCTGTGACAGATTTTTGAACTATAGGGGAGTCTAGGGTTATAGGAAAGTAGAGTTGAGAAAAGCCATGATTTTATTGAATAGGAGAGCAGGTTTGAGGGGCTGTATGGCCTACTCCTACTCATATTTCTTATGTTCCTCCATTTTTAAACAGTTGTACAACATTAGCAACCCTCCAATCCTTTGCCACTATGCCTTTAGCCAGAGAGGATTAGAAAATTGTAGTAATCTGAGGTGTAATTCACTTTTAAGAGACTTGAGCAGATTGACCATGTGACTATAAGACCCAATAGCTGTGTAGCGCGGGCCACCATGTAAAAGTTAGTATAGAGTAGGTTCTTTTTGGAGAAGCACATATCATGTTGGTGCTCTGCTGTTTGCGTGAATAAATAGTATGTGTTTCATTTCATATTGGTCTCTGCATCTGCTGCATATTGTAATCGACTTGCCTGTCAACAGGAAAGCGTGCAACTGGTTCATGAACAAAGCAGCCCATAGTCAAAACATAACAAAAATAATGGTCCTTCATCAGCCTAGGATACATTTCATCTGGACTTTCATGACTTATCCACTTTAAAGGACGCTAAACACTGTAATATTTCCTTCATTACTACATTTATCCATCCAATATTTCACACCGCTTAACTACAATGTCAACTTTACCCCTATTTTTGTGAATTTAGAAGCAAAGTGTTCATTAAGAATCATGCCAATGCCTTCCACCTCCGCAAATTACCTTTTTACTCTCTAATAGGTTGTAATTTTTCCTTAATTATCCTCTTGTGCTCAAAGTTTCTATAAAGCATCATTTGATTTTCCTCAATTTTACTTGCTTGTATTTTTTCATGCCCCTCTCTTTGCTTTCCTGATTTACTTTTTAAATTTCACCTCTTGCACTTTCTATAATCCTTTAAGCTTTCTGCATTATTGAGCTTTTGGAATCTAACATAAGCTTTCTTCCCTTGCCTTAATTAATTCTATATGCTCATTGAGATTGGGCGAGGTGGTGGGGGGTGGGGGGGGTGTCTAGAATTGCAAGTCCCAATCTTTTTCTTTGCGGGAACACATTTGTTCTGAACCCTCTCTGTCTCCTCCTTGAATACCTCCCACTGCTTTGACACCGATTTACCTTCAAGGAGCTGTTTCCTGTCTACTTTTGCCAAGTCACATCTCAGCTTAAATTGGTCTTTCCCCAATTTAAAACTCTTGGTCTATCTTTGTCCTTTTCAGCTACCCTAGAGCTAACTGAATTGTGATCACTACCATCAAAATACTCTCCCATTGATATCCTTTTTGCCTGTCCAGATTCATTCCTTAAAACTAACTCCAGAATTAACTGCCCTGTGGTAAAGTGGAGTGCTATGTACCTTTAAGAGAATGTAGTTAGTTGACCATGTGACTGCTTGACCAATCGCCACATAGCGCGGGCTTCTTGGGTAACTAATCCTAGAGCTGGAGGTAATTGAAGAGGCACATATAGTGCTCTGTGCTTGTTCAGTTAATCAGTCTCTCTGCCTATATTGTTTCAAGCAACCACTAATATGTTAATAGCAAGAGCACAGCTAGCGTTTGCCAGACAAAGTGAACCTGATAACCAAAAGCATAAAACTGCCGACAAGGATAAACCGGATGAATTGACAGCAATCAAGAAAGCCGCAGTAAGCCAGCTACGTTACTTCACCACTACCTTGAAAGCTATTTGGAAGTGCAGTCTTCTTAGTCACCAAGTATGCTGTGGTTTGGGTTTCTTGAACCATTCGACCCCATTTCCAATGACTGGTCTCATTACGTCGAAGGCCTAGCATTCTTCTTTACCATGAACAACATCGCGGGGGAGGACAAGAAGAGGGCGATTCTTTTGTCCACACACGGGAGCAAAACATATGAGCTGATCCACAGCCTCACATCACCTAACACCCCTGATACCAAGACTTTCAAGGAGTTAGTAAACATTGTAAAAATCCACCTGAAGCCAAAGCCCTCAGTCACTATGCAACATTTTAAATTCAATTTGAGGAATAGGCTTCCAGGAGAGACAATCACTGGCTATGTAGCTGCTTTAAAGGAATTAATGGAATATTGTGAGTTCGGAACTTCAATTAATGACATGTTGAGAGACCGATTGATATGCGGAATCGGGGACAATGCTATTCAAAAGCGATTGCTATCTGAAACTAATCTAGACTTCAGTAAGGCATTAGAATTGGCAACAGCTTTGGAGAGTACTGTTAGAGACTCAGAGGCAATAAAAGATACACAAAATGGCACCGTCCATCTTGTAGGGCAGGAAGGGCCGGTAACAAAAGGCGCAAATGCATCTCCGCAGAAAGGCAAGTAACGCGCACTATGTACAGACCATTAAAGAACAACAGTACTACAATGAAAACTCACAACATTAATGAAAGAAACACATTAAAGCAGCCTGTAGGCGATCGACAGTTCAGAAATATCAAATGCTTTTTCTGCCACCGCAATGGTCATGATAGGCTGAGACAATATTTTAAAAACAATGGTAGAAATCGTGAAATCTGTCTCGTTGAAGAACCAGAGGAAGCAGAGTCTGATATCTATTCATTATACAACCTGAAAGTGGGTAGAACTGAGCTAATCCAGGTGGTCATTGGAGTCAATGAACAACCCATCAAGATGGGGGTTGATGCTGGGGCATCAATGTCTGTCATAGGAGAACATACGTTTCAGATGCTTGAATAAAGGAGTCCATCCCTTAAGTTTGAAAAAATCGGACACTAAATTAAAAAAAATATGGGTGAAGAAATAATAGTGAAAGGGATATATCGAGCCTTGGTGCAGTATGGGGATCAGTCTGCAAATTTACCCCTTATAGTAGTAGTTGGGGCAGGCCCCAGTTTAATTGGTCGCAACTGGCTCAAAAAGATTAAATTGCAATGGGCCAAGATTTTTCAAAACAGAAGGAGAAACTTACAGGAATTGTTACAAAAGTACGTTTCCATTTGCAGTGACGAGCTGGGAAGGATTCGTGGGCTACAAGACAAAATCCATGTAGACCCTAACGCAACTCCCAGATTTATCAGAGCCAGACCAGTCCCTTATACTCTACAGGACAAGGTCAAGACCAAGATAGGCTGGAAAAGCTGGTTATCTTAAACCGGTGAAATTTTCCAAGTGGGCAGCACCCATTGTACCCATAATGAAGCCAGACCAAAGTGTTCACTTATGCGGTGACTATAAGTTAACTGTAAACAGAGTGGCCAATCTTGATAGACACCTGATATGGAAGATTGGCGAATTATATTCGGAATTTGCAGGGGGCATCACATATTCAAAACTCAACATGAGCCACGCCTACCAGCAGGTAGAGCTGGAAGAAGGTTCTAGGGAACTTGTGACCATTAATGCACATTGAGGATTGTAGCAACATGCTCGACTACCCTTTGGGGTCTCATCGGCGTGTGCTGTTTTCCAGCATAGCACAGAAGATTTGCTTCAGGGATTGCCCCATGTCGTTGTTTATCTGGATAATTTCTTAGTCACTGGACAAACTAATGAGAACACTTAGCTAATTTGGAGGAGGTGCTGAAATGCTTCTCACAAGTGGGGGTGCACTTGAAGCAAAGAAAATGTCCTTTCCAAGCCAAAGAGGTTGTTTACTTGGGCCATAAGGTTGATGGACAGGGCCTGCATCCCGTGGAAGAAAAGGTCAAGAGTATTCACGAGTCACAAGAAACACTGCAGAACTGAAGGCCTTCTTAGGCATGACAAACTACTATGGGCAATTTCTCCCAAATCTATCAACCATACTGGCTCCATTATACGCATTGCTTAAGAAAAACCAGAAACGGATTTGACAATCTCCGCACCAGGATGCATTGCTAAATGTAAAGCAATTGTTAAGATCATCGTCCTTACTGAGCCACATTGACCCGAAGAAATAATTGATTTTAACTTGCAACACATCCCCTTATGGAGTAGGGCCTGTACTTTAACATCAGATGGCGCATGGCTCCGAACAACCCATACACCTCGCACGCTCAGTGCTGCAATGTGACGATATTCTCAAATTGAGAAGGAGGGCTTGCCTGTTGTGTTTGGTGCTCAGAAATTCCATAAATACCTCCACTGTTGACATTTTCACACTATCTCCGACTACAAGCCCCTGCTGAGATTACTTGAAGAGAATAAGGCATCCCCCACTGCATCTGCTCACATCCAGAGGTGGGAACTGATATTGGCTGCCTACGAATACACTTTTATTCACCGATCGGGAAGCCAGATTGCACACGCTGACACGCTGAGCCGCCTCCCCCTGTCAGATAACAACATGAAGGTTCCAATTCCCGAGGAACTTGTCTTAGTAATAAATTTTTGGATTCTTCCACTGTCCAGGCTAAACAAATTCATGAGTGGACAAGCCAAGATTCCACTTTTATCTCACGTCTGGAAGCAGGTCTTGAATGGATGGTCAGGTGAGCCAAAGTCTGATGACACAAAGCCTTATTTCAATCGCAAATATGAGCTCACCTGCCAGGACAGCATATTGCTCTGGGGAGCAAGGGTTATCATACCCCCCGAGAGGGCGAAGGCCATTACTGGCCGACTTACATAGCACTCACCCTGGAACTAGTAGGATGGAGTTACTTACACGCAGCTACTTCTGGTGACCAGGGATGGACATGGACATCGAAACCCTAGGTAAAAGTTGTCTTCAATGGCATCAGGTACAAAAGCTACCACCCCCTTAGCTCCATTGCACCCCTGGGAATGAGCGGGGCGGCCATGGGTGCACCTCCAATTTGACTATGTGGCGCCTTTCTTGGGCACGATGTTCCTTTTATTAATAGACGCCCACTCCAATTGAGAGGATGACTTCGTAGTCTGGTTATCCACGCCTGCTGCCACCATAGACCACTTGTGACAGAGTTTTGCAGCGCATGGGTTACCGGAGGTGTTTGTGTCAGACAACTGGACTGCACTTACCAGCGGAGAGTTCCACACGTTTACGGCCCTCAATGGAATAACTCATCAAAACCTCACCTCACCACCCTGCCTCTAATGGTTTGGCTGAGCGGGTGATCCAAACTTTTAAGTCTGGGATGAAAAAGCTGGATGGGGATTCGATCAGTACCAGATTGTCATGGTTCCGGTTCGCATACCGGTCGATACCACACACGACCACCCATAATGCCCCCGCTGAATTACTATTAAGAGACGTCTCCGCACCCATCTAACTCTTATCAGGCTGAATTTAGGGGGGAGGGTGAAGAGAAGCCATGAGGTCCAGAAGGCTGGACATGATGGCCATAATCATGAAAGAAATTTCACGGTGGGAGAGACAGTTCTCGCGAAGAACTTTGGAGATGGGCCCAATTGGCTATTCGGTGGAGTGCCGTGACAGGACCTCTCTCCTATAATGTTTTGGCAAATAGCTGAACAATTAGATGACACATGGATCATTTCCGGAGAAGAGAGGCAGTCCTACAAGAAGGAATGCCATCATCATTTGCATTTGAGTCTGTACCGCACGTGGAAGAAATCCCACATGATTTGGAAGTACTGATGGAGCCTCTTGGACCCAAGAAGGCCAAAGATACAAACTTGCCCACTTCCACCAAAGAGCCTGGTGGTCAGTTGACCCCTGAGAAGGGAGTATCGGAAAAACCAGGCGAGGCTGTTGAGCTACGACGCTCGACACGTCCGAGGAAGCCTGCTGAGAGGCTTAACTTGTAAATAATTATTCATGTAAATAATTGGGATGTTGTGATGCTTGTCAATTGTACTTTCAAGTAAAGGGGAAGGGATGTGGTCAAATGGAGTGCTATGTACCTTTAAGAGAATGTAGTTAGTTGACCATGTGATTGTATTGAGCATTCGATACACAGCACGGGTTTCTTGGGTAACTGTAAGTTTAGAGCTGGAGATGATTGTAGAAGCACTCATGGTGTTAGTGCTCTGTCCTTAGTTCCAATAAACTAGCAGTGTTTGTTCAGTTAATCGGTCTCCCTGCCTATATTGTTTCAAGCAGCAACTAATGTGTTAACATCAAGGGCGCAGCTGGCGTTCGCTAGTGAAACCTGATACCCCAAAATATAAAATGCCCCTTTTCTTTTTAGGTTTGTTACATCTCGGTAAAAAAGTCCTCCTCAATGCATTTTACAAATCCTGTATCCTCTATCTCCTTCTGCCTGTTCAGGGATCTTTAGTATATTCCCAACAGCGTGATTGCCCTTTTTTTGGTTCCTCAGTCCAACCCTTGTAGCCTCATTTGATGCTTCTTCTGGCATATCATCTCACCTCACAGCTGTGATTGTTTCTTTAACCACCTCCACCCTTTTTATCCTCATCTCTATCCCATCAGAAAATCCTTTAACCAGGAATGTTGAACTGCCATTGCTGCCCTTCGTTAAGCCACACTTCAGAAATAGTTATGATATGCTTCCATGTGTACCCTCTGCTCACCTACCTAATTCACTAGACTTCTTTCATTCAGATATATGCCATTATGCTCTGAACAACTCCTTGTCTATTTTATAGCCTTTTCTAGCTTTGAGGGAACATTATACATAATCACTTTACTTTGACTCCTTCCCTGAGCAGTTAATCTCATCCAGTCTCCATGAGCTGCTGAGAAACCAATTAAAGTAGTGTTGATTTCTGTTCTCCACAATAAGATAAGTACCAAAAAAGGATGAAATTGGCCTTGAGCGGAAGCATGAAATGAGTGTTATCAAATCAGCAGCCTATTTTACCCCACGTGTAACTTTCTTGGACTTCAACAGAACAGAAACCCAGGAAAAGTGTTTCCAATTCGTTGTCGCTCATTCTACACTTTCATTGAATATTAGTTTCATTCCTGTACTTTGTAGCAATGGAAAATACCTACCAAAATAAGGCACGGCTCAGGAGTAAATATGTGTTTTTAAAAATTGTATTTAAAATGCATCCGCCTGCATCTTATTTGAAGAAGTTATGCTTTGACTCTGGAATATAATTGCTGATATAGAGTTATGCTCTACTTTGATTTAAGAAAACTCAGATTTTTTGCCGTCTGATTATCTGAGAAAGGAGATGCCCAGCATCTATAAAGCAAATAGTTATTGAATATTAACAAAATTTCAGGAACCAAGAATTGCAAATGTAGAATGCCAGGAGAACCTTGATTATGAAGGAATCATATTTACAAATCTTGAGGCATCTTTAATTTTAAAATATAATTGCACCTTTTTCTCAAGTAAAATTGTTGTGATTGGAAATATCTGAGAAGTATACCTGAGACTGCATTTTTAAGGATAAAGGTCTCGACAATAAATTATTGCCTTAATCACATCATTAGGGGCTGAATTTCTACCTCGGCATGCGGGTGCGCGCCTGACACATACGAGCATGAAATGGCACGTGTCCCGATGTCACCGTGCACTCGTGCGATGTTTCAGTCGACGGGCGCATGTGGGAGTTGGCCGCGCGCCTGCCAACAGTTAAGAGGGTTGTTAAGCCCATTAATAAATTAATTAAACTGAATTTTTCCCTGCCCACCCAACCTTACGATTGGTGGGTGGGCGAAAATGCCAAGCAGCCTTTTGATTTTTGAGGAAAACTCATCCACAGGAGGGATGAGGTTTCCGATGTTAATTAAAAATAAAATTAAAATTTTAGAATCTCATTTCTAACATGTCCCTGCTCATGTGAGAGCCGCATGAAAGGATATGTTTCCCTTTTAAAAAAAATATATTTTTAATCTGAAAAACCTTCAGCTCCCTGAGGCAGCTCTGCCTTCAGGGAACTTTCTGCAAGAACACCCACATGCATGCGCTGACTTCTGTGCTCGCTCTCCTCCCTCTCCAACCTAGGCAGCACTGAGCATTTCAGTGTGCGATTCACGCTGCCTGGTCATTAATTGGCCAGCCCAGTGTGAAATCATGGTCAGGGCCCGATTGCGGCGGCTCCTGGGCCCACCCGCCATGCCCGCCGACAAGGGGAAAATACTCCCCTAGGTTTGCTAGTTGCTCAACCTTTCAAATATTTTAAAAGAAAAACCAAGAATTATAACCTTTAATCTTAAGTTTTAGCAACAAGTGTTAATTCTATACAATTTAAATTTAAATTGTCTACTAGCTCCATATTACTACTATGTAACATACTGGAATTTAATTTTCAAACTGACTTTGTTCAACGAAATAACAACCAGCATGATCCACTAATTTGTCACGTGTAATGAAATGATATCAATTTTTAAAAGTTCGAAATTTAAAGGTTTTTCTATCTCAATTGTTAGAGTATTGCTGAAAAAAGACACACTGTTGAAATTTTTTGCCTTGCCCTCATCAGGGCAATTTACAAGGACACTGAATGTAAAGGGAAGAACAATTTATACTACACTGGAAGAGAGTGCTGATTGAATGGCAAGTAGTCTCTCATTGATAGAGGTGTTGCTGTGGAGAATGCACCTGTTAACTGATGACTGACAGTTAACTGCAAAGCTTTATTTAAATTTAAACCAGGTAGGTTGACTCTGATTGGTTAAGGCATTGCCCCAGGGAATTAACCAGAGAATGGCTGTTGCCTGTTTTGTTTCGTTGAAAAAGATGCAATGTGTCTACATGTTCTTTCTGTCTGCAAAGGAAAGGGCCCTGGCATATTAATATATGTAGCTTCAGCACACATAAGTGAGCCACACTGTGAGGCTGACTGATAATCTTAAATTAGTTCTCAGTGTATTATTAATACATTCAGGATTGTTTAACAAATGTTGTCCAATCAAAGAGTTACATCTAATGTTGGACAATATGTTTTGAGTTTTGCAAGCAAGGCTGGTTTGGCACAGTCAGTTGTGAACAGCCGAAGGGACATGCTATTTGATATGATCCACCAGTCTTTAGGACATACAGCCTAATACCTAGCTCCATACTGGCACTGAAATTCACATACCATATTCTCATTTGTGTGATAGGCAGAACGTCTTTTTGGCTTGACGACAGCATCCTGTTAGTAGTGAACATCTCTCGTGCTGCTACTGCATAGTGGTAGCATGAAACAGCCAGCTTCACCTGTTGCTCAAATTTTCGAGATATCTTCAGCATACATGTCAGCTGACTCCACGTTAGAGCAACTGATTTGTTGCCCTCTTTATGATCCATCAGTCTGGGAGCTCCCGAATGGTGCATGCAACTTGTCAGCTGCATGCTAATGTAGGCAAGCTTCACAATAGCTCAGCCTGCGCAGTGGTTACAACAGTTGTGTGGCTAAGTTTGGAATCTGCCTCTAACTGTGCTATCTCATTGTTATTTCTGTTGCTCCTAATGCAACAAACCTGATTGTCCTTTTCATTGAAGTCCTACACGGATAGGACTGAGAAAGAAGTTCTGCTTGTAACGGAATGTGAGCAGTTAGGAGCTAAATTTAAAAAGCAGAACTACAAAGGTAATAATCTCTGCATTATTGCTTGAGCCACGAGCAAATTAGCATAGAGTAAATAAGATCGCAGAGTTGAATGCATGGCTCAAAGATTGGCGTGGGAGAAATGAAGTTCAATTCATGGGGCACTGGCACCAGTACTGGGAAAAGAGGGAGCTGTACTGTTGTGATGATCTTCACCTGAACTGCACTGGGACCAGTGTCCTGGTGAATCAAATAAGTAGGACTGTGTAGAGGGTTTCAAACTAAATAGTGTGGTGGGAAGTGGGGGAGGGGGCAGCGTTGGAGGGTCCACATGAGGAGAGATTTGGAAAGTTAAAGAGAGAGGACAAGGCAATTAATGCAGGATAATGAAATGGGTAATGATAACCAGAGTGTGACGGAAGGGACAGAGTGCGCAAACAAGCATGCACCACAAATGAGGTCAGAATAGGTAAAAATGGTAAAAATACATCATTAAAGGCTTTTTATCTAAATGCTTGCAGCATTTGTAACAGGTTGGATTAATTGATAGCACAATAGAAATAAATGAGAATGATATGATAGCCATTACAGAGATGTGGTTGCAAAGTCGCTAAGGCTGGGACCTGAATATTCAAGAGTATTTGATATTTTGGAAGGACAGGAGGAAAGGAAAAGGAGGTTATGTAGCTCTGTTAATAAAGAATGAGATCAGTACAGTAATGAGAAATGATCTTGGTTCAGAAAGTCAAGATGTAGAATGAATTTGGGTGGGATAAAAATAGCAAAGGAAAAAAGTCACTGGTGGGAGTAGTTTATTGGCCCCCTAACAGGAGCTATGCAGCTTGACAGAGTATACATCAAGAAATAATGGGGATTTGCATGAAAGGTACTACAATAAACTTGGATGACTTTAATCCTTACATCGATTGGGCAAATCAAATTGGCAAAGGTAGCATGGAGGATGAGTCTATAGAGTATATTCAGGACAGTTTCTTAGAACAATATGGTCTGAAACCTGTCAGGGAGCAGGCTATTTTGGATCTGGTAATGTACAATGGGACAGGATTAATTAAAGGCCTCATAGTAAAGGATCCTCTAGGCAAGAGTGATCATAGCATGATGGAATTTCATGTTCAGTTTGAGAGGGAGAAATGTGGGTCCATAATTAGTGCCTTAAACTTAAATAAAGGCAAAACAAGAGTATGAAGGCTAGAAATAGGCTAAAAGGGAAGATAGTTGTAAAGCATTGGCAGACATTTAAGGAGTTATTTCACAATTCTCAACAAGATATATTGCATTGAGGAATAAAGGCTCCACCAGAAGGATAAACCATCTGTGGCTAACTATGGAAGTTAAGATATCAAATTGAAAAAAAGGGCGTATTATGCTGCAAAAATTAGTGGCAGGCTAGAAGATTGGGAAAGCTTTAGAAACCAGCAAAGGTTGACTAAAAATATAACAAAGATGCAGAAATTGGAGTATGAGAAAAAACTAGCAAGAAATGTGAAAACAGTCAGTAAGAGTAAACTATATAGAAAGAAAAAGAGTCACTAAAGTGAACATTGGTCTCTCAGAGGGTGAGGCTAGGGAATTAGTAATGCGGAAGGAGTAAATGGCAGAGGCTTTGAATAAGTATTTTGTATTTGTCTCCTCAGTAGAAAGCACAAAAATAATCCCAAAAATAGTAGAAAACCAAGAGAGAGGGAGAATCTTAAAACAATTGCTATCACTAGAGAAAAGGTAATGGGAAAAATAATGGAACATGAGACTGACAAGTCCCCTGGACCTGATGGCTTGCATCCTACAGCCTTAAAAGAAGTGGCTACAGAGATGATGGATGCATTGGTGCAATCTTCCAAAATTCCATAGATTCTGGAAAGGTTCCAGCAGATTGGAAAACTGCAATTGTAATACTTCTGTTCAAGAAAGGAAGATGACAGAAAGTAGGAAACTGAAGGCTAGTCAGCCTAACATCTGTCTTTGGAAAATGTTAGAATCCATTATTAAAGAGGTAGTAGCAGGACATTATGGAAATTGTAATACAATCAGGCAGAGTCAAAATGGTGTTGTGCAAGGGAAATCATGTTTGTCATATTTATTAGCATTCTTTGAGGATGTAACAAGCAAGTTGAATAAAGGGGAACCAGTAAATGTAATGTATTTGGGTTTCCAAAAGACATTTGATAAGGTGCCACATAAAAGATTACTGCAAAAGAGCTTATGGTATTGGAGGTGACATATTATCATGGATAGAGGACTGGCTAACTAACAGGAAACAGACAGTTGGGATAAATGGATCATTTTCAGGATGGCAAATTGTAACTAGTGGAAGGCCACAGCGATCAGAGCCGGAGCCTCAACAATCTATGATATATATTTATGACTTGGATGAAGGGATCAACAGTATTATAGCCAAATTTTCTGATGATACAGAGATAGGTAGGAAAGCAATTTGTGAAGAGGATACAAAGATTCTGCGAAGATGTATAGATCGGTTAAGTGAATGGGCAAATATTTGGCAGATGGAGTATGATATAGAGATGGAGTATGATGGAGTAGAATAGAAAACCAGAATATTATTTAAATGGAGAGAGACAACAGAATGCTGCAGTACAGAGGGAACTGGGCATCCTTGTACATGAATCACAAAAGGTTAGCATGCAGGTACAGCAACTAATTAGGAAGGCATACAGAATGTTGGCTTTCATTGCAGGGGGGTTGGAGCATAAAAGTAGGCCAGACTTGCTCCAACTGTACAAGGCACTGGTGAGACCACACCTGGAGTACTATATGCTGTTTTTGTTACCTCACTCAAGGAGGCTCATGCTTGCATTGGAAGCAGATCAGAGAGGTTCACCCGGCTGATTCCTGGATGAAACGTTTATCTTAAGATGAAAGCTGGAACAGGTTGGGCCTATACTCATTGAAGTTTAGAAGAATGAAAGGTGATCCTATTGAAACACTTAAGACTCTGAGGGAGCTTGATAGGGTAGATGCTGAGAGGATATTTCCACTCATGGTGGAATCTAGAACTAGGGGGCACAGTTGAAAAATAAGGGATCTCCCATTTAAGACAGGGATGAGGAGAAATTTCTTCTCTCATGGGACCATTAGTATTTGCAATTCTCTCCTCCAGTGAGCAGTGGAGGCTGGATCATTGAATTTATTCAAGGCAGAGTTAGACAGATTTTTGATTGACATGGGAGAAAAAGAAGACAGACAGGAAAGTGGAGTTAAGCCGCAATCAGATCTGTCATGGTCTTATTGAATGGCAGAGCAAGTTCAAAGGTTGAATAGTCTATTCCTGCTCCTATTTCGCATGTTCTAATATATGCATTGGTAAAGAAAATAGGGTGAGTTGTATAATAGATGATTGATCCATTACTGCCCATTGTGTGCTCCAACAAACTTTAATTTCACCTCCCCATATCCTTTTTTTCTAACATTTGCAGTGAAAACAATAGCCCTTACAATAGGAAAATTAAAACTAAGATTCCACAATTCTTTTAAGGAAAACAGATTGTCAATTTGCTTGCCAAATTTCAAAAATCGGTAAAATATGAATTGATTATATGATTCATTTTCCCATTGAATGCAATGATGAGTAGATTCTGTTCACATTGACAGACAAGTGTTAGTGGAGGCAGGCAAGCGACAACACATCACTGCAACACCTCTGGCATTTCCAACCCACTGCATTGCATCAGAAGGGTTATGGTTTTGATGCAAGCCTCAAATTAATTTCTCTTTCATATATGGAAGTGTTGTGCTTTCGGCTATAATCATAAGGAGAAAATATTAATTTGCATTGACAAACTGAAACAGCATAAAAGCAACATGTAGTGCCAGTTAATCTGAAACAGCATGGGAGAGTATTCTGCAACGGTGGAACAGAAATGGGAGCATCAGATGTGTAATTAACTGAGACTAAAAGTAAGAACCTCATGAGACTGTGCACTTTAATTTTGAAATAATTAGGAACTTATACTATTTTTAGCTACAGTCTATATTTGTTTTAAAACATGACATCAAGTAAAATAACGTTGCTACAATTTGGACAGTACCTTACATTCAGTTGAGATTGCACCTGATTGGAAAATGTAGGATTTTAATATTGAGGGCACCATTGTGAAGCCTGATTCTGGTTCTTACCTGGTATCATGCATAAACCTCTAGCAGGGGTCACTGAAGACCAATGATGAGTGGCAAATGAGGTTGTTTTCTCTCCTTCATAGCCTAGCAGTGCTGAATACAATTGTGCTAACCCAACGACTGTACTGTCTATGATCGACTGGGAGAAGAAGAGGTGTCGGGGGTTGAGATTGGGAGGGGAGGAATGAGAGTGTCGGGATGGGTGAGGTTGGGAGGGGGTGAATGAAGGTGACGGGAGTTGAGGTTGGGAGGAGTGTAAGGAGTATGGGGAGGGGGTAAAGGGGTGAAGATGGTAACTGGTGAGGTAGGTATAAAGGGGTGGAAGGTTTAAAGGAAGGAGTTTGGAGGGGGAAAGGTGCGCAGAGAGGGGAGAGAGTCCGGGGGAGGAAGGAGTGCAGAGGCAATGGTGAAAATGGAGAGAGTGTGAGCAGGACACATGGCACTGTGTGGAATGTTTGTGTGGTGAGCGGAGACATGGACAGGATGAAGATATGAGCTCAAAAGGATATGAGCCTGATGGAGATGTGAATGTGTGTGTTAGAGTTAGTGGTGTTGCCCCTTGAGGTGTGAGATCCCTGTGGGTGCGTCATGGGCTTGTGAGTGTAGTGAGTTGGGAGTGATGAGAAGAGTGCCTTACCCTGGCTGAATGGAAGAGATCATGTATCCTTTTGTTCACTGGGTGGCTGTCCTCTTTTGAAGGGCATTGGCACTGACCACCGCCACCCAAGCCAGATTAAAAGAAATAAAAGAAATAAAAGAAGATTGCGAGAGTTTTTTAGATATATGAAGGGTAAGAGAGAGGCAAAAGTGGACATAGGGCCGCTGGAAAATGACGCTGGAGAAGTAGTAGTGGGGAACAAAGAAATGACGGAGGAACTGAATAGGTACTTTGCGTCAGTCTTCACGGTGGAAGACACGGGTTATATCCTCAAAGTTCAAGAGAGTCGGTGGGCAGAGGTGAGTACGGTGGCCATTACCAAGGAGAAAGTGCTAGGAAAACTGAAAGGTCTGAAGGTGGATAAATCACCTGGGCCAGATGGATTACACCCCAGAATTCTGAAGGAGATAGCTGAAGAGATAGTGGAGGCGTTAGTGGTGATCTTTCAGGAATCACTGGAGTCAGGGAGGGTCCCAGAGGACTGGAAAATCACTAATGTAACCCCCCTGTTTAAGAAGGGAGTGAGGCAAAAGACAGGAAATTACAGGCTGATTAGCCTGACCTCGGTCGTTGGTAAGATTTTAGAGTCCATTATTAAGCATGAGATTTCAGAATACTTGGAAGTGCATGATAAAATAGGGCAAAGTCAGCATGGTTTCATCAAGGGGAGGTCATGCCTGACAAATCTGTTAGAATTCTTTGAGGAGGTAACAAGTAGGTTAGACAAAGGAGAGCCAATGGATGTTATCTACTTGGACTTCCAGAAGGCCTTTGTCAAGATGCCGCACAGGAGGCTGCTCAGTAAGACAAGAGCCAATGGTGTTAGAGGCAAGGTACTAGCATGGATAGAAGATTGGCTGTCTGGCAGGAGGCAGAGAGTGGGGATAAGGGGGTCCTTCTCAGGATGGCAGCCGGTGACTAGTGGAGTTCCGCAGGGGTCAGTGTTGGGACCACAACTTTTCACTTTACAGATTAATGATCTAGATGAAGGAACTGAGGGCACCCTGGCTAAGTTTGCAGATGATACAAAGATAGGTGGAGGAACAGGTAGTATTGAGGAGGCAGGGAGGCTGCAGAAGGATTTGGACAGGTTAGGAGAATGGGCAAAGAAGTGGCAGATGGAATACAACGTGGGGAAGTGTGAGATCATGCACTTTGGTAGGAAGAATAGAGGCATAGACTATTTTCTAAATGGGGAGAGAATTCAGAAATCTGGAGCGCAAAGGGACTTGGGAGTCCTAGTCCAGGATTCTCTTAAGGTTAACTTGCAGGTTGATGCGGTAGTTAGGAAGGCAAATGCAATGTTGGCATTTATTTCGAGAGGACTAGAATATAAAAGCAGTGATATGCTGCTGAGGCTTTATAAGGCTCTGGCCAGATCACATTTAGAATATTGTGAGCACTTTTGGGCCCCGTATCTCAGGAAGGATGTGCTGGCCCTGGAGTGGGTCCAGAGGAGGTTCACGAGAACGATCCCAGGAATGAAAGGCTTAACATATGAGGAACATTTGAGGACTCTGGGTCTATACTCAATGGAGTTTCGAAGGATGAGGGGGGGTCTGATTGAAACTTACAGAATACTGAAAGGCCTGGATAGAGTGGACGTGGGGAAGATGTTTCCATTAGTAGGAGAGACTAGGACCCAAGGGCACAGCCTCAGAGTAAAGGGAAGACCTTTTAGAACAGAGATGAGGAGAAACTTCTTTAGCCAGAGAGTGGTGAATCTATGGAATTCATTGCCACAGAAGGCTGTGGAGGCGAGGTCATCGAGTATATTTAAGACCGAGATAGATAGGTTCTTGATTGGTAAGGGGATCAAAGGTTACGGGGAGAAGGCGGGAGAATGGGGTTGAAAAACTTATCAGCCATGATTGAATGGCGGAGCAGACCCGATGGGCTGAATTGCCTAATTTCTGCTCCTATATCTTATGGTCTTATGGTCTTATTAGTGAGGTTGCTGCCCACCCTGCAGCCAGAGCGCGGGTAGAGGACATCACGGCGAGCATCCGCTGCATCCAAAAGGCAATCGAGGGACCTGTTATTGAAACTGGGGTCTGCAGTCATTTTGACTTTCAGGGCCATGTCTTCTTTGTAGTAGTCATGGGCTGGAAGCACTGAGAGGTGTGCGCACTTCTGGACTTTAAATATGGCGCCCGGCGTGATGAGCAGGAACATGTTAGAAATTAGTTTAAAATTTTTTATTTTATTTTAATCCGCCCATGGATGAGGTTTCACAAAAAATCCAAAGGCTGCTTGGCCTTTTCGACTGCCCGATAACCTTAAGGTTGGATGGGCAGCGAAAAATTTAATTTAGTTCGATCTTCAATGGCCTTAATAGGCCTGTTAATTGTCAGCGGGCGCGCTGCCGATTCCCGTGTGTGCCCGCCGACCGAAATATGACACGAGTGCACATTGACATCGGGACGCCCGCCCGACGTCATTTTGTGCTCGTTCAGCTTGGGCAAGTGCCTGTCCGATGAGCGCAATATTCTGCTCTTAATGTTTCTTGTTTAATAATTGTTTTATCTTTTTTTAAAAAGTCACCAGCAAACTCCTGTGAATCTCTTTCACTAAGCACTCTCCAGGGCTTAAAAAAGATTTTAAAAATTATGGTCTACCAAGTCAGGTTCCATTCTGGGATCTGACTTGTCCAGTATTTAACATCAGCTGGGATCATAACATTTGGGTGTGCTTGTACAAGGAACAGAAAAAATTATCATGAAGGTACAGCAGGCAATTGGAAGGCATGTTGGCCTTTATTGCAAGGAGATTGGAGTCAGGGAATAAAGAAGTCTGCTACAATTGTACAGCGTTTCACTGAGACTTCATTCAGAGTACTGTGTGCAATTTTGGTCTCCACATTTAGAAAGGGACATATTTGCATTGGAGGCAGTATAGTGAAGATTCACTAAATTGGTCACTGGGATGAGGCTGTTGTCCTGTGATGGGAGGCTGAGAAATTGGGCCTATATTCTCTGGATTTTAGAAGAATCAGAGGCAATCTCATTGAAATGTTTTGAAAGGGCTTGATAGGGTGGACGCTGAGAAATTGCTCTCACTGGTTGGAAAATCTAAAACACCAGGGCATAGTCTCAGGATGAGGGGACGACCATTTAGGACTGAGATTAGGAAAAATTACTTCACTCAAAGGGTTTGGAATTCTCTACCCCAGAGAATTGTAGTTGCTCCATCATTGAATATTTAAGGCTGGGATAGACAGATTTTTGGTCGCTCAGAGAATCAAGTGATATGGGGAGCCAGTGATCAGCCATGATTGTATTGAATGGCAGAGAAGGCTCAAAGGGCCATGTGTCTACTGCTGCTCCTGTTTCTTGCATTCTTGTGCACCTGCCTAGAACACATTCCAGAGGCTCCTTATTCCCTGGGAAACACAAAACCACCTAGCATACTGCCTATTCCCACTTCTGCATTATTTAAATGCATGTAACTTGATCCTTCCCAATCTGTCAAATCTATCAACAGTCATGCAATCCTATTGATTATTTTTTATTATTTTTCTATGAGGTTACTTCTGAGTCTAATCTACTTTACAATAAATAGATCCCGCTCTTTAAAGCTATCTGAGTAACCATAGCTCTTAAACTAGGAATCATTCTTGTACCTCTGTTCTGAACTTTTTCCATGTCAGGATGTAGGTGCAGAATTAGACCCAAAAAGACACATGTAATTAAAAGGTCATTAATAGTGTTAAGTTCATTTGTGAGAAGTAGAAGGTATGGCTTTGAATAGATTCTATGCAATCCAAATAGACCTCTACCAATGGAAATTTAGGCAATTCAGCACATGTTAAAATGGTTTCTGGACATAGGCCACCTGCTACATTAGAATGAGACTGTCCCATGGCTCAGACAGGTTCTACCGGGTTATTCAGCGATTTTAAGACAATGCCAGTCTTGTTTACATTTCTTTTGGAGTAAGACACCACTGTATGTGACAGGAAGGAAACAAAACAAATGGTTCTTCCTGCACTCCTCATGACAAAGAACTGGATTCCTAATAGGTGAAAAAAGAACAGCAGAGGAGTGTTTGGCTGAATAACTGAAATGTCACAGCTTACCACTTATGAAAACATTAAGATTTCAAAGGCAAGTGATTATAACTGAAAAGCAATGAGCTTTACCGGGGAGTCTATTAAAGAAATAATGAAATCCAGTTCTTACAATTGCAGCTATCATTTTCATTAGAATGAATGCTGACAGCTCGTCTGCAGGAAATATTGTATATTTTTCACAAATGTACCAATGGATCTCACCTGGCATTGTACATGGTAATTCAATGGATGTCCCATATAATAATGACAGGAGCATTATAAGATGAAGCTTTAACTCTAATCAGCATTTAAAGATCTTTTTTTAACAACAAAGTGCAATGACAGCAAATCCCATATCAGAAGTCTATTCAGCGTATGCAGTGGACCTTGTGAGAGCTTGTGAGGCCCTACCACTTACTCAACACTCTTGTTATAGCTTGGATTATGCCCTGACAGTGCTCTGGCTTCAGTAGGGCTGCCCCCTGTACATCAATACCCTTGGAGGTGATGTTAAAGCATGTATAGCAATGGCAGGCGACCATCTGCTGTGCATACAGTGCAGCTCACAGCTTTGTACGAGGAGGTTATAACTGCTGCTGAAGAAGAGGTTTAACATGTTTCAGAAGTTTATGCTAAGGTGACAGTATTCAGATTTAAGTGTAATTTTATGGCATGGCTGCAACACACTTTCACCATAACCTGGCTGCAACTTGACTTTGGACCCATGATGATCATTTGACAATCCTCAGCCACTTCCAAGCAATCAGAAAAGCAGCCATTATTCATGCATTTTCCAGTTTAACAGGGAAACCTTTCAATGATGGGTCTCACTTTCAGAAAAAACAATGTTTCCACCAAAGCTGCTTGTGTGCTTCATTAAAATCCCCCCTGTTTTTTTAAAGCATCATTGATCCTGGCCTCTCAATCTACCTAAGAATTACAGCTGCTTCATGCAATATATGCTTCAACAGCCGTGACATATTCTGCTTACCTGCAACTTAAGGCGTACCCTTGTTTTAAACACCTCAGTGATTCCCAACCATTTAACCAGCAGTTAGAGTGAGTAGCTGGACACTTCCATCAATGTTAGGGTGGTTGAAGGAGGCAGAATGTGGATATTTTAATTATTCAACTGATTGAAAATAACGTGCTGTTGAGAGGAAACATTTTGTGAGGCATATGCGGGTCAGAAATTAACCTGTAGAATAGAAATATTTGAGCTCCCTCTTATCTATGACCAGTTCTGCACAACATGAATTGGCCAAATGGTTAGGCAAATTGTTACAACCAGTTTTGACAAAGTTTTCCACATACACAGTGAAGGATTCCTTCACATTTGCAAAGGCAATACAGGTCTTGCATATCGATAGAAGTGCTGCATCCATGTGTTCATTTGACATTGCTGGTCTATTCACCAATGTTCCACTTAAGGAAGCCATAGATTTTTGCGCTGCAGCACTATATCATGGCAATCTGGAACCGTCACCATTGAGTGAATCAGTGTTCATTGGACTTATGAACTCGGCAACACTCACAGTTGTGTTCAGTTTTAATGACACCATGTATGCCCAAATAGATGGTGTTGTGATGGGATCCCCTCTAGGCCCAGCTCTAGCAAACACCTTTGTTTGGTTCCATGAGAAATGTGTCTTCGATGGAATGACACCTAACCTCTTACCCCTTGCTCATTTCCGAAATGTGGATGATACATTTGCTATATTTAAATCTATAGCTGCGTGGTTTAATTTCCTTACATGGGCTCCATCCTGCTCTCAAATGCATCATTGAAATCAACCAGTCAAATGAACTCCCTTTCCTTGATGTACCAGTTGAAAAATCTGCCAGGGAGGTTCTCTACCATGGTCTACCGCAAGCCTAGCTTCATGGTCAGTATATGCATTGAGATTCTAACAGATCTACACGCTATAAGATTGGTCTTATTGGCTACCTTGTAAATAGCGACCGAGCCATTTGCTCACCATGCAAGCTTGATGCTGAAATAGGGCACATCAAAGGCATTCTGCAGAATAATGGCTACCCTGATCAGATCATTTCATGCTGTATATCGCGCAAACTCATAAACGGGCCTAAGGCCATCACTTTCAGCCTACCTCAGATTACCCTGGAAGGGCAATGTATCTCAAAAATTTGAGCAACAGGTGAAGCTCGCTGTTTCACACTGCTACTATTCAGTAGCAACACAAGTGGTATTCGCCACTAACAGGATGCTGCCGTCAAGACAAAAAGGCTTTCTGCCTATCACACAAAGAGTAATGTGGTATATGAATTTCAGTGCCAGTGTGATGTTAGGTATGTAGGCCGTACATCCCAAAGACTGCCGGATCATATCAAACAGCATGTACCGGCCACTGTTCGCAACATGCAAGGTACAGACTGTACCCAACTAGCCCAAGCTTGCAAAACCCAAAACACAGTGTCCAACATTAGATGTGATTCCGCAATTGGACAATATTAATTATATTAATGCACAGGGCCCTGCTCTTTTCAAACAGAAAGAACATGTACACACATTGTGCCTGTTTCAGCTAAACAAAATAAGTGACAATCATTCGCCGACTCATTCCTCAGTGCAGTGCCTTGACCAATCAGAGTTAAGCTGCCTGGTTTAAATTTCAAACAATGCTTGGTAGTTGGTTAACTATTAGTCAATCGATGTACCGAGCAAAGAGTTATGGGAGGGGGCTGAGTAGGACTGAAACAAGGAATGTTCCACATACCCCACAAAAAGACAGGTATAACTGGGGCCCATGCAGGTATGCATAGACACAACTGAGGTTTCCCCCCACACAGTGGTTGACAGGGCCCTCAACCATGGTTAGCCCATCCCCCGCACATCTGCCCTCACACCTTCCCCCCACTATCCTACTCCCAGAACCATGTTAGGGTCATTAATTTTCATTCCACCAGCCTCCAAATTCAAAAGATCATCCTCCACTATTTCAGCCAACTCCAGCATGATGCCACCACCTAACACATCTTCCTCTCATCCCCCCCAGTCAGCATTCCACAGGGGCTGTTCCCTTCATGGCATCCTGGTTCACTCCTCCGTCACTTCCAACTCCTCATCCTCTTCCCAAGGTACCTTCCCATGCAATCACAGAAGGTGCAACACCTGTCCCTTTACCTCCTCCCCCCTCACCATCCAAGAGCCCAGACATTCCTTTCAGGTGAAGCAGCGCTTCACCTGTACCTCCTTCAATTTGGTCTACTGTATTCACTGCTCCCAATGTGGTCTCCTCTACACTGGGGAGACTAATCGCATACTGGGCGACCGCTTTGCAAGAACACCTTCACTCAGACCACAAGCATGACCCAGACCTTCTGGTCGCTTACCATTTCAACACACCATCCTGCTCTCATGTTCATATGTCCATTCTTGGCCTGCTGCAATGTTCTAGTGAAGCTCAACGCAAACTGGAAGAATAGAACCTCATCTTCCGATTAGACATTTTACAGCCTTCCAGACTTAACATTGAGTTCAATAACTTCAGCACATAAACTCTCTCCCCCATCTTTACCCCTTTATTAATTCAGTTAAAAAAAATGTTATTTTTATTTATGTATTCATTTTTTAAAATCCTTCCCAACTCCCACAGGGCCATCTTGATTCTATGTTGTGCTTTCACAGAGCGCTGATCCTTGTTCTGCTATTAACACATTCGGCTTTCTTACTTTTATGCCTCAATCAGCACCTTCTTTAGTCTTTAGCCACTAACTCTCCCTTTGTCTTGTGTCCATGACATTTTTGTCAATCTCTCCTTAGCTTCCACCTATCCCTGACCTTTTATCTTGCTCCAGCTGTACCACCACCTTTTCAACAGTATAAAATCCATCACTTCATATTCCGATTTATCTTTAGCTCTGAAGTGTCATATGGACTCAAAATGTTAACTCTGCTTCAGTCTCCACAGATGCTGCCAGACCTGCTGAGTTTTTTCAGCATTTTCTATCAAAATGGTTCAGGTCTCATTCTGGCAACCTCAGGCAGATATTCCAGTCAATCAATCTACTGCCCACTCAGTGTACACTGAAGATGAGAATCAAGCAATTCAAATGCCGGGGGTTTATGTTTGTGGATAAAACTTTATGTGTAGGTAAGGTTAAGGAAGGCGCTCATGGTTTAGTACTGCTAACAGGGTTAGGAATTTTTTAAAAATTACTTTTGTATATTCAAGGTGCGTTTTGTGTCAGCCATGGCTCAGTTGGTAGCACTCTTGCCTTTGAGTCATAAGGCGTTAAGTTCAAGTCCCTCTCCATGGCTTGAGTACAAAAATCATGGTTGACACTCCAGTACAATAGAAGTGCTGGAGGCATCATCCTTCAGATGAAATGCTAAAACGAGGCTCAGTCTGCAGTTCGGCTGTGTAAAAGAGGAAAGAATATGGCCAATATTTATCCCTCAATCAACATCACAAAAGAACAAATTATCTAGTCATTTGTTTTTATCCATTCATGTGAGGTGGGCTTCACTGGCTGGGCCAGCATTTAGTGCCCATCCCTAGCTGCCTTGAGAAGGTGGTGGTGAACTGCCTTCTTGAACTGCTGCAGTTCATGTGGTGTGGGTACACCCACAGTGCTATTAGGGAGGGAGTTCCAGGATTTTGACCCAGCGACAGTGAAGGAATGGCGATATTTTTCCAAGTCAGGATGGTGAGTGACTTGGAAGGGAACTTCCAGGTGGTTGTGTTTCCATCTATCTGCTGCCCTTGTCCTTCAAGATGGTCGCTGTGGCTTTGGAAGGTGCTGTCTAAGGAGCCTTGGTGAATTCCAGCAGTGCTTCTTGTAGATGGTACACACTGTTGCTACTATGCGTCGGTGGAGGAGGGAGTGAATGTTTGTGAATCTGGTGCCAATCAAGTGGGCTGCTTTGTCCTGGACGATGTCAAGCTTCTTGAGTGTTGTGGAAGCTGCACTTATCCAGGCAAGTGGGGAGTATTCCTTCATGTTCCTGACATGTGCCTTGTAGATGGTGGGCAGGCTTTGGGGAGTCAGGAGGTGAGTTACTCATCGCACTATTCCTAGCCTCTGACCTGGTCTTGTAGCCACAGTATTTACATGGCTAGACCAGTTCAGTTTCTGGTCAATGGTAATAGGATGTTGAAAGTAGGGGATCATTAGCGAACATCCCCGCTTCTGGCCTGATGATAGAAGAAAGGTAATTGATGAAGCAGCTGAAGATGGTTGGGCCTAGGACACTATCCTGAGGAACTCCTGCAGTGACGTCCTGGAACTGAGATGACTGACCTCCAACAACCACAACTATCTTCCTTTGTGCTAGATATGATTACAACCAGCAGAGAGTTTTCCCCCTGATTCCCATTGAGCCCAGCTTTGCTCGGGCTCCTTGATGCCACACTCGGTCAAATGCTGTCTTGATGTCAAGGGCAGTCACTCTCACCTCACCTCGGGAGTTCAGCTCTTTTGTCCATGTTTGAACCAAGTCTGTAATGAGGTCAGGAGCAGAGTGGCCCTGGCGGAACCCAAACATCAGTGAACAGGTTATTGCTAAGCAAGTGTTGCTTGATAGCACTGTTGATGACTCCTTCCATTACTTTACTGATGATCGAGAGTAGACTGATGGGGCAGTAATTGGTCGGGCTGGATTTGTCCTGCTTTTTGTGTGCAGGCCATACCTGGGCAATTTTCCACATAGCTGGGTAAATGCCAGTGTTGTAGTTGTACTGGAACAGCTTGGCTAGGGGTGTGGTAAGTTCTGGAGCACAAGTCTTCAGTACTATTGCCAGGATATTGTCAGGGCTCAAAGCCTTTGCGGTACCCAGTGCCTTCAGCCATTTCTTGATCTCATGTGGAATGAGTCTGAAAAGGGAACTCAAAAAGAAAATGCCACGGAACAAATTGTAGCTTTAACTACAAAAGTTAAAGGGTCTGGAGGTAAACACAGCTGTGGATGCAAGTGAAGTGAATAAAGTAGATGAGAGATATAAAGGGGTTTTGTCTAAAGGAAAGATAACCTCTTTTTCATCAAATCTTGCAGCTAAACCCATAACTATATTAAGGGACACAGGAGCTACTCAACCTCTCTTGAAGGAGAAGGATCTAGTTTTCCCTTCAGAGAGTTCAATGTAAATTAAAGTATTGGTAAATCTGATAAGTGGAGAGTATATTCCACTTCCATTGTACAAATTGCAATTGGAGTGTGATTTGTTGTCTGGATCGGTAGTTGTAGGAGTGGTTAAAAAATTACCCGTGGATGGACTTGATTTACTCCTGGGGAATGATTTGGCAGGAGTGAAGGTGATAGCTTTGCCCATAATTATGGAAAGTCCAAGAGAGGCTAAAGAGATTGAACAGTTACAAGAACAATTTCCTGGTATTTTTCCATTATGTGTAGTGACCAGAGCAATGGCTAAAAAAAGTTCATCACCAGAGATCAAAGTAATATCAAGAGCAGATATTAGAGTAGCCAAAACTTTCTTTAAGGATGAGGGTAATTCAAAGGAAGTGTTTGGCATGTCTTCATTAATTGAGACTCAGAAAGCAGATACAGAATTAAACAAGTTAGCACAGTCAGCTCACACTGAAGCTGAAGCGGAAGGAGTTCCGGAGTGCTATTACATTAAAAATGGAGTTCTGATGAGGAAGTGGAGACACCCTCATGGACCTGCAGGTGAAGATTGGATGGTTGTTCATAAGATAGTGGTACCGCCCAAATATCATAAGGAGATATTGCAAGTAGCACATGAAATCCCTATGGCAGGACATGTAGGAATACAGAAAACCCAAGCATTGATAAACAGGCATTTTACCTGGCCAAGACTACATAAGAGCGTAGTGCAATTTTGTAAAGCATGTCATACGTGTCAGATAGTAGGTAAACCTCAACATGTAAGCAAACTTGCACCTTTAATACCCATTCCAGTTTTTAAAGGAACATTGAGTTGGGCATTAGATTGTATAGGACAATTACCGAAAAGGAAAGCAGGACATGAGTCAATCTGTACAATCATTGATATGACAGCCCGATTTTCAGAAGCTATTCCTTTAAGAACAATTACAGCTAACGTGGTAGTGGAAAAGTTAACTTAGTTTTTCACTCGTTACGGCCTATCGATTAAAATACAATCTGACCAAGGTTCTAACCTCATGTCAAAAATTTTCCAGGACATAGCAATTTGGGTATCAAACAACTAAAGTCTACCACCTATCACCCACAGAGACAGGGAGCTTTGGAGGGATACCATCAAACTCTCAAAACTATGATTAAGACCTATTGCCATGAAACCCAAAGGATTGGGACAAAGGATTAGATTTCTTACTTTTTGATACTGGAGATTCTCCGAATGATCTATTGATTTAGTCCATTCGAATTGACCTATGGTCATGGCATAAGAGGTCCATTAATAGTGATTAAGGAAAAGTTCCTAAAGCAGAAAGACAAATCCTCCATAATGGATGATGTGTCCATGGCCTGAATTTTTCCCGCGTTGGACGGGCTCGGCGGGAGCGGGCAGGGGAGGTTGCGGGGCCAACCACCACCTGCGATCTGCTCTGCACTGCCATTTTACTTGGGCGGTCCAATTAAGACCCGTCCACAGGTCGGCACAACCTGTGTGGGCGGGGTAAGGAGGGAGGAGGGGCCAGCGCTCTTTTGCGCTTCCGCGTGAAAGAGGGTTTCAATCTCCCTGAGGCACAGAGCTGCCACAGGGAGATTGAAGCGCTTTTGAAAATAATAAATAAAATCATTAAAAAATTACTGAAACATGTCCCCTCATATGACTGTTATTTTTCAGGAAAGCTTTTTATTTAATTCATAAAAGCTTTAGGAAACCTCATTCCGTTCGTGGATGATTTTTCCTAAAAAAACGTAAAGGCCGTTTGGCCTTTTCGCCTTCTGCCAACCATGAGGTTTCATGGCCAGCATTAACTTGACATTAATTAATTCATTAATGGCCTCAATAGGCCTATCAATTATCGGCAGGCATGCAATGGACTCCGGCATGCGCCCACCAAATGTAACACCACGAGACAGTGCGATGATGTCTCAACGCACGCCCGACTGAAAAATCCGGGCCCATGTTTCTAGAGAGACTCACATGAGCAGGTAAAGTGGCACGAGAGCACGTAAAAATTTCTCAAGCCAAAGTGAAAGAATGGACAGACAAACATGCTACAACTCGAACATTCTGAGTGGGAGATGAAGTATTGGTATTGTTGCATTTGCAGGGTGAACCCCTGAAAGCGAACCTCAGTGGCCCCTACCGAGAAAGTTAGGAGAATTAGTAAAGTGGCTTATCTGATAGATACTCCTGAGCATAGGAAGAAGAAATGGTTATGTCACAAAAACATACTGAAGATGATGGGAAAGAGCTGGTATGCCAGGTGGTAGTAATGGAGGATGACAGAGACAATAAGGGCAAGTTAGAAAGAGAAGTAGATGGTGCCCAAAGTGAACCTCCTACAATTTGCCTAGCCAATACGACAATACTGGGACAGTTAGACACTCTGTTCTCATTTTTAGAGGAAGGAACAAGGAAAGATTTAATAAGGATACTTAGGAAGTTTGTGCCTAACTTCAGCACAGTAGGTGTACCTCTCACCAATTTGTTAAGAAAACAGGCAAAAGTGGGATGGTCAGCAGAATGCCAAGCCGCCTTTGAAAAGCTGAAGGCAATCTTAATAAATGAAACAGTGTTGGCCACCATTGATTTTGCCAAACCTTTTAAAATGGCAATTGATGCTAGCAACTTGGGGGTAGGTGCAGTCCTATTACAGGATGATAAATTAGGGATAGAGAAGTCGGTGGAGCACTTTTCCAACAAACTCCATCAATATTAAAGGAAGTACTCTACAGTAGAAAAATAAACTCTATCATTGTCGTTGTCTTTTCAACATTTTGAAGTTTATGTCCGACACGATAACAAAGAAACGCTAACCTACACTGACCATAATCCGTTGGCGTTTATTGAAAAGTTTAAAACTCAAAATGCGAGGGTGTTTCAATGAAGTCTATTGTTTCAATCATTCAGTGTAAAGACTATTCACTTTGCCAGCAAAGATAATGTGATCGTGGATGCACTGGTGAAAAATATTAAAATAAGTTAGAGGCATAAGGAATGTTGAAGATTGTATAAGAATGAATGAAAGTAGGTCTCATGTTTTGTTATCCATGTGTCACATACCTTGTGATGAAACACATTTTTGAAATGGCGTTTCATTGCTTTTAAGGTTGGAGGTGCGTAAGGAACACATCTTTTTATGTTCTGTTGGACTGTGGTAAAATTACAATGCAGGTTGAAAGACATGTCCACCAGAACATGATGAGAGATATATACACTGTTGCAGTCCTGGGACAGAGTATGCCATGAAAGACAGGATGGTGCCAAAAAGGAGCCCTGTACCAAGGGAGCTGCCTGACAACAGCATTTTAATTGGATCCTGACCAGGTGACCAGGTTTTGTGTGAGAAGCAGTGCAGCTGAATAGCTCCTAGCCTGAAAAGAACAAGACCTAAAACCTCTTTCTCTTGTGTATAGAAGATTCCAGTAATTCTGCAATAGCTATCTGGCTTTTTCTTCTCATATCTCTTTAACTTGTTCTCTCTCTGAAAACCCCTGTCAAGAGGCAAAGGGGAAAATCACTGTTAGAGACATTGAAGGGCAAGCGCTCAACCAGTGAACTAAATACTGAAAGTTCTGGAAGACCACCTCGTGTCATCAACAAGGACTCACCATCATGACTTGGAAATGTGTCGTTAAAGGGATTTGGAAGTCATCGATCAAAATCAACTCATCGAATCCTACACTCTGGATTGGTGCTATTGAACTGTTTCATCCCTCCCTTAAAATCCAAGTTCTATGTGTCTTATGTGTCTTGTGTGTATATGGATTTAAGAAGGGGGTAGAGTTTAAGTTATAATGTTAGAAGTTAGCAGTTCATATTTCTTTCTTATACCACTAGATAAAGACAATTTGTTCAATAAGCAGTTATTTACTTATTAGTTTACAAACCTGGTGCTCGTATTCTGTTAACCTAAATTAAACAATTAGGTAGAATTGGGGCAATCTGGTGGTTTGGTCAACCATTTCACACTTGTTATGGCTCGGGGAACAGTGGGGCTTGATATTATAGCACACTATCCCCAGTGAGTCATGACACATAAAAACATTAAACATTTACTAGATAATTGATCCTGTATCTACCATAAATATTCTATTAGTGTATTCATCTACTATTTAATAAATATGATCAGCAGTTTTTAAGCATAAACCATGGCCGAGTAGCATTTTTTTTTAGTATTCGTTCACTGGATGTGGGCTTTGCTGGCTAGGCCAGCATTTATTGCTCATCCCTAGTTGCCCTTGAGAAGGTGGTGGTGAGCTGCATTCTTGAACCATTGCAGTCCATGTGGTGTAGGTACACCCATAGCGCTGTTAGGAAGGGAGTTCCAGGATTTTGACCCAGAAACAGTGAAGGAACAACGATATATTTCCAAGTCAGGATGGTGAGTGACTTGGAGGGGAACTTCCAGGAGTTGTTGTTCCCATCTATCTGATGCCCTTGTCCTTTTAGATGGTAGCAGTCATGGGTTTGGAAGATGCTGTCTAAGATGCCCTGGTGAATTCTTGCAGGGCATCTTGTAGATGGTACACACTGCTGCTACTGTGCGTCAGTGGCAGAGGGAGTGAATGTTTGTGGATGTGGTGCCAATCAAGCGGGCTGCTTTGTCCTGGACAGTGTCAAGCTTCTTGAGTGTTGTGGGAGTTGCATTCATCCAGACAAGTGGGGAGTATTCCATCACACTCTTGACTTGTACCTTGTAGATGGTGGACAGGCTTTGGGGAGGCAGGAGGTGAGTTACTCGTCATAGGATTCCTAGCTTCTGAGCTGCTCTTGTGGCCATAGTATTTATATAGCTAGTCCAGTTCAGTTTCTGGTCAATGGTAACCCGCAGAATGTTGATAGTGGGAGACTCAGCAAATGTAATGCCATTGAACATCAAGGGGCGATGGTTAGATTCTCGCTTGCTGGAGATGGTCATGGCCTGAAACTTGTGTGGCGTGAATGTTACTTGCCACTTTGTCAGCCCAAGCCTGGATATTGTCCAGGTCTTGCTGCATTTGGACATGGACTGCTTCAGTACCTGAAGAGTCACGAATGGTGCTGAACATTGTGCAATCATCAGCGAACATCCCCACTTCTGACCATATGATAGAAGAAAGGTCATTGATGAAGCAGCTGAAGACGGTTGGGCCTAGGGCACTACCCTGAGGAACTCGTGCAGTGATGTCCCATAGCTGAGATGATTGACCTCCAAGAATCACAACCATCTTCCCTTGTGCTAGGTATGACTTCAACCGGTGGACAGTTTTCCCCCTGATTCCCATTGACTCCAGTTTTACTCGGGCTCCTTGATGTAACACTCGGTCAAATGCTGCCTTGATGTCAAGGGCAGTCACTCTCATCTAGCCTCTGAAGTTCAGCTCTTTTGTCCATGCTTGAACCAAGGTTGCAATGAGGTCAAGAGCTGAGTGGCCCTGGCAGAACCCAAACTGGGCGTCGTTGAGCAGGTTATTTCTAAGCAAGTGCCGCTTGATAGCACTGTTGATGACCCTTTCCATTACTTTACTAATGATCGAGAGTAGGCTGATGGAGCAGTAATTGGTTGGGTTGGATTTATCCTGCTTTTTGTGTACAGGCCATACCTGGGCAAATTTCCACATAGTGGGGTAGATACCAGTATTGTAGTTGTACTGGAACAGCTTGGCTATGGGTGCGGCAAAGCTATGGAGCACAAGTCTTCAGTACTATTGCCAGAATATTGTCAGGGTCCATAGACTTTCCAGTATCAGGTGCTTTCAGCCTTTTCATGATATCATGTGGAGACAATTGAATTAACTGAAGACTGGCATCTGTGGCACTATGGACCTCCAGAGGAGGTGAGATGGATCATCGACTTGGCACTTCTGGCTGAAGATTGTAACAAATGCTTCAGCCTTATCTTTTGCACTGATGTGCTGGGCTCTTCCATTACTGAGGATGGGGATATTTGTGGAACTTACTCCTCCAGTGAGCTGTTTAATTGTCCACCACCATTCGCAACTGGATGTGGCAGGACTGCAGAGATTAGATTTGATCCATTGGTTGTCGGGTCACTTAGCTCTGTCAATCACTTGCTGCTTATGCTATTTGGCATGCATATAATTCTGTGTTACAGCTTCACCAGGTTGACACCTCATTTTTAGGTATGCCTGGTGCTGCTCCTGGCATGGCCTCCTGCACTCTTCATTGAACCAGGGTTGATCCCCTGACTTGATTCTAATGATAGAGTGGGGGATATGCCGGGCCAAGAGGTTACAGATTGTGTTCGAGTACAATTCTGCTGCTGCTGATGGCCCATAGTGCCTCATGAATGCCCAGTCTTGCATTGCTAGATCTGTTCGATATCTATCCCATTTAGCATGGTGGTAGTGCCGCACAACACGAGGGAGGGCATCCTCAATGTGAAGGTGGGACTTTGTCTCCACAACGGCTGTGTGGTGGTCACTCCTACCGATACTGTCATGGACAGATGCATCTGCGGCAGGTAGTTTGGTGAGGATGAGGTCAAGTATGTTTTTCCCTCTTGTTGGTTCCCTCACTACCCACCGCAGGCCCAGTTTAGCAGCTATGTCCTTTAGGACTCGGCCAGCTCAGTCAGGACTGGTGCTACAAAGCCACTCTCGATGATAAGCATTGAAGTCCCCCATCCAGAGTATTTTCTGCACCCTTGCCACACTCAGTGCTTCCTTCAAGGGTGTTCAACATGCAGGACCACTGATTCATCAGCAGAGGGAGGGCGGTACATGGTAATGAGCAGGAGGTTTCCTTGCCCATGTTTGACTTGATGCCATGATAAGTCCTGGGGTCTGGAGTAAATGTGGAGGACTCCCAGGGCAACTCGTTGTCACTGTATACCACTCTGCCGCCACCTCTGCCGGATCTGTCCTGCTGGTAGGACAGGATATACCCAGGGCTGGTGGTGGTGGTGTCTGGGACATTATCTGTCAGGTATGATTCTGTGAGGATGACTATGTCAGGCTGTTGCTTGACTAGTCTGTGAGACCACTCTCCCAATTTTAGCACTGCCCCCCAGATGTTAGTAAAAAGGAATTTGCAGTGTTGATTTTGCTGTTGGCACTTCCGGTTCCTAGTTCAATACTGGATTTTCTGTCCAGTTTCATGGCTTTGTAGCAGTTTGTTACAACTGAGTGGCCTGCTAGGCCATTTTGGAGTCATCCACATTGCTGTGGGTCTGGAGTCATATGTAGGCCAGACCAGGTAAGGACAACAGTTTCCCTTCCTTAAATGACTTTAGTGAACCAGATGGGTTTTTACAACAATTGACAACATGGTCATTAGACAATTTTTATTGAATTCAAATTCCACCATCTGCCGTGGCAGGATTTGAACCCAGTTCCCCAGAGCAGTACCCTGGGTCTCTGGATTATTCATCCAGCGACAATACCACTATGCTCTCGTGTCCCCACAGAATGTTTAGTCTGCTGCCTTTTGGTGTTGAAGGCTACATGAAGACATATGATTTAATCAGGAATTCCACTGAGTGTAGCGATGGAGACCTGAGCACCACATGAGTGCAGTCAATCGCACTCTGCACCTATGAGAATCCCAAGATCAGGGCGAATCCAATGGCCCTTGCATCCTGGCTGTCCCGGTTCCAGGCAAAATGCACAAAGTTGTGTACCATGGAGAAGATGGCATCCATGACCTCACAGATGCATTTGTGGGTGGCGGATTGTGAAATCCCATAAAGGTCGCCTGTGGAGCCCTGAAAGGAGCCACTGGCATAGAAATTGAGCACCATGGTTACTTTCACAGCCACTGGCAGTGGATGCCCTCCATGTCCCCTTGGTGCCAAGTCCTGCAGTAAGTGGCAGATGTGAGTCACCAGGTCCCTAGACATGCACAGTCGTCGGCGACACTGGCTCTCAGTCATCTGCAGGAATGGCAGACGGTGTCTATAGACCCTGGGTGTCGCTAGGCGCCAACCAACAATGGTTCGCTGTCACTCCTGGGCATTGGGTGCGGGAGCCCCTGCTGCCCCTTCTTAATGAGGTTACCGCTCCTGCCTTTGCGCAGCCAGGAGCCTCAGTCACTCTTTCCTCCAGCTTCTATGGTCTCTGTAGGCCATCAGGCACACAGCTAGGTCACCAGGATCCATGATCATGATGTGGCCCTCCTGCAGCATGAAAGAGAGAGAGACGTGGTTATAATAACTGTTCTTAGCACCTTTCCTAGCCCTGTCTGACTGCCCCTTAATGCTTCCCGGAGAGTGCTGGTCACCCCTCGGATGGCCAGAGATGAGTGCTCTGCATGTCAGCCCAGTTAACCTGTGACATGGGGATATTGGTCCAAACTGGGATGCTGAGATTGCAAAGGGCTGTGAGCGCCTCCAGCAGTGACTGCTACATGGCCAGTGTTGGCGAAGAGATTGTACACCGTGTGCTGTCCAACTACACCACGGTCCAATAAAGTGGTGGTGGAGTTGAAGTCTGTGCCAGGGGCTGTGGCGGGGAGTGGGTGGGTTGGCGGAGGGTGGCGGGTGGTAACGTATGGCATCAGTTTCCCCCACCCCCTGGTGCACCTGAGCCCGGAAAACAATTGGCGAGCTGTGGTGAACGCTACTGCTCACTCACCTTAGTTCCCCCAAAGTGAAGGCTGCCAAGTACACGTCGCTTGCGTCCCGTTGTGAAACACATCGGTGTGCTTTCCTGCCAATGTGGACAGACGATACGGTGGGGCCCCAATAGCCTGGTGGGATGGCCTTTTAATTATATGCTGATGTATTACAATTAGCTCCCCACCGACCGATGGCAGGAAACGCTGAGCAGAAAATCGCGACCTGTCTTCACGACGTCATGATGTGGGTCCCACCATATTTCCCTCACCCGCTACCTATCACGCCCACCGCCAGCGGGCTCAGAAAATTCTACCCAGAGCTTCAATGACGCTGGCCGACTCATAGTATTTTCTGATGCCTGGGTGGTGACATAACCACAGCCAATGTTAATTGTTGCGCAAACCAAATCCCAGAAGGAGACTTGGCTTATGGGCCATACCCTTTATTTTGTATTCTGACAATGTAAAGAAGACATACTGATCTCAGCAGCAAGAAGTCCAGTAACGTTTTTGGGATATTAAAAATTAAAAGTTAAAGTTTTATTAACAAGAATAAAATAAAAATTAAGCACACAAAATTACAGCTACACAATTAAAGTTAGTCTTACAAAACATTCCCCCCAAAAGACTCTCTACTTGATGAGACCCATAAGTAAACACCTTCTAGGCAACACTCCCTGATAAATGTTTAACTCTAAAAATCTAGTAATATTACCCAAAGAAATCTGCTGTAGCTTCAATAAAGGCATGCCACATGTCCTCTAACTCTTTTCCACCCTGCTGTGAAAATCCAAGACTTCAGAACTAAACAGCTTGTTGAAGCCCAAGACTTATCTGGCTTTACAGGATGTCTGAGTCAAAGTGGATCTTCTCCCAGTTCTAGCAGTTCCCAGCCCATCTTAAAGCTACCAACAGCTCAAACAGCTACCCTAAGCCTTCCACGGTAACTCTAAAATACATTTTTCCCCTTTCATCTCAGGTTACATTATTCTCACACCTCTTTGAAACTAAAATCTTTCCAAATATAAAAACTTAAATATTTCTATTTTGTCTTGGTTTTCAGATCAGTAAAATATAATATTCTCTCTTCTATTTACCGATGGAACTCCTGCAAGATGCAACATGTTTCTTTGTACCACTGACTCCCTTTTGATTTTGAGACAAACTCTCAACTTATCTAAAAATGCATATATTGGATCTAACCTATTCACTTGTGCCTCAAAACTAACACCTCTATCGTTTTCATGTTTTAAACCCCACCAGACGACCTGTCTCCTATTAATCTCTGCTCAGCTTAATTAAAGCATTTACACACACACACACACACACTCAAACAGACACACAGCCTTCTTTACAGAATAACACAATATTCCCCCAAAGATATTTTTAAAATAACATCCATTTCTCACAGTGTGTTGTTGAGAAAGCCGTGGAATCTGTTTTGGTTGCACCTGCCATTTATTGTGCAATGTGTTATGTTCGACCATAGTTTGCCTGTTAATTCACATGTACCTCCTATTTAATCTGAATGTTACAGTATAAGATAAATCTTGCAAACTGTTTTATCTTTCTGACCTTGTATAGTAAAATTATTTTTTGTTCAAAACCCGTGGAATCTTGTGGCTTTATTCTCTTAGCAAGTATCTTGGATCTCAAACTTTGTCAACTTTAAATAAAATGTATTGGTCCTGAATCAGATCGTACCAAAGCCTTGGGGTCTGTAGGATCATAGAGCAACAAAGAATTGGAATTCTTGGTCCCATATCAAAGAGGTTATAAGCACTTGTAGCTGCCAATCAAACTTGAAATGGCAGGCACCCTACTGTGATAATGGATTCCTGTAAAATCAGTCAGACAGCAGTAATCCAGAAATGGAAGTCCTCAGGCTTATGCCAACAGACAGAGTGAAATGACAACCAGTCATTTTTTTTAACACTTCAGACATTTTTTTCAAAGGTTTAAGAGGCAGGACTTTTAAACACCTTGATAGCTGGACAACTGCTTTTGAAAGGGCCCTTTGACAGGTGTTTCTGACAGTTTTGACAGTCGATTTTGACAGGTCTGTTGGCAGTTGCAATGAGCTTGACAGCAATGCTTTCAGGCACTTTTTATGCACATTTATGCCTACTTTTAACGATTTCAAAGGGCACCTGACCTCCACCAAAGGGCAACTTACCTCTGCCAAAGGTGTCCAGGACCAGATCCAAAGGGGTACCTTACCTCTCCAAAAGGGTATGCTGCCTATCCAAATGAATCAGATAGTTCAGACTTACTCTTAGCTGGTCCAATCTGTACGCATCAGGTTCCACATTCCTTCCCTGCCAAAACCCAAGATCAGTGGAGGCAGCTGATGAGTTAAATGGCCAGCTGACTCCGTAAACCACGTATGCGGAGGACATGCCCCGCCGTCAATCCCACCCTGCAAAAATGGGAAATGTCATGTTTGGGGGCAGGTCTTAGGATTTTCAGGATTCTTCTGCTATTTTCCATGACAGAGAACCTCTCCAACATGGTCAAAATCCGGCTGCAAACAATGAAGTCGATTGAAACTGGAAAGCCAGATGGCCTTTTTTAAAGTTGCACATGGGATTCCATTTCCATTTCAAAGCAGATTGTCTGTCAATCAATGGAGTGGAGCAGCTGATTCAATTGTTTATTTAATATTCAACATGGCCATTTTTTCAAAGCTATAGATGGATTGCATCCTAGGATATGAAAGGAAGTAGCTACAGAAATAATGGATGCACTGGTGTAATCATCCAAAAATCCTTAGATTCTGGAAAAGTCCTAGAGGATTGGAAAACTGTCAATGTAACACCTTTATTCAAAAAGGGAGGGAGACAAAGCACAAGTAACTATAGGCCAGTTTGCTTAACATCTGTCAATGGGAAAATGTTAGAGTCTATTATAAAGGATGTAATAGCAGAGCATTTAGAAATACATAATATAATCAAGCAGAGTCAGCATGGCTTCATGAAGGGGAAATCATGCCTGACAAATTCATTAAAATTCTTTGAGGAGGTAACAAGCATAACAGTTAAAGGGGAACCAGTAGATGTAATATATTTGTATTTCCAAAAGGCGTTTGATAAGGTGCCACACATAAGGCTACTGAATAAGATAAGAGCCCATAGTGTTGGGGGTAGTGTATTAGCATGGACAGAGGATTGGCTAACTACTAGAAGACCAAGATTTGGAATAAGGGGGGCATTTTCAGGATGGAAATCTGTAACTAGTGGAGTGCCACAGGGATCAGTGCTGGGACCACAATTATTTACAATATATATTAATGACTTGGATGAGGGAAGTGAATGTACTATCGCCAACTTTGCATATGATACAAAAATGGGTGGAAAGGCAAATAGTGAGGATGACAAAAAGAGTCTACAGAAGGGTATAGATAGGTTAATTGAGCGGGTAAAAGCTTGGCAGATGGAATATAATGTGGGAAAATGTGAGGTTATGCACTTTGGCAGGAAGAATAGAGAAACTGAATATTACTTAAATAGAGAAAGACTGCAGAAAGCTGCAGCACAGAGAGATTTGGGGGTCCTTGTGCATGAATCACAAAAAGCTAGCATACAATATCAGCAGGTAATAGGGGATGCAAAAATTAAACATTGGCCTTGATTTCAAAGGGAATGGAGTATAAAAATAAGAAAGCCAAACTAAAACTATACAAGGCACTTGTTAGGCTACACCTAAGGGAGAAATTTCCTCATGTTGGGTGGGCCGTGCCGGATCGGGCACGGACCCAATCGCCACCCATGATCGGGTCTGCACTGCCATTTTACACAGGCAGGCCAATTAAGGCCTGCACAGCGTAGTTCACAACTCCCATGCATAGCGCGAGTGGGCGGGCAGCAGCGGGCATGCTCAGACCACTGGGTTTGATGGCGACCTGGTGGCTTGTATAAATGAAGGCCTGGCATCCTCGGAAAGGCTGATCACAATGGCTGGGAGAAGGGCTCAGCAGAGGGGCAATGTGCGTGACGCAAGTCCGGAGGGGAGGCAATCGGGGTAGGCCAGACCAGAGGGTAGGCCAGTGGGGCAATGTGCCTCTCGTTTTTCCGACGAGTGCCTAGCTGCCCTCCTGGAGGAGGTGGCAACATGATGGGAGATCATTCTTCCAAGGAATGGGAGGCGGAGGCACCGTGGGTGGGAGGAGGTGGCCGAGAGTGTGAGCTCCCATGATGTGGCGCGGGGCACATGGGTCTAGTGCCGCAAAAGATTCTATGATCTCCTGTGCTCGGGAAGGGTGAGTACCATGTTGCCTCAAGTCACTTAATGCAGCTGTCACCCTTTCCCCCAAACCCCACCCCTCACCTCACTGCCCACCCCCAACCCCCGGCAACTCTGAGTACAGTAGAACCATCGAACCAGAGAAAAGTTACAGTACAGAACGAGGCCATTCGGCCCATCTTGTCCATGCCAACCCGAGGACACCCAGGTGCCCTTTCTAATCCCACCTTCCTGCACCCGGCCCATGGCCCTGCAGCTTACAGCACTTAAGGTGCAGATCCAGGTACTTTTAAAAAGAGTTTAGATTTTCTGCCTCTACCACCAACTTGGGCAGCGAATTCCAGACACCCACTACCCTCTGCATAAAAAAGTTCTTCCTCATGTCCCCCCTACACCTTCTGCCACTTATCTTGAATCTATGTCCCCTTGTTCTAGAATTCTCCACCGAGGGAAACAATTTTATCCTGTCCACTCTATCTATTCCCCTCATAATTTTGAACACCTCAATCAAGTCACCTCTCAGCCTTCTTTGTTCTAAGGAAAATAACCCGAACCTATCCAATCTCTCCTCGTAGCTACACTTTTCTAACCCTGGCAACATTCTTGTAAACCTCCTCTGCACTCTCGCCAGAGCTATTACATCCTTCCTGTAATGTGGTGACCATAACTGCACACAATATTCCAGTTGTGGCCTCATCAGTGTTTTATACAATTACAACATTATATCCTTACTTTTATATTCTATATCTCTGTCAATGAAGGAGAGCATTCCATATGCCTTCTTTACAACCTTGTCTACTTAAACTGCTGCCTTCAGGGACCTGTGTACTTGTACTCCAAGATCTCTCACTTCATCTACCCCTCTTAGTATATTCCCATTTATTGTGTAATCCCTGTAACTGTTTGACCTCCCTAAATGTATGACCTTACACGTCTCTATGTTAAAAACCATCTGCCCCTTTACCGTCCACTCCACCAACCCATCTATATCGTTTTGGAGATTATGGCTATCCTCTACACTATCCACTACTCGTCCAATCTTTGTAACGTCATTGAATCTCTCATGGCATGTATCCCTCGCTGGGTGTGACAGCAGATATTGCCCATGTCCAGTCCACCCTGAGAGGGTTGAGCTAGGATGTGTTCTGCATCCGCAGCATGTGTGACACTGACACCCAGAGTATAGAATGAGGTTGAAAGTCAAGGGTCTGCACCTAGGCAAAGTGCTGGAACTGGGAAGTATGTCAAAGTCAGGGTGTTAACATGCTGGGAAGGGAGCTTCCAGTTGGTGGGGCACCAATCCATCTGCTGGTCTTTGCGCGCCACGTGCTTGTGCCTTCTTGCTTAGGAAAGTGACACCTTGTGGTGCCCCATGTGAAGGAGGCAGCATTTAGGCAAATGCCGGATGTCGGAGTGGGTCAGCCCTGGCTTGTTTGGGTGAGTGTGCGGCAGCTGTGGGGTGATGAAGAACTGGAGTCCTGCAATGTCCCACTCCGGCTGGGTTGGCAGGGATGCGATGGGAATTCCGGTGCAGGCTGAACTAATCAATGCTCCTCTCTCCTTTTCAGGAAAAGATTGCGCACAATGTGTCTGAACGAATGTGGACTGGCAGAGGGCAGGCCCAGTTGGCCATCCTAACGGCTTTCAAGCAGCAGGCCATGGATCTGGAGAGGCACCATGCCCCCAGGTCCACCAGTAGCGGTGAGGCTGGGGTGCCACAGGGAGGTATGTTTGGCGAGCACTCAGGTCACCATGTGTGTCACAGAAGCCATGACACTGCTGAATGCTCCATGACTGAAGTTAGCAACATGGGTTTACCATTGATTATGGAAGGATGAGCACATAATGATCTGGCATGCAAGTTGACATTGTCTCTGCACTGTAACTAATCAAATGTCCTTATTCTTCCTTTCAGCATCACCAGAGCAGGGCCGGGAGGAGGAGGCAGAGGGCCCACTTCTCACCCCTGAAGCCCCCGAGCAAATTCACTCACCAGCGTCACACCATCTCTGCCAGGCAGGCACCAGTGCAGATACTAGCACCTCGGTGGGAATTAGATCTTCGGCTAGTGTCCCGGGGCACGGCAGTGAGGGCACTTCATACTCGCTTGAGGTGCGGGCAGAGACAGAGAGTGCCCATGGCGCGGGCAATCGGTGGACTGCTGGGGACCACGTTCATTCTCGATCGATGGTTGATGATGTGCCTCTGGGGTAGTCCATGAGGCAGTGAATGCTGGAAGTGCAGCAGGGTATGCGGGAGGATCTGGCAGAGATACATGAGGCAATGCATGGCATTGTGCCCATGCTGGAGAAGTCCATGTGGAACATCACTGATGCAATGAGCCTCATGGCTGAGCGCCATGCTTCCTCCTTGGAGAGAGAGGCGGCTCTTGTGGAGAGACTCCTCCAGGAGAACAATCAGGGCCTCCTGGGGTTGCGCTTGGATCTGCAAGCCCTCACAGTGGCATTGGCCACAGCTGGTCAGTGCCAGTGTGGGAGATGGTTTGGGCACCAAACAGTTGAGCAGGGAGGTCCGAAGCAACTTCACATCGGCACAGCAGCTGCCTGTCGTCTCTGCGGGCTCCTCTCAGGGTGCTCCGGATGAGGGCAGCAGCTCCTCCATCCCTCTGCCAGTGGCCGTGGCATCCAATGAGGCTGCGGCAACTGGAGAGGAGCCAGTTGTGGAACTGGCCACTCCCTTCAGGCCATCAAATGCTCCGCAGGCCAGAGGACGTCCGCCAAGGTCATCGAGGCAAACAGGACAGCAGAGTGAGCAGGCTGTCTCAGATGCCAGTGCCAGCGAGGGGACAGCACCTAGATGTAGCACCCGTAAGTGTAAATTTAAGGCACCTTAGGCACACCACGGGTTTCTCACTGGCGCTTTTATGTAGGCCCATCGTACTTTATGGAAGACTTGGTTTGATGTCCAACACCATTTTTGTTTTGCTTTATGAAGTTACACTTGTTCATTTGATAAATGTTGACATGTTGCCATGCCTCAGGGTGATTCCTTACTTCTGCATGTGTACGAGAAGCCATGATGTTATGAGTGAGTTGTTTGACATTGAGCTTTATTGACAAGGGCCTTAGTTAATGTTAGTATCATGGCTGATTTAGCACTCATGTATCGAGTGTGGAGCCTGCAGCCCTGGTGTGTGTTGAAGGTCCATCTGTGGTAGGCTAGCTGAAGGTTCTTTGCATTAAAGCCTCCCGGGTGTCCCTGCCTCCCTGGAGAATGTCTGGGTCAGCGTCTACCCCCTTAGCGTTCCCTTGTGCGTGCTCATCCTCGGACTCACTGCTGGACTCATCGTGTGCATCCAGAGCAACTGTGTCCACGTCTTCCTCGTCCACTGCGTCCCCCCTTTGCAGATCCAGATTGTGGAGAGCGCAGCATGCAACCACTATCAGTGACAGACGATCTGGTGGGTACTGGAGTGCGCCCCCTGGGTGGCCCAGGCAACAGAAGCGCATCTTGAGAAGACCGATAGTTCGCTCTACCATAGTCCTTGTGGAGGTGTGGCTCCTATTGTACCACTGCTCAGCCTCTGTCCGTGGATGGCAAAGAGGCGTCATGAGCCATTTTACGAGGGGATAGCCCTTGTCATCCAGCAGCCATCCATCCAGCAGGGCTGGAGCACTGAAGAGCCCCGGCACCTGAGAGTTTCTGAGGATGTACGCGTCATGGGAGCTGCTTGGGTACCTTGCACAGACTTGTAGAATCTGAAACAAAAACAAAAACAGAATTACCTGGAAAAACTCAGCAAGTCTGGCAGCATCGGTGGAGAAAAGAAGAGTTGATGTTTCGAGTCCAATGACCCTTCAACAGAACTGAGTGTAGTTAGGAGAGGGATGAAATATAAGCTTGTAGAATCTGAATCCTGTGATCACACACTATCTGCACGTTCATGGAGTGGAAGCCCTTCCTGTTGACGAAGGCACCGGGCTCACCTGCTGGCGCCTTGATGGCCACATGTGTGCGACTATTGCACCCTGGACGCAGGGGAAGCCAGCAATGGCCACGAAGCCTCTGGCTCGCTGTGTCTGGCTGGCATCGTCATTGAAGGTCAATGCACGTCTGAACAGAGCGTCTGTCACCTGCTTGACACAATTGTGGACAGCTGATTGGGAGACTCAGCAGAGATCACCCACCAAACCCTGGAAGGAGCTGGAGGCATAGAAGTTGAGGGAAGCTGTGACCTTTAGAGCCACTGGCATGGGGTGCCCACTCACACAGTTGGCGTAGACTTCAGGGCCTAGCATCTGACAGATAGAGGTGACTGTCTCCCTTGAGAGACGGAGCCTCCTTTGGCACTGCACCTCAGACATATTGAGGTAGCTGCTTCATCGCCTGTATACCCTGGCAGCAGGATAGAGGCATCTTCTGCGGCCCCTTCTGCTTTGGACTACCTCTTGGCCCTGCGCCCCTTGTGCCTGCGCCTCTCCTCCCAAAGGTGGCTCCCCTGGAGGCTGAATGTAGACTCCTGGTCTCCTCCCCCTTCTGGCCCTCCCTTCCTCCTCAGAGATGCCTCCAGTGGGGAGCACAACTCCCATTCCCAGGCTAAGGGAAGGCTTCCTGAAAGCTGCAGGCCCCAGAAATGATCTTTACTGTCGAGACCTGACGAAGGTTTTTACTCCTGTCCTAGCAGCTGGTATAAGTTTTTGACTCTTTCTGCTCACACAGGCAAGTATAAGTAACTTTCACACTTAAATACCTAAAAGATCACATTCGTGACCCCACTCACCCCTCTTATCCCGTCCGTGGATGAGGTTTATACAAATGTTTCCTACCCGCCTGCCCATTGTGCCCGTGTGACATCCTGAATATCGCACGGGCTGCGAAAAATCGAATTCAATTGCTGCCTTAAGGGCCTTAACTGGCCCTTTAATTGATGGTGGGTGTGCATACGAACTTATAGCGTACCCGCCTTCCCAAATATTGCAATGGCACGCAGTGACGTCGGGATGCTCGCCCAATGTCACCGCACATCATTTTATGCGTGGGCATGCAGGGCCCGGCCACGCACGGCAAAGGGAAAATTCTGACCCTAGAACACTGTGAACAGTTTTGATCCCTTTACCTAAGGAAAGGTACACTGGCACTGGAGGCTGTCCAGAGAAGGTTCACTAGGTTGATTCTGGGTGTGCAGGGATTTTCTTATGAGGAGAGGTTGAATAGGTTTGGCCTGTACTCACTGGAGTTTGGGAGAATGAGAGGCGACCTTATTGAAACATATAAGATTCTCAGGGGGCTTGGCAGGGTAGATACTGAAAGGTTGTTTCCCCTTGTGCAAGAGTCCAGGACCAGAGGGCAGAATCTCAGAGTAAGGGGTCACCCATTTAAGACAGAGATGAGGAGGAATTTCTTCTCTCAGAGGGTAGTGAATCTATGGAATTCTTTACTGCAGAGGGCTGTAGAGTCTGGGTCGTTAAGTATATTCAAGGCTGAGATAGACAGATTTTTAATCAGTAAGGAAATCAAGGGTTATGGGCAAAGGCAGGAAAGTGGAGTTGTTGATTATCAGATCAGCCATGATCTCGTTGAATGGTGGAGCAGACTCAATGCGCAAAATGGCCTACTTCTGCTCCTACGTCTTATGGTCTTATAGATCTCTGGATATTCAACCCACAGTCCAGATCTTGATAGGAGAGTTTCCCAGTACATTTTTCAACAGTTTTGAATTCATTATGGCACTTTACTCCATTGGAAAAGTACTATAATGCATCTTTACATCTACAAAGTAGTGGTCAATGTAATGGTCAACTTACCTTCCCTTCCTTGACCTCTCTGTCTCAATTTCTGGTGATAGACTGTCCACCAATATTCATTACAAGCCTACCTGACTCTCACAGCTACCTTGACTACAGTTCCTCACACCCCGCTTCCTCTAAGGACTCCATCCCATTCTCTTAGTTCCTTCGCCTCCGTCGCATCTGTTCTGATGATGCCACTTTCAAAAACAGTTCCTCTGACATGTCTTCCTTCTTCCTTAACCGAGGTTTTCCACCCACGGTGGTTGACAGGGCCCTCAACTATGTCCGGCCCATCTCCCACGCACCCACCCTCACACCTTCCTCCCCCTCCCAGAAGCATGATAGGGTCCCCCTTGTCCTCACTTATCACCCCACAAGCCTCCACATTCAAAGGATCATCCCCCACTATTTCCACCAACTCCAGCATGATGCCACCACCAAACATATCTTCCCTTCACCCCCCCGGCGGCATTCCACATGGATCGTTCCCTCCGGGACACCCCGGTCCACTCCTCCATCACTCCCTACACCTTAACCACCCTCCCACGACACTTTCCCATGCAACCGCAGAAGGTGCAACACCTGCCCCTCTTCTCACCGTCCAAGGGCCCAAACACTCCTTTCAAGTGAAGCAGCATTTCACTTGCACTTCCCTCAATTTAGTCTACTGCATTCGTTGCTCCGAATGCGGTTTCCTCTACATTGGAGAGATCAAACGCAGACTGGGTGACCGCTTTGCAGAACACCTTCGGTCTATCCGCAAGCATGACCCAGACCTCCCTGTCGCTTGCCATTTCAACACTTCACCCTGCTCTCATGCCCACATGTCCGTCCTTGGCCTGCTGCATTGTTCCAGTGAAGCTCAACGCAAACTGGAGGAACAGCACCTCATCTTCCGACTAGGCACTTTACAGCCTTCTGGACTGAATATTGAGTTCAACAATTTTAGATGATGGACTCTCTCCTCCATCCCCACCCCCTTTCTGATCCCCCTTTTTTTTCCAATAATTTATATAGATTTTTCTTTTCCCACCTATTTCCATTATTTTTAAATGTATTTCCATCCATTGTTTTATCTCTTCCTTTTAGCCTATTTTGATCCCTTCCCTTCACCCCACCCCACCCCCACTAGGGCTATCTGTACCTTGCTTGTCCTGCTTTCTACCCTTAATTAGCACATTCCTTAGATAATATTAGCACCTTCAACACCTCTTTGTCCTTTTGTCTATGACATCTTTTGGTTATCTTCACCTATCACTGGCCCTCTATCCAGCTCTACCTGTCCCCCCACCACCCCCCCTTAAACCAGTTTATATTTCACCTCTTTTCTATTTTTATTTAGTTCTGTTGAAGAGTCATATGGACTCGAAATGTTACCTGTATTCTTCTCCGCAGATGCTGCCAGACCTGCTGAGTTTTTCCAGGTATTTTTATTTTTGTTTTCGATTTCCAGCATCCGCAGTTTTTTGCTTTTATTTTGCTTACTTAGAGTGTTGCTCCTAGACAGTTCCCTCTCAAGTATTAGCATGTGAATCTATACATCGTACCTTGGGTGGTGCTATTTTCCAGTTCCACGTTAACCCTTGCTTTGCTGACACCTTTTCATTACAGTGGCATGCAGACACATAACACATTGGGAGACAAAAATCCGGCCCAATAAGTCAGCATTGATAAAGAGAAAGGACAGGTTAGGTTTAATATTAGAGGTGTGACGGTGTGAATTCTTCATTGGGGAGTGCACCCAGAAAATATCTGAATACAAATCAAAAAAATGTAACAGCAGTTTTATAGTTCCAAGTATTTGCCTTTATGAAGATGGGTGCCAATTTAAAAGATAAACGATGAGTACTAAAACAGGCAATAATATCCTATGCATGAACTTCCTCAGAAATGACAATGACTGATTTGGTACGTAATGTAAAATTTTGAATCTAGTTTGAGAAGGTCAAAAGTATATAACTTTTCTTTTTAAATTCAATTAATTTAAAAGTATTTGTTGCTGCTCATCTGCCCCAGAGGACACTTTTAATGTAAAACACATACACTTAACCGGCAGATTGCTGGTGGGAGAACTGCAACCTTAGCATTTCTACCTCCACTAATGTCAATTAAAAAGTACCACGTCTTTGAAATTTATTACACAATAAAGGATATTATGTTTTAAATTAACTCATTTTTCTAATTATGCAGAAAATCATCCTTATGAGTTACTACATTATGCTTGACAATGATCTAAGAGTTTTACATTATAAATGTAAATGCTGATTCAAAAAATTAAAACCATTTGCTACAAATTATTCAGCATTTAGAATTTTCACTTCTATATTCTTCCCTAAAAGTTGTGCAAGTTTTCTTGCTGAAAAATTAATTTGAATTCATTCCCTTACTGGAAATAGAATATTCTGATTCTAACCAGTGTTTTACGTCCTCAATGTAAATAGGAACATAGGAACAGGATTAGGCCATTCAGCTCCTTAAATCTGCTGCACTATTCAGTTAGAACATTGCTGATCTGTAATGCATCTCCATTTACCCATTTTTGCTCCACATCGCTTCCTTATCTAACAAAAATATATCCTCAGTGTTGAAAATTTCAATTGTCCCCAGTATCCATAACCTATTGGGAGAATGAATTCCTGATTTCCATCGGGTCTGACAGCATCTGTGGAGAGAAAGACAGAGTTAACATTTCAAGTCCGTTTGATGCTGTCATACCTGCTGAGCTTTTCTAGCAATTTTTGTTTTTGTTTCAGCTTTCCAGCGTCCGCAGTATTTTGCTGATTTCCATTACTTTTTTGTGTGAAATCAAAGTGTTTGCTGATTTCAATCTTGAATGACTTAGCTTTAACTTAATGATTATGGACCCTTGTTCTGGATTCCCTCACCAGAGGAAATAGTTCCTATGTGTCTTTTGTATTTAATCCCTTTATCGTTATAAATAGTGCAACTAGATAATTCCTCAACCTTCTGAACTCGAGTGTATACAAGTTAAGTTTATGCAAATATTATTTTATATCGACTGTAAATAGTATTTTCAACCAAATAACAGCATTAAGGGAGAATGTGAAGATAAACATTATAGCTATCCTTAATTTAGTGCACGTAATGTGTTCCCAAAAAATAGTGCACTAAATGAAAACACCTTAAAAAATCTAGTTTTCCTTAAGAAAATGTTTAACAAGGATTTATTCCTGGTGGTACCTTTTTAGATTAAAAACCTATTTTATGTATTAATTAAACACATGAATAAGTAACAAAATGTTATGAAAATTGTTTTTTCAACTTACTTATGACATGGGAAGACTCTTGCTTAATGAAACTGCCCTTTGAAGTATGATGAAGATTGAAGATTAATTGAGTGAGTCTTTAGAAGACTCAACACTATGTTATAAAAATGTGTTGCATATAATATTGATTTATAATGTCACCGCTGGACATAGATATGTATTGAACTTTTTTGAAAAGAACACTTTTCCTAAGCAAAGGACACTGGCTGCATTTGTGAAGGACACAAGCTGGTTTTATGGAGATACCAAAACTATGGAGCTCTCAGAGAGAGGTGGCATTATCCAGCTCTTGGATAAATAGATTGTGGATTTAGTAAAGTCAGATACAGACTTCCACAGGGGCTACAGCCTACCCCATTTCTCTTTCTCATGAAGTCTCTCTCATCAAATTTGGAGATGAGATTTGAAGAACCCACCGGAAGACCTCATTGCTGCAAACTCAGAGATTTTAAAGGGAGAGTTCTGAATCAACTATTCACAACTGCAGACCAATTGCTCTACTGGGGAAAAAGACCTTTCAGCTGTTAACAAGCCTTTGGACAATCTGTGATTTTTTTTTCTCTGACTTTACTCGTTACTTGGCCAAGTTTTTAATATCTAATACTTGGCAAGGTTTTACTTCTTTTCTGCATGGTTAGGGGGAATTCTGTGTATTGTTCTTGTATTAGTGGGTATTTGGACATATTTGTACATTTTAAACCATTTGTTAATCATTTCTTCATATTTACCTGAGTGAGTTTTAGCAATAAAACTAACTCTTTACTTGTTAACTTAAGGAACTTGGCTGGCTGATTTCTTGCAATGAGCTATACACAGTTAAATATGTATATTAAATTGGCAATATCACCTCCCTTTTAAAGTCAATCTCTGTTATAAACAACACAGGGGTGAGACAAGGAGAGGAATTAGTTCACCCCTGTTGACCTAGTCGTAACAACTTTCTGACTGGATAGTGGTAACTGGAGGAGCTGATGGAGGGAGAGCTGATGGAAAGTCTGTGGTGCTTAAAGTTGATGGTTGAATTTACTTGCATCTCTGGTCCAAGCTAGTCTGCTTAGAAAACTTCTTCCTTTACCTGTAGATTGTTCTGTAATATTCAATGGATAGGCTGCATCTTATCAACTAAACTAAATAACTCACTTACTTTTTTCTATTGTAATTTGATAAGTGTTATGTTCCTTCTCTGTCAGGTCACTTTGCTTAGCACGCATGGCTGCGCACCTATCCACTGGCGAGTTAGTTGGTAAAGAATCTCCTGCAGGCATAAAGGCCAATGTAAGATGAAGCACACACTGTTTATTAACACAAGTAACAGAGCACTAACACGTGTGCTTCTCAAACCAGACCCTATTCTAAACTATTCATTATCATGGTAGCCCGCGCTACCCAGCAATTGGGTAACACAATCACGTGGTCAATCTGCTCACATTCTCTTAAAGGTGTATTGCACTTCAGATTATCACAATAAGTTACCTCTGTTTCTTCATTGTCTTTATCATCATCATCATTGTCACCCAAACTTGCTTTCATCTTCTTCAATCCATCAAATCTTCATTTGATAAAACTTTGTTGCAAGTTTCCCACAAATATTCCACATCACTGGCATCAGCTTCATCAAAACCCACATTACATGAAAGGTTAACAATCTCATTTATATCAGCTGTATTTTTTACTAAGGGTAGACCAACAAAAATCACACACACATTCTGGCGAACCTTGTGCCAAACTGTTTAATGTTGATGGTTCGACTTCATCCCTAAACTCACCAATGAACTTAATGGCATGCATGATGTTGAAATTTCATCAAAACTCACAAACTGTTGGCTGGTCCTCCCCATCAGTTTCCTGAATCAGCTGGACTAATGTCTTCTTTAGGTCATATGCCTTAAACGTAATGATTACACTTTGATCCATAGGCTAGATTAAAGCTGTAGTAATTTTTGGGAGATATTCAACCCTAATATTGTCATCGGGGCCAATTTAGACCCACCCAGCGTGAAACGCAATCGGCAGCACTCAGCTCTGTTGTGCCGGGGTGGGGGAAGAAGGGCAAATGGGGAACTTCAGGCATGCGCGTGAATGTGCGCTTGAAAATCTCCCTAAAGCCCAGGGAGATGAACAGTTTTCCAAAAAAATAAAGATTTTCAAAATGGTATGAAACAAGGCCCCTCATGTGACTTTGTCACGTGAGCAGGGACATGTTAGAAATGAAACGTAAAATGTTTCATTTTATTTGTATTTATTGTTGGAAACCTCACCTGCCCGTGCATGAGGATTCCTAAAAATTCCAAAGGCCATTTGGCCTTTTCGCCTGCCCGCTAACCATATGGTTGGACAGACAGTGAAAAATTTAAGTTAATTGTCTTTTTCAATGGCCTTAATAGGCCTTTTAACTGTCAGTGGGCACGCTGCCGATTCCTGCATGCTCCCACCGACTCCCGCATGCTTCAACCGACTGAAATATCGGTGACTGTGCGTTGACGTCAACGCGCGTCATTTTACACTCAAGCGGGTCAGGGGCACACCTGCCCACCGAGTTAAAAATTCTGCCCAATTAAACAGGAAGATAAGCCTTAACACACCTCTTTAGAGTCCTTAGATTTTCACTATGGTACACAAGCAAAGGTTTCAAGCTAAAAACTCCCTCGGTACTGGACCCCAGAAGAAGAGCTAAGCTATCTTTCATAGCCATAAACCAAGGAACGTGCACTTATTCTGCAAAAAATTCTATGGGCAGGATTTTTCCAACGTCAAGGTGGGGAAGTTGAAGTGCGGTGCGTGGAGGCACGCCTCTGTTCGGCGCCCCCGATCGGCGATGCGCCGCCATGTTACATGGGTGGGCCAATTGAGGCCACCCAGAGTGACGTCCGCATGGAAGCGCTATGCGCTCCCTGTGCAGGCGGGGGTGAAATCCTTAAACCCAAGAGTGCGCTCTTCTGCGCATGCGCACGAAAGAGCACACTCATCTCCCTGAGGCTAAGTGCTGCCTCAGGGAAATCGCCTCTACTGTCCAAATTATTAAAAATAGAAAAAAAACATTTCCTGACATGCCCCCTCATGTGACACTGTCACATGAGTTGGGGCATGTCCATAAGTTTTTAAAAAACTTTAATTACATTTTTTAAAACCAACATGCATCCTCATCCCGCCCATGGGTGAGGTTTCATGCTTTTTCTAATGCTCGCCAGGGCTCTTGGCCTGCCCGCCAACCTTAAGGTTGGACGGGCAGGTCCATTAATTACTTAAATTACTCTGTCAATGGCCTCAGCTGATTTTGCTGAGCCCCCGCCTACCTGAAAATTTAAATGGGGTGGGGTGACATTGGGAGTGCCACCCGACGTCACTGCATGTCATTTTACGCATAGCTGAATGGGCCCAACCCCTCCGCTCACGGGAAAATCCTGCCCTATATATTCGGCACTTTCTTTTTCAATAGAGACCTGTTTCATCAATGTTGAAGACTCAAAGGGGAGAATTTTCGGCTCGGCGAGTGAGGGCGGGGCTCACTCGCCGAGGCACAAAATGACGCAGGGTGACATCGGGCGTGCATCCCGATGTCACTGCACATCATTTAGATTTTCAGTTCAGCGGGCGCGCGGCCTATGGCCATTAATTAACTAATTAAGGCTATTGAGAAAGCTGCCCGTCCAACCTTAAGGTTGGCGGGCAGGCAAAGAGCCCAGGCGGCCTTCGCATTTTTCAGGGAACCTCATCCACGTGTGGGATGAGATTTCATGAAGGGTTTATAAGTTAAATACATTTTTTCATTAAAGTTCATTGACATGTCCCAGCTCATGTGATACTGTCACATGCGGGGACATGTCTTAAATTTTTTTTTCTTTATTAAAACTTTTAAAACTTATCTCCCTGAAGCACCTCTGTACCTGGATCATGCACATGCGCAAAAGAGCACACTCCTGACTCAGGGAACCCACACCCGCCCGCACAGGGAGTGCACAGCGCTTCTGGGTGCGCGTCACTCTGGGCGGGCCTTAATTGGCCTGCCCACGTAAAATGGCAGCGCGGACCCGATCATGGGCGCCAATTGGGTCTGTGCCCGTCCCCTGCTCAACCCCCCTGACGGGGGGAAATTTCTCTCCAAAATATCAAATTTTTTCCCTCCTCAATAATTGCCTTCAAAGTTTCAGGATAGGCATCTGCAACACTTGAGTCAGCACTTGCTCCCTCACCAGTAAGCTTCAGGGAATGTAAATTTTCTCTTCGCTTGAAAAGCTCAAACCAACCTGAATTTCTTTAAAAGATCCCCTTGAAGCTGCTTCAATTTTTACTTCAAGTTTTAGAAGAGACCCCTTGCTTTCTCCTGAATTACAGCTGTACTTAAAGGCATTTGCTTTGGGATGAATCCAAATACCTAGTAAGTGCTCCATTCTCTCCAGCACATGACTGCACAGTAATCACAGTAAAATCACTTAGAGGGCAGGGTGAATTTTTTGACTTAAAGTAAGCACATATCATGCAGTAAATATTATTTCAGTAGAAAACTTAAGGATCTATCTGCAAATTAATGTTCTCATTGCATAGCTTTGTGGGCTGAGAGCATGGGAATTCAGGTGGGGAATTTGTTGTGCTCCCAAAATCCTGCTGGTACCCAATGATGTCAATATGTGCACCTAACACATTGAACCCTTAAAAACCCCTTGTATTTCTGATTAAACTTTAAAAAGTAGCCAAACGTTTGAGAACACACTGTTTAAAAAATTGCTCCATCTCATGAAGCTCGTCCAACCTTACACTGTGATTTTTAATAGGCAAAAAATATTCCTCTTATAGGTCTAAAACAAAAAAAGCTCAGGAGTCCCCCATGTTCTTGAATACAGCATTTTAAATCCAGCATCCCAGTGACAGCAGTTTAAGACTGACCTCCATCCTTCAAACTGCAAGCATTATGAGTTGAAAATGCCTTAAAGCCGTCTGCCACTGTATGAGTGTTCATTGCAATGGCTGCCTTCCTTTTCCCGGAGGAGATCAGAGGAATTTATCACACTGATGTAGCCATGACTGTTGCTAACTGCTGATGATTTCTTACTCTCCTAATCTGTGCTGCAGGGAGTTGGATTTAGATGTACAGGTTGTGACCGTTACTTTAATTACTTTCTGCTAGGTTCCAAGGAAATGCTGATCTGTTTCTACAATTAGCTACTGCTGTCCAGATTTTACTGTCACATGTGCTTTACCTTGGAAAGTTGAGAGTGTCACAGGAAAAAACAGGGCCAGAGTATCATATTTCACGCAACTAGTTTCTAAATCAACTGGTAAGCGAATGGCGGATGCTTATTCTGCATCCTTGAGTTCCAGAGACATGCTCCAAAAGGTACTGAAGGGCTCCCTCCAAATGGTCCAGGCAGTGGAACCATTATTTGAGGATCTGATGGTTTGTTCCATAACCTTTCTGGTGGCATCATATCTCTCACTATACATGCGCTAGCTGTCCATGATAGTCAGATGGCTAAGGGGAATCACGAGTCAGGTGTGGAGCTCATAACTCAGCAACCAGCCCCTGGTTGTTTGTGGTTGGCCAAATATGGTGGGCACACCCGATTGTCACAGAGTGAATGCACCATGGCTGCTGCGAGGATAGCAGACATGTGCTGACAGAATCTTTTGGGCATAGTTGCACACCAACTGCACATTAGTAATGGACACTGCTCATCAAGCAGTGCAACACTGAGGGAGCACTGCACTGTCAAATGTGATGTATTTTGGATGAGACATTAAACAGAGGCTCAGTCTACCTGAAGAAGAGTCGTATGGACACAAAACGTTAACTCTGTTTCTCTCTCCACAGATGCTGTCAGACCTGCTGAGTTTTTCTGGTATTTTCTGTTTTTATCTCAGTCGAGCTGTATGGATGGATGTGAAAGATCCCATGGCACTGCTGCATTTCAAAGAAGAGCAAGGGAGTTCTTCCCATTGCCCTGGCCAACATTTATCCCTCAACCAACATTGCAAAAAACAAATTCTCTGGTCATTATCACGTTGCTGTTTGTGGGAGTTTACTGAGTGTAAATTGGCTGCTGGATTTCCTACATTACAATAGTAACTACAATTCAAAAAGTATTTCATTGGCTGTAAAACGCTTTGAGATGTCTGGTAGCCATGAAAAGTGCTGTATACATGCAAGCCTTTATTTTCTATTATTAAAATAAAGATGCAAATATTAAACTCATAGGCCAGGGCTTTTCCTACGGCGGGCGGGCTGGGTGGGAGCGGAGCCAGTTGCCACCCGCGATCAGCTCCGCGCTGCCATTATTTGCAGCTGGGCCAATTAAGGCCCACCCAGCGTAATAGGTGGCTGGTGGCACTCAGCGCTACGTGTGTGGGCAGGGGGAGGAGGGAGGCATGCACGCGAAAGGCCGCAGCAACCTCCCTGAGGCACGGAGCTGCCTCAGGGAGATTGAATGGATATTAAAATAATTGAATAAATGATTTAAACATTTATTTAAACATGTCCCCTCATGTGACTGTGTCACATGAGTTGGGAGATGTTTTTATATTACAAAAATAAATTTACTTATTTAATAAAAGCTTTAGGAAACCTCATCCCGCTCGAAGGCGGCTTGGGCTTTTCGCCTTCCCGCCAATCTTAAGGTTGGACGGGCAGTGTTACTAATGAGAATAGTTGCTTTCTTAATGGCCTTAAAAGGCCATTTACATTTCGGCTGGTGTGCAGCTGACTCCGCCGCGTGCCTGCCGAACGAAACATCGCAATGGCGCCTGATGATTATACTGCGCGTCATTTTACCCGTCGGCATGTTGGGCCCGCCCCTGCACGCCAATGGAAAAATCCTGCCCATAATATTGTGCACGTGTTACTATTTTGCAACATAGAAGGAAGCTTATCTGCGGTTATCACACCGAATGCAAGTATCTCAAATGAAGCGTAAGAAAGTAGTGATGCAGATGCAGTTTATAATTATTGCACAGTTGGTAATAAGAAGCCACAACTTTATTTTTGACAGTATATGCACCATGTTCCAGTGAAGAAATCATGTGGCAGAGGGAGAATTCATACATCCTTCAATTCAGCCCCTAATTAACTTATAATTGCCAACTTAACTGCATATTATAACTTGTCTTCCATTATGTAAAGTTATAATACAACCTGTCTGCACTATACAGTTAAACTGACACAATTTTCCATTACTTTGAGCAGCTACTGTCCAAATTCCTCTGCATCAAATCATTAAGTAGGCTGCAACAGGACTATAGTTTATGTGACTCAGAATATGAGCTTGGCGAAATGGAAGCAGCCTTACCTGAGCCTGACGACCCTGAGTTCAATCCGCATTTCAGGGTTTGAGCACATAATCAAGGTTGACATTTAAGTACAGTACTGGGCCTTGAACTCAGGGTCGCCAGACTCAGGTAAGGCTGCTTCCATTTCACCAAGCTCATATTCTGATGCATAAAACTATAGTCCTGTTGCAGCCTACTTAATGATTTGATGCAGAGGAATTTGGACAGTAGCTGCTCAAAGTAATGGATAAATGTGTCAGTTTAACTGTATTGTTGGAGCTGCTGTCTTTCGGATGTGGCGATAAGCTGAAACTCTGTTTGTCTGTTCAGGTGAATGTAAAAGATCCCATGGCAATTTTTCAAAAATGATCAGGCCATTCTTTGATGCCCTGATCACCATTCATTGCTCCACCTAAAGCAACTCATTTGCTATGTTGAACCCAGCCACATGCAAATAAAAGACAAATACTGCAGATGCTGGAGATCTGAAATAGAAACAAGAATTGTTGGAAAAATTCAGCACGTCTGGCAGCATCTGTGGAGTGTCTTGCAGTAACCATGTAAGCACCGTGTACACTCAGGATTTCATCTGTAACAAAGGAAAAACATTGTCATGCCCTCCAGATATACAAAATATTTCAGAACCAATAAATTTAAATTGTATTCACTGTTGTGACATAGGCAAACACAGATGCTGAGAGGATGTTTCCCTGACTGTACAGTCTAGAACAAAGGAACGTTGTCTCAGGATAAGGGACTGGCCATTTTGGACTGAGGTAAGGAGAGGTTTCTCCGCTCAGGGGTTGTTAACCTTTGGAATTCCCTACCTCAGAGTGCTGTAGGCGCTCCCTCACTGAGTATATTCAAGGCTGAGATCAATAAGATCCTTGGGCTCTAAGGAAATCAAGAAATCTGGAGATCAGATGGGAACGTTCAGTTGAAATCAAGGATTAGCCATGGGGCAACATCTTCTGGGCGGCGAGCGGGGGTGGGGCCTACTTACCGAAGCGTAAAATGATGCGGGAATACGTCGGGCATGCATCCCAACGTCACCCTGCGTCATTTAGATTCTCAGTTCGGCGGGTGGGCAGCCGAGTCGGCTGTGTGCCCACCAAACTGTCAACGGCCTATTAAGGCCATTAAAAAACTAATTAACATGATTGATGGACCTACTCGTCCAACCTTAAGGTTGGCGGACAGACCGGGAGCCCAGGCGGGCCTCAGAAAAAGCATGAAACCTCATCCACAGGCAGGATATGGTTTCATAAAGGTATTTAAACTTTTATTAAAGGTTTCAATAAAAGTTATGGACATGTCCCAACTCATGTGACAGTGAGGGGAGATGAGGGGACATGGCAGGGAAATTTTTAAAATACCTTTATTTCAAGTTTTAAATCAGAGACAATCTCCCTGAGGCAGCACTTTGCCTCAGGGAGACCTGTGCGCTCTTTCACACTCATGCGCCTATGGTGGGATTCACCTTGGGACCCAGAACATTACCTTGGGTCTCTGGATTACCGGTCCAGTGACAATACCATTATGCCATTGCCTCCCTTGAAACATTAACTCAGTTTCTCTCTCCACCAATGGCGTCAGGGCTGCTGAGTCTTACTAGCCACATACAAGTTGGCTGCTGCAAATATAAGAACATAAGAAATAGGAACATGCATAGGCCATACCACCCCTCGAGCCTGCTCTGCTAATTAATAAGGTCATGGTTAATCCTTGATTTCAACTGAACTTTCCCACCTGATCTCCATATCCCTTGATTCCCTTAGAACTCAAGAATCTTATTGACCTCAGCCTTGAATATACGCAATGAGGGAGCACCCACAGCACTCTGAGATAGAGAATTCCAAAGGTTAACAACCTCTGAGTGAAGAAACTTCTCCTTACCTCAGTCCAAAATGGTCAGTCCCTTATCCTGAGACAATGCTCCCTCGCTCTAGACTCTACAGCCAGAGAAATAGCCTCTCAGCATCCTTGTTTGTCTATGTCACAATAGTGAATGCAATTTAAATTCATTGGTTCTGAAATACTTAGACATCTGGAGGACATGACATAACAATCTTTTTTCTTTTTACCAGGTGAAATCCTGTGTATACATGGTGCTTACATAGTTACTGCAAGATCTTAACCCACAGTATCATGGTTAGATATTCTGGAGGTTTTTTGCGTTTATCTTTGGAGCTGAGGCAGAGAGGAATGTTACATAATCTTTCTAGAGGAGACTAAATAGAGGGTTTCTGTAAGATGACTGGGTAATAGTTTATGGAATGAACATGTCTGATGGGTCAAGTAACCTTTATTCATCCCATGTTTTTGTTAATGAAAATAATACCAGGACTATTAATATACTTTGATTAAATTAGATAATTATGGAATCTTCAAACAAAACAAAAATTACTTCCCTGCTTGACAGTTACAGGAAAACAGGAGTGGGGGGATGGGGGCAGCTTAGCTTCTGGTTGCCAAGTGAAAGGAGGGATCACAGGTTAATTATAAAATGGTAGACCTAGAGGGATGAATTGTTGATTGTCATGAGGTCGAATTAGTATAAGTGATGCAACTGAATAGCACATGTAGGAGAATTGGAGAACAATGGTACAGGCTTTTCATAGGCAGTGTCATGTGACAGAGGGATTAGCTCAGTTGAACTCATTAGTGCTGGTCGAATATTGGTGCACCAGCTACACTTTCACAGGAAAAGCACTTGCACTATAATGTGTTGCCCTAGTATAGAGCATTTTAGTAATTGTATGTCTCATTTTGGTTGCACGTTTCAATTGTAACGCATTATAATTATTTTAAGAATATAAAAACAGCAGGCAGCAGGAAATATGACGTTGTGATGATAACAGAGGCCTGGCTCATAAAAGGGCAGGATTGGATATTAAATATTCCTGGATATAATTTTTTCAGGCGAGATAGGACAGGAAGAAAAGGAGTAGGGGTGGTAGTATTGAAAAGGAGAACATTACAGTACTGGAGAGAGAGGATGTCCCGGGGGGTCAAGGGCAGAATCTATTTGGCTAGAGCTGAGGAACAAAAATGGTGTAATTATACTGCTTGGTGTAGTTTATAGGCCACAAATTAGTAGGAAAGATGCAGAGGAACAAATTTGCAAGGAATTTGCAGAAAAGTACAAGAATTACAGAGTAGTTATAATGGGGGCTTTCATTATCCAAATATAGACTGGGATAGTAGTAATATAAAGGACATTGAATGGCAAGAGTTCCTAAAGTATGTTCAGGAGAATTTTCTACAGCAGTATGTTTCCAGTCCAATGAGAAAGGAGGCACTGCTAGACCTGGTCCTTGAGGATGAAGTGGGCCAAGTGGATCAAACATCAGTTTTTTGTTCACAAGGTTGCTGAAGCAGTTATAATTTGATGTTGAGGTTAACAATTCATTCTACACCTTCAGGTGATTCAGTGTGAATGATTGTGATGCCATCAGGAATGGATGTCTTAGGGCAGAAATTCAGTATAAGGGCAATAGTCTGACTTGGATGGCCACAGTCACAATTTGAGATGTTCCTCATGTTCCACTTGTGGAATAAGTGGCCACATCTTTCCTGACCCGCCCTCAAGCAGTTGATGATTGTCCAGATTTCCAGTGTAAGGTTGAAACCTGGGACTTCACCACTCAGGTCGGTTACTAGGTTGCGGTCGGTGATATTTGCCATCAACCCATGAGATGCGCCATCGAAAGGTAGGGCTGTCATCAGTTCGTAGAGTGTGGAGTATGTTCCAGTAGGGACAGGAAGAACAAAAGAGAAGGTCTGTGATAGGATGGAGACCAGATAAGATTAAATAACAAAATATTTCACGATGTAACAGGCGAAGAAGGTGGTAATGGGTATTGTAAAGAAACAAAGGTTGCTTCTAAATGAGGTATAAAAAGCTACATTAAAACTATTGACTGCAACATGAAGGGGTAAAGAAAGATACAAGACAACTCCAAACCAGCAAAGCAAAAAAAAATCTTTAAAACACATGGAACAAGATGGAGGCAGGGGTTATAATCTAAAGTCGTTGAAATCAATATTGAATCTAGAAGACTGCAGAGTACCAAATCAAAAGATAAGGTGCTGTTCCTCAAGCTTGTGTTGAGCTTCACTGAAACACAGTAACAGGCCATGGACAGAAATGTGAACATGGGAGCAAGATGGAAAATTAACCGAAAACTCAGGGTCGCGCTTGTGGACTGAACAAAGGTGTTCCACAAAGTGGTCACCCAGTCTGCATTTGGTCTTCCCAGTATAGTGGAGACCACATTGTGAGCAACGAATACAGTATGCTAAATTAAGAGAAGTAGAAGTAAATTGCTTTCCAGGAAGGAATATTTGAGGCCTTGAGAAGGGAAGAGGTGAAAGGATTTGTTCTTCCTACCCCTCACCCCTTCCACTGGCTTAAAAGCTCTTAAGTTTTTATTTTTCTTCAGTTCTGATGAAGTTCATTGACCTGAAACGTTAACTCTGTTTCTCTCCAGAGATCCTGCCTGTCCTGCTGAGCTTTTCTAGCAATTTTTGTTATTATTTAAGATTTCTAGTATTTGCAGCATTTTGCATTTGTATTCATGTTTAACAAACCTGCTTGAATTTTTCTGATAAGGTAGCAGAGAGGATTAATGAAGGTAATGCTGCTGATGTAATGTACATGGAATTCCAAAAAGCATTTGGTGAACAGCTGTACAAAAGACTTGTGAGAAAAAGTTAAAGCTCATGGAATAAAAGGGACAGTATCAACATGAATACAAAATTTGCTGAGTGTCAGGAAGCAAAGAGGAGTGGTGAACGGTTGTTTTTCAGCCTGGAGGAAAGTTTAAAGTGGAGATGTCCTGAGGTCAGTATTAAGACCACTGCTCTTCCTGATATTTATTAATGACCTAGATCTTGGTGTACAAGGCACAATTTCAAAATTTATGGATGATACAAAACTTGTTAGCATTGTGAACTGTGAGGAAGATAGCGTAGAAGTTCAAAAGGACAAAGATTGGTGGAATGGGTGGGCAAGTGGCAGATTAAATTTAATGTAAACAAGTGTGAAGTAATTAATTTTGTTAGGAAGATTGCAGAGAGCCAACATAAAATGAACGTACAATTTTAAAGGGGGTGCAGGGGAAGTGGGACCTTGGTGTATATGTGCATAAATCACTGAAAGGTAGCCAGACAAGTTGAGAGAACCGTTAATAAAGCATATGGCATTGTGGGCTTTATCAGTAGGGGCATAGAGTAGAAAAGGAAGGAAGTTATGTTAAACCTAAAAGGCTAGTTCAGCCTCGACTGGGGTATTGAGTCCAGTCTGGGTACCACACTTTAGGAGGGATGTGAAGGCATCGGACCGAGTGCAGAAAGGATTCATAAGAATGGTTCCAGGGACGAGCAATTTATTTATGTAGATAGATTGGAGAAGCTGGGACGGTTGTCCTTGGAGAAGAAAGGTTGAGAGGAGATGTGTTCAAAATCATGAGGGGTCTTGGCAGAGTAGATAGTGAGAAACTGTTCCCATTGGTGGAAGAATCAAGAGCCAGAAGACACAGATTTAAGGTAGTTGGCAAAAGAAGTGATGGTGATACGAGGAAATATTTTTTCACGCAGCGGTTAGGATCTGGAATGCACTGCCTGAGAGTGTGATGGAGGGAGGTTCAATTGAGGCTTTCAAAGGGGAATTGGACAATTATCTAAATGGAGGGCTATGGGGAAAAGGCAGGAAAGTGGCACTGGGTGAATTGCTCCCTCAGAGGGCCAGCACAGACATGATGAGATGAATTGCCTCCTTCTGTGCTGTGACTATTTTTTGATTCTAACATTCTATAAGTTGAATATGATATTTGACCAAAGGTTTTTATTCATTCTATCATGTAAGTTTACCCGTTCATGGATTCTATCCTCGCTGATTTAATCTGTTAAGTAAAAGTTCTGAAAAATTTCTTTCTGACCTCTAATGGTAATTGAGTGAGACTCCAGAATATCTCTTGATCTTTGCAGCCTCCATATTTCATCTCTAGATGGTTGCTTTCCATGGATCATATTTCCATGGTCCAGCAGAAATGGAACAATCATTTTGATCATGTATTTGATCATTTCTGTCCAGAAGCTTCAAGCTTGCTTTACTTATTTGATGTTTCTCCAGTTAAAGTGAAAATAATTTGGATGAAAATTGTGCTTTGATTGAACAGGAGAAAATAAGGCTTAGAGTGTGGAACCAAATTTGATAGGATCATATTTTAAAATGTCTCATTAGTATTCTTGTTATCGAGAGCTTACCAGATAGATTGTCATTTTATTTATAGGTTTACTGAAATACAATAATTGTGTCATAAAGGTATAAGAGGGCATTTTAATGAAATGTGTTTGTTTATAAGAATTTTAGAGTTCTTTTATAATTGGACTACTATTCATATTAATCTGACTGATATAAAGCTGTGCACTGTAGTGAACTGCTGGGAATAAAGCGCATCAATAAACCTTAGAAATATTTTTGAGTTCATAGTGGACAACACATTATCTAAAGAGTTTAAGGATACGTATTGCACATGGCAAATCTTATGTTGCCTTTTTCTGAATGGCCATCGACTTGAAACATTGGGAGGAGTTTTATTTTCCCCTGGGAGATGGGCTGGGAGGTGAGAGGAGGTGGGGTGACCCTGTTTAATTGGGTGGGAAGGAGCTGGATGGAGACCGTGTCGCCTTCCCGACTTGCCTCAGTTAGATCCAGGGCGCGAAGGCTCGAGGGTGGTCTTCTGGCCTGGAAGCCAATTGAAGGCCTTAAGGTGGCCACTTAAGGTTCTCATCCTGCCACCGTTGGCATTTAACCAGTGGCAGGCCAGGGTTATGGCATGTGGGCCACCTGCTAGCTAAACTCTGGTAGGTATCCTGCATCCTGGAGGTGGATCTTTCTTTTGGGCAACCCGAGCCCAATGGAGCTACCTGCCATAGGCATGATTGAAGACCCCTGCCTGTCCTACATACTAGCTCGACACCCCCCTCCCCTTCATTGGGGCCCCCCTGTCTGGCCTCAGCGAATCCACCCCACTTAATTACTCCTGGGGCTCCATCACCAATCCTCTCCTGTGCCTCCTCTAGCATTAGCAGTGGCCACTGTTCATGGTGACACTGTTGATACTGGAGAGCTGCTGGCATCTGATTGGTGGTGAGGGTGGTGAGGACCCTGACTCCAGCCAGCAAAGTACCTGAGTGGCACTAAGTCAAGTTGGGGGTGCAGAATGGCTGCGATGGTGTTGCCATCGGTTCTTCAGTTGGTGGATGGGCTCACTCCTGAGAGCATTAAATCCCCCTTTTAGTTCTATTTTTCTCTCCATCTGTGTATTACCAATATTTTCTGATTTTATTTCACATTTCCAGCATCTGCACTATTTTATGTTGTCTTTTTCTGTTCTTTTTGTGGTGGAATGCTGATGTCCAACAGGTTAATATGATGCATCTAGTGTGTGGATGAAGAGAATTGGTACGCTTCTGTGTGCTAGATTGCTTCTCATTTTCAGCCCACAACACTAGCTAGCAGCAACGTGAAAAAGAGAGCCAAATGTGTAAGTCGCTCACTGTCGGTACACAGCCTCTTCATCGGCAAGTCCTCAACAGTGTCACCTTGTGGTGACACACAGAAACTGTGTCTCTTGTGGCTTGAGGCTAAAGCTTTAGAGGAGCTTGGAGGAGGTTTGGCACCCAGACATGCAGTGCATGTTTCTGTTATGTTTAACTATTGGTACTGCCGATAACCTTCTAGCGATTAACAATTACTCACATAGGTGCAGAGGTGTTCAACAAGGTGCTTTGTTTTTTGACTGCAGTAACTGAGCTAACCAAAACAAACATGGACTCTGTGATCCCACAATGCCCGGCAGCCAAGTACAGCAAGCTCAATGAGACAATCAAAAGACATTCAATACATAAAATATTCCGCCCCCCCTTATGGAAAATGTCAGTTTAACAAAACATTTTCCGGATTAAGGAAAGAGGGTAGACTGCCTCTGTGCCCACTGAACACATCTCAAATCCCTGACTTTATAAATTCAGGTGCTCAGGAGGTCTTCTCTCCCAATATGAGTTACGGCAGATGTCCGGCATTTTGATAGAGCGGAGACTGATGGCAACCCAGGACCTTCAGCTGAATCCGAAGCTGTCTAATGCAGGTGAAGGGGAGATGACCTCAACTTCAGTCGAGCTAGGCTGAGGAGGTGAGAGTGGAGTCGGCATTCCTTGGCTTGAGGATGACTCTTCTATAAGGGGTTATCCTTAGATTGTGCTTGACTTGGCGACAGTCAGAAAACATGTCTCCACCAGGTGAGATCATTCACAGCTTGGACTGTGTACGAAACAGGTCCTGTCTGAGCAATCACTGTAGTCAGAACCCATTTAGCTCTGGTAACATAATTAAGAGCTAGAACAGAAAATTCTTGGCTTTGATTGATGCTCTTCTCTCCACCTGATCGTGCTGTTGATCTCGTACAACTTGTCGTGTTTTTGTTAGTTTCAGCAGATCAAAGCAAGTGCACAGTTGCCGTCCCATTAGCAGGAATGCTGGAGATACTTTAGTTATAGCATGTGGCGTGTTTCGGTGTGTCAGCAGAAACATGTCAAGATGATTTTGAATGGAGAAGTATCCTCGTACTGAACTTAAAGCATGTTTCATGGTTTGAACAAATCTCTCAGATAAGCCATTAGTGGATGGGCGGTTATGGTGCTGAGATGATGTGATCAATTCCGTTACTTCTCAAAAATTTCTCTAACTCCTACGAGACAAACTGAGGTCCATTGTCGGTCACAAGTTGTTCTAGTAACCTGTAACAACTGAACACTTCTCTTTAGCCTTTGAACTGTACTCTCAGCAGTAGTAGAGGACATCACTGAAACTTCCGGCCATTTGGAAAGAGCATCCACAGCCACCATGAACATTGTTCCTTCAATTGGACCAGCAAAATCAACATGGATGCACTGCCACGGGTTTTCTGGCCAATTCCATGGGTGGAGGGGGTGCCAATTGAGGCATATTTCTCACACTCTGACATGAAGGACAGGGTCGTGTCTTGGCTTCAATGTCTTGGTTCAGGCCAGGCCACTAAAAGTAGCTTCTTACAATTTCTTTCATGTGAACTATTCCACAGTGTCCAACATGCAGTTAGTCCAACACTGGTTGCCTCAATTTTGGTGGAATGACAAGCCACATGCTCCAAAGCAAACAACCTGAAGTGACTGATAACTCCATTGTAAGGAACATGTCTTTTTATTTCTGTTGGACTGTTGTAAAGATCATATCTTTTTATTTATTGTTGGACTGTGGGTTAGAATTACAATGGCTGCAGTTTAAATGACATGTCCACTGGAACAGGATGAGAGATATATACAATGTTGTAGTCCTGGAACAAAGTGTGCCATTAAAGACAGGATGTTGCCAGAAAGGAGTCCTGGACCAAGGGAGCTGCCTGGCAACAGCATTTTAAATGGGTCCTGACCAGGTGACCAGGGTCTTGTATCATAGCAATGCAGCAGAAATCTCATGGTCTACAAAGAGAAAACACCTAAAATCTCTTTTCCTCATATCTCAATAACCTGCAACCTGCTCCCTCTCTGAGGAAACCACTGTGAAATGGAAAAGGGGAAAACCACTGTTAGAGGCATTGAAAAGCAAGTTCTCAACCAGTGAACTAGATGTTGAAGGTACTGGAAGACCACCTCACGTCATCAACAAGAACTGAAAGGAATTTGGAAGGAATCCATCAAAATCATCCTATTGAATCCTGTACTACAGAATTGGTGCTATTGAACTGTTTTATCCTGCCCTTAAAATCCATGGTGTGCATATCTTATGTGTCTTGTAAGTGTGTGTGTGTGTGTGTGTAGGGATTTAAGAAGAGGGTAGAGATCAAGTTATTGTGTTAGAAGTTAGCAGTTCATATTTCTTTCTTTTGCCACTGGTTAATGACAGTTTGTTCAATAAACAGTTATTTACTTATTGGGGAACATTTTCACCCTGTTAGTGGGGAAGTGCGGGAGCGGGTGCCAGTGGCCGGCCTTCCAATCGACATCCTAAGTTGGGGGCGCGCCGCCATTTTACGTGGGCGGCCCAATTAAGGCCCCCCCAGCGCGACATCCGCCAGGGACCGTAAGCGCTCCCTGTGCGGGAGGGGGGATTCCCTCAGCCGGATGTGCGCAATTTCGTGCATGCACACAAAAGAGTGCACAAATCTCCTTCAGGCAAAGTGCTGCCTCAGGGAGATCGGCTTTGAATAAAAAGTTGATAGGAAGGTAATAAAAAAATTCCCCTGACATGTCCCATCATGTGACACTGTCACATGAGTTGGGACATGTCCTTAACTTTTATTTATATATTTGATAAACATTTAAAAGCCCTCATAAAACCTCATCCTGCCCGTGGATGAGGTTTCATGCTTTTCATGAGGCCCGCCTGGGTTCCCGGCCTGCCCGCCAACCCTAAGGCTGGACAGGCAGGTCCATCAATCAAGTTAATTAGTTTATTAATGGCCTTAATAGGCCGTTGAACTGAAAATCTAAATGACACGGGGTGACGTTGGGACACATGCCTGACGTATCCCCGCGTCATTTGCCACATCAGCGAGCGAGTCCCGCCCCCGCTCGCCGACCGGAAAAACCTGCACATTAATTTTACAAACCTAGTTATTTTCTGTTAATTTTCTGTTAACCTAAATTAAACAGTTAGGTAGAATTGAGGCAATCTGGTGGTTTGGTCAAACTTATCACATTTTTTGTGGCTCGGGGAACAGTGGGGCTTGATATTACAGCACACTATCCCCAGTGAGTCATGACACCATCCTCTTGGAAACATAAGGATAAAGGTCAGGCGAGACTTGGAAGTTCGGGGAAGAGTTGCCAGGCATCACAAGGGCCATGACTTTGGACAATGTTAAGTCCACACGAGTGGCCTTCTTGATTTGGACTGAAGTGATGGGTGCATTCTCCATGTGTGCAAAGTAGAAAATGTCTTTCTGAGCCGTGTTCACATGGCTGACTGGTCGAAAGGCCATCCACATTGCCATGCAAGGTAAATGTTCGATATTTGATGTCATATGTGTGAACACTCAACATCAATGCCCAAAGCTGCATCCTGCTTGCAGCTAAAGAAGGCCTGTATGTGGGGCCAAATATTGAGGCGAGTGGTTGATGATCATTCAACAGCGTGAATTTCCGTGCAAAGAGGTACTGGTGAAATTTCCAGATTCCGAAAATGATTCTCAATGCTTTGCATTCGATTTGAGCGTATTGGCTCTCTGCTTTGCTTAAAATCTGTGAAACAAACGCGATGGGCCTCACCACATCTGAGGGCATTATGTGTGAAACAACAGCTCCAACTCCATGAGGTGATGCATCACATGAAAATTGTAGAAGTAAGGAGAGGTCAAAGTGTGTCAGTACCTCGCAATCTGTCAGCGTTGCTTTAGCCTTCTTGACGCTGCGTCTCAGGCTTCTGTTCATTTCCAGGCTTTCTTCTGGCACTGAAGCTCATGCAGGAATTTCAGCAGTTGCCGGCTGTGGAATAAATCTCCCTTAATAATTCAGCAGCTCTATGACCAAGCAAAGCTGGCTGATATCCTGAGAAGCTGGAGCATCCACAACAGCCTTGACCTTGGAGAGTGCTGAGTGAAGCCCAGCAGCATTATTGATGTGCCCCAAATATTCTACAGAGGGCTGAAAAAACTCGTATTTGTCTCAGTGTCCTTGTGAATAAAGGCCAAAGTTATCCTTTTAAATGATGTATCTTTGTATCTGTTCTTTAGCTTTTAGTATGGCCATAGGCCATACTCTTCTAGCCTTTGTAGGGTGGCATCCAAGTTCTTGAGATGATTCTCATCAGTCCTGCCCGTTACCAAGATGTCGTCAAGGTAGCACTGAACTCCAGGCAAGCCACCCAGGATCTGGTCCATGGCCATCTGAAACAAGGCTGGAACTGATGTTATTCCAAAAGGCAACCAGCAATATCGATACAGTCCCTTGAGTATGTGATGGTCAGATATTCTTGTGACTTCTCATCATTGTGCATTTGTAAGTAGGCCTGCAATGGATGTAGTTTGTTGAATTTCTGTCCACCAGCCAGGCCAGCAAAAAGGTCCTCAACATGGGGAAGTGGATATTGTCCAGCACACAACACGGGGTTAACAGTAACCTTGAAATCTCCACCGATGCATATGGAGCCATGTTTCTTGAGCACTGGAATGATGGGTGTTACCCATTCGCTATGGGAGACAGGTACCAGGATTCCTATCTTTACCAGATGCTCCAGATCAGTTTCGACTTTTGGTCATATGGCATAAGACACGGTTCTGGCCTTCAGAAATTTCGGTTGAGAGTCAGCTTTGATATTCAATTTTACCGTGATTCCCTTCATGCTTCCCAAAGTTGCCTTTCACCACAAACAGTGGTAGCTTAGCAGTCTGTCCATTTAGTTCCACTTTAATTTCCATTCTGTCCATCATAGGTACAGATTTCCCTGTATATGTTTTCAGGATGATTTTTGCAGGTGTCAAGGGAAGATGTTTAAGCTTCTCCTTATACACAGCATCTGGAAGCAGAGAAACTGCTGCCCCTGTATCCAGTTCCATACGTATTGGTTGGCCCTCCAGCAGTGTTGTTACCCAGTAGCCCTGTGAACCACCTGCCACTAACAAGATGTGGAGGGGCTCCCCTTCTTCAAACTCGATGTCTCTCTGGTCCACCTGTTCCTGCTGTACGACATGCAGATTTTTCTTCTTGTTACGCCAGATGGCAGCTTCTTTATTCTCTGGTTTGCCTTTCTGATTCGCTGCTACTTTTCTGTTTTCGCAGACACGCTCAATGTGTCCCTTCTTGCCAAACCGACGGCTTTCAAGGTCCCTGCGCCAGCTTTCAGATGGATGGTGACCAGTCTTTCTACAATGGTAACATTCTCAGCTGCTGGCTATCCTGTGTGCACACTCAGCTGTCACGTTATGCACTTGAGTCGATGCACTCAGCAGCTGTGCTTCTTTTGCAGCCAGCTCCATGGAAACTGCAGTCTCTATGGCTTTGCAAAGTGAAGTTAGCCTCTGTCAGGAGACGTTTCTGGGTTGCTTCAGTACGAAGGCCACAGACCAACCTGTCACTGAGGGTATTGTTCAGTATTTCCTTAAATTCACAATGTTCAGTGAGCTTTTTAGTGAGCAATTTGCTTGCAAACAAGTAACGTTGTATCTCAAGTGGTGTAATTGATATGGCTAGTTGAATACAAATCTATCAATTTTAGAGAACTGCATTCTAAAGCTGTCCTTCTTGCTGGTTTCCTAATGTCTAACATCTAACTCTTAACTTGTCCAAAGTAAAGCATCTCATATCCTTCCTCATACAAAGTCACACCTGTTTATCGCCCTTGTCTCAGCTGGCCTAAACTACTCCCCTGCCCCAAACTTAAAAACATTGCCTTCATCTTCAAACCTTCCACTCGTCAGTCTTGGCTCAGTGGTTGTAGTCTGACCTTTGAGTTAGAAAGTCAATGGTTCAAGTCCCACTCCAGAGCACATAACCTAGGCTGAGACGTCAATGCAGTTCCTGGGAGTGCTACACTGTCCAAGGTATTCAGGTGATTTGTCAAAACCAGGCTCTGTCTGCCAAATCCAAATCTGCCTTTTCCCCCCAAATCCTCATTCACATCTCTAAATTTCCCTCACTGACTTTCTGTTCTATTTCCCTTCTTAATTCTTTGTAAACATGCCTTTGGCTGTTCTGTATGTTAAAGATGCAACATAAGTATCAGTTCTTGTTGATGATATTTTCCTGTGTCAGCTTCCAACCCAATTGCTGCAGAAACCTCTCTGCTTATTCTATAGAACAGTTTACAATTCAGCAGAGAAGGTAATTCCAAAATAACCTGTGGAGAGAAATTCAGAGTTAACGTTTCGAGTCCGTATGACTCTTCTTCAGTGCCATACGGACTTGAAACATTAACTCTGTCTTTCTCTCCACAGATGCTGTCAGGACTGCTGAGTTTTTTCAGCATTTTTTATTTTTGTTTCAGATTTCCAGCATCCGCAGTATTTTGCCTTAATTCCAAAATAATGTCTGCCAGCCTCAGTGATTGAAGTACTTTTGCTCACATTCATATCAGGCATTAAACTTGTGCAAGCATATCTTTGCTGAAATCAATTTTGTCCATGAATTAAACTGCTTCTATATCTCTACGTGGGCAAATTGGAGCAACTCATCCATTCCGCTAGTGGTGGTCATGCTGTTTTGGTGCATTTGCTCTGATTTCAGTACCACATGCTGTTTACATTGAAATCAGAGGTAGCACCTCTATCAGATATGTGGGTTAAAACCACCTACTTTGGTGATGTACTGCTTCCAAATACAGCAAAACTAATACATTTGCCTTAGGAGATCTGACATGAGTGGGGTATGACTCTTGCTGATTATTACAGTGAAATGGAATGTAAACAAAATGTGGCCCTTCAAGCTTTCTTTTAATTCTTTTCATGGGGTGTGAGCGTCGCTGCCTCGGCCAGCTGTTTTGTTGCCCACCTCTAATTGCCCTTGAGGAAGTGGTGGTGAGCCACCAGTCCATGTGGTGTAGGTACACCCACTGTGCTGTTAGGGAGGGAGGTCCAGGATTTTGACCGAGTGACAGTGAAAGAACGGTGATAAAGTTCTAAGTCAGGATGCTGTGTGGCTTGGAAGGGAATTTGCAGGTGGTGATGTTTCCATGAATTTGCAGCTCTTGTCCTTCGAGGTGGTAAAAGTCACGAGTTTGGAAGGTGCTGTTGAAGGAGACTGAGTGAGTTGCTGCAGTGCATCTTGTAGATGGTACACACTGCTGCCACTGTGTGTCGGTGGTGAAGGGAGTGCATGTTTAAGGTGGTGGATGGGTTGCTAATCAAGCGGGCTGCTTTGTTCTAGATGGCGTCAGGCTTCTTGAGTGTTGTTGGAGCTGCACTCATCCAGGCAAATGGAGAGTGTTCCATCACATTCTTGATTTGTACTTTATAGATAGTGGGTAGTCTTTGGGGAGTCAGGAGGTGAGTTACTCGCCACAGACTTCCCGGCCTCTGACCTGCTCTTGTAGCCACAGTATTTATATGGCTAGTCCAGTTCAGTTTCTGATCAATGGTAACTCTCAGGATGTTGATAGTGGGGGTTTCAGTGATGGTAAAGCTATTGAATGTCAAGGGGCGATGGTCATTGCGTGGTGCAAATCCAGAAAGAAGAGCTTACAAAATGGAACCACGTGGACTTTGGATTATTCAGTGCTAACATTTAATATTTCTGTTCTCCACTATTTGAAACATTTTATTCTACTGATGGTGCTGTCAGTGTTGATATTGTTTCTACTTTTGTCCTTGGCAGAGGTGTAAAGTGGAGCTGTATAAGCTCCTCCCATGCGATGGTGAAGGCTGGCAACAGAGAAATGCAGCTGAAGGTAAGTGAAGTACTGGACAGGTGCAGTGATTTCCAAGAATTGGCAACCACCAGTAGCAGTAATTGCACTCCCTAAAAGAAGAGGTGCTTTGAGCGCCACCTTTCACTGGTCATGATTGGAACTCCTCAGTTTCATTTATCAAAGGCTTCCCAGCCTGACAGTTTCACTGAAGAAGCACTTCCCACTGTGTACTTGCTTCCATGACCCTGGTGAGTTGCTGACAAGTCAGGAAACAGGAGCTCTGGTTGGGAAAGTCAGAGAGGGAGGCGATGGCATAGCGGTATTGTTGCTGGACTAGTAAGCCGGTGACCAGGGTTTGAATCCCACCATGGCAGATGGTGGAATTTGAATTCGATAAAAAAAATCTGGAATTAAAAGTCTAATGATGACCATGGAGCCATTGCCAATTGTTGTAAAAACCCATCTGGTTCACTAATGTCTTTTAGGGAAGGAAATATGTCGTCCATGCCTGGTCTGGCCTACATGTGACTCCAGACCCACAGCAATGTCATTGACTCTTAAATACCCTCTGAAATGACCTAGCAAGCCACTTAGTTGTAACAAACCACTACAAAGTCACAAAAAAAGAATGAAACTGGACGGACCACCTGACATTCACCTAGGCACCGGAAACGACAACGGCAATCGCAGACCTGTCGACCCTACAAAGTCCTCCTTACTAACATCTGGGGGCTAGTGCCAAAATTGGGAGAGCTGTCTCACAGACTAGTCAAGCAACAGCCTGACATAGTCATCCTCACAAAAGCATATATATTGTCCCAGACACCACCATCACCATCCCTGGATATGTCCTGTCCCATCAGCAAGTGGGACAGTGGTATACAGTCAGGAGGGAGTTGCCCTGGGAATCCTCAACATCCGCTCCAGACTCCATGAAGTCTCATGGCATTAGGTCAAACATGGGCAATGAAACTGTCTGCTGATTACCACGTACCACCCTCCCTCAGCTGATGAATCAGTGCTCCTCCATATTGAACACCACTTGGAGGAAGCACTGAGGGTGACAAGGATGCAGAATGTACTCTGGATCGGGGGGCCTGAATGTCCATCACCAAGTGTGGCTCAGTAGCACTACTACTGACTGAGCTGGCCGAGTCCTAAAGGGCATAACTGCTAGACTGGGTCTGTGACAGGTGGTGAGGGAACCAACAAGAGGGAAAAACATACTTGACCTCATCCTCACCACCCTGCCTGCCACAAATGTATCTGTCCATGACAGTATCAGTAAGAGTGACCACTGCACAGTTATTGTGGAGACAAAGTCCCGCCTTCACATTGAGAATACCCTCCATCATATTGTGTGGCACTACCACCATGCTAAATGGGATAGATTTTGAACAGATCTAGCAACTCAAGACTGGGCATCCATGAGGTGCTGTGGGCCATCAGCAGTAGTAGAATCTGTAATCTCATGGCCCAGCATATCCCCCATTCTACCATTAACATCAAGCCAGGGGATTGATCCTGGTTCAATGAAGCGTGAAGGAGGGAATGCCAGGAGCAGCACCAAATATATCTAAAAATGAGGTGTCAACCCGGTGAAGCCAAAACACAGGACTACTTGCATGCCAAACAGCATAAGCAGCAAGTGATAGACAGGGCAATGTGATCCCACAATGAACAGATCAGACCTAAGATCTGCAGTCCTGCCACATCCAGTCGTGAATGGTGGTGGACAATTAAACAACTCACTGGAGGAAGTGGCACCACAAATATCCCCATCCTCAATGATGGTGGAGCCCAGCACATCAGTGAAAAAGATAAGGCTGAAGCATTTACAACAATCTTCAGCCAGAAGTGCTGAGTGGATGATCCATCTTGACCTCCTTCGGAGGTCCCCAGCATTACGGATGCCAATCTTCAGGCAATTCAGTTCACTCCACGTGATATCAAGAAATGGCTGAAAGCACTGGACACCGCAAAGGCCATGGCCCTAATATTATTCCAGCAATAGTACTGAAAACTTGTGCTCCAGAACTTGCCGCCCCCAGATGATGGAAATAACGGCTTATCCAAGATCGGATCTCAAATAAACAGTCTGACTTCATGCTGAGACCGAAATAAGAAACTTGCTGCTGCCGGGAAGAAGAGCTGATATTCAGCAGGCTGAGTGCAGTGAACTTACTGATTATCATTTAGTTTCAGTCACTGTAGCTGTGGCTTAATAATGAGAGCACACACATTGCAATTCCTAGCCCTGTCCCATACTATCTCCAACACCAACCACAAACAAGCATTTGATTAAATTTGAAACTCTTACACTGATATCTCACTTACTTGTGAAGCAAGTAGATGAAATTCCTTTTCCATGGATATCTTTACAACGACTTAGTAATTAAATAACATATTGGGATATGAAATGGATAATTCTACAATGAAAACAGTTGGAAAATCTGATGTTTTGCTGAATAGTATACTAGGGCCCTTGCTGATTAAGTTTCAGTGCAGTTTTCCAAATAACTATTTCAACAATGTTTATGATTAGAGAGGAAGCTATATATCAGATTTAATAACCCATGAAATATTAGAAAGAAAGGTGATTTTCAATTTAATGTCCAAGTATTTTTCCAAAAATATATTGCTCAGTGGTGTGATATGGTTCAATAATCCCATTTTGCACCTCTGGAGGGAAGTAATTATTAGAACCATTCAACCCATTTTGGAGAATGATTCTACTTGCTGTCACATCTTGTTATCAATGATGATGCTCATTTAGAACACTAACCTATAATACAGACATATGCAGGGATCACTGACTTCTGACATCCTTACCAGAAATCTCACTCTGCAGAGCCCACTTATCTACACTTTTGAAGAGTTGGGAATTGGCTGCCTGCAGTACTATAATATACAATGATTCAAATATGTGTGTGTGGTGCACGTTCAGGTATAGTTGCCCTGAATACTCTATGGAACAGACTGATTTCATCAAGAAATAGTTTAACTTCATTACAGAGACCTTTTCAGTGCTTGCACGCTCGACCAGGTCTCTCATCGGAAAAAAACCCACCCCACGGATTGCCCGCGCTAGGAGCTCACTGGACAGAGGCCCTGCAGTACATCACATGACTGGGTGATTGACAGGAGGGAGTGACTATGCATCCAGTTACCACATTTCTTTCCCCTTTAGCTTTTTACAATTACTCTTTACAGAAAGACATTTAAACAACCCAACAAACATGTATACAATTTCAGGTGATTATAAAACAAGTCTCTGAAGTGCTTTTCTCATACAACTGGAGCAGCATTGCTCTATCACTGGAGGTTCCTGAACAGGATCGACAGGATTTGGAGCTGCACTGTGAGACGCATCATCGGAATTGGGCAGTTCAGGGTTCGGCAACTTTTCTGAAATATCTGGAATGTCTGTTCTAGGTCGAATAGACACCTCAGAAGTCTACGGTTCAACAATAATCACAGGCTGATCAGTTAATTGTTGGAATATCTCTCTGGCTGTGCTGTGATCTATGTGCTTATAGACGATTCTATCTCCCACTTGTGCTTGGAAAGATAATGGACCAGCCTCTGAAACAATAGCTCCCGGAGCTCAGCAGGGTCCACTGCAAAATTTCTCATGCATACTGTGTCACCTACACAGAATGTGAGTTTTACTGTGTATGTCATGATTAAATTTCTGATTAATCTGGCCTGCACTACCTTCCCCTCTAAATTCCAAAACACTAAGGGAAGGATTTTCCCCTTGTCAGGCGGGCGTGGCACGCCGGCCTGGGAGCAGCCGTGCAACGATCCGCTGCCCACGATTGGGCCCCGACTGCGATTTCATGTTGGATGGCCAATTAATGGCCAGCCAGCATGATACGCATGCTGATAACCTCAGCACTGTTGAGGTGGGGGCGGGAGGAGTGTGAGCAATGAAGTTTGTGCATGCGCGGTGGATGCACTCAGTGTAAGCTCCCTGGAGGCACAGAGCTGCCTTAGGGAGCTGAAGATTTCGAACATTAAAAATAAAGAATTCAAAAATAAGGAAAACATGTCCCCTCATGTGAATCTGTCACATGAGCAGGGACATATTAAAAATGAGTTTTAATTTTTTTAATCACTCTTCATCACCCCAATGAGGTTTTGCAAAAAATGCAAAGGCCACCTGGCCTATTCGGGAAAATTTCACTTCAATTAATTAATTAACTGGGCTTAACAGCTCTCTTAATTGCCAGCGGGTGCGCTGCCGACTTCTGTGCGCACCTGCCAACCGAAGTATCACGCAAGTGCGGGACATCGGGACACTCGCCCAATGTTATCACGTGCTATTTCACACTTGTGAGTGTTGGGCACATGCCCACATGCCCAGCTGAAAATCCTGGCCTAAGTGTAAACGTGTATGCAGATGGCGTTTCATTAATAACTCCGACGGCGTTGAATCCGTTGGTGAATGTGGCATTGTGTGATAAAGGAAGAGAAACCTGGACAGTCGAGATTCCAGAGTACCTTCCGACAATATTTTCATACCAGGCTTAAAAGTTTGTACTGCCGTCTCGGCTAGACCATTCGATGAGGGATGCCAATTGGCTGTTTTAAAATGTCTGATTCCATTTAGATCCAAAAACCGGTGCTGGTGAAGGCTGTACCATTATCTGAAATGACAATTTCATGTAGGCTATGTATGCTGAAACAGCGACGTAGCTTCTCAATAGTTGCGTTCTACGTTGGCAATTTGACTTCGTACACATCCATCCATTTTGAATGTGCATCTATAACTAACAAGAACATGGACCTAAGAATGCACCTACATAATCGATATGTAGTGGAACCCAGGATCGAGAAGACCACTCCCATGGATGCAGGGGACCTGAAACAGGCAAATTCTGTTGTTGCTGACAGTGGACGCAGTGCTTGACCATGCTTTCAATGTCGCTGTCAATGCCTGACCACCATACATAGCTTCGCGCAGGCATTCTCATCTTTGATATGCCTGGATGCGCACTGTAGAGCTCTGTCAAGAGTGGCTCTCTACCTTGTGATGGTACGACAACTCCTGAACCCCACAACACAATCCCGTCTTGACAGCTTAATTCCGTGTTTCTGACATGGATTGGTCTCAATTCTCCAGATACATGCGAGTTTGGCCATCCTTGCAAAACTAAGTCTCTGAATTTTGACAATGTTGATCTCTGTTCATCCAATTTCTAATTTGTTTCACACACACAGGGAAAGAATCTAAGAAATTCACTCATAGCACTAATTCTTGTGGAACAGGAATATTTACAATACTATCTGGTAATGGGAGATGACTGAGTGTATCTGCATTTGCAATGTGTAGGCCAGGGTAGTACATGAAAGTATACCCATACACAGAAAATGTCAGGGCCCAGTGTTGTATTCTTGCTGATGCTATTGGCGGAATGGCCTTATCCTCATTGAATTAGTGGTTTATGGTCTGACACAAAGGTAAACTGTCGTCCATATAGGTACTGGTGAAACTTTTTAACACCAAATACTGGGAATTTTAACTGGGAATAGCCCTTCTCGGCTTGGGAAAGGGTTCTTGAGACACAGCCAATAAGCCTTTCTAATCTATTTTCCATTTTATGTGATAACACAGCTCCTACACCGTAAGGAGAGGCAACACATGATAATACCAGCTCCTTCAATGAATTGTATTGTACCAATAAACACAGTGAATGCAGCAATTTATTTGCTTTCACAAAGGTTTCTTCCTGTTGTAAACCCCATGACCAATGGTGGTTCTCTTTTAGCAGCGAGTGTAATGGTGCCAAAACAGTTGTTAGATTGAGTAAGAAGTGGCTATAGTAGTTGATCATACCCAGGAAGGACTTGAGGTCTGTTACATCGGATGGTGATGGTGTATCTCTTATTGCCTGAACTTTATCTTCTACAGGATGTAAACTCACATCCACCCTGTGACTCCTGATGCTTGAAATGTGCATTTTTCCTTCTTTAGCCATACTGCAGCTTCCATGAATCTTTTTAGCACCTCCATCTCAGTTGACCCAGTGACGAGAACATCATCCAAATATACTACTGCTCATGGGAGTTCTTGCAAAAGAATCCACATTGTCCCCTGGAAAATAGCATATGCTGACAAGACACCAAAGGGTAGACGAGTGTACTGATAGAGGCCCTTGTGTATGTTAATGGTCACGTATTCACTTGACATGCTATCCAGTTCTAATTGTTGGTAGGTGTGACTCATATCCAATTTCAGCCAACTTGGCATGTAAGTCGCCTATCCTTGGAATGGGCTACTTATCTAGATTTGCTGTCTCATATACGGTCAATTCATAGTCTTCACAGATGCATATGGTGTGGTCAGGCTTAACCACTGGAACTATGGGTGCGGCCCACTCCAAGAATTGGACAGATTGGATGATGCCCAGCTTTTCTAACCTGCTCAGCTCTCATCCATCTTTTCTTTCAATGTACAAGGCACAGGTCTGGCCTTAAAGAAACGTGGTGTCGCCTGAGGATTAACATGTATCTTGATCTGCATGCCTTATAACTTCCTTAATTCATCCGAAAAATCATGTTGTATTTCCTTAGAAGTTCTGGGATTCCATCTGATTTTAGGTGAAATATCTCAGACCAGTTGAGCTTGAGCTTCTGTAACCAATCCCAACCTAAAAGACTGGGTCCTTCTCCTTTCACTATTATTACAGGCAGTTGGGCTGTCTGTCGCTTGTAAGAAACTGGGACAGTGCCGATGACCTTTACTTGAATAGATTCTCCTGTGTAAGCTCTTAATTTGGTGGTTGTCTTCTCCAAGTTTATTGGTTGTCTTTCTTCATTAAGGTATCTGAAAGTGTGCTCTCCGTAGTTGAGGCACCAGCATCCACTTCCATTGTCAGTGGCTTCTCATTCACTTGTACTGTCACCGTAATAGGGTCAGTCTTCACAGCAGTCACATCATATAAGGAATAAATGTCAGGAGCAGCAGCTTCAGCCTTTGCTGTACCTGTTACCTCTATCATGTTTGTTTTGCAGACTGCTTCAACTTTGTCCGGCATTGCCTAACCATGTGATTCTTCTCTGCCTCTTTGAATTCACAGCTATCTGCTCAGTGGTCACCTCCACATCTATTGCACTTTTTTCTTGAAACCAATGAGGAAGCATTTCTGTTAGGCTTCTTAATGTTTCTCGCAGTGGTCATTCGCAGGTTCCTTCCCAACATTAAATACGGCGCCATTATTCATGTTTTGCAAAGCCTGCGAGTCTCTCACAGCACTTTCCATGGCGAGGGAGATTTCTCGGGTACATTTAAAATTGATATTGACCTCGGCGAGCAATCAGGGCTGTATAGAGTCGTCCTTGACTCCGCATACCAATCAGCCTCACAACATATCATTTAAAATGTCTCTGAAGTTGCAGTGTTCTGTTAACTGCTTGAGGTTCACTATATAAGTTGCGATGGACTCTGCTGGGGACCAAACACTTGAATTGAATGTAAAACGCTACATTATCACGCATCCCTTCTTCAATGTGTCTTCAGCAGGCCCACTAATACACTATATGACTTGGAATTGGGTGCTCGTGACACATGGGTTACGAAGCAAGTTATATGTTTTACTGCCTCATACACTTAAGAGGATCACTTTCCGCTTTCCTTCAGTGGTTATTTCATTTGCTACAAAGTAAAATCTGAGGTGCTCAACATACTGGCTCCAATCTTCAATATTAACACCATATGGATCGATTCTTCCAAAGAGCAGCATGGCTGGTGAGTAAGACCATAAGATGTAGGAGCAGAAGTAGGCCATTTGGCCCATCGAGCCTGCTCTGCCATTTAATGAGATCATGCCTGATCTGATAATCCTCAACTCCCACTCTCTTGCATTTTTTTCATAGCCCTTGATTCCCTTACTGATTAAACATCTGTCTATCTCAACATAGAATATACTTAATGACACAACCTCTATAGCCCTCTGTGGTAAAGAATTCCACAGATTCATTAACCTCTGAGAGAAGAAATTCCTCCTCATCTTTGTCTTAAATGGGTGACCCCTTACTCTGCGATTATGCCCTCTGGTCCTAGACTCTCACACAAGGGGAAGCAACCTTTCAGTATCTATCCTGTCAAGCCCCCTAGAATCTTATATGTTTCAATAAGGTCGCCTCTCATTGTTCTAAACTCCAATAAGTACAGGCCCAACCTCCTCAACCTCTCCTCATAAGAAAATCCCTCCATACCTGGCATCAACCTAGTGAACCTTCTCTGGACTGCCTCCAATACCAGTATATCTTTCCTTAAATAAGGGGACCAAAACTATTCACAGTATTCTAGGTGTGGTCCAATTAGTGCCTTGTATGGTTTTAGCAAGACTCCCCTATTTTTATATTACATTCCCTTTGAAATAAAGGCAAATATTCCATTTGCCTTCCCTATTACCTGTTGAACTTGTATGCTAGCTTTTTGGGATTCATGTATGAAAACTCCCAAATCCCTCTGTGCTGTAGCTTTCTGCAGTCTTCCTGCATTTAAAGAAAATTTGGCTTCTCTATTCTTCCTGCCAAAATGCATAACTTCACATTTTCCCACATTACATTCTATCTGCCAATTTTTTCCCACTCCCTTGATCTGTCTATATCCCTCTGTAGACTCTTTGTGTCATCCTCACCAGTTGCCTTCCCACCTATTTTTGTGTCCTTCTGCAAACTTGGTGATAGTACATTCACTTCCCTCATCAAAGTCATTAGTATATATTGTAAATAATTGTGGCCCCAGGACTGATCCCTGTGGCATTCCACTCATTACAGGTTGCCATCCTGAAAATGCCACCCCTACTCCCCCCATCCCAACTCCCTGTCTTCTATTAGTTAGCCAATCCTTTTTTCATGCAAATATACTACCTCCAAGACCATGTGCTCTTATCTTATAAAGTAGCATTATGTGTGGTACCTTATTGAACGCCTTCTGGAAATCCAAATAGATTACATCTACTGGTTCCCCATTATCTATCCTGCTTGTTACCTCCTCAAAAAATTCTAATAAATTTGTCAGGCATGATTTCCCCTTCAAGAAGCCATGCTGACTCTGCTTGATTATATAATGCATTTCTAAATGCTCAGCTATTTCACCCTTTATAATAGACTCCAAGATTTTCCCAATGATGGATGTTAAACTAACTGACCTATAATTACCTGTTTTTTGTTTCCATCCTTTTTTGATTAAGGGTGTTACCTTGGCAGTTTTCAAATCTCCTGGGACTTATCTAGAATCTAAGGATTCTTGGTTGATTACCAACAATGCATCTACTATTTGTGTAGCTACTACCTTTAATATCCTAGGATGCAACCCATCAGATCCAGGGTACTTTAGTCCCATGAGTTCCCCTGGTACTTTTTCTCCAGTGATAGTTATTGTATTTATTTCCTCCCCTCCTTTTGGCCCTTGATTATTTAGCATTTTTGGAATGCTATTAGTGTCTTCTACCGTGAAGACTGACGCAAAGTATTTATTCAACTCCTCTGCAATTTCCTGCTTCTCCATTATTATTTCCCCAGCCTCATTCCTAAGGGGCCTATGTTCACTTTTGCTCCTTTCTTCCTTTTTTAAATATTGAAAGAAGCGCTTACTCTCCAGTTTTATTTACTTATATTTTACCCTTAAAGTTTATTTTCTCCCTCTTTATTTTTTTTTGGTCATCTTTTCTTGGTTTTTAAAAGTTTCCCAATCCTCTGACATATAACTAATCTTTGCCACATTGTATGTTTTTTCTTTCAATTTGATACTATCCTTAACTTCCTTGGTTAACCATGGTTGGTTTATCCCCTCCCTAGAATCCTTCTTCCTCACTGGGATAAATCTTTGTTGTGAGTCATGAACTATTTTCTTAAACGTCTGCCATTGTTCATCAACCGTCTTTTCTGCTAAACTCCTTTCCCAGTCCACTCCGGCCAACTCTGCCCTCATTCTTTTGTAATTGCCCTTATTTAAGTTTAGCACAATTGTTTCTGACCTAAGTTTCTAACTCTCAAACTGAATGCTAAATTCTGCCATGTTATGGTCACTGTTTCCGAGGGGATCTTTTACTCTGAGATCATTTATTAAACCTGCCTCATTACACATCACCAGATCCAAAATAGCCTGATCCCTGGTTGGATCCACAACATATTGTTCTAGGAAATTGTCTCGAACACACTGTATGAATTCTTGTTCTTGGCTTCCTCTCCCAATTTGATTTTCACGATCTACTTGAAGATTAAAGTCACCCATGATTAATGTACTGCCTTTTTTACATGCCCTCATTATCTCCTGATTTATTCTCTGTCCTAGAGTACAGCAATTGTTAGGGGGCCTATAGACTACTCCCACCAGTGTCTTCTTCCCCTTGTTAATTCTAACCTCCACCCATATGGAATCTACATCTTCCAATCCAAAATCATTTCTTGCTATTGTACTTATTCCATCTCATACTAACAAAGCTACTGCACTACCCTTTCCTCCCTGCCTATCCTTTCGAAAAGTCATATACCCCTGAATATTTAGTTCCCAGCTTTGACCTCCCTGTAACCACACCTCCGTAATGGCCACAAGATCTTACACATTAATCTCTATATGTACTGTTAATTCATTTATTATGATCTGAATATTATGTGCATTTAAGTAAAGAGCTATTAATTTTGCCTTTTAACTATTTTTCTCCCTTTGACCCTATTTGCTGCTGCTTTTTTTATGTTTGAACACTCTGTCCCTTCCTGTCACACTCTGGGTATCAATAACTAAATAGCTGCCCTGTAATGCTGCCATATCCTTTTGCTTTGTTAGCCTACATGTCCCCTCTCCAGAACCCCACCCTGTCCCCTCCTATTTAATTTAAAGCCCTCTCTACAGCCCTAGTTATTTGGTTCGCCAGGACACTGGTCCCAGCACAGATCAGGTGAAGCCCATCCCACCGGAACAGTTCCCTTCTACCCCAGTACTGGTGCCAGTGCCTCATGAAGTGAAACCCATTCCTCCCACACCAATCTTTGAGCCATGCATTTAACTCCTTGACTTTATTTACCCTATGCCAGATTGTCTTTGGCTCAGATAGTAATCCCGAGATTATTATCTTGGAGGTCTTGCTTGTAATTTGGCTCCTAACATTCAAATTCTTTCAGCAGAACTTCCTTTCTAGTCCTTTCAATGTCATTGGTACCAATGTGGATGACGGCAACTGGATCCCTCCTCTCCCACTCCAAGTTCCTCTCCAGGCCTGAGGAGATGCTCTTAACCCTGGCATTAGGCAGGCAACTCAGCCTTCAGGCCTCACGTACACGGCTGCAGAGAACATTATCCATCTGCCTAATTATACTGTCCCCTACCACTACTACATTCCTATATCCTCCCCCAACTTGAATGGCTCCCAGTAGCATGGTGCAGTGGTCAGATAGCACCTCATCCCTGCAGTCATCGCTCTCGTCCACACATCTTGCGAGAACCTCATAACTGCTGGACAGTTGAAGTGGCCGAGGCTCCTCAAAAGCTAGCCCAGGGCCCCATACATACTTCACCTGCATTCACACCCTCCTGTCCCTGACCACAACCCAAATTTGAATGACCGAATCTGAGGGATGTGACCCCCTCCTGGAGCAAAGTGTCCAGGCGACTTTCCCCCTCCTTGATGTGGCGCAATGTCTGCAGCTCCTTAACTCAGATCCGAAGTTCCTCGAGCTGCAAACACTTACTACAGATGTATTCACTCTGGATCACCTTGGTGTTCACCAGCTCCCACATCCTGCAGCAGCAACACATCATGTGTCCTGCAATCGCTATCATATTTTATTTAATTACTGAATTAATTACTCTAGTATCCCGGCTCTTTATCCTTGAAGATTCGCCACTCTTTACACATTATTGTAATTTTGTTACATAGCAGTTTCGATCCTATACTTAACAAGTTAATTTTAAGAAAAAGAGAAATAAAAAGACTAGAGACCTAAAAACAAACTAATGACTTTACATTCACATTGAAGACTAGAAATACTCAACAATCCTACTGACCAATCAGCTACTCTCCACGCTATGTAATGGTCTCCCACTGCTCTCTCACTGTTAATGGCCCCGCTGCTCCTCTCGCTCTCTCACTGTTAATGGCCCCGCTGCTCTACTCGCTCTTTCACCGTTAACGGCGCAACAGCTCTCACCCTCCCTCACTGTTAATGGTCCCGCTGGTTCTCTTGCTTTCTGGCAGTTAATAGCCGCGCTGCTCCTCTCGCTCTCTCCTTGCTAATGGCCCGGCTGCTCCACTCGGTCTTTCACTGTTAATGGCCCCGCTGATCCTCTCGCTCTCTCACTGTTAATGGCCCCGCTGCTCCTCTCGCTCTCTCACTGTTAATGGTCCCACTGCTCCCCTCGCCTCTCACTCTTAAAAGCCCCGCTGCTCCTCTCGCTCTCTCCGTGTTAATGGTCCTGCTGCTCTTCTCGCTCTCTCACTATTAGTGGCCCCACTGCTCATCTCATTCTCTCACTTTCAGTGGTCCGGCTGTCTTCTCAATTTTTTGCTGTCAATGGCCCTGCTGCTCCTCTCGCTCTCTCCATGGTAATGGCCGCACTGCTCCCCTTGCCGCTCACTCTTAATAGCCCCGCTGCTCCTCTCACTCTCTCACTGTTAATGGCCCCACTGCTCCTCTCACTCTCTCACTGTTAGTGGCCGCGCTGCTCCCCTCGCTTTCTCACTGTTAATGGCCCCACTGCTCCTCTCGCTCTCTCACTGTTAATAGCCCCGCTGCTCCTCTCGGTCTCTCACTGTTCATGGCCCTGCTCTCCCTGTTGCTCTTTCGCTATTAATGGCCCCGCTACTCCTCTCGCTCTCTCACTGCTTATGGCCCCACTGCTCTTTTCATTCTCTCACTGTTACCGGCTCCACTGCTTCTCGCTCTCTCACTCTAATATTAAGCCCACTGCCCCTCTCGTTCTCCCACTTTTAATGGCCCTGCTGATCCTCTCTCTCTCTCATTGTTAATGGCCACGCTGTTCCTCTCGCTTTATCACTGTTAGTAGCCCCGCTGCTCCTCTCGCTCTCTCGCTGCTTATGACCCCATTGCTCCCCTTGCCTCTCACTCTTAAAAACCTCACTTCTCCTCTCGCTGTCTCCATGTTAATGGCCGCACTGCTTCCCTCGCCTGCAAATAGCCCCGCTGCTCCTCTTCCTCTTTCACTGTTAATGGTCCCGCTGCTCGTCTTGCTCTCTCACTGTTCATGGCTCTGCTCTCCCTTTGCTCTATCAATGTTACCAGTCCCGTTGCTCCTCTCGCTTTCTCACTGTTAATGGCCCCGCTGCTCATCTCGCTCTATCACTGTTAATGGCCCCGCTGCTCCTCTCGCTCTCTCACTGTTAATGGCCCCGCTGCTCATCTCGCTCTATCAATGTTAATGGCCCCGCTGCTCCTCTCGCTCTCTCACTGTTAACGGCTCTGCTCTCCCTCTTGCTCTATCTATGTAAAGGGCCCCGCTGCTCCTCTCGCCATCTCACTGTTAATGGCCCCACTGCTCCTCTCGCCATCTCACTGTTAATGGCCCAACTGCTCCTCTCGCTCTCTCACTGTTAATGGCCTCGCTGCTCCTCTCACTCTCTCACTGTTAATGGCCCCGCTGCTCGTCTCGCTCTATCAATGTTAATGGCCCCGCTGCTCCTCTCACTCTCTCACTGTTCATGGCTCTGCTCTCCCTCTTTCTCTCTCACTGTTAATGGCCCCGCTGCTCCTCTCGCTCTCTCACTGATATAGGCCCAGCTGCTCTTCTTGCTCTCTCACTGTTAATTGCCCTGCAGCTCCCCTCGCTCCCTCAGTTAATGGCACCGCTGCTCCTCTCGCTCTCTCACTCTTAATAGCCCCGCTGCTCCTCTCGCTCTCTTGCTGTTAATGGCACCGCTGCTCCTCTCGTTCTCTCACTGTTAATGGCCCCGCTGCTCCTCTCGCTCTCTCACTGCTAATGGCCCCGCTGCTCCTCTCGCTCTCTCACTGATATAGGCCCCACTGCTCTTCTTGCTCTCTCACTGTTAATTGCCCTGCAGCTCCCCTCGCTCTCTCAGTTAATGGCACCGCTGCGCCTCTCGCTCTCTCACTGTTAATAGCCCCGCTGCTCCTCTCGCTCTCTCACTGTTAATGGCCCCGCTGCTCCTCTCGCTCTCTCGCTGTTAATGACCCCGCTGCTCCTCTCACTTTTTTACTGTTAATAGCCCCAATGCTCCTCTGACTCTTTCACTTTTAATTTCCCTGCTGCTTTCGATTTACTCACAGTAACATTGCAGATGTAGCGTCGAAGTTGATTTTCCCTTGTTCACCAAATCTGGTAACTCTGTGGAACAGGTTGGTTCTTCAGGAAACTGTTAAACTTTATTATAGGTAAGATTTCAGTGGTTTCACGCTCAACCAGATCTCTCATTGGAAAAACACCGCCCCTTGGATTGTTCTCACTAAGGGCTCACTGACTGGAGCCCCCACAGTATATCATATGTCCTCTGATTGACAGGAGGATGTGACTATACATCCAGTTACCACAGTTACCAAGTATTCTAAATGCAAGTATATTTATGTTGTGCTGGTCAGGTTGTATAATGTGCTGTGTTCTGATCCCAGCTGATGTTTTTACTGGACAAGTTAGATCCCAGAATGGAACCTGGCTTCATAGACCATATTTTTTTAAACTGCAACTGACATTTTAAGAAGATAAAACATTTATTAAAACAGAAACATTAACTATATTACATTAGACAACAAAAAGGTTGGAAAGATTTCAATGCAGGCACCAAGGAAAAAATGATTCACACTCACATTAACCCTTTTATCCCAGCAACACCCTTATAGACCCGGCACTCCAGTGAAGAGATACCACTATTTCCACACCAGGGCTATAGCTGGTTCATTTGCAAAGAAATTTATTTTCCAGTGGACTTCTGAACATTCACTGGAAATCCTTGCACAACTGACATCTCCCTTAAGTTACCCAGAAACTCACTCTAAATTCACTACTACTTTAACTTTAGAACAACACATATGAATTCCTTAAATTCATTTCCCCAGCAGACTGGCCTCATTTGCGGCTAGAGAGAGTCTTAAACCTTTTCTGTCTTCACTCTGTGGTATACACATACCAACTGAGCTAAAATCTGCCTCTCTCTGCGGGTCACTATCTGATCTCCTGTTGCTTGGCTAAAGCACAGTTTTTCTGTACATTTTTGTCTTTATTTTAACTTACCCAAATCCCACTGGTAACCCATCTCTTCACTTCAAGGGTCGTAAAGATTCATTAAAGATGCATGTATTCAAACAGGACCTGGAGACTTCCCCATTCCATCTAAAAAAAAACCCTCAGAGGCAGAATTTTCCCGTTAGCGCATGGGGGCGGGCCCTGCACGACCGCGTGCAAAATAATGCTCGGTGATGTCGGGCGAGCGTCCCGATGTCACTGCACGCCATCACGATATTTCGTTGGGCGGGTGCGTGATGATGTCCGATGCACATCCCCCATTAATTAACTGACCATTTAAGGCTCTTGACTCACCAATCAATGACGATTTTTGGTGACCTTGCAATCTTTGAATTGGCACACAGGCGCAATGAGCAGGCGGGTAGGAGAGATTTGTATAAACCTTATCCACGGGCGGGGTAAGAGGGATCATTGGGGTCGTGAGTGTGCACAGTCAAGTATTTATTTTCAAAATTATTGAAACTTGCCTGTGTGTGATCTGGAATACTTCAAAACGCATTCCAGCTGCTTTGTCTGGTCTCTTAACCTTCTGATCAGCACTCTGCAGTTAGGAATCTTTTGTGAGCCCGCAGGTTTCAGGAAGCCTTCCCTTAGCCTGGGAATGGGAGCTGAACTGTCCACTGGAGGCAGCTGCTCTGAGGAGGAAGAGAGGGCTAGAAGGGGGAGGAGGCCAGGCGTGCACATTCAGCCTCCAGGGGAGCCACCTTTGGGAAGACAGGCACAGGCACAAGGGGCGCAGGGCCAAGATGTAGCCCAAGGCGAAAGGGGCCACAGAAGACGCCACTATCCTGCTGCCAGGGTAAACAGGCAGCGAAGCAGCTACCTCAATATGTCCGAGGTGCAGTGCTGAAGAAGGCACCGGCTCTCAATGGAGACAGTCAACTATACCTGTCAGATGATTGGCCCTGAGATCTCCACTAACTGTGTGGGTGGACACTCCATGCCAGCGGCTCTGAACGTCACAGCTGCCCTCCACTTCTATGCCTCTGGCTCCTTCCAGGGCTCGGTGGGTGATCTTTGTGGTGTCTCCCAATCAGCTGTCCACACTTGTGTGAAGCAGGTTACAGATGCTCTGTTCAGACGGGTATCCACCTTCATCCACTTCCTCTGCAACCTGGCGAGTAAGGCACAGGGAAACAGAGACTTCGCAGCCATTGCTGGCTTCCCCCGCGTCCAGGGTCCACCATCCAAGAACAGAAGCTCAGCATTGGTACAATACGTGCCACGGCACCACAAGGGCTGTGGTGGAGAAAACCATCGATGTTCTCAAGATGCGCTTCCGTTGCCTGGACTGCTTGGGGGGCGCACTCCAGCACCCCCCAGATCGCGTCTCTCTGATAGTGGTAGCATGCTACGCTCAGCACAATCTTGCGCTAGAAAGGACTGGATGCAGTTGACGATGAAGACCTTGATGCCCTGAATGAGGCTGCACATGATGAATACAGCAGTGGCTCAGAGGATGAGGAAGCACAGGGCGATGATGAGGGGCAGAACGATGACCCGCATTTACACCAAGGAGGCAGGGACACCCGGGACAATTTAATCCAAAGAACCTTCAGCTAGTTCCACACACATGGATCAGCAGGAACAGCATTGCCTGGCACTTCCACACGTGGCACTTAGGTGCCACATCTTCCACCTGTTCTGCTGCAAATAAGGGCTTAGTACAGAAACATCAATGTCCACTCAAACACTCATGATAAATATGTGAAAAAGAAAAATGCACCACAAACAAAAGACCCTCAGCCATGGTTACAAAGGTGGACTTTATTTTGTCCAAAACGAAAACACACACCACTTGTTAGCGATCACAAAATATGCGTCCCTATTCTAAAGCCAACACAAAATCACCAATGACATAACCGTGGAGTGCCTAAGGTGCCTTATACTTATGTTTTTGGGTGCTACGTCTAGGTGCCGCCCCATCGCTCGGAGTGGCTTAAGAGACAGCTTGCTGACTCTGCTGTCCTATTGGGCTCGATGACCGTGGCGCGCGTCCTCTGGCCCGTGGAGCCTGTGATGGCCCCACATGGGAGGGAGTGGCCAGTTCCAGAACTGTCACCTCCCCAGTTGCCGCAGCCTCAATGGAAGAAATGTTGACTGGCGGAGGAGCTGCTGCCCTCATCTGGAGCACCGTGAGAGGAGCTCGCAGCAATGGCAGGCAGCTGCTGCGCTGACGTGTGGTCCAAATCTACCTCCCTGCTCAACGCAGATGCATGGGCACTGAGTGCCAGCGCTTGGAAAACACCACTTGTGGCCAGTTCCGTTGTGAGGGCTTGCAGGTCAGAGCGTAACCCAATCATATTTTGATTCATTTGGTGGAAGCCCATCTCTATGAGAGTCGCCAATCTCTCATTGAAGGAAGCCTGAAGCTCTGCCCTGAGGCGGAATCTTCATGTGCACTCTGCCTAGACTCCTCCGTCGCAGAAAGCATCTGAACCATTCCCTCATGCAACCCTGCCAGATGCAAACGCACTTCCTGCTGCCTGTCCTGCAGCTGCTGCATTGGTGACAACTCCAGAGGCACGTCATCAGTGCCGGACTCAGCATGTGCCTCGTCCCCTGCAGCCCTCCGGCTGCTGGCGCCATCGGCACTCTTTGCCCCTACCACCTCCTCCAGCGATCGTGATGTGCCCTCTCCACTGAGACCTGGGACACTAGCCGACGGTAAAGTCCCCACCGAGGTGTGTGTGTCGGCGCTGGTGCCTGGCTAGCTGAAAAGATGTGCCGCAAGTTGCACTTGTTGGCCCTCAGGTGTGGAGGGGGGGCTGCGGTGCGGACGTGTGGGTCGCTCTGGTGGTGGTGCTGAAATTAACAACAAGGACGGTGCATCAGTTAGCGTACATTCACTTCAACCTTTCATCCCTTTCCCCCCACCCTCATAAGTCACTCACCCTTCAAGACCGTAAGGAGAAGAACATTGGTGAGGTGAAAAAGAGTCATGACGGGCCCCAACCATTAAATGCACATGCAGACAGGCTGGTCAGATGGCCTCAGGAATGCCACATGGCTTGTTATGAACCATAGGCGTGGGGAGAGTGCAGAGGTACCTGACCTGGATGCATTGTGCCCTGGATAGTTGCAGGGCTGAGGAAACATCGCAAACAGTAGCGACATTTGCCATCGATCACAGGAGATTGAGAGGTCACATTATTGGCCTTCATTCCGTAAGGAGGGGCATAGACCGGCAGAAGGCAACATTTCCCCTTGGCACAGGGATGAGTAACATGGTGGCATTCATCTAAGTTGAGTGCCATGAGGTTCACAGCTGAGGTGCTGAGGACCTTTTGGACAAAGTAGTGTGGGGCGCACTGGCTGAAAGGGTGCAGGAGGTCCCAAACTCCCTAAGATGGAATAAGTCTTTGACTGTGCAGCAGCGATCCAATGGCATGTTAGACCATGGAGATAGTGGTCACAAATGGGATAAGGTGACTTTGGAAGGTGGTGGAGATGTGATTCCTCAAGGGGACGAGGGTCCCTTCTGTATGACCCACACGTCAGAATGTATCATTCAGTGAATGAGCATTGTTTCAGCATTAACAATTGCAGCAACCATCAGTGCTTTGGATGGTGGGCAGACAGAGTGGGTGGGACTGTGGACATCAAATATCTGGCTGCTGGACCCCAGCCTCGCCGCCCCTGGCTGCCCTGGCCTCCGGCCTCCTGCCCAGCTCTATGGCCTGCTCTTCAAAGGGTGTGAGGCGCTGGAGGAAGCCGCGCCCACCTCCAGTTCTCTGACAATCCCGGGCATTGTGGTGAGTTTTTGCCTGAAAAACAGAGAAGAGGATTTATTGAGGCTGATCATGTACTCTGCACGTGCACGCCGCACCCCAACCACAGTGGCCCATCTGAGACCTCCAGCGGCTCCTGTCCACACTACTGGTGATGAGTCCCCAGAAGATAGTACGGCTGGTCACAAACCCCTCCCCCAACAGCCACCTTGGACACATTCAGCGTCCATCACTTTGAATATCACACGGCTCTTAGCGCTCATGGCAAGGAGGCGCAACTAGGTGCGGCGCCAAGGCCAGCAGATGGCACTTGCCCAAAACACATTGAGGCTCCCCTTGCACCATCTCATTAGCATCAATATGACATGTGTTGGAGTTCTGAGTGTGTGTCGTGCGGCTTCCCCTGCAGGTTGCTTCCAGATTACTCAAATGCCACAAATACCAACATATGCTGCGGGGAGAACCCTTCTTCTCCTCAACCACTACGGCTGGCGTAAGCATGGTCAGTAGCCATTTGCCCACCCAGCGTGCAACAGATGCCCTCTGCAGTAACAACAGCAAGACATGGTGGGGGGGGTCAAAGGCTAAGGCTGCCTTCTGGGTCAAATGGCCAAGACCGACATGGTACTCACCCGTCCAGAGCACAGCAAATCATTGAATCTTTGCCTGCACTGGGTGCCAGTGCGCCGCACATCATCATGGGTGCTTACAGCATCACCCACCTCCTCCAATGCCTGGCTGGTGACATAGGGGGCCCTCCTCCTCCCATCCTCTGGATACAGAATGTGCCGATGGATGCCCGCCTCTTGCAGGAGGACAGCAAGGCATGCATCGGAAAATCGAGGGGCATAGCCTGCCCCCCCTCCTCCTGCTCATGCTGCTGTCCACTTGGACCTCCCGCCCTCTCTCCATGAGTGGCCATGGTGCCTCAAGCAGGCTGCCTGGCCACTCTTTAAACAGGCTGCCTGTTCCCCATTGGAATCAGCAGTCTGAGGCTGCCCGCCCCCGCGACTATTTTCCCGTTCTCCACGGGAGTCACAAAGCCACGGGGCGGGCCTTAATTGGCCCGCCCGTGGAAAATGGCGGCGCAGCCCGTTTCGCCAGCGGCAATCGGCCTCCTGCCCGCCGCTGAGCTGGTTGGGCCCACTCGACCGACGAACGTAAAATTCTGCCCAAAGTCTCCTTTTCCACAGCTGAGTAATTCCTCTGACACAAATTTAAATTTCGAAAGAAGTAGCTGACCAGCCATTCGATCCCCATCTCACCCTCCTATAATTAAGCTGCACCAATACCCACATCGCTGGCATCAACAGCGTGTTTAAATGGTTTAGCATAATTTGGTGATGCTAAAACCGGTGCAGTAGTCAGTACAGCTTTCAAAGTGTCAAAGGCACACTGAGGCTTCTCTGCTGATTCAAATCCTTTGCCTTTCTTTAACAAGCTTGTCAGGGAAGCTTCTCCAGTGCTGAAATTCGGAATGAGCTTACGATAAAATCCACTCATGTCAATATACGGCAAAATCTCTCGTTTTGGTTTAGGCACAGGAAAATCCAAGATAGCCCTTATTTTTGCATTTCTAGGTGCTCCTTGGGCCTTGTCCCACAGTGTAGCCCGAACAAGTCACTTTTACTTTGACAAATTCAGGCTTTGCCAAAGTTATGACCAAATTGGCTCTTTGTAATCGATCAAACAATTCATTCAAGTGTTGTAAATGTTCTTCCCAGGTTTGGCTGAAATAACTAAATCATCAATATATACAATACAGTTGTGTAATCCTTCACTGACCTTGCTGGTTAATCTTTGAAAAGTTGCTTGTGCACTCTTCCCTAGCTTGCGCTTACTTCTCTGGGTTGAGTCTGTAAGGCTGCTGCTTTATGGCCAGAATTTAACTTTTGGTGGGTGGACGCGCTCCTGGTACAAACAAAATACCGCAAAATGACGTCGGGCGAGCAACCTGGCGTCATCCTGCACGCAAGCAACACTCAGGTTGGCGGGCGCACACGGGTGTCGGAGCCACCCCACCAAGAATTAAAAGGCCACTTAAAGCCATTAAAAAGGCAATTGATTGCGATTTTACTTTGCCCTTGCCATTTTGCACTTGTCACACGGGCAAAACGAAACCTCACCCAAGGGCGAGATTAAAAGGGGCAGCAGCATTGCCAATGTGAGTAGTGAGGTTTTTAGGAGATAGTTTGCTGCTGGTTGCTTATTTGAACTTGACAGCTTCATCTCTGTTCTGAACTTCAGTCTTAGCATTTCTAGGCTTCATTTCAGGACTCATTGACGTCTCCAAGGCCTCCAGGAGGGTTTTGACCACATGGACCTGTCCAAGCACCAGACAGCCTACTGTTACCCTGGTAATGGGGATTGTGGTCTCCGCTGGTGGCACCTCCTCTGAGGAGGAAGAGAGGGGCAGAAGGGAGAGGAGGTCAGGTGTCCCTATGCAGCTTCCAGAGGAGTGACCTGTGGGAAGAGAGGCGCAGGCACAAGGAGTGCAGGGCGAACAGGAAGTCCAAGGTGGAAGGGGCTGCAGTAGACACCACTATCCTGCTGCCAGGGTTTACAGGCGGCTCTGCAGCTACCTCAATATGTCCGAGATGCAATGCCAAAGGAGGCTCCACCTCCCCAGTGAGACAGTGAGCTTCATTTGCCAGATGTTTGGGCCTCAGATCACCACCAACTGTGTGGTTGGACACCCCATGCCAGTGATTCTGAAGGTCACAGTGGCCCTCAACTTCTATGCCTCTTTCCAGGGGTCAGTGGGGGATCTGTGTCGAGTCTCCCAATTAGCTGTCCACAGTTGCATCAACTGGTAACAGAAGCTCTGTTCAGGCAGGTAATGACATTCATTTATTTCCACACGGATGAGGCCAGCCAGACAGAGTGAGCCAGAGGGTTTGCAGCGATTGCTGGGTTCCCCCGCATCCAGGGTGCAATCAACTGCACATACGTGGCCATCAAGGCACCAACGGGTCAGCCGGGTGCCTCCGTCAACAGGAAGGGATACCATTCGATAAACGTCCAGATAGTTTATGACCATGTGACAGAGATTCTGCAAGTCTGTGCAAGGTACCCTGGCAGCTCCCATGAGGCGTACATCCTGAGACACTCCAAGGTGCCGAGGCTTTTCACTGCTGCAGCTCGACTGGATGGATGTCTGCTGGGTGACAAGGGCTATCCACTGAAAAAGTGGCTTATATCACCTCTCTGCCACACAAGAACAGAGGCAGAGCAGCGTTATAATAGGAGTTTTGCCTCCACAAGGGACCATAGGTCTTCTGAAGATGCCTGGACCATCCACGGGGAGCTTGAGGCAGCTCCACAGGCTACAGATGATGAAGAGGAGCTCAGTGTGGATGTGGAGGCAGACCTCTGGATTCTTCAGGGAGGCAGAGGCACCAGGGACGCTTTTATCCAACGCTCTTTCAGCTAGGCTGCCAAAGGTCTACTTCCATCTCATGCCAGGGCTGCCACCTCCATCTCGGATGTCTGAAATGACCCTTTCATTTGAATCCAAAGTCCACTCAATGCCTGTGCAATAAAGCTTAGAGCCACTCACGTCCAGCATCAGATACTGGCGTATACTGTACCTACAAAACAAGTGAAGGATACTCAAGCCATTAGGACAAAAGCAACATTTATATCATGTTGGCACTCACATCAAATGAACATAACAATATCTGGTGTTAATGGTCGCACCAGTAAACAGATTAATAAAACAGAAGATCATCCGTGAACAGCCCCTCTTGTGCTCATGGTGCCTTAAACTTATGGTTGTGAGTGCTGCATCTTGTTGCTCACTATCCCCCCGCCACACACACACACACACTGGCAGCAGCATTGGAGACAGCTGCTGACTGTGCTGTCCTGTTGGCCTTGATGACCTTGGCGGTCGTCCTCTAGCCTGTGGGGCCTATACTGGCTCCACCTGGGTGGCTACGGCTGTGCTCTCCCCAGTCATCGCAGCCTCATCAGATGTCACAGTCACTGACAGAGGGGCTGAGGAGCTGCTGCCGTCATCCAGGGCACCCTGTGGGGAGACCACAGAGATGACAAGTAGTTCATGTGCTAATATGAGGTTGCTCTGGACCCCTTGTATGCCAATGATAGATGGGCATCCCGCTGGGATACTGGGTGCCTCATCCATCTCTCACACTGGCACTGACCTCCTGAGGTCATTGCTAGTGCGAAGGCTTGCAGGTCCAAGCACATCCCCAGGAACCCCTGATTCTGTCCTTGGAGCTGCCTCTCCATAAGAGTCACCACTCTCTCAATGGAGGAGGCAGTGCGCTCAGTGATGATAGTCAATGCAGTGCTCATACTCCTCATGGACTCCCTCACAACAGAGACCATGGCATGCATACCCTCTCTGCCAGATCCTCTCACACATCCTGCTGGACATCCAGCATCTAATCAGCCTAATGGGCGACTCCAGAGGCCCATTATCTGCCTTCGACTCAGCATCGTCCTGGTCTCCAGCAGCCCTCTGATTGCCGGTGCCCGGGCACTCTCTATTTCCTCCTGCTCCTCAAGCGAGTGTGAAGTGCCCCCAACGCTATGCACCAACATTCCAGCAATTGATCTAATGCCCATGAGGTGCTGGTATCTGTGCTGGTGCTTAGGGCAGAGAGTGGATATGACACAGGTGCATCTAAAGCCCAGTGGTCCTCTGGTGTCAAGGGTGGCTCTTTGTCTCCTGCGTTCGTGGGCAAGCTGGCGATTCTAAGGGAGAACAACGACATGTCATTAGTTTAAGTCATCACACTGTCACTGTGAATGCCAGGCACCCTGGTGAGACAATGGAGATCTGCATCATGGTGCCATCGTCTTTCAATGATCAATGGGGACTCCAGGTTTGAGGCTCCCATTAATGATGAGACTACACAAGAATGTGTGCACAATCCGACACTCTCACCTCTGTGCACTGCACTCTTACTTCCATCAGAGATCGCTGCCTCTCCACGACTGCCTGACCAAGGTGGGTGGCGGCACTCCAGCTCCAAGGCATCCATCTCATATCACCTCAGAATCAGGAGGTTTGGGGGGCCTCTGCCTGTATTAGTTCTTTCATTGGTGTTATGTCATCTATTCTCCTGAACTGCCAAAGGAGCATTGCTTTGTCCACTCTCTAGCTGCAGTCCCGTTGCAGCCTGGCAAACACACCCTCCCCTCCACCTCTCCCCCCCCCCCCCCCCCCCCCCCCCACCCCCTCCCCACCTCCCGGGGCACCTTGCAGGGCATATCTGAGTTGTGGAGCTCGAGCCGCAAGGCACTCAGGTCAAGCAGCCAAGTTTCATCCCCTCGGCTAGTTCCGGTGTAATCAAACCCTAACACCTCTGAGCTCCACAGGAGGGCAGCCAGTCCTTAACACTTCTCCACACTGATCTATGCCAACTCGGTACATACATAAATACATACATACAAACAAAGAGCAGGAGTAGGCGATTCAGCCCCTCCAGTCTGCTCCACCATTTAATAAGATCATGGCTGATCTGATAGTAATCTGAAACCTGCATCCCACCTACCCCCTTGCTCACCAAGAATCTATCCACCTCTGCCTCAAAAATATTCAAGCACTCTGTTTCCACTGCCTTTTCAGGAAGAGAGTTCCAAAGACTCACGACCCACGGACTGAAAAGAATTTCACCTCATCTGTGTTTTAAATGGCTGACCCCTTATTTTTAAACAGTGAGCCCTCGTTCTAGATTTTTCCACAAGAGGAAACATCCTCTCCACATCCACCCTGTCAAGTCCCTTCAGGACCTTATATGTTTCAATCAAGTCGCCTCTTACTTTTCTAAACTCCAGTGGATACAATCTAGTCTGTCCAACCTTTCCTCATAAGACAACCCCTTCATTCCAGGTATTAGTCTGGTGAGCCTTCTCTGAACTGCTTCCAACGTATTTACATCCTTCCTTAAATAAGGTGACCAATACTGTACACAGTACTCCAGTTATGGTCTAACTAGTGCCCTGTACAATTAAAGCATAACCTCCCTATTTTCATATTCAATTCCCCTTGCAATAAATGATAACATTCTATTAGCTTTCCTAATGACTTGCTGGACTTGCATACTTTTTGTGATTCATACACAAGGACACCCAGATTTCTCTGCATCTCAGAGCTCTGCAATCTCTCACCATTCAAATAATATGCTTCTCTTTTATTCTTCCTGCCAAAATGGACAATTTCACATTTTCCCACATTATACTCCATTTGCCAGATCTTTGCCCACTTACTTAAACTATCTATGTAGCATTCTTATGACTTCTTCACAACTTACTTTCCTACCTATCTTTGTATCATCAGCAAATTTGGCAACCATCTCTTCAATCCTTTCTTCCAAGTCATTTATATAAATTGGAAGCAGTTGAGGTCCCAGCACTAATCCCTGTGACACACCACTTATTACATCTTGCCAACCTGAAAAAGACCCATTTATGCCGACTCTCTGCTTCCTGTTAGCTAGCCAATCTTCTATCTGTGGTGCAAGGGTCAAGGATGTGTCAGAGCGGCTACAGGGCATTCTGAAGGGGGAGGGTGAACAGCCAGTGGTCATGGTACACATTGATACAAACGACATAGGTAAACAAAGGGATGAGGTCCTAAAAGCAGAATATAGGGAGTTAGGAAGTAAGTTGAAAAGTAGGAACTCAAAGGTAGTGATCTCAAGATTACTACCAGTGCCACGTGCTAGTCAGAGTAGAAATAGCAGGATATATCGGATGAATATGTGGCTGAAGAGATGATGTGAGGGGGAGGGTTTCAGATTCCTGGGACATTGGGACTGGTTCTGGGGGAGGTGGGACCAATACAAACTGGATGGGTTACACCTGGGCAGGACCAGGACTGATGTCCTCGGGGGAACATTTGCTAGAGTGGTTGGGGAGGGTTTAAAATAAAATGGCAGGGGGATGGGAACCCATGCAAGGAGTCAGAGGAGCGGGAATCTAGGACAAGAACAAGAGACGGAAAGGGAAATAACAAAAGTGATAGGCAGAGAAATAAAGTGCAAGAATCAAACAGGGCCTCAGTGAAAAATAGTGGGAACAGGACAAGTATTGTTAAAAAGATAAGCCTTAAGGCTTTGTGCCTTAACGCAAGGATTATTCACAATAAAGTGGATGAATTTACAGTGCAAATAGATGTAAACAGGTATGATATAGTTGGGATTACGGAGACATGGCTGCAGGGTGACCAGGGATGGGAACTGAACATCCAGGGGTATTCAGTATTTACGGAGGACAGAAGAAAAGGAAAAGGCGGTGGAGTTGCATTGCTGGTTAAAGAGGAAATTAACGCAATAGTGAGGAAAGATATTAGTTCCGACAATGTGGAATCTGTATGGGTAGAGCTGAGAAATACTAAGGAGCAAAAAACATTAGTGGGGGTTGTATGTAGGCCCCCAAACTGTAGTGGTGATGTTGGGAATGGCATTAAACAGGAAATTAGGGACGCATGCAATAAAAGAACATCTGTAATTATGGGTGACTTTAATCTGCATATACATTGGGCAAATCAAATTAGTAACAATACCGTAGAGGAGGAATTCCTGGAGTGTATACGGGATGGTTTTCTGGACGTTGAGGAACCAACCAGAGAACAGGTCATCCTAGACTGGGTATTGTGTAATAAGAAAGGAATAATTGGCAATCTAGTTGTGCAAGACCCCTTGGGGATGAGCAACCATAATATGATAGAATTCTTCATCAAGATGGAGAGTGACATGGTTGATTCTAAGACTTGGGTCCTGAATCTTATTAAAGGAAACTACAATGGTATGAGGCGCGAGTTGACTGTGATGGATTGGGAAATGTTACTTAAAGGGATGATGGTGGATAGGCAATGGCAAACATTCAAGGAGCACATGGGTGAACTGCAACAATTGTTTACTCCTGTCTAGCGCAAAAGTAAAACAAGAAAGGTGGCCAAACCGTGGCTTACAAGGGAAATTAGAGATAGTATTAGATCCAAGGAAGAGGCATACAAATTGGCCAGAAAAAAACAACAGACCTGAGGATTGGGAACAGCTTAGAATTCAGCAAAGGAGGACCAAGGGATTGATTAAGAAGGGGAAAATACAGTACGAGAGTAAGCTTGCAGGGAACATAAAAACTGACTGTAAAAGTGTCTATAGGTATGTGAAGAGAAAAAATATTGGTGAAGACAAATATAGGTTCCTTACAGTCAGAAATAGGGGAAATTATAATGGAGAACAAAGAAATGGCTGCCCAACTAAATACACACTTTGGCTCTGTCTTCACAAAGGAGGACACAAATAACATGCCTGAAATGCTGGGGAACACAGGGTTTAGTGAGAGGGAGGAACTGAAAGAAATCAGTATCAGTAGGGAAATGGTGTTGGGGAAATTGATGGGATTGAAGGCCGATAAATCCCCAGGGCCTGATAATCTACATCCCAGAGTATTTAAGGAGGTAGCCCTAGAAATAGTGGATACATAGGTGGTCATCTTCCGAGATTCTATAGACTCTGGAACAGTTCCTACAGATTGGAGGGTAGCTAATGTAACCCCACTATTTAAAATGGGAGGTAGAGAGAAAACGGGGAATTATAGACCTGTCAGCCTGACGTCGGTAGTGGGGAAAATTCTAGAGTCCATTATAAAAGATTTAATACCTGAGCACTTGGAAAACAGTGGCAGAATCGGACAGAGTCAGCATGGATTTATGAAAGGGAAATCATGCTTGACAAATCTATTGGAATTTTTTGAAGATGTAACTAGTAGAGCTGATGAGGAGGAGTCAGTAGATGTAGTTTATTTGGACATTCAGAAAGCTTTCGACAAAGTCCAACATAAGAGATTAGCATATAAAATGAAAGCGCATGGGATTGGGGGTAGTGTATTGAGATGGATATAAAACTGGTTGGCAGACAGGAAACAAAGAGTAGGAATAAACAGGTCTTTTTCCGAATGGCAGGCAATGACTAATGGGGTACCGCAGGGATCGGTGCTGGGACCCCAGCTATTCACAATATATATTAATGATTTAGATGAGAGAACTAAATGTAATATCTCCAAATTTGTAGATGACACAAAGCTGGGTGGGAGGATGAGCTGTGAGGAGGATGCAGAGATTCTGCAGTGTGATTTGGACAAGCTGAGTGAATGGGCAAATGCATGGCAGATGCAGTATAATGTGGATAAATGTGAGGTTATCCACTTTGGTAGCAAAAACAGGAAGGCAGATTATTATCTGAATGGCCATAAATTGAGAGAGGCGAATGTGCAATGGGACCTGGGTACCCTTGTACACCAGTCGCTGAAGGTAAGCATGCAGGTGCAGCAGGCGATAAAGAAGGCAATTGGTATGTTGCCTTCATAGCAAGAGGATTCGAGTACAGGAGCAGGGATGTCTTGCTGCAATTATACAGGGCCTTGGTGAGACCACATCTAGAATATTGTGTGTAGCTTTGGTCTCCTTATCTGAGGAAGGATGTTCTCGCTATAGAGGGAGTGCAGCGAAGGTTTACTGGGCTGATTCCTGGGATGGCGGGACTGACATATGAGGAGAGATTGAGTGGGTTAGGATTATATTCACTGGAGTTCAGAAGAATGAGGGGGGATCTCATAGAAACTTATAAAGTTCTAACAGGACTAGACAGGGTAGATGCAGGAAGGATGTTCCCGATGGTGGGGGAGTCCAGAACCAGGAGTCACAGCTTGAGGATATGGGGTAGACCATTTAGGACTGAGATGAGGAGAAATTTCTTCACCCAGAGAGTGGTGAGTCTGTGGAATTTGTTGCAGCAGAAAGTAGTTGAGACCAAAACATTGTATGTTTTCAAGAAGGAGTTAGATATAGCTCTTGGGGCGAAAGGGATCAAAGGATATGGGGAGAAAGCAGGCTATTGAGTTGGATGATTAGCCATGATCATAATGAATGGCGGAGCAGGCTTGAAGGGCTGAGTGGCCTACTCCTGCTCTTATTTTTTTATGTTTCCATGTTTAATATGTGTCCCCCTTTACCATGAGCTTTTATTTTCCGCAATAACCTTTGATGTGGCATCTTATCAAATGATTCTGGAAACCCAGGTATAGTACATCCACCGGTTCCCCTTTTTCCACAGCACGTGTTACTCCCTCAAAGAACTCCAATAAGTTGGTTAAACACGATTTCCCTTTCACAAAACCATGTTGACTCTGCCTGTTTACCTTGAGCTTAACCAAGTGCCCTACTATTTAATAACAGCTTCTAACATTTTTCCTACGACAGATGTTCAGCTAACTAACTTGTAGTTTCCCGCTTTCTGTCTCCCTCCCTTTTTGAATAATGGAAGATTTGCTACCTTCCAATCTAATGGGACCTTCTCTGAATCTAGGGAATTTTGGAAAATTAAAACCAATGCATCGACTATCTCACTAACTACTCCTTTTAAGACCCTTGGATGAAATCCATCAGGACCCCAGCCCTTGTCAGGCCACGGCTCCAACAATTTACTTCTTTGATGACTTTAATTTTCCTGACTTCCTTCCCCACTTCCACTTCCTGGTTTATAGCTGCTTCTGGGATGTTACTTGTATCCTCTATAGTGAAAGATGAAGCAAAATACCTGTTCATTTCATCTGCCATCTCCTTGTTTTCCATTATCAATTCCCAAGACTCAATTTCTACAAGACCAACGCTCACTTTGTTAGCTCTTCTTTTTTAAATATTTACAACAACTCCTAATATCTGTTTTTATATTTCTGGCTAGCTTTCTCTCGTACTCTAATTTTTCCCTCCTTAGTAGTCCTTTAGTCATTCTTTGCTCTTCTTTATATTCTGTCCAATCTTCTGACCTGCCACTTGTCTTGGCATAATTATATACTTTTTCTTTAAGTTTGATACTATCTTCAGCCTTTCTAGTTAACCACAGATGATGTGTTTGTCCCTTGGACTTTTTCTTACTCATTGGAATGTACCTATTCTGTGCATTCTGAAATATCCCCTTAAATATTAGCCACCGCATCTCTATTGACCTATCCCTTAACCTAATTTGCGAATTCACTTTAGCCAGCTCAGCTTTCATGACCTCGTAATTGCCCATATTTAAGTTTAAAAACTTAGTCACAGACTCAATCCTCTCTCCCTCAAACTGAATTTAAAATTAAATCATATTATGATTGCTGCTACCTAGGGGTGCCTTCACTACAAGATCATTAATTACTCCCATCTCATTGCACAATACTAGGTCTACTGCAGCCTGCTCTCAGGTTGGCTCCAGAACATGCTGTTCTAAGAAACTATCCCAAACACATTCAATGTACTCCTCATTTAGGCTATCTTTGCCCATCTGACTTTTCCAATCTATATGTAAATGTAAATGTCCCATGGTTATCGCCATACCTTCCTGACAAGCTCCAATGATTTCTCCCTTTATGCTCCATTCTAACATGTAGTTACTATTAAGGGGCCTGTACACGACTCCCACAAGTGACTTCTTGCCTTTACCATTTCTCATCTCTACCCAAACCGTTTCCACATCCTGGTTTCCTGAACCTAGGTCATCCCTTTCTATTATGCTAATACCATCATTGACTAACAGAGCCACCCCTCTGCCTTTTCCTTGCTTCCTGTCCTTCCAGAATATCCTGTACCCTTCAATATTCAGGATCCAATCCATGTCCTGCAGCCATGCCTCCGTAGTGGCTATCAAATTGTAATTATTTATTTCTATGCACGCTCTCAGTTCCTTTGTGTTGATTCGAATGCTTACATGCATTCAGATACAGAGCCTTTAGTTTTATCATTTTATTCTTTTTATAACCTCTGGTTTCATCTGTTGATTTACTGAGAGATTTGTACTCTCTATCTCTTCCTGTCACAGTCTGTTTTTCATTTCATGTAATAATACCTTTTCTTTTTGTCTTGCCTCTGCTCTTTGAATTACCACATCTTCCCAAATTTGATCTCATGCCCCCACTATTTAGGTTAAAATCCTCTCTACTTCCTTAGTTTTGCTGCTCACAAGAACACCGGTCTCAGCAAGGTTCAGTTGTATACCGTCCCAACAGCACAGTTCCCATTTTCCCCAGTACTGGTGCCAGTGCCCCACAAACTGGAACCCACTTCTCCCACACCAGTCTTTAAGCCACACATTCATCTGCCTAATCTGTTTTGTCCTATGCCAATTTGCACATGGCTCAGGTAATAATCCAGAGATTATGACCTTTGAGGTCATAGCTTCTTAGCTTCTTAATTTGGTGCCTGGGTCCTCATACTGATTATGCAGAACCTCTTTCTTTGTCATGCCTATGTCATTGGTACCTGCATGGATCACGACAACTGGGCCCCTCCCCCTCCCACTGCAAAGTCCACTCCAGCCCTGAGCAGATGTCCCGCACCCTGGCACCGGGCAGGCAAAGGGCCATCTGGACTCATGCTTTTTGCTGCAGAGAAGGGCATCAATCCCTCTGACTATATTACTCGCAGTCACCACTACATTCCTTATTGCTCCTCCCACTTGAATGGCTTCCTGTACCATAGTGCCATGGCCTACACCCGCACTCTCATCCAAAGAAGCTGAAAAAACCTCAAACCTGTTGGACAATTGTATAAGCTGATGCTCCTGCACTCCTGCCTTCTGAGTCCCCATACCTACCTCACTTGCAGTCACACTCTCCTGTCCCTGACCACTGACCAAATCAGAAGATCCTGTCCTAAGAGGTGTCACTGCCTCCTGGTACAAAGATTCCAGTTAACTTTCCCCCTCCCTGATGCATCGCAGTGTCTGTATTTCAGCCTCCAGTTCATGAGCTGAAGTTGCTCAAACTTCAGACGTGTTTGCCCTGGATCAAACTGGCATCCAAGAGCTCCCATATGCTACAGCTGTGACACATCACCTGCCCTGCCATTCTTAATATGTTCTAATTAACTATTTAATTATTTTATTCAATTATATATATTTACTTTGCTTTTATATATTTTATTACCCTTACCACCAGTTGCTAGACTACTTTGAACCTTAGGGATAGAATAAACCTTAGTCACTTACAAGATACTCACCAAATAACTAGCTTCTTCTCGGTCTCTGTCTCACTCAGGCTGAAGTCTCCCCGCGCTCATCGTGTGCATCTTCCCTTGCCGAGCGCAGCAGATTGTTGAACCTTCTGCGGCACTGCACCCACGTGTGCTGCATAACGTCATGGCCACTGACCTCGGCTGCCGCCTCCTCCCAGGCTTTTTTGATCAGGTGCGCTGGCCTCCTCCTGCCACCCCTGGGTACTAGAGTGTCCCGCCTGACACCAGCCTCCTACAAAGGATCATGAGACACTCGTCCGAGAAACGGTGGGCCGATTTCCCACCTGACCTGCCCTCCCGCCTGAAGTCTCCAGCCACTGGTGAAGCCATTGTTTGAATAAAATGCTTTCCTTGACAGACTCCAAAGATTCTGCCCTGGCAGGCTTCAGGGAACTGCCTCTGCTGGTTTTAAGTGCCCACGGGTTGCCATTGGACCCAGTACATGATAGGCTTCCACCTCCTACTGGCCCTTCTCGACCATTGAGAAGACATGTTTTACGCTAAGCAGACCTTAATTGGCCGTCCAGCATCAAACTGCATTTGCAATGCGACCCGTGGTCGGGTGCAGATTCCACACCTGCTCCTGCCAACTTAGCATTCATGCCAAGTATGAAATTCAGGCCATTGTATCCAGCAACAAAATTTTGAGCTTTGGCATTTTTATTTGCTCTAGCTTTCATTGTTGAGCAAGTTTCAAATTCTCTTTGACCAACTCACATGCTTTGGTTAATCTTTCCTGGAAATTTGACACATCGGTCAAAAGCGTAGTCTCTGAACTTTAATTTTTAAATTTTTCTTTATTTAATTGATGTGCTCCACTCATCTCATGCCCATATACCAGTTAAAAAGGACTGAATCCTGTGAACTTGTTAGTGGTATCACTAATGGCAAACAGTACAATTGGAATACCTTTATCCCAATCATTTGGGCATTCCTGGCAATAGGCTTTCATCATGCCATCTTTCTAATGTTTCTAGTGAATGTGGACGATAAGCTAAAGATTTAAATTTATTATTCCCAAACTATTCATTATCTCTTTGAATATTTGTGACATAAAATTTGAACCTTCATCTGATTGTACTTCCTTAGGTAATCCATATCTTGTAAAGAATTGAACCAACTTTTCCACTACCGTTTTCGCCAAAGCCACTGTCTCTTGTTGAAACATCCATAATTATTGAAAGATGCTGATTCCCACATCTGGTTTTAAGTAGGGATCCTACACAATCTATTAAGACCCTGCTAAATGGTTCTTCAAAAGCTGGTATCAGAATTAAGGGCGCAGGTTTAAGCGATGATACTACCTGATATGTATGACATGTCTGGCAGAATTTAAACACATCTTCATGCAATCCTGGCCAATAAAATTACTTTAGCACTTTGACCTGTGCTTTCCAAATACCTAAATGACCTGCATTTGGAATTTTGTGAGCCACTTGTAAAATTTAATTACACAAGATGGAACTTCCACCTGACAAACAACTGCCCATTCCTCATGTATTTGAGGTGATCTCCATTTCCTCATTAGCACTTTGTCTTTTAAATAATAACACTCAAGTATTTATTCTGATTCAGTCTCTGAGTAGGCTATTTGACACAGCACCCTCAACTCAGGATCAGCCTGTTGCATTTCTGCTAAAGGAGATGGGTCAAATATGTCAGCCTCATTCTCTTTACATTCCCCTTATTTGCTTAAGTTTTCAAAAGTAGTGTCAGATAACTGAATTTCTGTTATCTCACTTTTGTATAGCTTCTTCTTCTTCCTGTCTATTTTATGGGTCTGAGACCCAGTCACTACACAGTCAGGAAGCAATCTAGGGTGCTCCTTCTGTAGAACCTCAGTTTCTCTCACTTCCATTGGTTGTTCCAACATCCTCAGTGAGGCTAATACTTTTGAACCAATCAAGTCATTCCCCAAGATAAAGTCAATTCCTTTATAAGGATTTGATGCACTCCTCCAAGTGCAATTTCTCCACTTACTAAGTCACTCTTTAATCCAACTCTATATAATGAGATGAGTTTATAACCTCCATATATACCTCTAGTTATTTTTTTCCTTCATTAGCCCTACTGGAAGACAACTTGTATCATCAGCCAATATCAGTGACTGGCTCCAGTGTCTCTCAATATCTTTATTGATTTGCCTGCTTGATTAGAAGAATAAGGGAATACCTCTCCTCTATAAACAAAATCTTTAACCTTTTCCATAACTTGTTTACTTGGAGGAGTAAGGGAACACATCTCCCTATGAGATAACATATCCAGAACCTTCAGTAGCCTGACTCTCTTTAACAGTAACCAAAGAAAGATTTTGTTGACCATCCTGAGCCATATCCCCTTTCCAATTGGTTCTGAAGGGATGCATTTCACCTGCACCTGCTACAGTTTCAATACTCATTTCCTTTCCTGATATAACCTTTTGCTGAGGATTCCTTATGTGTTCCTACCACTGCAACAGGCCTCCCATTTAATTTCCAGCAATTACTTTTAGTGCGTCCAGTTTTATTACAATGGAAGCGTATTATTTTTTACGTCACTTTCAAGTTCTAGCCTATCTCATAGGTGAGTGCGCACAACCTTGCGCAGTGTTCGCAAGCATCGCCTGTAGGACATCAAGGAAGAGGCACTGCGCATTTGCGGGGCAAGTCACTTTTTCCCGGCTGGCTTTCAGTGCAGTGCTGGGCCAAGGTCTCCAGTGTGGTCAGGCCGGGGGTGGGGGTTGTTTGAGGGGGCAAGGCAGCACCGACAGACTGAAGGAAACACTCAAGCACATGCTGGGGGTATCGGGGAGGGTAGGGATGGCAGGCGAGGGAAGCGGCCACGCACTTGGAAAAATTTGTCAAAAGTGAGCATTCTGCCACAGCTGTTCTGCTGCAGTTCAATTGACATGCTTGGAGTCGGGCCTCTGAAGCTTTTCTGACCACTCAAGCAGCTCAAAAACATGAAAGTGCCACCAAATGCTACAGAACCTTTCAACCCCTGGGCGCAGACTGCAAATTATATGTGAGTTTTAGGGGGCAGCAGAACTATTGGCCGACTGGGCAAGTTGTACAGTCCCTTTGCGAAGGGTGGGCATGGAACAGTCACTGGTAGAGGCACTCACAGCCCCTTGCAATGTCTTTATTGAGGTTAGACCAGTATCCAGTATGGCTCAAGCTAAAAGCGCTGCCTTGCAGCACGTGTTAGGAGAATGCCTACGCCTTAGCTGGGATCACAGCATGCAGTCCATTGGGCAAAGCTGCTGCCAATCGATCATGTGGAGTGGGACTGAGGTCAGTCAGATTTAAGACAGACAATGAGCGCACTACACCCCGGCCATCCAAATGGCAGCCAGCACTGTCCTGCTGAGGTAAGGGGTCTTCAGACTTAACAAAGAGAGTTTCTTAGTACACCCATGCCAACCCACACATCTCTTTAATCGTTCAGGAGCAGAACATCAGGATCATGGAGCCTGGTGATTTAGCAGCATGCCTCATAGCTTCAAGAGGCCAAGGAAAAAGAAGAAGAGAGCGGTGGAGGCACCTGACACAGCAAAAGGAGGAGCACCTCCCTCAAGATGAAGGGGCAGCAGAGCCTGTTTCGCATGCAGCTGGAGATCCACAAGGAGCCGTCGCTCATAGGCGCCTCATTAGACCCAGGATCTGTAGACAGTGCCCGTCATTCCTGCAAATGACTGAGAACCAGTGTTGCCGAAGATTGTGCATGTCGAGGGAACTGATCGGTCACATATGCCACCTGCTGCATGATTTTGCATCGTGGGGCCATGGAGGACATCCATTGCCAGTGGCCGGGAAAGTGACTGTGGCAATTAATTTTTACACCAATGGCTCCTTCCAGGACGCCACAGGTGACCTGTCGGGAGTTCATAAGCGTCCATGCACAAGTGTATTCAGGAGGTCGTGGAGTCCATTTTCATGAAGGCACAGGACTTTGTGCATTTCACCCAGGATCGGGAAAACCAAGAAGCAAGAGTGCTGGGACTTGCACAGATCTCAGGTTTTCCACAGGTGCAGGGTGCCATTAAATGCTCACGTGGTGCTTAGATCTCCGTGGTAACAAGCAGTCAACTATGTCAACAGCAAGTGCTTCCACTCGCTGAATGTTCAGCTGGTCTGCGACCAACACAAACACATCCTACAGGTCTGCAAATGATTCCCAGGGAGCGTCCATGCCTCCCACATCCTTAGCATCTCTCCGATCCCTGACATCTTCCAGAGCCTAGGGAGGCTGCAGGGTTGGCTCCTCAGGGACAAGGGCTCCCACAGAGGACGTGGCCAATGAAGCCTGTGTGGCGGCCTCAAATTGCAACAGAGCGATGGTATGACGAGGCTCATGCCGCGACCCAGACTTTGGTGGTGGAGCAATCCATAGGCATTTTGAGCATGAGGTTCCAGTGCCTCGACAGGTCCTGTGGAGCACTGTAAACGGTTGGCAGAGGGTGTCGTGCATCATTGGCAGTTGCTGCGCGCTCCACAACCTGGCACTGAAAAGGTGGGAGGATCTGGCTGAGAAGGAAATGGAGGAGTTGCATGTCTCCTCCGATGAGGAGGATGTCGAAGGGGATAACAATGGTGAGGTCCTCAAAGGTGAGATGCCAGCGATGAGGCCATTTCACCGGCCAGACAAGGAAGTCGGTCATGGGAGGCCCTTATAGCGGCAAGATTCGTGCAGGATGATGATGAAATGCAATGAGGACAGTCCTGACATCCTCAACTTTCACCTGCGAACATTTGATCCCTGTGTGGCTGATGGCAGCGCACATACCCTCAGTGCTCAGGCTCATGTCATGGAGATGCAGCAGAGGCCTTAATAGTTGCTAGATTCCAGGAGGAGGATGGTGACATGAAGTGAGGACACTCCATAGGTCTTCAAATTTTCTCTGAGAATGTCTGACTCCTGTCTGGCTGAGGGCAGCTCGCTTGCGTTCTGTGATCAGGGTCATATCGTAGAGATGCACACATGAAACTTTAAATGCATCTGATCCTTTGTCAGCCTTCAGCACCTGTCCCCTCCGGGAGCACAGTGTCACTAGTCATAGAGGTTGAAGAGATGAGGGCTAGCCCCACCTCAAAGGTGCTGAGAGCACACAGAGAGAATAACAGAACTCGGTGACACCTGCCCATGACATTCTGGCAGCAATGACAAGTACCATCGAGGTGCAAGCATCAGTGATGTGTCCAGTGAGTGTGAGGCCGGACCATCACTTTGGTCTGAAGGTTACACACTGCACAGGGAAGAGACCCTGGTCTGAGACACCTGCCTTTATCTTGTGCAGGAACCAGGGTTTCACATCTGAGTGACACGAATACTGCTCATCATAACAAGAAGTCATAGGCAAGGAGACATTCTCGGGAGTTTATTTACAATAGTGAACATTATGTACAAGTGATTAACACCAATGCCCAGGCTGTTAATTACATCTTCTTGACCTTCCTAACCCTGCCGCTACGTCTCAGTGCTCCCCAAACATCCACAGTAGAGGTGGAGGCAGCCTGCTGTCTTGATTACATTAATGGGCGTCCTTTGGAGGGCCGAGACCTGGAGGGCCCCGGTCTGCTTTTGGGATCCTGCTGTGTGGCAGTGGCACCCTCCCCGGCTTGTGGAGCTGGAGCTGCTGGGTTCATAGACGAGGGGGTTTGGATGGGCTGGACACTCCCAGAGTCAACTGGGTCGGTGGCCCCGGGGTGTGCACCTGCTGGTCCTCCTCCCTATGGGTGCCCAAGGGCCCCCGGCTGACTCATTGAGAAGAAGAGGAAGCTGTAGTGAGATCAAGCTACCCGCACCCTTCTTGCATTAACACTGTAGGAGGCCAACTATGGCATCAGCGATGAGTTCACCCCATGCAGCAGTGCAGGGTCAAAGTCTTGGACCAAGGTCTCCATGGCAGCTGCCATCCTACCAGTGCTGACGTTGGTGAATTGACATGCCAGCATGATAACCTCAGACTGAAGGCAGACAGAGTCGTCCATCGTGCCTTGCAATCTAAGGAGTGCAGCGGACATCCCTTCCTGATGTTCCTGAGCTTGCCTTTGCAGCTCCAGCAAATGAAGTATGACTGAGTCCAGAGGCTCCTCATCTGACTCAGACTCAGCAGATTTCTGGCCTCCAGCAATCCTCCGAGTGCCAGACACCTGGGAAGTCCCTGCCACCGCCTGCTGTGGATCAGAGAGTGTGATGTGCTCACCAGATTGTGACCCCTAGGCTGCTCTAGTACTGGTCCTACCAAGGTGTGTGTCTCTGAGCTGGTAGAGGGTGTGGGCGAGCGCTGTGATGGATCCTCAATGACAGTGCCATCAGATTCTTCTTATGGAATATCTTCGGGTTTGGAGTCGAGGGCCTGGCTTGTGGACCCCTTGGCCACTTCCCAGATGTGCCTGTGAAAGCAAGGAGAGATAATTAGTGCGTGGCAGGGGACTGCGGAACAGGGGAACTGACTCGCAACATGATGTTTGATGGATGTTGCACTTGGTTGAGCTTCGCCAACCTCACCGTCAGTCCCGATCCTTGTGGGCCAGCTGGATTTCTCTTTCCTCAAAAGTCTGTGAGGACCTTGTCGGGCATTCCTCCACCAGTCTGCGGCCTTGCCCTTGTGTTGTGTGCCAGCTTGTTCTGCATGAATAGAGATGGAGAGATTGTAAGCAGGATGCCTGCCAGCCCATGTGAGAAGCATGCCTGGCATGTGTGGGTGGGTGAGTGGTGCCATGGATGGGATAAGGACATGATACGCAGGACAGATGAAGGTGTGTGTGAGAGAGTGAATGGTGATATCCCTTGAACTGGCAATGAGTGAGATCCCTGTGGATGTGTGATGGGTTTGTGAGTGTGTGAGTTGAGAGTAATGAGACAAATCATATACCCTGGTGGAACAGAGGAGATCATTCATCATCTTTTGGCACTGGGTGGCTGTCCTCTTTTGCTGATCACTGCTGCCGCCGCCTCCCAAGCTGAATTGGTGACCTTGCTTGCTGGTCTTCACCCAGAGCAGGGTAGAGGACTTCACGATGGGCCTCCACTGCATCCAGTAGGTGCCCAAGGGAGGCATCGCTAAATTTGGGGGCAGCACGTTTCCTCCCTTTGGCAGCCCTGACTTTGCAGCAGCTTCCGATGCCTTCGAGAGTGGTAGCTCTGTGTAGGGGCACCTTTAAATATGGTTCTCGGATTACTGAAGGCATGATGTAATGGGCAGGATAGCTGAATCAGAGGCTGCCCTGCCAGTGATCCAGCATGTTTCCTGGGAATGCATTATTAATGAGGTGGGACACGTCATGATTGGGACGCTATGGCTGGAAAAGCCACCATTACAGCTGATGGGTAAAATGTCCTTTTTCTCACCTACCACTGCACTTTGTGCAAATCTTGTTCAATTCTGCCCACAGTTGTGCCCTTTGATCCCTGTGACTCTGCCATTGGGGCATGAATTGGCAGCAACCTACTTGGTGGGGGAGATGGAGGCAGGGCTGCCCCAGTTTGGCGGGAAAATACTAGTGCAGTCGTAAAATGGTGCCTAAGCGGCTGTGAGGAGGGCAGCCAAACCAGTTTCCAGTCTGCCTCTGGGAAAGTACCCTGGAGTAGGGAATGTATCGGGAGCTGCCCCAACTTAACTCCCTGCTATTTTTCTGGCCATCCTCTCCCTAACCCTTCAACGGGACGGAGAAAATTCACCCCATGTGTCAGATCAACATTGTCCAATAAAAATCATGGAGTTTGGCAACATTCTTACAGCCACGTGCACAAATTTGAGTAGAAAACACCTTACATACAATACAGGTAAATGTACTCCATGTGTATATTTATTTATCACACATCCAATAGTATTCAGCATGTCTTTGCTGTCTCTTTCATCAAAGTTTGGAGTTTTAGCATGCATTTAGAACAGCCTCTAGCATTTTGTCTAGCAGTACTCTGACCCCGTCAAAGTGACTACTGAGAATGTTGACTCGCACAGCAAACCACACCAGCCCCACAGCTGCTCTCCATTCTGCCTATGCCCTTTGCTGTGGTGTTCCCTGTTGGTGCTGTTTGCTATTCGATACTTCCCTAAGCAATTAGTTACCTTTCTAGAACACCCTGCATAGCATTTGGCAGCTAATGTGACTTGCCAGCGAAAGGCAGCTCTGAGGCAGCTGTGATGCACACACAGGAATTGGAGTCGGCCATTCAATCCTTGAGCTTGTTCCGCCATTGAGTCACATGAAGAGTGATCTGTAACTGAATTCCATTTATTCACCTCTTCTCCATAGGATAGCTTGACCTAACAAAAATCTTTTAATTTCACTCTTGAACATTTCAGTAAGCCAGCTCCACAGTCCTTTGGGGAAGCAAGGTCCTGATTTTCACTACACTTTGCTTCCTGAGGTGCAGTGCCTTAAACTAAATGCAATACTCCATACAGAGTCTGATCAATTCTCTGTACAACTGAAGCATCACTTCCTCACCCTTGTAATCTAATCTGCTTGAAATGAATGCTAATGTATCCATTTTGTAGCTGTGCACTTGCTTTTAGTGATTTATGTTCGTGGACATCCAAATCCCTTTGCTCCTCCATTGCTGCTAGATTCTCATCATTAACAATTTAGTTCCAAAGAAGAGCCATATTGGACTTGAAATGCTAACCCTATTTATCTCTCCACAGATTCTGCCAGATCTGCTGAGTTTTTCCAGCACTTTCTGTTTTTATTTCTTGTCAAATAACCGACTGGCAGTCAGTCCTGGCCTCTGTTGCTCCCCTCCCTCTCAGATGTTTGGAGACATCCCTCACTGATAATATTACTGGAACAGACCACCAGGAGTCAAAACCAAAGTAGGGAATTCCTATATGCAGGCAAGAAAATTGAAGTTTTTACAAAAAAAACCACCAAATTCTGCCCACACTATTGTTTTACTCTGTAAATTAGGGAGTATTTTAAACAAAATGTATTGTTCGGTATCTATTTCTCTTTTACATTTTAATATGCTAGATTTCATTGCAAGCAAAGGATGCTTTGCAACTACTAATATTTAAGTAATGGCATTTGATTAAACAAGCTTACTCAATCATTTATGTAAGCAAAGCTCATTTTTGATATAAAAATTGAAGAAGATATACCTAGTAAAAATTCAATGCTCTTCCACAATAAATAAGGAACCAATTTGTAGCATTAATCAGGTGAAATATATATTTCATATCAATACTGCTGATGTTTTGAAGAAAGCCTTTTCTTCCATTGCATTTAGTCTCTATTGGCATGCGTGGGTTGACATTTTTATTCACGTTACCAAGGAAACAAATTTGTTCAGTGATGTAATGCCATTTTATCAGCAAAAATACGCCATTGTACAACATTTAACACTCTCCAGTCTCTTCAGAATGAATGCGTTACTCTAATTAAAATGGACTGCACATAGCCTGACCTAATTAAATTTGCAAAATAGAGCTACTTTAAAAATCAGTATGTGGAATCTGTTGGTTTATTTAGAAATAAGGTTTTTTTTCTGGATAGGCTTATGCAAGTTGGATTTCAAAACTGTCAAAAGATTAAATCTCTATTCAGATGTTATTTTTTAAATGCTTAGGCATTTCTAGAGTTATGGAAAGCTCTGTAATTTTGTAATGAATGCTTTATAATACTTTTGTTTTAAGTAGAGCTGCATTTTCTTATTTTTGGAATAGAAGAAAATAATTAATTTATTAGTTGTGTGAAATAATGAAAGGTTCAGCAGCAATGTAAGAGCAAAAAAATTACACAGTATTATTCTGCCAACTATTGACTTCTTCATTGTAGGGCAGTTAAAATAATACTAGCAATTCTGTATATCATGCCATATAATTTCTTGCTTGTTTACTGCAACAGATGAAAGACCATTTTAATGATTGAAATGTTAATTTTTTCCTCATGTGGCATATAATTAGTTGTGAGCATGTCACTAACATGTGACGTTTAAAAAATTGTCAAATGTGATATTTTAGAACAATGATGCATTGTCTCAAAGAACATTTGTTTTAAATATTTAATTTATGTAATAAACATGTTTTAGTTCCAAGTGTGGTATTTAAAAAAAAGTATTCAGAACACTGAGATGTTAGGATGACTGGCACTGAGAGGTTGACAAAGTCTATTGTTCTGAGAACGAGTAAAACAATAAGAGGGAAAATGACTGTTGTAAGGATTATGTTTGGATCAATGATTAAACTGATCAAATGCCTTTAAAAGAATAAGATGAAAGAATGTTCAAATGGGACCCTGTGGTGTTTTAACTGTACTAACTCATGTTCTTGTGCTTCGCTGAGATCAAAGCCAACATGAATTATCGATATAAGAAATCAGCAGTCGCTAACCCTTGGTCCCAATACTCACCTTGTTCCTTGCTTTGCTGGTATAACTATTCTTCCAAGGGAAGCTTGGAGTAGCTGAATGCCATCCATTTAATGTTTTTATGTTGTGCTCAGAAATATTACTGTGCAATCCAAAGCACCATGGCCTTGCAGTGATGTCTGTTTTGCATGCGTTGCATCAATTGGAGTGTGTCAAGTAGCAATGCACTGCATAACACAATGGGCAGAATTTTCAGGTCGGTGGGCGGGCGCAAATTGCATGTCCAGAAGTGGCCGGGGAACAGAATGCCAACCACAATTGGCCCCCAGCCGCGATTTCATGCTGGCTGGCCAATTAACGGCCAGCAAGCGTGAAACGCGCACTGAAATGCTCAGTGCTGCCAGGGTGGGGGCAGGAGGAGGGCGGGCACTATCGTAAGTGCAGATGCAGTCGTGCACTGCATGAAAGCTCCCTGAAGGCAGAGAACTGCCTCGGGGAGCTGAAGACTTCAAAAGTATTAAACAAAGATTTTAAAGTCAGAACAAAAGTGTCCAAACATCACAAATAGTCACCTGAACATATACATTATAAAAATGTTCTCCATGGAAACCTCATCCCGCCCCTGGCTAAAGTTTCATGAAAAATGCAAAGGCCGCTTGGCCGATTCGCTAGCCTGCCAAACATGGACAGACCACAAAAAATCAGGGACAATTACAACTTTAATGGGCTTAATTGCCCTCTTAATTGTTGACGGACATGCTTCCGAATTTTGCGTGCGCCCACTGACTGAAATATCGCGTGAGCACAGGATGAGGTCGGGACGCTCATCCGACTTCATCATGTGCTATTTTACACTCAAGCAGGTCGGGTGTGCGACTGCACGCCGAGCTGAATATTCTACCCATTGAAAATAGAAGCAGCAGTAGGTTATTTGGCCCTTTGAGCCTGCTCTGCCATTTATTATGATCTTGGCTGATCCCCTAACTCAATGCCATACTCCTGCTCTCTCCCCATACCACTCGCCACCTTTAGAGTCCAGAAATCTATCTATTTCCCTCCTAAATATATTCAGTGAGTTGGCCCCCACAACCCTCTGTGGAAGAGAATTCCATATGTTCACCACCCTCTGAGTGAAGAAGTTTCTCTTCACTTCAGTCCTAAATGGTTTACCCCATATCTTGAGATCCTGACCCTTGTTCTAGAACCCCCAGCCAGAGGAAACATCATCCCTGCATCCAGTCTCTCCAGCCCTGCCAGAATTTTCAATGTTTCATTGAGGTCTCCTCTCACTCTTCTAAACTCCAGTGAACACAGACCTAGTTGGCACACTCTCACCTGATACGATAATCCTGCCATTCCAGGAATCAGTCTGGTGAACTTTGCTGCACTGCCTCTATAGCAAGTATATCCTTTCTCAGCTAAGGAGACCAAAACTGCACCCACTGCTCCAGGTGTGACCTCACCAAGGCCCTGTATGGCTGCAGTAAGACATCCTTGCCCCTGTACTCAAGTCCTCGCACAATGAAGGCCAACATACCATTTGCCGTCTTAACTGCTTGTTGCATCTGCATGCTTACTTTCAGTGATTGGTGTACAAGGACACCCAAGTCCCTTTGTACATCAACATTTGCCAATTTATCACCATTTAAATAATACTCTGCCATTCTGTTTTTCCTGCCAAAATGGATAGTTTCACACTTATCTACATTATACTGCATCTGCCATGTATTTGCCCACTCATTCAACCTGTCTAAATTGACTTGATGCCTCTTGACATTCTCCTCACCACTCACATTCCCACCTAGTTTTGTGTCATCGGCAAATTTGGAAATATTACTTTTGATTCCCTCATCCAAATCATTGACATATGTTGTGAATAGCTGGGGCCCAAGCACCGATTCCTGCAGTACCCCACTAGTCACTGCCTGCCATTCTGAAAAAAAGGCCCATTTATTCCTACTCTCTGTTTCCTGTCTGCCAACCAGTTTGAATGTCTGTGACAACCTCCTTGATGAAGTGCAACCTCCTCATTATTCATTAGTCTGTGTATGTGAATGTAAGAGTATTGCATTCTGGAGACCCTGGGTAGATAGGGCCTCCTGCTGAGGGCCTTCTTTGTTCTCCTGGGACACCTACTACCTCTGTAAAATTCTTCCCATTGTCTACATTTAAACCTGTTTATTTATTTGATAATTTGTAATCCAGTGATAACAAGGATCTGGAAATAGTAGAGACTGTCAGGGCATGTTATTATTAACAAATATTAAAACAATACTGATGGCGCAAAAATTGTTGTAAAAATCATGGCGAGTTCATGGCACATACCACTATTAGTGTATAAAAAGTTGATAAACTTGTGGTCAAGAAGAGATACGTCATGAGATCCAATGTGCCATAAATGATTTGTCACTAGCCTTGCAAAATATGAAAACAATTGTAACCTGCAGCTTCTCCGATACATTCTGTGAGTAAATACAGAGAAGGAGCAGTGAAGAAAGGAAATAATGAAGGAAAAAATAACTTTCTGACAAGGAGCTTTGGAAATTTGTTGACAAGAAAATTAGTAGCTTTGGTGCTAATAAACATTCCTTTTGGGCCAGCATGGACTCACGATAGCTGACAATAAAGTGACAGAAAAATGTAGCCTCTTGTTAAAGCTAATTTGGAACTAGAGGGGAGAAAACAAGCCTTATCACAACATGAGTAAGTGATCCAAGAAAAATCTGACCAAAAATAATTTGTGAAGATCATAGGATATGATCCTAGTGCCTCATTAAGGAGATAGTGCTCTGTTTTTCAGAGCAGAGGTAGCTGCACAGTTCAGTGGAACAGCAAACAGAAGATTATCACACTAATATCATCAGCAGGTTGATAAAAATATATGGGCAGCGTTTTACAGTCCCACCCACTGCGGGACCAGAAGTTCCCGCCTGAAGTCAACGGACCTTTTGCTGGTCCATCAAATTTTCCATCTCACCCACGACGATTGCTGCGGTGGGCAAGACCAGAGAATTTAGGCCTAGAGTGGTGTAACAGGAAATTAAAATGAAGAAACAACAATATTTGCCTTGAAATTTGGTCATGTAGCACCCATTGCTTACCCACTAACCAGCCTCCTAAGTCCTCAATATGGCAGAATGGAAGTGCACATTTATTATGAGCCAGAAGTGCACCCACTCACCATATTCATATAGGGCAAAATATCTGATGCAGTGACCACACATGAAACAAGCAGTAGAACCTTTGCATATGCAAACAGGGAACCTAAAATCTATTTGAGGCCCTCACTACAAGATTGGTTTGTCTGACTCACTCAGGAACACCAGGTCTACATGTAGCTAAGCAGGCAGCCCTTAAAGGGACCACTGCAGGTCACAACCAATTAGATGAGTTTTTAATATATGTTTTCATATATCTAAATGTGGAACCGGGAGGATCCAGCATTCTGCCAATTGCTGCTATCCCACTGATAGCCTCCACTTCCTCACCACTGCCAATTGCCACCATTGCCCTGTCCTGGTTGCCCTGCCTCTGTCTTCAATGACACTTCACCTGTGATCTGCCTGTTGCTCTTGGAAGCTTACCCCACAATGTATTGAGCTCTAAAGCCCAATATCTGGTGTTCCTCCAGCCTCATTACTCAGGTGCAGGAATGGATTCCTGTGCAATCTATTTTTTGTTCTTTCATGGGATGTAGGCATCACTGGCGAGACCAGCATTTGTTGCCTATCCCTAATTGCTCTGGTGATGAGCTGCCTTGAACATTTGCAGTCCATCTGGTGTAAGTACATGCACAGTGCTATGGGGGAAGGGAGATCCAGAATTTTGAACTAGTGCCAGCAAAGGAACAACGATATAGTTCCAAGTCAGGATGGTGAGTGGCTTGGAGGGGAACTTGCAGGTGGTGGTGTTCCCAGGCATCTGCTGCCCTTTTCCCTGTAGGCTTTAGAGGTTGTGGATTTGGAAGGTGCTGTCAACAGAGTCTTGATGAGTTGCTGCAGTGCATCTTGTAAATGGTACACACTGCTGGCACTGTGCATTGATGATGGAGGGAGTGGATGTTTAACTAATGGAGGGGAGGCAATCAAGTGGGCTGGTTTGTCCGAGATGGAGTTGAGCTTCTTGAGTATTGTGGGAGCTGAGATAGAGGATCTGCCATGATGGTGGACAGGCTTTGGGGAGTCAGGAGGTGAGTTACCCTGCAGAAAAAATCCCAGCCTCTGACCTGCTCTTGTAGCCACAGAATGCATTTGGAAGGCCCAGTTCACTTTCTGGTCAATGGTAATCCCCAGGATGTTGATAGTGGGGGATTCAGCGATGGTAATGCTAATTGAATGTCAAGGGAAGATGTTAGATTCTCTTTTATTGGAAATGGTCATTGTCTGGCACTTGTGTGGCATGTATATTACTTGCCACTTAATAGCCCAAGCCTGGATGTTGTCCAGCTCTCACTGGATATGGACAAGGACTGGCTCAGTATCTGAGGAGTCACAAATGGTGCTGAGCATTGTGCAATCATCAGCGAACATCTCCACTTCTGACCTTATGATGGAAGGAAGGTTATTGATGAAGCAACTGAAGATGGTTGGGCCGAGGACCCTATCCTGAGGAACTCCTGCAGTGATGTTCCAGGGCTGAGATCATTGACCTCCAACAACCACAAACATCTTCCTTTGTGCTTAGTATTACCCCAACCTGTGGAGAATTTTCCTCCTGATTCCGATTGGCTTCAATTTTGCCAGGGTTTCTTTCTACCACACTCGATCAGATGCGGCCTTGATGTCAAGGGCAGTCATTCTCACCTCACCTCTTGAATACAGATCTTTTGTCCATATTTGGACCAAAGCTGTAATTAGGTTAGGAGACAAATGGCTTTAGGGAACCCAAACTGAGCAATGGTGAGCAACTTATTGCTGAGTAAGTGACGCTCTATAGCACCACAGATGACACCTTCAATCACTTTGCTGATGATCGAGAGTAGACTGTTGGGACAGCAATTTGCTGGGTTTGATTTGTCCTGTGTTTTATGCACAGGACATACCTGGGCAATTTTCCACATTGCTGGGTAGATGCCAGTGTTGTAGCTGTACTGAACAACTTGGCTAGGGATGCAGCTAGTTCTGGAGCACAAGTCTTCAGTACCTTTGCCGGAATGTTGTCAGGGCCTATAGCCTTTGCAGTACCCAGTGCCTTCAGCTGTTGTGCAAATTATGGGTGAGCAGGGCATGGTCAGTCACCTAAGGAATTTGATCCTGGGGGTTAGAGTCCTGGTATTGTGAGGCACAGCAACATTCAGGGAAGGCATCAGGATTCTGTATGTTGGCAGTTGAAAAGTCATGGGGGGGCATTGGATGATTTCACAGGGGAAGAGTGGGGGGGTCCTGTAAAGGAACAGTGTGTGTGGCCTCGAGAAGGAGAGGACTCATGTCAACCAACAGCACTGGGACATTAACATTAACATTTTCACTGGACAGAACAGCAATATCCAATGATGGGGTCAAGGGTAACAGGGGGAGGCTGGATACTGACAGGAGGAATGGGAATTAGGAAGTGGTGCGTATGGAAGAGGATGGGAGAAACTTGGTGGGCGTTAGTGGATGGTTAGTAGCTGGTCTCATGGAGGAAAGTCAACAGTACCATTTTCGATTTCAACTAAGAATGACGCAGTTTGAGAAACAAGTTGGAAAAAATCAATTGGGGAGGGGTCTCTTGAAGGGCATCCTATGACTGACCTGCTCGAACCATGGAGAGCATGTGTAGTAATTGTAACTTAAACCATTTTTGACTGTTATGGGCATCATATGACTGTACAGACGTCGCAGCCCTAAGCCTGGGAATCTTAGGGGCTGAGCTTTTTTAGCCTTGGCTTTGGAACAACATGCAGCCTCATCTGGAGTCTGTAAATAAAGGTTACTGTTTCTTACAAGAAACCAGTCCTGTACTCCAAGTTTATTACAGTTGGCAATTAGGATAAATAACGCCAACACACCACCTCACCCCATGACTGTGAGTAATTTGAATTTTTTTAAGGTAAGAAAGAAAAGTATACTCACCAGCAGAATTGGCCCATATGACTCATCTGCCGAGGACTGGAGTCAATACATTAAGCGATGAGGTTTCTGCTTTGTAGCTAAAAAAATTACGGTGGAGGAGAAACAGAAAGCAATTCTCCTAAGCATCTGCAGGAGTAAAACCTATAACCTAATCCATAGATTGACGGCTCCAAACACTCCAAATGCCAGATCCTTCACTGAGCTAGTAGACCTCATGAATGGACATTTTCAGCCTAAACCCTCAGTGATCATGCAAAGATTCATGTTTAACTCTCAAGTAAGGGCTCCTGGTGAGTCATCACAACATACACCGTGAAGTTAAAGCAGTTAACGGAGTACTGTGAATTTGGTGATACTTTAAATGACATGTTGCGAGATCGTTTGGTTTGTGGCATAAACGATAACGCCATTCAGCACCGTTTGCTTGCAGAAGTTGAGATTGACCTGAAGCACGACATGGAGATAGCGCTAGCAATGGCGAGTGCTGAGAGGGACTCGCAGGCTTTGCAGAGTGTGTAACATGGCGTCGTTTTGTAGCTAGGGAGGGAACCTGCTGCCGGGCATGGTGCGAAGATCAGAGAGGTTACTGCGAAGTGGGACATGGTCCTGACCACTAGAAAAACCAAAAGAAATGCTGGAAGCAGCTCAGCAGAACCCAGAAGTTAAAACGTTACCATTGTGGGGAAATCATGCACCCGAAGTCTGTAAATTTAAAGAGGCAGAAGAAGTTCCATAAAAAAGGGCACCTTGTTAAACAGTTCAGGGCTAGATCAAGATTCATTCTTGATTCATTCAGACATCAGGACAAGTTAAATGAAGTGCACAATATAGAAGAGCCAGAATTTACTGAGGCTGACGTTTATTCCCTACACAATCTGAAGGCCAAGAAAACTGAAATCACTGTTACACTTCAAATAAATTGAAAATCTCTGCTCATGGAGGTGGACACAGGAGCATTAACCACAGTGGTGGGAGAACATATCTTTATATACCACAGAGAAGTAGTATAGAAGAAGTATACCCAGCCATTGAGTTTGAGAAAAACTGCTGCTCAGTAAAAAACATGTATAGGGGAAACAATACAGGTGAAAGGTATCACCTCTGTACCTGTATTATACAGACAACAGAGAGCTCAGCTGCCTATAATTGCTGTAACTGGAGAAGGAGCTCGCCTTCTGGGCTGTGATTGGTTGAAGGAAATCAACTTAAACTGGTCAGAAATTTTTCAGGTCAGGACAGGAGGAATTCCTGGGGTGCTGAAAAAGTATGACAGAGTATTCCAAGGTGAGTTGGGGAAAATCAAAGGTCTACAAGCCAAAATATACGTGGACTCTGAAGCAACGACCCATTTTTTTAAGGCAAGACCTGTGCTTTACGCTCCAAAAGAAAAGGGAGATGCGGGATTATGTTGTTTGGAGAAGTTAGGAATAATCCAGCTGGTCCAATTTTCAGAATTGGCAGCACCCATAATCCCTGTGCTGAAACCGAACCAAATCATTCACATCTGTGGAGATTATGAATTAACGGTAAACAAGGCTGTGAAATTAGACAAGTACACAATCCCAAAGATTGAAGATCTGTATGCTAAACTTGCAGGAGGAAGATCATGCACCAAACTGGACATGAGTCATACGTATCAACAGCTAGAGCTGGACAAAACATCAAGAAGTTATGTCACCATAATTACGCACAGGGGCCTGTATCAATTTACACGCCTACCCTTCGGTGTGTCATTTGCCTGTGCGATTTTCCAAAGAACCATGGAAAGCTTACCATAAGGACTTCCCGGAGTTGTAGTGTACCTGGACGATGTCCTAATCACAGGATCCACAGAAGCAGAATATGTGGCAAAGCTGGAAGAGGTTCTGAAGAGGTTGTTAGAGGCTGGCGTTTGTTTAAAAAAAGAAAAGTGCACCTTCCAAGCAAAAGAAGTTACGTATCTGGATCATCGAGTAGCTGATCAAGGGTTGCATCCATTAGAGGAGAAAGTCAAGGCAATCAAGGAAGTGCCCTCTCCGACTCACACCACAGAGCTAGAGCTCAAGTCTTTTTTGGGCATGGTAAATTATTATGGTCGATTCTTGCCTAATCTAAGTACAATGTTAGCCCTTTTACACTTATTATTGAAGAAGGACCACAGATGGCTCTGGTAGGCACAGCAAGAGGAAGCCTTTGTAAAAGTCAAGAAACTTATACACTCATTGGGCAGAATTTTCTGCCTGTCGGGCAGGCGGGCCCAACCCAATCTCTGGCGGGCGGGGAGCCGATTCTCCGCTGGAGAAGCAGGCCCCGCTGCCATTTTATGTGGGCGGGCCAATTAAGGCCTACCCAGCGTGACGCCCAGCGGGAAGCGCTATGTGCTTCCTGTGTGGGCGGGGGGAATTCCCCAAATGCGAGAGTACGCTTTTTTGCGCATGCACACAAAAGAGTGCACATCTCCCTGAGGCTAAGTGCTGCCTCAGGGAGATCACTTACACTTGCACAAACATTAAAAATAGAAAAATAAAACAATCCTTAACATATCCCCCTCATGTGAGTGTCACACGAGATGGGACATGTTAATAAATTTCACTCAAACTTTATTAAAGTTTTTTAAACCCTCATGAAACCTCATCCCGCCGCTGGATGAGGTTTCATGTTTTTTCAGAAGCCCGCCGGGGCTCCTGGCCTGCCCACTAACCTTAAGGTTGGACGGGCAGGGGGCAGGTCCTTTAATTGTTTTAATTATCCTGTCAGTTGGCCATTGACAGGTCGGCAGGCGCACAGTTGATTTGTGCCCCCACCTTTCTGAAAATTTACACGGGGCAGGATGACGCCAGGTGTTCCCACCGACATCATCCCGTGTCATTTTGCGCGTCGGCGATCAGGCCCTGCCCCCAAATCACCAACGGCAAAATTCAGTCCATCATGTCTGCTAGGGCACTATGGCCTGTCCAAGGAATTGACACTCACTCGTGATGCATCGCCCTACGGAGTGGGAGCAGTATTGTCACACAAGATGGAAGATGGATATGAAAGACCAATAGGACATGTATCCAGAACCATTTCTGCAGCTGAGAAACGTTACTCACAAATTGAAAAAGAGGACATATCTATCATATTTGAAGTAAAGAAGTTCCAGAAAGATTTGCACAGTCGACACTTCACCATAGTGTCAGATCACAAGCCACTGTCAAGGTTAAAAGCAAAATACTACGAATGCTGGAAATCTGAAATAAAAACAGAAAATTCTGGAACAACTCAGCAGGTCAAATGTTAACTCTGTTTCTCTCTCTACAGATACTGTCAGGCCTGCTGAATTTTCCCAGCATTTCCTCTTTTTGTTACCACTGTTAGGGTTGTTTAGTGAAGATAAGGCAATCCCACCAATAGCCTCTGTTTGAATTCAAAGATGGGCTTTAATTTTGTTGGCATACGAGTACACTTTTATGCACCGCCCTCAGTCGTCTCCCTTTGCCAGATAGCATTACACTTGCTCCAGTGCCTCAAGAGGTAGTACTTGCATTGAATTTCATGGACTCCTCACCAGTCTGTGCAAGCCAGATAAAGAATTGGACAAATCAGGATCCAATTTTATCAGGAGTCTGTGAACAAGTTTTACAAGGATGGTCAAATGCCCAAGTCCCTGAAGAATTAAAACCATTCCTTGTATGTAGATCTGAACTGAGTTGTCAAGATGCTATTTTATCATGGGGAGCAAGAATAGTTATCCCTGTGCAAAAAAGAGAACCATTCAAAGAACTTCGCAGTGTGCATCCTGGCATTTTGAAAATGAAGATGTTCACACAAAGTTATATCTGGTGGCCAGGTATAGACAGTGATATAGAAAAATTGGTGAAACACTGTCTCCAGTGCTAGCAACAGTAGAAGTTTCCCGTTTCAGCACTACTACATCCATGGAAGTGGCCTGGTTGACACCGGGTTAGACTATAGGCTATGTAGGTCCATTTCTAGGTACCTTGTTTCTTGTGATTATCGACGCACATTCCAAATGGATGGATGTGTTTGAACTGAGATCACCTCCTTCATCTGCAAACATTGAAAAACTGCACCAGAGCTTCAGTGTTCATGGTTTATCTGAGGTTATTGTGTCAGACAATGGTACTGCTTTCACCAGCACAGAATTCCAAAGATTCATGAACGTAAATGGTGTTAAACATATCAGAACAGCACCGTACCATCCCTCATCCAATGAGTTAGCAGAAAGAGCAGTACAAACCTTTAAAACAGGCATGAAGAGACTAACAGAGGGAACAGTAGAAACACGAGTTTCAAGATTCGTGTTCAGCTATCGCACAGCTCCTCACGCGACCATTGGTTTAACACCTTCAGAATTGTTAATGAAGCACCGACTTCATACGAGATTGAGTCTAGTATTCCCTAATTTAGAGGGGAAGGTGGAGAGAATCCAAGGTAGCCAGAAAGTGAATAATGACGTTCACAGTAAAGGTTGAGAGTTTACTGAGGGAGAGACAGTTTTTGTATGAAATTTTGCAACTGGACCAAGATGGGTCCCTGGTACAATCGTCTCTGAAGCAGGACCTTCATCTTATCAAGTAGAAGTGGAAAACAGGATTGTTAGGAAACACGTGGAACATCTCAGAAGTCGAGAAACCTGCAACACCTTAATTCACCTGAAATCGAAGTCGAAACTTCGACCCCTGATGTGTCAAAATATAGACATACCTGATGACTCTGCTGAAATAAATAACTTTGAACTGCCATTGCCTAGGGATGTCCCTGAAGCTGCAGTTCCTGTTCAAGTCAATCCAATGGAAGAACCTTCCGCTGTAGAGTTGCATCACTCTACCAGAATCCGAAAACCTCCTCAAAGACTAAATTTATAATGGGGCGAACTGTATGTAATTGTATATAATATATGTTAGCATATTTTTGTAAATAAGAGGGTAGAACAAAATTAAAGGGGGAGGAACGTAATAATGGTAAGTTAAACCATTTCTTATTGTTATGGGGATCGTGTGACTGTTCAGACGAATCAGCCCTAAGCACGGGGAATCTTAGGGGCGGAACATTTTAGCCTGGGACTTGGAACAAGCAAGTAGCCTCATCTAGTGTCTGGAACCAAAGTTTATTGTTTCTTACAAGAATCCAGTCCTGCACTCCAAGTTTATTACAGCATGGCTCAGCTGAGTACTAGACTCGAGGGTCTCATGCACAATGAATGAGCTCAGCTCCTTTACTGATGTTGCAAATTGAGGCGAGAATCTATTAAGTCTAGGTGTTGAGATACACATAGTCTTAAGTGGCATTGGATCCTTACAGAGGCATGTGAGCATGGATGTAGGGTTAAACAATCAAGGTGGCTGCTGTGCAGAGACAGCATGGACCCCACAAGCCTCCATGTTCCCACTGCACTGGTCATGGCATTCAAGACATCAGGCTTGCAGTCATGACATAAGTGCAAGGATTGGGTATCAATAGTTATTGTCAAGGGCACTGGAGAGCAACCACCAGAGGCCTGACTGTGGGTTATAGGACTTGTGCCTTTTGATCCTAATTAAGATCTTCATTGTGAATGCACAGTAATGTCTGAGGAGGATACTCAGCCACCTGTTGCAGCCAGGATGATCTCATCCTGCAAGTGGTAGCTTTGGTATGCCATGTACAGACTGAGGGCAAGGCAAGGGCTAGAGACTGCATTCCTGCCCTGTATATGGAGGGAGACCATTGAAGAGGAACTACCATTGATTGCTCCATTCTATCCATGCACATATACAAGGAGTAATGGAGAATTGATGCTGCAGGCAACGCTACCTTATTGATAGCTTTAATAAGAATGAGAAGAAGAGGGGCCTATCGCTGATTGACACAGCTCAGGAAAGACCATTGCCCAGAGGATCAAGAGCAAGTGGGGCCCCAGGAAGTCCCAGATGCTGATGATGAGGGGCCAAATCCATGAAGAGATTTGCCACAACCAAGGGTCTATGGAAGACGCAGTTCATTAATGGAGGTGAATGAAAACAGCTGCAGATCCTTTCGTTTATTTAGGGATGCGGTAGCTCATATTTGCCATATTCTCCGTGAGGAACTCACGCTGCATGGACTTGGAGGGCCTGCCGGTTGCTTTGAAGGTTTCTGCCACACTGAACATTTTGCCAGTTCACAATCGGCAACACACAAATGCATGAGGGAGGCGACAGATGCCCTTTTCAGTAAAGGTCATCATTACCTGCAGTTCCGCATGGATGTAGCAAGCCAGGTTGTCAGAGCTCTGGGATTCGCTGTGATATCAGGCTTCTCGCAAGTGCAGGACACCATCAACAGCACACATGTGGCCTTGAGAGCTCCCTGGCAGCAGCCTGTGAGATTCATTAATAAAAAAGGATTTCACTCTCTGAACATCTAGCTCATTTGTGATCACAGAAAGCACATCCAGCAGGTTTGTGTTAGTTGCGCAGGGAGCTCACACGGCTCTTACATTTTGAATCACTCCCAGGTTCCAGGGATATTTGAGGGACCTCAAAACTTACAGGTTTGGCTCCTTCTTGATAAGGGGTACCCTCAGAAGACATAGCTAATGACACCATTCGTCAGTCACAGAGTGCATCTGAGGAGAGATATAATGCTGCACATTCTACCACAAGGTCCTTAATAGACCATACTATTGGCCTCGTAAAGTTTCATTTCTGAGTTTGGACCAGTCAGCAGGACTCTCCAATTCTTATCTCAGTGAGTGTCCGGCATCATCATTGTTTGCTGAGCCCTGCACAACCTTGTACTGCAATGGGGGAATGTGTTGCCAGAGAGAGACATTGAGGAGTTAGACATCCCCTCGGATGAGGAGGAAGTTGAAGGGATGAATCTGAAGAGGGCGAGGATTCAGACAAGCCACATGAGGATGCCATTACATGGGCACGATGCGGCAGGTGTACCCATGACAACCTCATAGCTACAAATTAAGGTGAATGTAAGATTTCACAATCGAATCTTCAGGCTTCGATGCAGAGGACACAACACCCTCATTCTCAGCGTCAACATATCAGGAAAAGTCATAAATCTCACAATGATCATGGAAGCAGCATAAGTCACCTTCACCCCTAATGTTGGGATCATCCTTGGAAGGCAAAGTAGCCTCGGTAACTATGGAATGTGTTTAGGATTCTACTAGTGCACCTCCTTAAGCAGCTACACATTGTGCAAGCCTTTCAACATGGTGTCAACAAATCAGTGGCATGGCCATCTTCAAGCAGCTGAAACACCATTGCACACATCGATGTACTCATGCCAGAATGACAATAGCTTAGCAAGGCGGCATTAAGTGGGAAAACATTTTTCAATGGTTAAACTTGACCGTTTCAAGAGGGAGCAACATCCAGATGGAACCATCTTTCCAAATGCCAGCTCTCATGGATGAATAATGCAGAGGCCTCATCTTGCTATTGAATCCCAATATGCCATCAGGCCTCAGGACGCAGTAACCTGTTACTCTACTGCATGCGCCCAAAGCTGCGAATTATGTTCACATTATTCTCACAGAGAGTGGCTCAGCAGGACCACACTTGGATTGCCTACAAACACTCATTGCCCTGCATTTGTTGGATGTCTGCCAAGTCTATGTCCTGCATTGCATTGGCGCTAGGGAGAGACGTGGCCCAGTCAGTATTGACACAGCAGTCAATGATAATTTATTCCCTTCATCTATTCTGCTGATAACTCAGGAGATGTGCCGAAGCATTGCTTTCAGAGCATTCCAGTCCTCGATATTGTCCATCTCGCAAAGGCCAATCCTTTCTATTTACCCTAAATCAATGGGTGCACAGTCATGCAATGAATTCCGTATCGAGTTGCATACTGAACCTTTACAGAAGGATTCAGTAAAGCACCACTAGGCAGCTATTCAGGAGCAAAGTAAGATCCTCACAGGTAAGTAGACAGCTTCATCAAGATGAGCACACACCTCTGACATCACACACTCATTCCCTCTGGCAGACATTTCAAATGTCACCAAGTGGAACCTTCTTCAAACATTCACCATCACACATGGGGAGAGTGGGAACTAAGAAAGGAATAATGTTCAGTCTTAAACATGGAGACGAAAACACGCTGCAGGCAAGCATGAAAGGTTATGGTGCTTGGTGATGACCACCACTTTCCCCAAAAATTCACTGTCATAAAATAAATGCCATCGTAAAGTACATTTGGGAGAAAAAGTTCTATCATTGGTCATGCCAAATACTTATCACATCCACAAACCACAGACTTCAGTGTGACAGCATCAGGATAATCACTAACCTTGATGAGCAATTCTCATGAGGTCAAATAATGCCTGCCTGAGATCCAAGGGTCACAGGTATATTGTCCATCCATCATTTTCACATATGAAGTGCCTTTGTTAAAGTCATTGATATGTAAATAAAGGTTCATCTTTATGATGAGACTGAGTGAGAGTTAATGGAACTGAGGATCCAGATGGGAGCTAATTGGCGGTGGGTATGTTTTAAACCCTCGAATGAATGCGGGACCTTCCACTGAATACCTGAGACTTGGAGAGGGATAAATGCGAACTATATTTACAAAAGTGATGAGTATATACAGTGAATGAACACCCGTGCCACCATTGTGCATTCAAAACATCTCAGTTTTTCTAACCCTACTACTACGTGTAGGTGCAGCCCCGACATCCGCAGCAGAGGTGGAGGCAGCCTGCTGACTGCTAGGCCCTGTTACCTGAGATGACTTTGGTGGACATCCTCTGGAAGCCCAAGACCTGGATGGCCCCAGCCTGCTTAGGGTCTCCTGCTCTGGGGAAAGCTGCACCCTCCTCGGCCTGACCTGCTGGAGTTGATGGGGTCACAGGTAGAGGGGATTTGGAGCGACAGGACACTCTTTGAGTGACCTGGATGTCTGGCTGGTGTTCTTCCACCTTTTGAGTGTCTGAGGGCACCTCGCTGACTCCTTGAGGAGAAGTGGCAACTGAAGGGGGTTAAGGCTCCCTGTTCCCCTCTCGCTTAGCCTCTGCTGGAACGGACCTGGGGCTAGAGTAACGGCGTGAAGGTCTGAGCGCAAATCCAGTAAAAAATGTTGGACCTGCATCTCCAAGGTGGCTGCCACCCTTCAGATGGAGACTTCAATGCTCTTGCCTGCTGGAGCCGCAACATCAGAAAGAACATGGACAGACTTCTCCATCCTTCATTCCAGTCTGGCGAAGGCCACTGCCAACTCTGCTTGATGTTCCCCTGCCTGTCTCTACATCTCCAACATTTCTCTCAGGGCCAATTGCATAGGCTCATCATCGGACTCGGACTCTGCAGGGGCCTGGCCTCCAGCAATCCTCTGAGTGCCAGAGACCTAGGTTCTCACTTTCTCCGTGTGCTGTGGACCCGTGCCAATGAGGTCTGGGGGTGGAGGCTTTCCTCTGTCTTTTTGTTGGTAGCTGGAATAGAGAGAAGAGATAATTCGTGACTGACTCGGCATGCTCCAACGTTATAGGTCACTCACAGTCATCGTCCATGTGTGGCCGATGTATACTGGATGCACCCTCACTCGCTTGTTGGGGGAGGTCGATCTTGTCTTCTGTGCCGGAACGATCTCTAGCCTCTCCAGTGAGCTCTGCTGCCTGCTCCTCATGGATGGAGAATGGCGTCAGCTCTGGGGTTCGCTCCACGGCCTCGGCTCTCTCCCTTCTGCTGTGGGCAATCTTGTTCTGCATAAAGGCAGATGGATTGACTATGAGCTCTATGGATGAAACAGCAATTCAGAAGCATGCATGACCAAAGCAAAATACTGCGGATGCTAGAAATATGAAATAAAAACAGAAAATGCTGGAAAACACTCAGCCGGTCTGACAGCATCCGTTAAGAGAGAAACAGAGTTGATGTTTCGAGTCCATATGACCCATATTCAGAGGTGAAGAGAAGTTCTCTTTAGCTCTGAAGAAGAGCCATATGGGCTCGAAACATCAACTCTGTTTCTCTCTCCACAGTTTTGCCAACATGTCCTGTTTTTATTTTAGAAACATGCATGCCTGTTGAATGTGTTGAGTCCTTCTAAAGTAAGGGATTAAAATGACCTTTTTGCAAGAACTTGCATGAAATGGTGAGCTTAAAGTGGCTAGCAGGCATTCAGTGCTGATGTCCCATCTGCTGATAGTATGTGACATCCCTGTGGACTCTGCCCTGAGATGCCTGATGCCCTTATGAGTGTGTGAGTTTGGAGTAGAAGTAGTGGCATTTGACCAAGTGTGGTATCAAGGAGCCGTGGCAAAACTGAAGTCAATGGGAATTGGGGGAAAACGCTCCACTGGTTGAAATCATATCTAGTACAAAGGAAGATGCTTGTAGTTGCTTGGGTCAATCATCTCAGCTCCAGGGCATCACTGCTGGAGTTCTTCAGGGTAGCGTCCTTGGCCCACCCATCTTCAGCTGCTTCATCAATGACCTTCCTTCCATCACAAGGTCAGATGTGGGGATGTTCACTGATGATTGCACAATGTTCAGCACCATTAGCATCTCCTCAGATGCTGAAGCAGTCATTGTCCAAATGCAGCAGGACCTGGACAATATCCAGGCTTTGGGCTGACAAGTGGCAAGTAGCATTTGTGCCATATAAGTCCCAGGCAATGACCGTCTTCAACAATAGAGAATCTAACCATCGCCCCTTGACATTCAATGGTATTACCATCACTGAATCTCCCACTATCAACATCCTGTGGGTTAGCATTGACCAGAAACGGAACTAGACTAGCAATATAAATACTGTGGCTACAAAAGCAGGTCAGAGGTTAAAAATCCTGCAGCGAGTAACTCACCTCCTGACTACCCAAACACTGTCCAGCATCTACAAGGCACAAGCCAGGCATGTGATGGAATACTCTCCACTTGCCTTGGTGAGTGCAGCTCCAACAACACTCAAGAAGCTCAACACCATTCAGGACAAAGCAGCCCACTTGATTGGCACCCCATCCACAAAAATTCCACCATCAACACACAATGGCAGCAGTGTGTACTATCTACAAGATGTACTGCAGGAAGAATTCACCAAGGCTCCTTAGACAGCATCTTCTAAACCTATGCCTACTACCATCTAGAAGGACAAGGTCAGCAGATAGATGGGAATATGACCACTTGGAAGTTCCCCTCCAACCCACTCTCCATCTTGACTTGGAAATATATTGGCGTCCCTTCACTGTCATTGGGTCAAAATCCTGGAACTCCCTCCCTAACAGCACTGTGGGTGTACCTACACCACATGGACTGCAGCAGTTCGAGAAGGCAGCTCACCACCACCTTCTCAAGGCCAATAACAGATGGGCAATAAAGCTGGCTTAGCCAGTGATGCCCACATCCCATGAATGAATAAAAAAAATTTCAATTACCCTGGTGAAGCGCATCAGATCATTAATTCATTTCCTGCACTGCAGGGCAGTCCTTTTTTGTTGGCGACAGATGCTGAGCTCCCTGGCAGCCTCGCCCCAGGCTGACATGATCAAGTGGGAGGACATTCCACTCCCATGCTGAGGAAAAAAAACATCCCGCCTTTCCTGGACGGCCTGGAGATGCCGTTTAAAGATGGCACCAGGACTTCTGACCCCTTGAGGTGATAATTGGGCAGATGAATCCCTGCCTGTCCCACCACGAGGTTTGCCGAGCTCCTCATTGATGTACAATTAATGAGTTGAAAAGTGGAAGACCATGCGGATTAATCCGTTCCACTTCTGAAGGGGAATCATGCTGAATTTCCCGCCCACCACTGCACTTGGCCTCCAGAATGCAAAATTCCACCCCTGTTTCTCTCCCTTCACTGAATCCTCGTGCAAATTTTTTGTTGAACATGAATTGATGTCTGGAACCGTGTGGGTCGGTTCTATTGAATCAAAGCATATGACACAGTTCACACTACACCTTGCTTTTTTTCCAAACGTTTTTCCTCCTTATTCTTTTTATGTAACTGAAGGTAATGCGAATCATGGCTCATTGACAAGAAGCTGGAATATGTGAATGTTCAATTAGCTGAAGTCCACATTTCATGATAATTTCTCATAGTGTTTCATCAGGGTGGTCAATTAAGTGCAGGAATTACTTTGCAGTCTAAAAATATATGCTCATTATACATTTTTGAATTAGTCATTCCATTAGCAAGTATGTCTGTGCTAATTTTCAGAAACTTCTTTTAAATTATGAATCCATTTCTAATATTTTTCCTGTACTCCCCCGCAAATTTCTCTTGGCAGCCTGAAGGTTCTACTTGATTCTCCACCCACTCTCACTCCTCCGGTGTGAATGGTCACATGGCACTTACTTACTGCTTAGTTGTAATGACAATTTTAACCATTTCCAAGCAAATGACAGCATCTGTGGTCATGAATCCGAACAGATTAGAAAATGTAACGGAGGGAGGTGAGTGTGATGAGGAGGTAAAGATATAGGCGATACTGCTCTAGTAGTTATCCATAACAATAATAAGCCTTGTCATGCTTTTGTAATGATGTAAAAAGGCACCAGTCACTCATAAGGGATTACGTAAACACATCGTGGGTTCATTTATTGAGACATGGTACATGAGATCATATATACAAAACGATAAACTTAAAGGTATCAGCAGCAGAGCCGTGTGTGTTGTGTTCTGCTCACAGGCCAAAGTAAAACAGAAACTGCAGCACACTTCCCTTCTAGTGATGTCACGCTGCTATCCCTTAAAGGCAAATTATGATGTACCCATTTCTTTTTAAAGATTCTTTCACCCCTACTCAAAGGAGCATAATTATTTGCAATATATGTTTATGTTTAGTTACTATTACATAAGTGTAAAGAGTTGATGAATCTATGAGATTCTAAAGCAAGCTTGTCTGGCCCGTGAAGCCCCTTCATATGGCCCTCGGAACGATTGTTGAAAATGCCAATAATTCGGTTCAGTGCGTTTGAAGATTTCTTCAGGACCCTGCCCCTCTAATCACAGTCTGTTTTTCTCCCATGTTTGCTGATCATAGGCTCAATAGTGAGCCTATCAGCATCAAATATGGGAGAGAAGCATATACTGGCAACTCTGTATTTGAAGGTAGAAAGAGAAACTTGGAGTACATGTTCACTATACTTTCTCGTGGCTGCCAGTGCTCTAGCCTGGTTATCCCCACATCCCACTGGCTCTCTCCTGTGTTCCCCCAGATCTCCCCCCGGTTCCGCCGAGCTCTTAGCCCTCACTTTGCATTCACGTTCGTGCGCTGATAGGCCTCAGGCCTCGCTCCAGCTCACATCACACCTACCCCCAACCCCAAGCCGATTTCATGAGTGATGGTGAGTAAGTGAGTGAGGGTTGGTGAGTGAGTGAATGTGAGGGTTGTTGAGTGAGGCTTAGTGAGGGGGACCATGGGAGGGTGAGAGTGTCGGAGGGTGAGGTGTGGGGTGTGGGAAGGGTGGGGTGGGAGACGGAGGGGAGGTGGGTGCATGAGAGGGTAAGAGCATGTGAGAGAGAATAAGCACACGCATGTGTGACAGAGAGGGTGAGTGCGTGTGCGTGTGCCTGTGCATACATGTATGAGAGTGAGAGAGGGCCAGGGTGATCGGGGTGGAGTTGTGGGGGTGCTGTGTGTGTGTGTGTGGCTCATTCCCAGTCACAGGGTTCTCATTCAAGCACACACCCCCAGCCCTCACACACCAACAAGTACTCTCACAGTGGGTGAGGGTGAGTGAGTGATTGAGTGAGCATCCTGAAACTTGGAGTTAGCTGGACACTCTCACCCTTTCACACTCGAATTGTCGTCTTTATTTGTTACTGATTTTTAATTATCAATTTATTATTGTGATTTTTTTTTTTGCTCAGCAAGTTCTTTCTAATCGTACGTCAGTTTTTAAAAAAATTTAATGTTTAACGTTGTGCCAAACCCCACCTTTCCAAAATTTGCTCATCAGCCCATTGAGTGTGAGAAAAATGGAAATGTGGCCCCCCCACGAGAAAAAGTTGGACAAGCCTGCTCTAAAGCATAGAGGTAAATTACAGGTACTCCTAGATCTTGTACTGGTTACCTTGCCTGAAGGCGTCTTTAATTGCTCACAGTGATCTGTTGGGTTGTCATTCTTGGATGTTGTTCCTGGTTGCATTTGGGATCTTGCCCTAGATGCAATATGACTGTACATTGGTTAAGGAGCTGGAATGGATTGGGTTTGCCCTTGGTTATGCCTCATTCCTTTATGTGTAATGACTTCATAGGACCTTGGCTCCAAGCAACTCCTTGCTATCTCGATTAGTTGCCACATATCTTCTGTGTCATCCTGGATGTGAACTTGTTGTCCCAACTGTAAATTTGGCAATCCTATACATATATTTTTATCGTACACATTGATCATCTTCTCATGCAGTTTTAAAAGTTGCTTTCTAATGTCTAAGAGAGTGAGGTGGGTAAAAGTAGGTAAATTGCTATGAACTTATTTGCCAAACATGAGTGTTGCCGGTGATGGAATAATTGCACTTAAAGGTGACGCTCTCAGATATAACGTTTCAATGTTAAAATGCAACTAGGAACAACGTCCAAGAATGACAATCCCACAGATTACTGTGAGTAATAAAGACTCCTTCAGACAATGTTACCATGACAAGTTCTTGCCTGGTCAACCAACATTTGATAATTAGGGATTTCACCTTTTGGATTATTCATTCAAGTAGGCCTTTAGATCTAGGGTAATGTGGAGAGGAAGTAGTGTGATCAATATTCCACTTCTCTCACCTATCCTGAAATGGCTTACTAATGAATTGTGGACTGTTATCCATAAGGATCCCTCTGTGCGCAGAAAACAAACTGAAAATAGCACTTAGAGTGTACACACCAGTTATGTTTGCAGTATTGTGTCACTGTCAAATAATGGGGTACTTGATAAAATAATTGATGATGATGATTAAGTCAGTGCTATGGATATGAAAGGTCGGATGTGATTTTGGACCGAGGATGGTTGGGAACTTCATGTGGACTCAGTGGTTTTTTGTGCTGACTTGGTATAACTTCTTGAGATGCTTCACCATTCTTGATGACAACTTCAATGCCACTGTTCATACCTGGCCAGTCGATTGTCTCCCTTGCAAGTCTTCTCATCCAAACAATGCCCATGTGTGAGTGATGAAGTTTCTGAAGAATATCAAGTCACAAAGATTCTGGTATGATGACCTGCCTGCTTTTAAAAAATGACTCCCGGGGAGATGTCTAGTTCATCCCGATAAGGCCAAAATTGTCTGCCGTGTTCATTGACATGCTGGATTGAATCAGGCCTTCCTTCAATGATATAGAATTTTTCATCATTTCTTCTTGTAGCTGCTGGTATTTGTTTTGCAGAAAGTGTGCCAGATTGATTTGGAGAACACCTTCAAGTTTGTTGTCAATGAAGTCCAAGAACACATCTTCTGTTTTTTCTGAGCTAGGTAATCTGTTAAGTGCATCTGATGTGACCATCAAGTTACCTGGCTTGTACCCAATCTCACAGTCGTAACCTTGAAGCCTTATCGAGAGATGTTGCAATCTTGGTGGCGCCCTGGTCAATGGTTTTCACCAAATCATCTCCAGTAGCTTGTGGCTGGTCTCTACCACAAATATTTTGCCAAATAGACAGGTATGAAAACACAGGGTTCTAAACACTAAAGCTAATGTTTCCCACTCAATGTTGGAGTAGTTGAACTGGGTTATGGACAAAGATTTTGAAGCATATTCAACTGGTTTGCCTTTTTATAGTGGGCATGCTCCTAGACCTTTCTGTGAGGCATCTATCTCCAGGGTAGTTGTCTCCCTAGGATCGTATAATTGCAATGTCGATGCTTCTGACGATGACTGTTTCAGTGCTTTGAAGAGGTATTGGTGGTCTTCGTGCCACAGGAAAGGCACACCCTTTCTCAACAATTCCCTTAGCGATGCTGATTGTTGAGTGAAATTGGGAAACTATGGAGACCTAGATTGTGCTTATCTTGAGGAGATGATATGACTTTAATATCACCTATTTTACTTGGATCAGGATATATTTCAGCACTGGAATATATAGAACTGACCTGCTACGCATTGATGCCACATTTCAGACTATTGAAATATAATCATTCATTAAGTGCTGATGCATCAATAAGTGCAGATTATGGTAAGGTTATTGTTTTGTTCTTCCCAAAACAGTTCTATCATTTGCAATACAGATACATCCTGGCACAGTGCACGTAATCACAAAATCATAGAATCACAGTGCAGAAGAGGCCCTTCGGCCCATCGAGTCTGCACCGACACGTGAGAAACACCTGACCTACCTACACATTTACCAGCACATGGCCCATAGCCTTGAATGTTATGACGTGCCAAGTGCTCATCCAGGTACTTTTTAAAGGATGTGAGGCAACCTGCCTCCACATCAACCCTCCCAGGCAGTGCATTCCAGACCATCACCACCCTCTGGGTTAAAAGGTTTTTCCTCACATCCCCCTAAACCTCCTGCCCCTCACCTTGAACTTATGCCCCCTTGTGACTGATCCTTCGACTAAGGAGAACAGCTGCTCCCTATCCACCCTGTCCATGCCCCTCATAATCTTGTACACCTCGATCAGGTCGCCCTTCAGTCTTCTCTGCTCCAACGAAAACAACCCAAGACTATCCAACCTCTCTTCATAACTTAAACGTTTCATCCCAGGCAACATCCTGGTGAATCTCCTCTGCACCCCCCTCCAGTGCAATCACATCCTTCCTATAATGTGGCGACCAGAACTGCACACAGTACTCCAGCTGTGGCCTCACCAAGGTTCTATACAACTCCAACATGACTTCCCTACTTTTGTAATCTATGCCTCGATTGATAAAGGCAAGTGTTCCATATGCCTTTTTCACCACCCCACTAACATGCCCCTCTGCCTTCAGAGATCTGTGGACACACACGCCAAGGTCCCTTTGTTCCTCAGGACTTCCTAGTGTCATGCCGTTCATTGAATATTGTCAATGCGGTTCATGTGTGCTTAAAAGAGATCCTGATTAACAGATAGCCTGAAAGGAAGTTGCTGAAAACAGTATCATCCAAATGGGGTTCAAAATGTAGTAGCTCTTGGGACTTCTCCACGAGATGTACTGACCAGTAACCATGCTTGGCATCAAGCTTCAAGAAGAATTTTGCACCTGTAAATCTTGGATTTAACTCTTTTAATGTGGGTATTTTGTAAGGACAAAGTTTCAAAGCTGTGTTTAAATGTCGTGCATCAAGGCATACTCTCAATGATTTATCCTTCTTTATGACTCATGTGATTGAACTGCACCAGCCTGTGTGCTCTTGTACATTTCAAAAGATTCAATCTTTCTCTATTTTGTCTATTTCAACCTTCCATTTGTCTTGTAAGTGAATGCTGCACTTATGTGGTGGATCAATTGATGGACTTGAATTCTCTTGAAATTGTAATGTTGTCGCTCCCTTGAAACTGCTAATTTTGTTGAAACATTCTGAATGTTTCAATATTAGGTCAAAAACGGAGGTGATAGGAATAGTTTCTGAGCTTGATCTGCAGTATGAGGTCTGACTGATTCCATGGGTTATCACTAGTGAAATATCACGGCATGTTGGTAGACCTCCAATTGCTGGGCCTTTAGACTCCATGCTGTAGAAAATCTGTGGGACCCAGGAGGATTGATTGTACATGCACTCCTGGACTATAGATCATGCACATGGAATTAGTGGACCATTGTAAGCCAAAAGTTTCACAGTAGTATTTTTCACCATGACCTTCCATGTCTGTGGACACATGTCTTTTAGAATTCACAGGGGTAGTATGTTGGCACTTGCCCCTTGTCAATCTTGGCCAATAACAAGTAATTACAAACTTCCTTAGGGCAGATAATTTGAGTCTTGATAAACACTGAAGAAGCTTGACACCATCCAGGACAAAGCAGCCCGCTTGATTGGCACCACATTCACAAACATTTACTCCCTTCACCACCAATGCATGGGAGCAGCAGTGTGTACCATCTACAAGATGCACTGCAGGAATTCACCAAGGCACCTTTGACAACACCTTCCAAACCCACGACCACTGCCGTCTAGAAGGACAAGAGCAGCAGATAGATGGGTACACCACCGTCTGGACGTTCCCCTCCAAGCCACTCACCATCTTGACCTGGAAATACATCATCATTCCTTCACTGTCGCTGGGTCAAAATCCTGGAACTCCCTTCCTAACAGCACTGTGGGTGTACCTACACCACATGGACTGCAGCAGCTCAAGAAGGCAGCTCACCACCACCTTCTCAAGGGCAACTAGTGATGGGCAATAAATGCTGGCCCAGCCAGTGAAGCTCACATCCCATGAATGAATTAAAAAAAACTTCACATGGTGTGACGGCACCTATGTTTTCCACAAGAATGACTGTATAAAACCTGAGTTCACCACTCTTTGTCTCATTGTGCACTCCATCATCATGTTTTGGTTTGTCAATCGTCTCATGTGTACATTTCTGAAGGGGTACCAGATGGTCATTTCTATTGCTTGAAGGTATCCATTGTGTATGGTCTGTTTGGATCAATGCACGGCTATTTGTAGCTGTATCAGCCTTCACTCTAGTGCACTGCTGCTGCCAATGACCTATTCTGCCACATGCTTTGCAGAATTGCTAGAAAGCTAGGCATTTCCTTGCGCAGGCAGAAGGCCACAACTTCCATATGTTTTGCTAGGTTCAGGTATTCTATTGAGTGTGTCAATAATTGGCGTGATATTAAGGACCTGTAAGTTTGTTGACCTCTGAGGATCATTTCGTACTTACCTCCATTCTTAGTAGTTCTTCGATGCTATACATTTTGGGCTTGTCTAGCAGATCTCTCCGGAATGCTCCCATGGGAGTAGATGTGATCACCAACTCAAAATTTCTGTCTGCTAGCTCTGCATTTGAACAATCACAGAATGTACCCATTTCTCTGCATCTGCTGACCAAGTGGTTTATGGATTCTGTAGGCTGTTCTCGAAATAAAATAAACTCTAGTCGATGAATATGGAAGTTTAATCTGATTTTGAACTGGTCTTCCAATGTAGTCCATATCTTTTGAGGGTCTTTTAGCTCTTTTGCTGTTAACCCTAACATGCACAGCTTGTGCAGACCTTCATTCACAATTGCTAGGCAAATTGTTATGGCTTGCTTGTCTGGTTCAGACACCACTGAATCAAGAAACCATAGCTCTGTATGCTTTTCAAACATTTTGAATTCAGATAACTGGTCAGTTGTATCCTAATTCAAACTGGGGAATTTTGTGTACATTTTGACCATATCTCTTTGACCTTCCTCCTTACTTTATTCAATTTATTATTCAGCAATTCCCAAAGCCACCCATTATAATCACAACCTTCACTGGCCGATTTTTATGACTTTTTTTTCACTCGCTCACTATCGGTCCAGTCCACAACCTGGTCACTCACCTTTCCTGACTGAGCGAATCCAGTGCTGCTCCTCTCAAGATGCCGTCCCTCTCATGCACTGTAATATCACCATGAGGGATCTGTCTGCTTACCAGCTCTTTACTTGAGCACTATGTTGGTGCTGTGTCTTCAAAGCTTTTCTATGCAGTCATCACACTGCAATTTCAATACTCGCCAAAGCTGCAAGTTGGATCTTTGCCATCTGTCCAAAACGCTTGATCACCACTGGACCCCATGTTGTGTTTTTCTAATGATGTAGAAGGGCACCAATAACTCATAAAGGATTGTGTAAACATGTTGTGTTTAATTTATTGAAAATAGGCACATTAGAACATTATACAAAGCTATAAAGCTTGAAGACATCAGCAGCAGAGTTGTATGCACTGTGTTTTGCTCACAGGCCAAAGTGAAACTGAGACCACATCACATGGCCCACGTCCCTTCTGGTGATGGCATTCTCTACCTCTTAAAGGCACATTATAAAAAGCCTCATTTGAATAAGCCAATGTGATGCTCTTTTAAGAGCTGGGAAACCAACATGTAAAAGACAAACAAGAAAGTACTTTAGCTTTGAAATAAGCAAAATGTTGCAAGTGCTGGAAATCTGAAAATACTGGAAGCACTCAGCAAGTCAGTCAGCATCAGTGGACAGTGAAATGTAAGGTGAACATTTTAGGTGACCTTCATGAGAAGCAGAAGATGTTACAGATGAAAAGTTTCTCAGGAGGACAGAGAAAGGGGAAAATTGAATGACTACTTGTGGAAAAATGTAAAGTATGTCTGTGAAATGGGCTCTTCAGATGTGTTAAAAGTAAAAGGGAAAAGTTCTGTTCTGTTGTTTAAAGTATAAGTTGCATATGAAAAAGGTATTTAGTCAAAAGTGCTTTTAGTCTGGTTGTTGCAGTAAATGTCTTAAAATGTGAAATCTTTCAGCTACTAACTGGAAGCTAAAATTTCTTTTTTTAAAGTCATCAGTCTCTACAGGGATGTAACAACTTCCTAATAGTGGCTTGGGAGCAAAACTACTGAGTGAACTGGCCAAGCTCTGAAGGGCATATCTGCCAGACTAGGCCTGCAGCAGCTCATGAGAGAGTCAACATAAAATAAATTACCTACTCGACCTTGTTCTCAGCTATTTACCATGTACAAATGAATAGTCATTTGGTAGTACAGAACTTGAGTTTTGCTGAAAAAAGAGACATGCTATCAAAGCTTTTCACCTTGCACTCATCAGGATAGCTCACAAGAATTTTCCAACCATAAAGGGGGGGAACAACAATTTATACTACATGAGAAGAGATTGCTGATTGGTTGGCAAGTGGACTCTGAGTGTTGGAGTTGTTGCCATGAAGAATGCAGCATGGAAGAATTAACTGCCCAGCTTTGTTCAAATTCAAACCTGGCAGGTCGACCGTGATTGGTCAAGGCATTGCCCTGGGCAATGAACCAAGGAATGGCTGTTCACTAAACTTCTGTTCAGCTGAAAAAAGGTGAAATATGTGGACATGTTCCTTTTGTCTGCAAAGGACAGGGCCCTGTGTGTGAATATATACTGCCTAAACCTCAGATTACCCTGGAAGGGTAAGATGTCTCAAAGATTTGAGCAACAGGTGAAGCTAGCCATTGCATGCTGTTACTATGTAGTAGCAGCATAAGTGGTGCTTGCCACTAACAGGATGCTACCATAAACCTAAAATGATGTTCTGCCTATCACACAGATGAGCAATGTGGTATATGAATTTCAGAGTCTGTGTGATGCCAGGTGTATAGGCCATACGTCCCAACGGTTGGCAGATCATATCAAAAATATGTCCCTCTGGCTGGTTGCACCAGGCAAAGTACTGATTGTATTCCAACCAGTCCATGCTTGCAAAACTCAAAACATTGTGTCCATTAGATATGATTCCACAATTGGACAACATCTGTTAAACAATGCTGATTGTGCTACGAATTACATTGAAAACGAATTGAAGATTGTAAATCGGACTCACAGTGTGGCTCATTCATGCATGCTAGAAGTTGCATATATTCACAAACAGGGCCTTTCCTTTGCAAACAAAAGGAACATGTCCACACTTTGCACCTTTTTTTCAATGAAACAAAAGCTTAGGGAAAAGTCATTCCCTGTTTCATTCCCCAGGGCAATGCCTTGGCCAATCAGAGTCGGCCAGCCCGATTTGGATTTGAACAAAACTCGGCAGTTAACTGTTCCTTGCTGTATTTTCCATGTAAAAGCCCCCACCAATCAGATCAACTTGCCAACCAATCAGCACGCCCTTCTCATGTAAATTGTTGTTCCCCCTTTACGGTTGGAAAATTCTTGAGCTATCCTGATGAGTGCAAGATGAAAAGCTTTGATAGCATGTCTCTTTTTTGCGTCATACTTGCAGATGAATTTGATCATGACAGTAGTGACCACAGTACAGTCTTTATGGAGCCAAAACAAAAGGATCCATCATTGTTTAATGAGAAGCACAGAATGAACAAGTGCACCTTCAAATGAGGCAACAAGAAACATGTTCACCTACTAAGTGTTAGGTAGTCACAGTCTTCAATGAGGAAACTGTCAGCCATCCCCTCCTTATCCTCAATGACATCATAATCACCTAGTTTTCTCTCACCCACAACATTCAGGAAGTCACTACTGACCAGAAGTGTAATTATATCAGCTAAATTAATGCAGAGGCTGTAATCCTATGACTCTTTTAAGAGTAACTCAACTTCTGACACCTCAAAGCCTCTCCACCATTTACTCAGCTTAATCCACGGATGTGATGGAAGTGCTCCACTTGTAGCCATAGTAACATTATAAATACCCAACAGCATCCTGTAAAAAGAAAGCTGTTCAATCATTGCTCTTGTTAATGGATCAATCAACCACCACCCCCTCAACACTGGTGCACTGTGGATAAATTGTAATATCTGCAGGAGTCTTTGCAGCAATTCACCAACCTGCCTTTGACACCACTTCCTCCCCCACAAATTCTACCACACAGAGGGACAGGAGCAGCAATGTCTTGACAACAGCATCACTTTCAAGCTTCCCTCCATGTTACACACAATCCTGAATTGGACTTCGATCCCTGGTCCTTCACTGGAGTGAAAATCCTGGATTTCCTTGTTGCAGCAATATTAACACAGGGACTGCAACGGTTCAAGGAAAAAGATCATCACTACCTTATGTGGACAACTAGTGTTTAATAATAAATAAATCTTGTTAGCTTCTCCTATTCCCTAATAATGAATTATAAAAAAACAGACATGTGAAAAGAGGAGTGAGAAAAGACTATCAAGTCTATTCCATTCGAACAGGTTACCCTGCACAGCATTCCTCTGTGCTTTTCTATCTCTTGGTATGGGTAAAATAACAAAAGCAAAGAGCTATGACCATTAAAGAAAAACAATAAGAAATTCTGCTCCAATTTCCTGAAGCAGTCAAGCAAGATTACAAAGATGCTTATAGCAGATCACAATTTAAATTGACTATTAACTGAAAGCCCCAAAATGAAAATGTCCTCTCCTCTCAGCAAAGTGTAATATTCCTTTTCTATGGGCTGGATTTTCCTGTGGCTTTTGGGACTCCGACATCAGGACCAAATAGGAGTCCCAATCCCACACTTCATGGGCCTGAATCTTCTGGTCGGCGTGTGGGGGCGGGCCCCACTTGCCGAAGCGTATAACGATGCGTGGTGACACCGGGCATGTGTCCCGATGTCACCACGCATCATTCCGATCTTCAGTTTGGCGGGCGTGCACCGGAGTCGGCTGCGCACCCGCCGAACTGTCAAAGGCCTATTAAGGCCATTATTGAAGTAATTGAAGTAGTTGTCTGGGCTGCCCATCCAACCTTAAGGTTAGTGGGCAGGGGAAGAGCCCAGGCGGCCTTCACATTTATATATCTAATAAAATTGTTTATTAAAATTCATTGACATGTCCCAGCTCGTCTGACACTGTCGCATGAGAGGACATGTCTGAATAATTTTTTCCATCCTTTTTTTGAAGTTTTAATAATGAAAATAATCTCCCTGAGACAGCTCCGTGCTTCAGGGAGATTTCTGCACTCTTTCACGCGCATGCACGAAAGACCGCAGGCCCCAACACTCCCTCCTCCCCCCGCCTACACGGGGAGCACTCAACACTTCTGGGTGCACGTCGTGCTGGGCAGACCTTAATTGGCTCGCCCATGTAAAATGGCGGCACGCAGCCGCTCTCGGGCGGCAGTCGGCTACGCGCCTGCCCGTGCCTGCTCCTGCTCAGCCCCCCTGACGGGGAGAAAATTCTCCCCATGGAAATGTGTCTCCTGACACAACCTTCCCGGGAGCAATCTCCTAATCAGCTGCCCCTTCTCTCATTGTCCTGCTGAGGACGACAAGTGGGCTCTTGTACTAATAGGCCCAATTAGCGGGCCGACAGCTCTCGAGCCTCGGCAGCCTGACCAGGAGAGGCAGGCACTACTGAGGCAGGTCAGGGACCGCCATGGCGCCTCAACATGCAGGTGCCCTCAGAGAGGTATATTTAGATAAAAAAATTGAGGAGCAAAGCCATTGGGACTCTCAGAGTGGAGGGAATGTCCCACGGGAGGAATTATTCGGGCTGCAGGTGACGCTTTTCCTTCCTGCAGCCTAATCATTGGGACAGGAGCCTCTGGCTTGAATGGCCCCTCTGACCTGCCACAGGAAGGCTGCCTTCATTGAGCTAGTAGCCTCTGAACATGGTTGGGTCTGCAAAATTGCCCCTAATTGAGGCCTTAATCATCTCAATTGGCTGCCTGCCTCCATGGAGCAGCGGACCCTACTCCATGCCCATTCCTGGGAAGTTCCCCAGTGATGGGAATGTGTTGGGGAGCCATCCCAACATGGCTCATGCTCCCCTCCACCCCTCTATTTTCCCAACTCCCCAACTCCAGGTTCCCTCCACAGGGCTGCAAAAATCCAGACCGATGACTGCATACGCACCGTGACTCAGCAAGTTGCTCCAGAGAGAGAACACTATCTGTGGGAAGGAATAACTTCTGAAATCTAACCAGTTTCAATGCCTACATATTTGATAGGTGCCATGGTAGAAATTGGTGCTGACTTGTTTTTCAGCCTCATAACAAATGTTATGCCAGTACCCACCAAGTAGTCCAAAGCTTGTCTGAAATTAATCCTCGGACCACATTTATTTCATTTTGGTGAATGGTTAGTGCCTGTCCTGCCTTCATAGGTAGCTCACCCCTTTATAGCACATTGATTTCTATCCCAAAGTTCTTCTGGTCTCTCCTCATAACTCAATTCTCAGTTAATGTGGTGTCCCTACAACCCTTTGTATACTGTTTGAATTTCAGGCAAAGGTTCTTTCCCTTTTCATCCAAAAATCAACACAAGAGCCCTGGAAAGTCCAGAAAAATAAACACCCAACACTGACTATTCTAAAACAAAAACAGAAAATGCTGGAAAAACTCAACAGTTCTGACAGCATCTGTGGAGAAAATAACAGAGTTAACAGCATCTGTGGAGAGGATAACAGAGTTAACATTTTGAGTCCATATGACTCTTCTTCAGCCTGAAGAAGAGTCATATGGGCTTGAAACTTGAACTCTGTTTCTCTCTCCACAGATGCTGTCAGAACTGCTGAGTTTTTCCAGCATTTTCTGTTTTTGTTTACGATTTCCAGAGTCCGCAGTATTTTGCTTTTATCTTACTGCCTATTCTAGTTTATTTCAGTTAATAACCATTGACAGAATTTTGCCAATTATATTCTGCAATTCTGTCGCTGCTGACATAAATAATCATCAGTAATTTTCATGAGAGTTCTCCCAATCTCCTGCTGTAACCTTTGTTCTTTCTCTGGAGTTTCTGCATATCTTGTGTAATTCTATCCCCATTGTATTTAAAATCAGAAATGAAGTGCATCTGAGAAACAGAATCTTTGAACTATGGATAAGTGCCTAATATTATTGAAAGTTCCTGTTCTGTTGATATGTGGATATAATATATGCACACATAAATTCTACTTTCATTAAAATAATGCATCAGTGCAGTTTACAAGTGATTTTACTTCTCGCTGATGATTTCACTATTTCAACTTCATGCCACAAATGGCAAAATCTAATTTGCTTGTGGTTTTCTTAATTGGCTTTCATTACAATACATTCCATTAAAATATTGGCTTATATTTTGCCATGCTTCATTGTAATTCCTTTTCTGAGAAAGATTGATCTCTTTCAAACCTTTGTTACAGTTTTGTGATCTGGGTCCAACTAACTAAACAGCATTTTCCATGATCACAAGATGATTATAGATCAGCAAAGCCATATGACCCATTTCGCTGTATCATTTGGAAAGACACTAAAGTCCTCTCATTGTGGTACCCATTGATTTTAAAATGTTCTCAGGGTTTTTACTTCTTTAGCCCCTGAGTTTCAAGTCCATAGTGATCATTCTTTGGGTGAAGTAAAACTTCCTGATCATCAGTCCTAAAATTTACCTTACTAAAATGAAACTGTGATATCTTGTTCCACTCACAGTTTAATGCAATTTTGTAGAATTAACTTTTCCATACTGTTTACAATCTTGTGTGCTTCCATAAAATCATTTTTCAACACCTTGGGCAGAATTTTCCGTTTAACGTGTGGGCCCTGTATGTCTGCATGTAAAATGACGCACGGTGATGTTGGGCGCCATCGCGACATTTCACTGGGCGGGCGTGCGATGAAGTCCAACACGCACCCGCCATTAATTAACGGGCTGCTTAAGGCCCATTAGTGCTCAACTGACACCGATTTTTTGGCGTCTGTGCGATCTTCGGGTCGACGAACTGGCGCAATGGGCAGGCGGGTAGGAGACAGTTGTATTAACCTCATCCATGGGCGGGATAAGAGGGCTCTGCGGGGTCATGAATCTGCTCTGTGAAGTATTTATTGTTGAATGTTTTTCAAACTTGCCTGTGTGATCTTCAGTACTTCAGAACGCATCCCAGCTGCTTTTTCTGGTCACTTAACCTTCAGATCAGCACTCTGCAGTGAGGAATTTTTTCTGGGCCTGCAGGTTTCAGGAAGCCTTCCCTTAGCCTGGGAATGGGAGCTGATCTGACCACTGGATGCAGCTGCTCTGAGGAAGAAGGGAGGGCTAGAAGGAGGAGGTGGCCAGGAGTGCACATTCAGCATCCAGGGGACCCATCTTTGGGAGGACAGGCACAGGCCCAAGGGTGTAGGGCCAAGAGGTAGTCCAAGGCGGAAGGGGCCACAGAGGATGCCACTATCCTGCTGCCAGGGTATACAACGAAGCAGTTACCTCAATATGACTGAGGTACAGTGCTGAAGGAGGTTCCATCTCTCAAGGGAGACAGTCAACTATATCTGTCAGGTGATTGGGCCTGAGATCTCCCCTAAGTGTGTGGGCAGACACCCCATGCCAGTGGCTCTGAAGGTCACAGCTGCCCTCAACGTCTCTGGCTCCTTCCAGGGCTCGGTGGGTGATCTTTGCGGTGTCTCCCAATCAGCTGTCCACACTTCTGTCAAGCAGGTCACAGACGCTCTGTTCAGATGGGCATTGACCTTCATCCACTATCATTGGGACCAGGCAAGCCAGACACAGCGAGCCAGAGGCTTCACGGCCATTGCTGGCTTCCCCCGTGTCCAGGGTGCAATAGACGCACACATGTGGCCATCAAGGCGCCAGCAGGTGAGCCCGGTGCCTTCGTCAACAGGAAGGGCTTCCACTCCATGAACGTGCAGATAGTGTGTGACCACAGGATGCTGATTCTACAAGTCTGTGCCAGGTACCCTGGCAGCTCCCACCATGCCTACATCCTCAGGTACTCCCAGGTGCCAGGGCTCTTCAGTGCTCGAGCCCGGCTTGATGGATGGCTGCTGGATGACAAGGGCTATCCCCTCAGAAGGTGGCTCATGGCGCCTCTCCGCCATCCAAGAACAGAAGCTGAGCAGCGGTACAATAGGAGCCACGCCTCCACAAGGGCTGTGGTGAAGAGAGCCATCGGTCTTCTCAAGATGTGCTTCTGATGCCTGGACCGCTCAGGGGGCGCATTCCAGTGCCCCCCAGGTAGTGTGTCAGTGATAGTGGTTGCATGCTGTACTCTCCACAATCTTGCACTGGAAAGGGGGGACGCAATGGATGATGAAGATAGTGACGCAGTGGCTGCAGCTGCACACGATGAGTCCAGCAGTGATTCCGAGGATGGGCATGCACAAGGGGTGGACACTGACCTGGGACTACTCCAGGGACGCAGGGACACCCGGGATGCTTTAATCCAATGAACGTTCAGCTAGCACACCACAGATGGATCAACAGGACAAGCCTAGGCTGCTGCCTCGATACCTAAGTGCAAAATCTGCCAGGTCAACAGCACTAGTTAAGGGCCTTGTAAATAAACCTGAATGTCCAACAAATCACTCATTACACTTTTGTCAACCATACGCATGCAGAGGCAACGAGGCACTCTCAGCCATGGTCACACATCTGCATTTAATATGTGAAGCAAAATAACTTATCACAAAGAGAAAACAATAGTGTTAATAATGAAAAAGAAATCATAAAGACCTCATCTCGGGCCAACACAAAAGTATCAGTGACAACCCCATGGTGTGCCTAAGGTGCCTTATGCTTTCGTTTATGGGTGCTATGTCTTGGTGCTGCCCCATCACTCGGAGTGGCACCTGAGCCAGCCTGCTGACTCTGCTGTCCTGTTGGCCTCAATGACCTTGGTGGTCATCCTCTGGCCTGTGGACCCTGTGCTGGCCCCACCTGGGAGGGAGCTGCCTGTTCCGCACTGGCATCTCCACCGTCGTCGCAGCCTCACCAGATGATACAGTCACTAGCAGAGGCTCAGAGGAGCTGCCACCCTCATCTGGAGTGCCCTAAGAGGTGCCCGCAGAGATGACAGGCAGCAGCTGTGCCAACATAAGGTCACTTCGGACCTCCCTGCTCACGGTGAATGGATGGGCAACGAGCTGGGAACTTTGATGCCCAGACCACTGGCATCCAGAACAAAAACAGAATTACCTGTAAAAACTCAGCAGGTCTGGCAGCATTGGCGGAGATGAAAAGAGTTGACGTTTCGAGTCCTCATGACCCTTCAACAGAACTGAATGTTATTACAAAAGGGAGGGGGAAGAAACGGAAAGGGGGTGGGGATGGAGGAGGGAGTTCAAGATCTAAAGTTGTTGAATTCAATATTCAGTCCGGAAGGCTGTAAAGTGCCTAGTCGGAAGAGGAGGTGCTGTTCCTCCAGTTTGCGTTGGGCTTCACTGGAACAATGCAGCAAGCCAAGGACAGACATGTGGGCAACAGAGCAGGGTGGAATGTTAAAATGGCAAGCGACAGGGAGGTTTGGGTCTTTCTTGTGGACAGACCGCAGGTGTTCTGCAAAGTGGTCGCTCAGTTTACGTTTGGTCTCTCCAATGTAGAGGAGACCGCATTGGGAGCAACGAATGCAGTAGACTAAGTTAGGGGAAATGCAAGTGAAATGCTGCTTCACTTGAAAGGAGTGTTTGGGCCCTTGGACGGTGAGGAGAGAGGAAGTGAAGGGGCAGGTGTTGCATCTTTTGCGTGTGCATGGGGAGGTGCCATAGGTGGGGGTTGAGGAGTAGGGGGTGATGGAGGAGTGGACCAGGGTGCCCCGGAGGGAACGATCCCTACGGAATGCCGCCGGGGGGGGGGTGAAGGGAAAATGTGTTTGGTGGTGGCATCATGCTGGAGTTGCGGAAATGGCGGAGGATGATCCTTTGAATGTGGAGGCTGGTGGGGTGATAAGTGAGGACAAGGGGGACCCTATCATGTTTCTGGGAGGGAGGAGAAGGCGTAAGGCCGTTGCGCGGGAGATCGGCCGGACACGGTTGAGGGCCCTGTCAACGACCGTGGGTGGAAAACCTCGGTTAAGGAAGAAGGAGGACATGTCAGAGGAACTGTTTTTGAAGGTAGCATCATCAGAACAGATGCGATGGAGGCGAAGGAACTGAGAGAATGGGATGGAGTCCTTACAGGAAGCGGGGTGTGAGGAGCTGTAGTCGAGGTAGCTGTGGGAGTCGGTAGGCTTGTAATCGATATTGGTGGACAGTCTATCACCAGAAATTGAGACAGAGAGGTCAAGGGAGGGAAGGGAAGTGTCAGAGATGGACCATGTGAAAATGATGGAGGGGTGGAGTTTGGAAGCAAAATTAATAAATTTTTCCAGGTCCCAACGAGAGCATAAAGCAGCACCGAAGTAATCATCGATGTACCGGAGAAAGAGTTGTGGGAGGGGGCCATCAGTTCTGTTGAAGGGTCATGAGGACTGGAAACGTCAACTCTTTTCTTCTCCGCCGATGCTGCCAGACCTACTGAGTTTTTCCAGGTAATTCTGTTTTTGTTTTGGATTTCCAGCATCCCCAGTTTTTTGTTTTTATCATTGGCATCCAGACCTGCTGGTCAGTGCGCATCCCCAGGAAGCCCTGGCGGGTCACCTGGAGTAGGCTGTCCACGAGCGTCGCCACTCTGTCCGTGGAGGACACTTGGTGCTCGGACATGTGGCTCATTGCTTCAGCGAGCGTCCGCGTAGACTCCTCCACCACAGAGACCATGCCAAGCATAGCCTCATGTATCACACCCAGATTCTCCCACACACCTGGCCGTATTTCTGGCAGCTGCTGCTTTGCGGACGACTCCAGAGGCACATCAGCAGGTACCGACTGGGCGTGTGCCTGGTCCCCTGCAGTACTCTGACTGCTGGCGCCATGGGCACTCTGTCCCTGCCTGCTCCTCCAGCAAGCATGAAGTACCCTCATCACTGTGCCCTGGGACACTAGCCGTTGTTCTAATTCCCACCAAGGTGCTAATATCTGCGCTGGTGCCTGCCTCGCAGAGATGGTGTGACGCTGGTGAGACTTCAGGCCCCTCAGGTGTGAGAGGGGCCTCTGCTGCTCCTCCTCCCAGCCATGCTCTGATGATGCTGAAAGGAAGAACAAGGACAGTGGATCAGTTAGCGTGCAGACAATGATAAAGTGTATCCCTGTCCCCCCGATCATTATGCGATCAATCTTCCATAATCAATGGTCCAGCAATGTTGCAACAATAACTAATTTAACATTCAGCATTGCTATGGCTGTTGGGAGAATAATGCTGACCTCACTGTTGGGCATAAATACCTAGCCGTGCCACCCCAGCCTCACCGACATCAGTAGACCTGGGTGCATGGCACCTCTCCAGTTCAAGGGCCTCCTGCTCGAAGTGGCTTAGTATGGAGAGCTGTTCCTGACCGCCTCCAGTCCTCACACTCTCAGCCACGTTCTGCGCATTCTTCTCCTGAAGAAGAGAGAAGAGCATTGATTCGGGAAAATTGCACATGGACTCTTATCGCGCACAGCCCACCCCGCCCAGAGTGGGACGTATCAGGCCTCCAGTGCCTCCTCACCCTGCTGCTGCCGATCATTCAGATAAAGATGCTCCCCACCCCCCACCGCTCTATTGGCCACATGCTGCCTACATCACATTAGGCACCACACGGTATTTCCTCCCATAACAAGGAGGCACTAGCACGTGCAGCATGGAGGGCAGCAGATGGTTCGTTGCCACCCCACCTTGAAGCTCCCGTTCCACCATCTCATCACCCTGTCTAGGACATGTGCTGGAGTTCTGAGTCCGCGCCTAGATGCAGCTCCTCCAGGTTTCCCCCAAACCAGTCATATGGGACTCAGATCAACATATGTTATGGGGGAAAACTCATCTCCTCATCACCCACTCAGGCTGACCTCAACATGGGCAATATCTGCTGGCCCACCCAGCAAAGGAAAACTGCCACCAATGATTCAATGCAGTCACTACACTGAGACTTGCGGGGCTGGGTGGGGGAAGGGAGGGGCGCAGAGGGTAAGCCTACCTGCGGGGTTAAAAACCCAATGCCAACATGGTACTCACCCTGCCAGAGCGCAGCAAGTCGTTGAAGCGCTTGCGACACTGGATCCAGGTGCGCTGCACCACGTCGCGAGAGCTCACCACCTCCGCTACCTCTTCCCAGGCACGTTTTGTTATGCAGGTGAGCCTCCTCCTCCCATCCTGGGGGACCAACACCTCCCGCTGTGCTGCCACCTCCTCAAGGAGGGCAGCAAGGCAGCCATTAGAAAAATGAGGGGCACACTGGCCTGCCACCCAGCTGGGCCTGTCCCAACGGTCTACCCTCCAGCCTGGCCTGCTCACCCGGACCCCTCTGCTGCGGCCTAGCACTGGCCATTGTGAGCAGCCTACAAAAGGCTGCCAGGCCTTCTTTTAAACAGACTGTTGGGTCACCATTGAGCCCGACGGTCTGTACAAGCCTGCCGCATACTCCTGCTATCCTCAGAAGTCGGGAGATCAATGGGTGGGCCTTAATTGACCCGCCCGCGTAAAATGGCGGCACGGACCCGATCGCGGGTGGTGATTGAGTCTGCGCCCGCCCGTGCCCACTCCCACTCCAACCCCCCCCTCGCCAAACGGAAAATTCTGCCCCTTGTTTCAATGCTGAAGATGTTAGCCCCCACTAATGAGTTTTCCAACATTCTATATTGAGGGATTGGACATCGGGAAGTGGGGTGGGTGGGCAGCTGAGAGCCATCCCCTCCCTTGATGCCAACTCCTTGCCATCTCCCACGACTCCCACCCCACAAATCGGCCATCCCACCCGACCCCCGCCACACACACACGTTACCTACCTGTGACCTTGGTCACTCTGCAGCTCTGGGATTCCAATGCCTGACCTTCTGACAGCAGCCACAGTCCCCCCAGTGTTGCTGCTGAGCACAAGAGCTAACGGCCTCTGATTGGCCGGCAGTTGCTCAGTAGGCGAGGCTTCCACCCCTGGGTCTTGATTCCAGGGGAGGGCCCACCACTGGCCTCACTACTGCCTAATCAGCCTGAGGTTCAGTGGGCATTCCAGAAAAGAGGCAGCTCAGATCTCTTGCCGGCCCTTCAGCTGGCACGCAAGACCCCCGACGTCTCAACATGATTCCACCCCCAGTCTTTGATGTAAATTAGAAATAGGCACAGTCCCTTCACCAATCTCTTAAACATCGCATTCAGTATCCACCCCATCCCCAGCGCTATGTAACTCTTCCAATTAATATCCACAACTATATCTACCAATAGCTCTGTCTACCTTCCATCCAATTTCTTGTCAACACCCACTCCCAGCTAACCTGAGAAACAGTCCTTTACTTTTATTCTCCTTTCTCCCTTATAATCCCTTATAATGCCTTCTCCCTTATATATCCTTAATCTTCTCTCATAATGTCCTTTACAATCATCTTATTAAAAGCTTCCTCATGTCCATGATATCCTGCCTATCCTCAAAGATTTGTCAGGTTTGTCAGGCACAATCTTATTTCTGAAATCTATTTTGCCTGCTTCTAATCATTTTCTCTGCATCTAGATTTTAAGTTACTTTGGGGTAGAATTTATGTGGGTTGTCCTGTCCCCCATTGGGTTTATCGTGTGTTTTCAGGAAAGCCCCATGAAAATTAGCAATCTCCAGCTTGACTTAAATTTTCCTAAATTTTCCCTACCATGTAAGTTAAACTAATAAACTTGTAATCACCTGGGCTAGAATTTTTCGCTGAGCAGGTGGGCGCGCGCCCGACCCGCTTGAGCATAAAATAGCGCGAGATGACGTTGGGCGAGCAACCCGGCATCGCAGTGCACTCACGCGATATTTCAGTCGGTGGGCACACGCAGGAGTTGGAGCCTCACCTGCCATCAATTATGAGGCCTATTAAGGCCATTAAAAAGGCAATTAAGCTAGATTTTACGTTGTCCGTGCAATTTTGTGTTCGTCGCACAGGCAAAACGAGCAGGCAGGGAGATGGCAATTTGCGAAACCTCATCCAAGAGCAGGGTAAAAAGGGTCAGCAGCATTGCCAATATCAGCAGTGGGGATAAAAACAAAAGGCTAAAAGCTACTGCGGATGCTGGAAATCCAAAACAAAAACAGAATTACCTGGAAAAACTTAGCAGGTCTGGCAGCATTGGTGGAGAAGAAATCAGTTAACGTTTCGAGCCTTCACGGCCCTTCGGCAGAACTGAAGCATAGTTAGGAGAGGGGTGAAATATATGCTGGTTTAAGGTGGGGAGGGCGGGGGGGGAGAGAGAAGTTGAGGGTGTGGTGATTGTGGAGATAAGCAAGCAGTGATAGGAGCAAATAATCAAAAGATGTAACAGACAAAAGGATCAAAGAGGTGTTGACGGTGGTGATATTTGTCTAATAAAAGTGCTAATTAAGAATGGAAGACAGGACACTCAAAGTACAGCTCTAGTGGGGGTGGGGTGGAAAAGACTAACAAGGTTTTAGTTTTAGATTTAAAAATAATGGAAATAGGTGGGGAAAGAAGAATCTATATAAATTATTGAAAAAAAAGGGGGGGGGGGTAGAAACGGGGTGGGGATGGGGGGAGGGGGAGTTTAAGATCTAAAGTTGTTGAATTCAATATTCAGCCCGGAAGGCTGTAAAGTGCCTAGTCGGAAGATGAGGTGCTGTTCCTCCAGTTTGCGTTGGGCTTCACTGGAACAATGCAGCAAGCCAAGGACAGACATGTGGGCAAGAGAACAGGGTGGAATGTTAAAATGGCAAGCGACAGGTAGGTTTGGGTCTTTCTTGCGGACAGACCGCAGGTGTTCTGCAAAACGGTCGCCCAGTTTGCGTTTGGTCTCTCCAATGTAGAGGAGACCGCATTGGGAGCAACGAATGCAGTAGACTAAGTTAGGGGAAATGCAAGTGAAATGCTGCTTCACTTGAAAGGAGTGTTTGGGCCCTTGGACGGTGAGGAGAGAGGAAGTGAAGGGGCAGGTGTTGCATCTTCTGTGTGGGCATGGGGAGGTGCAATAGGTGGGGGTTGAGGAGTAGGGGGTGATGGAGGAGTGGACCAGGGTATCCCGGAGGGAACGATCCCTACGGAATGCCATCAGGGGGGGTGAAGGGATGATGTGTTTGGTGGTGGCATCATGCTGGAGTTGGCGGAAATGGCGGAGGATGATCCTTTGAATGCGGAGGCTGGTGGGGTGATAAGTGAGGACAAGGGGGATCCTATCATGTTTCTGGGAAGGAGGAACACACTCGACCTCTCCCTCCAGCAACACCGCCGCACACTTTTTCAAAGCTGCGCGTGCCCCCAGTTTCATTTTATTCTTCGCCTCATCCGTCGCCTCAACAAGAAACTTTTTCTCTTTCTCTCAAGTGCTAAGGAACGCAAGCTCCAACAACGCATCGACACCAACACCCATCTGGGACCCTCCACCCCTGCTTGTCCCTCCGTCTTCACCCCATCTTCCAATCCCAGACCCAGCCGCGTATTCACTATACCCCCTGACCTTCCCCTCTCCGATGCTGAACATTCAGTGCTCAGCAAAGGACTTAGTTTCATACCCTTACGCCCTCATCTCAATGAATTTCGGGCTCGGCATGATGCTGAACTCTTCTTCCGCCGTCTTCGTCTCCGTGCTCACTTCTTTGGGCAGGAGTCCTCTCCCCGTTCAACGGATCCTTTTACCCACCTCCAATATTCTCCCTCCACTTGGACCCCTCCCTCTGGATTCTTACCTTCTCTTGATCTTTTCATTGAGAACTGTCGGCGTGACATTAGCTGTCTCAATTTCTCTGCTCCTCTCACCCATTCTAATCTGTCTCTCTCTGAACTTGCTGCACTCCGTTCTCTCAGGTCCAACCCCAACATTGTCATCAAACCCGCTGACAAGGGTGGTACTGTTGTTGTCTGGCGCATTGACCTCTACCTCGCGGAGGTAGAGCGTCAACTCGCAGACACTTCCTCCTACCTCTCCCTGGACCATGATCCCACCACAGAACATCAAGCCATTGTTTCCAGGACTGTCACTGACCTCATCTTCTCTGGAGATCTTCCTCCCACAGCTTCCAACTTGATAGTCGCCCAACCTCGGACGGCCCACTTCTACCTCCTACCCAAAATCCACAAACAGAACTGTCCTGGCAGACCGATCGTGTCAGCCTGTTCCTGCCCCACGGAACTCATTTCTCGTTATCTTGACTCCCTTCTCTCTCCCCTTGTCCAGTCCCTTCCCACCTACATCCGTGATTCCTCTGACACCTTACGTCACATCAACAATTTCCAGTTCCCTGGCCCCAACCGCTTCCTCTTCACCATGGATGTCCAATCCCTCCACACCTCCATCCCCCACCAGGATGGTCTGAGGGCCCTTAGCTTCTTCCTTGAACAGAGGCCCCAACAATCCCCATCCACCACTACTCTCCTCCGTCTGGCTGAACTTGTTCTCACACTGAACAATTTCTCCTTTAACTCCTCTCACTTCCTCCAAATAAAAGGTGTGGCTATGGGTACCCGCATGGGCCCCAGCTATGCCTGTCTCTTTATGGGGTATGTGGAACATTCCTTGTTCCAGTCCTACTCCGGCCCCCTCCCACAACTCTTTCTCCAGTACATCGATGATTACTTCGGTGCTGCTTCATGCTCTCGTCGGGACCTGGAAAAATTTATTAATTTTGCTTCCAATCTCCACCCCTCCATCATTTTCACATGGTCCATCTCTGACACTTCTCTTCCCTTCCTTGACCTCTCTGTCTCAATTTCTGATGATAGACTGTCCACCAATATCCATTACAAGCCTACCGACTCCCACAGCTACCTCGACTACAGCTCCTCACACCCCGCTTCCTGTAAAGACTCCATCCCATTCTCTCAGTTCCTTCGCCTCCGTCGCATCTGTTCTGATGACGCTACCTTCAAAAACAGCTCCTCTGACATGTCCTCCTTCTTCCTTAACCGAGGTTTTCCATCCACGGTCGTTGACAGGGCCCTCAACCGTGTCCGGCCCATATCCCGCGCATCCTCCCTCACGCCTTCTCCTCCTTCCCAGAAACATGATAGGGTCCCCCTTGTCCTCACTGATCACCCCACCAGCCTCCGCATTCAAAGGATCATCCTCCGCCATTTCCGCCAACTCCAGCATGATGCCACCACCAAACACATCTTCCCTTCACCCCCCCTGACGGCATTCCGTAGGGATCGTTCCCTCCGGGACACCCTGGTCCACTCCTCCATCACCCCCTACTCCTCAACCCCCACCTATGGCACCTCCCCATGCCCACACAGAAGATGCAACACCTGCCCCTTCACTTCCTCTCTCCTTACCGTCCAAGGGCCCAAACACTCCTTTCAAGTGAAGCAGCATTTCACTTGCATTTCCCCTAACTTAGTCTACTGCATTCGTTGCTCCCAATGCGGTCTCCTCTACATTGGAGAGACCAAACGCAAACTGGGTGACTGTTTTGCAGAACACCTGCGGTCTGTCCGCAAGAAAGACCCAAACCTCCCTGTCGCTTGCCATTTTAACACTCCACCCTGTTCTCTTGCCCACATGTCTGTCCTTGGCTTGCTGCATTGTTCCAGTGAAGCCCAACGCAAACTGGAGGAACAGCACCTCATCTTCCGACTAGGCACTTTACAGCCTTCCGGGCTGAATATTGAATTCAACAACTTTAGATCTTAAACTCCCCCTCCCCCCATCCCCACCCCGTTTCTACCCCCCCCCCCTTTTTTTTCAATAATTTATATAGATTCTTCTTTCCCTACCTATTTCCATTATTTTTAAATCTAAAACTAAAACCTTGTTAGTCTTTTCCACCCCACCCCCACTAGAGCTGTACTTTGAGTGTCCTGTCTTCCATTCTTAATTAGCACTTTTCTTAGACAAATATCACCACCTTCAACACCTCTTTGATCCTTTTGTCTGTTACATCTTTTGATTATCTGCTCCTATCACTGCATGCTTGTCTCCACAATCACCACACCCTCAACTTCTCTCTCCCCCCCCGCCCCCCCCACCTTAAACCAGCATATATTTCACCCCTCTCCTAACTATGCTTCAGTTCTGCCGAAGGGCCATGAAGGCTCGAAACGTTAACTGATTTCTTCTCCGCCGATGCTGCCAGACCTGCTGAGTTTTTCCAGGTAATTCTGTTTTTGTGTCAGTAGTGGGGAGTTTGGTATATAGTTTGCTGTTAGTGACTTATTGGTACTTGGCAGCTTCATCTCTGTTCAGGGCTTCATTATTAGCATTTCCAGGCTTCATTTCAGGACTTATTGGTTTCTCCAAGACCCCTGGAGGATTCAGACCATGTGGACCCTTCCAGGTATCGGACTGGTAATGGAGATTGTGGTTTCTGCTGGTGGCACCTCCTCTGAGGAGGCAGAGAGGGGCAGAAGGGAGAGGAGGCCAGGTGTCCCAATGCAGCTTCCAGGGGAGTGACCTGTAGGAGGAGAGGCGCAGGCACAGGGGGTGCAGGGCCAGAAGGAAGTCCAAGGCAGAAGGGGCTGCAGAAGACGCCACTATCCTGCTGCCAGGGTTTACAGGCGACAATGCAGCTACCTCAATATGTCTGAAGTGCAATGCTGAAGGAGGCTCCGCCTCTTGAGGGAGACTGTGACCTCCATTTGTCAGATGATTGGGCCTGAGATCAGCTCCGACTGTGTGGGTGGACAGCCCATGCCAGTGGCTCTGACGGTCACAGCGGCCCTCAACTTCTATTCCTCTGGCTCTTTCCAGGGCTCAGTGGGGGAATCTGTGTGGAGTCTCCCAATCAACTGTCCACAGTTGCATCAAGCTGGTGACAGAAGCTCTGATCAGGTGGGTACTGACATTTATTCTTTACCGTACAGACGAGGCCAGCCAGGCTGAGCGAGCCAGAGGCTTTGCAGCAATTACTGGATTCTCCTGCGTCCAGGGTGCCATTGACTGCACACATGTGGCCATCAAGGCACCAGTGGGTCAGCCCGGTGCCTTCGTCAACAGGAAGGGCTTCCACTCCATGAACGTGCAGATAGTGTGTGACCACAGGAGGCATATTCTGCAAATCTGTGCAAGCTGCCCAATACCACATTACCAAAATACAAGGAGTCAGATTCCACATGTACACTGGAAACATCCAGCTCCACCTCTCCACCATCTCTCTCAAACTCTCTATGGCCACAATATTTTTAGACTGTTTGTCTGACACCCAGTCATGGATCAAGCACAATTTCCTCCAATTAAACATTGAGAAGACTAACACCAAAGACTTGAGCTCTCACCAAAGATTGCATACACTTATCACCGATTTCATCACCCTATCTGGCCACTGTCTCAGGTTGAACCACAGTCTGAAGCTAAGACTCTCCTTAGGGTCTCTGTGTTGGGGACATCTGCTGAAGATTAGCCTGGAACTGGTAGTATGCAATGCTGAACTCACATCAATCCTGTTGCTATGATATCACACCCAGGCATTTATACCCGTGGATTAATGGAAAATAGACCCTTTACTTTTAAAGGTAAAATGGACCATCTGCTTTAAAAGAAGATGGAGAGCTCAGGAGGCCTCACTTCTTGTCTGCCAATATACATGTGACTTCATAGGGCTGCGTTAGCCTGCTTGTCTGGCCAGGACATTAAAATGCAAATCATCTTTTGGGATTTTCCATTGAGAAGATAATAAAATGCAACAGATCTTTCCTGTGGATGCAACAGCTGCTATTGTGTAAATACCTGCAGAAACTATGGCACAATAGCTCTTCAGATTTCCTAGCTGCAGAAGGGAATTCTACAGGATGGTGCTGAGGAAGAACCCATTCATTCACAAGGAGATGCAAACGCCTGAAACTCAAACCCTATCGTGTGTCAAAGCTCAAGTCATCAGGGACCATTTGTGTGGACAATGGGAAAACAGCTACTCTGGTCACCTGAACAAAATCAGGTTGTGGTCAGGAAAATTTATTAACACATATTTGGTGAGCAGTCAGTCAGTCAGTCAGTTTGGGACACAAGAAGACTCAGATGGAAAATATACAACCTAGCAAAGGGAAGATCCTGCCAAATTCACCAACAGGCAGAGGAGTGGGGCTAGCCTTTTACCTGCTGATTTGAAGAACCAAGCCAGATCTTTGCTACAAGGGCTCGACTGCACCTTGAATGGAACAAAGGCAGAATCCTCCTGCTGCAAGTATAAACCACTACAAATTCATGGCCAGGAACTTCCAACCTCCATTTCTTCAGTGAACCAAAAGGGAAGCATCAGGCCTGCAACATTTCAAGTTTCTATTTCAAAAGGCTCAAATATAACAGTAAATTTTTGGTCTCCTTAAAAACCTAAGTGCATGCTACCTCTTTTGTAATCTCCTTTTTTGTATGTGTGTGCATGTCTATGTTTGTGTGTGTGTGCGATAGTGAATGTTGTTCCGAATACATTCGGCTACTGAGAAATAATCATTTATTCTTCCTTTTTTAACCTATGAGAAAAAATTGTCTTTGGTCTATCTTAAGAGTCACAGCACTAAAGGGGTTAAAACACTTCTTTAAAATACATGTGGGTGTACCTACCCACATGGGGGGAAATTATCCCCCCCATCAGCGGGGAAGTGCAGGAGCGGGTGCAGGCAGGCGTGCCTCCAATCGGCGCCCCTGATCACGGACGCACCACCATTTTACATGGGCGGGCCAATTAAGGCCCGCCCAGTGTGACGTTCGCATGGAAGCGCAATGCGGTCCGTGTGCGGGCAAGGGGGGGGATTTCCCTCAGCCAAGAGCATGTGCGCAAAAGAGCGCATTGATCTCCTTGAGGCTAAGTGCTGCCTCAGGGAGATCAGCTCTAAATTTAAAAATGCTAAGCAAATGATATCAACATTTCCCTGACATGTCCTCTCATGTGACACTGTCACATGAGTTGGGACATGTCCATCACTTTTACTGAAACCTTTATTAAATATTTAAAAACTCTCATGAATCCTCATCCTGCCATGGATGAGGTTTCATGCTTTTTCTTAAGCCCTCCAGGGCTCCCGGCCTGTCCACCAAACCTAAGGTTGGACAAGCAGGTCCATTAATGAGGTTAAGTACTTTTTAAATGGCCTCAATAGGCCATTAACATGTCAGCGGCTCACAGCTGACTCGGCTGCGCCCTCGCCGACCTGAAAATGGAAATGACGCTGGGTGACGTCGGGAGTTCCATCTGACATCATCCCGCGCCATTTTACATGTCGGTAAGCAGGCCCCACCCCCGCTCACCGACCGGAAGATCCTCCCCATGGACTGCAGCAGTTCAAGAAGGCAGCTCACCATCACCTTTGCAAGGGCAATTAGGGATGGGCAATAAATGCTGGCCTAGCCAGAGATGCCAAATCCCATGAGCGATAAAAAATTAAATTATTTGCAGTCAGTCGAGGGTTGAAAAAATGGGGAACCACCCTACCATCTCTCCCCTGTCTGCAACAATAGGTGTTGGTAACACATTCCTTAAATCCACCTGTCACTTCATAGACTCATGAAGTAGTACCAGAATACTATGCTTTGATAGCATCTTTCTTTAAATAAGTAAATTCCTTGAGGCTCCACACTGGGGCAAAACTTCTAATGAACCTCAGGTCAACAGCATGTACTTCCTCATGTTCCATGTCAGTTCCTCTGGTTCATTTATGCTCTGTTTCTCACTTTGTGCATGTTCCTCTGGCTCACTCTCTAATGATCCCTCCTGGGTGGGTAACTCTGTGTTGATTCTGTGGATGGAAAGGGTGATTGGTAACAAGTGGAGAAACGTTAGCAGTGTGTGAAATAAGGGATCCAGAAGGGAACAATAAGAATATATTATTAACCTTAATTGGGTGAGCAGTACAACGCTCATATAATATCCATAAAATTCATAAGAGTATTATTACGTATTTGGATGACAAATTATCAATTTTGAAGACTTGGTTCCTAAGACCAGTTAGAGATCAGGTATCAAAAAGACCACATCCTATTATACTTTTCTGTCTGGGTTTATGAGCACAATCTTCTTCACAGGAAAGTAAACAGTATGAATGCTCTTTGGTTGCCATGTTAAGCTATGCCACACAGCTGACAAACAAATGATTATGCAAGTCATAATAACACATGCAACATGCAAATACAATTGTGAGGATTTCAGAACATCCATAAATGTAAAGTTATGAGGCGAGGCACAATCAAAGGTAAAGGAAGGATGTATAATAGATTTTGCAGACTTCCTGTACATAAGCATTAGATGGTCATGTACTTCAAAACCATGAATGGAAATTGTAAATAAGCGTAAATCATGCTGCCTACAGTACATTCTTATAACGAGCCTTTACATTGGCTGCCCTGGTAAATAATTCTTATGAACTATAGGGGAGCCAAATATTACATGGAACAGACTGAAAAGTGGAGTTGAGGCCAAGATCAGATCAGAACAGCAGAGCACTTTTGAGGGGTCATATGGCATACTCCTCTTATTTCTTATGTTTTTATGTAAGATCACAGAGGAGCGACAGAGGTGGCTTTCAGCTTCTGTAGAAGCATATGAATTTTCCACCTGACAGTGAAGATATCATCATTTGAAAACCCACCCATAAAATGCAAATGAGCCAGAGAATTAGTGGGTGTCAGTGCTGGATCACTATAGCAGGAAGAAGTTTCATCATCTCACTTCTGGTGAAATTCCTGCTACATCAGAATATCTATCTCAATGTATATGCAACTACCAACTATCTCAGCAGTAGACATCCACTAAGAGCACAAAAGTTCCAGTTCCTTCTATGTGTATTTAGGTTTCTAGTTCGACTGTAATAATTTGCACACAACTTCTGACCCAGTTTGTAGTTGGAAACCTAGGCTTACTTTTTCCTTGCAATTTGATTTTCAGACAGTATTCATGAAGTGGGGATGGGGTTCCACTCTGCTAGATTCCAAACCAGTGTGCCTTAGACTTGTCCTGATCTTTACTTGAAGTCATACTATGAGCGGAGTTCAGAGAGCTAAACACAAATAGCACAATCCCATTTGAGACCACTTATAACCCACCAATAGTCAGTCTGGCAAAAACTATGCAAATGACAGGAAAATGGAGACCAACATCTCCAGAGCCTTTTGCAAATTATCTATCTTTCATAGTGGTTACAAATTGTGAATGTGTCATGTAACAGTAAAATGTACAATTAAGATATTCATGGAGTAAAAATATACTCTGCAATAGTCATAGGTAAAGTCTAAAGTAAAAACATAAAGCAAAACAGGAATGTTTTGTGTTGAATGTTCTGGTGGTCTCCTGCTGAAGTTACAGTGGAAGATTAGGAGAACTGCCTTGGAAATTCAGGGCCACTGAGCCGTTTGTGCCATTGGTGCTCCCAGTGGGGGAGTAGTGTTCACAGTGTGGGTGTCTTAGGGGTTTGTGGGCACAAGCTCTCTCTGAGTGACTAAGAAGCTTCAAAAGGAAGCAGGATTTTTTTTTTACCTTTAATAAGATCATTGCCATATTTACTTCTTCTTTGCAGTTTTTCTTAAAGATACACCCTTTTCTGTCAAATTGGACTTGTTTCTAACATGGCTGCATTCAATTATGATAACAAGAGAAACACAGAGACTACATGAAATGGGGCTTTCAACACAAAATATTCCTGTTTTGCTTCATGTTTTTACTTTAGACTTTACCTATGACTACTGCAGAGTATATTTTTACTCCCATCCATTAGATCAAATGTCATGCTATTTTTAATCTAAGTACTGCACACATGGGTTGCCAGACAATTCTATTACCATGGAGGTTTTTGCTGCTGAATCCTAATTAAACTGTAGGTGCTAAATAAAACAAACAGAAAATAAACAATTAATATCTGCTTTTCAGAAGTTTACAGGACTCACAAACAAGATTTTTTAATAAAAAACTGACAAATTTCGTGCAGCTAGGGCTGGATTTTACAAGGCACTACAGTCCCCAGCCACCCCGAGTAAATAGTCAGGTAGGGTGGTGGGACCCCACCCAGCAGAAGAATGGCTGCCCCACAGCCATTTAAAGGCTGACTGGCTGTTAATAGGCTGGAGGCAGGACTTCCACCCCTCAGGAACAGGAAAAACCATGTTAGAGAAGTGCTGGCCAATCAGAGGCTGGCAGCTCCCAAGTTCCGGCAGCTTCACCGGGAGCATGTATTACACTTTGACATTCACCAGAGATTGTCGCTGGATCCCTGGAGAGAGATAAGTGTGGGTGAGATGGGCTAGCATGGAGGGGGCACTGATGATGAAGTAGACAAGGTGGGGTGGGGGGAAAAGCCTGGAGGTTGGGGAACACTGGGAAGGCCCTCCAAGTACCCAGGTTAAGGAGGGAATCTCCCTGCCCACACAGGGAAACACATGCGAGGCTGGGCGCTTGTTTTGTGGGCCCCTCCCTCTGCCAGGCTGCTTGACGCACCCCCACCACACCCCCCTCCCCATCCACCACTGGTAGAATTGCAGTGGAGCAGAGACAGAGGCTAGCCACTGATGTTAGTGTGCCCTCTCACCTTTAAACTCACCTGCAGGGGAGGACTAAATACAAATACAAACTCTATAGGTATAACCGTGCCTTTCAGGATATGGCTAATTTTAAAGGAAAGGTTTACAATTGTGGGGGAGTTTCAGTACAAGATTATTTTGCACGCATTGCAAATGGCTTCTAGTATGTTATCACATGTTGGAAGTTCAGAACCATCCCAATGTTGAACCTTTAACCATGGTGAAGGATAAAAAGTTAAATACCACAATAACTTTACATTTTATTAACACACCAGTAATTATTGTTTGGCCTGAGCGGTTTTTTTTTGTTTGTTTGTTTTCAGAGCATTCATGATTTATTTCCAGCAGCAAAGTGAGTTACATTTTGGGGGAAGATTCACATTTCGGTCCTGGGTGTGATGTGCAAAACAATTGTGATTGCATCAAATCCCCCAACTGACTATTAATCTGGCAGATATAATAGCTACTGGAGTGCATAAAGCTTCATCAGTGCCAACTCAAGGGACATGTACACAAGAAGAAAAGTGTTAATGTGGCACTTTGGTGTGAAATAACACAGTTTTGACACATAAGAATGGACAAGCAGAAATGTACATTCACCAGCTGATTTACATGTGTGGCACTCAGATAAGGGCATCACATGGTGAAAGTTTAAGTCGCTAATTGATCACCCTGATTCAAAATCCAGGGTGAGTTTCCAAATAACTACAATATGGTATCCTAGGCCACTCACTGTGTGACCATTAAAGAGCGCGGAGAGAGAGAGAGAGATGAGAGGCCATTAAACAGCACAGAGAGAGAGAGGTGAGAGGCCATTAAAGAATGTGGAGAGGGAGGTGACAGGCAATTAAAGAGCGCGCAGAAGGAGGTGAAGGTCATAAAGAGCGTGGAAGAGAGGCGAGAGGCCTTTAAAGAGCATGGAGAGATCAATGAGAGATCATTAAAGAGCACATGAGGGATAAGAGCGCAAGAGAGCAGCTAATTGGTGAGTAGGATTGGTGAGTATTTCTAGGCTTTAAAGTAAAAATAAGGTCTTTAGTTTGTGTTTAGGTCTCTACTCCTTTTTTTCTCTTTTTCTTAAAAATAGCTTGTTAAATATAGGTTTGATACTGGTGTAAAAAAATAATTACAATAAAGTGTAAAGACTGGGAGATTCTTCAAGTGTAAAGAGCAGGGATACTAGAGTAATTAATTAAGTAATTAAATAAAATATGAAAGCGATGGGTGATGTGTTGCTGTTGCAGCATGTGGGAGCTGCTGAACACCAAGGTGATCCAGAGCAAACACATCTGTAGGAAATGTTTGCAGCCCGAGGAACTGCGGATCCGAGTTGAGGAGCTGGAGTCTGAGCTGCAGATAGTGCACCACATCAGGAATGGGGAAAGTTACCTGGACACTTTCCTCCAGGAGGTGGTCACACCCCTCAGATTAGGTCATTCAAATTTGGTCTGTGATTAGGGACAAGAGGATGTGTCTGCAGCTGAAGCAGGTATGGGGGCCCCAGGAGTTGCGTTCAAGGAGCCTCAGCCCCTCCAACTGTCCAACGGTTATGAGGTTCTTGTAATGGATGAGAGCGGGGACTGAGGGAGGATGAGCGAACTGACCACAGCACCATGGTACAGGGAGCCATTCAAGTGGGGGGAGGAAATAGGAACATGGTAGTGGTAGGGGACAGTATAATTAGGGGGATAGATACTGTTCTCTGCAGCCGTGAGCGTGTGTCCCAAAGGCTGTGTTGTCTGCCCATTCTCAGGGCTGGAGAGGAACTTGGTGTGGGAGGGGAGGGATCCAGTAATCATCGTCCACTTTGGTACCAACAAAATTGATAAGACTAGAAAGGGGGTTTTGCTGAAAGAATTTGAACAGTTAATAGCTAAATTATAAAGCAGAACCTCCAAGATAATAATCTCGGGATTACTATCTGAGCCACGGGCAAACTGGCATAGGGTAAATAAAGTCAAGGAGTTAAATGCTTGGCTCAAAGATTGGTGTGGGAGGAATGGATTTCAGTTCATGGGGCACTGGTATCAATACTGGGGTAGAATGGAGCTGTTCTGGTGGGACGGGCTTCATTTGAACCATGCTGGTACCAGTGTCCTGTCAAATCAAATAACTAGGGCTGTAGAGAGGGCTTTAAACTAAAGAGTGGGGCTGGAGGGTTCTGGAGAGGGGATCCATATGGTTACATAGCAAAAGGATATGGCAGCATTGCAGGGCAGCTAACATGGTAGAATTTAGCATTTAGTTTGAGAGTCAGAAACTTAGTTTGGAAACAACTGTGCTAAACTTAAATAAGTGTAATTACAAAGGAATGAGGACAGAGTTGGCTGGAGTGTACGGGGAAAAGAGTTTAGCAGAAAAGACGGTTGATGAACAATGGCAAACGTTTACAAAAATAGTTCATGACTCTCAACAAAGATATATCTCAGTGAGGAATAAGGATTCTAGGAAGGGGGTAAACCAACCATGGTTAACCAAAGAAGCTAAGGACAGCATCAAATTGAAAGGAAACACATAAAGTGTAGCAAAGATTAATGGTAAACCAGAGGATTGGGAAAGTTTTAAAAACCGACAAAAGATTACCAAAAAAACTAATAAAGAGGGAGAAAATAAACTTTGAGTGTAAACTAGCAAGTAATATAAAAACGGACTGGAAAAGCTTCGTTAAATATTTGAAAAGGAAGAGAGGCCAAAGTGAACATAGGCCCCTTAGAGAACAAGGCTGAGGAAATAATAATAGGGAACCAGGAAATGGCAGAGGAGTTGAATAAATACTTTGCATCAGTCTTCACAGTAGAAGACACTAATAGCATTCCAAAAATACTAAATAATCAAGGGGCAAAAGGCGGGGAGGAAATAAATACAATAACTATCACTGGAGAAAATGTACTAGGGAAACTAATGGGGCTAAGGGCTGATAAGCCACCTGGACCTGATGGGTTGCATCCTAGGATATTAAAGGAAGTAGCTACACAGTTAGTGGATGCACTGGTGGTAATCATTCAAGAATCCTTATATTCTGGAAAAGCCCCAAAAGATTGGAAAATTGCCAATGTTGCTATTATTCAAAAAGGGAGGGAGACAAAAAACCTGTCATTATAGGCCAGTCAGCTCAACATCCATCATGGGAAAATGTTAAAGTCTATTATAAAGGATGTAATAGCAGAGCATTTAGAAATGCGTAATCTAATCAAGCAGAGTCAGCATGGCTTCATGAAGGCAAAATTATGCCTGACAAATTTATTAAAATTCTTTGAGAAGGTAACAAGCAGGATAGATAAAGGGGAGCCAGTCAGTGTAATATATTTGGATTTCCAAAAGGTGTTCCATAAGATACCACACATAAGGCTACTTAATAAGGCATGAGCTCATGGTGTTGGGGGTAGTATATTAGCATGGATAAAGGATTGGCTAATGAAGAGAAGTTGGAAAGTTGGGATAAGGGAGGCATTTTCAAGATGGTACCCTGTATCTAGTGGAATGCCACGGGGATCAGTGCTGGGGCCACAATTATTTGCAATATATATTAATGACTTAGATGAGGGAAGTTGAATCTTCTATCACCAAGTTTGCAGATGACACAAAATTAGGTGGGAAGGCAAGTGGTGAGGATGTCAAAAAGAGTGTACAGAGAGATATAGTCAGGTTAAGTGAATGGGCAAAAACTTGGCAGATGGAATATAATGTGGGAAAATGTGAGGTTATGCACTTTGGCAGGAAGAATAGATAAGCTGAATATTATTTAAATGGAGAAAGACTGCAGAAAGCTGCAGCACAGAAGGATTTGGGAGTCCTTGTGCATAAGTCCCAAAAATCTAACATACAAGTTCAGCAGGTAATAGGGAAGGCAAATGGAATGTTGGGCTTTATTTCAAAGGGAATAGAGTATAAATATAGGAAAGTCTTGCTAAAACTACACAAGGCAGTAGTTAGACTACACCCAGAATTCCATGAACAGTTTTGGTCCCCTTATCTAAGGAAATGTATACTGGCATTGGAGGCAGTCCAGGGGAGTTTCACTAGGTTGACCATGGGTATGGAGGGATTTTTTTATTAGGAGAGGTTGAGTAGCCTGGGCCTGTACTCATTGGAGTTTAGAAGAATGAGAGGCGACCTTATTGATACATATAAGATCCTTAGGGGGCTTGACAGGGTAGGTGCTGAGAGGTTGTTTCCCCTTTTGCGAGAGCCCAGGACCAGAGGGCAGAATCTCAGAGTAAGGGGTCGCCCATTTAAGACAGAGATGAGGAGGAATTTCTTCTCTTGGAGGGTAGTCAATCTGTGGAATTTTTTACCACAGAGGGCTGTAGAGGCTGGGTTGTTAAATATATGCATGGCTGAGATAGACAGAATTTTAATCAGTGAGGGAATCAGGGGTTATGGGGAAAAGGCAGGAAAGTGGAGTTGAGGATTTTCAGATCAGCCACAGGGCAGGATTTTCCCCCTGTTGGGGATGAAGTTGAAGGGCGGGCACGCACAGGCGCGCTTCCGATTGGTGCCCCTGATCGGGGGCAGAGCGCATGTTAACATGGGTGGGCCAATTAAGGCGGTGGGGGAATCCCAAAATCGAGAGTGCACTCTTTCGCGCATGCACACGAAAGAGCACACTCATCTCCCTGAGGCTAAGTGCTGCCTCAGGAAGATCAGCCCTAAATGTAAAAAAGCTAAAAATAGAAAAATAAAATTTCCCTGACATGTCCCCTCATGTGACACTGTTATATGAGTTGGGACATGTCCATAATTTTTACAAAAACTTTATTAAAATTTTTAAAAACCTATATGAAACCTCATCCCGCCTGTGGATGATGTTTCATGCTTTTTCTAATGCCTGCCAGCGCTCCTGGCCTGCCCGCCAACCTTAAGATTGGACGGGCAGGCTGATTAATTAGTGTAATTACTCTGTCAATGGCCTCAATTGGCCATTGAAAGGTCGGCGGGCGCGCAGCTGATTTTGCTGTGCCCCCGCCTACCTGAAAATTTAAATGGGGCGGGGTGACATCGGGAGTTCCACCCAACGTCACCACGCGTCATTTTACGTGTTGGCGAGCGGGCCCCGCCCCCCCGCTTGCCGACTGGAAAATCCTGCCCATGATGTGATTGAATGGCAGAGCAGACTTAAAGGGTCGAAAGGCCTACTTCTGCTCCTACACATTATGGTCTTATGGTCTGTGTTAGTAGAAGGGACATGAGGGTTAACCTGGTTTTTGAGTTCAGATTTGCCTTTTACACTGTTCTACATGTTACTCAAATTCAATGAGAAAGACATATGGCTGAATAAATAAACAGGAACTCACCATTTAAATCTCATCGGGGAGGTCGACAGTATGGGAAGTACTTAATCCACCTCTTATCGAAGTTGACCACCTGCTCAGTGAACAGTCACCTGAATGAAGAATGAAGGATCGGAATTGCTTCAATTCTCTGAAGCTCTTTTCTTGATTTTCTAAGCACCAGCTACATAATTCACTTTCATTTTGTTATTTCTAGCAAAACATTGGATCTGACACACACAAGAATCTAAAACAATTACTTTGAACAACAGTTTGTACTTAAATTTTCAGCAGAATAACATCATCAAAAAGGCGATCCAAGCTTTTTGTTAATTCAATGTCTCAACAACAGCCAAGGTACATTTTTCAAATGTATTTTCTAATTTCACCACTAAGCCTTCAAATGCTTTTATACCTTTATTGTTTGTCAGTGTAGATGTAACAGCTGGAAGTTGGTACCAAATGGGTGGGGCCGGAAGATGTGGCGAGTCAGCTGAAAGCCCATTGGCTTCGGTGGGACCAGAGGATCCTGCCAGCCGGTGGGGCTGGAAAATTCCGGCCCAGCACTGTAACAAAATGCAGGAAGACAATTAATAAAATTGCAGAATTGGCTTGAAATTCGCAAATGAACCTCAATAGTGTTTAAGTGTGAGGTGGTATATTTTGGTAGGAAGAATAAGAAGGTCACTGCTCCTTGAAAAATAAATGTCTGAGTGGACAGAGGAACAGAGGGATCTGGGTTATAGATACACAATCAACGTAAGTAGCGGTGCAGCTAATAGGTCATGCCAAAGCAAACAACACACTGGCGTTCATTTCTGGCAGAATAGACCCTGGCCGGGTCAAAATCCTGGAACTTCCTTCCTAACAGCACTGTGGGTGTACCTACACCACATGGACTGCGGCAGTTCAGGAAGGCAGCTCACCACCACCTTCTCTAAGGGAAATTGTGGATGGGCAATAAATGCTGACCGAGCCAGCGATGCCCACATCCCATAAATTAAATCACTGGGACCGTGTATGCTGCTTTCTCTGCCAGAAGCCACCTCTTTGCTTCAAAAATTCTTCTCCCCCACCAGAATGGCACTGGGAGATCACCTCCATTCAGCTGGTGGCTTCCCCACATGGTGGGTGTTGATCTGCTATCTGCAGAATACCTATTGCCTGATAAAGTGGCCCTTAGTTGTGGCTTTACATGCATATTTAAATTGGCTTCCCATCTTTTTGGAGCAGCCTGTTTGATCCTGTTGTAAGTAAAATTCCCCAGCAGTGGAACATGCTTGGGGAGCTGATCCAACGCTGCTCACTGCAATTTTACTGCCCCACTCCCCACCCCCCACCCCCCCACTTCCCTTCCCACTTCCTGGAAGTTGGTAACATTCTGCCCAGTATCTCAGTCATGCCCTCCGACCCCACAAGGAAATGACCTTTTTGATCCCTAATTGGCCTTACCATTACTTTAATCTTCTTTTTATATGTTTACAGAAAATTTTTGGGTTACCTTGTATGTTATCCACTAAACTTTTCTTTTTGCTCTCATATCTTTTTTTCTATGATTCCTTGCCCTTGATGTCTTCTGCCTGATTTTCAAATGTATCCTGTACTGGATTTTGTCTTAAACCCCCTTGTTCTGCTTTATTTGAACCACTATTTCATTTGTCCTCCAGGGATCTCCAGCTCTGGATGCACCTTCCTCCTATTGGAAATATGCTTGGTCTGTATTTGAACTATCTCTGCTTTGAAGAGATTTACTGTTTTCCTGGTCAATCTTTACTTCCAGTTCACATTTGTGAGTGCCCTTCTTAAATCACTGAAACTGGCTCTCTTCCAGTTCGGTATTTCCACTGTTGATCTTTCTTTTTCCATTTCCGCAACTACTTGTAATCTAATATTATAATCACTATTACCCAGATATTTTATCACTGCAACAAACTACTCCACTTACCCAGCTTGATTTTCTACAACTAGATCCAGCACTGCTTTCTTCCACATTGGGCTATGCTGTGTTTTCCAAGCTCGTTTTTTTCTCAATCTGTGGGGAGAAAAATAAATTGTTAAATTGTATATACCAGAGACAGTGTGTGTGAACAAGCAGTATGCTTACATGTCTCTTAGTCACCTTCTGGTAATGCAATACTATACTCTTTAGAGTTGATGAATGGCAAGGAGCTCCCTAATCTCACATTCTTAAGCAATAAACACTAAGCTATTAACAAACTCAGTTATTTTTAGGACTCTTGCTGGATAACTGGACCCATCCCAACAGCTTGACAGATGGTATGCCTGTGACAGATAAGGGTACAAACATCACTTTATGCAAAGGTGGCTGTGACAACATAAGCAGCTTTATACATGCCATAAATCTTTTATGCACAATCTTCTGAGCACTTAAAAATCAGCTCAATATCAAACACTTGGTGAAGCTTTCTTCTATTTGCTGTGTGCAGCATCATATTAATCGCTCCTATTATGCTCACATTTACAATTTCACTGTAAATTATGAACAAAGGAAATCTTTCCACAATTAGCTGTTCCCACTCTGCTGCAATAACTTTCAGAGTTTCTCTTACACTACCAATGAAGTTGTAACAGGGGAGACAGATGTGGAAAAATACTGCATACTTTCAGGAATCTATAACCAACAATACATTCCAATCGCTCACTTTGAAGTCAGTTAGTTTGAATTACTGGATATTTTGATTTTTTTCATGCAAAAATGGCTTATAATTATCACATATAGACTGTACCATATATCCTTTAATGTAGCCTGCTAAATTGTTCATTCATGCTAAGCCTTCACTTGTACTCTCAGTGCTTTTATTACATCTCATGCATACCCATTTCTCAAAATAGCACAAATTATCAAGTGAAAACATAAATGAAAGCCTTATCACATTCATAGTTCTCCAAAAGTTTGAGGTTGGACACAAGGCAGCACTTTAGGAAATGCAAGGCTGATCTGGTTGTGGTCTCAACTCCACCTTCCTGTCACCATTACCCTTGATTCCCTTGTCTATCAAAATCTACCTAACTCAGCCTTGAATAAATTCAATGAACTAGCCTCTACTGCTTTCTGTGGAGGAGAATTTCACAGAATAATGACTGTCTGAGACCGCCTGAGAGAAAAAAAAAATCCTCATCACTGTCTTAAAATGCAAACCTCTTCTTTTTAAAATGTCTCCCCTAGACCTCATCTCTCTCACAAGAGGAAACACCCCCCAGGATCCACTCTATCAAGCCCCCTCAGGATCTTATATGTTTCAAGATTAAAATTACAGAAAATTCCTTTCGACAGGACACATAGGAGCTCTTGCATCCATTATACAAAATGGGTGCAAGAAAAACACAGAATTGTAAGTAGTGTTCATTTAAACATTTTATGTTAAGCATGTGACCTTAATAAAGCTTATTTAGCAAATAAAAGTAAACCCTTCAGTTCATTAATGGTTGGAACTAGAGATAGTTTTAAGTAAATTATATGTGCAAAATTTTTAGCTTGGTGGGCGAGCGCGCGCCTGACCCGACCAAGCGTAAAAAGACATGCAATGACATCAGGCATGCGTCCAAACGTCATCACGCACTTGCACGATATTTCGGTCGGTGGGTGCGCGCCAGAGTCAGCAGTGCACCTGCCGACAATTAAAAGGCCCATTAAGGCCATTTAAAAGGTAATTGAAGTAAATTTTTCTCTGTCCGTCCAACCTTACAGTTGGCGGGCAGGTGAAAAGGCCAAGCAGCTTTTGCACTTTTTTGGAAACCTCATCCACAGGCGATCAGTAATGGGGAGAGACTGATGTAAAAATAAACAGTGATAATTTATTGAAACACAGGGCAGAGCACCAGATCATATGTGCTCACCCAGAAGCCTCCAGAACTAGACTTACAGTTCCCAGTTGCCACACTGCACGGTGATTCATCAATGCTGTCACATGATCAGTACACTTGCATTCTCTTAAAGGGACAGAGTACCTCACTTTACCAATCCCTCCCCCTTTATTTAAAAGCATAGCTAACAAGCTTAAAACACATTAACTATTTACACAACAACTATTCACAGGTCAAGTCTCTCAGGAGGCTTTCTCGAAAGTGGTGAGCATCTCAGTTCAACAACCCTGGCTGGTTTTTCTGAGACCTCCTTTTCAGGGGACAGTTGCCCATTAGGTTCCTCGGTGGAAATAGGCAGGTTTGTCTCCCTGACACCCTCGTGTCCCACAGGCTCCACCGGTACTTCCAAATCATGTGACCTGTCCTCTACGTGCAGCACAAACTCAAGCACAGATAAAGACTGCATTTCTTCTTGTGGGACTGCTGTTCTTTTGCAGAGATGATCCATGTGTCGTCTAATTATTCGGCCATTTACTGATACATTATAGGATAGGGGTCCAGTTACTGCACTCACCTCGCCTAACAGCCAGTTGGGCCCATCTCCAAAGTTCTTCACGAGGACTGCATCTCCCACCGTGAAAGTTCTTTTGCGATCATGACCATTGTGCCTGGTCTTCTGCGCCTCTTGGCTTTTCTCCACCCTCCCCTCTAAATTCAGCTGGATAAGGGTCAGGCGAGTGTGGAGACGTCTCTTCATTAGTAGTTCTGCAGGGGCAATGCCAGTCGTTGTGTGTGGTATGGTCCAGTTTGTGAACAAGAACCGGAACAATCTCGTGCCGATGGAATCCTCTTCCATCTTTTTCATCCCAGATTTAAAGGTTTGGACTGCCCGCTCAGCCATGCCACTCGATGCTGGATGTTAGTGTGACGTTTTGATATGGGTAATACCATTAAGGGCAGTGAATCTGTCCCCCGCTGTCTACCCCGCTGGTAGAAGTGGTTCCGTTGTCAGACACAAGGATCTCCAGCAACCCATGCACTGCAAAACTCTGCCGCAAACAGTCTAAGTTGGCAGCTGATGTGGGCGACCAGACTTCATCGACATCCATCCATTTGGAGTGGGAGTCAATCAGCAAAAGGAACATTGTGCCCAAGAAATGTCCCACATAATCGTCATGGAGGCGCACCTATGGCCGCCTTGGCCATTCCCATGGGTGCAGTGGAGCTAAGGTTGGGAGCTTTTGCACCTGCTGGCATTGAGGACAAATTTGGACCAGGGTTTCGATATCCAAGTCCATGCCTGGCCACCACAAATAGCTGCATGCAAGCATCTTCATTCTGCCAATGCCCAGGTGAGCACTATGTAGCTCGGCTAATAACGGTCTTCGTCCCCTCGGGGGCAAGATAACCCTTGCTCCCCAGAGTAATATGCCATCCTGGCAGGAGAGTTCATATTTGTGATCAGAATAGGGATTCATCTCCTCAGATTTAGATCCACCTGACCAACCATTCAAGATATGCTCCGGGCATTAGCCAATAGTGGGTCCTGGCTTGTCCACTCACGATTTGCCTGGTCTGAACAGGAGAGGAATCCAGGAAATTTAGCACTAAGACCAGTTCCTGGGAAATCGGAGTCTCCCCGGTATTAGCTGGCAGGGGAAGGTGGCTTAGTGCATCAGCATGTGCGATTTGAGTTCCCGAATGGTGAACAAAAGTGTATTCGTAGGCGGCTAATATTAGTGCCCGTCTCTGGATACGAGCTGATGTGAGAGATGGTATCGCTTTATCTTCTGCAAATAATCCCAGTTGGGGCTTGTCTGGAAATTGTCGGGTCGGTTATTGTCTGGAAATGTCGACCGTGGAGATATTAATGAAACCTACGGACAACGAACACAATAATTTAGCCCTCTTTTTCAATTTGGGAATATCGTTGCTCTGCGACATTGAGTGTGAGATGTATAACCAATGGGTCATTTGGAGCCATCCACCATCCGATGTGAAAGGACAGCCCCAATTCCATAAGGGGACGCGTCACATGTTAAAATTAATTCCTTCTTGGTGTCAAAGTGGACCAACAAAGCTGACGATCTTAACAATCGCTTTACATTTAGGAAGGCATCTTGGTGCGGGGCTTGCCAGCTCTATTTCTGGTTCTTCTTAAGCAGGCCATCCAATGGGGCCAGCACTGTCGGGAGGTTTGGGAGGAATCGGCCGTAGTAGTTGACCTTGCTGAAGAAGGACTTAAGCTCTGTGGTATTCCTTGGGGCAGGTGCCTCGCGAATGGCCTGGACTTTTTCTTTCACACGATGCAGACCCTGTGCATCAACCTTGTGGCCCAAGTAAACTATCTCCTTAGCTTAGAACAGACACCTTTCTCATTGTAAATGTGCCCCTGCTTGTGCAAAGCGTTTGTGCACCTCTTCTAAATTTGCTGTCTGTTTATAGTCGGTCAGTCCCATGACCAATATATCATCCAAGTAAATTATAGCGTGGGGCAATCTCTGGAGCAGGTTTTCCATGTTCTTTGGAAAATAGCACACACCAAGGAGACCCCAAAGGATAGACGTGTGTATTGATACAATCCTCCGTGCATATTAATAGTGACAAATTCTCTAGGGCCCTTTTCCAACTCTACCTGCTGGTAGGCATGGCTCATGTCTAACTTCGAATATGTGGTTTCCCCTGCCAACTTCGAATACAATTCCTCAATCTTGGGTATCGGGTGTCTATCAAGTTTGGCCACTTTATTGACAGTTAGCTTATAGTCACCACTTAAACACGCGCTTTGGTCCAGCTTCAGTACAGGTATAATGGGTACCGCCCACTCAGAAAATTTCACTGGTTGTAGGATGCCCAATTTTTCCAGTCTGTCCAGTTCGGTTTCAACTTTGTCCTGCAGAGCATAAGGGCTGGCTCTTATAAATCTGGGGATTGTGTTTGGGTCTATCTGGATCCTGGCCTGTAGCCTTCGAATTCTTCCTAACTTGCCGTTGAAAACAGAAGCATGCTTTTTCAACAATTCCTGTAAGCCTTTCATTGTCATTTGAAAAATTTCTGCCCATTTCAACTTAATCTTTTCGAGCCAGTTGTGGCCTATTAAGCTGGAGCCCCCTCCAGCTGCCATTAACAAGGGCAACCTTTCAGATTGATCCCCATATGCCGCCGAGACTTGACATAACCCTTTCAGTCTTATTTCTTTGCCCGTGTATGTCCTCAGCTTTGTGTCTGAAACTTCTAGCTTCAAAGGATGGGTTCCTTTACTCAGGTATCTAAACGTATAATCATCAATGATGGACATTGACGCTCCCATATCAACTTCCATCTTAATGCATTGTCCATTGATTATTATGGCTATTTGGATTGGCTGGGTTCTACCCACTTTGAGGTTATAAAACGAATGGTTGTCTGATTCTATTTCTTCTGGCTCTTCCACGAGGCATATTGCATGATTTTTCTTTCTGCCTTTATAGTGTTGTTTTAGCCTTTCTCTGCAGTGCCACATTATGTGGCCATAGCAGTGGCAGAAAAAGCACTCGGCTTGTTTGAGTTGCCATTCACTCTCTGGAGGCCTGGATGTATTTCTCTCATTCATTTTGTGGGTTTCCATTGCAGTACCATTGTTTTTCAATGGTCTGGAGCTAGAGGGCATTTCCCATCTTTCCGTGGAATCCAAAGTTTTTGCGCCTTTTGTTGCCAGATTGTCCCACTTGACCAGATGGACGGCGCCATTTTTTATATCTTTTATAACTTTGGAATTTCTAACAACACTCTCCATCACGGTAGCTAATTCTAATGCCTCACTGAAGTCTAGACTAAGTTCAGCTAGCAAATGCCTTTGAATAGTATCATCTCCAACACTGCATATCAGCCGATCTTTCAACATATCACTAATGGTCGTTCCAAATTCGCAAAATTCAGTTAATGCCCTTAAACTGGCCACATAGTCAGCAACTGTCTCCTCTGGAAGCCTATTCCTTGAATTGGACTTGAAGAGCTGCATAGTGACTGAGGGCTTTGGTCTGAGGTGGCTCTGTACAATATCTATTAACTCATTGAAAGTCTTTGAGTCTGGGGCGCGAGGTGACATAAGGCTACGGATCAACCCATACATTTTACTTCTGCATGAGGACACAAAACAATCACCCGCTTCTTTTCCTCCCCCGCGACGTCATTAGTGGTAAAAAAGAATGCTAGACATTCGACATTCTGAGACCAGTCATCTGAAATGGGGTCGAATGGATTGGCACACCTGAACTGCGGCGTCATGAACGACTTCAAGGGAACTGCACTTCCGATAGGCTTCCCAGGTAATGACTAATTTGGGTGTTTGGCTTACTGCAAAGTTGTGCTCTCTCTGGGGTTTCTTATAAGTTTCTATCCGTAGCCATTTTTCATGTATTTACGCTTTTAAATGTATTGCCGCTTTAAGAGCAATCACTTGTTTTTTTTTCACTCTGTCTCTGCAGCTGTTGACTTTTCTCTGCTGGGTTTCGTGCTCTTTTTGAGTTTTGTCAGGATTCCCGTGCTCATGAGTCTGCAGGTTTTTTTTTAATTTTAAACTTCAACACTGCTTTCTGTTCCAATTGCTGGCTGTCGCCTATTTTAAAAGATAAGTACAGATGCTCTTTCCAATGCTTTGCTCACCCATCTTGAAATTTATTTTACTTTGTTCTTTATCTTCACTGCCACTTTAATGTCTTGGGTAAATTAGTTTGTTGGCAAACTGAACTCTAACTGCATGCCTTCCTATGTTTGCTTCAATTGCTGCTTGCAATCAATAATGGGGAGAAACTGATGTAAGAATAAACATTGGTGGTTTATTGAGACATAGGGCAGAGAGCCAGATCATATGTGCTCACTCAGAAATCTCCAGAACTAGACTTACAGTTCCCAGTTGCCCACTCTGAACAGAGATTCATCAGTACTGTCACATAATCAATACATGTGCAATCTCTTAAAGGGACAGGTTACCTCACTTTACCACAAAGTTTAATTTATATTTTTATATTTGTGGGTGAAAAGAATGGAACCTGGGTCTAATTTCATTTAGAGGGAGGATTTTACCCCGGTCTGGGGTGAAATTGAAGTGCGGGTGCGAACAGGCGCGCCTCTGATCGGTGCCCCCAATTGGGGCCAATTAAGTCCCACCCAGCGTGACGTCCGCAGCAAAGCGCTATGCACTCCCTGTGCGGGCGGGGTGTGGGGGGGGATTCTCTAAACCTGAGAGTGCACTCTTTCGCGCATGTGCACGAAAGAGCGCACTCATATCCCGGAGGCTAAGTGCTGCCTCAGGGAGATTGGCTCTACTGTCAAAAGTATTAAAAATAGAAAAAAAAATCCCTGACATGTCCCCTCATGTGACATTGTCACATGAGTTGGGACATGTTCATAATTTTTTTTAAAAACTTTAATTAAATTTTTAAAAACCTATATGAAACCTCATCCCGCCCGTGGATGAGGTTTCATGTTTTTTCTAATTCCCGCCAGGGCTCTTGGCCTGCCCGCAAACCTTAAGGTTGGATGGACAGGTCCATTAATTAGTTTAATTACTCTGTCAGTGGCCTCAATTGGCCATTGAGAGGTTGGCAGGCACACAGCTGATTTTGCTGCGCCCCCGCCTACCTGAAAATTTAAATGGAACATGGTGACATGGTGACATGGGGAATTCCGCCTGACGTCACCGCGCGTCATTTTTCATGTCAGCGTTACATGCAGGCCCCGCATCCCAGCTCACCGACAGGAAAATCCTGCCCAGAATGTTGCCTGCAAGCCTGTGTTGTTTTTGTATAGCTCCATTTTAATGAGGTTTTATGACCCTTGAAGTGGTTTAAAAACAAAGTCAAAAACTGTTGCCAGCAGCATGTGACCCACAGAGACACAGGGAAACAGAAAGCAGTTTTAGTTCAGTTGAAAGAAGGTGCCAAGAGGAGCTGGACACAGGAAAGGGAGCTGCAGAAAGCAGGTCCCAAAATAAAAACAGGAAGTACCAAAGCCAGGGAGTGGGGACAGGAAAAGGCCCCAAGACAACAGCTAAGTCAAGGAACAGGGACAGGAATTGGGAACAGGTCTTTTTCAGTGGAAGTGGAAGCAAGGAGCAGAGGAAAAGGCTCATAATTAAAGAGAGAAAGCTGCAAGAATCAGACTCATGGCAAAGTGGGCTTGTAAGAAGCCTGAAGATCTGAGGAGACAGCCAAAGATTGGTGACTCCTTACTACAGGCTTGTGAAACAATGATGTTATATAGGCATGGCTGGGTATCTGAGAGAGAGTGCATGGAAGACAAAACATGTATGCACAATCCAGGGGAAATGAACAGCAGAAGTAGGGGTTGAAACACTGCAGGTGGACCCTTATGGAAGACGTCCAAGTGAAGGCCTTTGTGAGAAGATTCCAGAGTGTGTTCTTCTGGCATTGAGGTTGGAAACCCTCGGGAAAAAGACTGAGTGCAGTGAGACCATTTGGCTCAAAGTGTGACAATCGTCTTGGGGGGAGTTGATAAGAGATCCATAGCATCTGTTTGGGGTGGCATCTGTCTCTTGGGTGGAATCTTCGGCTGGGCGAGTGGGGGTGGGTGTGTCACCCCGCTCGCTGAGGCCTAAAATGATATGGGGTGATGTTGGGTGTGTGTCCCAATGTCACCGCGCGTCATTCAGATTTTCAGTTCGGCGGGCGCACAGCCGACTCAGCTGCACACCCGCCAAACTGTCAAGGGCCTAATAAGGCCATTTAACAATCAATTAAATCATTGACCTGAGCTGTCTGTCCAACTTTAAGATTGGCGGGCAGGTGATGAGCCCAGGCGCCCTTCACATTTATCATGAAACCTCATCCATAGGTGGGGTGAGTTTTCATGAATGTTTTTAAAGTGTTGGAAAATTTTTTATTAACATTAATGGACATGTGCCAGCTCATGTGACAGTTTCACATGAGGGGACATGGCATTAATTTTTTTTCTCCCTTTATTCAATGTTTTAAACATGAAAATAATCCTGGGGTGCGTCAGGGAGATTTCTGCACTCTTTCATGGGCATGCACGAAAGAGCACACTCCCCAACTCAGGCAACCCCCCCACTGCCCACACAGGGAGCGATCAGTGCTTTCGGGTGTGCCTTAATTGGCCCGCCCACATAAAATGGCGGTGCCCAGCCAATCGGGGGCACCGATCGGCTGCGTGCCCGCCCGCGCCTGCCCATGCACACAACCCCCCGATGGGAAGAAAATTCTCCCCTTGGTTTCAGAGTGTGGTGTGTCTGACCACAGGTCGCCTATTAGTTTACATGGACTGTGTACTTACTGTGAACATTAGAGTATAAGATAGCTTTTGCAACTTGTGCTACCCTTACAAACCTGTATATATCCATAAAGATATAGTTGTGGATGAAGGAATATTGTAATATATTTCATCTTTTCTTGTCTAATAAATGTTTTATACTTTTGTTAAAAGTTCATCAGCTGACATCTGTCACTCTGTTCTGTAGCCCCTCTCTACGTTTCTAAACAAAAAATAAAAGTTAGGATTTATCAAGCTGGGTTCCAGCCTGGGATCAGGCTTGTCCGGTGGTAACCTCAGCTGGGGATCATAACAAAGTGAGGGCTGTTGTGGGATTTAAAACATGGACAGTGCATGATTGGATGTAGAATAATAATTGGCTCGGGATTATCATTATAAAGTGGGAATGGAAATCCTTGACTTTTGGTGGGATCTGCGAATCCTTATAAAATGATTATGTGGAGGTAAATAGGTACTGGACATAGGAATTGGAGTTGCTGTGAGGTATATTATAGTAGTTGGAATTCAAAATGGCTTTGGAGGTTACTAAGACATTTTTTTTTTACAGATGGAAAATGTAACTCTGACTGGTTTACAGAAATTAACCAAGAGTAAGCTAATGGAATATAAAAGCAAAATACTGCGGATGCTGTAAATCTGAAACAAAAACAAAAAAATGCTGGAAAAACTCAGCTCTGAAGAAGTCATACGGACTCAAAATGTTAACTCTGTCTTTCTCGCCACGATGCTGTCAGACCTGCTGAGTTTTTCCAGCATTTTTTGTTTTTGTTTGAGTAAGTTAATGGAATTGGCTGATAATTTGGAGTTAGAATTATCCGAAGGGGTGAAAAAAGCAGACATAGTTGAGATAATAGCACAGCATTTAAAATTGGAAGGGATAACAGAAAGACCACGCTCCCTAGGGGTGAGTCACAGCTGGAAGTAGTGAGACTTCACTTACAAATGAAGAAACTTGAATTGGAGTAAAAAGAAAAAGAAAGAGAATTGGAATTGAAAAGACTAGAGGCAAAGGAAAAAGAAAAGGAAAGAGAAAGGGCATTTCAAAGGGAGAAAGCGTAAACAAAGGAGACAGGAAGCTGGAACTAGAAATTCAGGCAAGGGAGAAGGATAAAGAAAGAGCGGCAAGGGAAAAAGAAAAGGAATGAGAAGGAGAATACCAGCTTAGAAGGCTGGAAGTTAATTAAGAGATCTCAGAGGCTGAGGAAGGTTCTAGTGATGAAGAAACCTTCAACCCAAAGCCCAGTGGTGAGATGTTTAAGTTTGTACAAGCTCCCCCAACATTTGAGAGGGATGTAGAGGCATTCTTTATCTCATTTGAAAAGGTGGCTAAGCAAATGGAGTGGCCAAAAGAAATCTGGACATTACTTTTACAGTCTCGGTTGATAGGCAGAGCTTTCAAGGTTTATGCTTTACTTTCCAAAGATGTATCTGTGGATTATGATGCAGTAAAAATGGCTATTCTGAATTCATATGAGTTAGTCCTTGAGGCATCAGGCAGAAATTTCAGAATGTAAGGAAAGAGCCTGGTAAGGCCTTTGAGAGGGTAAAGCAAAATAATTTTGACCACTGGATAAAGGCATCAAAGGTAGAGACAACATGTGAAGCTTTTAGGGAAATAATTCTCTTGGAAGAATTTAAAAATTCACTTCCTCTCCTGTGGTTAGAACCCATATTGAAGACCAGAGGGTTAGAACAGCTGCAAAACAGAAAATGCTGGAAAAACTCAGCAGGTCTAGCAGCATCTGTGGAGAGAGAAACAGAGTTAATGTCTTGAGTCCATATGACCCTTCTTCAGAGATTTCCTGAAGATTTTGATTCCATATGACCGTTCTTCAGAGATTTCCTGAAGAAGGGTCATATGGACTCAAAACGTTAACTCTGTTTCTCTCTCCACAGATGCTAAACCTGTTGAGTTCTTCCAGCATTTTCTGCATTTGTTTCAGATTTCCAGCATCCACAATATTTTGTTTTTATCTTAGCCGTTAAAACAGCTAGACAGGCAGCAGAGATGGCTGATGATTATGAACTGGTCCATAGATCTAAACCCTTTTATCCATCATTCCCACAAACCCAAGAAGGATAGAAGATGGGAAGGTGAAAGGAAGGCAAGTAGCCAGGGAAGAGAAGGGACAGCTGGGAATTGTCAGGAAATTTTTCCTCAGGCCAGAAAGGAAGGTACAGAGGGTAGAAGTGACATTCAAAATCCTAAGTGTCTCCATTGTAACAAGGTGGGACATGTTTGGGCAGATTGCTGGAGATTGAATGGCAGGACAATTGCAGTAGTAGGAATCCTCAGGAAAGGTTGCATCAGAAAAGGAAATTGTTGTTAAAACTGTAGCAGTAGTATAGGTGAAACATGTTCCTTCAAAACACACAGGAATGGGGGATATGGTTCAGGATAGTCCAGAGAATTCTTTTTTGATTACTGCTGAAGGAAGTCAGGCTGTTGGAGGGTATGGATGTTTGTGTCAAAGGGAGAACTATTCACTTACACCTCCAAAACATAAGTAAACAGGTTAAAATTTTGAGAGATACAGGGGCAGGTCAATCATTGATGGTGACTGATGATACAATTTGTGTTCCAGATCATTTTATGAAGGAAAAGTATTAATAAGTGATATTAATAGAATTTATGAGCCTGTTTCTTTATGCAAAATCAACTTAAAAAGTGACATTGTAAATGGAATTGCTACAGTGGGAATTATTCCTAAATCACCGATTGAAGGGGTAGATTTGGCTAGTGGAGACAGTAATGTGGCAATGACTATATGGTGGCAGACAGTTGATCATGCTGATCTTAACAAACTTCAAGGAACTACGGTGGCCAAAAATAAAACACTTATTGCCGATAACAAGCAATTGAAGGAAAACCTGATTAATGTAGAAAATCAACTTTCATGTGTGAAAGAAGAATTTGCTAATGAAAGGAAAAAAATGGTGAGAACAACTGAAAATCAGTCACAGAAAGGAGAATACTTGACTGAGGACATGAAATGTCTACAAAATATTTAAAGGAATAGACAGTGTAGATGCTGATAAGATGTTTTCCCTCGGTCGGGAGTCTAGAACCAGGGGACACAATTTCAAAATAAGGGGGAAGCCACTTAGAACTGAGCTGAGGAGAAATTTCTTTACTCAGAGGGTTGTGAACCTTTGGAATTCTCTACCCCAGAGGGCTGTGGAAGCTCAATCATTGAGTATATTTAAGGTAGAGATTGATAGATCTCTGATTAACAATAACATAAAGGGTTATGAGGATTGTGTGGGTAAAAGGCATTGAAGTGTTCAATCAGCCATGATTTTATTGAATGGTGGAGCAGGCTCAATGGGCTGAATGGCCTTCTTCTGTTCCTATGATCCTCAATGATAACCTTGTAGAAGCACACTTAACAATGGTCAATCTTCAGTTAAAACTTGATGAACTTCAAGCATTAGTAGTTGCTGTGAAAAATCATGGAAAATGCCTTGATCAAGAAAAGTAATTGTTGGTGAACCAAAATAATTGGTTGAATGCAGGATTAAAAAAACAAGACCAACAAACTGTTAGAACTTCTTCGGGAAAAGAGTAATGAGATTCTCGAACTTCAATGCAAACTGGAGAAAATGAAAGGGAAGATGTGTGGTGTGGAGTGTCACAGTTCCAAAGTTGTTCCTGTGAATAAAAACTATTTGCTGGATCGTGGTCCAGTTGAGCAAAGAACTGATCCAAATAAAATTACTGATATAACAACCTCAATAATGGATAAAATGAAAACAAACTAAAGTGCCTGCAGAATTGGAAATCAAGAATTGTCAACCAAAAGTACTGAAAGTGCAAAATGGCCTGGAAAAGCCAATGACCAGAGACACTGAATTAGAAATGCTTGCCAGAGCTGATATACAACAGTTGCAAATCAGGCAAGTAGACGATTTGCATAATACCATCCAAATCATCAGCTGAGGGAGGGCGGTACGTGGTAATCAGCAGGATGTTTCCTTGCCCATGTTTGACCTAATGCTATGAGGCTTCATGGGGCCCGGAGTCGATGTTGAGGACTCCCAGGGAAACTCCCTCCCGACTGTATACCACTGTGCCGCCACTTCCACTTCTGCTGGATCTGTCCTGCCAGTGGGACAGGACATACCCAGGGATGGTGATGATGGTGTCTGGGACATTATCTGTAAGATATGATTCCATGAGAATGATTACGTCAGGCTGTTGCATGACTAGACTTTGAGACAGCTCTCCCAATTTTGGCACTAGTCCCCAGATGTTAATGAGGAGCCCTGGGTCGACAGGGCTGAGATTGCCATTGTTTCCAGCGCCTAGGTCAATGCCGGGTGGTCCGTCTGGTTTCCTTTCTTTTTTGTGATTTTGTTGCGGTTTGATATAACTGAGTGGCTTGCTAGGCCATTTCAGAGGGCATTTAAGAGCCAATCAAATTGCTGTGGGTCTGGGATCACATGTAAGGCCAGACCAGACCAGGTAAGGATGGCAGGTTTCCTTCCATAAAGGGTATTAGTGAACCAGGTGGGTTTTTACAACAACCGACAATGGTTTCATGGTCATCATTAGACTTGTAATTCCAGATTTTTATTGGATTCAAATTCCACCATCTGCTGTGGTAGGATTCCAACCCGGGTCCCCAGAGCATTACCGTGGGTCCCTGGATTACTAGTCCAGTGACAATACCACTCTGCCATTGCCTCCCCTCTGTCAAGACCCCTCAGGATCTTAAAGGTCTTGATCAAGTCGCCTCTTACTCTTCTACACTCCAGCATATACAAGCCTAACCCGTCCAGCCTTTTCTCATAAGAAAACCCACCCATTCCTGGTGTTAGTCGAGTAAATCTTCTCTGGACAGCTTCTAATGCATTTATACACACTCACCATGGCAGATCTCAAGAGGTCATTTAGCTTTTTACTGCAGAGCAGCCAGGTTCTTTAGATGACCCCACGGCTACTTACCTTCACTGCAACCTCCAACCAAGCTGCTTTGGCCTAGCTGGGAGATCTTCTCCTCCCGTCTGCCAGCATTAGGACCTCATGCTTTTACTCATAGCCTGGAGAAGGGCTCACAGGGAGCCATCATCAAAGTGTGGGATTGTCCTGGTCTGGGGCCCTGAGTTACTGGTGACGCCATTCTCTCCTCCATCTGCGGAGAGATAAAAAGAGTTAATCTGTTCCTAGACACTTTCTATTCATAAGGGGAATGTGTTAGCTGTACTCAAATATTCTTTCCTCCCTGGCAAGGGCCCTGAATGATTCATTACTAGCACAAAGGTCATCCACATTTAAAATCAAGCTCCCACCCGGTGCAATAGTTCAATGGATTTAAAAGCCTTCTTGCAAAAAAGCTTCCACCCCTAAACAATGAGTTCTGGTGCAGTTGTTACAGTCCCATGCCAGGGTTGACTTGCCTATTGGGCACGCTGCCCATCCTTCCTCATGGCAGTTGACCGGTTACCCACTGGGTGGCTGTTAATTGATCACAAGATGGCGGCGGTGGGGGTGGGGGGGCGTAGGATTCAGTGATCCACACACTTCTGGGTCAGATTCCCGCCCACTGCTGAGCAGCGTAAGATTCAGCCCAAGGCATTTGTCCTTGGTCATTTACAAGTAGACGTGCCAAGGTGTGCATGTATTGTCTAGGACCTGCTAATGTCCTCCTTTCACTTTCTATTGTCTAAACCACAAAATATTGGTATTTTGTTGGAATATATAAACCAAGTACCATAAAGAGCAAAAATAGAAAGAAATGTATTGACACAGTCCACAATACCAGACATTCCAACCAGAGTTTCAGCAGGGGTACACCACAAGGGCCACAGATTTCTGATCCCAACCTGAAGATTGACAAAGTGCTGAAGATGAGTTCACATTGCCAGCAAGGAACCTTGCATATCAGCAGATTGAAAAAGCATGACACCGATCTGAACTCAAAAATTTACACTTGCTTTTTAATGGAATTGTTTCTCGACTTGGATCCATCATTTTTTAATCCGTCTTATCTGCATATACCTCCTACCTGTTTATACATTTAAGAGTCTGATAGGTCAGAAAGAAAATACTAGCTAGTACGACGATAGAATTTTTTTTGGAAGAAGTTCTGGAGAAAATTATATCAAACCGTTAAACCGAAAATCATTACAATGGATAACAAAGGTCATTTATAATGTAAAATAGATAAAAATAGGTAAAGAACATTTAAATCGGGCTGAATTGGGAATAATAGAGGTAACACAGAGAGTAGTGTGCATGGGCGATAGGCAGAACTGTTTTTTTTATTAAAGATCACTAAATTTGTATTAGGTGTTATACTTGAAGATTTCTAACTGAGCTGCAATCATTTTAGTGATCAAGTCCATGGTGAATTCAAATGGTTCAAGCAAATTAGATTTAGCTGCTTATTTCCAATTATATTACAGAATTTTGCTTGCTTTTTGAAAACAGAAGATGCAAAACACTTCACATCTTCTTTTACATGAACCAGGCCTCCAGTTTCCACCGACTCCTTACCTTTGCATAGGCCATTTTTGTTTCTTCCACTCCCTTCCCATACATTTTAATGAAATGTACTTTCTGCAGATATAGATAAACCAAATGATTTCCATGACTAGCCAGATTATGCTCCTTCCCATTTAGTTCTGTGTAAAGTCTCCACTCCTCACTTAGGTCTTGTCTTTCAGGCTACAGAAACAGGAAAGAGTTTATCCAGGCATGTCTGGCACTATATCACTGAATTAATTATTGGTTAAGGTTCCTAACAAAGCCACAACAAGGTATGAAAGTTCATGACAAGGCGAGAAGCAAAATAAGCCTGTGGTGGTGAAGGCATGAACGGACACTATAAACTTTACCAATGATTACAATTACACTGCAGTCTAAAAAAAAACTTGCACCATTAGAACAGTTAAAAAGGAACCTCCTATCTTCCATCTTGACTGCAATGTGAATCCTGCTGGAAAGCCATCCAGTTGCAAGCTAAGAAACAGCATTCTGGCTCATGTTGCCAGTGTACAGTCAGACTACAGCTATTTGCAGGCAAATTAAAAATGAATTGTCCCACACAGGCTGGTTCACTCAGCAATTTTCAAGGGAATGTTGTAACCGACCCAGCAATGTTAATGTTTAACTGACGCTTAACGTAACCATAGAATGGTTACAGCACAGAAGGCCATTTGGCCCATCCTGCCTGTGCTGGCCCACTGAAGGAGCAATTAGCATAGTGCCACTCTATTCCCCTTCGCGTAGCCATGCAAATTTTTCCTTTTTAGATAATGATCTAATTCTCTTCTGATAGCTTCAATTAACCCGACCTCAGTGTTTTAACTGGAGTTCTCATTGTCCTTTAGATGAGCTTTAGACCTGAAAGACTGGCTTTAAAATAAGAATGGAACAGTCAGCCTGACCATTCTGATTTGTTTTTAAAGCCAGTCTTTCAGATCAGTTTCATTGAGTTGCTGTGCTGCTGCTTCCAACCTTTGGGCAGCTTCATGATTCCAGTTGTTTTGTTAAAGCCACCTGAAAATCACAAAGCTGCCTAAAGGTGGGCAGCAGCAATGCAGCAACTCTGATTTTATTTATTTATTCATTCACAGGATGTGGGCTTCACTGGTTGGGCCAGCATTTATTGCCCCTTCCTAGTTGCCATTGAGAAGGTGGTGGTGAGCGGCCTTCTTGAACTGCTGCAGTCCACGTGGTGTAAGTACACCCACAGTGCTGTTAGGAAGGGAGTTCCAGAATTTTGACCCAGTGACAGTGAAGGAACAGCGATATATTTCCAAGTCAGGATGGTGATTGACTTGGAGGGGAACTTCCAGATGGTGGTGTTCCCAACTATCTGCTGCCCTTGTCCCTCTAGATGGTAGTGGTCATGGGTTTGGGAGGTGCTCTCTCAGGAGATGGTACATACTGCTGCTAATGTGCATCGGTGGTGGAGGGAGGGAGTGTTTGTAGATGTGGTGCCAATCAAGTGGGCTGCTTTGTCCTGGACGGTGTCCAGCTTCTTCAGTGTTGTTGGAGCTGCATTCATCCAGGTAAGTGGGGAGCATTCCATCACACTTCTGACTTGTGCCTTGTAGATGGTGGACAGGCTTTGGAGAGTCAGGAGGTGAGTTACTCGTCACACGATTCCTATAAGTTATTTTAGAGCCAATTGGATACTGTTGGTGAGGAGTGGGTGTGGGGGTTTGGGGTGGGGGCAGGGGAAGGTTGAGGGTGAGGGGAGAGTTGGGAGGTTGGGGTGGGAGGAGGTTTGGGCGGTGTTGGAGAGTGGGAGGAAGGTTGGGGAGGTAGGGGTGGGGGTAAGGTTGCAATGTCTGGGAGACTCAGGGTTGTTAAGGGGTTGGAAGAGGTTAGGGGGCATTGGAGGGGTGGGAGGGAGATTGAGGGAAGTTGGGGGTGGGATGGGGATAGATTAGTGTGGTGGGGTGTATGTGGCTTGAGGCAGGGATGTCACTTTTAATGTTTTGTGCCACAATATTAAATACTGTACACTCCTCAAAATTTTCTTTTGAATTTAAACCAGCTTATAAATGGAAGTCTAAATTTTCATTATGCTCTAAAGTAGACACAATTCTGATGACAGGCTGTGTTGATATACCAGAAGCTGGACAATCTTGGGCCTCATCAAAATAAATGTAAGAAACTAAAAACTGGGAGTGATGCAAACAGGGTGTTGATTCACTATCACCCATTTTATTACTCTTGCAAAGTCTGGGAGTGAAATCCCTATGTCAGTAAGAGATTGCTTAAAGAAATGTTTGACAAATCTCCACTCCATCCTAGCTTCATCCTATCCTGCACCATCCTGTTTAAAATCTAGCAGAAGGTGGTCACACTGTGAGACTAAACTTTCCTTGCAGGAAGGATTCCTGATCATTCATCGTAACTTTGGCAAAAACTCAATTGAAACCCCAGAGAAACAGCATAAACAGCTTTTCCATAATGGACTTTATATACACCTATCCTATGACTTAAGTACTTCTAGAAATGATTTCTCTCAGGATATTTCTGTCACATTCTTTATTTGCGATTGGAGTTTCTTATTTATTTATTTTTTCATTTTAACCTGTAAATTCACAGTTTACAACAAAATTGGTATGACAGTTTCTGGGGGAAGGGGAAATAATCCAGTTCTTGAGTTATGGCTGCACTGAATTTTTGTACAATGTATCATTCTTCTCTGAAAAATTCAGGTCAACAATTCAATCTATGTTTTTCCTGAGCTGCTGGTAGATGTCTAATTGATAAATTTTGTGGGTAGTGTCATCAGTGTAAAAGGGGTAGATTCCATTATGGTATATTGTGGGTTCGCACCAGAAAAGCCCAAATGGTAAGGTCGTATCACCTACAGAGTTGAATTGTTTTGTAAATATGGTCATTTATTTGTGGCCACTTTCCTAACATCAATTGATTGCTTTGTGATTAATTATCATTAGGGAATCAGCATTGGGTCTCCAATTTCACCATTGCTGCAGTCAGTCTGCCTACTGCATGCAGATGTAGTGAAAGAAAGACAAAACACACATTTATACAATACCTTTCACAGTGCCTTGAATCACTATACAGCCAATTAAATACTTTTGAGTTGTAGTCACAGTTATAATGTAGGCAATATTATCAAATGGTGGAGCAGGGTCGGCGGGCCAAATTGCTTATTCCGACTCCTAATAGATATGTTTGTATGTCATTCCAGATGGATAAGATAAGCAGGGTTAGATGGCCTGTGTCATCCATAATTATCTTGCAAATGGAGAGTGGAATCTTGGCTGGAGTTCTGTTTATTTGCTAATGGAAGTTTGCTGTGAGCAGGCTTTGTAGGCTGAAACTGCCAGGACAGGAGTGCATAAAGTGCTCATAGTAAAATAGTCACCTGTTTTGTCCTACACATGATTCTCAAGAGTCTTTTCCATTAACTTTAGTCTTGTCCTTTTGTCTACTTAACTATTATCCCACTAAATATTGTGATAAAGTTGTATTACATGGTAGGTATTGAAAATATATGTAGTGAGAAGCAGCAGTTAGCAGAGTCTTCAGACATGCTGATCAAGAAAATACAGGTACAATTGTGAACCATTCAGTCTTTGCCTTCTGGCCTCTTTAAAGTTGTGTCACACAGAGACACCTGAGGGTTCCAACACTTCTCACCGGCAGTGAAGACCTATGTTGATTTTTTATTTGTTTACGGGATGTGGGCATTGCTGGTAAGGCCAGCATTTATTGCCCACCCTAATTGCCCTTGAGAAGGTGGTGATGAGCTGCCTTCCTGAACCACTGCAGTCCCTGTAGTATAGGTAAACCCATAGTGATGTTAGGGAGGGAGTTCCAGGATTTTGACCCAGCGAAAGTGAAGGAACAGCAATATATTTCCAGGTCACGATGGTGTGTGGTTTGGAGGGGAACTTCCAGGTGGTGGTGTTCCCATGTATCAGCTGCCCTTGTCCTTTCAGATGGTAGCAGCCGTAGGTTTTGGAGGTGCTGTCTAAGGAGCCTTGGTGAGTTATTGCATGCGTATTATAGATTGTACACAATGCTGCCACTGTGTGTCGGTGTTGGAGGCAGTGAATGTTTGAGGAAAGGGTGCCAATCAAGTGGGCTGCTTTGTCCTGGATGGTGTCAAGCTTCTTGAGTGTTGTTGGAGCTGCACTCATCCAGGCAAGTGGAGAGTAGTCCATCGCACTTCTGACTTGTGCCTTGTAGATGATGGACAGGCTTTGGGAAGTCAGGAGGTGAGTTACTCACTGCAGGATTCTGAGACTCTGACTGACTCTTGTAACCACAGTATTTTTATAGCTAGTCCAGTTCAGTTCCTGGTTAATGGTAACCATCAACATGCTGATAGTGGGGCAGTCAGTGATGGTAATGCCATTGAATGTCAAGGGGTGATGGTTAGAATCTCACCTGTTGGAGATGGTCATTGCCTGGCACTTGTGTGGTGTGAATTTTACTAACCACTTGTTAGTCAAAGCCTAGATATTGTCCAGGTCTTGCTGCATTTGGACATGGACTGCTTCAGCATCTGAGGAATTGTGAATGGTGCTGAACATCATGCAGTTATCAGCGAACATCCCCACTTCTGATCTTGTGATGGAAGGAAGGTCATTGCTAAAGCAGCTGAAGATAGTTGGGCCGAGGACACTACCCTGAGGAACCTGCGGTGATGTCCTGGAGCTGAGATGACTGACCTCCAACAACCATAACCATCTTCCTTTGTGCTAGGTATGACTCCAACCAGTGGAGAGTTTTCCCCCTGATTCTTATTGACTCCAGCGTTGCTAGGGCTCCTTGATGCCACACTCTGTAATATGATGTCAAGGGCAGTCATTCTCACCTCACCTCAGGACTTCAGCTTTTTTGTCCATGCTTGAACCAAGGCTGTAATGCAGTCAGGAGCTCAATGGCCCTGCGGAACCCAAACTGGGCATCAGTGAGCAGTTTATTGCTATGCAAGTGCTGCTTGATAGCACTGTTGATGACCCCTTCCATTATTTTAATGATGATGACGGAGAGTAGACTGATGGGGCAGTAACTGGATTTGTCCTGCTTTTTGTATACAGGACATACCTGGGCAATTTTTCACATAGCCGGGTAGATGCCATTGTTGTAGTTTTACTGGAACAGCTTGACTAGGGGCGCATCAAGTTCTGGGGCACAAGTCTTCAGTACTATTGCTGGAATTTTCTCAAGGTCCATAGGCTTTGCAGTATCCAGTGCCTTTGGCTATTTATTGACATCACGTGGAGTAAATCGAATTGGCTGAGGGCTGACATCTGTGATACTGGTGACCTCCAGAGGAGGCCAAGATGGATCATCCACTCGGCATTTCTGGCTGAAGATTGTAGCAAATGCTTCAGCCTTATCTTTTGCACTGATGTGCTGGGCTCCTCCATCATTGAGGATGGGGATATTTGTGGCTCCTTCTCCTCTAGTGAGTTGTTTAATTGTCCACCACCATTCATGACTGGATGTGGCAGGACTGCAGAGCTTAGGTCTGATCCATTGGTTGTGGGATCGCTTAGCTCTGTCTATCACTTGCTGCTTATGCTGTTTGTCATGCATGTAGTCCTGTGTTACAGTTTCACCAGTTTGACACCTTATTTTTAGCTGTGCCTGATGCTATTCCTGGCATGCCCTCCTGCACTCTTAATTGAACCAGGATTGATCCCTTGGCTTGATGGTACTGGCAGAGTGGGGGATATGCCGGGTCATGAGGTTACAGATTGCGTTCGAGTACAATTCTGCTGCTGCCAGTGGCTCACACAACCTCATGGATGCCCAGTCTTGAGTTGCTAGGTCTGTTCGAAATCTGTCCCATTTGGCAAGGTGATAGTGCGATGGAGGGTACCCTCAATGTGAAGGCGGGACTTCGTCTGCACAATGCAGTGGTCACTCCTACCGATACTGTCATGAACAGATGGATCTGCGTTGAGGATGAGGTCAAGTATGTTTTTCCCTCTTGTAGGTTCCCTTGCCAACTGCCACAGACCCAGTCTAGCAGCGATGTCATTTAGGACTCGGCCAGCTCAGTCACTAGTGGTGCTACCAAGCCACTCTTGGCGATGGACATTGAAGTCCCCCACCCAGAGTACATTCTGTAACCTTGCCGCACTCAGCGTTTCCTCCAAATGGTGTTCAACATGGAGAAGCACTAATTCATCAGCTGATGGAGGGTGGTACGTGGTAATCCTTTCCTTGCCCATGTTTGACCTGATGCCATGAGACATCAAGCGGTCCAGAGTCGATGTTGGGGACTCCCAGACCAATCCCCCTCTCGACTGTATACCACTGTGTCACCACCTCTGCTGGGCCTGTCCTGCCCGTGCGACAGGACATATCCAGTGATGGTGTTGGTGGTGCCTGGGACATTATCTGTCAGGTGTGATTCCGCGAGGATGACTATGTCAGGCCATTACAGGGTCAACAGGGCTGAGATTGCCGTTGTCGTTTCCCATGCCTAGGTGGATGACAGGTAGTCCTTCAGTTGCATTCCTTTTTTGTGACTTTGTAGCGGTTTGTTACAACTGAGCGGCTTCCTGGGTCATTTCAGAGGGCATTTTAAGAGTCAATCACGTAGGCTAGAACAGGTAAGGTGGACAGATTTCCTTCCCTAAAGGGCATTAGTGAGCCAGATGGTTTTTACAACAATTGACAATGGTTTCATCATCATCATCAGACTTTTAGTTCCAGATTTTTATTGACTTCAAATTTCACCATCTGCCATGGCGAGATTCAAACCCAGGTCCCCAAAGCTTTACCCTTGGGTTCTGGATTACTAGTCCAGCGACAATACCAGCGACTACGCCATCACCAAATCAATGCTCCTGTGTCATATCAGGAGAACAGCAGCACTAACACCAATTAATAAACTAAGACAGGCAGAGGCCCCCAAACCTCCTCATTCTGACGAGGTAAGAGATGGACGCCTTGGAGCTGGAGTGCTGCCACCCACCTGGGTCAGCCGATCGTGGAGAGACAGGGTTCTCTGACAAAGCTAAGAGTGCACTGCACAGAGGTGAGAGTGTCGGATTGTGCAAACATTCTTGTGTAGTCTCATCATTAATAAGAGCCTCAAACCTGGAGTCCTGTTGGATCCAGTGTTTGTTCGGGCTAAAGGATCCGGGTTACAAGCGCGAATGAGGGTGACTGAGTCGGTACAGAGACAGAGAACATCAGGAGATCATTGTCAGAATAAACACATGTTGTTTATCACAAACCAAACTCAGCAGCTACATTTGTGAGCTCACAACTCAAAACCCTGTCTTCACTCTTCAGTGTCTAACTCAAGACTGTCCCACAGTGGTAGCCCGCACTACTCTGGTATTGGGTGTTAAGATCATGTGATCTTACATTACAACACTTGTCTTAAAGTATATTACATATCAGGTTACTACAAGTCCCCATTGATCATTGAAAAATGATGGCACCATGATGCAGATCTCCATTGTCTCACCAGGGTGCCTGATGTGCACAGTGTTAGTGTGGTGGCTTAAACTAATGACATGTCATTGTTCTCCCCTAGAATCGCCAGCTCACCCACAGACGCAGGACTCCAAAGAACCACCCTTGATGCCAGAGGACCAGTGGGCTTGAGCTACACCTACATCACACCCGGTCTCTACACCAAGCACCAGCACAGATACCAGTACCTTAGTGGACATTAGATCGTCAGATAGAATGTTGGTGCATAGTGTTGAGGGCACTTCACACTCACTTGAGGAGCAGGCAGAGGCAGAGAGTGCCCAGAGTGCCGGCAGTCGGAGGGCTGTTGGAGACGAGACAAATGATGAGCCTCTAGAATCGTCCATTAGGCGACAGATGCTGGACTTCCAGCGGGATATGCGGGATGGTCTGACAGAGACCCATGAGGGTAAGCATGCAATGGTTTCCGTGAAGGAGCAATCCAAGCGGAGAAAAGCACTGCATTGACCTTCATTGCCTCCTGCATTGAGAGAGTGGCAACACTCATGGAGAGACAACTCCAGGGACAGAATCAGGGATTCCTGGGATTGCGCTTGGATCTGCAAACCCTCACACAGGCAATGACCTCAGGTGGTCAGTGCCAGTGTGGGAGATGGATGAGGCACCCACTAACCCAGCTAGGTGCCCATCCATCAATGGTGAACAGGGAGGTCCAGAGCGATCTCACGTTAGCACACGAGCTACTTGTCATCTCTGCGGGATCCTCTCAGGGTGCTCTGGATAACGGCAGCAGCTCCTCCACCTCTTTGCCACTGACCATGACATCAGATGAGCCTGCAATGACTGGGGAGGTGCCAGCTGTGGTACTGGCCGCTTCCTCCCAGGTGGGGCCAGTTCAGGCCCCACAGGCCAGAGGACGACTGCCAAGGTGATCACTGCCAACAGGACAACACAGTCAGCAGGCTGTCTCCAATGCCCCTGCCAGCGAGGAGCGGCGAGGGGGGTCTGGGGGTGGGGGTGGGGTTGGGGGGTGGGGATGTGGTGGGGGTGGGTGGGGGATTTGGTGGTGGAGGGGGTGGGGCATCAAGATGCAGCACTCACAACTGTAAGTTTAAGGCACCATGAGCACAAGAGGGGCTGTTCATGGATGATCTTCTGTTTTATTAATCTGTTTACTTGTGCGACCATTAACACCAGATATTGTTATGTTCATTTGATGTGAGTGCCAACATGATATAAATGTTGCTTTTGTCTTAATGGCCTTAGTATCCTTCACTTGTGTTGTAGGTACAGGGTACGCCAGTATCTGATGTTGGACATGAGTGGCTCGAAACTTTATTGCACAGGCATTGAGTGGACTTTGGATTCAAATGAAAGGGTCATTTCAGACATCCGAGATGGAGGTGGCAGCCCTGGCATGAGGTGGAAGCAGATCTTTGGCAGCTGAGCTGAAGGAGTGTTGGATCAAGGTGTCCCTGGTTTTCCTGCCTCTCTGAAGGATCCAGGGGTCTGCCTCCACACCCTCACCATGCTCCTCACCATGCTGCTCTTCTGACTCACTACTGGATTCATCCTCTGTGGCCTGTGCAGCTGTCTCAAGGTCCTCTTTCTCCAGTGGGTACCCCCTTGCCAGAGCCAGATTGTGAAGAGCTCAGCATGCAACCGCTATCAGCGACACCTGCTCTGGAGGGTACTGCAGTGCTCCCCCTGAACGGTCCAGGTATCAGAAGCACATCTTCAGAAGACCTATGGTCCTCTCAATCACTGCCCCTGTGGAGGCATGACTCCTTTTATAACGCTGCTCTGCATCTGTTCTTGGGTGGTGGAGAGGCGTCATTTTCACCTTTTCAGGGGATAGTCCTTGTCACCCAGCAGCCATCCATCCAGTCGGGCTAGAGCAGTGAAGAGCCTCGGAACCTGGAAGTGTCTGAGGATGTAAGTGTCATGGGAGCGGCCAGGGTACCGTGCACACACCTGCAGAATCTGTGCTATATCACATACTATCTGGACTTTCATCGAGCGGAATCCCTTCCTGTTTACAAAGGTTGACCCGCTGGCCACATGTGTGCAGTTGATTGCACCCTGGATGCGGGGGACCCAGTAATCGCTGCAAAGCCTCTGGCTCGCTCAGCCTGGCTAGCCTCATCCATACGGAAAGGGATAAATGTTAGTACCCACCTGAACAGGGCTTCTGTCACCAGCTGGCCACAACTGTGGACAGCTGATTGGGAGACTCCACAGAGATCTCCCACTGGCCCCTGAAAAGAGCCAGAGGCATAGAAGTTGAGGACCAATGTGACTTTCAGAGCCACTGGCATGGGGCTTCTACCACACAGCTAGAGGTGATCTCAGGCCCAAACATCTGACAAATGGAGATCACAGTGCCCCTGGAGAGGCGGAGCCTCCTTCGGCATTGCACCTCAGACAGGTTGAGGTAGCTGCATAGCCGCCTATAAACCCTGGCAGCAGGAAAGTGGCATCTTCTGCAGCCCCTTCCACCTTGGACTACCTGTTGGCCCTGTGCCCCTTGTGCCTGAGCCTCTCCTCCCACAGGTCACTCCCCTGGAAGCTGCATTGGGACACGTGGCCTCCTCCCCCTTCTGGCTCTCTCTTCCTCCTCGGAGGAAGTGCCACCAGCGGAGAGCACAATCCCCATTACTAGGGTTACAGAAGGCTGTCTGGTGCCTAGAAGGGTCCACATAGTCAAAATCCTCCATGGGCACTGGAAACACCAATGAGTCCTGAAATGAAGCCTGGAAATGTCAAGACTGAAGCTCAGAACAGAGATGAAGCTGTCAAGTTCAAATAAGCAACTGGCAGTTAAAATATCTCCGAAACTCCTCACTACTCACAATGGCAATGCTGCTGAACCTTTTTGGGCCACTCATGGATGAGGTTTCGTTAAAAGCGGGCTGCCTGCCTACCCGTTTTGCTCATGTGACAAGCGCAAAATTGCATGGCTAACATAAAATCAGGTCAATTGCCTTTTTAATGGCCTTAAGTGGCCCTTTAATTGTTGGCGGGCATGCCTGCCGACCAGAAGGTTGCTCACATGTGGGATTAAATCGGGACGCTTGCATTGTATGCCGGTGGGACAGGACATACCCAGGGATGGTAATGGTACTAGTGTATAGTCATACACTATATCATGTATGTTCAGGTCGGACGTGCGCCCGCCTGCAAGATGTAAAATTCCGGCCCTTATTTTTAGGTATGCCTGGTGCTGCTCCAAGCATGCCCTCCTGCACTCTTCATTGAACCAGTGTTGATCCCCTAGCTTGGTGGTAATCGTAGAGTGGGGGATATGCCAGGTCATGAGGTTACCGATTGTGGTTGAATACAATTCTGCTGCTGCTGATGGCCCTCAGCACCTCACGGATGCCCAGTCTTGAGCTGCTAGATCTGTTTGAAATCTATCCCATTTGGCATGGTAGTCATGCCACACAACAGAATGGAGGGTATCCTCAATGTGAAGGCAGCACTTTGTCTCCACAATGACTGTGCAGTGGTCACTCCTATCAATACTGTCATGGACAAATGCATTTGGGGCAGCCAGGTTGGTGAGGATGAGGTTAATTATACTGTTCCCACTTGTTGGTTCGCTCACCACCTGCCACAGACCCAGTCTAGCAGCTATGTCCTTTAGGACTCGACCAGCTCGGTCAGTAGTGGTGCTACTGAGCCACGCTTGATGGTGGACATTGAAGTCCCCCATCCAGAGTACATTTTGCGTCCTTGCCACCTTCAGTGCCTCCTCCAAGTGTTGTCCAACATGGGGGAATACTGATTCATCAGCTGAGGGAGGAAGGTACATGGTATTCAGCAAGAGGTTTCCTGATGCCATGAGAGGCCATAGTCAATGTTGTGGACTCCCAGGGCAACTCTCTCCCGACTGTATATCACTGTGCCACCACCTTTGCTGGACCTGTCCTGCCGGTGGGACAGGACATACCCAGGGATGGTAATGGTGGAGATGGTAGAGTCTGGGACATGATTTGTAAGATACAATTGCCTGAGCATGATTAAGTCAGGCTGTTGCTTGACTAGTCTATGAGACAGCTCCCGCAGATTTTAGCGTCAGCCCCTGGATATTACTAAGGAGAACTTTGAGGGGACGACAGGGCTGGGTTTGCTGTTGTCATTTCCAGTGCCTAACTTGATATTGAGTGGTCTGTCCAGTTTCATTCCTTTTTATTGGCTGGATACAACTGAGTGGCTTGCTAGGCCATTTAAGAGTCAACTACTTTACTGTGGATCTGGAGTCACATGTAGGCAGATTTCCTTCCTTAAACCAGATGATTTTTTTATGCTAATAATTATACTTTTAATTCCAAATTTTTATTAAAATCAAATTCCGCCACCTGCTTTGATGGGATTCAAATCCAGGTCCCAGGAGCATTACTCTGGGTCTCCGGATTACCAGCCAATACCACTACACTGCTGCTTCATTCCACTTTGCTCTTCAGGAGTCATTTGATCTTTCTAGCCTGTGAGATCACTGATAAAATGAGAATCCAATTACACCCCTTCTCTGAAATAATTATATTGAATAATATCATGCACCCAGGCAGGAGATAGTCTTCTTATTCTTCTGCAGAATGGAAAAGATTTTGTGCAGTTCATCTGGGTTGCAAGTATTTACTCATTTTCCCAAATATGAATTTAGTGTCACCATGTTCTTATGGTGCAATGTGCAGAACATGTTAATGAGGACTGAGGCAGTCATCAAAATTACTGTTATCGTCTGCACAATGTTATAAATAACTAGTGGGATATTTCCCTGTCAAATTGACAATATTGCACCGTACAGTGAAAGTAAAATCTCTGATTTGTTTAGTAGTTGCAGTGGATTCACATATGGAACAAACTAACACTGCATTATATTGTTGCTGTTCATGGTATTAATGACCCATGCTGCATATATATCAGATGAAATTTTTAACCAAATGCCAACGATGGGAGTTATCATTTTACTAGGACCTTTCTGTGATTGTTTGGCGAATTGATTGGTGAATCTTGAAAGGGGAAAAATATCATGCATGGTTGAGGGGGAGGGTTAAGTCGGGGCTGGGGGTGGGGGTGTGTGGTGGATTCTGCAAAATAAAGGCCCAGAAAGAGGAGAGGCACCAGAGATTTCTCTCCTTGGCCCTGGGTAGGAGTGACCACCATGCAGTCCTTGTTGAGATAGAGTTCTGCCTTCGCATTAAGGATCCCCTCCATCGTGTTGTGTGGCACTACCACTGTAATAAATGGGATAGATTTCAAACAGATTTAGCAACTAAAAACTTGGCATCCATGAGACACCATGAAGAATTATGGCCATCAGAATTGTATTTGACCACAACTTGTAACCTCATGGCCTGGCATACCCCCCACTCCACCATTACCATTTAGCCAGGGGATTAGCTCTGGTTCAACGAAGAGTGCAGGAGGGCATGCCAGGAGTAGCATTAGACATATCAGAAAATGAGGTGTCAACCTGGTGAAGGTACAACACAGGAGTATTTGTGTGCCAAATGGCATAAGCAGCATGCAATAGACAGAGCTAAGCGATCCCACAACCAACGGATCAGATCAAAGTTCTGCAGTCCTGCCATATCCAGTCATGAATGGTGGTGGAAAATTAAACAACTGACTAGAGGAGGAGGCTCCAAAAATATGCCCATCCCTAGTCATGGTCGAGAACTGTGCAAAAGATAAGGCTGGAGTATTTGCAACTATCTTCAGCCAGAAGTGCCGAGTGGATGATCCATCTCAGCCTCCTCCAGAGGTCCCCAGCATCACAGATGCCAATCTTCAGCCAATTTGATTCACTCCAAATGATATCAAGAAATGGCTGAAGGCACTAGATACTGCAACGGTTATGGGGCCTGACAACATTCCAGCCATAGTACTGAAAGCTTGTGTTCCAGAATTAAACGTGCCCCTAGCCAAGCTGTTCCAGGTATGTTCTGTGCACAAAATGCAGGACAGATCCAACCCGGCAAATTACCACCCCATTAGTCTACTCTCGATCATCAGCAAAATGATGGAAGGTGTTATCAATAGTGCTACCAAACGGCACTTGCTTAGCAATAACCTGTGTGCCACTGCTGCTCAGTTCGGGTTCCTCCAAGGCCACTCAGCTTCTAACCTCATTACAGCCTGGGTCCAAACATGGACAAAAAAGCTGAACTCAAAAGTGAGGTGAGAGTGACTGTCCTTGACATCAAGGCAACATTTGACTGAGTGTGGCATCAAGGAGCCCTAGAAAAACTGGAGTCAATGGGAATTGTAGGAAAACTCTCTGCTGGTTGGAGTCATACCTAGAACAAAGGAAGATGGTTATGATTGTTCGAGGTCAATCGTCTCAGCTCCAGGACATCACTGCAGGAGTTCCTCAGGGTAGTGTCCTAGGCCCAACCATCTTCAGCTGCTTCATCAATGACCTTCTGTCCATCATAAGGTCAGAAGTGGGGATGTGCACTGATGATTGCACAATGTTCAGCCCCATTCGCAACTCCTCAGATACTGAAATAACCTCTGTCCATATGCAGCAAGAGCTGGACAGCATTCAGGCTTGGGCTGACCAGTGGCAAGTAATATTCACAGCAAACAATTGTCAGGCAATGACCATCTCCAACAAGAAAAAATCCAACCATCTCCCCTTGACATTCAATGGCATTGCCACTGCTGAATCCCCCACTATCAACCTCCTGGGAGTTACCTTTAACCAGTAAATGAACTGGACAAGCCATGTAAATGCTGTGCCTAGAAGAACAAGTCAGAGGCTGCAAATTCTGCCGTGAATAATTTGCTTCCTGACTCTCCAAAGACTGTCCACCATCTACAAGGCACAAGTCAGGAGTGTGATGGATTACTCCCCACTTGCCTGGATGTGTGCAGCTCCAATAACACTCGAGAAGCTTGACACCATCAGAAAGCAGCCTTCTTGATTGGCACCCCATTAAACATTCACTCCCTCATCCACCATCGCACAGTGGCAGCAGCATGTACCATCTACAAGATCCAGTTCCGCAACTCATCAAGGCTCCTTCGAAAGCAACTTCTAAACCCACAACCTCTACCACCTAGAAGGGCAAGGACAGCAGATGCATGGTAACACCACCACCTGCAAACTCCTTTTCAAGCCACAACCCTTGCAACTACATTGCTGTTCCTTCACTGTCACTGGGTCAAAATCCTGGAAATCCCTTCCCAACAGTAATGTGGGTGCCCCAACACTACGTGAATGGCAGCGGTTCAAGAAGGCAGCTCATCACTACCTTCTTAAGGTCAATGAGGGATGGGCAATAAATGCTAGCCTAGCCAGCAATGCCCGCATCCCATGAAAGTTTTTTTTTAAAAAGTGTCTGAACTACTTCTTGTTTCACCATGGCCTGGACAGCACTTTCTTCCTTCTTAAAGTCAGATGCAAAGTATACATTAAATCCCCTCTTTCTTTCTCCCTAATCTGTAGCCCTCCTCTTCATACCACCATTTTACTATTTATATAGTTTTGTTTTCACTTTTATGTTAGCTGCCAGTCTCTTCTCATTGCCTCTCTTTGCCCTTCTTATTTGCTTTTTCAATTGTCCTCTGAGTCTTCTACATTTGGCCTGGTTCTCAATTGTATTATCCACCTGACATCTGTCATAACTACATTTTTTTCTGTTCCATCTTAATCTCTATCTCTTTCATCATCCAGGGAGCTCTGGATTTGTTTACCTTACCTTTCCCTTCATGGGAATATAACTTGACTGTACTTGGACTGTCTCTTCTTTAAAGGCAGCCCATTGTCTGGTTACAGTTTAGCTTGCTAATTTTTGTTTCCAATTTATCTAGACCAGATCTATTCTTACCCCATTGAAGTCGGCTTTACCCAGTTAATTATTCTTACTCTGGATTGACCCTTGACCTTTCCCATTCACAATAGAATATTGCTGAAATGATCTGGTGCTGATCTTCAGTTCAGCTTTTTCATGTCAAGATAAACAATAGTATGGAAGTCACAATACAAAAGCAAAATATCCCAAGTTCTGAAATTTGAAATAAAAACAGAAAATGCTGGAAAAACTCAGCAGGGCTGGTAGCATTTGTGGAGAGAAAAACAAAGTTAATGTCTCAGCTCTTTGACCTTTGAAAAGTATAGAGGCATTGCCTTGATACTAATGCTGTCTATCTACAGAACCCCACATGATGTTGCCTATCCCATGTGGAGTTCCTTACATACCAGGACAAGCTGCAGCTTTCTATGTTTTTCATGCCTGTCCGTGCATTTATTTCAGTCTCTCTACTGTCTTATGCTGCCTCTGTCTGTGTCCTTCCTACCCCATTTTTGCATTAACACTAGCCCCTGATGAATCTTCATATGAAGTCAAATCAACACTGGTAGAGCATTTTTATTGTTGACAAACAACTCTTTGAGAAACTATGAATAGATTATGTGGTATCCACATAGTAAAATGCGAAAAATTAGTTACTCCTAGCAACAATTTTAGGAGCATAGTAAACAGCAACTTTTCTCCGAACACTATCCTCAAATTGTTTTCCACATTAATACATACTACGTATAATAACACATAGCTTTTGGCACATCTCTTGGCTCTTTTAAAGCTGGTTAATATTAAAACCTGGGCCTCCTAATGTCATAAAAACAAAAACAAAAAACTGCGGATGCTGGAAATCCAAAACAAAAAAAAAACCTGGAAAAACTCAGCAGGTCTGGCAGCATCAGCAGAGAAGAGTACAGTTGACGTTTCGAGTCCTCATGACCCTTCAACAGAACTCCTAATGTCAATTGGTCTATTGATATCTATTTTTTCCTATGCCAGTAAAAAGGCTAATTTTAAGCTGACTTCCCTCCAAAATGCATTTCCCTTCATTGACCTATATTAGGATCCAACACTACTCACTTTGCCCTGCTGCAAAATTAGTTCAGATCTTCTCAGTGCCTTTCAACTCAATTGACCACAGCTCAGTATCATTCATAAATTTTACAATATTATAAGATGTTCAATTTTCCAAAGAGATTTGATAGGAGTGTTCAGAATTTTGAGAGAAACCAGAGGGGAGATGAGGAAAAAATTGTTTTTTGTCACAAATTGGAACTGAAATGGAGTCCCTGAAAGAGCGCTGGAAACAGAATTGAAGAGGAAAGATTTGCAGGCCATTGAGAAAAGAAAATTAGGAGCAGAACAAATTGTTAGCTCTCTCAAAGAGCTGGCATGGGCATGATGGGCTGAATGGCCTCCTTCTGTGTTATATGATTCAATGGAATTGTTTATGAATGATGTGACCCAGAATAAGCTGCTAGTCACAGCTGTCAGCCAAAACATTTTTTTCCATTTATCATCACTTAATTTCATGTCTCTCTCCAGTCCAGCTAACATTTTGCATAGACCTTAGCTTTGCTTAAGTCCTTGCAGGTCTCAAATATCGTCAGACAGTCCAAGTAAATTATATCCCCTGGGTAACACTCATCCACTGGATTAGTAACTTCCATGAGGAATTTCAGCTGATAAGTGTGGCCTGATTGATTGCTTCTACATTTTTAGAAGCTCTGTTCCTTATGGTTCTTTTGTTTTTCAAACATACATCACTGGCATCTTGTATATTACTGCCAAACACCTTCCTTACAGATGCTAGAATAATTGGGGTATAATTGCCAGGCCTATGTCTCACTTCATATTTGAATCTGTCAACACTCAGTTACAGATCTAATGCTTGTGGAGCTGTGAAAAATATGAAACAGAAGTTGCCCTTTTTTTCTCTTGATTCCTTAAGAACATGACTTAGTTGATTTATGAGTGTAATATTAATTACATAGGAACATAGGAACAGGAGTAGGCCATTCAGACCTTCAAGTTTATTCAGCCATTGAATTATATCATAGCTCATCTGTACCTTAATTCCATTTACCCTAATTTGATCCACGCCTCTTGATGACTAATGAAAATCTGTCAATATCAATCTTGAAAGATTTAATTGATAATGAAACTACAGCCTTTTAAAGGAGACAATTCCAAATTTCCACTACCCTTCACTCCCTTGGCAATTGAAAATCTACCTAACTCAGCCTTGAATATATTCAATGACCTAGCCTTCACTGCTCTCTGGGGAAGAGAAATCAAGAAGACTAATGACCCTCTGGGAGAAAAAATTCTCCTCTCAGTCTTAAATGGGGGACACCTAAGTTTTAAACTGTGTCCCCTATTTCCTCCTTAGTTCTAGAAATCAGGAAGTAGAGTGATCAAGCTGGAAGGCATGATCAAGACAGAGAATAAGAGATTGGGAGGGGGGAGAATGACCAGGAGGGAGTGAGGCGATTGAAGCTACCAATCTTCCAGAATTGTCCTGCAGTCTCCAGGGATTAAGCTAATCGCCATATAAACATACGAATTAGAAGCATGGCCTGCCATTCAATACGATCATCTATTGTCCTTTCTCTTTAATTTACCAAATCTCTCCTCACATGATCCCTCCCATGCCCCACACTAACCTCCCAAACCCACCACCCCCCCCTCCCCCCCACCACCTCACCCCCACCACTGCCAGCCCTAGTTATACAAATCACCAGCAGTTCAGGTGAAGGCTAACATACATACGAACATCCAAATTAGGAGCAGGAGTAGGCCACTTGGCCCCTCGAGCCTGCTCTGCCATTTAATAAGATCATGGCTGATCTGATTGCAACCTCAACTCCACATTCCCACCTACCCCCAATAACCTTTTATTTCCTTGCTTATCAAGAATCTATCTAGCTATGCCTTAAAAATATTCAAAGACTCTGCTTCCACCATCTTTTGAGGAAGAGAGTTCTAAAGGCCCACTACCCTTCGAGAGAAAAAAATTCTCCTCATCTCTGTCTTAAATGGGCGACCCCTTATTCTTAAACAGTGGCCCCTAGTTCTAGATTTTCCCGCAAGAGTAAACATCCTCTCCACACCCACCCTGTCAAGACACCTCAGGATCTTATATGTTTCAATCAAGTTGCCTATTACTCTTCTAAAGTCCAGTGGATACAATTCTATCCAAACTTTCCTCATAAGACAACCCACCCATTCCAGATATTAGTTTAGTAAACCTTCTCTGAACTGTTTCTAACACATTTACATCCTTCCTTGAATAGGGAGACCAATACAATACACTGTACACATACTCCAGATACTGCTGAGAGCAACCCGGCAGAAAAGGCATGGATGACATAAGAAAATACTGTATTTTTTTTATTTACTTTAAATGCTTTTGTTTACTAGTTATAAAGTATCAGACATGGGAAAAAAGGCAAGAGTTATTCAACTGGGTAACAAAGAATTTGTTTGTTTTCCAATTGCTGTAGGTAGGTGTAAGCCACAAACTTAGAAATATTGAGAGACAATCCCAGGAGTGTGGAGGATGAGGTGGCTGGAGGCAGAAAGCCACTTAACTATGCCTTCGGGAATATGTCCAATTACAGTTGCCAACCCTACAAATTCACAAACATATAAATTATTTACAGCACAAAACAGGCCATTCAGCCCAACAGGTCCACACCAGTATTTATTCTCTATACAAGCCTCCTCCCATCCTTCTTCAGCTAACCTTTCAATACATGCTTTTATTCCTTCCTCCCTCAAGTGCTTATCTAGTCTCCTCTTAAATACATCTACGCTATTCACCTCAACTACTCCTGAGGTAGTGAGACACAGTCACATGAGGGGACTTTTAAATAAATTTTAAAATCAATTCTTTAATTATTTTAATATCCTTTCAATCTCCCTGAGGCAGCACTGGCCCTGAATCTCCCTCCTCCCCACACCTGCACAGGTATCGCTGAGCACTACTGGCTGTGTATTAAGCTGGGCGGGCCTTAATTCGCCCGCCCGCGTAAAATGGCGGCGCGGAGTCATTCACTGGCGGCAATTGGCTCCACGCCCGCCCCCATCTGCTCCCGCCCAGCCCGCCTGCCATAGGAAAATTTCTGCCCTATGAGTAAAGAAGTTTCTCCTGAATTCCATATTAGACTACTGAGGGGTAAAGTTTTCTCTATGCATAAAATCAGTGAAACATTACGCCAAAAATTACACGCGTTTTGAAAAGTGTCTTTTTTTCTCTAGGCTATGATCAAACTCATTTGCACATCACCAAATAATTACAAATGCAAAACATTAGGGGCTGGTTATTCGTGAATGCGGGGAGACTCTGTGGACCTTTAAACATGGTGACTGGGACCCGATTCCAGGATTCACGGCCTCATTCCCAGCGCCCCCAATTTTCACTAGTGTGGGATAAGTGTGTGAACTGGTGAGGGTTATGAGCCAGCACCCTGCACTCCAGAGCTGGCCAGCTCCATTGCAGAGTTAGCATCTCCTAGTTTGCTCAATTTTCCTTTGGCCAGCTTTTCAGTGACTCATGCTTTACGGCCCCTCGGAGGTGTTGTGAAACATAGTTTGGATGAGAGAACCTATTGAAAGGTAAGTTCAATAGGTCTTACCCATGCCCCGTTGCCAACATGTGCCTCTCCACACATTCCCTTGGACCTTCATACCTTCCATGCCAACCTGTGGCACCTCCATGCCCATTCACCCAGCAGACACTCTGTACAGAACCAATGTACACGATACTAAACATAGCATGTGTGGAAAACTTTAAAAACACAGTCATTCGTTCATAGCTTTTACTTAAAGAAAAAATGCTTTTGCTACAGACTTTTAAAAGTGTCAATCATCCAAATCTTTAAAGTATCAATAGTATTAATTAAAAACACTCATACACCTCTTTATCTTGTGTAAATAAACACATGCAATTGACAGAATAGACCACAGAAAATGAGCTGTCAACCAAGCAATATTTTCCCTTGGACAAAGCTGATTCAAACAGCTAATGGACATCTGAGCTCTCAACCAAGAATACCTTGGACAGCCCATTGTGGGGAATACCAGCTGCCCTGAGGCATATGCTGGAGGCAGGATTTCCACCCCTCATGGTCAGAATGTCCCACCTCAGAGAGCTGTGGCCAATTGCAGAACCTGGCAGCTCTCCAGAATTTGGGAGAGGGAATTGTGGTGCTGGATCAGGATTTAGATAAGTGTATGAGAGTTATGCCAGGTGCCAAATTAGCAAGTCCTGGCATAGGAGGCGAAGTTCTGGCATCTGAGAGACAATGGGAGGGAGGTAAGCCCGGGGAGGTGCGGTGGGATGGGGAGCCATTTGATGGGTCCCGGGGGGCACATTAGGATGGGACTCGCCCTGCCCACCACCAGCCCACAGAGGGAAACCTGCCAGGCTGGATGCTTGGCATAGGCCTTTCCCACCCCTGGTTAAATCCCAATGGCAGTAGGATGAAGCTCTTAAGTGGTCATTAATTGCCCAATTAAGGGCATCAGTTGGCCCACTTGAATCCCACTTGGGGCGGGCCACCCATGCCACCCTGCTGCTCATATAATTCTGGTGGGGGCAGGACATGCAGGTAGGCGGCGGACAAGCTATCCCCTTGATTTAATGAGACTCCCCCACCACCTTCAAATCCATATACGGGGGAGTGTAATATCCAGCCCTACAAGTTCTGACCTTAGTCTATCATTCCTGTTGCTTCTTCAACAAATTTAAAATTTAATATGAATAGCTGTTTGTTAATAGAGAACTTGAGTATTGCTGAAAAAAGAGGCATGTCTAAGCTTTTTGTCTTGCACTTATCAAGGCACTCACAAGAATACCAATGTAAAGGGGAAAACAACAATTTATACTGTACGTGAAGAGAGTGCTGATTGGTTGGCAAGTGGCATTGCCATGGAGAATGAACCACTGATGTGACTGACAGTTAACTGCCAAGCATTGTTTGAAAGTTAAACCAGGCAGCTTGACCCTGATTCATCAAGATATTGCCCTGAGGAATGTGTCAGCGAATGGCTGTCACTTATTTTGTTTAGCTGAAACAATTGCGATGTATGTATATGTTCTTTCTGTCTGCAAAGAACAGGGCCAAGTGTATTAATATATGTAGCGTCCAGTTCACACAAATGTTGTGAGCCCGACTGACAATCTTAAATTGGATGTCAGCGTAATTCTCAGCACACTGAGGATTATTTAGCAAATCTTGTCCAATCATGGAATCACATCTAATGTTGGACACTGTGTTTTTAATTTTGCAATCACAGGCTGGTTGGGTACAGGCTGTACCCTGTCCACTGTGAACAATAACTTGGACATGCTGTTTGATATGATCCAGAAGTCTTTAGGACGTACGGCCTATATACTTAATGTCACACTGGCACTGAAATTCATATACCACGTTATTCATTCGTGTGATAAGCAGAACGTCTTTTTGTCTTGACGACAGCATCCTGTTAGTGGCGAATACCACTCATGTTGCTACTGCATAGTAGCAGCGTGAAACATCCAGCTTCACCTGTTGCTCAAATTTTTGAGATACCTTGCCCTTCCAGGGTAATCTGAGGTAGACAGGCCAAAAATGACGGCCTTAAGCCCATCCATGAGTTTGCGTGACATATAAATCAAAATGATCTGATCAGGGTAGCCATTATCCTGCAGGGTATCTTTGATGCCCCCTACTTCAGCATCAAGCTTATATAGTGAGTAAATGGCACGGATCCTATTTACAAGGTTGCCGATAAGATCAACCTTATAATGTATAGAACTGTAAGAATCTCAAAACATGTACTGACCAGTGAAGGTAGGCTTGTGGTAGGCCGTGGTAGAGAACTCCCTGGCAGATTTCTCAACTAGTACATCAAGGAAAGGGAGTTCATTTGACTGCTGTATTTCAAAGGTGAATTTGAGCGCAGGATGGAGCCCAGTAAGACATGTGAGGAAATTGTTACATGCAGCTGCAGATTTAAATATAGCAAAATGTGTAGGAAAATAGGTGTCATTCTATTGAAGACACATTTCTCATGGAACCAAACAAAGATGTTTGCTAAAGCTGGGCCTAGAGGGGATCCCATGGCACCACCATGTATTTGGGCATACATGGTGTCATTAAAACTGAACTCAACTGCACGAGTTGCCGAGTTCATAAGGCCAATGGACACTAACTCGCACATTGGTGGCAGGTCTAGATTGCCATGATACATGCTGCGTCACTAATACCTATGACTTCCTTAAGTGGAACATTGGTGAATAGGCTAGAAATGTCAATGACCACATAGACGCAGCTTTGCCGTGGATATGCAAGTCCTGTATGGCCTTCACAAATGTGACAGAGTCCTTCACTGTGTATGAGGAAAACTTGGTCAAAACTGGTTGTAACAAGTCACCCAACTATTTTACCAATTCATGTTGTGCAGAGTCAGTCACAGATAAGATGGGGTGTAGAAGGACATCAGTTTGGTGTGTCTTGGGCAGCCCATACATACATGGACACAGCGAGCTGTGAGGACGATCCCTGTCATATATATTACATGGCAGCTCATCACTCTTACACAAATCCAGCAAGTGTTTTTTTTAGCTTACTTTTGAGCAAGGCTGTCTGGTCATGTTGAGCGGCAGGTCCAATGAATACGAGTTTGGATAAGAATGGCGTGCATTTTGTTGATATAGTCACGCTTGTTAAGGATGACTATCCCTGTCCCTTTGTCAGGTTTACTGATGTGTATGTCCGAGTTGGTCTTAAGGCCTCGCAATGCTGTAAGACGTTGCATGTGAAAGTCGGATAGGTCGTTCGGAACCCGCAATATGCGTGTGCTAGATCAGCTAGGTGCACTTTCAAAAATTCAGCATCTTCAATGGACATTGGTTTGTGGTGGGATAGTTGGGAATACAGGAGTTTGAACTCAGCAAATACAACTTCCTGTTTAATTTGGGATGAAGGCATACCAAATCATGCGCAAGAACAAATTCCTTGCTTTCTGAGGTCAGAGATATTTGTTATGTGTTTCGTGGCAGCATTAGTAGCATTGCCAAACGCATCCACTTAAGTGAGTTTATGGTGTGGACGTGTTTCAAATGGGTACTCTTTATGATGTCAAGAGTTGACGTTTCGAGTCCTCAAGACCCTTCAGCAGAACTGAGTAAAGTTAGGAGAGGGGTGAAATATAAGCTGGTTTAAGGTGGGGGGTGGGGTGGGGTGGAGGGAGAGAAGTTGGGGGGTGGGTGGGAAGCAAGCAGTGATAGCAGCAGATAATAAATGGAAAGCAATGAAGGTGAACAAGGCAGAAGAGAGATACAAAAATCCTGTCGGAGAGCAGAGCAGTACTTCTTCAAGGTAAGCATTTCTTGAAGAGGAGTGGCAGTCAATTAAACACAGAGATAAAAACAAAAAACTACTGCGGATGCTGGAAATCCAAAACAAAAACAGAATTACCTGGAAAAACTCAGCAGGTCTGGCAGCATCGGCGGAGAAGAAAAGAGTTGATGTTTCGAGTCCTCATGACCCTTCAGCAGAACTGAGTAAAGTTAGGAGAGGGGTGAAATATAAGCTGGTTTAAGGTGGGGGGGTGGGGTGGGGTGGGGGGAGAGAAGTTGGTGGGGGTGGGTGGCAAGCAAGCAGTGATAGGAGCAGATAATAAATGGAAAGCAAAGAGGGTGAACAAGGCAGAAGAGAGATACGAAAATCTTGTCGGAGAGTAGAGCAGTTCTACTCAGTTCTGCTGAAGGGTCATGAGGACTCGAAACCTCAACTCTTTTCTTCTCCGCCGATGCTGCCAGACCTGCTGAGTTTTTCCAGGTAATTCTGTTTTTGTTTTGGATTTCCAGCATCTGCAATAGTTTTTTGTTTTTAATTCTTTATGATGTGGTCATCCACTGAAGCAATATAGCGGCATAAATGGATCAAATTGAAAAATGAAAGAAATTTGTGCACCTCAAACCAAGCGCAGTGGAAGGAAGCGTAAATTAGTAACCCTATTGCTAATCTGTCCAAGCTCATCAAGCATAAATGCTCGGTCGATCATGGGACTGTGTCTCACTTTAGCATTATTGATACATTTAGAAATGAAAACTAGCACAACCTTGGGTTTAATACACGCTTGGAGAAATTCAATAGATAGCTTACCTGTTCTTAACTGTTCTGTAAGTCGAACTCTGTTGCTGATATCCCAAATTTGACCTTTGTTGTGCCTCTGTCTCAGGTATACAAATAGTTGTTTGGAAGTTGTAGTAATTATGGTTTTATTTTGTGTGCAATACACCTTTAAGAATAGTACTTATTAAGGAAGGTTGCATGACCTGCAGTAACCAATAGGAGAGTAGCAACGTGCTACATCCACAGTCAGTGTAGAGATGGAGTTGGAGTTGAAAGCACACCTGTAGTTGCTGCTGAGCATATTGAAAACAAATTTAATGTTTCCACCCAAGAAATGTCTTCAGAGCGACTTTATCATTAATAGTACAACTTGGCCACCTTACAACAAACTGGTGATGAGGATAAAACAGGGTTGAACAGAAGAAATCAAATTAGAAAGAAATCAGCACTGTACCTCACCCAGTGATTATAAGTAGCAAGCTCTGTTAGAATTTAAGAAGTTATCCCCTCTCAAAATACCACAATTTGGGAGAATTGATCCTTTTGAACTTGCCACAGATGATTGGTCTCATTACATAGAACTCCTTTTTTTTTCTTTTTTGTTTATTCATTCACGGTGCATTGGTGGTGAAGGGAGCAAATATTAGTGGATGTGGTAACAATCAAGCGGGCTGCTTTGTCCTGGACGGTGTCAAGCTTCTTGAATGTTGTGAGAGCTGCGCTTATCCAGGCAAGTGAGGAGTATTCCATCACATTCCCGAGTTGTGCCTTGTAGATGGTGGGCAGGCTTTGAGGAGGCAAGAGGTGAGTTACTTGCCAAGGGATTCCTAGCTTCTGACCTGGTCTTGTAGTCACAGTATTTATGTGGCTAGTCCAGTTCAGTTTGTACGCTATAACTGCTTTTGATAAAGCTGGCGAGGCCCTCTGCTTTATTAACTGCGCCCTTAACTTGTCCTGCCACTCAATGATTATGCACATGTACACCCAGCTTCCTCTGCTCCTCACCTCAATGAATTTTGGGCTCAGCATTATGTTGAACTCTTTTTCCATCCGTCTCCATGCTCACTTCTTTGGGCAGGAGTCCGACCCCCATTTAACAGATCCTTCCACCAACCTCCAGTATTCTCCCTCCACCTGGATCCCTCCCTCTGGCCTCTTACCGGCTCTTGACCTTTGCATTGAGAACTGTTGGTGTGACATTGGCGGTCTTAATTTCTCTGCTCCTCTCACCCGCTCTACACTGTCTCCTTCTGAAATTGCTGCACTCCATTCTCTCATGTCCAACCCTGACTTTATCATCAAACCTGCTGACAAGGGTGGTGCTGTTGTTGTCTGGCGCACTGACCTCTACCTTGCAGAGGCTGAGCGCCAACTCTCAGACACTTTTCCCTACCTCCCCCTGGGCCATGACCCCATCACTGAACATCAAGCCATTGTTTCCAGGCCTGTCACTGACCTCATCTCCTCTGGAGATCTTCCCTTCACAGTTTCAAACCTCATAGTCTCGCAACCTCGGACAGCCTGCTTCTACCCCCTTCCAAAATCCACAAACAGGACTGTCCCGGAGATCCATCGTGTCAGCCTGTTCCTGCCCCATGGAACTCATTTCTTCCTATCTCGACTCCATTCTCTCTCCCCTTGTCCAGTCTCTTCCCACTTACATTCGTGATTCCTGTGATGCCCTGCGTCATATGAACAATTTCCAGTTTCCGATCCTAACCGCCTCCTCTTCACCATGGACGTCCAATCCCTCTACACCTCCATCCCCCACCAGACTGGTCTGAGGGCTCTCCACTTCTTCCTTGAACCGAGGCCCGAACAATCCCCATCCACCACCACTCTCCTCCATCTGGCTGAACTTGTTCTCTGACTGAACAATTTCTCCCTTAACTTGTCTCACTTCTTCTAAATAAAAGTTATGGCTATGCAACTTGCATGGGCCCCAGTTATGCCTGTCTTTTTGTGGGGTATGTGGAACATTCCTTGTTCCAGTCCTACTCAGGCCTCCCTTCCACAACTCTTTTCGGTACATCAATGATTGTTTCGGTGCGGCTTTATGCTCCCATCTAGACCTGGAAATATTTATCGATTTTGCTTCCAATTTCCACCGCTCATCACTTTCACATGAACAATCTCCGACTCTTCCCTTCCCTCCCTTGACCTCTCTGTCTCCATTTCTGGCTATAGACTGTCCACCAATATTCATTACAAGCCCACCAACTCCCACAGCTAACTCAACTACAGCTCCTCGCAGCCTGCTTCCTGGAAGGACTCCATCCCATTTTCTCAGTTCCTCCGCCTCCCTCACATCTGTTCCGATGATGCCACTTTCCAAAACAGTGCTTCTGACATGTCTTCCTTCTTCCATAACAGAGGTTTCCCACCCATTGTGGTTGACAGGGCCATCTCCCACACCTCTGCCCTCACCCCTTCCTCTCCCTTCCAAAACCCTTGTCTTCACTTTTCACCCAACAGCCTCCACATTCAAAGGATCATCCTCCACCATTTCCGCCAGCTCCAACATGATGGTACGATCAAACACATCGTCCCCTCACCCAACCCCCCCATCAATATCCCATAAGGGACTGTTCCCTCCATGGCACGCTGGTCCACTCCTCCATCACCTCCAACTCCTCATCCCCTTCCCACAGCACCTTCCCATGCAATCACAGAAGGTGCAACACCTGTCCCTTTACCTCCTCCCCCTCACCATCAAAGTTTCCAAACATTCCTTTCAGGTGAAGCAGCACTTCACTTGTACCTCCTTCAATTTGGTCTACTGTATTCACTGCTTCCAATGTGGTCTCCTCTACACTAGGGAAACTAATCGCACACTGGGCGACCGCTTTGCAGAACACCTTCACTCAGCCCGCAAGCATGACCCAGACCTCCCTGTCGCTTGCCATTTCAACACACCATCCTGCTCTCATGCCCACATGTCCATCCTTGGCCTGCTGCAATGTTCCACTGAAGCTCAATGCAAACTAGGGGAACAGCACCCCATCTTCCGATTAGGCACCTTACAGCCTTCCGGACTGAACATTGAGTTCAACCTCTTCAGACCATGAACCCTCTCCTCCATCTTGACCCCTTGTATAATCCAATTTTATTTATTTATTTTATATTTATTTAGTTCTTTTATTTATTTGTTCATTTTTAAAATCCTTTTTCTCCAAACCCCTCTCCCCCTACAGGGCCATTTGTTACTTGTGTTTATATTGCGCTTTCACAGAGTGCTGACCCTTGTTCTGCTATTAACACCTTCTGCTATCTTGCCTTTATCCCAATATCAGCACCTTCTTTATTCTTTACCACTACTGCTAATACTCCCTTTGTCTTGTGTCCAAGACATCTTTTTCAATTTCTCTTCACCAGTCACCTATCTCTGACCTTCTATCTTGTTCCGCCTGCCCCACCCCCTCTTAAATAGTATAAAATCCATCATATTTCTACTTCTCTTCAACTCTGAAGAAGAGTCATACGGGCTCGAAACGTTAACTCCGCTTCTCTCTCCACAGATACTGGCAGACCTGCTGAGATTTCCCAGCATTTTCTGTTTTTATTTCAGATTTCCAGCATCCGCAGTATTTTGCTTTTACCCTCTGCTCCTGCATCCCCTTTAGAATTTACCCTTATAATGTCTCTTCGCATTTTTCCTCACCACCCTTTTCTGCATTAAATTTCATCTGCCACTGGTCCGCCCATTCCACCAACCTTTCTATGTTCTTTTGAAGTTCTACACTATCCTCCTCATGGTTCACAATACTCGTATTATTCACAAATTTTGAAATTGTGCCCTGTGCACAAAGATCATTAATATTTCAGGAAGAGCAGGATTCCTAACACCAATGCCTGGGGATCTCCACTGTAAACCTTACTCCAGCCTGAGAAACAGCCGTCCAGCACCACTACTCTGTTTCCTGCCATTTTATTTTATTTTTATTTTAAAATGAAAGCTTTATTCCAACTGGAGGAGCAAGAGTGTTCTTCCAGGCCTCACAAGAAAACATTCAGTCTCTCTTGGCCCAGACTTCCCCACCTGTCCTGGTGATGGTGGTCTCTTCATTCCCACTCCCTCCTCCCACCAGGCAGTAAGCCCTCCCGGGTTTTGGCAGGAGTATGAGCCAAAATATTCAAATGAGTTTCAGTGCCCAATATTGCTCTTTGGATTAAGCTGTGACTTCACCATTCACCGAGGCCCCTGCATACACCTTTTAGGGATAAGTAATAGTTCTGTATTTTTAAAAAAAATTCTCAGGATGTGGGTATCACTGTCAAGGTCACATTTACTGCCCATCTATAGTTACTCTGAGAAGATGATGCTGGATCTTCTTGAATATCAAAGAAAATATTTCTTTGAGTACCACTCTGGTTGTTTGTGAGGTTATCCCTTCCTGTGATCAATATACTACTTATCTTTCCAAGTTTGCCTTATTAATATTTAAAGTCTTGGGGAAGAGTTTTCCCGTCGGCGAGCAGGTCCCGCCCCCGCTCGCCAATTCGTAAAATGACGCACGGTGACGTCGGGCGGGTGTCCTGACGTCACCGCGCATCATTTAAATTGTCAGCTTGGCAGGTGCACAGCCAATGCGGCTGTGTGCCCGCCGAATTGTCAAAGGCCTATTAAGGCCATTAGCAAAGTAATTAAATTTGCTAAGAATGCTGCCCATCCAACCTTAAGGTTGGCGGGCAGGCAAAGAGCCCAGGTGGCCTTCACATTTTTCATGAAACCTCATCCGCGGGCGAGATGAGGTTTCATGAAGGGTTTATTAATTAAATAAAAAACTTTGAAAAAATTAACGGACATGTCCCAGCTCATGTGACAGTTTCACATGAGGGGACATGTCCTTAAAAATTCTTTTTTCCCTTTATTAAATTTTTCAGAACTCAAACTTTCGTATGCGCGAAAGTGCGCAGGCCCAGACTCAGGGAATCCCCCCCACCCACAGGGAACGCTTCAGCGCTTCCGGGTGTGCTTCACGCTGGGCGGGCCTTAATTGACCTGCCTACATAAGATGGCGGCGCAGACATGATCGGGTGCGCCAATCAGGTCCGTGCTCGCCCCTGCCCCTGCACAACCCCCCCCGACAGGGGGAAAATTCAGCCCTTGGGGCTGAATAATACGGGAGGGGGGGAGGTGGTGGTGGGTGGCGGACCCCTCGGAAACCATGTCGGCATGAAGCCGATGGAGCTGATTAACCAGAGCCAAATGGGATTTCTACCCCTCATTGGGGTGCAAGTCGTACCCTTTGGATTGGCTGGCAGCTGCATGAGTCCCGCCAGTGTCTGGAGCAGGTGAGTATGGGGTCTTGGGCCGGAAGGGTTTGGGAACGTTAGGGAGAGGGGCAGTGAGGGGGAGAGGGTTTAAGAGAGGGAGAGGGTAGGAACAAAATGGGGGTGTTCAGTATAAGGGGGTGCCATCCCACGATGGGCAAAGGGCAGTCCCTGAAGAGTGAGTCCTCCCATTTCCTCCCAGCCCTTTAAACATTTAAGGTTAAATAATGAGCTTCTCACTCCTGCCTTGCTGCCTACGCATAGGCTTGATAACAAGCCCATTGACCCCAATTGGTCATTTTAATATGGCGGTTGGACTGCTAATTTCAGCACCTCCCTACCCGCCCCCACCCCACCCCCACTACCACCACCCCCCACCCACTACCCCCGAGATTATGGGGATGAGCTCTAGGGTGGGAAGGAAATTTGTATTCCCCCTCAGCCCACAGGAAACAAGCTCATCGGGGGCACATAAAATTCAGCCCTTGGTTTGTGGCTTTCCTTGTTCTCTCACAAACCTAACACCAAATTCAACCACATTTGTTCACTATACGCAAGATACTCCCTTACCATCAGGTTGTTAGCCAATTCTCATTTGTAACTAAATCTAAGGTGATCATTTTTTTTCAGTTCTAGAAAACTATCCCAAATATATCCTAAAAATTCATTGCCGTTTTTGGTTGAGCTGTTTTGCATCTCCCTGTCCATGTGACAAATAAAATCTTGTACCACATTGTTGAAGATAGATGGACTGGCAGCTGGCGTGCATGTCGTAGCATTTTAGGAGAGAATAATTTATTTAAATTAAGTCCAATGTGTCTTGTTTTCAATTTTCAAATGAGTGCTTCATTTACCATGTACTGAACTTGCACAGTACAGGAAGACACCTATACTTACCTAAATGAGGAGCAGGAATGTGTCTCCCAACCTCACACTTAAGGAAGTTAAAGAACGATGCTCCTCCACACCCACCCTCTGTCCCAAATACCCCATATACCACTCCACCGCTACCTACCGCTTCCCTCAACCCAGTCACTGATCACCTTTTCTAGACTAAAACAACATCCAGCTGGCCAAAACCCAATCACGACCCTCCCTGGCCAACATTCGGTCCCTCTAGCCATCTATTGCAGCTGCCTCTCTGTCTGAGGCTCAATCATTCGTCCTTTCTAATTTACCTGAGAGCCTTTGTGACATGAGAGAAGATTCAACAACAACTCGACTTGGCTCCCTGACTCCATTGATGTGAGGTGCATTAGGCCTCACCGTTCAGGCACAAGGAATTTGCCCTGTGCCACTATATTATTTAAATAGCTCTACAGCAAATGATATTTAAAGGTAAAATGTCACTTTTGCCATTATAAGAATGTGACTGGTTAAAAAAACTGCTACTTTTGTAACCATGCTGTGCATAAAATATAAGTTCAAAGTTTGCATCAGGTATAATGGTAGGATTCCATACTAACAATGATTTTTAATTTGTCTGATGATATCCATTTTTTTCCCCCAATGTTGAAAATGTCAATACTTTTCAAGCAAATCTATTTCAAACTTAGTTTATATATTTCATACCTTCATACATTCACATATATGCACATATACAGAATATTTCCTTCTGTCCCTCGAAATTACAAAGTGCGACAAATCTCTTCGGTATTATTTGTGCTGCAAATCACTGAAGGAGATGCAGGTGAGATAAATGCTTGTCTTTCTCTAGATGTGTAAAGGTAGTTTCCTTTTATGTTTTGTTAGAATACCTCAAGAGAGTCACATTATTGAGACTTGTAGGCCACAAACCCATTGTCACTGGGAAGATGAATTGGTGCCATTACTAGTTTATGTCTACTGCTGATAGTTTTGCTGAGTATCTAATATAAATGCTGCACGCCTTATTGCTCTGTTGAAAAATGTTCTGTCCATGTGGACGTGCTCGGTTATTTGATCATTGCCTGCAGTGAAGATGAGCTTCTGTCTTCTGTGGGATTAAGGACTCGGTGTAACTCGTAAGTAATACAAGATTGTACAGGATTAGACCCTATGAGCAGGCTATGGAAGAAGGCCTTTGTACAAGTTGCACAGTATTAACTGTAAAGTGCTCAACCTTCTTTCTTGCCTGATGTGCCATAACTCATTATGAACAAAAACACAACGCTTGAATGAACTTTAAATCTATTTGTAATTTCTTTTGAGGGCATAAGCCTTAAATATTTTATATTCAAATCTTTGCCAAAGTGACCCTGAGATTATAGCAATAGCCATGCAAATGTGTTTTCTTTCTCCTCCATCCTAGAGCTCCATGGTCTGTGCCTATGGTAAATAACTTATAATGTAGAATTTTTGTTCATTCCTTTTCTCATAAAATCAAGAATTAGTATTGTAATATGTATCTATTGAAGGTTATCCATTATATAACAACATCAAATTACTGAGTTCGTAAATGTTTCTTCACAATATATTATTTAAGGGTTTTTAGCTTCATAAGATACAACGGGGTGATAATTCCTTTAGGCCTGCTCTTGAGTTTGTAATGGAGACCATGCATGGAGTGCATGCCTGAAGCATGGCACCAAAACAAAGCTGAAATTGAGACTCAGGCTTAATTAATATTATTTGGTTGAGTTGCTAGCAATTGTCATATCTCAACAAAGAGCTTCCCATTTTAGGTAGATCAATGTCAGACTGCAGTGTTGCAAAGATATGTCCCTGGAAGGGGTAGTTGGAGTAGCATCAGGCTGGAATGCTGACCAGGACTACTGTGGAGTCAGGGGAAGACTTTTGCTTCTCCTCACACCACAGGAATGAGTCTTTTAAAAATTTATTAGGCTTAACACCTCTGTGAGGGGACTAAGACCTCACCTTGTATGTTTTTTGTAAAATGGATATAGAAGGCTTCATGGCTAGTTCTAAAATTTAAAAACTGGACAAAGGTCTTTTAAAATGGCTAAAGCTATGTTGGATTGTGACTCTGAAACAAAAGGAGCTATCGGGCAGTATTAAAGGAACTTGCACCTCGACCGATGACACCCCTGTGGATTGCAGAGATCCAATTCAAAGTGAACAGGCTGGCCAACTGGAGCCGACTCATCAGCTGGGAGAAGCAGCCTCGCAACCTTCCTTTCAATTCTTAATGGTTAGGAAATTTAACCATCTTGGGTGTACAGAGACGAGGGATACACATACCCTTTTCAAAGGCAATGTGGACAGGTGGGAGTCATGTGACATGGACCTTTAGCTTGTGTAACCAGTAATATAGCCTTGCTATACTGCAAAATCTCAGTCTACCATTTTACCATCTAACTAGCAGAATCACAGAAAAGGGGCTCTGTCCAGATTGAATACCTGGCCCCATCCACACTGTTTCTACTGGAACTTCTATACCATTGCCTACAAGACTGAATCATCTCTGCGTACCTATCTCATCGTGTGAAGTCAACACCACCGGAAAATTGAATCATACAGCATCGCCGATCTCTGTGAAGGAATACCTCATTGGACTTTGATCCTGGACTCTGGACCCCACGTGAAACAATATTTCTATTCTCTATGCTTTCTGCACTGTAAATATTTATTTTCTCTATACTTCTTGTACTGTATGAGTTCAAAGGAGGCAACATTGCTACCCTCCTCCTGCGTTGGGGTGTGTGCAAATAAAATAACCCTTGAATTCACAGTTTAGTGTGGGGTTATCACTAGAAAATAGATTAATACTAAAACTGAGCAGTTGGGAAATATGCCAGCATTTATAGAGGGGGAAGTAAATCAAAAACACCTTTCCATTTACAGACAGGTGATGGGACGAGAAATTAGTCCTCCTCCTGTCCATGACACCTGTTCTATGTATTTGAGAGGAGGATTGAAAAAAACTGGCCCTTATTATACCTGTTCTGCACATCAGAGACATCTGTCCTCATCAACCTGCCTATGTGGCACGCATCTTCTTCACTCCACGTTTGTCTTTCAGTATTGAAGAAGGCAGATGGAAAATCAGATCAATTTTTGCAGCAAATTTTTTGATGACTGATGAGACCAAATGCTCAAATTGAGTGACCACGGATTGAAAAGGGGTCCTGGATTAGGACTTTTAATTAGGAATTAACCCATCAGATTTGGAATCTTAATTTTTCAGATGGAGCTTCTTCAGCTGGTAATGATATTCAACAAAAGCGATGCAATGGATCTCATAGTAGAAGGTACACTCATGGATGGTTTCTCACCATCCTATTATATCTTGACAAGTTATTTCTATATTTAGACATCTATTGGGCACTGTTTCAGAGTCACTTTTAGGAAGCTGGAATATGAGGAGAGACTTGAAAGATTGGGGAAATGTTCATGAGAACAGAAGAGATTACAGGTAACAGAGGTGTATAAAGTAATGAAGGGGTGGAGCTGAGTAGATAGAGACTGTTTCTGCTGATTGTGAGATCTACAATGGGGTGAAGTAGATATATCATTAAATGTAAGAGTTTTAGGACAGAGAATCATAGAAGCCCATCCACACATGGGGCAGAATTTTCCGTTCCAGCTGACGTCGGGCATGTTCAGGTGCTTGAGCAGACAATATGGCGAGAAGACCAAAAATCAGTTTCTTGACATTGTGAAACCAGACTGCAATCGTCAGCTCTGCTCATCAATGGAGGGCTGTATTTCCCACCGTCAGACGTCAGGAACTTCATTGTAACACATCTGCATATCATTATAAGGCCAGCAGGGGTGGAGACAGCCTGTGCAATGGTTGGCCCTTTTGCCTTCGACGTGGGTCCTCTGGAGAGCCAAGGCCTTGCAGGCCCCAGCTTGCTTTGGTTGTCCTCCTGTGGGCCAGCTGTTCCATCTGTGGCGAGAAAGGACAAGGTTGAGGGGGCCACAGGCAAAGGGGACTCGGAGCGAGAGGACAACCCCTGAGATTCCTGAGTGAATGACCCAGGGGTGCCCAACTGCTGCTCCACCTCCCTGCGGGTGCCCGAGGGCTCCAGCCGAACTCCTTGAGGGGGACGTTGAGGTGTCCCATTTTCCTCTCACCACTGCAAGAACTCACCCATGGCTCCAGTGATGGAGTGCAGGTCTGCACACATCTCCGCGTTCTGCTGGACCAGGGTCTCCATGGCATCCGCCATCCTCCCCATGGAGACCTCCATATGGGCACATGTGGGCACCACTTCATCAGAGAGCAGGTGGACACACTCCTTTGACTCACTCTGCCACTCTGTTGAGGGCTTCCAACAGCTCTGTGTGATGTTCCCCGCCTTCTGCTGGTTCTCGAGGGTGAGGTGGAAGGCCAAATCCCGAGGCTCGTCATCTGACTCGGGCCTCACAGGTACTTCTTACCCAGCAGTTCTCTGAGTGCCAGGGTGCTCGGCTGAACCTGCCTCCTCCTACTGTGGACACGTGTCCATGCGGTGACCACCAGATTGTGAACCCAAATCTGCTGTAGATCTAGGTCCCACTGAGGTGTTTGTTTCTGTGCTGGTGCAGGGTGTGGGTAAGCGCTGTGATGGGTCTTCCAGGCTGCTTATTTCCAGCTCTTCAATGGAGGAGGAGTCCTCTTGGCTGAAGGTGAGGACCTGGATGGAGCTGAGGGACTGGCTGGCTGAGGGCATTGATAGCTTGGCAGAGCTCCCTGTGAACCAAAGTAGAGATAATTAATGCATGGCAGCAGAGTCAAAAGCAGGAAAGAGAGCACTTATAGTTGTGTTGAGAGAGGGATGATCTGGTGAAGGATCCTCACATTGGTGTTCACCACCGACCTCACTAACGCCACAGGCACGGTCCACATCCTCACCAGGCAGCATGATGGCATGCTCCATAAAGTGAGTGAGGAACCTAATGTGGGCCACTCTACCCCCCAGTCTGGGGCCTCTTCCTGCTGATGTGAGCCAGCTTCTCCTGCATGAAAACAGATGGAGAGGTCGTGAGGAGGGCACATGGCACTGTGTGGAATGTTTGTGTGGTGAGCGGAAACATGGGCGGGATGAGGATGTTCCAGAGGATATGAGCCTGATGGCGATGTAAGGGTATGTGTGAGAGTTAGTGGTGTTGTCCCTTGAGATGTGAGATCCCTGTGGATATGGGATGGGTTTGTGAGTGTGTGAGTTGAGATTGATGAGAAGAGTGACTTACCAGTCATCCTGTTGCGGCAATGGTTCACTGTCCATCCTGCTGCCAGAGTGGGGATAGAGGACATCTCAGCGGGCTTCCACTGCGTTCAAAAGGTGCTCAAGTGATGCGTCATTAATCCATGGGGCTGCAATCTTCCTGTCTTTCGGCGCCATGTCTTCTTTGTAGTGGGCTGGAAGCACTGACAGCTTTGCACTTGTCTACACTTTAAATATGGCGCCCAGCGTGATGAAGTGGCAAGGTGATGACAAGGTGATGAATGAGAGCCATCCCGCCATGGAAACGGTGTGTTTCCCATGAATACATAATTAATGTGGTGGGATTGGGACGATACGGCGTGAGAAGCCGCGATTCCAGCTGGCAGGTTAAAGGTTGCTTCTCCCGCCCTCTGCTGCACTTAGTGCAAATCTGGGACGATTCTGGCCATAGGGTTGAAAAGCTGTGGGAAACATTACCAGATCTCTGTCATAATTTCAGTTTAGTTATGGTGGCAAAGTGGGAGCAGTTTGGAAAAATTCTAAACTCATGGCAACAATAAAGAATAGGATAGCTGGATCGTTGAAAAAAAATGAATAAAAGATTATGAGAGCAGAATGGGGAAAAGGGCTTAGGTCTACAGCTCATTTTAAAGATAAATACCAAAGCTGAAAAGCCCATTTCCATTTGTATTTGCAATTTTAGTGTCCTCGCCCCAACCATCTTCAGCTGTTTCATCAATAACCTTCCTTCCATTATAAGGTCAGAAGTGGGGATGTTCTCTGATGGTTGCACAATGTTCAGCACCATTCACGACTTCTCAGGTACTGAACCAGTCCATGTCCAAATGCAGCAAGAACTGAACAATATCCAGGCTTGGGCTGACAACTGGCAAGCAACATCCACACCACACAAGTGCCAGGCAATGACCATTTCCAACAAGGGAGAATTTATCCATCACCACTTGACATTCAATGGCATTCCCATCGCTGAAGCCCCCACAATCAACATCCTGGGGATTACCACTGACCAGAAACTAGACTCGACCAACCATATACATGCTGTGGCTACAGGAGCAGGTCAGAGATTGGGAATGCTGTGGAGTGTAACTCACCTCCTGACTCCCCAAAGCCTGTCCATCATCTACAAGGCACAAGTCAGGTGTGTGATGGAATACTCCCCACTTGCCTGGATGAGTGCAGCTCCTACAACACTCAAGAAGTTTGGCACAAGGAGCAGCCTTCTTGATTGGCACCCCATCCACCACCTTTAACATTCACTCCCTCCAACACCGATGTACAGTGGCAGCAGTGTCTACTATCTACAAGATGCATTCCAGCAACTCACCAAGGTTCTTTCAATAATACCTTCCTAACCTGCGACCTCTACCAAGGACAAAGGCATCAGATGCATGGGAACACCACCACATGCATGTTCCTTTTCAAGTCACAAACATCCTGACTTAAATATGAACGTACAATTTAAAAATAAAATATTTATGGGATGTGGGTGTCACTAGATAGGCCAGCATGTATTGCCCATCCCTAATTGCATTCTTGAACCGCTGCAGTCCATGTGGTGTAGGTACATCCACAGTGCTGTTAGAGAGGAGATTCCAGGATTTTGACCCTGCAACAGTGAAGCAATATTTCCAAATCAGGATGACCAAGGAGACTACCTTGAGGAACTGCTGCAGTGATGTCCTGGAACTGAAATGATTGACCTCCAATAACCACAACCATCTTCCTTTGTGCTAGGTATGGCTCCAACCAGCAGAGAGTTGTCACCCTGATTCGCATTGACTCCAGTTTTGCTGGGGCTCTTTGATGTCACACCCGGTCAAATGCTGCCTTGATGTCAAGAACTGTCACTCTCACCTCAGGAGCAGGAGAGGCGACTCAGCCCTTTGAGCCTACTCCGTCATTGAATAAGATCATGGCTGATCTGATTGTAACCTCAACCCCACATTCCTGCCTGCCCCCAATAACCTTTTACCCCCTTGTTAATCAAGAATCTATCTATCTCTGCCTCAAAAATATTCAAAGACTCTGCTTCCACTGCCTTTTGAGGAAGAGAGTCCCAAAGACTCACGACCCTCTGAGAAAAAAATTCTCCTCATTTCTATCTTAAATGAGCAAGCCTTTATTTTTGAACAGTATCCCCCTTAGTTCTAGATTCTCCCAAAAGAGGCAACATCCTCTCCAAACCCACCCTGTCAAGGCCCCTCAGGATCTTAAATGTTTCAATCAAGCCACCTATTACTCCTCTAAATTCCGATGGATACAAGCCTAACCTGTCTAACCTTTCCTCATTTGGCAACCCGCCCATTCCTGGTATTAGTCTAGTCAACCTTCTCTGAACTGCTTCTAACATATTTACATCTTTCTTTAAATAAGGAGACCAGTATTGTACACAGTACTCCAGATGTGGGCCAGGACTTTACAGTGGCGATTTGGGGGCGGGGCCCTCTCGCAGATGGGAAAATGACGCGGGATGACATCGGGAGGAACCCCCGTTATCCCGGTCCATTTAAATTATTAGGAAGGAGGGGGCAGAGCAAAATCAACTGCCACCCGCCGATCTGTCAACAGCCAATTGAGGCCATTGACATGATAATTAAGATAATTAAAGACATGCCTGTCCAACCTTAAGGCTGGTGGGCAGGCCAGGAGCCCCAGCGGGCTTCTGATAATACATGAAACCTCATCCACTGGCGGGATGAGGTTTCATGTTCGTGTTTAAAAACTTTTAGTAAAGTTTCAGTGCTTCTTATTAACATGTCCCATCTCGTGTGACATTGTCACATGAGGGGGACATGTTAATAATGTTTTTATTTTTCTATTTTTAGAGTTTTTTAACCTGTCACTAATCTCCTTGAGACTTCACTTAGTCTCAGGGAGCAGTGCACTCTTTCACACGCATGCGCTAAAGAGCGCACTTTGACAGTTGGCGATTCCCTCCCCACCCCCCAACCCCGCACAGGAAGTGCATAGCACTTCCCATTGGGCAAAATTCTGCCTGTGGTCTCACCAGTGCCCTGTACAACTGAAGCATAACCTCCCTATTTTTGCAATCAACTCCCCTCACTAAAAATGATAACATCCTATTAGCTTTCCTAATTACTTGCTATACCTGCATATTAACCCTTTGTGATTCATGCACTAGGGCACCTGATCCATCTCCACTGCAGGGGCTGGATTTTACCGTTGGCGAGTGGGGGCGGGGCCCACTCGCCGACACGTAAAATGACACGCGGTGACGTCGGGCGGAACTCCCGACATCACCGCACCCCATTTAAATTTTCAGGAAGGCGGGGGCGCAGCAAAATCAGCTGCGGGCCCGCCGACTGTCAATGGCCAATTGAGGCCGGTGACAGAGCAATTAAAGTAATTAGTGGACCTGCCTGTCCAACCTTAAGGTTGGCGGGCAGGCCAGGAGTCCCGGCGGGAAATAGAAAAAACATGAAACCTCATCCACAGGCGGGATGAGGCTTCATGTAGGGTTTTAAAAATTTTAATAAAGTTTTTTTGGAAGTTATGAACATGTCCCAACTCATGTGACATTGTCACATGAGGGGACATGTAAGGGAATTTTTTTTCTATTTTTAATATTTTTGAAAGTAGTGGCGATCTCCCTGAGGCAACACTTGGCCTCAGGGAGGTGAGTGTGCTCTTTCGTGCGCATGCGCGAAAGAGCACATTCTCAATTTTAGGCATTCCCCCCCGCCCGCACAGGAAGCGCATAGCTTAATTGGCCCGCCCATGTAAAATGGCGCCGCGCCTCTGATCGGTGGCGCCGATAGGAAGCGCGCCCGCATACGCCCACCCATCAACTTCCCCCCCGACGGGGGAAGAATTCAGCCCCAGAGCTCTGAAATCTCTCACCATTTAGGAAATATGCTTCTTTGTCATTCTTCCTGGCAAATTGGATAATTTTACATTTACCCACATTATACTCCATTAACCAGTGCTTTGCCCATTCACTTAGCCTATCTACGTCACACTGTGGCCTCCTTATGTCCTCTTCACAACTCACTTTCCTACCTATCCTTGTGTCATCAGCAAATTTAGCAACCATGCCTTTGGGCCCCTCATTCAAATAATTTATATAAATTGTATAAAGAGTTGATCCCTGTGGCATACCACTAGTTAGATTCTACCAACCAGAAAAAGACCCATTTAAATCAACTCTCTGTTTTTTGTTAGCTAGCCAATCTCCTACCCATGCCAATATGTTAGTCCTACACCATGAGCTTTTATTTTCCGCAATAACCTTTGATGTGGCACCTTGTCAAATGCCTTCTGGAAATCTAAATACAGTACATCCGCTGGTTCCCCTTTATCCACAGCACATGTGCCTCCTTCAAAGAACTCCAATAAATTGGTGAAACATTATTTCCCTTTCATAAAACCATGTTGACTCTGCTTGAATTTTTCTAAGTGCCCTACTATAATATATTTATTAACAGCTTCTAACATTTTTCCTGAGACAGATATTAGGCTAACTGCCCTGTAGCTTCTTGCTTTCTGTCTCCTTGCCTTTTTTGAACAAAGGAGTTACTTTCCAATCTAATGGAGCGTTCCCAGAATCTAAGTAATTTTCAAAAATTAAAACCAACGCATTAACTATCTCACTAGCCATTTCTTTCAAGACCCTAGCATGAAGTCCATCAGGACCCAAGGATTTGTCAGCAGGCACCCCTAACAATTTGCTCAATCCTCATCTCAAGCCAAACCGCTTCTACGTCCTAGTTCCCTGATCTTAGGACAGCCCTCTCTGATGTGCTAATGCCATCATTAACTAACAGAGCCATCCCTCCGCCTTTTCCTAACTTTACGTTCTTTCTAAATGTCACGTACCCTTCAATATTCTGATCCCAATGTATGTCATGCTGTTGCCATAGCTCTGTAATGGCTATCTGATCGTACTTACTTATTTCTCTTTGTGCTATCAGTTCAGCTGGTTTGTTTCAAATGCTACGTGTGTTTAGATACAGATCCTTTAGTTTTGTCTTTTTATTATTTTTGTAACATCTAGCCTTATCTGCTGATTTACTCTTAGATTTGTACACTCTGTTGCTTCCTGTCACAGTCTTTTTATCATTTCCCATATTAGTACATTTCTTTTGGAACTATATTGCCGTTCCTTCTCTGTCACTGGGTCAAAACCCTGAAGTCCCTTCCTAACAACACTGTGGGGGTTCCTACAACACAAGGACTGCAGCGATTCAAGCAGGCAGCACATCACCATCTTCTCAAGGGCAATTAGGGATAGGCAATAAATGCTGGCATAGCCAGCGATGCTCATATCTCATGAATGAATGCAAATAAATTAATATATTTCGAGGATTAACTAAGCCTTAATCAATTACCTTACTTCTGGCAAGGTCTGAAGCCTTTACTGGGGCCCTTGTGGCATCCATACCAGTGCACCAGGCAAGAGTTTCTCTGAGACCCTTAAGAACATAAAGAGTAAAATTTTTAGCTCAGTGAGTGGGCGTGTGCCCGACCCGCTGGAGCGTAAAATGATGCGCGTTGATGTTGGGCAAGCGTCCCGATGTCAATGCTCAGACGCACAAAATCGGCAGCGCACCTGCAGACAATTAAAAGGCCTGTTAAGGTCATAAATGATCAATTAACTTGAATTTTTTGCTGCCCTTCCAACCTTACGGTCAGCGGGCAGGTGAAAAGGCCAAACGGCCTTTGCACTTTTTAGGAAACCTCATCCACGGGTGGGATGAGGTTTCCTAAAACAAATTAAAATAAAATAAAAATTTTAAAACTTAATTAAAAACATGTCCCTGCTCATGTGACAGAGTCATATGAGGGAGCATGTTTCATTACATTTTTATTTTCTTTATTTTTTTATATAATGCTTCATCTCCCTGAGGCAGCTCTGTGCATGCGCCAAAGTCACACTCGCCCAGCTCACAATACCCCTCCCCCCACCCCCACCCCCACCCCCACCCCTGCCTGCTCACACAGGCAGCGATGAGCGCTGTTGCTTATGATTCATGCTGGGCGGGCCTTAATTGGCCCGCCAGCGTGAAATTACCTTCCGGCCCCGATTGCAGGCAGCGGTCGGCTTCCCGATCGCCCTCACCTGTCCCTGCAGAGCCCACCCGACATGGGTGAAATTCTGCCCAAAATGTGGGGTCCTTGGGGTAGCCAGGGAGCTTCCCCAATACGCCCATAGAACCATAGAAAATATTTTTTAAAAGAAAATATTTTTAAAAATATAGAAAATATATTTTAAAATACTTGACATTGCAGTTCAAGCAACAAATCTTCCCACGTTTTCTCTGGAAAATTACACAAAAGTAACACATGGTGCAAAATCCTGGTCTAACTAGATTCACATTGTTCCTCCAGTTCACCCAGGAGGGAATCTACCCCAGTTCCACTGAGGCCTGAAAGACCTGGGCCCTGTGGACAACTTGTGTCTCATCAATCATAAAGTAATTTTATAAGGGAAGAGCATGTTCTTTTTTACTATGTATTTCAAAGTTACATGTAATAAAAAGGAAATGTCTCAATTTTTTAACAATGTTGTCAGGTAAAGCTTTTGAAGTTGATGGTATTAAATGATTAAGAACAAAATATAAATGAAATAAATACATATAAAATCTAAAATAAAATATAAATACTCTACAAAGTTAGTCTCAGTAATTGTGCCCATGGCAACTATCATCCATTGTTGTAAACCATATCTAGTTCACTAATGTTCTTTAGGGAAGGAAATAGAACCATAAAAAATTTATGGAGCAGAAAGAGGCCATTCAGCCCATCATGTCTGCACCGGCCAAAAAAAGAGAAAAAAAGAAACTAGTCACTCATGTTTAATCCTACTTTCCAGCACCTGGTCCGTAGCCTTGCAGGTTACAGCACTTCAGGTGCAGATCCAGATACCTTTTAAATGAGTTGAGCTTTTCAACCTTAACCAGTAATTCAGACAGTGAATTCAAGGTGTCCACCACCTTCTGGGTGAAAATGTGTTTCCTCATGTCCTCTCTAATCCATTTACCAATCACCTTAAATCTATGCTCCTGGTAATTGACCCCGCAGCTAAGGGAAACAAGTCTTTCCTATCTACCCTATCTAGGCCACTCAATTTTGTAAACCTCAATCAGGCCATCTCTTAGCCTCCTCTGTTCTAAGGACAAGAACCCTAGCCTATCCAATCTTTTCTCATACCTGCAATTTTACAGCCTTGCAAATTCCTTGTAAATCTCCTCTGTACTCTCTCCAGACCAATTATGTCTGTTCTGTAATGTGGTGGCCAGAACTGTACATAAAATTCTAGCTTTGGCCAAACAACCATTTTTTTACAATTCCATCATTACATCTGTGCTTTGGTAATCAATACCTCATCCAATCAAGGAATGCTTTCTTTACCACTTTGTCCACCTGTCCTGCCACCTTCAGGGACCTGTGGACATGCACTCCAAGGTTTATCATTTCCTCAACCCCTCTCAATGCCCTCTCGTTTATTGAGCAATCCCTTTCTTTGTTTGTCCTCCCCAAATGTACTACCTCACACTTTTCTGGATTGAATTTCTGTGCACTTAACCAAACCATTGATATAATTCTGGAGACAACAGCTATTCTCTTCACTATCAACTTGTGGTAATCTGATGTGAAATATACCTTTAAGATGAATGCTGTAATGGAAGATCACATGATCTTGGTGTCCAATAGCAGAGTATCATGGGCTACCTCTGCAGTCAGTAGTCTTGAGTTAGAGTCTGAAGTGTAAAGACAGAGTTTTGAGTTTTAACACCCAAATGTAGCTGCTGGGTTGCTTTTGTAAATAAGCAGAATGATTTTCTTCTAAGAATGATGTATTGATCTTCTCTGTCTATGGTACCAACTAGGTCACCCCAAAACAAGCATGTAACCTGGATCCTTAAGACCCAATGAACCAGGGGACAGGATCCAATGCAACTACACGGCCAATTTTTGTGTCATCTGCAAATTTCCCAAGCATGCCTCCCACATTTAAGTCCAAATCATTAATAGATAGAACAATCACCAAGGGACCCAACACTGAGCCCTGTGGAACACCACTGGAAACTGCTTTCCAATTCGCAAAAACATTCATCAACCATTACCGTTTGTTTCCTGTTGCTGAGCCAATTTAGTATCCACCTCACCACCTTCCCCTTTATCCCATGGGGTCTCACTTTTCTGACCAGTCTGCCGTGTGGGATCTTGTCAAATGCCTTATTAAAATCCATGCAGACAACATCCACTGTACAACCCTCATCAATCCTCCGTGTTACTTACTCAAAAAATTCAATTAAGTTACTAAGACATGATCTTCCCCTAACAAATCCATGCTGATTATCTCTGATCAATCCGTGCCTAAGTAACAGTTTATCCTGTCTCTCAGAATAGATTTCAATAATTTGCCCACCAGACTGATAGGCCAGTAAATTATAAGCCAATCCCTCACACCCTTTTTAAATATTGATACAAGGTAATTACTTTGCTTCAGTCTTTATGGTAGAAAATACTAATAGCATTCCAAAACTACTAAATAATCAGGGGGCAAAAATGTGGTGGGGGTGTGGGGTGGGGTGGAGGAAATAAATACAATAACTATCACTAGAGAAAAAGTGCTAGGGAAACTAATGGAGCTAAATGCCCATGGGCTGCATCCTAGGATATTAACTGAAGTAGCTATAGAGATAGTGGATGCGCTGGTAGTAATCTTCCAAAAATCCACAGATTCTGGAAAAGTCCCAGAGGATTGGAGAATGGCCAATGTAACACCCTTATTCAAAAAGGGAGGGAGACAAAAACAGGTAATTATAGGCCAGTTAGCTTGACATCTGTCATTGAGAAAATGTTGGAGTCTATTATAAAGGATGTAATACCAGAGCATTTGGAAACACATAATCTAATCAAGCAGAGTCAGCATGGCTTCATGAAGGGGAAATCATGCTTAACAAATTTATTAGAATTCTTTGAAGAGGTAACAAGCAGGATAGATAAAGGGGAACCAGTAGACATAATATATTTGTATTTCCAATAGGTGTTCGATAAGATACTGCATATAAGGCTACTTAATAAGATAAGAGTGCATGGTGTTGGGGTAGTATATTTGCATGGATAGAGGATAGACTAACTAATAGAAGACAGCGAGTTGGGATAAGGGGGGCATTTTCGGAATGGCAATCTGTAACTAGTGGAGTGCCACAGGGGTCAATGCTGGGGCCTCAATTACTTACAATATATATTAATGACTTAGATGAGGGAAGTGAATGTATTATCATCAAGTTTGCAGACAATACAAAAATAGGTGGGAAGGCAAGTGGTGAGGATGAAACAAAGAGTCTACAGAGGGATATAGACAGGCTAAGTGATTGGGCCAAAAAGTGGCAAATGGAATATAATATGGGAAAATGTGAGGTTACGCACTTTGGCAAGAAGGATAGAGGAGCTGAATACTATTTGAATGGAGAAAAACTGAAGAAGGCTGTAGCACAGAGGGATTTGGGACTCGTTGTGCATGAATCCCAAAAAGCTAACATACAGGTTCAACACGTAATAGGGAAGGCAAATGGAATGTTGCCCTTTATTTCAAAGAGAGTGGTGTATAAAAATAGGGAAGTCTTGCTAAAACTATACAAGGCACTAGTTGGAACACACCTAGAATACCATGAACAATTTTGGTCCCCTTATCTAAGGAAAGATATACTCATATTAGAGGCAGTGCAGAGAAGGTTCACTAGGTTGATCCTGGATATGAAGGGATTTTCTTATGAGGAGAGGTTAAGTAAGTTGGGCCTGTACTCATTGGAATTTAGAAGAATGAATGGTGACCTTATTGAAGCATGTAAGATTCATAGGGGGCTTGAAAGGGTAGATGCTGAGAGGTTGTTTCCCCTTGTGGGACAGTCTAGGGACAGAGGGCATAATCTCAGAGTAAGGGTCACCCATTTAAAACAGGGATGAGGAGGAATTTCTTCTCTCAGAGGGGAGTCAAGCTGTGGAATTTTTCACTGCAGACGGCTGAGTCATTAAATATATTCAAGGCTGAGATAGACAGATTTTTAATCAGTAAGGGAACCAAGGGTTATGGGGAAAAGGCAGGAAAGTGGATTTGAGGATGATCAGATCAGCCATGATTTCTTTGAATGGCGGAGCAGAGTCGATGGGCCAAATGGCCTACTTCTGCTCTTACGTCTTTTGGCCTTATGGTCTTCTGGCTCGCAGACCTCCAATCCTCTCGTACCTCGCCTGTATCTATTGAGGATTGGAACATCATCCTCAGAGCATCTGCTATTTTCTCCTTGGCTCCCTTTAACAACCTGGGATACAAATAATCCGGCCCTGGTGATTGATCCACCCTCAAGGATGCCTGTCCCTCCAGTACTTCCTCTCTCACTGTGCTTATTGTATCTAATATTTCACACTCCTCCTTAACTAGAATGTCTGCATCATCCCTCTCCTTAGTGAAGACAAAGACAAAGTACTCGCTCAAAACCCTGCCCACATCTTCTACAGAAACACCATCTACCATATCACCACATGGTAACCATGTAGTTACCATCTACATCTCTGATAGACTACCTTTTCCTTAGTTATTCCCTTACACTTAATGTACTGGTAAAACATCTTAGGGTTTTCTTTGATTTTACTTGCCAATATTTTTTTCATATCCTCTTTTTGCCTTCCTAATTTCCTATTTTACTTCACCTCTGTACTTTCTATACGCCTCTAGGCTTTCCTCAGTATTAAGCTTTCGTGTGACTGTCATAACCTTTCTTTTTCTGCTTTATCTTACCCTGTATGCTTTGGGATAACCAGAGAGCTCTAGATTTTGCAGTACCACCCCCTTTTTCTTTGTGGGGACATGTCTACATTGTGCCTGTAGGATCTTGCCTTTGAGTACCTCCTACAGATTCGACACTGTTTTCCCTTCTAGTAGCTGTCTCCAGTCCACTTTCAGCAGTTCACCTCTCAGCTGTGTAAAATTTGTATTCCCCCAATTTAGAACTTTTACTCGTGTTCTATCTTTGTATTTTTCCATACTGATGCTAAATCTAACTGTATTGTGGTCACTAACTCCAAAATGGTCCCCCACTTGCCCAAATTAATATCCTAAAACTAAATCTAGAATTGCACCCCCTCTCGTTGACCTTGTTACATGCTGGCTAAAAAAGGTCTCTTGAATGAAGTTGAAGAATTTTGTGCCCTCTGTGCCCTTCATACTGTTTGTATCCCAATTGACATTAGGATAGTTCAAGTCTCCAAATATTACTGCCCCATTGTTCTTACACTCAGAAATGTGTCTACATATTTGCTTTTCTTACTCCCTTCCACTATTTAGGGGTTTATAGTACATCCCTAGTAATGTGGCTGCCCCTTTTTTATTTCTGAGCTCAACCCACATGGTCTAATTTGATGCTTCATTTAGTATATCATCCCTCCTCACAGCTGCAATTGTTTCTTTAACCAACAACGCTACACTCCGACCTTTTTTATCCCCCTCTCTTTCCGGCCTGAAAAATCTGTGTGCGGAATCATTCCAGATTTGAACTAAGTGGGTTAGCAGGCGAGAAATAAGATATTTTACATGCTGGCCGCAATGGTGGATTTTTGCGCCATATCATCCCTTTCCCACCTCAAATTATGCAGTCACAGGAAACACGACAGATCGTGGGCAGGCGACCTCTGATTTGCTCACCTCACCGTTACCTCGCTGATTCCTCACGCAGGGCACCATATTTAAAATGGAGCCATGCGCAGTTTTCAATGCTTGCAACCCAGGACTGCTGCACAGAAGACATGGCCCAAAAAGTCAAGAAGAGTCAGTAGCATATCCTTGGGACACCTTCTGGATGCCGTGGCAGGCCACCATGATGTCCTCCACCCCTGCTCTGGCCTCAGGAGATCCATCAATCTCACAACACCAGCTCGGGAGGCAATGGCAGAGGCAGTCAGTGACAATCCTGCACACAAGAGGTCGGCCATCCAGTGCAGAAAATGGATGAATGATCTCATTCATGCTGCCAGGGTAAGGCAACCATCTCACCACTCTCAACTCACCCACTCGCAAGCCCATCACACAATCACTGGCATCTCACTCGCTGCCAGCTCAAGGGACATCACCACTCACTCTTTCACAAACATCCTCACGTCTCCATTTGGCTTCATCTCCTCTGGGGATAGCTTTCTCACCCCGTCCATGTCTCCACTCAACACACACGTATACCTGGTACCCTTCTCATTTCGCCTGGCATATGCCTGCTGACACTCTCTCCATCTATCTTTATGCAGGACAAGATCACGCACAATCAACGGGAGAGGTCCTAAATCAGGGACGGAGTGCCAGACATCAAGGTCTTCACTTGGTTCGAGAGTCATGCATTGGAGCTGGCCAGAGAGGCAGATAAGTGATGCTGAACTATGATCTCTGAAAAAGGTTTGGGCTAATGGTGATGATGAAGGCTGTTCTTGTTCCTAAAAATTCTTATAACCTCCTGAAATGGAATATCACTGGTGTAAAATGCTTTATCTATTTGTATTTCAAATCCTTCTTCACTAATTTTCTTCCCCTTCCATTTGTAAAAGTTGCATGAAGATATCAAGACACCTGGTAGGTTATGGTTGACTGAAGCTTTTAAATCAAAGGGCTCTCTTGATTTTGGTTGGTAATGATACAGAACTAAAAAATTCCCAGGTCTGCGATCCCAATAGCTACACTAAGATTGTGCATCCTGAGAACCTTCATGGCTAACTTTGCCTATTTCTCAAAGTCGGGGGAAGATGCCGTGTGTGTATGTGTGTGTGTATATCAATGGGAGGAACCACCCTGTCCTAGGAGTGCATCTTAGATACCCATTTGTCTTTGGACAAAATGGGGTAAAACTGAATAAAGGGCAAAAACAGAATTAGGGATTGCTATGCATGATTGATCTGTGTCCTTTCATTGCGATGCAGGCAGCTTTCAAATTTAGTGCTGCCTGCTAACTAAATCAAAATGGCATGCAGCCCAGCACTAAGAGCGATGCTGAGTGAATGCATACCTCAGCAGGGGACCCAACTTTGTGCGAGGCTGATACCACTAAGAGCTTGCATTACTTAAAGCCAGCCTGCATTTCTTAAAGGGAAGGTGCATTTTGGCTGTGCAGCTGCTGGAAGTGTCTGAGGAAGATACAATGAGGGGGAAGAAAAGTGAACATGGCACAGCAGGCCAGCGAATGTGCTCCTAAGTTCTTTGGCGCTGCACACAAGGAAGGAGGAAGGAAGTGGAGAGGAGGAGTGAGGTCCACTATCCATATGGGCCCAGAAGGCTTCCAGGCAGAGACTGAGAAGGCAGTGGGAATAGATAGCCATCACTGTCAATGCAAGCAGTTCAGCAGCTTAACATATGCTCAAAATGAAACACTAGCCCCACACACTGCTTAATTCATTACATCCTCCATCGCCCACCTATCAACATTCTCTAGATAAAAGCAAAAAACTGCGGATGCTGGAAATCCAAAACAAAAACAGAAACAGAAATACCTGGAAAAACTCAGCAGGTCTGGCAGCATCGGTGGAGAAGAGCACAGTTGACGTTTCGAGTCCTCATGACCCTTCAACAGAACTAAGTAAAAATAGGCAAGGGGTGAAATATAAGCTGGTTGAAGGGTCATGAGGATTCAAAACATCAACTGTGCTCTTCTCTGCCGATGCTGCCAGACCTGCTGAGTTTTTCCAGGTATTTCTGTTTCTGTTTTTGTATCAACATTCTCTATTAAGCATGAGTGATATCTCACATTCATAGCCTCATCTCACTCCATCGGCCTCACCTCAATCCATCGTTGAAGTGGTGAACAAACCCATGAGAGGACTTGTGGTTTCAACAATGATGGAGCACCCGATGTCTCAGCTTCCTTTGCAAAACATGCAAAAGCCATCCAATGTCCCAGTGCTGCACTTGGAAACTCAGACGGAGGTCATGCAATCTCAACTTGCTGCTATGCAGGATCAGACTGCTGCTATCATTGCTACAGAGAGCAGTGTTCAAAGGGGCTTGCAGGCTCTCATTGCAGTCCAACAACCTATCCTCCAGCAGATTATTGAGATTGTTGGGACCCTGACCTAGAGCGAGTTTGAGTAGCTCTGAGCAGCACAAACCCCTCTGATATCTTCTGGCTGGATGACAGCATTCATACTCCCACCACTGCCACTCCACTACTGCCCTTGTTATTGCCTCTCAGCCAGCCCAGACTGCTGCCACCCATGCCAAAGTCTGAAGTCAGGTCTTCCACAGTTAGAAGTGCTCAAAGTTTTCCTGAAAGGCCATCTGCAGGCTCCCCCACTCAAAATCAGCAGTCTTCCACAAGTCATGCTGCACTAACTGACTTGGCACTGTGTAGGAGAATGAGCCAGACAAAGGCACTTGCAAGACATGCACCAAGGGAATCCAGAAGTTGATTAGCCATCTTTTGTATGGAATATTGGATTGTTTGTTTTATGCAATTGATTTGGAATGATGGTTCTGTGGTAAATTTTATTTCAGTATTGTCATGCTCACTGAAGGCATCTCCAATTCATAACTGGAAAGTTCTCAAATGCGAATAGGTTTCTCAGGTGAAAAGAGACCCACCTTACCAGCAGGTCTTTCAGATGGCTGATATGTTCATGGGTTACCGCTCATTTTCCCATGTGTACCAATCACCCTGGCTCTAGCCCACAATGTGGACAATGGAAAGTGCAAAACTTGCCATAATGTGACTGAAATTAGCTTCTGATACTAAGGACTTTATTATTCCAAGAACCAGAGAAAAACTAGTCAGTCAGTCTACACAGACTACCAGCTGCAAGACATCAGCAGCAGACAAGGCAGCAGACCCACTCCCTTTTTAAACCTGGAGACTGTTATATTTAAACCCACAAAAAACTTGCTGCTGTTATTTATATTGACCACACACTCCAGGTGCTTCCTCTCCAAAATCACACTGATTATAGGCAGTAAGGAAATGCGTACAAGAGTTTCTCCTGACCCTGTCTGTAACAGCATTGTGACCAAGTAGACTCAGCAGGGAGGAAATGTAAGGAATGTTGTGCACTGTGATTTTGGGTTGTGTTCAGTGGAACCAGAGTCAGATGAGGCAATCACTGACAGCCTGGCTGGAAGGGGAATGTGTTGGTTGCTTCTCCTTTTATCCTGCTCCTTCTCCTCCTTCTTCTCCTCCTCTTCAGCTGCTCACCATGTCCCTGATGGCAAGGGCTGTGTCCACATGATCATGAGGTTTTTCAGGATATGGCAGATAATGGCAAATCATGACTGATTCTCTGGATAGTACGACAAGGCTTTTCCAAAGTGGCTATGAGAGTGGAACCATTGTTTAAACGCCTCAGTGGCTGGCTCAATGATGATTCATGTGGCAGCATTGCTCTTAGGATATTCATGCTGGCCATCTGGTTGGGTAGCGCACTGCAGTCATGAACCAGGAGTTAAGGAGCCAGATGTTAAGCAGATAACCCTTGTTACCCAGCATCCACCCTCTGCTTTGAAGTGGTGTATTATATACAGAGGAAACAGTGGACTGGCGCAGAATAAAAGCATCATGACTGTTGTCAGGATACTGGACATTCACCTGCACAATTCTGCTGAGCATGCTTGCTCACCAATTGCACATTCTCTGCATTTAGATGCAACATCTGCAAAACCAAATCTGTGCAGTTTATGGCACCATGGGGAAGCCTGGTATCCTTGTTAGCAGCAAACACAATGCAGTTCGCTCTCCTAGCCTAAAGGAGACAGTCTCCTCCCTTATGGAGCAGTGGACAGCAAACTCGATGGTGTTAGAGATGTTGCCTGTTCCAGCCTGGAAGAAACCCAACGTAGAGGAATTCATGGCCACGGTGACCTTCATAGCCGATGGCAGTGCTGCCCTTCCCCTTGCTCAAAGGCTGCAGGTTTGCCTGTAAGAAGTGGCAGATTTTCATGAGCACCTAATCCATTACTTCGAAACAGCGTGAGAGGAGGGAGCAGATAAAACAGCACGAGAGGAGGGAGCAAAAAAAACTGCTGGTGGTCCCCCAGAGAGGGACTGGGAGGCAGTGCAAGAGGAGTGGTGGCTGTGGTAAGATTTAAAAGGAGCGGGAGCTGAGAGTCAGAGCGGAGATTTAAAAAGAGCTGGAGCTGGACTTGGGGTTGAAAGCAACGTGAGGACAGAGTGAGAGTTCCGGGGAGACTTGGGGCTGAAAGTGGCATGAGGGTGTCACGATTCAAAAAGTGACGCGACGCAGGGGAGGCAGCTGATTGGTAAGTAGGGTCAGGTGAGCAAGTCTGCTTCTACTTTTTCTACTAACTAAACTGCTGCAGTTCAGTAGCATAAACAAAATAAGGTGAGGACTTTGAACTGTAGTGGGAGTGTTTGGAGTGGAATAAGGCCCCTAGCATAATTAGTATTCTTTAAAGGGGGAACTAACGAGCTTAATCTAAAGGGAAGTCATGGCAGCAGAGCTCACACCCATGATATGCTCCTCCTGTGCTCTGTGGGAAGTCATGGACACTTCCAGTGTCCCCAGCGGCCATGTGTGCAGGAAGAGTGTCCAGCTGCAGCTACTGGCCAACTGCATTTTGGAGCTGGAGCTGCGGGTGGATTCATTGTGGAGCATCTGCGATGCTGAGATTAATCGTGGACAGCACATTCAGTGAGGTGGTAACACCCAGGTAAAGACTGAACAGGCAGAAAGGGGATGGGTAACTACCAGGCGCTGTAGAGGAAGGCAGGTAGCACAGGAGTCCCCTGTGGCCGCCCCCCTCTTTAATAGATATATCATTTTGGATACTGTCCGGGGAGACAAATTCACAAGGGAAGGCAGGAGGAGCCAAGTCCATGGCATCATGGATGGCTCTGCTGCACAAGAGGAGAGGAAGAAGAGTGGCAGGGCTATAGTGATAGGGGATTCAATAGTAAAGGTAACAGACAGGTGTTTCTGCAGCCGCAAAAGAGACTCCAGCATGGTATGTTGACTCCCTGGTGCCAGGGTCAAGGATGTCTCAGAGAGGCTGCAGAGCATTCTGAAGGGGGAGGGTGAACAGCCAGTGGTTGTGGTACTAATTGATACCAACGACATAGATTTTAAAAAAGGGATGAGGCCCTATAAGCTGAATATAGGGGGTTAGGATGTAAATTAAAAAGTAGGATCTCGTAGTAATCTCAGGATTACCACCAGTGCCACATGCCAGCGAAAGTAGAAATAGCAGGATATATCAGATGAATATGTGGCTTAAGAAAAGGTGTAAGGGAGAGGGATTCAGTTTCCTGGGAAATTGGAATGGTTCTGGGGAAAGTGGGACCAGTACAAACAGGATGGGTTGCACCTGGGCAGGACTGGAACCAATGTCCACGCAGGAGGGTGGTATTTGCTGCTGCAGTCAGGGAGGGTTTAAGCTAGAATAGCAGGGGGATGGGAGCCTGAACAGGGAGACAGAGGAGGGGGAAACAAGGATAGAAACAAAAGACAGAAAAGGAAGAAGCAAAAGTGGAAGGCAGAAAAAACAAGGGTGAAAGACAAATGGGGTCATAGTGCAAAATAAAGCTAAGATGACTAACACCGTTAAAAAGACAAGTCAAAAGGCATTAACACGCTGAGCATTCGCAATAAGGTAGATGAATTAACATAGCAAATAGATATAAACAGTTATGATTTAGTTGCAATTACAGAGAGGTGGTTGCAGGGTGACCAAGGCTGGGAACTGAACATTCAGGGGTATTCAATATTTAGGAAGGACAGACAAATAGGGAAAGGAGGTCGGGTAGCATTGTTAGTAAAGGAAGAAATCAATGCAATAGCGAGGAAGGATATTGGCTTGGAAAATCATGATGTGGAATATGTTTGGGTAGAGATGAGAAACACCAATGGGCAGAAAGTATTGGTGGGGGTTGTCTGTAGGCCGCCAAACAGTAACAGAGGTGTAAGGAAAGGCATTAAGCACAAATTAGAGACACATGCAATAAGGGTACAATTGTAATCATGGGTAACTTTAATCTACATATAGATTGGACAAACAAAACGAGCAATAATACTGTGGAGGAGGATTTTCTGGTGCGTGTACGTGATTTTTTTTAGGCCAATACATTGAGGAGCCAATTAGAGAGCAGGCTATCCTAGACTGGGTATTGTGCAATGAGAAAGGATTAATTAACAATCTGTTACGCAGGTTCCCTTGGGAAAGAGCAACCATAAAATCATAGAATTGTCTATTAGGATGCAGAACGAAGAAGTTGAATCCAAAACTAGGGTTCTGAATCTAAATAAAGGAAACTACGAGGGTATGAGGCGCGAGTTGGCAATGATGGATTGGGGAACCTTACTAAAAGGGTTGACAGTGGATAGGCAATGCCTAATATTTAAGGAACGTATGCATGGATTACAACAATTATTAATTCCTGTTTGGTGCAAAAATAACAGAAAGTTGGCTCAACTATTGCTTACAAAAGAAGTTAGGGATAGTATTAGATCCAAAGAGGAGCCATATAAAATTGCCAGAAAAAGCAGCAAGTCTGAGGATTGGGAGCAGTTTAGAATTAAGCAAAAATGGACAAAAAGATTGATCAAGAAGGGGAAAATGGAGTATGAGAGTAAACTTGCAAGGAACATAAAAACCAAATGTAAAAGCTTCCATACATATGTGAAGCAAAAAAGATTAGTGAAGACAAATGTAGGTCCCTTACAGAATGAAACACGGGAAATTATAATTGGGAACAAAGAAATGGCAGAAGAATTGAACACATATTTTGTTTCTGTCTTCACAAAAGGAACACAAATAACTTCCCAGAAATGTTAGGGAACCAAAGTGAGAGTGAGGAATTGAAGAAAACCAGTATTAGTAAAAAAATTAAGCTAGAGAAATTAATGGGGTTAAAGGCTGAAAAATCCCCAGGGCCTCATAATCTACATCCCAGCGCACTAAAGGAAGAGGCCCTGGAAATATTGGATGCATTGGTGATCATCTTCCAAAATGCTATAGACTCTGGAACAGTTCATTCAGATTGGAGGGTGGCAAATGTAACCCCACTATTTAAAAAAGGAGGAAGAGGAAAAACAGAATTACAGACCAGTTAGCCTTACATCAGTAGTGGAGAAAATGCTAGAGTCTATTATAAAAGATGTGGCAATAGGACACTTGGAAAGCATTATTGGGACTAGACAAAGTCAGCATGGGTTTATGAATGGGAAATTATGTTTAACTAATCTACTGGAGTACTTTGAGGATGTAACTAGTAGAATAGACACGGGAGAACCAGTGGATGTGGTGTATTTGGATTTCAAGGAAGCTTTTGATAAGGTTCCACATAAGAGGCTAATGGGCAAAATTAAAGCACATGGGATTGGGGGTATTATATTGGCATGAATTGAGAATTGGTTGACAAACCGGAAACAGAGAGTGGGAATAAATGAGTCTTTTTCTGGGTGGCAGGTGGTGACTAGTGGTGTACCGCAGGGATCAGTGCTTGGGCCCCAGCTATTCACTATTGATATAAATGACTTGGATGAGGGAAACAAATGCAATGGCCAGAATTTTACCATCGGCATGCGCCCAACATGCTGGAACGTAAAATGACGCGCGATGACGTCGGGCATGCGTCCTGACGTCATAGCGCATCGTCGCAATATTTCGCTAGGTGAGGGCACAATGAAAACGGAAGCGCAATGAAAACGGAGGCACGCCCACCATTAATTAAGGGGCCAGTTTAAACCCTCGAGGCACCAAGTGTCTGATTTTTGTAGCCCGTGCGATTTTCAGAGCATCGCATGGGCAGGCGGGTAGGCCACATTTTCAAAAACCTCATCCACAGGCGGGATAAGAGGGCTTGCTAATGTGAATTGTTTGCACTTTAGCTGATAAGTTGCTGCTGCTTGCTTGTGTAAACAGAACTATCTAATTTTGCTTCCAAGCTGCTTTGGCAGAAATAAAAGGCTTCAGTTCAGGATGCCGGAGGAGTCATACCTCTTGGAGCCTTCCAGGTATCAGACAGCCTTCCCTTACCTTGGGAATGGGGATTGTGGTCTCCACCTGAGGCACCTCCTCCTCTGAGGAAGAGAGGGCCAGAAGGGGGAAGGGGCCCAGGTGTCCCTATTCAGCCTTCAGGGGAGCGACCTGTGGGAGGACGGGTGCAGGCACAAGGGGCACAGGGCCAACAGGAAGTCCAAGGTGGAAGGGACCGCAGAAGACACCACTATCCTGCTGCCAGGGTTTACAGGCGGCGATGCAGCTACCTCAATATGTCTGAGGTACAGTGCCGAATGAGGCTCCACCTCTCAAGGGAGACAATGACCTCTATCTGTCAGATGATCAGCCCTGAGATCAGCTCGGACTGTATGGTTTTACACCCCATTCCAGTGGGGCTAAAGGTCACAGTGGCCCTCAACTTCTATGCCTCTGGCTCTTTCCATGGGCCGGTGGGTGATCTTAGTGGAGTTTCCCAATCAGCTGTCCACAGTTGTGTCAAGCAGGTGACAGACGCTCTGCTCAGATGTGCCTTGACTTTCATTCACAGCCTCATGGACAAGGCCAGCCAGGCAGAGCGAGCCAGAGGTTTTGCAGCAATTACTGGGTTTTCGCTTGTAGGTGCTCTACATCTACATCTAGGTGCTCCCCCCTCGCTGGCACCAGCATTGGAGACAGCCTGCTCACTCTGCTGTCCTGTTGGCATTGATGACCTTGGCAGATGTTCTCTGGCCTGAGGAGCCTGTGCTGGCCCCGACTAGGAGGGAGCGGCCATTGCCACAGATGGCATCTCCCAGTTGCCGCAGCCTCACCAGATGCCATGGTCACTAGCAGAGGGGCGGAGGAGCTGCTGCAGTCATCCGGAGCGCCCTGAGAGAAACCCGCAGAGACAACAAGCAGCTCGTGCGCCAATGCCAGGTCGCTTTGGACCTCTCTGCTCACCATTGATGGATGGGCACCAAGCTGGGATACTGGGTGCCCAATCCATCTCCCATACTGACAGTGACCACCTGAGGTCATTGCCGGTGTGAGGGCTTGCAGGGCCAAGCGCATCCCCAGGAACCCCTGATTCAGCTCCTGGAGGAGCCTTTCCATGAGAGTCGCCACTCTCTCCATGGAGGAGGCAGTGCACTCGGCCATGAGGGTCAACGCAGTGCTCATGCTCCACAAGGACTCCTCCACAATGAAGGCCATTGTATGCATTCCCTCATGTATCTCCGCCAGATCCTCCCGCACACACTGCTCACTTCCAGCATCTGCTGCCTCAGGGACGACTCCAGAGGCACATCATCAGCCACCGGCTGAGCATGTTCCTGGTCCCCAGCAGTCCTCCGGCTGCTGGCACCCTGGGCTCTCTCTGCCTCTGCCTGAACCTCAAGAAAGTGTGAAGTGCCCTCACCGCTGTGCACCAAGATACTAACCACCAATCCAATGCCCACTGAGGTGCTGGTATCTGCGCTGGTGCCTGCTTGGCTAAGGATGATTCCCCTGGTTGTGCAGTCTAGAACCAGGAGTCACAGTCTCAGGATACGGGGCAAGCCATTTAGGACTGAGATGAGGAAACATTTCTTCACTCAGAGGGTGGTCGACCTGTGGAATGCTCTAACACAGAAGGGCTGTGGAGGCCGGGTCACTGAGTATATTCAAGAAAGAAATTGATAATTTTTTGGATATTAGGGGTATCAAGGGGTATGGAGAGAAAGCGGGAATATGACGTTGAGATGGAGGATCAGCCATGATCATATTGAATGGTGGAGCAGGCTCGAAGGGCTGAATGGCCTATTCCTGCTTCTAGTTTCTATGTTTCTATTAAATGGAGAACATACTGTTCTTGGCTTAAGGTGAGGTAAGAGAAAGGCCATGGGTTGTTAAGGCCTCTTGCTGGGGGCTCTTTTGGCCACTCGTCTCCTCCCTCCATGTTCAGTTTGTCCTCTTTGTGGTTTCTCTGCTGCAGACGAAGCGGCAGATTCTAACTCTGTACTAGCCTCTGAGCTAAGTGCAGTGCTCATATCTAAGCTGGAGGCTGCCAGCATCAGATCAAGCAATGGTGCTTCCTCATAACTGATGTGGGGTTGCTCTCCCCCTTCCGCCTGCGTGTGCTGTGGCTGGGCAGGTGGCAGTTTTTGGGTAATCGAAAGCATAAAATCAGAAGGGAGGGTTGGGGCGAGTGGGGCGAAGGAGTTGGAAAGCAAGCAAAAGATCCCTGGGCACACCATCTGCAGCTTGCACATCATGGCAGATATGAGGATGAGGAGGGACAGAAGGTGGTAATATACCATCATCCTGGATGGTCTTGGCAATGCTAGATGCTACTGGCTCTGTCATAGCCAGACCCATGACTTGGAGCACAATCTCCCCCTGAAGGGCTCAGTAGATGCAGGCCTACCTTCCCCCTTCCAGTCCTCTGCTATTTTTTCCTGTTATGGGCCACCTTGTCCTGCAAGAGAGGGGGAAGAATGTCAATGAGTGTGTAGCACTGTGTTCATAGAAACATAGAAAATAGGAGCAGGAGTAGGCCATCCGGCCCTTCGAGCCTGCTCAGCCTTTCATTATGATCATGGCTGATCATCCAACTCAATAGTCTCATGCTTTTGCCCCAAATCCTTTGACCCCTTTTGCCCCAAGAGCTATATCTAACTCCTCTGTGAAAAATACGATATTTTGGCCTTAACTACTTTCTGTGGTAGCGAATTCCACAGGCTCACCACTCTGGGTGAAGAAATTTCTCCTCATCTCAGTCCTACATGGTCTACCCCATATCCTCAGACTGTGACCCCTGGTTCTGGACTCCTCCACCATCGGGAACATCCTTCCTGCATCTACCCTGTCTAGTCATGTTAGAATTTTATAGGTTTCTATGAAATCTCCCCCTCATTCTTCTGAACTCCAGCAAATATGATCCTAACCGACTCAATCTCTCCTCATATGTCAGTCCCGCCATCCCAGGAATCAGTCTGGTAAACCTTTGCTGTACTCTCTTTACAGAAAGAACATCCTTCCTCAGATAAGGAGACTGCACGCAATATTCCAAGTGTGGTCTCAGCAAGGCCCTGTATAATTGCAGCAAGACATCCCTACTCCTGTACTCGAATCCTCTGGCTATGAAGGCCAACATACCATTTGCCTTCCTTACCGCCTGCTGCACCTGCATGCTTACCTTCAGCAACTGGTGTACAAGGACACCCAGGTCTCGTTGCACATTCCTCTCTCTCAATTTATAGCCATTCAGATAATAATCTGCCTTCCCGTTTTTGCTACCAAAGCGGATAACCTCACATTTATCCACATTATACTGCATCTGCCATGCATTTGCCCATTCACTCAGCTTGTCCAAATCACACTGAAGCATCTCTGCATCCTCCTCACAGCTCAGCATCCCACCCAGCTTTGTGTCATCTGCAAATTTGGAGGCATTACGTTTAGTTCCCTCATCTAAATCATTAATATATATTGTGAATAGCTGGGGTCCCAGCACTGATCCCTGCGGTACCCCACTAGTCACTGCCTGCCATTCGGAAAAAGACCCATTTATTCCTAGTCTTTGTTTCCTGTCTGCCAACCAGTTTTCTATCCATCTCAATACACTACCCCCAATCACATGTGCTTTAATTTTACATGCTAATCTCTTATGTGGGACTTTGTCGAAAGCCTTCTGAAAGTCCAAAAAAACCACATTCACTGGCTCCCCCTCATCAACTCTTGTAGTTACATTCTTGAAAAATTCCAGTAGATTTGTCAAGCATGATTTCCCTTTTGTAAATCCATGCTGACTCTGTCCGATTCTACCACTGTTTTCCAATTGCTCAACTATTAAATCTTTTATAATGGACTCTAGAAATTTTCTCCACTACCGATGTCAGGCTGACTGGTCTATAATTCCCTGTTTTCTCTCCACCTCCATTTTTAAATAGTGGGGTTACATTAGCTACCCTCTAATCTGTAGGAACTGTTCCAGAGTGTATAGAATCTCAGAAGATGACCACCAATGCATCCGCTATTTCCAGGGCCACTTCCTTAAGTACTCTGGGATGTAGATTATCAGGCCCTGGGGATTTATCAGCCTTCAATTCCATAAAGAGGTGTCAGCTGTGGCTCAGTTCATAGCACCCTCGCCTTTGAATCAGAGGGTTGTGGGTTCATGTCCCACTCCCGGAAACCAAGAACTGTGATTGTACTCGAAAGAGATGCAATCTGTGACCGTTGATAACTCGAAAGAGTTTCAATTCCATAAATTTCTCCAACACCATTTCCCTACTAATACTGATTTTTTTCAGTTCCTCCCTCTCACTAAACCCTGTGTTCCCCATCATTTCTGGTATGTTATTTGTGTTCTCCTTTGTGAAGACAGAATCAGAATTTCGTTGGTCAGCCATTTCTTTGTTCCCCATTATAAATTCCCCTGTTTCTGACTATAAGGGACCTACATGTGTCTTCATCAATCTTATTCTCTTCACATACCTATAGAAACTTTTATAGTCAGTTTTTATGTTCCCCACAAGCTTATTCTCGTATTCTATTTTTTCCTTCTTAATCAATCCCTTGGTCCTCCTTTGCTGAATTCTAAAGTGCTCACAATCCTCAGGTCTGTTGTTTCTTCTGGCCAATTTGTATGCCTCTTTCTTGGATCTAATACTATCTCTAATTTCCCTTGTAAACCATGGTTTGGCCACATTTCCTGTTTTACTTTTGCACCAGACAGGAATAAACAATTGTTGCAGTTCACCCATGCGCTCTTTGAACGTTTGCCATTGCCTATCCACCATCATCCCTTTAAGTAACGTTTCCCAATCAATCATAGCCAACTCGTGCCTCATACCATCGTAGTTTCCTTTATTAAGGTTCAGGACCCTAGTCTCAGAATCAACAACATCACTCTCCATCTTGATGAAGAATTTTATTAAATTATGGTCACTCATCCCCAAGGGGCCTCGCACAACTCGGTTGCCAATTGTTTCTTTCTCATTACACAATACCCAGTCTAGGGCACAAAAACTTAAGTCTTTTTAACATTACTTGTCCTGTTCCCACTATTTTTCACTGAAGCCCTGTTTGAATCTTGCCCTTTATTTCTCTGCCTATCACTTTTCTTATTCCACTTTCAGTCTTTTATTCTTGTCCTTAATTCCCCCTCTTATGGTTCCTTGTATAGGTTCCCATCTTCCTGCTGTTTTAGTTTAAACCCTCCCCAACCACTCTCACAAATATTCCCCTTAGGACATCAGTCCCAGTCCTGCCCAGGTGTAACCCATCCAGTTTGTACTGGTCCCACCTCCCCCAGAACTGGTCCCAATGTCCCAGGAATCTGAAACCCTCCCCCTCACACCACCTCTTCAGCCACGTATTCATCTGATATATCCTGCTATTTCTACTTGGGCTAGCACGTGACACTGGTAGTAATCCTGAGATCACTACGTTTGGGGTCCTACTTTCAATTTACTTCCTAACTCCCTATATTCTGCTTTTAGGACCTCATCCCTTTTTTCACTTATGTCTGTTGTGCCAGTGTGTACCACGACCACTTCAGAATGTCCTGTAGTCTCTCTGAGACATCCTTGACCCTAGCACCAGGGAGGCAACATACCATCCTGGAGTCTCGTTTGCGGCCAAAGAAACACCTATCTATTCCCCTTACAATTGAATCCCCTACAACTATTGCATTCCCACGCTTCTTACTCCTCCCCTGTGCAGCAGAGCCAACCGTAGTGCAATGAATTTGGCTGTTGCTGCTTTCCCCTGAGAGGCCATTCCCCCCAACAGTATCCAAAGCAGTATATCTGTTTTGCAGGAGAATAGCCACAGGAGATCCCTGCACCACCTGCCTAGTCCTCTTGCTCTGCCTGATGCCATTCCCTTCCTGCCTGTGTTCGGGTGATGTGCCTGCCATAGCTGAATAGCTGGAGGTATACGGAGACTGTGAAAAGGTAGATTTGAGGCTGGCAATATTAGAAAGTGTGTGAGGGTGTGCGGAGTATGTGGATATTCAGCATGAGTTCTGAATCATAGGAACTATTGCTCAGTAAGTGATAGGGGTGTGGTGCAGTGAGCAGCATGAGAGATTTGTAGCTTGGGAGGAGGAGATATCATGTGAAGATACATTCAATGACCTTGATTACCCATGTGAGCTCATTAAGCTTCTTCCAACACTACTGCCTGGTCCTTGGGCTAGATTCCGGGCATTTACCACTCTTGCCACCTGCTCCCATTCCCTTTTTGCCCTGTGAGCCTTCTGACCTCTCTCCTTCTATCCACCTCACCAAGGAACACCTCTAGTGCAACATCAGTAAACCTGGAAGCCCATTCTCTGCCTGGTGTTCCATTGCTGCAAAATTGTAGCAACATCATCCAGCAGCAGTGGAAGCTGCTTCTCCTTCAGAGGAACAGACTGCTTTTCGGAGCTGGAGGCTACCTACAACAGATTTTAGCTTTGCACACTGGCCCCCGCTGTTGTACATGCAACCAGCCAGCAGCAAGAGGCATTCTGAGCTGCATAACAAAAACATGGAAATGAGGAGCAGCATGAAGTTTGCCTGCTAACTGCCTCAACAGGATTAGGAGCCAGGTTGCGAATCAGGACCTCAATGCTCAGGTACAGATGCAGACCAAATTTCAGCCCGTTAGCTTTAGGAGAGGAGGAAGGGAGAAAAGGGGAAGAACATTTGAAAAGTAAGCTTTCAAATCTGGCTTGATATATTTTGTTTAACATGAAAAATCAGAATGTAGAATTCCCTGGACAGATTAGATAGTTGGTAGATGATGAGTGAGGGTAAACATACACCTCGGTCAAAATCAGCATAAGGAATCTTTGCCTGAAAAACTGAGATGAAGGCACTGCTTCTATTTCTGGGTTGGCCAGATGTTTTGTGCATTTCATCTGGCTTTAATGCAGCATATATTTGCTGTGACTGGGAGGTGATTCAATTCACTGTGCATTTCAGTACATAAATGATTTAGTTATGTGATGGAAAACATCAAAGATTGATGTGCCACAATTGGGATCAAGTCCCAGACCTGTTAAGAACAAACTTTAAGTTTACAGCGAAATGAAAAACTGTTTTCTACTAAATAGCTTTAAGTTAATTAAAATTAATATTATTAATTGGCACTGCGAAGTTCATGGGGCAATAAACAGCCACCATGTGCTGAATAATTCATAATGGGCAGAATTTTGACCTTGATGGGCATACGGGCGCCACCGGCCCCACCACCATTTTGAGTGGGCGGGCCAATTAAGGCCCGCCCAGCGGGCCACCCGACAGGAAGCGCTATGCACTTCCTGTGCGGGGGGGCGGGATTCCCCAATGTCAAAATGCACTCTTTCACATGCCCTGAGACTAAGTTTGCGTTTGAAAGTTTTATAAACCTAAAAAATAGAGAAATAAAAAAATTATTAACATGTCCCTCTCATGTGACAATGTCACGCAAGATGGGACATGTTAATAAATATCACATAAAGTTTATTAAAGTTTTTTAAAACAGACGTGAAACCTCATCCCGCCAGTCGATGAGGTTCCATGTTTTTTCAGAAGCCGCTGGGGCTCTTGGGGCAGGCCCTTTAATTGGCTTAATTATCCTGTCAATGGCCTCAATTGGCCATTGACAGGTCGGCGGGCGGACAGCTGATTTCGCTGTCCACCCGCCTTCCTGAATATTTAAATGGGGCGGGATGACGTCGGGGATTCCTCCCCCGTGTCATCCTGTGTCATTTTTGAGTCAGCGAGCGTGCCCCGTCTCCAACTCGCCAACGGAAAAATTCTGGCCAATGTGTTTTAGTAGCAGGACAGTCATTTTCCCTGAACAAACTTGGCAGTTTTTATGCAAGTTCCCATTTTGCTGTATTATTTTATTGTTTCCAAAGAGTTCACTGGCGCACTTCAGAAGTTATAAGTAAGTTAATAATCATCTTATTGTTCTGATGAGTTTGTCTCGTTTGCCTTTTCAGCATGAAACTTAGAAGGGTAAGAGCTACAATTTTTAAACTTTCCTCATAAACCACTAAACACTGTGGCATAAAATGAATTTAAGTTCACCTTTCCAATGGCAAACCATTAAAATATTTCTACTCCTTCTACATTTTGGAATTAACTGGGCTGCACTCTGTTATCATCACACATCATTTCAGAGTGCCATAGCATTTGCAGGTTATCATAGGTGCTTTGCAATAGATACGATGGTTGTAATTCAAAACGGCACATAATCCTGTAGAAGAGCAGGAGGCATAGGATCTACATTGGAATGCAAAAAGAGAAATTAAGTAACATCTCATTTCCCTGGGTTACTGATCTCTGGTGCACTGCGAAGAAGCAGAGCCCAGTGGCCAAAAATACAGTCTGGACTGTTCTTTCATATCTTCACTTGGCCAGTCCTCAGCATTGTGCCACAGTTTTGGATGCAATGTGCAACAGAATTTGAACCTGACAACAGATTTTGTTGCAATGTAAACCTTTTATAGGGTTCACTCAAGTCCAGACACACTGAATGGGCTGGATTTTCAAAATGGGTTTGGGAATAATTTTCAGGTCTCATCCCTGCACCGACCGCCACTGTGTCACTCATGTGATGATATTTTGAAATGGCAATACTCGAATTGGGCAGGAGGTGAGCCCAATTAATGGTGCAGAGCCTTTCCAGAGGTGGGAGCTGACTACAGAGTCCAAGCAGCAAAGGCAGATGGCAGCAATGATGGGACCTGCTGCAGCTTTGCCCAAGAGAGCAGACAACTCTTCAGATGGCCAGCAGCGTTAATGTAAACAAAAGTGACCATGCGACCAGAATAAATTTGGTGTAAGATCCCCCATGTCCTGAAACTTTTCATCATTCAAGAACAAACTTTCAGTTCTCTCCACATTGAACCCAAAAGTTGTGTACTAAGTACACCAGACTATTTGGGTTCAACAATTTCTGCATTGAAAATTGCTCTCTCACGCTTCCTGATCTATTAAAAAGCTCTAAAGGGAGCTTGATGGGCTGTTAATTGGAGGCAAGGGCATTTCCTGTTCCCCCTTCTTGAAAATCACAGTTTGTCCTGGAGGCACTGGACTCCAGAGGCGCCTTCCAAGAACACGATTTTAAAATGATGCCCGCACCTGATTCTGACCCTGCCAGCAATTGAAAATCTGGCCCAATATCTTCCAAGCAATAGTAACACAAAGCAATAAACACAATTGACCTGATTATCCCTGGGTAGAGATGTAGCACTCATTGAACCTTTTGTTCCTGTCTCTCTTTATAAATTGTGAAAAAAGTTCAAGATCTTTATAGGCCTCTAGTTACTCATAGTGTTCTAGATGTACATTATGACATCTCAAGAGCTTGTTGTAAACAGGATTTCCAGAGAGAGAAAAAGCACCAGATGCACACTTGCTAACAATTAAGCCCAGCAATAATCACCTTGAGCTCATTGTTCCAATTCTTATTGCGATCTTGGGCCTGTTGTCCCATTTCTTACCTCAATACCCTTATTAAACAGCCAATTAAATGCACAGTGCTTGCTGAGAAAACACTTTCTTTCTAAGTATGATCCATACTCCGAAACACCCTGGAATGAACAATTTAACCATTTCATTATTTCCAGCTATGGTATATGGTATGAATGGTATAAATCTACAAGCCATCCACTGGTTAGAAAGAAAGCAAAAAACCTTTATGATGTGGGCTTAAATCCAACCCTACATGTATCAGAATACATGAAGAAGGTATCTTAAGATTCAAGCAAGCTGTTTAATCACTAACCATGTCTGGAAACATATGTTCATTTGCTTACTCACTACATGCCTGCACCTTTTCATTCTGTCTTGCTAAGCATACTCCATTACACCACTCCTCACACCCACTCAGCTTTGGGCACCATTGAGCTTTCACTTTCTTTGCACTTCATTGTCTCCCATTTATCCATCCATTAATGCCACTCACCCCAATTCTTACACAATGTGACGCAGGTGTCTCAGATCATCCACACTGAATCCACTGCCTCCATTGGGTGAATATCCCACCTTCATTCACTCACAGGTCTGTTTTTCCATCTCTTGTGGGAAACCTGAGCAGTAAATGCAAGGGGGATGGACAGGAAGGGAAGTGAGCCCCCATGAACAACCAGCTCACAGATGCAAAGGGGGAGACAGTGGAGAAAGTGGCACATCTGCACCCCTTTCATGAGAAATGAAGAGCAGGGCATTTGCAGACACCTGATATCAGAATGACAAACATCTTACACACACACATGCTAACTTTATTTTATTAATTCCTGGACTATAAGAAGACTGATTGTGGTAATTATCTAGATTGTGACTTTGCCAGGGTTAAGTCATATGCTGTCTTTCTTTGAGGCACAGGCCCCATCCTTTGTTACATGCCTCATCCAGATCCCACCCATCAGCTACTCTCAAAAGAGTAGAGAGTGGCAGCTGGTTGTTAGGTGAGAGAGGACATTTGGGCAGCTAAAGGTTGTCAACTAACACTAAGGGAAGGTTTGCCTGGAACGCAGGTAAGTCATTGGGTTAGGTCAGGATCCTAATATGTCAAAAGGTCTCCATTTTCACTGGTGGCTAGGACCTTCCCTCTTGCCGGTGAGCCTTCCGATCATGCCAATTGATGGCCGTCAATCACCTAAATTCCCTTTTCCAGCCTTGCATGGGCAGCTGCCAGGTAGATTGTAGATGAGGCAGTGCCTGTTTTAGGCAGACACTCCATCCAACTGCTAAACCTTGCAAACACCAGCAGAGATATGGTAACCTTTTTAACTTTTTTTTATTCATTCACAGGGTGTGGAATTCGGTGGCTAGGCCAGCATTTATTGCCCACTCCTGGTTGCCCTTGAGAAGGCGGTGGTGAGCTGCCTTCTTGAACCGCTGCAGTCCATGTGATGTAGGTACACCCACAGTGCTGTTAGGAAGGGAGTTCCAGCATTTTGACCCAGCAACAGTGAATGAACGGTGATATATTTCCAAGTCAGGATGGTGAGTGACTTGGAGGGGAAATTCCACATGGTGGTGTTCCCATCTATCTGCTGCCCTTGTGAACACAATCGCTTTCAATTGGAATGAGGCAAGATTAAAACCAACTACAATAAATTGGTAACAAGGGGCAAGATTTTCCGCTTGGTGTGCAGGCACCCACCCCCCCACCCCCCCGCCCCCGACACGCCCGAGCGTGAAAAAGCACGCAATGACATCAGGCAAGTGTCCCAACGTCATCGTGCACTCGCACAACATTTCAGTCAATGGGTGCACATGAGAGGTTGGCAGCGCACCCACCAACAATTAAGAGGCCTATTAAGGCCAAAAGTCAATTAATTAACCTGTATTTTTCACTGCCCGTCCAAAGTTACGGTTGGCAGACGGGCGAATCGGCCAGGCGGCCTTTGGATTTTTAAGGAAACCACATCCACGGGCAGGATGAGTTTTCCATAATTAATTTTTAAAAATTAAAATTCTTGGGCAGAATTTTTCAAATCTACATGTTAAGGTGAGTGAATCCGCTGTTTCGACATTTTTCTCTGAAATGTTAAAAACTTTATTTATTGGTTTAAAATACTTCAGCTCCCTGAGGCAGCTCTCTGCCTTCAGGGAGCTTTCATTCCGCATCACCCCACGCCTGCGCCGACTTCAGTGCCTACCCGCCTCCCGCCCTCATCCCAGCAGCACTGATCACCTCCGTGTGGATTTCACGCTAGATGGCCATTAACTGGCCAGCCAGCGTAAAATCGCGGTCAGGGGCAGATCGCAGGTGACGTGCCATTTCCCGGTCGCTCCCAGTCCTGCCTGCCATGCCTGCCCGACAACCCGAAAATCCGACCCAAAATCTATGTACAATTATTGGGGGTTGACACACAGTGACAAACGTAGGCCTGAATTTTTCCTACATTGGTTGGGCTTGATGGGAGTGGGTGGGGGCGTTCACAGAGCCGACTGCAATCCGCAATCTGCTCCACACCGCCATTTTACGTGGGTGGGCCAATTAAGGCCTGCCCAGCATAATATGCTGCGTTACCTGTGTGGACGGGGGGAGGAGGGAGACTTGGGGCCAATGCTCTTTCACGCATGCATGAGAAAAGGCGCTTCAGTCTCCCTGAGGCACAGAGCTGCCTCAAGGAGATTGAAGCGCTTTTGAAAATAACAAATAAAATGAATAAAATTTTAATGAAACATGTCCCATCTCATGGGACTGTGTCACATAAGATGGGACATGTTTTCATTTTTCAGGAAGACTTTTTATTTAATTCATAAAAGACATTGGGCAGCTTTTTCTGGTCGGTGACCGGGGACGGAGCCCGCTTGCCGACATTTAAAATGATGCAGGGTGACGTCGGGCATGCGTCCCGATGTCTCCCCGCGTCAGTTAGCTTCTCAGTTCAGCGGGTGCGCAGCCGACTCAGCTGCGCACACACCGACCTGTCAACGGCCTATTAAGACCATTAAAAGAGCCCAGGCGGCCTTCCGAAAAAGCATGGAATCTCATCCATGGCCTTAATTAGCACCCCGATGTAAAATGGCGGCGCACCCCCGACCGGGGACAGTGATTGGGAACCCGCCTGCACAGCCCCAACGACGGGGGGAAAATGCTGCCTATAAAGGCCGCTTGGCCTTTTTGCCTGCCCGTCAACCCCAAGGCTGGACAGGCAGCTTTAACTTGACATTAATTAATTTGTTAATGGTCTTAATATGCCTTTCAATTATTGGCCAGTGCGCAGCCAACTCTGGCGCGCGCCTGCTGAACAGAACATCGCACGTCATTTTAAGCGCCGGCATTTCGTGCCAGCCCCCACTTGCCGACTGAAAAATCCTGGTCGTAATATCTTTCACTGAGTAACTACCAAGATCACTTTCCTAAGATAATTAAATAAAACTTGACAAGCATAATTTCTACCCCATTTACGATGAAAGTTAGCAAAATGTGACTTTCTCTGATAAAATGTGTTTGGAACTTCATTTGTGTTCTTTGTTTTGACCTTCAAAAATATTGTTACTTGTGCCTGAGCAATTTTCCGGAAGGAACTTATTTGTGCAACTGAATTGCATGTTGAGCTGAACACAATATGTGCATTACTCAATGTCCTGCAAGGATGCTTGCTTCCTCCTCTGTGAATATAGTTTCAGACTACAGCAGAGAAGTTTCCTTATCCATTATAACTGGACTTTTATCAGATAATTCAGTAGATTTCCCAGAGAGTTCCTGTTTCTTTTCCATTCTGTCACCTTTATTTGATAATACCGCACTTGTGTCTTTTGTGACTGTGTAAATGCAACAACAACTTATATCGACCCTTTTATAAAGCACTTGGTGGTTGCCATTTTGTTTTGCATGGGCCTCTGCCAGGTAGATTGTAGATGAGGCATCATCTGTTTTAGGCAGACACTCCATCCGCCTGCTAAACCTTGCAAAAACCAGCAGAGATATGGTAACCTTTTTAAATGTCCACACACTCGCTTTCAACTGGAGTGAGGCAGGATTAAAACCAACTCCAATAAATTGGTAACAAGGGGCAGGATTTTTCGCTCGGCGTATGGGCGCCCCCACGACACACCCAAGTGTGAAAAAGTGCGTAATTATGTCAGGCGAGCGTTCCGATGTCATCGCGCACTCGCGCGACACTTCGGTCGGTCAGTGCGCGCGAGAGTCGACAGCGCGCCTGCCAACAATTAAAAGGCCTCTTAAGACTAATAGTCAATTAATTAACATGTATTTTTCGCTACCTGTCCAACGTTACAGTTGGCGGGTGGGCGAATCGGCCAGGTGGCCTTTGGATTTTTGAGGAAACCTCATCCATGGACGGAATGAGGTTTCCATAATTAAATTTTTTTAAATTAAGATTTTGGGGCATAATTTTTCAAATCTACGTGTTAAGGTGAGTGAGTCCGCTGTATGGGCATTTTTTTCTGAAATGTTAAAAACTTTATTCATTAAATTAACATACTTCAGCTCCCCGAGGCAGCTCTCTGCCTTCAGGAGGCTTTCATTCCGTGTTGCCCCACGCCCACTCTGACTTCAGTGCCTACCCACCTCCCACCCCCCACCCCAGCAGTGCTGAGCCCCTCAGCTCGCATTTTACGCTGACTGGATTAATTAATGGCCGGCCAGCGTGAAACATGCTCTGAGGAGCTCAGTGCTGCCGGGCTGGAGGCGGGAGCTGTGCGTGCGCGAAAGTCTGCCCATGTGCGGGGGAGCGCGTGCTGAAAGTTCCCTGAAGGCACAATGCTGCCTCAGGGAGTTGAAGAATTGGAGAAGATAAAGATTTTAAAATAAACATTAAAATAACATTTTCAAATAAACATGTCCCCACATGTGACTCAGTGAGGCAGATTGACAAATACATGAATAGGATGGGAATAGAGGGATACGGACCCCGGCAGTGCAAAATGTTTTAGTTGACGGGCAATATAATCGGCGCAGGCTTGGAGGGCTGAAGGGCCTGTTCCTGTGCTGTACTTTTCTTTGTTCTTTGTTCTTAAGAGGGACATGCTTAAGATGATGGTGGAAAATATTTAATGGATTTTTATTTACCATTGGAAACCTCATCCCACTTGTGGATGAAGTTTTGTTAAAAATGCAAAGGCTGCCTGGCCTATTCGCCACCCCCCACCGTCTATCGTAAAGTTGGATGGGCGGCAAAAAATACAAATTGATTGATTACTTAAGGACCTTAATCATCGGTAGGCGTGCTGCCGACCTCGCTCGCGCCCATCAACCGATAGATTGCGAGAGCGCGCGTTGACTTTGGGATGCTCTCCCAATATCATGCCCGTGATTTTACGCCTGATTGGGTCGGGCATGCGCCAAATCATAAAATCGTAAAATCATGCCCCAGAAGTTAAGGCCTAAGCAGTTGAGAACACAGCTACCAATGGTATAGTGAAGAAAACCGGGAATGCGCAAGAGGCCGGAATTAGAGGAGCAAACAGATCTTGGAAGATTTCAAAATTTGGAAATATCAGCTCCATGTCACCATTTAAGTGATGATCAATGGTTTGTGAAAACATTCTCCCAACCGTTAGGAAGATGATGCTTTAATGTTTCTTCTAGGTGCAGATTTGAAGGTAAAAGGTTTTTGATCGATCTCTTGCTGAAACTGTGAAACAATATGTTTGAAAATACAAGTGAACAGGTTAAAATGCAGAACATTAGTTTTGGAAAAGGCAAATTGCAAGTAGACAATAAATCTACTAAAGTTGAAAAACGGTCACAGAAGACATGTTTTATTATGGCCACCAGGTTGAAAAGTTGTTGCAGTTAGTAGTTGTTTATCAAAATCTCTAAAGAAGTTTTTATTGCTGCAAACAGCCTTAATGGTTTTCAATTTAAGTCAATGCACAACGTTTCAGTGCACCTGCGACACACATTATGGGGTGTCATGTTTATGTTTTGTGTATCAGAAAATCCAAACACAGGAAATGAAAAGGCTCAGTTCAGCCAACTCCTTTACACGTAATTTATACTTAAAAAACATTCTGTTGTTTATCTGGATATCATAATGAACTAGCATGTTGTTGGATTACCAAGTAATGATCAAAAAGTAAGATACAAAGAAGGATCCTGTTTAAGACATAAGGCAGAGATTTGCCCTTGGCATGCGGGACCAGCAGGAGCAGTCAGGAAGCCGACTGTTGCCTGCAATCGGCAGTGCACCGTCATTTTACGCTGGCGGGTACGCGGCTTGTGAATGAGCGAGAATGGGGGGGGGTGTGGCGGGCAGGGGCAGGGGCAGGGGCATGATGTCCGCTGGGTCAAATGGCGACCCGGCGGCCAATTCATCTGTAGCCTCGACAGCCCCTGGAAGGCTGCCACAGAAGGTCACTGAAGCCTGATCAATGGGAAGTGTTTTGGGTGGACACGGCAGGCGGGAGGGCAGGCTGGCACGGCAGTTGGCACCGTGTTTTTCGGACAAGTGCCTCGCAGCCCTCCTGGAGGAGGTGGCAAGGAGGAGAGAAATCCTTGTCCCCAGAGATGGAGACCTCACCAAAAAGTCCTGGGAGGAGGTGGCATCCAGGGTCAGCAGCCATGATGTGGGGCGGCGCATGTGGGCACAGTGCCAGAAGCACTTCAATGATCTCCTGTGATTGGGAAGGGTGAGTATCGTGTTGGCATGGGTCACTTTGCAGAACAGTTAAGAGCTGCCCACCCCCCCGTGGATCTCAGTGGTGTTAGAGTGTGAGCGTCAAATGTCAATGAGACAGCATCTGGCCAAGTGGGTGGGCCCTGGCTGCTTGAACTGAGTGCCTTGCAGCTCCAGGGTCACGAATCGGCTGAGCTCTGTGAGGCCAGGCTGCAATGGCGCTGCAGGTAGAGAGTGGACTGATCAACGCTCCTCTGCCCTTTCAGGAGAAAACATCCCTTTGCAACGCTGAGAGGTCTCGGACTGGTCGGGGACCCCCAGACCTCCTCATCCCCTCACGATACGAGCAGGAGGCCCTGGAGCTGGAAAGGCGCCAAGCAGCAGCGATGATGTTGGGGTGCCAGAGGAAAGTAAGAGTGCAGCGCACTGAGGTGAGAAGGTCAGTTATTGCAATCATTCTAGTGTAGTCTGTATATTGATGTGAGCCTCAAAACTGGAATCCCCATTGATAATCGAAAGACGAAGGCACCATGATGTATATCACTGTCTCATCAGGGTACCAGGCATGCACAGTGACAGTGTCATGACTTAAACTAATGACACGTCCTTCTTCCCCCTTTTAGGCTCACCAGCAGCCGTTTGTTATGAAGAGCCTGAAGGCCCACCCCTGACCCCAGAGAATCACAATGCTCACCATGTACCTGCATCACACTCTCTGTCAAGCAGGCAGCAGCGCAGATACCAGCACCTCGGTGGGCACAATATTGCCATGTAGTCTATTGGTGAACGTTGGTGAGGGCACTTTACACTCGCTTGAGATGCAGGCAGAGAGTGCCCATGGCGCCAGCAGTCGAAGGACTGCTGGGGCCAGGACAATACTCAGTCAATGGTTGATGATGGGCCTCTGGAGTTGTCCATGAGGCAACAGTTGCTGGAAGTCCAGCAAGCTGTGTGGGAGGATCTGGTGGAGATACATGAGGGAATGCGTGCCATGGTGTCCTTGTGAAGTATGACCAATGCGTTGACCCTCATGGCCAAGCGCACTGCCTCCTCCGTGGAGAAAACATAAGAACATAAGAGCTAGGAGCAGGAGTAGGCAATTCAGCCCCTCGAGCCTGCCCCGCCATTCATTGCGATCATGGCTGATCTCATTTCAGCCTCAACTCCAATTTCCCGCCCTCTCCCCATAACCTTTCAACCCATTACTAATTAAAAACCTGTCTATCTCCTCCTTAAATTTATTCAGCGTCCCGGCATCCACTGCATTCTGAGGTAGTAAATTCCACAGATTGACGATCCTTTGAGAAAGGCAATTCCTCCTCATCTCTGATTTAAATCCATCACCCCTTTGCCTAAAACTATGGCCTCTCATTTTAGAATTCCCCACAAGGGGATACATCCACTCCACGTCTATCCACTTTAGCATCTTATATACCTCAATTAGATCTTCTCTCATCCTTCTAAACTGTAGCGAGTATAGGCCTAAACTGCTCAATCTCTCCTCATAAGACAAGCCCCGCATCTCTGGAATCAATCCAGTGAACCTCATCTGAACTGCCTCCAGTGCAACTACAGCCTTCCTCAAGTAAGGGGACCAAAACTGTGCACCGTACTCCAGGTGCAGTCTCACCAATGCCTTGTACAGTTGCAACAACACTTCCCTATTTTTATACTCTATTCCTTTAGCAATAAATGCCAATATTCCATTTGCCTTCCTTATTACCTGCTGTACCTGCATACTAGCTTTCAGCGATTCATGCATGAGGACACCCAGATCCCTCTGCAATTAAGCATTCTGAAGTTTCTCTCCATTTAAATAATAAGTCACCTTTTTATTCTTCCAACCAAAATGGATAACCTCACGCTTATCCACATTAAACTCCATCTGCCAAATTTTGGCCCATTCACCTAACCTGTCCATATCCATTTGTAAATTTCTTATTTCTTCATTGCAACTTACTTTCCCACATATTTTGGTGTCATCTGCAAATTTAGCTATAGTACCTTATATCCCTGAATCCAAGTCATTAATATAGATTGTAAATAGTTGGGGCCCAAGGACAAAACCCTGTGGCACCCCACTAGTTACAGCTTGCCATCCAGAAAAAGACCCATTTATCCCGACTCTGCTTTCTGTTGGTTAGCCAATCCTCTATCCAAGCAAATATATTACCCCTAACTCCGTGTGATCTTATCTTGTGTATTAATCTTTTGTGCGGCACCTTATCAAAGGCCTTCTGGAAGTCCAGATATACTACATCTACAGGATCCCCATTATCCACTTTGCTTGTCACATCTTCAAAGAACTCTAGCAAATTAGTCAGACATGATTTACTCTTCATAAAGCCATGCTGACTCTGATTGGTTGCATTTTGACTTTCCAAATGCCCCATTACCACTTCCTTAATAATGGATTCCAACAAGTTCCCAGCAACAGACGTTAAATTAACTGGTCTATGGTTTCCTACTTTCTGCCTCCCCCGCTTTTTGAATAAGGGGGTTATATTAGCATTTTTCCAATCCACTGAAACCTTTCCAGAATCCAGGGAATTTTGGAATATTATAGCCAATGCATCCATTATCTCCGCTGCCACTTCCTTTAAGACCCTGGGATGTAGGCCATCAGGTCCTGGGGAATTGTCACCCTTTAATCCCAATAGTTTGCTCAGTACTTTTTCTCTAGTGATGGTGATTGTTCTAAGTCCCTCCTTCTCTATATCCTCTGCACTACCTGTTACTATTGGGGTGGTACTAGTGTCCTCCACTGTGAAAACTGAGGTAAAATATTGATTAAGTGTCTCTGCCATTTCTGCGTTCCCCACTATTAACTTCCCAGTCTCGTCCTCCAAGGGACCAACATTCACTTTAGCTACTCTCTTTCCTTTTATATACTTGTAGAAGCTTTTGCTATCAGTTTTTACATTTTGCGCTAGTTTCCTTTCATAATTTACCTTTGCTCTTTTTTTTTTAGTAACCCTTTGTTGATCTTTAAAAGTTTCCCAATCTGCCAGCCTGCCACTGACCATTGCAATTTGGTATGCCTTAGTTTTTGCCGTTAAGTTATCTTTAACTTCCTTGCTTAGCCATGGATGCTTTCTCCCCCTCTTAACATCTTTCTTTCTCATTGGGATATATTTTACTTGGGAGGAATTGAATATCTCCTTAAATATCTGCCACTGTTCTTCAACTGTCCGACCCTGTAGTCTTCCTGCCCCAGTCCACTAGGGCCAAATCTGCCCTCATACCTCTGAAGTTACCTTTGTTTAACTCCAAAACACTAGTGTGGGACTCAAGTTTCTCGCTCTCAAACTGAACTTGAAATTCTATCATGCTATGATCACTCTTCCCTAGAGGATCCTTTACTATGAGATCATTAATTAATCTAATTAATTAAGAGTGGCGGCTCTCATGGAGAGGTTCCTCCAGGGACTCAATCAGCGGTTCCTGGGGATGCACTCGGACCTGCAAGCCCTCACATTGGCAATGGACTCAGCTGGTCAGTGTCAGTGTGGGACATGGATTGGGCACCCAGTATCCCAGCTAGGCGCCCATCCATCAATGGTGAGCAAGGAAGTCCAATGTGACCCCACGTTGGCGCACAAACTGCCTGTCTTCACTGCAGGCTCTTCTTAGGGCGCTCCAGATGATGGCAGCAGCTCCTCCGTCCCTCTGCCAATGACCTGATAAGGCTGCAGTGATTGGGGAGATGCCAGCCGTGGCATTGGTTGTTCCATCCCAGGCAGGGCCAGCACATGCTCCATGGGCCAGAAGATGCCCGCCAAGGTCTTCAGGGCCAACAAGAAAACAGTAGGCTGTCTCCAATGCCGATGCCAGTGAGGGGGGAGCACCTAGACATAGCACCCACAACCGAAAAATTAAAGCACCTTAAGCACAACACGGCCTTGTCATAGGTGGTAATGTGTTCCTCCATTTTTCTTTACATTTTTTAACGGTGTGATGGAAAACACGGGTTAATGTTAATTTCAGCACCGTTTCACATTCACAAGTAAATTAGATGTTATTTTGTGCAGTTGGCATCTGTATGCTCCATTTGTTTTGTAGGTGCAGGATAGGCCATGATGTTATGGTGGACATGTGTCTCCTGAAACTTTATTGCAAGGGCACATAGTGTGTGTCATTGGTCAAGGAACTGGTCCTGTCAGGGATCGAGTATGGAGCCTACAGCCCTGACATGTGGTGGTGGTTCTTATTTGGTAGGCTAGCTGAAGTAGTGTTGGATCAAAGTGTCCCGGGTGTCCTGCCTCCCTGGAGGTTACCCAAGTCTGCGTCTATGCCCTCAGCATTCTCCTCATCATGCTCGTCCTCGGACTCACTACTGGACTCATCATCTGAGGCCTGTGCAGCTGCGTCAAGATCTTTTTCCTCCACTGTGTCCCCCTCTTTCCAATGCCAGATTTTGGAGAGCACAGCATGCAACCACTATCAGCGACACACGCGCTTGGGGTATTGTAGTGCACCCCTTGAATGGTCCAAGCATCGGAAGCACATGTTGAGAAGGCCAATGGTTCTCTCCACCACAGCACTTGTGGAGGCGTGGCTCCTGTTGTACCGCTGCTCGGCCTCTGTTCTTGGATGAAGGAGGGGATAGCCTTTGTCACCCAGCAGCCATCCATCCAGCCAGGCTGGAGCACTGAAGAGCCTCGGCATCTGGGAGTGTCTCAGGATGTAAGCGTCATGGGAGCTGCCAGGGTACCTTGCACAGACTTGCAGAATCTGCAGATTGTGATCACACACTATCTGCACGTTCATGGAGTGGAAGCCCTTCCTGTTGACGAAGGCACCCGGCTCACCTGCAGGCGCCTTGATGGCCACACGTGGGCAGTCGACTGCATCCTGGATGCGGGGAACCCAGCAATCACTGTGAAGCCTCTGGCTCGCTCAGCCTGACTGACCTCATCCGTACGGTAATGAATGAAAGTCAATGCACGCCTGAACAGAGTGTCTGTCACCAGCTTGACACAACTGTGACCAGCTGATTGGGAGACTCCACAGAAATCCCCCACTGACCCCTGGAACGAGCTGGAGGCATAGAAGTGGCATTGAGGGCCACTGTGACCTTCAGCGCCACTGGCATGGAGTGTCCACCCAGACAGTCGGAGCTGATCTCAGAGCTGATCTTCTGACAGACGGAGGTCACTGTCTCCCTCAAGAGACGGAGCCTCCTTCGGCACTGCACCTCAGACATATTGAGGTAGCTGCATCGCTGCCTGTAAACTCTGGCAGCAGGATAGTGGTGTCTTCTGTGGCCCCTTCCACCTTGGACTTCCAGTTGTCCCTGCGCCCCTTGTGCCTGCACCTCTCCACCCATAGGTCGCTCCTGTGGAAGCTGCATAGGGACACTTGGCCTCCTCCCCCTTCTGGCCCTCTCCCCCTCAGAGGAGGTGCCTCCATCAGAGAACACAATCCCCAATCCCAGGGTAAGGGAAGGCTGTCTGATACTTGGAAGGCCCCATGTTGTGTGAATCCTTGAAAACAACACTGAATCCTGAACTGAATCCTCTAAAAGATCTGAATGCAGCTCTGAAGTGAGATGAAGTTGTCCTGTTCACAGGAGCAACCAGCAGCAAGTGATATCCTGCACTTCTCACTAATCACATTGACAAGGTCACTGACCCCTCTTATCCCGCCCATGGATGAGGTTTTGCAAATTGTGGCCTGCCCGCCTGCCCATTCTGCCCATGCGACGGCCTAATAATCGCCCGGGCCACGTAAATTCAGAGACAATTGGTGTCTCAAGGGCCTTAAATGGCCACTTATTTAATGGCAGGCATGCCACCGTCTCCATTGCACGCCCGCCTAGTGAAATATCACGGGAGTGCACATTGACATTGGCACACTAGGCCAATGTCAACGCGTTTTATTTAACGCTCGAGCAGGTCAGGCAGCTGCCCATCGAGTTAAAATTCTGTCCATAGGGTTAGAAATTCCTCTGGGCATTAATTATGAAGCCCCAGGCTGGCCCGATATTGGGCCTCAAATTTCATTAACGTTTTTGTGCCGGGCTTTCCAGGGGTACCGGGCTAGAGCACTCAACAAAAGGGAAGATCATGAGGATTCTGGAGTCAGTGGGATTGGACTATCTCTGTTACTCTTGACTCAACAGGAAGGTTATTTTGTTAAATATCAGGATTTTGCAGAACACTAACAATGTTGTCTTTGGCAAATAAGTGAGAAACTTATTTAGATATTTTAACTCCAACACTTTTGCTGGCTCAGGATGTAAGTGTATTGCATGATATGGTTTTAATTTGTTTTTGGTTTGTGGTTGATGTTGGTGAGGTTATATTTATTATCCACCCCATTGGGCCCAAGATATTTTTAACATTAACCTTTACATGGTGGTTTATTGCTGACCATTCACAGAATTCCTCTGGCTGAGTATCTCTCCCTGATGACTTCAGACAGGTTATTCAATTTGAACAAGACAAGCTGAGTAATTTTTCTTTACAAAAATAAACACAGCATAAAGAAAATTTAAACATGTTTCCTCAACTTAAAAAGAGCTGCCACACAAACAAATATGGAAAAAAAATTCAAGGATTTTGTACGGAGCTGAATGCTTGGTCACCCGCTTATGTTGGTGGTACAGACATAAAGGTGGTCATTTTAACCATCAATACCAATGGGCCTGGGTCATGCAGGTATTTAAAATATTAAAAGCCTGAAACAGGAACTCAACCTGCCTGAACTTGCTCACTTCTGGTCCTGATCGGTGTGGTACAAGAGGTGGCTGATCAGTCCGCTGCCTGGAAAAGGGCCAGTCATTGAAACCTTTTAAGGAGGCTGTGAGCTTCCATTTTAACAGGATTCTGTTTTTAACCCAGTTGGTCGGATTTCTCAGGCTTTAGGAAATCCCAATGTAAAAAGGAGGTGAGAAGGGCTGAATCAGGTAAGTGCCTTTACATCACTGCTTCTTGCCCAAGAGCAGCAGGAGTGTTTAATCCAGGCCTGGCATGCTAACCTATAAACATGTCCCCACTTCACTGTCTACCCCACAAGCCCCATCACTTGCCACCACTGACTCTCTCTCATGATTACCGACCTCCGTCATGGACCCCCAATCTATACCGTGATCTCCGATCTCACCTGAACCAACTGTACCATATCAGGTTACTCACAACTGGTGGACTAGACATTCTGATTAAATGTACTTTTTTGTGATAAACCTGCTTTCAACTAAATTAATAAATTTACACAATGTCATTCTTAAAAATGTCAAGGAATGTTTTTGAATGCAACATTCTTTTTTTAGAATATTACATCCTAAAACGCTGCCCAATTAAATTGCTTCAAGGCGGATTTTACACATGGTGATATGCAAATTAGTTTGAAACAGAAATTTAGGGGCAAAAGGAATATTTCTGAAAATTAACACAATTTTGGCCATTAATGGCACCCAAAGCAGATACACTTGGTCAGCATACCTAAGAAACTATAATCTTGGAAACATTTCAATTTTTAATTTGATGCACACTGATTCCCAAAACATAATTTCAAAGAAACAAAATATACAGTGCCGATCCTAGAGTCCCAGGGCGTGAGGGGATCAGAGGTCTGATGGGAATGTCGGGGGTGGGGCAAAGGTGGAATTGGAGACCTGAGGCGAGGATCGGTGAGGAGTCAGAAACCTGGGTGGGGGTGGGGAATTGGAGGCCCCAGGGAAACTTCGATGGTCTGGGTGAAAAGGCCTTGGTGAGAGTAGAATGGAGACTTTGGGGAATGGAGGGGTGGATGAGAGGTACGTGGGGAAGGCCTTGGTGGGGAGGCGGGATAACTAATTGTGAGAGTCCCACAGATAGGCACCTGGATCCCAGAGGTAGGTATAAAGGCACTTACCTCCTGGATTCGCCAGGTCCTTATGTGGATGTAACTGTCGGGCTTCCCGAGGCTCAGAAAAACCGAATGATGACAGTTGCAGTTGAAAAGCTGAATGACAATGAGGCTTACAGCCTCATATTTAAAGTGCCCAATGACTTCTGGTTCCTATACTCTATACTCAAGGGCCAGGGTTTTCTGGACCTGCCATGGTGGGTTCTCCCATTGCGGAGGTGGCGAGCCATTCAAATCTCAATTGACTTCTGCAAGACTGGAAGATCCAATTGGTGGGAGGGGCTGGAAAATCCCACCCAAAATGCTGGAGCTTCATCGAGTGTGTTTCTTGCACCTCTCCATGTGGATTGATGGACTGATACAATTAGAACCATAGAACCATAGAAACGTTACGGCACAGAAAGAGGCCATTCAGCCCATCATGTCTGTGACAGCCAGAAAAAGATGAAAAATAAACTAAATAAATTTTAATCCTACTTTCCAGCACCTGGTCCATAGCCTTGCAGGTTACAGTGCTTCAGGTGCAGACCCAAATAACTTTTAAATGAGTTGAGCATTTCAGCCTCAATCACCAATTTAGGCAGATGTCCACCACCCTCTGGGTGAAAAAGATTTTCCTCATGTCCCCTCTAATCCTTCTATCAATCACCTTAAATCCATGCCCTGTGGTAATTGACCCCCTCACCTAGGGGGAACAAGTCTTTCCTGTCTAACCTATCTAGGCCCCTCATAATTATGTACACTTCAATTAGGTCATCCTTTAGCTTTCTCTATTCTAAGGAAAACAGCACTAGCCTATCAATCTTTCCTCATAGCTGCAATTTTCAAGATTGCAGTTCTTTACATTCTTGTAAATCTCCTCTGTACTCCCTCCAGAACAATTATGTCCTTCCTGTAATGTGGTGACTAGAATTGTACACAAAGTCCCAGCTATGGCCTAACCAGTGTTTTATACAGTTCCATCATTATAACCATGCTTTTGTATTCAATACTTAGCCCAATAAAGGAAAGCATTCCATATGCTTTCTTTACCATCTTATCCACCTGATCTGCCATTTTCAACGACATGTGGGCATGCGCTCCAAGGTCTCTCACTTCCTCAACCCCTCTCCATATCCTCCCTTTTATTGAGTATTCCCTTGCTTTATTTGCCCTCCTCAACTGCATTAACTCACACCTTTACGGATTGAATTCCATATGCACTTTCTGCCCACTCAACCAAACCATTGCTATCATTCTGGAGTCAACAGCTATCCTCTTCACTATCAACTACACGGCCATTTTTTGTGTCATCTGCCAATTTCCCAATCAGGCCTCCCACATTTATGTACAAATCATTAACATATAGAACAAACAGCAACAGTGAGCCCTGTGGAACACCACTGGAAACCATTTTCCATTTGCAAAAACATCCATTAACCTTTGTTTCCTGTTGCTGAGCCAATTTTAGATCCAACTCTCCACCTTCCCCTGTATCCCATGAGGTCTCACTTTTCTGACCAGTCTGCCATGTGGGACTTTGTCAAATGCCTTACTGAAATCCATGTAGACAACATCCACTGTACTACCCTCATCAATCCTCCTTGTTACTTCCTCAGAAAATTCTATTAAGTTAGTAAAGCATGATCTTCACCTAACAAAACCATGCTGACTGTCTCTGATCAATCCCTGACTATCTAAGTGTCAGTTTATCCTGTCTCTCAGAATTGATTCCAATAATTTGTCCACCACTGAAGTCAGGCTGACCGGTCTATAATTTTCTGGCCTATCCCTTGCACCCTTTTTAAATAATGATACAACATTAGCAGGCCTCCAATCCTATGGGACCTCGCCTGTATCTAGTGAGGATTGGAAAATGATCCTCAGAGCATCCAATATTTCCTCCCTGGCTGCCTTTAATAGCCTGGGATACAATCCATCTGGCCCTTATGACTTATCCACCTTCAAGGATGCCAGTCCCTCCAGTACTTCCTCTCTCACTATGCTTATTGTATCTAATATTTCACACTCCTCCTCTTTAACTAGAATGTCTGCATCATCCTTCTTCTTAGTGAAGATGGAGACAAAGTACTGATTGAGAACCCTGCCCACAGATTCAGCATCAACCCATAAGTAACCATGTATACCTCTGATAGCCCATACCCTTTCCTTAGTTATTCTCTTGCTCTTAATGTACTGGTAAAACATCTTTGGATTTTCTTTGACTTTTCCTTCCAATATATTTTCTTGTGCTCTCTTTGCTTTCATAATTTCCATTTTTACTTCACCCTTTACTTTCTATACTCCTCTAGGTTTTCTACAATATTAAGTCTTTTGTGGCTGTCATACACTTTCTTTTTCTGCTTTATCATGGCCTGTATGTTTCTGGATGACCAGGGGGCTCTAGATTTGGCTGTACCACTCTCTTTTTGTGGGTACATGTTTGCACTGTGCTCGTAAAAACTCACCTTTGAATGCCTTCCACTGATTTGAGTTTTTCCTTCTAATATCTGTATCCAGTCCAGTTTCGCCAGCTCACCTCTCGGCTTTGTGAAAGTTGTCTTCCCCCAATCTAGAATTTTCATTCCTGCTCTATCTTTGTCCTTTTCCATAATGGTGCTAAATCTATCTGTATTATAGTCACTATCTCCAAAATCTCCGCTGCTATTTCATCCACTTGCCCAGCTTCATTTCCTAAGACTTGTTACATGCTGGCTAAAAAAGTTCTCTTGAATGCAATTGAAGAATTTTGTGCCCTCTGTGCCCTTCACACTGTTTATATCCCAGTTGCTATTAGGGTAGTTGAAGGCCCCAAATATTACTGCCCTATTGTTTTTGCACTCAGAAATCTGCCTACATATTTGCTCTTCTAACCCTCTTTCACCACTTGGGGGTCTCTAGTACATTACTGGCAGTGTGGCTGCCCTTTTTTGTTTCTGAGCTCAACCCATATGGCATCATTTGATGCCTCATTTCATATCATCCCTCCACACAGCTGTAATTGATTCTTTAATTAATAATGCTAAAGCCCCACCTTTTTTATCCCCCTCCCTCACCTGCCTGAAAACTCTATACCCAGGGATGATGAGCTACTACTTTTGCCCCTCCTTAAGCCAAGTTTCCATTATAGCAACAATATCATGTTGCCATGTGTCTATGTGTGCCCTCAGCTCATCGGTATTATTTGCAATACTCCTTGCATTTACATATATACCTTTTAACACTGCCAAATTCCTGTGCTGTACACTTTTTAACCTGTGCTTCTTCTGTCTTTCAGGGTCACTCACTAATTCTCCATTTCCCATTCCCTGCTCTGATTTTGCCCTCAGGTTCCTATACCCCTGCCAATCTAGTTTAAACACCCCCACACCCCGCACCTCCCCCTCCCCCCGCCCCACCCAACAGCACGAGCAAATCTCCCTGTGAGGATATTCATCCCAATCCTCTTCAGGTGTAGACCATCCAGCTGTTACAGATCTCACCTTCTTCAGAACCAGATCCAATGCCCCAGAAATCTGCCCTCCCTCCTACACCGGCTTTCCAGCCATGTGTTTATTCACTCAATTCTCCTATTTCTACACAAGCGCATGGGACTGGGAGTAATCCTGAGATTACTGCTTTAAAGGTCTTGCTTTTCATTCTTCTTCCTAGCTCCCTAAAGTCTGCTTTCAAGACCTAATCCCCTTTCCTACCTAAGCCATTGATACGAATGTGGACCACAACCTCTGGCTGATCACCCTCCCCCAGAAGAATGTCCTGCAGCCGCACTGTTGCAACCTTGACCCTGACACCAGGAAGGCAACCTACCATCCTGGAGTCATGTTTACAGCCACAGAAACGCCTGTCTGTTCCCCTAACTAATGAATCCCCTATCACTACAGCTCTTCCTTTCTTCTTCCTCCTCTCTGGTACAGTTGAATCACTAGTGGTGCCACAAACTTTGCTCTGACTGCACTCCTCCGAGGAACCTGTGCCCTCACCAGCTTCCAAAATGGAAAACCTCTCTGTGTCCCAAGAGACTCATGCACTACCTGCCTACTTCTCTTGGACTGCCTGGTAGTCACCCATTTCCTTTCTGCCCGCAGGCTCCTAAGCTGCGGTGTGATCACCTCTCTGAATGGATTATCTACATAGCTCTTAGCCTCACGGATGCGCCACAGTGACTCCAGCCGCTGCTTGAGCTCTGACACCCGAAGCTCAAGGTTCTGCAGCTGGTGACACTTCCTGCACACGTGGTCATTTAGGACATCTGGAGCGTCCAGGACTTCTCACACATTACAGAGCATGCATTCGGCAGAACATGCCGACCTGTCCTGCCATGGCTTTAATTTACTTCTTTATGTTTACTTTATTTTATTTTGGTTTACTTCTATTATATTCTTTATATTTCTTGGCCCTATTGGTCCCACTTCATTTTAAACCTTAGGAATAAAATAAACCTTAAACGTTTACTAGATACCAGATATTCACCAGCCAGCTGGCTTCTTCTCCAACCAATCAAATTACTTATTTCCTGTGATGTCACAATTTGTTTTTTTTTCCACTCTCCTTACGAACTCAGTGCGTGCAGGTTCCGAGCAGAGGTGTCAGCTGTGGCTCAGTTCATAGCACCCTCGCCTTTGAATCAGAGAGTTGTGGGTTCATGTCCCACTCCCAGAAACCAAGAACTGTGATTGTACTCGAAAGAGTTGCAATCTGTGACTGTTGATAACTCGAAAGAGTTTCCGAGCAGCTGACAGGTCGGCTTCTCCGACTCCACTTCCCGAAGATGAGTGATTTAGGCCATGCTCCCAGGCTGCATTTATTCTCTCCTCACTCCGTGTATCTCCCACAGGTCCACTTCTCCAACAGTTCTTTCCGAAGGTGAGTGATGTAGGCTGTGCTCCCTGGGCTGTATATTCTCTCCCCACTCTGTGTATCTCCCGCAGGTCCACCTCTCCGACTACTCTTCCCAAAGGTGAGTGCCATTGTTACTTGACACATTATTATAACGTGCCAGTGAATGTGGCAACCTAGGATATATAGTCACATAACCATTAGTTCCTAGCTCTTTATGAATAATATAACAAAATAACAAAAACATTCCCCCTTTAAAAAAAATCTTGTCTTTATATCAGTATAACTTTTCCAATCATTAACTTTATTTTAAACTAAAGAAGATTAACAATCGGCTTTTATAAATAAATTGAACACCTTAAGAACTGTTATAAATTGTTTTCTTTTCCAAAAATATTATTCATGGTATCGCTTGGGTGCTGTGCCTCCATCTTGTCGATTTTGCATTCATTGCTCTCAGTAGTGAGTTGGCTCGCTGCTCAGGCAATGTTGTGCATATTGTTCCTGGTGCTGTGGGAATCATGCTTGATGTTCCGAATGCCGTGTCACTTGCTGGTGACATTGTTAATATTGCACCACTTGTTGGTGATGTTGTTTCTATTGTCTCACTGTTGTACAACTTGTTGCTGATGATGTTTCCTGCTTTTCCTGTTCAAGTGTAGACCAAATATGAACTCTGTTCCTTCTCATTTGCTTACCAGTTTCAGTCTCAGCTTCAATAACTTTTGCTGGGTCCCAAGTTTTCATAATTGGATTCTGTACATGTGCAGTTTGTCCTTTCAACAACTCAGACTGGGATTTAGTATGCTCATTGAAGTGTTGACCTCCTTCTACTTGAGTTGTTGTTTTACTTCCTCTTGCAATTGCTTGGAGGGCGTATCTTGCTTGGCAGAGTTGTCTTATATTTTCTCCATTCAACAGCTATGCAGGAGAAATTTTATGTCAGCCTTCAGAGGTGTAGATTGGAGTGATCATAAGGCAAGGATTGGATCTTCTTCTACCTCTCGCCATTTTGTAAGAGTTCTTTTGACCGTCAGGACGTGTCTTTCCAGAAACCCATTTCGCCTTGGGTAATGTGGAGATGAGGTGATGATGTTGAGCTCATATTGTTCTGCAAATTCCTTAAATTATCTGGGGGTGAATTGAGTTCTATTGTCACACGTTATTCTTTCAGGCATCCTTTGCTCAGTGAATAGAACTTGTACTGTTCTCAAATCTTTCATCCTTCAGATAAAGGGAAGCTTTGGGCAGAATTTTGCCCTCGGCGGGGGCGGGTGGTAGCGGATGGGAAGCCGACTGCCACCCGCAATTGGCACCGCACCACGATTTTACATGGGCGGGCCAATTAAGGCCCGCCCACCGTGGAACGCAAGCGGCAGCACTGAACACTGCCTGTGTGAGCGGGGGAGGAGGGCGAGTGGGCCTAGCGCAAACTTTGCACATGCATGTGAAAGAGAACTTCAATCTCCCTGAGGCACGGAGCTGCCTCAGGGAGATGAAGCGCTGTTTAAAAAAGATAATGAAGAAAATAAAAATGTCATAAAACTTGTCCCTTCCGGTGACTCTGTCACATGAGCAGAGACATGTTTTTAATTCAAGTGTGAAATTTTGATTTTATTTTTATTGCTTTAGGAAACCTCATCCAGCCTGTGGATGAGGTTTCCTAAAAAGTGCAAAAGCCGCTTGGCAATTTCGTCTGATTAGGATCATTAGGTTGGACGGGCAGCGTAAATTTGAAATTAATTACCTTTTTAATGGTTTTAATGGGCCTTTTAATTGTCGGCGGACGCACTGCTGACTCCAGCACATGCCCGCCGAAAGAAATATCGGGGGACTACACAATGACATCAGGATGCTTGCCCGACATCAACACGTGTCATTTTACGTTCGGCAGGGTTGGAAGCATCCCCGCCCGCTGAGCTCAATATTCTGCCCTTTGAGTAGTACGCAGAAACTATGCAATTCCATTCTTGATTATGTGTGAATAAGTCAGATTTCACGGTATGCCACAGCCTGGGTGGTACTTCAGTAGCAATCATCTCCTCTTTCTGTGTGTATTTTTGTACTTCTGGCATGCATGGTATGCAAGCACCTTTCTTTTGATGTCGCTGTTGATGCCTATTCAGTACACAAATGATCTGGCTCTGAACTTACAATTCTCTATTCATATGTGGCATGTATTTTCTGGAGAAGTCCTTCTTGCATTGTTTTGGATATGACTATTCTGGATCCAGCTAGCAGAACACTATCTTCTGGTGAGATGCCATCTCTGATAGACCAGTACTGCTATGTTGCAGGCTGTGTTTGCTGTGTTTTATCAGGCTATCACTGGATAATTTGCTGAGAGAGCATTTGTAACTCTTCCCCTTTGCTAGTCTCATTTCTAATTTGGCTCTGTTTTGGTGGTGTTACGTTCACTAGGTGATGGGCCTTTAAACCTAGATCTTTTATGTCATGGTTTACTGAGTAAAGCTGCAGCTTTTCATAACTGTTCAACCCAAGGAAAGCAGGACCATCAGTTTCAGTGACGTAGAAGAAGCAGTTACAACTTTTCCTCTGATTTGAGTTGTTCCTAGCTGTCTAATCTCAGTTCCCCAAATATGCTGTCAGCATGACTTTGCTCAGTTTCAGGGCACCTTTTTTTGGATACACATTTGCTTTCAAATTTTCAGGAAAGATCTTCTGGTATAATCTGAGTGGGATGATGTTACTCTGTGCTCCAGTATCAATCTGCAGCTTCAGGTTTATGGTTGTATGCTTATTTCTCAACCTCTTCCTAATCTGAATGCCTGTGTGAATGTATTTTCTCTAGAAACTGTCACATCCAGCCATTTCATGCAGATGTGTTTTGGCTTTCCACAAACTCTGCAGTTTGATCCATATGCAGGATGTTTCCTTTTAATTGTAAACTCTGTCCACAGCTCTTACACATCAACTCTACTACTTTTCTCTTGGCTTAACTGAAAATTAGCCATTTGGGTAGTTAGCATCTTCATCTGTATACTCATAGCTTCATATGCGCTGACAGTGTCTACAATCTGCGATATTTTGTGTTTGTCCTTTCCAAACAATTCCTATTATAATTCAGAGTATGCACAGCCCCAAATGAGCTGACAAAGCAGCGTTTCTTGTGTGTGCTTAAATTTACATTTTCTAGCTACATTTTTCATTCTTGTTATGAAATTGTCAATGGGCTCACCTGATTCCTACCTCTAAATTCATATCGGCAGATCCAATGATGTGACTTTGGCTAGAGATATGTGCTGAATTTTTTTTTTAATTCTGGGTTTCTGCCATCATTTTCATTTGGCTTCCAGTTATTAAACAAATTTAACCTTTTCTCTCCAGCCCACAATATGATGTAGCTGACCCATTCCTCTTCACTAGTACCATTTAAGTCAGTCCACAATTTTGTTTAAACTCAGCCTCACAATTCATTATGGGCTGAAGCTGTGCATTGCTGCAATGGCCATTTCATTTTTGCATGAATTATTCAATTTCCCACTCTCACTCTGACCATAATTGGGGTTGATAATTCAAACTAATACAGCATTAGATTTGTTTAAAACGTACTCACAGACCCCCACTGCCACCATGTTATGTCTTTTGGTTCCCATAAGTTAGAAATAAGCACACTTCAGCCTCAAAATGCTGAAACTTTATTGAGTGTAATCAGCAACTCACCAAGGCTCCTTGCAAACCTGCTACCTCTACCAGCTAGAAGGACAAGGGCAGCAGATGCATAGGAACACGATGACCTGCAAGTTCCCCTCCAAGCCAAACACCATCCTGACTTGGAACTGTATCGCTGTTCCTTCACTCTTGCTGGGTCAAAATCCTGGAACTCTTTCTCTAACAGCACTGTGGGTATACCTACACCACGTGGACTGCAGTGGTTTAAGTAGTCAGCTCACCAGCACCTTCTGAAGGGCAATTAGGGATGGGCAATAAATGCTGGCCCAGCCAGCGATGTCCACATCCCGTGAACGAATTAAAAAAAACCATCCTGCATCTCTCCATAAGGCTGGTGGAATGATAGGCTAATACATTTTTACTCAACACGTGACTGCCGAAACCCATCTGTTTCTCAGTTAAAGTTCTCCCTTTGTATATGTTTGGGATGCAGTTTAGTCCCCTAAGTTAATACTGGTTTTGAATTCTTACAAGAGCAACCATTTCTTGGCCCAACCCCATATGGGAAGCTCCCAAATTACAGGGGATGAAACTACTGAGAGTTCTCAATAGTTCTAACCCATTAGCCAGGCTGGATGCTGAGCAGCTTGGGCAGTCAGACAGCTCATCTCACCATATTTACACCAGTGATCATACCATGGAGGAAAGTCTGTACCTCTCACTCAGTTCAAATTTTCAATCATCAAACTGTAACAGCACTCCTATTGCAATCATTGAAAGGTTTTTTCCAAAAGATTCCGAAATTCATTTGTTCTAAAGTGAAACCTTCAAAAAATTGGCTGAAAAGACAGAAAAGAATTTTCAGCTACTATGTTGAACATACTGAGACAGCCAGGTTAGTTTCCCAGATCTCCACACTGGCCAATGACAAAAATGGCTCTTGGAATTCTGCACCCAAAAATGCATGGATCTGCTCCACCAAAGTGGGAGGACAATTCATTTACATATGACTGCTAGGTACCCATACCACTATGGGTGCCCATCAGAGAATGAAGAAAAGGGAAAAGTAGCAATTTTCAGTCACTAATGCAGCTGGAGCTCCTGGCACCTTAGGAAATTGTTTGCAAGGACGAAGACTGAACTTACATAATGGAAAATGCTTTTGGGGTTCAGGTCAAGGCCCAGGTCTAAATATTTGGTGGAGTCTCACTTATGCTATTTGGCAACATGGTCTCATTAGGCATACCAGAGATACCCCAGGCTGAATTTTCACCCCCATACTGGGGAGAAAACAGAAGCAGGCAGGCATGAAAATTCATCGTGCTAAATAGGATAGATTTCAAATAGATCTAGAAATTCAAGACTGGGCAACCATGAGGCACTGTGGGCCATCAACAGCAGCAGAATTGTACTCAACCACAATCTGTAACCTCATGCCCGGCATATCCCCCACCTCCTATTACCACCAAGCCAGGGGATCAACCCTGGTTCAATGAAGAGTGTAGGGAGCAGCACCAGGCATACCTAAAAATGTCTGAAACTGGTGACGCTATAACACAGGACCATGTGCATGCCAAACAGTACAAGCAGCAAGTGAGACAGAGCTAAGTGATTCCTCAACTGACGGATCAAATCTAAGCTCTGCAGTCCTGCCACATCCAGTCGTGAATGATGGTGGACAATTAAACAACTCACTGGAGGAGGAGGCTGCACAAATATCCCCATCCTCACTGATGGAGGAGCCCAGCACCGCAGTGCAAAAGACGAGGCTGAAGCATTCGCAACAATCTTCAGCCAGAAGTGCCGAGTGGGTGATCCATCTCGGCCTCCTTCAGAGGTCCCCAGCATCAAAGATGCCAGCCTTCAGCCAATTCGATTCACTCCATGTGATATCAAGAAATGGCTGAAGGCACTAGATACTGTAAAGACTATGGGCCATGACAATATTCCAGCAATAGTACCGAAGACTTGTGCTCCAGAACTTGCTGCACTCCTAGCTAAGCTGTTCCAGTGCAGCTAGACTATACTTTTAGGGATCATTTCTATAGTTCTTTACTTGAGAAATGTGTTCTAAAAAGGTTGGTCTACAACACTAGCATCTATCTGGCAATGTAAAAAATTGCCCAGGTATGCCCTATCCACAAAAAGCAGGACAAATCCAACCCAGCCAATTACCACTCAATCAGTCTACTCTCAATCATTTGTAAAGTGATGGAAGAGGTCATCAACAGTGCTATTGAGTGGCACTTGCTTAGCAATAACCTGCTCACTGGCACTCAGTTTGGATTCCGCCAGGAGCACTCAACTCCTGACGTCATTACAGCCTTGGCTTATGCATCGGCAAAAGAGCTGAACTCCAGAGGTGAGGTGAGGATGACTGCCCTTGACATCAAGGTAGCATTTGACCGAGTGTGACATCAAGGAGCCCTAGCAAAACTGGAATCAATGGGAATCAGGGGGAATTTTCTGTTGGTTAGAGTCATACCTAACAAAAAGGAAGATGGCTTTTGTTGTTGGAGGTCAGTCATCCCAGTTCCAGGACATTACTGCAGGAGTTCCTCAGGGTAGTGTCCTTCGCCCAACCATCTTCAATAACATCACCAATGACCTTCCTTCCATCATAAGGTCAGAGGTGGGGATGTTCGGTGATGATTGCACAATGTTCAGCACCATTTATGACTCCTTAGATACTGAAGCAGTCCATGCCCAAATGCAGCAGACCTGGACAATATCCAGGCTTGGGCTGGCAAGTAGCAAGTAACATTCGTGCCACACAAATGCCAGGCAATGACCATCTCCAACAAGAAAGAATCTAACTATCGCCCCTTGATGTTCAACGGTATTGCCATCACTGAATCCCCCACTGTCAACATCCTGTTGGTTACTATTGACCAGAAACTGAACTGGACTCACCATATAAATACTGTGGCTACAAGAGCAGGTCAGAGACTACGAATCCTGCAGCGAGTAACTTATCTCCTGACTCCCCAAAGCCTGTCCACCACCTACATTGCACAAGTCAGGAGTGTGATGGAATACTCCCAACTTGCCTGGATGAGTGCAGCTTCCACAACACTCAAGAAGTTTGACAACGTCCAGGACAAAGTAACCCGCTCGTTTGGTACCCCTTCCACAAACATTCACTCGCTCCATCACAAATGAACAGTAGCAGCAGTGTGTCCCATCTACAAGATGCCCTTCAGAAAATCACCAAGGCTCCTTAAGCAGCACCTTTCAAGCCCACGACCACCACCATCTAGAAGGACAAGGGTAGGACCACCTGCAAGTTCCCCTCCAAGCCACTCCCCACCTGACTTGGAAATATATTGCCGTTCCTTCACTGTTGCTGGGTCAATATCCTGGAACTCCCTTCCAAACAGCACTGTGGGTACACCTATGCCACAGGGATGTAACGGTTCAAGAAGGCAGCTCACCACCACCTTCTCAAGGGCAATTAGTGATGGACCAGAAATGCTGGCCTAGCCAGAAACACCCACATCCCATAAATGAATTTTTAAAAATTGACAATGTCCTGTTTGGCAGACCGGTCAGAAAAGTCAGGTCCTATGGGATACAGTGGAAGGTGGCGAGTTGGATCCAAAGTTGGATCAGCGACAGGAAACATAGGGTAATGGTCGATGGATGTTTTTGCAAATTGAAAGCGATTTCCAGTGGCATTCCACAGAACTCAGTGTTGGGGCCCTTGCCGTTTGATGTATATATTAATGATTTGGACTTAAATGTGGGAGGCATGATTGGGAAATTTGCAAATGACACAAAAATTGACCGTGTAGTTGATAGTCTGTAGTGTCCAGGATGATATCAGGTATGTAATGATGAAACTGTATAAAATGCTGGTTAAGCCACAGCTGGAATTTTGTGTACGTTTTTGTTCGCCACATTACAGAAAGGACAGAATTGCTCTGGAGATAGTCCAGAGGTGATTTACAAGAATGTTGCCAGGGCATGAAAATTGCAGCTATGAGGAAAGATTGGATAGGCTGGGGTTGTTTTCCTTAGAACAGAGGAGGCTGAGGGGTGACCTAATTGACCTGTAGAAAATTATGAGGGGCCTAGATAGGGTAGATAGGGAAGACCTGTTTCCCCTAGCTGAGAGGTCAATTACCAGGGGGCACAGAATTAAGGTGATTGATAGAAGAATTAAAGGGGACATGAGAAAAAAACTATTTCTCCCAGAGGGTGGTGGACGTCAGGAATTTGCTGCCCAAATTGGTGGTTGAGGATGAAATGCTCAACTCATTTAAAAGGTACCTGGCTCTGCACCTGAAGCATTGTAACCTGCAAGGCTATGGACCAGGTGCTGGAAGGTGGGGTTAAAAATGAGCATCTATTTTTTTTTTCTCTCTTTCTTTGGCCAGCACAGACACGGTGGCCTGAATGACCACTTTTTGTGTTGTAGCTTTTCTATGGTTCTACATGATGGAGTTTGGAAGAGCTACCCACATGCAAGCCTCAACTAGCCAATTGAGATTGTTAAGTCCTTATTACAGCTTATAGCCAGAGGCCCAGTGGAGTTTTCCATTTGGTTTGCGGGCCCCCAAGGTGTCAGGGACTATGTTAGCTACATTGAGGCGACGTCCAGGTGGCAGACCAGGTCGTCAATGCCCCAGGCAAGCTTTCAGGCCGTCCCCTGACTGCTCGGCCACAGCTGTAGCTGCAGGCTACCCCGTGGAAGGACACCCCCTGCACAATAGTGGCCTTGCTTCTGAGGACATTTTTTTCATTGAACCTTTTTAAAAATTGCACGGAACAATGGAGGCACTGTCTCTCCCGTTTATCTAAACTGCAGACTGTGCAGCTCTTTCTGAGCCAGAGACACTCCTTTCACTCCACCAGCTTCAAAAGCCCACCCACCATCCTTAATTGGACAGCGAACTTGCCCTCTGGCCACCAATTAGCTAATTTGGGGAAAATCAACGCTGAGTGTCTGTTCCCGATAATGTTGGATTGAGGCCATCATTTGACCCCAACGCATGGGTCCTGACGCAAAAACCCAAATCATGCCACATATTCCTGAGAGCTAGGATGTGGAATGGCCTGATGTTGGGAGTTCAGTTCCCATCGTCTCTCCTTTCACAACACTGGCCGTGAGGGTTGGAATGAGACACAGCCACTAGCAAGGGTCAACTAATCCCAGACATAAAGTCAGCACCTGGTGTATCCAGGCCCCAGCTTAATTTCTGTCCCTTTTGTCACATTCCTACGCAGTTACGGCAAGATTCCACTGGAAAGGCTGTAGATTTTTGAGTCCCTTTACTGTGGAAGTGAGTTTGACAGATTGATACTGTAGTTACCTATGCCAAATTAGCAATTAACTGCAAAAGCAAATTTTGAATCTGCAAGCGTGAAGTGAGTCATGACGATCACTTTGGAAGTTGTGAATGACGTTGAACACCAAGCACTGAAACGCAGGCAAGTGAAAATCTGACTGAAGAACTCAATGATGAAAATGTCCCTTCTGACCTCACGCTTCACTGTGCTGCACTTGATATTTTGAGTTGCCGAATCCTGTGAAAGTGTTCATGACAGAAAAAGGCAAAACTAACCCTGCCTCAGCAAACCCTCAGTCAGTTTAGAATTTGGCTTTCCCAGCAAATGGGTGTCTGAGTCTGGGCAAATTAAAAATGCAATTGCAAGGAGAGATGAAGTTGTTAGCTGAAGTGCTGCAGTGTTTTCACTTTTACAAATAAGCTTAAATCGTTTCAGACTCAGTTACAGCGAAGTGAACTGACTTACTTCCCATCCATGATTACCGCTGAAGAAAATGGATTTCTGGTCGGCTCATTCAACACTCAGGAAGATTGCTTGAAGTCCTTATTGGTTAGAAATGAAAAAAGGTCCTCAGATGAAAATTATTGAAGCCAATTCTGAAAGAGTTTTTAAGAGCTGTACATTAAGACCCTGCGATCCTTTTGTCTGATTTCTATTCTCGCTTCCACATATGTATGCAAATCTCTATTTCTCTTCAGCATGGAAAATGAAAGTATTGAATGGTTCTGACTGATACTCATATATCAGAGTTCTTATATTCATGCACAGCCAAGCACAATACAGATTCCAAAAAAAAAGGCTGTATTGTTCTCTATGCCTGATTGTACCTTATACAATGTAAGTGTATTTTTGTTGTGGCAACAGTGAAAATGTCACTGATCATGCCAATATTACTTTTAGTAATGGTATTTTAATACTTATTCACAGAAATTATTTATTTTTCTTATTTTTATATAAAAATCATAATCACTTTTAAATATTTATTTTTCAAAAACTATTAACTTATTGTTGGTATTATAAATTTTGGAGATTAATGAAAATATAAAAAAATTGAGAGCTGCATTCTTGTTGTCATAACTATTCAACAGGAATCTATGGTGTCAGTCACACTCGAGGTATTTTGATTTTAGACACCTGTACTATATTGTGACATGGACTACTCTTAAATGAAGAATGCAACTAATTGAACAGTTCTTTCAAAAAGGCAGCCAGGCATGATGGTTCAAATAGCCTCCTTCTGCACTGAATTGTTGCATGATCCTATATGGCTCTTACACAGTACATTGATGGGCTGACCTCTGTACAGCCAAAGATTCAGAGGGCTACCTTTGGCTTTGCTTTTCCAGGCCTGAGCTAATGGAAAGGCCCCTGAGCACCTGTAACTCTGTTCAATTTTCTTTCCATGGCTCTTGAACTTCAATATGCTTGGCAACCCTGGTGTATGGGACAAAAGGGAAAACATTGTCTGTAATTATTTGAGCAAGTTCTTCAGGGAAAGTCAATGTATTAATTCTCAATCACTTGAACTACCCTGACCTAATTTGAAGTAATGATGGCGATCTTCCAGATATAATAATACTTTCTTTTCAAGTGAAGACAGCATTACATTTTGATGCACTGGATTGGATTCTCCAGGCACTGTGGAGAGAGGGTTGGAAGCATTGAGGCTGGGAAAATAGCAAGGGGTGGAAGGGGGTGCGAGGGGGGATTTTACCTCAGCATGACTCTCTGATGCTTTGTTGCCACTGGGGGCCTTCCCAGGGATAAACTGCAAACTGGGTCAGCTGCCTGCTCCATGGAGATTAAGGCTCCAGTTAGGGGCTGTTTTGTATCAGTGCTGGTACTTTACCTATGTTAGAGTGCCCCTGTACCCACCACCTTCGAGTACGGAGGCAGTCAGCTCAGTCAAGCTATCAGAGCCAGAGGCTCCATACAAAAATTATGGGGCCATGGGGATGAAAGAGTACAGTCTTATCTGCCAAAATGTGAAGGGGTTTCCCCTCCAACCCAACCCCCTCCAACTCAATCCCCTCCAACCAATTTATAACTTTAATGCAGGCAGTTGAGGGTGCCTCCATGGTAAGGCATCCTTGTGTCAGCTTGCCTACCTTTGCAGTGCCCACCTCTCCCATTGGGGCTGCTGGCCTGATATTGCTGTGGGCCCTCTGACTGAGCCTGCAGCATTGGGATCCTACTCAACATCCTTGAAAGGACAGCGAATGCAGAGGCAGTTAAGTAGGAGGCCGCCTATCATAAGGCTGCGCTGGCAAACGCACTGACGACATGGGTGGGCCTGGGACCCCCAAGTGGGCCTGACATCAGGACCCTGATGCCTGCCTGAAAGTCCAGCCAATGTGTTTTAGAAGGGATCACATAGGAGGCTGGGTCTTACAAAACATTTAGTAACAACTGATTATATGACATCATAGAACCAAATTCCTTCTCTGCCACAATTGCCTGGATCATCAACAGCATAGGGCTTCTAAGTGCCTTTGATTGCACCTCCACACAGGCCAATTTCCTAAGGCTAAAGCAAGAGACACCATTTATGGCACCAGCGGGACACCGAGCACTGATACAGGTTAAGGGAATTTGCTGCAGTGACGTATTGCTGTGCAAGTAGGCCTGTGCTCCAAAGAAAGTTAAAAAGCCAACAATTCAGTGAGTATTTCTAATCTAGGCCATTTTGCATCGATTACACTACCAATATGTCCTGTCAAATGTTATGTCCTCCCCTAGAACCCTGCACAACATTGGCTGCCATAGATCCATGGACACAACATATTGCAAGGTCTAAAATTATGCAGAATTTGATGTGTGATATGTTTCTCTCAGCCCTCTATATTTGGGCAAGCACAATATGCACCCCAAGTCATTTTTTATTGGTAGAAAATGCCAGAAATGCCTTTGGACAGAAAGAGCTTTCTAGTGAATTGACAGTGGCTCTACCCCCACCGCACCCATTACCTTGTTTTCTGCCCTTCTTGGCCAAAGTTTGCTGACATAACCCACCAGGAGTTCAGTGCTAGTGGGTTCAGGTCAGTATGATTTTCATGAATATCAGTTCAAACCTAACAGATTTATTGGAATCTCCTTCACATGGTAGGTGATGTGATTTTTTTTTTAAATTTCAGAAAATATTTGATTAGAACTCTCATTAGAAGTTTGTGATCAAAGTGAATACTCACAGGTTAATGTGTTAATGAATCAACTGGACAATAGGAAACTGCGAGTAGTGAACAGTGAAGCCACCAAGCAGTCATTCGACTTCCACTGCTTGTAACATGTATAAATTCACTCACAAGCATATTGCACAAGTCTGACAGAATCATAGGCGTGATTGTGGCAAATGCTATTGGAGCAAATGGCTTGATTCTATGCTGTAAAATTCTGTGTAATCCTATGTAATACATGGTACTATAGCTTGTGCTATTGTTCACTAACAGTCCAATGAATGATAGTTCAATGAACTACCACACTTCACTACCGGTCAAAGGCGAATGGGAGGCAGCATTTAACACCCTGGTATTTGTTGTAATATGTCTCTAAGGGATTGCAGCATGACATCACTAGAAGCAAGTACAATATATGTTTCAGTTTTAGTTTGCTTTTGCTTTTAAACAGAGCATAAACAGGCAGCACTGCTGTTGATATATCTTAAAGCTTTATGCCTCCATATAAATGTTCCCATGTACCTAGTCTCAATAAATGAGCCCACAACATGTTTACACAATCCCTTGTGAGCGATTCATGCTTTAAATCATGACATGGTGTGAAGCAGTGGTTTCTTCTAAACAACATGGTGCTCAGCAAGATTCAGTATATGTACGACATGATGAACAGTCTTAGATCATGCTACATGACAGGAGACGACCCTCGATATTTTGGTCAGGCTGCAACAAAGCTGCAGCATTAGAGAGAATGTTGAAACCACAGCATGTTGACTACGGAGAAAAGCATGGAAGACATATGCTCCAATAAAAAGCTGGTAAGCAGATAGATCCCTTGTGATGAGGTTACAGCTCACAGCCTGTCAGTTCAATGGGACAATGTGTCAAGAGGACCAGCACCAGGTTATCTCAGTCAGGAAAGGCAAGTGACCAGGGTGTGAGCTGGATTGATAGTGAGCGTGGGAGAGTCAATGAAAAAAAGTCCGAAAAATCAGAGCAGAGAAGGTTTAGACTATGATGGGAGGAGCTTTGGAAAAGTACACAAAAGCACTACAGCGATACTCATCACAAGTACAATAGGAGAAGGTAAGTCAAAGGGATATTGTCAGAATGTCCATAAAATTCCCCAGTTTAAATTGGGATGCAGCTGACCTACTATCCAAATTGAAAATATTTAAACAACGTACACAGCTTTGGTTTCTTGATTCAGCTGTGTCTGGATCAAACAAGCAGGTCATAAAATGTAATTGGGAATGAAGATCTACACAGGCTGAAAACATCAGGATTAATAGCAGAAGAGTTAAAGGATCCCCAAAAGCTATGGTCTACATTGGAAGACCAGTTCAGAATCAGATTAATTCATTGGCTAGAGTTAATGTCATTTTGACAACAGCCCACAGAATACATAGGCCACTTTGTCAACAGATGCAGAGAAAAGGGTACATACATACTGTGATTTTTCAAATGCAGAGCTAGCAGACAGAATTGTTGAGTTGGTGATCACATTCTGGAAACATTCTAGAATGATCTGCTAGACAAGCCAAAACGCATAGCATCAGGGAACTACTCAAGGATGGATGTAAATATGAGGTGATCCTCACGAGTCAACAAAGATTACACATCCTAAGTACAACCCTAATTGTTAACGTGCTCACAGAACACCCAAACCTAGCAAGACATGTAGAAGGTGTAGCCTTCTACATGTACCAATGAAATACCCAGCTTTTCATCAATTCTACAAGGCATATGGTAGAAAGGCCCATTGTTAGTGCCAATGCACTAGAGCAAAGGCTGATGCAGCTGCAAAGAGCTATACACTGATCCAAATAGACTGTACACAATGAGTACATCCAGCAATAAGAATGACCATTCAGTATCCTGTCAGAAACATATACATGAGATGATTAACAAACCAGAAAATGATGATGATGCGCACGGTGAAATGAAGAGCAGTGGGCATATGTTTCACTCTGTCAATCTCATAGAAAACATAGACACCATCGCGCCATCCAAAGTGTTACAAGACAAACTGAAGATCAAACTAGACAAAACAGAGAAAGACAGAATAAAAGAAGAGTACAAGGGCACACAGACTGGTGCAGCTCAATTAAGTGTGTAAGGATCATCTTCAAAGATAGCTAGGTCTCTTTTCTTGTCCCCATACATTCCCAATTTCAATGCGCCAGGATGCATCTGTATCACCAATAACGTTGCTGTTGTGGGAAGAAGAAAGAAAGAACGTGACCATAATCCACACTCATTGATGCAGGCGGCACATAATGAAGGATTAATGTTTAACAGTCTGAAATGCATCATCAACATTCAGCAGATCAGTTGGTGCTGGCAGCCAAGTAAAATGGAGGATATTAAAGCCATGTTGGCTCCTTAAGATAGGGATGATCTTCAATGATGCCTAGGTCTCTTTCCTATACATTCCCAAATTTGCTCAAAAATCATTATTGCTCGGAGAATTATTGAGAAATGTTGTGTCTTTCCTGTGGCACGAAGACCTCCAACACCTCTTCAAAGCACTGAAACAGTCATTATCAGAAACATCGACATTGCAATTATACGATCCTAGGGAGACAACTACCCTGGAGATCGAGGCCTCACAGAAAGGTCTGGGAGCATACCTACTGCAAAAAGGCACACGGATTGCATTTGCTTTAAACGGTGGAAACGTCCCCTCCCGCCATCATTAGGATTTGTGGTGGGGGTGGGGAGTGGGGGGTGGGGGGCGGGGTGGTGGTAGAACAGAAGATATGGGCGGGAGGTAAAATAATCAATTTCCCAATGTCAGGCTATGAAGTCAGGATCTTCCTCTCCTGACATTCATGGCAGGTTGATATCGGGTCAGCTTTCCCACTGAAGCTTCGTGGGAACCCATTTTGGATTCCATCCATGCTTACTAAAATACCAACAGACCGGAATCATGCACCCCCATCAAATTTTCCGACCCACCAGCGTGAATTTACACCATTCCATTACCCGGCTGCACATAGGTGGCGAAGGAGAATTTTAGAGTGCTTATCTTACAGTCAGCGCTGCCTGCACCACTGGAGCTGACCGGAGGAATGGTGCGCGCTAAGACACAAAGTAGGTGTTTGAAGGAGCCAAAGAGCAGGGGATGGAGGGAGTGGGAAAGTAAGGCATGAGGGTGAAGGTGGGGGGGGATAGTGAGCCCAGAGTGTTTCAGAGGAAGGGGTTGGTTTAGCCAACATTGGAATCCTGCAGGGAGATTTGAGGGTGCTGATGATAGGGTGGGGGTGGTGAGTGTGAGAGGGCAAGCTGGGATGTGGTCGGGTGGTAGGGTCAGGGTTGGGTATGGTGGGTATAGTTTTCATCAGGAGGGTCATTGAGGTGGATAAGAATGGTTGCACAGATTACGGAAGTTGGGAGGATCAGGGTGGACATAGACACGGTGATTGGTGTGGGCTCAGTGAGGAGAGAAGGCATGTCAAGGTTGACTGTGATAGGGTTCAGGATGATGGGGGGAGGCTCAGTGGTTGCTGAGGGTGAAATGGGTGGGGGGGGAATGGTGTCGATGATGGTGATCGGGGGAAATTGGCGGGTGACAGGAGAAGGGTAAATAGTGATGGAGACAGTCTGATATGAGACATGCACCGCCTTGAGACAGAGGCAGTTCAAACCAAGGCCCTTGATGTCCAACTTCAAAACATCGAGGTGGGGGAGGGTCTTCTCGGGTGGGTGGATCTGAAGGCCAGCACAGCTGGACAACTAATGGGAAACCCTAATAATCATGTAGAGACTGTATGAGAGCTTTTTGATTTGAAAATCCTCACCGTCTAGTGAAGGCCACATGGCAGCAGGTCTGTCCCAGAGGGTTCTCATTACAATGAGATCCCAGCAAGGTATTGAGCTGCTGTACAATCTGAGTTAGGGAGGAAAAGAGGGAGGGAGGGGGATGCCTACAAGGGGCATGCTGGTGAATGGCAATCAACTCGCAACTGCAAACCTCCATCCTCCTTGGGGAATGGACCTGCCTGACATGGGATCATGTGGTTAGTCTTTCCATTATGACAAAGTCTCTGCATAGAGTCTTGAGAGTTTTGGAGGCAAGCGTAATTGTGTGAGTGGGTAGTCTTTTTCTTTTGCCAGTCATCACCCTTATCCAATAGCGATGTCTCCATGTGCAGTCATGTATTAGGGGAAGGAAGACCCACCCTTGGTCCCCCCTGGTAGGCATGGAGTGCACACCACCATTTAAACAACTAGCAGGAAGAATGAGTCCAGGAGACTTCCAATCAGCGCAAGCTAGCATATGTTTAGAAGTGCCAAAACTATGTACAATGCCACCAGTGTTAAATCAAAACTTCTTAATTTTCCTAACTCTGCCGCTACATCTAGGTGCTTCCCCAACATCCGCAGTAGAGGTGGAGGCAGCCTGATGACTACTATGCCCTGTCGTCTGTGATGCCTTTGGCAGGCATCCTATTGAGGTCCGAGGCCTGGAGGGCCCTGACCTGCTTTGGGTCTCCTGTTCAGGGGCAGCTGCAAACTTCTCGACCTGAGCAGCTGGAGCTGATGGGGTTACAGGCAAAGGAGATTGGGAAACCCTTGGAGTGTCCTGGGTGGGTGATCCCAGAGTGTCTGCCTGACACCTCCTCCATTTGGGTGCCCGAGGGTGACCTCCCTGACTCCTTGAGAAAGGGTACCTGGAGGGAGGTTGTGATGTCCTGTCCTCCTCTCATAGCCACTGCAGACGCTTACCCATGGCTAGAGGGGTGGAGTGCAGGTCCAAGCGCATATCAAGCAGAAACTAGGCGTTCTGCTGGAGCAGGGTCTCCATGGCATCTGCCATCCTCCTCATGGAGACTTCCATGCTCTCACATCCACATGAGAGAGCACGTGGACGGACTCCTCCTTCTCTTGTGTGAATCTGTTGAGGGCCTCTGACACCTCTGCCTGATGTTCCCCTGTGTCTCTTTGATGCTCTAGTATCTTTTCCATGGCTGCTTCCAGACTCAAACTTAGCAGAGGCCTCTTCTCCAGCAGTCCTCCAGATGCCAGAGACCCTGACTGTCACCACCCCCTCTTGCTGTGCACATGTGTCTTGTGAGGTGACCAGCAAAGTGTGAGCCTAAGCCTAAACTAGATCCATGACTCACTGAAGTGTGTGCACCTGGGCTAGTGGAGGTGGTAGGTGAACGCTGTAATGATTGTAAAGTAGTCCTCACCCAACTCCGCTGTCCTGCGGGCTGGGGCTTACTTCTAGTGCAGGGGCTGGTCTCACCCTCTTCCTGCTGGCACCTAGAATGGAGGGAAAAGAGAATGAGCGGCTGACTCAAACATTGCACTCAATAAATGGGATTATCTTGATTTTGAATCAGTCAAATCACCTTGATTTTCTGAGGTTCTCAGGATTATGCATACTTCCTCACAAGATGCTTGGGGGATGCTGACTTCACCATCAGCACAGACCTAGTCAAGTTCCTCCCCTGCCAGCCCAGCAGTCTGCTGCTTGAATTGAGTGAGGCCTGAGCTCAGGTATCCCGCCTCCCGTCTTCTCTGTCTCCCTTCTGTTGTGGGCCATCTTCTCCTGCATAAAGACATACAGGCTGCGGTTTTCTGAGCCCGCTGGTGTCGGGTGTGTTCAGTGGCCTGAGCGGACAATGTGGTGTGATTGGTTTCATGACGGCGTGAAACCGGTTTGGGATCGTCCGCTCAGCCCGCCGATGGCTGGAAACGCAGCCCGCCATCGGACATCAGGAACCTCATTGTAATACATTTGCATACCATTATCAGGCCAGCCCACTGGAGTTTCTGGAGGCCAGAAGTTTGCAGAGTCCGAGTCAGATGATGAGCCTCTGGCGCAGCAACAATACATCACCTGTCCTGCCATCACTATCATATTTAATTTAATTTATTAATTAGTTACTCTTGTATCCCTGCTCTTTACACTTGCAGAATTCCCCGCTCTTTACACTTTATTGTAATTATTTTTTTATGTCACAGTTGCTGGAGCTGCAAAGGCAAGCTCGGGAACATCAGGAAGGGATGTCCGCTGCACTCCTCGGACTGCAAAGCACAATGAGATGTGTGCGCGCGGCTGGGAGTCGGAGCGGAGCAGACCTACGGGAGACCGTTGGGAGCTGAGGCGTGCCTATAAATATAAACCGGGGATTCAAGTGAGGCCTACCTTGCTGAGAGTCGAAGCGGAGCGGATTTGCGGGAGACAGCCGGGAGCTGACAAGCGCATTGTTTCACTGTTTCAGCTACTGTGAGGCAGCAGCAGGAGGAAAAAAGCAAAAAAGCAACTCTGATGTCACAAGAAGCTAGTAGCTTGATTGGCCAGCTCAAAATAGTATACCTTGAGCGAGGGGTGAGTGGGAGAGGATAAAAGGCGCAATTCGAGAGGCCTACCTGCAGTGAGGCCAGCGGTGGAGTGATGTCATGAACCACAACGTGACTTGAGTGCAGGGAAAGCAGCTGATTAATGAATAAAATTGGTGAGCATTTTTAGTCTTTAAAGTAAAAGTACGGTCCTTAGTTTGTGCCTAGGTCTCCTTCCTTTTTTCTCTCTTTTTCTTAAAAATAGCTTGCTAAATATGAGAGTGATACTGGTGTAAAAAAAATAATTACAATAAAGTTTAAAGAGTGGAGAATTCTTCAAGTGTAAAGAGCAGGGATACAGGAGTAATTAATTAATTAATTAAATACGATAGTGATGGAAGGACGGGTGATGTGTTGCTGCTGCAACAAGTGGGAGCTGCTGAACACGTCTGTAGTGAGAACAGAAAATGCTGGAAAAACTCAGCAAGTTTAACAGCATTGTGGAGAGAAAAACCGAGTTAACAATTCAAGTCCGTATGAATCTTCTTCAGAGCTAAAGCAATAACATCCAAGATAATAGCATCCGTAGTGAGTGTTTGCAGCTCGAGGAACTTCAGAACTGAGTTGAGGAGCTTGAGTCTGAGCTGCAGATATTGCGCCACATCAGGGAGGGGGAAAGTTAATTTAGACACTTTGCGCTAGGAGGCAACACATAAAGAACACATAAACTTTATTAATTTTGTACAAAACGGACATGAAACTTCATCCCGCCAGCGGATGAAGCTTCATGAATAATCTGGAGCCCGCTGGGGCTCCTGGGCTGCCCGCCAGCCTTAAGGTTGGCCGGGCAGGTCTTTAAGTACTTTAACTAGCCTGTCAATGGCTTCAATTGGCCATTGACAGGTCGGTGGGCGGACAGCTGATTTCACTGTCTGCCCGCCTTCCTAAAAATTTAAATGGCCCAGGATGACGTCAGGGATTCCTCCCCACGTCATCCCACATCATTTTTCCCTCAGCGACCGGGCCCTGCCCCCAAATCGCTGAGGGGAAAATCCTGGCCGTGGTTACAAGGAGGTCAAAGCTGGGAACTAAATATCAGGGATATGTGACTTTTCGAAAGGACAGGCAGGAAGGAAAGTGTGGTGGGGTAGCTTTGTTACTACAAGATGGAATAAGTACGATAGCAAGAAATGATCTTCGACTGGAAGATGTAGAATCCATATGGGTGGAGGTAAGAAATAAGAAGAGGAAGAAGACACTGGTGGGAGTAGTCTATAGGCCCTTAACAGTAGCTATACTGTAGGACAGAGAATAAATCAGGAGATAATGAGGGCATGTAAAAAAGGCAGTATATTAATCATGGAAGACTTTACTTTTCATGTAGATTGGGAAAATCAAACTGGCAGAGGTAGCCACAAGCAAGAATTAATACAGTGTGTTTGGGACAGTTTCCTGGAACAATATGTTATGGATCTAACCAGGGATAAGGCTATTTTGGATCTGGTAATGTGTAATGAGGCAGGTTTAATAAATGATCTCAGAGTAAAAAGATCCCCTAAGAAACAGTGACCATAATATGGTGGAATTTAGCATTCAGTTTGAGTGTGAGAAACTTGGGTTGGAAACAACTGTGCTGACCTTAATTCAGGGTAATTACAAAGGAATGAGGGCACAGTTGGCTGGAGTGGATTGGGAAAGGAGCTTAGCAGAAAAGACGGTTGATGAACAATGGCAGACGTTTAAGAAAATAGTTCATGACACACAACAAAGATATATCACAGTGAGGAAGAAGGATTGTAGGAAGGGGATACACCAACCATGGTTAACCAAGGAAGTTAAGGATAGTCTCAAATTGAAAGAAAAAAAACATACAAAGTGGCAAAGCTTAGTGGTAAGCCAGGGGATTGGGAAAGTTTTAAAAACCAACAAAAGATGACCAAAAACTAATAAAGAAGGAGATAGTATATTTTGAGGGTAAACTAGCAAGCAATACAAAAATGGACAATAAGAGCTTCCTTAAGTACAAAAAAAGGAAGAGAGAGACCAAAGTGTACATAGGCCCTTTAGAGAATGAGGCTGAGGAAATAATAATGGGGAACCAGGAAATGGCAGAGGAGTTGAATAAACACTTTGCATCAGTCTTCATGGTAGAAGACACTAAAAGCAAAAATACTAAATAATGAAGGGGCAAAATGTGAGGAGAAAATAAATACAATAACTATCACTGGAGAAAAAGTACTAGGGAAACTAATGGGGCTAAAGGCCGATAAGTCCCCTGGACCTGATGGGTTGCATCCTAGGATATTAAAGGAAGTCACTACAAAGATAGTGGAAAAACTGTGAGTAATCTTCCAAGAATTGTTAGATTCTGGAAATGTCCCAGATGATTTGAAAACTGCCAATGTAACACCATTATTCTAAAAGGGAAGAAGACTATAGGCCAGTTAGCTTAACATATGTCATTGGGAAAATGTTGGAGTCTATTATAAAGGATGTAATAGCAGAGCATTTAGAAATACATAATATAATCAAGCAGAGTCAGCATGGCTTTGTGAAGGGGAAATCATGCCTGACAAAGTTGTTAGAATTCTTTGAGGAAGTAACAAGCAGGATAGATAAAGGTTTACCAGTAGATGTAATATATTTGGATTTCCAAAAGGCATTTGATAAGGTACCACGCATAAGGCTACTTAATAATATGAGCTCATGGTGTTGGGGGTAGTATATTAGCATGGATAGAAGATTGGCTAACTAATAGAAGACAGAGAGTTGGGATAAAGGGGGACATTTTCAGGATGGCAACCTGTAACTAGTGGAGAGCCGCAGGGATCAGTGCTGGGGCCACAGTTATTTACAATATATATTAATGATTGGATGAGGGAAGTGAATGTACTATTGCCAAATTTGCGGATGATACAAAAATAGGTGGTAAGGCAAGTGAGAATGACACAAAGGGCAGAATTTTCAGTTTGGCAGGCGGGCGCAACCAGCAGGTCTAGGGTCGGCCGGGGGACAGACCACCGAATGCTATCAGCCCCCAACCGCAATTTCATGCTGGCTGGCCAATTACCGGACAGATAGCATGAAACACATGCTGAAAACATCAACGCTGCCAGGCTAGGATCCGGAAGAGGGTGGGCACTGATGTCAATGCGGGCGCGAGCGAGCACTGAGAGAAAGCTCTCTGAAGGCAGAAAGCTGCCTTAGGGAGCTGAAGACCTGAAAAGCATTAAATAAAGTTTTTAAAACCAGGAAAAAAATGTCCAAGCATCACAATCAATCTCCTAAACATATATATGATAAAAATTCGGTCCATAGATTTTTCTTTTTCTTTCGTTTAATAATGGAAACCTCATCCCGCCCTTGGATGAGGTTTCGTGAAAAATGTAAAGTCTGTCTGGCCGATTCACACGTTTGCCAAACATAAGGTTGGACGGACCATGAAAAATTGGGGACAACTGAATCTTTCATCTCCTTAATTGGCCTCTTAATTGTTGGCAGGCACCCTTCTGGCTTTTGTGTGCGCCCGCTGACTGAAATATCGCACGAGCGCGGGATGACATTGGGACCCTCGCTTGATGTCATCATGTTCGATTTTGTGCCCAATCAGGAAGGCCAAAGAATCTGCAGAGGGATATAGACAGGTTAAGTGAATGGGCAAAAACTTGGCAGATGGAATATAATGTGGGAAAACGTGAGGTTATGCACTTTGGCAGGAAGAATAGAGGAGCTGAATATTATTTAAATGGAAAAAGACTGCAGAAAGCTGCAACACAGAGGGATTTGGGGGTCCTCATGAATCACAAAAAGCTAGCATAGAAATTCAGCAGGTAATAAGGAAGGCAAATGGACTGTTGGCCTTTATTTCAAAGGGTATGGAGTATAAAAATAGGGGAGTCTTGTTAAAACTATACAAGGCAGTAGTCAGACCACACCTAGAATACTGTGAACAGTTTTGGTCCCCTTATCTAAGGAAAGATATACTGGCATCAGAGGCAGTCCAGGGAGGGTTCACTAGGTTGATCCCAGGTATGGGGAGATTTTCTTATGAGGAGAGGTTGAGTAGATTTGGCCTGTACTCATTGGAGTTTAGAAGAATGAATGGCGAACTTATTGAAACGTATAAGATTCTTAGGTGGCTTTGACAGGGTAGATGCTGAGAAGTTATTTCCCTTTAGGACTAGAGGGCATAATCTCAGAGTAAGGGGTCGCCCACTTAAGACAGAGATGAGGAGCAATTTCTTCTCTCAGAGGGCAGTGAATCTGTGGAATCCTTTACAGCAGAGGGCTGTAAAGGCTAGGTCATTAAGTATATTCAAGGCTGAGATAGACAGATTTTTAATCAGTAAGGCAATCAAGCCATCATGGGGAAATAGCAGGAACATGGAGTTGAGGATTATCAGATAGCCATAATCTCATTTAATGGCGGAGCAGACTTGATGAGCCAAATGGCCTACTTCTGCTCCTACACCTTATGGTCTTATGGTTTTATGGCACTCAGCGTGATGAAGCGGCCAGGTGATGGGTGGGAGGGTGTATTTCCCGGGAATGCATAAATAATGTGGCAGGTTTGGGATGATACGGCATAAAAATCCGCCATCGTGGCCAACTGGTGAAATGTAGTTTTACCTGCTTGCTACCACACTTAATGCAAATCTTAAGATGATTCCTCCCATAGATGGATTATGAGCACATATGATAAAACAGCAGGTCGCAGGCTGCTAATTCTTCGGCTAATAACTGAGCTCATGACCCCCCAAAGTCCAACCAGTGAGGTATGTGATGGAATACTCTCCACTCACCTGGATGAGTGCAGCTCCAACAACTCTCAGGAAGCTGGATACCATTTAGGACAAAGCAGGCTGCTTGAACGACACCCCATCCACCACGCTCAACATGCACTCCCTCCACTACTGACATAGACTGGCAGCAGTGTGTACCATGTACAAGATGCACTGCAGCAACTCACCAAGGGTCCTTCAACAGCAGCCTCCAATGCCGCAAACTCTACCAGCTGGAAAGGCAAGGGAAGCAGATGCATCGGAACAGCAGCACTTGCAAGTTGCCCTCTTCTCTGCCCATGGCTGTGCCTTTACATCAAAATCCTGCAGTTGCCTTGCTAACAGCACACCACATGGACTGCAGCAATCTTATAAGGCAGTAGCCCACCACCTTCTAAAGGGCATTTAGCAATGGGCAACAGAAATACTCGCCTTACCAGCGATGCCCACAAACCATGACTGAAACACAAAATGAGTGATGATGTGAGTTGGGACAGAGGAAGGTTCAATAACCCTAGCGGTGCAGATGAGATCATTCCTCCGTTTCTTACACTACAAGGCAAGGTGGTCCTCCTCTGGACTCTACAGGTGCTGACCGCCCTGGCAAACTTCTCCCAGGCTGGTGTGGTTAGTTGGGTGAGCCTCCTGCAGCCATCCCTGGGGAAGAGGATACCCCGCCTTTCCTGCACAGCTTTCCAGAGCTGCTCCAAAGATGCATTGCTGAAGTGGGGAGCTGGAATTGTTGCCTTCTCCTGCTCATCCTTCTTCCAGGGACCTGGCGACACTAATAAGAGCCTGTCTGGGTGCCTTTGAAACATGATGCCCGGACATGATGGCAGGGCGGCAACTTAGTGCCCGCCCCACCATGAGACTTAACATGAAACATGCATGCATAATTAATGAGGCAGGGAGCGCTCATTTGCTTGTAAAAGCCCACCCCAATCCGTGGCTGTAATACCTATCAGTTCATACTTATTTATTTATATTTGTGCTATTAATTCAGCTGTTTTGTTACAGATGCTGCATGAATCCAGATACAGAGCCTTCAATTTTGCCTTTTTGCCATTCTTACAAACTCCAGTATAATCTGCTGATACAAGTTTGTATGCTCTGTCCCTTCCTGACATACTCTGCCTATTCTAACCTGTATTGCTATGCTGGTCTGTTGCCTTGTCTTTTCTTTCTAACTTACCAAATCTACCCTCCTATGATCCCTCCACCCCGCCAGTCCTAGATATGCTAGTCGCCAGAACGCTGCTCCCAGCGCAGTTCAGGTGAAGACTGTCCCAATAGGACAGCTCTCTCTTTCCCAAATACAGGTGTCAGTGCCCCATGAATCAAAATTCTTTTCTCCCACACCAATCTTTGAGCCATGCATTCAACTCTCTGATCTTATTTACCCTATGCCAATTTGCGCATGGCTTAGGTAGCAATCCAGAGATTATTACCTTTGTGGTTTTGCTTTTTAATTTAACCTCTAGCTGCTCATAATCCCCAAGAAGTATCCCTTTTTCAGTCCGATCCATGTCTTTGGTACCCTCATGGACCACAACAACCGGATCCATTGCCTCCCACTGCAGGTTCCTCTCCAACCCCAAGCAGATGCTCCGAACCGTTGCACCAGGCAGGCAACACAGCCTTCAGAACTCATGTTCTTGACTGCAGAGAAGAGTGTCTTTCGATTAACTATACTGTCCCCTGCTACAACTACAATCCTTTTAGCTCCCCCTCACTTGAATGGCTCCTTGCATCATGGTACCATGGTCAGTTTGCACATCCACCCAACAGCTCCTGCTCCACACAAGCTGCAAGAACCTCAAACCTAAGATAAAAGCAAAATACTGCAGATGCTGGATGCTGCTCTGAAAAAGTCATAAGGACTCAAAAATATAAACTCTTTTTTTCTCTTCACAGGTGCTGTTAGACCTGCTGAGTTTTTCCAGCATTTTCTGTTTTTATTTCAGAGCCTCAAACCTGTTAGACTGTTGCAATGGCTGAGTCGCCTTCACTTCTTCATTCTTGATCCTCATACCTGCCTACTCAAAGTCACACCAACCTATCCCTGGCCACAGAACAAAACTGCAGAGCCTAGCCTAAGGCATGTGACTGCCTCCTGGGACAAACTGCCCATGTAACTTTCCCCATCCCTGGTGCATCGCATTGTCCTAAGCTTGGACTCCAGCTCATCAACTCTGAGCCGAAGTTCCTCGAACTGCAGAAGTGGTTGCCATGGAAGACATTCGTGTCCACCAGTCCCTCATGCTCTACATCACTTGCCCAGCCATCTTTATGTTTTAACTAATTGCGTTTCAAGTGTTTTTAATTTCCCAGCTCCTGACTCATCAACTAATGACTCACCTTTTCTGTTACATCAAACTTCAAATTTCTTTGTGAACCCACAGATTCGCCTAAGTCCACTCTTTAAACTCTAGCCACTGTCTCACTGCTCCCTCTCAGGCTGGCTCTTTAAATATTCACCGCTGTCTTATTGCTCCCTCTAAGGCTCGACCTTTAAACTTTCATTGCTGTTTCACTGCTGTCTCTCAGGCTTGTTCGTTAAGCTCTTGCCACTGTCTCACTGCTCCCTCTAAGGCTCACTCTTTAAACTCTTGATGCTGTCTCGAGTGTTAATATTTCCTGAATCATGGCTTATTGGTTAAATGCATCACCTGGTGCAATACTAAGCCAGGAAAAGTCATTTTTAATCTTCAGGGTGCACTGGGTTGGCTGATTCGGTCAGGGTTTCTTGCTCCTGGTCATAATCCACTGATTGCTGCTAGTTCATGGACTTCAAGTGAGGCTGTGTTGCCACTGCCACCACAATCACCAGTAACAACAGTGTACTTTTACAACAACTGCTCATAGTGATATAGCAACGTTAACATAGAGAAACATCCTATGGTACGTTATAATACAAAATATGGCACCGAGTCACGTTAGGAGATATTAGGTCAGGTGACCAAAAGGTTGGTCAAACAGATAGGTTGTAAGGAGTGTCATAAAGGAGGAAAGTGAGGTAGAGAGGGAGAGAGCTTTAGGAAGTGAATTCTAGAGCTTAGTGCCTAGGCAACCAAAGCATGGCCACCAATGGTGGAGTGATTTAAATTGAGGATGGACAAGAGGCATTATTAGATATCTGAGAGGGTTGTGGGGCTGGAAAATATTTCAGAGGTTGGGAGGGGTGAGGCCATGGATGGATATGTTAAAAAAAGAGAATTTTAAAATTGAAGTGAGACATACACATAATAGTTCATCAACACTCATTATCAAGGCTGACACATGAAGAAAGACAACGGTAATGTCAAATCCATGAAGGCATAACTGACAAAAATCAGTGCCTCAGAAGAGAATAAAGGGAAAAGATAGATTAAATCATTGGAAAGTGCTTCAGCGTTCAAGGAAAATACTATAATCAATTCTAACTGTCTACATGTACAAAATGACGACATATTGCAAGGAAAACTAAGTTTTCAACTGCAGTACAGTCAATTTAATTTCTTTTTGATAATTGTCTATTAGAGGTCTTTTCTAATACATCCAACAGGTTGAAATGTTACAAAGCTTTTTTGTTTCAATTATGTTGGTGACTCAAGTGTTTATCCTGTCAGATTCGCTATTTTAACAACTTGTTAACCTATCAAGCAATTTTATTTCTTACAGTATGAAGATTAAGCCAAAAAAAATCAATTTTAAGTAATTGCAATTCTTCCTAATATAGCCCTTGTCAACAGAATGCACAGCTCTTGCTGCCAGTAAATATCTCTTGAGTTTTCTAAGAGCTCATCACATCTTGTGCTTGTGCTGCTTACAAGCCCTTAGGCACATTAAACTGTGCAGCTCTCCTGGAACTTCTTTGGCTTTGCAGTTAGCACCTGTGTGATACATTTTCTGCAAAAATCTTTGTTTTGTTTTCTTGTTCAATAATATCCCTTGTACACTTTGCTCATGTTCTTAAACAAAATCTACTTTATATTATACTAGATGATCAGTTACATGGAGCATGGATCATAAAGGGATTATGTAAATCAGGGATCAAAACAACCAAATAATGTAGGAATGAGTCAGAAATAATCTAGGATTTTTGAGAACCTGGTAAAATAAAAGCCTACATTTGGTTATCCCAGTCGGCTCTTGGGAAGCCAGTGAGGTGCTCTGAATAATTTAAGTTAAAAATATTTCCTTCTTAAGGCAGGACGAATAGTTATGCTCCTCTGGGTCCAAACATGTTAAGGATAGGCCCCTGCTGCTCTGACATCCTCTTCCCTGAATTCCCACATGCCCTCAGTCACAAGACCCTCAGAAGAGCCCTTCCTAGCAGACTCACCTTAATGTTGGTAGATTTCTCTTGGTGCTGCCGTGCAGACTCTGGGCCACCTGGTCTTTGTTTTCCCAACACCCCCTGCCTTGCCCCGCCAGCCAAACCAGCTGGCCACCCCCCAATCAAGCGCGTAAATAATTGACAGCATTCAAATGAGGTCCAGCAATGAAAATCTGCTTCTGCTCCAGTAAGACTCCAGTACAAAATTGTCATCTTGCTGTTCTTGCTGGGTTCTCAATGGGAGATAAAATCAGCCCTTATATCTTCTGCTTTTTAACATATTTGTTGTAACACCGCTTTCATTAAGTTAGGGAGGTGAACCAAAAATAAAAATAGCATTTTGGGTATAAATTGCTATTTATAATATGCTAGTTCGGCCATGTGTAACTGAACTAACTCATAACTTATGACCATAGTGATGTAGCTTTGATGTGTAAAACATGATTACAGAATTTTAATTGCAATTGTACAAGTTTTTTTTGGACATTCAGCATTCTTGACTGATTTGCTATCACACGGAGCACATTTCAGTAATGAAAATACTTGTTTCTTAAATACCAATCTTTTCAGCCATTGAAATCTATCCACGTAGCTCAGGAGTCTTTTTCCTTACAGATACATTGCCATATACTTCATCTCAGATGTTTGTTTGTTCATGCACAATTCCAGAAGCAAATCAATATCTGACATTTTCAATTAGTGGGAGAAACCTTGCAAGGGTTGATGGCTGAAAAGAACATGCAAAACATCTACACACTCATACTTAACAATATAACTAGGCACTTAAAATTAGCATTGATGCTTATGTTATTAGGTGTTTTCCTTGGGGTATTTAGCAATTTACATTTATCTGGACATAGTAATTCTGTTGACAATAGTTACAAATAAATGTAGGGAGAATGTTAGCCTATCAAATATTTCTCCTTCAGTAATGCTAGGTCTTATTTTGCCACACAGGAAATGACCAGAAGCAGAGTGCCCTGTGCCTGGTGCACACACTCAGCGTTAATACTTTCCAATGGGCTTCATTAAAATAAAATACATGCACACCAGATACACTAGACCTTGGGACTGTTGCGTTTTTATAATGATATAAAAGCACCAATCGCTCATAAGGAATTGTGTCAATGCATTGTGGGTCCCTTTATTAAGACAAGGCACATGAGAACAGATATATATTGGCATAAAGGTACCAGCAGTAGAGCTGTTCTGGTGGGTGTGTGTGTGTCTGCTTAAAAGCAAAAGTGAAACTAAACTGGATCACTGGATATAAAGACTTCCTTTATAGTGAAATCATGCTCCCATCCCTTAAAGGCGTATTACAACTGGAGCGAGCAGGGGGCACTACTGGTGCTTCAGGAAAACAGCAGAAAGTCTCTCCATTTTGCTATCACTTCAAGCCATGTACTGGTGGGTAGGATGCTAAACGAAACTTGGAAGAATTATTATCCAACATTTACCTGGTCCCATGTGCATGTTTTTTTTTGTTAAGTTCACTACTGCGGGAGATGAGGAGGGCTAAATTGAATGCCCCTATTGTGATTGTGATACACCATTACCCCCCCCGAGTCCATTCAAAGTAATACTGTCTGCTAATTATAATGATTGCAGCCTGGTGCTGCACATACCGCTAAGTGACTGCACACCTCAGTAGGGGACCCAAGTTCATGCAAAGCTAAAACCATTTAAAGCAAGATTGTACCTCTTAAAGGCAAGCTTTATTCTAGCTTCAACAGGAGCTGGAATTGCCGAAAGAAGAGTGGAAAAGTAAGAGGAAGCTACAGAAATGGCAGAACAGGCCAGAGAGTGTGCCCAAGCTTTTAGGATCATGCACTCTTGGCCTTGGTGTGTGAGGAGGACAGGAAGAGAGGGTTCCTCTCCCCTCAGCTGTCAGGATGCCCTCCAGGCACCTACTAAGAAGCCAGTGGGTGAAAGTAGTCCCAGCAGTCAATGCCAGCAATCAGGTTGCAACAATAGCTCACAGAGACTGATTTAAAATCTCACCTTTAAGTATTTTTTTCCTTTATCTTCATTTTAATATTTGTATCTGTATTTTAATTCATAACTTCATCACTTTTACTTAGGTAACTTTCAGCAGCAATTTTGTAATGAACTAACCTTTATTCTGTTTGAGAATTATTTTTAAATTGAACCACTCACATATTAAAAGGAGGCTACACACACACACACAAATTCTGAGCTCATGGAATACTTTGAGGAAATGCCTTTTTTGTGGTTGTGACAAACACAAACAACTTTTTAGGACATTCCATTGAGAATACATTAAAATGCAACAGATCTTTCCTGTAGATTTGAAGGCTGATATTGCCTAAGAAACTGGTCCTACCATTTTCTTGGTTAGTAAATGGACATTCGCAGCATGATGGTGAGGAGAAACCCATTCAATCACAAGAAGGTGCAAGTGGCTGAAGCTTTTCTGCCTGTCGGGGGGCGGGCCCGACCCAATCTCCGGCGGGCGGGGGGCCGATCCCCGCCGGAGAAGCGGGCCCCGCCGCCATTTTATGTGGACGGGCCAATTAAGGCCCACCCAGCATGACGTCCACCGGGAAGTGCTAAGCGCTTCCTGTGCGGGCAGGGGGGGGTGGGATTCCCCAAAAGAGAGAGTGCGCTCTTTTGCACATGCTAAGTGCTGCCTCAGGGAGATCGCTTACACTTTGAAATATATGAAAAATAGAAAAAAAAATTCCCTAACATGTCCCCTTCATGTGACAATGGGACATGTTAATAATTTACATAATAACTTTATTGAACTTATTAAAACCCTACATGGTACCTCATCCCGCCGGTGGATGAGGTTTCATGTTTTATCTATTTGCCGCCCGGGCTCCTGGCCTGCCCGCCAACCTTAAGGTTGGATGGGCAGGTCCTTTAATTGTTTCAATGATCCTGTCAATGGCCTCAATTGGCCGTTGACAGGTCGGTGGGCCCGCAGCTGATTTTGCTGCGCGCCCGCCTTCCTAAAAATTTAAATGGGCCGGGATGATGTCGGGGGTTCCGCCCAACGTCATCCTGCGTCATTTTACCTGTCGGCGAGCAGGCCCCGCCCCCTGTTTGCCAATGGCAAAACTCTGCCCATTGTGTGTCAATACTCAAGTCACCAGGGACCTATTGTGTGGACAATGGGAAAACAAATACTATGGTTGTCTAACAGAAACCAGATTAAGATAAGGAACATTTAGTAACATACATTTTGAGTATAACCTCTGGCAGTCAGTCAGTCTGGGACACAGGGAGACTCAGGTGGAAGGAGATCCAGCCCAGCAAAGGAAGGACCCTGTCAAACCCACCAACAGGCAGAGGAGTGGTGTAGCTGTTTCCCTACTGATTGTGGAATCAAACCAGATCTTTGCTACAGGGGCTCAACAGCACCCCAGCTAGAACAAAGCTAGAAACCTGCTGCTACAGATAATAAGTCACTGCAAATTTGTCACCATAAGTGTCCAACTTCCATTTCTTCAGTGAACTAAAAGGGAATCATCGGGCCTGCAACATTTCAAGCTTCCATCTAAGTGCATGCCACTACCTTTTCTTTTGTGTGTATATGTGTGTGTGTCTGTGTGAGTAGATAATATTGTGAATACATTTGGTGCTGGGAAATAAACATTTATTATTTTTTAAAAACTTATTAGAAAAGCTGCCTTTGTCTGTTCTTGAGAGTCACGGCACTCAAGTGGTTAAAGCCCTTTTTTTAATACACATCTATTTTTGGTCAATTGAGAAGTGGGAAAAGGGGGGACTATCCTACTATCTCTCCTCTGTCTGTAACAATATGCTTGACCTCACCCTTACACATTTAACCCTGCCGGAAGCCAGACACATATATCTGACAGCTTGCACACACTGCCAGATATTCAACTGTGAGAACCATATATAATTACATTACAGCACACTAACTGACACATTTCCCCTTTTTTTGCAAGGCAAGGTGGCTCAAAATAGGCAGCAGCAGTAGCAGGAAAAATGGCAGGAAGCAGGCATGGCCACATGTTCTGACCCACATGGAGGAGACAGTGCAGGGAATAATTGTAGTCATCATTATTGAGGCTGTGACCAATGGCCTGGCTGAAACCATTGAGGGTGACCAGATATTCCGGCCTAATGTACCTTCTCACATCCCACTTTCTCCTCTTCCTGCAACCTGCTATGATTATATCATCTGAGATGGTTTAACCATGCACTTCTTGTTTTCCCCCTTTTACTCAACTCATCCCAACCCATCTCTTGTGCCTTTATGCTTTCAGATTCCCAAGAACTGCCACCTGTAAACATTCAGAGATAGGGGAGGCTGAAAGCATAGATGAACTAGGTCTGGAGAAGGTGGTAGTGTAGTGGTAATATCACTGGACTAGTAATCTAGAGGCCCAGGCTAACACTCTGGTGACATGGGTTCAAATCCCACCATGGCAGCTGGTGGAATTTGAATTGAAGTAAAAACCTGGAATTGAAAAGCTAGTCTCAGTGCTGGTGACTATCAAACCATTGTCAATTGTTGTAAAAACCATCAGGTTCACTAATGTCCTTTAGGGATGGAAATCTGCTGTCCTTATCTGGTCTGGCCTACATGTGATTCCAGACCCACAGCAATGTGGTTGACTCTTAACTACCCTCTGAAATGGCATGGCAAACCACACAGTTCAAGGGCAATTAGGGATGGGCAACAAATTCTGGCATTGCCAGTGACACCCATACCACATGCAAGAATTTTTAAAGATCAAGACACAAAGAAGGAAGAAACACTGTCACTCAATCCAACACTCTCAGCCACCAGCTCAGATATTAACCCTGCACAAAATTTAGAGGATAGTATAGAAACAAGATCTGCACATGGTGAGTGGGCTGCAATCAGGCCAGAGGGAGAGGGAAGCACTGCTGGCAACAGATTAAAAAAAAAATGGGTTTGTACCCCAAAATGCTTGGTGCATTGTCAGGCCTGCCAGACTGTTGTCACTGTCAAGGAGCATGGAAGCTTCCATCTCCAAATTGGCACAGGGATCAGCACAGGGGTTGGGGCCCCTTCTTTTCCAGTATGGAAGTGATGGCCAACTCCATGAGAACATTTGCAAATCCAACCATCATGTAATGTCTGGTGGCTGATATCTCAGCTTCCATTGCAGCACAAGCAGAAGTCAGCCAATGGTTGGGTGCTGCAGCGGAACCTCAGACTATGATCATGAAATCTCAGCTTGTCACTGTGCAAGCCAACTTGGTACCATGCAGGCTCAGACCTTTGCTATCATAGCTCAGACATCAGTGCTCAAAGGGGTTTTTAGGGTCTCACTCCTTTCAGGAGTACTGCTCTCAGGATAACAGCAGTTGTCCTCCTACCACTGCCACTCCATCAGTGCCCCTGCTATTGCTTGTCAGCCAGCCAGACAGCCCAAACTGCTGCTGCCCATATCAAGATGGTTGCAGTCCAAAGCTGCAGAGGAGTTTTGAAGTCTCCAAGCACCCCTGCACTCTATTCCCATGCAGAACAGCGGGAGTGCTGAGGCTCAACCCCTTGAGAGTGGCATTGGCTCCATCTGTTCCAGTTCTGGAAGTTCTATGGCAAAGCCCCTGCAAATAGTAAAGCATTTTGCAGCCAAGTCCCCACCAGCTAAAATACTCAATGAATGGGTGCAAAAGCAAGACTAGCCAGAAATGTAACCTAATGGCAGTGAGAGTGCCTTTAAATAGCAATTGTGAAGGCCGCTTCCTAGCTTGTTCCCGCCATGATTTGATAAGTGGGTTCAGAAGGTGACACTTCGAAGCAACTTCTCAAAGGGTCCGGATTCAGGTGGGAGCACCCTTTTCAGCATATTTTAATGATGCCGGCATTTGTTTCAGATGGCCAACAGAGAGACAACGTTACAAGCACCCCAACCAATATGGCATCATACATACTTCTGCTGCCATCTGATGTTAGATGTGCTGCAAAATTAGACTTTATTGTTCTTGTTTCGGACCTGAGATGCAGGCAAATCATATAACAAGGTCGACCCTATCGTGTTTCAAGGGCAGATGAAACATAGGGCAGAATTTTACGAGTTGGTGAGCGGGGGCAGGGCCCACTCGCCGACGCATAAAATGATGCGTGGTGATGTCGGGGGGAACTCCCAACATCACTGCACCCAATTTAATTTTTCAGAAAGGCGGGAGCACAGCAAAATCAGCTGCGTGCCTGCCGACCTGTCAATGGCCAATCGAGGCCATTGACAGGTTCAATTAAGCAATTAGAGGACCTGCCCGTCCAACCTTAAGGTTGGCGGGCAGGCCAGGAGCCCCGGCGGGAAGGAGAAAAAACATGGGCGGGATGAGGTTTCATCTAGGCTTTAAAAAAATTTCAATAAAGATTGTGTAAAAATTATGGACATATCCTGACTCAGTGACAGTGTCACATCAGGAGACATGTAAGGGAAAATTTATAAAATTTTTCTATTTTTGTCTTTTTTATATTTACAGGCGAACTCCCTGAGACTGCACTTAGCCTCAGGGAGATGAGTGCACTCTTTTGTGCGCATGCACGAAAGAGCGCACTCTCGATTTTGGGATTCCCCCCTGCCCGCACAGGGAGCACATAGCGCTTCCTTGCGGACGTCACGCCGGGTGGGCCTTAATTGGCCGGCCCACGTAAAATGGCGGTGCACCCCCGATCGGGGGCGCCGATCGGAAGCACGTCTGTGCGCATCCGCCCTTCAACTTCCCCCCTAACGGGGGGAAAATTCAGCTCATAGAGTTTGTTGTAAAAAAAATGGATAGTTGAAAAAACGACTTAAATTTGAGGTAACCCAAAGGTTAATAGGCAACTGGACAGAAGGTGACTTCTGCTTACACTTAAATGTACTTGCTGTAAGTTAATGGGAGAGCAAGCTGGCACAAAGGTCAAGTTTTCTAGTTAAACCACTCCTGAAGTAACTAATGAGCCATCCAAGGAATTGGTTTGTCGCACAACAAAACAGACTGTGATCGAAGGGAGGAAGAATGTGATGGAAAGAGCCTCCCATCAGTGACAAGTGCAGAGTTGGTAAAGAAGGCAACTGAGGAAAATGACCGAGAAAGTTTTCTTATTCTGTGCAGAACTCATCCAATTAGAGAAAAAAAAATGTGACTTTGCCTTTTCATTTTCCTAATGAGAAAATTCACTTTAGCTGGAAAAATACAAGCAAAACGCTTTGGGGTAAACAGTAAAATAAATGAACAATTAAGTGGTGACAGACAGAAAAAGAATGAATGCTGAGTTCCACAGATCGTGCAATATTTGCTCTTAAACTGCCTACTAATTGACTTGAGGCTGAAGCACGAACTAATTCAGCAACTTTATTAGTAAGACATGTGGGTTGAATGTTGTGAATGCATAAATATGTGGACTGAGGAAAGGCTATTTATTTCACTTTGTTGATCCTGTAATTTAGCACCCTCCCCCACAACTTCACTGACTATTTATCATTTTTAAACCTCAGGTATCAGTCGTGGCTTGGCAGTGGCACTCTTGTCTCTGAGTCAGAAGGATGTGAGTTCTGAGCGCAGAGTCTAGTCTGACATTTCATTCCTGTACTGATTGAGCACTGTACTCTCGGAGGTGCCGTCTTTTGGATGAGACATTAAATTGAGGTCCTATCTAAACTCTCAGGTGGATGTAAAAAATACCCCATGCCACTATTTTAAGAAGAGCAGGAGTATGCTTTCAGTGTCTTGGTCAATAAATATCCTTCAACCAATATCACTAAAACTGATTGAAGAGATTGGTTAAGATGTCTAGGCGGACGCAGAGATGGCAATGGGCAATTAGCCATGTCTGTTGACTGCAAGGCAGACAGCAAAACAATTTATGCTGTCTGCTGTTTTAAAGGATTTCTACATTCAGCCATTTCTCCCCTTAATGTTGATGAGGCCCGAACATCAGCAGGGAAGCCATTATCACAAGTGTCTAGTGTGTAATATGTCATTAAGGGATATTACAGGCTGTACTCAATAGGTACCTTCAAGCAATAAGAATGATCATGATCTTATTGAATGGTAGAGCAGGCTCAAGGGACTTAGTGGCCTACTCCTGCTCCTAATTTGTATGTTCGTATGACCATCCAGTGTCCAGTCTGAAACATCCCAAAACCAGAAAATGATGACGATGATGTACAAAACACGACGGAGAGCGGCGAACACAAGTTTCACACGTCAATCTCTTGAGAAACATAACTACCGTCAAACCGTCCGAGGTGTTTGCCAAGATTCAAGTTATCTGCCCTAAGAAAGTTGGCAACCATTCATTATGTGCCAAAATTTACATGGGCAATCCCAAAATACTAGTCTGCAAACTCCAAAAGACATACATTCACTGAAGTGGAAGGCCATGGCGAAACCTACTGCTGTGAAACTTTCAGTGTACAATGGTTCGTATGAATTGCCAGGGCCTGTCCAACCTTGCCTCATAAGACAATTTTCCCATTCCAGGTGTTAGTCGAGTAAACCTTCTCTGAACTGCTTCCAATGCATTTATATCCTTCTTTAAATAAGGAGATTAATACTGTACACAGTACTCCAGATGTGATCTCGCCAATGACTTGTATAACTGAAGCATAACCCCTCTACATTTGTATTCAGTTCCCCTGGCAATAAACAATAACATTCTATTAGCTTCTACACAGCTTCTATTCCATTACTTGCTGTACCTGTATACTAACCTTTTGCAATTCATGCACTTGGACACCCAGATCCCTCTGCATATCAGAGCTCTGCAATCTCTCATCGTTTATATGCTATGCTTCTTTGTTATTCTTCCTACCAAAATGAACTAATTCCATGTGCAGGATCTATAGTCCTGGAGTGCAAGTACAATCAATCCTCCTGAGTGTTACAGATGTCCTACACCATGGAGACTAAAGGCCTGGCAAATGTTTACCAGCATGCTGTGACCTCGCACTAGTGACAATCCATAGAATCAGTGAGACCTCATATGGCAAATCTGTTGAAATACGGTCTGGGAGGCTTCTTAGTCAAACAAAATTAAATTTATTTACACAAGAGCTTCTGTGGCTGCTTGTATCTAGCCAGCACCCCCATACAAGCATTTCCTAAGAAAATCCTCCCCTAGAAATTATTCCCCCCACACTAGCTACACATTGGCTGATCAAATCATGTGACCCCTGCTCAGTCAAACTGATCTTAAAGTGACATATATCACATCTCTTACCCTTAACTCTTGTACATCTTTTCAGTTAGCAATTGCTTTATATAATTGAACCAAAAGTTTTCTGAATTCTAGACATAATTACATATGTCATTAGGCTGTACTTCAATTGCACAATACATACAATAGACCCCACAGTTATAAATGAAGTCTTTGGGGTGGTTTTCAAATTCGGGTTGAGCAGCATACATCAACAGGTTGTGAGGCTTCTACCGGATCAACATTTTCTGGAACTGTACTAACGGGTACCTCCTTTGGTACAGACAATTCATTGTCATTAACTTCCACAGGAATGTCCTTGATGTTTATTACAGGTCGACCAGCATCTTTGGTGCACAGAAGTTCGCCAACGCTTGGTGGTAACAATAACTGCGGGAGTGCCTCTCTACCCATCAAGTGGTCAACATACTTCCCAACGATCAATGCCTCTATCCTTACTTGATACGAAAGAGCTCTGTTCTCAGAGACTACCCTTCCGGGAATCTACCTAGGACCACTATTGAAGTTTTTCATGTACACATTTACGCTCCTAGGTCTACTGTGAGAATCGTGACTTGTCGTCTGGTTACACTGACTTGACGCTGCCCTCCTCTGCAAACTTGGAAACACAAGACTTAACCTAGCCCTGCACTGTGTCCTTAAGTGTCCTTTTTTTCCACAATAACAGCACTCAGCCTCCTTAAGTCGACAAGATTCAGAAGCATGGCTACTCCTACACCGATAACATTGGACGCTAGGAATCACTGCCTTACTGCCTCCGCTGTATCTGTTAGATCTGTAGCTTACTGGAACTGCTTCCTTTTTCTAGTGGCTCTGGCTGATTTGGCATCAATTTGCACGCCCTGCAGTTCCAATGCACCTAGCTCAGCGCTTTCCATAGCGAGCGCAATCTCCATCGCGCGTTTGAAATCGATATCGACTTCTGCTAACAACCAACCTTGTAAGGCATTGTTACATACCCCACAGACTAATCGATCCCACAGCATATCATTTAGGGTTGTACCAAAATTGCAATGATGTGATCATGTACATCACGATCAATTCCCCCAGGGCTCTCACTCACGAATTAAACTTAAAACATTGCATTATGACTAAAGGTTTTGGTTGGAAATGACCCTTAAGTAGATCCACTAACTCACTGAATGATTTGGAGTCAGGTGCGCTTGGAGCGGTAAGGCTGCAGATCAGACTGTAAGTCTGGCTTCTACAAACGCTCAGGAGGGTCGCCTTGTGCATCCCCTCATCCCTTATTTCATTCGCCTGAAAGTAGAAGCCAAGGTGCTCGACATGTTGACCCCATTCCTCTGCAGAGTCGTCGAATGGGTCTATCCGGCCAAAAAGAGGCATCTTGGCGAGTAATATAATTTCCTATTCGTAGTTGTCGATTAAACACGATACTCACAGATACAGGTGGGAGACAGTGCCAGGATAGCTTTTCTGCATCGCCAAATGTTGAAACACGGTCTGGGAGGCTTCTTAGCCAAACAAACAAACTTTATTTACAGGAGAGCATCTGTGGCTGCTTGTATCTAGCCAGCCCCTCATACAACCATTCCCTAGGAAACTTCTTCCCTAGAATTTATTCTCCCACGCTTGCTACACATTGGTTGAACAAATCATGTGACTCCTACTCAGTCGAACTGATCTTAAAGTGACAGTCATCACAAGATTCCACCTCAGAAATTATGCCTATCACCTGATTTCATGACCTAACATTGAAATATGCAGAATGTTTCGACAAAATTGGCAGTTTTAAAGGTGCTGCAATGTTAGGCTTGTAGGAGAATGCAAGTCTGTCAATTGTCACATTACGCAACGCAAATGCGGCAGCTACAAGAAGAAATAGCAAAAATTTCTACACTGCAGAAACTGTGGAAAACCATCATTGAAGGATGGCCTGATTCAATTCTGCATGTCCACAAATACGTGAGCCCATTTTTGGCCTTACTAGGATGAGCTAAGCATCTCCTGGGAATCATTTTTAAAGACAGACAGGTCATCATACTGGAATCTTTGTGACCTGATATTCTTCAACAACTTAATCATTCAAAGATGGGCATAGATCAGATATGAAGACTTGCAAGAGAGACATTCTATTGGCTGGGTGTGAACAATGACATTGAAGTCTTCGTCAAGAAATGTGAGGCATGTCAAGAACATATGCCAAGTCAGCACAAAGAACCACTGATTCAGCATTGAGTTCCTACCTACCCTTGGTCCAAAAACACACCTGACCCCTTTCATGTCCATGACATTGACTTTGTTGTCATTGTCGATTATTTTAATAAGTATCCCATCATTCAGCAATTGCACAATACATCAGGAACAACTGTTGCACATACTCTAGGTGTTATTTTCAGTTTACTTGGTGTGCCTTGAGAGATCATTATGGATAACAGCCTGCAAATTGTTGGTAAGCCATTTCAAGATATGTGTGAGAAATGGAATATCGATCACACTACTTCTTCTCCTCATTAACCTAAATCTAACGGCCTAGCTGAATGTATGATTCATACGGTGAAATTCCTAATTCTCAAATACAGATTGACCAAGTAAGATCTACACATTGCAATGTTAGATCTGACAGTGACACCCTTAAGTGTAACTATTTCATCACTGGCAGAGCTCATGTTTGGCAGACCATTGCTCACCAATTTACCCACTCTTACCCATTCTACTCCAAGACACTAGAGGGCAACTTTTAAAACTGCGAGAGAAGATGATCAATGTGCACAATAAAAATGTGGGTTCAGAATTGCCAAGTATACAGTTGAGACAATAAATTTGCATCCAGGATCCCACAGAAGGTACATGGCAACCAGCTGAGGTGACAAGGATTTGTTCTGAACCAAGTTCCTATGAAGTCATTACACACAAAGGTGCAATAGTGAGGCGTAACTGTCGACAAATCAGATCAATTCCAGCTCCTCCACACCATGCAGTCCTGTTGCATCTAGGACAACATCCAAAATTCAACTAGGAACAGCATCCAACAATGACAATCCCACGGATCACTGTGAGCAATTAAAGAAACCTCCAGACAAGGTTTTCATTACAAGATCTGGGCATACAAGCTTTAGAGACTCATGAATCAGGCCATCCTTTGATGATGGTTTTCTGCAGTTTCTGCAATGTAGAACCTTTCACCATTTCTTCTTGAAGCTGCTGGCATTTTTGTTGCGTAATATGTACCAGACCAATTGACGGGCTTGCATTCTTCAATAAGCGTAACATTGCAGCTCTTTTGAATTTTTCGGAACATTCTGCATATTTTGATGTTAGGTCATGAACTGAGGTGATAGCAGTAGTTTCTGAGGTTGACCTGCCATATAAGGTCTGGCTGATTCTATGGATTGTCACTAGTGCGAGGTCATGGCAGTCCTATACACTTATGCAATAGCAACTAAACATGAACATGCATTGTAAATAGTTAAATTTCTTTGGAAGGGGGGAAAGCATCTTTAAAAAGAAAGGGGGATGTTGTAATCTGCCTTTAAGGGATAGCAACATGCCATCACTAGAGAGGAAGTGTGTCATGTGACCTAGTCGTAGTTTCACTTTGGCCTGTGAGTAGAACACAGCACACACAGCTCTGCTGCTGATGTCTTCAAGCTTTCTATCCATGTATGCATGTTCTCATGTGCCTAGTTTAAATAATTGAACCCCAATGTCTTTACACAATTCATCATGAGTAATTAGTGCGTTTATAATCTTAATAAAAACACTAACACCATTTAAAGCCAGTCTGTACCTCTTAAAATCAAGGTGCTTACTGACTGCTGGAGCTGCTAGGACCGTTTGAAAAGTTTACTGCAGAATATTCAACAAGGCAGAGCATAGTAGAGACAGTGCACTAGGGGTTTCACACATTGCACCGGAGGGCTAGAATTTTACGGTGCACACCCAACCCAAACAGACGTTGGACAAGTGTCCCGATGTCATCGTGCACTCGCTCAGCAGGCCCGTGCGGCAGTCGGAGGTGTGCCCACCAACAATTAAGTAGGCAATTAAGCCCATTATCACTTCAATTAACAGAGATTTTACATAGCCTGTCCACATTTACGATTGGTAGACGGGCCACTCTCCCAGGCAGCATTCACATTTTTGTTCAAACCTCGATTCAGGGCGGGATGAAATCTCCCAGGGGAAATAAAATAAAAAGAGATATCAGGGCACTAGTTTTTTTATGAGGGATGCTTTCAGGTGCCTGACTGTGCTGCATGAACATATTTTGCAGCATTTTTTCATGTTCTTTAGTCTGTGAAGGTCTGCAGCTCCCTGGGGCAGCTGTCTGCCTTCAGGGAGCTCTCTCAAAGGGCTCACCTGCACCCTCGGTTACGTTGTCGCCCGCCCTCTTCCTGCCCTCACCCTGGCAGCACTGAGCATTTCACACTGGCTGACTCTTAATTGGCCAGCTGGCAAGAAATCATGGGCGGGGGCCAACTGCAGCCAGTGGCCCATTCCCCGTTTACTCCCGGGCCCACCGATCAAGCACGCCCGATGACTGAAAAGCTCAGGCCAAGATCTTGTTGGAAGATGTGGAAAAAAGGAGACATGTTCTGAATCCACAGAGGTGCAGGAGACCCTCCAGACATATGTTCAGGATGCACTGGAAAAAGATGTTGGTCAATGTCAGGAGCGTTGCTCCAAGAATAACCCCTTCCTTACAGCTACAAAACCAAATGCCTGCTTCTTTCAGGAGTAGCATCCTATGGATGCTCGACTGGAATTCCTGCAGGTAAAATGAGGCGGGGGTGCCTTTTGGCTATTTCCACTTTTGTAACATATAATTACAATGCCTGGACCTGTTGGAAGCTGAGGTCCTGTCCCACCCAACTCACCCCCGCCATCCCTCCACACTCAAAACCCTGGAGGACCTTGGGCAACATCACAGGGCCGCCAATTCTTTTTCCTCTGCTTTGTATTTCAAAAATGAATGCATTCCAGAGATATTTTAGGACAAGGTTTGTGGGGCCAGAGGAGGCTCCTTAATTCAGAATCATTGTTGGATGCCTCCATCACTTTGCCACCTACCACTGAAGCAAGGCCAGTTGTGTAATGTAAATTCCCGGGCAAATGGGAACTGGAATCTGACCCCCATAAAGGAAGTTTAGTCGCCTGATTGCAACCCTCTTAAAAAAGGTGTTTATATTAAAAATTAAGCAAAGATCATTTGATGGCAAATCTCTAGGCTCCAATCCATCATCATGGCCTGAATTTTCCCCTCAGATCTGCCCAGGGTCAACCAATATGCTTGGCTAACCCTATGTTGGATTCCATTTGATGGTCTGAGGTACGGGAACTCTGAGTTTAGGTGTCCTGGTCAGTGGCCCCTTCCCCTGCCCCGCCCTTATGTTGTTAATGTTTCAGGTTAGTGGCAAGCTCTGCCCTCAACAGGCTATCCCATAAATTTAACACTAGGTTCCCGATCTGTTATGCCCAGATTCTGACCTAGCTTCCAGTGATTCCAGTGACTCACTGAAATACGCCAGAACGACTCCAGATATCTGAAGCCAGGGTTCCTTAGAAGAGGGAATCAGCAGATGGTGGTAGTGGGGTGCGAAAGACCATCACAGTTAAATACATGGATGAAGCAATTTTGATGAGCTAAACGGCCTTTTCTTGTTCCCGACTTTCCTGCATTATTCAATCAGCACAGTTTAAATTTATTCACAGGATATACCTCACCCCATTTAATCTGAGCAACAGGGTTATACCAAATGCAATTTAGAGGATGTGTGGGAGAACACTTTGCAAGCTATGAAAATGACGACTGAAGAAAAGGGCATGGCAAATCACAATATTGAGCGTCTGTCCTGAGTTTGATCTGTGGTAAAGAAATACCAGTCTCACTGGGATTGCCGTCAAAGAAAATACTACTGTGGCATTGCCGCCTTGGGGATGCAACAGTTGGATATAGCAGGGGAGGAAATAAATTGGCTTTAACATCCAGGGACATGAAAGAGCAGTGTTGATGTAGATAGAGAACAATGAAACAAAGAGTAAAGATGGAAGAAATCTAAAACTGCAGAAAACCAGAACAATGTACTTACTATATTTAACTATGCATTCAAATAATAAGATCGAAGTTGGGTTATATTTAGTAACACAGTGGTAATGGGGTGAGGTATGGGAGGGGGAAGAGGATGGATGCTGTCTCTGCTCCTTCCTATGCAGTCATTTATTCCTGAATGTAACTGTGAAAACAATCACTTTAATAAGATAAGAACCATTACTGCCCTCCAGTGGCTTTGTGCTCATGAATAAATACATTTAACATCAACCCTTTCAATCTTTTGAAGAGAACTAGAGAACAAAACAGGAGAAACATATTCCTGGTTGTCATGCATGTAACTGCAAAATTTACTGTTATTTTTATGGAGCATTTTGAAGCAAAGTTTGTTTATTATTTGGGGAATGTTCAATAATGTAAGTTGTGATTGTAAGAGAATTATGAAATCTGCCTGAATTTGACCATCTGTGGATCTGCACTTCTTTCCTGAAGAGGTCATGGACAGCTGAAATACTTAAAGGTGAAGGCAGCACGGCAACTTGCTGAATATTGAATGTTGACATACAGGAGCCTCTGATCTGCTATTTGGATATTGAGGGAGTGGAATCCCCCAATGTTCATGTAACAGAGTGAGTGTGTTGTGGTGCCATCCACGCAATGTGGGTGGGAGGGTCTGTGTTATGCTTTACTAAGGGGTCACTTTGCTCGCAAACCAATCTGTTGGCAGGCAAGTCAATTACAATATACTCCAGATGCAGAGACCAATGTGAAATGAAGCACATATTTACATAGACAACAGAGCATTAACATGATGTGTGCTTCCCCAACCAGACCCTACTCTAGACTAACATCAACATTGTAGCCTGCGCTACACAGCTATTGGGTCGCACAGTAATGTGGTCAATCTGCTCACAGTCTCTTAAAGGAGTATTACCCCCCTGATTACCACATCCCTCCCCCTTTACTTGAAAATACATTTTACAATATATCAACTATTTATTATTTAAATTCAGTCTTTCAGAAGGTTTATGGAAAGAAGTTGACTGTCTTAGTTCTACGACTTCAGATCACAGAATCACAGAATCACACAGTGCAGAAGAGGCCCTTCAGCCCATCGAGTCTGCACCGACACGTGAGAAACACCTGACCTACCTACCTAATCCCATTTATCAGCACTTGGCCCATAGCCTTGAATGTTATGATGTGCCAAGTGCTCATCCAGGTACTTTTTAAAGGATGTGAGGCAACCCGCCTCCACCACCCTCGCAGGCAGTGCATTCCAGACCATCACCACCCACTGGGTTAAAAAGTTTTCCTCACATCCCCCCTAAACCTCCTGCCCCTCACTTTGAACTTATGTCCCCTCATGACTGACCCTTCAACTAAGGGGAACAGCTGCTCCCTATCCACCTTGTCCATGCCCCTCATAATCTTGTACACCTTGATCAGGTCGCCCCTCAGTCTTCTCTGCACCAAAGAAAACAACCCAAGTCTATCCAACCTCTCTTCATAACTTAAAAGTTTTATCCCAGGCAACATCCTGGTGAATCTCCTCTGCACGCCCTCCAGTGCAATCACATCCTTGGTATAAAGTGGCGACGAGGACTGCACACAGTACTCCAGCTGTGGCTTCACCAAGGTTCTATACAACTCCAACATCACCTCCCCACTTTTGTAATCTATGCCTCGATTGATAAAGGCAAGTGTCCCATATGCCTTTTTCACCACCCCACTAACATGCCCCTCCGCCTTTAGAGATCTATGGACTCACACGCCAAGGTCCCTTTGTTCCTCAGAACTTCCTAGTGTCATGCCGTTCATTGAATACTTCCTTGTCAAATTACTCCTTCCAAAGTGTATCACCTCACACTTTTCAGGGTTTAATTCCATCTGCCACTTATCTGGCATTTGACCATCCTGTCTATATCTTCCTGTAGCCCAAGACACTCAACCTCACTGTAAACCACCTGGGCAATCTTTGTGTCATCCACAAATTTACTAATCCTACCCCCCACATAGTCATCTATGTCATTTATATAAATGACAAATAATAGGGGACCCAGCACAGATCCCTGTAGTATGCCACTGGAGACTGGCTTCCAGTCACTAAAGCATCCTTCTGTCATCATCCTCTGTCTCCTAAAGCTAAGCCAATTTTGAATCCACCATATCAAATTACCCTGTATCCCATGTGCATTTCCCTTCTTTATAAGTCTCCCATGTGGGGCCTTGTCAAAGGCTTTGACGAAATCCATATAAACTACATCAAATGTACTACCCTCATCTACACACTTGGTCACCTCCTCAAAAAATTCAATCAAATTTGTTAGGCATGACCTCCCTCTGACAAAGCCTTGCTGACTATCCCTGATCAAACCTTGCCTCTCCAAGTGGAGATAGGTTCTCTCCTTAAGAATTTTCTCCAATAGTTTCCCTAATACTGACATGGGACTCACTGGCCTGTAGTTCCCTGGCTTATCTCTACAACTCTTCTTAAATAGCGGAACCATATTAGCTGTTCTCCAGTCCTCCGGCACCTCCCCTGTGGCCAGAGAGGAATTAAATATTTGGGTCAGAGCCCCTGAGATCTCCTCCCTTGCCTCCCTCAGCAGTCTGGGACCCAAATCATCCGGACCTGGAGATTTGTCCACTTTTAGGCCTGCTAAAACCTCCAATACCTTGTCACTCACTATTTCAAGTTGCTTAAGAACCTCGCAGTCTCTCTCCTAGAGTTAAATACATTCATCCTCATTCTCTTGGGTGAAGACGGATGTGAAGTATTCATTCAACACTCTAGCGATGTCATCTGGCTCCACCCATAGATTGCCCCTTTGGCCTCTTATGGGCCTTACTCTTTCCCTGGTTATCCTCTTCCCATTGATATACTTATAGAATATCTTGGGGTTTTCCCTACTTTTACCAGCCAGAGCTTTCTCATATCCCCTCTTCGCTCTCCTAATTCCTTTCTTAAACTCCACCCTGCACTTTCTGTACTCCACTAATGCCTCCGCTGATTTGTTTCCCTTGTACTTGCTAAAAGCCTCTCTTTTCTTTCTCATCATAACCTGAATGTCTCTGGTCATCCATGGTTCTCTGGGCTTGTTACTCCTTCTTATCATCCTGGAGGGAACATGTTGAGCCTGTACCCTCCCCATTTCCTTTGTGAACGCCCCCCACTGCTCCTCTGTAGATTTCCCCACAAGTAGCTGTTCCCAGTCTACCTTGGCCAGATCCTGCCTTATTTTACTAAAATCCACTCTCCCCCAATCCAAAACATTTTTTTGTAACTTGTCTATTTCTTTGTCCATTACAAACTTAAACTGTACCATTTTGTGGTTTGTCTCAGGCCTCCCTGTCAGGAGTTATCTGTCCACTAGGCTCCTCAGTAGGAAACTTGCAACTGTAAGGCAGGTTCTGAGAATCAGGATGTTGGCCAAGGCTAAATTTAACATGAAATGATCAGCTTCCCGTTGTGTGTAAAAAAAAAAAATCAGTGCCTTGTTAGTAACTTTGCTTTTTCTTCCTACGTGTCTTCTTTTGCTCGGTTTTCTTCTTGACAGCGCTGACTTTAATCTCGGCTTTCTTTTCAATTTCCCTGTTGGCCAGAGTAGGCTCAGGTATGAACTCAACTTGAGTGAACTCAGTGGTTGAGTCTTCCAGCATTTCCTCATCTATCCTTTGAAAACTCAGGAGTCTCTATTTTTAAGGCTTCCACACAGCTGGTTCTTCAGCTCTTCCAGTTCTTTTTTATACTTGTTAGTTGTTTTCTGGAGAATTAAGTATTATTGTGCTTTCTCGGCTTATTTATTGTTCATTTCAGCCAGAGATATGCAAAATTCTTTCTATTCTTCCTCATATCTTTTTAGTGGTACAATTTGGGATCTGGAAGAATCTTGCAATATGCGAACGTTCTTCAGCAGGTTTCCTTTTTCTTTTTGGAGGCTACTGACTTCAACTCGAACTCTGTCCTGAAGCATCAGCTCTACGAATTCCTTTTGTTCAATATTTATATACTCCTTTTTCCAAACAGCAACATTTCCTGCTTCTGGTTTAGATCTCAGTAATCTCTCAAAATTGATCTCTGTTACCCAGTTTCTTCTGAGGAGACTCGGTCCTCTGCCTGCTATCACCATTAGGGGAAGATTAGCAGACTGGCTTCCATATTGTACTGGCATATACCTTTTACTTGCATGTCTTCGCTAGTATATGTCTTTAATCTAGCGTCTGAATTTTCCAGCTTTAGTGAGTGGCCTCCTCCATTCAGATACTTAAACGTGTGTTCCCCCATGACTATCATGGATGCGCCTGTATCCACTTCCATTCAGATGGGTTTTCTGTTGACTTCTGCTGCCACATAGATTGGCTCTGTTTTACCCATTTTTAAGGTGTGTAATGAGTAAATATCTGACCCTGTTTCTTCCGGTTCCTCTATTATATAAATTTCACGACTTCTGCCTTTTTATTTGAAATTTTGTCTCAATTTGTCTTTACAATATTGCATTATGATCCCATTGCATGACAGTAGAAACACACGGTTCTTTTAAATTGTCACTAGGTTGTAGGCTGCCTAGTTCCAATTCTGCCATTAATAATGTGGGGCAGGATCTTCTGGCTGGCATGCGGGTGGCGGAGCTCACACGCCAGCACTTAAAATGTCGCGCGAACGTCCCGATGTCAGCGCGCGACATCGTGATATTTCAGTCGGCGGGCGCGCTATGCAACGGAACGTGCGCCCGCCATTAATTAAAGGCCTCGTTAAGGTCCTTAGCTTGCCAATCGTCGATGATTTTGAGCGACCCGTGCGAACTTCGGCATGGTGCACGGGCCCAACGGGCAGGCGGGTAGATGATTTTTTTACAAACCTTATCCAGTGGCAGGATGAGGTTTGATATCAGTTTTAAAAACGTATAATAAAGTTTTTGTTTATTTCATTAACATGTCCCATCTCGTGTGACATTTTCAACTGAGGGGGACATGTTAACGAATTTTTTATTGTTCTATTTTTTATATTTGCCAGCCTTTCAGCGATCTCCCTGAGGCAGCACTTTGCTTCAGGGAGATGTGTGCTCTTTCACGCGCATGCACGAAAGAGCGCACTCTGACAGTTGAGGAATCCCCCGCACAGGAAGCACATAGCACTTCCCATTGGGTGGCCCGCTGGGCAGCCTTTAATTGGCCCGCCCACTTAAAATAGCGGCGGGGCCCATTTCGGTGGTGGCAATCAGCTGCCCGCCCGCCGCCGAGCCAGTGGAGCCCGCCCGCCTATCAAGGGTAAAATTTGCCCATGGTTTTTATCCATTAAATTATTGCTTTTTGCTGGTATGTAAATGGCGGCTGTTTCCTGCCTTTCCATGGAGCCTAGCGCTTCCATGTCATTTCTAGCCGGGACCTCCTTCCCGATGTGAAGGATGGTGCCATTTTATGCTCCCTTTGGATTGCTTCTGAATCCCTGATTGCACTTTCTATTGCGAGCATCAACTCCAGCACCTTGCTGAAATCTAAATTTGTTTCTGACAACAACCTTTTTTGAATGGCGCCTTTGTTAATCCCACACACTAATTGGTCTCTTAACATGTCATTAATCAACGTCCCGAACTCACAGTGCTCTGTCAGTTGTTTTAAGGCTGCTATATAGCAAGCAAATGTCTCTCCAGGGGCGCAATACCTCAAATTGAATCTAAAATGTTGCGTTGTTACCAAGGGTTTTAGCTGAAAGTGGCTTTTCACTAGATTCACCAACTCATCAAAACTCTTGGAATCTGGGGAGTTGGGTGCCATTAGACTATGAATTAGGCCGTATGCTTTACTGCCATGTCAATAAGAGGGTCGCCCGCCTCTTCTCCTATATGTGACCAGGCATCAGTGGTCTGATCAAACAGTTCGATATGGCCAAATTGTGGCATATTGGAGGGTGATAACCTCGACAATTATTGTGAAGGCTGTATTTACAATTGGCCTGCAAGTCACAGCTGATTCATTTCAGTTGAGTTTTTGCAGCTTTCCTTGGTGTCGTCGACTGGTCGTGTTTTGGCCCTATGGGGCTCTTTTTCTCGTGAACCGGTTACACGCTTACGTACCGGCAGGTGAGTCAATAACAATACACTGCAAATGCAGAGATCAATATGAAATGAAGCAGATACTATTTATTTACACAGACAACAGAGCACTAACATGATGTGTGTTTCTCCAACCAGACCCTACTCGAAACTAACATTAACATGGTGGCCTGCGCTACACAGCTATTGGGCCTCACACTCACATGGTCAATCTGCTCACATTCACTTAATGGTGTATCACACCTCAGATTACCACAGTCTGACAATCCTCTGGTGGGCTGACCCTGTGTGAAGCAAGTGTACTTCCAAACTGTAGAAATTATTGTTTAAGCTCCCCAGCTTCTTCAGGTTTACAAGCTCCTCACTTTCACGTTGATCTGGTGATCTTGACAGCCAATATGCCTTCTAAATCTCAGTCAAACCTAACTAGAGTGCAAGATCAGTATAAACCCAGGGAACCCACAGCTGCTGCTCCGCTGGGTCACAATGCCTTTTGGAAATGAGACTAGTGACAACTCAGCAGATGGAACCTAAGAAGGCTCAAAAAGTGCAAGAGAACGCAGAAGGATCATTTTAAATACATACACCAGACAAAAACAATTTCCATCTGATTTTCCAGGTTTGGAGAATTTCCTGCTTAGGCAAGAAAATTTACCAACTTGTTTCTTCATGGTCTAAAATACCATCAAAGCTATGAAATTTTCTGAAAATTTAAGCTCTTGTGCCTCGGCTCAGACTTCAATGTGTGCACTAAGCTCTTTTTTCTTTGCCAGCACCCACTTTTTATTCTCTCAGCTAGCCCAAAACCTGCAAATGGCGCTACAACAGGAAATACAGGTCATTCTGAATCATCAATACAGGCCTCTCTGAGAAGTTAACCCTGTGTTCTCTTCATGCGCAGCACTACAGGAAGTTTGTGGCCAGTCCAGTGGAAGCAAAGCATTTATAGGATCTCCACTCAAATTTCTATAATGCCTGGGACTCTGGGGAAACCTCATAATGTTCCCCCAGCTGGTGGCTTGATTCTGCTGGGAGAATGGTGAAGCTGTTTCCCACAGAGAACGTTCAGTGCTGATGGAAAGTAGCAAACTGACTGCCTCTTGTCACCCTGTCTGCCCTTTACATTGACTTCAGCATGGGCTGGGGTGTATATAAGTGACAGGTTGTATATAAAGTGTAGCGTAGTTGCTATTAAGGAGAAGCTAGACAAGGATTTGAGGGAGAAGAGAATAGATTGTTATGGTAGTAGAATTAGATGAGAAAAGAAGTAAGGAGGCTCGAGTGAAGCATAATCACCAGCAGGGCTGTTTGGGCCAAATAGTCCATTTCTGTGTGCTGTATATCTTATCTATTCCTAAGTAAATTGCACAATATTTATAAAGGGAAATGTGTACATGAAAGGTATGACATATATATATGGCATCTTTGGATGCCCCTTGATTCAAGCATGGCATTTACTCAAGGTTGCAAGTTTTTGCCAAGGGTCTTCATGTGACTGGGCAGGCTGATTCTCAACCCACAGATCTTTGAACACATGGGACTGGATGCCCTACAGGGTAGTGGGACCTGGAGTGCAGGATTTGCTTCTATTTGTTTCCATCTCTGCTGTCACTCTGCCTCATCATTAAGACATTGGGATTCAAAGCGTGAGGCAGCTTGACGGACAAGTTGCCACCATTCTAAATGACTGCTAACAAACTCTTTATGGTCAATGTCACCATGTTTCAAGGAGTGCCTTTGAAGTGTTCTCTTTGTCCTCTCCTGGAACATTGGCAATTTTAATAACGTGAAAACAGAACCTGATGTGGGAGGCAGCTTTTGGCCATCTCTAATAGTGGCCATTGCCTGAAAGTAAGGACACAAGTGTTTGTTTGACAGCCCTCCCATCAATTCCAGAGGATGTGGTGGGGGCATTGCTGATGGAATTTCTTTTGGGCTCTTATGCATTGCTGATACACAGTCCAAGTCTTACTGTAGTACAGGAACGCAATGACAACTGCTCTGTACGCCAGGACTTTTGTTGACTTGCAGAGGTCTTTGTTGTCAAACAGTCACTGCCATAATTTGTACAAGGCTGAGCTGGCACAGCTGTTGCAGTGTTGGATCTCCTTGTCAATGGTAACCTTTTCAGAGAGGTGGCTGCTAAGCAATGGGAAGTTCTCAACATATTCCAGAGTCTCTCCTTCAACATATGTGGGAAGTGGAATATTTGGCTGATTGGGTGTTGATTGGTACACGGGCTTGGTTTTAGCAACATTCAAGGACAGGCCAAGTTTTTTGTATGCAGAGTTGAAGAGATTGAGAGTGGCTTGCAGATTGCACCAGATTGGTGCAGACTGGGCAACGGCACTGTGGTCTGTCACAACCAGATGAGAAGGGTTGAACTGGCTCCCCTCTATTCAACCTCATCGGGAAGTCACAACAAAGGTTTAAGTTTCTTTTTCAGAAGGATATGCTTTTCCAAATCAGAATGTATTTAACCATTTAAGCTGTGAGCAGTAAGGAGCCAATCAAACAGGTTTTCTTGAGTCAAGAAAGGTTTATTAACCACGAAGCCCGAGAAAAACAATGAGAAATGCAACATCCAGCATCCAGCCCTCCTGCAATCATTTGGGCCCACGCGCGCACACATGCACACGTGCGCGCGCACACACACACACAGACACACACACACACACAGGTATCAGAAATAAGGTGAGCTCGAGCCCCATAACAGAAAGGTAAAATAATATATGGTTAAATGTCCTTTGATTATCATTGAGGCGTAGATGCTAAACGCTGTGGCCAATTTATGTTAGCTGTTTCTTAGATGTTGTCAGATGTAGAAGATGTTGCAATTATTACGAGATCTCGGTTTGCTGGTACATTTTTGGCAGAGTTGGCTTCTCGAACCGGGTGACACACTTATTCTAAAAGAGAGAGATAGGGAGAAAGGGCAGCCTTCTGCCTGTTTCCTCTGCTAAAGACTTTCTTGACACCGTCGGTGTCACTTACAATCTCTCTCAAGTGACTGGGCAGCCTTGCCTTGAAATACTTTACCCATTGTATATTTCCAAGAGGTTTTGGATGAGTTTTTCTGTCGCAATCATTGTTTCAATATCCAGTATTTGCAATTTCATTGTCTCTTCCTTAGACAATTATGAGTTTTGATGGGTGTCTGGGTTATAGGTAATATCTCTCCCTTCACACTCCCCTGATGATGATTTGATTGTTTCTCACCTTCACTATGGAATGTGAGCTTGCATGTTTAAGCAATTTGTTCTGTGTCATTTCAAATTGCAAAATTTCTAGCCAATGGAAAGTTGAAAATCATGTATTCATAAAATGGAGGCGCATAACCTCGTGACACTTCCCTATCACAAAAAGAAAATGAAATGAGATGCACTCTCATTTCATTACAAGGTAGATAACACAAAACAAAGAAAAAACACATTCACCTTTTAGCCTTGGTCTGGATTATCACATCAGTTCTAATTGGGTCTCTAAGTTCTGGACAGGGCATCCGCAATCACATTTAATTTCCCTGCAGTGTCGATAGTTTTTAGGTGATATGGTTGCTGAAGCCAATCCAACAAAATAACCTTGCATTCTGAGTTTCAAATTTCCCCATCAAGGTCACAGGGTTGTGATCGGTATAGACTGTACCCTCCACCCGCATCCATTTTGGGCATATATCTCAAATAGTTTGAGAGCTAGTAATAAACCTCAGGTTTCCATTTCTACCTTGTTTCTGATGTTTGTTCAGTTTTTTTTGAGAAGTACCCAATTGGTGTCTTTATTCCTGATTCATCCTCCTGGAGGAAGACAGCCTGAACCCCAAGGTCACTAGCATCAATGTCTATTTTAAATACTTAGTTAAAGTCTGGAGCGGCTAGTACTGGCTTGTTTATTAAAATGGCTTTTCAAAAGCTATCAAGCATTTCTCAGTCTATACTACTTTTGCTTTCTTCTCTGGTAGGTCAGCGGGGCAGCTGCAGTGCTGAAGTTTGGGGAAAACTTGAGGTAGACCCCACACATCCCTAAAAATCTCATGAGGCAGAATTTTTAGCTTGGCAGGCGGGCACGTGCCCAAACCGCTCGAGCGTTAAATAAAGCACGTTGACGTTGGCCGAGCATGCCGGCGTCAAAGCACACTCTCATGATATTTCGCTAGGTGGGCGCGCAATGGGAATGGAGGTGCGCCCGCCATTAATTAAGTTGCCAGTTAAGGCCCTTGAGACACCAATTGTCTCCGACTTTACATAGCTTTTAGGCCATCACATGGGCAAAACGAGCAGGCAGGCAGGCCACAATTTGCAAAACCTCATCCATGGGCGGGATAAGAGGGGTAAGTGGCCTTGTCAAAGTGATTAGTGAGGAATGCAGGATATCACTTGCTGCTGGTTGCTTCTGTGAACAGGACAGCTTCATTTTGCTTCAGAGCTTCATTCACATGTTGTAGAGGCTTCAGTTCACTGTTGCTTTCCAGACACGCAGAGCATTCACACCACGGGAGGCCTTTCAGGTATCAGCCAGCCTTCCCTTACCCTGGAAATGGGGATTGTGCTCTCCACTGGACACACCTCCTCTGAGGAAGAAGGGAGGGGCAGAAGGGAGAGGAGGCCAGATGTCCCAGTGCAGTTTCCAGAGGCGCAACCTGTGGGAGGAGAGGCGCAGGCACGAGGGGCACAGGGACAACGGGAAGTCCAAGGCAGAAGGGGCTGAAAAAGACACCATTATCCTGCTGCTAGGGTTTACAGGCGGCAATGCAGCTACCTCAATATGTCTGAGGTGCAGTGCCGAAAGAGGCTCCATCTCTCAAGGGAGACAATGACCTCCATCTGTCAGATGATCGGCCCTGAGATCAGCTCCGACTGTGTGGGTTGACACCCCATACCAGTGGCTCTGAAGGACACAGTGGCCCTCAATTTCTATGCCTCCGGCTCTTTCCAGGGGTCAGTGGGGGATCTGTGTGGAGTGTCCCAATCAGCTGTCCATAGTTGGGTCAAACTGGTGACAAACGCTCTGTTCAGGTGTGCATTGACTTTCATTCATTTCCATATGGATTAGACCAGCCAGATAGAGCGAACCAGAAGCTTCGCAGTGATTGTTGGGTTCCCCACGTCCAGGGTGCAATCAACTGCACACGTGTGGCCAACAAGGGACCAGTTGGTCAGCAGGGTGCCATTGTCAACAGGAAGGGCTTCCACTCCATGAACGTGCAGATAGTGTGTGACCACAGGATGCAGATTCTACAAGTCTGTGCAAGGTACCCAGGCAGCTCCCATGACACTTACATCCTGAGACACTCCCAGGTGCCAGGGGTCTTCAGTGCTCCATCCCGGCTGGATGGATGGCTGCTGGGTGACAAGGGCTATCACATGAAAAGGAGGCTCATGAGGGCATAGACACAGACCTGGGTAACCTACAGGGAGACAGGGACACCGGGACACTTTATTCCAACACTCCTTCAGCTAGACTGCTAAATAAGAACCACCACTACATGTCAGGGCTGCAGGCTCCATGCTCGATCCCTGACAGGACCAGTTCCTTGGTCAACAACATAAACTATATACCTTTGCAATTAAGTTTCAGGAGATACATGTCCACCTCAGTGCACTGCACTCTTACCTCCCTCTGGCACCCCAACCACACTGTGGCTGCTTGACCGAGGTGTATTGCAACTCTCCAGCTCCAGGGCCTCCAGCTCGTATCGTGAGGGGATGAGGAGGTGTAGGGGTCCCCCGTCAATCCACAACCTCTCAGCATTGTTATGGGATGTTTTCTCCTGAAATGACAGAGGAGCATTGATTAGTCCACTCTCTACCTGCAGCGCCATTGCAGCCTGGCCAACCCCACCTGAGGAACACCTGGCAGGGCGCAGCCCATTTGTGACCCTGGAGCTGCAAGGCACTCAGTCCAAGCAGCCAGAGCTCACCCCCTTGACCAGTTCCTGCCTCACTGACATTTGGCACTCACACTCTAACACCTCTGAGGTCCACGGGGGTTAGGCGGCTCTTAACTGCTTTGCAAAGTGATCCATGCCAACACGGTATTCGCCCTTACTGATCGCAGGAGATCATTGAAGTACTTCCAGCACTGGACCCATGTGCGCCTCACCATGTCGTGGCAGGTGACCCTGGATGCCACCTCCTCCCAGGTATTTCTGGTGAGGTAAGAGGGCCTCCTCCTCCCGTTCCTGGGGAAAAGAGTTTCCCTCATCGCTGCCACCTCCTCCAGGAGGACTGCAAGGCACTCGTCTGAGAAACCCGGAGCAGACTGCCCTGCCAGCCTGCTGTCCTGCCTGCTGTGTCTACCTGCTATGGTCTCCATTGGCAAGGCTTTTGCATCCTTCGGTGGCAGCCTTCCTGTGGTATGGGGTTTCAATTAGATAGTTTACTGTTGTCGGGTGTTGGATGTCATTTGATAGGTCTTAATGCTGGCTAAGTGGTCCTAAATAGGTTAACAATATGTATTTATTAACTACAAGAACTATGTACATATATACATATGGAGTTGAGGTTGCAATCAGATTAGCCATGATCTTATTGAATGGTGGAGCAGCCTCAATGGGCCGAGTGGCCTACGCATGCTCCTAATTAGTATGTACTTATAGAGTAAAGGGTTCAAACTAGGAGCTGCCTCCATGCTTGCTGGTACACACAGCTCTGTCTAACACTAGACTGGCCCCCAGATGTGGGTGATCTGTTCTCTTACATAACTGTGTGGGCAGTACTGTACTCAGCCCCACATTAACCCTATATGAGCAGACACTTATACTACATTTACCTCCCCAAGCTTCTTTGCTACTCTGTACAGACCACTGCACTGGGCTTTTAGGGGTTCATTCAGTATTGGTGGGAACACTAGCATATAATCTCCTGGCTGTAAAGTTTGGGCCCTAGTATGTTTGCCTGCCTGTTTCTTCATGGCTGCTTGGAAGATTTTTAAATGTTCTTATGCCACAACACAAGGTCTTGTGAGTCGCTCACAGAACACGGTTACGTAGTCTAACATGGAGACTTCCTCCTTCTGTTCTAAAAATGTCCCCTTAATTAGTTTCATGAGACCTCTCAACTTAGTGTCTGTAAACCAATTCAAATTGAGTAAAACCGGTGGACTTGTTGGGCGAGTCCCTGATAGCATATAGAAGAAAACCTAGTCCTTTTTTCCAGTCATGGGGGTACTCATGCCAGTGTACCCTGGTCATTGTTTTTAGGGTCTGGTGGGACCATTATAGTGCCCCCTGCAACTGCGGGTGATGCAATGAAGACTTCAGCTGGGTCACGCCCAGGTTACCCATGACTCCCTGGGATATTCAGGACATGAAACTTGAGCCGTGATCCGGCTGAATCTCAGTGGGCAGTCAATACTTGGTAAAAAATGTTACTAATTCCCTCACCACTGTTTTGGCAGATCTGATTTTCAGGGGAATGACCTCTGGGAAACAGATAGCCATGTCCATGATGTTAAGGATATAGCAGTAACCCCCTTTTTTTTGGGCAGGGGCCCCACACTGTCCACTAGTACCCTGCTGAATGGTTCCCCAAAAGCTGGCACGGGGATCATAGCTGCAGGTTTTATTGCAGGCTGGGGTTTTCTCACAACCTGGCAGTTCTGGCAGGTTCTGCAAAACCTTACCACATCCTGGTGGTGTGTGATGAGTAAAAGTGCTGGCTGGTGCAGGCTTGGGTTTTTTGTACACTATATTTTTTGTATTCCCATCTCCAACAAGAGAGAATCCAACAATCGCCACTTGATGTTCAACGGCATTACCATCACTGAATCCCCCACTATCAACATCCTGGGGGTTACCATTGACCAGAAATTGAACTGGACTAGCCATATAAATACTGTGGCTACAAGAGCAGGTCAGAGATTAGGAATCGTGTGGCGAGTAACTCACCTCCTCATTCCCCAAAGCCTGAATACAAGGCACAAGTCAGGAGTGTGATGGAATAATCTCCACTTGCCTGGATGAGTGCAGCTCCCACAACATTCAAGAAGCTTGACACTATCCAGGACAAAACAGCCCGCTTGATGGCACCACATCCACAAACATTCACTCCCTCCACCACCGACGCACAGTAGCAGCAGTGTGTACCATCTACCAGATATACTGCAGGAATTCACCAAGGCTCCTTAGACAACACCTTCCAAACCTACAACCACTACCATCTAGAAGGACAAAGCAGAAGGACAGCAGATAGTTGGGAATGCCACCAACTGGAAGATCCCCTCTAAGTCACTCACCATCCTGACTTGGAAATATATCGCTATTCCTTCACTGTCACTGGGTCAAAATCCTGGAACTCCCTTCCTAACAGCATTGTGGGTGTACTTACACCACATGGGCTGCAGCAGTTCAAGAAGGCAGCTCACCATCACCTTCTCAAGGGCAACTAGGGATGGGCAATAAACACTGGCCCAGCCAGTGAAGCCCACATCCTGTGAATGAATTTTTAAAAAACATGTCCAACCATCATAATTTCATTAGCTAGGCTTCATATTTCCCATGGTACCTCATGGCATCACTATCTGGTGGATCACTGTTCACTCCTGTGAAGCCCTGTGAAGGGTTCTCCATTTCTGCATCAGCACTTTATTTTTACTGTAGCATTTAGGGGAATTGCCTGTGCCTCAGCTTCAGTTTGGGCATCCTGAGCTAATCTTTTTAACAATCGGTTGGCTTGCTGAGCTGCAACCAAAGATGACCTGTTTATTACTTCCTTAGGTACCTCTAAACTCTCAAAAAGAGCCTCAGATAACCAGACAATAGGGCCATCTGTCTGCAGTGCCACTTCAGCCTCCTTTGACAGAGTTTGTCTGGCCATAGACTGGGTTACCACATAGTCCAGCAAAATGCAAGGCACTTTCTCCTGCAGCTATTCTGTCTCTCTGACCTTGGTGAGTTTCTCTGAGACTACTGGTGATGCTATCACTTTTGATTTTGCCAATGTCATTGGTGAGGAGCAGGGTGACTCCATCTACGGGGAAACTGGGGACGACTCTGCTATCACCTGTCCTGACGCAAGGTTGCACTCCAGGAGCACCAGATATAAGGATTTGGGCATGAATCCTACTTCAATACCCTTTACCAACACCTTGGCACTTACTGCGCTCTCTGGTTGAAAGGTCATACCTTTTTCCAGCTGTTTAGTTTGGCTGGGCCCTGTGTCCCTCAGTATCACTATAGTCTTACCCGCCTTGCTCTGGGAAAATGTGGCCACTCTTCCTTCGGATACAAAATCCTTGTAACTCTCAAGGATTTTTAAAAACTCTGCACTCACCGTAATGCGTCGACAGGGATTTGCTGCCAGCCAAGGCCATATCCTGGTTTGCTTAGCTCTTTATTTGACTCCCATTTTCTGCATGGGGTCTGGATACCCCAACAAATCCCATCGGTTCTTCCTGTAACCTACAGAAATCAGCACGGAGGTGTTCTGCCTTGTGGCGGTTCAAACACACCGGCTTCTTAGCCTTACCCCTCTTCTCAGCACCATCCTTTCTGGCCTGAGGAGGACCTCCTGTGTTTTCAGCTGTCCCTTCTCCCCCAAGGATGCTCAGTTTCCTATTGCTCTCCCACCTATCATTCTCAGTTGGTTCGGGGTGAGAGAAAGGTTTCCTTTGGGATGAGGCTTTGTGGACAAGCTCACAATCATCAGTCCGGGTTGATGCCTGTCTGGCTCCTGTTTCTTTATGTGAGTTCTTATCCAGAGGGTTATGGAGGGCTTAGCTCCCCAAGGAGAATTATCTCAAAAAAGTATTCCTAGGTGGCCTCAATTTTAAGTGCCCATAACTACCAGTCAAAAGCGAGCTGCTTAAGCTATTCAAATTCCAGATACCTCTGGGCTAGGCCACTTCCTGAGGGTACGGAATTTCCATCTGTACGCCTCTGGCACTAACTGGTACACACTTAAAATAGCCCATTTTGTTGCCTCATAGCTAATTGCACTTTTTTCAGGCAAGAGGGAGTTAATCTCATGAACTTTCCTGTCAGCTTACTCAGCAACAGCAGGGACCAGTGTTGGTCTGGCCACTTAAACTGCTGTGTTAACCTTTCAAAGGAGATAAAGAAGACGTCCACCTCTTCGTCATCAAACGTAAGGATTAACTAGGCAAACTTGAATACCTCAGCCCTTAAATCTGAGCTAGTGGTGGTTCCCTCATGAGGGGTGGCTTCAGTCGGCACAGTGGCATCCTTCCTGCTCAGCTCGAGCTGTTTTATTTAAACTCCCTTTCTTTTTCTCTTTCCCTTTCCTGGATTTCTCTCTCCTCCTTCCATTCCTGTCTTTCTCTCTCTTTCTCCCATGCCTGCCTCTGTCTCTCTTTTCCCTTTGCTCAAACACCAGGGCCAATTTCCACTGCTACAATCTTAATTTCTCTGCCGCTAATTTATCTGCTTCAGTGTCCTCAATTTCCACCTCGAGATGTTCCACCGCCCGTTTTAAAATACCCGTTTTTCTGGCTCTCGAGCAGAACTCCACCTCTAACTGCACCTTTTAATTTTTCAAAGGACAGTGCCCTTAACTTCTCGGCAGTTATATCACCCTGTCCCATAAAAGCATTGACATCCAACGGGGACGTTTTAACACTTTAGTATTGCAGACCCAAGAAAACCATTTGCAGTTTTTAAAATTGCTTTTGAAGGAACAATTCACTTTTCCCACTCCAATTCTTTCATCAGTCTGTGGGAACAATTCCAGACGCAAGCCTCCAATTTTCTTACAACCAGGTGAGAAGGAGTGAATTAGTTCTCTATTCAACCTCTGTTGGTCACAACAAAGGTTTAAGTTTCTTTTTCGCAACGATATGTCCTTTCCAAATCAGAACGTATTTAACTATTTAAGCTGTGAGCAATAAGGAGACAACCAAACAAAGTTTTCTTGAGAAAAATAATAAAAATGCAACATCAAACATTCAGCCCTCCTACAATCATTTCACACACACACCCCACACACACACGCTATTCAGAAATAAGGGGAGTTAGAGTCAAATAAGAAAATATAAAAGAAAAAATAAAAGAATATGGTTAACTGCCCTTTAATCATCCTTGAGGTGTAGATTTTAAGTGTGGTGGCCAATTTAGGTTAGCTGGGGCAACATTTTCCCCCCATTGGGGGGATGTGTGGGAGCAGGCATGGGCGGGCAAGTTCCCGATCGGTGCCTCTGGTCGGGGCTGCGCCACCATTTTACATGGGCAGGCCAATTAAGGCCCACCCAGTGTGATGTCTGCCAGGGAGTGCAATGTGCTCCCTGTGCGGAAGTGGGGCGGGGGGATTCCCTAAGCTGGGAGTGCACTCTTTTGCGCATGTGCGCAAAAGAGCACACAGATCTCCTTGAGGCAAAGTGCTGCCTCAGGGAGATCGTCACATGTTTCAAACATTAAATAAAGATGAGAAAAAGATTTTGCTGCCATGTCCCCTCATGTGACACTGTCACATGAGTTGGGACATGCCCATAACTTTTATTTTAAAATATTCTGAATTCTTAAAATCTCTCATGAAACCTCAACCCGCTCGTGGTTTCATGTTTTTTCAGAAGCCCGCTAGGGCTCCCGGCCTGCCCGCCAACCTTAAGGTTGGACGGGCAGGTCTATTAATGATTTTAATTACTTTTTTAATGGCCTTAATAGGCCGTTGACAGGTTGGCTGGCGAGCGGCCAAGACAGATGCGCGCCTGCCGACCTGAGAATCTAAATGATGCGGAGTGACGTCGGGACGCCCACCAGATGTCACCCTGTGTCATTTTACGCATCGGTGAGTGGGCCCCACCCCCCGCTCTTGGATGCGGTCATATGTGGAAGATGTTACAATTATTATGAGATCTCGGTTCATTGGTAGGTTTCTGGTACCATTGGCATCTCAGATCAGGTGACACTCTTATTCCAAAAGGGAGAGAGGGAGAGAAAGCAGCCTTCAGCCTCTTTCCTCTACTGCAGGCTTTCCTGAAACCAGCTGCAATATGGCTGGGCAGCCTTGCCTTGAAACACTTCACACATTGTGCATTTCCAAGAGGTTTTGGGTGAGTCTGTTTGTGGCAGCCATAATTTCAATATCCAGTACATTTCATTTTTAATGTCTCTCCCTTAGACAGTTACAAGTTTTGATGGGTATCTTGATTATAGGAAATAGCTCTTTCTTCACATTCCCCTGAGGTGACTTGTTTGTTTATCACCCTCACCTTGGGATGTGAAAAGTTGAAAAATCATATTTTCCAAAAATAAGGAGCATAGCCTCGTGACAAGTCATTGGTAAGCTGTAGCTCTGTGGTCAGCTTAGTTTTGGCACAGGGGCAACCAAGGTTAAAGAGTTTTCTATCTAGATTGTTTTTAATACTGATACCCAAGGGCAGTTGATGAGGTGAATAGCCATGGTCAGGTAGATTGTAAATAGTACATGTGCTATCAGAAAGTCTTGCTTGACACTGGTCCAGATTTTGAAGGGAACTGTTTCAGATCTCTCACTCAAGGCAGTTGCAGTCATATCACAATAAAGCAATTGTAGAATTGTGATGAAGTTTTTTGGACATCCAAATTGTTGGTGTTGGAGCACAATCCCCAGAGACAAGCAATTTAATGAGTCAAATGCTTTGGTCAGGTCACTGAATGCAATGGAGAGTTTCTGGTGTTGTTCTCAACATTTTGTTTGGATTTTCCCCTTGACTAAAGCCCTGTCAAAAGTTTCTCTGGAAGGTTAAAGACATGCTGGGAGGAATTTCCCTGCCCGCTGGTATCGGGCGTGTTCAGCGGTGTGAGCGGACAATATGGCGAGAAGGCCAAAAATCGGTTTCACAACGTCATGAAATCAGTTTGCAATCATCCACTCTGCCCATCAATGGTGAACCTCTTTTCCTACCATCGGACATCAAAAACCTCATTGTAATACATCTGCATATCAGTTTAAGGCCAGCCCGCCAGAATCATCCCCTACACTGGATCGTCTGCCGATATCGGCAGGAAAACACGCTGGTGTAGAACACGTCTTGACAAGTGTGACATGCAGAAGTTGGGACATACCACCAGGGCCTTGCTCACATCGCGGACATCCAAGGAGCAGATGATGCTGGAGCCCGAAAGCAACGGGCCCTGGAGGAACATCCTCCATGCTAGATGGATTCTCATGGGCATGGCTCAAACGCAAAGCTGCTTATGGAAGGTGGAAAGTCACCATTCAGGGTTTGCTCACAGCTGATGATGATTGAGGGGATGGAGAGGAAGGTCCACCTGCGTTTGGGAGAGGAAGATGACCGGAGGCAGGAGAGGAAGAGGTGTTAGGTGACAGCAGGTAGGGAGGGGGGGAACAAAGATATTGGGGAGTTGAGGTTGGGAGAGGGAACAACAGTGTTGGGGAGAGGTTGCGGGGGAGGGGCTATGGGGGGGTGGAGGAGGGGGTTACGGGAAGAAGATAGGAACTGGGGATTAGGTGTGGGGGGGGGTGAAGGTGTAAAGGAAGGAGTTTGGAGGGGGGAAGGAGTGTAGAGAGGAGAAGGAGTAAGAGTGGAGGGAGAAGTAAGGGTGGGGGAGGAAGTAAGGGTGTCTGAAGGAGTCAGGAAAGGGGAAGGACTAAGGTCGGTGGGGGAGTCCTGGGTTGAGGGGGGGTCCGGTGGGGGGGTGGGCTAAGGTGGGGGAGTCCTGGTGGAGGAAGAAGTTCCAAGAAGGGAAGGAGTACAGAGTGGGGCGTGCCCAGGTGACCGTGCGAAGGTGGGAGGGCTCTGATGAGTCCATGACAGTCTCGTGGGGAATGAACTGAGGGTAGCCATGGTACAAGGGAATGGTGAGAATGACCGAGGGCAGAGAGAGGTGGTATGGTGGGAGGGTGAAGGTTCAATGGTATCAGTAGAAGGGATGATGAAGGTGATTGGTGGGTCTCAGAGGCAGACATGAACTCTGGGGTTAGGAAGGAGGTCAGGGAGGTTAACGTGGATGGGGGTGGGATTTTTGGGAAGGAAGGGAATATGCACGTTAACCTGGGCATCCCTGAAGGAAAAGGGTTGTGGCTGGTATGTCACAGAGGGGAGGTGGTAGGTGATGGGAGAAAGGAAATGGGTGACTGGGGGAGAGGAATGGATGGGGGAGCAAAAGAAAAACTGTATTACTACCATGCTGGCTAAAGTGAAAGTGAAATGAAAGTCGTGGTGGGTGAGATCAGGCGCTGTATGGGAGTGTGATCAGTGGGTGGGCGGAGATGCAGCTCAGCTCAGATGGACAACTGAAGGTGAACCCCAGCAGGCAGCATTTGAAATGCTCAGGACAGTGAGATGAGTGAGCTATGGAGAGGCTCGGCATGCACGAGTGGTTGCACGAGGCTCTGAAAGGCCCTACCACACACACACACTCCTCTCTCCAGAATCACTCAGGGACTGGCTGTGTGCAGTGAACTGCTGGTGGGGGGGATGCAGTGGGAGGACTTGCGAAGTCTGTAAGTGAAGCTGAAAGACAACATTACACATTATTCAGTGAAAGTGAATATATTTCCAGATTATAAAGTGACAAAATGTGTTCGCCCACACAACCAACTGTAATCAGAATTTCTTAACTTTTGAATGCCTTAGAATTCTAATTACGGCCCTGACATCTGCAGCAGGGGTAGAGTCAGCCTGTGCAATGGTTGGCCCTGTTGCCATTGATGCCTTTGGCCTGGGTCCTCTGGAGACCTGAGGCCTTGGGGCTTGCTTTGGCTGTCCTCCTGTGGGCCAGCTACTCCCTCTGTGGTGACAGAGGAGAAGGTGGAGGGGTTCTCAGGCAAAGAGTACTTTGAGGGAGCGGAGAGCCTCTGAGATTCCCGAGTGGGTGACTCAGGGTGTCCAGCTGCCGCTCCTCCTCCCTCCAGGTGCCCGAGGGGCCCGGCCTGACTCCTTGAGGGGAAGGAGCACCTGGAGGGACGTTGAGGTGCCACGTTTCCCTCTCGCATTGCCACTGCAGGAACTCACCCATGGCTCCAGTGATGGGGTGCAGGACTGCACACATCTCCACATTCTGCTGGACCAGGGTCTCCATGATGTCCGCCATCCTCCCCATGGGGACCTCCATACGGGCACATGTGGGCACCACTTCATCAGAGAGCAGGCGGATGCACTCCTCCGACTCACGAGCCACTATGTTGAGGGCTTCCACCCTCTCTGTGTGATGTTCCCCGCCTTCTGCTGACTCTCCACAATGAGTTGGATAGCCAAATCCAGAAGTTCATCATATGACTCAGTCACTGATGCCTCTTCCCCAGCGGTCCTGTGAATACTGTGGAGCTCGGCTGAACCTGCCTCCTCCTGCTGTGGACATGTGCCCATGTGATGACCACCAGATTGTGAACCAAGTCTGCTCTAGATCTAGTTCCCACCAAGGTGTATCTCTCTGCACTGGTGCAGGGTGTGGGTAAGCGCTGTGACAGGTCTTCCAGGCTGCTTATTTCCAGCTCTTCAATGGAGGAAGAGTCCTCTTGGCTGGAGTGAGGATCTGGATGGAGCTGAGGGACTGACTGGCTGAGGGTGTCGTTAGTTTAGCAGAGCTCTCTGTGAACCAAAGTAGAGATAATTAGTGCATGGCAGCAGAGTCAAAACCTGGAGAGAGACACTCACATTTGTGTTGAGAGCGGGATGATGTGCAGGATCCTCAAGAGGGTGTTCGCCGCCCACCTCACCGCAGGCATGGTCCACATCCTCACCAGTCAGTGCGATAGCACACTCCTCAAAGTGAGTGAGGGGCCTAATGTGGGCCACTCCACCCCCAGTTTGGGGTCTCTCCTCACTGTTGTGAGCCAGCTTCTCCTGCATGAAAGCAGATGGAGAGAGTGTGAGCAGGACACATGGCACTGTGTGGAATCTTTGTGTGGTGAGCGGAGCCATGGACAGGAGAAGGATGCGAGCTCCGGAAGATATGAGCCTGATGGAGATGTGAGGGTGTGTGTGGGAGTTAGTGGTGTTGTCCTTGAGGTGTGAGATCCCTGTGGATGTGTGATGGGTTTGTGAGCGTGTGAGTTGAGAATAATGAGAAGCGTGACTTATCCTGGCGGAATGGATGAGACCATTCATCCTGTTGTAGCACTGGGTGGCTGTCTTCTTTTGCAGGTCATTGGTGCTGACCATCGCTGCCACCAACTCTCATGTTGGATTTTTTATGTTGCTTCCCCTCCTACAGCCAGAGCCAGAGTACAAGACATCACGGTGGGCCTCCACTGCCTCCAAAAGGTGCTCAAGGCGTGCATCATTAAACCAGGGTGGAGGGGCTGCAGTCTTCTTGCCTTTGGGGACTGTGTCTTCCATGCAGCAGCCCTGGGCTGGAAGCACTGAGAGGTGTATGTTGCCCGGTGTGAGGAAGCAGCAAGGTGATGGCATAGCAGGTGAATGAGGGCTCGTCCACCATCGAAACGGCGTGTTTCCTGGCAATGTATAATTAATGCTGCAGGACTGGGACAATACAGCGTGAGAAGCCGCCATTGTAGCCGGTGGGTAAAACATAGATTTTCCCGCCCGCTACCACACTTAGTGCAACCCTGGGATGATTCCACCCACTGTGTCCCTGGGAGGATTTCCTCCGCTACAAGAAGTGGGTGATTCAGGAGAGTTCATGTCAGGAATTTTCCTGCTATGGACAAGAGGGAAATACCTCAATAGTTTCCACAGCATGATTTATCTACCTTCTTGAAAATTGTTTACAATTAGCACATTTCTGAAGTGGGAGGTGGGGGAGGAATTCTTTTTCCTCACAAATCTGTGGGATGAGTGCATGGAATCTTGATGTGGGCAAAGGTCCGCCAGCCTTGAAGACCTCAGCTAGAATATCTTTGGGGACGCTGGCTTTATTGTTTCTTCACTCATTTGATTGCTTGTTGCAGCTCTCCCATTGATGGTGGTTCGTTCATGATTCTACCATGAGTATTCCCCAGGACAATGAGGGATAACCATGTTTGAGGAGTTGTTCAAAATGTTCTTTCCAGCATTGATGAATGGCATTGTCATCCTTAAGAAGAGAAACTCCATCTTATGAACAAAGGAGAGACTGGATAAATGGGTAGGGCATTTATAAAGGGTAGGGTGTATATAAATGGTGGGGTGTATATAAAGAGTAGGATGCATATAAAGCGCAGGATTATATACAAAGGACAGGGTGTTTCTAATGGACAGGGTGTATATTTTCTTAAGGGGAAGAGCTTATATAAAGGGTGGAGTGAATATGGAGGGCAGGGTTTTTATAAAGATGTGCAGTGTGTATATAAAGTGCGGTGTGTATATGAAGCTTGGAGCATATATAAAGTGCAGTGTGTTGTTGTGACTCACTGGGGATAGTGCACTGTAATACCAAGCCCCACTGTTCCCCGAGCCGCAACAAATGTGAAAAGTTTGACCGAACCACCAAACTGCCCTAATTCTCCCTAACTGTTTAATTTTGGTTAACAGAATATGAGCACCAGGTTTGTAAACTTAATAAGTAAATAACTGTTTATTGAACAAATTGTCTTTAACAAGAGGCAAAAGAAAGAAATATGAACTGCTAATTTCTAACTCTATAACCTAAACTCTACCGCTTCTGAAACCTCTATACACAAACACACACACACACACAGACACACACATGTAAGACACACAAAACATGGATTTTAAAGGTGAGGTGAAACAGTTCAATAGCACCAATCCAAAGTACAGGATTAGATGTGTTGGTTGATGTCTTCCAAATTCCTTGCAGTTTATTGTTGATGACACGAGGTCGTCTCCCAGCACTTTCAGTCTGTGGTTCGCTGGTTGAAAAACTTGCTTTTCAGTGTCTCTACTGGTGATTTTTCCCCTTTTTCTCTTGACGGGGTTTTTCAGAAAAAGCAGGTTACAGGGATGTGAGGAATAGCTAGCTAGCTACTATGACAGAATCACTGGCACCTTACAGAGGTTTTAGGTCTTCCCTCTTTGCAGGCTAGGGGCTGTACTGCCTGCACTGTTACCACACAAAACCCTGGTCACCTGGTCAAGAGCCAATCAAAATGCTGTCATCAAGCAGCTCCCCTTAGTCCAGGACTCCTTTCCGGCACCATCTTGTTCTTTTATGGCATACTCTGTTCCCGGACAGCAGCATTCTAGATATTCCTCATCCTATTCCAGTGAACATGGGCAGAGTATTATATTTTGCATACAGGTACGCGCCCGACATGCCTGAACATATAATGATGCGTGATGACATCAGGATGCATGCCCGAAACCATCGTTCAGTCTTGTGATATTTTGTTCGGCAGGTACGCGCTGGAGTCAGCTGCACACCTGCTGATAATTAAAAGGCCTATAAAGGCCATGAACAAGCTAATTAAATTTAAATTTACACTGCCCATCCAACCTTACGGTTGGCAGGCAGGCAAAAACGCCAAGCAGCCTTTCCATTTATTAGGAAACCTCATCCACGAGCGGGGTGAGGTTTCCTAAAGCAAATAAACATTAAATAAAACTGTATTTTTGAATTAAAAATGTGTCCCAGCTCATGTGACAGGGTCACATGAAGGGACATGTTTTATTACATTTTTATTCTTTTCATTTTTATTTACACAGTGCTTCAATCTCCCTCAGGCAGTTCCGTGCCTCAGAGATTGAAGTGCTCTTTCTCGCGCATGCGTGAACTGCGCGCTAGACCCACTCTCCCCCTTCCCCCCGCCCGCCCAGGCAGCGCTCAGTGCTGCCACTCGCGATCCACAGAGGGCAGACCTTAACTGGCCCGCCCGCGTGAAATCATGGTGAGGAGCTGATCGCGAGTGGTGGGCGGCTTCCCAACCGTCCCCGCCCGCCCTCCACGAGCACCCCTGCCAAGGGCAAAATTCTGTCCCATGCCTTTCAGCTGCAGCCATTGTAGTTTTTAAAGCCACAGTCCAAGAAAAATAAAAATAGGTTCTTTACAGCATATATAAAGTGCAGTGTGTATGTAAAGGTTGGAGTGTATGTAAAGTTCAGTTTGTATTTAAAGGGTGCAGTATATACAAAGTGCAGTATGTATATAAAGTGCAGTGTGTATATAAAGTGCAGTTTGTATATAAAGGGTGGCGTATATATAAATTGCAATGTGTATGTAAAGTGCTGTGTATTTAAAGTGCAGTGTGTATATAAAGGGTGGAGTGTATATAAAGTGCAGTAAGTATATAAAGTGCAATTTGTATATAAAGGGTGGAGAGTTTATGAAGTGAAACGTGTATATAAAGTTTAGTGTGTATTTAAAGTGCAGTTTGCATATAAAGTGCAATTTGTATTTAAAGGGTGCAGTATATATAAAGTGCAGTATGTATATAAAGTGCAGTGTGTATATAAAGCGTGGAGTGTATATAAAGTGCAATGTGTATATAAAGTGCAGTGTGTATTTAAAATGCAGTTTGTATACAAAGTGCAGTGTGTATATAAAGTGCAGTGTGTTAAAGTGCAGTTTGTATATAAAGTGTAGTTTGTATATAATGGGCGGAGTGTATATTAAGTGCAGTATGTAAATAAAGTGAAGTTTGTATATAAAGGGTGGGGTGTATATGAAGTACAGGATGTATATAACCAGAGGCATGTCTATAATCAGCATCTTGTATATAATAACTCATGTATATAATGAGTCGTGTATATAACAAGTGGGTTCTGTATAATGGGCAAGTTGCATGTAATGAGCAGGTTGCATATAACGGGTCTGCTCCATTTCTCAGCATAGTGTAACGTGAAAATTTACCCCCTTGTGATAGCTGTTAGTTTTGTACCATTATGACCTGCCGATCTTGAAGGTTAATGCTAGTTGAACTATGTTGAGCTTTGTCAGTATTACTGCTGACTGTAGAGAGAGCAGATGGCACAACTCTCACTGCATCAGTGAAGAGGCGCTGGTGAAGGTAAGTTGCCTCTGTCATATCTATGTAGAAGAGTTGTGATATATAAAGACAGAGTTTAGGTAATGAACATATTGCCTGAAGTCTCATTGGACCTGTAGATTTTGAACCATTATGAATTGATCTTTCCATCAAATTCATGAAGCACAAAGTGGCACAAAGTGAAGCACAACTTTGGCTCCGACTCAGAATCAGAATGCCCTATAATCATGACGAGCAACTCACAGCCTGGCTTTTCACTGGGAACAGGACAGTAGCAACCTGCCAACCTGCTAATCATGGTACAATATTTTCCACTCTGTTCCCGCCAATGTCCAGTCTGTCGATATTTTGAAGTGGGTTTGGAATAGGTCTTCTCTCCTTGCCCTTTTTGACCTCTCCGCAACATTCAATAGTTGACTATGTAGTTCTCTCCTACCTTTGCTGTTTATGTTTATGTTTGGTGGCATTGCAAAGGCCCCAAGATAAACCTAGACATATTTGCAAGCCTGACAAAGGGACTGGAATATTCATCCTTAACAAGCGCCACTATATTGACAAAATGCACACCGTTCTTAAAGACGCGTCCAAAGTTGTGTCCATTGGGCCTGTCATCAAGCACTGGACTTCATACAGCTCCACACACTACAAAATTGGCCTTGTCAGCAATCTTGTAAACAGGTCTCCAGCGATTTGCTCACCGTGCAAGCTTGTACAGCCCCGCTCGAAAGCAAGTTACAAAAATGCTTGCTAAACTTGTATAAGATAATGAGCTGCCTTGTGGCATATATAATAGGATTCATCTTCATGTTCACTATTGTAAGTCCATGTATGTATGGATGCTCAAGGCACATAAAAATGATATCCCATTATACCCTCTCTTATCTATGACTGGAAAAGATAGATATCTTATAACATGAATTGGCTAAATAGTTGAGTGAGTTGCTGCAATCAGTTCTGAGTGAGTTTTCCACATACACAGTGAAGGATTCCTACACCCTTGTGAAGAACATACAGGAGTTGCATATCAATAGCAATGCTGTGAATATGTGTTCATTCAAAATTGTGAGCATATTCACTAAGGTGCAGATCAAGAAAGCCATGGATATTTGTGCCATGTCACAATAATATGGTGATCTAGATGTGCTACCATGTTCTAAGCCTGTATACATTGAACTTATGAACTTAGCAATTCACGCAGTTGAGCACAGCTTTATGACCCCATGTATGCCTAAATAAATGGTGTTACCATGGGATTCCCTCTAGGCCCAGCTCTCACTAACATTTTTGTTGTTTTCCATGAGAAACGTGTTTTCAATGGAATGACCCCTAACTTCCTCCACCTTGCATATTTCTGATATGTAGATGATGTTTACTATATTTGAATCTGCAGCTGCATGTAAGAATTTCCTTACACACCTTAATGCACTCAATCCCACTCTCAAATTCACTTTTGAAATAGAGCAGTCTAACAACCTCCCTTTCCACGACATGCTAGTTGAGAAATCTACTAACGGGTTTTCTACTCCTGTCTACCGCAAGCCTAATTTCACTGGTCAGTATATTCATCAGGATTCCTACAGCTCCACACACTACAAGATTGTCCTTATTGGCAATCTTGTAAACAGAGCTCAAGTGATTTGCTCACCATGCAAGCTTGACAGCGAAATAGGGCATATCAAAGCTATCCTGCAGGATAATGGCTACCCCAATCAAATTATTGCTCACTGTGTGTCGCACATACTCATGAATGGACCTGAGGCCGTCACTTTCGGACCTGAAAAGTGCCCAGTCTATCTCAAATTACACTGGAAGGGTAAGATATCTGAAAAGTTTGAGCAACAGGTAAAACTAACTGTTTTACACTGCTCCTATGTAGCAACAACACAACTGGTATTTTCCACCAACAGAGTGCTGCCGTTAATTCAAAAAGACATTTTGCCTCACACACAAATGAGTAATGTGATATATGAATTTCAGTGTCAGTGCGATGCCAGGTATATAGGCCATACATCCTAACAATTGGTGGATCATACTGAACAGCACATCCCTTTAGCTGTTTGCCACAGGCAAAGCACTAACAATACTCAACCATGTAGCCCGGGACACGGGACAATGGATTCAGATATAAGATACTCCCATGAAATAAGGGACACTTGGTCATCCTATTACATATATTTATATGCAGGGACCAGTCCTCTGCCGGCAGAATGAGCATGTCCAGACATTGCGCCTTTTAAAAAATTAAATAAAATGTGAGGGAAAATAATTCCCTGCTGCGTTCTCCATGGTGACAACTTGATCAATCAGAGTTGACTTGCTGACCAACAATCAGCATTCTTCTCTCTAATCCTCCTTAACCAATTAAATTTAAGAATTGAGAAAGAAAGAGAGGAATTACAGAGAAGAAATGTGGATTGGGGTCAAATCTGGTGCAGAAAGAAAAATAAAATGAGGGAAAGAAAGATTTGTCTAATAGCATGAGACAAAAAAGGGGTCGAGAGGAAAAGTAAGAAAAAATTAAACTGTTACTTTTTTAAAATCTCTGACAACATTTGACAACTTACAGAAATGAGACTGTGGTATAAATAGTTCCACTTATGAGCCAGAGATGTTAATTGGCACTGCATTAACAATGTTCATATTGTTTAAAAAAAACTTAAGTTTTTAATTACTTTCTGAGGTGGGTTTAATGGGTAACTAATGTGCAAATTCCAGAAAATCCCTAAAAATAACAGGGAGACTAAAGGTGAGATACTGTTCATATGAAGCAAATGGTGAAGCAATGAAAATTGACCAGCAATCCTCTGGAGATTTGCAACTCACATCATATCTCTTACTATCCTAAACTTGCTGGCTAATTTGTGCTTTTATAATGGTGCATGTCGTTAACACTTTATTTTTACAGCAACATCTGGCAGAATCTGACTACAACAATGCATGCTTTGAACATACAATATGATTAGATCTTGGTCAAAAGCCACTCTCTTTTGTTCAGCTTGACTACAGAGTGATACATTTTATGGTTAGTTGTGGCTACATTGTTATCAAATCATTGTTGATTCCAAAAAGCAAAAATGGTTAAAACATTTCAATTCATTATATTTTATTAATAGTTAATTTGTTGCAAATAAATGCCTTAAAATTGCTTTGACTTCATGCAGGGTCCAAAGATGCTTCATGATCTTCCCTCCAGTTAGGTGATCTCAAAGCATATGGTGAAAAGGATAAACTGAATCCCACCGATATAAAATTAATTAGCTTCGGAAACAAAGTGAACAGATGCTGTAATCAGTTCTCGTGTATCTCTACATCTAAAAGGTTCTCAGGAGAAACGTCTTTTCTTTTTTGTTTGAGAGATCCAATCCCCACAGTTATTTATTTTATATTTCAAGAATAATCATGAAAAGAAGCAAATGTGACATTTAAAAAAATACTTCCCAAGAATTTATAAACTCAATTGCGTTTTGTTCAGAGGCTGATTAATTTCTGTCTGTCCTACAGTCTTGTAAAAATAATTAATTTATAACAGATTCCTGCATAAAGTGGCTGGGGAAAGGAAGCATTTTTGAAGGCTGTCTACTGGCTAGGTAGTTAGTAGGTTTTTATCTGTTACTCATGCTATTTTATAATTTATTGCCTATGATCAGGTAGGAATTATCAATCAGCATAAACTGAAATTCTCCAACTCTGCTCCCAAGATCTCTGTCTTACTGGCCTAACTCTCTTTTTTATTTATTAATGGGATGTGTAATGGAATGTGAGTGTCATAGGCAAGGACAGCATTTATTGTCTATCCCTTGACATCATCATTTTCTTAAGAAGTTGATGGTGAGCTTTCTTCTTGATGTGAAGATTCTCTCACAATGCTGTTAGGTAGCGAGTTCCAGGATATTTTATTCAGTGGCAATGAAGGAATGGCAATGTCAAAATCAGGAGAACGTTTAGTCAATGGTGTTTCCATGCATCTGCTGCCCTTGTCCTTCAAGATTGATATCATGGATTTGTGAAGTATTATTGAAGCAGAATTGTCTACCGATACAAAATATCTACCCATAGCTGTACCCATTGTCTGTACTGCCTCATGGGAGCTGTCAAATTTGCAGACGTTCCACACGTTCCTGTTTTTCTGGAATCCCATTACTCTTACTCTTTGTTCCCGAAAGCTCTCACCTAGCTTTCTCACAAATTCATTGTCAAACTCCAGCTCCATCTTGCCCTCATAAAATTTGTACGTCTGTTGACTTGCTTAGCTGTTCCTGCTCTTCTATGATTAATACTCTCATTCTCACCAATTCACTTACAGTCTTCCACTCTTGCCTAAACGCACATGATACTCACCTTTAGTCCTTTAAGTTTGATGGCTACAATCTTAAGCATAGATTGCTGTTTGACTAATTTAGCCACTTGACTTCAAAACTAACTCAGTCATGTCAGACATTTTGGGTCAGATTTTCATCACTGAGGTGGGTATCGGGAGTCAGGAATTTCGCTGACCCTGTGGCCCGGTCTCCCTGCTGTAGAGGTGTCCACCCACCCTATTTTTCTGGCAGGGAGTCAGGTCCATGGTGGAGACAGGCTTGCTGACTGAAGGCTTTGTGGAGCCAGAAATGGGTCCTGATGCAGAGGACGGAAAATTGCTTTTTGCCCCCAATATAAAGGCCCACTTCTGACACCATTGCTGGGAGGTGAGACTGATGTGGAGACAGCTGACCCAGTACTAACCCAGTGACCTCATTTCTGACCCTTGTCCTGAGATTAGTGAAATTTTCTCTGACAGTATATGATGGTCAACAGGTTTGTAGCTGTGGTAAAGTTGGCCCAGCATGAGCCTACCAAGAAAGCTGAAAATTCCATGCTGGCTGCCTCCATTTTTCATGTGGCTGCCAAACACAGCATTGTTCTTCTCTCTGCTCTCTTCTCAAGTGTCTGCACCCTACAACAATTGTGATCAGTAGTACAGTTTAGGGTCTCCTGTCTGCATGCAGCCTTCAGCTGTAAGACCTCTAATCTCAGCAGCTACTGAAGGCATGAAACAAATGTGCCAAGCCCTGGCCTATCAAGCCACCTGGTATTTCACACCATTTTCATGCTCTTGCGTAACTTATGGTCCATTGGACTGCCGGGTCAAGGCTACTCATTATTCCCTCTTGCCATGCTGGTACGCAGACAGCCTCAGCAATGACACCCACCCTGCACACAGCTAGCCCAGTAATAGCTGTCAGCACCCTACTCACTTGTGTTGCCCCATTATCCAACTGGATCCGTGGATTGTGATTTTTCACACGAGGTGAGCATGCATAATGACACATGTGCTTTGCTTGTTGCCGTGCCAGAGTTTCCCAGAGGAGTACTCAATGGGGAGCCAGGCATCGAGTGCATCTCCATTCAGTGACCAGGACCAGGAGCTCCTGGTGGAGTCAGTGAGAGGCAAGAGGGACATCCTGCACCCAATGGGCTGAAATCTCTGCTCAACCTTCACAAAGCCAGCACCAATTGGAGATCGCATCAATTGTGACCACCTCGGGTGAACACAGGTACAGCTGGATGTAATGCTGTAGCACTTCCATAACCTTCTGCAGTCTGGCAAGGTAAATGGATCCTTCTGTAGAGCAGAGATGGCCATTAGCTGTCTCTAAGTGGCATGCCAGTATAGGCGGGCCACACATGGACCAGCCATGTCCTGAGACAATCAGAAGGAAGACCACTCATGTTGTAAAATGTGTTTGACCACTGTTAGTTCAAGTCACATTATGCTCATGCATGGGCATATGCTGCTCATCAATGTGCTTCACACCTCTTCAGCTTGTCCTCATAGGAAAAGGGGGAACATAATGTCAGGGAGATGAGCCAGACCAGTGGTGAGACACCACAGCTAAGGGCAATATGGAGTGAGTTAGAGGGTGCTTTGGAGATACTGTTTGTGCTCTGTAACCGAAGCATCGGTGGTAGAATGTCTCCCAATCTAGGTGCGATTGGTCGTGGGCAATTGAAAAACAGCATGTTTTCATTGATGGGGGTGATGGTGTTAAGCGCTGGGGGAGGGGAAAGGATATGCTTTGCATGATGGCAACAAGGGGACAATGTGGATTGGGGGTCAGCGGAAGGGATATGCACAGAGGGCTGCCTTGGGGTGGGCATTGCAACTCCAAATGCTGAGCACATGGGTGGTGTGGATGGTGGCATAGTTATATAGCCATTCGGATATCAAAGGTTAACTCTTATTATCACATATTGTGTCTCACACAGGTCCCAGTGGCCCGTGAGCCATGAGCCAGGTCATCCTCTCGGACCCCTGGAGGAGGAAGGGGTATCTGAGGGTGCAACTTCACCATTCCCCACCTCAGGCACTTGCACATCAGTGAGTTCTTACATGCAATTAGAATCAGGGCCACTGGGTGAGATACATAACACCTGAGTGCAGGAGGAGATGTCAGAGTCAGAAGTATCCATGGACAGATCACCCTGGAGGGGGTTGGCAGTCACAGTGGTGCTCCAGCAAGCACTGTGGAAGGGCCTGACAAGTCACCGTTTGGGGCTCAGTGCTTAGAACAACTACAGCAAATGTGTGGACATATGACAGAGTTCCCGGAAGCAATGCATGCTCACTGTCTGTGAGTGGAGAAGCCCATGGCACAGGACTCATGTCTCGGGGGCTCGAGTGCATGAGCTCCTCTGAGGAGAGAATGGCCAACCTCATGGCGAGCCACATATGGCAGCACCTGGAGTGCATACATAAGTATTGTGAGATTCTGTGCAGGATGCAAGGCTCACTCAGTCCGTTTATAACATGAGTGTCGGTGTCCATGGAGTACATGAGAAGCTGCAGACCCAACATGGAACATGTGCTGTTGGCACAATGATGACTGGGCAGCTTCATCCCAGTTGCTGACTCCCTCTAGGCTGCCTGAAAGCCTACACAGGGCTGAGGAGGTCCAGTAGGAAGACGAGTGTCGTGAGCAGCAATTGTAAATTTTAATAGACACTGTAAATAAATATACTATCTGCTCTAATGATTGTCAATATTCGTTCATTTAGCAAGGCAGGCTGATGGTACACCTTCAAAGACACTATTAGGTTCTTGCTGCTTCTGATTGAGACTGTAGACTGTGGTACATCTCTCAGGCATTGATGTCATCACTTGAAGGCTCAGGTTTCGAGCCCCTCCTGGTTGCTCAGGTGAATCACCTCAGTATCAAGAGGCCCGTGGTGACAATGGCACCTTTCATGGAACCCCAGGGCATGACGTTCACTAATCCTTCCCTTGCCACCCTCTGCTTCTGATGGCTGACCCTCTGATTCCCCTGGCCATGCTTCTCTCTCCTCTTCCTCCTCATCCTACAAAGTCTCAGGCCCCTACTTGACATCTGCCCAGTCAAGGTGAACCCCCTTCGCTGTGCCATGTTGCATAGGATGCAGTATACAACCACTATCCTGGAGATCTGGCAGGTGAATATTGCAGAGCTCCTCTGGAGTAGTCAAAGCACCAAAAGCACATCTTCAACAGCCCAATTGACTGCCCAATGATGATCCCATTCTGGATATTGCTCACATTATAATGACATTGGGCCCCATCTGTGGGGTTCTCAGGGGAGTGGGGAGTCACCTCTTCAAAGGGCAGGCCTTGTCCCTGAGTAGCCAGCCACACACCTGGAAAATGGGTGGAATAGTTGAGACAGGCACAACTCTCGCGGGATGAAGGCATCATGACAACTTCCTGGGAATGAGCGCACATGTGCAGAAATATCTTCTTATGGTTGCACACCACCTGAATGTTGATGGAGTGGAACGCTTTCTGATTTATAAATCTCTGAGGCCTGTCAGTGGGTGCCCTGATGGCCATTTCATTCGAATACTCCTTACACCTGGGACGAGTTGGCTGTCCTGACAAAGCCTATTTGTTTCCCTCTGCACCTGGGAGCCTGCTTCCTTGGGAAAGGTGTAATCCAGCACTATTCCCTCCCCCTCCCTGGTTGTAAGGCCAGCATTTTGATTAGTGATGTCCAGGTGACTTAAACAAACTAATAACAGCTTGTGATAACTGTGAATAAAGTTTCCCCACCTTCGGTCCACCCAGCAACAGAGCTCATGACTCTTTGCTAAGGATGTATTACTGAAACCCTTCACTGCAGCAGCAGGAACAAAGAAAATGCAGTCTGAAAATGTTTTCCTCCACAGATAATAGCTCCTCCAGTTTCTCTCTGAACTCGAATGCATAACATGCCCCATTTGCTTTCCCACACAGAAGAAAATACACAGAGCTGGAAATGGGGGCAGGACTTCAACATCCTTGTCCACTGTTCTTTTCTTCGGCCCACATCTGTTTCAACACTGATGGAGGCATGAAAATCCAGGCCTTTGTGCCTGCTTATCCTCAATCAAATCCTCTATTTTTTCTTGAGGGAAAGGACAATCTTAAGCTTCTCTTATCTCCAATGAGCTGCTTCTTCAAGCTCCTCTAAATATCTCCTCTACCCTCACCTCCAACATCAAGTCTAAGGAGCTCAGAGATTCCTTCATCTACATGATTTAGACCATATGAATCTGCCACTCTGCTGCCACTGCCCTTCCTGTTCCCAATGACCTTCAGCCCAAAGTGCCCTATGACTTCCCATCACTCTAGAGTTTCTCTTCTATCTCATTCCTTACCCTCCACAACTGATTTATGCTGTGTCATTTGCTCCTTCTCCCTCCTCACCAAACTCCTTACCACTCATCTCAAACATCCTTTTCCTCTGTAAAGGTCTTTGACAAAATATCCGAACCTCTCAGCCCCATGGCGACCTATCCCAAGTGTCCCTGTTTAAATCAATGCACTTTAGCTAAGGTCAGGAATGACAGTCCATGTAACTGCAACTATGATGTGTTTTATTCTTTGTATTCCTGCATCTTTGAATGAAGTTCAACACAGTCAACCATGCCATCCGTTGCTATAGCTACTCATTTGTTGTGTAAATCTGGGGATCTGCCCTCATGGGGTTCTGTTACTACTTGTTCTTTAGCAAGCCATTAATGGTTTATCTTTCTCACTTGAATCATCTCCAAAGCTCCAGAACAATTTATCCTGGATCCTTCTTCTTCCTCACCTACATGCTGTCCGCAACTGACATGGATGTAAACACAGGGTCAACATCCAAATATATATGTTGTAGAGATCCACTTCTACCTCTCCAATACTTCACTTGGCCCCATGAACATTTCTCAGACTGCTTCACTGATATTAAGGCCCAGATTTTCACAGAGTCGTGGGGATTGTGTGTCTTATCCAAATTGACGGAGAGACCCTGGATCGAGAAGTCCGACCCCATTTCCAACAGATCCTATCTTCACTGTTAGGGGAAAGGGAGGGGGATGTGACTCACATGTTGGGGGATCCTAAACCTAGCAGGGTTATTTAAACTCAGTACTGAGTACAAATATGCCTCGTTTTCACTGCAGCTGGTTCCTTATCACAGTGTGTGACTTATGACTTTTAAGAATAAATGTAAATGTTTGCAAAAGGTGGATAAGGTCTGTGGAGCTGTCAAGCTATTAAATCCCTGCCCTATAAATTTTGAAAAAAAACTGGCAGCTGCGACCCTGAGTTTAAAAAAAGTGCTGTATGCAATTTTGGTAGCTGTTTGTTGACATGACCCTAAGGGTTATCATTATAGTGTTTATTACGTGTCGAACACCACTTGGAGGAAGCACTGAGGGTGGCAAGGGCATAGAATGTACCCTGGGTGGGTGGCTTCAATGTCCATCACCAAGAGTGGCTCGGTAGCACCACCGCTGACCGAGTCCTAAAGGACTAGCTGCTAGACTGTGTCTGAGGCAGGTAGTGAGGGAACCAACAAGAGGGAAAAACATGCTTGACCTCATCCTCACCAACCTGTCTGCCACACACGCAACTGTCCATGACAGTATCAGTAGGAATGACCGCTGCACAGTCATTGTGGAGACGAAGTCCCGCCTTCACATTAAGGATACCTTCCATCATGTTGTGTGGCACTACCACGGTGCTAAATGGGATAGATTTCAAACAGACCTAGCAACTCAAGACTGGGCATCCATGAGGCACTGTGGGCCATCAGCAGCAGAAGAATTGTATTCAAACACAATTTGTAACCTCATCGCCTGGCATATCCCCCATTCTCCTGTACCATCAAGCCAGCGTATCAGCCCTTGTTCAATGAAGAATGCAAAAGGGAATGTCAGGTGCAGCACCATGCCCATCTAAAAATGAGGTGTCAACTCGATGAAGCTACAACACAGCTACAACACAATGTGTGCCATACAGCATAAGCAGCAAGTGATAGACAGAGCTAAGAGATCCCACAACCAATGGATCAGAGCTAAGCTCTGCAGTCCCTGGTCACCCTGCAGCCATGTCTCTGTAATCCTGACTATATCATACCTGTTTACATCTATTTGCGCAGTTAATTCATCCACTTTATTGCAAATGTTCCTCGCAATAAGGCACAAATCCCCGGGAACTGGAAATGTTCCCGGCTTCCCACATAGAGCAGGAGGAGCACACCACGGCTTTGAGCTCTCCTGCCATGACTTACCCTTTTAAATTAAATTAAACCTTTTGGAAGATACTTAATATCAAATAATATCAATTACCCTAGGGCCCTTCTTCCCTGCTCCTTGTTGTTACAGAATATAGCCCTTACAAACAATGAACCACAAAATAAGACCTTAAAAACTATAAGTGATAAAAGTAGTAAATATTTATCCGACCATACTCATGGTACTCAAAGGATCATCTCATTCCCTCCTCACCGATCTCCCTCAGTCACCAAACTCCAACTTAAGTGCTCTACTGCAGCCCAAAGCAGTACTCCAGTGCAGACAAAGTCAGCACTGTAAGATAGCCTGTTTTAAAACTCTCTGAATCTAGCCTCTGAAAACCTGTTTAAGCCAGCTATCTAATTAACTAGTTGTAGTTGCAAGCAGAGCCTGTATAAACCCTGTTTTAAAGCTGGCCTAAAACTCATCTTCTTCCAACCCAAACAGCAACTTTTAGTCAATTACTAAATTAAAGAAAGACTAGACTTTAGATAGAAATTAACCCTTAAATTCCCTTAGTCACCAAACTCCAACTTAAGCACTCTACTGCAGTCCAAAGCAGCACTCCAGTGCAGACTTGGCATCCCCTATGACTGTCTTCAAACTGTTTCATGGGATGGCGTGTCCAACTCCATCCTGTTATTTGGGACACTTTTTCCCAAGGTGAATTAAATGGCCTGGAACAATTTCCCGACACTGCACACCTGCCTCGGGACCGAACATCTGGGCATATGTCTTGTGTTATGGACAGGAGGGGGGTGGGGGGGGTTAATCTAATCAGCACTAATTTCTCCTCTCATCAACTGTCCATAAACAGAAATGTGTTTTGATTTGTTTCTCTCTTTATAAGCAATAGCATTTTTCCAATCCCCTTGATCTTGGTGCAATCCAATTTTCCATATAAAATCCCACAGAAAACTTGAGATGGGATGAACACAAAGTGTTAATTTATTTGCAAACACTCAAAACACAGGAGGAGGGTCACAACATCACCTACACGCTCAGACCGTAAAGAGAGGGATAGAGAAAAGAAGGATTTACAGTACAGAGATCGCCAAGAAAATAAATATTGGCTCACATGGATTCCAGAGTCCAGAATCAAAGTCCATATGACCATATAAACATAGGGGAGAAGTTTCTCCCTGTCAGGGGGGGTTGGGTATGAGCGGGTGCAGGCAGACGCGCAGCCCCGATCGGCTGGGTGCCGCCATTTTTTGCGAGAGGGCCAATTAAGGCCCATCCAACGTGATGCGCACCCGGAAGTGCTGAGCGCTCTCTGTGTGGGTGGGGAGAATAGGCTGATTCGGGGCCTGCTCTCTTTCACATGCATGCATGCGAGAGAGCACATAAATCTCCCTGAGGCACAGAGCTGCATCAGGGAGATTAGTTTGATTTTTTAAAATTTTAATAAAGAAAATAAAGTTAAGACATGTCCCTTCATCTGACAGTGTCACATGAGCTGGGACACGTCAATGAATTTTAATTAAAAAATGTATTTAATTTACAAACCCTTCATGGAACCTTATCTCGCCCAATGATGAGGTTTCATAATAAATGCGAAGGTTGCCTGGGCTCTTCGCCTGCCCGGTAACCTTAAGGTTGGATGGGCAGCTCAGTTAATAACTTTAATTAGTTTTTAAATGGCCATAATCGGCCCTTGACAGTTCGGTGGGCGCGCAGCCGAATTGAGGATCAGAATGATGCGTGGTGACGTCGGGACGCACGCCTGACGTCAAAACGCATCATTTTACGCATGGGCGAGCGGGGCCCACACCCGCTCGCTGACCCGAAGATTCTGGTCATACAGATTGGAAAAGGAGTAGACCACTCAGCCCCTCGAGCCTGCTCCGCCATTCAGTAAGATCATGGCTGATGCAATGAGGTATTCCTTCACGGAGGTCGGCGGGCTGAAAGCTAATGATGTAGAATTCACTTTTCAGGCGGTGTTGACTTCACATGATGAGATAGGCATACAAAGATGAATCAGTTTTCTAGGTGATGATACAGAAGTTCCAGCAAAAGCTGTGTAGATGGGGTCAGGTGTTCAGCCTGAGCAGAGCTCCTTTTCTGTGAGGGTGTCAGTTGAATGGTAAACAGCAGACTGAGCTTTGCAGTTCAGCAAGACAATATTACTGGTTCCACAACCCAGAGGCTCATGTCACATGACTCCCACCTCTCCACACTGTCTTTGACAAAGGATGTGTATCCCTCATCTGGGTCCCTGAGATTGTAAAATGTCTCAATCATTAAGGATTGAAAGGAGGGTTGCGGGGCCCTTTGTCTTAGCAGGCGAGCAGACTCCTGTTGTCCAGCCTGTGTTATAGCTTTCTTTGAATTTGGCCTGTGCAGACCACAGGGGATTGCTACTGGCTCCCCAGAGATAACGATGTGTAAGTTGACCCAATACTGCCAGGTTATGGCAGGTTACTTCTTTTGTTTGGTCACAGGCAGACACAAATTCATCAACTTTTAAAAGTAATTGTCTAGTTTTTAAAATTTTTTAGAAGTAGCCATGAGGATATCTAAATATATATTTTATAAAAGTATACAGTATGAGGTCTTAGCTCCCTCACATCCCGTATGAATGAAAATTTCCCACAGAATTGACCATCTGAACATCACAAGGACAAAACCGTTGTTTCAGCCTCCAACATATTCTGCTCCATTGCCACTGTCTCAATCCCACTCAGTGGCTATTCATTTATGCTAAATTAACCCTTTAATTATGAATCTTCTCTTTTGACTTCAAGCTGAACTTCAATTCCCACATTCAATGCATGATCGAGAAACTTAATTCCACTTGCAATATCACCCACCTCCATTACTATGCTAACCTTACCATTGCCAAAATGGTTATCCATGAATTTGTCACCTATATACTAAATTTTAACAAATATTTTCATTCCCAACCTTCATTAACTCAACTGGTTGAAAGTTCAGCTATCATACACTACCCTACTCTGAGTCCCAATTACTTCTTACCCCTGCCCTTGTACCTCATTACTGTTTGTAGGGTGGCCAAATTGTACTATTAGTAATAGAGTTGAACTGCAGACACTTCTTGGGTGGAAACATTATGTTTATTTACAATATACCCAGCAACAACTACACATGTGCTTTCAACTCCAACTCTATCTCTGCACTGCCTGCTGAGGTAGCCCGCGCTACTCTCCTATTGGTTACTACAGATCATATGATCTTTCTTATCAAGTATTATTCTTAAAGGTACATTACACACTAAATAAAACCACAATTACTACATTCCTCCCCCTTTAACTTGGCTATAACTATTATATTTACAAGTACATATTTTTCAAGACAACATAATATTTACACTGGGTAAAGTATTTACAAGTTCAGTCTTTCAGGTGATTCCTAAGTACGTGTGGAACGTCGCAGCTCCACAACTTCAGATTATTTATCAGGTACCTCCTTTTCTGGAGTAGCCTGAACATCAGATGCTTCATTGGGCACTTGCAGTTCTGTATCCGCAGCTCTTACAGCAACATCAGACATTTCAGTCCTGGGTTGAGTATCCTCAACAGGAAATGCAGACCTGGTCATGGTCACTGGTGGAACCGTATCTTTCTTGATGGTTTGTCTCTCTCTTCCTTAAAAGGTCCATATGTTTATGGATGATCTGGCCTTCCACCTCCACGTGGAAATATAGAGGTCTAGTCACTGCACTTATTTCGCCCGGTAACCACTTTGGTCCTTCCCTGAAGTTTTCCACATATACCGGCTCTCCCACGGTAAATTTCCTTTCATAATTGTGCCAGTTGTGTCTAGTTTTCTGGCTTCCCTGACTCCTTTCCACCTTCCCCTCTAAATTCGGCATTATTAAGCTCAATCTCGCCCTGGGACGGCATTTCAAAAATAACTCCGCAGATGTGACACGTGTTGTTGTGTGAGGGTTAGTTCTGTAATGAAAAAGTAAGCGTGCTAGCTTGGTTGCCAAGGAATCACCAGTTAGCTTTTTCATGTTTGTCTTGAATGTTTGAACCGTCCTTTCGGCCAGTCTGTTTAAGAAGGGTGATACGGTGCAGTTTTACATGAGTGATACCGTTGAGGCTAATAAACTGTTGAAACTCAGCACTCGTAAATGCCATGCCATTATTGGAAACAATTACTTCTGATAGTCCATGAATGGCAAAACTTTGATGTAGTTTCTCAATTGTAGCAGCCGACGTTGGTGACTTCACCTCATATATGTCCATTTTGAATGGGCATCGACAATGAGCAGAAACATTGTTCCCAGGAAAGGTCCAATGTAGTCAATGTGTAACCGCACCCAGGGTCTACCTGGCCACTCCCATGGGTATAATGGAGCTGTCACTGGCAACTTTTGCAATTGCTGACATTGCACACAGTGCTTTACTAAACTCTATTTCGCCATCCATCCCAGGTCATCATAGATAGCTGCGTGCTATGATCTTCATTCAGGAAATTCCTGGATGGGCACTGTGATGTTCGGCTAAAAGAGGCTCACTTCCCTTTGGAGGAACTATCACTCGTGCTCCCACAATAAGATGCCATCCTGGCTGGTTATTTCATGTCTTCTGTTGAAGTGCAATTTCATTTAGTCAGATACGGGCTCCTGTGACCAACTATGTGGCACTTTTTCTTGCACTTGAGATAGGACTGGGTGTCGAATTGTCCAGTCTCTAATCTGTTGAGCACATACCAGCGAGGAATCTAAGAAATTTAACAATAAAACAAGTTCCTGTGGAACTAGGATGTGCTCATCATTTTCTTGTAAAGGCAAATGACTAAGGGCATCGGTGTTTGCAATTTGATTGCCAGGCCTATGTATGAAAGTGTATTTGTATGCTGCCAGAATGAAAGCCCCATTAGTATTTCTCTACCTTCTTTCTTCATGCCTTCTTCTTTCTAGCGCAGACTTTACCCTCGGCCTTCTTTTTGACTTAATTGTTGGCCAGACTTCTCTTAGATGCAAGATCAACTTGTCTGAGCTCAGTGGCTGAGTCTCCCAAAATTTCATCATCTGTCTGCTTCTTGGAAAATTCTGCAACTTTTGCTTCCAAAACTTTTTTGGCTTCAATTAGCTGATTCTTCAGCTTTTCCATCACCTTTTGTTACTGGTTTGCTGCCTCCTGGAAAATTGAACATTGTTGTGTCTTCTCTGCTAACTCATTCTTCAGTTTATTCAGAGAAGTGTTGAATTCTTTCTGTTTCTCTTCATACTTTTCCAGAGGTACAAACTTTGAGCTTCCACTACAAGGAATCTTGTAGTGTGTGAAGGTCTTTCAAAAAGTTTTCTTTTTCCTTCCCAAGGTTGCTCATCTCGTCTCGAACTCTGTCATCAAGCAGGATCTCTTCAAGTTTCTTCTGCTGTTCTTCCAGGATTTGGCTTAAGACAACCTGCATTTCTTCAAATTGCTGAGACTTTACACATTCCTTTTTCAAAACAGGAACACTTCCAGCTTCCTTTTGAAATCTCAGAGGCCAATCAAGGTGGATTTCCCTTAGCTAATTTTGCCCCAGAAGGCTTGTTCCTCTGCCTCCCAATACCAACACTGGTGGCTTTGCCGATTGGCTTCCATAATGGACAGTTACTGTGCTCATCCTTTTTCTTGAATGTTTTCACCCTTATAAGTTTTAGCTTGGCAGCTGTTTGCTCTATATTTAATTTATGTTCACCATTTACAAATATCTGAAGGTATATTCCCCAATTACTGTAGTGGAAGCTCACATGTCTACTTCCATTTTAACAGGTTTGCCATTTAGTTTCACTGTGACAAGTATTTGTTCTGTCTTTCCAACTTTCTGTTTAAACCATGAGTAAATGTCTGAATTTGTTGTTTCAGGCTCTTCTACATTGTAGATTTCATTGTGCTTCTTCTTTTGTTTACAAGCCTGCTTGAATCTTTTCTTGCATTGCCTCATCATATGTCTATTTCTCTGACAATCGTAGCATTGGATTTGTTTAAACTGCCAATTGCTAAAAGATTGATTGTTTCCACCTCTATTAAAATTATTCTTCGATTCCGCTGCCAAGTTATTTTTATTTATTCTTCGGCTAGCGGGGGCCTGTTTCCCACTTCTTGGCAGAGTCTCACTTTTTCACACCACTTTTGCTTGACATTTCCTGCCCGATGTGGAGGACGGCACCATTTTTCACACCCTGCATTGCTTGTGAATCTCTTACTGTGCTTTCCATGGCCAATGCTCTCTCTAGTGCCTTCTTGAAATCCAGATTCACTTTGGACAATAATCTTTTCTGAATGGTGTCCTCTTTCACACAACGCACTAAACGATCTCTGAAAGTGTCGTTCAGAGTTGTACCGAACTTACAATGTTCTGTTGGCTGGTTCAAATTTGCCAAATAGCATGCAATTGTCTCATCCGGGGCTCTATTTTGTGAATTAAACCTGAGCCTTGCATTGTGACTGAGGGCTTGGGTTGAAAATGACCCTTCACGAGGTCCACCAATCCATTGAAATCCTTCAAATCTGAGGCACTGGGTGCCGTCAAACTTCAAATCAAACTGTAGGTTTTACTCCCTCAAGTACTCAAGAGGATCACTTGCCTCTTCTCTTCCCCATAATCTCATTCGCTTGAAAAAAGAACATGAGACAGTCTATGTATTGAGACCAATCATCTGTGGCTAGTTCAAAAGGAACAATTCTCCCAAATTATGGCATTTTAAGAGGGGATAACTTCTTCAATTGTAATGGAGCTTCCCACTGATAATCACTGGGTGAGTTACAGTGCTGATTTCTTTTTTAACTTGATTTCTTCTGTTCAGTCTTGTTTTATCCTTGTCACTAGTTTGTTGTAGGTTGACTGAGTTGTACTATTAGCAATAGAGTTGAACTTGGGTGGAAACATTAAGTTTAATTACAATATACTCAGCAGTGACTACACGTTTGCTTTGAACTCCAACTCTATCTCTGCACTGTACGCTGGAGTAGCCTGGCTGTTCTCCTATTGGTTACTACAGACCATGTGATCTTTCCTAACAAGTATTATTCTTAAAGGTACATTGCACACTAAATTAAACCATATTTATACAATTGCATTGAATTATGATCCTAAAATAGTCACATTTATTTTTGGCCTTGCAATATTCTACTTCTGCAGCAGCCTCCATCCTTATGATCTCTCATGTATTTTGGTTTGAGGCTTTGTATCCTCAGTTCTCTTTACCTCACTATTGGTGTCAGAACTGTTGCACAGAAGTTAATCAATTTATTCTCAGCCAAAACATTTGTGGGTTGGCATGTTGAAATTTCAGCTCTTTAACTGGATCATGGTATTAGCGTCCAATTTCCAGATTCTTTGACAAATAGCGGAGGGTCGATGCACTGAATCTGTCACAGGAAGGATTTCTAATTAAAAAGTTTGCAGGGTTCACGTTCAGATGGATTTCTGAGGCTGCAGCAACCAGAGGGATGGAGAGGAGGCTGGGGAAGACTGCTCCCCAAGTCTTTCGCTCGTACCTGGAGATTTTGCTGCTGGATCTGAGGGGCTGCAGTAAAATAAGCTTTCCCAAGGACAGGAGGAAGAGGACAACCTCTCCAACCAAGCGGCATGGATGGAAGTGACTGAGGTAGCCTCAGGAGTGTGGTCACTTCAAGTTGGAGACAGTGCACCAAGAGGACCCAGGACATCAGGAGAGGTTAGCATTTATAACACTTTCAGATGCACTTTCAGCCCATCTCTCTGATTCTCTCTGCATTCTCCTAGGCAGCACGCCCCAGATTAACACACCATGCAGCTCTACTATTTCCTCTCTCTCAGGGTACATTACATCCCCACCTGAACAGCCAAAACTCACAATCACCCTCATCCTACTTCCCTCTTGCACCTATGCCTCACAATCAAACAAGGCATTACCAACACTCATAACTTTCTGCATTCTCCTCTTGTAGGAGAAGAGATCACACAAACACAAGGAGAGGCAGAGAACTGGGCATGTTGGCCTCCATTGACAGGCACCTTAATACCACCTGGTTCACTGTGAAGATGATCTCGTTTCAGGTGGCTGCAGGTGTCAGCAATGACCTCCTGAGGCACTGGTGCTTACACATGTGGTGAGAGTTAGTACTTTGCCTGTAGACAAAGGTATTACCTCCTTGGAACTGGATGCCTGTGTTCATCCCCTCTGATGAGGCATTGCATGTAGCTGAGGAGAATGTAACTGGTGCTTGTGCTAGAGCTGGTGTTTCTTCTGCTGATGCTGGTGCTGTTGGTGTTGATATTGCTGTTCCTCTTGTTCTTCATCAGAGGCACAAGACAGAGCTACATAAATAGATCCCATGCCATGGCAAAGGAAGAGCAAGATGGGCGAAGTCACCTTCAAGAAGTTGACAACCCCCTGTCAAATGATGAAAGTTCATGTTCTGAGAAGGAAGACTGTGAGCAGCAGCCTCTCATCTGGCCATGGCTGGAGCTCTTCAGTTTCAATGATCAAAGGCTCCCATTCAGGCAAGTGGGGAGTATTTTATCATACTCCTGACTTGTGCCTTGTAGATGGGGGACAGGCTTTGGGGAGTCTCAAGGTCACTTACTCATTACAGAATTCACAGCCTCTGACCTGCTCTTGTAGCCATAGTATTTATATGGCTAGTCCAGTTCAGTTTCTTGTAAATAGTCACCCCCAGGATGTTGATATTGGGGAATTCAGCGATGGTAATGCCATTGTATGTCAAGGGGAGATGGTTAGATTCTTTCACTATTTGGAGATTGTCATTGCCTGAATGTAGCATGAATGTTACTTATTGTAAAGAGTTAATATTAACACTGCTCTAATAATAGCCATTGAGCATGTGTGTAAGGAGCTATGTCATAAAGATGTCACTCAGAGAAGAGTGAGAAGAACCTGAGAGAGGGGCAGTCGCTCTGGCCTGACAACCTGGCCAGAATGTTAAGGTTGTCGGGTGGGCGCAGGGGGCGGGCCCAGGAGCGGCTGGGAAATGGCCCGTCACCCGTGATTGGTCCCTGACCGTGATTTCAACTGGTGGGCCAATCAAGACACGCCCAGCATGAAACGCGGCTCTTCACTGGTCCGCAAGTGACAGATGGGGGCGGTGGCCTGTTGGCCGCTGGGTCCAATGGCGACCCAGCGGCCGGTTTAAAACTGGCACAGTCAGGCCCTGGAAGGCTGCTGGCAATAAGGAGAACTCCAGTGTTGTGAGCAGCCGAGTATAAATTATGGAGAGTAATGCGGCTGCAGACTCCAGGCGTGAGGGCAGGTCGGGTGAGCACTCGGCCCCCCGGTTTTCTGATGAGTGCATCATGGTCCTCCTGGAGGAGGTGGCTGCTGGGGGGACACCCTTGTCCCCAGGGATGGAAGGAGGAGGCTGCCGCACCTAACAAAAAGAGCTTGAGAGAAGGTGGCAGTGCCTGTCAGCAGCCATGATGTTGTGCGGCGCACCTAGGTCCAGTGCCGCAAGAGGTTTAACGACCTGCAGCGCTCAGGAAATGTGAGTACCGTGTTGGCATGTGCCAGTTGCAGAAGTATTAAGGTGTGGCCATCCCCCCATGGACCCAAGGGGTGCTAGATCCTGAGTGCCAACTGTCATTGACACCGGAGCTGGCCAATGGGGTGAGCCCTGGCTGCTTGGTCTGAGAGCCTTGCGGCTCGAGGGACTCAACTCGGGTGCGCCCTGCAAGGTGTTCCTCAAGTGGGGTTGGCCAGGCTGCAATGACGCTGCAGGTAGAGAGTGGACTAATCAATGCTCCTCTGTCCTTTCAGGAGAAGACCGCCCATAACAACATTGAAAGGTTGCGGATCGGTGGAGGCCCAGCTAATCTCCTAATCCTTTCCAGATATGAGCAAGGGTGCCTTGGACCTGGAGAGGCACCACGCACCTCGGCCAACCAGCCGCAGAGAGGCTGGGATGTCAGACAAAGGTATGAGAGGTGAGAGTTTCAGACGCTGCAAAAATACTTGTGTAGTCTCATTATTGATGGGAGCCTCAAAGCTGGATTCTATATTGATCATTGAAAGTCGATGGCACCATGATGCAGATCTCCATGGTCTCACCAGGTGCCTGGCATGCACAGTGACAGTGTTGTGACTTAAACTAATGACATGTTGTTGTTCTCCCTTAGATTCGCCAACACGCACTCAATCGCAGGACCCCGAAGAGCCACCCCTGACACCAGAGGACCGCCAGGCTTCACAAGCACCTGCATCATGCCCACTCTCTGATCCAGGCACCAGCGCAGATACCAGCACCTTGGTGGGCATTAGATCTTTGGCTAGAGTGCCAGTGCACAGTGGTGAGGGCATTTCGCACTCGCTTGAGGTGCAGGTGGAGGCAGGGAGTGTCCGGGGTGCCGGCAGTCAGAGGGCTATTGGAGACCAGGACGATGCTGAGTTGAAAGTAGATGAACCTCTGGAGTCATCCATTAGGCGGCAGATGCCAGATGTCCAGCGAGATGTCTGGGAGGATCTGGCGGAGATCCATGAGGGTATGAGTGCCGTGGTCTCCATTATGGAGAGGTCCATGCAGAGCATGAGCACTGCGTTGACCCTCATGGCCGAGCACACTGCCTCCTCCATGGAGAGAGTGGCAACTCTCATGGAGAGGCAGCTCCAGGAACAGAATCAGGGGTTCCTGGGGTTGCACTGGGACCTGCAAGCCCTCACACAGGCACTGAGCTCAAGTGGTCAGTATCTGTGTGAGAGATGGATGAGGCACCCAGTATCTCAGTAGGTGCCCATCCATCCATGGTGAGCAGGGAGGTCCAGACTCACTCATGTTTGCACACAAGCTGCTTGTCATATCTGCAGCCCCCTCTCAGGGCGCTCTGGGTGACGGCAGTAGCTCCTCCGCCCCTCTGCCAGTGACCTTGGCATCTAATGAGGCTGCAATGACTGGAGAGATGCCAGCTGTGGCACTGGCCGTTCCCTCCCAGGCAAAGCCAGCACAGGCTCCACTGGCCAGAGGACGACTGCCAAGGTTATCAAGGCCAACAAGACAGCAGGGGCAGCAGGCTGCCTCCAACACTGGTACCACGGAGGGAGCAGCACCAAGACGTAGCATTCACAAATGTAAGCTTAAGGCACCATGAGCTCAAGAGGGACTGGTCACAGGTGATCTTCTGTTGTGCAATGTTTTGTTTGTTTTAATTGATCTGGTGTGGAAGACCAGAGAAGGTTCCGTTAATTTGTTTTGAGTGTCAACATGACATAAATTTTCTTTGGTCGTAATGGCCTGAGTATGCTTCACCTTTTTCATTTAATGTGGTGCAGGGTACGCCAGTATGCAAAGCTGGACATGGGTAGTTCGAAACTTTATTGCACAGGCACTGAGTGGACTTTGGGTGCAAATGAAAGGGTCATTTCAGACATCCGGGATGGAAGCAGCATCCCTGGCGTGAGGTTGAAGCTGTAGGAGTGTGGATCAATGGGTCCCTGGTGTCTCTGCCTCCCTGCAGGTTACTGAGGTCTGCCTTCAAGCCCTCAGCGTGCTCCCCTTCTGATTTACGACTGGATTCATCATCTGTGGCCTATGCAGCTCTGTGAAGACCCGCTTGATGGTTATGGTTGAGTGTAGGGATATGCTGGACCATGAGGTTACAGATTGTGGTTGAATATAATTCTGCTGCTGTTAATCACCCACAGCACCTCATGGAAGCCAAGTTTTGGTTTGCTAGATTTGTTCTAAATCTATCCCATTTAGCACGGTGTAGTGCCACACAACATGATGGAGGGTTTCCTCAATGTGAAGGTGGGACTTCATCTCCACAAGGACTGTGAGGTGGTCACTCCTACTAATATCGTATAGACAGATTCATCTGCGACAGATAGATTGAAGATGAGGTCAAGTGGCTTCTTCCCTCACCAACTGCCACGGGCCCAGTCTAACAGTCATGTCCTTCAGGGCGCAGCCAGCTGGGTCAGTTGTGGTACTACTGAGCCACTCTTGGTGATGTACATTGAAGTCCCCCATGCAAGGTGCATTCAGTGCCCTTGCCACCCTTAATGCTTCCTCCAATTTGTGTTCAAAATGTGTTCATCAGCTGAGGGAGGGGAGTACGTGGTAATCAGCAGGAGGTTTCCATGCCCATGTTTGACCTGATGCCATGAGACTTCATGGGGTCTGGAGTAAATGTTGAGGACTCTCAGGGCAACTTCCTCCCGACTGTACACCACTGTATTGCCACCTCTGATAGGTCTGTCCTGTCGATGGGACAGGATATACCCAGGAATGGTGATTTTTTTTCGTCATGTTCAGAGTCTAGATGGGGTTTTTTTGGGGCTTGTCTATTCTCCCAAAGTACGCTGCTCAAGGTTGTAGTTTGTTAGAACCGTTACTCTTTATTTACAGCTACCATGTACATATTGGGAACTCTGCATGAGGTTGGAACTTCTCCTCCCTCCAGATCTCTGTTACTCAATCATGTGATATTACATCATTATTATATTAGCATTATGTGCTTCTGATGTTACCCCTTTACATCTTCCTGCAAGTCTTTATCCTCATCACATTTACATCCTCCTATATCTTCCCGCATAGTCTCAGGCTTCACAGGGTTGGTCACTAAGGTGTCTTGACCAATCTCCCTGATATTGTTCTGATCTCTTTCTGAGGTTGAGGATATTTAGTACTCTACCTTCTGTTGGAGTGAGTGGTGTCTCCTGGGTGGCTGTAGAGATTTGTCTTACTTCTTCTTTCTCTTCAGGACCAGTAAGCCCAGGTTTCTATTGGCTTTCTTTCCAAGGATATTAAGGCACTACTGTTTCTCCTTATGGTACCCTGGTCTGTCACAATCCTGTATGATCTTGGTTGTGGAGTGCTACAGATGACTGTGCCTTTTCTCCATTGGTCTCGTACCCTTACTCTCTCCCTGGGCTTCAGTCCTGGTAACTCACGTGTTCTGTGCCTGTGGTTAACCTTAAGAGTCTATTTCTTTCTCTGTTCTTCCTCACAATCTTTTACCCTCTCATGGTCATTCATGGTGATATTGGATTTAAGTGTCTGTGTCAGAGATGGAAGTTGTGTTCTCAATCTTCTTCCCATTGTTAGCAAACCCCAAAATACTCACCTAAATCTGGAGTTCAGAGTTCAGGAACATGCCCAAGCACATGCACAAAAGGAAAAAAAAAAGGTGAAACAGCACAAAAAGCAGGTCAGGTGACCTGAAGTAGAATGTCATTGGGAGGAAGGTGCTCAAGGAGCAGGACATGGGGAGGGGCAAAGGGAGAAGGTCCCAAGCCAAGAAGAAGCTCCCAAACCAGGCCTGGACAAAAGCAGGGATCAGAAATAGATACCATTGAGTCAAGGTGAATGACAGAAGCAGAGAAAAAGGCTCCAAGTTAAAAAAAAAGCTGTAGGGAGCAGATCTGAATCAAAGCAGGCTTGAGAGAAGCCCAGGAGATCTGAGAGGGCAGCCAAAGGTCAGTGACTGTGCTGAAAACCGTAAGGGCAAATGTACCCTTTTGGAGCAGTGCTGTTCTGCTTGGTACTGCTGAAGATCTGAAAGTATGCTTTGAAGGTGAAACTTGAGTGTATGCGGATATCCAAGGGAAAGGAATCTCAGAAGGCGAGATTAAAACCCTGGAGGCGAATCCTTGTGAAAGCTGTCTGAGTGGGAGTGACATGTGAATAGAATTCCAAAGAAAGTTCTTCAAATGTGGAGATTGGAAACCCTTGTGAAAAAAACAGAGACCAGGGTTTTCTGGCCCCGTCTTGGAGGGGCTTGCTGTGGGAGATTTGGCGGCCCAGCCAAAAGTCCATTGACCTTCGGTGGGACCAGATGATCCCAACAGTGGGCAGGGCTGGAAAATCCAACCCGGAGTTTCAGTGAGACTGGTTGGTTCACGGTGTGACAAGCATCTGGGTGGGTTGTTGAGAAATCCATAGAATTTGCTTTGGTCGCATCTGCATTTACTTTGGAATGCAATGTGCCTGACCACAGTTTTCCAGTTGGTTCACATGTCCTGCATATTTACCCTGAATATTAGAATATAAGAGTTGTTGTAAATTGTTTATCTGTCTGAATCTGTATGTGTCTGAATTTGTATGCACCTGTCAAGATATTGCTGGGGAAGAGGAATAGCACGATTTGAATCATTTTCTTGTGTTTGCATTGAGATTTTTCCAACCTTTTTGCCTGGCACAATATAGTTAATTTTTTCTTGTTTAATACATTTTTTATTCCTTTTTAAAAAAAAGTTCATCCGCAGATTCCTGTGAATTTGTTCAGTAACTTTCCTCCACAGTTTATAAAAAAAGTTAGGATCCATCCAGCCAGGTTTCACTCTGGGATCTGACTTGTGCAGTAGTAACATCAGCTGGGGTCATGACACCATCGATAACTCAAATGGTGAGAAACCATTTTGTAGTTGTGAGGTTCTGTGAATCAGAAGAGGTAGATTAAGTTCTTTGTTCTTGTTCAGCAAATCTTTGATGGCCCGTTCACCTCTCTCAGCTTCTCCATTTGCCTCAGGATAATGAGGTAAACTGGTTGCGTGAAGGAATCCATATTCCTTTGCAAAATTGTAAAACTTCAGCCCATAGTCTGACACTAAAATGTCTGGAATGCCACGTATTACATAAATTCTCTTCAGTGATTGAATGACCGTTTCCACTGTGATGCTCTGAAATCTGTTCACTTCATTCCACCTTGACTAGTAATCAATGACAATAACAGATGTTTTCCCCTTAAAATCAAATAAATCCATTCCCAGGCACTCCCGTGGCCTTGATAGAAAAGTAGAAGGTGATAGTTGTTATTTTTGCTCTTGGCTATCCACTGCACACATAAGGCAATTAGAAATCATTCCGTCTGTAGAATGAGCAATGGGTGGCCACAAGACTGATTGCTGGGCTCTCGCTTTACATTTTGCTATCTCTAAGTGACCTCGGTAAATTCTGTGAAGAATATCAAAGCAAAGTGCTCTGGGTCTGACTATTCTCTCATTGAAGACTAGTTAATTTTCAATGAATGTGAGGTGTTTGTACTGTTCAAAATATTGGCATAGTACTGGATTAATGGAGATATAGACTGGTCATCCTTCCAGACAATATTCTCTAATCTGGAGACATTTACCGTCTTGCTGATGTGCTTGTTTTATTTCCTGCAACTTTTTTGCAGTAGCTGATAAGTGTTGATTAATTAAGGATGTATGTGCTTCCACATCCTCAATAAAGTATACAACCTCTTGTTTGGTTCCATCTGATGGTATCCCCAACATAGTGCCTGCTGTTGTCTGATACTTCCTTTGAACATACGCTGTTATGGAGTCATATGTCATTAATCTCAGTCTGGATTAAGGGCAGCATCTTTTCAATTGCTTTCATGTGCAGAAGAGCTCATGGTTTGCTTCAGTTTCAAATTCAATTTTGAACCGTAATTCCATAACGTAGCCTGAAAAATTTTCACATGCTCACATTGCTTTCAACGCTTTTTTTTCCCATTTGTGGCATATCTTTGTTCTGTTTCTGATAATGACCTGAGGCATAGTAAACTGCTCTATGCTTGCCATCTCTCTGCATTTGAAATAATACTGCCTCCATACCTGTTGATGAAGCATCTGTTACTAATATAGTCTGCAGCTCTGGGGGATAATGTGCTAAAATTTCAGAGGAGATTAAAAGTTATTTAATGTCTTTAAAAGCATTTTGCTGGTCCATGTTTCAGCACCACTGTTGACTTTGTCTCAACAGCTGTCTCAAAGGCTCATTGACGCCTTCCAAATTTGGTAGGGACTTGCTACTTGGTTGACCATCCTGATGAAATTTTGAAGCTTTAGCCATGTTCCTGGGTTGTGGAAATTCTCTAATAACTTTTGGGTTTTTTTGTGGAGGTTTGGCAAACTCACCTTTTTCATTTAATGTTAGGCTTGTATCCTGTATGACCCTCAGGGCTGCTCTGACTCTGTGATCATGATTTTCTCTCATGGAACAATGTGTAAGCATGTCATCCATATGGCATATTTCATGCCTCATAGGATTTGATTGTTCTCTGGAAAATTTGAGATGCGGACACGATTCCAAATAGTAATCTATTAAAGCAATAATGACTGACTGGTGTTATAAAAGCGGTCAGCAACCTGGATTCTTTGTCCAAAGGCAACTACCAAATCTGCTGTTTGTAACAAATTTGGTGAACAGAGTACTCTTGGCTAGTTTGGCAAGACCATCATTCACAAGGGCCATGGGTGGATCGCAAGTTCCATTGAGTTGTTTAACTCACGTGAGTTAAATCCACTCAGATTCTTGTGGAGTCATTTGGCTTTTGGACCATGGCCATTCCAGAACATAATTTTGTTGCCATGGTGACCAGTGAGATAACCCCTTGCTGCTGCATCCTTTCAATCTCATCCTTGACTTTGTTCGAGAGTGGGTGAGGACCTTTCCTTGGTGTAAAGAGGTAAATTGGTTTAGCATCAGCTCATAGGATGATATGGTACTGGGCCTTTAACTTCCCTAGCCCTGTAAACGATTTTGAAAATTCATTCCCTAATGTACTGCTGCAATGTTCATCAGCAACTTCATCCACATCATGGATTAGCTTCAATTTTAAGCATGCCTTTCTGCTTAGTAGAAAGCATTTTTGACTTTGAATGACATAGAGAGGTTCGAACATTTCTCTATCTTTATACATCAACTTTGTCATAAGTTGGCCTTTGACTTTCAATGTAGTCCCACCAGGACCCTGTAATTTGATAGGTGAGGGTTGCAATATAATCTGCTTGAGCCATTTTACTTCTTCTGATGAAACAAAAATTCCTGCTCCTGTGTCTAACCTAAACATCTGTCGGGTGCCCATCCATTTCAAGTTTAAATAATCCAGTGTTTATTTTCAGTATCATTAACTCCCTTAAGCAGGTTGCTTACTATTTTTGTGATTCTTTCACTTCTTGTACATGTCTCTGCTTTAATATTTTCTCCCTCTTTTTATAGGTTGTCAGTGTTTTCGAGAGACAAGCAGTTTTGAAGTGACCTATTTTTCCACAGTTGTGGCACTTTACTCCCCCTGCTGGACATTCTTCTCGCTTGTGCGGTTTGTTCCTGCCACACCTAAGGCATTTCAAGATGGCAGTTGGCACACCTTTTCCCGTTTTGGCAGACATAGACTTTTGTGCACTTCCTCTTTTATGGCCTACAAACTGAATGGTCTCACTCGATCTTTTCCAGAGGACCTTGCCTTCTCCGTGAATAAATGCCTGATTTTACCTCCTAAACTCAGTTTACCTCACATTTGTACGGCCTTGACTAGTGCTAAATCCTCTCCTGTCTGTAAGTGATCTGATAATGCTTCATCTGGGACCCTAACTATGATTCTGTCATGAATCAATTCATCCCTTAAGATTCCATAATCGCAGTTGCCTGTCAGCTTGTACAGATCATTGATGATCAAATCCGTGCTTTTGTCTGGTCTTTGCTTTCTCTTGTTAAATTTTTCCTGTTCTATAATTAAGTTTGTGCGGATGATGAATTATGAATCAAAAGATTGCAGAACTTCTTTGTAAGAAGCTAACTTTCATAAACTCCCTGCCTTCCTAGCGCTTTGTTAGCAATAGATCCAACTATATAAAGTAGTGTACTGACCTAGTATTTTTATCTATTTTGTATAAGCCAGAAGCAGTTCTATATCTCGTGAACCTGATTCTCCTAGTTGTCACAATTCTGGGCCTGTTGTGAGCCTTCAGCACTACAAAATGGTTCTGGGAGTGTTAGTGTAGATTATGTGCTTCTACTGGGCCCTGGAATTGTTGCTGCTTCACTGGGGCTGTTTGTTGCTTCAGGTCAGCCCTAAGTACAGGTAATCTTAGGGGCGGAGCTTTCTAGTCATGGTCCTGTTCAAGCATGTAGCTTCAGCAGGAGCTCTGTAAATAACGTTTACTGTTTCTAACAAGAAACCTGTCTGGTACACCAAATTTATTACAATTGGCGATTAGGGTGGGATAACTCCGACTCTGCACCTTGCCTCCTGAGTGTGAGTATTTTACTTTTTAAGGGGAGAAAGAAAAGTATGCACTCCAGTCATGCCACTCTTCGGCAGATTCGACCCTTGTGACTGGTCCATGGAAGACTGGAGCCAGTACATAGAATGCCTAGGGTTCTACTTTGTGGTGAATGAAATAACAGTGGAGGAAAAGCAGAAAGCAATTCTTCTAAGTGTCTGCAGGAGCAAGCCATATAACCTCATCCGTAGTCTGATGGCTCTGAACACGTCCAATTCCAAACCTTTTAACGAGCGAGTAGACCTTGTTTTGCATATTTTCAGCCTAAACCATTGGTGAATATGCAAAGATTCAAGTTCAACTCTAGAATAAGGGCACCGGGTGAGTCAATCACAATGAGTATTGCGAAGTTGAAACAGTTGACTGAGCACTACGACTTTGGGAATACACTCAATGACATGTTGCGAGGCCGTTTGCTTTGTGGTGTACACGACTACACCTTTCAGCACCATTTGCTTGCAGATGTTAATATTGATTTGAAGTGTGCCATGGAAATAGTGCTAGCAATGGAGAGTGCTGCGAGGAACTTGTAGGTTTTGCAGAGTGCGCAACAATTTTTTTATTCATTCACTGGATTTGGGCTTCACTGGCTGGGCCAACATTTATTGCCCATCCCTAATTGCCCTCGAGAAGGTGGTGGTGAGCTGCCTTATTGAACTGCTGCAGTCCATGTGGTGTAGGTACACTTACAGTGCTGTTAGGAAGGGAGTTCCACGATATTGACCCAGCGACAGTGAAGGAACAGTGATATATTTCCAAGTCAGGATGGTGAGTGACTTGGAGGGAACTGCCAGGAGGTGGTGTTCCCATCTATTTGCTGCCCTTTACCTTATAGGTGCCAGCAGTTGTGGGTTTGGAAGGTGCTGTCGAAGGAACCTTGGTGAATTCCTGCAGTGCATCTTGTAGATGGTACACATTGCTGATACTGTGTGTCTGTGGTGGAGGGAGTGAATGTTTGTGGATGTGATGCCAATCAAGCGGGCTGATTAGTCCTGGATGGTGTCAAGCTTCTTGAATGTTGTGGGAGTGGCACTCATCCAGGCAAATGGGGCGTATTCCATCACATGGCACCGCTCTTCAGTTGGGGAGGAACCTATTGCTGGGCATGCCACCAAAACCAGGGAGATAACCGCGAAGCGGGAAACAGTCTTTACCACTTGGAAAACAAAAAGAAATACTGATAGCACCTCATCAATATTCAGAAATTAATTTTTTACCTATGTGGGGGTAACTATGTACTGGAAACCTACAGATTTAATGAGGCAGAATGCCACTATTCTCATAAAAAAAGGCTTGTTATAAGGTAATGCAGGGAAATATCAAGATTGCCAACCAGACAGCAGGCCAAGATGATTGAATTGCACAATATAAATGAACTGGAAGCTGCTGATACTGATATCTATTCCCTATACAACGTCAAAACTGAACCAATAACCATCACCCTTCAAGTAAATGGGAATCCTCTAGTCATGGAGGTTGACACTGGAGCATTGACCACAGTGGTGGGAGAACACATCTAAATACCTAAATGAAGGTACCCAGACACTGAATCTGGAGCAAACCACAGTTCAGCTGAAGATGCACACTGGAGAGTCAATGCAGGTGAAAGGCATCACCTCTGTACCTGTGTCCTATAGACAACAGACAACCCAGTTTCCAGTGATTGTTGTAACTGGTGAAGGGTCTAGCCTTCTGGGCTGTGATTGTTTAAAAGAAATCAAGCTCAACTGGTCAGAAATTTTTCAGGTTAGAACAGGAGGAATTCCTGAGCTGTTAAAAAAGTATGACAGTGTATTCATAATGAATTGGGAAAAATAAAAGGCTTACAAGCAAAAATATATGTAGATTCAAATGCAACACCCTGGTTCTTTAAGGCCAGATCTGTGCCTTATGCCCTAAAGGAGAAGGTGGATGCAGAATTGTGCCGCTTGGAGAAGTTAGGAATAATCCAGCCAGTCCAATTTTCAGAATGGGTAACGCCCACAGTCCCTGTGATGAAACCAGATCAAACTATTTGCACTTTTGGAGCCTACAAATTAACTGTGAACAAGGCTGCTAAATTAGGCAAATATCCAAATCTGAGGATTGAAGATATGTACACTAAACTTGCAGGAGGGAGATCCTACACTAAACTGGACATGAGCCATGCATACCAACAGCTAGAGCTTGATAGCACATCTAGAGGGTATATAATCATCAACACGCACACGGGCCTGTACCAATATACACGTTTACCCTTTGGTGTATCATCTGCCTGTACGATTTTTCAAAGATCCATGGAAAGCCTACTATAAGGACTTCCCCGAGTTATAGTGTACCTGGATGGCGTCCTGATCACAGGGTCAACAAAAGCCAAGCATTTGGCCAACCTGGAAGAGGTTGGGTCATTGAGTGGATGCCCAAGGATTGCATCCAGTAGGGGAGAAAGTCAGGGCAATCAAGGAAGTGCCCTCTCCTACCAATGTCACTGAGCATAAGTCTTTTTTGGGCATGGTATTTATTCCGGTCGCCTCTTGCCAAATTTGTCTACAGTGTTAGCCCCTTTACACTTATTATTGAAGAAGAACCACAGATGGCTCTGGAAGGCACAGCAAGAGGAAACTTTCATAAAAGCCAAGAAGCTATTGCACTCATCATGTCTGCTAGTAAATTATAACCTATAAAAACAATTAGTATCAACATGTGATGCATCTCCCTATGGGGTGGGAGTGATATTGTCACACAGGATGGAAGATGGTTCCGAAAGGCCAACAGGATATGTCTCTTGGACCCTCCCTGCAGCCGAGAAGGGATATGCGCAACTTGAAAAAGAAGGCTTATCTGTAATATTTGGAGTAAAGAAGTTGCATCAATATTTACATGGTCGATATTTCACCATAGTGTCAGGTCACAAGCCATTAATGGGTTGATTCAGTCAAGATAAAGCAATTCTGCCAATAGCATTTGCTAGAATTCAAAGATGGGTTTTGATTTTGTTGCCATTTGAGTACACTTTTATGCTCAGCCCAGGTGTGCGTATAGCAAATACAGACATTCTCAGCCATCTTCCTTTGTCAGATAGTATTACACATGCTCCAGTATCTCAAGAAGTTGTATTTGTGTTTAATTTCCTGGAACTCTTGCCGGTCTGTGCGAAGCAGATAAAGAATTGGACAAACCGCCTTCCAATTTTATCAAGTGTCCGAAAACAGGTATTGCAAGGATGTTCGAATGCACACATCTCTGAAGAGTTAAAACCATTCTACACCCTTAAAACTGAATTAAATTGTCAAGATGGAGTCTTGTGAGGAGCAAGAGTCATCGTCCCTTCGCAAGGAAGAGAATCACTTTTGACAGAGCTTCACAGTGTGCATCCAGGCATATCGAAGATGAAGATGCTTGATTGAAGCTATATATAGTGGCCACATATAGACAGCGATACAGGCCTGAATTTTTCCTGTGCTGGGCGGGCTTGGCAGGAGCGGGTGGGGGCGGTGTGGAGCCGTGATCAGCTCCACACCGCCTTTTTATGCGGGCAGGCCAATTAAGGCCAGCCCAGCGTAATATGCGAGCGGTAGTGCTCAGCGCTACCAGTGCTGGTGGGGGGAGGAGGGAGAGTTGGGTCCAGCGCTCTTTCACACATGCATGTAAAAGAGCGCTTCAACCTCCCTGAGGCAGCCCTATGCCTCAGGGAGGTTGAAGCGCTTTTGAAGTAAATAAATAACTGCAATAAAAGTTTAATGAAACATGTCCCCTCATGTGACTGTGTCACATGAGATGGGACATGTTTTTATATTTCAGAAAAACTTTCTATTCAATTTGTTAAAGCTTTAGGAAACCTCATCTCGCTCGTGGATGAGGTTTCCTAAAAAACGTAAAGGCCACTTGGCCTTTTCGCCTGCCTGCCAGCCATTAGTTTGGATGGGCAGTGAAAACTGAAAGTTAATTAGTTCCTTAATGTCCTCAATAGGCCTTGTAATTATCGGGTGGGCGCACAGCTGACTACGGCACGTGCCCGCAGAATGAAACATCGGGAGACAGTGTGGTGACGTCAGGATGCACGTCCGACATCATCGCATGTCATTTTACGTGCTGGCATGTCAGGCTCGCTCCCGCACGCCGACAGAAAAATCCTGGCCATAGAAAAAATGGTTAAACACTGTCTCCAGTGTCAGCAACAACAGAAGTTGCCCGTTTCAGCTACACTGCATCTGTGGGAGTGGCCCTGGTAGACCCTGGGTTAGACTACATACAGGCTATGTAGGTCCATTTTTAGGTACCATGTTTTTAATGATCATTCTAAGTGGATGGATGTGAATGAAGTTAGATCACCGACATCGTGTGCAACTACTGAAAAGCTGTGCCAATGTTTTAGCGCATATGGCCTACCAGAAGTCATTGTTTCAGACAATGGTACTGTCTTCACTTGTACGGAATTTCAGAGGTTCATGAGTTTAAATAGAATGAAACATATTAAAACAGCACCATATCATTCGTCACCCAATGGGTTAGCAGAAAGACCAGTACAAGCTTTTAAAACAGGAATGAAGAAATTATCCTAAGGAACATTAGAAACACGAATTTCACAATTTCTTTGTAACTATTGCACGACTCCTCATGCAACTATGGGTTCAACACTGTCTGAATTTTTGATGAAACACCGACTTCATACAAGGTTGGGTCTTAACTTAGAGGGGAAGGTAGAGAAGAACCAGAGCAATCAGGAGGTGAATCATGATATTCACAGTAAAGATTGAAAATTTACTATGGGAGAGACAACTTTCATTCAAAATTTTGGAAATAGCACTAGATTGGTTCCTGGTATAGTTGAATCTGAAACAGGACCTTTGTCATATCAAGTGGAAGTAGAAAACAGGATTGTTCGAAAACATATGGATCATCTAAGAAGTAGAGAGTCTGTCCAACAGTCAGTTACTCCACCTTAAATTGAAGTCGAATCTTTGAACACTGAGGTGCCAGATCGACAAAGAATAGATATACCTGATGTCTCTGTTGAAGTAAATAATACTGAACTGCCATTGTCTAAGGATGTCCCTGATGCTGCAGTTCCTGGTCAAGTCGATTCAGTGGAAGAATCTCAAGTCATACAGCTATGTTGCTCTAACCGAATTAGAAAACCACCTCAGAGACTTAATCTGTAATCGCATGAACTGTGTGTACTTGTCTATGTCATGGATTAAGATATTTTTTTGTAATTAAGAGGTGTAAAACAAAATTAAAGAGGGAGAGAATGTTGTGATTGTAAATAAAACTTTTCATACTGTTTTGGGATCACATGACTACACAGATGAATCAGCCCTAAGCACAGGTAATCTTAGGAGCAGAGCTTTCTAGTCGTGGACCTGTTCAAGCATGTAGCTTCAGCAGGAGCTATGTAAATAAAGTTTACTGTTTCTAACAAGAAACCTGTCCAGTGCACCAAATTTATTACATTAACCCTTTACTCTACAGTGATGGTGGTACCTGGGACATAGCCTGTACTGTATGATTTGGTAAGCATGACTACGTCAAGCTGTTGCTTGGTTAGTCTGTGGAACAGTTCCCACAATTTTGGCATAAGTCCCCAGATGTTAGTAAGGAAGACTTTGCAGGGTGAACAGGGCTGGGTGTGCCTTTATCATTTTTGGTGCCTAGGTCGTTGGCAGGTGGTCCATCCAGTTTCGTTTATTTTTAACATTGTAGTCATTTGGTCAACTGAGTGCTTACTAGGGAATTCTAGAAGGCATTTAAGAGTCTGGAGTCACATCTAGGCCAGTCCAGGAAAGGACACAAATTTCCTTCCCTACAGGGCACTAGTGAACTAGATAGGTTTTTATGACAATCGATGATAGTTTCTTGGTTGAAATTTAATTCTAAATGTACTAATTAAATCTAATTAAATTCCATCAGCTTCCAAAGCATTACCAGTTCAGTGACATTATCATGACATCATTTATAATGTAAAAAGTTGACAGGATGTACACACAGATGCAAGAATTTTAATAGATTCAAGTTTCTAGTGGGTTAAGGCACTCTTCAGTGGATTACTACGCCAATGCAGACCTCAAGGTTCCAGGTTCAATTCCTGGGCTGCCAGTAGTCATGGTATTAGACCTAAACAGAGAGCACCTTGATTGAGGGAATGAGGGAAATGGCGAAAAAAATGAGTTCACTTGACTTTTCATAAAAAGACTATTAAAATAATTGCATAATATTTAAGGTTTTGAAATTTCAGTATGTATACTTGCAAAACCAAAATGGAAATCAAAACTGCAGTATACTAATGAATAAACGTACATGCATATGTGCTGATTTCATTGCTGCTTTTCATGCACGAGCCTCCCCCAACATGACGGCCACAGTCTCCAAGAAAAGCCCGCCTCTAGCTTCTAATCATTGACCAACTCCAATTTATCTGGAAGTGCTTCCATTGGCCTTGAAGTGCTTCCTCTGAAGCTCTCTGTGATCTGCAATTTACTCTCAAGTCTCTCGTGCCAATCAGCCAGGAGCAGTTGTGCACACACACTCGGTGCACATTGCGTTTTCTGGCACTGTGACTGCAGACTGGATTGGGACTTCCCACAGGCTGGATGTAGACCGTGGGTTGAAGTTTGCTCAGGTCTAATCTACAATAAGAGAGATTCTAACCACCTCCTCATGACATTCAATGGCATTATTATTTCTGAATTCTCCACCATCAACATCCTGGAGCTCATTCTTGATCAGAAATGCAATTGGACCAGCCACCTAAGTGCCTTTGCTCCTTGAGCATTTCAGAGGCTGCATATTCTGCAGTGAATGGCTCACCTCCTGATTCCCTAAACCCTCTCCACTACCACCTGCAAAGCACATGTAAGGAATGTGATGCACTACTTGCCTGGATGGATGCATTTACAGCACTCAAGGATTGCAACCCATAATAGAACATACTTGACTTATTTTCCACTTAAACTAATGGAAGGAACATAGGCAAATTTTGTGGTCAGCACTCTTTTCTCTCAGCCTGTTCTAACTCTTTGCATTCCATGCACGCAATACTTAACACCCAAGTAATAAAGAAGAAAATTAACCCCTCAAAATGTACTACGTGCTTATGAACCATGGCTCTATTTGTATAACATAGGCACCAATATAAAAACAAAAAGCTAAAAGCCAATATGCTAGTCAACCAGTAATAAAATAGTTAAATAAATCTTTCTCCAATGCTGACATTGGATTTTAATGTTCTGTTAATATGATCTGACCTCTGTTTTCATAGACATTCTTGTAATATATATTTTTCAGAAGGGGAGGAACTTGGAGTTTGTGCTGTTCTCAGACAAGGCAGGTGCATGGGAACACCATCACTTCCCTTTCATGTCACATACTATCTTGACGTGGACATACATAATATTCCTTCATTACCACTGAGTCAAAATCCTGGAATTTTCTACTTAATAGCACTGTAGGAAACGTTCACCTTATGCACTGCAGTGGTTCAAAAAGATGGCCTACCACCACCTTCTTAAGGGCAACTAAGGATGGGAAATAAACGTTGGCCTTGCTAGCATGATTGAATAAAAAGTATAAATGACTGTCAATACTTGCAATCTTCGCATGGAATACTAATTTATGCTTTTGAAATTGCACACGCATTTTTTCTTCAGGGTAGAAAGTGTGCAGAATATAAAACAGTTCATAATTGCACTCTTTAAAGTTTACTTGTATAGCCCTTGCAAAAACCAACATACATGCTTTTTACAACTGATATCACACTTACTGCTACAATTAACACCTCATGTGCATTACAAGGTCAGAAGCCTATCTCTAATTGTCATAACATTTGTAAAGCTGACTTTTCTTGTGATTCCAGAAGTGAGTTTGTCCTGTGCATTGACCATATTTCTTTCATATTGATAATAGTCCAAAGCATTTATTTTTTTCCTTGGGGCTTCTGTTGGCCTTCCATGAAGTTAGTCTGGTGAACTGCCGCCCCCACCGCCCCACAACCTCCCCTCCCAAACCCCCCTAACCCCCACACCCACCACATGAATCCTCAGAGTTTACCAAACCTGAGGTGATTGCAGTGTGCAATGCAGAATTATTAAATTGTATTACAACAGCCTTCAGGAAAAAATATTTGTAACAATATTGGTGAACATTGCTTGATTTTGAGCATTCTGACAATGACAAACATATCTCTCAATCTAATCCCTTGCTGTGCTAATCACAGTTGCATTCTTGTGCCTCTATGTTAAATCATGCTGAGTGTACTGTTAATAGGTTTGTTCAGTCAGCTGTAGATTTGAAATGCAGAACTAGTGAACTGTGATCTGATTAAAACATTGTTTTGAAAACTCCCATGTGACTTTTTATGACACATAAACTTTATTTGTTTCTTAGGTGGAAATGCATTCCAATTCAATAAAAGTCAATTTGTTCACAATAACCACTCAATGTAACACAGCAATAAACACTACAGCAAAAAAGATAATTGTGACCAGGCACTTATTGCTATTTATACATTTTTCATACCTGTTCATGCTTTGGGTACTGTAGCATAGTGGTTATGTAACTGGTCTAATGATCCAGCAACAAAGTTCAAATTCCATTAGAGCAGCTGGGGAATTTAAATTAAGTAAATCTGGAATAATAAAAAGAAAGTTATATCAGTTATAGTGACCATGAGCCTACAGGATTGATGTAACAACGCATTAGCTTCACTAATGATCCTGAGGGAAGGAATCATCCTTAATGGGTCTGATAATATGTGATTCCAAACCAATAATAATGTAGTTGACTCTTAACTGACCTCTGAAATGGCCTAGCAAGCCATTCAGCTGTATTCAAGAAGGCAGCATACCACCACCTTCTCAAGGGCAATACTGGATGGACAATAAACGCTGGCCTTGCCAGCAAGGCACATGTCAAATGAATTTTTAAAATCATGCAATAGCAATATTTGTGCCACCTGCACATTTTATGTTCATAATGACATTGCTGGGGTGGGTGTCATTAATATAGATCATAAATCATGGAGGCCACAGCATTGATCCCTATGATACCTCACTATTTACATTTTGTCAAACTGAAAATGACCCATTTATCCCAACACTCTGTTTATCCAAAGCTTTAGCCATGGTAATATATTGCTGCCAACAAGCTGTTATCTTATGTAGCCTTTATGTGGCAACTAATTGAATAACTTTGAAAACCCAAATACACTACATCTACTGGTTCCCCTTTATTCACCCTACTTGTTACATTCTCAAAAAAGTCTAATAAATTTGTCAAACACGATTTTTCTTTCACAAACCATGTTGACTCTGTTTGATTGTATTATGATGTTCTAAATGTCTGGCTACTGCCTCCTTAATAATGGATACCAGCACTTTCCAATTGGCAGATGTTAGACTAACTGGGCTATAGTTTCATGCTTTCTATACCCTCCTTTCTTGAATAGAGGTGTTACATTTGTGATTTTCCAATTCACTAGGATCTTTTTGAGGGAATGTTAATAGATATCAACCAATGTATCTACTGTCTCTCTAGTCACTTATTTTAAAACCCTAGGATACAGGGCATCAGATCCAGAACATTTGTTAGTCTTTAGTCCCTTTAATTTTCCTAATACCTTTCCTCCAGTAGTTGTGATTGTTTTAAGCTCCTCCCTCCCTTTTGGCCCTTGATTTTCTACTATTCTTGAGATGCGTTTTGCATTTTCTACTGTGAAAATGCAAAACATGTTGAATATCTTTGCCCCCTCCTTGTTTCTCATTGTTAGTTCTCATCCTCATCCTCTAAGGGACCAATGTTTATTTTAGCTACCCTCTTCCTTTTTATATACTTGTAGAAGCTATTACTGTCCATTTTTATAGCTCTTGCTATTTTGTTCTCATATTCTAATTTCTCTCTCTTTTTTTTTAGCAATCCTTTGTTTGTTTCTAAAATTTTTACAACCTTCTAACCTGCCACTAATTATCACAGCATTGTACACCTTTTCTTTCAATTTGATAGCATCCTTAACTTTCCTAGTTAGCTACGGATGGTGCATCTTTCTTATGGTGCCTTTCTTTCTCAATGGAATACATCCTTGTTGAGGGTGATGAAATATCTCATTAAATGTCTGCCACTGCTTATCTATTGTCTTACTTTTTAATTTGTCTTCCCTGTTCACTGTAGCCAATTCTATCTTCATATATTTATAATTTAAGTTTAAGACACTAGTTCCAGAACCAAGTTTCTTACCCTAAAACTGAATGTGAAATTCTTTCCTGTTTGGTCCCAAAATGTATTTTTCTAAGAAATTGCCCTGAATACATTCTATGAACTTATCTTCTGGTCTACCTTTGCCAATTTGATTTGTCTAATCTATGTAATATGAAGGTTACAATTGCCTATTATTATTTTAGTTTCTTTCTTACTCTGTCCTACAGTTTAGCCCTCTTTCCCTTTCTATTTCTTATTTCCATCCACACTTATTCTATATTTTGATCTTCAAATAAACCACGGTCATTTCTCATGACTCTACTGATTTCATCCTTTATTAAAGGAGCTACCCCACCCCTTTTCCTTTCTTCCTATCCTGCCATAATGTCACCATGGTCACTTTGCAACCATGTCTCTATAATCGCTATCATATCATACCCATGTATGTTTGTGCTATCAACTCATCCATCTTGTTATGAATGTTGTAAGCATTCAGATTTAAAAAAAAACTTTTAATTATGTTTTTCACCATTTTCCCTACTCTGGCCTTATTTGTTACTGCACTCTTATGTTTGTACTTTCTGTCCCCTCCTGACTCACTCTGATTATCATTACCTATGTCACTACCCTGCAGTATTGCCTTATCCGTTACCATTATTGTCTCCCTCTTTTCCCAGTACAGTTGCCAGTGCCCCGTGAATCACAATCCATTTCTACCCCGCCAACCATTGAGCCACTCTCTGATCTTATTTATCCAAAGCCAATTTGCCCTCAGCTCAGGTTATTAGCCCCTAGCTGCTCATTCTCCCTCAACATAACCTCTTTCTTGATTCTACCTGGGTCATTGGTACCTACATGGACATGACAACTGGGTTATTCTCCACCCACTCCAAGAACTTCTCCAGCCCTGAGGAGATATTCTTAATCCTGGAACCAGGCAGATAATACAGTACCTGAGGCTCTCATTCTCCACTGCGGAGAACCGTATCTATCCCCTAACTATGCTTTCCTCTCCTACCGCATTCTTTTCTACTCCCTCCACTTGAATGACCTTCTGGACCATGGTGCTGTCATCAGTTTTCTCATCCTTCCAGTAGTCCTTTCTGTCTTCCACACAGGCTGCAAGAACCTCAAACTCATTGGACAACTGCAAAGACTCAGTGCTCCCTGCTGGATCCCCATACCTACCTCTCTTGTAGTCATATCCTCCTGACCATGACAACAGACCAAATCTGATGTACCTAGCTTAAAGTGTGTCACTACCTCCTGGAACAAAGTGTCTTGGTAACCTTCTCGCTCCCTGATGTATTGCAATGCCTAAAGCTCATGCTCCAGCTCCAACTGTGAACAAAATTTCCTCCAGCCACAGATAGCTACCGCAGGTATGGTTGCCATGTAACATACAGGTATCCACCAGAACCCACATGCTACATGTCCAACACATCACCTGCTCCCCTATCTTTATTGTGTTTAACTAATTGGGTTTCAAGTTTAGAAATACGACTCAATGATAGTTTGTAGTTGTATTTAGTTTAACTACTTAAGCTATGAATTTAATTCAGATCTTAAGTCTCCCTCGTGCACATTTAAATGAATACTCGAGTTTAGAGAAAAAAAAAGGAACCTTAAAACTAACCAACAAATCAACTGCCTGTTTATCCAACTAATGCCTCTGGACTTCAATTCTCAGGTCTCACTGTCACTTGGTCCCTCTGTCTGATGACTCCTTGTCCTGTCAAACGTCAGAACAGCACCTCTTCCCTTATTATGCCAAATTCCATTACTCACCAAACTGCCGAGTTTCATACCCTGTCAAAGCTGTGCTCTACTGAGCTGGCTTTGCAAGGAAGAAAGGAACGCTAAGTCCTTGAAGGAAATCCAATCTGATGGTCTGGGATAAATCATTGGCAAAAATGCCTTAGCTACAATAGATAGCTAATAGTGAAAACAAGTACAAAAACAGAATTACCTGGAAAAACTCAGCAGGTCTGGCAGCATCGGCGGAGAAGAAAAAAGTTGACGTTTCGAGTCCTCATGACCCTTCAACAGAACTGAGTAATATTAGGAGAGGGGTGAAATATAAGCTGGTTTAAGTTGGGGTGGGGGGGGGAGTGGGGGGAGAGAAGTGGGGGGGCGGTGGTTGTAGGGACAAGCAAGCAGTGATAGGAGAAGAAAATCAAAAGATGTCACAGACAAAAGAACAAAGAGGTGTTGAAGGTGGTGATATTATCTAAACGAATGTGCTAATTAAGAATGGATGGCAGGACACACAAGGTACAGCTCTAGTGGGGGTGGGGTGGAAAGACTAACAGGATATAAAAGGTATAGATTTAAAAATAATGGAAATAGGTGGGATAAGAAAAATCTATATAAATTATTGGAAAAAACAGAAGGAAGGGGGAAGAAATGGAAAGGAGGTGGGGATGGAGGAGGGAGTTCAAGATCTAAAGTTGTTGAATTCAATATTCAGTCCGGAAGGCTGTAAAGTGCCAAGTCGGATGATGAGGTGCTGTTCCTCCAGTTTGCATTGGGCTTCACTGGAACAATGCAGCAAGCCAAGGACAGACATGTGGGCAAGAGTGGTGGAGTGTTAAAATGGCAAGCGACAGGGAGGTTTGGGTCTTTCTTGTGGACAGACCGCAGGTGTTCTGCAAAGCGGTCACCCAGTCTGCGTTTGGTCTCTCCAATGTAGAGGAGACTGCATTGGGAGCAACGAATGCAGTAGACTAAGTTGGGGGAAATGCAAGTGAAAGGCTGCTTCACTTGAAAGGAGTGTTTGGGCCTTGGCATTCTAGGTGGTAGTGCTTCCTTGCTTTGGAAGGTCATAAAGTACGAGAGGCAAATGGGATGGAGGCAGCATCTGGGCAAGGGGGTCAGCCCTGGCTGCTTGGTGTGAGTGTGCGGCTGCTCCAGGGTCACAAATCAGATGAGCCCTGCAATGTTTCTCTCAGATGGGGGTGACAGGGCTGCAATGGCAATGCAGGTACAGGGTGAACTAATCAATGCTCCTCTCTCCTTTTCAGGAGAAGACCGCACACAATAACGCTGGATGGATGTGGGGTGGCAGAGGCCAGGCCCAATTACTCATACTCACCAGATACGAGCAGGAGGCTCTCGAACTGGAGAGGTCTACCAGCAGTGCCCAGGTCTACCGGCAGCAGTGAGGTTGGGGTGCCAGAGGGAGGTAAGAGGGCCGTGCACTGAGGTCACAATGTCTGTCATTGCAACCATTCCACTGTTGACTGTTTATTGAATTCAGCATCCAACATGGGTTTCCCATTGATTATGGAGGGAGGAGCGCATCCTGATCTGGGGACCAGGCGTGCACATTAACAGTGTTATGACGTCAACTAATCAAATGTCCTTATTCTTCCTTTCAGCCTCACCGGAGCACTCGGACCGAGGAGGCAGAGGGCCCGCCACTGACATCCGAGGGCCCTGAAGAGATACATGCACCAGCATCACACCATCTCAGCCAGGCAGGCACCGGCGCAGATATCAGCACCTCGGTAGGGATAAGATTATCGGCTAGTATCTCAGTGCACAGCGGTGTTGGCACTTCACACTAGCATGAGGTGCAGGTGGAGGCAGAGAGTCCCCAGGGCGCTGGCAGTCAAAGGACAGCTGGGGACCAGGAACATGCTCTGCCGGTGGCTGATGATGGGCCTCTGGAGTCATCCCTGAGGCAGCAGATGCTGGAAGTCCAGCAGGGTCTGCGGGAGGATCTGGCGGAGATACATGAGGGAATGCATACCATGGTCTCCGTGATGGAGGAGTCCATGCGGAGCATCAGCAATGCAATGGCCCTCATGGCTGAGCGCAATGCTTCCTCCATGGAGAGGGTGGCGACTCTCATGGAGAGGCTCCTTCAGGAGGACAATCTGGAGATGCACTCGGACCTGCAAGCCCTCACAGTGGCATTGAACTCAGCTGATCAGTGTCAGGGTGGGAGATGGATTGGGCACCCAGTATCCCAGCAAGGCGCCTGTCCATCGATGGTGAACAGGGAGGTCCGACGTGATCTCACATTGGCCCACGAGCTGCCTGTCGTCTCTGCGGGGTCCTCTCAGGGCGCTCCGGATCAGGGCAGCAGCTCCTCTGCCCCTCTGCCAGTGACCATGGCATCCGATGAGGCTGCGGCGACTGGGGAGATGCCAGCGTGCCACTGACCGCCCTCTCCCAGTCAGGGCCATCACAGGCTCCACGGGCCAGAGGACACCCGGCAAGGTCATCAAGGCCAACAGGACAGCACAGTGAGCAGGCTGTCTCCAATGCCAGTGCCAGCGAGGGGGGAGCACCTAGACATAGCACCTGTAAAAGTAAGCGTAATGCACCTTAGGCACAACACGGGCTTATCACTGGTGGTTTTGTGTTGCCCCTGTATTAATTGCTTATTAGTCAGTGTGCAGCTCAACACCTCAGAATGAACATCTTTTTCTGTTTTGTTTTATGAAAACATTAAATGTTTTAGTTCTGATCAAGCCTCTGGGTGCTTCATTACTTCTGCAGGCGTACGGGAACCCATGATGTTTTGAGTATCTTGTTTGTCATTGAGCTTTATTGACAAGGCACATGGTCAATGTTCCTAACCAGGCAGATGTTGCTCTCAGGTATCGAGTATGGAGCCCGCAGCACTGGCATGTGTTGGAGGCCCATCTTTGGTAGGCTAGCTGAAGGATCATTGGATCAAAGCCTCTCGGGTGTCCCTGCCTCCCTGGAGGTTGCCTGGGTCAGCATCTATCCCCTCAGCGTTCTCCTGAGCGCGCTCGCCCTCAGACTCACTACTGAACTCATCGTCCGCAGCCAGAGCATCTGGGTCTACGTCTTCTTCCTCCACTGCGTCGCCCTTTGCCAGCGCCAGATTGTGGAGAGCGTAGCATGCAACCACTACCAGTGACACATGATCTGGGGGGGTAATGGAGTGCGACCCCTGAACAGTCAAGCATCGGAAGTGCATCTTGAGAATACCGATGGTTCTCTCTACCACAGCCCTTGTGGTGCTGTGGCTCCTATTGTACCGCTGCTCAGCCTCTGTTCTTGGAAGATGTAGAGGCGTCATGAGCCACCCTTTGAGGAGATAGCCCTTGTCACCCAGCAGCTATCCATTAAGCCAGGCTCGAGCACTGAAGAGCCTCGGCACCTGGGAGTGTCTGAGGACGTATGCGTCATGGGAGCTGCCTGGGTACCTTACACAGACTTGTAGAATCTGCATCCTGTGATCACACACTATCTGCACGTTCATGGAGTGGAAGCCCTTCCTGTTGACGAAGGCACCGGGCTCACCTGCTGGCGCCTTGATGGCCACATGTGTACAGTCTATTGTACCCTGGACGCGGGGGAAGCCAGCAATGGCCGCGAAGCCTCTGGCTCGCTCTTTCTGGCTTGCCTCGTCCCAGCGGTAGTGATTGAAAGTCAATGCACACCTGAGCAGAGCATCTGCAACCTGCTTGACATAACTATGGACAGCTGACTAGGAAACTCGGCAAAGATCACTCACCGACCCCTGGAAAAAGCCGGATACATAGAAGTTGAGGGCAGCCATGACCTTCAACGCCACTGGTGTGGGGTGCCCACCCACAGATTTGGAGCTGATTTCAGGTCCTATTATCTGACAAATGGAGGTCACTGTCTCCCTCAAGAGAAGGAGTCTCCTTCGGCACTGGACCTCAGACATATTAAGGTAGCTGCTTCACCGCCTGTAAACCCTGGCAGGAGGATAGTGGGGTCATCTGCAGCCCCTTCCGCCTTGCACTCCCTATTGGCCCTGTGCCGCTTGTGTCTGCGCCTGTCTTGAAAAGGTGGCTCCCCTGGAGGCTGAATATGTACTCCTGGTCTCCTCACCCTCCTGGCCCTCTTTTCCTCCCCCGATGATGTGCCTCCATTGGAGAGCACAACTCCCATTCCCAGGATAAAGGAAGGCAGCCGGAAACTTGCAAGGCCCCAAGAATGATGTTTACTACAGGGTCCTGACCTGAAGCCTGTGATTCCTGTACAAGCAGCTCTGAAGAGATTTGAAGTTCTCTTGTTGATACAAGCAAGTAACAGTGAGTTTAAAAATTAAATGTCTAACAAATACCACTTGCGAGCCCACTCACCCCTCATATCCTGCCCTTGGATAAGGTTTTTAAAAATGCGGCCTACCCACCTGCCCGTTGCGCCCAAGCGACACTCCGAAATTCAGGTGGGGTCTGAAAAATCTCAGTGTATTAATGCCTCTAGGACCGTAAGTGGCCCATTAATTAATGGCGGGCACGCATTGGAGCTCATAGCACGCCCGCCCACCGAAATATCGCAGTGGCGTGTGGTGACATCGGGACGCACGCCCGATGTCACCGCACATCATTTTAAGCGCAGCGTGTCGGGCCCGCCCCTGCATGCCGACGTCAAAATTCTGGCCTTGCCTTTATATAATGACTTTCACAGCCTCAGGACATCCCTAAGCATTTTACAGCCAATGATGTACATTTGACAAGTAGTTTGTTATGACCCTGGACCAGACCCCTAAATCTTTGGTAAGATCTGGTTAGGAACCGATAATGTTTTTTAAAGTAGACAAAGTTTTAGATTCAAGATACTTGCATTTATCTTTCAGTGAATAAAGCCACAAAATTCAATGTGTTTTGAACAAACAGAAATCAATTTTACAATAGAAGGTCAGAAAGATAAAACAATTTACAATATCTATCTTATGCTCTAATATTCAAGGTTAATATGAGGTACATGTGAATTAACAGGCAAATTGTGGTCAAACCCTGGACAATAAATCATTGATGTGACCAAAACAGATTCCACGGATTCCTCAACAACCCACCCAGACATCAGAAAACACTGTGAGTCAATCAATCTCATTGGAACTCTGTCTCTCTCTCACAAGGGATTCAAGACTTCACCTTTGAAGATCTCGCCGTGGAGCTCTCTCCAAAAGATGGCCCACCAATGATGACCCACCTCTCAGAGTTTCAATCTCACCTCCCAAGATTATGCTCCCCTGTGTTCCCGAGTATGCACTATATCACCAACTCACAAGCACAACTTCAGCTTTCTGGCCACACCGAGCAAAATGCTACTGCTCCAAAGGGGTACACAGCAGAGCCACCAATGTTTTTTTAAAATTCATTCGTGACATGTGGCTAGGCCAGCATTTATTGCCCATATCCTTAATTGCCCTTGAGATGGTGGTTGTGTACTACCTTATGCTGCCTTCTCAGATCTTCAAGGCATCTCCTGAGCTCTGTGCAATTGCCAGGGCCTCTCTTGAGCCCTCACCACCTAAAGCCTGCTAACCGCAGCAATTTTTCTGCTTGGAGCCTTTTTCCTTGCTCCTCACTTTTTTCCTTAACTTAACTAGGACCTCTCTCTGCTTTTTGTCTCTGTCCCCTGCCTGTGATTCCTCTTTTGGGGCCTCTCCCTGTCCCCTCTCCCTTTGGGGCCTCTCCCTGTCCCCTCTTTCTGTTCCCTCCTTGGGAGTTCCTGTCACATCATCTGGATTTTTGCACTACTTTCCCTTTCTCTGCAGGCATGCTGGGCCTGTCCTCAGCCCAAACAAATAAAAATGTGGAACTGTGCATGCGCAGCCTGCTCCTGGAAACTCCGAGGTCTGTTGGGACTTGGTGTTCCCGACCTCTGCTGTCAATGAGAAGGTAAGTTAGCCTTCATAGCAAGTTACTGTTGTAATGTAGAGAAAAGCAAGTGCCAGTTTTCACACAGCAATGTGATAATGACCTGGCAATCTGTTTTAGTGATGTTGATTGAGAGATAAATTTTGGCCAAGATGCCGGGGATGGCTTACCTGCTCTTCTTGAAAATAGTGCAAGTGATTTTTTTTACAGCCACCGGAGAAAGCAGACAAGATCACAGTTTAACATCTCATCCAAAAGACAGTTTGTTTACAGTGCAACACTTCCTGTGCTCATGTCTCATTTGATTGAGTCAGATTTGAATGCACAATCTTCTGACAAAGCGGGTAAGAGTGCTACCAGCTGAACCACAGCTGACACATCTTTCTGTGGCATATAATGATTCAGTGAGTTCTATCTGGATGTTACATGTTGTATACATTAGTTTTCAAAGGACACTTTGCCAGAAAATTAGAACACAGGTACATAATTGCTTTCCATATGTTGTCATGTGGGTCCTCGCTGACGTTCCCATCCTCATTCAGTTTGAGCATCTGTCAATTCTTTCTCCAGCTGTAGGGCAGAATTTTGAGGTCGGTGGGCCGGCATGATTGGCGGGACCTGGAGCGGCCGGAAAACGGCTTGCCGCCCGCGATTGGCCCCCCTGACCGTGATTTCGCGCTGGCGGGCCAATTAAGCCCATGGAAGGCCATCTGTTCTGCATTTTCTTGATGGAGCCGAGTATAGCTGGAGACGTCAGGCAGGAGGGCAGGCCAGGTGGGCACTTGGCCCCTGCTTTGGATGAGTGCCTCGCGGTCCCGCTGGAGTGGGTGGCTGCCAGGAGGAACACCCTTGTCCCCAGAGATTGGAGGAGGAGACTACCACACCTCAAAAAGAGGGCATGGAAGGAGGTGCAACACTTGTGAGCAGTCATGATGTGGTGCGGTGCACATGGGTGCAGAGCCGGAAGCAGTTCAATGACCTGCTGCACTCAAGAAGGGTGAGTACTGTGTTGGCATGGGTCAGTGTACAGAAGTGTTATGGTGTGGCCATCCCCCGTGGCTTCATCCCCCGACTTCAGGGATGCTAGAGTCTGAGTGCCAACAGTCAGTGACGCTGGAGCTGGCCAAGGGGGTGAGCCCTGGCTGCTAGGACTGAGTGCCTTGTGGCTTGAGGACCATGACTTGGATGTGCCCTGAGAGATGTTTCTAAGTTGGGCTTGGCCAGGCTGCAATGGCACTGCAGGTAGAGAGTGGACTAATCCTCTGTCCTTTCAGAGAAGACGAGCCATAACCACGCAGAGAGGGCACGTACAGGCAGAGGGCAGCCCAACCTCCTGCTGCTGAGCAGGTTCGAGCAGGATACCCTAGAACTAGAGAGCCGGAATGCACCACGTGCAACCGGGCATGGAGGGGCGGGGGTGTCAGACGAAGGTAAGAGTGCAGTGCATAGAGGTGAGAGTTTTGGATTGTGCAACCATTCTAGTGTAGTCTCTTCATTGATGTTAGCCTCGAACCTGATGTTGTTGGGGGTGGGGGTGGCAGGTGAGTGAGGCAGGGTTGGAAAAAAAATCAAATTGGAGGACAGACTTCATGGCCGGAAGTTGTTGAACTCAACGTTAAGTCCAGGAGGCTGTAAAGTGCCTAATCGGAAGATGAAGTGCTGTTCCTCCAGATTGCGTTGAGCTTCAGTGGAACATTATAGCCGGCCGAGGACAGAAATATGAGCATGAGACCAAGATGGTGAACTGAAATTGGAAGTGACAGGAAAGTCGGGGTCATGCCTGCAGACTGAGCGAAGGTATTCTGAAAAGCGGTTACCTAGTTTGCGTTTAGTATCCGCGGTATAGCGGAGACCATGTTGTGAGCAGTGAATGCAGTTTACTAAATTGAAAGAAGTGCAAGTAAATCATTGCTTCAGCTGAAAGGAGTATTTGGGGCCTTGAACGGTGAGGAGGTAAAGGGGCAGGTGTTACTCCTCCTGCGATTGCATGGGGAGGTACAGTGGGAAGGGGATGAGGTGTTGGAGGTGATAGAGGAGTGTACCAGGGTGTGCCGGAGGAAAGGTCCCTTTGGAATGCTGACAGGAAAGGTGAGGGAAAGATATATTTGGTGGCGCCATCATTCTGGAGTTGGCAGAAATGACGGCGGATGGTCATTTGAAGGTGGAGGCTGGTGGAGTTGAAAGTGAGGACAAGGGAAAAGCTATAATGGTTCTGGGAGGGAGGGGAAGGGGTGAGGGCAGAAGTGCGCGAAATGGGTCAGACATGGTTGAGGGCCCTGTTAACCACGCTGGAGGGAACCTCGGCTCAGGAAAAAGGAAGCTATGTCATAAGTGCCATTATAGAAGGTAGCATTATTGAAAGAGATGCAGTGCAGATGGAGACACTGGGGGCATGGATGGAGTCCTTACAGGAAGCAGGGGTGTGAGGAGATGCAGTCGAGGTAGCTGTGGGAGTTGGTAATAGACAGTCTATCCCTAGAAGTTTTGGAGATAGAGTATATGAAGGTGAAAGAGGGGTGGAAATTGGAAACAAAATTGATCAATCTTTCCAGTTCCAGATGAGAGCATGAAGCAGCACTGGTACATTTATTAATGTACTGGAAAAAAGAATAGTGGGAGGGGGTCTGAGCAGGCTGGAACAAGGAATGTTCCACATACCTACAGCAAGACAGGCATAACTGGGGCCCATACCCATACACCTTTATTTGGAGGAAGTTAAAGGAGAAATTGTTTAGTTAAAGAACAAGTTCAGCCAGGCAAGGAGGGTTGTGGTGGATAAGGATTGCTTGGGCCTCTGTTCAAGGAAGAAGCAGAGAGCTCTCAGACCACCCTGGTGGGGGATGGGAGTGTAGAGGGATTGGACGTCCATAGTGAAGGGGAGGTGGTTAGGGCCAGGAAACTGGAAATTGTTGAAATGATGTAGGGCTTCAGAAGAATCATGAATGTAGGTGAGAAGAGGCTGGACAAAGGGAGAGAAAATAGAGTCAAGGCAGGGGCAGGAACAGGCTGAAATGATGGGTCTACCAGGACAGTTCTGTTTGTGGATTTTTGGAAGGAGGTAGAAGTCTGCTTTGCAGGATTGAGGGACTATGAAGTTGGAGGCTGTGGAGGGAAGATCTCCAGAGGAGGTGATGTCAGTGACAGTCCAGAAAATAATGGCTTAATATTCGATGGTGGGATCATGGTCCAGGGGAAGGTGGGAAGAAGTGTTTGAGAGTTGGCGCTCAGCCTCTGCGAGGTAGAGGTTGGTATGCCAGACAACAACAGCACCATCCTTGTCAGCAGGTTTGATAACAAAGCCAGGGTTGGACCTGTGTGAGGTGATGCATTTTGGGAGGACCATCAAGGCAAGGGAGTACACGATGAATGGTAGGATCATAGAAAGTACAGAGGATAAGAGGGACCTTATTGAGCATGTCCATAGGTCATTGAAGGCAGCAGGACAGGTAGATAATGTGGTTAAGAAGACATATGGGATACTTTCCTTTATTACCTGAGGCATTGAATACACTGGAGTACTGTGTAGAGTTCTGGTCGCCACACTATAGGAAGGATGTGATTGCACTGGAGAGGGTGCAGAGGAGATTCACCAGGATATTGCCTGGGCTGAAGTATTTCAGCTATGAAAAGAGGCCAGATAGGCTGGGGCTGTTTTCCTTAGAGCAGAGAAGGCTGAGGAGGACCTGATTGAGGTGTACAAAATTATGAGGGGCATAGATAGGGTAGATAGGAAAAAACTTTTCCCCTTAGTGGAGGGGTCAATAACCAAGGGGCATAGATTTAACTTAAGGGGGGATTTGAGGATTTTTTTTTTCACCCAGAGGATGGAGGTTATCTGGAACTCACTGCCTGAAAGGATAGTTGTGGTAATCGGATGTGTGATATAACTTTAAGAAAGATGTTATAAAAGGAGAACACATGATCTTAGTATCCAATAGCAGAGTAGCTCAGGCTATCTCTGTAGTTAGTAGTCAGTAGTCAATAGTTAGTAACAGCAGTTGTGTAGAGGTATAGTTTGAAGTGTTAGCACATGTTTAGTTGCTGCTCAATACTTTTGTGAATAAACAGAGTTTCTACCAATGAAGTATCTGCTACTCAACTCTATCAGTAGTGCCAACTTGACCACCCCTTACAACAAGCATGCAAACAGATCCAACAAACTGATGAATAGGATCCAAAAAATTGAAGATGAGGATTAAACAAGTTAAACAGAAGCAATGAAGAGAAATGAAATCAGTACTGTACCTTGCACAGCAATTGTAAGTCGAAGTTCTGTTCAAATCATCTAAGTAACCCTGTCACAGCATGCCGCAATTCGGAAGAATCAATTCTCCCAATCCAGGAATAGACAATTGGTCTCACTACATTGAATGTCTCACATTCTTTTTCCTAGCAAATGAGGTTTCAGGGGAAGAGAAGAGGCAGGCAATTCTTTTATGTGCATGTGGGAATAAAACTTATGGTTTGATTCGAAGTTTGATTGCACCCAGTGCCCCAAACTTGAGAAATTTAGATGAATTAGTGGACCTGGTGAAGGACCATTATCAGCCAAAGCCCTCAGTAACGATGCAAAGATTCAAATTTAATTCAAGAATTAGAGTCCCGGGGGAGACAGTTGCAAGCTATGTAGTAAGCTTGAAGCAATTAACGGAGCATTGTGAGTTTGTTACATCCTTAAAGGATATGCTTAGAGATTGTTTACTGTAAGGTACGAATGAGGACACAATTCAGAATCGATTGTTATCCAAAACAGGTTTGGATTTTAAGAAGGCTCTAGAGATAGCACTGGCCATGGAAAGTGCAGTTAGAGATTTGAAAGCCATAAAGGGCGTGCAAAATGGCACCGTCCTCCATATCAGGCAGGAAGCCCCAGCCAAAAAGGGTACAAAAGTGTAGGACTCTGCTGAGAGGCAGGGAACAGCCCCCGATAGCAGGAAAAAAAAAGACTTATCAACGAAAACAAGGAGTAATATCAACAGAGGCGGAAATAATCTTTTAACGATTGACACTTTAAAAAATAGGATGTTTTTATTGTCAGAAAAACGGACACATAATAAGACAGTGTAGGGGAAGAGTCAAACGGATTTTTAAGCAAAATAAAAAAAAACAGTGAGGTCTACAATGTAGAACAGCCTGAAGCAACAGATTCAGATATTTATTCATTGTATAACTTGAAGTTTGGGAGAACAGAACCAATCTATATAACAGCGAAACTGAATGGTAGACTTGTTTGAAAGGAAGTGGACCCAAGAGCTTCCACAACAGTAATTGGGGAACATGCCTACAAATATTTGAGTAATGGTGAACATCAATTAAATTTGGAAGAAACAACTGCCAATTAAAAACATACACGGGTGAAGACATTCAAGTCAAAGTCATAAGTATAGTAACTGTGCATTATGGGAGCCAATCTGTAAAGCTACCAGTGTTGGTATTGAAAGGCAGAGGACCAAGCCTCCTAGGGCAAAACTGGCTAAGGGTGATCAACCTTGAGGGACTACTGAGATTCCAAAAGGAAGCAGGAAGCATTTCTGTTTTGGAAAAGGAGTGTGTAAAGACTCAACAACCTGAAGAACTGCAGGCTGCCTTCAGCGAAAACATGGGGCAGAATGCTCTGGTCAACGAGAATTAAAAATAATTCTTTCACATGTCCCATGTTTTAAAAGTTTTTTATTTCCCTTTATTTAAATTTACACATGTCAAACCGATCTCCCTGAGGCACCTCTGTGCCTCCGGGAGATCTCTGCACTCTTTCATGCGCATGTGCAGAAGAGCACAGGGAACTACTCAAGGAATCCCCCCAAACCCGCACAGGGAGCGCTCAGCGCTTCCGGGCAAGCGTCACGCTGGACGGGCCTTAATTGGCCAGCCCATGTAAAATGGCACCGCGTCCCCAATCGGGGGTGCCTATCGGGTTCACGCCCGCCCCCGCCCGTCCCCGCCCAACCCCCCCCGATGGGGGAAAATTTCTGCCCATGGAAGAACAGCAGAAGGAACTCGGAGAGACCGTGTTTGATGACAGAGTCCGAAACCAGATGAACAACCTCCGAAAGGAAAAAGAAAACCTACTGAAAGACCTTCACACACTATATGATTCCCTCAGGTCAAAGTTTGTACTACTGGAAAAGTATGAAGCGAAACAGAAAGAATCCAGCACCTATCTGACCAAACTGAAGGATGAGTTGGCAGAGAAGACACAATAATGCTTAATTTTCCAGGAGGCAGCAAACAGATACAAAAAAAGAGATGGAAGAGCTGAAGAATCAGCTACGTGAAGCCAAAGAGGCTTTGAAGACAAAAGTCGTCGAATTTTCTAAGAAGCAGACAGATGTTGAAATTCTAGGAGACTCAACCACTGAGTTCACTCAAGTCGAGCTTACCTCTGAGATTAGTTTGGCCGATATTGAAACCGAAAAGAAGGCCGAGATTAAAGTCAGCGCTAGAAAGAAGGAGGCATGTGGAAAGAAGACACAGAAACACAAATAAGGCTTTAATCCTGGCAGCATACGCGTATACATTCGTACATAGGACTGCCAGTCAAATTGCAAACACCAATGCAATTAGTCATTTGCCTTTACAAGAAAAGGATGTGGAAGTCCCAGTTCCACAAGAACTTACTTTGTTGTTACATTTCTTAGATTCATTACCAGTATGCGCTCGGCAGATCAGAAACTGGACAATTGGGACCCCAGTCCTATTTCAAGCATGAGAACAAGTACTTCATGGTTGGTCACAGGAGCCTGTATCTGACAAAATGAAACCGTACTTCAACAGAAAGCATGAAATAACCAGCCAGGATGCATCTTATTGTGGAGAGCACGAGTGATAGTACCTCCAAAGGGAAGAGTTCCATTGTTGATTGAACTACACAGTGCACATCCAGGAATATCATGGATGAAGACCATAGCTCGCAACTACCTATGGTGGCCTGGGATGGATGGTGAAATAGAGAGTTTAGTGAAGAATTGTGTGCAATGTCAGCACCTGCAAAAGTTACCTTCAACAGCTCCATGACACCCTTGGGAATGGCCAGGAAGACCATGGATGCGGTTACACATTGACAATGTTGGGCCTTTCATGGGAACAATGTTTCTGCTCATTGTTGATGCCTATTCAAAATGGATGGACATATATGAGGTGAAGTCACCAATATCCGCTACAATTGAGAAGTTACGTCAAAGTTTTGCCATTAACGGACTACCAGGAGTGGTCATTTCTGATAACGGCACGGCATTTACAAGTGCTGAATTTCAGTGGTTTATCAGCCTCAATGGTATCACTCATGTGAAAATTTCACCGTACCGCCCTCCCTGGACTGGCTGAAAGGGTGGTTCAAACATTCAAGACAGGCACGAAGAAGTTAACTGGAGGTTCCTTAACAACTAAACTAGCACACTTACTTTACCTTTATAGGACAACCCCCCACACAACAACAGGTGTCACACCTGCAGAATTATTGATGAAACACCGTCTCAGGATGAGATTGAGCTTAATAATGCCGAATTTAGGGGGGAAGGTGGAAAGGAGTCAGGGAAGTCAGAAAAGTAGACATGACTGTTATTGTCACGATGGGAGAGACGGTATATGTGAAGAACTTTGGAGAAGGACCAAAATGGTTACCGAGTGAAATAAGTGCAGTGACTGGACCTCTATCTACTACGTGGAGGTGGAAGACTGAGTCATTCAGAGACATGTGGACCATCTAAGGAAGAGAGAAACTATGCACCAAGAAATGATTCCACATGTGTTTGCGACTGGGTCAGCGTTTCTTGTTGAGAGAACTCAGTCCAGTACAGATGTGTCTGAAGTATCTGTTGTTGCTTCAAGAGTGGAGGATGCAGATCTGCAGGAGCCCACCAAAGCATCTGATGTTCAGACAACTCTGGAAAAGGAGGTTCCTGACAAGGTACCTGAAGTTGTCGAGCTAAGAAAAGTGAGTGAATTTGTAAATTACTCATCAGTGCAAATATTTTGCAATTTTGAGAAAATTGTAATTGTAAAAACAGGATCCAACAAGCTGATGACCAGGATCCAACAGCAGTAGAGGTGCGAACCCTCACAACATTTAAGAAGTATCTAGCTGAGTACTTGAAACTCCATAGCATACAAGGCTACGGACCAAGTGCTGGAAAATGGGATTAGAGTAGATAGGGGCTTGATGACCGGCACGGACACAATAAGCCGAAGGGCCTCTTTCCGTGATGTAAAACTCTATGGGCAGGTTTTTCCGGTTGGTGAGCAGGGGCAGGGCCCGCTCACCGATGCGTCAAATGATGCAGGGATACATCGGACATGCATCCCGACGTCACCCCGTGTCATTTAGACATTCAGTTCAGCGGGCGTGCAGCTGAATTGGCTGTGCGCCTGCTGAACTGTCAACAGCCTATTAAGGCCATTAAAAAACTAATTAACTTGATTGGTGGACCTGCTCGTCCAACCTTAGGGTTGGCGGGCAGGCCGGGAGCCCAGCCGGGCCTCGGAAAAAGCATGAAACCTCATCCACAGGTGGGATGAGGTTTCATGAGGGCTTTTAAATGTTTATCAAATGTTTAAAAAAAAGTTAAGGACATGTCCCAACTCATGTGACAGTGTCACATGATGGGACATGTCAGGGAAATTTTTTTATTACCTTTCTGTCTACTTTTGAATCGGAGCCGATCTCCCTGAGGCAGCACTTTGCCCCAGAGAGGTCTGTGCGCTCTTTCTCATGCATGCACAAAAGAGCACACTCCCGGCTGAGGGAATCCCACCGCCCCCGCCTGCATTGGCCTGCCCACGTAAAATGGCGGCGCCCCCCCCCCCCCAACCAGGGGCGCCGATTGGAAGGCCAGCCACCAGCGCCGGCTCCCGCAAATCCCCCGCAACGGGGAGAAAATGTCCCCCTATGACTATAATGGAGTGCAGCCAGTTCAGAAGGAGATAGGTCAGAGTGGGTGAGAAAAGCAGAGAAATTAAGATGGCCGATGTCTCATTGACAGTCTTCAATAAAAAGATCAAGAGCAGGTAAGAGGCCAGAGGGAGGGTCCAGGTAGAGGGAGAATACTGGAGGTGGGTGAAAGGGTCCGTAGAGCAGGGGAAAGACTCCTGCCCAAAGAAGTCAGCATGGAGACAAAGGCAACAGAATAAGATATCAACATCGTGCCAAGCCCAAAATTCATTGAGGTGAGGGTGTAAGGGGATAAAACTGAGTCCTTTGCTGGGCACAGAATGTTCAACATCAGGAAGGGGTAGGTCAGAGGGTATAGTGAATGCACAGCAAGAGCTTGGATGAAGAAAACGATTAGGTCAGAGGGGCAGGAAGGGGTGGAACAATCTGGGTAGGCGCCGGTTCCAATAAATTGGTGGAGATTGTGTTCCTGAACACCTGAAAGGAAAAGAAAAAGTGGAGTACAATATGGGGAAATGTGAAATTATCATAGTCAGAATGGAAAAGCAGAACCCTTTTTAAAAGGTGTAAGACTGGCAAATGTCTGTATGCAGAGGCGTTTGGGAGTCCTTGTACTCAACTCACAGAAAGTTAACATGCAGGTGCACATGCAATTGATAAGGGAAATGGTATGTTCGACATTATTGCAAAGGGATTGGAGTATAAGAATAACAAAGGCCCAGATCTTCCGATCAGCGTTGATGCTGCGTGCATTGACACTACCCGCGAAGATTTCTGCAACTTGACCATTTTACAATATTTCAGTTGGGACTTTTGATTCCAGCTGAAGCATCATTGGGAAAGACAGTGGAGAGTAAGGAAAGACAAAGGCAGGACACACCCCCTTTTCATGACAGTGGCTGCTGTATTCAGGTAAGTTTTTAAAGTCTCATGTCTTTCAGTAAGTGAGTGGGTTAGTGAATGGATTGGGCTGAATTTTATGCTCCAAAAATGAGACTGCTGTAGTCCTGCGGGAGCGTAATATTGGGCGTGATGACATCATGACCCTGTCGGTCAACAAATAAATACAGTGGGTGGGTGGGCTCTGAAATCAGCTGCCTGCCTGCCATTTTGAATTTTCTAATTAATGCCTGTAAAAGCTTGTTAGCAGTCAAATTGACTGCAATAATACATCTCTGAAGCCATAATACATTGCCTGCATGTGTAACAAAGTCCCATGCCAGGGTCCCTTTAAATAAGTGGCCATGATTCTACTGGGTCATGACCTGCTACCTCTGTGCCCGGATTTCACCTCCTCATTAGCCCATTGGGCAGGCAGCTCACCATCCTCTGGTGCTGTTGGCTGGCAACCCACCTAGTGGCTGTTAATTGTGATTTGTGTATTCTGTGCCATCCTTCAAAGGCAGGGATAGGAGACAGACACCCACCAACCTTCGGAATGGAGTCTGCCCCACCACCAAGGTACATAAAATTCAGCATGAAGAGTGGGTGAGTCGGTGGATGGATGGGTGAGCGAGTGGCGAATGGATGAGTGGATGGGTCAGTGAGTGGGTAGCTGGGTCAGATTGAGGGTTAGTCAGGTGGTTAAGAGGTAGTCAGTGGTCGGAGGAGTAGTCGGGTGGTCAGGTGGTCGGGGTAGTCGTATGGTCGGGTGGTGATCAGGTGATCAGGGGAGTAGTCGGGTGGTCTGGTGTAGTCGGGTGGTCGGGAGACTACTTGATTGGAGGCGGGGTACATTATTACATCATTTGCACCAAGATATTTATAATTCCTAATTATTTAATCAAGTCTGAAGACTACATAATAAGATGTAAAGAATTTTCTTACTAAGTGCTGCAAAATTTTATGAAATATCCAAATCCCAACTAATTACCACACCTTGTCAAATACTAATGCTCCATCCCTTCTCACCCAGAATATTTTAATTTAGTTGGTCTTCTATTTGTCAATCTTAAAATGTCCCTAAGCCTTTGTAATTCTATTATGACAGGTGCTGATTGGGCCTGAATATGTAAACCATGGTTCTCATAGTTCCTAGAACATATCATCCAGTCTATTACTATATCTAATTAGTCATAGCACCCACTTTAAATTACTTTCTTCTCATTAGATGTAGTCAATTATGCTGTTGTTTTTCACATCAGTCAATGTAGTGAATTGTATTCCAACCATTTTCAAGACCGTTCTGAGCCCTTCTTCAAGGTGCGAGGTTACAAAATGTATTTTCTAGTTATAAGATCTCTGTTCGAATAAGTTTAACTTAATTCTCCAATCCTTAGAATTTATAGAGTTACATTTTACTGCGCAGGGAAGATTCCTATCCTTGAGTATGATTTCTTTGCAGTTTCTATTAATGCATGAAAGGAAGACATTTTTCTTTCTTGGATTGGCTTGCTTAATTAATCGTTACTATTAAATCTTGAGGGAAAATGTTATTTTCCCTTTTGGGGCGGCAACGTTCTACAAGAATGATCCTGAACTTCTGGCGGTCTGCCATTTTAATTCTCCACCTTGCTCTCTGCTGACCTCTCTGTCCTTGGCTTACTGCACTGTTCCAGTGGAGCTCAACACAAGCTGGAGGGACAGCATCTCATCTTTCGATTCAGCAATTTACATCCTTCTGGACTCAACATTGAGCTTCAACAATTTAAGACCATATTCCCTGCAGCCCCCACCACCCCCATGCCCTCCATTTTGTTTCCTTTTCTTTGCATGTGTGGGTCTCCATTTTGTTTCACTCGTTCTTGCTTTGGAATGGCAGCTATTCGTTATTCTGCCACTCAAACCTCCTCGAGGCACATTTTTTGCTTTTTAAAAAATTGACCCATTACTACTCTCTTTGGTTCTGCCCCACCAACTCTTTTGTCATTTAATGTCTCCTGTGTTCCGCCTTGTCACAGACCTTCGCTTATGTTTATTTTCCACCCCCTCTGCTTCACTCAAAAGCTTTACCTAAAAAGTTAATATATTTCTGATGTTTTCCAGTTCTAATGAAATACTACAACATGGAACATTGGGCAGAATCATCCCAGATTTGCCCCAAGTGCAGTAGTGGGCAGGAAAAAGAATGATTTTCCCGCTGGCTGCAATGGTAGGTTTTCATGCCATATCATCCCAATCCCGCTACATTAATCATGCATTCCAGGGAAACACGCTGTTTTGCTGGCAGGCTGCCTCCGATTTGCCCGCCATGCCACCACCTCGCCGCTTCCCCATGCTGGGTGCCATATTTAAATTACTTCCAGCCCAGGACTGCTGCAAATAAGACATAGCCCTGAAAGGCAAGACGTTTTCAGCCCCCAGATTCAGTGACGCATCCCTGGAAGGCCTTTTGGATGCAGTGGAAGCCCACCGTAATGTCCTCTACCTCCGCTCTGGCCGCAGGAGGGGCAGCAACATCACCGACGCATTGGGAGGAGGTGGCAGTGGTGGTCAGTGTCAATGCCCTGCAAAAGAGGACAGCCACCCAGCACCAAAAGAGGATGAATGATCTCCTCTGTTCCACCAGGGTAAGTCACTCTTCTCCTCACTCTCAACTCACACATTCACAAACCCATCACACATTCACAGGGATCTCACTCACTGCCAGTTCAAGGGACATCACCATTCACTCTCTCACATACATTGTCATTTTTGTTATTCACACATGGGATGTGGGCTTCACTGGCTGGGCCAGCATTTACTGCTCATCTCTAGTTGCCCTTGAGAAGGTGGTGGTAAGTTGCCTTCTTGAACTGCTGCAGCTCATGTGGTGTAGGTACACCCACAGTGCTGGTAGGAAGGGAGTTCCAGGGTTTTGACCCAGTGACAGTGAAGGGATGATGATATATTTCCAAGTCAGAATGGTGAGTGATTTGGAGGGGAACTTGCAGGTTGTGGTGTTCCCATCTATTTGGACGGGGTGGAGAGGGAGGGTAGTTGGGTGGGGGTGTCAGGGGGTAGTCAGGGGCTCAGGAGGGGTAGTTATAGGGTTGAAGGGGAAGTCAGGGGGTCAGTTGTGTAGTTACTGAGTAACATAGGGGCAGGAGTAGGCCATTCAGCCCATCAAACCTGTTCCACCATTCAATATGATCATGGCTGATCATTCATTTCAATGCCTTTTCTCCACACTACCTCATATCCCTTTATGTCATTGGTATTTAGAAATCTGTCAACCTCTATTTTAAATATACTCAATAACTGAGTTTCCACACTCCTCTGGGGAAGAGAATTCCAAAGTTTCACATTCTCTGAGTAAGAAAAATTCTCCTCATCTCAGTCCAAAGTGGCTTCCCCTTTATTTTGAAATTGTGTCCTTTGGTTCTAGACTCCCCATCCAGGGGAAACATCTTACCTGCATGTATTCCATGTATTCCTTTAAGTATTTTGTAGGTTTCAATGAGATCACCTCTCATTCTTTAAAATTCTAGAGAATACAGGCCCAGTTTCTCCAATCTCTCTTCATAGTTCCACCATTCCGGGAACAAGTCTGGTGAACTTTCGTTGCACTCCTTCTATGGTAATAATATCCTTCCTGAGGTAAGGGGACCAAAACTGCACACAGTACTCCAGGTGTGGTATTACCAAGCCTCTATACAATTGAAGCAAGATTTCGCTACTCCTGTACTCAAATCCTCTTGCGATAAAGGCTGACATTCCATTAGCCTTCCTATTTGCCTGCTGCACCTGATGGACTTATGGACAAGGACACCCAGGTCCCTTTGTACATCTACACTTTCTAATGCCTCACCATTTAAGAAATACTCTGCACATCTGTTCCTTCCACCAAAGTGGATCACCTCACATTTTTCCACGTTATATTACATCTGCCATGCTCTTGCGCACTCACTAAGTCTGTCCAAATCCTCTTACGTCTTCCTCACAACACATATTCCCACCTAGCATTGTGTCATCTGCGAACATGGAAATAATACATTTGGTCCCCACTTAAATCATCGGTATATATTCTGAACAGCTGGGGTCCATGTACTAATACTTGCAGTACCCCACTAGTCACAGCCTGCCAATGTGAAAATGACCCATTTATTCCTATTCTCTGTTTTCTGCTTGTTAGCCAATCCTTAATCCATGCCAATATATTATTTCCTATCCCGTATGCTTTAATTTTGCTAACCGATCTCCCATGGAGGATGTTATCAAAAGCCTTCTGAAAATCTAAGTATACCATGTCCATCAGCTCCCCTTTATCAATTCTGTTAGTAACATCCTCAAACTACTCCAACAGATTTGTCAAACATGATTTTCCATTCATGAATCCATGTTGACTATGCCCGATCAGATCATTATTATCCAAGTATCCATTTATCACATCCCTTAGAATAGATTCTAGTATTTTTCCTACTACTGATGTAAAGCAATCAGGTCTGTAGTTCTGGTTTTCTCTCTCCCTCCCTCTTAAATAGTGGGGTGACATTTGCTACCTTCCAATCTGCAGGAACCCTTCCAGAGTCTATAGAACTTTGGAAGATGATCACCAATGCATCCATTATCTCCATAACTACCTCTTTGAACTCTGGGATGTCCCGGGAACTTATCAAACTTCAGTCCCATTAATTTCTCCAATATGACCTTCTTACTAATTTCCCTCAATTCCTCATTCTCCCTGTTCCCTTTGGATCCCTAATTCTGGGGGATTTTTTGCATCTTCCTCAGTGAAGATAGACACAAAGTAATCATTCAGCTTCTCTGCCATTTCTCTATTCCCCATTATGAATTCTCCTAACTCTGTCTGTAATGGTCCCACATTTGCCTGAGCCAAACATTTCCTTTTTACATGCCTATAGAAGCATTTGCAGTCTGTTTTTATGTTTTCGCTAGTTTACATTCATATTCTGTTCTCCCTTTCTGGTCCTCCTTTGCTGTACTCTAAAATCTCCCAAACCTCAGGTTTTGTACTATTTCTGGCAACTTCATAGGTCTTTTATTTTAATCTTTTATAATCCTTAAATTCTTTTGTTAGCCACAGTTGACAGACTTTTCTTTTTCGGTTTCTGTGCTTTGAAGGAATGTATAATTGCTGGAAACTTTGTAACAATCCTGTAAAGACTATCCATTGCCTATCATAATGGCAATTAGATCAGGCCATTCACCTCTATTTGTGCCTTTAAATCATCTACCTTATTGCGAATACTGCATGGGTTCAGGTTGTGTACCCTTAACTTTGACCTTTTGGCATTATTCTGCATTCTAAGCTTAATTGATGCTCTCCTTTGTTCCACCTGCTTTCTAATTTTGCTTGCTACTTTTTGACTTCCCGTTACCAGTTTCACTTCCTTCCAATTTGAGCTACCGCTCAGGTTCCCACCCCGCTGACAAGCTAGTTTAAACCCTCCCCAACAGCAATAGCAAATCTCCCTGCGAGGATATTAGTTGCCAATGTACTGTCATACCTTTTAATGTATTCCACAATCCACCTCAGCGAATTTGCCCCTCATACCTTCATAATTTCCTTTGTTCAAATTTAACACCCTGGCTTCAGATTGAACTACCTCACTTTCAAACATCATGTAAAATTCTATCATATTATGATCACTCATCCCTAACAACAAGATTATTAATTAGCCCTTTCTTGTTACATAATACTAGATCTAAAATGGCCTGTTCTCTAGTCGGTGCCTCAGAATACTGCTGTAGAAAACCATCCCTAACATACTCCAGAAACTCGTCCTCCACAGCACATTAGGTTTACCCATTCCATGTGCAGACTGAAGATAGCCATGATTTTTGTATTGCCCATGCTACATGCTTCTCTAATCTTCTGATTAATACCATGCCCCACACTATCACTACTATTTGGTGGCCTATAAACAACTCCTACTAATATTTGCTGCCCCCTGCTGTTTCTTAGCTCCACCCAAACAGATTCCACATTTTGTCCTTCTGACCTGAGATCCTCCCTTATTAATGTACTGATCCAGCCCCTTACTATCAGTGCAACCACTTTATTTTTCTTTTTGCCTGTCCCTCCTAAATGTCAAATGTCCTTGAATATTCAGTTCCCAGTCTTGGTCACCCTGTAATCATGTTTCCGTAATGGCAATTAGATCATACCCATTCACCTCTATTTGTGCCTTTAAATCACCTACTTTGTTGCCAATACTGCATGCATTCAGGTTGTGTGCCCTGAACTTTGTCCTTTTGGCATTATTCTGCATTCTAAGTTTAGCTAATGCCCTCCTTTGTTTCACCTGCCTTCTGATATCACTTGCTACTTTTCTACTTCCCATTACCAGCTTTACCTCCTTCCAATTTGAGCTACCCTTCAGATTCCCACCCCCTGGACAAGCTATCTTAAACCCTCCCCAACAGCAATAGCAAATCTCCCTGCGAGGATATTAGTCTTAGTCCTGTTAAGGTGTAACCTGTCCATCTTGTACAGGTCCTAACTGCCCCAGAACCGGTCCCAATGCCTCAGAAACCTGATGCCCTCCCTCCTACACCAATTCTCCAGCCATGTGTTCAATCACTCAATCCTCCTATTCCTATGCCCACTAGCATGTGGCACTGGGAGTAATCCTGAGATTACTGCTCTTGAGGTCCTGCTTTTCAATTTCCTTCCTAATTTCCTAAAATCTGTTTTCATAACCCTCATACCTCTTCTTACCTATGTCATTGGTATCAATGTGGACCACGACCTCTCGCTGTTCACCCTCCCTCAAAAGGATAGCCTGCAGCCGCTCCGTGACATCCTCAACTCTAGCATGAGGGAGGCAACACACCATCCTGGAGTCATGTTTACTGCTGCAGAAACACCTGTCTGGTCCCGTAACTATCTCCTATCACTATTAGACTAGGATTAGACTAAGGTTTTTCTGTCCAATAATTCTTGGGTATCTATCCAGTAAATAAATCTGAGTTGTCTGAAATCTCTGATTCTAACTCAGAGTTGGAGACTTTTGTGAAGGGCCCAAGGATCTGGAGACTGGAACATCTGGCCCAATCTTCCTCTGTTTACCCACAGTAAAGTTCTTAAGTTTCACTTACCTTTTACTAGCTGCTTCCCTCTCAAAACAGTTCCCAATTACCACTGTTGTTGCTCCCATAATCACTGGAAATGCTGGAGCAAACACCTATACCCCACTGTTATGATACAACAGGTAGTATTTGCCAGGCTGACTAAATCCACAAGGGAAACTTGGCCACGCTATCACAATGGTTTTGCAATTTGTATTTGTTACGAATTTAGAAGTAATGAGTACACTGACACCTTTAGAGTTTTTAACAATTGAATTACAATATTTATTAATGAAGGAAAGGAATAAAATACATTCACAAGACTACAATTACTTAATATTATAACAATTCCCAAAATTGCTAGTTAACCAGACTCCCAACTACACACCCCCTTTAAGGCAACAGTCCAAAATAGATTTTAAAGTTATACAGACAATCCAGGGAGATTACCACAAGCACCCCCTCAACAGTGAAATTCCAAAGGCTTTTTAACACAACTTTGGTTACTGGAACAACAGACTTTTGCAAAGTGGCTTGAGGCTTTTCCCCAAGGCTATTTCACATGGGTGTACTTTTCAGGTATTATATGGCCACACACACATCCTTCTTTAAATATATGTTCTCCTCTTTATCTGTAAACCCCATTGTTCCCACATGTCTTTGGAATTTACTTTTCTCATAATTTAAAATATTTTATGTTGTCATTATGGTCAACCCTTTGGGAAAAATCAACGTAATAACCTGCCTTATTTATCTTGTTACTTGTAAACATCCAAACATGTCTCTTTGAAAACCAAACACCTCTCCACTTATCTAAAAATGCAAATTGCATTCACACCCTATCTGCTGAGACTTTAGCCTAGTTCATTCATTAGCATTTCACATGCCCCTTTACACCTAACTGTTTTGATAATTTCATGCAGTCTATCAGTCTCTAATTTAATTAAATTAGTCACACAGACAGAACCATCCACACACACATAAACATAAGCCTACTTTACAATGCCCCACAATAATACTATGAAAAATATGATAGTTTTGTGACACCCACCTCATTTCCAAATCTCCCCCAGTCAAAGGCTAAATCTCCAGACCCACCATTGCCAAGTCTCCATTGTGCTTCCTGAGCCCTCACCCCCAATTCTCACTTTCCCATTTCCCCCAATTCCCCACTGGCCCATCATTCTCCAGTCTCTCTTTCTACCTGAACTCAATCTTTTTGACACGCAATCCCATGAACCTAAGGGAAGAGTCATCCCAGATTTGCACAAAGTTTGGAGCAGGCAGGAAAGAAGTCATTTTACCTGCCGGCTGTAATGACGGGTTGTCACTCTGTATCATTTCATTCTTGGTGCGTCCTGCCTCATTCATAATGCATTCACTGTAAACACTCTGGATCGCTGGTGGGCGGGCTCAGATTTGCCCGCCCCACTGTGACCTCAGCACTTCCTGACTTCGGGCGTCATGTTTAGAGCGCAACAAAGCGCAGACTACTTCATGTCTACAGACCAGAACCAGGTCAGGCAACAGATGGCCTCGAAAACAAAGACGACACCAACCCCCAAGTTTAGTGACACCCCCCCTGGGGTGCCTGCTAGACATGGTGGAAGGCAGCCACGATGTCCTCTACCCGCACTCTGGCCAAAGAAGGTCCACCAAAGCCACCAATTTGGCCTGGGTGGTGGTGGCAGCGGCGATCAGTGCCACCGGAGCACAGAGGAGGTCAGCCATCCAGTGCAGGAAGAGGATGAATACCTCTCATCTATTCCACCAGGGTAAGTCAATTACGTCATCACTCTCAACTCACACACTCGTAAAGCCATCACACATCCACAGGGATCTCACACCTCAAGGGACAACACCACTAACTCCCACACACACCCTCACATCTCCATCAGGTTCATATCCTCTGGAGCTCACTTCCTCATCCCATCCATGTCTTGTCTCACCACACAAACATTCCATGCAGTGCCATGCACCCTGCTCACACTCTCTCCATCTGTTTTCATGGAGGCGAAAGTGGCTCACAACAGCAGGTAGAGGTTGCAGACCGGGAGTGGAGTGGCCCAAATTAGGCCCCTCACTCACTTTGAGGAATGTGCCATCATGCTGACTGGTGAGGATGTGGATCGTGCCTGCGGTGAGGTCGGTGGTGAACACCCTCGTGAGGATCCTGCACTATATCATCCCTCTCTCAATGCAACTGTGAGTGCCCTCTATCCTGCTTTTGACTCTGCTGCCATGCACTAATTATCTCTACTTTGGTTCACAGGGAGCTCTGCCCAGCGACCGACACCCTCAGCCAGCCAGTCCCTCAGATCCATGCAGGTCCTCACCTCCAGCCAAGAGGACACCTCCTCTATTGAAGAGCTGAAAGTAAGCAGCCTGGAACACCCGTCACAGCTCTTACCCACACCCTGCACCAGTGCAGAGACACACATCTTGGTGGAACCTAGATCTAGAGCAGGCTCGGGTTCGCAGTCTGGTGGTTACATATCCACAGCAGGAGGAGGCAGGTTCAGTTGACTCCCCAGCACTCAGGGGACTCCTGGGGAAGAGGTATCTTGTGAGTCCAAGTCAGATGATGAGCCTCTAGATTCAGCCTTCCAACTTATCATGGAGAGTTAGCAGAAGGCGGGGCAACATCATGCAGAGCTGTTGGAAGCCTTCAACAGAGTGGCACACGAGCCAGAGGCATCTGCCTGCTCTCTGATGAAGTGGTCCCCACATGTGCATGCATGGAGGTCTCCATGGAAAGGATGGCAGACGCCATGGAGACCCTGGTCCAGCAGAACGCAGAGATGTGCACAGGCCTGCACTCTATCGTGGGAGCCATGGCTGAGTTCCTGCAGTGGTAATGCGAGAGGGAAACAGGGCACCTCGACATTCCTCCAGGTGCCCTTCCCTTCAAGGAGTCAGGCCAAGATCCTAGGACACCCAAAGGGAGGAGGAATGGCAGCTGGGCATCCCTGGGTCATCCACTCAGGAATCTCAGAGACTGTGCTCTCTGTCTGAATCCCCTTTGCCTGTGATCCCCTCAACCTCATCCTTTGTCATCACAGAGGGAGCAGTTGGCCCACAGGCGGACAGCCAAAGCAAGCCGCGGCCCACAAGATCTCAGCTCTCCAGAGGACACACACTGAAGTCATCAGAGACAACAGGGCCAACCATTGCACAAGCTGTCTCTACGCCTGCTGTGGATGTCAGGGCAGCACCTAGAAGAAGTGTTAATATTGTCTTTCAGCTTCATTGACAGGCTTTTGAGGACTGGCAGGGCCTTTCAGAGCATCGTGCAATCGCTCTCCTATGCACGCGGAGCATTCATCAATCACACTCATCTCACTGGAAAAACTCAGCAGGTCTGACAGCACCTGTGGAGAGGAATACAGTTAACGTTTCGAGTCCATATGACTCTTCATCAGATGCTGTCAGACCTGCTGAGTTTTTCCAGCTATTTTTGTTTTGTTTCAGATTTCCAGCATCTGCAATATTTTGCTTTTACACTCATCTTACTGTCCTGAGCATTTTGAATGCTGCCTGCTGGGGTTCTCTATCAGTTGACCATCTGAGCTGAGCTGCATCTCCGCACACCCACTGATCACACTCCCATGCAGCACCTCTGCCTGCCCAACACAAGGCTCCATTCACTTTTGATTTCCAGAACGATGGTTGTAGTCATGCTTTGTTTAGCTCCCCTGCCTTTTTCCCTCCTCCAGTCACTCATGTCCTTTCCCCCATCACCCCCTTCCACCTCCCCGCCATCACCTAACAACCAGAACTCTTTTCTTTCCAGGATGTCCAGGTGAACATGCACATTCCGTACCCCTTCCTGAGAATCCCACCCCCATCCACGTTGACTTCCCCAACCTCCTCCTTCTCACCCCCAGGGTTTGTGTCTGCCTCCGAGTCCCCACCAACGACGCTCGCCATCCCTTCTACAGCTACCGACACACACTCGTCTTCCCACCCTCCTGGCTCCCTCTGCCCCCACTTATATCCGCCATTCCCTCACACCATGCCCACCCTCAGTTCACTCCCAAGGAGGCAGTCATTGACTCCACAGACCCCTCCCTTGCACATTCACCTGGACATCCCCCCCTTACTCCCTCCTCCACCCTTACTCCCTCCTCCACCCTTACTCCCTCCTCCACCCTTACTCCCCCCTCTCCCCAGGCACCTTCCCCCCCTTTGAGCTCACTCTGTTTCCTGGACTCCTTCCCCTTCCAAACTCCTTCCCCCCTCCAAACTGCTTCTACCCTCCGAACTTCTTCCCTTACACCTTCCTCCCCCCTTACATCTACCTCCCCACTTATTGCTTTCTCCCCCATTGCACTCTCCTCCTCGTATTCCCTCCTCCCCCATCCCAACCTCACTACCCTCCGGTACACCTTCCTGTCCCACTCACAACTTGACCTTCCTCTCCCCCCATCGATGATCATCAATTGCAGCTCATGGCCAAGACCACAATGTGCTGAAGCAGTCTTGAGACATCAACGGAGACCTCCCATGATCCATGAGCTGCTTTGCAGTGGAGCCATCTCCATGAGAATCCACCCAGCATGCGATGCATGTCTTCCTCCAGGGTCCAGTTGCTGTAGGACTCCAGCATCTTCTGCTCCTTGGATGTCCACGATTTGAGCAAGGCCATAACTTATGTCCAGACTTCTGCACGTCACACTTGTCCAGAGGTGTCCTGGGCCGGTGTGCTTTCCCACGGTGTAATGGTAAGCCTGGCATGGGGGGCCAGTTCCGGTTGGACCTTACTTTGCATCCCGTTAGAGGGCCCCCAGCCGGATTCATGTTCTGTCATGAAGGACACCATTCGATATGTTTTCTTGCCGGCGTGAAACCAATTATTGGCCTTCTCGCCATATTGTCCCCCTTCACCTTCCATGACGCCCGATGCCAACAGAGCCAGAAAACTCCGGCCTTAGTTTCTGTTCACCCTCGTCTCAAACCCTCACCCCCATCCCTTTCAGCCTACTCACACCATCTGATTCCTGGCTGTTTCTGCGCCAGCCAGTCTCAATCCTGATCACCCCTAAGCAGGGACACAAACTCTGTGGCAGGGCATGATGGGTAGCGACATTACCAAGCCAGAGGTTTCTTCACAGTAGTCACAAAGGTCATGATGTCACACAGTGGGAGTGGTTGGGGAGAAATGCTGCTTGGAAGGACAAAGTTCTCCCAGACCAGTAACAACAGTGCCTAGGAGATTCATGCTCCTTTCCAAGAAACTCCTGGACAATCTGGGAGGTTTGGCATCCCTCTATAACCGTGACATTCATAGATTGGATGCAACTTAACCTGCTTTAGGCAGTCATAAAGAAAGCATATTAGAAGTGGAGTCCATCCAGCCCTGTATGAAATGCAGGAATCAGATATTTGAAATTATGGTTCTTTTCCTTTTCTCTTAGACTAACAAGGCCACATTTTTATCCATTCCTAGTTGTCCTGAGAGGGTGGTGAGCCTTGAACAACTGTCATCCTTTGTGATGATTGTGCTCCCATGATGAAGTTAAATAGGGCGTTCCAGTCTTTTGACCTAGCGAATTGTTGTGATATTACTTTGTAATGCATATACTTTAATATACTAATAAATGTACTGCTGAATATTTTGTATACATCAGCACAGGAAGTGAGGCAAGTTAACATGTGATATAATATTTGAAGCAATATAGACCATCAGGTAACATGTGAATAAAGAGCTCTCCTGGATTCCTGTTATTCTTCAATTCTTTGTTTAGATTACCAACCGTTGTCATAGTTTTTGCTATGTTTGTGTTAAGAGCCAATAAAATGACACCCTCTGGCAAATGTTTAGTTCTTGTTGAGAGAGAGAGAGAGAGTTCTTAGCTCTTTGAAAACTTTGCAGCATCTCAAACTGATAAGAACAGGATAAGAAAGGTATTTGACAGGACATCAGTAGTGGAAGACCATCAGCATCCATGCAGCAGTGGTGTGCCATGGTGGAAGCAGCATATGCACGGCGGCGAGATGCACATGAGGGAGGTGCACGGGAGAGAAGCGCACAGGTGCGGAACACATAGCAGAGGGATACACAGAAGAGAGGTGTGCAGAAGGAAGGTACCAAGCAGGGAGGTGCACAGGAGAAAGATGCACGGGAGAGAGGAGAAGTTTGCAGAAGGCACTACCTATGTAACAGAATGTACAGACAGAGGCTCAGCTTCCTTGACCTCTGAGTGCCTCTTCAGGCTCTGATTGTCACATCAGGTGGTAGAAGACATCTGCAGCCTCCTTGAAAATCTGCTACCTGCTGGACCTGGCAGTGCCACAATACTAGCGATTGTGAAAATCACCACAGCACTCAATCCTCTTGAATTTGATTCCTTCAAAGTTATTACCAGAGGCATCTCAAAGGTCTTGCAGTCCATCTGCAAGGTGCATTAGGCAGGTGATGAATGAATTGTTTACTAGGACTGGGAGTTATATAGCTGTTCCCTGTGATAACAATATGGTCATATGAACATACAAAATAGGAGCAGAAGTAGGCCATTCACCCCCTTGAGCCTGCTCTGCCATTCATTAAGATCATAGCTGATCTGTTTGTGTTTCAAATTCCAGTATGTTAAGAATTACGCTGACAACCAATTTAAGATTGTCAGTTGGGCTCACAGTGTGGCACATTTGCATGTACTGGAAGCTACATATAGCACTACACAGGGCCCTGTTCTATGCAGACAGAAAGAGCATGTACACTCATTGTGTCTGTTTCAGATAAACAAAATAAGTGACAGCCATTCACTAACTGATCCTGCAGGGCAATGCCTTGACCAATGCCTCATTTAAATTTCAAACAATGCTTGGCGGTTAACTGTCAGTCACCATCACTGGTGCATTCTCCATGGCAACGTCTCTACCAATAAGAGTCCACTTGCCAACCAATCAGAACTCTCTTCACATACTGTATAAAATATTGTTTTCCCCTTATATTGGTATTCTTGCGAAGTGTTCTGATGAGTGCAAGACATAAATCTTCGACGTCTCTTTTTTCAACAATACTCAAGTTCTGTACTACTAAGTGATTATTTGTAAACAAAATAACTGAGTTTAAACCTCCTTTAGAATAGTCGGTAGATGAATGTCCTAAGAACACTTCCTTGCTGATATTGCAATTAGTCATTTCTCACCTGACATGTTTTTACTGTTCAATAGGTTCTAAATTACCTATTAGCCCAATAAAAGTAATATAAAGCCCTGTGTGCATCTAACACTAGTTATATGTAAATGCAATGCTAATGTCTTCAAGGCTTGGACAGGTCTCATTTAGTTTTTCAAGTAGAAAGTTAAAAATTCAATTTTTCAACAGATATTTTAATTGATTGGTTTCAAGCTAACAAGTTAAGACTTACAAACAACTCATTTGTGTTGACAAGGACTGTGGCTCCAGTTGGATTGGAAATTAATTTTGAACACTGGTATAGAGCAATGACCTTGAGAAAATGAAAAGCAACACAGAGTCTTTCCCAGTGAAATGAGATTAGATAAGATCAATCCGGTTCCCTGTAGACATCAATCTACAAGACAAAACTGCCACCACATTGTCACATTAATTGACACCTAAAAGTAAATAAACAGAATGTCTGTCATACATAGATAGGTTGTTAGAGACTTTATGGGAAGAGTTTCAGCAGTCCAAAAATAGACAAATGTGTGCATGTATCTACAAATGATTTGACAGGAGGGTAAACAGCATACTCTGGATATTATTCAGCTGTACACGTCCTAGCTAGAGATGGGTAGAGGGCTCATTCAGTTACTGAATGAATGAACAACGATGACAAGGCTTTTTTTGATAAGAATAATGTTTTCAGTCTGTTTAGCCAATGATTTTTTTCTTGCCTTAGTAATATTTCAGGAACCATTTTAACTCTGTCCAGTGAAGGGATTTTGATATCTACTTGGAAAGAATAAAATTGCAAGACTATAGATCACCAATGAGGGAGTGGGGCTATTGATTGGGACATTTTGTGGAAGGTTATGTATGGGAAGACTCTTGGCTATGATAGGCTGTAGGAGTTATGCTACCTCCTTTAGAGAAGTGTTTTAGAGGACATATGATGGTGCTTTTAAAATGATTGAGTATGGCTGGGTAGCATATTTGAGATGGATAAGGTTGGGGGGGGCTAAAGAAAAAAGCACATTAATCAATAAGAAAAGGGTTAGGTTTATAGCAAGGAAGTATTTCTTTGTTCACAGTTTTCACTCTTTGGAACTAACTACCTGACAAGTTGTGGATATGGATTTGCTGCAGTTCTTTGAAAGGAAACTTGATTTGTTTCCGAGTGAAGGGAATACTCCCACTTGTGGATGATAAGTTATGGTTAGCTGCAATTGTGAGGGGTTATGGGCTTCCGTGGTCTCCTGTACTTTTGTTGATTGACTTAGGAAGACAGAGAAGAATTTTTCAGAGCTTTTTCCAAGTTGGCTGTGGCTTTGTTACAGTCCAGAAGGCTGTAAGGTGCCTAATCCTCCAGTTTAACTGAAACATTCTGCCATTTCTGCCAGTTTCAGCATGATTCCACCACCAAACACATCCAAATTGCCTAAGAGTACGACTTCCGCCCCTCACTGGGGAGGAAACCCTCCCCTTGGGAGCTGCCAGCCAACCCGATTGGTTGGCAGCTCCAGTAGTCAATACAGCACCAAGAGCTCAATAGTGGGCGCTGCCAGAACTGCAGCCGTTCCCAAGAAGAAGGCCCAATGGATCCCGGAGTGAGGTAATTCCGGAGTATTGGGTGGGGAATGTTTGGCCAGTTTAGGGAGGTAGGTTTTGGAGAGCAGAAGGATGGAATGGAAGGGAAGTATTATCTTAGGGGGGCTTCCCCGATGCATAATAGGTACCTCCCCACTTCCTTCCTGCACTTTTAAAAACTTATGTAAAAGATGGACTGCCTACTTCCATCCACCTGCTCATGCCAACCATATTATGGCATGGGCAGTGTATTATCAGGGTCAATTGGCTTATTAACAAGCTCAATTGACCCTTAATTATTTATTTACATATGGCAGACAGGCAGCCAATTTTGGTGTCCACCCACTTACCATGCACCCACCCTATTTTATGTGCCCACGCATTCCTCCCCCTGCCCCACCACAGCAAAAACACACCCTGGGGGTGAGGGGGGGGGGGCATGTTAAATCCAGCCCTCTGTTTTTCTCTCCCCAGATGCTTACAGGCCTGCTGAGTTTTTCCAGCACTTTCTGTTTTTATTTCAGATCTCCAACATCCAAAGTATTATGCATTTATTTTTGATTCCAGTGTCTGCTCAATACTTTAGTTTAGGAAACAAAACTGAGATTGTTATTTTACATTTGGTTCTACTGTTGCTTTATGAGCTGATGCTACTTACCTCACTACATTATCTGTTTAATTATTGATATAACTGCTGCATAAGTTATTCAAATGTGAAGTACAGTGCACTATATCTATTAACCAGGACTTCTCACTGTCCCGTGTTCATTTACAGCAGAACTGGGTGTGGACAAATCAAGGGTCAGGGACATACTTTGCCTTGTCCCTTCCCACTTTAATCTGCCTCAAATCTTCTGCAGGCCTTTGCAGTGGCTGATTTTAATGTGGGACTGAAAACAGGACTGTGGGTGGCACAGTGAAGGCTGAACCAGCAAGCTTGCCGTCGTATGAGACGCCGGAGATTTTAACTTTGTGCATTAATTTTGCAACACACTGGTGAGAAAATCTCCACCTTTAACCCATGCGCTTTGTTGAGTTACCTGAAATCAGCGGGTGCAGGACACTAAACTTTGCTTCAATCTTACAGAATATGGGGAGAACAGCTATTGTTTCTGCATTTAATCATTATACAGTGGCTACCCCTCCTCCAACCATCCACAGAAACTGCATGTGCACGGATATCAAGTGAGGTTAGGATTCAGTTTAGCTGTGAAGATCTGCACAGAAAAATATCCTCTTGCCACTCAACTTCCATGCTCACACCCTAAAGGATATTCCTGTGGGCGAGGCAGCAGACGAACACTGGTGACTACAGAGCCATATTTAAGCTTAAATTGGTGCTTGCAGGACTGAAGGGTAAGAGGAAATTTGATGATGAGGAAAATAGAAATTGTATACAAATGACTACTTCTCCACTCTCTTCTGGCTAGTTAAGTAAATTAGAAATAAAAAATTGTGTTGTAGGGTGGCCAGCTGTACTATTAATAATAGGCTTGATCCGCAGACAACTTTCTTAGTGGAAACATTAAGTTTATTTACAATACACTCGGCAGCAACTACATGTGTGCTTTCAACTCCGACTCTATCTCTATACTGTCTGCTGAGGTAGCCCGTGCTACTCTCTATCGGTTACTATAGATCATGTGAGCTTTCCTAACAAATATTATTCTTAAAGGTACACTACACACTAAATAAAATCATAATTACTGCGGATCGCCTGCAGCAGTATCATAATGTTTTGCAGCCTGTCATGTATTTCCTTTCATGACCAAACTACTTCACTGGCTTAGTAAAAACATAAATGAAACATGTTAATCAAACCTTCGCTACTGACATTGGATACATGCCAACTATTCAAACTCCACAAAATCAACAAAAAAACCTAATTTACAGGGGTCCCATATTTTGAGATCGATGGTCGGTTGATTAAATGCTTTGCCTACCATAAATTTGGTAAGCAACCAGCTAATCCAGGGCACTTGATCAGCACAACTTTCTCTCACAGATTATGAATGAAGCTTCCCTGCTAGAGAGTTTCAACGGATTTAATTAAATCCCTGATGGCCCCTTGTGATTGTGAATTTTCACCTGATGCTTTGTTTGTTTTATATTTTTCCACTGTCTCCCAAATAACTGAATCTGTGTTCCAATCAAAAAAGTGTTAAAACTTGTTTACAACTTCAGTAGGTAATCTTATGCTAGTAAAAATCATTCTGGTGCATCAAATCGTCCTAGATTAGAAATAGCAAGGTTAGATACAGAGCAAAACTTCTTGCTACTCTGCTTCAACAATGGGGTCAATTTATAATTTCTTGAATGACTGTAAAACTGGCTTTATGGGTCAACCACCCAGTAAAGAAACTCCCCGATGTTTAATCTATTGGTGTTCTATAACAGATGGCCAAACGACAATGCCAGTTTTATGCCACAGCAAGTTAAAGATCTACCCAGATCTGTACCATTATTTTAAAGGTGTAGCTATTGCAGTATTAAAATACTTTCCATTCCTCATGCCAGCCAGCTTATGGAGTCCAAAATGAGACTGACAATTTAATTTAGTTGACCCATTTCCAGAAACCGGGTTATGACTGCCTTGCTGGAGGGGGTGACATGGACGAAAGTGGCCATTTTTGGGCGGCAGTGGAACTTCCCCAGTAGTGTTAAAATAAGAGGGCAATAGTAGGAGGTGGTAATCAGAGAGAATGCTTTCCTCCAAATTCATAGATCATAGAAACAAATGTTCGAGATCTTCTCAGGACTGGGGAAGAGTGCTGAGGTAAGATACATAGGCCAAGATTTTTCAGATGGTAGGGTTTCCTGCCCCGCCACCTGAAGATTCAGCCGGGAACATAGCCCCACTTAAACTGATTGCCCCGCAGCCATTTAATGCTCCAACAGCAGCGCCAGAAGCTGCAGTGGCCAGTACTGCGAGTACAAACAGTCCACAGAGTGCAGAACCAGGTAAGTGTGAGGGCCTAATGGTTGGGAGAGGAGGTGAGGCCTGAAGACCATGTGCAGGAGGGGGGTTGGGGTGTTGGTAGAAAGGCTAGTGGGGGGGGGGAGGAATTATGCAGGGGGCAGACTTTGTGGGAAGTGGTGGAGGAAGCGTGCTCAAGTTGAAAGGAGGCCATTGATGGAGGCATTGCCCCTTTTCCACCCGAGGCCTGAGCAGGGTGACTTTCTGGGCTTCCCTCCCATTAGTAAACTCCTCCTTCCAGCCTCAAGGTTGAGGTTGGGCAGGAAATTCCCCTTAAGTAATCATTAATTGCCCACTTAAGTGCCTCAATTGGGCAAGGGCAGGCCTCTCCCGTCCTACTGCAAAATTGTGGACAGGCCGGGGTGGGTGGGAGAGCAGTGGGAAGACCAACCAAATAATTTTACAGGCCCACCTCCACATAGAATCCACTGGTGAGAGACAGCAATAGTCTGCCCATAGAAAATTTACAGCACAGAAGGAAGCCATTTGGCCCATTATGTCTGTGCGAATGAAAATGAGTTTTCCAGTCTAATTGAAATTTCCAGACCTTGGTTCACAGCCCTGAATGTTACAGCACTTCAATCATCCATGTAAATATTTTAAAAATGCGATGAAGGTTTCTGCCTCTACTGCTCTTTTAGGCAGTGACTTGCAGACCCGCACCACCCTCTAGGTGAAAAGAAAATCTTTCCTCAACTTCCTGTCAGCCCTTCTACTAAGAAGTACCATCAAGCAAGAAACTGATGAAGAAAGGGAGAATAGAATATGAATGTAAATTAGCAAAAAATATAAAAATAGACTATAAAAGCTTTGATAAGTACATAAAAAGGAAACGCTTGGCTGAGACAAATGTGAGTCCATTATAAGCAGAGTCAGGAGAATGGGGAATAGAGGAATGGCAGAGAAGCTAACTGATTACTTTGTGACTGTCTTTACTGAGGAAAGCACAAGATATCTCTCAGAATTAGAGATCTAAGGGACTAGGGAGAATGATGAATTCATAGAAATTGGTATTAGGAAAAAGGTTGCATTGCAGAAATTAATGAGATTGAAGGTTGATAAGTCCCCGAGACCTGATACTCTACATCTCAGAGTTTTGAAAGAGATGCCTATGGAGATAGTGGATGCATTGGTGATCATCTTAAAAATTCTATAGATTCTGGAAAGGTTCCTGCAGATTGGAAGGTAGTAAATGTCACCCCATTATTTAAGAAAGGAAGGAGAGAGAAAACCAGAAGTACAGACCTGTTAGCCTTACACAGTAGTGGAGAAAATAATAGAATCTATTCTAAAGGATGTGATGAATGGATACTTGGACAATCATGATCTGACTGGGCACCGTCAACATGAATTTATGAATGGGAAATCACATTTGACAAACCTGTTGGAGATTTTCAAGGATGTTACTAACAGAATTGATATAGGGTAGATGACGGATGTAGTATACTTGGATTTTCAGAAGGCTTTTGATAAAGTCCCCCATATGAGATTGTTTAGCAAATTTAAAGCACACGGGATAGGAGGTAATATACTAGCATGGATTAAGGATTGACTAACAGGCAGAAAACAGAGAGTAAGAATAAACGGGTCATTCTCGCGTTGGCAGGCTGTGACAAGTGCGGTACCATAACGATCAGCACTTGGGCCCCAGCTGTTCATAATATATATCAATGATTTGCATGTGGGGACCAAATGTAATATTTCCAAATTCGCGGATGACACAAAGGTAGGTGGGAATGTGTGTTGTGAGGAAGATGCAAAGCAGCTTCAAGGGGATTTGGATAGACATAGGGAGGGGGTAAGAACATGGCAGATGGAATATAATGTGGAAAAATGTGAGGTTATCCATTTTGGTAGGAGGAACAGGTATGCAGAGTATTTCCTAACTGGTAAGAGATTAGAAAGTGTAGATGTGAAAAGGGACCTTGGTGCTCTTGTCAATAAGTCACTGAAAGCTAACATGCAGGTGCAGTAGGCAATTATCAAGGCTAATGGTATGTTAACCTTTATCGCAAGAGGATTTGAGTACAGGAATAGTGAAGTCCTACTTCAATTGTATAGAAGCTTGGTTATACTGCATCTGGAGTACTGTGTGCAGTTTTGGTCCCCTTACCTTAGGAAGGCTATTATTGCTATAGAGGGAGCGCAACAAAAGTTCACCAGGCTTGTTCCTAGGATGGCGGGACTGTCCTATGAAGAGAGATTGGGGAAACTGGGCCTGTATTCTCTGGAGTTTTGAAGAATGAGAGGTGATCTCATTGAAACCTACAAAATACTTAAAGGGGTAGACAGGGGAGATACAGGTAAGATGTTCCTCTGGTTGGGGAGTCTAGAACCAGGGGACACTGTTTCAGAATTATGGGGAAGCCACTTAGGACCAAGTTGAGGAGATTCTTTTTTTAACTCAGAGGGTTGTTAATCTTTGGAATTCTCTACCCCAGAGGGCTGTGGAAGCTCAGTCACTGTGTATGTTTAAAGCAAAGATTGACAGATTTCTAAATACCAATGACAGAAAGGGATATGGGGACAGTGTGGGAAAATGGCATTAAAGTGGGTGATCAGCCATGATCGTATTGAATGGCAGAGCAGGATCGATAGGCTGACTGGCCTACTCCTGCTCCTATATTCCTACATTCCTAACTATTATAAGTCTATGCTCCTGGTTATTGACCTCCCTGTTAACAGAAATAAATCTTTCCTATCCACTCTATCTAGGCCCCTCATAATGTTGTACACCTCAATTAAATCTCCCCTCAGCATCCTTTGTTTCAAAGAAAACAACACCAGCCCATCCAACGTTTCCTCATAGCTAAAATTTTCCAGTACTGAAAGCATCCTCATAAATCTCCTATGTGCCTTCTCTAATGTGGTTGTATTCTAACTGTATTACAGTGACCAGAACTGTGTACAGTACTCTAGCTGTGGCCTAACTAGCGTTTTATACAGTTCTGGCATAACTTCCCTTCTCTTATATTCTACACCTCACCTAATGAAGGAAAATATCCTGTATGCCTTTTTATCTGTCTTCAGGGATCTTTGGACATGCACTCCAAGGTCCTTCTGTTTGCCTACACTTCTCAATAGCTTATTATTTATAGTGCATTCCCTTGGCTTGCTTGCCTTTCCCAGACCTCATACTTCTCCAGACTTAGTATCGTTTGTCACTTTTCAGCCCATCTAATCAATCCATTGTTATCTTTCTGCAGTCTACAGCTTTTTATTTCTATCAAACACAGTCCCAATTTTTTGTATCATCTACAAACTTCTTAATCATGCCCCTGCAGTAAAGTCTAAATTTTTGATACTATAAACAGCAGGGTCCTGATACTGAGCCCTACAGAACCCTATCAGAAACCTTTGGAACCCCACCAGAGCCTTCCAGTCACAAGGACACTGTCAAACATTACACTTTTGCTTCCTCCCACTGAGACAATTTTGGATCCAACTTGTCACTTGCTCTTGGATCCCATAGGCTTTTGCTTTTCTGATCAATCTGCCATGTGGGACCTTTTCCAAAGTTTTGCTACAATCCATGTAGACTGCATCAAAAGCACTATCCTCATTGACCTTCCTTGTTATTTCCTAAAATAAAATTTTTCAAGTTATTGGGACACAATCATTCCTTAACAAATCCATGCTGGCTATCCCAGATTAATCCGTGCCTCTCTAAATGGTGATTTATAATGTCCCTCAGAAGCTTGTTCCAGTAATTTGCCTACAGTGAGGTTATGCTGATGGGCTTATAATGACTTGTCTAACACTTTTCTCCATTTTTAAATAATCCTACAATTTTAGCAGCCCTCCTGTTCTATGGCACCATGCCTGTAGCTCGAAAGGCACTCACAATAATTAGGGTAGATGACATAAAGGGATTCAGCAATGGGGTACATCTGGATTGTTCGCTTTCCACCTTAGACTATGGCATGCATTGGGAGTGAATCAGCCCAGAGAAGGTGTCAGGCCCCTCCATTCAGAAAGGAATGAGTTTCCTTTCCAGATTCCTTTTATTCGGGGACTGAAATTTGGCCAAAATAATTGTGCCATCTTAAGTGAATTTGGCATGGACTTTTAAGTGAGGACAAAATATACCTGTTGGTAACTGTCCCACCAGATCTATTGCTATTGATATCATTCTAGATCCCTCTGATGGTAGGAATGCAGGAATCCCTGACATTGGGAGTACCTTGCCCATCTGCTCTTACATCAGTGGGCAGAACCGGCCGAACATAAAATGATGTGCGATGACATCGGGTGAGCGTCCCGACCGCATCGCGCAGTCCCGCGATATTTTGTTTGGCGGATGCGCAATGGAGTCAGCAGCATGTCCACTGACAATTAAAAGGCCTGTTAAAGCCATTAAAAAGGTAATTAAATTCAAATTTACACTGCCCGATCAACCTTACGGTTGGCGGGCAGGCAAAAAGACCAAGCAGCCTTTGCACTTTTTCGGAAACCTCATCCACGGGTGGGATGAGGTTTCCTAAGGCAAATAAAAATAAAATAAAAATGTTACACTTGAATTAAAAACATGTCCATACTGGTGTGGCAGAGTCACATGAATTAAAAACATGTCCATACTGGTGTGACAGAGTCACATGAGGGGACATGTTTTATGACATTTTTATTTTCTTTTTATTTTTTTAAACAGTGCTTCATCTCCTTGAGGCAGCTCTGCGCCTCAGGGAGATTGAAGCGCTCTTTCGCCCGCATGCGCGAATTTCGTGCTCGGCCCGCTCACTCCCCTCCCTCCGCCCACACAGATAGCGCTGAGCACTGCCACTCGTGTTCCACGCTGGGCGGGCCTTAATTGACCCACCAGCGTGAAATCATGGTGTGGTGCTGATTCCGGGCCGACCTCTCCTGCCGAACCGGCAAGTGCAAAATTCTGTGCACTGTTTTTGTAAGGAGGGTGGAGGTTCTGTCCTTTATAACACCAGGTGAAAATCTCAACATTAGGCAAGGACATGGCATAATTTACGACTCTCTGATGTACTCCACCAAAGTCATGGTACAGGATAACGCAGGATATTTACCTCCATATTCAGTGCTATTCCATTAAAAGTATTCCATTTTTATTAAGCTGGCATTGTCTTAATTACTAGCTACTCAGTTAAATTATTTTAGCTCATCACTCAATCTCTTAACACTGGTTCCTTTAAAATTGTAAACCTGGCTTGTAGCATTGGTCTATTTCAGGTCATGTCACGTTTAATATTTTTATGGCTGCAGACAGCGGGGTGCCACTACATCCAATATACTATCTACGTCACTTAGCATTACCAAATCAAGATATGAATTATCGCACACAGCATGCCTAAAGCACTCAGTCAGAAAACCATCATGACCCTCCAGCTCTGCATTCAAAGTCCAAGTTAAAAAGCTGCTTGGTTCTAATTTATCCATTCATTTGAGCTTCTTAGGACATAAATCATGCCTTCTTTTAAGCTTCAATACTTTAATTCAGTAAGCCTCTCAGAACTAAGGGTGGAATCGTCCCAGATTCGCACTAATTGCGATAGCGGGTGGGAAGAATGGCACTACCTGCTGACCACAATGGCGGCTTCTCACGCCGTATCATCCCAAACCCACCTAATTAATTATGCATTTCGGGAAACACGCGATTTCCACGATGGGCAGACTCTCATTTGCTCACCAGGGCATTACCTCGTGCTTCATCACGCCGGGCGTCACATTTAAAGTGCAGCCACACGCACGCCTCTCAGTGATTCCAGCATAGGACTGCTGCACGGAAGACATGGCAATGAAAGGGAAGAAGACTGCAGCCCCCAGGTTTAATGACACGTCCCTCAAGCGCCTTTTGGATGCAGTGGAGACCCTCTGTGATGTCTTCTACCCCCTCTCTGGCTGCAGGATGGACAGCAACATTACCAACCTGGCTTGGGAGGCGGTGGCAGCAGTGGTCAGTACCATTGCCCTGCAAAAGAGGACAGCCACCCAGTGCCACAAGAGGATGAATGATCTCCTCTGTTCTGCCAGGGTAATTCACTCTTTTCATCACTCTCAGCTCACACATTCACAAACCCATCACCCATCCACAGGGCCCTCACTCACTGCCAGTTCAAGGAACATCACCAATCACTCTCTCACACACACCTTCATTGTCCTCATCCCATTCATGGGGCTACTCACCACCTGCACATGCCAGGCATACTTATCATCTGGCCTGGCAGGCATCCTGCTTACACTCTCTCCACCTCTATTTATGCAGGACAAACTGGCACACAACAAGAGGGAGAGGCCACAGACCGGTGGAGGAATACCTGAAATCAAGGCCCTCATGAACTTTGAAAACAGAGACATCCAGCTGGTGGGTGAGAATCTGGACAAGTCCTGTGCTGATGGTGAGGTCAGCGGTGCTCAACCAAGTGAGGATCCAGCAGTGCAACATCCATCAGACAACCATGCCGTGAGTGATGTGTCCTCTTTCACAGGTCACTGTCAAGCACTAATTATCTGCCCTTGCTTTCGCGGGCATGTCTGCCAAACAGCCGACAAAGTCCATGATCCAGGGCCTCCAACCAAACCCCAAGGGAAGCTCAGAAGAGGAATCCATTGAAACCCTCCCTGGGGACTCATCACAGCGCTCACCCACACCCTCCATCAGCGCAGAGACACCCGTCAAGGTCATCACAGACAGGGTGTAGCAGTCAGCAGGCTGCCTCCATCTCTTCTGTGGATGTCAGGCGAGCACCAAGATGTAGCAGCAGGGTTAGGAAGGTTAAGAAAATGTAATTGCACAGCCTGGGCACGGGTGTTAATCACTTGTACATAATGTTCACTATTGTCAATAAGCTCCCAAGAATGTCTCCCTGCTTATGGCTCCTTGTTCTGCTGCAGTGTCCTTGTCACTCAAATATGAAACCTTTCTGCACAAGATAAAGGCAGGTGTCTCAGTCCAGGGCCTCCTCCCTGTGCTTTGTGCAGCCTTCAGACCAAAGTGATGGTCTAACCTCACATTCCCTGGACATATTAGTGATGCCTGACCTTGATGGCGCTGGTCATTGCTGCCAGAATGTCGTTGGCAGGCGTCACAGAGTTCCGTCATTCTGTGTGTTCTCAGCACCTTTAAGGAGGGGCTGGCTCCCATCCCTTCAGCATCTCTGACCTGTGACGCTGTGCTCCTGAAGGGTTCAGGTGCTGAAGGCAGACAAAGGATTTGGTACTTTTAAAGTTTCATGGCTGCGTCTCCATGACATGATCCTGATCACAGACTGCAAGCGAGCTGCCCTCGGCCAGACAGGAGTCAGATATTCTCAGAGGCTACGTGAAGATCTATGGAATGTCCTCACTGCATGTCATCATCATCCTCTACAAATCTAGCAGCTGTGATAGCCTCCCGAATGCGACTGTCTCGTCTGACCAATGCGAGGTTCTCATGCCATCATCATGGCCTTCGAAGACCTCCTCACTCTCTTCACCTTCAACATCCTCCTCATCAGAGGAGACCTCCAGCTTCTGCATCTCCTCCTCAGCCAGTTCCTCTCCCCGTTGCCACGCCAGGTTATAAAGGGTGCAGCAAGCAACAATGATGCATCACACCCTCTGTGGACTGTATTGCAGGGCTCCACCAGACAGGTCCAGGCACAGGAACCTCAACTTCAGCATCCCGATGGTTTGCTCCACCAAGTTGCGAGCTGCAGCATGAAGCTCGCTATACCTTCGCTCTGCTGCAGTCTGAGGTCACCACACAGGTGTCATCAGCCACATCCTCTGTGGGTAGCCCTTGTCCCCGAGAAGCCAACCCTGCAGCCTCTGTGAACCCTGGAAGACTGCAGGGATCTGTGACTGACAGAGAATGTAGGAGTCATGGACACTCCCTGGGAACCATGCGCAGACCTGCAGCATGCATTTGTGGTGGTCGGACATCAGCTGTGATTCAGCAAATGGAAGCCCTTGTGGTTGGCACAGTTGCCCTGCATGTTGCGACAGAGATCTGAGCACCACGTGAGTGTAATGGATCACACTCTGCACACGTGGAAAACCTGAGATCTGGGCAAATCCAATCACTCTTGCATCCTGGCTCTCCTGGTCCTGGGCGAAATGCACAAAGATGTGTGCCCTTGCGAAGATGGCATCCGTGACCTCATGGATGCATTTGTGGGTGGAGGCTTGTGATATCCCATAGAAGTCACCTGTGGAGCCCTAAAAGGAGCCACTGGTGTAAAAATTGAGCGCTGCGATCACTTTCATGGCCATTGGCAGTGGATGCCCTCCATGTCCCCATGGCACCAAACCAGCAGCAGATAGCAGATGTGGCCAATCAGTTCCTTAGACATGTGCAGTCTTCGACGACACTGGCTCTCGGTCATCTGCAGGAATGAAAGGCAGCATCTATAAACTCTGGGTCTAGCTAGGCCCAACCAGTGATGGCTCACTGTGGCTCTTCAGTGGCGTGTGGAGGAGCCCCAGCCGCCTCTTCTTCCTAAGGGTGCTGCTCCTGCCTCTGTGCAGCCAGATGCCTTCGTTCCTCTCCTCTTCATCATCTCTGCTCTCTGTAAGCTACAAGGCATACAACTAGTTCACCAGGCTCCATGCTCCTGATGTACTCCTTCTGCAGGATGAAAGAGAGATGGATTTGTTAGCTTGGGTGTACTGAGAACCTGTCTTGGTTAAGCCTGAAGGCCCCAACGCATCCCAGAGAGTGCTGGCCATCACTTGGATAGCCAGAGATTAGTGTGCTACATGGCTGCCCAAAACCCCACCCGGGACAACCTTACCCATTGGGCTGCATACTGTGCTCTCAGCTCAGGAGCAGGAATTCTCCTAACCTGCACTGCAAGGCTGCACTGTTAGCTTGAACCATGGAGGAGACTGGTCTAAACTGGGATGACATTGTAAGGGGCTGTGAATGCCTCCACCAGTGACTGCTCCATGGCCAGTTTTAGCAAGGAGATTGTCCAATCGTCCAACTGTTCTGCAGCCCACTAAAACGCTCATTAGTTTACAGCCTGTGCCCAAGGAATGAAAAGCTCTGGAGCACTTGGTGGCATTTTGATGCCTTGGCGTTGCTTGAGTGGGCAGATAAACTAGAGGCCCAACTCCAAGCATGTCAATGTGACTATGTCTGAACTGTCTCAGCCAGAGAGGAATGGTCACTTTACACAAGGTCTCCCTAATGCTTGGCTACTTCCCTCCCCCTGGCTCCGCATGTGCTTGTGCGCTGCCTTCAACCTTTGACCCCCCATCCACTGTGCCCCAACCACAGAGCAGCCCTTGACCCCAACCCCAACACGCCGCAGCCTTGAAGTCTAATAGACCCAGGAGGGCTCTGCGCAACGTTACTGTGCACTCACCTCCGAGCTCCCCTCAAAGTGCAGCCTGCCAAGTGCACACCTTATATATGCTACTGTGAAACACATCAATGTGCAATCACACCAATGTGGGCGACAATCCAAAGGTGGGGTGGGGGGAATGATTCCGGGAGGCTGGCCTTATAATGATATGCATCTGTATTGCAATGAGGTTTCCAACGTCCAATGGCGGGAAGCATGGCCCGCCATCAATGGGCTGAGTGGACAATTGCAAACTGGTTTCACAACAGCATGAAACTGATTTCTGCCCACTCATGCCGCCTACCTGCATAGGTTTAGAGGACTTGCATTTATATAGCTCCATTCATGATCACCAGATGTCCTAAATGCTTTAGAGTAAATTAAATACTTTTGAAGTGTAATCACAGTTGTAGTGTAGGAAATATACCAGCTAATTTTCATAAAGCAAACTCCCACAAACAACAAAATGAGAATGACCAGATAATCTGTTCCTTGTGGTGATGCTTGAGGGATAAATATGGGACACGAGTTATCCTGAGGATAATTTGCGTGTGCTCTTCTTCAAAATTGCATTATGGAATCTTTTACCTCCACCTGAAAGGGCAAATGGACCCTCAGTTTAATATCTCACCCAAAAGACTGCACTGGAGTGTCATTTTAGGTTGTGCTTAAATCCTGGATTAGGTCTTAATCCACAACCTTCTAACCCAGAGATGAGAATGCTACCAACTAAGCCACAGATAAGCCACAAATATAAAGATACACAAATGTACTCCAACTTTTCCCACTGGGAGTATATCTTGGGAATTTAGATCAGTAGGCTGTTTGATATTCAAAAAACTTGTCATGTATCCCAATGAATGACTCATTATTTCTAAATAACAACTTCATGTTGGTTGGATACTTTCAATGGATGGTTAGTAGTTACACTGAGGCCTTTTCATTAATTGAAAATTATTCAATAAATTCTTAGGGCGGAATCATCCCAAGTTTGCATTAAATGCTGTAGCAGGCTTTTTGCGCCGTAGTGTTCCAGCACCACCTCATTAATTATGCATTCCTGGGAAACACGCCGTTTCACTGGTGGGTGGCATCCGATTAATCTGCCACGCCATCACCTCGCTGCTTCCTCACATCGGGCACCATATTTAAAGTGCAGTTGCGCGCACATCTCTCAGTGCTTCCAGCCCAGTACTGCTGCCCAGAAGACATGGTCCCAAAAGCTAAGAAGACTGCAGTCCCTCAATTCAGTGACACATCTCTGGAACACCTTTTGGAGACCATTGGGACCTGCCACGATGCCCTCTAACCTGCTGTGATTGCAGGAGGCCCAACAGTGTCACCACTCCAGCTTGAGAGGCGGTGGCGGTGGTGATCAGTGCCAAAACTGCACAGAAAGTATCCAACCAACATGGTGCAGAAAGAGGATGAATGATCTCATCCATGCCGCCAGGGTAAGGCAGCCATCTCATCACTCTAAACTCACACACTCAGAAGCCCATCACACATTCACTGGCATCTCACTCACTGCCAGCTCATGGGCCATCATCACTCACTCTCTCACACACACCCTCACATCTCCATCTGGCCTCATCTCCTCTGGACACTGCATCCTCAGCACTCACCCTCTTGAGGCCACTTGTACAGATCAACATGTGCTCCCACACACGCTCTGGGATACCCTCCTTCCCCAGTACAGCCCTCACCCTGCAGCCTCTTTCCTCCCCTGAGGCCGCTTCTCCCCCTTCCCCAAGCAAACCCTGGCCCTGTAGCCATTAAAAAGCCACACCCGCCTTATGGCTGGTCTCATAAAGAGAGACCTGCCCATGAGCCCCCACTAAAAGTGATATGGTGCTGCCTGCAAAACCTAGCGCTGATGACTGCGAGTGTTGCCCGGAACAAGCCTCAAAGCCCCTAGCGAAGTGCAGCTCGCCAGGTGCATGTCGCTTCTGTTCAGTTGTGAAACATGCCGGTGTGCAATCCCGGATGATCCAGCGTGGGGGGATGATTCTGATGAGCTGGGCTTATAATGATATGCAGATGTATTACAGTGAAGTTCCCGACGTGTGGCAGTGGAAAACACAGCCCGCAATTGATGGGCAGAAGGGACGATTGCAAATTGGTTTCACGACATTGTGAAATCAATTTTTGGCCTTCCCACCATATTGTCCACTCATGCCCACCATGACGCCCAACACCAGCGGGCAAAGAAAATTCCGCCCTTAGTTATACCCAGCCACACACCATTCTGACTTTGACATCGATCAGTTTCATTGTTGCTTAGTCATAACCCTGGAATTTCTGACCTTTACTTCCAAAAGGCATTTGATACAGTGCCACACACCAGACTTAAGAGAAAAGCTATTACTCATAGAATAAAAGGGAAAGTAGCAACATGGATATTTTTTTTTATTTGTTAATAGGATGTGGGCATCACAGGCTGGATATGAAATTGGATAAGTGATGGGCTGGAGGAAAGTTTTCAGTGGTGTTCCCCAGGGGTCAGTGTTGGGACCTTTGTTCTTCCTGATATATAGAGTCATAGAGGTCTACAGCACAGAAAAAGGCCCTTCGGCCCATTGAGTCTGCACCGGTCAAACAAGTACCTGACTATTCTAATCCCATTTTCCAGCACCAGGCCCATAGCCTTGCATGCCATGGCATCACAAGTGCACATCCAAATACTTCTTAAATGTTATGAGGGTTTCTGCCTCTACCACCCTTTCAGACAGTGATTTCCAGATTCCCACCACCCTCTGGGTGAAAAAATTCTTCCTCACATCCCCTCTAAACCTCCTTCCCCTTACCTTAAATCTATGCCCCCTGGTTATTGATCCCCCTGGCAAGGGGAAAAGTTCCTTCCTATCTACACTATCTATGCCCCTCAATCACGTCCCCCCTCAATCTCCTCTGCTCCAGGGAAAATAACCCCAGTCTATCCAATCTCTCCTCATAACTCAAACTCCCCAGCCCAGGCAGCATCCTGGTAAATCTCCTCTACACTTTCTCCAGTGCAATCTCATCCTTCCTATAATGCGGATTCCAGAACTGCACGCAATACTCTAGCTGTGGCCTAACCAGCATTTTATACAGTTCCAGCATAACTTCCCTGCTCTTATATTCTGTGCCTTGGCTAATAAAGGCAAGTATCCCATATGCCTTCTTAACCACCTTATCTACTATACATTAATGACCTAGACCTTGGTGCACAGGGCATGATTTCAAAATTTGCGGATGATACAAAACTTGGAAGCATTGTGAACTGTCAGTAGGATAGTGTAGAACTTCAAGAGGACATAGACAAGTTAGTGGAATGGGCAGGTTAAGTTCAATGCTGAGAAATGTGAAACCATTCATTTTGGTAGAAAGAACATGGAGAGACAGTAAATCAAATGGTACACTCTGAAAGGGGTGCAGGAGCAGAGTGACCTGGGTGTATCTGTACATAAGTCATTGATGGTGGCAGGACAGCTTGAGAATGCAGTTAATAAAGCATACAGTTTCCTAGGTTGTATTAACAGGGGCATAGAGCACAAGACCAAGGAGTCTATGTTGAACTTGTCTTAGACACAAGTTTGGCCTCAGCTGGACTATTGCGTCCAGTTCTGAGAGCCATACTTTAGGATTGATGTAAAGTCATTGGAGATAGTGCAGAAAAGATTCATGGGAATGGTTCCAGGGATGAGCAACTTCAGTTATGAAGATGGATTGAAGAGGTTGGGACTGTTTTTCTTGGAGAAGAGAAGGTTGAGAGGAGATTTGATAGAAATATTCAAAATCATTAGGAGTCTGGACAGAGTAGATAGGGCGAACTGTTCCCATTGATGAAAGGATCAAGAATGAGGGCACAGATTTAAAGTAATTGGCAAAGGAAGCAAAATCGGCATGAGGAAAAATCACAGTGAGTGGCTGGGGTTTGGAATGCATTGTCTGAGAGTGTGTTTGAAACAGGTTCAGTCAAGGCATCCTAAGGGGAATTAGACTGTTATCTGAAATGGAAAAATGTTCAAAGTTTCAAGGAAAAGGCTGGGGAATGGTACTAAGTGAATCGCTCATTTGGCGAGCTGGTGCAGACACAATGGGCCAAATGGCCTTCTCCTGCACTGTGGCAATTCTGTGATTCTGTAAACAGCACTTTCAGAGTGCCTTCACCACATGGACTGCAGGAGTAATCAGCTCATCTTCTCAGAAGCATTTGGGGATGGGCAATAAATGCCAGCCTTGCCAGGAATGCCCACATCCTGAAGGTTAATTTTGAAATTTGTCTGACAATATCCTGACATTTCTAAATTCTGAAGCTTATTAGATTCCATTCATTGCTAAATATGCAGGGTCTTGCATAAAATCTCACTGTTATTGAAATCTTTGGCAGAAAGTAGCCTCTTAGTTTCAAAATTAATCTAAGTAATTTGCAGGATATCCATTAGCCTAGAGAGAAATTATCTTACATCATCTAGTTTCATCTTGTGGCCAATCTAAATTGAATCTTTTGCTAATTTGAACTCATGCACCTATCAACTGATGAAGAAGCATATCATGATATTTTATCTCCACTTTATTAAGAGAACATTTTCTTGTTTAAAACTTAACAAGTTTTGCTCCTGCTTCTTGGCATTACCATCCAGCTGCTAGGCAGCTTAAAGCACAGCTAGTTTTACGTTATAATAGCACAAAGCTAAATTCAGCCACATAAATTAGCTATCAAATAATGTTAATGATTTATTCTACCTTGTACTTTTCAGGAATTTGACATATGAGAATTATTGTTTTTTCACCTACTAAAGTGTACAAATGGGAAATTGTCCAGAATAAGCAACAGCATTGTGTTAAGCCATCTGTAAATAAAGAACAAAAGTAAAATATACAAAAAAAATTCACAAAGTCTACTTAATCTTTGTTATGGTATGCAGGTCTTTTTGGGACAAAGACTACACTTAAAATTGCCGAACAGCTACATATTAGCAAATTGTAATCACTGTTCTAGGAGAGTAGTTGTCGTTGGGGGCTGATGTTTGCTTTCGGTTGTCTTGCACATCTATAATATGTCTCACTACAATATGAACAGCTGGTACGAAGGAAATAAAATTACCTAAATTTGCAGTGTAATCATTTTAGATGCTATGACCGGATATGGGTGACTGTTAAGAGATCACCTTTCATCAGAAGTGCTCAACTGTGTGGAAGAGCAATTTGTAGTTACTAGATATGAGAATACTAATACAGTAGATGGCAATGAACTCTATTACTTTTATTATGACAACGAGCTCCAACTGTCTGTCCTATTTAATTAAATTGATTTTTTTTTTGTAGTGCATCAGGTTCTCCCATGTGTAACATTGCTAATATAGCCTATCACTCTTATGTTCACAACAATTAGAAATGTATTACATCAGCTGTTACTTTTACCGAATAATGTGTGATAAAGTCACAAGATCTGAGTGGCATCAGGCATTTGGAATTCAAATTTTAATTCTTTCGGTGATTAATGAAACAAAGTGTTATGTAATAAAGCTGTCACCAGTACAAACAATTTCTAAATACTTGCCACTATTTTCATAGCTGTATAACATCACTGTACTGTATATTGCACCGTATGCATTAAAATGGTGCCCTCCACCAGGGAAAGAAAAATTATTTTTCAATTTCACTTCCAAATGTGCCAGAATTTTCTGATACCTTACTGTAAATTTAAAATAGATTAAACAAGGGATGGTGTCATCATCTATACCTGAATCACAACAGGGGAATCTGTTTTGTGATGAAAATCGGTGTTACTCACAGCAGGCACAAAAGCCATTAACAGACAGTAATCAATTTTTCATGCTGGATTCATTTAATGATGCAGAACAAGAATTAAGCATTTTATAATTGCATTTCTTGTGTTCTCAACAGTGCCCTTTAAAAAAAATCTTAGCTATCATGCATGATAGAGACCTTGACAATAAGATTCTGAGAATAATTGCATTTTTCACTCTATTGCCGCACATGGTTTTCCAGGATCTTGTTCTATTTCAGGTATTAAAAATCAATAGTGAATTCCAAACGTGGAAAGCATGGGGGGGTGAAAATGTTATAACCTTGCTATAACCTACTTTTAGAATATGCCACATCTAGTTCCTGCTTCATTTGACCCTTGTGAGTATGATATATTTTTTTTATTCATGTTGTAGTTCCACCTCTTATTTGCAGCCAGTGTTCCCTCCCCTTTCGCCCCCAAAGCCATTGGGCCGAATTTTAAGCAGGAAGTGTGTGTCAGTTTGGGCATGGGTAGGGGGGAGGGGAAAGCTAAAACCGGGAAAAATGTCAGCTCGTTGGGAAGTTGGCTCCAACCTGTCAGCTCCCATACTTAATTGGAAAACATTAGGCTGCCTGTGCGCAATGCCTCGGGAGAGGCCATTTGCCAATTAACACATGTTAATCGCTTTAGAGCAAAGTGAACACACACTTCTGACTTTAATGTCGCGTCCATGGGCTTCCTGAAACTTGCCAGTGAAAGCAAGGTGAGTACACGGCAGCAATTGAGAGGGTTGAAACAACTTCAGGGAAAGATACAGATAAACATTCAGCACTCAGAGCTGCTTTCATACCTGGTTGTGGTACTTTTCCTGAGTGGCTACTCCCTACACTTGGAGGTTACTTTCTGTATTTTGAGGTTTGCTCAATCATATCAGGATGGATGTCACTTATGCTCCCTTAAAATGGACCTCAGCTGAGGACCAGGATCACCAGCAACAGCACCCACAGCAGCCTGCTGCTCACTGTCCTCTCACTCCACAACAGAGAGAGAAGAAGCAGGGAGGGGAGAAGCAGGGAGAGGAGCAGCAGAGAGAGGAGCAGCAGTGAGGGGAGAAGCAGAGAGAGGAGCAGCAGAGAGAGGAGCAGCAGAGAGAGGAGCAGCAAAGAGAGGAGCAGCAGAGAGAGGAGCAGCAAAGAGAGGAGCAGCAAAGAGAGGAGCAGCAGAGAAAGGAGCAGCAAAGAGAGGAGCAGCGGAGAGAGAAGCAACAGAGAGAGGAGCAGCAGTGAGGGGAGAAGCAGGGAGAGGAGCAGCAAAGAAGTCCAGCTTGCAGGAGATAATATCCTGAAATAGAGTCCACAGGCTAAAATGCCTGAACAGTGCTTCAGGAAGCTCAGAATGTCATGTCATGTGGTGGCTGAAATCTTCAGCCTCCTAGAAGAAGACCTGCTGCTTATTGAACCTGTGACCATCTGCTACCAATGGCTCTCAAAATATCTATGCTGTAAACTTTTTTGCTTCCTTATCTTTCCTGGGACCTGCCGCAGGCTTAACCAGGATCTCCCATTTGGGTGGCTACAAATGATGGCATGTTTGCCAGAGCTGGCAGTTGTGTCAACTTTGTCAGTGATGATGCCAGGTGGAATTGACTCTGGCTGTAGCCCATAAGCGCAGGACACCAATGACTGTACTCAAATGGCAATCTGGACACCCCCAAGAAAAACCACCAGGCCCAACTGCAAGGGCTTCTACTCCATCAATGTCCAACTGGTCTGAAACCATAACAAAAATGTTATGTAGGTTTGTGCAAGGTTCCTGGGCAGCTTTATGATGTTTTCATCCTGCAGCAGTCCAGGCTCCCTGAGCTGACCTGGAAACATACTTAAGAGATGGCTGCACTCTTGAATGCTAATGTCATCCATTGAAAACTCAACCAATGAAGTTCAACAACAACTTGTATAAATTCTATTAATAACTGCAGTACAATGAATGTTATATCACTGCCAGTTGTGTGATTGGAGAGATCATCAGCCTGTTGAAGATGAGACTTCTTCCTCCTGTTTCTAGAGAAGATACCTCCCTCTAGTTCCTCACACATCCCAGCAATATATCAGGGACATGCCCATGAAGCAGAGTGCAATCTTTGCTCAGCTTGACTCCGTTGCCATATGTCTCATTCTCTGGCAGTCAACTCCAACTCCTTCAGCTTGTATCTTCGGATCATTCTTTAAATACTGGTGTTGACTGGTACTGGTCACCTCTTGTAGGCCCACATCATGTTCGCTGCTACTGGTTCAACAAGAAACACAGGAAAAAAATGATAATGAGGTTCTGAGTTAAAAAGCCGCTATTGGATATGTTGAACATACATGGAGGTTTCCCATGCCTGACAGAAATGCTTAACATATTTATGGGTTTCTCATGGACTATCTAACCCCCTCCTCCTAAATCCTCTGCCACTCCCAGCGTGTCTCCACATTAAAATCTAGATCCCTGTCTTATAATGATAATGAGATTCAACTGCCACCAGACAGTTTCTAATGCATACGTGCTACTAACTGAGGGCATACTGTTAGATATAATAAATAATTATTAAATAACTTTCTAAATGATGAAGATTATTTTTAGAACCTAATGCAATTTTTGGCCCAATCTACATATTTCGTTGATGCCATTTGTGGAACGTTCAAGTGATAGTCCCTATCAAACCTATGGGACTTGTTGGAGATCGGGAACCCATTGGGACCTGCAACAACTTTGCTGTGGCTCTTTATTAACTGAACCATCGCAATAGCATCCCATTTCCAGATTTCCTGACCAATCAGAGAGAATGAGTGAGATGTCACATCAAATCTGCCAAGGGAAGGGTTTCTTACTCTTGGAATCATAGAATGATTATATCATGTTGCTGAAAAGAGAAATATGCTGCTGAAACTTTTTGTCTTGCACTCATCAGGACAAACACAAGAATGCCAAATTTCAAATGATCATAACAATTTATACTATAGGGGAAAAGCATGATGATTTGTTGACAAGTCGACTGATTGGCCAAGGCATTGCCATGGTAAAGTAACAAGGAGCTCTAGACTTCCAAGCTCCCAGGCAATTCATAGGGGGGCAAATCTTGAATATATTCCTTTGGTTTGCAGAGAATGAGTCCCTGTGTAAGAATATATGCTGCTTCAAGCAAGCATAAATAAGCCATAATCAGTTGAGCTCATAACATGCCTCATTTATGCTTGCTAGAAGCTTCCCCTTCTTCTTAAGCAGTTGCTCCAGATCAAAGATGACTTGCTTCCATCCTGGTTTGATGGATTCTGAAATGACTGATACGTCTTTTGTCCAACCTGCAGACTCAGCCACATGTGGGGCAGGCGTTGTTTGAAGGGTTGAGTAGATGGGTTGTTTGGAGGTTTGTGCACTCCCTCCATTGCCTTGACTTTGTCTCAATGAAGCCTCTATATATGTTTGGTGCCTTCCCAAGTGAGCCTTCTCCATTTTTGGTCGGTCACAAGTCAGAATCTCCCGTGAGCTAGCGAGGATGTTTGACCTCTTCAGGGATGCTTTGAGGACATCCCCAAAGCATTTCCCGCTGTCCTCCTGGGAGCCTCGCGTCACAACCAAGTTCCAAGTAGAGCAGTTTCTTTGGGAATCTGGTGTCAGACATACGGGCAAAATGTCTTGCGCAGAAGAGTTGGTTTTGGGAGATTAGCAGCTTGATGCTGACCAATTTGGCTTGGGAGGCGATGCTGTTGTTGAGCCATCCATCTTGTCACTGGATTTGGAGGATCTTGCGAAGGCACAGCTGGTGGTATTTCTCTAGTGGTTTGAGATGCCTGTTGCAGGCTGTCCAAGGCTACAAAACATGAAGGAGAACAGGAATCACTGTTGCCCATTAAACCATGACCTTAATCTCAGGTTTCAGGTCCTGGTCCTCAAATGCTCTTTTCCTCAGTCAGCTGAAGGTTGAGCTGGCACATTGGAGGCAATGATGAACTTTTCTGTCCAAGTCTGCCTTCGATGAGAGGGAGCTCCCAAGATATGGAAAATGGCCCACATTTTTCAGAATCGTGCCACTGAATATAATCGATGGGGGGAGGTGTTGTGATGTAGGAGCTGGTTGGAAGAGGACCTCAGTTTTCCAGGTGTTTAGTGGCAGGCCCATTTCTCATATGCTTTCGCCTCTTGAATATGATGTGATAACAGCTCCCCTGAGATCCACCAACATGCAGCCTTTTTCCCAGGTGAGGGATATGAAGTTGTGTAGCCATGTCAGGAATGTATCTCAGCCATTTTTCAAAACTTTAGCATGGGTTCCATCAGTTTTATTGCTTTTCAGCTGGCGAATGGTTTTTTCAAATTCATTCCAGCCCAGTGTAGCAACGAGACTGAAACGGATGGAATATTTTATTATATTTTATTCTTTCCAATGGTGTAGGCATCGGTGGGTAAGTCAGCATTTATTACCCATCCCTAATTGTCTTTGGGAACGTAGTGGTGAGCCTCCTGCTTGAACCGCTGCAGTCCATGCAGTGTAGGTACACCCACAGTGCTGTTAGGAAGGGAGTTCCTGGATTTTGACCCAGTGACAGTGAAGGAATGGTGATATATTTCCAAGTCAGGATGGGTGAGCGACTTGGAGGGGAACTTCCAGCTGGTGGTGTTCCCATGTATCTGCTGCCCTTGTCTTTCTAGATGGTTGTAGTCGTGGGTTTGGAAGGTACTGCTAAAGGAGCCTTGGTGAGTTGCTGCAGTGCATCTTGTGGATGGTACACACTGATGCTACTATGTGTTGATGGTGGAGGGAGTGAATGTTTGTGGATGGGGTGCCAATCAAGTGGGCTTCTTTGTCCGAGAAGGTGTTGAACTTCTTGAATGTTGTGGGAGCTGCACTCATCCAGGCAAATGGAGAGAATTCCATCACATTCCTGACTAGTGCCTTGTAGATGGCGGACTGGCTTTAGGGAGTCAGGAGGTGAGTTACTTGTCACATGATTCCTAGCCTCTGAACTGCTTTTGTAGCCACAGTATTTATATGGCTAGTCCAGTTCAATTTCTGGTCAATGGTAACCCCCAGGGTGTTGATAGTGTGGGATTCAGTGATGGTAATGCCATTGAACATCAAGGGGCAATGATTGGATTCTCTCTTGTTGGGGATGGTCATTGCCTGACACTTATGTGGTGCGAATGTTACTTGCCACTTGTCAGCCCAAGCCTGGATATTGTACAGGAACTGCTGTATTTGGATATGGACTGCTTCAGTTATTTGAGGAGTCATGAATGGTGCTGAACTTGTGCAATCATTAGCAAACATCCCCACTTCTGACCTTATGATGGAAGGAAGGTCATTGATGAAGCAGCAGATGATGGTTGGGCCTAGGACACTACCCTGAGGAACTACCTTGAGTACTGAGATGAATGGATGAGATGAAATGATTAACCTCCCCAACCACAACCATCTTCTTGGATGGAATGTGGAACATGCCTTTTTCCAGTCCTACTCAGGCCCCCTCCCATAACTCTTTCTTTTGGTACATCGATGACTGTTTCGGTGCCACTTCATGCTCTCTTCTGGACCTGGAAAACTTATCAATTTTGCTTCCAATTTCCACCCCTCCATCACCTTCACATGGTCCATCTCTGACACTTCCCTTCCCCTCCTTGACCTCTCTGTCTCAATTTCTGATGATAGTCTGTCCATCAATATTCATTACAAGCCCACTGACTCCCACAGCTACCTCGACTACAGCTCCTCACACCCTGCTTCCTGTAAGGACTCCATCCCATTTTCTCAGTTCATTCGCCTCTGTCGCATCTGTTCCGACGATACCACGTTCCAAAACGATGCCTCTGACATGTCTTCCTTCTTCCTTAACTGAGGTTTCCCACACACGGTGGTTGACAGGGCCCTCAGCCGTGTCCGACCCATCTCCAGCGTCTCTGTCCTCACACCTTCCTTTCCCACCCAGAACCACGATAAGGTCTCCCTTGTCCTCACTTTTCACCCCACCAGCCTCCACATTCAAAGGATTATCCTCCGCCATTTCTGCCAACTCCAGCATGATGCCACCACCAAAAACATCTTCCCTTCAACCCTCACATCAGCATTCCATAGGGACCATTCCCTCCGGGACACCCTGGTCCACTCCTCCATCACCCCCAACACCTCATCCCCCTCCCACAGCACCTTCCCATACAATCGCAGAAGGTGCAACACCTGCCCCTTTACCTCCTCCCTCCTCACCATCCAAGGGCCCAAATGCTCCTTTCAGGTGAAACAGCACTTCACTTGCATCTCCTTCAATTTGGCCTACTGCATTCGCTGCTCCCAATGCGGTCTCCTCTACGTTGGAGAAGCCGAATGCAGACTGGGTGACCGCTTTGCGGAACACCTTCAGTCTGTCCATAAGCAGGACCTAGACCTTCCTGTTGCTTGCCATTTCAACATGCCATCCTGCTCCCATGTCCATATGTCCGACCTTGGCCTGCTGTAATGTTCCAGTGAAGCCCAACGCACACTGAAGGAACAGCACCTCATCTTCCTATTAGGCACTTTACAGCCTTCTGGACCTAACATTAAGTTCAACAACTTCAGACCATGAACTCTCTCCTCAACCTCACCCCCTCCTTTTTTACCCCCTTTTTAACCCCCCTTTTTATCCCCCTTTTATCCCCTTTTTTCAATATTCATTTTAATTTTTTGATAAAGCATACATTATCCTGGGCTTTATTAATAGTGGCATAGAGGACAATAGCAGGGAAATTATGCTAGCTTATATAAGACACTGGTTAGACCTCAGCTGGGGAATTGTGTACAGTTCTGGGCATCACACAATAGGAAGTGAACACATTGGAGGGAGTGCAGAAGAGGTTTACAAGAATGGTTCCAGGAATGAGAGGCTTCAGTTATGAGGATAGATTGAAGAGGTTGGGATTGTACTTCTTGGAGAGAAGGAGGCTAAGAGGAGATCGGATAGGGGTGTTCAAAATCGTGAGGGGGCTGGATAAAGTAGATAGGGAGAAACTGTTCCCGCTCGTAAAAGGATCGAGAACAAGAGGCACAGATTTAAACTGATTTACAAAAGAAGCAAATGTGATGTGAGAAAAAGCTTTTTCACACAGTGAGTGGTCTGAGTCTGGAATGCACTGCCTGGAAATGTGATGGAGGCAGGTTTAATTGAGGCATTTAGGAGGGCATTAGATAATCATTTGAATAGAAACAATGGTGGAGTTTTCTATTCGGCGTGCAGGGGTGGGCCCTGCATGCCGACACACAAAATGACCCGCGGTGATGTCAGGCGTGCGTCATTCCAATCTTTTGTTTGGCAGGCATGCACCGGAGCTGGCTGTGTGCCCGCCGACCTGTCAAAGGCCTATTAAAGCCATTTAAAAACCAATTAAACAAATTGTCAGGGCTGCCTGTCCAACCTTAAGGTTAGCGGGCAGGCAAAGAGCCCAAGCGGCCTTCGTGTTTTGCATGAAACCTCAACAATGGGCGGGATGAGGTTTCATGAAGGTTTAACTGAATAAATAAAAATTTTTTAAACATTTCATAAACATGTCCCAGCTCATGTGACACTGTCACATGAGGGGACATGGGTAAATTATTTTTAAGTTTCTTTATTTTAAACGTTAAACCTTAACTTAATCTCCTTGAGGCAACTCTGTGCCTCAGGGAGATTTCTGGCCCCAACTCTCCCTCCTCCCCCCGCCTGTACAGGTAGCGCTACCAGGCGCTCATCACGCTGGGTGGGCCTGCGCCCGCTCCCAACCAGCCTGCCCAACGGGGAGAAAATCCTCCCCTATTTGTAAAGGTATGGGGAAAAGGCAGGAGAATGGCATTAAATCCTAATGCTCATTCAGAGAGCTGGTGCATATATGATGGGCTGAATGGCCTCCTTCTGCGCTGTAACATTCTGTAATTCTGTGACTGGATGTGGCAGAACTCTGGATCTTAGATCTGATCCAATGATTGAAGGATCGCTTAGGTCTGCCTATCACATGTTCCTCCCACTGGTTGGCATGCAAGTAGTCCTGTGTTGTAGCTTTAGCAGGTTGACACCTCAGTTTTAAGTATGCCTGGTGCTGCTCCTGGCATGCTCTCCTACAAGCTTCATTGAGTCAGGCTTGATCCCCTGGATTAATGGTAATGGTAGAGTGGGGATATGCTGGGCTATGATTGTGGTTAAATACAATTCTTCTGCTGCTGATGGCCCACATTGCGTCATAGAGTTATAGAGTCATAGAGGTCTACAGCACAGTAAAAGGTCCTTCGGCCCATTGAGTCTGCGCCGGTCAAACAAGTACCTGACTATTCTAATACTATTTTCCAGCACTAGGCCCAAGACCTTGAATGCCATGGCATTAAAAGTGCACATCCAAATACTTCTTAAATGTTATGAGGGTTTTTGCCTCTACCACCCTTTCAGGCAGTGAGTTCCAGATTCCCACCACCCTCTGGGTGAAAAAAATTCTTCCTCACATCCCCTCTAAACCTCCTGCCCCTTACCTTAAATCTATGCCCCCTGGTTATTGATCCCTCCACCAAGGGGAAAAGTTCCTTCCTGTCTACCCTATCTATGCCCCTCATAATTTTATACACCTCAATCATGTCCCCCTCTATCTCCCCTGCTCCAAGGAAAATAACCCCAGTCTATCCAATCTCACCTCATAACTAAAAGTCTCCAGCCCAGGCAACATCCTGGTAAATCTCCTCTACACTCTAGTGAAATCACATCCTTCCTATAATGTGGATCCCAGAACTGCACGCAATACTCTAGCTGTGGCCTAACCAGCGTTTTATACAGTTCCAGTATAACCTCCCTGCTCTTATATTATATGCCTCAGCTAATAAAGGCAGGTATCCCATACGCCTTCTTAACCACCTTATCTACCTGTCCTGCTACCTTAAGGGACCGATGGGCATGCACACCAAGGTCCCTCTGATTCTCGATACTTCCCAGGGTCCTACCATTCATCGTGTATTCCCGTGCCTTGTTTGTCCTCCCCAAGTGCATCACCTCACACTTGTCCTGATTCAATTCCATTTGCCACTGATCAACCCATCTGACCAACCCATCTATATCCTCCTGTAATCTAAGGCTATCCTCCTCATTATTTACCACCCGGCCAATTTTCGTGTCATCCGCGAACTTACTGATCAACCCTCCTACATTCAAGTCTAAATCGTTTATGTATACCACAAACAGTAAGGGACCCAACACCGATCCCTGTGGAACCCCACTGGACACAGGCATCCAGTCACAAAAACACCCCTTGACCATCACCCTCTGCTTCTTGCCACTCAGCCAATTCTGGATCCAATTTGGCAAATTGCCTTGGATCCCATGGGCTCTTAGCTTTGTTAACAGTCTCCCATGTAGGACCTTATCAAAAGCCTTGCTGAAGTCCAAGTAGACAATGTCAAATGCATTGCCCTCATCTACACACCTGGTCACCTCTTCGAAAAATTCAATCAAATTGGTCAAACATGACCTCCCCTTAACAAAACCATGCTGACTGTCCTTGATAAATCCCTGCCTCTCCAAGTGTAGATTAATTCTGTCCCTCAGAATTGCTTCCAATAGTTTCCCCACCACTGAGGCTAGACTGATTAGGCTGTAGTTCCCTGGTTTATCCCTCCCTCCCTTCTTGAATAATGGTACCACATTGGCTGTCCTCCAGTCCTCTGGCACCTCTCCTGTGGCCAGAGAGGTACTGAAAATTATTGACAGCACCACTGCTATCTCTTCTCTTGTCTCACTCAATAGCCTGGGATACATTTCATCCGGGCCTGGAGATCTATCCACTTTTAAGCCTGCCAGACCATTTAGAACCTCCTCCCTTTCTATGCTAATTTCTTTAATTATATCACAGTCCTTCTGCCTGATTTCCATACCCACATTGTCCCTCTCACTTGTGAACACCGACGCAAAATATTCATTTAGAACCCTACCTACGTCTTCCGGCTCCACACACAAATTACCACTATGGTCCTTAATGGGCCCTACTCTTTCCCTAGTTATCCTCTTACTCTTAATGTACTTGTAAAATAACTTTGGATTTTCCTTTATTTTACCTGCCAATATTTTTTCATGCCCCCTTTTTGCTCTCCTAATTTCCTTTTTAAGTTCCCCCCTATACGTTCTATACTCCTCTAGGGCTTGCACTGTTTTGAGCCCTCGGTATCTGCCATAAGCTTCCCTTTTTCTCTTTATCCAATCCTGTATATCCCTCGACATCCAGGGCTCGCTGGATTTATTGGCCCCACCCTTTATCGTTACTGGAATATGTTGGCCCTGTACTCTCCCTATTTCCTTCTTGAATGAGTCCCACTGCTCTTATGCAGATTTACCTAAAAGTAGCTGCTTCCAGTCCACTCTGGCCAAATCATATCTGACCTTATTAAAATCAGCCTTCCCCCAATTTAGAACTCTGATTTCTGGCCCATCCTTGTCCTTTTCCATAATAACCTTGAATTTAATGGAGTTATGATCGCTATCTGCAAAATGCTGCCCCATCTACCACTTGCCCAGTTTCATTCCCTAAAATTAAGTCCAGGACCGCCCCCTCTCTTGTAGGACCTTCTATGTACTGGCTTAAAAAGCTCTCCTAGATGCATTTTAAGAATTCCACTCCCTCTAAACCTATCACACTATGACTAGTTGAAATCCCCCACTATTACCACCCTATTATTTTTACACTTCTCTGAAATTTGCCTACATATCTGCTCTTCTATATTTTTCTGACTGTTTGGGGGCCTATAGTACACTCCCAGCAATGTGATTGCTCCTTTTTGTTTTTCAGTTCTACCCATATGGTTTCATTTGAGGAGCCTTGTAAAATGTCCTCTCCCCTTACTGCTGTAATTGATTCCTTGATCAATATTGCAATACCCCCTCCTCTTTTACCTCCTTCCCTGTCTCGCCTGATGACTTTACGTTCTGAAATATTGAGCTGCCAATCCTGCCCCTCTCTCCACCATATCTCTGTCTACATTAGCATACTTCCATGTGTTAATTTGTGCCCTCAACTCATCTGCCTTATTCATCAGGCTCCTTTATTAAAATAAATACCATCCAACCTTGCCAAACTCCCTTGTGCCTTAACTGGCCTATAATGTCTATGCCTTCCAGACTCACTTGCTCTCTCTTCTAATTTTGGCTCTGCATCTCCCCCTGCTGAACCTCCTCTCAGGATCCCATCCCCTGCCAAGTTAGTTTAAACCCTCCCGAAGAGCACTAACAAACCGCCCCCCCCCACCCCCCCACCCCCCACCTGCCCAGCAAGGATGTTGGTCCCATTCCAGTTCAGGTGCAACCCATCACACCGCCCCCAGAAATGGTCCCAATGTCCCAGAAATCTAAAGCCCTTCCTCCTGCACCATCTCTCCAGCCACGCATTCATCTGAACTAACCGCCTATTTCTATACTCACTAGTGTGTGGCACTGGAAGTAATCCAGAGATTACTACCTTTGAGGTCCTGTTTTTTAATCTGCTTCATAGCTCCCTGAATTCTGCTTGCAGGATATCATCCCCCTTTCTACCTATGTCACTGGTACAAACATGCACCACAATCTCTGTCTGTTTGCCCTCCCCTTTTAGAATTCCGCTGCAGCCCTTCAGTGACATCCTTGACCCTGGCACCAGGGGGGCAACATACCATCCTGGAGTCACGTCTACGGCCGCAGAAACGCCTGCCTTTTTCCCTTACTATCGAGTCTCCTACCACTATTGCTCTTCCCCTCTTTTTCCTCCCCCCCTGCTGAGCCACTCACAGTGCCATAAGCGTGGCTGCACTCCCCAGAGGAACCATCATTCTCACCGTTTTCCAACACAGAAAAATGGTTCCATGCACCCTGGGGGTTTCCTAACTACCTGCCTGACACCTTTCTTCTGACTGATGGTCACCCATTCCCTCTCTGTCTGCACTTCCGTAAGCTGTGGGGTGACCACGTCTAAAAATGTGATATCCACGAATCTCTCAGCCTCGCGGATGCACCTCAGTACTTTCAGCTGCTGCTCAAGCTTCAAAACTCAGAGCTGAAGTAGCTGCAGCTGGTGGAATTTCCTGCACTCATGGATTCCCAATTTTGACCTGCTAGGTTTGTTTAAAATCTATCCCATCTAGCACGGTGGTAATGCCACACAACATGATGAAGGGTTTGCTATGATCCCAGCTGATGTTAATACTGGACATGTCAGGTCCCAGGGTGAAACCTGGCTTGATAGATCTTAAGTGCGTTTTTCTTTCGAACGGTGGAGATCAGCTACTGAGCACATTCACAAGAGTCTGCCAGTATACTGTTAACACAAAGAATAAAACAGTTATTAAACAAGAAAAAATGAATTACATTGCATTAGACAAAAAGTTTGGCAAGATTTCAATACAGATACCAGAAAATGATTCAAACTCACCCTATTCCTCTTATCCCAGTAACCCTGACAGACACAAAACCTCAGTGAAGATTTACCACTGTCTCAACACAAAGGTTTCTTGCTTGGGTTAGCTGAGTTTCAAACAGTTTTCTTCTGGTGGACGGCTGAGCATTCACCAGATGTTTTTCTTCAGCTGGTATCACTCCCTGAGACACCCAAGAACCACAGTCTAAACACACTGTTACCCCAACTTCAGAGCAAACAGGTGAGTTCCCGAAACTCAGTTCACCAGCAGGCTTGCAGAATTTCTTATTAGAACTTTTGCCTGCGGTCTCTGGTATACACACACTAACCGACCACCTTCTGTGTTCCCCTGTCTCTCTGTGTGTCTCTGGACCCTGTTGCTAGGCAGCAGCACAGTTTTTTCTACTTTATGTTTCTTTAACTTCATTAAACTACTAACCCCTTGGTAACACATGTCTTCATGTTAAGAGTTGCAAAACCTCTTTAAAAGTGGATGTATACAAGCGGAGCCCCAGCCTTCCCAGCACCCAGCTCACAGAAACCTCTAAATGAAACTAAAACAAGGTTTCACCTTTCTTAACAACTAAATGCAAAATATAAATTAAACTTAAACTCAAACTTACATTGTTCCTCACAGTACCAACATACGAACATATAAACAAGAAGCAGGAAAAAGCCATTCAGCCCCTCGAGCCTGCTCCACCATTTAAAAAGGTCATGGCTGATCTGATAGTAACCTGAAACCTGCATCCCACCTACCGCTGATAACCTATCACCCACTTTCTTGCCAAGAATTTATCCACCACTGCCTTAAAAATATTCAAAGACTCTGCTTCCACCACCTTTTCAGGAAAAGAGTTCTAAAGACTCACAGTGTGAGTGAAAAAAATGTCACCTCATCTCTTCAATGTAATGATGGGACTTCATCTCTACAAGGGCTATGTGTTGGTGACTCCTATCAATATTGTCACTGATGGATGCATCAGCGAATGGTAGATTGGTGAAGTCAAGGTCAAGTAGATTTTTCTCTCTTGTTAGCCTCCTCACCACCTACTGCAGACCCAGTTTAGCAGCTATGTACTTAAGGGCGGTTGTTGAAGTCTCCCACCCAGAGTGCCTTCTGTGGCCTTGCCACCCTCAATGCTTCTTCCAATTCGTGTTCAACATGGAGGAGTACTGATTCATCAGCTGACGGTGGCTGTGCAGGCGGGAGCCTGTAATTTCCCATTGCTTTCTCAATGGCAACGCCTTGGCCATTCAGACCCTTTTCTCCTGTTTGAAATTTGGCATTCTTGTATTTGTCCTGATGAGTACAAGACAAAAAGCTTCAGCAATATTAAAGTTCTGTACTACCAACCAAATGATTACAGCATAGAAGGAGGCCATTTGACTCATCATGTCTTTGCTGATTCTCTGCAAGAGAAATTAATTTATTCTTTCATGGGATGTGGGCGTCGCTGGCATGGCCAGCATTTTGTCCATCCCAAATTGCTCTTGAACTGAATGATTTGCTAAGCTGTTTTAGAGCAGTCTCCAGACCTTCTGGAGACAGATTTCTTTTCCAATCAATGATAGTTGTCATGGTCATCATTACTTTATTAATATAAATTTTTATTACATTTGATTAATTGAATTTAAACTCCACCAGCTGCTATAGTGGGATTTGAACCCATGTTTTCAGAACATTAGCCTGCGCTTCTGGGTTATTAGTGTAACAACATTGCCACTAAGCCACCATCTTCCCTCAGCAGCTTTGCTATTTCCACTCACCTGCCTTTTTCCTGTAGCTCTGCAAATATTTTCAGATAATTCTCCGCTTTTCTTTCGAAGGCAACGATTGAACCTGCCTCTATCATACTCTCAGGCAGTACATTCCGGAGCATAACCACTCACTGTTAAGTCCAGAATGGTTGGTTAAAATATCAGTAATTGACCTATATGAATACTTAAATGACTTACCCTTCAGCTCCAAGGGGGTTCCACTCTCACTATTAGGGAATTTAACAGCCTGCACAAACTTCCTTGCCTGTTAAAATACCCCCTCCTCACTCCATGCCTGTTTGTTGGGCCATTCTTTTAAATTTTAGATTTAATTTGCACAAAATGAGTGGAATTTAATTCCCTCTGCCCCATTACCCTCTGGGTGTGAGCTGGGAGGTGGGGTCAGGCTGTGGAATTGGGAGGGAAGGCAGCAGATGGAGTAACCGTTGCCTTCCTGCTTCCCTCCAGTTAAGTCAGGGTGGGGAAGGCTGAGATCAGTCTTCTCACCCAGTGGCCTTTAAGTGACTGTTTAATGGCCATTTAAGGGCCTCATCCTGCCACTGCTGGTATCCTACCAGTTGCAGGAGGTAGGAGTTTTTACCCAATGTGGGGATGCTGCCAAGGATATCTTGCCAGCCTCTTTGTGGGACTTGGTGGTGGCTTCCTTCCTAATGAGGCATCCTATGCCCCATGGAGGGTCCTGCCAGTGGCAAGGGCTGCTTTGCTGAAAAGAAAGTCCCTCTGTCCTCTACCGATCTCCCTACCCCATCATCACCAGAGACCTGCCTGACTGGCCCCAGTAAGCCAACTCTCCCTCTGGGTCTCCTTCCTGGCTGCTGCTTGGGGGTCTGTTGCCAGCAATGGACAACATTTCCGGTGTTGCTGCTGGGGCTGAAAAGCTACCAGCTCTCTGATTGGCCGGCAGCTCTTGGAAGTGGAATATTTGCGGGAACCACAACAGAAGGCCATTAACTGCCTGATTTACATTTAGTTCCATCGGGGCTCCTGGAAATGGCCACAGCAGGGTTACCACTGTCTTTCCGGCTGGTGGACTGTGACCATTAAATTCAGCCCAGTGCCCCCATGGAGATGAGGCAGGGAGACATGAGTGAATAAGCTAGAATGTGAAGTGCTGACTCCAGTAATGATTTTGTGAGAACAGATAGATTCTACCTGGCATATCATCACTCCCTGAATGTTGAGAAGTTAGAAAATGGCCTGCTAACTTTGAGAAGGAAATATAGGGAGCATGGGTTTATTCTAGCCAAGTTAAGGGAGTTGAAAACTGAGGATTAAAGGTTGAGTCATCTTCACCCAGGTCAATAGAAACATTGCAAATTATGAATAGAACATCGGCAGGATTTTCAGCTTGGCCTGTGGACATGTGTCCGAGTGTGAAATAACGCGTGATATTTCGGTCGGTGGGTGCATGCAAGAGTCGGCAGCACACCCGCCGACAATTAAGAGGCTTATTAAGGGCCTTAAGCTTGTAATTAAGTTGAAATCTTCGCTGCCCGTCCAGCCTTACGGTTGGCGGGTGGGCGAATAGGCCAGGTGGCCTTTGCATTTTTTACAAAACCTCATCCGTGGGCGGGATGAGGTTTCTGTAACTAAATTGTAAAAAAATATTTGGGCAGGATTTTAATAATCACCATGTAAAGGTGCATGAGACCACTGCAAGGATATTTTTTCCGGATTTTTTAACACCTTCAATTTTGCTTTTAAAAATCTTCAGCTCCCTGAGGCAGCTCTGTGCCTTCAGGAGTTTCAGTGAGCCCACCCTTGTGCATGCACAAACTTCAGCGCTCGTGCTCTCCCACTCCCACCCTGGCAGCACTGAGGCTCTCAGCGCATGTTTTATGCTGGCCAGCCATTAATTGGCCAGCCAGCGTGAAATTGCAGTCGGGGTCCGGTCGCAGGTGGCGGACCGTTTTGCGGCCGCTCCCAGGCCCACTTGCCTTGCCTGCCCGACAAGGGGAAAATCCTCCCCCATATACTCTGCAGCTTCGGAATGTAAAGCTGCATATGAACAAGTCATGATCACTTCATGCTGAGAATATGCTTACAAGGCATTTTTGCTGAAAGACATAGCTCAGAAAGGTATAAAAAGTAATGAATTGTAACATGAATTTGGATTTGATCCAGCAAGATTGAACTCAGGAACTGTAAATTGAAGAGACATCATTTCTCCAACCAAGTTAATGTGGTTGTAAGGAAATATCATATTAGATATGTGTAGATTAGTGAGCTTGCAGGGCTAATTGTTACTTCTGAACAGAGCACTTTTCTATTTTGGTGACTTTCATTGAATAATATTTTTTATCACAATAAATGAACACATTTTGAAAAAGTTTAACATTTATAATCTATAATTGTAAAATGTTGTTTTATTCTCAGCCGCCAGTGTCTAGTTTCTGACAACAATGTATTAGGTTTTCATTACTAGTGGGGACAAAAAGGCCATTAATACTAGTGCTTATTGCCATCCAATGACACCTGTTGGAAGTGGATATGTCTCAATGCCAGATGGATAGGGCTATGTTCAGCTGTGATACCCACTATACTGGAATAGTTTGCTGACCCTTACCTTAACTCACAAACAAACATTGGCCACTTGAGTAACTGGTGCCTGTCAGAACCATATCAGAAAAAGGAGAGGAGGTAAGAAAATTTCATATAGACAGAGTTTCTGCTGCATTTCTGGTAAAATTGCAGCAGTAGAACAGGAGCAGCTCTGAGGAGATTTTGAGCCATCATTTGATATAGAAACCTCCATAAGATTTGACAGGTAGAAAATGTGTAATCACCTTGCATGGGCTATTTAAAAAAAAAACAACTGGCATAATCCTTGCCTTTGCTCCTGTGTGCCTCTTATTGGCGAACATGCCCTGCAGTCCTCTGCTGGATATATTAGGATGCTGATTATGTAAATGTATGAAAAGGAAACTAGAGATTTTTTTTTCAAAACAAAAACAAAAATACCTGGAAAAACTCAGCAGGTCTGGCAGCATCTGCAGAGAGGAGCACAGTTAACGTTTCGAGTCCGAATGGCCCTTCAACAGAACTTGAAGGGTCATTCGGACTCGAAACGTTAACTGTATTCCTCTCCGCAGATGCTGCCAGACCTGCTGAGGTTTTCCAGGTATTTTTGTTTTTGTTTTGGATTTCCAGCATCCGCAGTTTTTTGCTTTTATCTTAGAGATTTTTTTTTACTGCTAATTTGGAACACTCACTGAACGAGCGAGCTGTCCATCCACTGTACAGCAGCAATGGCATAGAAAAATACAGGCCCAGAGAACAGAAGTTATGTTGTGGACACTTGAATGCAAATATTTTGAAATTACCCCTTCAGGAGCAGTATTTCAGTTCTAGTAGCAGATTTTCCAGGGTTGGGTCATCTTGCTTGATGTTTATTGAAAGCAACATGTTTGCTGTAAAAAGAAAGAAGCGCAAAGCAACACCACCATTTTCTGGCCTGCAGGAAGTGTCCGTACTTGGACGCATTTGAGTCACTGCTATCTATGACATTTAATGACTTGCTGATGGCATTGAACTGAATCATGGTTTTGGCCACCATGATTGCTGTGCTGTCAGTTGAAATCTTTGCCAAGGATTGCCTGAAGCTCACTTTTGTTTGTAGCTATTTGTTTGCTTAAAAAAAAGGAGCACAATCTTCAAACAGCTGTATTTCTCTTTACTTTTTTTGTCTCCATTTAAAATCTTTTTCCTTCACATCTGTGGGTCAGTTCAGCCCAACATTTGTCAGTCAAGAGGAGATACAGGCCTACAGTCATGCTTTTGTCTCTCTGCTGTCAAACTGGCAACGGGAAGTGAAGAAGACTGTCCTGGGTTGATAAACACTATAGACATTTTAGGTGGTAAATGTCTTTTTATATCTCATGTCGAAGTTTTTTTGGCCTCATTCACTTTGTCCTTTTGTTGTTGTCAAGAATGAGGGATTATTGCAAAAAAAAAAGTGCAGATTTCCATCCATTGTAACGTAGGGCAGGAGTTTTCCTCTGGCTGGGCAGGAGTCGGGGGGACGGAGGGGTGTGGAGCCCATTGCCGCCTGCGATTGGCTCCACGATGCTATTTTACACAGGCGGGCCAATTAAGGCCAGCTCAGCGTAATACGCTGCCAGTAGCGCTCAGCGCTACCTGTGCGGGCCGGGGGAGGAGGGAGAGTTGGAGCCAGCGCTCTTTTGCGCATGCGCTTGAAAGCGTACAGCAGTCTTACTGAGGAACTGAGGCACGGAGCTGCCTCAGGGAGATTGAATGGATATTAACATCATTGAATAAATGATTGAAAAATTTATTTAAACATGTCCCCTCATGCAACTGTGTCACATGAGTTGGGACATGTTTTTATATTCATGAAAATTTATTTATTTATTTAATAAAAGCTTCAGGAAACCTTGCCCCGCTCGTGGATGAGGTTTCCTGAAAAACGCGAAGGCCGCTTGGGCTTTTCGCTTTCCCGCGAATATTAAGGTTGGACGGGCAGTGTTACTAATGACAATAATTGCTTTCTTAATGGCCTTAATAGGCAGTTTACATTTCAGTGGGCGCGCAGCTGACTCCAGCGCACGTCCGCCGAACAAAATATCATGATGGAGCACGATGACATCGGGACGCACGCCCGATGTCATAGCGCATCATTTTACGTGTTGGTGTGTCGGGCCCGCCCTCGCACGCCGACGGAAAAATCCTGCCCTATATAACTGCACCATGCATCCAGAGGTTTATAATCATGAAATCGTGCAGCACAGAAGGAGGCCATTTGGCCCTTCATGCTTGCGTCAGCTCTTTCAATGTGCTGTCTAATTAGTCCAACTCCCCTGCTCTTTCTCCATAATGCTGCAAATTTTGCATTTACAAATATTTGGCTATTTCCCTTTCTCATGTTACCATTGAATCTGTTTCCATCATCCTTTCAGGCAGTGCATCCTGGATTATAATAATATAATAGCTCATGTAACAAAAAAATAATATTTGCAATTATACGGTACCATAACAGATTGAGATTTCTTGAAGTGCTTTTCAAAATTGGAATTTTCTCTGGGTGTATACCTGATCCTGCTGGGTGCATTGAATATGGGAAAGTGAGGTGAAGTCATGAAAGTCAATGCCCACAAAGGAATAAGTCTGATTTTTCTTCCACTATTTTAAAACAAGCACTCTGATTCACCCAATATATACTACATCCAAGACATCTAGTATGGTTGGACACAAACCCAGGATATTCTTTCCTTCTAAGTCAGATAAATGTGTACATTTTGTAGACAAACAGCCTATTGATATAAATAGGCTCCACAAAACTTAAATCAACCTGCCTTTCCTTAATGAATCTATTGTAATAGCCCAGATCTTTCTTTAATGCCAATCTCTTAAATACACTACCTAATTATGTAACTTGATCCATCAGAAAATCTTAAAACAACATATAAGTGCACTAATTTCAATCTGTAATTCCTGAGTGCATTTGTTTCATTCATTATCAGTTTTGCCAACTCTAGTAAATTGATCACTGGCATATTATCAGAAAAATAATAACTTTATGAGTCCATCTACCAATCACGCATAAATAGCGTAAGCAGCAGATAAACTAGAATCACTCTATTAGGATCATGAGTGTCCTCATTTAATGGAAAGTAGCCCATTTCTTCTCATTTTAAGACTCCATTACCAAGTAATTTTCAAGCCAGATCATTAACTGCCCTTCTTTATTACTTTGCTTCTTCACATTCAGCCTGGCATCAATTCAAGAAGGTCCTGTCTGGTTTTGCAAGAAATGAAATGGTAAATTTTCCCTTTCATACACGGAAATGTAATGTTGTAATTTAATGTAGTTGCTGATGAAATGAACAGGCATTGATGGTTTTTAAAGATGGAAAAAGACATGCATTGTTACAGCATCTTTCACAGCCTCAAAATATCCCAGAGTGATGGTGCAACACTCCCTCAGTGTCAGCCTAGGTGTTGTGCTCAAGTCTCTGCAGTGGGTCTTAAACCGAAAACTGCTGACTCAGAGGCGTCAGTGCTACCAAAGAAGCAATGGTTGACACACCTCGAAGAACAGTATGACACTTGCACACTGAACTTCCAATGGAAATAATTCAATTTGGGCTAGGGTTAGAAAGAAAAATGTTTTGCATTTGTACAACACTTTTCATGACCATCGGATGTATCAAAGCACTTTACAGCCAATGAAGCACTTTTGAAGTGTAGTCACTGTTGTAATGTAGAAAATGTGGCAGCCAATTGTGCACAGCAAGTTCCCACAAACAGCAATGTGAATTTGACCAGATAATCTATTTTTGTGATGTTGATTGAGGATATAAATATTGGCCAGGACACCAGGGAAACTTTCCTACTCTTCTTTGCAAAAGTGCCATGGAATCTTTTACATCCACCCAAGCAGGTATATGGGGCCTAATGTTTGACACCCCATTCAAAGACAATACCTCCAACCACAGCACTCTCTCGTACTGTACTATAATGTTAGCCTTGATCTTTGTGTCCAACTCCTGAACTGGTACTTGAACCTGGAGCCATGTAACTCAGAGGTAAGAGTGTTACCAACTGAGTTATGCCTGATTGTCCTTTTGTTCTCTTTTTGGAAGATACTTCATGATATCTTTTGTGTGTGTACAACTTTTCCCAAGAATTATATCTGTTAATTTACATACAATGCAGTTACATCAAAATAAATCCAGTACCAATTACTGTGGGTTCGATATCCAGCTCTGCCATGACAGGCAGAATTTCAATGGTGTCTAGAGCTTCCTCAGTGACAGTGTTCTCCCTAGAGTGTAAATAAAAGTAGCGTTCCACCCATCTCTCCAACTGTTAATTATAGTCAGTGATGGCCTCCCCTGCCTCATGGAGTTGTTATCTTTGCTGATGGACCTGGTGCCTTTCTGATCCCTCCGTGCATGCTCTGACATTCCCTGTGCCAAAGGACATCTGGATATTCTGGCATTGGTGCAGCACCTAGCAGCTTGTTGTACTTTACTTTGAGAGGATTTTAATGCATTCAGCATCTTCTCTCGCATGAACACGGAGAGCAGTGGGGACTTCAGTTTAAAAGGGACATGGGGCATGGGAGAGGCTTCAGTTTGAAAAGGGCACGGAGGGTGGGAGAGGCTTCAGTTTGAAAAAGACGCAGAGAGTGGTGGGGACTTCAGTTTGAAAAGGGCATGGAAAGTGGCAGGGATTTCAGTTTAACTTCAGGAGAGAGAGTTTTAAACAGCGAGACTTCAGGACAGATAGGTTAAAACAGCGAGACTTTGGGACAGATAGGTTAAAACAGCGAGACTTCAGAATAAAGAGGTTAAAACAGCGAGACTTTAGGACAGAGAGGTTAAAACAGTGAGGCTTCGAGAGAGAGGGATTAAAACAGCGAGACTTTGGGAGAGAGAGGTTAAATCAGCAAGACTCAAGTAGGAGTAAGGATAAAATAAAAGCAAGGGTCCATATTCTATTTAATTAAGATATGTCTGGGAGTTCAGCCCCATGATTTGCATATGCTGTGCTATGTGAGAAATCCTAGGCGTTCCTGGCAGTCTGGATAACCATGTGTGCAGGAGGTGCCTCCGACTGGAGCAACTCGAACTAGGGGTTTTGGAGCTTGAGTAGCAGCTGGGGGCACTACGGTGCATTCATGAGGCTGAGAGGTTCATGGATAGCACGTTTCAGGATGTGGTCACCCCGCCGCTTAAGGAAGCGCAAGCAGAGAGGGAATGGGTGACCGCCAGGCAGAAGAAGGGGACCAGGCAGGTACTGAGGAAATCCCCTGAGTGCATCTTGCTCACAAATTATTTTTCGGCTTTGGAAAACAGTGGAAGTAATGGTTCCTCTGTGGAGGCCAACCAGAGCCAAGGCCACGGCACTGTGGGTGGTCCAGCTGCTCAGGGCGGGAGGAAGAAGTGTGGAAAGGCAACACTGGTAGGGAATTGGTTAGCGAGGGGAGTAGACAGATGCTCCTGTGGCTGTAGACGTGACTCCAGGATGGTATGTTGCCTCCCGGGTGCCAGGGTCAAAGATGTCATGGAACGGCTGCAGGGCATTCTGAAGGGGGAGGGTAAACAGCCAGTGGTCGTGGTCCATGCTGGGACCAATGACATAGGAAGAAAGAGAAATGAGGTCCTGCAGGCAGACTTTAGGGAGTTAGGTCGGAAATTAAAAAGCAGGACTTCAAAGGTAGTAATCTCCAGATTACTCCCGGTGCCACGCAGTAGTGAGTATAAGAACAGGAGGAGAGAGCAGATGAATGCGTGGCTGGAGAGACAGTACAGGAGAGGGGGGCTTTAGATTCCTGGGGCATTGGGACTGTTTCTTGGGGAGGTGGGACCTGTATAAATTGGACAGGTTACATCTGAACAGAAATGGGAGCAACATCCTTGCGGGGAGGTTTGCTAATGCTGATGGGGCAAATTTAAATTAAATTGGCAAGGGTTTGGGATCCTGAAAAGTAGTTCAGAGGGGAGAGAAGCTGAGATGGAATTAGAAGTTAAAATGCTAATGAGAGAGCCTGGAAGGCAGAGGAAACACAGGCTAGATAAGAAAGAAGTGAGTTTAGCAAGGCTAAACAGAATATATTTTAAAGCTTGAGGAATAAGACAGATGAGCTGAGGGCACAGATAGGCACGTGTGAGAATTACATCATAGCTTTGGCTGAGACTTGGCTGAAAGAAGGGCAGGATTGGCAGCTCAACATTCAGATGAGATGGAGAGGGGGATAGGAGAGGAAGTGGGGTTGCAATATAGATCAAGGAATCAATTATAGAAGTGAGCAGCGATGATATCTTGGAAGGATCATCAAATGGAGCCATACAGGTAGAAGTAAAAAACACAAAAGGGGCAAACATGCTGTTGGGGGTGTACTATAGGCCCCCAAATAGTCAGGGAGAGATAGAGGATCAAATATGTATTCACATTTTAGAGAAGTGTAAAAATAATAAAGCAGTAATAGTAGGGGACTTTAACTACCCAAATATTAAATGGGATAGTTTTAGTGTGCAAGGTAGGGAGGGAGCAAAATTCTTAAGTTACATCCAGGAGAACATTTTTAGCCAGTACGTAGGAAGCCCATCAAGGAGGGGGCAGTTCTGGATCTAATATTCAGAAATGAGCCCGAGCAGGTGGAAGCCATATCACAGGATCACAGAATCACAGTGCAGAAGAGGCCCTTCATCCCATAAAGTCTGCACTGACACATGAGAAACACCTGATCTACCTACCTAACCCCATTTACCAGCACTTGGCCCATAGCCTTGAATGTTATGACGTGCCAAGTGCTCATCCAGGTACTTTTTAAAGGATGTGAGGCAACCCGCCTCCACCACCCTCCCAGGCAGCACATTCCAGACCATCACCACCCACTGGGTAAAAAAGTTTTTCCTCACACCCCTCCTAAACCTCCTGCCCCTCACTTTGAACTTATGCCTCCTCGTGACTGACCCTTCAAGTAAGGGGAACATCTATTCCCTATCCACCCTGTCCATGCCCCTCATAATCTTGTATACCTCGATCAGGTCGCCCCTCGGTCTTCTCTGCTCCAACGAAAACAACCCAAGCCTATCCAACTTCTCTTCATAACTTAAATGTTTCATCCCAGGCAACATCCTGGTGAATCTCCTCTGCACCCCCTCCAGTACAATCACATCCTTCCTATAATGTGGCGACCAGAACTGCACACACTACTCCAGTTGTGGCCTCACCAAGGTTCTATACAACTCCAACATGACCTCCCTACTTTTGTAATCTATGCCTTGATTGATAAAGGCAAGAGTCCCATATGCCTTTTTCACCACCCCACTAACATGCCCCTCCGCCTTCAGAGATCTGTGGACACACACGCCAAGGCCCCTTTGTTCCTCAGAACTTCCTAGTGTCATGCCGTTCATTGAATACTTCCTTGTCAAATTACTCCTTCCAAAGTGTATCACCTCACACTTTTCAGGGTTAAATTTTACCTGCCACTTATCTGCCCATTTGACCATCCTGTCTATATCTTCCTGTAACCCAAGACACTCAATCTCACTGTTAACCACCCGGCCAATCTTTGTGTCATCCGCAAACTTACTAATCCTACCCCCGACATAGTCATCTATGTCGTTTATATAAATGATAAATAATAGGGGACCCAGCACAGATCCCAGTGATACGCCACTGGACACTGGCTTCCAGTCACTAAAGCATCCCTCTGTCATCACACTCTGTCTCCTACAACTAAATCAATTTTGAATCCACCTTATCAAATTACCCTGTATCCCATGTGCATTTGCCTTCTTTATAAGTATCCGATGTGGGACCTTGACAAAGGCTTTGCTGAAATCCATATAAATTACATCAACTGCACTACCCTCATCTACACACCTGGTCATCTCCTCAAAAAATTCAATCAAATTTGTTAGACATGACCTCCCTCTGACAAAGCCATGCTGTCTATCCCTGATCAAACCTTGCCTCTCCAAGTGGAGATAGATACGCTCCTTCAGAACTTCCTCCAATAGTTTCCCTACCATTGGCAAGAGACTCACTGGTCAGTAGTTCCCTGGCTTATCTGTATAACCCTTCTTAAATAGCGGAACCACATTAGCTGTTCTCCAGTCCCCTGGCAACTCCCCCGTGGCCAGAGAGGAATTAAGAATTTGGGTCAGAGCCCCTGAGATCTCCTCCCTTGCCTCCCTCAGCAGTCTGGGACCCAAATTATCTGGACCTAGAGATTTGTCCACTTTTAAGCCTGCCAACACCTCCAATATATTGTCACTCCCTATATCAATTTGCTTAAGAACCCCGCAGTCTCTCTCCCAGAGTTCGATACCTTCATCCTCATTCTCTTGCGTGAAGACGGACATGAAGCATTCATTCAACACTCTGGCGATGTCCTCTGGCTCCACCCATAGATTGCCCCATTGGTCCCTTATGGGCCCTACTCTTTCCCTGGTTATCCTCTTCCCAATAATATACTTATAGAATATCTTGGGATTTTCTCTACTTTTACCAGCCAGAGCTTTCTCATATCCCCTCTTTGCTCTCCTAATTGCTTTTTTAAGCTCCACCCTGCACTGTCTGTACTCCACTAATGCCTCTGCTGATTTGCTTCCCTTGTACCTGCTAAAAGCCTCTCTTTTCCTTCTCATTGTAACCTGAATACCTCTGGTCATCCATGGTTCTCTGGGCTTGTTACTCCTTCCTATCACCCTGGAGGGAACATGTTGAGCCTGTATCTTCCCCACTTCCTTTTTCAACACCCCCCTCTGTTCTTCTGTAGATTTCCCCACAAGTAACTGTTCCCAGTCTACCTTGGCCAGATCCTGACTTATTTTACTAAAATCCACTCTCCCCCAACCCAAAACATTTTTTTGCAATTTGTCGATTTCTTTGTCCATAACAAACTTAAACTGTACCATGTTGTGGTCGCTATCACTAAAATGCTCCCCTGCCACCACCTCAGCCACCTGTCCGGCTTCATTCCCCAGAATTAGGTCCAGCACCGTCCCTTGTTGGATCCTCTACATATTGACCTAAAAAGTTTTCCTGTACACATTTCAATAAATCCACACCATCCAAGCCCTTAACACTATGTCTATCCCGATTAATGTTGGGAAAGTTGAAATCACCTAATATAATTACCCTGTTGTTATTGTTTTTATACACCTCCACAAATTTTGCACATATTTGCTCTTCAATTTCCTGCTGACTATCTGGTGGTCTATAATAAACACCTAATAATGTGGTTGCCCCTTTTTTATTCCTAAACTCTACCTACAAAGCTTCATTCGATGCCCCCTCCAAGATATCATCTGTCCTTACTGCAGTAACTGACTCCTTAACTAATAATGCAATGCCTCGACCTCTTTTACCCCCTCCCCTGTCTCGCCTGAAGATTCTATGTCCCGGAATGTTGAGCTGCCAATCCTGCCTTTCCCTCAACCATGTCCCAGTGATGGCTACTATATCACAATTCCACATGTCAATCCTCACCCTTAACTCATCCATTTTACCTCTAATACTCCTGGCATTAAAGTAGAGGCCATCCAGCCTTGCCTTACTCCCTCAAAACTTATAGCAGCTGTACTCCCTCTGACTTGATTGCTTGATGTGTCCCTATTCTGCTAACATTCTGTCTCCCCTCCCCCTGCCGAATTAGTTTAAACCCCTCCCAACAGCACTAGCAAACCCGCCCGCAAGGATGTTAGTCCTGCTCTGGTTCAGATGTAGACCGTCCTGCTTGTACAGGTCCCACCTTCCCCAGAAATGGTCCCAGTGATCCAGGAATTTAAAACCCTCCCTCCTGCTCCAACTCTTAAGCCACGTATTCATCTGCACTATTCTCCTATTTCTGTGCTTGCTAGCAAGTGGCACTGTGAGTAATCCAGAGATTACAACCCGAGGGGTCTTGCTTTTTAGTCTACTTCCTAACTCCCTGAATTCTTGATGCAAGACCTCATCCCTCTTTCTACCTATGTCATTGGTACCAACATGTACCAACACCTATGTCTTATCACCCTCCCCCTTCAAGATGCCCTGCAGCCGCTCAGTGACATCCCGGACCTTGGCACCAGGGACGCAACATACCATCCTGGAGTCACGTTGACAGCCACAGTAGCGCCTATCTGTTCCCCTGACTATAGAATCCCCTATTACTATTGCTCTTCCTCCCCTCCTGTACAGACAGGCTGCTTGTGGTGCCAGAAGCTTGGCTCTGTCTGCACTCCCTGGAGGAACCAGCACCCTTATCAGCCTCCAAAACGGAATACTGGTTTGCGAGCGGGACCCCATGGGACTCCTGAACTACCTGCCTGTTTCTCTTGGACTGCCTAGTGGTCATCCATTCCCTTCCTTCCTCAAGTCCCTTCATCTGCGGTGTGACCACCTCTCTAAACGTGCTATCCACGATGCTCTCAGACTCGCGGACGCTCCACAGTGTCCCCAGCCGCCGTTTCAGCTCTGAAACCCGAGCTTCCAGGAGCTGCAGCTGGACACACCTCCTGCACACATGTTCGTCGCGGGCACTGGAAATGTCTCTGACTTCCCACATGGAGCACGAGGTGTACACCATGGCTTTGAGCGCTCCTGCCATCCCTTTAAATTAAACCTTTTAAGTCAATTACTCTAGGGCCCTTCTTTCCTGATTCTCGTTACTATAGAGTATACAAACTGTAAACCACAAAAAGACCTTGAGCTATAAGCGGTTAAAGTAGTAAATACTTACCCACTACTTACCAGTGATTCCTTTCCATTGTAGCCTCTCCTGCTGCAGCACGCTCTGAAGATTTAAGTAGTTGGATAGCAAGGAAAAAATGCAAAGAACACCTCGTTCCCTATGCACCGAATTCCCGCTTTGCACCAAATTGCCAATACCCACTCTGGCTGTGGCCCACTCAATTCCCGCTTTGCACCAAATTGCCAATACCCACTCTGGCTGTGGCCCACTCAATTCCTGCTTTGCACCAAATTGCCAATACCCACTCTGGCTGTGCCCCACTCAACTCCTACTTTGCACCAAATTGCTCTCTCTCCTGTTCGTGTGCAAGCACACTATAGTGTGCTTCTAAATAGTCCCTTTCTTAAATACAGCTGAGGAGACTCACACTAGTTAAGCTTCAAATAGTAATTAACACCTATTCAGGCCCCAATCAGGCTTCAGGTGATTGACAGTTAACTGTCACACAGTCTGCTGAGTCAGCTACTTTAGCAACCTTTTAACTAGACTACTGAACTTACAAAAATTAAAGAGAAATTAAAGAGAAAGACTTACCAGTTCAATTCCCGCTTTGCACCAAATTCCGAATACCCACTCTGGCTGTGCCCCACTCAGGATGTGCTCTCTCTCCTGTTTGTGTGCAAGGGGAGCATTTTGGAGACAGTGACCATAACTCAGTTAGATTTAGGATAGTTATGGAAAAGATAAGGTTGGGCCAGAAATAAATGTTCTAAAGTGGGGAAAGGCTAATTTTACTAATATGGGACACAATTTGGCCCAAATGGACTGGGAGCAGCTACTTGCAGATAAAACTGTGTCAGAGCAGTATGATGAACACTAAGGTAAGAACGAGAGTACAGGGCAAATATGTTCCGGTAAAGACAATGGGGGTACCAAGTCTGGAGAACCCTGGATGTCAAGGGACATAAAAGTTAGGATTAAGAAAAAAGAGAAGCTTATGGCAGATACTGAGGGCTCAATATGGCAGAGCACCTAGAGGAGTATAAAAAGTGCAGGGAAGAACTTATAAAAAGAAATTATGAAAGCTAAGTAAGTGCATGAGAAAGCATTGGCGGGAAGAATAAAGGAAAACCCAAAGGGGTCCTTTAAATAAAGAGCAAAAGAATAATTAGGGAAAGAATGGGGCCAATTAGGGACCATAGAGGCAATGCGTGTGTGTTGATCTGGAAGACGTGGATACAGTCCTCAATGAATACTTTGCATTGGTCTTCACAATGGCAAAGAACAATGCAGGTATAGACATCAGAGTGGAGGACTGTGAAATATTAGAGGAAATTAACATAGAGAGAGGGGAGGCACTAGTGGGTTTAGCAGCCTTAAAAGTGGATAAATCCGCAGGCCCGGATGAGATGTATTCCAGGCTGTTGAGGTTTACAAGAGAAGAGATATCAGGGGCCCTAGCAGTAATTTTCAAATCCTCTCTGGCCACAGGTGAGGTGCCAGAGGACTGGAGGACTGCTAATATTGTCCCATTATTAAAAAAGGGAGGAAGGGATAGACTAGGAAATTACAGGCCAGTAAGCCTAACCGCAGTGGTGGGGAGGTTACTAGAAAGAAATCTGAGGGACAGAATATATCTGCACTTGGAGAGATATGGATTAATCAGGGATAGTCAACATGGATTTGTTAAGGGAAGGTCAGTTTTGACAAATTTGATAGAGTTTTTTGAGCAGGTAACCAGGAGTGTTGATGAGGGTAATGTATTTGATGTGGTCTACATGGACTTTAACAAGGCTTTTGATACCTCTTGGTACACTGGTCAAGAAAGTAAGAGCCCATGGGATCCAAGGCAAGGTGGCACGTTGGATCCAAAATGGGCTGACAGGCAGGAAGCAGAGGGGGATGGTAGAGGGATGTTCCTGTGACTAGAATTCTGTTTCCAGTGGGGTTCCACAGGGCTCAGTGGCTGGAACCCTTGCTGTTTGTGGTGCATATAAATGATTTGGATTTAAATGTAGAGGGTATGATCAAAAAGTTTGCGGATGACATGTAAATTAGTAGGGTGGTAAATAGTGAGGAGGATAGGCGTAAACTGCAGAAGGATATCAATGGACTGAGATGGGCAGAGCAGTGGAAAAATGGAATTCAACCCGGAAAAGTGAGGTCATGCACTTGTGGGGGGCTAACAAGGCAAGGAGTCGTACAATGAAGGGTAGGACCCAGGAAAGTACTGAAGATCAGAGGGACCTTGGTGTGCATATCCACAGATCCCTGATGGTAGCAGGGCAGGTAGTTAAGGTGGTTAAGAAGGCATATGGGATACTTGCTTTTATTAGCTGAGGCATAGAATACAAGAGCAGGGAGGTTATGCTGAAATTGTATAAAATGCTGGTTAGGCCACAACTGGAGTACTGCTTTCAATTCTGGTCACCACATTATAGGAAGGATGTGATTGCACTGGAGAGCGTGCAGAAGAGATTTACCAGGATGCTGCCTGGGCTGGAGGGTCTGAGCTATGAGGAAAGATTGGTTAGGCTGGGGTTGTTTTCCTTGGAGCAGCAAAAGTTGAGAAGGGACCTGATAGAGGTGTATAAGATTATAAGGTGCATAGGTAGGGTGGATAGAAAGGAACTTTTTTCCATTAGTGGAGGGGTCAATAACCAGGAGGCATGTATTTAAGGTAAGGTGTAGAAGGCTAAGAGGTGAGCTGAGGGGAATTTTTTTCACCCAGGGGGTGGTGGGAGTTTGCAACTCACTGCCTGAAAGGGTGGTTGAGCCAGAAACTCTCACAAATTTAAGAAGTATTTAGATATTCCCTTGCATTGACACAGCCTCCAGGGCTATGGGCCAAGTACTGGAAAATGGGATTAGTGTTGTCAGATCTTTGTTGACCAGTGCAGGCATGATGGGCTGAATGGCCTCCTTCTGTGCTACGTCTATGAGTCTCTATGAGTCTATGATCTTTCTTGTAATTAATGAGAACGGACTGCTTGGCTTCAATGACAGGTCCCATTACAGTAATAGAATTACCTGGAAAAACTCAGCAGGTCTGGCAGCATCGGCGGAGAAGAAAAGAGTTGACATTTCGAGTCCTCATGACCCTTCAACAGAACTGAGTAATATTAGGAGAGGGGTGAAATATAAACTGGTTTAAGGTGGGGGGGGGTGGGGGGAGAGAAGTTGGGGGGTGGTGGGGGTGTGGTTGTAGGGGCAAGCAAGCAGTGAAAGGAGCAGATTGCTCCTTTCACTGCTTGCTTGTCCCTACAACCACACCCCCCCTCCAACTTCTCTCCGCCCCCCCCCCCCCCCCCCCCCCTCCCCCTTAAACCAGCTTATATTTCACCCCTCTCCTAATATTACTCAGTTCTGTTGAAGGGTCATGAGGACTCGAAACATCAACTCTTTTCTTCTCCGCCGATGCTGCCAGACCTGCTGAGTTTTTCCAGGTAATTCTGTTTTTGTTTTGGATTTCCAGCATCCGCAGTAGTTTTTTGTTTTTAACCCATTACAGTAATGTTAGTCTTGAATCAGTCAACATTTTTCCACTCTTGCTTTCCTTATGTTCCGAGTGCGGTATATATATGTTCCATTTCACTTCTGCACTATCTGTGAGAATGCCGGAGAGCACCCCTGTTCAATAAACAGTAGTTGATTGGTAATAGTTGAGATAATTTTGATTCTATCCACAATATACAGCTTTGTTTTGCTGTTATTATATTGCATTATTAAAACATATAACATGGATTCTAATACTAACATATCTCTATGTTTTCCTGACATAGGTTTATTTTCTTCCTATAACTCTATTGCTTTATTGTTGGCACAGAATATGTCAAGAATATTAAGAGATTTATAGTTGATGTGATATATTAATATCCTCAATATCAACTTTGGATAAGTTGGAGACATATGCCCAAGGGAACAGTTCACATGATACATGAAGTCTTTGTCATGTGTCCATAAACATTTATATCAAAGTTGAGGCACAAGTCTTAACCCTCTTATAGAATTGGACATGATAATACCATATAACTATATGGTTATAATGATGAGGTAATTCACTCATAACTTTTTTTTGATTAACTAAATCCTATGGGCACGTACAAAAATTCACTATCATATTTAAGGGCCTCCAAGTCAAACTGCTGTAATATTTACATAAACCTATAGTGTTTCTGTTTAGCCAATATGAAGCTCTACCACACTCTGTCAGTAGGGACACATCTCACTTTCCCAAATCTAGTGAGCTGAGGCATAGATTAGCAGAGCCAAGGGTCAGGGACTTTGTAGCGCGTACAGGGATACGCTTGAAATTTAACGAACTGAAACCTTGTAGTTTACCAGGGCTGCTTTTCGCTGCTTATTTTGTTAGGACCATCATGCCTATCATAGAATTGACTTGGTGAATAGACTTGAGGAACATTAGCTCCAGAGACATTTACCCTTTTTTGCTTCATTGATAAGTTAAAATGGCTGGTCAGTCATTAATACTGCTCAGAATGTTCTGGTTCTACCTAATTCAGATATCAGTTCTTGAGTATGTCACAAGGTCTGAATTGGTTCTGTGCTTCTGGTATCTAAAAGCCAGTGCACTGCCAAAGAGATTTCACTTGCCTTTCCCCCAAGAAGGATAGTCACTACTTGATCATCAGACAATGACAAGGATTTGCTTGAGCTCTCTGTGCTGCAGAGCAAACATCAAATGTTCCACTGGTAGGCATTGAATCCTGGATATATGAGCAGATATTCTTATACCTGGCCTCCAAGTAATGGCTTCCAGCAGCATAATTTCCTCATCAGCTATGTGAAGGGCATCTGCCCTCAGCTGATGGAAGAGCCGACACAGAGTATCTTGCTGGCTACAATGGTTTTTGTAATTAATGAGAGTGGACTGCTTGGCTTCAATGACCAATGCCAATAAAGGAAGATATTGGAGGGTGCCACCTGACTGACCTAGGCACTTAAAGTACATTTTCAGAAACCTGATGGCCTGCTCAGTATTTGTCCTATTGAGAAACTGACATTGGTTGTATCACCTCTGTGCATCTTTCTGGGGCTCCCTTTCCAACAAGCTCTTAATGAGGTTTTTAACTACTTTAATTGGCCTCAATGGAAGAAGGGCTCCCTTTTTCACCCTCCCCCTGCCCTGGTGAACATTACTGGCACTGAAAATGGCATCTTGGAACTGACACATAAGCCAGCACTCCTGTTTGCAGGACCCCCAGCCTTCCTTTCTGACCTGGAATAGCCCTAAAATTCAGCCTCATGACTTTATGACACTGATGCTCCTAGAATTATAGAATGATGTAGTGCAGAAGGAGGCCAATTGACGCATTGTACCTGTGCTGTTTCTTTGTAAGAGCTTTCCAATTATCTCATTTCCCTGCTTTTTCCTATAGCCCTCTATTTTTTTTCTTTTCAAGTAGTTATCCAATTCCCTTTTGAAAGTTATTATTGAATGCTTCCTGCACCCTTTCCTGACCTGCATTCCAAAACATAATTTTGTTTTCTCATGTTGCCTCTGGTTATTTTGCCAATTACCTTAAATCTCTAATTACTGACCCTTCTGCCACTGGAAACAATTTCATCCTTATTTACTTTATGAAAACACTTCAAGGTTTTGAACATCTCCATCAAATCTCCCCCTCATCTTCTCTGCTCTGATGAGAACAATCACAGTGTCTCCAGTTTTGTTATGTAACTGAAGTCTTTCATCCCTGATACCATTTTAACTAAATTTCCTCTGCATTATCTCCAGGCATGCTTCCTAAAGTATGGTGCCTGTTCCAGACATCCTTGTCCAATGACATTGTACTAGATTTGTCTGTCACCAACCATATAATCCACATCATAATGGGAGGAGCTTTGCTATAGAGGCCAGCCTGGTCTGAGGCTAACTCCTCTTGCAGGGGACTGACTCAGTGACAAGTCAAGGTAGGACAGAGCAATTCTACCTGCAACCATTTTTCATTTTTGACATAAATTCACTTCACAATTTAGTGGTTGAATCTCATACTTGGACCTCAAGAAATCCTTCAATTGTATACCTACAAGTTCTGAACCATGAAAACAAATTATATATCATAAACTTAGCCTCCAGTGAGATATACTTTTCAGTACACACAAGCAACTGGTTATTATTGAAATTAATTCATTGTATTGTATTCCATTTTAATTGTTTCCACCCTTCTCAGTTTATTGACATATTTACAGAAATCGATGTACTTTATGGAATGTTAGAAGCTTTGTTATTTATATTAATGTTTAACCTGATTAAAGCCTTCTTGTGCCTTTCTATAATTGGGAAAACAGATTTTGCACTAAAAAGGATTTATATATTTGAGGGATTGTGTGATGAGAATAAATAATTCAATTTCTGACAAGTATGATCACTTTCACATCCTGGATCTGTACTCCATTTATATGCTTTGTGTCAGCTCTCGTTCAGTGCAGCTCTCACTTCTCTGCATCAAAAGGTTGTGGATTAAAATTCCTTCCCAGAGACTTGTGCATGTAATCTAGGCTGGTATTTCAGCGTAGTACTGAGGAAGCGCTGCAACGTTAGAGGTGCCATTTTCGAATGAGATATTAAATCGAGTATCCATCAGTCCTCTTAGGTAGACATAAAATAGCTGACAGTGCTGCTCAAAAATTATCCACAAGTCAACAGCTAAAACATAAAATAGTACTGTGGATGCTGGAGATCTGAAATAAAAATGGAAACTGCTGGAAATACTCAGCAAGTCTGACAGCATCCATGGAGAGAGAAACAGAGTTCATGTTTTGAGTCAAATATGACTTCTTCAGAGCTGAATTAAGATAGAAATGTGATGTATTTTATGCCATTGAAAGGGTGGAGCGGTGGGGTTGGTGGTGGCGGGGGAGGAGAACAAAAGGGAAGGTAAGACATCGGATAGAGGACAGGAGACGTTAAATGACAAAAATGTCATGGAACAATAAGCAAAGGGAGTCATAATTGTTGTAGTAAAGAAACAAAGTGTTTGTCCACTGGAGCTTAGAAGAGCAAGAGATGACTTGATTGAAACCTTTAAGATCCTGAGGGGTCTTGACAAGGTGGATGTGGAGAGGATGTTTCCTCCTGTGGGAAAATCTAGAACTAGGGGTCACTGGCCGGGAGTTTCCATGCCCGCCGGTGTCAGGTGTGTTCGGTGGCATGAGCGGACAATATGGCGCAATCGGTTTGACAACGCCGTGAAACCAGTTTGCAATCGTCCGCTCAGCCCGCCGATTGCGGGCCATGTTTCCCACCATCGGACGTCGGGAACCTCATTGTAATACAGCAGTTGATCATTATAAGGCCAGCCCGCTGGACTCATCTGCCCTGCTGGATTGTCCAACGGGAAAACACGCCGGCATGTTTCACAGCACCACAAAAGTGACGTGCACCTGGTGGACTGCAATTCGCTGGGAACTTCGAGGTTTGTTTGTCTACCTTGCTTCAGGCAGCACTCGCAGTCATCAGCGCAGGCTTCACAGACAGCACCACATCACTTTTAGGGCGATGTTAGGGGGAAATTAAAAATGCTAAAAGAGAACACCGTAAGAATTTACTGAAAACCCTTAAAATCTCCAGGCAGACATGGCTGCTAAACTTATTAAGAGTTGAAGATTACCAAATGAACATTACACAGTCTTGAGAGTCAGACTGGAGACACAAGCAGGACATATATTAGGTTAGATGTACTCCCCTCTCACATAGGGAAGGGGCAGATGGTTTTAGCTTAGATATGGGAAGATGAACAATGGACAAAGAGGGGGCTTTGATGAAACACAGTCTTGAGTTGTGAGAACCAAGGTCTTTGCGTACATGCTTTAATTTTGATTGGATAATATAATTATGTATACATCCTTTAGAATAATTGGTTAGCAAAATCACATGTTCATGTACTCAATAGGATAGAGTTAGCATGGGACCGATGTGTCAGTTACCGATTGGATGTATTCAAATGTACTCAAATGTATTATGATAAGAAAAACTACAAAAATAATGAAATGTAATCAATCTGGGAGCTGGGCCTTCATTCTTAGGAATGATTGCGGGTCCCTTGCATATGCTTGAATAAAACAGGTTAAAGGAAGCCTGAGTCTCTGTGATCGCTGTGTGATCGGAGAGTGTAACTTCTCCTCTTCAACTGGCCTATGTGGTAGTTGCTGGATCGGAAGGTGTACCTTCTTCAGGGGGTCACGGGTAGGTCTCTACCTACCAGATCAGCTGTATGTGGGTGGCTTTTCAATGGCTGCAGGGCAATGTCTTGCTTGGGGAAGGGGGAGAAGTGGCCTTAGGCAAGGGAAGAGGCTGCAGGACGAGAACTGTGGATTTCCAAGGGTGTGTGTGGGGGCACATGTTGATCTGTGCAAGTGGCCTCAAAATGGTGAGGGCTGAGGAGGCAGTCTCCAGAGGAGATGAGGCCAGATGGACACGTGAGGAAATGTGTGAGAGAAAGGATGGTGATGTCCCTTGAACTGGCAGTGAGTGAGACACCAGTGAATGTGTGATGGACTTGAGTGTGTGAGTTTAGAGTGATGAGATGGTTGCCATACCCTGGCTGCATGGATGAGATCATTCATCCTCCATCTGCATTGGATGGCCAACCTCTTCTGTGCAGCATTGGCACTGACCCACCACTACCATCACCTGCCATGCTCGATTGGTGATGCCGCTACCCGTCCTGCAGCCAGAGCAGGGGTAGAGGCCATCACGGCATTCCACCCCCAGGGTCCAAATTGCATTCCAGTGATGTGTCATTAAACCTGGCAGCTTCAGACTTTTTGCCTTTCGTGATCATCTTCCCTGAAGTAATCATGGGCTGGAAGCGCTGAGATATGTACGCACGGCTGGACTTTAAACATGGCGCCCGGCGTGTTGAAGTGGCGAGCTGATTGCATGGTGAGTGAATGAGAGCCCGCCCATCATGGAAATGGCGTGTTTCCCAGAAATGCATACGTAATATAGCAGGTTTGGAATGATAAGGCATGAAAACCCGCCATCACGGCCAGTGTGTTATATGTTGTTTTACCCACCCACAATCGCACTTAGTGCAAATCTGGGATTAGTCCACCCACCGTTTAAAAATAAGGGGTTGCTCATTTAAGGCAGAGATGAGGAGAAATTATTTCTCTCAGAGGGTCTTGAGTTTTTGGAACGCTCTTCCTCAAAAGGCGGTAGAAGCAATGTCTTTGAATATTTTTAAGGCACAGCTAGATAGATTCTTGATTAACAAGGGGATGAAAGGTTATCGGGAGTTGGCATGAATTTGGGGTTGAGGTTACAGTCAGATCAGCCATGATCTTATTGAATGGCGGAGCAGGCTCGAGGGGCCGAGTGGCCTATTCCTGCTCCTAACTTGCATCTGCATATGTTCTTATGAGTCTGAATGGCAGAATGATAAACAGCTCTGTCCAAAAGCAAAAACATGAAAAACAAAATTTAAGCTGGCAAAAAAAAATGGCAAAAAAACAGAATCAAAATGGGGGTCAGTGTTCTGCTTTATATGAAATTTGCCCTTCTATCCTACTAACATTTTGATCATGTACTTGGTCTGCATTTTGGTGTGCATTTTCAGGATGGGGGGCATTTTCAGAATGGCAACCTGCACTAGTGGAGTGCCACAGGGATCAGTGTTCGGGCCACAATTATTTACAATATATATTAATTACTTGGTTGAAGAAAGTGAATGTACTATTGCTAAGTTTGCGGATGATGCAAAAATAGGTGAGAAGGTAAGTGGTGAGGATGACACAAAGAGCCACAGAGGGATGTAGACAGGTTAAGTGAGTAGGCAAAAGCTTGGCAGATGGAATGTAATGTGGAAAAATGTGAGGTTGTGCACTTTAGCAGGAAGAATAGAGGAGCTGAATATTATTTAAATGGAGAAAGACTGCAGAAGGCTGCAACACAGAGGGATTTTGGAGTTCTTGTGCATGAATCTCAAAAAGCTAACATACAAGTTCAACAGGTAATAGGGAAGGCAAATAAAATGTTGACCTTTATTTCAAAGGGGATGGAACATAAAATTAGGGGAGTCTTGCTAAAATTATACAAGGCACTAGTTAGACCACATCTAGAATATTGTGAACAGTTTTGGCCCCCTTATCTAAGGAAAGATATACTAGCATTGGAGGCAGTGCAGAGAAGGTTTACTAGGTTGATCCCGGGTATGGAGGGATTTTCTTATGAGGAGAGGTTGAGTAGGTTGAGCCTGTACTCACTGGAGTTTAGAGGAATGAGAGGCGACCTTATTGAAACATATAAGATTCTTAGGGGGCTTGACAGGGTAGATGCTGAGAGGTTGTTTCCCCTTGTGGGAGAGACTAGGACGAGAAGGCATAATGTCAGAGTAAGGGGGTGCCCACTTAAAACAGAGATGACGAGGAATTTCTTCTCTCAGAGGGTAGTTAATCTGTGGAAGTCTTTACCGCAGAGGACTGTAGAAGCTGAGTCGTTAAGTATATTCAAGACGGAGATTTTTACTCAGTAAGGGAATCAAGGGTTATGGGGAAAAGGCAAAAAAGTGGAGCTGAGATTATCAGATCAGCCATGATCTCATTGAATGACAGAGCAGACTCAATGGGCCGAATGGCCTACTTCTTCTCCTACATCTTATGGTCTTATCTATTCTGCTTGTTACTTCCTCAAGGAATTCTAATAAATTTGTCAGGCATGATTTCCCCTTCATGAGGTCATGCTGACTCTGCTTAATTATATTTTGCATTTCTAAATGCTCTGCTGTCAAATGCTTTATAATAGACTCTAATATTTTCCCAATGATGGATGTTAAGCTAACTGGCCTATAGTCATCTATTTTCTGTCTCCCTCCCTTATGGAATATGGGTGTTACGTCAGCAGTTTTCCAATCTTCTGGGACTTTTCCAGAATCTAAGGAGCCTTGGAAGATTACTACCAGTGCATCCACTATCTGTGTAGCTACTTCCTGTAATATCGTAGGATGCAACCCATCAGGTGCAGGGGACTTAGCGGCCTTTAGTCCCATTAGTTTCCCTAGTACCTTTTTTCTAGTGAAAGTTATTGTATTTATTTCTTCCCCCCTTTTGCCCCTATATTATTTAGTACTTTAGGAATAGGTACCCATGAGAAGCTGGTGGTGAGCTGCCTTCTTGAACCATTGCAGTCCATGTGGTGTAAGCATCCACAATGCTGTTAGAAGGGAGTTCTAGGATTTTGACCCAGCGACAGTGAAGGAACGGCAATATATTTACAAGTCAGGATGGTGAGTAACTTGGAAGGGAACATCAGGGTGTTGGTGTTTCCATCTATCTGCTGCCCTTGTCTTTCTACGTAGTAGTGGTTGTGGGTTTGGAAGGTGCTGTCTAAGGAGCCTTGGTGAATTCCTGCAGTGCATCTTGTAGATGGTACACACTGTTGCTACTGTGTGTCGGTGGTAGAGGGAGTGAATGTTTGTGGATGTGGTGCTAGTCAAGCGGGCTGCTTTGTTCTTGATGGTGTCAAGCTTCTTTAGTGTTGTGGGAGCTGCATCCATCCAGGCAAGTGGGGAGTATTCCGTCTCATGCCTGACTTGTGCCTTGTAGATGGTGGACAGGCTTTGGGGAATCAGGAGGTGAGTTACTCGCCGCAGGATTCCTAGCCTCTGACCTGCTCTTGTAGTCACAGTGTTTATATGGCTAGTCCAGTTCAGTTTCTGGTCAATGGTAACCTCCAGGGTGTTGATAGTGGGGAATTCAATGATGGTAATGCCATTGAATGTCAAGGGGCGATGGTTAGATTCTCTCTTGTTGGAGATTGTCATTGCCTGGCGCTTGTGTGGCACGAATATTACTTTCCATTTGTCAGCCCAAGCCTGTATATTGTCCAGGTCTTGCTACATTTGGACATGGACTGCTTCAAGCCAGTATTTTTATTTCCCATTTTTTACTGTTTTTTCCTTCTGAGATTTTGGGCCTCATTTGAATGGCCTCTAGTAGTTGCTTTAAGGACCACCATTTAGACTGCTCAAGACAAGGAAATGCCAGCTGGCATTTGTGCTTCGCAACCTCTGATAGGTAAAATTAAGTTCAAAATCTGTGTTTGAAATCTTCACAGGGCTTCCAACAGAAAGGCACTGACCAATTCAACAGTGGCTGAATTGCTTTGTAGATTGGGAGTGGGTCTCTGCACAGCCAAATTGGTTGTTACTGTTGTTTTAGAACCATAAAACAGAGGTAACAAGGTTAAATTTAGACCTTATTGTGGTTGTAGCCTTAGCGTTTAAGTGCTGGTCAAATAATTCACTTCAAGATATCTTTATAGCAATTATTGTATGGAAAAAAATAATCAGTATCTTCATTTTGATTGTAAAATAGAAGAGAAATAATATAATCAGAATTGTTCTCCACTGTTTGCTTTCTGAAAAGACGGGCATCTGAATTTTGTTTTCCTTTCTTGTACCGAGGCTTAATCCATTCTGCTTACAAAACAACTAGAATTGTATTTCCATTGAAGATGGAGAGCAATCAATAGCTATTTCAGTGTGTAGCTGTATTGACCTAATATGCCTTATCTCTTTTAAAATACAAAGAAGATAATTTAAAATGTTTTGGGCAGCTGACCAAAGTAACAACAATAATTTAATGCCTGAGGCAGGTATTTCCATAAAATAGTACTCTGCTATTACAAAGGAATCAACATCTGGAGGTAAATTCAGGCAGTACCAACAATAGCTGTTAAGTCCAGTATCTGCAATTAAAAGTAAAATGCAGAACAAACTAAAGGATGTGACCATAACATAAATAGAATTCTGTAATCTAGCTGATTACACCTCAAATATGCAGGAATTGCATTATTCCTTCTTGCTATATAAATCAACAGTTTACCCAAAAAATATATAATTCATTAAAACAGCTATTGTGCAGAACCTCCTAACAGACCTGACAACATTGCACTGGAACATTCATACTGTGATTTACAGCCTGTTGGTAATTTTGAAATGTGGAAAATAGAATTCTAGGCAGTAAGTCTCATAGCGATGTTAAGATTTCTCAATTGTTGCAATTAAGCAGAGCTTCATCGTGAGATGGATGAATGAGTCTTCATGTAGTGACAGATCAACTTACAGAATCACAGAATTGTGACGCTGTAGAAGGAGGCCATTTGGCCCATCATGTCTGCACCGGCTCTCTGAGCATTTTTACTTAGTGCCAATCTCCTGCCTTTTCTCCGCAACACTGCACATTGTTTCTATTTAAATAATCATCCAATGCTCTCTTGAATGCCTCAATTGAATCTGCCTCCACCACACTTCCAGGCACTGCATTCCAAACCTTAACCACTTGCTGTGTGAAAAAGTTTTTTCTCACCTCTCATTTGCTTCTTTTGCAAAACACTTTAAAACCATGCCCTCTGGTTCTCGAACCGTTTACGAGTGGGAACAGTTTCTCCCTATCTGCTCTGTCCAGACCCTTCATGATTTTGAAAACTTCTATCAAAGGAAAACAGTCCCAACTTCTCCAATCTTTGCTCATAACTGAAGTATCTCATCCCAGGAACCATTCTCTTAAACCTCTTCTGCACTCTCTCCAATGGGTTCACATCCTTCCTATAGCGTGGTGCCCAGAACTGTACTCAATACTCCAGCTGAGGTCTAACCAATGTCTTATATAAGTTCATAATAAACACCCTGCTCTTGCATTCTATGCCCCTATGAATGAAGCTTAGAATACAGTATGCTTTAGAAACAGCTCTCTCTACCTGAGCTGCCACCTTTCGTGACTTAGATACATATACATCCAGGTCTCTCTGCAATAACCTCCTGTTTAATGGCTGCTGAGGTTGAAGCAGTGCTGCATGAAATGGAAAAGACGATGGCTCTCTGCACCATTCTATCATACCATTCTCATAGATCAACACTGCAGCATTCCTGCAAGGGGGTGAAGACAAGTTTCAGGGCATGGTTGATCATTGTTGCAACTAGATATGCCAGTCCTGTACTGTGGTGGCTGCAAGTGTAAACATGCCTTTCTGCTGCCCCAACCACTGAGAAAACAACTTGCCAAGTTAATATGCTATGCTAGGGCAGAAAAAAATGGTGGTAGCTTGGTGCATATAGTGAGTAAGCCTACACTGTTTCTTGATCATCCTGGCCTGCCTTTGTTCATGCAATAGCCCTGGAATTAGATACTGTGATTGGTGTACTTCCAAACTTATGAGCAGAATTGTCTCAGATTTGCACTAAGTGCGGTAGCGGGCGTGAAAAAAGATGTTTTAACCGCTGGCCGCAATGGTGGGTTTTCGCGCCGTATTGTCCCCTTCCTGCCTCAAAAATTATGCAGTCACGGGAAGCATGTCAGATCGCTGGCAACCGGCCTCCACTCCCTCATGCTGGGCTCCATAGTTAAACTGCAGCCACGTGCACAGTTCTCAATGCTTGCAGCTCAACACTACTCCAATGAAGACATTGCCCTGAAAACCACGAAGAGTGAAGCCCCCGATTCAGTGACGCATCCATGGGACGCATTCTGGATGCTATGGAGGCCCACCACAATGACCTCTACTACCGCTCTGGCTAAAGGAGGTCCATCAGCCTCACCACTCTGGCTTGGGAGTCAGTGGCAGAGGCAGTCAGTGCCAATGCTGCACATAAGAGGCCGGCCATCCAATGCAGAAAATGGATGAATAATCTTACCTGTGCTGCCAGGATAAAGCAACCACCTTATCACTCTAAACTCACCAGCTCACAAGCCCATCACACATTCACTGGCATCTCACTCACTGCCAGCTCAAGGGACATCACCACTCACTCTCTCACACACACCCTCACATCTCCATCTGGCCTCATTTTCTCCGCAAATAGCCTCCTCATCTTGTCCATGGCTGCACTCAGCATACCTAGTATCCTTCTCATTTGGCCTGGCATGTGTGTTGCTCACACTCTCTCCATCTGTCTTTATGCAGGACAAGATCGCGTGCAATCAATGGAAGAGGCCCCAGACCAGAGATTGAAATGCCGGACATCAAGGTCCTCACTCCGTTCGAGAGTCACGCATTGGAGCTGGCCGGAGAGGACATGGACCGTTCCTGCGGCAATGGTGAAGTCGGCGATGAACACCCACACGAGGACACTGCACCACATCATCTACCTCTCAATGCTGCTCTGAGTCCACTGCTCTGTGTGTAACGTGGCTGCCAAGCATTAATAATCTCCTCTTTCTGTCCTAGGCACATCTGACACATCACTCTCAGGGAATCTTGACCACAATCCCAGACCTGATAGCACCTTGAATGAGGACCCTGAGGACAGAACCATTGAAGACCCATCACGGCGCTCACCCACACCCTCCACCAATGCAGGGACTCACACCTCGGTGGGACCTAGGTGTAGAGTAGTCTCGGGATCACATTCTGGTGAACACAGCACACAACCTGTTCCACAGCAGGCGGAGGAAGGAATGACAGGCACCGCCTATAGACCCTGGATCTAGCAAGGTACCTATGAGCGACGGCTCGCTGTGGATCTTCAGCTATGTGCGCAGCAGGCCCTGCACCCACTTCATCTTGAGGGAGGTGTTCCTCCCTTTGCTGAGCCAGGCACTTTCACCGCTCTCTTTTTCTTCTTCTCTGCTCTCTATAAGCCATGAGGCATACCGCTAAATCACCAGGCTCCATGATCCTGAAGTTCCCTTCCTGTAGGATCAAAGAGAGAGACGCGTGTGTTTGCATGGGTGTCCTAAGGACCTCTCTTTGTTAAGTCTGAAGGCCCCTTCATGCATGCTGCATTTAAAGTTTCACAGCTATGTCTCCATGATACGACCCTGATCACAGAGCAGAAACGAGATGTCCTCAGCCAGACAGGAGTCAGACATTCACAGAGGCAATCTGAAGATCTATGGTGTGCCAGTGTGTAGTTCACTTCATGGTTGTCCGAAACCCCACCAGCCTCCGACCCACTCCACTTGGCAGGTGGGGTTTCAGACAACCATGAAGTGAACTACACACTGGCACTTCATAGACCTTCGCGGCAGCGATGGCCACTGGACTGCACGCTGTGCTGTCAGCACCGGCGCAGGCATTCTCCTAACCCACACTGCAAGGCTGCACTATTAGCTGGAACCATGATGGAAACTGGTCCAAACCTTAAGAAAGACATTACAAGGGGCTGTGAGTGCCTCCACCAGTGACTGTTCCACGCCCACCCTTTGAAAGGGATTCTACAACTTGCCCAGTTGGCTAATTGCTCTGCACATCAATTTGCAGTCTGCGCCCAAGGGATGAAAACTTCTGGAGCAGTTGGTGGCACATTTATGCTCTTGCGTTGCTTGAGTGGGCAGAAAGGCTTCAGAGGCCCAACTCCAAGCAAGTCAAATGAGTTGCAGCTGAATGGCCTCAGCTACGGAAGAATGCCAACTTTTTACAAATTTTTCCAAGTGCGTGGCCGCTTCCCTCACTTGCCACACCCTCCCCCTCGACACCACCCACCCACTCCGTCATGTGCTCATGTACTTCCTTCAGTCAGTACTGCCTTGCCCCCACCTCCATCCCCCCAGCATGACCCGCACTGGAGCTCTTGCCCCGGAACCACTTGGAAAAAGCGACTTGCCTGTGCCCCCAGCCCCTAACCCCTCATCATTCCCTTTGATGTCTTCCTCATCGGAGGAGACATGCAGCTCTTCTATCTCCTCTGCATCCAGGTCTTCCGCCTGATGCAACGCCAGGTTATGTAGTGCACAGCAAGCTATGATGATGTGCGACACCCTCGTTGAACTGTATTGCTTTGCTGCATAGGACATGTCGAGGCACCGGAACCTCATTTTCAATATGCCTATCGGTTGCTCCATCAAAGCCTGGGTAGCAGCATGAGCCTCATTGTACTCTAAGGCCTCTGCAGGGGTGTCATCAGCCACATCCTCTGTGGGTAGCCATTGTCCCCAAGGAGTCAACCCTGTAGCCTCTGTGGACCCTGGAAGATGTCAGGGATATGAGACCTGCTAAGGATGTAGGTGCTGTGGACGCTCCCTAGGAATCTTGTAGGATTTGTTTGTGGTGGTCGCAGACCAGCTGAACATTAAACAAGTGGAAGCCCTTGCGGTTGACAGGGAGATCTAAGCGCCACATGAATGTAGTCGATGGCACCCTGTGCCTGTGAAAAACCTGAGATCTGCACAAATCCCAGCGCTCTTGCTTTTGTCTTTCCTGATTCTGTGAGAAATGCACAAAGTTCTGTGCCTTTGTAAAGATGACATCGTGACCTCCTGGATAAACTTGTGCATTGAGGCTTGCGAGTTCCCGCACAGGTCACCTGTGGAACCCTGGAAGGAGCCTCTGGCGTAGAAATTGAGCACCATGGTCACTTTCATGGCCACTGGCAGTGGGTGCCCTCCATTTCCCATGATGCCAAATCCTGCAGCAGGTGGCATATGTGACCAACTAGTTCCCTAGATATGTGCAGTCTTTGGCGACACTGGTTCTCGGTCACTTGCAGGAATGAAAGGTGGTGTCTTATAGACCCTGGATCTAGCAAAGTGCCTACAAGTGATGACCCACTCTAGATCTTAAGCTGCATGTGCAATAGGCCCCGCTGCCCCTTCATCTTGAGGGAGGTGCTCATCCCTTTACTGAGCCAGGCATCTCTGCTGCACTCTTCTCTTTCTTCTCTGCTCCATGTAAGCCATGAGGCACAGCGTTAAATCACCATCCTCCATGATCCCAATGTTCTCCCCCTGCAGGATCAAAGAGAGAGAAGTGTGGGTTAGCATATGTGTCCTAAGAACCTCTCGTGGCTAAATCTGAAGGCCCCGTCATACATGCCGGAGAATGCAGGCCACCATTTGGATAGCCAGTGTTTAGTGCACTTCATGGCTGTCCGAAACGCCACCCACCTCCGCCCCACTCCAATTGATCAATTGGTGGCAGCTTTGGCCATTGGACTGCATGCTGTGCTCTCAGCTGAGGCGCAGGCATTCTCCTAACCCACACTGCAAGGCTGCACTGTTAGCTTGAATCATGATGGATACTGGTCTAAACCTGAATAAAGACATTGCAAGAGGCTGTGAGCGCCTCCACCAGTGACTTTCCATGCCCGCCTTTTGCAAAGAGTTTCTACAACTTGCCCAGTCATCTAATTGTTCTGCTGCCTCCTAAAATTCACATTAATTTGCAGTCTGCACCAAGGGGTGAAAAGTCTTGGAGCATTTGGTGGTATTTTCATGCTTTTGCATTGCTTGAGTCGGCAGAAAAGTTTCAGAGGCCCAATTCCAAGCATGTCAATGGAGCTGCAGCTGAACGGTCTCAGCTGTGGAAGAATGCTCACTTTTGGTAAGCTTTTCCAAGTGCGTGGCCCCTTCCCTCACCCCCCTCACCACCACACCCCCAAGCCCCCCCGCCACTTCACCTCCCCGGCATTTAAAAAAAATAAATAATTCTCGGGATGTGGGCTTCACTGGCTGGGCCAGCATTTATCGCCCACCCCTAGTTGCCCTTGAGAAGGTGGTGGTGAGCTGCCTTCTTGAACCGCTGCAGTCCGTGTGGTATAGGTACACCCACAGTGCTGTTAGGAAATGAGTTCCATGTACTTGTGTACTTCCTTCAGTCTGTGCTACCTTGACCACTGCCACCCCCATCCCCCACCCCAACCACCCCTGCCGGCCCTATCAGCACTGAAGGCCAGCTGGGAAAAAGCGACTTGTCTGTGTCCACCCCGCCCCCACCAGTGCGCGGCACCTCTTCCTTGATGTCCTCCGGGCAATGCAAGGTTGTGTGCACTCATCTCTGAGTTCCCCTCAAAGTTCAGGTCACCAGGTGCACGCCTTTTAAAGGCAGTCATGAAGCATGCTGGCTTGAAGTCATGCTGATGTGGGCGGGAAATTTGATGTGGGAGCTGATTCTGATGTGAGGGCACATTAATGAGCTGCAAATGCATTAAAATTATGTTCCAGATGTTGGACAGCGGGAAACGTGGCCCGGCTTTGACAGGTGATCACAAATTGGTTTCACGACGGTGTGAAGCCTATTTTTGAGCTTCTCACCATATTGTCCGCTCACGCCCACCATGATGCCCGCCGCCAATAGGACCAGACTATTCTGCCCTATGCTTCACCTATGCTAGTTTTCCCTGCTTCCTTTGGGAATAGGATCCTCCATTCGCTCTAAGTGTTTACAAAAATGAGTTACATTTACCTCTACCTGTGGATGCGGATGGACACACAGCACTTCTTCATTGCCTGACCTGTTTCTCCTCCTCTTATAGCTCTTTCCCTTCTCCCAAACACATCAGATGAGTTGATTGCCTTGGTGCTAATAATGCTGCTGCAGGCCAAAAAACTAAAATTGCAGCAATTGGCACTAAATTTCATGAGCACTGAGCCATTGAAGGATAGTTTTCTGCCCTCCAACCCAACTTGCATTACCAGTGAAAGTTCGCGGAGAAAATAGAAATAGATTATCTTGTACTTTCAAATAAAGGAGCATCTAGCTAGGCTGCTGTCTAGTTCAAACTACGTAAGTAGTGAGAAATCAATATCTGCTTGTCCAGTTTATCTTCTGACATACAAACATATCTTTATTTGTGTTAATGTGATGCAGTAGAAATGCTTAGCAACATCCATATTTCATTACTGGGAAAAATAAATGATGCCTCATTTCATACTTTACTAAAAATGGATTAAAGAAGGAATGCAATTTATTTGATTGATGGTTAGACCAATAAAAATAGGCTTAAAGTTCATCTTTCTTAACATTTCTAGTACTTTTCTCTCAAACAGGGGATAATAGCAAGGTGCATTTTTCATTTGGCTGGCAAAAACAGTGTGAAGCTGGCTTTGTACCTGACTGAATTGCACATATTTGGTCACACACTGGCCATGAAATTCGGATACATAATGTTCAGTTTTGTGGCACTACAGGTGCCATTCTGCCTCCAAAATCACATCCATGGCACACACGTACACATTTGCTGCTAGCTGAGCCAGATGCCATTTTGATGCACAGGTAGAATCTGTATGAAGATCATGCTGTCAGCAATAGTCAACAGTTTTCAGGTTAGTAGTTGATTGATTTCTATTGGCTGGTGCTGCAATTGTAGAAGTCTTTGGTAATTTCTCGGGTTCTTCAAAGTTGTGGTGTAGCATGTGCTGAAGGACTTTATTCTGACTTCAAGGATTCTGCACAAAATATTTGCTCCCATGCATAAATGCTGGAACAGGCAATTCTCATAATGTATTGAAAATTGCAATGTGCATTATGTCCACTGAAGGCTACCATACACGCATGCACCAGCATGAAATAAAGAAAATAAAGAAAAGAAATAAAGAAGAACCCATGTGTAATAGCACATGCAATTCTGATTCTGAAAGCTCCTTACTGTTTTGTCCCAAGAGCTTCACAGAGTACAGCGTGACTTAGAGAATGAGGGGAGGTGACTCAGAGCAAGACAAACTGCTGGAAGAGGGAGAACAATGGGGGAAATGGTTCTCGGTGGGAAGTCCTATCCACCAAAAGTATTCAAGGGATAATTCTTCTACCAGAATCTTAGAGAGGAACAATGTGTCGGATACCTCTACTTTTCTAAGGACATAATCACTGAAAATCTGGGATGTATTGCAGCCACAAGTACAGCCTCAGAGCAGGGCAAAGATGGCATTGCCAGTGGCTATGAAGGTGAACGTGGAGACAATTATTTATGAATGTTGCTCCTTCCATTCCATTGCACACAATATTTGCAACATCTTCCAGTTTGCCAGCCACTGTTGCATGAGGGAGGTCAATGAGGCTCTGTATTCAAAGAGAGATGAATTCATTTCATTTTCTCTTGCCAGAGAGAAGCAGGTGGGCTGAGTATGAGGCTTTGTGAGGATTGTAGACTTCCCCATGGTGCAGGCTTCAATTGACTGGGTATATGTCACTTTGTGGGTGCCACCTGCCAAGTCTGCCATGTATCACCACCGAAAGGAGTCAGAGGGCAGAATTTTCTGTGCCTGCTGGTATCGGGTGTATTCAGCAGCGTGAACAGACAAAATGGTGAGAAGGCCAAAAATCAGTTTCACGACATTGTGCAACCAGTTTGAAATTGTCCGCTCCACCTGTTAATGGCTGGCCGTGTTTCCCCCCGTTGGATGCTGGGAACCTCACTGTAATACATCTGCATATCATTATAAGGCCAGCCCCCCAGAATCACCCCCCATGCTGGATTATCTAAGCGCACGCCGACGAATTTCACAACAGCATATATAAGGCGTGCACTTGGTGGGCTACATTTTGAGGGGAACTTGGAGGTGAGTGCACAGTAAGGTTGCACAGCGTTCACCAGGGTTGCCTGTTGGACTTCAAGGTGGAGGTGGCTTGGTGGAGGCAAAGGCTGCAGTGCGGTCGAGGCAACTTGGGGGAGGGGGCAGGGACTGCATTGCGGTTGATGGTAATGCACAAGTACGTTGGGAGGGAAGCAGCCACACATTAGGGAAACCTTGTATAAAATGACCATTCCTCTGCAGCTGAGACAGTTCAGGTGCAGTCACATTGAGATGATTGGATCGGGCCTCTAGCTTATCTGCCCACTCAAGCAACACAGAGGCATCAAAGTGCCACCAAGTGCTCCAGAGCTTTTCATCGCTCGGGCACAGGCTGCCAACTAATGAGCGTTTTGGTGGACTGCAGAACAGTTGGACAGCTGGGCATGTTGTACAACCTCCTTGCTAAAGCTGGTCATGGAGCAGTCACTGATGGGAGGTGCTCACAGCCCCTTGCAATTTCATCATCCCAGTTTGGACCAGTATCCCCCATGGTTCAAGCTAACAGTGTAGCCTTGCAGTGCAGGTTAGGAGAATGCCTCTGCCTGAGCTGGGAGCACAGCATGCAGTCCAATGGGCAAGGCTACTGCCAATCGGTCAGGTGGAGTGGGGCGAGGTTGGTAGGAATTCGGGGAGCCATTCAGCGCACTGAACTCTGGCTACCTGAGATCATGGATGCCATCTTTGCAAAGGCACAGAACTTTGTGCACTTCACCCGGGATCAGGAAAGTCAGGAAGCAAGAGCGCTGGCATTTGCCCAGATCTCAGGTTTCCCACAAGTGCAGGGTACCATCGACTGCACTCACGTGGTGCTCAGATCTTCATGGTAACAAGCGGTCTACTAGGTTAACCGCAAAGGCTTCCACTCGCTGAATGTTCAGCTGGTGTGTGACCACCACAAACACATCCTACAGGCCTGTGCATGGTTCCAAAGGAGTGTCCATGACTCCTACATTCTTAGCAGCTCTCAGATCCCTGTGTGTTCCAGGGTCCAGAAAGGCTGCAGGGTTGGCTTCTAGAGGACAAGGGCTACCCACAGAGGACGTGGCTGATGACACCTGTGCAGCGGCCTCAGGCTGCAGCAGAGCGTAGGTGTAATGAGGCTTATGCTGCAACTCACACCTTGATGGAGCAGACCAATCGGATGCTGAAAATGTGGTTCCGGTGCCTGGACCGGTCTGATGGAGCCCTGCAATGTAGTCCATAGAGTGTGTCACGCATCATTGTTGTCTGCCATGCCTTTTACAACCTGGAGCTGCAACGGGTAGAGGAGCTGGCTGAGGAGGAGATGGAGGAGCTGCCCGTCTCCTCCAATGAGGAGGATGTCAAAGGGGATGAGGGCGAGGAGGTCATCGAAGGTGACGATGAAGGCAATGAGGCCATTGCTCCATTGCTTGAAGCAGGCGTGCTCGGGTGGCCCTCACAGCTGCTAGATTTGTGGAGGATGATGGCGAGATGCAATGAAGAGACACCATAGATCTTCACATTGCATCTGTGAACGGTTGACATCAGTCTGGCTGACGGCAGCGCACATACCCTTTGTGATAATGCTCCTGTCATGGAGACACAGTAGAGGCCCTAGTAGTTGCTTGATCACAGGAGGATGATGACAACAAGCAGTGAGGACACTCCATAGATCTTCACAGAACCTCTGAGAATGTCTGACTCCTGTCTGGCCAAGGGCAGCTTGCTTGCGCTCCATGATCAGGGCCATCTCAGAGACGTAGCATTGAAACTTTAGATGCATCTGACTCTGTGTCCGCCTTCAGCACCTCAGCCTTTCAGGAGCTGGTGCACAGCATCACTGGTCACAGATGCTGGTGTGATGGGGTCCAGCCCCACCTTAAAGGTGCTGAGAGCACACAGAGAGAATGATGGAACTCTGTGATGCCTGCCCACAACATTCTGGCTGCAATGACAAGCACCACCGAGGTGCAGGCATCAGTAATGTTTCCAGGGAGTGTGAAGCCGGACCATCACTTTGGTCTGAAGTTTACACACTGCACAGGGAAGAGGCCCTGGGCTGAGACACCTGCCTTTATCTTGTGCAGGAACCGAGGTTTCACATCTGAGTGACACAAACACTGCTCATCAGAACAAGAATCCATAGGCAGGTGGACATTCTTGGGAGTTTATTTACAATAGTGAGCATTATGTGCAAGTGATTGACACCCATGCCCAGGCTAAACCATAACACCGTAAGACGTAGGAGCAGAAATAGGCCTTTCAACTCATTGAGTCTGCTCCACCATTCAATGAGATCATGGTTGATCAGATAATCCTCAACTCCACTTTCCTGCCATTTCCCCATAACTCTTGATTTCCTTACTGATTAAAAATCTATCTATCTCAGCCACCAATGCCAGTATATCTTTCCTTAGATAAGGGGACCAGAATTGTTCACAGCATTCTAGGTGGTCTAACTAGTGCCTTCTATAGTTTTAGCAAGACTCCCCTATTTTTATACTCTATTCCCTTTGAAATAATGGCCAACATTCCATTTGTCTTCCCTATTACCTGTTGAACTTGTATGTTAGCTTTTTGGGATTCATGCACAAGGACTCCCAAATCCCTCTGTGCTGCAGCTTTCTGTAGTCTTTCTCCATTTAAATAATATTCAGCTCCTCTATTCCTCTGGCCACAGTACAAAACCTCACATTTTCCCACATTATATTCCATCTGTCAAGATTTTACCCACTCACTTAACCTGTCTATACCCCTCTGTAAACTTTGTGCAATTACATTTTCTTAACCTTCCTAGCCCTGCCACTATGCCTTGTTGCTCCATGGAAATACACAGTGGAGGTGGAGGCAGCCTGCTGACTGGGACTCCCTGTCTGTGATGACCTTGGCGGCGTCCTCTGGAGGGCCAAGACCTGGAGGGCCCCGGCCTGCTTTCGGGGTCCTGCTGTGTGTCAGTGGCATCCTCCTCAACCTGTGGAGCTGGAGCTGCTGGGGTCACAGGAAGAGGGTATTCGGATGGGCCGGACTCTCCCGGAGTCACCTGGGTGGTTGGCCCCAGGGTGTCGAGCTGCTGGCCTTCTTCCTTATGGGTGCCTGACAGTCCCTGGCTGATCCCTTGAAGAGAAGGGGAAGCTGGAGTAAGATCGAGCTGCCCCACACCCCTCTTGGATACACACTTTTGGAGGCCAATTATTGCATCAGCGATGGAATCCAGCCCGTGCAACAGTGCAGGACTGATGTCCTGGACCAAGGTCTCCATGGCAACAGCCACCCTACCAGTGTTGACCTTGTTGCATTGGCATGCCAGTGCTATAACCTCAGTCTGAAGGCAGGCAGACTCCTCCATCGTGCCTTGCAATCTGAGGAGTGCAGCGGACATCCTTTCCTGGTGTTCCAGAGCTTTCCTTTGCAGCTCCAGGAACTAAGCTATGATCGAGTCCAGAGGTTTGTCATCGAACTCGGACTCAGCAGATTTCTGGTCTCCAGCAGTCCTCCGAGTGCCGGACAATTGGGAAGCCACTGCCGCCACCTGCTGTGGATCAGACAGTGTGATGTGCTCACCATATTGTGTTCCCGAGGCTGCTCTAAAGCTTGGTCCCACTGAGTTGTGTGTCTATGCACTGGTGGAGGGTGTGGGTGAGCGCAGTGATGGGTCTTCAATGAAGGTGTCTTCAGATTCTTCTTCAGTGTTTTCTTCGGGGTTTGATTGGAGGCCCTGGGTTGTGGACTGTTCGCTGTCTCCCAGAAGTGCCTGTGAAAGCAAAGAGAGATAATCAGTGCATGGCAAGGAGTGGCTGTCCTCTCTTTCAGAGCATCGGCACTGACCACCGCTGCTACTGCCTCCCAAACTGGATTGGTTATGCTGCTGGCCCTCCTGCAGCCAGAGAGGGGGTAGAGGACATCACGGCGGGCCTCCATGGCATCCAAAAGCACTGCATCCAAAAGGCATTCAACGGATGTATCACTAAACCGGGGGTGCTGCAGTCTTTCAGGGCCATGTCTCCTGTGCAGTAATCCTGGGCTGGAAGCACTGAGTGGTGTGTGCGCGGCTGCACTTTAAATATGGTGCCTGGTATGTTGAAGCTATGAGGTGATGGAGTGGCGGGCAAATGAGAGCCTGCCTACTATCAAAACTGTATGTTTCTCTGGAATGCATGATTAATGAGGCAGGATTGGGACCATACGGCGCAAAATTGTTATTGCGGCTGATGAGAACAACGTTCATTTTCCAGTCCACTACTGCACTTAGTGCAAATCTGGGATGATTTTGCCCAGAGAAACAGAAAGTAGTTTGAGTTCAGTTAGTGATTATGCTCTAAGGTGAAGGAAACAGTTTAAGTCTCTCTCTAGCTGGATATACTAGCAGATTGGGAAAAATAAGTCTGAGAATCTTAGATGAATTGCTCTGAAGTTAAAGTAACAGTGAATTTCAAGTGAGTTCTGGATCTCAAGGGAGATCCCAAGTTGTCAGCAGTCTACTAGGAGAGGAATCTGCAGAGAGCAGTCCTAAAGGAAAAGGAGAAAGTTCCCAAGAAGACCTTTAAGTTAAGTCAAAATAGAAAGACAGAAATCTGGAACAAGATCCTGTTCAGTAAAGCTAAAGTAAGGAGCAGAGGAAAAGGCTCTGAAGTATTAAGTGAAAAAGCTGCATGGAGCAGAATCAAGGCAAAGTGGGCATGCATGAAGCTAGAAGATCTGAGGAGACAGCCAAGGATTGGTGACTCTTTACTACAGGAATGCGCAGCAGGGGTGTTCTGTTGGCATGGCTGAATATCTGAGAGAGTGCATGGAAGGCAAAGCTTGAATGCACGTGATGATCCAGGAGAAAAGAATATCAGAAATCAGAAAGAGATGTTGAAACCCTGGAGGTGGGTCCTTGTGGAAGTTGACCATGTGAAAGCATTGTTTGGGAGAAGATTCCAAAGCAAGTTCTTTGTGTGTTGAGATTGGGAATGCTCATGTGAAAGACAGAGTTTCTGTGAGGCCGATTGGTTCACAGTGTGATAAGTGTCTGGGGGGAGTTGATGAGAGTCATGTAATATAGTTGACTTTTCTCTTGTTTAATAAATGTTTTATTCTTTTGTTTAAAGTTCATCAACAGACTCCCGTGCCTCTGTTCAGTAGCTGCCCTCCAAGTTTCTAAACAAAATTAAAAGTTAGGACCTTTCAAGCCAGATTCCACCCAGGGATCTGACTTGTCCAGTAGCAACATCAGTTGGAATCATAACAAAGTGGGGGCTCATCTGGGATTATCCTAATAAGGTGATATCTCTTGTGCGATTAGACTTTTGGTGGGATCTGTGAATTCTTAAAAAGTTAGTATGTGGAGCTACTAAGGTATTGGACATAGGAATTGGAGTTGCTGTGAAGCATTTGATATGGGTTGGAATTAAAAATGGCTTTGGAGGTTACTAAAACCTCTCTATAGCTGGAAGATGTAACCCTGGCTTGTTCACAAAAAAATAACCAAGGTTGAGCTAAAGTCAGATAGGTTGGGGTTAGAATTAACCACAGGGTTGAGGAAAGTAGACAAAATTGAGGTAATAGCATGGAATTTGAAATTGGAAGGGACACCAGAGAGACAATGTTCTCCGGGGAGGGGAGAGGAGGGACGGGTAGTGGGGTGGTGGTGGTGAGTCAATTGCATTGGCTAAGATTCAGATGCAAATGAGAAAACTTGAATTGGAGGCAAAAGAGAAAGAGAGATGCTAAAATTTGAATTAGAAAAGGAAAAATAAGTGGAAATGCAAAAACCTGACCTCCAGAAAGAGAAGTTATCAATGGAGGAAAGAGAACAGGAACTAGAGGCAAGGGCAAGATAGGAAGAAGAAGAAAGTGAATACCAGCTCAAAAGGCTGGTATTAAAGCAAGAAGCCTCAGATGCTGAGGAAAGCTCTGATGGTGAAAAAATACACCTCCAACTCAAAGCCCTGTTGGGAGATATTTAAATTTGTACAAGCCCTTCCAAAGTTTGAGGAAAGGGATGTAGAGGCACTCTTCATTTCATTTGCAAAGGTAGCTAAGCAAATGAAGTGGTCATAAGAAAACTGGACATTGCTCTTATGGAGTAGGTTGGTGGGTAGCATTCATGAGATTTATGCATCACCTCCAGAAGAGCTTTCTGTGGGGTATGATTTACTAAAAAAAGGCTATTCTTTGTTCATATGAGCTTGTTCTTGACGTGTACAGGTAGAAATTTTGAAATGTAAGGAAACAGCCTGGGCAGACCGATACTGAATTTGAGAGGGTAAAGCAAAATAATTTTGATAGTTGGATATGGGCATTAAAGACTGAGACAGCATATGAAGAACTTAGGGAAATAATTCTCTTGGAAGAATTTAAAATTTCAGTTCCTCCTGTAGTTAAAGCCCATTTTGATGACCAGAGGGTTAAAATGGCTATATAGGCAGTGGAGATGGCTAACGATTATGAGCTGGTCCATAGACCCAAACCCTTTTTCCGTCCCCCGCACAAACCCGAGAGGGATAGAAGATGGGAAGGTGAAATGAAGGTGAATAGTCAGGGTAGAAAAGGAACAGCTGGGAATTCCCCAAAACCTCCTCCTCAGACCAGAAAGGAAGATACTAAGGGTGGAAGTGACATTTGAAAGCCTAAGTGTTTCCATTGTAACAAGGTGGGACACCTTCAGGCAGATTGCTGGAAACTAAATGGGAGGTCTAATGCAGTAGTATGAATGTCTAAGGAATCCTCAGGAAAGTCTATATCAGAAAAGGAAATGGTGGTTATAACTGTAGCATTGGTACAGGTGAAATGTGTTCCCTCAGAACCTACAAGAAAGGGGGAGAGGGTTCAGGATAGCCCAGAGAATTCTTCTTTGATTGCCGGTGAAGGAAGTTGGGCTATGAGAGACTCTGGATTTTTTTTTCTCAAAGGGAGAAGTGTTCCCATACTCCTCCAACAAAATAAATAAACTGATCAAAATTTTGAGAGCTACTGGGGCAGATCAATAATTGATAGTGACTGGTGATACAATTTGTGTTCCAGATAGTTTTATCAAGGAAAACTTATTATTAAGAGGTATTAATGGAATTTATGAACCTGTTTCTCTGTGTGAAATCAATTAACAAAGTTACTTCATAAGTGGGATTGTTATGGTGGTCATTATCCATAAATTACCTATTGAGAGGGCAGATCTTATGCTGGGTAATGATTTGGCTAACGGAGACAGTAATGTGGCAACACATGTATTGCAACAGGTGGTCGATCATGCTGATCTTACCCAACTTCAGAAAAGTACTGTGGCCGAAAATGAAACACTTATTGCCGCTAACAAGCAACTGAAGGAAAATCTGATTAATGTAGGAAAGCAAATGTAATGTATAAAACAGGAGTTTGCTAATGAAACATGAGAATTGGTAAGAACAATTGAGCATCAAACACAGAAAGTAGAACACTTGACTGAGGACTTGAAATGCCTAAATCATATGCTTGTTGAAGTAAATTTAACAAAGGTCAATCTTCAGTTACAACTTGATGAAGTCGTTATGAAGTATCATGAAATCGTTATGAAGTATCATGGAAAATGCCTTGAACAAGAAAAGGGATTGTTAGTAAATCAGAATAATTGGTTGAATGCAGAATGAAACACCAAAGCTAATGAGCTGTTAGAATTTTGTCATGAAAAGAGCAATGGGATTCTTGAATTTAAGCTGGAAGAAATAAAACAGGAGATGTGTGGTATGGAGTGCCACAGTTCTGAAGCTGTTCTTGTGACTATAAGTTTCTTGTGAATTGTGGTCCAGTTGAGCAAAGAACTGAGCCAAGTAACATTACTGATTTATCAACCTCAGTAATGGGCAGTACAAAAGCAACTGAAGTGCCCACAGAATTGAAAGTTAAGAAGGGTCAACAAAAAGGACTGAACATGCAAAATGACCTTTCCAGGTCAATGACCAGACACATTGATTTACAAGTGCTTCCCAGTGCTAAAACACAAGATATAGCAGCTGGAATCCAGGCAAGTGGACAGTTTGCAAAAGACCATTCAAAGACAAATCATAACAAATCTATGAAGACACATTCTGGTTGTCTTGTTACATTTATGGACCTTGTTTTGCTTAAATCTTTGTAAGTATGTGATATAACATGTATAGTTGTGAAATGAGGTGAAAAGTTTTTCTGTATAGACTGTAATAAGTTATTTGTTAGAGGCTTATGATAAGTTTGTGTGAGGTGGATATAAGGCCATTGTAAAGAAACCTTCACTGTTGTGAAGCTTTCTTTCTTTCAAGGAACAGGTGTTAGGAACTTGGGATAGCTTTAATTAAGTTATGTGTGTATTTGTGTCTGTTAGGAATAAGCTGTAGCTTTAAGCTTAATTTAATTTATTATTTTTCGTTTGTGTGTGGTAAGAAAGGGGAAACCTGGGTTTTCATTTCACTTCAGAATGTTGCCTGCAAATCTGTGGGTTTGTTTGTATACCTGCATTTTAATGAGGTTTTACAGCCCTTGAAGTGTTTTAGGGATGTTAAAACAAAGTAGGGAAAACTGTGCTGTTGGGCCCCTTGTTGCTGGGCAACAGAGGCAGAGAAACAAAGTAGTTTGAGTTCAGTTAGTGATGATGCTCTAAGCTGAAAGAGGTAGTTTAAGTCTCTCTCTAGCTGGACATACTAGCAGATTGCTGGGGAAAATAAGTCTCCGAATCTTAGATGAATTGCTCTAAAGTTAAAGTAACAGTGAATTTCAAGTAAATCTGGATCTCAAGGGATATACCAAGTTGTCAACAGTCTACTGGGAGAGGGAACTGCAGGGAGCAGGTCCTAAAGGGAAAGGAGAAAGTTCCCAAGAAGACCTTTAAGTTAAGTCAAAATAGAAGGACAGGGATCTGGAACAAGATCCTGTTCAGTAAAGCTAAAGTAAGGAGCAAAGGAAAAGGCTCTGAATTAAAGAGAGAAAGCTGCGGGGAGCAGAATCAAGGCAAAGTAAGCATGCCAGAGGTCAGAAATCCAAGAAGACAGCCAAAGGTTGGTGAGTCCTTACTACAGGCCTGTGATGCAGTAATGTTCTGTTGGCATTGCTGAGTATCTGAGAGAGAGTGCATGGAAGGTGAAGCTTGAATGCTCGTCGCGATCCAGGGGAAAGGAACATCAAAAGGAAAGGTTGAAACCCTGGAAGTGGAGACATGTGGAAGATGACCAAGTGAAAGCATTGTTTGGGAAAAGATTCCAAAGCAAGTTCTTTGTGTGTTGAGATTGAAAATCCTTGTCTGAAAGATTGAACATCCATGAGACCGATTGACTCATGGTGTGACAAGTGTCTGGGGAGAGATGATGGGAAATTCATAGCATCAGTTTGGGGAACTTAGTTTCAGAGTATGGTGTGCCTGATCACTATTGGTTTGCATGGACTGTGTACTTACTGTGAACATGAGAGTATAAGATTGATTTTTGTGACTTGTGTTATTCTTACAAATATATCTATAAATGTATGGTTGTGGGTGAAGGAGTAGTGTAATATAGTTAATCTTTTTCTTGTTTAATAAATGTTTTATTCTTTTGTTAAAAGTTCATTAACAGATGCCTGTGGCTCTGTTCAGTAGTCATCCTTCACGTTTCAAAACAAAAAATAGAAGTTAGGATCCAACAAGCCAGGTTCCACCCAGGGATCTGACTTGTCCAGTCGTGACATCAGCTGGGATCATAACAATACTCATCACCATTTTTCTACATACTGCCCCATCACAATTATAATCTGAGCCCTCTGCAGTGGAACTCGTATGTGTTCTTCCTCTGGAAAACTGGTGCATGTGTTTTCCTTGCTCCCTGCCCTGGCTTTAGGCCACTTATATTCAGTGTCCCACCACATCCAGACACTGTCCCTAAGCTATCCTCTAAACTACATACAGTGTCAGTATCTGAGCACATGGTTGCTACTGTGATGTAATGGTATTTCTTCTTTCTAAATGTCTTCCTGTTCTTCTGTCTCTTGATCCTTCATCACTGCCTAGTCAGGTTGCAGTGCTTGGGCATCTGAAAAGACAAAGGCACCAAGGTAAGAGTATAGTGAGTGGAGGAGGGAAATAGGAGGTTCATAGACCATGAACATCTTGTAAATTAGAAGAGATTGTGGGCTGATGGGCAAGTGGGATTGAGAAGGAGGATTAGCTATCAAGATACCATAATCTCGGATGATATCAACTCCATCACTATCCATGATCTCATTGATGGCCACACCAATCATGGTGTAATGATCCCCTTCCTCTGAGAGCATACAGTCCTGCCTGTCCCTCTCCACTTAGTTCTTGTTGCCTCTGGTTATATGTCATCATGTCCTGCAGAGAGGGATGCATGTCAATAAGTGTGGTGCAATGTATTTAGGTCATGATACTGTTGTGGATGAGTGACTATCAGTGTCTTCAAGCATGAGATGTGGATGTGAGACTTTCAACAGTGTTGTGAGGGTAAGGGGAAGCTATGAATATGAGGAATATGAATAATAGAGCATGTTGGTAGGTAAATGACGGGGGATGTGGTGCATTGAGCTGTGCCTGAGACCAATGGTGCAGTTGGTGGGATATGACATTTAAAGATACATTTGGAGAGATGGTGATGTAGTGGCAATGTCACTGGTCTAGTAATCTAGAGGTGTAAGATAATGCTCTGGAAATGTGGGTTCAAATCCCACCATGTGGAGCTAGTAGAATTTAAATTCAATTAATAAAATATGGAATTGAAATCGAGTCTCAGTGGTGATAAACATTAATAATGGTGACCATGAAACTATGATTGGTTGTTGTTAAAAATCTATCTGGTTCAGTAAAGCCCTTTAGGGAAGGAAATCTGCTGCCATTATCTTGTCTGGTCTACATGTGTCTCCAGAACCACAGCAATGTGGTTGATTCTTAACTGCCCTTCGAAATGGTCTTGTAACCTAATCAGTTCAAGGGCTACAAATGCTGCCTTGCCAGTGATGTCCACGTCCCATCAAAGATTTTTTTTAATTCACTGACCTTGACATCTCATGTGAGGTCCTCAAACTTCTTTCAGCACTGCATCCAGGTCTTCAGGACATTGACTTCTGCAGTTATCTGGTTCCATTGCCTTTGCAGCTTCTGGCTGGAGGACCTCTTTCCCGCTCTCCACCTGCTTCATCAAAATATCTAGCATAGCTCCAGAAAACCTTGGAGCATGCTTTTGTCCTTGCTGCACTATAATTCACTCTTCTTCTTGCTCAGCCACACTGCCACAAACAGTTTCAGCATCTGCTCCAACCAGAATGCACTTCCCCTTTAACAGATGAATGCTGACTTTAAGTAGTGCAGGTTAGCTAAAGTGGTGCGAGCCTCACTTGAACTTAGTTCACTTGCTGAAGTGTGTAGCCATTCAACAGCATGTTTAGCCTGGCTGCACGCAGTGATCATGCAAATAAACAGCAGTATCAAGTTGACGTGATGCCTGCATTGGAAGCAAGGCTGCACGTTGATTGTGCATTGCGATTCCAGCGCACTTTCTCGGCACTGATTCAATTTTGGACTCTGATCTTGAAGCATTTTTGGACCTTGTAGTAATTGAAGGCATAGCCTTCCCTACTGCCTATCAGGGGTCATGTGATGGTAGTTGGAGGTTCTGACCAATGAGCCCAAAGCATGGATAATCAGGGGGGCATGGCTTTCTTGGCAAGGGCCTGGTTCAAGCATGTAGCTTCTGAAAATATCCTTTGTAATAAAGTTATCTGTTCCATTTAGAAACCTGTCCAGTACGTCAGGCCATTAAATTTGGAGAAGAGGGTAAAATAACTCTGACGCTGCACCTCACCTTGTGAATGTGAGTACATCAAATCTTAAGAAAAAAGAAAAGAATACTCACCAGTCATGCCACACTTCAGCAGAATCGATCCTGGAAGACTGGAGCCAGTATGTGGAGCATATTGATTTTTATTTTGTGGCAACCGAAATTACCATGGAGGAGAAGCAGAAAGCAATCCTTGAGTGTATGTGCAAGGCATACAATCTCATCCGCAGCCTGACAGCCCCAATTGTGCCCAATTCTAAGACCTTTAATGAATTAGTAGACCTCGTGAAAACTCATTACCAGCTGGAGCCATCTGTAACAATGCCGAGGTTTAAATTTAATTCCAGAGTAAGAGCCTCGGGAGTGTCCATCGCAACCTATATAGCGAAGTTGAATCAGTTGACTGAAGCCTGCGACTTTGGGCACACACTAAGTAATATGTTGCAGGACCGATTAGTTTGTGGAGTTCATGATGACACCATTCAGTGCCCTTTATTCACAAAGTCAACATCAATTTGAAGGGCACCTTAGAAATAGCGCTAGTAATGGAAAGCGCTGCGAGAGACTCGTAGGCTTTACAAAACGTACAACATGGCATTATGTGGGGTGGAAACCTACTGCCAGTCATGGCGTGAAAACCAGAGACACAGCAATGAAGCAAGAGACAGCCTCTGCTCCTAGAAAATGGAAAGGCCTAGAAGAAACATTTCAGCAACGACGCTGAGGTTAATCTGTTATAGATGTGGGAGTGACTATGTACCGGACTCCTGCAGATTCAAGGAGGCAGAATGCCATTACTGCCATAGGAAAGGCCACATTATAAAGCATTGCAGAGCAAAATCTAAACGGCCCATAAGGCAGCAAACCAGTAGCTATACTATAGAACAGAGAATAAATCAGGAGATAATAAGGGCAGTAAAAAAGGCAGTATATTAATCATGGGTGACTTTAATCTTCATGTAGATGGGGAAAATCTACAGAGGTAGACACAAGCAAGAATTCATAGTGTATTTGGGACAGTTTCTTAGAACAATATATTGTGAATCCAACCAGGGATCAGGCTATTTTGGACCTGGTAATGTGTAATGAGGCAGGTTTAATAAGTGACCTCATAGCAAAGGATCCCTGAGGAAACAGTGACCATAATATGGTAAAATTTAGCATTTAGTTTGAGAGTGCAAAACTTGAGTTAGAAACAACTGTGCTAAACTTAAATAAGGGTAATTACAAAGGAATGAGGGCAGAGTTGGCTGGAGTGGATTGGGAAAGCAGTTTACCAGAAAAGACGGTTGATGAACAATGGCAGATGTTTAAGAAAATAGTTCATGACACACAACAAAACTATATCCCAGCGAGGAAGGAGTCAAGGAATGGGATAAACCAACCATGCTTAACCAAGGAAGTTAAGGACAGTATCAAATTGAAAGAAAAAACATGCAATGTGTCAAAGATTAGTGATAAGCCAGAGGATTGGGAACATTTTAAAAACCAACAAAAGATGGCCAAAAAATAATAGAGGGAGAAAATAAACTGAGGGTAAACTAGCAAGTAATATAAAAACAGACAATAAGAGCTTTTTTAAATATATAAAATGGAAGAGAGGGGCCAAAGTGTACATTGGCCCCTTAGAGAATGAAGCTGGGAAATAATGGGAACCAGGAAATGGCAGAGGCATTGAATAAATACTTTGCTTCAGTTTTCACAGTCGAAGATACTAATAGCATTCCAAAAATGCTAAATAACGAAGGGGAAAAATGTGGGGAGGAAATAAATACAATAACTATCACTGGAGAAAAAAATACTAGGGAAACTAATGGGGCTGAAGGCTGATCAGTCCCTTGGACCTGATGGGTTGCATCCTAGGGTATTAAAGGAAGTAGCTACAAAGATAGTGGATGCACTGATAGTAATCTTCCAAGAATCCTTAGATTCTGGAAAAGCCCCAGAGGATTGGAGAATGGCCAATATAACACCCTTATTCAAAAAGGGACGGAGACCAAAACAGGAAACTATAGGCCAGTTAGCTTAATATCTGTCATTAGGAAAATGTTGGAGTCTATTATAAAGGGTGTATAGCAGAGCATTTCAAAATACATAATCTAATCAAGCAGAGTCAGCATGGCTTCATGAAGGGGAAATCACGCTTAACAAATTTATTAGAATTCTTTGAGGAGGTAACAAGCAGGATAGATAAAGGGGGAACCAGTAAATGTAATATATTTGGATTTCCAATAGACATTCGATAAGGTACCGCACATAAGGCTACTTAATAAGGTAAGAGCCCATGGAGGTAGTATATTAGCATGGATAGAGGATTGGCTAATAGAAGACAGAGAGTTGGGATATAGGGGGCATTTTCAGGATGACAGCCTGTAACAAGTGGAGTGCCACAGGGATCAGTGATGGGGCCAAAATTATTTACAATATATATTAATGGCTTAGATGAGGGAAATGAATGTACTATTGCCAAGTGTGTGGATGACACAAAAATAGGTGCAAAGGCAAGTGGTGAGGATGACACAAGGAATCTTCGGAGCAATATAGACAAGTTAAGTGAGTGGGCAAAAACTTGGCAGATAGAATATAATGTTGGAAAATGTGAAGTTATGCACTTTGGCAGGAAGAATAGAGGAGCTGAATATTATTTAAATAGAGAAAGACTGCAGAAGGCTGTAGCACAGAGGGATTTGGGAGTCCTCATGCATGAATCACATAAAACTAACATACAAGTTCAACAGGTAATAGGGAAGGCAAATGGAATGTTGGCCTTTATTTCAAACGTAATAGAGTATAAAAATAGGGAAGTCTTGCTATAACTATAGAAAGGCACTACTTAGACCACACCTAGAATACTATGAACAATGTTGGTCCATTTATCTAAGGGAAGACATACTGGCATTGGAGGCAGTCCAGAGAATGCTCATTAGGTTGAATCCAGGGATGGGAGGATTTTCTTATGAGGGGAGGTTGAGTAGGTTGGGCCTGTACTCATTGGAGTTCAGAAGAATGAGAGGCGACCTTTTTGAAACATATAAGGCTCTTAGGGGGCTTGAAAGGGTAGATGCTGAGAGGTTGTTTCCCCGTGTGGGAGAGACTAGAACCAGAAGACATAATCTCAGAATAAGGGGGTGCCCATTTAAAACCGAGATGTGGTGGAATTTCTTTTGAGGGTAGTTAATCTGTGGAATTCTTTACCGCAGAGGGCTGTAGAGGTTGGGTCGTTAAGCATATTCAAAGCTGAGATAGACAGATTTTTTTAATCAGTAAGGGAATCAAGGGGTATGGGGAAAAGGCAGGAAAGTGGAGTTGAGGGTTATCAGATCAGCCATGATCTCATTGAATGGCGGAGCAGACTCAATGGGCCGAGTGGCCTACTTTTGCTCCTACGTCTTATGGTCTTATGTTGAGCCTATGAAAGACTCTATAATAATGTTATAACAGCTTTCATGAATATGGCATAAATGTCAAAATCTACCCAGTCGCTGTATCTTTTCCTACTTTTCGACATTTTCAGCTTGTGCAGTCACTTTGCTATATCTATCAGTGAGAATCCTGGAATAGTCGATTCCTGATGCATAATAAGGTGTACTGTGCAGAGGAAGCACCCACCCCCATTCCAAATGCAATTTTCTGCACATTTTGGTTCTGGATGTGGGTTCTAACTGAAATTCTGATTCCTTGCCCTCAGCAAACATCCTCCCCCACAACACTTCATAATTCCCTATCAGGGGTCTGAATTCCTGAGCTAAAATCCTCAGGATCAATTAGAAATTATTGGATGTTTCCAAATAGAAATTAAGATGGAAGAACAAGCTACAGGGAATCATTTGCACTATAAAATATACGGGGTACATAAACAAAAATTGTTTACACTACTGTATGTACATCAGAAAAGGCCAAAGCAGATTGAATGTTTTAAGTTGGGTGATTTCTGCACTGAAATTAGCTAGAAGCTCATTGATTGAACACCTACACTGGGGCCACAGAGGTTGTCATACATTTCCATTTTCAAACAGAAATCATGAACTCCAAAATATCAACACCCAAGTGTTATAGAAATTCTCAGCCTTTAGAGCAAAATAAGTCTGGGAGCAAACAATTCATTCCTGTTCTTGGGCTTTGTCTATCGAATTATTTTTTTCAAGCTACCCTTGCTCATTTCTTGATCATTGTTTATGCATTGGAGCTCACTATATTCGAAATGGTATCACAAACCATTCAGAATCTGGCACACAAGGAGAGAATGCTCCTACAAATTACAAGAAGCTTTAAATAAAACTGGATGGTTGAGCTGAAGTCTTTTATGCAATTTGCAATGAAGCATAATGCAGAGAAACAACCAGCCCATTTGTGGGAATTGCTGAAGAAATTCAAAGCTGATAAAATGCCACTGACTTTTGCATTAAATCTTTTCTGCTCTAAAATTGCTTTGAGCACAGTGATTGTGTAATATTCTACAGTGAAGTTCTTGTAATATCACTTCCAATTTGTCAGTCCAAGTATACTAACAAAATGCAGGATATAGCAATAACACATTTTCACTGCAATAAGATGTACGGATAAAATTGATCAACACCACCAGGATTGAATGGAAAAAATGGCGAATCAGCAGCCCATTTTACACCGTACCTTAATTTCTTTTTCGTTTCAATGGAAAAGGAAATCGGCAACATGTCAAAATAAAGGCAAAATACTGCAGATGCTGGAGATCTGAAATAAAATCAAAAGTGCTGGAAAAACTCAGCAGGTTTGGCAGGTTCTGTGGTAAGAGAAACAGAGTTAATGTTCTGAATCCAATATGACTCTGCTTGGAACAGAAGAGAGGTAGGAATGTGATGGGTTTTATGCTGTTGAAAAAGGGAGGAGGGTCAGATGGAACAAAAGAGAAGGTCAGGGATAGGTTAGAGGGCAAGGGAGATTAAATGACAAAGATGTTGTGGAACAAAAGGCAAAGAAAGTGGTAATGGTAGAAGTAAAGAAACAAAGCATTGGCCCAGAGTAGGTTTTCATTGCAGAATAAAGATCAGCAAAAGCAAAAGCGTAAGAACAAGATACAGACTGGCACTTGGAAATAAAAAATCAAAATGGAGGTCAGAGTTCATGGCCTGAAATTGAACTCAATGTTGACTCCAGAAGGCTGTAAAATGCATAACTGGAACTTCCAAATCACTTTATTAAATATATAATTTCCCATCAAATTTACTACTGGCTTTTTTTGGATAATTGTACACCTGAAGCAGGGTGACCAAATCTCATGGAGGAAAATAAGGGACACTGTGGCATCAGGGTCTGTTAGAGCTGGGTGGGTTGCTGCCAGAACTGAGAGAGTAGGTGGGGGACAGGGGGTGTGTGGCTGCCAGATCAATGAGAGGACAAGAATGGAAGGAGAGTGGTAACTGCGGAAAGCAAGATTTAAAGGCCCAAATTACATGAAAAACAGTGTCCCAATTGCATGCAACCCAGGACACAGGAGAGTGGGCCCAATTACAGGACAATCCTGTAAAATAAGGGCCAGTTTTTTGCCTGCCATGCTTTTTTATTTACCTGCAGGCTTCTTCTGTGGTCTCCAATGGCCCTCTTAGAGCCTGAAAAAGTAGTCAGAGTTAAAATCTGTCTACTTGCCACCAATTTCAGAAATAGGGCCGGAAATAAGTCCAGGAGCTTAATTTTATAATTGAAATGAGGCTTCCAATCCTTTCATGCACAGCCATGTTCACCTACCAAACATGGTCCTGCTGTTATTAGCAGTGGCCTAACCACACATGTGAAATGGATGTGAAAATTGATACTGGGGCTGGATTTTTAATCACTTGATGCCTGGATCATTTCTGGGTCCTGATCTTGCATCGCATTAGTGTCAGGGACAGTCAATGGCAGTCAGAGGTGGTCTCCCTCCAATGCCTGGGCAACCTGCTCCTCTGGAGTGCCCCCTTCATCTTCCTCTTCCTCCTCTTCTTCTTCCTTGCCACCCTCCTCAGAGGAAGAATGGCATTCCAGGTCCTCCGTTTTATACAGCTACAGGCCTCTTTGGATAGTCATGTTGTGCAGCATGTAGCACAATATGAGACACTCTGGTTGGCTCATATTGGAAGTCACCACCCTACTTGTCAAGACAATGGAAGTGCTTCTTCAAGCTGCCAATGGTCTGCACAATGCAGGCTCATGTCAGTAGATGGCTTTGGTTGTAGCACTTCTCTCCGTCTGTTTCTTGGTGCTGGACAGGCATCAGGAGCCACCTCTTCAGAGGATAACACTTATCCCCCAGCAGTCACCCAGAGTCTAGACATTGGCCTGAAGAGGTGTGGTATCTGGGACTCTTGAAGTATAAAGGCATCATAGCAGCTGCCCAGGAACTGGACACAGACCTGCAAGATGTGCTTCCTTGTGGTCACAGAGCAGCTGGACATTCATTTAGTGGAAGACTTTTCTCTTCTGGAATTCAGTCGGTGCCTCAATGGCAGCCTAGCTACAATTAATGACTTTCTGGGCCTGAGGAAATCCATTGATTGTGACAGAACCCAATGCCCTCTGTGCCTGTGATGGCCCATCTGTTTCAAAATGGATGTATTCCCCGACTCTCTTGAATAAGGCATCCAGGACCTGCCTGATGGATAATGCCTATGAGGAGGATAGTGTAATACTTAAAAAGGACATAGACAAGTTAGTGGAATAGGTGGACAGGTTGCAAATGAAGTTCAATGTAGAGAAATGTGAAGTGATTCGTTTTGGTCGGAAGAACATGGAGCGACAATGTAAAATAAAGGTAGAATTCTAAACAGGGTTGAGGAGCAGAAGGATTTGTGTATAAATGTACATACATCATTGAAGGTGGCAGGACAGGTTGAGAGAGTAGTTACTAAAGCATACAGTATCCTGGATTCTATTAATAAGGGCATAAAGTAGAAGAAAAAGGAGGTTATGTTGAATTTGTATAAGCCACTAGTTCGGCCTCAGAGTATTGTGACCAGTTCTGGGTGCCGCATTTTAGGAAGGATGTGAAGGCATTGCCGAGAGTGCAGAAAAGACTCACAAGAACGGTTCCATGGATGAGGAACTTCAGTTATGAAATTTGGAGAAGTTAGGACTATTTTCCTTAGAGAAAATAAGGCTGAGAGGAGATTTGATAGAGTTTTACAAAATCATGAGGGGTCTGGGCAGAGTGGATAGGGAGAAACTGTTCGCATTTGTTGAAGGATAGAGAATGAAAGAGCACAGATTTTAAGTAATTAATAAAAGAAGCAAAAGTGATATGAGGAGAAACTTTTTCACACAGCAAGTGGTTAGGGTTTGGAATGCACTGCCTGAGACCGTGGTGGAGGCAGGTTCAATCAAAGCATTCAAAAAGAAATTAGACTGTTATCACAGAATCAAAAACAGTGCAAAAGGAGCCCTTCAGCCCATTGAGTCTGCACCGACACGTGAGAAATACCTGACCTACCTACCTAATCCCATTTATCAACGCTTGGCCCATAGCCTTGAATGTTATGATGTGCCAAGTGCTCAACCAGGTACTTTTTAAAGGATGTGAGGCAACCCGCCTCCACCACCCTCCCAGGCTGCACATTCTAGGCTGTCACCACCCTCTGGATAAAAAAGTTTTTCCTCACATTCCTCCTAAAACTCCTGCCCCACACCTTGAACTTGTGTTATCTGAAAAGGAAGAATGTACAGGGTTATGGGGAGAAGGTGGGAGAATGGCACTAGGTGAATTGCTCATTCGAAAAGCTGGTGCAGACATGATGGGCGTAATGGCCTCTTTCTCTGCCGCACCAATTCTATGATGCTATGAAATAAGCCTGGGCTAGGGTGAGTGCCAGTAAAAAGTTTTAAGATGCTGAGATGAAAAGCAGGGAAGAAGGGAAAAGAAGTGGCAGATGAGGGACATATGACAAGAGGCAGGTAGAGAAACACAGATGCAGAGCAAGGTTATGATTGAAGCAAAAATAAAAGCAAAAAACTGCGGATGCTGGAAATCCAAAACAAAAACAAAAATACCTGGAAAAACTCAGCAGGTCTGGCAGCGTCTGCGGAGATGGACACAGTTAACGTTTCGAGTCCGAATGACCCTTCAACAGAACTAAGTAAAAATAGAAGAGTGGTGAAATATAAGCTGGTTTAAGGGGGGGAGGTGGGACAAGTAGAGCTTGATAGGCCAGTGATAGGTGGAGATAACCAAAAGATGTCACTGACAAAAGGTCAAAGAGGTGTTGAAGGTGGTCATATTATCTAAGGAATGTGCTAATTAAGTGTAGAAAGCAGGACAAGCAAGGTACAGATAGCCCTATTGGGGGTGGGGTGGGGTGAAGGAATCGAAAAAGGCTAAAAGTTTGAGATAAAACAATGGATGGAAATACATTTAAAAATAATGGAAATAGGTGGGAAAAGAAAAATCTATATAAATTATTGGAAAAAAAAGGGGGGGATCAGAAAGGGGGTGAGGATGGAGGAGAGAGTTCATGATCTAAAATTGTTGAACTCAATATTCAGTCCGGAAGGCTGTAAAGTGCCTAATCGGAAGATGAGTTGCTGTTCCTCCAGTTTGCGTTGAACTTCACTGGAACAATGCAGCAGGCCAAGGATGGACATGTGGGCATGAGAGCAGGGTGGAGTGTTGAAATGGCCAGCGACAGGGAGGTCTGGGTAATGCTTGCGGACAGACCGAAGGTGTTCTGCAAAGCGGTCACCCAGTCTGCATTTGGCCTCTCCAATGTAGAGGAAACCGCATTGGGAGCAGTGAATGCAGTAGACTAAATTGAGGGAAGTGCAAGTGAAATGCTGCTTCGCTTGAAAGGAGTGTTTGGGCCCTTGGACGGTGAGGAGAGGGGAAGTAAAGGGGCAGGTATTGCACCTTCTGCGGTTGCGTGGGAAGGTGCCGTGGGAGGGGGTTGAGGTGTAGGGGGTGATGGAGGAGTGGACCGGGGTGGCTCAGAGGGAATGAACCCTACAGAATGCCGCCAGGGGAGGCGAAGGGAAGATGTTTTTGGTGGTGGCATCATGCTGGAGTTGGCGGAAATGGCGGAGGATGATCCTTTGAATGCGGAGGCTAGTGGGGTGATAAGTGAGGATAAGGGGGACCCTATCATGTTTCTGGGAGGGAGAGGAAGGTGTGAGGGCAGATGCGCGGGAGATGGGCCGGACACGGTTGAGGGCCCTGTCGACCACCGTGGATGGAAAACCTCGGTTAAGGAAGAACGAAGACATGTCAGAGGAACTGTTTTTGAAAGTGGCATCATAAGAACAGATGCGACGGAGGCGAAGGAACTGAGAGAATGGGATGGAGTCCTTACAGGAAGCGGGGTGTGAGGAGCTGTAGTCGAGGTAGCTGTGGGAGTCGGTTGGCTTGTAATGGATATTGGTGGACAAGTCTATCACCAGAAGCAAGTTCAGAAAGAGGAAGAGGGGGAGAATATATGGGAAGAGGGATATAAATGGCAATAAATGAACTGCCAGGAAGTAAAACTATCGGCCTAAAAGTGAATAGGAAAACATCAGATAAAATGTAATTGTTTTTTAAAAAGACAGTAAATTAGAAATATTGCAAATAAGGGAGAAACAAATTTGGGCAAATGAACAAAAAATGAAAATGATAGTAAATGTATTTTTTTAGTCATTTACAGGATGTGGGCATTGCTGGCCAGGCCAGCATTTATTGCCCATCCCTAATTTATCTTGAACAGGTGGTGGTTATCTGCCTTCTTGAACCGCTGCAGTCCATGTGGTGTAGGTACACCCACAGCACTGTTAGGAAGGGAGTTCCAGGATTTTGACCCAGCCACAGTGAAGAAATGGCAATATATTTGCAAGTCAAGATGGTGAATAGCTTGGAGGGGAACTTCCAGGTGGTGCTGCTCCCATATATCTGCTGCCCTTGTCCTTCCAGGTGGTAGAGGTAGTGGGTTTGAAAGGTGCTGCCTGGGGAGCCTTGGTGAATTTCTGCAGTGCATCTTGTAGATGGTACCCACGGCTGTCACTGTATGTCGGTGGTGGAGGGGGTGAACGTTTGTGGAAGGCCTGCCAATCAAGTGGGCTGCTTTGTCCTGGGTGGTGTCATGCTTCTTGAGTGTTGTTGGAGCTGCACTCATCCAGGCAAATGGAGAATATTCCATCACACTCCTGACTTGTGCCTTGTAGATTGTGGACAGGCTTTGGGGAGTCAGGAGGTGAGTTACTCCGTATAGGATTCCTAGCCTCTGACCTGCTCTTGTAGCCACAGAATTTATTTATTTTACATTATTCATGATTACCCTCTCCAACAAAATTATTTTGATTTCAAAAACTGTAGGCTATCACCGTTAGTTTATTGTAAACTAATAGAAAATATAAAATAAAATCAGAAAACGCCGGAAATACCCAGCAGCATCCATGGAGAGAGAATTTGTGTTTCAGGTCGATCATCTTTCATCAGAACATTAAAAAGTATGAAATTCCTGAATCTGCAGCTTTCTTTTCGTTTTCCTGCTGTTCTCAATCTTTTATATTAATCACAAACAGCTCTGAAGAAGGGTCACATGGACTCGAAACATTAACCCTGTTTCTCTCTAGACAGATGCTGTCAGACCTGCTGAGCTTTTCCACCATTTTCTGTTTTTATTTCAGATTTCCAGCATCTGCTGTATTTTGCTTTTAACTGAGAAACAGCTGTTGTCTGCAATGTACCATGCAAACTTAGAGCAAGCTGACAAAATGAACGATAATAACTGAACTTAAAGGAAGACTGTTTCAGAATTGTTAAGAGTATGAAGTTGATTACTGGCAATGATAGTGATTGTCCGAGAGATTACTGTAGCATCCAGACATGAACGACAGCCTCAAAGGGAAAGTGACAGCCACCATTGTTTCATTGGGTGCCTTGAGGGTCTGTCGGAATGCCACACTTGCACGAGCCTTCTAATAATTTGCTGAGAATATTTGGTCTGCAATGATCGACCAGAAGCTCTCCTTCCAGACCAGAATTTCTTGAACAGCTGAAATGGACGAAACCCCTGTGGATCCACATTCTACACCAAATGGTGACGGTATGCCACAGCCACAGAGGAAATTTGTTCCTCTCAGGAGGTGGACCATGTCCCCAACTGATTATTTTAGATCTGTTTAAATACTTCATTATAAATTAACATCTGATATTTCAGACAATCATGAAATTATGGACTAGCATACATTGGCTAATATTACTTCCTAACTTTAAAACCCAGTTTTAGGGGTACATTTTTCTTGTTCATGCTTGGAAATCAAGCAGCACATGTGTGTGCCCCATATATGAAAATTGAGTTTGAAACATTACAAGGATAGATCTTGACAATCCGTGGTCTTGTAAAATGGCGATAATGAATTGACAGCCCATTTTACATCTCTCCCAGTTTATTTCTGTAATTTTCCATTCATTTAACTTGTGCTGGAAAATCAGGTGAGATGTTATCCTGTGAACTTCACCTCCTGATTTTTCTGTATGTGCTCCAACTATATGAAGCTTTACACTCAAATATTAAATAAGAAAGGCTGCTCTATAATGACCCAAATCACATATATTTTCAAGTTGATTTACACCAACTAGTTTTGGAAGTAGAATTGTAAAGTTATATTGTAATTTCTCCAAAGAAGCTAACACTTTCTCTCTGACCTGGAGTTATTTTGTAACATTGATGCTCAACAACAATCGTTTCCTTTTCTTTCCTTTTCAGAGAAGCAAGATATCAGTTTAAGATTCATTATTAGATACAAGCATGATTCATGCATAGAACTCCAGTGCTAAAAGATCCTTGACAATTTAATTATATAAGATTTCTGATTCCAGGCTTTTACCCAGGTTGCAGGTAATACTTTCAACTTCATTGGCTTTTTTTAATGGTTTGATTCAAGCTGCAGTAGAACATCTGGTATGTTCACCAGAACCAGTAATTGTATGGAAAGTTCTGGAATAAAATGTACTGTTAATTAAGCAGCAATTAGATCATTACTTACACAAAAAATTTTTTTGAAACATTTTTGTTTCAGTAGTGGATATGGTGGGGAGTACAAATGTTCAGGCGAGGTGTGAGTGTCCAACATTGACATCAAGGCTGCATTTGACCAAGTGTGTCATCAAGGATAAAAGCAAAATACTGCAGGTGCTGGAAACCTGAAACAAAAACAAAAATTGCTGGAAAAGCTCAGCAGGCCTGACAGCATCTGTGGAGAGAAAGACAGAGTTAACATTCCGAGTCTGTATGACTCTTCTTCAGGACTAAAGAGAAGTAATAATGTGGCGATATATATGGGGCAGAATTTTCTGCCTGTCGGGCGGGCGGGCCTGAACCAATCTCCGGAGGCCTGGGAGCCGATCCCCGCCTGAGAAGCGGGCCGCACAGCCATTTTACGTGGGCGGGCCAATTAAGGCCTGCCCAGCGTGACTTCTGATTGGAAGCGCCTTGCACTTCCTGTGCGGGCGGGCGGGGGGATTCCCCAAAAGCAAGAGTGCGCTCTTTCGCACATGCGCATGAAAGAGCGCACATCTCCCTGAGGCTAACTGCTGCCTCAGGGAGATCGCTAACACTTTGAAAGATATGAAAAATAGAAAAAAAAAATCCCTAATATATCCCCCTCATGTGACAATGTCACATGAGATGGGGCATGTTCATAATTTACATAATAACTTTATTAAACTTTTTAAAACCCTACATGAAACCTCAACCCGCTGGTGGATGAGGTTTCATGTTTTACCTATTTGCCGCCTGGGCTCCTGGCCTGCCCCCCAACCTAAAGGTTGGACGGGCAGGTCCTTTAATTGTATAATTGACCTTGTCAATGGCCTCAATTGGCCATTGACAGGTCGGCGGGGGCACAGCTGATTTTGCTGCGCCCCCGCCTTCCTGAAAATTTAAATGGGGCGGGGTGATGTCGGGGATTCAGCCTGACATCATCCCACGTCATTTTACGCATCGGCGAGCGGGCCTCGCCCCCTGCTCGCTGACGGCAAAATTCTACCCCATACTGTTTAAGGGGAGTGGAACAGCTGAAGCTGGATAGAAGGCCAGTGATAGGTGGAAGCAAAGGAGAGATTGCAAAAGATGTCATAAACAAAAGGTCAAAGGGGTGTTGTTGGTGATGCTGGCTAAAGGAGGTGCTAATGGTGACATTAAGAGTAGAAAGCAGAATGAGCAAGTTTATAGGTGGCCCTAGTGGGGGTGGTGTGGGGGAGGGGATGGTGTGGGAGGGCCATATTTCACAGCTGTGGGAGAGACCATATTTCACAGCTGCACTAGAGATTCATACGACGTATAACAGAACCTATTAAAGCTGGGCCTTCTAATGGATAACATTTTTCTGAGTGCTGGGGGCTCCTCTGTTTGGCTCTGCCACCTCCATCTCCACGTCTTCTTCTCTATCGATCTTGTTTCCATATTGACCAGCTCAGTAACATCAGGCAGCACTGTAGATCGTTGGTCAGCTGCTTCCCCGATGCCAATACCTTTCTTTATGAACCCCGTGTCAGTGCACAAAAAGGCAGATTGAGGGGACTGGAAGGGAAAAGACTGCAGCAATACCAGGATTGGCCATGCAGGCACCTTGCGCCAAATGTGCACCAGTGTTGGGCATCCAGATGGGTGTGGTCTCAGCCACATCCCTCCCTATTTCTTGTGTCTTTATGTACGGCTTGACAGGTGGAAATTCTCCATATATTGTCAGTGATGTCCTGTGGAATTTCATTTTGCGCAAAAACAAATCAGAAATGGAACAATGAATGCACATATAATGGATTTTCATTTTGAAAATGGGTATTTTTCCAGCTTGTGAACTTGGAATATTGCAAATTAAACACTAGTTCCACTCCCATAGACACAAGGCTGACAACTTAAATTTGTTCACTGCCCAAAAGTCACATTTAAATCAGAGATTATGAGATCTATAGTGTCAGAGTCCCAGTGTGGCCCTAATGAACCAGGGCAAGGGGCATGTTTGACTTCAGCCAGTCCCCAGTTCATGTTAACTGCTCCCAATAAATCACAACCAGCCATGGCCTAAAGTCGGCTGACAAAATCAATGGCAAAATGGTTTCTGGTTGGTTCTGGTTGACCATGAATGTGTACCGTTTATTCCAGTTAGGATTTTGGGCTGGTTTCAACTTACTTTTCCTCCTGGGAGGGCAGCAAGACAATATTAAATATAAAGAGTTTTGATCTTTCCAGGACAAAAGTCTGATTATTATGTTGTTAATAATCCCTAGCAAAATTGAAGTCAATGGGAATCATGGAGAAAACATTCCACTGTTTGGAGTCATGCCTAGCACAAAGAAAGATGATTGTGGCTGTTGGAGGTCAACTGCAGCAATGCCCTGGGGCTGAGATGATTGACCTCCAACAGCCACGATCTAGGATAATGTCCTAGGCCCCACCAACTTCTGCTGCTTCATCATTGAACTCCCCTCCAACATGAAGTCTGAAGTGGGGATGTTCCTTGATGATTGCACAATGTTCAGCACCATTCACAAATCCTCAGATACTGAAGTAGTACATGCCTGCATGTAGCAGGACCTGGGCAATGTTCAGGCTTGGGCTAATAAATAGATGTGAAATTCACACTACACAAGTGCCAGGCTATGACCATCTTCAACAAAAGAGAATCTAACCATCGTTCCTTGACTTTCAATGGCTTTACTACTGCTGAATCCCCCACCATCAACATTCTGCGGGGTTACCATTGACCAAGTACATAACTGAACTAGCTATATAAATACTGTGATTATAAGAGCAAGTCAGAGGCTGGGAATTTTGCGACCAGTAACCCACCTCTTGAACCCCCAAAGCCTGTCCACCATCCAAAAGGCAAAAATCAGGAGTGTGATGGAATACTCCCCACTTGCCTGGATGAATGCAGCTCCAACAACACTCAAGATGCATGACACCATTCAGGACAAAGCAGCCCGCTTGATTGGCACCCAATCCACCATCTTAAATATTCACCCCCTCCACCACTGATGCACAATGGTAGCAGTGTGCACCATCAACAATATACACTGCATTAACTCATGAAGGCTCCTTCAACAACACCTTCCAAACTCATATCTACTGCTTAGAAGGATAAGGGTAGCAGATGCATGGGAACACTACCGCCTGCAAGTTATCCTCCAAGTCACCATCCTGATTTGGAACAACATCACCGTACCTTCACTGCTGCTGGATAAAAAACCTGGAATTCCCCTCTTAACAATATTGTTGGTGCATCTATAGCAGATGGACTGCAGCGGTTCACGGAGGTGGCTCATCACCACTTTCTGAAGGGCAATTAGGGATGAGCACCAATGCTGGCCTAGCCAGCAACATCCATATCACATGAAAGAATTAATAAAAGGGGCTAAAATTCAATTGCACCATTGTTTGGTCACAGGTCTCACAAATTGTGGAGGCAGACACCACAAAAATGTTGTGCTGCCATTCACTTAAACACAACAAGGGGCCAACGTGTGTGAGGCTAGCATGTGTTGCAGCTAACCTCCAGTTCTTAAAGACATCTTAAAAGATAGCTGCATTGGTTAATTGAAGGCTGATAATGACTCATATTGATCCAGTCAAAGCAAAGAAACATGGAACACCAGGCCAGGGAGAGTGCTCCAAGTGGTGCAGATACCATGCTAGAGGCCCTAATATCAGACGTGGACTCAAGGAAGGAGGCAAAGATCCACAGGGGTTTAGGAGACCCTCATGCTCGACTCTCTGAAGGGAGAGAGAACAGTTAGCATGGAAGGTCCAGAGTCTGGCACACAGGGCTTGGCAGCAGTGTCAGAAGAAGTTTAATGACCTCACATGGGTAGTCAAGATCAGTGAATGCATCTTCACATCATCCTTCATACCCACTAAATCACTAACCTGTCACGCAGCTCAATGCATCATAACCTCATCACTCACTCAGCACTCTGAATACACGCCTAGCATTCACATATTCCACCTCAACCACACACAAAGATGCCAGCCTTACAACCTCTTGCTGTCTCCACATATCTCCAGCCATTCAGCTATGGCAGGCACATCACCCAAACAAAGAACCACACAATCATTGACATTCATTGTCTCTTGCAGACAAGGTTGTCTATAACAGGAGGGACAATTGGAGAAGCAAGGGCTGTGGGGCCACCACAGCTGCAATATACACTCAGCCCAACAGGCGAGATGAAACTCAGAATCATGGGGCCAGCAGCAACAAAACCTGTTACAACCATCAGCCTCAAGGCCATTAAGCATGAAGATGGGCAACTTCCTTATGTCCCTTCTTTATACCCTCCTTCTGACATCTGGTATGAAGCAAAAGCTGCTGATGGTGTGACCAAGGACCTCCTGCTTCCTTCCCCATCCCTCCCCTTCACCCCTACTCTCTGCTTCTGCTTTTATGCTTTCCGATATTCAAGGACTCCCAACTAGCCAGTTACAGCCCCCACAAGGAGGAGATAGAGCAAGCCCACACCAGTGATGAAGAAGAACAGTTACTTGATCTGATACTTGCAGCTCAGATATTGGCACTGGCTCAGATGAGGTCTTTGATAAGATAGCGTACAGAAGAACACTGATCAGCATGCACACTGAGACACTTGCTACATTGACAGGCTTGCAAGACAGTTCCTGTCATTGTCAATGGAGAAATCCAGCTCCAACATGAAACAGGGCTTTCCAGTAAATTGGAGCGATCCTTTCCTGTGGTGGATAGCACCATGACTGGCCTTGCAGACCCAGCTATGTAGCAACATCTGGTGGTTGCTGTCGCTGTTTCCACTGCAGCAAAGGCAGAAGCCACCCAACGTCTGAGTGCTTCAGTGGAAGCTCAGATGGAGGTTATGATATCTATGCTTGCTGCCACACAGGCTCAGGCTTCTGTCATGATGGCTGCCGATACATGTGTTCAAAGGGGCTTGCAAGTTCTCACAGGAGTCCAACTGTCTGCCCTTGAAAAGATAATTGCTAAGTTGTCACTCTGTGGGAGTGCTAGTGGAGCATGAACTTGCTCTTCTCCCTCAGGGTGACAGCATTGGTGTGCCCATCACTGCCACTCTTCCAGTACCCATACTGCTGCTGCCAAGGTGGTGCAGTCTATCACTTGGCCCTCAAGGCCTAGAGCTGCTTGAGGGTGTCCTGCAGTCTATAGCTTTGAATTTCAATAACCTTCCACCAGCCATGCTGCAGCCATTGGCGTAGCATGGCATAGGGAGCAAAGGACAGGAAAAGAACCAACAAAACAGACTCTCAGGGAATGATCAAAAAGGAGTGAAGCTGGAGGAGAAAGTTCATGGCCTGAAGTTGTTGAACTCAAGTCCAGAAGGCTGTAAAGTGCCTAATCGGAAGATGAGGTGCTCTTCCTCCAGTTTGTGTTGAGCTCACCCCTTTTTGATCCCCTTTTTTCAAATATTTATTTTTAAATTTTTAAATATATATATTTTTCCCACCTATTTCTATTATTATTATTTTAAAAATTTATTTCCATTCATTGTTTTATTCCCACCTTTTAACCTATTTCAATCTTTTCTCCCACACCATTCCCTCCCCCCACCCCACCCCCACCCGGGTCATCTGTCACTTGCTCATTCTGCTTTCTACTCTTAATGTCACCATTAGCACCTCCTTTAGGCAGTATCACCGCCGTCAACACCCCTTCGACCTTTTGTTTATGACATCTTTCGCAATCTCTTCTTTGACCCCACCTATCACTAGCCTTCTATCCAACTTCACCTGTCCCACCCCCTTAAAACAGTATATATTTCACCACATTTTTACATCCCTTTAGTTCTGAAGAAGTCATACGGACTCGAAATATTAACTCTGTCTTTCTCTTCACAGATGTTGTCAGGCCTGCTGAGCTTTTCCAGCAATTTTTGTTTTTGTTTCAGATTTCCAGCACCCATAATATTTTGCTTTTATCTTAGTACAAGAGCAAAAGTTGATTTTTTCTTTTATAATTGGATGTGCTGTTGGAAAAAAGATGTAATGGAAGGATTTTTAGTGGTGGCTTTTATTATTGGTTGGTGGCCAAAAGGATGCTGTGATCGTGTGTAAAGGTGGGAATAGTTGCAACAGTGACATTGGGAATTTTTCTCTCTCACTCTGTCTGATTACAAGGGATCCATGATGCCTTCTCCTTGTATTGCCTTGTTCCTCGTCCTCCTGTTCTTCCTCTTGCTCCTCCTCCCGAGTTGTCCTCCAGGTGTCTGGAGGTAATGGCCTTGCCCTCAAATTAGCAAATTGTGGGACACAGCAGACCAAAATAAGCTGGGAGACCAAGTCTGGCATGTACTATTGTGCTGCCCCAAGGATTCAAGGCATGGGAACTATGGTTTGAGGAGGCCGACTGTCTACTCGATGGTGTTACAAATGGCTCCGTGGTTCTCATTGTATGGTCAAACTGCTCTTGTGATGGTGTCATGGTGGGGTGTTGGGGAGGGGTGGTCATCAGCCACGTACACAGGCCTTAGTCTTGTTCCCTAGCAGCCAGTCTCTAGCTCCTTGAGGAAGGTCAAAGATGGTGGATGGGGCTGGCTACTGCAGGTTGAAAGCATTATGGGCACTGACAAAATGATCATCTTGGCAGGGCTGCATACCAACTGCCCTTGTGGCTCATGTATTTTACCCTGATGACATGGGCGTTCACAGAGCCATGTGTATAGTCAATGGTTCCCTGCATCATTGGAAATCCCTTTATCCTGGTGAAGCCACACGCCCTTTCTTTGTGCTTGCACCAAAGGATGTCTGGAGTAGATGGCCTCCATGACCTCCCGAATACTGAAATGGATGGCATATTGGGAAATGTTGTCAATGGCTCCCATTCCTGCCTGGTAGGACCCAGAGGCATAAAAATTGAGAATGATGGTGATCTTCACGATCATGGGGAGGATTGTCCTCATCCTGGTGTGTGGCCATAGGCTGGGTTGAAGGAAAGGGCACAGTTCAGTGACCACCTCCATGCTAAACATGAGGCAACTCAAACACTGCTGCTGAGTCAGGCGTTGGTAAAGAGAAGTGCTCTCAAAAAACAGTCACAGGGAAGGGCCTTCTGTGGAGCGACCACCTCCTCCTCCCTCTTTGCAAGGCTTCCCCTCTTTGCATCCTGTGCTTCAAGTTACTGGTCATGTTTCAGATGAAGGAGCATTGCAATAACAGACCCCATACTTGGGTCAGGTATTCCTCTGACCCCCTGACTGTATACTAGCCCTAAAAATAAAAGCAACTCAAAAACACAGGACTTTGCCTAGCTAAAGTAAATCTGAAGCACTTGACCTGAAACCTGTTGACTGTCTGGACCAAAGTCCATCCCATGGCTGAATGCTTGGTCTTTGTTGCAAATTTATTCAATGGACCTGCATGGTCCAAGTTTCAAAAATGGGCATCACATCAGCCAGTTGGGTCTAGGGACATCAGTTGCTTCTGGAACTTGCACAAATTCCCTTCACAAATCAGTGCTGCAAAGGCTGCGCCTGAAGTGGCTGGTGTTTCAGAATGCACACCCAGGAAGTCAATTAACCTCCATAGACAATTGGCTGTCTCCTGTGGTGCTATGGATCCGAATTCAATGCTCACTATGTTTTGTAACTTTAGGCGATGTTTATACAATAGAGGGATTCATGTCAAGGTTACTGGTTTCTGAATAAATCAAATTGCATTTTTATTAAATGATGTTCTGGGATTTTTACAGTTTCTTTGGGAATTAAGCTCTGTAGCTTTTTAATTGAATGTCATAAGCGAGGGTTCTTTATTATATTCTTTTAGATATTTGCAGTTTTTAATTTTTATTCCATAGAAGTTTTAAGCTGGGAATAGTCTGCAAGGTTTAAGAGTTGGAAGTGGATATTTGAGCGCTGAAATTCCTAAGTAGGGCTTTTCAGCATAGATCTGGTGAAGGGCAAAACTTGAGCCTGCCCCATGGAGGTGTCCTGGCCTCCTGGCATCATCCCTAATCCCAGGTTTTGGGCATTTGTATATTGCAAGAGTGTTCCTGTGCTATTTATAGTACACTGGAGGAAGATGTTGGTCATGCAACAGAATTCACTGTGATACCCGACATACGAGAGCCGAATAAAACTGAAGGAGTAAATGGCTACGGTGATATAAAAGCAAAATACTGCGGATGCTGGAAATCTGAAATAAAAGCAAAAAGCAAAAATTAAAGACTCTTCTGAAGAAGAGTCATATGGACTCGAGTGATTATGGTGAGTTTTGGCAGCTATATTAATGCAACATTTACAATGTGATTGTTAGAAGTGGCCTTTTATGTCAAACCTCCCACCAGCTCCTGCTGTAAGTTTAAACCTCTACCACTGCTTTACTTTCTCAGTGAGCACATTGGCCTCAACCCTGCTCAGTCAAGGCCTTTCCATCAAATACCAACCATTTTTGTCACAGGACTGGCCCCAATGTCCCAAGCACCTGAATCTTTCCATTCTACACCATGCATGGAGCCATTCATTTACTTCACCCATCTGTTATTATTCCAATACAGATTTACCAATGATACCACCACTAATCCTGAGGTAATTACCTCTGTCACTGAAGGTGGACAGAGGTATTCTTTTCGCCCCTGTTAGTCTATTTTTCTGTAAACAATACATTTCAAGAACTAATGCATGGATTTCAACAAAACTTGGTGCACAGATAGGGTATGGCCGAAGGAAGAGCTGATTAATTTTTGGCGAAGGTACGGATCCGGATCCTAGAATTTTTTAAGGGATCCGTTAACATTGTGAGATAGGGTGAATTGACCTTTTTAAAGAATATTGTGGGTTATTTTATTGAGAATGTTGTTGATTGTTTTAGAATGTCGTGGATTGTCTCAGTTGCTGTGTGGAATTTGTCACAGCTGTCTAAATGGGAGCAGGATTTTCAGGGCAGGTTGCTGCTGAAGCCTCCTCAGTGAGATGAAGCTCTTAATGAAAAGATATTTTTTCCAGCTTTGTAGTTAGAGTATTGCAGGCAGGGAAAAGCCTCAAGGAAGAGCTCCATAATTGTAATAACACTGAGTTAACACAGCTGAGGTATATGCTTTACTGAGCACCCGCTTTACTTTTTCATCTTGTCAAGCTATTCTTTGATCTATTTCCTAAGGGTAAATTTTATAAAGAAGCATGTTTTGGGTTGTAAACTCATTTAACGTCAGGAGTATGAAGATCCTGATATTTTTAACTGTTGGTTCTTGTTATAATACAACGGGCAAGCTGTCCAACCAATTATGACTGGAACAGGCCAGTCATCCACTTGCAGGACAGGGTTTCTGGCAGTTCTACAATTAAAGCTAAAAATTCACAGCTCAAGGACTGAATGAGGGGACTAGAGTAAGGGGGCATTGATTTCAGATTAAATGTCAGAGATTTAAGAGATAGAGCAGGGGAAGCGTTTTTACAACAAGATTGTGAGGCTGTGAAATGCATGACCGGAGTTAATGACTGAAGCAAAAACCATTTCATCATTCGTGGCTAAGTTGGGTAGGTGGTTGAAAGAAAGGGCCCCAAAGGGAAATAGGAACAGGATGGGCACATGAGATTAGGACTTCTGTTTAGGTGGAGGATGGACACCAAGAGGGACTGGTTCAGCCAAATGGCCTGTTTCTGTGTTTAATTTTTAAGTAAGTCATAGTAATAATTTTGATTGCTTTGTCTCCAAAATCAAGAGGGCCCTTATAGCTGACTCTGCTGCAACCTATCCCTCTCCTTCCCTTGTCCCCAAACATCTTAGCTCTGATCAACCATCTTTCTCCTCCAGCTTCCTCACATCCTTTCCAAAATCATCTCTCAATTTCCTCCCTAGATCCAGGTCATTATTTCTCAGCTATTCTCCCTGATCCCCAAGCTTTCTAACATTATTATTGTGTCATTTTGTTCATATTTGATTATCTTCCTTTCAAAACCAGCACTCTTCTCAAATATAAAAGCAAAATACTACAGATGCTGGAAATCTGAAATAAAAAGTCTTCTCAAGGTAACTCATTCTTTTAATCATTCATGAGATGTGGGCTTTGCTGGATGGACCAGCATTTATTGCCCATCCCTAGTTGCCCTTGAGAAGGTGGTGTTGAGCTGCCTTCTTGAACCGCTGCAGTCCATGTGGTGTAGGTACGCCCACAGTGCTGTTAGGAAGGGAGTTCCAGGATTTTGAGCCAGCGACGGTGAAGGCACGGTGATATATTTCCAAGTCAGGATGGTGAGTGCCTTGGAGGGGAACTCCCAGGTGGTGTTTCCATGTATATGCTGCCCTTGTCCTTCTAGATGGCAGTGATCGTGGGTTTGGAAGGTGATCAACTTCACCACCTACCATCATCTCTAATCTTCCTTTCATTTCTAAGGTATCTTTTCCTCACAGTATTGCCTCAAAAAAGATACGCCTCATATATCTTTGGTTGTTTGCTTCAATTGTGCTTCCTTTCCTAATAATGCTGAGGCAGCTCTGACCAATGATAAATAATATCTTCTGTGGCTTCTGACTGTAGTGTGTTATCAAGCTCTCCATGGTGTTTGAATATGTGAATCATGCCATCCTCCTCTAGTGTGGCTCTTTGGTTGTCCAAGTCTGCAGGATTACCACAAATGGTTCTACTCCTACCTGCCCCAATGAAAACAGCACATCTCCAGCAATGGCTTCTCCTCCTGCCTCACTCGATTATCTCTGGAGTCTTAGGTATTAGGTATTTTCTTACCTGCATGCTGCCTCGCAGTGACATCACCCAAAGGCATGGAATCAACGTTCATAAATATGCTGCTGACACCCAGCTTTACCACTCCACCAGTTCCCTCAAACCCATGAGGATTTCTGTGTTGTCAGACTGGCAGTTTTACTTTAAGATGTGGATGAGTCAAACTTGCTTCCAACTTAACTTCAGGAAGAGTTAAGCCATCTGGTTAAATACCAACTGTAAATACTGTGGTTCTGAAATTCCACTGGCTTAGCAGGGTGGGCATCTCATAACAGGCGAGGGGGCTCTATTCTTTTACTCAAACAACCCTGCCCTGCGGTCTTAGGGCAGAACTACTACAAGAGGAAACAGTCAGATGAGAGTAATTTCTGCCACTCTTCTTGTGTTAGAGCAGGCCTTCTGCAATTTCTGCCCTTCATTCTTGGACTTTGTTGTTGTTTAATCATGTCTGCATTTTTGCCTCTGTAATTTCCACTCAAATCCAATATAAACATCAGTGATTTTCATCCAGATACTAATCTCATCCTGTAGTTCTTGTGATAAAATATGACGTACATTTCCTTATTTCCCTTAATCCGTATATTAAATTTTGCCACATTTTTCAATTGTTTATCTGCATTTCACAAGGATTAGGGAATCAATCCCAGACCACCTAAAGTTTAATGCACAATGTTAGCAACAACTGATGCGACAAGAATAAATTGTGGGATTTACTAATGTGTCATTTGACAGAAAATCAGAAATACTTCTACCTTACACAAACTTAAATTGATTTTATAGTTGCTGTCACATTAAGCAATTCAAAACATATTAGTCTTTCTGATTAGTTTCAAACAGTTACACATGGGTCACTTTTATGTTGCATGTTATTTCATTGGAATTAGACCAAAATCAATATCATAAATATCAATATCCCAACCAATCATTGCACTTCTTTGATTGAACGTAACTTGTATTATTGATTGCTTAGAAATTGATATGAACAGAATCATTAGTTAAAATTTTGGTAATAACCCTATCCAGATCAATCATTCAATTTAAGATTTCATTCAGTTCCCTCTACACATTCTTCCTCTTCTTTGCATCTTCACTTTGATTAAATTAAGATTCATGGCACCACTCCTGTTCCAACTCATTTCCCCGAATGTCAAATTTTGTCATCCTTTCCTTTTTTAAGTTGTCCCTGGTGGTTTTTTGAGATTTTATCCTCAGTAGTTTACCCAAGTCCCGCATTTAAGATCACTCTCTGGTTAACACTTGTGCTCTATACATCAGTGCATGAGGGAGACTTTTCTTTCCAGCTTGCATTGGATTAGCAGGAGGCAGAATCCCAGATCAGAGGCAAAATAGTCCAAGATTTGCGCAAAGTGTGGTAGCGGGCGTGAAAAAAGTCATTTAACCCCCTGGCCGCAATGGCAGGTTTTGACACCTCATCGTCCCATTCCCAACACATCTTGCCTCATTAATAATGCATTTAGGAGAAACACTCTGGATCGCTGGAGAGCGGACCTGGATTTGCCCACCCACTGTGACCTCAGCGCTACCTCGCTCCGGGCACCATATTTAAAGCGCACCAGAGCTCATGCCTACATGATGTCTACAGACCAGGCGACAGATGGCACCGAAAGCAAAGAAGAGGGCAGCTCCAAAATTTAGTGACCCCTCTCTGGGGCACCTGCTAGATGCAGTGGAAGGCCACCATGATGTCATCTACCCAGCTCTGGTTGCAGGAGGTCCACCAGAGTCACCAGTCCGTCATGGGAGGCGGTGGCAGTGGCGGTCAGCATGACCAGAGACAGAGGAGGTCAGCCATCCAGCGCAGGAAGAGGATGAATGATCTCATCCGTTCCACCAGGGTAAGTTAACCACCTCATCACTCTCAACTCACACACTCACAAACCTATCACACATCCGCATGGATCTCACACCTGAAGGGACAACACCACTAACTCTCACACACACCCTCACATCTCCATCAGGGTCACATCCTCTGGAGCTCATCCCATCCAAGGCTCCGCTCACCACACAAACATTCCACACAGTGCCATGTGTTCTGCTCACACTCTCTCCATTTGTTTTCATGAGGAGAAGCTGGCTCACAAGACCAGGGAGAAGCCCCAGACCGCGGGTGGAGCGGCGCACATTAGGCCCTTCACTCACTTTGAGGAGCATGCCAACTGGTGAGGATGTGAACCGTGCCTGCGACGATGGTGAGGTCGGCAGTGAACACCCACGTGAGGATATTGCATCACATCATCCTCCTCTCAATGCAAATATGAGTGCTCTCTCTCCTGCTTTTAACTCTCCTGCCATGCACTAATTATCTCTACTTCGGTTCACAGGGAGCTCAGCCAAGCGACCGACACCCTCAGCCAGCCAGTCCCTCAGCTCCATTCACGTCCTCACCTCCAGCGAAGAGGACTCTACCTTCATTGAAGAACTGGAAAAAAGCAGCCTGGAAGATCCATCACAGCACTTACCCACACCCTCCACCAGCCCAGAGACATACTCCTCGGTACATACTCAGAGGACTGCTGGGGAAAAGGCATCTGTGAGGCCTGAGTCAGATGACGAACCTCCAGATACGGCCTTCCAACTCATCGTGGGGAGTGAGCACAAGGCGAGGGAACATCACACACAGCTGTTGGAAGCCCTCAACAGAGTGGCACGTGAGTCAGAGGACTGTGTCCACCTGTTTTCTGTTGAAGAGGTGCCCACATGTGTGCGCATGGAGGTTTCCGTGGGAAGGATGGTGGACACCATAGAGATCCTGGTCCAGCAGAACATGGAGATGTGTGCAAACCTGCATTCCATCGTGGTAGCCAGGGGTGAGTTCCTCCAGTGGCAATGTGAGAGGGAAACAGGGCACCTCAACGTCCCTCCAGGTGCTTCTTCCCCTCAAGGAGTCAGGCCAGGACCCTTGGGCATCTGAAGGGAGGAGAAGCAGCAGCTGGGCACCCCTGGGTCATCCACTCAGGAATCTCAGAGGCTGCCCTCTCTCTCTGAGCCCCCTTTGACTGTGATCCCCTCAACCTCATCCTCTGTCACCACAGAGGGAGCAGCTGGCCCACAGGAGGACAGCCAAAGCAAGCCGGGGCCCTCAAGGCCTTGGCTCTCAAAAGGGCGCATGCTGAAGTCATCAGAGGCTAAAGGGCCAACCATTGCACAGGCTGTCTCCACCCCTGCTGCAGATGTCAGGGCAGCACCTAGAAGAAGTGGGAGGCCTAGAAAAGTTAGGAAATTCTGATCACAAGTGGTTGCATTCTATCACTTCTATCACTTCTTAATCTGAAAATATATTCACTTTCACTGAATAATGTGTAATATTGTTTTTCAGCTTCACTTACAGGCTTTGTGAGTCCTCCCCCTGCATTCCTCATGTTCCCCACCTTCTCCCCCTCCGCCCCCACTCCAACGAGCAGTTCAGCTGCACGCAGCCAGACCACATGTGATTCTGGAGGGAGAAGTGTTTGTGTGGCCTCATGCAAGCACTCTCCCATGCACTTGGAGCCTTCAACCATCACACTCATCTCAATGTCCTTAGCATTTTCAATGCTGCCTGCTGGGGTTCACTTTCAGTTGTCCATCTGAGCTGAGCTGTATCTCCACCCACCCATTAATCACACCCCCATGCAGCACCTGTGCCCCATACAACATGAGGCTCCGCTCACTTTTCATTTTGACAGCTATAATAGCTGTTAAGTTTTTGATCTGCTCCCCAATCCTTTCCTCTCCTCCAGTCACCCATGTCCTTTCCCCCATCACTGTCTATCCCCAGGCATCATCTTTCATCTCCCCACCATCACCTAGCAACCTGGACACTTGTCTTTCCAAGATGTCCAAGTATGTTCCCTATCTTCCTAACAATCCCAACCTCATCCACATTGACTTCCCTGACCTCCTCCTTCTCACCCCCAGGTTCTGTGTCTGCCTCCGAGTCCCCACCACCACTTCACCGTCCTTTCTACAGCTACCTACACACCTTCACCCTCCCGCCTCCCTCTGTCCCCTCTCACGCTCACAATTCCCTCTGACCATGCCCGCCCTCAGTTCACTCCCCATGAGGCAGTCATTGACTCCAGAGACCCCTCCCTTGCACGTTCACCTGAATATCCCCTCCCCCTTACTCTCTCCTCCACCTTTAATCCCTCCTCCACCTTTACTCCCTCCTCACCCCAGACGCTTTCCTCCCCTCGGACACCATCCCCTCTCTGATCTTCCTCCTAGCCCCAGACACCTTCGTTCCCCCGGGCATCCCCGAGTCTCCAAACCCCCTCCCCCCTCTGAACTCCTTCCCCCCTCCGAACTCCCTCCCTTACACCTTCCTCCCCTTTTACACCTACCTCCCCACGCTGCATTCTCTCCCCTTCCCCCCTCCTCCTGTATACCCTCCTTCCCCCTCCCAACCACAGTCCCTCCATGACATTTTGTGCCCCCCCTCAACCTCATCCCCCACCGGTGCACTTTCCTCTCCCACTGCACCCCGGTACACTCTCCTCTTCCAACCTCCCATCCCTGATGCACCTTCCTTTCCCACTCACAGCTGGTCCTTCCTCTCCCCCTCATCGCCGATCATCTGTAGGAGCCTATGGCCAATACCGTGATGTTCTGAAGCAGACCCAATTGGGAGCTCCCACCTCCTGTGAGCTGCTTTGCGGTGGAGCCATGTCCATGAGAATCCACCCAGCACACATGCTGCTCCAGGGCTCTGTTGCTGCAGGGCAGCAGCATCTTCTTCTCCTCGGATGTCCGCGATCAGAGCAAGGCCCTAATCCCATTAGCAGGATGCAAATCTGGTTCACGCTGGCCTCCAGTGGATTCGCGTTCCACCATGGCGGACACCATTGTATGATCTGGCTGTGCTTTCACGCCAGTGTGGAACCAATTTTTGGCCTCCTCACCACACCCCTTTACCATGGTGCATGACAACAACGGGGCCAGAAAGCTGCGTCCCATATTTTCTGGGTCAGGCCTCATTTAACTTGAATTAGCATAAATTTCAGTGTTTCGGAGCAGCTTGCTAATGGAGTGGCGCGGTTGGGGAGAGAGGGGTGTGCATGGGCAGGAAGTCTGGGGAGAGGAGCCAATTCTCAAACACAGCCAGGGAGAGTGACTTACTGAAATAGCAGGCAGTATTAAGCCATTCAGGTAGAGGTGGTGGCATGTTCGCAATGTTATTGGACCAGTAATTCAGAGGCCCAGGTTCATGCTTTGCAGGCATGGGTCCAACTCTCACTTCAGCTGGTTCAATTAATATACCTGGAATGTAAAGCTGGTGTCAGTAATGTTGAGCATGACAACTATCAGTGTTGTAAAATCCCCCCTGGCTCACTAAAGTCCTTTTGGGAAGGCAATCGGCCACCCTCACCCAACCTGACCTACAAGTGACTCCAGACCCACAGTAATGCGCTTGACTTTTAAATGCCCTCTGAAATGGCCTAGCAAGCCACTCAGTTCAAGGGCAATTAGGGATGGGCAACAAATGTTGGCCTTGCCAGTGGCCCCCACGTCCCATGAAAGAATTAAAATAAGGTGATCCTGAAAGAAGGTCCTATATCCTGCACCCCCCACCTCTATCCAATGGGTGCAACAGAGTGAGGGGTGTGAATATAGTTGAGCCCAGTGATAATGTGGGCATTGCACTCAGCAGTGGCCTTCAGGCTGAGGTTATTGAAGTTTGCAGTGGGATCGCAACTAATTACCATGTAACAAGCAGGAGCATGGGGGAGTGAAGTTACCCAGATCCTCCCCCTCAACTACTACCAAGTTCCCATCAGTGACTGAAACTTTTTTTTTAAGTTGCTTATTTTCAAGAGTTCAAACCATTTGGATCAGGCTTGGAACACATCAGTGGGGCTTACACACACCCTTGTGAGACAAGTATGTTTTCTCTGATTCAGCGTATTGGCTTCCACTGGTATTGCAGACCAAGGAGTGAGAACAGCTAGTATAAGATGTCCACAGTCTGGTTTCATAACTTGCCCATCATTTGCTTTATAACAAATATGAGGCAACCAGGAAACTCCCAGAATTAGCAGACATCTGGCCTAATCAGGTCTCCACTGCTTTCCTAGAGGAATTTCAGGACTATTCTGTTTCATACTAAGTTCACTGGGGTTGAAGCAGATACAGAAAGCAGATTATGATGCAAATTCAATGTGAAAAAGACTCCCATTAAACCCTTTAAGGCTACATGTGATTTAAAATAATGTTTGATTCATTTTTTCCAAATAAAATGATAGCCCAGAAAATCATTCCCACAGATGTCTGACCACATTTGCCATCCACATTTAATAATTGTTGCTGATTTTTTTTCTTCCATCTCTTTTCTGCTATTCCCAATTATTCCCCTCTTTCGTGCAGGAATTGACAGTGTTTGGCATTCATTCAACCTGCAGTTTTCTAGTGCAGTAACACAAGTATATTACTGAATACACAATGTTGGAGCCTCAGTGTGGTAATCAGTTCTTCAGACTGTGATAGCAGGAGCAATTCTGTAGGGACTGGCTCTTCCATGTAATGCAGATCAGCAACCAGCCAGACTGGATCACAAAATTGCCCCTCACAATTCATCTTACATTGGTGCAGTTAGAGACAATTATAAAACCAATAGATAGAGTCGTTTGGTCGTACAGGACTTGAGTATTGCTGAAAAAAGAGGCATTTTATGTCGGAACTTTTCGTCTTGCACTCATCAGGTGGAATTGTCCATTTATGAGACTGAGTGCGGTGGTGGGCAGTTTCAGCGACGCCCACCCAGCTGTATGGAATGGCGGGAACTCATGCCCGATTCCACGCTTGGAAGATAATTAATTATGCACAGGCGAGCATCGGTCCAAATCATCTGGAGCTGATTTGTCCGCCCACTGTCAACTGGTGGGGTCAAAAGTCCAGGCGCCATATTTAAACGCCAGTCCAACACATAACCTCACTCTCTCCAGTCCACTTGACTTCTGGACACATACACCAATGTCGGGCAGCCACAAGAAGAAGGGCAAAAGCCAGAACATCAAGGCAGCACCCAGCTTCACCCACCACACCCTCCAGGCCTTGATCAGAGGAGTACAGACCCACAGGATGGCTACAGAAAGCACAGCAGCCTCATGTCTCTGGCCTGGGGGGGTCGTCATAGAGCAGGTCAGCGCAGCTGGCAACCACGCTCGAAGCGTCATCCAGTGCAAGAAGAGGATGAATGATCTCATTCGCTTTGCCTGGGTAAGTCATCCTTCAACTCCCTCCAATATCAAACTATCATCATGGCATCATGTTCAAACGGATACTCTCTTCAGAGATCTCACACATCCATTAACGGGGGACACATATCACTACCCATTCTCTCACCAAGACTTTCACCTCACCACCATCCCATCTATCGTGTTGCTCACATTCCATCCTCTGCCCCTTCTGGGGAGGGCTCACCACACACAGGGGACATGCATCCCCTCTGCTCCATTCCTTTTCATCACATCCCTTTTGTCTTCATACAGGGTAAGCTGGCACACAACAGGCTCGAGAGAGTGCAGACTGGGAGAGGGACAGCCAACATCATTGCACTCAGTGAATTTCAGGAAGCTGCAGCTGAGCTGGCTGTGGAGGACAGGGATTGCTCCTGTGGGGAAGGGGAGATCGGCCTCTCCCAGAAACCCAGTAGGGAGTACAGCTCCATCAAATCCTGACAATCACAGTGAGTCTCATGCAGTCTTATATCGCTCATGCTTGTCAACTGAAACTCTATTTTCTAGGCACCAGCAGATAGGGGCCCACATGCAGTCACGCACCAGTCTGAGCCCCCAGACCACGTTCGAGGAGGGAGGTCCAGAAGAACTGTCACAGCACTCACCCACACCCTCCACCAACTCAGAGACACACACCTCGGTGGGGCACAGCTATAGATTAGGCTCGGGCACGATTCCTGGGGAACGCCTCAGTGACACATCCCCCGCAGCAGTCGAAGGCAGGGACAGCCTAGGTCTCTGGAACTCCAAGGGCTTCTGGAGTCTAGCCACCTGCTCAGTCTGAATCAGATGATGAGCCTCTGCGAACGGCCACCAACTCAATGCTGGAGATGCAACGACAGCTGAGATTCGACAGTCACTTAGCAGACCAGAGTGAGCGATGGAGCAGTCCGCCCGCATCCTGTCTGATGTCATGGCTCCAACATGAAAAAGCCTCAAGGTCACAATGGCTGGTGACCACTGTGGAGACCTTGGTCCAGCAGGTCTTGATGGATGTGCACTCGGCCCTGCACTCCATGGTCACACACCCTGGCAGGCACCATCAAGATGTAGGCAACATGGGGATGAGGCTCTTTGACCTCCATCCAGGTGCACCATCTCCTGCAGGAGTCAGGGCGGGGCCATCGGCCACCCACAGGGAGATGAGCATCAGCCTGGGCCTCCTCTCAGGACACTTCAAGGGTGTGTAGCTGCCACAGCCCCCCCTGCTTGTGACCCCATCCACTCCAGCTTCTCAGGCTGGAGCGCTACTGCCTCTGAGCAGGTGACCCTTATCAGGCCGGACAGGAGTCTGCCAAGGTCATTGCAGAACTCAGGACATAGCAGTCAGCAGGCTGCCTCCACCTCTGCTGCGGATGTCGGGGCTGTACCCAGGAGTAGCGCTAGAGTTAGGAATGTTAAGAAAAATTGATGTACTTTTGAGTCATGGCTGTGCTATTCATGTAAATAAATTGTACTTTTGTAAATACATTTGAGGGTTATGTGAATGTTTAGGGCAACTGAAGGCATTGTGATTTTGTACATTGGAACCCTCTTATTTTGAGGTTTAGCCATCCTCCCACTGAATGATAGTGTCCCACTGTGAGATTCACATTCCCGTGATGTCACCCTCAGTTGAACTAGCCTCCGCAGCCTGGTGTGATGTCAGGGAGATGTATTTAAATTTTTATTGGAAGTGTGTGATGTAAGTGTTTCTAACCCTTCTTCCTCAAAGAGCACCATTGAGTGAGGGCAGCTCATTAGCATTGATATTCTAGCGGCATTTGTGTCTCCTCCGTGGTAGTGGCAGGAGACAAGACATGCACGGGAGGAGGAGATCCCGAGGCATGTCCACATCTCAGTTGCAGCCGTGTTTGCATCATTAGATGGTGGCGAAGGCTTCAAGTCTTTTCTTGCATTGTTCTCCTTCCTAAGTGGGCTCTCAGTTCCCAGACTGAGCTCACTCACAGGGCACCATGGACCAAAGCAAAGATCGTGGCCTGGCGATTCACGAGGCCAGAATGCGCAAGTGTGAATGCAGGACTCGTTCTCGCTGCAAGTGGCTGGATATTCCAAGATGAAAATAAATGGCATTGATGGCGACGAGAGATGTGGCCATATGCCCTTACTTAACTTTAGTCTTCCTGGAACCTATCAGCAAATAACATATCACGGGCACATCTCCCATGTCGTCCTTTCTCCATGACGTGATTGCGCTTTAACTGACCCTCAGCAGCCTCCTGAGGTTCCTGGGCCTTCATCCTCCAATGAACTCTCATCCTCCTCAGGTTCATTCTCTGGCAGGGGTTCACCTCTTTGCATTGCCAGATTGTGAAAGGCGCAGCATACTGCGATAATGCGGGAAACCCTGTCGGGAGTGTATTGGAGTGAGCCACCTGAGCGGTCCAAGTATCTGAAGCGCATCTTCAGAAGCCCTATGGGTTGCTCTGTAAGGGACCGTGTGGAGCTGTGAGCAGTGTTGTATTTCTCCTCGGAACAACTCTGTCGTTGACGCGCTGGTGTAATCATCCAGTGTTTCAGTGGGTACCCCTTATCCCCAGGCCATCCCTGTAGATGTAATGGTCCCTTGAAAATCCCAGGCACCTGGGAGTGACTCAGAATCAGTCATGGCAACTCCCAGGGTACTATGCACAAATGTGCAGTATGTGCTTCTGGTGATCACAAACCAGTTGTGCATTGATGGAGTGATAGCCCTTGTTTATAAACATGAGGGGCTGCTGCCATGGAGTCTGTATAGCCCTGCACCCTTCGGAAGCCTGAGATGGAGGCAAAGCCGGTGAATATTGCAGCCTGGCTCTCTTCACACAGAGCAAACCTGACGTAATGATGGGCCTTTCTGTAAAGAGCATCTGTGACCTCTTTTATGCATCAATGTGTTGCGGACTGAGAGATGCAGCACAGTTTGCCTGTTGATCCTAGGAAAGGACCAGAAGCAAAGAAATTGAGTGCTGTGGGCACCTTCAAAGCCACTGGCAGGGGATACCCTCCAACTCCACGTGACTCCAGGTCTTCATGAAGAATGTGGTATATGTGATGTACCAGAGCTCGGGATGAGCGCAGACGTGCATGGCATTGCCTCACACTCATCTGTAAATAGGAGACTCTTCTACAATAACTCCAGGTCTGGCAAGTCACCCCTGTTGTCTGGTCTCTCCTCTGATCCTCCTGTTCATGCTCTGGCTCCTTTTAACCATGTTCCTCAGGCATGGCCTCCTGCTGGAGTTGCGTGCGGGTTCATCTCCCTCTCCTCCATTTCACTAGGACCCTGACAAAGGCAGCATTGAGCCCTGGATCCATAGGTGCTTTTGCCTTCTCTCTGAAAGGAAACATTGAAAACATTAATGATTCAAGGGGTAAGAAAGTGAAGCTCAGAAGATGAAACGTATGGAAACTGTTGAGTCCACAGCTTCTCCTGCCCCACTTGCAATGGTGGCTGATGCCGCCCTGTCCCTGAGATACTAGCACACACATTGAGGAGCCCTGCGTGGGATGCTAAAGTTTAATTGAGATGAGTGACCCAACCGAGCTCTGTGATCCAATCTCTGATGTGACATATTAATGACCAATTAGTTGCTCATGGTCAATGAGTGGATGCCCTTTGACTTGTTAAGAGTGTCAAATCCGGTGAACACGTAACAGGCCTTCATTGATGGAATGCCATATATGATGCCACTGTGCCTCTTCACTATTGCCTGCATTCCCAAATTCTATATTCCTATGTGTTACTCTTGAGATGCCGTGACTGTGGTTGAAGCCATTGAGCTTTGAATAGCTCTTTCACAGTGCTAGTGAAGCCATTGGCTTTCATCGCAATGAGGTCTTCCTCCTTTCTTTCTAAGCAGAATCCTGTTCACCTCTGTGGCAAAAGGAAGTTAGAGGGTGACCCCAGAAAGGCCCACTCTTGTTCGCCCTTCCCCCTCACTGCCATTCCACAGCCTCCCTTCCCCATTGCCCACCTTGTGTTCGTCATCCTCATCCTCGTCTCACAGCCCATCCCAGTTGAAGTACTAGTTTCTGAAAGTGGAATTCTTCCTGACTACCACCGCACAGTGGTGTCCTTGTGGACAACGGTTTCACCCACCAAGAGTAGAAGACCCCTGCACTCCCCAACCCCAGCCGTAGTACTGGTCACTGTCTAAATGTGGAGGCCTACATAAGTACTACAGCACAGTGGTGTTCCTCGGGACAATTTAGGCAAAGAGCAGGAGCAGACGAACCCTACAGCTCCAGCAGTGTGGCATTCAAGACTGCAACAAGACTGGCACAGCGCCACTGCAGGTAGGCTATGTATGTTGTACTCACCTTGAAGTTACGAGCGAACTGAGGCCCAATTTGTGCACGCCACCCCTTTTCAAACAGGTTTGAGGTCAACACAATTTCCTATTGGCATGACACCAGATTGGAAGGCTTGACAAGATTCCAGCGAGCAGCTGTTTTAATGAGCATTCATGAGATGTTAATAAATGCAAATGACGTTCACACCACTAGTCGGCAGGATAACTGACCCGCCATAAACCCACCATCAGGAGAATTGCAAACTGTTTTTACACCGGCATATTTCCAACTTTTTGCCTGCCGCTGGATTCTCCACTCCCACCTGCCACGAAAACTGCTGCAGAAGGGATGGGAAAATTTCGCCAATCAGGATAATATGCAAGGGAATACCAATGCCAAGGAAAGCAACATATTTATGCTGCATGAGAAAAGAGTGTTGATTTGGTGGCAAGTCGACTCTGATTGGTAGAGGCATTGCCATGGAGAATGCACCAGTTGATGGTGACACAGTTAACTGCAAAGCATTGTTTGAAATTTAAACCAGGCAGCTTGACTCTTATTGGTCAAGACTTTGGGGAATGAACCAGTGAATGGTTGTCACTTATTTTGTTTAGCTGAAACAGGCACAATGTGTGTACATTCTTCCTGCCTGCAAAGAACAGGGCCCTGTGTATTAATTTATATATATATATAGTTTCCAATACATGCAAATGTGTCATACTGCGAGCCCAACTGATAATCTTAAATTGATTGTCAAAATAATTCTTAGCACACTGAGGATTATTTAGCAAATGTTGTCCAACTGCAGAATCACATCTAATGTTGGACACTTTGATTTGAGTTTTGCAAGCATGGGCTGGTTGGGTATGGTCTATACCTTGCCCATTACGAACAGTGGAAGGGACATGCTGTTTGATACGATCCATTGGTCGTTGGGGCATACGGCATACATACCTGGTATCACACTGGTACTGAAATTCATATACCACATTACTCATTTGTGTGATAGGCAGAAAGTATTTTTGTCTTGTTGGCAGAATCCTGTCAGTTAGCGTGTTGCTACTGTTTAGTAGCAGCATGAAACAGCTAGCTTCACCTGTTGCTCAAATTTTTGAGATACCTTGCCCTTCCAGCATAATCTGGGCACTTTTCAGGGCCGAAAGTGATGGCTTTGGGCCCGTTCATCAGTTTGCACGATATACAGCATGAAATGATCTGATCAGGGTAGCCACTATCCTGCAGGGTGTCTTTGATGTGCCCTGCTTTATCATCAAGCTTACATGGTGAGCAAATGTCTCAGTGCCTATTTACGAGGTTGCTGATAAGACCGATTTTATAGCACGTGGAACTATGAGTCCCAATGGTGTATTGACTAGTGAAGGTAAGCTTGCAGTAGACCATGGGAAGAATTCCTGGCAGATTTCTCAACTAGTACATCAAGGAAAGGGTGTTCATTTGAGCTCCATTTCAGTGGTGAATTTGAGCACAGGATGGAGCCCATTAAGACATGCAAACAAATGATTACATGCAGCTGTGGATTTAAATTTGAGCCACAGGTGAAGCTGTTTCACACTGCTACTATTCAGTAGCAACACGAGTTGTGTTTGCCACTAACAGGAAGCTGCCATCAAGCCAAAAATATGTTCTGCCTATCACACAAATCATAATGTGGTGCATGAATGTCATTGCCAGTGTGATGTGGCTGGAAGTCCCAAAGACTGGCAAATTGTATCAAGCAGCATGTCCCAGCCACTGTTTGCAATGGGCAAGGTATGGACCGTGCCCAACCAGCCCGTGCTTGCAAAGCTCAAAACAGAGTGTCCAACATTAGATGTGATTCTGCGATTGGACAACATTTGCTAAATAATCCTCAGCATGCTAAGAATGATGCTGACAACCAATTTAACATTGTCAGCTGGGCTCGCAGTGTGGCACATTTACGTGTGCTGCAAGCTACACAGGGCCCTGGTACTTGCAAGCAGAAAGAGCATTTACACACATTGCACCTGTTTCAGCTAAAAAAATAAGTGACAGCCGTTCACTGGTTCATTCCCCAGGGCAAAATCTTGACCAATCAGAGTCAAGCTGCCTGGTTTAAATTTCAAACAATGATTTACAGTTAACTGTCAGTCACCATCAATTGGTGCATTCTTCATGGCACTGTCTCTACCAATCAAGTCCACTTGCCAACCAATCAGCACTCTCTTCTCATAGAGTATAAATATGTTGTCTCCGCTAACATTGGTATTTTCTTGTGAGTTCTCCTGATGAGTGCAAGATGAAAATCTTCGACAAAAAGTGTCTCTTTTTTCAGCAATGCCAGTAGATACCTCATGAGTTTTCCCCTAATGAAGCACAGAAAGTTGTAGCTTTTTTTTCATTATACTAATGAATAAGCCACAGATTTCCTCAAGCCTACTTTACCCTCCATTAACACTGGGTTGTTTTAGAACAAGACAAAAACTTGACACATGCTGAATGGATACATGAAGGTTCAATAAATGTTAAAAGTAAATCAGAAACAGATCTGCCTGCAGGAAGCAAACTATCCAGGGAACACGTAATGATTCAATCCAAAATATTGAAACTTCAGAAAAAGAAAAGAGGTGATCCTAGTTTGTATGAGAAAGTAATTTAAACCTAAAACTACACTGTAAAGGGAAAATAGAGGGATAAAGCAACTCACAACTATAAAACAAAATAGTATTTTAAAAAATATTTTTGATCACTTATGTCAGAAAATAATTTTTCTTTGCTTTACTCAGTCATATTCACAGGATATTTATTTTGTTCATTTTTAAGTCAAATTTCTGGCATATACAATATTGCATTAGCATGTTTAAAATTCTCTGAGACAAAATTCACACAGATAATGTTTGTGCTTACTATTAGATGATGTGAGGCTCGTCGTGAGTTGCTTAACTGCCTTACTTCACAGAAAGATGAACACATATAGAATAACAGTTATGATCAGATTCAATTGATAAAATTTACTTTTACATCATGGGTGGGATTTTCCACACCCACCGCCGCCATCTTCCAGTCCCGCCGCAAGTCAATGGACTTCTGGCTGGGGCGCTGGGCCCTGCCTGTGATGGGGCTGGAAAACCCTGGCCAATATAAGCGTTTATGAATTACTACACTAACCCACTTCAGTGAATTGTATTACTTAACTCTGTTTGTACCTTGGTAAACCCTATTGCCTGTGCAACGTCCGCTTTTGAATAACAGATTCAAGTGTCAGCTTTTAATTTTTTAACAGCATTCATGCTCTTCCTGACCCCACAATATGCTTAAAAACACTCACGAGTTTAGGAATGGACTCAAACCCTTTAAGGACTATTGGTTTGGCCACTTTACATAGAGTCCCTTGTAAGCAGAGCCATAGTTCAAAATTGCATTGGAGTCCTGTGAACATCGTGGGTCCCAATTTTCATGCATTAACAAGGTTTCCATTGTCTTCCAGCAGGAACCCTGGTTGCCTAGTTCTGCCATGCTCTCAGTTGTGGCAAGCTAGTTGTCAGAGGGAATGAAGTGGCGGGGTTTTCCGGCTCTGCCCACCATGTTGATTGTCTGATCCCATCAAAAGTCAATGGACTTTTGGCTGGGCTGCCGAATCTCTCGCAGTGGGTTCCGCCACAATGGGACTGGAAAATCCCGGCCTATAATTTTGGTCTCACCACTGGATGATTTCCATTAAAAGGTAGGGCGAGAGAGAAACCTAAATTTATCCCAACGTCTTAACACGGAATATCTAAGTTCTAAATGGAGATTTCAGCCAAATAACATACCTTCGGATTGAACTGAGGAACAACAAAGGGTCATTTGCACATTGAGAATACATTAACCTGTTGCATTGTGCAAAAAAAAAATCAAAATTAAATTTGTAATTATGTTAGAAGAATACTTAATGATAATTATAATTGTAAAAATAAGTAAATTATTCAAATATAGATGGACATAGGAAATAGGATTTGCAATGCATTCAGGGCTGCCTGCTCAGTCAATATGCTGCTCCTCCAACATAAAAGTAATCAATACTTGATCTGCTACTGGATAAAGTAGTGGAGGAAATGGGTGACTTGAAAGTTGAAGACATTTTGGATTTTTAGGATCACAATATAATCAGCTTCAGTGTAAGAATAGTAAAGGAGAAAGAAAAGTCAAGAGTACTGATTGAATTTATTTTAATAACATGATACAAAGGAAATACCCCTTGCTGAACTGAAAGGATAAATTGGCAGATAGGCATATAGTTCAACAATGGAGAATACTTAAAAATATGATTGAAAGGTTATAAATCATCTACATTTGAGAGAATAAAGGTAGGACACTACAGTTTCCAAATCAGATTAGAGTAATAAGTGCGTAACTCAAAGACTGGTGTGGGAGAAATGGGTTCTGGTTTGTGGGGCACTGGCACCAGTACTAGGGAAAGTGGGGGCTGTACTGTTGGGACAGTCAACACCTGAACTGTGCTGGGACTGATGTCCTAGTAAGCTGCATAACTAGGGAAGTGTAGAGGTCTTTAAACTAAATAATGGGGGCAAGGGATCGAATTTGGAAGATGTGGTAAATCAAAGAGTAGAGACAAGGCAAGAGAGAAAGGTACTAATGTGGGAAATGATAAACAGAACATGACAGGAAGAGGTGGAGAGTGCAAATCAAGAGTAAGTAAGCAGATAAGGCCAGCCATTAGAAAGAAAATAAAAGGACAAAATTAAAGGCTCTATCTAAATGCACATAGCATTTGAATCAAAACAGAAGAACTAATAGCGCAAATAAAAATAAATAAGTATGACCTGATAGCCGTTACAGAGTCATGGCTGCAGGATGACATAAATTAGGACCTGAATGTTGAAGGGTATGCGAAATTTAGGAAGGACAGGAAGTTAGGAAAAGGTAGAGGGGTGACTCTATTCATTAATGATGGTATTAGCACACTGGAGAAGGATGACCTAAATTCAGGAAACCAGAATGTAGAAGCAGCTTGGGTTTAGATGAAAAACAATGAAGGCAAGAAGTCACTTGTGGGAGTGGTGTTCAGGCTCCCTAATTGTAACTACACGCTAGGACAAAGGAAGAGATAATGGGAGCTTGTCAGAAAGGTACTGCGATAATCATGGAGGATTTTAATCTACAGATAGACTGGAAAAATCAGATGGGCAAAGGTAGCCTAGATAAGGAGCTCATACAATATTTTTGGGGTAGTTTCTTGGAATCACACATCTGAAGCCAAACAGAGAACAGGCTATACTAGACCTGGTATTGTGCAACAAAATGGGATTAATTGATAACCTCATAGTGAAGGCACCCCTAGGTAGCAGCGACCATAATATGATTGAATTTTACATTCAGTTTGAGGGAGAGAAGAATGGTTCCAGGACTAATTTTTTAAACTTAAATAAGAACAATTATGAGGGCATGAAAGCAGGGCTAGCTAGAGTGAACTGGTAAATGAGGTTAAGGGATCAGTCCATAAACATGCAGTGACAGACTTTTAAAGAGGTGTTTCAGAATACACTGAATAGATACATTCCAATGAGAAAGGCAGTTTCCAAGGGGAGGACCCACATTCTGTGGTTAACCAAAAAAGTTAAAGATAGTATCAAACTTAAAGAAAACGTATATAATTGCTAAAGATGGGTGGCAGGTCAGAAGATTGGACAGAATATAAAAAACAGCAAAGAATTACAGAAAGATTAACAAGGAGGGAAAATTAGAGTAAGAGAGAAAGCTAGCTGGAAATATAAAGATGGATAGTAAGAGTTTCTACCAATATGTAAATATGAAAAGAGTTAACAAAGTGAACATTGGTCCTGTAGAAATTGAGTCTGGGAAATTAATAATGGAAAGTAAGGAGATGGCAGATGAATTGAACAGGTATTTTGCATTGGTTTTCACTATACAGGATATGAGTTACATTCCAGAAATTGCTGTAAATCAGGAAATGGAAAGGAGGGAGGAACTCAGGAAAATTAAAATCACCAGAGAAGTGGTATTGAGCAAATTGTTGGGGCTGCGGGCTGACAAATCCTTGGGCCCTGATGGACTTCACCCTAGGGTCTTGAAAAAAGTGGCTAGTAAAATAGTTGATGCGTTGGCTTTAATTTTCCAAAATTCCCTAGTTTTGGGGAAAGTTCCATGAGATTGGAAAATAGCAAATATAACCCATTTATTCAAAAAGGGCGGGATACAGAAAGCAGGAAACTACAGGCCAGTTAGCTTAACACCTGTCATAGGGAAAATGGTCAAAGCTATTATTAAAGATGTTATAGCAGGGCACTTAGAAAAAAAATCAAGGCAATCAGGCAGATTCAACATGGTTTTGTGAAAGGGAAATCATGTTTAACAAATTTAGTGGACTTCTTTGAAAGAGTCACATGTGCTGTGGATAAAGGGGAACCGATAGATACTTAGATTTCCAGAAGAAATTTGATAAGGTGGCACATCAAAGGTTATTGCAAAAAATAAAAGCTCATGGTGTAAGGGGTAATATATTGGCATGGATAAAAGATTGGCTAGCTAACAGGGAACAGAGGTTTAGAGATGTACTACTGCTTCTTTAGTTGAACAACAAACTTTATTTACAGAGCTGCTGGATTAGCTGCAGGCCTCTAGCAAGGCTACAATACACTCTCAAGACTAGGAAATCTCCGCCCCTCCCAGACAAATGTGGAAATACGAGGCTCAGTCTCATTCTGAGACGATGCTTCAATAGCAGTTCTGCTGGTGGAACTCCCATTGTTGCACGTGGAGTTGTGCGGTAGCTAAGAAGCAAGTGTGAGATTTTGATTTCCGAGGTGCCCCCTGACAATGTTTTTTAGCCCTGAGTAGAAAGTTTGGATGGCCCTCTCAGCTAGTCCGTCTGATGCTGGGTGGTAAGGCACAGCTCGGATGTGTTTAATGCTGGTTAGATTGGTGAAGTTCTGAAATTCAGCACTTGTAAATACGGCTCCATTGTCTGATACAATGACTTTGGGCAATCCGTAGTCGGAAAGCATTGGCGTAACCTTTCAATGGCAGCGTGCGCCGAAGGTGATTTCACCTTAAATATCTCCATCCATTTTGAGCGTGCGTTGGTTATGAGTAAAATCATTGTGCCTGGGGATAGACCCACGTAGTCTATATGGATCCTCACCCATGGTTGGCCAGGCCATTTCCAAGGGTGTAGTGGGTCTGAGGCTGGTAACTTTTTCTGCAGTTGGTACTGTTGACAGTGCTTGGCTAACTTCTCGATATCTACATCTATACCAGACCACCACATGTAACTACTAGCGAGCATTTTCATTTTAGAAATGCTAGGATGAGTGCTATGTAATTCGGTTAGGAACTGTTCTCTGCCTGGTACAGGAACAACTACTCTTGCTCCCCAGAGTATGATGCCATCCTGACAACTCAATTCGTATTTGTGGGTAAAAAATGGTTCATTTCCTCAGAGACTGGCTCATTTCACCATCCTGTAGGTATCTGGTCTCTTACTTTGGACAGAAGCGGATCTCGATTGGTCCAGTTCCTGATCTGCTTCGTGCAGACGGGCGATGTTCTAAAAAATTCAATGCAAGGATGATTTCTTAACGTACAGGGTAGGTGGCTAAGGCGTCCATGTTCGCTATGTGTATCCCAGATCAGTGCTTGAAAGTGTATTCGTAGGCGAACAGAATTAATGCCTATCACTGAATCCTTGCTGAGGCTATCGGTGGGATAACCTTGTCTTCATTGAAAAGGCCCAAAAGCAGTTTATGATTGGAGTCGATAGTAAAGTGCCTGCCATGTAAGTGCTGGTGGAATTTTTGAACTCTGAAGACTATTGACAGTCCTTCCTTCTTGATCTGCGAATAACCTTTTTTGGCCACTGAGAGGGTTCTTGATATGTAACTTATTGGACTCTCAGAGCCATCATCCATTTCATGGGACAACACTGCACCAATGCCATATGGAGAGACATTGCAGGTCAATATAATTCTTTAGATGGATCAAAGTGCACTAACAAGGTTGAGGAGTGCAGCAGTTGTTTTACTCTGTTGAAGGCTTCCTCTTATGGAGGCTTCCAGACCAACGATGGTGTTTCTTCAGCAGTATGTGCAAGGGGGTCAGTACAGTCAATAGTAGTTTACCATCCCTAAAAATTATCTGAGTTTGGTAATATTTCTGGCAGAAGGCACCTCCTTTTCTTCAAGGGTGTAATTCTTGTGTGTCCATACAGTGCCCCAGATAGGTAACCTCGGTGGCTTGGAAAGTGCGTTTCTCCTTTTTTAGATGGACTCCAGTTTCCAGAAAGCTTTTTAATACCTCCTCCAAATTTGTTAAGTGCTCAGTTTCTGTCAATCCAGTAATGAGGACATCGTCAAGATATACTACAACCCGTGATAACCCCTATAGCAAACTCTCCATCATCCTTTGAAATATTGCACATGCCGAGGACATGCCAAAAGGTAGGCATGTATACTGGAATAGGCCTTTGTGTGTGTTTATTATGACATACCCCCGGGATGTGTTATCCAACTCAAGTTGCTGGTACATGTGGCTCATATCCAACTTAGTGTAGGATTGACCTACTGTCAGTTTTGCATACAAGTCTTCAATTCTTGCAATTTGAGATTTATTCAACTTGGAGGCCCAATTAACTGTTAGCTTATAATCGCCGCAAATGCAGACGGTCTTATCCAGTTTCAGTATGGGGACGATAGGTGCTGCCCATTCTGAAAATTGAACCAGCTGTATGATGCCTAGTTCCTCCAACCTGTTTAATTCAGCATCCACTTTCTTTCTTAAGGCATATGGTACTGGTCTTGTCTTAAAAAATCAGGGATCAACATAAATATTGGCTTGCAAGCCTTTGATTTTCCCTAAATCGTTGTGAAAGACATTTGTTTTTTTAACGATTCTAGAGTTCTCCTGCCCGCACTTGAAAAATCTTGGAACAATTAAACTTGATTTCTTTTAGCTAATCACGACCCATAAGGCTTGGTCCTTCCCCAGTCACTATTATTACTGGGAGCTGGGCTGACTGCTGCCCATAGCTCACAGGTACCATGGCAGTGCCTTTTACTTTTATGGCTTCTCCTGTGTAAGTTTTCAACTAGGCCAAAGTTCTCTCCAGGCTTAAGGGTTGGGTACCTTCTCTCAGGTATTGAAATGTGCGCTCATCCATCACTGAGGTTGAAGCCTCTGTATCCGCCTCTATAACTAGAGGCTTTCCATTTACGTGGAGTGTGACAGTAATAGGGTCTGCCTTGACTGTTTTAAGATTATAAAGATAGTGAATGGCAGAATCAATTATTTCAGGTTCTTTCATGTTATGTACTTCTAACATCTTTGCTGGCTGTTTACTTGGCAGTCTAGACTTAGCTCTGTGCTGCTTTATCAAATATCCTCTTTTGCGACAGTAATAGCACTCGGCCTTCTTAAATCTACATGTTTCAGGCATGAGGATACCCGCACATCGGTAATATTTCAACTTCAGGATCGCTGTCTGATTGCCTTTGCTATATTTTTTTGATTTCTGGGTGATTGGGAATGATTCCCGCTTCCCGGCTGCTTCTGTAGTTTTGGCCTCACGACTGGCAGCAGCTTCTCACCCTGACTGGTAAACGGTGCCATTTTGCAAGCTCTGTAAATCCTGCAAATCTTTCTCAGCATTTTCCATGGCTAGCGCTAACTCCAATGCTCATTTAAAATTTATATCGACTTCTGCGAGCAATCAACGCTGAATGGCATTGTTGCACATGCCACAAGCTAACTGATCTGTAGCAAAAACAAAAAATGCTGGCAAAACTCAACAGGTCTGACAGTATCTGTGGAGAGAAAGACAGAGTTAACGTTTCGAGTCCGTATGACTCTTCTTCAGGGCTACGGGACACACAATGCTCTTTGGACTGCTGTTCTCATTGCATCCTGAGATCCACACTCAGTGCCACACTCTAGCCCTGAAGAAGAGTCATATGAACTCGAAACGTTAACTCTGTCTTTCTCTCCACAGATGCTGTCAGACCTGCTGAGTTTTTACAGCATTTTTGTTTTTGTTACAGATTCCCAGCATCCACAGTATTTTGCCTTTATCTTAGTGTTTAATTCACTGCCACTTCTCTTCCAGGAATGCCTACCTTGAAGAAGTACTGCTCTTTTCTCCGACAGGATTTCCACTTGTCTCTTTTGCCCTGTTCACCTTTGTTGCTTTCGATTTCCCTCCTGGTGTTTGACAAGGTGTTTACTAAAACTCGCTTTCACAGCCATATTTCCTTCCTCAGTAACTGTCTCCATCTCTGACTTACCCCACGTGGATTCCAACTGAAGTTCAATCCCTCATGTTTTGAATCCACCCAGGATTACAGGTATCTCTATGACATACAACACTCCTCAGACTACTTTTCTCACCGCATCCTGAGATCCACACTCAGTGCCATGCGCCCCCATATGAACACACTCAACCTCTCCCTCCAGCAGCTTCGACTCACCCTATCTCAAAGCTGTCCTTGCCCACAGTTTCATTTTATTCTTCATCTCATCTGACCCCTTAACAAGAAACTTTGTCTCTTCCTTTCAGATGCTCCAGCAACTCATCGACACCAACGCCCATCCAGGACCCTCCACCCTGCCCATCCCTCTGACCCCCATCCCGTCTTCTAATCCCACCCCTTGCCGTGTATTCACCATACCCCCTGACCTTCCCCTCTCTGATGCTGAACATTCTATGCTCAGCAAAGGACTTAGTTTCATATTCTTACGCCCTCACCTCAATGAATTTTGGGCTCGGCACGATGCTGAACTCTTCTTCCGCTGCCTTCGTATCCATGTTCACTTCTTTGGGCAGGAGTCCACTCCCCGTTCAACGGATCCTTTTACCCACCTCCAATATTCTCCCTCCACCTGGACCCCTCCCTCTGGATTTTTATCTGCTCTTGATCTTTTCAATGAGAACTGTCGGCGGGACATCGGCCGTCTCCATTTCTCTGCTCCTCTCACCCACTCTAACCTGTCTCTTTCTGAACTTGCAACACTCTGTTCTCTCAGGTCCAACCCTGACTTTGTTATCAAACCTGCTGACAAGGGTGGTGCTGTTGTTGTCTGGTGTACTGACCTCTACCTCGCAGAGGCTGAGCACCAACTCTCAGGCACTTCCTCCTACCTCCCCCTGGACCATGACCCCACCACTGAACATCAAGCCATTGTTTCCAGGACTGTCACTGACCTCAAGTCCTCTGAAGATCTTCCATCCACAGCTTCCAACCTCTCAGACTCCCAATCTCGGACAGCCCGCTTCTACCTCCTCCCCAAAATCCACAAACAGGACTGTCCCGGTAGACCGATCGTGTCAGCCTATTCCTGCTCCACGGAATTTGTTTCTTCCTATCTTGACTCCGTCCTCTCTCCCCTTGTTCAGTCTCTTCCCACCTACATCTGTGATTCCTCTAATGCTCTACATCAAATCAACAACTTCCAATTCCCTGGCCCTAACTGCCTCCTCTTCACCATGCACATCCACTCCCTCTACACCTCCATCCCCCACCAGGATGGTCTGAGGGCTCTCCGCTTCTTCCTTGAACAGAAGCCCAAACAATCCCCATCCACCACTACTTTCCTCTGTCTGGCTGACCTTGTTCTCTCACAGAACAATTTCTCCTTTAAACTTGTCTCATTTCCTCCAAATAAAAGGTGTAGTTATGAGTACCCGCATGAACCCCAGTTATGCCTGTCTCTTTATGGGGTGTGTAGAACATTCCTTGTTCCATTCCTACTCAGGCCCCCCTCCCACAACTCTTTCTCCGGTACATCGATGATTACTTTGGTGCTGCTTCATGCTCTCATCTGGATCTGGAAAAATTTATCAATTTTGCTTCCAATTTCCACCCCTCCATCACTTTCACATGGTCCATCTCCGACACTTCCCTTCCCTTCCTTGACCTCTGTTTCAATTTCTGGTCATGGACAGCCCACCAATAATCATTACAAGCCCACCGACTCCCACAGCTACCTCGACTACAACTCCTCATACCCTGCTTCTTGTAAGGACTCCACCTCTGTTCCTTCGCCCCTGTTGCATCTGTTCCGATGATGCCACTTTCTAAAACAGTGCTTCTGACATGTCTTCCTTCATCCTTAACCGAGGTTTCCCACCCACGGTAGTTGACAGGACCCTCAACCGTGTCCAACCCATCTCCCGCACCTCTGCCTCCACACCTTTCTCTCCCTCCCAGAACCATGTTAGGGTCCCCCTTGTCCTCAATTTTCACCCCACCAGCCTCCACATTCAAAGGATCCTCCTCCACCATTTCCGCCAACTCCAGCATGATGCCACCACCAAACACATCTTCCCTTCACCCCCACTGTCGGAATTCCATAGGGAATGTTCCTTCCGGCACACCCTGGTCTACTCCTCCATCACCCACAACACCTCAAACCCCTCCCATGGCACCTTCCCATGCAATTGCAGAAGGTGCAACACCTACCCTTTTACTTCCCCCCTCCTCACCGTCCAAGGGCCCAAACACTACTTTCACACCATCCTGCTCTCATGCCCACATGTCCGTCCTTGGCCTGTTGCAATGTTCCAGTGAAGCTCAACGCAAACTGGAGGAACAGCACCTCATCTTCCAATTAGGCACTTTACAGCCTTCCAGACTTAACATTGAGCTCAACAACTTCAGACCAGCTCTGAAGAAGAGTCATACGGATTCGAAACATTAACTCTGTCTTTCTCTCCACAGACTTGCTGAGTTTTTCCAGCATTTTTTGTTTTTGTTTCAGATTTCCAACATTCACACTATTTTGCCTTGATCCCGTAGCATGTCATTCAAGCTCACTGCAAAATCACAATGCCCTGACAGTTGCTTCAACTTAGCAATATAAATCACGATCGATTTGCCTGGAGCCCTCACTCTTGTATTAAATTTGAATCTTTGTATAATGACTGATGGTTTGGGCTGAAAATGGCCCTTCACTGAATCCACGAGCTCACTGAATGATTTGGAGTCTGGCGCGCTTGGGACTGTGAGACTGCGAATAAGGTTGTAGGCTTGACTCCCACAGATGCTCAAGATAATTGTTTTGCACTTTGCCTCCTCCCCTGTTTTGTTGGCCTCGATGTATTGACTCCAGTCCTCCCAGGCTTGGGCTGACATGTGGCAAGTAACATTCGTGCCACACAAGCATCAGGCAATGACCATCTTCAACAAGAGAGAATCCAGCCATCGCCCCCTGATGTTCAATGGCATTATCATCACTGAATCCCCCACTAACAACATCCTGGGGGTTACCATTGACCAGAAACTGAACTGGACTAGCCATATAAATACTGGACAGTGGCTAAGAATCCTATGGCGAGTAACTCATCTCCTGACTCCCCATCTACAAGTCACAAGTCAGGAGTGTGATGGAATACTCCCCACTTGCTTGGATGAGTGCAGCTCCCACAACACTCAAGAAGCTTGACACCATCCAGGGAAAAGCAGCCCGCTTGATTGGCACCATATCCACAAACATTCACTCCCTCCACTACCGATGTACAGGAGCAACAGTGTGTACCATCTACAAGATGCAATGCAGGAATTCACCAAGTCGACAGCGCCTTCCAAACCTTCAGCCGCCACTATCTAGAAGGACAAGGACAGCAGATAGCCGGGAACACCACCAACTGGGAGTTCCCCTCCAAGTCTCTAAGCATCCTGACTTGGAAATATTTTACTGTTCCTTCACTGTCACTGGGTCAAAATCCTGGAACTCCCTTCCTAACAGCCACATGGACTGCAGCAGTTCAAGAAGGCAGCTCATCGCCACCTTCTCAAGGGCAGCTAGGGATGTGCAATAAATGCTGGGCCAGCCAGTGAAGTCCACATCCCGTGAATGAATTTTAAAAAAAGATCCTGAGGGGACTTGACAGAGTGGATGTGGAGAAGATGTTTCCCCTTGTGGGAGAATCTAGAACTAGGGGTCACTTTAAAAAAAAAAGTGGTCGGTCATTTAAGACAGAGATGAGAAGAAATTTTTTCTCTCTGAGGGTAGTGAGAACTTTGGAACTCCCTTCCTCAAAAGGTAGTGGAAGCAGAGTCTTTGAATATTTTTAAGGCAGAGCTAGATAGGTTCCTGATTAACAAGGAGGTGAAAAGTTATCGGTGTAAGCGGAGGTTACAATCAGATCAGGAATGGTCTTATTGAATGGTGGAGCAGGCTTGAATGGCCGAGTGGCCTACTCCTGCTTCTAGTTCATATGTTTGTATGTTCATTGATGAATAGGGAGATGAAATAAAATGTGAAACTTTAAAAAAATGAAACATAGAGAATTGAAAAGAATTTATAAACACTGCAAAAGGGGTGGTTAAAAGGACTAAGAAGAAGTATGAGAGTAAAATTGTAAAAATATATAATATGGGGTCCTACTGGATTCCCTGCTATAACTCTGGAGGCATAGCACTGGAACAGCCAGAGAAACAGTTTCACCAAGTGTTTTGCTGGTCACCTGCTGGAATCCCCACAGGAATCCTGAAAACCTTGGGAAATTCCAGGATGGTTAATGGGTTGGTTAACTAAAAGCTGAGGAAGGCAATCTGCTGTTGAATAGTGAGGAGGCTTTAGAGATATTAGGCTGGATTTTTGCAAAGTTAGGGAAACTCTGCCGACTTTTAAAAATGCCAGATGTGACCCAATTCAAGGGGCTGAATTTTAGGCTGATTGGGCGGGTGCACACCTGACCTGATTGGGTGTGAAGATGACATCAGGTGAGTATCTCAAGTCAACCCGCACTGGCACAATATTTCGGTTGGCGGGAGCACACGGGTGTTGGAGCTGCCCCTACTAATAGTTGGCATGGAATGAGTTGGCTAATAGAATGTTATCATTTATTGCGAGGGGAATGGAATACAAATATAAGGAGGTTATGCTTCAGTTGTACAGGGCATTGGTGAGATCACATTTGGAGTACTGTGTATAGTATTGGTCACCTTATTTAAGGAAGGATGTAAATGTGTTGGCAGCAGTTCAGAGGAGGTTTACCAGACTAGTACCTGGATTAGGCAGGCTGTCTTATGAGGAAAGGTTGGACAGGCTAGGATTGTATCCACTGGAATTTAGAAGAGTAAGAGACAACTTGATTGAAACATATAAGATCCTGAGGGGTCTTGACAGGGTGGATGTGGAGAGGATGTTTCCTCTTGTGGGAGAATCTAGAACTAGGAGGGGTTGCTCTTTAAATATAAGGGGTCGCCCATTTAAAACAAAGATGAGGTGAATTTTTTTCACTCAGATGGTGGTGAGTTTTTAAAACTCCCTTCCTGAAAAGGTGGTGGAAGCAGAGTCTTTGAATATTTCTAAGGCAGATGTGGATAGATTCTTGGTAAGAAAGTGGGTGATAGATTATCGGCGATAGGTGGGATGCAGATTTTAGGTTATTATCAGATCAGCCTTGATCTTATTAAATGGTGGAGCAGGCTCGAAGGGCTGAATGGCCTACTCCTGCTCCTTGCTTGTATGTTCGTATGGATGTTATGAAGAGCCATTTGGAGCGAGTGGAATGCAAGGGGTAGAATGAATTGCCATGGATGGGGCATGGGGAGTGTAGGGAGCTGAGTGGATGTGAGGGGTGAGGGCCAGAGGACCTAATACTGAACAAAACAACTGGGATGGAGACACAAAGAACAGAGGTGGGCCTTTTGATCTGCCAATCTTGACACTCGGCAGCCCCTGTGGCCGCATTCAAATTGTTTCCTGGAGCGGTGGGCCCAAATTCAGCATGTGCATGCTCCCCACCTCCGGAATTAAAAGCATGCCTTTCGATGCACTTTTTCCTGATGTGGGTGCGCTAAACTGGGAAATTTCTTGAATCTCACCACCCCCCACTAACATGAAAATCCAGCCCATTATTCATTTCATTGTAATTTGTGGGACATTGCTGTATACACATTTGATGCCACATTCCCCACAATGCAGTGGTGATTAGTATACATTGAAAGGACTTTATTGGCTGTAAAGCACTTTAGGATGTTCTGAGATTCTAAAACAGCTACGCAAACTGAAAGAAGAAAAATCACAGCAACCTGAGGATTTTGAGGGAAGATAGGGAAGACTTAATGGAGACTGTAACTAATGTTTGAAATTTTTGTGGAAGGGATACTCCTCACAGAGGACTGGGGAGTGAAAAAAAATGTCATTTGTCTTCACTAAAGGAGGAAGTCTAGCTAGTCTTATTTCAGTTGTTAGTAAAGGTTGGTAGAATCCATAATATAGGAAAATACCAGATATTCTATTGAGCCTGTCCCATATATCAACTGAGAAACATGATCTGCAATGCTCCCCATATAGCAGCAGACACGCACTCGCTTAGAGCTGCTAAAACAAAAGAAAATAAATTGCGGAGCAATTCAAGAGAATCTGATGAATTAATCAGGGCCAATCAGCTTGATCTATATTAAACATTTTCACACCCATTTCTGAAATTACCCACCTGTCACCATCATGGAAGCACAGACATTACAGGGACAACAATGGTTCAAAAAGAGGACCCTCATTGCTTCAGTGAAACGAGGGATTAGCAACAAATGTGGCTTTGCCGCACTGTCTACATTCTGAGAAGAAATTCATAACATTTAAAGAATGATTTGAAGGAATAACAAAGGATAGATAAAGTAACCGTTCGAGCTGCTTCTTCCCAAGTGAGCACTTGCGGGCTGGGTGAGATATTGCGACTGCATTGGTGAGGAAAGAACAGGAATTCCAGACCTGGAAGTGGCTGTGATTGTGCATCAGGAAGTGTCCAGATTATTGGGGCGATCAGCCTCTTCTTCCAAGTCATCAAGTGCATGGAACACATAGGGCAACATTTTTACCATGGCGGGTGGGCGCACGCCCCACCCGCTTGGGCGTAAAATAAAATAACATAAAATAAAATATCACAGTCGCAAGGATCGACAGCGTGCCCGCCAACACCTAAAAGGCCTGTTAAGGACATTAAAGTCTTAATTGACTTACATCTTTCACTACCCGTCCAACCTTACGGTTAGCAGGCAGGAAAAAAGGCCAAGCGGCCTTTGCACTTTTTAGGAAACCCCATTCATGGGCAGGATGAGATTTTAGAAAGCAAATAAAAATAAAGTAACATTTTTAAAATTTAATTAATAACATTTCCCTCCTCATGTGATTAAAATTTTATGAGCCTTTATTTATTTTTCTAAAAACTTTTCATCTCCCTGAGGCAGCTCTGTGCCTCAGGAAGATTTGCAAGCGTGCACTCGTGCGCATGCGCGAAGGTCGTGCTCACACTCCCCGCTGCCTGCACAGGTAGCGCTGAGCGCTGCTGCTCACATTTCTCGCTGGGAGGGCCTCAATTGGCCCGCCGGTGTGAAATCGCAGTCCAGCCCCAATCACGGGCGGCTTCCCTACCGCCCCCACCCATCCCCGCCCAGCCCAGCCAACAAAGGCTAGATTCTGCCCATGAACTTTTTAAATTGGGAAAAGGGTGATGCTTTCTCTTGTAGAAATATTAGGAGTGGTGGTTGAGTGTAATAGCTGTATATATTTTGAGAAGCACATAACATTGAATAATAAAGCTTCTTAGTTCACTAATCCCTATAGATCCCCCTATCTGCTGTCTATTAACTGCAGAGCTTCCTATGTATGCATTCCCTGGGTTTTCAGTATTGGTGTTTCTCCCCAAGTCATTATATTATGTCAGTGGTTAATGTGATCTATTCCTTTGGAGAAGGAGAATACAATGTTAAATATGTTATGAGTAGTTTGCGCACTTGCTTCCCCCTCTAAATACACACACATGACATAATGAGAGGTACAGATGCATCGTTGCTTTTAACATAACCGCCCTTCAATCATGTGGAACACCTTGTGGTGGCTAGATGAGTTGACGGTGGTTAAGAGGTAATATGATACTTGTTGTAATATGGGTTCTTTAGATGTCTCAATGATGAGATCATGAGTCTTGTATATTTAAACGTGAACCGTTTATTGTTAATCTTTAACTATTGACACATCCCAGGTCACTGTCATGCATGGTGCTGTTACCTCCATGCAGGCTGGTTCCAGAGTGTTCTTTCTAGACTGTTCTCTCAGTCTATTACCATGTGACTCTATACATCACACGGTGGGCGATGCTACTCTCCAGTCCCATGTTAACCCTCGCTCTGCCGAGTACCTTTATATTGCAATGGCATGCAGGCACATACAACAATACTTGAGTGTTTCCAGAAATTCCAGACCCTTCTGCCAATGGGAACAGTTTCTCACTATCTACCCTGCACCCTGTGCAGGGTGCAAAGACTTGGGTGAAGGGCGTAGAGACTTGGGTGTAATCAAAGAAGTATGACGACCTTTGACCTGGAAGAAAGACAGTAAGTAAAAGTTGTAATTTCTTTAAAATTTCCATGGAATCTAATTGTTTTTAAGAATGTTTGAAAAGGATTTTAAGAGATTGCATCAAATGTAACAGGATCAATTGTAATTCTCTTGGATAATAAGACTTACTGATCCATGACAATGCTTGTTGGAAGCTGTACCAATAGGCAGGAAGACAAGAAACAAAAGCCATGGAGCCAGGCACAAAGCAGAGCTGCAGTGGAAGGGAAAACAGAGAAAGCATATTTACAAGGATAAAAGCAAAATACTGTGGATATTGGAAATCTGAAACAAAAACAAAAATACCTGGAAAAGCTCAGCAGGTCTGACAGCATCTGCGGAGAGGAATACAGTTAACATTTCAAGTCCATATGACTCTTCATCAGGACTAAGAAACATAGAAATGAGGTGGAATATAAGCTGGTTGAAGGGGGTTGGGACAGGTAGAGCTGGATAGAGGGCCAGTGATAGGTGGAGGCAAAGAAGAGATTGCCAGAGATGTCATAAACAAAAGGACAAAATGGGTGTTGACGGTGATGATATTAGCTAAAGGGTGTGCTAATGGTGACATGAAGGGTAGAAAGCAGGACGAGCAAGGTACAGATAGCCCTAGTGGGGGTGGGCTGGGGGAAGGGATTGAAATAGGCTAAAAGGTAGAGATAAAACAATGGATGGAAATTTATTTAAAAATAATGGAAATAGGTGGGAAAAGAAAAAAATATATATTAAAAAAATATTAAAAATTATAAATTATTGGAAAAAGGGAGATCGGAAAGGGGATGGGGATGGAGGAGAGAGTTCATGATCTGAAGTTGTTGAACTCAATATAAAGTCTGGAAGGCTGTAAAGTGCCTAGTTGGAAGATGAGGTGCTGTTCCTCCAGTTTGCGTTGAACTTCACTGGAATATTGCAGCAAGCCAAGGACTGACATGTGGGCATGAGAGTAGGATGGTGTGTTGAAATGGCAAGTGACAGGGAGGTCTGGGTCATGCTTGCGGACAGACTGAAGGTGTTCTGCAAAGCGGTCACCAGGTCTGCGTTTGGTCTCTCCAATGTAGAGGAGTCCGCATTGGGAGCAGCGAATGCAGTAGACTAAATTGATAGAAGTGCAAGTGAAATGCTGCTTCACTTGAAAGGAGTGTTTGGGCCCTTGGACGGTGAGGAGAGGGGAAGTAAAGGGGCAGGTGTTGCATCTTCTGCGGTTGCATAGGGAGGTGTCATGGGAGGGGGTTGAGGTGCTGGGGGTAATGGAGGAGTGGACCAGGGTGTCCCGGAGGGAATGATCCCTGCGGAATGCCACCAGGGGGTGAAGGGAAGATGTGTTTGGTGGTGGTATCGTGCTGGAGTTGGCGGAAATGGTGGAGCATGATCCTTTGAATGCGGAGGCTGGTGGGGTGATAAGTGTGGACAAGGGGGACCCTATCATGGTTCTGGGAGGGAGGGGAAGGTGTGAGGGCAGATGCGCGGGAGATGGGCCGGACACGGTTGAAGGCCCTGTCAACCACCGTGAGTGGAAAACCTCGATTACGGAAGAAGGAAGACATGTCAGAGGAACTGTTTTGGAAAGTGGCATCATCAGAACAGATGCGATGGAGACGAAGCAACTGAGAGAATGAGATGGGGTCCTTACAGGAAGCAGGGTGTGAGGAGTTGTAGTCAAGGTAGCTGTGGGAGTCGGTAGGCTTGTAATGAATGTTGGTGGACAGTGTTTCACCAGAAATTGAGACAGAGAGGTCAAGGAAGGGACGGGAAGTGTCAGAGATGGACCATGTGAAAATGATAGAGGGGTGGAAATTGGAAGCAAAATTAATAAATTTTTCCATGTCCAGACAAGAGCATGAAGCAGCACCAAAGCAATCATCGATGTACCGGAGAAAGAGTTGTGGGAGGGGGCCTGAGTAGGACTGGAACAAGGAATGTTCCACATACCCCATAAAGATACAGGCATAACTGGGGCCCATGCGGGTACCCATAGCCACACCTTTTATTTGGAGGAAGTGAGAGGAGTTTAAGGAGAAATTGTTCAGTGAGAGAACAAGTTCAGCCAGACAGAGGAGAGTAGTGGTGGATGGGGGTTGTTCGGGCCTCTGTTCGAGGAAGAAGCGGAGAGCCCTCAGACCATCCTGGTGGGGGATGGAGGTGTAGAGGGATTGGACGTCCATGGTGAAGAGGAAGCGGTTGGGGCCAGGGAACTGGAAATTGTTGATTTGATGTAGAGCATCGGAGGAATCACAGATGTAGATGGGAAGAGACTGGACAAGGGGAGAGAAAATGGAGTCAAGATAGGAAGAAATGAATTCCGTAGGGCAGGAACAGGCTGACACGATCGGTCTACTGGGACGGTTCTGTTTGTGAATTTTGGGGAGGCGGTAGAAGCGGGCTGTCTGATGTTGGGAGTCTGTGAGGTTGGAAGCTGTGGATGGAAGATCTCCAGAGTAGATGAGGTCAGTGACACCCCTAGAAACAATGGCTTGATGTTCAGTGGTGGGGTCATGGTCCAGGGGGAGGTAGGAGGAAGTGTCTGCGAGTTGACACTCAGCCTATGCGAGGTAGAGGTCAGTGCGCCAGACAACATCAGCACCACCCTTGTCAGCGGGTTTGATGACAATGTTGGGGTTGGACCTGAGAGAACGGAGTGCAGCAAGTTCAGAGAGAGACAGGTTAGAGTGGGTGAGTGGAGCAGAGAAATTGAGACGACTGATGTCATGCCGACAGTCCTCAATGAAAAGATCAAGAGAAGGTAAGAATCCAGAGGGAGGGGTCCAGGTGGAGGGAGAATATTGGAGGCGGGTAAAAGGATCCGTTGAACGGGGAGAGGATTCCTGCCCAAAGAAGTGAGCATGGAGACGAAGGCAGCAGAAGAAGAGTTCAGCATCATGCCGAGCCCAAAGTTCATTGAGATGAGGGAGCTGTGTATGTGTGCATGTGTAAATTATTTAAACAGGACAGAAAGCCGAAAGGAGGGTTAAAGCAGAGTTTGTGAATTGAACAATTTTACTGCTGCTGTTTCCAATTTTTCAGTGCCAACCAATCCATTTAACTGGGTTTATTATAGGATTGTATAAAGGAGTCTGTGGGGAATCTGTGTCAATCAGACCGTCGTGTCCTAGCTAAGGATGTTCCGCAGGAATGTGCCATTTAGGTAATGACCATCTCCGGAGACCTCAGATGGAATACAACTGCTGTGAATATGACTTGAGGGCCAAATTGTTTGAGTGCAAAATTGAGAGATCCTACCTATCAGAGGCCGAGTTAGAGAACTTTGGAACTGCATGTAGTGCCATATTTTTGTGGAACGTGATGTGGGTGCTTGTGGGTGGGTAAGACATAGCTTTGTTGAATCAACTATTTAAAGTGAAAGCTACCTTTTTAATATAATTTTCCTGTTAGCTTAATTTACTTTGGTTCTGATTTGTGTCAAAGTAAAAGCTACAAAAAGTAGAATCTTGCTGGCAATTTCTTCATTTGAGAGTTATTCAGTAGATTTGGTTATTTTGTTTTGCAGTTCCCCCATAGGGAACTGAAAAAGCACAAGGAACACAGAAAGTTAGCATCCAGGTACAACAAGTAATTCGGAAGGCAAATGACATGTTTATTTTTATTGCAATGGGCTTGTAGTACATGAATAAGGAAGTCTTGCTACAGTTATGCAGGATTTTAGTGAGACCGCACCTGGTTTACTGTGTGCAGTTTTGGTCTTCATATTTAAAGAATGATGCAGTGGTACAGTGAAAGTTAGCTAGATTAGTTCTTGGGGTTAAATGGTTGTACAATGATGACAGGCCTTTAGTGTTTAGAAGAATGAGAGGTGATCTCAATGAAACACATAACATTTTGAATGAGCTTGTCAGAGTAGACACGCAAAGGTTGTTTCCCCTGGCAGGGGAGTCCAGAACATGAGGGCACAGTCTCAGGAAAGGTATCAATCATTTAGGACAGACATAAGGAGAAATTTCACTCAGAGGGTGGAATCATCCCAGATTTGCACTAGGTGAGGTAGCGGCAGGAAAAAGGACATTTTACCCGCTGCCGCAATGGTGGGTTTTCGCACCATACCGTCCCTATCCTGCCTCATTAATTATGCATTCCCAGGAAACATGCCGTTTCACTGGCGGGCAGTCTCCGATTCACCCGCCACACTGTCACCTCGCTACTTCCTCACACCGGGCACCATATTTCAAATGCATCTGTGCGCATCCCTCTCAGTGCTTCCAGCACCGGGCTGCTGCACAGAAGACATGGCCCCAAAAGGCAAGAAGACTGCAGCCCTTAGATTCAGTGACACATTCCTGGGATGCCTTCTGGACGCTGCTGGAGCCTGCCTCGATGTCCTCTAACCCCACTCTGGCTGCAGGAGGTCCCACTCTGGTTTGGGAGGTGATGGCAGTGGTGGTCAGTGCCAACGCTGCACAGAAGACGTTCGCCATCCAGTGCAGAAAGAGGATGAATGATCTCATCTGTGCAGCCAGGTTAAGGCAGCCATCTCATCGCTCTAAACTCACACACTAACAAGGCCATCACACATTCATTGGCATCTCACTCAATGCCAGCACAAAGGACATCACTACTTACTCCTTTGCACACACTCTCACATCTCCATGTGGACTCAACTCCTCTGGAGACTGCCCCCTCATCCCTCACCATCTTGAGTCCACTTGCATAGATCAACGTGTGCCCCACACACACCTAGGGTACTTTCCTCCCCCAGTACAGCCCTCACCCTGCAGACTTTTCCCTTGCCTGAGGCCATTTCTCCACCTTCCCCAAGCAAGCCATAGCCCTGCAGCCATTGAAAAGCTTTACGGCTGAACTGGTAAGTAGAGACCTGTCCATCAGGCCCCGTAAAAGTGCCGTGTTGCTGCCTGTGAAGACTGGCACTGATGACCATGAGTGCTGCCTGATGCAAGGTAGGCAAACAAGCCTCAAAATCCTGAGTGAAGTGCAGCTTGCCAGGTGAATATCGCTTATGTACAGTTGTGAGATGCATCAGCATTCCGCGGATGATCCAGCTTGTGGGGTGATTCTGATGAGCTGGGCTTAGAATGATATGCAGATGTATTACAATTCAGTTCCCAACATGCGGCGGTGGGAAATGCAGCCTGCCATTGATGGGCAGAATGGATGATTGCAAACTGATTTCACAACATTATGAAACCGATTTTTGGCCTTCCCACCATATTGTTCGCATACGCCTGCCATGGCGCCTGATGCCAACGGGCACGGAAAATTCCGGCCAGAATGTTGTGAATCTTTGGAATTTTCTACCCCAGAGGGTTGTGGATGGGTATATTTAAGGCTAAGGTAGACAGATTTTTGGTCTCTTAGTGAATCAAGGGATATGGAGAGCAGGTGGGAAAGTGAGTTAAGACAGAAGATTAGCGATGATCATACTGAATGGTGAAGCAGGCTCAATGGACAACATGGACTATTCCTGCCCCTATTTCTTATGTTCTTATGAACAGTGAGCACTGGTCTTTTGTTGTTGATTGAAAAATCTATTCCTTGCGCTTGGTTTTCAAATTGCTGCCCAGGGGGAGAATTTTCCCCTCGTTGGGAGGGTTGTGTGGGGGCGGGCGGGGGCAGGCGTGGACCAGATTGGCACCCTCGATTGGGTCCACGCTGCCATTTTACATGGGTGGGCCAATTAAGGCTCGCCCCAGCGTGATGTGCGCCCAGAAGTGCTGAGCGTCCCTGTGCGGGCAGGGCGAGGGGTGGGGGGGGGTTCTCTGAGTCGGGGCCTGTACTCTTTCGTGCGTGCGCGTGAAAGAGCACAGAAATCTCCCTGAAGCACAGAGGTACCTAAGAGAGATCAGCTTAAGTTCCCAAAATTTTAATAAAATAAAGAAAAAATTTTAAGACATGTCCCATCATGTGACAGTGTCACATGAGCTGGGACATGTCAATGAACATTAATGAAAAAATTTATTTAATTTATAAACCCTGCATGAAACCTCATCACACCCGTGGATGAGGTTCCATGAAAAAGGTAAAGGCCGCCTGGGCTCTTCGCCTGCCCACCAACCTTAAGGTTGGACGGGTAGCTCAGTTTATTACTTTAATTGATATTTAAATGGCCTTAATAGGCCTTTGACAGTTCGGTGGGCATGCAGCCGACTCAGCTGCGTGCCCACCGAACTGAAAGTCTAAATGATTTTCATTTCGTACTTTCATCGGAAACCCGCCCGACGTCACCGTGCGTCACTTTATGCCTTAGCGAGCGGGCCCCGCCCCCGCTCACCGAGCCGAAGTTCCAGGCCCAGTAGTAAAACTGGCATTTCCGACCAATTGCCCATTATGGAAACTATCAGATTTTTGTTTCAATAAATCGAATTGAATGGAAATGAAAATCCGGAAGTTTCTGTAGTAGATTTCAGGTTCAAAATGCTGGCTTTATTCACGAGTGACAAGTTGCAAATCTACCCATTTTGAATTTAGAAAGAAAAATAGATACAATTAGAAAACTGGAATGCAGTTCATTTCCAAGAGAAGCTAATTATAATCTCCTTCACATGTCACGGTCTTCATAGTTTCAAGTTATTGCTCCAAATGTCAAAGTCCGAACACTGTGTCAACACTGTTCACAAATAAGGGTTAGCAGTTCGTATTACCAAAGTTTCTCGAAAGCTTAGCTAGCTTCGGGATACTTTTGGAAAACCATTTTGTCCTTGAGGCTTTTTTCTCATTTGCTGCTAGTGTCAGCATCTAATGATGGGGTCAATTGATCCTAATTACTCATCAGTCATTGATGGGCCTATGCTCATTCTACTGTAAAATTGGATAAAGCTTCCTTTTTATACTTGACGCAGCTTCTGACATCAAGGCAGACCATAACTGGCAACTGCAACCTACCTTTTGCACAGCCATGACCTTTCACATAAGTTAATTGTCTTCAATATTATTATATTTCCCTGTGCCCTTGAACCTCATTATTGAACAAATGTAAGATAGATGTATAAACAAACTTCACCAGCACCAGCAGATCTCTTGTTGCATTTCCCATGATGAATTCAAGGTTATGTTGTTATGGAGCTGGGGTCATAGAGAAAGGTTGGGAAACATATTTGTGACCTGTGCGCAAGAGACCAGCAATTATGTTATCTATAATTAGTTGGTTCCTGAGAAATCAAATGCAGTCAGGATTTTCCCGGGAACATGACTTAGGAATTTTAATGAAATGAACATTTCATTTATAAGGAGTATATGTTAGATGCAACACTTTCCATATGGGTTATGAATCTTCCACGGTACTGCTTAAGGGTAAAAAGGACCAAATAGGTGGTTTCCCCACCCACTGCAGGAAATTCACAAGATAAATGTGCTTGGCTCACATTTCACAATTATGTAAATAAACAAATCTGTTCATGTATTTTATTTATTTGTTCAGTGGCTATGACCATCACCAGCAAGGCTGGCATTTGTTGCCCATCCTTAATTGCCCTAGAGAAGATGGTGGTGAGTCACCTTCTTTAAATGCTGCAGTCCTCCTGGTGTAGATACTCCAACAATGCTATTAGGAAAGGAGTTCCAGGATTTTGACTCAGTAACAGTGAAGGAATGGCAACATAGTCAGAAGAAGACGTGTGCCTTGGAAGGGAACTTCCAGGTGGTGCTGCTGCCCTTGCCTTCTAGGTGGTAGAGGTCATGAGGTCAAAAGGTGTTGTCAAGGATTTTAAAAAGAGCGCAGAGAGCGGGCAGACTTCATTTTAAATAGAGCAGGGAGAGCGGGAAGACTTCTTTTAAAAAGAACAGGGAGAGCAAGGAGACTTCATTTAAAAATGAACGTGGAGAGCGGGGAGACTACATTTTAAAATGAGCGCAAAGGGCGCTTTAAAAAGAGCAGGGAGATTCATTTAAAGAAGAGCGCAGGGACTTCATGTGAGTCCAGCGACGGAGTGACATCACAAACCACAACATGACGCAAGTGCAGGGAAAGCAGCTGATTGGTGAATAGGATTGGTGGGTATTTCTAGTTTTAAAATAAAAATAAGGTCTTTAGTTTGTATTTAGGTCTCTAGTCTTTATTTCTCTCTTTTTCTTAAAAATGGCTTGTTAAGCATAAGATCGATACTGGTGTAAAAAATAAATTATTAAAGTGCAAAGGGCAAGGTTCTTCAAGTGTAAAGAGCAGGGATACTAGATTAACTAAGTATTACATTAAATTAAATATGATAGCAATGGCAGGACAGGTGATGTGTTGCTCCTGCAGCATGTGGGACCTGCTGGACACAAAGGTGATCTAGAGTGCACACACCTGTAATAACTGTGTGCAGCTCAAGGAACTTCAGATCTGAGTTGAAGAGCTGGAGTCCAAGCTGCAGACATTGTGCCACACCAGGGAGGAGGAAGGTTACCTGGGCACTTTGTTCTAGGAGGTGGTCATGCCCCTCAGATTAGGTAATTCAAATTTGTTCTATGATCAGGGACAGGAATGTGTGACTGCAGGTGAGGCAGATATGGGAACCCAGGGGGTAGCATTCGAGGAGCCTCGGTCCCTGCAACTGTCCAACAATTACGAGGTTCTTGCAAGCTGTGCGGACGAGAGTGGGGACTGCAGGGAGGATGAGCGAACTGATCATAAATATGGGGATCCGGCAGAGGTGGGGGGTGTGGTCCTGGAGAGGAGATTTGTAGGTTTACAAAGCAAAAGGATATGACAGCATTGCAGGGCAGCTATTTAGGTAATGATTCCCAGAGTGTGGCAGGAAGGGACAGAGTGTACAAACATAAAGAAAGCAGCAAATATAGTCAAAGGGGGAAAAATGGTAAAAAGGCAAAATTAAATGCTCTTTGCTTAAATGCAAGTAGTATTTGGAAAAAGATAAATGATTTAACGGCACAAATAGATGTTAATGGGTATGATCTTATGGCCATTACAGAGACACGGTTATAAGGAGGTCAAAGCTGGGAACTAAATATTCAGAGGTACGTGACTTTTCAAAAGGATAGGCAGGGAGAAAAGGGTGGTGGGGTAGCTTTGTTAGTATGAGATGGAATAAGTATGATAGCAAGGAATGATCTTCGATTGAAATATGTAGAATCCGTATGAGCAAAGGTAAGAAATAACAAGGGGAAGAAGACATTAGCAGGTATAGTGTATAGGCCCCCTAACAGTAGCTATGCTGTAGAATAAATCAGGAGATAATGGGGGCATGTAAAAAAGGCAGTAGGTTAATCAGGATTACTTTAATCTGCATGTAGATTGGGAAAATCAAATTGGCAGAAGTAGCCACACGCAAGAATTCATAGAGTGTATTCAGTACAGTTTACTAGAACAATATGTTGTGGATCCAACCAGGGATCAGGCTGTTTGGACCTGGTAATGTGTAATGAGGCAGTTTTAATAAATGATCTCAGAGTAAAAGATCCCATAGGAAACAGTGATCATAACATGGTAGAATTTAGCATTCAGTTTGAGAGTGAGAAACATTGGTTGGAAACAACTGTGCTAAACTTAAATAAGGGTAATTACAATGGAATGAGGGCAGAGTTGGCTGGAGTGCACTGGGATAGGATTTTAGCAGAAAAAAATGGTTGATGAATAACAGCAGACATTTAGGAAAATAGTTCATGACACACAACAAAGATATATCCCAGTGAGGAAAAAGGAATCTAGGAAGAGGATAAACCAACCATGGTTAACCAAGGAAGTTAAAGATAGTATCATATTGTAATAAAAAACATACAGGACAGGATTTTGCCTTTGGCAGGTGCTCAGTAGGGGGCAGTCAGGAAGCTGACCACTACCTGTGATTGGAAAATTGGCCAATTAAGGCCTGCCCAGCGTGGAACACGAGCGGCAGTGCTGAGTGATGCCTGTGCGAGTGGGGTGAGAAGGGCGAGTGGGCCTATCACGAACTTCGCTCATGCGCCTGAAGGAGCATTTCAATCTCCCTGAGACACGGAGCTGCCTCAGGAAGATGACGCGCTGTTTATAAAATAATAATGAAGACAATAAAAATGTCATACAACATGTCCCCTCATGTGACAGCAGGGACATGTTTTTAATTCAAGTGAGAAATGTTTATTTTATTTTTATTTGCTTTAGAAAACCTCATCCTGCCCATGGATGAGATTTCCTAAAAAGTACAAAGGCCGCTTGGCCTTTGGATGGGCAGCATAAATTTGAAATTAATTACCTTTTTAATGGCCTTAATAGGTCTTTTAATTGTTGGCAGGTGCGCTGCCGACTCCAGCGAGCGCCCGGCGAACAAAATATTGTGGGACTATGCGATGACATTGGGACACTCGCCCGATGTCATCGCGTATCATTTTACGCTCGGTCGGGTCAGGTGCGCGTCCGCCCAGCAAGCTTAATATTCTGCCCATAATGTGCCAAAGATTAGTGATAAACCAGAGGATTGGGAAAGTTTTAAAAACAAACAAAAGATGATCAAAAAATTAATAAAGAGGGAGAAAATAAACTTTGAGGGTACACTAGCAAGTAATACAAAAACAGACAGTGAGCACTTCTTTAAATATACAAAAAGGAAGAGGGAAAGGCCAAAGTGAACATAGGCCCCTTAGAGAATGAAGCTGGGGAAATAATAATGGGGAACCAGGAAATGGCAGATGAGTTGGATAAACACTTTGCATCAGTCTCCACGGTAGAAGATACGAATAGCATACCAAAAATACTAAATAATGAAAGGCCAAAATGTGGGGAAGAAATAAATACAATAACTATCGTTAGAGAAAAAGTACTAGGGAAACTAATGGGGCTAAAGGCCGATAAGTCCCCTGAACCTGATAGATTCCATCCTAGGATATTGAAGAAGGTAGCTACGGAGATAGTGGATGCACTGGTAGTAATCTTCTAAGAATCCTTAGATTCTGGAACAGTCCTAGAGGAATGGAAAACTGACAATATAACAACCTTATTCAAAAAGGGAGGGAGACAAAAAACAGGTAACTAAAGGACAATTTGCTTAGCATCCGTCACTGGGAAAATTTATGGTCTATTATAAAGGATGTTATAGCAGAGTATTTTGAAATGCATAATATAATCAAGGAGAGTCAGCATGGCCTCATGAAGGGGAAATCATGCCTGACAAATTTATTAGAACTCTTTGAGGAGGTAACAAACGTGATAGATAAAGGGGAACCAGTAGATTGATTTCCAAAAGGTGTTCAATAAGGTACCGCACATAAGGCTGCTTAATAAGATAAGAGCCCATGGTGCTGGGAGTAGTATATTAGCATGGATAGAGGACTGGCTAACTAATAGACGACAGAAAGTTGAGATAAAGAAGACATTTTCGGGATGGCAACCTGTAACCAGTGGAGTGCCACAGGGATCAGTGCTGGGGCCTCAATTATTTACAATATATATATTAATGACTTGGATGAGGGAAGTGAATGTACTATCACCAAGTTTGCGGATGACACAAAAATAGGTGGGAAGGCAAGTGGTGAGGATGACACAAAGAGTCTACAGAGGGATACAGGCAGCTTGGGCAAAAATTTGGTAGATGTAATATCATGTGGGAAAATGTGAGGTTATGCACTTTGGCAGGAAGAATAGAGGGTTGAATATTATTTAAATGGAGAAAGACCGCAGAAAGCTGCAGCAAAGAAGGATTTGAAGCCCTCACCTTCGCTCATCCCCACATCTGATACACCGCTGTTTATCATGTGATCGGAGACATCAATCAGCTCCCATGGATGCTCCTCCTGCTCTGTTAGGTCCTGAATGTACAGCGCCCGCACTACCCCACCCCTCACTCCAGTCAATGAGCACTCCTGGGCATTATGGGCCAGCTTTGTCTAAAGAAAGAAATACATTTTTTTTTAATGAACCTTGCTGTCCTGTCCTGCGACACATTTTACAGTTACTGGAGACAGTTAGAAGCTTGTATCGTGGAGGGATTTGCATTCCATGATAACACATATAACAAAGTCAGAACCATCTCCAGGGCAACTGCATTTTAAGACACCTCAGAAATTTAATTCTGTATTGTCAAATCAAGATATTGGTTGAAATTAATTCAGAGCCATCTCCAAGGCAACTGCATTTTATGACACCTCAGGAACATAGTACACAAAACATTGAATTTTTAACTCAAACCAGGATTTTAAGTTTCAGAAATCACTTTATGCATGCGGAGGTATACATACCCTGGCAGAATGCATTGAATCATGCAGTTTCTTACAGCACTGATACACAGTCCTAGGCACAATGTTGTTTGCATTCACTACTGCTGCCACCTCTTTCCATGCATTGCTCTGAATCTTCCATGGTGATTTTGACTTTCCTCTCCCTAGGATATAGATGGACCTTCTTTCACCTCATGTAAAAGGATATTCAGTTCCTCATCAGTGAAATTTTGACTTCTCTTCTTCACCACAATCTCCTGCGTTGTCATCTTTAACATGTAAAAATATGAGTACTTTTCAGCACGCGACACTCAAAGTCATTTAATAACGTCACAGATTTAAAATAAATATGAATAACTGAGTTCACTTATAAATATTGACCAACAATTATATTCAATCATTGAAAGAGATTCAAAAAAATTACATTTAGAATTAGTCAATAACAACATCGTTAAATGCTTAAAAGAAATAGCAAAAATTAATTTTTAAAAATCTATGAAATACCTTTGAAATTGTGAAGTTTTGTCAGAACTTAAAGTTGCTCTTTAAAAACCTATACAGTCTGGGGCTGCCCTCATGGGGCGTTTCCAGGTCTGTTTGTGTCATTGCCTCACTTCGCTGGGGCCTGCGAGGAGACCTCCTGGAATCGAAGATCAGGGCAAATTTCTTGCAGGGCAAATTTCTTGTGCAGGTCTAAGTGCGCATTTATTTCTTTTAATTCCATCGGTCGATCTTGTTCTGACACTAGTCGGAAGTTACGGCTTGATATTTTGTTCTTATGTTTACTCCAATTTTTTCCTTGTATAGCAGGCTTTGCAATGTGTTTCCTATTCCCGTCGTAACTGAGTGTGAGGGACAGCATTGCTCTCCTGCCAACCATCATTTTCTTTTTGCAACTTATCTACTTGTTCCCTTAACTCCTTATACTCTTTATTCAGCTATTAGACAAAAGAATGCCCAGTAGACCAACATATTCAGCTTAATTTGAACAGACGGATGACGCAGAGCATGTGTTGATCCCAATAGCTGGTGGTGGCAGCTTGCTGCACTCTAGCTGAAATATGAGGAAGCTCTTCCCAGGTCTTTCTCCATCTGAAGAAGGGCAGAGCCAACATGGATCATTTTGAAAAGCCCTTTCCTGTCTGAAGTAATCTTTTTCCTCTTGAGAGCGTGTTTCTAATCTTTTCTCAGACAGTTGGTTTAGTATGGGTCATGGGATCCGGAATGTCTGTGCTAGAGATATGTCCTTAGAGGCCTGCCTTGTGGTTTTTTAGCCAGCAAGCTGCTGCGGATGCTTTCTCTATGAGATTTCAATAACATTCCATAAATTTCATAAGATTTTATAATTCATACATCAACTTCTTACAGATTGCTGCCATCATGGCTGCGGATAGCAGAGTTCTAAGGATCATTGAGGTTCTCACAGCAGTCCAGGTCTCCTGACCGATTACTAAGATTGCTGAATCATTGCCCTGGGGAAGTGGCAGTGGCTCCATCAGTACAAACCTGTTGCCCTCTCTCAAGATGACAGCAGTATTCTCCAACAATACCACACAACCTGGCTAGAGCCTACCCTGTTGCTTTTCAGCTGGTCAGCCCAAACCCCTGCTGCACATGCCAATATCGTGTGGTCCAAACGCTGCCCATCTACAGCCAGGGCTGGTGAAGGATAAGGCCACCTGCAGTCTCCTCCTGTGAAAGCCAGCACTCTTCCACTAGCCAAGTTGCAGGTATTGGAGTAGCGCTGTGAAGGAATATTGGATGGTTTGAGGGATAAAGTTGGTTTGGAATATTTATTTTGTGTTAGCTTTTATTTATGTAATATGACCAAGTGGATGCTGAGATGGTCAGTGACTAGTATGGACCTGTTGGTGAAGGAGGCAGCTGATCACGGAGAGCTGGGACAGAAAGAGGCCATGATGGTTTCCTCCTTTCTCTTTCCTCCTCGTCGTCCTCCTCCTGCTTCTGTTTCTCCTCTTCTTCCTACTCCTCCTCATGTGCGTCCTCCTCCTCCGCAGCTGCTCGTTGTATAGCTCGTGGCAAGGGTTGTGATCTTATGATTGGGAGGTTGTGCAGCTTGCAGTGGGCCATTACAAATCCTAACAATTGCTCTGCTGTGTATCACAGGGCTCCTCAGAGTAATCCAGGCAATGAAGTGTTGTTTAAGCAGCCCATAGATCTGCTCTATCACATCTCGTATGGCAGAATGGCTTTCTTGTTATATTTATGCTGCACGCATATGTGTGGGCTGTGCACTGGCATTATGGGCCATGACATCAAACCTGTTGTCTAGCAGTCACTCTTTGGTTTGTTGTGGTGGTACAACTGCAGCTGGCACAGTGGATTGCCTCACAATTAAGGCATCATGATTGTTGCCAGGATGCCAGGCATTGGTCTGCATGATACGTGTGTATGGTTACACACCAGCTAGATGTTAATGGAGTGGCATCCCTTTCACTAGCTCAGAATGGACATTAGGTTAACCATTTGTCCGATTTTATATTGGATAGTACGGTTTTCAACTGGTCTTTCTTCTTTCTGCTACTGGGCACCTTTTATGTCCAGTATTTTTATTTTGGGGTCACTAACAGTGCGAACAGTTGCTGCCCTGAACAGGGTTGTCCCTGTGCCTCAGGCTGACCATTCTGTTGCAGTTGAAGCACTGGAAGGAGCCTGTACTCATCCTTTCCTGGAAGCTGTGTTTCCCTGAGGCAACATTGGTAGAAAGTGAGACAGGTCAAACATCCCAGCACTACCTGAGACTTTGAATAAGCTTATCAAACAACAGGATCACTCAGCTTGCCCATTGGTCAAACTTGGTCCTTGAATTTAAATAAAATACGAGTCCTTTATACAGGAATTTATAGCCAATGAACTTAATTGCATCATGGGGTGACCTTTACTCCTCATGAAGCCTCATTCTCATTCTGTCTGCTACTTCTGGAAAGAGAGAATGAAATGTATCCAGCTCTCTTTGCATATGGAACCTTAGTGACCTTGTTATGCATCAGTAGAATAAGGAGATGTTGCGATTGTCATGTGCTTTAACTTGCAGGGTGATAGCGCAGAAACCTTCATGGCCACAGTAATTTTCACACTTATAATGTTATCCTCATCTTGCTCTGATGCTGCAGTTATGGATGCAGCAAGTGACAGATTTCAGGGAGGATGTCCTTGGTGAATATCTGACGCACTATCCCTCACTGAGATTCAGGTAGAATTGCTCCCTGAAGACCTTGGTGATTATGGTCTCCCGCTGAGGGATCTTCTCCCCCTCCTTTTAGCAGCTGGTATTGTTCTGTGTCACCTCTGCTCATTCTCCCTGTCATGCTGTAGGCAAAGTAGGTGGGGGCCTGGGGGCTGGGGTGGAGGTTGGTGATGGTGTGTGCAAAATACTGCGCTCATAGCTAGGAGCAAGTGACTTGTACAAAATCCTTACCTTTAGGACAAAGCCCTACAGCACATGGCATACCACCAAAGGCATCAACAACTCTAGAAATAAACACTTCCACTGTATTAGCTGGACCATTGAGCTCCAAAATTGCAGTGCTAGTGGCATCAAAATCAGAATTGCATGCTAATTGCTGTCATGATCTCTCTACTCAGTATAATTCTTCAGGCGCTTCCTATATAATTGCTTAAGGACTCACCAAAAATGCTCCCAATGCTACTAGCATGAGAAGTGTGCGTTCAAGCTACCAGTCACATTTTGCCTCCAAAATGGTACTCATAATACTGAAAAACTAGGTGCTTTGGAGCCAAATTTTGCTGCCATTTTTTTGATTTTTCTCTTAATAACATTTAATCACAATTTTTATCTGAATTTTTCAATTTGAGCAAGATTTACAATGGTGGATATTTTAAATGCCCTTCAGGGAAGGGCTAGATCATCAAATTGGGAAAACCTAGTGCCAACATGTTTGTTTCCTTTTTAACTGCATTGGGCATCGGGGCACCCAGATAAGATACTATGTAGAGACAGGCCTGTACTTGTAATAGTTAAATGAGGCTCCAATTTTAATATTTTGGCAGCAATTTAAATTTAATGCCTCCTCCACGGGTGTTCCCAGGCACAATAACCCAGAAGCTAAAGGGAGATTGGAGTTGCCAGATCCAGCAGGTTCTTTACAGCATAGCTTGTGGGCCAGGAAGAGAACAAGTGATCACCATCAGCCTTCCAGGCAAATCTCCTGATGTGATTGACTAACCTGCACACTACCCCTGTCCATCATCCAACTCTGCTGTTTCTCCCATTCCCATCCCAATTCCCAATTGCCAGTCCAATACCCACCCTGCCACCAACCTTTCATCTTTCCCAGCAGCCACTCCCAATGATCCATGATGGTAACTTTCTTTCCTGTATTTCCTGCCCAGCAGCCTGTCAATCTGGCCACTTGTGGGGTGGAATATGGATCAAAATAATGATAATGAGGCCCTACTATTGATTTTCGCAGGGCATCCATGTTCCTGGTGTTTCCAGGTACTGCTCCCATGCTCCATCCCGGCCTCCCCAAAAATAATGGGACCAATGAGTTTCAGCAGCCTATAATCATTTGGTTAGATCAGAGGTTCATTGCCTGAGCATGCGGCAGCAGTGGGGAACTTTGTCCTCTATCAGTGCAGATTGGAATATCACGGGCATCACACTCATGGCCGCTGTGTCTTCAGAAGTCTAATGTAAACAGTGTCAATTGAGCCAAGGTGGGCCATAAAACTGGTGTAGATTCAAACCGGCTGAATCCTAGGAGTACAAAATTGCTTTCATGACCATCACCCCACCGATTCACCTTAGCTGAGAGTTGGAGTTTCTGGGATTGAGACCAGATGCATAACGGAGGATGGTCCAACTGAATTGGAAGATGCCTTTATTAACCCAAGTCATGCACTAAAATTAGAGAAAGGCACTTGGATTTTCTGATTGGGCAGCATCCCGATCGAAAGTAGGACAGAGAATGATTCATTCTTGTCTATTGTCATGACTGCTAACTCCATCATTATTTCTGGGTTCAGATTTATTGGAATATTAAAGAAAAACTCTAGGCATGATAAATATTGATAGGAAATAATAATTCCTTTGTAAGGACGAAATATGCAACTTTCCTTCAACCTCAGTATCAACTTAAAACTCTCAATTTCCTATGCCAAGTAATTTTTAATGGCTCCTTTGAATGAGATTGTTAATTGTACTGAATTGTAGGTAGGTTTGTTCTGGGAGCCTGTGTTCATTAAGAACAGATGAGAGCGCTTGTTCTTGTTTCATATGGGAACCTCTCACTGCCAGAGTGGAGACTTTCATTCCAGCAGCTGGTGCTGGATTCAAATCCAGGTCTCGGGCAAAAAAGGATAGTGGGCTGACTCTAACCAATTCCATCCTTTGAAGTTCTAACAAATTCAAATGGAGATAGTCTTTTTATTGATATGCAGCAAAGCTAATTTGAAGCATAGCTTTATTTTGTGAGCCAGAGTTTGGAAATTATAGGATATGGCTCAGACTCCTGGTGCAGTCATTGATTATTAATGTGTATGCAGAATATGCAGCTGCTGGCAGCTATATATAATTTTTACACAACCCATAAACCTGACTGTTATAGAGTTGATCTTCAGACAACTTTTCTTGGTGGAAACATTCAACTTTTTTTACAGGACAGCAGTAGCAACTACACGTGTGCATCAAACTCCATAACCAAAGACGATCTCTCCTGTAGAGGCTCCCTGTGCTGCTAACACATTGGTGGTGGCATAGTGGTATTGTCACTGGGCTAGTAATCTAGAGACCCAAGGTAATGCTCAGGGGATCCAGGTTTGAATCCCACCGTGGCAGATGATGGAATTTGAATTCGATAAAAATCTGGAGTTAAAAGTCTGATGATGACCATGAAACCATTGCTGATTGTCATAAAAACCCAACTGGTTCACTAATGTCCCTTAGGGAAGGAAATCTGCTGTCCTTACCTGGTCTGGCCTATATATGATTCCTGACACACAGCAATGTGGTTGACTCTTAAAATACCTTCTAAACAAGGGCAATTAGGCTTGGGCAATAAATGCTGGCCAAGCCAGTGACGCCCACATCCAATGAATAAAAAAAAAATGTGATCTTACAGCATAGGATTATTCTTAAATCTGCAGTCCAACATTTTCTAAAACTATAATTATTACATTCCTCCCCCTTTAACTTTTCTGCACATTTTGTATTTACAAGGATGTTTATCTCATGACATTACAATATTTACACAGATCATGAAATTACAAGTTCAGTCTTTCAGGTGGTTTCCTGATCCATGTGGAATGTCGTAGCTCCACGGCTTCAGATTCTTTTGTAGGAAACACATTCTCTGGAACCGCATTAACATCGGGTACCTCATTAGGCACAGGCAGTTCAGTGTCTTCCACTCCGACAGAGACATCAGGCATGTCTGTCCTTGGTTGAGCAATTTTAACAGGAACCACTGGTTCAGCAATGATTGGAATGATATCTTGTTGTGGTATCTCTCTTTTTCTTAAATGATCCACATGCTTACGGGTGATCCGGCCCTCCACTTCCACATGGCATGACAATGGCCCGGTCACTGAACTTACTTTACCAGGTAACCACTTCGGTCATCCACTGAAATTATTTACATATACTGCTTCCCCAACAGTAAATTGTCTCTCACGACTATGCAAATCATGAGTTGCTTTTTGAATACCTTGACTTTTCACCACCTTCCTCTCCAAATTAGGAAGTGTTAGGCTCAATCTTGTCCAAAGATGGCATCTCATCAATAATTTTGCATCTTCTTTCTATGTGTCTTCTTCTTTTTACCACAGAATTTAGTCCTCGGCCTTCCTTTTGACTTCACTATTGGCCAGACTTCTCTCAGATTTAATCTCAACTTGTCTTAGTTCAGTAGTTGAGTCACCTAAGACTTCATTATCTACTCATCTCTTGGAAATTTCTACGACTTTAGCTTTCAAAGCCTCTTCAGCTTCATTCAGCTGATTCATCAGCTCTTCTGCCTCCTTCTTGTATCTGTTGACTTCTTCCTGAAACCTTGAACATTGCTATGTCTCCTCTGCCAACTGGTTCTTCAGTTTGTTCAGAGAGGTGTCAAATTCTTCCCGTTTTTCTTCGTACTTTTCCAGAAGCACAAACTTTGACCTGAACAAACTTGGTAGGATTTGAAGGTCTTTCAATAGGTTTTCTTTTTCTTTGCGAAAGTTACTCACTTCTTCTTGTACTCTGTCATTTAGCAGGGTCTCCTTGAGTTTCTCCTGCTGTTCTTCCGTGTCATTGTTTAAGATAGTCTTCATTTCTCTGGTTGCTGAATGTTTACACATTCTTTTTTCATCCAGTTGCGGTCCTTGGACTCTCCAGGCTTTTTATACAATACTTTGCCTTGTTCCTTTCTCAAGGCAGGAACTCTTACAGCTTCATTTTGAAATCTCACTGACCAATCAAGGTTAATTCCCCTTAACCAATTTCAACCTAGAAGGCTTAGTCCTCTGCCTTTCAATACCATCACTGGTAGATATGCCGATTGGTTTCTATAATGAACAGTTGCTCTGGTGAAAACATTTACTTGGATTTCTTCGCCTGTGTATGTTTTGAACTTGGCAGATGTTTGTTCCAAATTTAAATGTTGATCACCTTTATTTAGATACCTGAAAGTGTGTTCTCTTATTACAGTGGTATAAGTTTCTGTGTCTACTTCCATTTTTAAGGGTTTATCATTCACTTGCACTGTAACAGATATTGGCTCTGTATTCCCAACTTTCATGTTGGGAATAAATGTCAGAATTGGTTGTTTCTAGCTCTTCTACATTGGACTTCATTTGTTGTTTAGAGGCCTGTTTAAATCTCGCTTTGCACTGTCTCATTATGTGTCCACTTCTGTGACAAAAATAACATTCTATTTTTTAAAATTGCCAATTGCTAGAAGATTAATTGTTTCCACATCACTGAAAGTTATTTTTCGATTTAATTGCTAAGCTGTTTCCTTTCATTTTTCGGTTAGCAGGGGTTGTTTCCCACTATGCGGCAGATTCCCAGCTTTTCGTGCCACTTTTGGCTGACTGGTCCTGCCCGATTTGGAGTATGGTGCCATTTTGCACCCCTTGAATCAATTGTGAATCCCTTACAGTGCTTTCCATCACCAGCGCTATTTCTAACGCTTTCTTAAAATCAAGATTCACTTTGCAACTATGTATGAGCATCAAACTCCATGGGCAGAATTTTCTACTTGACGTGCAGGGGGTGGGTCCTGTACGTCATTGCATAAAAAGACACATGGCGACGTCAGGCAAGCATCCCGATGTCGCCGCGTGCCACAGCGATATTTCACAGGGCGGGCACGCAATGAAGTTCAACGCGCGCCTGCCATTAATTAACAGGCTAGTTAAGGCCCTTAAATTGTCAATCGACGGCGATTTTCAGCCGCTCATGTGATCTTCGGTTCGGCACACGGGCGCACTGGGCAGCGGGTAAGAGAATTTTTAATCAAACTCATCCACGGGCGGGATAAGAGGGCTCAGTGGGGTTGTCAATCTGGTCTTTGAGTATTTATTGCAGAAATTGTTTACAACTTGCCTGTGTGATCTTCAAATGAATTCCAGCAGCTTTCTGTGTCCTTTAAACCTTCAGGTCAACACTCTGTATTTAATAATCTTTATTGGGCCTGCAGCTTTCTGGAGGCCTCCCTTTAGCCTGGTATGGGTTCTGACATGTCCACTAGAGGCAGCTCCTCTGAGGAGGAAAGGAGGGCTTGAATAGGGAGGAGGCCAGGCGTGCACAATCAGCCTCCAGGGGAGCCACCTTTGGGAGGACAGGCACAGGCACAAGGGGCACAGGGCCAAGAGGCTGTCCAAGGTGGAAGGGGCCGCAGAAGATACCACTATCCTGCTGCCAGGGTATACAGGCGGTGAAGCAGCTACCTCAATATGACTGAGGTGCAGTGCCGATGGAGGCTCCGACTGTCAAGAGAGTCAGTGAACTATATCTGTCAGATGATTGGCCCTGAGATCTCTCCTAACTGTGTGGGTAGACACCCCATGCCAGTGGCTGTAAAGGTCACAGCTGCCCTCAATTTCTATGCCTCTGGCTCCTTCCAGGGCTCAGTGGGTGATCTTTGCGGTGTCTCCCAATCAGCTGTCCACACTTGTGTCAAGCAGGTTACAGACGCTCTGTTCAGACGTGCATTGACTTTCATCCACTTCCACTGGGACCAGGCACAGCGAGCCAGAGGGTTTGCAGCGATTGCTGGCTTCCCCCGTGTCCAGGGTGCAATAGATGCACACATGTGGCCATCAAGGTGCCAGCAGGTGAGCCCGGTGCCTTCGTCAACAGGAAGGGCTTCCACTCCATGAACGTGCAGATAGTGTGTGACCACAGGATGCTGATTCTACAAGTCTGTGCAAGGTGCCCAGGCAGCTCCCACAACGCCTACATCCTCAGACACTCCCAGGTGCCAGGCCTCTTCAGTGCTCCGGCTCGGCTTAATGGATGGCTGCTGGGTGAAAAGGGCTATCCCCTCAGAAGGTGGCTCATGACGCCTCTCCGCCGTCCAAGAACAGAAGCTGAGCAGCGGTACAATAGGAGCCATGGCACCACAAGGGCTGTGGTGGAGAGAACAATCGGTCTTCTCAAGATGCGCTTCCTATGCCTGGACCGCTCAGGAGGCGCACTCCTGTACCCCCCAGATCGTGTCTCGGTGATAGTGGTTGCATGCTGCGCTCTCCACAATCTGGTGCTGGAAAGGGGGGGCACAGTGGACAATGAAGACGTTGACGCTGTGAATGTGGCTGCACACGATGAGTCCAGCACTGATTCTGAGGATGAGGAAGCACAGGGTAATGATGAGGGGCTAAACGCTGGCCCAGGACTACACCAAGGAGGCAGGGACACCCAGGAGACTTTAATCCAACGAACCTTCAGCTAGCTCCACACAAATAGATCAGCAGGACCAGCCTTGCCTGGTGCTTCCATAGTCAGCATTTAAATGCTACATCTGCCAGGTCATCAGCTGCAACTAAGGGCCTTGGACATAAACTTCAATGTCCACTCAAACACTCATGACATGTAAGTAAAACATACAAATGCAGAACAAAGGAGCCACCTTCAGCCATGGTAACACATCTGGTTTTAATTTTCTCCATCAGAAGTTCTCACAAAGCCAAAATAAAACATTTTTCAAGCATAAACAAATAATAATTCCCTAATCTCGGGCCAACACAAAAGCACCAGTGACAAAACCATGGTGTGCCTAAGGTGCCTTATGCTTACGTTTATAGGTGCTACGTCTTGGTGCTGCCCCATCGCTCGGAGTGGCTTCTGAGACAGCCTGCTGACTCTGCTGTCCTGTTGGCCTCAATGACCTTGGCCGCCATCCTCTGGCCCGTGGAGCCTGCGCTGGCCCCGCCTGGGAGGGATCTGCAAGTCCATAGCTGGCATTTCCCCAGTCGTTGCAGCCTCACCCGATGAAGCAGTCACTGGGAGAGGGGCAGAGCAGCTGGGGCCCTCATCCGGAGCACCGTGAGAGGAGCCCCCAGACACGACAGGCAGCTGCTGCACCAATATGAGGTCGTCGCGGACCTCCCTGCTCACCATCGATGGATGGGCAATGAGCTGGGAAGCTTGAAGCCCACACCATCTCCCACACTGGCAATGACCAGCTGTGGCCACCGGCGCTGTGAGGACTTGCAGGTCCGAGCGTATCCCCAGGAGAAGCTGCTTGTTCTCCTGGAGACCCCTCTCCACGAGAGTCGCCACTCTCTCCATGGAGGAAGCATGACGCTCTGCCAGCGATTGTGAAGTGCCCTTTCCACTGTGCCCTGGGACACTAGCCCATGTTGCAATTCCCACCGAGGTGCTAGTATCTGCACTGGTGCCTGCATCGCAGAAATGGCGTGACGCAGGTGACAGTTGAGGGCCCTCGGGTGTGAGAGGGGGCATCTGCAATTGCTCCTGGTCGACAGGCTCTGATGATGCTGAAAATAACAACAAGGACAGTGGACCAGTTAGTGTGCACACAGTGACACACTTCATCCCTTTTCCCCTGGCTCATTATGCGTTCAAACTGTGGCAAGTAGTCAGGAGGATTCCCTTACATTACAGGTGGATACAGACGGGCTGGTCAGATGGCCTAAGGAATGCCAAATGGAATGTTATGTGGATAAGTGTGAGGTGATGCCCTTGGACATGAGAAACAAGGTCCGGGAATACATGAGGAAAGGTAGGACCGTGAAAAGTAAGAAGGATCAGAGAGACCTTGCTGGGCATGTCGACAGGCCCGTTAAGGTAGCAGGACAGAAACATAAGGCATTTAACAAGGTAACTACCATATTGCCTTTATGAGCCAAGGAATAGAATATAGGAACAGGGAGGTCATGTTGCAACTGCAGAAAATGTCAAAGACGAGCAGCGTGGTGGAAATTCTGATGTCAGGAGATGGAAGACATTGAATTGTATGTGCCAGTAGTTGCCTCATGAGGAATGGCTGCAGGTCGCTGGAAAGTATCTGCCTCTCAGTAGTAGCGCCCTCCAAATTCCACGAGAGTGGACATGTGTGAGGGACAGCCAGAGAACCCATCATGTGCTCGAGGAATGCTAGTTAAGAGGAGGTCAGCTGGTCATTATGTGGAGCCTCACTTTCCCATTCTGCCTACAGTGAAGCAACTCAGAGAAGGCTTACTAGGTTAATACCAGGAATGGGTGAGTGGTTTTATGAGGAAAGGCTGGACAGGCGAAGCTTGTATCCACTGGAATTTAGAAGAGTAAGGGGTGGCTTGTTTGAAACCTTTAAGGCCTTGAGGGGTCTTGACAGCATGGATGTGGAGAGGATGCTTCCTCTTGTGGGAGAGTCTAGAACTAGGGGTCACTGTTTAAAAATAAGGGGTCACTCATATAAGACAGATGAGGAGAAATTCTTTCTCCCCGAGGGTCTTAAGTCTTTGGAACTCTCTTCCTGGAAGCAGAGCCTTTGAAAATTTTTAAGGGAGAGTTGGATAGATTCTTGATTAACAAGGGCGTAAAAGATTATTGGGGTTAGGCAGGAATGTGGGGTTGAGGTTACAATCAGATCATCCATGACCTTATTGAACGGCGGAGCAGTCTTGAGGGGCTGAGTGGCCTACTCCTGCCCCTAATTCGCAAGTTCATATGATTGTTTGTGTTCTCCCGTGCAGGTATCCACACTCCAGACGGATGGGTTGTTGCCCGGATAGAGACCATGTGGTCCACCTCTGAGGACAAGGGCATTCAAGCCTCAGAGAATGTAGAGACACATCTTTCCCCCCACAACTTCCACCAACACAGGTACATTCACCTCGGTGGGTATGCGATAATGAATTGGTTTGGGGTCACAAGCTGGGGAGCACCTTCCTGACACACATGAGCAGCTAGCAGAGGCTGTGACAGCCAGGGACCTTGACAGTCAGTGGAACATTGAAGGCCAGGCCCATGCTGAGCCCCAAGCTGATGACTGGCCTCTCTGATGTCGGCCACACTAAATTTGCTGGAGTTGCAGCATGAAACAGGAAGACATCTGGTGGAGCTGCCAGAGGCTATGCACAGCTATGTGCGGCCAGGTCATGAGATCTATGTCAGGTGCATGGGTGCTTGGCTTCCTCTATGGAGAGATGTGCGACCCTCATGGAGGGTCTAGCAGTGGCTGTCGGGTATGCATGCAGACCTCCTTACAATCGTTTTGCCCATGAGCTCTAGGAAGTGGTGGACAGGAGAAAGGGGGATGGAGCACCTGTAGCCACCCCTCCAAGTAACCCTCCATCTCCAATAGGGTCGTTGTGCACCAAGAGGGAGGTGATGCAACAGCCTGCCACATTTGGGGGTTGCACCCAAGACATTCTGCAGGTGGACAGGTGAACCTCAATCCTTCTGCCAGTGATCTGGCTGCCTCCAGTGGAAGGAGACAGAGAGGAGACTTCTGCAATGGTGATAGAGCCCCTCAGCATGCTGGGGCCCTCCAGGCCTCAGGCACACAGAGGATGGTCATCAAGGTCATCTCAGGTCATGGGACGTTGTGTTCAGCAGCTTGCCTCCATCTCGGCTCCAGCTGGCAGGACCATACCTCATTGGAGCACAGGAATGACATTATAAAGAACATCTAGGTGCACCAGGGTGGCACAGGTATTAAAATTGTTGATGTTGTCTAGTGATTGCTGTGTTTTGTTACATTGTGTTGGTGCATTTATTTCTGCAACATTTGTTCAGTGACTGATGGCTTCTGAATGGCGCCATCAATGCCTGAACCCTTATCTACACATTTGTAGGGTTGAAGGCTGAGGCACAAGGCTTGGAAAGGCTGAGCGATAGGTGCTGGCAAGTAAAATATCTGATGAGATGTCAGGGAGAGGTGACCTATTGGCGGTGTCCCTGCCAGAAGACAGGAAGAAAAATATACATCTATATATGTCTGAGTTAACCGGGCTACTTTATAAAATTATTATTTTCTAAGGCTGAGCTCTGGCCAACAGAGACAGTATGTCTGCAAAGGACAACAGGGACCCGGACTCCTCTCTTAAACACCTCAAGATTCCAGACTTGAGAAAATACACCTTTTGTCCAACACACAGGAGAAGAAGTGGGGGGAATGTCATATGACCTCCCCCAAGCTTAGAGGACCTGTAATATTGCCATGTGGAGCTGAAACCTCCTGGGAAAGATGAATCACCCTGCAAAAGTCAGCCTGCTACCCGCTGAAGAAATACGCCAATGGATTTTTGATTCTGAACTCTGGACACACGTGAAACCATAACTCTTATTTTTATCATAGTCTTATTCTGTGCCCCTTTCTTTCCCTTATCGCTCTTTTATTAGGGGAAATCAGAAATCAAAAACACTTCCTGTTTCCAGATGGGTAATGAGAGGAGAAATCAGGGCTGTTTAATCTAGTCTGTAACAGAAATCGAGACCTCAAGCCCAGGAGAATCCAATGTGAATTTGGCCAGAGTCCAAAATTTTAAAACCAGCCGGAATTGGATACTGAAAGAAACCAGTTGGAAGCTAAGAGAGGGAAAATTTGGTGGCTGGAACTAATTTGGAGACAAGTAACTTACCACAACAAATTCCTTGTCCTAACACTAAGAAAATGGTAACATTTCCTGCCCAAGTGTTTGTTCAGCAAAAGAATTGAAGTGGGGAAAATTTGGAAACCCTTAGCATTTATCAATTGAAAGCTGTAACTAGGGAGGTATAGTTCAAATTGCCCAGCAAAATCAAAAAAAAGGAACTAATCTTGGCATTGGTAGAACATCTGAATCTGACGTTACCAGTAGAGCAGTCAGATGAAGGGCTCAGAGGCTCCACAAATATCCCCATCCTCACTGATGGAGGAGCCCAGAACATCAGTGCAAAAGACAAGGCTGAAGCATTCGCAACAATCTTCAGCCAGAAGTGCTAAGTGGATGATCCATCTCGGCCTCCTCCAGAGGTCCCCAACATCACAGATGCCAGTCTTCAGCCAATTCAATTCACTCACCGTGATATAAAGAAACAGCTGAAGGCACTGGATAATGCAAAGACTATGGGCCCTGACAATATTCCGGCAAGGTTGAAGACTTTTGCTCCAGAACTTGCTGTGCCCCCAACCAGGCTGTTCCACTACAGCTGGAACATTGGCATCTACCCAGCAACGTGGAAAATTGCCCAAGTATGTCCTGTACACAAATTGCAGGACAAATCCAACTCGGCCAATTACCATCCCATCAATCTACTCTTGAACATCAGTAAAGTAATGGAAGAGGTCATCATCAGTGCTATCAAGCGGCACTTGCTTAGCAATAACTAGCTCAGTGATGCTCAGTTTGGGTTCTGCCAGGGTCATCCAGCTCCTAACCTCATTGTAGCCATTGTTTAAACATGGACAAAAGATCTGAACTCCCAGGATGAGGTGCGAGTGACGGACCTTGACACCAAGCCAGCATTTGACCGAGTGTGGCATCAAGAAGCCCGAGCAAAACTGGAGTCAACGGGAGTCAGGGGGAAAACTCTCTGCTGGTTGGAGTCATTGCTAGCACAAAGGAAGATGGTTGTGGTTGTTGGAGGTCAGTCATCTCAGCTCTAGGACATCACAACAGGAGTTCCCCAGGGTAGTGTCCTCGGCCCAACCATCTTCAGCTACTTCACCAATGGCGTACCTTCCATCATAAGGTCAGAAGTGGGGATGTTCGCTGATGATTGCACAATGTTCAGCACCATTCGCGACTCCTCAGATACTGAAGCAGTCCATGTCCAAATGCAACAAGACCTGGACAATATCCAGGCCTAGGCTGACAAGTGGAAAGTAACAATCATGCCATACAACTGCCAGACAATGACCATCTCCAACAAGAGAGAATCTAACCACCACCCCATGACATTCAATGGCATTACTATCGCTGAATCCCCACTATCAACATCCTGGGGGTTGCTATTGACCAGAAACTGAACCAGAGTAGCCATATAAATACTGTCAGAGGCTAGGAACCCTATGGAGAGTAACTCACCTCCTGCCTCCCCAAAACCTGTCCACTATCTATTAGGCACAAGTCAGGAGTGTGATGGAATACACTCCACTTGCTTGGATGAGTGCAGCTCCAACAGCGCTCAAGAAACTCAACACCATCCAGGACACCCCTTCCACAAACATTCACTTCCTTCAGCATGTAAGTATAATGGCAGCAATGTGTACTATCTACAAGATGCACTGCAGAAACTCACCAAGGTTCCTTAGGCAGCACCTTCCAAACCCACGACCAGTACCATCTAGAAGGACAAGGACAGCAGATAGATGGGAACACCACCACCTGGAAGTTCCCCTCCAAGCCGTTCACCATCCTGACTTGGAAATATATCACCGTTCCTGCACTGTCACTGGGTCAGAACCCTGCAACTCCCTCCCTAACAGCACTGCGGGTGTACCGACACCACATGGACTGCAGTGGTTCAAGAAGGCAGCTTACCACTATCTTCTCAAAGGCAACTAGGGATGGGCAATAAACGCTGGCCCAGCCAGTGAAGCCCACTTCCCGTAAATGAATTTTTAAAAAAATGACTCTGAATCCTCCCTCCAAGCCAATTTCAAGCTTGAAAAGCTTAAATTGGAGCTAGGATTTAAAGAGAGGGAAAGCGAGAAAGAGAGGGAAGCTCAAGAGAGGGAAAGAGAGAAAGAGAGGGAAGAGATAACAAAGGATCAAGAAACGGAAAGAGAATTCCAGCTCCAAAAATTGGAAATGGAGCTAGCAACTCAAAGGGATAGAGTGAGCAGACAACTAGCCACTTCAAGGGAAATCGCTCTCTACCCGGCAGCATCCCCTATCCCCCTAAAACAGAACCACTCCCTGAGGCCTTCAAGAATGTGAGATTCCATCCTAAGTTTGAAGAGAGTAATGTGGAGTCATTTTTTGTTACCACCTTTGAAAAAGTAGCAGGACAGCTAAAATAGCCCTCAGAGATCTGGACATTTTAAATTCAAGGGCAGCTGTCAGGTAGAGCTCAAGATGCCTACTCCATGCTTCCTTCTGAAGTGTCCCGAAATTATGAGCAGGCTAAGGCTGCCATCCTAAGTTCCTACAAGTTAGCCCCAGAGGCATACCCCCAGCAATTCCGGAACACCCATAAGAAGCCAACCCAAACCTACATCCAGTTTGAATAGGTGAAACAAATCTCATTGGACCAATGGATAAGATCCCTAAAAGTCCACAAACCTATCAGGGATTGTGTGAGCTAGTAATGTTGGAGGAATTCAAAAATTGTCTATGTGTGAATACACCTAGAGGAGCAGAGAATCTTCACAGTCTGGGGTGCAGCAGTTACTGCAGACAGCTATGATCTCACCCATAGACCTGGAAACTCAGGCAGACCCTTTCCAAACTATACCCATGAGCATTAGAAAGAGAGGCAGGACAATCTAGGCAGGAAAGAGCCCCCACTCACAAAAGAAAACACAAAAGAGGGTACGAGAAGCCCCCCCTACAGCCCAAAAAGAGAATTCCCAGATGCCGGTGTGTTCTCATTGCAACATAATAGGCCATTCCAGACCAGAAAGCTGGAGATTGCACGGCAATCCAGTTGGCCTAGTAGGACTTCATATGAGTAGTCTCCCGAAGGGCGCCCCAACGGGTAATGCAACAGAGAAAGCAAAGCCGCTGGATGCAGAAACTTCCACTTCAGAGGGGGAATGGCACTCTGTGTGTCTGAGCCGGACAAACTCCCAGTTTCCTGAGTTTTCTCCATTCAGGAACATTGTGCCCCTACCCAACCTTAAATATGAGCAAGTCCATAGCATTGTACTGCACTGGGTCACGGGGTCCAATCTGTCTTTAATCACAGAATCACAGGATTTTAATGGCACAGAAGTAGGCCATTCAGCCCATTGTGTCTGCAACTGTTCTCCAAATGAGCATTACAATCTAGTGCCATTGCCCTGCCTCAAATAATTATCTAATGCCCTCTTGAATGCCTCGATTGAATTAATGTTGGAGGGAAACTTAAACGTACCCCCTGAGTCCCCCCTGAAGGCCAAAGCCCTGATCAGTGAAGTGGGAGAAGGATCTGTGTTTTTGCTCCTCCATAAGGTCCACCTAGAGTGTAGCCTTGTTTCATTCCCTGTTACAGGAGCAATTGTCCCTAAGCTCCTGTAGCTGGAATCGATTTCCCCCTTGGGAATGATTTGACTGGCTGCCAACTGCTAGCCAGCGAAAGGAAAGAGGCCAAGACCAAGCAGCAGAAATCTGCAGAAGGGCGGAAAGCCAGAGAAGGGCCCGAGGCCCAAAAGGGTGGGCTAGCAACCATAAACCTCGAGCAAGAACCGCTCAAAGGTAGCAAGGCCGAAGCCAGGCCAGTAAAATTAAACGGGGTCCAAAGAAGGCCCCTAGAATCTAAAATAGAGTCCTCAAATTAAATCTCGACCAGAGAAGTCCTAAAGCAGGCAAAGAAATAGTGAAGGAGATGCCCCATGTAACCAAAGGCCCTGAAAGAAGACCGGCTATTAAGCCCAGAAAGGAAAAAGTTAAGGACTTGCTTGAAGTATGGCTGGCAGAAACCTCCTTTCCAGCATTAAATTGACCATAAGACGTAGGAGCAGAAGTAGGCCATTCAGCCCATTGAGTCTGTTCCCCCATTCAATGAGATCATGGCCGATCTGATAATTCTCAACTCCGCTTTCCTGCCTTTTCCCATTAATCCTTGATTCCCTTACTGTCTATCTCAACCTTGAATATACTTAACGACCCAGATTCTATTGCCCTCTATGGTATAGAGTTCCACAGATTCATTTCCCTTTGAGAGAAGAAATTCGTCCTCATCTCTGTTTTAAATGGACACCTTCCCTATTCTGAGATTATGTCCTCAGGTCCTAGACTCTTTCCCAAGGGGAAACAACCTCTCAGCATCTATCTGTCAAGCCCCTAAGAATCTTATATGTTTCAATAAGGTTGCCTCTTATTCTTCTAAACTCCAATGAGTCCAGGCTCAACCTATGCATCCTCTCCTCATAAGAAAATCCTCCCATACCCGGGGTCAACCTAGTGAACCTTTTCTGGACTGCCTCCAATGCCAGTATATCTTTCCTGAGATAAGGGGGCCAAAACTGTTCACAGTATTCTAGGTGTGGTCTAACTAGTGTCTTGTATAGTTTTAACAAGGCTTCCCTATTTTTATACTCCATTCCCTTTGAAATAAAGGCCACATTCCATTTGCCTTTCTGATTACCTGTTGAACTTGCATGCTAGCTTTTTGTGATTCAGGCACGAGGACCCCAAATCCCTTCGTGCTGCAGCTTTCTTCAGCCTTTCACCATTTAATATTCAGCTCCTCCATTCTTCCTGCCAAAGTGCATAACCTCAACTTTCCCACATTATATTCCATCTGCCAAGTTTTGTCCACTCACTTAACCTGTTTATATCCCTCTGTAGACTCTTTGTGTCATCCTCACCACTTGCCTGAGCACCTATTTTTGTATCATCCACAAACTCGGCCATAGTACATTAATTTCCCTCATCCAAGTCATTAAGATATATTGTAAATAATTGTGGCCCCAGAACTGAACCCTGCGGCACTCCACTAGTTACAGGTTGCCATTTTGGAAATGCCCCCCATATCCCAACTCTTCATCTTCTATTAGTTAGCCAATCCTCTATCCATTCTAATATACTATTCTAACACCATAGGCTCTTATCTTTTTAAGTAGCCTTATCTATGGTTCCTTTTCAAACAGCTTTTGAAAATCCAAATATATTACATCCACTGGTTCCCCTTTATCTATCCTGCTTGTTACCTCCTCAAAAATTTTAATAAATTTGTCAGGCATGATTCCCCCTTCATGAAGCCATGCTGACTCTGCTTGATTATGTTATGCATTTCTAAATGCTCGGCTATTACATCCTTTATAATAGACTCTAACATTTTCCCAATGACAGATGTTAAGCTAGCTGGCCTATAGTCACCTGTTTTTTGTCTCCCTCCATTTTTGAGGAGTAACAAGTGTTAAGGCATTCGATAAGGAACCACACATAAGGCTATTTAATAAGATAAAAGCCCGTGGTGTTGGCGGTAGTATATTAGCATGGATAGAGGTCTGGCTAACTAATAAAAGACAGCGAGTTGGGATATGGTGGGGGGGGCGCATTTTCAGGATGGCAACCTGTAACTAGTGGAGTGCCACAGGGATCATTGCTGGGGCCTCAATTATTTACAATATATATTAATGACTTGGATGAGGGAAATTAATGTACTATTGCTAAGTTTGCAGATGACACAAAAATAGGGGGGAAGGCAAGTGGTGAGGATGACACAAGGAGTCTACAGAGGGATATAGATAGATTAAGTGAGTGGGCAAAAACATGGCAGATGGAATATAATGTGGGAAAATGTGAGATTATGCACTTTGGCAGGAAGAATAGGGAGCTGGATATAACTTAAATGGAGAAAGACTGAAGAAAGCTGCAGCACAGAGGGATTTGGGGGTCCTCGTGCATGAATCACAAAAAGCTAGCATACAAGTTCAGCAGGTAATAGGGAAGACAAATGGAATGTTGGCCTTTATTTCAAAGGGTATGGAATATAAAAATAGGGAAGTCTTGTTAAAACTATGCAAGGCATTTGTTAGACCACATCTAGAATACTGTGAACAGTTTTGGTCCCTTTATCTAAGGAATTATATATTGGCATTGGAGGCAGTCCAGAGAAGGCTAGCTAGATTGACCCCGGGTATGGAGGGATTTTCTTATGAGGAGAGGTTGAGTAGGCTGGGTCTGTACTCACTGGAGTTTAAAAGAATGAGAGGCGACCTTATTGAAACATATAAGATTCTTAGGGGGCTTGACAGGGTAGATGCTGAGAGGTTGTTTCCTGAGTCCAGGACCAGAGAGCATAATCTCAGAGTAACGGGAATGCACTTTTAAAGCAGAGATAAGGAGGAATTTCTTCTCTCATAGGTTAGTCAATCTGTGGAATCCTTTACTGCAGAGGACTGTAAGGGTTGGGTCATTAAGTATATTCAAGGCAGAGATAGACAGATTTTTAATCAGTAAGGGAATCAAGGATTATGGGGGAAAGGTAGGAAAGTGAGGTTGAGGGTTATCAGATTAGCCATGATCTCATTGAATGGCAGAGCAGACTCGATGGGCCGAATAGCCTACTTCTGCCCTTACGCCTTATGGTCTATGGTCACTCCCCTGTGGATTGCCCAGGTCAGCTTGACCATCACTCGCCCCCACCGATTGCTAACCATCCTGTAAAATCGCCAACCCTTTCGAAGATAATTAATCAGGAAGTTGGAATTCCTGAGTCCCCAACAGAGGGAAGTCAGAACTCTAGCACTGAATAAACTTCCCTATACAGCAGGGCACTGCCATTTCCCTGGTTAACTGTGTGTCTGATGTAGCCTTATGTGTGGTACCTTATCGAACGCATTAATGTTTGTTACTTCCTCATGTGCCAGCATGAATGAGGGAATGCCCGTATTCTTCTGCACTTCCTATTCTTCCTTCCCTAAGAATGCATTTAAAAAAATGAAATGGAATGGAATTCATTTCATTTTTCTCTAATGAGAAGGGGAGGTGGGGTGGGGGTTGTCCCAGCCAGAAGACAGGAAGGAAAATATATCTATGTCAACCTGGCTACTTTATAAAATTATTATTTTTATTTTAAAAATAGACAGGCTCTACCCTGACTAGCCATGACACATGCCAGAGGAATTTCCAACCTTAAGCAACCAGCGGGGATCTCGTTATCTTCAAAGAGGTGTTAATGTGCCCTGTGATGGCCGGCAATCAAATTCTAAAGAGATGCACCAACAGCCTTTTACGTTTCTAAAACAAAAACAAAAATATCTGGAATAACTCAGCAGGTCTGACAGCATCTGAGGAGAGGAATGCAGTTAACGATTCGAGTCTGGATGACTCTTCAAAGGAGGATAGCCACCCAGTGCCACAAGAGGATGAATGATCTTCTCCGTTCCACCAGGTCACTCTTTTCATCACTGTCAACACATATACTCACAAACCCAGCACACATCCACAGGACACTGAAATATTAGCTGGTTTAAGGGAAGGATGGGACAGGTAGAGCTGGATAGAGGGCCAGTGATAGGTGGAGATTGCCAAAAACCATGAACTCTCTCCTCCATTCCCACCCCCTTTCCGATCCCCCTTTTTTCCAATAATTTATATATATTTTTTCTTTTCCCACCTATTTCCATTATTTTTAAATGTATTTCCATCCATTATTTTATCTCTACCTTTTAGCCTATTTTGATCCCTTCCCCCACCCCACCCCACTAGGGCTATCTGTACCTTGTTCATCCTGCTTTCTACCCTTAATGTCACCATTAGCACATATCTTAGCTAATATCACCACCTTCAACACCTCTTTGTCCTTTTGTCTGTGACATCTTTTGGCTATCTCCACCTATCACTGGCCCTGTATGCAGCTCTACCTGTCCCACCCCCCCTTAAACCAGCTTATATTTTACCTCTTTTCTATTTTGCCTTAGTTCTGATGAAGAGTCATACGGATTCGAAACATTAACTGTGTTCCTCTCCGCAGATGCTGTCAGACCTGCTGAGTTTTTCCAGGTATTTTTGTTTTTGTTTTGGATTCCAGCATCCGCAGTTTTTTGCTTTTATTTTACATTTCTAAGGCTGAGCTCTGGCCAACAGAGACAGTATGTCTGCAAAGAACAACAGGGACCCGGACTCCTCTATTAAACACCTCAAGATTCCAGAATTGGAAAAATACACCTTTTGTCCAGCAGCCAGAAGAACAAGTCGGAGGAATGTCACATGACCTGCCCCAAGCGGCTAGAACCTGTAATATTGCCATGTGGAACTGAACTCAGGCAGTCTGCCATTTTATCATTTAACAGGTAGCAGCAGAATGCTGCAGAATGCAGCAGAATGCCCTGTGATGGCCGGCAATCAAATTCTAAAGAGATGCACCAACAGCCTTTTACGTTTCTAAAACAAAAACAAAAATATCTGGAATAACTCAGCAGGTCTGACAGCATCTGAGGAGAGGAATGCAGTTAACGTTTCGAGTCTGGATGACTCTTCATCAGAACTAAGGGAAAATAGAAAAGAGGTGAAATATTAGCTGGTTTAAGGGGAGGATGGGACAGGTAGAGCTGCATACAGGGCCAGTGATAGAATGCCTGGCCCTCATTTACATTGTGAACTACTGGAACATTGGAATTTCAGTATCTGGATTTTCAAAACTAATTCATCCCTATGTGCCTTCTCCCACCGTGGAAGTCCACATTTCTGGGAAACACGGATCACCCTGCAACAGCCAGCCTGCTACTCTCTGAAGGAATACGCCACTGGACTTTTGAGTCTGGACTCTGAACTCACGTGAAAACATTATTTTTAATTTTATCATGGTCTTGCCCAGTACCCCTTTCTTTCCCTTATCCCTAACTTTTTGTATGAGTACAAAAAGGATCAGATGTTGCAAAACCCCTTTCCTGTGTTTTGTGTGTGTATAAAATAAGCCAATCCTCTTATTTTACCTTATCTCAATTTTGCTGTGGGGTTATTAACAGAGGACTGAATCACTCCAAGCTGAAGGGTTAGGGAAAACATGCCACCATTTATAAAGGGGGAAATCAGAAATCAAAAACACCTTTCTGTTTATGGACGGGTGGTGAGTGGAGAAATCGGGGCATTTTAAATTAATCTCCCCCTCCATCCCCAGCTTGTCTGTAACAATAGTTTACGGCAGGTTGCTGGAAGCCAATCATGCCTATTGAAAGTAGCTGTGAATTGGGCTGTCACAAGCCTCCCTAGTGCATATTGTCAAAACCCAGGCTTCTGGTGCAGGCAACTGATGTTGTCCTGACTCCTCAGCTCCTCCTCGGGGAGTGAGTCTCCTCCACATCCTCCAGAATCAAGGCCTCACTCCACAGCTGCGAGGTTGTGCAGAGCGCAGCAGATCAACAATGATTCTGGAAACACTCACCAAGTGATATTGTAGAGCTCCTCAGGAATGGTCCAGGCAACACCGTCTCATCCTCAGCCTGAAAATAAAAGCAACATACTGCAGGCGCTGGGGGTCTGGATTAAAAACAGAAAATGCTGGAAAAGCTCAGCCGGTCTGGCAGCATCTGTGGAGACAGAAACAGAGTTAACCTTTCGAGTTCAATATGACTCTTCTTCAGAACTCTTTCAAAAACCTGTTCCAAAGAGGAGTTATATTAGCCTCAAAACATTAATTATGTTTTTCTCTGCACAGATGCTGCCAGACCAGCAGAGTTTTTCCAGCTCTTTCTGTTTGACTGCCTATTGACTGTTCAGTCATGGCCCAGGTTGGCTGGTGGCAGGCATTGCATTGCTCCTCAACTTCAGTGTAAGAATTTCCTCATTGGTGTTAGTAGCCATGTCTTGAGAGGCCCTGTCATCGCAGATAAATCCAAGGAGACATGTGAGGGGCTCAAACAACTGCGGCAACTGTGAGTGCCGGAGCACATATGTATCATGAGTGCTCCCTGGGACATGGGCACATACCTGCAGGGTGCACTTCCAGTGGTCGGATGCCAGCTGGATGTTTATGGAGTAGAAGGCTTTCCAGCTAATGAAAGCTGAAGTCTTGTCTGATAGAGCTTTGATTGTCACATGCGTGCAATCTATTACATCCTGCAGCCGTGGACAGCCTGCAATGGCCCTGAAACTAACAGTTCTCTCAGCCGAGCTATCAGGTCAGCTTGGAATTGCACAAACTTTCCAGCCCTCATAAACAGTGTGTTGGTCACTTTTCCAATGCAGTGGTATGCGGATCCCTGGGATATCCCACACCTGTCCCCAGTGGATTCTTGGAAAGAGCCGGAGGTGTAGAAATTCAGCACTGCAATGATTTTCGGCATCATTGGAATCAGGTGCTCACTCAGTCCCTTTGGTCGCAGGTCATCCTGCAGCATCATGCAGAGTTCAACAACAGACTCCCTGACGAGGTTCAGTCTTTTCTGACAACTGCCTGTAATGCATGTGATTTCTGAGCACTCTAGTACGTGGCTTGAGCCACCTTGGTCCTCTCTCCCACTGCCATTCCCCACGGCTTGTCCAGCCATGACTTGCACCTCATGCTGCTCTTTTGCTGCCCTGGTAATGGTAGACCATAAGACCATAAGACATAGGAGCAGAAATTAGGCCATTCGGCCCGTCGAGTCTGCTCCGCCATTTAATCATGGCTGATAAGTTTCTCAACCCCATTCTCCCGCCTTCTCCCCGTAACCTTTGATCCCCTTACCAATCAAGAACTTATCTATCTCGGTCTTAAATACACTCAATGACCTGGCCTCCACAGTCTTCTGTGGCAATGAATTCCATAGATTCACCACTCTCTGGCTAAAGAAGCTTCTCCTCATCTCTGTTCTAAAAGGTCTTCCCTTTACTCTGAGGCTGTGCCCTCAGGTCCTAGTCTCTCCTACTAATGGAAACATCTTCCCCACGTCCACTCTGTACAGGCCTTTCAGTATTCTGTAAGTTTCAATCAGATCCCCCCTCATCCTTCTAAACTCCATCAAGTATAGACCCAGAGTCCTCAAACGTTCCTCATATGTTAAGCCTTTCATTCCTGGGATCGTTCTCGTGAACCTCCTCTGGATCCTCTCCAGGGCCAGAACATCTTTCCTGAGATACGGGGCACAAAATTGCCCACAAAATTCTAAATGTGGTCTGACCAGAGCCTTATAAAGCCTCAACAGCATCTGAGGCCTGGTGCACCTTCCTCTGTGCCTCTCCTTCACCACATGTTAGTTTATAAAGACTGGGTGGATGAGTTCCATCTTAGGATGGCACCCCCTTTCACTGGTTACTGCCCTTGGATGTAATGTCTAACTGTTGCTCCTCAGTTTCTCAGACCTGTCCCTCTGTCCTTCACAGCTCTACTCTCAGCTTCTTAGAGCTGTCCCTCTCTCTTTCTCAGCTCTACTCTCAGTTTCTCAGAGTAGCTCCTGTAACACGTTCGCTGGCCTCTTGCCTCCATTCAGTGAAAGTTTGTGCTCCAGTGGAAGGCAGCTCCATAATGGCTGACCTCCCCCTCAGAGTTTGAGACCTCACCTGGATACCACCACCTTTGAATAGTCAAGGGTCTGACAGCCTGTGATCCTTGTTCGTTATATTTGGAGAACAGCATTTAATTCCATTCAGAGCTACCTTAATTTGACTTAATGGCCTTTTTAACAATCTCAATTAGCTTCCCACTGCTTGCATGTGGCATTGCCGCCTCGCTGCCTCCCCACCACCTACAAGATTTGACCCTGAGCTCCCAATGTTGGGCGACCAAAACACGGGCCCCCACACAATTCTACGCCCTCCACCTCAATTCCCACTCTAACAGCCTGCAATAAATTCCACCCCATAGCTGTTGCCTGACCTGCTGAGTGTTCCAAACCCTTTCTGTTTTTATTTCAGATTTACAGCATCTATAGTATTTTGTCTTTATGTTCCTGTCAATCAATGATTGGCACCCCAATCTACTGGCTACACATCTTTCCTGACCAATTACACCTTTCTCCGTTTCCTCCGCTACAAGGTTCCAGGTTCACTCTCTTGTTGTTGTATGGCTGCTCCACCATGGATGGTGAAATCATGTTTGTGCAACAGAAGGTATTAACCTGGAGGTGAGTTTGATGCTGGAGGTTGGTGGTGGTGGGAGGTGGGAGAGGGGTGGTTCTGTCACATGTTCAGGAAATCTAGAAGAATAGGTTTTCTAAATGTCCTGCAGTTTTATAAGTGGAGTATTCTTTTAAATTTTCATTCTGTTGAGATCCTGCTCACAAGCAGCCTGACTGATATTGTATGGATCCCTTTCGTGTGGGAAACCAACTTCACAAGGATATACCCACAGGAGCAGGTGTGCATATCGAGGGAGTGAGAGAGCATAGTGATAGGTCATGATTTTGAGGATGATCCCATTTGTGGGATGGTCCCTACTGCAGGGGCCAAATCAAAGGAGATGGGGTCTGATGGTGGTTGATTGAGAGTAGGTGGCAGTAGTGGGGGTGGGGGTAGCAGATGTTGGTTGATGGAAAAAGTGATGGCCTGGAGAGTTGGACAGAAGGGTGTCTGATGGTCATCCGAGGGGAACAGATGGTAATTTAGGAGCCAATGTTGCTAGGTGGGATTCAATCGTGGATGGGAGAAGACAGATAGCTGGTGGGTAGGGATGTTTACTGGGTAGCTTGTTGAACCTACAAGATACACTGCTCCTCCCAGCTCCCAAGCAATTATGTAAATGCATTTATCTCATGGATTCAGCCCTTCTCACCTGCTGGAATTCTAAGACCTGGGGAAAACAGCCAAAAGGAATTATAAGTAGGCTGATTGCTGCCATAAAGGCAAGCCCCCCTCATTATAATATTTTAATGACTGAGCAACTTCCTGTGAGTGGATTGGTCACCCACCTCTTGTCCAGCCTCTATTAAAACCAGTCGTAAGTAGGTTTTATGTGGGTTGGGTTCCCGTTACAGATTTTTTGCATTTAAACTTCTGACATAACCCCAATCTACTTTCCTTGTGAATTAAGATTCAGCCCCTTTTCAGGCCAGTGGAGCAAGATCTCTGATCTTTCAAAGCACTGGAGTCTTTGTTTGATTGTATGTGGAGCCTTTGTTTGATTGTACGTCATACCAGAAACCAGACATGAGCTTTCTTGCTTTGGCATGCTGCCTTGATCTGAGATCTTTACCCAGGACTATAGTGAGTATGTTTGGTCCCCAGGAGCCAGTCATCCAGTTTGTCTGCCCATTCAAAAAGGTAGAGTGGCACTAAGTGAAGACACAGGGTGGAATCTTGTCGAGGTGCTGGGTGTCTTGTCTGCTGTCTGGAGAGCCGGTGATAGGGCTGCGGTGTCTCGTTTCGGGAAGGCCTGCCGCTGGCCTTGCCACAGCCCAATTGGCTTGTGGTTCAGCAGGCCTTCCCATAGAAGCAAGACCACAGCAGTGGAAGTCTCGCCTACCGAGAGCTGATTGCCAATTGGAGGCTGGCAGGTCTTGCACTCAGCACGCCACCGAGGAGGCCATGGCTCCTGCTGGAAAGACACCACCTCCACCCCGACCTCGCCCACCCCAGGAGTCCCATGATTCTGGAGGACCCAGGCTACAGATTAATAATGTTGGGTGGGGATGGGGATCGCAGGAGGCTGGGGGGTGGGGTGGTGCGGGGGGTTTCGAAGGTAAGGCCAGGATGGTGGCTCTCAGTGGACACTCCCTACCTGTGTTGCTTTGATCGAGGGATCCTCTCGCCCAAGAAGACAAGGGGCCCGTACAGTTTCACTCGCCGTGTATGTCGCACGGCGACAGGCCTGCTTGCGGTTGGGTTATTTCCGGCAGCGGTGGGGCCCTTATGTGGTTATTAATTGGCTATTTAAAGGCCTCAATTGGTGGCGGGGCAGGGAGATCAACCATGGGCCTTCCCCCCAGAGCTCATTTCTGGTGCAGGTGGAAAGATGCATTCATTCTGCCTAATTACATGACCTTCCTGCCCCCAAGCTCGCCACCAGCAAGAGCAGAAGATTCTGCCCCTCGTGGCAGCTGCCAGGGTATCACACAAATCCATTATCCTGTTCCTGTGATTTGACACTGTTTGTTCATTAATGGATAATTATTTTCATATATGCCATGTGGCTGATTGCTAGGGTCCCTAATGACAACATAAGTGACATCAACATGACCCTACACTTTTGGCATCTAGTAAAACTACTCCCTTGTCCTGTTGCCTCCCTTCCATGAGGAACATGAAAGAAGTATTTTCAGTTAAGCCTTCTGTGGCTTGTTTTATGCACTGGGAAGGGGAAGGAGGGGTCTGAGGGGCGCTAAAGGATGATTAAATGAAACAAATGTTATGATTGCTAGCTTGTCTAGAACCAGTTGCATAAAAGATGAATGTTGCAGTAAATCCACTGTCACAATCGCTACTGTTCCTATGGTAGATATTTTCTGCAGTTTGCACTGAAAGTGACAACATAACCCCAAGACTGCCTCCGTCATAAAGCATAAGTGGTAGCTCTCCTCAGTTTTTCCCATGTAGGTGTGGCTACGTTGGAAGACTGGGCACATGGGAAGCATGTTGGGAGCCTGATGTCTGAGATTCCCTCTTGGTGAACTCCTCTTTTGTCTCTAAATGCAGCATTACCATTAGAACGCTCGGTGGAATTGCAGAGTACAGGGGTTGCTGTTAATGAAACAACTCCTGTTGGCAGCAGTGATGTGTGAAACATTGAGTCTCGTAATGCAAGAATGTTGCAGAAAACAGCTGTAGTAAGTAATACAGGTAGAGCTAGTTAAAATCAAACACAGCAGAATTTTAAATGCAATTCTAAACTTTCGATTGCATTTTGAAAAATTCATCTTTTAAAGATTGGGCTGAGAAATCCCAGCAGCATCCATTATATAGAGGGGGAAAAAATCACTGATTTCAGTAGGACAAATTTATTTAATGTGGCTAAAATTCAGAAATGTAATGAAATGCTTCCATCATTTGTGTGAGGATTCAAAAATTAACAGTATTCACAGCTTGATCAGTTTGCTATACATGAATTGAGCATTTAGGTCTATCCCATGAGTTAGCATAATATAGTAAATTCCAAACTGTAAGGGAATGTTAAGCCCACCATCATTGTATTGTGCCTTTTTTTCTTACTTTCCTGTGCACTGTAGCCTCTCACAAATCTCTCCTTTTCTCTCTTTTCCTCTTTTTTGTTCTGTGTGTTTTGTATTCTCTCCATTCCCCTTTGACTAACAGAGACCTAGGGCAGGATTTAATGGAGGTGACAGGAATCTGGCCTACCAGTTTGAGAGTCAGTGAAAGCCTTGCAACGCCCCTTTTAGGAAAGATTCATCATATTAATGCCACTCAGGCACTTAATTAGAGATCGGTGGGCTTTCCACAGGATCAAGGACCCCGGGGGCAGAAATCCAGCTGTGTTTGCTGCCAACATGCAACTTCATGCGCAGTTCAACTGCTGTACTCAGTTACACCAGTTGAGAGCAAAGGTCCATGCAGTGGCCAGGACCAAAAATGGCACTGCTCAAATCATCACGGCTGGGTAGCGGCGTCCTTTTAACGTGCACTAGGAACAGAATTGCCACAACAGTAATCGGTGGTGTGACATGTTCCACATGCACTATATGGAGAAAATGCCTAAACTTAATGATATGAATATGTTTTGTATCCCATTGAGTGTCTTTATTTCAGTCTTGAACCACTGCTCGGGGAAACAATGAAATTGTAGACACACCCTTTGGAGATCCCATGTTTACAAATCCCTCTGTTTACAATTTATTTATCAGCTTCTTAGTTGTTGTCTGCAGAAGAATTTTTTATTCTTTCCCTTTATGCCGTGTCTCTTGGAGGGAGAAGGGGGCGAGGGAGAGGAGGGAAAGTTTGGGGTGAGGAGGATGGAGTGAATGTTGCCAGTACAACATCCACCCTGAAGCCTATAGTAACATCGCTAGGTCCCAAACCACATGATGGGGAGAAGGGGGTTGCTGGGTGAGGTGACAGGGGAGTGGGAGCAAACAATAAGGGCAGGGAGGTAGGTCTAAGCAGGCACCCCTTTATGATGCTGGGTCCCTCGATCAGGCACTGACTGCCTTTAAATGAAGGACCCCAGCGAGCAGCCCCAAAGAGTGGGAAGGCCATCCACAGGCCTTCCTGCCACTGATTTAATCGGGGTAAAGGCGGAAAGCATGGGGTTGCCACTCTCTATTAAATGTCCCCCCACCATCAAACTCACCATGGGGGAAGGCATTAAATTCTACCCCTGGAATCTGCCTTAGGTTTCAAAATCTCAGATTGGTAGTTATGCTTTCTTCCTTTTCTGGGAGTTCAAGACTGGAATGTGAGTCTTCACACTGATGTGGCAAAAATGTGTTAAACCTAAACTGTGAGACGCAGGTCGGCAGAAGTTGGGAACCTAGGACTGGGATGGAGAACTCTGGCTTCATTCTTAATTTCTATTCGTATTCTCACTATGTATCTGTATTAATTATTACTTGTCTGCAGTTTGGCTATCTTTATATATAAACATAATGTATATATAATTATAAACCTAAATTATTGTACGTATGCATTATTGATATGGGGTATCTATTAATTTTATAGGTGTAACTTTATGTTTCCACTGAGGAATCTTGCCCATCAGGAGTGTGTGACGGATTCAAATATGTAGATTGCATGGTTTTCCAACTACTTAAATAAATAGTCTAGAAATTATGCGGAAAGCATCCAACAGGTTTCAGATGAGCAAAGCTCTCCACTGGAAATGTGGCAATGAAAAATACCCAGGAGGTTATTTTCTTTAAGTTGAGTAAGATGCACTCTTTTGGAAAAGCATACTGTTTATTATTGTGCGCTCTACAAAGACAGGTTGTACTCTAAACTGAGTGAATACGAGCATAACTATTGGTTTATTTGTTCGTTTGCTGCAAACTGAATCAGCTTAACAATTATTACCAGCCTTATCCTGCCAAGAGTTCTCTCAGTTAACCCTTCAAAACCTTGAAGCAATAGCCATCTGAAAAACACAAATATTCAATTTATATCATAAAGGAATCCTGTTGCTAAAAGCCTAGGTATTGAATGGTTAGATATTGAACAGTATAGGAAAGCTCCTGAACAAAACCTGCTTGGACCACTTATGGGGTGACTAGTCCTCGTGTACCTGGAAGAACATTCAAGGCAACAAAAATTTTTTAAAGATCTTTCTTCCGTTGCTGGAGTGACATGAGAGGTGAGTTGTCTATGAAGGGCAGGAAACTAGCACTGAGAAATAGGGATGCAGGAATGAATAGATTTTCCACAATCCCACTCCGTTATCTTTGTGGGTTTGGGAGCAATTATGTAAAAACATTCTTCAGCTTATTAAATATGAAGATTAGAATAGTTGGACATCATTTGTGGCAGGTGTAAACTAGTTTGGACAAATGATTGTTATTTTCTTATGTTTTCCTATGCCCTGTAATTGAAAATCCCAAGTGTATTAAGCTCACTGTATTATTGTTTTATTTCACATATCATTTAATACTATATGAAATAACATTGTGAAATACCCTTGTATACCATGGAAACAAATTAAAATGCATTACTTATATTTTCCAGAAAAATCTAATTGAAAGCAACAGCAATAACTTATAAAATGTATTTATAGAACACATTTAATGTAAAACGGGATCACAAATGTGTAAAACAAAATGAATGTTGAGCCAAAAAAAAAAGATCAAGCATTTGGTCAACACTCCTAATAGCTTCTTTGATTTGACATTCATTTTAAATAGTCATGAATTTTCTTTTATTCTTTCATGGGATGTGAGCATCACTGGCTAGGTCAGCATGTATTGTCCATCCCTAATTGCCCTAGAGGAGGTGGCGGCGTGTTGCCTTCTTGAACGCTGCAGTCCATGTGCTGTAGGTACACCCAAAGTGCTGTTAGGAAGGGAGCTCCAGGATTTTGACCCAGCAGATTTTGACAGTGAAGGAACAATGGTATATTTCCTAGTCAGGTTGGTGAGTGGCTTGGAGGGGAAATTCCAGGTGGTGGTGTTCCCATGTGTTTGCTGCCCTTGTCCTTCTAGAGGGTAGCAGTCGTGGGTTTGGAATGTGCTGTCTGAGGGACCTTGGTGAATTCCTGAAGTGCATCTAGTAGATGGTACACACTGCTGCTACTGTGCATTGGTGGTGGAGGGAGTGAATGTTTGTGGATAGGGTGCCAATCAAGTGAGCTGCTTTGTCCTCGATGGCGTCAAGCTTCTTAAGTGTTGTTGGAGTTGCAGTCATCCAGGCAAGTGAAGAGTATTCCATCACATTCCTGACTTGTGCCTTGTAGATGGTGGACAGGTTTTGAGGAGTCAGGAGATGAGTTACTCGCCGTAGGATTCCTAGCTTCTGGTCAATGGTAACCCCAAGGATGCTGATAGTGATAGATTCAGTGATGCAATTGAACATCAAGGTGCGATGGTTAGGTTCTCTCTTGTTGGAGGTGGTCATTGCCTGACACTTCCGTGGCTTGAATGTTGCTTGCCACTTGTCAGCCCAAGTCTGGATATTGTTCAGGTCTTGCTGCATTTGGGCATGGATTGCTTCAGTGTCTGAGGAGTTGCGAATGGTGCTGAATATTTTGCAATGATCAGCAAACATTCCCACTTCTTGACCTTATGATGGAAGGGAGGTCATTGATGAAGCATTTTAAGACAGTTGGGCCGAGGACACTATCCTGAGGAACTCCTGCAGTGATGTCCTGGAACTGAAATGACTAACCTCCAACAACCACAAACATCTTCCTTTGTGCTTGGTATGACTCCAGCCAGCAGAGTTTTCCCCCCTGATTCCCATTGACTCCAGTTTTTCTAGGTCTCCTTGGTGCCACACTTGGGTCAAATGCTGCCTTGATGTCAAGGGTGGTCATTCTCGCCTCAGATATTACAAGCCTTTGGGATGATTTCTTTATTCATGAAAAAAATGACCACCTACATGAAGTATCAAATGCTGCAATTAAATATGTGCATACTGGCCTTCATCAGCAGGTTGCATGCTCAGAATACCACAGAAACATAGAAACTAAGAGCATGAGTAGGCCATTTGGCCCTTCGAGCCTGCTCTGCTATTCAATATGATCATGGCTGATCCTCTATCTGAACGCCATATTCCTGCTTTCTCTTTGTACCTCTCGATGCCCCTAATATCCAAAAAAAAATCAATTCCTTTCTTGAATATAATCCGAATGAAGACATTTTTCCTCATCTCAGTCCCAAATGGCCTGCCCCGTATCCTGTGTGGTGGCCCCTGGTTCTAGATGACCCAACCAAGGGAAACATCCTCCTGCATCTAGTCTGTTTAGCCCTGTTAGAATTTTAGACGTTTCAATCAGATTCCCTCTCATTCTTCTAAACTCTAGTGAATACAGGCCCAGTCGAACCAATCCCTCCTCATACGGCAGTCCTGCCACCCCCAGTATCAGCCTAATGAACCTTCGCTTCATTCCCTCTATGGCAAGTACATCCTTTCTTAGGTAGGGAGACCAAAACTGCAAGCAATGCTCCAGGTGTGGTCTCATCAAGGCTTTGTATAACTGCAGTAAGACATCCCTACTTCAGAACTCAAATCCTCTTGCAATGAAGGTCAGCATACCATTTTCTTTCCTAATTGCTTGCTGCACCTGCCTCTTTACTTTCATTGACTGGTGTACAAGGACACCCAGATCCCTTTGTACATCCACATTTCCCAATATATCACCGTCCAAATAATACTCTGTCTTTCTGTTTTTCACACCAAAGCGTACAACATTATCCACGTTTTGCTGCATCTGCCATGTATTTGCCCACAAACCCAACTTATCTAAATTGCTCTGAAGTCTCCTTGCACCCTCCTCACAACTCACAGCCCTGCCCAGTTTTGTGTCATCAGCAAACTTGGAAATATTACTCATCCAAGTCATTTATATATATTGTGAATAGCTGGGGCACAAGCACTGATCCCTGCGGTACATCGCTGGTCACTGCCTGCCATCCAGAAAAAGACCTATTTATTCCCACTCTCTGGGCAGAATTTTACATTCGTCGGTCGGGCGGGCCCGACCGACTCGGCAGCAGGCGGGCGGGCGGGTAATTGCCACTAGCGAAACGGGTTGCGCCGCCATTTTCCACGGGCGGGCCAATTAAGGCCCGCACCGCGGGTTAGCGACTCCCGTGGAGAACGGGAAAATAGTCGCGGGGGCGGGCAGCCTCAGACTGCCGGTTCCAATGGGGAGCTGGCAGCCTGTTTAAAGAGTGGCCAGGCAGCCTGCATGAAGCAGTGCACCATGGCCACTCAGAGAGGTAGAAATGCTCCAAGAAGGGCAGAGGAGGAGGAGGAGGAGGAGGTGGAGGAGAAGGGGGGCAGGCTGCAGGAGAGGCCAGCGGGGGGGCACTGTGCACCCAGGTTCTCAGACGCATGCCTTGCTGTCCTCCTGGAAGAGGTGGGCCAGCAACATGATGTTCTGTATCCTGAGGATGGGAGGAGAAGGGCCCCCCATGTTACCAGCCAGGCGTGGGAGGAGGTGGGTGAGGCTGTCAGTGCCCATGATGATGTGTGGTGCACTGGCACACAGTGCAGGAAAAGATTCAATGATTTGCTGCGCTCTGGACGGGTGAGTACCATGTCTGTCTTGGCCATTTGACCCAGAAGGCAGCCTTAGCCTTTGACCCCCCCCCCACCCCCCCCCCACCCACACACCATGTCTTGCTGCCGTTACTGCACAGGGCATCTGTCGCATGCTGGATGGGCAAATGGGTACCGACCATGTTTACATCAGCCTTAGTGGTTGAGGAGAAGAAGGGCTTTCCCTGCAGCATATGTTGGTTTCTGTGGTATTTGAGTAGTTTGGGGGCAAGCTGCAAGGGAGGCCAGTCGACACATGCTCAGAACTCCAACACGTGTCTTATTGATGGTGATGAGCTGGTGCAAGGGGTGCCTCAAGGTCTTTTGGGCAAGTCCCATCTGCTGGTATCGGCACCACACCTATTTGCTCCACCTTCCCATGGGCGCTAGGACCCGTGTGCTATTCAAAGTGATGGACGCCGAATGTGTCCAAGGGGACCGTTGGGGGAGGGGTTTGGGACCAACCTTACTATCTTCTGGGGACTGATCACCAGTAGTGTGGACAGGAGCTGCTGGAGGCCTCAGATGGCCCACTGTGGTTGGGGTGCGGCGTGTGCGTGCAGAGTACATGAGCAAACTGTCCCAATAAATCCTCTTATGTGTTTTGCAGGCAAAAACTAACCACAATGCCTGGGAGTGCCTGAGGACTGGTGATGGGCGCGCCCTCCTTGAGGAGCACGTCATGGAGCTGGGCAGGAGCCGAGGGCGGTCGGGGGCAGTGAGGCTGGGCTCCAATGGGCAAGTATTTGAGGTCCACAGACCCATCCGCTCTGCGTGTCGCCAGCAGCTGGAGGTCTGCAGGGGACCAGGCACATGCTGAGTCTGGTACTTATGACGTGCCTCTGGAGTTGTCCCCATTGCAGCAGCTGCAGGACAGGCGGCAGGAAGTGCGTTTGCATCTGGCAGGGTTGCATGAGGGAATGGTTCAGTTGTTCTCTGCGACGGAGGAGTCTAGGCAGAGTGCACGAGAAGATTTGGCCCTCAGGGCAGAGCTTCAGAATTCCTTCAATGAGAGATTGGTGACTCTCATAGAGAGGGGCTTCCACCAAATGGATCAAAATATGATTGAGTTACGCTCCAACCTGCAAGCCCTCACAGCGGTTCTGGCCACAGGTGGTGTTTTCCATTGTGGGAGATGTTGTGCACACCAAGCGCCAGCACTCGGTGCCCATGAATCTGCGGTGAGCAGGGAGGTAGATTGGACCTCACGTCAGTGCAGCAGCAGCCTGTCGTCGCTGCGAGCTCCTCTCATTGTGCTCCAGATGAGGGCAGCAGCTCCTCCACCCCTCTGCCAGTCAACATTACTCTGTCCGGTGGTCATCCATCCACTTTCTGCCTGTTCGGTCTTTTCCTGCAGTGTGACCACCTCACTAAATGTACTGTCCACAACAATCTCAGCATCGCAGATGCTCCACAGTAAATCCATCCACCGATCCAGCTCCAAAATGTGGTTAGCCAGTAGCTGCTGCTGGACAAACTTCCTACACACATGGTCACCAGGGACGCTGGAAGTGACCATGACTTCCCATATAACGCAGGAGGAGCATATCAGGGGTGTGAGCTCTGCTGCCATGACTTCCTTTTAGATTAAGCTCGTTAGTTACTCCCTTTAAAGAATACTGACTTCATTAGGGGCCTTATTCCACTCCAAACACTCACACCACAGTCCAAAGTCCTCACCTTACTTTGTTTAAGCTAATGGACTGTAGCAGTTAAATTAGTAGAGAAAGTATTAATAGAAGTACGCACCTGACCCTACTTCACAATCAGCTGACTCCCCTGCGTCACGTCATTTTTTGAATCCTGACGTCACTTCAAACTCCATTGCCTGAAGGTCCTGAGGATATGCCTCTCCTCTCTGGTCTGGGCCTTTGTTTCTCGTGCCCTTTTATATTGGTCTCACTGGCCTCTCCTCTCCGGTCTAAAACTTACCTGCTTCCAACCCTAGCAGCAACTTTTAGTAAATTGCTAAATTAAAGACTAGACTTTAGATAAAATTTAGCCCTTAATTTAACCCTTTATGTCCCTCAATCACCAGTCTCCAACTGAAGCTCTCTACTGCAGCCAAATACAGCACTCCAACTTAAATAGGATAACTGATACCCTAGTCTTAACAGTTCAGGGCCCACTGATCTACAGCATGTGCTGTCACGCTCACTGTTAGTAGGAAGTGCACATGGGCCATGAGAGGGAAGATGTAGAGAAGGGACATGGAAACAGGGAGACAAAACACTTCCATTTCTCATCCATTGACCCTCACCCTCAGCCAGTGCCCAAATATTTCCTTGTGCCGCAATGGCGGTGTCTGCCTCTGTAAAGGTGCCGGTGGAGTAGCCTTTAGCAGGATTATCATGGACTCCAAACCCAGAGGGTCTCAACAGCTGGACCAGGGATCTGAGAAGACTGCCACTACTCAGGATGAGTAAGAGTAAAGATTTGCAATTGCACAAGAATATGTTCATTGGTCTGCTACACAGTGTTAGAATGAAAAGTTTGTATTTGATTTTTGAGCCACATGAATATTCTTTGTTTATACCATTTTCCCACCTTGCCCATTTTTGCTTGTCAAGTGGTCTTTTCGCTTCTGATGAATGGTAATACAAGAATTAACTCTGGGCAATGGGTAGGTTTGGAAGGTGTGCTTGGTTGATTGCAGGACTACATTGTCTGGGGTGAGATAGAAAGGAGTTAAGTGGATTTCCTAGCTGCCAGATGCGTTCACTGGTGCAACAGAATCCCACCAAATTGAACAAATGAATTAGAATCAGGAGTAGGCCACTCAGCCCCTCGAGCCTTCTCCTCTATTCAATAAGATCATGGCTGACCCGAATGTAACCTCAACCCAACATTTCTGCCTACCCCCGATAACCTTTCACCTCCTCCCCACCGCCCCCGCCCCTGCTCCTGCCCCCGCCTCCCACCTCCACCCTTGATAATCAAGAATCTATCTAGCTCTGCCTTAAAAATATTCAAAGACTGGGCATCCCAGGCAGCCATGTGCACCACAGCTGCTGCATTGACCACATCACATTCCTGCTCTTCCTGCTCCTCCTCCTCCTCTTTAGAGACTCTGTGCTCTGCTCTTTGCTTGTCCTGATGGTCCACTCCTCACTGCTGTGCAATGTTGCACAGAGTGCAGCACACCATGATCAATCTACAGACCCTGGTTGGTGCCTATTGAAGGGCAGTTCCAGATTTGTTGAAGCACCTAAAGCACATTTTCAGCATGATGATTGCTTGCTCAATGACACATCCGGTTTTCACGTGACTTAGATTGTTGAATTCCTAAGGGTGAGACCAGAAATTCACAAAAGTCAATGGATGTTCTGATGGCTCGCCAAATTTTCTGTCCCGACTGCGATGACTGGAAAATCCTGGCCTAGGTCTCATTGTTTGTGGTCCTCACAGGAGTCACCAACCACATTTTAAGTCAGTGCTCCTTGACTCTGAAGAGGCAGTTGGTAAATCTATTGTGATGGGCAATGAACTCGGGAAGGAAGAATGCATCATGGCAGCTTCCTGGGAATCTTGGACACTTCAATATAATCATCTTTCTATGGTTGTACACCACATTGATAGAATGAAAGCCTTTGCGGTTCACAAACACTCCTGAGTGATCCAGGGGTACCTGGATTGACATGTGTGTGAAGCCGATGACACATTGCACCCTTGGGAGGTTAACCAGAAGCACACAACCGAGTTCACTCTAACTATCATCATCAGTGGCAAAGTGTACATAATTTCCTAGCCTGGGAAACATGGCATCAGTCACCAGTGTGATGCATCTGTGGGTGGCTGACTGCTAGTCACTGGAAGGAGTCTGAGGTAAAGAAGTTATAGGTAGTGATGGTGTTGACAGCAATGAGTAAATCATGGCCACCACGTTCACTTGGCAGCAGGTCCTCTTCCAGCAGGCTGCAAATATCTGCCACCACCTGACAGGGACTTTGACCTTCCAGGGGCGGAATTATCCGAGGTTTGCATAAGGTGCTGTAGCAGGTGAGAAGAAGTTTTACCCTTTGCTTTTCGCGTTGTATCGTCCCATTTCCACCTCATTAATTATGCAGCCACAGGAAACATGCTGTCTCGCTGGCATGCAGCCTCTGATTTGCCCGCCATACTGTTAGCTAGCTGCTTCCTCACGCAGGGCACCATGTTTAAGCTGCAGTTGTGCGCACATTTCTCAATGCTCACAGCCCAGGGCTGCTCTGTTGAAGACATGGCCCCAAAAGCCAAGAAGAGTACTGTCCCCCAGTTCAGTGGCGCAACCCTGGAATGCCTCCTGGATGTCATGGAGGCCCATCACGATGGCCGCTACCCCCGACTCTGGCCTCAGGGGGCACATCAGTCATCAGTATCACCACCCTTGCTTGGGAGGTGGTGGCAGAGATGATCAGTGCCAAAGCTACACAGAAGAAGTTGGCCATTCAGTGTAGAAAACAGATGAATGATCTCATCGTGCTGCCAGGTTAAAGCAACCACCTTATCACTCTAAACTCACACACCCACAAGGTCATCACATATTTACTGGCATCTCACTCACTGTCAGCTCAAGGGACACCACCACTCACTCTCACACACACACCCTCACAACTCCATCTGGCCTCATCTCGTCTGGAGGCTGCCCCCTCAACCCTCACGATCTTGAGGCCACTTGCACAAATAAACATGTGTCCCCACATGCACCCTGGGATTCCCCCCTTCCCCAGTACAGCCCTCACCCTGCAGCCTCTTCCCTTGCCTGAGGCCACTTCTCCCCCTTCTGCAAGCAGCCTTGCAGCCATTGAAAAGCCATCCCCTGCCTTACGGCTGGTCTGGTAGGTAGAGACCTGCCTGGGAGCCCCCTAAAACTGATGGCCGTGAGTACTGCCCAAAGAAAGGTAGGCAAACAGATCTTGAAGTCCCGAGCGAAGTGCAGCTCGCTAGGTGCACGTCACTTATGTGCAGATGTGAAATGGTACCTGGATGATCCAGCATGGGGGGATGAGTCAGGTGAGCAGCGCTTATAATGAGATGCTAAAGTATTGAAATTAGGTTCCCGATGTGCGGCAGTGGCAAACACGGCCTGCCATTGATGGGTGGAGCAGGCAATCGCAAACTGGTTTCACAACAGCGAGAAATTGGTTTCTGGCCTTCTCACCATATTGAACCCCCCACAGCCCGCCATGATGCCTGATGCCAATGGAGCTGGAAAATTCCAGGCACTGGTGTTCCAACATGTCCAGGAATCAGAGAAGTGCAACTTGTAGGCGGCCATACCCGTAACTCAGTGTATTTCTGGACATGTTGGATCACCAATGTCGTACTGCTATTTTTAACCCAGTATTCTCTCCTTTGTTCTATACCTAAGGATGCTTACCAATGTTTAGCTATATGCCTTCCTGTCCTGATAACTTATACAATGAAATGGTCTTTACATGTGTACTGAGATAATAAGTGTCAGTAATGAGTACCTAGCTACATCCACACTGATCTGATATTACCATACCTACATTTTTCAGCAGACATCACTGGACATTCCCATTTGACACTCCCATTCACTAGCAATAACAACAACAACAACTGTATTTGCATAGCAGCTTCAATGTAATAAAGAGTCCCAAGGCACTTCACAGGAGTGTCATGAAGTCAGATTTTACATGAAGGTGATGGCCAAAAGCTTGGTCACAGAATAGGTTCTAAGGAACATCTTAAAGAAAGAAAGAGAGGTAAAGAGATGGAGATGTTTAGGGAGAGTATTCCACCAATAGTGGAAAGAATAAAATTGGTGATGCTCAATAGAATTAGAGGAACTTAGAGATCGTGGAAGATGGTGGAAGTTGAGAAGATTACAAAGACATGGAGAAGCGAGGCTATGGAGGGACTCAGAGATGAGAATTTTAAAATCGAGGTGTTACTTGGATGGGAGCCACTGTAAGTCAGTGAGCACGTGCGTTATGGATGAGTGGGACCTGACACAAATTAAAATAGGCAGCAAAGTTTTGGATGATGTCTGGGAGGTCAGCCAGGAGTGGATTGCAACAGTCAAGTCTAGAGGCAAAAATTGCATAGGTGAGGACTTCAGAAGCAGAGGCAGAGGGCAAATCTGGTGATGTTGCGAAGGTGGAAATAGGCATTCCTAATGAGAGCATAATTATGTGGTCAGATGCACATTTCAGGATCATATATTGCACCAAGGTTGCGAACAGTCTGGTTTAGTCTCAGGCAGTTGCCAGGGAGAGGGATGGAGATGATAGCTAGGAAATGGAATTTATGACAGGAAGAGAATGGTTTCAGTCTTCCTAATATTTGATTGGAGGGAATTTCTGCTCATTGCTGAAAGTTGAAATAGCAGTCTGATAATTTTGAGGCAGTGGAGGAATCAAGGGAGGTGATGGTGAGATAGAGCTGGGTGTGATCAGCATACATGTGAAAACTAATGCTACAGTTTTTAATGATGTTGCTGAGGGAAAGCATGTAGATGAGAAACAGGAGAGGACCAAGGATAGATCCTAGGGGACCCCAGGGGTAAGTTACGGGAGCATGAAGAGAAGCCTTTAAAAGTGTTACTCAGGCTACAATTAGATATATAAAAATGGAACGAGGTAAGTGCACTCCCACCCAGCTGATGACAGTGGACAGGGGTTGGAGGAGGATGGCATGGTCAATTGTGTCTAAGACTGCAGTCAGTTTGAGAAAGGTGAGGAGGATTTGTTTACCTTTGTTATAGTCACATAGGACGGCATTTATTACTTTGATAAGACAGTTTCAAGGGTGACACAAAGATTGGCCGGGTGGTTAACAGTGAGGTTGGGTGTCTTGGGCTACAGTAAGATATAGATGGGATGGTCAAATGGGCAGATAAGTGGCAGATGGAATTTAACCCTAAAAAGTGTGAGGTGATACACTTTGGAAGGAGTAATTTGACAAGGAAGTATTCAATGAAAGGCATGGCACTAGGAAGTTCTGAGGAACAAAGGGACCTTGGCGTGTGTGTCCATAGATCTCTGAAGGTGGAGGGGCCTGTTAGTGGGTTGGTGAAAAAGGCAGATGGGACACTTGCCTTTATCAATTGAGGCATAGATTACAAAAGTAGGGAGGTTATGTTGGAGTTGTATAGAACCTTGGTGAGGCCACAGCAGGAGTACTGTGTGCAGTTCTGGTCGCCACATTATAGGAAGGATGTGATTGCACTGGAGGGGTGCAGAGAAGATTCACCAGGATGTTGTCTGGGATGAAACATTTAAGTTATGAAGAGAGGTTGGATAGACTTGGGTTGTTTTCGTTGGAGCAGAGAAGACTGAGGGGCGACCTGATCAAGGTTTACAAGATTATGCGGGGCATGGACAGGGTGGATAGGGAGCAGCTGTTCCCCTTAGTTGAAGGGTCAGTCACAAGGAGGCATAAGTTCAAGGTGAGGGGCAGGAGGTTGAGGGGGGATGTGAGGAAAAACTTTTTTACCCAGAGGGTGGTGATGGTTTGGAATGCACTGCCTGGGAGGATGGTGGAGGCGGGTTGCCTCACATCCTTTAAAAAGTACCAGGATGAGCACTTGGCACGTAATAACATTCAAGGCTATGGGCCAAGTGCTGGTAAATGGGATTAGGTAGGTAGGTTAGGTGTTTCTCACGTGTCGGTGCAGACTCGATGGGCCAAAGGGCCTCTCCTGCACTGTGATTCTGTGATTCTGTGAAAACCTGATTGGAGGGATTCAAACATGGAGCTCCAGGAAACATTGGCATGGATTCTGGATTTGACGCCATGTTTGAAGAGAAATGGGAGAATGGCGATGAAATAATAGTTTGCAAGGACCATTGATCAATGATTGGCTTTTTGAGGCAGTATAGAAACATAGAAAAAATTACAGCACAGAAGGAGGGGATTCGGCCCATCGTGTTCATGCTGGCCAAAAAAAAGATCTATCCAGTCTAAGCCAATGTTTCAGGACTTGGTCTGTAGCCTTGTAGGCTATGACACTTCAAGTGTTTTTTATTAAATGTGGTGAGGGTTCCTGCATCTACCACCCTTTTAGGCAGTGAGTTTTTTTTATTCATTCATGGAATGTGGGTGTTGCTGGCTAGGCCAGCATTTATTGCCCATCCCTAATTGCCCTTGAGAAGATGGTGTTGAGCTGCCTCCTTGAACCGCTGCAGTTCATGTGGTGTAGGTGCACCCACAGTGCTGTTACAAAGGGAGTTCCAGGATTTTGACCCAGCAACAGTGAGGGAATGGCGATATATTTCCAAATCAGGATGATGAGTGGCTTGGAGGGGAAATTCCAGGTGTTGGTGTTCCCATCTATCTGCTGCCCTTGGCCTTCTAGATGGTAGTGGTGGTGGTTTTGGAAGATGCTGATTGAAGAAGCTTGGTGAGTTCCTGTAGTGCATCTTGTAGATGGTACCCAATGCTGCCACTGTGTGTCGGTGGCAGAGTGAGTGATTGTTTGTGGATGAGGTGCCAGTCGAGTGGGTTGCTTTGTTCTGGACGGTTTCAAGCTTCTTGAGTGTTGTTGGAGCTGCACTCATCCAGGGAAGTGGAGAGTATTCCATCATGACTTGTGCCTTGTAGATGGTGGACAGGCTTTAGGGAGTCAGGAGATGAGGTACCTGCCACAGGATTCCTCGCCTCTGACCTGCTCTTGTAGCCACAGTATTTATATGGCTAGTCCAGTTCAGTTTCTAGTCAATGGTAACCCCAGGATGTTGGTAGTGGGGGATTCAGCGATGATAAAACTATTAAATGTCAAGGGGTAATGGTTGGATTCTCTCTTGATGGAGATGGTCATGGCGCTGGACAAAATTACGATAGGGCTAGATAGCATGGATAGGAAGGACTTATTTCCATTAGCAGAGAGGAGACATTGGGAGGAATTGAGAAGTGTTTTTCTTCATCCAGAGGGTGGTGTGGGTATGAAGGGTGCAGGAGGGCATTCCAGGAAGAGCACCTGGCATACCTTAAAATGAGGTGTCAACCTGGTAAAGCTACAACACATGACTACTTGCATACCAAAGAGCACAAGCAACAAGTGATAGGCAGAGCTAAGTGATTCCACAAGCTAGGGATCAGATCTAAGCTCTACGGTCCTACCACATCCAGTTGTGAATGGTGGTGGTAAACAATTAAAAACTCACTGGAGGAGGAGGCTCCACAAATATCCCCATCCTCAATTATGGGGGACCCCAGCACATCAATGCAAAAGACAAGGCTGAAGCATTCGCAAAAATGTTCAGCCAGAAGGGTAGAGTGGATGATCCTTCTCAGCCTCCTCTGGAGGTTCCCAGCATCACAGATGCTAGTCTTCAGCCAATTCAGTTCACTCCACGTGATATCAAGAAACGGCTGAAGGCCCTGAATACTGCAAAGGCTATGGGCTCTTACAACATTCCGGTAATACTATTGAAGCCCTGCGCTCCAGACGTGTGCAGATTTGTAGGATACATTTGTGGTGGTCATGAATATTCAATGAGTGGAAGCCCTTGCGGTTGACATAGTTGACCACTTGTTGCCATGGAGATCTGTGTGCAATGTGAGTGCAGTCGATGGCACCCTGCACCCGTGGAAAACCTGAGGTCTGTGCAAATCCTAGCGCTCTTGTTTCCTGGCTTTCCTGATCCTGGGCGAAACGCACAAAGTTGTGTGCCTTCTCAAATATGGCATCTGTGACCTCCTGGATGCATTTGTGTGTGGATCCCACAGAAGTCACCTGTGGAGCCCTGAAAAGAGTCACTGATGTAAAAATTGAGTACCGCAGTTGCTTTCACAGCCAATGGCAGTGGATGCCCTCCAAGTCCCCGTGGCACCAAATCCTGCAGCAGCTGGCATTTGTGACCAACCAGTTCCCTGGACACCCGCAGGCTCCGGCGACACTGGCTCTCAGTCATCTGCATGAATGACAACCGTCATCTGCAGACCCTGGGTTTAATGAGGCACTGACCCGCGACGGCTCACAGTGACTCTTCAGTGGCGGGCGTAGGAGCCCCCAGCCACCTCAGCTTCTTGAGGCTGCTGCTCCTCCCTCTGCACAGTCAGGTGCCCCCCAAACTGCCTCAACTGCCGTGCAGCCTTTGCCCCCCTGCCAACTTGCCTCAACTACAGTGCAGCCATTGCCGCCCCACTCCACACTGTCCGCCAGCAGGGAAAAGCAAAATGCCTATGCCCTCACCTGAATGCTTGGTGCCTCAGCCTTGAGGTCCAACATACAATGCTGGCAAGCACTGTGCTATGTTACTGTGCACTCACTCCGAGTTCTCCTTGAAGTGCAGCCTGCCAAGTGCACACCTTATATCTGCTCTTATAAAATATGTTGGCGTGCTCGGATAATCCAGCATTGGTGGATGATTCCAGTGAGCTGGGCTTATGATGATATGCAGGTGTATTATAATGAAGTTCCTGACATCCAATGGTGGGAAACATGGCCCACTATTGATGGGCAGAGCAGGTGATTGCAAACTGGTTTCACGACATCGTGAAAATGATTCTTCACCTTCTTGCCATATAGTCCACTCACACCGCTGAATACGCCTGGCTCCAGCGGGCATGAAAATGTTGCCAATAATTGTAAGTGGGTTATCTGTGTTTGATTGTGAGCTCACGGTTGGAGGACATGGGTTAAAAATGTCTTTGTGCTCCTCTTTGCTTTAACCTACAAAGTAGTGTATATGTGAACAAACCTTTGAGATAGAACAGTTGATGATGTCTTGATTAACAGCTTTCAGAAACGGCTGGATGAATACATGGTTCAAAAATGGATTTGGGGGCTAGGAGGATATGCGGTGAATTAGCATAATGGTTTCTAAAATGCTAGTACAATGGAAATATCATGCTAAAGAAGGCAACCAGTCAAATACCAATAATGCACAATTTAAGGTTAAACAGGTATTCTAAAGGCTTCCTCAATTTAACTTAGTCTCTAGAAAGATGTTCCTTGCTGACACATTCTTCAGGAGATTACGTGAATTGGATAAAGCTTAAAATCAAGTGGACTGTACCTAATACATGCAGCCTTGCAATAACATTGATTGACTGAATGATCTTGCAGCAATCAATAACAGGTATAAAATTGAGTTCTGTTACCAGTAATAGTAGGCCTACCTGAGGTCCATCCATAAATAGAATCCACAATAAGACAGACAGGGACTTAGAAAATGGGAACAGGTGTAGCATTCATTCCCTCAAATCTGTTTTCTCATTTAGTTAAATCATGACTGATGTGCATCTTAACTCCATTTACCTTGTTTGGTTCCCTTACTATGTGAGAAAGGAAAAATCTTACCTATTGCCTCCCTATTCATTTTAGTGAATAGTTCCCCCAGAAACATCCAGAAGAAAAGCAAAATTAGTTAAGTAAGAAAATGGAAAAAGAGAGGAGGTTCTTGAGATAAATTACACAAAGTAACCTACCATGGAACATCATACATCTTCATCTTCCACTATCACCTCCCCATATAACTCACTGAAAAAGCTGAAGACGGCATGATTATACAGAAAGAAAGCAATGTTACTATATGTGTTCAAATTGTTAGAGAATATCCTTGAATTTCTGCCAATTACTCAAATTATCCAGTGGTTTTGGTGATCTAGCATGGTTTTAAACAAGAAATTGAGACAAATACATGGAAAGTACAGCCAAATCTTTCCATGTATAATTAGTAATCAAAAATCTGGTAACAAGGCATCTTCCAGTTTTGAAATAAGGTTAAGGCTCATCAGTCTGCATAGGCCATACAAACTGTATATTCTAGCATATAATTACTGAAGACATTTTGAATATTTTCAATATTTTGACTCAATATTTCACGCATAAAAGCCTATAACATTGTTGAACTACTGAGTAATGACATAATCATGTGAACTGCCTGACTGCTTCCTTCTTCTACAGATGGCAAACTATCAATACACTCGCATACTGTGGGCATGTTTGCACATCAGTCTACTCAGTTTGTGCTATACTTAATTATCATGCAGCACTTAATGATGAGAGGTTACTGTCGATGTCTAATTTAGGAAATTTACTGTGACATCCATAGGATTAAGCAGGCTAAAAATATGAGCTGCCTGTAAATATTGTTTGACTTGCAAAAAACACTTCTTTAGCTGAACAAATGCAGCTGAAAGAATCACTGTGGACTGACTGTTGGTCAACTTTTGTTTCAACTACTCCAAAATCATGGAGTGGATAATGACAAAATTCCATGGGCAGGATTTTTCAGATGGTGGGAGGAATGGGAGAGTTGGGTGGTGTTCTTGATGGAGAGGCCAGAGGAGGAGGGTGCACCTCTGGGGGGAAAGACCTTGAGAGTGTCATCTGATATGGAAAGAGCCCTTGATATGGAAAGAGCCCGAGTAAGGTGACTTGGCAGGCTTCCTCCTTGAACTCCTCCTGCCAGCCTCAAAATTGAGGCTGGGAAGGAAGTGGCTCTTTAGTGATCAATAATTGGCCTCAATTTGGGCAAGAGCAGGCTGGCCACCTTTGGCCACATAAAAAGGGCAAGGATGGGCAGGCAGGTGGCGGGAAAGGAAATTGCATATAGTTTTATCTTCAAATAAAGAACCCACATTATAGTTTCACCAATCCTTAGCATGTAATTGGTATGTTTATGTAGAAGAACGTAACATAGGGGACTGTAAAATTCTGCCGCATGTTACACATACATGGAAATTTAACAGATGATAGAACAACATCAAAGAGATGTTGTAATTAAGCAATGTAGATCACAGAAAAATACTTTGGAATTACACAGAAGTAGTAAACCCAGAACGCAGGAGTCATTATATCTGATTGTGAAAATGATAGCTGGTGACTTTCATTCTAGGTAATTCTTAAGTGGGTGAACTGATATTTATGCAAAATGAATAGCAATGTTGCTGAAGGGCTTTCTGGGCTACAATTAAAACAAAATTACCTCTCAGTAAATGGCTTCAATGTCCTTCTGTTAGTTAACCTGATATTTGGATGATAATAAATAAATAACAAAAGTGATAGGGTAATTGTAATCCTATAATTGTCGCACTATATTATCATGAATGTTGACTGCTATGGATTATATTTATTCAATTACTTTAATAAGATATTTTATGCCTTCTTTGGTCTCAAAGGTTTTTACAATGCAGGCAATTTTAATCTAACCAGCCTATTGGAGAGCTGATGATGTTGGCTGTAATGCTTGTTTTACACCCTAACAGATTTTACTCTCCATTGAAGTAATTGGCTGATGGTGTGACCATGGATCTCTTACTTTTCAACTCAGCCCCCTTCCTCATCCCAACCTTCCCTTCCTGCTTCCCGAGGAGGAGGAGGCAGGACAAAAGTACAGCACTGATGAAGAGGTCTTGTCCCTTAAACTGGCACTTGCAACCACTAGGTACTGGAACTGCATTTGCCTGAGAAACTAATATAGAGTCAGGGTCCACACGTGATGACTCATTGAGCACAAATGAGCTACAGCCAGATCAGGGGGAAAGGGCAAAGTTGCAGATAAATTCTGCTGCAAGGCACTCAGTTGAGGGATTTGATGGGGTGGCATACAGGAGAACACCAATGAGCATTCATACAGAGGTGCTGGATGCACTGGCTGGCCAATCAGACAGCATCCTTCACTCCCAAGGATCGTGGAGGAGTCAGCTCCAACATGGCAGAGGACATTGTGCAGAGCTTCCCCTCTCCTCAGCCTTTCGCCATCTTCCTGTCATGTAACAGATCCAGAGATACTGAGGGAATTTTACGGCCTCTCTCGTGGTGTGTTTAGAAGCAGGGAGAACATTTAATCGACAGGAGGGTGGCGTGTGAGCAGCCCACGCTTCCCCACTTCTGCCAAAATTTAGTCCGAGATGGGATTACCCAGGGTTGGGCTTCTCACTGAGCTGCCAATTGAGGCTTTTAAGTGATCAATTAATGATCACCTAAGGGTGGGCCTGTTGCCATGTGGGGTGCATGGCAAGTAAACATGTATTGGTTACTTGTGGTCTCCTGGGTGGAGTCCCTCATTCGAAGGCACTCAATGCCTGATTGAGGGACCTGGCATCAGGAAGAGGGGCACCCACTCAGATCCACCCCCCCGCCACCTTTGCTGCCAACCCAGCCCCCCCCTCAACCACGATGCCCCATGAAACCCCTCCCACCATGACTTACATCTGATCGGGGTCGGCCTCTGATCCTGGGCCTCTGGTGGATATCTTTCCTGCAGCAACCACATCCTTGGTTACGCTGGTGAGCAAAAGAGTTCCTGGCCTCTGACTGACTGGCAGTTCTTGGTGAGCAGAATTTCTCCCCAAGGCTTCTTGATCCCAGGGAAGGCCCTCTGGTGGTCACTTAATTGCTTGAGAGACATTTAATACCAGTGAATTTTCATGGGGGATGCAATATGGGTCTCTAGTTGGCTCTCCAGCCGGCAGGCACGATCCCTGACACCTCCATAAAATCCCCCCTTTCAATGCAACTGCAGCTCCCAAACCTATGGCAGATTTTGTATGGACAGTGTCATGTCCACACAGAGGTACCTACAGATGTTTTAAAAAATTAATACTTTATTTTCTTTAAAACAACATGGAGAATGAACAACCTGCGTTGTAACAAGATGGAATCAAGGGGTCAGGTGACCTCCCTCCTAGTCTGTCAATATACAGGAAAACTGCCCAAAGATGGAAGTAGCCTGCTTGTCTGGTCAGGATATTAAAAGGTAAATGGCCATTTGGAACATTCCTTTAAGAAGACATTAAAAATGCAACATATCTCCCCTGTGGATTTAACAGCTACTATTGTTTAAATGCCTATAGAAACTGAAACACAATGCTCCCTCAGAATTAGTGTCTGCAGAATGAAATGCCACAGAATGGATGTGAAGAGAAAAAAAAATCTATCACAAAGAGATGAAAGTGGATGAGAGTCAAATCCCATTGTGTGTCAATGCAAAATCTGTCAGGGACCATTTATGTGGACAATGGAAACATCAATACTATGGTCACCTGACAGAAACCAGCTTGTGATAAGAAACATTTATCAACACACATCTGACAGACTGACCTCAGGTCAGTCATTCTGGGCAACAAGGAGACCACAGGGTGAAGAGATCCTGCCCTGCAAAGGAAGAACTCTGCTTAGAACCAATTAAAAGCAAGAGATATGGAGCTATCCTTTTACCTACTGATTTATAGAACTAAGCCAGGTTTTCAATGCAAGGGCTTGACTGCACCTTTGACCAAGAAAAGCCAAAAACCTATTGTTGCTAGAAGTAAGCTACTATGAATTCATCACTAGAAATGTCCAACCTCCATTTTCTTCAGTGAACCAAAAGGAAATCATCAGGCCTACGTTTCCATCTTCCATCTCGAAAGACAAGCGCGAGCATAATAGTGGTTTTTTTGGACTTCGATTAAAAACCTAAGTCTATGCTACTTCTTTTATAATCACGTGTGGGTTTGTGTGTGTGTGTGTGTGTCTGTGTGTATGTGTGTGCAGTTGCAATTACATTCAGGTGTTGAGAAATAAACATTTATCCTTTCTCTGTTTAAACGTATGTGAAAGCCTGTCCCATGTCCATCCTTGAGGGTCAAGGCACTCAAGGGGTTAAAACATTTATTCTTTAAAATATATCTTGCTGCAGTTAGTTCTGGGATGGAAAAGAGTGAGGAGCCATCCTATCATCTCTCCCTTGTCCGTAACAACAGTTCATTAAATGCTCTGCCCTCCCTGAGAGGATGCAGCAACAGTCCCTGCCAATTCCAGCAATTCATCACAACATCTGCAAAAGCACTCTGGAGTACTTTCAGAGGCTTTCCAAATCACATAACTTTATCTAAATTGTTTAGCCTGCATACCAGTTGCCTGGTCCTTTAAATAACACTAGGCAGCTGTATATGTTGTCTGTTAAGAGACAAATGAATACATTGAGTGGAATTGCATGGTCCAAGTTTGTAAATCGTTCAATAGGTCAGCTGAAATGGCTGTTTGACAACATGACCCAACGGTTAGGGAGCGTTCAGCGCCTGCATGGCTTTCGGTATAATCGTACAAATGTTTGGTGCTCTCCACAATTCTTTCAAGTGCAAAAGTCTATGGCAATTGGCACTTTTTGGTGTTTTAAAGGCTTGCACACAAAGCAGCTGCTTCCAGATATGGGTGGATTGGTAGGCCTTCTTCTTGGCATTGAGAATGAGTGGGAGAATAAGAAGAGGCTGTGCAAAGCAGGACAAGCTGCTGGGAAATGGAAGAAGTGGAGAGGAAGAAGGGTTCTTAGCAGGAGGCTGTATCTACTGATGGTCTTTAGGGAGCACATCTGTGGGAGAACAGGTTGAGGGCGAGACCTGTGATGCCCTGAGAACCCCTTTGCACATTGGTACTGAGAGCCATGATGACAGCATTCTGAGCTACCACTGCAGCAATCAGACATTGAGGGTAGAATTTTCCATTTTTGAAATTAAGTGCCATGGCGGGCAAGTTCCACAGCATGTTTCCCGCTGGTCGTAATCGGGAAATTGTGCCTAATTCTGTGCATAGAAGCTCATTAATTCTGCACAAGCAAGTAGCTCTCCGAATCACCTAGCAGGTTGGGAGTTGATTCGCTTGCCCCAGTGTTAGCTGACAAGGTCAAAGGTCCAGGCACCATATTTAAATGCCACCCGAGCACACACATCTCACTCTCTCCAGCCCAGCTGCCCCCAGGAGACTCACAGAGATGTTTGGAAACCAGACGAAGAAAGCTGCAAGACAGAAAAATAAGGCTGTATACCGCTCCTGCCCCAATGCCCTCAAGACCTTGATCTGTGGAATGAAACAGAACAGGAATGTCCTTTACTCCAGGGATGGCCCCAGGAAGCACACCAGCCTCACCTCTCTTGCCTGGGAAGCCATAGCAGAGAGGGTCAGCTTTATCCTTTTCATCACATTCCCTTCTTTTGTCTTCATCCAGGACAAGCTGGACCACAACAGATGGGAAAGATCCCAGACTAGGGGAGGGATGGCCGACATCGTACCCCACACCCAGTTTGAGGAGGGTGCTGCCAAGCTTGTTGGGGAGGACAGGGATCACTCCTATGGAGAAAAAGAGATCAGTTTGTTCCAGCAACCTAGTACAGATGACACCTCCATGAGTTCATCACATCCTGACGTTCACAGCGAGTGACATGCAATCTTGTAACCTGCCTGCCTTATGAACTAAAACTCTCTTCTCTCTCCTATAGGCACCAGCAGATTTAGGCTGATGAGGAGGGCCAACATAAGCCCCTGTCCCCAGGCCACCTGTGATGAGGAAGCTGAGGAAGCCACCGAGTAAGAACCACCACTGTGTTCACCCGCATCCTCCACCAGTGCAGAGACTGGTGGGTCATAGCTCTAGATTAGGGTCAGGCTCACCTGCTGGAGAACACCTCACTGACATGTTCCCACAGCAGCCAGAGGCAGGGAGAGCCCAGGTCTCCAGCACTTGGAGGGCTGCTGGAGACCAGCCATCCGCTGAGTCCGAGTCAGATGATGAGCCTCTGCAAGTGGCCACTGGACTATGTTAGAGATGCAATGACTGGAAGCGGAGCATCATGCAGAGTTTCGACAGTTACTCAGCAGACTAGAGTGAAGGATGGAGGAGTCCGTCTGCATTCTTTCTGATGTTGTGACTCCGACATGTGAGCGCCTCGAGGTCACCATGGGAAGATTTGCAACCACCGTGGAGACCTTGGTCCAGCATGCCTTGCCGGATTTGCACTCAGCTCTGGACTCCATGGCCACACATACTGGCAGGCATCATCAGTGACTAGGCAAGAAGGGGACGAGGAGCATTGGCCTCCCTCCAGGTGCCCATTCTCCTCAAGGAGTCTCTGACAGGCCATCGAGCACCCACAGGAGAGGCTAAGCATCAGCTGAACACCCCAGGGGTCTCCACTCTGGACACTCCAAGGGTGCCCAACCACTCTGAATCCCCTCTGCATTTGACCCCATTCACTGCAGCTGCTCAGGCTGCTGAGGGCACTACTGCCCCTGAGCAGGAGGTCCTTATTAGGCTGGGGCCCTCCAGGCCTCAGGCCATCAGAGGAAGCCTGCCAAGGTCATCCCAGACATCAGGATGTAGCAGTCAGTAGGCTGCCTGCACCTCTGCTGCAGATGTTAGGGCAGCCCTCAGGCGTAGTGGTAGGGTTAGGAAAGCTAAGAAATATTGAATTCACTTTTGGGTGACGGATGTGTAACCACTTTAAACAATATTGCACTTTTGTTAATACATTTTATGTTAATGTGAATGGCTTGGTCAACTGAAGGCATTTTGATTATATACATAAGAATCCTGCTATTTTGAAGTTTAGCCAACCCTCCACTCAACGATAGCCTTCCTTTGTTACATTTACATTCATGTGATGTTAACCTCACTGAAGATAGTTTCTGTACCTTTGTGTTATGTCATGGTGAGTTGTTACAATCTTTATTGGAAGTCTGTGCTTAATGCACTTGCAACCCTTTTTCTTCATGACACACCGTTGTGTGAGGGCAGCTCAGCAGCCTTGAGGGATTAGAGCAGTTGTGTCTCCTCAGTGGTAGTGCCAAAGGACAAGACCTTGACAGGAGGATGATATCCCCAACCATGTCCTCATCTCACTGGCCACTGTAGTTTCTCATTACTGTGGCAATAACTGCATTAAGTAAGTTGCCGCAACATTCTCACTGTTGTGTCGACTCTCACTTCCCAGAGTAAGCACATACAAGATGCACCATAGACCTTCTTAGAGATTATGGCCTAGTCAGTCATGAAGCTGGAAGGTGCAAGTCTGAATGCTGAACTTACTCTCGATGTGACTGGTTGGATATCCTTTCAATGCAATGGAATGGCATTAAGTGAAAGGAGGAATGTGGCTATCTCCCCTTGCCTTCACTCTTCCTGGAATCTTGGAGCAATTAAAGTGGCATGGGCACATCTTCCACATCATGCTTCCTGGATGGCACTGTTCCATGGTAGTTGACCCTCCTCACTCTCTTCAGGTTCCTGGCCTGCTGCTTTGTATCCTCTGAGGAGATCTCATCATCCCCCATTTCACCCTCTCACAAGGGAACACCCGTTTGCAGTGCCAGGTTGTGAAGGGCGCAACACACAATGATGATGTGGGATTACGCCAACTAGACTGTACTGCAGTGTCTCATCTGAGCGGCCCAAACATTGGAGGCTCATATTCATGATGCCAATGGTTTGCTCGATTAGGGACTGTGTGGAGCTGTGAGCTGCCTTGTACCTCTCCTCCTAAGCACTCTGAGGCCAACACATAGGTGTCATAAGCCAGCATTTCAGGCATCCCTGTAGATGCACAGGACCTTTGAATATCTGAGCGACCTGGGAGTATCTCAGGCTGTATGAGCCATGGCAACTCTCAGGCTACCTGGCACCAATTTGCATTATGTGCTTCTGATGATTACACATTAGTTGAACATTGATGGAATGGTAGCCTTTACAGTTGATCAACATCAGGGGCTAATGCCATGGAGCCCTTTAAGCCGCATGGGTGCAACCTATTGCACCCTGCACTCATGGGAAGCTGAAGGTAGGTGCAAAACCATTGAATCTCTCAGCCTCACAGCCTCACACTCTTCATGGAGTGCAAAACCTCACAGAGTGATGTGCCTTGCTGTAGAGGGCATCACGGTGACCTCCTTGATGCATCTATGTGTTGTGGACTGCAAGATACTGCATAAGTCCCCTGTGAATCCCTTGAACAATCCACAGGCAAAGAAATTGAGTGCAATGGTGACCTTAAAGGCCACTGGCAGGAGATATCTTCCAACTCCACGGAGGATTAGTTGCTCCCGAAGAATGTGGCAGATGTGATGCACCAGTGCCCAGGACAAGTGGAGACGTGCATGGCATTGTCTCACTCATCTTCAAATAAGAGAGTCTTTTTTGGTAGAACCTTAGGGCAGAATTGTCCCAGATTTGCACAAAGTGCGGTAGGTTGTGGGCAGAAAAAGACAAAATTTTACCCGCTGGCCGCAATGTAATCCTGCCGCATTAGTTATTCATTCCCAAGAAACACACCGTTTCGATGGAGGGCTGGCTCTCATTCGCTGACCACACCATCACCTCACAAATTCATCATGCCACGTGCCATCACGCGCACACCTCTCAGTGTTTCCTACCCAGGACTGCTGCACAGAAGATATGGCCCTGACAGGCAAAAAGACTGCAGCCCCCAGGTTGAATCACTTGTCCCTCGAGCGCCTTTTGGACACAGTGGAGACCAGCTAAAGTGCCCTCTACCCCTGTTCTGGCCGCAGGATGGGCAGCAACATCACCAATCTGGCTTGTGAGGTGGTGGCAGCGTTGGTCAGCACCAATGCCCTGCAAACGAGGACAGTCATCCAGTGCCACAAGAGGACAAATAATCTCCTCCATTCCGTCAGGGTAAGTCACTCTTCTCATCACTCTCAACTCACACACTCACAAACCCATCACACATCCACAGGGATCTCACACCTGAAGGGACAACACCGCTAAATCTCATACAAATCCTTACATCTTCCTCAGACTCACACCCCCTGCAGCTCACGTCCTCATCCCATCCATGGCTCCGCTCTGCACACAAACATTCCACACAGTGCAATGTGTCCTGCTCACACTCTCTTCATCTGTTTTCATGCAGGAGAAGCTGGCTCACATCAGCAGGGAGAGGTCCCAGGCCAGAGGTGGAGTGGCCCAAATTAGGCCCTTCACTCACTTTGAGGAGTGTGCCATTGCGCTGACTGTAAGGATGGGGACCCTGCCTGTGGCGACATTGAGGTTGGCGACGAACACCCACGTAAGGATCCTGCACCACATCATCCCTCTCTCAACGTAAATGTAAATGTTTTTCCTCCTGATTTTGACTCTGCTGCCATGCACTAATTATCTCTAATTATCCACTAATTATTATTTGGTTCACAGGGAGCTCTGCCAAGCGACTGACATCCTCAGCCAGCCAGTCCCTCATCTCTACCCAGGTCCTCACCTCCAGCCAAAAGGACACCTCCTCCATTGAAGAGTTAGAAATAAGCTGCCTGAAAGACCTGCCACAGCGCTTACCCACAGCCTTCACCAGTGGAGAGACACACACCTCAGTGGGACCTAGATCTAGAGCAGGCTTGGGCTCACAATCTGGTGGTCACCGCACAGACATATGTCTGCAGCAAGAAGAGGCAGATTCGTGCGAGCTCCCCTGCACTTGGATGACTGCTGGGGATCAGGCATCTGTGAGGACGAGTCAGATGATGAGCTCCTGGATTTGGCCTTCCAACACATCCTGGAGAGTCAGCAGAAGGCGAGGGAACACCAGACAGAGTTATTGGAAGCCTTCAAAAGAGTGACGTGTGATTTGGAGGAGTGTGTCTGCCTGCTCTCTGATGAAGTGGTGCCCACAAGTGCGCATATGGAAGTCGCCATGGGAAGGATGGTGGATGCCATGGTCCAGCAGAACACGGAGATGTACGCAGACCTTCACTCCATTGCGGTAACCATGGATTCCTGCAGTCATGACACAAGAGGGAACCGGGGCACCTCGACATCCCTTCCCCTCAAGAAGTCAGGCTGGGGCACTTGGGCACCTGAAGGGAGGGGGAGCGACAGCTGGACACCCCTGGGTCATCCACTCAGGAACCTCAGTGGCTGTCCTCTCCCTTCAAATCCCTTTTCCCTGTGAGCCCCTCAACCACAGAGGGAGCAGCTGGCCCACAGGAGGCCATCCAAATCAACCAGGACCCTCAAGGCTTCGCCTCTCCAGAGAACCCATGACTAAGTCATCAGAGGCAGCAGGGCCAACCATTGCACAGGCTGTCTCCACCCCTGCTGCAGATGTCAGACCAACACTTAGAAGTCTAAGGCATTCAAAAGTTAAGAACTTCTGATCACAGTTGGTTGCATGGGTGAACACATTTTGTCACTTTACACTCTGAAAATACATTCACTTTCACTGAATAATGTGTAATGGGGTCTTTCAGCTTCATTGGCAGCTCTGCGAGTCCTCCCCCTGCATCCCCCCGACTAGCAATTCAGCTGCACACAGCCAGCCCATGAATGAATCTGGAAGGAGAAGTGTGTGTGTGTTTGGGCCTTTCGGAGCCTTGTGCAAGCTCTCTCCCACACACGCAGAGCCTTCCTCCATCACACTCATCTCAATGTCCTGAGCATTTTCAATGCTGCCTGCTGGGGTTCTCTTTCAGTTGGCCATCTGAGCTGAGCTGCATCTCCGCCCACCCACTTCCCCTCCTGCCTCCCGGTACATCTTCCTCTCCCAAACACAGCTGAAACTTCTTCTCCACACCTTTGATGATCATCCATTGTGAGCAGACTCTCAATGGTGTATTTCCAACTTCCGTGAGCTGCTTCGCAGCAGGGCCATGTCCATGAGAATCCACCCAGCATGCCATGGACGTCCCTCCAGGGTCCCATTGCTGTCGGGCTCCAGCATCTTCTGCTCCCTGGGTGTCTGCTCTGTGAGCAAGGCCCTGGCGGTAAGTCCCAACTTCTGCCAAGACGTGTTCTGCACCGGCATGTTTTCTCACCGACGTGGGCGGACGATTCAGCCGGGGCGAGGGGGTTGGGAACGGAGGGGGATGAGTCTGCCGGGCTGGCCTAATAAGGATATACTGATATGTTATAATTATGTTCCTGACGTCTGACGATGGAAAATGATGCCCACCATTGACCAGTTGAGCAGACAATCACAAACTGGTTTTACGTCATGAAACCTATTTTTGGCCTTCTCACCTTATATTCTGCTCATGCCACCAAACATGCCCGATGCCAGTGGGCATGGACGATTCCACCCTTAGTCTGGAGAGTCACCTCCATGGTCTGGGTCTATCCTCCTGATCCTCATGTCCTTGCTGTGGCTCCCACGTGCCCTGAACTGCAGGCGGGGCCTCTTCCTGAAGCTGCGCTTGACGTTTTCTGTCCCTTCTTCTCCTCCTCCATTCTATTAGAACCCTTAAAAAGGCAGCATTGAACCCTGAATCCAAAACCGGGTTTTAACCTTCTCTCTGAAATGATAGCTTGAATAGATTAATGAAATGGCGGGTGAAAATAGGGAAGCTCACAATCTTTAACCAATAGTAATTGTAATGTTCTATAGTGGCTTCTGCCCTACTTACCTTGTAGTGTTCCTCCTTTCTCTCAGCACTGACTCCATTTTAATCCTGTGACGACAACAAGTTAGAGTGCACCCCCAGAAAAGGCCCCCTTAGTCTAGCAGTGCGTTCCTTCCACACTGCCTCAGGCCCCTCCTTTCAGATTCACTTCTATTTTTGATTTTTAACTGTGTCATTAGTTTGGAAATGCAAGATGGTAGCTCTCTGCTCTTACTTTGAGGCCAGCTTCAATGCTCCCTCTCACTGTCCACATTCCAGAAATTTACCTGGAACCTCTCGATGTGAAGGTAGAGCTCCCTCCTGTTATTCTCCAGCCTCCCCCAGTAATACTGGATCCCACTGTTGTTCTGGTCAACATTTTTACCCTTCCACCCCGAGCCCATCACTGTTGACATACCCATATCCATAAGGACCCTCTACCCTCGTCATCTAGTGGCTGTGCATAGTCACTACAGAGGAGATCCCACTCCTCACAAGAAAGCTTCACATGCTCACCCCCCCCACTCCGCTTTATAATGTTTTCCCCAAATACTGGCTGCAGATGCCTCCCATAACCATTACCGTCCCACCTGCAGACCAGTACAGAGCCAGACAAGCCAATGGCCATGGACTGTGAAAACGCCCTGCACACCAAGCTGTGCATTATTCCATATGAGCACACAGCGCCTGCCCCTCCGAGGAGCAGGATTACAATGTGCAAAGCCCTAAGGCATGGCACATTGCACCCCAGGACTGTCTTTTCTCTCTCACTCTTGACTGTGAGGTCCACAGAGCCCAAGGACAGCCTCTACTCTCTCACTCCTGAATGTGAGCCCAAGGAGTGTCTCTACTCTCTGACCTGCCGGTCCCAGACCAAGGACTTTGACTTTCAATTAGTTTCCCATTACCTTCTGAACACTACACTGTCTCCCTTCCCACCAACCCACTTCATGAGTCTCAGTGCAACCCATCCCTCTTGTGCCCCTCTAACACACCCATCCCGCCCTTTCCTATTCCAGAGTCTGCATCATCCCCTTCCATTCATATATAGTGATATCCCATCCACCTCCTCGTTTGTCAGCATTTCAGTTTCCCCTTGTAGGACTCCTGTTTCCCACCCCTCAGTCTCCCCTCTGCCTGCCATCGTTCCGCCTCCTCCACCTCCTTGCAAACCTTTCTGCCTCTCTGTCTTCCATCGTACCACCTCCAACCAAACCCTTACATTGCCTTCCTGCCTCTTTGCTCTCCGTGCGTCTGGTGTTCTTTCGCCCCCATCATCCCACCCTGGTCAAATGTCGGTCTCTGTTTGTGTGCTCAGCTCTGTCTGAGTATGGCTGCACAGTGCTGTCCTTCTGGACTACAGAGGCGCCCACTGGGAGTGGACCAACCCTACTCCCAGTAGAAATGGTGCACCCTGTTTGAGAGTCGGCCCTGTATGAGTCCTGCTGCATAGCGTTGTCCTTCGGCACTATGGGGACACCCACTGGGAGCAGACCAACCCTACACCTCCACCAGTGTGGCATGCCACTGGCATCGCAATGAAACCGGTGCAGCGCTATGGCAGATAGGCCATGAATGTTGCACTCACCTCAAAGACATGAGTGGTGTGGGGTCTGACCACTGCACAACACTCTTTTTTAAATGTGATTCAGACCGACGTGATTTCTCGCTGGCAAGATTGGAAGGCCGCACATAATTCAGACGAGAAGCATAGTTAATGAGCATTCGTAAGACAGTAATGAATGCAAATAGCGCTCACGTCACTAGTCAGCGGAATACTTGATCCGCCATTAACCTGCCATTGGGAAAATTGCAAACTGTTTTCAAGCTGGCAGGAATCCAATTTTTTGGCTCCTGCTAGATTCTCCACTCCCACCACCACGAAACCCGCTGCAGGCAGGATGGGAAAATTCTGCCCTGAGTGGATGCTGCAATGAAAGCTGTAACATTGCCATAAGGTACTAAAACATAGTAAGATTCACAAGTGTGCTCTTGGTGTGGTCATCACAACCAAGAAAAGGATAGCCTCTAAGCTAGAATCTGTAAAGAATTTTATTTATTTATTATTCATTCACAGGATGTGGGCTTCACTGGCTGGGCCAGCATTTATTGCCCATCCCTAATTGCCCTTGAGCAGGTGGTGGTGAGCTGCCTTCTTGAACCGTTGCATTCCACATGGTGTGGGTACACCCACAGTGCTGTTGGGAACAGAGTTCCAGGGTTTTGACCCAGCGACAATGAAGGAACAATGATATATTCCCAAGCCAGGATGGTGAGTGGCTTGGAGGAGAACTTCCAGGTGGTGGTGTGCCCATCTACCTGCTGCCCTTGTCCTTCCAGATTGTAGTAGTCGTAGGTTTGGAAGGTGCTGTCTAAAGAGCCTTGGTGAATTCCTGCAGTGCATCTTGTAGATGGTACACACTGCTGTTACTGTGCAATGGTGGTGGAGGGAGTGAATCTTTGTGGATGTGGCGCCAATCAAGTGGGCTGCTTTGTCCTGGACAGTGTCGAGCTACTTGAGTGTTGTGAGAGCCGCACTCATCCAGACAAGTGGGGAGTATTCCATCACACTCCTGACTTGTGCCTTGTAGATGGTGGACAGGCTTTGAGGAGTCAGGAGGTGGGTTACTCGTCACACGATCCCTAGCTTCTGGCCTGCTCTTGTAGCCACAGTATTTATATGCCTCATCCAGTTCAGTTTCTGGTCAATGGTAACCCCCCAGGATGTTGATAGTGGGGGATTCAGTGATGGTAATGCCATTGAACATCAAGGGACGATGGTTGGATTCTCCATTTGTACAGTTTTGGTCTCCTTATCTAAGGAAGGATGTACTTGCCATAAAAAGAGTGCAACAGAAGATCACCAGGCTAATCCCTGGGATGGTGGGATTGTCTTTTGGGGAGAAATCGATGAGACTGGGCTTATATCCTCAAACGTTTTGAAGAATGAGAGATGATTACATTGAAAGTTACAAAATTCTTACAGGGCTCGACAGGTTAGATGTAGATAGCCTGTTTCCAATACCTAGTGAGTCTAGAACCAGGGGAAACAGTCTTAGAATAAAGGGCAGCCCAATTAAGACTGAGATGAGGAGGAATTTCTTCACTCAGAGGGTCGCAAATTTTTTGGAATTCTCTACCCCTGTGGAAGCTCAATCATTGAGCATGTTCAACACAGAAACTATGCTAATGGCCAGGCTACACAAATATGGCATTCATTTTGCCTACACTTCAAACAACGGGTGAGGGTTAATCGTGCATTATAACCCCGACACCTGCTTTGGGGAGGTGCTATCTAATTTAGTGCCGCTGTCCTTTTGATTTCCTCAGAAGCACTGTCTCCTCATTCTGGTATGGTTCTGAATATAAAAAAAACTCTTGGCTTTTGCTTAGAGCCTGCAGCTAAAGAGCGAGAAATGGGACAGGGACAATTGTCCAAATGACCTCCTTCTATGCAGTCAATTCTATGACATTAAAAAAGAGCCAGAAAGAAAGTTACTTCTTGCTGCGCTTCAAAAGGAGGTCAAGATTCCAATCTACAAATCTTCGCTCAAGTATCAATTAAACTCTTATTAACTTTAAACTATGTCTACATACAGTCATTGAATTTAGTGTTCTTAAAGACACAGGACCACTTAACTAACACTAGCTTGCCGGCAGAATAATACCATGTCCATTACATGGTAATAGACATTGAGCATTGAGCATTATATTCCTGCTATAAAACAGTTGTTCAAACTTGTCAGAACGCTTTGCCACCATTCATTCTCTGATAGTAGAGTACTGAGATTGAACCCAGCACCACTATTAACCTTTCTCTTAACTTTCAAAATAAACAGATTATAAAGTGAATTCTCAAAACATCATGTAAGGTAGTCGGCATGAACTGGCATTAATTCTTCATGTCATTTGATAGTTAGAATTCTCAAGGTGTGTGCAGCATTAGCCAGATTTCCTCTTGCTTCATGACAGTTTTTACTTCAAAGGGCTAGACAGCTGCATAGTGTAGGTTTGAACCAGAGGTAGTGAATTGCCTTCCCGGAGAGTCAGTATTACAATCCGCCAATGTTTCTATGAATGAGCTGATTTCAGCCATTTAAATTAATAGCCCAGAAATCAGGTGATATTTAGGTCAACTACATTTTCACACAGAATCATAGAATCACAGTGCAGAAGAGGCCCTTCGGCCCATCGAGTCTGCACCAACACGTGAGAAACACCTGACCTACCTACCGAATCCCATTTACCAGCACTTGGCCCATAGCCTTGAATGTTATGACGTGCCAAGCGCTCATCTAGGTACTTTTTAAAGGATGTGAGGCAACCCACCTCCACCACCCTCCCAGGCAGCGCATTCCAGACCGTCACCACCCTCTGGGTAAAAAGTTTTTCCTCACATCCCCCCTCAACCTCCTGCCCCTCACCTTGATCTTATGCCCCTTTGTGACTGACCTTCAACTAAGGGGAACAGCTGCTCCCTATCTGCCCTGTCCATGCCCCTCATAATCTTGTACACCTCGATCAGGTTGCCCCTCAGTCTTCTCTGCTCCAACGAAAACAACCCAAGTCTATCCAACTTCTCTTCATAACTTAAATGTTTCATCCCAGGCAACATCCTGGTGAATCTCCTCTGCACCCCCTCCAGTGCAATCACATCCTTCCTATAATGAGGTGACCAGAACTTTTGTCAGGACTGTTCCAACAAAAGATCATGTAATTTTAACTCTGTTTCTCTTTCCACAGATGCTGCTTGACCCGCTGAGTATTTCCAGTGTTTTTGCTTTTATTTCAGATTTCCCGCACCCACAGTATTTGCTTTTGAAGACTACAAGAACCTAAGAAATAAGAGCAGGAGCAGTCCCTCAAGCTTGCTCTGCCATTCAGTGCAATCATGCCTGATCTTCTGCCTCAAGGCCATTTTCCCACTCATTCCTCATATCTCTTGATTCCCTGAGGAACTAAAAATCTGTCAATCTGAGCCTTGAATATATTCAACAATGGCATATCTGCACCCACTGGGGTAGAGAATTCCAAAGATTCAAAATGCGTTGAGGGAAGAAATTTCTCCTTTTCTCAATCTTATATGATCACTCCCCTTATCCTGAGGCCGTGCCCCCATGTCTCGATTGCTCAGCCAGGGGAAACAATCTCTCAGCGTTTGCCCAACAAGCCCCTTCAGATTTGTAGGTTACAATGAGATCACCTCTCATTCTTCCAAATATTCCAGAGGTTATGGGCAGAATTTTGCCCTTGGTGAGGGTGCTTGGCAGAAGCGGGTGGGGGTGTTCAGGAAGCCAATCACCACCCGCGATCGGTATTGGACCGTGATTTCACACTGGTGGGCCAATTAAGGCCCGCCCAGCATGAAATGCGAGTGGCAGCACTGAGCGGTGCCTGTGCGGGCGGCAGGAGGAGGGCGAGTTGGCCGAGTGTGAACTTTGCAGTGAGCGCTTCATAACCTCCCTGAGGCACAGAGCTGCCTCAGGAAGATGAAGAGATATGAAAACAAATAATATAAAAAATAAAAATATAATGAAACATGTCTCCTCATGTAACCCTGTCACATGAGCAGGGACATGTTATAAAAGAAAAGTTAAAGTTTTTATTTTATTTTTATTTGCTTTTGGAAACCTCACCCTGCCCGTGGGAGGGATGAGGTTTTTATTTTAATTGATTACTTAATGGCCTTAACAGGCCTTTTAATTGTCGGCGGGCGAGCTGCTGACTCCGGCGTGCGCCTGCTGGCTGAACTATCGCGTGACTGCGCATTGACGTCGGCACGCTCAGCCAATGCCAATGCACCATTTCATGCTCAAGCAGGTCAGGCACGTGCCCGCCCACCGAGTGAAAATTTCTGCCCTATAGGTCCAATTTGCTCAGCCTCCCATTTTAGGAAAACCCTTTCATCCCAGGAACCAATCAATGAACCTTCGCTGCTACACCTCCAATGCAAGTATATCTTTCCTTAAATTTAGTCACCAAAACTGCACACAGTGGGTGGATTCTTGTTGAGTTGATGGGGGTCTCGGTCGCGAGCTGCAGGACTGGCAAAACCCCCATGTCAGCTCTTTTTGAGAAGGCCGCCACATCTTGTGCCACTCAGGCCAATGATGGGCCTTCCTCTGGGGTCAAGAACCCCGGGGACAGATGTCCTGGGTCCGCTGAGAGCTGCTGGCCAATCAGAGGTTGGCAATTTTTCTGGACTCAGCAACACCACCAGGGACGCAGTGGCTGCTCCCAGCCAAGGCCTTGGATTGATGGGGTACCCAGGCATTGATGTCGAGATGGAGGTTGTGGGGTGGGGTCGGGGCAGGGATGCGAGGGGATCGGCAGCAAGGATAAGGAGTAGCTTTTAGCAGACTGACCCTTCCCGATGCCAGGTCCCTCAATCAGGCACAGAGTGACTTTGAACAAGGGGACCCCTAGAAGCCTGCAAGCAAACACGCCAGGATTTGCTTGTCAGGATCCTGCATGGCAAGGCATCTGCATGCTGCTGGGTTAATACCAGCAGAGATGGGATGAGATCCTTATGTGGGCATTAATTGGCCTTCCCACCACAAGCTTAATTGGGGTGGAGGCAGGAAGGTGATGAAGCCCCCAACTGCGACCCTCCCATCTGTTGAAATGCCTTCACCACCAAACTCGCCACAGGGAGGGAACAAGATTCTGCTCAATATTCCAGGTGTGGTCTCAACAAAGCTCTGTACAATTGTAGCAAGACTTCCTTATTTTTATATTCCAAACCCTTGCAGCGATGACTAAATCTGCTTGCTTGTTATACCAGCTTGCTAATTTTCTGTGTTCCTTGTACAAGGCTATCAAATCCCTCTGAACCTCAACATTTAGAAATGTTATGCCTTTTCAAAAAATCCTGCTTTTCTGTTCTTACTGAATAACTTCACACTTCCTCATGCTACACTCTCTCTGCCACCTTGTTACCCATTCACTTAACCTATCTATATCCCTTTGCAGCTTCTTTGTGTCCTCCTCACAGCTTCGATTCCAACCTAGCTTTGAAAGAATTCAGTGACTTTTATTTTTACAGGTGTGTAATCCTCCCGCCTGATTTTTGCCTTTGAGGCCTGTCTAGGTGATTATGTATAAATGAAACAGAGAAAAATCAGCCCCGGTCTGGTGATCAGTAGAAAGAGAGGGAAAGCGAGTGTACAGTCATTTTCTTCAGAAGATAACTTGCTGCAGCAAGTCTCTTTAAAGGTACGTCAATACTAAATTTTCTTTTGCTGCCTGGAAACAAATTATGTTGTGGTTTAACTTTAGTGTTGATCAGAAACCCACACCTCTCTACTATTGGCTCAGGGCTACTACAGAAGACTAAGCACAACAAGGTAGGTAAATCTGCAAACTGGCAGTGCAGCAGCATATAGTCTGACTTTTCCTTTTCAATTATTCCACAAAACTTATTCCATAATTTATTTCATAAAACACAAAACAAAATGTCTGCTGTCAGATGTGATTCCTTGAATGAGCAGAACTTGCTGAACAATTCCAAGTACGCTAATAGAAGGTAATCAGTCAAGCTCATTTATGCCAGCTGGCAATGACATGCATTCATGCGTAGGAATCCATTCTCTGCAAGCAAAAGGAATATGTTCAAGCCTTGCACATTTTTTGAATTACTCAGGAGCTTGGGGGCCTAGATTTCCCCACTGCGTTCTCCATGGCAACGCCTTGGCCAATCAGTCGACCTGCCAACCAATGAATTTGCACCCTTTTCTCTTGTAGGATAAATTATTGTGATTGTTTGAAATTTAGCATTCTTGCATTTGTCCTGATGAGTACAAGACTCTCTTTTCAGCCATATTCAAAGAGAAATTGTTTAAATTACTGAGATGTAAAATTAGAGGGTTTCCATTATGCATTCATTCTTGTGGGAATCCTGTTTTGTGAGGAGAGCAAGCCAAAGACTAGGAAATTGGACGCAGTAGCACCCATTTTTTGGGCACGAGGAATGTCCTTAGAGTTCCAAAATGGCAACAGTTGTGCAGATACACACTTGTAATATGAAGCACATAGGACGCCATTTTAATGCAGGGATTAGCGTGCACTCAGTGAATGTCCACGAGTAGTAAGCAAAACAGGAAAATCATGATTTTGCATGTTGATTTGTCACCAGGGGTGGCATTTTTCAGCTCAACAAAACGATGCCCTCACTTAACCTCGAACAGCTGAACACACATTGTGCAGCAAAAACAAGCCCTCCATGAGCACAATTTAAAAATATCGGCTAATTATAGGTTAAATTCTGGTTGAGTTTTTTTTGGCTGTTGCTATGACTCTTCAATTTTTTGCTGCTTTCCATAGTTGCTTCAAGTTTCATAAGTCTACGGGGAATGGTATGGCAGGGGCTGAAGGGCTTTTACCTGACTTCAAGGCTTCTGCACAAACTCATAACTCCCATACATGATTGTGGAAGTAGGCCTTCCTCTTGGGATAAAACATGACTTAGAGAATGAACAGAGGCCATGAATAGTAGCACAAGTTGCTGGAAAAGGGTTACAGACACTCTGTTCAGGCATGCATTGACCTTCATCCGCTACTGTTGGGACCAGGCAAGCCAGACACAGCGAGGCAGAGACTTTGCGGCCATTGCTGGCTTCCCCCGCGTCCAGGGTGCAATAGGCTGCACACATGTGGCCATCAAGGCGCCAGCGGGTGTGCCCGGTGCCTTTGTCAACAGGAAGGGCTTCCACTCCATGAACGTGCAGATAGTGCGTGATCACAGGATGCTGATTCTAAAAGTTTGTGCAAGGAACCTAGGCAGCTCCCACGATGCCTACATCCTCAGACACTCCCAGGTGCCGGGGCTCTTCAGTGCTCCAGCCCGGCTGGATGGGTGGCTGCTGGGTGACAAGGGCTATCCCCTCAGAAGGTGGCTCATGACGCCTCTCCGCCATCCAAGAACAGAAGCTGAGCAACAGTACAATAGGAGCCACACCTCCACAAGGGCTGTGGTGGAGAGAACCATCGGTCTTCTCAAGATGCGGTTCCGATGCCTGGACCGCTCAGGGGGCGCACTCCATTATCCCCTAGATGGTGTTTCGGTGATAGTGGTTGCATGCTGCACTCTCCACAATCTTGCGCTGGAAAGAGGGGACGATGAAGACGTCGACGTAGTGGCTGCGGCTGCACACCATGAGTCCAGCGGTGAGTCTGAGGATGAGCATGCACAGGGAAATGCTGAGGGGGTAGACGCTGAACCGGGCATACTGCAGGGAGGCAGGGATACCCGGGAGGCTTTAATCCAACGAACCTTCACCAAGCACATCACAGATGGAGCACCAGGACAAACCTGGGCTGTAGGCTCCATACTCGATACCTAAGTGTAAAATCTTACAGGTTAGGAATAGTGACTAAGGGCCTTGTTAATAAAGCTGAGTATCCCACAAAGCACTCATAATATTTTTGCAAACCATCCACATACAGAAGAAAAGAGGCACCCTCAACCATGGTCACAAGTCTGAATTTAATGTCATAAGCAAAGAAACTTAAGCAAAAAAAGTGACAAGGGTGTTCCAATTCAAAGCAAATCATAAAGACCTCATCTCGGGCCAACACAAAAGCACCAGTGATAAACCCGTGGTGTGCCTATGGTGCCTTATGTTTATGTTTCCGCGTGCTATGTCTTGGTGCTGCCCCATCGCTGGGAGCGCATCTGAGACAGCCTGCTGACTCTGCTGTCCTGTAGGCCTCGATGACCTTGGTGGTCGTCCTCTGGCCTGTGGAGCCTGTGCCGGCCCCGCCTGGGAGGGAGCTGCCAGTTCCACAGCTGGCATCTCCCCAGTCGTCGCAGCCTCACTGGATGCAATGGTCACTGGGAGAGGGGCAGAGGAGCTGCCGCACTCATCTGGAGCGCCCTGAGAGGTGCCCGCAGAGACAACAGGCAGCTGCTGCACCGACGTGAGGTCGTTTCAGACCTCCCTGCTCACCGTGGATGGATGGGCACCGTGCTGGGAAATTTGGTGCCCAGGCCATCTCCCACACTGGCACTGACCAGCTGAGGTCAATGCCAATGTGGTGGCTTGCTGGTCAGAGCGCATCCCCAGGAAGCCCTAATGGGTCTCCTGGAGGAGCCTCTCCACGAGAGTTGCCACTCTCTCTATGGAGAATGCATGGTGCTTGGACATGTGACTCATTGCTTCAGCGATCGCCCACGTAGACTCCTCCACCACAGAGACCAAGCCAAACATAGCCTCATGTATCTCACCAGATGCTCCCACACACCCGGCCACATTTCCTGCCCCTGCTGCATCCGGACGACTCCAGAGGCACATTATTAGGCACCGACTGAGCATGTGCCTGGTCCCCTGCAGCCCTCCGACTGCTGGCACCATGGGCACTCTCTGTCTCTGCCAGCTCCTCCAGAGACTGTGAAGCGCCCTCACCACTGTGACACTAGCCGATGTTCTAACTGAGGTGCTAGTATCTGCGCTGGTGCCTGCCTGGCAGAGATGGTGTGACGCTGGTGAGACTTCAGGCCCCTCAGGTGTGAGAGGGGGTCTATGCTGCTCCTCCTCCTAGCCCTGCTCCGCCGATGCTGAAAGGAAGATCAAGGACAGTGGATCAGTTAACGTGGAGATAATGACAAAGTGCATCCCTGTCCCCCAGATCATTATGCGCTCATCCTTCCATAAACAATGGTCAAACCATGTTGCAAAATTAATTAACATTCAGCATTGCTATGGCTGTTGGAAGAACAATGGTGACCTCACTGCTGTGCAAACATACCTGCCCGTGGCATCCCAGCCTCACCGGCACCAGTGGACCTGGGTGCATGGCGCCTCTCCAAATCCAGGGCCTCCTACACAAACCGGCTGAGAATGGCTAACTGTGCCTGGCCACCGCCAGTCCTCACACGCTCTGCCACATTATGAGCATTCTTCTCCTGAAAATGAGAGGAGAGCATTGATTAGTGCAAATTATACCTGGACTCTCTTCGCGCACGGCCCATCCCAACCAGAGTGGGACATATCAGGGCTCCAGTGCCTCCTCACCCCACTGCTGCCAAACACTCACACAAAGATGCTAGGCCTGTTCTCTCACACCCACACCCCCTTGGACACATGCTGCCTACATCACATTAGGCACCATATGGTATATCCTTCCATAGCAAGGAGGTGCAAGCACGTGGAGCACAAAGGGCAGCAGATGCTAGGGCTGTTCCCCAAACCCCCCTCCCCCCACCCCTTGGCCACATGCTGCCTACATCACATTAGGCACCACATAGTATATCCTTCCATAGCCAGGAGTGCAAAGGGCAGCAGATGGTTCTTTGCCACGCCACCTTGAAGCTCCCCTCCCAGCATGTCATCACCATGACTTGGACATGTCCTGCAGTTCAAGCACAGCCCCTAGGTACAGCTCCTCTAGGTTTCCCCCAAAACAGTCATATGGGGCTCAATGTACCACATGCTGCGGTCGCAAAGCCCATCTCTTCACCGCCCTCTCAGGCTGACCTCAGCATGGGCAATATCTGCTGGCCCACCCAGTGAAGGACACATGCCGTCAACGATTCAATTCAGTCACTACACTCAGACTTGTAGGGTGGGGGTGGTGGGGGGGCAGCAGGGGGGAAAGCCGACCTGCTGGGTTAAGTGACCAATGCCAACATTGTCCTCACCCTTTCTGAGCACAACAAGTTGTTGAAGCGCTTGTGACATTAGATCCAGATGTGCCGCACCACGTTGCGGGAGCTCACCACCTCCGCCACCTCCTCCCAGGCACATTTTGTCATGTGGGGGGGGCCTCCTCCTCCCGTCCAAGGGAACCAGCACTTCCTGCCGTGCTGCCACCTCCCCAGGAAGGGCAGCAAGGCAGTCATCAGAAAAACAAGGGGCACACTGGCCCCCTGCCCTACCCTCCGGCCTGGCCTGGCCTGATAGCCTACCCTCCTGACTTGTGTCACCTCCATTGCCCCTCTGCAGAGCCCTTCACCCAGGCTTAGTGAGCAGCCTTTCCAAGGCTGCCAGGCCTTCCTTTATACAGGCCGTCGGGTCGCCATAGGACCCGGCAGGCTGAGTGCGCCCGCCGCCGCTTGCCCACTCCTGCTATGCACGGGAGTCGCGAAGTACGCTGGGTGGGTCTTAATTGGCCCGCCATGTAAAATGGTGGCACGGACCCGATCATGAGCGGCGATCGGGTCCGCGACCACCCGCCCCTCCCCCACCCCCTCTCCCTCTCCACCCCACCAGCCAGAAAATTCAGCCCATGAAGTCTTTGTAAATAAACAGTTTCTTAATGAATAGTTTCAAGGAAAACTACCAACTATCTCAAATCTCTCATAGAATAAGCAAGACATTGTAACAGCCCAAAACATAACCTAAAGCACTCATGTGAGATCATTAAATTTCTTACAGCACTGGATCCAGGTCTTCAGAGCCAGACTCCTGGCATTGACTTCCATGATTATCTGCTCCAATCGCTTTTTCACTGTTTGTCTGGAGCACCTCTTGGCCCCTTACAGATACAGGATTGCTCTCCTCATTTCCTCCAAAACCTCCACTGCAGCATCGGAAAACCTCGGTGCCCACTCTCCCCCATGTTAAGCCATTCTTCTGTCTTTTTCAGGTCAGATTCAAATCACAAAGGCCTCCCAGTACCTGCTTCAGCCACCGTGAACTCCTGCTTTTCGAGCTAAAGGCGATCTTTAACCAGTTCAGGATAGCTTTAATTAAGGCTTGCAATTATTGATACTGGGCCTTCTGCTGATGGGTACATCCAATGAACAGTGCAGTTAGTGCTGAAACATGGAAATGGGGATCATGGCATTAGGAATCATGGAAAATAAGCAGGCAACACAAAGATGCTGTGCTACCTGCGTTACAGTGGACTAATCACACATCACAGTCACTGCACACGTTTTTGGGGGACTATCCAATTTTGCTGGTATTTATTACTGGTACTGGAAATACAATTTTAAGTGTAAATACTGAATAGTGCAGTGTGAAAATGCCAACCCCATTCCTTATGATAAGGTGGGGTCTGTTTCAATTAAGTTTGCATTTGCCATGATTTATTGTCTCAATGATGGAGCAATGTTTGCACTGATCTTGCAATCACATTCATACAGCAACTTGATCATCAATATCACCAGGTATTAAAGTAATTTACTAATTTTATCCTGAAAAACTAAATAAAAATATAAACTATTTAATGATCTGGAGACAAAAACTCCCAGAAGGATCGGTATCATGTCACCTTTCTGAACATTTTACTAACAAGATGTTTCGCTAATTTTGCTCTGGCAATTTGACCACCTTACCTTGTTCCACTTCGAAAAATAACCCAAATATTCAAGTAAGTAATTAGCTATAGTCCACAAAGGACCATAGGCATATTTCTCCATTAGAGAAAGACATATATCTAGCTTGAGGGGAACCACCCCACAAGTGTGCAGCAATGTGAGGAGGCAGGTCTCTATGAACTACCACAGCTGCTACAGGTACAGCCCTGCCATTGGCATCACTCTGCATCACACTCTAGCCATCTAGCCAACTGAACTAACCAACCCCCACAATATGCAAGTCAAATTATTAATTTAATGTTCATTACATTTTGTAATCTATTTTTCAATTACTTCATTTTCGCATTAATAGACAACAAAGGTTAAGCATAATAACAAGAGAAATGGAAGATGGATAATTGACTTCATCCCTTTATATTAGTATTAGAATTATTAATTTATTAAATGTAATGTTAATATTTTTAAACTATTATTCTTATTATAACATTGTTCTAACATTGAGATTCAAAATTCAATTTGATCTATTATATAAAAAATTGAAATTATTCATCTCACAAACTGCTACAAAACAGCTGCCCAAGTTTCTAAAAATGCAATCTAAGTGGCTAAGTTTATAAAGTAACATGGGTCACTGTGTTTGAAAATTGCAGCATTTAGTGAATTGTGCAGAATAAATAGCTTACTTGATGGTGAAAATCTAAAGTAGCTCCACAGAAACCCTTTCCGTCCATTATTATTCTATCAGCACTATTCAATTTTCTTCCAACTTATAGCTGGATTTTGTCATTGTTTCAAGTCCCTGTTTCTATTTTATCCTGTCAGATATGATGAATATTCTTGCCACTTCTAGTTTTATCGATCTATAGTCAGCATCTCATTTTTTTGCTCCTTATTTCTGTGAGAGGACAAGGATTTATTGTGAAACCTTTCTTCACAAAAAGCTTTCGTAAAGCTGTTATCAGAGAGGTGGCCCAGCTCGCTGACCCCTGGGCTTGCCATTCAAGCTGAAGGGAAATTTATTTCCTCTGAGAGTGATGACAACCCACATGCAATCAATTTGCCAGCAAGACCAGGTTGACAATTACATCTCAATGAAGTTTTAATATAAAACAGACTAACACAAGATCTTTGAAATGATAAGTAGCTTTTAGTCTGGTCAAAGTGCAGAGTTTCAGTTATAAAAACAACTAACAACACTTCTTCAACCAACACATGAACATCCATCATTTTAATGTAAATTTATTTACTGAGTTATTTAAGAAGACAAGGTACCTGCCTCATAATTACTCTATTTGATGGAATGTAAGAGGCATCTGTGTCTTGCTACAGGGGATGGAATGACAACACAGTACACAGGCCTAGTACTAAATAATGAATACTGTATATCCAAGCCAGATATTTTACCTGACCTAAATTTGAGCAGTTTATTTATTTTCTTTTGCTTTATTTTTTCCTTTCAACATTCCTGCTTCATTGGTGAGCTTACAGTATGAAAGGTACATTTTACGGAAGATAAATTTTAGGCGTGCACATTTGTTCCATGGAGCCCCACTGGCCAGGGCCATCAGGCAATGGCAGATGTTCCCCGTTTCACTATTAGAAGCATAGAAAGTCAGATTGTACTCTCACCAATACCCAGTTCGCAGCAGGGATCATCAGATAGCAATCAGAAGCAGGAAGCCTGCTACACTGCTACCTACTGTAACACTCTCACTTTTGCCTATCCATCTGGGATAAGCTAACTGAGGTTATCTTTCAGATTACCACACAAAACCATATGACTGCATTAATATTGTATGGGATAAATTTGGAAGTTTGATGAAAATCGGGTCTTTTCACTGCTTTTTGGGATGGTGGCAAGTTAAAAATGTCCTTCAATTGCTATGAAAGTGAAATAAAAATCTTTCCTGGTGTGGGCATTGCAGCTGGCATTGCACTACCATTGCACTTGCTTCCAACCAGTTCCATACTCCACCGTACAGTCAAATGTCTTCTGCTATGTGACTTTCTCAACATATCCCTGTTTGCACCTATATGCCAGCAAATACTGTGTAAACAAAATGGACCACCTCATCAGATCTTTAAAAACCACATAATGTTTCCTCATCACAACAATGTCTGCACCTCAAAAGCACTTCACTGACTTTAAAGTATTTGGTATAGAAAGTGTTATATAAATGCAAGTTATTTCGAGCAAACGAAGATGAACAAAGGTTTTCTGTATTACTCCTATGTAAATGCGGCAACTGTGCCCAAAATATAGTCATTTTAAAAGTTATCTTTACAAAAAGGACAAGCACCAAGAACAATATCAACATTTTACATTTGATTACATACATGGATATATCTTCAAGCCGGTTCATTGCTTAATACATCTGAAAGATTTGAATTTATTCCCACAAAATAAAACACAAAAAAGGGTTTTCCGTGCAGAATACTCTCAGGCCACTGTACAGGGTGCTGCAAATGGCACAAGTTGGCTGTCCTATTGTCTCATTCTCTCAGTTGAAAGCTAGCACTCACAATTGCAAAGAATTTTCTTTCTATCAATATTATTTAAAGGGAAAAAAGTTCAAATGCAAACTAGCTGGTGCCTATCCCGCAAGAATGCAACACTGCAGAGTGAAAACACATTGGTCTAGGATTTTTTAAAAATTCATTCATGGGATGTGGGTTTCGCTGGCTGGGCCAGCATTTATTGCCCATCCCTAGTTGCCCTTAAGAAGGTGGTGGTGAGCTGCCTTCTTGAACCGATGCAGTCCATGTGGTGGAGGTACACCCACAGTGCTGTTAGGGAGGGAGTTCCAGGATTTTGACCCAGCGACAGTGAAGGAACAGCGATATATTTCCAGGCCAGGATGGTGAGTGACTTGGAGGGGAACTTCTAGGTGGTGGTGTTCCTATCTATCTGCTGCCCTTGTCCTTCTAGATGGTAGTGGTCATGGGTTTGAAAGGTTCTGTCGAAGGAGCCTTGGTAAATTCCTGCAGTGCATCTTGTAGATGGTGCACACTGCTGCTACTGTGCGTCGGTGGTGGAGGGAGTGAATGTTCGTGGATATGGAGCCAATCAAATGGGCTGCTTTGTATTAGGGTTATATAGAAACAATTCTTACAAGGAACAGGGAAGCTTGAGTTGTACCCGATATTTAATTGGCCCCAGGCCTCATGTACATGAGGCCATCAAGCTGAAAAAGGCTACTGGGTGTTAACAGGCAGCTCACTGGCAAAAAAGATTTGAAATTCTTCCCAGGGAATGGGGTGTAAGTCAATTGGAAGAGCAGGGAGGCAATTGGGAGGGGCCAAGTGGGGCTAGCAATGATTTTTAGTGCTCCTGCTCTTCCTATATCCACATTCAGATAAGCATTTTGTATAAAAAACATTCTCTTTGGTGGCAGCCTCCAGCAGTCCCTTTAAGGACCATCTGTTTGGTCACATGCCACCTAGTGCTGGCTGCCTTCAGGACCAATCAGTTCTGTAAAAGTGGCCTCAAACAGGCGTTAGGGCCCCTTACTGCCATTTGCAAAGGGCTTAATACCTGTTTCAGGTGCTTGTATTGGACACCATTTCTTTTGCCTTTATCAAAATGGTGGGTGGGACACCTCTGTCACTTAATCAGCATGTTTGCCTCAGCGGCTATATTGAATGTATATGTATCCATCTTCTGCCTGAAGAATAGGTGCTGCAACATTAAATTTCCACTATTCTTTACATAATATGGTGGGGACTCTGGGTAGGTGGAATGTTCTATCTCAGGCAGAATCTTGTGGAGGTGAAGGGGTTCTTGGCTGCCAGCTCGAGAGTCACTGAGACACCCACATCACCTCTTTTCGGGAAGGCCGTCACATCTTGTTCCACTCAGGCACTTGACAGGCCTGAAGTGGGCCTTCTCCCACCCCACCAGGAATCCCAGGAGTGGATGATCTAACTGCCAAGAGCTGCTGGCTAATCAGAAGGTAGCTGCTTTATAGAACGATAGTGCCACCAGGGAGGCGGGTTGCTGCTGCTGGTACGGCATCTACCCAAGGCCTAGGACCGTCACTGGATCCCAAGCCAGGGTTGAGTGATGGTGGGATGGGAGGTCATAAAGGAGGGGGTTGGCACCTAGGGAAGGGGCCTGGCTCTCAGTGGCAACACCCCTTCCCGATACCAGGTCCCTTGATCAGGCATTGAGTGCCTGACAATGAGGGACCCCCCAGGAGCCCACAAGCAACTTTGCACGGGTTTGCTTGGCGCGCTCCAACATGGCAAGCCCTCCGCCTATCACTGCGTAAATACAAACGGCGGTGGAATAATGCCATTCAAGGGCCTCAATTGGCGGCCATCAACTGGCTTTCCAGGCACCGACTTAATCGGGGTGGAGGCGAAAATTTGCTGGATCCACATCCGCCACTCTCCCGCCTGCTTATGTGCCCCTGTCACCAAATATGCCACAGGGGAGGGCACAAGATTCCACCCTCAGGGTGAGCAATGAAAAATTAAGCTGTGAATCCTTGATATCCTGTTGCATTTTCTAACAACCTGCTCCTGAGGGACAAATATTCCATTCTCATTCTCAATTGGGAAGGTAGGTGTTGTACACAACCCAAAAAGGCAGTGAACAGCAGTAATTAAGGTGATGGGTTACTATTCAATATCAAAGATCACACTGTTAATTACAATAATGCATGTCATTGCTCCCAACCATATTTTAACATCATGCATAAAGGACTCTAGAGATTGTTTGAATTTGTGTTAATACTTTCAAAGTTAGCTTTTGTTACTCAACGTTTGTTACTAATGTCCTTTAGGGAAAGAAGTCTGCCATCCTTACCTGGTCTGACCTACGTATGACTCCAGACCCACAGCAATGTGGTTGAGTCTTAAATGCCCTCTGAGCAAGGGCATTTAGGGATGGGCAATAAATGCTAGCCTAGCCAGTGATGCCCACATCCCATGAACCAATAAAAAAAAAGCTGTTTTAAGTGTATAGCTGTAAAGAATAAAATACCTTCACCGACCAAAGACATAAAGTGATCTGATTCATTATGCCATTCACACGCAGATTAGTCATGTATCCAATATTTACTTGTCCCTGATGTCACGCTGGGCGCCTTTCACACTCGAAAAAGCCTTACACTCTCTGAAGCTACTGAACAATAAAAGGAGAACTTTCTCACAGTGTGTGAACTGGACAAAACCTTTCTATATGTAAGGAAAATCAATCAGAACTATAAGTTCAAAGCTCCTACTTTCAAATTTAAACCTCTTTAGACGTGTCAATGCTGATGTAAAGGGTTCATTTACTTTCCAGGCAAGATGCAATACTTAATTTGCAGCTTAACAAAAAGGCATCTAATAAGAAATTAACTAGATTTTTAAAAAATATACTGTTTCGGCAATTGAGAATGAGTACTTGCTTACGCTAATGAATGCAACATTGTACACTGTTGATAGTAAGGGATGCAAAAATACAAGCTGCATGTAAAATGCACAAAAACCGTGGCCACAAATTTTAGCACCTTAGAATTCAGTTTTTCAGTGCTAAAAGCACCATTTTAGCACCAAAATAGGCTTTCGCAACATGTGTGCACACTACTGCTGTGAGCCCTGCTGGATGCCATTTTAGTGAGAACGTTAGCACGTGCAGAAGGAACACCCACCAGAGTTATGCAAATTAGGCAGATCATGATGTCAATCAATCTGTAACACTGATTTGATGCTAGTGCTGCCATTTGGGAGCTCAACACTCCAGCTAATGCCATCAGCTGAACAAATGTTCAGGAGCGGGAAGCATCCCCCACCAGCACTATTTAAAGGGATTGACTACTTTCAGATGAGTTACTGATCTATTTTTATTGACCGTTACTGTGACTTCAAGGACTCTGCACAAAGAGGTTTCTCCCACAGGTGAGCAGTAGAAGGCAATCCCCTTAGAATACAACATAGCAGGGAGAATATGCAGAGGTGACACATGGTGGGACAAGCTGCTGGAAGAGGGAGGAGGAGGTGAAGGCCTCTCAGCAGGAGATCATATCCACCCAAGGAGCAATTCTGCTACCTCAAACTCAGTGTGGAACAGTATTTCAGATGTTTGCACTTAAGGAGGTGCTCAATCAAATCAGCCATCTTTTCCAGCCATAACTGTAACCTCACAGCAGGTGGAAGACAGTGTTGCCAGTGGCTTTGAAGGTGACCATGGCACGAGCTTTGATGTGCCTGGTTCCTTCCTGACTGGAGCAGATATTTGCAACATCTCCTAGTTCACCATTGATTGTTGTTTAAAGGAGGTCACTGAGGCTCTGCATTCCAAGAGAAATTAATACATTTGCTTCTCCCTGGTCAGAAAGCACAGGTGGAGCAAGCACACAGTTTCACAATGATTGGAGCATCCCAATGGTGCATGTTGTCATTGACTGTATGCATATTGATTTGGGAGTGTCATTGGCCAACTCTGAGTTGCAATACAAGTGGAAATGATTCCATGCCCTCAAGATCCAGCTGGAGTGAGGGAGCATATGCAATGTATCATACAGGTCAGTGCTCCATATCCTGGTAGCAGTTGTGATATCTTCATTCTGCAGCAGCTTGCTGTGCCAGGTGCATTTGAGCCACAAAAACAAACTAAAGCATGACTACTGACCGATATTCTGTTGCAGCAATTCATCAAATGTAAAGATAATTTTGTACATATATCAAATCTACCAACTGCAAAAGAGCAAAGACATGGAACATGAAATATTATATGGTAGAATCAGAGAATTATAGAAAGACTACAGAACAGAAGGAGACTATTTATCTTGTCATGTCTGTCCTGGCTCTCTGAAGGAGCAATCCTACTCCTGTGCCGCTCCCATTCCTTCTCCCCGTGGTCCTGCACATTCTTTATTTTCAGATAATGATCCTCTTCCGTCTTGAATGTCTCGATTGAATCTGCCTCTACCACCCTCTCTGCAGTGCATTCCAGGTCCCAGCTACTCGCTGAATGAAAACTTTTTTCCTCATGTCACTATTGCTTTTTTTGCCAATGACCTTAAATTTGTGCCCTCTGGTTCTCATTCCTTCTATGAATGGGGAGATTCTCTCTACCTATTCTGTCCAGAATCCTCATGGTTTTGAACACCTCAATCAAATCACAAAGCAGCAAAAATTACACAAACTTTAGACTTTGCCATAAATAGACCAATTACTGCAAATGGTCCAGTGAAGAACACAGTGGACTACAGTTAAAGAAATTATCACAGCACTGTAAATACTACAAATACACTTAAAGATAGAAATTACTGTTAGAACTGTTATTGTATGATTGCTTAATGCGCTTGCACTTCTCTGCTTTTTTGTTTAAAATGTTAACTGGGCTAAGTGTCCCTTTCTCTCATCCTTTACTGGCCAATATCCATACATTACATACAAATTTTATTATATATGTACGCTGATTTTTAAAAATACTTCAATTGCATTTGTTGTAATATACCTTTAAGGGGTATCAGCATGACCTCACTAGAAGGGAAATGTGTCATGTGATTCAGTCTTCGGCCGGAATTTTCCGGCCCCATTGGTATCAGGTGTCATGGCGGGTGGTGGGGGCAATATGGTGAGAAGGCCAAAAATCGGTTTTACACCGTCACAAAACGAATTTGTGATCGTCCAGTCTACCTGTCAATGGCAGGCCGCGTTACCCACTGCCGCACATCTAATTATAAGCCGTGCTCGCCAGAAATATCCGCCCATGTCAAATTTACTGCCCACGTCGGCGTGACTTCAGAACGGCGTGCTGCACGACTGCCTTTAAAAGGAGTGCACCTGGCGACCTTGAACTTCAAAGGAAACTCGGAGATGAGTTCACACAACCTTGCGCAGCCCTCGTGAGCATTGCCGACAGGACATCAAGGAAGAAGTGCTGGGCAATTGCACGGGGCACAGGCAAGTCACTTTTTCTAGGCTGGCTTTCAGTGCAGTGCTGGGGCAAGGAATCCAGTGTGGGTCAGACCGGGGTGGGCAGGGTAGGTCAGGGCATAGACAGGCTGAAAGAAATACTCAAGCACATGCCAGGTGAGGTGGGTAGGGGAGCAAGGCAGCACAGATAGACTGAAGGAAACACTGAAGCACATGCCGGAGGTCGTGGGGTAAGTGTAGGGGAGGGAAGTGGCCACGCACTTGGAAAACCTTGTCAAAAGTGAGCATTCTTCTGCAGCTGAGAGCATCCAGCTGCAGATCCATTGACATGCTTGGAGTTGGGCCTCTGAAGCTTCTCTGCCCACTCAAGCAACGAAAAAGCATGAAAGTGCCACCAAATGCTCCAGAACTTTTACCCCTCAGGTCCAGGCTTCAAATTAGTGTGTGTTTAGGGGGCAGAAGAGCAATTGGCTGATTGGGCAAGCTGTACAATGCCCTTGTAAAAGGTGGCCATGGTGCAGCCACTGGTGGAGGTACTCACTGTCCCTTGCAATGTTTTTATTAATTTTTGGACTGGTATCTTTCATAGTTCAAGCTAACAGCACAGCCTTGCAGTGCAGATTAGGAGAATACCTGCACCAGAACACAGCATGTAGTCCAGTGGCCGAAGCTGCTGATAACGGTCAAGTGGAGTGGGGCGGAGGTGGGTGGGGTTTCGGACAACTGCACAGCACACTGGCCATCCAAGTGGTGGCCGGCATTTTTCTGCATGTGTGAAGGGGCCTTTGGATTTAACCAAGTGAGGCTCTTAGTACACCTATTCTAACCCATGCATCTCTCTCTTTGATCCTTCAGGAGGAGAACATCAGGATCATGGAACCTGGTGATTTAATGGTATGCTCATGGCTTATAGAGACAAGAGAAGAGGAAGAGAGTGGTGGAGGTGCCTGTCCCAGCAAAGAGAGGATCATCTCCCTTAAGATGAAGGGGGTGCAGGGCCTGCTGCGCCGCAGCTGAAAATCCACAGCGAGTTGTCACTCATAGGTGCTGTGCTAGATCCAGGGTCTATAAGCGGCGCCTGTCATTCCTGCAGATGACTGAGAACCAGTGTCACTGTCCAGGGAACTGGTCGGTCACATATGACACCTGCTGCAAGATTTGGTGCTGCAGGGACATGGAGGGCATCCACTGTCAGTGGCCGTGAAAGTGACACAATGCTCTATTTTTACACCAATGGCTCCTTCCTGGTCTCCACAGGTAACGTGTGGGATCTCATAAGCCTCCACCCACAAATGTATCCAGGAGGTCACGAACGCCATCTTCGCGAAGGCACAGAACTTTGTGTATGTCGTCTGAGATCAGGAAAGCCAGGGAATAAAAGCACTGGGATTTGCGCAGATGTCTGGTTTTCCACAATGACTGCACTAATGCGGTGCTTAGATCTCCATGGCAACAAGCATTCAACTATGTCAATCGCAAGGGCTTCCACTTGCTGAATGTTCAGCTGGTATGCAGCCACCACAAACACATCCTACAGGTCTGTGAACGATTCCCAGGGAGTGTCCATGACTCCTACAACCTTAGCAGGTCTCAGATTCCTGACATCTTCCAAGGTCCAGAGAGGATGCAGGGTTGGCTACTCGGGGACAGACAGTGTGGCTGATGACGCCCATGTAGCAGCCTCAGACTGCTGCAGAGTGACGATAAAACAAGGCGCATGCCCACACCCAGACTTTGTTGGAGCAAACTATAGACATTTTGAAAATGAGGTTCCAGTGCCTCAACAGGTCAGGTGGAACACTGCAACATGGTCCCCAGAGGGTGTCGCGCATCATTGCTGCTTGCTGCATGTTCCTCACCACCTGGTGCTGGGAGGACCTGGCTTAGGAGGAAATAGAAGAGCTGCAACTATCCTTTATGAGGAGGACTTGAAGGGAATGATGATGATGAAGTCCTCGAAGGTGAGAATATCAGCGATGAGGCCATCGCACTGGTCAGATGAGGCAGGCCCACTCAGGAGGCACTCATAGCTGCAAGACTTGTGGAGGATGATGACAAGATGCAGTGAGGACAGTCCTGACATCCTCACCTTGCATCTGTGAACGTTTAACTCCTGTTTGGTTGATAGCAGCGCATATACCCTCAGTGCTCAGGTTCATGTCATGGAGACACAGCGGCGACCCTAATAGTCGCTAGATTCCAGGAGGATGATGAAGGCATACAGTGAGGGCACTCCATAGGTCATTGCCTCTGTGAATGTCTAACTCCTGTCTGGCTGTGGGTGGCTCCCTTGCGCTCTGTAATCAGGGTCATATCATGGGGACGCAGCCATGAAACTTTAAATGCACCCAATCCCTTCAGGAGAACAGTGTCACCAGTCATAGATGCTGAAGAGTTGGAGAGCCAGCCCCAACTCAAACGTGCTGAGATCACACAGAGAGAATGCGGAACTCTGTGACGTCCGCCCATGACATTCTGGCAGTAATGACAAGCTCTATCGAGGCGCAGGCATCACTGATGTGTCCAGTGAGTGTTAAACCAGAGCATCACTTTGGTCTGACGGTTACACACTGTACAGGGAAGAGGCCCTGGACTGAGACATCTGCCTTTATCTTGTGCAGGGACCAAGGTTTCACATCTGTGTGACATAAACACTGCTCATCAGAACAAGGAGCCACAGGCAGGGAGACATTCTTTGGAGTTTCTTTACAATAGTGAACGTTATGTACAAGTGATTAAAATCCGTGCCCAGGCTATGCAACTACATCTTCTTAACTTTCCTAACCCTGCCGTGACGTCTTGGTGCTCCCCCAACATCCAGAGTGGAGGTGGAGGCAGCCTGCTGACTGCTACGCCCTGTCTGTGATGACCTTGACGGATGTCCTCTGGAGGGCCGAGACCTAGAGGGCCCCGTCCTGCTTTCTCAGGGTCCTGCTGTGTGACAGTGGCACCCTCCTCAGCCCGTGGAGCTGGAGCTGATGGGGTCACAGGAAGAGGGATTTGCATGGGATGGACACTCCCAGAATCACCTGGATGGATGGCCCTGGAGTGTGCACCTGCTGATCCTTCTCTCTATGGGTGTCCGAAGGCCCCTGGCTGATTCCTTGAAAAGAAGGGGAAGCTAAAGTGAGATGGAGATGCCCCACACTCCTCTTGCGTTGACACTGTTGGAGGCCAACTATGGGGTCAGCGATGGAGTTCAGCCCTCACAGCAGTGTAGGACCAATGTCCTGGACCAAGATCTCCATCATGGCCGCCATCCTACCAGTGTCGACCATGGTGCGTTGGCAAGCCAGGACTGTCACCTCAGACTGAATGCGGATGGATTCCTCCATCGTGCCTTACAACCTGAAGAGCACAGTGGACATCCTTTCCTGATGTTCCCAAGCTTGCCTTTGCAAATCCAGCAACAGAGGTATGATTGATTCCAGAGGCTCCTCATCTGACTTGGGCTCAGTTGATTTCTGGCATTCAGCAGTACTCCGAGTGCCGGAAGCCTGGGAAGCCCCTGCTGCTACCTGCTGTGGATCAGGTAGTGCGATGTGCTCACCAGATTGTGATCCCGAGGCTACTCTAGAGCTAAGTCCCACTGAGGTGCATGTTTCTAAGCTGGTGAACGGTGTGGGTGAGTGCAGTGACAGATCCTCAATGACGGTGTAATCAGATTTTTCTTCCGAGGAGTCTTTGGGGATTGAGTCAAGGACCTTTTTCATTGACCCCATCAGCCGCTTCCCTGATGTGCCTGCGAAAGCAAGAAGAGATAATTAGTGCATGGCAGGGGACTGCAGAACAGGGGAACTCACTCACATCATGGTTATCTGATAGACGTTGCACTGCTGGATACTAACTTAGTTGAGCACTGCCAACCTCACCATCAGCACAGGAACTGTCCAGATTGTCACCGGCCAGCTGCATGACTTTATTTTCTGTGATCACCTTGATTCAGGCATTCCTCCACCGGTCTGCGACCTCTCCCTTCTGTTGCATGCCAGCTTGATCTACATGAATACAGATGGATAGAGCGTAAGCAGGATGCCTACCAGGCCAGATGAGGATGATGTCTGGCATGTGTGGGTGGTGAGTAGTGCCATGGATGGGATGAGGGCAAGATCCACAGGGCAGATGAAGATGTATGTGAGAGAGCAAATGGTGATTTCCCTTGAGCTGACAGTGAGTGAGGTCCCTGCGGATGTGTGATGTGTTTGTGTGTGTGTGTGTGTGTGTGTGAGTTGAGAGTAATGAGACGAGTGACTTGCCCTGGCAGAACAGAGGAGATCATTCATCTTCTTTTGGCACAGGGTGGCTGTTCTCTTTTGCAGGTGCTGGTACAGACCACCGCTGACACCGCCTCCCATGCTGGATTCTTGCCGGTCTTCACCCAGAGCAGGGGTGGAGGACTTCACGGTGGGCCTCCACAGTGTCCAGTAGGCACCTGAGGGTGGTGTCACTATATTTGGGGGCAGCATGTTTCGTCCCTTTGGCAGTCATGACTTTGCAGCAGCTTCCGAACCCTTAGTGGGTGCTAGCTCTATGCAGGGGCGCCCTTTAAATATGGTGCCCAGATTACTGAAGGCCTGAGGTGATGGGTAAGGGGACGAATCAGAGGTTGTCCCACCAGTGATCCGGCCTGTTTCCTGGGAATGTTTTATTAATAAGATAGGAGGTGCTGGGAATGGAACAATATGGTGCGAAAATCCACCATTGCGGCCGGCGGGTAAAACGTCCTTCATCCCGCCCGCTACTGCGCTTTGTGTCTGCAAGTCTGGGACGATTCCACCCTTAGTTTCATTTTTGGTTTGAGCAGAGCTCACACACAGCTTAATGTCTTCAATATTTATACCTAAGTATAACTGTTAATAAATGAATCCACAACATGTTTACCGAATCACTTATGAGTAATTGGTGCCTTGTGTCTTGTACAGTAAATAAGCCCAAGGTATTATTTCATTGTAATAACATGACATGGTGATCAACGGTGATACGACAGGTGGCAGCAAAATTAAGTACATGTACAACATGGTAAACGTTTTTAGATTGTGCTACACGGCATGAGTGACCCTTGATGTTTTGTTCAGATCACAGACAATGTTGCAGCATGAGAGAATGCTGAAAAAGCAATGTGGTGACTGTGAAGAAAAGCTTTAGAGACACAACACCGAGATAATGCTCAGGTAAAGGCTTGGTAAGTAGTCATATCCCTTCTGGTGAGATTCCAGCACATAGCTTGTCAGTTCCGAGAATGGGACAACACATCGAGAGGGCTAGAAAGTGACCAGTGATCGGGCCAGAGAAGGTTGCAATTATTAATGGGCAGCTTTGGGAGTGGCTGAACAATAGATTGAATAAAAAGCGAGGACACTATTACTCCGTAGTGTGTTCCTGCCACAACTCTCCTTCATGGGTGGAGCTTCGGAAAAGCACGCGAGAACAGCTACAGCAACATTCATCCCAGGTGCTACAGAAGAAGGAAGGTCAGGAGGATCTTGTCAGAATGTCTAGAAAATCCTCCAGTTTGAATTGGATGCAGTTGACCTACTGTCTGAATACAGTATTAAAATAAGCCCAAGGTATTATTTCATTGTAATAACATGACATGGTGATCAACGGTGATACGACAGGTGGCAGCAAAATTAAGTACATGTACAACATGGTAAACGTTTTTAGATTGTGCTACACGGCATGAGTGACCCTTGATGTTTTGTTCAGATCACAGACAACATTGCAGCATGAGAGAATGCTGAAAAAGCAATGTGGTGACTGTGAAGAAAAGCTTTAGAGACACAACACCGATATAATGCTCAGGTAAAGGCTTGGTAAGTAGTCATATCCCTTCTGGTGAGATTCCAGCACATAGCTTGTCAGTTCCGAGAATGGGACAACACATCGAAAGGGCTAGAAAGTGACCAGTGATCGGGCCAGAGAAGGTTGAAATTATTAATGGGCAGCTTTGGGAGTGGCTGAACAATAGATTGAATAAAAAGCGAGGACACTATTACTCCGTAGTGTGTTCCTGCCACAACTCTCCTTCATGGGTGGAGCTTCGGAAAAGCACGCGAGAACAGCTAAAGCAACATTCATCCCAGGTGCTACAGAAGAAGGAAGGTCAGGGGGATCTTGTCAGAATGTCTAGAAAATCCTCCAGTTTGAATTGGATGCAGTTGACCTACTGTCTGAATACAAAATGTTTAAACAGCGTACAGAGCTATGGTTTATTGATTCAGGTGTGTCTGAACCTGACAAGCAAGCCATTAAGAATCACCTAGCAATTGGGAATGAAGGTCTGCACAGGCTGAGCATGTCAGGATTAACAGAAGAAGAGCTAAAAGATCCCCAAACAATATGGACTACATTGGCAGACTGGTTGAGAATCAGATAAAACTTCCGTCTTCTTCAGCTACAGTTCATGTCTTTCGGACAAAAGCCTACAGAACCCATAGACTACTTCATCAGTAGGTGGAGAGGAAAGGGTATGTACTGAGATTTTTCAGACACCGAGTTGGCAGACAGAATTGTTGAGTTGGTGATTGCCTCCACTCCCATAGAAGCATTTCAGAAAGATCTGCTAGGCAAACCCAAAACGTCTAGCATTGAAGAGCTTCTTAAGGATAGATGTAAATACAAAGTGATCCTCCCAGGTTGACAAAGCTTACGGGTCAAAAGGACAACCCCAGTTGTTGACACACTTACTAGAAAACCCAAACCGAGCAAGCCAAATGGAAGTTGTGGCCTTCTACATGCACCAAGGAAATGCCACCTTCCATCAATTCTGAAAGACATGTGGCAGAAAGGGCCATTGGCAGCGGCAATGCTAGAGCAAAGGATGCTGTACTGATCCAAACAGACCATACACAATGGGTACCTTTAAGCAATAAGAATGACCATCTGGTATTCTATTAGAAATAGATAAATGAGGTGATTGACAAACCAGAAAATGAAGATGATGTGCTCAACTAGACGAAGGGTGGTTAACACATGTTTCACACTGTCAATCCTGTGAAAAATATTGGTGCCATCACATAGTCTGAAGTGTTGGCAAAGATTCGATTTATCTGCCCAAAGAAAGTTGGTAACTATTCATTATTGACAAGATTGTCACAGGGGCAATGCCAACATATTACCTCTGTGAACTCTAAATGATATATATCCACAGATGTGGAAGGCCATGGCAAAACCTAGTACCATGGAACTTTCAGTGTACAACGGTTCATTAATTCCATGTGCAGGATCCATAGCCCTGGAGTGCAAGTACAATCAATCCTGCTGGGTGTCACAGATGTTCTACATCATGGAGGCTAAAGATCCAGTGATTGCAGGTCTACCATCATGTTGTGACCTCAAACTAGTAACATTCCATTGGAATCAGTCAGACATCACAAGACAGATCAACCTCAAGAGCCGAGACCTATTACCTCAGTTCATGACCTAACATCGAAACCTCCAGAATGTTTCAACAAAATTGGCAGTTTCAAGGGAGCTCCAACATTACACTTGCAGGAGAATGTAAGTCTGTCAATTGATCCACCACATAAGTGCAGCATCCACATACATGACAAACTGAAATGCGAACTAAACAAAATGGAGAAAGACGGAATCATTAGAGGAGTACAAGGGCAAACAGATTTGTGCAGCTCAATCACATATGTCATAAAGAAGGATGGATTATTGAGAATATTCCTCAATCCACAACATTTAACAATAGCTTTGAGATGTTGTTCTTAGAAAATATCCACACTCGATGAATTAAATCTCAAGTTTGCAGGTGCAAAATTCTTCTCAAAGCTTGATGCCAAGCATGGTTATTTTTCAGCACATCTTGTGGAGAAGTCCCAAGAGCTTACTTCATTTTGTACCCCATTCAGACAATACTATTTTCAACAACTTCCTTTCAGGCTATCTGTTAGCCAGGATCTCTTTCAAACTTACATGGACCACATTACGTGCACTGTGCCAGGATGTATCTGTATCGCAAATGATGTAGCTGTTGTGGGAAGAACAAAGCAAGAACCTTATCATAATCTGCACTTATTGATGCATGCGGCATATAATGCAGGATTGATGTTCAACAGTCTGAAATGTGACATCACTGTGTAGCTGATCAATTTCTTCAGTTCTATTTATTCCAGTGCTGGCATATGTCCCGATCCAAGTAAATTAGAGGGTATTAAGGCCATGACAACTCAAACAGCTAAGGAAGATCTTTGAATGTACTTAAGCCTCTTCAACTTCTTGTCTCCATACATACCCAATTTTACTCAAAAATCAACATTGCTAAGGGAATTGTTGAGAAAGGATGTGCCTTTCCTGTGGCACGAAGACCGCCAATACTTATTCAAAGCACTGAAACAGTCATTATTCGAGGCATCGACATTGTAATTATACGATCCTAGGGAGACAACTACCCTGGAGATAGATGCCTCACAGAAATGTCTGGGAGCATGCCTACTACAAAAAGGCAAACCAATTGTATTTGCTTCAAAACCTCTGTCCGTAACATAATTCATCTGCTGCAACATTGAGCAGGAAACATTAGCTTTAGTATTTGCAATCATGGGCAGAATTTTGTCCTCGTACAGCGGGCTCGGTAGGGGCGAGCGAGAGTGGTCGGGAAGCCGATGTTGCCCGTGATCGGGCTGCAACCGTGATTTCATGCTGGCGGGCCAGCGTGAAACACATGCTGCAGCACTCAGCACTGCCTGTTTTGGGGGGAGGGGTGCAGGAGGGTGAGCGCGCAAGTTTGAGCATGAGCGCGAATGTGTGCAATGAAAGCTCCCTGAGGCACAGAGCTGCCTGAGAGAGCTGACAATTCAAAAAATTAAAAACAAAGAATGTTAAAATGTTAAAAAAAACATGTCCCCTAAGTGACTCTGTCACATGAGCAGGGAAATGTTATGAATGAAATGTTAACATTTATATTTAATTTTTAATTGCCGTTGGAAATCTCATCCCGCCCATGGATGAGGTTTCCTAAAAAATCCAAAGGCTACTTGGCCTTTTTGTCCGCCGCCCCAACCATAAGGTTGGATGGGCAGCAAAAAATTTAATTCCATTAGATCTTTAATGGCATTAATAGGCCTCCTAAACGTCGGCAGGCGCGCTGCCGACTCCTGCACGTGCCTGCCTACCGGAACATCGCGCGAGTGCGCGATGATGTCAGGATGCTTGCCCAACGTCATTGCACATCATTTAACGCTCAGTCGGATCGGGCGCACGTCCGCCCAACGAATGAAAAATTCTGGCCCATGTGTTTTCATGGCTGTCTATTTGGCAAAAGATTTGTGTCAGATACTTGTCCGTCTGGACAGACTAGGCTTGTGTCCGCTGGAGTTTAGAAGAGTAAGAGACAACTTGATTGAATTATATAAGATCCTGAGGGGTCTTGACAGGGTGGATGTGGAGAGGATGTTTCCTCTTGTGGGAGAATCTAGAACTAGAGGTCACTGTTTAAAAATAAGGGGTCACCCATTTAAAAAGGTGAAATTTTTCTGCCAGAGGGTCATGAGTCTTTGAAACTCTCTTCCTGAAAAGGTAGCAGAAACAGTGTGTTTAAATATTTTTAAGGCAGTGGTGGATAGATTCTTTGTAAGCAAGGGGGTGATAGGTTATCAGGGGTAGGCGAGATGCAGATTTGAGGTTACTATCAGATCAACCATGATCTTATTAAATGGCGGAGCAAGCTTGAGGGGCTGAATGGCCTACACCTGCTCCTTGTTCATATGTTCGTGTGTTGCACACACTCTAAGTACTATTTTCAATTTATTAGGTGCGCATAGAGAGATCATTACAGATAACGGTCCGCAATTTATTGCTAAGCCACTTCAGGGTATGTGTGAGAATTAGAATATTGATCACATTACTTCTTCTCCTCATTTCCCTAGATCTAACAGCCTAGCTGAATGAATGATTCACACTGTGAAATCCCTAATTCTGAAACATAGACAGAACAAGCAAGATCTACACAATGCAATGTTACATCTGAGAGTGACGCCTCTGAGTGCAAATGTTCCATCAACAGCAGAGCTCATGTTTGGCAAACCAGTGCTCACCAATTTATCTGCCCATTCTACTCTCTCAGAAACTTTATTCATGGAGCCCTGAGAACTATTTACAACTATTACAGGGCATGTACAAGATGTGCCCAGACTGAGGGAGGGTGAGAATTTCAAAGCCAAAGTTGGGTAACAAAGAACAACAAAGAAAAGTACAGCACAGGAACAGGCACTTCAGCCCTCTAAGCCTGCGCCGATCATATTGCCCGTCAACTAAAACATTTTGCATTTCCGGGGTCCGCATCCCTCTATTCCCATCCTATTCATGTATTTGTTAAGCTGCCTCTTAAACACCACTATCGTACCTACTTCCACCACCTCCTCTGGCAGCGAATTCCAGACACTCACTACCCTCTGCGTAAAAATCTTGCCCTGCACATCTCCTCTATAGTTTTCTCCTCTCACCTTAAATCTATGTCCCCTAGTAATTGACTCTTCCACCCTGGGAAAAAGCTTCTGACTATCTACTCTGTCCATGCCATTCATAATTTTGTAAACTTCTATCAAGTTGCCCCTCAATCTCTGTCGCTCTAGTGAGAAAAATCCGAGTTTCTCCAACCTCTCCTCATAGCTAATAACCTCCAGACCAGGCAGCATCCTGGTAAACCTCCTCTGCACCCTCTCCAACGCCTCCATATTCTTCTGGTAATGTAGCGACCAGAATTGCACGCAATATTCCAAGTGTGGCCTAACCAAGACTACACCAAGCATTGACAAACCCCTTCCTTTTCCTGATTATCAGGATGTTCTAACTGAGCTAGTGAGATTGGAAGTGCCACGGGGTTAATGATGTTTGCAGATGACATTGAGCTTTAGGTTGGGTTGATGAGAACATGACTGAATATCTGGAGAACTGGAGAAAAGCACTGGAAGACGGGTATGAAGCTGAAGGCTTGGAGAAAGTGAGTAGTTTCAAGTGTCAGGGTCAGTTCTGGTTGGAGTAATTGAAAGAAGTGCAGTGGAGTGTTATGTGATCGGAATGTATCGCTGAAACTGAAATGATGAATCTACATCACAGTTGTGAGATCGACCTTGTTATATAGTGCAGAAACTTTGGCAAGATCAAGAAGAGAGGAACAATGACTGGATACTAATAAGATGCGGATGCTGAGATGGATTTGTGGAGTGACAAAGAAGGACAAGATCAGGAACCAGCACATCAGGGGGCCAGTGAGCATTGTGGGAGCTTCAAAGAAATTAACTGAAACGAGATTGAAATTGTATGGTTATCTGTTGCGAACAAAGACAAGAAATGTGGTGAGGCGAGTGATGGAGATGGAACTGCCAGGATAAAAGAGAAGAGGAAGGCCTAAGACCAGATGGAAAGATGCCGTGGTGAGAGACTTAAATGCAGTTGGATTGGAGGAGGAATGTGTGATTGACAAAAGGAGATGGAGAAGGACCAACATTGTGATGGCTGCAAGTAAAATGGGAGAAGCCAAAAGAAGAAAAGATTGAGACCAGTCTAATTGTGACTTATAACATGGTTTTTCCTTATTTGTGTACCATTGACTATTGATGTGTGCTAATCCAGCATCAATGGCAGTTTCAATGGCAGTTTTAAGTTAAACAATGTTACCTCTCGTGACAACACAGTAATGCATGGCCTAATTTTCAAAATTGTAAACTCTGCTGTTTGCACAATTACTTTTCTCTGTTGGCTATGAAACATATCAGCTGGTTCAGTGAGTCATTTAATGAGCAACTTTGCAGCGTGTTTCTGCAGGGAGTGAGTGATATGCAAATACTTCACTGAGTGGGCAGCATCCCCTGCAATTTGTGTCATTTCCCCATCTGCCAGCCTCTCAAAGTGTGGCCCTTGTGTTGCCAGTTCCTGCCAGGCTTATTTAATTGAAGAAACCCCAGTGTTGCAGATTCCCAGTGGACCAATTCTGTCACTTATGCTGAGATCAAAGAGCCATGGGTTATCAGCCCCTATCTAGTACTGTGGAAGTTGCACAAGGTGAATGTGTGTTTAGAACCTTTAACTTTGGTGGGATTAATAGGAATCACAACAAGACCATCAGTTCAAACTTTGGACATGCCAAATAGATAGAATGCCTTGGAGACATGAAATCCATCATGTAAGATGGCGGAGGAAAAGCTGCAGCTTTTAGTATCATGTTAGTCACAAACTAAAATATGACATTGAAAGACAACAGGAGATCTCTCAATCACACTGCCTGATAGCACCTCCTGGAAAATGAGAAAATGTGACAGTGGTGATCCGATGCTTGGAAAATGAGGGTCAAAAGAGGATACTGTTCTATTATCTCTTTCTAGACTAATACAAACAAAACCAGGGGGCAGGCAGAGAGGTTGAACATTGAGCTTCAATGGACACTTGTTTCAACTTGCACGTATGTTTACACGTACATACACTATGCACACTGTGTGAGACAACTGAATCACATGATATTCCATCATTTTGTGAGATGACATACATATTAGCATACACATATAATTAAATAATTATATTTAACATACTAACAAATGCACTATTATAAAAACCCTTCCCTTAAATAACAACTGCATGCAGTATATTATTATGTAAATGAATAAGGAATCCCTGTGAAATATAAGACATTTGACAACTATAACACTGTTTACATAAAACATTCAACTGTACCAAGAACGTTTTTAACACTCCTCTTCAAGGTGTTGTCCACATTTGGAACCATATTACTTGTCAGCTGACTTGACCAGGCCTTGTGGCAATAACATGTGAATGTGTTCTCGAATGGTCTGTCCTCTCCTCCTGAATGTTGTGTTTGGCGGATTGTCCTCAGTTTTCGATGCGCTTCTTGGTGTCTCTACATCTGCAAAACATACGTGAGTATGCATAGGTGATGCTGGTTGTTCACCTTGTGCATTGCTAGCAGACAGTTCCCTGAGATGAGATCAATTCCTTCACAGGCCACCACTTTTTTGGTGTTGTCATCTCATGCAAACATGGTTTTCTGTACTCCTTAGACACCTCTGCTGGGGGCCAAGTCTCCTTTTGAAAGTGTAGGACCCCTCATTTTCTGGCCAATGTGTAGTGGCGCTAATTCTGCACCCACATGCACATCATGTGCACCATTCATCTTATCTTGATTCTGACGTAATTTGCCTATGATCAAAGACGACTTGGTGAGATGATAGCTTGGTCATGTGATTCCCACCAGTCAACAAAACAGAACCTCAGCAGGTAATGGCAACCTGGAATCTAACGGCATTGTGTGAAGATGCAGTAACAAAATTTGGATATCTTGCCCAGTTTCCAAACTCTACTTGATCAGTGATTTGACTATTCTGTAATTCGTGTAATCAACCATCCATATGAACAATGATATTGAGATGACAATGTGATGTAGTCTTTCATGGACCATCATTCACACAATCCTGGAAAGGTCTTTCCATGTATTGTGAACCATTGTCAGATACCACTTCCATCGGGCAGCAAAGATTTTAAAGATAGTGCCATCTGTGCTGACCATTGCTGCACTCGGTGTGTTCCAAAGCTTCTAAACAGTCAGAAATTTGGACTGATATTCAGTTCATGAGCATATAGTCTTCTTTGCCCAGCGTGAACAGATATGTTATTATCTTGGTCCATGGGGATGATGGTTGGAGTTGAGGTGGTGCTCGTGAGTGGTTTTCTTCACATCATCTCTAGCGGCTTATGATCTGTCTCAATAGTGAACTCCTTCCTGAATAAGTATATATGCAACCTGGTGACCCCAGAGGCATGAGCATGAGTTTCCCATTCAAATTTGCTTGTGCTTGTGGCAATCTTTTTGAACCACATGGGACAGGCTTACTACCTTGAAAAAGACAATCACTGAGGCCTTTCTGTGATGCATGCACTTCTAATGTTGTTGCCTTCCAAGGGTCATACAATTGAAGACATGACTTAGCCGACAGCACTTGTCTGAATGCATTCAATGGATGTTAGTGATTGTGCTGCCATATGAACGGCATGTATTTCCTCAACAATTCTATTAGTGGAGATGCCTTCTCCAAGAAGCTCCTCATTTGTGCAGCAAGGAAGTTGAATAGACCTCGGCCAGGATTTTCCGTGCCCGATCGGGATGGGCGTGTTCAGTGGCAAGATCAGAAAATCTCACAAGGCCCTAAACACATTTCACGGCAATGTGAATCTGGGAAGCGATTGTGCCCTTCCCCCATCAATGGTGGGCCACGTTTCCTGACGTCCGATGGCGGGAACCTAATTTGAATACATTTACATATTAATATTCTGGCCACATGCCGGAATCACCCCACCCCCACATCACATTTAAATCCTACATCAGCATGATTTCACAATGGCGTGATTTACAACTGCCTTTAAAGGGGGTGCACCTGGTGACCTAAGCTTCTAGGGGAACTCAGAGGTGACTGTACACAACCGAGTGCAGTGCTCGCGAGTGTCCCAATGCAAGGAAGTGGCGGCGTGGATTCAGTGGGGGGTCACAGGCAAGTCTCCACTGCAGTTTATTCATGGTAGTCTTGTGGTGCCGTGTCTAGGGCAACAGTGCTGAAGAGAAGGGAACCTTGGGGTAAGGGCTACACTGCCAGAGAGAAGGGAAGCTTGAGGCTAGGGCATTGGTGAAGGGGAGGTGGGGGTTGGTCATGACAGCCTGACTGAAGGTTGCAGCCTGACTGAAGGTTGCACACTAACACATGCATGCAGGGGGTCAGATGAAAACGGCCAGGCAAATGAAAAAACATGTCAAAGATGAGCACTCTTCTGCAGCTGAGACCAGCTAGCTTTATCTCAATTGACATGCTTGGAGTCAGGCTAGTCAAGCAACTGTGCTCACTCAAGGAGCACTAATTCCTGAGAGTGCCAATGATTGCTCCTCTACTTTTAGCCCCTCCTGCACAGACTTCAAACTTGAATGCTATGGCGCTGCAGAACCATTGGGCATCCAGGCAAGCTTGAGGATCCCCTTGGGAAAGGTCGCCACGGGACACTGACGGAAGGGTGCGCACCTAATTCCTTGCACTGCGTTTAAGTAGACATGGTCATGGTCCAAGCAAACTGCGCAGCCTTGGAGTGCAGGTTAGGACAATGCCTGCGTCTGAGATGAACCACAAAGGCTTCCACTCTCTCAATGTTCAGCTGATCTGCGACCATAACAAACGGATCATGCAGGTGTGTGCAGAATACCCTGGAAGCTTCCATAAATTGTACATTTTCAGCAGGTCTCAGGTCCCTGACATCTGAGGACCACACAGGTTGCAGGGTTGGCTCCTCAGGGACAAGGTCTACCCACAAAGGATGTGACCGATGACGCTTGTGTGGCCGCCTCAGACTGCTGCTAACGGAAGGTACAATGAAGCTCATGCTGCAACTTGGAGTTTGGTGGAGCACTGAAGATGAGGTGCCGATGTCTGGACAAATCTGGTGGAGCACTCCAGTACATTCCCCAGAGTGTGTCATGCATCATAGTGGCTTGCTGCACTCTACACAGCCTGGCGATGCAAAGGGAGGAGGATCTGGATGATGAGGAGTTGGAAAAGCTGCACGTGTCCTCCGAAGAGGTGAAAATCAAAGAGGATGAGGGTGATGAGGACTTGAAAGGCGAGGATTTTTAAAAAAAATTCATTCATGGGATGTGAGCTTCGTTGGCTGGGCCAGAATTTATTGCCCTTGAGAAGGTGGTGGTGAGCTGCCTTCTTGAATGGCTGCAGTCCATGTGGATGCAGGATGCAGGTGATGAGGCTATTGCACTGGCCAGACGAGACAAGCATGCTTGTGAGACCATCAGTGCCACAAGAATCCAGGAGGATGATGATGAAGAAATGCAGTGAGGACACTCCTGAGATCTTTACATTGCCTCTGTGAATGTCTGACACTTGTCTGGCTGAGGGCAGCGCACATACCCTCTGTGAAGAAGCTCATATCATGGAGATGTTGCTGAGATGCAGCGGCCACATGGACTTTAACAGCATTTGATCCTTTGGCAGGTTCCATCACCTGTTCCCTTCAGCACCATACCTTCACCTGTCAGGAACACTGACAAGATGGGGGGCAGCCTCACCTCTGAGGTACTGAGAACACACAGAGAGCATCAAGGAACCTGTGCATGGGTACGAGGTTCTTGCAGCAAACACAAGCCACATCAAGGTGCAGGCATCACTGATCTGGACAGTGACTTTGAAGCTGGACAACCAATGTACTCAGAAGGTTACACACTGCACAGGGGAGAGGTTTTGGACTGCGACACTTGCCTTCATTTTCTGTGGAAACCAAGGTTTCACATCTGATTGACACAAGCACTGCTCATTGTAACAAGGAGCCATAGACAAGTAGACATTCTTGGGAAGCATATTTACAATGGGCAACATTACATACAAGTGATTAACACCCATGCTCATGTTGTGCAACCACATCTTCTTGATTCTGCGAGCGTTCGAGTTCGGGACGCATTTTGTCGCCTGGATCCGACTTCTGTACACTGCCGCGGAGTGTCTACTTAAGGTTAACGGGTCCCTGATGGCGCCCCTTCGCTTTGGGAGAGGGGTACGTCAGGGCTGCCTCCTGTCTGGCCTGTTGTATTCTATTTGCGTGGAGCCTTTCCTGTGCCTCTTGTGGAGGAGGTTGTCGGGATTGGTTCTGCGCGAGCCGGGCATCGGGGTGGTCCTCTCGGCTTATGCCGATGACGTGCTCCTTATGTTTAGCGACCCGGCTGACCTGCGGAGGATGCGCGAGTGCCAGGAGGGCTACTCTGCGGCTTCTTCTGCTAGGATCAACTGGGATAAATGTTCTGGACTCCTGGTCGGCCCGTGGCAGATGGATCCCCTACCCGAGGAGCTCAGGCCTTTCACCTGGAGCAGGACCAGCATCCTCTACCTGGGGGTCCATCTCTGCCCTGCTGAGGAATCCTGGCCGGCGAATTGGCAGGAACTGGAGACGAAAGTCACCGCTCTCCTGCAGCGCTGGACGGGACTGCTCTGAGTGCTGTCTTACCGGGGTCGAGTTCTGGTCATAAACCAGCTGATCACCACCATGTTGTGGTATTGGCTGGTCACTTTGACCCCTCCCCCGAACTTTGTCACAAAAATCCAGAGAATGTTAGTCGACTTCTTCTAGGACAAAAGATTACACTGGGTCGCTGCTGAGGTTCTGAGTCTCCCGCTTAGGGAGGGCAGTCAGGTGCTAGTCTGCCCACGCACACAGGTGGTGACCTTCCGCCTTCAGACCCTGCAGTGATACCTTTATGTCGAGCCCCCTCTGAGATGGTGTGCCCTGGCGACGTATTTCTTCTGCCAGGTGCATGACCTGAATTATGATGTGCAGCTCCTGTTTATAGACCTGAGGGGCCTCGGTGGCTCCTTGCAGGCATTACCCGTCTTTTACCAGGACCTGATCAAAATCTGGAACGTGGTCGCCTCGCGACACAGCTCTCCCCCATCAGGAGTAGCAGCTATCATCAGAGAGCAACTGCTCAGCAATAATTAATGTTTTGTCTGCACTTCAGTCCCACGCTCCTGATCTACAGACACCCAGTGCGGAGGGGGGCCGGGAAGGAGGAGGACCTCCTCGTGAACCTGCTCCTGGGCCTGGCCAAGTTGGCCATTAACAAGTCCAGGCAGCGGGCGATTGAGAGGGTCGTCCCACCCGATTGTTTGGCCCTCTTCCGCGGCTACGTTCGTGGCTGGGTGTCCCTGGACTGGGAGCACGCGGTGTCTGCCGGCACCCTCAAGGCCTTCCGTGCCCGGTGGGCACCGCGGGGACTGGGGTGTTTTATCGACCCCTTTAATCACATTTTGGTTTAATGTTTGTAAGTTTCCTTTAAACTTTGTCCTTAGTTTTACAGCTGACCTGGCTTAGGGGCTGTGTTTGCTTTATCCTTTATTTTGTTGATTTGGTTTAACTGGTTGACTCTCAAAAGAGTTACATCTTCTTGACCATTCTATTCCTGCTGCTATGCCTTGATGCACCCCAACATTCACAGCGGAGGTGGAGGCAGCCTGCTGGCTGCTACACCCTGTTGTCTGTGATGACCTTGGCGGGCGTTCTCTGGAGGGCCAAGACCTGACTGGCCCCAGCCTGCTTTTGGAGCTCTGCTGTGTGGCAGTGGCACCTTCCTCGGTCTGTGGAGTTGGAGCTGCTGGGGTCACAGAATGAGGGGATTCGGATGGGCCGGACACTCCCGAAGTCAGCTGGGTGGATGACCCTGGGGTGTGCACCTGTTGATCCTGCTCCCTATGGGTGCCCGAGGGCCCCTGAATGAGTCCTGGACCAATGTCTGTATGGCGGCTTCCAGCCTACTGTGTTGACCTCGGTGCATTGACATGCTGGCACTATCACTTAGGTCTGAATACGGACAGAATCCTCCATTGTGCCTTGCAATCTGAGGAGTGCAGAAGACATCCCTTCCTGATGTTCCTGAGCTTGTCTTTGCAAATCCAGTAACTGAGGTATGACCGAGTCCAGTTGACTCTCATCTGTTTTGGCCTCAGCAGATTCCTGGCCTCCAGGAATCCTCCAAGTGCCAGCAACCTGGGAAGTCCCTGCCTCCACCTGCTGTGGATCGGATAGTACAATGTGCTCACCAGTTGGGACCCCAAGGCTACTCTAGAACTGGATCCCACTGAGGTGTGTGTCTCTGCGCTGGAGGAGGGGTTGGTGGGCGCTCTGATGGGTCTTCGATGTCGGTATCCATGGATTCCCCTTCTGTGGTGCCATTGGGGCTTGAGTTGAGCTGGCTCATTGGCCCCCTCGGCAGCCTCCCAGGTGTGCCTGTAAAAGAAAGGAGAGGTAACTGGTGCATGGCAAGGGACTGCGGAACAGGGGAACTGACTCACAGCATGATGTCTGATGGATGTTGCACTACTGGATCCTCACTTGGTTGAGCACCGCCGACCTCACCGTCAGTACAGGAACAGTTCACATCTTTGCTGGCCAGCTGAATTGCTATATTTTCAAATCCATCAGGACCTTGAGGTCAGACATTCCTCTACCAGTCTGGGACCTCTGCTTTTGTTGTGTGCCAGCTTGTCCTGCATGAAGACAGATGGGGAGATTGTAAGCAAGACACCTGCCAGGCCAGATGAGAAGGATGCCTGGCATGTGTGGGTGGTGAGTAGTGCCAATGGACAAGATTCGCATGGCAGGTGAAGTTGTGTGTGAGAAAGTGAGTGGTGATGTCCCTTGAGATCCCTGTGGATGTGTGGTAGGCTTGTGAGTGTGTGAGTTGAGAGTAATGTGAAAAGTGACTTACCCTGGCGGAATAGAGGAGATCATTTATCCACTTTTGGCACTGGGCGACTGTCTCTTTTGCAGGGTGTTGCGCTGACCACCATTGCCACTGCCTCCCATGCTGGAGTAGTCAACTTGCTTGCTGGTCTTCACCCAGATTGGGGTAGAGGATAGCCCAGAGGGCCTCTACTGCATCGAGTAGGCGCACAAGGGAGGTGTCATTAAATTTGGTGGCAGCATGCTCCTTAGCTTTGGCAGCCATTAAATATGGCGCCTGGTTTACTGAAACTCTGAGGTCACGGCAGGGCAGGCCAATCCAAAGCTGCCCCACCAGCAATCCAATGTAAAATTCAAATCTGATTTTTTTTTAACAATGTTCCACATAATACGGTGTGAAATTCCACCAATGCTGTCAGTGGGTCAAACGCCAATTTTCCCGCCCAATATTGGACTTTGCCGATTTCAGGGAAAATTCTGCCTCTAGACACCTTTGGAGGTCAACCTTGTCCTGCAGCGTCAGCATTGACTGGATGTCTTTGATCTTCCCAGAATCTGGGCGGATACCTGAGCTTGAGTAAATGGCACTGAAAAAAATTGTGATCTGCCTCAATGGAGCATTTTTTTGCTGTCGAAAGCCAAACCTTTGCACCTCCATTAACAAGTGTAATTTTTTGTCATGCTCTTCCTCTTTATGTCCCACTATGGGGATATTGTCCGCAATACCAACAGCCCAGGACTCATTCTTTTATCTGGTCCATGTGCTGTTAAATATATATGCTGGCTGACTTACAACTCAAATGGCAAATTTAGATAAGTGTTGGATTTAACATTTCTAGCATTGGCATCTTAAGAGGATATCCCTTTAAGGATCTGCTTAGCCTCATTGTGTCTAAACATAGTCAAATTGAAATATCCTTCTTAATTGCAGTAGTAATGGAACTACACCAGTCCATGTTGCACTTGCTAAATGATGGTGGAATTGTCCCAGATTTGCACAAAGTGCGGTAGTGGGCGGGAAAAAAGTCATTTTGCCCGCCAGCTGTAATGGCAGTTTTTCGCGCCGTACGGTCCCATTCCCCCCTCATTAATTATGCAACCACAGAAAACATGCTGGCTCATTGGCGGGTGGCCTCCAAGTTGCCCGCCATGCCATTACCTCGCCACTTCCGCACACAGGGTGCCATATTTAAACAGAAGCCGCACACACTTTTCAACGTTTGCAGCCCAAGACTGCTCTGGTGAAGACATGGCCCCAAAAGCCAAGAAGAGTGCAGCTCCCCGATTCAGTGACGCATCCCTGGGATGCCTTCTGAACACCATGGATTCCCGCTGCATATCCTCCATCCTGCCTCTGGCCGCAGGAGGCACATCAGTCTCACCACTTCAACTGGGAGGTGATGGTCACTGCCAATGCTGCACACAAGAGATTGGCCATCCATTGTAGAAAATGGATGAATGATCTCATCCATGCCATCTGGTTGAGGCAACCATCTTATCACTCTAAACTCACACACTCCCAAGGCCATCACACATTCACTGACATCTCACTCACTGCCAGCTCAAGGGACATCACCACTCACTGTCTCACACACATCCTCACAACACAAAATAGGACAGAGTGTTTGGAAAGGGCTAGGAATCTAACTTCAAGCACATCAGATAAAGGGACGACAATGAGAAAGGGGATGGGAAATTCAGGACTGAAGGTGTTGTATCTGAATGCACGCAGTATACGAAATAAGGTAAATGAGCTTGAGGCGCAGATTGAAATTGGCAGGTGTGATGTGGTGGGCATCACGGAGACATGGCTGCAAGGGGATCAGGACTGGGAGCCAAATATCCAAGGATATACATCCTATCGAAAAGATAGGCAGGTTGGCAGAGGGGGTGGGGTTGCTTTGTTAGTAAGAAATGAAATTAAATCGATAGCAAGAAATGACGTAGGGTCAGATGATGTAGAATCTGTGTGGGTAGAGTTGAGGAACCGCAAAGGTAAAAAACCATAATGGGAGTTATGTACAGACCTCGGAACAGTAGTCAGGATGTGGGGCACAAGATATGCCAGGAGATAGAAAAGGTGTGTAAGAAAGGCAAGGTTACAGTGATCATGGGGGATTTCAATATGCAGGTAAACTGGGAAAATCAGGTTGGTAGTGAATCCCAAGAAAAGGAATTTGTGGAATGTCTAGGAGATGGCTTTTTGGAGCAGCTTGTGGTGGAGCCCACGAAGGAGCAGGCAATTCTAGATTTAGTGATGTGTAATGAGGCAGATTTGATAAGGGAGCTTAAGGTGAAGGAACCCTTAGGAGGAAGTGACCATAATATGAGAGAATTTACCCTGCAGTTTGAGAGGAAAAAGCTGGAATCAGATGTAACGGTATTACAGTTGAATAAAGGCAATTACAGAGGCATGAGGGAGGAGCTGGCCAGAATTGACTGGGAGATGAGCCTAGCAGGAAAGACAGTGGAACATCAATGGCAGGAGTTCCTGGGAGTAATTTGGGAGACACAGCAAAAATTCATCCCCAGGAAGAAGAAGCATACTAAAGGGAGGACAAGGCAACCAAGGCTGACAAGGGAAGTCAGGGACAGCATAAAATCTAAAGAGAAAGCATACAATGCGGTGAAGAGCAGTGGGAAACCAGGGGATTGGGAAGCCTACAAAGACCAACAGAGGACAACTAAAAAAGAAATAAGGAGGGAGAAGATTAAATATGAGGGTAAACTAGCCAGTAATATAAAAGAAGATTGCAAGAGATTTTTTTAGATATATAAAGCGTAAGAGAGAGGCAAAAGTGGACATTGGGCTGCTGGAAAATGACGCTGGAGAAGTAGTAGTGGGGAACAAAGAAATGGCGGAGAAACTGAATAGGTACTTTGCGTCAGTCTTCACAGAGGAAGACACGAGTGACATCCCCAAAGTTCAAGAGAATCGGGGAGCAGAGGTGAGTATGGTGGCCATTACCAAGGAGAAGGTGCTAGGAAAACTGAAAGGTCTGAAGGTGGATAAATCTCCTGGTCCAGATGGATTACACCCCAGAGTTCTGAAGGAGATAGCTGAAGAGATAGTGGAGACGTTAGTGGTGATCTTTCAGGAATCACTGGAGTCAGGGAAGGTCCCAGAGGACTGGAAAATTGCTAATGTAAACCCCCTGTTTAAGAAGGGAATGAGGCAAAAGACGGGAAATTACAGGCCAATTAGCCTGACCTCGGTTGCTGGTAAGATTTTAGAGTCCATTATTAAGGATGAGATTTCAGAATACTTGGAAGTACATGGTAAAATAGGGCAAAGTCAGCATGGTTTCATCAAGGGGAGGTCATGCCTGACAAATCTGTTAGAATTCTTTGAGGAGGTAACCAGTAGGTTAGACAAAGGAGAGCCAATGATGTTATCTACTTGGACTTCCAGAAGGCCTTTGACAAGGTGCCGCACATGAGGCTGCTCAGTAAGAAAAGAGCCCATGGTGTTAGATGCAAGGTACTAGCATGGATAGAAGATTGGCTGTCTGACAGGAGGCAGAGAGTGGGGATAAGGGGGTCCTTCTCAGGATGGCGGCCGGTGACTAGTGGAGTTCCGCAGGGGTCAGTGTTGGGACCACAACTTTTCACTTTATACATTAATGATCTAGATGAAGGAACTGAGGGCATCCTGGCTAAGTTTGCAGATGATACAAAGATAGGTGGAGGGACAGGTAGTATTGAGGAGGTGGGGAGGCTGCAGAAGGATTTGGACAGGTTAGGAGAATGGGCAAAGAAGTGGCAGATGGAATACAACGTGGGGAAGTGCGAGGTCATGTACTTTGGTATTTGAATAGAGGCATAGATTATTTTCTAAATGGGGAGAGAATTCATAAATCTGGAGTGCAAAGGGATTTGGGAGTCCCAGTCCAGGATTCTCTTAAGGTTAACTTGCAGGTTGAATTGGTAGTTAGGAAGGCAAATGCAATGTTGGCATTTATTTGGAGAGGACTAGAATATAAAAGCAGGATGTGCTGCTGAGGCTTTATAAGGCTCTGGTCAGACCATATTTAGAATATTTTGAGCAATTTTGGGCCCCGAATCTCAGGAAGGATGTTCTGGCCCTGGAGAGGGTCCAGAAGAGGTTCACGAGAACAATCCCAGGAATGAAAGTCTTAACATATGAGGAACGTTTGAGAACTCTGGGTCTCTACTCGATGGAGTTTAGAAGGATGAGGGGGGATCTGACTGAAACTTACAGAATACTGAAAGGCATGGATAGAGTGGATGTGGGGAAGATATTTCCATTATTAGGAGAGACTAGTACCCGAGGGTACAGCCTCAGAATAAAGGGAAGACCTTTTAGAACAGAGATGCGGAGAAACTTCTTTAGCCAGAGAGTGGTGAATCTATGGAATTCATTGCCACAGAAGGCTGTGGAGGCCAGGTCATTGAGTGTATTTAAGACCAAGATAGATAGGTTCTTGACTGGTAAGGTGATCAAAGGTTACGGGGAGAAGGCGGGAGGATGGGGTTGAGAAACTTATCAGCCATGATTGAATGGCGGAGCAGACTCGATGGGCCGAATGGCCTCATTTCTGCTCCTATGTCTTATGGTCTTATGGTCTTATCACAATCTAGCCTCATCTCCTCTGGAGGCTGCCTCCTCAGCCCTCACCATCTTGACACTACTTGTATAGATGAACATGTGCCCCTACGCACACCCTGGGATACCATCCTTCCCCATTACAGCCCTCACTCTGCAGTCCCTTCCCTTGCCTGAGGCCACTTCTCCCCCTTCCCAAAGCAAGCCTTAACCCTGCAGTCTTCGAAATGCCACCCCTGCTTTATGGCTGGAGTGGTAGGTAGAAACCTGCTGTGAGCTTCCATTTTGTTCTGCTAAGGTGATAGTGTGAAGTAGCTATTCATCTGTAGAGTTTTCACCTCAATTCGCCTTATCTATTTTGGTCAGCTGTTCCCCCATTTCGTGGTTGGGTGGCATTCTTCTGCAGTTTGAGTGCAGCTCACTTTAGCTTCCCTCTACATTCTTACTGCTGGGCTTTCCGCAAAGTTTGGCGCAGTGCCCTCCAAGCTCAATGGCTTTGCACGTGTCTGCGTATGTGGGGTCTCAACGCAGTTTGCCGAAATCCTGCAGTTACTGCATGCTTTGTTTTGATGCCTTGGATATTGCACCAACAGACATTCCTGATCCTAAGGCGTGCAAATATTGTTGCCCAGCCACAATGGCCTCATATCTGAACCCATCCTGTAGTATGCTCTCCATACCTTATCCCTTTGGCTTTTCTAGAAGATCTTTCTGGAATCTTCCAATAGGAGCGGAGGCAATAGCCAACTCCACAATTCATTTCAAGAGTTCAGCATCAGAGAAGTCACATTCTTTTGCCCTCCGTCTGCATTGGGTAACAAAGTTGCCCAAGCACTCGTCGGCTCTCTGTCTGTGTTGCATGAGTTCCAGGTGGTGTTCTATAAAATTGGTTTTAATTCTAAGCTGATTTTTTAATATTGCCTAAGCTTTGCTGGATTCTTCTGGTCAGCATCAGATAAACCAGAGGTAGTGATTTTGTGCAGATCCTCATCTCATATGTCGATCCAGTCATCTCTGGAAACCTGGCTCCCATCCTAAGCCATCCATTCTTTACTCCCCCTGCAGAGCAAACCTTGCTTTAGCAGTTGCAGCTAGCTGCAATGTCTTCAGGGTCTCACCCTGAGCTGTGTTGCTGCAGCACGAGCTTCAAGCTTGCAGACTGCAGGGGCTCTGGCATCAGGGTTGGCTATTGGCACGCAAGTATGGCAATGGTGGGAAGCAGTCCAAACCAAAAGATAATGCTGCAATAACCTCTGCAGCTGAAACTGCCATTGATTTTTTTTTTCTTGCCCAAGCACACTGTTGTCTCCTGATATAAAGCCTGTGGTCTGGTCACAGTATTTCAGGCAGGGCTTCTAACTTGAGTTGTTGTTTCCAGCTGCTGATCAATGCTGTTGACTCACTACCACTGCCACCATGTTGTATTACTCTTTCTAGATTAATACAAAAGAAGCTGAAGGTTGAACACAGAGCTGTAATGGAGATTTGTTGTTTCTTCAGTTCACATGTGCTAACAGACTGCAAGAGAACCGAATCACATCATATAGCATCACTTCCTGTGATGTCATACATATTAGCATAACATATATTTAAATGATTATGGTTAACGTACTAACAAATATACTATCACAACAGATACCAGATCATTTCACCATATCTCTAGCATCCCAGCGTACCACATATATATGCACCATCACTATGACTGACTATTTCCACCTCTGTGGCATCGCTCAACCCTGACCCTGCCTCAACTCATCTCTTATTGAAGCCCTCATCCATGCCATTTTTACCTCCAGGTTTGACAACTCCAACGCACCCTGGGCCAGCCTCCCACATTCCATCTTCCATAAACTTGAGTTCTTCAAAACTCTGCTATCTATATCTTAACTCACACCATACCCCATTCTCCCATCACCCTTATACTTATTGGCATCCACTATCTTCTGATTAAGCAATGCCTCAATTTTAAAATGATCATCCTTGTTTTTGAAGCCCGCCATGATCTGGCTCCTCCCTGTCTTTATAATCTCCTCCAGCTCTACAACCCTCCAAGGATTCTGCGCTCGTCTAATTCTGACCTCTTGAGCATTTTAATTTCTCCATCATTGGTGGTCATGCCTTCATCTGCTTAGATACTAAGCTCCGGAATTCCTTCCCTACACCTCTATGCCTCTCTACCTCACTTTCCTCCTTTAAGACACTCCTTAAAGCTCTTTGACCAAGCTTTTGGTCATTTGCCCTAATGTCTCCTTATATGACTCAGTGCCATACTTTGTTTTATAATGCCTCTGTGAAGCGCCTTGTGATGTTTTATTACATTAAAGGCAGTATATAAATGCAAGTCCTTGTTGTTATAGCAAGGCTGAGCAGATATGGCTTGATGTAATTGCAATTAGCTTCCTCACTTGGCTAACTTAATGATGCAATGAATGGCAGATGCAATAGCAACATATTTTCATTTCTCAAACTTCATCATTACAAAGTTGTTTTCTGTTATGTCAAGTGCATAAAAGATCAGAACAAGCAGCTTCTTAGACAGAGAGAGGCACCATTTTGATAGTAATGGTTGTAATAACAAATGCAATGACAAAACATGGAGCAGAGGAAACCTAAGAGAGGACATCTATCGAAGGAAGAAGAAACAACAACTGGTAGAAACCAATATAACGGAATAAGCCTAAGAACAGCATCCTGAAATTGGAAACCCAGCAGGTGATGTCTTACCTTGTGCTAAATTGACCGGTCCATACTTCTGCGTTAAGTTCTGTAGGATCAAGTTTCATCCCTGTGTCAAGGTCAGGAACAGGGAAATAGTGTAAAGAAAATTGGAACACATAATTTATCCTCACAGTTCCGCCTTGGAGGAGTCCTTGAAATGGCCATTTTAGGTGTCTGCTGTAAATAAGCTTTATTAGCCCCAAGAAAATCTGTACACTGTGACATCACAAAGATATTGATACAATGTTCAGAAAGCATACCCCTTATAGTCCTTCAACTTGTACTTGCTTTGAGCAACCTAATCAGCGTTTTTGAAAGATACTAATGCACATCGTAGAGCCAGAGAATCATGAAGAATTTACAGCACAGAAAGAAGTCATTCTGCCCAGCATGTCTGTCCTAGCTCAAAAATAGGGGAGGCAGTGGTGTAGTGGTATTGTCATTGGACTAGTAATCCAGAAGCCCAGGGCAATGCTCTGGGGACCAGGGTTTGAATTTCACCATGGCAGATGGTGAAATTTGACTTAAATAACAATCTGAAATTAAAAGCCTAATGATAACCATTATTCTTTGTCGTTAGATGCCCATCTGGTTCAGTAATGCCCTTTAGGGAAGGAAATCAGCTGTACTTATCTGGTATGGCCTACATGTGACTTCAGATCTACAGCAATATGGTTGACTCTTAACCCGCCCTCTGAAATGCCTTAGCAAGCCATTCAGCTGTATAAGCCGCTATACCCTCAAAAGAATGAAACTGGCGGACCACCCAACATCGACCTGGGCACCAGAAACAACAATGGCAAACTCAATCCTGTCGACCCTGCAAAGTCATCTTGATTAACATCTGGGGACTTGTGCCAAAATTGAGAGAGCTGTCTCACGGACTAGTCAAGCAACAGCCTGACATAGTCATCCTCACGGAATCATACCTTAATGGATAATGTCCTAGACACCATCTTCACTATTCTTGGGTATGTCTTGTCCCACTGGCAGGACAGACCATGCAGAGGTGATGGCACAATGGTATACAGTGGCATCAGGTCAAACATGGACAAGGAAATCTCCGGTTGATTACCATCCTCTCATCTGATGAATCAGTATTCCTCCATGTTGAAAACCACTTGGAGGAAGCACTGAGGGTGGCAAGGGTGCAGAATGTACCAAGAGTGCTTGGTAGCACCACTACTGACTAAACTGGCCAAGCCTTAAAGGGCATAGCTGCTAGACTGGGTCTGCGGCAGGTGGTGAGGGAACCAACAACAGGAAAAAACATACTTGACCTTACCCTCACCAACCTGCTTGCCACAGATGCACCTGTCTATGACAGTATCTGTAGGAGTGACCACCGCACAGTCCTTGTGGATACCAAGACCCGACTTGACATTGAGGACATTGAGGATACCATCCATCGTGTTGTGCGGCACTACTACTGTGCTAAGTGGGATAGATTTCAAACAGACCTAGCAACTCAAGACTGGGCAGCCATGAGGTCCTGTGGGCCATCAGCAGCAGCAGAACTGTACTCGTACACAATCTGTAACCTCATGGCCCGACAAATCCCCCACTCTACCATTACCACCAAGCCAGGGGATCAAGCCTGGTTCAAGGAAGAGTGCAGGAGGGCATGCCAGGAGCAGCACCAGGCATATCTAAAAACCTGGTGAAGCTACATACAGGACATATGTGTGCCAAACTGCATAAGCAGCAAGTGATAGATAGAGCTAAGCAATTCGACAGCCAACAGATCAGGTCTCAGCTCTGCAGCCCTGCCGCATCCAGTCATGAATGCTGGTGGACAATTAAACAACTCACTGGAGGAGGAGGCTCCACAAATATCCCCATCCTCAATGATGGAGGAGCCCAGCGCATCAGTGCAAAAGATAAGGCTGAAGCATCTGCAACATCTTCAGCCAGAAGTGCTGAGTGGATCATCCATCTCGGCCTCCTCTGATGATCCCCAGTATCACAGATGCCAGTCTTCAGCCAATTCAAATCACTCCACATGGCATCAAGAAATGGCTGAAGGCACTGGATACTGCAAAGGCAATGCACCTGACAATAATCCAGTAATTGTACTGAAGACTATGGCTCCAGAACTTGCCGAGCCCCAGGACAAGCTGTTCCTGTAAAACTACAACTGGCAATGTGGAAAATTGCCCAGAAAGCCCGGAAATCCCACTCTAAGAGCATTGTAGGTGTAACTCTTTTAGAGTCAACCAATTAAACCAAATTAATAAAATAAGGGATAAATTAATAAAATAAGGGATAGCACTGTAGGTGTACTTGCACCACATTTTTTCATCATTCATTTATGGGATGTGGGCATCACTGGATAGGCCAGTATTTATTGCCCATCCCTAATTGCCCTTGAGAAGGTGGTGGTGAGTTGTCTTCTTGAACTGCTGAAGTCCATGTGGTGTAGGTACACCCACTGTGCTGTTAGGAAGGGAATTCCAGGATTTTGACCCAGCGACAGTGAAGGAACAGTGATATATTTCCAAGTCAGGATTATGAGTTACTTGAAGGGGAACTTCCAGGTGGTGGCGTTCCCATCTTTCTGCTGCCTTTGTCCTTCTAGATGGTAGCAGTTGTGGGTTTGGATGGTGCTGCCTAAGGAGCCTCGGTGAGCATCTGCAGTGCATCTTTTAGATGGTACACACTGCTGCCACTGTGTGTCGGTGGTGGAGGGAGTGAATGTTTGTGGATGTGGTGCCAATCAAGCGGGCTGCTTTGTCCTGGGCGGTGTCAAGCTTCTTGAGTGTTGTTGGAGCTGCACTCATCCAGGCAAGTGGAGAGTCTTCCATCACACTCCTGACTTGTGCCTTGTAGATGGTGGACAGGCTTTGGGGAGTCTGGAGGTGAGTTACTCATCGTAGGATTCCTAGCCTCTGACCTGCTCTTGTAGCCACAGTATTTATATGGCTGGTCTACAGGTTCAAGAAGTCAGCTAACCACCACCTTCTCAAGGGCATTTAGGGATGGGCAATCAATGCTGGTCTAGGCAGAAACGTCCACATCACATGATGAATGAAAAAAATGGCTATCCAGCATAATCCCACTTTCTAGCTCTTGGTGTGTAGACCAGTGGGTTACAGAATTACAAGTGCATATCCAGGTATTACTTAAAATGTGATGAGGATTTCTGCTTCTACTGCCTTTCCAGGCAGTGAGTTCCAGAAACTTATCACTCTCCGGGTGAAAATATTTCTCCTCAACGCCCCTCTATTCCCTCTACCCCTTATGATCTTCTGGTCCATTACTTTAAATCCAAGCCTTTGGTTATTAACCTCTCTGCTAACAGAAACAAGTCCTTCCTATCCACTCTACGTCCCACATAATTTGATGCACCTCAGTTAAAGCTCCCATCAGCCTCCTCTCTTCCAAAGAGAGCAACTCTAGCCTATTGAAACTTTCACCATTGCTTAAATTCTCCATTCCTGGTAACATCTGCGCTTACTCGGCCAGCTAGAGTTAAGTTTGGAATAAAGCTAAATGTGAGACATGGATCTTCATTAAAGTATTTAAACTTGGGACCTGCCTCCAGGGACCAAGTTATTCACCAGCCATCGACACTGTCTCAGTGGGAATGTTGGATGTCGGTTGGGATCAAGTTCCTATTTTTTATTTTAAAGCCCTCATCCTGCCTACCCCACTCCAATACCTCTTCCCACTGCCTGTCCTGAGAATAAAAGAGCTCCATTGTGTTTCAGGTCCATCTTCAGAACTGCCCTCCCTGCCCATAGCCTCTTATACTGTTTCAATGAAGCTCCAACAAGCTTGAGGAAGAACACCTATTCTTTTGCTTAGGTACTTAACCTTCTGGCCTCAACATAGAGCTCGTCAAGTTTATATCATAACCACCATTTCCATTTCCTCGGACAGCAGGTGTTGGCAGTGGATCTGTGCTTACACTTCCTCTGGACCCCATATTTTGTTCCTTTCCTTGTCCCTTTAACACCCTCCTTTTTGCTTTGCATTGTCATCCTTTATGGTCATTTAAAATTCCTACTGGCATCTAAAAAGATGACCAAATCTTGCAATTGATAGAATCCCCACTATTAATGTTAGCAGAAAGTGTAATAAAACAGAAAGATGATAGACTGGCAACCAAAAATTAATTATTCGGAACCAGCTACTCTCATTTCAAGGGCTAATTGTGTTTCAATCTTCAACGGCAGTATATGAACTTTCCAAAATGGCACTCAAGAAGTTTCAATTATATATTTAAAATTGCCAGGAGTGTAAATTATTCCTTCTTAATGATGATTTTCATATATCATGCAGACAATCCAGTTTGATGTTAGACGACCTTCCCGGAAAATACATTACCACACTTTGCCATATTCACTGAGGCAGACTATAACACATATTTTTGTTTCCATCATCAAGGTGTTTATCTAATGAATTTGTCCAGCTTTGGAAATTTTCCAAATATATATAAAATTGTATAATTTATTTTAACATAAGAATGCTGCTATATAAAACACATTGCTCAGCCTAGTATTCAAATAGCCATTTGGTAGTACAAAACTTGAGTATTGCTGAAAAAAACATTTATGTTATCAAAGCTTTTCTTCTTGCACTCATCAGAATAGCTTGCAAAAAATTACTAACTGCAATGGGGGATCAGCAATTTATACTGCATGAGAAGAGAGTGCTGATTGGTTGGCAAGTGGTCTCTGATTGGTGGAGGCATTGCCATGGGGAATGCAGCATGGAACAGCTATCTGTCCAGCTTTGTTCAAATTCAAACCGGGAAGGTCGATTCTGATTGGTCAAGGCATTGTCCTGGGGAATGAACCAGGGAATGACCGTTCCCTAAGCTTTTGTTTAGTTGGAAAAGCCACAATGTGTGGACATGCCCCTTCTGTCTGCAAAGGACAGGGCCCTGTATGTGAATATATGTAGCTTCCAGCATGCGTAAGTGAGCCACAGTGAGCCTGGCTGATAAATTTAAATTGGTTTTCAGTGTAATTCTTAGCACAATTAGGATTGTTTAGCAGGTGTTGTCCAATCACAGGATCATATTTACTTTTGGACACTTTTGAGTTTTGCAAGCACGGCCTTCTTGTGTACAGTCAGTACTTTGCCTATTGCGAACAGCTGAAGGCACGTGCTGTTTGATATGATCTGCCACTTGTTGAGATGTACGGCTTATATACCTGGCATGATGGCACCTGGCCTAGTGTGATGCCAGGTATATAGGTCCTACATCCCAACGATTGGCAGACCATATCAAACAGCATATCCCATCAGCTGTTTGCAACAGGCAAAGTACTGGCTGTACCCAACTAGCCTGTGTTTGCGAAACTCAAAACATAATTTCCAGCATTAATGTGATCCTGTGATTGGACAACACCTGCTAAGCAATCTGATTATGCTAAGAATTACACTGAAAACCAATTTAAGGCTGTCAATCGGCTCATGGTGTGGCTCACTTACGCATGCTAGAAGCCATATATATTCACACATAGGGCCATGTGCTTTGCAGACAGAAAGAACATGTCCACACATTTCACCTTTTTTCAACTGAACAAAAACTTAGGGAATAGTCATTCCGTGGAGCCTCAGAGTAAAGGGAAGACCTTTTAGAACAGAGATGAGGAAAAACTTCTTTAGCCAGAGAGTGGTGAATCTATGGAATTCATTGCCACAGAAGGCTGTGGAGGCCAGGTCATTGAGTGCATTTAAGACCGAGATAGATAGTTTCTTGATTGGTAATGGGATCAAAGGTTACAGGGAGAAGGTGGGAGAATGGAGTTGAGAAACTTATCAGCCATGATTGAATGATGGAGCAGACTCGATGGGCCGATTGGCCTAATTTCTGCTCCTATGTCTTATGGTCTATTCCTCAGGGCAATGCCTTGACCAGAGTTGACCTGCCCAATTTGAATTTGAACAAAGCTGGGCAGTTAACTGTTCCATGCTGCATTCTCCACGGCAATGCCTCCACAAATCAGAGTCCACTTGCCAACCAATCAACATTCTCTTCTCATGAAGTATAAATTGCTGTTCCCCCATTACTGTTGGTAATTTTTTGCGAGCTATCCTGATGAGTGCCAAACAAAAAGCTTAAATAGCATGTCTCTTTTCTCAGCAATTACCTGGTATTCCTGCTCTACAACTGCTGGATGAGATTACATTATACCATTCTATATTTTGCTTCTCTTTGCATAATGAGAACCATCTACTTCTAGACAAAATTAAATTAAAATTGATATCTTTTCATTGGACTTTCAGGAGAAGTTTTCCCTACAACTGATGTAATGCTTCACATTGCCAAAGACAATAGTTGGGATTTTCAGTGCCTGCCAGCGTCGGGCGTGTTCGGTGGCGTGAGTGGACAATACGGCGCAATTGGTTTCACGACGGCGTGAAACCAGTTTGTGATCGTCCGCTTAGGGCCCGCTGATGGTGGGCTGCATTTCCTGCCATCGGACATCGGAAACCTTATTGTAATACATCAGCATATCATTATAAGGCCAGTCTGCCAGGCTCGTTCCCTCCCCCCCCACCCCACCCTCGCTGGATCGTCCACCCATGTCGGTGGGAAAACACACCAACGTGTTTCACAACAGCCATAAGTGGCGTGCACCTGGCGGGCTGCACTTCACTCGGGACTTCAAGGTTTATTTGCCTACCTTGCTTTGGGCAGCACTCACAGTCATCAGTGCCAGGCTTCACAGACTGCACCACATCACTTTTAGGGAGGCTCATGGGTAGATCTCTACCTATCAGATCAGCCATATGTGGTTGGCTTTTCAATGGCTGCAGGGCAAAGTCTTGCTTGGGGATGGGGGAGAAGTGGCCTCAGGCAAGGAAAGAGGCTGCAGAATGAAAGATGTCCTGGGGATGGAGGGTATCCCAGGGTGTGTGTTGATCTGTGTAAGTGGCCTGAAGATGGTGAGGGCTGAGGAGGCAGCCTCCAGAGGAGATGAGGCCAGATGGACATGTGAGGGTATGTGTTAGAGAGTGAGTGGTGATGTCCCTCGAGCTGGCAGTGAGTGAGATACCAGTGAATGTGTGATTGGTTTGAGTGTGTGAGTTTAGAGTGCTGGGATGGTTACCATATCCTGGCTGCACAGATGAGATCATTCATCCTCTACCTGCATTGGGTGGCCAACCTCTTCTGTGCAACATTGGCACTGACCACTGCTGCCACCACCTGCCATGCTGGATTGGTGATGCCACTGCCTGTCCTGTGGCCAGAGTAGGGGTAGAGGACATCACGGTGGGCTTCCACGGCATCCAAAACGCATTCCAATGATGCGTCCTTAAATCTGGGGGCTGCAGTCTTTTTGCCTTTCGTGGACATCTTCCCTGCAGTAATCGTGGGCTGGAAGCACTGAGATGCTCTGCACACAGCTGGACTTTAAGTATGGTGCCCGGCGTGATGAAGCGGCGAGATGATGATGGGCGGGTGAATGAGAGCCCACCTGCCACCGAAACCGCGTGTTTCCCGGGAATGCATAAATAATGTGGCGGGATTGGGGCAATATGGCGTGAAAACCTGACATTGCAGCCGGTGGGTAAAACGTTGTTTTACCCGCCTGCTACCGCATTTTGGGGACGATTCCACCCAATCTGTTTCAGCAGTTCATGTAAAAAAACGGACAGTCAAGTAAAGTGTAGGAAATATTAAAGCTTGTGAGATTTTGTTAGAGAAAAACCTCAATGGTTAAAATAACTTTCATTTCTAAATGGAATATTACTACGATTGATTTTAAATTGCAACATTAAATTCTAAAATCAGGTCACAGTTACCTCCTATGTGTTTTTTCATTTATTTAATTATAGAGGGTGGAGGTACTTGTGTAACAAGTAAACAGGCGCTTTGGTCACAGCAAGAATAATTTGTAAAAATACTAAACTATTACATCATGTTCTTGGATCTCCACCAGTTGGTTCAGATTATTAGTGGCACTTCATAGTCATTAAATTAGAATTTTCTTTTCAGAAAATGTCTTACAAAACTTCAATGATGAAAGATGCATGAGTTCCAATTTTATTTGGAGGTAGAGTCTTTTTTTAATTAGGATACCAAGATGAACGGTAAAGTGTCACCACACTGCCGAATATCATCCATTTTGAAAAGAGGAGAGATAAGGTAAATTAGGAAATAGTAATTAAATGATGACATGTTTGGATTTTAAAATACTGTAGATTGTAAAATGAAGGAATATCTGAGGTTGCTAAAGAGTTCCATAATTATAAGGTCCTGGGAAAAAGAAAGAGTTGAATTTGAGAATGTAATAAGCCAAGTGCAAAGCAGGGAGGATTTCAGAGAAGTGAAAGAGCATGTATGGTAGCAAGTTGTATTTTGGTATTGATATATCAAAAACTCTGAATAAAGACATAAATCTATTGTAATGTAACTGATGACAAAAAAGTAACTTTATTGTTGTATGAGCTTGATTATCTCTGTATTGCTGAAGCAAAATTAAAACAATAGTTTTTTTTAAATTAATCTTTGGGGTGTGGTTTGCACTGATAAAGCTGGTGTTTATGGTCCATCCCTCATTATTTGCAAGAAAGTGGTGTTAAGGTTTCATCTTGCATTGCTGCAGCCTGTGCAGTGAACTCCCACAGGGAGTTTGAGGAATTTGATCTTGTGGCAATGAATGAACAGTGGTATATGTTCAAGTTGGGATTTTCCTGACTTGGAGGGGAACTTGGATATTACAGTGTCCTTGTCCTTCTAGGTGGTGGAGGCCACAGGTTTGGGAGGTATTGCAGAATAAGCCTCAGCGAGTTGCTCCAAACAGTATATACTCAGTACTCAGTTTAGTTGAAATATGAGAATGAAAAACTGAATTAATAGCATCATTTTTAATCTAGGCTAACAGTCTTGCGGGCAAGGGTTTTAAGGTGGACAAGAATCCATCTGGACCTTTGCAGTGCGTGGCCCATGAGATTTTAAATCTGAAGCCTCATCTGCACAAGTCACATCAGTGTCCCAGCCAATACTGGTAGGAAGCAGCAGTTGAGCATCAGGTTTGTGTCAAATGTCAAGTGGCAAGAGGTCCCCAGCACTCAGGTTAGTGGTTGGTAAGGAGAACCAGGATGGCCTCATAATGAGGGCAAGCCTGGAGCAAGGAAAAATGAAACTTTTCTTGTGGGGCCTGGAGAATGAAGGAAAAGGAAAGTTAGAAAAATGGAAAACTATTGGGCCTCTTCTGGCTCTGGCTCTTTTTCCTGATAGGTCAGTTTGACAGGAAATCTCTATGGGCAGAATTTTCCCCCCATCTGGGGGGGAAGTTGAAGAGTGGGCGCACGGAGGTGCACCTCCGATCAGCACCCCCAATCGGGGGAGCGCCGCCATTTTACGTGGGTGGGCCAATTATGGCCCACCCAGCGTGATATCCGCACGGAAGCGCTATGGTCTCCCTGTGCGGGCGGTGGGGGCGGAGGGGGCGGGGTGGGGGGGGTGATTCCCTAAACCCGAGAGTGCGCTCTTTCACACGAAAGAGCACACTCATCTCCCTGGGGCTAGGTGCTGCCTCAGGGAGATTGGCTCTACAATAAAAAATATTATAAGTAGAAAAAAAATTCCCTGAAATGTCCCCTCATGTGACACTGTCACATGAGTTGGGACATGTCCATAACCTTTAAAAGCACTTTTAATTAAATTTTAAAACACCTACATGAAACCTCAACCCGCCTGTGGATGAGGTTTCATGCTTTTTCTAATGCCCGCCAGGGCTCCTGGCCTGCCCGCCAACCTTAAGGTCAGACGGGCAGGTCCATTAATTACTTAAATGACTCTGTCAATGGCCTCAATTGGCCATTGGCAGGTTGGCAGGCGCACAGCTGATTTTGCCGAGCCCCCACCTACCTGAAAATTTAAATGGGGCGCAGTGACGTCTGGAGTTCCGTCTTATGTCACCGCGTGTCATTTTACGCGTCGGCAAGTGGGCCCTGCTCCCCCGCCTGCTCGCCGATGGGAAAATCCTGGCCAATGAGTTCCCTGCACAGGCTTCCATGATGTCATAATTAAAGAAGGACCCTTGGGTGGATGTCCTTCTCGCCTACTCAGAAGAGCAGATTAAAATTGTACCCACAGAAAGACAGCAAGGTTTCAACAAATAAGGCTCACAGACAATTTTAACTGGTGGATCTAACCAGCAGCCAGGGTTAAGATGGACCTGAACATGTTCATTCTTCATGCCATTATTTGTAGTAGCTCAATATCCCAGCAGTGATAGCACAAAACTTGACAGGATTTCCTCATTTTAATATATGCCAGTCACATGTATGTTGCTGTTTCCCAGAGACGTGTTAACAATAATTACTGATTATGAATATCTATCTGCAATAGTGCCAGTCTTTAATTGTTACACATAAACACTGTTCATAGCATATCAATTCTTCATGCAGCAGGCTGAAGCCCCCACCCCACCCCCACCAACAAGTCAGGTCAACAGGGTTCATTCTAAAGCTTGCAATCATAAAGTTTCCAAGGTTTGATAAATTACGCATCATGCTCTCTTCATCTGCTGACTAAATGGAACTTATTTGCATATTTATGATTTTCTTTTTGTCAAGGAGGCAGACTTCAATGCCTTGGTTAGAATGATAAGCTACATGTTAATTGATATATGGAAATTGGTTCTGACTTTTTGAGGTTACTTGTTACAAAAAGCATGTGAATAGCATATAAAAAGTAGGAAATACATTCTGTCAATTAAGGCTTGACTATGCAGGCGGAATTAACACGGAGTAAACTTATCTCAAGAAGCACAGCAACAAGAAGCCCAGTATGCAAAGTGGCATATTGAACGCTTCACAGTCTATTCCAAGTCTTATGTCAAATGATCTTTGAATTAATAATATGATGGTCCTAAAAGCCATCCACTTTCTGCACTATTCAGAAGAGTTACCCACAGAAATACTACACGTAAAGTATAATATGCAAATTTAAAATCCTAGTTATGAAGGTTTAAATCAAACACAAAGTTAAACACTTAACAGAAGAATGCATTTGATTATTACCTTTTTTTATTACTTACCTTGCCGACATACACTTTCATCTATAATGTCCTCCCTTAGTTTAGAGAGAAAATTATAAATAACCTGACAATTCAGAACATACCATAGCACCTGCTATATTCAACCTCTACTCAATATACCTGCTGCTCCTTAAATTCTTTTAACTTTAACTGAATTGCAATTGATTCTATAGCACACAAAGCGAATTGAAGTTTGATCATTTACTTTGTGTTCTTACACTTATTTTGTGTTGTCGGATTTAACTGTTGAGAAAATGAAACACAGGTGTTCAAAATTATGTGGAGTTTTGATCAAGTTGAAGAAGAGAAACTGTTTCCACTGGCAGCAGGGCTGGTAACTGATTTAACAGAATTGGCAAAAAGGTCAGGGGGAAGATGAAGAGCTTTTTTTTACCTAGTATTTCTAATCTAGATTGCATTAATTTCAAGGGTAATGGAAATAGATTCAATGGTAACTTTCAACAGTAAATTAGATATATACATAAAGGAGAAATTTTTAGGGTTATAGGGAAAGAGCAACTTCAGGAGAGTTGGATAACTCTCTAAAGTGCTGGAACAGGCATAGGGGGCTGACTGGCCTCATTCTGTGTATTTGATGCTATAATTAACCTGTATATCTGTATGTCATTAAATCTTGTTTCTGTCTACTTTGATCTCCTGACATTCTATCCCCATCTATAGTTCTTCATCTAAAACCCAAACCCACAACTAACACCAACTTTCCAATTTTTCACTGATAAGTAAAACAGAGATAGGGATTAGCGTGCATTCACTCTGTTGTTCTGATTGCTTGGCCCAGCTCTCTGAATTACATGCCTTTGACCTCCTGTATGCAAAACAAATCTCTTGCTAATTTAGGGAAACTATAGAAGAGGCAACACTACGCATACTTAATAATTCATTAGAAAAAAGTGTATTGTCACAGGACTGGCAGATGGCTAATGCAATTCCTATATTTAAGAAGGGGGACAGAACATCTCCAGAGAATAATAGATCAGACAGCTTAACATAAGTGGCGGAAAAATTAGTGCAATCCCTACCAAAGGAGAGAATAGAAGATAGAAGAACTTTGAAACAAAAAATATAATCATGAATAGTCAGCATGAATTTCAAAAGGGAAAGTTACTAAACGTTGTGACACAGGTTAGCAAGGCCATTGAAAAAACAAGCACGAGGTGCTGAATTTTATGTGCCCTCGGCGGGAATGTTTCCTCTGGTGGGGGAAGTTGGTGCACATAAAATTGGGTGGCCGTTCATCCCACCACCTTCCTGCAACACCCCAGAGCTCATCCCCATAATCCAGGGGGGAGGGAGGGTGGCAGGCACCGAAATCAGCAGCAATATTAAAATAAGGAATTAAGGGTCAATTAAGCATGTTATCAAACCATAATACATTTGGTGTAGGCAACAGGGCGGGAGCGGGAGGCCCGATTTTTAACCTGATATGGTCAAAGGGCAGGAAGGAAGGTGGGGGGGTCGCTCATTGGGGCTTCCCTTTGGCAATCGAGGGGCAGCCCCCCTTAGTCTGAATCCCCCCCCCTTTCACTCTTACCTGCTCCTTCTCCTAAGCCCACCCTCTCCGCCCTACTGGTTCAGTCCCTAACCCCTTCCAACCCAAGACCCGAGACTTACCTACTTTGGGGATCCTAAGACTTGGGCTCCACTCCTCACCTGAATTCCTGGCAGCACCACTGATGCTTTCCTGATGGAACAGGCACTGATGGAGCTGCTGACCAACCTGATTGAGGGATAAGAAGTCCCACTCAGCCCTGGTTAATGAGCCCCGTAGTACTTTATGACTGCGGATCTGCTTGGCTGGTAGCTGACCGTGCTGTCCGCCACCCCCATCTCGCCTGCCACTGCCCACCCTGTTTCACCACCTGCATTATTCAGCCCTAGGCTTTACTTCTAGAAGGAGAGAATTGAAAAGTAGGGAAGTTATGCTAAACCTGTATAAAACCTTGGATAAAGCTGACTAAACCTCAGTACTGCATGAAGTTCTGGTCACTATATTGTAAAAAGTTTATAGAAGCACTGGAGAGGGTGGGCCTCCGATGCTGCTGCCAGCCCAAACAGATGGCCAGCAGCTCTGAAGCCTCGGCAGTCACACCAGGAGAGACCGCTAGCTGATCAAGAGAGTGGCTCAGCATGGAGGTGCACTGGGAGGGGTAAGGGTGATGATGGTGTATTGGAAATGTCACTGGACTAGTAATCCAGAAGCCCACCTGGGAGCATAAGTTCAAATCTTACCAAAGCAACTGGTGGAACTTAAACTAATTTTAAAATATCTGGAATTCAAAACTAGTCTTAATAATTATAACCATGAAATTGTTGCAAAAGCCCACCTGTAGGAGAAGGAAATCAGAAGTCCTGGCCTGGTCTGGCCTACATGTGACTTGCCCACAGAAATGTGTTTGGCTGTTAACTGCTGTCAAGGGCAATTAGAGATGGCCTTTTCTGCAGCAGTTTCCACTTTGAGGGGATGGAACAGCTCCTGGAACTATTCGGACTACCACATGGAGACCACCTCCATTAATCTGGCAACCTCCATATGTGGTGGTGGGGCACTTCACCTCCAGCAAGATGCTGACTATCCTCTATATAACCCCAAATTGGGCCTTAAATATGCAGATTGGCTAAGAAACTTCCCCAGTGTTGGGAATGCATTGGGAAGCCATTCCAACGCAGTTCCTCCCCTTATTTTCGTGCCTACCATCCTCCAATCCTGGGAAAATTCAGTCCCTTGTGTCTATTAATCTCTTTAACTTGATAACTCTTAAACTTTCCAGACGTTCGTTAAGTAACATCAAGTCTGTTGATTCTAACTTTCCACCTGCTGATCTCACCACTGGAAATGGGTCTGATTCTCCTTTCCACCTGATCAAGTAACATTAGTGCCATGTCCTGAGTTCCCTAAAACAATTTGCCAATCAACCCTTATCTCAGATCAAGGTAATTCTACTAATCTCCTCGGCTTTTCCTCAGCTTGAATCCCAAGTTCTTATAACACATCTTTTTCTTTAAACCTTGATGTTTCTGGTCACTATCTTTTATCTGTAGAAAATATTGCAGCAAAACACATTCTATGAACTATGATGTGGCAGTGAATTGGAATGCTCTTTGAAGATACTTTCATACCTTTCCCTAGTGCAGCCACTACTTTCCTCACTCTGACCTGATCCTTTTATTGGTAACAGTGAAGAAACTAATGGTATTCTAGCTCACCCTCGTTATCAAACCCTGTACATGATGTTGGTTCAATCAAGCCCAGTGTTCTGCTGTCTCATAAAAAATGTCTAGCACCTTTAGATCAATATGAATTATCCTGACACAACGTTATTTCTGTTTGCAACTTTCGTTCATCTATAATTAGGCTTCTAAACACAACTTGAGTGAAAGGAATTGTCAACTGCTGTCATTCTATGCTTCAGTAACCACTGTTTATTTATGCTTTGTCAAAACTGCCTCTGGTACCTGCTATAAAACCAACTTTCAGTCTTTCTACTCTCCTGGTGGCACACTTGACAGCTTTTCCAAATAGGAAACTGATCCTTTGACTCATCGGGGAAATTTTAACTTGCAAGGGAGGGGATTGGGGGGAAGTTCATTGTATGCAGGGGGTTAAAGAAGCAAAAAATGTAGGAGTGTCAGGGCCCTTGGCAGGAAGACAATGACTTATACGTTTAACTGGGTCCCTTTTCTAAGTGCACAAGAAACCCCTGTGGACCTGAGATTTAAATTCACAAAGAGCCAGTTGACTGCAGCTTTAACACTTGATTCTGGCTTTAACTTTCAGTGCACAGGTTTCCCAGTCTGTTTTAAACTCGGCAGGTTCAACAAAACACAAGCGCCACAATTTGAAGTTCTTGATTTTGTTATAAAACCATGTTTTACATCAAACATGACTTAATTTATTGTGGGCTGAAACCCCATGATAAGCTTAAAGGCCAGGATTTTCCCGTCAGCGAGGGGGGAGCAGGCCCTGCTCGCCAATGCATAAAATGACGCAGGATGACGTCGGATGGAACTCCTGACGTCACCCTGCCCTATTTAAATTTTCAGGTAGGCGGGGGCTCAGCAAAATCAGCTGTGCACCCACCGACCTGTGAGGCCATTGACAGTCATTTAAGCAATTAATGAACCTGCCTGTCCAACCTTAAGGTTGGCGGGCAGGCCAAGAGCCTCGGCGGGCTTCAGAAAAAGCATGAAACCTCATCCACGGGCAGGATGAGGTTTCATGTAGGTTTTTAAAAATGTAATTAAAGTCTATTAAAAGTGATGGATATGTCCCAACTCATGTGACAGTGTCACATGAGTGGACATGTCAGGGAATTTCTTTTTTCTATTTTTAATATTTTTTAATGTACAGCCGATTTCCCTGAGGCAGCACTTAGTCCCAGGGAGATGAGTGCACTCTTTCATGCGCATGCGCAAAAGAGCACACTCTCGGCTCAGGGAATTCCCTCCGGCCCGCGCAGGGAGCGCATAGCGCTTCCGAGTGGACATCATGCTGGGCGGGCCTTAATTGGCTGGCCCACATAAAATGGCGGCACGCCCCTGATTGGGGGTGCTGATCGGAGGTACGCGCTCGCTCTTCAACTTCCCCGCCGTCGGGGGGGGAAATTTTGTCCAAAAAGACTGAACAACAGCATTTTATAGACTCAAACAGCAACTCCTAACTTGGCCGTACATTCACATAGCTGTAATCTACAAATTACAAAGTCTGGAGCCAGACCGTCTAGAAGTGGCCCACCAGAGGCAGTCAACTTAGACAGGTGTGAATAACTCATCTCCTATATATTTACAAAACATCAGGATATAAACTGTGTATTCAGATGGGTGTGAACCAAGCCATTAGACTCAATCACTTTGGACGATAGACCCAACCTGAGGAAGGAACTGCACTGGCCATATAACCTAATCATCTTGTTATGAAGTGGCAGATGAAGTGTGCCAGGCGGACCAAATCCACAAGGGAAACTTGGCCGCGCTATCACAACAGTTTTGCAATTTATATTTATTACAAGAAATGTGGGCACTAAATTCAGAAGTAATGGGCTGTATCTTGCATTCAGGCCCGCTCTCCAATGTGTAAAATGACATGGGGTGACGTCGGGCGGGCGTCCAGACGTCATTTACATTTTCAGGTCGGTGCACGCAGAGCCGGGTCGGCTGCGCACCCGCCAACCTGTCAACAGCCACTTAAGGCCATTAATAAAGTAATTGGGTTAATGAATGGACCTGCCCGTCCAACCTTAAGGTTGGCGGGCAGGCTGGGAACCCAGGCGGGCTTCTGCAAAAACATGAAACCTCATCCACGAGTGGGGTGAGGTTTCATGATGGATTTTGAATGTTTACAAAATGTTGAAATAAAATAAATTGACATGTCCCAGCTCATGTGACAGTGTCACATGAGGGGACATGTCAAGAATTATTTTTTCACACTTCTAAAAAGTTTTGAAACTTCCAGTGATCTCCCTGAGGCAGCACTTCATGGCATGTGTGAAGGAGCACACTTCCCTAGCTCAGGGAATCCCCACCCCCCCTACCCGCACAGAGAGTGCACAGCGCTTCCAAGTAGACAGCATGCTGGGCGGGCCTTAATTGGTGATTAAAATTAATTAAAATGGTGGCACGCCCCCGACCGGGGGCACTAATCAGGAACGCACCTGCACATGGCCGTACCTGCACATCCCCCCTGATGGGGGGAAAATGTTGCCCAATGAGTCTACCAAGACCTTTAGAGATTTTAAAAATTAAATTAGAGTAATTATTACAAAATAAATCTCAAGTAGATTTCAAAGTAGATTTCAAACACATACATAAGATTACAAATGACTTACTGCAATAGCAACTCCTAAAACTCCTAATTAATCTGACTCACAGTTATACACCCCCTTTAAGGCAACAGTCCAAAACAGAGTTAAGATTTAAAACAAAACCAGCAAGTTAACACAGTACCCACTTGATAATGAAATTCAAAATGTCTTCCCCAACTTCAGTTACTTTACATAGCAGGCTTATGCACAAATGGCTGGAGGCTCCTTGAAGGCTGTTTCACACACTCCTGTTAGATCTTACATGGCTCAATCCTCACATTGCCTTTCATTTTCCTTTATATATGTTTCTATCTCTTCAATACGTAAATTCTATTGTTCCATATGTATTTGAAACTGTATCTTCCTCATAATATAAAAACTTTCATGTTGCCAATATTATCAGTAATCTTTGGAAAACATAAACATACTCCTTAGCCTTGCTTATCTGGCTAGTTGTAAACAGGCTAACATCCCTTTGAAATCCAAACAGTCCCTTCATTTATCTAAAAAAAATGCAAATTCCCTTCACACCTTCCATGCTGAGCCAGCATCCATGTTTACTCATTAGAAGTTCAAGCACATTTCTACACCTTGCTTCGTTTGATAATTTCAAACTTGCATTCTACTTGACACCAAATGTAATTAAATAAAACAGACAAAACCAACTATACTTACATCCATAAACCCACTTCACAATAAACCAGAAAATTATTCTGAAATTATTATATTTTGGAACAGTTTAAGCACAGGTCTTGGAACCAGCTTACTAGGACCATGGGCAGGACATTCCCCTCGTCGGGTGCAGTGGCCGGGCCCGGGAGCGGCCGTGAAATGGACCGCCGCACATGACTGGGCTCTGATCGCGATTTCATGCTGGCTGGCCATTCAATGCTAAGAGCCTCAGTGCTGCCGGAGTGGGGGTGGGAGGAGCACGAGTGCTGAAGTCTTCGCAAGCGTGGGGGAGTGCACACTGAAAGCCCCCTGAAGGCACAGAGCTGCCTCAAGGAGCTGAAGAATTTTAAAATGTAAAATAAACATTTTACAAATGATATATATCATGTCCCCACATGTGACTCAGTCACATGAAAAGGGACATGTTATCAATAATGGAAAAAAATATATAATTTTTTTTAGTAACAGTTGGAAACCTTATACTGCCCATGGATGAGATTTCATAAAAAACTAAAAAACTCAAAGGCCGGCTGGCCTATTTGCCCACCTGCCAATTGAACAGGTGAGCAGGCAGCAAAAAATGCAACTTAATTACTTGTTTAAAGGCCTTAAAAGGCCTCTTAATTGTTGGCAGGCACACTGCCACCTCTTGCAAGCACCCTCCGGCCAAAAGATCACACGCTATTTCATGCCCATTTGGGTTGGGCATGCGCCTGCCCGCGGGATGAAAAATTCTGCCCCATGTTTCGGTAACTGGCCAGTTTGTGAGAGGAGTTCATGTGTTGAGCAAGCTAAACCTTTTTGTATTTTAAGAAACTGCTTCTTTCTGGGCCAATAAGAGGTAAGCCAGAAGAACCCTGAGTTGCCACTCTTGCTCTCTAGCCATCCTGCAAGCTTGTGCCCTGCCTGTTTTTTTGACAAGCTACATGCCAAAGGCAGCATCTTAAATACTAACCCAGCAGCTTCTGACTCCAGAAGAAAATACAGGAATTGTCCACCAGCATCTTTAAATAACCACAATTCAGAATCCAGGAAGATCATTGAGCCCAGTCTTGAAACCATCCAAGCCATCAAGGACATTATTGAAATACTTTTTTTATGTTCACCCAAAAGTGCTTGGTATTCCTGCTTGGTTTGATCTTTGAACATTTTAGGATCTTTTAGATCTTCCTGATCCCATTTTGAACGGGTCTTATTTAATTCTATAATAAAAGCAAAACACTGCGGAGGCTGGAAATCTGAAACAAAAACAAAAACTGCTGGGAAAACTCAGCATCTGTGGAGAGAAATATAAGGCCACAGTTTCAAGTCTGTGGAGAGAAATATAAGGCCACAACATCTGTGGAGAGAAATATAAGGCCACAGTTTCAAGTCCGTATGACTCTTCTTCAGAACTAAAGAGAAGTAAAAATGTGGTGAAATATATATCCTGACTTTGTTATCAAATCTGCCGACAAGGGTGGTGCAGAAGCAATTGCATTCGCTGCTCCCAATGTGGTTTCCTCTATATTGGAGAGACCAAATGCAGACTGGGTGACCGCTTTGTGGAACACCTTCCGTCTGTCTGCAAGCATGACCCAGACCTCCCTGTTGCTTGCCATTTCAACACTCCACCCTGCTCTCATGCCCACATGTCCATCCTTGGCCTGCTGCATTGTTCCAGCGAAGCTCAACGCAAACTAGAGGAACAGCACCTCATCTTCCGATTGGGCACTTTACAGCCTTCCAGGCTTAACATTGAGTTTAACAACTTCAGATCATTAACTCTCTCCTCTATCCTCACCCCTTTTTGATCCCCTTTTTCCAAATATTTATTTATTTATTTTTTATTTACATATATATATATATTTTCCCACCTATTTCTATTATTATTTTTAAAATTTATTTCCATTCATTGTTTCATCCTGACCTTTTAGCCTATTTTGATCTTTTCTCCCACACCGTCCCCTCCTCCACCCCACCCCCACTAGGGCCATCTCTCACTTGCTAATTCTGCTTTCGACTCTTAATGCCACCATTAGCATCTCCTTTAGCCAGTATCACCACCATCAGCATCCCTTCGACCCTTTGTTTATGGCATCTTTCGCAATCTCTCCTTTGCCTCCACCTATCACTGGTTTTCTATCCAGCTTCACCTGTCCCACCCCTCCCCCCACCTTAAACAATGGCCTGAATTTTCCTGTCGGCGATTTGGGTGGGGGGGGGGTCCCGCTCGCTGACGGGGAAATGACGCGGGATGATGTCAGGAGGAACCCCCGACATCATCCCGGTCCATTTACATCTTTAGGAAGGCGGGCGGACATCGAAATCAGCCGATTGAGGCCAGTGACAGGTTAATTAAGATAATTAAAGACCTGCCCGTCCAACCTTAAGGCTGGTGAGCAAGCCAGGAGCCCCAGTGGGCTTCTGATAATACATGAAACCTCATCCACTGGCGTGATGAGGTTTCATGTCCGTTTTCAAAAACTTTAATAAATTTTATGTGATATTTATTAACATGTCCCATCTCGTGTGACATTGTCACATGAGGGGGACATGTTAATTTCTTTTTTATTTTTCTATTTTTTAACTTTGTAACACTTTCACTGATCCCCCTGAGACAGCACTTAGTCTCAGGGAGCAGTGCGGTCTTTTGTGCGCATGCGTGAAAGCGTGCACTTTGACAGATGGGGAATTCCTCCCCCCGCCACCCCCCACAGGAAGCGCATAGCCCCTCCCATTGGGCAAACCGCTGGGCAGGCCTTAATTGGCCCACCCACTTAAAATGGTGGCGGGGCCCACTTCGGCGGCGGAGTTCGGCTGCCCGCCCGCCACCGAGTCGGTGGGGCCGCCCACCAACCGAGGGCAAAATTCTGCCTTATATATATTTCACCACATTTTTACTTCTTTTTAGTTCTGAAAAAGAGTCATATGGACTTGGAACATTGGCTCTGTCTTTCTCTCCACAGATGCTGAGTTTTTCCAGCAATTTTTGTTTTTGTTTCTGATTTAATTTTTCTTTTCCTTTCCAATACTTCGACTCTTCCACACACATCACAAACACATCTTCCCAATCAGTTTGGGGTTTTAAAAGGCCTTTTGTTAACTGTCCACTTGCCTGGATTACTGACGCTATATTTCATGTATCTCAACACAGGCCAGCACTTTTGGTTGTCATGTATCAGTTACACTTTGGGGTCACTTTGAGGCCTCAGTCTTCCCTTTTGAAAAACTTCACTTGGCAATTCTGCAGGCCCTTGTACAGTCATTACTGAGGTGGATACATCTGTTTTTTTTCTTTTGAATCAATTTTTGGCTCAACTGGATCGCAAATAGGCTCCTTGTTTTCACTCACACAAGCAACTTCAGAATAATTGATTCCTGGGATGGCAGGATTATCATTTGAGGAGATATTGGGCCGACTAGGCCTGTATTCGCTGGAGTTTAGAAGAATGAGAGGGTATCTCATCAAGACATATAAAATTCTGACAGGGCTGGACAGACTGGATGCAGGAATGATGTTTCCTCTGGCTTGGAGGGTCGAGATCAAACACTCACAATTTCAGGATGTGGGGTAGGCTATTTAGCACTGAGATGAGGAGAAACTTCTTCACTCAGAGGGTGGTGAAACTATGGAATTCTCTACCACAGAGGGCTGTGGAGGCCAAGTCACTGAATATATTTAAGAAGGAAATAGATAGATTTCTAGACTCTTAAGGCGTCGGGGGTATGGGGAGAGTGCGGGAGTATGGCATTGAGATCGAGGATTAACCATGATCATACTGAATGGCGGAGCAGACTCAAAGGGCTGAATGGCCTACTCCTGCTTCTATTTTCTATGTTCCTATGTGATTGTGGGAAAGATATACTGCTCACTAAATCATCGCCCAATATAAAGTCAACATTTTTAATGAATAATTCAGAAACAATTCCAACTACACAAGGCCTCTTCATCAGAGCACAATTTAAATTTACTTTATGCAATGGGAAAGACACACATTTCCCATTAATATACTGTATTAATACATTTTTATTCAGCATACTGTTTTGCTAACAATAAACTCTGAGACAAACCAATATCTCTCAGGATAAAAATCTTTCTACGTTTGTTCTTGGATAAAAATGGAGTGACTTTACCTTCCAATATAAACCCTTATAATCCTTTTCAGGTTTATATATTCCTACTGTAAAAACATTAGAAGCAAAGGTTTATTTCACAAGTTTCACTTTCTGGCGCAGCTTTCTCTGTAGAAATTCCTGCCACTTGTACCAATGCCACTGTTTTAACATCAGTTTCCTTTACCGGTACCACCTTTTCTGAAGACTCCTGAAATGTCCTTATTACTGCCATTGATTTACCATTCAACTTCCAACAAGTGGCTTTGAGATGGCCTGTCTTATGGCAATAAAAGCATACTGGTTTCTTTACATCACTTTTATCCTTTATACTATCATTTTCATTAACTGAAACATCTTCTGCCTTCTCCCTAAAGTTAGACTCTTTTCTATTCCTCCAGCTTCCCTGTGGGTTTACAAATGGAGATCTACTATCCCTAGCTGCCTACATGATATATCAGATCCATCTGCCAGAATTGCCACTTCCCTTACCTTAGAAACTTTATGGTCTTTCAGGTTTGACTTAAAAGCTATTGGAATGCTTTTTGAAATATTCCAGTATTATTTGCTGTCTCACATTCTCAAAAGTTGTTCTAACTTCATTGATTGAAGCCACTTATCAAACATTTCTTTCTTCCTAGCAAATTCTACAAACTTTTTATTCGGCCTTTTCTTTAAAGTCCGAAATTTCAACTGATAAGCTTCAGGAACACGCTCGTATGCACTAACTACCATAGTTTTAACTACCTCATGATATGAAAATTGTTCTGCTAAAAGGCCAGAATTCACATCCATAGCCTTCCTGACCAAAATGCTCTGAAAAATGAGAATCCATGTGTCCTTTGGCTGCTTTAGCTTTGTAGCCACCTTTTCAAGTGAGGAAAAATCTCTCTCAACTCCACCTATGGTGGATTTAGGCACTAGGCCATATCAAAGCTCTGAGTGGGACTCAACTCCTCATCTGAACTACTTAGCTCTCTTTCACCCCATAACCTTTTCTCCAACCAGTTCACACTGTCTGATTTATTTCTCTATTTGAAACTTTCTATCTCTTTCCTCATCTCTTCCCTCCCTTGCTAACTTCTCCCTCTATAGTTCAAGTCCAATCTTTGCATCTCTCTTTCTTTTTTCCCTTTTTCAAATTCAAGTTTTTACTTTTATCTATTTCTTTCTATCTCAATCTGCTTCATCTGCAACTGAATTCTAGCTAACTCAACTTTGTTATACCTGTATCAGGCTTTTCTTCTAATTCCAAATGCTGTGATAATACCTCAACTATATCTGTTTTCTTAGCCCCTGCTTTTAAGTCTAACTTCAACTTTCCTGCTAATGTAATTAACCTAACCTTGGTTAATTGTTACAAATCACTCAAGGATAAATCTTCCCTCTCCAGAAAAGTTGTAGCGATTGACAAAGCCACTCTGCTTTTCAATATGTATAGTAAAAGTCACTGTGAAAATCTTAGCAGCCTTAACCTCAGCAAATACCAGCCCTATCTGTGTTCAAAATCATGCAAAAGCCTCCAGTTTATGTTATGATCAAAGTAAAATGCAAGCTGGAGGAACACCACCTCATCATCCGATTAGGCACTTTACAGCCTTCCGGACTTAATATTGAGTTCAACAACTTCAGACCATGAACTGTCTCTTCCATCTTCACCCCTTTTGTAACCCTTTAAAAAAAATTATTTTTATTTTTTATTTACTTATTTTTAATCGTTTCTTCATTGTTTTATCACTTTTTCTTTCCTTTTTCCCCAACCACCACCCCCTTCCCCCCCACCACCCCCATCTGTCACTTGTTCCATGTTGTTCTTTCACAGCCTGCTGACCATTGTTCTGTTATTAACACATTCTGTTTTCTAACCTTTATGCCACTATCAGCACCTTCTTTAGTCTTTACCACGACTACTAACACTCCCATTGTCTTCTGCCCATGACGTCTTTGTCAATCTCTCCTTAGCCCTCACCTTCTATCCTGTTTTACTGCTCCGCCCACCTTAAACAGCATAAATTCTATCACATTTTTACTTCTCTTTAGCTTTGAAGAAGAGTTATTTGCACACGAAACGTTAACTCTGTTTCTCTCTCCACAGATGCCGTGTTAGGAAATAGGGATAGTTTAAGTAAGTTATATTTGTATTTGTGGGTGTTAGGGTTGAATTTTAATTTTAATGTTTAAGTTTGATTTGTATTTCTGTATATCTGTGTTAAGAAAAAAGGTCATATTGGGTTTTACTTTCACTTTAAAAGGTGCTTGCATTTCAAATGAGAGTTTTACAACTGTTGCAGCTAAGTTAAACAAACAAGAGTAGAAAAACAATGTTGTTGCCTAGCAACAGGGGTACAGAGACACACAAAGAAATAACTAGAAAAGCAATTTTAAGTTCAGTTTTGAAGACAGCTGCCAGGCAGAGGCAGCCTAGAAGGGACAGATAGCCAGTTCTAAGCTAAAGTTGATTGAAAGTAGGGAGAGACTGGAGCTAAAGAAAATACCCCAAAATCCAGGGGAGTGAAAGAGGAGAAAGTCCCAAGCAGACCTTCTAGTCAAAGGGAAGGACAGGAACCTGGAAAAGGTCCTGGTAAGTGAAGTTAAGAGTGAGGGGCAGAGGGAAAGGCTCCAAGCTTCAGACTAAAGAGACAAAAACTGCAGAAAGCAGATTTAAAGTGTGAACAGCTTGCAAGAGGCCAGAAGATCCAAAGACACGGCTGAAAGTCTGTAACTCTTTGCTATGGGCATGTGAAGCAGTGGTGTACCATTGACAGCTGAGTCAGTGAGAGAGAGGGTGTGGAAGACTGCTTGAATACATGTGGTGACCCAGGGAAGAGGCACATCAGAAGGAGAGTGCAAAACCCTGGAGGTGAACCCTTGCGGAAGGCACCTGAGAGAAAGTGTCAGTTTGGGAGAAGATTCCAAGGCAAGGTCTTGGAGAGTGAAGATTGGAAACCCTTGGGTGAAGGATGGAGTGCAGTGAGATCAGTTGGCTCACGGTGTGACAAGCGTCTGGGGGGAGTTGATGAGAGATCCATAGCATCTGTCTGGGGTGGCATCTGTCACTTGATTTCAGAGTGTGATGTGCCTGACCACAGGTCACCTATTGGTTTACGTAGACTGTGTACTTACTGGGAGCATTAGAGTATAAGATATCTTTTATAATTTGCGTTATCCTTACCAATCTGTATATATCTGTTAAGGTATATTTGTGGATGAAGGAGTATTGCAATATAATTCATATTTTCTTGTTTAATAAATGTGTGTTATGCTTATGTTAGCTGACTCTGGTGACTCTGTTCAGTAGCCCCTCTCCATGTATTTAAACTAACAAATAAACATTAGGATCTACCAAGCTGGGTTCCACCCTGGGATCAGGCTTGTCCAGTGGTAACCTCAGCTGGGGATCATAACAGCTATCAGACAGACCTGCTGAGTTTTTCCAGCATTTTCTGAGTTTATGTTATGATCCTAGACCAGAACCTCAATCTTTTGGTATGATTGGTTAGAGACCAGTAACTTTTTGTTTAAAGTAGGCAAAGTTTGAGATCCAAGGTACGTACTAAGAGGATAAAGCCACAAGATTCCATGGTTTCTGAACAAAAATAAACTTTACTATACAAAGTCGGAAAAGTAAAAGAATTTCCAATATCTATCGTATACTCTAACATTCAGAATGAAAGTGAGGTACATGTGAATTATCAGGCAAACTGTGATCCAACATACCATACTGCACAACAAATGGCAGATGCAACCAAGACAGATTCTATGGATTTCTCCGCAACACACCCATATGTCAGTGTCCACTGTGAGTTAACATCTTGTTAAAACTCTAGCCAGGATTTCCCTTCGGCGATTTGGGGGCGGGGCCCACTCACCGAGGGGAAAATGACGCGGGATGAAGTTGGGAGGAATCCCCGACGTCATCCCAGTCCATTAAAATTTTTAGGAAGGCGGGGGGACAGCGAAATCAGCTGTCCGCCCACCAACCTGTCAATGGCCAATTGAGGCCTTTGACAGGCTATTTAAAGTAATTAAAAACCTGCCCGTCCAACCTTAAGGCTGGTGGGCAGCCCAGGAGCTCCAACGGGCTCCAGATTGTTGATGAAACTTCATCCACTGGCGGGATGAAGTTTCATGTCCGTATTGTAAAAAATCAATTAAGTGTATGTGTTCTTTATGAACATGTCCCATCTCATGTGACATTGTCACATGAGGGGGACATGTTAATAAGTTTTTAATGTTTCTATTTTTAATGTTTTTGACACTATAAGTATTCTCCCTGAGACAGGACTTTGCCTCAGGGAGAAGTGCGCTCTTTCGCACACATGCGCGAAAGAGTGCACTTTGACAGCTGGGGGATTCCCTCCACCCCTGCACAGGAAGTGCATAGCGCTTCCTGTTGGGCAGGCCGCTGGGTGGGCCTTAATTGGCCCGCCCACTTAAAATGGCAGCAAGCCCCATTTCAGTGGCGGGGGTCGGCTGCCCGCCCGCCGCCAAGCCGGTGGGGCCCGCCCGCCATCCAAGGGAAAGATTCTGCCCTCTGTCTCCCTTATGAGGGATTCCAGAATTTTCAATTTTTAAGTTCAAGCCTCTGAATTCCCCCAAAGCCAGTCCAACTCGGATTGCCTCAATGACTGCTCACCTTGCAGGATGTCAATCTTGTCTCCCAGTACTCCATTGTCCTGGGTTCCCGAGTCTGCACTCCAGCACCAACTCACAAGCACAACTTCAGCTCTTCAGTCACACTGAGCAGAACACCGCTGCTACAAAGGGTCACATTTGCCCAAACGACCTGCAGCATGGAATCATCCAACTTTCCTCCTCCTTTTCACTCTCCAGGGCTTCTCTTGAGCCCTCACTACTTGAAGGCTGCCACTTTTACTGCTTGGAACTTCTTTCTTTGCTCCTCTCCCCAGTGGTTCCTACTGATAGTCTCCCCCTTCCAATGGCTCCTTCCCTGCTCTCCCTCTCTCTGGTCTCTGGCACATCTCCTTGTTCCCTATCCATGGGTTCCCTCTTTGGGTTTCCTCTTTGGGGCCCCTCCCTGTACCGTCTCCCTGTACCCTGTCCCAGGGCTTCTCTCTTATGGTGCCCCTCTCCTGGGTCCTGCGATTGGGTTTTCATGCCACTTTTCTCCACGCAGGCGCACTGGGCACTCATCTCTAGCCCAAAGAACAATAAAACACTGGACTGGGCATGCGATGCCTGCTCCCAATCTGTGCATATATTGAAACTCACGGGGAATGCTGGGATTTGTAATCCCCAACCTTCCTTTGGGAATCAGAAAAGTTTGGATCTCTTAACATTCTTTGAAGTTGATTGTGCTGATGAGCTATAGATACAAGCAAGATGGTTGAGTTTTCCACAACCTTTACATTATTTGCCAGAAGCAGGACGTTCTGTCCAGTGTGGATAAGCACCACCATGGTGAAAACATTCTTTGGATGTGTCACAATTGTTTTTGAGAATGTTGCTGTCGCTTTGCAGGTGCTTTGCTGGCATGTGAACGAGGAGCAGTGTTCACAGGAGTTGCACTTGGTGTGCAGTAGTTACTGTTGGCAGTAATTCAACTTCAGTAGCTATGGACTCTGAAAGTGAAAGTGATCTTGTTAACTCACGCAGTTCTGACAGCTTTCTGTCTTTCTGGAGTGCTTTTCAGAGTAGCTGACCAGAGAGGTAACCTTTGATTGTTTGTGTATTGATTTCCTGTTCAACATGTTCAACATCACCAAAGTCACATTTGATTACTAGTTGCCTCAATCACACGCAATATTGGTCAATTGTCTTGCTTTCTTTTTGCTTAGTTGTTTGGAAAGATAATTATTTTGCATGTTGTATTTTTCTTGGGCGCAAAATATGTTGTTAGTCATAGTCATTTTGCTCAGCCATAAGTATCTCAAAAATATCTTGCAAACTTTCACCTCCATAGTAGAGAAGTAAGGCCTTTTTCCGTTCATCATCTGTGATCGCAAGACCTGCTATCACACCTTTGAAACATCACAGCCGTTGTACCAACTCGGGAATACAGATGATACCTCTGAATGCACATCAAAATGTGATAGATTGGCATAGGCAACACCATCTTGATCAGCAAAGCAGTGATACTGTGTGATCAAGGATCCAGGATCATGTGCCTTCCCAAGAGAAACTTCTCTGTAATAATCTGAGATTACTTAACTTTTTTTAATTGGATGCTACTTTTGAAAGATTATGTAGTGCACAGTATGCAGGCCTTCCTCTTGATAGTTCCAAGCTAGAGTGCCATAATGTATGCTTAACAACAGGCTACAGGCTTAATGTGTTCCCTAAACTTCCAATTTAAAATGTTGTCTGAAGAAAGTAGATAAACACCTTCCAAAAGTTTCATGCCTGAAAGCAATGGTCCCTATTTTTCACTGTCTTTGTCATTGTGAAGTCCTTGAGCTGGAATAGTAAAAATCAATAAAAAGCATTCAGAATCAGAACTACACATTCTGATAAAACAAGAATTCCTTTATTCTTCTTCTTATTCCTTTTCTAGACTCCCTCTGCTGGTATATGGGTATGGTATCCTTAGCAGAACAAAACGCAGAATGCAATTTGACAAGCTAGAAAATATTTATGTACAAGCTATGACAGCTGCTTCTTTGCCTAAGTGGTTTTTGTTCACAAGACTTGGTATTAGAGTGTGCTTTTGCTACTTTAGGGGTGATTCCAAGACTAGGCAGGCCATTTATGTTATACTGGAGTCTTTTAACTTTGATCTCTATTTCATAGTTGGTCAGCTTCTCAGCAGCATGGTATCACCATATGCAGTTCCATGTTGGACCTCTGATGAGGAACAAGAGGAGCAGCAGCAATAACACCACCAGCAAGAGGAGCCAAACCACTAGGAGCAGCAGCTGCCTTTTCCTCAGCCATTTGCTACACCTGACAGAGGGGCGAAACACAGAGCGTCAGCTCATAGGAAGAGACACGCCCAACACAGGGTATACAGGTAGAGGATTAAAGTTCTGGATATGACTGAGCACCAGTGCCTCAGGAGGCTCAGGCTTCATGGCAGGTTATTGCTGAGATCTGCAATCTCGTGGAACAAAATTTCCCTCCAGGTGGACCAGGTGAGCAAGAATAGTGGTGGTCAAAGTCATCCCGGCCCTGAATTTCTTCACTTCAAGCTCACTCCAGGAAAATTAATCTGCCCGCAGGTGCATTTCCAAGGTGACTGATGCCATGCTTGCCAAGGCTGCCACTTACTCCCACTTGCTATTGCTGAGGCCAGTCAGAAAGTAAAGATCTTCAGATTTGTTGCAGTGTCTGGATTCCCACAGTCATAGATTGTACCCATGTGACAATCAAAGTAGCCTCAGATTAACCAACAGGATTTGACAATCAAAAGGGATTCACTCCAATAATGTTCAGCTAGTATGTAACTACGGAAAAGTTGCATTGACTCCTTCATTCTTCACCAACCACATCTCCCACAGGTCTTTATCCCTTCAAGCAGAGTGAGGGCTGCATCAAAGAATGCCCCAATTGCGCCTATGCAAGAGCAAACTCAGCCATTGGGACATGAAGCAGCATGTCCACACATGACTGAGGGGAGAGGCAAGGGGGCAGGAGTGGAAACAGGTTGGGCAGAATTTAGCGATTTCACGCTGGCGGGCCTTAGGCATGAAACGCGAGTGGGCGTGGGGAGGAAGCAAGCAAGGTGAGTGTGAACTTTGCACATGCGAGTGTACATTTCAGACTCTCCCTGAGGCACAGAGCTGCCTCAGGGAGATGAAGAATTTTTAGGAAAAAAAAATTGAAATATGTAATAAAACATGTCCTCTCATGTGACTCTGTCACGTGAGCAGGGACATGTTATTAATTAAATTTTATAACTTTTATTTTATTTTTATTTGTTTTTGGAAACCTCATCCTGCCCATGGATGAGGCTTCCAAAAAAATGCAAAGGCCACTTAGCCTTTTTGCCTGCCTGCCAATCGTAAGGTTGGATGAGCAGTGAGAAACATCAGTCAATTGATTCTTTAATGGCCTTAACAGGCCTTTTCGCCCACCAACCGATCTATCGCACCACTGTACGTTAACGTCAGTACGCTCACCCGACATCAACGCACATCATTTCATGTTCGAGCGGGTCAGGTGCGCACCCGCGCACTGAGGTAAAATTCTGCCCCTTGAGTCAAGTCCCCACTTCTATGTGTCCTTTTTCCATCTTCCTTCATATGCCTCACACGAGCTCCCTGCTAGCCAAGAGCTGGAGAGCACTTCCCCTGCACTTCAGTGAGGCGCTGAACAACCAAGGTGAGGCTTTCCTCCATCTTACTTCAGCTGGCAGACTGAGTGTAGGTCTTGGGCAGGGCCAAATTGCACTCATCTAATGTTCCATGCAGGTGACCACTCTTTCCATGGAGTTGGACATAAGCACAAAAGCCTGAGACATCATGGCACTCATATTAGAGACAGGCTCCTTCCATCTTTCTCTGAGGATGTATCGTGCCTCTGGAAATGTTGACAGAACTTTGCACATTTTTAGCTCCAAAATTGTCCTCTCCGTTGATGACCCAAAAGGCTCAGCATTGCTCCAGCGGAGCAGAGCTTGGAAGGTCCTGCACCCTCTGCAAGAAGGGACCATGTCTCTGTCTCCAACCCTGCTCTTGCTCACTTGTGTTGTGCACCTCACCAAGTGACAACCCAGCTACCTGTCCTGGAGACCCCACTGAGATGTGTGTATTTGAGCTGGTGGAGGGTGTACATGAGTCGTGTGATGATGCTTCTTCAGAATGAGTGGCCTCCTTTGAGGAGTCTTCATCCTCCTCCAGCACAAACTCCTGAGTGGCACTTCATGGACCTGTGGCAGATGAAATGCATGAATTTGAACTGAAGTGGTGAGTGGATTCAAAGTCATAATTGTGCAGATGATCCTTTTTCAGTGGCTGCCGATATAAAGTCAACAAGTGCCAGTGTTGTGTATTTTAATTCATTCACGGGATGTGGGCTTCGCTGGCTGGGCCAACATTTATTGCCCATCCCTAGTTGCCCTTGAGAAGGTGGTGGTGAGCTGCCTTCCTGAACTGCTGCAGTCCATATGGCGTCATTCTCACAGCATCATATCTTATAGATAACGTCCCGGACATCACCATCACCATCCCTGGGTATGCCCTGTCCCACCGGCAAGACAGACCCAACAAAGGTGGTGACACAGTGGTATACAGTTAGGAATCAGTTGCCTTGGGAGTCTTCAACATCGACTCTGGACACCTTGAAGTCTCACGGCATCAAGTCAAACATGGGCAAGGAAACCTCCTGCTGATTACCACTTACTGCCCTCCCTCAGCTGATGAATCAGTGCTCCTCCATGTTGAACATCACTTGTAGGAAGCACTGAGAGTGGCAAGGTCGCAGAATGTACTCTGGTTGGGGGACTTCAATGTCCATCAATAAGAATGGCTTGGTAGCACCACTAATGACCAAGCTGGCTGAGTCCTGAAGGACATAACTGTTAGACTGAGTCTGTGGCAGGTGGCAAGTGAACGAAAAAGAGGGAAAAACGTACTTGACCCCATCCTCACCAACCTGCCTGCCACAGATGCAGCTGTCCATGACAGTATCGGTAGGAGTGACCACCGCACAGTCATTGTGGAGATGAAGTCCTGCCTTCACATTGAGGATACCCTCTATCGTGTTGTGTGGCATGACCAGCATGCTAAATGAGATAGGTTTTGAACAGATCTAGCAACTCAAGACTGGGCATCCATGAGACGCTGTGGGCAATGAGCAGCAGCAGAACTGTACTCAAACACAATCTGTAACCTCATGGTCCAGCATATCCTCCACTCTACCATTACCATCAAGCCAGGGGATCAACCCTGGTTCAATGAAGAGTGCAGGAGGGCATGTCAGGAGCAGCACCTAAAAATGAGGTGTCAACCTGGTGAAACTATAACACAGGACTACTTGCATGCCAAACAGCATAAGCAGCAAGTGATAGACAGAGCTACGCGATCCCAAAACCAACGGATCAGATCTAAGCTCTGTGGTCCTGCCACATCCAGTCATGAATGCTGGTGGACAATTAAACAACTCACTGGAGGAGGAGGTTCCTCAAATATCCCTATCTTCACTGATGGGGGAGCCCCACACATCAGTGCAAAAGATAAGGCTGAAGCATTTGCCACAATCTTCTGCCAGAAGTGCCGAGCGGATGATCCATCTCGGCCTCCTCCGGAGGTTCCCAGCATCACTGATGCCAGTGTTCAGCCAATTCAACTCACTCCGCGTGATATCAAGAAACGTTTGAAGGCATTAGACAGTGCAAAGGCTATAGGCCCTGACAATGTACCATCAATATTACTAAAGACTTGTGCTCCAGAACTTGCTGCGCCCCTAGCCAAGCTGTTCCAGTACAGCTAGAACACTGGCATCTACCTGGCTATGTGGAAAATTGCCCAGTTATGTCCTGTACACAAAAAGCAGGACAAATCCAACCCAGCCAAATACCACCCATCAGTCTACTCTCTATCATCAGTAAAGTAGTGGAAGGCGTCATCAATAGTGCTATCAAATGGCACTTGCTTAGCAATAACCTGCTCACTGACACCCAGTTTGGGTTCCACCAGGGCAGCTCAGCTCCTGACCTCATTACAGCCTTGGTTCAAACATGGACAAAAGAGTTGAACTCTCGAGGTGAGGTGAGGTGAGCGTGACTGCCCTTGGCATCAATGCCTCATTTGGCCGAGTGTGGCATCAAGGAGTCCTAGTAAAAGTGGGGTCAATGGGAATCAGAGGGAAAACCCTCCACTGGTTAGAGTCACACCCAACCTAAAGGAAGATTGTTGCGGTTGTTGGAGGTCAGTCATCTCAGCTCCAGGACATCACTGCAGGAGTTTCTCAGGGCAGTGGCCTCGGCCCAACCATCTTCAGCTGCTTCATCAATGACCTTCCTTCCATCATAAGGTCAAAAGTGATGATTGCACAATGTTCAGCACCATTCATGACTCCTTATACACTGAAGCAGTCCATGTCCAAATGCAGCTAGACTTAGACAATATCCAGGGTTGGGCTGACAAGTGGCAAGTAACATTTGTGCCACACAAGTGCCAGGCAATGACCATCTCCAACAAGAGAGAATCTAACCATCGCTCCTTGACGTTCAATGGCATTACCATCATTGAATCCCCTACTATCAACATCCCGGGGGTTACCATTGACCAGAAACCGAACTGGACTAGCCATATAAATACTGTGGCTACAAGAGCAGGTCAGAGGCTAGGAATCCTGTGGCGAGTAACTCGCCTCCTGACTCCCCATAGCCTATCCACCATCTACAAGGCACAAGTCAGGAGTGTGATGGAATATCTCCGCTTTCCTGGATGAGTGCAGCTCCAGCAACATTCAAGAAGCTTAACACCCCCCAGGACAAAGCAGCCCACTTGGTTGGCACCACATCCACAAACATTCACTTATCCACCACCAACACATAGTAGCAGCAGTGTATACCATCTACAAGATGCACTGTAGGAATTCACCAAGGCTCCTTAGACAGCACCTTCCAAACCCATGGCGACGACCATCTAGAAGTACAAGGGCAGCAGGTAGATGGGAACACCACCACCTGGAAGTTTTCCTCCAAGTCCCTCACCTTCTTGACTTGGAAATATATCGCCGTTCCTTCACTGTCGCTGGGTCAAAACCCTGGAACTCCCTTGGTACCTCCACCACATGGACTGCAGAAGTTCAAGAAGGCAGCTCACCACCACCTTCTCAAAGGCAACTAGGGATGAGCAATGAATGCTGGCCCAGCCAGTGAAGCCCACATCCCGTGAATGAATAAAAAAAAACCTCATCCCAGGGCTGCCGCCTCCATCCCGGATGTTTGAAATGACACTTTTATTTGAACCGAAAGCCCACCCAGTGCCTGTGCAATAAAGTTTCAAGCCACTCGCCTCCAGCATTATGTACTAGCATACCTTGCACCAAAAAAAAAGGTGAAGCATACTCAGGCCATTATGGCAAAAACAAAATTTATGTCATTTTCACAATCCAAACAAATTAACATAACCTTCTCTGGTCTTCATTTCCACACCTGTAAACATTAAAAAAATTACAGAAAAGAAGATCATCCGTGACCAGTCCCTCTGGCACTCATGTTGCCTTAAACTTACATTTCCGCGTGCTGCATCTTGGTGCCCACCACCCCACCCCCTCGATGGCACCAGCATTGGAGACAGCTTGCTGACTCTGCTGTCTTGTTGGTCTTGATGACCTTGGCGGTTGTCCTCTGGCCAGTGGAGACTGTGCTGGCCCCACCTGGGAGGGAGCGGCAAGTGCCACAACTGGCACCTCCCCAGTCATCGCAGCGCCAGAGGGGCAGAGGAGCTGCCGTCATCCAGAGCACCGTGAGAGGAGCCTGCAGAAACAACAAACAGCTCATGCACCAATGTGAGGTCACTCTGGACCTCTCTGCATGCCATTGATGGACAGGCACCTAGCTGGGTATTGGGTGCCTCATCCATCTCCCACACTGGCACTGACCACCTGAGGTCAGTGCCTATGTGAGGGCTTGCAGATCCCAGCCCAACCCCTGGACCCCTGATTCTGTCCCTAGAGCTGCCTCTCAATGAGAGTCGCCACTCTGTCAATGGAGGAGGCAGTGCAATTGGCCATGAGGTTCAACACAGTGCTTATGCCCCACATGGACTCCTCAACAACAGAGACCATGGCATGCATACCCTCATGGATCTCCGCACATCCCGCTGGATATTCAGCATCTGCCGCCTAATGGATGACTCCAGAGGCTCATCAGCTGCCTTCGACTCAGCATCGTCCTGGTCTCCAGCAGCCCTCTGACTGGTGGTGCCCTGGGCACTTTCTGCCTCTGCCTGCTCCTGAAGCGAGTGTGAAGTTCCCTCAATGCTGTGCACCGACACTCTAGCTGAAGATCTAACGACCACTGAGGTGCTGGTATCTGTGCTGGTGCCTGGTTCTGAGAGCGGGTGTGACGCAGGTGCAGCTGAAGTCTGATGGTTCTCTGGTGTAAGGGGTGGCTCGTCAGGGTACTGCGAATGAGTGCGCGCTGACAAATCCAAGGAAGAACATCGAAATGTCATTAGTTTAAGTCATCACACTGTCACTGTGAATGCCAGGCACCCTGGTGAGACAATGGAGATCTGCATCATGGTGCCATCATCATTCAGTGATCAATGATCGACTCCGGATTTGAGGCTCCCATCAATGAAGAAACTACACAAGAATTGTGGAAGATTGATGGAAATCTATGAGAAATAAATGGCAATTACGACATTTTCCCAATGCTTCAACTGATTCTCCACCAAAGTTTCGGTGAGGAATCAGGAAAAGCCCTGTGGTGAGTTGGTTAAAGTGGGGAGCACCATACAAATCACAATACATGGCTGCAAAAGAACGAATAATAGCATGCAGGTTAAATGGAAGTGCCAGATGCCCAGAGATGCAATGGTTTGAAATCTGCAGTAAGAATAATGGTGAGACGATCAGCACTCATTTTTATTACGGATTAAATCAGACAACAACATCTGATGTCCACACAGGTGCAGTTAAACACAAAAATCAAGAAGATGCTGTCTGATCTACCCTGCTTCTTTTGCTATATTTGTGTCTCACTGACAGACTTGTCACTGAAACACATGGAATGCTTGAAGTTGGTGTACTTATCCATGAGATCTACACTAAGCATGCCAGAGAAAGTTACAGCTTGTTCATCCAAGTGTAAGCAACTTCTTACCAGCATGTTAAGTCTTGATTAGTGCCAAATAATCTCCCTGGCACTGAATATTTACTTTCTCAAATGTGATTTGACATTCCTTTAGATTTTAATTATTATTGGAGATTTTTTTAAAAATCAAACAATATTTCTAGCTTTCTGTTCATTTACCTCTCTTACTCTTATTCTTATCTCTCTTTCCTCCTCCTTATTTTGATTTCTGTGTGTGATTTTGTATTGAATTAAACATTCTAAATTAGACTTCTCACTTGCATGTCACAGTAAAGATTCTAGTTGAGACATGCCATTGCTTGCACTGTTCACAGAGGTCGCAGTTCCCCTCTTGAGTGCACGGCACTGTTTTGACTGTCTGATAATCATATGTCACTCTACAAAAGCCCACAGAAATTCTGTGAGCAAGGATAAGCATAATGAATTGCAAACGGTCACTAACAGCAAAATATGTATCCTTCTTTAGCTGTAATGCCTAGTCATTCTGAACGCATGGGGCTTCCTTATGGAACATTGAAAACATATCAAAAATTACTTGTTGAAGCACAGACACTTTTTCTACCTTATTTTATACATGTTTGAATTGATTGCAACTATAAGTAAGTATAAGCTATTGATAGTTGTGAACGTCAGCCTAGAAATACATCCATTCCTCAATAAAGACTCTTGAAGTATCACGTTGAACTCCAGTATAGAAGGGGGAAAAAAACAGGATATTAGATATCAGACATGGCTTAGGTCTGAGCTGACTACACATATAGCTCGTGTGTGGTGAATTATCTATGCTGATCTCACTTGTTGGTTTATTTCTCATAAGCCATAGAATTTCTTCCAGAATCCTTCCATGCTGAGATTAGTCATTATGACACAAAGCATGCAATACCATTGTGCATCACCTGCATGCTGAGTTTAGTCATAATAATTCCCACTGTTCATGAGAGAAGAACCCAGGTAGATAATTAGTAATAAAAATTGATTATTTTAATTTTGGAACTTTTTCCCAATGTCATCAATAAAGACACAGGTGAACTACATTATTCAATTAGAATAACTAACACATCACTTAAAATGTATCCATCACAGTAAATTATGTTTTTTATATCAAAATAGATCATGATAGTAATATTGTTAACATGTTCCTTGACATTGATAGAAATATTTTTTAAAGAAACTATAATTTTCGTAATAGGCTGAGGATTTGTCAGTTGCCTGTCATGATAGGGGGTTGAAGGTCAGATAATACATGTTGGAGCCTGTCTTGATAGGGTTCAGACACTGCAGATATGTTTTCATGTTAGGAAAATGTGTTATCAATAAAGTTAGTTCTGCTACAATGTCGATGGCCTGTGTGCTGCATGAAAAAAAAATAAACAAGTAACAAGACATTGCCCTATCCAGAATCTTCAAATGATAGGCTGATCATAAGAAGACAAATTAAGGTAGCGGGGGGGTGGGGTGTGGAATTCAATTCAGTTTCACCGTGTTCATACCTAAAAAAGGGGTAGTCAGGAGTTGAACATTAAGGGGTAGCTTGGACATGCTACTGACCTCTAAGTTCTGGTTGATGCCATATTCAGATGCTCCTGTAAATGGGGAGAAGCCCAGCTGCCTGAAACAGGTGTAAGGCTACTTTACCATACAAGTCACAGTCCCATGCTGGTTCCCTAATATAAAATGCAGGTACAATGGGTTAGCTTGTACCACACAACCTCAGCCTAGTTGTGTCCGGTCTTGTGTGGCCTAACCAGTGGTCCCTAAAGTGACTGCTGGAGGATGCTCAAAAACTAGTTGCAAACCTCTTGGCTCCACAAAAGTACTGTAAACCATCTCCCTGCACAGACTGGAGAGCTCCAATGGGATGCTCCTTTGCTTCTTGCTGCATGCTGTTTCCATTCAAATGAGGCCCGATGCAGAATTTAGCTCTGGTCTCAGAATAGCGTGGGCCAGCACATGGAATGATTGATTTGCTGAATTGCTACCTGTTTTGGGTGGAAGTTGAATTACTCTCCTGTCCTCCTCCCTCACCCATCTTCAAATCCCCACCATCTTCTTGGTAGCAAAATTAGACTTTTTTCTAGCAATTATCTTTATATCCATAGAATGTGCTTGGCAATAGTTTCAGACTCCAACCGATTACTGCTAAGTGTACAATGTAAATCCTTTACACAATATATTGCAACTGTTTTTAGAAAGCAAAAAGGTCAGTGAATAAATTGCTACTGCTGCTATGGCAACAAGAAATACAGGCAAGAATATACTTCTGCTAATCCCTCAGTTCCTACTATACAAAGAAATTGAACAAAATAATTTCCTGCATGCCTCCAATATGAATTAATACCTGATGGAGATAATTAAAATAACATCTTCAAGTAAAGTTTTGCATTAAAATGCAGAAAATATATTCCTTAATGTTAATTTTACTACTTAAAAAAAGAATTACACTCATTATTATATATACTTCAGGAAACTACATGCATAATCTACCAATCCTACCAAGTGATATTAGTGCCAAACATGTTAATGTGTTCAGTAATGTAGTGGGTATAAAATAATTTAATACTAATGTGTTAATTGTGTTCATTACTGAATTTGCACAGTACAGCTTCAACCCATGGGCTAGATAACCCATGGGCTAGATAAAAGAAACATTGTAGACAAATGTAGGGACAAAGTTAAATCAGTAGAAAATTTTAGTTAACATTCGTAAATAAAATTTATTAAAAATGAGTCTGGATCATTACCATAAAAGGATTAACAACAATCATTTAATCTGTTATTCTTTTATGAATTAAAGTTTTATGTTTTTCAAGTTGAATTAGAAGTTACAACAAGTCAATAGTATAAATTAAAGGATACCATCCAGCCCAACACAACAATTTACTGTGAACATATCAAAATGTCCTAAGAGGCTTTGCAGTTTGATGCCAACTGAGCAGAGTTTGAGGGACAATCATGGGAGGTGATTAAAGACATTGCCAAATAGGTAGGTTTTAGGGAGAGGAAGCTTTTAAAGGTAGCAAGAAATGTGGCAAGACTGAAATGGAGGGCAAGGTGTCTGAAAACTCTGACAGAAATGTTAAGGAGGAGAATGTATGAAATTATGAACATACAAACAAGGAGCAGGAGTAGGCCATTCAGCCCCTCGAGCCTGCTCCACCATTTAATATTAATAAGACCATGGCTGATTTGATAGTAACTTGAAATCTGCATCCCACTACCCCTGATAACCTGTCACCCATTTGCTTATCAAGAATCTATCTACCTCTGCCTTAAAAATATTCAAACACTCTGCTCCCGCTTCCTTTTCAGGAAGAGAGTTCCAAAGACTCACGACTCTGTGGGTGAAAAAAATTCACCTCATCTGTGTTTTAAATGGGTGACCCCTTATTTTTAAACAGTGACCCTCTAGTTCTAGATTCTTCCACAAGAGGAAACATCCTCTCCACATCCACAAGACCCTTCAAGATCTTATATGTTTCAATCAAGTTGCCTCTTACCTTTCTAAACTCCAGCAGATACAAGCCTAGTCTGTCCGACCTTTCCTCATAAGACAACCCACCCATTCCAGGTATTAATCTGGTAAGCCTTTTCTAAACTGCTTCCAATACATTTACATCCTTCCTTAAATAAGGTGACCAATATAGTGCACAGTACTCCAGTGCCCTGTACATCTGAAGTATAACCTCCCTACTTTTGTATTCAATTCCTCTCGCAATAAATGATAACATTCTATTAGCTTTCCTAATTACTTGCTGTACTTGCATACTAGCCTTTTGTAATTCATGCACTAGGACTCCCAGATCCTTCTGCACATCAAAGCTCTGCGACCTCTCACCATTTAGATAATATGTCTCTCTTTTATTCTTCCTGCCAAAATGAACAGTTTTCACATTTACCCACATTATACTCCATTTACCAGATCTTTGCCCACTCACTTAGCCTATCTATATCTTTTTGTAGCCTCCTTGTGTCCTCTTCACAGCTTACTTTCCTTCCTATTTTTGTGTCATCAGCAAATTTGGCAAACATCCCTTCAATCCCTTCATCCAAGTCATTTATATAAATTGTAAGCAGTTGAGATCCCAGCACTGATCCCTGTGGCACATCACTCATTACATCTTGCCAACCTGAAAAAGACCCATTTATGCCTATTTCTGCTTCGTGTTAGTCAGCCAATCTTCTATCAATGCCAACATGTTACCCCTTATACCATGAGCTTTTATTTTCCACAATAACCTTTGATGTGGCACTTTATCAAATGCCTTCTGGAAATCTTGGCCAGAATTTTCTCATCAGCGTGCGGGGACGGGCCCTGCACGCCGACGCGAGGTGACGTCGGGCGAGCGCCATTGCGATATTTAGATGGGCGGGTGCGCAATGTTCTCCAATGTGCGCCCGTCATTAATTAATCACCCACTTAAGGCCCTTGAGGCAGCAATTGTCTGTTATTTTTCGGGGCCTGTGCGATCTTCAGGATGTCGCACGGGCGCAATGGGCAAGCAGGTAGGCCACATTTGTACAAACCTCAACCACGGGCAGGATAAGAGGGGTGAGTGGGGTTGCGAATGGTATTTGTCAGATATTTAACTATGAAAGTTACTGAGACTTGTGAGCAGGAATACTTCAAAACTCAGAGCAGCTGCTTGGACAGGTGTAGCAGCCTTCAGGTCAGCACTCGACAGTAAAGATCATTTATGGAGCCTGCAGGTTTCAGGAAGCCTTCCCTTAGCCTGGGAATGGGAGTTGTGCTCTCCACTGGAGGCACCTCCTCTGAGGAGGAAGGGAGGGCCATAAGGGGGAGGAGGAAAGGAGTCCACATTCAGCCTCCAGGGGAGCCAACTTTGGGGGGAGAGGCGCAGGCACAAGGCGCGCAGGGCTAAGAGGAAGTACAAGGTGGAAGGGGCCGCAGAAGATGCCACTATTCTGCCGCCAGGGTGTACAGGCGGTGAAGCAGCTATCTCAATATGTCTGAGGTGCAGTGCCGAAGGAGCCTCCGTCTCTTAAGGTAGACAGTCACCTCCATCTGTCAGATGATAGGCGCTGAAGTCTGAGCCGACTGTGCGGGTGGGCACCCCATGCCAGTGGCGCTGGAGGTCAAGGCTGCCCTCAACTTCTATGCTTCCGGCTCTTTCCAGGCGTCGGTGGGTGACCTTTGCAGAGTCTCCCAGTCAGCTGTCCACACTTGTGTCAAGCAGGTGACAGACACTCTGTTCAGGCGTGCATTGACTTTTATTTGATATGATGATGCCAGCCAGACACTACGAACCAGAGGCTTCGCGGCCATTGCTGGCTTCCCCCGTGTCCAGGGTGCAATAGACGCACACATGTGGCCATTAAGGCGCCAGCAGGTGAGCCCGGTGCCTTCATCAACAGGAAGGGCTTCCACTCCATGAACGTGCAGATAGTGTGTGACCACAGGATGCTGATTCTACAAGTCTGTGCAAGGTACCCAAGCAGTTCCCATGATGCTTAAATCCTCAGACACTCCCAGGTGCCGGGGCTCTTCAGTGCTCCAGCCCAGCTGGATGGATGGCTGCTGGGTGACAAGGGATATCTCCTGAAAAGGTGGCTCATGACACCTCTCCGCCATCAAAGAACAGATGCTGAGCAGCGGTACAATAGGAGCCACGCCTCCACAAGGTCTGTGGTGGAGAGAGCCATCGGTCTTCTCAAGATGCACTTCCAATGCCTGGACCATTCAGGGGGCGCACTCCAGTATCCCCCAGATTGTGTGTTGGTGATGGTGGTTGCATGCTGCACTCTCCACAATCTTGTGCTGGAAAGGGGCGATGCAGTGGACGACAAAGACGTGGACGCAGTTGCTGCGGCTGCACACGATGAGTCCAGCAGTGAGTCCGAGGATGGGCACGCATAGGAGAACGCTGAGGGGGTAGATGCTGACCCAGGCACACTCCAGGGAGGCAGGGACACCTGGGAGGCTTTAACCCAACGAACATTCAGCTAGCACACCACAGATGGACCTTCAACACACGCCAGGGCTGCAGGCTCCATACTTGATACCTGAGTGCTAAATCTGCTTGGATAAGGACATTAATTAAGGACCTTGTCAATAAAGCTAAATGTCAAACAACTCACTCATAACATCATGAGTAACCATCCACCTGCAGAGGAAAAGAATCACCCTCAGCCATGCTGACATATCAAAAGTTAATGATTTAACAAAATGAAGTTCAGGAAAAAATGATTACAAAGGTGTTACACATCACATCAAGTGGTCATGAACTAATAGCTGGGCAACATAAAAGCAGCAGTGAGAAACCCGTCGTGTACTTCAGGTGCCATAAGTATATGCTTACGGGTGCTATGTCTAGGTGGCACTGGCGTGTGAGATAGCCTGCTCACTGTGCTGTCCTGTTGGCCTCGATGACTTTAGTGGCTGTCCTCTGGCCCGTGGAGCCTTTGATGGCCCCTCCCGGGAGGGAGTAGACAGTTCCACAGCTGGCATCTCCCCAGTCGCCGCAGCCTCATTGGGTGTCACTGGCAGAGGGGCGGAGGAGCTGTTGCCCTCATCAGGAGCGCCCTGAGAGAAGCCCTCAGAGATGACAGGCAGCTGCTGTGCCAACGTGAGGTTGCTTCGGACCTCCATGCTCACCGTAGATAGATGGGCACCGAGCTGGGATACTTGGTGCCCAAACCACCCCTCACACTGGCACTGACCAGCTAAGGCAATGCCACTGTGATGTCTTGCAGATCTGAGCGCAACCCCAGGAAGCCCTGATTGCTGTCCTGGAGGAGCCTCTCCATGAGAGTTGCCACTCTCTCCATGGAGGAAGCATGGTACTTGGCCATGAGGCACATTGCATCGGTGATGCTCCGTGTGGACTCCTCCAGCACGGAGACGATGTCACATATAGCCTCATGTAACTCCGCCAGATCCTCCTACACACCCTATTGCACTTCCAGCGTTTGCTGCCTCACGGAAGACTCCCGAGGCCCATCATCAGCCACCGACCGAGCATATGCCTGGTCCCCTTCAGTCCTCCGACGGCTGGCGTCATGGGCATTCTGTCTCCGCCCGCACCTCAAGCGAGTGTTAAATGCCCTCACTGGTGTGCCCCAGGACACCAGCCGATGATCTTATTCCCACCGAGGTGCTAGTATTCGCGCTGGTGCCTGCCTGGCAGAGATGGTGTGACGCTGGTGTGAGAGGTGACCCCTCTGTTTCCTCCTCCCGGCCCTGTTCCAGCGATATAAAAGGAAGAACAAGGACATTTGATTAGTTAAAGTGGAGACAATGTCAATGTGCATGCCTGTCCCCCAAATCGTTATCCGCTCATCCTTCCATAAGTAATGATCAACCCATGTTGCAAACTTCAATCACTGAGCATTCAGCAGTGCCATGGCTGCTGGGACACACATGATGACCTGAGTGCTTGGCAACCGTACCTCCCCGTGGCATCCCAGCCTCACCGCCACCGGTGGACCTGGGTGCATGGCGCCTCTCCAGATCCTTGGCCTCCTGCTCGAATCTAGTCATGATGGCCAACTGGGCCTGGCCTCCTCCTGTCTGCATCCGCTCAGCAGTATTGTGTGCAGCCTTCTCCTGAAAAGGAGATAAGAGCATTGACTAGTCCAGCCTGTACCTGGATTCCCATCGCATCCCTGCCAACGCAACCAGAGTAGGACATTGCAGGGCTCCAGTGCTTCATCACCCCGCAGCTACCGCACACTCACACAAAGAAGCCAGGGCTGACCCCCCCTTGCCCAAATGCTGCCTCCATCATGTTTGGCACCACACAGTCTAACCTTGCAAAGCAAAGAGGCACAAGCACGTGAAACACAAAGGCCAGCAGGTGGATTTGTGCCCGGCCACCTGGAAGCTCTCCTCCCAGCATGTCAGCCTGACTTTCACATGCTTCGCAGTTCCAGCACTCTGCCTAGGTGCAGACCCTTGAGTTTGCCCCCAAATCTATACTCTAGGTGTCAGTGTCACACATGCTGCAGGTGCAGAATCCATCTCAGCACAACCATCTCAGGGCGAACTAGACATGGGCAATATCTGCTGGGCCGCCTAGCGAGGGAAACATGCCGTGAAGGATTCAATGCTGTAACTGCACTCAGAGTTGTTGGGGGTGGGAGGGTGGTGGGGGGTGGGAGGGATGGGGGGAGCTGGGGTGGAGGCTGTGGGGGCGCTTTGGGGCAAAAGGCTGCCGGCAGCATTAAGTGACCTCAGCCAACATCGTACTCACCCTTCCCGAGAGCAGGAGGTCATTGAACCTTTTGCGGCACTGGAGCCATGTGCGCCACACCACATCATGGGAGCTGACACTCTCAGCCACCTCCTCCCACTCACATTTGGTCAGGTGGGGGGGCCTCCACCTCCCGTCCCTCAGAAGCAGGACCTCCCAATGCACTGCCACCTCCTCCAGGAGGGCAGCTAGGCACGCTGACCCGCTGCCCTATCCTCCGGCCTGGCCTGGTCCACTGCCCTACCCTCTGGTCTGGTCTGCTCCGCTGGCCTGCCCTCCAGATTGGCCTGCTCCACTGGCCTACCCTCCGGTCTGGTCTGCTCCACTGGCCTACCCTCCAGTCTGGTCTGCTCCGCTGGCCTGCCCTCCAAATTGGCCTGCTCTCTAGAAGCCCTCTGGTGAGCCCTTCTACTTGCCATTGTGAACAGCATTTCCAAGGCTGCCAGCGCTTCATTTAAACAGGCCACTGGGCCACCATTGGACCTGGCGGTCATTGCTCTCCTGCCACCGCCTGCCCACTCCCACTATCCTCTGGAGTCATGCATTACACTGGGCGGCCCTTGATTGGCCTGCCCGCGTAAAATGGCAGCACGGACCTGATCATGGGTGGCAATTGGGTCCGCGCCCACCCACACCCACCCCCACCCCCACCCCCACTCAGGCCGCCTGACATGGGGAAAATTCTGCCCCTAAGTACACTCATTACATAGAATTACATAGGATGTGCAGTCCAGGCCATTTGGCTCAACTGGTCCATGCCAGTGTTTTTACGCTCAACTTGAACCTCCTCCTACTGCACTTAACCCTATCAGCAAACCCTATTTCTTTCTCCCTCATGTGATTACCTAGCTTCCCCTTAAAATATCTATGATATTCACCTCAATTACTCCCTATGGTAGCCAACTTCACATTCTAGTCACTGTCTGATCAAAGAAATTTCTCCTGAATTCCCTGTTGGAGTTATTAGTGACTATCTCGTATTTATGTCCCCCTGTTTTGAACTCCCTACAAATGAAATCTCTACATTTGTCATATCAAACTATTCCATAACCTTAAAGACCTTTATTATGTCATCCATCAACCTTCTCTTTTCTAGAGAAAAGGGACCTTGCCTGTTCAGTTTTTATTGATAAGTATAACCTCCCTTTTCCAGTATCATCCTTATAAATCTATTTTACACTATCTGCAGATCGTTTTGCACTTTTTATGGCCTTGTTAATTTGCTTTGCTACTTATAATCATTTGTGAATGTGTACCTTAGATCCCTTTGTTCCTTTACCACATGTAGACACTTACTTTCCAAGGGTTATATGGCCACCTTATTCCTTCCATGAAAATGTACCACCTCACACTTACCTATGTTGAAATTCATTTCTCATTTACACACCCATTCTCCAAGCTCTGATATTCAATGTCTTCATGTTTTTTGTTGCAATTTTCCTTGGTATTAACTCTATCTCCCAATTTGTTGTGAGCTACAGATTTTGAAATTGTACTTCCTCTTTCCAATTCCTAAATTTTTATATAAGTATAGCACAAATTATTCCAGCATCAATCCCTGTGGAACACCATCTTCCACTACCGTTAATCCCAATTCACAGTTTACTGTTTTGCAGTCAGCTTGCTATTCATTGTGCTACTTGTACCCTGACTCCACACTCTCTGATCTTAGAAATGATTTGTGCTAGTGAAAGAGCAGTTTGTGCAAGCTGAGACAAAGATCTGGTGAAGTAGGATGGAGCCTGACCATGGAAAGATTTGTGGCAAGGATGAGAACTTTGAAGTTGATGCACTAATAAGTAAATGGAAGACTAGGATACTTCACCTTTAAGCAGAAAACTTCCATTATGTTCTGTTCTCCATTGCATCTTAATAGTGAATATGAGAGAACCTATAGGTTTATCATTACTTTTACGACTGGGGCAGTGATTTCTGGAGGAGCACTGTGCAAACTTACAAATGCTCCAGTTTTGCTTTTTAATTTCCAACATTCTGCCTTTACATGTCCTTTCTATATCAAAGATAACATGCAACTACCCTTGAATCAACCTTAACCTCCAGACTGTGTCTGTTACTATTCTGAGGAGGGTTTGTTTTTTCACCCCAGGCTATTTTCCTCATTTTGATTCAATATTTTGTCTCTTTGGTTCCTCTGTGAGTTCACAGACAATGGCCTGTTGCTAACATGCCTGTGAGACAGCTCATAGTCATAATCATTACCATTACTGTGGCCTCTCTTATCTTAGAATCTTTATAGTCTTCCAATTTGGACTTTATTCCCAAATGGACACTATTTTTAAATTTTTCCCTTATTATCACCTCTAAAGTTTTCAAAGTCTTATTCAACATTCATAGATCTATGCCACCTATCAAATATAATTTTCTTTTCTCTAGCAAATTCCAAAAAAGTCTGTCTGTTCTTTCCTCAAATTTCAAAGCCTCTGTTGATAAGCCTCTGACACAAACTCACAGTCATTGAGAATAGCAGCTTTTACTGTATCATGGTCACCAGATTGTTTGCCTGAAAGAAATGAGAACACTTAAAATTCTCACACGTCCCATCTCTTCAAACAGAGAACTAGTTCTCATAAGCATCTGCATTGGTGGCTAACACAAAAAATAATCTTTTCCTATGCTCTTTACAGCAGCAACTGTTCCTGTTTCTCTCTCTACAGGTCTCTGTGTCTGTGTGTCCAGAAAAAAAAACAGCTGCCCCTCTTTGGAGTCAAGGGTGAAAACTCTTGCTTGATTTTCAATAGATTTTAGTTACAGATCAGATGGACCTGTCTCTGGGTAGAGTTTAGCATGATCAGCATCCCCTACTCAGGACATTCTATTTTACCTTAAATGAAAGGAAACAGTTTAAAATATAACTGTCTTAAAAATTCTTTCATTCATAAGACATGTGAAATTTTTGTATGGTGAGTGTATGCAAAGGAACTGAACTAGAATGTATCTAAATACTGAGTAGGATGTTATTGGCACCATACAGCCCTCTGGGCAGTCATGATAAACAACACAAGCAGTTCAATGTACTTTAGGAAGATATCCTTGTAAGTGACAGACATGCTTAATACAATGTAACTTTAGGAAGACATTGACTGTCATATTGTTAAACTATTTTTAGTACTTAGTGGTTGTGTATGAATTATTTGCGTTGCCACTGGTCACTGGTGACTGCCCTGATCACCTTGTTCCACTGTTCCTGAGCAACTCATCTTAGGACCTTCCATCAATCTATTCCATGAAGGGTCTCCTGTCTTCACCTAGCTTTCAGCAGTAGCACTTCAGAATCTATATTTTCAAAGTCATGGGTTTTGTGTCCTGCAGCAGGTCTCTCTGTCATTTAGAGGATATTAATCACATTTCTTGCAGCCAAGCAATGCTTATAGTGCCTACTCCTCAAATCTGTTCCATGCCTTTAATACCTGCAGCAACATATAAGTTCCTGCACCCTGATGGGAATGCTCCAATCTATAACCACTCAAACACCTAACCCAAATAAATAAAACTAGGCTGATTCTAAAAACGATTGCGGGTATGAGCGCACTGTGAGACAAGTCAGATTACCCTCTGTTGCCGCCCAGCATCAAGTAAAGATTACACTTTCCATCAATATTCTCGAGGAACAGTGAACATGGAGGACAAAACAAAAACAGAATTACCTGGAAAAACTCAGCAGGTCTGGCAGCATCGCCCCCCCCACCTTAGACCAGCTTATATTTCACCTTTCTCCTAACTATACTCAGTTCTGCCGAAGGGTCATGAGGACTCGAAACGTTAACTGATTTCTTCTCCACCGATGCTGCCAGACCTGCTGAGTTTTTCCAGGTAATTCTGTTTTTGTTTTGGATTTCCAGCATCCGCAGTAGCTTTTAGCTTTTTGTTTTTATCTCTGTGAACATGGAGGCTCTGATTCACTGGAAAGGCTGCAATAAAGTCACACTGACCTGCAGCCAGTCTTCAGGCCATGCATGGCTGTCAAGGCCATTTCATCCCTGAAGTTTTTTTTTTCGTCTCAGGCTCATTCCAGACTTCCACAGCTGTACTACGCAGATGTATTTAGCAGGTGTTTAACACAGTGTTTGTCAGAGCAAGAACTTTATAATTTTCCCCGCGGACAACAGCTGTGACAGGTGAGAGACTTGGGATTATCCCAAAAAGTAGGAATTCTCAAAGTCCCAGGCTTTGGGTTGAAACATTTAACCCTATGTGAGATGGTGATACATTCATTACCCGCAAGGAATACCACTCATTAAACTCATCTGTGATCATTGGCGCAGCATCATCCCTCCCCTTCTCTGTTCTAATTCTAATAGGAAACTTATTCATCTTTCTGAAGGGCCCATTCCAAAATATTGAATTGCCTTTTTTCTCCATGGATGCAGTCTGAGCTGCTATTCGTCAACATTTTCTGCTTTCGAACATTTGCAGGTTTTATTTTTAACTTTTACGAATATGTTAAGCCCATTGGGTGCACACTGTGTACAACCATACAAGCAGAGCCTTTGATTTTCTGCCTGCCTCTGCATGATTTTCCAATATTTCCTCCCATGCCAAGAAATCAGCAGCAGAAAATTTGTCCTTGTGCTCAGGAGTAAACTAGATGTGAAGCACATTTTTTCAGTACAGTAAAGGTAGTAAAATGAGCAACTATTATTAGGTTTGGCAATGCTTCATTTTACCTTGTAAAGTAAATGTTTCCACTGCCCAATATCAAAATACAGGGTGAAAAGATATTTGATCCAAATCTAAAGCACTAATAGTTATTCTAGATTATTGTCCCCAATCTTTGAGGGAACAAAATATGCATGGAAAGAAAAATGTCTGCCACAACTACATAGTTGCCATTATTTTAACCTTGCAATCTGTAATATAAGGGTGTCAGGCAGGGCAAGGATTAATATGGCACTGGAGAACAGTAACGTTCATGGTATGCTGTAGGGAGTATGATGGTAGACTGTATGTATAGAGTCTGGAGGAAGTCAGCATGGAGACATCCCCCATGCAGGGCCGACCTTTGAAATGTATATAGCTATGGGTGACAAATTAACAGTATACGTTCAACCATACAAGCCTCCAGACGTCTCAGTGAGACACCAAACAACCTTACAACACAATCCTACTCTGGAAAAGTTTCATGTTGTGGTCAGCACATCAATTTACTGAGATGTAAAAGTGCACTTTGCTTATTCCTCTAAATAAGTGATTTATTTTAAAGTCTGCTTTTAAGCTATTGGGAAAAACATTAATTTTATCTATAGAAATGCTTTGGAAAATTTGATTATTTGGCGATAATGCAGAAAGAAACATTGCCTCCATATCTTGTGAGAAATTAATTAGTGGACCTCAACCAGGCATCATGTGGAACAGTATGAAGTGGGAGATCAAAACAAACCTCCTGAAATCCAGAGATTGAACAGAGAACTGCTGTGACAATCCTAGGAGAGAAATATCAGATGTGACTAGCATAGAGTTTTGTTGTTATAAACTTTTCCCTGTCAGCCTTTTATGTTTTTAGAAGAATAATAAACAACATACTGTCCTATACTTTCTTGCTACATAAATGCAATTTAGCAAACTATTTCTTGCAGAAACAAAGCAATTAATAGGCAAAAAATGAAAAAAAAAAAGTTTTTAGGGCTGTTGTGGCACATATAGTAATAGCCATACCACGTTATGCAAGAGGAAAAGCTCTTTCATGAAAGCTAAAGCATGGGCAAATTGACTATACTGCAGTTCTACCTCCTTGGATAAAATAAGGTGGCCTTGGATAAAATAATGCAATGTTGCAAACAAAAGTGCCAAACTATCCAACCATCAAGCTGAGCAGATTTTCATGGCATAGCATTATGCCCCCCTTTGTCTCCAACTCCATTTTTTAACTTTGTATTTGCCAACTGGAGGAAATACTTTCCTTTTTCCAGTGTTACTCATGCCCATAAGGATAAACAAGCTTATAGTGCCTTACACATGGGCAACACTGTGGTTTTTCAATACAGACACAATGCTTGGATAGATTCTGAAACAATACCAATTGGGAAGTGTCGCTCCAGCCTCCAAGTTTCCACAATCATTCCAGAATCCGTTAAAATAAGTTTAGATCCCATGGCAGTCAATTTGCCAAGCTTCTTAATAGGTGATTCTCTGGGCATTTGCTGCAAAATTGTCCTAAAGCTGACAATTAGAACTTTTCATGGCAATCATTTTGACCCCACAATGGATGCTTTCAGTTTACTTGATGGATTCTCTTGATCCGTGCCAAGACAAAAGGCGGAATTTTCCATGCCCGCTGGCGTCGGGCGTGTTTGGCGGCGGGAGTGGACAATATGGTGAGGACAAAAATCGATTTCACAACGTCATGAAACCAGTTTGCGATCAACCGCTCAGCCCGTCAATGGCGGGCCACGTTTCCCGCCATCAGACCTCGGGAACCTCATTGTAAAACATTTGCACATCATCATAAGGCCAGCCCACCGGAATCATCCCCCCATGCTAAATCGCCCGCCCACATCAGCATGATTGCACGCTGACATGTTTCACAACAGCATATATAAGGTGTGCACTTGGCTGGCTGCATTTGAGGGGAGCTCAGAGTTGAGTGCGCAGTAACATTGTGCAGTGCTTGTGAGGATCGCCTGTTGGACTTCAAGGTTGAGGAGACTTGGCAGGGGGTGCAAGGACTGCCCTGAAATTGAAGGTAGTGCACAAGCACTTGCGGGGTTGGGGAGAGGGAAGTGGCCACAGATCAGGGAAACCTTGTACAAAGTGACCATTCCTCTGCAGCTGAGACAGTTCAGGCACAGCCACATTGACATGCTTGGAGTCAGGCCCACACAAGCAACGCAGGGGCATCAAAGTGCAAATAAGTGCTCCAGAGCTTTTCACTCCTTGGGCACAGACTGCAAAGTAATGAGTGTTTTAGTGGACTGCAGAACAGTTGGATGACTGGGCAAGTTGTACAATCTCCTTGCGAAATCTGGCCATGGAGCAGTCACTGGCAGAGGGGCTCACAGCCCCTTGTAATGTCATCATCCTAGTTTGAACCAGTCTCCCCCATAGTTCAAGCTAACAGGGCAGCCTTGCAGTGAAGGTTAGGAGAATGCCTGCGCCTGAGCTCAGAGGCACAGCATGCAGCCCAATGGGCAAGGCTGCTGCCAATCAGTCAGGTGGAGTGGGCAGAGGTGGGTGAGGTTATGGGCAGCCCTGCAGCACATTAATCTCTGGCCATCTAAGTGGTGGTGAGCACTCTCTGGGATGCATTAAGGGGCCTTCAGACTTAACCAAGAGAGGTTCTTAGGACCCACGCAAACCCACGCATTTCTCTTTTTCATCCTGTAGGATTACATTAGGATCAGGGAGCCTAGTGAACTGGCTGTATGCCAGAGAGCGAAAACAATAGAGAAGAGAGCAATGGAGGTGCCTGGCTGCGCAAAAGGGGGAGCAGCACCTTCAGGAAGAAGGGGTGGCTGGGGCTCCCACACACGTCGCCGAAGAGCCTCAGTGAGCTTTTGCTGGTCAGCGCCTAGATAGACCCAGAGTCTACAGATGCCACCTTTCATTCCTGCAGATGACTGAGAACTAGTGTCGCTGAAGGCTGTGCATGCCAAGGGAATTGGTCGGTCACATCTTCCAGCTGCTGCAGTATTTGGCGCCCAGGGGCATGGAGGGCATCCACTGCCAGTGGGCATGAAAGTGACCTTGGTGCTCGATTTTTACACCAGTGGCTCCTTTCAGGGCTCCACAAGTGACCTCTGTGGGATATCACAAGCCTCCACCCACAAATGCATCCATAAGGTCAAGGATGCCAACTTTGCGAGGCCACGCAACTTTGTGCATTTCTGCTGGGACCAGGTTTCCCACAGGTACAGGGTGTGATCAACTGCACTCACCTGGCGCTCAGATCTCCATTGCAACAAGGGGTCAAATACATTGACCGCAAGGGATTCCATTCACTGAATGTGCAGCTGGTGTGCGACCTTCACAAACGTATCCTGCAAGTCTGTGTATGGTTTCCAGGGAGTGTCCACGACTCCTACATTCCCAGCCGGTCACAGGTCCTTGACGTCTTCCAGGGTTCACAGAAGCTGCAGGGATGGCTCCTCAGGGACAAGGGCTACCCACAGAGGCTGTGGCTGATGACACCTGTGCTGCGGCCTCAGACTGCAGCAGAGCGACAGTATAATGAGGCTCATGCAGCAGCTTGCAATTTGGTGGAGCAAACCATTGGGATGCTGAAGATGAGATTCCAGTGCCTGGACCGGTGTGGTGGAGCCCTGCAATACAGTCCACAGAGTGTGTCACGCATCGTCATTGTCTGCTGCGTCCTTTACAACCTGGCGTTGCAATGGGGAGCGGAGCTGGCTGAGGAGGAGATGGAAGAGCTCGAGGCCTCCTCCAATGAGGAGTAGATCGACGGGGATGAGGGTGAGGAGGTCTTCAAAGGTGAGGATGATAGCGATGAGGCCATCACACTGGCCAAACAAAGCAGGCGCACTCGGGAGGCCCTCATAGAAGACACCATAGAACATTGCATCTATGAATGTTTGAATCCATTCTGGCTTATGGCAGCGCACATACCCTCTGTGATAATGCTGCTGTTATGGAAACGCAGTGGAGGCCCTGGTAGTCGCTTGATTCCAGGAGGATGATGACAACATGCTGTAAGAATACTCCATAGATCTCATATAGCCTCTGAGAATGTCTGACTCTTGTCTGGTTGAAAGCAGCTCGCTTGCGCTCTGTGATCAGTGTCATATAATAAAGATGCAACCATGAAACTTTAAAAGCATCTGATCCTTTGTCCACCTTCAGTACCTGACACCTTCAGGAGCACAGCGTCACTGGTTACAGATGCTGAAGCGATGGGGGCCAGTCCCACTTTAAAGGCCGTGAGAGCACACATAGAGAATGACAGAACTCCGTGACGACTACCAGCCACATTCTGGCAGCAATGCAAAGCACCGTCGTGGTGCAGGCATCACTAATATATCCAGGGAGGGTGAGGCCAGAGCATCATTTTGGTCTGAAGGCTGCACAGAGCACAAGGAAGAAGCCCGGGACTGAGACACCTGCCTTTACCTTGTGCAGAAAGGTTTCACATCTGAGTGACATTGCTCATCAGAATAAGGAGCCACAGGGAGGGAGACATTGTTGAGAGTTATTTACAATAGTGAACTTTATGTACAAGTGATTAATACCTGTGATCAGGTTGTGGAGCTTACAACTTCCTGACTAGGCTCAGGAGAAGCTTGTTCCTGCCTGTGAGGGAGCTGTTGCCATGTGCTGGCTGTGGCTGCTGCTACTGGGAGAGCTACACCCTGCTGCTTTTTCCAACATACTCCTCTGGACTTTTACAAGCTGCTCTGGTTTTGCTGCTGCCCAAGGGACACGAGAAGCCGACTGCTGGTATTGTTTCCGGGACTGCCAGGGCCTGGAGCCTGCAAGGCCTGAGGCCTGAAGAATTGGAATGGAGAGCGAGAAGGTGCTTCAAGACAGGGAGGCCAGGAGGCAAGGACTTTATTTTCATAACATCTGAGGTGGGTGTCTGGACTTTTGTTTGGTTAGGGCTGTGAAGAGCGTGTTGCTTTTTAGAGGAGGAAGAAGACTACTGAAGAGACTCAGGGAGAAGTGTGCATGTGTGTGTCCATTTAACATTTTGCTTCACCCCACCCTCGCCCTGCCCATGTTTAAGTCCAGGTAGCAGGTGCTACCTGGTGAACAAGAATGGACCTGACTCCCATGTGCCAGGCAATACATCACCCTCCCCGTACGGGAAGAACAGCTAGGCGCCCCCCATCCCAATCCACCCAGCGACACCCACCCACCCTGCACCCATTACCCTTTCCCCTCTGTGCCGCCCTGTCCTTTTTCCCTCCCTCTCTTCTCCCCTTCTGTCTTTACACGCCATCAGGAGGGAGAGGGTAATCCTTCTTTTATCCTTCTCCTCCTTTCTAAACGCTGTTGCTACCATCGACAGAGCTCGGGGTGGGTATGGCTCACCCCACAATGGCTGCCACGGGGTCACCGGTGTCCAGGCCCTCCAGGACAGCTGTGCTATCACCAGTGCCAAAGAAGACCTATGCGGAAGTGACTGCTTCTGTGGCCACCACTGCTCCTGCAGCCCCGTCTTCGTTCCGCTCCTGACCAGGGCCATGGGGGTAAAGAGCTACATTCACACCGAGGTGACTATAGAAACTTGCGTGAAGGCTTTGGCCGGGGTTGTCAGCCTCTCGGCCATTGTTGCAGCCTCGTGCATGTACGGGAAGGTGGTGTTCTTCCTGAGGTCTGAGCGGGCGGTGCACCTGTCCCTGGCCAAGCGGCTCACTGTAGGTGGGACCTATCTGGTGGTGGATCCTCTTGAGGCCAATACGGAGAGGCTTGTTATATCCAATGTCCCGTTCTTCGTTCCCAGAGAGCTCCTCCTCCCCCACCTTCACCATCTGGGGGAGGACAGGTCCGGGGGTGGTATCAACCCACTCGGCCTCAGGGAGCCCAGTCTGCGCCACGTGTACTCCTTCCGGTGACAGGTCTTTGTTCGCCTGGCCCAGGAGGAGTGTATGGAGGTTTGATATCACTTTTGAGGGGGCTGCTTATCGCGTCTTACCGTGGCGGACAGCGTGTGATGCCATGCCTGCAAGGAGGTGGGGCACGTCCGAAAAAGCTGCCTCGCCCCCAAGGCCGCCTCCACCGTCCAGGCGGCTGCGGCTGGCATCGCCACTCCTTCCCCACCACCGCTCCATCTTCCTTCTTGCAACGGGAGGTGCCGCCAACAGCCATTGTCATCTTGGCTACCAGCGAGGCGGGGGGGAGAGACCCCGCGCCCGAAGATGGCACGATGGAAGACCCGCCATGCAAAGGTGGCCCGTCAAAACCCCTGAACTCCCCAAATGAACCCTGATCGCCAGACACCCAGGGACACCGGCTCGCAGAGAAAAACATTATCCAGCCCTGGCGACGTATCTCCGTGTGCTCCCGTGTGATGGGGCATGTGACCCCCAAGCCAGTGGTCATCTTGAAAAGGATAGACCAGCCAAAACCCCAGAGGGCAGAGCATCCAGAGGGGCTGGACGGGGCAGTGGGGCATCTCATATGAAGGTCTCCCCAGCCCCCAGCCTACCCTGGAAGAGAAGCCACCCCTCGGAGGGGGACGACCTCATGACTTTTGAGGTCGGATGTGTCCTCTGCCCGAATGAGATGGTGGTGGCATTGCTGCCCCATAAGTCCTCACTCTGGCCTCTGGGGGGAGCCCAAATCCCTGACCACTTGCTGCAGTCCCCTGAGCAGGGCCCTTCGGGGGTCGGTGAGGGTACCGCCATTGCGGTTGTGCCCCACCCTGACCCACCTTGTATCCCCAAGGTGCCATCTGGCACGCCAGGCGACTGAAGCAGCCCCTTCATGGCCCCGACCGCTGGGTTATCGGGTGGCGGTGGTGAGGAGGACCGCTCCTTTCCAACCTTCAGTGCCGGGCGCCTCTGTGCTAGGTTCGGAGGTTTTCCCAGACTCGCCGGGTGACCTGGTGCCTGGGGGGCAGCGGGGCTCTGAGACACCACTGCCTTTGGCCCATAACCCCAACAGGAAACCAGAGAGGACTGATACTGGGAGTGGCATCGGGATGGAAGTGGAGCTGACTGTCAGCTCCGAAGCAGCCCTCGTACTCAAGATGGGGGAGTGGTCGGAAGCTGAAGGCAACGGCCTGGAGGAGCACTGGGTTTCCGTGGTGAGCACCGGGGATGGCTTAGAGTCATTGTCGGGTGAGGTGGTGGATTCCCCAGTTCCCCCCACTGATTCTCCCCTCATCCCTTTACGGGAGCTCCAGGATTTTTTAGCGAGTAATTGTGGTCGCCGAGACAGGGTCCAGTCGACCCTGGACCGGTGGCAAACTTTTCCTCTTGTGTTCTAGTCCACCCGCGAGGCCCTGAAGGCCCCTAGGCTGGACTGGAATGCTAATATGAGGGTCCACACGTTTCTCGCTGAGCTCCTGAGGGAGAGGAAAGATTAAAATAGTCCTCTCCTTCTTACACTAGGCATGATGATCGTAGCACATACGCCTGACCATGAAGACTACCATAGCCGGCCTCAACATCAATGGCAGCAGGAACGCACAGCGCAGGTTCCAATACCTCTTGGTCCTCCGGGACGGGAAGTATGTGGTGTGCTTCCTGCAGGAAACCCATACCGTTCCGGGAGACAAAGCTACATGGCTCCTGGAGTGGCGAGGAGGGGTCTACATGAGTCACCTAGCCTCCAATTCTGGAGGAGTGGCTATCTTGTTGGCCCCACATTTGTAGCTGGAGGTCTTGGGGATCAAGGAGATGGTGCCAGGCTGGTTGTTGGACCTTACTGTGCGCAGGGCTTCACTTTGTGAATGTGTACACTCCCCTGGGCCCACAGCAGCAAGTGAGCATCTTTGAGGAGGTGTCCCCTCATCTCGGCTCCATCGATGCGGATAAGTGCATCGTCCTCGGGGGGTTTTTCAACTGTACCCTTGGGGCCGGGGACCATCTTGGCGCCTAGAACCACTTGCTAGGTGTGAGTAAGTTGAGGGACCTGGTCTTTTGACTTGTTGGGTGTCTGGCGACATCTCCATCCTTACTCCAGCGTTTTCACTTTTGTGTCATCTGGAGTTGGAGCGTCCAGACTCGACCACCTGTACATTTCCAAGGCGTTTGTGTCCTTTGTTCTGTCAGCTTCTGTATGGTGGATGCCGTGCACGGACCACCATCTGGTGTGGGTGGAACTCATTCCGTTCTGTGCTAGGACAGGTACATGTACTGGCACTTTAGCAACCTGCTGCTGGAGGACGAGTGGTTCCTGGACTCGTTCTGTCATTTCTGGGCCAGCTGGAGAAGGAAGCGGAGAGGCTTCCCCTCCTTGAGGCTATGGTGGGGCGTGGGCAAGGCTCACGTCCACATCTTCCGTCAGGAGTACGCGAAGGGGTCGACAATGGTCCATGGTCGAGTTAGAGAAGGAGGTGCTCGACCTGGAGACATGTCTGCATCAGCCCAATGTCGACCTGGCCTTGTGGCTGGTGTATCAAGTAAAGAAGGGCGCGCTGCGGGACCTGCAACTCATTGAATCCTGCAGCACATATGTGAGGTCAGGTTCCTCCAGGACCTGGACTGCGACTCCCCCTTCTTCAGCTCACTGGACAAAAAGGCACGAGGTCTGTCAGCAGCTCCTTACGCTGTTGGCTGATGACGGATCCTTTGTCTCGGATCCGGAGGGCATCAGGGCCATTGTCAAGACCTACTACGCTGCTCTGTTCTCTCTGGTTCCATCCTGTGAGGATGCTTGCAGAGTTTTGTGGGAGGACCTGCTGCAGGTCGGCCTGGAGAGCACCAGAAAGCTTGAGTCCCCTATAAGTCTGGGGGAGCTGATCGGTGCCCTCGACAGTCTCTCAGGGGCAAATCCCTGGGGCTGGATGGACTGACCATGGAGTTCTTCTGGGATGCCTAGGGAATGACTATGCAGGGGGTCCTGGGGGAGAGTATCGGTAATGGGGAGATGCCCCACTCATACCGCAGGGTGGTCATTGCCCTGCTCTCGAAGAAGGGGGATCTCTGCCACCTTACGAACTGGCGCCCGGACTCCCTCCTCAGCACAGATTACAAGACCTTTTCCAGGGCAATGTCTTCTCGCCTTGGCACCGTGCTAGACCACATGATCCACCCTGACCAGTCCTACATGGTGCCGGGCCACACTATTTTTGACAGTATACATCTGGTCCAGGACATTATCCAATTCCCCCAGAGGGCTGGTCTGTCGAGCGCCTTCCTGTCCTATGACCAGGGGAAGATGTTCGACAGCGTGGATCACGAATATTTATTCGGGACTCTGCGAGCATTCAAGCTTGGGACGCATTTCATCGCCCGGATCCGACTTCTATACGCTGCTGCAGAGTGTCTGGTTAAGATTAACGGGTCCCTGACGGTGCCCCTTCGCTTTGGGAGAGGAGTGCGTTAGGGCTGCTCCTGTCTGGCCAATTGTTTTCTATCTGTGTGGAGCCTTTCCTGCGCCTCTTGTGGAGGAGGTTGTTAGGATTGCCTCTGCGTGGGCTGGGCTTTGGGGTTGTCCTCTCAGCTCACGCTGATGACGTGCTCCTTACGTTCACCGACCCGGCTGACCTGCTGAGGATGCGCGAGTGCCAGGAGGTCTACTCTGCCGCGTCCTCTGCCAGGATCAACTAAATCAAGTGTCCTGGACTCCTGGTCGCTCAGTAACAGATGGATTGCCTACCCAAGGAGCTCAGGCCTTTCACCTGGAGCAGGACCAATCTCCTCTAGCTGGGGGTCCACCTCTGCCCTGCTAAGGAATCCTGGCCAATGAACTGGCAAGAGCTGGAGGCCAAAGTCAGCACTTACCTGCGCTGCTGTACAGGACTGCTTCGAGTGCTGTCTTACCGGGGTCGAGTGCTGGTCATAAACCAGCTGATCGCTGCCATGTTGTGATACAGGCTGGTCGCTTTGACCCCTCCCCCAGATTTTGTCACAAAAGTCCAGAGAATGCTCATTGACTTCTTCTGGGACAAAAGACTGCACTAGGTCACTGCTGAGGTTCTACGTCTCCCGCTTAGGGAGGGCCGTCAAAAGCTGGTCTGCCTATGCACCCAAGTGGAGACTTTCTGCCTTCAGGCCCTGCAGTGATATCTTTATGTCAAGCCCCCTCCAAGATGGTGTGCCCTCGTGAAGTATTTTTTCCGCCAGATGCATGGCCTGAATTATGACATGCAACTCCTGTTTATAGACCTGAGTGCCCTTTGTGGCTCCTTGCAGGCGTTGCCCATCCTATACCAGGACCTGATCAAAGTCTGGAACATGGTCACCTCGCAACACAGCTCTCCGCTGTCGGGAGTAGCAGCTATCGTCAGAGAGCCGCTGCTTAGGAATCCGCCCCTCCTTCAGGGGCTTTCAGTGGCTGGCGGAGAGGAGGGCTGTGGCTGCTGGGGTGATCAGGATTGGGGATGTGCTGGGTGGCGGTGGAGTGGGCTGGATGATGCCCCAGGAGTTGGCGCACTGTGCGTCGGTGGACATCCAGCTCACAGTGAATGCCATCCAAGACTTTAGGATGGTTGTGCTTGGCCCTGAAGTTATTCTGGGTCTCGAGGTGGCGCAGGTGCGCAGTGGTCTTCCGTCTTAGCGCACTCCTGTTCGGGAATTCCACATTGGCCCCAAGTCCCGAACCCTCCCTTGGGAGCCGATGCCCCACAACCTGAGTCGCCTCGTGGAAATGCCCTCTGTGCCCTTTAGCACAGCGCGGAGGGGTTTCCTGTATTGGCTGCTGCTGCAGACCCTTCACCTCCTTGCCCTCGCCCGCCGCCCAGATACGTCCTGGCATGCCTTGCTGCCGTCCGGCAGCAGAGGTCCCCAGTAGGGGGCCCTCTATAGGCTGTCCTCCCACTTTCCATCGGGGACCTGGTCTGGATGGTCTTGCACGCAGCAGTCCCATACAACCGTAGGATGTGTCGGTATAAGGACTCCCAAGGTGCCTGCATCTTTTACGGCCTTATGGTGTCTGTGGACCACGTCTAAGTTAATTGTTGTAGGCTGCACCCCCTTTTCAGTTATTTAAAAAATCTTTTACTGTTGTTTTGTTTTTAGTCCAGTCCCACGCTCCTGATCTACAGGCACCCGGTGCGAAGTGGGGCCAGGAGGGAGGAGGACCTCCTCGTGAATCTGCTCCTGGGCCTGGCCAAGTTGGCCATGAACAGGTCCAGGCAGCAGGCATTTGAGGGGGTCATCCGACATGACTGTCTGCCTCTCTTCCGTGGCTATGTTCGCGGCCAGGTGTCCCTGGAGAGGAAGCACGCGATGTCCGCCAGCACCATCGAGGCCTTCCGTCCTTGGTGGGGCATTTTATCAACCCCTTTAATCACATTTTGATTTAATGTTTGTAAGTTTCCTTTGTATTTTGTCTTTTGTTTTTGTAGTTTCCCTTTTAAGGGCAACTTTTACTTTGCACCTTGATTTGTTAATTTAGTTTATTTGTTCCGTAACGAAAGAGTTACATCTTCTTAACCTTCCTAACCCAGCGTCTACTTTTTTGGTGCTCCCTCGACATCCACAATGGAGGTGGAGGCAGCCTGCTGACTGCTAAGCTCTATCTGTGATGACCTTGGCAGACATCCTCTGGAGGGCCAAGACCTGAAGGGCCCCAGACTGCTTTCGGGGTCCTGCTGTGTGGCAGTGGCACCGTTCTTGACCTTTTTTTAAAATTCATGCCATAAGACCATAAGACGTAGGAGCAGAAGTAGGCCATTCGGCCCATCGAGTCTGCTCCGCCATTCAATTAGACCGTGGCTGATCTGATAATCCTCAACTCCACTTTCCTGCCTTTTCCCCATACCCCTTGATTTCCTTACTGATTAAAAATCTGTCTATCTCAGCCTCAAATGTACTTAACAACTCAACCTCTGCAGCCCTCTGCAGTAAAGAATTCCACAGATTAACTACCCTCTGAGAGAAGAAATTCTTCCTCATCTCTGTTTTGAATGGGCGACCCCTTACTCTAAGATTCCGCCCTCTGGTCCGAGACTTTCCCACAAGGGGAAACAACCTCTCAGCATCGACCCTGCCAAGCCCCCTAAGAATCTTATATGTTTCAATAAGGTTGTCTCTCATTCTTCTAAATTTCAATGAGTACAGGCCCAGCCTACTCAACCTCTCCTCATAAGAAAATCCCTCCATCCCCGGGATCAACCTAGAGAACCTTCTCTGGACTGCCTCCAATGCCAGTATATCTTTCCTTAGATAAGGGGACCAAAACTGTTCACAGTATTCTAGGTGTGGTCTAACAAGTGCCTTGTATAGTTTTAGCAAGGCTTCCCTATTTTTATATTACATTCTCTTTGAAATAAAGGCCAACATTCCATTTGCCTTCCTGACTACCTGTTGAACCTGTATGCTAGCTTTTTGGGATTCATATGCAAAGACTCCCAAATTCCTCTGTACTGTAGCCTTCTGCAGTCTTTCGCCATTAAATAATATTCAATTCCTCTATTCTTCCTGCCCAAGTGCATAACCTCACATTTTCACCCATTATATTCCATCTGCCACTTTTTTGCCCATTCACTTAATCGATCTATATCCCTCTGTAGACTCCTTGTGTCATCCTCACCACTTGCCTTCCTATCTAGTTTTGTATCATGCAGAAATTTGGCGATAGTATATCCACTTCCCTCATCTATGTCATTAATATATATTGTAAATAATTGAGGCCCCAGCACTGAACCCTGCGGCACTCCACTAGTTACAGGTTGCCATTCTGAAAATGCCCCCCCTTATCCCTACCCTCTGTCTTCTATTAGTTAGCCAATCCTCTATCCATGCTAATATACTACCCCCAACACCATGAGCTCTTATCTTATTAAGTAGCCTTACGTGCGGTACCTTACCGAGTGCCTTTTGGAAATCCAAACATATTACATCTACCGGTTCTGCTTTATTTATCCTGCTAGTTATCTCCTCAAAGAATTCTAATAAATTTGTTAAGCATGATTTCCCCTTCATGAAGCCATACTGACTCTCCTTGATTATATTATGTAACTCTAAATACTCTGCTATTACATCCTTTATAATAGACTCCAATAGTTTCCTAATGACAGATGTTAAGCTAACTGGCCTATGGTTAGCTGTTTTTTGCCCCCCTCCCTTTTTTAATAAGGGTGTTACATTGGCAGTTCTCCAATCCTCTGGGACTTTTCCAGAATCCAGGGATACTCAGAAGATTACGACCAGTGCCTGCACTATCTGTGTAACTACTTCCTTTCATATCCCATCAGATCCAGGGGACTTAGTGGCCTTTAGCCCCATTAATTTCCCTAGTGCTTTTTCTCCAGTAACAATTATTGTATTTATTTCCTCCCCCTCCTTTACCCCTTGATTATTTAGTATTGGAATACTATTAGTGTCTTCTACTGTGAAGACTGAAGCAAAGTATTTATTCAACTCCTCTGCCATTTCCTGGCTCCCCATTATTATTTCCCGAGCCTCATTCACGGGATGTGGGCTTTTCTGGCTGGGTCAGCATTTATTGCCCATCCCTAGTTATGCTTGAGAAGGTGGTGGTTGTGAGCTGCCTTCTTGAACTACTGCAGTCCATGTGATGTGGGTACACCCACAGTGCTGTTAGGAAGAGAGTTCCAGGGTTTTGGCCCAGCAATAGTGAAGGGACGGTGATATATTTCCAAGTCATGATGATGAGTGACTTGGAGGGGGACTTACAGGCGGTGGTGTTCCCATCTATCTGCTGCCCTTGTCCTTCTAGATGGTAGTGGTCTTGGGTTTGGAAGGTGCTGTCTAAGGAGCCCTGGTGCATTCCTGCAGTGCATCTTGTAGATGGTACACACTGCTGCTACTTTACGTCGGCAATGGAGGGAGTGAATATTTATGGATTTGGTGGCAATCAAGCAGGCTGCGTTGTACTGGATGGTGTCAAGCTTCTTGAGTCTTGTGGGAGCTGCACTCATCCAGGCAAGTGGGGAGTATTCCATCACACTCCTGACTTGTGCCTTGTAGATGGTGGACAGGATTTGGGGAGACATGAAGTGAGTTACTCGTCACAGGATTCCTAACCTCTGACCTGCTCTCATAGCCACAGAATTTATATGGCTAGTCCAGTTCAGTTTCTGGCCAATGGTAACCCTCAGGATGTTGATAATGGTGGATTCAGTGATGCTAATGCCATTGAACGTCAAGGGGCAATGGTTAGATTCTCTCGTATGGAGATGGTCATTGCCTGGCACTTGTGTGGCGCAAATGTTACTTGCCACTTGTCAGCCCAAGCCTGGATATTGTCCAGATCTTGCTGCATTTGGATATGGACTGCTTCAGTATCTGAGGAGTCACGAATGGTGCTAAACATTGTGCAATCATCAGCAAAGATCCCTACTTCTGACCTTATGATGGAAGGAAGATAAAGCAGCTGAAGATGATTGGGCCGAGGACACTACCCTGAGGTACTCCTGCAGTGATGTCCTGGAGCTGAGATGACTGACCTCCAACAACCACAACAATCTTCCTTTCTGCTAAGTAAATACTCCAGCCATTGGAGAGATTTCCCCCTGATTCCCATTGTCTCCAGTTTTGCTAGGGCTCCTTGATGCCACATTTGGTCAAATGCTGCCTTGATGTCAAGTGCAGTCACTCTCCCCTCACCTTGGGAGTTCAGCTCTTTTGTCTATGTTTGAACCAAGGCTGTAATGAGGTCAGTAGCTGAGTGAACCTGGCGGAACCCAAACTGAGCATCAGTGAGTAGGTTATTTCTAAGCAAGTGTCACTTTGATAGCACACTTCAGGAACCCTTCCATCACTCTACTGATGATCGAGAGTAGACTGATGGGGGTGGAATTAGCCAGGTTGGATTTGCCCTGTTTTTTGTGCACAAGACACCCCTGGCCAATTTTCCACATAGACGGGTGGATGCTAATGTTGTACCTGCACTGGAAAAACCTGGCTAGGGGTGAGGCAAGTTCTGGAGCACGAGTCTTCAGTACTATTGCCAGAATATTATCAAGGCCCTTAGCATTTGCAGTAACCAGGGCCTTCAGTAGTTTCTTGATGTCACATGCAGTGATTCAAATTGGCTGAAGACTGACATCTGTTATGCTGGGGTCCTCTGGAGGAGGCCAAGATGGATCATCCACTCGGCACTTCTGGCTGAAGATTATTGCAAAATGTTTCAGCCTTGTCTTTTGCATTGATGTGCTGGGCTCCCCCATCATTGAGGATGGGGATATGTGTGGATCCTCCTCCTCCAATGAGTTGTTTAATTATCCGCCACCATTCAAGATTGTATGTGGCAGGATCTGATCTGTTCGTTGTGGAATCATCTAGCTCTGCCTGATATAAGAAGAACGGTAGCCAGCAAGAAAGAGCGACTCCGTCAAACATCAGATGAGAGGCACCCTCTACATGGTCATACACCTACACCCAGCCACCTAAAGTCAAGGAAGAGCTTCATGAACAGTGTTGTTCCATTACAATCAACCCCATCTGAAGCCCGCATCGCCTTGTGGAAAGACCAGCTCGCCAGTCTCAAACAGCCCCCAGTGATAGAAATTCTACCGGATGAAAGCCTTCCCCCAGGAGCTAATTGCAACTGGGCAACCTGGAAGTGCCTTAACAGACTTATGACTGGTGTAGGTCGTTCAAAGGTGTCACTAAGCAAATGGGGATATACAACCAGCCTGACAACTTGTGAATGTGGAACTGAGCCACAGACTATGCAACATCTCCTGCAATGCCTATCACTAGAGGAACCATGCACTGTTGCAGATCACCGTCCAAGGGCCCAAACACTCCTTTCAAGTGAAGCAGCATTTCACTTGCATTTCCCCTAACTTGGTCTACTGCATTCATTGCTCCCAATGCGGTCTCCTCTACATTGGAGAGACCAAACGCAAACTGGGCGACCGCTTTGCAGAACACCTGCGGTCTGTCCGCAAGAAAGACCCAAACCTCCCTGTCGCTTGCCATTTTAACACTCCACCCTGCTCTCTTGCCCACATGTCTGTCCTTGGCTTGCTGCATTGTTCCAGTGAAGCCCAACACAAACTGGAGGAAAAGCACCTCATCTTCCAACTAGGCACTTTACAGCCTTCCGGGCTGAATATTGAATTCAACAACTTTAGATCTTAAACTCCCTCCCCCATCCCCACTCCCTTCCCGTTTCTTCCCCCTCCCTTTTGTTTTTTTCCAATAATTTATATAGTTTTTTCTTTTCCCACCTATTTCCATTATTTTTAAATCTATAACTGTAATACCCTGTCAGTCTTTCCATCCCACCCCCACTAGAGCTGTACCTTGAGTGTCCTGCCATCCATTCTTAATTAGCACATTTTCTTAGATAACATCACCACCTTTAACACGTCTTTTTTCCTTTTGTCTGTGACATCTTTTGATTATCTGCTCCTATCACTGCTTGCTTGTCTCTACAACCACCCGCACCCCCCCCCACAACTTCTCACCCCCCCCACCCCCTCCCTCCCCAACCTTAAACCAGCTTATATTTCACCCCTCTCCTAACTTCACTCAGTTCTGCTGAAGGGTCATGAGGACTCGAAAGGTCAACTCTTTTCTTCTCGCCGATGCTGCCAGACCTGCTGAGTTTTTCCAGGTAATTCTGTTTTTGTTTCTTTACAACCTTGTCTACTTGAACTGCTGCCTTCAGGGATCTGTGTACTTGTACGCCAAGATCTCTCACTTCATCTACCCCTCTTAGTATATTCCCATTTATTGTGTAATCCCTGTAACTATTTGACCTCCCTAAATGTATGACCTCACACTTCTCTATGTTAAAATCCATCTGCCACTTTACCGTCCACTCCACCAACCCAGCTATATCATTTTGGAGTTTATGGCTGTCCTCTACACTATCCACTACTCAGCCAATCTTTGTGTCATCTGCAAATTTTCCAATCGTGCCCCCCACGTTCACGTCAAAATCGTTAATATATAATACAAACACCAAGGGTCCCAACACCGAGCCCTGTGGAACACCACTTGAGACAACTTTCCATTCGCAAGGGCATCCATCGACCATTACTCTTTGTTTCCTGTTACAAAGCCGACCTTTTATCCAGTTTGCCAAATGACCCTGAATCCCATGGGCTTTTACTTTCCTGACCAATCAGCCATGTGGGACCTTGTCAAATGCCTTGCTAAAATCCATGTACACAACATCCACTGCACTACCTTCATCAACCCTTCTTGTCACTTCCTCAAAGAATTCAATCAAATTTGTGAGGCAAGACCTACCTTTAACAAATCCATGCTGACCATCCCTGACTAGTCCATGCCTTTCCACATGATAGTTAATCCTAACTCTCAGGATTGATTCTACTAATTTGCTCACATGCTGGAGTTTTTTGAAGTAGGTAACAGAGATGGTTGATGAGGGCAAGGCCATTGATATGGTGTAAATGGACTTCCAAATGGCATTCGATACAGTGTCACACAAGAGACTTGTGAGAAAAGTTATAGGTCATGGAATAAAAGGGGCAGTAGTAACGTGGATACAAAATTGGCTGAGGGATAGGAAACAGAGTAATGGTTAATGCTTTTTTTTCGGGCTGGAGGAAGGTTTGTAATGGAGTTCCCTAAGGGTCGGCATTGGGACCCTTGCTCTTCCTGATATATATAAATGATCTAGATCTTGATGTACAGGGGACGATTTCAAAGTTTGTGGACAATCCAAAACCTGGGAGAATTGTAAACTGTGAGGACAGTGTAGAACTTCAAAAGGACATTGACACACTTGTGGAGTGGGCAGATAGGTGGCAGATGAAGTTCAATGCGGAGAAGTGTGAGGTGATACACTTTGGTACAAGGAACATGCAGAAAAAGTATAAAATAAAGGATACTATTCTAAAGGGTGCGCAGGAGCAGAGAAACCTGGGTGTATATGTACATAAGTCATTAAAGGTGGCAGGACAAGTAGAGAGAGCTGTTTCTAAAGCATACTTATTCTAGGCTTCATTAATAGGGGCATAGAGTATAAAAGCAGAGAGGTTTTGATGAATTATTTAAGACACTGTTTAGACCTCATCTGGAGTATTGTGTACAGTTCTGGGAGTCACACTATAGGAAGGATGTGATCTCATTGGAGAGAATGCAGAAGAGGTTTACGAGAATGGTTCCAGAGATGAGACACTTCAGTTATGAGGAAAGATTGGAGAAGTTTGGACTGTTTTCCTTGGAGAGGAGAAAGCTGAGGGGAGACTTGATAGGAGTTTTCAAAAACATGAGGAGTCTGGACAGAGTAGAAAGGGAGAAACTGTTCCCACTCGTAAACGGATCGAGAACCAGAGGACACAGTGTTAAAGTGTTTTGCAAAAGAAGCAGATGCGAGGTGAGAAAAAACTTTTTCACACAGTGAGTAGTTAGGGTTTGGAATGCACTGCCTGGAAGTGTGGTGGATGTAGGTTCAACTGAGGCATTCAAGAGGGAATTGGATGATATTTAAATAGAAACAATGTGCAGAGTTACAGGGGAAAGGCAGGAGATTGGCACTAAGTTAAACTGCTCAGAGAGCCGGTGCAGACACAATGGGCCAAATGGCCTCCTTATGTCCTGTAACAATTCTGTGATTCTGGGTTGCAGTGGTGAGTCAATGCCAGAAGCATGTGTGGATTACAGGTGCAAGGCAGCTTAGAAACTGTCACGAGGAAGAGGCTGATTCAAGATAAAGTAAATAAGGATATTTCATTAGGTGACTCACCGATCATTGAAAAAATGAAAGGAGGAATAAGGGTGAATGAAAACTCATCCATTCACCAGGGGAGGCAGTGATGATTATTTCTTTAGCTGCAACAACAGACCCACATCTATGGTCATTTGGTAGTATAGAACTTCAGTATTGATAAAAAATATACATATTTTGTTGAAGCTTTTTGTCTTGTACTCTTCACAACAAGTTGCAAGAATACCAAATGCAAAGGGAACAAAAATTCATACTATATGAGAAGAGAATGCTGATTGGTTGACAAATGGACTCAGGTTGGTAGAGGAGTTGCCATGCAGAGTGCATCAGTTGATGGTTAACTACGAAGCATTGTTTGAAATTTAAACCAGGCAGCTTGACTCTGATTGATCAAGGTATTGCCCTGAGGAATGTACCTCACTTACTTTGTTTAGCTGAAACATGTGCAATGTATGTACATGGTTCTTTCCGTCTGCAAAGAACTGGGCCCTGTGTGTTAATATATGTAGCTTCCAGAACCATGCAAATACACCGCACTGCAAGCCTGACTGATAATCTTAAATTGTCAGCATAATTCTTAGCACACTGTGGATTATTGAGCAAATGTTGTTCAATCGCTTCCAATCTCTCTTCTCATGCAGTATAAATTGTTGTTCCCTTTACAATTGGTATTTTTGCGAGTTGCCCTGATGAGTGCAAGGCAAAAAGTGTATCTTTTTTCAGCAATACTCAGGACCCAGATCTCATGGGCCCTGCTAATAAGAGAATGGCTGTTAACAAATTACGCCTATATACAGATATCAGGCCCATCTGTTAAGGGTGTTGCAGTGAATGACAAGAGCTGGGTGGAGTCCTTTTCCCTCATATGCAGTAACATTATTTGATTGCCAAAAGCATTTCCTAATTGTAACTACATAGTGGCCCCATTCAAAAAAAAACATTCATTCTAATGTGGCATGTATCCAAGCAATATATTATATTGCTGAGCACCTTCCAATATTAAAGGATTAAAGTGCTAACAAGAACATTTTTCTTGTGAAACTGCAGCAGAAGCCCATCATGTAGAGCAGCATTGGTGCCTTAGTTTAGCAGATCTCTTGAGATCTCATATTTTTTGCCAATTATTGTGTATCCTAGATGGACCATACAATTTGCCATTGGTCTTTCATGCCTGCTAAACCAATTTTGCTGGAGTGGAGGGTGATCATTTATCCCACCTATGTGCTCTCCTTTCTCATTTTTTTCCAATAGGTTTCCCAGCACCTTATGACTAATTTGGTTGTCCAAAATTTTTTAAAGTCAACAGCTACCTTAGCCTTCTCATCACTGTGTTAGCTGTTCCTATGGTTCCTTGATGCAGGTAACATCTGATTGCTAAAACTATTGTTTCCACTATTTCATTGGATGGACTGAAGTATAGAAATTAATTGCACAACCCAAGCAACAATAAGAAGAAAAATGGATCAGCCAGTTTAGTAAGCTGGAAAAACATAACTGACATTAAATTAACCCTCAATAGTACTATGAGGGTCATTTCCAGACTATGCTCTTGTTCAGGAAGTCATCTAAATTTAGATGTAGCAAATAAATAAAGCAATTTAAACAGTTTCAGTTTATTACATATGCTCCTGTAAGTATGCTTGTATTTCCTCATCATGTTTTGGTTCCCAATCAGCAGCTATTTGTTTTTATATAGCACCTTTCACATAATACCACCCAAGGCACTTCACAGGATCATTACAAAGCAAACTTTAACACTGAGTTACATAAGGAGACCTTAGGCAGATGATCAAAATCTTTGTCAAAGAGGTATGTTTTAAGGAGCGTCTTAATGGAGAAAAGAGAGGTAGAGAGGCAGAGAGGTGTAGGGTGGAAATTCCAAAGCTCAGGATCTTAGCAACTGAAGGTACAGCCACCAATGGTGAAGCAATTAAAATCTGGAATTCTGGGGCTGGAGGAGATTACAGAGCAAGGGAGGGGTGAGGCCATGGAGGGATTTGAAATAAAAGGATGATAATTCTAAAATTGAGGCAGTGCTAAAGCAGGAGACAATATAGTTCAGCGAGCAAGAGTGATGGGTGAAATGTTCTGAATTGAATAATGGGTGAGAGTTGTAAACCCCTCCCTTGAATGGACATGCCCAGACAGCATTCCTTTGTGGAATTCACACCTGCCATTGTTCAAAGCTTATTCCAAAACAGAGTCAAAAAATACCTATATTCTATTTCTCCAGGTTTGCAATGTAACAAAGGGAAGCTGAAGAGCTAAATTATCCATAAGTTAAGTGTGAAAGACCACCATCTGCCTTCTATTGTATAACAACGACCATTGATTATGTGACTGAAGCTGGTTCTCTGGTACCTAAATCCGTTTATCCCAAAACTCAAAAGAGACCTGGAGGATTTCTGCAGAATAACACCGGCAAGATAACAACTGTAGAGAAAGGCTGTGCCATCTTTGCCTTTTAAGAATTGAAAGGCTTAAACGTCTTTTAAAAATGCCTCCCAACCTGATTCCAAAGCTCTGAGTTCACCTATAAAGAAACTGGACCTCCTGAAACAATGGCCATGAGTGTCTGACTTCATGACCTGCTGAACATTCCTCGCTTCAAAGTAACCCTGTTATCTGATTCCCAGCCATCTGAATTTACCTGGCCTACAATTCAACAGTGGGAAAAGCTTCCTTCTGCACTGGACCGGCAAAGACACATGAACTGTTAACAATTCTTTTGGATTGTACTTGAAGGTGTGGGCTATCTTTGTTAATTGTATCTTTCTTGAGTCTGTGGTGTGTGTGACAGATGTATCATAGATCTTTCAATCCTCTTTTTTAAACCCACCAAAGTTTGCTGCTGTTATTTTAAAGTGACCACGCACAACGGGGGTTTGGAAACACATACATCTAGCTCTTCAAAAGTAAACCCTACTGATCTGATTCAGGACCCCATAAAGTCTCATGGCATCAGATCAAACATGGGCAAGGAAACCTCCTTACTACATACTATGCCCTCTCAACTGATGAGTCAGTACACCCCCATGTTGAACACCACTTGGAGGAAGCACTGAGGGTGGCAAGGGTGCAGAATGTACACTGGGTGAGGGGTTTCAATGTCCATCACCAAGAGTGGCTCGGGAGCACTACTACTGACCGAGCTGGCTGAGCCCTAAAGGATATAGCTACTAGGCTGGGTCTGTGGCAGGTGGTGAGGGAACCAACAAGAGGGAAAAACATATTTGACTTTATCCTCACCATCTGCCTGCCATAGATGCATCTGTCCATGGCAGTATCGAGAGCTGTGGCCACCAGACAGTCCTTGTGGAGACAAAATCCTGTCTTCACATTGAGATTACTCAACCACAATTTGTAACCTCATGGCCCAGCATATTCCCCACTCTACTATTACCATTAAGCCAGGGGATCAACCCTGGTTCAATGAAGGGTGCAGGAGGGCATGCCAGGAGCAGCCACCAGGCATACCTAAAAATGAGGTGTCAACCTGGTGGAGCTACAACACAGGGCTACTTGTGTGTCAAACAGTGTAAGCAGTATGCGATAGACAGAGCTAGGCAATTCCACTACCAACAGATCAGATCTAAGCTCTGCAGTCCTGCCACATCCAGTCATGAATGGTTGTGGACAATTATACAACTCACTGGAGGAGGAGGTTCCACAAATATCCCCATCCTCAATGATGGGGGAGCCCAGCACATTAGTGCAAAAGACAAGGCTGAAGCATTTGCAACAGTCTTCAGCCAGAAGTGCCGAGTGGATGATCCATCTCAGTTGTCTTCTGGAAGTCCCCAGCTTCAAAGATGTCAGTCTTCAGCCAATTCAATTCACTGCATGTGACATCAAGAAAAGGCTGACGGCCCCGGTTACTGCAAATGCTAAGAGCCTTGACAATATTCTGGCAATAGTACTGAAGATTTGTGCTCTCCACAACTTGCCACACCCCTAGCCGAATTGTTCCAGTGCAGTTACAACATTGGCATCTACCCAGCAATGTGGAAAATTGTCCAGGTATGTCCTGTGCACAAAAAGCAGGACAAATCTAACATGACTAATTACTGTCCCCTCAGTCTATTCTCGATCATCAGTAAAGTACCATTGGGTGGAATTGTCCCAGATTTGCACTGAGTGCGGCTGCATTTGGGAAAAACAACATTTTACCTGCCGGCTGTAATGGCAGCTTTTCACACCATATCATCCCAAACCCACCACATTAATTATGCATTCCCAGGAAACACGCCGTTTCAATGGCGGGTGGGCTTCGATTCGCCTGCCACACTGTCACCTCGCCACTTCATCACACCAGGCACCACATTTAAAGTACAGCCGTGCTCAGTGCTCCCGCCCAGGGCTGCTGCAAAGGAGACATGACCCTGAAAGACAAAAAGTTTGCAGTCTTTGTGAGCCTTTTGGATGCTGTGCAGGCCCACTGTGATGTCCTCTAACCCCGCTTTGGCCGCGGAAGGGGCAGCAACATCACCACTCTGGCTTGGTAGGCGATGGCAGTGTTGATCAGTACCAATGCTGCACAGAAGAGGTTGGCCATCCAATGCAGATGGAGGATGAATGACCTTATCCGTGCAGCCAGGGTATTACAACCATCTCATCACTCTAAACTCACACACTCAAGCCCATCACACGTTCACTGGCATCTCACTCACTGCCAGCTCAAAGGACATCACCACCCATTCTCACACACATACCCTCACATGTCCACCTGGCCTCATCTTCTCTGGAGGCTGCTTCCTCAGCCCTCACCATCTTGAGGCCACTTACACAGATCAATATGTGTCCCCACACACACTCTGGGATACCCCCTTCCCCAGGCCATCTTTCATCCTGCAGCCTCTTCCCTTGCCTGAGGCCGCTTCTCCCCCTTCAACAAGCAAGACCTTGCCCTGCAGCCATTGAAAAGCCACCCAAATATGGCTGACCTGGTAAGTAGAGACCTGTCCGTGAGCCCCCCTCCCAAAAAGTGATGTGGTGCTGTCTGTGAAGCCTGGTGCTGATTACTGCGAGTGCTGCCTGAAACAAGGTAGGTAAAAAGACCTTGAAGTCCCAAGCAAAGTGCAGCCCGCCAAGTGCACACCTCACATATGCTGTTGTGAAAAATGTCGGCATGCTTTCCCGCCAACGTGGGCAGATGATCCAGTGAGGGAGGGGGTTGAGTCCGGTAGGCTGGCCTTATAATCATGTCCAGATGTTTTACAATGAGGTCCCTGACATCCAATGTCAGGGACAGCGGCCCGCCATCGACGGGTTGAGCAGACGATCACAAACTGGTTTCACAACATTGTGAAACCGATTTTTGGCCTTCTTACCATATTATCCGCTCACGCCACTGAACACGCCCAATGCCAGCAGGCACAGACAATTCCACCCATTGACTAGAAATTGAACTGGACTAGTCATATAAATACTGTGGCTACAAGAGCAGGTCAGAGTCTAGGAATCATGCGACGAGTAACTTACCTCCTGACTCCCCAAAGCCTGCCCACCATCTACAAGGCACAAGTCAGGAGTGTAATGGAACACTCCCCACTAGCCTGGGTGAGTGCAGCTCCAACAACACTCAAGAAGCTTGACATCATTCAGGACAAAGCAGCTGGCTTGATTGGTGCCCCTCCCCAGACATTCACTCCCTCCACTACCGGCGCAAAGTAACAGCAGTGTGTACCATCTACAAGATGCACTGCAGGAATTCAGCAAGTCTCCTTAGACAGCACCTTCCAAACCTATGACTGTTACCAACTAGAAGGACAAGGGCAGCAGCTGCAAGGGAACACCACCACCTGTATGCTCCCCTCCAAGCCACTCACCATCCAGACTTGGAAATATATCGCCGATCCTTTACTGTTGCTGGGTCAAAATCCTGGAACTCCCTTCCTAACAGCATTATGGGTGTACCTACACCACATGGACTGCAGCGGTTGAAGAAGGCAGCTCACCACCACCTTCTCAAGGGCAATTAGGGATGGGCAATAAATTCTGGTCTTGCCAGTGACACCCACATCCCATGGGAAAGGAAGGGGTTTCAGTTTATCTTTCTTCCCTGCCCGTAATAACAAGATCAAACAAAATGCATCCTAATGTATAAAAAATATCAAATATGTTTTCACCAAGTACTCACTGAACAGCTATAACTTAATCCAATGGGTCGATATTACATTTATTCACATCATGGAGTTAATGATTAATTTGGAAAATTTGACCTGTGGCAACCATAAAAAGCCCAAGCTGACTCTATCTTACCCTTTCCTGAATGACTTCAAATCAATAAGCAACTTTGTTTTCTGTTGGGCACGTCAGTGATCCCAGGAGGAAAAAGAGCCGGGATGGATGTGATCAAGTGGTCTTTTCACTAAGAGAGAGTGGAGCTGACAATGCAAGATCCTGCAAATCCTTTGGCAGGATAGGCGCACCAACATTAGTGTTCTTGCTCAGGCCAACATCCCCAGCATCAAAGCATTGACCACGCTTGATCAGCTCCACTGGGCGGGCCACATCGTCCGCATGCCTGACACAAGACTCCTGAAACAAGGGCTGTACTCGGAGCTTCGACACAGCAAGCGAACCCCAGGGCAGAGGAAACGCTTCAAGGACACCCTCAACACCTCCTTGAAAAAGTACAACATCCCCACCAACATCTGGGAATCCTTGGCCCAAGACCGCCCGAATTGGAGGGAAAGCATCTTGGAAAGAAGTTGAACACCTCGAGTCTCATTGCCAAGGGCTAGCTGAAGCCAAGTGTTGACAGTAAAATCAGTGCGTGGCAGCCCGGGCACTCCACCCACCCGTTCCTCCTCCCACCCTCTGCCCGACCTGTGAAAGAGACTGTAGGTCGCGCATTAGGCTTTTAAGTCACCTGAGAACTCATTTTTAGTGTGGAAGTAAGTCATTCTCGACCCCGAGGGACTGCCTCAGAGAGAAGATAAAGCATATTTTCACACATGCCTTTTTTTTTCCCGTTTGGGGAATAAAGCTAAGGTAGTGGAGAATTTCCAGCCTGATTATCAGCCCATGCAACTGCATCAAGAATGCTCCTTCCATCTCCAACAAGTCCTGGCATGGGACTTGAACCCAAAGCTTCTGGCCAGAGATAGGGATGATACCACAAAACTCCCAAAGGCTGCCATTGAGGAAAGCAGAGAGCGTCCCACTGAAGTTAAACTTTGGTGCATCCCAAGATTAGGCAGCAAATGCTGAACAACCTTCTTCCCAAGCATAAGCATCAGGGAAGCCAATATTGAAGCACAGGAACCAAGATGGATCTGCTCCAAATCTCCAAATTTTGTGGGGTCTTGGAAGGCCCCTCCATTTTCCGACTGTTGGAAGATGTCATTGCCTTTCAGGCACATCTGGGGTACCCACAGCAGCAAGGAAAACAGTTTGGCTGAGGTTGACTAGCCTGGGTAGCAAACATGGAATATGTCGTCCCTCATTATCTCATTGAAGTGTACAAATTTCTTACAAGGCTCGACATGGTAGATGCAGGAAGGATGTTTCCCCTGATTGGAGGGTATAGAACCAAGGGACACAGTCTCAGGATACAAGATAGGTCAATTAGGACTGAGATGAGGAGGAATTTCATCAGTCAGGGGGTAGTAAATCTTTGGAATTCTCCACCCCAGAGGGCTACGGAGGCACAGTCATTGAACACGCTCAAAGCAGAGCTTGATAGATTTCTAGATACTAATGATATTAAGAGATACAGGGATAATGTGGTAAGATGTCATTGAGGTAGAAGATTAGTCATGATCTAGTTAAATGGCAGGGCTGGTTCGAGGGGCTGAATGGACTACTCTTGCTCCTATGCTCCTATGTTCCTATGTTCCTCCTGCCCCCAAGAAACAAAGTACATTTGTCCCTCTTTGTAACCTCTTTGTAATAGGCCACTGTAATGCACTTGAGGTATTGGACAAGTTTCTGACCTTGAAAAAGATAACTTTATTACAGTGCTCTTTTAGAAGCTACATGTTTGAACCAGGTCCATGCCTAGAAAGATCAATGCTTGGGGCTCAATCGTCAGTACCATCAAACGACCCCTAAAGGCAGTAGGAAAGGTTATACCTATATTTCCGACATTACCTACATTTCCTCCCCCTTTAGTTTTTTTTTACATTTCCTATTTACAAAGAATATTTTAGTCCACGGCATATACGTATATACACAGGTCATGTGATTAAAGATGAAGTCTCTGAGGTGGTTTTCTAATTTGGTTAGAGCGGTCTAGCTCTACCACTTGAGATTCTCCCACTGGATCAACATGATCAGGAACTGCAGCACCAGGGAAATCCTTAGAAAGTGGCAGTTCAGTATTAGGCAATTCAACAGAAACATCAGGTATGTCTATTCTAGGTTGACCTGTCACATCAGGGATTAATGGTTCGATATCAATTACAGGTGGAATAACTGGTTTTTGGAATGTTTCTCTTCTTCTTAGATGATCCACATGTTTTCAAACAATCCGATCTTCCACTTCCACTTGGAATGACAAGGATCCAGTTTCGAAGACAATTCCACCAGGAACACATATAGAACTATTTCCAAAATTCTGCATGAAATCTGTATCTTCGAGCTTTGCTGTGAATATCATTATACAAATTTTGACTACTCTGACTCTTCTCCACCTTCCCCTCTAAGTTTGGAAGCACCAGGTTTAACCTTGTACGTAGGCAGCATTTCATCAGTAATTCAGATAGTGTTGAACCTGTAGTTAAATGAGGTGTTGTACGATAATTGAGAAGAAAACATCAAAGTCGAGTTTCTAAAGTATCTTCGGATAACTTCTTCATTCCAGGTTTAAAAGTTTGCACTGCTCTTTCAGCTAACCCATTTGATGAGGGATGATATGGTACTGTTTTAATATGCTTAATTCCATTTAAGCTCATGAATCTCTGAAATTCTGTACTAGTGAAGGCAGTACCATTATCCAAAATAATGACTTCTGGTAGGCCATGTATACTAAAACATTGGTGCAGCTTTTCAATAGTTGCACATGATGTCAGTGATCTAACTTCATACACATCCATCCATTTAGAATGCAAATCGATGATCAATAAAAACATGGTACCTAAAAATGGACCTACATAGTCTATATGTGGTCTAACCCAGGGTCAACCAGGGCCACTCCCACAGATGCCAGTAGGGCTGAAACATACAACTTCTTTTGTTGCTGACACTGGAGACAGTGCTTGACCATGCTTTCAATATCACTATGCCTGGCCACCAGACATAGCTTCGCGTAAGCACCTTCATCCACGAAATGCCTTGATGTGCACCACTATGCTCTGTCAGAAGTGGTTCTCTTCCTTGCGAAGGGATAGCGACTCTTGAACCCCAAAACAAGATTTCATCTTGACAACTTAACTCTGTTTTAAGGGCATGAATGGTCTTATCTCTCCTGACACTGGTGAATTCGACCATCCTTGCAACACCTGGTCTTAGGCTTTTGACAAAAATGGATCCTGTTTGTCGAATTCCTTATTTGCTTCGCACAGACCGGCAAAGAGTCCAGGGAATTCAGCACAAGCACAACTTCTTGTGGTACAGGAGCACGAACAACATTATCTGATAACAGAAGATGATTGAGCGCATCTGCATTTGTAATATGCACACCAGGACGGTGCATAAAGGTGTACTCGTATGTCGATAAAATCAAAGCCCAACATTGAATTCTTGCTGAGGCTATTGGCGGAATGGCTTTATCTTCACTAAATAAAGCCATTAGTGGTTTATGGTCCGACACGATGGTGAAAGGTCGTCCATGCAGATACTGATGGAATTTCTTCATTCCAAATAAACCTTCCTTTTCAAGTTGTGAGTAACCCTTCTTGGCTGTGGAGAGGGTTCTGGAGACATAGTCGATTGGCCTTTCTGATTTGATTCCTGTCTTTTCTTCTTCTGTTTGTCACAAAGTTTTGCCTTGTCCTTCATTTTCATTTTACAGTCGGCCAAATTTCTCTCTGGTGGAACCTTAACTTGGTTCAGTTTGGTGGTTGAGCTATCCATGGCTTCACCACCTACTCGCATCTTGGAAAGTTTCACGACTTTTCCTTCTCATGCCTCTTTTGTTTCAATCAGCTGATTCTTCAGCTCTTCTGTCTCCTTGTTGTATATTTTGGCTTCCTCCTGGAACATTGAACATTGTTGAGAATTTCCTGACAAATGTTTCTTCGGTTTATTCATTTCGCTTCTTTTCATGATTTTCCCATGGAACCATCTCTGACCTGAGGGATCCTTGCATCCTGTGAAGGTCCTTCGATTTTCCTAACTCATCCCGAAATACACTATCATGTTCCCTATCGACTCAGGATCTCTTCCTGTTCTCACTCGAAGGTTTTCTGACCAGTTGAACTTAATTTTTTTGTAACCAATCATAGCCCAGAAGACTAGGTCTTTCACCTATCACTATGATCACTGGAAGCTGGGCTGTCTATTGCCTCTCGGACACAGGCACTGTGGCGGTGCCATTTACCTGTATTGACTCTCCAGTGTATGTCTTCAGTGAGCAGAGGTTTGCTCCAGATTCAGTGGCTGGGCACCGTCATTTAGGTATTTAGATGTATGTTCCCCACCACTGTGGTCGAGGCTTCTTGTCTACCTCCATGACTAGAGGCTTCCCATTCACTTGAAGGGTGATGGTTATTAGTTCAGTTTTTACTGCTTTGACATTGTATAGGGAATTGGTATCAGTATCAGCTTCTGGTTCAGTCATATTGTGCAACTCAATCATCTTGGTCTGCTGTCTGATTGGCAGGAATAGCATTCTGCCTCCTTAAGTCGGCAGGTTTCCATTATGTGGTTACCCCCACATCTGTAACAGGTTAATTTCTGAATCACCGCTGAGATGCTTCCACTATGCCTTTTCATTTTTCAAGCAGCAGACACTGTCTTCCACTTTGCAGCTGTCTCTCTGGTTTTCACACCACGCCCGGTGGTAGGTTCCTGCACCAGCTAAAGAACAGCGTCATGTTACACTCTCTGTAAAGCCTGTGAGTCTATTGCAACACTTTCCATTGTTATTTTCACGGCGCACTTCAAATCAATGTTAATCCTGCAAGTAAACGGTGATGAACGGCGTCGTCGTGAACGTCAAAAACCAACTGGTCCCGCAGCATGTCATTGAGTGAATCTCCAAAGTCGCAGTGCTCAGTCAACAGCTTTAACTTCATTATGTAAGTTGTGATGGATTCTCTCAGGGCCCTTATTGTGGAGTGCTGGGTGGATTCTCATGGACTTGGCTCTGCTATGAAGCAGCACATGGAAGTTGGAAAGTCACCTTTGATGCTCACAATGGATGGTGGTCGAGGGGGTGGGAGAGGAAAGTCTAGGATCGACTGGGAGACGAAGTGGTGGTGGGGGGGTGGGTGGGTGAGGCTGGAAAGGCGGGAATGAAGGTGTCACTGGGGTGAGGTTGGGGGGGAATGAAGGTGTCCGGGGGGTGATGTTGAGAGAAGGGAATTATGGTGTTGGGAGTGAGGTAGGGAGGGAGTATGCGAGAAAGAGGGGGTAACAGGGGAGAAGATGGCAACTGGGGAGGTAGGTGTAAGGGGGCGGAAGGTGGAAATGAAGGAGTTCAGAAGAGGGAAGGAATGCAGAGAGGGGAAGGAGTCCAGGGGGGAGGAAGGAGTGTAAACAGAGGAGGTAGTCCAGGGGGAGAAAGGGGTGCAGAGAGGAGAGGGAGTCGAGGGGGAAGAAGGGGGGAGAGTGGGGAGGAAGACCGAGGGGAGGAAGGAACGTGGAGAGGAGAGGGAGTAAAGGTGGAGGAAAAAGTAAGGGTGGAGAAGGGAGTCAGGAAGGGGGAAGGGCTAAAGCTAGAGGAAGGAATGATGGTGTCTGAAGGAGTCAGGAAGGGGGAAGGAGTAAGGCTAGAGGAAGAAGTGAGACTGGAGAAAGAGGTAAGGCTGAAGGAAGGAGTCAGGAGTAGGGAAGGAGTATGAGTGGTAGAATAAGTAAGGGTATGCGAGGGAGTCAGGAATAGAGAGGGACTAAGCCAGGGCAGGTGGTGGTGAGAGGACTAAAGGGGTAGGGGTGGTGGTGGGGTTCTGGTTCCGGTGGCGGGGTTCCAGCAGTGGTGGGGGAGAGGTCAGGTCTGGAAGGTGGAAAGGTTTCCAGAGAGGAAAGGGTCTGGAGGTGGGAAGGCATTCCAGGGTGGAAGGGATCTGGAGCGGGGGGGGTGTTCAGGTGAACGTGCAAGGGAGCGGGGGGTTGGGCGGGGGTGGCAGGGGGGTGGGTCTGATGGTCTGATGGGTCCATAACTGCCTTCTGGGGAGTGAACTGAGGGTGGGCGAGGTATGAGGGAATGGTGAGAATGACCGAGGGCAGAGTGAGGCGGTAGGGTGGGAGGGTGAGGGTTCGATGGTAGCGGTGGAAGGGACGGTGAGGGTGGTTGGTGGGGACTCAGAGATAGACACGGACCCTGGGGGTGGGAAGGAGGAGATTAGGGAGGTGAATGTGGATGGGGTTGGGATCTTCATGAAGGAGGGAACATAAACATTCACCTGGACAACCCAAAGGAAAAGGGTTGTGGCTGGTAGGTCACAGAGGGGAGGTGGAGGGGTAAACTGTGATTGAGGAAAGGAAATGGGTGATTGGGTGAGGGAAAAAATGGGGGAGGTGGCGAAAAACCAAATCCATACCGTGCTGTCCAAATCGAAAGTGAAATGAGAGTCGTGGATGGCGAGATCAGGTGCTGTATGGGTGTGTGATCAGTGGGTGGGCGGAGATGCAGGTCAGCTCAGATGGACAACTGAATGTGAACCCCAGCAGGCAGCATTGAAAAGGCTCAGGATATTGAGGTGAGTACTAAACGTGAAGGATCCGCGTGCGTGGGAGAATGCTTGCATGAGGCTCTTAAAGGCCCTGCCACACTCACATTTCTCCCTCCAGAATCATTCATGGGCCAGCTGCTCCCTCTGCAGTGACAGAGGATGAGGTTGAGGGGGTCACAGGCAAAGGGGTCTCGGAGGGGGAGGACAGCCTCTGAGATCCCTGAGCGGATGACTCAGGGGTGTCCTGCTATGGCTCCTCCTCCCTTCAAGAGCTCAAGGGCCCCGACCTGACTCCTTGATGGGAAGGAGCACCTGGACGGACGTCAAAGTGCCCTGTTTCCCTCTCATGTTGCCACTGCAGGAACTCACCCATGGCTCCCGCAATAGAGTGCAGGTCTGCACACATTTCTGCGTTCTGCTGGATCAGGGTCTATATGGCATCCGCCATCCACCCCATGGAGACCTCCATACGCACACATGTGGGCACCACTTCAACAGAGAGCAGGCAGATGCACTCCTCCGACTTGCATGCTAATCTGCTGAGAGCTTCCAACAGCTCTGCGTGATGTTCCCACACCTTCTTCTGACTCTCCAGGATGCATTAGAAGGTCAAATCCAGAGGCTCGTCATCTGAATCGGACCTCACAAATGCCTGATCCCCAGCAGTCCTCCAAGTGTTGGGGAGCTCGCACGAACCCGCCTCCTCCTGCTGCAGATATGCATCCATGCGGTGACCACCAGATTGTGAACCAAGCCTGCTCTAGGTCTAGGTCCTACCAAGGTGTGTCTCTGCACTAAGCGCTGTGACAGGACTTCCAGGCTGCTTATTTCCAGCTCTTCAATGGAGGAGGAGTCCTCTTGGCTGGAGGTGAGGACCTGGATGGAGCTGAGGGACTGGCTGGTTGAGGGTGTCGGTCGCTTGGCAAAGCTCCCTGTGAACAAAAGTAGAGATAATTAGTGCATGGAAGCAGAGTCAAAAGCAGGAGAGAGAGCACTCACATTTGTGTTGAGAGAGGGATTATGTGGTGCAAGATCCTTATGAGGGTGTTCGCCACCGACATCACCATCACTGCAGGGACGATCCACATCCTCACCAGTCAGCATGATGGCAAAGTGAGTGAGGGACCTAATGTGGACCAGTCCACCCCCCAGTCTGGGACCTCTTCCTGCTGATGTGACCAGGCTTCTCCTGCATGAAAACAGATGGAGGAAGTGTGAGCAGGGTGCATGGCACTGCATGAAATGTCTATGTGGTGAATGGAGCCATGAACGGGATGAGGACGCGAGCTCGAGAGGATATGAGCCTGTTGGAGATGTGAGGGTGTGTGTGAGAGTTATTGATGTTGTCCCTTGAGGTGTGAGATCCCTGTGGATGTGTGATGGGTTTGTGAGTGTGTGAGTTGAGAATAATGAGAAGAGTGACTTACCCTGGCGGAACGGAGGGGATCATATATCCCCTTGTTCACTAGATGGCTGTACTCTTTAGAAGGGTGTTGGTGCTGACCACCGCCTCCCACGCTGGATTGGTGATTTTGCTGTCCATCTTGCGGCCAGAGTGGGGGTAGAAGACATCATGGCGAGCCTCCATTGCATCAAAAAGATACTCGAGGGACGCGTCATTGAACCTGGGGGCTGCAGCCTTTTTGCCTTTCAGGTCTTCTTTGCAGCAGTCATGGGCTGGAAGCAGTGAGATGTGTGCGCGCAGCTGGACTTTAAATATGGCACCCAGCCTGCTGAATCTGTGAGGTGATGGTGTGGCCAGCGAATGAGACCCCGCCCACCATGTAAAGGATATGTTTCCCGGGAATGCACAGTTAATACGGCGGCTTTGGGATGATACGGCATGAAAAACCACCATTGCTGCCAAAGGGTAAAACATCATTTTACCCGCCCACTACTGCACTTAGTGCAAATCTGGGACAATTCCACTCATTGTTTCAAAGGATCCCTGAAATGTATCTTCCGTCTATATTTATAAAGCAAATCTACATGTAAACATACCTGCAAGAAGACATCACAGGATGATACTTGTCTCAGGTAAATCCCGGCAATGGTTAACACGTTAATAGATTATTTTCTGTAACCAAAGAGGTTATAACATTTTTTGCATCACTGGCTAATAGCACAGAAAAACATCATTGATCAACAATGCAAATGATTTGTTTCATTATTGGAACAATGCTTAGTTACACCACTGTAGGATTCAATAGGGTAGAATTTGCTGTTCCTGGGCTTATAAAAGAAAATTGGGCAGGCTCTATTGCAAGGTGTGCATTACACTACACTTGAATTTCTTCCATTGGTTGTACCAAGGCAATAATTTTGACTTGGTGCAGCGTTTCTTCCATTCATTGACTTCAACAGAAATAAAATGAGGGGAGATGTAAAATGGGCTGCGGATTTGCTATCAACTCTTTCACACTAGTGCAGAAAGGTCAAAATCCCTGCAAAACCGGAAAACTGCTACCAATATGTATTGGATTGTTTTACACTGTGCATTGTATTAATGGAACTTCAAACCCGTATATAAATAATTCATTTATGATTTTGTGACACACAACACACAAAGGGTTTGTCCCCTTATGTGTGCTCTTGACGTTGAAGCTAAACATTTAGCATCTGTTCCTTGGAAGCAATGTCCCTTCACAGTCTTTAGTTAACGATCAAAAATAATGCTGTAATCTTCTAAAACAGATGGAACAGTGACACACTGTCAGTAAGTAAAATATGAGCGGTAGCACTGCATAATCCTTTAGCCATATAAGATCTGATGTTTCTGCCCTTGGACAAAGAGCTTACTTATACATCATCAGAAACAGGCAATTTCGTACTGCAAACTCAAAAGCACTCAGAAATGTGTCATTCCAAGTAGTGTTCTTCCAGCTGAATCCAATTCCCAGAAAAGGACAAGGTACTAATCCACTATTGGACCCAATTTCTCTTTCCTACCCTGAAGCTAGTGATTCTTATTTCAAGCCTGTTAGATTATACTTAAAAATATATAGAATTCTCTCTTTAAGTTCATCTACGTGATGACTGGACCTCAGATTGTGGAATAGCAATTAGAAAATTTTCTTTATGTTCTGATGGCATTAAACCTTAGTTAACCATTTTATTATCCTGACTGCAAGCCAAGAAATTGTGCATAATTTTCACACGCTACAATGTTTGATGAAACGTGTAAAGAAACTTTGCTGAAAGCAATTATGGGTGAGCTTTCTTCTTCATTCTGCTCATCAAGTGTTATTAAACTTAATAGGTCAAATAGTTTTAAACTGTAATAAAATTTGTGATGATTTATCTATACAGATTGGAACACTGACATTTGGCTATTTCAGTATTAGCATCAGCACAGTATTTCCAAGGGCTACCTCAACCATCCTTTATTTTTACTCTTATCAAGGCTGGGCAGCATTACACACCTTATCGATTTCCCCAGGAGTAAATGCATTACAAAAACTGAACCTTTAGCACAGCCTAGACAATGGTCATGTAAATCCAGCAGCAGATTACAAATAGTTTTTGCCAATATATTTTGAAGAGCATATTAATGCTACATACATACAATCTGACGCACCCAAACAATTTCTAGATGAGATTTTTAAATTCCTTGTGTCACATTTTCGCCACATGTTTTAGCATTATAAAACCCTATACACATATTTATTCTTGGTGTTGTTTACACAAACTTTTCATGCTGTAGCTACACCTCCCACCACTGGAGTCACTGCCTTTATCCTGTTGAGGTGGTCTACTTCCAAAGGTGTAGTGCCTATCTTCTCTGACCAGCCTGATGAATTGGGAGCTTGCTTGCTGGCTTCACTACCTTTGTCTTTCTCACTGGCTCCAAAATCAACCAAATTCCAAGATAGAACATTTTTTGAAAGGCAGGCCTCAGGAAAATCTTGAAGGTATTTTGAAAAAAATTATATCTAAAGTATATCAGTCCAATTTTCAATCCGAAGGAGCAGTGTACTGAAAATGTATTTTCATACAGTTTAAAGTTATGACCAACAGCATCACTGGTCATCCCCCATCCCTGTGGACATGGTCTTGCCCCGACTACTGCCTTGGTCCAGCCGTTCTTGCATTTTATGTAAGCACAGACTCTTGTATTATCTTTAATCTCTGAAGCAGTGAGAATTGCTGAGTGTAATTTCAAACCAATGACTACATCGCTCTATTAATGAGCTTTAAAATCATAATAAATTTAGTTTATTTATTTCTTGGTTGCATTAGATAACAAGCCCCTGCCTGGCGCTCCAATAAAGTGAAGGGGCCAGAGGAGCCATCTGCTAAATTAAGTAGCCCTAGTGTGGAGGGGTCCAAAACCAAAGAAATACGCCCAGGATCCACATCTCAGCCAGAAGAATGTTCTATCAGAAGAAAGGAATAACGAACTGGAAGCATACTGGGATAGGTTCATTTGTTTTAATCTTAAAAGCTCAGAGAGAAATTTGGGAAAAAGGAAGTCAAGAAGTTTAAGTTTCAGTAAAGAGAATTACTCTATGTTATACCATTATTGTTTCAAAATCATTGGTCTTCCACATTTAACTGTTCTTGCCTGAACTCACAGCAAAATTTTTGTATAAATAATGGTGAGCATTATTAGCCTCACCATTATTTTGACAGTAAGCTATTGACTAATTGAGTTTAGTGCTGCTCTACATGTTCCACTCCCACAAAAGCAGGAAGAAGAAATATCACCAAAAATTTAGAAAAAAAATTAACGTAACATGTTAAGACTTGGTTAAAGCATTCAATTAGCTGTAAATGAATATCAAAAGGCGACTATTAAATTCCAGGTCAGATCATTTGTTGAGGAGAAGAATGGAGGCAACCAGTTATGAGTAACTATTTAATCGAGCCCTGATGCATTTTGGCTGAGGAGGTGGGTGTGGGGTGATTATTAAGCATACTGTGGTGGTAGAGTAGTTTGCCTGGAGTGGATCAGTGTTCTATTTTGGCTTGGCAGCTCAGTCCCTGTTGGGGGCAAAAGGCAGAATTTTTTGTGCCTGCTGGCATTGGGCGTGATCGGTGACGTGAGCAGACAATTTGGCATAATCCGGTTTACGATAGCGGGAAACCAATTAGCAATCTTCCACTCAGCCCGCCAAAAGCGGGCCGCATTTCCCACCATCGGACATCGGGAACCCCATTGTAATATGCCAGCATATCATTATCAGGTCAGCCCACCGGAATCGTCCACCCCTGCTGTATCATCCTTCCATGTCATTGGGAAAGCGATCTGACGTGTTTCACAATGGCACATTAAGGCTTGCACTTGTCGGCCTGCACTTTGAGGGGACTTGGGGGTGAGCACAGTAACTTTGTGTGGCGCTCGCCAGGGCCACCTGTTGGACTTCAAACTTCAGGGGTGTCGGGGTTAAGGGCAGCACTGCCATTGAGGTGACTGGCGGCGGGGGAGAGCAAGGGCAGCCCTGCCGTTGAATAGAGCGCACAAGTATTTGGGGTAGGGTGGGCGAGGGAAGCCTGTATAAAGTGACCATTCCTCTGTAACTGAGACAGTTCAGGCGGAGCCATATTGTCCTGTTGAAGAGTCACACGGACTCGAAACGTTAACTGTGTTCCTCTCCACAGATGCTGTCAGACCTGCTGAGTTTTTCCAGGTGTTTTTATTTTAGTTTTTGTTTTGGATTTACAGCATCTGCAGTTTTTTGCTTTTATTTTATTACATTGATATGATTGGGGGCGGGCTCCTAACTTATCTGCCCACTCAATCAATGCAGAGGCATCAAAGTGCCACAAAGTGCTTCAGAGCTTGCATCCCCCTGTACCCCTGGCACAGACTGCAAATTCATGAGCATTTTAGTGGACTGCAGAACAGTTGAACGACTGCACATGGTGTACAGTCTCCTCACTAAAGCTGGTCATGTAGCAGTAACTGCTGGAGGTGCTCACAGCCCCTTGCAATCTCAGCATTCCAGTTTGGACCATTGTCCCCCATGGTTCAAGCTAACAGGGCAGCCGTGCACTAAACTCTGGCCATCCAAGTGGTGACCAGCACTCATCGGGAAGCGTTAAGGGCCTGTCACACTTAACCAGGACAGGCTCTTAGTACACCCATGCTAACCACGTGTCTCTCTCTCTTTCATCCTGCAGGAGGAATGCATCAGGTTCATGAAGCCTGGTGACCTAGCTGTATGCCTGATGGCCTACAGAGTGTGAAGAAGACGGAGGAGAGAGTGACTGTGGCTCCTGGCTGCACAGAGGCAAGAGCAGCACCCTCAGGATGAAGGGGAGGCTGGGGCTCCCGCACACGCTGCCCAAGAGCCACAGTGAGTTGTCGCAGGCCAGCACCCAGCAACACCCAATGTCAACAGACGCAGCCTTTCATTCCTGCAGATGACTGAGAACCAGTATCATGGAAGACTGCTCATGTCTAGGGAACTGACTGCTCACATCTGACAGCTATTGCCAGGTTTGGCGCTACATGGACATGGAGGGCATCAACTTCCAGTGGCTGTGACAGTGACTGCGGCACTCAATCTCTAACCCAGTGGCTCCTTTCAGGGCTTCACAGGTGACCTCTATGGAATCTCACAAGCTTCAATCCACATATGCATCCATGCGTTTGCCAGCTTTGCGAGGGCACACAACTTTGTGCATTTTGCCTGGGATCAGGACAGCCAGGATGCAAGAGCGATTGGATTCACCCAAATCTCGGGCTTCCCACAGGTGCAGATCGACTGCACTCATGTAGCGCTCAGATCTCTGTTGCAACATGCAATGGACTATATCAGCTGCAAGGGGTTCCATTCGCTGAATGTGCAACTGGTGTGCGGCCACCATAACCACATCCTGCAGGTGTGCACACAGTTTCCAGGGAGTGTGCACGATGCCTACATCCTCAGTCGGTCACAGACCCCTGGAATCTTCCAGGATCCACAGAAGCTGCAGGGTTGGCTCCTTGGGGACAAGGGCTACCCGCAGAGGATGAGGCTGATGACACCCATGCGGTGGCCTCAGACTGCAGCAGGGCGACGGTATAATGAGGCTCATGCTACAGCTCGCAACTTGGTGGAGCAGACCATCGGGATGCTGAGGTTCTGGTGTCTGGACCGGCCTGGTGGAGCCCTGCAATACAGTCCGCAGAGGGTGTCACACATTGTCGTCATCTGCTGTGCCCTTTACAACCTGGCGCTACAACAGGGAAATGAGCTGGCTGAAGAGGAGATGGAGGAGTTGTACGTCTCCACCGGTGAGGAGGACACCGATGGGGATGAGGGTGACGCGGTCCTCAAGGGCGACGATGACGGGAATGAGGCCCTCACACTGGCCAGCCGAGGCAGGTGTGCTCAGGGGGGGCCCTCATAGCTGCTAGATTTGTGGAGGATGATAACATGCCATGACGTAACCCATATTGCATCTGTGAAGGTTTGACTCCAGTCTGGCTTATGGCAGCGCAGATACCCTCTGTGAGAATACTCCTGTCATAGAGACACAGTGGAGGCCCTAATAGTCATTTGATTGCAGGAGGATAGTGACAACATGCAGTGAGGACACTCCATGAATCTTAATATAGCCTCTGAGAATGTCTGGCCAAGGACAGATCTCTTGTGTTCTGTGATCAGGGTCATATCATTGAGACACAGCCATGAAATAATGGAAGCACCTGATCCTTTGTCCGCCTTCAGCACCTGAGCCCTATGTGATGCTGAAGAGATCGGGGCCAGCTCCTTCTTAAAGACACTGAGAGCACATCGAGACAATGAGAGAACATTGAGGTGCCTGCCCACTACATTCTGGCAGCAATGACAAGCACCGCTGAGGTGCAGGCATCAGTAATGTTTCCAGTGAGTGTGAGGCTAGACCATCACTGTGGTCTGTAGGCTGTACAGAGCACAGGGAAGAGGCCCTGGACTGAGACACTTGTTTTTATCATGCGCATAAAGATTTCACATCTGAGTGACTCGAAAATTGCTCACAGAACAAGGAGCCACAGGCAGGGCGACATTCTTGGGAGTTAATTAACAATAGTGAACAGCATGCACAAGTGATTATCACCCACTCCCAGACTGTGCAGCCAATTCTCCTTAACTTTCCTAACCCCTGCAGCTACATCTTAGTGCTCCCCGGACATGCATTGCGGAAGTGGAAGCAGCCTGCTGACTGTGACACCCTGTCTGTGATGAACTTGGTGGGCGTCCTTTGGAGGGCCTAGACTTGGAGGGCCCCAGCCTGCTTTCGGGGCCCAGCTGCATGGCATTGGCACCCTCCATGGCCTGTGGAGCTGGAGCTGCTGAGGTCACAGGAAGCGGGGAATCGGATGGGAGTCGGACACTCCCGGAGTCACCTGGATGGATGGACCCAGGTTGTGCATCTGCTGACCCACCTACCTATGGGTGTCCAGGGGCCTCAGGCTGACTCCCTGAGGAGCAGGAGTTGCTGAAGTTAGATCGAGCTGCCTGGCACCCCTCTCATGTATACACTGTTAGAGGCCAACTATGGCATCAGCGATGGAGTGCAGCAGTGCAAGAGCGAAGTCCTGGACCAAGATCTCCATTGTGGCTGCCATCCTACCAATGCTGACCTCAGTGTGTTGTAAGCCGGCGCTATCACCTCACTGAGAAGTGCGGAGGACATCCCTTCCTGATGTTCCCAAGCTTGCCTTTGCAGCTCCAGCAACTGTGACATGACCGAGTTCAAAGGCTCGTCATCTGACTTGGACTCAGCAATGTTCTGGCCTCCAACAGTCCTCCAAGTACCGGAGACTGGGAAGTCCCTGCCACCGCCTGCTGTGGATCAGACAGTGCAATGTGCTCACCAGATTGCGATCCTGCTAGGTCCCATTGAGGTGTGTCTCTGTAATGCTGGAGGGTGTGGGTGAGCGATGTGACAGGACTTCAGGGAAGCTGCCTCCAGATTCCTCTTCAGAGGTTTCTTTGGGGCTTGAATGGAGACTCTGGGTCATGGACTCCGTCGGCTGTTTGGCAGATGTGCCTGCGAAAGCAAGGAGAAATAATCAGTGCATGGCCTGTGAACCAGGACACATCAGTCACAGCATGGTTGTCTGATGGATTTTGCACTGCTGGTTCCTCACTTGGTAGAGCACCGCCAACCTCACCATCAGTACAAGACCAGTCCAGATCCTCACCAGCCAGCCAGATGGCTTTGTTTTCAAAGCTCGTGAACACCTTGAATTCGGGCATTCCACCATTGGTCTGTGATCTCTCTCTCTTCTCGTATGCCAGCTTGACCTGCATGGATAGAGATGGAAAAATTGTAAGCAGGGTGCCTGCCAGGCCAAATGATAAGTATGCCTGGCCTGTGTGGGTCATGAGTGGTCCATGGGCGGGATGAGGACAATGACGGTGAGTGTGTGGGAGTAAATAGTGATGTCCCTTGAACCAGCAGTGAGTGAGGGCCTGTGGATGGGTGTTGGGTGTGTGAGTGTGTGAGTTGAGAGTGATGGGAAGAGTGACTTACCCTGGCGGAGCGGAGGAGATCATTCATCCTCTTGCGGCACTGGGTGGCTGTCCCCTTTTGAAGGGCGTTGGCGTTGACCATCACTGCCAACTCCCAAGTTGGATTAGTGCTGTTGCTGCCCCTCCTGCTGCCAGAGGGGGAGTAGAGGACATTCCCGCAGGCCTCCACGGCATCCAAATGGCACTTGAGGGAAACGTCACTGAATCTGTGGACTGCAGTCTTCTTCAATTTTAGGGCCACGTCTTCCATGCAGCAGTGCTGGTCTGGAAGCACTGAGATGTGTGCTTGCGGCTTGACTTTAAATATGGTGCCCGGCGTGTTGCAGCGGCGAGATGATGGAGGCCGATGAATTAGACCCTGCCTGCCATGGAAACAGCATGTTTCCTGGGAGCGTATAAATAATGTTGTGGGTCTGTGCGGCGTAAAAATCCACCATCGCGGCCGGCGGGTAAAACATTGTTTTACCGGCCCGCTACCGCACATAGTGCAAACCTGGGACAACTCCGGCCAAAGTGTCTCCTCAGGCCTATAACAGTATCTACTTCATGTTTCATTGAAGTTAGAAACCTCAATAAAATCCTTTTCTGATTTTTAGCCCTCTTCCACTTAATTTAATTGATTTCCTTCACTTTAGGTTCTGCAGTCCAGGATACTGGAACAGGATCACAGTTGGATTGGGGCAGCAAGTTCTACCCAGACCGTCTTGGGGCTGATTCAGGAAACTCCAACCCTTAGATCTTCGACTAGTTGGATGGTATAGGGATGGTCCTTGATATATGACTCATGAAAGTATTGCCATAGAGGAACCTCACCATGATCATAGATGAGCATCAACTACAAGTCAAGAAAGACTGCATTTACTGTTAACCAGAAATGCATAGGGGAGAATATTCTGCTGCTCGGACAGGCACACGCCCGACCCGACCGAGCATAAAATGCCATCGGGCAAGCGCCTGTATGTCATCACATGCTCGGTTGGTGGGCGCGAGGGAGTTGACAGCGTGCCCGCCGACAATTAAAGGGTCAATTAAGGTCATTAAAAGGGTAATTGAATGAAATTTTTCGCTGCTTGTCCAACCTTGTGGTTGGCGAGCAGGCGAAAAGGCCAAGCAGCCTTTGCATTTTTTAGAAAACCCCATCCACGGGCGGGATGAGGTTTCCAACAGCAAATACAAATAAAATAAAAACTTTAAAATTTAATTAATAACAGAGTCGCACGAGGGGACATGTTTTATAACATTTTAGAAATCTTTATTTTTAATCTTCAAAACGTTTCATCTCCCTGAGCCAGCTCTGTGCGCACCCACACGCATGCACAAATTTGCGCTCTCCCACCTTCCTCCCCACACAGGCAGCACTGAGTTGAGTGCTGCCACTCGCGTTTCATGCTGGGCGGGCTTTAATTGGCCTGCCAGCAGGAAATCGCGATCCGGCCCCAATCGCGGATGGCGGTCAGCTTCCTGACTGCCCCCTCCACCCCTGCCAAGCCCACCCGGGAGCGAAAAATCCTCCCCATAAGAGTAAGTGTTAGGGATTCCAGCCACCTCTGTTGACTCTTACTTTTTGGGGCATATTTGCAAAAGGGAACTTGTATTTGTCATCCCAGTTTAGCCTTTTATTACATATTATGTATGTTTTGTTGGCTGGTGGGGGGATTAATTTAAACAGCCCTGATTTCTCCTCTCACACCCCATCCATAAACAGAAAGGTGCTTTTGATTTTTGATTTCCCCCTTTATATGTGGTGGTGTAATTTTGCCAACCCTTCAGTTTGGAGTGATCCAGTCCTCTATTAATAACCCCACAGCAAACTCAAGATAAGACAAACTAAGAGAGTTGGTTTATTTTACACCCACACAAAACACAGGATAGGGGTTTTGCAACATCTACCCCGTTTTGCATTCACACAATATAAGAGGCATAAGGGAAAGAAAGGGGTGTAGGGCAAACCCACGATAAAAATAAGAGTTATGGTTCCACAATAGTCCAGAGTCCAGAAGCAAAAGTCCAGTGGCGTACTTCTTCAGAGGTTGGCAGGCTGAACTGTTGCAGGGTGATCTGACTTTCTAGAAGCGAGGACTTCCACGATGGAAGAAAGCACATGGAGGTGAATTAGTCTTGAAGGCACAGATACAGATGTTCCAAGGTTCCAGTAGTTCACAGTGTAGATGAGGGCCAGGCCATTGACCTGGACAGAGATCTTTCTGCTGCTACCTGTTGGATGGTAAAATGGTAGACAGATGCAGGCTGCTTGCCTAGAGTCCTGCTTCTCCCCTGAGGTTAAATAGGGACTGAAGGTAAAATTCAAGAGCTGTATAATTAAAGGAATTCAAACAGCTCAAGTCTTGGCCATTGACAGGATGGTTTTTGGGTCGAGCTATTCAGCTAATGAGATACCTGGTTGAAACCCATTGTGTTTTGAAGCAGGTAACAGTGAGGCCATTTGCACAACATTGGAGAATAGGAGTCACAAATAGTTCTGTCTTTGTATATAGCTGGCTGGTGCAAACTTATCATCTACAAATCCTTTGTGTTAGCTTGGCTGGAATGTTTATTCAAAACAAGTCACATTCCACGATGATAAGGTAGCCTTTGTCCATTGAAACAGCTTAGAATCTTCCAGAAACCAGCATGTGATCAGCTGCAGCCATTTTTAGCAGTCCAACAATTGTCCATTTTGAATAACAAAGAAAAATAATTTTATAATGTGGCCATTCTGATGTAAATATACATAGATTTTTCCCCGTCCTGACCTCTGATCGGGACATTTGCTTTATTTTTGAAAAACTCATTCTTCACTTTTTACATGTTGGAATATCAGGCTGAAAGACATGTTGAAAATAAATTTGATTTGTTGAGATGTATATGTGAATATATACAAAAGACAACTTGTATTTATTTGGCATCTTCAATGTAAGACAAGCTCCCACAAACAGCAATGTGACAATGACCAGGTAATCTGATTTTTATGATCTTGATTGAGGGGTAACTATTGGCCAGGACATCAAGGCAGACTCCCCTGCTCTTCTTTGAAATAGTGCCATGGGATCCACCTGAAACGGCATAGAGGGCCTTGACTTAGTGTCTCATCCAAAAGACCTCACCACCAGTACTGTAGCTCTACCTCAGCAGAGAGCTAAGGGATATGGGGAGCAGGCAATAAAATGGAGTTGAAGCCCAAGATTAACCATGATCATACTGAATAGCAGAGCAAGCTCAACAGGTCATATGGCCTACTCTTGCTCCTATTTCTTGTGTTCCCTCAGCACTGCACTGGAGTGTCAGAATTAATTTTTCTCCTCAAGACTCCTGGATTGGGACTAGAACCCACAATCTTATAACACAGAAGCAAGAGTGTTACCAACTGAACCAAAGATGACACCATAAAGGTAACTAGGATGTTTCAGGAATTGGGCTAGTACTGGGTCCTGGCCTTCATCTATAAATTTCTGTGTGAACCTGTTTTTGTTGGAATGGCAAAAAAGTGATTAAAAAAAACTCAAGTTAAACAAAAAAACAAAAAAGGAAAGAAAAACCTGAAAAATTTCTCTCTGAAACCCTGACTGGCATTAAATTAGTTTTCAAAAACCATAGCAACCAACAGACACATCTTCCAATGCCCACCTATCTTCTATTGTAGGTATATTGCCCACACTCAAGAGCTCATTGCTCAGACCAAATAAACAATATTGAAAGGAATTGGTTTCACTTCAATTCAAAGAAAAAGTGACAATTAATGATGGACATATTGGCTAGCAGCTTTACCTTGTAAAGTCAAGTTGCAAACTAAAAAAAAAGTTCACGTGAAATCATGAACATATTCTAAAAGAAATGCATTTACAATTTAGCAAGAAGTAACTGAGCAGAGGAAATGTCACAAGCACATTTGCAATGGGGCTACACAGAGTCCAAAGGTATTCTAACACACCACCTCTTCCGGAAGATTTAAATTAGAAAACGTTTTATTCAATTATCCAAGGCAGAGTTATCAATATAGAGAACTTCCCATCCTACAAAATACTGAGGATCTGTTGAATGCTATGTTGCTAACTTTCATGGATCTTGTCTGCCCTCAACTGGACTTGGTACCATGCTTTGTTTAGCAATTGCTCTTTAACTAGTTATTCAGGTAAATCAAATTGCAACTCTTGTCACCAACATATGCCATATCAATGGCTTTCTATCAGATTATTAAATTGAAAATAGTTTAAATTAGCTCACTGTTTGAAAATATTTTAAAGATGAACTGAAATTGTGTTATTTGGATTGAAAACACCTGTTCACTTAAGAAAAGTTGGTGCATGAGCACATAAGACCCATTCCCATATTTTATGTGATGCTATCTGGCAGCTAATAACACCTTGCTCATCATTACTTTTAAGCACTGTCCACAGCAGAGTGTAAAGATAGATGGCATATTTTATATTCCTCTCCATTCCAAATATTTTCCAAGAATGATCAAAATAGCTAACAAATTATGTAACAAAGTTCCAGGATATCTTACTCTTGTCAATAATAATTTTAATTTAAAAATTGGCACAAGTATAAAATCATAGAAATTACAGCACCAACACGAATCATTTGACGCTTCAAGCCAAACTGTAATTCCTGACTTTTCTGTACAGCATCACGAGGCATAAATAATTGATTAGTTAACAGTATAATTTCAATTCCTTTGCTGTACTAGTGTTCTTTCTGGTTACATTTTGATATGTTCTTTGTGACGTATCTTGATTTTATATGATCATTTTGATGAGCAAGTGCGACAGATGGTGCATGCTGTGGAGGTTAGATTTTTTTATTGTCTGATTTCCTATAACTCATTTAAATCTATCTTCCCTGGGTATGAATTTAAACAAACCATGATGATTATCTATATTGCAGTTACATTGCAGAGCATTCCTAAAGTATTAATATTAAACTGGGTACTGCAATATTCCTTACCTAGATGTGCACAAGAGGCTATATGTTCCATTTTGAGAGAGAGCTAGTAGAAACATTTTATCAAATCCTTCAAGCATTAGGAATAATTAATTGAATGACAAATTTATGTTGCTACTTACAACCCTAAATTCAAAGCCCTCCAAGAAATGTGACTGTGTTTTGACAATAGGCTTAAATTTAATGTCCCTTTATATAGAGAAAAAAAAATATTATACTTTTTGTCCTTTTTGCACTCATGATATCCAAAAGTATTTCACAACCATTGAAGTACTTTGAAGTATTGTCATTATTTCAATGTAGAAAAATGTAGCAATCAAATTTGTGCACATCAAGGTTCCACAAGCAGCAGTAAGATAAATAATTTGATTTAGCTTTGTCCATAGAGAGAGATAAATAACTTGAGTAATGCTGAAAATTGAGACATTTTTGTCAAAGCTTTTCATCTTGCACTCATCAGGACAATTCACAAGAATACCAGGAGCAGGAATTTACATCCTGTGGGCGGGTGTGTGCCCGACCCGATCGGGTGTAAAATAGAGCGCGATGACGTCGGGCAAGTGTCCCAAAGTCATTGCGCACTTGCGTGATATTTCAGCCGGCGGGTGCATGCGAGAGCCGGCAGTGCACCCGCCAACAATTAAGATGCCTATTAAGGTCCTTAATCAATTAATTTAAACCTATTTTTTGTTGCCCGTCCAACCTTACGGTTGACAGGCAGGCAAATCGGCTAGGTGGCCTTTTGATTCTTTAGCAAACCTCATCCCCGGGCGAGATGAGATTTCCACAATTAAATAAAATATAAGCATAAATTTTTGGGCAGAATTTTTATTCTGTTAATGTTATTATGAGTGAGTCCCATGTTGGGACATTTTTTTCAGATTTTAAAATCTTTAATTTTTATTTTTAAATTGTTCTGTTCCCTGAGGCAGCTCCCTGCCTTCAGGGAGCTTTCAGTGCACCTTCCACCGCACATGTGCAGACTTCTGCACTCGCGCTCCTCCTGCCCCCAACCTGGCAGTGCTGAGGTTCTCAGTGTGCTTTTCATGGTGGCTGGTTGTTAATTGGCCAGCCAGCATGAAATCATGGTCAGGGGCCAATCGCGGCTGCTCCCAGGCCCGCTTGCCGTGCCCGCCCAATGACCCAAAAATCCTGCCTCAAATATAAAGGGGAGAACAATTTATACTGCATGAGAAGAGAATGATGTTTGATTGGCAAGTGGACTCTGATTGGTAGAAGCTTTGCGTTGGAGAATGCACCAGTGCAAGATGAGCGCAAGACGAAAAGCTTAGACGAGAATGTTTCTTTTTTCAGCAATACTCAGGTTCTGTACGACCAAACGGCCATAAGAGAGGTAAATGTTAGACAGGACACCAATAGAATTATCTTGCTCTTCTTCGAATAGTGCTATGGGATTTTTTACAACCACTTAAGAGAGCAGATGGGGGGTTCTTGGTTTAATATCTCAATCAAAAAACAGCACCTCGGACAGTGCAGAATTTCTTCAGTACTATACTGAAGTGTCAACCTCAGTTATAAACTCTAGTATTGAACCGAGGGGAGTAGCTCGTGTTGGGAAATTTCCTGACTTGAATTTGTGACTCCCACACTGTGGGTCAAAGCCCTTACAACAGCCAAAATGGAGCTGGTTTGACTGCAGGGTTACTTTCAAATGTCCCTGCTGAGTTCAGGTTTCCCAACTGTGTGACTCACACCCAGACCCCTTCACCCTGCCAGCAAAAATGGGATAGGTTGGAAACAGGGATGGGACCTTCGCATCCGGGTCCCGCCCATCATTTTTAAAGGTTTCCAGAGTTGCACTGACTTGGCGCAAATTCGACCCCTAGTCTTTGAATGGGTCTCAAAGGCATGATTTTCTAACTTAGAGGCAAGACTGCTGACCCAAGCTAGAAATCATCTAATACATTGTTTAGAAAGGGATAGGTTAAGCAGGGATGGTGAATCTTGCGTAGAAAGAAATAGGACCGGTGAAACTGTAAGTGGAAAAAGTACCAAAAAAAAAAATGCCTGCAACTAAAGCTTATCAGAAATTCTGAGCACGCTTCTATACTATAGATCACTGAACCAAGAGAGGGATAAGGATCTGCAGCTGTGCAATCAAATCACTCAGGCAGCCAATGAAGGGAAGGTAGCAGTGATGGGAGAGTTCAATTATCCACTTATAAGGTGGACAAACAGGCACAAGAGATGGAAGCATTTACTGCAGTAAACAAAGAATCCTTCTTAATTTAGCATGTGAACATTAGCACTAAAATAGATAATGCCTGGGATTTAATGTTCAGTAATGGGCCACAGCTGTTAGCTAACCAAAAGCAGTGATAACACATTATTTTCAGGCCATTCAAATATAAGGTTGAAATATAGAATTTTAGAAACTTTTGCAATAATAGTATCTTGGTGTTATATTATTGAAAGGGTCACTTTACAGAAAAGAATAGGTACATTATGGCAGCTTAATATGAGAGGGAGCAGGTGATGTTGATTGCAGGACTCAAAAAAAATTTGGGACTGTAACTTCTGAGCTCCAGGGAAATATGGCTGGAGGTACCCCAAAGGTGTGCTGGGGAACTGCCTGCAGAGATTCTCAGGTACGGTTTGCATGGCAATTGCCCAGCAAGTGCAAACTTCCAATGGGCAAAAGTCCCGTACTGGGAACCATCCGACAAGGCGATTAAAATCGCAAACTTCGGATGGTTCCAATTGTGTTACATCAATAGTTACCTAGAAAAGGCTAGAAGAATTAAAATCACTTTTAGCTTCTGGGTAACTATTAATCTGACCTACCCTGAACCCCCCATGGGCCTCCCTCCACACCCCAACCCCCAGGGCACCTCGCCTTCTGGACTAGCCTCCCCTCATGGGACTTCCTCATGGGACTTCCCCATGGGACTCCCCCCAACCCCTGACTACCCATCCACCCAAGTCCAACTCGACCTGAGCTCCCCTCACCTGCCAACTAACTAACCCCTCTGAGTGTCCGACCTCCCATAGCCTGTCAAACTCTGTCCCCCAGCCCCCACTGTCCGACCATATCCCTCTCTCCCCTCCCGGTTCTAACCACTTACCTGACAAACTTACTTTCTCCCTGGCTGGACATTTAAAACTTACATGATTTACGCATCTGGTGGCCTAAAAAAGAGACATGGCCTCCTTCCCTCCTGCTCACGACAGAAGGCTCCGGGAGCACGCTGTCTTGCACAGTTCTTGCCCAGCCTGAGTCGGAAGGTCGGGCAAGACAGGAACGAAAACATTTTAAAGTGAAGAAATAGGAGCAGAGTGGCAATCAGATTCTGATTACCAATCTGTGAAAGTTCAAGCTCTTGCTTGTAAAGATAAAATACTCTGAAAGACTATGAAGCCTCATAAGGGCTTCATAGTGGCGGAGTGATATTGTCACTGGACTGGTAAACCAGAGACCCACAGCAGATGATGGAATGTGAGTTCAATAAAAATCTAGAATGAAAAGCCTAATGATGACCAGAGCACCATTGCTGTAAAGACCCAACTAGATCTCTAATATCTCTTTCGGCAAGGAAATCTGTTGTCCTTACCTGGTCTGGCCTACATGTGACTCCAGACCCACAGTGGGTTGATTTTTAAATGCCCTCTGAAATGGCCTAGCAAGCCACTCAGTTGTATCAAACCGCTAAAAAGCCAATTAAAAATGAAACTGGACGGACCACCCGGCATCGACCTAGGCAGTAGAAATGACAACAGCGAACTCAGCCCTGTTGACCCTGCAAAGTTCTCCTTACTGACATCCGGGGTCTAGTTTATTCATCCCATGAATTAATTTTAAAAAAGTGTTCCGATGAGGAGAAAAGTATTATATAATGAGGGAAATACAATGGCTACATAGAAAGGTAATTCAGCAACTTGAGCTCAAAAATTGTATTTAAAGCTTAGTTTAGGGATAACACAAAAACTAATTAGCACTAAAAATTGTAGCTTTAGGCAAACTAAAATAAATGTAAACATATAGCAAAATAATATTAACGCATTTTTTAAATGTAGGTTAAGAATTGTAAACCAGTTTGAGAATGATTATTGCAGGGTGACTTGAATGAATTATACATGATGGTGGATCAGTTGAACTTTGGGCAGAATCCTAACTGGCGTGGGAACAGGTTTCGGTGAGGGCAGGGATTCACATTTCGCAAAAATGCCAATGTTTCGAAACCCGACATGATCTCACACATTTCTGCCTTTTCTTTGGTATGTTTAGAGGCGTGCGGGACACCCCCAAGGAGCTGTCGGGTCTCTAAGAGGCAATTAATTCTGAATAGTTTAGGCTTATCAGCCAGCACAAGATTTTCTCGAGCTTTGTGAAACTTGCCAGGGAAAACAAGGAGAGAGAGAGAGAGCAGGGAGCAGAGTGGGGGTTGATCGCTGTGTGAAACTGACAGGCTGGAAAGTGTTTAAAGGCTGAAGCTGCACAGCTGTTTCCTTGTCTAGTTGATAGCTTTATGCTCAAAGGCGTTGTTTTGACCAAATGTTTTCAGTGCTTTATGGGTGATTTTCAACATTTGGAGTTAATTTCTGCTACCCTGTATTTTATTCACTTTGATCTGCACACCCCTGCTGTCAGCCTTCACTGCAACATGCGAGCAGCTTATGCAGCTCTACCTTGGACCGGTGAACTGGCAGGAGCTGGAGGCCAAAGCCACCGCTCGCCTGCGGCGCTGGATGGGACTGCTCCGAGTGCTGTCTTACCGGGGTCAAGTTCTGGTCATAAACCAGCTGATTGCCGCCATGTTGTGGTACCGGCTGGTCACTTTGACCCCTCCCCCGGATTTTGTCACAAAAATCCAGAGAATGCTCGTTGATTTCTTCTGGGAAAAGGGGGCTGCACTGGGTCGCTGCTGAGGTTCTGAGTCTCCCGCTTAGGGAGGGCGGTCAGGCGCTAGTGTGCCTATGCACCCAGGTAGTGACTTTCCACCTTCAAGCCCTGCAGCGATACCTTTACATCATGCCCCCCTTGAGATAGTTGCTCTGGTGATGTATTTCTACCACCAGGTGCATGGCCTGAATTATGACGTGCAACTCCTGTTTGTAGACGTGAGGTGCCTTTGTGGCTCCTTGCAGGCATTGCCCATCTTTTACCAGGAGCTGATCAAAGTCTGGGAACATGGTCATCTTGTGACGCAGCTCTCTGCCATCAGGAGTAGCGGCTATCGTCAGAGAGCCCCTGCTCAGGAATCCGCACCTCCGCCCCTTTCAGTGGCTGGCGGAGAGAAGGCTGTGGCTGCCAGAGTGACCAGGATCGGAGACGTGCTGGGTGGTGGAGGAGTGGGCTGGATGATTCCACAGCAGTTGGTACATCGCGCATCGGTGGACGTCTGGCTCGCAGCCAATGCCATTCAAGAGATTAGGATGGTTGTACTCGGCCCCGACGTCATACTGGGCCTCGAGATGGCGCAGTTGCGCAGTGGCTTTCCGTGATCATATCCCTGTTTGGATGGAATTCCACATTGGCCCCAAACCCCGAACCCTTCGACAGGAGCCGGTGCCCCACAACCTGAGTCACCTTGCAGAAATGCCCTCCGTGCCTTTTAGCACGGCATGGAGGGGTTTCCTGTATGGGCTGTTGCTGAACACCCTTCACTCTCTTGCCCTCACCCGCTGTCCAGACACGCCCTGGCATGTTTATTGCCATCGAGCGGCAGAGGTCCCCAGTTGGGATCCCTCTACTGGGGTATCCTCCCACTTTCCATTGGGGACCTGTGGTGGAGGGTGTTGCACGCAGCAATCCCATAAAACCGTAGGATTTGTCGGTTCACGGGCTCCTTAGCGCTTGCGTTTTTTGCGGCCTTGTGGAGTCCATGGACCATGTATATATTGGTTGGTGTAGGCTGCACTCCCTTTTTAGTTACTTAAAACCTTTTACTGTTGTTTTGTTTGCACTTTAGTCCCACACTCCTGATGTACGGGCACTCGGTGCGGAGAGGGGCAGGTGGGAGGAGGCTTAGTCTTTCATGGCAGGTCCTTGCTGACATCTGCAGTCTCCTGGAACAAGACTTCCTTCCCAGTGGGAGAGGTATACGTTGCCAGTGGCTATCAAGATCACTATAACCCTGAAATCCTTTGCCTTTGGCTCCTTCCAGGGATCTGCTGATCACATCTGCAGAATTTAAATAATCTGCTGTCCAAAAGTCTCTTAGTCTCCCAGCTGACGAATGCAATGCATACCAGGGCTGCCATTCATGTCCTCGCTGTTACTGATGAGGCCAGTCAGACCCAGAGGGCGCTCGCATTCCCTGCAGTAGTTGGATTCACACAGATACAGGGAGTCTGACTGCACCGATGTGACAAATAAGGCACCCTCAGATCAACCAGCAGTCCTTTCAATTGAACAGAATTCCAGTCTATCAATCTTCAAATTGTATGGGACCACTGGGAGGTGGTCTGTGCGAGATAACCTGTGAGTTGCTATGATGCTTTCATTCAGCGCCAGTCACATCTCTCACAGGCCTTCATTTCTCCAAGCAGAGTGACCAGGTGGCTTACCATAGGTGACAAAGATACGTTCTAAGGACATGGCTGATGGCACCAGCGAGGAGCCCTAACTGATGCAGAGGAAAGATACAACTGGAGACCCCTTGAGCACAAAAGCACTCAATGAGCAAATCATTGGGTTGCTGAAGATGTGATCAGGTGCCTGGTTGAGCTGAAGCAACCTTCACTATGTGCCAGCAAGCGTGTCAGAAGGTAGTGCTCTGCTGTGCCTTGCACAACATTGGTCTGCAGATAGCACTGGAGCTGTAGGAGGAAGGTGATGACTGCTTTGCATCGTCAGAGCAGGAAGAGGAGGAAAGCCCGATGAGAAGGAGTGTGACCATGATGCCTACAGTTACTCACCTAGCAGCCAGAGAAGCCCACAATAGACCTTGCATGGTTCAAATAACTTGAGTGTGTGAAGCCTCCTGGCTTTAGACAGTCCTCCTATCACTCCAAATGTAAATAATTCCCATGGTCAAAAACCCTTCCATCTCATTCACACCCTTTGCTTGTCTTCCACTCTGGTCATATCTTTCTCTTGAAGATGAATGCCCATTTGGAAAGTGGGAGGCAACAATGGAGATGACAGAACAATGGAAAATTGAAATAAACTACATAATCCATGAACATTTTCCAATATATGAATCCAATGATACTTTTGTAATCATCCACTGAATCCCCTTTCCTTTCCTTTGCCTTTTAATTCTGCATGGAGCTACCTTGGCGCTTCAGCAGGGCTAGAGGCAGGCCATTCATTCCTCTGCTCTGACTTCTGAGAATCCTGTGACCGATGTCCTCTGGGCTATGCAGCCCATGATGCCCTGACAAACACTGCACCATCTGCACCTGTACAGGGGCAGACCTACTCATCAGGGCAGGAGAGCATGTGGAGTTCTGACTGAGGTGGGGAGTAATGAGTTGACAAGGTTGATAAGTGGGAGAGCCTTGGGCAGAGTCCCCACTCACACAAAGAATGGCCAAGGTGATATTTTGCTCCATCCTATTTAAAGCAGCAGGCTGAGTGTGCAGGCCAGCATGCACTTGGTTACCTGCTGCATCTTATTCTCTATGCAGATGGCTATTCTTTATATGAAGGTGGGCATTAGCCCATATGTCTGAGACAAGTACAGTACTCATTTTTGAGATGCACTCCTCCAATCTCTCTCCAGGGATGCACAATGCAGCTGGAAATGCTGACAGAACTTCACCCTCTCTGCTGCTGCTACAAAATTGCTCTCTTTGAGGCTCAGCCCTTTGAGGCTTAGCACCTGTGTCCAACCGAGCAGAGCTTGGACTGCCCTGCGCCATTCAATATAGGCTCTCCACATTTGTACCTGTCCCCCACAACTGCCCCCGCTCATTTGTGGTGTGCGCCTCACAATATGGAAACACAGCTATCTTCCTTGGAGACCCCATCGAGGCATGTATACCGGTACTGGTGCAGATGAATCGTGCAACACTGTTCCCTCAGAATGTGCAACCTCCTCTGTGGATTTCTCAGCCTCCTCCCATTCCAGCACTGTGCAACACTTGAAAGACCTATGAGAGATGATTTTAAAAAAAATTCATTCAAGGGCTGTGGGTGTCGATGGCTAGACCAGCGTTTATTTTCCATCCCTAACTGTCCTTGAGAAGGTGGTGGTGAGCTGCCTTCTTGAATCGCTGCAGTCCATGCACTGCAGATAAACCCACAGTGTTTCTGGGGAGAGAATTCCAGGCTTTTAACCCAGCAACAGTGAAGGAACGATGTTATATTTCCAAGTCAGGATGGTGAGTGGTTTGGAAGGGAACTTCCAGGTGGTGGTGTTCCCTTGTGTCTGCTGCCCTTATCCTTCTAAATGGTAGTGGACATGGATTTGGAAGGTGCTGCCAGAGGAGCTTTGGTGAGTTCCTGGTAGTGCTGCCACTGTGCATTGGTAGTGGAGGGAGTGAATGGTTATGCATGGGGTGCCAATCAAGCAGGCTACTTTGTCCTGGATGGTGCTAAAATTCTTGAATGTTGTGGGAGCTGCACTTATATAGGCAAGTGGGGAGTATTCCATCACACTCCTGACTTGTGTCTTGTAGATGGACAGCCTTCGGGGAGTCTGGAGGTGACTTACTCACCACAGGATTCCTAGCCTCTGACCTGCTCATGTAGCCATATTATTTATATGGCTAGTCCATTCAGTTTTTAGTCAATGGGAATCCCACAGGATGTTGGCAGTGGGGGATTCAGCGATGATAATGCCATTAAATGCCAAGGGGCAATGGTCAGGTTCTCTCTTATGGAGATGCGCATTGCCTGGCACTTGTGTGGTGCAAATGTTACTTGCCACTTGTCAGCCCAAGCCTGGATATTGTCCAGATCTTGCTTTATTTGGACATCCCCACTTCTAACCTTATGATGGAAGGAAGGTGGTTGATGAAGCAGCTGAAGATGGTTGGGCCGAGGACATTACCCTGAGGAACTCCTGCAGTGATGTCCTGGGACTGAGATGACTGACCTCTAACAACCACAACAAACTTCCTTTGTGCTAGGGATGATTCTATCCAGCAGAGAGTTTTCCCCCTGATTCCCATTGACTGCAGTTTTGCCAGGGCTCCTTGATGCCACATTCAATCAAATGCTTCCTTGATGTCGAGTGCAGTCACTCTCACCTCACCTTGGGAGTTCAGCTCTTTTATCCATGTTTGAATCAAGGCTGCAATGAGATCAGGAGCTGAGTGGCCCTGATGGAAGCCAAACTGATTGTCAGTGAACAGGTTATTGCAAAGCAAGTGCTGTTTGACAGCATCTTTGATGACCCCTTGCATCACTTTACTGATGATCGAGAGTAGACTGATGGGGTGGTAATTGGCTGGGTTGGATTTGTCCTGCTTTTCGTGTTCAGGACATGCCTGGGCAATTTTCCACTTTGCTAGTGCAAAGTTTGCTATAGGTAGATGCCAGTTTTGTAGATGTACTTGAATAGCTAGGGGACGGCAAGTTCTGGGGCACAAGTCTTTAGTACTTTTGCCTGAATATTGTCAGGACCCATAGTCTTTGCACTATCTAGTGCCTTCAGCCTTTTCTTGATATCATGTGGAGTGAATCGAATTGACTGAAGACTGGCATCTGTGATGCTGGGGACCTCCGGAGGAGGCCGAGCTGGATCATCCACTCGGCACTTCTGGCTGAAGATTGTTACAAATGCTTCAGCCTTATCTTTTGCACTGATGTGCTGGCCTTCCCCATCATTGAGAATGGGAATATTTGTGAAGCCTCCTCCTCCGGTGAGTTGTTTAATTGTCCACCACCATTCACAACTGGAAGTGACAGGACTGCAGAGCTTAGATCTGATCTGTTGGTTGTGGAGTCATAGAGTCATAGAGGTCTACAGCACAGGAAAAGTCCCTTTGGCCCATTGAGTCTGTGCCAGTCAAACAAGTACCTTCTAATTCTAATCCCATTTTCTAGCACTAGGCCCATAGCCTTGTATGCCATGGCATCGCAAGTGCACATCCAAATATTCTTCAATATTATGAGGGTTTCTGCCTCTACCACCCTTTCAGGCATTGAGTTCCAGATTCCCACCACCCTCTGGGTGAAAAAATTCTTCCTCACATCCCCTCTAAACCTCCTGTCCCTTACCTTAAATCTATGCCCCCGGTTATTGATCCCTGCACGAAGGGGAAAAGTTCCTTCCTGGGTACCCTATCTATGCCCCTCATAATTTTATACACCCCAGTCATGTCCCCTCTCAATCTCCTCTGCTCCAAAGAAAATAACCCCAGTATATCCAATCTCCCCTCATAACTAAAACTCTCCAGCCCAGGCAACATCCTGGTAAATCTCCTCTGCGCTCTCTCTAGTGCAATCACATCCTTCCTATAATGCAGATTCCAGAACTGCAGGCAATACTCTACCTGTGGCCTAACCAGCATTTTATACAGTTCCAGCATAACCTCTTATATTCTATGCCTCGGCTAATAAAGGCAAGTATCCCATATGCCTTTTTAACCACCTTGTCTACCTGTCCCACTACCTTAAGGGACCAATGGACATGTACACCAAGGTCCCTCTGATCCTCAGTGCTTCCCAAGGTCCTACCATTCATCATGTAATCCCGTGCCTTGTTTGTCCTGCCCAAGTGCATCACCTCGCTGAAATATCTGATTTAGAACTGACATGGAGATAAGGGTGAAAAATCATGATTGTGCAGAGAATATTTTAGACATTTTAGATATCGGTAACAGGAAATCACCATTAGTGATTGTTATGTGCTGTGGAAGTTTGATATGTGATTCTTTCACCAGGTTTCTTGGAGACCCCAATTTCTCCATTGTCGATGGTCATGAACTCTGTCACTGTGGCGATCTCGAAAGTCTGTTCCGCAGCAGTGATCAGGTTGGTTTTCACTAGACCGCTAGCCAAGTTCTCTGTTTCTCCCTGGGATTGTGTGCTCTGTTCACCTGCACAGAGAGAAAGCAAAATTAACAATGTGAGAAATAGGTTGTAAGAAACATGACAACATTTGTGGAGGGTGACTGTGAGACATGGGTGTGAGTTAACACTAAGATGAGGGTGAGTGTTGGCCATTCAGATGGGGACGTAAGGAGGTGTCTGGAGATAGAGGAATGAGTGGAGCAGCTGTGCAGAATTCTGGGAAAGTCAGAGTGTGGGGTTCAGCACCTGAAAGTGGGAACCACTTACCTTTTCTGGCCTTATGAGGCCATTGCAGCAGTGAAACCAGATATGAGGGGTCACACTTCTACTGCTCACTGCTTCCATGACTTGTTGTCAGACCTGTTTTGTTTTGACAAATTGGCTTGGTGGGGAAACTCAGAAGTAGAATGGTCAAATTAAGTAGCCACGGCAATGCCCGCTTTTCTCAATTAGGTTCCCCTGTCCCCTCCTCTCCACTGCTGTGAGCAGATTGGCTTGGTAAAAATCCTGAATCTTGATTCTGTTTTTACCTGTGAGGAGGTTGGATCAGTCCTTTCATGGAAGATGAAATAGAAACTCTAATAGGTTGCTTCGCCAGCTCAAAGGAAATTTTGCAGACCAAATTAATAGATCTCAAGGTCAAGGAAGCACCAGGGTCAGATTTAAATTCTCTTAGGAGTCTGAAGGGAATATTGTGAGTGATGCCCTCATAAATATTTTCAATAGTTCAGTGAGAAGAGCTGGAAGAAGCCACAGGTGATGACTTAATTTAACAAACAAGGTTAAAATCTCAACCTGGAAACTATAGAACTGTGAGTTAAAATGTGGTGGGGGAAGTTACAGGAACGCATCATTAGTGATGTTACTGATATCAGTTAAAAAGTACAGGTTTGATAGAGGATTCCCAACATGGCCTCAGAAAAATCTGATACCTTGTGTCAGGTCTCTGAACTACAGGGAGAGACTAGAAGCTATGTTTAAAGTAAAGAAGAATGAGAAATGAATTTTATTCCAAGTTCCTTCAGAGCACTGACAAATTGAACTTTGAGAAATAAACTGTTTACTGTGGTCCCGAGGATAACAGCAGGGGAGGTATAAGGTTTTCTTTTTGTTCAGGCACATAAAAGGTCAAGAATCAAGTGAGACTCCAGTGGGGATACGAGATGAAGTTCAGAAGAATGAAGTTGAATGGATAGATCAGATATAACTGCTTCACACAGAAGGTGGTGAAAATTCAGAATGGACTGCTCAGGGAGGCAATTGTGACTGATAATATCAGTAAATCTAAGAGAGCTTTGGACACGTGTTTGGCAAGATAATAAATTGAATGATGTAGATAGTGAATTGTACATTCTGTTTTTGAACTATGGGGCTTGCCCAGTGGCCTGAAGTGCTTGTTTCTTGTGCTGAAATCTGATGTTCCTACATTCTATTTCTTTTATCAGTTTCTCCACCCTCCTCCTTCTCACAAACTAGATTCCATGTTGGAGAGTCCATTGTGTCTTCCATAACACACAAAAAGCACTTCAATTGGCTAACTCTTGGTAACTTAGCACATGTACCATCTTTTAAAGCATTTACTGGTTTTACTGTTTGTATTTCTAGCTGTTTGCTACAAATGTATTGGAATAAATACTTGGCATTCCTGTACTTTGTATTTAGTGTTTCTAAACAAAAAACACTCCGCTTCCATATTTGATTCCTTCAATAGTTCTCCCTAGTCTACTGTCCTTAGCTCATCACGAACCCTCCCAAAATTTACCTTTCTAAAGATGAACGCTTAATATTGCACCTCATTCTCTTTTTTTCCCCATCATAAGCCCAGCTTTAAATTCAACCATAGTGTAGTCACTGTTGTCAGGGTGTCTCCAGCTCTGAGTTATCCTACCCTGTGCTGATTGATACTTAACAGGTCTAATAGCATCCTGATTCCGTGGGCAGAATTTTTCTCTTGTCGGGCAGGCGCCACCCAAGTCCGAACAAGCGTAAAATGATGCATGATGATGTCGGGACACTCGCGCGATATTTTGGTCAGCAGGTGCATGCGGGAGTTGGCAGCGCGCTTGCCGGCAATTAAAAGGCCTATTAAGGCCACTAACAATTCAGTTGAATTAAATTTTTCGCTGCCCATCCAACCTTATGGTTGGCGGGTAGGCGAAAGGCCAGGCGGCCTTTGGATTTTTTTGCGAAACCTCATCCACGGGCGGGATGAGGTTTCGATCCGTCATTAAAATAAAATAAAACATTTTCATATTAATTTCTAAGATGTCCCTGCTCATGTGACAGAGTCTGACAGCTTTGAGCATCAAGGAGCTTTTCCAGCACGCACCCATGCGCATGTGCACCCACCCTGCTCCCCCCACATACAGGTAGCGCTGAGTGCTGCCGCACACGTTTCACATTGGGCGGGCCTCAACTGGCCGGCCAGTGTGAAATTGCGTTCCGGCCCCTACCGCTCCTGTTTTCCCCTGCCGAGCTGGCCCGACGAGGCCAAAATTCTACCCTCTGAGTTCTGTAATCATTTGCTTGAACTAACAATTCAGTTCCATGATCGTGTTTTCATTCCTAAGGCATCTTTGGTAGATTTTTCAATCTAGTGTCTGGCGTAAATCGTATTCACCCAGGGCAGAATTTTCCCCCCGTTGGGGTGGAAGTTTAGGAGCGGGCGCGCGGAGGCACGTCTCTGATTGGCGCCCCCCCCGCCATTTTATGTGGGCGGGCCAATTAAGGCCCACCCAGCAAGACGTCCGGAAGGTAGCGCTGGGCGGGCAGAGGGGGATTCCCTGAGCCAAGAATGCGCTCTTTCACGCATGTGCACGAAAGAGTGCACTGATCTCCCTGAGGCTAAGTGCTGCCTCAGGGAGATTGGCTCCACAATAAAAAATCTGAAAAATAGAAAACAAAAATTCCCCGACATTGTCACATAAGTTGAGACATGTCCATCACTTTTAAATACACTTTAATTACATTCTTAAAAACCTACATGAAACCTCATCCTGCCCGTGGATAAGGTTTCATACTTTTTCTAATGCTCGCCAGGGCTCCTGGCCTGCCCGCCAACCTTAAGGTTGCATGGGCAGGTCCATTAATTGGTTTAACGACTTTGTCAATGGTCTCAATTGGCCATTGATAGGTCGGCGGTCACACAGCTGGTTCTGCTGAGCCCCCGCCTACCTGAAAATTGAAATGGGGCGCAGTGATGTCGGGAGTTCCAACGTCATTTTACCCATCCTGGGCCCCGCCCCCTGCTCACCGACTGGGAAATCCTGGCCAGGAAATATCGATATTCTGGGGCCAATTGAGGCCATTGATAAAGTCGTTAAACTAATTAATGGACCTGCCCTTTCAGCCTTAAGGTTGGCGGGCAGGCCAGCAGCCCTGGCGGGCATTAGAAAAAGCATAAAACCTCATCCAAAGGTGGAATGCGGTTTCATGTGGGTTTTAAAAAATGTAATTAAAGTATATTTAAAAGTGATGGACATGCCCCAACTCATGTGACAGTGTCACATGAGGGGACATGTCAGGGAAATTTTTTTTTTCAATTTTTCAGATTTTTTTATTGTGGAGACGATCTCCCTGAGGCAGCACTTAGCCTCAGGGAGATGAGTGTGCATGCGCGAAAGAGCGCACTCTCGGCTCAGGGACTCCTCCCCCCTTCCCCTCCCCCACCCCCCCCCCCCACCTCTCCCGCACAGGGAGCGCATAGCTGTTCAGGCCTTAGTTGGCCCGTCGACGTTAAATGGTGGCGTGCCCCTGATCGGGGGTGCCAATCGGAGGTGCACCTCTGTGCACCCACTCCTAAACTTCCCCCACCGACGGGGGGGATATTCTGCCCCCTGTGTATGTTTCACTTTCTGGCTACAAAGCCCACTCCTTTACTGGGCCCTGGTAATGCAGATCAGGCGCCGATGATTAGTTTTCTTCCCCAATGACGTTTTATCTCTATCCATAAGGTTTCAATCTCATTCACATCCAATCCAGAAAGGGCCTTCTCTAGGGAGTCACCAGAAAACTTGGGAGATGCTGTGATTTATTTACCTGATGGTCCTTTTCCACCAGTATAACAATGTCATTTGACCTTACTTTAACAGGTACATTTCTGCTTTATATAGGTTTTGGAACATAGTACCTAGGAGCAGGAGTAGGCCATTTGGCACTTCGAGCCTGCTCTACCATTCAAAGAGATCATGGTTGATTTGGTTGTGGTCTCAATTCCATATTCCTGCCTGCCTCCCATAACCCTTAACTCCTTTGTCTGTCAAAAATCTATCTAACTGAGCCCTGAATAAATTCAATGACCCAGACTCCACTGCTTTCTGGGGAAGAGAATCCCACAGACTAATGACTCTCTGAGAGAAATGAAATTCTCCTCACCTCCATCTTAAAAGGGAGACCTCTTATTCTTAAACTGTGTCCCCTACTTCTAGTGTCTCCCACGAGGGGAAACATTATACGTGCTTTTCTGCTCCCGAATGTGGTGGGCGTCATGTCGGGTGCGAGAGCTAAAAGTCGTGAGAGGGTCCAAAACCGGTTTTACAAATTTGTAAAACGAGGAAGCAATTGTGTACTTCAGCCGTTTGCTGTCACCGAACATCATGAACGTCGTTAGCATAAATCAGCATCTCATTATGACACCTATTCGCCAGAGTCATCTCTCCACGCTGAATTAAGAGCCCACGTTGCTGTGCAATTAGAAAGATGTGTTTCACAACAGGATTTAAATGACTTGTAGCTGATGATTTGCACTTCACTCGAGATTCCGAGGTTAGTTGGTATACCTTGCATCACGCAGCGCTCGCGGGTGTCAGTGGCAGGCTTCGCAAGTTTCAGGGGTGTCTCATAGGCAAGTCTCTACAGTTAGCACACCCAGGTTAACGTAGGGGTGGCTTTTACGGTGCTGTGAGGCAAAGGCTGTTTGGGGAAGGGGCCAGACAGGACAGAGGGAAGGCTGCAGTGCAAGCATTTAAGGATTAGAGGGGAAATGAGGAAAAACTTTTTCACTCAGTGGGTGGCGGGCATTGGGAATTCATTGACTGATTTGGTGGTTGAGGCTGCAACGCTCAACTCATCTGAAAGGTACCTGGATCTGCATCTGAAGCGCTGTAACCTGCAAGGCTATGGAACAGGCGCTGGAAAGTGGGACTAAAATGAAAGGCTAGTTTGTTGTATTTTATTTTTTGGCTCACGCCCACCAAAAAATAAACGAGTAAACTCACCAGCTTTATATTTCACTTCTGCCCATGTTACTTAATTAATTTTAAGGTAGAAACTTAAGGGTTTTTTTAAATTTACAGCACTTTACACACACACACACTATGAACAGTTACTCATCATCCAATAAACTTATGGCTTTCCTGTGATGTCACTCTGCACTTTTTTATCAAACTCAGGGTGCATTTGAATGTCCCTCAGTCTGTGTTCCTGCTTTAAGTCTGCTCCTCTCTGTCTCTCTCCCAGGTCTGTGTTCCTCCTGTTAGTCTGCTCCTCTCCATCTCTCTCCCCGGTCTGTATTCCTCCTATAAGTCTGTTCCTCTCCATCTCTTTCCCTGGCCCGTGTTCCTCCTTTAAGTCTGCTCCTCTCCATCTCTCTCCCCGGTCTGTATTCCTCCTGTAAGTCTGCTCCTCCCCATCTCTTTCCCTGGCCCGTGTTCCTCCTTTAAGTCTGCTCCTCTCCACCTCTCTCCCAGCTTTGTGTTCTTCCCGCAGGTCCGGTCCTCTCCACCTCTCTCCCTGAAGGTGTAGGCTGCATCCTCGGGTCTATATATAGCTGATCCCCAGTCTGTATTCCTCCCACAGGTCCACTCCTTTTCTCCTCTCTCCCTGGAGATAAGTGGCCCCCTGGACTTGCACAGAGGAAATGAATGGGCTGCTCGTCAAGTAACCCAAAATTAGGTCTGGGTGTTAAATTGATCCAAGCCGCCTTTAATTTATTTTCATTCATTCATGAAAATTAGGCATCACTGGCAAGGGCAGTATTTATTGCCATCCTTAATTGCATTTGAGAATGTGGCGAGCTGCCACCTTGTATCTCTGCAGTCCACATGGTGTAGGTACATCCATAGTGCTGTTCAAGTTAGAGTTCCAAGATTTCACTCAGCGACAGTGGAGGAATGGCGATATATTTCAAAGTCAGGATGGTGTGTGGCTTGGCAGGGAACTTGCAGGTGGTGGTGTTCCCGTGCATCTGCTGCCCTTGTCTTCTAGATGGTAGAGGTTACAGGTTTGGAAGATGTTGTCAAAAGAGGCTTGGTGACTTGCTACAGTGCATCTTGTACACATTGCTGCCAATGTGCGTCAGTAGTGGAGAGAGTGAATGTTTAAGCTTTTAGATGGAGCACAATGAAGTGGGCTGCTTTGTCCTGAATGGTATTGAGCTTCTTGAGTGTTGTTGGAGCTGCACTCATCCAAGCAACTGGAGAATATACCATCACACTCCTGACCTGTGCCTTGTAGAAGGTGGACAGGCTTTGGGGAGTCAGAATTTGAGTTACTCTCCACAAACTTCTCAGTCTCTGACCTGCTCTTGTAGTCCCTCTGTTTATATGGCTGGTCCAGTTTAGTTTCTGGTCAATGGTGACTCCCAAGATATCGATGGAGGGGAAATCGACAATGGCAATGCCATTGAATGCCATAGGGAGGTGGTTAGACATTTTCTTGCTGGAGATGGCTATTGTCTGACACGTGTATGGCATGAGTATTGGCACCTATCAGTCCAAGCCTGAATGTTGCCTAGGTTTACTGCATTTGGGCATGCACTGCTCCAGTATCTGGGGAGTTGCAAATGCTTCTGAACACTGTGCAATCATCAACAAACATCCCCAATTCTGACCTTATGATGCAAGGAAGCTTTTCATTGGCAATGTAATGGGGATTGCCTGCTGCACGCCCCTCAGTGCCTGATATTATCCCTGGGTTGAAAGCAGGATTGCAATGCAAACTTTCTCACAGTGATCGCAATGTCAGCCCTGGGTCAGAAGATTGCATTTTCAAGGCACAGTTCAGACTTGAGCATACAATCTAGGGTGACATTTCAGTACAATACTCTGTTACAAATGCTGGGGATGATTTTCCCTATAGTTTAGAAGTTAAAGGGACTCCGCAGTGACCAAAGTGGGAACTTAAGCTGATACACCAGTCTAGCCCGTATTTAGTGATTGGTGCCATTTTTGTAAAGGAATTAAAGATTGCAGAAGGAATGGAGGAACACTAAAGGGCTGATTGCCACTTAAATTACCTGTTAGTGCTCATTAAAAAGACATTTCAGTGTATAGCGTTTGACCTAATAGCCATCAGCTGGTTGGGCATAAACAATTCATTGCAGAGGATTTTGAGCCCCACTTTTACTCTTCACTTATTGCTTGAAGTTTTAAAGAGTACTTTTAAAACACACTGGGAGACTTTCTGGGACACTTTTTCAAGACTTCACATACCAACACTCTCCTCTTCCCTTCTACCAACACAGATAGTAGTAATTAACCCCTTTCCTCTGCCCCTGCTCTACGCCCACACTCACAGTAATCAGCCCGTCCCCCACACACAATATTAAGCCCCGCTTCCACCACTACCCTCATCCCCCTGCTGTATTCCACACAAACCTCCCCCCACCATTTTGGATTAATTGCTAATGCCTTTGAAGTAGAGTCACAAGGGGTCTGTACAACAGGCAGACAGGAGTTAGGGGGAGGGCGGGAAGATGATAATGTCAGTGGACTAATAAAGAGCTAATGCTCTTGAGAAATGGGTTCAAATCCCATCATGCCACCTCAAGGAATTTAAACTGAGTTAATTGAATCTGGTATTGAAAACTAGTCTCAGTAATGGTGACCATGACAACTATTATCGATTGCTGTAAAAACCCACCTGATTCACGAATACCTTTAGGGAAGGAAATCTGTCATCCTTCCCTGTCCTGCGCTACCTGCGGCACCAGACCCATAGCAATGTGGTTGACGCCTATCCAGCAACGCCCACATCCCATGACAGGATGAACAATACACGGTAAGGCATATCACCTACCCAGTTCAGCTACATAACCTCCTGGTTTTACCCATACACAGTCACTCACTGAGTTACACTTGCCTGCCTCTGCCTGCACCAAGCTAGCGCACAAACATCCTGCACCTTCCTGGCATTCGTCGCTGATTTTTTTTTCTGGTGTTAAAGAAGGATTTGGGTTCATTGTCTTCCTGTTGCTGTTTGGCAGCAAGCAGCCAGTGAATGCAGCGCTGTTCCACCATAGTCTCTCCTCCACAGTCGCCATTGTTGCCTTGGAGGAGAGGGAGCTTGCAAACCCAAATGCTATTTCTGCGACTCCATCAAAGGTTGCGGCCCACGTTTTGGGAATTCCTGTCTGATCAGCTCTTGTGCGTTAAACCAGCAGGGGTCTATTTTTGCAGCTCTAGGCAAGTTCAAGTTATGGTCATCAGAAATAAGGACCAATGTTACCCGCTTCATCCAGACCTTTAAACTGATGTGTTTCATTAGCACAGCACCCATTTAGCATCTGTTTTCACTCTTCCACGAACATAATCCCTATTGTTTTTTTGGATGGTAAGTCAAACTGAGACCATAACTGCTTACTCAGTAGTACATATATGACCATATGACATTATTTGAAGAAGAACAGAGAGTTCTTTTAGTACCCCAGCCAATGTTTATCTCAACGCCCACCACAAGAAACATATTAGTCAACTATTCATACATCTGCCATTTGTGGATCCTTGCTGGGTATAAGTTGGCTGCCATGTTTGCCTACACAACAGTGATTACACTTAAAAAATAAATCATTGGCTGTGGAATGTCTTGAAGAAAATTTCAAGGTATTCTATAACTTCAAGTTCTTTCTTCACCTGCTGTACTAGCCCCAATCTGGACCATAGTGCAAGATTTTCCCATGGGCTTCAGGACCCCAATACCAAGACAAAATGGAGGGCCCAAGCCCGCATTGGCTGGAAATCAGACTGGTGGAGCTATTTTCCCCGAGGCAGGCTCCTAATTAGCCTCCTCTGAGCTCGCCATGTTATTAGTAGGTGGGCTCTTGATGCTGCTGGCCCAATTGTAGGGCAGGTAGCTCTAGAGCCTCAAAAGCCCCACTGGGAGATGTGGGCAATGCTATGGCAGGTCAGAAGCCGCAAAATGGAGGGAGCCTGCAAGATGGAAAAATAATTGAATATTTATGAGGGAGAAGGCAGCAGGTCCCTCAGATCACATGAAAACCACTCGAGTTGGATCATTGGGGCTGCAGGTGTGTCATTTCCTGTCCACGGACAATTCCTTACGGGATGGAACCTCTGGCTCTGATCACTCCCCGAACTTTCACAGGGAACTACGTCCATAAAGCTCATGATCTCGGGACGTGGTGAGGGGGCTACTCTGTTTCCAGAAAAATGCAGACGAGGTCAGAAAATTGTCACTAATTGAGGCCTTAATTATGTAAATTGGCTGTGTAGTGTAGGCAGGCGATCCACATTTCTGCCTGCTCCTGACAAACATCAGTAATGGCAGAAATGCATGGGTAGCTGTCCTGACATGAGTCCCTTCCATTTTCCAAGCTCACCCATTTTCAAACCTGCAACCACAGGTTTGGGAACATTCTGCACACAACGCCTCAAATTATGCAAAAAAATACAACAGGTTCAGCCCAATCAGTCTGTATCTTTCACCCAAGCAGCAGTCCTTAGTCCAGGTACCCCTCTGTTCCAATAGTCTTCTTTCCTTGAAGCATCTATCTAACCTAGCTTGACTAATGGTGACGAAAAGTAACTAAAATCCCTGGCACAAATATATCACCTGGCAGGGCCTTGCATCAACAGATGGGAAGGAAACTGCATGTCTGTCCTACCTTCAAAAATGTTGAAATCATTACATAGACAATTAAAATATTGAACCAAAACATTTTTCAACACAAATCCATGCTTTAATACAGTTTTGTCAGGCATGGTAGTCTGTTTTCATCTGAACTCTACTTAATGTTCCTCACTGTCAACATCCTGGGGGTTACCATTGACCAGAAACTGAACTGGACTAGCCATTTATATACTGTGGCTACAAGAGCAGGTCAGAGACTCAGAATCCTGCGATGGGTGATCCACCTCCTGACTCTCCAAAGCCTGTCCACCATCTACAAGGCACAAGTCAGGAGTGTGATGGAATACTCTCCACTTGCCTGGATGAGTGCAGTTCCCACAACACTGAAGAAGTTGGACACCATCCAGGACAAAGCAGCCCACTTGATTGGCACTGCATCCACAAACATTCATTCCCTCCACCACCGACATACAGTAGAAGCAGCGTGTACCAACTATAAGATGCACTGCAGCAATCCACCAAGGTTCCTTAGACAGCACCTTCCAAACACATGACCACTACCATCTAGAAGGACAAGGGCAGCAGATAGATGGAAACACCAACACCTGGAAGTTCCCCTCCAAGTCACTCACCATCCTGACTTGGAAACATATTGCCATTCCTTCACTGTGACTGGGTCAAAATCCTGGAACTCCCTTCCTAACAGCACTGTGGGTGTACCTACACCACATGGACTGCAGCAGTTCAAGGAGGCAGCTCACCACCACCTTCTCAAGGGCAGCTTGGAATGGACAATAAATGCTGGCCCAGCCAGCGAAGCCCACACCCCATGAATGAATAAAAAAAAAACTTTCTGTGCATTTTGTGCATGGGTAAGCACTAGGGGATAATCGGTTAAATCAGACTGGTTGCAGATATCCTTATAATAGCGGCTCACAATAATCTGTCATTTCCCTTGTGCAAAACAGAACGGATTTAGAAAATTCCTTGGGAGAAGTGATGGGAATAGTTTTTTACTTCAAGACACATTATTGTTCAGGTTAAAAGTAGTCCACTGGTGATGCATATTATCTCATTGAAGGTGCACTCAACAAACAACTTGGACAGATTCATTGCTGTGCCACTATTACAATGAGCTGAAGATAGGGCTACCTGATATCCAGCAAAAGACTTGCACTGATTGGAGTGCAATAAAACCTGACAAGTGAAATTGAAGTTGCTTGCTGTGCTGCTTCCTTACAGAGAATTGTTATTCAAGCCTGAGGATGTGCACTGTTAAGGTCAGGCTTATAAGTAGAATACATTTTACAACTTTAGCGTTATATATGCATTGTGAAAATTTTTGTTTTCCATGCAATTATTATGCAGAAAAGAATTGATTTAATTAGCACCAATTGAGGACACTACAGTGAAGACATTAAGGGCTGAATTTAATTCTGCAGGAGTGCCTGGCTTTGGGAGTGGGAGGGAGTTGGTTAAAACTGATGAAATTTACAAAGTATTGGGAAACTGACTCCATCCCCACCAACTTCCACATTTATCTCCAGCGCAAAAGATTCCATGCACACAACCCCCCTGGGGGGGGGGGTGAATTACCATAAGCTAGTTGCCTAATTAGAGCGATATTTACACACACGTTTGACTTTAATGTTGGGTCCACAGGTTTCCTGGTTTTATTGAAACTCGTCAGTGAAAGCAAGGTTAAAGTACGGTGGCAAATGAGAGATTGAATCAATCTCAGAGAAAAATGCCAGTAGATACTCAATACCCATAGTTACTTTCTTACTTGCTTGTGGGGAAGTTTTTGTGCACACTACTTTTGCTGGAGAGGCTACTCTCTATAATTTGGAGGTTATTTTCTGCACTTTGGAGGTTTGCTCCATCATATCAGGATGGGTGTCACTCATGCTACCTCAGCTGGGACCTTGGATGGGAACAAAAATAACTATCAATGGCACCAGCAAGAGCAAGTGCAGCAGTCTGCTGCTCACAGACCTGTAACTGCACAGCAGAGAAGGGACCAGCAGAGAGGAGCAGCAGAGCGTGGAGTGTCCGATAGCCTGGTGTCCTAGGCCCAACCACCTTCAGCTGCTTCATCAATGACCTTCATCATAAGGTCAGAAGTGGGGATGGTTGCAGATGATTGCACAATGTTCAGCACCATTCACGACTCCTCAGATACTATGAACTCCATGTCCATGTGCAGCAAGACCTGGACAATATCAAGGCTTGGGGTGACAAGTGGCAAGTAACATTTGTGCCACACAAATGCCAATCAATGACCATCTCCCTTTGACGTTCACTGGCATTAGCATTAGTGAATCCCCCACTATCAACTATCTGAGGGTTACCATTGACCAGAAACTGAACTGCATCAGCCATATATATATATATATTGGCTACAAGAGCAAGTCAGAGCCTGGGAATTCTGCAGTTAGTAACTCACCTCCTGACTCCCCAAAGCCTGTCCACCATCTTCAAGTCAGGTGTGTGATGGAATATTCTCCACGCATCTGGATGAGTGCAACTCCACCGACATTCTAAAGCCCAACACCATCCAGGACAAAGCAGCCCGCTTGAATAGCACCCCATCCACCACCTTAAACATTTTATCCCTCCACCACCGATGCACAGTGGTAGCAGTGTGTACCATCTACAAGATGCACTGCAGCAACTCACTAAGGCTCCCTCAACAGCACCTTGCAAACCCACAATCTTTACCACCTAGAGAGACAAGAGCAGCAGATGCATGGGAATAGCACCATATGCAAGTTCCTCTCCAAGCCACACACCATTCTGACTTGGAAATATATTGTCGTTCCTTCACTGTCACTGGGTCATAATCCTGGAACTCCCTCCCTAACAGCACTGTGGGTGTACCTACAGCACATGGACTGCAGCAATTCAAGAAGGCAGCTCACCACCACCTTCTCAAGGGCAATTAGGGATGGGTAATAAATGCTGGCCTAGTCAGCGACGCCCATTTCCCATGAATGAATAAGTAAAAAGAAAGAGAACACAGCAATAGAGGGGGTGCAATAGAGAGGATGAGGAAGAGAAGCAGCAGAGAGGAGGAGGAGCAGCAGAGAGTGGATAAGCAGAGAGGGAGCAGAGAGAGAGAGCAGCAGCAAAGATGGCAGCATCAAGAGTGAGCAGTAGATTTGAGGGCAAAAACCACTAAGGGCGGCAGCAATGAGGGAAGCAGCTGAAAGGTGCAGCTCACAGGAGGTAATTCTCATGAAACAGAGTCCACAGTCAGGAGATGTGTTAAGATTTCTGAAAACAAGTGCTTCCTGGGGCTCTGGACAGCCAGAGTATTAGTCAACTGCAAAGAACTTCAAAGATTCCTGGGCAGCTGCCAGGATGCTTTTGTTCTGTGACAGTCCATCCTCCCTGAGCTTTTCAGACATGGGCACAGGTTTATGGGGCAGGCACCCGCGATTGGTGGTCCGAAGGGTGGCCGGGGAACGGACCTCTGACTGCAATCTGCCCCCGACCACGATTTCACGCTGGCTGGCCAGTTAATGGGCAGCCAGTGTGAAAGGCACGCTGAAATATTCAATGCTGCCGAGGTGGGGGCGGGAAGAAGGTGAGCGGTGAAGTCAGCGCAGGCGCGAGGGAGCGTGCAATGAAAGCTCCCTGAAGGCAGAGAGCTGCCTCAGGGAGCTGAAGAATTTAAATGCAAAAAATAAAGATTCTAAAAACCGGGAAAAAATGCTCACACATCAGAATCAATCATTGGAACATATAGATGAAAATTCTGTTCAAACATTTTAATTTCAAAAAAATTAATATCGGAAACCTCATCCTGCCCGTGGATGAGGTTTCCTGAAAGATGCAAAGGCCACTTGGCCGATTTGCCCGACCCCACCCCCAACCATAATGTTGGACAGCAATTAAAAATCTCAGTTAATTACTACTTTAACGTCCTTAATGGGCCTCTTAATTGTTGGTGGGCGCGCTTTTGACTCCCGCGTGCGCCTGGTGACAGAAATATCGTGCGAGATGTCATTAGGATGCTCGCCTGACCTCACCATGTGCTATTTCATGCTCAAGCGGGCTGGGCGCCCATCCGCACACTGAGTGAAAAATTTTGCCCATGGGTTTTCTTTATGCTTTGGAGACACTCACCCTCTCCCCCAAACTCCACTCCCAGCAGGTTGCAAACATAAAATCAGGGCCTCAGTGATAGTGGCATTGCTTTAGTGTTTAGTGTTCAATAGACTATAAGATTTGTTACACTGACAATGAAATATAAGTTTATATGTTGGATGAAAAAGATCTCTTACCTTAGAAATGCAATCACATTTCCACCCCACAAAAGCACTTGTGCTTTTTTCCATTAAAGGGAATACTATTGTACAAATGGTAACATAAGGTTAATAGTGGTGAATAAGCACATCAGGTTCTGCCTGATCTAAACAATTTGCTTCTTACCAAAGACAATGTGCTCTGCAAGTTGTGCACGACTCATGCAAATTTCCAATCTGGGATGTAAAGATACTGAGTTACTTATTATGGAATAACAAATTTTAAATCTAATAGGAAACAGACTAATTTTGTTTTTAATAACTCCAAGGACCACAGAAAGGATCCTAAGCTTCTTTAGTTTTTGCTTTTTCATTTCACTGCTCATTGCCATTCCATCTGTACTTGCTAATTGCTGTGAAAGCTGTGCTTGTCTCTTAAATTACACATCACCTTGAAAGTTCTTGCCTAATCCGCAAGTACCATTATGGCTATCACTTGATTATTCCACTGGTAATCATCTTGTCTATGTTATGCACCTTTCAGATTTTTGATGAATCATTTTTATCACCTTGATCATCTCGAAAGCTTTTGACACTTTGAAACACATTGCAATTATTTGGTTTTCCACCAAAGATAAATTATATAAAATTACATAGAATATACAGCCCAGAAACAATCAGTTAACTTCTTATATTGTATTATTCTGTGATTCTCTTTTTATCAGATTTGGGAATTTCCAACCTGTTCTCTCCTCAATGTGTTCCTTATCCAGGTCAATGGCTTGATACCCTCATCATCCATTCTACATTCACCAGGTCATGCACCTCAGCTTCTCTTTCTTTTGCTGCATAATGGCTGAATCAATGAGATAATACAAACCTTGTTCTTTTAAATTAAATTTACAAGTATAATAGCAATTACTACATGTTCAATTGAGAAAAACAACTTAGAATGAAGTTATTAGGGCCATTGATTTCTCATGGGAGGTTATAAACAGGAGATGCACAATTTTATGAATTTGTACCGCGGTGACCTCCCTAAATGGCAAACTGTGGTGTTAGCTGATGCCACCTGCAGAGGTCTGGAAGGAGCCTATTATATAAACATAAGGGTCACAATGAACTTGATAGCCAAAGGCAGAGTGCTGCCCATACCCTGGTTGGCAAAAGATGTACCTGAAGCAGATGAAATAGCTCAGTGACAGCTTCCTTTGTGAAGCAAAGGCACCTCAGACATTGGTTCCTTAGGGAGAACTTGTCCTACCTTAACCTCTCTAAAGACCTGCTGTGAATATGGCCTCCTGTGCAGTGCCCTCCTATTCCCTCTTGCTGCAAGTGCTCTTGCTCTCTCTTCTCTTTTCTGTCATCCTTGCTATTCCCTTCCTCCTCCACTCCAAAGGCAGTTAACCAGACCACCCTTGATTGTAGTACAACAGTTATGAAAGCAGATAAAACCAATGCAACACCAGCAAAAATCTTCTTATTTAAGACCCTGTTACAACTGGTCCCCAGTCAAGGTCCCCCAATTTGTTAACTTCTCAAACAGGACCCCAATTTTGTTATGCTCCCAAGTGAGGAGGAATGAGCTAGCTTCCCTTCTTTATTCAAACCATCGGTTGGTCGCAACAAGATTAATTTAAAAGGGATCCCTTCGCCCCCGTACATACCTTTTCCCAGTCCAAATGTATTTACGTTTCAGAAGGAGCCAATTTAACCAGACATTTTTGAGTCAAAGAAAGGGTAAATTTATTAGTTACTAAAGACCCGAGAAAACAATAATAAAAATGCAAAACGCATGCACACAGATCAGAAATGAGAAGCTGAGCCCAAATAAAAGTTAAAAAAAGCTATACAAATCCGTCTTTGGCTTGTTTGTGAGGAGTAAACAGCAAAGCATTTGGGGAAACTGGTGGCATAGTGGTATTGTCACTAAGCTAGTATTCTAGTGACTCAGAGAAATGTATTGGGGACCTGGTTCAAATCCCACTATGGCAGATAGTGAAATTTGAATTAAAAGTCTGATAATGACCACAAAACCATTGTTGTAAAAACCCATCTGGTTCACTGACTTCCTTTAAGGAAGGAAATATGCAGTGCTTACATGTGCTCCAGGCCCACAGTGGTTGACTTTTAAATGCCCTCTGGACAAGGGCAATTAGGGATGGGCAATAACTGCTGGCCTAGCCAGTGATGCCCACACCCCATGAATGAATTTTTAAAAAGCCATTAAGTTGGGTGATTCTGGTAGAGCTGACTTTGGCAGTTTAGTAGTTGGTTTGGAGACACTTGGTTTTGCAGTTTGGGAGGAAGTTGTCCTATTTCCTTTTTGATAGTAGCTTTGCTGACTTGCCTACAGCAACAAAGAGAGAGAGAGATAGCCTTTGGCCTGCAAGCTGTAGGGATGCTACTTGATCTTCTCCTGCTGTGACTCCCACAGCACACACTGGCACACCCAGATTATGTCAGCAGCTAGCTTTTTAACCCATTTCCTTGTGTATTGCTGGAAGGGAAAAAAACAAACATGTCTTTCATCCATAGTCCGTTTTCTTTCAATTCAAGATAATTTCCACATTCTGAGATATAACTGAATAGGAGATGGTTTTGGATGCCTACTGAGATGTGGCAATCAGGTTTTTTTTGCATTTCTTCTCTTCCTTTCAGGTGTCCCTGTCTGAAGTAGGCCTTGACACCTTTTTTAAGTACAACACTCCATGTTCTCTCAGGTTGAGTCAGTCAAGTAAAATCTACAAAGGATTTTTTCAGAAGCTGGTTACTTTACATTCTCAGTCGTCTTTTGCTCAGTGTCTTTGCTTGTGTGTCTTTTTTTAAAAAAAACACATGTCTTCCTTTAAAAAGTTTAATATGCCATAAGTAATTTGGGGCCGTAATGCACGGTTGTGATAACCCTTATTTAAACATTTTAATTATCATTTTTAATATGGGTATGGGTCCAGGGTATGCACCCTGGACACCCATGTTACCCTGCTACCCATTACCAGCTTGGCATCTTTGTCAATAGAAAGGGATTTCACTTCCACAATATGCAGTCATGCATCAGGCAGGTCTTTGCTGTTTTTCCTGGCAGCAGGTCTAACTCATTCAACCTTCATGAGTCCAGTGTGCCACCTTTATTCCAACCAGGCCATCAGTTTACAGGCTGGCTACTGGACGACAAGCGTGATCCTTTATACTTGGCTCATGACTTCCAGGCACAGCTGAACAGCTGACCTACAGGAGTTATGCTAACACTAGAAGCATCATCAAAAAAACAAGGCTGTGGTCAAGCAGCACTTCTGCAGCCTGGACCATTCAGCAGGAAGTACAGGAGGAAGTAAGGTTGCAGTACATCCTTGAGTGGGTATGCAGATTTGGGGTCATCTGCTGCATTCTCCATCACCTTGCCATCATGGAGGACCAGCATCACCTAGGAAGTAAGGCATGTAGCAGGAGGAATTTTCTGTACCCACTGGCAGTGGGCGTGATAGATGGCGGGTGCGGACAATATGGCACAATCTGGTTCATGACGACGGGAAAGGTCGAGATCGTCAGCTCAGCCTGCCAACGGCAGGCTGCATTTCCTGCCAACGGTCGGCGGGAAGCTCATTGTAATAAATCAGCATCTCATTAAAAGGCCATCCTGACAGGCTCTGGACCCCTGCCGGATCGTCCGTCAGCTTTGGCAGGAAAACATGTCGACGTGTTTCACAACAGCGCACAGGCGGCCTTCACTTTGGGGGAGCTGAGGTGAGTGAGCAGTATCGTTTTCCACAGCTCTCCAGGGTCGCCTACTGCTTTGCAGGCTTCAGGGGCACCAGGGGGCCTGGGTGAAGTGCCGCCCTGCCACAGAGGCGACTGTTTTCGGGTGGGTGCGGGGGATGGTGGGGCAGTGGGGAGGGTTGCTGTTGGGGGTAAATTTCTACCTGGCCCCGGAGTTGACTACTCAGGGTGGGGGGTGTCCGGGGGAAACTGCTGTCCTGGTGTTGCATCCCGCGCACAAGCAATTGATGTGGGGGCCAGGGTAGGCAAGAGAAGTGGCCACCCAGTAGGGACACCTGTATAAATTGACCATTCCTCTGCAACTGAGACAGTTCAGGCACAGTCACAGTGATATGACTGGGGTCAGGCTCCTAGCCTGTCTGTCCATGTAAACATTGTGGAGGAACCAAAGGGCCACCAGCCCTCCAGTCCTTACCCCCCACCACCCCGGCACAGACTGCGAGTCTGCAACCACTTTATTGGACCGCGGAGCAGTTGGGCTGCACACATTGTACAATCTCCTCGCCAACACTGGCCATGTAGCAGTCATTGCTGGAGGTGCTCCCAGCCCTTTGCAATCTCAGCATCCTGGTTTGGACCAGTGTTCCCCATGTCACAGGTTGACAGGGCCGCCATGCAGCGCACTCATCTCTGGCCATCCGAGAGGTGACCAGCACTGTCCAGGAAACATAAAGCGGTGGTCACACAGGGCCAGGAAAGAATGATAAGTACAGCCATGCAAATCACATCTCTCTCTCTCTCTTTCCTGTCAGGATCATGGATCCTGGTGACCTAGCTGTATGCCTGATGGCCTACAGAGACTGTAGAAGACGGGGGGGAGAGTGACTGAGGCACCTGGCCACGCAAAGACAGGAGCCACAATCTCATGAAGAAGGGGCAGCAGGGGCTCCCGCACACGGTGCCCAGGAGCGACAGTGAGCCGTGGCTGGCCGCCGTCTAGCGACACCCAGGGTCTATAGACGCCGCCTGTTATTCCTGCAGATGACTGAGAACCAGTGTTCCCGATGACTGCGCATGTCTAGGGACCTGCTCGCTTATATTTGCCTCTTACTGCAGGAATTGGAGCCAAGGGGACATGGAGGGCATCCACTGCCAATGGCTGTGAAAGTGACCGCGGCGCTCAATATCTATGCCAGTGGCTCCTTTCAGGGCTCCACAGGTGACTTCTGTGGGATATCACAAGCCTCCACCCATAAGTGCATCCATTAGGCCAGGGATGCCATCTTCTCCTTGGCACACAACATGCAATTTGCCGGGACCGGGACAGCCAGGATGCATGCAAGGGCCATTGGATTCGTCCAGATCTCGGGATTCCCACATGTGCAGGGTGTGATTGAATGCACTCATGTGGCACTCAGGTCTCCATCGCTACACTCAGTGGACTTCATCAACCGCAAGGGCTCCAACTCACTGAACGTGCAGCTGGTATGTGACACATCCTGCAGGTATGCACATGGTTTCCAGGGAGTGTGCACGACACCTACATCCTGAGTCGCTCACAGATCCCTGCAGTCTTCCAGGGTCCACAGAGGCTGCAGGGTTGGCTCCTTGGGGACAAGGGCTACCCACAGAAGCCGTGGCTGATGACATCTGTGTGGTGGCCTCAGGCTACAGCGGAGCGACGCTATAATGAAGTTCATTCTTCAGCTTGCAACTTGGTGGAGCAGACCATCAGGTACTGAAGAAGCGGTTCTGGTGCCTGGGCCAGTCTAATGGTACCCTGCACAGATGGTACCCTGTCCACAGAGGGTATCATGCATAGTCATCATCTGCTGCGCCCTTTACAACCTGGCACTCCAACGGGGAAAGGAGCTGGATGAGGAGGAGATGGAAGAGCTGGAGGTCTCCTCGGATGAGGAGGAGGGTAGCGGGGTTGAGGGTGAGGAGATCCTCAGTGGTGACAATGACAGGAATGTGGCTCTCGCACTGGCCAGATGAGATATGCACACTCGGAAGGCCCTCATAGCTGCCAGATTTGTGGGGGATGATGACGACATGTTGTGAGGTGTCCCCATAGATCCTCACATCGCAGTTGTGAATGTTTGACTGCAGTCTGGCTTATCGCAGCACCAAAAGCCTCTGTGAGAATTCTCCTGTCATGGAGATGCAGTGGAGGCCCTAATGGTCGCTTGATCGTAGGAGGACAATGGCAACATGCAGTGAGGACACTCCATGAATCTTCACATAGCCTCTGTGAATGTTTGACTCCTGTCTGGCCGAGGGCAGCTCACTTGTGCTCCATGATCAGAGACACTTCAGAGATGCGGCCATGAAACTTTAGATGCATCTGATGCTGTGTCCGCCTTCAACACCTCTGCCCTTCAGGAGCTGGTGCACAGCATCACTGGTCGCAGATGCTGGTGTGATGGGGGCCAGCCCCAACTTAATGGTGCTGAGAGCACACAGAGTATGAGAGAACTCTATGGCGCCTACCCACTACATTCTGGCAGCAATGACCAGCACCACCGATGTGCAGGTATCAGTAATGTTTCCAGGGAGTGCGAGGCTGGACCATCATTGTGGTCTGAAGGCTGCACAGGACACAGGGAAGAGGCCCTGGACTGAGATACCAGCCTTTTATCTTGTGCAGAAAGGTTTCACATCTGAGTGACAAGGACACTGTTCATCAGAACAGGGAGCCACAGGCAGGAAAACATTCTTAGGAGTTTATTGACAATAGTGAACAGTATGTACAAGTGACCAACAACCGTGTCCAGGCTCTGCAACTGCTTTTCCTTAACTGCCCTGACCCTGCTGCTACGTCTTGGTGCTCCCCGGACATCCACAGCAGAGATGGAGGCAGCCTGCTGACTGCGATGCACTGCCTGTGATGACTTTGGCGGGCATCCCCTGGAGGGCCGAGACTTGGAGGGCCCTAGCCTGCTTTTGGGGCCCTGCTGTGTGGCAGTGGCACCTTCCTCGGCCTTTGAAGCTGGAGCTGTGGAGGTCATAGGAAGAGAGGATTCGGATGGGCTGTACACTCCTGGAGTCACCTGGGTGAGTGACCCTGGGGTATGCACATGCCTATCCCCCTCCCTATAGGTGCCCGAGGGCCCTGGCTGACTCCATGAGGGGAAGGGGTAGCTGGGGTGAGATCGAGCTGCCCGGCACCCCTCTCACGCACACACTGTTGGAGGCCAACTATAGCATCAGCGATGGAGTTAAGCCCGCACAGCAGTGCAGGAGCAAGGTCCTGTCCAAGGTCTCCATGGCGGCTGCCATCCTGCCAGTGTTGGCCTTGTTGCATTGCAATGCCAGCACTATCACCTCAGCCTGAAGGCGGACGGACTCCTCCATCATGCCTTGCAATCTGATGAGTGCAGCGGACACCCCTTTCTGATGTTCCCGAGCTTGCCTTTGCAGCTCCAGCAACTGTGGCATGACCGAGTCCAGAGGCTCATCATCTGACTCGGACTCAAGAGGTTCCTGACCTCCAGCAGCCCTCCAAATGCCGGAAACCTGGGATGTCCCTGCCACCACCTGCTGTGGATCAGACTGTGCACTCTGCTCTCCAGATTGTGATCCAGTGCCTATTTTAGAGCCAAGTCCAACCAAGGTGTGTGTCTCTGCGCTGGTGGAGGGTGTGGGTGAGCGCTTCGAGGAGGGTGCCTTCAGATTTCCCTTTGGGGGTTTCTCTGGGGCTTGATTGGAGGCCCTGGGTCATGGACTCTGTCAGCTGTTTGGCAGATGTGCCTGTGAAAGCAAAGGGAGATGATTACGCATGGCATTGGCCTGTGAAAGAGGACACATCACTCACGGCATGGTTGTCTAATGGATGTTGCACTGCTGGATCCTCACTTGGTAGAGTAGCGCCGACCTCACCGTCAGCACAGGAATGGTCCAGATCCTCGCCGGCCAGGTGGATAGCTCTGTTTTCAAAGTCCATGAGGACCTTGATTTCGGGTATTCTGCCACCAGTGTGTGACCTCACTCTCTTGTTGTGTGCCAGCTTGACCTGCATGGATAGTGATGAAGAAAGTGTAATCAGGATGCCTGCTGGGCCAGATGATAGATGTGCCTGGCATGTGTGCGTAATGAGTGATCCCATGGTTAGGCTGAGGACAGTGAAGGTGTGTGTGAGAGAGTGAATGGTGATGTCTCTTGAACTGGCAGTGAGTGAGATCCCTGTGGATGTGTGATGGGTTTGTGAGTGTGTGAGTTGAGCGTGATAAAAAGTGTGATTTACCCTGGCAGAAAGGAGGAGATCATTCATCATCTTGCAGCACTGGGTGGCTGTTCTCTTCTGACCACTGCTGCCATCATCTCCCAAGCCAGATTGGCCACATTGCTGCCCATCTGCGGCTAGAACAGGGGTACAGGACATCCTGGCGGGCCTCCATGGCATCCAGCAGTCACTCGAGGGACCTGCCATTAAACCGGGGGGGGGGGGGCAGGGGGGAGGGGTTGAGGTCTTTTTCCTTTGCTGGCCATGTCTCCCAGGTAGCAGTGGTGAGCTGGTAGCGATGAGCAGTGTGCTGGCGGCTGCCTTTTAAACATGGTGGCCGGCATGATGCAACAGCGGGGTGATGGCGGGAGGGCAACAGAGAGAAACAGCGTGTTTCCCAGGAATGCATAAATAATGAGGCGGGTTTGGGACATATGGTACCCGTCATCACATCCAGCGGGTACACGCCCGCTACAGCACTTCGTGCAAATCTGAGAAAATTCTGCCCAAAGAATGAAGATGAGGAAGAGAAGGAGCATCATTCCCTATCCACTGGAGTCTCAGCCAATTTTTAGATGGTGGATGGTGAATTTTTAGCTCACAATCAATGCACTCCACCAATGCACTCCACCAGCCATTTTGCAAATGAAAACTGTTGCAAAGGAATATTGGGAGAGGTATATTTTGGACAACTAATCCAAATATTTTATACCATCTCAAAGACTGACAGGTCGTATAAAACAACACGTCCCTTAGGCTGTTCACAACAGGCAAGGTATTAAGCGTACACAAACCACCTGTGCTTGCAAAACTGAAAACGGTTTCCAACATTAAATGTGATTCAGTAATTGGAGAACATTTGTTAAACAACCCTGAATGTGCTAAGAATTACACTGGTGACCAATTCAGGAGTATCAGTCAGGCTCGCAGTGTGGCTTACTTACACTTGCTAGAAGCGTATTAATACACAGGGCCCTGATCTTTACTGATAGAAAGAGCATGCACACACATTGTGCCTTTTTTAACTAAACAAATTAGGTGACAGCCATTCTCTGGTTCCCCAGGTCAATGCCTTGACCAATCAGAGCCAACCTGCCTGGTTTGAATTTAAACAAAGCTTGGCAGTTAACTGCCTGTCAGCAGTTAACTGATGCATTCTCCATGGTAACGTCTCTACCAATCAGAGTCCATTTGCCAACCAATCAGCACTCTCTCTCGCATGCAGTATAAATTGTTGTTCCCTTTACGTTTGGTATTCTTGTGAATTGTCCTTATGAATTCAAGATGAAAAGCTCCGTCATCATGGCTGGGATTTTCCAGCCCTGCCAGCCGCTAGGATCTTCCAGTCCCGCCAGTAAAAGTCGTTCGGTGGTACAGAACTAGAGCATTGCTGAAAATGTTAACAGTGCAATTTCATTATAGAAATTCTAATCCTTGGCAAAATAAATAAGGGATTATATGAAAAAGTTTTTTAAAAATTACCTGTAAAAAAAAACGAGGTCAGTTTAAGGTGCATTTATTAACTATGATTATTGCCAGGTATTGTCAAATTGATGCAGTCACATATAATTTTCCTTTACCTCACTGAAAAAAATGAGACAGCTATTTGTTCATAATTATGGTATTGCTTAGTCACATTACAAATTAAACTTCATCAGAACTGACTGATTTCAAAATGCCACCACACAGCAAATAAATGAATGTCTTAGCCACCAGGAAATTGTCACTTGCAACAAGTCAAGACTTATTAGAACCAAAATAATTGTTTTTAGTTATACAATAAAATGCTTAAATATTCCAATGTTTCAGATAATGTCAGAAAGCAACAAAGTAGCTTGGTAGCTTCAATAAATTTCTGAGACCCTGCAGAAATAGCTTGAGCTGCAACACTACAAACATTACAGTTATTTCACAATTCTAATGATGCAGAATTAATATTAGTTGGGTGATAAATATTCAAAATATCATTGTTTATGAGTAATATTTATTGAACCAGTAACCTTGCACTTTTAAATGTTCATAGTTATTATAAAGATATATAGACATCAGCTGATGTTGCTAAGGATTCCCCCTCCTCAATGGAAAGTGCCCCTGTCTTTCAAATCTCCCATCATCACTCCTCCCTGCAAAAATATTCCACTCCTACGTCATTGCAAACTATCGCTCTTTCTCCAACTCCCCTTTTCTCTCCAAAATTCATGAACGTGCTGTCATCTTCCAAATCCGTGCCCATCTTTCCCAGGACTCCAATTGAAATGGAGTCATCCTAATCAGGTTTTTAATCATGTCACAATAGTAATACAATGCTTATAATTTATCAATGTCATGAGTGACATGCAATGTGACTGTGACTATGGTAAACTATCCATGAGCCTATTTCTAGACCTGTCTGCAGCCTTTGACATGATTGACCACACCATTCTTTTCCAACCTCTCTCCACTCTGCACTCACCTGGTTTCATTCATATCCATCAAGTTATAGTCAGAGAATTACTTGCAATGGTTACTCTTCCCACTTATGTGTGTCACGTCTGTCTTCGCCGAAGGATATATCCTACTTCTCACTACATGCTGTCCCTTTACAACATCATCTGAAATCACAGGCAGAAAATGTCTTAGCTTCAAAGTTCAAAGCAAAATTAAAAAACACATGTACAGTAAACCTTCCCTTAAATGTGTTATTAATGTGAGGATTTATAATATGATTATGTTTTGGACTGTCTCTTTAATTCAAGGTGAAATGGAGGAATAAAGAGAGCCATGTGATCTGCAATGATTTCCGCCCAACAACGAGCCTGAGTGGCTTGTTACCATGAAGATGTGGCAGGACGGTGGTGGGGGGGTGGGGACGGGGAGGGGAAGGGGCAGGAGAGGCTATTGAAATGAATGTGCTGTATTTCACACCTAAAAACAAAGTGTTGGACGAATTAGACAGTCCTTTTTACTGCAGTGGCCACTACCTGATTTATTTAATCTGTGAATAATTACTTGGTGCTCCTCTGTGTTTGCACTGTCAGTAGCAATCAAACCCGCCAGTTACACATATGGGGAGACCCATTAATTGACTGAAAGTCAAGTGCGTCTACCACTTTATTTCTCAGACACAATTATTTGGAGAGATGTGAGAGGCAAACAGTCATGTCCAACAGAGAATCAATGTCTTTAGGAGAGGAGGGAAAGGAGAGAATGTGGGAGAAATAAATAAGGATTTCAAACAGAGCAAAATTAAACTTACTGCAATAATTATTATTCAAGGTGGTTAAATCCATACGAATTTATTATCATAAGTTTGTTCATAAGTGTGACACCACCAAAGAATTGTAGGTTATTGACAGTGCGACAAACAAATGTTCAAAATTTCTGTCATTAGCACTGAACATGAACCAATGCAGACTTCAAATCACCTCAGAGGGAGGAAAGTTATTCTTTCCCAATTCAGCTAATTAATTATTATATGTTGCAGCTTTTTGAAAGTATAGTTAATTAAGTCATAGAGGACCAGAAAGATTTCAAGTCACAACAATAATGATAGTTTATCTTAGCTGGAGCACCATCTTTGGGAATAATTTAAAGATAGGTTCATAATAAATTGAGAGTAATATAAAATATGCTTTTGCTTTGAGAATTATTTAAAATCTAATGATGTCCAACATGTAGATAATAATAATCTAGAGCAATTTTCATGGAATCATAGGATGGTTACAGTACAGAAGGAGGCCATTCAGCCCATGGAGCCCATGCCAGTTCTTGACAAGAGCAATATAACTGGTCGTACTCAGCAACGCTTTCCCTGTAGCCCTGCAATTCTTCTCTCTTCAGATGCCTGTCGAAATCCCTTTTGATAGCAATGATTGAATCTGCCTCCACCACTCTTTCAAGCGTCACATTCCAGGTCGTAAGCATTCACTGCATAAAAAGTTTTTTATTCGTGTTGTCGTTAGTTTTTTTGCCAGTCACCTTAAATCCGCGTCTTCTGGTCCTCAACCCTTTTGCCAAAGGTAAGTGTTCCTCTCTTCTACTCTGTCATGCCCCCTCATGATTTTGGACACTTCTACCAAATTTCCTCTCAACCTCTTCTTCACCAAGGAGAAAAACACAGTTATCCAATTCATCTACACAGCTGAACTCCCTCATCCCTGGAACCATTCTCAGAAATCTTTTCTGATCTCTCTCAAAAGTCTTCTCATCCTTCCTAAAGTGTGGTGCCCATAATTCCAGTTGAGGCTGAATCAGTGTTTCTAAATGTTCATCATAACTTCTTTGCTTCTGTATACCATGCCTCAAATGATGAAGCCTAAGATCTCATATGCTATTTTATCCAATTTGTCAACCTGCCTTGCCACCTTCAATAATTTGTGTATGCATACTCTCAGGTGTCTCTGCTCCTACACCCCTTATAGAATTGTATTCTTTATTTTATTTGCCTCTCCTCATTCTTCCTACCAAAATGGATTACCTCACAATTTTCTGCACCCTCTTTAGAATTGTATCCTTTATTTTATTTGTCTCTCCTCCTTCTTCCTACTAAAATGGATTGTTTCACATTTTTCTACACTAAATTTCATCTGCCGTGTGTTCATCCATTCCACCAGGCCATCTATGCCCTCTTGAAGTCTATCCCTATCCTCTCCACAGTTTACTATAATTTTGAGTTTTGTGTCATCTGAAAATTTTGAAATAGTGCCCTGTGCACCCAAATTTAAGTCATTAATATATGTCAAAAGAAACTGTGGTCCTACTACTGAACCCTGGTAACTCTGCTGTATCCTGTATACTCTAGTCCAAAAAAAATCACCACTACCCTGTTTCCTGTGACTCAGCCAACTTTGCATCCATGCTGCCACTATCCCTTTTCCATGGGTTCACATTTATTGACAAGCCAAATTATTCACTGGCACCCCATTAACCACATACACAGTACAACTCGTAATGTCTCACTTTGTACTGTGTTTTTGCAAGGATTTTCCCTGGCATTGCAGTTTCCCTCCTGGACTGCCAAGGCTGACATTAGTGCCATTGAGCTGCGGAGGGTTCTTCAAGGCAAAGTACATTTTCTCAGAAATTATACTAGTGTCTGCTCCAGTATCTATTTTGAAACTCACAACTGTTCCTTGAATTGGAAGGTCCACTGTCAAAGGCTTGCTATCATCATTTATGTGCGTGACAGGGCCAAGGAAAAGAGATTCACCTTCTTTATTTCTCACATCACCTGCAGTTACTTCATTGACCACATTCGTGTGCCAAACCACAGCGAAATGCCCTACTTTCTTACATTTGTAGCACTCTGCATACCTTGCAATACAATGATCTTGTCGAGCATGTGCTTTGCTATAACGTGCACATTTCAAGCTGCTCGCAGCTGTGAATGTCTCACCTTGCTTGTGAAATGGGCTGTCATCACGCTCTTTCAAATGTGTGTTTTTTCTTGGTATTCTCCTTTGCCCCTTTTCCATCCACTCAGCACCAATTCATTTATCAACTTTCTGAAACACTTCACATAATGCATTGCTCGCCATTTGTCCTTGTATCTCCAATTTTGTCTTTTCTGACTGAGATGCCAGCTGTATAGCTTTCTCCAATGTCAAGATGTGCTGTAACTGTAGCTTCTAAGACATTTCTTTATCAGTAATGCCGATCACGAGTCTGTTCCAGGTATTTTCCTTTCTCTTTTCCCCAAACTCACACATTTCTGCTAGTTCATTTGAGCTCCTGCTATACCCTTCTATTGACTCACCCTCTTTTTGCATTCTTTGGCAAAACTTAACTCTTTCGTGAATGACGTTGTGTCTGGGCACAAAATATGCAATCAGTTTCTCAAGCACTTTGTCAAAATCATTTTCCTCATCTGCCTCAAATGAGAATATTTTAATGACTTCCTCTGCCAACTTCCCCAGTGCATAACTTAGTGTACATACCTGGACTTCTCCCAGGCTCTTTGTTCAGCTTGCTGGCGATCCTGTACCGATGAAAGCGTTGCTTCCATTCAGCCACTGCACCGGGAGGCTGAAGTCAAAATCGTCTGGCGGGCTGAATTTTGCCATGCTGCCGTGTATCTTTCTATTAAGCATCAATATTCGTATGTAGTTTGTCCTCCATAAGTATTTACGCTTAGCTGACGTTTACTTCTGACACCATATTAGGATTTGTTCCTAGTTGTAATATTCGGAGACGTTTATGACAATGAACAGTGCTTGATTGAATGTGCACACAGAATACAGACACGAGCAAACATAGACTCCTGCAGTGAGGAATGTGTCGCACAATATTGCCCCTACACAGCAGCACTCCGAGAGTACAAAAGTTCCTATGACTAAAGTTCCTATCGGTGCCAATGCTGCATAGGAGAGGTTGGCCATCCAATGCAGATAGAGGATGAATGACCTCATCCGTGCCGCCAGGGTAAGGCAACCATCTCACCAGTCTAATCTCGCGCACTCAAGCCCATCACATATTCACTGACATCTCACTCACTGCCAGCTCAAGGGACATCACCACTCACTCTCTCACAAAACCTAACATCTCCATCTGGCCTCATCTCCACTGGAGATTGCCTCCTTGGCCCTCACCATCTTAAGGCCACTTGCACAGATCAACATGTGTCCCCACACACACCCTGGGATACTCCACTTCCCCAGTATAGCCTTCGCCCTGCAGCATCTTCCATTGCCCGAGGTCACTTCTCCCCCTTCCCCAAGCAAGCCCTAGCCCTGCAGCCATTGAAAAGCCACGCAAGACTTATGGCTAGGTAGGTAGATAGAGACCTACTGGAAGCCCCTTAAAAGTGATGTGGTGCCCGTCTGTGAAGCCTGGCGCTGTTGACTGCAAGTGCTGCCAGAAGCAAGGTAGGCAAACAGACATTGAAGTCCCGAACAAAGTGCAGCCCACCAAGTGCACGCCTTATATATGCTGTTGTGAAACATGTAAGCGTGTTTTCCCACCGATGTGGGTGGATGACCCAGCAAAGGGGGCTGATTCCAGCAGGCTGACCTTATAGTGATATGAAGATGTATTACAATGAAGTTCCCGACATCCTTTGGTGGGGAATGTGGCCCATCATTGAGAGGTAGAACGGATGATTGCACACCGGTTTCATGAGGTCATGGAATTGATTTTGGGCCTTTTTGCCATATTGTCCGCTCACGCTGCCGAACAAACCTGACACCAGTGGGTTTGGAAAATTCCGCCCTAGGTTTTCAACTTGCAGGTAGGGTAGTTTTGAATTATTTTTCCTTAAGCTCTGTTGATGGAAGTAACATAGAGTATTTTTGGAGTTGTGTTTTGAGAGCTGCTGCTTACAGTCAGGGAGGCCAGGCACGAGGGTTATGGTTGCAATGTGTCTTTGTCTGCAACATGACCAGGAAATAGAGCAGAGGGACAGAGAGGGGAAAATCTACAAAGAGGGAAGAGGAGGGGGCAGAAAGGAGGCATTCTATTCCCCCCTTTTAACAATATGGGCTGCGAGAGAGTGGATTATCAGGATTTGATTTTAGTAATATAACATTTTTTCACATGCACCCGCCACCATTGTAATCATGTTTGATGCACCATCATATCGTTCCCTTGATCACCATCCAAAAATAAAAGCCACCAACAAAAACCTTTATGTAACATCTTTCAGCAACTACACATCCATTTGGGGGAGGCAGTGGCGTCATGGTAATATAGTAGTAATCCAGAGGCTGAGGCTAATTGTCTGGGGATACAGGTTCAAATCCCACCATAGCAGGGGTGGGTTGGAGGAGTAGGGAAGGAAGATTTAGGGCTGTTGTGGGGTTGGCACTCTTTTTTTGCTGTTGGAATTTCTTATTTATTAATTACATTTCGCCATTTTAGGCTCTAAATTCACAGTGTACAACACAATTCAAATGACAGTCCAGGGGGAAAGAGGAAACAATCCACTTCTTGAGTTAAGACTACTGAATTTGTGAACCTTGTATCATTCATCCCTGAAAAAATCAGATCAACAATTCAATCTACTGTACATTTTTCCTAAGCTGCTGGTAGATGTCTGATTGGCAAATCCTGGGGATAGTGCCATAAAAGGAGCAGATGCCATTTATGATATATTGTGGGTTGGCACCAGCAAATTCAGAATGGCAAGGTTGTATTAGCTACAGCGTAGAATTGCTTTGTAAATGTAATGATTCCTTTGTAGCCACTTTCCTAACAACAGTTTAATGCTCCGTGATTAATTATCTTTAAAGAATCAGCATTAGGCCTCTAATTTCACTATTGCTATAGCCACTCTGCTTACTACATGCAGGTGTAATGAAAGAAAGACAAAACCAACATTTATACAACACCTTTCACAATGTCTCAAATTGCTTTGCAGCAAAATAAATGCATTTGAGTTGTAGTCACTGGTATAATGTAGGCAATGTTATCAAATGGTGGAGCAGGCTCAAAGGGCCGAATGGCTTATTCAGCTCCTAGTATGCATGTTTGTATTTTTAAGATATGGTGGGTGGTATATTCCAGGCTGACCATACCCACAAGGGAAACTTGGCCACGCTATCACAACAGTTTTGCAATTAGTATTTATTATGAGAAGATTTGTACACTGAATTCAGAAGTAATGAGTCCACTAACACCTTTAGAGATTTCAAAAATTAACTTCAAACATTTATTAACAAAATGAAAGGATAAAACACATACACAGGATTACCATTACACGGTTACTTAATACTATAACAATTCCCTCAATTCCTAGGGAACCAGACTCCCAACTATACATTCCCTTTAAGGCAACAGTCTGAAATAGATTTTAAATTTATAGAGACAATCCAGCAAGCACCCACTTGACAATGGAATTCCAAAGATTTTTAACACAACTTTGGTTACTGGAACAGCAGACTTCTGCAAAGTGGCTAGAGGCTTTTCCCTTAGTCTATTTCACATGGTGTACCTTTCAGATATTACACAGCCAACAACCACCCCTCTTCCCCCCACCCCATAGCCTTCCAATTGTGTTTTAAATATAGTTTTCCTTCTTTGATTTGTAAACCCCATTGTTCTCACATGTCTTTGGAATTTACTTTTCCCATAATATAAAAATCTTTTATGTTGTCATTATGGTCAGCCCGTTTGGGAAAAATCAGTGTAATAACTGCCTTATTGATCTTGTTAGTTGTAAACATCCAATCGTGTCTTTTTGAAAACCAAACATCTCTTTGCTTATCCAAAAATGCAAATTTCATTCACACCCTATCTGCTGAGACTTTACCCTAGTTCACTCATTAGCATTGCACATGCCCTCTTACACCTTACTCTTTTGATAATTTCAACCTTGCAGTTTATCCGTCTCTAATTTAATTAAATCAGCCACACAGACAGAACATCCACACACACACACACACACACACACATACACAGAAACTTAAGCCTACTTTACAATACCCCACAATAATATTATGAAAAATATGATAGTTTCATGACTGTATGTCATTATGTGTGGATAGGATGAGTTGGGTTAGGCGGCCTTTGTCATCCATAATTATCTTGCGAACAGAGGGTGGAATCTTGGCTGGAGTTCTATTTATTTTGTTGCTAATGGAAGTTTACTGTGATCAGGCATTGTGGGATAAAATTACCAGGACAGAAGTGCGTAATGAGCTCATAGTGAATCAGTAACCTGTTTTACACTGCAGATGATTCTCAAGAGGCTTTTCTAGTGACTTCAACTTGTCCTTTTGTCTACTTGCCTATAACCTCACTCTGTCTTCGTGCTCTTATGAGATTTTTGAGATATTGAAATATTATGATAAAGTTGTGTTGCTTAGTAGATATTGAAAATATATTGTAGTGAGGAGCAGCAATCAGCTGAGTCTTCTGATCTGCTGATCAAGAAAGCACAGATACAATTTTGAACAATTCAATCTTTGTCTTCCGGTCTCTTAAAAGTTATGTTGCACAGAGACACCTGAAAACTACAATGTTTCTCACTGATGGTGAAGACCTATGTTGTTCAATCATTCCATTTTATTGCTCTGGAGCCATTTGACATTTCTACCCTGTGAGATTACTGATAAAACAGAATCCAATTACACCCCTTCTATGAAATATTATATTGGATAATAACATTCACCCAGGTAGGAGATAGTCTTCTAATTCTTCTACAGAATAGAAAAGATCTTGTGCAATTTATCTAGGCTGCAAGCATTGTATCTTTCCCCCAAATATGAATTTACTGTCACCATGTTCGTATAGTGCAAAGTGCAGAACATATTAATGAGGGCTGAGGCAGTCACCAAAATCAATGTTTTCATCTGCACAATGTTATGAATAAGCAATAGGATATTTTCCTGTCAAATTAACAATATTACATGATGCTGTTAAAGTAACATTTTTACTCTCTGGTTTGTTTAATAGTCATGGTGGGATGACTTAAAGAACAGATATAAACTAACACGGCATTATATCTTTTCTGCTCCTAATATTAATTACCCATGCTGCATATAAATCAGATGGTACTTATAACCATATGCCAGCAATGGACATTATCGTTTTACTAGTCCCTTTCTGTGATTAGTGAGTTAATTGATGAATCTTCAAAAGAGGAGAAAAAATATCATGTATGAATGAGGGGAAGGTTAAGTGGGTGGATGTGGGGGAATAAATGGCCCAGAATGAGGAGAAGCCCATGATTTCTCTCCCTGGCCTGGTTGGAAGTCAGTCATCTCAGCCCCAGGACATCACTGCAGGAGTTCCTTCATGTAGACTCCTAGACCCAACCATCTTCAGATGTTTCATCAATGACCTTCCCTCCATCATAAGGTCAGAAATGGGGTTGTTTGCCAATGATTGATTAGTGTTCAACATCATTCGCAAGTCTTCAGATACTGAAGTAGTCCGTGCCCATATGCAACAAGACCTGGACAACATTCAGGATTGGCTGATGAATGGCAAGTAACACTTGCGCCACACAAGTGCCAGGCAATGACCATCTCTGACAAGAGAGCATCTAACCATCTCGTCTTGACATTCAATGGCATTGCCATCACTGAATACCTCATTATCAACTTCTTGGAGGTTACCATTGACCAGAAACTAAATTGGACCAGCGATATACATACTGTGGCTACAATAGCAGGTCAGAGGCTAGAAATTCTGCAGCGAGTAACTCATCTCCTGACTCCCCAAAGCCTGTCCACCATCTGCAAGGAGTGTGATGGAACACTCCTCACTTGCCTGGATGAATGCAGCTCCAATAGCACTCAAGAAACTCAACACCGTCTAGGGCATAACATGTGGATAGGGCTTGATTGGCACCCCTATCCACAAACATTCATTCCCTCCACCACTGACGCACAGTGGCAGCAGTATGTACCATCTACAGGATGCCCTGCAGCAACATACCAAGGGCCCTTTGACAGCACCTTCAAAACCTGTGACCTCTACCATCGAGTAGGACAAGGGCAGCAGACACATGGGAACACCACCACCTGCAAGTTCCCCTCTGAGCCACACAACATCCTGACTTGGAAATATATTGCCGTTACTTCACTGTTGCTGGGTCGAAATCCTGGAACTCCCTTCCTCATAGCACTGTGGGTGTACCTATACCACATGGACTGCAGCGGTTCAAGAAGGCAGTTAGCCACCACCTTCTCAAGGGCAACTAGGGATGGGCAATCAATGCTAGCCTAGTCAGCGAAGCCCATATTCTGTAAAAGAATAATAATTTAAAAATCTTATTATACAATCAAAAATGAACTATTTACCTTTGTGAAATCCCTTAGCACCTATCTTGCAAGTGCTGCTGCCTGTCTTGGTGGCCCTACACAATGCTGCCCTAATGGCTGCAACATGGATGGTGGAAGGCTGCTGCCTTTCACTTGATAGACCACAGGTAACCTTGCAGGACAACCTTGAGCAGCTCTAGCGTTGAGGATTCGGTTTCAGAGTGCACCACCTTGGCATCTGCAGCAACAGTCCAGGTTGGCTGGCTGAGTGGCACCAGCAAGGGCACGAGCAGAGCAACAGTGGTGGAAGCACTAATGCTGACATCCTGAGAGAATACAGCAGGTTCATGCTCCATAGAACCACTGTCACACCCAATGGGCAGCAGCTCAGCCAGCCTAGAAATCCGCTGGACTGACGTGAGAACCTGCATTTCCCTTTGAGCACTGAGATCTGCAGCCTTGATTGTTGCAGCAAGTATGGATCTCATTCCTTCCATCTAAGCTTCCACTCCAGCACTTAAGTGTCAGAAGGACTCTGATGAACTGCAGTGGAAGCTGAGACAGCGAACACCAAATGGTTCATCATGGGTTGGTCCACAAATGCTCTAATCGAGTTGGCCACACTTTCTGGCTGGAAATTATGAACTTCAGGCTCGGCACAATAGCCTCTGCCACATTGGAGCCAGGCTCCTCCATGCCCTGAGACACCAACAGGATATTATCTGGCTGCTTACCAATGCATCAAGCATCTTGTTAGGTCCTCAGCAGACTTTTCCTGTGGGCTACCCTTTTGAAGTCCTCAACTTACTCCCCGATACAGAACTAGTCTGTGGCCTTACACAAGAGAGAGTCGGCAGGGGGAGTGGCGGGGTGGGAGGTGATGTTAGTATACAAGCCTGTTGCAGTCCACTCAGGACTGGTGTTTCACCATATACTGATCCCAACCCTGTTTCTACCCTCTAAGGTGTGCATAGTGCCAGCATCTGATCTGGTGACTGCAGGTGTCAGCGCTTCCTCATCACTGGTGTGGGGTTGCTTGCTCACTCGTGTGGATGCTGTGGCTGGCCAGGCAGCAATTCTTGGATATGCTAAACCACAAAAGCAGCAGTGGAGGGTTGGGGTGAAGGAGAAAGTGTGAGGGCAGAAACATGGTCACACAATCTGCAGCTTTCTCTTCATGCTGCATCTCAGGAGATGGGGAGGGGGTTGAGAAGGTGCATAACACAGTGACTTATCCTCCTTTGAGCTCAGGGAATAGAGTCATGGCTACCCCCACCAAGCTGGTCCTCTGGATTTGGCTGCTGATATGCGTGCCCTTCTCCTGCAAGAGAGAAGGAAGAATGTCAGTGAGTGCATTGCACTATAGCTAAATAGCTGAAGGAATGTAGAGGCAGCAGGAGGTGGGTGGGTGTGACTGGCACCATTGGAAAGTGTATGTGGGTCAGGTAGACTATGTGTATGTTCAGTGTGAGCCTGAGAGCTGTGGAATGCTCCTGCATGAGTGATGGGGCTGTGGTGCATTAAGCAGCATGAGAGGCTGGTAGTTCAGTGCATGATATGTGATATGCATTCACTGAACTTATTAAACTTCTTCTGGCACTGCTTCCAGGTCAACAGGTCCAGATTCTGACAATGTGTCTCACTGGCCACTGCTCCCACTCTCTTTGGCAGGTCTGAGATGACATGAGGGCCCTTGTTTATTAAGTTGTTCACAGGATGTGGGTGTCACTGGCTAGGCCAGCATTTATTGCCCAACCTTAATTGCCCTTGTTCAGAGGGCATTTTAAGAGTCAACCACATGGATGGCAGATTTCCTTCCCTAAAGGGCATTAGTGCACCAGCTGAGTTTTTGTGACAATCGGCAATGGTTTCATGGTTGTTATCAGACTTTTAATTCCATATTTTTAATTGGATTCAAACTTCACCATTTGGTGGGATTTGAACTCAAGTCTGCAGAGAATTACCCTGGGTCTCTGGAGTATTAGTCCAGTGATAACACCACTATGCCACGTCCTCCCCCATGAATCACAGCCTCTCTACTTGAGTGCACCTCCCTGACTGGTGTCTCCAGACCAGTATCACTGAATCATGGATCCCTCTCCCTGGGATGATGCTCCAATTTTTCTCTCCCTTTTAAACTTCCAAAATCATTTTCTGACAACTTTCAGTTCTGGACTGCAAATTTCCTTTAAGACAGACAGACTGCCTTTAGAAACAGAAGGCTGGTCGCACTGTATGCTTTCAGCACATAATTCTCAGCTCCCAGCAGAGTGCAAAGGCAGCCAGGAGTTTGGTCCTATGCTGCAATCATTTAAATGATATGGCAGCAAGAAACTTACATGCTGCTCACCTCCAATGGAACCAGCAGGGCAAACCAGGTTTTAGTGGTTTGACCTTCAGCCAAGATGACAGCCATAAAAAGCTGTTTTGGCTAACAAGTGGTTCAACTTAGGCTACTCAGGTACATAATTAAGATAATAGCATGTTTTTATCAGCAATAAATGCCCGCATACAGTAAAAATATGTTGCTCTCATTCAATAACAAAGCAATAGTGTGTTCTATCAAGTTTTAGTTGAATGGTTAGAACCAGCTGTGCATACATCTAACATAGATACACGTGAAATTATTTTTTGACAGTTGTGTAAATGCTTCATATTGAAAGCATTAAAATGAATTTTGAACCAAGCATGACCTTATTCTCCTCTAGTTCCAGTTAATTTTCTAGGTATCTACATTTAATCCAACTCAGACACTGTGGATTCAGTTATACTTGTTTTCTGTATGAGGGTGATTTTCCCAGTCTGTGCTCCCAGAAGAAAACGTTGCAAACATTGTCAAAGATTTCAGATCATTGAAATGAATCATCAGAAAATTAATGGTGGTGTGCACATGAATTTGTGCTATCAATGGGCAAGTTTTCTCACAAGCAGTGCAGACTTGTAAAAGTATCTTCTACTTGTTCAAAACTGAGATTATGATCACAATTCATAAAGGTACATGTATAAAAACAACTTGAACAGCATTAAAATTGAATTTGGTTTTGTGACACAGCAATCTGATTCCCTAGTAATGTATACCTGATTTATGTCAGTCTTTATCCCATTTTCCGGTGATATAGTGCTCAGTTTGCCTGCACTTTCTAACAATTTTTGGAGAGGTGAGAAAGAGGGATGTAATCTGTTTAATAACAGTCAATGGAGGCTTCAACAATAGCCTATAGCAATTAGGATCAGACTCCAACCTCAATTAACTAGTAAATATATTTAGTGGTGCTTTTCTGACTTTGTCCTGTTTACCAACAATAACTTGCATTGATATAACGCCTTTAACATAGAACAATGTTGCATGATGCCGCACAAAAACATAATCAGACAAAAATTACATTCAAGGAAGGAAATATTAGGAGACATGATAAAATATTGGTCAAAAAGTATGTTTTAAGGAGTCTTTAAGGAGAGCACAGCTCTCTTGGACGGTTACAGGGATGGAGAATTGGGTTGCAGACAAGAGATGAGCAAGACAACAGAAGGTTTTAGATAGCATTGGGAGACTAGAAACCATTGGAGCTCAGTGAGCATAGAGGTGAAAGGTGAATTGAACTTTGTGCAGGTGAGGATATAGTGAGCAGAGCTTTGGATGTTCTATAGTTTAGATAGAGTGGAGGATGTGAACTGGCCAAGAGGACATTGGAATAGTTGAGTCTGGCAATGGAAAATGCATAGATGGCAAGGGATAATAGCTGAAAAATCTACCCTTTCATACCACCTTCGTATTTGGCACGAATTTTGTTTTGCTCTTTAACCTTGTTTTATTTTCTAGTGCTGACATATAAACAGTAATTGTGCAATTCCAGAGGGAGGCTGTGCTTGTGGGAAGTGCAAGTTAGAGAATCAGTCCTACACTATGGTGTTTAGCCCCACCTCTGAACCACACCATGAGCTCAATTCCTGCTGGGATATGGGAGTACGCAATTCTCCATGTAGTTCAGTTCTCTTCTTCACCTTATTCATTAACTTGATCATGTGGATAATTTATTACTTTGGCTCATGCTATTTACATAACTCTCCAATAAAATAGTTATGGATTACCTGAAATATATTAATCAGGAATTGAACTAGCAAACAGGATTGTGGAAAATTTTTGTCTCAGGTTTACAAAATCTTCCTTACAAGAACTGTTTTTCGGAATGCTCCTTCTCAGTCACATTGGCTTTCGTGAAGGGCAAGTGGGCTTGTCTTACAACTACCAGCTACTAATTTCCACAATACCTATTGTCTAATTTATGTAATACAATAGTTCCTTTGGTTAATAGGTAACCATTAATAATTTGAAATCAACTTGTTAAGGTTTCTTTTTAATAACTTTGTGTCTCACACTAAATAATTAAACTCCTGTCTCAGTGGAATCATTTGACTTATCTCATGGTCTGCACACATTTGATGAATTACAACCAAACCTTGTACTAATGAGTTCAATTTAATTGCCTGACTTAAAACAGATGATGAAAGGGCAGAAGTTTGAAAGTCCCTACTTAACTGTTAGACAAACTGATTACAGCTCTTTAATTTGTTTAATATGCAGAATGGGGCAAAAGTAATTTATACAAATGAGGCGAAATTACTATGAAAGCATTCTTACATGAATGATTTTATAATTGATAATTATACAATTCACTGATTTTTAAAAATCATGATTTGTATAATTATTTTATATTTGAATATTGCTGATAAGAGAGACATGTTGGTGAAGCTTTATTTTCTATTTGTTTATCTAATTTTATTAATTGAAATTAAAATCTCAGACACGCTAACATGTGTACAAAGGGTTTGGATAATAAATTATCAATAGTTTATTTGATCTAGTATGCAAAGTGTAGTCATAATATCCTGACATATTATGCAGAAATCCAGCTCATAACGGCATCTTTCACAAATGCAGAATATTAAGAATGTAAGAAATAGGAGCAGAACTAGGTCATTCATCCCCCTAGGCCTGTTCTGCCATTCAGAAAGATCATGGCTGATTTTCTGCTTCAACTCCAACTTCCCATCTTATCCACATATCCCTTGACTCCCTTAGTCTCCAAAAATCTATTGATCTCAGTCATGTATTTACTCAATGACTGCGTTAGCTGTGGATCTTTTAGTAGCACACTTGCCTCTGATTCATAAGATACCAGCTTTCAGCCCCACTCTAAGACGAGAACACAGAGGGAAAGCTGCACTGTTGGAGGTGCTGTCTTTTGGATGAGGTGTTAAACCAATGTCCCATCTGCCTGCTCTGTTGGAATTAAAAGATCCAATGGCACTATTTGGAAGAAGAGCAGGAGAGTTGCCCTGGCAAATATTTATCCCACAATCAGCATCATAAAAAACAGGTTATCTGGTCATTATCACATTGCTAATAATGGGAGTTTGTTACGCACAAAATTGGCTGCTGCATTTCATTACAACAGTGACTATGCTTCATTGGCTGTAAAGTATTTTGAGACATCCGGTGATCATACAAAGCGCTATGTCGCTGCAATTCTTTCTTTTCTTCTTTCTTTTTTTCTCAACGCTCTGGGGTAGAAAATAATCAAGATTCATAATTCGCAGAGGGCAGAAATTCTCTTCAGCTGAGGCGCATGTGGCCAACTCTTTATTGTGAGACAATGACCCCTGGCACTAGACTCTATAGTCAGGGAAAGCAACCTCTTAGGATCTATCCTGTCAATCCTTCTAAGAGTTTTATGCATCTCAATTAAATCATCTCTCATTCTTCTAATCTCCAGAGAGTAATGTCTCTTCTCCTCAATCATTCCGCAGAGGGTAACCTTTTCATCATATTGTGCTTTATATTCATGTAACACATTCTAGATAGAATGGTGCCTATAGGCATACTATGGACAGAAAAGACATGCAGTACCTTTTATTATCTACATCAGTGCTAGCAATAAACCTGTGCTATATAGAATCAAAGGGCAGAATTTTCTGCCTGCCGGACGGGCCGTGCGGGAGCAGGCGCAGGCGGGTCTGCGCCGCCATTTTACACGGGTGGGTCAATTAAGGCCCGCCCAGCGTGAAACGCGGTTCCCGAGGACAGCGGGGGTGGGCGGGCGGCGGTGGGACTGCTATGACTGCTGGGTCCAATGGCGACCTGGCGGCCTGTTTAAAAGTCCTGCTGCAGCCTTTCAAAGGCTGTCAAACATGGCCAGTGGAAGGGCTCCTCAGAGCGCTGCTGGTGAGCAGGCCAGGCAGGAGGGTAGGGCAGGGGGGACTGTGCCCCTCGTTTCTCAGGTGATTACCTCGAGGAGGTAGCAGCATGGTGGGAGGTCCTCGTTCCGAAGGATGGGAGGAGGCCACCCCCACATGACCATATGTGCCTAAGAGGAGGTGGTGAGCTCCCACGACGTGGTGCGGCACACCTGGATCCAGTGCTGCAAGCGCTTTAATGACCTTTTGCGCTCTGGTTTGCAACATGGCTTGACGACTGCTTACGGAAGAATGAGCGCATAAAGATCCTAGGGACAGGGATGCACATTGACATTGTCTCCATGTCAACTGATCAAATGTCCTTGTTCTTCCCTTCAGCATCAGCGGAGCAGGGCTGGGAAGAGAAGGCACAGGGGCTCCCTCTCACACCTGAGGGTCCCAAAGTCTCTGACTCACCAGCGTCACACCATCTCTGCCAGGCAGGCACCAGCTCAGATACTGGCACCTTAGTGGGAATTAGATCATCGGCTAGTGTCCTAGGGCACAGCAGTGAGGGCACTTCACAGTCGCGGAAGGAGCTGGCAGAGACAGAGAGTGCTCATGGCGCCAGCAGTCGGAGGACTGCAGGGGACCAGGCAAATGCTTAGTTGGTGGCTGATAATGTGACTCTGGAGTCATCCTTGAGACAGAAAGTGCTGGAAGTCCATCAGGGTGTGCGGGAAGATCTGGCAGAGATACATGAGGCCATGCTTGGCTTGGTCTCCGTGGTGGAGGACCCTCGCCAATGCAATGAGCCTCATAGCCAAGTGCCATGCTTCCTCCATGGAGAGAGTGGCGACTCTCATGGAGAGCTCCTCCAGGAGACCAATCAGGGCTTCCTGGGGATGCACACGGACCAGCAAGCCCTCACAACGTCATTGACCTCAGCTGGTCAGTGCCAGTGTGGGAGATGGTATGGGCACAAATTTTCCCAGCTCGGTGCCCATCCATCTATGGTGAGCAGGGAGGTTCGAAGCGACTTCATGTCTGGGCAGCAGCTGCCTGTTGTCTCTGTGGGCTTCTCTCAGGGCGCTCCGGATGAGGGCAACAGCTCCTCCACCCCTCTGCCAGTGACCGTTGCATCCGATGAGGCTGCGACGAATGGGGAGACGCCAGCTGTGGAGCTGGCAAATCCCTCCCAGGCGGGGCCAGCACAGGCACCACGGGCCAGAGGACATCCGCCAAGGTCAGTGAGCAGGCTGTCTCAGATGCCAGTGCCAGCGAGGTGACAGCAGCTAGGTGCAGCACACGAAAGTGTACATTTAAGGCACCTTAGGCACACCACGGGTTTCTCACTGGTGCTTATATGAAGCCCTGCAATGATGTCATGATTAGTTGGTGTGATGTTTAACATCCTTGTCATTTTGTTTCCTTAAGATCATTTTGTCATATCATAAAATTCAGACATGTGACCATGGCTGAGGGTGCCTCTTTTCCTCTGCAGGTGGATGGTTATCCATGATGTTATGAGTGGATTTTGTCACATTGAGCTTTATTGACTTGGCCTTTAGTTAATGTTCCTATCCAGGCAGATTTAGCACTCAGGTATCGAGTATGGAGCCTGCAGCACAGGCTTTTGTTGGAGATCGGTCTGTGGTGTGCTAGCTGAAGGATCATTGGATTAAAGCCTCCCGGGTGTCCCTGCCTCCCTGAAGTATGCCCGGGTCAGTGTCTACCCCCTCAGCATTTCCCTGTGCGTGCTCATCCTCAGACTCACTGCTTGACTCAGCTACTGTGTTTACATCTTCTTTGTCCACAGCATGGCTCCTTTCCAGTGCTAGATTGTGGAGAGCACAGCATGCAGCCACTATCAGTGACACACAATCTGGGGGGTACTGGAGTGCGCCTCCTGAACAGTCCAGGCATCGGAAGCGCTTCTTGAGAAGATCGATGGTTCTCTCCACCACAGCTCTTGTGGCGATGTGGTTCCTGTTGTACCGCTGCTCAACTTCTGTTCTTGGATGGCGGAGAGGCGTCATGAGCGACCTTCTGAGGGGATAGTCCTTGTCACCCAGCAGCCATCCGTCCAGCCTCGCTGGAGCACTGAAAAGCCCCGGCATGTGGGAGTGTCTGAGGATGTAGGTGTCGCGGGCTGCCAGGGTATCTTGCACAGACTTGTAGAATCAGCATCCTGTGATCACACACTATCTGCACGTTCATGGAGTGGAAGCCCGTCCTGTTGACGAAGACACCGGGCTCATCTGCTGGCACCTTGATCGCCACTTGTGTGCAGTCTATTGCACCCTGGACACAGGGGAAGCCAGCAATGGCCGCGAAACCTTTGGCTCGCTGTGTCTGGCTGGCATTGTCCCAGTGGTACTGGATGAACGTCAATGCACGCCTGAATAGAGCGTCTGTCACCTGCTTGACACAAGTGTGGACAGCTGACTGCGAGACATTGCAAAGATCACCCACCAAACCCTGTAAAGACCCAGATGCATAGAAGTTGAGGGCAGCTGTGACCTTTAGAGCCACTGGCATGGGGTGTCCACCCACACAGTTAATGGCGATCTCAGGGCCTATCATCTGACAGATAGAGTTGACTGTCTCTCTTGAGAGATGGAGGCTCCTTTGGCACTTCACCTCAGACATATTGAAGTAGCTGCTTTGCCGCCTGTAAACCCTGGTAGAAGGATAGTGGCGTCTTCTGCGGCCCCTTCCAACTTGCAATTCCTGTCGGCCCTGCGCCCCTTGTGCCTGCACCTGTCCTCCCAAAGGTGGGTCCCCTGGAGGCTGAATGTGGACTCCTGGCCTCCTCCCCCTTCTGGCCCTCCCTTCCTCCTCAGAGGAAGTGCCTCCAGTGGAGAGCACAACTCCCATTCCCAGGCTAAGGGATGGCTTCCTGAAACCTGCAGACCCAAAGGGTCTTCACTGTAGAGTGCTGACCTGAAGATTGTGAATCCTGTCCAAGCAGCTGCTATGAGTTTTGAAGTATTTCTGCTCACATAGGCAAGTATCAGTAACTTCCAAAATTTAATGTCTGACTAAGCACATTCACGACCCCACTGAGCCCTCTTATCCTGCCCGTGGATGAGGTTTATACAAATGTGTCCTACCCGCCTGCCCATTGCGCCCATGCGACAACCTGATGATCGCATGAGACTCGAAAACTCGCCTTCAATTGGTGCCTCAAGGGCCTTAAGCGGCCCATTAATTAATGGCAGGCGCGCATCGGAGATCATCGCGTGCCCGCCCACCGAAATATCGCGATGGCGTGCGGTGACGCCGGGACGCTCACCTGACATCACCGCGCGTCATTTTATGCGTCGGCCTGAGGGGCCCGCCCTGCACGCCAATGGGAAAATTCTGCCCAAAGAATAGTACAATGCAGAATAGGGCCATTCAGCCTATTGAGTCTGCATCGGTTCTTTTGAAGAGCAATCAATGTAGTCTCATACCTTCCCTCTTATGAAGTACAATCAAGTTAGCCACACAGCCCTGGACTTTCCCCAAACAGTTTTCCAGCATTTTCTGTTTTTCTTTCAGTATTCCCCTAACTTAGGAGAGAATTTAACTGTGCCTGCCAGCAGGTGGGTGGCCTTCCTGTCCTTGACCTGCCCGCCCCTAATCTATAAGAATATAAGAACATAAGAAATAGGAACAGGAGTGGACCATTCAGCCCCTCAAGCCTGGTCCACCATTCAATAAGATCATGGCTGATCTTCTTGTGGTTCAATTTCCACATTCCCATCTAACCCCGATAACCTTTGACTCTCTTGCCTAACAAGAATCTACCTACCTCTGCCTTAAAAATATTCAACGACCCCACCTCCACCACATGCTGAGGCAGAGAATTCCAAAGTCGCACAACCCTCTGAGAGAAAAAAATTCTCCTCATCACTGTTTTAAAAGGATGACCCCTAATTTTAAAACAGTGCCCCGTGGTTCCAGACTCACCCATAAGAGGAGACATCCTTTCGATGTCCACATTGTCAAAGCCGTTCAGGATCTTGTATACTTCAATCAAATCAGCCCTCACTCTTCTAAACTCCAGTGGAAACAAGCCCAGTCTGGCCAACCTTTCCTCATAAGACAACCCACTCATTCCACGTATCAATTTAGTAAACCTCATTTGAACCGCCTCCAGTGTATTTACATCCTTCATTAATAAGGAGACCTAAACTACACACAGTATTCGAGGGTCGGTCTCACCATTGCCCTGTACAAATGAAGCATAACATCCTTACTTTTATGTTAAATCCCTCTCATACTAAAGAATAGCATTCCATTAGCCTTCTTAATTACTTGCTGAACCTGCATACTAACTTTTTGTGACTTATGTGCTAGGACACCTAGATCCCTCTGCACCGCAGAGTTATAAAGCCGTTCTCCATTTAAGTAATGCTCTACTCTTTTGTTCTTCCTGCCAAAGTGAACAACTTCACATTTTCCCACATTAAACCCCATTTACCAGATCTTTACCCACTCACTCAACCTATCTATATCTATCTGTAACCTCCTCATGTCCTCTTCACAACACTTTCCTAGCTATCTATGTGTCATCTGCAAATTTAGCTACCATGTCTTCAGTCCCCTCATCTAAGTCATTGATGTAAATCGTAAAAAGGTGAGGCCCCAGTACAGACCCCTGTGGGACGCCACTCGTCACATCCTGCCAATCAGAAAAAGACCCATTTATGCATACTCTTTGCTTTCTGCCAGCCAGCCAATCTTCAATCCATGCTAATATGTTACCCAATACACCATGCACTTTTATTTTCCGTTATAATCTTTGATGTGGCACCTTATCAAATGCCTTCTGGAAATCCAAGTACAGTGCGTCTACAGGCTCCCCTTTTCCACTGCGCATGTTACTCCTTCAAAAAACTCCGATAAATTGATTAAACATGATTTTCCAAAACCATGCTGACTCTTCCCAATTGCCTTGGGCTCTTTTAAGTTCCCAGTTATAATCTCCTTAATGATCGATTCTAATAGCTTCCCCACGACAGACGTCAAGCTAACTGGCCTATAGTTTCCTGTTTTCTGCCTCCCTCCCTTCTTGAATAGAGGGGCTATATTTGCTACTTTTCAATCTAATGGAACCTTTCCAGAATCTAGTGAATTTAGGAAAATTAACACCAGCGCATCAAATACCTCATTAGCCACCTCTTTTAAGATCCTAGGATGTAGTCCATCGGGACCCGGAGACTTGCTAGGCTGCAGCTCCATCAATTTGCTGAGTACCATCTCCCTAGTGATTTCAATTTCACCAAGTTCCTTACCCCTATTCACCTCCTGATTTGCAGCTATTACTGGAATGTTTTTTGTATCCTCTATAGTGAACACAGAAACAAAATATTTGTTCATTTCTTCTGCCATTTCCTTATTATCTCTTATTAACTCCCCACTGTCACTCTCTAGAGGACCAACACTCACTTTACTTACTCTTTCCCTTTTTAAATATTTGTAGAAACTCTTGCTATCCATTTTTACACTTCTAGCTAGCTTCTTCTCATACTCTTAACTTACTTCTCCTGATTAACCATTTAGTCATTCTCTGCCATTCTTTATATTCTGTCCAATCATCTGTCCTGCCACTCATCTTTGTGGAGTTGTATGCTTTTTCCTTAAGTTTGATGCTTTCCTTAAGATCTTTAGATAACCACGGATGGTGGGTCCTCCCCTTAGAATTTTCCTTTATAGTAGGAATGTACTTACTCTGAATTCTCTGAAATATCCCCTTAAATGTCTGCCCCTGCTTCTCTATTGACCCATCCTCTAGCCTAGTTTCCCAGTTCACTTCAGCTAGTTCAGCTTTCATCCCCACATAGTTGCCCTTATTTAAGTTGAAGATATTAGTTTTAGACCCGCTCTTCTCCCTTTAAAACTGGATGTAAAATTCAATCATATTGTGGTCGCTGCTACCTAGAGATGCCTTTACTCTGAGGTCATTAATTAATCCTGTCACGTTACACAATACGAAGTCTAATATAACCTGCTATCTGGTTGGCTCCAGAACATGCTGCCCTCAGAAACTATCTCGAAAGCATTCTAAGAATTCCTTATCCAGGCTACTCCAACCAATCTGATTTTTCCAGTTTATGTGTAGATTAAAATCATGCATGATTCTTGTCATCCCTTCATCACAACCACACAGTATTTTCTCTTTAATATTTTGTTTCACACTGTGGCCACTGTCTGGGGGCCTGTAGATCACTCCCCTACTATTCCTCATCTCCACCAAAACCGATTCTACATCCTGATCTCCTGAACTAAGGTCATCTCTAACTATTGCACCAAAGCCCTCTTTGATTAACAGTGCTACCGCTCCACCTTTACCTAGCTTCCTATTCTTCTTGAATGTCATGTACCCTTCAATATTAAGGGCCCAATCTTTGTCATCCTGCAGCCACATCTCCGTAATTGTTATCAGATCATATTTATTTATTTCAAGGTGGGCCACCAATTCATTTGCTTTGTTGCGAATGCTATGTGCATTCAGATAGAGAGCCTTCAGTACTTTTCATTACCTTTGTAACATCCAGCCTTGGCTGTTGAGGTATTCTTAGGTTTTTTCTCTCTGTCCCTTCCTGCTATTCTCTGACCCTCATTTCTTATATTACTATTTTGCTCTCCTGTCTTGACTCTACACCTTGAATCACTACCTTTACTCAAACTTGATCCCCCTTGTTTAGTACAGCCCCCACTTTCCCCAGTACTGATGCCAGTGTCCCACAAACCAGAAGCCACATCTCCCACACCAGTCTTTGAGCTACACATTCGTCTCTCTAACCTTATTTGCCGCATGCTAATTTACATGTGGTTCAGGTAATAACCTAGAGATTATTACCTTTGAGGTTCTGCTTCTTAATTTGGTACCTGGCTCCTCATACTGACTTTTCAGAACCTCTTTCCTAGTTCTACCTATGTCATTGGTACCTATATGGACCACAACAGCTGGATCCTCCCCCTCCCACTGCAAGCTCCTCTCCAGCCCTGAGCCCTGCCCTTAATTTTACCAGGGAGATGAAAGGCCTAGGTCAGCCTGCCCGCCATCACCCCAGTTGAGGTCCTTAAATGGCCAATTAATGACTTCCTGCCTGACCTCAATGCTTAGACTGGCAGCTAGAGTTCAGGGGCACAGTGAAGCCTGGCAGGCCACCCTGCTTGGGTATCGGCTGGGAATGGGGGCACGCAAAAGTCTCACATCCAGCCAATTAATGCTCCTTGGACGTTTAAATAGCTGAGGGGCTGCCGGCATTGGCCAAGATGCGTTTCCCACCAACTCTTCAAGTGGCCACCATTAAATTCAGCCCCTAGTTCTGAAATGTGAAATGTAATTTTCAATTATTCCAAAAATGCAGTCTTAATATGTTGCATTCTATTACTGCATATTTCATATGGGCTCCCAAATTCTACAATAGCAGACAAATAACTTCCATGACTATACAGGCAATTAATTCCAGCTAATTTCAGATCATTAATTCTAAATAAAATGATTGAACATGAAACATTATTCTATTCTTGCAATGCATGGATTTTACACTTATATCAGGTATGCCTCTGGAACAAACTGTTCATTATGGTTCATTAGTTGTGTCATAGTGATCAATTTGTATGGTAGTTCTTTATAAAAAAGCACATTATGAAATAAACTCATTAGAAATCACTTGTATTAGATAAAATCTGACAACACAAATAGTTTACAGTCACGAACAAGTGCTGCTGCAGGACAAGTAATCATTCATTATTTTTGACTGCATTTGCAGAAGGATAATGAGATATGAGATCCTGTTTTATTTCCCAGAACAGTGAGAATTCTGTAATTGGGGACTTCGTTCTCAGAAATCTTACCAATAAGGCACTTTGGAGCATTTTTTTTACTCATCCAAGGTCCAAGTATAGATGTAATGATTCCAGGTCAGTTCCAGTGCTCTTTGTTGTAGAGCCACAAGACAGGGGTAAGTTTTCATTTAATAAGGAAAATAATTCAAGGGTAAGCAAAATATGTATGTTATAGGAGATTCGCCATGTTTTGCAGAGCAAATTCAGTGACCCACTCATCAATTTCACGTGTAAGGTGCTGAAGAATCCGACTTCAGACACCAGGAAGTAGGCTTTGGAGTCTGGAGCATATTAATGGCAAGTCTTTATTAACAACTCATAACTATGTACATATCTAAAGTAGAGGGTACAGGTTTGGAGCTAACTCCGTCCTAGGTCTTTACACATCTCTGCCCATCTCTACACTGACCCTGTCTCTGGGTCATATGCTTTTTTACATCACTGTGGATGGTACTGTGCTCAGTCCCATATTAACCCTGCATGTATCAGACCCTACTACTACACCTCCCCAAGCCTTACATTGCTATAAGTCTAGTGCATTTACCTTATTGTTACAACCTTAATGCTATTCTTACATTATTGCTATTACAGTATTAACATTAACAACATTCTTGCTACCCCAGGAGGCTTTTATAATCCTTCCACATCCCATTTGCCACTTTTTCAGGGTAGTTGTAGGCTCTGGTGGATCTGGTTCTTGTTGCTGGCTTGGAGATTGAACTGGCATCTGGGTATCTTCACCAATAGTCCTTCCTAATGCAATGGAGGGAGCCTGTCCACAGGGTGGAGACTTCTCCTGTTGCATCTGACTCTGGCATACCAATCTGGTTGGAGCAGGTTGATCCTCATTCTGGTGGAGGACTATCCCTTGTCTCCCAAGGTCCAGGATCCAGACATTGTCACCCTGCTGCAGCTATGGCAAATGTCTGGTGCGGTGTTGTCTATTGTAGGCAGAAGCTTGCTTCTGTCTTTTGGACTGCTCTCTTGTTCGTACTTCCTGGTAACCCTTGGCTACCAACCCTGGCAGGAGGTTCTTTCACAGGATCTGGAGTTGTGTACACAGTTTCCTGCCCATCAGGAGCTCAGATGGGACAGGCCGCACTGTAAGGGGATGGACTTGTACGTGAACAGTGAGGTGAGGAAATCCTTTTTTCAGGAGTGCCTTCACTGTATGGATTGATCTTCCCACTTCACTGTTTGACTGCGGGTATCTTGGGAAACTGGTGCTTCTTGATGGAAGCTGGCTATAGCTGCAAAATATGCAAAGCATTCATTAGAAAACTGAGGGCCATTATCTGATATGAGTTTGTCCAGGCACCATGGCTTGCAAACATCTCTTTGAGTGCTTTGATGACCGTCTCCATGGTGGTTGTATGAATTTGCTTTACCTCCACCCATCTGGAGAAGTAGTTTACAATGATTATAGGAAGAACCTGCCAATGTAGGCAAACAGGCCCGCAGTCAGCTTTTCCCATAGCCTGTTGCAGAATTGTGTGGGGATGAGTGACCCCCTTCGGTCTTAATGGTGCAACACACAAACCTGGCAATTTGTGATGGTCTCTTCTGTTGCTTTGGACGTCCCAGGCCACCAGATGGCACTTTGGGCCCATGCCCTACACTTAGAGACTCCCAGATAACCCTGTTGTATCATCTGAAGGACATCCATCCGCAGAGGGGCCGGAATGACCAGCTGTTCGTCATAGACCAGGAGGTCATCTATGACTGTGAAGTAGCTCTGTTCTTCGAACTTTGTTTTTGCTGAATCATCACTTGGTTTCTTACGAGGTCATCCCGGTTGGCAGTAGGTACGGATACAGGCACATTCTTCATTGTGGAGCTGTTCTTGCAGGATTTTTGGCGCCTGGTCATGCTGGCCAGCAGATGCCTGGTACTGGCCTGATTGTAGGCCTCTAGGTCAGTGATGAAGGCAACATTTTGTTTATTTGGAAGTCCCACAGTGGCTTTTGAAAGTAAATCTGCTGCAGTCTGATTCTTTCCCTGGACATAGTCTCGTATATGAATCTCATGAGGGGTAGATAAATCCTCTAGGTCAGAGGGGGCATCTCTGTGAGCTCCTTTTCCTTTAACAAGGAGACCAATGGTTTATGATCTATCTTGCTTGTGATTTTGAGGCTGATGATGGTCGGAGAACTTCTCACAGGCCCACCTGACCGCCAGAGCCTCCTCCTTCATGGCATACCAGGATTCCGTGTCCGATAGTCCTTTAGAAGCATAGTAGATGGGCGCTGTGTGCTGGCCAATTGCCCCTGGAAGTGAGCTGCCCCCAAGGCCAGTGCACAAAGCATCGGTTGCTATGGTGGTGGGTAGGGTTGGGTCATAGTGGGCCAGAATACCAGTGGAGAGCAACATCTCCTTGATACAAGTGAACGCATGCTCCCACTGGGAGTCCCAATACCACGCTTGATCTATCTTGAGAAGGTGTCTCAATGGTTCTGTGACTTGTGCCAAATGAGGCAAAAACTTCACCAGTTGGTTTACCATCCTTAGGAGGCACAGGAAATCAGGGATAGAGGAAGGGGTGAGGAAGTCGGTGATCCCCTTGGGTTTGTTTGTGTCTGCTGTGATACCGTTGCTGCTGATGACATAGCCCAGGAACCATATGGAAGTTTTGATAAACTCACATTTATCATTCAGCATCAGCTCTGCATCTTGCAGCTGCTCCGAGACTGCAGTTAGCCTTTCATCATATTCTTCCGCTGTGATCCCATGAACCAGGACATTGTCCATGTGGCAAATGATTTCCTGAAGGCCCTGCAGGATGCCTGACATCGTGCATTGGAATACCTTTGACGCCAAGATAATCTCAACGGGCAGGAGGTTGAAGCAAAACCTGCCAAAGAGGGTAATAAATGTAGTTAGGAGCCGAGAGTCCTCATCGAAGGGGAGCTGCCAGAACCCGCTGTTGATGTCTAGTTTAGAAAATACTGTACTCCTGGAGAGTTTGGTCAGGCTCTCGTCCACTGAGGACATGGGATGGATCTCGCTGGCTACGGCCTTGTTAAGCTGTGTAAGGTCTATGCAGATGCGGCGAGACCCATTATAGGACCCTCCCAGAGCACCATGTGCTAGATTGTTTGGCTGCAGAAATGACTCCCATGTCGACCATGTCATCCAGCTGTTGCTGTGCTTCCTCCATGAGGGAGTGGGGGACTATTTTGTGGAGTGAAGTGTCATACCAGCTTCACATAATTCCTGAGCATGATCTGTAGGCGTTTTTCAGGTGGCCCAGTCCTGTGAAGAGCTTCAGAAACTCTCGAATGTATTTGCAGCCACTTGCCAGTTGACTTCACCAATCCGTTGCAGGAGATTAAGCTCAATGCAGGCATTGCGACTTAACAGAGAGTGGTTCTGATTGTGGACCACGAAGATGGCTGCTTGGATCATTTTGTTCTTGTACTGCAGAGTGGCCTTTGCTGGAAGTTGCAGCTCTGCTGCTGTGTGAAGCGGAGTGTCCATTGTTTGAAGTTTGAAGTCTTTTAGCCATGGTTCCTTGTCTGACAGGACTGTCACGCTGGCTCCTGAATCTAATTTAAAATTTGTTGGATGACCATTTAGCAGGATGTCAGCATTCCAAAATAAAGAACCGCATTCTTTGTTCTCACCAAAGAAACAGGGCTGTGTGTCTTCTGGATTTTCGGTCTTGACCACATGGATTATCTTTGGGATGTCTGTGTGTGTTGGGGTTCTGACTTGCACAGTTTACCAAAGTGTCCCTGTCGGTTGCAGTGGAAGCATTGGGCCTTGCCCACTGGACACTGATCTTTCCTGTGAGGGTGTTTCGCACTGCAACGCTGACAAGGTCGCCCTGCTGGGTGGTTCAGGAATTGCTTTCCATGACTTGGATTGTCCCTGTGTCTTTGTGACCTGATAATCTGGGTTTCCGCCCCATGTTGTATTCTCCCCCCTTAGGATGGTCCTGTATTGCTCATGTAGCTCAGACAGCCTAACTAGCTGGATTGCCTTATCTAGGGTAAGATAGCATTCTTGTTGTTTTTTGTACCTGAAGGGTCTTTTTCTGTGCTGTAGACCTGTATGACGCTATGTGGGATTAGAATAGTTAGGTACTTGTTTGACCGGTGCAGTCTCGATAGACTGAAGGGCCTATATCTGTGCTGTAGACCTCTATGACTCTATGAGCTTGCAGGTCTGCAGAATTGTTACTGAAGTCTGGAACAATACTGTCCCATAAAAATCTTTTCCTCCAAAGATTCCAATTCTGTGACTGGTTTGGGCCATGGGTGAATCCCAGTAGAGCTGGAATTCTGGAATTGTGATCCATTTTGGAGATTTTCAAAAGTGTGGGTGCAGCTTTAAGAGATTACAGGCTTCCAAGATGGTGTCGCCGTTCACTGCAGAACAATGGATCTTCCCTGCTTGACGATTTTTGTCGGGTGTTCCAAAATGGCGGCGGCACACTTTTGCCTGAAGAAGAATAGTCCGCAATGGCTGCGTGGGTTGGCTGGCTGCCAACTTAGTTTAATCAGCGGTATAGCGTTGTGAGTAGGGGCATGAAAAGAACCGCAGGCTTGCTGTTTAGGAAATCGGATGTTTGCGAGGTACCTGAAGTAGACAAAATTAATTATTAACATTCTTTGTTCTTTGCTGAACTCTGAGACCACATAAAGAGATTTGAAATTGGAGATTGGGATGAGCAACAGGTTTCTTTCAAACTGCGTTTCTGACTGAATGAATGAAAAGGGGTTTCTCAGGAGTGGCTGGCCTGGAATTTTTTTTAAAAATCCCACCCTTGCAGGCTGTGAGCTCTGCTTGCTAAAGCTGGGCTTCCAAGGGATATTCAATGGAGCCTTATGCTGGAGTAAAACTTCTCCCTTTTCACTTACAGCTCTTCTCTTTGGAGCTTTTTCTTTCTGGTGAAATCTCTTTGTGTTTGTAGTTTCAATTGGGAGTTTGTTTCAGTTCAGAATCCATTGAAGGAGTCCTTTTTCTTAGTTTTTTCTGCATTCTTGTGAGGATAAGGGGTTTTGATCCAGATGGCACTGGATCATGGGCCTTCTTACATCACTGTGTGGGTGGTACTCCAGTCCTACCTTAACCCTTTATGTATGTACCAGACCCTACTACTACTACTGCCACACCAGAAATGCACACAAAAGCTGTGACAACCATATTGGTTAAGGCATCATTAGGTGTCCATTGTAGCAACCTCATTTGGATGCTAGCCTTAATAAATATGTAAACTGAGATCCTGTGCTTGTACCTGGCGACCTAAAATTCTGCCCAGAGGATGAGATCAGTGAGATCAAGATGTTGAAACAGCCAGGGTGCAGTTGAGAGATAGGAAGTGAAATAAGTCAGTGGTGGGAGTGGTTTATAGGCCCCTTGGTAGTAGCTACATTGTCGGACAGACTATGAATCAAGAAATAATGAGGGCTTGTAAAAAAGGAACTGCAGCAATCATGAGTAACTTTAATCTTCTTATAGATTAGACAAATCAAATTGGTAAAGGTAGAATGGAGGATGAACTCATAGGTCAGTTTCATAGAACAATACTTTGTGGAACCAACCAAGGCACAGGATATTTTAGACTGGTAATGTGAAATAAGACAGGAATGATTTCACAATAAAGAATCCTCGAGGAAAGAGTGATCAGAACGTGATAGAATTTCACATTCAGTTGTGACAGTGAGAAACTTGGGTCTGAAACTAGTGTTTTAAACTTAAATAGAGGCCATTACAAAGGTATCAAGACAGAGTTGGCTAAGTGGACTGGGAAAATAGGTTAAAAGGTAAGATGGCAGATAAGCAGCGGCAGATATTTAAGGAAAAACTTAATAACTCTCAACAAAGATAATTTAAATAAAACCATAAGGTGTAGGAGCAGAAGTAGGCCATTTGGCCCATTGAGTCTGCTCCACCATTCAATGAGATCATGGCTGATCTGATAATCCTCGATTTCACTTTCCTGCCTTTTCCCCATAACCCTTGATTCCCTTACAGATTAAAAATGTCTATCTCAGCCTTGAATATACTTAATGACACAGCCTCTACAGCCCTCTGCGATAAAGAATTCCAGATTCACCACCCTTTGAGAAAAGAAATTCCCCCTCATCTCTGTCTTAAATGGGTGACCCCTTACTCTGAGATTATGCCCTCTGGTCCTAGACTCTCCCACATGGGGAAACAACCTCTCAGCATCTACCCTGTCAAGCACCCTTAAAATCTTATATGTTTCAATAAGGTCGCCTCTCATTCTTCTAAACTCCAATGAGTACAGGCCCAGGCTACTCAATCTCTCCTCATAAGAAAATCCCTCCATACCCGGGATCAACCTAGTGAAGCTTCTCTGAACTGCCTCCAATGCCAGTATATCTTTCCTTAGATATTGAGAATATAAATTGAGAAAGGAAGACTCTATGAGAAAGATGAAGCATTCATTGTTAACTAAGCAGGCAAAAGGTGATATCAAATTGAAAGAAAGGCATACAATGCTGTGAAGATTAGTGGTAGGCAAGAGGATTGAGAAAATATTTGAAAGCAGCAAAAGATGACGAAAAGAAAATTAAGAGGGAAATTTCTTTTTTATTCGTTCATTGGGTGTGAGCGTTTTTGTTGCTTATTATTAAATTGACTTTGAGAAGGCAGTGGTGAGCCACCTTCTTGAACCATTACAGTACAAGTTGTGTAGGTAAACTTAAAGTGCTGTTACGATTTTGACCCAGCGAATTTGAACAGCTTCTACAAGTCTATAAAAAGGAAGAGAGTAGCTAACCAAATTTTCATCATATAGAAGATGAGACTGGGGAATTAATATTAACATCTTGGGGGTTATCATTGACCAGAAACTGAACTGGACCAGCCATATAAAAACTGTGGCTATAAGAGCAGGTTAGAGGCTGGGAATTCCATAGCAAATAACTCATCTCCTGACTCTGCAAAGCTTGTCCACCATCTACAAGACAGGAGTGTGGTGAAATATTCACCTCTTACCTGGAAAAGTGCCGCTCCAATAACACTCAAGAAGCTTGACACCATCCAGGGTGAAGTAGCCCACTTGATCAGCACCCCTTCCACCAACATGGGCTGCAGTGGTTCAAGAAGGCAACTCATCAACACCTTCTCAGGCGAAGAGCAGTGGGAAACCAGGGGATTGGGAAGCCGACAAAGGCCAACAGAGGACAACTAAAAAAGAAATAAGGAGGGAGAAGATTAAATATGAGGGTAAACTAGCCAGTAATATAAAAGAAGATTGCAAGAGTTTTTTTTAGAAATATGAAGAGTAAGAGAGAGGCAAAAGTGGACATTTAGCCGCTGGAAAATGACGCTGGAGAAGTAGTAATGGGGAACAAAGAAATGGCGGAGGAACTAAATAGGTACTTTGCATCAGTCTTCATGGTGGAAGACACGAGTGACATCCCCAAAGTTCAAGAGAGTCGGGGGGCAGAGGTGAGTATGGTGGCCATTACCAAGGAGAAGGTGCTAGGAAAACTGAAAGGTCTGAAGGTGGATAAATCACCTGGACCAGATGGATTACACCCCAGAGTTCTGAAGGAGATAGCTGAAGAGATAGTGGAGGCATTAGTGGTGATCTTTCAGGAATCACTGGAGTCAGGGAGGGTCCCAGAGGACTGGAAAATCGCTAATGTAACCCCCCTGTTTAAGAAGGGAGTGAGGCAAAAGACGGGAAATTACAGGCCAATTAGCTTGACCTCGGCTGTTGGTAAGATTTTAGAGTCCATTATTAAGGATGAGATTTCAGAATACTTGGAAGTGCATGGTAAAATAGGGCAAAGTCAGCATGGTTTCATCAAGGGGAGGTCATGCCTGACAAATCTGTTAGAATTCTTTGAGGAGGTAACGAGTAGGTTAGACAAGGGAGAGCCAATGGATGTTATCTACTTGGACTTCCAGAAGGCCTTTGACAAGGTGCCGCACAGGAGGCTGCTCAGTAAGATAAGAGCACATGGTGTTAGAGGCAAGGTACTAGCATGGATAGAAGATTGGCTGTCTGGCAGGAGGCAGAGAGTGGGGATAAGGGGGTCCTTCTCAGGATGGCGGCCAGTGACTAGTGGAGTTCCGCAGGGGTCAGTGTTGGGACCACAACTTTTCACTTTATACATTAATGATCTAGATGAAGGAACTGAGGGCATCCTGGCTAAATTTGCAAATGATACAAAGATAGGTGGAGGGACAAGTAGTATTGAGGAGGCGGGGAGGCTGCAGAAGGATTTGGACAGATTAGGAGAATGGGCAAAGAAGTGGCAGATGGGCAACGTGGGCAAGTGTGAGGTCATGCACTTTGGTAGGAAGAATAGAGGCATAGACTATTTTCTAAATGGGGAGAGAATCCAGAAATCTGGAGTGCAAAGGGACTTGGGAGTCCTAGTCCAGGATTCTCTTAAGGTTAACTTGCAGGTTGAGTCGGTAGTTAGGAAGGCAAATGCAATGTTGGCATGTATTTCGAGAGGACTACAATATAAAAGCAGGAATGTGCTGCTGAGGCTTTATAAGGCTCTGGTCAGACCACATTTAGAATATTGTGAGCAATTTTGGGCCCCGTATCTCAGGAAGGATGTTCTGGCCCTGGAGAGGATCCAGAGGAGGTTCACGAGAACGATCCCAAGAATGAAAGGCTTAACATATGAGGAACGTTTGAGGACTCTGGGTCTATACTCGATGGAGTTTAGAAGGATGAGGGAGGATCTGATTGAAACTTACAGAATACTCAAAGGCCTGGATAGACTGGACGTGGGGAAGATGTTTCCATTAGTAGGAGAGACTAGGACCGAGGGCACAGCCTCAGAGTAAAAGGAAGACCTTTTAGAACAGAGATGAGGAGAAACTTCTTTAGCCAGAGAGTGGTGAATCTATGGAATTCATTGCCACAGAAGACTGTGGAGGCCAGGTCATTGAGTGTATTTAAGACCGAGATAGATAGGTTCTTGATTGGTAAGGGGATCAAAGGTTACAGGGAGAAGGCGGGAGAATGGGGTTGAGAAACTTATCAGCCATGATTGAATGGTGGAGCAGACTCGATGGGCCGAATGGCCTAATTTCTGTTCCCATGTCTTATAGTCTTATGGTCTTCTCAGGAGAAATTAGGGGGGGATTTTTCCCTTGTCGGGTGGGCTCAGCGGGGGCAGGTGGGGGCGGTCGGGATGCCGACTTCCGCCCGCGATTGGGGCCGGACTGCAATTTCACACTGGCGGGCTCAGCGCTGCCTGTGTGTGTGTGTGTGTGTGTGTGTGTTGGGTGGGGGGAGCGGGGAGGAGGGTGAGAGTGCAAGTTCACACATGCGCGCACTCTGGAAATGCTCCCTGAGGTACAGAGCTGCCTCAGGGAGATGAAGAGTTTAAAATATTAAAAATAAAGATTTAAAAAATGTTATAAAACATGTCCCCTCATGTGACTCTGTCACAGGAGCAGGGACATGTTATAAATGAAATGTTAATTTTTAAAAAACTTTTTATTTGATGTTGGAAGCCTCATCCCGCCTGTGCATGAGGTTTCCTAAAAAATGCAATGGTCGCTTAGCATGTTCGCTAAAGTTGGACGGGCAGCGAAAATTTTCTTTCAATTATAACTTTAATGGCCTTAATAGGCCTTTTAATTGTCGGTGCACACCCGCTGACCAAAATATCATGCGAGTGTGTGATGAAGTAGGGACGCTCGGTCAATGACATCGCGCATAATTTTACGCTCAGTCGGGTCGGGTGCGCACCCGCCCGACGAGCAAAAAATTCTGGCCTAGGGATGGGCAAGAAATGTCCTTGCCAACCACAACCACATCCCATGAAAGAATAACAAAATATAATGGAAAACAGGGAAATGGCAGAGACTTGGAAAAACTATTTTGTACTTTTGGGACGGAGGAACTTAAAATTATCATTATCACTGGAGAAAAGTTACTAGGAAAGCTAATGGGACTAAAGGCTGACAAGTCCCTTGGACCTGATGGTCTTCACTTAAAAGAAGTGGCTGCAGAGATGGTGGATGCATTGCTTATAATCTTCCAAAATTCCCTTGATTCTGGCAAGGCCCCAGTGAATTGGAAAACTGCACATGTAAAACACCTATTCAAGAAAGGGAGAAGGGAAAAAGCCGGAAACTATAGGCTAGTTAGCTTAACAATTTTCATTCGGAAAATGCTCAAACCCATTATTAAGGAAATAGTAGCAGGTCATTTAAAAAAATCATACAATCAAGTGGAGTCAACATGGTTTTATGAAAATAAATTATTTCAACAAATTTATTAGAATTCTTTGTGGATGTAACAAACAGTGTTGATAAAGGGAAACTAGTAGATGTAGTGTATTTGGATTTCCAAAAGGCATCTGATAAGGCGCCACATAAGAAGTTGTTACAGGAGATAAGAGTCCGTGGTGTTTAAGGTAATAACCTGGATAGAGGATTGACTAACTAACCAAAACAGAGTGTTGAGATAAATGGGTTATTGTCAAGTTGGCAAGTTGTAACTAGTGAAATGCCACAGGGATCAATGCTATGGCCATTTTTAAATTATTCTTTCATAGGATGTGGGTGTCGCTGGCTAGGCCAGCATTTATTTCTCATCCATAATTGCACTTGAGGGGTGGTGATGAGCCATCTTTTGAACTGCTGCAGTCCATGTGGTGTAGGTACACCCACAGTGCTGTTAGGTGGGGGGAGTTCCAGGATTTTGACCCAGTGACAATGAAGGAACGGTGATATAATTCCAAGTAAAGTTGGTGAGTGGCTTGGAAGGGAACTTGCAGTTGGTGGTGCTCTCATGCATCTGCTGCCCTTGTCTTCCTGCTGGTAAAGATCACAAAGCTGTCGAAGGAGCCTTGGTGAGTTGCTGTAGTGCATCTTGTAGATGGTACACACAGTTGCCACTGTGCATCAGTGGTGATGGGCGTGACTGTTAAACGTGATGGATCGATACCAATCAAGTGAGCTGTTTGGTCCTGGGTGGTGTCAAGCTACTTAAGTGTTGTTGGAGCTGCAGTCATCCAGGCAAGTGAAGAATATCCTATCACACTCTTGACTTGTGCCTTGAAGATGGTGAACAGGCTTTACAGCGTCAGAAAGTGAGTTACTCTCCGCAGAACTCCCAGCCTCTGACCTGCTCTCGTAGCCATATTATTTATATGGCTGGTCCAGTTCAATTTCTGGTCAATGGATGTTTATAGTGGGGGATTCAGTGATGTTAACATATGAACGTACAAATTAGGAGCAGGAGGAGGCCACTCAGCTCCTCAAGCCTGCTTTTCCATTCAATAAGATCATGGCTGACTTGATTATAACCTCAACTCCACATTCCAGCCTACCCCTGAAACCTTTCACCCCCTTGCTTAAGAATCTATTTAGCTCTGCCTTAAAAATATTCAAAAACTCTGCTTCCGCCGCCTTTTGAGGAAAAGACTTCCAAAGACTCACAACCTTCAGAGAGAAATACATTCTCCTCTTCTTTGTCCTAAATGGGTGACCCTTATTTTTAAACAGTGGCCCTGAGTATTATATTCTCCCACAAGAGGAAACATCCTCTCCACATCCATCGGGTCAAGACCTCTCAGGGTCTTTACCATTACATGCCATTGAATATCACGAGGAGATGGTTAGATTTCTCTCTTATTGGAATTAGTTATTTCCTGGCACTTGCGTGGCATGAATGTTATTTGCCATTTATCAGCCCAAGCCTGAATGTTGCCCAGGTTTTGCTGTATATGGACATGGACTGCTTTAGTATCTGGGGAGTCATGAATGGTGCTGAACGTCGTGCAATCAATCCATGAATATCTCCACTATCAATCTTATGATGGAGAGAAGGTCATTGAAATGGATGTGAATGGTTGGCCTAGGACACTACCTTGAGGAACTCCAGCAGCGATGCCCCAGGACTAAGATGATTGTCTTGCCTGAGGGGAACATGGAGGAGCAAGATGTCTGCTCTGACAAGGAGAACTGTGAAGAGGATGGAGCTTACGAGGGCCAGGATATCGCTGAGCCACAGGAAGATGCCATAGTAGGTCAGGCATTCCCATGACAATTGGATAGCGACCAGGTTCCTGGAAGAGTAAGTCGCTGACACATTTGTTGAACTTTTTGGATTTCTCTCCTTTGCAGGCAAGTAGGCCCCAGCATCTTTTTGTTAACAGATATTATTTCTCTCCAATGTTCCCTGTTTTCTGAAAGCTTAATTAAATAACACTACTTACCATCTGCCCTGATGTTGGTTTGATCATTTGAATGTGCAAAACGATAGTTCACTGCAGAGCCCTGGAGGTATTTGGCTGCTGTAGAACTTAAATAGCAATTCTTATCCAACAACCTTAGTCAAATTTAACTAGAATAGTGGATTTCACCCATGCCCTCACAAGGTCAGTGTGCACGGCAGCTTAAAAGTGGTTGGACATCATAATTCGCCAGGGATGCACTCATGTCACCCTGATCCCTGCTCACAAAGGGGTTCCAACCAGGCAGAGAGCTCTTCTGGGCAGAACCACACAGATGGATCAATAGAGAGGAACAGCATGAGAGCACCATCTATCCCCTTGAGATCGCTTGTCAATGCAGGTTGATGAAGCATGATCATCCTCTTGCATCCCAATTGCCACTCGCATATTATAAACACATATCCCTTGAAATTTTTATCATGCCAAAAGCTTTCGAGCAATTAAGGAGGCAAATGGTATGTTGGCCTTCATTGCAAGAGGACTTGAGTACAGAAGCAAGGATGTCTTACTGCAGCTGTACAGGGTTTTGGTGAGACCACATCTGGAGTAGTGTGTGCAATTTTGGTTTCCTTACCTAAAAAAGGATATACTTGCCATAGAGGGAATGCAGCGAAGGTTCACCAGACTGATTCCTGGGATGGCAGGATTGTCGTATGAGGAGAGATTGGGCCAAGTAGGCCTGTATTCACTGGAATTTTGAAGTATGAGAGGGGATATCATTATAACATATACAATTTTGATAGGTACAGACAGACTGGATGCAGGGATGATATTTTCTCTGACAGGGGGCTCTAGAACAAGGGGTCACAGCCTCAGGACATGGGGTAGACCATTTAGGACTGAGATGAGGAGAAACTTCTTCACTCAGAGGGTGGTGAACCTTTGGAATTCTCTACCACAGAAGGCTGTGGAGACTAAGTCACTGAATATATTTAAGAAGGAAATAGGTAGATTTCTGGACTCTAAAGGCATCAAGGGAGAGCACAGAAGTTTGGGGTTGAGATAGAGGATCATCCATGATCATATTGAATGGCGGAGCAGGCTCGAAGGGCTGAATGACCTACTCCTGCTCCAATTCTACATTTCTTGGTAGTATACTCACTGAGAACGGCTCACCTGGACTATGATTTTCTGAGGTGCAGCTACTCGGGACCCTGCCATTGTTGAGACCCCTAGAAGTCATTTTACTAGACATTCTTAGCATTCATATGAAACCGTGAATCATCATTATGAATACTCTAGGCAAGGTCAAAATCTTTCCTGCATGGACCCTGCTGTGGCCTGAGAGCACTGGTGATGCATCACATTGACAGCCTCACAATCCTCGAGGTGGTTCAGCACACAGGCCCATCCTACGCTCTCTCCTAATTTACTAAAAGGCCTATCACTCAATGAGTTCCAAATCAATTTGATTTCTAACCCTTTACCTGAGGTCTAATGATATCCTTGATATGGAGGCTAGCAGGACAAATAATTCTCCATGTAAGGCTTGACAAGGGCTTCAGCCAAATGCACACACACCTCTAAATCCTGGACTCAAATTCCTCTTGCATTCAAGGCTAATGTGCCTGTTGCATCCTTGCTTGCTTTGTTCAGCTGCCTGTTAGCAGAAATTGACAAATCGCCAAAGGACATTCTCGATTGAACGTGTCCAACATATTTTCCTCCAGACAGTTAGAATGACCTCTGGTTTTCTCCTGTTATGAAGACAGTGTTGAATTACAGTCTCACACCCCTGAAACTGCATTTACAAGGAACCTTGCCACTCAGATAGCAGATTTACTTCCACGAGTAAGCATGCCATCCACCCATAACTGACATCAGGGCAACAGCAGCAGGAGATGCAATGACCTTGATTAACACATCTTCAGACATCAGGACATGGTGAGCTGTCACATGAGGGGTGGCTAGGCAGCACATAGCCATTGTTGGCCAGTGCCTAATCTTCCACATGTGGGATTATAGACTAATCACTCTAGTGATAATGTGGGAGAACTGAATCAATAGGATTTCATGATAAGACTCTGATGGAGGCCAACATTCCAGAGCTTTAAATGCCCACGGACATTACAGAAATAGTGGCAAGATGGAATCCATGAAACTTCCAAACAGTTAAATTGAACATATATTTACATAAGTGTGAGATATTTACAAAGAGTGTACATCCGTGTCACCTCTGTGCCTTTAATACTTCTTAATTTTTCTTATTCTACCTCTACGTCTTTGTGCAGCACGGACATCGACAGCTGAGGAGGAGGCAGGCTGCTGACTGCTATGCCCTGTTGACTATGATATCTTTGGCGGGTGTACTCTGGTAGCCCGAGGCTTAGATGGCTCCTGCCTGCTAAGGGTCTCCTGTTCAGATGCAGCTGCACCCTCCTCGGCTTGACCTGCTGGAGGTGATGGAGTTACTGGATTGAGGGGAGGCAGACCAGCAGGGCACCCTTGGAGTATCCTGGGACGAAGCCACTAGGGTGACTGGCTGGCGTTCCTCCTCCCAGTGGGTGGCATCTCCCTGACTCCTTGAGGAGAAGGGGCGCCTGGAGAGAGGTCAAGGCGCCCCTCCCTCCACTTGCTAGCCACTGCTGCACTGCACCCATGACTAGAGTGCTAGGGTGCAAGTCACAGCGCATATCCAGTAACCACTGTGCGTTCTGCTGGAACAAGGTCTCCAAGGTGGCCCCCAACCTTTTCATTGAGGCAGCCAAGCACTTGCGTGCCAGAGCCATGACAGCAGACAGGACGTGGACTGACTCTTCTAGCCTTAGATCCAGCCTGCACACAGCCTCCGACAACTCTGCCTGATGTTCCTCTGCCTGTCTCTACATCTCCAACATATCTCTTAGGGCCAACTTCAGAAGCCCGTCATCTGCTTGGGGCTCAGCAGGAGCCTGGCCTTCAGAAGTCCTCCCAGTTTTAGAAACCTTGGCTGTCACTGCCTCCACCAGCTATGGACCTTTGTCAGTGAAGTGCTCACCAGATTGCAACTCCGAGGCTAAGCCAGAACGTGCACTCACTGAGGTGAATGTATCTGCAGTGATGGAGGTGCAGGAGAACGGCATGATGGTTCATCCTCTGAGGATTCTGAGGCACCCTCTTAGAAGTGGACTGGAAGCTGGGGCTGTAACATCTCCAGGTTCCCTTCCTCCCCCATTTATCGCTGGTACCTGGTGTTGTAATATGCCTTCCAGGGATTGCAGCATGATATTACTAGAAAGGAAGTGTGTCATGTGATCAGTTTAGTTTTGCTTTTGCTTTTAGCAGAGCACACACAGCTCTGTAGCTCTGATGCCTTCAAGCTTTATACCTATATATATATATATCCGTTCTCATGTGCCTAGTCTCAGTAAATGAAGCCACAACATGTTTACCCAATCTCTTAAGAATGATCGGTGCCTTTTTATATGATGATAAAATCGTGACACCTGGAACAGAGATAAGAAAAATTAGTGATTGACTAAGCAGTCTCATAAATTAAAGATCATTCGCTGTCAATGCGCACATATTAGAACAGCAGATAGATGCATTTTCACTGGGTTCCTGGGGGTGTCCAATTTTACCTTCTGCACAGGCACGGTCATGCTCCTCCCCAGCTATCTCTGTGGCCTGCTCCTCAAAGGTAATTAGCACTGTTTTGCCCGTATCCCTGCTGGTCTTGGCTCGCACACACTTGTGAGCGTTCTTGTCCTGCAGAAAGACAGAATGATTGGCTGTGATCCCAATGGGAGAATGGACAGTTCAGAGGCAGGCAGACAAATTGTCACAGTTGAGCTTGCCCCAGTTAGTGATTAAGAAGCTGTTTGTGCTGCAACTAATCTGAGGTTAAGAGCTTAAATTGCTGACATACATTCAGCACTGATATCCCATATACTGGCCATGTGTGACGCCCCTGTGCACTCTTACCCTTAGACTACCTGATGCCCTTTTGAAACTGTCAGTTTGCAGTGAGTAGATGGTGCATTTACCCTGGCAGAGCACAGGAGATCATTCATCCTTTCCTTGCACTGCTGCCCAGTTCTTTATTGGGTCCCATGGGCTCTATGACCTCCTCCCACGCTGCTGTGGTCAGATGAGAGGGACTCCTGCTCCCATCATGGGAACCAGGGCCTCCCAGCTTTCCAGGACAACCTAGAGGAGAATCTCCAGGAGGATATGGACAGGCTGGTCAGATGGGCTGACCAGTGGCAAATGGAATTTAAACCAGATAAGTGCGAGGTGATATACTTGGGTAGGACAAACAAGGCACGGGAATACACGATGAATGGCAGGACCCTGGGAATTACCGAGGATCAGAGGGACATTGGTGTGCATGTCCACTGGTCCCTTTAGGTAGCAGGACAGGTAGATAAGGTGGTTAAGAAGGTATATGGGAAACTTGCCTTCATTAGTTGAGGCATAGAATATAAGAGCAGGGAGGTTATACTGGAACTGTGGTTAGGCCACAGCTAGAGTATTGCGTGCCATTCTGGAATCTGCATCATAGAAGGATGTGATTGCACTAAAGAGACTGCAGAGGAGATTTACCAGGATGTTGCCTGGGCTGGAGAGTTTTAGTCATGAGGAGAGATTGGATAGACTGAGGTTATTTTCCCTGGAGCAGAGGAGATTGAGGGGGGACATGGTTGAGGTGTATAAAATTATGAGGGGCATAGCTAGGGTAGACAGGAAGGAACTTTTCCCCTTGATGGAGGGATCAATAACCAGGGGGCATAGATTTAAGGTAAGGGGCAGAAGGTTTAAAGGGGATGTGAAGAAGAATTTCTTCACAGAGGGTGGTGTGAATCTGGAACTCACTGCCTGAAAGGGTGGTAGAGGCCAAAACCCTCATAACATTTAAGAAGTATTTCGATGTGCACTTGCGATGCCATGGCATACAAGGCTCTGGGCCTAGTGCTGGAAAATGGGATTAGAATAGTTAGGTACTTGTTTGACTGGCACAGACTCGATGGGCTGAAGGGCCTTTTTCTGTGCTGTAGACCTCTATGGCTCTATGGCTATGACTCTATGACTCCAGGGATGCATGGCTAAGCCGTGAGGCCAAAAGTTGTTTTCATTTCAGGGCCATCCTGGGTGAGCACCTGGCCTGCAGTGTGTGATTGGCTGTCCAGGTGCCCTTTAAATATGGCACCAGGAACTTCGACCCCATAGATAGTGGCGGAGTGGGCGACTTCCTGCCAGGCCCCACCACGAGATTGACCACGCTATGCACGGATGCATAAGTAATGAGCTGAGCAGTGCAAGATCACACGTGTTTAGCCATCCTGCCACACAGCAGGAATCACTCTGACATCCACGCCAGCCACCGAACTTTAGTCTTGAGAGCGGAAGATTCCACCTTTACTGTCAGTCATGTGACCATCTCTTTCCATTTTCCTCACAAATGGTTTCTGATGGCTAGGCTATTGTCAAACAATGGAGACAGAGTACTGTCCATTCACATTTATGATCCATTTGTGATAAAAAGAGAGCTTTTCACACCCATTCTCTGGGTTTCCAGTTTGGAATCCAAGGCCTGGATTTTCATCTTCGAGGTGAGTAGCAGAAGTTGGGAAAATTCCCACTTCAGCTCACCTGCAAAAGTAGGATTTTTATCGCTGGGGTGGTGGACATGGGCTGGAGTTGGGCCAGCTGACCTGGGAAGAAGTTTTGAGGCAGCTACAGGGGTTGCCAGTGCAGAAGCAGGTTGCTTGAAAGGCCCACATTCATGTTTTGGGACTTTTTCCCAGTTAAAATAAAAACACAAAAGTCCTCCAGCCCTCGCCCTTCACACCCACTCAGCATCCAAACACTTCCTATGGTCCATGCCACCTCATGCCCCTCACCCACCCCCTATGGCCCCTCATGCCCCTGATGCCTAGTTATGGCACTTCCATGCCCATTGACCCAGCATACACTGTTAAAAACAATGAACCCTATAGTGTATAGTGGGGTGGTGCATGTGTTTTAGTACTCAAACAGTTTTCTGGGCTCTCAGCCAAACATACATAATGAGGCTTAGCTGAGAGTCAAGCCATCCATTAAGCTTGTCACAACAGATGTACCCCAGACAAAACATTGTTTGATTGGGAGCTAACGCTCTCTGATCTCTGCTGTCAATTTCACTATGCTTGTTTACACAAGTTAAATGGTTTAAAGGGGTTGTTATATTTTGTTATTGATACTTTAAAGGGCCTGGTCTGGGTGATTTACACTTTATTAGTTTGTAGTGAAATGACTTTTCTTCAACATAGGAAAAAATTATGAATTACTTTTTAAATTTGTTTATGCGTACCACTATATGCTATAGGATCCATTGTCTCTAGGCAGTTTATAGTGGGTCAATAGGCATTCAGGTGCTATAGCTAGGCATAGGGGGCATGAGGAGCCATGGGAGTGGGTGGAAGTGCAGGACTTGGCAAGGGGCAAGAGGAAGGCCTTTTGAACTTATCTTTTAAAAGGTCTCCTCATGAAGACCAGGGTTAATGATTCCCCTGAGGGGCCATGAACCACAGCTCTTCAAAAACCTGGCACGGCTCTATGAAAATTACAGAGGAGTAGGATATACCTATTTCTGCAATGCAGTCAGCCAGATCAGGAGCGCTGGATGAGGGATTTTGACAGGAACCAGCCTTTTAAAGGCACTCCCAAAAATCAGACAGTCCAGGAGTAGGGGTCAGGAATACCAGAATCAGGAATCCCGGAATCAGGAATCCCGGAATCAGAACCCACCCACCATTTTTTAAAGGCTCCTAAGTCATCCCAACTCAGTGAAAATCCAGGCCTAAGTGTGCACATATTATGAACCAGTTTCTTTAAATGTGTTAGAGAAATGCAGCCATTATTCACAGGAAGAGTCATTTGCATTTTAATAACTTCTCAGGAAGATCATTTGCATTTTAATGACTTCATCAAGACTTGTTCGAACATGAAGATTAGTTCAAGGGGAGGGGGGATCTTGTAGCTCCATGTGTATTGACAGAACAGTAAAGGTTATCTGACCTTTCAACTCTATTTTGTTTCAAAGGAAAATGTGCATTCGGGTTTATACTTCATAAATCCATATTGACTGAGCGTGAAATTAGGGACAAAAAATGAAATCTTCTTTTGGAAGCAAAGGATATGGCTGAGCTACCAAATGAATACTTAGCATCCGTCTTCACAAAACCAGAGGGTGAATTTAACATTGAAATAGTGGAGGAGCAGTAAGGAAATTGGACAGGATAAAAATGGTGGAAAGGGCATGTTAAATCGTTTGGCATCACATACTGTTAAGAAGTCGTCCATCCCAGATGGAATGCAGGCTAGGCTACCATGGGAAGCTAGGATGAAGATAACAGAAGCTCTTTTAAATCCCCCTTGTTTATTAGAATGGTTCCAGGGGACTGGAGGGTTGCAAATGTTATACCTAAATTCACAAAACGGGAGAAGGATGGACTACTGGTCAATTAGTCTAACATTCAGTTCTGTTGAAGGGTCATGAAGACTCGAAACGTCAACTCTTTTCTTCTCCGCCGATGCTGCCAGACCTGCTGAGTTTTTCCAGGTAATTCTGTTTTTGTTTTGGATTTCCAGCATCCGCAGTAGTTTTTTGTTTTTATCAGTATTAGAGAAATTGCTAGAGACTATTGTCCAGGACAAAATAAGTCTGCATTTGGAGAAATATTAGGTAACAAGGGACAGTCAGCATATATTTGTTGAAGACAAATTGGATCTGACGAACCTTATGAGTCCTTTGATGAAATAACAGAGTGTTGATAAAGATTGTGCAGTATATATTTGGAGATTTGGACTTTGAATATGAATTTGATAAGAGTATCACAAAACAGAATTGAAAATGGAAACATATGCTTTAAAGGGACAGTAGTAATTTGGTACATAATTGGCTAAGGGGCAGGGTGCAGAGGGGAGAAGTTAATGGATGCCTTTCTGATTGAGGACAAGTATGCATTGGGGTCCCCAGGGGTCAGGATTAGACCACTGATGTTCTTGTGTATAAGTGACCTAGACTTGGATATGGGAAATATAATTTCAAAGTTTGTGGATAATACCAAACTTAGCCATGTAGTAAACAGTGAGCAGGTTAGCAGTAGAGTTCAGGAGGACATAGACAGATGAACATGGCAGATGCAATTTAATGCAGATAAGTGTGAAGTAATGTAACTTGGGAGGAAAAATATGGAGAGGCAGTATAATCTGAGCAGTAATATTTTGAGGGGATGCAAGAACAGAGAGACATGGAGGTTGATCTTCACAAATCTTTGATGGGGGCAGGGTTTATTGAGAAGATGGCTCAGTAAGTATATGAGATACTTTACATTGTAAATAGGAACACTGAATACAAAAACAGGAAAGTCATTGGTTAGACTCATCTGGAGTGCTCTGCATAATTCTGGGCACCACATTTGATGGAGGATGTCAAGGACCTGGAGAAGAAATATTTCTGTTTCTGTTTCTCTCCACAGTATCTGCTTGTTCTGTTGAGCGTCTCAAGCATTTTTTGCATGGATTTTAAATAATTGGTACAAAAGCTAGAAGGAAAATGAATAAAAATTATCTCACACAGAGGGCTGGTGTGACTAGGACTCAAAATCTGAAAAGGTGGTGGAACCAAGTTCCATAGGAACTTTCAAAAGACAATTGGACATGTAAATGAAGAGAACTAATTTGCAGTGATATGTGGAAAAAGCTGCGGTGTGGGAAAACAATTGGGCATCTCTTTTAAAGAGCTGACACATGCATGACTGGCTGAATGGCCTTTTGTTGTACCCTAAAATGTTATGGGCGGGATTTTGAGTCGTAGGGTGGGCGTGGTGGGTGGGCGTGGTGGGTGGGCGTGGTGGGTGGGCCCAGGAGCGGCCGCGAAACAGCCTGCTGCCTGCAATTGGGCCTCAACTGCATTTTCACACTGGGGGGCCAATTAAGGCCTGCCCAGCGTGAAGCGCAGCTCCGCACTGGCCGATTGGGCCAGGGGCCTGTCGGCAGCCAGGTTGAAAGCTGCCCTGGTAGCCCCTGGAAGGCTACCAAAGAAGGACACCTCTTGTACTTTCGCAATGGAGTCGAGTGCAGCTGGACACGGCAGATGGGAGGGCAGGTTGGGTGGACACCCCCCCCCCCCACCCCCCACACCTTTTTCTGATGAGTGCCTTGTCATCCTCCTGGAGGAGGTGGCTGCCAGGAGGGATACCCTTGTCCCCAGGGATGGGAGGAGGAGACCAACGCATCTCGCCAAGAAGGCATGGGGGGAGGTAGCCGTAATGGTGAGCAGCCATGATGTGGTGCGGTGCACCTGGGCCCAGTGCCGGAAGCGCTTCAATGGCCTGTTGCGCTCAGGAAGGGTGAACACCATGTTGGCATGGGTCAGTGTGCAGAAGTGTTAAGGTGCGGCTGTCCCCTTGTGGACCTCAGGGGTGCTAGAGTCTGAGTGCCAACTTTCAGTGATGCCAAAGCTGACCAAGGAGGTGAGTCCTGGCTGCTTGGACTGTGTGCCTTGTGGCTCGAGGCCCACGACTCAGACCTGTGAGACCAGGTGTTCCTCAGGTGGGGTTGGCCGGGCTGCAGGGGGGCCGCATGTACAGAGTGGACTAATCAATGCTCCTCTGTTGTTTCAGGAGAAGACGGCCAACAACAATATAGAAATATCGTGGATCAGCGGAAGCTCCACTAGCCTCCTAATCCTTTCCAGATACGAACAAGATGTCCTAGAGCTCGAGAGCCAGCTCACACCCCGTGCAACCAGCCGTGGAGAGGTGGGGGGGTGCCAAATGAAGGTAAGAATGCAGTGCACAGAGATGAGACTTTCGGTTTGTGCCACCATTCTAATGCAGTGTCTTCATTGATGGTGAGCCTCGAACCTGGAGTTCCCATTGATCATTGAAAGACCTTGGCACCGTGATGCAGATCTCCATTGTCCCACCGGGGTGCCTGGTATGCACAGCAACTGTGCTGACTTTAACTAATGACATGTCCTTGTTCTCCTTTTTAGGCTCACCAGCAGGCATGCGGACCCCAAAGAGCCACCCCTGAAGCCGGAGGACCACTGAGCTACTGTTGCACCTGCATCACACCTGCTCTCTGAACCATGCACCAGCGCAGATACCAGCACCTCGATGGGCATTATATTGGCGGTTAGTATCTCGGTGCACATTGGTGTGGGCACTTCACACTTGCTAGTGGTGCAGGCGGAGGCAGAGAGTGGCCAGGGTGCCAGCAGTCGGAGAACTGCTGGGGACCAGGACGGTGCTCAGTCAAAGTTTGATGATGAACCTCTGGAGTCATCCATTAGATGGCAGATGCTGGATGTCCAGTGAGATGTGTGGGAGGATCTGGCAGAGGTCCATGAGGATGTGCGTGTCATGTTCTTCATGATGGAGAAGTCAACATGGAATATAAACACTGCGTTGACCATCATGACCAATTGCACTGCCTCCTCCATTGAGAGAGTGGTGACTTTCATGGAGAGGCAGCTCCAGGAACAAAATCAGGGGTTCCTGGTGTTGCGCTTGCACCTGCAAGCCTTCACACTGGCAATGACCTCAGGTGGTCACTGTCAGTGTGTGAGATGGATGAGGCACCCAGTATCCCAGCTCGGTGCCCGTCCTTCAGTGGTGAACAGAGAGGTACAGAGTGACCTCACGTTGGGACATGAGCAGCCTGTCGTCTCTGTGGGCACCTCCTAGGGCGCTGTGCATGATGGCAGCAGCCCCTCTGTCCCTCTGCCAGTGACCGTGGCATCTGATGAGGCTGCAGCGACTGGGGAGATGCCAGCCGTGGCACTGGCCACTCCCTCCCAGGTGGCCAGAGGATGCCCACCAAGGTCATCAAGGTCAATAAGACAGCAGGGTCAGCAGGCTGTCTCCAATGCTGGTGCCAGCAAGGAGGGAGCACCTAGACATAGCACTTATAAACATAAGTTAAAGGCACCATGAGCATAAGAACGACAGGACACGGGTGATTTTATGTTAATTTATCCTTACTTTATGTATACTGGTCTGGGGTTGAAGACCAGAAATGTTTATGTAAATACTATTGAACTGTCAGAATGAGGTAAATTGTGCTTTTAATGTCATGGCCTGAGTATGCTTCACCCATTTACTTCACTGGTGCGAGGAACACCAGTATTTAATGCTGGACATAGGTGGCTCTGAATGTTATTGCACAGGCACTGAGTATTCTTTGTGTTCAAATGAAAGGCTTCTTTCAGACATCTGGGATGGAGGTGGCAGCCCTGGCATGCGTTTGAAGCAGATTTTTGGCAACCTAGCTGAAGGAGCATTAGATCCAGGCATCCCAGGTGTCCCTGCCTCCCTGAAGGATACAGAGGTCTGGCTTCACACCCTCAGTGTTCTCCATGCTGTGCTCCTCTTCTGACACTACTGGACTCATCCCTTGTGGCTTGTGCTGTGTCAATGTCCTCTTCCTCCAGTGGGTCCCCCCTTGCCAGTGCCAGATTGTGGAGAGTGCAGCATGCAACCACTATCAGTGACGCCAGCTCCGGGGCATATTGTATTACTCCCCCTGAATGGTCCAGGCATCAGAAGCGCATCTTGAGAACACCGATGGTCCTCTCTAACACCGCCCTTTTGGAGGCATGACTTGTATTGTAACGCTGCTTTGCCTCTGTTCTTAGGTGGCAGAGAGGCATCAGGAGCCACCTCTTCAACAGATAGCCCTTGTTGCCCAGTAGCCACCCATCCAGCCGGGCTGGAGCACTAAAGAGCCTCGGCACCTGGGAGTGTCTCAGGATGTAAGTGTCGTGAGAACTGCCAGGGAACCTTGCACAGACTTGCAGAACCTGCATCCTGCATCCCTCCTGCCATAGTACACTGACAGGCTGGAAACTGTGTAAAACTCCCAAGGATGCATGTTTGAAATGGAGTGAATATTATAAACATAAGCTGTAATTATAATTTTAGTGAGACAACTCAGAGTGCCACCTATGTGCTGTAAGAAACTGATCTCATTCGCATATTATGTAAAGTCAACTTTGAACTGTCATGTAATGTACTTGTATAAATTTTATGAATCAAGTATATTTTTAGAAACAAAAGGGAAAATACAATTCCATGCGACGTTCTCCTTCATTGTTTGAAAGGCTGAAGAGGCGCTCAGTTATAACAGTGGCATTTTTATTTCCCAGACTCTCCAGCACTGTGGAGCCCTTGGCAGCGTTCATGGAGCGATCGCTCAATTCATGATTAACTGCATTATCTCAATTGCATGCTGAATAACCTCATATAAGGTAGAGCTAGTCCCTTTAATACCCTGTGTCATCATGCGCAAGTTAACTGGCAGGCTGTTCAGCCCACTAAAATAGCCCTGGAATGTATGATTCAGTCTTAGATTGCAGCTGTGCCCTCAGGATCATCATTCCTGTCCCCTGTGGCAGGCAGGAATGTGAAGACTTCTTCCAGCAAGCTATTCCCCGGGTCGACCTACCACCACTCACCCCTCGTTGGTGGTCTGTGTAGTAGTATTCACTGAACCTCCAAGTACTGACCCGTCAGCCAAGCATATTGGAAATTTTACTATGCCCCGGACCATTTTTTTTTGACTATTTAAATTAATTTCCAAAATGCACTTCCAGTGGGTATGACTTTCTGTCAGGAGAACAAATGTAGAAAATGGTAACTGGAATCAATAGCGTAAATGCACCAAGCTGATATTCCTATGTTTGGGAACACAAGCTGGAGAACCCCCATTTCAGTGCAGCTGCCCTAACTTTGACCTAGTGAATTTACTCCCATATTTGAAGGATTATATCTATGCCTGGATCAAAAATCTGAGTCTTCCAGAACATCTTCACTGTAACTCTGGCAGAAGACTGTCAGAAAGGCCACAACTTAAGCCACTCTTTTCCTGGGAGTTCCCTCTTTTCAATGTTGGAGGTGAACTTGCGCCTGCACCAACAAGACCACTGGCATGGTATCAGGCAGAGTCAGGACCGGACACTCACAACAATGGGAACTCCCATGTCCACAGACTCTCCTTAGCTGAGCTCATTCATTTGCACCAGGTTGCTGAGTAGTGGCTGTGAGCTCCACCTAGGGTCCAGGTCTGAGTTGTGGTCTGAAGCCTAGGGAGGGCACATTTATAATTTATATTTTGGATCCCTTACATTGGTGCCAGAGGGGGAAAGGGAAGGGACTCAGACCTACCCAGAACCTACCCACTGCAGTTTGCAGGCTTCTTTAGTGAGTGGACATCCAAGATATACCCCGCCTGGAATTGGTGCCTGCCATTAAGAGCCCTAACATTTCAGAGTTGGTGGCAAAGGTTCTCACGGTGCCCTTCCCTTCACACAAACATGGGCACTGTGGATATTCTACCCCCTTTTCTTTGAATCACTGAAAATTTTCACAGCAGTTTGTATTTCACTTGACTTAGGGTGGAATCGTCTGTGCTCTCTGTTGTTGGACGTGTTCGGTAGCGTGAGCGAACAATATGGTGAGAAGGCCAAAAATAGGTTTCACAACATCGTCAAACCAGTTTGCAATCGTCCGCTCCACCCGCTGATGGCGGGCCGTATTTCCCGCCATCAGACGTCGGGAATATTATTGTAATACATCTGCATATCATTATAAGCCCATCCCGCCAGAATCATCCCCGCCCGCCACCTGCTGGATCATTTGCCCACAACAGCATATAAAAGGCGTGCACTTGGCGGGCTGCACTTTGAGGGGAACTCAGAGGTGACTACACTGTAATGTTGCAGACAGCTCGCCCGGGTCACCTGTTGGACTTCAAGGTTGAAGCGTGCAGTTGGGGGGTGGGGGTGGGGGGGGCAAGGGCTGCCCTGCAGTTGAAGGTAGTGCACAAGTACATGCAGGGTGGGTGGTGGGATGGGCAAGGGAAGCGGCCACGCATTAGGGAAACCTTGTATAAAGTGGCCATTCCTCTGCAGCTGAGACAGTTCAGGCACAGCCACATTGATTTGGTTAGAGTCGGGCCTCTAGCTTATCTGTCACTCAGGCAACAAAATGTCAACAAGTATTCCAGAGCTTTTCACCCCTCGGGCCACAGACTGCAAAGTAATGACTGTTTTAGTGGCCTGCAGGATAGTTGGATGACACGGCACAGTGTACAATCTCCTTGAGAAAACTGTCCGTGGAGCTGTCACTGGTGGAGGCACTCACAGCCCCTTGCAATATCATCATCCTGGTTTAGACCAGTCTCCCACAAGGTTCCAGCTAACAGTGTAGCTTTGCAGCGCGGGTTAGGAGAATGCCTGTGCCTGAGCTGAGAGCACAGCACGCTGTCCAAAGCTGCCGCCAATCGGTCAGGTGGAGTAGGGCGGAGGTGGGCGGGGTTTCAGGCAGCCATGCAGTGCACTAATCTCTGGCCACCCAAGTGGTGGCCAGCATTCTCCGGGATGAGTTAAGGGGCCTTCAGCCTTAACCAAGACAGGTTCTTAGTACACACATGCTGACTCACAAGTCTCTCTCTTTTATCCTGCAGGAGGCGTACATCGGGATCATGGAGCGGTGAACTAGCTGTATGCTCCGTGGTACACAGAGAGCAGAGACGACTGAGAAGAGAGTGACTGAGGCGCCTGGTTGTGCAGGGGGTGAGCAGCACCCCCTGGAAAAAGGGGCGGCTGGGGCTCCCGCACACACTGCCGAAGAGCCAAAGAGAGCTGTTGCTGGTTGGTGCCTAGCTAGACCCAGAGTCTATAGATGCCGCCTTTCATTCCTGTAGATGACCAAGAACCAATGTCGCTAAAGACTGTGCATATCTAGAGAACTGGTCAGTCATATCTGCTGGCTACTGCAGAATTTGGTGCCAGTGGCTGTTAAGGTGACCGCGGCGCTCAATTTTTACGCCAGTGGCTCCTTTCAGGGCTCCACAGGTGACCTCAGTGGGATATCGCAAGCCTTCACCCACAAATGCAACCATGGGGTCACAAGGGCACACAACTTTTGTGCATTTCACCCAGGACCAGGACAGCTAGGATGCAAGAGCGATTGCCCAGACCTAGGATTCCCCAAAAGGTGCAGGATGCCATCGACTGCACTCATGTGGCGCTCAGATCTCATCACAGTACGTGATCAACTATGTCAACCACAAGGGGTTCCATTCGCTATATGTGCAACTGGTGTGGGACCACCACAAACGTATCCTGCAGGTCTGTGCACGGTTTCCAGGGAATGCACATGACTCCTACATTCTCAGTCGGGCACAGATCACTGATGCTTTGCAGGGTCCACAGAAGCTGCAGGAATGGCCCTTCAGGGATAAGGGCTACCAGCAGAGGATGTGGCTGATGACACCATGCAGGGGCCTCAGACTGCAGCAGAGCGAAGGTATAATGAGACTCATGCTGCAGCTCGCACTTTGGTGGAGCAAACCATTGGGATGTGAAAATGAGTTTCTGCTACCTGGACCGGTCTGGTGGAGCCTTGAAATCTCATCCACAGAGGGTATCACGCATTGTCGTCGTCTGCTGCGCCCTGTACAACCAGGTGCTGCAACGGGGAGAGGAGCTGGATGAGGAGGAGATGGAGGAGCTGCACGTCTCCTCCGATGAGGAGGACGCTGATGGGGATGAGGGTGAGGAGACCCTTGAAGACGATGATGACGGCAATGAGGCCCTCGCAATGGCCAGCCAAGGCAGGTGTGCTTGGGAGGCCCTCATAGCTGCAAGATTTGTGGAAGATGATGACAACATGCAGAGTGGACACATTTTCACATAGTCTCTGAGAATGTCTGACTCCTGTCCAGCCAAGGGCAGATCACTTGTGCTCTGTGATCAAGGTCATATCACAGAGGCACAGCCATGAAACTTTCAAAGCATCTGATCCTTTGTCTGCCTTCAGCACCTGAACCCATCAGGAGCACAGCGTCACAGGTCAGAGATGCTGAAGGGATGGGGGCCAGCCCCTCCTTAAAGGCGCTGAGAGCACACAGAGAGAATGAGAGAACTCTGTGACACCTGCCCATGACATTCTGGCAGCAATGACCAGCGCTCTAGAAGTGCAGGCATCAGTAATGTGTCCAGGGAGCATGAGGCTGGACCATCACTGTGGTCTGAAGACTGCACAAAGCACAGGGAAGAGGCCCTGGACTGAGACACCTGCCTTTACCTTGTGCAGAAAGGTTTTATAGCTGAGTGACATGAACGCTGCTCATCAGAACAAGGAGCCGTAGGCAGAGAGACATTCTTGGGAGTTTATTGACAATAGTGAACAGTGTGTACAAGTGTTTAACACCCGTGCCCAGGCTGTGGAGCGGTTCCTGGACTCGTTCCGTCATTTTTGGGCTGGCTGGAGAAGGAAGCGGGGAGGCTTCCCCTCCTTGAGGCTATGGTGGGACATAGGCAAGGCTCACGTCCACTACTTCTGTCATGATTACACGAGGGGGTCGGCAAAGAGGCAGAATTTCAGGGTCGAGGAGTTAGAGAAGGAGGTGCTTGACTTGCAGACATTGCGTCTTACAGAATGACTACGCAGGGGACCTGGAGAATGTATTGCTACATGGGAGATGCCCCTCTCATGGCACAGGGCTGTGATTGTCCTGCTGCCGAAGAAGGGGGATCTCCACCAACTTAAGAACAGACACCCGGTCTCTCTCCTCAGCACGGATTACAAGATCTTTGCCAGGGCAATGTCTTCTTGCCTTGGCACCATGCTGGACTGCATGATCCACCCTGACCAGTCCTACATGGTCACGGGTTGCACAATTTTTGATAACATTCATCTGGTCTGGGACATTATCCACTTTACCCTGAGGACTTGTCCGTCGAACGCCTTCCTGTCTCTTGACCAGGGTGGATCATGAATATTTATTTGGGACTCTGCGAGCATTCGGGTTCGGGATGCATTTTGTCGCCCGGATCCGACTTCTGTACACTGCTGCAGAGTGTCAGGTTAAGGTTAACGGGTCCCTGACCGTGCCCCTTCGCTTTGGGAGAGGAGTGCGTCAGGGCTGCCCCCTGTCTGCCCAGTTGTATTCTATCTGTGAGGGGCTTTTCCTGCGCCTCTTGTGGAGGAGGTTGTCGGGATTGGCTCTGTGTGAGCCGGGCATCAGGGTGGTCCTCTCGGCTTACGCCAATTACGTACTCCTTGTGTTCGCTGACCCGGCTGACCTGCGGAGGATGTGTGAGTGCCAGGAGGTCTATGCTGCCGCATCCTCTGTCAGGATCAACTGGAACAAGTGTTCTGGACTCCTGGTTGGTCAGTGGCATATAGGCCCCCTACCCAAGGAGCTCAGGCCTTTCACCTGGAGCAGGACAAGCCTCCTCTACCTGGGGGTCCACCTCTGCCCTGCTGAGGAATCCTGGCCAAGGAACTGGCAGAAGCTGGAGGCCAAAGTCACCACTTGCCTGCAGTGCTGGACAGGACTGCTCCGAGTGCTGTCTTACCGGGGTCGAATTCTGGTTATAAACCAGCTCATTGCCGCCATGTTGTGGTACTGGCTGGTCACTTTAACCCCTACCCCGGATTTTGTCACAAAAATCCAGAGAATGCTCATCAACTTCTTCTGAGACAAAAGGCTGCACTGGGTCACTGCTGAGGTTCTGAATCTCCCACTTAAGGAGGGCTGTCAAGCGCTGGTGTGCCTACGCACCCAGGTGGTGACCTTTCGCCTTCAAGCCTTGCAGCGATACTTTTACGCCAAGCCCCCTCTGAGTTGGTTGCCCTGGTGATGTATTTCTTCCGCCAGGTGCATGGCCTGAATTATGACGCGCATCTCCTGTTTGTAAACATGAGGGGCCTTCGTGGCTCCTTGCAGGCGTTGCCCGTCTTTTATCAGGATCTGATCAAAGTCTGGAACATGGTCACCTCGGGACGCAGCTCTCCGCCATCAGGAGTAGCGGCTATCGTCAGAGATCCGCTACTCAGGAATTCAAACCTCCGTCCCTTTCAGTGGCTGGCGGAGAGGAGGGCTGTGGCTGCCGGGGTGTCCAGGATCGGGGATGTGCTGGGTGGCAGAGGAGTGATCTGGATGCTACCACAGGAGTTGGCGCACCGCGCGTCAGTGGACATTTGGCTCACAGCCAAGGCCATTCATGACCTTCGGACGGTCGTGCTCAGCTCCAACATCACACTGGGTCCGGAGGTGGCGCAGGTGCACGGTGGTCTTCCGTCTGATCGTACCCCTATTTGAACAGAATTCCACATTGGCTCCAAGCCCTGAACCTTCCCTCGGGAACCGGTTCTCCGCAACCTGAGTTGCCATGCAGAAATGCCCTCCAAGGCCTTTAGCACGGAGCGGAGGGGTTTCCTGTATGGGCTGCTGCTGCACACCCTTCACTCCCTTGAACTCACCCATTCCCTGGACACGCCCTGGCGGGCCTTGTTGTCCTCAGGCAGCAGAGGTCCCCATTTCGGGGCCCTCTATGGGGCAGCCTCCCATTTTCCATCTGGGACCTGGGGTGAAGTGTGTTGCACGCAGCAGTCTCATATATCCATAGGATGTGTCAGTTCACGGACTTCCAGGATACCTAAGTCTTTTGTGGCCTTGTGGAGCCTGCGGACCATGTCTATATAGGGTGTTGTAGGCTGCACCTCCTTTTCAGTTATTTTAAAAAAAAACCTTTTACTGTTGTTTTGTTTGCACTTCAGTCCCATGCTCCTGATCTATGGGTACCCAGTGCAGAGGGGGGCCAGGAGGAAGGAGGACCTCCTCATGAACTTGTTCCTGGGCCTGGCCAAGTTAGCCATTAACAGGCAGTGGGCAACTGAGGGGGTCATCTGACCTAACTGTCTGCCCTTCTTCTGCTGCCATGTTCGTGTCCGGATATCCCTGGAGAGGGAGCATGCGGTGTCTGCCGGCACTGTTGGGGACTTCTGTGGTCAGTGGGCACCGCGGGGACTGGGGGGTTTTATTAACCCTGTCAATCACATTTTGGTTTAGTGTTTATTAGTTTCCTTTGCATTTTGTCTTTTGTTTTTGCAGTTTCCCTTTAAGGGGTTGCCTTTTACTTTGTTCCTTGATTTGTTAATTTAGTTTATTTGTTTTGTAACAAAAAGAGTCACATCCTCTTAACTTTCCTAACCCTGCCATTACGTTAGCTCCCTGGCCATCCAAAGAGGAGGTGGAGGCAGCCTGCTGTCTGCTACGCCCTGTCTGTGATGACCTTGGCAGGCATCCTCTGGAAGGCCGACACCTGGCATGCCCCGGCCTGCTTTTGGGGTCTTGCTGTGTGGCACTGGCACCCTCCTCGGCCAGTGGAGCTGGAACTGCTGATGTCACCGGAAGAGGGGATTTGGATGGGCTGAACACTCCCAGAGTCACCTGGATGGTTGGCCCCGGGGGGCACACCTGCTGATCACCCACCCCATGGGTGCCCAAGGGCCCCTACCTGACTCCTTGAGCATAAGGGATAGCTGGAGTGAGATCAAGCTGCCCCACACCCCTCTCACATTGACACTGCTGGAGGCATCAACAATGGATTTGAGCCCGCGGAGTAGTACAGGAACGATGTCCTGGGCCAATGTCTCCATGGCGGCCGCCATCCTGCCAATGCTGACCTCAGTGCATTGACATGCCGACGCTATCGCCTCAGCCTGAAGGCAGAATGACTCTCCCATCATGCCTTGCAATCTGAGGAGTGCAGCGGACATCCCTTCCTGATGTTCCTGAGCTTGTCTTTGCAGCTCCAGCAACTGTGACATGACCGAGTCCAAAGGCTCATCACCTGACTCAGACCCAGCTGATTTCTGCCCTCCAACAATCCTCCGAGTGCCGGGGACCTGGGAAGTCCCTGCCTCCACCTGCTGTGGATCAGAAAGTGCAATGTGCTCACCAGATTGTTTTCCCGAGGCTACTCTAAAACTAGGTCCCAAAGAGGTGTGTGTCTCTGCACTGGTGGAGAGTGTGGGTGAGCACTGTGATGGGACTTCAGGGAGGGTGCCTCCAGATTCCTCTTCAGAGGTTTCTTTGGGGCTTGATTGGAGGCCCTGTGTTGTGGACTCCATCGGCTATTTCCCAAATGTGCCTGCGGAAGCAAGGAGAGATAATTAGTACATGGCAGTGGCCTGTGAAACAGGACACATCACTCACAGCATGGTTGTCTGATGGATGCTGCACTGCTGGAGTCTCACTTGGTAGAACATTGCTGACCTCACCGTCAGCACAGGACCAGTCCAGGTCGTAGACGGCCAGCTGAATTGCTCTGTTTTCAAAGTCCATGAGGACCTTGATTTCAGGTGTTCCTCCACCAGTCTGCAACCTCACCATCTTGTTGTGTGCCAGCTGGACCTGCATGAATAGAGATGGAGAGAGTGTAAGCAGGATGCCTGCCAGGCCAGGTGCCTGGAATGTGTGGATGGTGAGTGGTCCCATGGACGGGATGAGGAGAATGAAGGGGTGTGTGTGAGAATGAATGGTGATGTCCCTTGAACTGGCAGTGAGTGAGGGCCCTGTGGATGTGTGATGGGTTTTTGAGTGTGTGAGTTGAGAGTGATGAGAAGAGTGACTTACCCTGACAGAATGGAGGAGATCATTCATCCTCTTGCGGCACTAGGTGGCTGTCCTCTTTTGAAGGGCATTGGTGTTGGCGCTGACCACCACTGCCACCACCTGTCAAGCCGGATTGGTGATGTTGCTGCCCATCCTGCGTCCAGGGCAAGGGTAGAGGACATCACAGTGAGCCTCTACTGCATCCAAAAGGCACTCGAGGGATGTGTCATTGAACCTGGGGGCTGCAGTCTTTTTGCCTTTCTGGGCCATGTTTCTTGCAACAGGCATGGACTGGAAGCACTGAGAGATGTGCACACGGCAGGACTTTAAATATGGCACCTGGCATGCTGAAGCGGCAAGGTGATGCCCTGGCAGGCGAATGAGAGCCCACCCATAATGGAAACGGCTTGTTTCCCGTGAATGCATAACTAATGTGGCGGGTTTGGGATGATACAGCTTGAAAAACCACCATTGCGGCCAATGGGTAGAATGCCTTTGTCCCCACCCGATACTGCACTTAGTGCAAATCTAGGATGATTCTGCCCTTAACATTTTGCTTTGCTCCTTTATACAGCTGGAGTCATACAACCACAATGCAATATCGAACACAGCATCTTTCATATTATATAATAGCAAAATACTGCAGATACTGACAATCTTAAAATAAAAACAGAAAATGCGGAAAATACTCAGCAAGTCAGGCAGTATCTATGGAAAGAAACAGAGTTAATGTTTCAATTCTCTGTACTCTCCCTTTGGGCTTCCAGACCACAACAGTTTTGACAAAGAAACAGTTCCTGCAGCATCTGCTTCTCTCACAGAATCACAGGACCACAGAATCACACAGTGCAGAAGAGGCCCTTCGGCCCATCGAGTCTGCACCGACACGTGAGAAACACCTCTCCTGGGTGTTGCCTGACCTGCTAAGTATTTCCAGTCTTTTCTAATTTTATCCTACATATTATATTGGTTTCCAGTTCAAATGCACCAACACAATAGTTAAAAATACAACATGCTATATTTTCAAAACTGGTCATTCATGCTGCATATATAAAATCATTTACTGACACAAGAAGTCAATAATGTGTTTTCTTTTATAAATTCAAGAGTTCAGTGTTTATTCTAATATGTATGAAATCAGAATAAAATTCCTGCAAACAATGTCTATGAGGAGCATGGAGATATAAATATTTTTCAATCTTGTGTGTGATTTTTTAAAAAGTCTGTTCGTGATTCCTTAATTGCACCATTATAATCCACTGGTCCCTGGAGTATGCACCTGGAACACTTAGTCGAGATCATAAGAAGTTTCATTGCTTAATAATTACAGAAATTATTATTAGTCATCATAAACCAGGCAAATAATATTTTCTACCTTCCAGGGGAATACACTTCAGAATGAAATTGTTGCAGAATTACATTAAATTTAGCAATGCTACATGTGCAGTTTCTTTAAAGCTATTTAGCAAAAACGCACCAGGGCATACGTGATTTTCATCTGTTAGGAGCATAAGCATTAGGAGGAGGAGTAGACCATATGGCCCTCGAGTCTGATCCTCCATTCAGTACAATCGCGGCTCCAATGCTCCCTGTAAACATTAATTAAAGAATATTATTTTGATTTAATATATAGTGGGAGAAACAGCGAACTATTAAATTAAAAGCAGAAGCATATTTTTGACTTTGTGCACCTGCAATTGTTCTTACTTATACAGAATGCAGGAAATGCCTACTCCACAAATCCCCTGATTCCCCGAGAGATCAAAAACCTGTCTACTTCAATCTTGAACAAGTTCAACCATAGAGCATCCACAACTTTTTGAAGTAAAGAATTCTGAAGATTCACAGCCCTCTGAGTGAAATTTCTCCTCATCTCAGTCCTAAATGACCCCTTATCCTGAGCCTGATCTCCATGTTCTACATTCTCCACGCAAGTGAAACAATCTCTCAGTATCTACCTACCAAGCCCCTTCTGAATCCTGTAGGTTTCAATGAGATCACCTCTTATTCTTTCTAATTTCCAGAGAATATGGGGTCTATTTACTCAGCCACTCATCTGAAGATAACTCTCTCATCCCAGGGAGCAATCTGGTGAACCTTCATTTACTGCCTCCAATGCAATTTATCCTTCCTTAAATATGGAGAGCGAAACAGTGCTCAGCACTCCAGGTGTGGTCTCACCAAAGCACAATACAATTATCACAAATCTTCCTTGTTCTTGTACTCCAGTCCCCTTGCAATAAAAGCCAACATGCATTTGCTTTCCTGATTGCTTGTTGTACCTGCATGCTAACATTGTGTTCCTTATCCAAGCACACTCAAGTCTCTTTGAACAACAGGATGAGAAAGTTTTGTGCCTTTTAAAAATATTCTGCTTTTCTATGCTTACCACCACAACATGAAATAATTTCACACTTCCCCACAATATATTCCACCTGCCATCTTATTACCCTCTAACCTGTCTATGGCCAGGATTTTCTGTGCCTGCTGGTGTCGAGTGTGTTTGGTGGCGTGAGCGGACAAGATGGGAAGAAGGCCAAAAATCGGTTTCATGAGGTCGTGAAACCAGTTTGCGATTATCCGCTCAGCCCATCGATGGCGGGCCACATTCCCCACCATTGGACACTGGGAACCTCATTGTAATACATCAGCATATCATCATAAGGCCAGCCTGCTGGAATCGACCTCCCCACCCACCACTGGATCATCTGTCAACGTCGGCGGGTAAACACGGCGGTGCAGAACATGTCTTGACAAGTGTGACGTGCAGAAATCGGGACTTACCATCAGGGCCTTGCTCACATTGCGGACATCCGAGGACTAGCAAATGCTGGAGTCCGGCACCAACGGCACACTGAAGGAACGTCCATGGCATGCTGGGTGGATTCTCATGGACATGGCTCTGCTGTGAAGCAGCTCACAGAAGTTGGATAGTCACCGTTGATGATCACAAAGGGTGATGGTCGAGAGGGTGGGAGAGGAAGGTTTAGGATGGGCTGGGAGAGGAGGAGGTGTCGGGGGGAGGGTGGGAAGGGGGAATGGAGATGCTGGTGGGGTGCAGTTGGGAAGGGTAAAATGAAGGTCTCAGGAGGTGATGTTGGGAGAGGGGGATGAAGGTGTCAGGGGGTGAGGTTGGGAGGGGTGAATTAAGGTGTCGGGGGGTGAGGTAGTATGGAGAAGGAGGGGGTAATGGGGGAGATGATAGCAACTGGGGAGGTAGGTGTAAGGGGTGGTGGAAGGTCGAAGGGAATGAGTTCAGAGTGGGGAAGGAGTGTGAAGAGGGGAAGGAGTCCAGGGGGAGGAGGGAGAAGTGCAGAGAGGAGAGGAAGTAAGGGTGGAGGAATGAGTCAAGAAGGGGGAAGGAGTAAAGCTTGAGGAAGAAGTGAGGATGTCTGAGGGAGTCAGGAAGGGGAAATGAGTAAGGCTGGAGGAAGGATTTGGGAGGGGGGAAGGACTAAGGGTGGCAGAAGGAGTAACGGTGTCTGAGGGTGTCAAGAAGGGGGAGAGACTAGGTTGGGGTGTGGCGAGCCCAGGGGTTGGGAGGACTAATGAGGGAAGGAGTTCCCAGGGCAGGTGGGGGGCAAGGGGTTCTGGGGGGAAGGGGTCTGGAGGGGTGGTAGTGTCACACAACACGATAGAGGGTATCCTGAATGTAAAGGCAGGACTTTGTCTCCACGACTGTGTGGTGGTCACTCCTACCAATACTGTCATGGATAGATGCATCTGGTGCATGCAGGTTGGTGAGGATGAGGTCAAGTGTGTTTTCCCCTCTTGTTGATACCCTCAGCATTTGCCACACTGCCAGTCTTACAGCTATGTCCATTAGGACTTGGCCAGCTCGGTCAGTAGTGGTGCTACCAAGCCACGCTTGCTGATTGAATTCCCCCACCCAGGGTACCTACTGCACCCTTGCTAGCCTCAGTGTTTCCTCCAAGTGGTGTTCAACATGGAGGAGCAGTGCTTCATCAGCTGAGGGAGGGTGGTACATGGTAATCAGCAGGAGGTTTCCTTGCCCATGTTTGACCTGATGCCATGAAACTTCATGGAGTCCGGAATCGATGTTGAGGACTACCAGGGCAACTCCTTCCCAACTGTATACCACTGTGCCGCCACCTCTGCTGGGTCTGTCCTGCTGGTGGGACAGGACATACCCAGGGATGGTGATGGTGGTGTTTGGGCCATGATTTGTAAGGTATGATTCTGTGAGGATGTCTATGTTAGGCTATTGCTTGACTAGTCTGTGAGACAGCTCTCCCAATTTTGGCACTAGCCCCCAGATGTTAGTAAGGAGAACTTTGTAGGGTTGACAGGGCTGAGATTGCTGTTGTTGTTTCCGGTGCCTAGAACGATGCCGGGTGGTCCGTCCAGTTTCATTCCTTTTTTTGAGACTTTGTAGCAGTTTGATACAACTGAGCGGCTCACTGGGCCCTTTCAGATGGCATTTAAGAGTCAACCACATTGCTGTGGGTTTGGAGTCACATGTAGGCCAGTCCAGGTAAAGGCAGCAGATTTCCTTCCCCAAAGGATATATGGCACGGTGTAGAATATTTGTGTGCTGAGCGAAGCCATGGACAGGATGAGGACACTAACTTGAGAGGGTATGAACCTGATGGAGATGTGAGGGTGTGTGTGAGAGTAAGTGGTGTTGTCGCTTGAGGTGTGAGATCCCTGTGGATGTGTGATGGGTTTGTTTGTGTGTGTGTGTTGAGTGTAATGAGAAGCGTGAATTACTTTGGCTGAATGGATGAGGCCATTCATCCTGTAGCAGCACGGGGTAGCTGTCTGCTTTTGCAGGGCATTGGCGCTGACCACCACTGCCACTGCCTCCCAAGTCAGATTAGTGAAGTTGCTGCCCATCTAATGGCCAAAGCGGGTGTAGAGGACATCATGGCGAGCCTTCATTGCATGATGAAGTGGCGAGATGATGGCGTGGCGGGCGAATGAGACCCCGCCCGCCATGTAAACGGCATGTTTCCCAGGAATGCATAATTAATGCACTGGGTTTGGGACGATACGGCATGCAAAGCTGCCACTGCGGGCCACAGGTAAAACATCATTTTACTTGCCCACTACCGTACTTAGTGCCAATCTGGGACAACTTATATCTCTTTGCAGCCTCTTTGTGTCCTCCTCACATCTTGCATTTCCCCATATATTTGTATCATCAGCAAATTTGGATACATTACACTTGGAATGCTCAATTAAGTAATTAATATGGGTGGTAAATAGCTGAGGCCCCAATGCTGATCCTTTGGCACTCCACTAGTTACAGCCTGCTAACTTGGAAAGTGCCCTGTTTTTCCCATATTCTCTGCTTCCTGTCCGTTAACCAATCCTACATCCATGCTAATATATTACCCCCAACCCCAACTCCATGAGCTCTTACCTTGCTTATTAAGTTTGCGTGTGGCACCTTATTGAGTGCCTTTATCTACCCTGCTAGTTACATCCTCAAAAAACTCTAGTAAATTTATCAAACACAATTTCTCTTTCATAAAACCATGTTGACTCCCTCTGACCATACTATAATTTTCAAGAAAATATTGTTACGGCTTCCTTAATAATAGATTCCAGTGTTTTCCTGACAACTGATGTCAGGCTGACTGACCTGCAGTGGCAGCCTTCCATCTCATAAGACGGTGGTTTGGTGGTCAAGTCAGTGTCAGACATAATTCGCCTGGTGTGGCCCAGGAGTCCCCCTCTGGCATGGCAGTCTCTGCCATATTTGCTGCCGAGGAAGACAGTGAGTTGAGGAGGTGCACAATTTGCTGGCCTCTGTATTTGCTGGGCCCTCTCCTCGGCCAGCTGAGCTTTGTGCTTCTGCTCACCTCTTCCAATGCCCTGCCAAACAGTCAGCCTGCAGAAGTCATGGCTGTCAGTGACTGTCTCCCAGTTGTCATTGGCCTGTAGTTACCTGTTTTCTCTCTCCCTCCTTTCTTGAATAGTGGCGTTACATTTGCTAACTTCCAATCCACTTGAACCATTCTCCAATCTAGGGCATTTTGAACAATCATAAATTATGCATTCACTATCTCTCCAACTATCTCTTTTAGAACCCCAGGATGTAAATCATCAGGCCCAAGGGATTTGTCAGCTTTTGGTCCCTTAAGTTTCTCCAATGCTTTTCCTCAACTTTGTGCTCCTCACTCTTATTAGCTCTTTAGTTACCCTTTATTTATTCTATGTAATTGTGTCTCCTACTGTGAAGGCAGACATAAAATATTTGTTCAATGTCTCTGCCCTTTCCTCATTCCCCATGATAATTCTTTCTATTTCTGCCATTAACAGATCAATGTTTATTTTAGTTACTCCCCTTTATATAAACTTGCAAAGGCTCTTACAATCTACTTCTCTATTCCTGGTAAGTTTGCTCTCATATTCTATTTTTTCCCCTTTCATCTACCTATTGGTCACTCTTTGCTAGTGTCTAAAACTCTCCCAACCCTCAGGCCTGGTGCTATTCTTTGCAACATTCCAAGCCTTTTCATTGAATATAATACTCTCCTTCACTTCCTAGAAAGCCAAAGGTGGCTCTTTCTCACTGAGCTTTTTTTTAAAATAGAACGTATTTTATTGTAGAGCCCTAGCTCTACAACTGTTGAAAAGCCACCCCCACTTTACAGCTAGTCTGGTAATTAGACAACTGCCTGAGCAAGTGATGTGGTGCTACTTGTGAAGTCTGATGCTGATGGCCACGAGTACAGCATGAAGCAAGGTAGGCAAACAAATCTCAAAGTCTCGAATGAAGTACTTGCATCCCCATCTATCTGCTGCCTTTGTCCTTCTAGATGGGAGCGGTCATTAGTTTGGAAGGTGCTGCCTAAGGAACAGAGGGGAAGTGAAAAAGGATATAAGAAAGACAAAGAAAGTGCATGAAAAGAGACTGGCCACTAACTTAAAAGGGAATCCAAAAATCTTCCACAGGAATAAAAGTAGTAAAAGGACAGTAAGGGTGGGGGTGGGGTGGCGGTGGAGCTGACCAGGGGCCATAAAGGGGATCTACACATGGAGACAGAGGTCATGGCTGAGGTGCTAACTGTTTACTTTTTATCTGTTTTTACGAAGGGAGGACATACAGTCAAAGTCATAGTGAGAAAAGAAGTAGCTGAGATACTGGGTAGGCTAAAAATTGATAATGAGTAGATATTGGAAACGCTGGCTGTACTTAAAGTTGATAAGTCACCAAGACCCAATGGGATGCATTGAGTTTGCTAAGGGATAAAGTGCCACATCATAGGCCTGCCAGCAAAGTTGAGGCCCATGTAATAAAAGAGACAATGGCAGCATGGATAAAAAATTGTCTCAGTGTCAGGAAACAGAGGGTAGCTGTGAACAATTGTTTAAAAGACTGGAGGAAGGTATACAGTGTGGTTCCTCAGGCACGATGGATCACTGCTTTTATTGATCTTTATTAATAAGCTACTCCTGAGTGTACAGAACATAATTTCAAAATTTACAGGTGACACAAAACTTGGAATTATTGTGAACTGTGAGAAGGATAGTGATAGACTTCAAGAGGACATAGACAGACTGGTGGAATGAGCAGACACATGACAGATAAAATTTAATGAAGATAAGTTTGAAATGATACATTTTGGTAGGAAAATGACGAGAGGAAATTTAAAGCAAAGAGTATAATTCTAAAGGAAGCACACAAAGAAATCCCTGGGGGTACATGTACATAAATCATTGAAATAGATTTCTGTTTGCCTCTTCTACATCCTTCACCTTCTTTGCTATTTCCTTTTTCATGTTTGATCAGGTATCCACTGCCACTTTTCCTTCCTTAGCAATTGTCTCCAGCTTCAACTTATTCCATGTGCACTTCCAATTGAAATTCCACCCTACGTGCTATGATTAGATATCTCAATGACATCCTGAACTTCTCAAACCGCTGTTCTAGCCAAATCCTAAGATGCACACACAATGCCATGCGCTGTTGCATACACACTCTCAAACTGTCCCTTAAGCAACACTGACTCGTTCTTTCTCAAAGCTGTCCTTGTCCGTAGTTTCATTTCATCCTTCGCCTCTTTCGGTACTTTGACAAAAATCTTTTGATTTTCTTTTCAGGTGTGAAGGATCACAAGCTTCATCAACTCATGGATGCCAACACCACTCCGGACTCTTCCTCCTCTTCCCTTCTCTTCAACCCTATCTCTTCCTTGAATCTCACCCTTTGCTGGGTATTCATGATACCTGCTGACCTTTCCTTCACTGACTCTGGATGCCATGTCCTCAGCAAAGACATCAGCTTAATCCTCTTACATCCCTACCTCAATGAATTTTGAGTTCGACATGAGGCTGACCTCTTCTTCCATTACCTCTGCCTTCGGTGCTTACTTCTATGACCAGGAATCTTCCCCATGCTTAACAGATCTGTCCACCTGTCTCCAACATTTTCACTCCATCAGGACCTCTCCATTTGGCCTCTTAGCTTCTAGATCTTTTCATTTGCTCCACTGTGGTATTGGTCATTCTCAATTTCTCTGCTGCTCCCACTCACTCTAACTTCTGTCCCTCTGAACTTGCTGCACGTTGTTCTCTCAGGTCCAACATTAACATCATCAACAATAACCTTCATCCAGATAGGCCGAGTGGATGATCCATCCCGGCCTTCTCCGGAGATCCCCAGCATCACAGATGCCAGTCTTCAGCCAATTCAATTCACTCCACATGATATCAAGAAATGGCTGAAGGCACTGGACACCGCAAAGGCTATGGGCCCTGGCAAAATTGCGGCAATAGTACTGAAGACTTGTGGTCCAGACCTTTCCACTTCCCTAGCCAAACTGTTCCAGTATAGCTACAACACAGACATCTACCCAGCAATGTGGAAAATTTCCAAGGTATGTCATGCACCCAAAAAGGAGGATAAATTCAACCCGGTCGACTACAGCCCCAGCAGTCTACTCTCGATCACCAGTAAAGTAATGGAAGGGGTCATTAACAGTGTTATCGAGCGCCACTTGCTTAACAATAACCTGCTCACTGACACTCAGTTTGGGTTCTGCCAGGATCACTCAGCTCCTGAGCGAACCAGTTTCACTGAATGACATCCTTCACATGAGGATTCCCAATCTCCACTCTCCAGGACCTCACCTTGGAATCTTCTCCCAAACCAACACTTTTTCTCAGATGCCTTCCACAAGAGTTCACCTCCAGGGTTTCGAATTCTCCTTCTGATGTTCCTCTTCCCTGGGTCACCACATGCATTCAAGTTGTCTTCCATGCACTCTCTCTCGCCAACTCAGCGTTAACAGTACACCACTGCTTCACATGCCCATAGAAAAGAATTACAGACCTTCAGTTGTCTTTTTGAACCTTCTTGCTTTTTGCCAGCTGTTCTCACTTTAAATCTGAAGTTGCAGCCGTTCTCTCTGACCCTCACTCTTAACTTCACTTAACAGAGCCTTTTCCCAGGCTCCTGTCCTTCCTTTAACTACAATGTCTCCTTTGGACTTTCTCTTCTTCCATTCTCCTGGACTTTTAGGGTTTTTCTTAGTTTGGGACTTGCTATCTGTCCCTTTTTAGGCTGCTTCTGCTTCACAGCTGCCTTCAAACCAATTGAACTCAAACAGCTTCCAAAACAAACTACTACCTTTTTCCTTTTGTGTGTGTGTCTGTGGGAGGAACCAGCTGAACTGGCCCCCTGTTGCTAGGCAACAGCGCTGTTCTTCCTTCTCTTGTGTATTTACTTTCACTTTATAGAGATCATAAACGTCTCATTAGAAATGCAAGCAGCCTTTCAAAGTGAAACTAAAACTCCATTTGACCTTTCTTAACACAGATACAGGAACACAAATCAAACTTAAATTTTAAAGCTAGAACTCATTCCTAACACCCACAAATATAAACATACCATACTTAAACAATCTCTATTTCCTAACAATGCATTGCATATTGAAATCAATTCTTTCTTTAGTTTGAAATGTGCCAACAGGGCCAACAAATGTGGTAAACTGCTTAACTGCCATAAAAGCCTGTTGTGGTGGGGCTTGCCAAGTCCACCTGTGTTTTTTTTCTTTAGTAGCCCATATAATGGAGCCAGTACTGTCGACAATTTTGGGAGAAAATAACCATCCTAATTAACCATTCCCAAGAAGGACTTGGATTCTGTGACATTTTTTGGGGCTGGTGCTTCACAAATAGCTCTCACCTTGTGTTCTACTGGGTGAATGCCCTGTGAGTTGACCCTATCACCCAGGTAAATCACTTCTTTAGCTTCAAAGATACATTTTTTCCCCTTTCATGCATATTCCGGCTTGTGAGAAATGCTCCAATACCTCTTCCAGGTTAGCTAGGTGTTCTTCATCAGTTAGTCCAGTTACTAGGACATCATTAAAATATACCACCGCATGGGATAGACCTTGGAGAAAATTTTCCATAGTCTGTTGGAAAGTGGCAGAAGCCGATGAGACTCCGAAGGGTAGCCTGGTATACTGGGATAACCCCCTATGTGTGTTGATGGTCACAAAATCCCAGGAGGTCTTTTCTAGCTCGACTTGCTGGTAAGTGTGGCTCATGTCGAGTTTCGTATATGCAGTTCCCCCTGCCAGCTTGGAGTACAATTCATCTATTTTTGGTATAGGATGCCTATCAAGTCTGGCTACCTTGTTAACGGTCAACTTGTAGTCCCTGCATATTCGTACACTCTGATCAGGCTTTAGTACTGGAACTATGTGCACTGCCCATTCGGAAAACTGTACAGGTTGTAAGACTCACAACCTTTCCAGCCTGACCAATTCAATATCCACCTTTTCTCGTAATGCATAGGGGACAGGCCTCACCTTCAAATATCTGGGGGTTGCTCTGGAATCCATGTGGATTTTAGTTTGCAGCCCTTGAATCTTCCCGAGTTCTTCCCAGAATACTGGGGCATATTTCTGTAATAATTCTTGAAGATCTTTCATTCTGAGTTGAAAAATCTCAGTCCACTCCAACTTTATTTCCTTAAGTCCAAATAGAGTTGGACTCTCTCCTGCTACCACTATCAGGGGTAGGTTAGCAGGCTGGCTTCCATATTGTACTGGAACCTTGAATATACCCTTTACTCATATGTTTTCGCCAGTATAGGAACCTCAAATTTAATTTAAAACACTGCGTTGTTACTGAGCGTTTCATTGAAAGTGGTCTTTCACTAGATTTACCAACTTATCAAAGCCCTTGGAATCTGGGGTGTTGGGTGCTGACAGACTATGAATTAGGCCGTATGTTTTACTGCCACATGTTGACAAGAGGATTGCCCGCCTCTCTCCTCCTGGATATATTGTTGGTCAAAAAGAAAAACAATATAATGTGACCAGTCATCAGTGGTCTGATCAAATGGTTCGATGCAGCCAAATTGTGGCATACTGGAGGGTGATGGCTTCGATGATTATAGTGAGGGCTTACAATTGTAAGGTACTTAAAATTGCCCTGCAGGCGCGGCAGGTTCACTACAGTTGAGTTTTTGCGGCTTTCCCTGGAGTTGTTGAATGGTCGTGCTTTATCCTCATCGTCAGTTGTTATGTTTTACTTTGGGGTCACTTTGCTCATGACCCAATTACAAACCAGTTACACGGTTATCTGTTGGCAGGTGAGTCGATTACAAAGTACTGCAGACGCAGAGACCAATATAAAATGAAGCACATGCTATTTATTTACACAGACAACAGAGCACTAACCTGATGTGTGCTTCCCCAACCAGACCCTACTCTAGACTAACATTAACATAGTAGCCCGTGCTACACAGCTATTGGGTCTTACAGTCACATGGTCAATCTACTCACATTCTCTTAAAAGTGTATTACACCTCAGATTACCACACTGCCTTCATCTTCTTTAATGTGTTTTTTGTGCTTTCTTTTGCTGGTTTGTTTCTTTCTTTATCCTTTCATACTGCCTTCAGATGACTGCTATATATTAATGCCTCATTTGGACACAACCTTTGTTTCATTTCTATATCCACATCCGCTCTCTTTGACTTTTGTTAGTTAATCTCTCCTTGGCTAAGATTGTTGATGGGATGAGGTGCAATTAAATGTTCTCCTCAAACTTTCCAAATAGCCCTCCACCCTATCATAGGTCGTCCTTTTGTCCTTCCTGTCCCTTACACCCCCACGGCCCCATACTGGCTTATATTTCTATCTTTCTTCAGTTCCGATAAAAGGCAATCGACCTGAAACATTACTCTGTTTCACTCTATAGATGCTGCCTGACCTGCTGAGTATTTCCAGCACCTTTTATTTTTATTTCAGTTTTCCAGCATCTGCAATATATTGCTTTTGTTGTAAGTGGCAGAGTAGGTTGAGAAAGTGGTTAACAAAGCATACAGGACTCTGGGCTTTATAATAGAGACATAGTAGAAAAGAAAGGAGGTTATAAAGACTTTTATAAAACACAGTTTTGGCCTCAAATGGAGTACAGTATTGTGTCTAATTCTGGGCATGGCACCATAGGAAGGATCTAAAGGCTTTATAGATGGTGCAGAAAAGATTTACAAGAATGGTTCGAAGGATGGGGACCTTCAGTTACATGGATAGACTGGAGAATCTGTGTTTGTTCTCCTTAGAAAAGATAAGGTTGAGAGGGGATTTGATTGAAGTGTTCAAACCCATGAGAGTCCTGGGCAGAGTAGATAGGGAGAAACTCTTCTCATTGACAAAAGTGTCGAGAGATAGGGGACATCAACCTAAGCTGATTGGCAAAAGAAAGAACAGTAGCATGAGGAAAAACATTTTTTTTACTCAGCGAATGTTTAGGAACTGGAATGCACTACCTGACAGTATGGCAGAGTCAGATTTAGTCACAGCTTTCAAAAGAAAATTGAATAAGCATCTGAAGAGAAAAAAATATTGCAGGGCTATGGGGAAAGGGCAGGGGACCGGGACTAGGTGAGTGACTCTTGCAGAGAGTCAGCATGAACTCGACAGGCCAAATTGGTTCTTTCTGAGCAGTGACCTCGATGATTCTGTAAACATGTAGTTATTGTTTCCAAATACATTTGTATTTTTGTTCACCACTGCAGATACAAACTCCATTGGAAGCACATTGTTGCAGATGAAATTTGTGCATATAGCAACTTTGAAGGGATGGGGGCAATTAAAGGCAATTTAATTGCCCACATCCCTTTTAACTTGTTTTAACACAAATTTCATCTGCAGCCAATAGGCAATCGATGGAGTCATAAGGAGGATGGGCCAAAAACATTTGGAAAGTTTGAGGAGAACATTAAATGGCATCTCATCCCATCAATGATCTTAGCCAAGTTTGAAGGGAATGTGATTAAGAAGTGGCTATTCAAGATGAAGGGAAAGGGACCCCTAGATGCAAGCAGGAATCTGCAGACAAGTGACAGGCCAGCTCTGCACTTGACCTCATCTTTGATGGCTGCTGAAGTTGAGTTGTTGCTACATCAGATCCTTGCAAGGAAATTATTTCTTCTACTGTTTTTCTTTTCCATTGATTGAAAACAGTGTAAGAGGAGAGGCAGTCGGGAGTCTGAAAGCAGCACGAGAAGAAAGGCGGCCGGGAGCTTGAAAACAGTGCAAGAGGAGAGGCAATTGGGAGATTGAAAACCGCATGAAGGAGAGGCAATTGGGAGATTGAAACAGCATGAGAGGAGAGGCAATTGGGAGATTGAAACAGCATGAGAGGAGAGGCAATTGGGAGATTGAAACAGCATGAGAGGAGAGGCAGTTGGGAGATTGAAAACAGCATGAGAGGAGAGGCAGTTGGGAGATTGAAAACAGCATGAGAGGAGAGGCAGTTGGGAGATTGAAAACAGCATGAGAGGAGAGGCAATTGGGAGATTGAAACAGCATGAGAGGAGAGGCAATTGGGAGATTGAAACAGCGTGAGAGGATAGGCAGTCAGGAGTCTGAAAACAGTGTGAACTAACCAATAGTGACATCACAGCAAAGAAGCAATTTGATTGGTTGGTGAAGGATCTAGCTGTTTGGTGAGTATCTGGTATGTATTGAATAAATGGTTAAAGTTTATACTGTCCCTGGAGTTTTAAATATTATCGGCACTGTACTTTTGTAAGTTGATAGTAAGTTGACTGGCCAGTAAATGCTTAGTGTTAGGGACAGTGTGTTAATAGCAAGCTTAGGACACAGGAGTTAAGGTTGATCTATAAATAAAATAGAACTAAAACTACTTTAATTATTTTATTTTAATTTTAAACAGCTAAAACATATACCTGTGCAGTTAAGAAATGTGTCACTTTTAGTTGTCAATGGTACTAGCAGTTAATAAGCACAGTAAATTGTAGCATACATAAGAATTACTCTAAGTTAATTAAGAAAGTAATTAAAGTAAATTAACTAACTAATATAAGTAACAATGGCAGGGCAGTTGTTATGTTGCAGTTGTGGTACATGGGAGCTTTTGGACGCCAAGGCGATCCATGATAAATATGTCTGCAGAAAGTGTAAACAGCCAGAGGATTTCCGGATCAGGATTATTTGATCAGAAAGCTGAACTGCAGACACTGCGGAACTTAAGGGAGGGGGAGAAATACCTGGACACTTTGTTCCAGAAGATGGTCACACCTCTTAGAATAGGGTCATCTATTTCGGTCAGCAGTGAGGGACAGGAAGATGTGACCATGAGTGAGGCAGGTAAAGGGACTGAGCAGACAGTAGGGGAGGATCCTCAGACAATGCAATTGTCAAACAGGTTTGAAGCGCTCACAACCTGTGTGGACAAAAGCAAATCTACAAGGTGGATGAGCAGGCTGGCCATGGCACCATGCAACAGGAAATCATTCAAGTGGGGGTAGCAAACAGGAATGTAGCGGTAGTAAGGGACAGTATAGTGAGGGGGATTGACAATGTTTTCTGCAGCAAAGAACGAGAGTCCAGAAGGCTGTGTTGTCAGGGTTTGGGACGCGTGCACTGGGCTGGAGAGGAACTTATAGTTGCAGGGGGAGGGTCCAGCTGTTGTGTGGTTAATATTTGTACCAATGACATAGGTAGGGCAACAAAAGAGGTTCTGCACAGTCAGTATGAGAAGCCAGGTAACAAATTAAGAAGCAGAACTTCAAAGGTAATAATCTTTGTATTATCATCTGAGTCATGTACAAATTAGCATAGGGCAAATAAGATTAGAGAGATGAATGTGTGGCTTCAAGCCTGGTGTGGGTGAAGTGAGTTCCGGTTTGTGGGAAAGTGGGGGCTGTACCGTTGGGATGGTCTCCACCTGAACCATGCTGGGACAAGTGTTCTTGCAAATCACATAACTAGGGAAGTAGAAATAGTTTTAAACTAAATCATGGCAGCAAGAGATCAGGGGCAGAATTTTTCACTCAGCGGGCGGGTGGGTGGGCGCATGCCCGACCCACTCGAGCGTGAAATGACATGTGTTGATGTCAGTCCATTGTGCCGACGTTAACATGCACTCTCACAATATTTCACTAGGCAGGCACGTGAGTGAGATGGAGGCGCGCCTGCCATTAATTAAGAGGCCAGTTAAGCCCTTGACACACCAATTGCCCCTGAGTTTACGTAGCCTGTGCAAATTTTCGGCCGTTGCATGGGCAAAACAGGCAGGCGGCAGGCCACAATTTGCAAAAACTCATCCACAGGTGGGCTAAGAAGGGTCAGCAGCATTGTCAATATGAGTTGTGAGCAGTTTTGGAGATCGTGTGCTGCTGGTTGACTTTGTGAGCTGGACAGCTTCATCTCACTTGAGAGCTGCATTTTGAGCATTTCTAGGCTTCATTTCAGGACTCATTGGTGTCTTCCAGGCCCCCGGAAGATTCAGACCGTGTGGACCCTTCCAGGTATCAGACACCCTTCCATAACCCTGGGATTGGGGATTGTGGTCTCCACTGGAGGCACCTCCTCCTCTGAGGAAGAGAGGGGCAGAAGGGAGAGGAGGCCAGGTGCCCCAGTGCGGCTTCCAGGGGAGTGACCTGTCGGAGGAGAGGTGCAGGCACAAGGGAGGTGGGGCCAGCTGGAAGTCCAAGGCAGAAGGTGCTACAGAAGACACTACTATCCTGCTGCCAGGGTTTACAGGTGGCGATGCAGCTACCGTAATATATCCAAGGTGCAATGCCAAAGAAGGCTCTGTCTCTCAAGAGAGACCGTCAACTCTATTTTTCAGAGGACCAGGCCTGAGATCAGCTCCAACTGTGCGGGTGGACACCCGATGTCAGTGGCTCTGAAGGCCACAGTGGTCCTCAACTTCTATGCCTCTGTCTTTTTCTAGGAGTTGGTGGGGGATCTGTATGGAGTCTCACAATCAGCTGTCCACAGTTGTGTAAAACTGGTGACAGACACTCTGTTCAGGCATACATTGACTTTCATTCTTTACGGCATGGATAAAGCAAGCCAGGCCGAGCAAGCCACAGGCTTTGCAGCCATTGCTGGCTTCCCCCGCGTCCAGGGTGCAATAGATGCACACATGTGGCCATCAAGGCGCCAGCGGGTGAGCCCGGTGCCTTCATCAACAGGAAGAGATTCCACTCCATGAATGTGCAGATAGTGTGTGATCACAAGCTGCAGATTCTGCAAGTCTGTGCAAGGTACCCAGGCAGCTCCCATGACGCTTACATCCTCAGACACTCCCAGGTGCCGAGGCTCTTCAGTGCTCCAGCCCGGCTGGATGGATGGCTGCTGGGTGGTAAGGGCTATCCCCTCAAAAGGTGGCTCATGACACCTCTCCGCTACCCAAGAACAGATGCTGAGCAGCGGTACAAAAGGAGCCACACCTCCACAAGGGTGATGGTAAAGAGAATCATAGGTCTTCTCAAGATGCGCTTCTGATGCCTGGACCGTTCAGGGGGCGCGCTGCAATACCCCCCAGATCGTGTGTCGCTGATAGTGGTTGCATCCTGTGCTCTCCACAATCTGGCACTGGCAAGGGGGGACCCAGTGGAGGAAGAGGATGTTGACACAGCTGCACAGGCCACAGATGATGAGTCCAGTAGTGAGTCCGAGAATGAGCACAGTGAGGAGCAACCTGAGGGCATAGACGCTGACCTTGGTAACCTCCAGGGAAGCAGGGACACCCGGGACACTAGCCTACCAAATAAGAACCACCACCACATGCCAGGGCTGCAGCCTTCATACTCAATCCCAGAGAGGGACATTTCCTTGGCCACCAACATACACTCTGTGTCTGTGCAATAAATTTTCAGGAGACACACGTCCATCATTACATAAAGGCCTACCCTGCACCTACAGAACAAATGAAGCACACAGAGGCCAATAGCACAAAATAACATCTCATTTGATTGTGAATGTGAAACAGCTGAAATTAACATAAGCCGATGCTCTTAATCACAGCATTAAAAAAGTTAAAGCAAAATGGGGGAACAAAATATTTCACCCGTGATAAGACTGTCCTGTGCTTAAGGTGCTTTATATTTACGCTTGCGGGTGCTATGTCTAGGTTCTCCTCCCTCTCCGGCACCGGCATTGGAGACAGCTTTCTCACTCTGCTGTCTTGTTGCCCTTGATGACCTTTGCGGTCCTCTTATGGCCCATGGAGTCTGTGAAGGCCCCGCCTGGGAGGGAGCAGCCAATACCACGACTGGCATCTCCTCATCGGATGTCACGGTCACTGGCAGAGGGGCAGAGGAGCAGCTGCTATCATCCAGAGTGCCCTGAGAGGAGCCCGCAGGGATGACTGGCAGCTTGTGTGCCAACATGAGGTCACTTTGGTCCTCCCTGCTCATCATTGATGGATGGGCACCTAGCTGGGATACTGGGTGCCCAATCCATCTCCCACACTGACACTGATCAGCTGAGATCAATGCTGGTGTGAGGGCTTGTAGGTCCGAGTGCATCCCCAGGAACCCCTGATTTTGTCCCTGGAGCAGCTTCTCCATGAGAGCCACCATTCTATCCATGGAGGAGGCAGTGCGCTCAGCCATGAGGGTCAACGCAGTGTTATGCTCCGCAGGGACTCCTCCCAAATGGAGACCATGGCCTGCTCACCCTCATGTATCTCCGCCAGATCCTCCCGCACACCCTGCTGGACTTCCAGCAGCTGCTGCCTCAGAGATGACTCCAGTGGCCCATCATCAGCCATTGACTGAGCATCGTCCAAGTCTCCAGCAGTCCTCTGACTGCCGACGCCCTGGGTACTCTCTGCATCCACCTGCACCTCAAGCTAGTGTGAAGTGTCCTCACCAATGTGCACCGAGATACTATACTGCAATCTTATGCCCAGCTAGGTGCTGGTATCTACGCTGGTGCCTGCTTGACAGAGAGTGTGTGACGCAGGTGCCTGCTGAGCATGGTGGTCCTCCAGGGTCAGGAGTGGGCCTTGAGGGTCCTCATTGTGAGCACCTGCTGGTGAGCCTAAAAGGGAGAAGAAGGACATGTTATTAGTTTCAGTCAAGCCAGGCACCCTGGTGAGACAACAGATATCTGCGTCATGGTGCCCTCGTCTTTCCATTATCCAGTTTTGAGGCTCACATCAATAGAGACTACACTACATGATTGCAATAACCATCATTCTCACCTCTGTGCACTGTACTCTTACCTTAGTCTGACACCTCAACCTCTCTGCGGCCGGTTGACTGAGGTGCATGGCGCCTCTCCAGTTCATAGCATGCCATGATTGGAAGGTGTGGGGGTCCCCCACCAGTCTGCGACCTCTCAATATTATTATGGGATGTCTTCTCCTGAAAGGTTAGAGGAGCATTGATTGGCCCACTCAGTACCTGCATTGTCATTGCAGATGGGCCAACCCCAGCTGAAGAGCACCCGGCAGGCCTTTGAGCCACAAAGCACTCAGTCCAAGCAGCTAGGGCTCACCCTCTTGGCCAACTCCAGCATCATTGACAGTTGCCAGCACCACTTTAACACCCCACAGGCCCACGAGAAGATGGCCAGCCCTTAACTGTTCTGCACACTGACTCATGCCAATACAATACTCACCCTTCCCGATCGCAGGAGATCATTAAAGCACTTCCAGCACTGCACCCATGTGCGCCTCCGCACATCGTGGCTGCTGACCCTGGATGCCATCTCCTCCCAGGCCTTTTTGGTGAGGCGCAGGGGCCTCATCCTCCTCCTCCTGTCTCTGGGTACAAGGGTTTCCCTCCTGGCTGTCACCTCCTCCAGGAGGGCAGAGAGGCACTCATCGGAGAGATGCCGGGCCCACGGCCCTGCCAACCTGCCCTCCCACCTGCTGCGTCCAACCGCACTGGAATCCATCCAGACTTCAGCATCCTTCTATGGCAGCCTTCCAGGGGCTGCCTGGGCCACTTCTGAATTGGCCACGGGGTCGCCATTAGACCCGACGGACATCATGCCCCCGCCCGCCCCTTCTGGGAACTTCCCCAGCCGCCTTTCACGCTGGGTGGGCCTTAATTTGCCCACTAGCATTAAATTGTGGTGCCGTGCCGATCACGGACAGCGGTCGGCTTTCTGGCCGTCCCCGCCTACCCCCACCGAGCCCGCCCGCCAAGGGAAAAATCCTGCCCCAAATGTGGGAAGATGTGGTAAATTAAAGAGTAGAGACAAGTTAAGAGAGGAAGGTATTAATTTGGGGAATGATGAACAGACCATGACAAAAAAAAGACAGAGAACACAAGTCAAAGAGTAAACCAATAAATAAGGCTAGAGGCTGCAAAAATAATATAAGGACAAAAAAACTGAGGCTCCGTATCTGAATGCACATAGCATTCAAAACAAAACAGATGAATTAATAGTGCAAATAGAGATAAATAAGCACGATCTAATAGCCACAGAGACATGGCTACAGGATGGGACAGATTGGGACCTGAACATTGAAGGGTATGTGACTTTTAGGAAGAATAGGAAGCTAGGAAAAGGTGGAGGGATGACTCTGTTAATTAAATACAAAATTAACACAATAGAGAGGGATTACCTAAGTGCAGGAAACCAGGATATAGGAGGAGTTTGAGTGGAGATGAGAAATGATATAGGCAAGAAGACACTTGTGGGGATGGTGTACAGACCCCTAACAGTAATCACACGGGGTATCAAAGGAGAAATAGTGCGAGTTGTCAGAAAGGTACGGTGATTATCATGGGGGGTTATAATCTACATATAGACCAAAACAAACAGGTGGTCAAAGGTAGCATAGATAACAAATTCACAGAATGTTTTAGGGATAATTTCTCAGAACAGCACATTCTGGAGCCAATCAGGGAGCAGGCTACACTGGGCCTGACAATGTGCAATGAGGTAGGATTAATTAATGACCTCATAGTGAAGGCGCCCCTTGGTAGCAGTGATCATAACATGATTGAATTTTATATTCAGTTTGAGGGAGAAAAGACTGGATCTAACACTAATATTTTAAACTTAAATAAGGGCAATCAAGAGGGCATGAAAGCAGAACTAGTGAAAGTGAACTCGCAATTTAGGTTAAGGGACAGGCCATTAGAGATCCAGTGGCAGACATTTAAAGAGATATTTCAGGATACACCAAATAGATATATTCCAACAAGAAAGAAAAACCCCAAGGGGAGAATCCACCATCTGTTGGTAACTAAAAACGTTAAAGTTAGTATTGAATTTAAAGAAAAAAGAATATAATTGTGCAAAGATGGGTGGCAAGTCAGAAGACTAGACAGGATATAAAAAACAGCAAAGAATGACTGAAAGATTAATAAGGAGGGAAAAGTTAGAGTACGAGAGAAAGCTAGCTAGAAATACAGGAGAGAATTTTTAGCTCGTCAGACGGGTGCCCGCCCGACCCGACCATGCATAAAATGATGCGCGATGTTGTTGGGCGAGCGTCCTGCCGTCATTGTGCACTCGCGCAATATTTTGGTTGGTGGGTGTGGGCCCGAGTCGGCAGCGCGTCCGCCAACAATCAAAAGGCCTACTAAGGCCATTAAAAAGGTAATTGAAATAAATGTTTCACTGCCCATCCAACCTTACGGTTGGTGGGCAGGTGAAAAGGCCAAGTGGCCTTTACATTTTTCAAGATACCTCATCCACCGGCGGGATGAGGTTTCCAAAAGCAAATAAAAATAAAATAAAAATGTTAACATTTCATTCATAACATGTCCCTGCTCATGTGACAGAGGCACAATAAAAACAGAGACAGAGTCACATGAGGGGACATGTTTTATTTTATTTTTAATGTTTTGAACTGTTCATCTCCCTGAGGCAGCTCTGTGCCTCAGGGAGCTTTTCCAGCGTGCACCTGCGCGCATGCTTGAAGGTCACATTCACCCTCCTCCCTCCCCACCGGCCCCCCACACAGGCAGCGCTGAGCACTGCCACTTGCGTTCACGCTGGGCAGGCTTTAATTGGCCCGCCAGCGTGAAATCGCGGTCCGGCCCCGATCATGGGTGGCGGTCGGCTTCACGACTGCCCCCACCGAGCCCGCCCGGTGAGGGAAAAATCGCCTCCATAAAGACAGACAGTAAGAGTTTCTATAGATATTTGAAAAAAAGAAAAGAGTTAACAAAGTGAGCATTCGTCCTATAGAAAGTAAACCTGGGCAATTAATAATGGAAAGTGAGGAGATGGCAGATGAATTGAATAGGTATTTTGCGACGCAGAGTGACGCCAAAAGCATGGGTCATACAGGCTGAGGTTATCCGTGAAGGCCCTGCCTTCTCAACCTCACCCCTCACCTGAGGTATGGTGACTCACAGGTTACCTCACCACCAGTCTTCTCTGTAAAATGATTGAGCAGCCTTTGGTCCTCTGGGACTATGGTGACTTTCACTTTTCATTTCACAAGTAACTTCCCAGAAATAGATGTAAATCAGGAATTGGAAGGTGGGGAGGAACTCAAAAAAATTACAATCACCAGGGAAATGGTGCTTAGCAAATTGTTGGAACTGTAGATTGACAAGATCCAGGTTCCTGATGGATTTAATCCTAGGGTCTTAAAAGAAGTGGCTAGTGAGATAGTTGATGCAATGGTTTCAATTTTCCAAAATTCACTAGATTTGGGGAAGGTTCCATTAGAGTGGAAAATAGCTAATGTAACTCCTTTATTCAAAAAAAGAGAGAGACAGAAAGCAGGACCTATCGGCCAGTTAGCTTAACATCTGTCATTGGGAAGATGTTATAAGCTATTATTAAAGACGTTATAACAGTGGACTTAGATAAATTCAAAGTAATCAGGCACAATCAACATGGCTTTGTGAAAGGAAAATCATGTTTAACCAACTTATTGGAATTCTTTGAAGAAATAACGGGCTGCGGATAAACAGGAACCGGTGGATGTGCTGTACTTAGATTTTCAGAAGGCATTTGGTAAGTTGCCTCATCAACGGTTATTGTGGAAAATAAAAGCTCATGGTGTAGGAGGTAATATATTAACATGGATAGAAGATTGGCTAGTGAACAGGAAACAGAGAGTAGGCATAAATGGCTCATTTCCTGGTTGGCAGGATGTGACGAGTGGTGTGCCACAGGGATCAGTGCTGGAGCCTCAATTCTTTACAATTTGTATAAATGATTTGGATGAAGGGACCAATGGTATGGCTGCTAAATTTGCTGATGACACAAAGATAGGTAGGAAAGTAAGTTGTGAAATGGACATAAGGAGGCTACAAAAGGAAATAAATGGGTTAGATGAGTAGGCAAAGTTCTGGCAAATGGAGTATAATGTAGGAAAATGTAAGGCTGTCCATTTTGGCAGGGCGAATAAAAAAAGCATATTATCTAATGTTGAGAGATCACAGAGCTCTGAGATGCAGAGGGACCTGGGTGTCCTAGTGCATGGGCAGGTTTTTCCGGTCAGTAAGCGGGGTCAGGGCCTGCTCGCCGATGCTGGGATATGTCGGGCTTGCTTCCCGATGTCACCCCGCCTATTAAGGTCATTAAAAAACTAATTAACATGATTGATGGACCTGCCCATTCAACCTTAAGTTTGACAGGCAGGCTGGGAGGCCAGGCGAGCTTTGGAAAAAACATGAAACCTCATCCACAGGCGGGATGAGGTTTCATGAGGGTATTTAAGTTTTTAGTAAATGTTTAAATATAAGTTATGGACATGTCCCAACTCATGTGACAGTGTCAAATGTGAGGGGACATGGCAGGGAAATTTTTTAATCACCTTTATTGAAAGCTTTAAATTGGAGCCGACCTCCCTAAGGCAGCACTTTGCCTCAGGGAGGTCTGTGCACTCTTTTACGCACATGCGTGAAAGAGCGCATTCCTGGCTCAGGGAATCCCCCCCACCCCTGCTCGCACAGGGAGTGCTCAGCGCTTCCTGGTGGAAGTAATGCTGGGTGGGCCTTAATTGGCCTGCCCATGTAAAATGGCGGCGCATCCCCGACTGGGTACACCGATCGGAAGCCCGCCTGCCCATGCTTGCTCCTGCACTTCCCCCCTGACGGGGGGAAAATGTTGCCCCATGAATCGCAAAAGTTTAGTATGCAGGTGCAGCGCGCAATTAGGAAAGCTAATAGAATGTTATCATTTATTGCAAGGGGAATTGAATACAAAAGTAGGGAGGTTATGCTTCAGTTATACAGGATATTGGTGAGACCACATCTGTAGTACTGTATACAATATTGGACTTCTTACTTAAGGAAATATGTAAGTGCATTAGAAGTAGTTCAGAGAAGGTTTACTAGATTAATACCTGGAATGGGTGGGTTGTCTTATGAGGAAAGATTGAACAGACTAGGCTTGTATCCACTGGAGTTTAGAAGAGTAAGAGGTGACTTGATTGAAACATGTAAGAACCTGGGGGGACTTAACAGGGTGAATGTGGAGAGGATGTTTCCTCTTGTGGAAGAATCTAGAAGTCGTGGTCACTGTTTCAAAATATTGGGTCACCAATTTAGGACAGAGATTAAGAAAATTTGTTTCTCTCAGTGCTGTGAGACTTCATAATTTTCTTCCTCCAAAGGTGGTTGAGGCAGAGTCTTTGACTATCTTTAAGGCAGAGGTAGATAGATTCTTGATAAGCAAGGGGGTGAAAGGTCATTGGGTAGGCAGGAATATGAGGTAAAAATCAGATCAGCCATGACCTCATTGAATGGCGGAGCAGGCTTGAGGGGCCAAGTGGCCTACTCCTGCTCCTAATTCGTATGCTCATATCAGCACTACAATATGACTGAAATTAAATGCAGTCAAGCTGAACTCAGGTTTGCCTAAGGTCGCGTCCACTGTCAGGTTTTAGTGGCATACTGAAATTTATGTCCAGTACATTGCGAGGGTCAAAACAAACAACAGTCTTTCCTTGCCTGCTCCCCAATTAATATGATAATGAAATTCCTATCTGCTTTGGACTGAAACTTCAGATGCTCTTCCAGGCCTAACTCAGATATCAAGAATGCCTATAACTGAGTGGGACAGATCTTTGCCTGATTTTCTTCCCTCTTCTCCTTCACTTTCCTTGCCAAATCAAAAAGGTTGTGAGCTGAATGTCACACTCACATTATATTCACCTAATAATACTAATGTCCATCAACAGGTGCCATTATCAAAAATGTTTGATGCAAATCACTTGTAATAATTTATTGAGGGCACCAAGTTCTTTTTTTTTGCAGTACCAGGATTTGCTTGCACCAACAAGAATGCAATGTGTTGTCCTGTTTCACTACATAGTGATTGATGTGAGCTAAAGGCTATTTCTGAGACAGATTATTTACATGGATGCAGCGGATGTGTTTCACAGTTCCTCTGGGAGTTATTTTATCTGTTCTATTCAGTGACAAATAGCATTGAGCCATTGAACGGAATAATTGCAATTTATTCCTGGGAAGTTTTTGTTTCTGTTGAAAAGAATTCTTGGTGATCACTGGGAGGGAGTGTGATTTAATGATACTTGTCAAGCACTTAGGTTATTTTCTCCCGAGGAGTAAATTTTAACAAATAGTTGTAACTTTCCTCAAGTTTTACGCATTCTATGAGTGCCATTTAAACAAAGCTGCATTAAATCGAGGAGTAGACAAAAGTGAATGTAACTTGGGAAGAAATGGCCTACATTTTCTCATTGTCCAAATCACAGAAGAAATCAAAAGAGCCATAATGAATGAATGACTGTGTGACAAAGCCCTGATCTGTGATGGGGTATTTTCCAAATTTTCATTTTGAGTAGAATTATTCATTTTGCAGTAAATCATGACTGCTGAAAGCTAGACCTGTAGAAGCAAGCAAGGAAGGTGCAAAGCCCACTCCTTTTATCAGACCACATACAATTTGCATTGTCACAGCCTACTCCTGAGAGAATTGAAAGAACACAGTGAAAAGGTCTAATTGCATAACATTAAGGGAATAATTTTATGAGTTCATGCTTCCAATGGAAAATCTCCACCTGCCCCGAACAAAGTTCCTGCAGGCATAGCTGGGGGAGTGGATTCCCAGATTTGGAATTTTCTTATCCCTAGAATAGGACCCTTGGGTATACCAAATGAGAGACTTACCAACCTAAAGCTGGAAGAAGTAGCGCCTTCCTGGAATTACTGGTTTGGGTGTTGGTCTGGACACCAGAAGACAAAAGTTACCAGTACTTAAAAAAATCATCTTTTCACAAAAGCTTCTGGAGCTGGAAGCTGTCATGTTTTTTACAATTATATAAAGGCACCAATCATTATAATGTGTTGTGTTTGGGTTCATTTATTAAGACTAGGCACATGTGAACAGATGTATATGTTTATAAAGCTTGAAGACATCAGACCTGCAGAGCTGTGTGGATGTGCTCTGCTGAAAGCAAAAGCAAATCTAAAACGGGATCACATGACACACTTCCTTTTTAGTGATGTCAAGCTATAATTCCTTAAAAGCATATTATAACAGAAGCTGATTGCATGTTTTTAGCAGATCAACTTTGCATGCTCCAGCAGATGTGCAGATCAACAACAACAGCTTGCATGTATATTGCTCCTATAATGTTGTAAAATGTCTGAGAGCACCATGTAGAAGCCACATAAGGAGATATTAAAAGAGGTGGCCAAAGACTTGGTCAAAGAGATAGGTTTTAAGCAGCAAGTTAAATGAGGAGAACAAGGTAGAGAAGTGGAGAGGTTGAGAGAAGCAATTCCAGAACCTACAGGCTAAACAGATGAAGGCACAACCCCCTTAGAGGCTTATACTACTGAAATGGGTTACAGCAATGGGCAGGAGTGAGGCTGGGACAAGGACCATTGAACACAAGAGTGGAAATTTTAAATGTGAACTGCTGCCAGACTGAGAGCTAATGTTGCTAAACGTGCCGAGCAGTGATGGGCGGACGGGACTTAATGCAAGTTAGGATAAGGACAGTAGAGTTTGGATCCTGGGACTTCCACTGGACTCAAAATCTAGAGGATTCTGGGACTCAAACTGAATGTTTTCCTATTATTGTTTAATTTAGATTCTTTTTAACATTTCTGTCATTTTTTTCCATCTGTGTGTTATAGTTGAAAGTGGCCAATTACATTGTCCTCTAAATTATTGAGAACTGTTCTATGTCAACAGAAGAGGTGTATAATAAAATAAATATGAACAAGTTCATAAGGAAACTCAATAGAGTGGATCAAAGATAGCTCACTGACACTGTATACATAGGCAGTCATGCTCATGCAATACATTTATAGTCATACAAATAAGGCAAGTGAAACAAGAGAAATCACTGGAACTGCAGCATGCTTCCATTTTGCAAACAGTTTGCAAACACTACATTGGAAAAGCAGGAAACTCAACTTCAAAATAATTTGGATGATGTTGTATCCAGTATTTCGAAACTTATTGTAGGTAAACAAGTCAAGGCATCAAGGAAATCAGGAAGACCTACTAAAATCACACAAATAATCTTGTAGAGTAAAGAGTTAACATCAGGAACACCTGATCCTGATGTAACTATGATGCAATGTCACATGACTAAGAGGCAGATCTGGTGGGAAGCAGCCTCGTGTAGAGTACTGAGATGTACATGGCCCTGTAAATAAACGGGAATGGTTTTTACGAATAACAGTTTATGGTTGCATTCTTAGGGTAACAGGCAAACCCTAAAGAAACTCCATCTAGACCCAAAGCCAAGATAAAACAAGCTTCTGTTCCAATAGGATTTATTAAAATATAGATAGCTCTCTGTCCAAACAGAGATGACTTTGTTTTAACTTAAACATGTTGTCCTACCAGCCCTTAGTAAAAGGGCCCATCAGGAATAAATAGATCCATATATAAAAAAATAGAAAATATACAATCAGCTTCTATTGCAATATGCCTTTAAGGGATTGCAGCATGACATAGTAAAGGTCCTAAACTGCTTCACAATGTTTGAATATATGCTCAGAACATCTTATGTTTTTGCAAAAATACATCAAGTTAAAGAATCAACATTGTTGCTTTCTCATTGTGGTCTCAGGGGCAAAATTATTAGCTTGGCGGGTGGGCGTAAGCCTGACCTGCTCGAGCGTAAAATGACAGGCATTGACGTCAGGCGAGCATCCCGACGCCAACGTGTAGTCACACGATATTTTGTCCAGCGGGCATGCGCCAGAGTCATCAGCGTACCTGCCGGCAATTAAAAGGCCTGTTAAGGCCATTAAAGGAGCAATTAAATAGAATTTTTCGCTGCCCTTTCACCCTTACAGTCGGCGGGCAAGCGAAAAGGCCAAACGGCCTTTGTACTTTTTTGGAAACCTCATCCATGGGTGGGATGAGGTTTCCTAAAGCAAATAAAAATGAAATAAAAAAATTTAAATTTAATTAATAACATGTCCCTGCTTATGTGACTCTGTCACGTGTTTTGTAAAATTTTTAATTCCTTTACAACTAAAAAAAAACTATTCACCTCCCTGAGGCAGATCTGTGCCTCAGGGAGATTTTGAAGTGCTCACTCACGCGCATGTGCGAAGTTCCCGCTCGCCCCTCTCGGACTCCCCACCACCTGCACAGGCAGTGCTGAGCGCTGCTGCCCGCAGGGCCTGCCAGCATGAACTTGCCTTCCGGCCTCGATTGTGGGCGGCGGGCAGCTTCCCGGCCGCCCCTGCCCACCCCTGCCCGCCCCCGCCAAGCTCGCCCGACAAGGGTGAAATTCTGCACAAGAAGTAATTTGTTTAGCTCCAAACAAGTGCTGTTCAGATCCCCAGGACTGTCATTTAATTATTCTGTACCATATATTTTAAATTCAATTTATTTATATTTGATTTAAAACTAATTCTGAGGAATACATCTCCAACAGCTCCAGTTATGTCCCTTTGAATGCCAATTTCACTCTCTGAAAGGCTAAACTTTATGAAGTCCAAATTCAGGCATTGCTAACACCCCTATCCAAAAACTTTAACATCATTTTTTGCATTCATATGTACTCAATGCGCTCAATTACAATTTGACATCAAAATTTTAATTTGGAATGAATTTGACATCAAATTTGATAGTGCACTCCAAGATATGCACTCAAACCCATACCGAGCAGGCTCAAAGCTCTCCAGCATGCACAAAGTTATCCAACGTACCCAGCAAACTGCATTGAAAAGGGAATTAATTATTTAAATAATATCAGAATTTATTCAGTTTTACATTAAGTTCAAAAAAATCATTCCGTTATACAGTACATGCCTGAGAGTACTGCCTGATCTCCAGCAGTTCTTAATTCATTTCAGTCTCGGGGTCTATAATTTCCACCAATCCACCCTCCTGGTCTCAGGATCTAAGCTTTCCCCGTCTCTCTCCCCCTCCAGTCACCAAACGCTCCCCCCTCCCCCTTCAGCCTCCCTGTCTTGGCCTCTGCCAGTGCCTCCGATGTCATAGGGCCTCTCTGTGATCTTTCTTGCAGGGCCTCTCTTTGAACTCTCAACCCCTACCTCCTCCCAACATCCCTCCTGCTCCCCCTTGCCCACCATACTAACCTCACTCTAACCAACTGTGCCAACTTGAAACCTGCAACAGGGAGGGGTGGAAAGCATCACTCCTGATTTCCAGCTGGCCCTGTAAACAGAGATCTCTGGTTGGTTGGGGGATGTGGATGTGGCTGGGGGGCGAAGGGGGTGAAGAGGGGGAAGGGGTGGGGGAAAGAAGGGGTGGGGTAAGAGGGAGTAGGGGAAAGGGATAAGGGGAGGGTGATAGAGAGCAAATGGGTAGAGGGGAAAGGAGGGTAGAGGGGAAGAGGGTAAATGGGAAATGTTTAGAGGGGAAGGGGGTAGAGGGAAGGGGCGTAGAGGGGAAAGAGGGCAGAGGAGAAGGGTAAGAAGTAGAAGGGAGGAAAGAGAGAGGAGGGAGGAAAGAGGGTAGGAGAGGTGAATAAGGCAGTGGGGCAGCGAGGGGTTTTTATTGATCATTGATGCGCATTCTAAGTGGATGGGTGTGTATGAAGTTAGATCACCGACATCGAGTGCAACTGTTGAAAATCTGCGCCAATGTTTTAGTGCACATGGCCTACCGGAAGTCATTGTTTCGGATAATGGTACCGTCTTCATTGGTACAGAATTTCAGAGATTCATGAAAATAAATGGAATTAAACATATTAAAACAGCACCATATCATCCCTCATCAAATGGGTTAGCTGAAAGAACAATGCAAACTCACAAATCAGGAATGATGCTATCCGAAGGTACTTTAGAATCTTGTTTTCTTCTCAATTATCGTATGAATCTTTGTGCAACAATGGGTTCAACATCGTCTGAATGAAATGCCACCTATGTAAAAGGTTAAATCTCGTGTTTCCAAACTTAGAGGGGAAGGTAAAGAAAAATCAGAGTAATCAAAAATTTAATCTTAATATTCATAGCAAAGCTTGAAGATTTACCTTGCGAGATACAGCATTCTTGCAGAATTTTGGAAATGGTCCCAGTTGGGTCCCTGGTTTAATTGTCTCTGAAACTGGGCCCTTGTCATTCCAAGTGAAAGTGGAAGACCGGATTGTTCGAAAACATGTGGATCACCTAAGGAGTGGAGAGATATTCCAATGACCAGCTATTCCGCCTGTAATTGATGTTGAACCTTTAATCCCTAAGGTGACAGATTGACCTAGAATAGGCATACCTGATGTTTCTGTTGAATTGCCTAGCCCTGAACTGCCACTTTCTATGAATGTACCTAATGCCACAGTTCCTGATCATGTTGATCCAGTGGGAGAAGCTCAAGTGGTAGAGCTGCATTGCTCTAACTTAATTGGAAAACCACCTGAGACTTAATCTTTGATCACCTGACCTGAGTATATATGTATATGTTGTGGATTAAGATATTCTTTGTAAATAGGAAATGTAAAAATATACTGAAGGGGGAGGAAGTCTAGTGATTGAAGGTGTAACATTCCCTACTGCCTATTAAGGGTCACGTGATTGTCCTGACGAATGAGCCCTAAGTGTGAGTAATCCCAGGGGCTGCTGGGATGGAGCTTTTCTAGTCGGGTACCTGGTTCAAGCATGTGGTTCCTAAAAGAGCTCGGCATTAATGTTAAACCCCCTGGTGGCATTCTGTAGGGATCGTTCCCTCCAGGACACCCTGGTCCACTCCTCCATCACCACCTACTCCTCAACCCCCACCTATGGCACCTCCCCATGCCCACGCAGAAGATGCAACACCTGCCCCTTCACTTCCTCTCTCCTCACCGTCCAAGGGCCCAAACACTCCTTTCAAGTGAAGCAGCATTTCACTTGCATTTCCCCTAACTTAGTCTACTGCATTCGTTGCTCCCAATGCAGTCTCCTCTACATTGGAGAGACCAAACGCAAACTGGGCGACCGCTTTGCAGAACACCTGCGGTCTGTCCGCAAGAAAGACCCAAACCTCCCTGTCGCTTGCCATTTTAACACTCCACCCTGTTCTCTTGCCCACATGTCTGTCCTTGGCTTGCTGCATTGTTCCAGTGAAGCCCAACGCAAACTGAAGGAACAGCACCTCATCTTCCGACTAGACACTTTACAGCCTTCCGGGCTGAATATTGAATTCAACAACTTTAGATCTTAAACTCCCTCCCCCCATCCCCACCCCGTTTCTTCCCCCTCCCTTTTGTTTTTTTCAATAATTTATATAGATTTTTCTTTTCCCACCTATTTCCATTATTTTAAAATCTACAACTAATACCTTGTCAGTCTTTCCACCCCACCCCCACTAGAGCTGTACCTTGAGTGTCCTGCCATCCATTCTTAATTAGCACATTTTCTTAGATAATATCACCACCTTCAACACCTCTTTGATCCTTTTGTCTGTGACATCTTTTGATTATCTGCTCCTATCACTGCTTGCTTGTCCCTACAACCACCACCCCCACTCAACTTCTCTCCCCACCCTTCCCCCCCCACCCCACCTTAAACCAGCTTATATTTCACCCCTCTCCTAACTATACTCAGTTCTGCCGAAGGGTCATGAGGAATCGAAATGTCAACTCTTTTCTTCTCCGCCAATGCTGCCAGACCTGCTGAGTTTTTCCAGGTAATTCTGTTTTTGTTCAAGTAGAAACCTGTCTGGTACATCAAGTCATTACCGCTTGTTTCCATTGGTGTTTAGAAGAGTGAGGGGTGACTTGATTGAAGTATATAAGACCCTGAACGGCCATGATAAGGTGGCTGTTCAAAGGATGTTTCCTCTTGTGGGGAGTCCAGAACTAGAGGGCACTGTTTTAAAATTAGGGGTCACCCTTTTAGGGCAGAGATAAGGAGAATTTTTTTCTCTCAGAGGATTGTGCGACTTTGGAACTCTCTGTCTCAGAAGGTGGTGGAGGCGGGATCATTGAATATTTTTAAGGCAGAGGCAGATAGATTCTTGTTAGTCAAGGGAATCAAAGGTTATTGGGGTAGGTGGGAATGTGGAACTCGAAACATCAACAGATCAGCCATGATTTTATTGAAGGACGGAGCAGGCTCAAGGGTGTCGCATGCCCTACGTCTGCTCCTATTTCAAAGCCGTATGATGCCTCGGCTCAATTGTGGTCCCCTGCAGTTTTTTAAAGGCCGTGGTAATGATTTTCTGAGCTAGATGTTGTTTATAGCAGTCAATTTCCCTGGCCAGTAACCAACACAGAGGGAGGCTCTTTAAATTAATTGTCTACACTGTGCTCCAGGTCTGAAGAAAGTGCTGTTACATCCTCTGCCTGCATAACAATAAAGCTTGCCACTAATGTCCAACAAACAGAATTCTCCTCACCCGAGGCAAGCAAGAAAGGAGGGACAGCAGAATCTAGTGTGCCCTACTTAACTGATGATTGCTGTTGTTCTAGCAGTGTTCAGAGTAGCCAATCTGGTGCGTAGACCATTCCAATTGAAAGGCCACTCAGCCAATGATTGCAGTTGTACTGGCAATGTGTGTTTTGAGTCTGGGCCCACTCAGGCCACAGGCTCCAATGTTTTGCACCTTGTGCACCCCCCTCTCCTGGGCCCTGTCTAGGATAATATTCTGATGAATGCCTGGAGTGATGACCTGGGGCTGAGATGATTGGCCTACAACAACCACAATCACTTTCTATTGTGCTAGGTGAAACTCCAATCAGTAGAGAGTTTTCCCTTTGATTCCCATTGACTTCAATTTTCCTAAGATTCCTTGATGCCACACTCAGTCAAATGCTATCTTGATGTCAAGGCCAATCACTTTCACCTTACCTCTGGAACTCAGCTCTTTTGCCCATGTTACTATATGTAAAACGTTCAGAATTTTGCTAACATTACGCTGGCCTTGGCTAACACTGTGGACGTTCTCATCGAAGCCCTTATAATTTTTGACCAAGAGGAAATCGGCCTTGCTCCAGGTTACCTGGAACGGGATACAAGAACACTTGACAGGAGTTGATATCATTCCAGCTACCTTCATAATAGATGATAACCCATATGCGAGACAGTGGAATTAATGATACAATTTCTTTACTCATGTAGCATCTTTCCCTTGAATTGGGACAGTTTTCCTGACTCATTCTACCCTTATATCCAAATAATGGATACACACAGAGAACAGAAGCAACACAATAACTGAACCCTGTTGGATGCTGTTGCTCACTTTCAAACACTCTTAATTCTCATGCTTTGTTTTCTTATTTTTAAGCAATTTGTAATTCATCTTGATATCCTCCCATTAATTTCAAAGCCTTTAATCTACCTTAGCAATCTCCCATGTGGTATCTATTGCCCCTCTTTCTCGACTCCTTAATCACCGGGAACAGTCTGCTTCCTTCTATCCTTTCCTATCCTTTCATAATTTTAATTATTTCTATCTTATCACATCATAATGTATGTAGTTTCAACAAAAAGGTCCAAATGTTTCATGTTTTCCATATTTCAACAATGGAGAGTGAAATTATTTTTGTGATATCTTATTAAGTACGTGAAGGGACTCAATCAACCTGCGAAAACACTGGGCAGAATTTAATGCTCCACCTGGGGGTCATTTAATCAGATGGAAAAGTGTGGTATGAGAACCTCACCACCTCACCTCTTGCACATGATTAATCCAGGTGGGAACTCTTGTGGGCAGCATTCCCAACTAGATGCTAACTAAGGTCCTGAAGTGGGCAATCAATGCCCACTTAAGGGCTTCATCCCATCACCACTGGTATTCAACCAGCAGTGGGTAGGGGAACTCAGTGGGGGAACATTTAGGAGACAGTGATCATTGTCTTGTACATTTTAGGATGCTGATAGAAAAGGATGATAGGCAATCCAGAGTAAGAATAATTAACTGGACGAGAGCTGACTTCGATGGGGCAAGAACTGAACTGGCCCAGATAGACTGAATGAAAGATTGGTGGGAAAAATGGTAGCTGAACAATGGCCTACCTTCAAAAAAGAATTGGTTTGGGCACAAACAGGTATATTCCATCGAAGAAGAAAGGAAATTCAAACAAATCCTGAGCTCCCTGGATGAAAAAAGGAGATATAAATTAAATTACAGAAGAAAAAGTGTGCTTATGACAGGTGTCAGGTAGAAAATACAATTGAGGACCAAGAGGAATACAGAAGGTTCAGAGGGGAGGTGAAAAAGCATATTAGAGAAGCAAAGAGGGATTATGAGAAAAGCCTGGCAGCCAACATAAAGGGGCATTCCAAAGTCTTCTATAGGTATATAAATAGTAAAAGAGTGGTAAAAGGAGCAATAGGGCCGATTAGGGACCTAAAAGTAAATTTACACATGGACGAAGGGGCCATGGCTATAGTATTAAATGAATACTTTGCATCCTTCTTTACCAAGGAGGTAGATGCTACCCAGGCCATGATGACAGATTAGGAAACACTGCCACTAGATGGGCTCAAAATTGATAAGGAGGATGTGTTGAATAGACTGTCGGTACTTAAGGTTGACAAGGCATCGGAACCGGATGAGATGCATCCAAGGATATTGAAGGAAGTGAGAGTAGAAATTGGACGGGCACTGGCCATAATTTTACAGTCTCCTGTAGACTTACGGGAGGTGCCAGAGGACTGGAGAATTGAAAACATTATACCCTTTTTCAAAAAGGGTTGTAAGGATAAGCCCAGTAATTATAGACCAGTCAGTTTAACTTCAGTGGTGGACAAGATTCTAGAAACAATTATTTGGGATAGAATTAGTAGCCACATGGAAAATTATGGGTTGATAAGGAAGAGCCACCATGGATTTCTAAAGGGGCAATTGTGTTTAACTAACTTGCTGGAGTTTTTTGAAGGTCGATGAGGGTAATGCTGTTGATGTGGTGTATATAGACTTTCAAAAGGCATTTGATAGAGTGCCACACAGCAGACTTGTAAGAAAAGTTATTGCTCATGGAATGAAAGGAACAGTAGCAATGTGGATACAAAATTGGGTGAAAAATATGAAGCAGAGAGTAATGGCCAATGGATATTTTTCGGGCTGGAGGAAAGTTTGTAGTGGAGTTCCCCAGAGGTCGGTATTGGGACCCTTGCATTTCCTGATATATATTATTGACCTAGATCTTGGTGTGCAGGGGACAATTTCAAAGTTTGTGGATGATACAAAACCTGGGACTGTTTTAAACTGTGAGGAGGACAGTGTAAAACTTCAAAAGGACATTGACAAGTTGGTGGAGTGGGCAGATAGGTAGCAAATGAAGTTCAATGTGGAGAAGAGTGAGGTGATGCATTTTGGTGGGAAGAATGTGGACAGACAGTATAAAATAAGGGATGAAATTTTGAAGTGGGTTCAGGAGCAGAAAGACCTGGCTGTATATGTGCATAGGTCACTATAGGTGGCAGGAGAGGTGGAGAAAGCAGTTCATAAAGCATATAGTATCCTGGGCTTTATTAATAGGGGCATAGAGTGCAAGAGCAGGGAGGTTATGCTGAACTTATGTAAGACACTTGTTAGACCTCAGCTGGAGTATTGTTTACAGTTCTGGGTGTCACAGTATCGGAAGAATGTGAACACATTGGAAAGTACAAAAGAGGATTACAAGAATGGTTTCAGGGGTGAGGAACTTCGGATTGGAGAGGTTGGGATTGTTCTCCTTGGAGAGAAGAAGGCTAAGAGGAGATTTGATAGAGATGTTCAAAATCATGAGGGAGCTGGACAAAATAGGGAGAAGCTGTTCCTGCTTGTAAAAGGATCAAGAACAAGAGGGCACAGATTTAAAGTGATTTGCAAAAGAAGCAAATGTGACATGAGAAAACTCTTTTTCACAGAACGAGTGGTTCGGATCTGGAATGCACTGCCTGGAAGTGTGGTGGAGGCAGGTTCAATCGTGGTATTCAAGAGGGCATTAGATGATTATTTGAATCGAAACAATGTGCAGGGGTACAGAGAAAAGGCAGGGCAATGGCACTAGGTCATAATGCTTATTTGGAGAGCTGGTGCAGATATGATGGATGGAATGGCCACCTTCTATGCTGCTAAAATTCTGGGATTCTGTGATTCTGTGACTCGCCTTGTGGGAAGCTCAAAACGTAAAGCCCACTAGGTTTGCTTATGGATTCCCAGGAAGTCCCTTGTTCAGTGCCTGATCGAGGAACCTGACTTAGGAAGAGAAGGCCCACTGAAAGGCTCCCTCTGCCCTTTCTGACAAGCCCCCTCCCACCACCCGCTGACGACACCCCATGGCTTCCATTCACCCTCAATCACCTGTGGCCTGGATCCCTCAGTGACCCGAGGCCGCTTCCTGTGAGCATTACCAGCTTCAGCCACCGCTCTCAATGGTGCTGCTGGCAGCTTTCAAGGGCTGGGATTTCTGTCCACGGGGCCTTAAATCCTGTGGAAGGTCCAATACTTGCCTGACGGGTGCTTAATTCTGTTGGGTGTTCCCCAACGGAGGCAATATGGGTCTCCCGCTTGTTCTCCACTGATGGGCAAAACTCCCGTTGCCAATTTAAATTCTGACCATTATTTCCATGGTGGAGTGGGCAACCTATTTAACAGGTAGATGGCGGAAGCAGAACGCATTGATTCAATGCAAATTAGAAAATAATATTTGAAATGCAGTAGATGAGTCATTTGAGACGTGGTAATTGTAGCATGCTTAGGAAGAACAGTTGACTTTGGACCCAGTTTCTACAGCTCTCCACCACTGGAGTTATCCTCACCTAATACCTGGGTGTGTTGTAAACTAATTGATAGAGATTGATTGGTATGATTAGTTGAAACCGCATTATCATTGCATCATGTGACTACCCATGATGGTAGCAGGTAAACTAAATGGACCATGCTCTTTTTTAAATCATTAATTCTTAAATATCTATGTTGATGTAAAATCCTTCAATTGATCACCAAATCATCCAATTGTAAAAAAAAAGTTTGATTTAAAGATTTATTATTCCCACTGGATAAAACTTTCCTAAAGAAAATATTAATTAAATAATATATTGTAATAAACCATTTATATTTTAATGATTATATTTTTTTGATTTGATTATGACTGTAACATGTAAACATCACTTAACTTGCTTTTTAAAAATAATTGCTATTGCTTAGATGGTGATAAATAGTTCTGTGTATTTTGTGAAAATGAAATGTAAGAGCACTTGATTTTCAGGTCTGCGAAGTATAGCTTTTAAAGTGATCAGAAAAAATATAACTAACTTGTAAATAATCAGGCGATTTGTACGGTATAGTATTTGTATAGGGGGCCACATATGTCTGGAAGTTCATTCTAAGGCCTCAAAGGAGGTATTATTAATTGTAAGGTAAAAACTTTTGTTGATGGTGTTTCATGTAAATGTGTAACACACCAATATCGAACACCTTTTTCACTATTTTAATGGAGACGTCAATCAATTTAGTTTAACTAGGTGAACAACTTTCTTATGATCGTAACAAAAATAATCTGATACATGCACATTGGTTGTTCATAAGCTAACACTGACAACAGTCATTTGTAATTGCGTAAAAGCTCACAGTTCAAAAACTTGCTAAAGTTCACGTTCTATGGCTCAGCTTCTTTTTATAGACTGTAGTTAAAATGTTATTGTGGTCCTACTGACATCATAGGATTCCAATTTTCTACATATTAATGAGGCTTCTGCCTAAGTCAGACTGGCACCTCGGCTCCTAATAAAGCAGCAAGGAGCAGGAATGAAGTAGGAACATTGAGGTAAATATGCAGAGATAGTTTTAAGCACATAGGGACTTCATTTATGCCAGGGAAGATGGGTTAAAACTGAACCATTGACTCCTTGCTGGAGTACACCTTCACCAGTGCAAATTTTTATCTGGTATTTTACACAAAATGTCATTCTTTATATATGAGCCTTCAGAGTGAGTTATCTTATTTAATCTTATTTAATCTTCAGGGAATCAGTGCACTTCCCAATCTTCTGCTCATCCAAAATCTTGACATGCATACTTCTAGTAGAGGTCAGGGCCAGAAACAGTGATTTATTTTCTCTTCTGTGACTCATGGGCTCAAAGTGAGATAATTGCCTATCTGGATTCTGTGGTAAAACAAGAACTACTAAACAATAAAGATTCTTGCCTGGGGTGGGATAGAAACTTGACAAAGTCCCAGCATGGAATGGGATACAATTTGGTTTGTGCCCTGGGACCTGCTGAAAGTAGGCATGGGTCTCATTCTGAACCCTAAGAAGGCCCATAAAGACTGAGGAAGAGAATAGTATTTGTTCTTACTTTTCAGGAGAAAGTTTTGAAAACTTTTGAATTTGATTTGGACTTAGGGAGCCTCTTTCAGAGTAGCAGGCCGTGTACTTCAACTTCTGCCTTGTCAGCAGGCAGGTATCTCTGTCGCTTTGCTACCAGCATAAGGATTCACCTCAAATGTAAATATAAATATAAATAAACTGGGTTGGAAGACAGTAAGACTTCCTGAAAGTCTTTACTATTGTGCTTTTCGAGGCCTGTAAACATAAGTTACACATGGCATAGTAGAGGATGTTTCATAACTTTCACTGCTCTTCAATTTCAAACCTAGTTTGCAAAACTACTAGTCATCTGACACAGTTGAAGTTCTTAATACCTGAAACATTAGCCTGTAGTCTCTCATTACGAACACTGATGGACCTGCTGTGCTTTTTTTATTTTTATCTCTTAATATTTGATTGATCAAGAAGTTCCAGCAACAGCACAAAACATTGTGCCCAATGTGAAAAAGTCCTCCTTATTCAACTTATTTAATGAGTGTATTTTGTATCCTTCAAGGAAACTTCCTCCTCCTGTTTGATCATTTAAGGAAAGAGTACACATTACACTAGTCTCAAAATCACAGGGCTCTGCTCCCAACGTGGACAGCAAATCATAAAAGTCTGATACAGAGGTCAGCAATCATATTCGCACTGCACCTGATATTCAGGTTATTAGGATGACTGCCCAACTGCCTGACATGCACTCTAGAGAGGTAAGGCCCCCCTGCATCCACTAGGGAAATATGTCAATACTTCAACCTTAGAGAGATAATGGTCATTATTGCACTAGTCTTTTTGATTGCTCTTTTCACCTTTGCACTAGTTTCACAAGGACAGCTAAATCCTTTTGCTCCTCCACAGCTCCTGGTCTCTGACCATGAAGAAAATAACCCAATTTGTCTTTCTCAGATCCAATGTGGATGATCTCACGCTTGCCCACTTTGACCACTGTGGGCAGGATTTTCACGCCCCATCAGAGGGAGGTATGGAACTGTACAGAGCTTGATAATACCCTGTTTGGGCTGGCATGCTAGTTTCCCAATTTTGTTCCCAGCAACAGCCGCCTTTTCTGAGTTGGTTTCAGGGCCAACAGGGCTATACCACTCCCACAAGACAAGTAATTGATTAGGCTCATTAAGAGTCAAAGTGAAGCCAGTCTCCTGAATAGGCAGGGTGCAGTTTAACTGCCTGGAGATGGCCATTCAGGTTAATATGAATGTCCAAAAGTTGTTGTCCAAGTTGTGCCACTGCATGGAAGTGACTCCTTGCTGTCTGCCTCAGCGTTGAAATGCATTGAATGACATTAATTGGTGTATTTTTGCAGTATATACAAACTGTCATGATCTGAAGGTTTTTTTTAAATACCCCCTGCTTCCTAAAGTTTACAAAAAACAGACTGCAGCTGTCAGTGAGAGTTCAAAAAAAAACCTCAGCTGAACTGCTTTGATTGTCAGGTCATTTAGTGCAGGTTAGAAAAAAAATCTGATAATGCAGTTTCAGTAAGGTATTTGTTGACATTTCACCAAGGGCTGTTATTATGTCCTTATGAATGCTTGGCTGAATTTCAAAATCTACACGTATCTCAGCAGAGAGTTCTGTGTTTGCAGTTTTATGGTTAGTTTAAAAAGGCTGTTAAAGGATTAGCTGTCTTTGATGTGGGCTTTGAATATATGTTTGTTTGTTTTTAAAGAGGGGAGCTAAAAGCTTTGAATGGGTTTCTGGAATGGAAGGTTTTTTCACTATCAAGTGTGTAGGAGTAAAACTGTATTTGATTATTAAAAGTTTACTTTTTTAATCTCCACATGTCTCCTGAGGTCTGCCCAGGGCGGAAACTGGGTGAGTGACTATAGAGTTGGCAAATGGTTATGAGGGGGCAAGGGAGGTGGATGAGGGCATGAATTGGCATTGATTTTGCTTGGAGGGCATAAGGGAAAATGAGGGGGTGGGTGGGGAAAGTGAGGGGATGTTAAGGATGAGGGCACGAGAGCCTAACAGTATCAAAAACAACTGCGGCAAAATCCCTAAGAACTAAGGCGGGCTTTCTAACCAGCCAACCTCAGCATTCCCCTGCTGCCAGTCAGCGGTCCCATCTTCATCTGCTGGGGCAAAAATCACGTGAATTCCTTGAGCTACCCACCTCAGGACAAGATTAGGCTTAAAAATGGCAAATTTAGAGAGGAACTTGGAAAGGAGTCAGAGAAGAGAGAAAACTAGACACGAGTGGCATAGTCGCGAGAGAAAATTTACCGTGGGAGAGCAGGTATAGGTGAAAAATTTTGGAGCAGGACCAAAGTGGTTACTGTGTGAAATAAGTATAGTGATTGGACCTCTATGTTTCCACGTGGAGGTGGATGGCCGGGTCATCCATAAACACGTGGACCATTTAAGGAAGAGAGAGACAAATCATGAAGATTTGTTTCCACCAGTGATCATGACTGGGTCTGCATTTCCTGTTGAGTATACTTAAGCCAGGTCTGAAATGTCTGATGTTGCTGTAAGAGCTGCGGATACAGAACTGCAAGCGCCCAATGAAGCATCTGATGTTCAGACAACTCCGGAAACGGAGATTCCTGACAAAGAATCTGAAGTTGTGGAGCTACGACATTCCACACGTACCTGGGAATCACCTGAAAGACTGAACTTGTAAATTCCTTACTCAATGTAAATATTATGTGTCTTTAAAAATATGTATCTGTAAATATATCATGTATAGCTGAGTTAAAGGGGAAGAAATGTACTAATTATGGTTTTAGTTAGTGTGCAATTCACCCTTAAGAATAATACTTGTTAAGGAAGATCACACAATCTGCAGTAACAAATAGGAGAGTAGTGCTGGCTAAATTATTAAATTTAGAATTAAATTAATTAAATTAGATTGGGCTAAGTCAGTGGGAGTTCAGGAGATAAAACAGTGACAGTTCAAGAGGTGAAGCAGCAAGAGCTCAGGGGATAAAACAACAAGAGTTCAGGAGATAAAAAAGCAAGAGTTCACAGCATAAAACGACGAGAGTTCAGGAGATAAAACAGCGATAGTTTGGGAGATAAAACAGAGAGAGTTCGATAGATAAGACAGTGAGAATTCAGAGGAAGAAACAGCGAGAGATCAGGAGAAAAAACAGCAAGAGTTCAAAGGCTAAAATAGTGAGAGTTCCAGAGATAAAACACAGAATAAGGAGATAAAACAATGGGAGTTCAGGGGATCAAACAGTGAGAGTTTAGGTGATAAAACAGCATGAGTTCTGGAGATAAAACAGCGCGAGTTAAGTTTCATGAAGGTATTAATGTATATAAAAACAAAAAACTACTGCGGATGCTGGAAATCCAAAACAAAAACAGAATTACCTGGAAAAACTCAGCAGGTCTGGCAGCATCGGTGGAGAAGAAAAGAGTCGACGTTTCGAGTCCACATGACCCTTCAACAGAACTGAGTATAGTATACTCAATTCTGTTGAAGGGTCATGTGGACTCAAAACGTCGACTCTTTTCTTCTCCACCGATGCTGCCAGACCTGCTGAGTTTTTCCAGGTAATTCTGTTTTTGTTATTAATGTATATAATATTATTGGGAAATGTTTTTCTTTTAAAATAGAGGTTTAGTCTGCGGGTATGTTTTAATTGAATTGAAGCCAGCTAGTCTTGATGCTTTGATGTGTACTAGTTTTGATATGTAATAGAGATAGAGTGCATTTGCATTTTTTGAGTAGAGCATTCAGAAGTGGGGCGAAAACTGACACCTATATCCAGCAGATATAAAGCAATATGTTTATATTACTAATAAAATTGGTATTACGAAAGGGGTTTTATTCTTTGAGAGGTTTAGTTCGGAGGTTGGTGATACAATGATAATTTACATTCATTAGGCTGTTCTAGGTATAACTTTAGCAGTTCTATGTGTGTGGAGCAGAGGCAATGTGAGATCAAAAGCAGCTGTAAACCTCCAACTGTCTCCACAGGAACCAAAGAACCTCATTTTGAATTTGTAAGGTGAAAATGCTTTGAGTTGCTGTTGCCTTAATGGAGATTAGTTTGGGAATTTGTTAAAAGTTATGATCATAGTAATTTGTTGCCATGTGTATATATTTAACTTGTGTTAATTAATAAAATGTTTCATATAGCTAAATATAAAACCGCTTCAGAACTGATGGTCTGATTCCTGAAATTAGAGTTGCACCTCAAACATATCACTTAAAATTATAGGTTATGACAGTTGTTTAAAGTTTACTTCTTGGATGATTAAATAACTCAGCTTTACCAACTGCATGGTCATAACAACCAGGGCTCTTGCCAGGATGCGTTATATTTCTAATTTCATGGTTGGTTTAGAATTGGTGAATCTTAAAGGTTACAAGTATGAGAGGCACTTTGAATTCAGGGGCAGGATTTATGCATCAGCGAGCGGGGCAGGGCCCACTTGGCGACATGTAAAATGACGTTTGGTGACACTGGGGGAGCTCCTTATGTCACCGCGCCTCATTTAAATTTTCAGGAAGGAGGGGGTGCAGCGAAGTCAGCTGCGTGGCCGCCGACCTGTCAATGGCCAATTGAGGCCATTGACAGAGGCAATTAAGTAATTAAAGGACCTGCCCATCCACCCTTAAGGTTGGCGGGCAGGCCAGGAGCCCTGGCGCAAATTGAAAAAAGCATGAAACCTCATCCATGGGCGGGATGAGGTTTCATATAGTTTATTTTTAATTAATAAAGTTTGTGTGAAAATTATGGACATGTCCCAACTCATGTGACATTGTCACATGAGGGGACATGTGAGGGAAATTTTATTTTTCTATTTTTATCTTTTTGACATTTAGAGCTGATCTCCCCGTGGCTGCACTTAGCCTCAGGGAGATGAGTGCTCTCTTCTGTGCACAAGTGCGAAAGAGCGCACTCTCGATTTTGGGATTCCCCCTGCCCACGCAGGGAGTGCATAGCGCTTCTGTATGGATGTCACGCTGGGTGTGCCTTAATTGACCAGCCCACATAAAATGGCGCCGCACCCCCAACTGAGGGCGCCAATCGGAAGCGCGCCTGTGCGCACCCACCATTCAACTTTCCCCCCGATGGGGGAAAAATTCAGCCTCAGGAGTCAAGGAGGTTACTTTTTAAGAAGGGGTGAGACTGCATGATTGCTTTAACAATGGCTAAGACTTGTCTGGAAGTAGAAGAGGTAACTCTGATTGGGTTGAAGAAAATAACAAAAAGTGAGTTAACAGAGCTGGCAGATAAGTTAAAATTGGAGTTACCTGAGGGTGCTAGGAAATCAGATATAGTTAAAAGTATAGCACAGCATGTACAGTTGTAAGTGAAACCTGACACTGGTGAGTCACAGCTGGAGGTAGTGAAACTTCACTTGCAAATGGCAAAGCTTGAATTAGAAGCAAAGGACATTGAAATGGCTTTTAAAATGGAATTAGAAATTGTGAACTTGGAGAAGGAGGAAAGAGAAAGAGAAAGAGAGAGAAAATTCCAACTGAAAATGTTGGCAGTTAGAAAAGAGATGCCAGTAGGTGAGGAAGGATTTTACTCTAGAGTAGAACCCAGTGGGGATATGTTTAAATTTGTACAAGCTCTTCCAAAGTTTGAGGGAAAAGTTATTGAAGCATTATTTATTTCATCTGAGAAGTTAGCTAAACAGATGAAATGCCCACAGGAAAACTGGATGCTATTATTACAGTCTAAGTTATTAGGTAGGGTGCATGAGGTATATGCTTCACTATCAGAAGAAATGTCAGTGAATTATGATGTGGTGAAAAAAGCTATTTTGAGTGCACATGAGTTGGTTCCTGAAGCATACAGGCAGAAATTTAGAAATATGAGAAAACAGCCTGGGTAAACTTATATTGAGTTTGAAAGAATAAAACAAAGTACTTTTGACCAGTGGATATGGGCATTAAAAATAGAGACAAACTATGCAGCTCTTAGGGAAGTCATTCTTTTGGAAGAATTTAAACATTCAATCCCTTTGGTTGTGAGAACTCCTGAGGGGAAACAGAGGGTTGATTCTGTAAGACAAGCAGCAGAGATGATTATGAGTTAGGTCATAGAGCTAAACCTTTATTTCATCACACTTTTAAATCAGAAAAGGATAGAAAGTGGGAAGGTGAAAGGAAGGTAGGTAGTCAGGGAAAAGAAGGAGTAGCTGGAAGTTTCCAGGAAGTTTTTTTCTTTGAATAAAAAGAAAGGTGCAGAAGGCAGAAGTGACATTTGAAAATTGAGGTGTTTTCATTGTAATAAAGTGGGGCACGTGAAGTCAGTGTGTTGGGGATTGCAGGAAAAATCTGTGGGAATTATTGGGATACCGAAAAGCTCTGGAAGTAAAAGCACTCTGCGTTCTGAGGTTCAGGCACAGGAGAAACTAATGGTTTGTGTACAGGTAAAACAGGGAGAATCAGCGAAAGGTAAGAAGTGGGAATGTGTTTACAGTTTACTCAAGAGAATTCTGGGGAGCAGGTTGCAGAAATGTTTAAAGACTTTGCATGTGAAGGGAAAGTCTTTCCTAGAGTAGGTAAAGATGTTAATATTTTAAAAGACACAAGGACTAGTCAATGCTTAATGTTGTGGGATAATGATATTTGTTGTTCAAAGAGAGTATTGCAGGAGAAGGTAATAATAAGTGGAGTTCATGGAGATGCTAAATCTATTCCGTTGTGGAAGGTAAATTTAAAAAGCAAATGGAAGTCTGGTGAAGTTATGGTTGGAGAGGTGGGAAATTTGCCCATTGCAGGGGTTCAATTTATTCTGGGTAATGATATAGCTGGATTGCAAATGTAGGTGATGCCTATGGTAGTTGAGCAGCCTGTAGAAGTATTTTCAATAGAAGTGTTACAGAATGAACATCCTGGATTGCTTCCTGATTGTATTATAATGAGATCAAAGGCTCATCGGGAAGAACAAGATAAACAGGATAAGCAGGCAGTTCAAAGGCAAGAAGAAGTTGTCAAAATCCAATTAGCTGGCACTGTATTTGATAACATTGTTCAGGAGCAAGGAATGCAGGACAGTTCAGTTGAAATGTTTAACTCAAAGAGGTTAGTGAAGTTACAGAAATAGAAGTTATTAGAAGTAGAAATAGTTACAGAAGAAAACAGTTATACAGAAAGCTTATTCAGAAACCAAAGCAAAATGTATTGCCCTATGTTATTATCTTCGGGAAGGTATTCTGTTGAAAAAATGGAGGTCAGATCATGTCTCAACAAGGGATGTAGTCAAATTCTGTAGAAGCTGTTATACATGTCAAATAACAGAAAAACCAGAAGCAGTGATTAAGTCGGCACTTTTAACCCCAATACCAGCATTTGAAGAACCTTTTACCAGTGTCATGATTGATTGTGTAAGGACCCCTCCTTAAGACTAAAAGTGGATATCAGTATTTATTGACAAAAATGGATGTGTCTGCTAGGATTCCTAAAGCTATACCTTTAAGAAATATTACAACTAAGAAGATGTGGAGGAGTTAATTAAATTGTTCACATGATATGGTTAACCAAAAGAAATACAATCAGATCAGTGGTCAAATTTCATGTCACAGCTGTTTAAAGAAGTAGTGAACAGCTTGAGGATAGAACAGTTTAAGTCAACAACTTATCATCCAGAATCACAAGTGGCTTTGGAAAGGTGGCATCAATCTTTAAGAACTATGATAATAGCATACTGCCTTGATTATGCACAGGATTGGGATACAGGAATTCCATTTTTGTTATTTGCTATTAGAAATGCTCCTAATGCATTGATTGGTTCCAGCCCTTTTGAACTAGTTTATGATCATGAGGTAAGGAGACCGCTGAAATTGAACCATAAAAGAATTGGTGGGTCAAAATTCAGAAACCACTCTCCTAGATTACATATCAAATTTCTGGGAAAGATTGAACAGAGCATGTGAGCTGGCTTGGGAACATTTAAAGATATCACAGCAAGTGATGAAAGTGAAAGCAGATAAGAAGGCTAACATTCACAGCTTTGTTTCTGGAGAGAAAGTACTAGTTTTGTTACCAGTACTAGGTGATTCATTAAAGGCAAGATTTATTGTGCCTTCCAGGATTGAAAATAAATTGAGTGAAGTAAATTATTTAATAAATGCTCTGGAAAGAAGAAAGAAGCAGAGAGCGTGTAATGTAAATATGCTTTAAAAGTACGTTGACAGGGAAGAGGTATTAGTGATGGTGGATGATGAGAAAGAGGTAGAAGTGCAGGACTCTGAAATTGATTTTCCTCTAATCACATTGGATAATGGGGGCGTGCTTGGAAAATTACATGAAATATTGAGTTCCCTTCCAAGCAAGTGTCAAACTGATTTGGAAAAGCTATTGCAGTCACACAAACCCATTTGTGGAAATAAGTTGGGAAAGACACATTTAGCTTTACATGATATATGTATAGAAATATCATCTTCAGTGAGACAACAACCTTATAGATTAAACCTGGCAAAGTTATCACAAGTACAAAAATAAATTGATTTCATGCTTCAAAATGATATCATTGAGCCTAGTTGCAGTTACTGGAGTTCGCCTTTTGTACTGGTACCGAAAACGGATGGAACATAAAGACTGTGTGTAGACTATCGAAAGGTGAATATGATGACAAAATCGGATTCATATCCCATACCACGGTTGGAGGATTGCATTGAGAAAGTGGGACAATCAAAATTTATCACAAAGATTGACTTGCTAAAACGATATTGGTGGGTACCATTGTCAGAGAGACCAAAGGAGATGCCAGCTTTTGTAACGCCAAGTGGACTATATCAGTTTAAAGTCATGCCATTTGGTATGAGGAGTGCACCTGTGACGTTCAAAGATTGACAAAGTAACTGCAGGTCTAAGCAATTGTGCGGTTTATATTGATGATCTAATCGTTTTCAGTCAGATATGGGAGAAACATTTACAGCATCTGGAAGAATTATTTACAATAGGCTAACTTGGTTATGAACTTGGCTAAAAATGAATTTGCAAAAGCGCAAGTTACGTATCTAGGCCATACCATTGGACGTGGTAAAGTGGCTCCAAGAAATGTGAAAGTCAAGGCTATCATGGATTTTCCAGTCCCTACAACAAAATTAGAAGTTTTGAGGCTTCTGGGCTAAGTGGGTTTTACCGAAAGTTTGTAGAAAAGTTTAGCCAAGTGGTTGCTCCACTGACTGAGCTATTAAAAAAGAACAAGAAGATTCAATGGACATTAGAGTATCAGAAGTCATTCTATAGTTTGAAAACTGTATTAACTACGACAACAGTGTTGGCAGTGCCCAATTATGCAAAGCAATTTAAGTTTCCCATTGACGCAAGTGCATTGGGGCTGTACTGTTACAAGAAGATGACACTGGAATTGAAAAACCGATAAACCAGTGACAGTTCGGGAGATAAAATAGCGAGAGTTCGGGAGGTAAAACAATGAGATTTTGGGAGATAAAGCAGTGATAGTTTAGGAGATAAAATAGCGAGAGTTCAGGAGATCAAACAGCGAGAGGTCAGGAGATAAAACACTGAGAATTCAGGAGATAAGTTTAGGAGGTAAAGCAGCATGAGTTGAGGGGAAATCAGTGGGAGATCAGGAAATAAAACAGTGACAGTTTAGGAGATAAAACAGTGAGAATTCAGGAGATAAAACTGCGAGAGTTCATGACATAGAACAGCACAAGTTATTCAGGGAATGAATCAGCGAGTGGTCAGGGATAAAACAGCACGAGATCAGGGGATAAAACATTGAGAGTTCAGGAGATAAAACAGCGTGGGTTCAGGAGATAGAACAGTGAGAGTTCTGTTCATAAAACAGCGGGAGTTAAGGGGATAAAACAGCAAGAGTTACGGGGAGAAAACTTTGCGAGTTCAGGGGATATAACAGCAAGAGTTCAGGTGATAAAACAACATGAATTCCAGAGATAAAGCAGCTTGAGTTATTGGGAGGTAACATTGAGAGTTCAGGAGATTAAATAGTGAGAACTCAGGAGCTAAAACAGTGGGAGTTCGTTAGATAAAGCAGCGAGAGTTCAGGAGATAAAGCAGCGAGAGTTCAGGAGATAAAGCAGCGAGAATTCAGGAGATAAAGCAGCGAGAGTTCAGAAGATAAAACAGCCTGAGTTCAGGGGATAAATCAGTGGAAATTCAGGAGATGTAACAGCGAGAGTTTATTAAATAAAACAGTGTGAATTCAGGATATTAAACTGCAAGGGTTCAGGAGCTAAAACAATGAGAGTTTGGGAGATAAGGCAGCGGGAGTTCAGGAGATACAGCGCCAAACATTCAGGAGATAAAACAGTGAGAGTTCAGGGGATATAACAATGAGAGTTCAAGGGTGAAACAGCAAGAGCTCAGGACATAAAACAATGAGAGTTCAGGGAATAAATTAACAAGAATATCGGAGGTAAAACAGTGAGAGTTAAGTAGATAAAACAGCAAACGTTCAGGTGATATAACAGTGAGAGTTCAGAGAATAGAACAGTGAGCATTTAGGGGAAAAAGTGAGAGTTCAGGGAATAAAAGAGTGGGAGTTCAGAAGATAAATTAGCGAGAGTACAGGAGATAAAACAACAAGAGTTCAGGAGGTCAAACAGTGAGAGTTCAGGAGAGAAAAGAGCAAGAGCTCGGGAGATAAAACAGTGAGACTAAAGAGCAGTAAACATTAAGAGCTAACATGATAAAATAGCAAGAATTCAGATGATAAAGCCACAAGAGTTCAGGCAATGGAACAGCGACAGATCAGAAGATAAAACAGGGAGGGTTCAGGAGATAAAACTGCACGAGTTCAGGAGTTAAAACAGTGGAAGTTCAGTGGATGAAACAGTGAGAGTTCAGGAGATAAAGCAGTGAAAGTTCAGGGGATAAGACAGCAAGAGTTCAAGTGATAACAAAGTGAAATTTGAGGGGATAAAGCAGTGAGAGTTCAGGAGATAAAACAGCAAGAGTCAGGGGGATAAAATAGTAAGAGTCCCAGAAATAAAACAGTGAGAGCTCAGGTGATGATTTCAGGAGATAAAGCAGCATGAGTGCAGGGGATAAATCAATGGGAGTTCAGGAGATAAAACAGCGAGATTTCAGGGGATGAAACAGTGAGAGCTCAGAAGTTAAAGCAGGGAGAGTTCAGGAGATAACACAGGCAGAGTTGAGGAGATAAAACAGCGAGAGTTCCGGAGATAATATAGTGAGAATTCAGGAGATAAAACAGCATGAGGTCAGAAGATGAAACAGCAGGAGTTCAGAAGATAAAACAGAAAGAGTTCAGGGGATATAACAGCAAGAATTAGGGAGATAAAGCAGCGAGAGTTCAGGAGATAAAACGGCGAGAGTCCGGGAGATAAAACAGGAGGAGTTCAGGAGATATAAAAGCAAGAATTAGGGAGATTAAGCAACGAGAGTTCAGGGGATGAAAGAGTGAGCATTCAGGGGATTAAACAGCGAGAGTTCGGGTGATAAAAGAGTGAGATTTCGGGAAATAACACAGCAAGTATTTGAGGGATAAATCAGTGAGAGTTCAGTAGATAAAACAGCGAGCACTCAGGGGATAAAACAACGAGAGTTTGGATGATAAAGCAGCAAGGGTTACAGAGATAAAACAGTGAGAGTTAGGGAGATAAAAGTGTGAGGGTCCAGGAAATAACACAGTGACAGTTCGGGACTTTAAACATTGGGAGTTCAGTAGATAAAACAGCGACAGTTCAGGGGATAAATCAATGAGAGTTCAGGGGATAAAACAGCGAGAGGTCAGGAGATGAAACACTGAGAGTTGTGGAGATAAGTTCAGGAGGTAAAACAGCATGAGTTCAGGAGATAAATCAGTGTGAGTTCAGGAGGTAAAACAGTGAGAAATCAGGAGACAAATCTGTGAGGGTTCAGGAGATAAAACAGTGAGAGTCCCAGAGATGAAACAGTGAGAATAAAGGACAGAAAAGAGCAAGAGTTCAGGGGATAAAACAGTAAGAGTTCAGGGAATAAATTAGGGGGCATTAAGGAGATAAATCGATGAGATTTCAGGGGATAAAACAACGAGAATTCAGGAGATAAAGCAGCACAAGTTCAGGAGATAAAACAGGGAGAGTTCAGGAGATGATACAGAGATAGTTAGGGAGGTAAAACAGGCAGAGTTAAGGAGAGAAAACAGTGAGAGTTCAAGAGGTCAAATAGTGAGAGTTCAGGTGATTAATCAGCGAGAGTTCAAGGGATAAAGCCACAGGAATGCAGGGGAGAAAATAACAAGAGTTCATGAGATAAAACAGTGAGAGTTCAGAAGATGAAGCAACACGAGTTCAGGGGATGCAACAGGAAGAGTTCAGGAATAAAACTGTGAGAGTTCAGGAGATAAAACAGCAAGACTTCAGCAGATAAAACAGTGAGATTGCAGGAGATAAAAAACCAAGAGTTCGGAAGATGAAGCAACAAGAGTTCAGGAGATGCAACAGGGAGAGCTCAGTAGATAAAACATTGAGAATTGAGATCAAACAGTGAGAGTTCATGAGAAAAAAATGGCAAAAATTCAAGAGATAAAACTGTGAGAGTTCAGGAGACAAAACAACAGGAGTTCAGGAGATAAAACAGTGATAGTTCAAGAGGTAAAACCCTGTGAGTTCAGGGGATAAGACAGCAAGAGTTCCGGAGATAAAACAGTGAGAGTAAAGGGCAGAAAACATTGAGAGTTCAGGGGAAAAAAAAAACAAAAGTTCAGGGGATAAAACACTGAGAGTTCTGGCACTGAAACAGCAGGAGTTCAGGAGATAAATCAGTGAGAGTTCAGCCATAAAACAGTGAGAGTTCAGGGGATAAAGCAGCGAGAGTTCTGGAGATAAAGCAGTAATAGCAAAGGGCAGAAACATTGAGAGCGCAGGTGGTAATACAGCGCGAGTTAAGGGGATGAAAAGTGAGATTTCAGAAGATAAAACAGCATGAGCTCAGAAGATAAAACATCATGAGTTCAGGAGATAAAATAGCGAGAGTTAGGCGGGCAAAGCTGCGAGAGTTCAGAAGATAAAACAGCAAGGCATCAGGTGATAAAACAGTGGGATTTAAGGAGATAAACCAGCAATAGTTATGGGATAAAATGGCAGTTGTTCAGGAGATAAAACAGAGAATCAAGGGATACAACAACAAGAGTTCAGGTGATTAGATAGCCGAGAGCTCAGGGGATGAAATAGTGAGAGTTCCCAAGATAAAACAGTGAGAGATACGGAGAGAAATCTTTGAGTGTTCAGGAGATACAATCCCGGGTGTTCAAGGGAGAAAACAGTGAGAATTCTGGAGATAAAACAGCATGAGCAAAGGGGGAAAAACATTGAGAGTTCACTAGCTAAAACAGTGAGAGTTCAGTGAATAAAGCAGCGAGGGCGCATGCGATGAAACAGTGAGAGTTCAGAAGATAGAACAGCATGAATTAGGGAGATCAAACAGCGAGAGTTAAGGTGATATAACAATGAAAGTTAGGTAGATAAAAGAGCAAGAGTTCAGGAGATGAAACAGCAAGAATTAGGGAGGTCAAACAGCGAGAGTTAAGGTGATAAAACAGCAAGAATTAGGGAGTAAAACAGCGAGAGTTAGGTAGATAAAACAGCAAGAGTTCAGATGATTACACAGCAAGAGTTCAGGGGATGAAAAAGTGATAGTTCCCACGATAAAATAGCAAGAGTTAAGGGGAAAAAACACTGAGAGTGCAGGAGATACAGCTGCAAGAGTTCAGGGGAGAAAACAGCGAGAGTTCAGGCGATACAACAACGTGAATTCTGGAGATAAAAGAGCATGAGTTCTTGAGATAAAATAATGAAAATTCAGGAGATAAAATTGCAAGAGTTGAGGAGTTAAAAAAGTGGGAGTTCAGGAGATCAAACAGCGAGGGTTGAGGAGATACAGGAGATAAAGCATTGATAGTTCAGGAGATAATTCAGGAGGCAAAACGGCATGAGTTCAGGGGATAAATCAATGGAAGTTCAGGAAATAAAACAGCTGGAATTCATGAGATCTTCAGGAGATAAAACAGTGAGAGTTCAGGAGATAAAACAGCAATAGCTCAAGAGGTAAAACAGCGAGGGTTCACAAGATAAAATAACAAGAGTTCAGAAGATGAAGCAACAGGACTTCAGGAGATGCAACAGGCATAGGAGATAAAACAGCAAGAATTAGGGAGATCAAACAGCGAGAGTTCAGGTTATAAAACAGCATGAGTTCCGGAGCTTAAACAGCGAGATGTTCAGTGGATAAACAGTGAGAGTTCACGAGATAAAACAGAGAAAATTCAGGAGACAAAACTGTGAGAGTTCAGGAGATAAAACTGCAGGAGTTGAGGGAATAAAACAGTTCATTGCATAAAACAGTAAGAGTTCAGCAGAAAAAACACTGAGGGTCCAGGAGATAAGTTCAGCAGATAAAACAGCCTGATTTCAGGGGATAAGACAATGGGAGTTCAGGAGATAAAACAGTGAGAGTTCATGTGATAAAACTGTGAGAATTCAGGAGATAAAACAGCAAGAGTTCAGGAGATAAAACACTGAGAGCTCAGGAGATAAGTTCATGAGGTAAAACAGCATGAGTTCAATGGACAAATCAGTGGGAGTTCAGGAGATAAAACAGCAAGAATTCAGGAGATAACACTGCAAGAGTTCATAAGATAAAAGATTGAGAGTTAAGGAGATCAAACAGTGAGAGTTCAGGAGATAAAAAAGTGATAGTTCAAGGGCTAAAACAATGAGGGTTCAGGAGATAAAACAGCAAGAGTTCAGGGGATAAAACTGTGCGGGTTCAGGGGATAAAATGCTGAGAGTTCAGGTGATAAAACATTTTGCATTCAGAGGATGAAATAGCATGCATTCAAGAGATTAAAAAGCGAGTTTGAGAGATAAACAGTGAGAGTTCGGTAGATAAAAAAAGCGAGCATTCAGGGAATGAAACTGCGAGAGTTCAGGTGATAAAACATCGAGAGTTCAGGAGACAAAACAATGAGAGTTTGGTAGATAAAAAGGCAGAAGTTCAAGGGGAGAATCAGCAAGAGTTCAGGAGTTAAAACACTGAGAGTTAATGGAATAAAACAGGGAGAGTTCAGCAGATAAAACCTCAAGAGGTCAGGGGATAAATCAATGAGAGTTCATGAGATGAAATAGTGAGAGTTCAGGCGATAAAACAGCGAGAGTTCAGGAGATAAAACAGCAAGAATTAGGGAGATACAACAGTCAGAGTTCAGAAGGTAAAAAAGCGAGAGTCAAGGGGGCAAAACATTGAGAGTTCCAGGGATAAAAGACTGAGAGTTCAGGAGATAAAACAGTGAGAGTTAGAGAGATAAAGGTGAGAAAGTTCAGGAGGTAATACAGTGAGAGTTCAGGAGATAAAACAGCCAGGAGTTCGGAAGCTAAAATAGTAAGAGTTCAGGGGATGAAACAGTGAGGTTTCAGGAGTTAAAATGCTGAGAGTTCAGCAGATATAACAGTGGAAGTTCAGGGGATAAAACAGCAATAGTAGAGGGCAGTAAACATTGAGAGTTTATGTCATGAAACAGCGAGAGTTCAGCGGATGAAACACTAAGAGTTCCCAAGATAAAAAAACGAGGGTTAAGGGGAGGAATCAATGAGAATTCAGGAGGTAAAGCCAAGGGGGTTCAGGGGATAAACTGTGAGATGAAGCAACACGAGTTCATGAGATGAAACAGGGAGAGTTTGTGAGGTAAAATAGTGAGAGTTCAGGGGACAAAACTGTGAGAGTTCAGCAGATCAAACAGCGAGAGGTCAGGAAATAAAACACTGAGAGTTCAGGTGATAATTTCAGGAGATAAAACAACATAAATTCAGGGTATAAATTAGTGGGAGTTCAGGAGATAAAACAGTGAGAGCTCACGAGATAAAACAAAGAGAATTCAAGAGATAAAACTGTGAGAGTTCCGGTGATAAAACAGCGAGAGTTCAGAGGATAAAGCATTGAGAGTTCAGGGAGTAAAACAACGAGAGCTCAGAAGTGAAAGCAGTGAGAGCTCAGGTGATAAAACAGAAGTTCAGGAGATAAAACAGCGAGAATTAAGAAGATAAAACAGCGAGAGTTCAGGGGATAAAACAGTGAGACTTCCGGAGATGAAACAGTGAGAGCTCTAGAGATGAAACAGTGAGAGTAAAGGGGAGAAAACATTGAGATTTCAGGTACTAAAACAGCGAGAGTTCAGGGAATAAATCAATGAGAGTTCAGGGGATAACAAGCGGAGTTCAGGAGATAAAACAGTGAGAGTCCAGGGGATAAAACAATGAGAGTTAGGTAGATAAAACAGTGAGAGTTCCCATGATAAAACAGCGAGAGTTAAGTGGTGAAAACATTTAGAGTTCAGGAGATAAAACAGCAAGAGTTCATGAGATCAAACGGTGAGGTTTCAGGAGATAAAACACAGAATTCAGGGATAAAACGGTGAGAGTTCCGGAGATGCAACTGTAAGAGTAAAGGACAGAAAACATTTAGAGTTCAGGCACTAAAACAACTAGAGTTCAGGGGATTTAACAGTAAGCGTTCAGGGGATAAATCAGTGGGAGTTCAGGAGATAAAGCAGTGAGAGTTCAGAAGATAAAGCCATGGGTTCGAGAGGTAAAACCCTGAGAGTTCAGGAGATAAAACAGCAATAGTAAAGGGCAGAAGACATGGAGAGCTCAGGTCATGAAACAGCGAAAGGTCAGGAGATAAAACAGCGAGAGTTCAGGAGCTAAAACAGTGAGAGTTCATGAGATAAAGCAGTGAAAATTCAGGAGATAAATGAGTGAGAGTTCAGGGGATAAATCAGTGGGAGTTCAGGTGATAAAACTGCGAGAGTTCATGATTTAAAACATCGGGAGTTCAGGAGTTGAAACAACATGAGTTCAGAAGATGAAGCAACACAAGTTCAGGAAATTGAATAGGGAGAGTTCAGGAGATAGAACAACAGGAATTAGGGAGATAAAAAAGGGAGAGATCAGTGGACAAAACAGTGAGAGTTCATGAGATAAAACAGAGAAAATTCAGGAGATAAAACTATGAGAGTTCAAGATATAAACCTGCAAGAATTGAGGAAATAAAACACTGAGAGTTCAGGAGATAAAACACTGAGAGTTCAGGAGTTAAGTTCAGGAGATAAAACATGATGAGTTCAGCAGATAAAATAGGGACAGTTCAAGAGTTAAAATGAGAGTTCAGGAGAAACAACAGTGGTAAATCAGGAGGTAAAACAGCAAGACATCAGGAGGTAAAACAGTGTGAGTTCAGGAGATAAAACAGCGAAGAGTTCAGCAGATAAAACAGTGATAGTTCAAGAGGTAAAACAGCGAAAGGTCAGGGGATAAAAAGTTCTGGCAATGAAACATCAGGAGCTCAGGAGATAAATCAGTGAGAGTTCAGGCATAGAACAGTGAGAGTTCAGGGGATAAAGCAGCGAGAGTTCAGAAGATGAAACAACACAAGTTCAGGAGATAAAGCAGCGATAGTAAAGGGCAGAAAACATTGAGAGTTTAGGTGATAAAACAGGGAGAGTTCAAGGGATAAAACAGTGAGAGTTCAGGGAACAATACAGCGATAGTTCAGGGATAAAACAGTGAGATTTCAACAGATAAAGTAGCACGGGTTCAGGAGATATAACAGGGAGAGTTCAGGAGATAAAACAGCAAGACATCAGGTGATAATACAGTGTGAGTTCAGCTGATAAAACAACGAAAGTTAGGGAGACAAAACAACAGGAGCTCAGGAGATAAAACTGTGAGAATTCAGGGGATACAACAGTGAGAGTTCAGGTGATTAAACAGCGAGCATTCGGGGGTGAAACAATGAGCGTTCCCAAGATAAAACAGCGAGAGTTCAGAAGATGAAGCGACACAAGTTCAGGAGTTGAAACAGGGCGAGTTCAGGAGATAAAACAGCGAGAATTAGGGAGATCAAATAGTGAGAGTTCAAGTGATAAAACACTGTGGTTTCCAGAGATAAAACGGTGAGAGTTCAGTGGATTAAACGTTTGGAGTTCAGGAGATAAAACTGCAAAATTTGAGGAAATAAAACAGTGAGAGTTCGGGAGATCAAACAGTGAGAGTACAGGAGATAAAAGAGTGAGAGTTCAGGAGATAAAACATTGAGAGTTCAGGAGTTCAGGGGATAAAGTAGAAAAATTTCAGCAGATAAAACAGTGATAGCTCAAGAGGTAAAACAGCAAGAGTTCAGGAGATAAATCAGTGAGAGTTCAGGCATAAAATAGTGAGAGTTCAGCGTGTAAAGCAGCGAGAGTTCAGAAGATAAAACAGCATGAGCTCAGGAGATAAAGCAGCAATAGTAAAGGGCAGAAAACATTGCGAGTTCAGGGGATAAAACAACGAGAGTTCAGGGAATAATATAGCAATAGTTCAGGGAATGTAACAGTGAAATTTCAGAAGATATAAAAGCATGAGTTTAGGACATAAATCAGTGAGAGTTGAGGAGATAAAACAGCAAGACGTCAGGTGATAAGACAGTGGGAATTCAGGTGATAAGACAGCAAGAGCTCAGGGGATGAAACAGTGAAAGCTCCCAAGATAAAACAGTGAGAGTTAAGGGGAGAAATCATTGAGAGTTCTAGAGATAAAGCTGCAGGAGTCCAGGGGAGAAAACAGGGAGAGTTCTGGAGATAAAACAGCGAGAGTTCAGAAGATGAAGCAACACAAGTTCCGGAGTTAAAACAGGGAGAGTTCAGGAGATCAAACAGCGAGAATTTGGGAGATCAAATAGCGAGAGTTCAGGTGATGAAACAGCGGGAGGCCCGGAGATAAAACAGTGAGAGCTCAGTGTATAAAACAGTGGGAGTTCATGAGATAAAACAGGGAAAATTCAGGAGATAAAATGGTGAGAGTTCAGGGGATAAAACTGCAATAGTTGAGGGAATAAAACAGTGAGAGTTCAGGAGATCAATCAGCAAGAGTACAGGAGATAGAAGAGTGAGATTTCAGGAGATAAAACACTGAGAGTTCAGGAGTTAAGTTCAGGAAATAAAACATCATGAGTCCAGGGGATAAATCAATGGGAGCTCAGGACATAAAACAGCAAGAGTTCATGAGATAAAACAGTGATAATTCAGGAGATAAAACAACAAGATTTCAGGAGATAAAACAGCAGGAGTTCAGCAGATAAGACAGTGAGAGTTCAGGAGATAAAAAAGTGATAGTTCAAGAGGTAAAACTGCAGGGGTTTAGGGGATAAATTATTGAGAGTTCAGGCATAAAACAGTGACAGTTCAGGGGACAGAGCAGTGAGAATTCAGAAGATAAAACAGCATGAGTTCAGGAGATAAAGCAGCAACAGTAAAGGGCAGAAAACATTGAGAGTTCAGGTGATAAAACAGCGAGAGTTCAGGAGATAAAACAATGAGAGTTAGGTAGATAAATCAGCAAGTGTTCAAGAGATAAAACAGCAAGATGTCAGGTGATATAACAGTGGGAGTTCAGAAGATATAGCAACAAGTGTTCAGGCGATAAAACAGTGAGAATTCCCAAGGTAATACAGCGAGAGTTAAGGGGAGAAAACATTGAGAGTTCAGGGGGTAAAACAACAAAAGTTCAGGGGATAAAACAGCGAGACCTCAGGAGATAAAACACTGAGAGTTCAAGAGATAAGACTACGAGAATTCCGGCAAAAAAGCAGCGAGAGTATCCAAGATAAAACAGCGTGTGTTAAAGGGAGAAAACTTTGAGAATTCCGGGGATAAAACAGCGTGAGTTCAAGAGATAAAACAGGAAGAAGTTAAGGAGATAAACCATAGAGAGTTCAAGTGATAAAAACAGCGAGATTTCAGAGAATAAAACAGTGAGAGTCAGGGAGACAAAAGTGCAAGGGTTCAGGAGATAACACAGCGAGAGTTCGGGAGATAAAACAGTGAGAGTTCAAAAGGTAAAACAGTGAGTGTTAAGGCAATAGAACAGCGTGAGTTCTGGAGATAAAACAGCAACAGCTCAGTGGATAAAACAGTGACAGTTCATGGGATAAAACAGAGAAAATTCAGAAGACAAACCTGCAAGAGCTGAGGAAATAAAACACTGAGAGTTCAGGAGATCAAACAGTGAGAGTACAGGAGGTAAAAGAGCGAGAGTTCAGGAGATAAAACACTGAGAGTTCAGTACATAAGTTACATCAGTCCAGGGTATAAATCAGTGGGAGCTCAGGAGATAAAACATTGAGAGTTCCAGAGATAAAACAGCTGGAGTTCAGGGGATAAAATACCAAAATTTCAAGCGATAAAACATCGTGAGTTCAGAAGATGAAACAGCGAGCATTCTGGGGATGAAACTGTGAGAATTCAAGTGATAAAGCATCAAGGGTTTGGGAGATAAAAGTGCAAGAGTTCAGGAGATAACACAGCGAGAGTTTGGGAAATAAAACATTGCGAGTTTGGTAGGTAAAACAGCGAGAATTCGGGGGATGAAACAATGAGAGTTCAGTAGATAAAAGAGTGAGAGTTTAGGGGATAAAACAGCGAGAGTTCAGGAGATAAAACATTGGGAGTTCAGGAGATAAGACAATGAGAGTTCAGGCAAAAAAGCAGCGTGAGGATCCAAGATAAAACAGCAAGAGTCCAGAAGATGAAACAGCATTAGTTGAAGAGATAAAACAGGAAGAGTTCAAGGGACATTATTAGGTGTTTATTATAAACCCCCAGATAATCAGTGGGAAATTGAGGAGCAAATATGTGCACAATTCACAGAGATGTGTAAAAGCAATAACAATAGGGTAATTATATTAGGTGATTTCAACTTTTCCAACATTAATTGGGATGGACATAGTGTTAAGGGCTTGGATGGAGTGGATTTCCTGAAATGTGTACAGGAGAACCTTTTAGGTCAATATGTACAGGGTCCAACAAGGGACGGCGCAGTGCTGGACCTAATTCTAGTGAATTAAGCCAGGCAGGTGGCTGAGGTGGTGGTGGGGGACCATTTTAGTGATAGTGACCACAACATGATACAATTTAAGCTTGTTATGGACAAAGAAATAGACAAGCTGCAAAAAAAAGTTTTGGACAGGGGGAGAGCTGATTTTGGTAAAGTAAGTCAGGATCTGCCAAGGTAGACTGAGAACAGCTACTTGTGGGGAAATCGACAGAAGAGCAGTGGGGGGCGTTCAAAAAGGAAATGGGAAGGGTACAGGCTCAACATGTTCCCTCTAGGGTTCTAGAAAGGAGTAACAAGCCCAGAGAACCATGGATGACCAGGGATATTCATGATACAATGAGAAGGAAAAGAGAGGCTTTTAGCAGGTACAAGGGGAGCAAATCAGCGGAGGCATTAGTGGAGTACAGAAAGTGTACGGTGGAGCTTAAGAAAGCAATTCGGAGAGCAAAGAGGGGATATGAGAAAGCTCTGGCTGGTAAAAGTAGGAAAAATCCCAAGATATTCTTTAAGTGTATCAATGGGAAGAGGATAACCAGGGAAAGAGTAGGGCCCATTAGGGACCAAAGGGGCAATCTATGGGTGGAGCCAGAGGACATCGCCAGAGCATTGAATGAATACTTCACATCCATCTTCACCCAAGGGAATGAGGATGAAGGTATGGAACTCAGGGAGAGAGACTGTGAGGTTCTTGAGCAAATTGATATAGGGAGTGACAAGGTATTGGAGGTGTTGGCAGGCTTAAAAGTGGACAAATCTCCAGGTCCGGATGAGTTGTGTCCCAGACTGCTGACAGAGGCAAGGGAGGAGATCACAGGGGCTCTGACCCTAATTTTTAATTCCTCTCTGGCCACAGGGGAGGTGCCAGAGGACTGGAGAACAGCTAATGTGGTTCCACTATTTAAGAAGGGTTGTAGAGATAAGCCAGGGAACTACAGACCAGTGAGTCTCACGTCAGTGGTAGGGAAACTATTGGAGAAAATTCTGAAGGAGAGAATCTATCTCCACTTGGAGAGGCAAGGTTTGATCAGGGATAGTCAGCATGGCTTTGTCAGAGGGAGGCCATGCCTAACAGATTTGATTGAGTTTTTTGAGGAGGTGACCAGGTGTGTAGATGAGGGTAATGCAGTTGATGTAGTTTATATGGATTTCAGCAAAGTCTTTGACAGGGTCCTACATAGGAGACTCATAAAGAAGGCAAATGCACATGGGATACAGGGTAATTTGATAAGGTGGATTCAAAATTGGCTTAGTTGTAGGAGACACAGGGTGATGACAGAAGGCTGCTTTATTGGCTGAAAGCCAGTGCCCAGTGGCGTACCACAGGGATCTGTGCTGGGTCCCCTATTATTCGTCATTTATATAAATGACATAGATGACTATGTGGGGGGTAGGATTAGTAAATTTGTGGATGACACAAAGATTGGCCGGGTGGTTAACAGTGAGGCTGAGTGTCTTGGGCTACAGGAATATATAGACGGGATGGTCAAATGGGCAGATAAGTGGCAGATGGAATTTAACCCTGAAAAGTGTGAGGTGATACACTTTGGAAGGAGTAATTTGACAAGGAAGACTCCAATGAACGGCATGACACTAGGGAGTCCTGAGGAACAAAGGGACCTTGGCGTGTGTGTCCATAGATCTCTGAAGGCGGCGGAGCATGTTAGTGGGGTGGTCAAAGAAGCTGATGGATCACTTGCCTTTATCAATCGAGGCATAGATTACAAAAGTAGGGACATCATGTTGGAGTTGTATAGAACCTTGGTGAGGCCACAGCTGGAGTATTGTGTGCAGTTCTGGTCGCCACATGATAGGAAGGATGTGAATGCACTGGAGGGTGTGCAGAGGAGATTCACTAGGAAGTTGCCTGGGATGAAACATTTAAGTTATGAAGAGAGGTTGGATAGATTTGGGTTGTTTTTGTTGGAGCAGAGAAGACTGAGGGGCAACCTGATCGAAGTGTACAAGATTATGAGGGGCATGGACAGGGTGGATAGGGAGCAGTTGTTCCCCTTAGTTGAAGGGTCAGTCACGAGGGGACACAAGTTCAAGGTGAGGGGTAGGAGGCTTAGGGGGGATGTGAGGAAAAACGTTTCTACCCAGAGGGTGGTGATGGTCTGGAATGCATTGCCTGGGAGGGTGGTGGAGGTGGGTTGCCTCACATCCTTTAAAAAATACCTGGATGAGCACTTGGCACGTCATAACATTCAAGGCTATGGGCCAAGTGCTGGTAAATGGGATTAGGTAGGTAGCTCAGGTGTTTCTCACTTGTCGGTGCAGACTCGATGGGCCAAAGGGCCTCCTCTGAACTGTGTGATTCTGTGACATAGCAGCAAGGTTTAAGGAGATAAAACAGTGAGAGTTAGGGCAATAAAAGTGCGAGAGTTCAGGAGATAACACAGCGTGAGTTCAGATGATTAAACAGTGAAAGTTCAGGATGTAAAACAGTGAGTTTGGTGGATAAAACAGTGAGGAGTTCAGGCATTGAATCAGTGAGAGTTCAGGAGATAAAACAGTGAAAGTTGAAGAGATAAAACAGCAAGAATTTGAGAAATAAAATGGTGAGATTTCATTAGGTAAAACAGTGAGAATTCAGGGGATAAAACAGAAAATTCAGGGGATCAAATAGCGATTGTACAGGAGATAAAAGAGCAAGAGTTCAGGAGGTAAAACAGCATGAGTTCTGGAGATAAAACAATGGGAGTTCAGGAGATAAAACAGTGAGAGTTCAGGGGATGAAACAGCAAAAGTTCACAGGGTGAAACAGGGTGCATTAAGGGGAGAAACCATTGAGAGTTCAGGTGATAAATCTGCGGGAGTTCAGAGGATAAAAAGTGAGTGTTCATGAGATATAACAGCCAAAATTGAAGAGATAAAACAGCAAAAGTTCAGGAGATAAAACAGGGAGAGTTCAGGAAATAGAACACTGAGAGTTCAGGAGATAAGACAAATAGAATTCAGGCAAAAAAGCAGTGAAAATATACAAGATAAAACAGCTAGAGTTAAGTTGAGTAAACATTGGGAGTTCAGGGGATAAAACAATCCGATTTAGGTGGGGGGATAATATTGAGAGTTCAGGAGATAAAACAGTGAGAATTAGGGAAATAAAAAAGTGAGAGTTAGGGTGATATAAGTGCGAGAGTTCAGGAGCTAACACAGCGACAGATCGGGAGATAAAACAGTCAGAGTTCGATAGATAAAACAGCAAGAGTTCAGAAGATGAACAGCAAGAATTCAGGAGATAAAACAGCAAGAGTTCAGGAGATAACACAGTGAGAGTTCAGGAGATAAAACAATGAGAGTTCGGTAGATAATCAGCGAGAGTTCGGGTGATAAAATAGCAGGAGATCAGGAGATAAGACAGCGAGAGTGCTGAAGACGAAACAGCACAAGTTCAAAAGATAAAACAGCATGAGATCAGGAGATATAACATCAAGAATTAAGGAGGTAAAACATTGAGAGTTCAGGAAATAAAACAGCGAGAGTTCAGGCGATTAAACAGCGTGATATTCGGAGATAAAACAGCATGAGTTAAGGGGGGGAAACATTGAGAGTTCAGGAGATAAAACAGAGAGTTCACGATATAAAACACTCAGAGCTCAGGAGACAAAACAGCGATGGTTCAATAGATTTAACAGGGAGAATTCAGGGGATAAAATAGCAAGCCCCCCCACCCCGCACACCAACACGTAAAATGACGTGCTGTGACATTGGGCGAGTGTCCCAACGTCACTGCGCACCATCGCGATATTTGCTAAGGCAGGGACACCAGAAGTTCGGATACACGCCCGACATCAATTAACAGGCCAGTTAAGGCCGTTGAGGCAACAATTGATCTCAATTTTTTGCAGCCCACAGTACGTCACACGGGCGCAACGGGCTGGCAGGTAGGAGGCATTTGTATAAACCTCATCCACGGGCAGGATAAGAGGGGTGAGTGGGGTCATGAATGTGATCTTTCGGGTATTTAAGTGTGAAAGCTACTTATACTTGCCTGTGTGAGCAGGAATGCTTCAAAACTCATACCAGCTGCTTAGACAGGAGTAAAAGCCTTGGTTGGGACTCTACAATAATGATCATTTCTGGGGCCTGCATCTTTCAGGAAGCGTTCCCTCAGCCTGAGAATGGGAGTTGTGTTCCCCACCGGAGGCACCTCCTCTGAGGAGGAAGGGAGGGCCAGAAGGGGGAGGAGGCCAGAAGTCCTCATTCAGCCTCCAGGGAAGCCACTTTTGGGAGGAGAGGCGCAGGCACAAGGGGCGCAGGGCCAAGAGGTAATCCAAGGCAGAAGGGGTCACAGAAGATGCCTCTCTCCTGCTGCCAGGGTTTACAGGTGGTGATACAGCTACCTCAATATGTCTGCGGTGCAGTGCCAAAGGAGGCTCCGTCTCTCAAGGGAGACAGTCACCTCCATCTGTCAGATGATAGTTCCTGAGATCTCCGCCAACTGTGTGGGTGGACACCCCATGCCAGTGGCTCTAAAGGTCACAGCTGCCCTCAACTTCTATGCCACTGGCTCTTTCCAGGGCTCGGTGGGTGATCTTTGTGGTGTCTCCCAATCAGCTGTCCACACTTGTGTCAAGCAGATGACAGACACTCTGTTCAGGTGTGCATCGACCTTCATCCACTACCTTTGAGATGAGGCCAACCAGACACAGCGAGCCAGAGGCTTTGCAGCCATTGCTGGCTTCCCCCGTGTCCAGGGTGCAATAGATGCACACATGTGGCCATCAAGGCGCCAGCAGGTGAGCCCGGTGCCTTCGTCAACAGGAAGGGCTTCCACTCCATGAACATGCAGATAGTGTGTGACCACAGGATGCAGATTCTACAAGTCTGTGTAAGGTACCCAGGCAGCTCCCACGACGCCTACATCCTCAGACACTCCTAGGTGCCGGGGCTCTTTGGGGCCCGGCTTGATGGATGGCTGCTGGATGACAAGGGCTATCCCCTCAGAAGGTGGCTCATGACACCTCTTCGCCATCCAAGAACAGAGGCTGAGCAGCAGTACAATAGGAGCTACACTTCCACAAGGGCTGTGGTGGAGGGAACCTTCGGTCTTCTCAAGATTTAGTTCCGATGCCTGGACCGCTCATAGGGCGCACTCCAGTAGCTCCCAGATCGTGTATCGCTGATAGTGGTTGCATGCTGTGCTCTCCACAATCTGGTGCTGGAAAGGGGGGACGCAGTGGACGAGGAAGACATGGACCCAGTTACTCTGACTGCACACAATGAGTCCAGCAGTGAGTCCGGGGATAAGCATGCACAGGAGAACGCTGAGGGGATGGACACTGACCCGAGCATATTCAGAAATGCAGGGACACCCAGGAGGCTTTAATCCAAAGAACCTTCAGCTAGCACACCACAGATGGGCCTTCAACACACGCCAGGGTTGCAGGCTTCACACTCGATACCTGAGTGCTAAATCAGCCTGGATACTAACATTAACTAAGGCCCTTGTCAATAAAGCTCAATGTCAAATAACTCACTCATAACATCATGGCTTCTCGTACACATGCAGGAGTAAGGAATTACCCTGAGGCATGGCAACATGTCAAAATTTATTGAGGGAACAAATTTAACTTCATAAAGCAAAACAAAAACGGTGTTGGGCATCACACCGAGTCTTCAACTAAGTACTATGGGCCAACATAAAAGCACAAGTGAAAAACCTGTGGTGTGCCTAAGGTGCCTTAAATTTACACTTATGGGTGCTATGTCTAGGTGCTGTCCCCTCACTGGCACTGGTATCTGAGACAGCCTGCTCACTGTGCTGTCCTGTTGGCCTCGATGACCTTGGCGTCCTCTGGCCCACAGAGCATTTGATGGCCCCGCCTGGGTGGGAGTGGCCAGTTCCACAGTGGCTTCTCCCCAGTTGCCGCAGCCTCATCGGATGCCACGGTCACTGGCAGAGGGACAGAGGATCTGCTGCCCTCATTCGGAGCGCCCTGAGAGGAGCCGCAGAGATGATAGGCAGCTGCTGCGCCGACATGAGGTTGCTTTGGACTTCCCTGCTCACCAGAGGTGGATAAATGGGCACCGAGCTGGGATACTTCGTGGCAAACCATCCCCCACACTGGCACTGACCAGCTGAGGCCAATGCTGCTGTGAGGGCTTGCAGGTCCGAGCGCAACTCCAGGAGGTCCTGACTGTTCTCCTGGAGGAGCCTCTCCACGAGAGTCGCCACTCTCTCCATGGTGGAAGCGTGGCGCTTGGCCATGAGGCTCATTGCATCGGTGATGCTCCGTGTGGACTCCTTCAGCACGGGCACCATGCCACACATAGCCTCATGTATCTCCGCCAGATCGTCCCGCATACCCTGCTGCACTTCCAGCATTCGCTGCCTCATGGACAACTCCAGAGGCACATCATCAGCCATCGACCGAGCATGTACCTGGCTCCCAGCAGTCCTCCAAATGCTGGCGCCCTGGGCACTCTCTGTCTCTGCCCGCACCTCAAGCGAGTATGAAGTGCCCTCACCGCCGTGCCCCAGGACACTAGCTGAAGATCTAATTCACACCGAGGTGCTAGTATCTGCGCTGGTGCCTGCCTGGCTGAGATGGTGTGATGCTGGTGAGTGAATTTGCTTGGGGGCTTCAGGGGTGACAGGTGGGCCCTCTGCCTCCTCCTCCCAGCCCTGCTCCGGTGATGCTGAAAGGAAGAATGAGGACATTTGATTAGTTACAATGCAGAGACAATGTCCACTTGCATGCCAGATCATTATGTGCTTATCCTTCCATAATCAATGGTAAACCCATGTTGCTAATTCAATCACGGAGCATTCAGCAGTGCCATGGCTTCTCTGACACATATGGTGACCTGAGTGCTCGCCAAACATACCTCCCCGTGGCACCCCAGCCTCACCGCTACTGATGGACCTGGGGGCATGGTGCCTCTCCAGATCCATGGCCTGCTGCTCGAAAGCCGTTAGGATGGCCAACTAGGCCTGCCCTCCGCCAGTCCACATTCGTTCAGACACATTGTGCACAGTCTTTTCCTGAAAAGGAGAGGGGAGCATTGATTAGTCCAGCCTGCACCCGAATTCCCATTGCATCCCTGCCAACCCAGCCAGAGTGAGACATTGCAGGACTCCAGTTCTTCATCACCCCACAGCTGCCGCAAACTCACCCAAACAAGCCAGTGCTGACCCCACCCCATTGCCCAAATTCTGCCTCCTTCACATGTGGCACCACAAGGTGTCACTTTCCTAAGCAAGGAGGCACAAGCACGTGGAGCGCAAACATCAGCAAATGGACTGGTGCCCCACCAACTGGAAGCTCCCCTCCCAGCACGTTAGCACCCTGACTTTGACATACTTCCCAGTTCCAGCACTCTGCCTAGGTGCAGATCCTTGACTTTCAACCCCACTCTATACTCTGGGTGTCAGTGTCACACATGCTGCAGATGCAGAACACATCCTAGCTCAACCCTCTCAGGGTGAACTGGACATGGGCAATACCTGCTGTCACACCCAGCGAGGGATACATGCCGTGAGGGATTCAATGACATTACTGTACTCAGTAATGGCGGGGGGTGGGGGGTGGGGTTTGGGGGAAAGGGTTACGGTTGCATTAAGTGTCTTGAGGCAACATGGTACTCACCCTTCCCGAGCGCAGGAGATCATTGAACCTTTTGTAGCACTGGAGCCATGTGCGCCGTACCACATCATGGGAGCTTATGCACTCGGCCACCTCCTCCCAGGCACGTTTGGTCAGGTTGGGGGGCCTCTGCCTCCCATCCCGGAAGAAGGACCTCCCATCGTGCTGCCACCTCCTCCAGGAGGACAGCTAGGCACTTGTCGGAAAAACGAGGGGCACACTGCCCCACTGGCCTACCCTCTGGACATGCGTCACCATCATTGCGCCTCTGCTGTGCTCTTCTACCGGCCATTGTGAGCAGCTTTGCAAAGGCTGCCAGGCCTTCATTTAAACAGGCCGCTGGGTCGCCATTGGACCTGGTGGGCTGTGCACGCCCGCCGCTGCCCACCCACTCCTGCTATCCACATGAGTTTGAACTACACTGGGTAGGTCTTAATTGGCCTGCCCTCGTAAAATGGTGGCGTGGGTCTGGTCATGGGTGGTGATCAGGTCCACACCTGCCTGCGCCCGCGCTCGAATGGCCCAGCTGACATGGGGAAAATTCTCCCCCAAGAGTTCAGGAGATTAAACACAGTGAGTTCAAGCGATAAAAGATCGAGAGTTCGATAGATAAAACAGCATCAGTTCCAGTGATAAATCAGTGAGAGTTCAGAGGGGAAAATTCAGGGGATATAACAGTGAGAGTTCAGCAGATAAAACAGTGTGAGTTAGGGAGATAAAAGTGTGAGAGTTCAGGAGAAAACACAGCGAGAGTTCGGGACATAAAACAGTGAGAGTTCAGCGGATAAAACAACAAAAATTCAGCGGAGGAAACAGCGAGAGTTCAGGGGATAAAACAGTGAGAGTTCAGGGGATAAACAGCAAGAGTTCAGCAGACTAAACAGCGAGAGCTTAGGAGATGAAACATTGAGAGTTCAGGAGATAAGACAATGAGAATCTAGGCAAAAAAGCAGTGAGAGTATCCAAGATAAAACAGCGAGAGTTAAGGGGAGAAAACATTGAGAGTTCATGGACTAAAATAGCGAGAGTTCAGGGGATAAAACAGCGAGATTTCAGGAGCTAAAACAGTAAGAGTTCAGGGGATGAAACAATAGTAAAGCGCCGAAAACATTGAAAGTTCATGAGATAAAACAGCGAGAGTTCAGAAGATGAAGCAACACAAGTTCAGTAGATGAAACAGCGAGTGTTCAAGAGATAAAATGGCAAGAATTAGGGAGATCAAACAGCGAGGTTTCAGGCCATAAAATAGCATGAGTCCCAGAGATAAAAGCGCGCAAGTTAAGGGGAGAAAACATTGAGAGTTCATGGAATAAAACAGCGAAAGATCAGGGGAAAAAAAGTGAGAGTTCAAGGCATAAAACAGCAAGAGTTCAAGGGATAAAACAGTGAATTTCAGGAGATAAAATAGTGGGAATTCAGAGGGTAAAACAGCGAGAGTTCTGGCGATTAAATAGCAAGAGTTCAAAAGATTAAACAGCACTAATTCAGGAGATAAAACAGGGAGAATTAAGGGGATAAAATGTTGAGAGTTCAGTAGATAAAATAGTGATAATTCAGGAGATAAATCAATGAGTGTTCCGGTGATAAAACTGTGACAGTTCAGGGGATAAAACAGTGAGAGTACAGGAGATAAAACAGCATGAGTTCAGAGGATAAATTAGTGGGAGATCAGGAGATAAAACATTCAGATTTCATGAGATACAACAGCGAGAATTCAGGAGATAAAATGGCAAGAATTCAGGTGATAAAACAGCATGAGTTCAGGGGATAAAACAGCAAGAGTTCCAGAGGAAAAACCGCAAGAGTTAGGGGGAGAAAACATTGAGAGTTTGGGAGATAAAAGAGTGAAAGTTCAGGGGATATAACAGCGAGATTTCAGAAGATAAACAGCATGAGTTAAGAAGATAAAACAGGGAGAGTTCTGGACATAAAGCAGTGATAATTAGTGAGACACACAACTGGGAGAATTCAGGAGATAAAACAGCCAGAGTTCAGGAGACAAAGCAGTGAGAGGTTCAGGAGCTAAAACAGCAGGAGTTCAGGAGATAAAACAACAAGAATGCCGGCAATAAAACAGTGAGAGTTCAGGAGATAAAACACTGGGAGTTTAGGGGGTAAAACAGCGAGAGCCCTGGTGATAAAATAGTGAGAGTTCAGGAGATAAAGAAGCGAGAATTCAGGCGATATAATTGCGGCAGTTCAGGGCATAAAACAGTGAGAGTTCAAGTGCTAATAGAGTGGGCATTCAGGCGATAAATCATTGAGAGTTCATGAGATAAAACAATGAGAATTCAGGAGGTAAAAAGATGAGGGTTCGGGAGACAAAACAGCAAGAGTTCAGGAGTTAAAACAGCAAGTCATCAGGAGATAAAACACCAAGAGTTCAGTGGATAAAACAGTGATATTTCAGGAGATAAGACTGTGAGAGTTCAGGGCATAAACCAATGAGAATTCAGGGGAGAAATCAATGAGAGTTCAGGTGATAAACATGTGACAATTCAGGGGATAAAAAAGCAAGATTTCAGGAGATTAAACAGCAAGATATCAGGAGATAAGACATCAAGAGTTCAGGAGATAAGACAGTGAGAGTTCAGGTGATAAAACAGCATGAGTTCCAAAGATAAAACAGCAAGAGTTGAGCAGAGAAAACTTTTGAGAGATCAGATGATAAAAGAGTGAGAGTTCAGAGGATATAACAGCGAGATTTCAGAAGATAAAAAAGCATGAGTTAAAATGATAAACAACAAGAGTTCAGGAGATAAAAGAGTGAGAATTAGTGAGATAAAATAGCGAGAGTTCAGCTGATAATACAGTCAGCTTTCAGTGGATAAAACAGCAAGAGTTCAGGGGATGAAACATTGAGAGTTCAAGTGATAAGCCATCGAGTGTTCAGGAGATAAAACACCGTGAGATCAAGAGATAAAACTGTGGGAGATCAGAGAGATAAAGCAGCAAGACATTAGGAGATAAAACACCGAGAGTTTGGGTGATAAAACATCGGGAGTTCAGGAGATCAAAAAGCGAGAGTTCAGGTGATAAAACAGCAGCAGTTCCGGAGATAAATCAGTGAGAGTTCAGGGGAGAAAACATTGTGAGTTCAGGGGATAAGACAACACTAATTCAGGAGATAAAACAGGGAGCGTTCAGGAGATAAAACAGTGAGAATTCAGAGATAAAACAATGTGATTTCCGGCGATAAAAAGTGAGAGTTCTGAAGACAAAACAGTGAGAATTAAGTGGAGAAACAATTGAAAGTTCTGGAGATATAACAGCGGGAGTTCAGGGGATAAAACAGCGAGAATTCAGGCAATAAAATCATGAGAGTTCAGGGGGTATAACAGTGAGAGTTCAGGAGAGAAAACAGAATGAGTTCAGGGGATAAATTAGTGGGAGTTCAGGAGGTAAAACATTGAGAGTCCATGAGATACAACAGTGAGAGTTCAAGAGATAAAACAGCTCTAATTCAGGAGATAAATCAGGGAGAGCTCAGGAGATGAAACAGTGAGAATTCAGAAGTAAAATAACGTGAGTTCCGGCGATAAAACAGTGAGAGTATGAAGATTAAGCAGTGAGAGTTAAGGGGAGAAAACATATAGTGTTTAGGAAATCAAACAGCGGGAGTTCAGGTGATAAAACAGTGTGAGTTTGGGAGATAAAACAGTGAGGGTTCAGGCGGTAAAACAGTGAGAGTTCAGGGGATGAATCATTGAGAGTTCAAGCGAGAAAACAACAACAATTCAGGAGATAAAACAGCGAGAGTTCAGGGGATAAGATTAGGAGGGAAATCAGCTTGAGTTCAGAGGATAAATGAATGGGAGTTCAGAGGTAAAACAGTGAGAGTTCATCAGGTAAAACTTTGAGAGTTCAGGAGATAAAACAACAATATTTGAGGAGATTAAACAGGGAGAATTATGGGGATAAAACAGCGAGAGTTCGGGAGGTAAAACAGTGAGAGTTCAGCAGATGAAACTGCAAGGTTTCAGGGTATGAAACATTGAGGGTTCAGGTGATAAAACATCATGAGTTCATGAGATAAAACAGCAAAAGTGAAGGAGATAAAACAGCAAAAGTGAAGGAGATAAAACAGGAGAATTCAGGAGATAAAACAACGGGAGTTCAGGAGATAAAACAGCAAGAGTTAAGGGGAGAAAACTTTGAGAGTTATGAGATAAAAGAGTGAGAATTAGTGAGATAAAATCATGAAAGTTCAGGTGCTAAAGCTGCAAGAGTTCAGCTGATAATACAGTCAGATTTCAGCAGATAAAACAGTGAGAGTTCAGGGGATGAAACATCGAGAGTTCAAGTGACAAAACAGCCAGAGTTCAGGAGATAAACAGTGAGAGTTTGGAAATTAAAACAGGGAGAGTTCAGGGGATATGTTCAGGAGATAAAACAGCATGAATTCACAGGATAAATCAATGGGGGATCAGGAGGTTAAACATTGAGAGTTCATGAGGTAAGACAGCAAGAATTCAGTAGATAAAACTGCGAGAGTTCAGGTGATAAAAGTGCAAGAGTTCAGGACATAAAACGGCATGAGTAGAGGAGATAAAACAGTGAGAGATCAGCAGATAAAACTACATGAGTTCAGGGTATGGAACATTGGGTGTTCAGGTGATAAAATATCATGAGTTCAGGAGGTAAAACAGCAAGTGTTCAGTAGATAAAACAGTGAGAGTTCAGGGGATATGTTCAGGAGATAAAATGCATGGGTTCAGGGGAAGAATCAGTCGGAGTTTAGGGGGTAAAACAGTGAGAGTTTATGATATAAAACAGTGAGAATTTATGAGATAAAACCGCAATAGTTTTGGAGATAAATAGTAAGAGTTCAGGAGATAAAACAGTTAGCGTTCAGGAGATAAAACAGTGAGAATTCAGGGAAAAATCACTGAGAGTTCAGAAGATAAAACTGCGACAGTTCAAGACATCAAACAGGAATAATTCTAGGGATAAAACATTATGAGTTCAGGAAATAAAACACCATAAGTTCAAGAGGTAAACCAGTGAGAGATCAGGAGATAAAACTGTGGGAGTTCAGAGAGATAAAGCAGCAAGACATCAGGAGATAAAACACCGAGAGTTCGGGTGATAAAACATCAAGAGTTCAGGAAATCAAACAGCGAGAGTTTGGGTGATAAAACAACATCAGTTCTGGAGATAGATCAGCAAAAGTTCAGGGGAGTAAACATTGTGAGTTCAGGCGATAAAACATCACTAATTCAGGACATAAAACAGGGAGAGATCAGGAGGTAAAATAGCAATGGTTCAGGAGATAAATCAATGGGAGTTCAGGAGATAAAACATCATGAGTTCATGAGATAAAACAGCGAGAGTTAAGGAGATAAAACAGCAGGGGTTCAGGAGATAAAACAGCAAGACATCAGGAGATAAAACAGGAAGAGCTCACCAGATAAATGAGCAAGAGTTCAGGAGATTAAACAGCGAGAGTTCAGGAGATATAACAGCGAGAGTTCAGGACTTAAGACAGTGACAGTTCAGGGAATAAAACAGCCAGAATTCAGGGCATAAATCAATGAGAGTTCAGGTGATAAAACTGAGATATTTCAAGGGATAAAACAATGAGAGTTCAGGAGGTAAAACAGCAAGAGTTCAGAAGATAAGACAGTAAGATTTCAGGTGATAAAACAGCATGATTCCCCAAGATAAAAAATCAAGAGTTAACGGGAGAAAGCTTCGAGAGTTCAGGAGATAAAAGAGTGAGAGTTCAGAGGATATAACAGTGAGATTTCAGAAGATCAAAAAGCATGAGTTAAGAAGATAATCAGGGAGAGTTCAGGAGATAAACGAGTGAGAATTAGTGATATAAAATAGCGAGAGTTCAGGTGCTAAAGCTGTGAGAGTTCAGCTGATAATACAGCCAGGTTTCAGCAGATAATACAGCGAGAGTTTAGGGGCTGAAACAACGAGATTTCAGGTGATAAACAGTGAGAGTTCGGAAGTTAAAACAGTGAGAGTTCAGGGGATACGTTCAGAAGATAAAACAGCATGAATTCACAGGATAAATCAGTGGGAGATCAGGAGGTTAAACATTGAGAGTCCATGAGGTAAGACAGTGAGAATTCAGTAGACAAAACTGCGAGAGGTCAGGAGATAAAAGAGCAAGAGTTCAGGACATAAAACAGCATGAGTAAAGAAGATAAAACAGGGAGAGTTCAGGGGATAAAACAGTGAAAATTATGGGGATAAAACAGCAAGGGTTCTGGAGATAAAACAGTGAGAGTTCAGTAGATAAAACTGTAAGAGTTCAGGGTATGAAACATTGAGTGTTCAGCTGATAAAACATCATGAGTTCATGAGATAAAACAGCGAGAATTCAGGAGATAAAACGGCGATACTTCAGGAGAGGAAACAGAGAGAATTCGGAAGATAAAACAGTGAGAGTTCAGGAGATAAAACACCATGAGATCAAGAGATAAAACTGTGGGAGAGCAGAGAGATAAAGCAGCAAGACATCAGGAGATAAAACACCGAGAGTTTGGGTGATAAAACTTTGGGAGTTCAGGAGATCAAACAGCGAGAGTTCGGGTGATAAAACAGCATCAGTTCCGGAGATAAATCAGCAAGAGTTCAGGGGAAAAGCATTGTGAGTTCAGGGATAAGACAGCACTAATTCAGGAGATAAAACAATGTGATTTCCGGCGATAAAAAGTGAGAGTTCTGAAGACAAAACAGCGAGAGTTAAGGGGAGAAAACATTGAAAGTTCAGGAGATATAACAACGGGAGTTCATTGGATAAAACAGCAAGAATTTCAGCAATAAAACAGTGAGAGTTCAGGAGAGAAAACAGCATGAGTTCAGGAGAGAAAACAGCATGAGTTCAGGGGATAAAACAGTGACAATTCAGGAGATAAAACTGTAAGAGTTCGGGAGATCAAACAGCAAGAATTCAGGAGATAAAACATTGTGAGTTCGGGGATAAAACAGCGAGATTTAAAGACGTAAAACAACGAAAGTTCTGGAGGTAATGCAGCGAGAGTAAAGGGGAGAAAACAGTAAGAGCTCAGGGAATAAAACAGTGAGAGTTCAGGAGATAAATCAGTGAAATTTCAGGAGATGAAACAGTGACGGTTCAGCTTTTAAAATAGTGAGAGTTTAGAGAATAAAACAGCAAGAGCTCAGGGGATAAAACAGCGAGAGTTCAAGGGATGAAACAGTGTGAGCTCAGGGAATAATACAGTGAGAGTTCATGGAATAAATCAGTGAGGTCAGGGAATAAAACAGGGAGAGCTCAGAAGATAAAACAGCAAGAGTTGCGGAGATAAAACAGCGAGAGTTCAGGAAATAATACAGCGAGACTTCAGGAGCTAAAACAACTAAAGTCAGGAGATTAAACACCAAGAGTTCAGGAGCTAAAAGTATGACAGTTCACAGGGTAAAACAATGAGAGTTGAGGAGGTAAAACAGCAAGATTTCAGCAGTTAAAGCAGTGAGAGTTCAGGAGGTAAAACACTGAGAGTTCATGAGGTAGGCTCATGAGATAAAACAGTATGATTTCAGAGGATAATTCAGCAGGAGTTCATGAGATAAAACTGCAAGAGTTCAGGAGGTAAAATAACGAGAGTTCAGGGAATAAAACAGTGAGAGTTCGGGATATAAAACGGTGCAAGTTCAGGGGATAAAATAGTGAGAGTTCAGAAGATAAAACAGCAACTGTTCAGGAGATTAAACAGCAAGGTTTCAGCCATTGAAACAGCGAGTGTTCAGGAGGTAAAACACTTGAGAGTTCAGAAGATAGGTTCAGTAGATAAAACAGCCTGATTTCATAGGATAAATCAGCAGGAGTTCATGAGATAAAACAGCAAGAGTTCAGGAGGGAAAATAAGGAGAGTTCAGGGGATAAAACAGCGAGAATTCAGGAGATAAAACACTGAGATTTTAGGAGTTAAATTCAGGAGATTAAACAGTGAGAGTTTGGGGGATGCAACAGCAAGAGATCAGGAGATAAAGCAGCAAGAGTTAATGAGATAAAAACCATACGCAAATTCAGGGGATAAAATGACATGTGTTCAACAGATAAAACAGCGAGAGGTCAGGGGATAAAGCACAGAGTTCAGGAGTTAAGTTCAGGAGATAGAGCAGCAAGAGTTTGGGGGATGAAACAGCAAGAGATCAGGAGATAAAACAGAGAGTACAGGGGATAAACAGCACCAGTTCAGGAGATAAAACTGAAAGTTCAGGAGTTAAAACAGCGCGAGTTGATGAGATAAAACTGCAAAACTTTTGTCAATCACATTAAATTTATGCTCTCTGTTTACTGACCTTTTATTCTTTCGTGAAATGTGAATATTGCTGGCAAGGCCAGCATTTATTGCTCATCCCTAATTTTCCTTGAGAAGATAGTAATGAACCACCTTCATGAAGAGCAGCAGTCCATGCGATGTCGGTGCACCTACATTGCTGCTAGGAATGTCCTTCAGATATTAGAATCAGTGTCTTTTTAATCAATCTAAACCATTCATAATTTTTAAACAACTCCATCAAATCTCTTCTTAGCCATCTCTGCTCTAAGGAGAGTCACCCCAGCTTCTCCCTGGAACCAAGACTCTTCTATATCCTCTGCAAAGCTTTGCTTTCATTTCTTTTTTAAATATTTGCTATGTTATCCCACAGAAGTAAATGCTCCAGAAGACCTCAACATTTTGTGTAATACTATATGGAAGAGTACATGCAGAAAATATGTACGACTGTAACAGGTGAGAACGGTTTACTGGTCCCAGAACAAACAACAAATGGAAGAAGCAGAGGAATGCTGATCTCATAGCTGGTAATCTCTTCTACTATCGGTCTTCTTGAGCTACCACTGTGTCAGGCTGGAGTCAGTGTGGATCCATCTTGGAAAGCTCTTTCTCATCAGTGTTCATTCCTTCCCGAATGCCCATTAGTTCTAAGGCTAACCCATGTCTCATGCCAATCAATTATTCAATTCTCCAATTAGCAAGCGCCATATATCCAAGGTTGTTCCCTCCTATTTCTGTCCATCAGCCCAAGAAGCCATTTCAAGGCTCATGCCTTGCTAGAGCATCCTGCTTACCTTTACTCAGACAGTTGATTTAGAGATGGCTTTATCGGCATTATCGGGCTTAGGAATGTCATGTACCAGAGTCTGCACTAGAGTCATGTATTTGGAAGACATAATAGCCCTACACTGCCCAGTGTCTGTGTCACCCAGATGGTTGCTACAGAATCCTTCTTAATAAGGAAGAAAGAAAGCTATTTCTATAACATTCAATTAATTTCCTAAGATTTTATAATTTCATTAGACAGTCATTTCTAACAGCTGGTGGGGAGGGCGGGGTAGGTGGTGTGGTGTGGGTGGTGGGGAGTGGATTTCTGCAGGGCTTTTCATATTTGTCCACCATAATTTTGGTGGAAGAGTGGGAGAATCCTCTTAGAAATTCTCAGTAGTTCCCCTTCGAATTCACTTCTAAAGCATGTGCCGTTACCATGCTGTTTGGGTGATATTACTCTTCAAGCAAGGAATGGCAGGGAGTGGAATAATTTCATTAGACAGTCATTTCTAACAGCTGGTGGGGAGGGCGGGGTAGGTGCTGTTTTCTCAAGTCAACCAGACACAGTGCAGGAGTACTGCAGTCCTTGATTTCCATCACTCCCTTGTTGGCGCCCATATCTTCAACTACCTAGACCCTATTCTCTGGAATTCCCTCTTATCATTGTCATATGGACAACAAAGTCAAAAAATAAATCCAGCTAAGGTAAATTGAGATTATTCACAAAAAATAATGAAGACTGTTACCACCCTGTGACCCCACCATCCATGGCCGAGTTCCACCTTGGAAACTCCTGTTACGCTGCAAGAGATGGAACATTTTCATCAATAACGATTCCAATATTAATTTAATGCATTCCTAAAAGTTTTAAAACTAGATAACAATGAATGCATGAGAAAATATAGAGCAAGGAAAAAGCCATTTCTCTAGACATTCTGCTCTTTCCTTTAGATAACATACAATCTCAACTCTCATTAATGTTTCCCCCAGGAGAGCTGAATAACTGCAAGTTCTTTCAGCCCTCAAAATAAGCCAGTGAAGATTTCAGGATATCAGTCCAACATTAAAGCTCATTTTTATTCACACCTAAACTGATGCATCCCATAGATGTCAATCTTATCAGTCCCTATGGGGCACAAACCCACAAAGAGACAATGTCCTCTGTTCAATATTTATAGCAAAATTGTAACTGTGTCATTTATGCATGCACTTACAACTCAGCTCCATACAGAAAGTAGAAGGATTCCTTCACCATTGTGTTTATCATTAGAATTTTCAATCATGATCTAAACTATACATTCATCCAGCTTCACTTAAGAGGATTAATCAACACAGCGTAAATGAATTTTCCTAAGGCCTGTTTCATATATTCTTGTAATTTTTGGTTTCCTAATTATAGCAAAATAAATTAACCTATTTGGTTGTGCATTTTCTGTACCCGACTGATATTTTAGAGTCATACAGACTCGAAACGTTAATTCTGTTTCTCCCTCCACAGATGCTGCCAGACTTGCTGAGTTTTTCCAGCATTTTCTGTTTTTATTTGACATTTTAGACACCTGCTTCTCCTGCCATTTGTAATTCCTGTCCAATAGTGAATTTGTAAAGCTTTCTTAAATGCTATTAAATTTACATTCGTTATCTGGCAGCATAATCTGGGCGAGTATTATATTGCTGAAAGACTTCATATTGTTTATAAATAGATTACTAGCAGGGAACCCAGAATAGATCCTCGTGTAAATCCACAAGTCAGTGGGCGGAAATTTGTAGCCCTGTCATGACGGGCGTGGGGGTGGAAAATGGAACGAGCTGTTCAAAAGTTCATTGACTTCAGCGGGACCAGAAAATCATGCCAGTGAGACGGGCCGTAAAATTCCACTCAGTGTTTCACAGAATCACCTCCATTGTTTTAACATCTGCTTTCTACTACCAAACTAGCCTTCAATCCAACAAGCTAGATTTGCATTAGTTTTTAACTTCTGTAAATGCCTCCTGAAAACCAAGTAACTTATATCCACTAGATAGCCCACATTCACTAATTTAGAGTCGTCCTTAAATGATTCTAGCAAATTATTAGGACATAATTATTGCTTCGAAACTTATGCCAACAACACCTCTTGGTTTTTATGTACTTTGAATGAATAAAGATAGTCCTGTAAAATGCTCTTGAACATTTTAACGCCTACATATGGCACGCAAGACGAGTTAGAATTCCTGTATTCATAACTCCCATTTGGATAACAGGATCACAATGACTATCCTGCTGAGTTCCTGAACATGTTAATCAGCATGAATTCTCCAATCATTAAATGGTCCAAAGGTTTATAATGCATACTGTCTGACTCAGATCAATTTGTTTTGGTGGCAATGATTAGTGCCTAAAATGAATAAAAGAACATATTTTCTAACTAAGAGATGCATTTATAGAATGAGACAAAACAACTGGATGGAGATGACTAATGCAGTTTAATGCTGTCTGATATTTGATAAGATCCATTCCTTTGATGTAATTAGTATAATTGCTCCTATTAAGTTCTTGCAGTTGTTAAGGATAATTTAACTCATGGTAGATCTCAATATTGCCATTTAATTTCCCTATGATTAAACTATATCTTTGAATCTAATTTTAAAATGGGAAACAATCAGTATGATATAATGGCCCGGAGTTTCTGAAGAGCAGCAATCAATATCGGATTGCCACTCCGCTCGAACGTTCACCCATCTCAATGCTGCTCTGCATTTCTTGCCAGGTCTCCCAAGCCTGGCTTTTCCAGAAATGTGGAGTGCAGTATCCCTCAGAGAACGCCATCGCAGTGGATTAGGGTTGGGTGGGAGATAGGACAAGGCCCCTTTATTTGGCACCAGTTGCCATATTGTAAGTTTATAGTTTGAATGTTAGTTCATGGGTGAATGGATAAATGAATGATTGGGTAGGGTGGGTGTGTTAAGTGGGTAGGGTGGATGTGGTGGGTAAGTGGGTAGGGCGTAGGTGGGTCAGATGGCAGGTAAGTGAGGAGGTAGGTAGGTGAGGTGATAGATGGGTAAGGTAGTAGGTGGGCGAGGTTAGAAGGGAGGCAGATGGGTGAGTTGATAGATGGGTGAGGTAGTAGGTGGGTGAGGTTGTAGGTGAATAGGGTGGCAGGTGGGTGAGATGGTGGGTGGCTGAGGTGATAGACAAGTTGGGTGGCAGGTATTTGAGTGGTTAGATGGGTTGGGTGGTAGTCAGGTGGTTGGGTTGTAGTTGGGTGGTATTAAGGGGTAGTCAGGTCTAGTCAGGAGGGATGGTCAGGGATAGTGAGGCCAGGAAAGGTATTCAGGTCAGGTAGGAGAGTACCTAGGGAATCGGATTGGGGGTAGTTTGGTGGTCAGGGAGGTAGCTGGCTGGGTCAGGGGCTAGTTGGGGAGATCGAGGTAGTTGGAGGGTCAGGGCAATAGTCGCCGGGTCAGGGGCCTAGACCGGGGTTAGAGAGTTAGTTGGGGTTGGTGGGGGGGGAAATCAATGAGGAATTTGGGTGGTCAGTGTGAGTGATTGTAGTGTCAATTCTGGAGTTACCTAGGAGTTCAGCTATGGGGAGAATTTTCTTCCCGTCGGGGGGAGTTGGGCGGGAGCAGGTGCCAGCCTGCACCAAAAATAGCACAGGGGGCGATCGGCTGCGTACCTCCATTTTACGTGGGCGGGCCAATTAAGTCCGGCCCAGTGTGACACGCACCTGGAAGCGCTGAGCACTCCCTGTGTGGGCAGAGGGAGGAGGCTGAGCCGGGGCCTGCGCTGTTTCGCTATATGCGCACTAAAGAGCGCAGAAATCTCCCTAAGGCACAGAGCTGATTACTTTGATTTTTACAAATTTTAATAAAGGAAAAAAAAATTAAAGACATGTCCCCTCATGTGACAGTGTCACGTAAGCTGGGACATGTCTATGAATTTTATTTAAAATTTCTATTAATGTTTTAAAACCTTCATGAAATCTCATCCCGCCTGTGGATGAGGTTTCATGATAAATGCAAAGGCCGCCTGGGCTCATCGCCTGCCCTTCAACCTTAAGGTTGGACATGCAGCTCAGTTAGTTCCTTCAACTGGAATTTAAATGGCCTTAATAGGCCCTTGACAGTTTGACAGATGCATAGCCAACTCCAAGGCGCGCCTGCCGATCTGAATAACTGAATGATGCGCGGTGACATCGGGATGCACGCCCGACGTCACTGCGCGTCATTTTACGCGCTGGCGAGCACCCACCCCCCCTAACTCGCCGACCGAAAAATTCTCCCCAATGTCAGCGAAATGTGTGGAGGGTTCATGGAGCAGGGAGATTGTCTATTGGAAGGTCAAACTTCCTGGGCAATTCTCATGTAGGTTAGCACATCGGGACTTCGGAACTTCCCCACAGTCCCGACGTGCATCTTTGGTCATACGTCCAGTCTCCGACAATCCAGAGGCCGGAAGATTTGTCCCAATATTTGCACGTAAGTGACAGAAGGACATGGGAGTTTTTTGATCTGTTTTATAGTTTTATTACTGATTGTTAATTAAAGGCTTACAAGCAATTGTTGAGTATTGATTGGACCAATAGTGAAAATTGGCCAGGCTTTCTGTAGTTTAATTAAAGGTGCCCTTTCACTGGAGCTGTTAAATGTCACAAATAAATAGGATTGCTACCCAGTCCTCACTAGAAGTTTGAGATAATTGGACTAAAGATAAGACAATACCTGTTTTGGAGAATTGTGCTTAATTAAAACCACTGAGCTGCTTTAATTTATAATTCAGTATAATTTTCCAAACCTTCAGTCATTCCAAGTCACCAAATTCCTTCAATGTCCACTTTGTCCCCTTGTAAAGTGTTCGGAACCATTCACCCATGTGAACAGTGATACATAAACATACCATGTTGCAGTTCATTTCCAGTTTGAAAGATAAATCATTTCATTTATTAAAATTTCAAACTTCTTATTTATTTTAGCTAGTCTGCCAACACAACAGGGAAAATTAGTCTTCCTCTGTTTAGGGGAAACTAGGCAGAATGGGAGTTAAAATTCGAGGAGTGCACTTGCTGCTCTTCAGCCACCCCACAGACATTTAGTGTCATATGTGCTAAACTTAAATAAGAGTAATTACAAAGGAATGATGGCAGAGTTGCTGGAGTGGACTGGGAAAGCAATTTAGCAGAAAAGATGGTTGGTGAGCAATGGCAGATGTTTAAGAAAATAGTTCATGGCTCACAACAAAGATAGATCCCAGTGAGGAATAAGGATTCAAGAAAGGGGATAAAACAACCATGGTTTGCCAAGGAAGTTAAGGACAGTATCAAATTGGAAGAAAAAGACATACAATGTGGCAAAGATTAGTGGTAAGCCAGAGGATTGGGAAAGTTTTAAAAACCAATAAAAGATAACCAAAAATAAATAAAGAGGGAGAAAATAAACTTTGAGGGTAAACCAGCAAGTAATATAAAAAGAGACAGTAAGAGCTTCTTTAAATATATAAAAAGGAAGAGACGGGCCAAAGTGAACATAGGCCCCTTAGAGACTGAGGCTGGGGAAATAATAATGGGGAACCAGGAAATGGCAGAGGAGTTGAATAAATACTTTGCATCAGTCTTCACAGTAGAAGATACTAATAGCATTCCAAAAATATCAAATAATCAAGGGACAAAAGCAGGTGTGGAGGAATTAAGTACAATAGAGAAAACAAGTACAAGGGAAACTATTGGGGCTAAAGGCCAATAAGTCCCTTGGACCTGATGGGTTGCATCCTAGGATATTAAAGGAAGTAGCTACACAAATAGTGGATGCACTAGTAGTAATCTTCCCAGAATCCTTAGATTCCGGAAAAGTCCCAGAGGATTGGTAAACTGCCAATGTAACACCCTTATTCAAAAAGGGAGGGAGACAAAAAACAGGTAACTAGGCCAGTTAGTTTAACATCTGTCATTGAGAAAATATTGGGGTCTAAAATAAAAGATGTTATAGCAGAGCATTTAGAAATACATAATCTAATCAAGCAGAGTCAGCATGGCTTAATGAAGGGGGATCCATGCCTGACAAATTTATTAGAATTCTTGGAGGAGGTAACAAGTAGGATTGATAAAGGGGAACCAGTTGATGTAATTTATTTGGATTTCGAACAGGCATTCGTTAAGGTACCGCATGTAAGGATACTTAATAAGATAGCAGCCCATGGTGTTGGGGGTAGTATATTAGTATGGATAGAAGATTGGCTAACAAAAAGAAGTCAGGGAATTGGGATAAGGGGGGGCATTTTCGGGATGGCAAACTGTAACTAGTGGAGTGCCTCAAGGATCAGTGCTGGGGCCTCAATTATTTACAATATATTAATGACTTAGATGAGAGAAATGAATGTACTATCGCCAAGTTTGTGGATGGCACAAAAATAGGTGGGAAGGCAAGTGATGAGGATGACACAAGGAGTCCACAGAGGGATATAGACAGGTTAAGTGAGTGGGCAAAAACTTGGCAACGGAAAATAATGTTGAGGTTATGCACTTTGGCTGGAAGAATAGAGGAGCTGAATATTATTTAAATGAAGTAAGACTGCAGAAGGCTGCAACACAGAGAGATTTGTAATCCTTGTACATGAATCCCAAAAAGCTAACATTCAGGTTCAACAGGGAATAGGGAAAGCAATGTTGGCCTTCATTTCAAAGGGAGTTGAGCATAAAAATAGGGAAGCCTTACTAAAACTGTACAAGGCACTAGTTAGATCACACCTAGAATACTGTGAACAATTTTGGTCCCCTTATCTAAGGAAAGATATACTGGCATTGGAGGCAGTCCAGAGAAGGTTCATTAGGTTGATCCTGGGTATGGAGGAATTTTCTTATGAGGAGAGGTTGAGCAGGTTGGGCCTGTACTCATTGGAGATTAGAAGAATGAGAGGCAACTTTATTGAAACAAGTAAGATTCTTAGGGGACTTGACAAGGTAGATGCTGAGAGGTTGTTTCCCCTTGTGGGAGAATCTAGGACCAGAGGGCATAATCTCAGAGTAAGGGGGCATCCATTTAAAACAGAGATTATGAGGAATTTCTTCTCTTATAGAGTAGTCAATCTGTGGAATTCTTTATCGCAGAGGGCTGCAGAGGATAGGATACCGTGCTAGAGCTGCCTTGGGCCAATGCTACAATGATGCTGATGAATTAGGTACATGAAAACTGTATGGCCTCCACCTCAATGAGCATGGGTGCAGGTCGAACATGAATAGCAACGTCCTCCCACCCCTCACCACCACCACCACCCCAACCCCACCTAATAAAATCACAAAACTCCATTTTTGGCTCAAGCTGTTGGGGTAACAAAATTGAAAAGAATTGATCAATTTGAAACTGCTGAAAGGGAGAAAAATCAGCTGGAATTTCCAAAAAAATGTAGGTTAATTAGGCTCCAATGATGGGAAGAAATTGAAAAGAAATAATTTCTTCGGTTATTTACAAAGATTTAGCTTAGTTCTTAAAGTGGATTTTATTATTATATTGTATAATAAGAATAGTTATATTATAAGGCTGTAAAATGCAGACGGTTGAAATGTATGTAAGTAGTATTAACAAAGTACTGGAGAAAGTGGAAAAGGAAATGTCTTGAGACTGGGAAACAAAAAAAAACGTAACCAAGTTCCTGTACAAACCACAGTAGAGGATAGGAAGATCAGGCACATTCTTCTGAAATAAAAACAAAAAAAACTGCGGATGCTGGAAATCCAAAACAAAAAATAAAAAATACCTGGAAAAACTCAGCAGGTCTGGCAGCATCGGCGGTGAAGAGTACAGTTGATGTTTCGAGTCCTCATGACCCTTCAACAAAACTAAGTAAAAATAGGAGAGGGGTGAAATATAAGCTGGTTTAAGGAGGTGGGGGTGGGGGGGGGGTGGAAAGAAGGGGTGGGGGGTGGTTGTTGGGACAAGCAAGCAGTGATAGGAGGAGATAACCAAAAGATGTCACAGACATAAGAACAAAGAGGTGTTGAAGGTGGTGATATTATCTAAAAGAATGTGCTAATTAAGAGGATAAGCAAGGTAGAGATAGCTCTAGTGGGGGTGGGGTGAATTAAGACTAATGGGGCATAAAAGGTATAGATTTAAAAATAATGGAAATAGGTGGAAAAAAAATCTATATAAATTATTGGAAAAAACAAAAAGGAGGAGGAAGAAACAGAAAGGGGGTGGGGATTTAGGAGGGAGTTCAGGATCTAAAATTGTTGAACTCAATATTCAGTCCAGAAGGCTGTAAAGTGCCTAGTCGGAAGATGAGGTGCTGTTCCTCCAGTTTGCATTGAGCTTCACTGGAACAATGCAGCAAGCCAAGGACAGACATGTGGGCAAGAGAGCAGGGTGAGTGTTAAAATGGCAAGTGACAGGGAGGTCTGGGTGATGCTTGCAGACAGACCAAAGGTGTTCTGCAAAGACTGGGTGACCACTTTGTAGAACACCTTCGGTCTGTCCGCAAGCATTACCCAGACCTCCCTGTCGCTTGCCATTTTAACACTCCACCCTGCTCTCTTGCCCACATGTCTGTCCTTGGCTTGCTGTATTGTTCCAGTGAAGCTCAACGCAAACTGGAGGAACAGCACCTCATCTTCCAACTAGGCACTTTACAGCCTTCCGGACTGAATATTGAGTTCAACAATTTTAGATCCTAAACTTCCTCCTCCATCCCCACCCCCTTTCCGTTTCTTCCCCCTCCCTTTTGTTTTTTCCAATAATTTATATAGATTTTTTTTTCCACCTATTTCCATTATTTTTAAATCTATACCTTTTATGCCCTTTTAGTCTTCTTTCACCCCACCCCCACTAGAACTATCTGTACCTTGCTTATCCTCTTAATTAGCACATTCTTTTAGATAATATCACCACCTTCAACACCTCTTTGCTCTTTTGTCTGTGACATCTTTTGGTTATCTCCTCCTATCACTGCTTGCTTGTCCCAACAACCACCTCCCCACCCCCTTCTCCCCACCCCCTCCCAAACCAGCTTATATTTCACCCCTCTCTTATTTTTTACTTAGTTCGTTGAAAGGTCATGAGGACTCGAAATGTCAACTGTACTCTTCTCCGTCGATGCTGCCAGACCTGCTGAGTTTTTCCAGGTATTTTTTATTTCTTGTTTTACATTCTTCTGAAGGCTTGTTGTTCAATGTTGCAGTTCAGGTAGAATAGTTTCGAAGCCACTAGTGACGTGAGCGGAATCAGGATCCAGAAATGGTCCTGGCTTGCAATTATTTTCTAATTCTAGGAGTTGAAGAACACCCAATTTGAAAGGCAATCCATTTCTGACCCTCACTTTCGTATGAATTCAGTTGATGCCAGCTAGGGGTGTGCACAACCAGAGGGGAACACGAGGTCAGTGTTAGTTAAATCCAAGTCCTTAGCTTGCCCCAATCCCTTCCCCTTCTTTGGTGACCAATACTTGCGGCCTAGTGGGTGTCTCTCTAGCTCTGCTTCTTATCTTAAGTTTTCTTCATTCCTTAACTTGTTTGAAATTCAGGTTTAATGTTGCGCCAAATGAGATCTCATGTAGCTGCTGCTGGGTTTCTTGCTGAAGTAGAATGAAAGTCTCACAAGAAGTCTGATTGCTTTTGCAGGGCTGGCAAAAGGGTTTATTTTCGTTCCAATAGAAACTGGAAAAATTGGAAATACTCAACACATTGGGCAGCATCTTTGCAGAGAGAAACAGAGGTCAGTGAGCCTTTGTCGGAATTAGTGCAGATAATAGACCCAAAGCATTGTCTCTGTTTCTCTCTCCACAAATGCTTCCTGCGTTTCAAGCATTTTCTGTTTATATTTAATATTTCCAGCACCTGCAGCACTCTGCTCTCCTATTATATGCTCCTTGATGGGCATTCATTTAAAATGAGAAAACATTTATCACTCAATGCAAAGTGTAATTTTTCTGTAAACAAACCATATCTTTGTGGATAGAAATAGTGCATTATTGCAAGTGAATTGGCTGGTGCTAACTTAATGGAAGGTTTTGTCATTTTAAACTTGGAAGTAAAACCAGGAATCATGCACCAATCAAATATGTCACTGTCAATTCAAGATATTTTCATTTGCACATGGGATTGTTGTTTGCGGTGCTTGTGAGGTTCAAGACTTTTGGATGTTGCTGTCCAAGTATTGCATAGGTTCAGGTTCAAAGAAACAGAGCTGATTGCATATTATGAATTACCTGGTTGTTTGTAATTGCCTGACAAAGCCATGGTTATTAAATGTATTATCCTGGAACCTGTACTTCTAATGTGCATATAGTAAAAAAAGCTAAGAGGTTTTGCTGAACCTCTATAAAACAGTTCGATCCCACTGTAATGATCTTCACAATCCTGGGCACCAGAAGCATGTGAAGGCTTTGTAGAGGGTTCAGATGAGATTTACTAGAATGGCTCCATTGAGGAGGGATTACAGAGAAGCTGGGGGTGTTCTCCTTAAAGCCAAGGAGCCGGAGGGGATTTGATGGAGGTGTATAAAATTATGAAGTGTTTAGATAGAATAATTAGAAACTACCTCCACTGAAGAATCAATAATCAAATGGTCCAGATTTAATTTCATTTTAGTTGATTAGAAAACAAATCAGAGGAGACATGGAGAAAAACTTTTAAACGAAGAATGGTTAGGGTTTGGAATGCACTCCTTTAAATTGCAGTGGAAACAGATTCAAACTAGTTTTCAAAAGGAAATCAGATAAACACTAGGAGAAAAAAAAATAAGGCAAGAGCAGGTGAGTGGGTGTGTGGTAGGACTGACTGGATTTCTCTTTGATAGAATTGATGGAGGCCAATGGGCTGAATGGCCTCTTTCTTTGTTGCACCATTCTATTCTATATAACCCAAAGTACATCGTAAAGGCGCTCGTTGGAAGCTGTCAAGGGTTAAAAGGTGGGGAGGGGATAAGGAGCCCAGAAACAGGAGAAGCAGCAGGCTCGTGGTTTCTCTCCCTGGCCTTGCCCTTACCCATTAGGTGCCATGCAGTCTCCTGTGAGAGACAAAGGACAATATCAAAAACTTAAGGTCAGTTGGGGGAAAACATATTAGGATAATACCTCCCTGACTCTGCCAGTCAATAAAAACTAGCCCAAGAAACCACATTAACTATGACTTATATGGTACTTAATTCTTATAAGCTGTGATCTCTGCCTAAGCCAGTTAAATGTCAGTTGCTAAATGGGATCTGCTTTCAATTGTTTAATATCCCCCTCAGTCATAACATCTGCCCAAATCTTTGCATAATTTGCAAATGTGCAGATCACCCCAACACCTTCATCTATCTAATTATGTTCACAATAAAAAGCAAAGACTCCAACACCGATTCCGATGGACACTAGTGGTACCCAGTCTCTAAGCAGATCCATTGCCATTGATAAGAACTTTCTGCCTTTGCGTATGCAGCCAATTTTTATTTCATTTCATTAGCTTCCCAAGAATTTGATTATGGAGTAACCTATTGTAAGATATCTTATCAAAGGTTTTCTGAAAATCCAGGACAATATCATCCAAAATCTAAGTAGGCTGTTGTATTCCATAAAAAACTTCTTCAAAGAATTTGATCCAGTTAGTAAGACACAACCTTGTTTTCAAGAAGTTTGGCTGTCCTTCTCAATTATAACTAATGCAGCTGAACTGTTTCCTACAGATGGTAATCAGGAGATGAAAAGTATACAGCCATCACAAGAAAAGGGCACAAAGGGGTCTTTGACAAAACATGCAATTTGGAAGGGGAAAGTGGAAAGGATTCCCATTGGCATCAATGACACTCCATGGGAGATGATAGTGATTGGAGCAAAACTATAGTCAGAAATTGAAGTGGTACAGGTATGGCCACTGTGCGTAATTTTTCCTGGCTAACACTAAAATATTAATCAATTAATTAATTGAGAAACCTTTTTGCCGCGATATTCACATCTGAGTTCCCAGGTCTTGACGATTCTGCTGGATTAGCATGCTGATTTTGAGAACAAGTAATGGACAGACATTTAACCCAGAACTTCCCACCTGTAATAGGTATTGCATGTTAATATTGATGCTTATAAAGTAGGAATGCACTTTGAGGTGGAATACTTGTGACAGAATTTCCATTATACCCTTGGACAGTAAGGCTGCCGTCTAGGAGGGCAAAGTTAGAAAATTACTTCTTACATAATCAATGTAGTTAATCAATAATTATGGCCAGAATTTTCCCATCGGCGATTTGGGTACGGGGCCGGCTCGCCGACGGGAAAATGACGCAGAATGACGTCGGGAGGAACCCCCAACGTCATCCCGGTCCCTTTAAATTTTTAGGAAGGCGGGCGCACGGCGAAATCAGCTGTGCGCCCGCTGACCTGTCAATGGCCAATTGAGGCCATTGACAGGCTAATTAAGATCATTAAAGACCTGCCCATCCAATCTTAAGGCTGGTGGGCAGGCCAGGAGTCCCAGCAGGCTTCTGATAATACATGAAACCTCATCCACTGGCGGGATGAGGTTTCATGTCCGCTTTTTAAAAGTTTAATAAAGTTCATGCCATTTTTATTAACATGTCCCATCTCATGTGATACTGTCACATGAGGGGGACATGTTAATAATATTTTTATTTTTCTATTTTTTAACATTTGTGCACTGTCACTAATCTCCCTGAGACAGCACTTTGTTGCATCAAATTACCTCAGAACCCTAAAGTGAATGAGTGGGCATGTGCTGCATTTTTTATGGACTCTGCTCCATTAGGACCACAATTTCATTTTTTTTTAACTTAGCAACCTTGGGTAACAGCTGCCCTTCACCATCTGGGCTAAGCTGATATTTTAAAGCTGGGTGACAGTGCCAAAAAGTGGTTTGAAGTACAATGGTGCATTTATGTCCTCTGAAGAACAGGATCAAAGTTTTGTGTAACTGAATATTCAATACTCCAAGATATCTGTCATCTCTGAGTATGTTTAACTACTTCCAGTCATTTTATCACCCGGTTAAAAATTATGGGAAATATTAAGTAATGTAAATCTGTGATAAGAATCCTTGGATTAAAAAGTATAATTATATCCTCTCTCTATGTAGATAAACAGGTTACTATTAATGTGGCAGAAGCAGATTTTTAAAGTGGGTAAAATGGGTGTTGAAAAAGTAAATGAATGATAATGAGGTGAAATTTCTTCCTCTTGGTTTTACATTATTATTCTCTTAAGTGTATATACCAACAGTTGTGATGTTGTTGCAAGCATCCGATTCTAGAATGTTTGGTGAAGACTCCTGACACAAATTGGATCATCAAGTTGAGAGTTTTGAAAAAAAGAATTGTGAAACAAATACTATCTATTAAAGATCACCAGAATTCCATAGCACAAGACTGGTTCAGTTGATTATTGCCTTTGGCTAGTCATATTCTACTGATAATCTGTAAAATGCAAAGTGCAGCGAGCAACATCATGTCATGCTGCAAGCTACAAATAGCATGCTTCTTGGTGGGAGACAGTCCATGCTCCACTTCCAAGCTTCTAAGCTATTAAACATTTGAAAACACACACCTTTGAAAGAAAATGACATGTGCTAATTTAATCACGTGCCCAGGAGTTCCAACAGACCTCTTCTCAAACTTAATTTCACACCACAGATACTTCCGAACACAAATTGTGTGAGGTGGTGTTGCTTTGATCACAGCAGGAGTCTCAGGGGAATCAGAACATAAGAATTAAGAGCAGGAGTAAACCAAACAGCCTCTCAAAGCCTTCTCTGTCATTTAATACAATCATGACTGATCTTTTATCTTGACTCAATTTTCCAGCCCACTCCCCATATCTCTTGATTCCCTGAGAGATCAGAATCTATCTCAGCTTTGAATATACACTATGATGGAGTATTCGCAAACCTCTGGGTAGAGAATTACAAAGATTCCCAACCGTCCAAGTGAAGGAATTTCTCTGCATCCGAGTCCTAAATAGATGGAGGTAATGTTTTTATTCCTGTTTGTTAGCCTGTTCATCTGTAAACAATATATCTCAAAAACTAATGGATGGATTTTAACGAAACCTGGTACACAGATAGGGAATGGCCCAAGGAAGAGGGAAAATGTGATTGCAGATCCTGGATTATTTAAAGGCTCCGTTAGCATTGGGAGATAGGGCAAAATGACTTTTTTATTTTAGAATGTTGTGGGTTGTTTTATTTAAAATGTTGTGAGTTGTTTTATTTAAGATGTTGTGGGTTATTTTAGAATATTGTGTGTTGTCTCAGTTCCTGTGGTATAATTTGTCACAGCTGTCAAAATGTGAGCAGATTTTTCAGAGCACGTTGTTGTATGTGGATTGGCCTGAAGTCTCCTCAGTGAGATGGAATCTCTTAATAAAAAATTCTTTTCTCAGCTTTGTAGTTCCAGGGCATCAACCAGGCAGGGAAAAGCTTCAAGGAAGAGCTGCGTAATTGTAATAACATTGAGTTAACACAGCGTGGCAGATGTATGTGCTCTACTGAGTACCCTCTTCACTTGTTCTGAGACTGTGGTCCTGGATTGAGACACCTGCCTCTATCTTATGCAGGAACCAATCTTTCACTTCAGGGTAACACAAACACTACTCATCATAACAAGGAGCTATAAACAGGGCGACATTGTTGGGAGTTTATTTACAACATTATGTACCAATGATTAATGCCCGTGCCCACATGGAATAATTACATTTTCTTAACCTTCCTAACCTTGCTGCTACGTCTTGATGCTCCCGGACATCCACAGTGGAGGTGGGGGTAGCCTGCTGACTACAACACCCTGTCTGTGGTGACCTTAGCGAGTGTCTCTGGAGGGTCGAGACCTGGAGGCCCCTGGACTGCTTCTTGGATCCTGCTGTGTGGCAGTGGCACCCTACTCAACTTGTGGAGCTGGAGCTGCTGGAAGAGGAAGAGGAGATTCGGATGGGCCAGACACTCCCAAGTCACCTGGGTAGATGGCCCCAGGGTGTGCACCTGCTGATCTTCCTCTCTATGGGTTCCCAAGGGCCCCTGGCTGACTCCTTGAGGAGAAGGGGAAGCTGGAGTGAGAACGAGCTGCCCCACACCCCACTCACGTGAACACTGTTGGAAGCCAACTATGTCATCAGCGATGGAGCTCAGCCCACACAGCAGTGCAGGACTGATGTCCTGAACCAAGGTCTCCATGATGGCCGCCATCCTACCAGTGTTGACCTTGGTGCATTGGCATGCCAGCGCAATCATCTCAGACTGAAGGCAGACGGACTTCTCCATCGTGCCTTGCAATCTGAGGAGTGCAACAGGCATCCCTTTCTGATGTTCCCAAGCTAGTCTTTGCAGTTCTAGCAACTGAGACATGACTGAGTCCAGAGGCTTGTCATCTGACTCGGACTCAGCAGGTTTCTGGCCTCAAGCAGTCCTCCGAATGCCGAACGCCTGGGAAGACTCTGTCACCACCTGCTGTGGATCAAACATTACGAAGTGTTCACCAGATTGTGATCCCGAGGCTACTTTAGAACTATGTCCCACCGAGATGTGCGTCTCTGTGCTGATGGAGGGTGTGGGTGAGCTCTCCAATGGGTCTTCAACAAGGGTGTCATCAGACTCTTCTTTTAAAGGGTCTTCAGGGCTTGAGTCAAGGAACTGGGTCGTGGACCCCATCAGCTGCTTCCCAAATGTGCCTGCGAAAGCAAGGAGAGATAATTAGTGCATGGCAGGGGACTGCGGAACAGGGGAACTCACTCACAGCATGGTTGTCTGATGGATGTTGCACTGCTGGATCCTCACTTGGCTGAACCCTGCTGATCTCACCATCAGCACAGGAATGGCCCAGATCGTTGCTAATGAGATGGATGACACTATTTTCAATGTCTGTCAGGACCTTGATTTCAGACATTCCTCCATCAGTCTGCGACTTCTCCCTTTTTTTCTGTGCCAGCTTGTTCTGCATGAATACAGATGGCACGAGTGGGGAGGCAGCGGCATTGTGGTATTGTCACTGGACTAACATTCCAGAGACTTAGGGTAATATCTTGGGGACCCAGGTTCAAATCCCACCATGGCAGATGGTGAAATTTGAATTCAGTGATAATCTGGCATTAAAAAGTCTGATGATGACCATGAAACCCCATCACTAATGTCCTTTAGCATGGTTGCCTTTTCAGCAGAAGGAAATCTGCTGTCCTTACCTTGACCTGGCCTATATGTGACTCCTGACCCACTGACCCACAGCAATGCCCTCTGAACAAGGGCAATTAGGGATGGGAAATAAATGCTGGCCTCGCCAGTGACACCCGCATGAATAAATTTAAAAAAGCAGGATTCCTGATATGCCTGGCATGTGTGGTTGGTGAGTGGTACCATGGATGGGATGAGGACACGATCCACAGGGCAGATGAATGTGTGTGTGAGAGAGTGAATGGTGATGTCCCTTGAACTGGCAGAGAGTGAGATTCCTGTGGATGTGTGATGGGTTTGTGAGTTGAGTTTAAAAACTGGCGGAACAAAGGAGATCATTCATCCTCTTTTTAATTTGGTGACTGTCCTCTTTTGCAAGGCGTTGGTGCTGACCACTGCTGTCACCACCTCCCATGCAGGATTGGTGACCTTGCTTGCTGGTCTTCGTCCAGAGCATAGTTGATGGGAAGGGGGAGAGGGGGTGGGGTGGATAGAGGGCACCGGGGTGGCCTTCCACTGCTTCCAACAGGGACATCAGAGTAGCATCACTAAATTTGGGGGCTGCCATCTTCTTTGCTGTTGGGGCCATCTGCCGCCTGGAGCAGTCCTGGTCTGAAGACATGGAGTAGGCTGGCGCACTTTAAATATGATGCCTGGAATGAGGAAGTGCTGTGGTCACAGTGCGCCGGGCTATTCCAAGCATGTTCAGCAGCGATCCGGCGTGTTCCCCGTGAATGCATAATTAATGAGGTGGGCTGTGGCGGGAATGGGACAATACATCACAAAATGCCGCCATTTCAGCCGATGGGTATTGCTTCCATTTTCCCACTCGCTACCGCACTATCTGCAAATCTGGGATGATTCCACCTCTAGTGGCATTACCATTGCTGAATATCCCACAATCAACATCCTGGGGATTACCATTGACCAGAAACTGAACTGGGCTAGTTATATAAATACTGTTGCTACAATAACAGGTCAGAGGCTAGGAATCCTGTGATGAGTAGCTCACCTCCTGAGTCCCTAAAGCCTGTCCACCATCCACATGGCACAAGTCAGAGTGTGGTGAAATACTCTCCACTTGCCTGGATAGGTGCAGCTCCAACAACACTCAAGAACATCAACATCACGCAGGATGAAGACACCACCACCTTAAACATTCATCCCTCCACCACCGACGAAGAGTGGCAGCAGTGTGCATCATCTACAAAATGCACTCCAGCAATTCACCAAGATTCCTTCAAGAGCACCTTCCAAACCCATGGCCTCTAACACCTAAAAGAGCAAGAGCAGCACATACATGGCAACACCACCACCAGAAGTTCCCTTCCAAGCCACTCACCATCCTGACTTGGGACGATATCTCCATTCCTTCACAGTCACTGGGTCAAAATCCTGGAACTCTTTCCCTAATAGCACTGTGAGTGTACCTACATCACATGGACTGCAGTGTTTCAAGAAGGTGGCTCACCATCACCTTCTCCAGCACAATTAGGGATAAGCAATAAATGCTGGCCTAGCCAGCGATGCCCACATCCTATGCACAAATTTCTTTTTTAAAAACTGCTAGCTGTACCTGCATGTTTACTTTTTCTCTTCCCAAGTCCCTCTGAACAATGACAGGTAAAGTTTCATGCCTTTAAAAAAATATACAGATATGTATTCTGCTTTCTATTCTGACGAGCTAAGTGAGTAATCTCACACTTCCCCATACTACGCTCCATCAGCCACGTTGTTTCCTCCTCACTTAACCTGTCTATATTTCTCTGCAGCTTCTTTCTGTCCTCCTCACAGCTTACATTTGCACTGAGCTTTGTATTGCCAGTTAACTTTAATATATTACACTTGGTCTCTTCATCTAAGTCATTAAAATAGATTGAAAGTAGCTGAGACCTGAGCACTGAGATGAGAAGAATTTTTTTCTCTCAGAGGGTGAGTCTTTGGAACTCTCTTCCTCAAAAGGCAGTGGAAGCAGAGCCTTTGAATGCTTTCAAGCAGAGATAGATAGATTCTTGATATACAAGGGGGTGAAAGGTTACCAGGGGTAGGCAGGACGTTACAATTAGATCAGCTATGATCTTATCGAATGATGGAGCAGCCTGGAGGGCCAAGTGGCCTACTCCTGCTCCTAGTTCGTATGTTCATATGGTACTCCACTAGTCACAACCTGCCTTTTTGTGAAGTTATCCCTACTATCTACTTCCTGTCCATTTACCAATCCTCTATCCATTCTAATAAATTAACATCTACCCCGTGAGACCTTACCTTGCATATTAACCTTTTGTGTGGCACTTTATCAAATATCATACTTCTGACTCCCTTTATCTACCCTACTAGTTTAATTCTTAAAAATAAGTTTGTCAAACATGATTTCCCTTTCGTAAAACTAGGTTGACTTTATCATGACAAATCAAATAGTGACAACCCAGCATGAACAGTGTGGAATTCTGTGCATTTAGGATGATTATTAATGTTTCCAAGCTTCAACATCACGGGCAGAATTTTCCCAGAATTGCACAAAGCGCGGTAGTAGGCGGGTAAATTGGAGTCCTACCCACTGGCAAAAATGGTGGGTTTTCACGCCATAGCTTCCCGAGCCCGCCTCATTATTTAGGCATCCCCAGAAAACATGCCGCATCCATAGCTGGCAGGCTCTCATTCACCCACCTCCATCACCCCACTGTTGCATCACGCTGGCCGCCATCTTTAAAAGTCAGCCACCAGCATAGCGCTCATCACCACCAGCTCACCATGTCCTGGAGACATGGCCAGCAAAGGGATAAAGACTGCAGCCCCCTACTTCAACAACGGGTCCCTCAAGCGACTGCTGGATGCTGTGGAGATCCGATGGGATGTGCTTTACCCCCGCTCTGGCCGCAGGATGAGTAGCAATGTAACCAACCTGGCTTGAGAGGCAGTGGCAGCGGTGGTCAGCGCGAATGACCTGCAGAGGAGGACAGCCACCCAGTGCCACAAAAGGATGAATGATCTCCTCCATTCCGCCAGGGTCAGTCACTCTTTTCATCACTCCCAACTCACACACTCACAAACCCATCACACAAGCACAGGGCCCTCACTCACTGCCAGTGCAAGGGACATCACCATTCACTCTTTCACACACTCCTCACCCCTTCCTTGTGACCACTCACCACCCACGCAGGCCAGGCATACTTATCATCTGGCCCAGCAGGAGTCCTGATACGCTCCCCCATCTCTATCCATGCAGGACAAACTGGCTCACAAAGGTCGCAGACAGGTGGAGGGATACCAGAGATCGAATGCCTGACAGAATTCGAAAACGGAGCCATCCGGCTGGCCGGCGAGGATCCGGACCATTCCTGTGCTGACGGTGAGGTCGGCGCTGCTCTACCAATTGAGGATCCAGCAGTGCAACATCCATCAGACAACCATGCCCAGAGTGATGTGTCCTCTTTCATAGGCCACTGCCATGCACTAATTATCTCCCCTTGCTTTTGCAGGCACATCTGCCAAACAGCCAACATAGTCCATGAACCAGAGCCTCAGATCAAGCTTCGAAGAAACCTCTGAAGAAGAATCTGGGGTACCCTCCCTGAAGCCCCATCACAGCGCTCACCCACACCCTCCACCAGCGCAGAGAAACACACCTCGGTGAGACCTAGCCAAAGGTAGTCTCAGAATCACAATCTGGTGAGCACATCGCACTTTCTGATCCACAGCAGGTGGAGGCAGGGGCTTCTCAGGCCCCTGACACTTGGAGGCCAGAGCGTTGCTGAATCCGAGTCAGATGATGAGCCTCTGGACTTGGTCATGTCACAGTTGCTGGAGCTGCAAAGGCAAGCTAGGGTACATCAGGAAGGGATGTCCGCTACACTCCTCAGATTGCAAGGAACGATGGAGGAGTCCGTCCATCTTCAGGCTGAGGTGATAGCGTCGGCATTGCAACGCACCGAGGTGAACACTGGTAGGATGGCAGCCACCATGGAGATCTTGGTCCAGGACTTGATCCAACAGAGGGCGCTGGTGAGAAGTGACTGAAGCATTCTGGGAAAAGTCACCGCAGCCACCGCGACTCAGGAGGGAATCGAGGAGAAGGGCTCTTGCACTCAACAGGAGGAAGAGCATCTAACAGAGGGCGGTGGTGAGAAGTGACTGAAGCATTCTTGGAGAAGTCATAGCAGACAGTGCGACTCAGGGGGTAATTGAGGAGGACCCACTGTCAAAGAACATAATAGCCCCAAACATTACATTGCTGTAGTGTTTCCATCCCTCCCTCCTCCTCAAACCTAAAAAAAAAGAGAGAGGAAGAGGCAGTGCCTTCAGGAGTGCACCAGACCTGTGAGGGACACTCTTCTGAAAGTGGATTTTAAGGAAAAAGCAGCTGATTGGTGAGTAAATCCTGAGAGCAGACTTGGAAAGAGGAGCACCGGAGCGGTGAGTAGAAATTTAGCTTACCTCGGGGATTTGCGGCCTTGTCCCCAGGGAGCAGACTCGGAGGGAGGAGCACCGGAGCGGTGACCTTGGGGCACAGAGTAACTGAAGCCAAAACTGAGAAAGTGACATCACAGGAAAGCTGTGACCTGATTGGTTGGTAGCAAATCTGCACCAAATTTGAAAAAAAAACACTGCAAAGCTAATTAATAAATTAATTATCTAAGTCGAGATGGCTGGGCAGGTGATGTGCTGTAGCTGTATGATGTGGGAGCTGGCAGATCCCATTGCGAGCCGCAGTGACCACATCTGCAGCAAGTGTTGGTTGTTGGAGGAACTCCGGCTCAGAATTGATGAGCTGGAGGCTGAGCTCCAGATGCTGCAGGACATCCGGGAGGGGGAGAGTTACCTGGACGCTTTGTTTCAGGAGGCGGTCACACCCGGTAGATTACGTACCTCAAATTCGGTCAGTGGTCAGGGTCAGCAGGGTGTGACTGCAAGTGAGGCATGTAGAGGGATCCTGTGTTCAGGAATAGAGGAGCCTCAGCTCTTGACCTTGTCCAACGGGTACGAGGTACTTGCGCCCTGTGCGGATGAGGAATAGGGCTGTAGGGAGGATGAGCCAGCTGACCACGGCACCGTGGCACAAGAGGCCATTCAAGAAGGGGGAGCAAAAAGACAAATGGTAGTTGTAGGGGATTCTATAATTAGGGGAATTGATAGCCTCCTTTGTAAGCAGGATCGAGAGTCCTGCATGGTATGTTGCCTGCCCGGTGCCAGGGTGAGGGACATCTCTGACCGGCTTGAAAGGATATTGCAGAGGGAGGTGGAGGATCCAGTTGTTGTGGTCCACATCGGGACAAATAACATAGGTAAGACTAGGAAAGAGGACCTGTTTCACCTGTTAGGTGAAAGTAACTCTTTTGAGCCAAAACAATTAAATGAAAATAACAAAATCAGGGACAAAATAAAAGCAACCCCTTAAAGAGAAACTGCAAAAAGCAAAGACAAAATTTGAAGAAAGCTCACCAACACCAAATCAATATATGATTTAAGGGGTCGCTAAAGCACCCCAGTCCCTGTGGTGCCCACCGAGCATGGAAGGCCTTAACGGTGCCGGCAGACACCGCATGCTCCTTCTCCAAGGATACCCGGTCGCAAACAGAGCCACGGAAGAGGGAGGATCAGTCCGGTTGGACGACCCCCTTGACCGCCCACTGCCTGGACCTGTTAATGACCAACTTGGCCAGGCCCAGGAGCAGGTTCATGAGGAGGTCCCCCTCCCTCCCGGCCCCCCCTCCGCACCGGGTGCCAGTGGATCAGGAGCGTGGGACTGAAATGCAAACTGTAAAAGGTTTTTTTTAAATAACTGAAAAGGGGGTGCAGTCTACGACACCCTGTATATTCATGGTCCACAGGCTCCACAAGGCTGCAAAAGACGCAGGTATCCTGGGAGTCTGTGAACTGACACAACCTATGGTTGTATGGGACTGCTGCGTATGGGACCCTTCACCCCAGGTCCCCAAGAGAAATGGGAGGACACCCACCTGGGGTGACACCGACTGGGGACCTCCGCCATCGGACAGGTGTGCAGCAGCAGCCTATACAGGAAACCCCTCCGCGCCGTGCTAAAGGCCATGGAGGGCATTTCCGTGAGGCGATTCAAGTTGCGGGGCACCGGCTCCCAAGGGAGGGTTTGGGGCTTGGGCCAATGTGGAATTCCATCTGAACAGGGGTAAGCACAGACGGAAGACCACCACGCAGCAGCGCCATCTCGAGGCCCAGAATGACGTCGGGGCTGAGCACGACTGTCCTAAGGTCTTGAATGGCATTGGCCATGACCCAGACGCCCATGGACACGTGATGCGCCAACTCCTGTGTTAGCATCCAGCCCACTCCTCCGCCACCCAGCACATCTCCGATCCTGGTCACTCCAGCAGCCACAGCTCTCCTCTCCACCAGCCACTCTGACAATAGCCACTACTCCTGACGGTGGAGAGCTGTGTCGCGAGGTGACCATGTTCCAGACTTTGATCAGGTCCTGGTATAGGATGGGTAACGCCTGCAAGGAGCCACAAAGGCCCCTCAAGTCTATAAACAGGAGCTGCACATCATAATTCAGGCTGTGCATCTAGCAGAAGAAATATGTCACCAGGGCAACCATCTCGGAGGGGGCTCGACCAAGAGTCCAAACAAAACATTTCCCCAGTTGATACTGGCAGAAGACACGGCAGAGTAAACCCCCTGGCACTCGCGCATCTCCTCAGGTCAGCCGGGCTGGTGAACATGAGGAGCACGTCATCGGCGTAAGCTGAGAGGGCCACCCCACTGCCCGGCCTGCGCAGAACCAATCTCAACAACCCCCTCTGCAAGAATTGCAGGAAAGGCTCCACACAGATAGAATACAATTGGCCAGACAGAGGGCAGCCCTGGCAGACTCCCCTTCCAAAGCGAAGAGGCACCATCAGGGGCCCATTGACCTTCGCTAGACACTCTGCGGCAGCGTGCAGAAGTCGGTTCCAGGTAACGAAATGCGTCCCGAAACCAAATGCTCGCAGAGTCCCGAATAAATATTCGTGATCCACCCTGTCGAATGCCTTCTCCTGGACAAGAAACAGGAAGGCGTTCGATAGACCAGTCTTCTGGGTAAAGTGTATAATGTCTCAGACCAGATGGATGTTATCAAAGATGGTGCGACCTGGGACCGTGTAGGACTGGTCAGGGTGGATCATGTGGTCCAGCACGGTGCCAAGATGAGAAGACATTGCTCTGGCAAAGATCTTGTAATCTGTGCTGAGGAGGGAGACCAGGCACCAGTTCTTAAGGTGGTGGAGATCCGCCTTCTTAGGCAGCAGGGCATTGACCACCCTGCGCCATGAGAGGGCATCTCCCCGATAGCGATGCTTTCCCCCAGGACCCCCGCATAGTCATTCCCCAGGATGTCCCAGAAAGCCCTGAAGAACTCCACAGTCAGTCCATCCAGCCCTGGGGATTTGCCCCTAGAGAGGCTGCCAAGGGCGCCGGTCAGCTCTCCCAGACTTATTGGGGAGCCAAGCTTTCCAGTGCCCTCCAGGCCAACCTGCGGCAGGTCCTCCCACAAAACTCTGTGAACATCCTCGCTGGATGGACCTGAAGGGAAAAGGGCAGTGTGGTAGGATTTGGCAATGACCCTGATGCCCTCTGGATCCGAGACAAGGGATCCACATTAGGAGCTGCTGACGGATCCCATGCCTTTTCTCCAGCAAGTAGAAGGGGGAGTCACGGTCCAGTTCCCATACGCGCCGCAGGACCCGACGAGTTGCAGGTCCCGCAGCGCGCCCCTCTTCTCTTCGTGCACCAGCCGCAGGGCCGGGTCCACGTTGGGCTGACAGAGATGTGCCTCCAGGTTGAGCACCCCCCTCTCCAACTCCTCGACCCTGGATTTCCACCTTTGTTGACCCCCCGACACAAGAGGCGGACATGAGCCTTGCCCATGTCCCACCGTAGCCTCAAGGAGGGGAAGCCTCCTGATCAGACTTTGATCAGGTACTAGTAAAAGATGGGCAATGCCTGCAAGGAGCCACAAAGGCCCCTCAGTACTATAAACAGGAGTTGCTTCCTTCTCCAGCCGGCCCAGAAACGATGGAACGAGTCCAAGATCCACTCGTCCTCCAGCAGCAGGTTGTTAAAGTGCCAGTACGCGGACCCCGTCCAAGCGCAGAACGGAGCGAGCTCCGCCCACACCAGACGGTGGTCCAAGCATGGCACCCACCGCACAGAAGCTGACGGAACGCAGGATACATATGCCTTAGAAACGTAAAGGCAGTGGAGTCTAGGCGCTCCGACTCCTGGTGACACAAGGTTGAAAACACATGTCCGGATGCAGATGTCACCAGGCGTCCAACAAGTTGAAGGACGCCAACCAGGTCCCTCAACTTACTCACACTAGTGAGCGGTGCTGGGCACTGTGACGGTCCCTGAGGGTGCAGTTGAAATCCCCCACAAGGACGATGCACTCGCCCGCGTCGATGGAGCCCAGATGAGTGGACACTTCCTTAAAGAAGCTCGTTTGCTGCTGCGCGCCCGGGGGAGCGTACACATTCACAAAGTGAAGCGCCGCACCCCCCAGGCGCATAGTAAGGTGCAGCAACCGGCCTGGCACCGGCTCCTTGATCCCTCAAGTTCGCTGGCTGAAAATGTGGGGCCAACAAGATAGCCACCCCGCCTGAATTGGAGGCTAGATGACTCATGTAGACCTCCCCTCGCCACTCCAGGAGCCACATAGCGTTGTCTCCCAGAACGGTATGGGTTTCCTGCAGGAAGCACACCGCATACTTCCTGTCCCTGAGGACTGAGAGGTTCTGGAGCCTGCGCTGTGTGTCCCTGCTGCCGTTGATGTTGAGACTGGCTGTGGTAGTCTTCATGGTCAGAAGTATGTGCTACTATCATCTAATGCAAAGGGTAAGAAGGAGAGGACTATTTTAATCCTTCTTCTCCTTCAGGAGCTCAGTGAGAAATGTGTGGACCCTCCTCTTAGTGTTCCGGTCCAGCCCAGGGGCCTTCAGGGCCTCGAGGGCAGACTAGAACACAAGAGGAAAAGAATGCCTCCGGTCCAGGGCCAACTGGACCCTGTCTCAGTGACCGCGATTACTCGCTAAAAAATCCTGGAGCTCCCGTAAAGGGATGAGGGGAGGATCGGAGGGGGCACCAGGGGATCCACCACCTCACCCGACAATGACAATGGTCCCCAGTGCTCACCACCATCCTCCTCCAGGTTGTTGCCTCCAGCTTCCAACCCCTCCGATATTGAGTACGAGGGTTGGATCGGAGCTGCCAGTCGGCTCCACATTCACCTCAATCCCACCCCCAGGATCAAGGGCAGAGGAGTCCTCTCTAGTCTCCTCTTGGGATTATGGGCCAAAGGGCGATGGCGTCTCAGAGCCCTGCTACCCCCCAGGCACCAGGTCACCCAAAGAGACCGGAAAAAGGTCCGGATCTAGCACAGAGGCGCCCGGCGCTGGAGGTTGAAAGGGAGCGGGGTGGCCTCCCTCACCACCACCGCCCAATGACCCAAAGGTCAGGGCCGTGAAGAGACTGCCACAGTACCCTGGCGGGCCAGATGGCACTTTAGGGGTACAAGGTGGGTCGGAGTGGGGCACCACCACAAAGGCGATACCCTCACCAACCCCTGAGGGGCCCTGCTCAGGGGTCTGCAGCAAGGGGTCAAGGATTTGGGCTCTCCACAGAGGGTAGAGCAAGAACTTACAGGGCAGAGATGCCATCAGCACTTCACTTGGGGAAGGGGCACATCCAACCTCGCGAATTGCAAGGTCCTCACCCTCCAAGAGGTGGCGTCTCTTCCAGGGTAGGCTGGGGGCTGGGAAACCTCCATCTGGGAGCACAGCCCTCCCTCTGGGAGCACAGCCCTCCCTCCCGCCTTGCCCAGCCCCTCCAAAAGCTCCACCCTCTGGGGTTTAGGCAGGTCCACCCTCTTTAATAGAACCACCAGCTCTGGATTGCGCACCCCACCGCTGCCGGACACGGGAACACACGTGGGCACGACACCGGGACAAGTACATGGCGCTGAGGCACACACGGGCCTGGGAGCTTGCGCATTCATGATGCTGGGACTGAATGATGTTGTTACCCCCGAACCGGTGTTTTCGGGGGTCTGGGGATCAGGACGGGTTACGGGCCTTTGGGTCTGCCTCCAGATGGTGGGTATTTCTCCGCACCTTCTTATGGTGTGGGGTCTCTCCCCCCACTGAGAGCTGAGATAGTGGTGGCTGCCGGCAGCACCTCCCCTTGTGGGGAGGAAGCTGGCGTGGTGGCAGGGGGAGGAGCGGCGGTGCCAGCCTGGATGGTGCTGGCAGCCTTGGAGGCAGGGCAGTTCTTACGGATGTGCCCTACCTCCTTGCAGACTTGGCACCGCATGTCATCCACAGTCCAGAAGACCCTGTAGGTGCCCCCTTCATGTTCCACATTAAAGGACGAAAACCTGGCGCCGGAAGGAGTAGACATGTCGGAGGGCCACGTCCTTGACGTCAAATTGGATCGGCGCTACCCCTGACCTAACGTCCCCCAGCTGATGGAGGTGGGGAAGGAGGAGCTCACTGGGGACGAAGGACGGGACATTAGAAATGATGATCTTCTGGATGGTGGCCTCGAAGAGGTCCAACGCCAGAAATGTCCCACCCACAGTGAGCTCCATTTCAAGGGCCTGGTGCACCGCCCGCTTTGACCTCAAGAAAATTATGTCTTTGCCATACATTTTCAAGGTGTCAACTACAGCTGAGGCGCCGACAACCCCAGCCATAGCCTTGATGCGGGACTCGATCGTCATTTCAGGGTGGGTGTAGCTCTTCACTCCCAGGGCCTTGGTGAGGAGGCAGAAGGGCAACGGGGCTGTGGGAGCAGGAGGAGCTGCAGAAGCACCTGCACCCGCATAAGTTTTCTTAGGGGGCCCCACCACTGGTGACAGCACTGCCTCCACAGTCACCCAGGAATGCCTGGATACAGGCGACCCTGTGGCAGCCACAGGGACTGAGCCACACCCACCCCGAGTTCCATATTCCACAATATCCCACCCCAGGGAGAGGGGAAAAGGATGGTGTAACTTCCCCCTCCAGGATGACAAAAAACAGAGAGGAAGGGAGGGAGAGGGGTAAAGAACAGTGAGACACATGAGGGAAACTGTAAAGGGTAGGTGGGTGTCACTCAGTGGACTGGAGTGTGGGTGGGGACATCGATGTTCTTCAAGTAGGGGGAGAGCAACGTCTTCACCAGGCAGCCGGTACTACCTGGCACACAGGAGTCAACCCTGCCTCTTTTCACCAGGCAGCAACAGCTACCTGGACTCAGACACGGTCAGAATGCGGGTGGGGAGGCAGGTGGCAAGATCTTAAACAACACACACACACCCCTTTGCAGTCTTCTTTCCGCCCCCCTACAAAATATATAGCTGTCTTCAGCCCCCGCACCACCAAACAAACATCCAACCCAGACACTCACCTCTCTCTGTCTTGCTGTCTCTCTCTCCAGGCCTCAGGCCCAGCAGGCTTCAGGTCTCCAACAACACATAGGATGGAAGAAAGCTTGAGGGAAGGCAGAAATGCATAATAGGAATAGCACAGGAATAGAGCAACAGGAACAGCCACTGGAAATTCCACAGCAGCAGGAACAGCCACAGGAAATCCCACAGCAGCAGGAACAGCCACAGGAAATCCCACAGCAGCAGGAACAACCACAGGAAATCCCACAGCAGCAGGAACAGCCACAGGGATTCCCACAGCAGCAGGAACAACCACAGGAAATCCCACAGCAGCAGGAACAGCCACAGGAAATCCCACAGCAGCAGGAACAGCCACAGGAAATCCCACAGCAGCAGGAACAGCCACAGGAAATCCCACAGCAGCAGGAACAGCCACAGGGATTCCCACAGCAGCAGGAACAACCACAGGAAATCCCACAGCAGCAGGAACAGCCACAGGAAATCCCACAGCAGCAGGAACAACCACAGGAAATCCCACAGCAGCAGGAACAGCCACAGGAAATCCCACAGCAGCAGGAACAGCCACAGTAACATCAACAGCTCAGCAGCAACAAGCTGCAGCTGACACCAATCAGAAGCACAGACTGGACACGGGGGTTAAGCACGTGTACATATGTTCACTATTTTCAATAAACTCCTAAGAATGTCTCCCTCCCTGTGGCTCCTTGTTCCGATGAGCAGTGTTCTTGTCACTCAGATGTGAAACCTTTCTGCACAAGGTAAAAGGCAGGTGTCTCAGTCCAGGGCCTCTTCTCTGTGCTCTGTGCAGCCTTCAGACCACAGTGATGATCCAGCCTCCATGTTGCTTGCATGGGCAGGCAGGCTAGGAGCCCGACCCCAGTCATATCACGGTGGCTGCGCCTGATCTGTCTTAGTTGCAGAGACATGGTCAGTTTATACAGGCGTCCCTAATGAGTGGCCGATCCCCTTGCTTACTCTGCCCCCCACCTTGATAGCCTGTGCATGGGATGCAGCACCAGGGCAGCACTTAACCCCCCCCTCCCCTCCCCTCAGCAGTTGTCTCTGAGGCTGGCCAGCACTTTCCCCCAGATGCCAGCCCCCCCCTTCAGCAGTCGCCTCCAGGGCTAGGCATCAGTTACTCCCACCCTCTGGTGCCCCTGAGGCCTGTAAACAACAGGTGAGCTCTGGTGGACGCTGCGGCTCACCCACCTCAGTTCCCCCAAAGTGAAGGCCGCCAAGTGCACATCGCCTGCGTGCTGTTGTGAAACACATCGGCGGGAAAGCACGCCGACGTGGGCGGATGATACGGTCCCAAGAGCCGGGCGGGATGGCCTTTTAATTATATGCTGATGTATTACAATTAGCTCCCCGCCGGCCACTAGCGTGAAACGCTGAAGGCGAGCCGAGCGGACAATCACACCCTGCCTGCCTTCACACCGTTGTGAAGTGGGTCCTGCCATATTTTCCACACAAGCACCTATCACACCCGCCGCCAGCGGGCTTGGAAAATTCCGCCTCATGTCCTTTCTCAGCAATATTCAAGTTCTGTATTACCAAACAACTACTTAATTATTTATTAGTTTTGATGATCCACAATTTCACCACACTAAAAACTATGCAACATATTTTGAATGTTTTGTTGTTACTTGAATTTGCACACATGGTCCTTATTTGACATGTGAATTCACAATTCTAATGAATTCACAATCCTGCTCACCCTCCATAACTTTGGCTAAGGAGCTGTAGAAACTGAAGCAAAGTAGTATAATTGTAAAGGCATGAGTATAAAGGAAAATAACAGGTTTATTTCCTTTCTAGAAATCATACAAAACCACACCCAGACAGTACACTGGGTTGCACAATCATTGCTCCAATTAAATTCAGACTTATGCGCTGACTTTCTATAGCTGGTCAGTAACTTTATGTTCACTTTTACTATTGTTATTTATTAAAAGATAGTTTAAAGAAATTGAGAACCTGTCTTCTCTTAAAGATTATCAAGAAACAATATGCAATTCTCACATTTTCACTTAAATTATTTTCATTTTTAAAGGGACATTGTTGTCCTTCACATCAAGATTAAGTGCTATTATAGTGTTTGGCCAGTAAATGGGAATGGCATGATAATCCTTTCTGCTAATAATCATTTTTGAAGTTCAGTGGCGTTCAACTATTGACAGCAGATTACATTTTATACTTCATGCAGCTGCTTCCTTTAATTGCCTTTGCACTCCAAGGGTGAGATTTATTTAATATGATTATGCTGAGTCACATCTGTGCATTAACTATCATTAAACACCATAAACTGATCCAATCATAATATATTTTAGATTGCATGCATCTGTGGTAGTGAGTTTTCCCATCTCCATTTTTATGCCTGTTTAGCTCTTCAGACACTTAAGTACAAATATGGTATGTTGATGTTCTTTGTACCCATACGAAGTATGTCCCTTTCGATAAGCAAGTAAAGATAGGCAAAAAGACCTCAATGTGATGCTTTGACATACTTAGAGCTAAACAAAGCCAGGACTCTCAAAGCACTAATAAACAGTATTTAAAATCTTCTCCACTGCAACTATTATTGAAAATGTCTAACAACAATGTTATTTTAGTGCATTTTCCATTGTAATACTCTCCACAAAATTCACCAATTTTGTGTTACATTCATTTTGATGGCATTTTCTCCAAATCTAAAAGAAAGACGAAATATTAATGAATGTCCTTGCACTGCGATCAATATGATTTATGTCCTAGAAAACTGGTTTGAATGTAATTAAAATTACACATAAACACCTTGCGTTTGCTTTTATGCAAAACCTTGACCACATCTCTCACAGACATCACAAAGCAATACACGCATAATAAATTGCTTTTGAAATGAAATCAAATTGCTGCTATATGTGCAAATATTTTGTGCCTATACTATCCAAAAAATGCAACTTGATTAATGTTTTTCTTTCCAAGTGCTTATTTGTAATTATAATTATATTCAAACATGTTTACTGGATTATAAATCATTCTAATTAAGGATAGCAGTACAAAAATCTACATTAATATTTAGACCTGAATTTTCGCTCCTGGTTCAGGAGCCCAGAGTTGGAAGAATTCCTGGGTCTGCAAACCTGACTTGGGAGAAAGTACCCCTCAAGTTCCGATTTTCAATTTTTATTCAGGGTTTGCGGAGGCCAGGGCGGGGTGGGGGGGGAGCGGCGCGGGGGCAGGGGGGTCGGGTGTGGTGCGGTGGGGGGGGGCAGATGCGGAAGTTGTGTCAGCCGAACCTGGAAACAGTTCAGAGACAGCAAAGGGACTGTCGGGTGTGGAGGTGGGCTAGGTGAATGGCTAGCCTCGGTGATCCGGCACTTTGTCCCAGCTGCAAAAAAAAATCAATAAAACAAAAAACAGCTCTTTAGCCCTCACCTTTCATACCCTGTCAACCCCACACACTCCCCATGCCCTATCCATGCCAACCTATGCCCTTCCAAACAACTGCCATGGCCCTTTATAGCTCTTATGCCAACCTATGCCCTTCCACCCACCCCTTATGGACCTTTATGGCCACTATTCCAAATTGGCTGGGGAGCATGACTTGGCAAGAGTTGGCAGTAAGTTGGAATAGGGGCTATAAAGGGTATAAGGCCCCAGCCACCAGCCTTTGCCCTTAAACCCTCCATGTCAACTCACGGAATGTTCACCATGGGCAGATCTCATACTCAGAGGAAATAAAATAATGTTATGATGAATTCACTATTTTAAGAAAAACACTCTCATAGTAAAAACTCATTCACTATGTTTTAATTTCTTCAACAACTTAATCCCTTGTAACAACAAGGATTTGTATTTATAGTTCCACTTCAAAGTCTTTATAACCACATGGAGCTATTAATCAAATTGTGAGCTTACAGGCATCCAAAGTGATAATGATAGGATGTGAAATCAGTCGTGCAGCACTAATCCAATAATGATAACTGTCATACTTATGTCAATAGAGAGAGTGAAATAGCAAACACCAATATTTTTAACACTTCAGTCGGATTTTTTTCAAATATTTAAAGGCAGGAGGTATAAATGCTTTGACCACTTGACAACTCCCTTGATAGTTCCAATGAGTTGACCGTTCCTATGAGTTTATCCACATTTTATGTATATTTGTGCATACTTTGAACAACCTCAAAGGCTACCACACCTCTCCAAAAGGTGTTCCAGGACCATATCCAAAAGGGCACCCTATCTCGAATAAAGGGATGACAATGAGAAAGGGGACGGGAAATACAGGACTGAAGTTGTTGTACCTGAATGCAAGCAGTATACGAAATAAGGTAAATGAGCTTGTGGTGCAGATTGAAATTGGCAGGTATGATGTGGTGGGCATCACAGAGACATGGCTGCAAGGGGATCAGGACTGGGAGTTAAATATACAAGGATATACATCCTATCGAAAAGAAAGGCAGGTTGGCAGAGAGGTGGGGTTGCTTTGTTAGTAAGAAATGAAATTAAATCGATAGCAAGAAACGACGTAGGGTCAGATGACGTAGAATCTGTGTGGGTAGAGTTGAGAAACCACAAAGGTAAAAAAACCATAATGGGAGTTATGTACAGGACTCCAAACAGTAGTCAGGATGTGGGGCACAAGATACACCAGGAGATAGAAAATGCGTGTAAGAAAGGCAAGGTTACAGTGATCATGGGGGATTTCAATATGCAGGTAGACTGGGAAAATCAGGTTGGTAGTGGATCCCAAGAAAAGGAATTTGTGGAATGTCTATGAGATGGCTTTTTGGAGCAGCTTGTGGTGGAGCCCACTAGGGAACAGGCAATTCTAGAGTTAGTGATGTGTAATGAGGCAGATTTGATAAGGGAGCTTAAGGTGAAGGAACCCTTAGGAGGAAGTGACCATAATATGAAATAATTTACCTTACAATTTGAAAGGAAAAAGCTGGAATCAGGTGTAACGGTATTACAGTTGAATAAAGGCAACTACAGAGGCATGAGGGAGGAGCTGGCCAGAATTGACTGGGAGATGAGCCTAGCAGAAAAGACAGTGGAACAGCAATGGCAGGAGTTTCTGGGAGTAATTTGGGAGACACAGCAAAAATTCATCCCTAGGAAGAAGAAACATACTAAAGAGAGGACGAGGCAACCATGGCTGACAAGGGAAGTCAGGGACAGCATAAAAGCTAAAGAGAAAGCATACAACGCGGCGAAGAGCAGTGGAAAACCAAGGGATTGGGAAGCCTACAAAGACCAACAGAGGACAACTAAAAAAGAAATAAGGAGGGAGAAGATTAAATATGAGGGTAAACTAGCCAGTAATATAAAAGAAGATTGCAAGAGTTTTTTTAGATATATAAAAGGTAAGAGACAGGCAAAAGTGGACATTGGGCTGCTGGAAAATAACGCTGGAGATGTAGTAGTGGGGAACAAAGAAATGGCGGAGGAACTGAATAGGTACTTTGCGTCAGTCTTCACGGTGGAAGACGTGAGTAACATCCCCAAAGTTCAAAAGAGTCGGGGGGCAGAGATGAGTATGGTGGCCATTACCACGGAGAAGGTGCTAGGAAAACTGAAAGGTCTAAAGGTGGATAAATCACCTGGACCAGATGGATTACACCCCAGAGTTCTGAAGGAGATAGCTGAAGAGATAATGGAGGCGTTAATGGTGATCTTTCAGGAATCACTCGAGTCAGGGAGGGTCCCAGAGGACTGGAAAATCGCTAATGTAACCCCCCTGTTTAAGAAGGGAGTGAGGCAAAAGACAGGAAATTACAGCCAATTAGCCTGATCTCGGTCATTGGTAAAATTTTAGAGTCCATTATTAAGGATGAGATTTCAAAATACTTGGAAGTACATGGTAAAATAGGGCAAAGTCAGCATGGTTTCATCAAGGGGAGGTCATGCCTGACAAATCTATTAGAATTCTTTGAGGAGGTAACGAGTAGGTTAGACAAAGGAAAGCCAATGGATGTTATCTACTTGGACTTCCAGAAGGCCTTTGACAAGGTGCCGCACAGGAGGCTGCTCAGTAAGATAAGAGCACATGGTGTTAGAGGCAAGGTACTAGCATGGATAGAAGATTGGCTGCCTGGCAGGAGGCAGAGAGTGGGGATATGGGGGTCCTTCTCAGGATGGCAGCCGGTGACTAGTGGAGTTCCGCAGGGGTCAGTGTTGGGACCACAACTTTTCACTTTATACATTAATGATCTAGATGAAGGAACTGAGGGCACCCTGGCTAAGTTTGCAGATGATACAAAGATAGGTGGAGGGACAGATAGTATTGAGGAGGCGGGGAGGCTGCAGAAGGATTTGGACAGATTAGGAGAATGGGCAAAGAAGTGGCAGATGGAATACAACGTTGGAAAGTGGGAGGTCTTGCACTTTGGTAGGAAGAATAGAGGCAAAAACTATTTTCTAAATGGGGAGAGAATTCACAAATCTGGAGTGCAAAGGGACTTGGGAGTCCTAGTCCAGGATTCTCTGAAGGTTAACTTGCAAGTTGAGTCGGTAGTTAGGAAGGCAAATGCAATGTTGGCATATATTTCGAGAGGACTAGAATATAAAAGCAGGGATGTGCTGCTGAGGCTTTATAAGGGTCTGGTCAGACCACATTTAGGATATTGTGAGCAATTTTGGGCACTGTATCTCAGGAAGGACGTGCTGGCCCTGGAGAGGGTCCAGAGGAGATTCACGAGAACAATCCCAGAAATGAAAGGCTTAAAATATGAGGAACGTTTGAGGACTCTGGGTCTATACTCGATGAAGTTTAGAAGGATGAGGGGGGATCTGATTGAAACTTACAGAATACTGAAAGGCCTGGATAGAGTGGACATGGGGAAGATGTTTCCATTAGGCGGAGAGACTAGGACCCGAGGGCACAGCCTCAGAGTAAAGGGAAGTCCTTTTAGAACAGAGATGAGGAGAAACTTCTTTAGCCAGAGAGTGGTGAATCTATGGAATTCGTTGCCACAGAAGGCTGTGGAGGCCAGGTCATTGAGTGTATTTAAGACCGAGATAGATAGGTTCTTGACTGGTAAGGGGATCAAAGGTTACGGGGAGAAGGTGGGAGAATGGGGTTGAGAAACTTATCAGCCATGATTGAATGGCGGAGCAGACTCGATGGGCCGAATGGCCTAATTTCTGCTCCTATGTTTTATGGTCTTATGGTCTTATGGAACCCTGCTAACTTTAGACCTTCTCCTGTTAGTTCTAATGTGCACAAGTTGCGTTTTGGACACCTTACTAACAAAAATTGGGTCTGACTAAAGGCAGCTGAACTTTAACATGTGCAGCTTCCTCTGTGCACCCCGGATGTGAAAAGTACAAGCCAAAGCCATTCCCCCTCTACCCTGTGAAAATGGTGGGGGCTGAGTTTGGGGGGGGTGCTTCCAGATGCGGGCCTTGACCTGCGCTATTTTTAATAAGCTGGAGACCCTCCCTGTCTGTGCAAAAATCCAGACCTTAGATTTGCTTTTAGTTTGGGATTTTTTTTTTATTCCTTCATGGGATGTGGGCTTTGCTGGCAGCGCCAGCATTTATTGCCCATCGCTAGTTGCCCTTGAGAAGGTGGCGATTAGCTGCCTTCTTGAACCCTGTAGTCCATGTGGTGTGGGTACACACACAGTGCTGTTAGGAAGGGAGTTCCAGGATTTTGACACAGCAATAGTGAATGAACAGCGATATATTTCCAAGTCAGGATGGTGAGTGACTTGGAGCGGAACATCTAGGTGGTGGTGTTCCCATCTATCTGCTGCCCTTGCCCTTCTAGATGGTAGTGGTTCTGGGTTTGGAAGATGCTGTTGAAGGAGCCTTAGTGAATTCCTGCAATGAATCTTGTAGATGGTACACACAGCTGCTACTGTGCGTCAGTGGTGAAGGGAGTAAATGTTAGGGGATGGGTTGTCAATCAAGCAAGCTGCTTTTTCCTGGAAGGTGTCAAGATTCTTGAGTGTTGTGGGAGCTACACTCATCTGGGTGAGTGGGGAGAATTCAATCACACTCAGACTTGTGCCTTGTAGATGGTGGACAGGCTTTGGGGAGTTAGGAGGTGGGTTACTCGTCACACTATTCCTAGCCTTTGACCTGCTCTTGTAGCCACAGTATTTATATGGCTAGTCCAATTCAGTTTCTGATCAATGGTAACCCCCAGGATGTTGATAGTGGGGGATTCAGTGATGGTAATTCCATTGAACATCACGGGGCGATGGTTGGATTCTCTCTTGTTGGGGATGGTCATTGCCTGACACTTGTGTGGCGTGAATGTTATTTGCCACTTATCAGCCCAAGCCTGGATATTGTCCAAATCTTGCTGCATTTGGACATGGGCTGCTTCAGTTATCTGAGGAGCCATGAATGGTGCTGAACATTGTGCAATCATCAGCGAACATCCCCACTTCTGACCTTTTGATGGAAGGAAGGTCACTGATGAAGCAGCTGAAGATGGTTGGGCCCAGGACACTACCCTGAGGAACTCCTGCAGTGATGTCCTAGAGCTGAGATGACTGACCTCCAACAACCACAACCATCTCCCTTTGTGCTAGGGGCTGAATTTTGCCGACGGCAAGCAGGGGGCGGGGCCCGCTTGCCGACGCGTAACATGATGTGGGATGACATCGGGGGGAACCCCCGACATCATGCCACCCCATTTAAATTTTCAGGAAGGCGAGGGCGCAGCAAAATCAGCTGCGGGCCCACCAACCTGTCAATGGCCAATTGAGGCCATTGACAGGATCATTAAAACAATTAAAGGACCTGCCCGTCCAACCTTAAGGTTGGTGGGCAGGCCAGGAGCCCCAGCGGCAAATAGAGAAAACATGAAACCTCATCCACCGGCGAATGAGGTTTCATGTAGAGATTCAAAAAGCTTAATGAATTTTTAGTGTAAATTATGAACATGTCCCAACTCATGAGGGGGACATGTTAAGAATTTTCCTTTTCTCCTATTTTTAATGTTTTTAAAACTGTCAGCGATCTCCCTGAGGCTGCACTTAGCCTTAATTGGCCCGCCCACGTAAAATGGCGGCGGGGCCCGCTTCTCCGGCGGGGATAGGCTCCCCGCCTGCCAGAGATTGAGTCGGGCCCGTCCGCCCGGAAGGCAGAAAATTCTACCCTAGGTATGACTCCGACCAGCGGAGAGTTTTCCACCTGATTCCCATTAACTCCAATTTTGCTGGGGCTCCTTGATGCCACACTCGGTCAAATGCTGCCTTGATGTCAAGGGCAGTCACTCTCACCTCACTTCGGGAGTTCAGCTCTTTTGTCCATGTTTGAACCAAGGCTGTAATTATGTCAGTAGCTGAGTGGCCCTGGCAGAACCCAAACTGGGCATCAGTGGGCAGGTTATTGCTAAGCAAGTGCCACTTGATAGCACTGTTGTTGACCCCTTCCATTACTTTACTGAGGATGGAGAGTAGACTGATGGGGCGGTAATTGTTTGGGTTCGATCTGTCCTGCTTTTTGTGTGCAGGACATACTCGGGCAATTTTCCATATAGCTGGGTAGATGCCAGGATTGTACTGTACTGGAACAGCTTGGCTAGGGGTGCGGCAAGTTCTGGAGCACAAGTCTTCAGTACTATTGCTGGAATATTGTCAGGGCCCATAGCCTTGCAATATCCAGTGGCTTCAGTCGTTTCTTGATATCATGTGCAGTGAATCAAATTGGCTGAAGACTGGCATCTGTGATGCTCTCAACCTCCAGATGAGGCCAAGGTGGATTATCCAGCACTTCTGGCTGAAGATTGTAGCAAATGCTTCAGCTTTATCTTTTGCATTGATGTGCTGTGCTCCTTCATCATTGAGGATGGGGATATTTGTGGAGCTCCCCTCGTCCAGTGAGTTGTTTAATTGTCCACCACATTCATGACTGGAAGCTGAAGGACAGCAGAGCTTAGATCTGATCCGTTGGTAGTCGGAGCGCTTAGCTCTGTCTATCACTTGCTGCTTGTGCTGTTTGGCACGCAAGTCTTCACCAGGTTGACACCTCATTTTTAGGTATGCCAGGTACTGCTCCTGGAATGCCCTCCTGCACTCTTCATTAAACCAGGGTTGATCCCTTGGCTTGATGATAATGGTAGAGTGTGGGATATGCCTGGCCACGAGGTTACAGATTGTTTTCAAGTACAATTTTGCTGCTGCTGATGGCCCACAGTGCCTCATGGATGCCCAGTCTTGAGTGACTAGATTTGTTCTAAATCTATCCCATGTAGCACAATGGTCATGCCACACAACTCAACAGAGGGTATCCTCAATGTGAACCGTGACTTCGTCTCCACAATGACTGTGTGGTGGTCACTCCTACTGATACTGTCATGGTGAGATGCATCTGCAGCAGGTCGGTTGGTGAGGACAAGTATATTTTTCCCTCACCACCTGCCGCAGACCCAGTTTAATAATTATGTCCTTTAGGACACAGCAGTTCAGTCAGTAGTGGTGCTACCAAGCCACTCTTGGTGGTGGAAATTGAAGTCCCCCGCCCAGAGTACATTCTGTCATCCTGTGCCCTTGCCACCTTCAGTGCTCCCTCCAAGTGGTGTTCAACATGGAGGAGCACTGATTCATCAGGTGGTACATAGTAATTAGCAGGAGGTTTCCTTGCCCATGTTTGATCTGATGCCATGAGACTTCAAGGGGTCCAGAGTCAATGTTGAGGACTCCCAGGGCAACTCCCTCCTGATGTATGCCACTGTGCCGCTACCTCTGCTGGGTCTGTCTTGCCAGTGGGACAGGATACACCCAGGGATGGTGATGGTGGAGTCTGGGACATTATCTGTAAGATATGATTCCATGAGCATGGCTATGTCAGGCTGTTGGCTTGATTAGTCTGTGAGACAGCTCTCCCAATTTTGGCAAGAGCCCTCGCCCCCCTGATATTGGCAAGGAGGACTTTGCAGGATTGACAGGGCTGCGATTACCATTGTCGTTTCCGGTGCCTAGGTTGATGCCAGGTGGCCCATCTGGTTTCATTCCTTTTTTGTGGCTTTCTAGCACTTTGTTACAACTGAGTGGCAGCTTGCTAGGCCATTTGAGAGTCAACCACATTGCTCTGGTTCTGGAGTCGCGTGTAGGCCAGACCAGGTAGGGATGACAGATTTCCTTCTCTAAAGGAACCAGATGGGTATTTACAACAATCGACAATGGTTTCATAATCATCATTAGGCTTTTAATTCCAGATTTTTATTGAATTTAAATTCCACCACCTGCTGTGGCAGGATTCGAACCTGGGTCCCCAAAGCATTACGCTGGATCTCTGGATCATTAGTCCAGCAATAATACCACTACACCATTGCCTTCCCTTCAACCTTAGTGGGTTGAAGACGGACACCATGAGAACTCCTTGCTCATTTTCAAATCATACCATGGGATTATTAACATCACCCGAGCTACAACAACAGGCAGATAAGGCTTTGTTTTTTAATATCCCATCTGAAGGACAGCACCCACTGAACTAGGACTGGAGTGTCAGCTTGAGTTATATGCTTAAGTAAAAACGGAAAACGCTGCAGTTGGTTAACAGATCCTGTAACATCTGTGGAGAGGGAAAGGGAGGGTTAATGCTTTGTGTAATTGACTTTTCATCAGAACCAGATAAACATGTAAGAATGAGGAAAGCTGATCTTTTGTAATGACTACTGGTTCTAACAAAAGATCATTGACCCAAAATGTTTGCCCTAAACCTAAACTCCCTCCTCCACGAAATGTTGCCTGACCTGTTGTGTTTGTTTAGAATTGTATCTTTATATTTTAGATTTCCAACATCTGCAGCAATTTCCTTTTGTTTTATATGGTCAAGGTTTCTCTAGCCTTCCTTCATATCTTCAGTAGAAATTTCACTTCCGCTGACCTTTCACCAAACAACTTTTAAGAAAAACACTCTTTAATAAAATTCATTCACTACATTTTAATTTCTTCAACAACTTAATCCTTTATAACAATAAGACTTTGTATTCATAGTCTCACTTCAAAGACTTTATAACCACATGGAGCTGTCAATCAAATTGTGAATTTACAGGCGCCCAGTTGTGACAATGATAGGATGTGAAATCAGTCATGCAGCACTAATCATTTAATGACAACCATGTTATTTATGCCAATAGAGAGAGTGAAATAGCATGTACTTTTTGTTAGCAGTGTAGAGAATTTTAATTTCCAAATAATTAAAGGCAGGAGATTTAAATGCCTTGACAGCTTGACAACTCCCTTGACAGTTCCAATGACTTGAGGTTTCTATGAGTTAATCCACATTTTACATATATTTGTTTCAACTCTGCCCTGCTCTCATGCCCACATGTCCATCCTTGGCCTGCTGCAATGTTCCAATGAAGCTCAACACAAACTGGAGGAACAGCACCTCATCTTCCGATTAGGCACTTTACAGCCTTCCGGACTTAACATTGGGTTCAACAACTTCAGATCATGAACCCTTTCCTCCATCCTCACCCCTTCTTGATCAGCTTTTTTCAAATATTCATTTTTAAAGTTTTTTTCTATATTTTTCCCACCTATTTTTAATATTATTATTTGTTAAATTCATTTCCATTGGTTGTTTTATCCCCAGCTTTTAGCCTATTTCAATCTTTTTTCCCCACACCGCCCCCTCCCCCCACCCCACCCCCACCAAGGCCATCTGTCACTTGCTCATACTGCTTTCTACTCTTAATGTCACCATTAGCACCTCCTTTAGCCAGTATCACCACCATCAGCACCCCTTCAACCTTTTATTTATGGCATCTTTTGCAATCTCTCCTTTGCCTCCACCTATCACTGGCCTTCTATCTAGCTTCACCTGTCTCATCCCACTTAAACAGTATATATTTCATCACATTTTTACTTCTTTAGTTCTGAAGAAGAGTCATACAGACTTGAAACGTTAACTCTGTCTTTCTCTCCACAGATGCTGTCAGACCTGCTGAGTTTTTCCAGCTATTTTTGTTTTTGTTTCAGATTTCCAGCATCTGCAGTATTTTGCTTTTATCTTACGTATACTTGTGTCTGCTTTGAACAATCTCAAAGGCCACCTCACCTCTCCTAAAGGTGCCCTGGGACCATATCCAAAAGGGTACCCTATCTCTAACCCTGCTAACTTTAGACCTTCTGTTGTTGGGTCTAGGTGCACAAATCATGTTTTGGACACCTTACCAACAAAAATTAGATCTGGCCGAAGGCAGCTGAACTTTAACATGTGCAGCTGCCTCTGTGAACCCCGGATGTGAAAAGTACAACCCAAAGCCATTCCCCCACTACCCTGTGAAAATGGTGGGGGCTGGGTTTGGAGGCGGGACTTCCAGATTCAGGCCTTGACCGGCACCATTTCTAAAAAAGCTGGAGATCCTCTCTGTCTGTGCGATAATCCAGACCTTAGATTTGCTTTTGGTTTGGGCTTGTTAGTGGGTTAAAGAAGGACACCATGTGAACACTATGCTCATTTTCAAATCACACCATGGGATTGTTAACATCACCCGAAAAGTCAACCTTGAGGAAACTCCTCATGCTAGAATGGAGATTGAACTCACATTTTTCTAACTCATGGCCCCCGCTGCAGGACCTCAGCTCATAACTTAGGCTGACACTTTGGATAAGGCATTTAATTAAGACCCAATCTGCTAATCTCGTGACACTATTAAAACAAGAGCAGCCAAGTTTGGTTGGTGTCCTGGACAATCAACCAACTTGAATAAGACAGATTATTTAGTAACTATCTCTCTGCTATGCTCAAATTGATGGCTACATTTGCCTACACTCCAAAAGTAACTCACTGGCTGTGAAGTGCTTTAACGTGGGGTCACAAAATGCATTTTCTAAGGGCATGTGTGCTACCAACTGAGCCAATCAGATAATAATAATGCAGGCTCTGCTGAAACCGTATGATTCATATTTGGTCAATTATTTGTGGTTTAAAAATTTACTTGATTTCTTGCATGCTGCGTTCCACAAGAAATTTTGCAGAGCTTTATCTTCTTGCCCCTGATTGGGTTGTGCTTCTTAGCAGCATAAGTTTACCGCACAAAACCCACAACAAGCCTAGTTATAAGTGACCAATGGAGCAGGGGTACCTGAATAACATTTTCTCGCAAGGACATAGCATTAATTTCAAATGTGGAAAGCGTATGTCCTGTTGGTTTTTAAAGGGGAGAATGAGAGAAACAATGAGAGAATCTAGGCTAATGCCACCTATGGCAATCTGCACTGTCACACTCAAAGACATCACTGGAAATCATTCATGTGAAAGGTATAGAAAAGGTGGATGATGGAGATGTTGGTGGGATTGTGAGCAGCCAACAAGATAAATGTTCCCTTATATTTCTTCATTTTCTTCTATGTGACAGCTCTTCAAATTCAGTTAGTGAATAACTTGCAGGTACATCTGTCCCTCAACAGAATGGCAATATGTTGGCCTTCTCACTGGGTGCATAGAAATTTTCAAAAACATGTTCCCTTTCTCCCAAAGTGATGTGATTTGTACCAGGCATGTGCAGGAAACTGGTCCATTAGGTATTTCAAGGCATAGAGTTATAAGCACTGAGACTACCACATCAAGCAAATCAGACAGAGAGTCAGGACGAGCCATTTGGTAAAGAATAATTAACGCTGAGGAGAATAAAATGACAGAAAAGGAATTACCAAGTAGTCATGGGGAGGTAAAGCTAGATGTTCCTATGCTACAAATTTGTACCTAAATGGGGCTGCAACCAGAAGGGGGTTACTTAATGATGAATTTAACTTATTGAAATCTTTTTTAAAATATTTATTCTTGGGTTGTAGACATCACAGGCAAGAGCCCTCCTACTTCTGCAGTACCCCTGACAATTGCTGCTGGTCACAGTTGACCACATTCCCCACTGCCATTCCCTGGCCCTTGATGTTAGCTGTGCGGCAGTGCCAGGGAGGCAAATTCAATCCTGCAGGGTGTATTGCCTGTGGATGAATGACAGACACTTGCAGCTCACCTAGGATATTTAGATGAGACCCAGTTCTAAGCCAGCTTTTGACCTCTCTGCTCATGCTGCCATCATTATTAGGAGGACTACTGTTTCTATCAAAAGATATTGGAATTTCCTTGGTGCTTCTACCAATGCATGTCTGTTCTGTCTAATTACATATCACTTTAGTAAGCTGGAGTTTGCCTGGGCTGCATTTTTTAAAACTTAGAATAGTCCTTAAATGATTGACCAGTCTCCCCCATGGTTCAAGCTAACAGTGCAGCCTTGCAGTGCAGATTAGGAGAATGCCTGCGCCTGAGCTGATAACACAGCATGCAATCAAGTGGGCAAAACTGCCGCCAATCAGCTGGGTGGAGTGGAGCAGAGGTGGTGGGGTTTCAGGCAGCGCACTAATCACTGGCCATCCAAATGGTGGCCAACACTCTCCAGGACGCGTTAAGAGGCCATCACGCTTAACCAGGACAGGTTCTTAGTGCACCCATGCAAACCATGTGTCAATCTCTTTCATCCTGCAGGAGGAGTACATCAGGATCATGGAGCCTGATGAACTAGCTGTATGCCTGATGGCCTACAGAGTGTGAAGACAACAGCGACTGAGGTGCCTGGCTGCACAGAAGCAAGAGCAGCAGCTTCAGGAAGAAGGGGTGGCTGGGGCTCCTGCACGTATTGTTGAAGAGCCACAGTGAGCTGTCGCTGGTAGGCGCCCAGCGACACCCAGGATCTATAGATGCCGCCTGCTATCCCTGCAGATGACCGAGGACCAGTGTCATCGAAGACTGCATATGTCTAGGGAACTGGTCGGTCTCATCTGCCAGCTACTGCAGGATTTGGCGCCATGGGCACATGGAGGGCATCCATTGCCAGTGGCTATGAAAGTGACCGTGGTGCTCAATTTTTATGCCAGTGGCTCCTTTAGGGCTCCACAGGTGGCCTTTGCAGGATTTCACAATCTGCCACCCACAAATGCATCCATGAAGCCACGGATGTCATCTTCTCCATGGCACACAGCTTTGTGCAATTCGTCCAGGACCAGGACAGCCAGGATGCAAGGGCCATTGGATTTGCCCTGATCTCGGGATTCCCACAGGTGCTGGGTGCGATCGACTGCACTCATGTGGTGCTCAGATCTCCACCGCAACACACGGTGGGCTACATTAACCGCAAGGGCTTGCACTCACTGAACGTGCAGCTGGTAGGCGACCACCAGAAATGCATCCTGCAGGTGTGCGCATGGTTTCCAGGGGGTGTGCACGACGCCTACACCCTGAGTTGCTCACAGACCCCTGAAGTCTTCCAGGGTCCACAGAAGCTGCAGGGATGGCTCCTCGGAGACAAGGGCTGCTGCAGAGGGCGTGGCCGATAACACCCATGCAGCAGCCTCAGGCTGCAGCAGGGCAACGGTATAATGAGGCTCATGCTGCAGCTTGCAAATTGGTGGAACAAACAATCAGGATGCTGAAGATGAGGTTCCAGTGGCTGGACCGATCTGGTGGAGCCTTGCACCACAGTCCGCAGAGGGTGTCACACGTCGTCATTGTCTGCTGCGCCATTTACAACCTGGTGCTGTAATGGGGAGAGGAGCTGGCTGAGGAGGAGATAGAGGAGCTGGGGGAGCTCGAGGTCTCATCCAATGAGGAGGATGCAGACAGGGATGAGGGTGAGGAGATCCTCGGAGGCAATGATGACAAGGCTGGTGGAGGATGTGGGTGAGCGCTGTGACGGGACTTCAGGGAGGGTGCCTCCAGATTCCTCTTCAGAGACTTCTTCAGGGCCCTGGATCATGGACTCTGTCGGCTATTTCCCAGATGTGCCTGTGGAAGCAAGGAGAGATAATTAGTGCATGGCAGTGGCCTGTGAAAGAGGACACATCACTCACAGCATGGATGTCTGATGGGTGTTGCACTGCTGGATCCTCACTTGGTTGAGCACCGCCAACCTCACCATCAACACAAGACTGGTTCAGATCCTTGCCAGCCAGCTGGGTGGCTCTGTTTTCAAATTCTGTGAGGACCTTGATTTCAGGCATTCCTCCACCAGTCTGCAACCTCTCCCTCTTGTTGTGTGCCAGCTTGCCCTGCATGAAGACAGATGGCGAGATGGTGGGTGGTGAGTGGTCCCATGGACAGGATATGAGGATAATGATGTGAGTATGAGAAAGTGAATGGTGATGTCCCATGATCTGGCAGCGAGTGAGATCCCTGCGAATGTGTGATGTTTGTGAGTGTGTGAGTTGAGAGTGGTGAGAAGAGTGACTTACCCTAGTGAAGCGGAGGAGATCATTCATCCTCTTGTGGCACTGGGTGGCTGTCCTCTTTTGAAGGGTGCTGGCGCTGACCACTGCTCCCACCGCCTCCCAAGCCGGATTGGTGATGTTGCTGCCCCTCCTGTGGCCAGAACGGGGGGTAGAGGACATCCCAGCAGCACTCCACAGCATCCAAAAGGCATTCCAGTGACACGTCGCTGAACCGGGAAGCTGCAGACCTTTTGCCTTTCAGGGCCATGTCTTCTTTTCAGCTGTCATGTTCTGGAAGCATTGAGATGTGTGTTTGCAGCTGGACTTTAAATATGGCGCCCGGTGTGATGAAGCAGTGAGTGATGGCGGGCAGGCAAATGAGGGCCTGCTCACCATGGAATGGGCATGTTTCCCGGGAGTGCATAATTAATGTGGTGGGTTTGGGATGATGCGGCATGAAAACCTGCCACTGTGGCCAGCGGGTAAATCACCATTTTACCCACCCACTACCATACTTAATGCAAATCTGGGACGCTTCTGCCCCAAGTGTTTTCTTACAGTTCCTGAGTTATGCCTATGGTTTAACTAGATAATGGAAAGGACTTGCTTTTGGTAACAGATTCCTTCAAGTCCAACTTCTTCCTAATGGCCATCTGTGTTGATGTGGTCGATAATTTACTTCTTTCAGTGAGCTAGATTTATGGTCCCCTGCCAGTGGGTTTGAAGACAGGGGTCACATAAAATCCAGTGGGCGGTCTGCCCATTGCTTACCCATCTGTCCTTGTCCCCACAGCAATTTACCAGTGTTAAGGTGGCGTGGGAAGGCCGTCTGCCAATGGGTCAATTAGCACCCTTAAATGGGCAATTAATTCCCATTTAAGGGGCTCATCCTGCCACCACTGAGATTTAACCAGTGGCAGGAGAAGCTCATGCCAAGCATCCAGCCCGGTAGATTTCCCTGCACAGGTTGGTGGCAGGCAGTACTTGGGCCTCTCCTTAATAGGTCCCCTGGGCCCATCAGAGGTCACCCCTCCAAGGTGTAACCCTCCCACCGAGATTACCCTCCCCTTCTGGCCTTTCCCCCCCCCCCCCACCCCTCTTGCAGGGTCCTGTCAGCTTGGCACTAGGAAGACCTCTGACTCACTGCAGGCTGGATCCAGCGCAGAACAACTCCTCCCATTCTTGACGCACTACCAGCAGTGGCCACCGCTCCCGATGGCACTGTTGGTACTTGGAGGCTCCCGGCTTTTGAGGCGGGACTTCCTGTTCCTGAGTGACAAAATCCCGCATCACCTCTCTAAAGTGGCAACTGGGCATATCATAACAGCGGGTACAGCCCCTTTTTGACTATTTGAAGGGACTGCTCCTCACATTTTGGTTGTACTTCAGCTCCACACTCCTGATCTTTGGTCATCTGGTGTGGAGGAGGTCAACGAGGGTGCAGAATTTCCTTCTTAGTCTGCTCCTAGGTCTGACCAAGGTGGTCATTAAAAGGTCAGACAGCAGGCGGTCGAGGGGTTCTTCCAGCCTGACTATCTACCGTTCTTCTGCGGCTATGTTCGCAGCTGGATGGCCCTGGAAAGAGAGCACATGGTGTCCATTAGTACGCTTGAGGCCTTCCATGACCAGTGGGCACCACAGGGGTTGGAGCGCATCATCAGTTTAATTTAATTATGTAAGCTTCCTTTAATGTTTTGTTTTTGTTACAGTGCCCCTGAGGGGCTGTCAACCCTTTTTTATTAGTTCATTTTATTGGTTTATGTTTTTTTCAAAAAGAGCTTTTAATAGCAGGGGGGCATCAATCATTCCGCTGACCAGGCTTCACCCCTCCCCTGACTTTTTAGCCCGGTGGGTGCAGCAGTGCATAAAATCCAGCCCAGTGATTTGTTCCCATGCTTGTTGCTCCAGGTACCTCTCAGAGGGTGGGTGACAGGTCTTCAATAATCTTATCTGTGGATTTGACTCTCCCCTGCTTGGATTGCTGAATTCCTCAGCATATTTACTGCAGGAACAGCTGGCCTGTGCTCCTGTGTACCATCTCCAGACTTTCATACTTGATCATTGCACCTAAGAATCACCACTTTCCATTGATTAATATGATTTCCCTTCACATGGCCTACTGTGTCGCATTAAAGCCCACACTTCACACACTGTTATCAGTAAAATCAAAGATTAAGTACCTTGCCTTGTATGTTTCAAAAGTCTCCAGTTAACTCTTGATTAGAGCAATTTCTACTCCATCATATTAAATTCATCAATTAGAATAAACCCTGTGTTCTTCTTTCATATTATTCGTGGCTGTTATCGCAGCAAGGAATACTACTTTTTTTAAATTAAATATAATAATTGAAAATGTGATTTTTCATGATTGAGGCATTTACAAGTTGCAGGCTAAATGACTCAAGTATGATTTTCTGCACCATTTACTTACCCAAAAATAACCAAAGCATAATTTAAGCTCCAAGTTTTTCACATTTAACATTACATCATTAACAATGGGAGTCATGAGTTTCAAATAGAAATTTCATCTATAGGTTCACTCCATTATGTGTCACAAACAGTAGTCAGGGGCTTAAATTAGAAATTCTTATCTGAAAGCAGAATTAGCCACTGAGGTAGAAATGCAAAAAACAATGGTCATTGACTAGGTAGGAGGCACCAATGAGGTACTCTGAAATTTGCCCCTAGTCAATACAAAATCATGTTACATAAATGTTTTTAATAAGGATTGAGATTTTGAATCAAAAGCAGAACATCCTGGAAAAACTCAGCACGTCTAACAGCATCTGTGGAGAGAGAGTCAGAGTTAACATTTTCAGATGAGTGGATTATGATGCACGATCACCCCGAGCTTTGTCTCATTGAGACAGGCAGCCCAGAAACTGCCCCCTCATCTAAGTGGCTTCAGTATGCAGCCCAGCGTGGAACTGCTGACTGGCTGCCCATTGAAAAGGGGGGCCCAATATTATGCGTGGCTAGCATATGTTTGAGCTAGCCAGCAGGTCTTAAAGGCAGCCTGCCCCCCTCAAAGGGGAGCTGCACTTGTTGTACTGAAGTTTCTACAGACTGTCTGGGGGAGACTTGGTTTAAAGGAAATCCACAGAAACTGGAACAACAGCCAAGAGAGAAAGTTCCCAAGTTGTCAGATGCAGCAGTGGAGGCATTAGTACAGGACATGGAAAGTTGGAGAAACGGCATGTTTCCACAAGAAGCCAAGAGGCTCTCAAGGCACAAGGCATGTGCTGAGAAAGGAAAGGGAACAGGTGGCCGGGGAAGTCAGCTCCTGGAGCCTGGTTCTAAGACCCTGGCTGCAGTGCTGCAAAAAATTCAATAAAGTCACACAGGTGGTCATGGTAAGGGAATGCAGCTTCACAGAACATTTTCTTACCCACCCCACCACCAACCTCTCATGCAGTTCAATGCATCACACCCCCATCACTCACCCATCTGCCGTCTTTATCAATCAAGATTCTGGACAAACATTCAGATACTCCAACTCACTGTTGCACACCTACCTACAAGTGCTGTCAGTCTCAGACCCACCTCTTGTTGCTTTGAATACTTCCAGCTTTCCAGCTATGACAGGGACATCACCCAAAAACATTGCAACACACTCACTGACATTCTTGCCTCTCTCATGCAGGACAAGATGGTTTTTAACTGTAGGGAGTAGTAATGAACTGTTGATAGACAGGTACACCTGTATTACCCGAGGTCTCTGGAGGAGACAGTGCTCCACATTGGGCCAGCTGTGACTGTAGTTGTTGCATCTAGTGTCATGAAGAACATTCAGGGTGATGGTACGTTCCTGTCTTATGCACCTTCTCAAATCCCTCCTCAATCTCATCCTGCTATCTGGCATGACGTGCAAACTACAGGTGATGTGACCGTGCACCCCATGCTTTTACCCTCTTCCATCCCCCATTCCCTCACCAAATCCTCCCCTCCTTTGTTTGTACTTTCACAAATCCCTCAATACCACCTGGTCAGCCAGTGCAGCACCACAATAAAGAGTACTTGACTTCTAATGAAGAAGCTCCACACTTGATCTGACACTTGTGGCTATCAGCTCAGATAATGGCACTGCACCATTTTTAGAGGCTAGTATAGAGTCGGGATATGCATGTGGTGAATCACTGGGCAGGAATGGGTTGCAACCAGGCTAGGAGGAAAGGATAGTTCATGTGCTAGCTAACCAGAAGACTTCAGCGGGGGCCCAAGCACTGATCCCTACAGTACACCACTAGTCATCGCCTGCCACCCGGAAAAAGACCCATTTATTCCCATCCTCTGTTCCCGGTCTGTCAACCAATTCTCAATCCGTGCCAGTATATTAACCCCAATCCCATGTGCATTAATTTTTCCCAATAGTCTCTTACGTGAGACCTAATCAAAAGCCTTCTTGAAATCCAAATAAACCACATCCACTGGTTCTCTCTTATCTATTCTACTAACTACATCCTCAAAAAACTCCAGTAGATTAGTTAAGCATGATTTCTCTTTCATAAACCCATGCTGACTTTGTCTAATCCCGATAATGCTTTCCAAGTGTTCTGTTACCACGTCTTTGATAATAGACTCTAGCATTTTCCCCACTACTGATGTCAGGCTAACCGGTCTGTAATTCTCTGTTTTTTTTCTCTCTCTCCTTTTTTAAATAATTGGGTTACATTTGCCACCCTCAAATCTGTAGTAACTGCTCCAGAGTCTATAGAATTTTGGAAGATGACCACCAATGCATCCAATATTTCCAGGGCCACTTCCTTTAGTACTCTGGGATGAGGATTATCATGCCTTGGAGATTTTCCAGCCTTGGGGATTTTTCAGCCTTTAACTCCATTAATTTCTCTAGCACCATTTTTTTTACGAGTGCTGATATTCTTCAATTCCACCCTCTCACTAGACCCTTGGTTCCCTAACATTTCTGGGAAATTATTTGTACCCTCTTTTCTGAAGGCAGAACCAAAATATGTGTTCAATTCTTCTGCCATTTCTTTGTTCTGCATTATAATTTCCCCCATTTCTGACTGTAAGGGACCTATGTTTGTCTTTGCTAATCTTTTTCTCTTCACACATCTATAGAAGCTTTTACAGTCAGTTTTTATGTTCCTTGCACTTTTACTCTCATATTCCATTTTCCCTTCTTGATCAATCTTTTAGTCCACTTTTGCCAAATTCTAAACTGCTCCCAATCCTCAGGCTTGCTGCTTTTTCTGACAAATTTATATGTCTCCTCTTTGGATCTAATACCATCCCTAGTTTCCTTTGTGAGTCATGGTTGAGCCACCTTTCCTGTTTTATTTTTGTGCCAGACAGGAATGAATAATTGTTGCAATTCATGCATATGTTCCTTAAATATTAGCCATTGCCTATCCACTGTGAACCCTTTTAGCACAATTCCCCAATCCATCATTGCCAACTTGCGCCTCATACCCTAAATAAACCTTCATTTAGAACCCTAGTTTCGGATTCAACTTCTTCACTCTCCATCCTAATGAACAATTCTATAATTGTATGTTCACCCTTCCCCAAGGGACCCCTCACAACAAGGTTGTTAATTAATCCTTTCTCATTGCACAATGTCAAGTCTAGGATAACCTGCTCTCTAGTTAGTTCCTTAACATATTGATCTAAAAAACCATCATGTACATACTCCAAGAAATCCTTCTCCACAGTATTATTGCTAGTTTGGTTTGTCCACTCTATATGTAGATTAAAGTCACCCATGATTACAGTTGTATCCTTATTGCATGCATCTCCAATTTCCTGCTTAATACCTTTCCTTAGATCTCCATTACTGTTTGGGGGCCTATAGTCAATCCCCACCAATGTTTTCTGCCCCTTGCTGTTTCTTATATCTGCCCAAATAGATTCCACATCTTGATTTTCCGAGCCAATATCCTTCCTCACTATTGCATTGATTTCCTCCTTTACTAACAATGCTACTCCAACTCCTTTCCCTATTTGTCTGCCTTTCCTAAATAGTTAATACCCCTGGATTATCAGTTCACATCCTAGGTCACCCTGCAGTCATGTCTCCATAATTGGTGCTATATCATAACTGTTTATATATTTGCACTGTTAATTCATCTACCTTATTCGGAATGCTCTGCGCATTAAGATACAATGTCTTTAGACTTGTCTTTTTAATCTAGTTAGTCATCTTAGCTTTATTTTGCACTATGGCCCCATTTGTTTTTTGCCCTTGATTTCTCTGCCTTCCATTTTTGCTTCTTACTTTTCTGTCTTTTGTTTCTATCCTTGTTTCCCCCTCCTCTGTCTCTCTGCTCAGGTTCCCATCCCCTTGCCATTCTAGTTTAAACCCTCCCCGGCCACACTAGCAAACACTGCCCCCCACCCGGGAGCACATTGGTCCCGGTCCTGCCCAACTCCTCCACAATCTTCTTAGTTGTAATATTTCTCTTAGTTGTAATATTTCACTTCAGGAAACCTGGTAGACACATCCATTATTATCAGTAAATACTGATTTCCACTTTTAGTCTTAGGGCGGGGTCCTATACAATCAATCACAACCCTGGTAAAAGGTTCTTCAAATGCTGATATTGGGATTAAAGGTGCCGGCTTAATCACTGCTTATGGTTTTCCTGTTATTTGACATGTATGACAGGTCCTACAGAATTTGACTACATCCTGATGCAATCCTGACCAGAGAAAATGCCTCTGTATCTTTTCCTGTGTTTTCCTAATTCCTAAATGTACCCCCATTGTAATTTCATGATCAATCCGCAGAATTGCATTTCAATACGCTAATGGGATAACAATCTGATGCATCTCCCTCCAGCTTTCTTTTGCTGAGACATGATCTGTCCACCATTTTCTCATTAAAATATCTCGCCGAAGGTAATAACATACTGGAATACATTTTGCTTCTGTTTCTGAATAAGCTTTCTGATATAACTGCTTTAATTGCAAATCATTTTTCTAAAACTCCACTAACCTTCAGTTAAACACTTCAGCTGAATTGTCCTGTGTTCCTTCCTCCTGAACAATGTTATCAAACACAGTGCCAGCTAATTGGATTTCAACATCTTCTTCTTGCCTTTGAACTGCCTGCCTTTCTTGTTTATTGTCTTCTTCCCTCCGACCCTTTGATCTCATTACAACACAATCAAGAAACAATCCAAGATGTTCCTTCTGTAATACCTCTGTTGAAAAAACTTCTACAGGCTGCTCAACTACCATAGGCACTAACCACATTTGCAATCCAGTTATATCATTACCCAGAATAAATTGAACCCCTGCAATGGGCAATTTTTCCACCACTCCAACTATAACTGCACCAGTCTTTTATTTGCTCTTTAAATTTACTTTCCACAATGGAATAGATTTAGCATCTCCAGGAACCCCACTTATTATTACCTGTTCCTGCAATACTCCCTTTGAACAACAAGTATCACTATCTCACAATATTAAGGATTGACTAGCCCCCGTGTCTCTTAACATTTTAACATCTTTACCTACTCCACCCTGTACACATGGAAAGGCTTTCCCTTCACACGTCAAATCTTTAAACATTTCTGTTACCTGCTCCCTAGGATTCTCTTGAGTAAACTGTGAACATATTCCCACTTCTTCACCTATCATTGATTCTCCCTGTTTCACCTATACACAAACCATTGGTTTCTCCTGTGCCTGAACCTCAGAACCTTTTACTTCCAGAGCTTTCCTGTACACCCAACAATACCCTTTTTCCTGCAATTTCCAACACACTGACTTTGTGTAGCCCACCTTATTAAAATGAAAACACCTCAATTTTCAAATGTCACTTCCACCTTCCTTTTTATTCTGAGAAAAAACTTCCTGGGAACTTCCAGCTACTCCTTATCTTCCCTGACTCCCTACCTTCCTTTCACCTTCCCACTTCTTATCCTTTTCCAGTGTGATAGGGTGGAGAAAAAAAGGTTTAACACTATGAACTAACTAATTAACATCAGCTATCCTTGCTGCTTGTCTTGCAGAATCAACCCTCTGTTCCTCCACATGAGTTCTCACTATTGAAGGGATTGAATCCTTAAATTCTTCCAAAAGATTTACTTCCCTAAGAGCTGCATACTTTGTCTCTATTTTTAACACCAGTATCCACCAGTCAAAATCACTTTATTTTACTCTTTCAAACTCAGTATAAGTTTGCCCATGCTGTTTTCTCATATTCAGAAATTTCTGCCTGTATGCTTCAGAAACCAACTCACATGCACTCAAAATAATATTTTCATCAAATCATAATTCACCAACATTTCTTCTGATAGTGAAGCATATAACCTCATGTGCCCTATCCACTTAGATTGTAATAAAAACTCCCAGTTTTCATGTGGCCATTTCATCTGTTTAACTAGCTTCTCAAATGAAATAAATAATGCTTCAATTTTTTTTCCTCAAACTTTGGAAGAGCTTGTATAAATTTATACATCTCCCTGCTGGGTCCTACTCTGGAGATAAGTCCTTCCTCACATCTTGGCATCTTTTTTTTCACTGTCAACATTCTCAGTTGGAATTCTCTCTCTCTTTTTCTCTTTCCTCCTTCTCTATCTTCACAATTTCTAATTCCCTTTCCTGTTATCTTTCTCTCTCCTGCCTTGTTACCTGTTCCCTTTTAAAACTGTTTTTGCTTCTAATTCAAGCTCTTTCAGCTCCTTTGTTTGTTCAAATTGAAGCATCTTCATTTGTAACTGAAGTCTCATGACCTCCAGCTGTGACTCACTAGTATCAGGTTTCACCTCCAACTGTCGGTGCTGTGCTATACTTTTAATTAAATCTGATTTCCTAGCACCCTCAGGTAACTCAAATTTTAACTTATCTGCCAACCCTGTTAACTTACTTACTTTTGGTTATTTTTCCCAACCCAATCAAAGTTATATCATCTACTCCGAGACAAGTCTTAGTAATTGCCAAAGCCATCTTGCAGTCTCACCACTTCTAAAAAACCTCACCAACTCCTGAATTCAAAGTGTTTCTTGTACTCGTAGCCTTAAGATTCACCAATTCCAAACCAATCAATGAATTATAATGTTTTATCTCACAAGAGCCCCCAATTGTTATTACACAGCAGTTGGTAAAGGCTGTTATTTTAAATCCCAGGAGGAAGCTTTAAACAACTGTCATAACCGATATTTTCAATTGGTATGTTTTTAGTTGCAGCTCTAAATTCAGGAATAAGACCACCAGTTCTCAAGGGGATTTTATATCAAACTACATGAGACCTTCATTCATTCACACAAGTTAAACATATACACATGGCTACAAATTAAGACTATCATATCTTTTTAACAAATTCTCAAACTAATCTCCACTAAGGCAATAACAACCCATAGACTTTAAGCAGACACCATGCAAAGCATTTTCACCTTACAGGTTCAAAATGAGGAGCCTTTCACTTTGGTTCCTTTGTAGACAGTTGTAGGCTTACAGCTGCCTTGATGTTACATGCCTCTAACCGGCAGGCACAAAAACTCCCTTCTGTTATACCCAGCACTTCTCTTTGAATGTAAATCCTCATTGGATCATCAGGCCCTTTGAACTCAATCTTTTCTAACAATAAAACCCCTTTCATTGTACCAATTTTATTAGCAATATAAACATTGATTGATGTCTTCTAGCTAGGTACAAGATTTCACTCCCACTCTTGAATGCCCTATTCAACAAAATGCAAATGCACCTTCACCTCTCTGTTTACATCTCAAAACTACTATATATCAAAGCACCCAGACTAGCTGGCTTTAATGAAATTAAAGCATATACAGGCACACCCACAGACTAAACCTTTGTTTTAAAAAAATAATTTCCAGTAACATAATATATATTAATAGCTTCATGACAATTCCCGGGAAACACACCATTTTCATAGAGGGTGGGGCCTCATTTGCCATCACTCCGCCATTGCATCACACCGGCCACTCATCACACCACCACTCATCGCTACCAGCTCACCACTGCTGCCTGGGAGACATGGCCAGCAAAAGGAAAAAGATCGCAGCCCCCTGGTTTAATGGCGGGTCCCTCGAGCAAGTGCTGGATGCTGTGGAGGCTCACCATGCACTGATTATCTCTCCTTGCTTTCACAGGCACATCTGCCAAGCAGTCGACAGAGCCCATGACCCAGGGCCTCCAATCAAGCCCCGAAGAAACCTCTGAAGAGGAATCTGAAGGCACCCTATTCAAAGTTCTGTCACAGCGCTCACGCCACGCCTTTCACCAGTACAGAGACACACACCTCAGTGGGACCTAGCTATAGAGTAGCTAGGGGATCACATACTAGTGAGCACAGTGCACAGTATGATCCACAGCCGGTGGCGGCAGGGACTTCCCAGGTACCCGGCACTCGGAGGGCTGCTGGAAGCCAGGAACCTGTTGAGTCTATGTCAGAATACGAGCCTCTGGACTCGGTCATGTCACAGTTGCTGGAGCTGCAAAGGCAAGCTCAGGAACATCAGGAAAGGATATCCGCTGCACTCCTCAGATTGCAAGGCACGATGGAGGAGTCTGTCCGTCTTCAGGCTGAAGTGATAGCACCGCCATTGCAACACACTGAGGTCAACACTGGTAGGATGGCAGCTACCATGAAGACCTTGGTCCAAAACGTTGCTCCTTTACTGCTGCGTGGGCTCAACTCCATCGCTGATGCCATGGTTGGCCTCCAACAGTGTGTACGCATGAGGGATGCTGGGCAGCTCGATCTCATTCCAGCTACCCCTTCCCCTCATGGAGTCAGCCAGGGGCCATCGGGCACCCACAGGAAGGAGGATCAGCATGTGCATACCCCAGGGTCGCCCACCCAGATGATTCCGGGAGTGTCCGGCCTATCTGACTCCCGTCTTCTTGTGACCTCTGCAACTCCAGCTTCACAGGCCGAGGAGGGTGTCACTGCCACACAGCAGGACCCTGAAAGCAGGCTGGGGCCCTCCAAGTCTCGGCCCTCCAGAGGACACCCGCCAAAGTTATCACAGACAGGGCGTCACAGTCAGCAAGCTGCCTCCACCTCTGCTGTAGATGTCCAGGAGCACCAAGACAGGGTGAGGGCAATTAAGGAAAAGTAGTTGCACAGCCGGGGTACGGGTGTTGATCACTTGTACATACTGTTCACTATTGTCAATAAACTCCTAAAAATGTCCCTCTGTCTGTGGCTACTTGTTCTGATGAGCTGTGTTCTTGCCACTGGGATGTGAAACCTTTCTGCACAAGATAAAGACAGGTGTCTCAGTCCAGGGCCTCTTCCCTGTGCTCTGTGCAGCCTTCAGACCAAAGTGATGGTTGGCCTCACGCTTCCTGGAAACATTACTGATGCCTGCACCTCAGCGGTGCTGGTCGTTGCTGCTAGAATGTAGTAGGAAGGTGATACATAGTTCCTGCATTCTCCCTATGCGCTCTCAGGACATTTAAGGTGGGGATGGCCCCCATCGCACCAACATCTGCGACCGGTGATGCTGTGCACCAGCTCCTGAAGAGCTGAGGTGTTGAAGGTGGACACAGCATCGGATGCGTCTAAATTTTCATGGCTGCATCTCTATGAGATGGCCCTGATCATGGAGCGAAAGCGAACTGCCCTCGGCCAGACGGGAGTCAGACCTTCTCAGAATCTATGTGAAGACTGCAGAAATGGACTGTCCTCACTGCAAGTTGTCATCAACTTCCTGCAATCGAGTGACTAGTAGGGCCTCCTCCTGAGAGCATTACATTCTAGAAGCAATGACCAGCACGGCTGAGGTGCAGGCAGGAGCATTCTCACAGATGCTTTCAGCGCTGCGATAAGCCAGACTGGAGTCAAATGTTCAAAACTGTGATGTGAGGATCTATGGAGACACCTCACTGCATATCATTATCATCCTCCACAGATCTGGCAGCTATGAGGGCCTCCTGAGTGTGTCTGCCTCATCTAGCCAGTGCGAGAGCCTCATCCCCGTCAGCATCGCCAACGAGGACCTCCTCATCCTCATCCCCACTGCTGTCCTCCTCATCCGAGGAGACCCCCAGCTCCTCCAAATCCTCTGCAGCCAGCTCCTTTCCCTGTTGAAGTGCCAGGTTGTAAAGGGCGCAGCAGACGATGATGATGCGTGACACCATCTGCGGATTATATTGCAAGGCACCAATCAGACCGGTCCAGGCACCGGAACCACATCTTCAGCATCCTGATGGTCTGCTCCACCAAGCTGCAGCATGAGCGTCATTATACCGTCAATCTACTGCAGACTGAGGCCACTCCATGACTGTCATCAGCCATGGCCTTTGCAGGTAGCCCTTGTACCCGAGGAGCCATCCCTTTGGACCCTGGAAGACTGCAGGGATCTGCGAGCAACTCATGATGTAGGCGTCATGCACACACGCTGGAAACAATGTGCACACCTGCAGGATGTGTTTCTGGTGGTCGCATACCAGCTGCACGTTCAGTGAGTGGATGGCCTTGCGGTTAATGTAGTCCACCGCATGTCGTGTCAGAGACCTGAACGCCACATGAGTGCAGTTGATCGCACACTGCACCTGTGGGAAACCCGAGATAGACACATAGACGTCTACAGCACAGAGGAGACCATTTGGCCCATCATGTCCACGCTGGTCAACAAAGATCTAACTGCACTAATCCCATTTTCCAATGCTTGGCCCATAGCCCTGGAGGCTCTGGCAATGCAAGTGAATATCTAAATGCTTCTTAAGTGTTACAAGAGTTTCTGACTCAACCACCCTTTCAGGCAGTGAGTTCCAGACTCACACCACCCTCTGGGTAAAAAACAATTCTCCTCAACTTCCCTCTTTGCCTTCTACCTCCTACCTTAAATCTATGCCCCCTCTACTAATTATTGACCCCTCTACTAATGGGAAAAGTGCCTTCCTATCTACCCTATTTATGTCCTCATAATCTTATACACCTCTATCAGGTCCCCTCTCAACCTTCACTGCTCCAAGGAAAACAACACCAGCCTACCCAATCTTTCCTCATAGCTCAGACCCTCCAGCCCAGGCAGCATCCTGGTAAATATCCTCTGCACCCTCTCCACTGCAATCACATCCTTCCTATAATGTGGTGACCAAAACTGCATGCAGTACTCCAGTTGTGGCCTAACCAGCGTTTTATACAGCTCCATCATAACCTCTCTGTTCTTGTATTCTATGCCTCAGCTAATAAAGGAAAGTGTCCTATATGCCTTCTTAACCACCTTATCTACCTGCCCTACTACCTTTAGGGATCTATGGATATGCACACCAAGGTCCCTCTGATCTTCAGTACTTTCCAGGGTCCTACCATTCATAGTGTAGCCCTCCCCAAGTGCATTACCTCGCACTTTTCCCGATTGAATTCCATTTGTCACTGCTCTGCCCACCTGACCAGTCCAATGATATCCTCCTGCAGTTTACGGCTATCCTCCTCACCATTTACCACCCTACCAATTTTTGTGTCATCCGCGAACTTCTTGATCACACCCCCTATGTTCAAGTCCAAATCATTTATATACACCACAAACAGTGAGTGCCCCAGCACTGAGCCCTGTGGAACCTCACTAAAAACAGAATTCCAGTCACAGAAACATCCCTCTACCATCACCCTCTGCTTCCTGCTTCTCAGCCAATTTTGGATCCAACGTGCCACTTTGCCTTGGATCCCATGGATTCTTATTATCTTGACCAGTCAGCCATGAGCAACCTTATCAAAAGCCTTGCCAAAGTCCATGTAGACCACATCAAATACATTACCCTTATCAACACTCCTGGTTACCTCCTCAAAAAATTCAATCAAATTTGTCAAACACAACCTTCCCTTAACAAATCCATGCTGACTATCCCCGATTAATCCGTGTCTCTCCAAGTGCAGATATATTCTGTCCCTCAGACTTCTTTCTAGGAGCTTCCCCACCACCGCGGTTAAGCTGACTGGCCTGTAATTTCCTGGACTGTCTCTTCCTCCCTTTTTTAATAATGGGACAACATTAGCAGTCCTCCAGTCCACTGGTACCTTACCTGTGACCAGAGAGGATTTGAAAATTACCACCAGGGCCCTTCATATCTCGGCCCTTGCTTCCCTCAACCTGGGATACATCTCATCCGGGCCTGCGGATTTATCCACTTTTAAGGCCGCTAAACTCATTAGTACCTCCTCTCTCTCTATATTAATTTCCTCTCATATTTCATCTGGGAAATCATATGAGATTAGGGCATATGCAATGGCCCCTGCATCCTGGCTTGTGAGATCCCACAGAGGTCACCTGTGGAGCCCTGAAAGGAGCCACTGGCATAGAAATTGAGTCACGTTGAGGTCACTTTCACAGCCACTGGTAGTGGGTGTCCTCCATGTCCCCTTGGCTCCAAGTCCTGCAGTAAGTGGAAAATATAAGTGACCAGGTCCCTAATCATGTGCAGTCTTTAGCGACACTGGTTCTCGTTCATCTGCAGGAATGACGGGCGACCTCTATAGACCCTGGGTGTCACTAGGCGTTGACCTACCACAGCTCGCTGTCGATCCTGGTCAGTATGTGTGTGGGTGCACCAGCCGCCCCTTCTTCCTGAGGTTGCTGCTCCTGATTTTGCGCAGCCAGGAGCCTCAGTCGCTCTCTCCTCAGTCTTATACAGTCTCAGTAGGCCACCAGGCACACAGCTAGGTCACCAGGATCCATTATCATGATGTGGTCCTCCCGTAGCATGAAAGAAAGAGAGAGAGAGACATGGTTAGCAAGGGTGTACTTAGCATCCTTTCCTGGCCCTCTGTGACTGCCCCTTAACTCTTCCCGGGTAGTGATGGCCATCCCTCGGATGGTCCCAGATGAGTGCACTGCATGGCTGTCCTGTCAGCCAGTGACGTAAGGGACACTGGTCCAAACCGGGGTGTTGAGATTGCAAAGGGCTGTGAGCGCGTCCAGCAGTGACTGCTACATGGCCAGCGTTGGCGAGGAGATTGTACAACGTGTGCAGCCCAACTGCTCTGCGGTCCAATAAAGTGGTTGCAGACTCGCAGTCTGTGCCGGGGTGGTGGGGGGTAAGGACTGGAGGGCTGGTGGCCCTTTGGTTCCTCCGCAATGTTTGCATGGACGGGCAGGCTAGGAGCCTGACCCCAATCATATCACTGTGACTGTGCCTGAACTGTCTCAACTGAAGAGGGATGGTCAGTTTATACAGGTGTCCCTACTGCGTGGCTACTTCCCTCGCTTACCCTGCCCCCCACCTCGAATGCTTCTGCGCAGGATCCAACACCAGGACAGCAGTTGCCCCCAGACACCAACCTCCCCCCGCAAAAAAAAAACAGTCACCTCTGAGGCAGGACAGCACTTCACCCAGGCTCTCCAGCACCTCTGAAGCCTGCAAAGCAACAGGCAACCCTGGCAAGCTGTGGAAAATGATGCAGTTCAATCACCTCAGTTCCCCCAAAGTGAAGGCCGCCGAGTGCATGACGTCTGTGTGCTGTGGTAAAGCATGTCAGCGTGTTTTCCCACTGACATGAACGGACGATCCATCAGGGGTCTAGAGCCTGGCAGGATGGTCTTTTAATGAAATGCTGATGTATTACAATGAGCTCCCCGCCGACCGTTGGTGGGAAACACGGCCAGCCATTGGCGGGCTGACCGGACGATCGCAACCTGCCTTCCCACCGTCGTTAACCAGATCACGCTATTTTGCCCATGCCCTCCACCTATCACGCCCGCTGCCAACGGGCAGGGAAACTTCCGTCCTATGTCTTAATGTTCAATGTGGTCAGGTAAAATGTGATATTTGTATTCAGAAGGCTAAGGTAAAGGTTTAGATGAGTTGCTATAAAGCTATATAAAAAAGGCCCATTGCTAGAGGTGGTAGTCACTAATGTTTGACTGCTGTGCAATTATTGACCATTCCCATAAAACCCAGTGTAAGCATCACACCCTCAAGTCAATAGGTCATAAAATCTTGTCCACAGCCATAGCTCAAGTTCATTGAGTTCTCCATAAATCTGGTTAAATTTATGCAAAGTTAGTAATGAAATCATAAAAGCAGTGTTCTGGACAAACAAGCCTATAAACTGTACAATTTTAGTGCTGTTCCCTTGGCCTTCTGCAATTACAATTGCAATTTACTTTCAGAAAGAAATCGCTAAAACTGTCACTTGAAGCAACAAAGAATGGGTTTTGCACAACATGTTGATTTGTTTACACTCAACCTGAGGTAAATGTAGAAAATTCACTAATGCATTCTGAATTAAATTGATGAATCCAAAAAGCAAAACAAAACAATTATTTTCACTGTAGGAATTAAATATTATGATTTTTTTTGAGTGGTCACTTGTTAGTGGTTCATTTTTCAGATGCACTCACGGTACCTACAGTTTTTGTGGGTGTCCTACTAAATGTTCCATCAAATACCATGGAAGCACAGGTTAGTACATGTGAACGATCATAATTGCTGACAGAAATTTTAAGAGTGAAGGGAGATAAAGGATTTCTATGGTAATCATGCGAGTGGACTGTGTGCTACTTATTAGATCTTGTTTCTACAGTAATGACAGTTCCGTACAAGAAGGACTATAATATTTATTGTGCTGAAGGGATCATGTGCCAGTAAGGTTTCTTTAAACAAAACCTTTTGGACTATGTCACCGAGGCAAAACAAAAATTCTGAATATGAGTAAACTGTGTAACCATCGATCCAATTATAAAATGATCATGGTATATTTTGTTCCTTAAGCGACATTGTTCCAATAGAATGCTTGTGGCCTTGAAACTAACCTCCGTTAGAATTATAGGTTCTGCTGATTATTCCAGGAAGTGCATTGCCAGCCAAGGCTTTTGTAAGTTGCATCAGCTCAATAGCGATACAGAAACCATTGTTTACTCAATACTTGGCTTTCTGATAACCTGTACTCTCCTCTCATTAGGATAGGCAGATTATATAGTAGGTTTTTTGGTATTGTCTTCATAATCTTTTACATGGTAATTTTCTTTTATGTTCACTCACTGTCATAAACTCAAATTGCTGCTGCTGTCAAACACATTAAGACATGGTGAAGATAAACATTTATTTGTGTCCCATCTGAATGTCACTTAGCTATTATATCTTTAAAAATTAGATTTGCCTTGTCACAGTTCTCCCAACTGGAAACAAGATTTCCTTCCTCTTACTGACCTCCTCTTGAAACTTTGGGGCTCTTCCAATATTCATTCTGACGGTATTATTCCTTTAAGCACAGAAAAAATACAGGAGAAGTGCAGCTCCCCTTTCAGAGGAGCAGGCTGTTTTTAAATCACATCGCCGCTGTCAAATTTCTGAGCCCTGATGTGCGAACCAACGATAGCGAGAGATGACTACTCACCCATCATAGCCAAATGAGGCAAAAACCAAACACATTCGAGTTTGTTCCTCAAAACTCATATTTGTTTGGTTTGTGCCTCTTGCCCACATCATGACAGGCACAGTGGTTTCCATGCCCTCTTCAGATCCATTTTGTGAAGACGTTGAATTGCTCAGCATGCAGGCTGTTTGTTACGATTCCTACACGTGTGTTTGGGTTAGCTCTTGCAGAGACATTTTTCTTTCTTAAATTTATGATGTTGCATTCTTTGGGCACACATGTTCACAATTTACTTTCAGAAAGAAATCACTAAAACTGTCGCTTAAGCTTAATGAGTTTTGCACAACATGTTGGAATTTTTACATTCAACCTCAGGTAAATATAGAAAGTTCTCTGATGCATTCTGAATTAAATTGACGAATCCAGAAAACAACATAATGAATTATTTTCACTGTAGGAATTAAATATTATGATTTTTTTGAGTAGTCTCTTGTTAGTGGTTCATTTTTCAGATACACTTATGGTGCCTATAGTTTTTGTGAGTGTCCCACTAAATGTTCCATCAAATACCATGGAAGCACAGGTTAGGAGTCCACCAAGGCTTCTTAGACAGCACCTTCCAAACCCATGATCAAAACCACCTAGAAGGACAAGGGCAGCAGATAGATGGGAACACCACCACCTGGAAGTTCCCCTCTAAGTCACTCGCCATCCTGACTTGGAAATATATCACAAATATATATTTGTGCCAATTAGACACTTAGTGGCCAGTGTCAGGCCATCCCCAGGATCAAGGACCCCAGGGGTGGAAAACCCACCCAACAGCTGCCAGACAATCTGAGGTCAACAGTGGTCCATTGCATGCAGCGTCAGTGGGAGCGGTGGTAGCTGCTGGCAATGCACCCACTAGATGATCATGAGGGAAATATATCGCCGTTCCTTCACTGTCGCTGGGTCAAAATCCTGGAAATCCCTTCCTAACAGCACTGTGGGTGTACCCACACCACATGGACTGCAGCAGTTCAAGAAGGCAGCTCACCACCACCTTCTCAATGCAACTAGGAGTGGTCAATAAATGCTGGCCCAGCCAGTGAATCCCACATCCTGTGAATGAATAAAACACATAGTACAAGTGAACAATCACAATTGCTGACAGAGATTTTATAAGTGAAGGAAAATAAAGAATTTCTATGGTAATCATGCAAAGGACCTGTTTGTATATATTCATCGTGTTTTCTATTTGTATTGTTAACTAACACAAGGGCCTGAATCTTCGGCTTAGCGAGCGGGAACGGGGCCCGCTCACTGAGACGTAAAATGACGCGTGGTGATGTCGGGCAGGTGCCCCGATGTCACCGCACATCGTTTAGATTTTCAGTTCGGCGGGCGTGCAGCCAACTCGGCTGCGCATTCTCTGAACTGTCAAAGGTCTATAAATGTCAATTAAACTAATAAACTGAGCTGCCTGTCCAACCATTGGCGGGCAGGCGAAGAGCCCAGGCAGCCTTCACATTTTTCATGGAAACTCACCCACGGGTGGGATGAGGTTTCATGAAGTGTTTATAAATTGAATAAAAAATTTTATAACAATTCATTGACATATCCCAGCTCATGTGACACTGTCACATGAAGGGACATGTCTTAAAATTTTTTCTTTTCTTTATTAAAATTTTGGGAACTTAAACTAATCTCCCCGGGGCAGCTCTCTGCCTCAGGGAGATTTCTGCGCTCTTTCACGCGCACACACGAAAGAGCGCAGGCCCCAACTCAGGCAACACAACCTCCCCAACCCGCACAGGGACCGCTCAGCACTTCCGGGCGCACGTCACGTTGGGCGGGCCTTAATTGGCCCACCCACGATAAACGGTGGCTCAGACCCAATCGGGGGCGCTGATCGGGTCTGCACCCATCCCCGCCCGCCCCCGCACAACTCACCCGACGGGGGGAACATTCTTCCCAAGAAGGAAATTAGATTTCAGAGGAAGAGAAAAAGAAAGGGATCACAGCATTATATTTCATTGTCCTCTGGTGACTGGGAGTCCATCTCCAATGTGGGTGTGGCCATTTTGTATTCCATATTGTACTGCTTGATTTTGTGGCTGCATTAAAGCACAATGTTTTCATCTGAACACTGTTGAAATTGTGATCTAGCTTCTGTTCCAACCTGAAGGTAAACACAGCCTACTGGTGCAGGATTAGGAAGAGAATATCAAAACTATCATTTGTCTGCAGCAATTTTGGATAAACCACTTCAAGCTGTGCTGCAATCTTCCATACCTGGTGATGAAACATTGGACTGATTCCTAGATCGGGGGTTCCCAATGAGAAACAAAGCTCTGTAAAATGTGTATGCGTGAAACGCGCCCTACCCCCATTCCCACCCCAGCAAAAATGGGAAGTGCTGTGTTCCGGGGCGTGACTTGTGATTGTCAGGCAGTTCTGCTATATTTTGCCAAATAGGCGAAAATCTGGGCCTTTGTAAATTATGGGCCTACAGTTCTCCTGATTTTTTTTTTGAAAAATATACTTTATTCATAAAATATCTGGAAGAACATTACAAAACATTTCAAAATCGCCATCACAAAAAGTACAATCAGATTCAACTTTTACACATGGGTCACAAGGTGCATCAATACAATCAATGAATATTACAATCATTTCAATATGGTCATTACAGACAATCAGTCAATGGTATTGGAGTTATCAACATACATCATGTTGCACTCTGAGGTGCTTCAATACAATTATAATACAATTAGTATTCAATTCATACATTCATTGTGAGCTGTACAGACAGCACGGCCTCCCAGTCCTTTCTGTCCTCTATCATGGAGGTCTTAGACAACAGTACACAGGAGAGCCTGGACAAACCGTTAACTCCTGACGAACTGACTAAGGCCCTTGAGTCCTTCGAGAAGAGTAAGACTCCCGGAAGCGAAGGCTTGCCGTCTGAGTTGTATTCGGCTCTGTGGGACTGGATCGGCCCAGACCTGCTAGAAGTGTACGAGAGTATGCTTCTGGCCAACAGTATGTCAGAATCCATGAGGAAAGGCATCATCACCCTTATCTACAGCACAAGGGGGAAAGGGAAGAAATTAGAAATTGGCGACCCATTTCACTGTTGAATGTGGACTATAAGATTCTGTCCAAGGTCATCGCCATTCGGGTCAAGTCCACTCTGGAATTGGTGATCCACCCTGACCAGAACTGCGCTGTGCCCGGCAGGAAGATCTCTGACAGCCTCAACTATTCAGGGATATGATTGCCTATGTGCAGAACAGGGGTGTGGACACCTGCCTCATCAGCCTGCATAAGGAGAAGGCATTTGACAGAATATCGCGCACCTACATGGTGGATGTGCTCTCCTACAGTTCTCCTGATGTCATATCCACATAAGTCAGTGGACAGAGAATTAGGAGGGGCAGGGTCACACTCTCCTGTTCAGTATCTCCTGGGAGCACCACTCCTTACCTACAGTGCCGGATCAAATGTCAGTCCTGCAGTACTTTCAGTTTAACTACATGTCATAAGAATAAATACAGGGTTGTTTATCTGCTGCTTTTCCGAAGATGATTTAATTTTACTCATTCTCCGGATTTGGCATCTGAGCATGTCTTTGTTCATACCATCTGTATCCAGATTCCTCCTGCTGTTCTTTCAGTACTGTGGTCTAATATGACCTGTGAGCATTTTTTTTATTGCTTTGGTTTGGCTCTTCTGGTTGCCCCTGAGAGACTTTAGCTGGCACGCTAGACTTCTGTTAATTGTAGTTGAGGAGATGTATTTTCTGCCAAGTGTAATTTAAAACTTTCCCTCAGCAGAATCCCTGCTGTCTAAAGCATGATGGCCAAAAATCCCCCGACAATGCGTTTTTTCTGGTTTCAGGTAACTGCATCAAATAGTTGTTTGGTAATGCAGAACTTGAGAATTGCTGAAAAAAGAGACATGTCTAAGCTTTTCCACCTGCACTGATCAGGACACTCTCTAGAACACCAATACAAGGGGCAAAACAACAATTTACATTGTATGAGAAGAAAATACTGAGTGGTTGGCAAGCGGCATTGCCATGGGGAATGCACCACTAATGGCGGCTGAGAGTTAATTGCCAAACATTGTTTGAAATTTAAGCTCGGCAGCTTGACCCTGATTGGTCAAGGCATTGCCCTGAGGATTGAGTCAGCAAATGACTCACTTATTTAGCTGAAACAGGTGCAATGTATGTACGTATTCTTTCTGTCTAAAAAGAAACAAGGCACTGTTTATTAATTTATGTCGCCTCCAGTACATGCAAATGTGCCACACTGCGAGCCTGACTGACAATCTTAAATTAGTTGTCAGTGTAATTCTTTTAAGAACAGAAGAACACAAGAACTAAGAGCAGGAGTAGGCAATTCAGCCCCTTGAGCCTGCCCTGCCATTCAATATGATAATGACTGATCTCATTTCGGCTTCAACCCCAATTTCCCGCTCTCTCCCCATAATCTTTCAAACCGTTACTAATTAAAAATCTGTCCATCTCCTCCTTAAATTTATTCAGTGTCCTGGCATCCACTGCACGCTGAGGTAGTGAATTCCACAGATTCACGACCCTTTGAGAAAAGTAATTCCTCCTCATCTCTGATTTAAATCTACCACCCCTTAGCCTAAAACTATGGCCTCTCATTCTAGAATGCCCACAAGGGGAAACATCAGCTCCATTTCTACTTTGTCTATCCCCTTTAGCATCTTATATACATCAAATATACCTCCTCTCATCCTTCCTAGCAAGTATAGACCTAAACTGCTCAATCTCTCCTCATAAGACAAATCTTGCATCTCTGGAATCAATCTAGTGAACCTCCTCTGAAGTGCCTCCAATGCAACTACATCCTTCCTAAAGTAAGGGGACCAAAACTGTGCACAGTACTCCAGGTGTGGCCTCACCAATGCCTTGTGCAGTTGAGACAACACTTCCCTATTTTTATACTCTATTCTTTTAGCAATAAATGCCAATATTCCATTTGCCTTCCTTATTACCTGCTGTACCTACATACTAGCTTTCAGCGATTCATGCACGAGGACACCCAGATCCCTCTGCACTGAAGCATTCTGAAGTTTCTCACCATTTAAATAATAAGTTGCTTTTTTATTCTTCCGACCAAAATGGATAACCTCACATTTATCCACATTAAACACCATCGGCCAAATTTTGGCCCATTCACCTAGCCTATCCATATCCATTTGTAAATTTCTTATTTTTTCATTGCAACTTACTTTCCCACCTATTTTGGTGTCATCTGCAAATTTAGCTACAGTACCTTCTATCCCTGAATCCAAGTCATTAATATAGATTGTAAATAGTTGTGGCCCAAGGACCGAGCCCTGTGGCACCTCACTAGTTACAGCTTGCCATCCAGAAAAAGACCCATTTATCCTGACTCTCTGCTTTCTGTTGGTTAGCCAATCCTCTATCCAAGCTGATATATTACCCCTAACTCCGTGTGATCTTATCTTGTGTATTAATCTTTTGCCCTGAAAAGTGTCCAGTCTACTTCAGATTCCCTTGGAAGGGCAAGGTATCTCAAAAATTTGAGCAACAGGTGAAGCTAGCTGTTTCACACTGCTACTATGCAGTAGTAACATGAGTGGTACTTGCCACTAACAGGTCAATCCAAAAAGGCTTTCTGCCTATCACACAGATGAGTAATGTTGTATATGGATTTCAGTGCCAGTATAAAGGTAGGCATGTAGTAGGCCATACGTCCCAAAGACTGCCGGATCGTATCAAATAATATGTCTCAGCTGCTGTTCGCAATGCGCAGGGTATAGACAGTACTCAACCAGTCCATGCTTGCAAAACATAAAACACAGTGTCCAACATTAAATGTTATTCTGCATGGACAACGTTTGCTAAATAATCCTCAATGTGCTATAAATTATGCTGACGAACAACTTAAGATTGTGAGTCAGGCTCGCAATGTGGCACATTTGCATGTACTGGAATCTATATATATTAATGCACAGGGCCCTATTCTTTGCAGACAGAAAGAACAAGTGCACAAATTGCTCCTGTTTCAGCTAAACAAAATAAGTGACAGCCATTTGCTGACTCATTCCTTAGACCAATGCCTTGACTAATTACTGTCAAGCTGCCCAGTTTAAATTTCAAACAATGTTTGGCAGTTCACTGTCAGTCGCCATCAGTGGTGCACTCTCCATGGCAATGCCACTTGCCAACCAATCAGCACTCTCTTTGCATACAGTAAAAATTGTTGTTTTCCCCCTTATATTGGTGTTCTTGCAAGTGTCCTAATGAGTGCAAGACGAAAAGCTTAGAAATGTCTCTGTTTTCAGCAAGTAACTGCATGACTTTATTGCTTAGTCCTGGTCTCTAAAAGCCAGAGCTCTGTTTAGTACTTAAAATTAACTTAAATGGACAGTGGAGACTTCTCTTCCCATCCAGACTTTAGATCCTTGCAGATGGAATCCACTCATGGATAGAATTACATAGAATGCACAACACAAAAAACAGGCCATTTGGCTCAACCAGCCCATATGTTTATGCTTCATTCAAGCCTCCTTCCTTACACACCCATGCACAAGGCCTGAGCATTATCCATCTGATCCTGAAGTGATTTAATGAATACTTCTGGGGAGGAAGACATTACCAAAAGAAAGGTTTGCAGTAATATAATGCCTTTCACAATCTCAGGACTTCCCAAAACATCTTACAACTAATTAAGTACTTTTGATTTGTAGTCACTGTTGTAACGTACGAAATGCAACAGCCAATTTGCACACAATTTATGGGGAGGCAGTAGCATCGTGGTTTTGTCACTAGACTAGTATTCCAGGGACCCAAGGTAATGCTCTGGGGACCTGGGTTCAAATCCCACCATGGCAGATGGTGAAATTTGAATTCAATAAAAATCTGGAATTATAAGTTTGATAACTGTGAAATCATTGCTGATTATTGTAAAAATCTATCTAGTTCACTAATGTACCTTAGGGAAGGAAATCTGCTGTCCTTAAGGTCTGGCCTACACGTGACTCCAGATGCACAGCAAGTCCCTGAACTGCCCTCTGAACAAGGGCAATTAGGGATTCCCAATAAATGTTGGTCTAGCCCACATCCCATAAATGTATTAAATAAGTAATGTTCCAAAAACAGTAATATGATAAAGATTGGATATATATTTTTTATGATGTTTGTTGAGGAATGAATATTGGCCAGGGTAGCAGGGATAACTCCCCTAATCTTCTAAGAAGGAGTGTCATGTGATCTTTTACATCCATCTGAGAGGGCAGATAGGGCTTCAGTTTAACATCTCATCCTAAAGACAGCACCTCCAACAGTGCAGCACTCACTCAGTGCTGAACTGGATCGTCAGCCCAGATTTTTCTCCTCACACCCTGGAGTGGAATTTGTACCCACAGCCCTCTGACTCAGAGGTGATATGGCTACATGGCTACCAACTGAGCCACAGCAGACAAAGTGCATGCCTTGCTTTCACCTAGAGTACTTCATGCTGGTAGCCACAGTTATCTGCGTGGAGTTTGATTCTAATGTAATTTCAACACAGCACGGGGTGTAAGTGGGAGGGTGGGTCATGGAATTAAATTATGGAAAGAAAAGTCACTCTTTAGTTCTAATTTCATTCAAGATGCCATGAGCAAATTATTCGTACCAGAAAGTGCATCAAAAGAGTTGGGGGTGCGGGACCAATAAAGAGGGAAGAAGTTTCATTCACAATAAGTAATTACCCAACTACAATGTTATTGAATTCTTTTACTTTCTGGATCCATTGTTTGAATATTGCTTGGGTTTACTGGTTTGGGGGTTTGCTTATTTTTCACATGGCAACATTTAAGGGTACTTAAAAATCAGTTTAATAACCCTAAGTGTTGTGATGAAGAAATGCAGAGGAAAGATCACAAATGGGGAAAATGTTCTCCCTGTTGGGGCGGCTGAGCAGGAGTGGGCGCGGTGGGTGTGCAGCCAATCGCCGCCCACGATCAGGTCCGTGCCACCATTTTACATGGGCGGGCCTATTAAGGCCCACCCAGCGTGGCGTGCACCCAGAAGCGCTGTGTGCTCCCTGTGTGGGTGGGGGGAGGAGGCTGAGTAGGGGCCTACGCTCTTTCGCACATGTGTGCAAAATAGTGCAAAAATCTCCCTGAGGCACAGAGCTGCCTCAAGGAGACTAGTTTGAATTTGAAAAATTTAAATAAAGAAAACAACAATTTAAGACATGTCCCCTCATGTGACAGTGTCACATGAGCTGGGACATGTCTATGAATTTTATTAAAATTTTTTATTAAAGTTTAAAAACCTTCATGAAACCTCATCCCGCCCGTGGATGAGGTTTCATGAAAAATGCAAAGGTTGCCTGGGCTCTTCGCCTGCCCACCAACCTTAAGGTTGGACCCTCGGCCCTGTTAGGTATTTTAATTGCAATTTCAATGGCCTTAATAGGCCTTTGACAGTTTGGCAGGCGTGCAGCTGACTCCGGTGCGCATTTGCCGAACTGAAGATCTGAATGACGCGCGGTGACACCGGGACGCACACCCAACGTCACCGCACGTCATTTTACGTATCGACGAGCGGGGCCTGCCCCCTCACGCCGATCCGAAGATTCTGGCGAATGAGACCTGTCTGCACATGAGGCAAGTTACTACAACGTCATGTCATCTAAGTAAACGTCTTGGCAGACCACACCAGATCTATTCGGACATGCCTGAGATCTGATTTCATCTACTCTTCACAAGGGGAGCTTATGTTCTGTCTTGTAAAAGCAGAACACCATTTTAAATGTTTCCTGTTAGTATTCTGCATCATTATTTGTCAATATTGTTGTCCATTTTATTTTCCCAAGTTCTATTTTCAGCTTTCCTCTAATCTATTAACCTGATTTTCATCTCTATGCCCATCTCTATCTTCATCTTAAAATGCATTACACTATGGTCAGGATTGCATAGATGGTCCCCTACTTTTATTTCTCCTATCTGCTCTGCTTCATCCCCCATCACTAGATCCAATAGTGAATCTTCCCTTCTTGGGCTTTTTATTTATTGCGTCAGAAAAAAGTGCTGTACGCATTGTAGGAATTCCATTCCTTTATAACCTTTAGCCACCTCTTTGATAATTATTATCAGGGTAGTTGAAATATCCCATGCTTGTTCTTCTATGTTTTTAACTCAATTCCCTAATTTGTCTGCATATTTCTTCCTCTAGTTCGCTTCCACTTTTAGGTAGGCTGTAACAATTAGTGTGATTGATCCTTTATGACCTTTTATTTCTATCGATATGAATTTGACTTTTCTCTTGCTGATACAGGTCGAGTATTCTAAAGCCCATGGGTCTGATTGCATTTCAGATTTCCGATAATTTTGGTTTTCCAATACTGTATAAAAACTGAGGTTACAATAGCCTAAGACTAGGCTTGCTACAGTCTAAAATTAATAAAATGGCTAGAAAAGCAAGATGCATCACTGAATAATAAATACAGGGTACCTGTAATAAGTTTCTTTTTGACACGTTCACCACAAAAATTGCAAGGTAAACAGTGCACACAATAGCTCGACTTCCCACGCTAATGGTTCAAAAAAGGTATGTTTTTTAGATGTGTTGGTTTTCGGATTTACGGATAAAGAATACTTAACCTGTAGCTGCAATCCTTTTAGCCACTGTCATTGTTATCCCTAATAAGCACAGCTAGTCCACCTCCCCTTTTTCCCTCTCTATCATTTCAAGATATGTAATGTTGTTTAATTTCCAGTCCTGATTTTTCTGTAGCCATGTCTTAGTCATCCCTATTATGTTTGGTTCGATCCCCCCAACATATGATTGCCTGCAGCTCTCCTGTTTTATTACAGAAACTGTGTGTATTCCTTCACTAAGATAAAAGCAAAATACTGCGGATGCTGGAAATCTGAAACAAAAACAAAAATACCTGGAAAAACTTAGCAGGTCTGACAGCATCTGCGGAGAGGAATACAGTTAATTTTCTTAGTTCTGATGAAGAGTCATACGGACTCGAGATGTAGAGGAATAGAAAATTCGGATGGGGTGGGGGCAATTGCAGAAATAGGGAAATATGAAGAAACAAGCGAGTTCAACACAAGGATTGGAATTCTAATTTTGGGACATGCGCTGGGGGGTAAATTTCACTTTTGGCAGTGGCTGCAAACTAACTGTAATGGATCAGCTGTCCGATATACACCCCATCTGATTTTTAGTAAAGTCATAGTGTACACACCAGATGATCAATCACCAACCATTGGGTTTCCACCACAACCAAATGTGAAAATTAGACTTGGTTACGAGACAGGGTAGAGTCAGAGGAGTTTTAGATTAGCTGAACTTTACAGAGAGTAAACAGAGACTGGTCAGAAGATCATTGGAAGAGTTGAGTCTGGAGGTGACAAAGGCACAACGAGGATCTCAAAAGCAGATAACCTGAGGCAATGAGGGGTGGTGTTACAGAGATGGAAGTAGGTGGTCATTATCATGGTGAGGATACGGGATGGGAAGCTCAGCTGAGGCCAAGTAGGATGTCGAGGCTGTGAATAGTCTGTTTCAGACTGTGACAATGGTTGGTGAAGGGGGTTGGAACCAATGAAGAGAGTATGGAATTTGTGGCAGGGATCATGGCTTTCTTTTATGGGGTGTCATAGAGAGTGCTTTTTGTCTTAATTCTGGAAAAAAACAAAAGAACAAAATAATATCTTGCCTCTCACTGGTAAATTTAAAATGCTATTAATATTATTAAGTCCCTTGAGTGAAACGACATCTCAAATCCAAGAATTGTAATTTCTGAGACATTACCATTCATAAGTATGTACTACATGTACAGTTTGGGCAAAGTAACACTATAATAAGCTCCAGAAAATTGTTATTTTCTCATGCAAATCAAAATTTGAAACACAATTTTATTTTCAATCACTATAGAATGATTCAGTACCTCAAGCATTTTAAACTGTCACAGATATCAATTTCCAAGTTATATCATTTAAAAGATATATGAAGAGGTTTTATAAATGGTATAAATGGTAATTTAGCTTGAACTCTATAACTCATTATATTTTGATTCAAACCCAGTGAGTTTGAACTTCATGACTTCTTGACATTTCTCATAACTCATTTCTTATCTTTAATCTCTTGCGATAGGCAAGGGTATCTTTTGGGGAATGGAACAGTCTTTAAAATCTTAACAAATCTTTCAAAATTTTATTTGATGACATTTTACTCTCTATTCTAACACATTCTTAACTTTAATTGCCATGACTCACTGGGGATAGTGCACTGTAATATCAAGCCCCACTATTCACCGAGCGCGAAAAATGTGAAAACTTTGACCAAAACACCAGATTGCCCCAATTCTACTGAACTGTTTCATTTTGGTTAACAGAAAACTAGCACCAGGTTTGTAAACATAAGAAGTAAATAACTATTTATTGAACAAACTGTATTTAACTAGTGGCAAAAGAAAAAAATATGAACTGCTAACTTCTAACACCATGGGCTGAATTCTCCCCCAATCGGGTGGGTTGTGCAGGGGGGAGCGGGAGTGAGCGCGAGCCCAATCGGCGCCACCAATTGGGTCCATGCTGCCATTTTACGTGGGCAGGCCAATTAAGGCCTGCCCAGCGTGACGCTCACCCAGAATCACTGAGCGCTCACTGTGCAGGCAAGGGGGTATTCCCTGCATGCAAGAGCGCAGAAATCTCCCTGAGGCACAGAGGCACCACAGGGTGACCAGTTTGATAGTTGAAAATTTAAATAAAGAAAAAAAAGCCTTTTAAAACATGTCCCATCATGTGACAGTGTCACATGGGCCGGGACATGTCACTGAGTTTTTAAAACAATTTTTATTGGGTTTTAAAACACTTCATGAAACCTCATCCCGTCCATGGATGAGGTTTCATGAAAAATGCGGAGGCCGCCTGGGCACTTTGCCTGCCCGCCAACCTTAAGGTTGGACGTGCAGCTCATTTAACTGTTTTAATTAGTTTTCAACAGGCCTTAATAGGCCTTTGACAGTTCTGCGGGCATGGAGCCGAGTCGGGACGCCCGCCCGATGTCACTGGACGTCATTTTATGCATTGGTGAGCGGGCCCCACCCCTGCATACCGACTGGAAGATTCTTACCTATAACTTAAACTCTACCCCCTTCTTAAATCCCTATATGCACACACACATGACACATAAGACATACAAAAAAAACCTGGATTTTAAGAGTGGGATGAAATAGTTCAATAGCATCAATCTGGAGTTCAGGATTCAATGGGTTGATTTTGATCAATGTCTTCAAATTCCTTTCAGTTCTTGTTGATGACATGGGGTGGTCTTCAAGCACTTTCACTATTTAGTTCACTGGTTGAGAACTTGCTTTTCAATGTCTCTAACAGTGGTTTTCCCCTTTTCCTTTTTACAAGTGTTTCCTCAGAGAGGGAGCAGGTTGCAGGTTATAGAGATGTGAGGAAAAGAGATTTTAGGTGTTTTCTTTTTGCAGGCCAGGAGCTTTTTGCTGCCCTGCTCTTCACACAAACACTGGTCACCTGGTCAGGAGCCAATTAAAATGCTGCTGTCAGACAGCTCCCTTGGTCTAGGACTCCTTTCCAGCACCATCCTGTCTTTCATGGCACACTCTGTTCCAGGACTGCAACATTGCATATATCTCTCATCCACTTCCAGGGGACATGTCTTTCAACCTGCAGCCATTGTAATTCTTCCACAGTCCAACAGAAAATAAAAAGATATGTTCTTTACAACAGTCCAACAGAAGTAAAAAGACATGTTCCTTACATAATCATAAATGTTCCCACTTCAGAAGTAGAAATTAATCTGGGTGATGGTAACACATGGCAGAAGCAAGAGGCTAGAGGGTCGATAGAAGCTGATTCTTGGGCTTCACCTCAATAATTAATCACGTCTCCAGAGGCAGTTCGCTAGCCAGGAACATCAACCCTGGACACCCAGTGGAAAGAATCAAAAGGCATTCTAGTCCATTAGCAAGGCTCAAGAGCAAGAAGGCTAAGAACTATGAGGCATAATGAAGGGAAAGGAAACCCAATGTGGAGACATGAGTCTACAAGGGAGTGACAGAGCCACCCTGCACCCAACTTCCAATGGTATGGTCGTCCACCAAATTTCCTGAAACACCTTAGTCTACAAACTGCTGCTCAAGAGACATAGCTGCAAAATAATCACACCTCTAGTCAAGAAATGACAACCACTATATAATGTACTTCTTATCTTATTTGTTCATAGGATGTGAACATCACTTGCCAGACCTCCATTTATTGCCAATCTGTAATTGCTTTTGGGAAGGTGGTGGTGAGCTGCCTTTTTGAACCGTTGCAGTCCATATGGTGTAGTTACACCCACAGTGCTGTTAGGAAGGGAGTTCTGGGATTATGATCTAGAGACTGTGAAGGAACTGTGTTATAGTTCCAATTCGGGATGATGTGTGGCTTGGAGAGGAACTTGCAGGTGTGTTCCCATGTATCTGCTGCCCTTGTCCTTCTAGGTGGTAGAGGTTGCGGGTTTGGAAGGTGCTGTTAAAGGACCCTTGGTGAGTTGCTGAAGTGCATCTTGTATGTGGTACACACTGCTGCTACTGTGCATCAGCGATGGAGGGATTGAATGTTAAAGGTAGTGGATGGGATGTTGAACAAGGGGCTGCTTTGTCCCAGATGGTGTCGAGCTTCTTGGGTGTTGTTTGAGCTGCTTTCATCCGGGCAAGTGGGGGAGTATTCCATCACACTCCTGACTTGTGTCTTGGAGATGATGGACAGGCTTTGGGCAGTTAGCAGGTGAGTTACTTGCCACAGGATTCCTAGCCTCTGACCTGCTCTTGTAGCCACAGCATTTATATGGCTAGTCCAGTTCAGTTTCTGGTCAACGGTAAACCCCAGGATGTTGATAGTCAGAGTTTCAGTGATGGTAATGCCATTGAATGTCAAGGGGAGATGGTCAGATTGTCTCTTGTTGCAGATGGTCTATGCCTGTGTAGGAAGGGGCCTGGGAGTCTCTTTCGGAGTCTCACTTAGGTTTGGATTCAATCACTCATGGGATTTGATCATCACTGGCTAGGCCAGCATTTATTGCCCACCCCAATTGCTCTTGAGAAGGTGGTGATGAGCTGCCTTCTTGAACTGCTGCAGCCTCTGTGCTATAGGTACACCCACAATGCTGTTAGGGAGGGAGCTCCAGAATTTTGACCCAGCGACAGTGAAGGAATAGCGATATATTTCCAAGTTAGGATGGTGAGTGGCTTGGAGGAGAACTTCTAGATGGTGGTGTTCCCATGTGTCTGCTGCCCTTGTCCTTCTAGATGGTAGTGGTCATGGGTTTGGAAGATTCTGTATGGAGGCTTGGTGAATTACTGCTGTAAATCTTGTGGATGGTACACGCTGCTGCTCCTGTGCGTCAGTAGTGGATAGAGTGAATGTTTGCAGATGGTGTGCCAATAAAGGTTGGCTGCTTTGTCCTGGATTATGTCAAGCTTTTTCAGTGTTGTAGGAGCTGCACTCATGCAGGCAAGTAGAGAGTATTCCATCACACTCCTGACTTGTGCCTTGGAGAAGGCGGACAGGCTTTGGGGAGTCAGGAGGTAAGTTACTCACCACAGAATTCCCAACCTCCGATCTGCTTTTGTAGCCACAGCATTTACATGTCCATATAAGTTTCTGGTCAATGAAAACCCCCATGCTGATAGTGGGAAATTCAGCAATTGGGAAGCCATTGAATATCAGGAGGAGATGGTTAGATCCTCTTGTTGGAGATGGTCATTGCCTGGCACTTGTGTGGTGCAAACGTTATCTGCCAGTTTTCAACTAAAGCCTGAATGTTGTTTTAGAAATTATAGTTTTATTTAGTGTGTATTGTACCTTTAGGAATAACGCTTGTTAGGAAAGATCAATGATCTGTAATAACCAATAGGGGAGTAGCACAGGCTACCTCAGCAGTCAGTGCAGAGATATAGTTGGATATAAGCAGCAGTTTTGCCCTGCAAAACAGATACACTGCTTTGGATACTGTTGAGGGGAATGGCCTCTCAGGGGAAAGCAGCAAGAGCCAAATTCATTGCACCATGGTTGGCTCTGCTGCATAGGGGAGGAGTACAAAGTGTGGGAATACAATATTTATATGGGATTCAATTGTCAGGGGAATAGGTAGGTGATTCTGTGGCTGAAAACGAGACTCCAGGATGGTATGTTGCCTCCATGGTGCTAAGGTCAAGGATGTCTCAGAGGGGCTACAGGGCATGATGAAGGGGGAGGGTGATAAGCCAGTGGTCGTGCTACAAATTGGTACAAACAACATAGGTAAAAAAAGGGATGAGGTCCTAAAAGCAAAATATAGGGAGTAAGGAAGTAAGTTGAAAAGTAGGACCTCTAAGATAGTGATCTCAGAATTACTACCAGTGCCACGTGCTCGTCAGAGTAGAAATAGCAGGATATATCGGATGAATACATGACTGAAAAGATTGTGTGAGGGGGAGGGTTTCAGATTCCTGGGACATTGGGACCAGTTCTAAGGGAGGTGGGACCAGTACAAACTGGACGGGTTACACCTGGGCAGGACCGGGACTGATGTCCTCGGGGGAATATTTGCTAGAGTGGTCGGGGAGATTTAAACTAAAATAGCAGGGGGATGGGAACCTATGCAAGGAGTCAGAGGAGGGGGAATCAAGGACAAGAACAAAAGACAGAAAGGGGGATAAGAAAAGTGATAGGCGAAGAAATCAAGGGCAAGAATCAAACAGGGCCTCTGTGAAAAATAGTGGGAACGGGACAAATAATGTTAAAAAGACAAGCCTTAAGGCTTTGTGCATTAACGCGAGGAGCATCCGCAATAAAGTGGAGGAATTAACCATGCAAATCGATGTAAACAGGTATGATATGGTCAGGATTATGGAGACATGGCTGCAGGGTGACCAGGGATGGGATCTGAACATCCAGCGGTATTCAGTATTTGGAAAGGACAGACAAAAAGGAAAAGGCAGTGAAATTGCATTGCAGGTTAAGGAGGAAATTAACATAATAGTGAGGAAAGATATTAGTTCCAACGATGTGGAATATGTATGGGTGGAGCTGAGAAACACTAAGGGGCAAAAAACATTAGTGGGGGTTGTATATAGACCCCTAAACTGTCCTGGTGATGTTGGGAATGGCATTAAACAGGAAATTAGAGATAAAAACAAAAAGCTAAAAACTACTGCGGATGCTGGAAATCCAAAACAAAAACAGAATTACCTGGAAAAACTCAGCAGGTCTGGCAGCATCAGTGGAGAAGAAAAGAGTTGACGTTTTGAGTCCTCATGACCCTTCGGCAGAACTGAAGTATAGTTAGGAGAGAGGTGAAATATAAGCTGGTCTAAGGTGGGGGGCGGGGGGAGAGAGAAGTTGAGGGTGGGGTGGTTGTGGGGACAAGCAAGCAGTGATAGGAGCAGATAATCAAAAGATGTCACAGAAATGTGGCTGTGAAAGCGGGTTTTAATAAACACCTTGTCAAACACCAGGAGAGAAATGGAAAGCAATGAAATTAGAGACGCATGCAATAAAGGAACATCTGTAATTTTGGGTGACTTTAATCTGCATATAGATTGGGCAAATCAAATTAGTAACAATACCCTACAGGAAAAATTCCTGGAGTTTATATGGGATGGTTTTCTGGACCAATACGTTGAGGAATCAACCAGAGAACAGGCCATCCTAGACTGGGTAGTGTGTAACGAGAAAGGAATAATTGGCAAGCTAGTTGTGCAAGGCCCCTTGGGGGTGAGCAACCATAATATGATAGAATTTTTCAAGATGGAGAGTGACGTAGTTGATCCTGAGACGAGGGTCCTGAATCTTAATAAAGGAAACCACGATGGAATGAGGCGCGAGTTGGCTATGATTGATTGGGAAACGTTACTTAAAGGGATGATGGTGGATAGGCAATGGCAAACATTCAAAGAGCGCATGGGTGAACTGCAACAATTGTTTATTCCTGTCTGGTGCAAAACAAGAAAGGTGGCCAAACCATGGCTTACAAGGAAAGTTAAAGATAGTATTAGATGCAAGGAAGGGGCATACAAATTGGCCAGAAAAAAACAACAGGCCTGAGGATTGGGAGCAGTTTGGAATTCAGCAAAGGAGGACCAAGGGATTGATTAAGAAGAGGAAAATACAATACGAGAGTAAGCTTGCAGGGAACATAAACACTGACTGTAAAAGTTTCTATAGGTATGTGAAGAGAAAAAGATTGGTGAAGACAAATGTAGATCCCTTACAGTCAGAAACAGGGGAATTTATAGTGAGGAACAAAGAAGTGGCTGACCAAATAAATACATACTTTGGTTCTGTCTTCACAAAGGAGGACACAAATAACATACCAGAAATGTTGGGGAACACAGGGTTTAGTGAGAGGGAGGAACTGAAATAAATCTGTATTAGTAGGGAAATGGTGTTGGGGAAGTTGATGGGATTGAAGGCCGATAAATCTCCAGGGCCTGATAATCTACATCCCAGAGTACTTAGGGAAGTGGCCCTAGAAATAGTGGATGCATTGGTGGTCATCGTCCGAGATTCTATAAACCCTAGAACAGTTCCTACAGATTAGAGGGTAGCTAATGTAACCCCACTATTTAAAAAGGTGGGTGGAGAGAAAGCAGGGAATAATAGACCAGTCAGCCTGACATCAATAGTGGAGAAAATTCTAGAGTCCACTATAAAAGATTTAATAGCTGAGCACTTGGGAAACAGTGGCAGAATCGGACAGAGTCAGCATGGCCTTACGAAAGGGAAATCGTGCTTGACAAATCTACTGGAATTTTTCGAGGATGTAACTAGTAGAGTTGATGAGGGGAAGCCAGTGGATGTGGTTTATTTGAACTTTCAGAAGGCTTTCGACAAAGTCCCACACAAGAGGTTAGCGTGTAAAATTAAAGCGCATGGGATTGGTGGTAGCATATTGAGATGGATAGGAAACTGGTTGGCAGACAGGAAACAAAGAGTAGGAATAAACACGTCTTTTTCCGAATGGCAGGCAGTGGCTAGTGGGGTACCACAGGGATCGGTGCTGGAATCCCATAAATTCACGATATATATTAATGATTTAGATGAGGGACTAAATGTAATATCTCCAAATTTGCAGATGATACAAAGCTGGGTGGGAGGGTGAGCTGTGAGGAGGATGCAGAGATGCTTCAGTGTGATTTGGACAAGCTGAGTGAGTGGGCAAATGCATGGCAGATGCAGTATAATGTGGATAAATGTGAGGTTATCCACTTTGGTAGCAAAAACAGGAAGGCAGATTATTATCTGAATGGCTATAAATTGAGAGAGCGGAATGTGCAACGAGACCTGGGTGTCACCAAAGTTGTTTCCGGGTGAAATAAGTGTGGTGACTAGACCTCTATCTTACTACATGGAGGTGGAAGGCCGGATCATCCGTAAACATGTGGACCATTTAAGGAAGAGAGAGACAAATCCTCAAGATTATGGTTCCACCAGTGCCATGACCAGGTCTGCGTTTCCTGTTGAGGATACTCAACCCAGGACTGACATGTCTGATGTCCCTGTAAGAGTTGAGGATACAGATCTGCAAGTGCCCACTGAAGCACCTGATATTCAGACAACTCTGGAAAAGGAGGCTCCTGACAAAGAATCTGAATTGCTGGAGATGCGACGTTCCACACGTACCAGTAAAACACCTGAAAGACTGAACTTGTAAGTTCCTTACCCAGTGTAAATGTTATGTTAAAGGTAAAACACTGCAGATGCTGGAAATCTGAAACAAAACAAAAAATGCTGGATAAACTCAGCACGTCTGACAACATCTATGGAGAGAAAGAGTTAACGTTTCAAGTCCGTGTGACTTCTTCAGAGCTCTTCTTCAAATATTATGTTGTCTTGAAAAAATATGTACTTGTAAATATATGTTAAAGGGGGAAGAATGTGTGTTATTTAGCGTGTAATGTACTTTTAAGTATAATACTTGTTTGAAAAGATCACATGATCTGTAGTAGTAACCAATAGGAGAGTAGCGCGAGCTACCTCAGCAGATACCATCCCATGAATGAATTTTTAAAAACCAGATCGAGGCCCACAAGGCAGCAGCATAAGTCCAAGGCTCCAGACCACGTCCAAGGAGGAAGATCTGGAAGAACCATCGCTGCACTCACACGCACCCTTCACCAGCTCAGAAACACACACGTCGGTGGGGCACAACTGAAGATTTGGCTTGGGCTCACTTTCTGGAGAACACCTCACTGGCACATTCCCACAGCAGTCAGAGGCAGGGACAGCCCAGGTCTCCAGCACTTGGAGACTGCTGGAGACTAGCCATCCGCTCAGTCTGAGTCAGATGATGAACCTCTTGAAGCGACCACCAACTCAATGCTGGAGATACAACAACAGGCGGCGGAACACCAGGCAGAGAGTCGACAGTCATTTGGCAGACTAGAGCGAACGATGGAAGAGTCCATCCGCGTTCTGTCTGATGTTGTGGATCCAACACACGAGCAATTCTAAGTTGCCATGCTAAGGTTGACAACCTCAATGGAGACCTAGTTCCAGCGGGTATTGCCAAATTTCAGTTCAGCCCTGCACTCCATTGTCATACACTCTGGTGGGCACCATCAAAATGCAGGTGACATGGGGACGAGGCACCTTGACCTCCCTCCAGCTGCATCATCTCGTCTAGGAGACAGGGCTGGGCCCTCTGGCACCCACAGTGAGGATAAGCGATAGCCAGATACCCCGGGGGTGGCCATCTTTCAGGACACTCCAAGGGTGTGCAGCCACTCACAGCCCCCTCTGCCTGTAATCTCATCCACTCCAGCTTCTCAGGCCGCCAAGGGCCTCTGCCCCATATCAGGCCGGGGCCCTCCAGGCCTTGGGCCACCCCAGGACGTAAGCCAATGTCATCACAGGCATCAGGACATAACAGTCAGCAGGCTGCCTCCACCTCTGCTGCAGACGTTGGGGCTGCACCCAGGTGTAGCGGTAGATTTAGGAATGTTAAGAAAATCTGATGTCACTTTGGGGCCATGGGTTTGCTACCACTGTAAAGAAATTGCACTTTTGTGAGTACATTTGGTGGTTATGTGAATGTTTTGGGAATCTGAAGGTGTTGTGATTTTGTACATTGGAATCCTCTTATTTCGAGGTTTAGCCACCCTCCCACTCAGTGATAGTGTCCCACTGTGAGATTCATATTCTTGTGATCTTTGACCTCAGTTGAACCAGTCTCCACACCATTGGTGATGTCAGGGCGATGTGTTTAAATCTTTATTTGAAGTGTGTGATGTAAGCAATTCTTCATCTTCAAGGAATACCACTGAGTGAGGGCAGCACTTTTTTTTATTATTCGTTCATGGGATGTGGGCATCGGTGGCTAGGCCAGTATTTATTGCCCATCCCTAATTGCCCTCATTCAGACGGCATTTTTTCTAAAGAGTCAACCACATTGCTGTGTGTCTGGAATCACATGTAGCCCAGACCAGGTAAGGGAAGGCAGATTTCCTTCCCTAAAGGACATTAGTGAACCAGATGGATTTTTACAACAATGGCAATGGTTTCATGGTCATGTTCAGACTTTTCAAACCAAATTTTTAAGTTAGAATTCGGCCATCTGCTGTGGTGGGATTCGAACCCTGGTGCCCAGAGCATTACCTTAAATTTCTGGATTACTAATCCAGTGACAATATCACTATGCCACCGCCTCCCCACAAAAGCTAATCAGCACTGATATTCTAGCGGCATTTGTGTCTCCTCAGTGGTAGTGGCAGAAGAAAAGACATGCACAAGAGGAGGAGATTCCTAGGCATGCCCACATCTCAATCACAGCAGTGTTTGCTATCATTAGATGGTGGAGAAAGCTTCAAGTCTTCTGTTGCATCACTCGATAGACTCTCAGTTCCCAGAGTGAGTGCACTCACAGGGTGCCACAGACCAATGCAGAGATCATGCCCTAGTGAGTCATGAGGTCAGAACATGCAAGTGTGAATGCAGGACTTGTTCTCTCTGTGAGTGGTTAGGCATCCCTGAGATGAAAAGGAATGGTATTGAGGACTAGGAGAGATGTGGCCATATACCCTCACTTAACTTTACTCTTCCTGGAACCTGTCAACAATTAAAAAGTGTCACAGGCATGTCTCCTATGTCTCGCTTCCTCCATGGCATCATCATACTCATACTGACTCTCAACAGCCTCCTGAGGTTCCTGGGTGTCTGGATATCCGCCCTCCAAATGGCTCTCATCCTCCTCCGTTTCACCCTCTAGCAAGGAATCACCTATTTGTATTGCAACATTGCACACACACACCTGATGCCTGAAATCCTGTTGGGAGTGTATTGTAGTGAGTCACCTGAGCAGTCCAAGCACCTGAAGCACAATTTCAGAAGCCCTATGGTCTGCTCTATGAGGGAAGGTTTGGAGCTGTGAGCAGCGTTGTACTTCTCAGAATAATTCTGAGGACAAGCCCTGGTGCCATCAGCCAGCATTTCAGTGGATACCACTTATCCTCAAGCAGCCATCCCTGCAGATGAACAGGCCCCTCGAAAATCTCAGCTACCTAGGAGTTGACTCAGGATGTAGGAAACATGCTAACTCCCAGGGTTCCATGCACAAATGTGTAGTGTGTGCTTCTGGTGATCACACACCAGTTGTACATTGATGGAATTGTATCCATTTTTTAATAAGCATTAGGGGCTGCTGCCATGGAGCTTGTATAGCCACATGAATGTAGTCTATTGCAACCTGCATTCTTGGGAAGCCTGAGATGGCAGCAACGCCAGTGAATCTTGCAGCCTGACTATTGTTATGACGTGGCTGATGATATGTCCAGGTGGACCAAATCCACGAGGGAAACTTGGTTGTGCTATTACAACAGTTTTGAAATTTGTATTTATTTCGAGATGTGTGAACTGAATTCAGGAGTTTTAAATCCACTAAGACTTTTATAGATTCAAAAATAAATAAATAAAAATATTTATCCACAAAATAAGAGATGTCGAGCACATACATAACATGACAATAACTATTTTAATAATTCCTAGAATTCTGAATTAACCTGACTCCCAGTTACACCCTCTTTGAGGCAACAGTCCAAAAATAGATTTTAAATTTTAAACAGATCCAGCAAATTAACCCAATACCCTAGATAGTGCAATTCCAAATGGCTTTCTCCAGCTTCAGTTTCTGTAGAAAGCAGGCTTATGCACAAATGCTGGAGGCTTCATTAAGGCTTTTCACATGCTTCTGTTGGATCTCATAGGGCCTCCTCCTGACATATAGCCTCATTCTCCTTTATACATGTTTATCACGTTTTAATATGTAAATTCCATTGTTTCATATGTCTTTGATACTGTATCTTTCTCGCAACATAAAAATATTCATGTTGCTACTATTTATTGTCAGTAACCTTTGAGAAAAACAAACACATTCCTTAGCCTTGCTTATCTGGCTAATTGTAAACAGACTAAAATCCCTTTGAAATCCAAATCTCCCTTCATCTATCTAAAAATGCAAATTCCCTTCATACCTTACATGCTGAGCCAGCATCCACGTTTAGTCATTTGCACGTCAAGCATCTAGCTTCTTTTGATGAGTTAAAGCCTACAGTCTATTTGACTCCAAATGTAATTAAATTACACACAGACAGACCCAACAATATTTATCCCCATAAACCTATTTCACAATAAACCAGAAAAATATTATTGAAATTATTATGCTTTCATGACACCATCTTTGTCCAGAGCAAACCTGAATAATGATGGGTCTTCCTATAAAGGGCATTTGTTACATCTTTTATGCATCGGTGTGTTGCGGACTGAGAGATGCTGCACAGGCCCCCTGTTGATCCTGGGAAGAAACCAGGGGTCAAAAAATTGAGTGCAGCGGTCATCTTCAAAGCCACTGGCAGGGGATACCCTCCAACTCCACGTGGCATCAGGTCTTCACGAAGAATGTGATGTACCAGAGCTCAGGTCAAGCACAAACAGGCATGGTATTGCCTGTCACTCATTTGTAAATAGGAGACTCTTCTACAATAAACCCTAGGTCTGGCAAATCACCCCAGTTGTCTGGGTCACCTCTCCCAACCCTCCTGTCATGCTCTGGCTCTCCTCGACCATGTCCCTCAGGCTGAATCTCTTGCTGGAGTTGCGCTTGGCATTGCTACTCCCCTCTTCACCTCCTCCATTGCATTAAGACCCTGACGGAGGCAGCATTGAGCCCAGGATCCAATTGTGCTTTTACATTCTCTCTGAAATGAAACATTGAAGGCAAGCCAAGAAAGTAAGGGTCTATAGTTTTTCCTGTGCTACGTGCATGGTAGCTGATGTCGCCTTGTCCCTGAGACACTAGCACACACATCAACGTGAACAAGATGGCATCCCAGATATGTAACATCTGGAGCCCTGTGTAGGATGATAAGGTGTAAATGAGATGAGCGACCCAAACTAGCTCAGTGTTCCAACCTCTGATGTGGCATATTAATGACCAATCAGTTGCTCATGTTTAATAAGTGGATGCCCTTTGACCCGTTATGAATACCAATTCTGGTGAATAGGTGACAGGCCGACATTGATGGAATGCCATATATGATGCCGCTGTGCCTCCTTCACTATTGTCTGTATTCCCAAATTCTAAACTCCTTTGTGTTACTTTTGAGATGTAGTGACTGTGATGTGAAGCCACTGAGTTCTGAGTAGCCCATTAACAGCACTAATGAGGCCATTGGCTTTCAGTGGCTTTCTTCCCAAGGAGATCCCCCTCCTTTCTCACTAAGCAGACTCATGTTCATTCCTGTGGCACCAACAAAATGCAGGGTGCCTCCAGAAAGGGCCCCTTGGCCCAGAAGGGCACTCCTCCCACATTGCCTCATACCCCTCCCAATGAGATTTGCTGATACTTTCAATTTGAGACAGAGCCATGACTATGGTACAGCAAGATGGTTGTTCTCCACTATTAATTTGTAATGCAATTCAACGTGCCCACACTGTCCATGTGCCTGATTTATACCTGGAACCTCATGGTGTGAATGTAGAGCCCCCTCCTGTTGTTCTCCAGCCTCCCGCAATAATACTGGAACCCATACTGTTGTGGTGGACATTCCTACCCTCCCCTCCGACCCCATCACTTGTGATGGTCACCTACCGAGGTGAACCTCCCCTGGAGACCTTCACATACCCTCCTCCTGTTTCCAATCTACAGGCTGCAGGTGCCTCCAGTTACCATCGCCATTCCATCTGCAGCCCAGTAGAGACAGCCAAGCCCAAGGACAGCAACTGTGAGACAGTCCCGCACACCAAGCTGTGCTTTTTTCCCTCTGGAGCATACAGCCCTTGCCCCTCCCTACAGCTGGAGTATACCATGCTCCCAGTTATTCCTCCTGCTGCATGCCCACTGCACCTCTGGACTGTCTCCTATCTCTGACTTCTGATTATGAGGTCTACATAGCCCTTGGACTGCCTGTGCTCTGTGATTCCTTTCCACATCATCATATGAGTGTCAGTACTCTGTGACCCCTGACTACAAGCCCTAGACCAAGGATTTGGACTTTCCTTGGACTTTGACAGAGATCCCCATTGCCCTGGTGACTGAAGTCAACTGTGTCCCCTCCCAAACCACCTCTTCCACCTTCTGAATCCCTGTGCTCTTTTGCCACATTGACAACGCCACCCCCCCACCCACTTCCTATTCCAGGGTCTGCGTACAACTCCTTCCAGGCAAACATGTGTTATTTCTTTGACGCCTTTGAATGTCAGTGCTTCATGTCCCTTGTCAGGCTTCAGCTTCCTGCCACTCAGCCTACCCTCTGTCTTCCATTGTTCCCATCTTCCTCCGCCTCCTTGCCCCTCTGACTTCACAGCCCTTGCACAACCTTCGTCCCCACTGGCTCCCTTGTGTTCACCTTTCCCCCCCTCACAGCCCTTGCACAGCCATCCTTCCCCATTTCCCCCCTTGTGTTCAACATCACCCCCCCTCCCTGGTTGAAATGCTTCTTCCTGAAAGTGGAGTTCTGCCTGAGTAACATTGCACAGTGGTGTCCTTGTGGACTACGGTCTCAGTCACTGGGAGCAAAAGGCCCCTGCACTCTCCAACCCCGGCCGTAGCACTGGTCACTGTCTAAAAGTGGAGGCCTACATGGGTACCACAGCACAGTGGTGTTCCTCGGGACAACATAGGCAAAGGGGAGGAGCAGACCAACCCTACAGCCTCAGCAACAAGACCAGTGCAGCACGATGGCAGGTAGGCTATGAAAGTTGCTCTCCTGCAAAGGAAGGCAACTTAGGGCATCAACATTAGTTATATACATCCCTAGTCTGTGTACAAAAGTGTATTCATAAGTGGATAAAATTATAACCCATCTTTGAATTCATGTGAAGCTATGGGAGGGATAGCTTTTTCTTCACTGGACAGACCCAAGAGCAGTTTGTGGTCCAGCACTATTGTAAAGTGTTGGCCATGTACGTATTTATCCTTCTTTCTCGATTTGCAAATACCCTTTTTCAGCTGTGGAAAGGGTCCTGGATAAATAGCTTATTGGCCTTTCTGAATCATCATCTATCTTGTGCGATAGTACTGCTCCCACACCACAGGGGAACATGTCGCAGGTTAATGCCAGTTCCTTTGTTGGTTCGTAGTGTGCTAACCTGTTTGAAGAATACCAGAGTTGTTTAACTTTCGTGAAGGCTTCTTTGTGGGGTGACTTCCAAACCCAACGTTGGTTTTTCTTTAATAATGAGTGTAAAGGGGCTAGGACCATTGAAAAGTTGGGTAGGAATCGACCATAATAATTAACCATACCTAAGAATGACTTGAGTTCAGAGACATTTTTAGGCAAAGGTGCCTCTTTAATAGCTTGAACTTTCTCTTCTTCCAGGTGTAATCCTTGGGCATCGACCCAGCAGCCCAAATAAATTACTTTGCTTTCCTGAAAGGTACACTTTCCTTTTTTAAGTGCACCCCAAATTAGCCAAGTGTTCAGCTTCCATGAACCCTGTTATAAGGATGTCATACAAGTAGACCATGACTTGAGGTAACCCTTGTAGCAAATTCTCCATCATCCTCTAGAAAATTGTGCGGGCCTAAGAAATCCCAAAGGGCAGATGCGTTATATTGATATAACCATTCGTGGGTGCTTATCTCTTTAAAACAGCAAGTTTCAGGAGTATGATTGCTTCCACATCAGTAACGATTCATTTTCAGAATTGCTGCTGAGCTGTTTCCTGTGTTTATTTTAAATTTTCGTGTAACGGGGCTGACTCCCACTTCACGACAGAGTGCCGGCTTTTCACGCCACACTGGGCTGTCCATTCCCGCCCCATCTGGAAAATGGTGCCATTTTGTGCACCTTGTATAGTCTGCATGTCCCGTTTGGTGCTTTCCATCGCAAGCGCTATTTCTAATGCTTTTATTAAAATCGCAGTTTACTTCAGTTAATAATCGTCATTGAATGGCATCATCTTGCACACTGCAGACCAAACAATCCCTGAGCATATCACTTAGGGTCTCCCCGAAATTGCAGTGTTCAGTCAGTTCTTTCAATTTCACCACATATGTCTCTCCCAGGGCTCTAACCCTCAAATTAAACCTGAACCTCTGCACTGTGGCTGAGTGTTTGGGTTGAAAGTGTCCCTTAACGAGGTCTACCAATTCACCAAAGGTCTTTGAATTGGGGGCATTTGGGGTGGTCAAACTTCAGATTAAATTATAGGTTTTACTCCTGCAAACGCTTAGGAGAATTGCTCTCCTCTTTTCTTCCCCCGTTATTTTGTTTGCCTGGGAATAGAAAGTGAGGCGTTCTATATATTGACACCAATCCTCTATGGATGGTTTGAATGTGTCAGTCCTGTCAAAATGAGTCATATCTGATGAGTATATCTTCCTTTCCTTCTGTTTAAACAAGATACTCAAAGTCGCTGCATAAGGGACAATGCTGGACTTGATTTATCCTCGCTGATAGTTTGCTATGGACTTGATTTTCCAAACAGGTTTCTCATTAGAAACATCAAACTTTTATTTACAGGTTGCAGCAGCAGTTACATGCTTCCATCAAGCTCCACAATTGAAGAAGCACCCTCCACTGTAATGTTCCCCGTGCTTAAAGCCAATTCGTTCACACTGCCATGTGATATTATACAACACAATAAATCTTAAAGCTACAGTCACTACATTCCTTAAAGCTACATTTACTACACTGCCATTATCAGAATCACTAACTACTTTTGCGCCGGTGGCTTTCTGACTTTTTGCCTGCCACTGTATTCTCCGCTCCCGCCCAACATGAAACTCACAGCAGGAAGGATGGGAAAATTCTGCCCACTGTTTATTATAATGTAAAAAGTAACAAAATCTTCAAAAGGGCTAAATTTAATAAGTGTGTCCAGCAGTCAGGAGAACCTGTCGACTCATTTATTAATGATCTGTACAGGATGGCTAAAGGCTGCGAATAAGGAGACCTAGAATCTGAACTTATCAGAGATAGAAGAGTCATAGGAGTAGCGGATAACGCGCTGTCAAACATGTTGCAAGAGAAGGAAGTTCTAAGCCTCAAGAAAGCCATCCAAATTGTTAGGCAGTCAAGTCCATGTTAAAAGGAGAACGTAAACCGTCATACAAAATAAACCCCACAGTCCAGTTAGTTGAACAGCAAAGAAATGGGAGCACTCTAGGCCAAAGGGAACAACACCCTAACTGACCAGTAGAGTGACCATGCCTGCTGTGTGGAGCAAAGCGCCCTCACAGGCGAGATCAATGTCCGGCAATTTCAGCCCAATGCTTTCAACGTAACAAAATTGGACACTTTGGCAAACTGCAAGGCCAAAATATCTAAACACACAGAAGACCCAAAGATAATTCATGAGGTCAAGACTGCACACCAAGAGCACACACAGCCATGCTTATTAGGTGAGGTCAAATATCCTAGATTTTCGTATTGGAATGCAGACATTTCGGTTAATGGCCATCTCTCAAACTTTAAATTGAACATGGGAACCAGTGTTACAGTCTGTCAGACAGAGAACTGTGGCTGAGAGACCTCAGGCTATGAACAACCGACACACCACTCGATGGGCCAGGAGGAATCCGACATACAATCATAGGTATGATTCTGGGACCACTAAGGTATGACGGCAAGCAAATCTTAAAGCTACTGTACGTCATCCATAACCAGTTTTTCTCCCTTGAGCAGAAATGGCTTTTTGAGGATCTCCTCAAAACAGCAGAAACTGTCAAGACAACTACTGCTGTAAATTAGACAGAACTGGAAGTTCCCGAGAGCTCAAACAAGGAACAGTGTCTTGGCTGGGACTTCAGGCAGAACTTTCCAGTCCAGGTTTTACGGCAAGCAGAAGTAGAAAATTTGGAGAGAGGCCAAAAGTCGGATTCCTGCCAGTGGAAAAACAAGTCAGAATTTTCCCCTCTCCACTTTTATGGCGGGATGATGACGGGTCAAACTGATCCATGTCGGGAATGTTATTTTCATACATGAGCATGTAATGAATGCTCATGAAAAATGCAACTCACCAGAATCATGTTCCCCCTCCCACACCAGCAGGAAATTAGAATGGCTGAAATCTCGATCAGATATAAGTGGCATGCAGCTGTTCATCCTCATTTCGCTTGTGACTTTGAGGTGGCTGCAACATTCAAAGCCTACCTGCAACAGCGTTTCTCCAGCTCCTCAGTGATGCCAGTGTTAGCCCACACTGGTGAGGTTCGGTGGGGTTGCTCACCGTGGCTGCCCCAGGTGTTGTGCTGGTCTGCTCACTGTGGCTGCCGCACTACTCCGACAGGACAGCGTTGTGTGCTGTGAGTCTCAGGCAAGGCAGCACTTTAAAACAGAGACCAGCATGGCAACTGGAGAAGGGGGAGATGGTAGAGACATGAGGCTGAAGTGGATTTGGTAGGGCGCAAGGGGGATGATGGCAGGCAGAGGGAAGATTGGGGGTGGGGAAGCTAGAGGCTGACATGGAGCAGTAGAAAGCAGGCATAGAAGCGGATGGATGGAATTTGATTTGCATGAAGAGGAGGGGATGCACACAGACTCTAGAGTATGAAAGTGGGGTGGGGCGGTGTTACAGAGTTTGCACAAAAGGGATGGGTTGTACAGAGATTCACGGAGCGGTGGAGGGAAGGGAAACGGTCAGTTGTGGTCATTCATTAAGGAGCCGGAGAGCTGAGTGAAAGACAGTCATAGTCGCTGGACTGATGCCAAGAGGTCAAGGTGAGAGATTAAAGGCAGTCCTGGGACTCTGTGGACCTTGAAGTCAGGGTGAGAGATTAAAGACAGTCCTGGGGCTCTGTGGGCCATGCTACAGGGCTATACATGGCTTGCACATCATAGTCCCGCTCAAGGGAGGGGCAAGGTCTTTGTGTTCAATGGGGATGAGACACAGCTTGGTATATAGGGCATAGGTCATGGTCTCACAGTCGTTGGAGATGGGGGTGACTAGCTAGGTACTAGGCTGCAGCTGGGATGGTCATGGTCAGGGGAGGCAACTGCAGCCTGCAAATGGGGAAAATTTAATAAAGGGGGGGTGCTCGAAACTCCTCAGGAGCAGGAGGTTCTCCTCTGTATGTGAGCTTGTGCACAGCCTCAAGATGAGGAGGGGTGAGATCCACATGGGATATGGGGGAGGGGAAGAATATCCACTACAATGACATTGGGATCCAGGGTTACTGGGGGAGGCTGGAGAATCACTGGAGGGAAGTCTACCTGCACATCGTGAGGTTCCAGAAAGATCAGGGTGGACCCAAACTCTGACAGGGGGAGGTCAAACATGGTCTTAAAGTAGAAATGCAGCACCACCAAGTTGAGACCCCAAAGTTATGATGCAGTTTAAAATTGAAACTGGAAAAGAGCCTGCAGGGGAGGGGTCTGTGGTGGTGTGTGAGGAGCCCACGGCTGGACTCAAGGCCCTAACAGTGGCACTCTCACACTGCTTAGAGTAACAACATGGAAATGGAGTCAGAGCTGATAGAACTCAGCATGAGCTCATTGAGAAGGTGCAACTGGAGCCACTGACATTTGGGGCACTTTAATGGGAGAGAGCAGGAGTCATTGGGTTTACAATGAAGTTGATCAATCTGAGCATTAACAGAGAGGAATGTGAGAATGGAAGATACAGCCAACCATGAAGGGAGCACAGCTGCTGGATATCTGCACTATGATCAATCAAGCCTCCAAGGTGCTTTCTGCAATTGGCATGGTTAACAGGTCAAAGGGCATCCAGTCATTCCAAAAGTGCATGTTAGACATAATCAGTATACCAGACCAGACACAGTAGGAGTGCCTCTGGTAAGGTTAAACATATCCTGGATGTGCTCAAGCCTCTTCCAGCCTCTCTAGGATTAAGGTGACTAGTAGCTGGGGTGACATCTTGGCCATCTAGTTCTGCCTCAGCTGGAACTCTGGATCAGGGAAAGGCAAGTAGCACAGACGCAGCTCCAGGGCATGTTAGTGGCTTTCTGGTAACGATTAGGAGCTCAACTATAATTGGCTATTACTCATTAATCTGTTGGACCTATCTGTCCACAGGGAGAAGGAGGATTGAATATTGAATATTGAGGATTGCACTCAATGCTCCCTTCTTGAGGAGAAGGGCCCACCGCTGCCAAGCACACCCTCAAGAAAAGGCCCGGCCTGAGGACCCACAACAAGACCCGGAGGGTGAGGAGGTCAGATCCATCCACAGAGGTGACCTGCACGACCAAGGGTCTACCAAAACCGCCATTCCTATTTGGAGATGAGCGAGATACAATTCTATACACGTATACACTTGTCACAATGGTCAATTTTGCAGCGACCACTTATCATCGATGCATCTGTCCATGACAGTATTGGTACGAGTGACCACAATCTGTAATATCATGGTCCAGCATATCCCGCACTCTACCAATACTATCAAATCAGGGGATCAACCAGGAGCAGTGCCAGGCCTACCTAAAAATGAGGTGTCAACCTGGTGAAGCTATAACACAGGACTACTTGCATTCCAAACAGCAAAAGCAGCAAGTGATAGACAGAGCTAAACGATTCCACAACCAACAGATCAGATCTAAGCTCTGCATTCCTGCCACATCCAGCCATGAGTTGCGGTGGACAATTAAACAAATCACTGGAGGAGGAGGCTCCACAAATATCCCCATCCTCAATGATGGGGGAGCCCAGCACATCAGTGCAAAAGATGAGGCTGAAGCATTTTTTACAATCTTCATCTAGAAGTGCCAAGTGGATGACCCATCTTGGCCTCCTCTTGACGTGTCCAGCATCACAGATGCCAGTCTTCAACCAATTTGATTTACTCCATGTGATATCAAGAAACAGCTGAAGGCACTGGATACTGCAAAGGCTATGGGCCTTGACGGCATTCCAGCAATAGAACTGAAGACTTGTGCTTCAGAGCTAGCCGCACCTTTGCCAACCTGTTCCAGTGCAGCTAAAACACTGGCATCTACCTGGCAATGTGGAAAATTGCCCAGGTATGTCCTGTACAAAAAGCAGAACAAATCCAACTGGGCCAATTACCACCCCATCAGTCTACTCTCCATCATCAGTACAGTAATGGAAGGGTTCATCAACAGTGCTATCAAGCAGCACTTGCTTAGCAATAAGCTGCTCACTGACACTCAGTTTGAGTTTTGCAGGATCACTCAGCACCTGAGGTCATTACAGCCTTATTTCAAACATGGGCAAATGAGCTGAACATAGGAGGTGAGGTGAGAGTGATTGCCCTTGACATCAAGACAGCATTTGACCAAGTCTGGCATCAGGGAACCCTAGCAAAACTGGAGTCAATGAGAATCAGGGGAAAACTCACTGCTGGTTGAAGTCATACTTAGAAAAAAGGAAGATGGTTGTGGTTGTTGGAGGTCAATCATCTTACTTCCAAAACATCACTGCAGGAGTTCCTCAGGGTAGTGTCCTCAGCCCAACCATCTTTAGCTGCTTCATCAATGACCTTCCTTCCATCATAAGGTCAGAATTGGGGATGTTCGCTGATGATTGCACAATGTTCAGCACTATTTGCAACTCCTCAGATACTTGAGCAGTCTGCACTCATATGCAGCAAGAGCTGGACAATATTCAGGCTTGGGCTAACAAGTGGCAAGTAAGATTCGTGACACACAGGTGCCAGGCAATAACCATCTCCAAAAAGAGAGAATCCAACTATCTCCCTTTGACATTCAATTACATTACCATAGATGAATTCCCCACTATCAACATCCTGGGAGTTAACATTGACCAGAAACTGAACTGGACTAGCCATATAAATATTGTCGCTACAAGGGCAGGTCAGAGTCTGGGAATTCTGCAGTAAGTAATTCACCTCCTGACTCCCCAAAGCCTGTCCACCATCTACAAGGCACAAGTCAGGAATGTGATGGAAAACTCTCCACTTGCCTGGATGAGCACAGCTCCCACAACACTCAAGAAGCTCAATACCATCCTGGACAAAGCAGTCCGCTTGATTGGCACCCCATCCACCACCTCCAATCCCTTCACCACCAACACACAGTAGCAGCAATGTGTACCATCTTCAAGATGCATTGCAGCAACTCACCAAGGCTCCTTCGACAGCAGCTTTGAAACTCACAACTTCTATCATCTAGAATGACAAGAGCATCAGGCACATGGTACCACCATCTGCAAGTTCCATTCCAAGTCACATGCCATCCTGACTTGGAACTATGTTGCCGTTCTTTCACTGTCACTGGATCAAAATCTTAGAACTCCCTCCATAACTGGCACTGTGGGTGTACCTACACCACATGGGCTGCAGCAGTTCAAAAAGCAGCTCATCACCAACTTCTCAAGGGCAACTAGGGATGAGCAATAAAAATGCTGGCCTAGCCAGTGGCACCCATGTCCTGTGAATAAGGGAAAAAAAATCTGCCACATTCTGCAGGAGGAGCTAACACTGCATAGGCTGGAGGGTATTCCCTGCTAATGCCCCGAAGGATACTGCCGCACTCATCTTTTTTGCCAGCGGGTCATCAAGGGATCCACAGGGGACCTATGTGGCATCTCTCAGTCCTCAACACATAAATGTATCAAGGAGGTGATGGATGCTCCTCACAGTAAGGCTCAGCTTTATGTGAAGTTCACACTGGATGAGGCTAGCCAGGCTGTTAGATTCCTGGGTTTCGCAGCAAATTCTACTCTAGAGTAGAGGATACGATCGTTTACACACATGTGGCTTTGGGAGCTCCATGGCAGCAGCCCCTAATGTTCATTAACAGGAAAGGGTTCCACTCCCTGAACATTCAGCTGGTGTGCAGCCATCAGAAACATATTGTGCACATTTGTGCCAGGTACCCCGGGAGTTCCCATGACTCATACATCCTGAGGCATTTACAGGGCTGGCTGCTTGGTGACAAGGGGTACCCGCTGAAATGATGGCTCACGACACACATGCGGCGTCCTCAAAATGCCTCAGGAGAAAGATACAAGGCAGCGCATAGTTCAACAAGATCCATCATAGAGCAGACCATTGGCATCCCAAAGATGTGGTTCTGGTACTTGTGGAGCTCTGCAGTGCTCTCCACAGAGGATGTCCCACATCATCGTGGTCTGTTGTGCCCTTCACAGCCTGGCGCTTCAAAGGGGAGAGCTTGAACCCCTTACTGTATATATATACATGATTCTTGTAGTTAATAAATACACATAGTTAACCAACTTAAGACTACGAAGACTTCATTAAGACCTACCGAATGGTATCCAACTTCCTAGCTAATATGTAATATATTTTTAAAAGACATATTAATGAAGAATAAATATGAACCAATTACTTTACCAAGCTGACTCTCAAAAGCAGGAGTATCAGTCAGAAGGTTTGGCTCAGCAAAAATATCTTGTCTCAGTTAATATGGTGTTAATGGTTTGAACTTGGATTCCCAGCAAAGAACTTTGCTTGCTGGGAAGGTATACTGAGAATTCAGCTATGCATTCCCCATAATATTTCAGCCATTAAAACTGACACTTATATTGCAATCTGAGAAATAATAGAGGGAAATTTTCCACTTCAGTGTTCCCAGCTAATTCATTTTAATGGACAGTAGAGTTGGAATTGAGCAATTTGTTGATATGTGCTTGCAGGGCATGCTGAGAGCATTGAAACAGAAAATCCCATGTGATTTCATATTAAACCCTCTTAAAGTGGAACTGCATTCATTATGTGGAAGCTGTTGCTAAGTGTCTAAGAAGGAATTGGCTATAAGGAGAAATACACCAAATGGAATAGCTGTAAAGAGAGTCCCAGGTTTCCCAATGCAGTGCCGGTGAAGTTAGCGCAGGAATGTTAATGTTTCCTCAGGCGAAGAAAAAGTCTTCAAATCAAATCCAGAGAAAGGAATGGGAGCAGGCGGCCAGGAGGTCACTTTCCAGAATTTGGCCCCAACAACCTGATAGCAGTTTGCAAGATGCTCAATGACATCACGGGAGAATTTTTAGCTCGGCAGGCGGGCGTGTGCCCAACTCGCTCAAGTGTAAAATGGCGTACGTTGACATCGGGCGAGCGTCACAATGTCATTGCGCACTTGCAGGATATTTCGGTCAGTGCGTGCACGCAGGAGTCGGCAGTGCACCTGCCAACAATGAAAAGGCCGATTAAGGCCATTGAAAAGGTAATTTAAATAAAATTTTCACTGCCTGTCCAACATTACGGTTGGCAGGCAGGCGAAAAGGCCAAGCGGCCTTTCTATTTTTTAGGAAACCTCATCCATGGGCAGGATGAGTTTCCAACAGCAAATAAAAATAAAATAAAAATTTTTAAATTTAATTAATAACATGTCCCTGCTCATGTGACAGAGTCACTTGAGGGGGCATGTTTTATAACATTTCTTAAATCTTTATTTTTTATTTTGAAAAACGTTCATCTCCCTGAGGCAGCTCTGTGCCACAGGGAGATTTTCCAATGCGCACCTGCGCACATGCATGAAGTTTGCACTCTCCCTCCTCGCTCCCCCCCTCCACACAGGCAGTGTTGAGCGCTGCCGCTCACGTTTCACGCTGGGTGGTCCAGGCAGTGGAACCATTGTTTCACGATCTTGATGGTTTGGTCCACCATGTTTCTTGTGGCTGGCTGCCTGGCTCTCATTATAGGCGTGCTGTCTCCTGTGCCAGGGAGAATTCATGAGCAAGGAATATAGGAGACATCCATTGTCACCAAGCAACCAGTCCCTGGTCCTTCATGGTGGCTTGAAGACAGCAGGAGCTACAGACAACCTCTGAATGAAGGTGTCAAGGCCAGAATAGCCAGCATTCACTCTGTGTTCTGTGTATGGTCACACACCAACTTGTCAGAGTGGTCACCCTTGTGGTTCCTGTACCTGTTCCCATTCACATATGGGACCTAAGAGCCAGGTACATGCAGGTGATGGCTCCCTGCACCATTGGGAATCTTGCTACCTGGTAAAGCCATGTGTCCTCTCCTCCTGCTTCTCTCTGTTTGAAAGAAGACAATGAAATTCCCTTTCCTGGCATACAGAGCCTCCATCACTTCTCAGATTCAGCAAAGGAAGATGAACTGGGAAATGTAACTTCCATGCAGCTTGAAGGATCCTGATGTGTAGAAGTGACAATAGCCTTGACAGCCATTGGCAGTATCATCCTTATCCTGGTGTGCAGCTCTATGTGCTGTTCAAGGAGTTCAATGACCACCTCCATGATGAATCATCGGTGCCTCAGGCATTGCTTCTGGGTGAGGTGGACATAGGAGAAGTACTCCCTGAAAACCCTTGTTGTGTATGGCCTTCTGTGGAGAGCCCTCCTCCTTACCACTCTGCACATAGCTTGGCTCTTCTGCGGTCGATACTCCATCTTCCTGTTGGTTTGCAACCTTAGAGAGATGGTAACTATAGCACCTAATAACTCCAGCAGCTTTTCTGCTGACAGCGAAGAAAACTCCTCTGACCTGCCTTTCATGATGCAGCAATACTGCCTTCAAAATCCAACAAGTCATCAAAACCCCTTCAAGAACATACCACAGTAAGACAAAAGCACCTCACCTGCAGATTAGATAGTTGATCCTTTAACTAGCATTAGTTGTCAGGCATTCTTCAAACAGCTGAATGGACATTCAACTGCGAGTAGACCTGCGCAGTCCAAATTCATACAGCATGTGTCAAATCTGATGAAGAGGCTGCTGGACGCAACAACCTGCCCAATCTGCATGCTTCCACATGGCACTCCCTCGATAGCATCCTGCCATTCTGAGCATGGGCTACATGGAGGAGGCCGGAAGCGTTCTGGCTGCCAAATTTTCTCTTCCAGGTTTCTGTAGCGTCGGCAGCAGCGACAGTATAGTATACTGGTTTTCTTTTTGCTTGAATTCCCTTAATAGTTCAAAACATTCCTTAATTTTCAATGAAGATAACAGAAATCCTTGAAACATCTGGGTAGGAACAGATTACACCAGAATGTCTAATAATTACACTAGTGATAAAGCAGAAATTGTTTTCCTGTCTTGTAAGTCTAGAATCCATGTAAACTTGTTGTATGTTTGGAATAAATAATCCTGTCAAAATTGTAACACTGAATATTTCATCATATTTCGCTTTCTCCTCCAGCCATGCCATTTTTCATCTCTCTTTTTCCCTACTGGCTCTTCACTTTCATTATTTGTGTCACACACCACAAATTCAGTCACTGATGTTGTGCTTCCAGACTGTGTCTGAAATATTTAATCTGAAGATGATAGGCTCATATTCATGATGAAAGGAGTCACTGTCATCGTTCTGTATCATGTTCACCATTACTAACAGTCACTGCCAGAAATCTCCAGTGTTTAACATCATGCAACTTGGGAGGACAAAAATGTTATTTTAAAATGATGGGGGTAATTTTCAACATGGCCCCCTGAGCAGTAACCTTGTGGAGCATATTGTCCAGCAGGATGCAGGCAATTTCCATTCATTCCATTGAAATCCATGAAACAAAAATCTGGTGGGTTCTTCAGCGAGTCATTAAATCAAACTGCCAAGGGATTATTACAGCAGAAGTAATTTTCCCACAAAATTGATTCATTATCTTTTTATTTAATATTGAAAGACTCGTGTACTGAAATTCCAGCAGGAGAGAAATGGAGCCTCAGGAAAATGGTGAAAGTCCAGAATTCTTGCAGGAGAACAGTACAGTCCTAAGCATAACAGTATAGCTACAGAAGCAGAATGAGAGAAGTCAATGTATTTTCTGGGCAGAATTTTAACCTCATGAGTGGGCCCGGGAGCGGCCGTGCATTGGTCCGCCCGCCTGCAATCGGGCCCTGGCTGCGATTTCATGCTGGATGGCCAATTAACGGCCAGCCAGTGTGAAACACACGCTGATAACCTCAGCGCTGCCGGGATGGAGGCGCGAGGAGGGCAAGCGCTGAAGTGTGCGCAATCGTGCAGGCGCGCTCATTGAAAGCTCCCTGAGGGCAGAGAGCTGCCTTCATTTTTAACATTCTATTTTTATTCTTTTATTCCTTTATTCTTCTATTTTTAAGGTTAAAAATAAAGATTTCAAAGATAAGGAAAACATGTACCCTCATGAGACTCTGTCACGAGCAGGGACATGTTAAAAATTAGTTTTAAAATGTTTTATTGCTTTTTAAATCACTGTTCGAAACCTCATCCTGTGGATGAGATTTTGCAAAAAATGCAAAGGCTGCTTGGCCTACTCGCACCCCCGCCTCCCCCACCCCCACCCCCCCTCCGCTAACTGTAAGGTTGGATGGGCAGGGAAAGTTTCACTTTTATTAATTTATTAATGGGCTTAATTGTCGGCGGGCACGCTGCCCGCTCCCACGTACACCTGCTGACTGAAATATTGCAACAGTGCATGATGACGTGGGGCACTTGTCCGACATCATCGCACGCTATTTGATGCACTGTGCCTGCATGCCGAGCAGAAAATCCTGCCCTCTAAGAATTCAGTGTCACGGATTGAGCCACAAACAATCAATGTTACTTCACAAGTTTTGCATTTATTTATGTGCTGTTGAGTATTTCCATCCTCTCTGGATTGGATGCAATGACAAGAACATCATTCTTATGCGGATGTACTGTATATATAATATGTATATAAATTCTCTGCTTTAACTTCAGCAAAGGATTAGCAGCAGAGCTCAAGAAACAGCGTAAATGTCTATTCTATGCCCATGGGGTCTATTTTGAATTTTGGGCAACTGACCGGCAAAGTGCAGTGGTCAGCAAACTGTAGATCATGATGGTCAGTTTAGTTTCGGCATGGCAGCAATTGAGTTTAAAGAGTTTTCCATCTAAATGTTATTTAACACTCACAGAAGAGGGCAATTAATCTTCAATGAGGTGAATAGCCATTGTCAGTCAGATTATAAATAGCATGGGGGCTACAACACACCTTGTTTGACCCAGTTCAGATTTTGAAGGCATCTGTTTCAGATCTCGTACTCAAGACAATTGCAATCATATCTTCATGAAGCAATCGCAGGGTTGTGATGAAGTCTCATGGACATCTTTTATGTTTTTGGTTGTCAAGTTCTCTTTGTCCTGCGAACGCAAGCTGCCTCCTTGATACTAACAAATTAGTTGGTGCTTGAAACATTATAAGCAGAGAGACCAATTAACTGAACAAACACTGGTAGTTTATTGGAACTAAGAACAGAGCACCAACACAATGTATACTTTTTCAATCGCATCCAGCTCCAGACTTAGAGTTACCCAAGAAGCTCACGATGTGTAGTGATTTGTCAATGTGGTCAACTATGGAGAACTGCATTCTCTTGGAGGTACATAGTACTCCACTTTAGCACAACATCCAAATCTTTGGAGCGCAATCCAAAGAGCCTCGCAATTCACTGAGTCAGATATTTTGGTCAGGTCAATGAATGTAATGAAGAGTTCCTGGTGTTGTTCTCGAAGTTTTTCTTGGATTTGTCTAGCAACCAAGACCATATCAGAGATTCCTCTCAAAGGTTTAAAGTCATACTGTCTCTGGGAGGATTTCCTCAGCCACAGGAAGTAGATAATACAGGAGAATGTGTGTCAGGATTTTCCATGCTACGGAGAAGAAGAAAATACCTTGATAGATTCTCTGCCATTCACAGTGGAATAAATTCTACTTCCCTTCCACTAGCAGGTCCTCATTCTCACTAGTGCTCAATGCTCTCATCCAGTGACAGCCCTTTGATTCACATGCCTGTGCCTGTTGATACTGGTACTTACATGAATAAGATACCATGACTAAATGGCAACAGTTGAATGTGTGTTTCCAGCAGCTAATTTCTCAGTAGATGTGCTGAGGTAGTCATCATTGTAGTCAACCTCTTCCTGCAATGCACCCCCATGACACAAAAAATAGGAAAACTTGGATGGCCTTTCAGCTTTGAGGAACTAATTGCTGAATGTAAAGGCATTGCAATATCTTGAGAAATCATATAGAGCTGAAATTATCTCCAAAAAAGATTTTACCAATCTTCAGTTGCTAACTCACTTCAAACTCACACTCTTCCATGCATTCCCTGAACAGTATAGCCATGATTTGCAGTGCCTCCACTTTATTTACACTTAGGCCAGGATCTTACAGCCTCTCTTGCCCGGTGGGGTATTACGGTCCCGCCAAGCTGAATGGAGATTTAAACGGCTCACCACATCCACCGGGGGGAGACAAGCCGCGGCGGGGCCATAAAGTAATGGCCTTAGTGTTTTCAGTGTTGCTGATCCTCTCCAGTTTTATCTCTCTGTCTAAGTGTTAGCCATGGGACGTGTGTCTCTGAGACGGAAGGGTGTGGTTTCATAAGACCATAAGGCGTAGGAGCAGAAGTAGTCCATTTGGACCATTGAGTCTGCTTCAATGAGATCATGGCTGATCTGATAATCCTTAACTCCACTTTCCTGCCTTTTCTCCATAACCCTTGATTCCCTTACTGATTAAAAAATCTGTCTATCTCAGCCTTGAATATACTTAACGACCCAACCTCTACAGACCTCTGCGGTAAAGAATTCCACAGATTCACTACCCTCTGAGAGAAGAAATTCCTCCTCATCTTTGTCTTAATTTGGCGGCCTCTCATTCTGAGATTATGCCCTCTGGCACTAGACTCACTCACAAGGGAAAACAACCTCTCAGCATCTACCCTGTCAAACCCCCTAAGAATCTTATATGTTTCAATAAAGTCACCTCTCATTCTTCTAAACTCCCAATGAGTACAGGCCAAACCTACTCCCCCAAATCCCTCTGTGCTGCAGCTTTCTTCAGTCTTCCTCCACTTAAATAAATTAAATAGCTTCTCTATTTTTCCAGCCAAAGTGCATAACCTCACATTTTCCCACAGTATATTCCATCTGCCACATTTTTGCCCACTCACTTAACCTGTCTATACCCCTCTGTGGACTCTTTGTGTCATCCTCACCACTTGCCTTCCCACCTATTTTAGTATCATCCACAAAGTTGGCGATAGTACATTCACTTCCCTCATCCAAGCCATTAATTTATATTGTAAATAATAATCAGCACTGATCCCTGTGGCACTCCACTAGTTACAGGTTGCCATCCTGAAAATGCCCCCTGTATCCCAACTCTCTGGTCTGCATCTTCTAATCGGCGAGCAGGGGAGGGGCCTGAATCCCAACGGCATGCATCCCGACATCACCCTGCGTCATTTAGATTTTCAGTTCGGCGGGCGCGCAGCTGAACTGTCAACGGCCACTTAAGGACTTTAAAAATGTAATTAAAACAATTAATGGACCTGCCCGTCCAACTTTAAGGTTGGCGGGCAGGTGAAGAGCCCGGGTGGCCTTCAGAAAAAACATGAAGCCTCATCCACGGGCGGGATGAGGTTTCATGTGGGATTTAAAATGTGTATGAAATGTTTAAAAAAAAGAAATTGACATGTCCCAGCTCATGTGACAGTGTCACATGAGGGGACATGCCAGGAAAACTTTTTCATACCCATTAAAAAATTTTTAAAACTTCCAACGATCTCCCTGAGGCAGCGCTTTGACTCAGAGAGAGCTGTGTGCTCTTTCACACGCATGCCCTAAAGAGCGCACTCCTGGCTCAAGGGAACCCCCCCATCTGCACAGGGAACACGTGGCGCTTCCAAGCGGACGTCACACTGGGCGGGCCTTAATTGGCTCGCCCACGTAAAATCGTAGCATGCCCCTGACTGGGGGCGCTGATCGGGAAGCCACCCGTCCACACCTGCTTCCGCACAGCCCCCCTCAATGGGGGGAAAATCCTGCCCTCTGTCTTCTATTAGTTAGCCAGTCTTCTATCCATGCTAATACACTACCCCCAACACCATGGGCTATGATCTTGTTAAGCAGCCTTATGTGTAGTACCGTATCAAACGCCTTTTGGAAATCCAAATATATTATATCTACTGGTTCCCGTTTATCTATCCAGCTTGTTATCTCCTCAAAGAATTCTAATAAATTTGTCAGACATGATTTCCCCTTCATGAAGCCATGCTGACTCTGCTTGATTATATTATGCATTCCTAAATGTTCTGCTGTTAGATCCTTTATAATTGACTCTAACATTTTCCCAATGACAAATGTTCAGCTAACTGGCCTAAAGTTGCCTGTATTTTTGTCTCCTTCCATTTTTGAATAAGGGTGTTACATTGACAGTTTTCCAATCCTCTGGGACTTTTCCAGAATCTAAGGATTCTTCAAAGATTACTACCAGTGCATCCACTATCCCTGCAGATATTTCCTTTAATACCATAGGATGCAACCCATCAGGTCCAGGGGACTTATCAGCCTTTAGCCCCATTAGCTTTCATAGTACTTTTTCTCTCATGATTGTTATTGTAATTATTCCAACCCCCATCCCCCCAGCTTTGCTCCATGATTATTGAATATTTTTAGAATGCTATTTGAGTCTTCTACCGTGAAAACTGATGCAAAGTATTTATTCAACTCCTCTTCCATTTTCTGGTTCCCCATTATAATTTCCCCAGCCTCATTCTCTAAGGGGCCTATGTTCACTTTGGCCTCACTAGGAAGATAAGTTCTTTAAATAAGTTCTTACTGTCTTTTTTTATATTTCATGCTAGACTACCCTCAAAGATTATTTTCTCCCTCTTTATTAGTTTTTTGGTCATTTCCTGTTGGTTTTTAAAACCTTACAAATCCTCTGGCTTACCACTAATCTTTGCCACTTTGTATGTTTTTTCTTTCACTTTGATACTCTCCTTAACTTCCTTGGTTAACCATGGTTGATTTATCCCCTTACTAGGACTCTTCTTCCTCACTGGCATATATCATTGTTGTGAGTCATAAACTATTTTCTTAAATGCCTGCCATTGTTCATCAACTGTCTTTTCTGCTAAACTCCTTTCCCAGTCCACTCCAGCCAACTCTACCCTCATTCAATTGTAATTGCCCTGATTTAAGTTTAGCACAGTTGTTTCCGAACTAAGTTTCTCACATTCAAACTGAATGTTAAATTCCACCATGTTATGGTCACTGTTTCCTAGGACATCTTTTACTCTGAGATCATTTATTAAACCTGCCTCATTACACATTACCAGATCCAAAATAGCCTTATCCCTGGTTGGATCCACAATATATTGTTCTAGGAAACTGTCCCTAATGCACTCTATGTGAATTCTTGCTCATGGTTACCTGTGCCATTTTGATTTTCCCAATCCACATGAAGATTAAAGTCACCCATGATTAATATACTGCCTCTTTTACATGCCCTCATTATCGCCTTATTTATTATCTATCCTACAGCATAGCTACTGTTAGGGGGCCTATAGACTACTCCCAAAAGTGTCTTCTTCCCCTTGTTATTTCTTACCTCCACCCATATGGATTCCATATCTTCTGATCCAAGATCATTTCTTGCTATCATTCTTATTCCATCTCATACTAACAAAGCTACCCCACCACTCTTCTCTTTCAGCTTTTCCTTTTGAAAAGTCACATACCCTGAATATTTAGTTCCCAGCTTTGATCTCCTTGTAACCATGGGCTGAATTTTGTCCTCACCGATGCTTAAAATGATGCGGGATGACGTCGGGGACTTCATCCTGCCCCATTTAAATTTTCAGGAAGGCGGGCCCGCAGCAAAATCAGCTGTGCGCCCACTGACCTGTCAATGGCCAATTAAGGCCTTTGACAGGATCATTGAAACAATTAAAGGACCTGCCCGTCCAACCTTAAGGTTGGCGGGCAGGCCAGGAGCCCCGGTGGCAAATAGATAAAACATGAAACCTCATCCAATGGTGGGATGAGATTTTATGTACGGTTTTAAAAAGTTTAATAAAGTTTTAGTGTAATTAATGAACATGTCCCATCTCTTGTGACATTGTCACATGAGGGGGACGTGTTAAGGATTTTTTTTTATTTCTATTTTTAATCTTTTTAAAAGTGTCAGCGATCTGCCTGAGGCAGCACTTAGCCTCAGGGAGATGTGCGCTCTTTCATGCGCATGCGCAAAAGAGCGCAGTCTCGCTTTTGGGGAATCCCCCCCCACCCGCACAGGAAGCGCATAGCACTTAATTGGCCCGCCCATGTAAAATGGCGGCGGGGCCCGCTTCTCTGGCGGGGATCGGCTCCCCGCCTGCCGGAGATTGAGTCAGGCCCACCTGCCTGGCAGGCAGAAAATTCTGCCCCATGTCTCCGTAATGGCTAAAGGATGATTTCCATTAACCTCTATTTGTGCAGTTAATTCATTTATTTTGTTCTGAATACTACGTGCATTTAAGCAAAGAGCCATTAATTTTGCCTCTTTATCATTTTTCCCCCTTTGGCCCTATTTGCAGCTTTTTTAATGTTTTTACACTCTGTCCCTTCCTGTCACACTCTGGGTATCATTACCTAAGTAGCTGTCCTGCAATGCCGCCATATCCTTTTGCTTTATAAGCCTACCTATCCCTTCTCCAGAACCCTCCCACATCACCCCCCCACTCCCCCACCCGCCATTTAGTTTAAAGCCCTCTCTAAAGCCCTAGTTATTCAATTCACCAGGACACTGGTCCCAGCATGGTTCAAGTGAAGCCCATCCAGAACAGTTCCCTTCTACCCCAGTACTGGTGCCAGTGCCCCATGAACTGAAACCCATTCTTCCCACACCAATCTTTGAGCCACGCATTCAACTCCTTGTCTTTATTTACCCTATGCCAGTTTTCTCGTGGCTCAGGTAGTAATCCCAGAGGTTCTGTTTTTTAACTTAGCTCCTAACTGTTCAAATTCTTTCAGCAGAACCTCCTTTCTAGTCCTATCAATGTCGTTGGTGCTAATATGGATGACGACAACTGGATCCCTCCCCTCTCACTCCAAGTTCCTCTCCTGCCCCGAGGAGATGTCCCTCCCTGACGCCGGGTAGGCAATACAGCCTTCGGGGCACATGCTTATGGCTGCAGAAAACCCCTAACCCCCTAAGTATACTGTCCCCTACCAGTACTACGTTCCTATTTCCTTCCCCCACTTGAATGGATCCCTGTACTATGGTGCCGTGGTCAGTTCGCTCATCCTCCCTGCAGTCCCCACTCTCATCCACAAAGCTTGCAAGAACCTTGTAACTGTTGGACAATTGCAGGGGCTGACTCTCCTTGAACGTTACCCACTGGGTCCCCATACCTGTCTCACCTGACGTCACACCCTCCTGTCCCTGATCACAGACCAAATTCGAATTATCTAACCTGTGGGGTGTGACCGCCTCCTGGAGCAAAGTGTCCAGGTAACTTTCCCCCTCCCTGATGTGGTGCTGTGTCTACAGTTCAGCCTCCAGCTCCTCAACTTCAATCTGAAGCTCCTCAAATTGCAAACACCTACTACAGATGTGTTCGCTCTGGATGACCTTGGTGTCGAGCAGATGCCTGCTGCAGCAGCAACACATCACCCAACCTGCCATCACTATCATATTTTATTTAACTTATTAATTAATTACTCTAGTATCCCTTCTCTTTACACTTGTAGACTCCCCGCTCCTTACATATTATTGAAATTCATTTTTTACACCAGTTTCGATCTTATACTTGACAAGCTATTTTTAAGAAAGAGAAAATAAAGACTAGAGACCTAAAACACATACTATAGACCTTAATTTAAATCTAAGGACTAGAAATACTCATCAATCCAACCCATCAATCAGCTGCTCTCTATATTCTTTTTAAATTAAGTCTCCCCGCTCTCTGTTTTAAATGGAGATCACAGGCCTACCCCGCTCCCTGTTTTAAATGAAGTCCACACATTCACCCTGCTCTCTGTTTCAAATGAAGTCCACACGCTCGCCCCACTCTCTGTTTTAAATGAAGGCCACACACTATAGAGACTTGAACACAAAATCAATGTTAACACTCCAGTGCAGTACTGAGGGAGTGCTGCACTGCCGGAAGAGGTATTAAACAGAGGCCTCGTCTACCCTCTCAATAGACATAAAAGATTTCATGGCATTATTCAAAGGTGAGCATGGGAGCTCTCCCTGATATCCTGGTCAATGTTTATCTCTCAACCAACATAAGTAAAAAACATTTTCTGGTCATTATTACCTTGCTGCATGTGGAACCTTTCTCTCTCTCTTCAGGTACCATGCCCTGAGAGGGTGCTGACGACCCTGGATGTCCAAATTAATCTTGCTCTGGAGGTGTAGAACCATAAGACCTTAAGATGCAGGAGCAGAAGTAGGCCATTCAGCCCAACAAGTCTGCTCTGCCATTCAATGAGGTCATGGCTGATCTGATAATCCTTAACTCCACTTTCCTGCCTTTCCTCCATAACCCTTGATTCCCTTACTGATTAAAAACCTGTCTATCTCAGCTTTGAATATACTTAATGACCCAGCCTCTACAGCCCTCTACAGTAAAGAATTCCACAGATTCACTACCTTCTGAGAGAAGAAATTCTTCCTCATCTCTGTCTTAAATGGGCGACCCCTTACTCTGAGATTATGCCCTCTGGTACTAGACTTTCCCACAAGGGGAAACAACCTCTCAGCATCTACCCTGTCAAGCCCCCTAAGAATCTTATATGTTTCAATAAAGTCACCTCTTATTCTTCTAAACTCCCAATGAGTACAGGCCAAACCTACTCAACCTCTCCTCGTAAGAAAATCCCTCCATATCTTGAATCAACGTAGTGAACCTTCTCTGGACTGCCTCCAATGCCAGCATATCTTTCCTTAGATAAGGGGACGTAAATCATCTTGGTTGGTGGTACGTTCATCCCGTTTGCGAGGCTTTTAAAAAAAGATTATTCTTGTCTACCTCGATCTCTTTTACAATCGATTCCTATCAGCATTAGAAAAAGAATCATGATTTCCTATTACGTGTCCAAGAAATACCAACTATCTCTTCTTATCTTGATCTAGTTACTGTTTGCAAATTGACTGTTTAATTTTCTACTTTAAAAGTACTTCTTTGACTGCAAAGTGCTTTGAGATACCCCGAGAATAAAAAATGTTTGACCAAGACAAGTCTTTCTACTTCCTTCTTTTGTAGCTAATTGCCCTCCTCCTTGGCCTCTGGAAAGAGAAGGAAGCTAGTATTAAGGGTATGTGAGCAGCAGATGCCATATGATATGACTGCATATGAATATATTATATGTAGAATTCATGCATATAACCCGTATGACTGCCTGCATCCCATGTGGAGGTGCCATTACATCAAGGGCAGAATATTGCGCTCGTCGGACAGGCATGCATCAGGCCCGAACGAACGCAAAATAACGCGCTATATTTCAGTCAGCGGGCATGTGCCGGAGTTGGCAGCCCGCCCGCCAACAACTAACAGGCCTATTAAGGCCAGTAAAGTTCTAATTAAATGAAACTTTTCACTGCCCATCCAACCTTACAGTTGGCGGGCAGGCAAAAAGGCCAAGTGGCCTTTGGATATTTTGCGAAACCTCATCCACAGGCGGGATGATCAATGATTAAAATATAAATTAAAATTTTTCAAACTAATTTCTAACATGCCCCTGCCACACAGTCACATGAGGGGACATGTTATTCACCTTTTTAAATTCATTATTTTTTATTTTCAAAATTCTTCAGCTCCCTGAGGCAGTTCCGAGCCTCAGGGAGCTTTTACTGCATGCACCTCCATGCATGCGCACACTTCCATGCTCGCGCTCCTCCCCTCCCAAATATTGAAAAGGAAAGAGTATGAGAGATAAAGAGGTGAGTGAAGCCTGGCTGAGTGATAGGTGATGTATATTGACAAGCGTCCGCAGCGTCTAGTCTTACCTCAACAATCTGGTGAAGTCATTAGACTTTCTTGCAGTGTATGGCAGATTTTTGGTTGGGAAAGTTGATTACCTGGACCACTTTATTTCAGATAAGCAATGTCACCCTCCTATATGGCTTCCTGCTTCAGCACACAAAAATCCATTAACTGAGACATGAGTATGGCCAACCAATCATGTGTGTGTATATGTAAAAAAAAAGAGAGAGGGTGAGAGCTAGCACAAGGATAGGGCTTGATTTGGCTGTTTTCAGCAGTAGGTGAAGTTGTTTCGTGAATAGAATTGCCCATGGGGATCTGCTTTTAAAGCATGAAAACAAAAATTATTTTGCTTTTGAGGTGCGTTTATGAATCTGATCACAGTGTGCAGGAGTGGGCACACTTTGATGTTAGAATAAAATCTATAAATCTGTTCACCAAAGCAATGTGCTATTATAACCTCATAATAGCACATTTCTTTGGTGAATAGATGTATAGCTCTGTCAAACCATTGCACTGTCATAAGCAGAAATAAATTGAAGTATCAAAATTAAAATTGCAATCAACATATTTTCACCTGACAGGGTTAATCGAATATTTTTGCTGACTGACCTGTTCACTGGTTTCTTTACTGAACAAATTCTGATTGGTTCTGCCTTTTCCTAATAAAGTCAGGCAAGGGTCACTGATTAATCACAATTTGTTACAAATGTCAATAAAAGCTAATTAAATTTCAGCGAACCTCGAAAAGTACAAACAAGTTTTATCAGATAATAGATAGACTAACAATCATTTGATTTTACTCATCACTTTGAATGTTTTCATAAAAATGTGATACTCATTGTAACCTAAGAAATTCATTCGGGGAGTTCCATACTGACAGAATCCTATTTGAGCGCAAGTCCTTGAACAAGTTTATATTGCTTTGTGTGAATGGAGTTCTTACTTTGAAATCAAAGATTAAAGTAAATGAAAAGCAGTAGTCATTTGGTAGTACAGAAATTGAGTATTGCTGAAAAAGGCTAACCTCCTATCCCTTGCATATTTCCAATATGTGGATGATACATTTGTTATATTTAAATCTGTAGCAGCATGAAATAATTTCCTTACATGTCTTAATGGGCTTCATCCTGTGCTCAAATTCACCTTTAAAATGGATCAGTCAAATGAACTCCCCTTTGTTGATGTACTAGATGAAAAATCTGTCAGGGGATTCTCAACCACAGTTTACCGTAAGCCTACCTTCACTGGTGAATACATGCGTTGGGATTCTTACAGTGCCATGCATGATAAAATTGGTCTTATCAGCAACCTCATAAAGAGGGCCCAAGGCATTAGCTCACCATGCAAGCTTGAAGCTGAATAGAGCGCATCAAAGACATCATGTGGGATAATGGCTACCCTAATTAGATTATACGAACATACGAACAAGGACCAGCAGTAGGCCATTCAGCCCCTTGAGTCTGCTCCGCCATTTAATAAGATCATGGCTGATCTGATGGTAACCTGATATCTGCGTCCCACCTACCACCGATAACCTATCACCCCCTTGCTTCCCAAGAATATATCCACCTCTGCCTCAAAAATATTCAAAGGCCTTCCACAGCCTTTTCAGGAAGAGAGTTCCAAAGACTCACAACCCTCTGAGTGAAAAAAATTTCACCTCATCTCTGCTTTAAATGGGCGACCCCTTATTTTTAAACAGTGACCCCTAGTTCTATATTCTTCCACAAGAGGAAACATCCTCTCCACATCCACCCAACCAAGACCTCTCAGGATCTTATATGTTTCAATCAAATCGCCTCTTACTCTTCTAAACTGCAGCAGATACAAGCCGAGTCTGTGCATTTTAGGGCCAAGGCTTGGTCAAAGAGGTAGCTTTTAAAGAGGAATGGAAGGTAGAAAAACAGAGTGGTTTAAAGAAAATTCCAGAACTTAAGGCCTCAACAGTTGATGGCACGGCCACCAATGGGGGAGTAATTTATAACTAATGACAAAGCAAAATACTGCGGATGCTCGAAATCTGAAATATCAACAGAAAATGCTGGAAATGCTCAGCAGATCACCCAACTGTGGCGGAGAGAGAAATAGAGGCCAATATTTTCACTACCTCTTTGGCATGGAAAAGACATTTTTCTTGCTTCAAGCACACCCCCATTTATGAGAAGCGTTTCAGCACCTCCTGCAAATTAGCTAAATGTTCTTCGTCAGTTCGTCCAGTGACTAAGACATCATCCAGATAAACAACGACATGGGGCAGTCCCTGAAGCAGATTTTCCATGGTACACTGAAAAATAGCATATGCCGATGAGACCCCAAAGGGTATTCAAGTATATTGATACAATCCTCGATGTGTATTGATGGTCACGACTTCCCTAGAACCTTCTTCCAGCTCTACCTGCTGCTAGGTGTGACTCATATCGAGTTTTGAATATGTGATGCCGCCTACCACTTATGAATATAATTCATCAATCTTCGGTATCGAGTGTCTATCAAGTTTGGCCACTCTGTTTACAGTTAACTTATAGGGCAGAATTTTACATTCGGTGTGCGGGTGCACACTCGACACGCACGAGTGTAATATGATGCGCAATGATGTCAGGCATGCGTCCCAACGTCATCGTGCACTCGCCCGATATTTTCTTCAGCGGGCATGCACCAGAGTCGCTGCGTGCCTGCCAATAATTGAAAGGCCTATTAAGGCCATTAACAAGCTAATTAAAATCAAATTAATGCTGCCCGTCCAACCTTACAGTTGGCAGGCAGGCGAAAAGGCCAAGCAGCCTTTACATTTTTTAGGAAACCTCATCCATGATGAGGTTTCCTAAAGCAAATAAATATTAGCTGAAAGCTTTATTTTTGAATTAAAAACATGCCATAGCTCATGAGACAAAGGCACATGAGGGGACATGGTTTTTTTAATTTTTACTGTCTTTAGTAATTTTTTTAAAAAGCGCTTGACTCTCCCTGAGGCAGCTTCATGCCTCAGGGAAAGTGAAGCGCTCTTTCACGAGCATGTGCGAACTGCGCGCCAGGCCCCCTCTCCCTTCTTCCCCTGCCCGCACAGGTAGCGCTGAGCACTGCCGCTTGTGATCCACGCAGGGTGGGCCTTAATTGGCCTGCCTGCATGATATTGTGGAGCAGAGCCGATCACGGGCGAAGGTCGGCTTCCCGACGTCCCCGCCTGCTCCCACTGAGCCCGCCCGATGGGGGAAAAATTCTGGCCATAGTCACCGCATAAGCGAACAGTTTGGTCTGGCTTCAGTACAGGTACTATGGGTGCCACCCACTTGGAAAATTGCACCAGTTGTAAGGTACACAAAATTTCCAGCCTGTTTATCTTGGTCTCAACCTTGTCCTGTAGAGCATAAGAGACTAGTCTGGCTCTGATTAATGTTGGGAGTGCGTTAGGGTCCACGTGGATTTTGTCTTGTAGCCCACGAATCCTTCCTAGCTCGTCACTGAAAATGGAAGCGTACTTATGTAACAATTCCTGTAAGTTTCTCGTTCTGATTTGAAAAATCTCAGCCCACTGCACTTTAATCTTTTTGACCCAGTTGCGGCCAAACTGGGGCCCACCCCAACTACGATTATAATCAGATATACTGATCCCCATACGGCACCAGGGCTTGACATATCCCTTTCACTCTTATTTCTTCACTCGTATATGTTTTTAATTTAGTTTCCAATTCTTCCAAACTTAAAGGGTGGACTTCTTTATTCAAATGTCTGGACATATGTTCTCCTATGACAGACATTGATAGGTTGTTCATTGACTCTAATGGCCACCTGGATTGGCTCAGTTTTACCCACTTTCAGGTTGTATAATGAATAGATGTCAGATTCTGCTTCCTCTAGTACTTCAATGAGACAGATGTTGCAATTTCTACCTTTGTTTTTAAAATGCTGTCTCAGCCTACCTTGACAGTGCCGCATTATGTGACCATTGCAGTGGCAGAAAAAGCATTCGATATTTCAGAACTGTCGATCGCCTACAGGCTGCCTTAATGCATTTCTCTTGTTAATGTCTTGGGTTTTCACTGTACTACTGTTGTTCTTCAATGGTCTGTACATAGTGGGCGTTCCCTGCCTTTCTGCAGAGTCAGACGTTTTCTCGCCTTTTGTTACCGGCCCTTCCCACCCTATAAGATGGACGGCGCCATTTTGTGCATCTTTTATTGCCTCTGAGTCTCTAACAGTGCTCTCCATGGCAGTTGTCAATCCTAATGCCTTACTGAAGTCTAGTTTAGTTTCAGATAGCAATTGCTTTTGAATAGCATCGTCCCCGATTCCGCATATCAATTTGTCTCTCAACATGTCATGAATTGAAGTTCCGAACTCACAATATTCCATTAATTCCTTTAAAGCAGCTACATTGCCAGTGATTGCCCCTCCTGGAAGTCTATTCCTCGAGTTGAATTTAAAACGCTGCATAGTGACTGAGGGCTTTGGCTTCAGGTGGATTTTTACAATGTTTACTAACTCCTCAAAAGTCTTGGTATCAGGGGTGTTAGGTGACATGAGGCTGTGGATCAGCTCATATGTTTTGCTCCCGTGTGTGGACAAAAGAATCGCCCTCTTCTTGTCCTCCCCCATGATGTTGTTAGCGGTAAAGAAGAACGCTAGGCCTTTGACATATTGACATAATGAGACCAGTCATTGGAAATGGGGTCGAATGGTTCAAGAAGCCCAAACCTCGGCATACTCGGTGACTAAGGAGACTGCGCTTCCAAAAAGCTTTCAAGGTAGTGGTGAAGTAATCTTACCACAGCTTTCTCGATTGCTGTCAATGGATCCGATTCATCATCATCGCCAGTTTTATGTTTTTGGTTATCAGGTTTGCTTCAGCGAATGCTAGCAGAGCCTTCGATACTAACACATTAGTTAGTGTTTGAAACCATTTAGGCATAGAGGGACCGATTAACTGAACAAACACTGGTGGTTTATTGGACTTAAGAACAGAGCACTAACACCACGTGTGCTTTTTTAATCACCTCCAGCTCTCGACTTACAGTTACCCAAGTAGCCCGTGCTGTGTAGTGATTGGTCAATACAGTCACATGGTCAACTAACTACATTCTCTTAAAGGTACATAGCAGTCCACTTTACTACAACTTCCCTCAGTGGGGTGGGGGGGGTTACAAGGCAGGGAGCAAGGCTTGTGTCAATCATTGCATTATCACTTGCTGTAGATCACCATAGTTACTTTCACCTTGCAGCAAGTTGGTGCAGCCATATGACCAACCCATTATATAGCCTGTTGTGCATAAAATGTAACTGGCCTGTCACTGGAGGTGTCTATAATCATCCCAAGATATCGGGAAGGGCTTCAGCCTGCAGTGCAGGGAAGCCTTGGAGATTTCCACTACTGGTTACTTGCAGCAAGACCATAAATCTGCTTTTGAAAAACGAGTTTGAAAGTAACAGGCAGCAGATATCTCGCCAATCTACTAAATTGACAGCTGGGAATGTTAATGGTGAAGCTTGTCTTTCCTTTGCTGTCTAACTGGTGAAACAGGCTAATTTTGAATCCTGAGACGAGTAGGCAGAAGGGATCAAGTTATATTTCTCTATTAGACTCAACTGAAAACACTTTGACATTTGGGTCAAAGTTCATTTGTGTTGGCTCTTGAGCAGTTTGAGTTTCTTCACAGAAGACTCCCAGGCAATGGTGGGAGTGGAGGCCAGAGAGAATGAGAGAGATACTGAGACAGGTTCTTTCTTCCTTTAAAACAAAGTGTGTTGCATCTCAATCATTTTAGAAAAAGCATGGCCTGAATTTTCAGCTTGGCGGGCGGGCGCAATCAGTGGGCCCGGGAGCGGCCGGGAAACGGACCGTTGACCGCCAATTAACAGCCAGCCAGTGTGAAACACACGCTGAAAGTCTAAACTCTGCCAGGTTACGGGCAGGAGGAGGGTGGGCGATAACGTCAACGTAGGCGCGAGTGAGCGCTAACAGAAAGCTCCCTGAAGGCAGAGGGCTGCCTCAGGGAGCTGAAGACCTGAAGCCCAGGAAATAAAGTTTTTAAAATCAGGAAAAAATGTCCAAGGATTACAATCAGGCACCTAAACATATAGATTGTAAAACGCTGTCCACAGTTTTCTATTTTTATTTTATTTAATAATGGAAACCTCATCCTGCCCTTAGATGAGGTTTGATGAAAAATGTAGAGGCCGCCTGGCCAATTCGCCTGTCCGCCGACTTTTGCACGCGTGAAATACTGCGTGAGCATGGGATAACAACGGGATACTTGCCTGACATTATCTCGCACGATTTCACGCCCAATCAGGTCGGGTGCGCGCCCATCCGATGAGCGTAAAATTCAGCCCCATGTGTGTAAGCCATTGCCAAGTTAAAGAGCCTTGACACATTTCATTTTAGCTGTTTTTCCCTCATCACTGAAACACTTCTGGCTGTCTAAACTTACAAAGGATTAAATGTAAATCATTCAGTATTATGCCTCTGAATGGAACTTCAGTCTGTGTGTGCATAGGCAATAAATTGCTTGTATATCTTCTGTTTAAAGTAAAAGAAAGTTTACTGAGATCTGCTTAAGAAGTTGCCAAATTATTTTTTTGATGCAATTTTCAGGTAAATCTGAGAATTCTAGTATTCCCCATGATTTTTGGCTGCACTGTTCTGGGTGCAGAGTTCAGGCCGAATTGCTGCTGTATATGGACTGCATCATACTGATTCTGGCGAGGGGTTAAACTTGAGTAACAGAGAATTATGTGTTTTGCATAATTGTTTTGGGCAGAAAAGTGGCAAATTGATTTTAATCCAAAGAAGTATGAGGCAATGCATTTGGGGATGACAAGATAAGGCCTTCAGAATGTGTAGAGGAACAAATAGACCTTGGAGTTTAAGCCTTTAACATTTATGTCTTATGGTTATGTCACGACGAGGAGGCGACAGCATATTGGTATTTTCGCTGGACTAGTAATCCAGAGAACAAAAACAAAAATACCTGGAAAAACTCAGAAAAACATATAGAAAAGTCTTAGTTCTGATGAAGGGTCATATGGACTCGAAACATCAACTGTATCCCTCTCGGCATATGCTGTCAGACCTGCTGAGTTTTTCCAGGTATTTTTGTTTTTGTTCTAGATTTCCAGCATCCGCAGTATTTTGCTTTTATCTTAGTAATCCAGAGATGCAGGGTAATGCTCTGGGAACCTGGGTTTGAATCCCGCCACGGCAGATGGTGGAATTTGAATTTGATAAAAATCTGGAATTAAAAATCTAATGATGGCCATGAATCCATTGTAGATTGCTGTAATTCACTAACCATGTTCACTAATGCTCTGAAGGAAATCTGTTGTCCTTACCTGGCCTACATGTGACTCTAGAATCACAGCAATGTGGTTGACTCTTAAATGGCCTAGCAAAACATTCAGTTGTATCAAACTGCTATAAAGTCTCAAAAAGGGAATGACTACCTGGAAATGACAATGGCAATCCCAGCCCTGTCAGCCCTGCAAAGTCCTCCTTACTAACATCTGGAAGCTAGTGCCAAAATTGGGGGAGTTGGCTAGCAGACTAGTCAAGCAACAGCCTGATATAGGCATCCTCGGGGAATCGTATATTTCAGGTAATGTCCCAGAGACCACCATCACCATCCCTAGTTATGTCCTGTCCCACCGGCAGGACAGATACAGCAGAAGTGGCAGCACAGTGGTATACAGTCGGGAGGGAGTTGCCCTGAGATTCCTCAACATCAATTCTGGACCCCATGTAGTCTCATGGCATCAGTTCAAACATGGCCAAGGAAGCCTCTTGCTGATTACCACGTACTACCCTCCCTCAGCTGATGAATCAGTGCTCCTTCATGTTGAACACAACTTGGAGGAAGCACTGAGGGTGGCAAGGGCGCAGAATGTACTCTGGGTGGGGAACTTCAATGTCCATCACCAAGAATGACTTGGTAGCACCACTACTGACCGAGCTGCTCGAATCCTAAAAGACATAGCTGCTAGACTGGGTCTGCAGCAGGTGGTGAGGGAACCAACAAGAAGGAAAAACATACTTGATTTCCTCACCAACCTGCCTGCCGCAGATGCATCTGTCCATGACAGTATCGGTAGGAGTGACTACAGCACAGTCCTTGTGGGGGTGAAGTTCTGGCTTCACATTGAGGATACCCTCCATTGTGTGTGTGGCACTACCACCGTGCTAAATGGGAGAGATTTTGAACAAATCTAGTCACTCAAGACTGGACATCCATGAGGCGCTGTGGGCCATCAGCAGCAGTAGAATTGTACTTGAACACAATCTGTAACCTCATGGCCCGGCATATCCCCCACTCTACAATTACCATCAAGCCAGGGGACCAACCATGGTTCAATGAAGAGTACAGGAGGGCATGCCAGGAGCAGCACCAGGCATACCGTAAAATGAGGTGTCAACCTGGTGAAGCCATAAGCAGGGCTATTTGCGTGCCAAACAGCATAAGCAGCAAGTGATAGACAGGGCTAGGTGATCCCACAACCAATGGATCAGATCTAAGCTCTGCAGTCCTGCCACATCCAGTCGTGAATGGTGGTGTACAATTAAACAACTCACTGGAGGTGGAGGCTTCACAAATATCCTCACCTTCAATGATGGAGGAGCCAAGCACATTAGTGCAAAAGATAAGGCTGAAGCATTTTCTACAATCTTCAGCTAGAAGTGCTGAGTGGATGATCCATCTCGGCCTCCTCCGGAGGTCCCTAGCATCACAGATGCCAGCCTTCAGCCAACTCAATTCACTCTATGTGAAGAAACAGATATATCAAGAAACAGATGAAGGCACTGGACAGTGCAAAGGCTATGGGCCCTGACAATACTCCAGCAATGGTACTGAAGACTTGTGCTCCAGAACTTGCAGCACCGCTAGCCAAGCTGTTCCAGTACAGCTACAACACTGGCATCTAACCGGCTATGTGGAAACTTGCCAAGGTATGTCCTGTAAACAAAAAAAAAAGCAGGACAAATCCAACCCAACCAATTACTGCCCCATCAGTCTACTCTCAAACATCAGTACAGTAATGGAAGAGATCATCAACAGTGTTTTCAAGTGGCAAATGCTTAGCAATAACATACTCACTGATGCCCAATTTGGGCTCCGCCAGGGCCAATCAGCTCCTGACCTCATTACAGCCTTGGTTCAAACATGGACAAAAGAGCTGAACTCCTGAGATGAGGTGAGAGTGACTGCCCTTGACATCAAGGCAGCATTTGCATCAAGGAACCCTAGCAAAACTGGAGTCAATGGGAATCAGGGAGAAAATTCTCTGCTGGTTGGAGTCATACTCAGCACAAAGGAAGATGGTTGTGTTTGTTGGAGGTCAGTCATCTCAACTCCAGGACATCACAGCAGGAGTTCCTCAGGGTAGTGTCCTCAGCCCAACCATCGTCAGCTGCTTCATCAGTGACCTTTCTCCCAACATAAGGTCAGGAGTGGGGATGTTCACTGATTGTTGTCCAATGTTTAGCACCATTCACAACTCTTCAGATACTGAAGCAGTCCATGTCCAAATGCAGCAAGACCTGGACAATATCCAGGCTTGGGGTGACAAGTTGCAAGTAACATTTGCACCTCACAAGTGTCAGGCAATGACCATCTCCAACAAGAGAGAATCAAATTGTGAAGAGAGAATCCAACCATCGCCCCTTGATATTCAATGGTATTACCATCAGTGAATCCCCCATTATCAACGGCCTGGGGGTTACCATTGGCCAGACACTGAACTGGACTAGCCACATAAATACTGTGGCTACAAGAGCAGGTCAGGGGTTAGGAATTGTGCGATGAGTAACTCGCCTCCTGACTCCCCAAAGCCTGTCCACCATCTACTAAGCACAGGTCAGGAGTGTGATGGAATACTTCCCACTTGCCTGGATGAGTGCAGCTCCCACAACACTCAAGAAGCTTGACACCATCCAGGACAAAGCAGTCCATTTGATTGACAGCCCATCACAAACATTCACTCCCTCCACCACCAACACACAGTGGCAGCAGTGTGTACCATCTGCAAGATGCATGGCAGGAATTCACCAAGGCTCCTTTGACAGCACCTTCCAAACCCATGACCACTACCATCTAGACAGACAAGGGCAGCAGATAGATGGGAACACCACTACCTGGAAGTTCCCCTCCAAATCACTCACCATCCAAACTTGGAAATATATCGCCGTTCCTTCATTGTCACTGGGTCAAAATCCTGGAACTCCCTTCCTAACAGCACTGTGGATGTACCTACACCACATGGACTGCAGCAGTTCAAGAAGGCAGCTCACCACCCCTTCTCAAGGGCAACTAGTGATAGGCAATAAATGCTGGCCCAGCCAGCGAAGCCCACATCCCATGAATGAATTTTTTAAAAAGTAAATTGGGCCTATGCTGTCTGGAGTTTCGAAGAATGCAATGGTTTTGTCGTTTACACTATAATGTGTACATGATTCTTTCTCACAAAAAGTTTTGAGAACTTTTTATCTTCAGCCCCAAATTTTCAGACCTTTTTGTCCTTGACCATTCTCATACCCAATTTTTAAAGGACAGGCTGTTTAGATAACTGCACAGCTTAACAGTTCTACAGATCTTATCCACCCTTCAAGAGCATTTACGTCACTCTCAAATTTTGTAACTCAAACATTGGATAAGGCCCTCACTCCTGTGAATATGGGGTCTGTTTGAGCTCATCAATGAGTTTTAATGATCCTGCTGAGTTTGGGTTTCATCCACGTGTGAGTCAGATCCTTCTCCCTTATCCCTGCCTGCAAAAATAGGATCTGTTGTAAATGGAAGCAGGATTTCTGGACCCAGGTCACATCCAACATTTTTAAAGGTCCCCAGAGTCTCCACGATTCTGGAAAATCTAGGCCAGGGTTAACAGCTTTGGTATGATACAAAACTAGCATATATCTCAAGACAAAAGCTCCACTTGTGCGGTTAAGCAACCATGGTCAAAAAAATATGGCAAGACAATGTATTGAGCTAAAGAAAAGGCTTAGCAAATGCAAGGAAAAATGGAAATTCAGCAGGCAAGAGAGCTATCCAGAACAACAAAGTAGTATAAAGTAAGAAATAAGGGTTGCAGAAAGGGAATATGAACAAAAACTTGCAAAGGACATCAAAGATAACAGTAAAACATTGTATGACTACATTAGGAGGATAACAATGGTAAGGGAGGATGTGAACCTATTAAAGGCAGGCATAGGTGATGATACAATGAATAATAAGGAAATAGCAGACTTGTTAAATGTACATTTTATGTCCATTTTCACAACAGATGAAATGGGCCAAAATAGCAGTGGCACAAGGAAAGCTTAAAAATAAGGTAAGGGGAGGAATCTACTAGATCTAATATGAGTAGAAATAAAAGTCAAAATTTGCCAAAGCTCTTTAGATGTGGGAGTTGTGCCTTGAATTGGATGTTACTCCATTACGTCAAACAAAATCGAAGGAGAAATCAGTAAGCCACAGACCTGTAAGTTTTACATGAGTCGTAGGAAAGCTATGAGAATATCAGAGACTGAAAAAGCATTTTTTCTTTCATTCAGGCGTCGCTGGCTAGGCTAGTATTTATTGCCCATCATTAATTACCCTTGAGAAGGTAGTGGTGAGCTGTCTTCTTGAACCGCTGCAGTCCACATGCTTTAGATACACCCACAGTACTGCTATGGAGGAGTCCTAGGATTTTGACCCAGCGACTGTGAGGGATTGGTGATATATTTCCAAGGGAGGATGGTGAGTGGCTTGGAGGGGAACTTCCAGGTAGCGGTGTTCTAATGTGTCTGTTGCCCTTGTCCTTGTAGATGGTAGTGGCCATGGCTTTGGAAGGTGCTGTCTAAGGAGCCTTGGTGAATTCCTGCAGTGCATTTTATAGGTGGTACACATTGCTACCACTTTACATCAATGGTGGATGAAGTGAATGTTTGTGGAAGGGATGCCAACCAAGCGGCTGCTGTTTCCTGGAATCCTCGAGTGTTGTTGGAGCTGCACTCATTTGAACAAGTATGATGAGCTAATCATAGAGAATCAGCATGGGTAGATCATGTCTGACTAACTTAGCTAAAATTTTTGAGGAGGTCACTGACATGTGGACAGAGAAATATCTATGGATGTTGTCTACATGGACATGCAGGGACCAGATAAAGTTCCATATTAAATTATTGGCTAATACAAGCAAACAGAATTGAAACAGAGCCTTGAGACAAGCTGGGTTAGTAATTTGTTGGGAAATTTGAGACAGAGAATTAAAATTCAGATAATATTTCCTCTCATGATGGAATCTGAAACAAGATGGGTTAGTAATTTGTTGGGAAATGGGAGACAGACAATTAGGATAAAGGGGATGTACTCTCATTCTGAGGGTGTGTCAAGTTGTGTTCTTCATGAATCAGCACTGGGATATCAATATTTCACCATTTCTATTGATGATTTGAATAAAGGCATAGAGTTGAATTTTACAGAAGTTGGGTAGTTGGGAGCAAAAAGTTACAAAGACAGATTGAGTGAGTGGGAAAAGCTGATAAACTTCAATGAAGGAAAGTCTGAGATCCTCTACTTTGGAACCAAAAATGACAAAAGGGATTATTTACTGAATGGCAAAAGACTAGGTGCAGAAGGTAAACAAAGGGATTTGGATGTTCAGGTACATAAATCACTAAAACCCAAGTGCATAGATACACAAAGTAATCAAAACAGCTAATAGGATATTGGCCTGTATCATGAGGGGCTTGGTATCAAAGGTGATGCTTCAGTTGTACAAAGCTTTGGTCAGACTCCAGCTAGGATATTGCATTCAGTTTCGGGCACTACTCCCCAGGAAGAATGCAGAGAATATTTCATCTCCTGAGGGAATCCAAACCAAGTTGGAAAAGCCTTATAATTAGAGGGTAGGCCATTGAAGAGTGAAACCAGAGAGTCCTTATTCAGACAAAGAGTGGTAGAAATCTAAAATGTTTTCCCCCAAAGGGTTGTGGATGCTGGGCCAATTGAAATTTTCAAGACTGTGAACAACAGATTTTTATTAGGTAAAGGCAATTTAAATGGAGCTAAGGCATAAATCAACCATGATCTAATTGAATAGTGGGACAGATTGAGCAGTTGAATGGCTTCTTCCTGTTCCCATGTTCCAACAAACATCAGAGGAGCAAAGGCAATAAGTGTGTGTGTAGGACTTTGTATGGACTGCAGAGTTCCTAGCTTGGAGATGAGGGGCTCAAGGGGTATAGGGAGTAGGCAGCAAAGTGGAGTTGGGGTAGAAGCCATGATCGTATTAAATGGCAGGACAGCCTTGAGAGGTTGAATGATCTATCTCTTATCTCTCAGGTTCTTATGTTCTTATATCAAGAGATTTTTGGCAATATTGAGCCTTAAAAAAATGAAGGCAGAATGTGGGTTTCAGTCATGGAAATCAGGCAGAGGCAAGGTGGACTGGCTAAATGAGAAATCAAGAGACCTCTCAAGGGTCACATTAATGGTTGCATGGTGTTGAATTATTGGACCCCTTCTTTTCTGTGGGAATCCTAAAGAATCTCATGACCTGTCGAGAGATCCACTGCCCCCAACTAGAGCCAAAAGGGGATTGTTTCTGGATATGGTGAGGGTATCCTTAGCAATGAACTGGGTATGGGGCTCAAAGCTGAACTCAAGTTAGCCAAAGCATTGAATTTGTACATTTGCAGATTCAACCTGACTGATTAATAACTTAACTGTCAAGGCCGTATTCATTTTTTAAAGAGACATAAGTTTTTACTTTTACCTACTTTATTTTTGTCAACCAGAAATAAATGTTGAATACTCTACATATTCTTGCTCTTGAAAGCCTTGAAGCAATCAAGATGCTAAAAAAGGATGATGATTTTTAACATTTGTTTTGTTCTGCTTTATTTGTGATCTCATTGAAAGAACTATCATGAAGGAGTTACTGAACCAAACAGTGAATGGAAATTAGATTAGCATGCGCATACACACGCACAGTTAAAACAGCAAATTCAATGAAGTACCCTAGCTATTGATTATATTTACATAATTTACTAGACTCAGTCATTCATCAAGGCTATTTTCTTCTGTGCATTTACTTCTAAAAACTGAAAAAATTAAGACAGAAATGAGCAAGAAAATATTAATGCAAATGCAAGTCTTAATGTCTGCTTCTTCTTTGAAATCACTGGACAGATTCCCTAAAATAACACACATATAAAGGAACATTCTCATGAAGATATTCATATTTTCAAAAATAATCGTGTGTTTTTTCTTTCCTTTCAGCTCTCTCATCATAGGCATGCAAATGCAGCAACATTAGCATCCTGCGATCATCTGCATTTCCATTATCACGGAACAGTGTGCAAGCATAGCTTATCATGCCAACACTCTGCACTGTGCGTGGGAGTTCATTGGGAAAGGATTACATTGAAAAAGCTGTTTCTCTGTTTTTGTGAGTCCACTCAAAAGGCACAAAAACCAGTTAAGTGTGTTCCTTGCTAATGTAAGGATGATTGTACTGAGCTGAGAATCACAAAATATCTTGCCGTGGGTTTACAAAGTATTCTTAACAGTTATATTATTTGGGCAAGCTGGCTTTACCAAATGGGTTCTGGTCATTGCAAGGGAAAATCACAGAGATAAAGCAGGTGGAATGATCATGTATCCATAACAGAGCCCAGCCAATTTTACTTCTATTATCAAAGTAATCATGATGTAGGTTTTAAAATCTTACTTTTAGGGAAATTTGATATAAAAACAACCTCACTTTAAAAATATGCATTAATTTACAGCCCATATTGGTTTTTACAATTTAGTATTGGCAGGGGTGAGAAACAGGCAGCAGTGGATAGGCCACTCTTTATATATCCCATTGAAGTCAATGAAAAGGCAATTTGGAGAGGGTGTATAATGGGCAGCAATATACAACTCTCTGTTTAATGCTACTACCAATGTTGAGTTTTGTCCTCATTCTGTATTACAAGCTTGTAGGCAATGCTTGGCCTGTGTGGTGCATCCTGAACATTCTTTTCCAGCATGACTGGACCAAAATCAGCCAAGCTAACGCAAAATTTTGAGGAATTTTAAGTGCAGATTACACCCGGTGCAAATTGAGCTTCTGTGAGTTAGCTTAATAAATGTAGGCCTGAATTTCACACTTGCCGTGCATGCACGCCAAGTGGGCGGGCCCAGAAGGGGGCATATAATCCGCTCCCAGGCGAGATCACATTTCCAACACAATTTCACGCTGGATGGCCAATTAAGGGCCGCTCAGCGTGAAACGTGCCTGCTCAATGGTCGGAAGGGCTGGGCGGGAGTGGGGGTGGGAGCCTGTCGGGCCCCAGAGCCTGTCGGGCACCGGGCCCAATGGCGATCTGGTGGGTTCAGGGTGACAGGATGGCTGGAAGTGGTGCAAATCCATATGGACCAGAGGCCTCCTGCCTATAGAAGTGGGATCAGCTGCTGAGCAGGTAGGAGGTGTAATTGTGACAGGGAGGCTGAAGATTTCCGCATGGGGCCCTTGGTTGCACTCCCGTACCTCAGAGCTTCACAAGGAATTTAAATAAAACAAACCTTATCTTTTGAGGCTTCTTGAGTCTGATGTTTCCAGCTCAGGCCTACTGGTAAAAATTGCAGTTATGCATCAATTACAGAGCAGGTAATAATTATTTGGTCAGCAACTCTTGGCAACTCCAGGAAGGTAAACAAACTTTGCTATCTGTATCCTAACTTGCACCAAATCCCATTCACCCATCACCCCTGTGTTCACTGACTAAAATTGGCTCCTTGTCCAGCAGCACATAAAATTACGTTGAATATACAGCACAGAAACAGCCATTCTGCCAAAGCAGTTCTTACCTGCATTTATGATCCTCCATCTATCCTTCCTCATCTAAGTCTATCAGTGTAACCCTCTACTTCCCTTGCCTCCCAGCATTTCACAGAATCTTGAAAACTTGGACATAGACATAATGCCTGACTTTTTAGTCAAGATACAGCTAATGAGGCCATCAGACCATCAGCCTGGTGAGGGGCGTAAGGGAGGGTGGTTTTGGAGGCCAGGAGGATGCACAAAGTGGGGCTAACATCTTGGGTCGGGGGGGGGGTGGGGTGGAGGGGGCGGAGGGGGTGGGGGGGAGGGGGGGGGGGGTTACCCCTGATGTGCATCGGGCACTCCCCTAATTGTGTGTCCCCTTTGTCACTGCCTTTTCAACAAAGTTTTGTTAAAAATAGCCTTCTGACTCTCACCCGCCTGGCAAGGCCAACCGTATTATGGTGTGTGCAGTGTAATATTTGGGTCAATTGGCTAGTTAACAAGCTCAATTGCCGATTCAAGATTTTTTTTTAAATGGCAGGCGGGCTGTTGATTTTGGCCCTCACCTGTCTACTGTGTTATAGGGATGGGGTTAGGGGTGTGCAAGAAGGCAGTGGGTGAGCCAGCCATCATATTTTACATGTCCCCCGCTACACTCAAAACGCACCCCACTGGGGGCCGTAAAACTCGGCCCCTGATGATAAGGGAACCAGGGTCTTCCCCATCGATACACCTTCATATGTTAATGGACTATTCATGAACCAGGGTATGAGATTGTTGCAATGTAAGGAGGCGCAGATTTTGGGAGGGGTTTGCAGTAATCGTTGCCATGGGTGTGATTTTTTGGGTAGTTTTAAGGAACATGTTTAGCAATAACAGGATAGCAGACAACAGTGGCAACACTACACAGTATGGAGCCTCTCAGGAAATCAGCTTAATAAGGGGATTTTATGAATTAAGACAGGACAACTAAGCTAAAGGGACAGAAGCAGCAGCTTTTCAGAAGCAGCCATTTTCTTCAAGGGTTAATGGTGTGAATGTGGCTCACATGTTATGGGAATGATGTTTGTGAGTATGGTAATGATTTATCTTAAAAGGGGGAATGGTACTGATGTTTATAAGTTAATGGTAGTAAACAGCATTTGTAAGTACTGACTTAACTTAAGTGGAGTAGGGTACTGATGTTTTAAGTTTATTAATGCTACAATAAACAATTAAAAAGAAGAGTTGTGAGCCATGACCGTTTTCTCCACACAGACGGATTCAGGCTGAACCTCAGAGTTAGGGGAAGAAGAGGGGAGGTGTAGGTTCACTGACCTACCCCTTCTCAGGTCTACAATCCCTTACATTATTCCAGTTCTGGCCTCTTGTGCATCTCCAATTTTAATCACTCCACCATTGGTGGTTGGTTCAGCTGCAAAGACTCTGATCGCTGGAATTCTCTCCCTAAACCTATTTGCCTCTCCATCTCTCTCTCTCTCTCCTTCTTAAAGCCAATCCTTAAAGCCTGCCTCTGTGACCAAGTCAGTTTTCTTAATATCTCTTTACGTGGCTCAGTGTCAAATTAGATTGATAATGCTCATGTGAAGCACCTTGGCACATTTTACTACAGTAAAGGTTTTATATGAATGCGAGTTGCTGTGCTTCTTGGTATTTTAACTGGCCACTTTCCCATCTTCCATCAGGCACATAGGATTAAAACCACCCTGGGATTGGATATACAAAGTGTGAAAAAAATGCCATGAGCTAGATTTTACGTCTCCCTGGGGATTGGTTGGCTGGTGGATAGGGGGTGTAAAACTGGGTGCAATGCTATGGGCACCATTCCTGGTGCCTACCTACCCACCCATGCTCATGCTGCAGTTTTATACATGTCCACTTAAGAGCCCCTTCAGCACCCGTGTCGAGCAGAGGCCAGCACCAAGTGGGAAGCCCAGTAGCTTTCACCGCACGGGCTGGTGAATAGCAAAGAGGGATGTACCTCATTTACTAGGTGGCTTGCCTGCACAAGGTTTAACCGCCCCCCCACCACTTCATGTTTCCCCTTCCCCCACTCCCTTGCCGAGGCCTGCCAGCCAGGCCTGGTGATATCCTTCTCCCAACACACTTACCTCAGTGTCTGGTTCCAGCACCGATCATGTTGGAAAAGTATGTGCCTGAAGGAAATAAATCAAAAATCATGAGCCAAATGCTATCAGTTACCGGTTAGTACACCCTTGGATATGGCACTAATTGACAAATAGCAGTGAAGAAAATACTATATACTAGTAACCTTCACATAATCATTAATGCAGTTCAACTGATTCATTGCACAAGCTGCAAAATAACTAAAGGGTCACAAATACTCCCTAAAAGCCCTGCTCTATATTGCACCTGTGTTTATTTTCCTTTTACTTATCTGGCTCGTAGTTAAGAAAAAACAAATTATTTTCTGTCATTGGTAAACAGACTTCGCTGAAACTGCTTCTATTTTTCATTTTAAGTGGATGTCTTTAAAGTCAGCAATTGTTGTAGGAATGGACGCCTGATATTTCATCTCTATAATATCAAAGTTGTATCCCTCCCTGGGTGAATCACTGCTCATAGCTTATCAGTTTGATTCTATGTACAGAGGATGTTAACAATAGACACTCCCAAGTGCCTGATGTGACTCAGTTTCAAACAATCCCACAGAACATCTATTTTTACATTGGAAAATAAAGATGAAATTTCACAAAATGATTATAATATACACAAAGTAATCAAAATATGGATCTCAGTAGGTTTACCTGAAACTAAAGCCAACCCTTCTGGACATAAGTAAAGGATATATAGTGCTGTACCTATAACCCTACATTTGGGCTTTTGTTATCTCATTTCTTGCTTTAGTTCTTAAGTAAAGGGAGCACTTCATATCAAAAGTGCCCTCAACAGCTTTTTTTTTCTCTTTTACAGCCATATTTAAGATGAGAACAACATATTCAACCTGTTTATTTTGGCACATCACCTAAACTTTCAGGATATAGCATGATAATTATTCATCTTTTTCCTTCTCTGGCCCATAAGCTTTAACTGCTGTTGAATCATCAATCTGTCCACCTGAATTTGCTGTATATTTGTTGTATAGCTGATAGTTTGCATCATCACTTAATCTCTGGTCTGTTCTGAGTTAGCAAGGCTCAGGGGGTTCAGTAATGGGGTGATTCAGGGAATGAAATTCAATAGGAGGGGAGGAAGAGATGCCCCCGATCATCCACCATTACTTCAGCAGAAGAGCTGCAGAAACCCCAGAAGATTGTTGGAATCTTAGCTACTCTAATTTTCAACACTCGTCTGTGCCTACAATTGAGCCAAAAAGCTCAAATTGAGCTCAAAGGGATTCATCCAAGGAGCAACTAAAGTTTGAAATCACAACAAAGGAGCAGGAGAGCCAAAGTGGAGATTAAATGCCTTTAGTCACTTAATTTAGTTTGTTAGCACATGCAGTATCATTACTTGTGCAAGGCACAAAATGGCTGCCAGATCCCATCGAACCAAACCTGAATGTGAATCATCACCTGCCCAAAGAGGGAAGAACATTGAAAAAAAAGAGACATGCTATCTAAGCTTTTCATCTTGCATTCATCAGGATAGCTCATGTGAAACTACCAAACTGTACCGTGGGGACAACAATGTATACTGCATGAGAAGAGAGTGCTGATTGGTTGGCAAGTGGACTTTGATTGGTGAGGGTGTTTCCATGGAGCATACAGCATGGAACAGTTAGCTGCCCAGCTTTGTTCAAATTCAAACCAGGCAGGTCAAACCTGATTGATCAAGGCAATGCCCTAGGGAATGAACCAGGGAATGACTGTTCCCTAATTTTTTTAGATGACAAAGGTGCAAAGCGTGCGCATGTTCCTTCTGTCTACAAAGGACAGGGCCCTGTGTGTGAATATATGTTGCTTCTAAGCTGCACAAGTGAGCCACATAGCAAGCCCGACTGACAATCTTTAATAGGTTTTCAGTGTAATTCTTAGGAAAATCGGGATTGTTTAGCAGGTGTTGTCCAATCACATATCACATCTAATGTTGGATACTATGGCCTGAATTTCATGGTTGGCTTGTACAACAAGTTGGGGGCCCAGAAGCGGACGTATAATCTGCTCCCGAGTGAGATTGCATTTTCATCACGATTTCACGCTGGGTGGTCAATTAAGGGCCGCCCAGCGTGAAACGCGTCTGCTCAATGCTCAGAAGGGTGTGGCAGAGATGGGAGCCTGTGGCCATTTAAAAGCATCAGAGGCAGCTCCCTGAAGGTTGCCAGGTGACAGTTTGTAGCTTTGGAGTTGTTTGATGAAACATTCTTTTGAGCTGCAATGGCATCTGCACCTGCTGGCATGCCAGGCTGGAGGGCAAGTCCTGTGGGCACTTGGCCTCCTGGTTCTCAGATGAGTGCCTGGGAATCCTCGTGAAGGAGATCAGTGCCAGGCGGGATATCCTCTTCCCCAGGGCTGGCAAAAGGAGGTCACCGCACCTGATCAAGAAACCATGGGCAGAGGTGGCAGCCCAGGTCAGCTGCCATGACGTTGTGCGGCACACATGGGTGCAGTGCCGCAAAAGATTCAACAATCTGCTGCGCTCAGCATGGGGAGTACCAAGTTGGCATCGATCTGTGTGGGTAAGTGTTAATGGCTGGCCGTCCCCCAGTGGTGCTCCAGGCTGTAAGAGTCTGAGTGCCAACTGTCAATGACATCGGCGCCGGCCAAGGTAGTGAGCTCTGGCTGCTTGGTCTGATTGCTTTGCGGGTTGAGGGCCATGACTTGAATGTGCCCTGCAAGGTGTTCCTCAGGTGGAGTTGGCCAGGCTGCATGGCGCTGCAGGTAGAGGGTAGACTAATGAATGCTCTTCTGTCCTTTCAGGAGAAGAGAAGCCATAACAACATCGAGAGGTCAAGGACATGCAGATGATTCTGATGAGGCATGAGATGGATGCCTCAGAGATGCCTCAGAGGACACCCAACTCGGTCCACCGGTCATAGAGAGGCAGGGGTCTCTAACGAAGGTAGGAGTGCAGTGCACAGATGTGAGAGTATTGGAGTGTGTCAACATTGTTGTGTTGTCTCATCTGTAATGGAAACCTCAAATCAGAGACACTATTGTTCATTCAAAGATGATGCAATGGTACCAGGATGCAGATCTCCTTGTTGTTTCACTCCCCTAGAATCGCCAGCTAGCCAATGAGTAGAGGACACCGATGAGCCACCCTTGATGCCGGAGGACCAGTGGCTCTCAGATGCACCTGCATTATACCCCCCTCTCTGCACCAGGCACCAGTGCAGATACCAGCACCTCGGTGGGCATTAGATCATCAGCTACAATGTCAATGCACAGCAGTCAGGGCACGGCACATTCACATGAGGAGCAGGCGGAGGTGGAGAGTGCCCAGGGTGCTGGCCATTGGAGAACTGCTGGAGACCAGGACCACGCTGAGTCCCAGGCAGATGATGAGCCTCTGGTGTCACCCATTAGGCAGAAGATGCTGGATGTCCAGCAGGATGCACGGGACAATCTGGCGGAGACTCCTGAGGGTTTGCATGCCATGTTCTATGTCATGGAGGAGACTATGCAGACCATGAGTACTGTGTTGACCCTCAGTACTGAGCCCACTGCCCCCTACATTGCGAAAGTGGAGAGGTAGCTCCAGGAACATAATCAAGGGTTCCTGGGGTTGCACTCGGACCTGTAAGCCGCCACACAGGCAATGACGTCAGAAGGTCTTTGTTAGTGTGGGAGATGGATGAGGCACCTATTATCTTTGCTAGGTGCCTGTCCATCAATGGTGAGCAAGGAGGTCCAGACCAACCTCACATTGGCAAACAAGCTGCTTGTCATTTCTGGGGGCTCTGGATGACAGCAGCATCTCCTCCATCCCTCTGCCAGTGACCGTGGCATCTGATGAGGCCGCATGGACTGAGGAGTGCCCAGCTGTGGTGCTGGACTCTCCCTCCCAGGCGGGGCCAGCACAGGATCTACTAGCCAGAGGATGACCACCAAGGTCATCAAGGCAAACAGGACAGCACAGTCAGCAGGCTGCCTTCAATGCCAGCGCCAGCGAGGGGGTGCGGGGTCACCAAGATGCAGCACTCGCAATCCTAAGTTTAAGGCGCGGTGAGTACAAAAGCAACTGTTCACAGGTGATCTTCTGTTCTGCCATGTTTTGTTCATTTGTTTACTGGTGCGACCATTAATACCTCATATTGTTATGTTCATTTTCTGTGAGTGCCAATTTTATATCAATTTTGTTTTTGTCTTAATGGCCTGAGTATGCTTCTCTTGTCTTGTAGGTACAGGGCACGCCAGTATCTCATGCTGGACATGAGTGGCTCTAAACTTTATTGAACAGGCACTGAGTGGACTTTAGGTTCAATGGAATGGATCATTTCAAAATTCAGGATGGAGGTGGCACTCCTGGCATGAGGTGGAAAAAGTGCCTTAGCAGCCTAGCTGAAGAAGCATTGAATCAAGGCCTCCCTGGCGTCCCTGCCTCCCTGAAGGTTCCAGAGATCTGCCTCCACATCCTCACCATGTTCTTCCCTGGGCTCCTCTTCTGATCCACCACTGGAGTCATCATCTATGACCTGTAGAGTTGCCTGATGGTCCTCTTCCTCCAGTGGGTCCCCTTTTGCCAGATTGTGGAGAGCACAACACATTAATTGTGTTCCTCTCCACAGGTACTGTCAGAGTCAGACCTGCTGAGTTTTTCCAGATATTTTTATTTTTGTTTCAGATTTCCAGCATCCGCAGTATTTTGCTTTTATGCCCTGGAGGGTATTGTATTGCTGCCTATGAATGGTCCAGGCACACGAATCTCATCTTCAGCAGACCTACGGTCCTCTCAACCACTCTCCTTGTGGAGGCATGACTCCTATTATAATGGTGCTCTGCTTCTGTTCTTGGGTGGCGGAGGGGTGTCTTAACCCACCTTTTCAAGGGATAGCCCTTGTCACCCAGCAGCCATCCATCCAGTCGGGCTGGAGCCATACACAGCCTTGGCACCTGTGGGTATCAGAGGATGTATGCGTCAAGGGAGCTGCCAGGGTACCTTGCACAGACTTGCAGAATCTGCATCTTGTCGTTGCACACTATCTGCGCGTTCATGGAGTGGAAGCCCTTCCTGTTGACGAAGGCACCAGGCTGACCCGCTGGCGTCTTGATGGCCACATGTGTGCAATCAATCGCACTCTGGATGCGGGGGAAGCCAGCATTCGCTGCGAAGCCTCTAGCTCACTCAGCCTGGCTGGCCTCGTCCGTACGGAAATGAACAAATGTCATTACCTGCCTGATCAGGGCTTCTGTCACCAGCTTGACACAGCTGTTTGGGACACTCCACACAGATTCCCCACTGACTCCTGGAAAGAGGCATAGAGGTTGTGGGCCACTGTGACCTTCAAAGCCACTGGCATGACTCACACAGTCGGAACTGATCTCAGGCTTGATTATCTGACAAATGGAGTTCACTGTCTCCCTGTGGAGGCAAAGCCTCCTTCGGCATTGCATCTCAGACATATTGAGGTAGCTGCATCGCTGCCTGTAAACCCTGGCAGCAGGATAGTGGCATCTTCTGTAGCCCCTTTCACCTTGGACTACCTGCTGGCCCTGCGCCCCTTGTGCCTGCACCTCTTCTCCCACAGGTCCCTCCCCTGGAAGCTGCATAGGGACGCCGGGCCTCCTCCCCCTTCTGCTTCTCTCTTCCTCCTCAGAGAAAGTGCCACCAATGGAGACCACAATCCCCATTACCAGGGTAACAGAAGGCTGTCTGATACCCGGAACGATCCACATGGTATAAATCCTCCAGGGGCCTTGGAGATGCCAACAAATCCTGAAATGAAGGTTAGCAATGTAAAGACTAAAGATTGAAGGGGAAGATGGTGGCATAGTGGTATTGTCACTAGACTAGTAATCTAGGAAAATGGGGGCCTGGGCTCAAATCCCACCTCAGCAGATGGTGGGATTCTGGAGTTAAAATAAAAGCAAAATATTGCAGATGCTGGAAACCTAAAGTAAAAATTGCTGAGGAAAAACTCAGCAGGTCTGACAGCATCTGTGGAGAGTAAAACAGAGTTAACATTTCAAGTCCATATGACTGTTCATCAAGTTTTCCACAGATGCTGTTAGACCTGCTGAGTTTTTCCAGCAATTTTCGTTTTTGTTTCTGGAATTAAAAGCTTGATGAAAACCCATCTAGCTCACTAATGTCCTTTGGAAGGAAATCTGCTGTCCTTACCTGGTCTGACCTGCATGTGACTCCAGACCCACAGCGATGTGGTTGATTCTCAAATGCCTTCTGAACAAGGGCAATTAGGAATGGATAATAAATGCTGGCCCAGCCAGTGACGCCCACATCCCCTGAAAGAATAAAAAAAGCTCAAAACAGAGAAAAAGCTGTCAAGTCTCACTAAGCAAGCAGCAGCAAACTATCTCCTAAATGCTTCACTACTCACAATGGCAACACTCCAAACCCTTTTCATCCCAGCCTTGGATGACAATTCGTTAATAATGGGCTGCCCACCTGCCAGTTTTGCCCACGTGATGAGCGTGAAATTGCATGGGCAATGTAAAATCGAGTACAATTGGCTTTGTAATGGCCTTAATTGGCCCTTTAAATGTTGGCGGACATGGCTCTGACTCCTGCGCACGCCCGCCAACCTCAAAATTGCTCACATGCGCAATGAAGTTGGGATGTATGCATCTCATGCGATTTCACAAGTGTTCTGGTCAGGTGCATGCCCCACCTCGGAACGTAACATTCAGGCCTATGTTTTGAATTTTGCAAGCATGGGCTGGTGGGGAATGTACTTTGCCTGTTGCAAACAGTTGAAGGACCGTGCTGTTTGATACAATCCACCAATCGTTGGAATGTATGGCCTATATACCTGGAATCACTATTTAATTATGTCACTAAATGGCTGGGAGTTTCAGATCACCCCATCTCCATCACAGAATCACAGTGCAGAAGAGGCCCTTCGGCCCATTGAGTCTGCACCGACACGTGAGAAACACCTGACCTACCTACCTAACCCCATTTATCAGCACCTGGCCCATAGCCTTGAATGTTATGACGTGCCAAGTGCTCATCCAGGTACTTTTTAAAGGATGTGAGGCAACCCGCCTCCACCACCCTCCCAGGCAGTGCATTCCAGACCATCACCACCCTCTGCGTAAAAAAGTCAGTCAGGAATGCTGGAACGCCATTAATTTCCAGCACGTCCTTCCCTATTGTTGTGAATTAGGAAATCTGTGGAGGACCGCTCCCCATTCTCTCCTTTTCCCAGGTATTTTGTGTTTTCTTCTGCAAGGAGGGAAATACAGATCAATGAGTGAGTGTAATGGCGGGTGTGCAGCTGTGCATTTACTAAGGGTGACCAAGAGGGAGAGGTATGACATTTCATAAAGATGATGGTGAGAAGCAGTGGTGGGTGGATAGTTGGGGATGTGCATCGGAAGAGAAGAATGGGTGCACCTGTGGGTGTGAAATGTTGATATGCTGGTGTGGTCTTGACAATGTGGAGTAAGGGGATGCAGTGATGCACACAGCTTGATGTAGTTGAATGTGAAACTGTACTCACCTTTCCTTCCCTACTTAAGCCACCAAATTGCTTCCTATACTGAATCCAGGAACATAGCCCAATCTTCCTGCTGCTGACCTCCTCTGCTATCTCCAACCACACCTTCTTGATTGCAGCTGTGGGCTTCATCCTCCCATTGTTAAGGAAGAATATCGCCCACTGGGTCTTCACAGCACCCAGCAAAAAGAAAAAAAATCAAGGGAGTTATCAGTAAAGCAGGACATGGGCCCAGATTTTCGCTACTGGGTCAGGGGCACAGAGATGGAGAATTCCTGGCTCTGCAAACCTGGTCTTTAAAAATGGCAGCCTGCCATCCTGATTTTCATTCCAGGGGCAGGCTGGGTTAAGAGTCGGGCCCGCTGCCACTGGAATGAGTGAAGAGGCTGCCAGGTGCAGAAGCAGGCTGGGCGAAAAGCCTGCCTCTGTGCTCCAGCACTTTGTTAAATTTAATAAAAAAGAAATGAATAAAACAAAAACAAAAGTCCTTTAGCCTTGACCTTCACCCCTCCTCACACCCCCACACACTCCCCATGCCCCATCCATGCCAACCTATGCCACCTCATGCTCCCAACCCACCCCCATGGCCCTACATATCCCTAATGCCACCCCATCCCCCCACTCATTCCCATGGCCCTTTAAAGCCCCTGTGCCAACCCATCCACCCCACTCATTCTCGTGGACCTTTTTAGCCCCTATGCCAACTTAGTGCTAACTCATGCCAGCCCATGCCCCCACCCACCACCCTTTGCCCTTATCCCTCCATACCAACCCACTTAGTTTCCATCATGGGAAAACCTCATGAGCCATGCTGACAGAAAATAAAGTTATGTGTCCATTGATTATGTTATCATTTTAAACAAAAAAACACTCATCGAGTTAAAAAAAATCTTTCAACTAATCTATTATGAAAACAAACAGTTATATTCTCTCACTACTTGGAACTGTCAATCAAACATTTCACTTAACAGGCACGCAACTGTGATAATTTTAGTTTGTAAAATCAGCCATTGCAGAACTAATCCTATAATGATAACCCTCAAGCTGATGTCAACAGGCAGAATGGAAAATCAAGCACTGCTTTTTTTAGCTCCACACTTGTTTTTAAATTTAAAGTCCAGGAGAGTTAAACCCCTTGACAGCTTTGACCATTCCAATGAGTTTTGACAGTTCTTTGACAGCATTGACAGTCTGTTGACAACCTTGACAGTTCCAATGAGTTTATGAACTTTTCATGCACAATCATGTTTACTTTTAACAAACCCAAAGGGTGCATTACCTCTCCCAAAGAGTGTCACTGGAACATATCCAAAGGGTTATCTTCCCTCTCCCTAGCAACCATATGAATTCACCTAGTTCAGATGAGCTCTTACCTGGTCTAATCTGCACACATCAGGTTTCACACTCCTGGCAACCAAAATCCCACTTCAGTGGAAGCAGCTGATGATTTAAATGGCCAGCTGCCTCCATAAAACACACGCACGTGAACCTCGGCCTGACTCCAGTCTCACCCCCGTGAAAATAGGAGATTCTATGTTTGTGGCAGGACATCAGAATTTCGGCCATTTCCGCTAATTTGCCTCTCTGTCATGGTGAAAATCTGGCCCATGATCTTTGAGTGTTCGGCCACCATTGTGAGACTCCCTGTTTCTGCCAACTCCATTTCGCCAAATTCCATCTTTGGATTGTCCCTTTAAATACTGGAGTTGAGATCACATCATGTTAGCTGTCATCATGCCCACTGATTGGATGGCAAGCCCCAGAGTAAAATGATACATTTTTGGATTTTAGGTTTCCAGATATTATTGGAGCCCATCTGTTCCCAACTCATTTCCCAGACAATTTCGGGGCCTGTATTATCCTTGAGGTGCGGCACCCAAAATGCAGTCCTCCAGATGAGCACTGAACCAAAGTTCTATACAGCTGGGGCATCGCTTCCTCCTCTTTGAAATAAAGATCAACATTCCAGTAGGTTTTTTTTTTATTACTTTTTGCATTTCTGCACTAGTTTTAGCACTTTGTGTGCTGGGACCACCACATCCCTTTGCTATTTCACAGCTCCTAGACTCCGACCATTAGGAAAATGTTTCAATTTGTCTTTCTTGGATCCAAAGTGGATGAGTGCACATTGGATTGACTAGATCAATTGCCAGCGGAATTTTTTGATGGAGTGCACAAGCAGCCCAGAATGACATCTCACCCTCTACGGGCCTATCAGAGGGATATCAGTAGTCGGCCTCAGAAAATGTCCCCTAACTGCTGTCATCAGAATGTCCCTTTACTTTGTGCATAAGGTGGAAAGCCAGTTACCCCGAATCTGTCTCAGAATTTAACCCCTTGAAGGAACAGGAATCCTGGGCTGCTGTATTTAATCCTGAAAATTGATCGGTGATAAATATTTTGTACAATAAAATGATGCACGGTGAAATAAGGGAATCATTTTAATCACCAAAAAAAAGTGAGCTTGGGTCAGGTGAGAAAAGAAAATTTTAGAAATTTAAACACGACTCCAACTTACCTCAAACCTTCCCATCTCCATTTTAACCAGTGCAGGGGAGAGGGTGGGTGACCAGTTCACTCTTAAGAGGCAGGTGAGCCAGTATGAGGTTTTATAGAAGCTGTTTGTTCTTGTTTTAGCAAGCATTTTATTTTTAATTAATGTCAGCCAGGTTCCGTGGTTCCCTGGTTCCGAGAATCCTAGCAGGTAAAAGGAAGAGAGAAGATTGGGATCCATTTGGTAAGTACCTTTACTACACTGCTTGTGAGCCAGGAGAAGAAAGCCCAGAAAGTAAACCTGCTTCATTGTTCATGATCAGCGGTTCCATTCATGCCCCCAACCAAGCTGTTTCACTAGAACTACAAAACTGCCTGATAATGTGGAAACTGGCCACGATAAGCAGGACAAATACAATCCAACCAATTACCACCCCATCTGCCTACTCTCAATCATCAACAAAGTGATGAAGGCCTTATCGATAATGTTATCAAGGAGCACCTACTCAGCAATAACCTGTTCACTGATGCTTTGGGTGGAATTCTCCCATCCTGCCCACGGCAGGTTTTGTGGCGGGAGCGGAGAATCCAGCTGTAAGCAAAAAGTCACAACTCCACCGTTGTAAAAATAGGTTGCAATTTTCCCGATGGTGTGCTTATGATGGGTTCGTTAACCTACCAACTATTTCCACGAATGCCATTTGCATTCACTAACATGTCATGAATGCTCATTAAAACAGCTACTCGCTAGAATCTTGTGCCTTCCAATCTTGCCGCTGAGAATTTGCGATGGCCTGAAATCCATTTGCATCAATTGCAGCAAGCAATTAGGAAGGCAAATGGTGTGTTGGCCTTCATTGCAGGAGGATTTGAGTTCAGATGTAGGAATGTCTTACTGCAGTTATACAGGGTCTTGATGAGACCACACCTGGAGTATTGCATGCAGTTTTGGTCTCCCTACCTAAGAAAGGATATACTTGCCATAGGGGGAGTGCAGTGAAGATTCACTAGGCTAATACCAGGGATGGCAGGACTGTCGTACGAGGAGAGATTGGTTCAACTGGGCCTGTATTCACTAGAGTTTAGGAGAGTGAGGGGGGATCTGATTGAAACGTATAAAGTTCTAACAGGGCTAGGCAGGCTGGATGCAGGGAGGATGTTTCTCAAAGTTGGGGAGTCTAGAACCAGGGGCCACAGTCTCACAATATGGGCTAGGCTATTTAGGACTGAGATAAGGAAAAATTTCTTCACTCAGAGGGTGGTCAACCTGTGGAATTCTCTACCACAGAAGGCTGTGGAGGTCGGGTCACTGAGTATATTCAAGAAAGAAATTGATAAATTTTTGGATATTGGGGCATCAAGGGGAATGGAGAGAAAAGTGGGAATATGACGTTGAGATAGAGGATCAACCATGATCATATTGAATGGCGGAGCAGGCTCGAAGGGCCGAGTGGTCTACTCCTGAACCTAGTTTCTATATTTCTATGGGCAGGATTTTGCCCTTGATGGGGGTGCTCGGCGGGTACTGTCAGGCAGACGACCGCCACTCACAATCGGCTCCGTCCTGTGATTTCATGCAGATGGGCCAATTAAGGGCTGTCCTGCATGGATTGTGAGCGGCAATGCTGAGCGCTGTCTGTGCAGGTGGGGGAAGGAGGGAGAGCCAGGCCTAGTGCGCAGTTCGCATGTGCACGTGAAAGAGCGCTTCAATCTCCTTGAGGCACAGAGCTGCCTCAGGGAGATTGAAGCCCTTTTTAAAAAAATTTAAGAAAACATGCCCCCTCATGTGACTCTGTCACGTGAGCTGGGACATGTTTTTAATCCGAAAATAAAATTTTTATTTAATATTTATTTGCTTCAGGAAATGCAAAGACCGCTTGGCCTTTTCACCTGCCCGCCGACCGTAAGGTTGGATGGGCAGCAAAAATTTGAATTTAATTAGCTTGCTAATGGCATAAATAGGCCTTTCAATTATCGGCGGGCGCTCGGCCGACTCCGGCGCCTGCCTGCCGAATGGAATATCAAGTGAGTGCGCAATGACGTCAGGACGCACGCCCAGCGCCATTGCACATCATTTTACACTTGGGTGTGTTGGGCTCGCGCCCACACGCTGGGCGTAAAATCCTGCCCCATGTTCCTATTTGAAAAGGGGTGGCTTTTACAAGTCGGACCTCAGTTCACTGGTGGCTTCGAGGTGAGTGCAACACATATAGCCTACCTGCTATAGTGCTGCACTGGTCTTGTTGCAGTGAATACCACTCTGCTGGGGCTGTAGGGTTGTACTGGTCCTGCTTTTTGCCTACATTGCCCCGTGGACTGCCACTGTGCTGTGTTACTCACTAGCATTTCAACCGGGGCGGGCTGTGAAGTGAGGGCAGGGTTGATGAACACTAGTGGGGCAACGGGGAGGGAAGGCTGTGGAGTGGCAGTTAGGGGGAAGGGCAAACACGGGGTGGACCTTTCTGGGGTCGCCTGTAATCTCCTGTTGCCACAGAAGTGAGCAGGAGTCTGCTTAGAAAGAAAGGAGGAAGATCTCCTTGCGATGAAAGCCACTGAAAGCCAATGGCTTCATTAACACTGTTAAAGGGCTACTCAGAGCTCAGTGGCTTCACATCACAGTCACTGCATCTCAAGAGTAACACATAGGAATATAGAATTTGGGAATGCAGGCAATAGTGAGGGAGGCACAGCTGTATCATATATGGCATTCCATCAATGAAGGCCTGTCACGTGTTCACCATATTTGACACTCCTAACGAGTCAAAGGGCATCCACTCATGGACCATGAGCAACTAACTGGTCATTAATATGCCACATCAGAGATGGGAGCACAGAGCTAGCTTGGGTCACTCATCTCACTGAAATTTTAGCATCCCACGCAGGGCTCAAGATGTTATATATCTGCGATGCCATCTTGGTCACCTCGATGTGTGTGCTAGTGTCTCAGGGACAAGGCGGCATCAGCCACCATGCATGTAGGTCAGGAAAAGCTATGGACACTTACAGTTTCCATACATTTCATCCTTCTTCTTTACTTTCTTGCCCCTTGAATCATTAATATCTTTAATGTTTCCTTTCAGAGAGATGGCAAAAGCACATATGGATTCAGGGCTCAATGCTGCCTTTGTCAGAGTCTTAATGCAATGGAGGAGGCAAAGGAGGGAGAGGCAACTCTACCCACAGCTTCAACAGGAGGGATAAAAACAAAAAACTACTGCGGATGCTGGAAATCCAAAACAAAAACAAAATTACCTGGAAAAACTCAGCAGGTCTGGCAGCATCGGCGGAGAAGAAAAGAGTTGACGTTTCGAGTCCTCATGACCCTTCAACAGAACTGAGTAATATTAGGAGAGGGGTGAAATATAAGCTGGTTTAAGGTGGGGGGGTCGGAGGAGAGAAGTTGGGGGGGCGGGGGCGGTTGTAGAGACAAACAAGCAGTGATAGGAGCAGATAATCAAAAGATGTCACAGACAAAGGAACAAAGAGGTGTTGAAGGTGGTGATATTATCTAAATGAATGTGCTAATTAAGAATGGATGGCAGGACACTCAAGGTACAGCTCTAGTGGGGGTGGGGTGGAAAGGGCATTAAAGGTATAGATTTAAAAATAATGGAAATAGGTGGGAAAAGAAAAATCTATATAAATTATTGGAAAAAACAAAAGGGAGGGGGAAGAAACGGAAAGGGGGTGGGGATGGAGGAGGGAGTTCAAGATCTAAAGCTGTTGAATTCAATATTCAGTCCGCATTGGGAGCAACGAATGCAGTAGACTAAGTTAGGGGAAATGCAAGTGAAATGCTCCTTCACTTGAAAGGAGTGTTTGGGCCCTTGGACGGTGAGGAGAGAGGAAGTGAAGGGGCAGGTGTTGCATCTTCTGCGTGGGCATGGGGAGGTGCCATAGGTCGGGGTTGAGGAGTAGGGGGTGATGGAGGAGTGGACCAGGGTGTCCCGGAGGGAACGATCCCTACGGAATGCCACCACGGGGGTGAAGGGAAGATGTGTTTGGTGGTGCTGGAGTTGGCGGAAATGGCGGAGGATGATCCTTTGAATGCGGAGGCTGGTGGGGTGATAAGTGAGGACAAGGGGGACCCTATAATGTTTCTGGGAGGGAGAGGAAGTTGTGAGGGCAGATGCGCGGGAGATGGGGCGGACACGGTTGAAGGCCCTGTCAACGACCGTGGGTGGAAAACCTCAGTTAAGGAAGAAGGAGGACATGCCAGAGGAACTGTTTTTGAAGGTAGCATCATCAGAACAGATGCGACAGAGGCGAAGGAACCGAGAGAATGGGATGGAGTCCTTACAGGAAGCGGGGTGTGAGGAGCTGTAGTCGAGGTAGCTGTGGGAGTCGGTAGGCTTGTAATGGATATTGGTAGACAGACTATCACCAGAAATTGAGACAGAGAGGTCAAGGAAGGGAAGGGAAGTGTCAGAGATGGACCATGTGAAAATGAAGGAGGGGTGGAGATTGGAAGCAAAATTAATAAATTTTTCCAGGTCCCGACGAGAGCATGCCCACCTCACCCCCACTGTACCTTGTGTGTCCTGCCATCCATTCTTAATTAGCACATTCGTTTAGATAATATCACCACCTTCAACACCTCTTTGTTCCTTTGTCTGTGACATATTTTGATTATCTGCTCCTATCACTGCTTGCTTGTCCCTACAACCACCCACCCCCAGCAACTTCTCTCCCCCTACCCCCCCAACCTTAAACCAGCTTATATTTCATCCCTCTCCTAATATTACTCAGTTCTGTTGAAGGGTCATGAGGACTCGAAACGTCAACTCTTTTCTTCTCCGCCGATGCTGCCAGACCTGCTGAGTTTTTCCAGATTGTGAAAGGCAAATGGGTGTATTTGACACAACCCTTTGTGTGTACTAATTGTGACAAATTCCTTGGAGGCCTTCTCTAACTCTAATTGTTGATAAACATGACTCATATCAAACTTTGTGTAGGTGGTTCCACCTGCCAGCTTAGCAAACAGGCCTTCAATTTTTGATTTGAGGTGTCTGTCCAGTTTAGCCATTTTAATAACTGTTAATTTGTAGTCACCACAAATTCGAACGCTTTGGTCGGATTTAAGGACGGGGGCTATTGGTGCTGCCCATTCTGAGAACTGCACAGGTTGTATGACACCCAATTTCTCTAATCTGCCCAGTTCAGTGTCGACCTTTTCCTGAAGTGCATAAGGTGCTGGTCTTGCCTTCATGAATCGGGGGGGTGCCTCTGGATCCATGTGAATTCTTTGCTTGCAGCCCTTAGATCTTTCCAAGTTCATCCTTGAAGACTGAGGCATGTTTTTGTAGTAGCTCAGGTAACCCATTTGTTCTCAGCTGGAAAATTTCAGCCCATTCTAACTTAATCTCCTTTAGCAGGTTTCGTCCAAGGAGATTTGGCCCCTCGCCTGCTACCACCGTCGAGGATAGTTTTACTGATTGGCGTACGTAATGGACAGTAACTCTGCTTGTGCCTTTACTTGGATATCTTCACCCATGTAAGTTTTTAATTTGGCATCAGTTTCTTCCAAATTTAATTTATGTTCACCATAATTCAGATATTTGAAGGTGTGTTCACCAATCGCTGTAGTGGAAACTCCTGTGTCCACATCCATTCTAATAGATCTGCCATTTACCTTCGTTGTTACCTTCTCTTTTTCCAACCTTCAAATTAAATAATGAATACATATCTGAATTTGTGACTTCAGGCTCTTCCACATTGTAGATCTCATGGGTTTTTTGCTTTCGTTTGAAAATCTGCCTGATTCTTTCCTTGCACTGTCTCATTAGGTGTCCGTTTCGATGACAATAAAAACATCGGATTTTTTAAAACTGACAATCATTATCGCTTCCACCTCTGTTGCAATCATTTCTTGTTTTCGCTGCTAAGTCATTTATTTCTATTTGTCTGCTAGCTGTAGCTGCTTCCCACTTCTCAGCAGAGTCTTGCATTTTTGCGCCTTTTTTGGCTGGGTCTTCCTGCCCACCATGGAGGACGGCGCCATTTTGTGCTCCTTGTATGGTTTTCGAATCCCTTACTGCACTTTCCATGACCAGTGCTATCTCTAGCGCCTTCTTAAAATCCAAATTTGTTTCAGACAGCAACCTCTTCTGGATCATGTCCTCATTCACACTGCACACAAAACGATCTCTGAGCATATCATTTAAAGATGTACCAAACTCGCAATGTTCTGTTAACTGTTTCAAACTTGCCACATAACAAGCAACTGCCTCCCCCGGGGCTCTATTTCTTGAGTTAAATTTGAAGTGTTGCATCGTTATTGACAGCTTGGGCTGGTAATGACCCTTCACGAAGCCCACCAATTCATCAAAACGTTTCAAATTTGGAGCACTGGGTGCTGTCAAACTTCAAATTAATCCATAGGCTTTACTCCCACGTATAGATAAGAGGGTCGCTCGCCTTTTCCCTTCCCCTGCAATGTTGTTCACTTGGAAAAAGAACTCGAGGCATTCAGTATAATGAGATCAATCGGCCGTGGCTGGATCGAAAGGATCAATTCTTCTGAATTGCGGCATTCTGTGATGGGATTACTTCGATGATTAGGATGGAAATTCTACTTGCAATTACCATGTGAGGTACGCACGGTAATTGTTTCTCTTGATTTCTTTCGTTAACTTGTTTTATTCTCGAAGCCAGTTTATTGTATCTTCGCTTTTTCCTCCCTATTTTCTTGCATCTTCTTACCGCCAATTTGTTGGATCCTCATCACCAGTTTGTTGGGACTTGTGGATCCGGGCTGCACACTTGTTTTGGGATGGCCGAGTTGGTAGAATAGACAGAGTTAATCACAGACGGTTCTTAAGTGGAACACATTCTGCTTATTTACAAAGGTACTCAGCAGCTACACGTGTGCTTTCAACTCAAACCCTATCTCCATACTTCCCAGTACCAACTCAGCCTACTGACTACAGAGGCAGCCTGCACTACTCCTCTATTGGTTACATAAGATCATGTGATCTTCCTTTATAACATCCTTCTTAAAAGTATACTACACATTTCATAAAACCATAATTACCACAAAGAAATAATTTAATCACCTCCCCTTCATATTCCAGGTATTGTCATCACTGAATCCCCCACCATCACCGCTGACCAGAAATATAACACGGCCAGTTACATAAATGCTGTGGCTACAAGAGCAGGCCACAGATTGAGAGTTCTGCCAAAAATGACTCACCTTCTGATTCCCCAAAAACTGCCAACCATCTACCAAGGCACAGGTCAGGAATGTGATGGAATACTCTCCCCTTACCTGGATGAATGCAGCTCTCACAATATCGAGAAGCTCAATATCATTCAGGACAAAACAGCTCCCTTGACTTACACCCCATCCACTTAAATGTTCACTCCCTCCACCTCTAGCACTCTGTGGCTGCAGTGTGGACCATGTACAAAATGCACTGCAGCAACTCAACAAGGTTCTTTCGACAGAACATCCCAAACCCACAACCTCTACCACTTGGAAGGACAAGGGCCACAGACACATGGAAACAACACCACTACCTGCAGGTTTCCTGCAAGTCACACACCATCCTGACTTGAAAATAAATTGCCATTCCTTCATCATTGCTTCGTCAAAATTCCAGAACTCCCTCCCTAACAACACTGTGGGTGTATCTACACCATCCGGGCTGCAGCAATTCAAGAAGATGGCTCACCACCACTTATAGGGAAATACAATAAATGTTGGCCTTGTCAATGACATCCAACCCCCTAAATGAATTTTTAAAAAGTATTTTACTCACAATCTTTTAATTTCTGAGTAGTTTCTCATTAAAAAACTCAAGAAACAAAAACATTTTCACATCATGCGTTTGTCACTGGACAAAACAGTACAAGTAAACCTAATCGAATGATGGATACTTGTCAGTGAGTTACAATGTTTTCAACCATTAGCAATGCAGGTACTGTCAAGGGTGTTACCTTCTAGTGCCTGTTATTTCACATTAGTAAGACTCATGACTGAAGCCCCAGTCACCTGACTCACAGGAAGACATTTTAAGAAGACAGACACAAGGCAGAGGCTAATGCTCTTTGTGTACAATCCCAAAATTACGCACAGCAATCTGTCAGTTAAATACTTCACAGTTTTTATGAAATGGCTACAGTTTCCTATGATCTCCAGGAGTGGTTAAAAGTTCCAAGACTAGAGCAGTAATAGGTGATGTTGTTAGATGCCACAATATTGTCACCAGCAGAAAGTAATTGCAGTCAGCTTCGAGAAAACTCCACTTACAGCATACATTAGCACATCTCCAATAGATCTGAATATTAGGTTTAGCCATTCAAAATGATAGGGCTCTTTTCATGATATTCCTTTAATTATTTCAATTTGGTGGAGAATGAATGGAACATAATCTCTTTTCATGGATCACTTCCACTCCATGAAAGATAAAACTTCCTACTGGTATACTTAGAACATAATTTATAATCTTACAAATTAAAATGACATTTTAAAATACAGAAGGAAATACATTGTTTTGGGTAGCAGTAACTGAATACCTTGGTTCAGTAATTGAATATTCTGCTGAGCGCTGTGATAATTAATTGCATATTCAGCTAGATAAAGCCATAGCACAGGTTCTTGGTTTAAAAATGCGTTCAGCATCTCATGCTTATTGACATATTTATTATTCCCATCAGGCATGCACGATGCAATACTTCAACTGAAAAACAAAACCAACACATCTCCATGCTTATTTATTCCACCATTAAAGCCATGGCTTTCTAAAGAACAAGTGGTGAAGAACCAGAAGAAATATACACTCGTACAATTGCCAAACCAGCTGGTTTGATAATATGATAATCAATCATCAATATTTATGCCATGTAAAATGATTGTTTCTCAATAATAGTTTAATCTAAACAATAAATTTGTTTTCACAGAGCTCTGTTTGACAAGTTAAGACTTTACGAAGCATTAAATCAAGCTGATGGCTGACTTCTACAGCACTCCTGTAATTTGATTGAATTAGGTTTTGCTGAAAAGTGCCTCAGCTTATTTTATCACCACTGACATTTGCAGCAAACCTTAAAATAAATCCCCTGCCAGATACTCAAAAATAAATGGGCCAACTTTTGTATTTTTTTCTTTAAACTGAGTTCAATGCATTAGTCTGACATGCATTATCTGCTGCCCACGTGACACATTTTATGCCGCCTTTTGCATTTAATCAGATAACCAGTGGGCAATTTAAGCGTGCAATGCAATAGGAAGCTCTCATTGACTCAGCTCACAGTGTAAAATGTGAGCTCCAGTCATAAGACAGGTCTTCAATGCTCTAGGATTACACAGTACAATTTTCTTTTTAACTGTTGTAATATAATTTTCAGCACTTTAAGAATGAGTACAAATGTAACACCACAGGATGTCTAAATCCTTTTGCCATTCTCTCTAACTGAAATTTTTTGGGGGCAGTCAAGCGGACTAATTGAAAACAAAAGGTGAGCTAAAAGAGCCCAAAGTAAATAAATCTTCGGGAACAGGTGGTAAATACCCCCAGAGCTGAATTTTCTGGCTGACGCGCGGGTGGCGGAGCCCACACGTCAGTGCTTAAAATGTCACGCGCTAACGTCGCGCGATATTTAGGTGGGCGGGCGCGCTATACAGCGCGACGCGTGCCTGCCATTAATTAAAGGCCTTGTTAAGGCCCTTAACTCGGCAATTGATGCCAATTTTGAGGGGCCCGTGCGAACTTCGGTTCGGCGCACGGGCCCAACAGGCAGGCGGGTAAGTGGGCTCAGAGGAGTTGTTCATGTTTTTTCTGTAGTATTTAATGCAGAAAGTGTTTTAAACTTGCCTGTGTGATTGTTACCAGTTCAGATCGATTTCCAATAGCTTTCTCTATACTATGAAGCTTCAGCTCACCAGTGTGCAGACAGTAATCTTTATCGGGACTGCAGCTTTCCGGAGGCCTCCATTTAGCCTGAGTATGGGTTCTGACATCTCCACTGGAGGCAGCTTCTCTGAGGGGGAAGGGAGGGATAGAATAAGGAGGAGGCCAGGAGTGGACAATCAGCCTCCAGGGGAGCCACCTTTGGGAGGACAGGCGCAGGCACAAGGGACGCAGGGCCAAGAGGTTGTCCAAGGTGCAAGGGGCCACAGAAGGCGCCACTATCCTGCTGCCAGGGTACACAGGCAGAGAAGCAGCTATGTCAATATGACTGAGGTGCAGTGCCGAAGGAGGCTCCGTCTGTCAAGGGAAACAGTGAACTACATCTGTCAGATGATTGGCCCTGAGATCTCCCCTAACTGTGTGGGTGGACACCCCATACCAGCGGCTCTCAAGGTCACAGTTGTCCTCCACTTCTATGCATCTGGCTCCTTCCAGGGCTCGGTGGGTGATCTTTGTGGTGTCTCCCAATCAGCTGTCCACACTTGTGTCAAGCAGGTTACAGACGCTCTGTTCAGACGGGCACTAACTTTCATCCACTTCCGCTGCGACCAGGCAAGTCAGGCACAGCGAGCCAGAGACTTCGCGGCCATTGCTGGCTTCCCCCACATCCAGGGTGCAATAGACGCACACAAGTGGCCATCAAGGCGCCAGCAGGTGAGCCCGGTGCCTTCGTCAACAGGAATGGATTCCACTCCATGAACATGCAGATAGTGTGTGACCACAGGATGCAGATTCTGTGCAAGGTACCCAGGCAGCTCCCACGACGCCTACATCCTCAGACACGCCCAGGTGCCGGGGCTCTTCAGTGCTTCGGCTCGGCTTGATGGATGGCTGCTGGGTGAAAAGGGCTATCCCCTGCGAAGGTGGCTCATGACACCTCTCCGCCATCCAAGAACAGAAGCTGAGCAGCGGTACAATAGGAGCCACGGCACCACAAGGGCTGTGGTGGAGAGAGCCATTGGTCTTCTCAAGATGCACTCCCATTGCCTGGACCGCTCAGCGGGTGCACTCCAGTACCCCCCAGATCGCTTCTCTGTGATAGTGGTAGCATGCTGCGCTCTGCACAATCTTGCGCTGGAAAGGGGGGATGCAGTTGATGATGAAGATCTTGATGCAGTGGATGAGGCTGCACATGATGAATCCAGCAGTGGCTCAGAGGATGAGGAAGCACAGGGCAATGATGAGGGGCAGCACGCCGACCCACTACTACACCAATGAGGCAGGGACACCCGGGACAATTTAATCCTACAAACCTTCAGCTTGCACCACGCACTTGGATTAGCAGGAAGTGCCACACATGGCACTTAGGTGCTACATCTTCCACCTCATCAGCTGCAACTAAGGGCTTAGTACATAAACATCAATGTCCACTCAAACACTCATGATATGTCTGTGAAACATATAAATGCAGCACAAAGGAAACACCCTCAGCCATGGTCAGAAAAGTGGACTTTATTCAGTCCAAAATAAAACACAAATGTCGCTCAGACGTACATAGCTATTTTTTCCCTAATCTAGGGCCAACACAAAATCACCAGTGACATACCCGTGGAGTGCCTAATGTGCCTTATGCTTTCGTTTACGGGTGCTATATCTAGGTGCTGCCTCATCTCTCGGAGTGGCTTGTGAGACAGCCTGCTGACTCTGCTGTCCTGTTGACGTCGATGACCTTGGTGGGCATCCTCTGGCCCGTGAAGCCTGCGATGGCCCCACCTGGGAGGGAGTGGCCAGTTCCAGAACTGGCACCTCCCCAGTTGTCGCAGCCTCAACAGATGCAACGTTGACTGGCAGAGGGGCGGAGGAGCTGCTGCCCTCATCCGGAGCGCCCTGAGAGGAGCTCGCAGCAACGATAGGCAGCTGCTGCGCTGACGTGAGGTCACATTGGACCTCCCTGCTCACCGCAGATGGGTGGGCACCGAGCAGCGAAACTTGGTGCCCAGAACATCTCCCACATTGCGAATGACCACCTGTGGCCATTAGCGCTGTGAGGGCTTGCAGGTCAGAGCGTAACCCAATCAGAAGAGTCTCAATCCGACTGAGGCCCCTCTCCATAAGAGTCGCCAATTTCTCAGTGGAGGGAGTCTGTAGCTCTGTCCTGAGGCTCATGCCTTCACTGACACTCTGCCTGGACTCCTCCGCCACAGAGACCAACTGAAGCACACCCTCATGTAACCCTGCCAGATGCACCTGCGCATCCTGCCGCTTGTCCTGCAGCTGCTGCATGGCGGACATCTCCAGAGGCACATCATCACTGCCTGACTCAGCATGTGCCTGGTCCCCTGCAGTCCTCCGGCTGCTGGCACCATTGGCACTCTCTGTCCGTGCCATCTTCTCCAGCGATTGTGAAGTGCCCTCTCCACTGTGCCCCAGGACACTAGCCAACGTTATATTCCCCACCGAAGTGTTTGTCGCTGCGCTGGTGCCTGGTTGGCTGAAATGATGTGCCACAAGTTGCAAGTCTTGGCCCTCCGGTGTGGAGGGGGTCTCCGGACATGTTGGGGGCGGCCATGCGGTGGTGATGCTGAAATTAACAACAAGGACAGTGCATCAGTTAGCGTTCAGTCAGTAACACCTTTCATCTCTTTCCCCCCCAGCCTCATAAATCGCTCACCCTTCAAGAACCTAAGGAGACAAACGTTGGTGGGTGGTAAATAGTCAAGAGGAGGCCCAAACATTACACGCGCATGCAGACAGGCTGGTCAGATGGCCTAAGGAATGCCACATGGAATGTTATGTGGATAAGTGTGAGGTTAAGCACTTGGGCAAGACAAGCAAGGTATGGGAATACATGAGAAATGGTAGGACTGTGTGAAGTCACGACGATTACAGGGACCTTGCTGGGCAGACCCATTAAGGTAGCAGAACAGGAACATAAGGCGTTTAACAAGGTTGAAGCCAGATGTGCCTTTATTAGCCGAGGAATAGAATGTAGGAAAAGGGAGGTCATGTTGCAAGTGCAGAAAACGCTGTCGAGGCCACAGCTACACTTCTGCGTTCAGTTGTGACCTGCGCTTCATGGGAGGAATGGCATTGGAGTGGAGAGAGTGCAGAGGTTCCTGACCTGGATGCATGCTGGCCTGGAGAGTTGGAGTTATGAGGAAACATTGCAAACACTTGCGACATTTGCCGTGGAGCACAGGAGATTGACAGGTCACATTATTGACCTTCATACCATTATGAGGGCCATAGAACGGGTGGACACAAGGAAACATTTCCCCTTGGTGCAGGGATGACTAATGTGGTGGCATTTATTTAAGTTCAGTGCCATGAGGTTGACAGGTGAGGTGCTGAGCACCTTTTGGACAGAGTAATGTGGGACGCAGTGGCTGAAAGGGTGGTGGAGGTACAAACCCTCCTGAGATGCAAAACGTCTTTGGATGTGCAGCAGCGATGCCATGGCATGTTAGGCCATGGGGATAGTGGTCACAAATGGGATAAGGCGACTTTAGAAGCTGCTAGAGACGCGCATCCTCAAGGGGCCGAGGGACCTTTGTGTATGACCCACACGTCTGACTGTATCAGTCTGTGAATGAGCAGTGTTGCTGCATTAACAATTGCAGCAATTATCAGTGCTTTGGATGGTGGGGAGACAGAGTGGATGAGACGGTGGGCCTCAGATACCTAGCCGCTGCACCCCAGCCTCACGGCACCTGCCAACCTGGCCGCCTGCTTCCTCCCCAGCTCCATGGCCTGCTCCTCAAAGGTGGTGAGGCGCTGGAGCATGGCGTGCCCTCCACCAGTCCGCTGGCGCTCCCTCATTTTGTGGTCTGTTTTTGCCTGCAGAACATAGAAGAGCATTTATTGGGGCTAATCGCTCATGTACTCTGCACGCGCACGCCGCATCCCAACCACAGTGGCCCGTCTGAGGCCTCCAGCGGCTCCTGTTGACACTACTGGCGATAAGTCCCCATAAGATAGTACGGCTGGTCCCAACCCCCTCCCCCAACGGCCACCTTGGACACATTTGGCATCCATCACTTTGAATAACACACGGGTCTTAGCGCCCATGGCAAGGAGGCGCAACTAGGTGCGGCACCAAGGCCAGCAGATGGAACTTGGCCATGACACCTTGAGGCTCCCCTTCCACCATCTCATCACCATCAGTGAGACATGTGTTGGAGTTCTTGCGTATGTGTCTAGCGGCCTCCCCTGCAGGTTGCCCCCAGACTACTCAAATGCAACAAATGCCAACATATGCTACAGGGAGAACCCATCTTCAGCTCAACCACTAAGGCTGATGTAAGCATGGTCACTCTCTGTTTGCCCACCCAGCGTGCGCCAAATGCTCAATGCAGTAACGACACTGAGACTTGGGGGGTGGGGTCCTCAAAGGCTAAGGCTACCTGCTGGGTTAAATGACCAAGGCTGACATGGTACTCACCCTTCCAGAGCGCAGCAAATCATTGAAGCGCTTGCGGCACTGGGTGCCTGTGCGCTGCACATCGTCATGGGTGCTTACAGCCACCGCCACCTCCTGCCATGCCCGCCTGTTGACGTGGGGGGGCCTCCTCCTCCCATCCTCTGGATCTCTGGATACAAAATATCCTAATGGTTGGACACCTCTTGGAGGAGGACAGCAAGGCAGGCATCTGAGAATCGAGGGGCACAGTGGCCCCCCGCTGGCCTATCCTGCAGCCGGCCCCCCTCCCCCTCCTCTGCCCTCAAACCACCATGTCCTTCCCTATGAGTGGCCATTATGAACAGCCTAAAGGAGACTGCCTGGCCACTCTTTATACAGACTGCCGGTTCCCCATTGGAACCGGCGGTCTGAACATGTCCACCGCCGATTCGATTTTCCTGTTGTCCACAGGAGTCACAAACCCGCTGGGCGGGCCTTAATTGGCCCACCCGCGCAAAATGGTGGCGCAGCCTGTTTCGGCGGCGATCGGCTGCCCGGCCACCCGTCAAGGGCAAAATTCAGCCCCCAGAGTTTTGAGGAAGCCTCAAAAAATGAAGAAGCTACTGGAACCTACCAGCTAGGGTAGGTTGGCCTCAATATTGATGGCACCAGTGAGCCAGTACAAACTGGCCACAGAGACTATTTACATGAGGCCAGCAAGCTGCAGGCATCTGCTGGGCATCCTAGGCAGCTCACTGAGGCAGGTGATTTCAATTTTTGTCCTTAGGTAGTTGTGACAGTGGTCGGGAGGTTATCAGGAGGGAGAGAGCCAACCAGGAGGGAGCTAACAGGAAGTAAGTAAAAGGGAACGGGGAGGTGGGCAATTGTGTGGGTGTTGAGCAGGGTCAAGTAACAGTCTTTAGCACTGCTGGAACCAACACGAGTATTCCTATGTCTCCCAGCCACCATAACTGGTTTTCAGTAGTCCGTTTAATGAGCTCTGGTTAGCCTGCATGTGGGCCTGGTTTTCCCTGATGCAGCCAGTTGCATTCTGAGCAGCCCAATTTTATAAAGGGGACCTCTAACAGTTTTGCGTACCCAAAGGGATTACACCAATTTCAGTTGGGCCTCCAGGAGGTTTCTTCTTCTGTCTTTATCAATATGGCAGGCTGAGCACTTCTGGGGTGTAATGAGGGTCCTCACCCTGTCCATCCTAATGGGTGCTTGGGTTCCCACGTTATGCCTGATGAACAGGCACAGTGTCATCAGATTTCTATACCAGTGACATGAGCACTTGTTCAAAAATGAGTTGATCAAAGGAAATGGGGGTTATTTTGGTAAAGGGTGAAAGCAGGTGCTAAATGAGTGTTGTGCTAACAAGACACATCATCTTGAAAGTCTGGTTTTAGCTTGAAATTTTGGGCCTAATTTTGCTGCTTATCACAATTTGAACTTGCCTGGTTGTGCTAAAACAGACACTTGCAGGAAACTCAAGTGCCAATTGGATATTTGTGAAGCACTCCATGTGACTGTGGAATGCTGTGGCTCACACGCTGCCACACCTTTCAGAATGGCTCAGGGATCAAGGGAGGGGGCATATTGGTTCTCAGGTCTGTCACTGAAATGTACAGGGGAGGAGGAGTGTCCTGTACCCACAGTGGGGAAGGAGCCCCCCTTGGTCTCTTGTCTCTCTCTCCTTCAGCAGGTGGTGCTGCTCTGCCGGCTCTCATATCCTCTTATTCCTGCAGATTAAGGGAGGCCTCTGATGCTGATTTCATTTCTTTGCTCTCTTTGTGGTGACATTCACAGAGTATATGCAGGATAATTGTCGATGGATTATTGGTGAAGTCTTGCCAAAGTGCCCCAGAAGGTCTGCTGTTGCATTTAAAAAGTCCTCTTTAAACTTCCTGCAGGAAAGGAACAGTGAGTGATATAGTTTTACGTCGACTATAAATCCTCAATGACTTGTTTGTTCCCACCTAGCTGGTCACGGCTAAGAGAGGGAATTAGGTCAAGCACTTTCCGCCAAAATGCTATGTAGCCTTATTAATGAGTGCTAGCAGGCGATGTAAGTGTCAATCATCCCCTAATGACTCTAGGTGGCCAGTTCTAGTGCAAGTCTCAACTCCTTCATCTAGCTGGTGTCTTGCACTAAACCAAAGCTAAACCGGGATTTCAGTTTAAGACCCTAGCTCAGAGGCTCCTTAGCACCCAAAGGTCAGAATTTTCTGTCCCCACTGGTGTTGGGCATCATGGCGAGTGTGAGTGGACAATATGGTGGGAAGGCCAAAAATCGGTTTTGCACCGCCATCATGAAGCCAGTTTGCGATTATCTACTTCTCCCAGCAATGGCAGGCCTCCCTTCCTGCCACCGCGTGTCAAGAACATCACTTTAAAACATTTGCATCTAATTATAAGCCCTGGTCACCAGAATCATCCTCCACATCAAATTTACCGCACACGTCGGCAGGAAAACACGCCAGACCAGAATATGTCTTGACAAGGGCAAAAGTCGGGACTTACCGTTAGGGCCTTGCTCACATCACGGACATCCAAGGAGCAGAAGATACTGGAGCCCTACAGCTACCACAGCCTGGAGGAACACGTGTATCTCATGCTGGGTTGATTAATATGGACATGACTCCGCCACGAAGCAGCTCACGGAAGGTGGAAGGTCACCGTTGATGTCTGGGGTCCACTTCGGGACATCAGTGTCTCGGCCATGGTCTGCAACAGATGATCATTGAGGAGGTGGAGAAGAAAGTGTAACTTTGACTGGGGGAGGAAGGTGTACCGAGGTGGGGGTGAGTTTGGGAAGGGGGAACGATGTTGTCGGGGGTGGAATAAGGTTGGGAAGAGGGGGATGATGGTGTCGGGGGTGGGGTGAAGTTGGGAGGGGGTGGACGATGGTGTCGGGGGTGGGGTGAGGTTGGGAAGGGGGGATGAAGGGGTCCAGGGTGAGTGAGGTTGGAAAGGGGGGAAAGATGGTGTCGGGGGTGAGGTGAGGTTGGGAGGGCAGAGGGAGTACGGGGGAAGAAGGGTGTAACAGGAGAATGCGGCAATGAGGAGGGAGATGCAAGGAGAGAAGAAGGTGTAAGGGAAGGAGTTCAGAGGGGTAGGAGTTCGGGGGGTGGGTTGACTTCGAGCAGAGGAAGGAGTTTGGAGGGAGTGGACCGGGGGGCAGGAAGGAGATCGGAGTGCAGGAAGGAGTCCAGGAGAAGAAAGGACTCTGTGGGGAGGAGGGAGGTCAGAGCAGGGAAGGAGTCTGGGGGAAGGGGGGTAGTTTGAGAGAGGACAGAGTGAGCCAGTCAGGTGGGAGGGTGAGGGTCCAATGGTAGTGTTGAAGGGACAGTGAGGGTGGTTGGTGGGGACTCGGAGGCAGACACAGGCCCTGGGGGTGAGAAGGAGGAGATTGGGCAGGTCAATTTGGATGGGGGTGGGATTCTCGGGAAGATAGGGAACGTGCACGTTCAACTGGGCATCCTTAGAAAAAAAGGACTCTGTCTGGTAGGTGACAGTGCAGGGTGGGGTGGAAGGTAATGCCATGGGGATCAACAGTGATGGTGAAAGGACATGGGTGACTGGGGTAGAGGGAAGGACGGGAGAGCTGAAAACATACTTAACAACCACCATGTTTCTAAAATCAAAAGTAAGCGGAGCCTCGTGTTGGGCAGGCACAGGTGCTGCATGGGAGTGTGATCAGTGGCTGGGCGGAGATGCAGCTCAGCTCAGATTGACAACTGAAAGTGAACCCCAGCAGACAGCATTCAAAATGCTCAGGATATTGAGATGGGTGTGATGGAGGAAGGCTCCGCATGTGTTTGGGAGAATATTTGCACAAGGCTCCGAAAGGCCCTGCCCCAAACACACATACTTCTTCCTCCAGAATCACTTGTGGGTCGGTTGTGTGCAGCTGAACTGCTAGTGGGGGCAATGAGGCGGAGGACTTGCGAAGCCTGTCAGTGAAGCTGAAAGATACCATTACATATTATTCAGTGAAAGTGAATATATTTTCAGGTTATAAAGTGACAAAATGTGTTCACCCGTGCAACCACTTGTGATCAGAAATTTTTAACTTTTCTAGGTCTTTCACTTCTTCTTGGTGCTGCCCTGACATCCACAGCAGGGGTGGAAACAGCCTGTGCAATGGTTGGCCCTATTGCCTCTGATGACTTTGGCGTGTATCCTCTGGAGAGCCAAGGCCTTGGGGGCCCCGGCTTGCTTTGGCTGTCCTCCTGTGGGCCAGCTGCTCCCTCTGTGATGACAGAGGACGAGGTTGAGGGGATCACAGACAAAGGGGACTCGGAGGGAGAGGGCAGCCTCTAAGATTCCTGAATGGATGACCCAGGGGTATCCAGCTGCTGCTCCTCCTTCCTTCGGGTGTCCGGGAGCCCCAGCCTGACTCCTTGAGAGGAAAGAGCACCTGGAGGAACGTTGAGGTGCCCCGTTTCCCCCATGCGTTGCCACCTGCATGAACTCTTCCAAAGCTACCGCGATGGAGTGCAGGTCTGCACACACCTCCATGTTCTGCTGGACCAGGGTCTCCATGGCATCCGCCATCCTCCCCATGGAGACCTCTATACGCGCACATGTGGGCACCACTTCATCAGAGAGCAGGCAGATGCAGTCCTCCAACTCGTGAGGCACTCTGTTGAGGGCTTTCAACAGCTCTGCCTGATGTTCCCTCGCCTTTTGCTGACTCTTCACAATGAGTTGGAAGGCCGAATCCAGAGGTTCGTGATCTGACTTGGACCTCACAGATGCCTCTTCCCCAGCAGTCCTCCGAGTGCTGCGGAGCTCGGCTGAACCTGCTTCCTCCTGCTGCAGACGTGTGTCCGTTCGGTGACCACCAGATTTTGAACCCAAGCCTGCTCTACATTTAGGTGTGTGTCTCTGCACTGGTGCAGAGTGTGGGTAAGCGCGGTGACAGATCTTCCAGGCTGCTTATTTCTAGCTCTTCAATAGATGCGTTGTCCTGTTCAATGGAGATGAGGACCTGGATGGAGCTGAGGGATTGGGATAATTAGTGCATGGCAGCAGGGTCAAAAGCAGGAGAGAGAGCACTCACAGTTGCATTGAGAAAGGGATGATGTGGTGCAGGATCCTCACGTGGGTGTTGGATGCCGACTTCAACGTCGCCTTAGGCACAATCCATGTCCTCACTGGTCAGCGCGATGGCACGCTCCTCAAAGTAAGCGAGGGGTCTAATGTGAGCCACTCCACCCCAGGTCTGGGACCTCTCCCTGCTGATATGAGCAGGCTTCTCCTCCATGAAAACAGATGGAGAGAGTGTGACCAGGAAACATGGCACTGCATGGAATGTTTGTGTGGTGAGCGGAGCCTTGGATGGGATGAGGACGCGAGTTCCAGAGCCTGGGGGAGATGTGAGTTTGTGGTGTTGCCTCTTGAGGTGTGAAATCCATGTGGATGTGTGATGGGTTTGTGAGTGTGTGAGTTGAGAGTGATGAGAGGAGTGACTTACCCTGGTGGAACGGAGGGGATCATTCATCTGTTTTCTGCATTGGGTGGCTGTCCTCTTTTGGCACTGTCCACTGCTGCCACCGCCTCCCATGCTAGATTAGTGACCTTGTTTGCTGGTATTAGCCCAGAGCCAGGGTAGAGGACTTCACAGGGGGCCTCCGCTGCATCCAGCAGGCGCTCAACGGAGGCGTCACTAAATCTGGGGACTGCATGTTTCCTCCCTTTGGCAGCCATCAGTTCTCAGCAGCTTCCTATCCCTTGAAGAGTGCTAGCTCTTTGCAGTGACGCCCTTTAAATATGGTGCCTGGTTTATTGAAGGCCTGAGGTAACAATGGGGTGAGCAAATCAGACACCGCCCCGCCAGTATTGTGGTCATTTTGACAAATGGACCACAGGAGTCTCAGGTACAGATCACGATCATTTATTCGAGCAATTGCAAGGAGAGAACCATCTCAAGGCAGCTTGAGATAGCACTCTGCTAAATTACAAGTGTTCAACATACTTATACATTATTGGTCATGTACATGAACAGTTTCAAGATTCTGATCTCGTCAACATATAGGTTTACATTAAACAGACATCTCTGGTAACAGGTACATGCATCGTATGTCCCTATTTTTCACCCAGGCAGAGACCTTCCCTCCTACCTAAACTAGGACCGTTCTTCCTGTTCTTCCCCTATCTGTTGAAGAGCACACTTAATCTTAGCTGTTATTGCCATCCTCTGACTCCAGTCTGGCTCCCAAGGCCTTTCTGCTGTTTGCAGGCCCTAAGGTTGTGCAAGGTTCATCTGGTAACCTTTAACTGTTAATATGCTTGGTAGCACTGGCTGCCTGAAGATTTTAAGTAATTCATTCCCTTTCAATAAATTCTCCCTTACCATAAATTCTTACTTTCTTCCCCCTAACACCAGCAACCAGGCGTGCTTCCCAGGAATGCATAATTAATAAGGTGGGAATGGGACGATAAGGTGTGAAAAACTGCCATTGAGCCTGGTGGGTAAAACATCCTTTTTCCTGCCCGCTACTGCATTTATTGCAAATCTGGGATGATCCCGCCCAAAGTACCCAGGGAAAACCACTCCCGGCATCTTTAAATTAGAAACATGCCAATTGTGGTGACCGTATTTATCCTGTCACTGCATGTTACTGGTATTCCACACTGTTTGTGTGAATTATTCAGACATTACTTAGTAGTGTTGGTGTGCCTAATAGATTTGCCATTGATGTACTCAAAAACGTTTCTTTAATAATGTTTTTGACTTTATGACAATCTTCAGGTAATTCACTTTAAGTTCACCTGTTTTAGAAGAGGGCACTAATCTGAGTCTGTAAGTAATGTAATTTTAAAAGTCAGTGGCTGGATAGCATTTAGTTACTAATGCTGAAAGTCACTTATCTCTTAGCTTTCCTGCTACAAGAAAAATCCATTATGATTTGCATAGTTACCCTACAGTTGAACATCTTCTCAAAGGAACATAGAGTATAAAAGTTCAGGGAATGCAGGGAACATTAAATAAGTCAAAAAGCATAGGCTGGTGTTACAGGCTGCTGAGATATGTAGGGTAATTTCCCCTTTCTTTGCACCTCTCGGCTGACCGCAACAAAATGTATTTTAGAGAAAAGGCCCCTTGAATGCCGTGACTTTTAAGAACAGGGGAAAAACAGACTTTTTTGTAAGTTTAAATTAAAAGAAAAGATTAAGGTTTATTTTTTGACAACATCCGAAATGTAATCACAACAAACATCCAATCCTCATACACACAAGAAAAGGTGATTTCTAAGGATGAAGCATGTGCTTAGAATACTTAAAGGTTCAAAAAAATGTCACTTCCATTGTGAGCCCTCAAGGTGATACTTGAAATGTTGCAGGACTAAAGGATCCTCTCTTGGTTCATTAAAGGCAATGGGGATAGGAAGACTTTAGCTTTTCCATTCGAGGTTGTGATCAAGTTCCTATCGTAAAGACATATTTCTGCAGGTAAAACAAATTAGCCCCAATCCTGTGCCTGAGGTGACTTTTCAAGGCAGAGGTCTTCATTTTTCTGGGTGAGATGGTATCCCTCTGTGGTCTTTGTCCAGACTGACTCATTGGGCTGCCCTTGTGGATTAATAAGGTATTTCCTATAATGAACCAGTGTCTGACATGTGGCGAGAGTATTGATGTTTCCATTGTCCATACAAAGGGTTGATGGATAAGTAATTTGTCACACAATGGAGGATGTTTGATATCCCATCTACATCCCAGTTATGAATAGCCTCTGAATCTTTTTAATTGTAATTTCATCTGGGACTGGCAAGTTTAACAGCTATGGTTATTTTAAGTCTCTTCAACTGAAATGGAGATGGGTGGTCATCAACAACTGGGAAGGTCATTCACGTTTTAAGTAACTTTCCAGAGATATGCTCGGACATGCCTTTCCCTGTGTCTGTCCCAAACACACAAGAAGTCTTCTGACCCCCAGAACTCAATTTTGGGTCAAGGTAAATTGTCCTTTCATTCTGTTCACTTTAAAATTAGAGTGTTGATTTTTTATATGTCTGCAGACATATAACATAGGTGTAACACTAGAAATTACCAATATTTATGAATTCATGTTTTATCTGCTGTTTTAGGTGAATTACCAATATTTCTGAATTAATGCTTTTGTTTTTTGTTTTTTATTTCGTTGTGTGGAAAGGTTTTAGCTGAGGGCTGGGGGTTGTCTGATTTCCCAAAAGTATGCTGCTTGAGTCCATCGTATTTTTAACCAGAACTATTTATTTACGGCAAGTACTTACACATTTGAACCTCCACATGAGATAAGAGCTGCGCTTTTCAAGATCTCACTTACTTCTCAGTCATCTAACATCATTATTACATCAGTATCATATATGCTTCTGATGTGAACCCTTTGCTCTAGGTCTCTCCTCAAGTCTTTATCCCCATCATATTTACATCCTCCTACATCTCCCCGCAAAATCTCAGGCTTTGCAGGGTTAGTCTCTAAGGTGTCTTGACCAATTCCCGATATTGTTCTGATCTCCTTTTGAGGTTAACAATTTTCAATATTCTTTCTTTTGCTGTGAGTGTTCTTCTCCTGGGTGGCTGTAGAGCTTGTGGTAGGTCTTTCCTCTGGATCTATTGGTTTTCTTTTCAAGGATATTAAGGGTAACCCTGTGCGATCTTGGTTGTGGAGTTTCTTCGATGATTGTACCTTCCCTTTGTTGGTTTCGGACCTATACTCTCTCTCTGGGCTTCAGTACTGTAACTCATGTGCTGTATGCCTGTGATTAAAGTATCCAAGCCTTGTTGGTTCTCTGTTCTTTCTCACACTGTTTTACCCTCTCATGGTCATTCATGGTGACATTCTGTTTGAATTTTTGTGTCAGAGATGGGAGCAGTGTTCTCAATCTCCTATACATTAGTAACTCTGATAGTGAGAAACCTTTCTGTAGCAGTGAGTATCAATAACCGAGAACAGCTAGATGAAGATACTTGTTTTTTTAATAATTCCTTAATGGCTCATACCCCTCTCTTGGCTTCTCCATTTGCTTGAGGATAGTTCGTTGAATGTTGCATGAACAAAGCCTATTGGCCCATTGTCAGACACTACAATGTCTGGAATGCTATGCATTGAATAGTTTCTTTTGAGGGATTAAATGACCGCTTCAGCCATGATACTATGCTATTGGTGGTGTAGTGGTAATGTCACTGGACTGGTAACCCAGAGAGCCAGGCTAATGCTCCAGAGACCTGGGTTTGAATCCTACTATGGCAGATGGTAGAATTTGAATTCAATAAAAATCTGGAATTAAAAGTCTGATGATGTCCATGAAACCATTGTTGATTGTTTGTAATAAACCCATCTGGTTCACTAATGTCCTTTAAGGAAGGAAATCTGCTGTCCTTACCTGGTCTGGTCTACATGTGACCCCAGACCCACAGCAATGTGGTTGACTCCTAGAATGCCCTCTGAACAAACGCAATTAGGGATGGGCAATAAATGCTGGCTTAGCCAGCAACGCTGACATTCCATGAATGAATTTAAAAAAAAACTCCAATCCACCATGAATAATAATCAATAATAATGAGGAAGGTTTTCACTTTAAAGTTAAATAAGCCCATTCCCAGGCACTCCCAAGGCCCTTGCTGGAAAGGAAGAAGGTAATAGTGGTTATTTTTGTTCCTGGTTGTTTATCTTTCTTTGTATTCATTTATGGGATGTGGGCTTCACTGCCTAGACCAGCATGTATCACTCATCCCTAATTGTGCTTGAGAAGGTGGTGGTGAGCTACCTTCATGAACTGCTGCAGTCTATGTGGTGCTGTTAGGGAGGGAGTTCTAGGATTTTGACCAAGCAACAGTGAAGGAATGGCAATATATTTCCAAGTCAGGATGGTTAGTGGCCTGGAGGGGAACTTTCAGGTGGTGGTGTTCCCATCTATCTGCTGCCCTTGTCCTTGTAGATGGCAGGGGTCGTGGGTTTTGAAGGTGCTCTTGGTGTTGGAGGAAGTAAATGTTTGTGGATGAGGTGCCAATCAAGTGGGCTGCTTTGTCTTGGACAATGTCAAGCTTCATGAGTGTTGTGGGAGCTACATTCATACAGGCAAGTGGGGAGTATTCCATCACGCTCCTCATTTGTGCCTTGTAGATGGTACTTGTGTGGCGCAAATGTTACTTGCCACTTGTCAGCTCAAACCTGGATATTTTTCAGGTCTTGCCGCATTGGGACATGGATTACTTCAGTATCTGAGGAGTCTTGAATGGTGCTGAACATTGTGCAATCATTAACGAACATCCCCATTCCTGACCTTACGATGGAAGGAACATCATTGATGAAGCAGCTGAAGATGGTTGGGCTGAGGGCACTACCCTGAGGAACTCCTGTAGTGATGTCCCAGAGCTGAGATGATTGACCTCCAATAACCACAACCATCTTCCTTTGTGCTAAGTATGATCCCAACCAGTGGAGAGTTTTCCCCCTGATTCCCATTGAATCCAGTTTTGCTTGGGCTTCTTGAATCAACACTCAAATGCTGCCTTGATGTCAAGGGCAGTAATTCTCACTTCACCTCTGGAGTTCAGCTCTGTCATTGTTTGAACCAAGGCTGTAATGAGGTCAGGAGCTGAGTGGCCCTGGCAGAACCCAAGCTGAGCATCAGTGAGCAGGGTATTGTGAAGCAAATGCTGCTTGATAGCACTGTTGATGACCCCTTCCATTACTTTACTGATGATCGAGAGTAGACTGATGGGATGGTAATTGGCCGAGTTGGATATGTCCTACTTTTTGTGTACAGGACATACCTGTGCAATTTTCCACATAGCTAGGTAGATGCTTGTGTTGTAGCTGTACTGGAACAGCTTGGCTAGGGGCGTGGCAAGTTCTGGAGCACAAGTCTTCAGGACTATTGCCAGAATATTGTCAGGGTCCATTGCCTTTGCACTATCCAGTGCCTTCAGCCATTCCTTGATATCACATGGAGTGAATTGAATTGGCTGAAGGCTGGCATCTGTGATGCTGGGGACCTCTGGAGGAGGCCGAGATGGATCATCCACTCGGCACTTCTGGCTGAAGATTGTCATGAATGCTCCAGCCTTATCTTTTGCACTGATGTGCTGGGCTCCTCCATCATTGAGGATGGGGATACTTGTGGAGCCTCCTCCTCCAGTGAGTTGTTTAATTGTCCACCACCATTCACAACTGGATGTGGCAGGACTGCAGAGCTTAGATCTGATCCATTGGTTGTAGAATCGCTGACCTCTGTCTATCACATGTTGCTTATGCTGTTTAGCATGCAAGTAGCCCTGTGTTATAGCTTCACCAGGTTGACACCTCATTGTTATGTATGCCTGGTGCTGCTCCTGGCATGCCCTGCTGCACTATTCATTGAAGCAGGGTTGATTCTCTGGCTTGATGGTAATGTTAGAGTGGGGGATATGCCAGGCCATGAGGTTACAGATTGTTGTTGCGTACACCTCTGCTGTTGCTTATGGCCCACAGTGCCTCATGGATGCCCAGTCTTGAGTTGCAAGATCTGTTCAAAATCTATCCCATTTTGCACAGTTGTAGTGCCACACAACACGATGGAGGGTATCCTCAATGTGAAGGCAGGACTTCACCTCCACAAGGAATGTGCTGTGGTTAATCCTACCAATACTGTCATGGACAGATGCATCTGAGGTTGGTGTGGATGATATCAAGTATGCTTTTCCTTCTTGTTGGTTCCTTTATCATGCACCACAGATCCTGTCTAGCAGCCAGCTATGTCCTTTGGGACTTGGCCAGCTCGGTTTGTGGTGGTGCTACCGAGCGACTCTTGGTGATGGACATTTAAGTCCCCCACCCAGAGTACATTCTGTGCCCTTGCCACCCTCGCTGCTTACTCCAAGTGGAGTTCAACATGGAGGTGTACTGATTCATCAGCTGAGAATGGGGGTGTAGGGTCAGGTGGAGGTGGGGAGGGGTGGTGGTGGAGGGGTGGGGGGCTCATGCTAATCAGCAGGACGTTTCTTTGCCCATGTTTGACCTGATGCCATGAGACATCATGGGAACCAGAGTCGATGTTAAGGACTCCCAGGACAACTCTCTCCCGACTTCATACCACTGTGCCGCCACCTCTGCTGCGTCTGTCCTGCTGGTGGTACTGATGGTAATGGTGGTGTCTGGGACATTATCTGTAAGGTATGATTCCTTGAGTATGACTTTGTAAGACTGTCACTTGACTAGTCTGTGACACAGTTCTTCCAAGTTTGGCACAAGCCCTCAGATGTTAGTATGGAAAACTGTGCAGGATTGACAGGGCTGGGTGTGCTGTTGTCATTTCCAAGGCCTTGGTCAATGCTGGGTGGTCTGTCTAGTTTCATTCCTTTTTATTGACCTTTTAGCCATGTGACACAACTGAGTGCCTTGCTAGGCTATTTCAGAGGACATTTAAAAGTGAACTACATTATTGCAGAACTGGAGTCACATATAGGCCAGACCAGGTGAGGATAGCAGATTTCATTCCCTAAAGGACATTAGTGAACCAGATGGGTTTTTACCACAATCAACAATGGTTTCATGGTCATCATTAGACTTTTAATTTCAGATTCTCATTGAATTCAAATTCCACCATCTGCCATGGTGGGATTCGAACTTGGGTCACCAGAGCATTACCCTGGGTCCCTGGATTACCAGTCCGGTGCTACATTTAGAAATAATTTCTTCAATAAAGCATGTAGTATCTGGCCACCAGACTGATTGTTGTGCCCTTGCATGACACTTTGTCATTCCTAAATGCCATTGATGAAGTCAATGAAGAATATCAAGCCGAAGGGCTCCCAATATGAGTAATCTCTCACTGAAGACTAGTGAGTCATCAATGACAGTCAGCATAGTTATATTGTTCAAAGCACTGGCATAATGTTGGATTACTGGGGATATAGTCCGGCCATCCTTCCAGGCAATATTCTCAGATTTGAAGACATTCTTCAACTCATTTCTGGGTTTGCTTTATTCCTACAACTTTCTTGCAGGACTGGTAAGTGCTAAGTGATTGAGGATGTATATGCTTCAACTTACTCAATGAATTCTAAATCCTCTTGTTCAGTTCCTTCTGATGGTATTTGTGACAGTGTGTCCGCTATAGATTGACATTTTCCTTGTACATACACTGTGATGGGGTCGTATCTCATTAATCTTAATCTGAACTGTTTGATTCTGGGCGGTATTCTAACAATTTATTTCATGTTCAGAAGGGTTCATGATCTCTTTTGATTTTCAAACCTAATCCCATGACATTGTCTGGAAATTTTCCACACCGCCATGTTGCTGCCAAAACTCCCTTTTCTATTGCGGCGTTTCGTTGTTCCAATTTTGTCAGTGACCTAGAGGCATAGCAGACTGGTCTATGCTTGCTGTCCTTTTGTACTTGAAATTGGACTACCCCCAGACCTGTACATTATGCATCCACTGCTACTATGGCTGATGAGTGTGGGTTGTGATGCGCAAAGATTTCAGAAGAGATTAAAAGTTGTTTAAACTTTTCAAAAGCATTTCTCTGGTCCACATCCCAGTACCCCTGGTGACCCTGTCTCAAAAGCTGTTCTAAGGGCATGTTGACCTCTGCTAAATTCAGTAGGACCTTGCCTATTTGGTTCACCATCTTGAGGAATTTCTGATTCTCAGTTAAGTTCCTGCGTTGTGGAAATCCTCTTGTAGCTTTTGTATTTTGTAGATCAACTGTGATTCCAGTGGCTTGTAATATGACCTAGAAACTTAATCGTGGATTTGGCAAACTCACATTTTTCATCAGTGTTAGGCCTGCATCCTGTAAGGCCCTCAGTGCTGCTCTAATCCTGCAATCATGCTCCTCTCTCATGTATCTATGTATGAGTGTATCATCCATATGGCAGATTACTCCTTCCATGCCAACTAAAGTGTTGGACATTATTCTCTGGAAAAATTTTCGGAGCGGACATGACTTCAAAGGGTAATCTATTGAAACAATAATGACTAAAGCGAGCTACATATGTCTCAGCAATCTGGATTCTTTGTCCAAAGGCAACTGCCAAAGTACACTGTCTGCATCCAATTTGGTAAATAAAGTGCTCTTGTCTAGTTTTGCTAGGCTCTCACTCACTGAGACCATCAGGTGGATTTCATGCTCTGCTTTGTTTAGCTGAGTTAAATCCACGCAGATTCTTACAGGGCAATTTGGTTTTCGGACCATAACCATATCCGAACCCCATTTTGTTGGCATGGTGACCAGTGAGATAACACTTTGCTGCTGCATCTTTTCTACTTCAACCTTGACTTTATCCAAGAGTGGGTAAGGGACTTGCTTCAGAGTAAGGAGACAAAATTGGTGTTGCATCAGCTCACAGGCTGATGTGGTACTTAGCCTTTAATTTTTCCAGCCTTGTAAACAATTTTGGGAATTGGTTTCGGAATGTAGTGCTGTAATTCTCAGCAGCAATTCATCCACTTTACAGATTAATTTCAGCTTTAGGCATGCCTTTTGTTCTAATATACCTTTAAGGGACAGCAGGATGCCATCAATTTTAGGAAAACATGTCATGTGATCCGGCCTCAGTTTCATTTTGGCCTGGAGCAGAACACAGACACAGCTCTGAAATTCTAATGTCCTCAGGCTTTATATCCATGTATATCTGGTCACATGTGCCTATTCTTAATAAGTGAACCCACAACATATTTGCACAACCCCTTATGCGCAATTGGTGCCTTTATATCATTACAACATGCATGACATGGTGTGCAGCAGTCGTTCCTTATAATGACATGGTGCTCAGCCTGGCAGCAAGATTAAGTACAGGTATAACATGGTAAGCAGTCTTAGATCGTGCTGCATGGCATGAGACGACCCTCGACATTTTGGTCAGACTGCAAAGAAACCACAGCGTCGGAGAGTGTTGAAATCGCAGTGTGCTAACTACACAACAAAACTTTGAAGTCACAGTGCCAGGATAGTGCTCAAACAAAAAGGTGGTAAGCAGATGGATCTCTTCGGTGAGTAAGACGATGCGTTGAGATGGCCAATACCAGGTAAGTTCAGTCGGAAAAGGCAAGTGACCAGGGCGTGGACCGGATCAATAGCGAGCCAGGAAGAGTCAATCAAAACAAACAACAAAGCTATAATAAAAATCAGGCAAGAGAAGGTTGTGATTATCTTCGGCGAAGCTTTGGAAAAATGTGCGAAAACAGCTGCAGCGATACTCATCCCAGGTACTATCGGAAAGAAGGTCAAAGGGATGTTGTCAAAATGTCCTCAAAATTCCTCAGTATGAACTGGGATGCAGCTGACATTATTCGATTTTGAAATTTTCAGACAGCATACAGAGTTATGGGGCAGAATATTATGCTAGGCATGTGAGCGCGTACCCGACATGCCTGAGCATAAAATGATGTGTGATGTCATCGGGTGTGCTTCCTGACTTCAATGCACAGTCTCGAGATATTTCATTTGGCAGATGCATGCCGGAGTCAGCAGCATGCCCGCCGATAATTAAGGCCATTAACAATCTAATTAAATTCAAATTTACACTGCCCATCCAAACTAACAGTTGGCAGGTAGGCGAAAAGGCCAAGCGGCCTTTACATTTTTTAGGAAACCTCATCTACGAGCGTGATGAAGTTTCCTAAAGCAAATAAACATGAAATAAAAACTTTATTTTTGAATTAAAAACATGTCACAGCTCATGTGACACAGTCACATGAGGGGACATGTTTTATTAAATTTTTATTCTCTTCATTATTTTTTTACACAGTACTTCAATATCCCTGAGACAGCTTTGTGCCTCAGGGAGATTGAAGCAATCTTTCTTGCGCATGCATGCTAGGCCTGGTTCTTCCTCCTCCCCCTGCCCACACAGGCAGAGCTCAGTGCTGCCGCTTGAGATCCATGCAGGGCAGGCCTTAATAGGCCCGGCTGCATGAAAATGTGTGCGGAGCCAACTGCAGGCGGCAGTCAGCTTCCTGACTGCCCCCGCCCGCCCCTGCTGAGCACCCCCGCCAAGGGCAAAATCCTGCCCATGGTTTCTTGATTCAGGTGTGTCTGAACCAAACAAGCAAGTCATAAAAATACCCCTAGTAATTGGGAATGAAGTTCTATACGGGCAGAACACATCAGGATCAACAACAGAAGAGCTAAAGGATCTCCAAAAGATATGGACTATATTGGAAGACTGGTTCAGAATTAGATCAAACTTCCATATTCATTGACTAGCGTTCATGTCATTTTGACGTCAGCCTACAGAATCCATAATCCATTTTGTCAGCAGATGCAGAGAAATGGATATGTACTGTGATTTTTCAGACACAGAGCTAGCTGACAGAATTATTGAGTTGGTGATTGCATCCACTCCCATGGAAGCATTCCAGAATGATCTGCTAGACAAACCCAAAAGGTATGGCATCGAAGAGCTACTCAAGTGGGGACATAAGTACAAAGTGATCCTCACAGGTCGACAAACCTTACAGGACTTAATTACAACCCCAATTGTTGACGCTTTTACCAGACCCAAACCCAGCAAACCATGTGGGAGGTGGCCCTCTGAGTGCACCAAGGAAATGCCCGGCCTTCCATCAATTCTGTAAAGCATGTGGCAGAAAGGGCCATTGGCACTGGCAGTGCATGAGAGCAAAGGCTGATGCCGCTACAAGGAGCCATGCACTGATCCAAACAGACTGTACACAACGGCTACCTTCAAGCAATAAGAATGATTGTCCAGTATCCTGTCAGAAACATGTATATAAAGTGATTGACAAACCAGAAAATGATGAAGGTGTGCATAATGAGACAAAGAGCAATGAACATATGTTTCACACTGACAATCTTGTGGAAAACTTAGATGCCATCTTGCCATCCAAAGTGTTTGACAAGATTCGAATTATCCGCCCTAATAAAATTAGAAACTACTTGTTATTGGTCAAGATTGACACATGGGGCAAGTGTCAACACACTACCCCTGCGAATTCTCAAACAGATGTATCCACAGGTGTGGAAGGCCATGGCAAATCCTACTACTGCGCAATATTCACCATAAAACGGTTTACTAATTCCATGCGCAGGATCCATAGTCCTGGTGTATGAGTACAATAAATCCTCCTGGGTGTCACAGATGTTCTACATCATAGGGACTAAAGCCCCAGCAATCACAGGTCTACCAATATGCCGTGACCCCGCACTAGTGACAATCCACGGAATCAGTTAGACCTCACATGGCATACTAACCTCAGAAACTACTTCTATCATCTCAGTTCATGACCTAACATCAAAATCAAGAATGTTTTGACACAATTGGCAGTTTCATGGGAGCTGCAACATTACCCTTGCAGGAGAATGCAAGTCCATCAATTGATCTGGCACATATTACACATATTGACTGGGTATGAACAATGACATTGAAGTCGTTGTCAAGAAGTGCCAGGCATGTCAAAAGCATTTGCCAAGTCAGCACAAAGAACCACTCATTCCATGTGAATTTCCTACCCATTCTTGGTCCTAAGATGCATCCACCCTCTTTCATGTCCACGGCACTGAATTCATCGTCATCGTGGACTACTTTACCATGTACCCCAATATTTGACAACTGCACAATATGTCAAGCATAACTGTCATCCAAGCTCTAAGTGCTATTTTCAGTCTATTTGGTGTGTCGAGGGAGATCATTACAGATAACAGTCCGCAATTTATTAGTAAGTCATTTCAAGATATGTGTATCTTATATATCAATCACATTACATCTTCTCCTCATTACGATAGATCTAACGGCCTAGCTGAATGATTGATTTGCACAATGACATCCCTAATTCTCAAATGTAGACAGGCCAAGCAGGCATTGCAATGTTACATGCGAGAGCAACACTCTTAAGTGCAACTATTCCATTACCAGCAGAGCTCATGTTCGGCAGACCAGTGCGTATTAATCTACCCACTCTTATCCATTCTACTCTCTCAGAATCTAGAGAGCAACTTTTAAACTGCAAGAGAAGATGACGGTGATGATGATGTTGGGGTGGATTTAAATTAAATTAGCAGGGGGATGGGATCCTGAAAAGTAGTTCAGAGGGGAGAGAAGCTGAGATGGAATTAGAAGTTAAAACGCTAGTGAGTGAGTCTGGACGGCAGAGGAAACATAGGCTAGATAAGAAAGAAGTGAGCTTAGCAGGGTTAAATGGAATATATTTTAATGCAAGGAGCCTGAGGAATAAGATAGACAGGTTGAGGGCACAGACAGGTACATGGGAGTATGATATCATAGTTATGACTGAGACTTGGCTGAAAGAAGGGCAGAATTGGCAGCTCAACATTTCATGTTGTGGGGAGTCAGACGAGATAGAGAGGGGGATAGAAGAGGAAGGGGCATCACAATATTGATCAAGGAATCAATTATAGCAGTGAGGAGGGATGATATCTTGGAAAGGTCATCAAAGTAGGCCATATGGGTAGAAGTAAAAAACACAAAAAGGGCAAATATGTGATCAAATTTCAGAGAAGTGTAAGAATAATAAGGCAGTAATAGTAGGGGATTTTAACTACCCAAATATTAACTGGGATAGTTTTAGTGTGCAAGGTAGGGAGGGAGCAAAATTCTTAAGTTGCATCTAGGAAAACTTTTTTTAGCCAGTACGTAGGAAGCCCAACAAGGGAGGGGGCAGTTCTGGACTTAATATTCAGAAATGAGCCCGGGCAGTTGGAAGGGGTACCAGTAGGGGAGCATTTTGAAGATAGTGACCATAACTCAGTTAGATTTAGGATAGTTATGGAAGAGGATAATGTTGGGCCAGAAATAAATGTTCTAAGCTGGGGAAAGGCTAATTTTACTAAGATGAGATATGATTTGGACAAGTTAACTGGGAGCAACTATTTGTAGATAAAACTGTATCAGAGCAATGTGAGGCATTAAAGGAGAAAATAGCAAATGTACAGGGAAAATATGTTCCCGTAAAGTCAAAGTGGGGGACCAAGTCCAGAGAACCCTGGAGGTCAAGGGAGATGAAGGTTAGGATTTAGGAAATAATCAGAAGCTTATGGCAGATGCCGAGGGCTCAATACAGCAGAATTTCTAGAGGTATATAAAAAGTGCAGGGGGGAACTTAAAAAGGAAATGAGGAAAGCTAAGAGAGTGCATGAAAAGCATTGGTGGGTAGAATAAAGGAAAACCCAAAGGTTTTTTTTTAAATATATAAAGAGGAAGAGAATAACTAGGGCAAGAGTAGGGCCAATTAGGGACCATAGAGGTAATCTGTGTGTGGACTAGGAAGACGTGGGTACAGTCCTCAATGAATACTTTGCATTGTTCTTCAGAATGGAAAAGGACAACGCAGGTATAGACATCAGGTTGGAGGACTGTGAAATATTAGAGGAAATTAACATAGAGAGGGAGGAGATACTAGCAGGTTTAGCGGCCTTAAAAGTGGATAAATCCATCAGCCCGGATGAGATGTATCCCAGGCTGTTGAAGGAGGCAAGGGAAGAGATATCAGGGACCAGACAAGCCTCAAAGTTATCCAGTTTCTCAGTGGGCAATGGCCAGGAAGGACGGAATTTAATGCCCTTCCTGTGGTGGGTTTGGTGACTGCGGGGGGCATTTAATCAGGCGGGAGTGTGGTGGGCAGGGCCCCCGGCATCTTACCACCTCCACTCTTATTAAGTCCGTGGTAGGAAAGCCTATGGACGGCCTTCACGCACAATACCAATTGAGGCATTTAAGTGGGTAATTAATACTAACGTTAAGGTCCCCATTCAGCTGCTGCTGGTATTCACCCATGCGAGGTGTACGACAACCAGACTTGGGCATGTTTGCTTATGGGCTCCCAAGGGAGGTCTCTTGTTCAAAGGCACTCAATGTCTGACTGAAGGACCTGGCATCGAGAAATGGGTGTCCCCATTCCCCTGCCCTTCTGCCAACCCTCTCCCCCACAGCCCACCTTCCCCGCGACCCCCTGAGACTCCTGCCTGCCATTTCTTATTTCTGGCCTGGGATCCAGCAATGGTATTAAGCCTTGGGTGGGTGTCATGCCAGCAACAGCCACTGCCACCCCTGTGGGACTGCCGTTTAATGGAGTTGCCAGCCTCTGAATGGCTGGCAGCTCTTGGCAGACCGGACTTCAACCCTTGGGCCCTTGATCCCGGGGAAGGCCCGGCCATGACCAGTCTGAATGTCAGTAGTTTGGTTAGCCTTCCTGAAAAAAGGTGATGGGGGCTCTCGTTGACTCTCCAGCTGATGGCCAAGACCCCCATCACCTCCATTAAATCCAGCCCAATATTTGCAATAGATCCAACATTAAGCAAAGTTTTAGATTGTTCCAAAAATGATTGCCCGGTGCCATTAAAATGTTTTGGTCTTTTCAAGCATGCCTTGTGCCTTGTATTTAAACCTGTTGGGCCATAACAAATATATTAAATAGGAGCTGGAATAGGCTATTTGGGCCTTCAAGCCTGGTTTACCATTCAACAATATCATCCCTGATATTTTACATCAACTCCATCTTTCCACACTATCCCCATATCCCTTAATTCCCTTAGTATCCAAAAATCCTTCAACCTCCATCTTGAATATACTCAATATCTGAGAATATGCTGCTCCCTGGGGGATAGACTGCCAAAGATTTGAGTGAAATAATTTCTCCTCATCTCAGTCCTAAATGGCTGACCCCTTAACCTGAGACTGTGACCCTGTCAGGGGAAACATTTTCTCAACAGCTACCCTGTTAAGCCCCTTAGGAAGTTTATGCTTCAATTAAGTCACCTCTCATTCTACTATACTCCAAGGAATATAGGCCTAGTCTACTCAATATTTCCTCATTGGACAATTCCCTTATCCCAGGAACTGGGCTAATTAACCTCTAGGACAAGTTTGCCCTTACTCGGTTAAGACCAAGTCTGCACCCACTGTAATCCAGGTGTGGTCTCACCAAAGTCCTGTATAATTGTAGTAAGACATATTTACTCTTATACCCAAATTCCTTTGTAGCAAAAGCTAACATACCATATACTTCCTAATTGCATGCTGTACCTGCATGGTAACTTGCTGTAATTCATGAACAAGGACATCCAGGTCCCTCTGAATGCAAACATTTTCTGCTCTCTCAGCATTCAAAAAAATATTCTGTTTTTTTTTTTATTTTTCCCACCAGAGTGGATTATTTCATACCTTGTCACATTCTGTTCCATTGGTAGTTTTATTCTGTTAATGTTTCCTTCAAACAAGCACCTTCTGGTAATTCCTGCAACTGACTAGGCCCCAAACTATAGGCCCATCTTTCCTATGGATATCAGCCTATGAGTTCGAGTGAGGGGTTCAGATGCTAGGCAAGTCTGCACCTCCTAATACCATGCATAGGCTACGCAGCAAACAAAGAAATAAAGGAGAAATCTTCCAGCTTGGAAGTTGGAATTTCAGGACTATGTGCCCTGACATGAACAACAACCCATATTCCACAGTAAGTGTACGCAAGACAGCCCTGACTGACCATGAACTACACAAGTTTGATGTTGACATTGCTACTCTGCAGGAGACCAGATTAGCCGACACAGGCTCTAGAGTTTATTTTTACTCTCTGGTTTATTAACCAATGCACAATCCATGCTCATATATTACCCCAATCCAGTGAGCCCTAATTTTGTGTAATAACCTCTTGTGTGGCATCTTATCAAATACTTCTTAAAAATCAAAATATATTACATACATTGGTTCCCCCTTATCCATCTTACTAGCTACATCCTCAAAAATCTCTAACAGACATGATGCCCCTTTTATAAATCTGTGTTGGTACTACTTATCATATTATGGTTCTCTAAATGCCTTGTTATCACATCCCTAATAATAGATTCTAGCATTTTTCCTATTACTGAAATTAGGCTAACTGGTCTATAGTTCCCTTATTTCTCTTCCCCCTTTCGTAAACAGCAAGGATTATGTTTGTTATGTTTCAATTATTGTGAACTGTTCCAGAATCTAAGGAATTCTGGAAAGACAAAACCAATGCATCCATTATTTCTACAGCTATCTCTTTTACACCCCGAGAGTGCAGGCCATCAAGTCCAGGAGATTTGACTCCACTTAGTTCTGTTAATTTCTCATATCTTTATTTATATTGATTTCTTTAAGTTTCTCATTCTCACAACATCCTTGGTTTTCCATTATGTCTAGAATGTTTTTTATGTCTTATATTGTGAAGACAGATACAAAGGCCTGGATTTCTACAAAGGTGGAGAGCCTCTCCATTGTTGTTCAAATGGCGGAAGAGGCCCGAATCCAGAAATCCCACCCCAAAACATGGCACGTACCATTTTCAGGGAGGCAAGAATGAGCCCGGGTCAGGATTCGCACATGCGCATTTTGTGGAGGCAGTGCTGCCCATAGAAATCAGCAGCTGTCTTCTCTCCTGTGTGATTTTGCTGTGAGAGGTGAGAGAAGAGCAAAGGGTCATGGATGGAGCATCATAGGTTGACCTGAGTTGGCACTAAGTTGGCATAGAGGTTATAAAGGACCATGCGGGTGGGAGAGGTGCACAGATTGGCATGGAGAGTATGAAGGACCATGGGGGATGGTGGGGGCATGAAGTGGCATGGGTTGGAATGGATGAGGCATGAGGACTGTGTGGGGAGTGAGGGGGCAAGGGCTGAAAGCAGGGGGGCTGTTTTATGTTTTTCTGTTTTAAAATGAAATTTTGATATCGTGACAGAGCACTGAGGCAAGGCTTCCAGCAAGTTCACCTCTGCACCTGACATCCTCCACACTCATTCTGGGATCATTTGACCTGACTCCCAAGGAACACCCTGGACCCAAAATCTGATGTTTGGTCAGGCATTTAAAGAAGTCAGGTTCGTGGATCTGGGAATTCTCCTGACTCTGCATACCCAACACAAAGACAAAAATCTAGGATTAAGTATTTGTTTAATGAATCTGCCATTTACTTATATCCCATTATAAATTCTCGTGTCTCCGTCTCTACATCTCTTCCTATTCATATGTCTATAGTAATGATTACAAACTATTTTTATGTCCCTTGTAGGACTACTGTAATATTTTCTCTTTCCTGATCAATTTCTTGATCTCCCTTTGCTAAGGAGAAATTGTTCTTTCAGAGGGTCATTAGCCTTTGGAATTATTTTCCCTAGAAAGCGTTGAATTTATTTGAGAGTGAGTTAGATAGATTTTTGATAGACACGTCAAGGGTTAAGGGGGACAGATGGGAAAGTGGAGTTGAGATCACAATCAGATCAACCTGATCTTATCCAATGGCAGGGCTGGCTCAAAGGGCCGTTGGCATACTCCTGCTCCTAAATCCTACGTTCCTATTAATCCGTCTTAGTCAGAAAGTGCCTCACTTCTAAGCAGTGCAGGAAAAGCTTTAATTAGTGATTGGTTAGCATTGGGTGACACACCACAATCGTGGAGATGAGCAGGTAGCACCAAGTTTGCACGCTGCCTACATTGCTTCCATTGGACATTGCAATCTCCACACATGCTAACTGGCCTATCAAAATTTTTCTCCATAGTATTTTGACTATATGAACTCCTGCATATGTTAACCTTAATCCACATTTATTTCAGAATTTTTCTTGTCAGACTTTGGCTGTGGCATTCATCACAATCAGGCAATTTGTATTTGATGCTGCTTGACATCACTATATCTGTTGTTATTATACCTTCCCAAAAAAACCTACAAAATATGTTTCTGTCTTAGCTAATTAAAAAAGAATTCTGAGCCATACCAGGGATAATTTTCTAGTTGAGTGAATGCTGCACTGATGGTTTAACAAATACATCACTGTGATTGGGTTTACATGATGATTTGTGACACTGTCTCATCTCCTGTAAGGATCAATGCTATAAGTTGCTTCACGGCTAAGCAGAGGACTCAATCTGCAAATGCCGTCAGACTATGTTAAGTGCTATTGAAAAATTTAAGCATTAACATACTGGCAAAATTCCCACAAAATACTTGGTGTAGAAGACTTGGTGAGCCACAAAGTAATATCCAATGCGTGCAAATACTTCGATGTACAGAAACAAGAGAAAAGGATAGATATGCTTGAAATATTTAAATTGCTATTGCACCTATATCTACATCTGCCTTCCAATATTTCATAATGTCAGTCTTTCAATGTTCATTTTTATTGACCATTGTTCAGAGAGAGTTGAGAGAATTGAGTTAATATGTTATAAAGACCAATGAAAACATACACAGAATATTCAAAAATTTAGGCTGTGTTTGAACTGTAGCTACCTCTCTGATTCTGCTTAAATAACATGTGCTGATTGGAACTTCTGAGAGTAAGGTTCCTAAACCATTTCATTGTCATGTCAATAACAACAACTGGCATTTATATAGCACCTTTAGGGCATAAAACTCATTGCCATAGCATCACTGGGGAAGGTGTTATAGAGGCCAAGCTCTGCTTTGCTGGGGCACAATGTGCCTCTGACTGCATCCTGTGCAACCCACCTAGAATTGCATCGGGAAAAGGTCACACAGAGGGTATTCCCAGCCTGTGTCGAGAGGCTGTGAATTGACACAGCCCAACCGGCCAATGCGATACCAGGATGCTAAATTTGGACCACGTAGGTCCAGGCCTAATTTATACATCACTCAGTAAAGATCCGTTGTTCAGCTGCAAGCTGAGCCCTAAAGCAGTGCTATTTGGAGGGCCAATCAACAAGCAGCAGCGGACTCCTTTAACTGAGACTGAGTTTGTGGAACCACTGTGCTAGATTTTGGAAGGTGCTTTTCAGCAGTTGGCGGTTATAGTCAGAGACAGCAGGGAAAAGCTGACTATGGGGCCTGTGGTGACAATGCCTCTTGGTTTGTATCATGACCAGGACATGGAGCAGAAAATGCCCTGCAAGGAGAGAGGTGGAGGGCCCTCCACAGAAGGCCCTAACCACCAAGGGTTTTCAGGCTACAGTTACTCTACTTCTGGCTTTGAAGAAGAGTTGTACGGACTGGAAACGTTAACACTGTTTCTCTCTTCAAAGATACTGTCAGACCTGCTGATTTTTTCCAGTATTTTCTGTTTTTATTCCAGGAACAATGCCTGAGTTGACTCAGGTTCAACAAGGAGGTGGTCACTGAGCTGTGCCACCCTCTGCAACCTAAGCTGAAGTCTCTTACCAGGACATGGAAGACCCTGCTAGTGCCAACCAGGTCACCGTTGCCTCAATGTTTATGCCTCTGGCTCCATCCAGGAAGAAATTTGAGATAATGTATACATTTCCCAGTATGCCTTCCATCCCAGAATCCATGAGGTGACGGGCACCATATATGCCAGATGAGAGGACGTTGTCATCATCTTACATAGAAATCACAGAAACTAGGAACAGGAGTAGGCCATTCTTCTTGCTCAGGTGGGACAAACAAGATGAAAGATCATGTAAATTGTTCAGGATAGTGGGATTCCGGATTGTGCAGGGCACCTTCAACTGCACCCACTGTGACTCTGGGGGGCTCCAAATCAATAGGGAGGGAGATAGGAACCAGAAGAGCTTTCATTCTATATACATGCAGTTGGTATGCAACCACACCTAGACCTTCATCTCAGTGAATGCTCAATATTCTGGCAGCAGCCATGATGCATTAAGCCTGTGCCGACTGGACTCCTAGAAGATCCAGAGGCTGGCTGTTCAGGAGGAAGGGCTACCTACAACATAAATGGCTGATGGCCTCCTTCCCCTATCCCACTGTGCAAGCTAAGCTGGCTTCAGTGACAGCCACATAGCCATTCAGAACATTGGGGAGCAGGCACCATCATCAACGTTCTTCTTCAGCCAACATCATCTGAATTTCCTGCAGGAGAACTCATGTGCAACCTCTCCCTCTCATGAGCTGGCACACACTATCTTTTCTGCCTGCTGTGGATGCTGTCCACTTGCGCTCAATGGCTCACTATGTCCACATGCTGCCTCTAAGGCACCTGCAGTACCAATATCTGAGCTGTTGGCTACATGCGGCAGATCAAGTGATGTTGTTTCTTCGTTGGAGGCCTCACACAACTGGCTCTCTGACACCTGGGGCTGCTGCAGACAGTTCTTGGGTATCTGAAAGCACAGAAAACCTGATGGAAGGGTTGGGGTGAAGAGAGAGAGAGGATGGGTGGGTGGAAAGCAAGAGATTCACGGTCACGCCATCTGCAGCTTGTACTTCCTGTTAATAGCAGGCTGAGGGTGAGGAGGGAGTTGAGACAAAACAGATGACTGCAGCATACCATCATCCTGAATGCTCTCGGTGACACCGCATGGAGTGGCTTCTCTTACAGTCAGCCACAGGATTTGCAGCACCATCTGCTCCATCGGGCTCAGGTGATGAAGATATGCCTTCCTCATTCACCCCCACTCCTACTTTTTGCTCACTTCTATTGCAGGCAACCTTGTTGTGCTAGAGAGATGGCACAATGTTAGTGATTATGTTGCACTACGTTTGGGTGATGTGTCTGCCATAGCTGAATAGCTGAAGGCAATAGCAAAAGCAGCAAGATGTGGATGTGAAGCTGGCATTATTGGATGGTGTGTGAGGGTGAGATGGAACATCTAAATATTAGGTGTGAATCCTGAGTGCTATAGATTGCTGCTGGGTGAGTGATGGGTATGGAAGTGTGGTATCATGAGAGGTTGGTAGAACAGTGGGCAGGAGATGTCATGTGAAGATGCACTCATTGACCTTGACCATCTGCACGAGGTTATTGAACTTCTCCCTGAAGTACAGCCATGTCCACAGGGCCACACTCCAGGCATTGACCTTCAGTGCAATCTCCTCCTGTTTTCTTCAGAAGTGATATTTGAGGGCCTCATGCGGAAACATGACATCTTTCCTCCTGTCAACATCCACCACTAAGGCCTCCAGCACTGAATCTGTGAATCTAGAATGCTGCTCTCATTTCTGATGCTCCATTTGTGCAGCTCCTACTTTCAGCCAGTGTCAGTACAGTCAGCCAACAGCAGCTTCCTTCCAATGAGTGCAACTTTCTTTTAGGAGGGGCAGGTTGCCTTTAAGAGGAGCAGGCTAGCTGCACCACATGATCTCAGTGCAACTGCTTGGCCTACTGCTGAGCACTTAGACAGCCAGGAACATGGGCCCTACTCAGCGCAACATGACAACCAAATAGATGAAGAGACAACTCAAAGTTTATATGCTGCCTGCTTCAATGGAGCAGGTACAGGCAGATCATAAATCATGACCACCATTCCCAAAGAGAGGCCTTAACAATGTTTTAGCCTCAAGTGTCTGTGCAGCAGCCAAATTACTGGAGCTAAAAACAAAAAACTACGGTGGATGCTGGAAATCCAAAACAAAAACAGAATTACCTGGAAAAACTCAGCAGGTCTGGCAGCATCGGCGGAGAAGAAAAGAGTTGACGTTTCGAGTCCTCATGACCCTTCAGCAGAACTGGGTAAAGTTAGGAGAGAGGTGAAATATAAGCTGGTTTAAGGTGGGGGGTGGGGTGGGGGGAGAGAAGTTGGGGGTGGGGGGTTGGTAGTAGGGACAAGCAAGCAGTGATAGGAGCAGATAATCAAAAGATGTCACAGACAAAGGAACAAAGACGTGTTAAAGGTGGTGATATTATCTAAGAAAATGTGCTAATTAAGAATGGATGGCAGGACACTCAAGGTACAGCTCTAGTGGGTGTGGGGTGGAAAGACTGACAGGGCATTACAGGTATAGATTTAAAAATAATGGAAATAGGTGGGAAAAGAAAAATCTATATAAATTATTGGAAAAAACAAAAGGGAGGGGGAAGAAACGGAAAGGGGGTGGGGATGGAGGAGGGAGTTCAAGATCGACTTAAAGGTTAAAGGTTAAAGGTTCAAGATTACTGGAGCTGCCTGGTGTAATTTTTAGGCTGAAATATTTCTGTCATGACCTGATGAAAATCAAGATTCAGGTAATGCAGGATTACACTCCCCAGATTAGACCATGACTCTGGAGTCATACCGTTAGTTTTAAAAAGGGTAACTGCTTTGTAATAATTCAGAGGTAACAGAATAAATGGATAATAATTGTAGTTTGCCAGCTAATATAAGCAATCTTTATGTAACACTTTACCCAATTATTCAGTGGAAATGGAACATTTGACACAGTAAGAGTTAATAAAAAAAATAGTCACATTTCACACATGACTTGCAAGCATTCTGCACAAACCTTAGACCAAATTCTATTTATATCTGGTTACTCTGTTATTCATCTGCATTTTAAAGTAAAGGTATGTTCCTTATGGGCTGTGGAATGGTGATAGTGTTTATCAACCAATGACAAAGCATCACTTTGCTATTTGTGAACCAGCAGGGCCACTTGGGAATAAATTAACATTTTAAAATATGCAAAAGAAAATCTACTAAAATGGTAGAGTATTGAAGTGCTAATTTTTTAATGTAGGTAGATGGAAAAATGTTACGTGAGATACAAGAGACAGTTTAGAACCTTCAGAAATAAAAAGCAGCAAAAAATGGTAAAACGTCTTCAAAATGCAAATTGCTCCCTAAGTTTGAATAAATAGTAACATCAGACCATTCTGTTGGAGGTTTTATTAAGATCTCTGCCTCTCTCCATCAGGTAAGAAATTGGATGTTGAATGATAAATCGAGTTTGGCCAATCTAAGTCGCTACTGCAGTTTTATTTCAGTGCAAAGATTTTTTTTCTATGAAACCCATCATTTTAAAGAATTACTGAAACCTTCAGCTCTGCCTGGGAGTAGATTATTCAAAGTATATTTAAGGAAATACAGGCAGGCTAGAGAAATATTTCTTTTCCAAGTATAACATTAACATTTATAACATAACACAGTGCCCTTTTTTAATTTCTTAAGTGCATACATCACTAAACCGCTGAATCATTAACACTTTGGCAAGTGCCAACATTTTGTAAATCAGTAACTGCTCTAAAAAAAGCATATGTGCAATATGTAAAGGAAATATAGGGTTATGATACTTTATATGTTTACAAACATTCTAACTTTTTATTATAATTATAAAGTTCTTCTTGAGAATCCCTGGTTTTAGTTGCTTCATGATTAGCAGCCATGCCTTCAGCTGCCAAAGTCATAAGCTCTGGTATTACACCTCCACCCTCCCAAAAATCTACCATCCCCTCTACTTATTTTTCTTCCTTTATGACACTCCTTGAATTCTACCTCTTTGATCACACTTTTGGTGACCTGCCCAAATTTTCTATTCTTTCATGGGAGGTGAGCCTCATCAGCAAGGCCAGTATTTGTTGCCAAGCCCTAATTGCCCTTGAGACAATCACCAAGCTCGTGGCTTGGTGTCAAAATGTTGCTTTGCAACACTCATCCAGAGTGCTTTGGGATGTTTTATTGTGCTAAATATAAATATAGCTGTTGCTGTTAATTGACATTGGGTAATGCATAAGCTCATATATCTATCACAATAAAACTGAATTCCAAACAAGAGAAATTTGACTGTGCTGGATTTATGCAAAAACTAAATGAATCAAGAAATTTGAAAGCCTTATATCAGTGAGTTTGTAATGAGTGTAGCTAATGAGTATAGCCAAACATTGGTAACAGATCTTATAGAAAACAAGTTTAATAAAACTATTACTGCAGTCTCAGATTAATCTTTGACAAGGTTGAAATCTGTAGCCACCAGTCCTCCACCATGATTGCATGTTTTTCTGTCAGCACGTCAATTTGTTGTGTAGCATTTTTTTCATCAAGCATGGCCCTGTAAGTTATTGGCCTAGATATTAAGCTTCATAGCACCCATTTTTTAGGCGTTACTGAACCATAAAAGCCCCACGGTTTCACGCTTAACTGGCCAGAAGTGCACCAACTGACCTAATGGGTAATAATAAATGAGATACATCCTTTACCAATGCCTGAAGCAAATATTGGATCTTTTGTATATGCAAATAATAAGCCTAACATCTGTCATGAGGTCCCACATCCAGCATTGATTTCCTCTGAGGCAGCCAGCACAACCACAGGCGAAAATCAGGGAAACCTGATTTTCTTCATTTATCAGACCTTCTTCATGCCTGCCATCCATGGAGGTAAGTAGATTACCAACAGGCAAGTGTTCCTGCTGACCCCATATTAAAACACTTGATTGCCACTCTTGATCCCACCTCTATCACCCTCAGCCTCAATTTCAACCCATTGCTTCTAATCCTTCTGATGCTTTCCCTCATCCCATATCCTAACCTCAAACCCCCAATCATGCCTTTAGCCCCAACCTGACATTCAGATCCAGTTACCTGAGGGCCATCACAATGCTATTTTCCTTCATGTCTCTCCTCTCTTTGGCAGCGGGTAGTTGCACGGATCTCACCATTCACCCAAATGGGATGGCCCCTGAATTTCTAGGCCATTGATCTCTTTTTTTCAAGATCCTCAATATTGTGCTTTTTGAGTTCAGTTGTCAAATAATCTATTTTGTAATGCTGTACTTTTCAATAGATTTCAGGAGAAATATATCCCATTAGAAACACAAACATGTCAATAACGAGACACAATGAATAAAATAATAAGGGTAGTGAAACTAAAGAAAAAGTCATACATTAAGTACATAGACAGTAAAGGAGAAGTAGACAAAATTGAGTACAAAGAGGTTAGGAAAGAAGTTAAGAAAGATCAATGATTTCAAAAGGAAATTGATTGGGGACCTAAAGGAAATAAACTTGCAGGGCTATGGGAATAGAACAGGGAGATGCGGCTGTCTGGTTAGAGAAACAACATGGACTCAATAGGCCAAATGGCATCCTCCTGTGCTGTAACTGACTCTATAGCTCTATGACACTGAGAGATGAGCAAGATAAACTCACAAGTAAAGAGTGAAATGGCAGAAATATTGAACATTTTCTTTTCCTCAGCTTTTACCAGGTGGATCTGATATTTGAATAGAAGATCAAAAAGGGCATCAAGACATTTAAGATGGATAGGAGGAGGTTAATTGATAAACTAGACAAACATAGAGAGGATGAAAACCCAAGTCTGGACAAATTATATCCACGAATAGTCAAGGAAGTTAAGGAAGAGATAGCAGGGGCAATTGTACAGTAAAAAGGAATAGTGTCAGAACACTGGAGAAGAGCTAATGTTATTTTTATATTCAAAAAGGAAGATAGACTAAATCCAAGGAACTCTAAACCAGTTAGCTTAACATCAGTGGAAGGAGTAGAAAACATTCTAGAGGCCTAAAATATAATTTAGTTAAAATATAACCTAAGAATAGTCAGCCTGGAATAATACACCTGCCACACATGCACACATATACATGTGGACATTGGGTATAAATGCTATTTCTGTGCTCCTGCTGCATGCTGGGAATACACCTTACAAAGCTGTCGCTCACCAGTTGTGATTTTCCATTCATTAGTTTCAGAATGTTTATCACATATAAAATATAAACAATTATGTTTTGCTAATGCTACAATTTATATTTAGGTAATAACTTTTAATAACCCCTGATGTTCATGTGTTCCCTTCAAAGTGTTACAATCACTCAAGTGATTATAAAGCAGATTAAAAAATCTTCAGTGTACAACAGCATGTCACAATTTTGTTCTAATTATAATAACAGATTATATGGTAAAAACTTAAGAGGTAATTCAATACTCTCAGCAGGGAGTTGTAGTCAAACAAGTTGAGAAACAAGGACTACAATGTTGTAGCATCTCTCTGACTCCCTGCAAGCACATCTTCCCCATTGATGGCGCTGGACTGTGACATTGGCTATGCATTCAAAAGCTATTAAAGAGCCTTTGACAAAATAAAGAGGAAATGTTTAACTCAAGAAAATATAAGACCCATGGGAAAGTGTGTTCACCAGGTCACATGACAGGAAAGCTTAGGACTTTGATGGTTGGAATGGATTGACATGCCTGTGATTCTCAATCTTGTGTTCCCTATGACCACTTCTTGAAATGTTTGTCACTCTTATAATATATGAAATAATGCATGGAGTGTCTAGGCTTGGGAAGAGATTCGCTTACCTGAGGCCTTTGTTTATAGGTTTTAAAAGGAACTTGCAAAGGGCCATTGAAGAGTTTAACTTACATAGCTAACTTGGATTCAGAACTCAATGCAAAAAGATTAAATTTGCAGGTCTTATCAAACTGGCAAGGGCAATAGATTCTGTTCAGATATCACAGAATTAGTTGAATTAAAATATACAAGTGACCAGAAAAAAGGGTGCAGTTGCACACATACAAATATAAAGTGTTGCACATAGCAAAAAACTGACACATTTATTCCCTGAATGTTGAAATCAGCAAGTACAAAACAAAGAATCTTAACAGTTAACATTAGAGTATGACACTTAACCAACCAATGCAGAACAGTGACCAATAAAAGCCAACCTGAGGTTGAACTATATAGCCACAACAATGGGCGAATCTTCCAGTCCTGCCAGCAGCCAGAAGCTTGGTGGCCAAATACCAGTTTCCCAACTGCGGGATGAACTTTTGTATTCTGTTCTCAGAACTTCAAAAGCGGGTTAAAGGCGGCTTGAGCTTCACCAAGAACAATGTCGGGAAGTCCTTTTGCACGTATTAGCGTGTCATACATGTTTATTAAAAGGCCACCTCATGGGAATTAAATTACCCTCCAAATTAAGTTCTCCCCCAGTTAGAAATTAGAATTACGACTTTTACGACTATATATACTGGCATGCACCTGATAAGCTTGACTTCTTCCATGACTTTGAGGTGAGTAGACACTGCTTTGGCCTCTGGGCATGGGAACAGTAATGGGTGCTGGCTCAGAGGGGCAAGAAGGCATGTGGAGGTGAATGGTAATAGGTGAAAGGGTAATGGTGGGGTGAGGTTGAGGGGTGACAGAGCAGAGAGGAATGGTTATATTGGGTCAGTCAAGGGTGATTGGGCAAAGTTGATGGATGACGACAGGAGCATGAAAGGTTGTCGAGTGAGTTTGAAGTGTTATGTGCACCATTTTGCAATTCTCACCTATGCAATGCAGTTGATGTAAAACTGCTTTACCTTAAAGTCAGAAAAGGATCTTTTCAGGTGGGTGGAGATCAAGGTCAGCACAATTAGTTAACTAAAGGGACAACTTAATAATTATGAGGCAACTGGATGAAAACCATGCTCCATTGTATTGTCCTCTCTATGCTGAAGCCCACATGGTAGCAGGTTTGTTTCCAAATCATGGGTCTCATAACATTGAGATCCCAGCAAGGTGTGGAGCTGCCATTCATTCTATGTGATTTTCCTTATGCTGTAGTCAGAGGCAGGGATGAAGGGAGGGAGGGAGGTGGATGCCTCCAAGGGGCACTGCTGGTGGGCAGTAGCAAACTCCTGACTCCAAACCGCCATCCTCCCGGCTGACAAGGGTTCATGTGGTTTGTCTTTCTGTGGTGCCAAGGCAAATGATCTCTCCATAGAGGCAGGCAGAATAGTGTCAGGGAGAGAGCCTCATCATTCTGGTCAAGGAGGAATGTCTCCATGTGCAGTCATGTATAAATGGGAGGAACAGCCATCTCTAGTCCTTCAGGATGTGTCCTTCACCTGAAAGGGGTGGGGTGGGGATGTCATAGACAGAGGCCATGTGAAGGGCTTAGCACTGGCCTGCTGGCTTTGAGATGAAAGCAAACCTGTAAAGAATGTGCTCACTAGATTTATTACTTCAATTCATTCACAAGTCAATTGAGGCCTAGATGATGCAGGATCCAGGCAACTCCGCTTTTCTACTGGCTCTCATCCAGATGAGGAGCTCCCTGGCAATAGCCAGTCACATTCAACAATAGAAGAGGATTCCACTCTTTGAAGTTGCAGCTGATGCCTACATTCTGACCCAATCCCAGGTGCCACAGATTTTTGAAGGATCTCGGCAATTGCAGGGCTGGCTCCTTGGGCATAAGGGATACTCCCAGAAGACCTGGCTGATGTCACCAGTTTTCCGCCCACAGAGTGCTGCTGAGGAGAGCTACAATACTGCACATGCCTCCACCAGGTCTGTGATTGAGCAGAAAGAGGTCTCCGAAAGATGAGGTTCAGATGTTTGGACCACTCAGGCCCAGCTCTCCAATACTCACCACAGAAGGTGTCTGGATCATCATTGTGTGCTGTGTCCTGCACAACCTTGCACTACAAATGGGGGATGCCTTGGCTGAGGGAGACATGGAGGACTGAATGTCTCCTCCAGCGATGGGGATGGTAAAGGGGATCGATCTGATGAGGGCTAGGATGTCGCCAAGCCAGACGCAAAGACCATACAGGGGTACAACGTGGCAGACAGGCCCGTTCCAATCTGATAGCTACCAGATTCCAGGTACAGCAAGCTGCTGACATATTTCTTTAACTTTTTGGTTTTCTATCCTCTGTTGGCTAGAAGGCCCCAGTTCCTTCTTGGTAATAAACATTATACTTTTGGTCTAATATACCCTGATTTATGATAGCTGAATTAAATTGCACTACTTAGCATCAGCCCTACTGGTGGTTTGATTCTGTGTTCCTGCCAAACCGTGCTAATATACAGAGCCCTGGCGCTAAATGCATGCATAAAAACCTGCAAAGTGCTCCATTCTCCCATGATCTCGGGAACCTGTAAATAGAATTGAGATTTTTCCCATGGGCCAGAATTTTCTGCTTGACGCGTGGTGACATCGGGTGACCAGCCCGATGTCACCACGCGCCATCGTAATATTTCACTGGGTGGGCACGCGATGAAGTTCGATGTGCGCCCGCCATTAATTAAGGCGCTAGTTAAGGCTCTTAAATAACAAATCGATGCCGATTTTCAGGTGCCCGTGCGATCTTCGGTTCGGCGCACGGGCGCAATGTGCAGGCAGGTAAACGATTTTTTAATAAAACTCATCCACGGGCAGGATAAAAGGGCTCAGTGGGGTTGTCAATCTGGTCTGTGATTATTTATTGCAGAAAGTTTTTAAACTTGCCTGTGTGATCTGTAGCAGTTCAGAACAAATTCCAGCAGCTTTCTGTGTACTTTGAACCTTCAGGTCAGCACTGTTCAGTCAGGAATCTTTAATGGGCCTGCAGCTTCCAGAGGCCTCCCTTTAGCCTGATATGGGTTCTGACATGTCCACTGGAGGCAGCTCCTCTGAGGAGGGAGGGCTAGAATAAGGAGGAGGCCAGAAGTGCACAATCAGCCTCCAGGAGAGCCACCTTTGGGAGGACAGGCACAGGCACAAGGGGTGCAGGGTCAAGGGGTAGTCCAAGGTGGAAGGGGCCACAGAAGATGCCACTATCCTGCTGCCAGGGTATACAGGCGGAGAAGCAGCTACCTCAATATGTCAGAGGTGCAGTGCCAATGGAGGCTCCGACTGTCAAGAGAAACAGTCAACTACATCTGTCAGATGATTGGCCCTGAGATCTCTCCTAACTGTGTGGGAGGACTCCCCATGCCAGCGGCTCTGAAGCTCACAGTTGCCCTCAACTTGTATGCCTCTGGCTCGTTCCAGGGCTCAGTGAGTGATCTTTGTGGTGTCTCCCAATCAGCTGTCCACACTTGTGTCAAGCAGGTCACAGACGCTCTGTTCAGGCGTGCATTGACCTTCATCCACTTCCGCTTGGGACCAGGCAAGCCAGACAGAGCGAGCCAGAGGCTTTGCGGCCATTGCTGGCTTCCACAACATACAGGGTGCAATAGACGCACACATGTGGCCATCAAGGAGCCAGCAGGCGAGCCTTGCTGGCCACATGCCTTCGTCAACAGGAATGGATTCCACTCCATGAACGTGCAGATAGTTTGTGACCACAGGATGCTGATTCTACAAGTCTGTGCAAGGTACCCAGGCAGCTCCCACGACGCCTACATCCTCAGACACTCCCAGGTGCCAGGGCTCTTCAGTGCTCCAGCCCGGCTGGATGGATGGCTGCTGGGTGACAAGGGCTATCCCCTCAGAAGGTGGCTCATGACGCCTCTCCACCGTTGAAGAACAGAAGCTGAGCAGCGGTACAATATGAGCCATGCCTCCACAAGGGCTGTGGTGGAGAGAACCATCGGTCTTCTCAAGATGCACTTCCAATGCCTGGACTGCTCAGGGGGTGCACTCCAATGCCCCCCAGATCATGTCTCGGTGATAGTGGTTGCATGCTGCACTCTCCACAATCTTGCGCTGGAAAGCGGGGACGCAGTGGATGATGAAGACGTCGACACAGCTACACACGATGAGTCCAGCACTGATTCTGAGGATGAGGAAGCACAGGGGAATGATGAGGGGCTAAACACTGACCCAGGACTACACCAAGGAGGCAGGGACACCTTAGGTTAATCCAATGAACTTTCAGCTAGCTCCACACAAATGGATCAGGAGGACGAGCCTTGCCTGGTGCTTCCATAGTCGGCACTTAAGTGCTACATCTGCCAGTTCATCAGCTGCAACTGAAGGCTTTGGACATAAACCCCATTGTCCACTCAAACACCCATGACATGTATGTAAAACATACAAATGCAGCACAAAGGAGTCAACCTCAGCCATGGTAACACATCTGGTTTTAATTTTCTCCAACATAAGATCAAACAAAATGAAAGCAAAAAGTTTTTCAATCATAAAGAAATAATAATTCCCTAATCACAGGCCAACACAAAAGCACCAGTGACAAACCCATGGTGTGTCTAAGGTGCCTTATGCTTATGTTTATGGCTGCTACGTCTTGGTGCCGCCCCATCGCTCGGAGTGGCATCTGAGACAGCCTGCTGACTCTGCTGTCCTGTTGGCCTCGATGACCTTGGCCGCCATCCTCTGGCCTGTGGTGCCTGCGCTGGCCCCGCCTGGGAGGGATCTGCAAGTCTACAGCTGGCATTTCCCCAGTCACCGCAGCCTCACCCGATGAAGCAGTCACTGGGAGAGGGGCAGAGCAGCTGGGGCCCTCATCCGGAGCGCCGTGAGAGGAGCCCCCAGACACGACAGGCAGCTGCTCCGCCAACGTGAGGTCGTCCCAGACCTCCCTGCTCACCATCGATGGATGGGCAATGAGCTGGGAAGCTTGAGGCCCACACCATCTCCCACACTGGCAATGACCAGCTGTGGCCACTGGCGCTGTGAGGACTTGCAGGTCCGAGCGTAACCCCAGGAGAAGCTGCTTGTTCTCCTGGAGACCCCTCTCCACGAGAGTCGCCACTGTCTTCATGGAGGAAGCATGACGCTCTGCCATGAGGCTCACTGCATCCCTGATGCTCTGCGTGTACTCCTCCACCACAGACACCAAGCATGGCATTATCTCATGCAACACTCCCAGATGCTCCCGCACACCTGGCCGCATTTCCTGCAGCTGCTGCGTTGTGGGCGACTCCAGAGGCACATCATCACGGCCCTGACTCAGCATGTGCCTGGTCCCCTGCAGTCCTCCGACTGCTGGCACCATTGGCACTCTCTGTCTCTGCCAGCTCCTCCAGCGATTGTGAAGTGCCCTCTCCACTGTGCCCTGGGACACTAGCCGATGTTGCAATTCCCACCGAGGTGCTAGTATCTGCGCTGGTGCCTGCCTTGCAGAAATGGCGTGATGCAGGTGACAGTTGAGGGCCCTTGGGTGTTAGAGGGGGCATCTGCAATTGCTACTGATCGACAGGCTCTGATGATGCTGAAAATAACAACAAGGACAGTGGACCAGTTAGCGTGCACACAGTGACACACTTCATCCCTTTTCCTCTGGCTCATTATGCGCTCAACCTTCCAGAACCTATGGAGACGAATATTGGTGGGTGGCAAATAGCCAGGAAGAGCCCCAAACATTACTGGTGGATACAGGGACGCTGGTCAGATGGCCTAAGGAATGCCAAATGGAATGTTATGTGGATAAGTGTGAGGTGATGCACTTGGGCAGGAGAAACAAGGTCCGGGAATACATGAGGAATGGTAGGACCGTGAAAAGTAAGAAGAATCAGAGGGACCTTGCTGGGTATGTCGACAGGCCCGTTAAGGTAGCGGGACGGATACATAAGGCATTTAAGAAGGTAACTGCCATAATTGCCTTTAATAGCTGAGGAATAGAATATAGGAACAGGGAGGTCATGTTGCAAGTGCAAAAAGCGCTGCCAAGGCCACAGCTATAGTTCTGCGTGCAGTTGTGATATGCACTTCACGGGAGGGATGTGATTGGAGTGGAGAAAGTGCAGAGGCCGTTGACCAGGATGCTTGCTGGGCTGGAGAGTTGGAGTTATGAGGAGACCTAGCATAGACTGTGGTTATTTCCCCTGGAGCAGAGGAGATTGAGGGGTGACATTATTGAGCTTTATAGCGTTATGAGGGGCATGGATGGGGTTGACGGAAAGGAACTTTTCCCCTTGGCGGAGGGATGAGTAACCTGGTGGCATTGATTTAAAGTAAGAGGCATGAGGTTGACAGGTGAGGTGATGAGAAACTTTTGCACACAGGGTGTTGGGAATATGGAACGAAATGCCTGAAAGGGTGGTGGACGCAGAAACCCTCCTAACATGTAATAAGTATTTGGATGTGCAGTTGCAATGCCATGGCATACAAGGCCATGGGGATAGTGGTCGGAAATGGGATAAGGCGACTTTGGAAGGTGCTTGACGTGCGCATCTTCGAAGGGCCGAGGGACCTTTGTCTATGACCCGCACGTCTGACTCTATCAGTCTGTAAATGAGCAATGTTACTACAATAACGATTCAAACAATCATCAGTGCTATGGATGGTGGGCAGACAGAGTGGATGGGACTGTGGACCTCAAATACCTGGCCGTTCCACCCCAGCCTCACCGACACCTGTAGACCTGGGTGCATGGCGCCTCTCAAGCTCCAGAGCCTCCTGCTCGAAACGGCTCAAAATCACCAGCTGGGCCTGGCCGCCTCCAGTCCGCAAACGCTCACATGCATTGTGAGCATTCTTCTCCTGAAAAACCGAGAAGACCATTCATTGCGGCTAATCGCACGTGGACTCTGCACCTGCACGCCGCACCCCAACCACAGTGGCCCATATCAGGCCTCCAGTGCCCCCTCTCCACACTACTGCAGATCAGTCACACAAAGATAATACACATGCTCCCAACCCCCCACAACAGCCACCTTGGACATATTCTCCATCTATCACTTTAGGAAACACACGATCTTAGCTCCCATAGCAAGTACATGCGGCATCGAGGGCAGCAGATGGCTCTTGGCCACGAGACCTTGAGGCTCCCCTTCCACAATCTGATCACCGTGAATAGGACATGTGTTGGAGTTTTGAGTATGTGCCTAGCTGCCTCTCCTGCAGATTGCCCCCAGACTAGTCATGTGTGACAAAGAGCAACAGATGGTGTGGGGGAGAACACATCTCCTCATGAACCAGTGAGGCTGATGTAAACATGGGCACCATCTGCTTGCCCACCCAGCATACGAGAAATGCCCAACATGATTCAATGCAGTCATGACAGTAAGACTTGCCAGGGGGGTGGCCCTCAAAGGCTAAGGCTACCTGCTGGGTCAAATGCCCAATGCCAACATGGTACTCACCCTTCCAGAGCGCAACAAATCAATTAAGCGCTTATGACATTGGATCCAGGTGCCGCACCACATTGCGGGAGCTCACCACCTCCGATACCTCCTCCCAGGCATACTTCATCATGTGGGGGGGCCTCCTCCTCCCATCCTGAGGGACCAACACATCCCGCCGTCCTGCCACCTCCTCGAGTAGGGCAGCAAGGCAATCATCAGAAAAGCGAGGGGCACATTGGCCCCCCCCATTGGCCTACCCTGCAGCCTGCCCTGCTCCTCTGCCCTTCCCTCCAGGTTGCCCTGCTGAGCAGACCCCCTGCGGTTGGACTTCCAGGTGGCCATTGTGAACAGCCTACAGGAGGCTGCCAGGCCTTCTTTAAACAGACTGCCGGGTCACCAATGGATGGTCTGTCCCGCTAACCATGGGAGTCAGAAATGTGCTGGGTGGGCCTTAATTGGCCTGCCCGCACAAAATGGCACTGTGGCCCTGATTGCGAGCGCCGACCGGGTCTGCGCTTGGCCACGTCCGCTCCTGCTCCGCCCTCCCGCCCCCCCAAACTGAATATTTTGGCCATGCCCTCACAAAGTCTGTGTGCATAGCAACTTGGAAGCAATGTCACATCTAATCTCGGCAGAGATGCACTCATGTCACCCCCACACCTGCTCCTAAAGTGGGGCAGACCTGGCAGAGAGCTCTTTCAGGCAGAACCAGATGTATGGGTCCACATGGAAGAGCAGCATGAGAACACCATGTGCCGCCTCGAGATCGCTCCTCCACGCAGATTGATCAGGGAAGATCGTGTTCCTGCCCCTCCAATCGCCACTTGCCCATAGTAAACTCATATCTTTTGACACTCTTATCTTGCTGAAAAGTTTCAAGGTTACTTTGGAGTCCATTCACTGAGAATGCCTCACCTGCGCCATGGGTTGTTGAGTAGCAATCACTCCGGACCCTCCAATTACAGCGACTCCTCCAAGTCTCATGCCTAGATGACCGTGGTATTAGTGTGAGACTGTGATCTGTCATTGTGGCTACCCCAGCCAAGGTAAACATCTTTCCTGTATGGACCCTGCAGAGCCTGTTGGAGCTGCTGATGCTTCACATGGATAGTCTCACAGTCCTCAGCACGGTTCAGCACATAGGACCTTTCTACTCTCTCTCACCTCATGCACTAAGACCCTAGTTCTTCAATGATGCCCAATGCACATTAGTTACAAACCCTTCTACAGGGTCTACTGCCACCATTGATGAGGATTCGGGGCAGGCCAAACAAATCTCCGTATGAAGTCCCACAAAGGATTCAGTCAATTGCACACACTTCTTAAATCCTACACGCAAATCCCTCACAGTCAAGGCTAACTTATGCATTACGTCCTTACTTTCAGCCTTCACCTGCATGTTAGCTCGAAATGGCAACTCACCAAGGACGGCCAGTAATGATTGGACGTGCCCACCACAGCTTCCTCCATACATGTAGGGAAGCCTCTGATTTCCTGTTGTTAAGAAGACAGTGGAGAGCTACCCTTCTCAGCCTGAAACTGCATCTACAGTGTTCCTTGCCACTTAACTCCTTGAGTGCCCCGTGCATCCACCCACATCTCACTTCAGTGCAATACCAGCAGGAGATATAATGAGCTCACTGAACATTTTCAGAGGTCAGAACATGCTGAACTGCAAGTAAAATTAATGACTTGTATGATGCATGGCCAGGCAGCACACTCACAAATGATGGCCAATGCTTAACCATGCACATGTGAGATCCTCTATATTGGAGAGACCAAACGCAAACTGGGCGACCGTTTTGCGGAACACCTGCGGTCTGTCCGCAAGAAAGACCCAAACCTCCCTGTCGCTTGCCATTTTAACACTCCACCCTGTTCTCTTGCCCACATGTCTGTCCTTGGCTTGCTGCATTGTTCCAGTGAAGCCCAACGCAAACTGGAGGAACAGCACCTCATCTTCCGACTAGGCACTTTACAGCCTTCTGGGCTGAATATTGAATTCAACAACTTTAGATCTTAAACTCCCCCTCCCCCCATCCCCACCCCGTTTCTTTTCCCCCCCCCCACCCGCCTTTTTTTTCAATAATTTATATAGATTCTTCTTTCCCCACCTATTTCCATTATTTTTAAATCTAAAACTAAAACCTTTAGTCTTTCCACCCCACCCCCACTAGAGCTGTACTTTGAATATCCTGTATTCCATTCTTAATTAGCACTTTTCTCAGACAAAGACCACCACCTTCAACACCTCTTTGACCCTTTTGTCTCTGACATCTTTTGATTATCTGCTCACACCACACCCTCAATGTGTCTCTTCCCCCCCACCCACCTTAAACCAATTTATATTTCTCCCTTGTTGAAACTATGCTTCAGTTCTGCTGAAGGGCCATGAGGGCTCGAAACGTTGACTGATTTCTTCTCCACCGATGCTGCCAGACTTGCTGAGTTTTTCCAGGTAATTCTGTTTTTATTTTTATTTTGTTTTGGATTTCCAGCATCCGCAGTAGCTTTTAGCTTTTTGTTTTTATTATTGAGTAATCACCCTGTTGACAATGTGAGAGAAGTGAATCTACAGGATTCATTATCGGACTCTGATGGGGGCCCAAATTCCACTGCTTTAAATGCCTGTGACCATTGACACAACAAGCTGCAAGGTAGAGTCCAGGAAACTTCCAAATAGTGCAAATGAACATATATTTACATGTGCCAAAAGTATGTAAAATGGATGTACACCCATGCCATCTGTGTGCCTCCAAGACTTCTTAATCTTTCTTTGTCTACTAGCACATCAAGGTGCAGCCCTGACATCGGTAGCTGAGGTGGAGGCAGCCTGCTGACTGCTATGCCCTTGACTGTGATAATTTGGCAGGCATCCTCTGATGGCCCAAGGCCTAGAGGGGCCCGGCCTGCTATGGCTCTCCTGCTCAGGTGCAGGTTCACCCTACGTGGCCTAGCCAGCTGGAGTTGAGTAGGTCATTGGCAGATGGGGGTTGGAGCGGCAGAGCTCCCTGCATCCTTGGATGAAACCCCTGGGTGCCTGGCTGGCACTCCTCCATCTTGTGGGTGCCTGATGGTGCCTCCTTTACTCCTCGAGGAGAAGGGCTACTTGGAGAGAGATGAGGTGCACCAGTCCTCCCACCTAGCCGCTGCTGCACTGCACCCAAGGCTAGAGCCATGGTGTGCAGGTCCAAGTGCATATCTGGCAGCCTCTGTGTGTTCTGCTGGGCCTAGTTTTCCAAGGCAGCTGCCACCCTTTCCAAGGGCGCCTCCTCTGGGCTGCTCACATGTTGGAGCAAGGACATCAGACAGATAGTGGATGGACCCATCCAGCCTTCAGTCCAGTCTGTGCATGGCCTCTGGCATCCCTGCCTGATGTTCCGCTGCCTGTCTCTGCATCTCCAACATGTCTCTTCGAGCTGAGGCCAGAGGTTTGTCATCTGAATTGGGCTGAGCAGGGGTCTGTTCTCCAGCAGTGCTCCGAGTGTCAGTGTCCTTGGCTGTGACTTCCCCTGCCAGCTGTGGGCCCGTGTCAAAGATGTGCCCACCAGGTTGTGATCCTGAGCCGACTGTAGAATGTGGATCCACTGAGACAACTGTAGCTGCGCTGGTGGAGAGTGCAGGAAATGGGAGTGTAGTAGTGGTAGGGAACAGTATAATTAGGGGGTTAGATACTGTTTTCTGCGGCCGTGAGCGTGAGTCCCGAAGGCTCTGTTGCCTGCCCGGTGCCAGGGTTAAGGACATCTCCTCCAGCTGGAGAGGAACTTGGAGTGGGAGGGGAGGGATCAACTTGTTGTCCACATTGGTGCCAACAAAGTTGATAGGATGAGAAAGGAGGTTCTGCTGAAAGAAGTTAAACAGTTAGGGGCTAAATTAAAAACCAGAACTTCCAAGGTAATAATCTTGGGAATACGATCTGAGCCATGAGCAATCTGGCATAGGGTAAATAAAGTTATGGAGTTAAATGCAGGGCTGAGAGATTGGTGTGGGAGGAATAGGTTTCAGTTCATGGGGACTGGCACAGGGAGCTGTCCGGTGGGATGGGCTTCACTTGAACCATGCTGGGCCCAGTCTCCTGGTGAACAAAATAACTAGCGCTATATAGAGGGCTTTAAATGGCATAGAGCGGGGGAGGGTTCTAGAGAGGGGATACATAGGCTTACAAAGCAAAAGGATAGGCAGCCTTGCAGGGCAGCTATTTAGGTAATGATACCCAGAGTGTGACAGGAAGGGACAGAGTGTACAAACATAAAAAAAATGGCAGCAACTAGGGTCATAGGGGGAAAAAATAGTAAAAAGGCAAAATTAATGTCCCTTTACTTAAATGCATGTAGTATTCGGAACAAAATAAATGAATTAACGGCACAAATAGAGGTTAATGGGTATGATCTTATAGTCATTACGGAGATATGGTTACAAGGTGATTAAAGCTGGGAACTAAATATTCAGGGGTATGTGACTTTTTGAAAGAACAGGCAGGAAGGAAAGGGTGGTGGGGTAGCTTTGTTAGTATGAGATGGGATAAGTACGATAGCAAGAAAGGATCTTGGATCGGAAGATTTAGAATCCATATGGGTGGAGGTAAGAAATAATAAGAGGAAGAAGACACTGGTGGCAGTAGTCTATAGCCCCCCTGACAGTAGTTATACTGCAGGACAGAGAATAAATCAGGAGATAATGAGGGCATGTAAAAAAGCAGTGCATGAATCATTGGTGACTTTAATCTTTATGTAGATTGGGCAAATCAAATTGGCAGAAGTAGACATGAGCAAAAATTCATATAATGTATTCGGGACACTTTCCTAGAACAATATGTTGTGAATCCAATCAAGGATCAGGCTATCTTGTATCTGGTAATGTGTAATGAGGCAGATTTAATAAATGATTTCAGAGTAAAGGATCCCCTAGGAAACAGTGACCATAATATGGTAGAATTTAGCATTCAATTTGAGAGTGAGAAACTTGGGTCAGAAACAACTATACTAAACTTAAATAAGGGTAATTACAAAGGAATGAGGGCAGAGTTGGCTGGCAAAGCAGTTTAGCTCAATGAAGATATATCCCAGTGAGGAAGAAGGATTCAAGGAAGGGGATAAACCAATCATGGTTAACCAAGAAGTTAAGGACAGTATCAAATTGAAAGAAAGAAACATATAATGTGACAAAGATTAATGGTAAGCCAGAGGATTGGGAAAGTTTTAAAAACCAACAAAAGCTGACCAAAAAAAATAAACTTTGAGGGTAAACTAGCAAGTAATAAATACATGGACACTCAGAGCTTCTTTAACTGTATAAAAAGGGTGAAAGATGCCAAAGTGAACCCTTAGAGATTGAGGCTGGGGAAATAATAATGGGGAACCAGGAAATGGCAGAGGAGTTGAATAAATACTTTGCTTCAGTCTTCACTGTAGAATATACTAATAGCATACTAAAAATCTAAGTAATCAAGGGGCAAAAGGGGCGGAGGAAATAAATACAATAACTATCACAAGGGAAAAAAGTATGAGGGAAACTAATGGGGCTAAATGCTGATAAGTTCCCTGGACCTGATGAGTTGCATCCTAGGATATTAATGGAAGTAGCTACAGAGAAAGTGGATGCACTGGTAGTAATCTTCCAAGAATCCTTAGATCCTAGAAAAGTCCCAGAGGATTGTAGAACGGCCAATGCAACACCCTTATTCAAAAAGGAAGGGAGGCAAAAAACAGATAACTATAGGCCAGGTAGCTTAACATCTGTCATTGGTAAAATGTTAGAATCTATTATAAAGGATGTAATAGCAGAGCATTTAAAAATACATAATCTAATCAAGCAGAGTCAGCATGGCTTCATGAAGGGGAAATCATGCCTGACAAATTTATTAGAATTCTTTGAGGAGGTAACAAGCAGGATAGATAAAGAGGAACCAGTAGATGTAATGTATTTTGATTTCCAAAAGGCATTTGATAAGGTACCGCACACAAGGCTATTTTATAAGATAAGAGCCCATGGTGTTAGAGATATTAGCATGGATAGAGGATTAACTAACTAATAGAAGACAGAGAGTTGGGATGAGGGGGGCATTTTCAGGATGGCAACCTGTAACTAGTAGAATGCCACAGGGATCAGTGCTGGGGCCTCAATTATTTACAATATATATTAATGATTGGATGAGGGAAGTGAATGTACTATTGCCAAGTTTGCAGATGACACAAAAATAGGTGAGAAGGCAAGTGGTGAGGATGACACAAGGGCCTGAATTTTTCAGGTGGCGGGCGGGCTTGGCGGGAGTGGTCTGGGACTGTTGCAGAGCCGATCACCACCAGCGATCGGTTCCACACCACCATTTTACATGGACGGGCCAATTAAGGCCCGCCCAGGTAAGACGCAAACTGTAGCACTCAACGCTACCTGCGCAGGCGGGGGGAGAAGGGAGAGTCGGGGCCAGCGCAAAAGAGCGATTGAATCGTTACTGAAATTATTAAATAAATGGTTGAAAAATTTAATTAAACATATTCCCTCATGTGACTGTGTTACAAGAGATGGGACGTGTTTTTATATTTTGGAAAAAAAAAAATATTTAATTAATAAAAGCTTTAGGAAACCTCATCTCGCTCGTGGATGAGGCTTCCTAAAAAATGCAAAGGTCGTTTGGCCTTTTCGCCTGCCCGCCAACCATTAGGTTGGATGGGCAGCATTAACAATTCCCTTAATCACTTCCTTAATGGTCTTAATAGGCCGTTTACATGTTGGCGGGCGCGCAGCCCACTCCAGCGTGCGCCCGCCGAACGAAACATCGTGAGACAGCGCAATGACATCAGGACGCACGCCCGACATCATCACGAGTCATTTTACATGTCGGCATGTCGGGCCTATCCCCGCATGGCGACTAAAGTATCCTGCCCAAGGAGTCTACAGAGGGATATAGACAGGTTAAATGAGTGGGCAAAAACTTGGCAGATGGAATATAATGTGGGAAAATGTGAGGTTATGCACTTTGGCAGGAAGAATAGAGAAGCTGAATATTATTGAAATGGAGAAAGACTGCAGAAACCTGCAGTACAGAGGGATTTGGGAGTCCTTGTGCATGAATCCCAAAAAGCTAATATACAGGTTTAACAGGTAATAGGGAAGGCAAATGGAATGTTGGACTTTATTTCAAAGGGAATGAAGTATAAAAATAGGGAAGTCTTACTAAAACAATAGAAGGCACTAGTTAGACCACACCGAGAATACTGTGACCAATTTTGGTCCCCTTATCTAAGGAAAGATATACTGGCATTGGAGGCAGTCCAGAGAAGGTTCAGTAGGTTGATTCTGTGTATGGATGGTTTTTCTAATGAGGGAAGGTTTGAGTAGGTTGGGCCTGTACTCATCGGAGTTTAGAAGAATGGGAGGCGACCTTATCGAAACATATAAGATTCTTAGGGGGCTTAACAGGGTAGATGCTGAGAGGTTGTTCCTCTTTTGGGAGAGTCTAAGACCAGAACGCATAATTTCAGAGTAAGGAATCAGAATCAGAATCACAGAATCACAGTGCAGAAGAGGCCCTTTGGCCCATCGAGTCTGCACCGACAAGTGAGAAACACCTGACCTACCTACCTAATCGCATTTACCAGCACTTGGCCCATAGCCTTGAATGTTATGATGTGCCAAGTGCTCATCCAGGTACTTTTTAAAAGATGTGAGGCAACCTGCCTTCACCACCCTCCCAGGCAGTGCATCCCAGACCGTCACCACCCCCTGGGTAAAAAATTTTTTCCTCACATCCCCCCTAAAATTCGTGCCCCTGACCTTGAGTTTCTGCCCCCTTGTGACTGACCCTTCAACTAAGGGGAACAGCTGCTCTCTATCCACCCTGTCCATGCCCCTCATAATCTTGTACACCTCGATCAGGTGATCAGGTCGTCCCTCAGTCTTCTGTGCTCCAACGAAAACAACCCAAGTCTATCCAACCTCTCTTCATAACTTAAATGTTTCATCCCAGGCAACATCCTGGTGAATCTCCTTTGCACCCCCTCAAGTGCAATCACATCCTTCCTATAATGTGGCGACCAGAACTGCACACAGTACTCCAGCTGTGGCCTCACTAAGGTTCTATACAACTCCAACATGACCTCCCTACTTTTGTAATCCATGCCTTGATTGATAACGGCAAGTGTCCCATATGCCTTTTTCACCACCTGACTAACATGCCCCTCCGCCTTCAGAGATCTATGGACACACACACCAAGGTCCCTTTGTTCCTCAGAACTTCCTAGTGCCATGCTGTTCATTGAATACTTCCTTGACAAATTACTCCTTCCAAAGTGTATCACCTCACACTTTTCAGGGTTAAATTCCATCTGCCACTTATCTGCTCATTTGACCATCCCATCTATATCTTCCTGTAGCCCAACCTCACTGTTAACCACCCGGCCAATCTTTGTGTCATCCGCAAACTTACTAATCCTACCCCCTACATAGTCATCTATGTCGTTTATATAAATGACAAATAACAGGGGACCAAGCACAGATCCCTGTGGTACGCCACTGGACACTGGCTTCCAGTCACTAAAGCATCCTTCTGTCATCACCCTCTGCCTCCTACAACTAAGCCAATCTTGAATCCACCTTATCAATTACCCTGTATCCCATGTGCCTTCGCCCATTTAAAACCGAGATGAGGAGGAATTTCTTCTCTCAGAGGGTAGTCAGCCTGTGGAATTCTTTACCGCAGAGGGCTATAGAGACTGGGTCGTTAAGTATATTCAAGGCTGAGATAGACAGTTTTTTAATCAGTAAGGGAATCAAGGGTGATGTGGAAAAGGCAGGAAAGTGGAGTTGAGGATTATCAAATCAGCCATGATCTCATTGAATGGTGCAGACTAGATGGGCCGAATGGCTTACTTCTGTCGCTATGCCTTATGGCTTTATGTCTTATAGGTGAACACCGTGATGTTGCATCCTCTGAGGCTCCTGAGACATCCTCCTCAGAGTTGGGATTGGGGCTGTTTCTATCTGTGATATGTGTTGTGGGCCTCCCCCTTTTCTTGCTGGCATCTGGAAAAGGGAAAAAGAAAGATCATGAATGTGAATGTGTTACTCTGTGGACAGCTGACAACTGCAGACTAGAGGCATCCTCACTGCCTTCCTGGGGGAGTCCTACCTTGCCTTCAGCACAGGCCTTGTCCTGCTCTTCCCCGGCTATCTCGGCGGCCTTCTCCTCATATGGGGCAAGGACTCTAATGTCTGGAATACTGCCTCTGGTCTTAGACCGCTCCCGCTTTTTGTGGGTGTTCTTGACCTGCAGAAAGACAGAAGGATTGAGTGTCATCCCAATGGGTGCATGAGCTGTTCAAGAGAATGCATTCCCATGGCAGCTGCTGAGCCCTGCCCAGTAAGTGATTAAGAAGTAAGCTGTCCTGCAACTGATAAAAGATTGAGAGCATGAAGTGGCTGGCACACATTCAGTGCACATGTCCCAACTGCTGATGAGTGCTGTGACCCAAATTCCTGTGTGACATCCCTGTGCATGCAGACACTTACACTGCCTGATGCCCTTATGAGTGTCAGTTTGCAGGGAGTAGCCAGCGCCATTTACCTTGGCAGAGTGCAGAAGATCATTCATCCTCTTCCTGCCCTGTTGAGCATTTCTTTGGTGGACCCCAAGCGCACTTACCTCTGCTGTGACATCCACCCAGGCCACCGTGGTCAGGCAGGAGGGCCTCCTGCTGCCATCTCTGGGAAATAGCACCTCCCACCGTTGCTAGAGAAACTGGAGGAGAAGAATCTCCAGGGAGGCTTCACTGCAATCATGGGCCTCACTGAGACATTCTCATTGATAGAGTCTTGAAAGGACAGCCAGACTGAAGCTCCTGGCCTGCAGTGAATGAATGGCTGACCGGGCGCCCTTTAAATGTGATGCCCAGATCTTTGACCCCATGAGGTAATGACGAGGACGGTGACTTCCTACCCACCCTTCTACAAAATTCGGCGAGCTCCTCGCAGATGCATAGGTAATGAGTTGAACAGCACAAGATCATGCGTGGTCAGCTGTGCCAGCCCAAGCCCCAGCGGGAATCTCTCTGACTTCCGCTCTTGCCACCAAACTTAAACTCCAGAATGGAAGATTCTGTCGAGTAAGTGAGAGTGAGAGTGAGAACAAACTTTATTGTGCTCTGGTCAGATTACATCTTGAATATAGCACCCATTGCTGCATCATATTGGATGTGTGGGGTTGAGGCCCTAATGTCTGAATGGAGACTTGATATGGAAAATAACCTATAGGCCTGAATCTTCTGGCCTGCGTGCAAGGGCGGGCCCCACTTGCCGATGCGTAAAATGACACGCAGTGACATCGGGCATGCGTCCCGATGTCATCACGTGTCATTCCGATCCTCGGTTTGGCGGGCACGCAGCCATCTCCGTTGCACGCCCGCTGAACTGTCAAAGGCCAATTAAGGCCATTATTAAATTAATTGAGGTACTTGTCTTGGCTGCCCGTCCAACCTTAAGGTTGGCAGGCAGGTGAAGAGCCCAGGTGGCCTTCGCAATTTTCATGGAATCTCATCCACGGGTGGGGTGAGGTTTCATGAAGGGTTCATAAGTTTAATAAAATTTTTTATTAAAATTCATTGTCATGTCCCAGCTCATATGACAGTGTCACATGAGGGGACATGTCTGAAATTTTTAAAAATTCTTTTATTCAACTTTTCATAATCAAAGTAATCTCCCTGAGGCAGCTCTGTGCCTCAGGGAGATTTCTGAACTTTCGCGCGCATGCGCGTGACAAAGCGCAGGCCCCAACTCTCTTCTCCTCCCCTTGCCCGCGCAGGTAGCACTAAGTGCTTCTGGGTGCACATCATGTTGGGCGGCCCTTAACTAACCCGATTACACAATATGGCGGTGCCCAGGCGATCGTGGGTGGCGATCGGCTATGCGCCTGCCCGCACCCACTCCCGCACCACCAGCTTGACGGGGAGAAAATTCTCCCCAGAGATTTTTAATGCTGAAAATTCCATGTTTTCTTTTTTCAACAAAGAAGAATAAAAAAGCACAAACCAAGAAGATGTTATTCAGCCTAACAACAAGTGTACACACTCCATTCCTTCATTAACTCAACTCCAGCTGTTTAATTTTCTTTCATTGAAGAAAACTTTGGAACATTCTTCTATCCTTACATCTCCACTTACAGTCTACCATTCTTCACAGAAAACATGTGGTGTGAAGTATTTGATTATCACATTCTATACCTATCCATTCAATAAATGATCTGATCCTTAACTGATTCAATTCTGTTAGCTGATGACATAAATTCAAGTACAGTGCTTACTCTGTTAATCAGTTAATAAAGCAGTGTTAATTCATCTATATCTGTGTCTGGACTCAATTTCATTACCTATGTTGCCTCAACAAGATATTTGTCTAGCTCATTCTTCAATGGGTCAATTGTTTTTGGCTGGAACCTTTTCCATTTATCTTCTGTGCTATAGAAAAACATAGGCCATAACTCCCTCAGAGTGACAATCAGCATCGGATTGCCATTCTGTGTCCAATTACCTGCATGAGTTTTCTTCTGTGCCTGTCTCTCCTGATCTTCCAACTCAGGCCGGGCGCGATCCAAACAGTGCAGCTGGTCTCAAGGCCCAACGTCGAAGGCCAGCTCCATCGATTTGACGGCACTAGCTGCCGTAAACCAGGCAAGTTAAAGGACCCATTGAAATTGGCAGGTCAGGTAGAAGGTGCGTGTCTAAGGTAATAGTCGTATGGTAGTACAGAACTTGAGTATTGCTGATCAGGACACTCGCAAGAATACCAATATAAGGGGGAAAACAACAATTTATCCTGTATGTGAAGAGAGTGCCTGTTGGTTGTCAAGTGACACCGCCATGGAAAATGCACCACTGATGATGACTGACAGTTAACTGCCAAGCATTGTTTGAAATTTAAACCAGGCAGCTTGACCCTGATTGTTCAAGTCATTTCCCTGAGGAATAAGTCAGTGTATGGCTGTCACTTATTTTGTTTAGCTGAAACAGGCACAGTGTTTGTACATGTTCTTTCTTATGACAAAGAACAGGACCTGTGTATTAATATATGTAGCTCCCAGCACATGCAAATGCTCCACATTGTAAGCCCAACTGACAATCTTAAATTGGTTGTCAGCGTAATACTTAGTACAGTTAACAGTTATCATCCGTGGTGCATTCTCCATGGCAATGCCACTTGCCAATCAATCGGCACTCTCTTCACATACAGTAAAAATTGTTGTTTTCCCCTTATTTGGTATTCTTGCGAGTGCCCTGATGAGTGCAAGATGAAAAGCTTAGACATGTCTCTTTTCTCAGCAATGTCTAAGGTAATTGGGTAGGATTTGGGGGTGGACGGGTAAGAGGTCGGGGAGTCAGTGGCCAGGGGGATTGGACCTCCGGGTGGGGAGCGTGGGGGGTTCAGACCTCGGTTGGAGGATCAGACCTTACATACAGTGTAAATTGTGGGGTCGAGCCCCTGGAGGGTGTTGGAGGGTGGACAGACCACAAGTTCAGATCTCAGGTAGGGTGGGGAGGTGCGGTCAGAGCTCAGGATGGGGGGGAGTTGGACCTCATGGGTGGGGTTAAACATCAGGAGAGAGGGTTGGGGTCTCGGACCTCAGGAGGTGGGGAGGATCATAAGCTGGGGGTGTTGGCGGGGGTCGAGTCGGGTCAGGTGGGGTAGGTGGGGTCAGGTCGGGCCTGCAGGGGTGGGGGGTAGGGTCCGGGGTATCGGGTCAGATCGGACCTGTGGGGGTGGGGGGGGTGGGCTGGGGGAAGGGGGGTAGGGTTGGTTTGCAGGGGGTGTTGGGTCAGGTCAGGCCTGCGGGGGTGGAGGGTAGGGACTGGGGAATTGGGTCAGGTCAGGCCCGCGGTGGGCGCTCAGGTCAGGTGGGGGGAGTGATCAGGTCAGATCGGGCCTGCCGGCAGGGGTGTTGTGTGGGGTGGGGTGGTTCCGGGGGGATCAAGTCAGTTTGGGCCTGCGGGGTGGGTGTGGTGTGGTGGGTCAGTCGAGGAGATGGGGGACAGTGTCCCATGCGGGTTGGGGGAGAACGATGGGGGGTCGGGGTGGGTAGTGAATACCATGGGGTTTCATTAGTGTGGGGAGCCCCCTAGAGGATTGGGGGTGTGGGGAGAGTCCTGTGGGGTTCGGTCTGGGTCTTTGCAATAGTTAACCAGAAGTTAGAAGATGTTTTAATTCTTCTAAACTTCTCTGGGTGACTATTGGTGTAACCCTGTCAGAACCATCCAAAGTTTGCAATTTAAATCACATTTTCAGATGGTTCCCAGTGCAGGGCAATTGCCCCGAGGAAGTTTGCGCTTCTGGGCAATTACCATGCAAACCCTTACCTGTGAAGTTCCCTGAGGGGTTCCCCAGCACATCTCTGGGGTCCCCCTTCAGTGAGACACTGGGGAGCTCGGAAGTTATGGCCCTAGGAACTTGGGCGGATTATTATTGGGGGCATTTAAATGTTAACTCCAAAATTAGATTTGTCCTTTTATTTAACAGTGACAATATGACCCATAATGACAATGTTATCTAAATGCGAATATTCCAGAGTCAGAAACAGATCACGAAAGAGACTGTATTTTTTAATGAGCTTGGCAAATATTCCATCCATGTGAATGCAGAATTTAAGCCATCAAAGTTGACCATCTTACACAATATCATATGGCCTTGTGTACAAACCATTGAAACCAATTGACTATTCAGGGAGGATAACATCTGTGCTTCAACACGCGCATTTATAAATGTTATGTTATATTTTTCCCCCCACATGATTCCTTCTTTCTTGTTTTATGCCTCTTCTTCCCAATTACTGCAAACCAATCTCCCATTTAGAGGGCAGGTAGGTAAGACAAATGCAGCCCTTTGTTAATTCGATGCTGCCTACATATCGTGACACCACAATTCCTGGTCAGAATGCAGACACTTGGGTAATTTCTCCGTCACTCACGCCTGGGGACCACACTGCTGTAAGTGACTGGATTGATTTTTGAACGCATAATTTGTATGTACCATCCACTCACTGCATTTCGTTAGAGAAATCAGCATCCTTTTATTGCAAGGCTCCTGTGGCTTTGGCCATGAGTTTGGTTTGCTGTAGCATGTAGAGATTATTTTTAAAAAGGTTCTGTGGACTGTTTGCTGTAGCATATGCTGCTTTAAATAGACCTTGTTTGCTGAGCAGCATGAGTTTGTTTGCTCTAACATTGACTGTTTTCTCAGAGTCCTGCTGTAAGTCCCAGCCCAGCTCTAATTCATTGGCTGACACAGTGGTTTCAGTAAACACTCAGCTATCGGTTAGCAAGTGGTCCAAAAATATCCACTCCTCCACCCCACCCAAATCTCTCTGCTTCCTTCAGTGTGCAGAAATCATTTTGATCCATGGTTATGATTTTGCTAGAACTATTAACCAGGGGAAATTTTCTTGACAGCATTTATAATATTGCACCACATTTTTACCCAAATAATAATCGATTTTCCTTGTCCACCCTTATAAAGAAATAAGTGACTGAAGCAGTCATTGAAGCTTAATATGCTGATAACATTTTTAAGGTATTGAGAGACTTGGTGAAAGCAGTGTGTTGAACGATGAAAAGTTAACAGGTTAAACCAAATTTGTTTATTAGTTATTGATACAATATTTATATATGCATAGGATTGCCAAACCAGCAGGATGACTGTAGAGTCTCCAGAATTAGTAATTAATTTGCAGGACAGTCATGTGAGAAAGCAGGATAAAAATCAAAGGAGCATTAAGAAAATTGTTTCACTTTTGTTTGAAAGCTTGAGTTTCTTAGTTATCAAAATATTGGAGATGGGAAAAAATGCTGTTTGATTAGGCAGGGATTGGAGGCGGGAGGTCATGAGATGATACCTTCAAGAATATGTGTAATCATATGTGATTATGTTTTTTAAGTCAACTTCGCATTGAATTGTTTATAAAATCAGTTATAAAGGCAACTGCATGTGATGGGATGTTGATGGAACTAAAAAGCTGGTATCAGCAAAAGGTGACAAGCTTTTGGATTGTCTTACAGCACCAACTGCTTTATTATTGTCATTTAGGGAAAGAATCCTTATCCAGTCTGGCCTAAATATGACTGAAGTCCCACACTAATGTGTTTGACTTTCAACTGGTGTCTGAAGAGGCAATTAAAAGTTAAGCCACTCAGTTGTAGTAAAGCCAATACACTAGAATTATATTCTGCCTCATCCACCTGGATTTCCTGGTCCAGTTTTACAACTTATGCTAAAATCTTCTCTGGCACAAGTTTACAGTTGACAGGGCCTTGTTGCCAGAAACAGGGATAAAAAACCCAACCTCCACTGCAGGCCTGAAAAATCTGTAGCAGTGTTAATGGTTGCCAGCAGTGGGGCCTATTAGCTGTTGTCAAGAACAGCAGCAAGGGAGCCTCCAAGCCTGGAGGATGGTACCTGGAAGCTGTAATGGAAAAGTTGTACATTGGTGCAGTCCTCAGCATTCTTCTGAATCAGAAGGTTGTGGGTTAAGTCCCTTTCCAGAGGCTTGAGCACCCAATCTACTAACACTTCAGTACAGAACTGCATAAGTGTTGCATTTTTGTAAGTGCTATCATTCGGATCGGACATGAAACTAAAATCTTGACTGTGGTCTCAAGTGTATGTCAAAGTTGCCATTGCATTATTAAAAAAAAAGATCAAGGAATTCTTCTGGTGCTCTGGCCAATAGTTACTCTCAACCAACATCACTTAAACTATTTAGTTATTTATTTAATTTCTGTTTTTAACAACGTACTATGTGCAGATTACCCGCTATGTTTGACTATTTTACAACAGGGACTACACTTCAAAAATGCCTCTTTTGCTATGAAACACTTAGGGCAGGATTTTCCTGTCGGTGAGCGGGGGGTGGGCCATTGACAGGTCGGCGGGTGCACAGCTGATTTTGCTGTGCCCCATTTCAATTTTCAGGTAGGCGGGGGTGCAGCAAAATCAGCTGTGCGCCCACCGACCTGTCAATGGCCAATTAAAGCCATTGACAGAGTCATTGAAGTAATTAATGGCCCTGCCCATCCAACCTTAAGGTTGGTGGGCAGGCCAGGAGTCGCGGCGGGCTTCAGAAAAAGCATGAAACCTCATTCACAGGCAGGATGAGGTTTCATGTAGGTTTGAAAAAATTTAATTAAGGTTTTTTAAAAAGTTATGGACATGTCCCAACTCATGTGGCAGTGTCACATGAGGGGACATGTCAGGGATTTTTATTTTCTATTTTTAATATTTTTTAGTGTGGAGCCGATCTCCCTGAGGTAGCACTTAGCCCCAGGGAGATGAGTGCGCTCTTTCATGAGCATGCGCAAAAGAGCGCACTCTCGGGTTTGAGGTGTCCCCCCCCCCAACTGCACAGGGAGCGCACAGCGCTTCCATGCGGACATGACGCTGGGCGGGCCTTAATTGGCCCGCCCACGTAAAATGGCAGAACGCCCCCAACCGGGGGCGCCGATCAGAGGCGTGCCTCTTACGCATCCACACTTCAACTTCCTCCCCCATGACAGGGTGAAAATCCTGCCATTAGGGACACCCTGAGGTCATGAAGGACTCTGTATAATGTCAAGTTTTTTCTCTATTGACCTTTTCTCTGGGTTACATCCTTTGCTATCTTTCATCCTCCACACTGAGAGAGGCTTGGTTACAGCGCTTACTGGGCATGCCTCAAAATGGGAGCCAGTCGGGTGTTAGGGTATTAAGATGAGTTGGGAGGAGGGGTTATGCCTCTCATTAGCATGGCTGCAATTTCTTGATACTTTCGCATGAGCTGGTAAGATGGTAAAATAACTTAGATACATCTCGAACTGTGCTGCATTTTATTGCTTGCTGATATTAATATTTCATACTCCACGGCTTTTATCAGTTACTATGCCAATCTTCTCCATATTGAGCTCCAAGATAGATAAGAATAAGCAAAACGCAATTGTCACAGGATCTAATTCAATTGATCAAATGGCCACTAAATATGGGTGATCAAAGGTCTACTGACTAACCCAAAATTTGCAATGATTATTTAGTCATTCTCTGATGATGTATCGAGCCATTTTCCCATCATCAAGTGTTAAACCTTGTCTTTTTCTGGAAAGACTGGCAAAACTATATCACATAACTATTACTAGACAATTAAATTTTAAGAGATTTGTGTGCCCTGTTGTTTAAGGCAAGTCTGCATTGAGAAATATGTTTTGCTTTGCCTGCCTATGAAGGTGTCAGTCTATGTGACATGAATGCTTCTCTCACTTTCACTGGAATTGACTGGGCATTATTAGTTACACGTATACTGTTTTTTTTTGTTGCAATCTGCGCACAGTTTTAGCACATTTACTTATTAAATTCCAATCAGTGATAACACTGAGTGACAGACCAGTCCAGAAATGGAACAGCCAATACAGCCAATTTCTTGTTTCGTGTTTGCAATTTAAGATAGATCCAGCTGCGTTTTTATTTCCTGTTTTGTTAAGTATCACTGCATGGCTGTGGAAACTGCTAAAGCTATTGGCTTCATGCTAGAGCAACGGATTAACACCAAAATAAATCACAACAGTTGCACAACCTAAGTGTCGCCACCAATTACACACATTATTTGTGATGCAAAATGGAATCAAAGTTTAGTAAGATTGTGTATAACCTTTCAGTGATTAATGAAACACTTGTCATCAATTTGAAAGCCCACGATTGTTTCATTTTCAAATTCATACACATTAACCCTGAAATTCTGTGGTGCATTGCTCCTGACTCTCACTGTAAGTCCAGTTTCTTACTGTTTATTAAGAGTTTGGCCATTTCCCAATGGAATTGTAGTAAGAGGCTGGGAGAAGGTCTGGTGATTTCAGAATGTTATTGTTCAGGTAGTAGAATCCTTGTTGAAGTAAGTAAGGTAGGACTAATCATGTAGCAGATTTCCATCATGTGCTGCTGGCTGTTCATTGACCCCACCACTGCTATTCATGCATTACCTGTGACCTCTTCTTGACAAAGTTTTTCTTCAGTTACATCACCACATATGTATTCCATTGACTCCACCCTTGCCTCAACTCACCTATTACTGAAGTCCTCATCCATGTCTTTGTTACCTCTCAACTTGGTTATTTAGATGTGCCAGCCTCCAATGTTGCACCCTCCATAAAATTGAGCTCCAGGAAATTCTGCTGCCCATATCCTAACTCACACCAAGTCCCAATCCCTCATTACGTCTGTGTCACTGACCTGTTTTGCTCCCCATTAAGCAATGCTTTGATTTTCAAATTCTCATCCTTGCTTCCATGGCATTTCCCCCTCCCTATACTGTAACTTGCTGCAGCCCTACAATATTTCGATGCTCCTCCAGTTCTGGCCTCTTGCGCATCCCCAATTTGAATCACTTCAACATTGACTTATGGCAAAGAGAAGGTAATAGAGCATCAGTGTTGCTGCACACACTTGAAAGAAGCACCGACATAAATGCAATAGCAACTTGCATTTATACAGCACCTCTAAATGCAGTAAAGACTCCCAAGGTGCTTTACATAAGTGTTATCAGGCAAAATTTGACACTGGGGCACAAAATGAGCCATTACGCCAGATGACACAAAGTTGGTGCCTTCTGTTGCCTAGGCCCTAACCTCTGGAATTACCTCTGCAAACCTCTTTGGCTCTCTACCTCGCTTTCCTAATTTAAGGCACTTATTGAAACCTACATCTTGCGTCGGTGGTGGAGGGAGTGAATGTTTGTGGATATAGTCCGCTTGATTGGCACCACATCCACAAACATTCATTCCTTCCACCACGATGCACAGTAGCAGCAGTGTGTACCATCTACAAGATGCACTGCAGGGATTTACCAATGCTCCTGAGACAGCACCTTCCAAACCCACGACCACTACCATCTAGAAGGACAAGGGTAGCAGATAGATGGGAACACCACCACTTGGAAGTTTCCCTCCAAGTTACTCACCATCCAGACTTGGAAATATATTGCCATTCCTTCACTGTCGCTGGACACTGTCAAAATCCTGGAACTCCTTTCGTAACAACACTAAGGGTGTACCTACACCACATGGACTAAGTGGTTCAAGAAGGCAGCTCACCACCACCTTCTCAAGGGCAACTAGGGATGGGCAATAAATGCTGGCCCAGCCAGCGAAGCCCACATTCCGCGAATGAATAAAAAAAAACCTGACCAAGCTTTGTGTCATCTGGCATAATGGCTCATTTTGTGCCCCAGTGTCAAATTTTGCCTGATAACACTTATGTAAAGCACCTTGGGAGTCTTTACTGCATTTAGAGGTGCTCTATAAATGCAAGTTGCTATTGCATTTATGTCGGTGCTTCTTTCAAGTGTGTGCAGCAACACTGATGCTCTATTACCTTCTCTTTGCCACAAGTTCTGCAAAAGACTTAATTCTGCATGCTCTATAAGAGAACAGATGGAACCTGCTAAGTATATAAGCACATTTATTCATCCTTACTCTCATTCCATTAGCTATTAAGCACAATTGATGTGGATTGATATATGAGTGTAACATTGTTCAAGTTGAATGTCAGGAGGTGTCAGCTGTGGCTCAGTTCATAGCACCCTCACCTTTGAATCAGAGGGTTGTGGGTTCATGTCCCACTCCCGGAAATCAAGAACTGTGATTGTACTCGAAAGAGTTGCAATCTGTGACTGTTGATAACTCGAAAGAGTTTGAATGTCAGCTTAGCTCAATTAGTAGCACTTAACTCTTAATTGGAACATCATGGGCTAAAAACTTGTTTTCTCCCACTTTCAGGTGCAGCAGTCACAATTTGTAATCTGCCCATGCCCGATCTCAGTGAGACAGGCAGCACGCAAACTTCATGCTGCTTCTCCATTTCCCTGAATGTAGCGTTCAGCTGACTGCAACATGTGCTACTGGTTGGCTGAATGCTCAACAAGGGCTCCTGCTTCTAGCCTGTGGTTCAGCTAGCCTGCACCTTTTAAAGGCAATTGCCCCTCTTAAAGGGGAACAACACTCAGTGAAAAGAAGCTGCTGCTGACTACTTCTACTCGAACTGGCTGCATGGATAAATAGAGCAATAAGGAAGAGAGAGGGCTTGCAGGTTCACAGATGTGGCTCTGAAGGCCTTAGTGATGGAGGTTGATGGGGGGAGAGAGAGACCATGGGCTGCATCTTTTATTCAAGGATGGGAAACAGGCGCCAGAGCTGCTTTCAGGCCCTGAACACACTCTTGGTGGGGGGCGGAGGGGGGGTGGGGTGTTGAGGGGGGTGGTACAGTTTGGGGGCTTGGGCTGGAAACAGTCGCTGAGCTGGAATTTTTACTGGGGAGCCCCCGTAATTGGCCTGGAGGCAGGATCCCTGTCCAAATAAGGATGGTGGATGGGATCTTGAAGCTGGATGGCCAAACAGTGGCCTTCCAGCTTCAAAAGTGCACTTGGCTGCAATACAAGGTAAGTAACCTATGAGGAGCTTCTAAAAGAAGGTTCCCTCCCAGAAACATATAAAAATACTTAAATAAAAATTCAAAAATACAGAAAGCAGCCAGGCCACCACTGTGGTAGGGGATGTGGCTCTTGAAGGGGGTCTCTACAAAACGGCTTTTGGCTGCACTCCCAACCAGCACTCCCAACCAGACAGACAGGGGGTCTATAGGCCAGGCTTGAGACCGCTGACACCCTGGCCTGCTGTTGGGTGCCCGCCTCCAGTGAACTAATCTTCCTCTCTCTCCCGTCGCATTGGAAAACTGGAGAGTGACTAGAAAATCCCAGTCAGTCTCCTTAATCCCTGGTTAACAAGGTTCTTAATGAGCTCAATTGCCTGCCCGCCTAATGGGGGTGGGCAGTCTTCTGGTGCCAAACCCACATTGGCCAAATTGTGATTGAGAAACTGGCGCTTTGGCTGGCCACGAAATTTCTGCTTCCGCCTCTGTCCCTGACCTTGGCAGGGCCTGAAATTTCAGCTCCATGGGCAGAATTTTACGGCCGGTGGGCGGACACGCGCCTGACCTGATCGGGCGTAAAATCACGTGAGAAGACATCGGCCCAGCATCCCATATTTCGTTTGGCGCGCATGCACAAAGGAGAACATTAAGAGGGCAATTAAACCCATTAACGGCGCACTTGACTCCGATTTTTCCTGTCCCATCCAACCTTATGGTTGGCGGACAGGCAAATCAGCCAGGCGGCCTTTGCATTTTTCATCAAACCTCATCCAAGGGCCGGATAAAATCTCCGTTAAGAAATAAAATAAAAACAAATATCTGGGGACAGCATTTCTATCAGTTATATTTTCAGATGCTTGATTGTGATGCATTGACATTGCTTTGCAGCTTTTTATACCTTTATTTGATCATTTTCTGATCTGCAGTTCCCTGAGGCAGCTGTCTGCTTTCAGTGAGTTTTCTCGCAGTGCTCACCTGCATCCACGGAAATGTCATCACCCACCCCCACCCCAGTAGCGCTGAGCTTTTCAGTGTGAAATCGCAGACAGTGGCCGATCGCGGTCGGGGACCCATTTGCCGACAGCTCCCGGGCCCACAAATCCCACCCACCTGCCGAAGGTAAAATTCAGCCCCATATTTCCAAGGAGGTCAGGAGGTCCTCAAGGAACACCCTCGGAAGGGAATGGGAACCAGTGGCCAGGCAGGTCAATTCCCAGAGCCTGGTCCTGAAGACATGAATGTTGTGCTGCAAGGCATTCAATAGCTTCACATGGGTAGTCAAGGTTAGTGAATGCAAATTCAAATGACATATCATATAGCCAGCACAATACTAGCCTCTCCTATTGATCAATATCCTCAGCAGCTACTCATTAGCATTCCCCTGCAGTCAGGGCTCAGGCCTAATATTCAGATGCTCTACTTCACACTCACACACCCAATAATGCTGCAAGCCTCATACCCGTCTTTTACCATCTCCACATACCTCTAGTTATTTAGCCATGACAGGAATGTCACCCCTCAATACAGTGCAACATAATTACTGATATTTTTGCCTCTCTCTTGCAGGATAAGATTGTGAATAACTGTTGGGAACAGAGCAGAATTGGCAGGGGATTGGCACAGCTGCCTCCCCTGAGCCCTAAGGAGTTGATGGAGCTCTGCATCATAGGCCTGGTGTGACATAGCCTGTTGTGTCAGGCATTTTGGAGAACATTGTGAATGATGCTACATTCCTGCCTATACCCTTTCTCAACTCCCATCTTACCTCATTCAACTATCTGACATGATGAAAAAGCTGTTGACAATGTTGTGGGTTATGAAGTTTATGGGATTATGAGGTTTATAAATTATTATATTTTGGGACTGTGACTTTAAATATAGTGTACATGGAGCAGGTCATGTAACCTGTTCTGAAGTCTGCTTGACAGTAAGCCTGGGTGGTTTGATTGTCAGAGATCAAAGGAAGACTTAGATTATTTTACTGAGAAGAAGGTGCAAGGTATTTACACTTGGAGACAATGGCAGCAGTCTTGGAGTTTAAAATGAGCAGGCTCTGAGTCTCCCAAAAGTCCCAGAAAGCTGTTGCAGGTATTGGAAAAACCCAGCAGGTCTGGCAGCTTCTGTTGAGAGAGAAACTAAGTTAATGTTTCAAGTCCATTCTTCAGCTCTGAAGAAGAGTCATACAGTCTCAAAACATTAACTCTGTTTCTCTCTCCACAGATGCTGCCAGACCTGCTGAGTTTTTCAAGTATTTTCTGTTTTTATTTCAGATTCCCAGCATCTGCTGTGTTTTGCAATTGTTTTGGGAATCGGATTGTAAACAGTTGTGCTGTAGACTGTCCATTTACTTCAAGGATGAAAGAGAGTTAAGATCAAAGATAGTTAATTAGCATAATATGTTTCATATTGCCATGGCAAAGAGGACAAAGGAAGCCAATTTGAGATATTCCCTTCAAATCAGTGAATATCACAGACAAACAGCAGTGTGGTCAGTGCAGAAGAAAGGCTGCTTGGCTTTGTCAGCTACCACCAACAAATGTGGGAAGAAGACAATCTTCAGTCGAAGGCACATATCCTGTAGCCATCTAACGGTTCCGGGAGATTCTTCTGACATGGCTGCCAGGATGAAGAATCATCAGAGCGGTCTCTACTGCTGTGGAGTTAAGGAACTCTCCGAAAGCTGAGGGAACTGCGTGGAGACGGGCACCTGAAATTACTAGTCAGTGAAACAGGGATACAGGAATCCATTGGAAGGCTAGAGTAACTGTGGACTGTTTTCTAAAAGGACTGTAATTCTGTGGAGAATGTGATGGTTTGTAATATAAAAAGGGAATGTCACTGTAGTTGAAGAATAAGTTGCCTACAAAAAGAAAACAGTGAGTAGTCAAGAGCATTTTTTAGCCATTTGTTAGTAAAATTTTTAAGACATTAAATCTTGTTGGGTCATTACATCAGCTATCAACTTGGGCGCAATAGTCCCAGATTTGCACTAAGTGCAATAGCGTGCATGAAAAAAGTTATTTTGCCCACCGATTGCAATGACGGGTTTTCCCGCCATATTGTCCCATTCCCAGCACGTCTTGCCTTATTAATAAAACATTTCCAGGGCACACGTCAGATCGCTGGAGGGGCAGCCTCTGGTTCATCCCCTCCACCGTCACCTCAGGCCTTCAGTAATCCAGGGGCCATATTTAAAGGTGTCCCTGCACAGAGCTAGCACTCTCTAATGGATCGGAAACTGATGCAAATTCATGGCTGCCAAAGGGAGGAAATATGCTGCCCCCAAAGTTAGTGATGCCTATCTCGGGCGCCTACTGGACGCGGTGGAGGTCCACCATGAAGTCCTCTACCCCTGCTCTGGGTGAAGACCAGCAAGCAAGGTCAACAATCCAGCATTGGAGGTGCTGGCAGCAGTGGTCAGCGCCAACGCCCTGCAAAAGACAACAGCCACCCAGTGCCAAAAGAGGATGAATGATGTCTTCTGTTCCACCAGGGTAAGTCACACACTTACAAAGCTATCACACATCCACAGGGATCTCACTCATTGCCAGTTCAAGGGACATCACCATTCATTCTTTCACACACACCTTCATCTGTCCTGCGGATCGCGTCCTCATCCTGTCCATGACACCACTCACCACCCACACATGCCAGGCATCCTTCTCAACTGGCCTGGCAGGTGTCCTGCTTACACTCTCTCCATCTGTCTTCATGCAGGACAAGCTGGCACACAACAAAAGGGAGAGATCACAGACCAGTGGAGGAATGCCCAACATCAAGGTCCTCACAGACTTTGAGAATAGAGTCATGCAGCTGGCTGGCGAGGATCTGGACCATTCCTGTGCTGACGGCGAGGTCGGCAACCAAGTGAGGATCCAGCAATGCAACATCGACCAGACAACTATGCTATGAGTGAGCTCTCCTGTTCTGTAGTCCTCTGTCACAAACCAATTATCTCTCCTCCCTTTTGCAGACACATCTGGGAAGCAGCTGAGGGGGTCTACGAACAAGGTCCTCAACTCAAGTCCAGAAGACACCTCAGGAGAAGAACCTGATGACATCGTGATTAGAAGACCCGTCACAGCGCTCGCCCACACCCTCCACCAGCTCAGAGACTCACAGCTCGGTGGGACCTAGTTCTAGACTAGCCTCGGGGTCACAATTTGGGGAACACATCACTCTGTCTGATCCACAGCAGGTGGAGGCAGGGACTTCCCAGTTTTATGGCACTCGGAGGATTGCTGGAGGCCAGAAATTGACCGAGTCTGAGTCAGATGAGGAGCCTCTGGACTCGGTCATACCTCAGATGCTGGAAGTGCAAAGACAAGCTCGGGAACATCAGGAAGGGATGTCCGCTGCACTTCTCAGATTGTAAGGCACGATGGAGGAGTCCGTCTGCCTTCAGCCTGAGGTGATTGCACTGGCAAGCCAATGCCCTGAGGTCAACATTGGTCATTGCTGCCAGAATATTGTGGGCAGGTGTCACAGAGTTCTGTCATTCTCCCTGTGGCTCTCAGCACCTTTGGGGTGGGGCTGGCCCCCCCATCTCTTCAGCATCTGTGACCGGTCAGTGTGCTCCTGAAGGGATCGGGTGCTGAAGGCTGACAAAGGATCAAGTGCATTTAAAGTTTCATGACTGCACCTCTGCGATATGACTCTGATCACAGAGCGCAAGCGACGTGCCCTCAGCCAGACAGGAGTCAGACATTCACAGAGGCAATGTGAAGATCTATGGAGAGTCCTCACTGTATGTCGTCATCCTCCTCCTGGAATCTAGCGACTATTAGGGCCTCTGCTGCGTCTCCATGACATGAGTCTGAGCACTGAGGGTATGTGCGCTGCCATCAGCCACACGGGGGTCAAACGTTCACAGGTTCAAGTTGAGGATATCAGGACTGTCCTCACTGCATCTCAACATCATCCTCCACGAGTCTTGCAGCTATGAGAGCCTCCCGAGCACACCTGCCTTGTCTGGTCAGTGCGATGGCCTCATCGCTGGTATCCTCGCCTTTGAGGACCTCATCATCATCATCCCCTTTGTCCTCCTCATCGGAGGGGACATGCAACTCCTCCAACTCCTCCTCAGTCAGACCCTACCCCCGTTGCAGCGCCAGGTTGTGGGGCATGTAGCAAGTGAGAATGATGTGTGACACCCTCTGTGCAGTGCTCCATCAGACCTGTCGAGGCACCAGAAACTAATTTTCAAAATGCCTATCATTTCCCCCATCAAAGCCCGGGTCACAGCATGAGCCTCGTTACACCATCGCTCAGCTGCAGTCTGAGGCTGCCACATAGGCATCATCAGCCACGGCCTCTATGGGTAGCCCTTGTACCCAAGGAGCCAACCCTGGACCCGGGAAGATGTCAGGGATCTGAGACCTGCTAAGGACGTGGGAGTCGTGGACGCTCCCTGGGAATCATGCTGTAGGATGTGTTTGTGGTGGTCACACACCAGCATTCAGCAAGTGGAAGCCTTTGCTTTTGATGTAGTTGACTGCTTATTACCACAGAGATCAAAGTGCCACATGAGTACAATCGATGGCACCCTGTACCTATGGAAAACCTGAGACCTGTGAAAATTCAAGCGCTCTTGCTTCCTGGCTTGCCTGATCCCGGGCGAATTGCATAAAGCTCTGTGTCTTCGCGAGGACGGAGTCTGTGAACTCCTGGACACACTTGTGTATAGAGGCTTGCGAGATCCCACACAGGTCACCTGTGGATCCCTGGAAGGAGCAAATGGCATAAAAATCTGTGGTAACAAGCAGTCAACTACATCAAAAGCAAAGGCTTCCACTTGCTGAATGCTGGTGTGTGACCACCACAAACACATCCTACAGCATGATTCCCAGGGAGCGTCCACGACTCCCACGTCCTTAGCAGGTCTCAGATCCCTGACATCTTCCCGGGTCCAGGGTTGGCTCCTTGGGGACAAGGGCTACCCACAGAGGCCGTGGCTGATGATGCCTATGTGGCAGCCTCAGACTGCAGCTGAGCGATGGTGTAACGAGGCTCATGCTGTGACCCGGGCTTTGATGGGGGAAATGATAGGCATTTTGAAAATTAGTTTCTGGTGCTTCGACAGGTCTGATGGAGCACTGCAGCCACTTTCATGGGTACTGGCAATGGATGCCCTCCACATCCCCGTGATGCCAAATCCTGCAGCAGGTGGCATATGTGACCGACCATTTCCCTAGACATATGCAGTCTTCGGCGGCACTGATTCTCAGTCATTGGCAGGAATGACAGGCACCGCCTATAGACCCTGGATCTAGCAAGGCACCTATGAGCGACGGCTCCCTGTGGATTTTCAGCTATGTGCGCAGCAGGCCCTGCACCCCCTTCATCTTGAGGGAGGTGCTCCTCCCTTTGCTGAACCAGGAATCTCCACTGCTCTCTTCTTCTCTGCTCTCTGTAAGTCATGAGGCATACGGCCAAATCACCAGGCTCCATGATCCTGATGTCCTCCTCCTGCAATATCAAAGAGAGAAATGGGTGGTGTCCTAAGGGTAGGTGTCCTAAGGACCTCTCTTAATTAAGTCTGAAGGCCCCTTCACGCATGCTGGAGAGTGATGGCCGCCACTTGGATAGCAAGTGTGTAGTTCGCTTCAAAGCTGTTTGAAACCCCACCCACCTCTGACCCACTCCACTTGACTGATAGGTGGCAGCTTCAACCATTGGACTGCATGTTGTGCTGTCACCTCAGGCACAGGTATTCTCCTAACCTGCACTGCAAGGCTGCGCTGTTAGCTTGAACCATGATGGATACTGGTCCAAACCTTAAGAAAGGTCTGTGAGCACTCGGCATCGTGTATAGAACAAAGAACAAAGAACAAAGAAAAGTACAGCACAGCAACAGGCCCTTCGGCCCTCCAAGCCTGCGCCGATCATATTGCCCGTCAACTAAAACATTTTGCACTTCCGGGGTCCGTATCCCTTTATTCTCATCCTATTCATGTATTTGTCAAGCTGCCTCTTAAACTCCACTATTGTACCTGCTTCCACCACCTCCTCTGGCAGCGAATTCCAGACACTCACTCCCTCTGCATAAAAAACTTGCCCCGCACATCACCTTTATAGTTTTCTCCTCTCATCTTAAATCTATGTCCCCTAGTATTGACTCTTCCACCCTGGGACAAAGCTTCTGACTATCTACTCTGTCCATGCCACTCATAATTTTGTAAACCTCTATCAAGTCGCCCCTCAATCTCCGTCGCTCTAGTGAGAATAATCCGAGTTTCTCCAACCTCTCCTCATAGCTAATAACCTCCAGACCAGGCAGCATCCTGGTAAACCTTCTCTGCACCCTCTCCAATGCCTCCATATCCTTCTGGTAGTGTGGCGACCAGAATTGCACGCAATATTCCAAGTGTGGCCTAACCAAGGTTCTATACAGCTGCAGCATGACTTCCCAGCTTTTATACTCAATACCCCTGCCAATGAAGGCAAGCATGTCATATGCTTTCCTGACTACCTTATCCACCCGCGTTGCCACTTTAAGTGACCTGTGGACCTGTACACCCAAATCCCTCTGCCCGTCAATGCACTTAAGGGTTCTGCCATTTACTGTATAATTCCTGCCTGTATTAGACCTTCCAAGATGCATTACCTCGCATTTGTCCAGATTAAACTCCATCTGCCATTTCTCCAACTGATCTATATCCCGTTGTATCCTTTGACAATCCCCTTCACTGTCTGCAACTCCTCCAACCTTAGTGTCATCTGCAAACTTACTAATTAGCCCAGTTACATTTTCCTCCAAATCATTTATGTATACTACAAACAGCAAAGGTCCCAGCACTGATCCCTGCGGAACTCCACTAGTCACAGCCCTCCATTCAGAAAAGCACCCTTCCACTGCTACCCTCTGTCTTATATGACCAAGCCAATTCTGTATCCATCTTGCCAGCTCACCTCCGATCCCGTGCGACTTTACCTTTACCAGTCTGCCATGAGGGACATTGTCAAAGGCCTTACTGAAATCCATGTATATAACATCCACTGCCCTTCCATCGTCGATCATCTTTGTCACTTACTCGAAAAACTCGATCAAGTTAGTGAGACACGACCTCCCCTTCACAAAACCATGCTGCCTCTCACTAATACGCCCATTTGCTTCCAAATGGTAGTAAATCCTGTCACGAAGAATCTTCTCCAATAATTTCTCTACCACTGACGTAAGGCTCACCGGCCTGTAATTTCTTGGATTATCCCTGCTACCCTTCTTAAACAATGGAACAACATTGGCCATTCTACAGTCCTCTGGGACCTCACCCGTAGCCAGTGAGGATACAAAGTACTCTGGGGTAGATCCCATCTGGCCCTGGGTACTTATCCACCTTAATATTCTTCAAGACGCCTAACACCTCCTCTTTTTTGATCTCAACATGATCCAGGCTATCTACACACTCTTCCCTAGGCAAATCGACCGCTAAGTCTTTCTCTTTGGTGAATACTGATGAGAAGTATTCATTTAGTATCTCTCCCATTTCTTCTGGCTCCACACACAGATTCCCACCTCTGTCCCTGAGTGGGCCTACCCTTTCCCTGGCTACCCTCTTGCTTTTTACACATGCATAAAAGGCCTTGGGATTTTCTTTAATCCTGGTTGCCAGTGACTTTTCATGACCCCTTTTAGCCCTCCTGACTCCTTGCTTAAGTTTCTTCCTACTTTCTTTATATTCTCCACGGGCTTCATCTGTTCCCAGCCTTCTAGCCCTTACGAATGCTTCCCTTTTCTATTTGACTAAGCTTGGGGCCAACATCAAAGTGGAGGCCACATCTTCACTTATAGACCTAGCTCTGGTGGCCGATGTCTCAGCTGCCATTGCAGATCATTGGAAAGCCAGCCAATATCTCAGTGCAGCAGTCAAAGTTCAGCCATTGGTCATGAGATCCATAGCTGCTGCCATGCAGGCTCAGCCTGCTGTTATTATGCCTGTGGATCCCAATGCTCAAAGGTGCTTTCAGGCTCTCAGTTCAGTTGAGCAATTTGTGCTCCAACAGATTACAAGGGTTGCTGAGGTGCCACTCGGAGGGAGTGACAGTGGCTCCAAGGAGCACAAACCTGTTGTCCTTTCTCAAGCCAACAGCATTCTTCGTCTCATCACAGTGACCCCGCCATTGCCCTTTCTGGTGCTCACACAGATGTCACCCATGTCAAGATGGTACAACCCAAAGCTGGGCCCTCAAGGCTCAGAGTTGTTCAACCTTATCCAAAAAGGTCACCTGCAGTCACCCCCACTGGAAGTCAGCAGTCTTCCATGAGGCAAGCTGTAACCATGTGGTAGCACTGTGTAGGAACACAAGACAGGCACTAAGGGAAGGTTCATTTGAGGTGATTAGCTCATTTATGTTTGCTTGATTGGAAGCATTGTTCGATAAAGATGTTGTGGAAAAGTTTTAATTGGTGCCTTTTATTGCAGGATCTTGGCCAATGGGACACTGTGGTGGGGCATCCCAGATAAATGGGAAGGTGGGGAATAGTGGAGGCATGGTGGTGAAGGAATGATCTCCAAAGGTATGCAGAGTTTGAGTAAGTGTTGACGGATAGCCCGTCTGGAGCAAGGGATCCCTGATGCCTCTTCCCTGCCTCCTCCTCTTCCTCCTCCTTCTGAGGTGCCTCTAAATGTTTGGTGGCAATATCTGCACCCTCATGATAGTAATGTTGTGACATAGCTACCATCATGACCTTTGCTACAGCCTCAAAGAGTATTGTAGCAATCCAGGCACTGGAACCATTCTTTAAACATGCTGATGGATGGTTCTGTGATATTCCTGGCAGCAGTACTGTCCATCCAGTGTCCTTGTATGATTGGGTGGCAGAGTAGGGTCATTAGCCAGGTGTAGAAGGGAGTTTCCCTCATCTCCAAGCAGCCAGCGACTGGTTTGTCATAGTGGCCGGAAGAAGGCAGGAATAGCAGACTACCTCAGGATGAAGATATTGTGGCTACTGCCAGGATAGCGGGCATCCACTGATATGGTGATTTGTGCATGGCCGCACGCCAACTGCACATTAATGAACGGCAGCTCTTGTGGTTCTGGTACCTCTCCCTGTTGACACATGGGGCCCACAGAACAATGTGAAGGCAATCGATGGCTCCCTGTACACTGGGAATCACACAATCCTGGCAAAGCCAAGTGCCTACTCCTCCTCCTTATTTCTGTTTAGATTAAAAATGAGGGAATTGCCTCTCCAATCATACAGGGCCTCCATCACCTCTCGGATGCAGTGATGGGCAGAGTACTGGAAGATGTTTGCAGTGGCCTGTGCCTGCCTGGAATGATGCAGTAATGTAAGGCTTTAAGGTAATGGTGACCTTGAAGGCCATCCTCACCTTAGAGTGAAGCTGTAGGTTCGGTTGACGGAGGTGGCACAGTTCTGTGACCACCTCCGTGTTGAATCTGAGGTGCCTCAGGCATTGCTCCTTGGAAAAGTGAAAGTAGAAGCGCTACCTATAAACTCATGGTGGACAGGACCTTCTGTGGACAGCTGTCCGCCTGCTCCCTCTGTGCAAATGGCTCCTCTTTGCAGCCTTATCAACATTTGTCTGTTATGTTGCAGAATCCGATGCGCTGCAGACCCATAACCATTGCAGGTTTAGGGCAGAATTTTACAGCCCGCGGGCAGGCACGCCCAACCCAATCCGGCGTGAAATCGCGTGAGATGATGTTGGGCGAGCGTCCTGACGTCACCATGCACTCACACAATATTCTGCTTGGCAGGTGCACGTAAAAGTCGGAAGCACGCCCACCGACAATTAAGAGGGCAATTAAACCCATTTTTGGCGTAATTGTCTATGAATTTTCGTGGCCCATCCAACCGTATAGTTGGCAAATGGGCAATTTGGTCAGGCGGCCTTTGCATTTTTCATCAAATCTCATCCAAGAGCAGGGTGAAATCTCAAGAGTAAAATTCAGGCCTTAGTGTGGAGAAGTGACCAAATTCTCTGCCCTCGGTGAGGATGCACAAACTCACCATCCCACTTACAAGTTTTAAAACCATGTATCAACTCAGCTGGAATGGCTGATTGATGTCACAATCTCAGCGCTCCTGATGCATCTGGTGCAGGCACATCACGTGCTCGCTGGCCTCCTTTCAGCATGAGGCTCTGTGCAGACTGTGCCATAAGTGGTCAGAGGCACTGCATATATCATGTGCTGACTGAGGGGCTTCCATAGTCCCAGCACCAGGTGCTACAGAGCATACCTTCACAAGTTTGAACTCATGATCTTCTGATCTTCTCGCTCAGCACCATCTCCCCGCAGTATTCCCCTATCTCTTAATATCATTGGTATCTAGAAATCTATCAACCTCTGTTTTGAACATACTCAGTGACTGAGCCGTCACAGCCCCCTGGGATAGAGAATTCCAATGATTTACCCACCCTCTGACCGAAGACCTCCAGAGGGAGGTGCTAATCCTTTGACTGAAATCCCATGTGTATGTTTTAGTAATTAAAGTGGCACTAAAGGTCCCATGACATTGTTCAGAGAAGAACAGGGTACTCGCCTTGTACCTTGGACAGCATTACTTCCCCAAGCAGTAGCACCCACAATTAAAAAATAATATACTGAATTTTGTGCTCGCTGGGCACACACAATTGGCAGGCCCAGAAGCGGATACGAAATGCTTGGTCGATTGGCCCATCCGCCAACCATAAGGTTGGACGAGCTACGGCAAACTGCTGACAATTGGGACGTTAGTGGACTTAAATGCCCACTTAACTATTGGCACTCTTCCAACGTTTGCGTGCGCCTGCCAAGCGAAATATTGTGCGAGCGCGCGATGATGTCGGGACACTCGCAAGATGATTTCATGCTTGCTTGGGTTGGGCACGTGCCTGCCCACAGGGGGCGTAACATTCTGGCCAATATATTACCTCACTGCTGCCTGTGAAATGTTGAAAGAGAATGAGTTCAATACTTACATAGAAGGCAGTTTCTGGACTCCAAAAAGTAATTAATTGCTTGAAAGTTATTAGTTTTCAACTTGATAAACTGCTTCATCAATATAAATGTTTTATTATTTCTGATTTGCGGCACTCTTCCAATTTTATCAGACACAATGTCCTTGAGAATTCCCCAAGCTATTAATACTGCAATTTCACATTCCCATTCAGTCAGTAGTTTTTCTTTGGAACATCCTTCGCATAGCCCACTCCTCAATATCCTGTTGTGTTGAGAGAATTGCTTTTAAACATAAGCAGGAGATAAATCAGTCCCACAGAAATTCATTCATTACTCTATGTAAGTACAATACTAAAATATCAATAACTTTGATTGAACTTACTCTCCATGTTCTTTTTTATGTCACGTGTTCATCACAAGTATGGTAGCGTCTTTGTTACTGCATTAGCAATGAAGACATCTGGATTAATAAATTAGAGAAGATTAATTCAAAATCATACCGTGGCAGTTTGACAATTTGAATCCAGTTGAAAATATACATACAAATAAAATATTGGTGTCACTAATGGTGGGTGAAATCATCCCAGATCTGCACTAAGTGTAATAGCAGGCGGGAAAAAACTGACATTTTACCCACCAGCCACAGTGGTGGCTTTTCACGCTGTATCGTCCCAATCCCGCCTCATTAATTATGCATTCCTGGGAAATATGCCGTTTCGATGGCGGGTGGTCTCTCATTCAACCGCCATACCATCACCTCGCCGCTTCATCACACCCGGGCGCCATATTTAAAGTGCAGCTGCATGCACAGCTCTCAGTGCTTCCAACCCAGCCTGCTGCAGAGAAGATATGGCCCCGAAAGGCAAGGAGACTTCAGCCTGCCCGGTTTAATGATGCATCCCTCAAGTGCATTTTGGACGTAGCAGGGGCCCACTACCGCCACTCTGGGTGAAGACCAGCAAGCAAGGTCACCAATACAGCATGCGAGATGTTGGTCAGCGCCAATGCCCTACAAAAGAGGGCAGCCACCCAGTGATACAACAGGATGAACGGTCTCATCCATTCTGCCAAGGTAAGTCACTCTTATCACTCTCAACTCACACGCTCACAAACCCATCACACATCCACAGGGATCTCACACCACAAGGGACAACACCATGAACTCTCACACACACCCTCACATCCCCATCAGGCTCATAAACTCTCAAGTTCGCGTCCTCATCCTGCCCATGTCTCCGCTCACCACACAAACATTCCACACAGTGCCATGTGCCCTGCTCGCACTCCCTCCAGCTATTTTCATGCAGGAGAAGCTCGCTCGCATCAACAGGGAGAGGCGCCAGATTGTGTGTGGAGTGGCCCACATTAGGCCCATTAATCACCTTGAGGAGCATGCCATCACGCTGACTGGTGAGGACAAGGAACATGCCTGCGGTGACAGTGAGGTCAGTGGGTGAACACCCTCAAGAGAATTCTTCATCACATCATCCCACCCTCAACACAACTGAGTACTCTCTCTCTCTCTCTCTCTTTCTCTCTCCAGCTTTTGATTCTGCTGCCATGCACTAATTATCTCTACTTCAGTTCACAGGGAGCTCTGTCAAGCGACTGACACCCTCAGCCAGCCAGTCCCTCAGCTCCATCCGGTTCCCACCTCCAGACAAGAGGACTCCTCCTCCATTGAAGATCTGGAAATAAGCAGCCTAGAAGACCCGTCACAGCACTTACCCACACCCTGCACCAGTGCAGAGACACACATCTTGGTGGGGCCTAGATCTAGAGCAGGCTCGGGTTCACAATCTGGTGGCCACCGCAGGATACGTGTCCGCAGCAGAAGGAGGCAGATTCAACCAAGCTCCCCGGCACTCGGAGGACTGCTGGGGAAGAGGCATCTGTGAGGTCCAAGTCAGATGACGAGCCTCTATATTTTAACTCATCCTGGAGAGTCGGCAGAAGGCAGGGAAACATCATGCAGAGCTGTTGGAAGCCCCCAACAGAGTGGCATGCAAGTCGGAGGAGAGCGTCCACCTGCTCTTTGATGAAGTGGTGCCCACATGTGCACATGTGGAGGTCTCCCTGGGGAGGATGGCAGACGCTGTGGAGACCCTAGTCCAGCAGAATGTGGAGATGTGGACAGTCCTGCACCCCATCACTGGAGCCATGGTGGAGTTCCTGCAGTGGCGACGCGAGAGGGAAATGCAGCACCTTGACGTCCCTCCAGGTGCTCCTTCCCCTCAAGGAGTCAGGTCGCGGCCCTCGGGCACCCGAAGGGAGGAGGAGCGGCAGCTGGACACCCCTGGGTCATCCACTCAGGAATCTCAGAGGGTCTCTGCTCCCTCTGAGTCCCCTTTGCCTGTGACCCCTTCACTCTCATCCTCTGTCACCGCAGAAGGAACAGTTGGCCCACAGGAGGACAGCCAAAGCAAGCTGGGGCCATCAAAGCCTCGGCTGTCCAGAGGACGCACGCCAAAGTCACCAGAGGCAACAGGGCCAAGCATTGCACAGGCTGTTTCCACCCCTGCTGCAGATGTCAGGGCAGCACCTAGAAGTCTAAGGCATTCAAAAGTTAAAAAATTCTGATTACAGCTGGTTGCACAGGCGAGCACATTTTGTCACTTTACAATCTGAAAGTATATTCACTTTCACTGAATGATGTGTAATGATGTCTTTCAGCTTCATTGACTGACGTCATGAGTCCTCCCACTGCAGTCCCTACACTCCCCCGGCCCCACTAATAGTTCACTGCACGCAGCTGGACCATGAATGATTTTGGAGGGAGAAGCGTGTGTGTGTGTGGTTGGGCCTTTCAAAGCCTCGTGCAAGCACTGTCCCACGCACATGGATCCTTCCCGCATCACACTCATCTCATTGTCCTGAGCATTTTTAATGCTGCCTACTGGGGTTCAGTTTCAGTTGTCCATCTGAGCTGACCTACATCTCCGCACGCACAATGATCACACTCCCTTGCAGCACCTGTTCTCATCCACCATGACTCTCCTTTCAGTTTTGATTTAGCAAGCACGGTAACGTTACAGTTTTTTTTGCGCTCCCTCATCCTTTTCCCTCCCCCAGTCAACCATATCCTTTCCCCCATCACTGTTGACCCCCTTGGCATCACCTTCCACCTCCCCATCACCTACCAACCACAACCCTTTTCTTTCAGAGATGTCCAGGTGAACGTGCACGTACCCATCCTTCCCAAAAATCCCACCCTCATCCACATTAACCTCCCTGACCTCCTCCTTCCCACCTCCAGGATCCATGTCTGCCTCCAAGACCCAATCGACCACCCCCATTGTCCCTTCTACCGATACCGTCGTACACTCACCCTCCCACCCTACTGTCTCACTCTGGCCTGGGTCATTCTCGCCATTCCTTCCTACCATCCTACCCTCCATTCACTCCCCAGGAGTCAATCATGGACTCAACAGAGCCCTCCCTTGCACGTTCACCTGTACACCCTCCCTTCCAGATTCCTTCCCCCCCTTGGAACTCCTTCCCACCACCCCCCGCATCTGCCGCCAGACTGCCCACCATAGTCCTTACCCCTTCCTGACTCCTTCCTCCACCCTTACTTCTTCCACCACCCCTCTCCGGACTCCTTCCTGACCCCAGACTCCTTCCCCTCTCTGGACTCCTTCCCCCACCATTCGAACTCCTTCCCTTACACTTTTCTCCCCTTATGCCTACCTTCCCAGTTGCCATCTTCTTCCCCAACACTCCCTCCTTGCCCTATACTCCCTCCCCCTTCCCAACCTCAACACCCCTTACACCTTTGTTTCCCCCCCTCCCAAGCTCACCTTCCCGACATCTTTGATCCTCCCTCCCCTCCTCTGACTCACCTGGCACCTTCATTCCCCCCTCCCATTCTCACCACCACCCCAACACAGCCTTCCTCTCCCCGTCGATCCTAGGCCTTCCTATTCCACCCCTCTGGTACGTCTTCATCTCCCAAACACAGCTGAACCTTCCTCTCCACCCCTTTGAAGATCATCCATTGCAAGCATACCCTCACTGGTGATTTTCCACCTTCCGTGAGCTGCTTCACAGCAGAGCCACGCCCATGAGAATCCACCCAGCATGCCATGGACGTTCCTCCAGGGTCCGTCGCTGTCGGGCTCCAGCATTTTCTGTTCCTTGGATGTCCACGATGTGAGCAAGGCCCTGACGGTAAGTCCCAACTTCTGCACATCACACTTGTCAAGGCGTGTTCTGCACCGACGTGTTTACCCACCGACTTGGGCGGATGGTCCAACGTGGAGGGATGATTCCGACAGGCTGGGCTTATAATGATATGCAGATGTATTACAATAAGGTTCCCAACATCCGACAGCAGGAAACACAGCCCGCTATTGACGGGCAGAGCAGATTATTGCACGACATTGTGAAACCAATGTTTGGCCTTCTCACCATGTTGTCCGCTCACGCCGCCGAACACACCCAACGCCACCAGGCAGGGAAAATTCCACCCGGTGGCTATAAAGCTGTTGGAATGTTGTAAAACCCTTGACCTGATCATGGAAACTGGCTTTAGGAATTTGTTGCTGAGCCATTATTCCAGGATCCATGCACTCCACAGCTGGAATAGTAAAATGACCGGCATTATAAAACTGACTCGCTGTTGCATGAGAAATGTGAAAGGGTAATCATTAGAGATATGTCCAAAATTGTAATTTCTCATCACAAAATTATGTTGCACAAAATTTCCTTGGCAAAATCACTGCTCCATCCATTTTATTTGCAGCTTGTTAAAACCTACGAACAAAAAGGCGAAAAATATGCTTCACTAACAGGGAAGGATCAAAGCACCCAGGTCCTTTCACACAGCATAATTTGAGCTATATGCAGGGCTGGGACAATAAATATTTTTTAAAAAGATAGTATTACTTTGGTGCCTGACTCAACCATATATCCAGAGTAAATCTGTGCAATCGTTAACACTACACATTAATGTGTCCAGTACAGTTCATCAATCTCTGTGTAGAAACCTTCAATATTCTTGGCAATCAAGAGAGTTGAGTTGATTTACAGTGCACTCGTCTTAAGTGCACAGCTGATTTTGAAAACATTTTGTACGCTCAATAAAAATGATTAAAATAGGACACTGCCGTGCACAAGCCAATCAATGATAGTTGAAGAGTGTATTTTCCATGAGGTGATGTGGCTGCTGGAGTTACCCACCTGGGTGGGTTTCTTCATTTTCTGCCTGTAGGGAAAGAGAGATGGAGTACGAGTTTATTTTCGGACAGGCTAGAAGCCCAATTGAAGGAATCTTGAGCTATCCTGGGTAAACCTTGGTGAAGAATATTATATTTTCCAGGAAAATTCCCCAGGAAATGCTTATCATTTTCTTTGTGATATCACACATGAGTGGCAATGTAGATGGTAAGATACAGCGAAGGAAAAGTTGGAACTTTCCAGATGCGAATCTTGTGCATTTAACAAGCAGATGTTACAGAGTTACTTCATTTTTTTTTTACATGTTTAATTCTGAAGTTCCTGGGCTGGGGACACTGGGCAAGGGGGAGTTGGGGTGAATGGGGCAATTACTGTTGATGATGGAATGCGACTGGAAATTGGAGTGGGCCACTATACCTGTACACTTTCCTTCGTGCTCTGCCTAATCGTGCTTCAAGTGGGTGTGGCCACTTCTTCCCACTGTTCCCTCCTTCTTTACGACCTAATCAGAAGAGGCAGGATGGTGCAATGACATCATCTAGTAAAGCACCCACCATTTCCACCTGCCTTTGCCCAATGCTAAATGCACTTGCATGACCCAGGCTTACACAACATGCCAAATAAGGAGAAAGTCCTGGCAAAACTGGGACCCATAAGTATCTCAAATGGCAGTAATACAGGAGAGAGTTTGACTTTGTCAATTTCAACAGAATAATCACTTCTTCACAAAAGAAGACATGCCAGCAAAAGCAAAAATGGTGTGGATATCCAACCGATTTATGCAAATTATGTTACTCCAAGATTTTACACATGGCTATAGGGTACTCCAGAGTAGTACCCAGACACCCTGCCCTGCTGACATCCATCATTCTGGTTTAACAGGGATTTTGTATCTAGAATTACAGGGAGGCCAGTGCTAGCTACCTCAGGGTAAACCCGGGAACCTCAATCAGACACAAGGCACCTTACTCATATATGCAAAAAACCTAAATCCTGTTTCAGGCATGGACAGTGCATATTGATTTTTAGCTTTTTATGAATATGCAATGATGCACTTCCAGCTTATAATGCCCACCGTAACTGGAGGGTCAGAAGATCATATTGCCTTTGAAAACAGGCGCTTCACAGCTAGAGTTTTTAGGCCATTTTATTTAGAATCTATACTTTTGAAGTAAATCTTCTCACAAGTCTCATCTTCCAGGTTTCCTTTCTCTACACAATATTATGCTTCTCAAGTTGAACTTTATTAAGCAAAAAAGAAAGTTTCTCATGTATAAATCTGCATATACATTGGAGGGAAGATTTGAATATAAGAATAAAGCTAAGGAGGCTAAGAAACTGGCAACAAGAGCTAAAATAAGAGAGGCAATTAAGATCACGGAAAATATAAAGTGCAATATGAAATGCTTCTATAAATAAATTCATACCAAACAAATGTTCATAGAAACAATGGATCTCAAGTATGTACAAGGTCCCAGAGTTTTTGCTTAAATTAAGCTTTTAAAAATAAAATGTAATGGACTGCTCAATGTGCTAAAATGCAACACTGTATATTGCTGTAAGGACTTACTAGGAGTAGAATAGTACAGTCTGAGTGACATAAAAAAGAGACCATTACAAAGAAATATTATGAATATGCTGGATGACACGCTTCCAGCTTATAACGTCCACCATATTGGAGGGTCAGGAGACCATATTGCCTTTGAAAACCAGGCACTCCGCAGCCAGGTTTTTTTTAGGCCATTTTATTTAGAATCTTTAAGTGGTAGGGAAGCTTCTCGAAACAAATATTCAGGATAGAATTAGTAGTCACAAGGAAAAATGTGGGTTGATTAGAAAGAGTCAGCGTGGATTTCTTAAGGGAAAATTGCATTTAACTAACTTGTTGGAGTTTTTTGAAGAGGTAACAGAGGGTTGATGAGGGTAATGCTGTTGATGTGGTGTACATGGACTTCCAAAAGGCATTCAATACAGTGTCACACAACAGACTTATGAGAAAAATTAGAGCTCATGGAATAAAAGGGACAGTAGTAACGCGGATACAAAATTGGCTGAGTCTCAGGAAACAGAGAGTAATGGTTAATGGATATTTTTTGGGCTGGAGAAAAGTTTATAGTGGAGTTTCCCTGGGATTGGTACTGAGACGCTTGCTTGACCTGATATATAAATGATCTAGGTCTTGGTGTGCAGTATATGTGCATGCGTCATTAAAGATGGCAGGACAGATGGAGAAAGCATTTGATAAAGCATACAGTATTCTAGGCTTTATTAATAGGGGCATAGAGCACAAGACCAAGGAGGTCATGCTGAACGTGTATAGGACATGAGTTAGACCTCAGCTGGAGTATTGTATACAGTTCTGGGCACCACATTTTAGGAAAGATGCGAATGCATTGGAGAGAGTGCAGAAGAGGTTTACAAAAATGGTTCTAGGGATGAGAAACTTCAGTTATGAAGATAGATTGGAGAAGTTGGGACAATCCTCCTTGGAGAGGCAAAGGCTAAGAGGATATTTGATAGAGGTGCTCAAAATTATGAGGGGGCTGGACAGAGTAGATAGGGAGAAATTGTTCCTGCTTGGAAAAGGATCGAGAATGAGAGAGCACAGATTTAAAGTGATTTGCAAAAGCAGCAAATGCAATATGAGAAAAAACATTTTTCACACAGCAAGTGGTCTAGGTCTGGAATGCACTGCCTGAAAGCGTGGTTGAGGCAGGTTCAATTGAGGCATCCAAGAGGCATTTGATGATTATTTGAACAGAAACAATGTGCAGGGGTATGGGGAAAAGGCAGGAGATTGGCACTAAGTCATAATGTTCGTTCGGAGAGGCAATGCAAACACAATGGGCTGAGTGACCTCCTTCTGTACCACAACAATTCTGTGATTCAGTGACTCTATGAAGAAGCACCGTAACTGTTCATCAAAGTTCACTGTTACAAATTAACACACTCAGGGCAAGTTTGCCTTCATATGCTAGTGTGAAATGTGTGACAGCAAATTGCAGCCTGTTTTACATCTTTCCTGATTGAAGACAGTGGAAATAAAAATCGAAAGGGTTGTAAAACAGGCTGCATCTTGCTATCACATATTTTATGCTATCATTCAGTCATGGTATACTCAATTGTGTTTTACTAGCATCTTCTGTTTCAATTTCAAGCCTGCAAATCCAGGATTTCAATGTCTTAAAAATATAATTCCTGAATGTCCTTGTTTTTTTGGTTCAACAATGAATGTCAATTGTTTGCACATTCTTTTTTTTTCTTCAATATTTTTATTTTGTTAATGCATCTTCCTATTGACTGACTAACAATGATTCACATCATTGAACAATCTCCTGCCTTTCTTTTAAGGAAATGTTGCTGCTTGGAGCTCTTCATCATCTTCCATTTTTCCAATTTTGTTATAATGTTTGCCTAACTTTCAGTCTTCAGTTCTGAAGAAGGAGGAATTTGACTGAAATGATGAGCTGCCTTTTTTTTCTCTACAGATACTAGTTGACCTGCTGTGCATATATAGCATTTTCTGTTTTTGTTTCAGATCTTTATTAGTTAATAAGTTAATGGATATAGTGGCAGGAACATAGGAGCAGGAGTAGGCCATTTGGCCCTTCGAGTCTGCTCCACCATTCAATAACATCATGTCTGATCTGGTTGTGGGCTCAGCTCCACTTTCCTGTCTGTCCCCTATAACCCTTGACTCCCTCATCTAACAAAAATCTGTCTAATTCTGCCTTGAATAAATTCAATGACCCAGCCTCCTCTACTTTCTAGGGAATGGAACTCCACACACTAACAACCCTTTGGGAAAAAAAGTTTCTCCTCATCTCTGTCTTAAAAGGGATACCTCTTATTTTTAAACTATGCTCCCTAGTTTTAGTCTCCCCCCACAAGAGGAAACATCGTCTGGGTATCCACTCTATCAAGTCCCCTCAGGATCTTACATTTTTCAATAAGATCACCTCTCATTATTCTAAACTCCAGTGGGTATAAGCCCAGCCTGTTCAATCTTTCTTCATAAGATAGCCCCTTCATCCCAGAAATGAGTCCAGTGAACACCCTCTGAACTGATTCTAAAGCAGTTTTGCGCAGTTTTGGTCCCCTTATTTAAGGAAGGATATAAACACATTGGAGGCAATTCAAAGGAGGTTTACTAGATTGATACCTGGAGTGAGTGGGCTGTCTTATGAGGAAAGGTTGGACAGACTGGGTTTGTTTCCACTCGAGTTTAGAAGAGTGAGGGGTGATTTGATTGAAGTTTACAAGGTCTTGAACAGCCTTGACAAGGTGGACATCGAATGGATGTTTCCTTTTGTGGGTGAGTCAAAAACAAGGGGGCACTGTTTTAAAATTAGGGCTCACCCTTTTAGGGCAGAGATGAGGAGAATTTTTTTCTCTCAGAGGATTGTGCGACTTTGAAATTCTCAGCCTCAGAAGGTGGTGGAGGCGGGGTCATTGAATATTTTAAGGCAGAGGTAGGTAGATTCTTGGTGGCAAGGAAATCAAGGGATTTAAGGCTTAGATGAGGATGTGAAAACCAAACCACAGGAAGATCAGCCATGATCTTATCGAATGGCGAAGCAGGCTCGAGGGGCCGAATGGTCTACTCCTGTTCCTTTTTCTTATGTTCTTATATTTTTTTTTAATGAGACCAAAACAGCACATGGTACTCCAGATGTGATCTCACCAAGGCCCTATACATCTGTAGTAAAATTGTCCTACTTTTATATTCCATTCCTCTTGCAAGTAATGCCAACATTCTATTTGCCTTCTAATCACTTGCTGTATCTGCTTACTAACTTTATGCAGGACACCTGGGTGCCTCTGTTCCACCAACTTCTGCAACCTCTCTCCATTTAAGTAGTATACTGCTTTTCTATTCTTCCTGCCAAAGTGGACAAGTTCACATTGTATTCCACCTGCCAAATTGTTGCCCACTCAATCAACCTGTCCATATCCCTTTGCAAACTCTCTACCTTCTCTTGACAGCTTACTTTCCTACCTAACTTGGTGCCACCGGCAAATTTAATTACCAGACATTCTGTTCCTCGATCCAAGTCAGTGACAGTGTTATAATTTCTCAGCACTATCATTTACACAGAATTTTCCACTCTGTGAACCCAACACCCATATAAATGGTCTCAAATGTTAGATTTCCAGTTCAGGGTGGGGTGAGGGATGGGGGGAGGTGGTGGGTAGGGTGTGGGCTAATACAGGGATGGGGGTGGGCGACCCCTTATGTGGTGAGGAGTTGGAAATGGGCCCGCCTCGGGTTAGGTGACTCAGACCTATGAAAGCTTGCCTCAGGAAGGACAATTTGAGAGTTCGAAAGTTGATGGTTAAGTGTCAGAACATCGGAGGAGATGCCACTAACTTGCCGGTGAGTGGTAAGTATGTAAATGTTGTCCAACTGTTAACTGCCCCTGGAATGGTTGGCCCATTATGGGCTTTTCCTAGGAAAAAGTGTCAACGTTTCTACCTATTCATAGTGCACTGTACTGAAGCACAGAAAGCAATGTGAATTCACAAGACACAGCCATGGAGATGGCTGTGCCTTGGCACCACTACCTGATAAAGATATGCTGCTGTAATGTAGTTAGCTGCTATGCCTCAGTGGATGAATGATGAACTGTGCCATGCTCATTCTCCCATCCACTTGCCCTCTTGCAACAATCCATCAGGACACACTTGACCTTTGACCAGGCCTCCTACATCTGCACACTGTCACAGCATAACAGTGTGACTAAGAGGGAGGAAGCCAGTAGGGTTGTCGGTGTTCACAGAGCACAGCATGTTACCTTGGAAAGACAGCTGCAACATCCATGGCACCATTTGTGCAGAGCCATGTTGTCCACCACACCTTAATATAGTATAAAGGTCTGGCACATATAGAATGAACATACCGCCCACACAGTGGTGTAAGAGGATATATGACTGGCACCTAGGGGTCAGTCAAGTGTTGGACTGAGCCATGTGCACAAGCAAGCATGGAGACAGCTCCTAGCTTGAACCCTTTACTGTGTATATGTAGATAGTTCTTGTTGTTAATAAATTACACCCAGTTAATCTACTTAAGACTATGATGACTTTTTTAAGACCTACTGAACAGTATCCAACATCCTATAACACTTAAAAATACTCATAGATGATATGATGGAAATGCTTAGTGCATGAGAGCACTTAATAGTGAATGAGAGAATTGTAAGCTAAATAGTTCACAATCTTTTTCCCCTTACATTTGTATTGTCACACGGAGGCGATACTGGGAAAGGGATGGGCCCAGCTGCCCCACACCTCACAGATCAGGACCTGTACATTTTAGTTGAAGAGGTCCAAAAGGGGAGATCAGTCCTGTACCCACTGGCCAGCGCCACCCTCCAGCCACCACAAATAAGGCCTGGATTCAAATTTCTGCTGTGCTTAGGAGAGCACGAGAGATCTTTGATACAATGTCAAAAAGATTCAACTACCTGCTGTGTTCCAGCAAAGTGAGTAGCTTGGCTCATCCACACAGAGGTCCAAATGAGGGGTTAAGTCATATATTGCAGCTAAGGTACAAGACATGGCACATGCTTCTGATGCAACATTGAGATTTGTACATGTAAACTGTTCATGTAGGTGCGCACAGACCAGGTGTAAACGAGCACTGAGATGCACACACACATTAAAGAGAAATATCCCCCCTGCACTTTATATCAGGTTAAAATAAATTCATCTTGTCTTTGCAGTTGAAGGGGGTGAAGAACACCATGGAGATGGCCTGGACTGGGGGAGGGTCAGCCTGGCTGTAACATCTTAGATTGAGGGAACAGGTGGTCATGGAACTAGCCAGGGTGCCTGTGCAGCCGTCTGGTGATGGTGAATCACTGGTAGCAGATGGTAAAGGCAGTGACAAATGCACCTTGACACATGGTGGGAATGGTGGAGATCATACTATCAGTTCACTGAGCACAAGGGGACGTTTGCATGAGAGAGAGTATAAGGATTGGGTTGTGTCATGCAGGCAGTGTGAGCTTGGTTAAAGTCAATGGCGTGCATCAGAGGGTGCTTTCAGAATGCAATAGGCTATACCTAAATTACTACATTTGTGTCTCACACAACTCTGCTCCTTCACATCCTGGGCCAGATCATCCCTCAGACATTGGAAGGAGGAAGATATGTCCAAGCAGGCAGCGTTATACCTGATTAGCCCACACCCCGCCAACTCAGATACAAGAGCACTGGAGGGATGTAGCGTGCGTGTAAAGTTGGTGGCACAGCGTGATGTAGCATATGGGTATCTGACATAGCAAGGGTTAATGTGGGACTGGAAAACAGTACCACCTATAGTGTGATGAAAAGAGACACATGGGGCAGGATCTTCCAGTTAGCGAGCGGGGGCATGGCCCACCTGTCGACGGGTAAAATGATACTGGATGATGTCGGGTGGAACTCCCATCGTCACCCCGTGTCATTTCCATTTTCAGGTTGGCGCCGGTGCAGCTGAGTTGGATGCACACCCGCCGACCTGTTAACGACCTATTAAGGCCATTAGAAAACCAATTCAGCTCATTAATGGACCTGTCCATCCAACCTTAAGGTTGACGGGCAGGTCAGGAGCCCAGGCGGACTTCAGAAAAAACATAAAGCCTCATCCACTGGCGGGATGGGGTTTCGTGAGGGTATTTAAATTTTAATGAAAGGTTTAAATAAAAGTTATGGACATGTCCCAATTCATGTGACAGTGTCACATGAGGGGGCATGGCAGGGGAAATTTTTAAACTCCTTTATTAAAAGTTGAAAATCTGAGCTGGTCTCCCTGAGGAAGCACTTAGCCTCAGGGAGATCTGTGCACTCTTTCGCGCGCATGCCGGTTGAGGGAATCCTCCTCCCTGCCCACACAGGGAGCACATAGCGCTTCCTGGCGGATGTAAAGCTGAGCGGGCCTTAATTGGCCTGCCCATGTAAAATGGCGGTGCGCCCCCAATCAGGGGCGCCGATCGGGAGCCCGCACCCACTCCCGCACTTCCCCCTCAACAGGGGGAAAATTTTGCCCGTGACTTGAGACTAGGGTCAGTTGTGGACTGGACAGAGACCTGTGCAGAAGCAAGCATAGAGTTAGCTCATAGCTTGGGCTATACCCAGAATAGATGTACATGGTTATGTGTTATCAATAAACACTTAATGTTCAACTGTACAAAACTTAGAACCTCTTCATGAGACCTACTGAACATATAACATACAACAGGTGAAACTCACCACACCAAAGTGCAGGAGGAGGTGTCAGAATCAGAGACATCTGTGCACAGCGCCTTCGGAGGAGGGATGAAAGTCACAATGATGCTCCAGTGGGCAGGAATATGGAGCCTCAGGTGCCACCTTTTGGGCACAGTGTTGAGATATTCAGCAGCAGAAGTGTGGATACCTGGCAGGGTTCCCTGAGGCATTGGAAACTCTAGCACTGTGAATGGAGGAGTCCATCGCCGTCATGATGTCCACATTGTCCATAAAGTCATAGAGTCATAGAGGTCTACAGCACAGAAAAAGGCCCTTTGGCCCATCGAGTCTGCGCTGGTCAAACAAGTACCTAACTATTCTAATGCCATTTTCCAGCAATAGGCCCATAGCCTTGTATGCCATGGCATCGCAAGTGCACATGCAAATACTTCTTCAATGTTATGAGGGTTTCTGCCTCTACCACCCTTACAGGCAGTGAGTTCCAGATTCCCACCACCCTCTGGGTGAAAAAGTTCTTCCTCACATCCCCTCTAAACCTCCTGCCCCTTACCTTAAATCTATGCCCCCTGGTTATTGATCCCTCCACCAAGGGGAAAAGTTCCTTCCTGTCTACCCTATCTATGCCTCTCATAATTTTATGCACCTCAATCATGTCCCCCCTCAATCTCCTCTGCTCCAAGGAAAATAACTCCAGTCTATCCAATCTCTCCTCATAACTAAAACTCTCCAGCCCAGGCAACATCCTGGTAAATCTCCTCTGCACTCTTTCTAGTGCAATCACATCCTTCCTATAATGCAGATTCCAGAACTGCACGCAATACTCTAGCTGTGGCCTAACCAACGTTTTATACAGTTCCAGCATAAACTCCCTGCTCTTATATTATATGCCTCAGCTAATAAAGGCAAGTATCCCATATGCCTTCTTAACCACCTTATCTACTGTTCCGCTGCCTTAAGGGACCGGTAGACATGCACACCAAGGTCCCTCTGATCCTCGGTACTTCCCAGTGCCCTACCATTCATTGTTCCCGTGCCTTGTTTGTCCTGACCAAGTGCATCACCTCACACTTATCTGGATTAAATTCCATTTGCCACTGATTAGCCCATCTGACCAGCCCGTCTATATCCTCCTGTAATCTAAGGCTATCCTCCTCTCTGTTTACCACCCCACCAATTTTTGTGTCATCCGTGAACTTACTGATGAACCCTCCTACATTAAAGTCTAAATCGTTTATATATACCACAAACAGCAAGGGACCCAACACCGATCCCTGTGGAACCCCACTGGACACAGACATCCAGTCACAAAAACACCCCTCGACCATCACCCTCTGCTTCCTGCCACTCAGCCAATTCTGGATCCAATTTGCCAAATTGCCTTGGATCACATGGGCTCTTACCTTCGGTATCAATCTCCCATGCAGGACCTTATCAAAAGCCTTGCTGAAGTCCAAGTAAACTACGTCAAATGCATTGCCCTCATCTACACACCCGGTCACCTCTTCGAAAAATTCAATCAAAATGGCCAGATGTGACCTCCCCTTAACAAAACTATGCTGACTGTCCTTGATTATTCCCTACCTCTCCAAGTGTAGATTAATTCTGTCCCCCAGAATTGCTTCCAATAGTTTTCCCACCACTGACTGGTTAGATTGACTAGCCTTTAGTTCCCTGGTTTATCCCTTCCTCCCTTCATGAATAACGGTACCACATTGGCTATCCTCCAATCCTCTGGCACCTCTCCTGTGGCCAGAGAGGTATTGAAATTTATTGCCAGTGCCCCTGCTATCTTCTCCCTTGCCTCACTCAATAGCCTGGGATACATTTCATCTGGGCCTGGAGATTTATCTACTTTTAAGCCTGCCAGACCACTTAGAACCTCCTCTCCTTCTATGCTAATTTCTTTAATTATATCACAGTCCTTCTGCCTGATTTCCATACCCACGTCGTCGCTCTCACTTGTGAACACCGACCCAAGGTATTCATTTAGAGCCCTACCTACATCTCCTGGCTCCACACACAAATTACCACAATGGTCCTTAATGGGCCCTACTCTTTCCCTAGTTATGCTCTTACTCTTAATGTACTTGTAAAATAACTCTGGATTTTCCTTTATTTTACCTGCCAACATTTTCTCATGCCCCCTTTTTGCTCTCCTAATTTCCCAGGAGTTCAACAGTACACATTCTGACCATGAGAGATTGGCCAATCTCATGGAAAGACACTTGCAGCAATACTCAGAGTGGATACAAAAGCAGCGGCTCAGCCAGGAAAGGCTGCAAGCCTTAATCAGTAACTTGGATCAGCCTGAGTATGAATACTGACATCCATGGAATACATGAGGAGATGTGTATTCTGAACAGGACGGTCACACTGTCGGTACAGCAGTTGCTGGATTGGGTGACTGCTGCACATCAGCAGCCAGCCCATCAACTCCAGTTGAAGACCAATCCAGGGCTGTACAGCTTTTCAGGTTCCTGATCACTTTCCACCTCTCCAGCCTATCTACCAGAGCCCTCATCTGCTCCATATGTGCCAGTGACCATAGCTGCCCATACAGAGATGCAGAGGCCGCTGTCTGAAGGAGGCCTCCAACAGGTGCCTGCGCAACGAGGCTGGCCACCACACTCTTCATTTCCATTTAGACCAAGAAGTGAATAGCTGCCTCCACCTCCTCCGAGTGTAATGTGTGTAATATGCTGAGGCCCATGGTTATGATGGTAACGGTTGCAGCCATTTTAATGTGACTGAGTCAAACTCATTGATGTTGTTTCTCTCCCTTGTGGGGGATGAGCAGTCCCTTAAGTAACTGTGATGTCAATGTACAAGGTACTTTATGAGGACGTATGTCACCAGGGACCAGCTGATGGCAATTGTGCGATCAGAGGACATTATGAGAATCTGTTTTGCAGAAAGACTCATCTGGCTATGATCTCCTCCTGCACAGAGCCTGCCATGCCTTCCAGCTGCCCTGCCATTGGCAGCCTCCTCCTGATCCCATCCTGATCTGTTTCAGAATCTTCTGAATGGACAGGGGCTTCCTCTTCCTCCTAACATTCCCATCTTCCTCCTTCTCAGAGGATGGAATTCTGTCCATGACATTGTCGTCTTTGAGTTGCAGGTCCCTCTGCTACATGATGTTTTGCAGCATGTAACACACCACTATTCTGGATATCCTTGCTGGAGAATATTGCAGAACTCCACCTGAGTGATCGAGGCACCTGAAGCACATTTTTAAAATACCAATAGCCTGCTCGATTGTACTCCTTGTGGCGACATGGCTGCTGTCACTGACGTTCAGCCTCAGTTTATGGGTCCCTAAAGGTGGTCATTAGCCAAGGTCTTAAGAGTAGCCCTGCCCCCTAGAAGCCAGCCATGGACCTGCGATGATGGATGAAATAGCTGAGGGATTTGGAAGCTCCTCAGTATGAAGGAGTCATGACAGCTGCCAGGGAACCTTGAACAGGCTTGAAGGAAAACCTTGTGGTGGGCATAGATGACCTGGACATTGAGGGAATGGAATGACTTTCAATTGATGGAGGTGTCCAAATGCTGGAGACATTACGGGCAATTTGAATGCAATCAATAACACCCTGCACCTGAGGGAGGCCTGCTAATTGGGCAAAGGCCATGGCTCTCTGTGTCTGAGACACCAGATCTACAGGGAATTTCATGTGATTCCCCCACACGAGCAAACCAGATATTAGTTACAGCCTTAATGCAGCTGTGTGCTGCTGACTGGGATAAGCAGGTCTCCTGATGATCCCGGGAAAGATCCTGAAGCATAGAAATTGAGTGCCATGGTTACCTTCACAACCATTGGCAGGGCAAAGGGTCGAGAGAGTGTGGTTCGAGATGTTACTGGACCATTTGACATATATCGGTGACCACTTCACAGCTTAACCTCAAGTGTCTTCCGCACTGGTTCTGTCATCTTGAGGTATGACATCCGAGGTTGGTGCACCCTACCCACAGGGTAATACCTGGTTGTCGTCACTCTCCTCCTCCTCCTTCCTGGTCCACATGGCGCTGCTTCTAACTCCTGACCTGGTACCCTCCCTCTGGCTGTCACCTGCGCATGTTGACTTGCTTCTATGGCACCAATATGTGAGGGTGCCATACCCATCTTGTCTTCTTCTTGGCACAAAGCGCAATGCGACCTTCTCAAGCACAATCTTCTTCCTGGTACCTGGGTGCATGATCAGTAGGGACGAAAGAAATTGCCCTGCTAAGTCCAGCAGCCCCACCCTCCTACTCCCTTGGGTTAAAACCAGACAGTTGGTATCGAATTTTTCTTCTGGGGCAGTTAATACAACATTTAAGCAAAATCCAAAGGGATCCCTGCACTTCTCCAAAAGGGTACCCTGCCTATCCAAATAAACCCACAAAGTTTAGACGTGCTCCTACCAGGTCTAACCTGTGCATGTCGTGTTTTGCACTCCTGGGTCACCAAAATCACATGAGCGGAGGTAGCTGCTGACTTATAAGGGCAGCTGGCCCGTGAAATGCGCATGCAAGAACTGTGACCCGCCCCCATTTCTGCCGCCGTGAAAATGATAGATGCTGTTTTCGAGAGCAGGACTTCTGATTTTTGGCCACTTGCACTATTTTCACAGCAATGGAGAGGCTCTCCTTCATTGCAAAAATCCAGGCCTTAAACTCCAGTTCATAACTTCATCACCTAGAGAATTAATATTTCAGATACTGTCGTAACCAGCCTCAACTCTCTGCTTAAAGTTAAGCCTTCACCTAGAAGAACCAGCGCCTCTTTCATTTCTATCCTTTCCAAGCTCCACTAGCTCCCTGTTTCCCAGTGAGATAACTTCAAAGTTCTTATCCTTGCCTTGCAATTCCTCCATGGCTTGGCACCACCGTGTCCTAGCATTCCCACTCAGTTCTATGTCCCCACCATACTATTCACTTTACTAACACTAGGGGCAGGATTTTCCATTCATCGGGCGGGCGGGGCGGGCAGTCCTGGGAACGGCCATGAAATGGACTGCCACCTGCGATCAGGCTCCAACCGCAATTTCACGCTGGTTGCCAAGTAACGACCAGCCAGCATAAAGTGCACACTGAGAGCCTCAGCGCTGCTGGGGTGGGGGCAGGAGGAGTGCAAGTGCTGAAGTGTGTGCATGCTCAGGGAAATGTGCGCTGAAAGCTCCCTGAAGGCACAGAGCTGCCTCAGCGAGCTGAAGAATTTTAAAATGAAAAATGAAGATTTTTTAAATAAAGGAAATATGTCTCCACATCTCAGTCACATGAACAGGGACATTAAAAAAATTATGCTTCAAAATTTTAAGGTTTTTTTAAGTTACTGTTGGAAACCCCATCCTGCCCCGGATGAGGTTTCCTCAAAAATGCAAAGGCCGCCAGGCCTATTCGCCCGCCCGCCAACCACAAGATTGAACGGGCAGTGAAAAATAGGATAAAGTTAATTGATTAATGGTCTTAATAGGCCCCTTTATTGTCAGCGGGCACGCTGCCAACTCTCACATGCACCCACCGACCGAAGTGTCACATAAATGTATGATGACATCGGGGTATTCACCCGATATCAATCGCGGACTATTTTACTCCCACTCGGGTCAGGCGCGTGCCCGCCTGCAGGATGTCATAGATTTCTATCAGGGTTTCTACCAGGACATTGGCTGATCCTCTCTACTGAAGGTGGAACACTCTTTCACTGCCCTCTGGTATTCCTTGCCTGGCCCCCTCCACCTTCTTAAATCCTTCCCTAATTTAAAAAACTTCCTTAAAATCTCCCCCTTTAACTGTGGCTTCGGATTCCAATCCTAATATTTTCCATTTTCCCCTTTAACCATTTTTTAACTTGCTCCTAGGATGTAGGCATTGCAGGCAAGGCCAGCATTTATTGTCCATCCCTAATTGCCATTCCAGTTGGCATCCACTGTTTGCTTTCCTCTTTAATATATGCCCTTTCAGACATCTTCCTGAATGTGGGGTTCATGATATAATGCTGGTTGTTGGAATATTCAAGGTAAGCCTGTGAAAATAAGTAGCATTGTAGAAATAGAGTATAGCGCTGTTATGCAATATTAAATGTTACAGACCTCAGGATCTGAGGCCAGAATCTTAAAATTGACATTTTGAAAAAAATTTGTGTGCTCTGCAAGGCAAGGGGTGTTTAGCACTAAGGAATGAACTCCTCAAATTCCAGCCACCTTAAAGTCAGTCTCAAGCATCCCTAGGTCATAACGGCCCAGTTAGCTCAGTTGGCTGTGTGGTGCAGAATAACGCCAACAGCACAGGCTTAATCTGGCTGAGGTAGTTCTTGGTGTTTACCACCACGCCTTGCCCCATAGTGATGTCATGTGATTAGCAACCCTTGGCAAAGGGTGGAAGCAGAGAAACACCCTTTACCAGTCATCCACTGCAGCTGTCAAGCTACCTTGCCTCTGGAATCATGCGAAAGCAGCTGAGACAATGGAGGCAGCAGCAGGCACCCTTCCTCTGCTATAATCAAATTTGTCAGCTGCAAAAAGTGTGACTTTTCAAATCACTTACAGGTTGGACATACTTAAACAATTAAGAGTCTACCACCACCACTGCTCTACATTAAGTACAACACTACAAATGAAGAGTAAAGCTATCTCTACTCTACCATAACAAGCCTGAGCCCTGGTCACAGCCTGACATAATTTCTATACCCGAAGGTAATCCGATGTTTGAGTTTTGCTATTTCTGCGAAGAATACCTTTGTGACGTTAATGCTAAAATGTAGTTTTATTAATTTAACCTAGTAGCTCCCTGTTCTGCTGTCTTGTTTTTGTTTTGAAGTGTAGTTACAGGTCTTAATTTCCCTTATTGATTATAATAATATATAATAATGTGCGTCCCTCTCTTCTGCCTTTTTTTCAAGACTTAAATGTCTAATCTTTTCCAGTTTTTCCTCGTGGCTCAGTTCTTGGATTCCAGGGATCAGTCTCATGACCCTTTTGAACTGCCTCCAGGCCTGATAACATAAATGTAAAAAGGACAAGATGAAAATCAGTTAATAAAAGAAAATAATCTAGCTATGTCAGTGAAAATCCTTTTGGACAATAAAAATTGCTAATATTGATAACATAATGAAAAAAGTTTATACAATTTTCATGTAAATTGACAATGGTAGTTCAAAAATTAATTAACCGAAGTTCTATTTTCAGAAAATGTGGAAATACTGAGTGAACAGAAAAGATGCACACGCTGCATTATCTCTCATGAATATTGCTGCATGCTTTCTATAGGCTAGGCTGACTCCTTGAGGCCTCTGAAGGAAATTAGAGAATTATTTGCAGCTCAGTTGTGCAGCGCAGCCTAGCTTTCATCTCCAGCTGTCAATTATAAATGAATAGACACAGCTTTTTGTGGATTTATAAAGGGGAATCTTGTTGGAAGCTTTGAAGCTGACTGAAAAAGGAAAGAGTGTGGACGTACTACTGAGCAATTATTTTTCAAGAATGCCAATTAATACCTGGAAAATGGATAATGGGCTGAAGAGTGAAAGAGTAAGAATCCAATAGGGAGAGTGGCTCAACATCAAAAGAAGCTGCATCATTCTTCATGACAAAATCAAAGAATTAGAGACAGGAAGACATTCTAGCTCATCATAAACATGTGGAGATACTAAGGAAATGAAAGGAAAGAAGGGATTGGAACCGATTTCTACTTTTAAACATTTGAGATGACCAAACACTAGGAAAGACAAACACAAGGGGTGTAATACTCAAAAATCAAAGCTGCAGTAACTGAGAGAAAAGTCAATAATTAGAAAATACTAAAGCTTATAACAAATGGGAAAATCAGTTCAAATACACGAGCATCTGAAACCACAGAGATGTGGATATTCCGGATCAACAGAAAGAACTAAAAAGGACTTCACAAAATGAAAACTGTCTACTTTGGTGTCATGTTCTGCACTACTATGCAATTTCTGTTTTAAAGGAATAAAAACTCTGAGGTCAAACTTCCTTTGTATACTATTTTTCACTCACTAGTTAAGGTGAAGCTGTCAAATAATTGTGAATGTTATTGGCCAACTTGTTTTATCCCATGCCCTTTTGCATGCCTGAAAATGCTTCCCTGTTAACTTAATATGCTCATGTTTATGAACATGAATAGCTTCATGCTTCCTTGTAAAAAAAATAATCCAAAATCAAATGCTGACTGTCAACACAGTCCAGAAAATGTTTATCATTGCTCTCACCTGATTCTGGGACATGGTTCACTTTACTTTTCCCTACCACAGGAGACTGTGTTGCAAATTACTCCTCCATGTTAGCCTATTACACAAAAATAAGTGACATCATATAACTATACAAACTTTACAATTCCAGTTCAGTTCTTGGATCTGTGATGTTGTTTTATGAGATTCACAAGAGGTCTCAGTATAGACATGAATCATTTTAATACCATAGCCTCAATTCCCTACCAGCCTCACTACAACCTTGCAGAATTAGCCCTTCACTGTAACTGGAGATATTCTTGGTAAATGGTTGGTTTCAATTTATTTTACTTTTCTTTCGAATTATTTACTTTTAACTTTTCCGAAGATATATTAAGGGAATGAATGTCCATATGGTTCTCCTGCTCGGCTGCTGTAACTCTTTAGAAGAGTTAGTAACTCACCTCCTGACTGCCCAAAGCCTGTCCACTATCTATAGGGTGCAAGTCAGGAGTGTGATGGAATACTCCCCACTTGCCTGGATGAGTGCAACTTCAGCAACATTCAAGAAGCTCAACACCATCCAGGACAAAGCAGCCTGCTTGATTGGCACTCCATCTACCACTTGCAACATCCGTTCCCCCTACCACTGATGCACAGTAGCAGCAGTATGTATCATGTACAATATGCATTGCAGCAACTAATCAAAGCTCCTTCGATAGCACCTTCCTAACCCACATCCTCTACCACCCAGAAGGACAAGGGCAACAGGTGCATGGGAACACCACCACCTGCAAATTCCCCTCTGAGTAACTCACCATCCTGACTTGGAAATATATTGCTTCTCTTTTACTGTCGCTGGGTTAAAATCCTGGAACTCTCTTCCAAACAGGACTTGTGACTGTACCTACACCACACGGACTGCAGCAGCTCAAGAAGGTGGCTCACCACCACCTTCTCAAGGGCAATTAGGGATGGGCAATAAATGCTGGCCCAGCCAGCGACGCCCACCTCCCATGAAATAATTTTTTAAAAGTTAATACAATGGTCAATTATGCAGGGTTTCCTTCACTTTTCACAGCTGGGGAATTATCTCCTGTGTCCTGGCCAATATTTACCCTTCAATCAACATCACAAACAATTATCACGTTGTTGTTTGTTGGAGCTTGCTGTGTGTTAATTAGCTGCTGCATTTCCTATATTACACAAGTAACTACACTTCAAAAGTGTAGTGGCCCTAAGAGACATCCAGTGATCACTAAATAAAAAGATGCTTTATAAACACAAGTCTCTTTCTTCTCTTTCTTCATTCACCAAAGTTATGGCAAATGAGCAGGAGAACCTTTGGGAATCAAACCAGTTACACAACAGCAACTTTCATTTATATAGCACCTTCAGTGTAGTAACATATTCTAAGACACTTCACAAGAGTGTTAAAGGACAAAATTTGATGTGAGGAGACATTAGGTCAAGTGACCAAAAGTTTGACTAAAGAGGTAAGTTTTAAGGAAGAGAGAGAAAGATGGAAAGACAGAGGAGTTTAGGAATTTCAGATTATAGGAACCTATGCAGCTGCCAATGGTGGATGTACTAAAATTGGGGGAGCGCAGGAGGGCAGAATTGAAGGAGTGCAGTGGGAGAGGGCTGGAGGAGATTACAGAGATAAGGAGGGACAAGGTGTTGGATTTGAAAACAAGGATGATAATTTTTAAATTGAGGCATTGCTTTACTGGGAACTAATGTGTCAGCAAATGTAGGGGTGTTGAGAGAACGGAATTGGTGTGAGTTTGCATAAGCTCAAGTTTATTGGGAGTGCTGGCTTTGAGGTGGAATAGTCCAGTTTAGAAAGGCATGCAAGAGAGTTTCGGCAGCAGATAGGCTAAGGCTGAGGCAGAGATGGACAATACCACAGAGATGGAAGTAGACAATCTAACTGATTGAAATGAAACGTGCAGATAGTGTGTGACTACAGGACGCAAATTCTGCAAGTCTGTGCAAGGTACCCTGGCAGCTTCCATGATGCCTACATCCTCAGACACTCCCAGATGCCGAGGCTCTTCAGTGCTCCAGCCCGACTGGATGGATGGCTGCTATCTGTTGAAAAGGTGGCTTATGGCGCCCAAGAACAGAGGCAGAGCAGCGTTATAATAGGAGTCATGCCTCCACAAGGGAGGTGATAGAGAGAATCATAGATCTTCTGAAGATGCACTTCCGATGCCTGGAGCATTCACGGGGAGTATTACAATACCCCACAGAACGGGTGTCACTGATAGTGGTTACATGCTGCGCTCTCCACAATCTGGCACTGGCAAGGGGGGACCCACTGGAGGAAGAGGATCTTGAGGCAGCTCCACAGGCCACAGAGGATGAATTCAGTAGTGAGACAGAAGAGGACGGTGAGGAGAATGCTGAGGGCATGGAGGCAGATCTCTGTGACCTCCAGTGAGGCAGGGACACCAGGAATGACTTGATTAAACAGTCCTTCAGCTAAGCTGCCAAATAACAGCTCCCACTTCACACCAAGGCTGCGGCCCCCATCCAGGGTGTCCGAAATGCCCCTGCCATGTGAACCCAAAGTCCGCTCAGTGCCTGTGCAATAACGTTTAGAGCCACCCATTATGTACTGGCACCCCCTGCACCAAAAATAAAAGGTGAAGCATACTCAGGCCATCACAACAAAAGCAAATTTAATGTTATTATCACATTGAAATCACATATACATGACCATTATTGGTGTTGAGGTCCACACCAGCAGACATATAAACCAAACATAACAGTACAGAAGACCAACCGTTACCCTCTTATGCTCGTGGTGCCTTAAACTTACGTTGCAAGTGTTACGTCTTGGTGCCACACCCCCTCGCTAGCACCAGCATTGGAGACAGCTGCTGACTCTGGTGTCTTATTGGTCTTAATGACCTTGGCGGCCGTCCTCTGGCCAGTGGAGCATGTGGTGGCCCTGCCTAGGAGGAAGCGGCCAGTGCCACAGCTGGCATCTCCCCAGTCATTACAGCCTCATCAGATGCCATGGTCACTGGAAGAGGAGCAGAGGAGTTGCTGCCATCATCCAGAGTGCCCTGAGAGGTGCCCGCAGAGACGACAAGCAGGCCGTGCGCCAACGTGAGGTCACTCTGGACCCCTCTGCTCACCATTGATGACGGGCACCTAGCTGGGATACTGGGTGCCTCATCCAACTCCCATGCTGGCACTGACCACCTGACATAATTGCCGGTGTGAGGACTTGCAGGTCCAAGCGCAACCCCAGGAACGCCTGATTCTGATCCTGGAGCTGCCTCTCCATGAGAGTCGCCACTCTCTCAATGGAGGAGGCAGTGTGCTCGGCCATGAGGGTCAACGCAGTGCTCATGCCCCCGCATGGACTCATCCACGATGATGACCACGGCACGCATACCCTCATAGGTCCCCGCCAGATCCTCCCACACACCCCGCTAGATGTCCAGCATCTGCTGTCTAATAGATGACACCAGAGGCTCATCATCTGCCTTTCAACCCAGCATTGTCCTGGCCCCGAGCAGTCCTCCTACTGCCGGCGCCCTGGGAACTCTCTGCCTCCGCCTGCACCTCAAGCGAGTGTGAAGTGCCCTCACCAATGTGCATGGACAATGAGCCGATGATCTAATGTGCACTGAGCTACTGGTATCTGCGCTGGTGCCTGGTTCGGATGCGGGTGTGACGAAGATGCAGGTGAAGCCCGGTGGTCCTCCAGCATCAGGGGTGGCCCTTCGGGGTCCAGAGAGCGAGTGTGTGCTGGAAAATCTAAGTGAGAAGAAGGACATGTCATTAGTTACAGTCTTCACATTGTCACTGTGAATGCCAGGCACCCTGCTGAGACAATGGAGATCTGTATCATGGTGCCATCGTCTTTCAATGAACAATGGGGGCCCCAGGTTTGAGGCTCCCATCAATGAAGAGGCTATACAAGAATGTGTGCACAATCCAACACTCTCATCTCTCTGCACTGCACTCTTACCTCCGTCTGACACCCCCCACCTCTCCACTACCGTTTGCACGGTGAGCGCGCTGGCTCTCTGGGCATCCTGCTCAAACCTGGTCAGCAGCAGTCGGCTGGGCAGGTCTCTGCCTGTCTGTGACCTCTCCAATTGGTTATGGCTCATCTTCTCCTGAAAGGACAGAGGAGCTTTGATTAGCCCACCCTCTACCTGCAGCACCATTGCAGCCTGGCCAACCCCACATGAGGAACACCTGGCAGGGCACATCCGAGTGACGGCCCTCGAGCCACAAGGCACTCAGTCCAAGCAGCCAAGGCTCACCCACTTGGCCAGCTCCAAAATCATTGACAGTTGACACTCAAATTCTAACATCCCTGAGCTCCACGGGGGGACAGCCAGCCCTTAGCACACATGCACATTGACCCATGCCAACATGGTACTCACCCTTCCTGAACATAGCAGATCATTGAACCTCTTCCGGCACTGCACCCATGAGCGCTACACCACATCATGGCTACTGACCTGCGCTGCCACCTCCTCCCATGTTTTCTTCGTGAGTCGTGGTGGCCTCCTCCTCTAATCTCTGGGGGCAAAGGTGTCCCTCCTGGCAGCTACCTCCTCCAGGATCACCAGAAGGCACTCATCCAAAAAGCAGGGGGCTGAATGCCCACGCGACCTGCCCTCCTGCCTGGTGTCTTCACTTGATTCCATAACTTAGCTGTTGAACTTACTGAAGAGGTGTTCTTCTGTGGCAGTCTTCAAGGGGCTGCCTATGCCATTTTTAATCCAGCTGCCGGGTCACCATTGGACCCAGCGGCTGACAGGTCCCCACTCCTGCCCGATCATTGGAGAGCCGTATTTCACACTGGGTGGGCCTTAATTGGCCTGCCAGTGTGAAATCGCGTGGACCGATCGTGGTTGGCAGCCCGTTTCCCGGCCAATCCTGCACCCACTGATCGCACCCAACCGACAACCTGAAAATTCTGGCCCTAGGGTGAAATGGAACTGGAGTAAGCATGAAGATGCAGAGAGAAGCAAAACAGCTTAAGATGGAGTTTATGGAGAAGGGGCAATGCTCACAGTTGACATCAGTAAGACAACATCTCCAATCATGTGTGCAGTTTTGGTCTCCTTATTTAAGGAAGGATGTAAATGCGTTGAAGGTGGTTCAAAGGAGGTTTACTAGGTTTATACCTGGAATGAGTGGGTTGTCTTATAGGGAAAGGTTGGACAGGCTGGGTTTGTTTCTGTTGGAGTTTAGAAGAGTGAGGGGTGACTTGATTGACGTATATAAGATCCTGAATGGTATTGATGAGGTGGAAATGGGAAGGATATTTCCTCTTGTGGCTGAGTCCAGAACTAGAGGGCACTGTTTTAAGATTGGGGGGTTGCCCTTTTAGGGCAGCGATGAGGAGATTTTTTTTTCTCTCAGAGGGTCATGCAACGTTGGAACTCTGCCTCCAAAGGTGGTGGAGGCGGGGTCATTGAATTTTTTAAGGCTGAGGTAAATAGGTTCTTGTTAGGCAATGGAATCAAAGGCATTTGGAGATAGATGAGAATGTGGAATTTGAAACACAAATAGAACAACCATTATCTTATTGAATGGTGGAGCAGGCTCGAGGGGCTAAATGGCCTACTTCTCCTCCTATTTTGCATGTTCATATTTTCGAATTAGGCTACGGTGTCAATTCCCCCTATTATGATGTCAGTTTCATTCTGATGCCAGCTATAGGGGTTTTGTGGCATCCAAGAACATTGAAGACATTAAGCAGACTGAGCTGCAATCAGGTTGAGGAAATCATACAGACTGGAAACCAAGGATTAAACATTGGTTATCCTTCACTTTCAAATAATTTTACAGTGTGCAAAATAAAGAATGGGGCATTTCATGAGATTAAGCCGAAGCTTAAATATTATAAACAAAATTTAAAAAACATTATTTGAATTATTTTGAAAATCTATGGAATTTTTATCATGAAGAGAATGATACTACAGCCTTCTGAAATACGTTTGTCAGGGCCAGAGAGGTTGTTCTACAATTATTATGACTTACTACAACATTAAAAGCTCAGGTACACCTCGTTCAACAAGGGTTAGCTTGTTGAATATTTTTTACAGCCACGATAGTGCCTAAAGAATTGAAGTTCACGTCAAGACAGTGATTCTGTCCTAATTGCATCTATGAAGATTGCAATAGCAGAGCCCATGGAGGAGCAGGATATCGCTGCTGGATTCCTAGATTTAATTGTGCACATGCTGATGTGAGAAGCTGTTGGCAGTTTTACACAGTAATGATGCTGAACCTTGACATTTTTGCCATCACTACAACTGCAAATTCTCAGCCAATATAAATACATCTCAAATAAATGAGCCACTTTGCCTTCCTCTGGTATTAAGAAATTATTAATTCTGACAGCTCATATATTTTGGTTAACCAAATTTACCAACAAGGAAAATATGCATTAAGTAATGTCTGAAAGATCAAGATACTTCACCTTTGTAGAAAAAGCTATGATGACTGTGTTAACAGGCAGGGATGAGAGAGAATTGTAGCTCCTGCTCCCTTCCCTTACTGAACTGTTATTGAAAAAGAAGATGCCTGTGTTTCTTAACCCCTGAGAGTCTGGCCAATTTAAGTTACAAACATCATGTTTTTTGCAGTCTTAAATAAAGAGGAGTATTTATTCACATGTTCACCCCAAAAGTCTACCTCTATGTCACTCACAAAGGGCTCACACACACACACAAACACACACATGAGAAGAAAAAAGCACTGTTAAAGAGAATAGTGTGCTTTTAGAAATCATAAACAAAAGGATAGCTCATAATTCATGAGTTTAGCTTGCCTTAGGAAGAACATGTGCTGCAGGCCAATTGAAGAAGGTGTTTTCATACCTGAAGGATAGCCTAGGTGGATTCAAATAGTCAAAGTCATAAAACAGGATTATTGCAGGATCCCTTCGAAGAGTTGGGTTGTTCAGCAGGTCACAAAGTTAACGATTTGTAGTCTTCTTACCAGAAAGTCAGTTTTCAGCACATGTGGGTAGGCTTGGAGACTGTAAGATGTTTCAGACTATAATTCTAAGGGCATAGATGTCACTGCCTTTCCTGTTATGGTCTTGAAAGTTGTTGCTTACAGACTGGATGTTTTTTCTCTGGTTCTTAGGATAATATGAATCATTATTTGAAGACAGTTTTGATCACATGATCAATACTTGTCCACCCAGAATGATTGAAGCTTAAATACATTATTATACAATGGAAGATAAATGGTGACCATTCACACCTACTTATGATTGACTGGTTTATGCAGCTCCCTTTTATCAAGTTTCAAATTTGGAGTTGTGGAGCTGGACTTTTGCCAAGTTGGGATAAATTAGGAGTCTTTTAAAAATAGCAGGCAACTCCAAATTCAGGGATTATTGACCCCATTCCCAGGGTTTCCAATTTTTGAGGATGTCTTTTAAGGGCGCAAGCTAGTTCAGGTCATGAGCACTGGCTTGGCTGGCTCCATTGCAAGGATAGGCATGCCCTAGTCTTCCACAATTTTCTTGGAGTCAGGCAAGCTTTTCAGAGAGCAACTCAGAGGTGTCATGAACCAAGATCTGCATGAGGGGACCTTTGAAAAGTAAGTTCAAAAGGTCCTCTGAATGCCTCCATGCTGAGGTATGCCACCCCTCGCCCCCTCCAAACAAACCACATAGTCCTTTATGTTCCCCATGCCAAGGTATATCCCCCAAACAATTCCTATGACCCAAGATGCTCCCATGCCAAGGTATGCCCCCAAAACAACCCATATTCCCCCCATGTCCCCATGCCAAGGTATAACTGCACCCACGCCCAGGAATGCATAATTCCTTGGCTGAGAGCCCATAAACACAGCCTGTTGAAACACCTGAGCCCCAGGGAAAACAGTGCTTGATAGACAGTTCTGGATCTCTGATCATATACTGTCAATTTCACACTGTTTATTTACACAGGATAAAGGGTTTCAAGTGCTTGTAGTTTCTGTCAATGATACTTTAAAGGTTTGGGATGATTGACACTATTATTGGCCTGTAGTAAAAGGGAGTTTTTATTTAAGAAAGTGGAAAGTTTTCAATGAATGACTGTTCTCCTAAAAAAACCTTTTTTATTACACACCCTACTGCCACTATAGGGTTCATTGGTTCTGAAGAGTGTTTGGCAGGTGAATGGGCATAAAGTGTTATAGTTTGGCATGGGTTCATAGGGGTTGTTTAGGGGGGTACTTTGGCATGGAGGGCATGAGGGTTCATAGTGTAGGGAGTTGGGCATGAGAGTCTCTTTTGGAGTCTCACTTACATTTGGAGCCGTACTCTGGATGTAACAGGAATGAGCAACTATGACAAGTAATGAGTTAAAATACCAATTTTATTGAATATTGAATTAGGATTATAATAGCAATCATAATGATATGACAATTATAATTGATAATATATAAAAAAAGAGAAAAATAAGTAAAACGAAAAGAAGGGAGACAGATTTTTTTAAGCACAATCAATAATCCCAATCTGATCTGTTCCATGGCAGCTCTCCAAAATGGATAACCCCAATTTAGCTTGTTCCATGACAGCAGCCTAAATTGGGACATACTTTACCATCTCCTTGGTACACACATTACCATGTCGCTGAGTAACCTACGGGTGGGCACTATGGTTAGTCACTCCATTCCTGGCCCTTCCCCCCAACTTCAGCGGTGACCATTCCACTATGGCTGCAGCAGCAAGTCCTCAAAGCAGCGTCCCTTTAAGCCAGATTTCTGGCTCCATTTCAGCCTCCTGAAGACTGGAACAATCCTTTCTCAAATCAAGTCTCAGTCCTTATCAAATCTCCTCACAGGTATTGCAAGGACATGCAGAATATGCAATATCCAAGTTGTTTACGCATCTTTTGATGGTGTCTTACCATCTTCCATCCATCTAGTGTTATGTCCATCGCTCAAACTCCATCTTCTGATGACCACACATAGGTGACCACTCCATACAAGGTTACTCATCGTCCAAGGGTCACTGAGTGCGGTAAGAAAAAGGACTTCTGATAAACAAAAGACAACTTATTTTAGTATAAAAGCAAAATACTGCGGATGCTGGATATCTGAAACAAAAACAAAAATAGCTAGAAAAACTCAACAAGTCTGACAGCATCTGCGGAGAGGAATACAGTTAATGTTTCGAGTCCGCATGACTCTTCATCAGACTCTTCATCTGATGAAGAGTCATACGGACTCGAAACGTTAACTGTATTCCTCTCCGTAGATGCTGTCAGACCTGCTGAGTTTTTCCAGCTATTTTTGTTTTTGAACTTATTTTAGTATTCTAGCTTGAAAAACAGAAAACAAAGATGCAATCTAAGTGCATGGCCAGTATGAAAAAAAAGGCCTGGAGAAACAGATCACTACTGATTATTATTTATTAATTTATCAAAGCACAAACATAGCTGGGTTAAGATCAATGTCTACCAAATAAGATTTAACACAAAATGGCTTTAAATATTCACTATAGGCTTAGAATCAAGAGCAAAGCAGGAATAAAAATGCAAAAAAACAAAATTGCAAAAATTAGTGGCTGCCAGCCTGCAGGCCTCAGGCCTACAATAGGGATTGTTTGGAGGACATACCTTAGCATGTGGTACCATAGGGGGTGGGTGGGTGCATGAGGTGGCATGGATGGGCCATTGAGAGTGTGAGGAGGGGGTGAGGGGGTATGAGGGGTGAGAGCTGGAGAGCCTTTCTGTTTTTATTATAGCTGTGATGAAGTTCCTCAGCAATGAGGCGGGCCTTTTCAACAGCCTGCCTCTGCACCTGGCAGCCCCTGTGGATGCCTCCAAACTTCTTCCCGGGTCAGCCCACACCACGCCGCCACCCCCCAAACAAGGAAAGTCTTGTCCTTGTTGTCACTTCCTCCCAAGGCGTGCAGGCTGAGCAGGGAATTTTACTGATTCCCACTACCCACCTCAAGGATGAAAATCCAGTCCATGAAATATGGACTTGAGTTTTGGGTAAGTCCCACGATAACACAAGATGTAAATTCCACAAGTGCTTTTGACTTCATCAGTCCACTCAAGGGGCAGGTACTCCACTCATAGTTATTGCATTAGGAATTTTCCAAAGACTTGAGATACTCTGAATCTATGCCGAAATTGCAAAAGTCACCTGACCCTCAACATCTTTCAGTGCCAATTTTTAAAAGAAAGGGCTGTTCAGGAAACTTCTACACTGAATAGAGTCCATGTTTTAAGTTATGAGCATGACATGCCTTTTCTGGGTATGACAATTGAAATTACAAAGACACCTTGAGAATGTTCTGGATTGTTTGCTATTATCATTTAACCCTCTAATATGCATCTGATGACATTTATGAAGTTGCAACACATAAATTCTCATATAATTCAACATCCCAATGGCCAAATTGTTCTGATGGCTCAATTTAAAACAGATGCATTTGTGCGACAATATTTACATCCAGAATCCTCTATAAAAAGATCAGATCAATTATTATAAATTTTGCATTGTAGGAAGCTATCAAAAAATATACATGTAGCTTGATACATTATTATGCAGAGCAAAAGATGTCATTTTTGTATGCCTTTGCCTGACTTTATCAGGGCAGTAACAACCTCAAACTGGGGTCAGCAACCTTACAGTTTTGATAACAGTGGGGCCTACTGCCAGATGTCCAAGGTGTTCACCTGCTTCAGGAAAGACTCCTTTTAATATGGAAAATGGGGCTCTATGATGTAAACAACAGGCTGACTTCCACAGTCTATTCAGAACTTACATTGTGCAGAACATTAGAACTGATTAGGCCTGCCAAAGGCAAGAATTGAATTATTTTTGAATGCCACAGAGCAGCAGGAGCAATCTAGCTGGTTGCTGCACTAGGCCTGCAGCCTCTGCAATCATGACCCCAACCTCAAAACTGTTGGCCTGATTTTGAGGCCTCAATCCAGTGAACTGCACCAGGGCACCTGTTGGGCACCCACAACTGATCTGCCATGGTTCATTAGCAATTAGCAGCATTAAACTACTTGAAAAGAAATAAATGGCAAAAAGGATCTGAAATTCCAGTGCTAGGGAAAATGCAGGGTGGATGGATCACTTGCCAAGAAGCTGGAATATGGGGCAGAACTTAGAATTACCTGGCAGTAGTCCCTGGGGCACCAGCAACCAATGATTAGCAGACCCTCCATGCAGTAGGTCTTGACCCATTCCAACATTATGGGCTGGACTTTCGGTCCCTGCTGGGCCTGGGATCGGAGGTGGGCAGAACTTGAAAATAGTCCCACTCCCTAGTGCGCCTGTTCCCTGACACTATTCTGCCTTTGTGCCATTTTTACAGAGGCAGGTCTGGAGGCACTGCAGGGTTAGACACACACACATGGTTGCCATCACAGCTTTTAAGAGCTGACTGAGGCCAATTACAGTTCAACTGGAACAGAAACAGAAATGCTCAAAAGGATTAACAGCATCTGTAGAGAGAGAAACAGAGATAAGTTTGCAAGTCAAATATGACTCTTCTTCAGAGCTGAGGAAGGTGGGTTTTATACTGTTGAAAGAAGGGGAGGGACAAAGAAGAACAAAGGGAAAGGGTAGAGGGCAGGTGAGATTAAGTGACAAAGATGGCATGGAACAAAGGGCAAAGGGATTAGTCATGGTTTTAGTAAAGAAAGCAAGGGCAGAATCGTGTAGAGGTGACAGGGCTCTTGGCCCATTTCACCTTGTGCCACTCAGGCAGTGGGCCTTCCCTGGGATCAAGGACCACGGGCACAGAAGGCCTACCCACCAAGAGCTGCCAGCCAACCTTCTTTACTCAGTAGCACCACCAGGAAGATGGTGGCTGCTTCCAGTATGACACCCACCCAAGTCCTCAGATCGAGGAGCAACCCAGGCACAGATGAGTGGTGGCGGGAAGGAGGTCATGATAAGGGGATCCCAAGGAAGGGGAGAAGCCAGCAAGAGCAGGGGGTGGCTCCTTGCATGCTCCCCACTTCCCAATGCCAAGTCCTTTGATGAGGCACTGAGTGGCTTTGAATAAGGAACACCCCCCTCACCCCTGCCACCCCTCCACCAACCCCCACTGTCCAAGGAGCCCTCAAGCAAATGTGCCAGCATTTGCTCATTGTGCTCCCCTCCTGCCACTGGGTTAATACCAGTGGAGGTGGGATAATGTTCTTAAGTGGGCATTAATCACCTACTTAAGGGCCTCAATTCTTGGCAGGCAGGAGGACTCTCCATGGGCCTTCTCACCCTGGACTTAATCAGAGTAGAGGCAGGAAGGCAGCAGGGCACCCATTCACTACACTCCCACCTGATTAAATTCCCCTGCCACCAAACACACCTTGGGGGAGGGTACAGGATTCCACCCAAAGCATTTGTCCAGAGTGAGTGTGAATAGTAGAATAATTAACATCTCACTATGAAAGCAAAAACATGAAAAACAAGATTCAGACTGGCACATGGCAAAAAAAACCAGAATCAAAATGGGGGTCAGAATTCATAGTCTGAAATTGTTGAACTCAATGTTAAGTGCAGAAGGCTGTAAATTGTGCCTAATGGGGAGATGAGTGACCGTTCCTCGAGCTTGCATCGAACTTCACTAGAACAGCAGGCCAAGGACAGAAATGTGAGCATGAGAGCAATGTAGTGAATTAAAACGACAAGCAAACAGAAGCTTGGATCATGCTTGCAGCCTGAGCAGAGATGTTCTGCAAAGCATTCACCCAGTCTGCATCTGGTCTCCCCACTGTAGAGGAGACCACATTGTGAGCAGCGAATACAGTTTACTAAATTGAAAGAAGTACAAGTAAATCACTGCTTCACCTGGAAGGAGTGTTTGGGGCCTTGGACAGTGAGGAAGGCGGGTGTAAATAGGGAGGTGTTACACCTCCTGTGATGGCGTGGGAAGGTGCTGTAGGAAGGGGATAAGGTGTTGGGGTGACTGAGAAGTGGACCAGGGTGTCACGAAGGTAATGGTCCCTGGAACTTTCCAGTTGGCCTTCAAGTTCCTGCAGGAGGCAAGGTCCAGTGTAGTTGCCCTGAGGTGGCCTCCTGGCAGCAGACCTTGGAGGCCTTCGTAGTGCAGCAGTGGCCACAGGTCACCCTGTAAAATGGATTCCCACCTCCCTCTCATCCCCCCCACAGTGATGGCCTGGTTCCAAATGCTATTTTAAAATCTAGATTTTAAAAAAGCTGGAGAGAGGGTGCCACTATCATAAAACACCCTCTCTCTTCTTCACCTTCTATTGCAGACTTCTGTTTCTTTAATGCTGGAAGGTCTCTGATTGGCCCTCAAACTTCAACAGCCTGCCCGCCATCCTTAAACAGAAAACCTGTCTCCATGCCAATTAAGAGCCAACCCTGTGAAAATCACCTTGCCAATCGATCATTATCCTTATCCTTTTGTTTGCTCATGGGATGTGAGTGTCTCTGGTTGGGCCAGCATTTATATTCCATCCTTAATTGCCCTTGAGAAGGTGGTGGTGAGCCACCTTCTTGAACTGCTGCAGTCCGTGTGGTGTAGGTACACCCAGTACTTTTAGGGAGGGAGCTCCAGGTCTTTGACCCAGTGACAATGAAGGAACATTGTATAGCTTCAAGTGAGGATGATGTGTAATTAGGAAGGAAACTTGAATGAATACATACAAGATATTCATTTGAAGCCTGTGTTTTATCTTTTTAGAGGGCTTTTTCAGTCCATCCTTAGTGAAAAAATGAGAATTGGTTTGGCTGCACTTTACATTCCAACAGACAGTATGCAGGGTAAATATTTCCTGTTATGATTCCTGGGTTTTGGTCTCATTAGCCTATATAGTGGATCATGGGAGACATAAGTCCATTTATGCAAGCAACTGATAATACTTAACCTGAGGATTATTTTTTTGTGTGGGGTTATTTACCTACCGGTGTTGCTTTCAAGTGGTGCTATTTATTTGCATAAGAACCCCCAAAAACCGATGAGCTAGTGGTCATTTCCAATGTATTGGTGGGATTCCTGACAGCAAGAGGGATCCCACATTGACCTTGAGGGAGCTGCCAGCACCAGTGCTGTGGTGAGACTGCCATTACAGTACCCCAAAATGTAGGAATGGATTTAAAGGGACAGAAAAGCCTGCAAGATGGAAGCAGCTCATTAGAAATTGAGGCCTATACTTGTACATAACTGGAGATAAGGTTAGAGGGAGTGGAGGTTACTTCAAAGCCCTTTCTTGCCACAGGGTTGTTGTTATCGCTTAGCATCTCTGGAAAGTAGCCCTAACATGGGTGGATAAGTGGCGTCTAGGGAAAAAGTGACCAGTGGCTGTCCTGCCAGAGCTACAGGGAAGATAATGGAGGTCAGGCAATGAGATGGTGGTAGACCTCCTGATGAAGCACCCTGAGATGTTTTACTAATTAAATGTGCTATATAAAAGCAAGTTATTGTTGAATTTTCTATCATTCCAGATTTCAGGAGAGACTTTGGAAGAAATGCATCGCACTGTCTTACAATTCAATTGAACGTTGTTAGTAATATGTCAACATTTCACGGTCAGTTTTCAAAGTAAAAGGCAAGTAAGAAATCAGGTTTCAAATCTTGACTTGATTCCTTTGATATGCATGATACGATGTCATTGCTACCAATTTAACATCTTTCCATTTCTGTAGGCCATTGCACCATACCTAATATCCTAGATAGCACTTTGGTGTCATTAATCATCCTATATACCTTCCCCTCCCCCAGTGGCTGCACTAATACTGTGAGGCGCACACCACTGACATGCAAATAAGTCTGACCCTCGAAGGTCCACCAGGGTCAGTGCTCACTGAGGCCAGCACAAATCCCATAAAGGGTGCATGACTATGCCACTGGGATTTCCGTGGGTGTTCTCCCAGCCTCCCACTGTAACATTGTTTCTCCATGGGTTCCTCTGATCTTGTACTAAAGTTGAAATGTTGCAGAAAGCCTCTTCAGCTTTGTTTAGGATTGTGGCCCACTTTGGACCCTTTCTCAATGCCATACTTGGAATTTTATCACAGTTGCTCCCACTCCGCTGCCATAAATTTGCCCTAGGTGTAGCCGAAACTGCATTTCTGCATGTACACAGAGTTCCTGCTGTATTCCTGGCATTATGTTGGCTAGAATTTTATGTCCTGCGGGCGGGCATGCGCCCGACGCGATCGTGCGTAAAATAGCACACAATGACGTCAGGTGAGCACCCCAGTGAGCACTCACATGATATTTCGGTCAGTGGGTGCGCACAAGAGTCGGCAGCGCACCCACCGACAATTAAGAGGCCTATTAAGGCTATTAAAGTTTCAATTACTGGTGATTTTTTTGCTGCTGGCCTAAGGTTATGGTTGGCGGGCGGGCGAATTGGCCAGGAGGCCTTTGGATTTTTGAGGAAACCTCATCCAAGGGAGGGATGAGGTTTCCAATATCAATTAAAAAATAAATTAAAATGTTTGGGCAGAATTTTTATTATCTATATGTTTAGATAAGTGAGTCCAATGTGTGGACATTTTGTCCTGCATTTTTACATCCTTATTTCTTTGTTTTAAACTCTCCAGCTCCCTGAGGCAGCTCTCTGCCTTCAGGGAGCATTCATTGCGCACTCCCCCACGCCCACACTGACTTCAGCGCTTGCCCTCCCCCCCCACCCCCAACCCCATCTCCACCCCAGTTACACTGAGCCTTTCAGCATGCCTTTCATGCTGGCTGGCTGTTAATTGGTCAGCCAGTGTGAAATCGCGGCCGAGGGGCCCAAAGCGGGTGGCAGGCCGTTTCTTGGCCACTCCCAGGCCTACCCACCGTGCCTGCCCGACGACCCAAAAATCCTGCCCATTGTGTGGTAAAGTGAGAGGGGTTAGGCAGAAACCTCAGAAATCCCATGGCTATTTGATCGGCTGATTTTTTGCTTGGTGGATTTCTTGTGGATTTTACTCCTGCGCGTTAAGCAAACGCAAGTGGTATTTGAGCCAGTTACAGTTGCCTGCTTGACAAATAATGCTTTATGCTACATTTTATATTAAAATGAGGTTTGAGCCAATCACTTTTTATTGTTTTATGAACAACTTTTGAGCTTTTGCGTTTGAGATGTGACAGATACTTGAGGTGAGTTGGGTGTGCACCAGATGCTAAACTTAATTATAGAAATATTTGTTGCGTGCTTAGAGCAGCTCTAAACAGATGATTAATCCAGCAGTATTTTGATATGACATTTCACCACTCTACTTATTTCTATTTTTTGTTTTGCAAAGACATAGATGCAGAGGAATGTCTGTTCCTGATGTGTTGTTTAATACATTGCAAGAGTTGAATACCTGCTCTGTATCCTGCATATGCATATTCTGCTACTGGATGAAATTTATGCTTGACACATTTTTTTCTCCTTCAAAAAAAATATAATTAATTCTATAGTCAAGCTGATATGAAAATGAATTGCAATCGTTACTGAAAAAATGCATAAAAGCAATATGTGTTGGCAGAGTATTGCATGGAATTTAATGTACTTAACTGATCTGACAAAGAATGGAAATCACAGTCGATAATTTTTGTCAGATCACAGTAAGACCTTTGAATTGCTGCAATCGTAGTATATAGCATTATACCTCAGTAAAATACATCTAAAACGAGTTTCTGAAGGCTTTGTTAAAGCTGGGTACATTTCAAATATGGAAGAACACTATCCTCACTTTCTACGAGCAAAGAATCTAGGTTTCTAAGACTCACAGTCCCATTAATTCAGGGAGTAGTATTTCCATGTGGGTTCTCAATCTCCTGCTGTAATACTCGCAAAGTATTGGCAAAAAAACCCAGAGAAAGAATGCAAATGACTGAGGTTTCTGCCAAAGCTATGAAGGAATATTGAGAAAACTCCCACCAAAATGCCTACTGCAAATAATTTGTTTTCTTTTCTTCAGCCACCACCAACTTCTCAAGGGCAATTAGGGATAGGCAATAAATGCTGGCCTTACCAGGGACACCCACATCCCAAGAACAAATAAAAAGACATGAAAAAATGGCATTTGTAACTCCAATGGAAAAATCTTGCATAGTAAAAATTCAACAGTTAGTGGCACTAGGTGTTCTGAGTCAGAAAATTGGGGGTTTCAGAGCGATTCCAAAACGTCAGTGTATAATTTAAGCTGACACATTGGACTGAATTTTAGCAATCAAAAACAGGTTGGTTGGGATTGTGATAGATGCTAATATTTTAAAAATCTGAAAACGAATCCTTAACCCACCTCCAACTCACCCACTTCCAGGTCAAACAGAATTAGGACAAGGGCTGATCAATCAACCTACGCCCTGGAGGCGAGGTGACAATTTAAATATGTTAACAAGGCGGGCAGCCCCTGATTTAACTTGCTTTGCAGGTTTTACAGTGCTCGAATATTGTTTGCAGGACCTCAGAAACTCCAGCAACTGCAGAAAAGCAAAGAGATTTTCAGGGAGAAGCTAGGCATCTTTACAGCACTGCTTGTGCCACAACACTCCTCCCCAAGCTCCCAATATCCCTGTCCCACCAGACCTCCGCCCTGGTAGAAAGAAAAATCACTGAGATCAGACCATCTTCCCCCTGGGAACATGGAACAGATTCCTTGGGATTAGACAATAACCCCCGACCACGCCCACCCACCTTCTCTTGAAATCAGAACCCCTGTCGGGATTACACCCATCCCTAGATGAATCGGGCCTACCTGCTCCTCCGGCCTACTCTGGTAATCAGGCTGACTTCTGGCTGGGGAATCTATCAACAACAACAATTTATATTTGTATAGTGTTTTTAATGTAATAAAATGTCCCAAGGTTCTTCACAGAAGCATTATAAAACAAAGTTTGACATCAGGAGGCATTAGCTCAGTTGACCAAAACACCAAAATCAATTGGTCAAAGATGTAAGTTTCAAAGAGTATCTTAAAGGAGGAGACTGAGGTAGACAGGCGGATAGGTATGTAGAGGATATTCCAGAGTGTGGGGCCCAGGCAACTGAAGGCACGGCCACCAGAGGCGGAGAAATTAAAGTCAGGAATGCCGAAGAGGCCAGAATTAGAGGAGCGCAGGTATCTTGGAGAGTTATGGGGCTGGAAGAGATTTCAGAGTTCAGGAGGGGGAAAGGCCATGGGGGAATTTGAAAGCAAGCATGGGAATTTTAAAGTCAAGTCATTGCTTGACTGGGAGCCAATGTAAGTCAGCGAGCACAAGGGGTGAAAGGGGAATGGGGCTTGCTGCCAGTTACGAGAAGAGCTTTTGGATGACCTCAAATTTACTGAGGGCAGAAGTTTTCATATGGTGGGCAGACTCGGCGGGAGAGGGTGGAAGTGGGCGCGGAGCCGATCGCCACCCACGATCGGCTCCACACTCCCATTTTATGCGGATGGGCCAATTAAGGCCCACCTAGCATAAGACGCAACCAGTAGCGCTCAGCGCTACCTGTGCAGGCAGGGGGGAGGAGGGAGAGTCGGGGCCAGAGCTCTCTTGTGCATGCACGCGAAAGAGCGCTTCAATCTCCCTGAGGCACAGAGCTGCCTTAGGGAGATTGAATCAATATTAAAATTACTAAATGAAAGGTTTAAAAATGTATTTAAACATACCCCCTCATGTAACTATGTCACATGAGTTGGGACATATTTTTATATTTATGAAACTTTTTTTATTTATTTAATAAACACTTCAGAAAACCTCGTCCCGCTCGTGGATGAGGTTTCCTAAAAAACCTTTCTTGCCTGCCCGCCAACCTTAAGGTTGGATGGGCAGCAATTAGAATAACTTTAATTAGATCCTTAATAGCCTTAATAAGCCGTTTACATATTGGCGGGCACGCAGCCAACTCTGGTGTGCGCCCGCAGAATGAAATATCACGGGATCGGGCGACAAAGTCGGGACACACGTCCAACATCATCGCACGACATTTTACACGTCGGTGTGTTGGGCCCACCCCCGCACGCTGACTGAAAAATTCTGCCCTGAGGGTAGAATGTGGGACAACAGCCAGGAGTGCATTGGAATAGTCAAGTCTAGAGGGAACGAAGGCACAAATGAAGGCTTCAGCAGCAGATGAGCTGAGATTGGGACATAGCCAGTGGATGTTACAGAGATGGAAATAGGTTGTCTAACGGATGCTATGAGCATGCGGTCGGAAGCTCATCTCGGGGTTGAATGTAACACCAAGGTTGCAAACAGACTGGCTTAACTTCAGACTGTTGTCTGGAAGCAGGAAGAGGGATGTTGTTGGTAATTAGGGAATGGATTTTGGAACAAAAACAATGACTTGAGTCTTCCTAATATTTATTTATTTATACATGGGTTGTGGGCATCACTAGCTATGTCAGCATATATTGCCTATCCCTCATTGCCCTTGTTCAGAGGGCATTTAAGAGTGAACCACATTGCTGTGGATCTGGAGTCACATGTAGGCCAGACCAGGTAAAGTCAGCAGATTTCCTTACCTTCTTTAGTGAACCAGATGGGTTTTTACAACAATCAACAATGGTCATCATTAGACTTTTAATTCCAGATTTTTTTAAATTGAATTCAGATTTCGCCATCTGCTGAGGTGGGATTCAAACTCGGGTCCCCAGAGCATTACATGGGGGTCGATGGTTTACTAGTCTAGGGACAACATCACTATACCATCACCTCCCTTTTCATTTAAGGAAATTTCTGCTCATCTAGTACTGGCTGTCAGATAAGCAGTCTGATAATTTAGCAACAGCTGAGGGATCTGGTGGTGCGGCAGAGCTGGGCGTCATCAGCATATGTGTGAAAACTAACACTGTGCTTTTGGAGGATGTTGCTGAGGGACAGCATGTAGATATGAAATAAAAGGGACCAAGGATAGGTCCTTGGGGGAACACCGGAAGTAACGGTGCAGGAACAGGAAAAGAAGCCATTGCAAGTGATTCTCTGGCTACAATTAAGATGGATAAGGATGGAACCAGGTGAGAGCAGTCACAACCAGCTGGACGACAGTGAAGAGGAATTGGAGGATGATGGTGTGGTCACCCATATCAAAAGCTGCAGGCAGGTCAAGAAGGACTAGGAGGGAAGGTTCATCTTTGTCACAGTCGCATAAGCTTTCATTTGTGACTTTGATAAGAACTGTTTTAGCAGGGATGGAAACTTGATTGGAGGGATTCAAACATTCAGGAAAGATGAGAATGGGTTTGAAAGGCAACAACATGTTCAAGACCTTTGGAGAGGGAAGGGAGATTGGAGATGGAATAATTGCTGGCAAATACAATGACCAATGGTTGGGGTGAGGAAAGTGATACAAGGAAGTGATCAGAGATCGCCTTGTCTGTGATTGACAAGATGGGACCAGCAAGATCTTATGAGGTGACATGGTCAAGGAGGTGACTGTGAATATGATTGGGGAGTTTACATGGAAAGACAAAAGTCAAATACGAAAAACACATACTGAGTACTTTCAGGTTCCCTGTTCAGAACTCCACAACCCTGCCATTGTAACCTGCCCTTGTTAATATTCAGTCCATTAGTGTAATACCTCTACACTGTAGTAGGCTTGTTATAGTGTGCATAGTTTTGGCTACTTACTCAATGCTCACTTACTCTTTTCCAAAGAAGAGATAACTGGCATCAGGAAGGTGCAGGAAATGCTTTGATGGTTGCTTGCAGCTTCAGGGTGGACCTAAAGAGGCAGGAGTGCTGCTATGGAAAATGTAAGAATGGCTTCTGATTGGAAGGGAAAACAGAAGCAAGGAAATAGTGAGGAAACAAAACCACTAGCAAAAATACACAACATTCAGTTTGTCAGATCACAAATTATGACAATCTAATCCTGGAAAATGAAAGAATAGGCATCAAAGGATGTTGCTTCACAGCCAAATCACTGCTATTCTGTGGACATTAATATCATAGAAAGAGCAATGAGAAAAATAACCTATTCATCTGACAGTGCTCAGCTCCATCAAAGTTCTTGTAGTTCCATAAACCTCAATAAATTTGTGGATGCCACATTGTAGTCATGAACCATGACTATAGGGAATAATTCTAATCCTTAGCCAGCCATTCTGATAAATGGGGCTGGATTGTAATCATGGAGGCAGGAACCAGGATTTAGGAATCCTTCCAACGTCACAAGCCTGCCTCCATCCTGGCAGTGCCCGCTGGTGGGATTTTCATCCAGTTGAATCGGTGATGGTCTGGAGTTGGGCCTGGTGCTGAGGAGGTAGAGATGGAGGCAGGCTGATGCCAAGGCCAGTTAAAAGGCCCATATTTGTTCACTGAGTCATTGGCTCAGTTCAGCATATCATTGTACAGTCCTCCTCACCTGCTACCCCCTGGCCCCCATCCCCACTTCTCCCTATCACTGCCTCAACTCAATCCCCCTCACCCCTTTACACCCCTCACCCATCCTCACACCATTACCCTCCTTTACCCCCTCACTCCTCTTTACCCTCTTCAACTCCCTTGCCCCCTCACCCCATTACTTCCTCTTCAACCCCTCACCCACTTAACCCACTTACTCATCAACCACTTAATATACAGAACTCATGAGCCCTATAATAAGATTTGGAAGCCTTTGAAAAGTTCATTAATCTACCAAAATAAGTAGTGAACTCTTGAATAGGCACTTAAAAAGCACTATTCCCTTAGGAGCTCATAGATCTTTCAAATAAACAAACAAAACATGAATGGACCTTGGCAAACACTTATCCTCTTTGAAGCTTATAGATATGTAAAAAATAAAGAAACACATTTGCCCCTGGACAACTGTGCAAACAAACCCTGCAGTGCAGAATCCATTAGTGGCTTGGAAGGCAGCCAATCTGACATTTCCAAGCACAGTTGTGTAAACAAACTCTACAATGCAGAATACATTATTGGTTTGTAAGGCAGCCATGTCATCAATCTAATATTCCCCAGCATACCCATGTAAACAAACACTGTAGTATCCATTAGTGTCTTTGGAGACAGAAAAACAAATAGTTTAGCTGTTCTTTTATGAATGAATGAAAGCTCAGGCATATGTCAAAGTTTTGAACAGTGAAACAGATGGCTGAGATGCTATTTAAAGAATGAAGGAAAACAATGGGAAAAGTTTAATCAGTTAGCTATTGATCTCACACTGGGTTACACTTTCAAGATTATACAATACAGAATAGCACTTTATCCAATTCATGATTTCTTCTAAGGCATCTGAAGACTCCTACTTTTATGACGTTGTTCTTTCATTTAACTGCTTGCCAGTTGTCAGAAATAACACTGTAATAACCATGTTATCTAATGATCACTTACCTTTTTCCAATCAGAGCATTTACATTCATAAACCTAGATATAAATCAGACTGTGACATTTGATGATGAACTGTAAAGGGGGCAACATTGTTTTGATTCACCTTTTAGACTCTTCCCATCTCCAATACATGTTCAGGCTCCCACTCTGCAGCTATGGCTTAGAAAGACTTCCAAAATGCAGTTACCTCAATGAAAATTGCAGAAGTTATAAAATCCCTATTTCCAGATAGTGCCATCAACTTTAAGAAAGCAATGTGAGGGGTTCCTAACCCACCCCCCACCCCACTCTGCTGAGTAAAGCTGGAAACAAATATGAGGGCAGGACTTCTGAATCCATACTCCGGCCATCATTTTCTTTTCCTGACTGACTCCATGCAGTTCCGAATTGGGACCACAAAATCCAATCCATGATGTTCAGTCATCAGAGCAGTTATGGTGAATTTAAACATGACACTAGTTTCATGACAACTTTCAGGTTAGTAGGCATTAAGATGTGGGCTAAGATAATTGCACACTAACTGCACATTAATTGAAAGAATGCTTTTCCTGTTCATGAAATTGAGGAAGAGATGATATGGGGTTTTATGACTTATTGAAGTTTAACCGCTGCAAATGTTAAACTGATTACAGCTATCTAATGTTCTAATTATTTCTTCTTGAATAGAGGTGTTCCAAACCTCCAGTACTCTTGCACAATTTCCATTTCCAAGAAAATTTGAGAGATTATGAGTGCCCCTATCATTTCCTTTATAGCTTCCCACAGCAGTTTAAGATGCATGTAAACTGGTCTCAATATCCCAGGAAACTGAACTCTTTCAACTATTCCATCATGCATTTAGCTCCCTTTTCTTATGACATGCATAGTAGCTAGCATTTGACACAGGCAGTAATCCTGAAGTAACTACACTTGAAGTCCCGCTCTTTATCCATTTGCGAACAGTCTCTTTGCAGGACCACAATTCTTTTTCTTGCTATGTCATTTGCTTAGCCATGTTGGCTTCTATCCTCCTTACTTGTAGGGGAGAATTTTTAGCTCGTCCGGCAGGCGTGCACCTGACCCGACCGAGTGTAAAATGACGCGCAATGACATTGGGCGAGCGTCCCGACGTCATTGCGCACTCGCACGATATTTCAGTCGGCGGGCGGGAGCCAGAGTCAGCAACGCGCCCGCCAACAATTAAAAACACTTAAGGCCATTAAAAAGGTAATTGAAAGAAATATTTCGCTGCCCATCCAACATTACGGTTTGTAGGCAGGCGAAAAGGCCAAGTGGCCTTTGCACTTTTTGGAAAACCTCATCCACAGGCTGGATGAGTTTCCATCAGCAAATAAAAATAAAGTTAAAAAATTTTAATTTACAACATGTCCCTGCTCATGTGACAGAGTCACACGAGGGGACATGTTTTATAACATTTTAGATATCTTTATTTTTTATTTTGAAAAATGTTCATCTCCCTGAGGCAACTCTGTGCCACAAGGAGATTTTCCAGAGCACGCTTGCGTATATGCGTGAGGTTCATGCTAGTCCCCCTAACTCCCCCCCCCGCCACCACACACACTCACACAGGCAGCGTTGAGCGCTGCCGCTCGCGTTTCATGCTGGGCGGGCCTTAATTGGCAAACCAGTATGAAATCACGGTCCGGCCCCGATCACGGGTGGCGGTCAGCTTCCCAACTGCCCCCGCCCAGCCCCACCGAGCCCGCCTGACGAGGGAAAAATCCTCCCTGTAAATTCAACATGGTGTTAAAGATCTTGATAAATATCAATCCACCAAAGTGCTGTGGCTGCGCGATACTGCCATCTCTCAAGACAGTAATACATGCCAGGCCTACAGCCATCCTCCTCATAGCACTACACAGTAGAACATAGGAGACAACATTGTGCAGCAAGTTCAGTCCCTCGAGGTTGCTTAGAGCATGAGCAGCCATTCATTCCTCTGATCCTGACCCTCAGGTGGCACCTTGAAGAATCATTAGAATTGGTGCTCATAGGAATGCTGTTCCTGACAAACCTTAACTGTGGCTATGGGTCCAAAATTTCCCTCACTGAATGGCATAAATGATGCAGATTGAACTTTTACAATCCAGCAGCTCTCATGGATATTTTCTGGTGTTGGTCCACTAACTGTCAGGTTAATTGAATTCAAATTCAAAGATTGACTTAGTTGTACTTGAACACATGCAGTTCGAGTTCTGGTCCTGTACCCTTATCACTAGCCTACCATTCCCAACAAATTTGGGAGGCATAGCCTTTGGGGAGGAACAAACCAAAGCATGTACAACTCTTAATTCCTTGAGGCCTTGCTATGGGCCCATTACCAAACTAGAGAATCGTTATGAACAGGAGTGGGGTTAATTTAAACAGCAATAATTTCTCCTCCTCACCAACTGTCCGTAAATAGAAAAGTGTTTTGGTTTCTTTCCTTCTTTATAAGTGGTGGCATATTTTCCAACCCTTTGGCTTTGGTGTGATCCAATTTTCTATTAATAACCCCACAATAAACTTAAGATAGGATGAACTCAGAGGGTTAGTTTATTTGCACAAACTCAACATGTGAAAATAGGGTTTGCAATGTCACTCTTGTATTCAGATGTTAAAGAGAGAGATGGAGAAAACAAACATTTACAGTACAGAGACCACAGAGAAAAGAAATATTGTTTCACGTGGCTTCCAAAGTCCAGAATCAAAGTCCAATGAAATTGATGTGTTGAAAACCATTGCTGGATAATTCAGTTTTCCAGCGGTGATGACTTCACACGATGAAGTAGGCATGCAGAGGTGAATCAGTCTTGTAGGCGATGGTACAGGCTTGCAGAAGAAACAAGGTAGATGGGGCCAGGTGTCCAACCTGGACCAGAGATCCTTCGGCGTGGCTGGCTAGCCAGATGTTAAACAGCAGACTGGACTATGCAGCTCAGCAGGGCATTATTAATTTGTTCAACAAGCTAGAGGCTTAGGTCATGTGGCATTACCTCACCACAAGGTCTTTAACAAAGGATGTTTATCCAGGGTCTGGAATTCGACTTTGTCTTCAGGACTGCCACTATGGGTTAAAAGGAGGTCATTGTCTTAGTAGACATTCCGTCTTCATTGGCAAGTCTGGGTTATCAAATACAAAAGGCTTTCAATGTAGCTCCTTTTGAAGTTGGGCTCTGCAGTCCCCAGGTAATCATTAGTAGCTCCTTAGAGATAACAAGGTGTGAGATTTCCAAAACTGCAAAGTGGCTTCTTTTGTTCTGGGGTCATAGACAGTTTCAACCATTTTAAGGACCTTTGTTCAATTTTTTAAATTTTGGGAATAGACATGAGGATATCTAAATACATTTTATTAAAAATATACCATTTGAGCTCTTAGTCCCTCACAGAATGGAGTCATTTAATTCTTAGGGGAAGGCACCTATGCTTTTTTGAGTGATTATGTGGGTCCTATCAAGCGGACCTGGCAGAATTAGATTTTTACACAACAAATTGTGATGATCTGCAATGTATTGCTTGAAATGATGATGGAAGCAGATTCAATAATAAATCTCAAAAGTTAATTGAATAAACACCTGCAGTGAAAAAATTTGCAGGACTATCAGGAAAGAGCAGAGATGTGGGACTAATTGGATAGGTCTCTCAAAGATTTAGCACAAGCAAGATGAGCCAGAGAGCCTCCTTCTGTGCTGTATCATTCTATGATTCTATAGGCAGGACTTTTTTGGATGACAGGGATTCCCGCCCCACCACCCGAAAAGTCGACAGGGAACGCATCCCCGCCAATCAGAGCAGCCCCACATCCATTCAACAGAGTTGATTGGGGATGGGACTTCTTCCCCTCACTCAAGTGGAAGTCCCGCCTCAGGCAACTGTCGGACAATCAGATTCGCTGGCAACTTTGTAGCCCCAGCAGCGCCAACAGGAACGGTGGCCATTTGGTGGGACTCCTAGAGTCAAAGTGCTGGAGCCCACAGGACCAGCTAAGTGTGGGATCTCATGGCAGGAATGGAAGTGGAGGCCCGAGGGTGGTGGGGAGAGGGCAGTGGGGGCCATGATGTCAAGGCCAGGTGGGAAAGAAGCATTTTAGGTGGGGCAGACCTTGAGGGGGTGTGCCCAATCTGGAAAGGGGGACAGTGATGAAGGTGCCCTCCCTTTTCCCGCCTGAAGCCTAAGCAGAGTAATCAACCAGGCCTCCCCCTGCAACCCGCACCCCGCCTCCTCCCCCCACCCCATCCCTGAACTCCTCCAACCAGCCTCAAAATTGCAGCCTGGCAATTAGCGGCCTTTAACAGGGGAAATAATTAAGGGCCCCAGTTGGAGCGAGGGTGGGCAAGCCATCCTAGGTCTCGCCTGTCCCCTGTAAAATTCCTGACAGGTTGGGGGAGGGGGACGGGGCTGGGGGGTGGGCAGCAGGAAGATGACCCGGAGAATTTTACTAGCGCCCGCCGCCTGCAAGCCCACCAGCAGGGGACTGTGAAATTCTGCCCTATGATACGACTGGGCTGCACATTCAGATGAGCTATCAAGCAAGTCAAGGATCTCCCTTCCTTTTGCTGATGCCAGGCTGTGCTGTGTTTTCCATTTCAGATGCTGTATGACAGTTTATTAGAGGTCTTCATGCTTCAAACTACAGGATGGTTGATTAGGCTGCAGATTGTTTTGTGCAATACGTTAAGTACATAAATGGCATTTCTATTTTTATTAGTCAAGCAAACTGACCTTAGCAGCAGCATCTTACGTGCTCCTCAGCAATAATTTGAACCGCTTGTTTGTTTTGTATTTTTGATGTTCTCTGAAATTGCAATAAAAACCTGCATAAAGTAAGACTTCAAAATCAGTAATGTCTAAATCACATTATAGCCAATGGGCGGAATCGTTCCAGATTTGCACTAAGAGGGAAAACCGATGTTTTACCCGCCAGCCACAATGGTGGCTTTTCACGCCGTATTATCCCAAACCTGCGGCATTAATTATGCATTCCCAGAAAACACGCTGTTTCGATGGTGAGTGGGCTCTCATTCGCCCACCACACCGTCACCTCGCCGCTTCATCACGCTGGGCACCACATTTGAAGTACAGCCGCACTCAGTGCTTCCAGCCCAAGACTGGCTGCAAAGACATGGTCCCGAAAGGCAAGAAGACTGCAGCCCTTGAGCACCTATTGGACACTTTGGAGGCCCACTGTGATGTCCTCTACTCCCGCCCTGGCCACAGGTGGGGCAGCAACATTAACACTCCAGCTTGGTAGTCAATGGCAGTGGTGATCAGTGCCAATGCTGCACAGAGGAGGTTGGCCATCCAATGCAGGGAGAGGATGAATGATCTCATTCGTGCAGCCAGGGTATGGTGACCATCTCATCACTCTAAACTCACACACTCAAACCCATCGCACATTCACTGGCAACTCACTCGCTGCCAGCTCAAGGGACATCACTGCCCATTCTCACACACATACCCTCACATGTCCAATTGGCTTCATCTCCTCTGGAGACTGCCTCCTCAGCCCTCACCATCTTGAGACCGCTTGCACAGATCAGTATATGCCCCCACACACACCCTGGGATACCCCACTTCCCCAGTACAGCCCTCACCCTGCTGTCCCTTCTCTTGCCTGAGGCCATTTCTCTCCCTTCCCCGAGCAAGCCCTAGCCATGAAGCAATTGAAAAGGCACCCATATATGACTGATCTAGTAGGTAGAGACTTGCCCATGAGCCCCCCTAAAAGTGATGTGGTGCTGTCTGTGAAGCCTGGCGCTGATGACTGCGAGTGCTACCCAAAGCAAGGCAGGCAAACAAACCTTGAAATCTCGAGCGAAGTGGGCGGACGATCCAGCGGTGGGGGCGGGTGGGTTGGGGTGGGGGTTCGATTGTGGGGGCCTGGCCTAATACTGATATATTACAGATGTATTACAATGAGGCTCTTGATGTCCAATGGTAGGAAACGCGGCCCGCCATCGGCAGGCTGAATGGATGAACGCAAATTGCTTTCACACCGTTGTGAAACTGATTGCGCTATATTGTCCACTCACGCCACTGAACACACCCAATGCCAGCTGGCACGGAAAATCCTGGCTAACGTCAGGATTTCAGAAAGAAACATATTGGGCTGGAACTTCAGAGTTCCAGGGTGCTACATCTGGGGGTTTCCCCAAAAATATGCTGGGGAGCCCCCCCACCTTCCCCCACCACCCTTCCCCCCAACCTTCCCCCACCACCCTTCCCCCCCACCACCACCGCCCCAGGACATTCCAGGGTAAGGATTGTGCAGCAATTGTCTGGGAAGTTTAATCTTCCTGTGGGCAATTTCCCAGCACCAGGAACCATCTGAAAATGCGATTTAAATCACAAACTTTGGATGGTTCCGTCTATTATACAGCAATAGTTACCGAGAAAAAGTGAAAAGAATTAAAACCAATACTAGCTTCTGGGTGACAATTCCACACCAGCCCCTCCATGGAACTTCCCCCACACCCCTGAACCCTCAGGGGACACCTCTACCTTTCAACTACCCACCCACAGGATTCCCCGCCCCCCACAGGACTTCTCCCAACCCCCAACTACCCGTCCCCTAGGCTCGGCCTTTCCTGACCCGCCCTCCCTGGCTGCTCAACCCCCACCCCCCCGCCCTCCACAGGCTGTGCAATTCCCAACCCTGCACCCCACCAGGACTAGAGTGAACAAATTTTAAGGTAAGGGAGTAGGAACAGAGTGGCAATCCGACTCCGATTGCCATTCTGCGGAGGTTCAATATCAGCAAGTGGCATACAAGCAGAACAAAATGAAACTGATAATGTGAGAGTTTTTTTTAATTGTTAAAGGCAAATTTATTTTCATATGCTTGACAGGCTGCGGGCCAGTTCTGTTGAAGGGTCATGAGGACTCGAAACGTCAACTCTTTTCTTCTCCGCCGATGCTGCCAGACCTGCTGAGTTTTTCCAGGTAATTCTGTTTTTGTTTTGGATTTCCAGCATCCGCAGTAGTTTTTTGTTTTTACGCGGAATAGTCACTATGGCCAGGAAATCCCTCAGAGGTACTTGCGCTCAGCGAGCATTTCTTCACAGACACAGACAGGGTTCCTTGCTGGTGAATTCACACAGACGGAGCATGAGCTGTTCCAAGAACTATTTGGGGGAAGAAGAAAAACAGCCAATTTGAAGCTCAGGAAATGAACCTTAAAGACACTTACACATCACATTGATACACCATTTCTATGGGAACCATTGGGTTAAGTATCATAAAGTATTTCCAGCACAGAAACAGGTCATTCAGTAGAGCAGGTCCATGCCACACAAATGGCTTCCTGCTTGTATTCATCTAACTCATTGACAAATCCTTTATTCCCTTCTCTCCCCTGTGCTTATTTATCTTCCCTCAAGAGTTTCCTTTAGTCTTTAAGTGTAACAAAACACTTCTGAAAATTTCCCTCTCTTGTTTCTAGCTAAATCAGAAAATGCATTCCTTTAGTAAAACCAAAATACTACGAATGAAATAAAAAGACACTGCTGGAAAAACTGAGCCGATCTGGTAGCATCTGTGGAGAGTAAAACAGAGTTAACATTTCGAGTCGATTATGACTCTTCTTCAGAACTGAAGGAGGATAGAAATGTGATGGGTTAAATGCCGGGGTCATATTAATGCATTACTTTAGAATATGTTCATGATTTTGCAAGAATTAGCAAAGGAGTTCTCACAATGACAATGTCCCTGTCACAGGAACCTGACAAACTCCTACAATCAAATGAACTGACATGGTCATGATTTTACAGAATGTTGCCCTTCTGTCTTATTCAAAATGCAGATAATTGGTAGGAGCAACCTCTTACTGCAATATGTCAACATCTTCCATTTCTTCCTGTAACAGTTCTTAGACCATTGACACTGGAAAAAAGGACATGACCATAAGTTAATGGGGTGCTAAACAGCCAACAGGAAAGTAATTCTGATGAGTGTAATTTTTCCACTTGGAAGCCAGAAACAGCCAGCAAACATCTTGGCTGTTAAAACATGTCATATTCCCATCTGTATTTTCTTTAATTTATACATCTCAGATGAATTAGGGTGGGTGGAGACTCACCTGGAGCATAAACACCAGCAGAGACCAGTCAGGCCGAATGGCCTGTTTGAGTGCTGTAAATTCTGTGTAATCCAAGAAAGTCTAACAATCCTTTGTCCTTAGCATGGAAAGCATGCTATAGCAAAGTTTGTACAATGAGAGAAGGTGTTTCATGTGGTGCCTACAGTGGAGAGAGAAGTGTATTATTTAGTATCAGAGGTCACAGGTTACTAAAGCTACTGTAATCACTTATTTTATGTTGGTGGAGGTGGGAGGCATTAAAGCATCCCGACAAATTTCTCAATGGGGTATTTCAACAGCTAGGCCCCTGATTTATGTGATGAGGAGACCTGATTCCTGTTTTAGGCATCTACCTAGTTCTGGTCAGCACATGAAGGGTTCTCCATTCACCGAAGCTCAGCTGATTAATAGGATGGCTGAGCCATTAGGCAACAGTGTCAGTCAGAGCTCTAAGCTTTTTCATACATAGCTTAACGGTTTAGAAAGAAAAATTGATGCTTGCTTGAGGTTAACAGAAGGAATCATATTAACTAAGAATAAGCTTAAACACAGAAAAAATGAATTAAAGATATTAAATGCATACATACAATTTGCGAAGTTATGACTGGCATAAAATTTTAAACTCAAAATGTGAAATATCACAAATCAAATTACAGAAGTATTAAGTATGTAAAAATTGAATTTGCCAAAATTTTAGAACACAGTCATGGTTTTGTTTTCATTATTGTCATGAAATAATTTGCTGAATATCAAAGGGAAAACTTAATACCTTTTCTACATCACATATTTTTTAGTTTCCCATTTGAAACACGTTCTACTTGCCTTTCAACTCATGCCATGTTTCATTCTGGAGTCAGCAAAAGAAGGACAAATCTCACCCCTGGAATCTCTACCAATAATGCTTTGGACCTGGTACTTTCCTTTATCCCTGTTCAGCAGCTCCTCCTAAAGATGCTGGAGGCTTTACGGGCTTGCCACATAAGGAATCACTGGTACAAAATCTCCACAGTGTATTGAGTGCACTGCTATACCTTATTTTGGCTGATGAAGTGTTACCGATTAAAATATTGAACAAATGGGGGAATAAAACAAATCAATAAATATGGAACATTATTTTTCTATTGATACTTAATGATTAAGTATAAAACACTCCTCATCTCATAAACATTTTCCTTAGTGTACAGCTGTACAAGGTGTTTCTTACGATGATTAATTGGCTCAGAGATACATGAGGAAACTGCTGAACTCAGCTTCAGTTAAAAGCCAATTTCTTTAATGTTCACATGAATGATGAGTTTGTTAGCCCTCAGTTCATTGCTAGAAAGAAGCCATTATGAAAAAAGACTGTTGCATTTCTCAATCAAGCTGTTCGATGTGCTGTATATTATTAAATATAAATGTTTATTGTGAATCATTGCTAACTAAAATTAAAAGCCTGATTTTAATTCTGGGTGGGTGGGTAACAAGGTGAGTTGGAAACTCTATATAAATAAGGCCCTGGTTATTTTAACTCCAAAGTCTCATTTAAAACCTGTTGGCCAACATCCCATTTGGAAAAAAGTGCAGTAAGTGGTTGATGGGGAATAAGGGATATCACTTGCAGATATAGTTCATGATACACCCGCACAACCCCAGCGGCATGTCCAAGCAGCACATTTATAATCAAAGTCAGGAACAACCAGGATCCTTATAGGCAAGCATTTTGAATATGCAAGTAGAGGTGTCCTGGAGCATTCAGTGGGCTCCATGAAATATGCCCCAAATAGAACGTCATGAATCATTATGGTCTGCTCCATATTTCACAACAGAACTTTGCAGAGGATCTTGCATCTGGAGGAGGAAGAGCAGCAGTAGCAGTTGTCATCAGGGGAGGAAGACTAGGACAAAGGTGAGGAAGCGGCACAGTCCAAAATGCCACATCAGTGCCTTGCAGCCAAAAACCTGAAAGATCAGCTCATCACTCAGCTTCTAATGCCTGTGTCTTGAGAACCTAGGCAGAGCCCTTCTGCATACCGTAGCATACAGCACAGCAGTGATTGCACTTCAAAAAGTACTTCATTTGTTGTAAAACGCTTTGGGGCATCCTTACGTTGTGAAACGTGCTCTATAGGTACAACACAGAGCGGATGAAATTGGTCTTTGCCAGGAGGGCAAAATACATGATGGTGATTTGGAAGCCCATTTTATATCCTATCTGATTTTCTTTCCAATTGAAGTTATCCCCAAAGTCTGTTACATTAAATTCCTGCAGAGGCTCACGAAATAAAATGCTGAATAGAGTGCTATTTATACAGCTTTACACTTACAGTTTCTGAATGCTTCCTACATTGACTGAAACCTGAACAAGATAGAACAACAAACCCAGCAAATCCCAAAGCCTTTGTATTGTAAGGATTCAAAATGTCATCAATACCATCAGCCATAATTCTTTCATTACCATTTTGCATTCAATAAATCTTTTGAGGAAATCTAACTGGCTTCCAGAGAATTATACATTGTTTGGTGTAATAATAATTGTCATCAAAAAATTATTTGAGCACTTACGAAAGATATATCTGCACATGCTTAACCTTCTAAGTGTTTATCCTTCTAGTTGTTGGCTGCTTCACAAAAGAAAATGTTAGAAATCCCAAATATTATTTTTCTTAAATGCCAATGTTAATGCATGATTTAGGTATTGTGAACAATGTAAAACATTACAACTGCGTTAAATTAACTTTTGATAATTAGCCCCACCACATTTAAGAACAAGAGATATTTTCATGCTGTCAAATTATTCTTTGAATGCGGTTACATCCATATGTATACTTCATTCACCAACCACCCTTGAGCGTTAGGCCAGAATTTTCCCGGTAGGGTCACAATCCCAACTATAAAACCAGATGCCCCATTGGCACAACAGTATGAGAGGTGGCTAATTAAGAGGTTGCCTCAGTGTTCACCATCAAGTTTCCTTATGTGGAAGAACCAATTACAGGGCCTACAGCCACAGAATGGCCAGAAGGCCCACTCGGAGGGATTGGCACAGCTGAGGCAGAAATGCGAGTGTGAGGCGCCTCAAAAAAAGGTGCTCTCAGGCACCTTGTGCAAATTTGAGAACGTAAAGGCCCACAGCTGATAAGGCCATCAGTGTAGGAGAGGATCCTCTCCACAGGATTAATTTTGACTGCGACTGTGACTGAGGCCCTTCATCCTGCCAGCTCCTTCATTGGGGAATGGAGCCTCTGGCTTCATTGGTTCCCTGTCCTGTCGCAGGGAAGCTGCCTCCAGGGATCTACCAGGTTTTGTAATTAGCAGCAGCTGCTCCGACAGTGGGAATCACCTTCAGAAAACGACCCCGAAGTATGGCCTTAATTGACCTCAATGGCTGACTGCCTCTGAGAAGTGGGCAGCTAACTTTGTCCCCAGGCTGTCCCTGGAAAATACCCATGAAGGCAGAAAGGCATTGGAGAGTCATCCTGATGGTTTTCACAGTTTTCCCCTTTTTTTCCCTCCCTACCCCCTTACAGTTTTCCGATGGCTCTTTATTTCTCTACAGATTGGGGTGAATAGTGCCAGTGCTGTTCAAGGACTCCATATACCTATATAGTAAGATGATCACACCTGATTATATATGGAATGCTCATTTGAATACCTTCCTGCTGCTTCCAGCACATTGCTCATGTTCTACTGGAAGCACTGAGAGGGCTGGGGGCAGAAGGTGTAGGGGCTGCAATCTTGGGTGGTAGCAACCACAAGGTAAAACTGTAACAATACAGCAGGGTGACACAGCAATGTGATGGCTGTCCTTTGAGTTTAAGTCAACAACACAATGCAGAGCCTAAAATTCTTCAGCCATTTCACCTGTCTCCCACTATAATCTTGGAACCACCATGGAAATGGGGGAGACCTTGAGGGGTAGAAATTGGGTCTAATAAAATGACTACAATGTGGGACAATATCAGGGGCCAATATAAAGTATAGTAGAAGACATGTAACCTGATACCGGGTTGGTCCATTATTCAGCCATCCCTGCTAGCTGCCTAAAACAGGTATTAGGAACCGGACATATGTAAATGAAGTGCACAATGATTGTTTTAGCTCCCTCTAGGAAGTTGTTTAGCAATGTGTGGAGCAGTAGTTTAAGCAATGGCCTCCAAGATAAAGTACATGCTTTAAAAACCAAAAATTGGAAAACTGTTCCTGCATCAGAAAATCACAGAATCTTACGATGCAGAAGGAGGCCATTCAGCCCATCATGTCTACACTGGCTCTCTGAATGAGCATAACGACTGCAGCCTTTTCCTCATACCCTTGAATAGAAACATTGTTTCTATTCAAATAACCATCTAATGCCCTCTTGAAAGCCTCGATTGAACCTGCCTCCACCACACTTCCAGGCAGTGCATTCCAGACTCAAACCACTCACTTTGTGAAAAATAAATTCTCACACCTCATTTGCCTCTTTTGCAAATCACTTTAAATCTGTGCCCTCTCGTTCTTGATCCTTTTACAAATGGGACCAATTCCTCCCTATCTATTCTATCCAGCTCTCTCATGATTTTGAACACCTCTAACAAATCTCTTCATAGCCTTCTCCTGTCCAGGGAGAACTGTCCCAGCCTCTTCAATCTATTTTTATAACTGAAGTGTCTCATCCCTGGAACCATTCTTGTAAACTTCTTCTGTACTCTCTCCAATGTGTTCACATCCTTCCTATAGTGTGGCACCCAGAACTGCACACAATACTCCAGCTGAGGTTTAACTAGTGTCTCTTTACTCTTGTCCTCTATGTCACTATTAATAAAGCCTAGGATACTATATGCTTTATGAACTGCTCTCTCCACCTGTGTTGCCACCTTCAACGATCTATGCACATATGCATCCATGGTTTCTCTGCTCCTGCACCCCCTTAAGAATTGTACCCCTTGGGCTGAATTTTGCCGTCGGCGAGCAGGGGGCGGGGCCCGCTCGCTGACGTGTAAAATGACGCGGGCTGATGTCAGGCGGAACCCCCGACGTCATCCCGCCCCATTTAAATTTTCAGGAAGGCGGAGGCGCAGCAAAATGAGCTGCAGACTCGCTGACCTGTCAATGGCCAATTGAGGCCACTGACAGGATCAATTAAACAATTAAAGGACCTGCCCATCCAACCTTAAGGTTGGCGGGCAGGCCAGGAGTCCCTGCGGCAAATAGAAAAAACATGAAACCTCATCCACCAGCGGGATGAGATTTCATGCAGGGATTTAAAAAGTTTAATAAAGTTTTAGTGAAATTTATGAATATGTCCCATCTCATGTGACATTGTCACATGAGGGGGACATGTTAAGGATTTTTTTTTTTCTATTTTTAATGTTTTCTCAACTGTCAGCGATCTCCCTGAGGCAGCACTTAGCTTCAGGGAGATGTGCGCTCTTTTGTGCACATGCGCGAAAGAGCGCACTCTCACATTTGGGGAATCCTCTCCCACCGCCCCCACCCCCCGGTCCGCACAAGAAGTGCATAGCGCTTCCCAGCGGTCGTCATGCTGGGCGGTGGGGCCTGCTTCTCCAGCGGGGATCGGCTCCCCGCCCGCCGGAGATTGGGTCGGGCCTGCCCGACAGACAGAAAATTCTGCCCCTTATTTTACATTGTCTCTCCATGTTCTTCCTACCAAAATGCATCACCTCACACTTCTCCACATTGAACTTCATCAGCCACCTATCTACCCAGTCCACCAACTTGTCTATGTCCTTTTGAAGTTCTACACTGTCCTCCTCACAGCTTACAATGCTTCCAAGTTTCATATCATCCACACACTTTCAAATTGTCCCCTGCACACCAAGATCTAGCTCATTAATATATATCAGGAAAAGCAAGGGTCCCAGTACCGACACCTGGGGAACTCCACTACAAACCTTCCTCCAGCCTGAAAAATATCCATTTGTGATGAAAGTATCATAATTTTAACAATATTTTTCTGCTTTATTGTGAAGTAGGTTTATGGGGTTAAGTACAGCTGAGTCTGTCTGGGTGATTTAATTACATTTGAAGTCAAGTAAACTGTAAGGTTAAAATCATCAAAAGAAGCTTGACATGCTAATGAGTAAAATATGGATGCTAGCTTAGCACGTAAGGCATGAAGGGAATTTGCATTGTTAGATAAATGAAGGGGTTTGGGTTTCAAAGGGATCTTAGTCTGTTTACAACTAACCTGATAAGCAGGGATAAGGAATATATTTATTTTTCCCAAAAATTACTGACAATATTGACAACATGAAAGTGTTTATATTATGAAGAAGATACAGTTTCAAATACTTATGGAACAATATAATTTACATATTAAAAAGAGAGAAACATGTATAAAGGAGAATGAAAGGCTATGTAGGAGAAGGCCATGTAAGATCTAACAGGAGTGTGTGAAGTAGCCTTAATGAAGCTTCCAGCCACGTGTGCATGAGTCTGCCATGTAACAAAACTGAAGTTGAGGAAAAGCGATTTGGAATTCCATGGTCAAGTGGGTATTGTGTTAACTTGCTGGCTCTGTTTTAAATCTAAAATCTATTTTTGACTGTTGCCTTAAAGAGGAGTAACTGGGGGCCAGGTTAATCAGGAATTTTAGGAGTTATTATAGTAGTAAGTAATTGTAGTCTTATGCATGTGTGTGAAATCTTTATTTTGTTAATAAGTATTTTAATTTAATTTTTTAAATCTCTAAAGGTCTTGGTAGACTTATTACTTCTGAATTCAGTGCACATATCTTATAATAAATACAAATTGCAAAACCGTTGTGATAGCACGGCCAAGTTGCCTTCATGGATTTGCTCTGCCTGGCACACATCATCTGCCATATCAGAACACATTGACCATTACCCTCTGTTTCCTATTACTCAGCCAATTTTGTATCCATGTTTTATTCCATGAGCTATAACTTTTATCACAGGTCTGTCATGTGGCACTGTATTGAATCCCTTTTGAAAGTCCATGTACGCCAGATCAACAGCAACCCTCGCCAACCCTGTCTGTTACCTCTTCAAAAAACTCCAGCAAGTTAGTTAAACATGATTTCCCCTTTAGAAATCCATACTAGTTCTAGCTAATCAACCCACATTTTTCCATGTGGCTATTAATTCTACCCTGAATAATTGTTTCAAGAAGCTTCCCCATCACCGAAGTTAAACTGGCTGGTCTGTAATTGCTGGGCTTTTCCTTCCAACCTTTTTGGAACAAGAGCATAATGTTTGCAATTCTCCAGTCCTTTGGCACCTCCACTGTGTCTAGGGAAGACTGAAAGGTTATGGCCAGTGCCCCTGCAATTTCCACTCTTACTTCCTTCAATATCATTGGATGCATCTCATCAGATCCCAGTGCCTTGTCAACTTTAAGTACCAACAGTTTATCCAACCCTTCCTCATAATCAATTTTGAACCCTTCTAGTGATTAAGTTTCCTTCTCTGTGACTGTGGCCCTGGTAGCATCTGCTTCCTTGGTAAAAACAAATGCAAAGTATTCATTTAACACCTCAGCCGTGCCCCTTTCCTCCATGTGTAAATCCTCTTTTTGGTCCCTAATCGGCCCTACTCCTCCTTTTATCACCCTCTTACTATTGGTGTCTCAGTAGAAGACTTTGGGATTCCCCTTTATGTTGGCTGCAAATCTTTTCTCATAACCCCTCTTTGCTTCTCTTATTTGCTTTTTCACTTTCCCTCTGCATCTGGCTGTAGAGCCAGAAAAAATACAATATACCCCTTACTTCACGGTACCTATGGTCTTTCCCTGCCCATTGCTGCTCCGTTCCCTCTCTTGGAATTTACCAAAGCCAATCCGACATTCTGACATTCATCCCGCCAAAATGGGCAAGCTGCCCCTGGAGGCACAACAGGCAACAGCACTTCACCCAAATAATGTAAATGAAGCCTGAGGTCCAAATTCTAAGCTGACCTTGGGCCTCCAGGCTGATGCACATGCTCCATGCACAGCAGCCATTGCAGGCCCCAAAATGGTCTTAAATAAATTTCAATCCCTTAATCTGTGCAATTTCTGGGAGTTTCCACTTCCTCTTGTAAGAATCAGTACTTCCATCTGCAGTCATGAGACAGATTGGGGGAAGGGGAGGGATGGAGTATCTCTAATTATGGATCTCTGGCCCTGGCCCTGACCATGGAAAGGATCCTGGTGGAAAATTGGCACCCCCAAGAAGATGATACATACTGGCATCTGCAAGGTAGCATGTAAGCCTGGCAAGTGAACTTTTGGAGTGGAAACCATTGTGTTTTATTACTTGGAGGTATGCAGAAATGACTCTCTCCAGATTCTATGTGTGAATTATTACAATTCTTATAAAATGTCTGCTTTCTCATACTAACCGTTTGCTTTCACTTTCTCTGCAACCACAGCCACAGACTAACAGCACATAGCACAGTGAGCAATTAACAGACATGCATAATCAAACACAAACAATTGAACAATTGAACGAAACAGAAACAATTTTTGGTTTAAATGTTAATGAGTTATTTCTCATCCTGAGGACCAATGTAACCAGCACTGTGTCCAGAAAAGGGCCTGGAAACCTTAACTGTCTCAGGCTCAGGTCTCAAGACTCCAAAGATGCATCTAAATTGGCGCTGGAGCCCACCTTCCACAAGCAAATGAGATGCCCTCTCAATGAACTCAAAACTCTGGCCTATCCTGACAGTGTCTGATAAGGTCACAGATATTCTCAATTGCTATGCTAAGAAGTGATCCCGGGCTGGTATTGAGAACATCTGTAACATTAGTCAAACAGCGTGTACAGATACATTAAGTGAGTCAATGATGCATCGCCCTCCTAAACTAGTAATTTTATCTGCTTCCTCTGGATGCTTGACAGTAATGTGACTATCCCACAGAGCAGCAGGATTCTTTGAGAACCAAGAAATCATAAATTGCACCCATACACCCTTACGTACTCCTAAGCTAAATGCCTATACTTATGTTAAGAGGAGACAATTTCACCTTTTCATTGTGGAGCTCATTTTCAACCCTCATTATTACAACATGCAAATGATGCTCATTTTACTGGCCAGCAATGTTTTCATTTTAAGGAATTCAAATATACCACTGAATATACCAAAAGGAAGTCTTCAGGTGGTTCCTGGGAGGTGAGGATTATCCTAGAGAGCCATGGCTGAAGGCACTAGTGTCTTTTCCCAAGATACCACCTGAGTACTACAGTATAACAATGTCAATCCTTCCACAAGACTCATCATGGAGTGTGCCTTTGGCATAATGAAAGTGTGCTTCAAGCCCCAGGATGTAATATAAACTGTCTAGAATCTTAAGGTTTATTATGTTTTTTTTATGTTCGTTCATAGGATGTGGGCATCACTAGCTAGGCCAGCATTTATTGCCCATCCCTAATTGCCCTTGAGAAGGTGGTGTTGGCTGCCTTCTTGAACCACTGCAGTCCATGTGGCATAGGTACACCCACAGTGCTGTTGGGGGTGAGGGGGGAGTTATGCCAGGTGCTCCATCTGGTTTAATTCCTTACAGACATTCTAACAACGGTGATACAACTGAGTGGCTTACTAGACCATTTCAGAGGGCACTTAAGAGCCAACTACATTGCTATGGATCTGGAGTCCCATGTAGGTCAGAACAGGTAAGGAGGGCAGGTTTCCTTCTCTGAAGGACATTAGCGAACTAGATGTTTTTCTTTGTTTAACCACTATGGTTTCATGGTCATCATTAGACTTTCAATCCCAGATTTTTTTTGAAATTCAAATTCCACCATCTGCCATAGTGGGATTTGAATCCAGGTCCCCAGAGCATTACCCTGGTGATAATAACACTACACAACCACCTCCCCTTTATGTTATAAGTTGCAAAACTTTGCCTTACAAATACATTTTCTCAAGGCAAACCTGTAGGGCCAGGGGTCCAATGGACTGCGAGGGAATTAGCAGAAGGATCCTGAAGAAGTAACCTGTGACCACCTGCAAGACACAATAGTGAGGTGCTCATACAGAAAGTCTTCAACTGCAGTATTCAGAAGGGTTCAGCTGATTCTACTGCTGTAACTTCAGCAGAAGTTTAGCAGAGTCCCCGCAAAAACACTGTAAATGGCTAAAAACAGCCATTGAGGCCATTTTGCCTGGAAGGTGTTATGTTAGAAGATTAAGCGAACCTCATGGAAACTCTTCTTTCTTCTCTTGACTGCTTTAATACGGCCAGGCATTAGCAGAATTAAAAAGAGAGACAGCAGCACAGACACAGTTTATTGAAATCAATGGAAGTGAAAATTGGCAAAAGTGCATAAAGGCAGCTGATCTAATAATGGCATCTCCACTCTATCGCACACAGTCAAAATGACACCTCCCCCACCCCCCCCAGCCACATGTATAACACTCTTAACATCTCATAGGCATGACATATCACTGTCCCTTCCTGTTAATTCTCTGTATGCAAAATAAGTCAGTCATTTATTATATAATTATTCATGACTCACTAAAGCCAGTCCACCATCTGGAAGAAAGGAAAAACATAGAAAGGAGCATGTCTGAGATTACAGACTCCAGTACACATGATATGTCACCTCACTGTTACAACCCCGGAGATGCTATTGTTTGTCTGGAAGAACAGGAACTCATCTTCCAATGAGGCACCTTACAGCCTTCTGGACTTAACATTGAGTTCAACAACTTCAGACCATGAACTCTCTCCTCCACCTCACCTGCCTTTTTTAATCCCCTTTTTCTGCATTTATTTTTAATTTTTTATCCACTTAATTTTAATTTTATTCATTTATCTGTGGTTTTATCCCCTTTTTATCCCATTTTCTAACCTTTTTTCCCCCGCCACCGCCTCCTCTGCCCTCCCCATCCCCTACAGGGCCATCTGTTACTTGTTCCATGTTGTTCTTTCACACCATGCTATCCTTGTTCTGCTATTATCACATTCTGCTTTCTTACCTTTACACCACTATTAGCACCTTTTTTAGCACTAACCACTACCATTAACACCCCCTTTGTCCTTTAGTTCATGACATCTTTGTCAATCCCTCCTTTGTCCCCACCACTGGCCTTCTATCCAGCTCCACCTGCCCCACTCATAAGAACATAAGAACTAGGAGCAGGAGTAGGCAATTCAGCCCCTCGAGCCTGCCCCGCCATTCATTACGATCTTGGTTGATCTCATTTCAGCCTCAACTCCAATTTCCCGCCCTCTCCCCATAACCTTTCAACCCGTTACTAATTAAAAATCTGTCTATCTCCTCCTTAAATTTATTCATTGTCCCTGCAGCCACTGCACTCTGAGGTAGTGAATTCCACAGATTCACGACCCTTTGAAAAAAGTAATTCCTTCTCATCTCTGATTTAAATCTACCACCCCTTAGCCTAAAACTATGGCCTCTCGTTCTAGAATGCCCCAGAAGGGGAAACATCCGCTCCACGTCTACTTTGTCTATCCCCTTTAGCACCTTATATACCTCAACTAGATCTCCTCTCTTCCTTCTATACTCTAGCGAATATAGGCCTAAACTGCTCAATCTCTCCTCATAGGACAAGCCCCGCATCTCTGGAATCAATCTAGTGAACCTCCTCTGAACCGCCTCCAATGCAACTACATCCTTCCTCAAGTAAGCGACCAAAACTGTGCACAATACCCCAGGTGTGGTTTCACCAATGCCTTGTACAGTTGCAACAGCACTTCCCTATTTTTATACTCTATTCCTTTAGCAATAAATGCCAAAACTCCATTTGCCTTCCTTATTACCTGCTGCACCTGCATACCAGCTTTCAGCAATTCATGCACGAGGACACCCAAATCCCTCTGTACTGAATCATTCTGAAGTTTCTCTCCATTTAAATAATAAGTTGCCTTTTTATTCTTCAGACCAAAATGGATAACCTCACACTTATCCACGTTAAACTCCATCTGCCAAATTTTGGCCCAATCACCTAACCTGTCCATATCCATTTGTAAATTTCTTATTTCTTCATTGCAACTTACTTTCCCACCTATTTTGGTGTCATCTCCAAATTTAGCTATAGTACCTTCTATCCCTGAATCCAAGTCATTAATATAGATTGTAAATAGTTGGGGCCCAAGGACCAAACCCTGTGGCACCCCATTAGTTACAGTTTGCCATCCAGAAAAAGACTCCTTTATCCCGACTCTCTGCTTTCTGTTGGTTATCCAATCTTCTATCCAAGCTAATATATTACCCCTAACTCCGTGTGATCTTATCTTGTGTATTAATCTTTTGTGCGTCACCTTATCAAAGGCCTTCTGGAAATCCAGATATACTACATCTACAGGATCCCCATTATCCACTTTGCTTGTCACGTCTTCAAAAAACTCTAGCAAATTAGTCAGACATGATTTACTCTTCATAAAACCATGCTGACTCTGATTGGTTGCATTTTGACTTTCCAAATGCCCCATTACCACTTCCTTAATAATGGATTCTAACAAATTCCCAGCAACAGACGTTAAATTAACTGATCTATAGTTTCCTACTTTCTGCCTCCCCCGCTTTTTGAATAAGGGGGTTATATTAGCATTTTTCCAATCCACTGAAACCTTTTCAGAATCCAGGGAATTTTGGAATATTATAGCCAATGCATCCATTATCTGTGCTGCCACTTCCTTTAAGACCCTGGGATGTAGGCCATTAGGTCCTAGGGACTTGTCCCAATGGTTTGCTCAGTACTTTTTCTCTAGTGATGGTGAATGTTCTAAGTTCCTCCTTCTCTATATCCTCTGCACTACCTGTTACTATTGGGCTAGTACTAGTGTCCTCCACTGTGAAAACTGAGGCAAAATATTGATTAAGTGTCTCTGCCATTTCTGCGTTCCCCACTATTAACTCCCCAGTCGCATCCTCCAAGGGACCAACATTCACTTTAGCTACACTCTTTCCTTTTATATACTTGTAGAAGCTTTTGCCATCAGTTTTTACATTTTACGCTAGTTTTCTTTCATAATTTATCTTTGGTCTTTTTATTATTTTTTTAGTAACCCTTTGTTGATCTTTAAAAGTTTCCCAATCTTCCAGCCTGCCACTGACCTTTGCAATTTGGTATGCCTTGGTTTTTGCCTTTAAGTTATCTTTAACTTCCTCGCTTAGCCATTGATGCTTTCTCCCCCTCTTACCATCTTTCTTTCTCATTGGGATATATTTTACTTGGGAGGAAATGAATGTCTCCTTAAATACCTGTCACTGTTCATCAACTGTCCTACTTTGTAGTCTTCCTGCCCAGTCCACTAGGACCAAATCTGCCCTCATACCTGTGTAGTTACCTTTGTTTAACTCCAGAACACTAGTGTGGGACTCAGGTTTCTCACTCTCAAACTGAACTTGAAATTCTACATGCTATGATCACTCTTCCCTAGAGGATCCTTTGCTATGAGCTCATTAATTAATCCCATCTCATTACACAAAACCAAATCCAGAAAAGCCTGCTCCCTAGTTGGTTCCAAAACATATTGTTCCAAGAAACAATGTCTAATACACTCTATGAACTCTCCCTCAAAAAATAAAAAATACCTGGAAAAACTCAGCAGGTCTGGCAGCATCGGCAGAGAAGAGTACAGTTGACATTTCAAGTCCTCATGACCCTGCAACTGAGCTAAGTAAAAATAGGAGAGGGGTGAAATATATGCTGGTTAAGGGGAGGGTGGGGAGAGAGAGAAGGGGGGGCGGTGGTTGTTGGGACAAGCAAGCAGTGATAGGAGGAGATAACCAAAAGATGTCACAGACAAAAGAACAAAAAGGTGCTGAAGGTGGTGATATTATCTAAAAGAATGTGCTAATTAAGAATGGATAGCAGGACAAGCAAGGTACAGATAGCTCTAGTGGGGGTGGGGTGAAATAAGACTAAAAGGCATAAAAGGTATAGATAAATGATCGGTGGAATACATTAAAAATAATGGAAATAGGCGGGAAAAGAAAAATCTATATAAATTATTGGAAAAAACAAAAAGGAGGGGGAAGAAACGGAAAGGGGGTGGGGATAGAGGAGGGAGTTTAAGATCTAAAATTGTTGAACTCAATATTCAGTTCGGAAGGCTGTAAAGTGCCTAGTCGGAAGGTGAGGTGCTGTTCCTCCAGTTTGCGTTGAGCTTCACTGGAACAATGCAGCAAGCCAAGGACAGATATGTGGGCAAGAGAGCAGGGTGGAGTGTTAAAATGGCAAGCGACAGGGAGGTTTGGGTGATGCTTGCGGACAGACCGAAGGTGTTCTGCAAAGCGGTCACCCAGTCTGCGTTTGGTCTCTCCAATGTAGAGGAAACCGCATTGGGAGCAACGAATGCAGTAGACTAAGTTGAAGGAAATGCAAGTGAAATGCTGCTTCACTTGAAAGGAGTGTTTGGGCCCTTGGACGGTGAGGAGAGAGGAAGTGAAGGGGCAGGTGTTGCATATCTTGCGTTTGCATGGGGAGGTGCTGTAGGAGGGGGTTGAGGAGTAGGGGGTGATGGAGGAATGGACCAGGGTGTCATGGAGGGAACGATCCCTATGGAATGCCGCCAGGGGGGGTGAAGGGAAGATGTGTTTGGTGGTGGCATCATGCTGGAGTTGGCGGAAATGGCGGAGGATGATCCTTTGAATGCGGAGGCTGGTGGGGTGATAAGTGAGGACAAGGGGGACCCTATCATGTTTCTGGGAGGGAGGAGAAGGCGTGAGGGCGGATGCGCGGGAGATGGGCTGGACATGGTTGAGGGCCCTGTCAACTACCATGGGTGGAAAACCTCGGTTAAGGAAGAAGGAGGACATGTCAGAGGAACTGTTTTTGAAGGTAGCATCATCAGAACAGATGCGACAGAGGCAAAGGAACTGAGAGAATGGGATGGAGTCCTTACAGAAAGCGGGGTGTGAGGAGCTGTAGTCGAGGTAGCTGTGGGAGTCGGTAGGCTTGTAATGGATATTGGTGGACTCCCTGAAGGCTACCCTTGCCAATTTGATTAGTCCAGTCTATATGCAGATTAAAATCACCCATGATTATTGCCATGCCTTTCTCACATGCTCCCAGTATTTCCTGCTTTGTACTGTGCCCTACTGCTAAACTATCTTTTGGGGACCTATAGATAACTCTCACCAGGGGCTCTTTCCCTTGCTATTTCTTATTTCTACCCGGACTGACTCTACGTCTTGTTCTCCAGTGCCTATATCATTCCTCACTATAGCACTGATCTCTTCCTTTACTAACAAAGCAACACCACCTCCTTTTCCTTCCTGACTATCCTTCCAAAACACTGAGTACCCCTGGATATTCAACTCCCAAACCTGTTCTCCCTGTAACCACGTCTCAGTAATCACCACCAAATCATACCTATTTATCTCTATTTGCACTGTTAACTCATTAGTTTTATTCCGAAGGCTACGTGCATTCAGATACAAAGCCTTTAAGTTTGCCCTATTGTCAATTTTCCCTACTCTTATATGATTCTTAAACAGTATAAATTTCATCACATTTCCACTTCTCTTCAGCTCTGAAGAAGGGTCATACGGACTCGAAAGGTTAACTCTGTTTCTCTCTCCACAGATGCTGCTAGATCTGCTGCGTTTTTCCAGCATTTTCTGTTTTTTGTTTCAGATTTCCAGCATCCGCAGTATTTTGCTTTTATCGTTTGTCTGGATATTGGGCAGTCAAGGCAAATCTCTGATCACGAGGCTTCATTTCACAGACAAGCTTGAGATGCTGAACTGAAGAGCATATGTAATGATAAATCTATTTAAAACCTTGATTATACCGCACTTGGAGTATTATGTGCAGCTCTGGCCTTCATAGCACAAAAAGTGATATTGAAGCACTGGGAAAAATGCAGAAAATATTTACAAGAAATTGTAACTTTCAAGAAAGATTAACCAAGCTTGAGGATTTTTTATCTGGAAGAGAAAAAATATGGGGGTATCTTTAAATTATGAAGGGATTTGGTAGGATGGATATGAAGAGATTGTTTCCACTCATTCTCAATCTCACGCTGACCTCTTTCATTGGCCTCCTACATGTTCTAACCAAGTTCAACAGAAGCTCAAGGGACAACACCTCATCCTTCAAATAGGACGTTTACAGCTTTGCAGCCTCAACATTGAGGTAAAAATTTCAGATCATAATCACTACTCCTATTTTCCTGGGCAAATGGTAATGGTTCGACTGTTATTAGTTATAGTTCCTCTAGATCCGCCTTAGTTCCTTTACTTAAGATCATAAGAAATTGGAGCAAGAGTAGGCCTTTCGGCCCCTCAAGCCCGCTCCATTTTTCAATAAGGTCATGGCTGGACTTTCCTGCTTGCCCCCTCATAACCCTTGACTCCCTGATAGATCAAACATCTATCTAACTCAGCCTTGAATATATTCAATGACTCAGCCTCCTCTGTCCGCTGGGGAAGAGAATTCCAAGACTAACAGCCTTCTGGGATAAAAATATTCCTCCTCATTTCAGTCTTAAATGAGAGACCACATATTTTTAAACTGTGCCCCCTAGTTCTAGGCTCCCCCACAGGGGAAACATCCTTCCAGCATCCACCCTGTCAAGTATCCCAGGGTCTTATATGTTTCAATAAAATCACCTCTCATTTTTCTAAACTACAATTATCCCATTACCATCTCCTTTTGTCTTGCATCATTGTGCATCTTGCTATTTGATCTCTCCTGCCTTCCACCCTATCACAGGCATGTATGTCAAACATGAAAATGTCAGATTTTATGTATAGATTGTATCCGTGTTCAGTTTGATCTGTAGTCAGCAATTTTATAAGTTGTTTGTCGAATAGTCATTCCTAACTACCCTACTGCAAAAGATTATTTTATATTTTCTTCAGCGGATGAAGCTGGTTATGTTTTTGGAGGCAGCCCACAAGAATGATGACTCACAAACAGCTTGAAGAGCCCAAATTACCTGCTCATGGCTGGTAACGGTTGCCATGACAAATGAGAAGACTATACCACTTTCCCCAAAGGTAATATCTAATAAGTAAACAAAGTGTCTTTTGTTGAAGTTGCAAATTGAAAGCAATAGAATACAGCAGAACAAATGATGGTGCGACAAAAGTCCTATTGCAGCATTATGTTGAAAATGGGCTGCAGCTTGATTTAGAGATCACCTTTAGTGTTGCATTACTGATGCTAGGAGTCCCGAGGCATTGTGCAATCTTCACTTGCTGCTACAATGTTGATGGTTTACACTCTCCAAACATCATTAACTATTTTTTTGCTATCCAACTGAGCCATCTCATGACCAGTTCATAACATCCTAACATCCTGGCCTGTTTAGGCTTGTAGTACCTTATCTCAAGCTTGCTCGACTACTCCTCCATTTATGAGTACTGTGCTCAGCATGACTCATATCTTCCTTGAGAATGAATCTATGCAGAGATCTAAAGATTTTGCAAACAGAAATTTGAACAGACAGCAACACCAACCTTAACTTGAGGAACCACAGTGTTCTTGCATTATTATGAAATTCAAATACATAAGTAATTGTGGCAACGAGGAGAGATTGGGGTAACTACGTGGATAGGTTGGGGTTATTTTCCTTAGAACAAAGAAGGCTGAGAGGTGACTTGATTGAGGTGTACAAAATTATGAGGGGAATAGATAGAGTGGACAGGATAAAATTGTTTCCCTTGGTGGAGAGTTCTAGAACCAGAGGACATAGATTCAAGATAAGTGGCAGAAGGTGTAGGGGGGACATGAGGAAGAACTTTTTTATGCAGAGGATAGTGAGTATCTGGAATTCGTTGCCCAAGTTGGTGGTAGAGGCAGAAACTCTAAACTCTTTTAAAAAGTACCTGGATCTGCATCTTAAGTGCTGTAAGCTGCAGGGCTATGGGCCGGGTGCAGGAAGGTGGGATTAGAAAGGGCATCTGGGTGTCCTCGGGCTGCCATGGACAAGGTGGGCCGAATGGCCTCCTTCTGTGCTGTAACTTTTCTATGGTTCTATGGTAGTTCAATTTTTACAATATTGTTCCAAACCTACTGCATGTTAAGTCAATGGCACTGAAATTCCATGGTCACTTCTGTTGTAACTTTGATGGGGTTGAGTAGAACTTAGTTATGCCAAACATTGTGAAGATCTAGTTCATAATTCATATATTTTAAAATATAGCTTTGATTTTTAGGAAGTAAAGTGTTAACTGTAAGACAAATGGAATCACTTGGTTTAAGAAACTGGTATGCATCTAATGTAAATGGAAATCAAACAAACTTGAGTTGATTACATCTAAAAGGTAACTTGTATTTATCTTACATGGTCAGAGTTAGAATTGTAAACCCTGAACAATGGAGGACCCAAATCTGGACCTCTTGGTAGAATCAGGGTGTCTAGTATTATCTCAATAAAAGAAGCTAAAAGCCAGCAATTCTGGGAAATAGAGTTGTAAAGCTCCATTAGAGATATAGGGTGGAATCATCCCAGGTTTACACTCAGTGCGGTAGTGGGCGGGAGAAAGGATGTTTTACCCTCCGAAAACATTCAGGGATCGCTGGCGGGCAGGCTCGAATTTCCCTTCCACGCCATGACTTCGGTGTTTCCTCACACCGAGTGCCATATTTAAAGCGCACCAGAGCTCATGCCTACTTCATGTCTTCAGGTCGGACTGCTCCAGGTGACAGATAGCCCCGAAGACAAAGAAGGCGGAAGCCCCCAAATTTTGTGACACTGGGCACGGTGGAAGGCCAACTGTAACCACACTCTGCCCCCTGGAGGTCCACCAGAGTCACCAATCCAGCCTGGGAGGCAGTGGCAGCGGTGGTCATTGCCAACGGAGCACAGAGGAGTTCAGCCATCCAGTGCAGGAACAGGATGAATGCTGTCACCCATTCTGCCAGGGTAAGTCAACCGCCTCATCACTCTTAACGCACACACTCACAAACCCATCACACATCGAGAGGGATCTCACATCTTAAAGGACAATACCACTAACACTCAGACAGACACTCACGTCTCCACCAGGCTCATATCCTTTAGAGCTCGTGTCCTCATCCTGTCCCTGGCCCTGCTCACCACATAAACATTGCACACAGTGCCATGCATCCTGCTCATACTCTCTCCATCTGTTTTCATGCAGGAGAAGCTGGCTCACAACAACAGGGAAGTCCCAGACTGGGGTTGGATTGGCCCACATTAGGCCCCTCACTCGCTTTGAGGAGTGTGCCATTGTGCTGACTGGTGAGGATGCAGATCGTGCCTGTGGCAACAGTGAGGTCAGCGGTGAACACCCCCCTGAGGATCCTGCATCACATCATCCCTCTCAGCAGCTGTGAGTGCTCTCTCTCCTGCTTTTCACTCTGCTGACATACATTAATTATCCCTACTTTGGTTCACTGGGAGCTCTGCCAAGTGACCGACACCCTCAGCCAGCCAGCCCCTCAGCTCCATCCAGGGCCTCACCTCCAGCAAAGAGGACACGTGTCCACAACAGGAGGAGGCACATTCAGCCGAGCTCCCCAGCTGTGGAGGACTGCCGGGAAAGAGGTATCTGTGAGGTCAGAGTCAGATGATGAGCTTCTGGATTTGGCCTTCCAACTCATTGTAGAGAGTCAGCAGAAGGCATGGGAACATCACGCAGAGCTGTTGGAAGCCCTCAACAAAGTGCCACGCGAGTTGAAGGAAAGCGTCCGCCTGCTCTCTGCTGAAGTGATGCCCACATGTGTGCGAATGGAGGCCTCCATGGGGAAGATGGCAGACGCCATGGAGACCCTGGTCCAGCAGAATGCGGAGATGCGCGCAGACCTGCACTCCATCGCGGTCACCATGGGTGAGTTCCTGCAGTGGCAACACGAGAGGAAAATGGGGCACTTCAACTTTCCTCCAAGTGCTCCTTGGAGTAAAGTTGGGCCCCTCGGGCACCCGAAGAGAGGAGGAGCAGCTGCTGAACACCCCTGGGTCATCCACTCAGGAATCTCAGATGCTGTACTGTCCTTACGAGTCCCTTTTGCCTGTGAGCCCCTCAACCTCATCTTCTGTCACCGCAGAGGGAACAGCTGGCCCACAGGAGGACAGCCAAAGCAAGTTGGGGCCCTCACGGCCTCGGGTCTCCAGTGGATGTATGCCAAAGTCATCAGAGGCAACAGGGCCAACCAACCATTGCACATGCTGTCTTCAACCTTTGCTGCGGATGTCAGGGCAGCACCTAAAAAAAATGACAGGCCTAGAAAAGTTAAGAAATTCTGGTCACAAATGGTTGTACGGGTGAGCACGTTTTGTTCCTTTATAATCTGACAATATGCTCTCTTTCACTGAATAATGTAAAATGTTTTCTTTTAGCTTCATTTACAGGCTTCGCGAGTCCTCTCACTGCATCCTACCACTGCCCCGCCACCACTAGCAGTTTGGTTGCACGCAGCTGGACTATGAGTGATTCTGGAAGAAGTGTGTATGTGGCACGGTCTTTCAGAGACTCATGCAAGCATTCTCCCACGCACACGGAGCCTTCCTCCATCACACTCATCTCAATGTCCTGAGCATTTTCAATGCTGCCTGCTGGGGTTCACTTTCAGTTGTCCATCTGAGCTGAGCTGCATCTCCGCCCACCCACTGATCACACTCCTAGGCACCACCTGTGCCCACCCAACACGAGGCTCTGCTCACTTTTGATTTGAAAATCATGGTTGTTGTCAAGTTTCTTGTAAGCTCCCCCATTCTTTCCCTTCCCCCAGTCACCCACGTCCTTTCCCCCATTGCTTTTGACCCCGCCCCAGCATCACGTTCCACTTCCCCACTGTCACCGACCATCCCAAACTCATGTCCAGGTGAACATGCACATCCCTACCTTCCTGAGAATCCAACCCCCATCCACATTGACCTCCCTGGCCGCCGCTTTCCCAAGTGGTATTGTCGCTGGACCAGTGATCCAGAGACCCACGGAAATGCTCTGGAGACCTGGGTTCGAATCCCACCACAGCAGATGGTGGAATTTGAATTCAATAAAAGTCTGGAATTAAAAACCTAATGATCATGGAGCCATTGCCAATTGTTTTAAAAACCCATCTGGTTTACTAATGTCCTTTAGGGAAGGAAATCTGTTGCCCTTACCTGGTCTGGCCTACATGTGACTCCAAACCCACAGCAATGTGGTTGACTCTTAAATGCCCTTTGAAATGGCCTAGCAAGCCACTCAGTTGTAACAAACTGCTACAAAGTCTCAAAAAAGGTATGAAACCGGATGAGTATATCGCCGTTGCTGCACTGTAGCTGCGTCAAAATTCTGAAACTCCCTTCCTACCACCACTGTGGGTGTACGTACACAACATGGACTGCAACGGTTCAAGAAGGCAGCTCACCACTACCTCCCAAACTAGGGATGGGCAATTAAACTGGCCCAGCCAGTGAAGCCCATATCCCATGAATGAATTAAAAAAAACCCAGAGTCTGTGTCTGTCTCCGTGTCCCCACCAATCACCCTCGCCATCCCTTCTACCTCTATCATCGCACCCTCACCCTTCCACCCTTCCAGCTCACTCTGCTGCCTTTCATTCTCGCCATTCCCTCCTAGCAAGCCCTCCCTCAGCTCACTCCCAAGGAGGCAGTCCTTGACTCCAGAGACCTCTCCCTTGCATGTCCACCTGGACATTCCCCTCCTCCATCCATACTTCTTCCTCCACCCTTACTCCTTCCTCCCTCCGGACTCCTTCCCCCCTCTGAAATCCTTCATCCCTCCGACCTCCTTTATCCCCCTGGAATCCTTCACCCTTTCAAACCCCTTCCCCCCCACCCCCTCCCAAACTCCTTCCCTCCCCAAACTCCTTCCCCACTCTGAATTCCTTCCCTTACAACTTCCTGTCCCCCTGCACCTACCTCCCCATTTTCTGTATTCTCCCCCATTACACCCTCCTCCCTCCTCCCCTTCCCAACCTCACCCTCCCCTGACACCTTTGCTCCCCCCTTCCTCTCCCAGTCAAACCTAGAGCTTCCTCTCCCACCACCACCCTGCCCCACCACCACCCCCCCACCCTCCGCTACATTTTCCTCTCCCACTCATAGCTGGACCTTCCTCCTTGCCACCCCCTCGCCGATCATCTGTAGTAGCCTATGGCCAAGACTGAGAAGTGCCAAATCAGACCTGAGACATCAACAGAGACCTCCCACTTTCCATGGGCTGCTTCGCAGCAGAGCCACGTCCATGAGAATCCACCCAGCACGCGATGCACGTGTTCCTCCAGGGACCGGTACCTGAAGGGCTCCAGCATCTTCTGCTCCTTGGATGTCCACGAACTGAGCAAGGCCCTAACAGTAAGTCTCAACTTCTGCATGTCATGCTTATTCAGGTGTGTACTTGGCTAATGTGTTTTCCCACCGGCATAACAGAAAATCTGGCATGGGGGGTGCAATTCCGGTTGGACTTTACTTTGCATCCTGTTAGCAGGATTAGTGTTCCGCCATGGCAGACACCATCGGGTGATCCCGCTGTGCTTTCACCCCGGCGTGGAACCGATTTTTGACCTTCTCACCATATTGACGACACTCCAAGATGCCCATTGTCAACCGGCCAGAAAATTCCAGCCTTAAATTACACTCAAGGCAATACAAGCCTAATCAATGTAACCTGTCCTCAGAATTTAACCCTTACAGCCCCCAAATCATTCTTGTGAATCTGTGCTACAACCCCTCCAACATTAATATATCCTCCTTGAGATGCAATACCAAAATGGAACAGAGTCCTCTAAATGGGATTTAATTAGAACTTTATATAACTGTAACATAACTGCTCTCACAGATACTATGCAATCAAAGTATACATTAGATTCATAAGACACATATAATTTGTTTGATAATGAAGCATGATTAAATATTTTACTACATTAAAAACACTATATAAATGCACATTGTCGTTGTATTTAGTGAATGTAAGATTCTGAAGATACAACAAAGATAGGAGCCATTAATATATTTTTTTAAAATGATTAACTATTTCAACATAATCCTTTAGAACAGAATCTTTTGTTCAAATGATATACAGAGTGGGAATTTGCTGTAATGGCAACAAGATGGTTGGCTGCACTCATCTTCTACTGCTGATCCAAAGCCAAAGTTTGCTGGGAAATTTGTTATCATACACTGCAGCTCAGAAGTGCCCTTTGCTCAACTCTATGCACTGCATACATTTGTAATAATTATCTTTTCAGATATTCTGGCAATTTACAATCTATGGCCTAGAAATTGGGTTGTGTAGTTACACAGGAACTATATGGCCTACTAACACCACAAAATGGCAGTAAGAAATGCATCAACAGTTACATTTGGTAAAAACAAACAAAAGAAGACCTTTTCTCATAACTGAAGCAGATGTTAGCCCATTTGCACATGCAAATAAGGGTCTAATGCCTGAATGAGGTCTCTGCTGCACTGAAGCAATTATACCCTCATTGTGAGTTAAGCTTAGAGAGGCCTGGACTACTAATGACTTGGTAAGTTGTATTCTTATGACAAACCAACAACTTCATGGTTACTTTTCCCAGTATCAGTTTTTAATCTTCTGTGTTGTAACAAAAACGTAGAATAGAGAAGGATTACTGAGGTGACAACTTTCTGAAAGTAGATGAATTCAAATGAGTTAAATCTATAGAAGGAAGACTGAAGTTTTTTTTTAATGTCTACCAGAATACTGTGGAATGTTTACTGCAGAGTAATTTCAAAGCTACTTCATAACCCTAATTCAATCATGACAATAGTAAAGAATGCACAGTTAAACTAAACAGATTGCAAAGCGATTCTGCCATGTACATGCTGTGTGTTATGGGCTGTATTTTCCATCCATTGACCAGAAAAGGCATAATTATAAATCAGGAGTGAAGTCAGTGGAATGAAGTTTGCCAAGATGTTTGAGACAAACAAGTAGACAGCATTTTGGCTTCCCCGCAGTTGCAGTATACTTGAAACTAGTACACTTTAAAACATACACAGGCTGTCAGCTGAATTTGTTCATCTTTTTAACTTTGGCAAAGAGATGGCCTTGTTACAACAGAATCTAACCAACCTTCAGATGTGTATAAGCATGTGTGCCCTACATTGTTCCGTGCAGGTATGAATCTCAGCTCTAATATTAAAATACCACTAGCTTTTCATAGATTTACTGAAAGAAAGGCTTACTATAATTATATGCTACAAAGAATCATTCTGCAGTTATTTAATCCAATCAATACATGTAAAACAAGCTGTAAAATAAAAATGAATGCATAAAAGTATGGCATCATTCTAACAGCGAGTTTTAAGATCTACTTGAAATTGGAAAATAAACAATAAAAACCCATTTCAATAACATAACAGATAAAAGAAAAGAATGCAATGATTAATATGTTAAATGTTTTCCTTGAATATCTTACAGTACCCATATATACGTGTCATCATTTTGAGTAGAGTATTGTGAAAATAAGAATAATTTCAAAATCTGTGCAACAATTTAATTTCTATCTATAAATGATATTGTGATTTTGTTCATTTTAAGCTGTCAGGTCAGCACACTTGTGGGACATAAACAATGGCTCATACTTCTAATGTATCACAGGTTGCAAATAGCACCATATTTTTCTTTGTTTTTCTATCAATGATGAAGGGTTCTCAAAATTCCCACATTTTTCATATCATCAACAAGGATATGACTTTTGAAATTTTATGGCAGAGGACCCAACTGCTGAGTTAAGTATAGAACCCTGCAGCCCGTGAAGGCCTGGGACTGGACATGCCCGGGCTTGTTGAGTACAGTGTGGATTGTTGCCTGTAACCAGACAACGAGAGGAGACAGAATACGCATTCTTCCCTTTAAAACAATCAACCCAGAGAAAGACTTTATCTTACACGAAACTAAAGCCCATCAAAATCTTGCATAAATAATCGCTACTAACTACTAAGGCAGGAAGGCAGCAATCAATGCAATCATGCGAACCCATCAATACTCCACACATACAATGGTTTCAGTTCAAGACTAGTTACAGGGACAGGAAGACAACGATAAGCATCATGCGAGCCCATTAAAAGCAATGAGACAATAATCACCAGAAGAAGCCCACCAAAATCAGACAAAGAACTGACCTTGATTTGGATTTAAATAAGAAATTCGAAAAAACAGTATAACTGGGCCACCAGGTACGAAGGGAGGAGGGTGAACAGTTTTTGGAGTGGTGGAAGCAGAGTTTAAGCAGGGAGCTGAGCCAAGCGGAGGAAGGAGATCTGGAGGTTTGCAGGCCCGCAGGCAACATCACAGCGAGGGGCATGGGGTGGCAGGCTCAACCGAAGAAAACAAGGCCGCAACCGTAGCCCTCCACGAAGATCGACCACCCACAACCGCACCCTCCACCCAAATGAAGAACCTTCGCAGATTCCACAGACCAGGACCACGTGGGGATGGCAGGCCCCAGAGGACACAAAGAGCATAGCCCAAAACTGCAACCGGCTTACCTGGCTGGATTTCGAACTGTCAAGGAACCCTGGTTGGTGAGCATGATCCCTGACCTCTCCTAGTTCAATTTAGTTAGGTTTTGGGGGTGGGACAAGGGTAAGGGGATTAGTAGCGTGATTTTCCCTCATTATGCCGTGTGTTCCCCATTCTTAACTAAGTGTACTTTGTAGGTCTGCATAGCCTCAGTGTAATCCTAATGTTATAAGTTCATTTGTGACTTCAATAAACCCAGTTTTTTTTTTCTTGCACCAAAACCAGTTGTCTGCTGCACTTAGTCACAACCCCCAAATAAGTCCAAGGTCTAGAACCCAGGGAGTGGGAGTGATTCGGACCGCTCAGAAGTCAGAGGTGAAGCTGACTCACACCACCACCCCCTACAATGATTATTGTTTAGATATATCCAATATATTTTTAATTATGTTTTGCACACTTCCTACCTATAAATTGTATTCTTAGTCATGTTTTTGTCACATTTTAGTGTCAGTTTTTATGATACGTCTTTATACTCACATTTATAATCATAACTGTCTTTGTAAGTTTGTCACCCTGTAGTCATATCCTCAAGCCACTTTGCCTCTGTAAGCTTCAAAGCCGATACTGATGGCAGAGAAACTCCTGTGCTCCTATAATATCTTTGCAGGACAGAAACACTGGAGCATGGATTTCTAATACCCAAATGAAACTTGTTTATTCTGCTTTGCTTATATCTATACATACACGAATGGCCACATGCTATTACATGCCTCCACCTTAATGAAAATGTTACATAAAGTTCAAATTCTATACAACTAATATACATTTCTTGTTTTTCATATGTTTACTAATCTAACTCCTGCAGTGATGTCCTGGAGCTGAATTGACTGACCTCCAACAACCACAACCATCTTCCTTTGCGCTAGGTATGACTCCAACCAGCGGAGGGTTTTCCCCCTAATTCCCATTTGCTCCAGTTTTGCTAGGGCTCCTTGATGCCATACTCAGTCAAATGCTGTCAAGGGCAGTCACGCTCACCTCACCTCATGAGTTCAGCTCTTTGGTCCATGTTTGAACCATGGCTGTATTGAGGTCAGGAACTGAGTGGCCCTGGCGGAAGCCAAACTGGGAGTCAGTGAGCAAGTTATTGCTAAGCAAGTGCTGCTTGATAGCACTGCTGATGACCACTTCCATTACTTTGCTGATGATCGAGAGTAGGCTGATGGGGCGGTAATTGGCCAGGTTGGATTTGTCCTGCTTTTTGCGTACAGGACATACCTGGCAATTTTCCACATAGCCTGGTAGATGCCAGCGTTGTAGCTGTACTGGAACAACTTGGCTAGGGGCATGGTAAGTTCTGGAGCACAAGTCTTCAGTACTATTGCCGGAATATTGTCAGGGCCTATAGCCTTTGCAGTATCTGGTGCCTTCACCCATTTCTTGATATCACATAGAATGAATTGAAGTGGCTGAAGTCTGGCATCTTTGATGCTGGGGACCTCCAGAGGAGGCCGAGATGGATCATCTGTTTGGCACTTCTGGCTGAAGATTGTAGCAAATGCTTCAGCGTTATCTTTTGCACTGATGTGCTGGGCTCCTCCATCATTGAGGATGGGGATATTTGTGGAGCCTTCTCCTCCAATGAGTTGTTTAATTGTCCACCACCATTCACGACTGGATGTGGCAGGACTGCAGTGCTTAGATTTGATCCGTTGGTTGTGGGATCACATGGCTCTGTCCATCACTTGCTGCTTTGCAGTTTGGCATGCAAGTAGTTCTGTATTATAGCTTCGCCAGGTTGACAGCTCATTTTTAGGTATGCCTAGTGCTGCTCCTGGCATGCCCTCCTGCACTCTTCATTGAACCAGGGTTGATCCCCTGGCTTGATGGTAATGGTAGAGTGGGGCGTATGCCAGGCCATGAGGTTACATATTGTGTTCGAGTACAATTCTGCTGCTGCTGATGGCCCACAGCGCCTTATGGATGCCCAGTCTTGAACTGCTAGATCTGTTCAAAATCTATCCTATTTAGCGCTGTGGTAGTGCCACACAACACAATAGAGGGTATCCTCAATGTGAAGATGGGCCTTTGTCTCCACAATGACTGTGCCATGGTCACTCCTATCGATACTGTCATGGACAGGTACATCTGTGGCATCTCCTTGAGGAGAAGGGGAAGCTGAAGTGAGATCAAGCTGCCCCACACCCCTCTCGCATTGACACTGTTGGAGGCCAATTTGCATCAGCGATGGAGTTCAGCCCACACAGCAGTACAGGAACGATGTCCTGGACCAAGGTCTCCATGGCGGCTGCCATCCTACCAGTGTTGACCTCGATGCCTTGGCATGCAGTCACTGTCACCTCAGTCTGAAGGTGGATGGACTCCTTCATCATGCCTTGTAATCTTAGGAGTGCAGCGGACATCCCTTCCTGATGTTCCCGAGCTTGCCTTTGCAGCTCCAGCAACTGTGACATGACCGAGCCCAGAGATTCATCATCTGACTCGGACTCAGCAGCGTTCTGGCCTCCAGCAATCTTCCGAGTGCCAGAGACTGGGAAGTCCCTGTCGCCAACTGCTGTGGATCAGACAGTGCTATGTGCTCAACAGATTGTGATCCTGAGGCTACTCTAAATCTTAGTCCCACCGAAATGTGTGTCTTTGTGCTGGTGGAGGGTGTGGGTGAGCGCAGTGAGGGGGCTTCAAGGAGGGTGCCTTCAGATTCCTCTTCATAAGTTTATTCGGGGCTTGATTGGAGGCCCTGGGTCATGGACTCTGTTGGCTGTTTTCCAGATGTGCCTGCGAAAGTAAGGAGAGATAATTACCGCATGGCTGTTGCCTGTGAAAGTGGACACATCACTCACAGCATGGTTGTCTGATGGATATTGCACTGCTAGGCCCTCACTTGGTAGAGCACAACCGACCTCACCGTCAGCACAGGAATGGTCCAGATCATTGCCGGCCAACTGGGTGGCTCTGTTTTCAAAGTCCATGAGGACCTTGATTTCAGGCATTCCTCCCTCTTGTTGTCTGCCAGCCTGTCCTGTATAAATAGAGATGGAGTGAGAGTAAGCAGGATGCCTGCCAAGCCAGATGTTAAATATGCCTGGCATGTGTGGGTGGTGAGTGATCCCAAGGATGGGATGAGGACAATGTATGTGTGTATGAGAGAGTAAATGGTGATGTCCCTTGAACTGGCAGTGAGTGAGGGCCCTGTGGACGTGTGAAAGGGTTGTTAGTGTGTGAGTTGAGTGTGATGAGAAGGGTGACTTACCTTGGTGGAATGGAAGAGATAATTCATCCTCTTGTGGCACTGGGGGGCTGTCTGCTTTTGTAGGGCATTGGCGTTGACCTCCACTGCCACTGCCTCCCAAGGCAGATTGGTGATGCCGCTGCCATCCTGGGCCTCCACTGCATCTGAAAGGTGCTCGAGGGACACGTCATTGAACCTGGGGGCTGCAGTCTTTTTGCCTTTCGGAGCCATCCTGTCTTCCGTAATGCAGTCATGGGCTGGAAGCAGTGAGATGTGTACATGCGGCTAGACTTTAAACATGGCACCCGATGTGATGAAGCCACAAGATGATGGTGTGGCGGGTGAATGAGAGCCCGCCCGCCATGGAAATGGCATATTTCCCGGCAATGCATAATTAATGCGGTGGGTTTCAGGTGATACGCGGTGAAAAGCCGCCATTGTTGCCGGCGGGTAAAGCATCATTTTACCCAGTCTCCACCGCACCTAGTGCAAATCTGGGACAATTCTGCCCAAAATCTTCAACAGTGGCATGTCTTTTGGCTTTAATGCTCATATTCTTTAATGGCACATATCCATGAGAATTTCATATATTTCTGGGCCTGATTTCAATAAATATCACCCATTTCCTTTCCTCAATGCCTGAGTAACAGTTGGATTATCAGGATCTTCGAGGATATTATTAGTAGTGAAAAACATCTTGAGCCCGCCATATGTGCATCAAAGGACTATCTATCAGAACTATACTCTCCCGGACGCCTAATAGTACCTGTTGATGCAGCCAACTTCAAAGATCAATCCACCCATGTGTACAAACAGTCTTTTCTTTAAGATAAAACCATAAGGCGTAGGCGCAGAAGTAGGCCATTCAGCCTATCTTCTCAACCTCTCCTCATAAGAAAATCCCTCCATACCCTGGATCAACCTACTGAACCTTCACTGGACTGCCTCCAATGCTAGTATATCCTTCCTTAGATAAGGGGACCAAAACTGTTCACAGTATTCTAGGCGTGGTCTAACTAGTGCCTTATATTATTTCTCAGCAAAAAAAGAGCCTCACAGCTCCTCTGCTGGTTTGTTGGAAACCTCTCCAAACCAAATTTGTTCAACTAGGGAATCCACAGTCCCACCTCATTTCCAGACTCTGATATCTTTGGAGGACAGAAATGATGCAACACACAAATCAGGCTGAATTTTCCCCCCGTTGGGGGGGATGTTGAAGGGCGGGCACGTGCAGGTGCACTTCCAATCGGCTCCCCCGATCGGAGGCGAGGCGCCATTTTACGTGGGCGGGCCAATTATGGCCCGCCCAGCGTGATGTCCACAGGGAAGTGCTATGCGCTTCCTGTGCAGGGGTGGGGGGAATGCCTAAAATCAAGAGTGCGGTCTTTCGCACATGCGCAGGAAAGAGCGCACTTGTCCCCCTGAGGCTAAGTGCTGCCTCTGGGAGATCGCCTCTACTTACAAAAATATTAAAAATAGAAAAAAAAAATTCCCTTACATGTCTCCTCATGTGACAATGTCACATGAGTTGGGACATGTTCATAATTTCCAAAAAAACTTTATTAAAATTTTTAAAACCCTACATGAAACCTCATCCCACCTGTGAATGAAGTTTCATGTTTTTTCTACTTCCCGCCGGGGCTCCTGGCCTGCCCGCCAACCTTAAGGTTGGACAGGCAGGTTCACTAATTACTTTATTGCTCTGTCAATGGCCTCAATTGGCCATTGACAGGTTGGCGAGCGCGCAGCTGATTTTGCTGCGCCCCCGCCTTCCTGAAAATTTAAATGGGGCGTGGTGACGTCGGGAGTTCCGCCCAACATCACCATGTGTCATTTTATGCGTCGGCGAGCGGGCCCTGCTCCCGCTCACCGACGTTTAAATCCAGCCCATTGTGTTCCAATATCCAACTGGAACGGTTTATTCTGGTTTGCTTATATACATACATACACCAATAGCCACAAGAGGGTGCTATTACAACCCCAAACAGCTCTACTTCTCCACTTCCCAAATTCCCATAAGTTTTGTTTGTTAACTACAAATAATATCAAATAAAAGCATGATATAAAATAAGTACTAAGGACTCAGCCCCGATGTGGCAGAACCGCCGTGTGAGATTCAGTGGCACAGCCAAAAGTCCATTGACTTTCGCTGGACCGGATGATCCTGGCAGTGGGCAGGGCTGGAAAATCCTACCTTAAATATTTAACTTTGAAATGAGGACTGAATTACATCTGCATACATTGCTTCAATTATCCCTACCTTCTTACTTTATTTCACCTAAAGACTACACTTGGCTTTATGTAGTATCACACAGGGCATCAATTAGTATTGCAATATTTAATTTATCAAAAAAAAAACAAGATCTCTGAATACAAAAATGATTTCCATAAATGTTTTGTCACATTGCCAACAGAAGTGCTATCATCCCGTTATATTCAGAAGAATTGCAAATTATTTAAAACACACCTAGCTACTCTACAGCAGTTGTGCATGCAAATAAAATGCATTAAATCACAATTATAATTACTGTTAAAATAGGTGTGATATAGCACTTTCAAGCAGCAAGTCTAACAATGTAAAGGGACAAAATAGCTTGGGGTTCCGATTCTTATTCAGTGAGAGAATTGAACAAACAAAAAATCATCTGGACTGTTGTTTTAGAGTGACCTCCTCAGGTCATCAGGTAGTAATACACTGCATTTCCTCAGCAACACAAATCCAAGTACCAGCATAGAATACAGATACATTCCCGCCGAAGGCGAAAACTGCATTTTCAGGTACTACGGCCTGGATTTTCACCTTCAAGGCGGGTGGCAGGAGTCGGGAAAATTCGCGGATCGGCCCGCCCACCCGTCCGTCTCGGGACAAATTGCCCCTAAGGACAGGATTTGTCCAGGCCAGCCAACCTCCAACAAGGAGGAGAGAAGCATTAGGAGGAAGAGAAGAAGGGTGAGAGGAAGAAGGGAACACAGGGAGATTCAGGATGCTGTGGTTCCTCACGAAGGGTACAAAGGAGCACCAGACCCCAAGGGCCAGGAAGAATCCAGAAACCCTGAACGGAGGTGCAGTTGGCCTAATTCCACCTCCAGGGTATACGGGCAGTGATTTAGCTACCTGTGACTGAGCGAGACTCAGGTTTTCAAGGGCGATTGTCACATCACTTTGAGAGATGCTCGCAGAGGAGATATCATCCAACTGCCTTGTGGGAATCTCTATAGAGCTTCTTGCCACAGCTACAGAAGGGTTTTAGTGAAATCTCGCCCCTTATTTTCCCAGTTGCAATGATAGAGTCCTGTGGGCCTTATACCCAAACATTCTCCATCACCCCACATGAGAACACAATTCCTCCTGCCCTCCCTCAACCTTCAATTTCCCTCAACCTCCAGATACAAGTCATACAGCCACAGCAATCAATAAGTACATCAGCATGAGGGAATGTGAGTTTGGTGTTTATCCACAAGCTTTCAAGGCACAGCAGCATCAATAAATAAAAGCCTCACCCACACATCCTTATCCATGACTAATGTGGAGAATAACTAACATGTTTACAAGTGCTCCAAGGTAGTGTTTCCCCCTCGCTTGTGGCTGCACTGGAGAGAAGCATCTGACCTGCCACCTCCCTTGCCCTGGCTGACTTCGTCTGGTGTCCTCTGTGCGGCTGCAGCCTTGAACGGCCACTCCAGGAGACTTTCTGAGTCTTCAGTCACCGCGGCAATGGTCAATGCCTGTGTCAATGGCCGACGGACGGAGGAGATGCTGCCCCCATCAGAAGTGCCATGAGACATAACCTTGAATCTTTATTAATTGATGTTGCAGTCACATGTAGGCCAGACCAGCTAGGATGACCGATTTCCTTCCAGATGGGTTTTTACATCAGACTTTTAATTCCAGATTTTTATTGAATTCAAATTTCACCAGCTGCTTTGGTGGGATTCAAACCCAGGTCCCCAGAGCATTACCCTGGATCACCAGTCCGATGACAAGACCACCATGCCACTGCCTCCCCAGATTTTGAAGCATATGAAATTAGTTTGCCTTTTTGTAGTATTTATGCTCCCAGGACTTTCTGTGAGGCATCTATGACCAGGGCAGTTGTCCCTCTCGGATTGTAAAATTTCAATGTTGATGTTTCCGATAATGACTGTTTCAGTGCTTCAAAGAGGTGTTGGTGGTCTTCATGCCACAGGAACGGCACATCCTTTCTCAACAATTCCCATAGCGAAGAAGATTTTTGAGTGAAATTGGGAATGCATGAAGACAAAAACTTAAAGAGATCTGGACATCTTCAAAGATCGTCCTTATCTTGAGGCATTGCCATGGCCTTAATATCCTCTATTCTACTTAGATCAGGACATATGCCAGCACTTGAATAAATAGAACTGAAGAAATTGGTCTGTGGCACAGTGATGTCACATTTCAGACTGTTGAACACCAATCCTTCATTGCGTGCTGCTTGTATCAATAAATGCAGATTATCGTAATGTACTTGCTTTGTTCTTCCTGCAACATCTGTGTCCACTGTGATACAGATATATCCTGATACAGTGCATGTGATGCAGTCCATTTGAGCTTGAAAGAGATCCTGGCTAGCAGATAGTCTTAAAGGTAGTCCTTGAAAATTATATTGTCTGTATGGGGTATCAAATGCAATGAGCTCTTGGGACTTCTCTGCAAGATGTACTGAGCAGTAACCATGCTTGACAACAAGCTTTGAGAAGAATTTTGCACCTGCAAATCTCAGATTTAACTCTTTTAATATGGGTATTTTGTAAAGACAACATTTAAAAGCTGTATTTAAATGTCCAGGATCAAGGCATACTCTCATTTATCCATTCTTCTTAATCACACAGCTGCACCAATCTGTATGCTCTTGTGCTCTTCTAATGATTCCATCCTTCTCCATTTTGTCTAGTTCAATCTTCAATTTGTCTTGTATGTAGATGCTGCAATATGTGGTGGATCGATTGACAGATGTGCATTCTCCTGCAAATGTAATGTTGCAGTGCCCTTGAAACACCCAACTATGTTGAAACAAATTGGATATTTCAGTGTCAGGTCATGAACTGAGACGACAGTAGTAGTTTCTGAGGTTAATCTGCCCTGTGATGTCTTAATGATTTCATGGATTGTTACTAGTGCGAGGTAACAGCATGCTGGTAAACTTGCAATCCCTGAGCCTTTAGTTTTCATGATATAGAACATCTGTGACATCCAGGTCAATTGATTGTACTTACACTCCAGGGCTATGGATCCTGCACATGGAATTAGTGAGCCATTGTACACTGAACGTTTCACAGCAATAGGTTTTGCCATGGTCTCCCATGTCTGTAGATACATGTCATTTAGAATTCGAATGAAAAAGTATGTTGGCACTTGCCCCTGCATCAATCTTGGCCAATAACAAATAATTACCAAGCTTTTCGTCTTGCATTCATCAGGACACTCGCAAGAATACCAATATAAGGGGGAAAACAACAATTTATACTGTATGTGAAGAGAGTGCTGATTGGTTGGCAAGTGGCATTGCCATGGAGAATGCACCACTGATGGTGAAAGGCAGTTAACTGCCAAGCATTGTTTGAAATTTAAACCAGGCACCTTGACCCTGATTGGTCAAAGCATTGCCCTGAGGAATGAGGCAGCAAATAGCTGTCACTTATTTTGTTTAAACAATGCTTGGCAGTTAACTGTCAGTCACCATCAGTGGTGCTTTCTCCATGGCAACGCTACTTGCCAACTAATCAGCACTCTCTTCACATACAGGATAAATTGTTGTTTTCCCGTTTATATTGGTATTCTTTCGAATGTCTTGGTGAGTGTAAGAAAAAAGCTTAGACATGTCTCTTTTTACAACAATACTCAAGTTCCATACTACTGAATGACTATTTAAATAGTTACTAACTTTCTTAGGGCAGATAATTTGAACCTTGGCAAAAACATTGGACGGCGTGATGGTGTCTACGTTTATCAAAATATTGACGGGTGAATCATGTGTCCGCCACTCTTCGACTCTTTGTGCACATCGTTGCCATTTTCTAGTTTGTCAATCACTTTGTATATGTTTCTGATAAGATACCAGATGGTCATCTTTATTGCTTGAAGGTACCCGTTGTGCATGGTCTGTTTAGATCAATTCATGACTTTTTGTAGCTGCATCAATCTTTGCTCTAGTGCACTGCCACTGCCAATGGCCCTTTCTTCCTCATACTTTGTAGAGCTGATGGCAGGCCGGGCATTTCCTTTGTGAGTGCAGAAGGCCACACCTTCCACATGTCTTTCTAGGTTTGGGCGTTCTAGTGGGCGATTCAGCCATTGGGTTTATCCTTAGGACCTGTAAGCTTTGTCAATCTACAAGGATCTGTATGTATGTCCATCCTTAAGTAACTCTTCGATGCTATATATTTTGGTCTTGTCTAGCAGATCTTTCTGGAATGCTTCCATGGGAGTGGGTGTGGTCATCAACTCAACAATTCTGCCTGCTGCTTTGAATTTGAAAAATCACAGTATGTACCCTTTTCTCTGCATCTGCTGATGAATTGGTCTATGGATTCTGTAAGCTGTTGCCGGAATGACATGAAATCTAGTCGATGAATATGATAGTTTAATTTGATTCTGAACCAGTCTTCCATTGTAGTCCACAACTTTTGAGGATACTTTTGCTCTCCTGTTAATCCTGACACATTCAGCCTGTGCAAACCTTCATTCCCAATTGCTAGGTGAATTTTTATGACTTGCTTGTCCAGTTCAGACATCCCTGAATCAATAAACCATAGCTCTGTACTCCGTTTAAACATTTTGAATTCAGATAGTAGGTCAGCTACATCCCAATTCAAAATGGAGAATTTTGTGGACATTCTGACAAGATCCCCCTGACCTTCCTTCTTCTGTAGTACCTGGGATGAGTGTCGCTGTAGCCGCTTTTGCATGCTTTTCTAAAGCTCCACCCACGAAGACAAGTTGTGGCAGAAATACACCACAGAGTAATAGCATCTTTGCTTTTTATTCAATTCATTGTTCAGCAACTCTTGAAGCCACCCATTGTAATCGCAACCTTCTCTGGCCCAATTTTTGTTGTTTTTTTGGGGGTTTTTTTGTTTGTTTGACTCAGCCTTTCTCATTATTGATCCAGACCAAACCCTGGTCACTTGCCATTCCCGACTGAGCTAACCCGGTTCTAGTCCTCTCGACATACTGTCCCACTCACAGAACTGACAGGCTTTGCGCAGTAATATCACCACGAGGGATCCGTGTGCTTAATGGCTCTTTATTTGAGTGCTATCTTGGTGCTGTTGTCTTCAAAGCTCTTCTTTGCCCGCTGTGATTTTTAGCCTTTAGAATGCTATGACTTTAATGAGTTCTGACCAAAATGTCAAGGGTCTTCTCATGCCATGTAACATGACCTAAGGCTGTTCGCCATGTTGTTCCTGTACTTAATCTTGCTGTCAGTCTGTTTGACCACCACTGATCACCATGTTGTGTTATTATAATAATAAAAGTCCTTAAGCTTATTTGTTGTATAAGACACAAGGTAGCAATCACTCATAAGGGATTGGGTAAACGCATTGTTGCTTAGCTTTTTGACTAGGTACATGAGAACAGTTTTACATAGTTGTATAGCTTGGAGACATTAGAAGCTGTCTCTGCTCTGCTGCTTTAAGCAAAGTTGAAACTAAAACTGGATCATGTGACGTGTTTCCCTTCTGGTGCTGGTCATGCTGCCAAGCCTTAACGGCATATTACAACAGGTAGAATCCCATTAAAAGCTGTTGGCACCAAATAATCTGCCTCCTGACCCCATATATCATGCAAGGGAAGCATGGAATGTTTAATTAAATGAGCTGAGACTCTGTTGGAGCCCAGGGTCGTTAGAAAACACTTAAGGCATCCTCAGTTGCTGAAGAGCAATGATCCTGGCACTGTTGGATAAGGATCACATTCTTGATCAGCTCCCATGTCTTGAAGAGTTGAACGAAACAGCTTTTCATCACCCCAAAGAACATGCAAAAGATCAAGATTTAATGCTTTGATTCAACCATTGCGCTGTGAGAGAAATATATGTACACGAAGTGAGGATACCTTAAATTAATCTGATGAATATAGAGTGGAACTATCAATAAATGGAGCCAGTTATCGATATGGAGAAAAAACAGAATGTGGAAGAGAACAGACACCTACAAACCCCTGAATCATTGAAAGGCGAGTCAGAGGATGAGGCAACAATGACTGCAAAAATGTCTGAAGAATTTAACTTCAAGAGAATGTTCAGGATAACAGGTATAGCCTTCTTCTCCTCTTCTTTAAGTTCAAGGGAAATAGACTTGAATAGGTCTGGTGAATAACTGGTTTAGCCATGCACTGCCAAATCTGGCTGGGCTACATTAAGTGCTATCGGGTCCTGTGCTTTCAAAAATGTTCATTATTCAAGGATCATCCTGGAATGCAAAGATAACTCCTTTTCTCTCCTGCAATCTGTCTTCTTAAACACCCCTCTGCTGTGCCCTCCACTCTCACCTCCAATAACAAGTGCAAAGAGCTCATGGGCTTCTTTGTCACCAAGATTGTGAGCATCCGCTCAGCTGCATCTGCCGCTTCCCTCCCTCCCACTGACCCACTGGGCCAAACTCACTAAGGCTCCCCCTGACTTGGCCCTGAATTCATATCCATCTTGAGTTTCTCTCCTATCAAGCCCTCTGTAAAGTTATCTTGTCTATGAGACCCACACTTCCACAGCCCTCCCTACTCCCTCAATCCTTTGTACTGAACTGCTGATCACCCAACTTCTCTTCCTGGCTCCTATTAGCTAATATTTTCAACAGTTCTCTCTTCTCAGATATTTCCCTCCCCTTCAAATTTTCCATCATCATCCTCCTCGTACAAACCAATGCTTGGACCCAACAACCTTGCAAGTTACCACCCCGTCTCCAATTCTCCCTTTCCATCACAAAGTCCTTGAATGTATTATTGCCTCCCACATTGTTGTCAATCTTTTTTAGAACTCTGTGTTTGAATCACTCCAGTCAGTTTTCTACCCTTGCCACAATACCAAAATGGCTTTTCCCGATTGACAGCCTATGTTAATAGGACATAGGTAAACTATTCCTCCTCATTCTCCTCAATCTGCCTGTTAGCCTTTGACACAGTTGACTATACCATCCTGCTCCAATGTCTCTCCTCCATTATCCAGCAGGGTGGGACCACAACCATTTGCTCCCATTCTTATCTGTCTAGTGGTAACCAGTGAATCACTTACATTGGCTTCTCTGTCTACTCCTGCATTATTACCTCTGATGTTCTCCAAGTCCCCCAAGTATCAAACTTTTCACCCCACCACCCCCTGTTTCTCATCCACATACTGCTACTTGGTGACATCATCCAAAAGTATGTCACTTTCCAAATGTATGCTGACAACATCCAAGTCTAACTCACCACCACTTCTCTTGATCCCTCCATTGACTATGGGTTGTCAGATTGCATGTTTGACATCCAACGCTGCAAATGGCAGAAATTTCATCCAGTCTGTGCTGGAGTGCTGCTTTGGGCTGCATTTGAGTGCTTCAGTTGGAGTTTGGTAAGCAAGGGAGTTTTAAAGCTTTAAAACATTCAGGCTCTGCTTGCAGATATTTAATTAGTTAACTGGCTTAAACAGGTTTTCAGAAGCTAGATTCAGACAGCATAAAAGCAAACCATCTACAGTGCTGCTTTTGTCTGCACTGGAGTGCTGCTTTGGGCTGTATTTGAGTGTTTCAGTTGGAGTTTGGTGTGAGGGATCTCGGTGAAGAGGGAGGGAGGTGACCCTTTCATTTTCTACCTTTCATCAGAAAGAAGAGCAGCAGCCTTTGTAAGTAGAATTTGGTGGGTATTTCAGCTGTCTTTAATATTCTCTAAACTAAAGGAAGTAAAAGTAATGGAATAATTTAAAGGTAAGCCATGATAGGGCATCTCGGTCATGTGGAATGCTCCTCCTGTGCAATGTGGGAAATCAGGAACACTTCCAGTGTCCATGATGACCACATGTGTAGAAATTGTCTCCAGTTGCAGCTACTTGGAATTCACATTTCTGATCTGGAGCAGCGGCTGGAATCACTGTGGAACATCCACAGGGCTGAGGTCTTCATGGATTGCACATACATTGAGGTGGTCACACCACAGGTAAAGAGAGCACAGGCAAAAAGGGAATGGGTGACTGCCTGACAGAGTAAAAGCAGTAGGCAGGTAGTGCAGGAGTCCCTTGGGTCCATCTCCCTCTCTAACAGATTTTCCATTTTGGTTACTGCTGGGGGAGCTGGTTTCTCAGGGGAAAGCAGCGAGAGCGAAATCCATGGCACCACGAGTGGCTCAACTGCACACTGGGTGTGTAAAAAGGAGTGGGAGAGCGATAGTGATAGGTAATTCTATCGTAAGGGGAACAGATAGACGTTTCTGCGGCCACAGGCGTAACACCAGGATGGTGTGTTGCCTCCCTGGTGAAGGTCAAGGATGTCACTGAGCAGCTGCAGGGCATTCTGAAGGTGAACAGCCTGAGGTCCTGGTCCATATCAGCATCAACAACATAAGTGAAAAGAAGATTGAGGTCCTGCAAGCAGAATACAGGGAGCTAGGAAATAAATTAAAAAGCAGGATGTCAAAAGTAGTAATCTCAGGATTATTCTCAGTACCACGAGCTAGCGAGATGGGGAATAGGAGAATAGACCGGATGAATGCATGGCTAGAGTGATGGTGTAGCAGGGAGGAATTTAGATTCCTAAGACATTGAGACCAATTCTGGGGAAGATGAGTCCTGTACAAGCTGGACAGGTTGCACCACAGCAGGGCCGGGGCCACTATCCTTGCAGGGGTATTCGCAAGTACTATGGGGGAGGGTTTAAACTAGAGTGACAGGGAGATGGGAACCTAAGTGGGGAGACACAAGAGAGGGAAACAAAGATAGAAATGAAAGACAGAAAAGTAAAAAGCAAAAGTGGAAGGCAGAGGAAATGGGGGCTAGCAGCAAATAGGGCCATAGTACAAAAAAGGATGTGTAATAAGACAAGCCTAAAGGCACTCTATCTGAATGCATGGAGCATTCGCGATAAGGTAGATGAATTAATAGCACAAATAGATGTAAACAGGTATGACATGATTGTGATTACAGAGATGGCTGCAGGGTGACCAAGGCCGGGAACTGAATACCCAAGGGTATTTAATATTTAGGAAAAGCAGGCAAACAGGGAAAGGAGGTGGCGAGGCATTGTTAGTTAAGGATGAAATCAGCGCAATAGTGGGAGAGGATATTGGCTCAGAAAATCTAAATGTAGAATCAGTCTGGGTGGAGTTAAGAAACTACAAGGGGTGTAAAATATTAGTGGGAGTTGTAGATTCTGGAACTGTCCCGGCAGATTGGAGGGTGGCAAATGTAACCCCTCTATTAAAAAAGGAGGGAGGGAAAAAACAGGAAATTATAGACCGGTTAGCCTAACATCAGTGGTAGGGAAAATGCTAGTGTCTATTATAAAGGATGTGATAACAGGACACTTAGAAAATATCAACGGGATTAAGCAAAGTCAACATGGATTTATGAAAGGGAAATCATGTTTGACAAACCTACTGGAGCTTTTTGAGGACATAACTAGCAGAATAGATGAAGAAGAACCAGTGGATATGGTGCATTTGGATTTTCAGAAAGCTTATGATAAAGTCCCACATAAGAGGTTAGCATGCAAAATTAAAGATTTCTGGATGGCAGGATTGTTGTATGAGGAGAGATTGGGCCGACTAGGCCTGTATTCACTGGAGTTTAGAAGAATGAGAGGGGATCTCATTGAAATGTATAAAAATTTGACAGGGGTGGACAGACTGGGTGCAGGGATGATGTTTCCTCTGGCTGGGGGGTCCAGAACAAGGGGTCACAGTCTCAGGATATGGGGTTGGGCATTTATGACTGAGATGAGGAGAAACTTCTTCACTCAGAGGGTGGTGAACCTATGAAATTCTCTACCACATAAGGCTGTGGAGGCCAAGTAACTGAATATATTTAAGAAGGAAATAGATAGATTCCTAGACTCTAAAGGCATCAAGGGGTATGGGGAGAGAGCGGGAGTACCGCGTCGAGATAGAGGATCAGCCATGATCGTAATGAATGGTGGAGCAGGCTCGAAGGGCCGAATGACCTATTCCTGCTTCTATTTTCTGATGTTCCTATGTTTCTAAATATTGGGAAGACCGAAACTTGTCTTCAGTTCCCACTGATACATCCGATCCCTCCACGCCACACACGAACTCCGTTCCCCAGCCACTGACTCCATCCCTTTCCCTGGCTAGAGTCTGTGGCTAAACCAGTCTGTTCACAACCTTGCTATCATATTTGACCCCGAGATGAGCTTCCAACCACATTTTCACACCATCACTAAGACCTTTACTTCTATATCACTGCCTGCTCTACCCTTATCTCAGTTCACCTGCTACTGAAACTCTCATTAAAGGTTTTTTTTTACCTTTAGACTTGATCATTCTGGTGCACTTCTGGTTCTAACCACCGTAAAAATGAGGTCAACCAAAACTCTGCAGCCGTGTCCTAATTCAAACTAAGTCATGTTCACCCATCATCCCTATGCTTGTTGCCCTACATTGGCTTCTCGTTAAACAAGGACTTGATTTTAAAATTCTCATCCTTGTTTTCATATCCCTCCATGGCCTCGTCCCTATCTCCATAATCTCCTCCAGCCGCACAAACCACTGAGATACCTGCACTTCTCCAATCCCGGCCTCTTGAGTATCCTCAATTTTAATCACACTGCCATTGGCACTTGTGCCTTCAGCCACTTAGGTTTTAAGTTCTTGAATTCTCTCCATAAAGCTCTCCTCGTTTCTCCTTCTATTTTCTCCTTTAAGATGCTCCTTAAAACCTCCCCTTTTGACCAAATTTTTGGGTCATCTGCCCTAATAATTCCTTATGCAGCTCCATGTCACAATTTGTTTGATAACTGCTCATGTGAAGTGTTTTGGGTTCTTGAACTATGGTAAAGGTGCTATATAAATACAAATTGTTGCTGTTGTATCCATGTCCTTTAACATTTTCTTTTACATTTACAAAAGCCAACTGGAGCAGACTTTCAATGGAGAATTTAGGCCTATACCATTAAGAAGAAATGCACAAATGTCCTGACTTATCTTTTCACAATTTTGTAATTATATTTTTTGCGGGGGAACTGCAGTTATATATTTTTGAAGAAGAAAATGAAGAGCAATATGTCCAAAAATCGAAAAGGAAATTGAAAATAACTAATAGAATTGTAAGGAATCATAGACCAGGGTGAACTTTCTCAATGTAGTAAATTGCAATCTGTAATGAGGTTTCAAATTAGCTGAAAGATCATCACTGAGATAAGTGAATTGGTTGCTCCATAATTGAGCACTATGCACCCCACCACTCAACCTGTGGTGAGGGAAGTTATAACTCCTAGCAAGATGCACTAGCATTATTTACAGCAAAACATCCAATTGTGTACAAGATATGACTGAAGCAGCACGGAACAGTGGCATTGCAAGCCTGACAGGGACTCCAGTCCAGGTGAATTCTATGTATGGCTCAGTCGAATATAGATTGCTGTTATTTGTTTCTATAATGCTAGCCCATGTCTGAGATATCCGTCAAATGAATTACATAATGAATTTCAAGATACTTGGAGAATATAAATATGGAGAATATAAATATGAACAATGTGTGGTTGTACTGAGTAATATGGTACCCTCTGAAAATAAATGATTAAGATTGTTATGGTCAGGTGAGGAGTGGTAGAATGGCTCCCCTCTCTTTCCACCTCTCAATTGACTGCAACCGATGTTTTTAAAAGAATTTTCTTGCCAATTCAGCGAGTGTTTAACTGTTTAAGTGCTATGACTCTAAAAGACATGCACAGACAGGTTTTCCTGTAAGTTTTAAAGGAAAAGGGAATAGAGTTTATTGCACTTAACATCCAATTTATAAAAAATAATTTAAAAATTCTCCAACTATCACTCACACATGCATCCAAGGGAGTCCCGCACACACAGAAGTAAGTTACAAGGAGGGAGTGCTGGTTAAATAGTTTAAGAGTGTCCAAAAAGCAAGTCAGTCATATACAAACCCTGTGGATCGATGCGTTGGATAGTTTCGGGCCATGTTTGGTGCTATTTTCCAGATTCTGCACTGAGATGATTTCAAGACTCAACCAACAATCTATGTCAGCAGCTGCTTGTTTATGTTGAAGATGCTGCCTGTGATGTTTAGCTGATCAGATACAGGCAGGGCACACATTTGTAGAATGGCTGAAGAGAGAGAGAGGGACTGTGTGTTTTCATGTCACCGTAACCAACTCATGGTCTTTCTTGTCTTTCTCGCTATCCCTGGAAAAGCAGTTTCTTTAAACACAAAGGGTTAGCCTAGGATTGGTTAAGAAGGGGAAAATAGAGTGGGAGGTAAGCTTGCAGGGAACATAAAAACTGACTGTAAAAGGTTCTATAGGTATGTGAAAAGAAAAAGATTGGTGAAGACAAATGTAGGTCCCTTACAGTCTGAAACAGGGGAATTTATAATGGGGAACAAAGAAATGGCTGACCAACTAAATACATACTTTGGCTCTGTCTTCACAAAGCAGGACACAAATAACATACCAGGAATGTTGGGGAACACAGGGTTTAATGAGAGGGAGGAACTGAAAGAAATCAGTATTAGTAGGGAAATGGTGTTAGAGAAATTGATGGGATTGAAGGCCAATAAATCCCCAGGGCCTGATAATCTACATCCCAGAGTACTTAAGGAAGTGGCCCTAGAAATTGTGGATGCATTGGTGGTCATCTTCCGAGATCCTATAGACTCTGGAACAGTTCCTACAGCTTGGATGGTAGCTAATGTAACCCCACTATTTAAAAAGGCAGGTAGAGAGAAAACAGGGGGCAGAATTTTACTGTCGGCAAGCGGGGGGGGCGAGGTCCGCTTGCCGATGCGTAAAATGATGCGGGATGACATCGGGCGGAATCCCCGATGTCACCCCGCCCCATTTAAATTTCCAGGAAGGCGGGGGCGCAGCAAAATCAGCTGCGGAACCGCCGACTTGTCAATGGCCACTTGAGGCCATTGAGAGGATCAATTAACCAATTAAAGGACCTGCCCATCCAACCTTAAGGATGACGGGTCGGCCAGGAGCCCCGGCGACAACTAGAAAAAACATGAAACCTCATCCACCGGCGGGATGAGGTTTCATGTAGGGTTTTAAAAATTGTAATAAAGTTGTTCTGTAAATTATGAACATGTCCCAACTCATGTGACATTGTCACATGAGGTGACATGTAAGGGATTTTTCTATTCTCTATTTTTAATATTTTTATAAGTTGAGGCAATCTCCCTGAGGCTGCACTTAGCCTCAGGGAGAGGTGCGCTCTTTCGTGTGCATGCGCGAAAGACCGCACTCTCGATTTTAGTCATTCCCCCCCCCCCCACGCCCGCACAGGGAGTGCATAGTGCTTCCAGGCAGATGTCACACTGGGCAGGCCTTAATTGGCCCGCCCATGTAAAATGGCGGTGCGGCCCCGATCGCTGGCGGCGATCGGCTCCGCGCCGGCCTGCGATTGGGTCAGACCCGCCTGCCCGCCCAACAAACGGAAAATTCTGCCCAGGGAATTATAGACCAGTCAGCCTGACGTCGGTAGTGGTGAAAATTCTAGAGTCCATTATAAAAGATTTAATAACTGAGCACTTGGAAAACAGTGGCAGAATCGGACAGAGTCAGCATGAATTTATGAAAGGGAATTCATGCTTGACAAATCTACTGGAATTTTTCGAAAATGTAACTAGTAGAGTTGATGAGGGGGAGCCAGTGGATGTGGTTTATTTGGACTTTCAGAAGGCTTTCAACAAAGTCCCACATAAGAGATTAGCGTGTAAAATTAAAGCGCATGGGATTAAGGGTAATGTATTGAGATGGATAGAAAACTGGTTGGCAGACAGAAAATAAAGAGTAGGAATAAACAGGTCTTTTTCTGAATGGCAGGCAACAACTAATAGGGTACCGCAGGGATCGGTGCTGGGACACCAGCTATTGACAATATATATTAATGATTTAGATGAGGGAGCTAAATGTAATATCTCCAAATTTGCAGATAACACAAAGCTGAGTGGGAGGGTGAGCTGTGAGGAGGATGCAGAGGTACATCAGGGTGATTTGGACAAGCTGAGTGAGTGGGCAAATGCATGGCAGATGCAATATAATCTGGATAAAACTGAGGCTATCCACTTTGGTAGCAAAAACAGGAAGACAGATTATTATCTGAATGGCTATAAATTGAGAGAGGAGAATGTGCAACGAGACCTGGGTGTCCTTGTACACCAGTCTTTGAAGGCAAGCATGCAGGTGCAGCAGGCGGTAAAGAAGGCAAATGGTATGTTGGCCTTCATAGCGAGAGGGTTCGAGTACAGGAGCAGGGATATCTTGCTGCAATTATACAGGGTCTTGGTGAGACCACACTTAGAATATTGTTTGCAGTTTTGGTCTCCTTTTCTGAGGAAGGATGTTCTTGCTATAGAGGGAGTGCAGCAAAGTTTTCCCAGACTGACTCCAGGGATGGCGGGACTGACATATGAAGAGAGATTGAGTCAGTTAGGATTATATTCGCTGGAGTTCAGAAGAATGAGGGGGGATCTCATAGAAACCTTTAAAATTCTAACATGACTAGACAAGGTAGATGTAGGAAGGATGTTCCCGATGGTGGGGGAATCCAGAGCCAGGCGTCACAATCTGAGGATACGGGGTAGACCATTTAGGACTGAAATGAGGAGAAATTTCTTCACCCAGAGAGTGGCGATCCTGTGGAATTCGTTACCACAGAAAGTAGTTGAGGCCAAAACATTGCATGTTTTCAAGAAGGAGTTAGATATAGCTCTTGGGGCGAAAGGAATCAAAGGATATGGAGAGAAAGCGAGAGCAGGCTATTGAGTTGGTTGATCAACCATGATCATAATGAATGGCGGAGCAGGCTCGAAGGGCCGAATGGCCTACTCCTGCTCCTATTTTCTATGTTTCTATGTTTATCACGTGACCTCTGTTCATAAACTGGCCAGTTACAAATATAATCACAGCAAGCTGGGGAACATTCATTCTCGGTCCATTATTTGAAATGATTAGATTATATGGCTGGTGGAGTGCCCTCCTTAGCCAGAATCTATTGTCCAATGTGATTGAGTCTAATGGCTTGGTCCATACAAACCTGAATAACAATTTACATCTGGATGCCTGTGAGTGGTTCAGGGGATGGGTCATTTAAGTTGATTTTATCTGGTCGGCTACTTCCAGACAGCCCAGCTTCCTTCTGATGGCTTTGTAATTTGCAAAGTGAAGTTGCAAATATTCGGCCATCTTAACAGCTGCTGTTTCGGTCACTTCAAATGCTGTTGCCAGTCTTTGTAAACCTCTCCAGGGGTTTCAGCCAACTCAATAAATAACGTTATTTTTAATATCAAACATTATTTTATAATAAGATTTTAAAAAGAACTCTGTGTTGGTGGGAGACTATTTTATTCTGAAGGTAGGATTTCTACCGCAGAGTAGAAGGTAGTTACAGGTCATGTGGCATACCTTTATTAAAGCTACAGCAGTTTGCCTTTGGTAATATTACTAGATTTTTAAAGTGAAACATCAATAAGGGAGTGTTATCTGGAAGATGTTTACTTGTGGGTCTTACCAAGTAGAGAGTTTTTTGGGGGGTATATGTTGTAAGACTAACCTTAATTATACAACTATAATCATGTGTGCTTAAGTTTCCTTTTATTCTTAATTGCAGCCATGATAGTTCTTAAACAAAATCAAACAGACCACTTATTTTGTTTCTCTACAGAAAAAACTGATATTTTTGAAGGGGAGAAGAGAAGTAGAAAGTGGGAAGAGAACAAGATAGGAAACATATGGCAGTGGAGGAAAAAGGGAACCATTTTGACTACAATGAAAAATGAGCCCATTAACGATTTTTTTATATTGTGAAAAGTTGATGTGATTTTTAAAAATATTTTTGGGGAATATTATGTTATTCTGTGAAGAGTGTGTGTGTGCGTATATGTGCGTGTTTGTGTTTGTGTGTGTGATTTAATTAAGCTGAGCAGAGGTTGATAGGAGACAGGTTGTCTGGGGAATTTCAAACATGAAAAGGATAAAGGTATTAGGTTGAAGTACAAGTGAATAGGCTATCTAACATTTGCATTTTTAGAAAAGTTGAGAGTTTGTTTGCATATCAAAGGGAAGTCAGAGGTAACAAGAACCATGTTTGCATCTTGCAAGATTTCCATAGGGAAATAGAAGTGGGGTTATTAAATTTGGAGTCATACCTATCACAAAGGAAAATGATTGTGGTTGTTGGAGGTCAGTCATCTCAGCTCTACGGCATCACTGCAGAAGTTCCTCAGGGTAGTGCCTTTGACCCAACCATCTTCAGCTGCTTCATCAATGATCTTCTTTCCATCAGAAGGTCAGAAGTAAGGATATTCACTGATGATTGCACAATGTTCAGCACCATTTGCAACTCCTCAGATACTGAAGCAGTCCATGTCGAAATGCAACAAGACCTTGACAATATCCAGGCTTGGGCTGGCAAGTGGCAAGCCACACAAGTGTCAGACAATGACCATCTGCAACATGAGAGAATCCAACCATGACCCCTTGATGTTCAATGGCATTATCATCACTGAATACCCCACTATCAACATCCTGGGGGTTACCATTGACCAGAAACTGAACTGGACTAGTCATGTAAATACTCTGGCTACAAGGGCAGGTCAGAGGCTAGGAGTCGTGTGATGCGTAACTCACCTCCTAACTCCCCAAAGCCTTTCCACAATCTACAAGGCACAAGTCAGGAGTGTGATGCCTGGATGACTGCAGCTCCCACAACATTCAAGAAGCTTGACACCATTCAGGATAAAGCAGCCGCTTAATTGGCACCACATCCACAAACATTGACTCCCTCCACCACTGATGCACAGTAGCAGCAGTGTGTACCATCTACAAGGTGCGCTGTAGGAATTCACCAAGGCTCCTTTGATAGCACCTTCCAAACCATAGAACCATAGAAAAGTTACAGCACAGATGGAGGCCATTCAGCCCATCTTGTCCATGCCAGCCCGAGGACACCCAGGTGCTCTTTCTAATCCTACCTTCCTGCACCCGGCCCATAGCCCTGCAGCTTATAGCACTTAAGGTGCAGATCCAGGTACTTTTTAAAAGAGTTTAGAGTTTCTGCCTCTACCATCAACTTGGGCAGCGAATTCCAGGCACCCACTGCCCCCTGCATAAAAAAGTCCTTCCTCATGTCCCCCCTACACCTTCTGCCACTTATCTTGAATCTATGTCCCCTGGTTCTAGAATTCTCCATCAAGGGAAACCATTTTATCCTGTCCACTCTATCTATTCCCCTCATAATTTTGTACACCTCAATCAAGTCACCTCTCAGCCTTCTTTGTTCTAAGGAAAATAACCCCAACCTATCAAATCTCTCCTCGTAGCTACACTTTTCTAACCCTGGCAACATTCTTGTAAACCTCCTCTGCACTCTCTCCAGAGCTATTATGTCCTTCCTGTATTGCAGTGACCAGAACTGCACACAATACTCCAGTTGTGGCCTCACCAGTGTTTTATACAATTCCAACATTATATCCTTACTTTTATGTTCTATACCTTTGCCAATGAAGGAGAGCATTCCATATGCCTTCTTTACAACCTTGTCTACTTGAACAAACCTACAACCACTACTATCTAGAAGGACAATGGCAGCAGATAGATGGGAACACCACCACCTGGAAGTTCCCTTCCAAGTCACTTACCATCCTGACTTGGAAATATGTCACCATTCTTTCACTGTCACTGGGTCAAAATCCTGGAACTCCCTTCCTAACAGCACTATGGGTGTATCCACACCACATGGACTGCAGTGGTTCAAGAAGGCTGCTCACCACCACTTTCTCGAGGGCAACTAGGGATGGGCAATAAATGCTGGCTCAGCCAGCGAAGCCAACATCCCATGAATGAATAAAAAAAATTATTGACTGGAAAGTAACTACAAGATGGAAACGTGGAAGATTTCATATTTGGAAGGATGTGAGTTTTAAAGAGGTGTGAAAGCAATGGAACCTGAGATGAAAGGGGAAAGAAAGTATTTTAGAGTTACCGTGGAGAGCTTTAGGTAGCTTCAGGGAGGTGGTAGGGGCAGCTGGCTCAGTTGGCTGGGCGGCTAGTGTGGATAATATTGGTGCTAACAGCACAGGGTTGGATCCCCATTCCCCATTCCAGCTGGAGTGGATTTGGGACTTGCCTTCTTGCCCTACCCATGGTGCAGGTGCAGGTCATGGCAGTGTGGGATGGAACTGTCTTCAGGCAGAGAACCAAAGAAGTGTTTGAAACATTACCTTTCTGCAAGCTATGATTCCTTTACATAGTGGTGGAAATGGCTGCCTCCCAAACTGTATAGTCAAGGCTTGTGGGTGGGTTCCGGAAGTAATTTTGGCAATACTGACTGACATGAAAATCCAACATAAATAAATGGGCTAGTAATCAGATGAATACCAATCCCTTATATTTTAGAAGGAAAGAGAGTAAAATATTTTTCTTCACACCAAAGGATTAAAATGCAATTATAGGCTCAGGTAATATTAACATTTTATAAGTGTATTTGAACAGTGGTGCAATGCTTCAAGAAACACTATCAGAATCAAGGAATCTCCTTTTCGGTCACACAAGGCTCCTACTTGGTTCCAAAACAATTATATTGCCAAGAGAAGACTAATGTAAGGGAAAATGGTTGTAAAACAAATGTGCACCATTTTTGAAAACTCCTCCTGAAATAAAGAAAGCGATATACAATCCTATATCCCTGGGGGTGAAGCATCACTCTCCTTTAAAAGTATTTGCCATTAAGTTACCCCTTCAAGGATGAGCAAGGAGAAGATAGAAATAAGCTTGTTATGTTTATTATATGGGTGTCATCATCAACAATACAGATCCTACAAACAGCATTTCAAAGCCTACATGCGCAATCTAAAATGCGTAAGGCAATTACTTAAACTTCCTGCTCTCTATCACCATGACAATATTCATAACTATTCAGTAAAACCATATTAAAATCTGCATTGTATATACACCTGATATCAGCATGCAGCGCAAACCAAAAATGTACTATATGACTCACAATACTAAAAACATTTTTACGCTAAACACTGAGATTAAAATTAAAGACATGCTAACTTGATGTCAATCCATACAAGAAGCTCTGGAGCAAATATTCAGAACACAAATTTGGTCCCTTCCACAAGAAGCACAAGGAAGTTCACCAAATTCATGGCTGTCAAATGTTCTGGAGGAGTGGTGGGGCTGGGCGGCGTGATGCAATCCCTGACCCAGCGTAGCCGGTGGGGGGGCTCTGATCCCAGGAGGCATGTGATTCCCTATAATAATTCCCAATTGCTGGGCTCTTTGGATGCAGGGGTTCCAAAGCAGTTGGTGAAGGGTGGGTGGGGGGTGTGATTTGATCTCAGGGAAGGAGGTGAGCATAAAGTCGCAACGCAGTTGTCTATTTTCACAACTGAAAAGTCCAATTTTCTTGATTGTTTCCTTCTAACTGAGTCACCTTACCTTAGAAAGCCTCATAGCTCCTCTCTAATCTTCCAGGGTTTTCCTTGTGCCTTGATGACAAGAGCACATACAGTTTGAATTTGACTTCCTTGGATTTCTGCTCAGCAATGACTGGATGTGATGCCCAGCAAGTTTATTAAAGTCTCTTGACCCTTCAATTTTATCCTTAACCATTTCAATACCATTCATGGTGTATTTATGTCATCCAATTTTTTTCTTCCATGTCCAAGATTTTACAGTTGTCTGTACTAAATTCTGCTTCATCTAGTTGACATACTTTATCTGATTCATTTTGTATGACCTAAACTGTTCCTTGGATTCAGAAATCTAATCAAACCTTTATTGCCACTACTGACTTCTTGGTTTTATCTATTCAGGGTAACCCTAACCTAGGCTGCAAAATTTGGCTCCCTGGTGCCCACAGTTTTAACAGTACTGGTGCCATTTTGGTATCAAATTGTATCTATGCCATGAGAGCTCACTTATGGCCCACACTGGTTACCCTTTTGGTGAGGTCATTAGCACAGGCATTAGGAGTATGCCCCAGAAGTATGCAGAATAGGAAAATTGTACCATCAGTCAACATTTACCATGGCTTGAACATCAGCACTGCCATTTTTGACTTTGCCACGTCATCTAACACCCTCTTTAAACATGCAGTGCTGAACATGCACTCAGCAGTAGGAAAGACCCTCTGCCTGGGTTATTTAAAGGGATCATGAACCACTCTCGAAGTCATTGCTGAATGATTTCCACTGGCTCCATCAGTGTTTGTAAAAATACTGTGCCCCAGAGTGATGCAGAATAGGAAAATTGTGCCATCAGTAAACATTTATCATAGCTCTAACATCAGCACTGCCATTTTTGGCTTTGCTGCTCCAGTTAACATCCTCATGGTACTGTATAAAGTTGGTGAAATATGTAGGGAGTGGTTTGCAGCTGTGTGAAGGCCTTGGTTCTGACGTTTATGGTTCTATTGGGAACATTTGCTCCCATTCATTGGTTCTGCAGTCATCACCCCTTTCAGCCTAAGAGGCAGCAAAGAAGAGAACAAGCTGCCCACAGATGGAAGACAATTAAGTGCTCTTAACATGAGGCCTTATCCCCTCAGGACCTTGAGAGCGTATTTCACTTACATCAATCTAAACCAGGAACAGTGTGTTTTGTCTCTGTTTTATGAAGGAGGTGCTTAATGAAAACTGCCACCTCTTGCAGGCAGACCTGCAGAAGGAATGGATTGTCAGTGACTGTGAGGTGAACGTGGCCATGATCCAACACTGCAAATGGGAAGTGACCGAAGCTCTTTAAGACTGCTGAGAGAAATATATTTTGTTCTCTCTGACCAGGGAGAAGCAGTTGGAGTATCAGGATAGTGGTTTCTTTATGGTGCAGCATGCCATTGATAGACACATATAACATTGTGGGCACTGCATCTAACCCATCAGCATGATTCTCACTTGCTGGGCATGGTTGAAACCTAACTTTGGCCGTTAATCCAGGATGGATTTACTTCAAATCTGTATGTCACTTCAATTCACAAGGGTCTTTTGACAGTACCTTACAAACCCATGACCTCTACCATGTAGAAGGACAAGGGCAGCAGATACCTGGGAACACCACCACCTGCAAGTTCCCCTTCAAGCAACACACCATCCTGACTTGCAGCTAGACCATTGTTCCTTCACCGTCACAGGATCAAAATCCTGGAACTCCCTCCCTAATAGCATTGTGGTGTACATGCACCACATGGACTGCAGCGGTTTAAGAAGGCAGCTCCACCACAACCTTCTCAATGGTAATTAGAGATGGTCAACAAATGCTGGCCTAGCCAGCGACATCCACATCCCGTGAATTAATTTTTAAAAATTTAATTGATTGTCCTATGAATTATCTAAGGTAAGTAAACTGACATAAAGAGGGAGAAAGAGAGAGAGAGAGAGAGAGTGAGCGAGTGAGCAGAGACCCAAACAGGTAAAAACAAATGGGTTTAGAGTAACAAAATGACAAGGAAAGGAATGAGGCACAGGCAGATAGAACATAATTTCTCTCTTTGGGATGGAGTAACAGTGGAGCAGGTCTGCCACATTCCTGCTCAGCTCTAACCCTGACCCATTTGAATATATAGGAGGCCTCCATTGGTCACCTCCTTCCACTGAAAAGAATTTGGGGCCCTAGGGTAAACTGATCCTGCCACCCTATCACTAGCTGGTCCTAGGGAGTAGCAGTAAAAGGAGCAAATGGCAGGCAAATAGGCTAGGAAGTCAGGTTACATTGTCTACAGACATTTACATTTAGTTGCTGGATAAGGGACAGCCAGTAGAAGCTTAGGGCGGAATCATCTCAGAATTGCACCAAGTGCGGTAGCAGGCGTGAGAAATGAGAGTTTACCCACCAGCCGCAATGGCAGGCTTTCATGACATTCCATCCACTTCCCGCCTCATCAATTATGCAGCCGCATTAAACACTGGCAGGCGGCCTCTGAACTGCCGCCATTCTATTACTTCACTGATTTCTCACTCTGTTTGCCATATCTAAACTGCAGCCACGCAAACAGTTCTCAATGCTTGCAGCCCGGGACTGCTCCAGTGAAGACATAGCCCTGAAAGCCAAGAAGAGTTCAGTGACCCATCACTGGAATACATTTTGGAGGCCCACCGTGATGTCCTCCACCCCTGCTCTGGCCACAGGAGGTCCAGCAGTGTCACCACTCTGGCTAGGGAGGCGGTGGCAGAGGTGGTCAGTGCCAATGTTGTACAGAAGAAGTTGGCCATCCAGTAAGAAAGATGATGAATGATCTCATCCATGCCGTCAGGATAAGACAACCATCTCATCACTCTAACCCCCCACACTCACAAGCCCATCACACATTCACTGGCATCTCACTCACTGCCAGTGCAAGGGACATCACCACTCACTCTGTCATACACACCGTCACATCTCCATTTGGACTCATCTCCTCTGGAGACTGCCTCCTTAGCCTTCACCACCTTGAGGCCACTTGCACAGATCAACATGTGCCCCCACACACACCCTTGGGAAGGCCCCAGTACAGCCCACACCCTGCAGCCTCTTTCCTTGTCTGAGGCGACTTCTTCCCCTTCCCCAAGCAAGCCGTAGCCCTGCAGCCATTGAAAAGCCAAAGCCACCCCGGCCTTACGGCTGGTCTGGTCGGTAGAGACCTGCCTGTGAGCCCCCGCTAAAAGTGACGTGGTGCTGCCTGCGAAGCCTGGTGCTGATGACTTCAAGTACTGCCCAAACCAAGGTAGGCAAACAAACCTCAAAGTCCTGAGCGAAGTGGAGGTCACTAGGTGCACATTGCTTATATTCAGCTGTGAAACACATCCGCGTGCCATCACACTGACATGCCCGGATGATCCAGCTTAGGTGGATAATTCCGGCGAGCCGGGCTTATAATGAGATGCTGAAGTGTTGAAATTAGGTTCTAGGCGTGCGGCCGCAGGAAACCTGCCATTGACGGGTGGAAAAGGCGATCGCAAACTGCTTTCACAACAGCATGAAACCAATTTTTGGCCTTCTCGCCATATTGCCTGTTCACACCACCAAACACGCCTGCCACCCACAGGAGCGGGGAGTGGCCTTTAGATCCAGCCACCTGACTTATTCTGGCTTTCTGCTGTGATTTCAGGGGTGTGGGAGAATCTCAGAGGAAAGTCCAGCTGACAAAACGAGAGAAAAGGAAAATAAAGATTTTTTTTTAATTTAAAATTTATAGTCCAATGCATTGTGCCTAAAGTAGTTCAGCACAATGTTTTATTTACAGTTCTTCTTGAACTGGATTTTCAATTTTCATTGCATCATCAGACAAAGTTAGGTAAATTTGTGGTGCTGAATTTGTAAGGAAGATAACTGGCACGTGTAAACCACTTTTCCTATCAGTAGCCTGTAAAGACCCGACATATATCTGAGTAGGTACAATTTAACCTGAGTTAAACTCATAATACATCAGAAGGAGGCAGCATACAAGGAGGTCATTTGGCCCATCATGCCTCTGTTGACTGTTTGGCAGGGCTATTCATCTTTCCTGCTTTTCTCCCACGGTCCTGTAATTTTTTGCATTCATGTATTTATCTAATTCCTTTTTGAAAGTTACCATTGAATCTGCTTCCTCTCCTCTTTCAGGCAGTGCATTCTCAAACGGAACTCACTGCAGAGAAAAATTTCTCCTCCCCTCACCTTTGGTTCTTTTGCCAATCACCTTAAGTCTGTGTCCCCTGATTACTGGAAACAGTTTCTTCTTATTTACTCTTTCAAAATCACACTCCTGGAACCAGATATTTCAGGTTGTGCACCATTGTTACAATACCAAGTTGGTATGTTGCAGATTGAGACGGACTGAATGAGGAAATGGAATAATTTGCCTTCAGTTCGGTTCTATTAAGTGCTGTAGTGGGTGGTTGAGAATATGGCCACAGGCGATGGAAGCTAACTGTAGCACAGAGTTAAGTACCTGTCAAACAGCAACACCAAGTGAAAATTCCCTTCATTATATATATATATATTCAAAAAGCTCAAAAACACTCCTTTAATAAGGTCATACAAGGGATTGTGAGACTATAAGTTAAAGTTCTGTAATACAGTTCTATTTTGTGTGTATTTTTCCTGTGTTCCTTCTTTTTCATGCAGGTTGTTCAACATCAACACCCAAAGGAAAAGGTGCAATTAAAGGAGTTTGAGCTGGATAATACAATCTATTTTTAAAGCAATAGGACTCAGTTGGAAGCAACTATAATGAGGAGAGCCGCAGCACAAAATTGACCCTGGTGATATCCTGAGAACAAACAGATTAAATACCTTGTGTTAGGCATGCCAAAAGGCACATTCAGAGCCCTCCCACTGCACAGTGTCGGCTCATTCAGCAGGAGATGAATAACTTTACATTTAAACTTCTGTGTTCGAGGAAGAAGCAATATGTAAAGTTTTGTCACTTTATAGCTTGCAGATTTTCTTGATTAATTTTTTTTTTAAATTCCCATTACTTTACATATACCTTGTTTTTGCACATTGCTTGACAGGTAGCATCTCCAAGTTAAAAATCCCAAAATGAGAAAAATGAGTTTAAACTCCCAAACACTGGGCCATGTGAGTTAAGTTCTTAACTAATTAAGCTTACTGGAATAACTTTGACTTTGCACAATAGGAAATTGGCAGCCCCTTTTACGTTGAGGGGTTGACGCAGAGTGGTCGCAGACCAGAGTGCATCGCAAGCAGAGTGCAAAAGTTGGGAATTTGGTGTAAGTGAGAATTCAGTGCTGAGGGGGAGGAAAGTGTTGCTTTTTGTCTCCAATACTTATGGTGGTTCATGTTATAAGTAAATATTTCATTTAATCTACCTATAACTTAAACTAATTAGCTAAAAATGAAAAACTATAGCATATATGTGGACAGATTACTTAAATAAATAAAACAGGGTTTTCTGTGGGTGGCAGAGCAGGCGGTGTGCTGCAACTGTAGCATGTGAGAGTTGGTGGTGAGCATTGTTATCCTGGACAACCACATCTGCAGCAGGTGTGTGCATTTCAAGGAACTTCAGGTTTGTTGAGGAGAAGTCTAAGGTGCAGCCTTTTTCCCGGATGGAGACAGGAGGAATTGACTGCCTGCAGAACGGAGGTATGCAGTGAATTTAAATAATTAAAAGAGCTAGGGTCCAAATTAAATAGAACCTCTAAGATAATAATCTCTTGATTACTACCTGAGACGTGAGAATTGGCATAGGATTAAGCCAATCGGGGGATTGGATGTGTCGCTCGAAGTTTGGTGTGAGAGAGAGGGGTTTTGAATCATGGGGCACTAACATTTGTATTGGGGAAAGAGGAAGCTTTACCCCTGAGACAGGCTCTACTTAAACCTGAAAATGCTGGAAAAACTCAGTAGGCCTGGCAGTATCTGTGGAGAGAGAAACAGTTAACGTTTCAAGTCCGTATGACTCTTCTTCAGATGCTCTAAACGTTAATTGTTTCTCTCTCCACAGATGGTGTCAGAGCTACTGAGTTTTTCCAGCGTTTTCAGATTTCAGATTATATTTCAGATTTCCAGCATCCACAGTATTTTATTTTTATCTACTTAAACTAGGCTGGGATCAATGCCCTAGCAAAGGACCAGGCCTGTAAGTAGGGCTTTAAATTATATAGATGGGGAGTGGGGAGCGGGGGTGTGTGGTGAAGTGTGGGAGCTTCAAGTGATGGGAAATTTATAAATATAAAGAAAAGGGTCAATGCCACAGAGCAAAGTAGCATTTAGGATAAAAAGAAGCAGAGTGTGAAAAGCTACAAAGAGGCTGCAAAGAGATGTCAACAAGTTCATGAGTTGGCAACAAGATGGCAGATGAAATACAATGTGGGGAAGTATGAGGATATTCACTTTGGTCATAAGAATAGAAAAGCAGAATATTTTTTAAAAGACGTTAACATTCTAAATGCTGATGTTCAGAGAGACTTGGGTGTGCTTGTACAAGGAACACAGTAAGTTAGCATGTAGGTACAGCAAGCAATTAGGAAGACAAATGGTATGTTGGCCTTTAATGCAAGGGGATTGGAGTGCAAAAATAATGAAGTCTTGGTACACTTGTGCAGGTTTTGGTGAGCTCATGGGTAGAATTGTCCGTGCCTGCTGGCTTCGGGCGTCATGGCGGTTGTGAGTAGACAAAATGGCGGGAAGACCAAAATTCGGTTTCATGTTGTCGTGAAACAAGTTTGCAATCGTCGGCTCCACCCGTCAATGGTGGGCCACGTTTCCTGCCTCCGTACATCAGAAACCTTATTGTAATATATCTGCATTTCATTATAAGCCCAGCTCACCTGAATCACCCCCCCCACCCCACCCCGCCCCACAGTGGATCATCTGAGCATGTCGGCATGCATGTTTCACAACAGCATTTATAAGGTGTGCACCTGGCAAGCTGCACTTCGAAGGGAACGCAGAGGTGAGTGCACGGTAACATTGCGCAGCGCTCGCGAGGATCACCTGTTGGGCCTCAAGGTTGAGGCAACACACATTCAGGCGAGGGCACAGGCAAGTCACTTTTTCCCTGCTGGCTGACAGTGAGGTGACAGGGCAAGGGTTGCTCTGCAGTTGAGGTGAGCTGGGAGTTGGGGGTGGAGTGGGGCAAGGGCTGCACTCTGGTTCAGGAGAGCTGTGGTGGGGCAAGGACTGTACTCTAGTTGAGGCGAGTTGCGTTGGGGGGGTTGCAAGGAATGCAGTCCAGTTGATAGTAGTGTACAAGCACATGTGGGGTCGGGGGGTTGAGGGGGGGTTGTTGGGGACAGAAGTGGCTATGCGTCAGGAACACCTGGTATAAAGTGACCATTTCTCCACAGCTGATACAGTTCAGGCATAACCACATTGACATTTTTGGAGTCGGGCCTCCACCTTATCTGCCCACACAAGCAATGCAGAGGCCTGTGCAAACTAATGAGTGTTTTACTGGACTGAAGAACATGATTGCACACTGTGTACAATCTCCTTGCAAAAGCTGGCCATGAGGAAGACTTTGACGAGGGTGAGAATGAAGAGGGCCTCGGAGGCGACGATGATCGTCATGAGGCCATTGCACTAGCCACACGAGACAGGCGCACTTGGGAGGCCCTTGTAGCTGCTAAATTCATGGAGGATGATGACGACATGCAGTGAGGAGACACCATAGATCATTGCATCTGTGAACGTTTGACTCCAGTCTGGCTTATGGCAGTGCACATAACTTCTGTGATAAGGCCCCTGTCATGGAGACGCAAGGCGGACCTAATCATAACTAGATTCCAGGAGGCTGATGACGACATCAGTGAGGACACTCCATAGACCTTCACATTGTCTCTGTGAATGTCTGACTCCTGTCTGGCTGAGGGCAGCTCATTTGCACTCTGTGATCAGAGTCACATGAAGGGACATGTTTTTATTTTTACCGTCTTGATAAATTTTTTAAAAAACTCTTCAATCTCCCTGATCAGCTACATGCCTCAGGGAGACTGAAGTGCTCTTTCGCCCACTCTCCCTCCTCCCCCTGCCCACACAGGTTGTGCTGAGCACTGCCACATGCGATCCATGCAGGGTGGGCCTTAATTGGCCCGTTTGCATGAAATCGCAGAATGGAGCCGATCATGGGCAGCAGTCAGCTTCCTGACCGCCCCCACCCGTTCCCGCCAAGCCTTCCCGACGAGGAAAAATTCTGGCCTATGTAGATGTGATTAACACCCATGCCTGCGCTGTGCAACTACACCTTCTTAACCTTCCTAACCATGCTGCTATGTCTTGGTGCTCTCCCAACATCCACAGCGGAAATGGAGGCAGCCTGCTGACTGTTACACTTGTTTGTGATGATGTTGATGGGCGTCTTCTGTAGGGCTGAGACCTGGAAGGCCCCGGCCTGCTTTCGGGGTCCTGCAGTGTGGCAGTGACACCCTCCTTGGCCTGTGGAGCTGGGACTGTTGGGGGCACAGGAAGAGGGGATTCGGACGGGCCCGACACTCCCGGAGTCGCCTCGGGGGATGGACCCGGAGTGTGCACCTGCTGATCCTCCTCCCTATGGGTGCCCAAGGGCCCCTGGCTGAAGGGGAAGCTGAAGTGAGATCAAGCAGCCCCACACCCCTCTCACGTTGACACTGTTGGAGGGCAACTATGGCGCAAGCGATGGAGTTGAGCCTGCGCAGCAGTGCAGGACCAATGTCCTGGACCAAGGTCCCCATGGTGGCCACCATCCTACCAGTGTTGACCTCAGTGCGTTGGCTTACCGGTGCTATCACCTCAGACTGAAGGTGGACAGACTCCTCCATTGTGCCTTGCAATCTGAGGAGTGCAGCGGACATCCCTTCCTGATGTTCCCTAGTTTGCCTTTGCAGCACCAGTGACTGAGCTATGACCGGATCCAGAGGCTCCTCATCTGACTCGGACTCAGCAGATTTTTGGCCTCCAGCAGTCCTTCAAGTGCCAAAAATCTGGAAAGTCCTTGCTACCACCTGCTGTGAATCAGACAGCGTCGTGTGCTCACTAGATTGTGATCCCGAGGCTACTCTAGAACCAGGTCTCACCGAGGTATGTTTCTCTGTGGTGGTGGAGGGTATGGGTGAGCACTGTGATGGGTCTTCAATTGGAGATTCAGCAGATTCCTCTTCCAAGATGTCTTCGGGGCTTGAGTCAAGGACCTGGGTCGTGGACTCCCTCGGCTGTTTCCCAGATGTACCTGTGAATGCAAGGGGAGATAATTAGTGCATGGCAAAAGCCTGTGGAACAGGACACACCACTCATGGCATGGTTTTCTGATGGATGTTGCATTGCTGGATCCTCACTTGGTAGAGCAGCACCGACCTCACCGTCAGCACAGGAACTGTCCAGATCTTCGCTGGCCAACTGTATGACTCTTTTCAAAGTCCGTTAGACCTTTGATTTCAGCATTCCTCCACCAGTCTGTGATCTCTCCCTCTTGATGTTTGCCAGCTTGTCCTGCATGAATAGAGATAGAAAGAGTGTAAACAGGACGCCTGCCCAGCCAGATAAGGATGCCTGGCATGTGCGGGTGGTGAGTGGTGCCATGGACAGGATATGGACAATGAAGGTGTGTGTGAGAGAGTGAATGGTGATGTCCCTTGAACTGGCAGTGAGTGAGGGGCCTGTGGATGTGTGATTCGTTTATGAGCGTGTGCGTTGAGAGTGATGAGAAGAGTGACTTACCCTGGCGGAACGGAGGAGATCCTTCATCCTCTTTCGACACTGGGTGGCTGTCTTTTTTTGCAGGACATTGGCACTGACCACTGCTGCCACTGCCTCCCAAGCCAGATTGTTGATGTTGCTGGCCCTCCTGCGGCCAGAGCAGTGGTAGAGGACATCACGGCGGGCCTCCATGGTGTCCAAAAGACCTTTCAGGGATACGTCACTGAATCGAGGGGATGCAGCCTTCTTGCCTTTTGGGGTCAAGTCTTCTGTGCAGCAGGCGTAGGCTGGAAGCACTGAGAGGTGTGGCACGCTGCACTTTAAATGTGATACCCGGTGTGAGGAAGTGGTGAGGTAATGGCATGGTGGTCAAATGAGAGCCCACCCACCATCAAAACCGTATGTTTCCCAGGAATGCATGATTAATGAGGCGAGATTGGGACAATACGGCATGAAAAGCCACCATTGCGGCCGGCAGATAAAACGTTCTTTTTCCTGCATGCTACATCACTTAGTGCAAATCTGGGATAACTCCATCCCACACCTGGAGTACCATGTGCATAATTTTGGCCTCCAAAGGAAAGATATACTTGCATTGGAGACAATGCATTGAAGGTTCATTAAGTTGGTTTCTATGATAAGAGCCTGAGTAAATTGGGCCTATAGATGCTGTAGTTTAGAAGGGTGAGACATGATCTCATTGTAGCAAACAAGATCCTGAAGTGGCTTGACAGGGTAGACACTGAGAGGTTGCTTTCCCTGGTTGGGGAATCTAAAACATGGGGCCATAGTCTCAGGATAAGAGGTCAGTTATTTAGGTTTGAGATGAAGGGAAATGTCTTCATTTAAAGGGTTGTGAATCTTTGAAATTCTCTATCCCAGAGGGTTGTGGATGATTCATTGTTGAGCATATTTAAAGCTGAGATAATCAGATTTTTGCTCCCTCAAGGAATCAAGGGATATTGAGAGGGTAGGAAAGTGGAGTTGAGGCAGAAGATCAGCCATGATCGAATTGAATGGCAGGGCAGACTCAAGGGGGTTTATGGTTTATTCCTGCTCCTATTTCTTCTATTGTTATGTTATTAAGAAGGGACAAAATGTTTACTGGTAATGGTGTATCAAAGAATAAGGTCAAATCAGGAAAAATGGTTAAAACATAAAATTAAAGGCACTTTATCTGAAATCGCAAAGCATTCATAACACGATAGACAGATTAATGGCATAGATTGAGACCAGTGAATTGGATCTAATAACCATTACAGAGCTGAGGAACTAAACATTCCAGACTACTTCACATTTCAAAAAGAGAGACAAAATAGAAATGCAAGGGGTTAGAGGTGGGGATTGGTGGAGTGGGAGGTGGTGGGTGTGGTCCTAATAATAAGGGATGACATAAAAGCACTTCTGAGGAAAGACCTTGACCAAGAAGAGCAGGAAGCTGAATCATTGTGGGTGGTGATAAGAAATAACAAGGGTCAGAAAACACTTGTTGGAGTAGTTTATAAGCCCCATAATGAAACTGGTGGATGGATTATTAATCAAGAAATAAGATAAGTAATTCTGGATCCCTTCGACGCTGATACAGGATAAATTTTAATGGACAGTAAGGAAATGGCAAAGGCATTAAACAAATATTTTGGGCAGGATTTTTCAAGCCCCGGGGTGGTAGCTTGGGAGGCAGGATCTGGGAAAATAGCATGGACCCTCATCAGGGTGGCTCCCCAGCACAGTCCCTCTGCGAGGGAACTTTCCAGGGGAAGGGAATTGGATTCGGATTGGATGCCTGCAGAACAGGACCAGCTCAGCAATTTTACTGCAGGCTGCCTCCTAATAAGCTGTTGCCGGGCTCGCCAACTAATTAAGGTCAGCAAACAGGATATCGAAACTGCCAATCCAGTCAGAGGCCAGCAGCTCTACTGTCTCAGCAGCCCCACCAGGTGAGGCGGGCAATGCTGAGGCAGGTCAGGGACTGAAAGGGTGCTTTAACATGTTGGCACCCTTGGACTTATACGTTGAAAATTTAAGATCAGAGGGGCAAAGCAGGCAAGTAACTCTGGATAGCCTTAGCCTGATAGGGGTTTGGGAGAGGTCTTCCCAGCCCCTCTTTGGGGCATAGAGTTTCCAGCTCCAATGGCCTCACAGAGGCCATCACTACAGAGCTGGTGTCCACCAGTCAATTTAAAAGATTAAAGGTACTATTAAGGGCAATTATCCCAGCCCACTAGCAAAATTTAGCAGCCAAGCACCATCTCACCAAATGTGGCCATGCCAAGCCTTTCTTGCTGTATACTATCCAAACTATTTGCTTCAAGAAGTATCTTCCATCGATGCTGGCCTTATACTATGACTAAGAACACAGGGAATAGCTGCCTACCTCAGCTTTATATATATTCAACGACTGAGCATCCACTGTTTTAGAGAGTTCCAAAGATTCACAGCCATCTGTGTGAAAAAAAATTCTCATCTCGGTCAGAAATGGTCCACCCCCTATCCTAAGATGATGTCACCTAGTTCTAGGGGCCCAATGATTGCCAATTTCCTCCTTATACTCCAACTGTGTACTTGTCTTGTTTTACTTACAGGGTTACCCACACAGTGTGTAGACCATACATATTGGAAAAGAGCCATTGCTTGTGCAAAATGACTCTTTATAGCTTTTAAGTTGGATTAATTGTTTGCGTGTTTCACCCACAGGGGTTCCTGGCCTCACTGGCAATCCGTCCCTGGGAAATCCAGACTGAGTTGGAAAGATGTCGGGTTACTGCAAAATTTTTTTGCAAATTTCTCAATCTACCCATCCCTGATCCTGCGTCCAGCTGCCTGGTAAAATTCTACCCAAATAACCTATAAAGAGATATGGATAGGTTAAGTGAGTGGGCAAGAAAGTAACAGATGGAGTACAAAGTGGGGCAATGTGACATTATTCACTTTGGTGGGAATAATAGAAAGAAACTAAAATATTTTATATGGTGAGAAACTATTAAATGTTGATATTCAGAGGGATTTGGGTGTTCTTGTACAAGAAACACAGAAAGTGAACACACGGGAACAGCAAGCAATTAGGAAGGCAAATGGCATAGTGGCCTTTATTGCAAGGGTGTTGGAGTACAAGAATAAGGAAGTCTTGATAAAATACAGGGCTTTGGTGAGATCACACCAGGAGTATTGCGCACAGTTTTGCCTTCTATACCTAAGAAAGGATTTATGTGCCTTGCGGTGACTGCAACAAAGGTTCATTAGATTGATTCCTGGGATGAGAGGTTTGTCCTATGAGGACAGATTGGGTAAATTGGGCCTATATGCTCTGGAGTTTAGAAGAATGGGAGGTGATCTCACTGAGTGGGCTTGACAGCGTAGATGCCAAGAGGCTGTTTCCCCTGGGTGGGGAACCTAGAACTAGGGGACATCATCTCAGGATAAGGCATGGGCCATTTCTGACCGAGATGAGAACTTTTTTCACACAGACCGTCTGTGAATCTTTGGAACTCTCTAATCCAGAGGGCTGTGGATGCTCAGTCATTGAATATATACAAAGCTGGGGTGGACAGATTTTTGGGTTTAAGGGAAATCATGGGATATGGGGATTGGGCAGGAAAGTGGAGATGTGGTCAAAAGTCAGCCATGATCTTATCAAGTGACAGAACAGGACCGAGGGGCTTTATGGCTATTATAGCTCCTATTTCCTATGTTCTTCTCTCTGATGATTTTAATTTTCTAAAGTATGTTTATTGCACAAAGTTAAAATTACCCTCAACTGTGTTTATTCCCAGAAATTTGTAATATTTTATGTGGCATATTGAAAAATGTTCACAAACATGGAGAAATTGCAATGCATTTAATAAACAAATGCCTTAGCATGATTGAAAAAATGTGAAGCACCAATGTGGGTGTGAATATTGGCTAAGTTACATTATTTTCCATAATTAAAGGTCTGAAAAGTCATAAAATTCTCTGCAAAGGCTAACTACAGTTTATTACACTTACTCCTCCTTTTATCTCCATTTAACTGTATGAAGTATTTCCAGTAACACTTTATACAGCCCATTTTACAGACGAAAATCTATTTGCTTTTTCAAGTAACACAACTAACCGATCAATGAATATTGATTACTTTTGTTGTTACATTTTAGAGATCAAAAACATTAGAAGAGAATTTGATGGGAACGGAGCTGAAGCAGTGGACCATGGTTATACAATGCACAGAATTTATAGGAACATCAAATTAATGTAAGAGTTTTGAAAACTGAGTTTTATGATAGTGGTTATAAATAACATTCATTTTCAGCTGTGAAATATGTTTGCTGATGAGGCTTATCCTCCGCGTTTAAGATATTTGAAAAGACAAACCTGTTCATTTAATTTGGTTGATACACTTTGGAAACCAATTGTCATGAAAAGATGTCTCTCGGTATTCCACACCCCTCTCTTCACATACCTGTGTTCTACTCCCCTCCCATCCCTTGTTCCCTATACCACCAATTTATTGATCTATACTGGGTAATGGCTGAAATTTAGTCAGGGATAGGTTTTGCTCTGTCAGTACATCCTCACCATTCTCCGATGGCCAGGTCAGTTGGGATTCAATTTGCCAGCCCAAGACATATATAAACTTCCTGCAACTGAGGAACACACAAAGCCTCTGTCACAGTGCCTGCCTTTTACACTCTTTAGGCAGAATATTCCCAGTCCTTTGGAGGTGGACTTGAAGATGGTACCCAGAGAAAAGTCCGAAATATTAATCGTTACGTCAGCAAGCCAACGCATTCCCGCCTTTGGGAAGATTGCCCAGAGGTGTGCCGTCGCCAGCTGCCCACCCAGCAGCAGCAGGTAGCCTAGTTGTATAATTAATACTTATTTGTGGGCAGATTGGGAATGCTGGCAGTATCATCCCAGCGGCAGACGTGCCCTCCACTGAGGGCCAAGTCTGACCGGTGTCTGCAGGCGGCTTACCAGCAGCTGGCCTGGGAGCCCGCAAGGCCTCTTACACTCAGCACCCCAATAGAGCCATTGCCATCAGAAGGCCACAGCTGTCGCCACCCTCAATTTTATTAAACTCAGTACCCCTTCAGAGAGCACCTCAAGGTGGAGGCGCCCTCGTGACCCCCCTCCTTCCCCCACACCACCTCAGTCCTGCAGCAGCAGCACCCACCCTGGGCCTGCAGGCTCAGGAAAGTGCCCACTATTCTGAATTGGACAGTGGACACGGAGGTGGCCTCTTAATTGGCTGCCTCTAGGAAGATCTCTCAGACTGACAGCCAGTGCGGGGTCCAGACTCAGAAATGGTCCTGTCCTCCATTATTTTTTAAAGTGACAAGATTCCACCTTCCACGTGCAGGATGTTGGTGCCATTGATTAGGCTCTGGCACCCAGTTTTCAAAAGTCAATGAAAAGCTGCTTAGGGCAAAAAGGGAAGAGGGGTCTGGGCAAGTGCTCACAAAGCACAACCCTGCACACTTTCTTTTTGTTGACAGGTAGTTTTCTGGCTATTGTCTTTCCTGAGATCTACTGCAGCAGGCCTCTGACCCAGATTGCAGTGACTTCCTGGCAAAGATGGACCTTGCGGGGAACATTGCCTCTCATATAAATGATCCTATGGTTATAAATACAGCCAGAGTATTATGGCACAGCCGATGGTAAATGCTGAGTTGCTCAAATCCCAAAGGGAAACTTGAAACAACTGCCACAACTGTTTTTGCAATTTGTATAAATTTTGAGATGCGTGCCTTGAATTCAGTAGTAATAAGACCACCAAGTGTTATAGATTTCTTATAAAACTAAATTAAACCTTTATTAATAGAAGAAGTAATTTTAAGCACACACATAGATCTACAAATTACTACTATGATAACTTATAAACCCTGAGGTAATCTAATGCCCAGTTACGCTTTTGTTAAGGCAACAGGAAGACACGTAGATTTTAAAAGACCCAGGCAAAGAAACGCAATACCCGGAACAATCTAATTCAAAGTGAGTTTTCTTAGCTTCAGTACTTTGTAGACAGCAGCTTGGGGTTAGATGCTGGAGATTTTTTCACAATTGTCTTAGATCTTAGAATGCCAATCCTTACACACAGCCTTTTCGCCTTTATAAATATTTTCCCCTTTGAATGCAAATTCCCATTGTTTCACTATGGCCAGAATTTTCCGGCTGACGTGCGGGTGGCGGAGCCCACACGTCAGCGCTTAAAATGTCGCGCGCTGCATCGCGATATTTCGGTCGGCGGGCGCGCTCAGCAGCGGGCCGTTCACCCGCCATCAATTGAAGTCCTCATTAAGGCCCTTAACTTGCCAATTGTCCTGGATTTTGAGGGGCCCGTGGGAACTTTGGGTCAGAGCATGGGCCCAACGGGCAGGCGGATTGGAGATTTTTTAAGAAAACTCATGCAAAGTCGGGATATGTGGACTCAGAGGGGTTGTTCATGTCTTACATGAAGGTTTAATTGCTGAAAGTGTTTAAAAGTTGCCTGTGTGATTGTTAGCAGTTCTCATCGATTTCCAAGAGCTTTTTGTGTACTTTGAAACCAGTCTGCAGACAGTAATCTTTCTCGGGCCTGCAGCTTTCTGGAGGCCTCCATTTAGCCTGGGTAAGGCTTCTGACCTCTCCACTGGAGGCAGTTCCCCTGAGGAGGAAGGGAGGGCTAGAATAAGGAGGAGGCCAGGAGTGCACAATCAGCCTCCAGGGGAGCCACCTTTGGGAGGCCAGGCGCAGGCACAAGGGGTGAAGGGCCAAGAGGTTGTCCAAGGTGCAAGGGTCCGCAGAAGATGCCACTATCCTGCTGCCAGGGTATACAGGCGGCGAAGCAGCTACCTCAATATGACTGAGGTGCAGTGCCGAAGGAGGCTCCGACTCTCAAGGGAGACAGTCAACTATATCTGTCAGATGATTGGCCCTGAGATCTCCCCTAACTGTGTGGGCGGACACCCCACGCCAGCGGCTCTGAAGCTCACAGTTGCCCTCAACCTCTATGCCTCTGGCTCCTTCCAGGGCTCGGTGGGTGATCTTTGTGGTGTCTCCCAATCAGCTGTCCACACTTGTGTCAAGCAGGTTACAGACGCTCTGTTCAGACAGGTATCCACCTTCATCCACTTCCGCTGCGACCTGGTAAGTCAGGCACAGCGAAACAGAGACTTCACGGCCATTGCTGGCTTCCCCCGCGTCCAGGGTGCAATAGACGCACACATGTGGCCACCAAAGCGCCAGCAGGTGAGCCCGGTGCCTTCGTCAACAGGAAGGGCTTCCATTCCATGAATGTGCAGATAGTGTGTGACCACAGGATGCAGATTCTGCAAGTCTGTGCAAGGTACCCAGGCAGCTCCCATGACACCTACATCCTCAGACACTCCCAGGTGCCGGGGCTCTTCAGTGCTCCAGCTCGGCTGGATGGTTGGCTGCTGGGTGACAAGGGCTATCTCCTGCGAAGGTGGTTCATGACGCCACTACGCCGTCCAAGAACAGAGGCTGAGCAGCGGTACAATAGGAGCCACGGCACCACAAGGACTGTGGTGGAGAGAGCCATCGGTCTTCTCAAGATGCGCTTCCGTTGCCTGGACCGCTCAGGCACTCCAGTACCCCCCAGATCACATCTCTCTGATAGTGGTAGTCTGCTGCGCCCTGCACAATCTTGCACTGGAAAGGGGGGGATGCAGTTGACGATGAAGACCTTGACGCAGTGGATGAGGCTGCACATGATGAATCCAGCAGTGGCTCAGAGGATGAGGAAGCACAGGGCAATGATAAGGGGCAGCACGCCGACCCGCTACTACACCAAGGAGGCAGGGATATCGGGGACACTTTAATACAACGAACCTTCAGCTAGCTCCACACACATGGATCAGCAGGAACAGCATTGCCTGGCACTTCCACATGTGGCACTAAGGTGCTACATCTTCCACCTGTTCAGCTGCAAATACGGGCTTAGTACAGAAACATCAATGTCCACTCAAACACTCATGATAAATATGTGAAAAAGAAAAATACACCACAAACAAAAGACCCTCAGCCATGGTAACAAAGGTGGACTTTATTGTGTCCAAAAGAAAAGCACACAGCACTTTTTTGCGACAAGAAAAATATGGGTCCCTATTCTAAGGCCAACACAAAATCACCAGTGACAAACCCGTGGAGTGCCTAACGTGTCTTATGCTTACGTTTGCGGGTGCTACGTCTAGGTGCCGCCCCATCACTCGGAGTGGCTTGTGAGACAGCCTGTTGACTCTGCTGTCCTATTGGCCTCGATGACCTTGGCGGGCATCCTCTGGCCCGTGGAGCCTGTGGTGGCCCCACCTGGGCGGGAGTGGCCAGTTCCTGAACTGGCACCTCCCCAGTTGTAGCAGCCTCAACGGAAGAAACGTTGACTGGCAGAGGGGTGGAGGAGCTGCTGCCCTCATCCGGAGCACCCTGAGAGGAGCTCGCAGCGACGACAGGCAGCTGCTGCGCCGATGTGAGGTCCCTTTCGACCTCCCTGCTCACCGCAGATGCATGGGCACCGAGTGCTGACGCTTGGTGTCCACAACATCTCCCACATTGGGAATGACCACCCGTGGCCAGTACCTCTGTGAGGGCTTGCAGGTCAGAGCGTATCCCAATCATAAAATGTTCCATTCGATTGAAGCCCCTCTCTATGAGAGTCGCTAATCTCTCATTGAAGGAAGCCTGAAGCTCTGCCCTGAGGGCCAAACCTTCTCGTGCACTCTGCCTAGACTCCTCTGTCGCAGAAAGCATCTGAACCATTCCCTCATGCAACCCTGCCAGATGCAAACGCACTTCCTGCCACCTGTCCTGCAGCTGCTGCATTGGTGACAACAACAGAGGCATGTCATCAGTGCGGACTCAGCATGTGCCTCGTCCCCTGTGCCCTGCGGCTGCTGGCGCCATCGGCACTCTCTGCCCCTACCACCTCCTCCTTCAGTGATCATGATGTGCCCTCTTCACTGTGACCTGGGACACTAGCCGACGGTAAAGTCCCCACCAAGGTGTGTGTGTCGGCGCTGGTGTCTGGCTGGCTGAAATGATGTGCCGCAAGTTGCACTTGTTGGCCCTCAGGTGTGGAGGGGGGGCTGCGGTGTGGACATGTGGGTCGCTCTGGTGGTGATGCTGAAATTAACAACAAGGACAGTGCATCAGTTAGCGTTCATTCACTTCAATCTTTCATCCCTTTCCCCCCACCCTCATAAGACACTCACCCTTTAAAACCCAAAGGAGAAGAACATTGGTGAGGTGAAAAAGAGTCAAGACGGGCCCCAACCATTAAACGCACATGCAGACAGGCTGGTCAGATGGCCTCAGGAATGCCACATGGCTTGTTATGAACCATAGGCGTGGGGAGAGTGCAGAGGTACCTGACCTGGATGCATTGTGGCCTGGATAGTTGCAGGGCTGAGGAAACATCGCAAACAGTAGCAACATTTGCCATCGATCACAGGAGATTGAGAGGTCACGTTATGGGCCTTCATTCCGTAAGGAGGGGCATAGACCGGGTGGGCAAAAGGCAACATATCCCCTTGGCGCAGGGATGAGTAACATGGTGGCATTCATCCAAGTTGAGTGCCATGAGGTTCACAGCTGAGGTGCTGAGGACCTTTTGGACAAAGTAATGTGGGGCGCGCTGGCTGAAAGGGTGCAGGAGGTCCCAAACCCCCTAAGATGGAATAAGTCTTTGACTGTGCAGCAGCGATCCAATGGCATGTTAGACCATGGAGATAGTGGTCACAAATGGGATAAGGTGACTTTGGAAAGTGGTGGAGACGCGATTCCTCAAGGGGACGAGGGTCCCTTCTGTATGACCCACATGTCAGAATGTATCAGTCAGTGAATGAGCATTGTTTCAGCATTAACAATTGCAGCAACCATCAGTGCTTTGGATGGTGGGCAGACAGAGTGGATGGGACTGTGGACATCAAACATCTGGCCGCTGCACCCCAGCCTCACCACCCCTGGCTGCCCTGGCCTCCTGCCTCCAACCCAGCTCCAAGGCCTGCTCTTCAAAGGGTGTGAGGCGCAGGAGGAGGGCTATCCCAGGCATTGTGGTGAGTTTTTGCCTGAAAAACAGAGAAGAGGATTTATTGGGGCAGTTCGCTCATGTACTCTGCACGCGCACCCCGCACCCCAACCACAATGGCCCATCTGAGGCCTCCAGCAGCTCCTGTCCACATTACTGGCGTGGTCCCAAACCCCTCCCCCAACGGCCACCTTGGACACATTCGGCGTCCATCACTTTGAATAGCAGATGGGTCTTAGCGCTCATGGCAAGGAGGCGCAACTAGGTGCGGTGCCAATGCCAGCAGATGGCATTTGCCCAAAACACCTTGAGGCACCCCTTGCACCATCTCATTACCATCAATATGACATGTGTTGGAGGTCTGAGCATGTGTCGTGCGGCCTCCCCTGCAGGTTGTCCTCAAACTACTCAAATGCCACAAACGCCAACATATGCTGCGGGGAGAACCCTCCTTCTCCTCAACCACTAAGGCTGGTGTAAGCATTGTCAGTACCCATTTGCCCACCAAGCGTGCGACAGATGCCCTATGCAGTAACGACAGCAAGACATGGTTGGGGGGCTCAAAGGCTAAGGCTGCCTTCTGGATCAAATGGCCAAGGCAGACATGGTACTCACCCGTCCAGAGTGCAGCAAATCACTGAATCTTTTCCTGCATTGGGTGCCAGTGCGCCACACATCATCATGGGCGCTTACAGCACCACTCACCACCTCCCACACCTGGCTGGTGACATAGGGGGCCCTCCTCCTCCCATCCTCAGGATACAGAATGTGCCGACGGATAGCCACCTCTTGCAGGAGGACAGCAAGGCATGCATCAGAAAATCGGGGGGCACAGTGGCCCCCCGCTGGCCTCTCCTGCAGCCTGCCTCCCTCCTCCTCTGCCCTCAATCCAGCATGTCCTTCTCTCTGAGTGGCCATGGTGCACTGCCTCAAGCATGCTGCCTGGCCACATTTTATACAGGCTGCCAGCTCCCCATTGGAACCGGCAGTCTGAGGCCGCCCGCCCCCGCGACTATTTTCCCATTCTCCATGGGAGTCGCTTACCCGCTGGGTGGGCCTTAATTGGCCCGCCCGCAGAAAATGGTGGCGCGGCCTGTTTCTCCAGCGGCAATTGCCCGCCTGCCCGCCGCCGAATCGGTCGGGCCCGCCCGACCGACAAACAGAAAATTCTGCCCTTTTTCTTTCGACTTTATCTCTCTAATAATAAAAAAATCTATCATAGCACCAATTTTACCAGTAACCTTTGGGAGAAATAAACACACTGTCTCTTAACTTCTCCTGGCTAGGTGAAACGTTTCACTCCCTCTTTTGAATTCAAGCTAGTCTGGCTTATTTAAAAATGCAAATGTTCCCTTTACACCTATTTTTACCTGCTTAACATTTCAAACCTAGCTTATCTTCTGTTACATCAAAGCCTTCAGACCAGCTGCCTTTAATTCAATTAAGTCACATGCACACAGACATAGACACAGACCCCACTATTACTCTACAATAAATTCGAATAACATTAAGAAAATTATTATATCTTCCTGACAACCCTTCCTTGTTAAAAACTGAACTGTCATAATTTAAAAAGACTGCTTCATTTTCTGAACCCACCTTACATTACCTCCTATATCTATTACACTATTACATCACTAGATGCATGCATTAACGTAACAACATGTACACAAATCCTTGGTATCAACAGAAATCATTCTAGTCCAGTGTCCAGGTTTTTAAATGTCCAATTTTCCCTTCAAGCTTCAAACACTTGACAATGCATCTGCCATCAGATTTTCTCACCCGCTACATGTATAATCTGTAGATTAAATGGTTGCAGTAATAAATTCCGCCTGAATAGCCTTACACTTCTGTCTCAAAATTTGTCCAGCAATTTTAAAGGATTGTGGTCTGTATAAATAATTGTTTTTGACGAATTGTTTGCAACATAAATTTCAAAACACTGCAAATCTAACACCAACCCCAAAGCTTTCTTTTCGATCGTTGAATATCTTTTCTGTTGTACATTCAACTTCCGTGAAAAATACCCTATGATTTTTCAATTCCAGTGTCAACTTCTTGTAACAGTACGGCCCCAATGCCTATATCACTTGCGTTAATGGTCAACTTAAATTGCTTGGCGTAATTGGGTACTGCCAAAACTGGTGTCATAGTTCATACAGTTTTCAAACTGTCAAATGCCCTCTGGTACTCATGTGTCCGTTGAAACTTCTTGTTCTTTTTTAATAGTTCAGTCAGTGGAACAACCACACTGCTAAAATTTGGTACAAACTTCTGATATAACCCACTCATGCCCAGAAATCTCAAAACTTCTCATTTTGTTGTAGGCACTGGGAAATCCACGATAGCCTTGACTTTCACATCCCTATTACCTGACATGTGTGACATGTTCTACAGAATTTGACTACATTCATGCAATCAAGGCCATTAAAAATGTTTTTGTATCTTTGCCTGTGTCTTTCTAATTCCTAAATGCTCCCCCAATGGAATTTCATGAGCTATCCTCAGAATCTCATTTCTACATCCAAATGGTATTACAATCTGATACACCTCCCTCCAGCTTTCACATGCTGAAGCATCATAAGGCCTCTATTTTCTCATTAAAACATTATTCTTAAGGTAATAATATTCTAGAATACATTTTGCCTCTGTTTCTGAGTAAGCTGTCTGATATAACTGTTTTATTAGTGAATCCTTTTTCTGTAACTCCACTAACCACTTTGAATTAAACACCTCAGTTGCATTGTCTTCCTGTCTTTCTTCCTTATCAAACAATCTTACCAAACACAGTGTCAGCTAATTGGACTTCCACACATTCTCCCTGACTTTGTACTTCCTGTTCATCTTGTTTCAACCTATGAGCCTGTGATCTCATTATCACGTGATCTGGAAACAATCTAGGGTGCTCTCTCTGCAACACTTCTGTTGAAAACGCTTCTACAGGCTGCTCAACTACCATAGGCATCACCTATATCTGGGACCCAGCTTTATCATTTCCCAAAATAAGTTGAACCCCTGTAATGGACTTTTTTTCCACTACTCCAACAATCACCTCACATGTTTTTCACTTACTCTTTAAATTTACATTCCACAATGGAATAGGTTTAGCATCTCCATGAACCCCAAGTATTATCACCTGTTCCTACAATACTCCCTATGAACAACAAATATTACTATCCTGCAACATTAAGGATTGACTAGCCCCTGTGCCTCTTAAAATTTAACACCTTCACCTATTCCACCCTGTACACATGGAATGGCTTTCCCTTCAAACACAAAGGCCAGAATTTTACCTACCACATGCAGGCGCGCACCCGACATGCCAGAACGTAATATGACACACGATGACGTCGGGCATGTATCCCGACGTCACCGCTCACTCGCAATATTTCATTTGGCAGGCGCAGTTGGAGTTGGCTGTGCGTCCGCCGATAACTGAAAGGCCTAGTAGGGCCAATAAGGACCTAACTAATTTGAAATTTACACTGCCCATTCAACCTAATGGTTGACAGGCAGGCGAAAAGGCCAAGTGGCCTTTACATTTTTTAGGAAACCTCTTCCACGAGCGGGATGAGTTTTCCTAACGCTAATACTAATTAAATAAAACCTTTATTTTGAAAATAAAAACATGCCCCATCTCATGTGACACAGTCACATGATGGGACATGTTTCACTAAATTTTTGGTGTCTTTATCTATTTTTTAAAAAGCGCTTCAATCTCTCTAAGGCAGCTCCTTGCCTCAGGGAGATTGAAGCACTCTTTTGCACACATGCGCGCTTGCATGAACTGCATGCTAGACCCGACTCTCCCTCCCCACGCAGGGCAGACCTTAATTGGCCCGCCCGTGTGAAATCACGGCCCGGAGCTGAGAGCGGGCGGCGGGCTGCTCCCCAACCGCCCCCACCCGCTCCGGCCAAGCCTGCCTAATGCAGGGAAAGTTCAGGCCAAATGCAACCTGTTCCTCAGAATTCTCTTGGATAAATTGTGAACACATTCCCACTTCTTTACCTATCACTGATACTTCCTGTTTTACCTGTACACAAACCATTATTTTTTCCTGTGCCTGAACCTCAGAACCCGCAGTAGTTTTCCTTCCAGAACTTTTCTGCACCCTTATAATTCCACCAGATTTCCCTGTAATTTCTAACACGCAGATTTTGTGTGTCCAACTTTATTACAATGAAAACACCTTAATTGTCGAATGTCATTTCTACCTTCAGCACCTTCCTTTTAATTCTGGAAAGAAACTGCCTGCAAATTTCCACCTATTCCGTCTCTTCCCTGACTACCCATCTTCCCTTAACCTTCCTATTTTCTATCCGTCTCTGATTCAAAAGAGTGATGCAAGAAGATTTAGCTCCATGAACCAACTCATAATCATCGGCTATCTCTGCTGCTTGTATTACCGTTTGAACCCTCTGTTCCTCCTAATGAGTTCTCAGTACCGAAGGAATTGAATCCTTAAATTCTGCGAAAAGAATTACCTCTCTAAGAGCTGCATATATCATCTCTATATTTAAAGACCATATCCACTGGTCAAAATTATTTTGTTTTACTCTCTCAAACTCAATATAAGTTTTCCCAGGCTGTTTTCTCATATTCCTAAATTTCTGCCTGTATGCCTCAGGAACCAATTTATATGCATTCAAACTATATCATAGTTCATCGACATTTCTTCTGACAGTGAAGCATAAACCTCATGTGCTCTACCCACCAACCTGGATTGTAACAATAATGCCCATTTTCCTGTGGTCGTTTCATCTGTTTAGCTATCTTCTCAAATGAAATAAAGAATGCTTCAACATCTCTTTCCTCAAGCTTCGGAAGAACTTGTACAAATTTAAACATTTTCCCACTGGGTTTTAGGTTAAAGCTTTTTCATCATCAGAACTTCCCTCAGAATCTGAGATCTCCTTTTTAACTTCAAGCCTTTTAAGCTGGTATTCTATTTCTCATTCCTTCTCTCTTTCCCTTGCCTCTCTTTCTTTATCCTTCCCTCTTGCCTGGAATTCCAGTTCCAACTTCTTTATTTCTCCTGCCTTTCCACTTGCTCCCTTTGAAATGCCCTTTCTTTTTCTTTTTCTGCCCTTTCCTTTTCTGCTGCCTCTAATTCCATTTTTTTTTTCATTTCCTTTGCTTGTTGAAATTCAAGCTTCTTCATTTCTAACTGAAGTTTCACTACCTCCAGCTGTGACTCACTAATGTCAGGTATCACTTCCAACTTTAAATGCTGTGCTATGCCTTCAATTATATCTGTTTTCTTTTCCCCTGCAGGAAATCCCAATTGTAATTTTTCCGCCAATTCCATTAACTTAACTTTAGTTACCTTTTGTAAACCAGCCAAAGTTATAACTTTAACTCCCAGACAAGTCATAGCAACTGCTCAAGGCATATTGCAGTCTCACCACTTAAGAAAACCCCACACCAACTTCTGAATTCAAAGTGCTTCTTGTAGTCGTAACCTTAAGATTCACCAACTCCAACCCCATCAAAGAATCTCAAACATTTCCCACAAAGAGCCCCAACTTTGTTATGGCACAACTGATGGTACATGCTGAGCTGTTCAAATCCCAAAGGGAAACTTGAAACAACTGCCACAACAGTTTTGCAATTTGTATAAATTGCGGCATGCATGCCTTGAATTCAGTAGTAATAAGACCACCGAGTCTTATAGGTTTCTTTCAAAACTAAATTAAACCTTTATTAAAATAAGAAATGATTTTAAGCACACACACAGATCTACAAATTACTACAGAGTCAGGAGTTAGTCTGGGTCAGTCATGATCCTAACCTGTTTGAGGGAACCATAGCGGAAAAGATAGGCTAGAAGTAGAATATTAATTAAGCTAAGACAGCCTTGGTTCAGCAAATGAGCTTGAGGATGGAATTACACCTGCAATGAACAAAAAGGACAATTGGGCTGTAGACTTAAATGAAACATTATTTGCTAAGTTAAAGACAGGAATCAGAGGAAAAGGAAACACAAAAGTTGAGTTATGATAATTTTATGCTGTATAAATCCTGCTAATCTTATTACTTTATTGAATTTGTTTAAGTATGCTTTTGTAATTGTACAATATAACATGTCCAATTGTGAAACAAAATGGAAAATTTATTTGTATAGGATGTAAAAAGCTAATGTTCGAGGTTAATGATGTTAAGTTTGTGTGAGGCAGATGTAAGGCCATTGTAAAGAAACCTTCACTGTGTGAAGATTTCTTTCCTCCAAAGGAGAAGGTGTTAGGAAATAGAAATAGTTTAAGTAAGTTATATTGGTGTTTGCAAGAGTTAGGAATGAGTTTCAGCTTTAAAGTTTAAGTTTGATTTGTATTTTTGTATCTATGTTTTAAGAAAGTTCAAATAGTGTTTTAGTTTCACTTCAAAAAAGTACTTGCATTTCTAATGAGACAGGTCCCTCCCACAGACACGCACAGAAGAAGAGAAACAGCAGTTGTTTTGGAAGCTGTTTGAGCACAGTTGTTTCTGAAAGTTGCTGCCAGGAGAGAGTAGAGCAAAGGGGACAGATAGCCAGTCCCAAGCTAAAGAAAAACCCAAAAAAATCCAGGGAAGTGGAAGAGAGGAAAGTCCAAAGAAGGCCTTCCAAAGGAAGGACAGGAACCTGGGAAAAGGCCTTGTTAAGTGAAATTAAAGTGAGGGGCAGAGAGAAAGGCTCCAAGCTTCAGATTATAAGAGACAAAAGCTGCAGAAAGCAGATTTAAAGCGAGAACAGCTTGCAATAGGCAAGAAGGTCCAAAGAGACAACTGAAGGTCTGTAACTCTTTTCTATGGGCATGTGAAGCAGTGCTGCACTGTTGATGGCTGAGTCAGAGAGACAGAGTGTGTGGAAGAAAGCTTGAATGCATGTGGTGACCCAGGGAAGAGGAACATCAGAAGGAGAGTTTGAAACCCTAGAAGTGAACTCTTGCAGAAGGCATCTGAGAGAAGGCGTCGGTTTGGGAGAAGATTCCAAGGCAAGGTCTTGGAGGGTGGAGGTTGGAAACCGTCGTGTGAAGGATGGAATTCAGTGAGACTGGTTGGTTCATGGTGTGACAAGCGTCTGGGGTAGTTGAGGAGAGATCCATAGCATCTGATTGAGTTGGCATCTGTCACTGGATTTCAGAGTGTGGGTGTCTGAGCACAGGGTGCCATAGATTTACATCGATTGTGTACTTACTGTGTACATTAGAGTATAAGGTAGCTTTTGTAACTTGTGTTATCCTTACAAATCTGAATACATCTGTAAAGGTATAGTTGTTGGTGAAGGAGTATTGTAATGTAGCTTGTAGCTCCTCTTTTCTTGCTGATTAAATGACTTATTCTTTTGTTAAAAGTTCATCAACTGACCCCTTTGCCTCCGTTCAGTAGCTACTCTCCATGTATCTAAACAAACAAATAGAAGTTAGGAACTATCAAGCTGGGTTCCACTCTGGGATAAGGTTTTCCCAGGGGTAATGTCAGCTGGGACTGTAACAATGGGAACATCACCACCTGCAAGTTCCACTCCAAGCAACACATCATCCTGACTTGCAACTGTATCATTGTCCCTTCACCGTCGCAGGGTCAAAATCCTGGAAGTTCCTCCATAACAGCACTGTGGGTGTAAATGCAGCACATGGACTGCAGCAATTCAAGAAGGCAGCTCACCACCACCTTCTCAAAGGGAGCTAGAAGTGGGCAATAAATGCTGGCCTAGCCAACGATGCCCATATCCTATGAAACAATTTAAACAAAGCTCAAGCACCATTTCAAATTATTCTCCCAAAAATGCCATCAATAATCACTTTTCTTCATGTTTTTAAAAACAACAGGTTAACAGAAAATATGTAAAGAATATCAAAATGAACTAAACCTTGTCATGAACAGATGGTGCCTTTTAGTTCTAATTTCTGAGTAATTTTGACTTTGGGGGAAATTGGAAAACGTGTGATATTGCTTCAGCTGCCTGTTATACACCTCTGTCAATGTTTATCTCCTTCAAGTTAACCTGCCACTCCTCAATCACACTATCTAACTGTGTTTGATACCCTTCCCTAACTGAAAGAAAACTGAGAGGCCTGCAAGCTCAGAGGTAGAAGTCTTACCTTAGTAGCCCTGGTCAGCTCATTAAACATTTTCCTACACTGCAGCCAAGTTCTGGGGAAAATGTTCCAGTGCTAACTTGCTGTGTTATCTGTGCCCACTGCTCTCAAAGAGCTGTTCTAGAATTCCTGCTACCAGGTGGGAGGAGGATGTTCCTCCTCCTGCTGACCACCCTGACAAAGAACTCCAATGCAGGGCAGGAGACAATGGTGGTCCTTGAAGACACCTTGGCCTGTCAGGTTCAGAATTGCCTTCTGGTTGTCTGCAGCCAAAGTCATTTCCCTATTTATTACCTGCACAATTTTTTATTCAGTTTAGATTTCTTACAGATTTTTCATCAGAGGTGAATTCAACTTTGCCACAAATGATCAGTCAAAGTACATTATGCGGATCAACATTTCCACTATTGAAAAGTTACTCTAGGTATAATACTGCAGAGGCTATGGGCCCTGATAATATTCTGGAGTAGACCATTTGGCCCCTCGTGGCTGCTCCACCATTCAATAAGATCATGGCTGATCTTGTGTTTTGATTTCCACATTCCCATCTGTCCCCGATAACCTTTGATTCCCTTGCCTAACAAGAATCTATCTACCTCTGACTTAAAAATACGCAATGACCCCGCCTCCACCACCTTCTGAGGCAGAGTGTTCCAAAGTCGCACAACTCTGAGAGAAAAAAATTCTCCTCATCTCTGTCCTAAAAGGGCGACCCCCTAATTTTAAAACAGTGCCCCCTAGTTCTGGACTCACCCACAAGAGGAAACATCCTTTCGATGTCCACCTTGTCAAGGTCATTCAAGATCTTGTATACTTCAATCAAATCACCCCTCACTTTTCTAAACTCCAGTGGAAACAAGCCCAGTTTGTCCAACCTTTCCTCATAAGACAACCCACTCATTCCAGGTATCAATCTGGTAAACCTCCTTTGAACCACCTCCAATGCATTTACATCCTTCCTTCAATAAGGAGACCAAAACTGCACACAGTATTCGAGGTGCGGTCTCACCAATGCCCTGTATAACTGAAGCATAACATCCTTACTTTTATGTTCAATCCCTCTCGTAATAAAGGATAGCATTCCGCTAACCTTCTGAAGTACTGAAGACTCGTGCTTCAGAACTTGCCATGCCCTGGGCCAAGTTGTTCCAGTACAGCTACAACACTCGCATCTATCTAGTAATATGTAAAATTGCCCAGGTATGTCCTGTACACAAAAAGCAGGACAATTCCAATCCAGCCAATTACCACCCCATCAATCTACTCTCAATCATCAATAAAGTTATGGAAGGGGTCATCAATAGTGCCATCAAGTGGCACTTGCTTAGCAATAAGCTACTCATTGGGACTCAGTTTGTGTTCTGCCAGGGTCATTCGGCTCCTGGCCTCATTACAGCCTTGGTTCAAACGTGGACAAAAGAGCTGAACTTCTGAGGTGAGCTGAGAGTAACTGCCCTTGGCATCAAGGCAGAATTTGACAGAGTGTGGCATCAAGGAATCCTAGCAAAACTGGAGTCAATGGGAATTGGGGGGAAAGTCTCCGCTGGTTGATACCTAGCGCAAAGGAAGATGGTTGTTTTTTTAAAATTATTCATGGGATGTGGGCATCGCTGGCTGGGCCAGTATTTATTGTCAGTTGCCCTTGAGAAGATGAAAGTGAGTTGCCTTCTTGAACCGCTGCAGTCCATGTGGTGTAGGTACACCCACAGTGCTGTTAGGAAGGGAGTTCCAGGATTTTGACCCAGTGACAGTGAAGGAACGGAGACATATTTCCAAGTCAGGATGGTGAGTGATTTGAAGGGGAAAATCCAGGAAGTGGTGTTCCCATCTATCTGCTGCCCTTGTCCTTCTAGATGGTAGTGGCCGTGGGTTTGGAAGATGCTGGCTAAGGAGCCTTGGTGAGTTCCTGCAGTGCATCTTGTAGGTGGTACATACTGCTGCTAATGTGCGTTGGTGGGGGAGGGAGTGAATGTTTGTGAATGTGGTGCCAATCAAGCGGGCTGCTTTGTCCTGGACAGTGTCAAGCTTCTTCAGTGTTGTGGGAGCTGCACTCATCCAGGCAAGTGGGGAATATTCCATCACACTCCCGATTTGTGCCTTGTAGTTGGTGGACAGGCTTTGGGGAGTCAGGAGGTGGGTTACTCGTCACACAATTCCTAGGCTCTGACCTGCTCTTGTAGCCATAGTATTTATATGGCTAGTCCAGTTCGGTCCCTGGTCAATGGTAACCCCCAAGATTTTGATAGTGGGGGATTCTGTGATGGTATTGTCATTGAGCATCAAAGGCCGATGGTTGGATTCTCTCTTGTTGGAGATGATCATCGTCTGACACTTGTGTGGTGCAAATGTTACTTGCCACTTGTCAGCCCAAGCCTGGATATTGTCCAGGTTTTCCTGCATTTGGAAATGGACTGATTCAGTTTCTGAGGAGTTGTGAATGGTGATGAACATTGTGCAATCATCAGCGAACATCCCCACTTCTGACCTTATGATGGAAGGAAGGTTACTGATGAAGCAACTGAAAATGGTGGGGCCGAGGACACTACCCTGAGAATCTCCTGCAGTCCTGGAGCTGAGATGACTGACCTCCAACAACAACAACCATCTTCCTTTGTGCTAGGTATGACCCCAACCAGCAGAAAGGTTTCCCCCTGATTCCCACTGACACCAGTTTTGCTAGGACTCCTTGATGTCACACTTAGTCAAATGCGGCCTTGATGTTAAGGGCACTGACTCTCACCTCACCTTGGGAGTTCAGTTCCTTTGTCCATGTTTGAACCAAGGTTGTAATGAGGTCAGGAGCTGAGTGGCCCTGGCGGAACCCAAACTGGGCGTCAGTGAGCAGCTTATTGCTAAGCAAGTGCCACTTGATAGCACTGTTGATGATCCCTTCCATTACTTTACTGATGATGGGGGGATAGGCTGATGGGGCAGCAATTGGCCGGATTGGATTTGTCCTGTTTTTTATGTACAGGACTTACCTGGACAATTTTCCACATAGCTGGCTAGATGCCAGTGTGGTAGCTGTACTGGATCAGCTTGGCTCTGGGTGCGGCAAGTTCTGGAGCACAAGTCTCCAGTACTATTGCCGGAATATTGTCAGAGCCCATAGCCTTTGCAGTGCCTTCAGCCATTTCTTGATATCACATGGAGTAAATTGAATTGGCTGAAGACTGGCATCTGTGATGCTGTGGACCTTTGGAGGAGGCCGAGTTGGGTCTTCCACTCGGCACTTCTGGCTGAAGATTGTTGCGAATGCTTCAGCCTTATCATTTGCACTGATGTTCTGGGCTCCCCCACCATGGAGGATGAGATTATTTGTGAACCCTCCTCCTCCAGTGAGTTGCTTAATTGTCCACCATCATTCACAACAGGACGTGGCAGGACTGCAGAGCTTAGATCTGATATGTTGGTTGTGGGATCGCTTAGCTCTGTCTCGCTTATCTATCTGTCTATCTTGCTGCTTATGGTGTTTGGCATGCAAGTATTCCTGTGTTATAGCTTCACCAGGTTGACACCTCATTTGTAGGTATGCCTGGTGCTGCTCCTGGCATGCCCTCTGAAACTCTTCATTGAACCAGGATTGGTCCCCTGGCTTGATGATAATGGTAGAGTCAGGAGGTATGCCAGGCCATGAGGTTACAGATTGTGATTGAGCACAATTCTGCTGCTACGCACAGCACCTCACGGATGTCCAGTTGCTCAGTCTTGAGTTGCTAGATCTATTCGAAATCTATCTAATTTTGCACGGTGGTACCGCCACACAACACGATGGAGGGTATCCTCAATGTGAATATGGGACTTCATCTGCTCAAGGACTGTGGTGGTCACTCCTACCATAACTGTCATGGACAGGTGCATCTGCGGCATGTTGGTTGGTTTTCCCTATTGTTGGTTCCCTCACCACCTGCCGCAGACGCAGTTTAGCAGCTATGTCCTTTGGGACTCGGCCAGCTCAGTCAATAATGGTGCTACCGAGCCACTCTTGGTGGTGGACATTGAAGGCCCCACCCAGAGTATATTCTGTGCCCTTGCCACCCCAAGTGTTTTTCCAAATGGTGTTCAACATGGAGGAGTACTGATTCATCAGCTGAGTGAGGGCAGTACGTGATTATCAGCAGGAGATTTCCTTGCCCGTATTTGACCTGAAGCCATGAGGCTTCATGGGGTCCGGAGCCGATGTTGAGTATTCCCAGAGCAACTCCCTCCCGACTGTGCCGGACGTACCCAGGAATGGTGATGGTGGTGTTTGGGACTTTATCTGCAAGGTATGATTCTGTGAGGATGACTATGTCAGGTTGTTGCTTGTCTAGTCTGTGAGATGGCTCTCCCAATTTTGGCACTAGCCCTCAGCTGTTAATAAGGAGAACTTTGCAGGGTCAATAGGGCTGAGATTGCCGATGTCATTTCTGGTACCTAGGTCGATACTGGGTGGCCCGTCCAGTGTCATTCCTTGTTTGAGGCTTTGAGCGGTTTTGGTACAACCCTTCAGAGGGCATTTTCCGAATCAACCACATTGTTGTAGGTCTGGAGTCACAGGTAGGCCAGGCCAGATTTCCTTCCTGAAATTAGTGAATTACAACAATTGACAAAGACAAAGGTTTCACGGTCATCATTAGACTTTTAATTTCAAATTTTTATTGAATTCAACTTCCACCATCTGCCATGGTGGGATTCGAACCTGCGTCCCCAGAGCACTACCTTGGGCCTCTGGATTACTAGTCCAGTGACGATGCCATTGCACTGCTATACTACTGGAGGTCAATCACCTCAGTTTCAGGACATCACTGCTTAAGTTCCTCAGGGTAGTGTCCTAGTCCCAAACATCTTCAGCTGCTTCATCAATGACCTTCCTTCCATCCTAATTTCAGAAGTGGGGATGTTGGCTGATGATTGCACAATGTTCAGCACCATTCATGACTCCTCAGATTCTGAAGCAGTCCATGTCTAAATGCAGCAAGACCTGAACAATATCCAGGCTTGGTCTAACAAGTGGCAAGTAACATTGTTGCCACACAAGCACCTGGCAATGACCATCTCCAACAATATGGCTGACAGGTGCAAAATCGGCCAGAGGCATTTATAGGAATTTAAAATACCCATGTCCTTCTTTTTTGTTCCATTGGGTAAGTTTTGAGCTGCCACAAGAGTTCACTCATGAACTATTGGACCCCAGTTAAAATCGAGGCCTAAATTTATGCATGAAGAATAGCCTGCATCCATTGCATCATACCACCATGAACCACCAAATTCAGTAAATGACAGGTGCAAAGTGAGAGTAAAATAAAGGGTGTGGCGTTTATCAAACTTTGTTCATTTTTTTTAAGTGAGGTTTATACATAAGTTTAGTTTACTTATTTATATTCATTCATCAACCCAACAGTTAATGAAAATGTAAACTGTAACCTCGAATTGGCATAGATTTAATTTACAATTTCAATTTTGTTCTGAATGACCTTCATTGTGCTTTGTTGTGGTTGGTCAGAGTCTGCATGCTTCCTCTTTTAGCTATTATTTAGATTTTGTTTTACCAATATTGAATTATAGTATTAGTGAGCTGAACTGTTACAAAATGGGCACTTAATGAGAAACGGTTAGCGTTAGGGACAGATATTTTATACCAGATCAGAGTGAACTTCACTATGGATCTGGCTGGACTATAACTTAGATATGCTTGCCATTGATTCTGAGTAGGCAAGATGTAAAAGTGTTCCATTCCTCAGCATGAATATCCCTTTGCAAACAAGCCAAACAACTCACCAGTATTTTTTTTAAACCCTATTTTTTGATTTTCAAGAACTTCAACCTGCACCCCAGTAGAGAGAATAAGAGAGGAATCATGGAGATCAGAGCTAGAGCTATATTATTCCACTCAGTGATCAGCCAGCTAACTATCCATGTGCACATACACATGGTATCTCAACTGGTTTTATTGTTTTTGCTCCTTTTCCTACATTCCAACAGTGACTGAACTTCAAAAAGTATTTCATTGCCTGTAAAGCACTTTAAGACATCCAATGATTGTGAAAAGTGCTGTATAAATGTAAGGCTTTCTTTCTATTTTCTTTCTTGAATAGAATAATATTTTCATCATAATCAAATGTGATAGGACAGCTACCAAATAAGGCACCGTGTCTGAAAGCTATGCCAGTTTTTTTTTTCTGATGTTTTAAGAGTATCTTCCAATTCAATGATATGAGAAAATAATTGTTTTTCGAAGAAGATGGGTTTTTATTGGAACAAGTAATAGCTATTTCAAATCTAGCTCTTAGATGTGTGCACTCAAACTTATATCAACACAGCACAGTGAGTCTTCTGTAGAATTTACAGCTGTCTCAGAATATTAATACTTATTTGATATTTTACAGTTGTACCATATTTGATATTTTTGCTATTATAAAAGGTCTGTCATTTAATAGGTTTCTGTGAGAGGAGGTACAGAGAGGCAACATAATCTAATATTGTAGCAGGCAAACACAGGTTTCGCTGATCAGTCAAGTGCAATTTTAATTCATCCAACTCTGTCATTAACAGTAGACAGCAGCCATTCCCAAGCACTTCTGATATGATTACTTCAAGAAAAGGTGTCGAGTTAACTGTATTTGGACAGGTTAATCAGGTCTTTATCATAGCCATAATGCCAACAGTAAAAAAAAATGTAAATGTTGTGGGCTGTTTTCTAGTCATGCATTGACATTTAAAAATAATTCCTTGTTATAATTTGAAATAAAAAGGATAACTGAATGAAAGTTGTCAGACAATATCAAGTAGAATGTAAGAAATAAGAGCAGGTGTAGACCATACAGCCGTCGAGCCTGTCCTGCCATTCAGTATGATCATGGCTAATTTGAACTTCAACTCCACTTTCCTCTCCACTCCCCATATCCCTTGATTGCCTGAGAAACCAAAAATCTGACTTTCCCAGCCTTATATGAAAATCAGACATGAGTGGAGGAAGCTGCCTCTGTGAACAACAGATGTGCAATTTGGAACCTTTCCCAAATCCCCCCACCCTGTGAAAATGGTGGGGTCCATGTTTGGGAATAGTACTTTCAGATTTCAGCCCCCAGAGCCATTTCCAGAGGTTCTCCATCATCCAGGCCAATATATTTGTTCAATGGGCTGCGAGTTACGGTGTGTCAGGGGGTGGGGTGCAGGTGAATGTCTCGCCCACTCCCAAGAGGAAAGTTGACCAGAAGCTGTCTTGCTCCATGCCAGCCATAACACACTGTGGGCAGGCTAAATTGTTGGAGTGGGATTTTCACCCCTCACTGTTAGCTCCAGCAGTCCCAGCAGCACCACAATCTCATTAATGGGTGCTGCCAGTTCTGCAAACAGTCCCAAGAAGTCCCAATGATCCCAGGAGTGAGAGAAATCCAGGGTATTGGGGGGGCTGGGGGTTGGGGGTGGGAGGAAAGGGTTTGGCCAGGTTCGGGAGTAGGTGTGGGAGTCCTGGATTTTTGGAGAGCAGATGGATAGGAAGGGGAGGTACTACCTTAGTGGGGGCTGCCCCCCAATATGCAAAGGGTACCCCCTGAAGATGGTACCCTCTGTTCCTCCCTGCCATTGTAAAGGCTTTTTGACAACAACGGCCCATTCCCACCCGCTTGTCCACGCCTAAAGTATTATGGGGTGAACAGCATATTATCAGGGTCAATTAGCTTGTTAACAAGCTCAATTTACCTTTAATTATTTATTTAAATATGGTGGGCAGGCTGCTGACTTTGATGCCCGCTCACCTACCGTGTTACGGGTTATACTTGGGGATGGACAGGAAGGTGGTGGGTGGGGCACCCGCCCTGTTTTACATGCCTTCCTGCCAAAAACATGCCTGGCAGGAGCATATAAAATCCAGCCCCATGTCTGTGCCATTTCCTCATTCGCCATGTTAATTGCTCCCACCTCAGCTGCTTGGAGACCAATGTTTACTTTAGCGACTCCCTTATTTTTAATACACTTGTAAAAGCTCTTACAAATGGTTTTATATTCCTGATTAGTTTACTTTTGTATTCTATTTTTATTTTTTTTATCAACTTTTTTGTGGCCCTTTGCGGTTTCTAAAACACTCCCAATCCTCAGGCTTACTACTATTCTTTGCAACATTATACATCTAATGTGGTTCCGCTATTTAAGAAGGATTCTAGAGAGAAGCCAGGAAACTGCAGGCCAGTGAGTCTCACATCAGTGGTAGGGAAACTATTGGAGAAAACTCTGAAAGAGAGATTCTGTCTCCACTTGGAGAGGCAAAGTTTGATCAGGGATAGTCAGCATGGCTTTGTCAGAGGGAGGTCATGCCTAACAAATTTGATTGAATTTTTTGAGGAGGTGACCAGGTGTGTAGATGAGAGTAGTGCAGTTGATGTAGTTTATATGGATTTCATCAAAGCCTTTGACAAGGTCCCACAAGGGAGACTTATAAAGAAGGCAATGAGAATGGCTATAAATTGAGTGGGGGGAATGTGCAACGAGACCTGGGTGTCCTTGTACACCAGTCGCTGAAAGTAAGCATGCAGGTGCAGCAGGCAGTAAAGAAGGCAAATGGTATGTTGGCCTTCATAGCCAGAGGATTCGAGTACAGGAACAGGGATGTCTTGCTGCAATTGTACAGGGCCTTGGTGAGACCACACCTGGAATATTGTGTGCAGTTTTGGTCTCCTTATCTAAGGAAGGATGTTCTTGATATAGAGGGAGTGCAGCGAAGTTTACCTGACTGATTCCTGGGATGGTGGGACTGACATATGAGAAGAGATTGAGTCAAATAGGATTATATTCACTGGAGTTCAGAAGAATGAGAGGGAATCTCATAGAAACCTATAAAATTCTAACAGGACTACACAGGGTAGATGCCGGAAGGATGTTTCTGATGGTGGGGGAGTCCAGGACCAGGGATCACAGTCTGAGGATACGGGGTAGACCATTTAGGACTGAGATGAGGAGACATTTCTTCACCCAGAGAGTGGTGAGCCTGTGGAATTCGTTACCACAGAAAGTAGTTGAGACCAAAACATTGTATGCTTTCAAGAAGGAGTTAGATACAGCTCTTGGGGTGAAAGGGATCAAAGGGTATGGGGAGAAAGCGGGAACAGGCTATTGAGCTGGATGATCAGCCATGATTATAATGAATGGCGGAGCAGGCTCGAAGGGCCAAATAGCCTACTCCTGCTCCTAGTTTCTATGTTTCCATGCAAATGCACCTGGGATACATGGTAATTTGATGGGGTGGATTCACAATTGGCTTAGTTATAGCAGACAGAGGGTGATGACAGAAGGATGCTTTAGTGACTGGAAGCCAGTGTCCAGTGGCGTACCATGGGATCTGTGCTGGGTCCCCTATTATTTGTCATTTATATAAACGACATAGATGACGATATGGCGGGGAGGATTAGTAAATTTGCGGATGATGCAAAGATTGGCCGGGTCGTTAACAGTGAGGTTGAGTGTCTTGGGCAACAGGAAGATATGGACGGGATGGTCAAATGGGCAGATAAGTGGCAGGTGGAAATTAACCCTGAAAAGTGTGAGGTGATACACTTTGGAAGGAGTAATTTGACAAGGAAGTATTCAATGAACGGCATGACATTAGGAAGTTCTGAGGAACAACGGGACCTTGGCATGTGTGCCCATAGATTTCTGAAGGCAGAGGGGCATGTTCGTGGTGTGATGAAAAAGGCAATATGGGACACTTGTCTTTATCAATCGAGGCATAGATTACAAAAGTAGGGAGGTCATGTTGGAGTTGTATAGAACCTTGGTGAGGCCACAGCTGGAGTACTGTGTGCAGTTCTGGTCATCACATTATAGGAAGGATATGATTGCACTGGAGGAGGTGCAGATGAGATTCACCAGGATGTTGCCTGGGATGAAACATTTAAGTTATGAAGAGAGGTTGGATAGACTTGGGTTGTTTTCATTGGAGCAGAGAAGACCGAGGGGCAACTTGATCGAGGTGTACAAGATTATGAGGGGCATGGACAGGGTGGATAGGGATCAGCTGTTCCCCTTAGTTGAAGGGTCAGTCACGAGGGGACATAAGTTCAAGGTGAGGGGCAGGAGGTTTAGGGGGGATGTGAGGAAAAACTTTTTTACCCAGAGGGTGGTGACGGTCTGGAATGCGCTGCCTGGTAGGGTGGTGGAGGCGGGTTGCCTCATATCCTTTAAAAAGTACCTGGATGAGCACTTGGCACATCACATTCAAGGCTATGGGGCAAGTGCTGGTAAATGGGATTAGGCTGGTAGATCAGGTGTTTCTCACGTGTCAGTGCAGACTCGATGGGCCGAAGGGCTTCTTCTGCACTGTGTGATTCTGTGATTCTATGATTCTGTGATTATAAGCCTCTTCTTTTAATCTACATCTATCCTTAACCGCTTTAGATGCAGATTGATCATTTTTGCTGAAATTTTGTTTTTCAATTGAATGCATTTTTGTTTAACATTTTGAATTATTTCTTTAAATGTTTCCCATTGTTTATTTACTGGCATACCTTTGAATTTATAGCTAGATCTCCAGTATTGGTGGTGAAGCAGTTAACAGCTAGACCTGGCAACTATTTCAAACCTCCAACTTCTGGGTTCCCTGGAAAACCCAGTCCGCAGCTATTAAATTGAAATGGCTGCCAAATCTGAGGAAAGCGGCCTCATTAACATGTTAAGATCACTGACCTACCCCAAGAGAGTGGGATATTCAGCTGACCTCAAACTTGCCACTGTTAAACTGGAAGTTGGTGCTTTTCCAGCAGCTTGGTGCTAGGTTTCACATTTTTACCAATTTAACTTCAATCCCCAACACGCCCACGGTCAGGGTTTAAAATTACTTGAATTGTCTTCATGTCATGAAGCTACTAATGTATACAATGTTGTTGGAAATTATTTTTTAAAAAATAGAGGTTAAATCTGTGGGTGTGCCTTAATTGGATTAAAGCCAGCTAGTGTGGGTGCTTTGATGTGTACTAGTTTTGAGATGTAAGAGAGTTAGAGTGCATTTGCATTCTGTTGAGTAGAGCATTCAAGAAGGGGAGTGAAATCTGGCACCAAGCTAGCAGAGACCAAGCAATGTTTATATTAGTAATAAAATTGGTACTATTAAAGGGGTCTTATTGTTAGAAGAGGCGGAGTTCGAAGCGGCTCATTATACAATGAGAATTTACATTCAAAGAGATATGTTGGGTATAACAGACAGCAGTTTTTTGTATGCAGGGCAGAGGCATGTAACATCAAAGCAGCTATAAGCCTACTATTGTCTCCACAGGAGCCAAAGTGAAAGGAACCTCATTTTGGATCTGTCAGGTGAAAATGTTCTGCCTTGTGTCTGCTTAAAGTCTATGGGCAGAATTTTCTGCCTGTCGGGCGGGCAGGCCCGACCCAATCTCCGGCGGGCGGGGAGCCGAACCCCGCTGGAGAAGCGGGCCCCACCGCCATTTTAAGTGGGCAGGCCAATTAAGGCCTGTCCCACATGACGTCTGCCAGGAAGCGCTATGCGCTTCCTGTGCTAGCGGCGGGGATTCCCCAAATGTGAGAGCGCGCTCTTTCATGCGCGTGCGGCTAAGTGCTGACTCAGGGAGATCGCTGACACCCAAATAAACTTTAAAAATAGAAAAATAATAAAATCCTTAACATATCCCCCTCATGTAACAATGTCACACGAGATGGGACATATTAATAAATTTCACTGAAACTTTAATAAACTTTTTTAAACCCTACATGAAACCTCATCCCGCCGGTTGATGAGGTTTCATGTTTTCTCAGAAACCCGCCGGGGCTCCTGGCCTGCCCGCCAACCTTAAGGTTGGATGAGCAGGTCCTTTAATTGCTTTAATTATCCTGTCAATGGCCTCAATTGGCCATTGACAGGTTGGCGGGCGCACAGCTGATCTCGCTGTCCCTCCGCCTTCCTGAAGATTTAAATGGGGCGGGATGATGTCGGGGGTTCCCGTCATCCCGCGTCATTTTGCCATCGGCGAACAGGCCCCACGCCCTGCTTACCGACGGCAAAATCCAGCCCTATGGGTTGCTGTTGCCTTAGTGGGGATTAGTTTGGGAATTTGTTAAAAGTTATGATAGTCGTAATTTGTAGCAATGTGTATATGTTTAACTTGTGTTAATTAATAAATGTCTCATGTAACTTGATATAAAAACCTCTTGAGAACTGGTGGTTTTATGTCTGAATTCAGAGTTGTATCTCAAACCTACCAAATGAAAATATAGGTTATGACAGTTGTTTAAAGTTTCCCTCTGGGATTTTTAAATAACTCAGCTGTACCAACTGCTGTGTCATAACAGTTTAACTGGAATAGCAAAAATGGGGGGAAAAAACCCTAATTATTCCACCCACCACAGCCAGAGAAACTGAGACTAACTACAGTGCTTACACTCTTAACCTCAGTGAAATTAACTAACTCAGCATAAAACCTAGGGCCTTCCAGATCTATATGGCTCACTATTACACCCAACTGTGTACTTTATCATTGTGCCATCTTTTAAATAGATTTTACTTATACTGCCTTATAACACTATGTTCATTATGGTATATGGGTTTTAGCTGAGATTGTAGTTCAGTATTGATATAACATTTTAGTCATTCACTGGACTTTAACAACACAAAACTAGTTTAGCACTGCCTCAGTGCTAAATATTTAATATTAAGAGGTTTAAATTCTGCTTTATAACACTCATTTCTTTTTTTAAGTAAGTAAGAAGCTGCTTCTGCTCCTTGCTTTCATTTACCTCAAGGTAGCCAATGCCAATGCTGATTGCTGCCTGAAAAATCAACTCTAAAAACTTTAGAAAATAGGTTTGCAGTTACTTTCGGTCCCGGTCTTGAGATCTTTGACCTACCTCCGGGCCCTGACCTCGAGGCCCGCACTTCCTGCTGCAGTCACAATTCTAACCTCAGGGCAGGATGAGGCCTCATTGCCAGTGGAGCTGTCCATGGTTATGAACATCTATGCATCTGCCTCCTTCCAGGGTGATGCTGAGATATTAGCAACATCTCAGTTTGCAGTGCACTGCTACATAAGGGAGATCACTGAGGCTCTCTATGCCAAGAGAAACTTCATTTCATTCCCTGTGGTGCCCGCAAGAAGCAGGCAGAACAAGCATGAGGGGTTGCAATGATTGCAGCCTTCCCCATGGTACAAGGCTTCATTGACTGCACATATGTCGCTTTGCAGACACCTCATTCCAACTTTTTCATATACCTGAACTGAATGGAAATCTAGTCCCTCAACATGTAGCTGGTGATTGATCATAGGCAGTGCATCATGCAGGTCAATGGCAGGTATCCTGGTCACAGTAATGATGCCTTACTTCTTCCACAGTCCGCTGTGCCAGCTGCATTTGAACTACCACAGTAAACTAGAGGGTGACTACTGGGTGGCAAGGGCTATGAATCCAGCGCATAACCCATACACTCATGTGAAGTCTGCATACAACCAGAGCCACGCTGCCAGAGGAAATGCAATAGCGAAGACCATTGGCATGCTGAAGCAACAATTTCACTGCCTGGACTGCTCTGGGAGAGCCCTACAGCACTTGGCTTGGCGGGTGTCAAGAGATGCGGTAGTATGCTGCATACTGCACAATCTTACCGTCACGGCTGCACAGCCCTTGTCACCACCTATCAGGTGAGAAGCTGAGTAGGAGCATGAGGAGGATGAGGAAGAGAGGCTGCAATCTAGAAAATCTGCACCACCACGCCTCCCCACTCCCCCCCCATGTCTTATTGCATTATAATCAAAGTGAATCATCCTTCCGCATCCTTTTAAATGCCCGTCTTCTGTGCGCCTTTGTCTGCACGAGCACTCTTACAAAGTTCTACCACAGTGGCTGCAACATAGCTGGTGGAACGCTGCTAACCTTTAGTGGAGGAGAAAGAAAATAGCCTTGGAGGATGACCTCGAGCAACATTGGCCCCAGAAAGCCTGGCTTCAGATTGCACCATTTTGGCATGGGTTGCAGCTGGCTGGCAGGCAATAGCAAAGACACTGGCAAAGTGGCAGGAGTGGGAGGATGTACACTGTCATTCTGAGAGAGCTCAACAGCTTTATGCTCAGGAAACCACTGCCTGGGGTAATGCTTCAGCATTAATGCCTCAGCCTAGTAATCTGTTGGAGGAGACATTGCTGAACTGCATTGATACACTGGAAGCTCCATTGAACACCGATATCCAGAACCATGATGACAGTAGTCTGAGTTTCTCCTGCAGTAGTCAGACTTTGAGTGGCTATTGCTCATAAATGAAGATGAGATCAGGCATCAGATGCTGCATCATGGTTGGTTCCACAAACATTTTGATGGAGCTGACCACCAGCTCCATGCTGGAATGGATGGATTCCAAGCTCTGCAAAAAAGTTATGCATGAAATTATTGCTGCGCTCCTCTACGTTCCTTGAAATTGACTGCAAGCTTTCTGACAAACTTCTTAATGCACCAAGCATTTTGTTGTGTGTACCCAACAGCATTCTTCTGAAGGTCACCCCATTGACGTCCTCATGTGAGTCCTCTGCAGCAGAACCCATATGTGACCATGCCCTGTGGTGAACTAGCACCTGCACTATCCTTGTCCCCTCCCCTCGCTCCAGGTCACTTGTGTCCAGGGTCTCACCACATGTAGGTCCTGTCTCTAAGTTATCTTCTACAAGACGTGCAATGTCAGAATCGGCGTTGGTAGAGACGTGTAAAATCGGATGACGGTGTGCTTTCATTATTACTTCCGTCCTAGTCTTCCTCCACTCGCCGTATTTCAATTCTTGGATATCTGAAAGGAAAATGGCCCAAGGGTAAGGTTATGGTGAGAAGAGAGGAGAAATTAAGAAGTGCATACTTACACCATGTACCAATTGTAAATCCAAAAAGATTGTGGAACGTGGAGGAAATGAGATGTGAGAAGGAGGATTAGTTATAAGATGCCATCACCCTCAATGGTTTCAGCCCTAACTGTGGCCTCAGCCTCAGAAATGCCCTTTCCCATAATGGCCAGCACCATCTCTTCTGCTACCTCCAGATGTGTGCCAACTTTCCCTGCAAGAGAGAGAGTGTGATCATTGAGACTCATGCAATATGTTAGGGTAATGTGGTTGTCATATTTGAATAGCAGTGTGTGTAAGATGTGAGATATGGGTGTGAAGCTTGCAACAGTGCTAAGTGCTTAAGAGTGATGTGAATCGATGATTGTTAGGTATGATGCCTGATTGATTGAAAATGTTTGTAGGTTCAAATGTGGATAAAAGAGCTGAACTCTAGAGATGAGGTGAGTGTGACTGCCCTTGACATCAAGGCAGCATTTGACTGAGTGTGGCATCAAGGAGCCCTAGCAATGCTGGAGTCAATGGGAATCAGGAGGAAAACTCAGCTGCTTCATCAGTGACCTTCCTTCCATCATAAGGTCAGAAGTGGGGATGTTCGCTGATGATTGCACAATGTTCAGCACCATTCATGACTCCTCAGATACTGAAACAGTCCTTGTCCAAATGCAGCAAGACCTGGACAATATCCAGGCTTGGGCTGACAAGTTGCAAGTAGCATTCACGCCACACAAGTGCCAAGCAATGACCATCTCCAACAAGAGAGAATCTAACCATTGCCCTTTGACATTCAATGACATTACCTTCTCTGAATCCCCCACTATCAACATCCTGTGGGTTACCATAGACCAGAAACTGAACTGGACTAGCCATATAAATACTGTGGCTATAAGAGTAGGTCAGAGGCTAGGAATCCTGCAGCAAGTGACTCGCCTGCTGACTCCTCAAAGCCTGTCCACCATCTAAAAAGCACAAGCCAGGAGTATGATGGAATACTCCCCACTTCCCTGGATGAGTGCAGCTCCAACAACATTCAAGAAGCTTGACACCATCCAGGACAAAGCAGCCTGCTTGATTGGCACCCCTTTCACAAACATTCGCACACTCCACCACAGGTGAACAATAGCAGAAGTGTGTACCTTCTACAAGATGCACTGCAGAAACTCACCAAGGCTCCTTAGGCAGCACCGTCCAAACCCACAACCACTACCATCTAAAAGGACAAGGGCAGCAGACACATGGAAACACCACCACCTGGAAGTTCCTTTCCAAGTCACTCACCATCCTGACTTTGAAATATATTGCTGTTTCTTCACTGTCGCTGGGTCAAAATTCTGGAACTCCCTTCCTAACAGCACTGTGGGTGTACCTACACCACATGAACAACAGAGGTTCAAGAAGGCAGCTCACCACCATCTTCTCAAGGGCAATTAGGAATGGACAATAAATGCTGGCCTAGCCAGTGACACCCACGGCCCATAAGATGAATTTAAAAAGGTGCACAATGAGTGTGTGGTGAATTCAGCAGTGGTTGAACCTAATGGTGCATCTGGTAGAATATGGCAATTGAAGATGCATTCACTGACCTTGACCACTCTTGTGAGGTAATTAAACTTCTTTCAGCAATGCATCCAGGTCTTTGGTGCTAAACTGCTTGCATTGTTCTCCAGGGCTTTCTGTACCCATTATCTTCTCATTTTAATACTGGAGAGCTCCTACAGATGCAGAATATCTGTCCACTTTCTCACCTCCTCCACCTCGACCTCCAGTACAGCATCCAGAATGGTGCACACCCTCTCCTATGATCAGTCATTGTTGAGCACAGCACACTATTTCTAATAATTTCAGAATCTAAAGCAGGTGCAATGCCCTTTCCTTTTAAGAGGTGCTTGCCAGCATTAAGCAGTGCAGACTTGTTTTAAGTAATGCTCGAAAATAACAATATTGGACCCCCTGCTGGTGTATGCAGTCAATGAATAGTGCAGTTAATGCTGGCAATTCACAGAAAATTATATGATGGACAGGCAGCACAGTGTTGGCATGCTGCCTACATTCGTCACGCATTGCAATCCCTGCACCAATTTTTGGAGGCTATCCAATTTAGCTCAGGGGATGTTTGAATAATTAAAGGCAACATCATGAGTTTTTTTTTAACTGTGAATTCTCAGAACTTCTCACCTTTTTTGTAGATAGAGTACAATTATTGAGCTTAACAAGAGCAGTGCTAACATGTAAACTTTCCACAGCCTGTCATTCCATCTGTTCTCCCATTTAAAATTCAGAGTGAAAAAGATGGCTTAGCTGAACAAGGAACTGGATTTTCACTGGTGCCCCATTTATAGTTTAGCTGTACAGTGATAAAAATTCAGTTTCAGTCCAGATGGTCAGACTGTGTGCAATCCCCTTGAGTTTATTGGTGATATCTGCCCTGAATCAGTTTATGTAGCAGGAGGTATTCACTTCCTTTCTTAAAGCATGCACTGATTTTTGATTAGAAACCCAAGTCTGCAGGAGATTTGCAACAGGGTCTCTACTAGGCTCATTCCAATCTCTTGTTACATGCTAGTTTGATTACAATTCTCTAGTTTACAATCTTAGACTAAACCTACAAGAAGTAATTTTTCTGCTGGTCAGAATCAAGTTTTTACATTAGTGTTTGGGACATATAATTCTTACTCGGAATAGTGTCAATAGGATATTACACAGCAGGGAATCCCATGATGGAATTGTTGCTGACGTGTCACTGGAGCAATCTACTCTGCTATGTTTGCACCGGCATTGTCTTTGCAGGACAAAGATGTGACTATCCAATACAATGGGGGTAATGTTAATCTAACCTGTCCACCAAGAACAGTTCAAGTTCAAGTCAGACATCCGTTTTACATCCCACCCGACTTTATGATCCAAAGGAACTAATTATTGGATGGGCGATAAAACAGGATTCCGACCCAAGCCTTCTAGGTCGGTTAGGTTAAAATTATCATCAAAAAGAATCAAATATGTCCACAAACACTGGAAACAAGCAGAATGTTTAATCCTAAAATGTCTCATTAATATTCAATAATCTTAAGGCATTCCGGCTGCTTCCCAAGTTGAGACACAGGGCAGTGTTCCTCTCATCCCCATTTTGAATGGTTCCACTCCACACAGAGCCACAGTTTTCAACAATTTAATATATATCTGTAACAAACAAATCATATTTTACCAAAATGTCTGTTCCAGAGTTATTCTTCACTCGTTGTTTCCAGTTAATGTGTAACTGCAGGGAAGTTATTTTATTTAAGATAAAATGTTCTGTCACCTTTAAGAAGACTATGGTATACTTAAAATCAAAGCAGATTGCTGCAGGATAAATAAACCACTGAAGAGAAAATGAACCAAAGCCATATAATTCTCTTCAATCAAAGGATTTGTCAACCTCAGTAGTATCTGAGTGTTGTGGACTAACAGACATTGGGCTAGGAGCATCAGAGAGTAATTACTAGTACATTCTATTTGTTCTGCTGATGTGAATCATCTACTATAGGTTTTGCTTCAGGTGAATTAAACTTCTTCAAACTAACGATCTTCAAAAAAAAAGCTTTTAAAAGATGATCTCATCATTTCAATTCAAAAGGTCTGAAAAAAAAATACAATTTTTCCCTTGGAGCCACAGAAGAAAATGACTTTTCAGGAGCTTGACTTATCTTTGTTTTCAATATTTGTCATCATACTTGCACCAAAAACCCTAAGGCCTACAATCATATATTTCCATCCTGCATGTCAAGAAGAATAGTGTTTTTCTGTGTATCCAGAAGTTGCTGGCTAAAACCTGTAATGTTGTTCCTGCGCAGTGTCAATAAAAATAAGAAACCAAACATTCAACCTATAAATAAAAACAGAAAATGCTGGAAAAACTCAGCAGGTCTGGCAGCATCTGTGGAGAGAGAAACAGAGTTAGTGTTCCGAGTCCCTATGACTCTTCTTCAGAGCTCTGAAGAAAAGTCAGTATTTTGCTTTCATTCAACTTAGACATATCGTTTGAATTCAACTCTTTAAACCAATGCTCTTGATGGCTTTTAATCACTTAGATCACCATAAATATTTTGATTAAAACTGTTAAAAACAACCAAGCAATCAGCGAAGCAGAGAGAAGGCAGAATCAATAATCCTTATTTTTTCAATCCTTATGCAGTAACTGTCCAGTATATGTGAGGTATTAATGATTTCCATAGCAACACCATTTTGATTTAGTGGTATGGTACCTTACCACAATATTCTGTTATGTTTTTACCATTGTTCCAATTTATTCCAGCAAATGTCATTGAAGTGTTGTTAGAAGGGAGATCGTATAATGTTGGGAGGTTTTTTTTCCGAGAATACAGTATCCGTCAAGACTCTGGCCACTCTTATATTAGGCCAAGTATTCGAGTGGAATAAAAATCAACCATACTGTACTTATTTACTGACTATTCTTGGCAGTCTAGGTCTTCTTCTAATCCACAGCCAGTTCCTATCTCCAGTTTTTCTGGTATAGCTCTCATCACTGAACACTGCAGCTCGTTTTCATCTCAATGCATGACTCATTATACTGTCAGTGCCTGTGTCTCATCTACTTGTACTAATCCTCATGGCCTTTCAATACTTTATGAGATGGCCTCATTTTTCACGCTCCCTACGAACACAGTTTAAACCAAAGAAACATGGTCAGGCTGTTGGCAAGTTAACAGCTCAATTAGGGCAGACATAAAGCTGCATTTAGCCCCATAAGATGTTTTTTTAGCTGTATTAGAACTGTGGGGGAATGGACGAGTGTGTAGGTTGGGGCACACATAGGGGATTAAATCCAGCAAGATGTAATGACATTGGGAAGTCAGCACCAACTCACCAATTTCCACATCTTAATCGTATGCAACAGGGTGGTTCTATACAACCTCTTTGAAATGTAATAGGACTGCACCTACCCCCAAGTCAGTTTAGGGAGCAGTGGGGCTCGATATTGTAGTGCACTATCCCCAGTGAATCATAACAAAGTTTGGGGGCTCGTCCCGGGATATTTTGGAACCAAAGACAATGACGATTTTGGTGTAGATTTATTAAGTAATAAAAGCTAAAAGGAAACACTTAAAATAAGATGGCACTGGAAACTGCTAAAGCTTTCCTGCAAGTGGAAGAGATGTCCCTGATGATTTTACAAGGGATCCCAAAAGCAAGGTTAAAGGAATTGGCAAGTAAATTAAGAGAAGGATTTCCTGCCAAAGCTGGGAAAGCAGAGATAATTGCAGAGACAGCACAGCATTTAAAACTGGAAGGAATACCTGAGAGATCAAGTTCTACAAGGGGTGATTCATTGGAATGGGCTCAAATTCAGTTGCAAATTTTAAAAATGGAACTAGAGGCAGCAGAAAAGGAAATAAAAAGGGCATTCCAAAGGGCACAGGCAGAAAGGCATGAGAGAGAAAGAAAACAAGAAATCGAAATGCAAAAACTTGATCTCCAGAGAGAATTAGAAATGGCAAGGTTAGAAAAGGAGGAAAGAGAAAAAGAGAGAGGCAGAGAATTCCAGATCAGAACCCAGTGGGGAGATGTTTAAATTTGTACAAACTATCTCAAAGTTTGAGGAAAGGGATGTTGAAGCATTCTTTATATCATTTGAGAAGATAGCTAAACAGATGGACTGACCAAAGGAAAACTGGACTTTGCCCATACAGAGCACATTGGCAGGTAGAGCACAGGAAATTTATGCTTCACTGTCAAAGGGAGTTTCAAAGGATTATGATGTGGTGAAAAAGGCCATTTTGAGGGCAAATGAGTTGGTCCCTGAAGCACACAGACAAAAGTTTCAAAATTTAAGGAAACAGTCTGGGCAATCTTAATTGAATTTGAAAGGGTTAAGCAAAGTAGTTTTGACAGGTGGATATGAGCATTAGGAGTTGAAACTACCTATGAAAGTTCTCAGATATATTATTATCTTGGGGGAATTTAAAACTCCCTACCTTCTGTAATACGAACCCATGCTGAAGACCAAAGGGCTGCAAGTGCTAGACAGGCAGCAGTAATGGCTGACGATTATGAGCTGATCCATAAAACAATATGTTTTTTCCATCACTCCCATAAATTTGAAAAGGATAGAAAGTGGGAGAATGAAAGGAAGGTAAGCAGCCAGGGAAAAGAATGGATAGCTGGGAATACCTTGAGATCTCCTCCCCAGATCAGGAAGGAAGATACTGAGGGTGGAAGTGAAACTCAAAGGCCTAATTGTTTCCATTGTAATAAAGTGTGACACATTCATTCAGAATGCTGGAAGTTGCGAGGGAAGCCCATGGGACTTATTGGAGTTTATAACAGTGAGTCCGAAAATGGAACTCAAAAGAAAGTGCGACAGATCAAATTTTAGCTTTAACTGCAAATAAGGGATTGGAAGTAACTACTGCTGTGAATGCAGGTGAAGTGAATAAAGTAGATGAGAGATATAAGGGGATTTTGTCTAAAGGAAAGATAACCCCTTTTTCATCAAATGATGCAGCTAAACCCATAACTATATTAAGGGACACAGGAGTCACTCAAACTCTTTTGCTGGAGAAGGACCTAGTTTTCCCTCCATAGAGTTCATTGAAAGTTAAAGTATTGGTAAATGGAATAAGTGGAGAGTATACCCTGGTTCCATTGTAAAAATTGCAATTGGAGTCTGATTTGTTGTCTGGATCAGTGGTTGTAGGAGTGGTTAAGAAATTATCCATGGATGGAGTTGATTTACTCCTGGGGAATGATATTGGCAGGAGTGAAGGTTATAGCTCTGCCCATAATTACGAAAAGCCCAAGAGAGGCTTAAGAGATGGAACAGTTACAAGAACAATTTCCTGGTATTTTTTTATCATGTGTAGTGACCAGATCAATGGCTAAACAAAGTTCATCACCAGAGGTCAAAGTAATACCAAAAGCAGATGTTAGAGTAGCCAAAGCTTTCTTTAAGAATGAGGATAATTCAAAGGAAGTGTTTGGCATGTCTTCATTAATTGAGGCTCAGAAAGCAGATCCAGAGTTAAACAAGTTAGCACAGTCAGCTCACACTGAAGCTGAGGTGGAAGGAGTTCCAAAGTGCTATTACATTAAAAACAGAGTTCTGATGAGGAAGTGGAGACACCCTCACAGATCTGTGGATGAGGAATGGACAGTTGTTCATCAGATAGTGGTACCACCCAAATATTGTAAGGAGATATTGCAAGTCACACATGAAATCCCTATGGCAGGACATGTAGGAATACAGAAAACCCAGGCATTGATAAACAGGCATTTTACCTGGCTCAGGCTTCATAAGGATGTAGTGCAAAGTTGTAAAATATCATACATGTCAGGTAGTTGGTAAACCTCGGCATGTAATCAAACCTGCACCTTTAACACCCACACCAGTTATTGAAGAACCATTCAGTTGGGTATTAGTAGATTGTGTAGGACCATTACCCAAAATGAAAGCAGGACATCAGTCAACCTGTACAATCATGGATATGGCAACCCAATTTCTAAAAGCTATTCATTTAAGGACAATTACAGCTAAGGTGGTAGTGGAAAAGTTAACTCAGTTTTTCACTCATTATGGCCTACTGATTAAAATACAATCTGACCAAGGTTCTAACTTCATGTCTAAAATTTTCCAGGACATAATCAGAAGTTTGGGTATCAAAAAGCTAAAGTCTACTGCCTATCATCCACAGACACAAGAAGCTTTACAGAGATACCACCAGACTCTCAAAATCATGATCAAGACCTATTGCCATGAATACACAAAGGATTGGGTCAAAGGATTAGATTTCTTACTATTTGCTACTAGAGGTTCTCCAAATTAATCTACTGGGGCAGAATTTTCCCCCCACTGGGCTATGCGCTCCCTGTGTGGCTTGGGGGGGGGGGGATTCCCTAAACCGAGAGTTCGCTCTTTTGCGCATGCGCATGGAAGAGCACACTCATCTCCCTGAGGATAAGTGCTGCCTCAGGGAGATCTGCGCCAAATTCAAAAATGTTAAACACAGAAAAATTAAATTTCATTGATATGTCCCCTCATGTGACACTGTCACATGAGTTGGGACATGTCCATCACTTTTAATTAAACTTTTATTAAATTTTTAAAGACCTACATGAAACCTCATCCTGCCTATGGATGAGGTTTCAACTTTTTTTCTGAAGCCCGCCAGGTCTCCCGGCCTGTCTGTCAACCTTAAGGTTGGACGGGCATATCCTTTAACTAGTGCAATTACTTTTTAAATGGCCTCAATTGGCTGTTGACAGGTCAGCGGGCGCACAGCTGATTTGGCTGCGCCCCCACTGACCTGAAAATTGAAATGATGCGGGGTGATGTGGGGAGTTCCACCCGACCAGGAAGTCCTGCCCCTGGATTTAATCCATTTGAATTGATCCATGGTCATGAAATAGGAGGTCCATTAAAAGTGATTAAGGAAAAGTTTCTAAAGCAGAAAGATGTATCCTCCATGTTGGATTACATGTCCATGTTTCTAGAAAGACTCACAGGAGCATGTAAAGTAGCACAAGAGCATTTAAAAATTTCAGAAGCAAAAATGAAATAATGGGCACAGACAAACATCCTAAAACTAGAAAGTTCCAAGCAGGAGATGAAGTATTGGTATTATTGCCTTTGCAGGTTGAACCTCTGAAAGCAAAATTCGGTGACCCCTACAAGATAGTTAGGAGGTTTAGTAAAGTGTCTTATCTGATAGATACTCCTGAGATTAGGAAGAAGAGGCTGTTATGTCATATAAACATGCTGAAACAATACTGTCGCAGGGAAGATGATAAGAAAGAGCAAGTATGCCAGCTGGTAGGAGTAATGGAGGATGACAGGGACAGAAAGCGTAAGGTAGAACGAGAAGTAGACAGTGCACAAAGTGAACCTCCTATAATTCGACTAGCCAATACGACAATACTGGGACAGTAAGACACTGTGTTCTCATATTTAGAGGAAGGACCACGAGAAGATCTAGCAAGTATAAAGGAATTTCTAGGGATACACCTGAATGTACTATGTTAGCTAAACATGATGTGAAAGTAGGAGATTCAGTGCCAATAAACCAACATCCTTATTGGCTGAGCCCAGAGAAACAAGCTCAGGTAGAAACAGGGATCCAATATATGCTGAAAAATCAATTGAATGAGCCTAGCCAAAGCAACTGGAGTTGACCAATAGTGTTGGTTCCTACGCTGGATGGATCAACTAGGTTTTGTATAGACTACAGGAAAGTGAATGCAGTAATGAGGCCAGATTCATACCCAATTCCTCCATTACAAGACTGCATCAATAGGGTTGGCAGTGCCTCATTTCTTTCTAAAATTAACCTGTTGAAGGGATACTGGCAAGTGCCATTAACATCAAGGGGTAAAGAGATATCCACCTTTGTTGCACCAAGTGGATTTTATCAATATCGAGTCATGCCATTGGGTTTAAAAATGCCCCAGCTATATTCCAGAGACTTATGAATCAAGTCGTAGCTGAAGTACATAACTGTGTGGTTTATTTAGATGATGTTGTAATCTATAGTAACATATGGGAAGATGTAAACAATTAGAGGACCTGTTTAAGCAATTGCAGTTGGCTGGCTTAGTCATAAATCTGGCCAAGAGCGCATTTGCAAAAGCAAGGGAAACTTACCTAGGTCACATTGTAGGACAAGGGCAAGTGTTGTCAAGAACAGCAAAAGTGAATGCTCAAATAGAATTCCCCATTCCTAAAACTAAATGAGATTTTAGGGAATGTGTGGGTTTTATCAGAAGTTTGTGCCCAACTTCAGCACAATAGCTATCACTAGTTTGTTAAGAAAACAGGCAAAAGTGGTATGGTCAGCAGAATGCCAATCAGCCTTTGAAAAGCTGAAGGCAATCTAAGTAAATGAACCAGTGTTGGTCGCCCTTGACTTTACCAAACCTTTTAAAATGGCAAGTGATGCTGGTGACTTGGGAGTAGGTGCAGTCCCATTACAAGATGATAAATTAGGGATAGAGAAGTCAGTGGGGTATTTTTCTAAGAAACTAAATCAATATCAGAGGAAGTACCCTACAGTAGAAAAAGAAACTCTATCATTGTTGTTGTCTCTTCAAAACTTTGAAGTTTATGTCTGACATGATAACAAAGAAACATTAATCTACACCAACCATAATCTACTGGCGTTCATTGAAAAGTTTAAAACTCAAAATGCGAGACTGTTTAGATAGAGTCTATTGTTTCAACCATTCAATGTAAAGATTGTTCACATTGCTGGCAAAGATAATGTGATCGCGGATGCATTGCCCCAGGTGTAAAATACTGAAATAAGTTAAAGAGATAAGAAATGCTGAAGATTGTGTAAGATTGTATAAGGGGGAGGAAGGATGAATGAAAGTAAGTCTCGTGTTTTGTGGTCAATGTGTCACATACCTTGTGATGAAATGCATTCTAAAAATGGTGTTTCATCTCTTTTAAGGGTGGAGGCATGTGAAGAACATACCTTATTATTTCTGTTGGACTGTTGTAAAGAACATAAATTTTTATTCCTGTTGGACTGTGGATTAAAATTACAATGGCTGCAGTTTGAAAGACATATCTACTGGAACAGTGTGAGGGATATATACAATGTTGCTGTCCTGGAACAGAGTGTGCCATGAAAGACAGGATGGTGCCGAGGAGGAGTCCAGTCTAACGGAGAACTGTCTGGCTACAACATTTTAATTGGCTTCTAACCAGGTGACCAGGGTTTGTGTGAGAGCAGTGCAGCAGAAGGAAAAAAAGTTCCTAACCTGAAAATAGTGGGGCTTGATATGAGAGCACCCTATCCTCAGTGAGTCATGACAGTAGACAGTAAATTCTTTCCAAATATCCAACTATTTTTGTTTTGCCTCTCATATTGATTTATCTTCTAATTTGTTTGTGCCCACCAAAACTTCCTGATCATAAGGGCTTCTACTTCTAGTGGCACTTCTCGATTGTTATATAGTCTTTGTTCTAGTCAAACGATAGCCTTTACTTGCCCTCCTATCTCTTTCAGGACTACTGCTATATGATCTCTCCCTTCCATGCTCAGAGGTTTTGTTGCTCATATACAATTGTTTCCTAGGGCCAGAGTCATTTCCAGATCCACTATGGGAACTCGTATTGCCTTTTCTAGCTTTCCACTGTTTTACCTCGTTTTACCAGTCCATCGATCTTATCTCTTGTCCATCATCTTGAACATTTAGTCAAATTTTGAGTTTTCTAGTGGCTTTCCCAGCTGTCCCTACAATGGTTGCATCCCTCCATCCACAGGACCTTTTTGGAATGTATGTTACCCTAATGACGACTTTCGGTGCTTGTCCTTTGGGTATAATAGCCCTATCTTTTTCATCTGTATCACTTTGCCTATTATCATCCAGTCCCTTATCTATTGTATTCTGTTCCTCATAACTGTCAAACATATGAGTATGTGAGGCACAGGATGCCTCATCACCTTCTACTAATTGCTCAGATTCTGCAAGTTTATAATCAATCCAAATTAACCTAGATGAATGGACACTGCTAGTTTGACTACCATTTTGGAGAATTACTGTCTTTCCATCACACCCTATCCCTTTAAGCGGACCTTCTACTCTTTCTGACCCTCTTTTACAGTATACTAAATCACCAGGATTAAAGTTTATCTCAGATGGTCATAGATGATGCAATGAGGCTCGCTGAATTTGCTGAGACTTCAGCCTTGATGAATAGGGAGGAGGGCCCTCCCTGCATGTAGGGCATTCAAGTGTGCAGAAAAGGTGAATCTAAATGTAGTCCCTTTAAAGACCAGGGGGATGGAGTTGTCCCATAGATCAACTGATCTGGACTATAGCCCCCAACCATTTGAAGCAAATTCTTTGCATGGATTTTCCATGGAAGGCAGATGTTAGCTGATCAACCAAATTGTAAGCTAAGATCTTATGGAGCATCTCAACTACTGCATGGTTTCTTTCACAAAGAACATTACCAAAGGGATTTTCAGCTGCAGTGTTTATCACCACAATGTTTATATTACCGCATGTTTCTCTAAATTTGTCATATTCTTTGACCTTACTTCGATCATTGCTACTGAGTGAGCCCAAATAAAATTTCAGTCCAGATACCGTGGATGTGCAACCACTGTTCAACACAGCACAATTAAGTGAATCCATGAATAGTACACTGATTACTGGACTGAAGCTTCAATTCCCTCAGACTCATCAATATCATCCTCTTCCCCTTCTGAACCGTCTGTGTCCTGTGTTGTTTTGAAAACTCTCTTGTTCCATTTTGGACAATTTACCCCATAATGATATATCAAATCACACCTGAAGCACCCATTGATAATTCCCTGGGTGTTCCTGGGGATCATCCTTCTGTTATTATTACTCAATTCCTGTTGCCTGCCAGATCTGCCAAAAAGGTCTCCCTCCTCATTAGTTTCATCTGTGATTCTTCTGTTGTAGTGATGTCTGTGCCCCATACCTGAATAATTTTGAAATGCTGCCAGCATTGAATCCTCCATTTTATGTGACACTGCCAAATGCTCCATTTGTGCCATGAAGGCTGCTGGAAGTGACTGCTTTCCCACAATTTTTTAAAAATCTCAGACATCTGATCCAAAAGCGAGTCTCTTTCAGAGAGCCTATCTCCAAATAAAACCAGGAGCCTATCCATGTGTGACACTTTAGCAGAATCCAACAATTTGAAAGCGAGCACTGAATCAGGAATTTCCAAGTAGAATTTCTGCAATCTTGTACATAGTCTGTTAAATTCCATGATATATTCATCTATGGAATAGCTATCCGTTTTTCTAAATTTATCAAAGTCTGACCATGCCTTGTATGCATTTAATGGATCATCTTCCTTATAAATTGTATTCATAAATTTTAATAGGATACCCAAACATTCCTCAGTGTCAAACTGATGAGCCCCTAGCTCTGAAAATATTTTGTACCTGATCCTTTTGTTAGAAAGCAACAGTGCCAAGGTCATAACTTGTTTTTCACTTCAGTAAGGATGTAACCTGTGTCCATATATTTACTTCATTTTTCCATTGGTCATAAGGTTCAGATTCAGGGAAAATTGGTGGGGAATCATACCCTGATTATTTACACTTGGGGCAGGGTTTCCCAGGCAGGACCCGCACGCTGATGCGTAAAATGACGCGGGATGACGTCGGGTGGAACAAGTGCTAAACAAGACACAGATATATTTCCTTGTTAGTAGGTTTATTACAGATTCCTGCCTCCGCACTACTAACCCAGTGTCCCAGCTGATTCCCTTTCTATACGTTCTCAATCGTTAATCAAACAACACCCATCACCCATGTATCTTTAACAATACAATCAACTAACCCTTAACAGCTTAGAGGAATCATTGATCACAGCTGTTTTCTTACCTAGTAGTGGGATAAGGTTTATCACAGTACTTTTGCTGTTTACTTTCTATTCTTAGGAGGTGTTCCAAAATCGCAAAAGAAAGGTTAGTGCCTTGGCTGCCTTAGGTTGGACTCAGACATGAAGCAATGTGACCACTGGCAGCAAAAGCAGCAGCTAGCTGCTGAGAGAAATACAGCTGGACATCAGGGAGGGGAGCAGCAGAGGCAGGAGCAGCAAAGAGGTGCGGCATGCAGGAGGAGCTACTCAAGACACGGTGTACAGGCAGAGGCTGAATTTCCTTCATTTGTTGGAAAAGCAGTGATTCAGTCAGTTCAAGTTGCTGTGTCAAGTAGTGGCAGACACCTGCAGCCTCCTAGAAGAAGACCTGCTCCCTGCTGGACCTGGTGACCACGCGTTATCAGTGGCTATCAAAGTGAGCAATTTTCTAAAACCGTTCTGCCTCTGGATTCTTTCAGGGCTCTGCCAGAGACATATCCAGGATCTCAAGGTGGCAGCCCAAAAATGCACAAGACAGGTGACTGATGGTTTATTTTCCAGGGCTGGCAATTATGTGAATTTCACCTGTGGTGACGCCAGCATGAATACTGTGTGGTTAGGTTTATGTCTTAACAAAGTTGGGGTGAGGGTCAGTCCACTCTTTGGGTAAAGAGGTTTCTTCTGAATTAGATTTCTTTGTGACTACCTTTTATTTATGGCCTCTAGTTATGTTCTTCCCTACAAGAGGAAATAATCTCTTGGAATCCATTCTATCAAAACCTTTCATTACTTTAAAGATCTCAGTTAGGTCATCCAGCAGCCTTCTTTTCTTAAGAGAAAAAGAGACATAGCCTGTCAATCCATTCTTATATACCCATGCATTTCTGGTATACTCTTTATAGATCTTTTCTACACCCTCTCCAGTGCCTCTATATCCTTTTCATAAAATAGCTACCAGACTGCATTCAGTACTTTAAGGTTCAATATATCTTTAGCATGATTTTCCTCCTTTTCAATTCTATCCATCTAAGCCTAGTGCTTGGTTTGCTTTTTTTATGGCTCAACTTTCAGTGATTGAGGTATTTGTACTCCAAGATTCCTTTGCTCCTCTACCACACCTAGATTCGCACCTTTCAAGTATTAAGTAACCCCCCCCTATTCATCCTACATTTTTTTTTCTTTTTTTCTGTCAAATAAAAAGGCCAGGATGAAACTGTGTTAAATCTCTCCTTTTCAAACCTAACACTGAATTTGTTATTCTTATTTGCTATCATTATTGTTAGATATGATGCCCTGTGTTGGCAACTTTCCACCTCCTAAGATGATGCTTTGTGCTGTAGTGGTCAACCCTAATCCTAACCCTAACCCTAAGGGGCAAGTGAGGTAGAGAGGAGGAGAGGTGTAGGGAGGGAATTCCGGTGCTTGGAGCCTTGGCACCTGGTGGCATAATCACTGATGGTGGAGCAATTAAAATGAATGATGCTCAAGAGATCAGAGTGGTGAGGTCATGTAGGAACTTGCAAACAAGGGTGAGAATTTTAACATAAAGACATTGCTTAATGGGTAGCTTGCATAGGTCAGCAAGCACAGGGATGATAGGTGAATAGGACTTTGTGTGGGTTAGGACATGGGCAGCAGAGCTTTAGATGTCCTTACGTTTATGAAGGATGGAAATGTGGGAGACCAGCCAGCAGTACCGTGGAACAGTCAAGTCTTGAGGTAAGAAACACATGAATGAGGCTTCAGCAGCAGATAAGATGAGGCAGGGTGAAGTCAGGCCTTGTTATGGAGATGGAAATAGGTGGTCATAGTGATGGCACAAATAGGCGGTTGGAAGTTGATCCTGGAGTTAAATATGATACCAAGATGAAGGTGGATCACATGGACAAGATGAACTGAGAAAGGGCATGAATGGACATAGGAGAGAAACTAGAGAAAGATGTCAGTTCAGAATCAGGGCAGGAGGTAACTTTAGAGAAAGTCTGGCCTAGTGGGCTAGTGGAAATGAGGGAAGGGCAGCTGATTGTATGGTCTCAATCTTAGTGACAAAGAGATCCATAAGCTCCTCGCTCTCATTGTTGGAGGTGAGGGCGGAGGGAACAGGGGAGAAGTCTTTAAGGAAACAGTTTGAGATAGGGAAAAGGAGAAGGGTGTGATCTTTGCATTCCAGGATGATCCTGGAATAGTGAATAGTTTTAGCAGATGCAAGCAGGACTCTTGGTGCTTGGTTACGTGGCCCAGCCAGATCTGGGAGTGAATGAGTAGGCCAGTTGTCCATCATATCCTTTCAAGTCCTTTGGATTTAAGGGAGTGCAGATGAGGGCCATGCCAGGGGGGACAGAGATTAATGGTTTTATTAGGGACTACAGCATCAAAGGTAGGGTGAGGATATGGTTGAGCAAATCAGTAGCTGCAGGAATGATGTGGTAAATGGAGAATTAAATGCTAGACAGTTGGGATTTTAAAAATATCATTGTAAGTGGATTGGGGGATAATTTATTTTTCCCAAGGGCAGTTACAGAAGGAGGTAGGATTGAGACCTAGAAGCTGGTTTGGGTGGAGAGCGATACAAGGAAGTGATCTGAGATGGCCTTATCTGTGATTGATATGTCGCAAATAACAAGACCACGTGAAATAGCAATATCAGAGGTATGGCCGTGAATGTGGGTTGGGGAGTTTGCATGGAGGGAGAGATTTAGGGAGGGTAAAAGGGCAGTGAACTAAGAGGAGAGTGAACATGGTGAGTTGAGATCGAAGTTAAAATTGCCAAGGATGAGAAGTTGTTCAGTGTAGAGGTTGAGAGAGGAAAACAGTGAAGATAATTGAGTGAGAAAACAACTCTGCTGATTGCTTTCCCTTTCCTATATACTCTCTTTGTAATATTATAACAGTGCCGTTATCAATAAGGCTACACCTCCTCTAGTTTCCTCATCCTTTCCACAAATATTATAACCTGGAATATAACTCCCAAATCATGACCAGCTTACAGTCATGTCTCATTAATAGCCATCATGCCATATTCTTTGAGCTGTATTTGTGCCTCTAATTCACTCAATTTAATTCTTAATTCCATGTATTAGTATTTAACTCGTAATTAGACAAGACACCTTCTATTGTGCCCTGATGCTATCTTTCTCACACTGTTTAACACATTTCTTATTTGTAATTCCTGCTGCAATTTACACCCACTCTTGCCCTTGACTGTGTTCACTAGATTTCCCACAGTTTTGCTGTGTAGGGGGTGGTGGTGTGTCTCAGCTTCACCTCTGACTTCTGAGTGGTCCGAATCGCTCCCATTCCCTGGGTTCTAGACCTTGGACTTATTTGGGGGTTGTGACAAAGTGCAGCAGACAACTGGTTTTGGTGCAAGAAAAAAAAAACTGGGTTTATTGAAGTCACAAATGAACTTATAACATTAGGATTATACTGAGATTATACAGACCTACAAAGTACACTTAGTTAAGAATGGGGAACACACGCATTAACGAGGGAAAATCACGCTACTAATCCCCTTACCCTTGTCCCACCCCCAAAACCTAACTAAATTGAACTAGGAGAGGTCAGGGATCATGCTCACCAACCAAGGTTCCTTGACAGTTCGAAATCCAGCCAGGTAAGCCGGTTGCAGTTTTGGGGTACGCTCTTTGTGTCCTCTGGGGCCTGCCGTCCCCACGTGGTCCTGGTCTGTGGAATTTGCGAAGGTTCTTCAGTTGGGTGGAGGGCATGGTTGTGGGTGGTCAATCTTCGTGGAGGGCTGCGGTTGCGGCCTTGTTGTCTTCATTTGAGCCTGCCACCCCGTGGCCCTCGCCGTGATGTTGCCTGCGGGCCTGCAAACCTCCAGATCTCCTCCCTCCACTTAAACTCTGCTTCAACCACTCCAAAATTGCTCACCCTCCAGATCTCCTCCCTTGTGTAACTGGTGGCCCAGTTATACTGTTTTTCATATTTCTTATCTCAATCCAAATCAAGGTTAGTTCTTTGTCTGATTTTGGTGGGCTTCTTCAGGTGATTGTTGTCTCGTTATTTTTAATGGGCTCGCATGATGTTTCTCGTTGTCTTCCTGTCCCTGTAACTGGTCTTGAACTGAATACCATTGTATATGTGGAGTATTGATGGGTTCGCATAATTTCATTGATTGCTGCCTTCCTACCTTTGTAGTTAGTAGCGATTATTTAGATTTTGATGGGCTTTAGTTTCGAGAACCATAGAACCATAGAACACTACAGCACAGAAAACAGGCCATTCGGCCCTTCTAGTCTGTGCCGAAATATTATTCCACTAGTCCCATTGACCTGTACCTGGTCCATAACCCTCCAGACCTCTCCCATCTATGTGTCTATCCAATTTATTCTTAAAACTTAGTGAGCCCGCATTTACCACGTCAGATGATAGCTCATTCCACACTCTCACCACTCTCTGAGTGAAAAAGTTCCCCCTAATGTTCCCCCTAAACCTTTCCCCTTTCACCCTAAAGCCATGTCCTCTCGTGTTTATCTCTCCTAATCTAAGTGGAAAGAGCCTATTCACATTTACTCTGTCTATATCCTTCATAATTTTGTAAACTTCTATCGAACCTCCCCTCAATCTTCTACGCTCCAAGGAATAAAGTCCTAACCTATTTAATCTTTCCCTGTAACTCAACTCCTTAAGACCCGGCAACATCCTAGTAAATCTTCTCTGCACTCTCTCAATCTTACTGATATCCTTCCTGTAGTTAGGCGACCAGAACTGCACACAATACTCCAAAGTTGGCCTCACCAATGTCTTATACAACCTCATCATAACATCCCAACTCCTATACTCAATACTTTGATTTCTGAAGGCCAGTATGCCAAAAGCTTTCTTTACAACCTTGTCTACCTGTGACGCCACTTTCAGGGAATTATGTATCTGAACTCCCAGATCCCTTTGTTCCTCCGCACTCCTCAGTGCCCTACCATTTACTGTATATGTCCTACCTTGGTTTGACCTTCCAAAATGTAACACCTCACACTTTACCGTATTAAATTCCACCTGCCATTTTCTGGCCCATTTTTCCAGTTGGTCCAGATCTCTTTGCAGGCTTTGAAAGCCTTCCTTGCTGTCCACAACACCTCCAAACTTAGTGTCATCAGCAAACTTGCTGATCCAATTCACCACATTATCATCCAAATCATTGATATAGACAACAAACAACAATGGGCCCAGCACAGATCCCTGAGGCACACCACTAGTCACAGACCTCCAATCTGAGAAGCAATCATCCACTACCACTCTCTGTCTTCTCCCACACAGCCAATTTTGAATCCAGTTTACAACCTCTCCATGGATACCAAGTGTCTGAACCTTCTGAACTAACCTCCCATGTGGGACCTTGTCAAAGATAAGATGAAGTCTTTCTCTGGGTTGATTGTTTTAAAGTGAAGAATGCGTATTCTGTCTCTTCTCGTTGTCTGGTTTCAGGCACCAATCCACACTGCACTGTACAAGCCCGGGCATGTCCAGTCCCAGGCTTCCATGCGCCTAGCCTGCTGTCTGCAGGGTTCTACACTTAACTCAGCAGTTGGGTCCTCTGCCATTAAAGTCCAAAAGTCATATCCTTGTTGATGGTATGAAAAATGTGGGAATTTTGAGAACCCTTCAGCTGTCACCACTTCCCGTCCCTCCCAGAACCTGATAGGGTTCCCCTTGTACTCACCTTCCACATCACCACCCTCGGAATTCAATAGATAATTTTCTGCCAATTCTGCCACCTCCTGCATGATGCAATCATCAAACATATCTTACAGTGTCCTCCTCTCAGCATTCCAAAGAGACCATTTCCTCCTGATACCCTGGTCCACTCCTCAGTCACCCCAAACACCACGTGCCCTTCCCACAGCATCTTTCCATTCAAATGCAGGGTATCTAACTCCTGCCCTTTTATTTTCTCCCCTCCCATTGTACTAGGCCCCAAACACTCCTTCCAAGTAAAATAGCGATTTGCTTCTACTTCTTTAAATTTAGTATACTCCAATCGCTGCTCACTGTGGTCTCCTCTACACTGGGGAGACCAAACATAGGTTAGGTGACTGTATTGTGGGACAGGTACATTCAGTCCACAAGTGCAACCCTGAGCTTCTAATTTTTGCCACTGTATTTCTGCACTCCATTCCCACTCTGGCCCCAACTTGCTGCATTTCTCTAATGAAGTTCAACAAGGTACTTTAACCTTCCAGGCTCAACATTGAGTTAAAAACAAAAAACTGCGGTTGCTGGAAATCCAAAACAAAAACAGAATTACCTTCTGTTGAAGGGTCATGAGGACTCGAAACGTCAACTCTTTTCTTCTCCGCCGATGCTGCCAGACCTGCTGAGTTTTTCCAGGTAATTCTGTTTTTGTTCAACATTGAGTTAAACAATTTTAGATCATAGCCACTCTTCATTTTTTCAAACAGCAACTGTTGGAAAGTTTGTTATTTATATACGGTTTCTCTAGACCCATATTTGTTTCTTTACTTTTAAGTTAAATACTAATGCATGGAATTAAGAATTAAATTGAGTGAATTAGAGGCACAAATACAGCTCAGAGAGTATGGCGTGATGGCTATTACTGAGACTTCTTCACCTTTTGTCATCCCTTTGGCCAATCAGTCACTCCTGATTTCCACCCTATCACAGACCTTCCCTTTTGTTCTTTCCTCCATTGCACCCACCCCACCCCAGCCCAGCCCCCGACACTCACCACTACTTTCCCTGCTTCTGTACATGCTTGTGTATTTGTTTATATCTTCACATACACTTTATTTTCCCTCTTTTGGGGAATAGTGGGGAAGTGTTGGAAGGATTAGAAAGCTGATTATCAACTTGTTAAACTGCCTCATGAATGTTCTTTCTGTGACCAACAAGTCCTGGAGTGGGACTTGAAACTGGAGCTTCCACCTCAGAGGCAGAGACATGACCAACTCAGCTATAAAACCCTCCTCTGCACTTACTTAAAACCTGTTACATCTCTAACTATTTTCAGTTCTGATGAAAAGATGTCAACCTGAAACATTAACTCTGTTTTCTCTCCAAAGATACTGCTAGACCTGCTGAGTATTTCCAGCATTTTCTGTGATTATTTCACATTTCCGATATTTGCAGTAATTTCCTTGAGTAATACTTATGTTCATATTCCCTTCACCTGCAGCGGGCTTGTCCAGCCTTATTGCGTGGTGCGCTGGCGGTGTGGGGGGGAGGGGGGGTGGCGGTGGTGGCGGGGATGAATGAAGATGACCATTAAGTGTGAGAAGGTGAGAGTGTGTGTGTCCAACTCACTCTCAGTCTCAGGAACGTGCTCACTCACCCATCCACTGTGTGAGTGGGTGTGAATATCTGTTGGTGTGTGGGGATGAGGGTGGGTGAGAATCCTGAGACTAGACACACACGCTCACACGCACACACGTACAAAATGAAAGATGATGGAATTTGAATTCAATAAAAATCTGGAATTAAAAGTCTAATGAAAAAGTCCAATGAAACCATTGTCGATTGTTGAAAAAACCCATCTGATTCACTATTGCCCTTTAGGGAAGGAAATCTGCTGTCCTTACCTGGTCTGACCTACATGTGACTCCAGATTTACAGTAATGTGGTTGACTCTTAACTGCCCTTTGAAATGACCTAGCAAGCCAATCAGTTGTATCAAACTGCTAATAAGTCTAAAAGGAATGAAACTACATGACCACCTGGCATTGACTAGGCACCAGAAACAACAACTGCAAACTCAGTCCTGTCGACGCTGCAAAGTCCTCCTTACTAACATCTGGGGGCTAGTGCCAAAATTGGGAGAGCTGTCTCACAGACTAGTCAAGCAACAGCCTGACATAGTCATCCTCACAGGATCATACCTGACAGATATTGTCCCAGACACCGCCATCACCATCCCTGGGTATGCCCTCTCACACTGGCATGACAGACCGATCTGAAGAGGTGGTACAGTGCTATGCAGTCAGGAGGGAATTGCCCTGGGAGTCCACAACATCAATTCCAGACCACAAGGCATCAGGTCAATCTTGGGCGAAGAAGCCTCCTGCTGATTACCACGTACTGTCCCTTCTCAGCTAATGAATCAGTGCTCCTCCATGTTGAAAACCAATTGGAGGAAGCACTGAGGGTGGCAAAGGTGCAGAATGTATTCTGGGTGGCGGACTTCAATTGCTCGGTAACACGACTACAGACCGAGCTGGTTGAGTCCCAAAGAACATAGCTGTTAGACTGGGTCTGCAGCAGGTGATGAGGGACCCAACAAGAGGGAAAAATAAAAAATAAAAATAAAAATACCTGGAAAAACTCAGTAGGTCTGGCAGCATCTGCGGAGAGGAACACAGTTAACCTTTCAAGTCCGTATGACTCTTCAACAGAACTAAGTAAAAATAGAAAAGAGATGAAATATAAGCTGGTTTAAGGGGGGGTGGGACAGGTAGAGCTGGATAGAGGGCCAGTGATAGGTGGAGATAACCAAAAGATGTCATAGACAAAAGGACAAAGAGGTCTATGACATCTTTTGGCTATCTCCACCTATTACTGGCCCTCTATCCAGCTCTACCTGCCCCACCCCCCCTTAAACCAGCTTATATTTCACCTTTTTTCTATTTTTATTTAGTTCTGTTGAAGAGTCATACGGACTCGAAACGTTAACTGTGTTCCTCTCCGCAGATGCTGCCAGACCTACTGAGTTTTTCCAGGTATTTTTATTTTTGTTTTGGATTTCCAGCATCCGCAGTTTTTTGCTTTTATATAAGAGGGAAAAATATACTTGGTCCTCATCCTCACCAACCTGCCTGCCGCAGAAGCAATAGCCCTGACAGTATCGATAGGAGTGACCACCACACATTCTTTCTGGAGACGAGGTCCCACCTTCGCATTGAGGATACCCTCCATTGTGCTGTGTGGCACTACCACCATGCTAAATGAGATAAATTTCAACAGATCTAGCAATGAAAAACTGGGACAGGACATAACCAGGGATGCTGATGGTGGTGTCTGGGACATTGTCTGTAAGGTATGGTTCCGTGAGTATGACTATGTCAGGTTGTTGCTTGCCTAGTCTGTGAGGCGCTGTGAGTCATCAGCAGCAGCAGAATTGTACTCAACTACAATCTGTAATCTCATGGCCTGGCATATCCCCCACTCTACTACTACCACCAAACCAGGGATCAGCCATGGTTCAATGAAAAGTGCAGGAATACATGCCAGGAGCAGCACCAGGCATACCTAAAAATGAGGTGTCAACTTGGTGAAGCTATAACACAGGACTACTTGCGTGCCAAACAGCATAAGTAGCAAGTGATAGATAGAGCTAAGCGGTCCCACAGCCAACAAATCAGATCTAAGTTCTGCAGTCCTGCCGCATCCAGTCTTGAATGGTGGTGGACAATTAAACAACTCATTGGAGGAGGAGGCTCCACAAATATCCCCATCCTGAATGATGGGGGAGCCCAGCACATCAGTGCAAAAGATAAGGCTGAATCATTTGCAACTATCTTTAACCAGAAGTGCCAAGTGGATGATCCATTTCGGCCTCCTCCAGAGGTCCCCAACATCACAGATGCCAGTCTTCAGCCAATTCAATTCATTCCATGTGATATGAAGAAATGGCTGAAGGCACTGGACACTGCAAAGCCTTGACAATATTCCGGCAACTGTACTAAAGACTTGTGCTCCAGAACTTGCCATGCCCCTAGCCAAGCTGTTCCAGTGCAGTTACAACACTGGCATCTAGCCGGCTATGTGGAAAATTGTCCAGGTACGTCCTGTACACAAAAAGCAGGATAAATCCAACATGGCCAAATACCGCCCCATCCGTCTACTCTCGATCATCAGTAAATTAATGGAAAGGTTCATCAACAATGCCAACTGGAGTCAAACTCTCCACTGGTTGGAGTCATACCCAGCACAAAGGAAGATGGTTGTGGTTGTTGGAGGTCAGTCATCTCAGCTCCAGGACATCACTGCAGGAGTTCCTCAGGGTAGTGTCCTCGGCCCAACCATCTTCAGCTGCTTCATCAATGACCTTCCTTCCATCATAAGGTCAGAAGTGGGGATGTTCACTGATGACTGCACAACGTTCAGCACCATTTGTGACTCCTCAGGTACTGAAGCAGTCCATGTCCAAATGCAGCAGGACCTGGACAATATCCAGGCTTGGGCTGATAAGTGGCAAGTAACATTCACACCACACACGTGTCAAGCAATGACCATTTCCAACAAGAGAGAATCCAACCATCGCCGCTTGATGTTCAATGGCATTACCGTCGGTGAATTCCCCACTACCAACATCCTGGGGGTTATCAGTGAACTGGACTGGCCATGTAAACACTGTGGCTACAAGAGCAGGTCAGAGACTAGGAATCGTGTGACAAGTAACTCACCTCCTGACTCCCCAAAGCCTGTCCACCAACTACAAGGCACAAGTCTGGGGTGTGATAGAATATTCCCCACTTGCCTGGATGAGTGCAGCTCCCACAACACTCAAGAAGCTTGACACCATCCAGAAAAAAGCAGCCCACTTGATTGGCACCCCACCCACAAACATTCACTCCCTCCACCACTGAGGCACAGTAGCAGCAGTGTGTACCATCTACAAGATGCACTGCACAAACTCAACAAGGCTCCTTAGACAGCACCTTCAAAACCCACGACCATTAGCGTCTAGAAGGACAAGGGCAGCAGATATATGGGAACACCACCACCTGGAAGTTCCCCTTCAAGCCACTCACCATCCTGATTTGGGCCAGGATCTTTAGGTCGGTGAGCAGGGCCCACTCGCCGACGCATAAAATGACATGGGATGACATTGGGCAGAACTCCCAACATCACCCCGTGTCATTTCAATTTTCAGGTCGGCAAGGGCGCAGCCGAATCAGCTGTGCGCCCGCTGACCTGTCAACGGCCTATTGAGGCCATTTAAAAAGTGATCGAAATAATTAATGGACCTGCCTGTCCAACCTTGGATTGGCAGGCAGGCCGGGAGCCCTGGCGGGCTTCAGAAAAAGCATGAAACCTCATCCATGGGCAGGATGAGGTTTCATGAGGGTTTTTTAAAAATTAATAAAAATTTGATTAAAAGTAATGGACATGTCCAAACTTATGTGACAGTGTCACATGAGGGGACATGTCAGGGAAATTTTATGTTTGTGCATTGACCATTTTTAAATTTGGCGCCAATCTCCCTGAGGCAGCATTTAGCCTCAGGGAGTTGAGTGCGCTCTTTCGCACATATGCGTGAGAGAGCGCACTCCCAGCTGAGGGAATCCCCTCCGCCCGCACAGAGAGCGCATAGCGCTTCCTGGCAGATGTCACGCTGGGCGGGCCTTAATTGGCCCACCCACGTAAAATGGCAACGCGCCCCCCGATCGGTGGCACCGATCGGAGGCACACCTGCACGCGCCCGCTCCTGCACTTCCCCCCTGACAGTTGGAAAATTCTTCCCTTGGAAATATATCGCCGCCCCTTCACTGTTGCTGGGCCAAAATCCTGAAACTCTCTCCCTAACAGCCCTGTGGGTGTGCCTACACCACAAGGACTGCAGCGCTTCAAAAGGCAGTTCAAGGACAGAGATGGGCAATAAATGCTGGTCTAGCCAGCGCCGCCCACATCACATAAATGAATAAAAAATCTCACTCTCTTTCACAGACACACACTCATTCCCTGATACACACACACACACAAACACAAAAACACTCGCTCTCTTTCACACTCACTCACTCTCTCCTCCTCTCTCTTTCTCTCTCACACACACCAGCCAACCTCATCCCCCACACCCGACCCCGGGCTCTGCATCGTTTCACTGTCAGGCCCCCAGAGCCTCTCCACCCCCATGGCCCCTGCAGTCTCTCTCTCCTCCCTGAGATCCCTGGCAGTCTCTCCTCCACCCATGGCCTCAGAAGTCTCTCCCTCTCCTTCCTCCATAGGCCCCGCAGTCTCTCCTTCCCCCTTGACCCCAGCAGTTTCTCCTACCCCGGTGTCCCCACAGTTTCTTCTACCTCTGTGGCCCCTCAGTCGCTCCTACTCCCATGGGCCCCACACTCTCTCCTTCCCCCTTGGCCCCGGCAGTCTCTCTCACACTCACTAGTGAGCCTATCAGCAGCAAATGTGGGAGCGGAATGGCCTGTGATTGGAGGAGAAGACACTTACAGAATCTTCTACTTCACTTATCTGTCTTACCAGTATTTTGAACAGTGGCTCTGGGGGCCACATAGAATAGCTTTGGGCATGCGGGCCGCGAGTTTGGACAAGCCTGACCTGGAGTATCAACACCACTGTTATGACCCGAATTCTGCTTTTATTTCTTGTTTTTGTCTTGTAAGCTATCATTTTGACTATTGTTTGTGACACGGCCCTCTTCTTACCCCATCGCCCACCTCACCATTATTAACTTAAAGTCCTTTTTTACCAGACTCCTTATTATTTCTGCTTGGTCCTAGCCTGGTTCAGGTGCAGCCTGTCACTTGTCCCAATGGTACAGCTCCCTCCTATTCCAGTGATGGTATCCACCGTCTCAGGAGGCAATGGACTATGCCCAGAGTGTATATCATTTCCGGATTGGGTGTAGTCTGTTGTGGCTGTAGAGGGTGATTCATGAGTGGCAGGCCCTTCCGCAGGTGGCACAAATGAATGGCTTTGGCCTAAGGTCGACTGATGTTTTTTTTTTCCTTCCGGCAGGCTCTCTTTTCCACTATCTGACCATTTCTTCTGTCCTCTGCTTTTCCCACACCCTTCCTGACTGCTTATCTCTATGTACTTCAGTCAGCAGTGAGGACTTCCATGCATCGACTCTGATCCTGGTCAACTTGAGGTCTCGCTTACAGACATCCTTGTATCGCAGGCTTGGGTGAACTCTTGGTCTTGTGTCAATAGTAAGCTCACCATAGATCATGTCTTAGGGGATGAGGCCATCCATTCAGCTCCCATGGCTCAGTTAACTGAGTCGCCACTGACTCAAGAAAGCAAACATGCTGGGGATCCCTACATGCTGGTGTACTTCCGTATTCATACACTATATTGCCAGGAGATGCCCAATGTTCAACTGCGGCAGCGGAGGTGGAAGCTGTTTGTGGGGGAACAGGGCGGGTGGGTGAGGGGTGGTGATTCAGGACAGAATCGGGGATAGGAGCCGGGTGGTGGAGAGATTCAGGAGGGAGGGTAGGGGGGTTGGTGCTTCAGTGAGGGGTAACCTGGAGGTTTTGGGGTAGTTGGAGGGTGAGGGGGTCAGGTGGTCAATGGAGGGTAATGGGGAGGGTGGAAGGGAAGTCAGAGGGTTGGAGAATAATCAGGAGGGTGGTCAGCGCCATAGTGATCCTGAGTTAGAAGAGACCACATCCAACAGATGGGGAAGTGTGTGAAGGTGACTAATGAACGTGAAATTCCAACAGAGGGTTAAAGAAGGAATTGGGACAACAGTGTGAGTGAGCAGAAGTGATCTGTAACTTGTGAAGTAACTGGCATGCATGTACATGGTGCAACTGCACTGAAGAACCGGTCCCAGACTTACTCAGCTACTTGACAAACAGTATGACATGAAATGGTTAATATTGCCTGAAGGGTAAGAAAACATTTTCATGTGATCAAGGCACTGACACATTCTCCATCTTACTCCCTCTGACGACTGCCATCATACAGTCAAATTAAAGTAAAGATAAAAGGAATTTAGGATTGGGACAAATGAAGGCGAGGAAGAAATAATACTTAGTAAGAATTATCCACAAAATGGATACAAGTGAAAGGAGAACTGGAGAATCCTTTAAGTCCATGCATAATTTATTGCTTTAAGTATATGTACTTATATGCTAAGAGTACAGAAATTAGCAGCACTCCTGCAAAAGAATAAGGCCCGGGTTTTCCAGCCCTGCATTGGCGGGAGCCACTGCAGCTGGCCAGCCAAACGTCCATTGACTTTCAGGGGTACCGGACAATCCCGACGACAGGCGGGCCCGGAAAATTCCGATTTAAGGATATTACCCTCTCTAAAGGGAGAACTGGAAGATCTGTAGTTGGGGAGTGCCAAGCCAAGTATTCAGATAATTCTAGTAGCTTTAGTACGTTACCTACGATACGTAATCAAGAAATTAGGGGAACAGCATGTATTTTAGAAATAACTATGGGCTGAATTTTCTGGCTGTTACGGGGGCGGAGCAGGAGTGGGCGTGGGTGGGCATGGACCCAATTACCGCCCGCGATCGGGTCCGCGCCGCCATTTCTCACAGGCGGGCCAATTAAGGCCCGCCCAGCGTACTTCACGACTCCTGTGCATAGCGGGAGTGGGCGGACGCGCTCAGACCTCCAGGTCCAATGCCGACCTGGCAGCATGTATAAAGGAAGGCCTGTCAGCCTTGGAAAGGCTGCTCAGAATGGCTGGGCGAAGGGCTGTGCAGAGGGGCATTGGAGGTGATACAAGTCCGGAGGGGAGGCCATAGTTGACTGTCTCTCTTGAGAGACGGAGCCTCCTTTGGCACTGCACCTCAGATATATTGAGGTAGCTGCTTCGCCACCTGTATACCCTGGCAGCAGGATAGTGGCGTCTTCTGTTGCCCCTTCTGCCTTGGTCTACCTCTTGGCCCTGAACCCCTTGTGCCTGTGCCTGTCCTCCCAAAGGTGGCTCCCCTGGAGGTTGAGTGTGCTCCTGGCCTCCTCCCCCTTCTAGCCCTCCCATCCTCTGCAGAGGAGATGCATCCAGTGGACAGTTCAGCTCCCATTCCCAGGCTAAGGAGAGGTTTCCTGAAACCTGCAGGCCCAGAAAAGATTCCTTATTGCAGAGTGCTGACCTGAGGGTTAAGAGTCCAGACAAAGCAGCTGGTATCCGTGTTGAAGTATTGCAGATCACACAGGCAAGTTTCAATAACTTTGAAAAATCAATATTTGACAGAGCACACTCGCGACCTCAGTGAGCCCTCTAATTCCACCCATGGATGAGGTTTATACAAACATGTCCTACCCACATGCCCGTTGCATCCATGCGCTGACCCGAAGATTGCACGGGCGCCGAAAAATCAGCATTGATTGGTGAGTCATGGGCCTTAAGTGGCCCGTTGATTAATGGTGGGCGTGCAGCAGATATCGTCGCGCCCAACGAAATATCGCGATGGCGCGCGGTGACGTCGGGACACTCGCCCAACATTACCGCACGTCGTTTTACGTATGGACATGCTAGGCCCGCCCCCGCACGCCAACGGGAAAATTCTGCCCTATTTTATCTAAAAATTAGTTGTGAGAAGTCAATAAGGATATTTCCTTCTCAAATGGCAGAACTGTAAAAGAGTAAACTGGTATTTTCTGCATTGCATAGAACCTTCATAAGATTTTCTAAACAGCATTGATTGTCTCTCTGGAAAGGGGATTTCTAAACACTTTGACCTCTAAACCATCTTAATTCAAGCTGCTGTATTAATATTACTAGCTGGTAGGATGACAGCTTGTGTGTCCCCTTATCTATGCAAGTGCTTATGAAAGGCCAGGATATGACCCTCAGTGTGATGTAAACTAAAAAGCTGACCTCAGGTGGAGTGACGCACAAGGGAGATGGTAACTGCCCTGATGTTTTGAGTACCTGTCTTGTATCCATTGGTCAGAATCGTTTGAATAGGTGATTTACACTGGTTAAGTTACCAGCCCCCCAAAAAGAGTATATACAAATTGGTCGTATACTGGTGATGTCTTGGTGAGAGATACTGGAAAGATTGCAATACTCATCAGTAGCTGCCTTCTTAAGATGAATGAGGAGGAGGAGGATGATGGCATCAACACAATCTGTGCTAATTGTTTGTCCGCTGTCCTAGGTCAGTAATCTATTCTCAATTGTTACAAGTCATATACATTTTCTGTCTAATTAGTTAACGTATCATATCTAAACTGTTGTTTCTTAAACTATCTTAAAATTATTTATGACTAGTCGACTGCCTATTTAGGCATCTGTGGTCCTGAACCCCAAAATTTTACAGTGTGGCTCAGGTAATAATCCTGAGGTTACCACATTTGAGATCCTTTTTTTAAAAAAATTTAGCTCCTAACTCCTGATACTTCCTCAACAAAACCTCTTCCATTTTCTTCCCTATATCATTGGTTCTGACAAGGACCACAACAACTGAATCTCCCCCCTCCCTTTCCAATTTCCTTTACAGCCATATTGAGATGTCCCTTACCCTGGCATTAGACAGGTAGTGCATCCTTTGGGACTCCAATTGATTTGGAGGATGCTATCTATTCCCTTAATTATTGAATTCCCCATAACTATTTGAAGAATATAATCATTTTTATGATTTTTAAAGCAATTTTGACTTTGAATAATTACAATAACAACTGCCATGCTTCACTGTTCACTTGAAAGGAATTATACTCTGTACGTGGTGGAGGATCAGCCATTAAAATTGGATGCTGGTGCACACCTTGCCAGAGACACTCACATCTTGTCATAGAGTAAAGGAAGCACTACCTTCCGGAGGACTTGGAAAGACTTTGAAAGGAAAACATGTAGACCTCCAAGAGGGAAGACTGCTGATTGTGGTGACCAAATTAATTATAAATCCAATGGTACCTAATTGAAGTGCATAATATAAGAATATAAAGCGTAAAAGGAGACAAGCTTATTCAGCCCTACCAGGGCCAGGCTTTCCATAAGCCTTGTAATAGTAATTTAAAATAATATAGAATTGAAAAATTGGAGTGTTTCATTAGATTTTTTAATGTGAACATCAAAGATTTTTGGTGATCATGTACCGTGCTTATTCACTGAGAACTGTTTATGGTATACTACCTTGCATCAAGCTACATGTATTAGTTTGTATTGCGTATGTATTTTCTGCAATGCTCCGTATCTCTAATAATTCTTGCCATATTTTTGGTTACTTAAAATTATTGCCCAATCATTTCTATAGCACACTATCAGAAAATTTTGGTCTGCTCCAAGTGAAACATTTATTTTTAATGTATTGGCCTCGACATTAATAACAATCCTCCCCTCCCCCCGTCCCCCACAACCACAATATATGATTTGCACAACCGTTGCCTTTATTGTGCCGGCAGGTTTTGTAGCATCATTATAGTTAATTCAACATAGTTAAATTGGATTTAATTCCACAGCGCAATTGGGAGCATGATTTCAATTTTACAGTTGTTGGAGGGAGTAGGTTTCCCAGGGGTCAGGAAACTGGCAGTGAAAAGGACGTGGGAGCTGCCAACTCAAAGAGATAAGTACCTTTTATAAGCGTCTGTGTGAGCCAGGAGGAGTAGGACTACTTCCCCAGCTCCCTCAAGGAGAATTCGACTTCCTCTCTGATGATTGTGATCAAACCAATTCAGCCTCAAACCCTGATCATTGACTTCCCCCCTGTGCTGGTCTCTCTCATCGTCCCAACCTCTGAATGCCAACCACCCCCCTTCCGATGACCATGGGCCATCCCTTGGGGTCCCTGATTCCTGCTTCCTACCCATGACAGCTGACTGAAATTTAGAAAGTGAGGGGGAGGAAACAAATGATAGTAAGGTTCTGCTTTTAAATTTGGCAGGACCTGTGCATTCTCAGCCTTACCCAGTTCTTCACCCATTTTCAACCTCCTCCGTACCCTCCTCTCATCCAGGTAAATATTGGGTCTACTGTTTCACTAAAACAAACAGCTCAGCCTCACTGAAATGCATCTCTAGTGGACCATTTTCATTACTATTTCCATCCTTACCCATCACCGTGCTGTAATATATAACATTTGACAGTTTAAAAAAATGGATCACAATAGTCATTGTTTGTCATCTATGTTTTAATATTACATAGATGTCAAAAAGCTTTATACTCTAAATACCTGCCCAATGAACAACCATTTCCCTCCCAATTGCTCCCAATGCCTATCTATTTCAATATAGTCATCAGTTTAGCTGTTTCCTTTGTGATTTTTCCTAATTGTCAAAACTTCATTATTACCAACAGCCCCTTGAAATAACTCTACTGTCTTCTTAAAATATACAAACTCATTGCTTGTCCCTTTCCTTTGACAAGAATACATGGTCAAACTTTCTCTGAGAAATTAAATTATATTTCATTTCAGTAGAAAGTAAAGCCCTATTTCAGATCACAAGCTTATTTTTCAATCTATATTTCTCATCAGCTGTAAAACTATGATCTAGATTCTCCTGTATGCTATAAAGTTTTTTTTTTAAAAAGCAAATACAGCATTTTTGCACTCTTGATAAAGTACTACTTCCAATTATAACATCTTCTGCCCGTTCCCTCATGAGCATGGAAAACACTGAGGAGAACAATTCCCATTGAAAATGTTTACAGGCCAAGTTCTCATAACCTGTCTTTCTCTGAGACCAATGTTTGAATATTTAAGTAAAGTAATGCCTTGAATTGCTATAGTTAGTTGCTACTTTGCTTAGTATCATTGAAGGTGTAAATTGAGATCAACTTCTGTGCACTATACAGATATCCATTTCCAATGCAAATCTGATGCGGTGTTAAATAAAATTTTTACCAAGGATGATGTGACATATGCAATGATCAAGTTCACCAGAGATGCTGATGAATATCCAGCAACTTTTCAACACTGTTACTAGGTATCTGTGTGGTCAATATAACAAATTGTATGTACTTTGAAAACTGCGGCCTAAGGCGCATATATATTACATGGAATATTTCTGTGTAAGTACATACATTGGCTGCAATATAAAGTCAAAAAAAAATAAAATTAGCACCAATCCTTACATGTGTATATGTATTTTTTTTAATTCATTAATTGGATGTGGGCTTCGCTGGCTAAGCCAGCATTTATTGCCAATCCCTAGTTGCCCTTGAGAAGGTGGCGGTCAGCTGCATTATTGAACCGCTGCAATCGATATGGTGTAGGTACACCCACAATGTTGTTAGAAAGGAGGTTCCAGGATTTTGACCCTGCAGCAGTGAAGGAATAGCAATATATTTCCAAGTCAGGATGGTGAGCGACTTGGAGGGGAACTTCCAGTTGGTGGCATTCCCATCTATCTGCTGCCTTTATCCTTTGAGATGGTAGTAGTCGTGGTTTGGAAGGTGCTGTCCAAGGAGCCTTGGTGAATTCCTACAGTGCATCTTGTAGATGGTACACACTGCTGCCACTGTGCATCGGTGGTGGAGAATGTGAATGTTTGTGGATGGGGTGCCAATCAAGCGGCTGCTTTCTCCTGGATGGTATCAAGATTCTTGAGTGTGGAGGGAGCTGCACTTATCCAGGCAAGTAATGAGTATTCCATCACATGGGAGTCAGGAGGTGAGTAACTCATTGCAGGAATCCTAGGGGAGAATTTTCACCCCGTCAGGCAGGCTGGGCAGGAATGGGCATGCAGCCGATCGCCGCCATTTTACATGGGCAGGCCAGTTAAGGCCGACCCAGTGTGACACGCACCCGGAAGTACTCAGTGCTACCTGTGCAGGTGGGGGGAGGAGGGAGAGTCCGGGCCTGCGCTCTTTCATGCATGCACGTGTAAGAGCTCAGAAATCTCCCTGAGGCACAGAGCTGCCTCAGGGAGATTAATTTCATTCACAAAAATTGAAAGAACGAATAAATAAAATTATTCAGACATGTCCCCTCATGTAACATTGTCACATGAGCTGGGACATGTTTATGAACTTTGTTGAAACATTTTATTGAATTTATAAACCCTTCATGAAACCTCATCCCACCCGTGGATGAGGCTCTGTGAAAAATGCGAAGGCCGCCTGGGCTCTTCGCCTGCCCACCAACCTTAAGTTAAATGGGCAGCCCTGACAATTAGTTCAATTAGATTATTACCGGCCTTAACAGGCCTATGACAGTTCAGCAAGCACGCAGCCGACTCCGGTGCACGCCCGCCAAACTGAAGATCGGAATGACACGCGGTGACGCGGGACGCACGCCCGATGTCACTGCGCGTCATTTTACGCTCGGCATGCAGGACCCGCCCCGCACACCGAACAGAGGATTCTGGCCCTAGTCTTTGACCTGCTCTTGTAGCCACAGTATTTATATGGCTATTCCAGTTCAGTTTCTGGTCAAGGGTAACCCCCAGGATGTTCATAGAGTGGAATTCAGTGATGGTAATGCCATTGAATGTCATGGGGAAATGGTTAGGTTCTCTTTTGTTGGATATGGACATTTCCTGGAACTTGTGTGGCACGAATGTTACTTGCCACTTGTCAGCCCAAGCCTGGATATTGTTCAGCTTTTGCTGCATTTAGACATGGATTGCTTCAGTATCTGAGGAGTTGCGAATGGTGTTGAACATTGTGCAATCATCAGTGAACATCCCCACTTCCGAATATATGGTGGAAGAAAGATCATTGAAGCAGCTGAAGATGGTTGGGCTGAGGACATGACCCTGAGGAACTCCTGCAGTGATGTCCTGGAGCTGAGATGACTGACCTCCAACAACTTTGTTGCAAGGTATGTTTGTGCTAGGTCTGACCCCAACCAGCAGAAAGGTTTCCCACTGATTCCCATTGACTCCAGTTTTGCCAGGACTCCTTGATGTCACACTTAGTCAAATGTGGCCTTGATGTCAAGGGCACTGACTCTCACCTCACCTTGGGAGTTCAGCTCTTTTATCCATGTTTGAACCAAGGTTGTAATGAGGTCAGGAGCTGAGTGGCCCTGGTGGAACCCAAACCGAGCTTCAGTGAGCAGCTTATTGCTACTTGATAGAACTGCTGATGACCCCTTCTACCACGTTACTGATGATCGAGATTAGACTGATGGGGCAGTAACTTACCGGGTTGATTTTGTCCTGCTTTTTTTGTGCAGGGCATATCTACTTCCACATAGCCAGGTAGCTGTAATGGAACAGCATGGCTAGGGTTGCGACAAAATCTGGAGCACAGGTCTTCAGTACTATTGCTGGAATATTGTCAGGGCCCATAGCCTTTTGCACTGTCCTGTGCCTTCAGCCATTTCTTGATATCACATAGAGTGAATCAAATTGGCTGAAGACTGGCATCTGTGATGCTGGGGGCTTCTGGAGGAGGCCAAAATGAATCATCCACTCGGAACTTCTGGCTGAAGATTGTTGCAAATGCTTCAGCCTTATCTTTTGCATTGATGTGCTGGGGTTCCCCCATCATTCAGGTTGGGGATACTTGTGGAGCCTCCTCCTCCAGTGAGTTGTTTAATTTTCCACCACCATTCACGACTGGATGTGGCAGGACTGCAGAGCTGAGATCTGATCCGTTGGTTGTGGGATCGCTTAGCTCTGTCTATCACTTGCTGATTATGCTGTTTGGCACCCAAGTAGTCCTGTGCTGGAGCTTCACCAGGTTGACAACTCATTTTTAGGTATGCCTGGTGCTGCTCCTGGCATGTACTCCTGCACTTTTCATTGAACCATGGTTTATCCCCTGTCTTGACGGTAATGGTAGAGTGGGGGATATGCCGGGCCATAAGGTTACAGATTGTGGTTGATTACAATTCAGCTGCTGCTGATTACCCAAGGTCCTCATGAACAAGTCTTGCATTGCTATATCCGTTTGAAATCTACTCCATTTAGCATGGTGGTAGTGCCACACAACACGATGGAGGGTATCCTCAATGTGAAGGTGGGACTTCATATCCACAAGGACTGTGCAGTGGTCACTCTTACCAATCCTGTGATGGACAGATGCATCTGCAGCAGGCAGGTTGGTGAGGATGAGGTCAAGTATGTTTTTCCCTCTTGTTGGTTCCCTCAACACCTGCTGAAGACTCGGTCTAGCAACTATGCCCTTTGGGACTCAACCAGCTCTATCAGTAGTGGTGCTACCGAGCCACTCTTGGTGAAGGACATTGAAGTCCTCCGCCCAAAGTGCATTCTGTGTCCTTGCCACCCTCAGTGCTTCCTACAAGTGGTGTTCAACATGAAGGAGCACAGTTTCATCTGCTGAGGAAGGGCAGTATGTGGTAATCAGCAGGAGGTTTCCTTACCCATGTTTGACCTGATGTCATGAAACTTCATTGGGTCCAGAGTCAATGTTGAGGACTCCCAGAGCGACTCCCTCCCGAATGTATACCACTGTGCCGCCACCTCTGTTGGGTCTGTTTGCCGGTGGGACATGACATACCCAGGGACGGTGATGGTGGTGTCTGGGACATTATATGTAAGATATGATTCCATGAGGATGACTATGTCAGGCTGTTTGCTTGACTAGTCTGTGAGACAGCTCTCCCAATTTTGGCACTAACCCCCAGATGTTAGTAAGGTGGACTTTGCAGGGTCGACAGAGCTGAGAATGTCATTGTTTCCGGTGCCTAGGTCGATGCCGGATGGGTCTGTCCAGTTTCATTCCTTTTTTGAAACTTTGTAGCGGTTTGATACAACTGAGTGTCTTGCTAGGCCATTTCAGAGGACATTTAAGAGTCAACCACATTGCATTTACTTACAGAGATACCCATGACGAACATAAACTTCCCAATCTTATCACCACAGTTCAGTCTATTCCTATTCATAAGAGCACAATAAATCCCCAGTTAATGCCCACCACCTGAATACAACTAAATACAATTAATATACAATTGACATATGGGACAGCTCTTCCAATTTTCACACAAGTCCCCAGACACAAGTGAGGATGACTTTGCAAGGTCAACTGAGCTAGGTGTACCTTTGTTGTGCTCCAATTTGATGCTTGAGACAATGCTGGAAGGTCTGTCCAGTCTTTTTCTCACTATAATCTGTCATAGCAGTTTGAAACAACTGAGTGGCTTGCTAAGCAATTTCAGATGGCAGCTGAGAGTCAACTGCTCTGGGTCTAGGGTCACAGGGAGGCCAGACCAGCTAAGGATAGAGATTTCCTCCCCAAAAGGACATTAGTTAACCAGGTGGGTTTTTAACACAACCCTGTCGTTACATTGGCCGGGATTTTCCGGCCTCGCCAAGGCAGGACCCACCTCAAGGGATGCAGCAGGCCAGCCAAAAGCCCATTGACTTTTGATGGGACCAGATGATCCGGGTGGCGGGTGGGGCTGGAAAATCCAGCCCATGGTCCCGATTACTGGTACTCGCTTTTTATTCCAGATTTTCTTTTAAATCTAATTAACTGAATTAAATTCCCCAGCTGCCATGGCAGGATTTTAACTCTCTCAATGGAGTCCAGGGCTTAGTAGCATGTCCATTATGCTAGCGTACACATTCAATCACATATTTTATAACTTTACATGTGCAAAGAACTATAGCAGTGCAGAAAACATACTTTCCAGGCTTTCTGAAAAGAGCAATACTAAAAATACTAACAGAAAATATCCTAGAATAAAAACTCTGAGTTTTCAGTGTGAAGAAAATAAATGACAACCTATTGAAAAGTTACAAGTCTTTAATTATCTCCAAAATCAAGTCTGAAACATAAGCAACATGAATTCTGAAAAAATATAATTAATTTTTTTCAAATACTCTGAACACATGTGAATTGGTATTGCTTCTTTAAGTAGGTTTGATCTCATATTGACAGTATAATGAAAATAACATTGAGATGACACACACCAATTTGAAAGAGTGCGTGCGTTGGGATATCTTTGTTGTATATTCCCTTTCTCAATGCATGCTATATTAGTTCTGTTTATGACCTTAATGTGTCACTGTTTCTGCATTGCTGGAGAATGTTAGACACTTCTGAATCCATATTTCGCGGTTATGACTAACTGGCTGATGTGAAAATGCCGCTGACCTGTGCTTGCTTCAAGTTCAGGAATTTCTCATCATTTCACAGTAGGGCAAAATGACTTTTGCAATTACTGTAACTTATGTACGGTTTCGATTAGGTACCTGGATCTGTACTATCTCACCAGCATGGCACCAACTAGAGAGCTCTTATTCTCTGTGACTGGCAAAATCAAACAGTTTAAGATTTTATAGACATAACAGGTGGTCATCTAGCTGGATAAAACAACTTTGGATGGCTTCCTGAATGTCTGTAAATTCCTCATGCGGTGAAGACTGGAAGTCAGCGCTCACTGGAGCCAAACAAGCAGCCAGAGCTGAATGCTTTCCAGCTCCTCATGATAGCAAACCAAGAATCAGCATAAAGTTTATTTCAGCACTTGGACCATTAATACCAGCAACGAAAACAGATTGTAAATCAACCCAAAGTCATTGGAAATAACCGAATAACTGACTGCATTTCTGCACCCAGATCTGTGATAAAATTCTGCTTAACACAGTTTACAAAGCCTGGTTCCAATCACCCCTGCAAGTTAAAAGACAAATTAAAGTCTTACATGCTTGTCAGTGTACAAGTATACCGTCAGTGTGCAAGCTGCAATGTAGGATCTCATGTTGTGCTGCATTGATAGGAAACAAAACTCAGATGTCAAAAGTTATATTTGTGGAAGTTCTGCACTGTGGATTTAACATCTGCAAAGTTATATAAATGTCATACAAAGTGGCATGATTGTTCCAACAAATTATATGTTTTGATCAGTTTGATGGTACATGATGGTGCAAAACCAACAATCATTGACACTGCATGCGACATGGTCAATAGACACCATGAGGATCTGTTGAAGGCAATGTTGAACGGAATGTCACGGTATCACATAGTAAAATTATTGCTGCTGGGATACTGACTGTATACTATGGCTGAATATGTGAAAGGTACATCCAATGAAAGGTTCCTTATACAGTAATACAAGAGCAAAATACTGTGGATGCTGGAATTCTGAAATAAAAACAAAATAATGCTGGAAATACTCAACAGATTAGGCAGCATCTGTGCAGAGAAACATTAGCGGTAGAATCTTCTGCTCTTTCTGGTGGTGAGCTTGGAGATGGGAAGGGCATTTAATTAGGTGGGGAAGTGGCGCACCTAAAACCCGCCACCTTCCCACCTCTGCCAGAATTAAATACTGGGCGGTAAGGCCCATGATAAACCTTCCCAGTCCCCTGCCAAGTGAGGCCCTTAGGTGGCCAATTAATGACCACTTAAGGGTCTCATGTCACCGCTGCTGGTATTAACCCAGCTCCAGGAGGACCTATCGCCATATGGCCTGCATGGCAGCTAAAACCGTGTGGCCAACTTGTCACCTTGTGGGGAGAACCCCTTCGGTCAAAGGCACTCAGTGCCTGATCAAGGAACTGGACACCAGGAAAGGAGGGGAGGACACTGAGAGCCACCCCACTGCCCTTGCTTGCCAACCACAGTGCACTCCTCTCCCGTGACCCCCAATCTGTGAACCCCTCACATTACTTACCTGTGGCCTGGGTCAGCCAGCAATCCTAGGACTCCATTGCCTGTTGTTCTGGCAGCAGTCTTCCCAGTGGCGCTTCTGAGTACAAGAACTACCAGCCTTTGGAGGCGAGACTTCTGCCCTGGGGATCTTGATTCCAGGGAAGGCCCATTGCTGGACTCGCCACTGCCTGATTGGCTTGTGGTTCGGCAGACCTTCCTAGCAGGCGAGACCCCCTATGCCTCAATAAGATTCCACCCAACTTTTCAGGTCGATAACCTTTGATCAGAACAGCCCTGATCTTGTGAAAGATCATCAACCTCAAACGTTAAGTCTGTTTCTCTCCACAGGTGCTGCCTGGCCTGCTGAGGATTTCGCATTTTTTATTTTTATTCCTTTTACAGTTAATGATGCCTAAGTCTGAAACTTGCAATTAAAGAGTTTTGATTTTCCCAGATTAATTAGCTCAAGTATAATATACAGCTGGTTATATGTACAACTAAGTAATTACTTTCGAAGAGCAGTCATGTTGTAATGTAAGCAAACATGGTCCCCAAAATGCAGAATAGGAAGATCCACAAACAGCAATGAGATAAGTGATCAGTTAATCAGTTTGCTTGAAGATTGTTGGTCAGCACACCCCTCCATTGAATAGTACCATGGAATCTTTAATGTCCACCTGAGAAAGATGGACAGGATTTAAATTAACAGTTTTTTTGACAGACAACATCTCAAACAATCCTTCATTAATGCACTGTAATATCAGTATAGACTGTATATTCATGACCTCAAATGGGGCTTTACTCCATGGCCTACTGACTCAGAGGTAGTAGTGTTCCCAATGAACTAAGGTTGCCAGACATCCAGGGCTCTATTATAAATTAAGAACTTTTTAGCAGCTAGGCAAATTTCAAAGAAAAGATCAGGTTGTTTGGATGTGCCTTTTGTGAATCCCAGTAATGGTTAATGTGGGAATTGCTGATAGGAAAATGGAAAAAAAGAGAAATACACAGATTTGCAATGCTTGATGACACCAAGGAATGGATAGATTTAAAGTCAGTCAGGTTATGGCTAGCACAGCATCATGGTTAGAGACACCAAATGAATATATTCTATAGACTTGATTTTCCTGCCTCATCCATCATTTATGCCTCATTTATCATGCTGATTTTTATTTTCCTTGCCTCACCCACCTTACCCTCATCCCGAACTGGAAAGCATATCACATGTACCCATCGGCAGGGAGGTGGAGAGGCAGGGCCTGATAAGCCTTGCTATTTTCCTGCCGTAGATGAGGAAGCGGTTGGAGGTAGATCCTAGGACAGTGCTATTAAGCAACCTGGAAGCAGGCCCAACAGTGAGCTCCACTCCCCATCTTAAAGTCACTCACCTCTCTGATGAAGCCCCATGGTTCATGGAGAGATTTTCCAGAATTATGTTTCAAATATTTTATTTTCCTTATTGCGTGTTCCTTCTCTGTTGATGCAGTGGTTGTCCAACTGTTCCACTTCCAAATGTTGATACTCAGCAGTGGTAGGCTCCATCCAGCTGCTTTAGGTCTCATTAGGAGCCCGTTCTTTATAAATAATAGCCTTTGACTTAGAAAATGGATCAAGGTCACTGCTGAATTGACGTAATGAGCAGAAGTGGGTCTCAAGAAATATTTTGGGCTTAATTGATGAGACTATGGCTGGAATTTGGAATTTATCAACAGTGAAAGCTTGGCACCAGATGTTCATTACACTTACATTTGCCCACAAATTCCTGTGGAGTTTTGAACTGGAGCTGGAGGTGATTAGAAAACCATTCCAGTGCAGTGCTTTTTTTTCATTTGTTCATGGGATGTGGGTGTCACTGGATAGGCTAGGCCAGCATTTATTGCCCATCCCTAATTCAGGAGATCTGGGACCTATGTGAACAGAGCAAGCAATGGTGTGTCTTATTAATCAAACAAATTGAAGAATTGTTAATGAATAGTGCAGGCCAAACCAGGAAGTTTCAGTTAGAATAGAGAATTCAATATCAAATCCGGTACAGAAAACAAATGAATGAAAATTGGAGTAAGACAGAGATTACAGAGACAGAAAGAAAAAGTTAATAAAAATAAGTATTTTTTAGAAGCTGCAATAGTAATTAAAATCTGAAGGAATGAGGCTCAGCACTTGTAAAAATTGATTTTCAGTGCCAGATAGGTAGTTTGGAGGCAATTGAGCTTCCTACCACATATCTGTCCCATCACTAAGGCCATCTATTACCCCCTGCATTGCCCAACTTTATCTTTGCCTCAACTTATCTGCTGCTGAAACCTTCATCCACACCTTTGTTACCTCTAGTCTTGACGATTCTAATGTGTTTCTGGTCTATCTCCCATGTTCTACCCTCCTCAAACCTGAGGTCATTGAAAATTCTGCTGCCTGTGTCCTAATTTGCACCAAGTCATTCATTTCCCCTGTACTCACTGCCCTAAATTGGCTCAGTGTTAGGCACTGCTTCAATTTAAAATTCTCATCCATTTCAAATGCCTCCATGTCCTTGTTCCTCCCTAACTCTGCAATAACCTTCAGCCTTAACGCCTGGAGTTCTCTGTGTTCCACCAGTTTTGACCTCTTAAGCATTCACCATCATTGGCAGCTATTCCTTTAGCTGCCAAGACCCTAAGCTCTGAATTCCCTCCTTAAATCTTCTTGCCTTTCAGTTGTTATATGCCTTTAAGGAATTGCAGCATAACGTCAGTAGAAGGAAGTGTGTCATGTGATCCAATTTTAGTTTCACTTTTGCTTTTGAGCAGATACACACAGACACAGCTCTACTGCTGGTGTCTTCAAGCTTTATGCCTTGGTTTAAATGTTCCCATGTGCCTAGTTTCAATAAATGAACCTACAACATGTTTGCACAATCCCTCATAAGTGATTGGTGCCTTTAACACAACTATTATATTATAACAGACACGGTACTTTCTACCACTCTTTCCTCCATAAAGATGCTCCGTAAAACCTATTTGTTTGGCCTAGTGTTTGGTCATTTGCCCTAAACCTCCTTATGCAGCTTAATATCAAATTTTGTTTGATAATGTTTGCAAACCACTTTGCGATGTTTGAGTACAATAAAAACACTCTATAAATACTAGTTGTGTTATAATTAAGACTTACAATAGCATTAAAATCTTACATGCATTCCAATAGACAAACCCTAACTATTTGCGGCGCATTAAGTGGCTAACTATTATGGAAGTGCAGCAAATTCAAGCTGTTCTGTGTGTTTCAATGCTGACTATTTCAGCCAGATATCAGTGTAGAAAATCTTCAGGAGGGGGCAAGGCAACTGAGATAGCGACTTCCTGATTCCTGCATTTAAGTTTGAATGTGCAGTTGCTATAAGTTGTTGTCCAATTTGCTGTTTAATAATGGTGAGCGCTGATAGGCTCACTGCTATTTTTGGACAAAAATCCAGGCCAACAGATAAAATATCTGTTCTTAAGAGTAAGCATTGGTAAGGTTGTGGGGCAAAGCAACCATGTTAGTAATCAAACTGAGCAATTAAGAATTTTAAAATGTATGGAAAATTTTAAAATTACTTACATGGTCAGAGTGTTCCCCAAGGATTCTAATGGGTCATATGTTGCCAACTGAGCTTGCTGGTCTCAAGAGAACTGGTTTTAACAAAAAAACGTACATTATCTCTCAGTGAGTGGGGCAGTACAGTTTGAGTATGAAGTTCTCTGTGGCTACTGTGTGCCTTTTTATGTCCAGTTTTCTCTGAAATGATGTGTTCCAGAAGAACTCATCAACCTCACTCAATCATAATTAATTGAATGAACACGTTGAATCTCAGGTTAGAACTTGGCTCTGGATGGTTTTCATCAGCTGATGCTACATAGTAAAGAAACACACTTGGGGGGAATTTAATGTTTGAGGCAGGGTTCATGTCCACCAGTGGAAAATAGGTGGGAACCCCGTGCTGATCATCTTCAGGAGGCCTGAATAACAATTAGGCACTTAACTGGGCAGCACCGGGGCCTTCTGGTGAATTGAGCTTGGAGCAGGATGGAAATCCCATCCCCAAGAGCTGCCAGCCAATCAGAGGCCAGTGGCTCTGCAGTATTGGCAGTGCCACCAGAATCGGTGACTGCTGCCAGTACAACACCGGAGTTGATGGAACCCAAGAAAGAGGTGAGTGTGGGAGGCATGGGGGTAACAGGAAAGGAGGGTGGAGGCGAGGTAGGGAGGGTGTCTTTTAATCGAGCACAGAGTGCCTGGGTGTGAAGGACACCCCGCACCAGTAGGTGGCAGGCAAGCCCAACAGTTATTGCTGCACAGTTTAAATTGTGCCTCTCAGCTCGCAGAAATCTGGAGGCCAATTGGAAAATCCCAGGTGGCCTCCATTAATTGGTCTTCAAAGGCCCTTAATTACTTTAATCAGCTACCCATCAGTTGTGTGCCCTGCTGCCCCCAACCTGCCTCCGGGAAAGTGGCCTGGGTTGAGAAGGAGCCGACCCAGAAAGAGAAAACAGTAAAAACTGGGAAAGAGGAATACTGGTCCGAACTGGTCTTGTATACCTTAGAATGGAACACCAGTAAAAACTAGGAAATAAGAGAATTGGTCTGAACTGTTTTTTTTCCACTTTGGGGGGGAAAGCTGCATGAAGGCCTGCAGCGTTAGCCATGCCTGTGAATCACTCTCCACAAATAGCGGCCACCGGTCAAGCAGTGAAAACACTCTCTAACAGACAAAGTGCTTCGAACATCAGTCTCTCAATGATAGCTGGAGGTCTTCAGTGTAATTGATCAAAGCCTTCCCAGCTTGTCAATTTCACTAAAAAAAATTCTTCCCACTACACACTTTCCTCGAGGTGTCAGCTGTGGCTCAGTTCATAGCACCCTTGCCTTTGAATCAGAAGGTTGTGGGTTCATGTCCCACTCCCGGAAACCAAGAACTGTGAATGTACTCGAAAGAGTTACATGCGATCTGTTGATAACTCAAAAGAGTTACACACTTTCCTCAGTGACCCTGACAAGTTGCTGACAGGAGAAGAGGTTTCTTGGCTGCAAAATCCAGGATTCAAGGCTTTACACAACCTGAACAATTATTTTACTTATCCAACAGATCCCAGGGGTTCCCTGCTCACCTACAAAGCCAAACCGAGAAAAGCCAGAAGAGGGCAGGGTCACACTGGGATCCCCACATCAATTGCTGGGGCTTTCCCATCCCACTCTCCACTGAGGAATTCAGGAGAAACTTATTTACCCAAACAGTGACAAGAATTTGGAACATGATACCACATGGAGTAGTTGAGGCAAATAGCATAGCTGCATTTAAGAGTAAGTTAGATAAGAAAATAAGGCATGTTGATAGGGTTTGTTGGAGAGGGATGAAGCAGCTCGAGTGAAGTATAAATGCTGCCATAGACCCATTGATGCTGAATGGCCTGTTTCTGTGCTTTTAACTCATTGTGCCCCAAAGTAGCTTAGAACACTCAATTCTCACATTCCAGTAAATTATTCAAACTTGCGAGCCTTTGGCTTTTCATGCTGATGCTCAATATTTTCTACCTGCTACTCACTTGTCAATATTTACTGACGAAAATGAGCTCAGGACTCGAACTTCCCACACTGCCATAAAGTTGCCCCAGATTGCCGCCGGGCAAAGATTTTCCATGCAGTAGATGGAGAGACTATCTCCCCTCGAACCTCAGTTCAACGTTAAACCAATTTCCTCTTTGTTATTAACATGATTAGTTTCAGAGAAGCTGCAAACCCCCCAAATTCACTCTTTAATCACCTTGAATCTTACAGCTTTGCCTACCTCAGGTTAGTTTCTCTCACTGCTATAATGTAGCAGCTGTTCCTTTTCAATGCAATGGCTGCTATGGTTAGCAATGTTTCTTATTGTCCATATTGGCAGTAACGATGGTTGCTGTGTACAGTCTCTGGTCGCTAACAAATTAGTGTCAATACAATTGTAAGATTTCATAGTAGCTGAAGATTGTGTGACCTTGTGGCCTCAATTACACCTTTGTGCAACAGTGAAGCAGTTTGGTATGTTTTACTATGTTAAAAGTACTACATAAACATACAATTTTTTGGTTGTAAAATAATCTAGGATTTACCAATTCTTTTCTAGAGTAATATCTTCCAATAAATACACAGGTCCTATTGTTTTAGAGTATATTTATAAGCACAATGAATGCTGGAGAGGATTCATGCAAACTGTCTGTAGTATAAAGGGTTAACAGATGAGATATGTTAATGCACGACTTCGATGATGATATACCACTGACACTAGTCAGTCATGTGTTAGAGGTTGGAATCATGACTAAGAGCTTCGTGCCTACTCTGTAACCTGTTTAGAAGTAGTTCTAACGAACAAATGTTAAGCAGGTACCAGAGTATGTCTACTGTGTGTCAAAGAACCAAGTCCCATACCTAATGTCCAAGACAGAAGGACCCATCTCAGAACACTATCAACACATCATAAGGTCAGAAATGGGAATGTTTGTTGATGATTGCACTAAGTTCAGCATCATTCGCAACTCCTCAAATACTGAAGCAGTCCATGTCCAAATGCAGCAAGATTATATCCAGGCTTGGGCTGCCAAGTGGCAAGTAACATTCATGCCAAATAAGTGCCAGGCGCTGACCATCTCCAACAAGACAGAATCCAACCATTGCCCCTTGACATTCAATGGCATTACCATCGCTGAATCCCCCACTATCAACATCCTGGGCATTACCATTGACCAGAAACGGAACTAGACTAGTCATATAAATACTGTGGCTACAAGAGCAGGTCAGAGGCTAGGAATCCTGTGGCAAGTAATTCACCTCCTGACTTCCCAAAGCCTGTCCATCATCTACAATCCACAAGTGTGGAGTGCGATGGAATACTCTTCACTTGCCTGGATGAGTGCAGCTCCAGCAACACTCAAGAAGCTTGGCACCACCCAGGACAAAGCTGCCCACTTGATTGACACCACATCCACAAACATTCACTCCCTCCATCACCGAGGCACAGTAGGAGCAGTGTATACCATCTACAAGATGCACCGCGCAGAAACTCACCAAGGCTCCTTAGGCAGCACCTTCCAAACCCACGACCACTACCATCTAGAAGGACAAGGGCAGCAGATAGATGGGAACACCACCACCTGGAAGTTCCCCTCTAAGCCACTCACCATCCTGACTTGGAAATATATCGCTGTCCCTTCACTGTCGCTGAGTCAAAATCCTGAAACTCCCTTCCTAATAGCACTCTGGCTGTACCTACACCACATGGACTACAGCAGTTCAAGAAGGCAGCTCACCACCACCAAGTGCAATTAAGGTTGGGCAATATACGCTGGCCTAGCTAGCAATGCCCTCATGAATGAATGAAAAAAACATGATGAGTAATGTCCATTCATCAGCTTTTATTGACAAAATTGCAGCCTGTGTCCTTCTGCGGTATTTGTTTTTGCATGTTGAATTATCAGCTAACTTGGGGTGGTGTCAGCTTTTTGAAGATTTTTGGTCAGCTTTTGATATTTTCTAGACTAGCATGGAGTAGTTTGGAGAGTGAACAGTCTCTGTTGGTAATACTGTCTCTGTCTGTGATGCTGTCTCTGTCTATGTCTCTGTCTCTGTCTATGACACTGTCTCTGTCTCTGTCTATGACACTGTCTCTGTCAGAGTTGTTACCTCTGTTGGTAATGCTGTCTCTGTTGGTGATGCTGTCTCTGTCAGAAATATTACCTCTGTTGGTGATGTTGACCCTGTTGCTGATGCTGTCTCTGTTGGCGATGCTGTCTCTGTTGATGATGCTGTCTCTGCCTGTGATGCTGTCTCTGTTGGTGATGCTGACCCTGTCGATGATGCTGTCTCTGTCTATGACACTGTCTCTGTTGATGGTGCTGTCTCTGCTGGTGATGCTGTCTCTGTTGATGATGCTGTCTCTGCCTGTGATGCTGTCTCTGTTGGTGATGCTGTCTCTGTCGATGATGCTGCCTCTGTCTGTGATGCTGTCTCTGTTGGTGATGCTGTCTCTGTTGGTGATGCTGTCTCTGTTGATGATGCTATCTCTGCCTGTGATGCTGTCTCTGTTGGTGATGCTGACTCTGTTGGTGATGCTGTCTCTTTCTGTAATGCTGTCTCTGTCTATAACACTCTGTCAGAAATGTTACCTCTGTTGATGATGCTGTCTCTGTTGGTGATGCTGACTCTGTCGATGATGCTGTCTCTGTCGATGATGCTGTCTCTGTCTGTGATGCTGTCTCTGTTGGTGATGCTGTCTCTGTCGATGATGCTGTCTCTGTCTGTGACACTGTCTCTGTCAGGAATGTTATCTCTGTTGATGATGCTGGCTCTGTCTGTGATACTGTCTCTGTTGGTGATGCTGTCTCTGTCGATGATGCTGTCTCTGTCTGTGATGCTGTCTCTGTTGATGATGCTGAATCTGTTGATGATGCTGTCTCTGTCTGTGACACTGTCTCTGTCAGGAATGTTATCGCTGTTGATGATGCTGTCTTTGTCTGTGATACTGTCTCTGTCGATGATGCTGTCTCTGTTGATGATGTTGTCTCTGTTGATGATGCTGTCTCTGTCTATGACACTCTCTCTGTCAGAAATGTTACCTCTGTTGATGATGCTGTTTCTGTCTGTGATGCTGTCTCTGTCCGTGACACTGACTCTGTTGATGATGCTGTCTCTGTCGATGAAGCTGTGTCTGTCTGTGATGCTGTCTCTGTCCGTGACACTGTCTCTGTTGATGATGCTGTCTCTGTCGATGAAGCTGTCTCTGTCTGTGATGCTGTCTCTGTGAAAGATGTTACCTCTGTTGGTGATGCTGTCCCTGTCTGTGAAACTGTCTCTGTTGGTGATGCTGTCTCTGTCAATGATGCTGTCTCTGCCTATGACACTCTCTCTATCAGAAATGTTACCTCTGTTGGTGATGCTGTTTCTGTCTGTGATGCTGTCTCTGTCCGTGACACTGTCTCTGTTGATGATGCTGTCTCTGTCGATGAAGCTGTCTCTGTCTGTGATGCTGTCTCTATTGATGATGCTGTCTCTGTTCGTGATGCTGTCTCTGTTGGTGATGCTGTCTCTGTTGATGATGCTGTCTCTGTTGATGATGCTGTCTCTGTCTATGACACTCTCTCTGTCAGAAATGTTACCTCTGTTGATGATGCTGTTTCTGTCTGTGTTGCTGTCTCTGTCCGTGACACTGTCTCTGTTGATGATGCTGTCTCTGTCGATGAAGCTGTGTCTGTCTGTGATGCTGTCTTTGTCCGTGACACTGTCTCTGTTGATGATGCTGTCTCTGTTGATGAAGCTGTCTCTGTCTGTGATGCTGTCTCTGTGAAAGATGTTACCTCTGTTGGTGATGCTGTCCCTGTCTGTGAAACTGTCTCTGTTGGTGATGCTGTCTCTGTCAATGATGCTGTCTCTGCCTATGACACTCTCTCTGTCAGAAATGTTACCTCTGTTGATGATGCTGTTTCTGTCTGTGATGCTGTCTCTGTCCGTGACACTGTCTCTGTTGATGATGCTGTCTCTGTCGATGAAGCTGTCTCTGTCTGTGATGCTGTCTCTATTGATGATGCTGTCTCTGTTCGTGATGCTGTCTCTGTTGGTGATGCTGACTCTGTTGGTGATGCTGTCTCTGTCTGTGATGTTGTCTCTATTGATGATGCTGTCTCTGTTCGTGATGCTGTCTCTGTTGGTGATGCTGACTCTGTTGGTGATGCTGTATCCATTGGTAATGCTGTCTCTGCTGATGACACTGTCTCTGTTGATGATGCTGTCCCTGTTGATGATGCTGTCTCTGTTGGTGATGCTGTCTCTGTCGATGATGCTGTCTCGGTCTGTAATGCTGTCTCTGTCTGTGATGCTGTCTCTGTCAGAAATGTTACCTCTGCCGATGATGCTGTCTCTGTCGATGATGCTGTCTCTGTCTGTGATGCTGTCTCTGTCAGAAATGTTACCTCTGCTGATTATGCTGTCTCTGTCGATGATGCTGTCTCTGTTGATGATGCTGTCTCGGTCAAAGGCGTTACTTCTGTTGGTGATGCTGTCTCTGTCTGTGATGCTGTCTCTGTTGATGATGCTGTCTCTGTCTGTGACACTGTCTCTGCTGGTAATGCTGTCTCTGTCAATGATGCTGTCTCTGTTGATGATGCTGTCTCGGTCAAAGGCGTTACTTCTGTTGGTGACGCTGTCTCTGTCTGTGGCACTGTGTCTGTTGATGATGTTGTCTCTGTTGATGATGCTGCCTCTGTCAAAGATGTTACCTCTGTTGGTGATGTTGTCTCTGTCTGTGAAACTGTCTCTGTCAATGATGCTGTCTCTGTCGGTGAGGCTGTCTCTATCTGTCATTCTGCCCCTGTTGGTTATGCTGCTCCTGTTGGTCATACTATCTGCATTGATGATGCTGTATCTATTGGTAATGCTGTCTCTGTCGGTAATGTTGTCTCTGTTGATGATGCTGTCTCTGTTGGTGATGCTGTATATATTGGTAATGCTGTCTCTGTCGGTAATGCTGTCTCTGTTGATGATGCTGTCTCTGTTGGTGATGCTGTCTCTGTTGGTGATGCCGTATATATTGGTAATGCTGTCTCTGTTGATGATGCTGTCTCTGTTGGTGATGCTGTATATATTGGTAATGCTGTCTCTGTCGGTAATGCTGTCTCTGTTGATGATGCTGTCTCTGTTGGTGATGCTGTCTCTGTTGGTGATGCTGTATATATTGGTAATGCTGTCTCTGTTGATGATCCTTTCTCTGTTGGTGATGCTGTATATATTGGTAATGCTGTCTCTGTTGGTGACCCTGTCTCTGCCTGTAATGCTGTCTCTGTTGGTGACCCTGTCTCTGTCTGTAATGCTGTCTCTGTTGGTGATGCTGTCTCTGTTGGTGATGCTGTATATATTGGTAATGCTGTCTCTGTTGGTGACCCTGTCTCTGTCTGTAATGCTGTCTCTGTTGGTGACCCTGTCTCTGTCTGTGATGCTGTCTCTGTTGGTGATGCTGTCTCTGTCTGTGATGCTGTCTCTGTCTGTGATGCTGTCTATGTTGTTAATTCTGGAATCCATTATTAAGGAGGTAGTAGCAGGACAATTAGAAAATCACAATCAAGCAGAATCAGCATGGTTTTATGAAATTGTGTTTGACAAATTTTTAGAGATCTTTGAGAATGTAACAAACAGGGTGGATAAAGGGACACAGTCACACGAGGCGACAAGTTTAAATAAATTTATAAATTTTTATTTAATAATTTCAGAAGCACGGAGCTGGCTCAGGGAGATTGAAACGCTCATTCGCGCGCATGTGTGAAAAAGCGCTGGCCCCGACTCTTTTTCCTTCCCCCATCCGCACAGGTAGCGCTGAGCGCTACGGGTCCCGTCTTAATTGGCCCACCTGCGTAAAATGGCAGCGTGGAGTCGATCACAGGCGGCAATCAGCTCTGTGACCACCCCCCAGCCCCGCTCTTGCCGAGCCCGCCCGCCACCTGAAAAATTCTAGCCCATGAATCACAAAACGTTAGCATGCAGGTACAGCAAGTAATTAGAAAGGCAGATGGAATATTGGCCTTTATTGCAAGGGAGGATGGAGTATAAAAATAGAGAAGTCTTGTAACAACTGTGAGACCACACCTAGAGTGCTGCATACCATTTCAGTCTCCTTATTTAAGGAGGGATATGTTTGCATAGGAGGCAGTACAGTGAAGATTCACTAGGTTGATTCCTGGAATGAAGGGGTTGTCTTATGAGGAAAGGTTGGGCCTTCATCATTGAAGTTTAAAAGAATGAGAAGTGATCTTATTGAAACATGTAAGAATCTGAGGGGGCTTGACAGGGTTGATGCTGAGATAATGTTTCCCTTCATGGGGGAATCCAGAACTTGAAATAAGGAAACTTCCAGTTAAGTCAGAGGTGAGGAGCAATCTCTTCTCTCAGGGGATTGTTAACCTTTGGGATTCACTATGCCAAAGAGCAGCCAAGGCTGGGTCATTAAATACATGTTGGAGTTAGACAGATGTTTGATCTACATGGGAGTCAAAGGTTAACGGGGCAGGCAGGAGGATGGAGTTAAAGCCACAATCAGGGCAGCTACTCACTGAAGTTTCCTACATTCTCCACTGTGAGTTTGAGGGGGAAATTCTATCTTCCCCTAGTATCAACATCAAGCAATCCCAATCAGGTCCAGAAGAACATGGATGAAGATATCCCCTTTAATTTCTTAGTTGTGCCTTGCAAAGAGGACTGATGTGAATATTTCCATTTGTCACACCAACCTTCTGAGTAACTGTGTAAAGTTATTAAACCATAATTTGCCTTCAAAATAATGGCAAGGCTAATGGTACTCACTACTATTTATGCACAAATGGTAGAGCAACTTTCGGCAAAGAGAAGATGAACAGTTAGACTCAAACCTCCAAATTGTGCCGCACAACCATTATCTTCATGGATATGGCATCTTGCTCCCAAACTCTCCGTTAATCTGCATTGAATGGTTTGAAGTTTTTGCATTTGCGCAGTAGATGTAAACTAAACTTACCACAAAAAGTTACAACATGTCCATTTGAGTCAAAATACCCCTTTAACAATGTGGTAAGTATTGCTGAAAAAAGAAACATGTCAAAGCTTTTCATCTTGCACTCATCAGGACACTTCGGATACCAAATGTAAAGAGAACAACAAATTATACTGTATGAGAAGGGAGTGCTGACAAGTGGATGCTGAGGCATTGCCATGGAGAATGCACCAATTGATGGTTACTGAGTTAACTGCCAAGCATTGTTTGAAATTTAAATCAGGCAGCTTGACCCTGATTGGTCAAGGCATTGCCCTAAGGAATGAGTCAGCGAATGGTTGCCACTAATTTTGTTTAGCTGAACCAAGCACAATGTGTGTACATGTTCTTTCTGTCTGCAAAGAACAGGGCCCTGTGTATTAATATATGTAGCTTCCAGTACATGCAAATGTGCCACACTGCGAACCTGACTGACAATCCTAAATTGGTTGTCAGTGTAGTTCTTAGCCCACTGAGGATTATTTAGCACATGTTGCCTAATTGAATAACCACTTCTAATGTTGGGCACTGTGTTGATTTTTGAAAGCACAGGCTGGCTGGGTACAGTCTGTAACTTGCCTGTTGCAAACAGCGGTTGGGGCATGCTGTTTTCTACAATCCGCCAGTCTTTGGGATATACCGCCTACATACCTAGCATCACAATGATATCGAAATTCATATACCACATGACTCATGTGTGATAGATAAAATTTCTTTTTGGCTTGATGGCAGCACCCTGTTAGTGGTGAATGCCTTGACCAATCAGGGTCAAGCTGCCTGGATTAAATTTCAAACAATGCTTGCCAGTTGACTGTCAGTAACCATCAATTGGTGCATTCCCCATGGCAATGCCTCAGCGTCCACTTGTCAACCAATCAGTGCTCTCTTCTCATACAGTATAAATTGTTGTTTCCTTTACATTTGGTATTCTTGCGAAGTGTCCTGACGAGTGCATGACAAAAAGTTCTGCGCTACCAAATGAGTAAATGTGCTGTGTTAATTACTGCCAATTAACTGCTCTATAAATAACAATAATGATTACAAGAATTGAGTCTCTTTCCTTCAGGTGTTCATTGTTATTGGAGATTTTAAATGTAAAATCGTAATTATTACATTTATCCTTTACTTCTCCTTTCTGTCTCTCTATTTTTATCTTAATCCAATCTTTCTTTCCCTCTTTTGTTTCTATTCTTGCACCAGCACCATTCCCTTTGGCCCTTTAAGATGAACTCTCCTGTGATTTAATCTCTCCTGTCTTCCACCCTGTCACAGACCTTCCTTTTGTCCCTTTTCCCACTCATCCCTTGTTCAAAACCCATTGCTTTTCTAAATTTTCCCGGTTTTGATGAAAGGTCATCGACCTACAAAGTTAACTCTGTTTCTCTATCCACAGATACTGTCAGACCTGCCAGGTATTTCCAGCATTTTCCACAATAACATTGTTTTGGTGAGAGCTTGCTCTGCAATATTGGTTTCCACATTTCCTACATTGTAACAGTCACGACATTTCAAAGGTTCTTCATTGCCTGTAAAATGCTTTGGGATATCCTGAGCTCATGAAAGGTGCTATGGAAACACACATCTTTCTTTTTATAATCACGGAATCATCACATCCGACCCTCATCTTATTTTCATATGATGCTTTAGCATATGCACTCTACAGTAGTAGGTCCCGGAAATTCTCATCAAGAACTGGTTTGTCACAGAGCCAATTTTAGTGACCCACCTGCCATTCTGGATGTGGATCAACACGATCGCACTGTAAAAATGTAAAAGGGTCTTGTAATTTGCTCAATTGAATCATTATTTTAAGAGTAATGCATTTACCATGGAAAGGTCAAAGGCAGAAATGTGTGATAATTTACCAAACTGAGACAGTGAAATTGGAACAGAAAATGAAATTGAGTATTTTGATAGCTAGCAATAAATAGAAGCTGATGCTGTCATTCCTTTGCTAATGATGCCACCTAGTGGTGCTGCAGAAAATACAATTAACTGTACTTAATATATCATTTTCGGAAAGGTCGATTTGCTTTAGTATTAGTGTAACACAGATCCTTCCATTTAGCTTTTGCAGTATGTTCAATGTGAAGACAGGTAAACAAATCTACTGATAACCATGTTGGGGCTGAGATATGGGTGAGGCAAGCAACCAAACTATTATTGAATTACATCGGTACAGTACAAGATATAGTGCAGTGGTACATTTTGAGTGGGCAAGATTTTCCGTATTTTATGTTCAATTTCACTTTGTAACAATACTGTGCTAAATAGGTATAGAAAAGACAGTGGAACAGAAATTGTTCACATCAATTTTAAAGTGGCAAGTATGGTCAGAGACTGATTTCTGCATCAGAAAACGGAAACTTAATGCCCACGTGAAATTGGTCCTCAGGCCCTATCTAAATAATGACAGCGAGCTGCTGACGCTTGCCTTGCCTACACAGGTAGCTCGTCCAGCTGAGGAAGTGAATTTTGGGGCACCTGCTTCTCTGGCAGCGGCCCTTAACTGAGTTCTGGGAAGTGTAGGATATAGGCAGAGGAAGCAGAACAGCAGGTGGGGTCGATCATGGACAGCAGAAGTACTGTGGATCTGGGACTTGTACAGATGTTGAACGCAGTTCCATATGAATTTTAAAAAAAATGAAACCTGTCATTTTGGCGATAGCCACGTGTGTTGACAGCATCCATTTCCATAACACCTAAGCGGAGCTTGTTTGAACGCCTGCCCTGATCAGGGTGGATACGTTTCCCTGAGGAGTCCTAACAGAATCACAGAATGCACAAGGAGGCCATTCGGCCCATCGTGTCTGCGCCGGCTGTTTTGAGTGAAAAGCAAAATACTGTGGTTGCTGGAGATCTGAAATAAAGACAGAAAGTGCTGGGAAAAATTCAGAATGTCTGGCAGCACCTATGAGGAGACAAACAGAGTTAACGTCATATTGGACTCAAAACATTATCTGTTTTAAGTGGCTGTTCCGAACTGCTGAAAAATTACCTGACCTCAGTTTATGGTCAGACGTTTCTCAAGCATCCTTCGGGATCAGGAAGTTGGCTCCTTTTCTACCTCTATCTTATTTCCCAGAGGCATTGCACCAATATTATTGACCAGAGGAAGGTAATCATAAATAGGTTTCGTTCTTCAAAAAACCCAAAATTGTACTAAAATGATGAAAGCATAATATTGATGCAGAACTTTCTACCAAGCCAGTGCATCACGTAGTGAATATGTGCTTTTTCAAAGTAAACTAAACTCATTAACTTTAATTGATATAGTGGATTTAATGAAGAACAACTTCCCAAAGTACTTCATGGAAGCATAATCAGTGAGACTAAATGAGACACCAGGAGCGTGACTAAACATTTGGCCAAAGTGGTGGGTTTTAATGAGGATCTGACAGGAGAGGAAGGAGGTGGAGAGGCAGAGAAATTTAGGGCTGGATTTTCGTCAAGGAAATGGATATTGGGAGTCAGGAATTTTCCCGACCCCGCAATTCCATCTCCATCTGGGAGGTGCCCATCTGCCTCATTTTTGTGTCGGAAAGAGGAGCATGAGAAGGAAATGGATTTGGCGCATCCAAAGGCAGGCCGGAGGTGGCAACAGAGGCAGGCAGATGGCGAGGCTGGCAGGCTAGAAGGCCCACCTCCATTTATTGGGACATCGGCCCAGTTGTAATCATGGCTGTTAGGCTATCAAACCCTCACCCCTCAGCCCCCTCACCCTCTTCATGCATGTCATGGCCCCATACCCCCCACACTCTCTTCCTGCCCCTCATATCCCCTCCATACACCATGCCCCCTCCACTTCCTATGCCCCTTCCCTACTTCTTCCATTTCCCCATGCCCCTTTCATGCCCCCTCCATGCATCCTCCATACCCATTCTTCCTCAGCCACAGGAAATAAAAACTGAAAGCAAGCTAATTTGATAAAACACATAAACTAAGAACTCATCATAATTTATATATTGTGTATTGCATAATTTATCATGCTACAATCAGTGTTTAATTAATAGATCCACGTTGATACAGCTAAAATTAAATTAAGAGGTATATTTGGCTCCTATTTCTTCATTAAATTAAAACCTGAGATATATAGTTAATAAAAATCATTTAAGTTTACTTAGGGATAAAGTAATGTAAGCACAAGGAAAGTTGAATGATCTGTAGCTGGTGAGTGTTTATTTCAGTTTTAAGATTATTTCTTTTAATTTATGTATTTTTTGAAATACATATCATCCCAGACCAAGGCATGAATTACAATGCGAGTAGTGGCGTTACCGTTTATATCCTGTCCCATTCATTTTTAACAACAGTGCTATCAAGAAGCACTTGCTTAACAATAACCAGCTCACTGACGCTCAGTTTGAGTTCAGCCAGGGCCACTCAGCTCCTGATCTCATTACAGCCTTGGTTCAAACATGGACAAAAGAGCTGAACTCCTGAGGTGAAGTGAGAGTGACTGCTCTTGACATCAAGGCCGCATTTGAGCGAGCTTTTTTTTTTGTTTGTGGGATGTGGGCATCGCTGGCTAGGCCAGCATTTATTAATAGTCTAAAATAAGGTATGGCAGAGCATCTCAGCCTTGTGGAATGCACATCCTGTTCCAGGTGGAAACTCCAGGATGTTTTTTCATATCCTGGACAACCAGTTATTTCCTGCTTTCTATATCTATCTTAGGAGGGTGAAGACTCAGAGTCAACCCAAATTTCAATCTACAGCGTGAAGTGGCTTGGGGTGTTTTACGATGTTAAAAGAACTACATGACTTGGCCAAAACCCCCAGACCCATGAGTGGCAGCACCTACCCAGAACCCCCAGACTTGAATTCTGAATATTCAGTTCAGTTTTGCCTGCTGTGGTCTGATTTAACTAGAATTATAATAATTCCTCACTACAGTTTTAAGTTCTAACTTTCAAGAAGTTTTTGTTAAATTTAACTTCGGTACGTCTGAATTAACTGAATTCGTAATAATTCTTTGTTATACTTTTTAACCTCTCCATGACTTTTCAGTGCATTTTAATTAGACCCTAATAAGGCCAAATTGGCTGAATTCAAAAATTCTTCATTATAACTTTTTAACTTCTCCAGGACTTTTAATGCATGCTAACTCGGTTAAGCAAATGTGTTAATATTGAATCATTATTGATCCAACTCTTTGTGTTCTTATGTGGGTCTGGAATCACCTGTACACCAGAGCAGGTAAGGATGGCAGATTTCCTTCCCTAAAGGACATTAGCGAACCAGGTGGGTTTTTTACGACAATCAACAATGGTTTCATGGTCATCATTAGACTTTTAATTCCAGATATTTATTGAATTCAACTTCCACCACCTGCTGTGGTGGGATTCAAACCTGGGTCCCCAGAGCATTACCCTGGGTCTCTCAATTACCAGTTCGGTGACAATACCACTATGCCACCAGATTCCAATGAGAATAGCATCAAGGAGCCCTAGCAAACCTGAAGTCAATGGGAATCAGGGGAAACTCTCTCCGCTGGTTGGAGTCATACCTAGCACAATGGAAGATGGTTGTGGTTGTTGGAGGTCAATCATCTCAGTTCCAGGACATCATTGCAGGAGTTCCTCACTTGATTGGCACCACATCCACAAACATTCACTCGCTCTACCACAGACGTATAGTAGCAGCTGTGTACCAGTTACAAGATGCACTGCAGGAATTCACCAAGGCTTCTTCGACAGCACCTTCCAAACCCACAATCATTACCATCTAAAAGGACAAGGGCTGCAGGTAGATGGAAACACCACCACCTGGAAGTTCCCCTCCAAGTCACTCACCAACCTCACTTGGAAATATATCGCCGTTCATTCACCGTCGCTGGGTCAAAATCCTGGAACTCTCTTCCTAACAGCACTGTGGATGTACCTACACCACATGGACTGCAGCGGTTCAAGAAGGCAGCTCACCACCACCTTCTCAAGGGCAACTAGGGATGGGCAATATATGCTGGCCCAGCCAGCAAAGCCCAAATTCTATGAATGAATGTTTTTTTAAAAATTACAGTTCCATCACTGTCGCCAGGACAAAATTCTGTGACTCCCTCCCTAACAGCACTGTGGTTGTACCTACACCAGGTGTACTTCAAAGGCTCAAGAAGGCAGCTCACCACCACCTTCTCAAGGGCAATTAGGGATAGGCAATAAATGCGGACCTAGCCAGCGACGCCCACACCCCATGAATGAACAACAAAATACTAGATCAAGGCCAAAAGCACAGCTCGGCCCCAACTTTGGGCCACCCTTGTGGTAAATTGCCTCTTTGGCCTAGCTATCTTGCTAGCTGGGGACATTAATGTTAATCCCAGGTCAATTGAAATTACATGCAGAGGCATTAAATGATGAGGCCGCAAAGTCTTGTGGACTCTGTAGTTATGCTGTGAAACAAACTGTATTGTGTGCTCCAGTTGCTCGAGGTGGTATCATAACAGTTGTTCTGGAACATTGGATGAACCATTATCACATCATATTGCCTACAAAGATGTTGTACGACTATGTGATGCTTGTGATAGTTTGAATACATGGACTGTGGAATTCAACTCAAATACCAGGAATAGATTTGATTACCTATCACCATCGTACAAACCAAATATACCAAGTATACAAGGAAAATTACACCAGTGAAATTAAAATTAACAGAAGATAGGTGTGCGAATGCAAGTCAATCCAAAGCGAAGCAACAGAGGCAGCAGAAAACGCTCATTAAGACTCAATGGACAGGATCAGAAGATCACATGTAACCAGACTTGCCAAGGCCAGCCATTTTCCAATACCAACGAAGACATAAACCAAAACACAGGAAATACCAAAGCTACTCTTCAAAATTGTTCTAAGTTAAACTCTATCAAGATTGCAAATATAAATTATAATGGTATTCGAGGGAATGTAGCTCAATTGGAGTTACTCATCTGCCAACAAAACTTGATGTTATTACAGAAACTGAATCCAAGTGTGATAGAATCATAGAAAGTTTCCAGCACAGAAAGAGGCCACTTGGCTGTGCTGACCGATAAACGAGCCACTCAGCCGGATCCCACTTTCTAACATTTGGTCTGTAGCCTTGCACATTGTGATGCTGGAGGTGCATATCCAGACACCTTTTAAACAAGTTGAGGGTTTCTGCCTCTATTACCCTTTCAGGCAGTGAGTTCCAGACCCCCGCAACCCTCTGGGTGAAAAAAATGTTTTCTCATCTCCCCTCCATTTTTTCTACCAATCTTTTTAAATCTATGCCCCTAGTCACTCACCTCTGCTAAAATAAATAGGCCCTTCCTATCCACTCTATCTAAGCCCCTCACAATTTTGTACATCTCATTCAAATTTCCCCTCAGCCTCCTCTGTTAGAAGGAGAACACCTCCAGCCTATTCAATCTTTCCTCATAGCTGTAATTTTCCCATCCTGGCAACATCTTTGTAAATCTCCTCTGTGCCCTCTCTAAAGCTAACATCATTTCTGTAATGAGGTGACCAGAACTGAACACTATGCTCAAGTTGTGGCCTAACTAATGTTCCATATAGTTCCAGCATAACCTCCGTGCTCTTATATTCCATGCCTCGGCTAATAAATGAAAGGATTCCATATGCCTTCTTAACCATCTTATCAACCTGTTCTGCTGGAATGAAACAGTGATATAAAATTTCCAATGTATGTTTTGAGTTTTTCCATGGCTTGGCCATGAAGTTTAAATTGGTAAAGAAAAGCCATATTCCCAGTGAAACTAGGGAGTGTGAGATGTAATAAAAGTAAAAGTAATTATAAAAAAAATTGTTGCTGCAGAATTCACGAAAGCAGAGGACTGAATTTGGGAGCTGGATAATAAACCATTTGAATTAGCAAGCTAGATGAAGTTCCCGCACCATAATAATGGTAATAAATGTGATAATAAAAGGAAAAATAAATAAAATATGAAACTTTATTACTAAAATGAAATTAGCTTAAAATGTAAAAGATAAGATAAAACAATTAAAGCCTTGAAAGAGAAAAAGACTAATAAAATGGATTATCAAGCGATTTTAATTGTCTGTCAAAATCTGTAAAATTTATCATGTCAAAAACATTGTTAATCTTGTAGCTTGACAGACAAAGATTTTCAAATGATCTATATGCAAAAATCTCATAAGAGAATCATCCTGTTTGAACCATGTCTAGCTCCTAGCACAAAGCCGAAGAATTTAATGTTGCAGTCACTGCTTAAAGTTTTAATCTCATTGGTTAAATATTGATATTTGATTACCTTCTCGTCCCAGACATCTTCCAGTGAGTTATTGTTGTCCTCGTATCTAATTGTGACATTGGCAACAACCACATAATCGCCTTTCCGAAAAATTATGTCAGGTTTAAATAAGGATCCATCATCTGTTCAAATATAAGGTTCTAGGTGAATTGCATAACTATGTTTTAATATTACCTTATAGTCTCATTTAATGCATTACATCTTGTACAAGGGGAACTCGGAGATGAGTGCACACAACCTTGCGCAGCGCTCGCGAGCATCACCTGGAGGACATTCAGGAAGAGGCATCGCATATTTTTAGGGGGCACAGACAAGTCACTCTTTCCCGGCTGGCTTTCAGTGCAGTGCTGGGGCAAGGGCTGAAGTGTGGTTCAGGCAGGGGAGGTTGGGGGGCAAGGCAGTACAGACAGACTGAGAGAAATACTCAAGCACATGCTGGGGGTGGGGGGAGCAGGGATGAAGGAAGCAGTCACACACTTGGAAAACCTTTTCAAAAGTGAGCTTTCTTCCGCAGCTGAGACCGTTCAGCTGCAGCTCCATTGACATGCTTGGAGTCGGGCCTATGAAGCTTTTTGCCCACTCAAGCAATGCAAAAGCATGAAAATACCACCAAATGCTCCAGAACTTTTCACCTCTTGGACGCAGACTGCAAATTAATGTGCGTGTTAGGGGGCAGCTGAACAACCGGCTGACTGGGCAAGTTGTAGAATCCCCTTGTGAAAGGTGGCCATGGCGCAGTCACTGGTGGAGGTGCTCATAGCCCCTTGCAATGTCTTTATTAAGGTTTGGACCAGTATTCAGTATGGTTCAAGCTAACAGTGCAGCCTTGAAGCGCGGGTTAGGAGAATGTCTGCGCCTGAGCTGAGGGCACAGCATGCAGTCCAGTGGGCAAAGCTGCCACCAATTGGTCAAATGGAGTGGGGCGGAGGTGAGTGGAGTTTCGGCCAACAAATGAGCGCACCACACAGTGACCATCCAAGTAGTGGCCAGCACTTTCCTGCATGTGTGAAGGGGCCTCCAGACTTAACCAAGAGAGGTTCTTAGTGCACTCATGCCAACCCACATGTCTCTCTCTTTGATCCTGCAGGAGGAGAACATCAGGATCATGGAGCCTGGTGATCTAGCAGTTTGCTTCATGGCTTACAGGGAGCAGAGAAGAAGAGAGCAGTGGAGGTGCCTGGCTCGGTAAAGGGAGGAGCACCTCCTTCAAGATGAAGGGGCGGCAGGGCCTGCTGCGCATCAGCTGAGATCCACAGAGATCCATCACTCATAGGTGCCTCACAAGACCCAGGGCCCATAGGTGGTGCATGTCATTCCTGCAGATGACGGAAAACCAGTATCACCAAAGACTGCGCATGTCTAGGGAACTGGTCGGCTACATGTGCCACCTGCTGCAGGATTTGGGGTCACGGGGTCATGGAGGGCATCCACTACTAGTGCCATGAAAGTGACTGTGGTGCTCAATTTTTATGCTAATGGCTCCTTCATGGCTGCACAGGTGACCTGTGCGGGATATTGCAAGCCTCCACGCACATGTCTATCCAGTAGGTCATGGATGCCATCTTCACAAAGGCACAGAACTTTGTGCATTTTGCCCAGGATCAGGAAAGCCAGGAATCAAGAGTGCTGGAATTTTCACATCTCAGGTTTCCCACAGGTACAGGGTGCCATCAATTGTACTCACATAGTGCTTAGATCTCCGTGGCAACAAGCAGTCAACTACGTCAAATGCAAGGGCTTCCACTCGCTGAATGTTCAGCCGGCGTGTGACCACCACAAATGCATCATACAGGTCTGTGCATGATTCCCAAGGAGCATCCATAACTCCTACAACCTTAGCAGGTCTCAGATCCCTGACATCTTCCAGAGTCCACAGAGGCTGCAGGGTTGGCTCCTCGGGGACAAGGGCTACCCACAGAGAATGCGGCTAATGACGCCAATGCAGCAGCCTCAGACTGCAGCAGAGCGGTGGGACAACGAGGCTTATGCTGCAACCTGGACTTCGGTGTAGCAAACTATAGACATTTTGAAAATGATGTTCTAGTGCCTCTACAGGTCTGGTGGAACACTGTAATAGTCTCCAGAGGGTGTTGTGCATCATTGTCACTTGCTGCGCGCTCCACAGCCTTGCACTGCAAAAGGGGGAGGACCTGGCTATGGAGGAGATGGAGGATCTGTACGTCTCCTACAATGAGGAAGATGACAAAGGGGATGAGGGTGAGGAGGTCCTTGAAGGCAAGGATGCTGTCAATAAGGCCATTGCGCTGGCCAGACGAGGCAGACATGCTTGGGAGACCCTCATAGCCACAAGATTCGCGGAGGATGATGACAAGATGCAGTGAGGACAGTCCTAACATCCTCACCTTGCATCTGTGAACGTCTGACACCTGCTTGGCTGATGGCAGCGCACATACCCTTAGTGCTCAGGCTCATGTCATGGAGATTCAGTGGAGGCCCTAATAGTCGCTAGATTTCAGGAGAATGATGACAACAAGACGTGATAACACTCCATAGACCTTTGTAAATGTCTAGCTCCTGTCTGGCTGAGGGTAGCTCGCTTGCGCTCTGTGATCAGGGTCATATCGTGGAGACGCAGCCCTGAAACTTTAAATGCACCTGATCCATTATCAGCCTTCAGCACCTGACCCCTTCAGGAGCACAGTGTTACCGGTCACTGCTGAAGAGATGGGTGCCAGCCCCACCTCAAAGGTGCTGAGAGCACACAGAGAGAATGACGGAACTCTGTGACACCTGCCCACAACATTCTGGCAGTAATGACAAGCACCATCGAGGTGCAGGCATCACTGATGTGTCCAGGGAGTGTGAAGCTGGACCATCACTTTGGTCTGAAGTTTACACACTGCACAGGGAAGAGGCCCTGGACTGAGACACCTGCCTTTAACTTGTGCAGGAACCAGGGTTTCACATCTGAGTGACACGAATACTGTTCATCATAACAAGGAGAAATAGGCAAGGAGACATTCTTGGGAGTTTATTGACAACAGTGAACATTAAGTACAAGTGATTAACACCCATGCCCAAGCTGTGCAACTACACCTTCTTAACTTTCCTAACACTGCCACAACATCTTGGTGCTCCTCTGACATCCACAGCAGAGACAGAGGCAGCCTGCTGACTGCTACGCTCTGTCTGTGATGACCTTGGTGGGCGTCTTCTAGAGGGCTGAGACCTGGAGTGCCCCAGCCTGCATTTAGGCTCCTGCTTTTTAGCAGAGGCACCTTCCTTGGCCTGTGGAGCTGGAACTGCAGGGGTCACAGGAAGAGGGGATACAGATGGGCCGGATACTCCTGGAGTCACCTGGGTGGATGGCCTCGGGGCGTGCACCTGCTGATCCTCTTCCCTATGGGTGCCCAAGGGCCGCTGACTGAGTCCTTGAGGAGAAGGGGAAGCTGGAGTGAGATCGAGCTGCCCTACACCCCATGTCAGCAATAGAGTTCAGCCATGTCCTGGACCAAGGTCTCCTTGGCAGCCATATCCTACCAGTGTTGACCTCAGTGTGTTGGCATGCTGGTGCTATCACCTCAGACTGAAGGCAGACAGATTCCTCCATCGTACCATCCCTTCCTAATGTTCCTGTGCTTGCCTTTGCAGCTCCAGCAACTGAGGTATGACTGAGTCCAGATGCTCCTCTTTTGATTCAGAGGACTCAACAGATTTTTGGCCTCCAGCAGTCCTCTGAGTGCCAGAAACCTGGAAAGTCCCTGCCGCCATCTGCTGTGGATCAGACAGTGCGATGTGCTCACCAGATTGTGACTCAAAGGCTACTCTCGAACTAGGTCCCACCGAGGTGTGTGTCTCTGCGCTGGTGGAGGGTGTGGGTGACGCTGTGATGGGACTTCAATTAGGGTGTCATCAGATTCTTCTTCCTTTGGAACTTGAGTCGAGGGCCTGGCTCGTGGACCACTCGCTGCTTCCCTCGTGTGCCTGCGAAAGCAAAGAGAGATAAATAGTGCATGGCAGGGGACTGCAAAACAGGGAAACTAACTCTCAGCATGGTTTTCTGACAGATGTTGCACTGCTGGATCCTCACATGGTTGAGCACCACTGACCTCACCATCAGCACAGGAATGGTCCAGATCATCACTGGCCAGCTGGCTGAGTATATTTTCAAATTCCGTGAGGACCTTGATTTCAGACATTCCTCCACCAGTCTGTAATCTCTCCCTTTTGTTGTGTGCCAGCTTGTCCTGCATGAAGGCAGATGGAGAGAGTGTAAGCAGGATGCCTGCCTGGCCAAATAAGTATGTTGGACATGTGTGGGTGGTAAGTGGTGCTATGGATGGGAAAAGACACCATCTGTAGGGCAGATGAAGGTGTGTGTGAGAGGGTGAATGGTGATGTCCCTTGAACTGGCAATGAGTGAGATCCCTGTGGATGTGTGATGGGTTTTTGAGTGCGTGAGTTTAGAGTGTTGAGAACAGTGACTTGCCCTGGTGGAATGGATGAGATTGTTCATCCTTTTTCAGCACTGGGTAGCTGTCCTCTTTTGCAAGGCGTTGGTGCTGACCACCGCTGCACCTCCTCCCATGCAGGATTTTTCACCTTGCTTGCTGGTCTTCACCCAGAGCGGGGGGGTAGAGGACTTCATGGGGGCCTCAACTGCATCCAGTAGGCATCCAAGGGAGGCGTTGCTAAATTTGGGGGGCAGTATGTTTCATCCCTTTGGCAGCCACGACTTTGCAGCAGTGTCCAAGGCCTTAGAGAGTGCTAGCTCTGTGCAGGGGCTCCCTTTAAATATGGCGTCCGGATTACTGAAGGCTTGAGGTGACAGCGGGGTGGAAAAATCAGAGGCTGCCCTGCCAGTGATCCAGTGTGTTTCCCGGGAATGCATTATCAATGAGGTGGGACGCATCGGGAGTGGGACGATACAGCGTGAAAACCTGCCATTGCGGCCAGCAGGATAATGCCCTTGTTCCCACTCGCTAGATTAGAACACCTTCACAAAGATGCAGAAATGTCTTTAATTATATTAAGATTGTCAATCTGGCCAATTTTGTGAACCAAGTCGATACCGCTGTATAAAAAGGAAGCCTTTATTATTTATTCTCTCGATGATATCAATGATTTAGTCTTCCTATGTAATGCAACTGGGATTTGTATTTTCAATTATGGAGACCCAGACCACAATCTCTAGCTCAAGTATAAAATACCTGTGGAAATATCTTTCGATAAATGTAAAATATTCTTAGCTGTTTTTTTTAAATAACACTATCCAATCCCAACAAAGTATTCTGGGAAGCCTTCATTAAAACTAAATGATAGTATAAACGGGAAATAAAGTTTGTTTTATTATGTCATAATGCTGTGAAGGCTTGAGGGGAGTCAACATGAAATTGTCGATCCATGATCGATGTTTCACACTCCAAGCATCTTCCCTGGACCCCACCCATGGGTCAATCCTTCCCCAAGGTACTTCTCAAAGTCACCTGGATTAATATATTTGAGATCATTGCCCTTTTGTTTCCATGGACTTTTGTTATTAAAATAAAATGTTTTGTTCTTAGATATCATAAAGAAGCCGGCTGTTTTTATTATATTAATTTCTAGTCCAGTTTTCTCACAAAATTTCTCAAGGATTGACAAGTTCTTACTCATTCCAACATACAAGTCACTCAACAGAACAATGTCATCGACGAAGATGAGTGAGGTCACAGAAAGTGCCTTGGAGTCGCTACTTAATTGCAAACCCACACTGTTTTGTTCCAGAGTATTTAAAAGAGTGTCCATAGTAATGTTAAAAAGGATCAGAGACAAAGGATCAAATTGTCCGACTCCCTTCATAATTAAAACTGGGTTTGTTTTTCCCTTGTCCACCTCAAATAAGTTGATACTTCTTTATATAAATTACCAATAAGATTAATAATTTTGCTATTTTAACCTAGCCGCTGTAGGCTTTTAAGGATCAATTTAGGACTGATTGAGGCAAAGGCTTTGGCTAGGTCAATGAACAGTACTGCCAAATCATCTTTTCACATCCTTAAGGCAATTTTGCAAGATTGTTATATTTTAATTACATCCTGACGAGCCTATTATGAATCCTTTTTTTCTCTATTTAAATAAATTGAACTAGCCAATCTTTTTGTGATAATTTTAGTAAACAATCTTAAAATTATAGAACCGATTGTAATTGGTGTCCAATTTTCTATATTCTCGAGTGCCTTTGAGTCCTCTGATTTTGGTATTACACTGTTCTACATAATTTGATATTTTGTGGTAGTATTCTAGATTGCAACCAAATTGTGAACATTTTTGGAAGTAGGGCAGGATTTTCAGTATTTAAACATTTCAATTTTTTAACAGTAATTTTATTAGGCCCAGGGGAGTGTCCTTTTTAAATTGATCGATTATTGTCTTAATTTCTTCTTCATCAATTGCATTAAATAATTGGGAATTGTCTGTCTTTTTGGTGCTTTTAGCAACTTTATCTAGATCGGCCATATCATTAATCGTTGATAGTCATTGACAATCTTAAGGGGCATTTAGTTTGACTAGGACTACCCATTAATCACCTAGCCATAACTTTCTTATTTGTTTCATAAACAGTTTGAATTTCTTTAATTTCTATATCTTTGTAGCGAATCTTTTCCTAGCTCCAGTATTTTTGAAGAGCAGATTCTTATTAATAGGATCCGTTGTATTTGATTGCTTATTATTTACTTTACCTATTTTTAAACCTGAAAAGACAACCTTATCAAGATGATTGTGTCTTATTAACTTAATAGAATTTTTTGAGGAAGTAACAAGGAGGATTGACGAGGGTAGTGGATTGGATGGTGTCTACATGGATTTCAGTATGGCATTTGACAAGGTCCCACATGACAGACTAGTCAGAAAATTGAGATTCCATGGGATAGAGGGGAAGGTGGAGAGTTGGATCCAAAATTGGCTCAGCAACAGGAAACAAAGGGTAATGGTCAATGGATTCTTTGCGAATGGAAAGCAGTTTTCAGTGGTGTTCCACAGGGCTCAGTGTCGGGGCCCTTGTTGTTTGTTGTGTATATTATTGTTTTGGACTTAAGTGTGGGAGACATGATTGGGAAATATGCAGATGACACAAAATTGGCTGTGTAGTTGGTAGAGAAAAGGATAGCTGTCGACTCCAAAGTGATATCAATGGCTTGGTTGAGTGGGTGGAAATGTGTCAAATGGAATTCAATTCAGAAAAGTGTGAGATAATGCATTTGGGGAGGGCAAAAAAGGCAAGGGAATACTCAATAAACGAGAGGATACTGAGAGGGGCTGAAGAAGTGACCTTGGGAGTGCATTTCCATAGGAACCTGAAGGTGGCAAGACAGGTGGATAAGATGATAAAGAAAGCATATGGAATGCTCTTCTTTATTGGACAAGGTATCAAATGCAAAAGCTGGAAAATCAAATGCTGGAAATATATAAAATGCTGGTTAGGCCACAGCTGGAATTTCGAGTACCGTTCTGGTCACCACATTACAAGGAAGGACATAATTGCTCTGGAAATAGTACAGAGGAGATTTACAAGAATGTTGTTAAGGCTTGAAAATTATAGTTTTGAGGAAAGATTGAATAGGCTGGGGTTGTTTTCATTAGAACAGAGGATTCTGAGGGGTGATCTAATTGAGGCGTACAAAATTATGAGGGGCCTAGATTTTGTAGACAGAAAAAAGCTGTTTCCCCTAGCTGAAGGGTCGATTTCCGGGGTGCACAGGTTTATGGTGATTGGTAGAAGGATTAGAGGGGAGATGAGGAAAAACCTTTTCATCCAGAGGATGGTGAGTGTCTGGAATTCACTGCCTGAATTGGTGATTGAGGCTGAAACGCTCAACTCATTTTAAAGGTACCTGGGTCTGCACCTGAAGTATTGTAACCTGCAAGGCTACAGACCAGGTGCTGGAAAGTGGTATTAAAATGAGTGGCTAGTTTCTTTTTTGTTCTCTTTTTTGGCCGGCACAGACACAATGGGCATCTTTCTGCGGCATAACTTTTCTATGGTTCTAAATATCTGTTCCATCGTACATCTAATTTGTTCGTTATTAATACCCTTTTTATCACTATCAATTAGCATGTCAGTTATATTCATAAATGTTAGAACATCAACTTTGTTGTTGTCTTGTATTTGTACCCTATTTAAATTCAATTCATTATCTGTTCTTCGAGGGACCATTGTATCCATTTTGTCTCCGGATGAAGAAGTGATAACTTCTGATAAATTGGCGTTGACTTCTAAATTATCAGACAAATTAAAATTATTCCTAAACGTATTCATTTCAGCTCTACGCCATTTATCAGAAACATGTTTGTTGGTTTTAGTTGCTAATATTTTGGATATCTACATTAATATTCTTACAGGGGGGAAGTGATTGCATAGTGGTAGTGGACGAGTAATCCAAAGACCCAGGGTAATAATCGAATCCCACCATGGCAGATGGTGCATTCAATAAAAATCTGGAATTAAAAGTCTAATGATGACCATGAAATCATCGTCGATTGTTGTAAAAACCCATCTGGTTCACTAATGTCCTTTAGGGAAGCAAATTTGCTGATGCCTGGTCGGGCCAACAAGTGACTCCAGACCTACAGCAATGTGGTTGGCTCTTAAATGCCCTCTGAAATGGCCTAGCAAGCCCCTCAGTTGTATCAAACTGCTACAAAATCTCAAAAAAGGAATTAAACTGGACCGACCACCTGGCATTGGCCTAGGCACTGGAAACGACAAAAGCAATCTCAGTCCTGTCGACCCTGCAAAGTCCTCCTTACTAACACCTGGGGGCTAGTGCCAAAATTGGGAGAGCTGTCTCACACACTAGTAAAGTAACAGCCTGACATTGTCATCCTCACGGATTCAAATTTTATAGATCATGTCCCAGATACCACCATCAGCATCCCTGGGTATGTCCTGTTCCATCGACAGGAAAGACCCAGCAGAGGTGGCGGGACAGTGGTATACAGTCGGGAGGGAGTTGCTGTGGGAGTCCTCAACATCAACTCCGGACCCCATGAAGTCTCATGGTATCAGGTGAAACATGGGCAAGGAAACCTCCTGCTGATTACCACATACCGCCCTCCCTCAGCTGATGAATCAGTGCTCCTCCAGGTTGAACACATCTGGAGGAAGCACTGAATGTGGCAAAGATGCAGAATGTACTCTGGGTGGAAGACTTCAATGTCCATCACCAAGAGTGGCTCGGTAGCACCACTACTGACCGAGATGGCCAAGTCCTAAATGACATTGCTTCTAGACTGGGTCTGTGGCAAGTGGCAAGGGAATCAACAAGACGGAAAAACATACTTGATCTCGTCCTCACAAACCTGCCTGCAGCAGTTGCAACTGTCCATGACAGTATCGGTAGGAGTGACCACCACACAGTCCTTGTGGAGATGTAGTCCCACCTTCACATTGAGGATACCCTCCATCATGTTGTGTGGCACTATCACCATGCTAAATGGGACAGATTTCGAACAGATCTAGCAACTCAAGACTTGGCATCCATGAGGCTCTGTGGGCCATCAGCAGCAGCAGAATTGTAATCAACCACAATCTGTAACATCATGGTCCAGCATATCCCCCACTCTACCATTAGCACCAAGCCAAGGGATCAGCCCTGGTTCAATGAAAAGTGCAGGAGGGCGTGCCAGGAGCAGCACCAGGCATACCTAAAAATAAGGTGTCAACCTGGTGAAGCTACAACACAGGACTACTTGCATGCCAAACTGCAAAGCAGCAAGTGATAGACAGGGCTAAACAATCCCACAACTCACAAATCAGGTATAAGCTCTGCAGTCCTGCCACATCCTGTCGTGAATGGTGGTGGGCAATTAAACAACTCACTGGAGGAGGAAGCTCCACAAATATCCCCATCCTCATTGATGAAGGAGCCCAGCAGATCAGTGCAAAAGGCATTTGCTACAACTTTCAGCCAGAAGTGCCGAGTGGATGATCCATTTCGGCCTCCTCTGGAGGTCCCCAGCACCACAGGTGCCAGTCTTCAGCCAATCCGATCTACTCCACGTGATATCAGAAAACAGCTGAAGGCACTGGATACTGCAAAGCCTATGGGCCCTGCCAATATTTCAGCAATAGTACTGAAGACCTGTGCTCCAGAACTTGCCACGCCCCTAGCTAATCTGTTCCGGTACAGCTACAACACTGGCATCTAACCAGCTATGTGGAAAATTGCATGGGTATGTCCTGTATACAAAAAGCAGGACAAATCCAACCTGACCAATTACCACCCCATCAGTCTACTCTCAATCATCAGAAAAGTGATGTAAGGGGTCATCAACAATACTATCAAGCGGCACTTGCTTAACAATAACCTGCTCACTGATGCCCAGTTTGGGTTCCGCCAGGGCCACTTAGCTACTGACCTCATTACAGCCTTGGTTCAAACATGGACAAAAGAGTTGAACTCCCGAGGTGAGGTGAGAGTGACTGCCCTTGACATGAAGGCCGCATTTGAATAAGTGTGGCATCAAGGAGCCCTAGCAAAACTGGAGTCAATGGGAATCAGTGGGAAAACTCTCCGCTGGCTGGAATCATACCTAGCAGAAAGGAAGATGATTGTGGTTGTTGGAGGTCAGTCATTTCAGCTCTAGGACATCACTACAGGAGTTCCTCAGGGTAGTGTCCTCGGCCCAACCATCTTCAGCTGCTTCATCAATGACCTTCCTTTCAACATAAGGTCAGAAGTGAGGATGTTCACTGATGATTTCACTACGTTGAGCACAATTCGTGACTCCTCAGATACCAAAGAGTCCATTTCCAAATGCAGCAAGACCTGAACAATATCCAAGCCTGGGTGACAAGTGGCAAGTAACATTCACACCACACAAGTGCCAGGCAATGACCATCTCCAACAAGACAGAATCTAACCAATGCCCCTTGATGTTCAATGGCATTACCATCATTGAATCCCCAATATCAACATCCTGGAGGTTACCATTGACCAGAAACTGAACTGGACTTGCCATATAAATACAGTGGCTAGAAGGGCAGGTCAGAGGCTAGGAATCCTGCGGTGAGTAACTCACCTCCTGACTCCCCAAAGCCTGTCCACCATCTACAAGGCACAAGTCAGGAGTGTGATGGAATACTCCCCACATGCCTGGATGAGTGCAGCTCCAACAACACTCAAGAAGCTTGACAACATCCAGGACAAAGCTTCCCGCTTGATTGGCACCCCATCCACAAACATTCACTCCCTCCACCGCCAACGCACAGTAGCAGCAGTTTGTACCATCTACAAGATGCACTGCAGGAATTCACCAAGGCTCCTTTGACAGCACCTTCCAAACCAATGACCACTACCATCTAGAAGGAAAGGGCAGCAGATAGATGGGAACACCACCGCTTCAAGTTCCCCTCGAAGTCACTCACCATCCTGACTTGGAAATATATCGTCGCTCCTTCAGTGTCACTGGGTCAAAATCCTGGGCCTGAATCTTCTGGTTGACGTACAGGAGCGGGCCCTGCTCGCCGACACGTAAAATGACGTGCGGTGACATCAGGCATGTGTCCCGACGTCTCCGCGCATCATTCCGATCTTCAGTTCGGCGGGCGTGCACCGAAGTCGGCTGCGCGCCCGCCAAACTGTCAAAGGCCTATTGAGGCCATTTAACAGACAGTTAAACTAATTTTTCTGGACTGCCCATCCAACCTTAAGGTTAGTGGGCAGGCGAAGAGCCAAGGTAGCCTTTGCATTTATCACGAACCCTCATCCATGGGCAGGATGAGGTTTCATGAAGGGTTTATAAATCAAATAACATCTTTTATTAAAATTCTTTGACATGTCCCAGCTCATGTGACACTGTCACATGAGGGGGACATGTCTGAAATTTTTTTTTTTCTTCATTTAAATTTTTCATAATCAAATTAATCTCTCTGAGGCACAGGGAGTGCTCAGCGCTTCCGGTTATGCATCACGCTGGGTGGGCCTTATTTGGCCCACCCACATAAAAAGGCAGTGCGCAGCCAATCGCAGGCAGTGATCAGCTGCATGCCCGTCTGCGCCTGCTCCCACTCAGCGCCCCCGATGGGGAGAAAATTCTTCCCCTGGAACTGCCTTCCTAACAGCACTGTGGGTGTACCTACACCACATGGACTGCAGCGGTTCAAGAAGGCAGCTCAACACCACCTTCTCAAGGGCAACTAGGGATGGGCAATAAATGCTGGCCTAGCCAGCGAAGCCCACATCCTGTGAACAAATTTTTAAAAAGCATCCAGAATATTCTTTTTCTAAATAAAGAAGCTGCAACACATCTTCCTTGGACCAAATTGAACTTTAATTTGTGACTGGCTGAGGTCAATCCAGCGCAGCTATTCTTTTCAGATTTTGTAATCTGGGGTGCACATATGGACTCCATATTGACTTAGTCCCCATTGCGTATTAAAGCTCATCTCACACCTGGAACAATTAAAGATCATGATGGCTCTGTCCTCTGCTCTGCTCCCATTATATATCACATAGTGTCATGTGATAGGATGGTATTCACCAGTCTTTTCACACTTGCCACAGATAACCAAGAGCTTAGAAATTCTATGTTTGTTATTAAAATGTCTCCTAAATTTATAGAATTTAAAACTCCATCACAAATTTGACATTTAATTTGATTGCAGGGATAGTAAATCTTAATAGTGTTATTAAAATTATCAGTATATAAGGCAATAGCACATTGATGCTGAATGTTCTTAACACTAACTTTGACAGCTTCTTGATTAACAGGGGCATCAATAGGAATGCCGTTGACATTGTTGGAATTAAAATGGCAAAGTGATTTAAAATTTATATTATAAAAGATCAAATGAACAAAATTTTATAAAATCTCTGCTTTGGGTAAAAGCCTAGTCTTAAAGGGAGTCCTCAGATATATCTCACTTTCACAATCTTGAGCAACTTCTGCATTCACCTCATTAGGTAACAAATAATTATTATCTTCCATAGACAAAACCCCATTTATTAACAGAACAGAATCAGTAAATGGTCTTATAAAGCCTCATCAGTTTGTGTATGTGTGGATTAGCTGATGTTGCAGTATTGATGGGTATGATAACCGGGCCCTGATCTAAACAATAGGAACATTTAACATAATTAGTCATCAGGGAATATCACACCAATACGGGGATGTTCTTCCACCAGTTATCATCCCAGCTGGAACAGATGAGTCGAATAGAACTATCCTTACTTAAGATTTATCAAACCCTAATAGTATTCCACCTGTGAAGGAATGGTTTTCGTAAACCATCCAATCAGGATGATTTCGCCTATCAAGCCGTATTCATCATCATGCCCGGATCCAACTAGCTGAAACAGAAACAGGACCAATCCTATATTAGCCATGACCGGTTAACTATTCATAGATTGTGACACAACGTTTCCAGGGGTACCAAGTGGAGGTACAACCCACTATGGGTAAAAAATCATAACATCCATAATGATTAGCCCCTGAGGATTTCTTCAGGGATGTGTGGACATTCACTCTAAGGTCCCTCACTTCCTCTACATCTATCAGTGTACTCCCATTTATTGTGTAATCCTTTGGCTTGCTTGACCTCCCCAAATGCATCACCTCATTCTCTGGGTTGAATTCCATTTGCCACCTTTCTGCCCACCTGACCAATCCATTGATATTTCCTTGCACTCAACAGCAATCCTCCTCGCTATCAACTGAGCGGTCAATTTTTGTATCATCTGCTAACTTCTTGATCATTCCCCTTACATTTACATCCAAATCATTAATACATACCACAAAAAGCAACAGACCTAGTACTGAGTCCTACTGAACTCCATTGGAAAGAGCCTTCCAGTCACAAAAACATTCATCAACAATTATCTTTTGTTTCCTGCCACTGAGCCAAATTTGTATCCAGCTTGCTACATTCCCCTGGATCCCATGGGCTTTTTTTTTTAACTAGCCTGCCATATGGGACCTTGTCAAAAGCCTTGCTAAGATACACGTAGACCACATCATTTGCACTAGCCTCATCAATCCTCCTTATTACTGCCTCAAAAAATTCAAATTGTCAGACATGACCATCCCTTAACAAATCCATGCTAACTGTCCTCGATTAATCCATGCCTTTCTAAGTGACAGTTTATCCTGTCCCTCAGAATTGATTCCAATAATTTGCCCACTACCGAGGTCAGACTGACTGGCCTGTAATTATTTATCTATCCCTCGCTCCTTTTTTAAACAAAGATACAACGTTAGCAGACCACTAATCCTCCGGCACCTTACCTGTATCCAGTGAAGACTGGAAAATGATTTCCTCCCTGGCTTCTTTTAATGCCTGGGGTATATTTCATCCAGCTCTGGCGACTTATCCACTTTGACAAACACTGAAGAAATATTTCTAGAAGATTTCACAGTATATCATAAAGATAGATCTCCTAAAGGTGGAGGAGTCTTTATAGCAGTCAGGAACTCAATTCCCAGTCTCACAAGACATGATTTGTCCTCAACAGATGCGGAGTTAATATGATGCCAATTGGCCCCCCCACAGCGAGGAGATGTTTTTGTTGGAGCTTACTATCAGAAACCCAGCAGCCCCAAGGATTCACTAAATGACCGAGATGCTAGCCTAAAAATGTTTTATAATACAACATTGTCACCCTTCATCATATTAAATGAAGATTTTAATGTTCCATATCTTCCTTGGAATCAAGACAACCCCCAATGTGCTATAAACACTTCAGGAAAACTGCAGCATTTGAGTTTTCACCAATATTACATTGCATCGTTCAACAATCCATAACATAAAAACATAGAAAATAGAAGCAGGAGTTGGTCATTCAGCCCTTCAATCCTGCTCCACCATTCAATATGATAATGGCTGATTCTCTGTCTCAGCGCCATATTCCCGCTCTCTTCCCATACCCCTTGATGTCTTTACAGTCCAGAAATCTATTTATTTCCTTCTTAAATATATTCAGTGACTTGGCCTCCTCAGACTTCTGTGACAGAGAATTCCACAGGTTCACCACCCGCTGAGTGAAGAAGTTTCTCCTCATCTCAGTCCTAAATAGTCTACCCTGTATCCTGAGACTGTGGCCCCATGTTCTAGACCCGCTCCCCCCCCCAGTCGGAGGAAACATCATCCTTGCATCCAGTCTGTCCAGACCTGTCGGATTTTTATAGATTACCATAAGATCTCCTCTCATTCTTATGAACTCTAGTGAATACAGGCCTAGTCGACTCAATCTCTCCTCATGCGACACTCCTGCCATCCCAGGAATCAGTCTGGTGAACCTTTACTGCACTCCCTCTATAGCAAGTTTATGTTTTTTTTAGGTAAGGAGACCAAAACTGCAAACAATACTCCAGGTGTGGTCTCACCAAGGCCCTATACAGCTGCAGTAAGCCATTCTTGCTTCTGTACTCAAATCCTCTCACAATGAAGGCCAACATACCATTTGCCTTCTTAACTGCTTGCTGCACCTGTATGCTTGTTTTCAGCGATTGGCGTACAAGGACACATAGGTCCCTTTGTACATCATCATTTCCCAATCTATCACCATTTAAATAATACCCTGCCATTCTGTTTTTCCTATCAACTTCACACTTACTCACGTTATACTGCATCCACCATATATTTGCCCATTCACTCAACTGTCTAAATCACCTTAAAATCTCTTAACAGCCTCCTCACCACTCACATTCCCAGCAAGTTTCGGTCATTAGCTAACTTGGAAATATTACATTTGGTTTCCTCATCCAAATCATTGATATATATTGTGAATAGCTGGGGCCCAAGCACTGATCACTGCGAAAATGCAGGAGAGCTACCTGTCGACTAGCTATGAGCTAACATGTCTCCGATTTACAAGAACACCCTACCAATCCAGCAAACTACTGACCTATTTCACTTACTAGTGTTTGCATTATTAGAGCACACCATTGGTAGTCAGCCAATGAGACATCTTGAAGGGCAGAATACCCTTATTGACACACAGCATCCTTTTCGTAAAGCCAAATCAATAGAATCACAACTCATCTTTGACAATGGCATCACCACAATTATTTTAGATTTTTCCAATGCTTTCTTTCGTGTACCTCACACAAAGCTACTGGACAAACTAGATCATTATGGACTCGGAGGAAATTAAGTAATAGAGAAGAACATTTCTTACCAAATAGCAACAGAGTCACAGTGAATGGGGAAGCGTCAAACTGGAAACCAGTCTTAAGCGGCGTGCCCAACATTTGTTATCCCTGTTTATAAATGACATACAGGATGGATTAAAGCCAGATTAGACTCTTTGCAGGTGACTGCCTAGTCTACAGGATGATTACTGAAGCAGCAGATGAGGTTAGCCTTCAGGAAGATCTGGGAGGTGTCAGCTGTGGCTCAGTTCATAGCACCCTCACCTTTGAATCAGAGGGTTGTGGGTTCATGTCCCACTCCCGGAAAACCAAGAACTGTGATTGTACTCGAAAGAGTTGCAATCTGTGACTGTTGATAACTTGAAAGAGAGTTTCAGGAAGATCTGAATAATCTCGTTAAACGGGCTAATACATGGGGAATGAAATTCAACATAGAGAAATGTAACAACATGTGAATCAGCAATATTCAACGTTCATCAGTACCCAACTACACACTTAACGAGTCCCGCCTTGAAGTTATTAAAGAATTCCTTTACTTAGGAAGCCACATCCAAAATAATTTAAAGTGGATACAATGTAAATACGCCGCCTCCAAAATGTTTGTGTCCATGAAATGGAACATACATCACTCTTTAACTACATTAAAGGTAATGCTGTACCAGCATTGGTTACCACACGGTGTAGCTGCTTGGGATTCATATTCTGCTAAAAACATTACGCTCCTTGAGAAAGTTCAATTTTGGGCAGCTTGTTTCGTTACAAACAATTACTAGCGAGATTCTAGTGCCTTCCAGTTGGTCACATTTCCAGGCTGGTACAGTCTCCAGAACTGAAGAGAAGCCCAAATGTTGACATGCCTCTATAAAATTTTGCATGAACAATTAAATATTTCTAAGCCCAAAAGCGACCGAGCTTGACAAGTGCATAACCAACCACTTCCCCATCCTAACATGCTTCATAACAAAAACAAAAATACCTGGAAAAACTCAGCAGGTCTGACAGCATCTGCGGAGAGGAATACAGTTAACGTTTCGAGTCCGTATGACTCTTCTGATGAAGAGTCATACGGACTCGAAACGTTAACTGTATTCCTCTCCGCAGATGCTGTCAGACCTGCTGAGTTTTTCCAGGTATTTTTGTTTTTGTTCTAGATTTCCAGCATCCGCAGTATTTTGCTTTTATCTTAATGCTTTACCCCAAGAGCAATTAACGACAGAAACAATCTTCCACAAGCTTTAATCTCTATGCCCTCTAAGGGTTATGAACACACAAACAAGGAGCAGGAATGGCCATTCAGCCCCCTGAGCCTACTCCGTCATTTAATGAGATCAAGGCTGATCTGATAGTAACCTGAAATCTGCGTCCCGCCTACCCCCGATAACCTATCGCCTACTTGCTTCCCAAAAATCTATCCACCTCTGCCTTAAAAATATTCAAAGGCTTTGCTTCCACCACCTTTTCAGGAAGAGAGTCCCAAAGACTTGCGACCCTCAGTGAAAACATTTCACCTCATCTCTATTTTAAATAGGCAACCCCTTATTTTGAAACAGTGACCCCTAGTTCTAGATTCTCCCACAACAGGAAACATCCTCTCCGCAACCACCCTGTCAAAACCTCTCAGGAACTTACGTTTCAATCAAGTTGCCTCTTACTCTTCTAAACTCCAGCAGATACAAGCCTAGTCTGTCCAACATTTCCTCATAAGACAACACACACATTCCAGGTATTTGTCTGGTAAACCTTCTCTGAACTGCTTTCAATACATTTACATCATGTACTTTGGGAACTGGGCTGACCGATCCTTTGCCCCCTTCACCGTCAGGGATATGGTTCAGAGGGACCGGGGCATGCGTTAGAAACTGGAAGGAATGAGTGTCTATGGTGCAAAGAAAACTGGGCATGTGGGAGCGACGCTCCCTTTCCATTGCGAGTAAGAACCTGGTCATCAAGTGTGAGGCATTCTCGCTGTTGCTGTACGTGGCGCAGGTCTGGCCCATTCCAGACTCCTGCGCAATGGCGATCACCCGAGCCATCTTTCGCTTTATCTGGAGATCGAAAACGGATCATGTCCACAGGGACGTGATGTACAAGCCTCTAGATAAAGGGGGAAAAAACATGCCCAACATCGCCCTCATACTGATACCACTGGCCACCTTTGCGTGCGGCTGCATCAAGCTGTGCGTAGACCCTCGGTACGCAAACACCAAGTGTCACTACGTGCTGAGGTTCTACCTGTCCCTGGTGTTGCAAAGGATGGGTCTGGCCACGCTACCGCGGAACGCTCCAAGTAGTTGGACTGTGCCGTACTACCTGTCCCTCGTGGAAAAATTTATGCAAAGAAACACCTTTGACCACAAGTCTATCAGGCAGTGGTCAGCATGTAACGTCTTTGAGGCCCTGCGGGAAAAGGGGAGGGTGGATCCTGTGGGATGGTCCCCGAGCAATTTGGCAGAATGCTTCATCGCCAGAACTTTCCAACAAGCACCAAGATGTAGCTTGTCTGATGGTGAGAAAGGCCCTGCCCTTCAGATCCTTCCAACATGCCAGGAGTCTCACCCCCTCTACACGTTACCCTCGAGATGGCTGTGGTGGGGACGAGACCGTTGTTCACCTCCTTATGGATTGTGCCTTTGCAAAGAAGGTTTGGAGAGAGATGCAGTGGTTTCTGTCGAGGTTCATCCCAAGCAGTTCTGTGACACAGGACTCTGTGTTCTCCGGGCTGTTCCCAGGCACACACACCGAGAAAAACATCAACTGCAGCTGGAGGATCATCAACTCAGTGAAAGATGCTCTTTGGTCTGCCCGAAACGTGTTGGTCTTCCAGCGCAAAGAGTTGTCCCCGACTGTGTTGCAGACTGACACATTCCAGGACTACGTGCTGAGGGACGCACTAAAGCTTGGGGCAGCCACCGCAAAGGCACAATGGGGAAAGGTCGCTGTCTAAGACCTTTCTGCCAACGTGCACCGAGGGGTTGGGATCTGTTGAGAGCCCCTTGGGCTGTACAGCTCAAAATGAATGTACGCATTGAATACTAATTGTATTATAATTGTATTGAAGCGCCTCAGAGTGCAACATGTTGTACGTTGATAACTCCAATACCATTGTCTGATTGTCTGTAATGACCATATTGAAATGATTGTAATATTCATTGATTGTATTGGTGCACCTTATGATCCACGTGTAAAAGTTGAATCTGATTGTACTTTTGTGATGGTAATTTTGAAATGTTTTGTAATGTTCTTCCAGATATTTTATGAATAAAGTATATTTTTAAAAAAAGACTCTGACATTTAGTAAATCATGTTGTGACTTAAGGATTTGGTCTGGATCAAAATCCATCTGGTTTAAATATTGCAATGAAATAATTAAGTCTTGTAGCCTGAACTCTTGGTAGAATAATGCAAGGTGAATTGCAATTATACACTGTATAATGTTTCTTACATTATAAAATTGGTTGGCTCCGTGTTCATTTTACTGTTAACCAGGCCACGGAAAATCTGAAATAAAGCAGAAAGTGCTGGAAAAACTCAGCAGGTCTGACAGCATCTGTGTAGAGAGAAACAGAGTTAACACTTCGAGTCCAATATGACTTCTTCAGGATTCTTAAGTTTTTGTTCAAAAGTGGATGAATGCATGCATTTTTTAAAAGAAGTACATATATATAGATTTGTTTCATTTTGACATATATCTCATTCTTTGTTGATCAGCATCTTAATCCCAGCATTTTCAGCCTCAGAAAGCAGCGGATGAAAGCTTGCAAAATGCTAATGACGCTCAGCAGGTCTGGCAGCATCGGCGGAGAAGAGTCCAGTTGACGTTTCGAGTCCTCATGACCCTTCAACAGAACTAAGTAAAAATAGGAAAGGGGTGAAATGAAATATAAGCTGGTTTGGGGCAGGGGGGGGGGGGGGGGGGGGAAGAGAGAAGGGGGGGTTGTTGGGACAAGCAGCCAGTGATAGGAGGAGATAACCACTGGCTGCTTGTCCCAACACGCCCCCCTCTTCTCCCCCACCCCCCCTTAAACCAGCTTATATTTCACCCCTTTCCTATTTTTACTTAGTTCTGTTGAAGGGTCATGAGGACTCGAAACGTCAACTGGGCTCTTCTTCGCCGATGCTGCCAGACCTGCTGAGTTTTTCCAGGTATTTCTGTTTCTGTTTAGGATTTCCAGCATCCGCAGTTCTTCATTTTCATGCTAATAACGCTCTGCGCATGTGCTTAATCGCGATCGCGCATGCTCAGTAGTTCGCCAGTGCGAGGCCCGGAATCACGTGCACTAGGCATCACGTGCTCCTTAAACTGCGGCTCCGCCCCTTGCACGACCGCCATGTTGACTGGCCTCGGCCGCTTCCAGGTGCGGTTCGCTGGGCCCAGTGTGTCCAGTGTCTGTGTGAAGTGGCGGCGGCAGCAGCACGGCGGGCCCGGAGCGACCTCACCGGGAGGAGGACCGCCCGGGAGAGGAGACTGTCTACAGCGGGAAAAGGTGACCGAGCGCGGCGCTGAAGGCCTTTGAAATGAGCACAAGCCGGCGAAGAGAGGTCCGGAGTGGAGTGGCCGGGGAATGGGCCATAGAGGCCGGGCGGTGCCGCGTCCTCCGCCCCCCAACCATGTGCTGAATCGCTCACTCAGGAGCCGTCCTCACTCTAATAAAAATCAAATCACTCTTTAGCGTACATACCCCCCCCCCCCCCCCCGGCCACTGTTTAAGCTGCTGTTGATTTTGACAACTTTACCAAACTGTCTCCCACAACACAGTTACTGCAGGAACAAGAACAAAAATAGCTGGAAAAACTCCAGGTCTGACAGCATCTGCGGAGAGGAACGCAGTTAACGTTTTGAGTCCCTATGACTCTTCATCAGAACTAAGGAAATATAGAAATGAGGTGAAATATAAGCTGGTTGAGGGGGATGGGACAGGTAGAGCTGGATTCTACACAGTTCACCTCACACAGTTACTGCAGAAACATGGCACAGGATGAACAAACTGCGGACTGACCCCTTTTGCAGGAAGCCTGTGTGCTGTGTATTCATTCTCATAAAGCATACATTTTATGTAAAAATAAGCCATTGTTGCTCTGTGGTGCTGCTGCTCTGCAGGTTTAAGATTTGGTACTACCTGTTGTGATTAACTAATCATCCATCCCTGTTTAATCTAAATGATAAAAAATGTAAGCTATTCTATAACACCAGCTCTGGAGAAGAGTCATACGGACTTGAAATGTTAACTTTGTCTTTCTCTCCACAGATGCTGTCAGACCTGCTGAGTTTCTCCACCATTTTTTTGTTTTTGTTTAAGCTATTCTATACATGCTCCTAATGATAAAATCAGTCTCTTCCGTCATTCCTCTTCGACATAGGTGATACAATGGAATTGGACTGTAGTGTATTTATCCTGCTGAGTAGCAAAATGGTGGTATTGCTGCAATAAAATTAAATAGCTTAAGACAAATTATGTGTGTAATTATACATGCTGAATTAAAGGATTAGAATAGTGGGAATTTTAGCAGCATCAAATAAATTAATTTGCCGATAAATAAAGTATTGGAAGTATGCAACAGATCCATAGCAAATAAAAAAGGCAGGTTAATCCTTTGGGCAAAGTCAGAACTAGTAGTTCTTCATTAACTAGTTCAGCTTCATCGTCACTGCCAAGTTCCTTTACAGGTGCTACAGCATTTTTTACTTCTGCACTCATTTTCTTTATAAGCGTAAAAGACTATTGCAAAATTTGAAAAGACCCATCAAAGGTAATATCCATTCTGTGGTAACAAAATCATCATTAAATATACCCTGTACTATTATGCTTTTTATATGTAAAACTAGGAGCCAATTAGTTTGCAGGAGACTAAAACAAAATGCTGGAAAAACTCAACAGGTCTAACAGCATCTGTGGAGAGAAAGATAGAGTTAACGTTCCGAGTCCGCATGACTCTTTATGTGGACTCGAAACGTTAACTCTGTCTTTCTCTCCACACGACAGATGCTGTTAGACCTCCTGAGTTTTTCCAGCATTTTCTGTTTTTGTTTCAGATTTCCAGCATCTGCAGTATTTTGCCTTTATCTTAGTTTGCAGGAGAGAATGGCTCTGTCTTTTAAGATAACTTTTCCCCCTCCCTTTCATATAGATAACCAAAGTTGTGATCATCTTTTGCAGGATAAATATGACCTGTCTAAATTTCCTGTAGAAAATATTAGGAATTTCAGCATCATAGCACATGTAGACCATGGGAAAAGTACACTAGCAGATAGACTCCTGGAGATAACAGGTAAATATTTGCACAACAAATACATGTTTACTCTTTAATCTTGAAATTTATTTCATAACCTTTTTAAAAAGAATTCAACTTTGCAACTATGAAGATGAATTAGACAGTTTGCAGTATGTGGCATTTCAGTTGTTGCTATTTCTCCTTTTATTTTAAATAGTTTGCTTTAGTCACTAAAGTTTAGTGTATTGCAGCCAGTTACAATTGTGTCTCCTACGTGAAGAACAGTGATGCTTAATTGTATGAGCGATATCTGATTTCATTGCAGAGGCAGATTTTGTACCGAGAATAACACGGCTCAAATCAGAGCAGTCGTATGTTGGGGCTAACTATCCCTGTGCTGATGAATATAAAATAATAGAACAGGGCTAAAATTGGAGCACCAGATTTGGAAGGAAATGTAAAGGAAACAAACACCTTTAGAGATCAGATTGAAAGAAATGAACCTCACTTTGAGGGCTTGTTACTTTGTTTAAATGTTTGCTTTTTTAATGTTTAGTACTACATTAAATGTGTATAGCATTTTACATACATCTGATTGAAAAAATATATCTTAACTATTTTAAGTAATACGTTTTCAGGGGCAATTGTCAAAACTGAACGCAACAAGCAAGTACTAGATAAACTTCAAGTGGAGCGAGAACGAGGTATCACTGTGAAAGCACAAACAGCAACTCTCTTTTACCATCATGCAGGAAGGACTTATCTATTAAACCTCATTGATACACCAGTAAGTTCAAAATATTTCTCTTTAATGTTATCAATGGTTTTTTGAGGGCAGCAGGTTCAGTAACTGAGCTCAAGCAAGTCCATCTGGAGGCACTTTTGTGGCTGTGATTGCCCTGGGCACTGCAGGTTTCCAGAAAGCCCCACTTAGCCTATCAGAATAAATAGACCTGGAAACTTGCAAGAGTACATGGACCTGGGGACCTGCGAGAGTGAGTGGACCTGGGAACTTGCAGCTGAAAGTAGCTTCAAGCCAATGATACTCCACTGCCAAACCCCAGTTTTAGGGCAAAGTATTTGACTGAGCTGCCATTGGGTGGCTCCTTGTATTTTGGTTCTTATATGGCATACCTCATATTGTTATAAATATACATTTACAGTTACATACTGGGTTGTGTTTACTATATCTAGAAAAATACATTTTGCCGTTGTACATAAATTATTAAATTTCTTCTTTGTAAAGTATATCTTTACACACATGGAAGATTTTCAACTCTGCCTTTCCTTACAGGGTCATGTGGATTTCAGCTATGAAGTTTCTCGATCATTGTCTGCTTGTCAGGGTGTACTGCTGATAGTGGATGCCAATGAGGTAAATTGGTCACTTTGAGCTTGTATACTTTGTCCGGTTTTAGTCATCACTATTATACTCTTATTGGTACAGTGCAAACACAAGATATCTGCTACACCAACATTTTAGACTGAAATGTGACTGTTAGTTTAACTTTCTCTATTCTGGGTATTGATTAACAAGCATTAAAGCAAATGAGTTTGTAGAATCTTTGACTTTGTTCAGATATGTTATTCTGTGAAATACCTGTTGTTCGGTTCATACTTTGTTTATCGGTACTTCTGTCAGGTTTGTAGAATGTATTCAATAAATTTTCTGTTTCATCTGCCCCCCCACCCCCCAGGGTATTCAAGCCCAGACTGTGGCAAACTTCTTTCTTGCCTTTGAATCCCAGCTAATGATAATTCCAGTGATAAACAAGGTAAGTAGACACTCTCGTTTATTTATTTCTGGCTGTTTCTAGATATTTTCTTTAAGTTGAATGCTTTTTTTTTAAGAGGAATACACTGGAAAGATGCAAACAATGGTCTTTCTTTTGCCCTCGGCTCAAAGAACTGAATAAAAGAACAACAACCAATTTATATAGCACCTTTAATGTAATAAAACGTTCTAAGGCACTTCATGGGAGCATTATAAAACAGTGTGACACCGAACCACATAAGGAAATATTTGGTCAGATGGCCAAAGGCTTAGTTAAAGACATAGGTTTTAAATAGTGCCTTAAAGACAGAAAGTGAAGTGGAGAGGTGTAGGGAGGGAATACTTGAGCTTAGGTCCTAGGCAACTGAATGCATGGCCACCAATGGTGGAGCAATTAAGATCAGGAATTCTCAAGTGGCCAGAATTAGATGAGCCCACATATCTTGGAGGGTTCTGTGCTGGTGGAGATTATAGTGAGGGACAAATTTACAGAGGAATTTGAAAACCAGGATTTAAAATCAAGACTAAAACAAAACAAAATAATTCATATACAGATCATTCAATTTAATAAAAAACTTGTGAACTTATCTCTGTAGATTGATCTCAAGCATGCTGAACCTGAAAGAGTTGCAAAACAGATTGAAAAGGTCTTTGATATTCCTAAAGAGGAATGCATTCAGGTATGAAACTTTTTCCGTTGTCAAGTTGGCCAATGATTTCCCCTAGTGAGTGACTGCAGATACTATCCACAATGTTAAATTATCATGCTTAGTGTTAATAATAATAGCCACTGTTAGCTTGTTATTTGTACTATTAATACAGTATTTTGTCAACATTTTGTTCTAATAACCCTGCAGTTTAATACACCTGTGACATACGCAGTAACAATGTAGAGGTTAACCTAAAACACTGAGAGATCAGGATTTGTTTGCTCAGAAAACTTTATCTTGACCCAGTTTGTAAGAAAACTAACAAAACTGGTGTTATTTTACATCTCGATCCAATTAACTGTATTTAAAGAAAAGTTGATTAATATCGCAATGTAGCTACAAATTTACACTCAGTGCTTTCTTCTACATTTGCTAGATTTCAGCCAAACTAGGAACAAACGTAGACCAAGTTTTGGAAAAAGTTGTTGAAAAAATTCCTCCGTAAGTACCTTTGACTTAAATCGTTATGTTTCTGAGTCCTTTTCTTGTACTCATGGTTTAAATTGAAAACAAGATTCTATTATAAGCAGCAGGATTGTTTTCAAAATGGCTGCTTCCAAGTATCGTCAGTAAGTCAGGATTAATTTTAATTCCATGATTATAATAAAAGCAAAATACTGTGGATGCTGGAAATCCGAAATAAAAACAGGAAATGCTGGAAAAACTCCACAGGTCTGGCAACATCTGTGGAAAGAGAAATAGAATTAACGTTTCGAGTCCGTATGATCCGTCTTCAAAGTCAAAACATACAACTCTCAAACTTTGGTCATTAAACAACCTTTCAAATTAATTCAGATGATTGTCTAACCACCTCCCCTTGACATTCAACAGCATAGCCTTGGTTGAAACCCCCCACCATTAATGTTCTGAGGTGTGACCATTGACCAGAAACTTAACTGGACCAGCCACATAAATACTGTGGCTACAAGAGCAGGTCAGAGGCTGCGAATTCTGTAATGAATGACTTGCCTGCTGACTCTCCAAAGCCTTTTCCCCATCTACAAGGCACAAGGCAGGAGTGTGATGGAATACTCTCTACCTAGCTGGATGAGTGCAGCTCCAACAACGCCCAAGAAGTTTGACACCATCCAGGACAAAACAACCTGCTTGATTAGCATCCCACCCTCCATGCTGTTAACTTGTATTTATGCAGCACCTTCAATGTGATAAAACATCCCAAGGTACTTCAGAGAGGCATTATAAAAGAAATTATGACACCAAGTCACACAAGGGGATATTAGGGCAGATGTCCATAAGTTTGCTCAAAGAGTTAGGTTTTAAAGAGTGTTTTAAAGGAGGAAAGCAAGGTAAATTGAAGTGTTACTTAACCGGGAGCCAGTATAGGTAAGCGAGCACAGGGGTGCTGAGTAAACAGGATTTGGTGCGAGTTGGGACTTGAGCAGCAGAGTTTTGGGTGATCTCAAGTTTAATGAGAGTAGAATGTGGAAGGTCAGCCAGAAGTTAGAATAGTCATATCTGGAGGTAACAAAGGCATGGATGAGAGTTTCAGCAGCAGAGGAGCTGAGTCAGGTGATGTTACAGAGGTGATAAAAGATGGACTTAATGACAATGTGATTGGAAGCTCATCTCAGGATCAGATATGACACTGAAGTTGTAAACGGCCTGGTTCAGCCTCCGAGAGTTGCCAGTGAGAAGAATTGGAGTTAGTGGTGAGGGAGCGGCGTTTCTGGCGGGAACCAAAGACAATGACTTCAGTTTTCCCAACATTTAATTGGAATAAACTTCTGTTCCTCTGATGTCAGAGAAGCAATCTGACATTTTAGAGATAGTGGTGAGATTAAGAGAGAAAAGGCTGCTGAGATAAAGCTGGGTGTTGTTAGTGCACATGTGGAAACTGACATTGTGGTTATGGATGATGCCGCTGAGGAACAGCATATAAAGGAAAGGGACCAAGAAATGAAGCTTAGGGGATACCAAAGGTAACTGAGCAGGAATGGGAAACAAAGCCATTGATCCACTGGCTCCATGTGGCTGCAGTAAACTTACCAAGGCTTCTTCAACAGCACTTCCCAAACTCATGACCTCTACCACCTAGAAAGTCAAGGGCAGCAGACACACGGAAACACCACCACCTGCAAGTTCACTTCCAAGTCACATACCATTCTAATTTGGTAACATATCACCATTTCTTCAGTTTCTTCAGCTGGGTCAAAATCCTGGAGCTCCCTACCTAACACTCTCGGAGTACCTTTACCACATGGGCTGCAGCAGTTCAAGAAATTGGCTCATCACTTCTCAAGGTAAGTTAGTGATGGGCAATAAGTGCTGGCCTTGGTCGACCACACACCCCATGAATGTATAAATAAGAAAAAAACTGACCTAATGGATGCAGTGTGATAGGACGTTGTTCTCCTACCTCTAGGACCTGGCTTTAGCAAGACTGCTTTAGTTTTTTTTATTCATTCATGGGATGTGGGCATCGCTGGATAGGCCAGCATTTATTGCCCATCCCTAACTGCCTTTGAGAAGGTGGCGGTGAGCTGCCTCCTTGAACCGTTGCAGTCCATGTAATAGAAGTTCTCCTCTGCTGATTGGAAAGCCCAATATTAAATGTTAACCAAATAAAATAAATCTTGACCTTAATTATTCCGTTTGTAATATTAAAACGTCCAGTTGATTGAGCATCAGCAATACATTACAACAGTGACTATTTGCTAATATGGTTACAGTATTGTCTATCTGTTTTCCAAATATGAAACTAAAGTACCTGTTCGTAGCTTTATTATATTATAGCTAAGTAGATTTCTGCAAGGCTGTACACCTATACGTGGCTACCATTGACCTCCACTCCTACATCAGTGTATTGTGACTTCAGTATGTACTGTAGCAACTTACTTTGTTTACTTCAACAGCAGTAGATTTTCTCTGTATTCTTCCAATTTGATATAAAATTCTCTTTCCTGCTAAACATTTGATTCCCCTGTTCACCACCACCCCACCCCAGCCTTAGGCAACTTTTGCAGTCAAAAAAAAAAGATATTGTGGGTACATCATCAACCTCAAATTCTGTTCCTCCACGCACAATCAACTTATTATCATTGCGAGGAGGTAAATGTCTTACAATTCCCTACCTAATATCCTTAGACTATCATGCAAGACTGCTGTGGTTCAAGAAGGCCAGTTTCTCTGGGTTAATCGAGAAATGCAATAAATGCAGCCTCACAACCAATAAAGGAAATTTTTTTTAAATTACATATGCAGAGATCCACTTCTAGCCACTAAACTTTAAATGTTTTTGAAAGTGAATTTGAAGGCCTTTGGCTCATTGCTGATGCTTCATCTTGTGCAGTTTTCTTGGCAGTCTTTATCAGTGGTGCTGTTCCATTGCCTTCCACTCACAGAGGCAGAGCGAGGAGGTGGGTTCCAAGACTACCTCAGGCCGAAAGGGAATTGTGCTTTTGGAGTTATTCTGAACCACACACTAGCCAACTGAGCTAACTGGAGCAATATGCAATTATATATCAAGCTTATTTGGTCTGAGGTGGCCCACTGCAAGGGAACCTGACATTGTAGTGTTCCAGGGTCTGATTGGGATCTGAATGTGCAATTATACTATCAGTTTTGTGTCTCTGCAAAGTAAAGTGCTACTTTGTAATGACGACTTTTTTTTCTCTCTATTCTTTCACGGCATGTGGGTGTCGCTGGCAAGGCCAGCATTTGTTGCCCATTCCTAATTGCACTTGAACTGACCTTGCTTGGTCATTTCAGAGGGCGGTTATGAGTCAACCAGATTACTGTGGGTCTGGAGTCACATGTAGGCCAGACCATGTAAGGATGGCAGATTTCCTTCCCTAATGGGGCATTAGTGAACCAGATGGGTTTTTACAACAATCGATGATAGTTTCATGGTCCCTATCACTGAGACTAGCTTTATATTCCAGATTTATTAACTGAATTCAAATTCCGCCAGCTGCCGTGGTGGGATTTGAACCCATGTCCCCAGAGAATCCTATCTGTCATTTGAAGACTCAGGCAAATTTTCTGGTCTTGTAACACTAAGTAATAACTGGCTGCTAGTTTCAGGCAGATGTTTTAGGTTACAAATATCAGAACTGTTTCCACATCGTATTTCAATTTTATTTTGATTACATAAATTCTGATATTAGCAACTGAATTAGAATTAGCTAAATGATAGCGTTGCAATGTATTTTTATTTCAGGCCACGCGCAAACCTTTCAGACCCACTGCGAGCTTTGGTATTCGACTCCACTTATGACCACTACAGAGGAGTCATAGCCAGCGTTGCACTTTTTGATGGATGGGTGCAAAAGGGGGACAAAATAATGTCCTCGTACACAAAGAAGGTGTATGAAGTTAATGAAGTTGGAATCCTGAGGCCTGACCAATATCCATTGGAAAAACTGTAAGGAGTCACTGCTCTGTCTCAGTGTCATGTTCACAAATATTAGAGCAATAATGGTTTGCATTGATGCTACTCAGCAGAATCAAAATTCAGTTCATAAGGAAAGCCCAACAATTCGGACTCAACTTCCATACAAGTGAAGCAAATTCTGTATTTCACTGTCTCCCATTGAGTAATCTGTTGAGCTGTAGAGTATGTCCCAATTTTAGATGGTGGTTTATTACTCCTCAGTAGGTATTTTTTTCCCTCTTTTATAACTGAGCGATTTGAAACTGTCCTAGCGGATTTTAAGAGTTAGATTCGTTGGACTACTTTGGTACAGAATAGAATTTGAATGCTTTTGAAGAGACATTTCAGTATGGGAGAAAAGGGTCCTGTGGTATAAATTGTTGTAAAAACAAAAAGCTAAAAGCTACTGCGGATGCTGGAAATCCAAAACAAAAACAGAATTACCTGGAAAAACTCAGCAGGTCTGGCAGCATCGGTGGAGAAGAAATCAGTCAACGTTTCGAGTCTTCATGACCCTTCGGCAGAACTGAAGCATAGTTAGGAGAAAGATGAAATATAAGCTGGTTTAAGGTGGGGGGGCGGGGGGAGAGAGAGAAGTTGAGGGTGTGGTGATTGTGGAGATAAGCAAGCAGTGATAGGAGCAGATAATCAAAAGATGTTACAGACAAAAGGATCAAAGAGGTGTTGAAGGTGGTGATATTGTTTAAGAAAGGTGCTAATTAAGAATGGAAGACAGGACACTCAAGGTACAGCTCTAGTGGGGGTGGGGTGGAAAGACTGACAGGGCATTGTTGTGATCATTTGAAATTTGTCATTCTTGGGTTTGTCCTAAGTTCAAGGCGAAAAGCTTTGACAACATGTCTCTCTTTTCAGCAATATTCAAGTTCTATACCTCTAAACAAACTACTACTTAAATCTAAAATAAATTTGCCATGAAAAGCAAGTCCCTGCTGTAAATAGATTATGCACCACCTTGACTGAGTCACTTGGCAGTGCTAAGTTTTTGGGCTCTGCATGGTTTACAAAACAGCTGCAAAATTAAGCCTCACTTTTATACATTTCTTTAGCTTTTCATACTTTCTCTTCAAGAACGAGAATGGTTATTAGTGGCTTCTAAACTACATTTTTAATAAGTAAATAGGTTAAGGTGTGTTACAGTCCAATTACACATTGCATTCTAATCATATAATTTGATAGTCAAATGTTACAAACCTGTTAGTGCAATAGTTCAGTTTTGTTTTAGTTTGTTAATTACTTGGAATGGAGAGGTTCCAGAATACCAATTGTACACTTTGACTGTAACCGCATTTTATTGTGTAGGCATGCTGGACAAGTGGGTTATCTGGTGGCTGGAATGAAGGAAGTGAAGGAGGCACAGATTGGAGACACCTTTCATTTACAGAAACAGCCTGTGGAACCACTAACAGGGTTCAAACCTGCTAAACCAATGGTCTTTGCAGGTAAGGAAACTTTGTTTGGTGGAATGGTAAGGAGTCCGTTTCCAGATCACAAAGTATGTTTTACAGCACTGACGTCTTTCAAAGACATAGTGTTGTCAGCTGAAGTGACATTTATTATAAAAATTAACTGATCATCTGTCAGTTTTATTTTCTGTTAAATTATCCAAGCTGTTTGAGTGCAGTGTTCTGTTCTGTGTCCTCACTGATATAATGGTTTGATATCAAAGGAATGTACCCTGTTGACCAATCTGAATATACCAACTTAAGGAAAGCAGTGGAGAAGCTAACGCTGAATGACTCCAGTGTGACAGTTCATCGGGACAGCAGCCCAGCCCTGGGAGCTGGCTGGAGGTGAGCGACAAGATTATGCATTGTGATAACTGTTGGCATTCATGTTTTTTTAATACAATATCTTTCTCCTCTTAGTTTTATCTTTCCTCATTAAAGGCACAAGTGCTTTTCTGATCTCCAGCATTTATTTTGGCAGCATTGCATTTTAGGAAATGAGTAATTAATTTTGAAACATCAAAACTAAGCAATATTGTTGCACTATAATCCAATAATTCTTTTTAGGAATAATGTTGATTTTTACCCCTCCATCTCCCACTGATTGGACGGCCATTTTATTTCTTCTGAAGTTGTGACAGTTCATTTATGATTACCAATCAGTGATATTCCTCTTGATAAATGGTAAAGTGAGCATGTGTCCAGCAAACATCATCTATTGTATCAAAGAAGACTTTGTTTTAAATGTCAGTAAGGTTACATACATTAAATAGAGGTTATTAAATTTTGAAACACTTTCTAAAATTAACACATACAGAATCCAATCCTATCTTAGATATTGGAATTTAAGACCCCACCTTGAAACCCACATTATTGGTAAAGCTTCTGACCTTCCTAGTTACTATCCTTTTAGGGTTGGTGTCAACATTTCTGTGAAGCACCTTGGGATGTTTATTCCAAGTTAGAGGTGCTTTACGAAATGTACATTGCTGTTATCCTGGTAATACAGAGCCAGTTTTTCTCTACTGAGGCAGGTAGCTTGCGTCGTGAAATTTCCCAACCCAGCATAAAGTGCCCCTTTACGTGCTATTTTCACTCCAGAGAGCGGGGGGCGGCATAGAGGCTGGCCCACAGTACCCAGAAGCACATTGGAAGGGGCCATGGGAGGTGGCTGACTGCTGAGGCGGGCTGATTAAAAAGCCCACCTCTATTCTCTGGGACAAAAATACCTGGAAAAACTCAGCAGGTCTGACAGCATCTGCGGAGAGGAATACAGTTAACGTTTCGAGTCTGAATGACTCTACATCAGAACTAAGGAAAAATAGAAAAGAGGTAAAATATAAGCTGGTTTAAGGGGTGGTTGGGACAGGTAGAGCTGGATAGAGGGCCAGTGATAGGTGGAGATTGCCAAAAGATGACGGTGGTGATATTAGCTAAGAAATGTGCTAATGGTGACATTAAGGGTAGAAAGCGGGACGAGCAAGGTACAGATAACCCTAATGGGGGTGGGGTGGGGGGAAGGGATCGAAATAGGCTTAAAGGTAGAGATAAAACAATGGATGGAAATACATTTTAAAATAATGGAAATAGGTGGGAAAAGAAAAATATATATAAATTATTGGGAAAAGGGGGATCGGAAAGGGGGTGGAGATGGAGGAGAGAGTTCATGATCTAAAGTTGTTGAACTCAATATTCAGTCCGGAAGGCTGTAAAGTGCCTAGTCAGAAGATGAGGTGCTGTTCCTCCAGTTTGCATTGAGCTTGACTGGAACATTGCAGCAGACCAAAGATGGACATGTGGGCATGAGAGCAGGATGGTGTGTTGAAATGGCAAGCGACAGGGAGGTCTGGGTCATGCTTGCGGACAGACCGAAGGTGTTCCGCAAAGCAGTCACCCAGTCTGCGTTTGGTCTCTCCAATGTAGAGGAAACCGCATTGGGAGCAGCGAATGCAGTAGACTAAATTGAGGGAATCACAAGTGAAATGCTGCTTCACTTGAAAGGAGTGTTTAGGCCCTTGGACGGGGGAAGTAAAGGGGCAGGTGCTGCCCCTTCTACGGTTGCATGGTAAGGTGCCTTGGGAGGGGGTTGAGGTGTAGGGGGTGATGGAAGAGTGGACCAAGGTGTCCCGGAGGGAACGATCCCTGCGGAATGCTGCCGGGGGGGGTGAAGGGAAGATGTGTTTGGTGGTGGCATCATGCTGGAGTTGGCGGAAATGGCGGAGGATGATCCTCTGAATGCGGAGGCTGGTGGGGTGATAAGTGAGGACAAGGGGGACCCTATCATGTTTCTGGGTGGGAGATGAAGGTTTGAGGGCGGATGCGCGGGAGATGGGCCAGACACGGTTGAGGGCCCTGTCAACAACCGTGGGTGGAAAACCTCGGTTAAGGAAGAAGGAAGACATGTCAGAGGAACTGTTTTTGAAAGTGGCATCATCAGAACAGATGCGACGGAGGCAAAGGAACTGAGAGAATGGGATGGAGTCCTTATTTATTTTGCTTTAATCTATTCTCTGGGACTTCATCCCAGCTGTTTGGTTACATTTTAGGCCCTCACCCTTCATACCTCCTCACCCCTACCCATGTCATTTCTATGCCCCACCACCCGCCCCAATGACCCCTCATACCCTCCATGCCAACTCATAGCCCTTCCATGCCTATTTACCCTGTATATACTATGTACAGAACCAATGAACCATGTGGTAACAATGGAGCTCTCAAATGTTTGTCTTTTAGGGAGACAATACCAGAAAGAATTATGGGCAATGTACTTAGATCTCATCTACATAGAATCCTGCCATTTCAGTGGTGTATGTAGCTAAAATTTACACTGAAAAAGTACAGGGATTCATAGGTATGCCTTTTTGTATTTAATCATCTCCACTTTAAGAGAAACCTAATGCATGCATTCTGTAAACACATTTTCATAGGATTTCAAATAGTTTTATGTTACATCACAGAGTTGCATTGTTTATAAGAGAAAATCAATTTTACAACAATTTTGAGGATAAGTGAATGTTTCTTATTGCCAGGTTGGGTTTTCTAGGACTTCTGCACATGGAGGTATTTAATCAACGCTTGGAACAAGAGTATAATGCATCAGTTATTCTTACTGCTCCTACTGTTCCATACAAGGCGATTCTGTCATCCAGCAAGCTAATCAAGGTGAAGTACTTAATTTTCAGATCTAATATTTTGAAATCTGATTCTATTGAACAGCTTTCTATGATAGATCACTTTTTCATGCAATTTTAAAGAGTTGAAATCAGTCTGTACAATATACTTACTTTGATTATTTTAGGAATACGGAGAAGAAGAAATTACAATTTTAAATCCATGCCATTTTCCTGATAGATTACAAGTTAAAGAGTATTTGGAGCCAGTAGTCACTGGCACTATCCTCAGCCCTGATGATTACATTGGAAAAATAATATCTCTGTGTCAGGTACATTTAATCTATAAGAAAGCAATTGTCTACTGGTAATACTTTTACTTAATCATATATTGCAAAAGGACCACATTTTTCAGAACTATGTATCGCTACAATAGATCCTCAAAAATCCTGACTTGAACAGACAAGCTGTGATGAGAAATTCATCAATACAAAATAAATGAATTGAGCTTGTTTGACCATTGGTGAGACCCTGGCCTCTCTGATCTATTTGTTCTGTGACAAACTGATCACCATTTGTATGGTCAATCCCTAATAATGTTGTCAGCTCTGAGAACAGCAATGTGCTTAACCAGTTCCTATCTCTGCTCACGTTCCTGGTTGACCTTCCTTGCTCTTTTGCTGCTGTCCCAAGCTTGACTCCCTCTTAGATAAGCCTACAGTTTTCCTCTGTGCCTCTCTTGGCATCCTCCAAAGGGCTGATCAAGGCACTTAGCACTGGCTCATTACGAGCAGCATTACCATTGTCCCATCTTACTCTCTCACCAAACTTTCCACTCACCGTGATCGCTAGGGGCTAATCTTGCCGATCTCCTTCCCATCCATCACACCTCTCCTCTGCTGACCCTGTGGATTCGGGCAACATGTCTGTTCACTTGTGAACAAGACCCTTGCCAGCCATAAACTAATTGTGACTGATTGCATTCACACCATGACCTTCCAGAACTACCAAGCTGTCTACCAATGTCAAATAGATGAACGAGACTTTGGAGTTTGGTCTTCATAGCCCCAGCACAGTGTAATCCTGGGGGAGAGGTGTTGGTTCAGAAGAAAAACATGGGACAAGGCACTTCAACCTTTGATACTTAATCTATGTTTTTTACCTAAACTATATCCCAGATATCACCAGTTTATAATGTGTTACAATAGTATTTATTACAGTTTATATTTCAATGACAGAAGCTGCTGTAAAACAACAAGTACAAACTAAGTCAGATAATATGTTAACTGTTGGTGACTCAGCATTCCATAACTATAGGCTCAACTGGAGCATTAATGCTAACACATACTGGTTGAGCTGAATGGCTTGATTCTGTACTGTATCTTCTAAGTAATAATCCTGTTATGGTATTGCAGCTCACAGAGGAAATATTCCCCTGTAATCTACTACACAAAATATAATGTTTCTGGCACTTTTTTCATATAATACTTCTGTATTTGAAACCCAAATTAATTTGCTGCTTTGACCTACATTGTAATGTTGCATGTATTAAGAATAAACCTTTGCTTTATTTTTATTCCCATTGTTCCTATCCACTTGAACTTTTCTTTATCCTTTCCTCCTGACTTTGTACGTGATGTTTTATGGTTTAAAATCTGTTGCTCAGTAGTTTTAATTAGTGAGCAAAATTAAGTTGCTGCTGCTTAAAATAAATGTTATTTGGAGGTATTTCTAATTCACAACTATTAACTGAGTTTCAAACTTTAGGGATTCCTTATTGAGTACTGATTTGTCTTAGAGTCGGAGAGGAGTTCAGAGGAATATGGTTTACATCGATGATCACAGGCTTATGATGCAATACCTTTTTCCATTAAATGAAATTGTGATGGACTTCTACGACAGTCTAAAATCTCTTTCTTCAGGATATGCCAGGTAGGAACATCTAGATTTAGCTTTATAACAAAATAGAATTTTTAAAAGTTCCATCCTTCAGTTAATAAACGAGTAAATTCAGAGTAGCATGATAAGTCATGTCACAAAGCAGATGGGCAGCATTAAAGGATAAGTAGATTGGAGGAAGGACCATAAATGATCTGGAGTTAGGACTCACAAGCACAGTGGCTAAACTTGCAGTTGATAAAAAGTTGATGAAGATGATAAGAGTCCAAAGCTGATCAGAATTAACAACAATTAGATTTGAATATACTTGGGAATTGGACAGAGGGGTTTGGCAGATGAAAGTCAGAAAGCACTTGACATGGAAATAAAAAATGCAGAAAGAGTTTATTAGCTAAATGGAAAAAAACTAATGTACATGGAAAATGAAAGAAATTTGGGGTCATGATTGACGGTCAGTTGAAGCTATTATAACAATTCTCAGCAGCAGTGAGTAAAGTAAATAAGATGTTGGGATGTTTCATACTAGCAGAATTCAGCCCAAATCATGAGGTAATCAGGACACTTTATAAATCATTGGTGCAACCGCACTTGGAATCTGTGTACAGTTCTGTTCTCCATAGTATGAAAAGGATATTATAGCTATGCAAAGAATAAAGTAATCAGAATAATTGAGGGGATGGAGGGATTAGGACCATAAGTAGGTCTGTAGCCCCTCTAACCAGTAACACATTCAGTTAGGTAAGGGCTGATCTATATTTTAACTTCATCTACCTACCTTGGTTCTGTAATTCTTAACACCTAACAAAAATCTATGAATCTCAGTTTTGAAATTTTCAATTTGCCTAGCCTGATTAATTTTATAGGGGCTAGAGTTCCAGATTTCTACCACCTTCTGTATAAAGAAGTGCTTCCTGATAACCTAGCTCTAATTTTAACTTTATGACCATTGTCCTGAATTCTCCCATACCAGACGATATGGTTTCTCTCTGTATACCCTATCAACTCCTTCGATCATCTTAAACAATTCAATTAGATCACCAGTCGCTCTTATATGCAAGGAAGTATAATCCTAGCCTGTCCTCATTATTTAACCCTTTTACCTCCATTTACTTTTGGAGAAATTCTGTTGCATCCACTGCAACAGCAATATATCTTTCCTATGGCCCAGTGCCCAGAACTGAATGCAGTACTTCACATGGGGTCAAGTCAGACCTCTGTACAGCTCTTTTTTTTAATAATTCATGGGATGTGGACACCGCTGGCCAGGCCAGCATTTACTCTTGCAGTGATGTCCTGGAACTCAGATGAATGATCTCCAACAGCCACAACCATCTTCCTTTGTAGGTATAACTCCGACCAGTGGAGAGTGTTCCCCCGATTCCCATTGACTCCAGTTTTGCTAGGGCCCCTTGATGCCTCACTCGGTCAAATTGCTGCCTTGATTTCAAGGGCAGTCACTCTCACCTCACCTCTGGAGTTCAGCTCTTTAATCCACATTTGAACCAAAGCTGTAATGGGGCCAGGAGCTGAGTGGCCCTGGCGGAAGCCAATCGAAGGTTCAGTGAGCAGGTTATTGCTAAGCAAGTGCCGCTTGATAGCAATGTTGATGACCCCTCCTACACTTTACTGATGATTGAGAGTAGACTGATGGGGCAGTAATAGGCTGGGATGGATTTGTCCTTCTTGTGTACAGGACATACCTGGGCAATTTTTCACATAGCTGGGTAGATGCCAGTGTTGTAGCTGTATTCAACTAGCTTGGCTAGGGTTGTGTGGCAAGTTCTGGCGCACAGGTCTTCAGTACTATTACCGGAATATTGTGAGGGCCCATAGCCTTTGCAGTATCCAGTGCCTTCAGCTGTTTCTTGATATCACGTGGAGTGAATTGAATTCACTGAGGACTAGCATCTGTGGTGCTGGGGACCTCCGGAGGAGGCCGAGATGGATCATCTACTCGGCACTTCTGGCTGAAGATTGTTGCAAATGCTTCAGCCATATCTTTTGCACTGATGTGCTGGGATCCTTCATCATTGAGAATGGGGATATTTGTGGAGCATCCTCCTCCAGTGAGTTTTTTAATTATCCACCACCATTCAAGATGTCATGACAGGACTGCAGAACTTTGATCTGTTGGATGTGGAATTGCTTAGCTCTGGGGGGTGGGGGGGCAGTACGTGGTAATCAGCAGGAGATTTCCTTGCCCATGTTTGACCTGGCGCCACGAGACTTCCAGAGTCAATGTTGAGGACTCCTAGGGCAACTTCCTCCCGACCTATACCACTGTGCTGCCACCCAAGGGATAGTGATGGCGGTGTCTGGGACATTGTCTGTAATGTATGATTCTGTGAGAATGTCTATGTCAGGATATTGCTGGACTAATTGCTGGAGCTGTGAGACAGTTCTCCCAATTTTAGCATTAGCCCTCAGATGTTAGTAAGAAGGACTTTGCAGCATTGACAGGGCTGAGCTTGCCGTTTTCCTTTGCGGTGCCTTGGTCAATGCCACGTGGTCTATCTCGTTTCATTCCTTTTAGAGTTTTTAGCAGTTTGATACAAATGAGTGGCTTGCTGGGCCATTTCGGAGGGCATTAAGTGTCAACCATATTGCTGTGGATCTGAAGTCACATGTAGGCCAGACCAGGTAAGCACGGCAGATTTCCTTCTCTAAAGGGCATTAGTGAACCAGATGGGTTTTTACAACAATGGACAATGGTTTTATAGTCATTATCAAAATCGTGAGATTCAAAGGGTCCCCAGAGCATTATCCTGGGTCTCTGGATTACTAGTCCAGTGACAATACCACTCTGTCACTACCTCCCTTAAGATAACTTCCACCCATTTGTATTCCTCTTGAGATAAAGGGCAACATTGAATTAACTTTTTAAATTATCATTTGTATATATTCACCAGCTTTTACCGATTTCTGTACTTGGACTCAAAATCTTTCTCCTCATCCACAGTTCTTTTCCATTTGCCTTGTATTTTGATCTGTTTTTCTTGGATCCACAGTCCTGCACACTTTTTGACATTAAATACAATCTGCCACAGTTTTGCCCACTGACTTAATTTATCAGTACCCCTTTACAACTTTCTGCTCCCATCTATGTTATTTATTGTGCCACCTAATTTAATGTTGTCAGCAAATAACTGCTTCTTATGTGGGATCTTGTTGAATGCCTTCTGGTAATCCATATCGATAACATCCACAGGCACTGCCTTACTTAACACATTGTTACCTCCTCAAAAGATGTAACTAGTTTGTTAGACATGACTCACCCATTACAAATCCATGGTGATCCTCTCTTACATTTTGGAGAAATGTAAAATGATCAAAAGAATCAGATTATATGGATCAGTTATGTTAATTGGGCATATTCTCACTGGAAAAGAGAAGGTTGAGATGTGATATTATTACAGTTTTTAGGATTCTAAAGAGGTGAGAGAATGTAGACCATAATAAGCTATTGCATCTTGTTCAGCATAGCAGAGGTTACGGCCTGCAGTTGAAAGGCAATAAATTCAAAATTTATAGAAATAATCTCCCAATGAATGAGTGGTCAATATATGGAACACTCGCAAGAGAAAAAAGTGGAAGCAATTAGTATTAATTCATTCAAATGCAAATTAGATGTATTTCAGAAAATAGCATCTTGGGATGCAATTTGAGGCACGGTACATGTAGCATGCTTGGATGGAAAAAGGTGACTTTGGACCCATACCCAAAGCTCTTCAGCACTGGGGGTCTTCCTCATGATTTCTGTGTCTGTTATAGGATAATTGATAGAGTTTGATAGCTATGACTAGTGAACAACTCATTGCATCATATGACTACAATGTTGATAGCAGATAGATAAATGTAAAGTAGCATTTATAGTAAATTTGACCTCACTTTAACTTAAGCAATGTACTGTGGATGCTAGAAATCCAAAAGAAAAATGAAAGGGACAGTCAGCTACCTTCACTAAAATGTGTCTGCACCCCACTTACGTTTTGTATAAAATTGATGTATGTCTCAAATATTTATTTTCAAACGACATAAATATGATTAAATTGATCCCAGGATTTATTTAAGTAATTTTCTTGCATTTTATTCGTTCCTGTAGTTTTGACTATGAAGATGCAGGATACCAAGTGGCTGACCTGATTAAAATGGATATCTACCTCAATGGAAAGTTAGTGGAGGAACTTGCAACAATTGTGCACAGGTTAGTCATCAAAAAGTACTTTTCATGCTTTTCTGCAGACCTACTATTTGCTTCTATGTGTTTTTCCCAATTATTCCTAGTCTGAATGTTTTACTGATTCAGATGGCAATGAAATGGGCCAACCAAGTACCTTTCAAAAAATTTAAAATTATGAAGCTCTCTTTCAAAACCTTACCCTTAGTAAAACTTATAAATTGCATTGGCATACAAGTTGAGTGGTAATTTGTTGAGCATTTTATAAACCTCTTGCATCAGCAGAAGTATCTTTAATAGTTTAAAACTTCTGAACTTAAACCTAAACCCTGATTTTACTATAATTGCAGAAGTGTGATCAAGCTGGCACCTGACAAAGAGTAATTTATATCGGCAGCTCAGAGGGTAGACTCCAAATATTCTGATAGGCATCTTTCCCCACTAATTTGAATAAACCTTAATGGCAAATGCAAAGCTTGCCTACAGATTTTGGTCTGTAGCATGCACGTAAAATTGATGCTGCCACAGCTCTTTAAATTTAAAGCGCATGATTATCAGATAAGTTATGGCTGTCACAGAGGAGTGAACCAAATGTTCAGAGTGAGACAGCAGACACCTGTCAGTAACATTGTCTTCTTAAATGCAGAATAGTTGGAGGTGGTACTGCAGAAGGTACACCTTAAACCGTAATTGGTTTACCTCTTAAGCCCAATCTCCAGTAAAAGCACAGGCACAAGAAGTGGCTTTACTGAAGGGTGACCTTCAGTCCAAAATAAGGAGAGTGGTTGTCGGGCTTATACAATTACGCAGAATGTGTTGGACTTTGCGGCACATAAAAACAAAGTTTGCTGATATTAGGAGGAAGTCGAAAGCATGTTTGCTTCTTACTTTTGTACACACTTGTGAGGCGCGTACAGGATGGATCAAGTTCCACACACGCACACCTCTCCACAAGGTACCATTTCAAAAATGCAGCTACTGCCCATTTGCACTTATTCTTTCATTGTGCTAATGTTGGACAGCATACCTGTAGGTTGAGATGCTGGCCTTATAACAGCACACAGTGGCTCAGGCTTCCATGCTGAGGCAACCTCTTGTTATGGGGTCAACAGCCCTGGAGTTATCTCAAAAGTTTAGTCATCTTTCAAAAATGTGGGCACTGTGGACAGCTGCCTAATGAAGACTTCATGGCTGCTTTCTGGAGAAAGGTGACTGATGTGTATAAAAAGATGTTTCCATGGTCAGATACTACCTCAACATTAATTTAGTGCAAACCCTTTGTTAAATAAGCCATGGATTGTTATGGATGCCATCTTGGATACCTTTTGCTCCAGGAATCTAGTCCCCTGTGAAAGCTCTGTGCCCTGTTCAACAAATGCCTTCATTCATTCAGTCATAATTTTTTCCGGGAAGAGCTACCCCTGTTTCATTTCTTGACTGGAGATTATTGTGACGGCCTGTCTTGTAAAGTGCGGCTGGTGAAGACAAGATAACCTTTGATATGTCTTGATATATGTGGAAAGATCTGAGGTGGCAGTGGCATAGTGGTATGCCAGAGACTCAGAGTAATGCTCTGGGGACCTGGGCTCAAATCCCACCACGGCAGATGGTGAAATTTGAATCCAAGAAAAATCTGGAAGTAAAAAATGTCGTCGATCAGGAAACCATTGCCAATTGTCATAAAACCCTATCTTTAGGGAAGGAAATCTGCCGCCCTTACCTAGTCTGGCCTACATGTGACTCCAGGCCCACAGCAATGTGGTTGACTCTTGAATTCCCTCTGAATAAGGGCACTTAGGGATGAGCAATAAATGCTGGCCTAGGCAGCAACACTGACATCCCATGAACAAATGAAAAGAAAAACTGGGGATCCAGGGTGGTGAATGGTACAGGGTAGATTCCTCTATGTTAGATCTATGTTTGCTGGACCCTCATGAACTCCCCTTTGGCATATGAATGTCATGTACTAAAGGTGAGAAAATGCCATCAGGCTGTTGCATGTTCTCTGTATTTGTTACTAGACTTATTCTTGCATCCCCAACCTTTCTTCCCCGTTTCTGCACTTCTTTGAAAAAGAGAACCATACATTTGAGAGGAAATGTTACTACTAACTGAAACATCCAGCTTCCTTTAAGAATGGCTGCTTCAGCAGGGAAGTTCCAGGATTTTCCATGCTTCCACTTCATGCTTTCCATACTTCTATTTTGTGGGCAAAACCTCCCCGAATTCATGAGATTCGGCTTAGAACTTTATTTTATAATTATAGTGGACCAGATTTTGCTGAACAAATAACAAATGATCTGCACCGTTATTAATGAGCAAATCAGTCAGCAACTTGTAGTGAGGAAGCGATAGCCCAGTGAATTGTGAATTGCCACGAATTGCTGTCCGATTGGTGCCATTCCACTGTTAAGATTCGTGAAAACTGTATCTTGCGCTTTACCAACCCCCTCCTCAGGATTTTCATAAAGTTGGTGCATTGGGACATTAGTTGCCCATGAAACTCACCAGACAAAGTTACATAAAGTAATTAACATTAACAGTAAGTAATACCATTTTAGCAATGTGATAATTGTTAATGAATGCCAATAAACTTCTCCCCAGAAAGTGAACAATTATAACTGTAGAGTCTCATTCCTCTAAATTGGGAAATAGATTAAGAGATTTCAAAACTGTTCTTTTTTTCTTACTTATTCTTTCTGGGTTTTTTTCTCTCAATCCAATCTTTCTCTTTCTCTCTTTAGTTTTCTTCCTGTACCTGATTTGACACTGAATTCATCTACTCTAATTTGTCCTCTTTCCTAGTTCTTCCTCAATTTATTTCTCAATTCTTATATCTCATTAGTTGAAGAGATAGACCGTTTGTCCCTCCTTTCACCAAGATCCCAGGTTTGTTTGCATCGCTGTGAAATGATAGCTTGCACTTCCAGCATCTTAGTGGGCAAAAATTTTAAAACCTAAATGTGATGATTAAGTTGAACTAATGGGGAGCATCACGAGATGCTCCAATCCAGCAAAATCTGACCAGTATTTTCATTCTCTCCCCAAATTGTGTACTGCTAAATGTGGTGCTTTTTTGAATTGGGTGCAGAAGGTATATACTTGATTTTGCTGATAGTGAAACACACTGCAAAATTAGCCCTCAGAGTAGATCAATTAGATGTGTAAAGATTGCAGTGTATCTAGCAATGATTTATACTTATCAGTAATTTATTTATTCAAAATCTTTTAAAGAATTAATTCATTGCTTACTTGCAGGGAGAAGGCTTATTCTACTGGTAAAGCAATAGCAGAACGTTTAAAAGACACAATACCTCAGCAACTTTTTGAGATTGCCATCCAGGCAGCGATAGGCAACAAGATCATAGCAAGAGAAACGTGAGTATCAGTTTAATTTACCAGAATTTAGGTTTGTATGACCTTATTATCTCATCATGACTCTGTAGAGCAGTAGCTCTTTGCCTCTAAGAAATGGAGAATGAGAACTTACACTTTATAAAGCATCTTTCACAACCTCAGAATATCTCAAAGTGCTTTACAGCCAGCGTGTTATTTTTGAAGCACAATTACTATTTTACTTACATAACAGTATAGTTCACTGCAATGATACACCAAAAGCATAATGAAACTAGCTGTTTTGAAATCAGCTTTCCAAATTGGGTGTCTGATCAGGTAAATAAAATTTATTTTATTTTTAAAAAGATTGGTGTTTGTTTTGGACGAGCCTCTATTGAAGGCTTTGCTGCTGAAGTGGTTTTATACTGGATTGATACTAATTTTTTTCTCTTGTGCAAAGTATTATATCTTTCAGTATTAGGCTATGATGATTAAGCAATACAAAGCAGTAATTGATTTTCTAACAATAGATGCAAAAATTGAAATATTCCCCATAATGTATCTTGGATGACTAAACTTGTAAGCTAATGTGAGTGAAACAATTATTGATGAATGACTGGTCATATAATGCTGTACACCTTCAGGTTAAACTTCACAATCAACTTTACATTATCTGATCTGTCACTGGCTCAGATTCACAAGGCATATTAAGGATACCTTTGCGGCACAGTTGTTAACTGAGTAACTATCTAGGAGTGATCTGCAGATTTTAACTCAATATCAGAGTCTGTCAACATTCACATAGAGTACAAAATTTTCACTCTCAAAAATATCACAAAGAAGTTATTGTTTAATTTTTTTATGGCAGGCTCCCAAGTATTTACCAAATTTTGCAGTCAGCGGCAAAGTGATGGCGCTCACCACTCACACTGAAAATGCTGCCCACCAAGATAGAACGATCTCTGTGGCATGGATTTCACTTTTCCCAACATTAATTTCATTCTGGCGTCAGCTATAGTGAATCGCTAGCATCCACAACAGTGATTTTGTCAAGCAGGCTAAACAGCCAAACACATTGGAGAATTCCCACAGCCAACAAGCTAGCAAGTAATAAGCATGTTCTATCATTCACATTTTACAATTTTCCAGAAAGCAAAATAAAGGTTGAGACATACACATGGAAATAAGATAGAAGCTTAAATATAAACTTTGAAAAAAAGTATTTATTTAATTATATTAAAATCTGTTGAATTTTTTATCATAGAATTGAGAAATTTGACATTCCACAAGTATAAAATTTGTTTCTCAGGGCAAGTAAGGGTGTTGAGCAGTAGCTTAGTGCACCCATTAAATACCTCATTCAACAAGGCAGAACCTTTTCAAGGATTTTTAGCAGCAAGACTAATAGTATAAAAAAGTGCAAGTTCACATTGAATAGTAATTTCTAATTGATTTCCATTTTCGACAGCACACCTGGAAGTGGGGAAAGACCGACAGTGATTTCTAGATTTCTGTGTTTTACTGCATCTGTCCGGACACCAGTAGTTGATATCAGTTTCACAGAGTAATGATGGCAAGCACTGACAGTTTTGCCTTCACAACCACAAAGAAATCTGTTTCTATATGTAGAACATTTGTACTAATTTTCTTTTCTTTTCAGTATTAAAGCAGTGAGGAAAAATGTATTGGCAAAATGTGTAAGTATAGTTTTTTCAAAATACTACATTTTTTTTCCTAGCAAGAAAATTAGCCTTTTTATGATTATCTGTCACAAACACAGGTTACCAATACAAAGCTAAATTAGATTCAAAATTATAGAGTCTACTTAAACTGAATTTGAACTTGTTTAAAGTTGACTTATAAGAATTCGAAGAAGACACTTAAGGAGTGATTCTAATAAGTGCATCTCAAAACGCTTCACGTCCACTGAAGTTCATTTACTGTTTTACATGTATGCAATACTGAAACACTAATTCTGTGATGATGTGATCCAAGGATGTGTCATGAACATATCACATTGAATTAGGCAAACAGATCCAAGTGTCCAGATCACAAGGTGTAATTTCAGCGACCTGAATTATTTTTTATTATTCAGAATATAAGGAGCTTCATTAGACTTTTTAGTTGCCAGTATTCTGAGGTAAGTTGTTCCATCTCTTGCAACACTCAGCCTCCAACCTCAAGGTGGTGGCCTGGCTATAAAAGCCATTATTTTAGTTTAAATTTACAAATTTGGAGAGGGGGCACCTCCATTTTGAAGCTTACATTCATTGCAGCCAGTTGCTCCTTTCAGGTTGATAGACCACTGGCCATAGAACCATAGAACACTACAGCACAGAAAACAGGACATTCGGCCCTTCTAGTCTGTGCCGAAATATTATTCCGCTAGTCCCATTGACCTGCACCTAGTCCATAACCCTCCAGACCTCTCCCATCCATGTATCTATCTAATTTATTCTTAAAATTTAAGAGTGAGCCCGCATTTACCACGTCAGATGGTAGCTCGTTCCACACTCTCACCACTCTCTGAGTGAAGAAGTTCCCCCTAATGTTCCCCCTAAACCTTTCCCCTTTCACCCTAAAGCCATGTTCTCTCGTGTTTATTTCTCCTAATCTAAGTGGAAAGAGCCTACTCGCATCTACTCTGTCTATACCCCTCACAATTTTGTAAACTTCTATCAAATCTCCCCTCATTCTTCTACGCTCCAAGGAATAAAGTCCTAACCTGTTTAATCTTTCCCTGTAGCTCAACTCCTTAAGACCCGGCAACATCCTAGTAAATCTTCTCTGCACTCTCTCAATCTTACTGATATCCTTCCTGTAGTTAGGTGACCAGAACTGCACACATTACTCCAAAGTTGGCCTCAGCAATGTCTTATACAACCTCATCATAACATCCCAACCCCTATACTCAATACTTTGATTTATGAAGGCCAGTATGCCAAAAGCTTTCTTTACAACCTTGTCTACTTGTGACGCCACTTTCAGGGAATTATGTATCTGAACTCCCAGATCCCTTTGTTCCTCTGCACTCCTCAGTGCCCTACCGTTTACTGTGTATGTCCTACCTTGGTTTGACCTTCCAAAATGTAACACCTCACACTTTACCGCATTAAATTCCATCTGCCATTTTCTGGCCCATTTTTCCAGTTGGTCCAGATCTCTCTGCAAGCTTTGAAAGCCTTCCTCGCTGTCCACAATGCCTCCAATCTTAGTGTCATCAGCAAACTTGCTAATCCAATTCACCACATTATCATCCAAATCATTGATATAGACAACAAACAACAATGGTCCCAGTACAGATCCTTGAGGCACACCACTAGTCACAGGCCTCCAGTCTGAGAAGCAATCATCCACTACCACTCTCTGTCTTCTCCCACACAGCCAATTTCGAATCCAGTTTACAACCTCTCCATGGATACCAAGTGTCTGAACCTTCTGAACTAACCTCCCATGTGGGACCTTGTCAAAGGCCTTACTAAAGTCCATGTAGATAACATCCACAGTCTTTCCTTCATCTACTTTCTTGGTAACCTCCTTGAAAAACTCTACAAGGTTCGTTAAACACGACCTACCATGCACAAAGCCATGCTGACTATCCTTAATCAGCCCTTGGCTGTCCAAATAATTATATATCCGATCTCTCAGAACACCTTCCAATAATTTACCTACTACTGACGTCAGGCTCACTGGCCTGTAATTACCTGGTTTACTTTTGGAGCCTTTTTTAAACAACGGAACAACATGAGCTACCCTCCAATCCTCTGGCACCTCACCCGTGGCTAAGGACATTTTAAATATTTCTGCCAGGGCCCCTGCAATTTCTACACTAGTCTCCCTCAAGGTCCGAGGGAATATCATGTCAGGCCCGGGGGATTTATCTACCTTTATTCGCTATGAGGCAGCAAGCACCTCCTCCTCTTTAATCTCTATATGTTCCATGAAACTACTGCTTGTTTCCCTTCCTTCCTTATACACTATGCCAGTTTCCTGAGTAAATACTAATGCAAAAAAACTGTTTAAGATCTCCCCCATCTCGTGAGGCTCCACACATAGACGACCACTCTGATCTTCAAGGGGACCAATTGTGTCCCTTACTATCCTTTTACTCTTAATATACTTGTAGAAACCCTTTGGGTTTACCTTCACATTATCTGCCAAAGCAACCTCATGTCTTTTTGCCTTTCTGATTTCCTTTTTTAGTATTTTCTTACATTTTCTATACTCTACAAGTACCTAATTTGCTTCTTGTTGCCTATACCTGCTATACACCTCTCCCTTCTTCTTAACCAGATCGGCAATATCCCTTGAAAACCAAGTTTCCCTATGCCTGTTAACTTTGCCTTTAATCCTGACAGGAACATGCAAACTCTGCACTCTTAAAATTTCGCCTTTGAATGCCTTCCACTTACTGAAGACATCCTTGCCAGAAAACAACTTATGCCAATCCACTCTTCCTAGATCCTTTCTCATTTCCACAAAATTGGCCTTTCTCCAATTTAGAATCTCAACTCGAGGACCAGACCTATCCTTATCCATAATTAGCTTAAAACTAATGACATTGTGGTCACTGGACCCAAAATGTTCGCCTACACATACTTCTGTCACCTGACCTGTCTGGTTCCCTAATAGGAGATCAAGTATTGATCCAGCTTCAAGAGCCTACCTGCTGTCCTTAACTGGACCGCGAGCTACAGTTTATCCATAGGTTGGCCGTTCTGGGAAAAATCACAGTGAGTGACTGTTAGTCCACCAGTTGCGGGCTCCTGACCGACATTTCAGCCTGACAGCGGGGTTCAGAAGCCCACAGTGAAAACCCTGCCCCTCACAAATCAAAAAAAAATGTTTTTTTGGTATCGCAGACCACACGGTAATTTTCAGATGACTACTAACCTATTAAAGCATCTCGATTGTTAGCGTAAATATTGCAGTACAAAGGAAATACCAGATAAGGCACACTTATTTAATCTGTAATTTATCTGTTTATAGAGCTTAGGTAGCATTTAGTAATGTTTAGCTAAAAGTTTAAAAGAAAATGGCATTGAATAATAGAAATTATTTGACAGTAGGAGAATAAAATTATACTGTATTCACATTTTTTAAATAATAAATTGACTTATCTACTGGAATTTTTGTTTGATGGCTGCAGTTCATTAAAAAATCCACAAGGGGACACTTGTGCTGTTTTAATAATTCCGAGAAAACCTATTTGACTTCAGTTGAAGGACGAATGAATTGGGTACAAGCCCTTATTATATAATCATTTTGAGAATGTGGGGGTTTCTAAAATTACTTTAAGTCCTCGTGATCAACTGTAAGTTTTATTTTCCTGTGAAACATTAATTTGTATTTCAAAGGTATTTTAATCACAGGTGATTGGAGGGATATTTTTCCCTTCAATATATATTCGGATGGAAATATTCTCTCAGGCCATAAGACGTAGGAGCAGAAGTAGGCCATTCGGCCCATCAAGTCTGCTATGCCATTCAGTGAGATCATGGCTGATCTGATAATTCTCAATTCTACTTTCCTGCCTGTTTCCCAAAACCTTTGATTCCCTTATTGGTTAAGCATCTGTCTATCTCAGCCTTGAATATACTTAACAACCCAGCCTCTACAGCCCTCTGTGGTAAAGAATTCCACAGATTCACTACCCTCTGAGAGAAGAAATTCCTCCTCATCTCTGTCTTAATTGGGCGACCTCTCATTTTGAGATTATGCTCTCTGCCCAGCTTTTCACAATATATATTAATGATTTAGATGCGGGAACTAAGTGTAATATCTCCAAATTTGCAGATGACACAAAGCTGAGTGGAAGGGTGCGCTGTGAGGAGGATGCAGAGATGCTTCAGAGTGATTTGGACAAGCTTAGTGAGTGGGCAAATGCATGGCAGATGCAGTATAATGTGGATAAATGTGAGGTTATCCACTTTGGTAACAAAAACAGGAAGGCAGATTATTATAAATTGAGAGAGAGGAATGTGCAACGAGACCTGGGTGTCCTCGAACACCAGTCGCTGAAGGTAAGCATGCAGGTGCAGCAGGCGGTAAAGAAGGCAAATGATATGTTGGCCTTCATAGCAAGAGGATTCGAGTACAGGAGCAGGGATGTCTTGCTGCAATTATACAGGGCCTTGGTGAGACCACACTTGGAATATTGTGTGCAGTTTTGGTCTCCTTATCTGAGGAAGGATGTTCTTGCTATAGAAGGAGTGCAGCGAAGGTTTACCAGACTGATTCCTGTGATGGCAGGACTGACATATAAGGAGAGATTGAGTCAGTTAGTATTATATTCGCTAGAGTTCAGAAGAATGAGGGGGTATCTCATAGAAACCTATAAAATTCTAACAGGACTAGAAAGGGTAAGTGCAGGAAGGATGTTCCTGATGGTGGGGGAGTCCAGAACCAGGGGTCACAGTCTGAGGATTTAGGACTGAGATGAGAAATTTCTTCACCCAGAGAGTGGTGAGCCTGCGGAATTCACTACCACAGAAAGTAGTTCAGGCCAAAACATTGCATGTTTTCAAGAAGGAGTTAAATACAGCTCTTGGGGCGAAAGGGATCAAAAGATATGGGGAGAAAGCGGGAGGAGGTTGTTGAGTTGGATGGTCAGCCATGTTCGTAATGAATGGCGGAGCAGGCTCGAAGAGCCGAATGGCTAACTGCTGCTCCTATTTTCTATGTTTCTATGGTCCTTGACTCTCCCACAAGGGGAAAGAACCTCTCAGCATCTACCCTGTCAAGCCCCCTAAGAACCTTATATATTTCAATAAATTCGCTTCTCATTCTTCTAAACTCCAATGAGTACAGGCCCAACCTATTCAACCTCCCCTCATAAGAAAATCGCTCCATACCTGGGTTCAACCTAGTGAACCTTCTCTGGACTGCCTTCAGCGCCAGTATATCCTTCCTTAGATAAGGGGACCAAAACTGTTCACAGTATTCTAGGTGTGGTCTAACTAGTGCCTTGTATAATTTTGGCAAGACTTCCCTATTTTTATACTCCATTCCCTTTGAAATAAAGGCCAACATTCCATTTGGCTCCCTTATTACCTGTTGAACTTGTATGCTGGCTTTTTGTGAATCGTGCATGAAGACCCCCAAATCTCTCTGTGCTGCAGCCATCTGCAGTCTTTCTCCATTTGAGTAACATTCAGCTCCACTATTCTTCCTGCCAAAGTGCATAACCTCACATCTCCCCCCATTATATTCCATATGTCAAGTTTTTGCTCACTCACTTAACCTGTCTCTATCCCTCTGTAGACTCCTTGCGTCATCCTCACCACTTGACTTCCCACCTGCTTTTGTGTCATCCGCAAACTTGGTGATAGTACATTCACTTCGCTCCTCCAAGTCATTTATATATATTGTAAATAATTGTGGTCCCAGCACTGACCCCTATGGCAATTAACTAGTTACAGGTTGCAATCTACTACACCTAACACCATGGGCTTTAATCTTATTAAGTAGCCTTATGTGCGGTACCTTCTCAAACGACTTATGGAAATCCAAATATATTAGATCTACTGGTTCCCCTTTATCTATCCTCTTTGTTACCGCCTCAAAGAATTCCAATAAATTTGTCAGGCATGATTTCCCCTTCATGAAGCCATGCTGACTCTGCTTGATTATACTATGTATTTATAAATGCTATCACACCCTTTATAATAGACTCTAACATTTTCCCAGTGACAGATGTTAAGCTAACTGGCCTACTTGTTTATTCTCTCCCTCCATTTGGCAGTTTTCCAATCCTCTGGGGCTTTTCCAAATTCTAAGGGGAGGGTTGTGCAGGAGCGGGTGCAGGCATGTGCACAGCCAATCGCTGCCATTTTACGTGGGTAAATTAAGGCCCACCCAGCGTGACGTGCACCCGGAAGCGCTGTGCGTTCCCTTTGCGGGCGGGGGGAGTAGGCTGAGTCGGGGCATGCACGCTGAAGAGCATAGAGCTACCTCAGGGAGATTAGTTTAAGTTTAAAAAGTTTTATTTAAGGAAAAAAAAATTGAGGACATGTCCCCTCATGTGACACTGTCACATGAGCTGGGACATGCCTATGAATTGTATTAAATTTTTTTTCAAACCTTTAAAAACCTTCATGAAACCTCATCCCGCCCATGGGTGAGGTTCCATGATAAATGCGAAGGCCGCCTGGGCTCTTCGCCTGCCTGCCAGCCTTAAGATTGGACGGGCAGCTCAGCTTATTGCTTTAATTGATAGTTAACTGGCCTTAATAGGCCTTTGACAGTTTGGCAGGTGTGTAGCCGAACTGAAAATCTGAATGACGCGCGGTGACGTCGGGACTCATGCCCAGCGTCATCGCACATCATTTTACGCCTCAGCCCCTGCTTGCCAAGCCAAAGATTCTGCCCTAAGGATTCTTGGAAGATTACTACCAGTGCATCCACTATAACTGTAGCTACCTCCTTTAATATCCTAGGATGCAACCCATCAGGTCCAGGGGACTCATCGACCTTTAGCCCCATTAGTTTCCTAGTACTTTTTCTCTCGTGATAGTTATTGTATATATTGCCTCCCCCATTTTGCCCCTTGATTATTTAGTGTTTTTGGAATACAATTAGTGTTTTCTACCGTGAAGACTGATGCGAAGTATTTATTCGACATTCCCTGCTTCTCCATTATTATTTCCCCAGCCTCATTCTCTAAGGGACCTATGTTCACTATGCCCCTCTCTTCCTTTTTTAATATTTAAAGAAGCTCTTACTGTCTGTTTTTATATTACTTGCTAGTGTACCCTCAAAGTTTATTTTCTCCCTCTTTTTTTGGTCATCTTTTATTGGTTTCTAAAACTTTCCCAATCCTCTGGCTTACCACTAATCTTTGTTACAATGTATGTTTTTTCTTTCAGTTTGATACTATCCTTAACTTACTTGGTTAACCATGGTTGGTTTATTCCCTTCCTAGAATCCTTCTTCCTCACTGGGATATATCTTTGTTGTGAGTCATGAACTATTTTCTTAAAAGTGCCATTGTTTCATCAACCATCTTTTCTGCTAAACTCCTTTCCCAGTCCATTCCAGCCAACTCTGCCCTCATTCCTTTGTAATTACCCTTATTTAAGTTTAGCATAGTTGCTTCCAGCCCAGGTTTCTCACTCTCAAACTGAATGCTAGATTCTACCATGTCATGGTCACTGTTTCCTAGGGGATCTTTTGCTCCAAGATCATTTACTAAACCTGCCTCATTACACAATACCAGATCCAAAATAGCCTGATCCCTGGTTGGATCCACAACATATCGTTCTAGGAAAATACCAAATACACTCTTATGAATTCTTGCTCGTGGCTACCTCTGTCAATTTGACTTTCCCAACCTACATGAAGATTAAAATCACCCATGATTAGTGTCCTGCCTTTTTTACATCTCCTGATTTATTTTCTGCCCTACAGCATAGCTACTGTTAGGGGGCCTATAGACTACTCCCGCCAGTGTCGTCTTCCCCTTGTCGTTTCTTACCTCCACCCTATGGATTCTACATCTTCCGATCCAAGATCATTTCTTGCCATCGTACTTATTCCATCTCGTATTAACAAAGCTACCCCACCACCATTTCCTTTCTGTCTGTCCTTTCAAAAAGTCACATGCCCCTGAATATTTAGTTCCCAGCGTTGATCTCCTTGTAACCATAGCCAGGATTTCCCAGGCAGGGGGTGGGGCCTGCTCGCCGACGCGTAAAATGACACAGGATGACGTCGGGCGAAACTCCCGACGTCATCCCACCTCATTTCAATTTTCAGGCCGGCGGGGGCTCAGCAGATTCAGCTGTGCACCCACCGACCTGTCAATGGCCAATTGAGGCCATTGACAAAGTAAAAGTAATTAATGGGCCTGCCCGTCCAACCTTAAGCGGGCAGGCTGGGAGCCCTGGTGGGCTTAAGAAAAAGCATGAAACCTCACCCACGGGCGGGATGAGGTTTCATGTAGGTTTTAAAATTTGTAATAGAATTGTCAATGAAAGTGATGGACATGTCCCAACTCATGTGACAGTGTCACATGAGGGGACATATCAGGGAAATTTAAATTTTTTTCAGACAGGAGCTGATCTCCCTGAGGCAGCACTTAGCATCAGGGAGATGAGTGCGTTCTTTCGTGCACATGCGCAAAAGAGTGCACTCTCAGCTGAGGGAATCCTCCCCCGTCCGCACAGGGGGCTTCCTGGCGGATGCCACACTGGGCAGGCCTTAATTGGCCCGTCCGCGTAAAATGGCGGCACACCACCAATCGGAGGCACGCCTCCACGCGCCCGCTCCTAAACTCCCCCCCCCAACGGGGGGAAAATTCTGCCCCATGTGTCCCTAATGGCTATATACCCATTAACCTTATTTGTGCAATTAATTCAATCATTTTGTTCCGCATACTACGTACATTTAAGTAAAGAGCCATTAATTTTTGCCTTTTCACCATTTTTCCTCATTTGACTCTATTTGCTGCTTTTTGAATATGTTTGTACACTCTGTCCCTTCCTGTCACACTCTGGGTATCATTACCTAAACAGCTGCCCTGCAATACCACTATATCCTTTTGCTTTGTATGCCTGCATATCCCATCTCCAGAACCGCCGCGCCCCCCTCCTGCCTCCTCCTCCTCTCCCCCCCCCCCCCCAGCCTCTATTTAGTTTAAAGCTCTCTCTGCAGCCCTAGTTATTCAATTCGCCAGGACACTGATCCCAGCATGGTTCAAGTGAAGCTCATCCCACAGGAACAGCTCCCTTCCACCCAGTGCCCCATGAACTGAAGCCCATTCCTCCCACACCAATCTTTGAGCCAAGGATTAACTCTTTGACTTTATTTACCCTGAAGATATGAACAGCATTTATGTTCAAGGACATTTAAAACTACTCATGCCTTGGCATACTTTTCTATGTTAAAGATGCCCTATAAATGTAAGATGTTGTTGGAAGTGTGCCCGATTTAGACAGATTTTTTAAAGTATTGTGGGTACTTGCATCATATTTATGAAGGTAAACAATAGCTGGAAGTGTTTATGTCTTTGATTCCAACTTTTCTCATTGTAGTCATAAGGACAGAATACACGAGTGTTCATTCTGCCCCAAGTTTTGACCATAAATGTGATAAAAATGCCTTTTAGGTTCACTACCATTTCTAAACTTTAACTTTCTTGCAAATTATAAAAGAACAATAAGATGTATTGCATAGTTAAAGTTTAAAATGAAAGAAGTGGTAGTGTGTTGAATTGGTGTGTAACCCTAAATATCATAGGTACTTGGACAGTTGTTAATGTCTCTCCATCCTCCCTTATTACTTAATTTTAATTGTTTCAAGCAGCTGGAACAGGCACAATGGCGAATGATTTCCTTGCTTCACCATTTCTGATGAAATCACATTTATAAGTATAAAGAACACACTACCAATAGCTTGCGGGATTGTTTAAAAGCTCTTTTCATTATTTTCAGTACGGTGGGGACATAACTCGCAAAATGAAGCTTCTGAAGAGGCAAGCTGAAGGAAAGAGAAGAATGAGGAAAATTGGCAATGTGGAAATACCAAAGGATGCCTTCATAAATGTACTCAAGAGACAAAAGGACAAATAGAGTAAAATGTAAATAGAAAATCCATTCCTTTTAGTTTAACCTGGTTATTTATCTCATTGCTGTGAGTGAGATGTCACTGGTGTAGAAAGCTAATATCATCAGTCACTACACTTAAAAGAAAAACTATTTTGACATGCTATGGTGTATATAAATGCAAGTAATATCACTGTGTGGCAATTCTAGAAAAATGCGGTCTCCATGATCACTATCTGTGGACAGTGTAACTGGAAGTGATGTCCCACTGGATTATGCATTTACTATTTTGCAGTACCAGCTCTTGATTTGACTCATTACTGGAAGCCTCTAATGTTAATGGCCATTGGGCTCAGTGAATTATTTTAAATCATTGTCCACAAAACCAATATAGTAACATTATGTTGTATGACTCAATCTTAATTACCTGAGGGTGACTTTTTCAAAAATATTTATTTTTGCTGTAATATATCTGTCAAATGAATTAAATTCAAATAGCGATGTATTGTTTCAATAAACAATTGTAACCTGTACTGCAATTCTATTGAATTTGAAATCTACTCTGTGTGTATCTGTATGGTCAACTGGTCTAAATAATGATCAGCTAAACAAAATAAACTGGGCTGTTTTCCAATAAGTAGGAGAGGTGCTATCACCTGTTTTATTTCTCCCCTCTTGAACACAGCATCAGCAGCAAGATTCATTAATACCAGATGTTGACTTTGACCTTCACAGAATCCTATTGAAGCATAATGAAGTAGGCCTACCATCTGATGTTTTCTCTTGTGGAGCTTTGGAAAAATAGAAATGAGAACTATTTCCATAATGATTGCTGAGTTCAACATCTTAAATGCAGTAAAGCTTAAGCTCCTTCTTTGTGGTAACAAAAAGAAAGACAGACTTTTGTTTATATGGCATTTTTTACGACCACTGGACATTTCAAAGTGCTTTACAGCCAATGAAGTATTTTTGATGTGTAGTTACTGTTATGATGTAGGAAACATGGCAGCCTTGTTGCACACAGTAAACTCCCATAAGCTGTTAATTGAAGGATAAGTTTGGCCAGTGCACAATAGAATAGAAGCATAAAATAGTGATAGTGCAGGAGGAGGCTGTTTGGCCTGTTGTATCTTTGCCAACTCTCTGCAAGAAGAACTCACCTAATCCCACTCTTCTGCCCCTTCCCCATAGCCCTGTAAACCAATTCTTTTCAGATAATTATCCAATTCTTTTGAAAGTCACAATTGAATCTGCCTCCACCACACTCAAAGCCAGTGCATTCCAGGTTCTAGCCATTTGTGCGTAAAAAAAATTTTTCTCATGTCACCATTGCTCCTTTTGTCAACCACTTTAAATCAGTGCCCTCTGGTTCTCAATCATTCTGCTAATGGGAATACTTTCTCCCTATCCTGTCCAGACTCTTCATGATTTTGAACACTTCTAAAAAAAAATCTCCTCTTGTCCAAGGAGAACAGCTCCAACTTACCCAATTTATCTATGTAACCGAGGCAATCCATCCTTGGAAACATTCTCGTGAATCTTTTCTGCACCCTCTCTAATGCCTTCACATCCTTTTTAAAGTGTGGTGCCCAGAACTGGACACAATACTCCAGCTGAGGAAACCAATGATTCTTTTACAGGTTAGTCATAATTTCCTTATTTTTCTACTTTTTGCCCCTACTTAAAGCTCAGGATCCCATTTGTTTTATTAACCGCTTTCTCAACATGCCCTGAACACCTTCAGTGATTTGTGCAAATATACTGCCAGGTCCCTGTGCTCCTGCATGCTCTTAAGAATTGCATCCTTTATATATTGCCTCTTCTTTCTTCCATCGCACTTTTCTGCAGTAATGAATCACTGCACACTTTTCTGCATTAAATTTCATCTACCGTTTGCCCATTCCACCAGTCTATGCCCTCTTGAAGTTTGTCGCTATCCTCTCACAGTTCACAATACTTCCAAGTTTTGTGTAATCTGCAAATTTTGAAATTATGCCCTGTACACCTAAGTCTAGGGGCCAGATTTTCACAGAGTTGGGAAGACTCCACATACAATTAAAAATAGGTGGGCCCAGATGCATAAGTCCTGTCCCTGTTTCTGACATCAAGTTTTTGTCTGTAGGGAAAGGAGCAGGGCATGATTTAAACAAGTAGGAAATCCAAACTCAGTAGGGCCATGTGAACTCAGTGCTGTGTTCAAACAGACCCCAATTTGGCTGTTGCAAGGACCTTAACCCACAAGTGGGAATCAGAATTTGTGAAGTAGACATAGATGCACTTGAGGGGAGATCAGGTCTGTATAACTATCATGATCTGAAGTGTTTTTAGATGCCCACTCTTTAAACTTAAGAAGGCTGCAGCTGTCAGTGAGATTTTAAAAAAAAACCTACTTGACTGCTTTGATTGACAAGATTTAGGTTAGAAAAAAACGTAGTATCTAGTCGTGCAGTTTCAACAGAGCTCTTTGTTAACATTTCCCCAAGGGATAGCATGACTTTATGAATGCTTGGCTGAGTTTCAAACGCTTAAGATTATTCAGCAGCAGATGCTGAGTTCACAGTTTGATCAACAGTTCAGAGAGTTTATTAAAGGATTAGCTGTTTTGGGGGTCTGAATGGAAGTTTGTTTTTATAAGAGATTAACCACTAGAGATTTAAACGCTTTGGGTTTTATGAATGAAAGTTATTTTTCACTATCAGGTGTGTAGGAGTGAGAGTTGTCCTAGATTGTTTGAAGTTTATTTTTTCATTTTCTCATGGCTCTTGAGGGCTATTCATGGTGGTACAGGGTGAGTAGCCAAGGAGTTGGCATGGAGGATACAAGGGACCATGGTGGGTGGGTGGGGGGGTAAAAATTGGCATTGAGTTGACATGGAAGGTATGAGGTGCCATGGGGGATAGATAAGGGTAAGAAGGCCTAATAATTTCTAAAGCAACTGGGACAACGCCAATTTCGCATCAATGCAGTTATTGTACCTTTTATTCCATGTACTTAAAGTTTTCTCAGAAGCCTGTTATGTGGCACTTTACCAAATGCTTTATGGAAATCCATGCCACCACTTCAACTGCATTACCCTCATTAACTCTATTACCTCATCAAAAACCCCAAGCAAGTTAGTTAAGCATTATTTCCCCTTAATAAACCTGTGCTCACTTTCCTTAACTAATCTACATTTGTCCAAGTGACTGTTAATTCCTGAATTATCATTTCTAAAAGCTTTCCCACGACCAAGGTTAAGCTGATTGGCCTCTAATTACTGGGATTTTCCTTACAGCATTTCCTGAACAAGGGTGTAACATTTGCAATTCTCCAATGCCCTGGCACCACACCTATATCAAAGGAGAATATCTCAACTATCTTCTCTTCCACTGAGTTGGGCAGCATCCTCTTCCTTGGTAAAGACAGATGCAAAGTACTCATTTGGTACCTCAGCCATGCCCCCTGCCTCTATTTGTAAATGTCCTTTTTGGTCCCTACCTGGCCCCAGTCCTTTGACCACCCTCATACTATGGTGGTCGGCTTATGATGGAAAGCTTTTGGATTCCCTTTTATCTTAACTGCCAGCCTCTTAGACTCTCTCTTTGCTTCTCTTATTTGTTTCTTCACTTCCCTCTGAAGTGCAAAAAAAAAGGACAGGATATTCCTGGCTACAAGGTGTTCAGGAAAGGTAAGAAAGGAGGCTGGGTAGCAGTATTGATTAAGGAGAACATTACAGTGCTAGAGAGAGAGGGTGCCCTAGTGGGGTCAAGGACAGAATCTATTTGGATAGAGCTAAGAAAAAATAGCAGTACAATTAAATTGTTGGGTATAGTGGATAGATAACTAAATAGTGGGAAAGTTATAGAGGAACAAATTTACAAAGAACAAAATTTACAGAAATGTGCAAGAATTGTAGAGTAGTTATAGAGTTGAATTCTAATTTACACTGGGATAGTAATGGTGTAAATAGCACAGAGGGGCAAGAGTTTCTAAGGTGTTGAGGCGAATGTTTTACAGCAGTATGTTTCCAGTTCAGCGAGGAAGGAGGCATTGCTGGATCTGCTTCTGGGGAATGAGACGAGTCAACTGAATCAAGTGTCAGTAGGAGAACCTTTAGGAGACAGTGATCATAGCATAAGATTTAAGTTGGCAATTGAAAAGACAATCCAGGGTAAAGTAATTAATTGGAGGAGACCCAACTTGAATGGCATGAGAACTGACCTGGCCCAGATATATTAGAATCAAAGATTGGCAGGCAAAACTGTAATGGAACAATGGACTGCCTTTAAAGAGGACATAGTTTGGGTACACTCATGAGGAAATGGTGGGGCAAACAAATTTATAGCTCCTTGGATGACAGAAGAGATTGAGAGTAAGGTGAAGCAGAAAAAGGGTGCATATGACAGATATCAGGTGGGTAATACAAGTGAGAGCTAGGCTATTATGGGCCGGATTTTCACAGCCGAGGTCAGTAGCTCAAGTGGGGAAATTTCCCAACTTGGCAGACCTGCCACTATAAGGAGGGCCCTGTCCCATGTAATTTTCACTCCTAAGAGGCCATCTGGCAAGTGCATCAACAGACTGGATACTGTTTCTCTAGCTGGGCTTAGATGACAAGAGAAATGAATAGACAGGTTAGTAGATTGAATAGGTCAATGGTGAGTGAAATATCATGTAAGGAAATAAAGATTAATTTTGGAGGAAGAATAAGGAGAAATATGCAAAAAATGATTAAACCAAAGTGGGTAGAAGAGCAGAAAGACCTGGAGATTAAGATTAACAAGACTTGATAAAGCTATAAAAATGATATGAGATCCTAAGTTTTTATCAATCAGTAATTAAAAGGTTTTAATACCAGTGAAAAAGAAATGATAAGGTTAATATAATTTTATATTGTTATAAAGCCATGCTTTATATCGGAGTAACTTTATTTATTAGGCTGAAATCACTGGGTGAGTTTTAAAACAACATTTTAGTATCTTAAAACGGCAGCTCCTAAGATGGCCAAATATTTGTATTACTGTATCCTACTCCAAAGCCATTAAAATGGAGTCAGGCTGTCTAGAAGACAGGGACAGCCACATTAAAGGCATTGTGTATGGCTCATCTCCTGACCCATTTATAAAACATCCAGGCAGCATCTGTGTATTTAGCTAAGTGTGGAACAAGCCATGAGACACAGTCACTTTGGACAACTGACCCTGACTAAGAAAGGAACTCTTCCAACCATAATCTAATCATGTCTAAACCATGGATGGAGGATCAACTTAAGTAAAAGCAAAATACTGCAGATGCTGGAAATCTGAAATAAAACAGAAAATATTGGAAAAACTCCACATGCAGACTCAAAACATTCACTCTGTTTCTGTCTCCACAGATGCAGCCTGACCTGTTAAGTTTTTCCGGCATTTTCTGTTATTATTCCTGGAATCAACTTGTTTGGGTAACTTGCCAGTTGGTGAGAAGGGATCATGTGATGACCCAACTAACCCTCTTTTGTATTTTAAGAACCTGCTATTCTCCAGGCCAGAGAATAGAACAAGAGGAGACCCGGAAGCAGAAAGACCCTGACTGGATACTCTCTTTCTTTCTCTCTGCATCAATCCTGCAAGCTTGAGTCCTTCCTGTTGTTTGACCATCCACATGCCACAGGCAGTGTTTTTAAGAATCAATCCAGCAGCAGAAGCAAAGATATAAGTCGTCTGTCAACATCTTTAAATCATCACGACGCAGAATCCAGGAAGACCTTCGAGTCCAGCCTGAAACCATCTAAGTTATTTTTTGTCTCTTATGGCATTTTTCACATTGTGCATCCTATAACAGTCCATATAATTTATATTATATGAAGAACAATGCTTCCAACAGTGTTAATATTTATTAATCACCACTTTTGTCTGCCTTTAACCAATTTCCTAACTTTGTAACCATATTTCTTTTAATATCATGCTTTATTTTTATGAATAAGAATCCTATGACCACCCTCAGAAAGTCTGCGTACATAACATTCACTTCATTTCATTTATAAATGCACTGTTAAAGAACTGTATTATTTTTGTGATTCATGCACTAGGACACTCAGATCCCTCTGCATTTCAAAGCTCTGCAATCTCTCATCATTTAGGTAATATGCTTCCTTTTTATTCTTCCTGCCAAAATGAACAATTTCACATTTTCCAACATTATACTCCATATGCCAGATCTTTTCCCTTCTAATTACTGAATGATACCACCTTCAATCTACAAGATCTGTATACAACTGACATTTTTTGGACTCTTAACTACTTACCCTATCCTTCCACTTTGTAAATTACTTATTTGTGCATGTGAACTCTTGAATGTGTGCATGTGTAACATGTTGTTGCTATTTTTATTTAGATCAGGCATTAAGTATAATAAATACTACTCGCTTCTTTTAATAACTTACAAGAAAACCAGTCTGTGCGCATCTTTTACAGTGACAGCACTTAAACAGTTAAACACTCACTGAATTGGCAAGCATTTTCTTTTAAAGACAGCTGTTGCAGTCAATCAAGCAGTAGAAAAGAGGGAAGCCATTCCACCACTCCCCTCCTGACCATAACAATACCTTAGAATCTGTAATAGCTTTTAATAAAACAAGATGAGGAAAGGACAGGGAAATGGCACTAAACAGATTTTTTTTGGGATAGTTGCTAGATTTGAAAATTAGTCAAAAATAGAAAACTTAAAAGAAAAATAAAGGAAATTGAACCTTCAGATGGATGTTCATGACCTGATTTCAAGTAAGTTGCAACAAGTTTCACAAAAATTCAATGTTAACAGCAGCATTCCCTGCTCACCAGCCTGTCCCTGCTCCTCCCATGATCATGCTATAGGTTCAACTGTTTAGGAGTCTCTCTCCCACATGTAATATTTGATATGGAATTATTTGATAATAACACTGTTCCCGAGTTACCCACTCCATCCCTCTCCCTGGCAATTCCCTGACGTTAAACCAGACAGTTTGCAATCTTGGTGTCATATTTGACCCCAGGATGAGCTTCCAAACACATATCCATATCATCACTAAGACTGCCTATTTCCACATTTGCAGCATTGTCTGACTTCACCCCTGCCTCAGCTCACCTGCACCTGAAACCCTCATTCATGCCCTTGCCACCTCGAAACTTGACTATTCCACTGCACCCCTGGCTGGCCCCCCACACTCTGCCCTTCCTAAACCTGAGGACACCAAAAACTCTGCTGCCTGTGTCCTAACTCCCACCAACGTTCCTTCACCTAAGTAACACTGGGATATAGACTTGAGGTGCCCTAAACTGCAGGGTTATGGCTCAAGAACTGGAAGGCAGGGTGAGGCTGGATAGCTCATTTTCAGCCAGCACAGACATATGGCCTTCTTCTGAGCCGTAAATTTTTCTATGTTTCTATCCTAATGGAATGCTGGACTTTATATGAGAGGACTAAAATGCAAGGAAGTAGAAGACATGCTTCAGCTATACAAAGCCGTGGTTCAATCATACCTGGAGTATTGTGAGTAGTTCTGAGCAATGCACATTAGGAAGGATATATTGTCCTTGGAGGGAGTGCATTCTGGTTTACCAGAATAATACTGGACTTAACGGTTAAATGACGAGGGGAGATGGCACAAACTGGGGTTGTAAAGGAGTCTACAAGGGAACATAGATAGATTAAGCAAGTGGGCAAAGATCTGGGATATGGAGCATAATGTGGGAAAGTGGGAAATTGTCCATTTTAGGAGGAAGAATAAAAAGAAAGCATATTATCTAAATGGTGTGAGATTGCAGAGCTCCAAGATGCAGAGGGATCTGGGTGCCTTAGCACATGAATCCCAAAAGGCCAATATGCAGATACAACAAGTAATTAGGAAAGTTAATAGAATGATATTGTTTACTGTGAGCAGAAATGAATATAAAAGTAGGGAGGTTATGCTTCAGCTGTACAGGTCACTGGTGAGACCACATCTGGAGTACTATGTATAACATTAGTCTCCTTATTTAAGGAAGAATGTAAATCCATTAAAAGCAGTTCAGAGAAGGTTTACTAAACTAATACCAGGAATGGGCGGGCTGTCTTATGAGGAAAAATTGCACAAGCTGGGTTTGTATCTGCTGGAGTTTGGAAGAGTAAGAGACGACTTAATTGAAACATATAAGATCCTGATGGGTCTTGACAGGGTGGATGTGGAGAGGATGTTTCCTCTTGCTGGAGAATCTAGAAGTAGGAGTCACAGTTTAAAAACAAGGGTTGCCCATTTAAGACAGATGAGAAGAAATGTTTCTCTCAGAGGATAATGAGTCTTTGTAACTCCCTTCCTCAAAAGACAGTGGAAACATAGTCTTTGAATATTTTCAAGGCAGAGGTAGATAGATTCTTGATAAACAACGGGGTGAAGGGATTATTGAGGTAGACAGGAGGTTACAGTCAGATCAGTCTGGATCTTATTGAATAGCGGAGCAGGCTTGAAGTCTGAGTGGCCTACTCCTGCTCCTACCTTGTACTGCAGCAAGATCTGGACTGTGTATCAGTGACACATGAAGCGCGACAGAAATTCCATTAGATTGCCTTCGCTATATCCTCTGGATTCAATGGGAGGACCATCAAAAAACGCTTGTGACCTTTTTGAAGCCAGCTCCACAAGAACTTGGGCATAGCGGTATTGTCACTGGACTAGTAATCCAGAGACCCAGGGTAATGCTCTGGGGACCTGGGTTTGAATCCCGCCATGGCAGATGGTGGAATTTGAATTCAATAAAAATCTGGAGTTAAAAGTCTAATGATGACCATGAAACTATTGTCCTAAAGAATCCCTCTGGTTCACTAATGTCCTTTGCGGAAGGCAATCTGCTGTCCTCACCTGGAATTGCCTACATGTGACTCCAGATTCTCAGTAATGTGGTTGACTCTTAAATGCCCTCTGAAATGGCCTAGAAAGCCACTCAGTTATATCAAACCACTACAAAGCCAGTAAAAAGGAATCAACTGAATGGACGGGCAGCATCGACCTAGGCACTGCAAATGACAATGTCGACCTGCAAAGTCCTCCTTACTAACATCTGGGGGCTTGTGCCAAAATTGGGCGAGCTGCCTGGGCAGATGGAAGGCTTATCAGTAGCGGAGCATTTTGGAGATAGTGACCATAACTCAGTTAGATTTAGGATAGTTATGGAAAAGGATAAGCTTGGGCTGGGGATAAAAGTTCTAAACTGGGGAAAGGCGAATTTTACTAAGATGAGATATGATTCGGCCCAAGTGGACTGGAAGCAGCTACTTGCAGATAAAACTGTGTCAGAGCAGTGGGAGGCATTCAAGAAGGAAATAGCGAGAGTACAGGGCAAATATGTTCTTGTAAAGACAAATGTGGGGACCAAGTCCCTGGATGTCAAGGGACATAAAGGTTAGGATGAAGAGAAAAAGAAAAGTAAATGGCAAATAGCGAGGGCTCAATATGGCAGAGTCCCTAGATGAGTATAAAGAATGCAGTGGGGAACTTAAAAAGGAAATTAGGAAAGCTTAGAGAGTGCATGAGAAAGCGTTGGCGGGTAGAATAAAGGAAAATCCAAAGTGGTTTTTTTAAATATATAAAGAGCAAGAGAAAAGCTAGGGAAAGTGTAAGGCCAATTAGGGACCATAGAGATAATCTGTGTATGCGCCTGGAAGACGTGGGTACTGTCCTCAATGAATACTTTGCACCGGTCTTCACAATGGAAAAGGATGACGCAGGTATAGACATCAAGTTGGAGGGCTGTGAAATATTAGAGGAAATTAACATAAAGAGAGAGGAGGCTCTAGCAGGCTTAGCAGCCTTAAAAGTGGATAAATCCACAAGTCTAGATGAGATGTATCCCAGGCTGTTGAGGGAGGCAAGGGAAGAGATATCAGGGGCCTCTGGCAGTGGATTTCAAATCCTCACTGCTCATAGGTGAGGTGCCAGAGGACTGCAGGGCTGCTAACGTTGTCCCATTATTAAAAAAGGGAGGAAGGGATAGATGAGGAAATTACAGGCCAGTCAGTCTAACCTCAGTAGTGTGGGAAGTTACTAGAAAGAGTTCTGAGTGACAAAACATATCCGCACTTGGAGAGAGATGGTTTAATCGGGGATAGTCAGCATGTATTTGTTAAGAGAAGGTCGCGTTTGACAAATTTGATCAAATTTTTTGAGGAGGTAACCAGAAGTGTTGATGAGGGTAATGCATTTGATGTGGTCTACATAGACATTAGTAAGGCTTTTGATAAGGTCCCTAATGGCTGACTGGTCAAGAAAGTAAGAGCCCATGGGATCCAAGGCAAAGTGCCACATTGGATTCAAAATTGGCTGAGAGGCAGGAAGCAGAGGGTGATGGTAAATGGATATTTCTGTGACTGGAAGTCTATTTCCAGTAGGGTTCCGCAGGGCTCGGTGCTGGGGCACTCACTGTTTGTGGTGTACATAAATGATATGGATTTAAATGTAGGGGGTATGATCAAAGAGTTTGCAAATGACACGAAAATTGGTAGGGTGGTAAATAGTGAGGAGGATAGCTGTAAACCGCAAGAGGATATCAATGGACTGGTCAGGTGGGCAGAGCAGTGGCAAATGGAATTGAACCCAAAGGAGTGTGAGGTAATGTACTAGGGGAGGGCTAACAAGGCAAGGGATTACACTATGAAGGGTAGGACCCTGGAAAGTACTGAAGATCAGAGGGACCTTGGTGCGCATATCCACAGATCCCTGAGGGTAGCAGGGCAGGTAGATAAGATGGTTAAGAAGGCATACTTGCCTTTATTAGTTGAGGCATAGAATACAAGGGCAGGGAGGTTATGCTGGACCTGTATAAAACGCTGGTTGGGCCACAACTGGAGTATTGTGTGCAGTTCTGGTCACCACATTATAGGAAAGATATGATTGCACTGGAGAGGGTGGAATGGAGATTTACCAGGATGCTGCCTTCGCTGGAGGGTCTGAGTAATGAGGAAAGATTGGATAGGCTGGGGTTGTTTTCCTTAGAGCAGCGAAGGTTGAGAGGGGACCAGATAGAGGTGTATAAGATTATGAAGGGCATAGATATGGTGCATAGGGAGACACTTTTTCCATTAGTAGAGGGGTCAATAACCAGGGGCATAGATTTAAGGTAAGAGGTAAAAGGCTAAGAGGGGAGTTGAAGAGAATTTTTTTTACTCAGAGGGTGGTGGGAGTCTGAAACTCACTGCCTGAAAGGGTGGTTGAATCAGAAACTCTCGGAAAATTTAAGAAGTATTTAGATATTTACTTGCATTGCCATAGCCTCCAGGGCAATGGGCCAAGCGCTGGACAATGGGATTAGCGTTGTCATATCTTTGTTGACCTGCATGAACATGATGGGCCAAATGGCCTCCTTCTGTGCTATAAACGCCTATGAGTCTCACAAACTAGTCAAGAAACAGCCTGACATAGTCATACTCACAGAATCATACCTTAAAGGTTATGCCCCAGACACCAACATCATTATCCCTGGGTATGTCCTGTCCCTCCAACAGAGGTGGCGGCACAGTGGTATACAGTCAGGAGGGAGTTGGGAGTCATTGGGAGTCCTCAACATCAACACCGGATGCCATGAAGTCTCATGGCATCAATTCAATTGTGAGCAAGGAAATCGCCTGCTGATTACTGATTACCACGTACTGCCCACGCACCCGCCCACCCACCCCACCCCCTCTGCTCAACCTGCCTCCTCAGCTGATGAATCAGTGCGCCTCCATGATGAACACCTCTTGGAGGAAGCACTGAGGGTGGAAAGGGTGTAGATTGTACTCTGGTTGGGGGATTTCAATGTCCATCACCAAAAGTAGCTCGGTAGCACTACTACTGACCGAGCTGGACGAGTCCTAAATGACGTAGTTGCTAGATTGGGTCTGCGACAGGTGGTGAGCGAACCAAAAAGAGGGAAAAACATACTTGACCTCATCCTCACCAACCTGCCTGCCGCAGATGCATCTGTCCATGACAGTATCAGTAGGAGTGACGACCGCATAGTCGTTGTAGAGATTAAGTCCCACCTTAACATTGAAGATGCCCTCCCATCATGTTGTAAGGCACTACCACCAAGCTAAATGGGATAGATTTCGAACATATCTAGCAACTAAAGCAACTAATGGGCAACCATGAGGCTCTGTGGGCCAACAGCAGTAGCAGCATTGTCTCAGCCACAGTCCGTAACCTCATGGCCCGGCATACCCCCATTCTACCATTACCATCAAGCCAGGGGATTGACCCTCATTCAACAAAGAGTGCAAGAGGGCATGTCAGAAGCAGCACCAGGCATACCTAAAAATGAGGTGTCAACCTGGTGAAACTATAACACAGGAGTACTGACATGCCAAACAGCATAAGCACAAATGATAGACAGAGCTAAGCGATCCCACAACCAAAAGATCAGATCTAAGTCCTGCAGTCCTGCCACATCCAGACGTGAATGGTGGTGGACAACTAAGCAACTCATTGGAGGAGGAAGAGGCTCCACAAATATTCCCACCTTCAATGAAGGAGGAGCCCAGCACATCAGTGCAAAAGATAAGGCTGAAGCATTTGCTACAATCTTCAGCCAGAATTACTGAGTGGATGATCCATCTCGGCCTTCTCTGGAGGTCCCCAGCATCACAGGTGCCAGTCTTCAGCCAACTTGATTCACTGCATGTGGTATCAAGCAATGGCTGAAGCCACTGGATACTGCAAAGGCTATTGGCGCTAACAATATTCTGGCAATAGTACTGGAGACTTGTGCTCCAGAACTTGCCGCACTCCTAACCAAGCTGTTCCAGTACAGCGACAACACTGGCATCTACCCAGCAATGTGGAAAAATGCCCAGCTTTGTCCTGTACACAAAAAGCAGGACAAATCCCACCCAGCCAATTACCGACCCATCAGTCTACTCTCAATCATCAGTAAAGTAATGGAAGGGGTCATCAACAGTTATATCAAGCGGCACTTGCTTAGCAATAAACTGCTCACTGAACCTCAGTTTGGGTTCCGCCAGGACCACTCAGCTCCTGGCCTCTTTACAGCCTTGGTTCAAACATTTCAGCTAAAAAGAGCTGAAATCCAAAGATGGGGTGAGAGTGACTGTCCTTGATATCAAGGCCCCATTTGATCAAGTGTAGCATCAAGGAGCCCTAGCAAAACTGGACTCAATGGGAATCAGTGGGGAAACCCTCCGCTGATGGGAGTCATACCTAGCATAAAGAAAGATGGTTGTGGTTGTTGGAGGCCAATCATCTCAATTCCAGGACATCACTGCAGGAGTTCCTCAGGGTAGTGTCCTCGGCTCAACCATCTTCAGCTGCTTCATCAATGACCTTCCATCCATCATAAAGTCAGAAGTGGGGATGTTTGCAGATGATTGTACAAAGTTCAGCACCATTCACGACTCCTCAGATACTGAAGCAGTCCATGTCCAAATGCAACAAGACCAGGACAATGTCCACATTTGGGCTGACAAGTGGCAAGTAACATTCACGCCACACAAGTGTCAGGCAATGACCATCTCCAACAAAAGAGAATCTAACCATCGCCCCTTGACATTCAATGGCATTACTATCGCTGAATCCCCCACTATCAACATCCTGGGGCTACCATTGACCAGAAACTGAACTGGACTAGCCATATAAATACTGTAGCTACAAGAGCAGGTCAGAGGCTAGGAATTATGTGGTGAGTAACTCACCTTCTGACTCCCCAAATCTGTCCACCATCTACAAGGCACAAGTCAGGAGTGTGATGGAATACTTCCCACTTGCCTAGAGAATTTTTCCACGTTGCCTGGATGAGTGCAGCTCCTATAACACTCAAGAAGCTTGACACCATCCAGGACAAAGCAGCCAACTTGACAGGCACCCCATCCACAAACATTCACTCCCTCCACCAATGACGCACAGTAGCAGCAGTGTGTACCATCTACAAGGTGCACTGCAGAATCTCACCAAGCCTCCTTCAAGAGCACCTTCCAAACCCCGCGACCATCCCAACACCATCTAGAAGGATGAGGGCAGCAGATAAATGGGAACACCAGTACCTAGAATTTCTCCTCACTCACTCACATTTCTGACTTGGAAATATGTTGCTGTTCCTTCACTGTCGCTGGGTCAAAATCCTGGAACTCCCTCCCTAACTGTACTGTGAGTGTACATACACCATGTGGACTGCAGCGGTTCAAGAAGGCAGCTCACCACCACCTTCTCAAGAGCAACTAGGGATGGGCAATAAATGCTGGCCCAGACATTGAAGCCTACTCCCTGAGAATGCATAAAAAGGAAGCTGCATCATGCTTTGAATCTAAAGACCTTAATAATGAGGCACAGTGGCAGCAGGGAAGGAATGAAAAGGAAGCAAGCCCTGCATTCCAGATACCGCTACCACATGGGAAATCCTGCCCCATGTGCCCCAAGATCTGTGAGCTGTGAATTGACCTTTTCAGTCACATGAAGATCCATGGCAGAAACTTGTAGCCCTGTGCAGATGTCATCCTTGAATCGAGGGACAGTCAATGACAATGCAGCATTTGATCAAGTGTGGCATCAAGGAGCCCTTGCAAAATCAAAATCAATGGAAATCAGGTGAAGAAGTCTCCTAACACAAAAGGAGGTGGTTGTCGCTGTTGCAGGCCAATTCTCTCAGCTCCAGGACTTCACTGCAGGAGTTCTTCAGGATTGTGCCCTTAGCCCAACCAATCTTCAGCTGCTCCATCAATCATGTTTCTTTCATCATTATTATCAGAACTGGGGATGAACGCTGACGATTGCAAGGTGCTCAGTACTGTTCAAAATCCTGCATGCAGCAAGACTTGGACAACATTCAGGCTTGGGCTGATAAGTGGCAAGTAACATTCACAACACAAATGCTGGACAATGACCACCTCTGACAAGAAACAGTCTAACCATCTCCCCTTGATGTTCAACAGCATCAACATCCTGGGTCCTTACGATTAACCAGAAACTTAACTGTTCCTGCTATATAAATACAGTGGCTACATGGGTAGGTCAGTGGTTGGGAATTCTGCATTGAATAACTCACCGCCTGGCCTGTCCACTAACTACAAGGAACACATCAGGAGTGTGATGGGATACTCTCCACTCTCCTGGAAGAGTGCTTCTTCAGCAACACTCAAGAAGCCCAACACAATCCAGGACAAAACAGCCCACTTTATTGGTACCCCATTCATTACCTTAAACATTCACTCCCTCCACCACTGGCACAAAGTAACAGCAGCATGTACCATCTACAAAAGATGACTGGAGCAACTCATCAACGTTCCTTCAATAGCATCTTCCAAACTCATGGGCCAGGGTATTACCGCCCCTTCTACCCGCCAAGATATTACGGTCCTGCCAAACTTAACGGAGAATTAAATGACTCGCTCATCCACTAGGGGGAGACGTGCCGCTGTGGGGCCATTAAATCCTGACCATGACCTCTCCCACATAGAAGGACAAGGGCAGTAGATGCATGGGAACACAACAAGCTCCAAGTTCCCCTCCACGTCACACACCATTCTGACTTGGAACTATATTGTCACTCCTTCACTGTGACTGGGTCAAGATCCTGGAACTCCTTCCCTAAAAGCACTTTGGCAAGTAACCTTTGTGCCACACAAAGATCGGGCAAAGATACATCAGGCTGAATTTTACGGAGTGCCCTGGCCTCCACCCTCTGGCTCAAAAGTGTGGGGAACCTGCCCATGATCACGATGGCTGCCCACACCAATTTAACATTGGGAGCAGTGTAATTGCTTTAAGGCAAGACTTCCACCCCTATATCGGGAGGATGTCCCACCTTAGAGAGCTGTCAGCATTCAGTTGACCGGCAGCTCTGTAGCTGTAACCCCAGCTGCACCAGCTGGGAGTGGGGGCCACAGCTGAGGCTACAGGAAGTCCCACCATATCGAGGAGCCTAAATCTGGGGTCTCAGTGAAGGGATGAGGGTTTTGGGGAACAGCTTTAAGAGACCAGAAGAGCAGGGTAAAGGGGAACGTATGCCTTGGGTGGGGGATACCTCTCACGGACTCATGGTATCCACAACGGAAGTTTGCCCACCACCCATTACCCCCCACCCCACCTCCCCTAGCCCCAGCCCCCACCACCACTTGCACAACACCAGCCCATGCATCTAAAGTTGCTGGGCTTCCCGCATGGTATGGGCCACCCCCACTGCAGGTAAAAGAGTGGTGTGGGCATGGTGGGGCCTTATTAGAGGAAGTCTGAGTTCTAGGGGTTGCTAAATGTTTATCGCCAACTGTTCTTGCAGCGAGCACTGTCCCTTCGCTGCTGACTGCAAAGTCCGGGCCAATTTCTTGGGACCTATGCTTCTAAATTAATCTTGAGATAGATGTCCTTGTTATGGTTGCTTCTGGCTACACCCCATTTTCATAATACTCAATATATTGGAAAACACCCTCTTCTATACCAATAGAGCAAAAGCCTTTCCCACAATATCTATTGGGGTCTCAATATTTACAATCTCTCTCAGTGACTTGGATGAAGGGGCCAAATGTATGGTTGCTAAATTTGCTGATGACAGGTAGTCAGGCAGGAAATTAAGTTGTGAAGAGGACATAAGGAGTCCGCAAAGGGATATAGATAGGTTAAGTGAGTGGGCAAAAATTTGGCAGATGGAGTATAATGTGGAAAGATGTGAACCAGTTCACTTTGGCAGGCAGAATAAAAAAGCAGCATATTATTTAAATGGAGCAAGATTGCAGAACTCAGGTGCAAAAGGATCTGGGTTTCCTGGTACATGAAACACAAAAGGTTAGCATGCAGGTACAGCAAGTAATTAGGAAGGCAAATGGGATGTTGTTGTTTGTTGCAGGGGGAATGTAATATAAAAGTAGGAAGTTTTGCTATAGTTGTAAGGGAGTTAGTGAGACCATGCCCGGAGAACTCTTTACAGTTTTGGTCTCCTTATTTATGAAAGGACATAAATGCTTTCGAAGCAGTTCAGAGAAGGTCACTCAACTTATGCCTGGGATGGGGGAATTATCGTATGAGGAGAGGTTGAACAGGTTGGGTCTGTATCTGTTGAACTCTAAAAGAATGAGACATGATCTTATTGAGATATATCGGATACTGAAGGGACTTGACAAAATGGATGCTGGAAGGATGTTTCCCCTTCTGGGAGAGGCTAGAACTAAGGGACACAGTTTAAAACTAAGGGGTCTCCCATACAAGACTGAGATGAGAAATTTTTTTTCTCTCAGAGGATCGTGAATCTTTGGAACTTTCTTCCCCAGAGAGCAGTGGAGGCAGAGGTAGATAGATTCTTGAATAACAAGGGAGTCCAAGGTTATCGGGTGAAAGCAGAATGCAGAGTTGAGGCCACAATCAGATCAGCCATGATCTTTTTGAATGGAGCAGCAGGTTCAAGGGGCTGAATGTCCTACTCCTGATCCTAATTTGTATATTCGTATTACTACAGTGTCTTTGAGAGAGACAACCGAATTCTGTTTTTTCTGTGTTGTAATGTTGTGCTGGGAAGCTGTAGTGTATCAAACCTTAGGGTTAATTTCTTTTTATACTTGCAGTGTTCAGTGTAAAGGGCAGTTCTTGACATGAGGAGCAGATGGTGTTGACCAAACAAAAAAGTGTATCAAATGTTTTTGAATAAAAACAAAGAGCAGGACAGTGTTGCAGCTGATGGGATTGTATATTGAAGCATCTCAAATCATTTCCTGTTTAGCATGCTAAATGTATCACACAGGTATTAATAGGTTACGAAAGGCTCGTGAAATTATTGTTCTAGTTAGGAGATTGGTTAAGTGGTAGAAGACAGAGATTGGGATGATAGGTATGTATTCGATGTGGGTCTGTGATGGAGCCTCAATTATTCAATATATTTATTAATGTCTTAGAAAATGTAATAGAGAGCCAAAAAGCCAGCTTTGTCAAAGATGGGAGCAAGAAATTACAAAACAAGTTGATAGAGTGGCTATGTAAAACTGTGGCACATCAATTTCAATACAGATAAGTATTCAATTTAGACCAAAAAAGGTCAGATTTAAGTATTATTATTTAAATGATGAAAAGCTAGGAATAGTCTAAAAGGTTAAAAGAATGCTAGCCTTTATTACTGGAAGGCTGGAGTATAAAGGGCAGTAAGTTTTGACACAGTTATACAAAGTAATAATCAGACCACAACTGAAATGTTGTGTACAGTCTGCACACCACACATTGGAAGAGATGAGGTACAGCTTCACCAGGACGTTACCAGGGTTCAAAGGGTTAGATTATGAGGAGACATTACATCAATTAGGGTTATGTTCCCTGGAATTATAGAAGATTAAGTAAGGGGGTGACTTGATTGAAGTTTTTAGGATTGTGAATGGAATTCATAGGGGAGATAAAGAGAAACATTTTTCATGGGGGTAGTCCAAGTCAAGGGGACATAAGAACCAAGATCTCAGGGCAGAGATTAGGAAACATTCTTACAAGCAATGATAAAAAGTAGTAGCTTGATTAGTGATCTTTAATCCAAACTCAACAATTTTTTGCTAGCTAAGGATAGTAAGGGCTAGGGAGTCAGAAAGAGATGATCTGTCTTGACAGGCTGAATAGTCTACTTTTTCAGTGTTCATAATAAGGTTAGGTACTTAGGCTCAGAAAGATCTTGGCAAGTTGGAAAGGAGGGAATCTAGGTTATAAGGTTTCACAAAGGTTATACTTTTTAGATCTAGGTGTGTGTTCCAATGTAATTCTAAAACATAACTTACAAAGTGCTTAAGTAGTATAACAGTCAATAGAAAAATTACATACCAGGTGAGGAAGAAAGACTATTCACCAGAGACACATCCAGAAGCTAAAACCAGAGGAGAACAGAGTTGGCTGAGGCTAAGGAGGCACTGAATGATGTTATATTGATGTTACCATTGCACAAATAGCCTTAACATTAGAAATTCACTGACCATGTTTTAAATGTGAATTCTGAGCTAATGCTTGCTAAACCCATATATTATTGTGGTTACTGAATGTAATGTGTACTGTTACTAGATGAAATTCAACTAACCTTAAGGGCAGAATTTTTCCCTTGGTGGGCGGGCTCGGAGGGGACAGTCGGGAAGCTGACCGCTGCCCATGATTGGCACCGGAATGCGTTTTCACGCTGGCAGGCCAATTAAGGCCCACCCAGCGTGAAACAGGAGCGGCAGAGGGCAGGAGGGTGAGCGGGGTGACCGCAAACTTCGCGCACGTGCACAAGTGAGCACTTCATAATCTCCTTGAGACACAGAGCTGCCTCAGGGAGAAGAAGTATTATTAAAAACAGAAAATAAAAATGTAATAAAACACGTCCCCTCATGTGACCCTGTCACATGAGCCGGGACAGGTTATTCATTAAATTGTAGAACTTTTATTTTTATTTGATTTGCATACCTCATCCCACCCGTGGATGAGGTTTCCAAAAAAATGCAAAGGCCACATGGCCTTTTCGCCTGCCCTCCAGCTGTTAGGTTGGATGGGCAGTGAATAATTTAGGTTAATTGATTATTTAATGGCCTTAACAGGCCTTTTATTTGTCGGCGGGTGCACTGCCGACTCCGGCACGTGCCCGCCAACCGAACTATTGTGCGGCTGCACATTGACATTGGTACGTTCGGCTGATGTTAACGTGCATCATTTTGCGCTTGAGGGGGCTGAGCGGGTGCCCGCTGAGCAAAAATTTCTGCCCTAAGACATTTATTCCAGTTAAATTATTGTAGTGTTTTAAATGGCCTAGATTTGAGTGGCTGAAAGCTATTGGTGATTGGAGTAAAACTAAACTATTATCATTAGTTGTTGCTAAATAATTTAACACTCATCACATAGAATTAAATAGACATTACAACATGGAGAGGCCACCCAACCAAACAAGTCTATGTTGGTTTTAATCCTCCACATAAATAATAGTCCTAATCCCATTTTTAGTGATGGAGTTCTGTGCCCCACTAAGTCTTTGCTACCTCTGGCTCTTAATGCTAATAACGTTCCACTATCACAAGTTATATGTTGGGATTTTTCTATTGGTTATCTTTCACATTCCTATAAAGGAGACCACCCAAATTTATCTCACTACCATGTATAAATAGGATAAATTTTATAGTATCAATCTGGGTTGGATTCAAACTGAATGGAAAATCTAAAATTGAATGTTGTAACGGTGAGGTTGTCTTAGCAGAACTACTTCAAGTAAAAACTTGGTGTGTTAATGTAACATTGAGTGAAAAAAATACCATTACTGGAGCAATAATGTTATGCTATGGTAGTTCAGGAACCTTGTTCATTATTTAAATCGATGGTAAAGAGGAAATAACATTTGTCTCCTCAATTGCTAATGGACTTTGAACTCATTTAGAAATATAGATCGCTAAGAGTAAGGAGAAATATGCCATTAAAATTAAACACTAAATCTAATCTTCAAAAGATTTTGACTTCTAATTGATCACTTTATTTCATAGTAGTTGGGAAATTAGGAATTCATGTTTGGTACACACAATATATGTGTTTGAAATGTATCTTAAAAGCCCAGTATCGAATTTTGTGGAACAACTTGGAAATGTGCCAAACATATCTTAGCTGTTAATACTTTATATAAAAATGTGGCCAATTATTTTCAAACCTTAAGCTTGGCGATGTTTTAGATCACAAAATATTAACGGTTTTGGTTTTTGCTCGTGGAGAAAGGCAGGAAAATAAGAGAAGAGGGAAGAGAGAAATGGGAATAGTAGCAGATCAAGGTAGCAAAATAGCTACAAGACAAGGCAAGAAAAAGGAGTTTCAGAGGTAGTACAGGGACAGGAGGTTGGAGTCCTGATGATGATCAGACATATATCAAAAAAGGGACAGAAATGCTAAACAGGTGCAGCAGGGCAGCATATACTAATGAGAGCCAAAACAATAAAACAGAGTGCTAATTCAACTGTGGTGCTGTGAAGTGCTCAAATTACGAAAGTAAAGCGCAAGCAGTTTACAAGCATGTGAGGACTCCAGATAGAACTTGAGCGAGACCAGGCTTGTCCAATAAACAGAGGCCGGGTATGGCCCGCGAAGCCCCTCTATGTGGCCCCCGGAGCGAGTTTTCAAAATGTTGATCAAAGTTTGAATGGAGGGTTCTGCATTGAGCTGCTCCTCCAATCATAGGTTGTTTAAGTCTATCTGTAGCAAATGTGGGAGAGAAACAACCTGTAAATGGAGGAGCAGCACACACTAGTACCGGTGATTTCGGGCCTGTGGAGCCAGGGAGCTGGGAGCCAGGCACAGGCCTAGGGAGCTGGAGAGCGGGACCCGGGAAACCGAGTAACGGGCCCCGGGGAGCCAATGAGCGGGATCCGGAGAGCCAAGGAGCAGGGCCAGGGTAGCTAAAGAGCAGGGCCTGGGCACTGAAAAGCGGTGCCTGGGGAGCCGAGGAGCGTGGCCCGGGGAGCCAAGGACCAGGGAGCCAGTGAGCAGGGCCTGGGGAGCTGTTCAGCAGGGCCCGGGGATCCAAAGAGCAGGGCCCGGGGAGTTGAGGGCCCCAGGAACTGAGGGCTGGGGAGTAAGGCCCAATTAGTAGAGATGCCGGGGAGTGGGACCCAGGGAGTGGAGATGCTAGGGAGTAGGCCCCAGGGAGCAGAGGCGCCAGGCAACGGGACCCAGGCAGGCCTGATTGGGGCATGAGGCAGCCCTAGCAGGGCCAGGTGAGCCGGAGCAGAGCACGAGGCAATGGCACACTGGCGTCTGAGTAAGTGGGTAACTGGAGAATGTGGAGGGAGATTGTGAGGGTGGGGGGCGAGAGACAGAGAAAGAAAGTGTGAACGGGGAAGAGAGTGTGAGAGGGGGTGTGGGAGTGCAGGAAAGTGAGAAAGTTTGAGGGGGTGAGAGAGTGTTGGGGGGGTGAGAGTGTGTGTGGGGGGTGAGAGTGTTTGGAGGGGGTGAATGTTTGTTTGGAGGGGTGAGAGAGTGTGAGGGGGTTGTGAGAATGTGGGAGGAGAGAGAGTGTGAGGGAGAGAGGGAGTGTGAGTGTGGGGAATGTGTGTGCAGGGGCAGAGTGTGTTCATAAGTCTGCACCACTCCCAGTATCAGGATTCTCATTCACCCTCACCCACACAGACCATCATGCAGTCTCATCCGCTCTCATGTGGGTGAGGGCGAGTGAGTGAGCACCTTTGAGCCTGAGAGTGAGCCGGACGCAAACACACTCACCCTGTTACACTCTAATGTTCATCTTTATTTATTACTCATTGTTTTTTAGCTCAGCAAGTTGTTTCTTTTCATACCTCAATTTATTTTTTTTCAAATTTACGTTTAGTCTTGTGCCAAATTTATCTTTCCGAAATTTGGTCATCAGCCGTTTGGGTGAGAAAAATTTTGAAATGTGCACCTCCCGCCACGCGATAAGGTTAGACAAACCTGGTCTAGACTCTACTTTAAGGTAACTTTATTATGGGGCAGGATTTTCAAGTCATTGGATGGGCGCTGTGGGTAGGCCTGGGAGTGGCCAGGAAATGCCCGTGATTGAACCCCGGCCGTGATTCCATGCTGGCTGGCCAATTAACAGCCAGCCAACGTGAAAGGTGCGCTGAAAAGCTTAGTGCTGCCGGGGTGGGAGCAGGAGGAGTATGGGCGCAAAAGGCTGCACATGCATGGGGGAGCGCACACTGACATCTCCCTGGAGGCAGGGAGCTGCCTCCAACAGCTGAAGAATATTAAAGTCAAAAACGAAGTTTCTGAAAATGTGCAAAATATGTCCCCACTTAGGGCTCACTCACATGAACAAAGACAGTAAAATGCTGTGAAAACATTTTATTTTATATTAATGTTGGAAACTTCATCCTGCCCATGGATGAGGTATCCTAAAAAATCCAAAGGCCACCTGGCTGATCCACCTGCCCGCCAACCGTAAGGTTGGACAGGCAGCAATAAATAGTTTTTACTTAATTGATTAATGGCCTTAATGGCCCTTTCAATTGTCAGCAGGCGTACTGCCGACTCTCGCGTGTGCCCGCCGACCGAAATATCGCCCGAGTGCGCGATGACGTTGGGACACCCGCCTGACATCATCACATGCTAGTTTTGCTGGACCGGGTCAGGCGCGTCCCTGCCCATTTGATGTAAAATCCTGCCCATATGTAATTGCCTGGAATTTTCACAAGGGTTCTTTGGTGGAAGAACATCAGTGCCTTGCGGTATCTTGAGAATAATATAAAGTGCTACATCAATGCCAGTTCTTCTGAGTTTTGTTTGTGTTTTTGATTTGACTAACAGTAAAAACTCGTTTATGTATATGACCTTAATTTTAGTGATATTTACAACATTTGCATAGAGCAATATATTCTATTTTACATATTCAAATAATAAAAAATAAATAGGTGGTAAAAGGGGTTGAGTATTTTAAACATATGGGCCAGAATTTTTCACTCATCGGTCGGGCGAGTGCCCAACCCGAACAAGCGTAAAATGACAAGTGATGACGTTGGGCGAGCAACCTGACATCATCGCGCACTCATGCGATATTTTGGTCGGCGGGCACATGCAGGAGCCGCACCCGCCATTAATTAAGCAGCCTATTAATGGAGTAGGTTATTCGGCCTTTCAAGCCTGCTCTGCCATTCAATATGATAATGGCTGATTCTCTACCTCAATGCCAACCATTTGGTTGGCGGGCGAACGAAAAGGCCAAGCGGCCTTTGCATTTTTGGCGAAACCTCATCCATGGGTGGGATGAGGTTTTGACCAGTGATTTTAAAAAATTAAAACTTTTAACACTTATATTTAGCGTGTCCCTGCTCATGTGACACTCGACCGCTCACGGGCCCACCCGACGAGGGCAAAATTCTGCCCATGGAGTCTTTTCTCAATTAATTTTAGCCCCACTCCACATTAAAATTTTTGTTATACATCTCTTCATTCTTCGCAAAAGCACCAAATAAACTAAGATAGAAAAGGGTCAATAATAAAAACTGAAGAGGAGTAAATGGGAGGAGAAAATAGCCCAAGGAAAATTACAGGAGAAAGAACAAACTCCCTGTCTCCACAATATTAAAGTCAGACTTTTATAGCTATTTATGGTAGCAATTACATTGTCGGTGAAGTGCATTAAATTGTCATTATAAAATAGTGTTTGGAAGCCAGCCAAAACCTCTCTTAACAAAAGAAGGGCTCATTGTGATCAAGTGCCCATTGACTTTAATCGAGCAGGTGCTGTCAGCAATTTTAGATCAGATTTTTTCTGGTAATTAATTTTAGCACATGGTGCAATAAATAATTTCCTCTGAATACAAAGAATACATGTCATAGTTGTGCATTAATAAACAGTATCACCTGATTTTTAGATATTGGGAAAAACCAACCCATTAATCATGAAAAAAATTTAATATTTCACAAGTAACTTTCCCCATTAGCTTTCATTTTATTCAGATTCCCACTCACCTGTGTAAACAGTCTTACTTTCTTGCAGGATTCGTACTGTCTTACTTGGAAAACAACATTCAAAATAGTGAGTCAAAACATCCATGTACCATTTTTGCTACAATGGCATCATGCACACATAACACCATGGTGCATTTCAACACAAGTTGCATTATGACATTGCGGGGATAGTTCACCTTTCAGGTCGCAAACGTTCTAACCTTCCTTGCAAAATAGAAAAGACTTACATTTACATAGCGGTTTTCATGACATTAGGAAGTTCCATAGAAACATAGAATATTGAAGCAGGAGTAGGTCATTTGACCCTTCGAGCATGCTCCCCCATTCAATATGATTATGGCTGATTCTTTATCTCAATGCCATAGTCCCACTCTCTCCCCATACCCCTTAATGCCTTTAGAGTCTAGAAATCTATCTATTTCCTTCTCAAATATATTCAGTGACTTGGCCTCCACAGCCTCTGTGGTAGTGAATTCCACAGGTTCGCCACCCTCTGAGTGAAGAAGTTTCTCCTCATCTCGGTCCTAAATGGCCTGACCCATATCCTGAGATTGTGACCCCTTGTTCTGGACCCCCCAGCCAGAGGAAACATCATCCCTGCACCCAGTCTGTTTATCCCTGTCAGAATTTTCAACGTTTCATTGAGATCCCCTCTCATTCTTCTAAACTCCAGTGAATACAGGCCTAGTCGGCCCAATCTCACCTCATACAACAATTCTGCCATCCCAGGAATCAGTCTGGTGAGCCTTTGCTGCACCCGCTCTATGGCAAGTATATCCTTTCTTAGGTATGGAGACCAAAATTGCACACAATACTTCAGGTGTGGTCTCACCAAGGCCCTGTACAGCTGCAGTAAGACATCCTTGCTCCTGTACTCAAGTCCCCTCGCAATGAAGGCCAACATATCATTTGCCTCCTTAACTGCTTGCTGCACCTGCATGCTTGCTTTCAGTGATTGGTGTACAAGGACACCTAAGTCCCTTTGTACATCAACATTGCTCACTTTATAGCCAGTTAAGTACTTTGAAACATAGTCGCTGTTGTAAGTGGAGAAAAACAGCAGTGAATTTGTGGACAGCATGCTCCCACAAAAAACAATAAGATAATGACCGGATCATCTGTTTAGGTAAAATCGAGCTTTACCTGTCCCACCCTCCCTCTACTAGCTTATATTTCACCCCATTTCTCTATTTCCTTAGTTCTGATGAAGGGTCATACGGACTCAAAACGTCAACTGTGCTCCTCTCCACAGATGCTGTCAGACCTGCTGAGCTTTTCCAGGTAATTTTGGTTTTTTTTCATCTGTTTAGGTGTTAGTTGTCAACTGAAAAGCTCCTAGGCTCTTTAAGTAGTACCTTGGGATCTTTTACACCCCTCTGAGAAGTCAGATAGGGTTTCATTTTAGCATCTTATCTAAAAGACTGCGCCTCTATCAGCATTCTCTCAATACTGCGTCATACCAATTTTCTTCACATTGTTGACCTGACAGTGAGGATACACATGGGCATCCGACTACTCTCAAAATCAATGGCATGCTGTCCTCTCCCGATATAACACAGCACTCCATCAACCATTGAATTGTCATGAATTTGTGGAACTCTGAGCTCAAATGTTATGATTTTCATGAAACCTCCATGTGCTGATCTGAGGTTTGTGTGTAATTTTTCACTAGAAATCATGTTTACATTAAAAAATAAATGTACAGTAATTTTGTGCAATTTTAACAAAAAAGACAAATGCAGCACGGATTTGCAGCACTTTACATTCACTGTGAATTTACAGCATCCAAGAGTTTCTAATTGGGTGTGTTTTATTTGGAATTTCATGGTAACCATATCAGAATATTGCAATGATGATCTCACCCACTGGAACAGCAACAAATGCATCTTCCTACTTAAAAACAGACTATGAAGGCTGCATTAGTAATTTCCACAAGCTGCTTCACTTCACTGGCATGCTGTCTTCCTATAAAATTTGACAGTCAGCTTTTTCCTGCAATGACTTCCAGTTTGAAATAATTTATAGATTCTACTTTATGTAATCACTGAAAGTTACAGCTGAGAAGCAGGCCATTCAGCCCATCAAACCTGTGCTGACAGTGGTGCTTCGTTCCACATTCCTGCTTTTTGTCTGTAACCCTCTGATAATTCATCATCCATAAGTATCTGTCCAACTCCTTTTTAAAACTATTTATGAGAACAGCTTCCACCACTTTTTAAGTACAGCGGCCCAAATCATGAGAACTCTGAAGGGAAAAACTGTTCTCATCTCATCTCGTGATCTTTTGCCAATGATTTAAAACCTATGACCTCTGGCCATTGACCTACTTGCCAGAGGGAATAATTTTTCTCTATTTGTTCTATCAAAACCTCTCATCAACTTGAAAGCCTCTATTATATCTTTACTTTTATATTCTATTCTCTTTACTTTCATATTGTATTGTTCTCTAAGTAACCCATATGCTTTGAAAGCACCTTATCAACATTCTCTGCCATGTTTAAGGGTGTGAATATGGATGCCAAGGTCTCTCTGCTCATCTACACTTTACAAAATCATTTCATTCATTGTATACTGTCTTTCAAATTAGTCCTCCATATGCACACCACTTCACAGTTCTCCATACTGAAGGCCACCTGCCAGATTTCTGCCTCCCTATCTGTCACTGCTTGCTCATTGCTTTCTACTTTGCCAAGTTCCATATCATATGAACATACATATGAACATACAAATATGAAGCAGGAGTAGGCCGCTCAGCCCTTTGAGCCTGCTTCGCCATTCAATAAGATCATGGCTGATTGGATTGTAACCTCAACTCCACATTCCTGCCTACCCCCGATAACCTTTCACCCCCTTGCTTATCAAGAATCTATCTATCCTGCCTTAAAAATATTCAAAGGCTCTAGTCCTGCTGCCTTTTGAAGAAAGAGCTCCAAAGTCTCACAAGCATCTGAGAGGGATAAGTTCTCCTCATCTCTGTCCTTTAAGGGGCCACCCCTTATTTTTAAATAGTGGCCCCTACTACTAGATTCTCCCACAAGTGACCCTGTCAAGACCCCTCAGGAACTTATATGTTTCGATCAAGTCGCCTCTTACTCTTCTGAACTCCGCTGGGTACAAGCCTAGACTGTCCACCCTTTCCTTGTAAGACAACCCAGCCAATTCAGGTATTAGTTTAGTAAACCTTCTCTGAACTGCTTCCAATACATTTACATCCTTCCTTAAATGAGGAGACTAATTCTGTACACAGTACCCCAGATGTGGTCTCACCAATGCCCTGTATAACTGAAGCATAACCTCTGTACTTTTGCATTTAATTCCCCTCCCAATATTTGATAACATTCTATTAGCTTTCCTAATTACTTGCTGTACCTGCATACTTTTGCAATTCATGCATTAGGACACACAGATCCCTCTGCATCTTGGAGCTCTGCAATCTCTCACTATTTAGATAATATGCTTTTTAAAAAAAATTTTCCTGTCAAAATGGAGAATTTCACACTTTCGCACATTATACTCCATTTGCCAGGTCTTTGCACAATCACTTAACCAATCTATATCACTTTGTAGCCTCCTTGTGTCCTCTTCACATCTTACTATCCTATCAATCTTTGTGTCATTAGCAAATTTAGCAGCCACACCTTCGGTTCCTTCATCCAAGTCATTTTCATAAGATGTAAAAAGCTGAAGCCACAGCGCTGATCCCTGCGACACACCATTCATTGTATCTTGCCAACCTGAAAAAGACCCATTTATGTCTACTCTTTGTTTCTTGTTAGCTAGCCAATCTTCTATCCATGCTAATGGCCAGAATCTTTGGGTCAGCGTGCAGGGGCGGAACCCGCTCGCCGACGCGTAAAATGATGCGCGGTGATGTCGGGCGTGCGTTCCAACGTCACTGTGCGTCATTCAGATCTTCAGTTTGGCAGGTGCGCACCAGAGTCGGCTGCGCACCCACCGAACTGTCAAAGGCCTATTAAGGCCATTTAAAAACTAATTAAAGTAATTGATTGAGCTGCCCATCCAACCTTAAGGGCAGGGTGGGCAGGGGAAGAGTCCTGGCGGCCTTTGCATTTATCATGAAATCTCATCCACGGGCGGGGTAAGGTTTCATGAAGGATTTATAATTCAAATAATTTTTTTAATTAAAATTCACATGACACTGTCACATGAGCTGGGACATGTCTGAATTTTTTTCTCTTTGTAAAATTTTTCAAAATGAAATTAAAATCCCTGAGGCAGCTCCATGTCTCAGGAAGATTTCCGTGCTCTTTCGCGTGCATGTGGCGCAGGCCCCGACTCAGCCTCCTCCCCCCCCGCCTGCAGAGGGAATGCTCAGCGCTTCCAGGTGCGCATCATGCTGGGCGGGCCTTAATTGGCTCGCCCACGTAAAATGGAGGCGCGCAGCTGATCGCTCAGCACCCCTGACGTGGAGAAAATTCTCCCCAATATGTTTCCCCTACACCATGAGCTCTGATTTTTTTTGCAATAACCTTTGACATGCCACCTTATCAAATGCCTTCCAGAAATCTAAATACAGTACATCCACCCATTCCCCTTTATCCACAGCACGTTACTCCTTCAAAGAACTCCAAAAAATTGGTTAAACGTGATTCCCCTTTCACAAAAGCATGTTGACTCTGCCTGATTACCCTGATTTTTTCCAAGTTCCCTGTTATAACACCTTTAATAAAAGCTGCCTGTAGTTTCCTGCTTCATGGGGAGAATTTTCCCCATGTTGGGTGGGCCGTGCAGGCGCGGACCCGATCACCGCCCGCGATCGGGTCCGCACCGCCATTTTATGCAGGTGGGCAAATTAAGGCCCACCCAGCGAAGTTCACGACTCCCATGCTTAGCGGGAGTGGGCGGGCGGGCGGCGGCAGGCGCACTCAGGCTGCCGGATCCAATGGCGACCTGGCGGCCTGTGTAAATGAAGGCCTGGCAGCCTGGCTAGGAGAAGGGCTCAGCAGAGGGGCAATGTTCATGACGCAAGTCCGGAGGGTAGGCCATCGGGCAGGCCAGGCTGGAGGGTAGGCCAGCGGGGCAGTGTGCCCCTTGTTTTTCTGACGAGTGCCTAGCTGCCCTCCTGGAGGAGGTGGCAGCGCGTCGGGAAGTCCTTCTTCCGGGGGACGGGAGGCAGAGGACCCCCCACATGACCAAACGTGCGTGGGAGGAGGTGGCCGAGAGGGTCAGCTCCCACGGTGTGGTGTGAAGCACATGGCTCCAGTGCCACAAAAGGTTCAATGATCTCCTGCACTCGAGAAGGGTGAGTACCATGTTGCCTCAAGTCACTTAATACAGCTGCCACCCTTTTCCACAAACCACTCCTGCCCCAGCAACTCTGAGTACAGTGAAAAATCCCTCATGGCATGTATCCCTCGCTGGGTGTGCCAGCAGATATTGCCCATGTCCAGTCCACCCTGAGTGGGTTGAGCTAGGGTGTGTTCTGCATCTGCAGCATGTGTGACACTGACACCCAGAGTATAGAATGAGGTTGAAAGTCAAGGATCTGCACCTAGGCAGAGAGCTGGAACTGGGAAGCATGTCAAAGTCAGGGTAATAACATGCTGAGAGGGGAACTTCCAGTTGGCGGGGCACCAATCCATCTGCTGGTGTTTGCGCTCCACGTGCTTGTGCCTCCTTGCTTAGGAAAGTGACACCTTGTGGTGCCACATGTGAAGGAGGCAGCATTTGGGCAATGGGGTGGGGTTAGAACTGGCTTGTTTGGGTGAGTGTGCGGCAGCTGCGGGGTGATGAAGAACTGGAGTCCTGCAATGTCCCACTCCGGCTGGGTCGGCAGGGATGCGATGGGAATTCAGGTGCAGACTGGACTAATCAATGCTCCTCTCTCCTTTTCACGTAAAGACTGCGCACAATGTGTCACTGGCCCTCTATCCAGCTCTACCTGTCCCACCCCCACTTAAACCAGCTTATATTTCACCTCTTTTCTATTTTTCCTTAGTTCTGTTGAAGAGTCATACGGACTCGAAACATTAACTGTGTTCCTCTCCGCAGATGCTGTCAGACCTGCTGAGTTTTTCCAGGTATTTTTGTTTTTGTGTCTGAACAAATGTGGACTGGTGGAGGGCAGGCCCAGTTGGCCATCCTAATGGCTTTTGAGCAGCAGGCCATGGATCTTGAGAGGCGCCATACCCCCAGGTCCACTGGTGATGGTGAGGCTGGGGTGCCTGGAGGTATGTTTGGCGAGCACTCAGGTCACCATGTGTGTCCCTCAGCCATGGCACTGCTGAATCCTCCGTGATTGAAGTTAGCAACATGGGTTTACCATTGATTATTACAGGAAGAGTGCATAATGATCCGGCATGCAAGTGGACATTGTCTGCACTGTAACTAATCAAATGTCCTTTTTCTTCCTTTCAGCGTCACCAGAGCAAGGCCGGGGGGAGGAGGCAGAGGGCCCACCTCTCACCCCTGAAGCTCCCGAACAAATCCACTCACCAGCGTCACACCATCTCTGCCAGGCAGACACCAGCGCAGATACTAGCACCTCGGTGGGAATTAGATATTCGGCTAGAGAACCCCGGGGCACAGCGGTGAGGGCACTTCTCGCTTGAGGTGCGGGCAGAGACAGATAGTGCCTAGGGTGCCAGCAGTCGGAGGACTGCTGGGGACCAGGTACATGCTTGGTCGGTGGTTGTTGATGTGCCTCTGGAGTCGTCTGTGAAGCAGTGAACGCTGGAAGTGCAGCAGGTATGCGGGACGATCTGGCAGAGATACATGAAGCAATGCATGGCATGGTTCCCATGCTGGAGGAGTCCACGTGGAGCATTACTGAAGCAATGAGCCTCATGGCTGAGCACCAGGCCTCCTCCATGGAGAGAGTGGCGACTCCCGTGGAGAGGCTTCTCCAGGAGAACAACCAGGTCCTTCTGGGGATGTGCTCGGACCTGCAAGCCCTCACAGCGGCATTGGCCACAGCTGGTCAGTGCCAGTGTGGGAGATGGTTAGGGCACCAAGTATCCCAGCTCAGTGCCCATCCATCTACGGTGAGCAGGGAAGTCCGAAGCGACCTAATGTCGGCAGAGCAGCTGCCTGTCATCTCTGTGGGCTCCTTTCAGGGCGCTCCGGATGAGAGCAGCAGCTCCTCCACCCCTCTCCCAGTGACCATGGCATCCGATGAGGCAGCGGTGACTGGGGAGATGGCAGCTGTGGGACTGGCCGCTCCCTCCCAGGTGGGGCCATCAAACGCTCCATAGGCCAGAGGATGTCCACCAAGGTTATCGAGGCCAACAGGACAGCAGTGTGAGCAGGCTGTCTCAGATGCCAGTGCCAGTTAGGGGGACAGCACCTAGACATAGCACCCATAAGCATAAATTTAAGGCACCTTTAGCACATCACGGGTTTCTCACTGGTGCTTTTATGTTGGCCCATAGTACTTTGTGGAAGATGTGGTGTGATGTCCAACACTTTTTTTTTTGCTTTATGAAGTTACATTTGTTCACTCAATAAATTTTGACATGTTGCCATGCCTCAGGGTGATTCCTTACTCCTGTACGAGAAGCCATGTTGTTATGAGTGAGTTGTTTGACATTGAGCTTTATTGACAAGGGCCTTAATTAATGTTAGTATCCAGGCTGATTTAGCACTCAGGTATCGAGTGTGGAGCCTGCAGCCCTGGCATGTGTTGAAGGTTCATCTATGGTGGGCTAGCTGGAGATTCTTTAGATTAAAACCTCCTGGGTGTCCCTGCATTCCTGGAGTGTGCCCGGGTCAGGGTCTACCCCCTCAGCATTCTCCTGTGTGTGCTCATCCTCGGACTCACTGCTGGACTCATCGTGTGCATCCGGAGCAACTGTGTCTACATCTTATTCGTCCACTGCATCGCCCCTTTCCAGCGCCAGATTGTGGAGAGCGCAGCATGCAACCACCGTCAGCGACACACGATCTGGAGGTATTGGAGTGCGCCCCTTTAGCAGTCCAGGCATCGGAAGCATATCTTGAGAAAACCGATGGTTCTCTCCACCTGCTCAGCCTCTGTTCTTGGATGGCAGAGAGGTGTCATGAGTCACCTTTTGAGGGGATAGCCCTTGTCACTCAGAAGCCATCCATCAAGCTGGGCTGGAGCACTGAAGAGCCCCGGCACCTGGGAGTGTCTGAGGATGTAAGTATTGTGGGAGCTGCCTGGGTACCTTGCGCAGATTTGCAGAATCTGCAGATTGTGATCACACACTATCTGCACGTTCATGGCGTGGAAGCCCATCCTGTTGACGAAGGCACCGGGCTCACCCACTGGCGCCTTGATGGCCACATGTGTGCAGTCGGTTGCACCCTGGATGCGGAAGCCAGCAATCGCTGCGAAGCCTCTGGCTCACTCTGTCTGGCTTGGCTAGCCTCGTTCCAGCGGTAGTGGATGAATGTCAATGCAAGCCTGAACAGAGCGTCTGTCACCTGTTTGACACAAGTGTGGACAGATGATTGGGAGACTCCGCAGAGATCACCCACCGACCCCTGGAAAGAGCCGGAGGCATAGAAGTTGAGGGCAGCTGTGACCTTTAGAGCTGCTGGCATTTTGTGCCCAACCACACAGTTGGCGGAGATCTCAGGGCCTATCATCTAACAGATGGAGGTCACTGTCTCCCTTGAGAGACGGAACCTCCTTCAGCACTGCACCTCAGACATATTAAGGTAGCTGCTTCGTCACCTGTAAACCCTCGCAGCAGGATAGTGGCGTCTTCTGCGGCTCCTTCCTCCTTGCACTTCCTGTTGGCCCTGCGCCCCTTGTGCCTGCGCTTCTCCTCCCAAAGGTGGCTCCCCTGGAGGCTGAGTGTGGACTCCTGGCCTCCTCCCCCTTCTGGCCCTCCCTTCCTCCTCAGCGAAGGTACGTCCAGTGGGGAGCACAACTCCCATTCCCAGGCTAAAGGAAGGCTTCCTGAAAGCTGCAGGCCCCAGAGGTGGTCTTTACTGTCGAGTCCTGACTAAGGCTTTTACTCCTGTCCAAGCAGCAGGTATAAGTTTTGAACACTTCCTGCTCACACAGGCAAGTATAAGTAATTTTCACACTTAAATACCTCAAACATCACATTCGTGACCCCACTGAGCCCTCTTATCCAGCCCGTGGATGAGGTTTATACAAATGTCTCCTACCCGCCTGCCTGTTTTGCCTGTGCAGCGTCCTGAAGATCACATGGGCTACAAAAAATCGAATTTAAGTGCTGCCTCAAGGGCCTTAACTGGCCCATTAGTTGATGGCAGGCGCACATCCGAACTTATAGCACGCCTGCCTTTCCAAATATCGGGATGGCGCGCAGTGACGTCAGGACACACGCCCGATGTCACCGTGCATCATTTTACGCGTCGGTGAGCGGGGCCTGCCTCCCCATGCCAACCAGGAGATTCAGGCCATAATCCCTTACTATCTGTCTTTATATTTTTAGCTAGCTTTCTCTCATACTCTAATTTTTCCTTCCTTATCGATCTTTTCTTTGCAGTATTTTTATCTTCCATCCAATTTTCTGACCTGCCACCCATCTTTGCACTCGCTACTGCATCTCTATTGACCAATCCCTTATCCTAATTTGCTCACTCGCTTTAGCTACCTGTGCTTTTATGCCCTCATAATTGCCCTTATTTAAGTTTAAAATACTAGTCTTAGACCCACTCTTCACTCCCACACACTGAATATAAAATTCAATCATATTATGATCGTTATTACCTAGGGGCATTTTTACTATGAGATCATCAATTAATCCTATCTTATTGCTCAATACCACGTCTAGTATAGTCTGCTCTCTGGTTGGTGCCAGAACCTACTGTTCTAAGAAACTATCCCAAAAACATTCTATGAATTTCTCATCTAGTCTACCTTTGCCTATCTGATTTTCCCACTCTATATGCAGATTAAAATCCCCCATGATTATCGCAGTACCTTTCTGACAAGCTCCTATTATCTCTTCCTTTAAACACTGTCCTATCGTATGATTACTGTTAGAGTGCCTGTACAGTCCCACAAGTGACTTTTTGCCTTTATCTTTTCTTAATTCTACCCAAACCATCTCTACGTTCTGGTTTCCTGAACTTAGATCATCCCTGTCTATTGTGCTAATACCAACAGAGCCACCCCTCTGCCTTTTCCTAGCTTCCTGTCCTTCATAAATGCCATGTATCCTTCAATATTCAGGTCCCAACATGTCATCCTGCAACCATGTCTCTGTAATGGCTATCAGATCATACTTATTTATTTCTATTTGCACTTTCAGTTCAACTATTTTGTTTTGTATGCTACGTGCATTCAGTTACAGAGCCTTTAGTTATTAGTTATATATCCTTTTATTATTTTTGTAACCTCCAGCCTTATGTGCTGATTTTCCCTGTACTCCTGTCCCTTCCTGTCATGTCCTAGCATTTCCCACATTAATACCTCTCTTTCTTGCCTTTTCTCTGCTCTTTGATTTACCATATCTTCCCAAATTTGATCCCTTACATCAATTATTTAGTTTAAAACTCTACTTCTCCAGCTATGCGTCTTGCTAGAACACTGGTCCTAACACAGTTAAGAAGCAGACTGTCCAACAGTACAGCCCCCACTTTCCCCAGTACTGGTGCCAGTATCTCATGATCTGGAACCCACTTCTCCCACACCAGTCTTTGAGCCATGTATTCATCTTTCTAATTTTATGTGCCCTATGCCAATTTTCACATGGCTCAGGTAATAATCCAGAGATTATTACCTTTGGGGTTCTGCTTTTTAATTTAGTGTCTAGCTCCTCATACAGACTTTGCAGAACCTTTTTCCTAGTTCTACCTATGTCATTGGTACTTACATTGACCATGACAACTGGATCCTCCCCCTCCCACTGCAAGTTCCTCTCCAGCACTGAGCAGATGTCTTGAACCCTGGGACCGGGCAGGCAACACAGCCATCTGGACTCTTGCTTTTTTGCTGCAGAGATCAGTGCTAATCCCCCTTACTATACTGCACTATATGCATTCAGTTTAACAAGTTCTGTATTATCTTTCAAATGTTATAATGCTGCTCTCCTTACACCCGGATTTAGGTCATTTATAAAAAGGGAAGAGGAATGGACCAATAACTGATGGTTGGGAAACCGCAATGTAAATCCCCTCCCAGTCTGAAAAGCATTCATCCACTACCATCCTTTGCCTATTGTCATCGAGTCAATTTTGTATTCATTCCATTGATTCCATGGGTTTCCATCTTAATAAGCCTCCAGAGTGGCACTTGTTGAATGCGTTCTGAAAGTGCATAACTGCAAAAAACTGCACTCACTCAGCTTGTCTAAATTTTCTTGAAGCCTCTTAACATCCTCCTCACCACTCACATTCCCACCCAGGTTTTTGTCATCAGCAAACTTGGAAATGTTACATATGGCTTCCTCATCCAAATCATTGATAATCAACATTCTCTGTTACCTCAGAGTTCAATCAAGTTAGTTAGGCACTATTTGTCGTTAACATGGAAACAAGAAGCAAGAGTAGGTCATTCAGCCCTTCAAGCCTGCTCCACCATTCAATATGATCATTGCTGATCCTCTATCTCAAAGCTATACCCCCGCACTCTCCCCACACCCCTTGATGCCTTTAGAGTCTAGCAATCTATCTATTTCCTTCTTAAATATATTCAGTGACTTGGCCTCCACAGCCTTTTGTGGTAGAGAATTCCACAGGTTCACCACCCTCTGAGTGAAGAAGTTTCTCCTCATCTCAGTCCTGAATGACCTGCCCCATACCCTGAAATTGTGACCCATTGTTCTAGAACCCCCAGCCAGAGGAAACATCATCCATGCATCCAGTCTGTTCATCCCTGTCAGAATTTTATATGTTTCAATGAGGTCTCCTCTCATTCTTCTAAACTCCAGTGAATACAGGCCTAGTTGGCCCAATCTCTCTTCATACCACAATCCTGCCATCCCAGGAATCAGTCTGGTTAACCTTTGCTTCACTCCCTCGATAGCAAGTATTTCCTTTCTTAGGGAAGGAGACCAAAACTGCACACAATACTTCAGGTGTGGTCTCACCAAGGCCCTGTACAGCTGCAGTAACACATCCTTGCTCCTGTACCCAAGTCCCCTCGCAATGAAGGCCAACATATCATTTGCCTTCTTACCTGCTTGCTGCACCTGCATGCTTGCTTTCAGTGACTGGTGTAGAAGGACACCCAGGTACCTTTGTACATCAACATTTCCCAATCTATCATCATTTAAATATTACTCTGCCATTCTGTTTTTCCTACCAAAGTGAATAACTTCACACTTATCCATGTTATACTGCATCTGCCATGGATTTGCCCACTCACTCGTCTTAATTGTCTTGAAGCCTCGTAACATCCTCCTCACCACTCACATTCCCACCAAGTTTCATGTCATCAGCAAACTTGGAAATATTACATTTGGTTCCCTCATCTAAATCATTGATATATATTGTGAATAGCTGGGGCCCAAGCACTGACCCCTGTGGTACTCCACTAGGCACCACCTGCCATTCTGAAAAAGACCCAGTTATTCCTACTCTCAGTTTCCTGTCTGCTAACCAACTCTCAATCCATGCCAATATATTACCATCAATCCCATGTGCTTAAATTTTGCATACTAACCTTTTACGTTTATCAAAAGCTTTCTGAAAATCCAAATACACCACATCCACTTATCTATTCTGCTAGTTATCCACAATGGCTCTCATTGATTAACCCATACCTTTGCAAATGAAGTTTATTTTGTCCCCGATAATGGTTCAAAATAATTTCCAAATAACACGGATGTTAGGCTGACTGGCCCATAGTTTCCTGATTTATCCCCGTTCCATTTCTTCAGTAGTGAGATAACATTAGCAGCCCACCAGTCCTGCAATAACACTCCTGCATTCAATATGGACTGAATGATTGTGACAATGCTTCCGTTAATCAACCCTTTGCTTCTTTCAGTAATCTAGAATTCATTCCATCTGAACCAGGTTATTTACCAAATTTTATTAATGCTTATATTTTTAGTACATCTTCTTTATCTATTGTTATCCTGTTCATAACTTCTCTCTTTTTCTAGTGTACCCATTACATTATCCACTTCCTTTGTTAACACTAACATATAAATTTATAAAGTATTAAATATTTCAGCTATAGCCTGTCTCTACATGAAGATTTCCCTTTGGATCCTTAATACCCAATATATTTTCCTAGCAAATGACTTATACTTCATATAAATTGAACCCTAAAGCATTTTATAATGTTGCCTGCAATCTTTACTTGTAATTCTATTTGCCTCCAGTATTAGCATTTTTAATAAACTTGAAGCACCGGGCAGATTTCTGGTAAGAAACAGTAAAGTTTATTTACAAAGCTCCTGATGAAGCTACATGCTTGTACCAAGACCAAGGCTGGAAAAGCGCTGCCCCTAAGATTCCCCATGCTTAGGGTTGATTCATCTGTACAATCACATGGCCCCCATAACAGTATGAAAGGTTTAACCTACAATTACTACATTCCTCCCCCTTTAACTTTGTTTTACATCCTTTATTTACAAGAATATCTTAACCCATATCATATACGAATGTATACAGTTCATGAAATTATAGATTTAGTCCTTAAGGTGGTTTTCTGATTTGAGTAGAGCAACGCAACTCTACAACTTGAGGTTCTTCCATTGGATCGACTTGACCAGGAACTGCAGCATCAGGGACATCCTTAGACAATGGCAGTTCAGAATTTGTTGCTTCAACAGAGACATCAGGTATGTCCATCCTTTGTCGATCTGGCACCTCAGGGATCAAAGGTTCCACTTCAATTTCAGGTGGAGTAACTGGTTGTTGGAGTGTCTCTCTACTTCTGAGATGATCCACATGTTTCCTAACAATCCTGTTTTCCATTTCCACCTGGTATGACAAAGGTCATGTTTCAGAGACAATTGTACCAGGAACCCATCTCTGTCCAGTTCCAAAGCTTCACACAAAAACAGTCTCTCCCACAGTAAATTCTTGACCTTTACTGTGAACATCATGATTCACTTTCTGACTACTCTGGTTTTTCTCCACCTTACCCTCTAAGTTAGGGAGTACCAGGCTCGATCTTGTATGAAGGCAGCATTTCATAAGTAACTCAGTGTTGAACCCATAGTTATATGAGGAGTCGTGCGATAGTTGAAAAGGAATCTTGAAATTTGTGTTTCTAACGTTCCTTAGGATAGTTTCTTCATGCCTGTTTTAAAGGTTTGTACAGTTCTTTCTGCTAACCCATTGAATGAGGGATGATACTGTGCTGTTCTGACATGTCTAATCTCATTTAGGTTCATGAATCTCTGGAATTAAGTACTTTTGAAAGCAGTGCCATTATCCAAAACAATTACTTTTGGTAGGCCATGTACACTAAAACATTGGTGGTGCTTTTCAGTAGTTGCACATAATGTAGGTGATATCCCTTCATACACACCCATCCATTCTGCACATTGATGATCACTAAAAACATGGTGCCTAAAAATGGACCTACATAGTCTATATGTAGTCTAACCCAGGGTCAACCAGGCCACTCCCGCGAATGTATTGGAGCTGAAACGGGCAACTTCTGCTTTTGCTGGCACTGGAGACAGTGTTTCATCAATTTTTTTTATATCACTGTCTATACCTGGCCACCAGATATAACTTTGTGCGAGCATCTTCATTTTTGAAATGCCTGGATGTACACTATGAAGCTCTGTTAAGAGTGGTTCTCTTCCTTGCGAAGAGACGACAACTCTTGTTCCTCATAACAAGATATCATTTTGATAACTTAGTTCAGATTTAGGAGCATAGAATGGTTTTAATTCTCCACAGACTCGTGTATTTGACCATCCTTGCAATACCAGTTCTCGAACTCTTGATAAAATTGGATCCTGGTTTGTCCAATTCTTTATCTGCTTTGCACAGATTGATGAGGAGTCCAGGAAATTCAACACGTGCAACTTCTTGAGGCACTGGAACATGTGTAATACGACCTGGCAAAGGAAGACGTCTGAGGGCGTCTGCATTTGTGATTTGCATACCAGGACAGTGCATAAAAGTGCACTCATATGCTGACAAAATTAAAGCCCAGCCATGAATTCTAGTAGAGGCTATTGGTGGAATTATCCTATCGGCACTAAACAAGACCATTAGTGGCTTGTGATCTGACACTATGGCGAAGTGTCGACCATACAAATATTGATGGAACTTCGTTACTCCAAATATGACGGATAAGCCTTCTTTTTCATTGTGTGAGCAACCTTTCTCCACTGCAGAGAAGGTTCTGGATATATATTCTATTGGCCTTTGAGATCCATCCTCCATCTTGTGTGACAATGCCGCTCCCACTCCATAGGAAGATGCAACACAAGTTAGTATTAATCCCTTTGCTGGGTCATAGTGTACTAGAAGACATGACAAGTGTAAAAGCTTTCTGACTTTTATGAAGGACTCCTCTTGCTGTGCCTTCCAGGACCATCATTGGTTCTTCGTCAATAATAAGTGTAAAGGGGCTAACATTGTAGATCAATTAGGCAGGAAGTAACCATAATAGTTTACCTTGCTCAAAAAAGATTGGCCTCCTTGATTGCCCTGACTTTCTCCTCTAATGGATGCAACCCTTGGGCATCCACTCGATGACCCAAATACGTGACTTCAGTCACTTGAAAAGTACGCTACTTTATTCAATCATATACCAGCCTCCAAAAATCTCCTCAAAACCTCTTCCAAATGTTCTGCTTCCATTGATCCTGTGATCAGGATGTCATCCAGGTACACTATAACTCTGGGGAGTCCTTGTAATAGGCTTTCAATGGTTCTTTGGAAAATCACACAGGCAGATGATATGCCGAAGGGCAGGCTTATATATTGGTACAGGCCCTTGTTCCTGTTAATGGTGACATACCCTCTTGATGTGTTGTCCAGTTCTAGCTGTCGGTATGCATGGCTCATGTCCAGATTAGTGTAGGATCATCTCCCTGCAATTTTAGCGTACAGGTCTTCAATTCTTGGGATTGGATTTTTGTCTAATTTTGCAGCCTTGTTCACAGTTAATTTGTAATCACCACAGATGCGAATGGTTTGATAATGGTTTCATCACAGGGACTATAGGCACTGCCCATTCTGAAAATTGAACTGGCTGGGTTATTCCTATCTGCTCCAAGCAGCACAATTCTGTATCCACCTTCTCCTGTAGGGCGTAAGGCACAGGTCTGCCCTTAAAGAACCAGGGTGTTGGTTCAGAATCCACATATATTTTATCTTGTAGGCCTTTTATTTTTTCCCCAACTCACCTCGGCATACTTTTTTAACAACTCAGGAATTCCCCCTGTTCTGGCTTCAAAAATTTCTGACCAGTTGAATTTAATTTATTTCAACCAATCACAGCCCAGGTTAGGTCCTTCGCCTGTTACAACAATTACTGGAAACTGGGCTGTCTGTTGCCTATAGGACACAGGTACAGAGACGACACCTTTCACCTGTTTTGCCTCTCCAGTGTATGTCTTCAGCTGAGCTATGGTTTGCTCCAGATTCAGTGGCTACATACCTTCACTTCACAGAAGGCAAGAGCTCATGGGATCCAGGGCAATTTGGCAAATTGGATCCAAAATTGGCTTAGTGGCAGGAGGCAGGGGGTGATGGTTGAAAGTTGTTTTTGTGACTGGAAGCCTGTGTCCAATGCAGGGTTCGGTGCAGGATCCCTTGCTTCTTGTAGTGTACATTAGTGATCTAGACATGAATGTGGGAAGTATGACGAGTAAGTTCACAGATGACATGAAAATTGGTGTTGTGGTAAATAGTGGGGAGGAAAGCCTTAGACTACAGGACGATATAGATGGGCTGGTCAGATGGGAAGAACAGTGGCAAATTGAACTGAATCCTGAAAAGTGTGCGGCAAGGGAGTACACGTTGAATGGTAAGACCTTAGGAAGTACAGAGGATCAAAAGGACTTGATGTGCATGTCCATTGATCCTTGAAGGCAGCAGGACAGGTAGATAAGGTGGTTAAGAAGGCATATGGGATACTTTATTAGTCGAGGCATTGAATACAAGAGCAGGATGGTTATGATAAAGCGTTAGTTAGGCCAAGCTGGAGTACGGTGTGCTGTCCTGGTCGCCACACCATAGGAAGGATGTGATTGCACTGGAGAGGGTGCAGAGGAGATTTACCAGGATGCTGTTTCAGCTATGAAGAGAGACCAGATAGGCTGGGGTTGTTTGCCTTAGAGCTGAGAAAGCTGAGGGGGAACCTGATTGAGGTATACAAAATTGTGAAAAGCATAGATAAGGAAGAAATTTTCCCCATTGGTGGAGAGGTCAATAATCGGGGGGTGGGGGGGGCGGGGGGGCGTAGATTTAAAGTAAGGGACAGGAGGTTTAGAGGGGATTTGAGGAAAAAATTTTTCACCCAGAGGGTGGAGGCTATCTGGAACTCAGTGCCTGGAAGGGTGGTAGAGGCAGGAACCCTCACAACATTTAAGAAGTATTTAGACGAACACTTGAAACGCCATAGCATACAAGGCTATGGGCCAAGTGCTGGAAAATGGGATGAGAGTGTTTAGGGGCTTGATAACCAGGACGGACACGATGTGCCAAAGGACCTCTTTCAGTGCTGTAAAACTCTGTGACTCAGGTATTTAAAGATGTGTTCTCCAACTATTGTGGTTGATGCTCCTGTGTCAACCTCCATGACTACAGGTTTCCCATTTACTTTAAGAGTAACAGTGATTCATTCAGTTTTTCTGGCCTTAAGATTATATGGGAATAGAAATCAGTATCAGCAGCTTCTGGTTCATCCTATATTGTGCACTTCATTTAACTTGTCTGCTGTCTGAATGGCTGTCTTGATCTCACCCTGCACTGTTTTACAACATGCCATGTTTTGTGACAGTAGCCACAAATCGGCAGGTTTCAGGTACATGATTACCCCACATCGGTGACACTTTAATTTCTGAATTACTGGTGAGCACTATCTAGTATTTCTTTGTTTTTTTCGACTGGTAGGGACCGTGTCCCACTTTGTGGTTATTTTCACACCACACCCTATGGCAGGTTCCTGCCCCAACTGCAGAATGGTGCCATGTTGCACACTCTGCAAAGCCTGCAAGTCTCTCTCAGCACTCTCCATTGCTAGTGCTATTTCCGTGGTGCGCTTCAGGTCTATATTAACTTCTGCAAGTAAACAGCGCTGAATCATCATGTACACCGCAAACCAAACAATCTCGCAAGCTTGTCGTTTAGAGTATCACTGAAGTAACAATGCTCCGTTAACTGTTTTAACTTTGCAATGTACATTGCGATTGACTCACCGGGGGCCCTTAAGAAATTACAAGCAGAGTAGTTATCTGATTCAATTGTCACTCCACTGGAAGTTATGGCCCAATGTTTCAAGTCGCCCTGAAATGTTAATTCTGTTTCTCTCCACAGAAGCTGCCTGACGGTAGAGTATTTCTAGCACTTTTGGTTTTGTTTCAGATTTTCAGCACTTTACTCTTACATTATTGTTTACTTTGCCATTGCTGTTCATAACTTGTAAGACTTATACATTTAGGTTATACCAACTCAATTGTTATTGTTACAAATACAAAAATTTATGAAGTTATGTTTTGGGATACTCTTAAATTTGAAGTATAATGGAAGAATGAAGGGAGGTCACATGACCTGCTCCAAATTCTGCCTGACAAGACGACTGTATGGCATGGTTGCTAAAGGGGTCCCAGGCTGTCTTACTGGAAAGGAGGTGCTGAATGCTCACATCTGTAGACAATGGTAAGAGCAAATGTCCAAGCAACTGACTGTGGGTAGAGTGTTAAACTCTGAATCTCACAGGGAGGCTTTAGGAATGTAAGGCTTTATAAGTGGTTGTACTTTAAATTGTCTGTTTAATTCCAAGATAGGATGGAGTTAGAGGTCTAGAGAGCAACTGTTTAGCATTTCTACCTGGATACAAAGCCATGTGATTCATATTGTCATGGGGATGAGCTTTGAGAGGGGAAAAGTCCATAGAAAGCCATTGTAGTATTGGGTAAATGGGTTCCTAAGATCCTTGAAGCTCACAGACATACGTAAATTTGCAGCTGAGATGCAGAGAACAGGAAATGAAGACAGCTAGTCCTGCGCCTGACGCAGAAAAATTGCTGACCCTATTGTTCACCATAAACAATGTGGATGGGGGCTCTTACTCGCACCAAAGGGATCAAGTTCATGAGGATTTAAAGAAGTAGAAGATTCCCCTATGTTGGGCTAGAGGGAAGGTATCTCCAGTGTAAACCTCACAGTGAAAGTCAGTTCAGGGGTTAGAAATTACCCAGTTAGGAAAGGAAAAAGGAAACAGGCCTTTGGGAGCTGAGAATAGCTTTGGACAGGTTCCAGGAGAATGAATTGTCTATTTAGGGGACTGTGTCAGGAAATTTTCGGTCATGTTAAAAGTTAAATGGGGGCAGTCCATTAGACAATTAGGGACAGATGAGAAGTGTGGTCTTCCTAGCAGCACCCAGTCCTGTCAACAAGTGTAGAAAAAAAATTCTACTTCGTAAAATCATTGAGTAGTTAACATTTATTCACAATACTATTAGTAATACTGTTCGATACAAATAAGATGTCCACCAGCAATTGAGGGTTGGCAGGCAATTCATGCCCAGCCATCCACTGTCTTTTGGAAGAGATGTTAAACCAAGGCCTTGCCTGCCCAATGAAGTGGATGTGAAAGATCCCATGGCACACGGGGGCAGGCGGGGGTGGGGGGGTGTTGTCCAGTGTCATGGCTAACATTTATCTCTTAACCAACATCACAGATTATCTGCTCATGTACCTTATTGCTTTCTATTGGATCTTGCTGTGTGCAAGTTGTCTGCCGTGTTTCTTAGGTTACAAGAAATACATGTCAAAAGTATTTTCATTGGCTGCAAAGCGTTTTAGACAACTTGAGATCATGAAAGATGTTATACGAATGTAAATTCATTCTAAATCGAAGAATTCAATGAAAAAGCACAGAACAATTTTATTAAAGGCCTTTACTGAGATCAGAAACATTTATGCATCAACTTTAGTTTGATTAAAGCATAAAGATAATCTATGGCGCAACAGTACAATATGTGTTTTTATAACACAACTTTGTCCCTCAGAAAAAAAAGCCTGCTTTAACAGACAGGTATATGCCACGTACTGATATGTATATTTTAAAAAATATTGTCAAGACTAAATTTAATTAGCAGTCCTTGAATTCTTATGAGCTTGAATTGATTGCCCTGTAAAGAAGAATGTTTTGGCTTTCTGAAGTTGTATTGTCACAATCTGTAAGTATCGGTGGTCCGATCTATAAGAACATGATGATGCCTTTACTGTAGCAGGTACTTTATAATACTGGATAGGCACCATTAGGAAATCAAAGAGTCATCAGTTTCTACAATTAAATGGTAAAATATGTGAAAGATTCCAAATTAGAATTTCTGAAATAATCCAACATGTAAATGAAATGCTTCCACAGTACATTAAAACGCCTAAAGTTATTTGTACTTCTGCAGCTATTTAATTACAAAAGCATAAATAGCTTTCCTAGTGTTTCCAATTTAGTAACCAATACTGTTGCAATTAATAATCGTGATTAAAAACACCAAGGTTCACATTAACTTGTCCTAATAGTACAATGTACACAGGGAACCAAAAAAGCAGTTATTACCATGTAGTGAAAGAACAAATGGAGCATTTAGTGCAGCAATGAATATTTGGAATGTGACAGAAAATCTATAAACATATACAGAATGATTTAACAACTTGGTAGCATGGTATCAGCTCACAAAATATTCACTTGGTACATATTTTGCAAAACATTTAAGATTTATAATTTGGCATTTTAACACTAATTTCACCGATGATAAACATGGTTCAAAAGTAATAAAATTATGCAAACACTTGTCATTTTAATAGGTGATAGAGGCATGAATATATAAATAGCATCATGCTCTTTAGATTGTAGTACAATGAAAAATATTGATTTTTATAAATATTTGTATAGATTTGAGTCAATTTCTTCATTTTGTCAATGCAGGGATGAAGAAACTTAAATACTAAATGGAATATTTCCACACGTGCTAAGGAAATTTAGAATACTGGAAACCTATAGACTATATTTCACAGATTGGTCTTTCTAGTTTGCAAACTTTAATTCCGAAATAAGAGGAACAAGGCAATCTTCACAATTTTGGAATGTTCAGTACAGTACACTGTAAACTAAGTAATAATCATTTGCATATGGTACTGGATTACTCTGAAATTACTTAATCTTTTCTTGCATCTATGATTTGCAAAATTTCACTGCTATGGACACTTAAGACAAGGTCATGTGTCTTCAAAGTAATAAAAGTACTCACAGAAGAAAGAGAAATTTGGGACTTCAGGAGAATTTTTTGAATGGTACTACCTTCCACAAAAATCAACAAATTGTTTAAATTACAGCAATTTATCAATATAAAAACAGGCTGCATAGAATTCTTAGCAATGTCCTTGGTATTCTACTCAACTGTACATAACAGGAAGGTTTCTATTCTTATTCATTTTCTTTAATCGTTGTAATTTTTCACACTGTGCAATGGCTCCACAAGTTGGTTGTGCACATGCATTAAACCTAATGAGAAACAAAAGGTTCATCAATAAGCATGCTTACAAAATAGTGCAATTTATTAGCTTTGTGTTTTAGAAACACAATTTTCTAATCTACCATTTGTTGCTAGTTGTTTAAAATCATGACTGCACCAAACAAATCTGCCAGAGTGAATTAGTGCATCATAGATGTAAAAGGTAAATCAAATCAAACTACCAGTCTGGCACAAAACTTTACAAGTAATGTAAGCACATGTTGAAAGAACTATATGTATAAACTTGACTCTGAGCCACATAAGGAGATATTTTAACAGGTAATCAAAACGTTAATCGAAGAAGCAGGTTTTAAGGAGTGTCTTAAAGAAAAGGAAGATGCGGAGAGATTTGGGAAGGGAATTTCAGAGCTTAGGGCCAATGCAGCAAATGGTGAAGTGATGAGCGATGAGACCAGAATTGATAGGGTGCAGATATCTTAAGAGGATTGTTGAAGGGGTAAGGCGATAGAGGAATTTGAAAAACAATTATGGGAATTTTTTGAAAATCAAGGTGTTAAGGTGTTAACTGGGAGATGATATAGATCAGGAAGCACAAGACTGTTGAGCGACCAGGTGTATGTTAGGAGACAGGCACCAAAGGTTTTGGATAAGTTTAAGTTCAGAGAGGGTGGAAGAAGGGAGGCCAGCCAGGAGTGCATTGAAAGAGTTAAGTCTGAAGGTAAGAAAGGTATGAATGAGGACAATTATAACACAATTCAATATTTCCTGCAGTTCTGGGTTTGCATTAGAACATAGAGATGACAAACAAAGCTGGTGTAAAGAAATATGAACATGATTCATTGCAGAATTCAAACATGAATGAAGTGAAAGATAAAATCTTCTGAAATTAGTTTCTACTGTACTGTAATACACAGTCTTTGGAAAGGGTACAGCAGTGCTGCAAGATTAATTCCAAGTTTTAAAAACTTTAGTTAACCAGATAGGATCAACGAGCTGGGTTTCTATGCTTTTGAGAAGCACATTCTTAAGTCGTTTAGTTAAGGTTTATAAAATAATGAAGACACTACATTGTCTTAATGTAGACTCAATTACGTCAACTGAATAAGTTAGGCAGAACCACAGGTCATGTTTACAAATTATAAAAGGACAGAACTAGATTGAATATTAGATGTTCTTTTTCATCATCGCTCCACCCACCAACCCTACAAGGGAACAATGGACCTGCCGGATCAGGCTGGTAGCTTGTGCAGTGAGCACTGTACTTCTTAATATAAGAACTGCAGCTGTTTTTGGATGGGGAGGAGATCACCTGTGAAGAGGGCATAAGGAGTCAGCAAAGGGATATAGATAGGTTGAGCGGGCAAAAATTTGGCAGCGGACTGGCAGGTAGCAGGTTATCAGTTTGCTGTTTTGGCAAAGCATGAGGGCACTCAATTCAAAAAAGCTGTAAAAAATCAATTTAAAATGGTTCAAGATGAGGAGGGTTTTGGTAGTTTTGTATCTATTTATTTCTTGCTATCTCAATTTGGATACCAATACAGAAAAAAAGCAAATTGCATTACCTGTGTTGCTTTCATTTCCTACCAGAAGCAAAATAAGCCTACAGTGTACCTGTTTCATGAAACAGAAATACTGCTCTATTGATATTTTGTGGTTTTTACAATTAAAATTATTTTCCCCAGTCAAATTTGGAGGTAGATATCCAGCGATCCTGCACATATGTCAGTGAGGCGGCATGGAGCCCATCGCCCTAAACACCACAGATGCAAACAGCCTCAAATGGTGACAGCAGTGTTGGCGTGCAGTACACCACCACCACGCACAGGTAACTTTTACAAGGAGTTACCTCTATGAATTTAGACTTCTAGGAATATATTTCTATTTGAGAATGAATGGAAAATTGTGGGAAACATGTGCCTAGATTCCTGATATGAATTTGTGCTGTGCAAAGCTCAATGCTGAGAGTGCTAAGGATGAACATTTGACTGCTCATGCTCAGCTTCAATCACATCCAGCTCTTATCTTGTGCGTCTTTACTTACCTTGAAAATACTTCACTGTTTTAACTTTAAGCTCTAAGGTAGCATCATCATCACAAACAAAGGTGGTATGTGGATGCTGCTGGAAGGCAGAAACGGTCCACATATGATTGACTCCCTCTTCTATTGCCTTGTACAATGCAAATGCTTTGTGTGCTCCCGTGATGAGGATCATGACCTACAAATATAAATGTCAAGACAAATTGAGCTCCATATAATTTAGATCAGTTAATCTTCACATCATCTGTTTCTTCTAGGCAAAGCCTAATATATAGCTGTATTAACAGTTTCATTAATAAATTAGCATCTATGTATAAAGGGATGGACTAAAAAGGTACAATTTTCTTTCAACTAAGGTCAACTCAGATCTGTTTCTCAAATGATTATCAAAACAATACAGATCATAAAATCCCATCTTTAGCTCATGCTACCAAACCAATCTTATAACCATTAATTCATTGGTGTATAATTGACAAATATGGTTTTGCAGTATATAGCATTGTTTCATAGAGAAATTTGTTTCTACTGGTTAATGTAATGATCAAAAGGGAATATAAATTTAAAATCATTAAAGGGAAGATTAGGAAAAAGACCTCAGAGAGTGGTTAGATTGTAGAATTATTTTCCACAAAGTAGAAGTAGGGTGCATTTAATTTAAAACATAATTAGATAATTGCTTAAAATAAAAGAGAATCAAAGTGTGCGAAGAGCAATCAGGACTATCAGTCACCCTTCCTCTTCGGGTTGAAAACCATTTTCCTTACATGTATTTCTGAAGCACCATTGAACACTTATTAATGTTAAGACACTACATAAATACAAGTTGTTTTTGATATGGGTCATGGTTGTTCAGATTAATTGTCCATCTGAAACCAAGTCCCAAAGTCCTTTCTATCTGAACCTTTGCTCTCTACATCATGGAAGTGAGTTTCTGTAAGTTTTCCTGCTCACTTGCCTGCCACAACTTTGGGAGAAGAGTCACAAAAAGCTTAGAACATTACATAAATTGTGTGTTTGCCATTTTTCATGTGGGTTTCCATAACTGTTCCGAAGTAAAGGCAGATGATTAGAAAAACCCTTATGAAATTCACCTCTCTCTTTAGCCATACGTTTATCCCCTCAAATCCATAATGATTGGCACATGGCATGGACAATACTGAAGACTACAATCTTTGAGGTCCTTCAACTTAACTCCCGGAACGCTCTTTCGTGGGGCCTCAATCCTATTCTTTCCTAGAACAAAAACACCTGGAAAAACTCAGCAGGTCTGACAGCATCTGCGGAGAGGGATACAGTTGACGTTTCGAGTCCGTATGACCCTTCATCAGAAGGGTCCTACGTGGCCGATTCCAACTTCAACTTAACTTCCAGCTGATCCGCTTCCTTCTCTGGAAGCTTTTATATATGCTTCGTTATATCCCTTACTCTGGTAACCGGGAAACAGTACCACATTCAGAAATAACATTGACATTTCTGGAGTGACCAACAGTCCTCGCCACTACTTAATTTCAATAACCGTATTCACTTATCCTCAATCCACCTCCCACTCCTTTAGCAAACACGTTTCCACGTAGTATTATTGTACTGTTCATGGCTGTTCTCCAAAATCACCAGTCCTTGGAACAAGAATACAACATGGAGAATTTATTTGTCATAGCATTATCCTCAGGGGAGCCATGGGAAGCCAATCTACTACTCTTCTACTTTGATGAATGCAAGGCTGATCCCACAATTTGGTGCAGCTCCAAAGACTCGGATGCTATCAATATAAATACACACACATAGTGCTTGCAAAGAAAGAAAGAAAGATACCATTCACAATCCTGATGAAGTTTACTAAGTTCTGTATATTTGTGAAATATCTCAATGTGCAATTCTTATACACCAATTAAATGAAAATTATTCCATTAAGGAGCGAAGGGGCACAGAATGTTTGCATTGTGTGTGGAAAATCTCAGGATATTTATACACTGACTGAAACTGTTATCGGTCAGCATTCCAGGTTGTTAAACCATTGTTTTAAACAGAAGACAGCTCAGAGCAACGCAAGAGAATGCATAGTCAGATGGCTAAGAGTTAGAAAAAAAACTTAGATTTTCACAGTGGTCAAAATATCATCAACCTCCGATAGAGTATCTTGGTATGCAAATCCAAAAATAACCTGATGGCCATGTAATTCTTCCAGGAGCCTGCTGCTTTGCATAAAAATGAAGAAACGGAATCAGGTTTTTCTTCTGTGGAATAGCTTGTTTGCAATGAGTGTAGGGATCTTTATTGCATTGATAGCAATATAAATGCAACATAACTACCTACACCCACCATACCTAATCTGGTGGGAAGATACTGTATATACTCAATGAAAATGAAGTACAAGATGATTCTGTTAAAATCATATCCACTTTAAATGAAAAATCCATGATTCTCTTGCCCAACTGACATTAGTCCTGGCTCCTGATGATGTTAAATCAGTTCCCCCAAAATCTGCCTCGGATTTTAAACTCGACACCGCACTGAATTATGGTGGGGAGGGAGGGGTGTAAGATGGGGAAGAGGGGTGAGTTTTCATTTTTCCTTCTCACCAGTACACCAATCGAGTACCACAAGTGTGATACTGCTGCTGGATCGTCTATCTTTGGGGCAAGAAAGTGGGATTACCAGAAAGAATTCCAACAGAAGGTATCACTCATATATAACCCATATGCAACCACCTCCCTCTTTAAGTTGCAAATATGGGCATATATTCTTAGTATACACTTTAAGTATATCAATGTTCAAAAGCTCCTCCCCTTCTTCGGCAGTCCCTCGGGAGTGAGGATGACTTGCTTCTACTCCAATTCGATGAGTTCTAAGATGGCTGATAAGTTCAATGCACGATTTGCAGACTCTGCCACATGTGGGGTAGGTGGCTTGAAGAGCTTGGTAATGAGCTGTTTGGAGGTTCAGTGGTCCCTTCGTCGCCACAACTTTGCCCCTGCATGTTTCCGGAGTCTCTCGGTATTCCGTGACTTCCCGAATAAACCTCCATTTTGGTTGGCCAAGGTCTCCCATGAGTCAATGAGGATGTTTGACTTCTTCAGGGATGCTTTGAGGACATCCCTAAAGTGTTTCTGCTGTCCTCCTGGGAGTATCCTGCCAGGACCAAGTTCCAAGTAGAGCAGCTACTTCAGAAGTCTGGTGTCAGGCATATGAACAACATGATTCGCCCAGCGAAACTGGTTTTGAGCGCTTAGCACCTCAATGTTGCACACATTAGCTTGGGAGAAAATGCTGCAGTTGGACCACCTTTCCTGACAATGGATTTGGAGGATCTTGTTGGTGGTACTTCTCCAGTGCTTTGAGATTCCTGCTATAGGTTGCCCAACTCATTAAAACATAAAGGAGCACAAGGATCACTGATGCCCAGTAAACTTAGTCTCAGATTTGAGATCCTGGTCTTCAAATATTCTTTGCCTCAGTCAGCCAAAAGCTGAGCTGGCATATTTGAGCTGATGATGAATTGTTGTCATCCATGTCCACCTTCGGCAAGACGAGGCTCCCAAGATTTGGAAATGTTCTCCAGGGTCCCAGTATTGATCTTAATCAACAGGGGGAGATATTTTGCAGTGGGAGCTGGTTGGAAGAGGGCCTTAGTTTTCTGGGTGTTTAGTAAAAGGCCCATTTTCTCACATGCTTCAGAGGAGGTGTCAACAATGACCTGAAGTTCAGTTTCTGAGTGAGTGCACACAAGTGTCATTTGTACATTGAAGCTCTATGACTGAGGTTGGTTTTGGATTGAAGACAGCATCAGTTGAACAGTTTCCCATTTATTCTGTATCTGGAGATTATCTCCACGCCTGTGGATAATTTGCTGGAGGGTGAGGGTGCAGTATTACAACAAGGAAATTGAAGAGAGTTGTGGTGCAATGCCTAGTTTTTACTGAGATAGAGTTTGTGGGTTCCGTTGCTGGATCACCGCTTGCACCTCATCATGGAGCAGGTGGAGGATGGTGACAAATTTCTGAGGGCAGCCAAATTTAAGGAAATGCCATAAGCCTTCGTGGTTGACAGAGTCAAAGGCTTTTGTGAGATCAAAAAAGGCCATGTACAGCAGTTGGTGCTGTTCCCTGCACTTTTCTTCAATTTGCCATGCAGTGAAGATCATGTCTGTGATATTTCAACATAATGCTCAAAAGCACATGATATATATATATTGTTTCTTTTAATTCATTCACGGGATGTGGGCTTTGCTGGCTGGGCCAGCATTCATTGCCTATCCCTAGTTGCCCTTGAGAAGGTGGTGGTGAGCTGCCTTCTTGAACAGCTGCAATCCATGTGGATTGGGTACACCCACAGTGCTGTTAGGAAGAGGTGTCCAGGATTTTGACCCAGCGACAGTGAAGGAACAGTGATATATTTTAAAATCAGGATGGTGAGAGACTTGGAGGGGAACTTCCAGGTAATGGTGTTCCCATCTATCTGCTGCCCTTGTCCCTCTAGATAGTAGTGGTTGTGGGTTTGGAAGGTGCTGTCGAAGGAGCTTTGGTGAGTTCCTGCAGTGCATCTTGTAGATGGTACACACTGCTCTACTGTGCAGTGGCGGTGGAGGGAATAAATGTTTGTGGATGTGGTGCCAATCAAGCGGGCTGCTTTGTCCTGGATGGTGTCAAGCTTCTTGAGTGTTGTGGGAGCTGCACTCATCCAGGTAAGTGGGGAGTATTCCATCACACTCCTGACTTGTGCCTTGTAGATTATGGACAGGCTTTGGGGAGTCAAGAAGTGAGTTATTTGTCACACGATTCCTAGCCTCTGACCTGCTCTTGTAGCCACAAAATTTTATGGCTAGTCTAGCGTAGTTTCTGATCAATGGTAATCCCCAGGTTGTTGATAGTGGGGGGTTCAGTGATGGTAATGCTGTTGAATATCAACGGGCGATGGTTGGATTCTCTCTTGTTGGAGATGGTCGTTACCTGACACTTGTGTGGTGCGAATGTTTCTCGCTACTTGTCAGTCCAAGCCTGGATATTGTCCAGGTCTTACTGCATTTGGACATGGACTGCTTCAGTATCTGAGTTGTTGCGAATGGTGCAGAACATTGTGCAATCATCAGCGAACATCCCCACTTCTGACCTTATGATGGAAGGAAGGTAATTGATGAAGCAGCTGAAGATGGTTGGGCCATGGACACTACCCTGAGGAACTCCTGCAGTGATGTTCTGAAGCTGAGATGACTGACCTCCAACAACCACAACCATTTTCCTTTGTGCTAGGTAACACTGATATAAGCGCAGTGTTGAACCATGTGGGGGAGAGAGGAGAACACATCTAGTGAACCACAAAAGAAAACAGATCTCTTAAATACTGAATACAGCCATATACTTTGCAGCATTTCAGAGGGAAAAAAAAGTTATTAAATCATAAGTTCTCTTGGATTCTACTCAGCCCACTTTCCAATCCAACCCTTGAACATTGTTTTTAAGAAATAGCATTTTATCTTTTCCCTTTGTGTTATGCATAGTTTCTAGACTAGAGTGTAACCCACTGCTAGACCTCAGAAATCAGGCACTAATGAAATGCTTAGCCTGCACTCAGTGCACCCCCAAAACATCCAACTACCATGCTAATTCGTAACCCTCCAAGACATTAATCCCTATACATTACCTCTTTAGCATCCATCACTGTTCCAACACCCACAGTTAAAGCCATTGTTGGTACTTTTGACAGATCACCATTAAAAAATCTTGCATTGGCAAGAATGGTCTCTTTGGCTAACGTTTTCACTCTTGTTCTTGACACCAGGCTAGATCCAGGCTCATTGAAAGCAATGTGTCCATCAGGACCAATACCTAGTTGGAATAAAAGTAATTTTATACAAGTAATAAACTGAGTTCTAGAAACATAATACAACATAACGTATTTTTGGGTGAGGATTGAAGTATACAGCAATATTAAAATGAAGGTATGAAAGACAACAACTGTTAAACTGTTAGAAATGCTTCTAAACATGTTTTGACAAGTTTAAATATTTATTAGTAACTCACTTTTAAAATGCACAAAATGCAGTAATGAACATACTCATGTCCTGTACTACAATGATCACATTAAATAGTTCTCTCATTCTGATAATCCAGAAATGTATTCCCAATAAGAAGTTTAACAATAAAAGTAGCGCTCATCAGCATTAGATAGTGATTCGTAAATGTGCTAATAAAATCATATTTGCAAATAATAGGATATTTAGCTAGGACATAGGTAGCTTATGGTGTGGCACAGAGTTACATCACATGTTAGCAAATCATTCAAGCCTAAAAGTTTTACAAACTCACTTTCACATTATTGTTTCAGCTGTGGCTCAGCGGGTAGTACTCACACCCGAGTCAGAGGTTGTTGGTTTCAAGTCCCCCTCTAGAGACTCGAGCTCATAATTCAGGCTGTCACTTCCAATGCAGCACTGAGGGAGTGCAGCACTGTTGAGATGCCGTCTTTTGGACGAGATATTAAAACAAGGCTTTGTTTACCCCAATGTTGTCAAAGATGATCCCATGGCACTATTTTAAATAACATGGGAGCTTTCCCTGATGCCCTAGCCAATATTTATTCCTCAACTGCCATTAATCAGGTTATCTGGTCATCATATTTTTGCTTTTGGAACTCTTGCTGTGCACTATGGGCTGCCGTGCCATCACAACACTTTGCAAGTACCTCATTGACCGTAAGGCACTTTGGGGTACACTGAGAACACGAGAGGAGCTATAGAAATGAAAGTATTTCCATAAAAGAAGACAAGGAGCGTACCATCTTTCTTTCCATTTGTCTCCTTTGAAATTCATTCTCAAGATATTGACAAAACTAGCAAGGCTGACATTTCTTGCCAACCCACAGTTATTCTCATGAAGTTGGTGAGTCTTCTTGAATCATTGCAATCTACTTGGTGAAAGTGCTCCCACAAAACTATTAGGTAGAGTGCCAGGATTTTTAGCCAGTGACAATGAAGGAATGGTAACTTTAGTTAGAATTCTATGTGACTTGGATGGGAACGTGAAAGTGGTGTTTCCACACACTTGGGAGTCCTTGCCCTTCTTAGGTGACGTAAGTCACAGGCTTGGGTGGTGCTGAAGCAGTCTTTGAGAGCAGTGCATCCTGTAGATAGCACACACTTCAGCCAAGGTACAAGAGTGATGGAGACAATTGATATTCAGGCTAGTGGATAAAGTGGGTTGCTTTGTTTTGGATGGTGTCAAGCTTCTTGTGTTGTTGCAGACGAAGCACCCAAACAAGTGCAGAGTACTCCATTTCACTCCTGGTTTGTACCTTGTAGGCAAGAACATTAGAAATGGGAGCAGTAGGCGGTTTGACCCCAAGAGACATTCAATAAGAACATGGCTAATCTTTCACCTCAGCTACACTTTTATGCACTATCCTCGTATCCCTTAACACTCAAAAATTTATCATGTTATCTTCAACAACGGAGCACATCTCTCTAGGGTACAGAATTCCAAAGATCCATAACTATGACTGTAGAAATTTTCTCGGTCCTAAATAGGCGATTTCCTTATTCTGAGACTGTGAACCCTACTTCTAGACTCCTCAGACAAGGGAACCATCATCTCACCACCTTCCCTGTCAGGTCCCTAAGAATTTTATGTTTCAATCAGATCACCTCTCATTGTTCTAAATTCCAGGGAACATAAACCTATGAGAGGCTTTGGGAGTTGGCAGGTGAGCCAACAGCTGCAGCCTCTGACCTTTTCCAGTAATTATGGAATTTATGCGGCTGGACCAGATGAGTTGATGGGAAAAGGCCATTCCAAGACGTTGACGGTAATGGATTTGTCAACAGTAATGCCACTGAATGGTGACGTGATTTTTAAAAAATATTTGCTCACTGGATGTGGGTGTCGCTGGCTAGACCAATATTTATTGCCCATCCCTAACTGCCCTTCAGGACATGGTGGTGAGCCGCCTTCTAGGATCAATGCAGTCCATGTGGTGTAGGAACACTCCCAGTGCTGTTAGAGTATTCCAGGATTTTGACCCGGCAACAGTGAAGGAAAGACGACATAGTTCCAAATCAGAATGGTGTGTGGCTTGGAGGGGAACTTGCAGGTGGTGGGTGTTCCCATGCACCTGCTGCCTTTGACTTTCTAGGTGCTGAGGTCGCAAGTTTGGAAAGTGCTGTTGAAGGAGCCTTGGCAAGTTGCAGCAGTGCATCTTGTGGATGGTGCACACTGCTGCCGCTGTTTGTTGGTAGTGGAGGGAGTGTATGTGTAAGGTGATGGATGGGGTGCCAATCAAGCAGGCTGCTGTGTCCTGGACGGTGTCGAGCTTCTTCAGTGTTGTTGGAGCTGCACTCATCCAGGCAAGTGGAGAGTATTCCATCACACTCCTGACTTGTGCCTTGTAAATGGTGGACAGGCTGTGGGTAGTCAGGAAGTGAGTTTGAGTTACTTTCCACAGAACTCGTAGCACCTGACCAGCTCTTGTAGCCACAGTATTTATATCGCTGGTCCTGTTCAGTTTCTGGTCAATGGTAACCCCAGGATAATGGGGATGTTGATGATGGGGATTCAGCGATCGTAATGCCGCTGAATGTCAAGGGGAGATGTTTAGATTCTCTCTTGTTGGAGATGGCCATTGCCTGGCAGTTGTGTGGCATGAATGTTACTTGCCACTTATCAGCCAAAGCCTGGTGATTGACCCGGTGTCCAGGTCTTGCGGCATATAGGCAGAGACTGCTTCAATATCTGAGGAGTCGCGAATAATACTGAACATTATGCAACAACCAACGAACATCCCCACTTCTGACCTTATGATGGAGGGAAAATCATTCATGAAGCAGCTGCAGATAGTTGGGCCTAGGATACTACCCTAAGGAACTCCTGCAATGATGTCCTGGAACTGAGATGATTGACCTCCAACAACCACAAACATCTCCCTTTGTGATAGGTATGACTCCAACCAGTGGAGTTTCCCCGATTCTTTTTATTCATTGGATGGGGCATCGCTGACTAGGCCAGCATTTATTACCCATCCCTAATTGCCCTTTTTCAAAGGGCATTTAAGAGCCAACCGCATTGCTGTGGGTCTGGAGTCACATGTAGGCCAGACGAGGTAAGGACAACAGATTTCCTTCCCTAAGGGACATTAGTGAACCAGATGGGTTTTTACAACAATCAACAATGGTTTCATGGTCATCATTAGACTTTTAATTCCAGATTTTTTATATTGAATTCAAATTCCACCATCTGCCATGGTAGGATTCGAACCTGGTTACTAGTCCAGCGACAATATCACGCCATCGCCTCCCCGTTGTTCCCATCAATTCCAGTTTTGCTAGGGTTCCTTGATGCCACACTCGGTCAAATGCTGCCTAGATGTCAAGGGCAGTCACTCTCACCTCACCTCACCTCGGGAGTTCAGCTCTTTTGTCCATGTTTGAACCAAGGCTGTAATGAGGTCAAGAGTTAAGTGGCTTTGGTGGAACCCAAACTGAGCATCAGTGAGCAGGTTATTGCTGACTAAGTGCCGCTTGGTAGCGCTGTCGACAACATCTTCCCATCACTTTGTTGTCTAATGAAGTTGGTTCTCATCTGGCACTTGTGTGGCAACAATGTTACTTGCAACTTATTACCTCAAGTTTTAATGTTGTCCAAGTTTTCCAGTGTAAGGGAATGGACTGCTTAATTTTCTGAATTCCTTATGATGGTGAGTGGGAATGTCGTTCGATTCAACGAAAGTCCTTTGGAGTCACGTATAGTTACATAAGTATTTACAATAAAGTTTTAATACACATCTCGGAGCTTTGTTAATTGCGGACTTCAAGCACATCACACTGGCAATAGTTCCAATATGTTTATTGCCTCCACATTTGAACACAGCAGGTCCAAAGACATCTACAAATCAAATCAAAATCTGCACTTTTCCTGAGGTCCTGTTGCAGAGGTGGTGACAAGCAGAGGTTATAGCCACACCATTCACTGCTGACCCAGTTCCAGAGCTATAATAAATTCAAACTGAAGTGTATAGCTTAGCTGTAAAACCATAAAAAACACCCAATATAGTCCACTATGACCATTTCCTTTAGTGGAGTTTTAAATAACAATCCTATTAGAACAACCTTGAAAGTCATTTTGCAAAAGGTAACCCAATCCAAATCAATTAGCTCAATTAAAGTACAAATACTGATGCTCTTCTGTTTCAGAAAAGGTTTGACTGAAACCAGAACGTTTATCCTAAAGTCTGGACACTGCTACTGCTTCCATTATCTCAACAGCATGCTTTACCCTATAATACCATTCATAATTTTTTGGCGTTGTTTATATCCAGTTATATACAAACCTTACCTCCAACAAAGAGTTCAATTCCTCCAGCTTCAGCAATTTTCCGTTCAAAAGCATCACACTCTGCCTGCAGATCTGGTGCATTGCCATCAAGAACATGAGCATTGCTTGGATTTATATCAATATGCTTAAAAAAGGAATTCCACATATAGGAGTGGTAACTTTCTGGATGATCTCTTGGAAGTGCTAAAAGCCAGAATTAACAAAAATAAAAAAGTGATTCAACTTGGGTTTAAAAAAGAGAGATTGATTACGTTTCTGAACTATTACAAATGAACTGTTGTAAATAATCAGTTTATAAAAGCAAAGCATTCCCTCTCTACCCTTCCTTAAGGAAACCAGTGTACTACAAATTTCAGAAATATAAAGTACACACACCTTAGGACAAAAAAAAAGCAAACATTATTTCCCTTACAGAAACTCATCCTTCAGGGCATTTTTTTTAAATTTTAAGATTGAACATGAACAATTCCAAGGAGTGTACTACAAAGTACTTTCCTTGCCCTACATCATTCTTGCATGTCCACTCAAATGTGGGCTGTAACAAATGGATACACAGAATTCTTCCATTTTTAAAAATACAACTGAAAAAAAATACACAATTGTGACATTCTCAGAATTTACATTTTCCTTAATAAGTTTACCATAGTTTAGTAAATATCTACACAGCAAATATTTAACCAAAACTTTTTAAAAAATGTTTTCTACAGCAAACTGGTTTAATAAAGAGTTAGGTTGTGAAAATTTGAAGAGGGGAAGGAAGCAAATACTCATTATGGCCAATCAATTTCAGTATTTCCAATTTTGAGGGCTTTGCATGGATGAAGCAGCAAGGATTACTTATTTTGCATACAGGCTCAGCTTTTGCAAATCATCCCTGCTTCACTCCGAGACATCTGTTGTATCCAAACTCTTGACAACTACCCATTTGCTTTTGTCTAAGAACTTCAGCTGGTATGGCAAAACATGCCAATTTTTAAGTTGTATGTATATATATATATAGTGGGTGGCAAGAAAGGTAAAAATGGTTTCAGTTAGGTTTTGTTTTGAATCTCGGTGCCTGGGACTCTGGATCCTTACTAAAAGGTCAGGTGTTTCAGAGAGAGAAAGAGAGAGAGAGAGAGGACAGAAATTTTAAGCTCTCTGATAAGACAGACTACAAGGCTATTGGGGACTGAATAGTCAGTTTTAGAACTCAGCAAAGTGATCAGTTTAGCAGAGGGGATACTGGAAGACTGGGTTTAGGGAACTCATTTGTTTCTTCTGCAGTTGAAGAAACAGTAAGTTTGGAGTGCGATTTGGGTGCCTCGGGGAGACAGACGAGTTGGGCGAAAGGCATTGAATAAATGCTCAGGAATTCACCGGAAAAAAACCGTTTACAGTCCAGAGCGAGAAGCCTGTGTGTCAAGCTGGTGTAACTCTTCACTGCTTTGTGGGTCTGTAAAGATATTGCTGGGGTAAACTAGTGTGAATTTGAAGCATCTTGTGTTCGTATTGAGATCGTTCCAATCTTTTTATCTAGTGTAATATAGTGCATTTTTCTTGTTTAATAAATATTTTATTCTTTGTGTGAAAGGTTCATCAGCAGGCTCCTATGAATTTGTTCAGTAACTTTCCTCCATGGTTTCTAAAAATAAATTAGGATCGATCAAGCCAGGTTTCACTCTGGGATCTGACTTGTCCAGTATTATCAGCTGGGATCGTAACATAAGATTGGAAATTCACATGGAAAACAAAGTAAATAATGCTGTGTTACAAACAGCATTGCAAAATAGGTTAAAATCAACTCATGTTTTATATATAAATCAGCTTCTTGGTTTATTCACGACAAAGTGCATGAGCCAGTATTCCAGATAGCAGAAATGCAGATGGAGAGTGCAAGGCCACAAGATCTAGTTCTCATGGCTGCTGGGGAACAATGAGCAATCTCAGTGTTATACAATTGCATGATTAAATAACGGGTATTAAGGTTAATTCATCATAAATGGATACAAGGTTCATTCTGTATGATTAGATATCAGGTAGCAAAGGTCAATTCATTATAAACAGATACAAGGTTCATTTATGAGCAAGACTTGTGATGCTGAAGGCAGAGAGTATCCAATGAAAATCTCTGAATTTTGTAACAAGTGCATGGTACTTTAAAGTTTGGAACGGTCATTTCCCATGCAAATGTTTATTTCTACGTAAACCAGTCTTGTGCCTAAACTAATATCTTTCAAAACTACAAGCAGAAATTCTGTTACAGTCAATTTCTAACTCACATTCTGCTAAACTGCTACAAAATGCATTTAACTTTATGCAACAATGGTTACTTTCTAGAATTTCACAACAAGTGACTCACTTACCAACATATTCATCCATGTTAAATGTCTTCACATATTTAAAAGAGAGGTCACCATTCTTATAATATTCAATCAGCTTTTTGTAACACCCTGCAGGTGTGCTCCCTAAATGAAGATAAAATTACAAAATAGAAAGAAATGTCTAATTTATGTTTGAACTCGTAGAGACCCACAAAACATGTGTTGAAATTAGTAACTTTAAAATGATAGGTACTGCTTTAAATCTCCATTCCAGCCCTATGCTATTCCTTTCATACCTCCCACATTATCCCCATCCCATCACTTCCTTTTACACATCCCTCCCATGCCCCATTTCATTCCTCCCATGCATTCTTTCCCCCATCATACTATGCCCCCTCCTATGTTGCTCCCTGCTCCCTTGCCCTGGGTGGGGGGGGGGGGGACATATACACCAGCCTTACATCTCCACCTTGAGGGACGAAATATTGTGAAAATTCTGAACGCCCAAGGAGCCTTACAATGTGCTCAAGCATGGATAGTTTGTAAATCATTTACAATAGAATGTTTATGCATTTTGCCCTTTGATCTGACATGGCTGTGCGATCTAGCTCTTGCCATAGTGAATGCAAGTGGCAGCTTAGTAGCAAGGTGCAGGTTACATCAAAATTGAACTAGACTGATGTGGTGCACAGCCACATTTGAATGGATAGTTTGGGCATCCTATAGCTGCTTCTGCCATTCCAGTTGAAGCCTGTTCCTTGAAGTTGTTGTCAATAAGATCACCTGTACAAGGCACTAGAGGCTGATTTCTGTATGAACCTGAACAGTCAACACAAAGCTTCAAATCCCAAATCAATTGCTGACCATGGATGCAAACCAATTAAGGTAGCATTATGACTTGCTGTAATTAATAAGTTTAACAATGAACTCTTCTGCAATTTGGTTAGTTCAAGACTTTATCAAATGTAATTGGAACCAAATATATTACTGAATATTTCAGGGGATATTTAAAAAGTGCACATTATAACCAACTCAAAGTTACTTGGCAGAATTAAGAGTGTCAGTAATTTTAGCTCCAAATTTAGGCAGTACCAATATTTGCTGGCATACTCCGATATAGGTTTATGCTGTGGTAAACAGTAAAGCACTAAATATCAAATTAGGCAGTTGTGTCAGGTGGCAATGGACCCAGCAAATGTCATCCTCCACATTCTAAGTTTTGAAATAGCGTACAACAGCATTGTGATATTCAGGCCAGACCACAATAGAAAGTAGTGGAAAAACTGAAGTCATCTCCACAGATGACTAAGTTAACATTTAAGATTCAAGTTCTCCACAAATGCTGACTTGACATGTTAATTGTTACCAGCAATTTCAGTTTTCTGTTCAGATTTGAAACATTTACAGTTGTTTTTGTATTTTTCCCATTTTAATCAGCAACTAATCGCAGCATTGGAAAAATTAATAAATGGAGTCTAAAACAAGAATTAACAGCATGAACCAAGATTCAGCAGGAGTATAAAATCGGATTACATAGGAGGGTACAAAAAAAAAGGCTACATTAGAACAGATAAAATTTATGGGGCCAGATTTTCCTTCCATTAGACTTATTGCTACACCCTTCAACTTAAACATAAAATAGGCTTTTGGGACCCGAGTGAAAAAAACAACCTACAGAGTGTCTCCTTAACCAATAAGAGTAAGGATTGAGAAATAAATACTGGCAGGATTCTGAAGGGGAGTGAACAGCAATGTGCAAAGTCAATGTCAAATCAGGTATAAAAAGAGAAATAAAGAAAAGGAAAAGAAAGATTAGATTGAGAAAAAGATAAGACAGTAAGCAAAAGAAATAAATATTTTTAAAAACTCCCCAAAAAAATTCAAAACCTGAAGGGATGGGACTTCACATTTGTAACGGTTAATTTTCGGTGCACCCAGAAAAGCTGGTTTCCTGCTGAAGCATCTAAAGTGTGCAGAGTGCTTAGATCCCATAAGGTCACAATACCGAATGGGTCGATGTTAAGGAAAAGCAAAAGCTAGATGAGGGAATTATCCAGCTGTCCATCACCCAGCACTCCAGATGCATCAAGGACACATTCCAAGATGAACTCGGAGAGTGAAACGGTGGAAGACCACAAATGAAGGCAATCATCACTATGACGATACACAGGATGCCAATGCACTTGCAATTCAAGATCACCGGAGTGATGAGTCTAGATCTCAGTAAGGTTATACTATCACGAGATTCAGAAGGATTAGCAAACCACCTATAGTTTATGCAGACTCTTAAATGATGGATGGGTGTCCATCTTTTGTGTAAAGAGTTTTCACAACCATCCTATGTATATTTACTCTTACTGTACATAATGTTCATTTTTTTTGGAAAAAAAGGTATTTTGCCGTCTCGCTTTAGGAGAATATGCAAATAGTATTCACGTCATTGCAGAACCAGGGTGTAAAATGAGCATGTGACCAGCAGGGGCTGGGTGGGTGTAAACCTTTAGGTTAGACATGTTTGCTGAATTCTCCTGTAACTTACATATGTTAGTACCAGTCTTCTAATAAAAGAACCTACGTTATAGTTGACCAATCCTGTGTGTGTGTGATTAATGAGTTTGTGTGAAGAAAGCAAGTAACACAACAGTTTTCCCTACAGCAGTGATTAAGGGGCAGCTTAATAAAAGGCATTCGAAATCATGAAGGGTTTGGATAGAGTATATAAGGAAAAACTGGTTCCACTGACAGAAGGGTCAGTAACAAATTTACAGTAATTTTAATACACAAATGCAGCAAAAAGGGGCATGAGTGGGGGTGGGGGGCAGGGGGAGTATATTTAAGTGTAATTTTCAGAAGGTAGCTTGATAAATACTTGGAAGGGGAAAGGGCAAGGTTATGAGCACGAAAGAGCCAGCACAAGCACAATAGGTCAAGTAGCCTCCTTCTGTGCAATAGGGTTTTATGCATTTGGACATTATTTGATCTATAACTGGAAGCATCTTCAGCAATTCAAATGGTCTGCTTGTGGTTAAAAACTAGAGCAATCATTAACTTCTGCTTATACTGTTATATAACGAAAAATGAAAAGGTCTCAGTGCCGTCATCATTTGTACTATAAGTTGACCAGTGTAGTTTCATTTTGTCAAACACAAAAACAAATATTTAATGCCAATGCAAGTTTTTACAGATGATCAAGGTAATTAACTGATCCACGTGCAGACAAGCCCAATCAAATGGAATGCCTCAACTGCCAATCTCACGTACGACTCTTTCATCCTCAGCCAGACTCACTTCTCATTTGTTCTTACATGCTAAGGTTGTGTTGAGGTTTGTCTGAACATAACAATTACCTACAAAATTGGATTTTCTAACACCACATCCATTTTGTGGAATAATTTCTCATAATCCTTGCACCTCATCACAAAAAGGTTAGCCAAACTGTGGGTACAACCACAGGCATAAGTCAACTGGGTAATGTTATGGAAGAAGAATGTGCTTGGCTCATAGATCTTAATGTCCTTAATTGTTCTTGGGTTCACTGCTAAATGAATGATTGAAAGTACATAAGTTCTTTTTGCGGTGTACAGCAAGGTTCAAAACTAAACATTCACAAGTCTCATTGGAATGCATTTAGGGTGATGGATTAGCACTAGCAAGAAGAGACTGTGACAATCTCAGAAATTTCTTTTGTTAGTGTGGCCTTAGTTACCTCACAGGAACATTCCTATTGCATAATATTCCTCTCTTTAATAGCAAGATAGAGATGCATGGGCACAAGGCAATCCTCTTCTCAAGATTATTTTGGCAGAAGTTATGAAAATATATATTTTAGTGTTCTACTTCAGTTTTGTGAATGACCATAGTCCTACTTTCCCTGGATATGGTAAATTCCCATACAAACTTATTTCACATTATTTAGCCAGTTGGCTAACATTGGTTTCTGTTTTACCAAGGCTACACGTCAAGTTCCACTGAACAATATACACTAATATCTAGAATGAGAAAGTATACCAACAACTGAGTTACAAGTCTGTCTTCACCTATTAACACATTTCTGAATATTATCCTGGCTGTTTATTTAATAATGGATGAAAATTAAATACTTAAACAAGTTTTGGAAATGGAGGATCTGTTAAGTAGTTTCAATTCCCTATCAGGCACACCTGATGAAAATAATACATTACAGTTTGCATTTTTAAAGCACCTTCAAAGAAAAATATCCATGGCACTTCACAGAAGCATAATGATACCAAATCAAAGGAGATATTAGGAGGGTGACAAAAACCTTGCTCAAAGGTGAAGCACCAGGAAGTGCAGAAGTTTGCGGAGTGAATAACAGAGCAGGGAGCTGAAGCAGTTAAAGGCACAGACGTCAATGGTGGGGCCAACAGTTTGGAGTGGGGGACTGAGGGAAACAAGTGGATTCAGGGTGCACAAGAAGCTAAAGTCAAAAAACTGAAAGTCAGGGGAGCAATTGCAGATTTGGAGGAGATAACAGAGTTAGGGAGGCCATGAGAAGATTTAAATACAAGAATGAGAATTTTAAAATCAGAATAATTGAGGAACGGGAACCAATTGAAGCAAGTCAAAAAAGGTGATGGCGAGCAGGGCTTGAAGTGGAACACAATATAGACAGCAGACATTTGGATGAGATGACAGGTTACAGATCAAATTTCAGGGGAATCCACAAGACCGGAATTCGCTGCTGCAGTCCTTCTGGCCAGTCATGGAATCATCCCTCTTGGCTACAACGTTCCCAGTATTAAGAGAGATTTCACCTAGAATATATTGATCCACCACAAAATGTGTTACATTATAATTTATACATCACAAAGTTTTAATCAATTTAAATCCTGCTATCAAAGTATTCAAATAACAGTTGAATAGAACAATACTTACATCCACTTGGAAAAAATATACATACCTGTGGGTAAACCTAAAGTAAAATAACGACCTGGACCAGGCTTGAACCGAACAATTGAATTACAAATGTATCTGGCTGCCCATTCACTGGCCTTATCATAGTCTTCAAGGATGACCAAACGCATTGTGATGAGAAATGCTTTTGTCTACAGGGAAAGATTATGTCACTCTTGGGTCAATATGAAAGCTAACCATTCAACAGTTAAGATTACATATCAAGCATTTATAATTATACAATAATGACTTCTGGTGCAAAAAAACAAATTTGAATACAAAAAATCTACTTACGGCAATGGAATTTTAATCTATAAACAGAAAATGATTTATAATTTACATACAACCGAGGCCACAATGTGGTATGTGAAAAGGAATTTAAGCATAATCCTAATTTTCTAAGTGTTTAAGGTTTTGGTATAATTCTGAAGTTAATTTCTATCCCTTAATCACCTTTCCATTAACATTCAGTGTACATGCAGAACTTTTAATTAGGTATAGCATTGTTTTCAATAGGATCACTGAATAGAAAAGCAAGGAACCACATTACACAATCAGGCAAAAATGAACAAATGCATAGAAATTGGATACATTTTTCAAACCAGAGAGCTCGGATATGGTGTCTGTCAATGTCAACAATTTTACACAATTGAAACATCTTGGTGGCAGATGATAGAGATGTTCAGCACAATGTCCTGTAATCTAGGTTTGAAATCAGTCCAAACGGATAGTTCAATGACAAATTTCAACTAAGGACACTAACAAATGTTTCTGTCTAATTTCAAACACCATGAAAATAGATGCACATAATTCAAAAGGAAAATATAGTAATTTTGTCAAAACCAGAAGGATGGCAGCTCTGGGAAATCGAACAAAATTGCATTGGTATAATAGGAGGCCTAGGATTAGGGTTAAGTCATAAAAATTGAAGCAGATTTAGCATTAAATTTCACTCATTACATCTGATATGATTATCAAACTGGTTGCCAACTGGAACTGCTCCTCTTACTGCATGCCCTAGTAATGATCTCCCTAAAAATAATCAGCTTTTGCCAAGTTTGAACAAAACGGGGCAAGACATTAGAAAGATCAGAGCCCCAAAATGGAATCATTTTGGGGACAGACAAATAGCTCAAAGCGAGGTGGAACAAGAATTAGGGATGGCATTAGTGAACCAAACGCCACATTAATATGAAAGCAAAATGCTGCAAGTGCTGAGGTAAAAGTAGAAGCTGCTGGAAACTCTGTGGAGACAGAAACAGAATTATGATTTCAGTTCTGAAATTTAATTCTGTTTCTCGCTCTCCATATGTTTCCAGACTGGCTGAGTATTTTCAGCTTTTTCTGTTTTTATTGCACCAAGTACCTCCCTCTATCTGAAATTCCTGTGAAATTAGAGGCTGCTGTACAAGCATTGCTTACCCACAAAAGGGTCAGGTTACACCATTCAAATGGGAAAAACACAAGTTACATATTTTCCTCTAGCTGTACCTTGGTAACATTGGGCACAAAGGATATACCTGTACTTCCCTGACATCCAGCATTGCTAATGGTTTTAAGGGGTGATTATAACTTTGAAAGGCCAATTTCCTGAACACAAGTGATCACAGAGCAACAAATTACATTCTAGAAACAAGCCCCCCAGAGAAAAGCAGCACCATTTTCCACTTTGTTCTCTTGACTGTCACATTCACCAGCAGTTAGGCTTTGCTGCTTAATTCCTCCTTCAACTGAGGCAGGCACCCAATGTCACCATTACCAACTGGAGCAATATGCAAACACCCCAGGGAATTGAAATGGGTAGATCACTGAGATTCTGCTCTTCCCCAATTTCCAGTTTCTGGGCAAGTACACAAATGCCCCCAAAAGTGTCACAACACCAGCTGCACCCTAGGATTGGTATTTCTTCCCAAATCCAAAACTAGACGGGGGGTGGGGGGGGGAGATCACAGCTTCAGCCCTGACCTGTATTTTAATATCGGCAAGAAATCACTGAAAACCTTCATCTCACAGACGAATGGCTCTGCAGCTGTATTTACACAAGTGCTTCATCCTGAGGAGTTACACAGCCAGCTCGGTTTGAGCTGCTTTCCTGTCGGTATTGCAGGAGAAGCAGATCCCACACACAAGCACCGCCACTTAATCCCCGAGTATGGGTGAACTTGCCGGGCAGGATAACCCCCAGGGGGTCAGCTTCATCCCCCTGAGCCCGCGGTCCCGGCCCTGAACCCGGGAAGCCCAATACTCACTCACTCAGGGTCCCAGCTCCACAGCCCGGTCACATGACACAGCCACCGGTCACATGACGCGGCAGCGCGGATCGCCATCACTTCCGGTCTGCGCCTGGCGGGAGGTTTGAATTGTTGAGAGCGGCTCTGGGACTGGGCTCCTTCTGTGTTCACTGGGGACAACACTGTTTGTACTAATTACACCCCGGAAACATGTAAACACGTCCCAAGTTGTTTGTGAGGATGGACAAGCACTTGTCCAATTCTCTTTTGAAGGCTGAACCAGAAACCTGAATCCAGCACCTTATCGGGCATCACAGTCCAAACCCCGGGACAGGCAACAACAGCCTCTCCGCAATGGCCGAGAGACCAGTCGGCTGCCCAGCAGTTGACTTTTCGCTGTTGGAAACAACTGACGCTGGTTGCTGACCGGTCAGCTATTAGCGCATGGAGACAGTCACCGCGGCTTCACCCGACTGAAAAAGCAGCTGTCACTTGTTCTTTTCCTTTGCCTATCCCGGCTGAGCTCCATTTATCAAAGGGAAATATATTGTGAGCCACCCCGAGCAAATCAAGGCCATGGAGGGTGATATATGCATTGGGAAAAACTAGTGAAGAAATTGAAAGACACACTAACTGTAGCTGTAAGTTTGAAACTCTTATTGGGAAAACAATTAAACGTTACATAAGTCATGTAAATAAACACTTTACAACATTTTCGACCTAATTCGTCTCCAGGAATCGTCGTTTTATGTTGAGGTCTTGTATTTTATCTGAGATATAGCTATTCATCCTCTTAATTTCTCTGCACTTAGCGGGGGAATGGCAGATGAAGTATGTTGGTGTGGAGAGGAGAAAAACATTAATTTAAGCCTTCAGGCACAGCACAAATTGAACATCCAATAACAGGCAAGTGAGAGAGATAAAAAAGTAGATCAGAGATGGAACAAAGAAGGTGACAACAATTATGTTAGATGTGCATTTGAGTGGGTACATTTGACAGCGTTCAAATTTAGTGGCAAAAGAGCTGGCTTCGCAGCACCCCCATTGTTCACAAACCGTGGGCATACCATAGAACCATAGAAAAGTTACAGCACAGAAGGAGGCCATTCGGCCTATCTTGTCTATGCCAGCCCGAGGACACTCAGGTGCCCTTTCTAATCTCACCTTCCTGCACCCGGCCCATAGCCCTGCAGTTTACAGCACTTAAGGTACTTTTTAAAAGAATTTAAAGTTTCTGCCTCTACCACCAACTTGGGCAGCGAATTCCAGACACCCACTACTCTCTGCGTAAAAACGTTCTGCCTCATGTCCCCCCTACACCTTCTGCCACTTATCTTGAATCTATGTCCCCTGGTTCTAGAATTCTCCATCAAGGGAAACAATTTTATCCTGTCCACTCTTATCTATCCCCTTCATCATTTTGTACACCTTAATCAAGTCACCTGTCAGCCTTTGTTCTAAGGAAAATAACCCCAACCTATCCAATCTCTTCGCGTAGCTACACTTTTCTAACCCTGGCAACATTCTTGTAAACCTCCTCTGCACTCTCCAGAGCTATTACGTCCTTCCTGTAAAGTGGTGACCAGAACTGCACATAATACTCCAGTTGTGGCCTCACCAGTGTTTTATACAATTCCAACATTATATCCTTACTTTTATATTCTATACCTCTGCCAATGAAGGAGAGCATTCCATATGCCTTCTTTACAACCTTGTCTACTTGAACTGCTTCCTTCATGGACCTGTGTACTTGTATGCCAAGATCTCTCACTTCACCAACCCTCTAAGTATATTCTCATTTATTTTGTAATCCCTGTAACTGTTTGACCTCCCTAAATGTATGACCTCACACTTCTCTATGTTAAAATCCATCTGCCACTTTACCGCCCACTCCACCAACTCATCTATATTGTTTTGGAGATTATGGCTATCCTCTACACTATCCACCACTTGGCCAATCTTTGTGTCATCTGCAAATTTCCCAATCGTGCCCCCACGTTCACGTCCAAATCGTTAATGTATAACACAAATAGCAAGGGTCCCAACGCCAAGCCCTGTGGAACACCACTTGAAATAACTTTCCATTCGCAAGGGCATCCATCGACCATTACCCTTTGTTTCCTGTTACAAAGCCAACCTTTTATCCAGTTTGCCACATGACCCTGAATCCCATGGGCTTTTACTTTCCTGACCAATCTGCCATGTGGGACCTTGTCAAATGCCTTGCTAAAATCCATGTACACAACATTCACTGCATTACCTTCATCAACCCTTCTTGTCACTTCCTCAAAGAATTCAATCAAATTTGTGAGGCAAGGCCTTCCTTTAACAAATCCATGCTGACCATCCCTGACTAGTCCATGCCACATGACAGTTAATCCTATCTCTCAGGATTGATTCTACTAATTTGCTCACCATCGATGTAAGACTAACTGGCTTATAATTGTTTGGCATTTCCTTTGATCCCTTTTTAAACAATGGAACTACGTTTGCATTTCTCCTGCCCTCTTGTACCTCCCCTGTATCTAGTGAAGATTGGAAAATCATCCTCAGAGCATCTGCTATCTCCACCCTGACTTCCTTCAGCAGCCTTGGAAACAATCCATCTGGCCCTGGTGACTTATCAACTTTCAAGGATTTCAACCCTTCGAGTACTTCCTCTCTCTTTATGACTATCCCGTCCAATATCTCGCAGTGTTCCTCCTGGACTACTATATCTACATTCTCCCTTTCCTTTGTAAACACGGAGACAAAATATTCATTCAAAACCCTTCCCACAGCCTCTGCATCTACACACAAGTTTCCATCTTCATCTCTGATAGGTCCCACTTTTTCCTTAACTAACCTTTTAGCATTAATGTATTGGTAAAACATCTTTGGGTTATCTTTAACTTCACTTGCTAATCTTTTTTCATGCCCTCTCTTTGATTTCCTTATTTCCTTTTTTACCTTGTCCCTGCACTTCCTATATTCGTCTAGGCTATCTGCAGTGCTTAGTTCTTTGTGCCTATCGTATGCTTTCTTTTTCTGTTTGATTTTCCCCTGTATTCCTTTAGACAACCAGAGAGGTCTAGATTTGGTAGTACCGCTCTTATTTTTGTAGGGGACATGTCTACTTTGTACAATTAGGATCTCGCTTTTTAGTGCTTCCCACTGGTTTTCCACTGGTTTATCCTCCAGCAGTGTTGTCCAGTCTACCTCAGCCAAGTCCCTTCTCGTTTCTGCAAAATTTGCCATCCCCCAGTTCAAGACTTTTACTTCTGCCCTATCTCTGTCCTTTTCCATGGTAATGCTAAATCTAACTGAATTGTGATCACTGTCCCCTATATGGTCACCAACTGTCACTTCACCCGCTAGCCCTTCTTCGTTCCCTAAGACTAGGTCTAGAATTGCATCTCCTTTCGTTGGGTTTGTCACTAATTGGTTAAAAAAAATTTCCTGGACACACTGCATGAATTTTTCTCCCTCAGTGCCCCTTATATTGTTTGAATCCCAGTTGATATTAGGATAGTTGAAGTCTCCTACTATTATTGCCCTCTTGTTCTTACAAGCAGAAATTTGCCTACATATTTGTTCTTCTCTCTCCCTTTCATTATTTGGGGGTCTGTAGTATACTCCCAGTAGTGTGACTACTAAGCTCAATCCATAAAGCTTCGTTTGTTGACCCATTCAGTATATCATCCCTTCTCACAACTGGAATTGATTCTTTAACCATTAGTGCTACCACCCCTCCTTTTTTATCTCCTACTCTATCATGCCTGAAGACTCTATAACCAGGGATATTTAGCTGCCAGTTTTGTCCCTCCTTTAGCCCGGTCTCCATTATAGCAATGACATCCTGCTGCCATGTGTCTACCTGTGCCCTTAACTCATTTACCTTGTTGTAATACTCCTTGCATTGAAGTATAAACAGTTTAACCCTGTCAATTTCCCTTGCTGGACACTTTGTAAACTTTGCTTCTCCTGTAACTCCATGTCTATCACAACGTCCCTAACATTCTACCTCCATTTTTCTGATCTGAGTCTGACCTATCTGATCCTACTCCTGGGATCCCATCCCCTTGCCACACTAGTTTAACTACTCCCCAACAGAATTAGCAAAAGCCCCCGCAAGGACACTGGTCCCACCTCTGCCTGGGTGCAGCCCGTCCGGTTTGTACAGGTCCCACCTTCCCCAGAACCGGTCCCAGTGCCTCAAGAATCTGAATCCCTCCCGGCTACACCATCTCTCCAGCCACGTGTTCATTTGGTCTATCCTCTTATTCCTGCTCTCGCTAGCACGTGGAACTGGGAGTAATCCTGAGATTACTACATATGAGGTCCTGCATTTTAATTTATTAACTCCCTGTACTGAGCTTGCAGGTCTGCATCCCTTGGTTTACCTATGTCATTGGCACCTCTGTGTGAAGAATGTTTCCCTCATCCTTTTACCAATTAACTTAAACCTGTGCCCACTGTTGATTGACCACTCCGCTAGGGGAAACAGGCCTTCCCTCCCTACTCTATCTAAGCAGTCCATGATCTTGTGCACCTCGATTAAATCAGCCTCCTCTGCTCTAAGGAAAACAGCCCCAGCCTCTCCAATCTTCCCTCACAGCTGAAATTTTCAAGCCCTGGCAACATCCTTGTCAATCCTCTCTGCACTCTCTCCACAGTAATTATATCCTTCCTGTAATGTGGCAAACAGAAATGTACATAAAATTCCAGCCGTGGCCTAACCAGTGTTTTATACAGTTCCACCATTACATCTCTGCTTTTGTATTCAATACCTCATCCAATAAAGGAAAGCATTGCATGCGCTTTCTTTACCACCTTATCCACCTGTCCTGCCACCTTCAGGAACCTGTTGAGATGCACTCCAAGATCCCTCATTTCCTCTACCCCTCTTAATATCCGCCCGTCTATTGTGTACTTGCCCTCCCCAAATGCAAGACCTCGCACTTCACTGGATTGAATTCCATTTTCTACTTTTCCACCCACTCAACCAAACCCATTGATATCATTCTAGAGTCGATAGGTATTAGCTTCACCATCAGCTTTTGGTGACCAAGTTTTGGTGTCATCTGCAAATTTGACAATCATGCCTCCCACATTTAAGTCCAAATCATTCGTATATACAACAAACAGCAAGGGCCCCAACACCGAGCCCTGTGGAACCCCACTGGAAACCGCTTTCCATTTGCAAAAAATATCCATCGGTAGTAGGCTTTGTTTCCTGTCACCGAGCCAATTTTGGATCCAATTTGACACCTTCCCCTGTGTCCCATGGTCTTTTATTTTCCTAACCAGTCTGCCATGTGGGACCTTGCAAATTCCTTACTAAAATCCATGTAGACAACATCTACTACACTACCCTCATCAATCCTCCTTGTTACTTCCTCAAAAATTCTAATAAATTGGTAAGACCCTAACAAAATCATGCTGGCAATCCCTGACTTCTTTCCATTCTAAACCTTTTTTTTTATTCATTCATGCCCCTCATTACCCTTGTTCAGAGGGCATTTTTAAGAGCCAACCACATTGCTGTGGGCTGGAGTCACATGTAGGCCCAGCCTGGGTAAGGGCAGTAGGTTTCCTTCCCCAAAGGGCATTAGTGAACCAGGCGGGTTTTTACAACAATCAGCAAAGGTTTCATGGCCATCATCGGACTTTTAATTCCAGATTTTTATTGAATTCAAATTCCACCATCTACGGTGGCGGGATTTGAACCCAGGTCCCCGGACCGTTACCCTGGGTGTCTAGATTACTAGTCCAGTGACAATACCACAACAAAAACCCACAAATCCCACCAACACTTAGGCCTGAAACCCCATACTGTAGACCAACTTCTCCCAAAGCATCTCAGAGCTCCAGATGTCAACAACCAGATACTTAACAAATAAAGAATTCATCCTTTGGCCAAGGACAGAATTCCAGAGTTGCTCAAAGATCTCAATTCCACCCAACAAGTACACCTGTAAGTAAAATCAGGAACAAATCAGTATTCCACCTCTAAAATAAGAAAATATATATTTCCAATGACGAATTATTAAGGTTTAATTCCAGGGAATTGACACTAGGCAAGTGCAACACTGCAGTCGGTACTGTTGTATTAATCTACTTCTACACGCAGTTGTAGCCCACAATTCAGCCAATGCTCTGAAAATCATTTAAGGTTAATTATTGTGCCATCGAATGGTGTGTACAGGTCAAAAACAGAATTACTGGGAAAACTCAGCAGGTCTGGCAGCATCGGCGGAGAAGAGTTGATGTTTCAAGTCCTCAGAAGGGTCATGAGGACTCGAAACGTCAACTCTTTTCTTCTCCACCGATGCTGCCAGACCTGCTGAGTTTTTCCAGGTAATTCTGTTTTTGTTTTGGATTTCCAACATCCGCAGTTTTTTGTTTTTATATCGGTGTGTACAGGTCGCTGGCTGTGTCCTCAAGGTTTGGAAGTACTTGGGGGTGACTCTGCTTCATGTTCTATGGGCTCCAGTTGTGCTGCAGTTTACACTCTTGTTGCAATGATGAAAAATAATTAGTGCTATTCTGGGAGGCCATTGGGCAAAAGCAAATTTGTGCATCAGCTTCCCATTCGATGCTGCTTTAGCCACAGAAGGAGATGTAAATAATATACAATTAAATAAGTTACCCCATCTGAGAGTGCCACATTTTCATTTTGTAGCATTACATTCTGAGCCTCCAATAGCTCCTCCCTCTGGTGCATGGCTGCCCTCTTCTCCTAGCCCACTGAATTTCTTATTCCTCTTTCAAAGCTGTGAAAACATAGAAAATAGATCGGTTGGGGGTGGGTGAGGAAAGAGATCAAGCACCTCCTGCCACTGGAGGGACACTACACTTCTTCCAACTGCTCCTGGGGCCAGGAAGCTGGCATTGGTTTCTGATTCTCACTATCTTTTCCCTAGTGATGATGATCATTTTAAGTTATTCTCTCCCTTTATCTCTTGATTTTCTACCATTTGTGTGTGGTTTTTGTGTCTTCTATAGTGAAGACAGAGACAAAATGCCTGTTCAACACTTACGCCATTTCCGTGTTTTCCATTATTAATTCCTCAATCTCTAAGGGAACAACGCTCACTTTACTTACCCTTTTTAATATATGTGTATTAACCTTTACTATCTGTTTTTATATTTCTAGCTAGCTTTCTCTCATACTCTTAGTTTCCCTCTCATTTTTTTAGTCATTCTTTGCTGGTTTCTAAAATCTGTCCAATCTTCCAAACCTACAACTAATCTTTGCAGTGTTGTATACTTTTCCTTTCAATTCTATCATATTGTGATCACTGTTACTTAAAGGCCTCTTTACTATGAGGCCATTAATTACTCCTATCTCATTGCAGAATACCAGGTTTAAAATAGCCTGTTCTCTGGTTGGCACTAGAACGTACTGTTCAAAGGTCATGTTCTGAATACACTATAAACTTATCTTCCAGGCTACCTTTGTCAATCTGATTTATACAATCTATATGAAGCTAAAAATCACCCATGATTATTGCAATGCCTTCCTTACAAGCCCCCATTATTTATTCCTGTATACTCTATCCTACTGTGTAGCTACTGTTAGGGGGCCTGTAAACAAATGATTTCTTACCTTTGATATTTTTTATCTCTGCCCAAACATCTTAATCTTCTGAACTAAAGTCATTTCTCACTTCTTCACTAATGTCATCCTTAATTAACAGTGCTACCCCACCACTTTTTCTAGTTTCCTGTCCTTCTGAAATGCCAAAGATCCTTGAATATTAAGGTCCTAGCCTTGGTCACCTTGCACCCACATCTCTGAAATTAGTCGTACATGTTTATCTCTATTGGTGCTATCAATTCATCTGTTTTGTTATGAATGTTGTGTGCATTCAGATACCGAGCCTTTAATTCTGATTTTTTTTAACAATTCTTGCAAACTCTGGCCTTATCTACTCCTGAACTCTTAAGTGTATATGCTCTATCCCTTCCTGCCACACTCTGGTTATCATTAAACATGTCACTGCCCTTCTCTATTGCCTTGTACTTTCTTTTAATTTTACCACATCTCCCCTCACATGATCTCACAGCCCTACTATTTAGTTTAAAGCTCTCTCCACCACCCTAGTTATATGCATCACCAGAACACTGGCCCTATCACAGTCCAGGTGAAGTCTGTCCCAAAGGTACAACTCCCACTTTCCCCAGCACTGGTTTCAGTGCCCCATGAATCAAAACCCATTGCCCCCACACCAATCTTTGAGCCATGCATTCAACCCTCTAATGTTATTTACTCTATGTCAATTTGCTCATGGCTCAAATAATAATCCAGATATTATTGCCTTTGTGGCTCTGCTTTAGCACTGAGCTGCTCATAGGCCCTAAGCATAACCTCTTTCCTAGCCCTATCTATGCCATTGGTACCTATGTGGACTTCAACCACTGGATCCTCCAATCTCCTTCAATTTCCTCTCCAGCCTTGAGCAGATGTCCCGAACCCTGGCACTGGGCAGGCTACACAGCCTCCTGGACTCACGTTCTCAGCTACAGTGAACTGATTCTACCCCCTTGATTATACTGTCCCCTACTACCACTACATTTCTGTTTACTCCCCACACTTGAACAGCTCCCTTCAGCACAGCGCCATGGTCAGTTCATTAGTCCACCCTGCAGCCCCACTCTTGCCCATACAAGCTGCAAAAACCTCAAACCTGTTGGACAATGGCAAGGGCCAGTGGCTCCTCCACTTCGACCTTCTCGATCCCCTTACCTGCCATATCACAGTCACATCCTCCTGTCCCTGACCACAAACAAAATCAGAAGACCCTAGCTGAAGGAGTGTGACTGCTTTCTGGAACAAAGTGCCCAGGTAACTTTCCCATACCCTGATGCATCACAGTGACTGAAGCTCGACCTCCAGCTCATGAACTCTGAGCTGAACTTCCTCAAGCTACAGACATGGTGGGTCACACTGGTGTCCAGCGGCTGCAATACATTACCTGCCCTGCCATCCTTATTGTGTTTTAATTAGCTAATTCATTATTTTGTTCATTAAATTTTAATTAATGCCTCTAGCCCTGCTGGTGTTTATATTTTTATTATTTCAATTAATGCTCTATTTACTCTAATTAAAACCCTCTGGTTTAGATAAGAAAAAAGAAAATGCTCACCAACCAATCACTTACCTTCTCTGCTGCTACGTCACACTTGATTTTCTTTGGAATGCTGTGAGCCCACAGATGAAGTTTCGCTGTCATCTCTAAGTTACCTTTTATATCTGGTAAGCAACTAATGTTTTCTACAGCGACTGGAGGCTGACAACAGGTAGAAAAAGGAACACTTCTTAGCCCCTCTGCGCTGAATTCATTTTATGCTTTATTTTGTTAAGATCTTTATCATTTATATTTTTATTATGTTTCTGTCACACACAATTGTTGAACTCAATTTAAATATCACAACAGCTTTGAATTAGGGGTAAAGTAAGTTTGATGACAGGGAATATTTCTGAGGTAGTCAAATGTGGTCCTGGTAACAGATTAGATGTGGGCCAGGTAACCACCATTGATATTAAACAACTCAAAGCTTCTGTTCCTCTCAATGTAGCAAAAGAGACAACCAGAAAGGCTAATGGAGACAGTGAGTGCTTGCCCCAATATTAAACATGAGGAAGTTTTGTTAATCAAGGTCTTTGTGCCAGGCAAGGAATTGGAGAGTGTAGCAAAGACGTTGGGCGGATCATCCTTTATTTGCACAAAGTGCAGTAGCGGGTGTGAAAAAAAGTCATTTTACCTGCTGGCCGCAATGGCGAGTTTTTGCGCCGTATCATCCCCTTCCTGGTGTGTCTCGCCTCATTAATAATGCATTAATGGGAAACATGTCGAATCGCTGGCGGGCGGGCTGGGATTTGCCCACCACACTGTGACTTCAGCACTTCCTTGCTCCAGGCATAACATTTAAAGCACACCAGAGTACAGCCTACTTCACGTCTACAGACCAGGACTGCTCCAGGCGACAGATGGCTCCAAAAGCAAAGAAAACGGCAGCCCCCAAATTTTGTGACACCTCTCTGGAGCACCTGGTGGACCCAGTGGAAGGCTGCCATAATGTCCTCCATCTCTGGCCGCAGGAGGTACACCAGAGTCACCATTCCGGCCTGGGAGGCAGTGGCAGTGGTGGTCAGCGCCACTGGAGCACAGAGGAGGTCAGCCATCCTGTGCAGGAAGAGGATGAATAATCTCATCTGTTCCGCCAGGGTAAGTCAACCACCTCAACTCACAGACTGCCAAACCCATCACACCTCAAGGGACAAAACTACTAACTCTCACACACATCTTCACATCTCCATCAGGGTCATATCCGCTGGAGCTCGCATCCTCATCCCGCTCATGGCTCCACTCACCACACAAACTTTCCACGCAGTGCCATGAGTTCCTGAGAATCCCACCCCCATCTACATTGACCTCCCTGACCTCCTACTACCCATCCCCAGGGTCCGTGACTGCCTCTGAATCCCCACCAACCAATTTTGCTATCCCTTCGACCGCTACCGGCTCACCCTTAATCTCCAACCCTACTGGTTCCCCCTGCCCCTTCTCACACCCACCATTCCCTCCAAACCCACCCACCCTCAGTTTGCTCCCCAGGACGCAGTCATTGTCTCCGCAGAACCCCACCTCCCCCTCACCACCTTGCATGTTCACCTGGATATCACCCCCCACCCTTAATCCCTCCTCCCCATAGACACCTTCCCCCTCCAAATTCCCTCCTCCCCCCAGACACCTTCTCCCCTCCGCACTCCCCTCTCCACCCAGACACCTTCCCCCTCCGAACTCCCTCCTCCCCTGAGACACCTTCTCCCCTCCATACTCCCTCTTCCCCCAAGACACCTTAGCCTTCCGAACTCCCTCGACCCCTGAGACACCTTTCCCCCTCTGAACTCCCCCCTCCACCCAGACACCTTCCCCCTCCGAACTCCTTTGTCCCCCGAGACACCTTCCCCCCCTTCCAAACTCCCTCCCTTACACCTTCTTCCCCCTTTACACCCACCTCCTCACTTGCTGCACTCTCCCCCATTATACCCTGCTACCCGCACCCCCGTACTCCCTCCTTCCCCCTCCCAACCTCACCTTCGTCACCCCAGCTTCCCCAACCTCACCCTTCCCACCACCCAGTATACCTACCTCTCCCACACACAGCTAGACTTCCTCTTCCCCCTCGCTGATCATCCATAGCAGCCCATGGCCAAGACCATGATGTTCTGAAACAGACCCAAGACATCAAGGAGACCTCCCACCCTCTGAGAACTGCTTCACAGTGGAGCCATGTCCATGAGCAGACACCCAACATGATATACACATGTTCTTCCAGGGTCCGGTAACTGTAGGGCTCCAGCATCTTCTGCTCTTTCAATATCTGTGATCTGAGCAAGGCCCTAATGATAAGTCCTGGCTTCTGCACGTCACAGTTGTCAAGTTGTGTTCTGGGCTGGCATAACAGTAAATCTGACATGGGGGATCAATTTCGGTCGGGCCTTACTTTGCATCCCATTACTGGGGTGCAACTCTGGTTCATGCTGGCTTCCAGTGGGATTTGTGTTCCGTCATGGTGAGCACCATCGGATGATCCTGCTGTGCTTTCATGTTGGTGGGAAACCAATTTCTGCCCCTCCCACTGAATTGACACCCCCCTCTGCCCGCGAAGACACCCGCGCCAACGGGATCAGATGAATCTGCCCCTTGTGTTAATGATTGAGAGGAGCAGGTAGAATTGAGTATCTTCTGCGTACATTTGGAGTGATAATATCTGCTCTTTCCAACAAGAAGGATCGTGATATTGGGCCCAATGTTGGCAACAGATGTATCTATCTTTCGATGGTATTTGGATCCTATCTACCATCATGAGTTGAAGCTGATCTTAAACATCTATCTCCAGCAAGGTAAGAAAGGGTCTTTTCAGGTTAGGACATCTTGTAAATATAGTATAAGGGATTAATTCTAACTGTGATATGCTAATGAGACACAGTATACATCATCACAGGAAGTGATGCAATGTCTCATGATCTTGGTCTTTCTAGTACAACCTCACGGTTAAGATGTAGTCACCGTTAGAGATGTTCCAATAAAGTTAACATCAGCAGTCTGTAAATATTCTTCTAGCACCAGAAGATCAAGAATATTATTGTAAAGGTACAATCTTTGTCATTTGAGTTTGACCATCTCACCCCACACAGTTTTAGAAGTTTTCTTGCATTAGACCAGGCAATGGAGTTGTATAGTTCTTTATATTGTATCCGCCAATACTGTCGTCCTATTTTTCAATTTTCTCAGTTTTTTTTCTGTTATTATCCTAAAATGCTAGCTCATGCTAGGGTGAAATAACTTATACTCTTTGTCCTTATTTGGAGTCTTTCTTCATGTGTGAATCTAGACGATGAATGCTGCTTGGGTTTTTGGCTATGGGAAGGGGCACTGGAACACAGTGTAATCCACACCTGATAGCTTAAGAGCATTTTCCAGGAGGTTTGCTACATATGATTAACAGTGAAAACATTGGATTTTTTTTTCCGTTTTGATCAAAGGTCAGCTGTAAACTAAACAACTCCTTGCCTAATATTAGCAAATTGAGTATCGACTGGGAATCAAACCTGAGACCTGTGGCTTAGGTCCACATGTGCAGTGCATTTACCAAGTTATCAGTGAAGCTAAAATTACAATTATTTTGCTTATAACCATGATTACAAACAAAAAAACAGATGAGACATCCATCAACAATATGGTTTAAACTAATAAGGAGGAGGGAGGATTCAGGTAAGAATAAATTCATAAGTCTGTAGAGATGAATCAAGTCTGTGGAGCAGTGTAGTGAATGCAGTAAAATCAAGCTGATTGTGAAAGGAAAGGATAGAGAGTTTAACAATGAAAATACAACATTAGCAACTCGGGCCACAGCAGCAAAAAGAGTAAATAGTTAAAATTACACATGCTATACATGAATCCACAAAAAATTCGTAATAAAATAGATGAATTAATGCCACAAATGGAGATAAAGGTATTTTATCAAGTAGTCATTACAGAGTCCTGATTGTAGGATGACAAAATGAACTAAATATTTTATGGTCTTGAACTTTTAGAAAAGATGGGCCAAATGGAAAAGGAGTTGGGGTAGCTCAAGTAATAAAATATGAGATAAAGGCAGTAATGAGAAAGGATCCTAGCACAGAAGTATGTGTGGAATTAAGAAATAACATAGGACAGAAAACATTGTTGGAAGTATTTTGTAGTCACCCAAGCAGTAATCAATATTGGACAGAGTATAAATCAGCAAATTGGAGGAGCATGAAACAAGGTTATTGCTCAAGTCCTGAGGACTTTAACCTTAATGTACACTGAACAAATCAGTTGACCAAAGTAAATTGGAGGGCGAGTTCATGGAATGCATTCAAAACAGTTCTCTGGAATAAAATTTTGAGGAATGAACTAGGGGACTGATTGGGTTAATTAGTAATTTTAAAGCAAAGAGTCTTCTGGGGAAGAAAAAGCTTATTGCAAAGGTGGGAAAGGTGAGTTGGTTGAGAACGATTGGGAAATTAGATTAAAATATATGATAGTATATAAGCAATGGCAAACATTTAAATAAATAATTATTCTCAACAAGTATATGTCCCCTTGAGGAATAAAAAAAACTCCATTAAAAAATGGCACAGCTGTGGCTAACTAGAGAAATTAGGGATAGTGCTGGATTAAAAGAACAGTGTTCCAATGTTGCCAAAAAGAGTAGTAAGCCTCAGGAGTGGGAGGATTTTAAAAATCAGCAAAAGATGACCAAGAAAGTGATAAAGAGGGAGAAAATAGAACATGAGTAAACTAATAAGAAACATAAAACAGATTGTAAGAGCTTTTACAAGTATGTAAAAAGGAAGAGATTAGTGAAAGTAAACATAGGTCTCTTAGAGGCAGAGAGAAAGGAAATTATATTGTGGATAAGGAAATGGCAGAGACATTAAACAAATATTTGTGTCTGTTTTTACAGGAGACGACACAAAAATGGTACTGGAAATTGCGAAAGAGCAAGGGTCCATTGAGACCAAGGAACTTAAACTAATTAATTAATATTAGAAAATAAAAAGTACTGATGAAATTAATGGTACTAAAAGCTGACAAATCCCCTAGACCGAATTGCCTACATCTTAGGGTCTAAAAAGAGGTGGTTGCAGAGATAGTGGATTCATTAATTTTGATCTTCAACAACTCCATAGATTCTAGAAATGTCCCCATTAATTGGAAGGCAGCAAATGTAACACTATTATTCAAGAAAGGAGGGAGAAACAAAAGAAACTATAGGCCAGTTAGCCTTGCATCAGTAGTAGGGAAAATGTTAGAACCTATTATTAAGGGTATGGTAAGGGGGGACTTGTGAAGTACACTATGATTAGACAAAATCAATATGGTTTTATGAAAGGGAAATCATGTTTGACAAATCTGGTAGAGGTTTTTGAGGTTGTAACTAGAAGGGTAGATAAGGAGGAAACCAGTGGATGCAGTATATTTAGATTTTCAGAAATCATTTGCTAAGGTACCACACAATAGGTTGCTATAGAAGAGGTTGTTACCTAAGATTAAGGTTAATGAAGATAAAAGCAAAAAACTGCGGATGTTGGAAATCCAAAACAAAAATAAAAATACCTGGAAAAACTCAGCAGGTCTGACAGCATCTACGAAGAGGAACATAGTTAACGTTTCGAGTCCGTATGACTCTTCAACAGAAGAAAGTAAAAATAGAAAAGAGGTGAAATATAAGCTGGTTTAAGGGGGGGGTGGGACAGGTAGAGCTGGATAGAGGGCCAGTGATAGGTGGAGATAGCCAAAAGATGTCACAGACAAAAGGACAAAGAGTTGTTGAAGGTGGTGATATTATCTAAGGAATGTGCTAATTAAGGGTAGAAAGCAGGACAAGCAAGGTACAGATAGCCCTAGTGGGGGTGGGGTGGGGTGGGGTGGGGTGAAGGGAAGGGATCGAAATAGGCTAAAAGGTAGAGATAAAACAATGGATGGAAATACATTTAAAAATAATGGAAATAGGTGGGAAAAGAAAAATCTATATAAATTATTGGAAAAAAAGGGGGGGGGATCGGAAAGGGGGTGGGGATGGAGGAGCGAGTTCATGATCTAAAATTGTTGAACTCGATATTCAGTCCGGAAGACTGTAAAGTGCCTAGTCGGAAGATGAGGTGCTGTTCCTCCAGTTTGCGTTGAGCTTCACTGGAACAATGCAGCAGGCCAAGGACGGACATGTGGGCATGAGAGCATGGTGGAGTGTTGAAATGGCAAGCGACAGGGAGGTCTGTGTCATGATTACGGACAGACTGAAGGTGTTCTGCAAAGCGGTCACCCAGTCTGCATTTGGTCTCTCCAATGTAGAGGAAACCGCATTGGGAGCAACGAATGCAGTAGACTAAATTGAGGGAAGTGCAAGTGAAATGCTGCTTCACTTGAAAGGAGTGTTTTGGTCCTTGGACGGTGAGGAGCGGGGAAGTAAAGGGACAGGTATTGCACCTTCTGCGGTTGCATGGAAGGTGCTGTGGGAGGGGGTTGAGGTGTAGGGGGTGATGGAGGAGTGGACCAGGGTGTTCCAGAGGGAACGATCCCTGTGGAATGCCACCAGGGGGGCTGAAGGGAAGATATGTTTGGTGGTGGCATCATGCTGGAGTTGGCGGAAATGGCAGAGGATGATCCTTTGAATGCGGAGGCTGGTGTGGTGATAAGTGAGGACAAGGGGGACCCTATCATGGTTCTGGGAGGGAGAGGAAGGTGTGAGGGCAGATGCGCGGGAGATGGGCCGGATACGGTTGAGGGCCCTGTCAACCTCCGTGGGTGGAAAACCTCGGTTAAGGAAGAAGGAAGACATGTCAGAGGAACTGTTTTTGAAAGTGGCATCATCAGAACAGATGTGACGGAGGCGAAGGAACTGAGAGAATGGGATGGAGTCCTTACAGGAAGCGGGCTGTGAGGAGCTGTAGTCAAGGTAGCTGTGGGAGTCGGTAGGCTTGTAATGAATATTGGTGGACAGTCTATCACCAGAAATTGAGACAGAGAGGTCAAGGAAGGGAAGAGAAGTGTCAGAGATGGACCATGTGAAAATGATGGAGGGGTGGAAATTGGAAGCAAAATTAATAAATTTTTCCAGGTCCCGACGAGAGCATGAAGCAGCACCAAAGCAATCATCGATGTACTGGAGAAAGAGTTGTGAGAGGGGGCCGGAGTAGGACTAGAACAAGGAATGTTCCACAAACCCCATAAAGAGACAGGCATAACTGGGGCCCGTGCGGGTACCCATAGCCACACCTTTTATTTGGATGAAGTGAGAGGGGTTTAAGGAGAAATTGTTCAGTGTGAGAACAAGTTCAGCCAGACGGAGGAGAGTAGTGGTGGATGGGGATTGTTCGGGCCTCTGTTCGAGGAAGAAGCGGAGAGCCATCAGACCATCCCAGTGGGGGATTGAGGTGTAGAGGGATTGGATGTCCATGGTGAAGAGGAAGCGGTTGGGGCCAGGGAACTGGAAATTGTTGATATGATGTAGGGTGTCAGAGGAATCACAGATGTAGGTGGGAAGGGACTGGACAAGGGGAGAGAGAATGGAGTTAAGATAGCAAGAAATGAGTTCCGTGGGGCAGGAACAGGCTGACACGATTGGTCTGCCGGGACAGTCCTGTTTGTAGATTTTGGGTAGGAGGTAGAAGCGGGCCGTCCGAGGTTGGGAGACTATGAGGTTGGCAGCTGAGGAAGGAAGATCTCCAGAGGAGATGAGGTCAGTAACAGTCCTGGAAACAATGGCTTGATGTGGTGGGGTCATGGTCCAAGGGGACGTAGGAGGAAGTGTCTGCGAGTTGACGCTCAGCCTCTGTGAGGTAGAGGTCAATGCGCCAGACAACAACAGCACCACCCTTGTAAGCAGGTTTGATGACAATGTCAGGGTTGGACCTGAGAGAATGGAGTGCAGCAAGTTCAGAGAGAGACAGGTTAGGGTGGGTGAGAGGAGCAGAGAAATTGAGATGACTAATGTCACGTCAACAGTTCTCAATGAAAAGCTCAAGAGAAGGTAAGAATCCAGAGGGAGGGTTCCAGGTGGAGGGAGAATATTGGTGACGGGTAAAAGGATCCGTTGAACGTGGAGAGGACTCCTGCCCAAAGAAGTGAGCACGGAGACGAAGGCGGAGGAAGAAGAGTTCAGCATCGTGCCGAGCCCAAAATTCATTGAGATGAGGGTGTAAGGGTATGAAACTAAGTCTTTTGCTGAGCACTGAACGTTCAGCATCAGAGAGGGGAAGGTCAGGGGTTATGGTGAATACACGGCCGGGGCTGGGATTGGAAGACGGGATGGGGACAGAGGGACAGGCAGGGGTGGAGGGTCTTGGATAGGTGTTGGTGTCGATGACTTGTTGGAGCTTGCGTTCCTTTGCACCTGAAAGAAAGAGACAAAGTTTCTTGTTGAGATCAGCCATGATCGTATTGAATGGGTGGGCAGGCTCGAGGGGCTGAATTGCCTACTCCTGCTCCTAGTTCCTGTGTTCTTATGTATTCCTGCTGCTGACTTCCTTAGTGAAAGTGGAGTTGATGTAAGAGATCAGCTGTAATCTGATGGGATGGTGGAACATATCTGGGGAACTGCATGGCCTCCTCCAGTTCCTATAGATTCTTTTACATAATAGCTTTCATAAAAAAAATACACAAGTAACAATTGCTATTTATAAATTATTTATTCACTTTTGCTTGAACCTTTTGAGGAATACTCTTGATTTTAATTTATTAAATTTCACTTCTCCCCTACTTTTGTCTCATATTTTCTCCCTCGTGTTACCTCTCTCTATTTAATTTAGAGAGGAATCCTATTTGTAAAACTGAGTGGAGTAGTCTAATAATTATATGGGCATTTAGAAATATTTCTCTAATAATTTAGTTCTATAATAGTTTAGATAAATAAATGCAGTGGTTGACATGATGAAAGCTTGCAATTCCACAGTTTGAATAAATCCAAATGATTACATTTAAATTTAAAATGTTTACAGTGGGTTTTAAATTGAAAGTGACAGTCTCTGTTATATTTGGCTACCTATTTGACTGAAGTCTATAATTAGAGCTTTATAAATAGCATAAAGACCGTCTCATCCAGCAGTCAATCAATGTTTAGTCCCTGCTTGTTCAATATACTTTCTTAATACTGCCTAAGAAAATGATTTCTTCTTCATTGGCGTGAATATTCTACTTTATTTGAGGTATGTATGATTAACAATTTCACAATGAAGATTTTGGAAATATATCTTTGTTATTTAGTTGTTGAGCAAGCACTTGGCAGTTAACAATGATAAGATTATTATTAGTACAAATGTCAACGCCACTAACAAATTCTGTAAAATTATGTCAGATATTTGTTAAGCCTGCTTCTGGGTTTCTCAGCAATACCGCATGTGTAAAAATTTTAAAATGACAAAAAAAGTAGATGCATTAGACTCCAGAGAACTGCATTTAATAGACTTATTTTAAAACTAATGATATCTTGATTTTTTAAAATCATCAATTCATACTGGTCTAAATTATGAGGCTAGAAGTTTTCTACATTATGGATTTATTTGAACAATCATGTGTTTCTTATGTAATGTTTAAAATAAATGTATTTCTTAGTCATGACGGCTTTGGCCTATGGCCAATATTGGTTTGCTGGCAGAGACAGGTGTTTATGTTTCATGTGGTAATCTGATTCCCAAAGACAGAAAAACTTTAAAGTTGAGCGAGGTAGATTTGTTTTAAAATGTGTATTGTCATTTTAAATAGTCTCCTATTTAGTTTTGTTGGATATTTACAATAAGGAACTGATTTTTTTCTGAAATCAATTGATTTATTTGCAGTTCTTTAGCACTATAAGATTGATGTGTCACAAAGATTGTGTTTTACTTCAAACATAGAAAATCTACGAACAAAGTGCCAAATTTTTCTCAAAAAAGTTAATTATGTTTTTGCGTGGAGTTATACCCCCTTTTCTACAAGGTAAGAAAGCAGAGCAATGGGTATGAGAAAAGGATTATGTGGAGAGGATGGAATGACATTTATGTAGGATAACTGTGAGGAATAGGTGTGAGAATAGCTCAAAGATGAGGATAAGTGTTAATATTGGCTGTTCAGATGGAGATGTGAGGATGTGCTTCAAGAGTGAGGAATGAGTGAAGTGCAAGATATAAAAACTGAAAATGTTGTTCTGAGGTGAGTTGTGCAGAAGAATGCTGGGAATGCCAGATCGTGGGGTTTGATGCCTGAAAGGATTACGCTCCTTACCTTTCCTGCCTTCCTGGAGTCCTGGATCCTCGTGGTGCACTCTCTTCAGGCTTGAGGAACCATTCTCCTGCTGCTGACTTCCTTAGACATTTCCATCTGTGCCTGATTGATTGGAGAGGTTGTACCCTCCCTCCCATCCTTGGCAGAGCTCACCTCACTGTAGTTTCTTAGATCCCCTAGCGGAACCTCCAGGTAAGAGCGAGAAATCCGGGGGCCAGCCTTCCTCGGTCTCCTCTCCATTCCTGTGGTTGCTGCAGCCTCAAAAGCCCATGTGCAGGTAAACCATTGTAACTGGTGCCAAGGTCCCTTTAATTAGACACCTTTCCTTTGATAGACCCAGAGCATCATTCCACCCACACTCCCTGTGGGATGTTAATGTTATTTAAAGAGCCACAGCAAAACCCACTGGAGTTTACAAAGTGTTCCCAACCCACTAATGCTATTATTATCAAATGGTGAATTATTTGGGCAGAGCTAAGTTTTGAAAATTTCGCCCTGTAATTCTCAGTAACACATTGTCTCTTTCGCAAAAGACTTTCTAGACAATTTACCTCACTGTGTCATTTCCCCTTTTTTTTAACTATCTGGAGAAACTAAATAGTCTTGTTATCAAAAGGTTAGTGTTTACTTTCTGGTTACTAAAGCAAAACTACTTTTTGGTCCATGATAATTCACCATTTGGTAATAATAGCATACTTGTGAGTCCTTATTAATTATTATTTATTTGTGCATATTTATAGCCTAAAGTACATTGTAGGATAATTCCTATTAAGCTATTTCAATGGATGGCTTTACAGCTTGCACACGAGCAGGGGAGAGAGCTGATCCTGAGTGAGACACAGCCAGAGTGAGTGAGTATTGTCAATTTGGTGCACAGTGGGAATTGAACTGGTAAGTCTTTCTCTTTAATTTCTTTTTAATTTTTGTAAGTTCAGTAGTCTTGTTAAAAGGTTGGTAAGGTAGCTGACTCAGCTGCATGTGTGGCAGTTAACTGTCAATCACCTGAAGCCTGATTAGGGCGAGAATAGGTGTTAATTACTATTTGAAGCTTAACTAGTGTGAGTCACCTCAGCTCTATTTAAGAAAGGGACTATTTAGAAGCACACTACAGTGTGCTTGCACACGAGCAGGGGAAAGACCTCATCATGAGTGAGACACAGCCAGAGTGAGTGTATGTATTGGCAATTTGGTGCACAGTGGGAATTCGGGGAAGAGGTGCTCTTTCCATTTTTTCTTTGCTATCCAACTTCTTCAATCTTCAGAGAGAGGTCTTGCCCTGCTGCAGCAGTACAGGCTACAAGGGAAAGGAATGACTGGTAAGTAGTGGGTAAGGTCGGGTAAGTATTTACTACTTTAACTGTTTATAGCTTAAGGTCCTTTTGTGGTTTATAGTTTGTATATTCTATAATAACGAGGATCAGGAAAGAAGGGCCCTAGAGTAATTGATTTAAAAGGATAAGTCATGGCAGGAGAGCTTAAAGCCATGGTGTGCTCCTCGTGCTCCATGTGGGAAGTCGGGAACATTTCCAGTACCCAGGACCAGCATGTGTGCAGGAGGTGTGTCCAGCTGCAGCTCCTGGAACCTCGGGTTTCAGAGCTGGAACGGCGGCTGGGGACACTGTGGAGCGTCCGCGAGTCTGAGAGCATCGTGGATAGCATGTTTAGAGAGGTGGTCACATTGTAGCTGAAGGGACTTGAGGAAGGAAGGGAATGGGTGACCACCAGGCAGTCCAAGAGAAACAGGCAGGTAGTTCAGGAGTCTCCTGGGGTCCCGCTCGCAAATCGGTATTCCATTTTGGAGGCTGATGAGGGCGCTTGTTCCTCCAGGGAGTGCAGACAGAGCCAAGCTTCTGGCACCACAAGAAGCCTGCCTGTACAGGAGGGGAGGAAGGGAGGAAGAGCAATAGTAATAGGGGATTCTATAGTCAGGGGAACAGGTAGGCGCTACTCTGGCCGTCAGCGTGACTCCAGGATGGTGTGTTGCCTCCCTGGGGCTAGGGTCCGGGATGTCACTGAACGGCTGCAGGGCATCCTGAAGAGGGAGGGTGATAAGGCAAAGGTCATGGTACATGTTGGTACCAATGACATGGGTAGAAAGAGGGATGAGGTCTTGCATCAAGAATTCAAGGAGTTAGGCAGTAGACTAAAAAGCAAGACCCCACGGGTTGTAATCTCTGGATTACTTCCAGTGCCATGAGCTAGCGAGCTCAGAAATAGGAGAATAGCGCAGTTGAATACGTGGCTTAAGAGTTGGTGCAGGAGGGAGGGTTTTAGATTCCTGGATCACTGGGACCGTTTCTGGGGAAGGTGGGACCAGTATAAGCGGGACAGTCTACATCTGAACCAGAGCGGGACTAACATCCTTGCATGCGGGTTTGCTATTGCTGTTGGGAGGAGTTTAAACTAATTCAGCAGGGGCAGGGGACACAGAATTTTAGTAGAATAGGGACACATCATAATACAGTAAAACAATCAAGTCAGACGGAGTACACCTGCATTAAGTTTCAAGGGAGTAAAGCAAGGCTGGATGGCCTCTACTTTAATACCAGGAGTATTACAGGTAAAATGGATGAGTTAAGGGTGAGGATTGACACGTGAAATTGTGATATAGTAGCCATCACTGAGATGTGGTTGAGGGAGAGGCAGGATTGGCAGCTCAACATTCCGGGATATAAAATCTTCAGGCGAGACAGGGGAGGGGGTAAAAGAGGAGGGCATTGCATTATTAGTTAAGGAATCAGTTACTGCAGTGAGGAGAGATGATATCTTGGAGGGGGCTTTAAATGAAGCTTTGTAGATAGAGCTCAGGAATAAAAAAGGGGCAGCCACATTGTTAGGTGTTTATTATAGACCCCCAGATAGTCAGCGGGAAATTGAGGAGCAAATATGTGCACAATTTGCGGAGGTGTGTAAAAACAATAACAATAGGGTAATTATGTTAGGTGATTTCAACTTTCCCAACATTAATTGGGATAGACAGTATAAGGGCTTGGATGGAGTGGATTTCTTGAAATATGTACAACAAAACTTTTTAGGTCAATATGTAGAGGGTCCAACAAGGGACGGCGCAGTGCTGGACCTAATTCTGGGGAATGAAGGTGGATAGGTGGCTGAGGTGGTGGTGGGGGAGCATTTTAGTGATAGCGACCACAGCATGGTACACCTTAAGTTTGTTATGGACAAAGAAATAGACAAGTTGCAAAAAATTGTTTTGGATTGGGGGAGAGTGGATTTTAGTAAAATAAGGCAGGATCTGGCCAAGGTAGATTTGGAAGCAGCTACTTGTGGGGAAATCTACAGAGGAGCAGTTGGGGGCATTCAAAAAGGAAATGTGGAGGGTACAGGCTCAACATGTTCCCTCTAGGGTGATAGGAAAGAGTAACAAGCCCAGAGAACCATGGATGACCAGAGATATTCAGGTTACGATGAGAAGGAAAAGAAAGGCTTTTAGCAGGTACAAGGGAAGCAAATCAGTGGGGGCATTGGTGGAGTACAGAAAGTGCAGGGTGGAGCTTCAGAAAGCAATTTGGAGAACAAAGAGGGGATATGAGAAAGCTCTGGCTGGTAAAAGTAGGGAAAATCCCAAGATATTCTCTCAGTATATCAATGGGAAGAGGATACCCAAGGAAAGAGTAGAGTCCATAAGGGACCAAGAGGACAATCTATGCGTGGAGCCAGAGGACATCGCTAGAGTGTTGAATGAATACTTCACATCGGTCTTCAACCAAGAGAATGAGGATGAAGGTATGGAACTTGGGGAGAGAGACTGCGAGGCTCTTGAGCAAATTAATACAGGGAGTAACAAGGTATTGGAGGTGTTGGCAGGCTTAAAAGTGGACAAATCTCCAGGTCCGGATGATTTGTGTCCCAGACCGCTGAGGGAGGCAAGGGAGGAAGTCGCAGGGGCTCTGACCCGAATTTTTAATTCCTCTCTGGCCACGGGAGAGGTGCCAGAGGACTGGAGAACAGCTAATGTGGTTCCGCTATTTAAGAAGGGTTGTAGAGATAAGCCAGGGAACGACAGGCCAGTGAGTCTCACATCAGTGGTAGGGAAACTATTGGAGAAAATTCTGAAGGAGAGAATCAATCTCTACTTGGAGAGGTAAGGTTTGATCAGGGATAGTCAGCATGGCTTTGTCAGAGGGAGGTCATACCTAACAAATTTGATTGAATTTTTTGAGGAGGTGACCAGGTGTGTAGATGAGGGTAATGCAGTTGATGTAGTTTATATGGATTTCAGAAAAGCCTTTGACAAGGCCCCACATGGGAGACTTATAAAGAAGGCAAATGCACATGGGATACAGGGTAATTTGATAAGGTGGGTTCAAAATTGTCTTAATTGCAGGAGACAGAGTGTGTTGACAGAAGGATGCTTTAGTGACTGGAAGCCAGTGTCCAGTGGCACACCACAGGGATCTGTACTCAGTCCCCTATTATTTGTCATTTATATAAACGACATAGATAACTATGTGGGGGGTAGGATTAGTAAGTTTGCGGATGACACAAAGATTGGCCGGGTGGTTAACAGTTAGGTTGAGTGTCTTGGGCCACGTGAAGATATAGACGGGATGGTCAAATGGGCAGATAAGTGGCAGGTGGAATTTAAGCCTGAAAAGTGTGAGGTAATACGCTTTGAAAGGAGTAATTTGACAAGGAAGTATTCAATGAACGACATGACTCTAGGAAGTTCTGAGGAACAAAGGGACCTTGGTATGTGTGTCCATAGATCTCTGAAGGTGAAGGGGCATGTTAGGGGGGTGGTGAAAAAGGCATATGAGACACTGGCCTTTATCAATCGAGGCAGAGATTACAAAAGTAGGGAGGTCATGTTGGCGTTGAATAGAACTTTGGTGAGGCCACAGCTGGAGTACTGTGTGCAGTTCTGGTCGCCACATTGTAGGAAGGATGTGATTGCACTGGAAGGGGTGCAGAGGAGATTCACCAGGAAGTTGCCTGGGATGAAACAGTTAAGTTATGAAGAGAGGTTGGATAGATTTGGGTTGTTTTTGTTGGAGCAGAGAAGACTGAGGGACGACCTGATCAAGGTGTACAAGATTATGAGGGGCATGGACAGGGTGGATAGGGAACAGCTGTTCCCCTTAGTTGAAGGGTCAGTCACGAGAGGACATAAGTTCAAGGTGAGGGGAAGGATGTTTAGGGGGGATATGAGGAAAAATCCTTTTACCCAGAGGGTGGTGACGGTCTGGAATGTGCTGCCTGGGAGAGTGGTGGAGGTGGGTTGCCCCACATCCTTTAAAAAGTACCAGGATGAGCACTTGGCACGTCATAACATTCAAAGCTATGGGCCAAGTGCTGGTAAATGGGATTAGTTTGGTAGGTCAGGTGTTTCTCACATGTCGGTACAGACTCGATGGGCCGAAGGGCCTCTTCTGCACTCTGTGGTTCTGTGATGTAAGTTTTTTTGATGAATGGCTGAGACCACTATAGAGGACGAAAGATTCATTATAGTCTGTGAAATACATAATGTAGGAGGCTCGTGTTCAGACAATTGTTCTTCATTGCCGATTGTTTGCTAATGCTGAAGGGGGGAAGCAGAGATTGGAAGCTTTTGAAACATAATTTGCAAGAAGGATGTTGGGTGTCAGCTGGGAGGATGGACTGACCAACCTTGAAAGAATGAAAAGGAGTGACCTGTGTGCAATAACGGAGCACATTGCAGCAAGATTACAATAAACATCTGTTATATGGTTAAAAATCTCCTCCCTTTGAATAAGGTGATGAAAAATGTTGCAGTTAGGAAATGAATATGTTGAAGGTCAAAATGAGATTTTTTTTACTCTTTCGTGGAATGTGTGTTGCTGGCAAGGCCAGCATTTGTTATCCATCCTTAATAGTGGAATTGGGTATGGAAAGACATAAAAAAGGATACTGTGAGACTGACATTACACATCGGAGAGGGTGAAGGCAGGGATTTATTTCATATCGATGGGCAGCTTCGTTATGATCATCCACTGGTTTTATTCAAGTGTTGCCCTTGTTTCACTTTGTTTGCGGAAGATTTTCCACTTCACAAGGTTATTGTTATAACAGTCCAAGTAAAGGAATAGATTGAAACAGCATTCCATAGAAAAAGAATTGTGCAAAATACCTTGGATTAATATCTTTCAAACTCTGACATTCTAGGCTATATAGGCCAAAAGATTTATTATGTTATCATTAACAAAGAATTTCCTGCCAATTAACTGCGAATGGTCAGATAATCACCACTGAGAATTTAATAAGTGTTGTGGAGTACTTATTCTCCTCATAGTAATTCCAAATGAAGCATTTGGTAACTGTAATCAGTGTTTTTAGTCATGCTTTTTTGCTACTGTGGATGGTGGAAATTTGAAATAAAAGGAAAAAATGCTATAAATGCTCATCAGGTCAGTCAGCATCTGGGGAGGGAGAAACAGAGTTCTGCTGAAAGTTCACTGAATATTCATTTCATTTCTCTTTCCACAGATATTGCCTAATCTGCTGAGTATTTCAGGCATTTTCTGTTTTTATTCCCTTTTTGTTATTTGAAATAGGGCAAATATCAGATCTGCCACAATCATAAAAAGATAAATATTATAGGTGTAGTTTTACAAGTTTACCCTCATGGCACAGAGCCCCCACCTATTGGGAGAGAATATCACAAACATGGCTCTGCGCCCCCATAATTGTTTGTCAATTAATGTTTAAATATGAATAGTCTTAGCCTGAGCTGCATGATCTATCAACATAGTGTTTTCTTACCTATCAGATATTAGAAGGATCTACAAGGAATCTATTTTGCTTATGGTGTGTAGTTTAGTGGCACAAGGGAAGATTGTCCTAAAGCACATCATTGCAGATATTTAGTGCATAAGATAGTTTCAGTTCATAGAAAATGTGGGCTTGCCTATGAAAGTTGGTTCTTGCAGTGAGTGCAAGTAAAGAGTATTAGGAGAGTCACCTGATTGGTAACATACGGGCGAAATCTTCCCATGTTGGGCAGGCCAAGCGGGAGCCCGCCATTTTACGCAGGTAGGCCAATTAAAGCCCGCCCAACGTATTTCTCAACTCCCGAGGATAGCAGGAGTGGGCGGGCGGCGGCGGGCGTGAACAGACCAGCGGGTCCAATGGCGACCTGGCAGCTTGTTTAAAAGAAGACCTAGCAGCCTTTGCAAAGCTGCTGACAATGGCCAGGAGAAAAGCACAGCAGACGGCTACTGTGCATCAGCCAACTCCGGAGGGAAGGCCAGCGTGGCAGGCCAGCCTGGAGGGTAGGCCAGTGGGGCAGGCCAGGCCAGAGGGTAGGCCAGTGTGCCCCCTGGTTCTCGGATGAGTGCCTAGCTGCTCTCCTGGATGAGGTGGCAGCATGGTGGGAGGTCCTGATTGTGAGGGAAGGGAGGCAGAGGCCTCCCCACCTGACCAAACATGCATGGGAGGAGGTGGCCGAGAGTGTGAGCTCCCATGTTGTGGTGTGGCACATATGGGCCCAGTGCCGTAAAAGATTCAACAACCTCCTGCGCTCGGGAAGGGTGAGTACCATGTTGGCTGAGGTCACTTAATGCAGCGTCACCCTTTCCCCCGCAACTCTGAGTACAGTAATGTCATTGAATCCCTCACGGCATGTATCCATCGCTGGGTGGGGCAGCAGACATTGCGCATGCCTAGTTCACCCTGAGAGGGTTGAGCTAGGATGTGTTCTGCATCTGCAGCATGTGTGACACCGACACCCACAGTACAGAGTGGGGTTGAAAGTCAAGGATCTGCACCTAGGCAGAGTGCTGGAACTGGGAAGTATGTCGAAGTCAGGGTGCTAACATGCTGAGAGGGGAGCTTCCAGTTGGTGGGGCACCAATCCACCTGCTGGTCTTTGCGCTCCACGTGCTTGTGCCTCCTAGCTTAGCAAAGTTACATCTTGTGGTGCCACATGTGAAGGAGGCAGCATTTGGGCAACGGGGTGGTGGCGGGGGGGTCCAGCCCTGGCTTGTTTGGGTGAGTGTGCGGTAGCTGCGGGGTGACGAAGAACTGGAGCCCTGCAATGTCCCACTCTGGCTGGGTTAACATGGAAACATAGAAAATAGGAGCAGGAGTAGGCCATTCGGCCCTTCGAGCCTGCTCCGTCATTCATTACGATCATGGCTGATCATCCAACTCAATAGCCTGCTCCCGCTTTCTCCCCGTATCCTTTGATCCCTTTCGCCCCAAGAGCTATTGCTAACTCCTTCTTGAAAGCATACAATGTTTTGGCCTCAACTACTTTTTGTGGTAACGAATTCCACAGGCTCACCACACTCTGGGTGAAGAAATTTCTCCTCATCTCAGTCCTAATTTGTCTACCCCATATTCTCAGACTGTGACCCCTGGTTCTGGACTCCCCCACCATCGGGAACATCCTTCCTGCATCTATCCTGTCTAGTCCCGTTAGAGTTTTATAAGTTTCTATGAGATCCCTCCTCATTCTTCTAAACTCCAGCGAATATAATCCTAACCGACTCAATCTCTCCTCGTATGTCAGTCCCGCCATCCCAGGAATCAGTCAGGTAAACCTTCGCTGCACTCCCTCTATAGCAAGAACATCCTTCTTCAGATAAGGAGACCAAAACTGCACACAATATTCCAGGTGTGGTCTCACCGAGGCCCTGTATAATTGCAGCAAGACATCCCTGCTCCTGTACTTGAATCCTCTTGCTATGAAGGCCAACATACCATTTGCCTTCTTTACCACCTGCTGCACCTGCATGCTTACCTTCAACGACTGGTGTACAAGGACACTCAGGTCTTGTTGCACATTCCCCTCGCTCAATTGTTGGCCATTCAGATAATAATCTGCCTTCCTGTTTTTGCTACCATAGTGGATAGCCTCACATTTATCCACATTATACTGCATCTGCCATGCATTTGTCCACTCACTCAGTTTGTCCAAATCACCCTGAAACATCTCTGCATCCTCCTCACAGCTCACCTTCCCACCCAGCTTTGTGTCATCTGCAAATTTGGAGATATTACATGTAGTTCCCTCATCTAAATCATTAATATACATTGTGAATAGCTAGGGTCTCAGCACTGATCCCTGTGGAACCCCACTAGTCACTGCCTTCCATTCAGAAAAATACTAGTTTATTCCTACTCTTTGTTTCCTGTCTGCCAACCATTTTGCTATCCATCTCAATACACTACCCACAATCCCATGCACTTTAATTTTACACGCTAATCTCTTATGTGGGACTTTGTTGAAAGCCTTCTGAAAGTCCAAATAAACCACATCCACTGGCTCCCCCTCATCAACTCTAGCAGTTACATCCTCAAAAAATTCCAGTAGATTTGTCAAGCATGATTTCCCTTTCGTAAATCCATGCTGACTCTGTCCGATTCTGCCACTGTTTTCCAAGTGCTCAGCTAATAAATCTTTTATAATGGACTCTAGAATTTTCCCCACTACCGATGTCAGGCTGACTGGTCCTCTGGTCTGACTGTTTTCTCCCTGCCTCGCTTTTTAAATAGTGGGGTTACATTAGCTACCCTCCAACTTGCAGAAACTGTTCCAGAGTCTATACAATCTCGGAAGATGATCACTAATGCATCCACTATTTCTAGGGCCACTTCTTTAAGTATTCTGGGATGTAGATTATCAGGCCTTGGGGATTTATCGGCCTTCAATCCCATCAATTTCCCCAACACCACTTCCCTACTAATACTGATTTCTTTCAGTTCCTCCCTCTCACTAAACCCTGTGTTCCCCAACATTTCTGGTATGTTATTTGTATCCTCCTTTGTGAAGACAGAACAAAAGTATGTATTTAGTTGGTCAGCCATTTCTTTGTTCCCCATTATAAATTCCCCTGTTTCTGACTGTAAGGAACCTACATTTGTCTTGCCAATCTTTTTCTCTTCACATACCTACAGAAACTTTTACAGTCAGTTTATGTTCCCCACAAGCTTACTCTCGTACTGTATTTTCCTCTTCTTAATCAATCCCTTGGTCCTCCTTTGCTGAATTCTAAACTGCTCCCAATCCTCAGGTCTGTTGTTTTTTCTGGCCAATTTGTATGCCTCTTCCTTGGATCTAATACTATCTCTAATATTCCTTGTAAGCCATGGTTTGGCCACCTTTCCTGTTTAACTTTTGCGCCAGAGAGGAATAAACATTTGTTGCAGTTCACCCATGCGCTCGTTGAATGTTTGCCATTGCCTATCCACCGTCATCCCTTTAAGTAATGTTTCATAATCCATCATAGCCAACTCGCGCCTCATACTATTGTAGTTTCCTTTAATAAGATTCAGGACCCGAGTCTCAGAATCAACTATGTCACTCTCCATCTTGATGAAGAATTCTATCATATTATGGGCGTTCATCCCCAAGGGGCCACGCATAACTAGATTGCCAGTTATTCCTTTCTCATTACACACTACCCAGCCTAGGATGGCCTGTTCTCTACTTGGTTCCTCAACGTATTGGTCCAGAAAACCATCCCATATACACTCCAGGAATTCCTCCCGTACGGTATTGTTACTAATTTGATTTGCCCAATCTATGTGCAGATTAAAGTCACCCCTAAGTACAGATGTTCCTTTATTGCATGCATCTCTAATTTCCTGTTTAATGCCATTCCCAACATCACCACTACAGTTTGCGGGTCTATATACAACCCCCACTAACGTTTTTTGCCTCTTAGTGTTTCTCAGCTCTACCCATACAGATTCCACATCGTCAGAGCTAATACCTTTCCTCACTATTGCGTTAATTTCCTCTTTAACCAGCAATACAACTCCACCACCTTTTTCTTTTTGTCCGTCCTTCCTAAATACTGAATACCCCTGGACGTTCAGTTCCCATACCTGGTCACCCTGCAGCCATGTCTCCGTTATCCCGACTATATCATACCTGTTTACATCTACTTGCGTTTAATTCATCCACTTTACTGCAAATGCTCCTCGTGTTAATGCACAAAGCCTTAAGGCTTGTCTTTTTAATATTACTTGTTCCGTTCCCACTATTTTTCACTGAGGCCCTGTTTGATTCTTACCCTTGATTTCTCTACCTATCACTTTTCTTATTCCCTTTTCTGTCTTTTGTTCTTGTCCTTGATTCCCCCTCGTCTGACTCCTTGCATAGGTTCCCATCCCCCTGCCATTTTAGTTTAAACCCTCCCCAACCACTCTCAATACTCCCCCTAGGACATAAGTCCTGGTCCTGCCCAGATGTAACCCGTCCAGTTTGTACTAGTCCCACCTCCCCCAGAACTGGTCCCAAGGTCTCAGGAACCTGAAACCCTCCCCCTCACACGATCTCTTCAGCCACGTATTCATCCGATATATCCTGCTATTTCTACTCTGACTAGCACGTGGCACTGGTAGTAACCCTGAGATCACTGCCTTTGAGGTCCTACTTTTCAACTTACTTCCTAACTCCCTATATTTTGCTTTTAGAACCTCATCTATTTTCTTACCTATTTCATTTGTACCAATGTGTACCATGACCACTGGCTGTTCACCCTCCCCCTTCAGGATGTCCTGTAGCCGTTTTGAGATATCATTGACCCTAGCACAGGGAGGCAACATACCATCCTGGAGTCTCGTTTGCGGCCACAGAAACACCTATCTATTCCCCTTAAAATTGAATCCCCTATAACTATTGCATTCCCACACTTTTTACTCCTCCTCTGTGCAGCGGAGCCAACCATGGTGCAATGAATTTGGCTGTTGCTGCTTTCCCCAGAGAGGCCATTCTCCTCAACAGTATCCAAAGCAGTATATATGTTTGCAGGGGACTAGCCACAGGAGATTCTTGCACTGCCTGCCTAGTCCTCTTGCTCTGCCTGGTGGTAACCCATTCCCTTCCTGCCTGTGGACTCTTAGCCTGCAGTGTGACCACCTCTCCATACATGCTATCCATGATACTCTCCGCCTCGCAGATGCTCCACAATGTCCCGAGCTGCCGCTCCAGCTCCGAAACCCGGGCTTCCAGGAGGTTCAGCTGGAGACACTTCCTGGACACATACTGGCCCCAGGCACTGGAAATGTTCCCGGCTTTAGATAGAAATTAACCATTAAATTCCCTCAGCCACCAAACTCCAACCTAAGCACTCTACTGCAGCCCAAAGCAGCACTCCAGTGCAGACCCACTGCAGGTTGGCAGGGATGCAATGGGAATCCAGGTGCAGGCTGGACTAATCAATGCTCTTCTCTCATTTTCAGGAGAAGACTGCGCACAATCCCGCAGAGCAGATGCGGACTGGCGGAGGCTAGGCCCAGTTGACAAACCTGACACCTTTTGAGCAGCAGACCATGGATCTGGAGAGTCGCCATGTGCCCAGGTCCACCGGTGGCGGTGAGGCAGGGGTGCCACGGGGAGGTATGTTTGGCGAGCACTCAGGTCACCATGCATGTCCCAAAAGCCATGGCACTGCTGAATGCTCAGTGATTGAAGTTAGCAACATGGGTTGACCATTGATTATGGAAGGATGAGCACATAATGCAAGTTGACATTGTCTGCACTGTAACTAATCAAATGTCCTTTTCCTTCCTTTCAGCATCACTGAAGCAGGGCCGGGAGGAGGAGGCAGAGGGCCCACCTCTCACACTCGAGGACCCAGAGGAAATCCACTCACCAGCATCACACCATCTCTGCCAGGCAGGCACCAGCGCAGATACTAGCACTTCAGTGGGAATTAGATCTTCGGCTAGTGTCCCGGGGCACAGCGGTGAGGGCACTTCACACTCGCTTGAGGTGCAGGCGAAGACAGAGAGTGCCCAGGACGCCAGCAGTCGGAGGACTGCTGGGGACCAGGCACATGCTTGGTGGCTGATGATGTGTCTCTGTAGTCGTCCGTGAGGCAGTGAACGCTGGAAGTGCAGCAGGGTATGCGAGACGATCTGGTGGACATACATGAGGCTATGCATGGCATGGTGCCCGTGCTTGAGGAGTCCACGTGGAGCATCACCGATGCCATGAGCCTCATAGCCGAACGCCATGCTTCCTACATGGAGAGAGTGGCGACTCTCATGGGAAGGCTCCTCCAGGAGATCAATCAGGGCCTCTTGGGGTTGCACTTGGACCTGCAAGCCCTCACAGCGGCATTAACCTCAGTTGGTCATTGGCCGTGTGTGAGATGGTTTGGACTCCAACTATCCAAGCTCAGTGCCCATCCATCTACAGAGAACAGGGAGGTCCGAAGCGACCTTATGTCGGTGCAGCAGCTGCCTGTCATCTCTGCGGGCTACTGTCAGGGTGCTCCGGATGACGGCATCAGCTCCTCCGCCCCTCTGCCAGTGACCATGGCATCTGATGAGGTTGCAGCGACTGGGGAGATGCCAGCTGTGGCATTGGCCGCTCCCTCCCAGGCGGGGCCATCAAAGGCTCCACAGGCCAGAGAATGTCCGCCAAGGTCATCGAGGCCAACAGGACAGCACAGTGGGCAGGCTGTCTCAGATGCCAGTGCCAGCGAGGGGACAGCACCTAGACGTACCACCCGTAAGTGTAAATTTAAGGCAGTTTAGGCATACCATGGGTTTCTCGCTGGTGCTTTTATGTTGGCCCATAGTACTTTGTGGAAGTCCAGCACTTAGGTGTGATGTCCAACACCGTTTTTTTTTTGGTTTATGAGGTTACATTTGTTTTCTTAATAAATTTTGACATGTTGCCTGGCCACAGGGTGATTCCTTACTTCTGCAAGTGGACAGGAAGCCATGATGTTATGAGTGAGCTGTTTGACATTGAGCTTTATTGATAAGGCCCTTAATGTTACTATCCAGGCAGGTTTAGCACTCGGGTATCGAGTATGGAGCCTGCAGCCCTGGCGTGTGCTGAAGTTCCATCTGTGGTGTGCTAGCTGAAGGTTCTCTGGATTAAAGTCTCCCGGGTGTCCCTCCCTCTACGGAGATCAGCGTCTACCCCATCAGTGTTCTCCTGTGCGTGTTCATCCTCGGACCCACTGCTGGACTCATCGTGTGCTTCCGGAGCAACTGTGTCTACATCTTCCTCGTCCACTGTGTCGCTCCTTTCTAGTGCTAGATTGTGGAGAGCACAGCATGCAACGACTATCAATGATACACGATCTGGGGGCTACTGGAGTGTGCCCCCTGAGCGGTCCAGGCATCGGAAGCGCATCTTGAGAAGACTGATGGCTCTCTCCACCACAGTCCTTGTGGAGGCGTGGCTCCTATTGTACCACTGCTCAGTTTCTGTTCTTGGATGGCGAAGAGGTGTCATGAGCCACCTTCTGAGGGGATAGCCCATGTCACCCAGCAGCCATCCATCAAGCCGGACTGGAGCACTGAAGTGCCTCGGCACCTGGGAGTGTCTGAGGATGTAGGCATCGTGGGCGCTGTCTGGGTACCTTGCACAGACTTGCAGAATCTGCATCCTGTGATCACACACTATCTGCACGTTCATGGAGTGGAAGCCCTTCCTGTTGACGAAGGCATCAGGCTCACCTGCTGGCACCTTGATGGCCACATGTGTGCAGTCGATTACACTGTGGACGCAGGGGATCTGAGCAACTGCTGCGAAGCTTCTAGCTCGCTGTGTCTGGCTGGCATCGTCCCAGCCGTAGTGGATGAAAGTCAATGCACACCTGAACAGAGCATCTGTCACCTACTTGACACAGGTGTGGACAGCTGATTGGGAGACTCTGCAAAGACCACCTACTGAGCCCTGGAAAGAGCCAGAGGCATAGAAGTTGAGGGCAGCTGTGACCTTTATTGCCACTGGCTTGGGGTGCCCACCCACACAGTTTGCGAAGATCTCAGGGCCTATCATCTGACAAATGGAGACGGAGCCTCCTTCAGCACTGCACCTCAGACATATTGAGGTAGCTGCTTCACTGCCTGTAAACCTTGGCAGCAGGATAGTGGCATCTTCTTTGGTCCCTTTCGCTTTAGACTTCCTGTTGGCTCTGCACCCCTTGTGCCTGCACCTCTCCTCCCAAAGGTGGCTCCCTGGAGGCTGAATGTGGACTCCTGGCCTCCTCCCCCTTCTGGCCCTCCCTTCCTCCTCAGAGGAGGTGCCTGCAGTGGAGAGCACAACTCCCATTCCCAGGCTAAGGGAAGACTTCCTGAAAGCTGCAGGCCCCAAAAATGATCTTTACTGTAGAGCTCTGACCTGAAGGCTTTTACTCCTGTCCAAGCAGCTGGTATGAGTTTTGAAGCATTCCTGCTCACACAGGCAAGTATCAGTACTTTTCACACTTAAATACCTGACAGATAATATTCGTGACCCCACTCACCCCTCTTATCCTGCCCGTGGATGAGGTTTATACAAATGTCTCCTACCTGCCTGCCTGTTGCACCCGTGTGACCTCCTGAAGATCGCACGGGCCTTGAGAAATTGCACACAATTGCTGCCTCAAGGGCCTTAAGTACATGATTAATTAATGGCGTGCAACGGAGAACATCGTGCGCCCGCCCGCCTCAATATTGCGATGGCATTCGCCCGATGTCACTGAGCGTCATTTTACTTGTCGACGTGCAGGGCCCGCCCTTGCACGCCAACGGGAAAATTCTGGCCATAGTTTTACTACCATTTCACATCCTCCAGCTCTGAGGAAGATTACATGAACTGTTGAGAGTTTTATATTTCGTCCTACCAGGATAATCTTCTGATGAGATTTGATTTCGACATGGAAGATTTAATTATGTTATCGGTGTTTTCCAGGGACTTTTTCAGAATGTCTACCTTTGAACAGTTTAATCCAGATTTTTACCAATCAAATTATGATATTAATGACCAACAACAAACCATGTATGACTATGGAGGGAGCAGCGATCCAGATTCAAGTAGGTAAGACAATTTATATAGTTACCTAATTTTACATGTTTTGTTACTGCATTGATACAGGCCATTCAGCCCAACAGGTTCATGTCATTCTTTACATGCCACATGAGCCTCCACCCGCCCTTTTTCATCTAACCCATCACCTTCTATTCTTTTCTCCCACATTTGTTTACCTAGCTTCCCTTAAATGCAATTATGCTATTTGCTTCAAATAGGGGAGGGCAAACTAGGCAAGGGATTACTCTATGAATGGTAGGAAGCTGGAAAGTACTGAAGATCAGAGGGACCTTGGTGTGCATATCCAAGATCCCTGGAGGTAGCAGGGCAGGTAGATAAGGTGGTTAAGAGGGCATATGGGATACTTACCGTTATTAGGTGAGGCATGGAATAGAAGAGCATGGAGGTTATGCTGGAACTGTATAAAATGCTGATTAAGCCACAACTGGGGTACTGCATGCAGTTCTGATCAACACATTATAGGAAGGATGTGATTGCACTGGAGAGGGTGCAAAGGAAATTTACCAGGATGCTGCTTGGGCTGGAGGGTCTGAGCTATTAGGAAAGATTAAATAGGCTAGGGTTGTTTTCCTTGGAGCAGTGAAGGTTGAGAGGGGACCTGATAGAGGTATATAAGATGATGAGGGGCATAGATAGGGTCGATAGAAAAGCACTTTTTCCATTAGTAGAGGGGTCAATAACCAGGGGCATAGATTTAAGGTAAGAGGTAGCAGGCTAAGAGGGGAGTTGGAGAGAATTTTTTTCACCCAGAGGATGGTGGGAGTCTGGAACTCACTGCCTGAAAGGGTGGTTGAGTCAGAAACTCTTGTAACATTTAAGAAGCATTGAGATATTCACTTGCATTTCCATAGCCTCCAGGGCTATGGGCCAAGTGCTGGAAATTGGGATTATTGTAGTTAGATCTTTGTTGACCAGCGTGGACACAATGGGCTGAATGGCCTCCTCCTGTGCTGTAAATGTCTATAAGTCTGAGAGTATTCCTTGTGTTACTGTGTTCCGCATTCTAACTGCCCTCTGGGTAAAGAAGTTTCTTCTGAATACTGTATTGGATTTAGATCTCTATGGTTGCTACTTTTGGTCTCTTCCACTAATGGAAGCATCTTCTCTGTGTCTACCCTATCAAACCCTTTCATAACCTTAAAAACCTCAATCTATTATGCTGCTTGCCTCCTGAGGCAACATGTTTTGACATTGGTCACAAGTCCACTGCTTGGTACCTTACTAAAGGCCTTTTGAAAATCCATATAGATTACCTCAACTGTGTTACTGAATTTGAAGTTGTCCATCAAGAATAATAAATCAATGTTTATACATAGGCCTAGATTTTCACTGAGTCGGAATGACTCTGGGGCCCTTTAAAAATGGCGGCCGGGACCCATTTCCGGGATTTCCAACCCCATTCCCAGGGTTTCCAATTTTCAGGAGTGCTATTTAAGGGTCTGGGCTGGATTGAGCCGCAATCCAGTACCCTGCACTCCTGACCTAGCCAACTCCATTGTGGAGATAAGACATGTTCTAGTCCTCCACAATTTTCATGGAGTCAGGCCAGGTTTTAAACATGTCATGATTCACGGCACTGCAGAGGTCTCATGAACCATAGTCTGCATCAGGGAATTTCAAAAGATGTTCCTTATGCCCCCATGCCAAGGTATGGCCCCCCAAAAAAAACCCTGCGGCTTCTCATGCTCCCCCATGCAAGCTCGGGCACTTCCATGCCCATTCACCCACTATACACTATACTTATAGAACCAGTGAATCATATAGTGACAGTAGGATGTGTAAAAAAAGCTTGAAAAAAAAGTCATTCATGGATAACTTTGCACTTTCTTAAAAAAAACTCCTTTTTAACTACAGCCCAATAAAAGTTTCAATCATGCAGACTCTTTAACATTTCAATAGCTGAAATTGCAAACTGTTTGGGCGGGATTTTCTGCACCCGTCGCCGCTGGGATCTTCCGGTCCTGCCGCAAGTCAATGGATTTCTGGCTGGGGCACCACCTCACCCGCGGTGGGTCCCGCCCGCAACGGGGCTGGAAAATCCCGGCCTTTATCTTGTAAAAATAAACACTTGTGAAATAGACAGCATAGTTCAGAGAGTCAGAGCTGTCAATCAAGCTATGTTTTCCTGGCACTCAGGTGTTTCAACAGGCTAATGGATTTCTGGGCTCTCAGACAAGAATACATAATGAGGCTTGGCTGAGAGCCCAGCCATGATTAGAGTACTAAAATATCTGAGCCCAAGAAAAACATTGCTTGATTGACAGCTATCACTCTCTAATCTATGCTGCAAATTTAACAAAATTTATTGTTAAAGAGGTTGTTTGGGTAGGACATAGCTTGGCATGGGGGGCATGAAGGGCCATATGGGGTGGGTATGAGATTGCATGAATGGGGCATAGGGAGGGGGTGGGGTAGGGGCTAGAGGGCCTTTCTGTATTTATTTTAACTGGGATGAAGTCCCGGCTCTTCGAATAAGCAATTTACCTTATGCCACTCTGCCACCTTCTTTCTGTAGCCTTGTACAGTCTTCCTTTTCGGATAATAATCCAATTTCCTCTTGAAAGCTTCAATTGAACCTGCCTTCACCACACTCTCAGGCAGTGCAATCTATTAGTGCAATCATCAAAGATTGATTTTGAGTAGCACGAAGGAAGCTCAATATCGCTCAATTTAATTATTTAATATGTGTGCTAAAACATATGCTTCGGTATGAAATCAGCAGGCTATCTAATGGGGGGACACATACATTAATACAGAGTAGTATTTCTTAAACGCAGTTAGCATCTATCCTTAAAATGATATTTTACAAACTCGCCTCTACTCCCAGCTGCCCCTGTGGCTGCCTCTGAACATTTTCCTGCGTCAGTTGACCTGACTCCAGCACGTACCTGCCTTCTCCATAATGAAAATCCCATCCTTGTGGGCACTTTCTCCCAAGATGCTTGGAATTTTCCCATCTCCCTCTACCTGCCTGGAGATTGAAAATCTAGGCCATATTATCTAAAACTGCTTTCATGATGCTATTTTACTAAGAAACACAGAAAATTGTTTTGTCTCTGCAAAAGAAAGCAGGGCATCAAATGTTCAGAGCCATTATTAGTGAATCTGGTTATCGTGATTCTGGGCCATCTTTTTCTACAATAGAAGATTAACACGGCTGTATACCTTTTCCAGGCTTCCTTTCTGTCACAAATAATAGATCCATATTCCTATTGTAGAGAAACTCTCAAAATTGTTCCTGTGAACACAAATTACCACAAGCACTTCCTAGTTGTAAGCAACCTGTATATCCGAAGTCTCCTCATTCATGCAAAGGCTGGTTTTATCATGCCAGGACAGCATCTGGGTAACCTCATGTTACTGTTTAGCACCCTTCAATATGAAATGTCTGTTTTATTACATGCCTACTTGTTGGAAGTGCTTGTCATGCATAATAATGAGTTTGGCCTACCTGTGCAGAGCTCTCAATTCTATCCTCTTCTTGATATCCTTCCAGTAGTGCCAATGTTGGGGACAACAGTAACTCATATCAAATCCACTATACATGCCTGTTGTAACAGGAACTTTGTGACAGGGTAGTGGCTATTAACTTCATACAATCTACCCCTCCGCTCTGTTATTGTTAGCAACAGGCTTCCATAGCATTATTGATAAACTTTACTTACCCTGATTGGAAAACTGCATTATTGCAAGTTTCTTGTGTGTCATTTAAAGGATGAATGCTTATTGCATTTAAGAAATACTACTCTGCATTAATATATGTGCCTCCCTATTAGATAGCCTGCTGATTTCATGCTGAAGCATATGTTTTAGCACACATATTAAATAATTAAAATGAGCAATAATGAGCTTCCTTCGTGCTACTCAAAAACCAGCCTTTGATGAATGCACTAATAGATTGCACTGCCTGAGAGTGCGGTGGAGGTTCAATTGAGGCATTCAAGAGGGAATTGGATTATTATCTGAAAAGGAAGAATGTGCAGGGCTACGGGGAGAAGGATGAAGAGTGGCATAAGGCAAATTGCTCCTTCGAAGTGCTGGCGTAGAAATGACAGGCTGAATGGCCTCCTGTGCAGTAACAATTCTATGATTCTAGTTGTGGTTTCAGGATGCTTTGTCCATAAGCACTCTAATCATTTTAAATTTACTTTCTTCTAAAACAATGCAAATGTATGAGTGGGAGGAGCTTATGTTTTGTAATATCATTACAACTTTATTCCATATACATACCAAAAGTCATTATGTAGCAAGGCTTTTGGATGAACCGCAGATACAAAAGCAAAATACTGCAGATGCTGGAAATCTGAAATAAAAACAAAATGCTGGAAATACTCAGCAAGTCTGGCAGCATCTGTGGAGAGAGGAACAGTTAACTTTTCAGGTCTGTGATCTTTCATCAGTTCTACTTCGGTAATGAAAAATCACTGTCACTGTATGGGGCCCAGTTGTCAATACAACTGAACTGAGCAGAATTTGGGAGAATGGACTAAGACGTGGCAGAAATCAATTCAGTATTAGTAAGCGTGAAGTGTAATTCTCATTTTAAAAAACAAACAGCAGTAATTATATTCTTAACGGAAGTGGGCTAGATGTTGTGTAAGAGCAGAGAGATTTGGGATACAAGTTCACAGCAGCAACTCTATTAAAAAAAAAGCTAATGGAATTCTAGGTTTATCTCAGGAGGTTTAGAATGGGCCATAACTTCCGAGTTCCAGGGCATCATATTTGGTACCCCAAAAATGTGCTGGGGAAACCCTCTCGGCGGTTCACAGGTAGGGTTTACACGGCCTTTGCTCGGAAGTGCAAACTTCCCCGGGCAATTTCCATGCATTGGGAATCTTCCAAAAATTGCAATTTAAATTACAAACCTTGGATGGTTGTGACTGGGTTACACCATAGATACCCAGAGAAAGTTAGAAAGATTCAAACCACTTTGAGCTTCTGAACAACTATTGCACAGACTGCGCCCCTCCCCCCACCCCACCACCACTGCACACCCCAACTACACCGCCCCCCCACCTCCACAAGACCCCTCACACACCCATGAGACTACATCCCCCAACAGAAACTCCCCAACCCACGGGATTCACCCCCATCCCCGTAGGGACTCTTTCCCCCACCAGCACCCAACAACCCAGCCAGGCCTGACTCTTGCCCCCCACAGAGGTCTGAGCTGACTCCCCCACCCCAGAGGCTTGACCCAACCCAGCTCAACCCAACCCAAGCCCACCCCATCCCCGGTCTGACCCACCCAGCTCCCCACCCCTCTCAAGTGCGGCCCGGCCCAAACCAAACCTCCCCGAGACCCAACCTTGCCCCTGACCCGACCCGAACCCGCCCGACCCGACACAACACCCCGACCTGACCCCCTGTGACCCAACCTGACCCCGGCTAAAATGCACTCCCCCCCTCCACCCTCCAATATCCTACCCACTTACCTTATACACTTACCTTCTCCTTGGTCTTTTTTAAATACATTCATGGGATGTGGGTGTCACTGGCTACATCATCATTTATTGACTGTCCCTAATAGTACTTGAGAAGGTGGTGGTGAGCTGCCTTCTTGAACTACTACAGTCCATGTGGTGTAGGTAGACCCACAGTACTGTTAGGGAGGGAGTTCCAGGACTTTGACCCAATGACAGTGAAGTAACGCCGATATATTTTCAAGTCAGGATAAGTAAGTGGCTTGCAGAGGAACTTGTGGGTGGTGGTGTTCCCATGTATCTGCTGCACTTGTCCTTCTGGACGGTAGTGGTTGTGAGTTTGGAAGGAGCCTTGGTGAGTTCCTGTAGTGCATCTTGTATATGGTACACACTGCTGCTACTGTGTGTTAGTGGTGGAGGGAGTGAATGTTTATGGATGTGGTGATAATCAAGCAGGCTGCTTTGTCCTGGATGGTGTCTTGAGTATTGTTGGAGCTGCACTCATCCAGGCAAGTGGAGATTATTCCATCACACCCCTGACTTGTGCCTTGTCGGTGGTGGACAGGCTTTGGGGAGTCAGGAGGTGAGTGACACGATGCAGGATCCTTTGCCGCTAACCTGCTCTTGTAGCCAGGGTATTTATGTGACTAGTTCAGTTCAGTTTCTGGTCAATGGTAACCCCCAGGAGGTTGATAGTTCTGGATGGGCCCTGACAATACTTTGAGGGTAAACTAGCAAGTAATATAAAAACGGACAGTAAAAGCTTCTTTAAATATCTAAAATGGAAGAGAGAGACCAAAGTGAACATAGGCCCCTTACAGAATGAGGCTGGAGAAATAATAATGGGGAACCAGGAAATGGCAGAGGAGTTGAATAAATACTTTGCTTCAGTCTTCACAGTATTAGACACTAATTGCATTCCAAAAATACTAAATAATCAAGGGGCAAAAGGGGGCGAGGAAATAAATACAATAACTATCACTAGAGAAAAAGTACTAGGGAAACTAATAGGGCTAAAGGCTGATAAGTCTCCTGGACTGGATGGGTTGCATCCAAGGATAATAAAGGAAGTAGCTACAGAGATAATTGATTCATTGGTAGTAATCTTCCGAGAATCCTTAGATTCTGGAAAAGTCCCAGAGGATTGGAAAACTGCCAATGTAAGACCCATATTCAGAAAGGGAGGGGGACAATAAACTAATATAGTAAATATAGGCCAGTTAGCTTAACATCTGTCATTGGGAAAATATTAGAATCTATTATAAAGGATGTGATAGCAGAGCCTTTACAAATACATAGTATAATAAAGCAGAGTCAGCATGGCTTCATGAAGGGGAAACCATGCCTGACAAATTTATTAGAATTCTTTGAGGAGGTAAGAAGCAGGATAAATAAAGGTGAACCAGTAGATGAAATATATTTGGATAGCCAAAAGGGCATTCGATAAGATACCACATGTAAGGCTACTTAATAAGATAAGAGCCATGGTGTTGGGGGTAGTATATTAACATGGATAGAGGATTGGCTAACTAATAGAAGACAGAAAGTTGGGATAAAGGGGACATTTTCAGGATGGCAGCCTGTAGCTAGTGAAGTGCCACAGGGATCAGTGCTGGGGCCTCAATTATTTACAATATATATGAATAACTTAGATGAGGGAAGTGAATGCACTATCATCAGATTTGTGGATGATACAAAAATAGGTGGGAAGGCAAGTGGTGAGGATGAGACAAGGAGCCTACAGCTGGATACAGACAGATTAAGTGAGTGGGCTTAAATGTGGCAGATGGAATATAATGTGGGAAAATGTGAGATTATGCACTTTTGCAGGGAGAATAGAGGAGCTGAATATTATTTAAATGGAGAAAGACTGCAGGAGGCTGCAGCAAAGAGGGATGTGGGAGTCCTTGAGAATGAATCCCCGAATGCTAACATACAAGTTCAACGGGTAATTGGGAAGGCAAATGGAATGCTGGCCTTTATTTCAAAGGGAGTGGAATATAAAAGTAGGGAAGTCTTGTTAGAACTATATAAGGCACTAGTTAGACCACACCTAGAATACTGTGAACAGTTTTGGTCCCCTTATCTAAGGAAATATATACTGACATTGGAGGCAGTCCAGAGAAGGTTGACTAGGTTGATTCTGGGTATGGAGGGATTCTCTTATGAGGAGAGATTGAGTAGTTTGGGCCTGTACTCATTGGAGTTTAGAAGAATGAGAGGCGACCTTATTGAAACATTTAAAATTTTTAGGGGGCTTGAAAGGGTAGATGCTGAGAGGTTGTTTCCCCTTGTGGGAGAGTCTAGGACCAGAGGGCATAATCTCAGAGTAAGGGGTCACCCATTTAAAACAGAGGTAAGGAGTAATTTTTTCTCAGAGGGTTGTTAATCTGTGGAACTTTTTACTGCAGATGGCTGTAGAAGTTGGATCATTAAATATATTAAAGGCGGAGATAGACAAATTTTAAATCAGTAAGGCAATCAAGGGTTATGGGGAAAAGTCAGGAAAGTGTAGTTGAGGATTATCAGATCAGTCTTGAGCTCATTGAATGGCGGAGCAGACTCGATGGACCGAATGGCCTTCTTCTGCTCATACGTCTTATGGTCTTATGATCAATGACCTTCCTTCCATCATAAGATCAGAAGTGGGGATGTTCACTGATGATTGCATAATGTTCAGCACCATTCGTGACTCCTCATACTGAAGCAGTCTATGTCCAAATGCAGCAAGAATTTGACAATATCCAGGCTTGGGCTGACAAGTGGCAAGTAACATTCGCACCACACAAGTGCCAGGCAATGATCATCTCTAACAAGAGAGAATCTAACCATGATTCTGTGAGGGTGGCTATGTCAGGCTGTTGCTTGACTAGTCTGTGAGCCAACTCTCCCAATTCTGGCACTAGCCCCCAGATGTTAGTAAGGAGGACTTTGCAGGGTTGACAGGGCTGCATTTTACCATTGTTGCTTCTGGTACCTAGGCCGATGCTGGGTGGTTCATCTAGTTTCATTCCTTTTAAACTTTTTAGCAGTTTGATGCAACTGATTGCCTTGCTAGGCCATTTCAGGGGATATTTAAGGGTCAGCCCTATGCCTGTCAAGCACCTTTAAACTTCAGTGGATGTTTAGCTTAGCTGGTTTACGGCAGCTGGTGCTGTAAAAAGGCGGCCGTGGCCTCCTTCCCTTCGACTGAGCTGCCCTTCGACGTTAGGCCCTGGGGAAGTGCTGCATTGCTCGGATCTCACCCCGCCTGAGTCAGAAGGTCGGGCGAGACAGGATGGAAAAAAAATCAGGTAAAAAATTAGGAGCGAAGTGGCAATCCAAGCAAGTTCAGGCCCATTATGAAACCCAATAATCAGCCTATATAAAACTTAATGAGAGTTCAGTCAGAGTTCTGGAGCAAAAAGATTTGAGTGTCTAAGTACACAAATCACTCAAAACTGGTGCATCCATACAAAAATTGATCACTGCTGTTTCTCTTGCACCTCTCTCAAATGCCCCATTCCCTACTCCTTCTCCTCTTTTCCTTCATCTCTCCACCCCTCCTCTTTTCTTCTCCCCCTTGTCACGTTTCCCTATGCAGTTTGTCTCTTTTCACCTTCCCTTCCTTGATCCAGTTATCTCCTCTGCTCTGCAGCTAATGGACTTGATTAGGGTTGCCAACCCTCCAGGATTGGCCTGGAGTCTCCAGGAATTGAAGATCAATCAATCTCCAGGATACTGCTGTGTGCAACCCTGGTGAAAAAATTAGGACATTAAAATGATTGATTTTTTTGTCATTTTCTCTGGACATTTCTCTTTACCAGATATAAAAATGGGCAAAAAAGACTGTTTAGCTGACAGTCAAGCATCACCCAATTGGTTAGTGAATCTTTTTGCTTCCCAATTTTAGTAGGAAGGAATAAATCCCATCTGCTACAAGGATGGATGTGTTGGCTGACTAATGGATGGAGCATGGGACAAGTCATGTGATGAAACCTCCAGGAATACATTTAATCATAGTTGGCAACACCATTCAATACTGAACTTGGTCTTAATTCAGAGTGCAACACCCCAGAAGATTAGCCAACTAGCTCAGCAGTTTTATACTCTAATGGAAGCCAGGACTCTCAGCCAAGAATACATAATGAGGCTTAGCTGAGAGCACAGAAATCCATTAGCTTGTTGAAATGCCTGAGCCCCAAGGAAAACATTGCTTGATTAACACTTTTAGCTCTTTGATCTAGGCTGCCAATTTCACAATGTTTATTTATACATGACAAAAAGCTTTCAAGTGCTTTCTGCTATTGATAATTCAAAGGGTCTGGACGATTGACAATTTTATTAGGTTGTAAAATGAGTTTTTTTTAGAAAGTGGAAAGTTATCAATGAATGACAGTTTTTAAGCTTTTCCTACACATCTTCCTGTCATGATAGAGTTCATTGCTCCTATACAGTGTATAGTGGGTGAATGGGCATGCAAGTGCCATAGCTTGACATTGAGGGGCCATAGGCATTGTTTGGGAGGCATAGCTTGGCATGGAGACATGGAGGGCCAAAGGGGTTTTATGGGGTACATAGCTTGGCATGGGGTCATGAGGGGCCATAGCAGGTGGGTGGGGGCATAGATTGGCATGGGAAATGAGGGGCCATATGTGGTGGGTGGGGAGGCATGAGGTGGCATAGATGGAGCATGGGGAGTGTGCAGGGTGTGAGGGCTGAAGTGGCTTTTTGCTTTTATTTAAACTGGGACAAAGTCCCACACCGCCAAGGCAGGCTTTTATACATCCTAACTCGACATCCGGTTGCCCCTGTGGCTATCTCTGAATGTTTTCCCAGACTGCACCCACCCACCCCCTTCCCCTGAATGGAAACCTCGTCCTTGCTGGCACTTTATCCCAAGGTGGGCAGGCCGAGCCAGGAATTTTTCCCAACTCCTGCTACCTACCTTGAGGACAAAAATTCAGCCCATTGTTTTTTCTTTGACACAGTTGACTATTTCCTTCTATTCATGTTTAAATGAATTGTTACAGGTTTTAATATTTTCACCTTAATGAACACTGGTTCTTCTATGTGTATGTCTTTCAGTGAATTTGAGGATGGTCATCCAAGGCCCAAAATATTTGTTCCTTCGGAAATGACACAATCTTCACAGCTCTACGCAGGACATATCTTTCAACCCCAGGAGATGTACACTCCCTTTAGCCCATCTTCCGAAATATATGGTGACACCGATGATGAAGCATCACTTTTAGAAGGTAATAATTTAAAATGCTAACTCCCAGGATTGGAACATTGCAATCTACACAACAAATGCAGAGTTACCGTTGTATTTCTCCATACAGTGAGTTACTGATTTTAGACATGCTGTTGTACTGAGATGCTAAAAGTGGACACTTTGTCCAAAGGGAGGGATGGTCAGACAAAAAGTCATAATTAGTCCCACTATTAGTGGCTGGTCATACAAATAGTCTTGGTGCAAATATGTGAGATAGAAACATAGAAACATGGAAAATAGAAGCAGGAGTAGGTCATTCAGTCCCTTAAGCCTGCTCTGCCATTCAGTATGATCATGGCTGATCCCCTATCTCAATGCCATACTTCCTCTCTCTCCCTATAACTCTTGATGCCTTTAGAGTCCAGACATCTATTAATTCCTTCTTAAATATATTCAGTGACTTGGCCTCCACAGCCCTCTGTGGTAGAGAATTCCACAGGTTCACCAACCTCTGAGTGAAGAAGTTGCTCTTCATCTCAGTCCTAAATGGCCTACTCCGTATCCTGACTTTGTGACCCCTTGTTCTAGAACCCCAGCCAGAGGAAATATCATCCCTGCATCCAGTATATCCATCCCTATCAGAATTTTATATGTTTCAATGAGGTCCCCTCTCATTCTTCTGAACTCCAGTGAATACAAGCCCAGTCGGCTTTATCTCTCCTCATACGACAGTCCTGCCAACCCAGGAATCAGTCTGGTGAGCCTTTGCTGCACTCCATCTATGGCAAGTATATCATTTCTTAGGTAAGGAGACAATACTCCAGATCTGGTCTCACCAAGGCCCTGTACAGCTGCAGCAAGACATCCTTGCTCCTGTACTCAAGTCCTCTCGCAATGAAGGCCAACATACCATTTGCCTTCTTAACTGCTTGCTGCACCTGCATGCTTGCTTTCAGTGATTGGTGTACAAGGACATCCAGGTCCCTTTGCACATCAACATTTCCCAGTCGATCACCATTTAAATAATACTCTGCTGTGTGGCAGTGGTGCCCTTCTTGGCCTGTGGGACTGGAGCTGCTGGTCACAGGATGAGGGGATTCGGATGGGCTGGACACTCCCAGAATCATCTGGAATGATGGCCCCAGGGGGCACACCTGCTGATCCTCCTCCCTATGGGTGCCCAAGGGCCCCTGGCTGACTTCTTGAGGAGAAGGGGTAGCTGGAGTGAGATCGAGCTGCCCAGCACCCCTCTCGTGTGCACACTGTTGGAGGCCAACTATGGCATTGACAATAGAGTTCAGCCCGCGCAGCAATGCAGGAGCAACATCCTGGACCAAGGCCTGCATGGCAGCCGCCATCCTACCTGTGTTGACCTCGGTGCATTGACATGCCGGTGCTATCACCTCAGACTGAAGGCGGATAGACTCCTCGATCGTGCCTTGCAATCTGAGTGCAGCGGACATCCCTTCCTGATGTTCCCGAGCTTGCCTTTGCAGCTCCAGCAACCGTGACATGACAGAGTCTTGAGGCTCATTAACTAACTTAGACTCAGCAACATTCTGGCCTCCAGCAGTCCTCCGAGTGCCGGGGACCTGGGAAGTCCCTGCCGCCACCTGCTGTGGATCAGAAAGTGCGATATGCTCATTAAATTATGGTCCCGAGTCTACTCTAATGCTAGGTCCCACCGAGGTGTGTGTCTCTGCACTGGTGGAGGGTGTGGGTGAGTGCCGTGATGGGACTTCAGGGAGGGTTTCAGCAGATTCCTCTTCTGAGCTTCTGTTGGGGCTTGATTGGAGGTTCCGGGTCATGGGCTCTCTTGGCAGTTTCCCAGGTGTGCCTGCGAAAGCAGGAGAGATAACAACTAGTTCATGGCAGTGGCCTGTGAAACAGGACACATCACTCCCAGCATGGTTGTCTGATGGATGTTGCCCTGCTGGATCCTCACTTGGTAGAGCAGCGCCGACCTCACCGTCAGCACAGGAACCATCCAGGTCCTCACCGGCCATCTGGATGGCTCTGTTTTCAAAGTCTGTGAGGACCTTGATTTTAAGCATTCCCTCACCAGTCTGCAACCTCTCCCTCTTGTTGTGTGATTGTTCTGCATGGATAGAGATGGAGAGAGTGTAAACAGGATGTCTGCCAAGTGATATGATAAGTTTGCCTGGCATGTGTGGGTGGTGAGTAAGAAAGTAAATGGTGATGCCCCTTGAACTAGTAGTGAGTGAGGGCCCTGTGGATGTGTGGTGGGTTTGTGAGTGTGTGAGGTGAGAGTGTTGAGAAGAGTGGCTTACCCTGGCAAAGCAGAGGAGGTCATTCATCCTCTGCATTGGGTGGCTGTCCTCTTTTGCAGGGTGTGGCACTGACCACCTGTAATAAACTTGGAGTGCAGGATGGGTTTCTTGTAAGAAACAGTAAACTTTATTTACAAACTCCAGATGAGCCTATATGTTTGTTTCAAAGCCAAGGCTAAAAAGCTCCACCCCTAAGATTCCCCTTGCTTCTGGCTGATTTGTCTGTATTGTCACATGATCCCCATAACGGTAAGAAATGGTTTAGCTTACAATTATTGTATTCCTCCCCCTTTAATTTTGATTTACCCACTTACTTCCAAAAACATCTTAACCCATACTATATACAATCATATACAATTCGTGCTATTATAAGTTTAGCCTTTGAGGAGGCTTTCAGAACTGGGTAGAATGACGCAACTGGAGGTTCTTCCATTGGATCGACTTGAACAGGAACTGCGGCTTCAGGGACATCCCTAAGCAATGGCAGTTCAGAATTATTTACTTCAACAGAGAGATCTGGTATGTCTATTCTTTGTCGATCTGACACCTCAGGGGTTGAAGTTTTGACTTCGATGTCAGGTGGATTAACTGGTTGTTGGAGGCTTCTTGACTTCTGAGATGATCCATGTGTTTTCTAAGAATCCTGTTTTCCACTTCAACTTGATAAGATAAAGATCCTATTTCAGAGAAGATTGTATCAGGGGCCCATCTTGGTACAGTTGCAAAATTTCGTACAAAAGCTGTCTCTCCCATAGTAAACTCTCGATTTTTACTGTGAATATCATGATTCGCTTTCTGACTACCCTGGTTTCCTATACGTAGTCTAACTCAGGGTTGACCAGGCCACTTCCACGGATGCAGTGGGCTGAAATGGGCAACTTCTGCTGTTGCTGGCACTGGAGACAGTTTTTCACAATTTTTTCAATATCACTGTCTATACCTGGCCACCAGATATAACTTTGTCCGAGCATCTTCATTTTCGAAATACCAGGATGCACCCTATGGGGTTCTTCCAATAATGGTTCTCTTCCTTGCACAAGGATAACTACTCTTGCTCCCCATAACAAGATACCATCTTGACAACTCAGTTCAGATCTACATACAAAGGATGGTTCTAATTCTTCAGGAACTTGTGCATTTGACCATCCTTGTAACACTTGTTCACAGACTCCTGCTAAAATTGGATCCCGATTTGTCCAATTCTTTATCTGTCTTGCGTAGACTGATGAGGAGCCCAGGAAATTCAAAGCCAGTACTACCTCTTGTGATACTGGAATATGTATAATGCTATCGGGCAAAGGAAGGTGACTGAAGGTGTCTGCATTTGCTATATGCATACCCAGACAGTGCATAAAAGTGTACTCGTATGCCGACAAAATTAAAGCCCAACTTTGAATTCTAGCAAAGGCTATCAGTGGGATTGCCTTAACTTCACTAAACAAACCCAACAGTGATTTGTGATCTGACACTATGGTGAAGTATCGACCATGCAAATCTTTCTGGAACTTCTTTACTCCAAATATGAGAGATAAGTCCTCTTTTTCAATTTGTGAATAATGTTTCTCAGCTGCAGAAATGGTTCTGGATACATATCCAACCGGTCTTTCAGATCCATCCTCTATCTTGTGTGATAATACTGCTCTCACTCTGTAGGGAGATACATCACAAGTGAGTATCAATTCCTTAGATGGGTCATAGTGCCCTAGCAGACATGACAAATGTAAAAGTTTCTTGACTTTTGTGAAAGCTTCCTCTTGCTGTGCCTTTCAGGGCCATCTGTGGCTCTTCTTCAATAATAAGTGTAAAGGGGCTAACATTGTAGACCGATTAGGCAAGAATCGACTGAAGTAGTTTACCATGCCCAAAAAAGCCTTGAGTTCTGTGATGTCAGAAGGAGAGGGCACTTCCTTGATTGCTGTGACTTTCTCCTCTAATGGATACAACCCTTGAGCATCTACTCGATGACCCAGATATGTAACTCCCTTTGCTTGGAAGGTGCGCTTTTTTTTTAAACAAATGGCAGTCTCTAAAAATCTCTTCAGAACTTCTTTCAGGTTGCCACATGCTCGGCTTCTGGGGACCCTGTCAAGGTACATTACAACTCGGGAAGTCCTTTTTCAAGCTTTCTATGGTTCTTTGGAAAATTGCATAGGCAGATGACGCACCGAAGGGTAGGCATGTCTATTGGTATAGGCCTTTGTGCACAATTATGGTGACATAGCTTCTTGATGGTTTGTCCAGCTCTAGCTGTTGATGCGCATGACTCATGTCCAGTTTGGTGCAGGATTTTCCTCCTGCAAGTTTAGCATACAGATCTTCAATCTTTGGGATTGTGTATTTGTCTAATTTCACAGCCTTGTTTACCGTTAATTCATAATCTCCACAGATGTGAATGATTTGGTTCGGTTTCAGCACAGGGATTATGGGTGCTGCCAATTCTGAAAATTGGACCAGCTGGATTATTCCTAACTTCTCCAAACAACACAGTCCCGCATCTCCCTTTTCTTTTGGAGCATAAGGCACAGGTCTTGCCTTAAAAAAAAAATGGGGTGTTGCTTCAGAGTCCACCAATATTTTAGCTTGTAGACCTTTGATTTTCCCCAACTCATCTCGGAATACTCTGTCATACTTTTTCAGCACCTCAGGAATTCCTCCTGTCCTGACCTGAAAAATTTCTGACCAGTTTAGTTTGATTTCTTTCAACAATCATGGCCCAGAAGGCTAGCTCCTTCTCCTGATACAACAGTGATTGGCAGCTGAGCTGTCTGTTGCCTGTATGATACAGGTATGATCAAGGATTCAAAGAAGGGGATAAACCAACCATGGTTAACCAAGGGAGTTAAGGACAGTATTAAATTGAAAGAAAAAAACATACAATCTGGCAAAGATTAGTGGTAAACCAGAGGATTGGGAAAGCTTTAAAAATCAACAAAAGAAAACCAAAAAATAAAGAGGGAGAAAATAAACTTTGAGGGTAAACTAGCAAGTGATATCAAAATAGACAGTATGAGCTTCTTTAAATATATAAAAAAGAAGAGAGAGGCCAAAGTGAACATAGGCCCCTCAGAGAATGAAGCTGGGAAATAATAATGGGGAACCAGGAAATGGCAGAGGAGTTGAATAAATACTTTGCTTCAGTCTTCAAGGTAGAAAATACTTATAGCATTCCAAAAATACTAAATAACAAGGGGCAAAAGATAGAGAGGAAATAAATAGAATAACAATCACTAGAGGAAAAGTACTAGAGAAACTAATGGGGCTAAGGGCCCATAAGTCCCCTGGACCTGATGGGTTGCATCCTAGGATATTAAAGAAAGTAGCTACAGAGATAGTGGATGCACTGGTAGTAATCTTCCAAGGATCCTTAGATTCTGGAAAAATCCCAGAGAATTGGAGAATGGCTGATGTAACAACCTCATTCAAAAAGGGAGGGGGACAATAAACAGGTAACTATAGGCCAGATAGCTTAACATCTGTCATTGGGAAAATCTTAGAGCCTATTATGAAGGGTGTAAAGCAGAGCATTTAGAAATACATAATCTAATCAAGCAGAGTCAGCATGGCTTCATGAAAGGGAAATCATGCCTAACAAATTTATTAGAATTCTTTGAGGAGGTAACAAGCGGAATAGATAAAGGGGAACCAGTAGATGTAATATATTTGGATTTCCAAAAGGTGCTTGATATGGTACCATACATAAAGCTACTCCATCAGATAAGAGTCTATGGTGTTGGAGGTAGTATATTAGCATGGATAGAGGATTGGCTAACTAATAGAAGACAGAGTGTTGGGATAAGGGGCGTATTTTCGGGATGGCAACCTGTAACTAATGGAATGCCACAGGGATCAGTGCTGGGGCCTCAGTTATTTACAACATATATGAATGACTTAGATGAGGGAAGTTTGGGGATGACACATAAATAGGTTGGAAGGCAAGTGGTGAGGATGACACAAGGAGTCTACAGAGGGATATAGACAGGTTAAGTGAGTGGGCAAAAACTTGGCAGATGGAATATAATGTGGAAAAATGTGAGGTTATGCACTTTGGCAGGAAGAATAGAGGAGCTGAATATTATTTAAACGGAGAAAGACTGCAGAAGGCTGCAACACAAAGGGATTTGGGAGTCCTTGTGCATGAATCCCAAAAAGCTAACATACAAGTTCAACAGTAATAGGGAAGGCAAATGGAATGTTGGCCTTTATTTCAAAGGGAATGGAATATAAAAATAGGGAAGTCTTGCTAAAACTATAGAAGGCACTAGTTAGACCACACCTAGAATACTGTGTCCCCTTATCTAACGAAAGAAATACTGGCATTGGAGGCAGTCCAGAGAAGGTTCACTAGGCTGATCCCGGGTATGGAGGGATTTTCCTATAAGGAGAGGTTGAGTAGGTTGGGCCTGTAATCATTGGAGTTTAGAAGAGTGAGAGGCGACCTTATTGAAGCCTATAAGATTCTTAGGGGGCTTGACGGGGTAGATGCTGAGAGGTTGTTTCCCCTTGTGGGAGAGTCTAGGACCAGAGGGCATAATCTCAGTAAGGGGGTGCCCATTTAAAACAGAGGTGAGGAGGAATTTCTTCTCTCAGAGGGTAGTCAACCTGTGGAACTTTTTACCATAGAGGGCTGTAGAGGATGGGTTGCTAAGTCTCTTCAAGGCTGAGATAGACAGATTTTTAATTAGTAAGGGAATCACAGGTTATGGGGATAAGGTGGGAAAGTGGAATTGAGGATTATCAGATCAGCCATGATCTCACTGAATGACGGAGCAGACTCGATGGGCCAAATGACCTACTTCTGCTTCTACATCGTATGGTCTTATGGTCTAGGTACAGAGGCGATGCCTTTCACCTGTATTGTATATGTTTTTACCTGAGCAGCAGTTTTGTCCAAACTCAATGGTTGGGTTAAAAACAAAAAACTGCGGATGCTGGAAATCCAAAACAAAAACAGAAATACCTGGAAAAACTCAGCAGGTCTGGCAGCATCGGCGGAGAAGAGCAAAGTTGACATTTCGAGTCCTCATGACCCTTCAACAGAACTAAGTAAAAATAAGAAAGGGGTGAAATATAAGCTGGTTTAAGGGTTGGTGGGGGTGGGGGGGGGGGAGGGGAGAAGGGGGGGGTGTTGTTGGGACAAGCAGGCAGTGATAGGAGGAGATAACCAAAAGATGTCACAGACAAAAGAACAAAGAGGTGTTGAAGGTGGTGATATCATCTAAAAGAATGTGCTAATTAAGAGTGGAGAGCAGGACAAGCAAGGTAACTCTAGTGGGGGTGGGGTGAAATAAACGATGGGTGGAATACATTTAAAAATAATGGAAATAGGTGGGAAAAGAAAAATCTATATAAATTATTGGAAAAAACAAAAAGGAGGGGGAAGAAATGGAAAGGGGGTGGGGATGGAGGAGGGAGTTCAAGATCTAAAATTGTTGAACTCAATATTCAGTCCCAAAGGCTGTAAAGTGCCTAGCCGGAAGATGAGGTGCTGTTCCTCCAGTTTGCGTTGAGCTTCACTGGAACAATGCAGCAAGCCAAGCCAATAGTTGGGTACCTTCCCTGAGGTATTTAAAGGTGTGTTCTCCTACTACTGTGGTCGATGCACCTTTGTCAACCTCCAGGAGCAGGGGCTTTCTATTTACTTGAAGTGTAACAGTGATTTCAGTTTTCCTGGCCTTCAGATGGTGTAGGGAATAAACGTCAGCCTCAGTAACTTCTGACTCTTCTATATTGTGCACTTCATTTAACTTGTCCTGATGTCTGAATGGCTGTCTTGATCTAGTCCTGCACTGTTTAACAAGATGCCCTTTTTTATGGCAGTTTTATGCCTCTTTAAATTTACAGACTTCGGGTGCATGATTTCCCCACAATGGTAACATTTTAACTTCTGGGTTCTGCTGATCTGCTTCCAGCATTTCTTTATGTTTTTCTAGTGGTCAGGACCATGTCCCACTTCGCGGTAACCTCCCTGATCTTCGCACCACGCCTGATGGCCGTTTTGCACCCTAGATGCAAAACGGCGCCATGTTACAAACTCTGCAAAGCCTGCGAGTCCCTCTCAGCACTCTCCATTGCTAGCGCTATCTCCATGTCGTGCTTCAGGTCAATCTCAACTTTTGCAAGCAAACAGTGCTGAATGGCGTCGTCGTTTATGCTGCAAACCAAACGATCTCGCAACATATCGTTTAAAGCATCACCGAAGTCACAGTGCTCCGTTAACTGCTTTAACTTCATGATTGACTCACCGGGGGCCCTTACTCGAGAGCTAATCTTGAATCTTTGCATGATCATTGAGGGTTTAGGCTGAAAATGTCCACTAGCTCAGTAAAGGATCTGGAATTTGGTGCATTCAGAGCTGTCGAGCTATGGATTAGGTTATAGGTTTTGCTCCCACAAACACTTAGGAGAATTGCCTTCTGTTTCCCCTCCACCGTATTTTGTTAGCTACAAAGTAGAAACCTAATTGCTCAATTTTGATTCCAGTCCTTGATGGATGAGTCATATGGGTCAATTCTGAAAGGCAGTGCTGGTGAGTACACTTCTTTTCTTTCTTCCTTTAAAAAAAATTGAAATACTCACAGTCACATTGCAAGGTGCTGTGTCAGTGCTATTTATCCCAATTGTAATAAACTTGGAGTGCAGGATGGGTTTCTTGTGAGAGACAGTAAACATTATTTACAGACTCCAGATGAGGCTACATGCTTTTTCCTAAGCTACGAGTAAAAAACCCCACCCCTAAGATTTCCCTCACTTAGGGCTGATTTGTCTGTACTGTCACATGATCCCCATAACAGTAAGAAATGGTTTAACTTATAATTACTACACGACTGCTGCCACTGCCTCCCAAGCCAGATTATTGATATTGTTGCCCATCCTGCAGCCAGAGCGGGAGTAGAGGACATCATGGCGGGCCTCCATTGTATCAAAAAGGTGCTCAAGGGACACGCCAGTGAACCTGAGAGCTGCAGTCTTTTTGCCTTTCGGGGCCATGTCTCCCATGCAGCAGTCATGGGCTGGAAGCACTAAGATGTGTGCGTGCAGCTGTACTTTAAATATGGCGCTTGGCAGATAAAGCGGCGTGGTGATGGCATGGCAGGTGAATGAGAGCCTGCCCGACATGGAAACAGCATGTTTCCCAGGAATGCATAATTAGAGAAAATTCTGAAGGAGAGAATCTATCTCCACTTGGAGAGACAAGGTTTGATCAGGGATGGTCAGCATGGCTTTGTCAGAAGGACAGGGATTATGGGTGCTGCCAATTCTTTGTCAGAAGGAAGTCATGCCTAACAAATTTGATTGAATTTTTTGAGGAGGTGACCAGGTATGTAGATGAGGGTAGTGTAGTTGGTGTAGTTTATATGGATTTCAGCAAAGCCTTTGACAAGGCCCCACATGGGAGACTTATAAAGAAGGCGAATGCACATGGGATACAGGGTAATTTGATAAGGTGGATTCAAAATTGTCTTAGCTGTAGGAGACAGAGGGTGATGACAGAAGGATGCTTTAGTGACTGGAAGCCAGTGTCCAGTGGCGTACCACAGGGGTCTGTGCTGGATCCCCTATTATTTGTCATTTATATAAATGACATATATGACTATGTGGGGGGTAGGATTGCGGATGACGCAAAGTTTGGCCGGGTGGTTAATAGTGAGGTTGAATGTCTTGGGCTACAGGAAGATATAGACGGGATGGTCAAATGGGCAGATAAGTGACAGGTGGAATTTAACCCTGAAAACTGTGAGGTAATACACTTTAGAAGGAGTAATTTGACAAGGAAGTATTTAATGAACGGCATGACACTAGGAAGTCCTGAGGGACAAAGGGACCTTGGTGTGTGTGTCCATAGATCTCTGAAGGCGGAGGGGCATGTTAGTGGGGTGGTGAAAAAGGCATATGGGACTCTTGCCTTTATCAATCAAGGCATAGATTACAAAAGTAGGGAGGTCTTGTTGGAGTTGTATAGAACCTTGGTGAGGCCACAGCTGGAGTACTGCGTGCAGTTCTGGTCGCCACATTATAGGAAGGATGTGATTGCACTGGAGGGGGTGCAGAGGAGATTCACCAGGATGTTGCCTGGGATGAAGCATTTCAGTTATGAAGAGAGGTTGGATAGACTTGGGTAGTTTTCATTAGAGCAGAGAAGACTGAGGGGCGACCTTATTGAGGTGTACAAGATTATGAGGGGCATGGACAGGGTGTATAGGGAGCAGCTGTTCCCCTTAGTTGAAGGGTCAGTAACAAGGGGGCACAAGTTCAAGGTGAGGGGCAGGAGGTTTAAGGGGGATGTGAGAAAAAACTTTTTTACCCAGAGGGTGGTGACGGTCTGGAATGCACTGCCTGGGAGGGTGGTAGATGCTGGTTGCCTCACATCCTTTAAAAAGTACCTGGATGAGCACTTGGCACATCATAACATTCAAAGCTATGGGCCAAGTGCTGGTAAATGGGATTAGGTAGGTAGGGCAGGTGTTTCTCACGTGTCGGTGCAGACTCGATGGGCCGAAGGGCCTCTTCTGCACTGTCTGATTCCGTGATTCTGTGATAATACGGCGGGTTTGGGACAATACGGTGTGGGAAGCTGCCAGCCGGCGGGTAAAACGTTATTTTACTCGTCTGCTACCGCACTTAGTGCAGATCTGGGACAATTCCACCCTTAAACTTTGAACCAACATGTGGTTTTATTTAAATAGCACAGGTGATTTTTTAAAATTCATTCATGGGATGTGGGTGTCACTGCTAGGCCAGCATTTATTGCCCATCCCTAATTGCCCTTGAGAAGGTGATGGTGAGCTGCCTTCTTGAACCACTGCAGTCGATGTGGTGTAGGTACACCCACAGTGCTGTTAGGAAGGGAGTTCCAGGATTTTGACCTAGCGACAGTGAAGGAACATCGATTATAGTTCCAAGTCAGGATGGTGAGTGGCTTGGAGGGGAACTTCCAGGTGGTGGTGCTCCCATGTGTCTGCTGCCCTGGTCCTTCTAGATGGCAGCAGCTGTGGGTTTGGAAGGTGCTGCCTAAGGAGCCTTGGTGAGTGTCTGCAGTGCATCTTGTAGATGATACACACTACTGCCAATGTGTGTCGGTGGTGGAGGGAGTGAACGTTTGTGGATGCAGTGCCAACCAAGCAGGTTGTTTTGTCCTTGAGTGGTGTCGAGCTTCTTGTCGGAGCTGCACTCATCCAGGCAAGTGGGGAATATTCCTTCACATTCCTGACTTGTACCTTGTAGATGGTGGACAGGCTTTGGGGAGTCAGGAGGTGAGTAACTCGTCGCAGAATTCCTAGCCTCTGACCTGCTCTTGTAGCCACAGTATTTATGTGGCTACAAGTGAATGAAGAATGTATGGGTGAAATAGCAAAGCAAGCAACATACATGCTACCAGCCTCCGCATTACATAAAATAATGATGATGCCACTCACTTCTTCTTTACTGTTAAGCTCTGATTTTAACTGAGGTCATGAATTGGAAGTGCTGAAGTGGGTGATAATTCATCTGTGCCTCCCCACCCCACCCCACCCAAAGCATCAGTGGTGGGAGATTTTACCTCTCAGGCCCCAATGGCATGCCCCACTACTGACTCCTGCCCAAAGTCAGTGAGAATGACATCATCACCAGTGGACATGAATCAAAAAATCAAGAATGGTGTCAGGCCACGGCCTGAATTTCATGCTGATCTCTGGCTCAGGTATTGAGAAAATCTACGATTGGAGTCAGGATGAGGAGGGTGGGCCCAAGCATTCCTTGTGGGATCACAAGATGTTCCTGTGGCAGGATCCTGCCTGGCATCAGCTTTCAACTCAATGGCCCTTAGCCCGCAGTGAAAATGTTGTGCATGTTGCAATGACATCATGCAAAGTGACTTCACCATTTAAATTAGGCCATTCTGGCCTAACTTCTTTGCTGTGCCTGAATGCAGACGTGTGAAGGTGGGATGGGACTATGATACAGTGCCAGAGGATGGGAAGAGAAAATTTTGTGGAGGTTTTTAGAATTATAAAGATTTTTTGCAAAGCGAACAGGAAACTACTGCATCAGTTGTATCAGTCTAAATTGTATATGAGCAAACTGGTGCAGGGGTTGAACAACAACAACAACTTGCATTTATTTAGCACCTTTAACACAGTAAAATGCCCTAAGGCAGTTCACATGAGCATTATCAAACTAAATTTGATCACAAACCACATGAGAAGATTATAGCACTCGTGACCAAACGCTTGGCCAAAAGAATAGGTTTTAAGGAGTGTTTTAGAAAAGGAGAAAGAGGTAGAGAGGTTGAGAGGTTAAGGGATGGAATTCCAGAACTTAGACATCTGAAGGAGTCGTCATTAATAGTGAAATGATGAAAATTACAGTCTTCCAGCTCAGAGGTGGAAATGCTATCAAATTAGCCAAACTAGCCATGAAATTATCATATTTACTCATGGATCCATCAAGAAGAAAATATGCAGGAGCTTTTTTCAGTGAAAGGGTGAAAACAGGCACTGAATGTGTGCTGTACTAATAAGAAATGCTTGTTTGAAAGTCTGGGTTTAGTGTGTAATTCATGATTTCAATATATTTGAAGGCACTAAAATGGGCATCCATACATTTAGCACTCCAGCACTGTCTAGGAACAAATTTTGGTGAAACAGTATATGTCGACTCCATGCAGCCACTTCCATTGAAATTATGGAGCGTGTTAGTTGGCAGTCAAATGAACATTTGAGGATAGCCCAGAGACAGAGAGAGAGCATACAATTTCTTGAATACAGCACTAGAGGTTCCAATGGAGGAGATCCTGAGGAGGAGGGATGTCCTCTACCAGCATGGGGGAAGGAGGCCACAGAAACAATGAATGAAGCACATTGAGAGGGATTGCCCAGGAGGTGACAACCATGAGACCTGTCTCAAGGACATGGCTCTAGTGCTGCAGGAAATATAACACCTTGACACAACTAATCAAGGTAAGATCCTATCTCACAAACACATCACTCCGTAATTGCACCACCATCACCAGCATCACAACCTCAACATACTTCATCCACCATCTAACTATACACCAACATTCACTCAATATTCACACCCCACAATATTGCATTTTCACAGCCACTACTCACACTTCAGATACAGCTCACAGCTCTTCAATCACGGGGAGGCATCACACATGCACTTAAACACGTCTGTCAATCCATTCATTCACAATCGCCACTTCCAGGATAAGATAGCACGTAACAGACATCAGCAGGATTTTTTTTGTTTATTCTTTCGGGTGGTGTGGTCATCACTGGCTGGGCCAGCATTTATTGCCCATCCTTAGTTACCCTTGAGAAGGTGGTGGTGAGCTGTCTTCTTGAACCGCTGCAGGTCATGTGGTGTAGGTACACCCGCAGAAGGGAGTTCCAGGATTTTGACCCAGCAATGGTGAAGAAACGGCGATATATTTCTAAGTCAGGATGACGTGTGGCTCAGAGGGGAACTTCCAGGTGGTGGTCTTCCCATGTATCAGCTGCCCTTGTCCTTTGGGGTGGTAGAGGTCATGGGTTTTTAAGGTGCAGAGGAAGGAGCCTTGGTGAGTTGCTGCAGTGCACATTATAGAAAGTACACACAGCTGCCACTGTGCGTCAGTGGTCGGGGGAGTGAATGTTTCAGGTGGTGGATGGGGTGCCAATCATGTAGGCTGCTTTGTCCTGGATGGCGTCAAGCTTCTTGAGTGTTGTGGGAGCTGCACTCATCCAGTCAAGTGAAGAGTATTCCATAACGCTCCTGATTTGTGCCTTGTAGGTGGTGGACAGGCTTTGGGGAGTCAGCAGGTGAGCTACCCATCAAAGAATTCCCAGCTTCTGACCTGCTCTTGTAACCACAGTATTTATATGGCTGGTCTATTTCAGTTTCTGGTCAGTGCAACCTTCTTGAACTGCTGCTGTCCACCTGGTGTAGGTACACTCACAGTGCTGTTAGGAAGGGAGCTCCAGGATTTTGACCCAGCAATGATGAACGGGGATGCAGCCTCTTTAATGAGTACAGGCATGCAATTCAATGATCCTCTGGGTTGTCATTTCTAGCACAAGCTTCAACTCTTTTACCAAGGTGGTGCTTTGCATTAAACATGGGCTAAACTGGCATGTTAGCTTAAGATTCCACCTTAGCTACATCAGAGGCCCTTTAATGTCTAATGTATCCAGGAAAAATTGCCCTATCAATATGTAAACATTTTAAGTCCATACAACAATTTGAACTAGAATCAAGCCACAAAGGATCAGAATGATCCATTAAACCAATTTGTTTTACATCTTTACCTAATTAACTGCACCTAATCGTTCATCAAATTAATTTTTAATGGATGGCATAAGCAAATTACTTTGCAAAGACTCACAGATCTATGGTTTATATTCCAAAGATGCTGACCTAAACATAACTTTTGACTCTACTTTTTACCAGCTTTGTTCAACCTCCTTTAATAGATCATATTCATGGATTTTCGTGATATATCTTGCCATTTAATACTAAGGGGAAAGGCATTGTTGCACAACTTGCTTTTCATGAATAGTATATTTGGTCTTAACAGCTTTTCATGAATGATACCTTTATCCATTTAAGATACTTTCACATATATTTTAAATCAAATCAAGTAACTGGCAGTTCTATTGTCACAGCTATTGGCCTTATGTGATTACTGCAATAAACACCAAGAACATAAGAAAAAATGCAAGGATGGGCATTATAAATCTATTTAACCTCACTCCCAAGAGCTCCAGTTAGTCATTTACTTGGGTGGCAGCTTCATTGTTATTTCTTTTTTGTTCTCTGACAAAGGAGCCCTGCTCTAGCTTAGAATGTATGTTTAGAAAAGTTGAGGCTAGACAACATGCTCAATTGGTTACTTCACTCACTTATGTAATAACTTGCATGCTTACAATCAGAAGAATCTAGTTGGCTATTTTGTTTAAATTCAGAATAGGGTTAAAATGTAAAAACAAATATTCACAGGTAAAGAATTTCCTCACATGTTCCTAAACCTATGAGTAGTTTTCTGTCTTTGATGGGAATGTTGGCATGTCCAAATTAGGGACAGAAATTGATAAACTGGACTAATTGGACTTTAAGGCTGTTATTGTTGGGTTGTCCTAAAAGACACTGGGTGTGTTACTCTAATAAGAGAGCTGGCTGGAGGCAAATATCTTTCCTTAAAGGTACTTTTATTTCCTAACTAACTAATTACAAGGTCACAGATCATCATGACAGAACTACTGCTGCTCTCTCAGGTTCTTCTCACCCATCACTCTCTGAGTGACATCATTATGACATAGCTCCTTATGCACATGCTCAGTAGCTATTATTAGAGTAGTGTTAGAGTTAACCCTTTACTCTACGTCCTTCTCCCCCCCCAAGTCTTTATCCCTATATTGTTATATACACATCCTCCTACACCTCCCCCAAAGTCTCTATTTTTAAAGGGATAGTCTCCTTGGTGGTTTGAACATGTGCAGAGTTCCTTTTGAGTTGTTGTGGATCTGTTCATTCCAAACTCATTCCCTGAGCACTGTCACTCTTTGTTCCCCTCATTAGTGGTTCTGCAGGCATGTTGTCCTCCTAAGGATCAGAGTATGTGGCCCACCCCACTAATGGTTTCCTATTCATTGAAATCAGGGCACTCCTGTTTCTTCAGATGATACCAGTTTCTGTCTGGAATGGATATTATCTTGTTTGTTGTAAATTCTCTATTATGGTAGCTTCTTGCTGCTGGTCTCTAACCCACATCATCTCTCCCTTTCGAGAGTGAGAAGGTCATAAGCCCTGTGTCATTGATTGAAAGTGCAGGCTTGTCTGCTCTGTAATTTCTTTCCCTTTATCTGGCACAACCATGGTCTTCTACCATGGTGTTTGGTATCAACATGTGGAGAAGGAAGAAAAGTTGGGTTCTTAGCCTGCAGCCTTTCAAAAGCCCTCATGGGATAGAATCATTCTGCAACAGTGTATAGCAATAACTGAGCAGGGTTAGCTCAAAGTCTTCATTTTTTCTGAGTAGGCCTTTAATGGCACGTACCCCTCTCTCAGCCAGCCCATTGGCCTGGGAGCACTTCGGCAAACTTGTGACATGGACAAATCCACGTGATGCTGTAAAGGATTGGGAACACTCATTGGCAAATTGTGTCCGGAATGCCATTGTGTGGAAAAGATCCTCTTCAGGGAGGTTATAATGGCTTCAGAGCTAATGCCATGTAGCTTTTGCACCTCTAGCCAGTGGGAATAATAATTCACAACGATGAGAAACACTTTCCCTTTGAATTCGAATAGGTCTATACCAAGGTGTTCCCATGGCCTGGATGGGAAAGAGGAGGGCAGGAGAGACTGTTTCTGCTCCTGCCTGTGAATGGCGCAGGTGACGCAGTTGGAGATCATTCTTCAATAGAAGGTGAGATACCTGGCCACCATATGGACTGTTGTGCCCTGGCCAGATACTTGCTGTCACCAAGATGACTTTGGTGAATCTTTTGAAGGACTCCCAGGTGGAGTGTTCCTGGTACCACCGATTGCTTCTTATAGACCAGGAGGCCATCTGTGATGCTAATGCGAAGATGTTGTTTTAAGTATTGCCTCAGGACGTGGTTATAGGAATACACTGTGGCCCTCCATCAAGGATGTGCAAACCTGCATACATCCTTCATCTTACCTTTGAGTCTCTTGAAATTCTTGAAACTTCCGCTCTGTTGCTGGCAAATATTGAGCGGCTAAGGCTGTGAACACCTTGACTTCCTCAATGAAAGCTTTGTCATCTCATTTTTTGACTTCACCTACCTTAAGGATTAGCTTCTATACAAGCTTTTCTGCTCAACAGAGAACATTCCTGGTTCTGAATGACATATAGGGCCTTAACTTCCAAGCTCCCCAGTGCTGGATTGGAGGGTACCCCAAAGATGCGATGGGGAGTCCCCTTTGGAAGTTCACAGGTAAGGGTTTGCACGGCAATTGCCCAGAAGCACACACTTCCCCTGGGCAAATGCCCTGCACCGAGAACCATCCAAAAATGAGACATAAATCACAAACTTCGGATGGTTCCGACTGGGTTACACCAATAGCTACCCAGAAAAAGTTAGAAGAATTAAAGCCATTTTTAATTTCTGGGTAACTGTTGTACAGACCCCGAATGACCCCCCATCCCCCTGACCCTCCAGGGGACTCCCCCCAAGCTCTGACTACCCAACCTCCCATGAGCTCCACCACCCCTCCAACCCCCCACCACCCCTCACCCACCCCTGACTACCCAACAAACTGGACTAGACCCACACCTCCGACCCCCTGAAGGGTCTCCCCACCACGTCCCAACTAGCCCCGTCCTCCACGGGACCCTCCCAACCCCCGACCTCCTCAGGAGTATCCCACTAACCCCTCCTTATGGGATTCTCCACACCCGCACAGGACTCCTCCCCCATCCCGGTGGACCCAACTCTCACCAACACCCCCCGCGCAGGCCCGACTGGACTGCAACCCGAGGCCCTTACCCCACCCAAGGTCTGAACCCTCGCCCCGAGGCTCACCTGACTACCCTTCCCCCACCCCCAGAGGCCCAACATCCTCCTCACCACCCCCCTGCCCAGGCCTGTCCCCACCTAACCCCCCTCTCCCCCCACCTCCCCCCACCCCGAGGCCCAACACTGACTAGACCCAACCCCCTCTGGCTTCCAATCTGCCCCCCACTGACCTCAAACCCCCCTGACCTCCGATCCCCCACCCACAACATCCAATACCTCCGGACCCTCCCCAAATCCAATCCACTTACCTTAGGCACTTACCTTCACCCTGGCCTGTTAAGAAACATAGAAACTAGGAGCAGGAGTATGCCACTCGACCCTTCGAGCCTGCTCTGCCATTCATCATGATCATGGCTGATCATCCAACTCAGTAGCCTGCTCCCACTTTCTCCCCATATCCTTTGATCCCTTTTGCCCCAAGAGCTATATCTAACTCCTTCTTGAAAACATACAATATTTTGGCCTCAACTACTTTCTGTGGTAACGAATTCCACAGGCTCACCACCCGCTGGGTGAAGAAATTTCTCCTCGTCTCAGTCCTAAATGCCCCGTATCCTCAGACTGTGACCCCCTGGTTCTGGACTCCCCCACCATCGGGAACATCCTTCCTGCATCTACCCTGTCGAGTCCTGTTAGAAGTTTATAGGTTTCTAAGGACCTTAAAATTTCAATGGCCTTTTAAACTTACCTAGAAAGGGGGTGTGGACTCCTTCACTTCAACTCTGCTGCACTTTGACACTGGGCGACGGGGATCTCGCCCGGCCTGATTCAGAAGATTGGGCAAGACAGGCCGGGGAAAACAATTAACCTAAGCAATTGGGCAGGGAGTGTCAATCCGACACTGATTGCCACTCCGAGGAAGTTCAGGCCTATAGTGTCTCAGAGATTTTTCTGTCTTTGTAGTTTAATGTTGCATCAAGCTGACCTTTGACATTTAGCTTGAACCTTGGAGATGGATTATGAAGGTTGCAGAATAAGTTTTTTCAGCCACTGAACATATCAGATAAAACTAGCCCCTGTATCCAATTTAAAGTCAACATGGTGTCCATTGACTTCAATGTTTTGGCTTTTGTTTTCTTTTATTTCTCCTAGAAAGGTGATTTTCTGGTTGTCTGGTTCCTGTATTTCTCTTATAGACCTCCTTTGAAAATAATTTTATTTTCACTTGGCAAACGCAGGGTTTTTTTGAACAACATACTGTTTTAACATGACCAGGATGCTTCTGTCCATGATAGTATCAGTAGGAATGACCACCGCACAGTCATTGTGGAGACAAAGTCCCGCCTTCACATTGAGGATACCCTCCATCGTGTTGTGTGGCATTACAACCGTGCTAAATGGGATAGATTTTGAACAGATCTAGCAACTCAGGACTGGGCATCCATGAGGTGCTGTGGGCATCAACAGCAGCAGAATTGTATTCAAACGCAATCTGTAACCTCATGGCCTGGCATATCCCCAACTCGACCATTATCATCAAGCCAGGGGTCAACCCTGGTTCAATGAAGAGTGCAGGAGGGCATGCCAGGAGCAGCACTAGGCACACCTACAAATGAGGTATCAACCTGGTGAAGCTACAACACAGGACTACTTGCATGCCAAACAGCATAAGCAGCAAGTGATAGACAAAGCTAAGCGATCCCACAACTGACGGATCAGATCTAAGCTCTGCAGTCCTGCCACATCCAGTCGTGAATGGTGGTGGACAATTAAACAACTCACTGGAGGAGGAGGCTCCACAAACATTCCCATCCTCAATGATGGAGGAGCCTATAACACCAGTGCAAGAGATAAGGCTGAAGCATTTGCTACAATCTTCAACCAGAAGTGCCGAGCGGATGATCCATCTTGTCCTCCTCCAGAGGTCCCCAGCATCACAGATGCCAGTATTCAGCCAATTCGCTTCACTCCACATGATATCAAGAAATGGCTGAAGGCACTGGATAGTGCAAAGACTATGGGCCCTGACAATATTCAGGCAATAGTACTGAAGACTTGTGCTCCAGAACTTGCCGCGCCTTTAGCCAAGCTGTTCTAGTGCAGCTACAATACTGGCATCTACCCAGCCACGTGGAAAATTAACCAGGTATGTCCTGTACATAGAAAGCAGGACGAGTCCAACCCGGCCAATTACCACCCCATCAGCCTACTTTTGACCATCAGTAAAGTAATGGAAGGGGTCATCAAGCAGCACTTGCTCAGCAATAAGCTGCTCACTGACCCCCAGTTTGGGTTCCGCCAGGGCCACTCAGCTCCTGACCTCATTACAGCCTCGGTTCAAACATGGACAAAAGAGCTGAACACCTGAGGTTAAGCAAGAGTGACTGCCCTTGACATCAAGGCAACACATGACAGAGTGTGACATCAAGGAGCCCTAGCAAAACTGGAGTCAATCGGAATCAGCAGGAAAACTCTCAGCTGTTTGGAGTCATACCTAGCACAAAGGAAGGTGGTTGTGGTTGTTTGAGGTCAGTCATCTCAGCTCCAGGACATCACTGTAGGAGTTCCTCAGGGTAGTGTCCTCGGCCCAACCATCTTCAGCTGCTTCATCAATGACCTTCCTTCCATCATAAGGTCAGAAGTGGGGATGTTCTCTGATGATTGCACAATGTTCAGCACCATTCACGACTCCTCAGATACTGAAGCAGTCCATATCCAAATGCAGCAAGACCTGGACAATATCCAGGCTTGGGCTGACAATTGGCAAATAACATTCACGCCACACAAGTGTCAGGCAATGATCATCTCCAACAAGAGAGAATCCAAACATCGCCCCTTGACGTTCAATGGCACTAGCAGCAGTGAATTCCCCACTATCAATATCCTGGGGGTTACCATTGACCAGAAACTGAACTGGACTAACCATTTAAATACTGTGGCTACAAGAGCAGGTCAGAGGCTAGGAACAGTGCGATGACTCCTCAAAGCCTGTCCACTATCTACAAGGCACAAGTCAGGAGTGTGATGGAATTCTCTCCACTTGCCTGGATGAGTGCAGCTCCCACAACACTCAAGAAGCTTGACATCATCCAGGACAAAGCAGCCCACTTGATTGGCACCACATCCACAAACTTTCACTCCGTCCACCACCGACACACAGTAGCAGCAGTGTGTACCATCTACAAGATGCACTGCAGGAATTCACTAAGGCTCTTTCCACAGCACCTTCCAAACCCATGACCACTACCATCTAGAAGGACTAGGGCAGCAGATAGATTGGAACACCGCCACCTGGAAGTTCCCCTCCAAGTTATTCACCAAACTGACTTGGAAATATATCAACGTTCCTTCACTGTTGCTGGGTCAAAATCCTGGAAGTCCCTTCCTAACAGCACTGTGGGTGTACCTACACCACATGGACTGCAGCACTTCAGGAAGGCAGCTCACCACCACCTTCTCAAGGGCAACTAGGGATGGCCAATAAATGCTGGCTCAGCCTGCAAAGCCCCTATCTCATGAATGAATAAAAAAAAACCTTGACACGCTCATGGCACTGTGCAGTTCTGCCATTACATTCTTCATGCCTGTGGATCTTCTCCCCACCATGGTGGGGACATTTACATATGGCAGTTGGTGCCTTTTCAGCGCGCTTCCCTGGTTGCTGCTGCAACGTACTTTCACTTTTGCACCCAATAAACTGGCTGCAGGATTTCTCTCTCACCTCTTACAAAGATTTGATTTTGCCTTCGCTCTTCAGCCTTTCTAGCCAATTGTACAACTTTAGTTAGTGTCAAATCTTCCCAAGATTGTACAAAGTCTAACAGAGTTACTTCTAAAATACTGATCTCTATTCTACCTCTTATCAAATTGTTTTAATATTCTGTACTCAATTGTCAGCCAAATCATGGAGATTATTTCTAAGTGAATTGATTGCTTCACCTGGTCTTTGGCTTTATTGATTAAATTTTGCCGTCTCTATGATGGGCCAGCATTTTACAGCCCCTCCCATGGTCCCGCCGAACTGAATGGAGATTTAAATGGCTCACCTCACCCTCCAGGGGGAGACACGCCGCGGTGGGGTCGCAAAATCCTGGCCATGATGTTTTGACAGAGGTTAAAGTGTGAGTTAAAGGCTCCGATGACATCCTCATAAGAGGCTGGCCCCTGCCTGGCCAGGACATCGCCTGCAATGTTACAGCGTACAACAAGGTACTAATCTGGTCTTTGTTATTCTTGATCGTAAGACCCGAAGCATAGCTATTCCAAGAAAGATATTAGCTCCAATGATGTGGAATCTGTATGTGTAGAGCTGAGAAACACTAAGCGGCAAAAAACATTAGTGGGGGTTGTATAGAGGCCCCCAAACTGTAGTGGTGATGTCGGGAATGGCATTAAACAGGAAATTAGAGACGCATGTAATAAAGGGACATCTGTAATTATGGGTGACTTTAATATGCATATAGATTGGGCAAATCAAATTAGTAACAATACTATAGAGGAGGAATCCCTGGAGTGTATACGGGATGTTTTTCTGGACCAATACGTTGAGGAACCAACTAGAGAACAGGCCATTCTTGACTGGGTTTTGTGTAATGAGAAAGGAATAATTGGCAATCTAGTTGTGTGAGGCCTCTTGGGGATCAGCGACCATAATATGATAGAATTCTTCATCAAGATGGGGAGTGAGGTAATTGATTCTGAAACTTGGGTCCTGAATCTTAATAAAGGAAACTACGATGGTATGAGGCACAGGTTGGCTATGATGGATTGGGTAACGTTACTTAAAGGGATGATGGTGGATAGGCAATGGCAAACGTTCAAAGAGCGCGTAGGTGAACTGCAACAATTGTTTATTCCTGTCTGGCACAAAAGTAAAACAGGAAAGGTGGCCAAACCATGGCTTACAAGGAAAATTAGAGATAGTATTAGATGCAAGGAAGAGGCATACAAATTGGCCAGAAAAAACAACATACCTGAGGATTGGGAGCGGTTTAGAATTCAGCAAAGGAGGACCAAGGGATTGATTAAGATGGGGAAAATAGAGTTCAAGAGTAAGCTTGCAGGGAACATAAAAACTGACTGTAAAAGTTTCTATAGTTATGTGAAGAGAAAAAGATTGGTGAAGACAAATGTACATCCCTTACAGTCAGAAACAGGGGAATTTATAATGGGGAACAAAGAAATGGCTGACCAACTAAATTCATACTTTGATTCTGTTTTCACAAAGGAGGATACAAATAATATACCAGAAATGTTGGGCAACACAGGGTTTAGTGAGAGGGAGGGACTGAAAGAAATCAGTATTAATAGGGAAGTGGTGTTGGGGAAATTGATGGGATTGAAGGCTGATAAATCCCCAGGGCCTGATAATTTACATCCCAGAGTACCCTAGAAATAGTGGAAGCGTTGGTGGTCAACTTCTGAGGTTCTATAGACTCTGGAACAGTTCTTACAGATTGGAGGGTAGCTAATGTAACCCCACTATTTAAAAAGGGAGGTAGAGAGCAAACAGGGAATTATAGACCTGTCAGCCTGACGTCGGTAGTGGGGAATATTCTAGAGTCCATTATAAAAGATTTAATAGCTGAGCACGTGGAAAACAGTGGCAGAATCGGACAGAGTCAGCATGGATTTATGAAAGGGACATCATGCTTGACAAATCTACTGGAATTTTTTGAGGATATAACTGGTAGAGTTGATGAGGGGGATCCAGTGGATGTGGTTTATTTGGACTTTCAGAAGGCTTTTGACAAAGCCCCACATAATAGATTAGCGTGTAAAATTAAAGAGCATGGGATTGGGGGTAGCGTATTGAGATGGATAGAAAACTGGTTGGCTGACAGGAAACAAAGAGTAGGAATAAACAAGTCTTTTTCCAAATGACAGGCAGTGACTAGTGGGGTACCGCAGGGATCGGTGCTGGAACCCCAGTTATTCACAATGTATATTAATGATTTAGATGAGGGAATTAAATGTAATATCTCCAAATTTGCAGATGACACAAAGCTGGATGGGAGGATGAGCTGTGAGGAGGATGCAGTGATGCTTCAGGGTGATTTGGATAAGCTGAATGAGTGAGCAAATGCATGGCAGATGCAGTATAATGTGGATAAATGTGAGGTTACCCATTTTGGTAGCAAAAACAGGAAGACAGATTATTATCTGAATGGCTATAAATTGAGAGAGGGGAATGTGCAACGAGACCTGGGTGTCCTTGTACACTAGTCACTGAAGGTAAGCATGCAGGTGCAGCAGGTGGTAAAGAAGGCAAATGGTATGTTGGCCTTCATAGCAAGAGGATTCGAGTATAGGAGCAGGGATGGCTTGCAGCAATCGTACAGGGCCTTGGTGAGGCCACACCTGGAATATTGTGTGCAGTTTTGGTCTCCTTATCTGAAGAAGAATGTACTTGCTATAGAGGGAGTGCAGTGAAGGTTTACCCGACTGATTCCTGGGACTGACATAAGAGGAGAGATTGAGTCGATTAGGATTATATTCACTGGAGTTCATAAGAATGAGGAGGGATCTCATAGAAACCTATGAAATTCTAACAGAACTAGACAGGGTAGATGCAGGAAGGATGTACCCGATGGTGGGGGAGTCCAGACCAGGGGTCACAGCCTGAGAATATGGGGTAGACCATTTAGGACTGAGATGAGGCGAAATTTCTTCACCCAAATAGTGGTGAGCCTGTGGAATCCGTTACCACAGAAAATAGTTGAGACCAAAACATTGTATGTTTTCAAGAAGGAATTAGATATAGCTCTTAGGGCGAAAGGGATCAAAGGGTGTTGGGGAGAAAGCGGGAGCTAGCTATTGAGTTGGATGATCAGCCATGATCGTAATGAATGGTGGAGCAGGCACGAAGGGCCAAATGGCCTACGCCTGCTCCTAGTTTCTATGTTTCTATCTCCTCCAGTTTTGCCATTGTTCAGCCTGTCATGGGCCCTCTACATTCTGGAATGATTTTGGGAGCGGTAAGGTACAACGGGTTGCTCACCCTGGATCAAGGTTCCCGTTTCCCATGCTGCTTTTCTGTGGTAGTTGCTGGGCTGTCCTTGTGGGTTCACTCTCTGGTCTGGCTACTGGGTTGGCCTTGAAATCCTTCACATGCTCCTGCTAAGCTTCTCTTTTGGCTCTTTCCTGCCATTTGTTACTGTTTCTCTGTGGGTGGAGTCACTGCTGCCACCATCAGTTATTGTTGAGTTGTCTCAGAAGACATTGGGTGTTTAACTCTAGTAAGAGTTCTGGATGGAGGCAAAGATCTTTCCTTAAAAGTACTTTTATTTACACAACTAACTATATACAAGATTACAGAACATCAGGACAGAGTTACTGCTCCTCTCTTAGGTTCCTCCCAATCATCTCTCTCCCAGATGAACAACAATTGTCTTGTGCATTTTTGAAATCGCTGTTAAAATTTTCCATGAACATTGGAGAATTAAGGCTAAAGAGGTTATTATTATAGCCCCTTGAAAACTTCTGTGTAACACACTTCTGCATTGTGTGATGTGTTTCAGCTTGGCTGAGTTGGTAATAATGTTGGCTTTGGTTAGAAGGTTGTGACTTTGAGCCTATATTAAGACCCAAATTCATAATCCAAGCTGAAGGTGGTGTATTGACAGAGGTGCTGACCTTCAGATGATATGTTAAACAGATGGATCTATCTGCATGTTTCAGGTGGCTGCATTGTTCAAAGATTACCAGAGAGTTCACTTTGCACCCTGACCAAGACTGTTTCCTTGACCAACACATTCCAAACAAAAATTAGATTAGCTGGTTGATCATCTAATTGGTGTTTGTGGGATATTGCTGACATTTGCCAGATTAAAAAAAAGACAGCCACTGAACCTCCTAAATAATTCATTGTTTGACCCATTTTGATGAGATAAGATTTATGGTATATATTATTTTTAATTAAAATTGATTGGTAATATATTGTAACTATTTTGCTGCTGACACCAAATAACAAGAAGTTCAATAAAATACACTCAATGGTATTAATAAAATATGGAATCTTTTTCCATTTATGAAGCACACTTATGACATGGCGAAGTAAAAATGGAAAGTGTTGAAAATACACAGCAGATTCAACATCTATAATTAGAAATGATAGGTTAACATTTTTGGTGTAGACCCCTCCTCAGGACATCTATAACTTGATGAGTTATGCAGAATAAAATCCTAAACAAATGACAACATTCAGCATGATCTGTTCCTTTGAATTTAGAAAAGGTGATGAAATAGTTGATTTGGATCTTCAACATTTTATGCATAATGGGGAGAATTTTCTTCCCGTTGGGCGGGCTAGGCGGGAGTGGTCGCGCAGCCGATCACCACCCATGATGCCGCCATTTTACGTGAGCGCACCCGGAAGCGCTCAGCGCAACCTGTGCGGGCGAAAGAATGCAGAAATCTCCCTGAGGCACGGAGCTACCTCAAGGAGATTAATTTGATTCTGAAAATTTGATAAAAAGAATTTTAAAAAATATTCGGACATGTCCCCTCATGTGACAATGTCAATGAATTTTAATAAAAAATTTTATTTAAGTTATAAACTCTTCATGAAAAATGCAAAGGCCGTCTGGGCTCTTCGTCTGCCCGCCAACCTTAAGGTTGGATGGACAGCCCTGACAACTACTTCAATTAGGTGATTAATGGCCTTAATAGGCCTTTGACAGTTCGGCAGGCGCGCAGCCGACTCCAATGCGCGCCCGCTGAACTGAGGATCAGAATGACGCATGGTGGCGTCGGGATGCATGCCCGATGTCACCGCGCATCATTTTACTCATTGGCATGCGGGGCCTGCCCCCACACGCCGATCAGAAGATTCTGCCCAATAGCTCAGGGAAGCTTTTGTGACCATTATAACATAGATCACCATCAAGTGGAACTCATGCACCCTTTTAGCCTTAACTGAGTATTTGAAGTTCATCAATCAATGTTGATTTAAGTTTTCATCTGTTGAAAATGGCAATAAAATCTAAACTGTAATATGAATATTGAAAGATAACAGAACTTATATTCTGGATAAATTGTGTCATTTATTATGAAGACTTGCAATTTTCATGAAAACATGGATGGAATAATGCAACATGATGCCCAGTGCACAGCAGAAATTCAAAAATTCCCTAGATAGTGAAAACGGAACTTGACATATTCAACCAAATGGCCTTAATAGGCCTTTGACAGTTCGGCAGGCGCGCAGCCGACTCCAGTGCGCGTCCGCTGAACTGAGGATCAGAACCAAATAACCCACAGCCCTGATCTTTGTCATTGAATGGTACCTATTTAAAAACAAACTGTTGATTGTCAAATTGCAGCCTTTAATCGAAGAATGATAGCCAATCTAAAACATGTTATGAGAGTTTCAGACAGCATCAGAATTGATAGAAGCAGAGAACCAAATTATTTTTGTGGAATCCTAAATCAGGCTGGTTTTCTTTGCAGAAATTGGGATCAACTTTGACCACATCTGGCAGAAAACATTAACAGTTCTGAATCCGATGAAACCAGCAGATGGCAGCATTATGAATGAGACTGATCTGACAGGACCAATAGTTTTCTGTTTGGCATTTGGAGCCACATTGTTGCTGGTGCGTTAAAATGTCACTGCAAAGAAAATGACAGGAAAAGTAATTTACTTACATGTAGCATTTTGCTTGCTTCCTCTTTTCTTTTTTATATATCATAATTTGCTTCATTATGATAATCATCAGAATTGCTTTTCTTTTTATTCTTGTAGAAATGTCATTGCTTACCTCAGGCTGTTCCTCAAGAAAAAGCGACTGGTTTAATATTCATGTTATTTGTATGGCAGGCTGCAGAAATTATTTTTCTTTTTCTTGTGAGGCAAACTTGAGCTTGATTTGCATTCTTTTTCAAAGTCTTTACGCTATGAGAGAAAGAAACAGACATGCATTTTGAATTTCAATAAAATGTAAGCCAATCTATCAATGTATCATAATGAATGCAAGTAGCTCTATATCATCATGCATCAGGCTTAGTGGGAACACTATCTTTGAAATTTGTTTATTGATATTTTTGTGCTCATCAAAGTGAAGGATGTCACTGCCAGAGTCTGGAACACTTTTTAACCACCATTGTCTGCTGTCAGCATCAGGTGCTCTGAGATTAGGCATAGTGCTGGTTAAATACAAGGCAGAAGGGTCCTTTACTACAACTGGCAGACACATGTAATAAGACCGCACTCACTGGCTGCACATACCGGGAAATTGAGAGTGCCCTCCTCAATTTCCTGTGCAGTATGATTGACAGATGGAAAACCGTGTGCAGAGCACTGTCAATTCCCGATATGCATGACCATTTCCAGAACGAAAAGACAGGAGAAACTGGGAAGTAAAAGTACTGGTCCGAACTGGTCTTGTATACCTTAAAATGGAACACCAGTAAAAACTGGGAAATAAGAATACTGGTCCAAACTGTTCTTTCCTTCTGTTGGGTAAGGCAAGCATGCATCAAATCACCCCTGAGATTATTAATGGCATACTGAGAGAACATTTCCTTTTGCCTTTTTATCACACTTGAGATCAGAAATATTAAACAATTGTTTTCTTTCAGTTTTCACCAGGAAGACCAACATAGTGGGCATGATATTCGAAGAAGTGATCAAAAAGGATATAAAGCATTTGAAATAAAAAGGAGAGATAATTGATAAACTAATTAAACTTAGAGAAGTTAAGACCCCTGGTCCGGATGGATAGCACCTGCGCATGTTAAAAAAGGGAAGAGACAGCTACGTAAGTATAAAAATTAATCAGAAAAGGGAATAGTGTCAGAGGACTGGTGCACAGCTAATATGATTCCTATATTTAAAAAGGGAGCTAGAGCAAGCCAAAGGAACTATAGATCAATTAATTTAGTGTCAGTGGTAGGAAAGATAATGGAATCCTTACTCAAAATGTAATAGAAAAACACCAAGAAACTGAAAATATAATTAAGTGTAGTCAGCATGAATTTCAAAAGGGAAGATCGTGCTTGACCAATCGTATTGAACTCTTTAAATAAGTGACAGAAAGTATAGACCAGGCTAATAGTAACCTATTTGATTTTCAAAAGTTCTTTGATAAGGTGCTTCACAGTAGGCATATGACTAAGGTCAGACAATGTGGAGTCAGGGGACAGGCAGCAGAATGGATAGCAAGCTGGTTACAAAACAGGATGCAAAGTATAGGGGTTAAAGGTAGTTACTCAGACTGGCAAAGGTCGATAGTGGTGTTCCAAAAGGATCAGTGCTGGGACCACGGCTGTCCTCCATTTGCAGAAATGTTTTGACTCAGGAATCAGAAGCACAATTTAAAAATTTGTGGACAACACCAAATTGTGAGGGTTAGTTAATACAGAGGAGATCTGTGACAAAATAGACAAAGACATTAATAAACTTGCAGAATAGACATGCAATAGGCACATGAGCTTCAATTTGGATAAGTGTAAGTTGACACATTTTGATGAGAAGAATAAAGATACTCCTTGGAAAGGCTTTCTAGATAGGCTAGAGGAAGGAAGGAATCTGGGAGTAGATATAGATCAATTACTAAAAGTAATGATGCAAGTTGATAAAAAAATGAACAAAGCAATGGGTTTCATTTCTGGAGGGATAGAATTGAAAATCAGCGAAGTTATATTAAACTTGTATACAACCTTGGTTAGACTACACTTGGATTTTGTGAACTGTTATTGCCTCCATAAGATAAAAAGGATATTTGATGCACTTCATTTGTGCTCTCCAGGTTCTTAAAGCAGCAATATTTACAACAATTTCAGGCAAATGAATGACTACAGATGTTAGGAATCAGTCTGAGAACTAGCCAGACCAGTTTCAGTTAAGAGCATTACATCATAGGCTTATAAGATAGATGTAGATGAGAAAAGCCATACCTCACATCTTAGATCTTCCATCCAAAGAAAACAATTAATATGCCTCATCACTATCATATCATTCAACTGTTTTTAAAATATTCTTGAGTTTGCACCTTTACTACCCCATCCAGAATTCCATCACATATGCTGATCACTGTGTACGATTAATGTCCTGATTCCTGTCTAAAATTTATTTTTCTCTAATTTGAACAGTTTTTCTTATTTTGTTCATGAGATGTGAGCATCACTGACAAGACCAGTATTTGCTGCCCATCCTCAATTCTCCTTGAGAAAGTGGTGGTGAGCTGCCTTCTTGAACCACTGCAATCTGTGGTATAGGTACACCCACAGTGTTGTTAGAGATGGAGTTTCAAGATTTTGACCCAGTGACAGTGAAGGAACGAAAATATATTTCCAGTTCAGGATGGTGTTGGTGTGTGACACAGAGAGGAACTTTACAGGTAGTGGAGTTCTCATGCATCTGCTGCCTTTGTTCTTCTAGGTGGCATAGGTCATGAATTTGGAAGATGCTGTTGAAGCAGCTTTGGCAAGTTACAGCAGTGCATATGGTACACACTACTGCCACTGTGCATCAGCGGTGGAGGAGTGAATGTTTAAGTGGTGGATGGGATGCCAGTCAAGGGGCCTGCTTTGTCCCGGATAGTTTGGAGCTTCTTGAGTATTGTAGGGGGCTACACTCATCCAGGCAAGTGGAGAGTATTCCATCATACTCCTGACTTGTGCATTGTGGATGGTGCAGAGGCTTTGGTGTTCAGGACGTGAGTTACTTTCCACAGAATTCTCAGCCTCTGGCCTTTCCCTGTAGCCACAGTACTTATGTGGCTGGTCCAGTTAAGTTTCTGGTCAATGGTAACCATTAGGATGGTAATGCTGTTGACTGTCAAGGGGAAGTGATTAGATTCTTCCTTGTTGGAATGGCCATTGCCTGCCACTTATGTGGTGCAAAAGTTACTTGCCACATATCAGCCCAGGCCTGAATGTTGTCCAGCTCTTACTGCATTAAGGCACAGACTGCTTCAGTATCTGCAGAGTTACAAATGGTACTGAAGACTGCAACCATCAGAGAGCATTCCCAGTTCTGACCTTATGATGGAGGGAGGTTCATTGGAGCAGCTGTAGGTGTTTGAGCCTAGGGTGCTGCACTAAGGAACTCCTGCAGTGATGTCCTGGGGCTGAGATGATTGGCCTTCAAAAACCACAATCATCTTTCTTTGGATTAGGTATGGCTCCAGTGAGTTGAACATTTTCCCCCGGTTCAAATTAACTTCAATTTTCCTAAGTGATACCACACTTGGTCAAATGTTGCCTTGATGTCAAGGGCAGTCACTCTCACCTTAACTCTGGAATTCAGCTCTTTTATCCATGTTTGGACCAAGGCTTTAGTGATATCTGGAGCAAATGATCTTGCTGAAACCAAACTAAGCATCAGTTGTTGATAGCACTGTCAATGACACTTCCCATTGCTTTGCTTATGCTCAAGAGTAGGCTGGATTGAATTTGACCTTTTTGTGAACAGGGCATATATGGGCAATTTTCCACATTATTAGGTAGATGCCAGCATTGCAGCTGTACTGGAGCAGCTTGGCTAGTGGCTAGTTCTGGAGAATACGTCTTCAGTGCTACAGCCAGAATGTTGTCACAGCCCTTGGCCTTTGCTTTATCCATGCCTTCAGCCTTTTCTTGATATCACATGGAGTGAAACAAATTGATTGAAGGCTGGCATCTGTGATGCTGAGGCCAAAATGGTCAGCATCTGGCTGAAGATGGTTGCTAACGCTTCTGAGTTGTCTTTTGCGATGGAATGCTGAGCTCCACCATCATTCAGAATGGGGATGTTCGAGGAGCCTCCTTGTCCAGTTAGTTGATTTATTGTCCATCAGAATTCACAACCAGGTATGGCAGGACTGCAGAGTATTGATCTGATCCACTGGTTATGAGGTCACTTAGCTCTGTCTGTAGAATGCTGCTTCCGCTGTTTAGCATGCATAGAGGCCTCTGTTGTAGCTTCACTAGGCTGGTACCTCATTTTCAGATATGCCTTATGCAGCTCTTGACATGCTCTCTGAGCTCCTCATTGAATCAGGGTTAGTCCGTTGGTTTGATGGTAATAGTAGCGTGAGGGATATACTGGGCCACGGGGTTCCAGATTGTGGTTGAGTACAATTCTGCTACTGCTGATGGCACCCAGCACCTCATGGATGCCCAGGTCTGAGCTGCTGGATCTGTTCAAAATCTGTCCCATTTAGCATGGTCGTAGTGCCACACAATATGATGGAGGATGCCCTCAGCGTGAAGATGGAAGTTTGTCTCCAAAAGGACTGTGTGGTGGTTGCTTCTACCAACACTGTCATGGACAGATACACCTGTTACAGGTAGACTGGTGAGGACGAGATCTAGTTGCAACGCAAGTGGTATTTTCTACTAACAGGATGCTGCCATCAAGCCAAAAAGATGTTCTGTTGATCATACCAATGAGTAAAGTGGTATAGGAACTTCAGGGCTGATGCGATGCCAGGTACATAGTCTGTGCATCCCAATGACTGGGATTATATCCTACAGCACGTCCCTGCGGCTGTTTGCAATAGGCAGAGTACTGACCATACTCAACTAGCCTATGCTTGCAAAACTCAAAATATAATGTCTAATGTTAGATGTGATTCCACATTTGGACAGCACTTGCTGAATAATCCCAAGTGTGTTAAGAATTACATTAACAACCAATTTAAGATTATCAGTCGGGCTCACAATGTAGCTCATTTATGCTTGCTAGAAGCTACATATATTCAGAGGGAGGGACCTGTCCTCCGCAGGCAAAAGGAACATGTCCAGACATTGTGCCTATTTAGGAATTAAATAAAAGCATTGGGGACAATAATTCCCTGGTGCATTCTCCATCGCAATGGCTCAAACAATGAGAGTTGACTTGCCAACCAACCGCTGTTGCTCCTTTTGAAATTTGGCATTCTTGTGTCTACCCTGATAAAAGCCAGGTGAAAAGCTTTGATAGAGTGTCTCTTTTTTTCAACAATGCTCCAGTTGCTTTTCCATCTTGTTGGTTTATGTAGGGTTACAAAGGATTGAATAGGATATAGGCACGGAGACAGACTATTCACCCCAACCAGTCCATGCCGATATTCATGGTCCTCTCAAGTCTCCTCCCATCTTTCCTCATCCAAACCTATCTTATCCTTTATTTCCTCCTCCCTCCTATGGCTGTCTAGCTTCCCCTTAAAAGCATCTACACTATTTACTTCAACCACTCCCTTCGATAATGAGTTCCACATTGTCATCACTCTTCAGGTGTAGAAGTTCCCTCTGAATTCCCTATTGGATCTCTTAGTGACTATCTTATATTTATGGCCTCTAGTTATGTTTTTCACCACAAGTAGGAGTATTATGTTGAATTTTACCAGTCCTCTAGGGTTCAACTGGGGGGCTGGTGGGGCAGCGTGGGGTGTAAAATGACGAGGAAAGGCAGGGGTGGAGTGCTTGTTGTCTGCCCACCTCCATGCCATTTTACCAGCAGGGGGAAGGTGGAGAATGGGTCTTCCGCCTTGAGGTCAATTGAGCCACTTAAGTAGCCAAATAAGAGTCTCTTCCCATCAGCACTGACATTTTACTAGTGATGGTTGAACCCTCCACTCTCTGGGAAGACCACCTACTGAACCCAGGCAGCCTCCCTGAGAATGTGGGGTGAGGGAGGGGGCCTCTGTTATTTGGGTGCTTGGTGTTGAAGTTCATTTGATAATTATTACCCATTCTGCAAGTTTATTAATATTTTCTTGTAATTTTTGCAGTCCCTCTCAGTATTGACTATCCCCCCAAAATTTGGTGTCATCTGCAAATTTATAAGTTGTGTTTTTGATTATAAAGTCACGTGTAGGCCAAACCAGGTAAGGATTCCCTCAAGGGCATCAGTGAGCCAGATGGGTTTTTACAACAATCTATGATTGCTTTATAGTCACCATTACTGAGACTAGCTTTTATTCAGCTTATCAATTGAAGTTAAATTCCATCAGCTGCCATGGTGGGATTTGAACTGATGTCCCCAAAACAGTAGTCCAGTTGCTTTATTATACTGGGCTATGGGGTTACTAGTCCACTGATATTACCACTACACCACCATCGCCCCCACCACTCCCTGGCCTCTGCTATTCTGAATTATGACCCTTACTCACAATCTCTGCTTGCTGTTTTGAAGCCATTGGCAATCCATTGTGCCATTTGTCCCCTAACTCTGCATTCTCTTACATTATTCATTAATCTGTTTTGAGGCACCTTATTGAAGGTCTTTTGAAAATCCAGAAAAATTACATCAACTGCATTACCATTGTCTTCTCTCAGTTACCAACTCAAAAAATTCAATAAGATTGGTCAAGCAAGATTTTCCTTTCTGAAACCAATGTTGACTATTCATTATTGTATTTTTCTTTTCTAGATGTTCTTCTATTCTCTCCTTTTGTAAGGATTCCATTATTTTTATGACCACCGATATTAAGCTAGTCTATAATTCCCTGGGCATGTTCAGTCTCCCTTCTTAAGTATAGAAATAACATTAGCTCTGGCACTGTACCTTTTTCTAACAAATTATTTAATAGTGTAGTAATGTCTCTGCTATTTCATCCCTAGATCCTTTTAAAGTGCGTGTATGTAATCCATCCATTTTGGCCAGGCACTTTATTCTCCTTGAATTTGATTACTTTATTCAATAGTGTTATCTCCCCGAGGGAGACAATTAACTTTTAAAAGGAAATTCAAACCCCCAGTTTTTAACTGAAAGAATCACGCCATAAGATTTCTTGTTTGAAGCAAAACCTTTTGCTGTCCAAGAATTAAACAAAGCAAGTCCTATTAACTTCATACTACATTTCATAAACCCTTAATATTCACATACAAGAATCTCAGCCGGACACCCCCTGTTCTATTTTATTTCCACCCAAGAGTTCCAGGATTATAGGATTTGAGGGTTCCTTCATTTCTCCTGAGACCAAACCCAGGTGCGCCACACTCTTAGGAATTCACTTTGCTCTTCCTCAGCTTCCCAGTCTAGCACTTAGGCTTCCAGTGCTCGCCCTCTGCGAGGATTCCACTGCTGATCTCTTCCACTAGCTTTACCAGGTAGATCTGACAATTTTAATTCCTTGTGCATTTGGACTTTTCATTCCTAGCGTGGGCTCCACTCGCAATTCCTGCTTAGTGACTCCAGATGAAGAACACTCCTGATTCTCAAATGTCACTATGCCCCTTATTCTGGCAGTTGGCAGCTATATCATTGCTTTCTCATAGGCCTGAATGTTTCGCTCATCAGGCGCGCGCGATCGGCGGGCCTGGGAGGGGACAGGAAATGGGCCCCCGACCGTGATTTCATGCTGGCTGGCCAATTAATGGCTAGCCAGTGTGAAATGCGTGCTGAGAAAGGCTCAGCTCTGCCATTGGGGGTGGAAAGTGGGTGGAAGAGGTGCTGGTGAGCGCTCCCAGTGAGATCCCTGAAGGCAGACAGCTGCCTTAGGGAACTGCAGACCTCCACATAATAAACAAAACAACAAAAATGCTGCAAAATATGTCCATGCAGCACAATCAAGCTCCTGAAAGCATACCTCATAAAAAAACAGTGCCTGGGTATCTCTTTTCATTTTATTTCCCCACGGAGATTTCATCCCGCCCTGGATCGAAGTTTGAGCAAAAATGTAAAGGCCACCTGGCCGATAGGCCCACATGAAAGTGGATGGGCCACAAAAAATCGCTTTCAATTGCCTCCTTAATGGGCACAATTGCCCACTTAATTGTCGGCAGGCACGCTTCTGACTGCCATGCGTGTCCACCGAGCGAGATAACACGCAAGTGCGCAACGCTCACCCGATGTCACCCTACGCTACTTCGTGGCCAGACGGGGCAGGCACAAGTCTGCCCACAGGATGTCAAATTCTGGGTTAGTCTTCCAAGCTGACTAACTGTTTCTGTGAGAAAACACACAAATTAAACCCAAAACAAATGACTGCCTTCCCATAATCTATTTCCACAGCAGCATGGAACATCTGGGATGTCCAGATAAAGATTTAAACTAATTATCTCCCTTTTCAAACCTATTCTTTGATCTGAAAAATATGTGGACACTAAGATTTTCCCGTGATCACCCTTTAAATTCTTTCTTTGAGCTGGGACCGCATGGATAATTTATACCTCATACGAAGACAACTGTAAACATTAAGGCTTTGTTTACCGACTTCCCAAACCCAGCCTATCCCATTTACCTCCCATTTAAAAATTCAGTTCCCAAAACTAAAAGTTATTTCCCTAAAACATAAGAATCGTGAAATGACATATTCATAACAATACATTGTTTTTTAATTTTAAATGCACTTACCTCATTACTCAGCTCATCATTCAATGTTAAGTCTACTTGTTCTACCTCCCTGATAAATACCGAAGCAAAATAATTATTTAATATTTCTGCCATTTCTCTATGATTACCTATGTATGATTATATAACTTATACTCAATTGTTTAAGCTATTCAGAATTTGTTTTGTTCTTTGCTCTTTTGCAGTAATTGTTATAATCTGAAATGAATTATATGAAATAATTGTGAAAGCAGATGCAACAGTAACTGTCAAAAGAAAAATTAGACGTACACTTGAAAAGGAAAAATTTTCAGACCTCTGGAGAAAGAACAGGGAAGCGGGACTATTTGTGTAGCTCTTTCAAAGTGACAGCACAGACAGGATGGGTCAAATGGCCTCCTCCTGTATTTTATGACTCTATGGTATAGTGGGGGTAATTTTAACTTTTATCCATGGGTGAAGAACTGGTGGCAGGAAAAGAAAATTGCATGAGGTGTAAAATAGATTCCAATTTGCATTGCCTGTTTTTTTTTCCCAACAATGTCTTTAATTAACCTTCATTTAGTGCCATGTTGACTTTGACCTAAGGATCTCTTCGACCTTTAACTATTTTGTCACCATAAGTGGTGTAATCTTATCCCCCGCTTATTTCTTCCTATGTGTAGTATCTTACACTTTTATTGAAGTTCGTTTGCCATTGTTCTATTAAATTGCTTTGCATGTTGAGCAAAGAGAGGATTCCACCAGTCTAGACTGGATGCAAAAGGGTAGTTCCCTAATTCCCTGCACTGTCCAATCTTTTTGCAATCATTTAACTTCGTAAGTTTCAAATTGTTCCTTTTAATCATATTTCTGTTCAACTTTCCCATTCTCTATTTCCAGACTAGCAAAAATAGATCCTAAATTATATTGATGAATGATTTATTTCTACTTTTTATTACAGGCGGGTAAGGTACAATTTGGCTACATTTATGGAATCAGTGTTTTGGGATGTTTGGCGATGCATGCACTGCTGAACCTGATGAGTGTTACAGGGGTCTCATATGGCTGTGTGGCCAGTGTCCTGGGCTATTGTCTCCTACCAATGATCATTCTCTCTGGCTGTGCAGTCCTCTTTTCACTCCAGTAAGTATCAAATTAATAATCAGGGGTATACATCTGTGATTGATTGGTGCAAAATTGATTTTGCAAAACTGCTAAATATTTCTGTCAAACTTTGAACTAGCTCTTGAAATCAACATATAAAATGACTGAAATTCTCCCAGAATAGCACTAGGTGGTGCTTTTGTCTATTCTGGTGACCTTGTGGACTAATAATGAAAGGAAATGAGCAAGTGCTCTAATGTGCAAACATCTAAACACAGGATTTAATTTTGGGGTGTTGCACAAAGTTAATGGGCAATTTTGTGGCAGTATAGAGATTGATAAACATTTTTGTTAGGCAACGATATTACAGGTTAAGGAACTAACGTGGGTCTATGGAGTTAAGATCAGCAATGATCTAATTGAATTGTGGAACAGGCCTGAGGGGCTGAATGGCCTACTCCTGTTCCTGTGACATAAGTTTGTTTTCTTTATGTCAAAGTTAACTTCACAATCTTTCAAAGGTACCAGCTTGATCTGCCATTACTTACTAATTTTGTAGTACAGTTCCCTTAAAAATGAACCCTGCTTTATATATTTAAAAGCTTTTGCAATCTATACCGCCATTGCTGATTATAAATGTCATTCCTAATATTTCTGTCTATGAGTTTTTAGTTGGTATTAGAGAACAGGCAGTTTAATTACATTTATTGGAGCCCATCACATAGAGGGTCAATTATTTCAGGTGCTACACTCCCTTTTCACCTTACATAATGTAATTGCTAATTCTTCCATCCTGCTGCTTCTGAAATGGAAAAAAAAAAGTGCCTTGGCCTGTCCTAGAGCTAGCCTATTCTGCACTGTAGAATGTGCTGGATCTGAAAAGGCTTAATTGCCTTTCGGAATTTACAGCATTCTGCCAGTGGAATATTTTGTACAATATATTCAGTTGTCATGAGAAATCCTGTTGAGTACTTTCCACAATATTTTATTAAATATTTGGAACAATTGTCATTAAAATAACAGGGACAAATGCTATCCTGTAAATATCTCTGCAAAATTGCCACCAAGCTAACAAAACATCCTGATTATCAGGTGTGTAACCGTACTGTACTGAATGCTATACAATTACACCAGCAGAGTCATTGAATGAATACATCTTTCTTCAAATGCACTTAAACAAAATGCAGAACCATTCCAGCAATAAATAAACCAATGTAAAATGCTGATCAAAAATTTCAAAAAATAATTACTGAGATTTCCTGTTACGTATTTAAAAATGATGTAAACATTGTCCTTGGTTGGTGTTAAAGGTGAATTAAGTAATCCATTTCACTACTTGACTATCGTGTGGAGAATAGTACATTCTATATTGATAATGCAGCTCAGTTTACCCATGCAGCATCAATGAAAGATAGACTCTTTCTGTTTCTAATGAAGTCCAAAGGTGCTTATATCTAAATTATCCCTGTCCTTCTGTCTGCATTTTGCAGTGTGTAACTGAGAACAATAGACCTATCTTACCTCAACCACATGTACATTTAGTAATGCGCCAAATTAATGAACCAAAGAAGCTTACAGCACTGAAGGAGACCATTTGACACACATGTCTGTGGCAGCTCTTTGCTAGAGCAATGCAAAAATAATCTTACTGCCCTACTCTCTCCTCATAGCTTCGTATTTTCCACCACTTTAAATATTTATCCAGTTTTCACTCATATGATAAAATGGTTTCTACCTCAAGCATTCCCTGTGGTAAAACATTCCATGTTCCAACCATCACTTCTGTGCAGAGAAATTTCTCAGAACTACCTTTGTACCGATTGTAAATTGATAACCCCTCGTTACTGAGTCTGAGCCAGAGGAAGTAGATTTTCCTGATTCACTCTCTTAAAAACTCTCATGTTAAAATTTTGGACAATTCCAAACATGGAAAGTGGTCAGTTTACAACAGCATTTTATTTATTGTTGAGTTGTATTTTCCAGCTATAAAACTTGATGGAAAATGAGAGTTGCACTGAATATGGTATCTGCAAAGCTTCTTGAAAGGGTTATTTGTCCACTACTTCACAAGACCTTTCGTTAATTTTTTTTCCTATAAAGCCAAGAGACTATTTTAGCAGGCAAACTTTAAAATACCTGTTACAATTCAAGTTTCTTCAGAATGCCCCATATTCAAGGGGCAGAATTTTGAGGTCGGTGGGCGGGCCCGGGAGCAGCCGGGAAACAGCCCGTCGCCTGTGATCAGCCCCTGACTGTGATCTCAGGCTGGCTGGCCAATTAACGGTCAAGCAGCATGAAGCACGCACTGAAATTCTCAGCGATGCTGGGGTGGGAGTGGGAGGAGGGCAAGCGCTGCAGTCAGCGCGGGTGCAGGGGGGCGCGCAATGAAAGCTCCCTGAAGTCAGAAAGCCGCCTCAGGGAGCTGAAGAATTTAAAACCATCAAATAAAGATTTTAAAATGCAGAAAAAATGTCCACACATTGGGCTCGCTCACCTAAACATATGGGCCAGGATTTTTCAGTCGTCGTGCGGGGGTGGGCCCGACATGCGGCGCCTAAAAAGACGTCATCGCAATATTTCGTTCGGCAGGCACACACCGGAGTCGGCTAAGCGCCCGCTGATATTTAAAAGGCCTGTTAAGGCCATTAATGAACTAATTAAGATCAACTTTATGCTGCCCGTCCAACCTTACAGTTGGCGGGCAGGCGAAAAGGCCAAGCGGCTTTTACGTTTTTTAGGAAATCTCATCCGCGAGTGGGATGAGGTTTCCTAAAGCTTTTATGAATTAAATTTTTTAAAATTCTGAAATATGAAAACATGGCCCATGAGGGGGCATATTTAATTCAATTTTTATACCATTTACTTATTTATTTCAAAAGTATGTCAATCTCCCTGAGGCAGCTCCATGCATGCGCGAAAGAACGCTGGACCCGACTCTCCCTCCTCCTCCAGCCCGCATGGAGCACTACTGCTCGCATCTTATGTTGGGTGGGCCTTAATTGCCCTGCCTGCGTAAAATGGCAGCGTGGAGCCGATCGTGTGTGGCCGTCGTCTCTGCAACCGCCCCTGCCCACTCCCGCAGAGCCCACCCGACACAGGAAAAATTCAGGCCATAGGTTCCGCCCAAACATTTTAATTTAAAAAAAAATTAATATCGGAAACCTCATCTCGCCATTGGATAAGGTTTCCTCAAAAATTCAATGGCCGACTGGGCAATTTGCCTGCCTGCCAACCGTAACGTTGGACGGGCAGCAAAAACTCCGGGTTAATTAATGCATTATTGGCCTTAATAGGCCTCTTAATTGTCGGTGGGCGTGCTGCTGACTTTCTCGCACGCGCCTGCCGACCAAAATATTGCACAACGTCACCATGCATTATTTTACACTCGGGTGTGTCGGGCATGCGACTGCACGTCGAGCGAGAAACCCTGCCCATGTTTTCGTCAAAATTCAGCTTGCATAGGCAAGCCCACACTGCCGGTAAACTGAAACTTGACCATATGTGTCTAATATTGGCACATAACATTGGTACGAGGAAAGCAGCTAGCCCTCCTTGAAAGCGGAATGCATCTGAAATATTACAAGCTATCTGTCATGTGCTCCAATCTCTCTAAACTGGTGAAAACTCCATGCTGCAGTCCAGATAGCTGAAGCTTATTGAATTATACAAGTGAATAAACCAGAAGGCTAAAAGTACAACAATTAAGTCTTATTACTTTAAAATTTAATTTCTTGAGCCCAAATAACAAGGACCTTTTGAGGTGCCTTATATACTTCAGTAAATACATCCTGCTGCTTGATGGAGTCTGGCCTCAACACAATGGAACTAATGAACTAGAGAAAGCTTTCCATATTCATCCCAGATTTGGGCAGCTTCTGCCCACGTGATTGTCAATCAAAATCAATTTCAAAGGCATAAAAGTGGCTTTCAAAGTATCGGAAAAAAGCAGAGCACTCTAATGAGACAACTATTATAATAATCTGCTGACCTTTAGACTGCATGCACTGATGTGAGATTGCAGGCACACCTCCATTTAACCCGTCAAATGACTGAAGCAATTTCAGTTGGTTTTAAGTATTGGCAATTGTCTGCTCCAACACCAATGATTTATATTACTAGTTCTATTGCCCTGATAAGATTTACTTCTTCTGACACTTGTTAGTCAATACAATATTTTGATCCAAAGTATGTATTTGTAGCTTATGGGAACCTATAAATTCACCCATTGTTGTTTTATAAAAGATCTAAAATTTAGTTACCTATAGTTTAAAGGCCAACAGGGCATTCATAACCAGGAGCAAATACCTGACGCAATTTAACATAGTGAGGTCTCAGATGGAGCAGTGTATGCCCCTATCCACCCTATACATACAGAAAGACAGAAACAAATGCCTTTTAGTTAACAGTTACAGAAAACAACTGAAATTTGACCATTTTTACCTAGCTAAAATTCTATATAAAATATAGGATAACTCCTGAATTAAAACTGGACCTGGTATTTTCAGGGCACCTGGGCAATGCTATTTGTCAGTCTTTATATGTGCAACGATGATATTGAGATCACTGGCATGTTTTGTTTGTCAGCAAAACTGCTTCTCTCATTGCCCTGATGTGCTTTGTAGCAATTGTTTTCTACAAATAATTCACATGCTAGATCACTTGAGAGGGTACTGAGAGCCAACCACATAGTGTGGTTTAATATCACAGTTAGAGCAGATTAAATCAGGGCGAGAGAAAATTAATGAACCAGTTTGGTTTTTACAACAATCCCTTAGCTTTCATGGTCATAGTTTCTAGTACCCCACAAATTGCCAGATAAATCGAATTCAGTTTTACAGCTTGTCTTGGCAGCTTTGATCTTAGGGACTCTAGTTGGTAGTGTAGCGATTATGTAAATATTTTCACAATTTTGATAACACAGGAAATATCCCAACTTTACGTTATGGCAGAGATCTCCAAAGCCACAAATGTATGTTGCAGTTGGAGTGTTGTCCAATGGTTTGAGAGTCCTGCATGGGGATGCCATTCGATTGTACCATCTGCTCAAACCCTTACCCAAAGTACAGCTCCATTTAAGCACAAGTGCAGGTCTTGTACTTACAGATCTCTGACTGCCAGTGAACTTTTAAATGTTAAAAGGGAACTAGCTTTAACATTAGTAGCTATAATAACAGGCGGCATTACTCTTACCACTATGAAACCAGCATGCTGTGAGACTATGTAAACATTTTGAATTAACCCAGACAGAACTGCAGTTGTACAACTCATTGCTGCAATTAAATAATCATAGTTCTGATATTAATGGTGAGATGGGATTGGTGTGGAGGGGTGTGGTAGCATGGAGAAAATCCAGTCAGCAAGGCCAGGAGTGGATAGCGGCCCTGCCGATCTTAACCGCAGAGCCTTATTAAAATAACTTGCTGTGGTCTCCTGCCCAACTTCCCACTAAATTAAAAACCAGGCGAGTGCGAGTGCCAACAAGCAGCTGCAGGGCCCAGCCTGAGATCTGTGAGGACAGCGCCCAGCAGTCAGTGATGTGTCTTGTTGCAATCAATTTGGAAGGATCTTGCATAATTGAGCCTGTCGGGGATGGGGGGGCCTAGCCTGGTGCAAGGGAGGCCCAAGCCTTCCGAGCCCTGAAGCCGCACGCATGCCCATCTGGACCCAACAAAGAAACCTGGAAAACAAATTTAAAACTTACTTTCTGACCTCTTCAGGCCCAGGATCTGGCTCCTGACAGATTTTGCCTGGCAGGGGAGCTGACAGTCCCCCATACTCAGGCTTTAAGTTGGAATTGCAGATGGGGTCCTGATAACATCATTTGACCTGATCTGCATATATAAAACTTAAGGCTGTGCTTCTTTCCTGCAGGTGTCCTGCTCTTCTGCCAAAAGAGCAGGTTATCATGGGAATACAGCAAGAAGGAAGTGGGATTGGAGGGTATAAGTAACTGTCCCTTTGGACCAGTTTTGTGCCAGGTGGTCGCAGTTGAAGTCACACGCTATGTTATAGTGATCCAATATATGGAATATAGTTACACTGTTTATTTATTTATTTTCTCTGTCATATTTCTTATTTATTTTACCTACCTTTAAATCTCCTTGCACCATACCTCAACCAACATCACTAGAAACAGATTATCTGATTATCATCATAATGCTGTTTGTGGCCTTTGTGAAATATTGCCTGCATTACAACAGTAACTACACTTCCAAAACAACTACCCGGTTGTAGTGTTTTGGGGTGCCCTGAGGTCAGGAAATATGCCATATTAATGCAAATCTTTCTTTAAACATGCTCTGCACATCTGTATGCACGCATAGACATAGCTACACTTTATTCTAAGCAAGTGTCAAATCATGACTTACCATATAATAGTACCATTAAACACTACCTGGCAAGTCATTTGAAGAGGATAATCCAAATGGAATTCCTTACCATTTTTATATGTATAGCTTCAGCAGCAAAGACTAAAAAAAAAACAAATGAAAACCACTTGTGGCATAATATCATCATTTCTTTCAGATCTGATAGGCAAACACATCAGTCACTGCGGCTGCTATGATTGCACAATCATGACTTTTGGAGATTAGATTCCTGCTAAGATTGATTCTGTTATATTATCTGCATTTGAATAGTCACCCTGCACACCAGCATTGTGCAAACATAACCATTGTACCCTCTATTGGCTAATGGATTTTCACCTATAGATGTATTCTTTATTCCTGTTCTATTATCAGTAAGACAGATAATTGCCAAGGAGTACTGGTGGGAATTTGCTATGCTTCAGTATAAAAAGTTGTTTAAGAAGGCTCTGGGTGACAGTAACATATGGTATGTTTGACAAATATAAGACCCATATAATACAGAAAAGTGCTGTATTTTGGAGAAACAAGTTAATGCAATAGGTTAGCACAGGATCTGGATTCAAATTCAATTTTCACTGACAAAATAAAAATACCCTGCCTCTGCTGAATGCAAGGCTCCTAAGTGATTGTAATTTCTAGTGAGAACACCACAATTTTGCACAAATTGGTACAGGCTTGACTCCCCTTAAATATTATTCTTATCCAACTGGTGAAACAATTTCACACAAGTATTTACACAGTTAAAATCAGTCCATGCTGACATCATATACCGATAGTGCTTCATAAAAGTTACCTGGGGGCCGGGAGTAGGAATTTGAAAGTACCCGAAAACAGATGCAGCCATTCCACGATTAACCTGTGCCCATTGCTTCCTATGTGTGCAACATACCAACTTTGTGGTGTCTGCTAAGTTGCATGATTACCATGTGCAGCCGGCATTAAATGTGCTGGTGAAGGGCTGCACATCTTAGGAGGGGGCCAAACCCTGTGCGAGGTTAGTAACTACTTAAAGACAGCCTGCACTTTTTAAAGAGAAGACATATTCTGGCTGGTGTAGGTGCTAAAATTGTTTATGAAAGAGAGCCCGGGCAGCAAGAAGAGTGAATTATGGTGCAACAGGGGAGAGAGCATGCTCCAAGATTCTCTGCCGCTGCAAAAGATGCCTTGGTGCAGGAGATGAGGAGAAGCGAAGATGTGATCCATCCATTGTTGGGTGGGGTGCAGGATGCCCTCAACGCCAACTTTATGCAGGCAGAGGAATCAGGTAGCTATTGTGGTTAATGCCAGGGATCAAACTCTGAAGCCCTGCATGCAGTGCCATAAATGGTTCAATGACCCCACAAAAATGGTCAAGCTCAGTAATTGCACCTAAAAATGCCATATTCCACCAACTGTACCACTAGCCACATATGCTGCTCAATGCACCACACTCCCATTACTCCCATACCAACAATCTCTAGCAATCACAACTCCGAGCTAATGTTCATAGCCCCACCTCACACTCACACACTTAGTGCAGCTGCAAGCTTCAAACCCATTTCTCATAGCTTGCACATTTTGACAGCAATTTAACCATGACAGCCTTATCATTCAAGCAATTGTACCAAACTCACCAATATACTTCCCTCTCTCTTGTAAGGTGACACATAATTGGAGGCAGCTTTACCTAACAGGTGGGAGGCAGGTGAATGGGAGAAAGGAACTTGGTGAAATTGAAATCAATGGGAAAAGAATATTGAGCAAATTGATGGAGCTGCAGGCTGGCAAGTCTCCGGGTCCTGATGGACTACATCCTAGGGTCTTAAAAGAGGTGACTAATGAGGTAGTCGATGCGCTGATGTTAATTTTCCAAAATTCACTAGATCCTGGAAAGGCTCCATCAGATTGGAAAGTAGCAAATATCACCCCTATATTCAAGAAGGGAGGGAGGCAGAAAACAGGAAACTATAGGCTAGTTAGCTTGACATCTGTTGTGGGGAAATTATTAGAATTGATCATAAAGGAGGTTAGAGCGTGGCACTCAAGACAATAGGGAAGAATCAGCATGATTTTGTGAAAAGAAAATCATGTTTTACCAACTTATTGGAGTCTTTTGAAGGAGTAACATGCACAGTGGATACAGTAGATGTACTGTACTTGGATTTCCAGAAGGCATTTGATAAGGTGGCACATCAAAGATGATTATGGAAAATAGCGCATGGTGTAGTGGGTAATATATTAGCATGGATAGAAGATTGGCTGGCTGGCAGAAAGCAGAGAGTATGCATAAATGGGTCTTTTTCTGATTGGCAAGATGTGACGAGTGGAGTCCCACAGGGGTCTGTACTGGGACCCCAACTTTTTATGATTTACATCAATGACCTAGATGAGGGGACTGAAGACATGGTAGCTAAATTTTCAGATAACACAAAAGTAGGTAGGAAAGTATGTTGTGAAGAGGACATGAGGAGGTTGCAGATGGATATAGATAGGTTGAATGAGTGGGCAAAGATCTGGCAAATGGAGTTAAATGTGGGAAAATGTAAAGTTATTCACTTAGGCAGGAAGAACAAAAAAGCAGAGTATTACTTAAATGGAGAACGGCTGCATAATTCTGAGGTGCAGAGGGATCTAGGTGTTCTTGTACTTGAGTCACAAAAAGTTGGTATGCAGGTACAGCAAGTAATTAAGAAGGCTAATGGAATGTTATTCTTTAGTATGAGAGGGATTGAACATAAATGTACGGATGTTATGCTTCAGTTATACAGGGTATTGGTGCGACCGCACCTCGAATATTGTGTGCAGTTTTGGTCTCCTTATTTAAGGAAGGATGTAAATGCATTGGAGGTGGTTCAAAGGAGGTTTACTAGACTGATACCTGGAATGAGTGGGTTGTCTTATGAGGAAAGGTTGGACAGACTGGGCTTGTTTCCATTGGAGTTTAAAAGAGTGAGGAGTGATTTGATTGAAGTATACAAGATTCTGAACAGCTTTGACAAGGTGGATGTGGAAAGGATGTTTCCTCTTGTGGGTGAGTCCAGAACTAGGGGGCACTGTTTTAAAATTAGGGGTCACCCTTTTAGGACAGAGATGAGGAGAATTTTTTTCTCTCAGAGGGCTGTGTGACTTTGGAACTCTCTGCCTCAGAAGGTGGCAGAGGCAGGATCATTGAATATGTTTAAGGCAGAGGTAGATAGATTCTTGTTAGACAAGGGAGTCAAAGGTTATCGGGGTTAGATGGGAATGTGGAAATCGAAACACAAGAAGATCAACCATGATCTTATTGAATGGCAGAGCAGGCTCGAGGGGCCAAATGGTTCACTCCCGTTCCTATTCCTTATGTTCTTATGAAAACTCTTAACTCAGTTAGTTTGCCATGGTCTGGGGGTGGTGGGGGGTGGGAGAGCAGCTAAAGGACAAAAGTTTCTATGCTTCATTGCTAAGGAATGCAGATGAGAACTCGCACTTGGATTGGTAAGACCAAATTTATGGGATAGAAATTCCCCCCCCTCCCCTTGTTGGGTGGGTTGTGTGGGGGCGGGTGTGGACCCAATCTGTGAATCTGTGATTGGGTCCGCACTGCCATTTTATATGGGCGGGCCAATTAAGGCCCGCCCAGCGTGATGTGCACCCAGAAGCGCTGTGCGCTCCCTGTGCTGGGATGGGGGGGAGGGGAGGTTGCCTGATTCGGGAGTGCGCTCTTTTATGTGCATGCGAGATAAGTTTTAAGTTTTAAAAGTTTAATTAAGGAGATTCTGGGCAAGGAGGTCAGCCCTGGCTGCTTGGCGTGAGTGTGCGGCTGCTCCAGGGTCACAAATCAGATGAGCCCTGCAAGGTTTCACTCAGGTGGGGGTGACAGGGCTGCAATGGCAATGCAGGTACAGGGTGAACTAATCAATGCTCCTCTCTCCTTTCAGGAGAAGACAGCACACAATAACGCTGGATGGATATGGACTGGCAGAGGCCAGGCCCAATTACTCATACTCACCAGATACGAGCAGGAGGCTCTCGAACTGGAGAGGTCTACCAGCAGGGCCCAGGTCTACCAGCAGCAGTGAGGTTGGGGTGCCAATGGGAGGTAAGAGGGCCGTGCACTGAGGTCACAATGTCTGTCATTGCAACCATTCCACTGTTGACTGTTTATTGAATTCAGCATCCAACATGGGTTTCCCAATGATTATGGAAGGAGGAGCGCATCCTGATCTGGGGGCCAGGCGTGCACATTAACAGTGTTATGACGTCAACTAATCAAATGTCCTTGTTCTTCCTTTCAGCCTCACCGGAGCACGCCCAGACTGAGGAGGCAGAGGGCCCGCCACTGACATCCGAGGGCCCTGAAGAGATACATGCACCAGCATCACACCATCTCAGCCAGGCAGGCACCGGCGCAGATATCAGCACCTCGGTAGGGATAAGATCGTCGGCTAGTGTCCCGGGGCACAGCGGTGAGGGCACTTCACACTAGCTTGAGGTGCAGGTGGAGGCAGAGAGTGCCCATGGCGCCGGCAGTTGGAGGTCTGCAGAGGACCAGGAACATGCTCAGTCAGTGGCTGATGATGGGCCTCTGGAGTCGTACCTGAGGCAGCAGATGCTGGAAGTCCAGCAGGGTCTGCGGGAGGATCTGGCGGAGATACATGAGGGAATGCGTGCCATGGTCTCCGTGATGGAGGAGTCCATTTGGAGCATCAGCAATGCATTGACCTTCATGGCCGAGTGCAATGCCTCCTCCATGGAGAGGGTGGTGAATCTCATGGAGAGACTCCTCCAGGAGATCAATCAGGACTTCCTGGGGATGCACTTGGTCTTGCACGCCCTCACACCGGCAATGACCTCAGCTGGTCAGTGTCAGTGTGGGAGATGGATTGGGCATCCAGTATCCCAGCAAGGTGCCCATCCATCAATGGTGAGCAGGGAGGTCCAAAGCGACCTGACGTTGGCGCACGAGCTGCTTGTCGTCTCTGTGGGCTCCTCTCAGGGCGCTCCGGATCAGGGCAGCAGTTCCTCTGCCCCTCTGCCAGTGACCGTGGCATCCAATGAGGCTGCGGCGACTGGGGAGATGCCAGCCGTGCCACTGACCGCCCTCTCCCAGTCAGGGCCATCACAGGCTCCACGGGCCAGAGGATGCCCGCCAAGGTCATCAAGGCCAACAGGACAGCAGAGTGAGCAGGCTGTCTCCAATGGCAGTGCCAGCGAGGGGGGAGCACCTAGACATATCACCTATAAACGTAAGCGTAATGCACCTTAGGCACAACACGGGCTTATCACTAGTGGTTTTGTGTTGCTTCTCATTCAGTGTGCTATTCAACACCTTCTAATGCACTTTCATTTCTGTATTGTAGCATGAAATCATTAAATGTTTTAGTTCTGATCAAGCCTCAGGGTGTTCCCTTACTTCTGCGGGCGTACGGGAACCCATGATGTTTTGAGTATCTTGTTTGTCATTGAGCTTTATTGACAAGGCACATGGTCAATGTTCCTAACCAGGCAGATGTTGCTCTCAGGTATCGAGTATGGAGCCTACAGCCCTGGCGTGTGCTAGAAGCCCATCTATGGTGGGCTAGCTGAAGGATCATTGGGCAAAGCCTCCTGGGCATCCCTGCCTCCCTGGAGGTTATCCGGGTCAGTGTCTATCCTCTCAGCGTTCTCCAGTGCGTGCTCATCCTCGGACTCACTACTGGACTCATCGTCTGCAGCCAGAGCATCTGCGTCTACATCTTCTTCCTCCACTGCGTCCCCCTCTCCAGTGCCAAATTGTGGAGAGCGCTGCATGCAACCACTATCAGTGACACACAATCTGGGGGGTATTGTAGTGCGCCCTCTGAACGGTCCAGGCATCGGAAGCGCATCTTGAGAAGACTGATGGCTCTCTCTGCCACAGCCCTTGTGGAGATGTGGCTCCTATTGTCCCGCTGCTCAGCTTCTGTTCTTGGATGGCGGAGAGGCATCATGACCCACTTTCTGAGGGGATAGCCCTTGTCACCCAGCAGCCATCCATCCAGCCGGGCTGGAGCACTGAAGAGCCTCAGCACCTGGGAATGTCTGAGGATGTACGCGTCATGGGAGCTGCCAGAGTACCTTGCACAGACTTGTAGAATCAGCATCCTGTGATCACACACTATCTGCACGTTCATGGAGTGGAAGCCCTTCCTGTTGACGTTGGCATCCGGCTCAGTCCTGGCACCTTGATGGCCACATGTGTGCAATCAATTGCACCTTGGAGCCCAGCAATGGTCGCGAAGCCTCTGGCTCACTGTGTCTGGCTGGCATCGTCCAAGCAGTAATCCATGAAAGTCAATGCAAGCCTGAACAGAGTGTCTGTCACCAGCTTGACACAAGTGAGGACAGCTGACTGGGACACTCCGCAGAGATCACCCACCGACCCCAGCAAAGAGCTGGAGGCATAGAAGTTGAGGGCAGCCATGACCTTCAGCGCCATTGGCATGGGGTGTCCATCCATACAGTTGGAGCTGATCTCAGGTCCTATCATCTGACAGATGGAGGTCACTGTCTCCCTTCAGAGACGGAGCCTCCTTCGGCACTGCCCCTCAGACATATTGAGGTAGCTGCATCGCTGCCTGTAAACCCTGGCAGCAGGATAGTGACATCTTCTGTGGCCCCTCCTGCCTTGCACTTCGCTGTTGGCCCTATGCCCCTTGTGCCTGGGCCTGTCCTCCCATAGGTGGCTCCCCTGGAGGCTGAATATGGACTCCTGGCCTCCTTCCTCTTCTGGCCCTCTCTTCCTCCTCAGAGTAGGTGCCTCCAGTGGAGAGCATAACCCCCATTCCCAGGGTAAGTGAAGGCTGTCTGAAACCTGCAAGGCCCCAAGAATGATGTTTACTCCAGAGTCCTGACCTGAAACCTGTTATCCCTGAAAAAGCAGCTCTGAAGAGATTTGCAGTTCTCTTGTTCACACAAGCAAGTAGCAGTAAGTTTCTAAAGTAAATGATTAACAACTAGCATTGGCGAGCCCACTCATCCCTCTAATCCCGGCCATGGATGAGGTTTTTAAAAATGTGGCCTACCCGCCTGTCCTTTGCACCCATGCAACGCTCTGAAAATCACACGGGCTCTGAAAAATCGGGGTGTATTAATGGCTCAAGGGCTTTAAGTGGCCCGTTAATTAATGGCGGGCGCGCCTCAGAGCTCATAGCGCCCGCCCACCGAAATATCGCGATGGCGCGCAGTGACGTCAGGATGCACGCCCGACGTCATCACATGTCATTTTACACGTCAGTGTGTCGGGCCCGTCCCTGCACGCTGGCATCAAAATTCTGCCCGTAAAGGTGGGATATATGTGTGGTAAGACAGCGGGCATGAGTGACCTGCAGCCAAGACAGGATGCAAGTGTAGCACAGGTACTAGCTCGCCAGAGGGCAAGGTTGCACATGAGTTCTGCTGCAGATTGGACTCAGATAAACACTTTGATGGGTTGGAATACAGAAGAAGGCCGATGGGCATACACATGAAATGCTTAGTGCATTGGCAGGCCTGTTAGAAAGCCTCCGTGCAATGTGAAGGAACATGGAACTGTCTGGCTCTAAATTTGTTACTGGGCTTTGCACAGAGCTTGAAACTCATCCCTCCCAGTGTGTAAGTGGTGGCCAATTACAATAGCATGCTTAAGGATCGAACTATAACGCTGTGTGTGATGGCTGATGGCTCAGCTTCCTTTACTGCAAAAGCAACAGCCATCCAATATTTCGATGCTGCCTTGGAAGCTCAGACTGAGACAGATCAAATTGCTACCATGCAGGCTTAGGCTGCTGCTGTCATGGCTGTCGATACCTGTGCTCATAGGGGCGTGAAGAGTGTCACAGCAGTCCAGCAACCTACCCTCCAACGGATTACTAAGGTGGCTGAGATGCTGCTCCAGTAGAGTGACAGTGGACTCCTTGAAGCACAAACCTGCTGTCCTCTATCAAGCTGACAAGCATTCATGTTCCGACCCCTGCTACTCCACCCTTGCTGCTGTTGCCTGTCAGCCAGGCAGCCCAAACTGCTGCTGCCCATGTGGGGGTGGTATAGCCTGAGAGCTGCTCAACATCACACTGCAAAGTCAGCTGCATACCCTCCCCACTGTAAGTTCACAGCTTTCCAGCAACTGGAGTAGCTTTGTGTAGGAGCACCAGGCTAGGCAAAGGCACGTGGAAGACTAAGGGAATGCACAAGGGTGATTAGACATTTGTATAAAATAGGTCATGGCTGGATGTATAAATTGGATTGGAATGTGTATTTTGTGCTGGCTTTTGTTTTATATTGTTCCCCAAATGAACAAAACGGAAGGGAAGGAATGGGATTGTTGGTGAATGGGTGAATGGGTAATTGAGCTTATGTTTACTGATATTGCTGTTCAATGAGTCATTCACAGACAGCCCAGCAGAAAGGCGATGTGCTGATTGCCTCCTCTTTCTCCTCCTCTTCCTCTTCATCCTCCTCCTCAGCTGGTTACCGTATAGCTAGTGGTAAGGGCTGTTCCCTCGTGATGGTCAGATTGTATAGTATGTAGCGCAACCCTTAACAGCCAATCTGCCACATACTACAGGACTCTTCTGGAGTGTTCTAGGCAGCAGAAGCATTATTTCAGCACACCAATGGTCTGCTTTAAAACAATTCATGTGGCAGTATGGCTTTTCTTGTGTGCAAACAACCCACATGCAAGTTGCTTGTGCCCTGAAGTCATGAACCATGTTGTCAGTGGATAGTTCTTTGCCACCCAATAGCCACCCTCTGGTTTGTCAGGGTAGCAGACAGGATGAAGGCATCATTACTGTTGCCAGGATACTGGACATTGACCTGCAAGATACTCTCTTTCTGCCTATGGTCACAGACCAGCTGAAAATCGAGGGATTGAAATCCTTTTCGGTTATGGCATATCTCAAAGCTGACAATGGTTAGCAATGGCACCCTGCACCGTAAGAAAACCTGAAATCTTCATGAAGCAGCATATTCATTCCATGTGGTTTGTGGCAGAAGAAAATGAAATGTATGAATGCAGAGCCTTATAGTGACCTCCTTTGTGAAAGAACGAATGGCAAACTGGGAGATGTTTCAGATATCATCTGTTACAGCATGAGATGTACGTGCTTGCACCAGATGCCATTTTGAAGCCAAACAAGTGCTACAAAACCACACACTAAGGAGTTGAATTTTGTAGCCAGCATCATTTCAGTGATGGAGCAGTGGTGGGTGGCAATGCAGTCTTCAGGGGAAATGACTAGGAACAGAGAGAAGTTCACAGTCTAAAATAACATTAAGTTTTGTAACAGAAATAACTAACTGCATTTTGTGTGAGTTGTTGGGGAGATGGTGGCATAGTGGTAATGTCACTCGATGAGCAATCTAGAGGCTGAGGCTAATGTTCTGGGGACATGGATTCAAATGGCATCTGGTAAAATTGGAATTCAATTAATAAATCTAGAATATAAAGTTATCCTCAGTGATGGTGATCATGAAGCAATCATCAATCACCACAAAAACCCATCTGGTTCACTAATGTCCTTCAGGGAAGGAAATCTGCTGTCCTTACTTGGTCTGGCCTACATGTGACTCCAGACCCACAGCACAGCAATGTGACTGACTCTTAACTGCCCTCTAAAGTGACCTAGCAAGCCATTTAGTTCAAGGGCAATTAGGGATGGGCAACAAATGCTGGCCTTGCCAGCGACACCCACATTCATGAATGAATAAAGAAAAAAAGTTGCCTGCAAAAAGGGTGAAACCAATGGTTGAATAATTCATCAGCCTGGAAATCACTGCAGGCTGTGTTACTGTATGATTGCTAATATCAAATTGCTCTATTAACTATTTTAATGGAATTGTTAACACATTTAAAATGAGCAGGTTATTGCCTCAGTGCAATTGTGTTAGATATTCATAGGATAACATCTTCCTCTATAATTTCCAGGCTCTAGTTTTAAGAAAGAAACTAATTATTACATTTTACTCACAAAACCTACTCCTATTTTGAATTAACCTATTTTCTGATTTCTGCATTTGATTCCTGCAGCGGCTGCATTGGCTAAAGTGAAGAAATCAAAACTCACCATCCTCATCATTTTCCCCATATTGATTACACTTCAGTATACTAATCTTTATTGTTTTCTTAAACTGAAATGCAGCCAAACTTGAAAGAAATTATGCAAATAGCAGAAGATTTATTTAATATTTGGATTTGGCATTGTGAGGCTGATTAGGTCTGACATGATAACGTGCTCTGTCTTGTTAATCACAGGGGAGTGATTGGAATCCCGCTCGCTTTGATTGTCATTGGATGGTGCAGTCTATCAGCCTCAAAAATGTTTATCTCTACATTGGCAATGGAAGGACAACAGCTTCTTGTCGCCTACCCTTGTGCCATACTGTATGGGATCTTTGCACTTCTGACAGTTTTCTAAGTTTGTGATTTCAATGCTAAATGTAGTTTCAGTTTTGTTTTAAATGTACATTATGTTTTCCTTAATGCAATTTTGAGATTCAATAATAATAAAAACATAGTTACCTTTAAAGTCTGTGCACACCATATTGCTTTTGGGCTAGCCAAGTTTTTCCACATGTTACTGAGAAATCTGTATTAATAGAGCTTCATTATGGAGTGTATATTTCCTTTCCATAGGGTCACATTTTACTTACCTAAGCCCAGGGAATTTAGGCACAGATCAGCTTGCTCCCCTTACTAAATTGTGCATTGGAGACTTACTGCAATTTAATGAGTTAAAACAACACAGTTTGCCAGCAAAGGAGCCAGTCACAGAGGATTCATTCAGTTCTGAGCTCCCATCACAAGATATAACACCTTGAAGACATATGACCACAAAGAGACAACATGACAGTTTATACATTGCATAGTTAATTGTGTAGGGGGTGGTTGTGTGTGTTAGTTTCACCTCTGACTTCTGAGTGGTTTGAATTGCTCCCACTCCCTGGGTTCTAGACCTTGGACTTATTTGGGGGGTTGTGACAAAGTGCAGCAGACAACTGGTTTTGGTGCAAGAAAAACTGAGTTTATTGAAGTCACAAATGAACTTATAACATTAGGATTACACTGAGACGATGCAGACCTACAAAGTACACTTAGTTAAGAATGGGGAACACACAGCATAACGAGGGAAAATTACGCTACTAATCCCCTTACCCTTGTCCCACCCCCAAAACCTAACTAAATTGAACTAGGAGAGGTCAGGGATCATGCTCACCAACCAGGGTTCCTTGACAGTTCAAAATCCAGCCAGGTAAGCCGGTTGCATTTTTGGGGTATGCTCTTTGTGTCCTCTGGGGCCTGCCATCCCCACGTGGTCCTGGTCTGTGGAATCTGCGAAGGTTCTTCAGTTGAGTGGAGCACGCGGTTGTGGGTGGTCGATCTTCGTGGAGGGCTGCGGTTGTGGCCTTGTTGTCTTCGGTTGAGCCTGCCACCCCCAGATCTTCTTGCTTAAACTCTGTTTCAACTGCTCCCAACTGCTCACTGCCCTGTGTCAGCTTTCCAAACTGCTCACCCTTCTGCTAGCTGGTTTCTCTCTCTCTCTCCCTCGTAACAGACTGGCCAGTTATACTGTCTTTCGAATTTCTTATCAGAATCCAAATCAAGGTTAGTTCTTTGTTTGACTTTGGTGGGCTTCCTTAGATGATTGTATGTCTCGTTGTTTTTAATGGGCTCGCATGATGTTTATCATTGTCTTCCTGCCTAGTAAACTAACTTTGAACTGAAAGCCATTGTATGTGTGGAGTATTGATGGGTTCGCATAATTGAATTGATTGTGAGCGATTATTTATGCAAGATTTTGATGGGCTTCAGTTTCGTGTGAGGTGAAGTCATTCTCTGGGTTGATTGTATTAAAGGGAAGAATGCATATTCTGTCTCCTCTCATTGTCTGGTTTCAGGTAAAACAATCCACACTGTACTCAATAAGCCCAGGCATGTGCAGCCCCAGGCCTTCATGGACCCAACCTCCTGTCTGCAGGGTTTTACACTTAACTCAGCAGTTTAAAAGTCCAAAAGTCATATCCTTGTTGATGATATGAAAAATGTGGGAATTTTGAGAACCCTTCAGTTGTCATAATACAATAGATGATAATGAGCCAGATTTTGCTGTATCAGGCAGCATCAGCTGTTAGTTAAACTTTCCCTGAAATCTTTAGCTCAAAATTTTTTTGCTAATTGAGTTGCTGGAAGTGTTAGCTGATAATGGTGTAGCAAGGAAGCAGAGCATCTAGGAGCTGAATGAACGGGGCAAATCTACAGGGATACCTCCTTAAACAATGAGATTTAAGGTTAGGGGAATAAACATAGGAAAGACTGAGAAAGCAAGTGAATTAAAGGGAGATGGTGGCGTAGTGGTAATGTTGCTGAATTTATAATCCAGACTAATGCTCAGGGGACATGGGTTAAAATCCCATCGTGGCAGCAGGTGGAATTTGAGTTCAGTGAATAAATCTGGAATATAAGGAACAGGAGCTCCTCGTGCCTGCTCAGCCATTCAATAAGATCATGGCTGATCTTCTTGTGTTTTGATTCCCATCTAACCCCGATAACACTTGATTCCCTTACCTAACAAGAATCTATCTAACTCTGCCTTAAAAATATTCAATATAAAGCTAGTCTCAGTGATGGGGACCATGAAAGTATCATCGATTATCATAAAAACCCACCTGGTTTACTAATGTCCCTACGGGGAGGAAACCTGGTGTCCTTACCTGGTCTGGCCTACATGTGACTGCGGACCCAGAGCAATGTGGTTGACTTTTAACAGCCCTCTGAAATAGCCGAGCAAACCACTCGGCTCAAGGGCATTTAGGAGTGAGAAAAAATACTTGCCTTGCCAGCGACCCGCACCCCATGAAAGAATTTTTAAAAAATCAATGTGAAATCAGGTATGGTGAGAGAAAAAAAGTTTGGGCGAAAAGAGAAAGGAAAAGTAAGAAAAAAAAGTAACATTTTAGATTCCTAAAACCTCCTGAAAAATCCAAAACCTAAAGGAATGAACTTGGGTTAATGATAAAGGAATGAGAGGTTGATTGGCAATCAAGAATACTTATCACATTGTTACATAAGTTGTGATGACAAGACTTAAATTACTGTGGTGAATTTATCAGGAAATTAATGCACAAATATAATAAGTTCCTTGGAATATGGGAAAGCGAAGGGTGAAATGTCACTTTCCCGAAAATAATGGCAGAATGGTGCTTCTCAGACAGCAAATTTGGATATTCATACTTAGCCAAGCATCTGCTTCTCGCTTGAAGTTGCTGTACCTTTTACTCATAAATGTCAGTGAGCACTAATAGCCTTGCCTTTATTTGACAGCAATTTTTTCCTGATAAATTGTATTGGATGTCACATTGATCACAGTAAATAGAATGGAACGGATGTTAGCTTCCAAGTTGCACAAAAAGTTTATGGCCCTCCATATCCATGGATGTTTTTCAGTTGTGACATTATAACTTAATCAGAAATGTGATGGAAACCTCAAAGTTCTGGCCTACTAAGGATGCTCTCTTGATATGCACCAACGGTTGCTGAAGGTATTGTACCATTTGCCTTGGAGTTACCATAACATGCCTGAGATCACAGTCGAGTTAATTCCATTATGTGCGGTTTTCTGCTCAGCAGCATCAGCAGTCTGAAGTCTACTACGGAGTTTGTGGTCACTTCTTTGGACTCAGCAGTCAGGACCAAATATGGAAGCTTTCGTGGAAGTTCTGACAGATCCTGTTTTGTGTCAAATTAGATTATGGGTTATTTTGTGGGCCTTGCATCTACAATATTCTGAGACAGAGGTAAAAGTTCTGTGAATCAGGTTAAACTAACAGTTGGGTCATTGTTAGTTTTATAGATAGGAAGAAGTCACTACCATCTATGGCCTGTTGCTCTAGGATGCTTTCCATCAGACCAGAAAAGCTGGAATTTAATGGTCTTGGCGGTGGACCCATCAATCGGTTGGAGAACTGGTCGCAACCCTACTGTGACCATTTTCAGTAGCACTGATGGGATTAAATCCCAATCAGGCAGTCTATGGCCTGCCGTCCAAGGGTTCCTGGGTTCTGCAGGGTAGATGTCCTGCCTTTGAGGGCTATCAGCTAGTTGAAGGCCGGCCACTCATCGGTAGTAGTGCCATTGGGAACGGTGACCACAGCTGGTACCCCACAAGGGAAAAACAGTTTGGACCAGTACTCTTATTTCCCAGTTTTTATTGGTGTTCCATTTTAAGGTTACAAGACCAGTTTGGATCAGTATTCTTATTTCCCAGTTTTTAATGTTTATTTCTTTCTGAGTCTGCAGTCAGTCCTAGGAGGAGAATTGTTGCTGGAGCCCAGCAGGGGCTCAGCAGGGCCAGTCTTGCAGGCCCTGGTGAGGGGTGGGAGGAGGGTCGGTCTGAAGGGTGGACAGTGATCAGGAGCATTTAATTCTACCCGTTAACTTTTTCTGTCTCAACAGATGCTGCCTGACCTAGTAATTTTTATGTTCTTAGAACTGAAAATTGATTTTTTTTAGACTTAAGGCTAAAATTAAAACAGGCTTCTGGCATTTGTTCTCATCTCTGCACTCCAGAAATTCTGCACTTCAAATGAGAAACATTTTCCTCAATTGGTTCAGGGATGAAACTTACGAGGGGTGAAATCAGGAAGCCCTTTTTCCATATAAAAGTTAATGGAAACTGGGAAACTCTTCAAAAGGCTGTGGATGCTGAGTCAATTGGAGGTACCTGAGAATAACAATTCCATATTATTAACTGTAACACAGGTTTTAACCAATTAAATCATTCCATCACTTACAAGAGAATTTATGGTAGCAAACCCTGAGAAAATTCATAAGGGGCAACAGTTAAATAAGAAAATGTTTTATTTAAGTTTGGGTCCTGCACTTCTTGCAGGACCAGTTCTTGCTTATCAATCCCCCTGGGCATTTCACTTGTCACACACTGAATTCGCAAAGCACAACATGGCAGGAAGGCCTTGCATTTAAAGATCACAGATTGCTTCCTACTCTTACTCCATAGGCCCCATCAGATACCAGTCCCCCAAAGATGGCTAAGAACTGTCCAATCTTGACCATTCTTACCTCCCTCCAGCCTGAGGCCTGATTTCCCATCCTTCCTCACTTATTGACGGCCTGAGGCCTGCACACTGGTTTTCAAGTGAGCCTCGACTTTGACAAAAAGGCGGGGTCCTCATTATGCCTTAACAATTTGGGTCTTTTAATTTGGTTAGAACCTTAATGCTATTCCAGGAAAGTACAGTGTGGCACCTGCTGAGTACTAGATCCATTCACTACACATAGCAGGAAACAGACAGAACCAGAGTCCCTCAACATTTCTACCGGAGGCTAATCTGATAAAATAACACTTTAGATGGCATTTTCTGGACAGGATGACCATAGTTGTTTTTCCTGTCCCTGAAGAGAGTAAAAAAAATGTAAAAGTAATTGTTTATATCAGGGGAGTCACAAATGCATTATTTGCAGGGGGCAACATGTTTGTCACTGTTTCTATGGGAAAGAGATATAAGCTGGCCAAAATGTAGAGCAAAAAGTGTTTTACAAACAATGGATTACTTTGAAGCACAATTACACTTATCATGCCTGCTAGTATGGAGGCCAAGTTGCTGACAGCAAGCTCTCACAAACAGCAAATGAATGAGTGATCAGATATTCTGCTTTTGGGAATGTGGCTGAGGGAGGAATGTTAGTCAAGTTAAGGTGGCCAGATGTCCCAGTTTATCCAGGACAATCCTAGTTTTCACTGAACGCCCCGTTGTTCCAATGGTTTTCTCCAGATTGTTCAAATGTCTGAGTTTTCAGTCCCTTCCCCTTTAACCCACCCCACACATTCCATTTCATATCCATCGGTAGCATACCCAGGACAGTCAAACATAAGAACAGATTCCTTATAAATTGTAAATCCTTAAAAGGGCTGGACTGACATTCAGAAATCGACCAGTTAGTGGGCCCGTAAAAAAAAATTTGGCTGGTAGGTCATGTGAGGGGGCTTCATCCAATCAGAGGGAATGATGGGCTCACGGATAGTTATAAAGGCATGCTATGAGAAAATGGAAGGGGAAAAGTAGGAGGTTGCCCTGTGCTTTGAATCATATTTTACTGTTGCTGGGTTTAAATGGATTATCACTGAGGGCCTTGGGCTTCCTGCGAGTCTATGGCATTGGGAAGTGGGTGAATACTGTTAGGAACCAGAGAGTTTAAATAAGTTATATTTGTGTTTGTGGGTGTTAGGAATGAAGTTTAATATGTATTTCTTCAATATGTATTAAGAAAAGGGGAATTTGAGTTTCAGTTTTATTTAAAAGATGGCTGCATTTTAATGAAGTTTACAACTCTTGAAAGGGAGTTAAAACAAATACAAGGTAGAAAAAAACAGTGCTGTTGCCTAGCAGTAGGGTCCCGAGAGAGAGGACACCTACACACATGCGCACACACACACATACATACACACACACACAAACAATTGCCAGCAGAAGCAGCACAGGAGGCCAGACAGATAGCAAGTCCCAAGCTAAAGCTTAAACCAGCTGCCAGGAAAAGGAGGGAGCTGCAGGAAGCAGGTTTCCCTAAAGGACAGAAGAGGGGTTCCGAGAAGACCTTCTAGTCAAAGGGAATGAACAGGAAGCTGGAAAATGTCTTGTTAAGGGAAGTTAAGTGTGAGGAGCAGAGAAAGGCTCTAAGCTTAAAGGGAGAAGCTGCAGGATGCAGATTTAAAGCAATATAGGCTTACGAGAAGCCAAAAGATCCAAGGAGATAGCTGAAGGTCTGTAACTCTTTATTATGGGCATGTGAAGCAGTAGTGTTCTGTTGGCATGACTGAGCATTTGAGAGAGAGTGCATAGAATGAAGCTTGAATGCACGTGGTGATCCAGGGGAGAGGGACATCAGAAGGAAAGTTCGAAATCCTAGAGGTGGACCCTTGTGGAAGGTGTCTGAGAGAAAGGTTCAGGAGAAGATTCCAAAGTCAGTTCTTCAAGAGTGGAGATTGGAAACCCTCGGGTGAAAGACAGAGTTCAATGAGACTGGTTGGCTCATGGTGTGACCAGCGTCTGAGGAGAGATCCATAGCATCTGTTTGAGGTGGCACCTGTCACTTGGTTCCAGAGTGTGATGAGCCTGACCACAGGTTGCCTATTGATTTACATGGACTGTGTACTTTCTGTGAACGATAGAGTATAAGATAGCTTTTGTAACTTGTGTTATGCTTGCGAATCTGTATATTTCTGTCAAGGTATAGTTGTGGGTGAAGGGGTATTGTAATATAGTTAATCTTTTCCTGTTTATAAATGTTTTATTCTTTTGTTAAAAGTTCATTAGATTCCTGTGACTCTGGTCAGTAGCCACTGTCCACGTTCCTAAACAAAAAAAAGTTAGGATCTATCAAGCCGGGTTTCACTCTGGGATCTGGCTTTCCAGTAGTAACATCACCTGGGATCATAACAGTATTGACTGATGGATTGAGTGAGTCAGAGGCGATAAACAGGGATCCAGGCTCTGCCTAGGTGCTCAGTGGTTGCCACAGTCTTGCGTCAGCCATTTCTTGTCTTTCAGTATTTCATTCACCGCTGGCTAGGTGAGTTGTTCCACAGGATGTTCTGTGCTGTGTATGTCCTGTGTATGAGGCCAGCTTGTTATTACTGCCAATACCTACTGATTTAAGCGTTGGCTGCAGCAATGATAATGAGGGATATCATTGGATTTCACCAAAAGGTAAAGGCTGACCGAGGTGGGATTCCCGCACAGGCTTTTTATTGAAAGCAGCCCATGCAAGCTGGACCCTTGGGTTTTCATTGAGTTGAAATTTGTTCTAAAGTCTATCGAATCTTCAGTTTGAAATAATAGTTTAAAGGCTCCCAGTTTTACTTATCATGTGCACCACATAATTTTTCTCTGTTAACTGTCTTCAATAATTGGGTGCCTTAAGAGTGTTGCCAACTCTGGTTGAACATATACCGGGGCCAGAATTTTGATGTTGGCATGCTGGGATGTCGGGCCTGCATCCTGACATCAGCCCACGTCATTTAGATATTACATTCAGTGGGCGTGCGCCGGAAGCAGCTGCGGGTCAGCCAAACTGTCAGCAGCCTATTAAGGCCATTAAAAAACCAATTAGCGTAGTTACCTTAAGGTTGACAGGCAGGCGAAGAGCCCAAGCAGCCTTTGTGTTTTCCAGGAAACCTCATCCATGGGCGGGATGAGGTTTCCTGAAGGTCTAATAATATCAATAAATAAATTCTGCTAAATTGACAAGCATGTCCTAGCTCATGTGACATTGTCACATGAGGGGATATGTGTAAATAATTTTTATCTTTATTAGAAAATTTCAATATGTACTTAATCTCCCTGAGGCAGCTCTTTCACGCATAGCGCAGGGCCCCGGCTCTCCCTCTTCCCCCCACCAGCACAGGTAGCGCTGAGCGCTGCTACTGGCCGTGCATCACGCTGGGTGGACCTTAATTGGCCTGCCCATGTAAAATGTCGGCGTGGAGCTGATCGTGGGCGGCCGGCCTGCCCGACATTCAGAAAATTCAGGCAGTAAAGAAGGCAAATGGTATGTTGGCCTTCATAGCGATAAGATTTGACAGGAGCAGGGATGTCTTGCTGCAATTATACAGGGCCTTGGTGAGACCACACCTGGAATATTGCGTGCAGTTTTGGTCTCCTTATCTGAGGAAGGATGTTCTTGCTATAGAGGGATTGCAGCGAAGGTTTACCTGACTGATTCCTGGGATGGCGGGACTGACATATGAGGAGAGATTGAGTCGGTTAGGATTATATTCGCTGGAGTTCAGAAGAATGAGGGGGGATCTCATAGAAACCTATAGAATTCTAACAGGACTAGACAGGATAGATTCAGGAAGGATGTTCCTGATGGTGGGGGAGTCCAGAACCAGGGGTCACAGTCTGAGGATACGGGGTAGGCCATTTAGGACTGAGATGAGGAGAAATTTCTTCACCCAGAGAGTGGTGAGCCTGTGGAATTCGCTACCACAGAAAGTAGTTGAGGCCAAAACATTGTATGTTTTCAAGAAGGAGTTAGATACAGCTCTTGAGGCGAAAGGGATCAAAGGGTATGGGGAGAAAGCGGGAGCAGGTTATTGAGTTGGATGATCAGCCATGATCATAATGAATGGCGGAGCAGGCTCGAAGGGCCGAATGGCCTAGTCTTGCTCCTATTTACTATGTCTAAATTCTCCCCCGGGAGATGTCATATGTCATCACATCACTTCCTACTTTCAACTGCTCCTCTCCTAGACTGCTGCCATTGGTCACCCAAAATGTCAATCATCACAGAGACTCACCTTCCCAAGGCTTTTCAATGTGTTCTGGTTTTGATTTTGAAAATCTGGTCACCCTAAGTCAGGGCACTATGAAAGATCTCTGCTTTTCCATTAAGTAATGTGGGACTTTGATAACCATGTGAACATGTGGACCATGTCTCACTTTTGACACCTCATCTGAAGGAAATCACCTATGAAAGCACAGAGCAATAATTTCTTGCTCCCTTACCCTTGCAGAGAAGTGTCTGCCTGGATTTATGCTTAAAATCCCATTTTAGGCTCAAACCCAAATCAGAACCAAGGTTACTAACAATGAAGCCAAGCTGATACTGCTCGGGACAGTGATTGCTACAGTATTCCCATTGTTGAGGAATGGAAAATCTATCCAAGGGCTTACAGAAATCAGTTTTGTATGAACACCGCCTTGCAATTGAAATTTTGAGAGTCTTTTTTATATTTATCGTTAGAATTTGTCTGAGTCCTGTAGTTAATCATATCTCGATGTGATCACCGGAATTGGAATTTGTATCAACATGCTTATTGGCCAGAACAATGGGAGTAGTAACTACAGCAGACATGTTGGCTACATCCCACATCAGTTGCGAGTATCTGGTATTGGCCAGAACAATGGAAATATCCAAGCAGTAACAATTAACTATTTGAGATTGTCTAGATCATCTTGTACCTTTTGTGATATTAACTGCTTAACAGTTAAACCATCAAGATGGCCATCATCTCAGTTCTGGAGGTTGGACAAGGAGGAACTCGCTTCAATATCTGGGTATCATGTGAAATAACTCACAAACAAAGGGAAAAATATATCAGGGAGCAGCCCTCTAAGGTCAGAACTCACAGGACAGTCAGAAGTTCAATATCTACAGAGGCCAAGTTTGATCACCTTGGGTCTTCAAGAAACCAAGTTGTATGAATTTATTCTAAGACTGTATTAGTTATTATGCTATTGGTGTCTGAGTAATAAAATTGCATTTGGACAATACATTTCAGCCTGAATCACAAGGAATTATTTAACTGTGTTTAAATATTTCTAAACGTTTAGTTAAAACTTTACCCATTTATATCAAAACATTTAGCGAGAAATTATGAATGACCATGTAATGACCTATTTCACATCTGATTCCTATACCTCAATTCATGCTAGAAATATACAAATCTGAACACTGAATGAGGATAGAAGTTGGATGTTTGTAATGTTCCTTTTGTCAAATAGTCTGCTGACAAACTGTCAGGGTACATGTATAACAACCACTTGGACAAGGTAGGTCACTGGCACCTGTGAAACCATACTGATCAAAAGAGTGAACACCTTCAAAAGAAGAGGCTGGGATAGCAGAACATTGTTGGAACAAGAATAATGTAAAGCATTTAAAGTATAACTGAAAATTAAAGATCAGTCACTCTTTGTTTTTATAGTTTCACAAGGCAGATAAAAATGAAAGTGGGCATATGACAAGGTCAGTCGACAGATACAGATAAAAAGAGGCCATTACAAGATCATAAAACAAATACAGGTAAAAGGAGGCCGTGATAAAATCAAAAGACAGATACCAGTGAAAAAGGCCATTACAATTTTACATGATAAATGTGCATGAAGGAGGCAATTCAGCCCATCTTAGTTCATTCACCCATAAATGATCGTCAGATAATTCATGTCATGTAGCAGATCTTGAATTAATTTAAAACTTTTCCTTCTGCTACTGTACCATAAATAATTGACTGAGTGTTGACAGCCCTTTGTGAAATAATATTCTTCTTGGCATCTGTCCTTTTTTTATTTTTTACCAGTTTTCTCCTTTTCCCCTTTGTTCTTCTGTTTTCATATATAGTGAAGTGATGTTCCAGATTTACCATATCTGAGCTATTTTCATACAGTTGCTGATTTTCCTTTGGACCTAACTCCAAGGGCAGAATTTTACATCCCGTGGGCGGATGCACGCCTGACCCAATCTGGCGTAAAATTGCGTGAGATGACGTCGGGCGAGGGTCTGGAAGTCACCACGCACTCACATGATATTTCGCTTGGCGGGCGCGCGCAAAAGTCGGAAGCGCACCCGCTGACAATTAAGCGGGCAATTAAGTCCATTAACAGCACAATTGTCTGTGATATTTTGTGGCTTGTCCAACCTTATGGTTGGCGGACGGGCGAATCAGTCAGGCGGTCTTTACATTTTTCATCAAACCTCATTCAAGTGTGGGATGAAATTTCGTTAAGAAATAAAATAAAAATAAATATCTGTGGATAGCATTTTTATGAGGTATGCTTTCAGGTGCTCAATTGTGATGCATGGACATTTTGTTGCAGCTTTTTACAGCTTTATTTCATTATTTGCAGGTCTACAGCTCCCTGAAGCAGCTGTCGGCCTTCAGGAAGCTCTCTCGCAGCGCTCACCTGTGCCCGCGCTGACGTCGTCGCCTGCCCTCTTCCCACCCCTACCCTGGCAGCGCTGAGCTTTCCAGCATGCTTTTCATGCTGGCTGGCCGTTAATTGGTCAGTCAGCGTGAAATCATGGTCAGGGGCTGATTGCGATCAAGGGTCCGTTTCCTCACCACTCCCGGGCCCGCCGACCGTGTGCGCCTGACAACCGAAAAATTCAGGCCCAATGTGGTCAAAATCCTGAATCTGCGCCGTAATTGGTTGAAATAGGGATGCAATATAATGGTGGAAGGTGTGTGGTGGTTGGGATTGGGGTCAGGGGGAGGGGCGGTGGCAGGGATACAGGACAGTCCTATTTTTGGTTCCAGACTGAACACAAAGCACATGCCTTGCATTTTCACTCAAGGTTTTACTTTTGCCATAAAGTGCAAAATGCAAGCCAGTATTGCCAGGAATTATTCGCTTTATATTGTTATTGTGCATTGGACATTTGTAAATTTACAAATGAACTAGTCCGCTCTAGGGAATAAAAATCCATCTACGAGCTAAAGGTGGCCATTTACTATGTTTGTAAAGTGATATCTCATATCCACTAATGGGAGGAAGCTTAACCACAACAGATGACGATGAATAACTTGACCAAATTTAGAGTTGTCAGTGCTATCAATTTCAGTGCCAAGAACAGTGGAACAAAAGTAGGATCGGATAAGAACAACTCAAACTGCCTTCTCACACTTGCTCAAAACCTGATCTGTGTGGAGCCTATACTGCAGCCATTTAAAAAATAGGCTAATACTGCCTCTGAAGCTGCCTGGCTTCATAGCCATGGAATAGAAAAGAAGTTTTAAACATACATTAAAATACCATTGAATATATAAAATGGATATTAAAACAATGTATGCGCTGACTTGGAAAAATCAGTGGCACATCAGAGGGGTACAGCAGATCTGCTATGCCAAAGGAGAATTTTAACCACAAGGAGCATGTGGGATTGGGTGGGGGTGGGGGTGGGGGATGAAAAACAGGAAATATGTGAGCATATGGTAGCCAGCACCAACTCGTCTACTTCCATATTAGGGTTCCCTTCAGGAGAGGCGGACTGCCTATTTGCTAATTGCTCAATTGGAGCAATATTTCAACTGATTTTCAAATTTAGTGGAACATCTGCTAACTTCATAACACTTGCCAATGAAAGCAAGGTGAAAACACAAAGGAGATTGAGGGGGCTGATTAAAATTCCTGAAAACACTGCAATACTCAGTCCTCACAGCTGCTTTCTTGTCTACCCTTGGGAAAGGGTTTGTTCCCAGTACTTTTGTTGAGAGTTTACATTCTACACTTGAGTTTTTCTGAATCACAGCAGCATGGGTGCCACTTTGGCTGTCTTAGCAATGTGACCAGAAACAGCAGCAGCAGCAGCAGCAACTGCCAGATGTTCAGACTGTTCACTGACAACTCTAAATTTGGTCAGATGCATCTGGACATCAGAGAGGGCAATAGCTTGCAGGAGAAATTACCCCTGATGCAAAGTCTACCAGCAGATGTTGAGTTTCCTGGGCATGTTGGAACAGTTTCAAGAGCCTCAACTTGTTGCATCAAGTGTGTGGTAATCTGATGTGTAATATACCTTTAAGAAGAATGTTGTAATGGAAGATCACATTATCTTAGTATCCAATAGCAGAGTAGTACGGGCTACCTCTGTACTCAGTAGTCTATAGTTAGAGTCTGTAGTGTAGAGATAGGGTTTGAGTTGAAAGCACACAAGTTTAGCTGCTGAATACCTTTTTTTATGTTTTTGGTTATCAGGTTTGCTTTGTCCGGTGAACGGTAGCCGCAACCTTTGATACTAATACATTAGTTGGTGCTTGAAACAATATAGGCAAAGAGACTGATTAACTGAACAAACACTGGTGGTTTATTGAAACTAAGAACAGAGCACTAACACCATGTGTGCTTCTTCAATCACCTCCAGCTCTAGACTTATAGTTACCCAAGCTGTGTAGCAATTGGTCAATACAGTCACATGGTTAACTAACTATATTCTCTTAAAGGTACATAGCACTCCATTTTACCACATCCCTCCCTGAAAGTACAATTGACAAGCATCACAACATCCAATATTATTTACATGAATAATTATTTACAAGTTAAGTCTCTCAGGAGGATTCCTCGGACGTGTCGAGCGTCGTAGCTCAACAGCCTCGGCTGGTTTTTCCGAGGCCCCTTCTCAGGGGTCAACTGTCCACCAGGCTCTTCGGTGGAAGTGGGCAAGTTTGTGTCTTTGGCTTTCTCAGGTCCAAGAGGCCCCATCGGTACTTCCAAATCGTGTGGCATTTCTTCCACATGCGGTACAGACTCAAACGCAAATGATGATGGCATTCCTTCTTGTAGGACTGTCTCTCTTCTCCAGAGATGATTCACGTGCCATCTAACTATTCCGATACATTATAGGAGAGAGGTCCTGTCACGGCACTCACTTCACCGAATAGCCAATTGGGCCCATCTCCAAAGTTCTTCACGAGAACTGTGTCTCCCACTGTGAAATTTCTTTCATGATTATGGCCATCATGTCCAGCATTCTGGGCCTCTTGACTTCTCTCCACCCTCCCCATTAAATTCGGCCTGATAAGAGTTAGATGGGTGCGGAGACGTCTCTTATTAGTAATTCAGCGGGGGCATTATGGGTGGTCGTGTGTGGCATCAATCGGTATGCGAACAGGAACCATGACAATCTGGTGCTGATCGAATCCTTGTCCAGCTTTTTCATCCCAGACTTAAAAGTTTGGATCGCCCACTCAGCCAAACCATTAGAGGCAGGGTGGTGAGGTGAGGTTTTGATATAAGTCATTCTGTTGAGGGTTGTAAATCTGTGGAACTCCCCACTGGTAAATGCAGTCCAGTTGTCTGATACAAATACCTCTAGTAACCCGTGCACTGCAAAACACAGTCGCAGGCGATCTATGGTGGCAGCAGACATGGGTGACTGGACTTTGCAGACATCCATCCACTTGGAGTGGGTATCTATTAGAAAAAGAAGGGCACCACATAGTCGATGTGGCCATCCCGGCCATTTCCAGAGGCGCAATAGAGCTAAAGGGAGTAGCTTTTGTACCTGCTGGCATTGAGGACAACTTTTGACTAGGGTTTCCATGTCCGAGTCCATCCCTGGTCACCACAAGTAGCTGCGTGCGAGCACCTTCATCCTACTAATGCCAGGGTGAACGCTATGTAATTCAGCCAGTAATGGCATTCGCCCTCTCGGGGGCACGATAACCCATGCTCCCCAGAGCAATATGCCACCCTGGCAGGTGAGCTCATATCTGCAATTGAAATAGGGCTTCATGGCATGAGACTTTGGCTCGCCTGACCATCCATTCAAGACCTGCTCCCAGATGTGTGATAAAAGTGGATCTTGGCTTGTCCACCCATGGATTTGCTTGGCCTGGACAGGGGAGGAATCCAAAAGATTTATTACTAAAACAAGTTCCTGGGGAATTGGAACCTTCACGCTGTTATCTGACAGGGGGAGGCGGCTCAGCGTGTCAGCGTGTGCGATCTGGCTTCCCAATCAGTGAATAAAAGTGTATTCGTAGGCAGCCAATATCAGTTCCCACCTCTGGATGCAAGAAAATATGATGGGGGTTATCGGCTTTCCCTCTCCAAATAATTCCAGCAGACACTTATGGTCGGATATAATGTGAAAATGTCAACCGAGGAAGTATTGATGGAATTTCCGAACACCAAACACAACAGACAAGCCCTCCTTCTCAATTTGAGAATATTGTTGCTCTACAGCACTGAGCCTGTGAGATGTATAACCAATGGGTTGTTCAGAGCCATCCGCCATCCGATGTGAAAATACAGCCCCTATTCCATAAGGGGATGCATCGCAAGTTAAAATCAATTCTTTCTTTGGGTCAAAGTGGGCCAGTATGGCCGATGATCCTAACAATTGCTTTACCTTCAGCAACACATCCTGGTGTGGAGATTGCCAAATCCGTTTATGGTTTTTCTTAAGCAATGCGTATAATGGAGCCAGTATGGTTGATAGATTTGGGAGAAATCGCCCATAGTAGTTTATCATGCCTAAGAAGGCCATTAGTTCTGTGATAAAAACAAAAAGCTAAAAGCTACTGCAGATGCTGGAAATCCAAAACAAAAACAGAATTACCTGGAAAAACTCAGCAGGTCTGGCAGCATTGGTGGAGAAGAAATCAGTTAACGTTTCGAGCCTTCACGGCCCTTCGGCAGAACTGAAGCATAGTTAGGAGAAAGGAGAAGTATAAGCTGGTTTAAGGTGGGGGTGGCGGTGGGGGGAAGAGAGAAGTTGAGGGTGTGGTGATTGTGGAGATAAGCAAGCCGTGATAGGAGCAGATAATCAAAAGATGTCACAGACAAAAGGATCAAAGAGGTGTTGAAGGTGGTGATATTTGTCTAAGAAAAGTGCTAATTAAGAATGGGAGACAGGACACTCAAAGTACAGCTCTAGTGGGGGTGGGGTGGAAAAGACTAACAAGGTTTTAGTTTTAGATTTAAAAATAATGGAAATAGGTGGGGAAAGAAGAATCTATATAAAGTATTGAAAAAAAAAGGGGGGGGGGGTAGAAACGGGGTGGGGATGGGGGGAGGGGGAGTTTAAGATCTAAAGTTGTTGAATTCAATATTCAGCCCGGAAGGCTGTAAAGTGCCTAGTCGGAAGATGAGGTGCTGTTCCTCCAGTTTGCGTTGGGCTTCACTGGAACAATGCAGCGAGCCAAGGACAGACATGTGGGCAAGAGAACAGGGTGGAGTGTTAAAATGGCAAGCGACAGGGAGGTTTGGGTCTTTCAGTGTTTCTTGGTGCAGGTGACTCGTGAATAGCTTGATCTTTTCTTCCACGGGATGCAGGTCCTGCACGTCGACCCTGTGACCCAAGTAAACTACCTCTTTGGCTTGGAAAAGGCACTTTTCTTGCTTCAAGCGCACCCCCGCTTGTGAGAAGCGTTTCAGCACCTCCTCCAAATTAGCTAAATGTTCTTCGTCAGTTCGTCCAGTGACTAAGGCATCATCCAGATAAACAACGACATGGGGCAGTCCCTGAAGCAGATTTTCCATGGTACGCTGAAAAATAGCACACACCAGTGAGATCCCAAAGGGTATTCAAGTATATTGATACAATCCTCGATGTGTATTGATGGTCACGAATTCCCTCGAGTCTTCTTCCAACTCTAACTGCTGGTAGGCGTGGCTCATGTCGAGTTTTAAATATGTGATGTCCTCTGCCAATTTTGAATATAATTCATCAATCTTCAGCATCAGGTGTCTATCAAGTTTGGCCACTGTTTACAGTTAACTTATAGTCACTGCATAAACGAACAGTTTGGCCTGGCTTCAGCACAGGTACTATGGGTGCCGCCCACTCAGAAAATTGCACCGGTTGTAAGATAACCAACTTTTCCAGCCTGTTTATCTTGGTCTCGACCTTTTCCCGTAGACCATAAGGGACTGGCCTGGCTCTGATAAATCTGGGGGTTTCATTAGGGTCTACATGGATTTTGGCTTGTAGCCCACGAATCCTTCCTAGCTCATCACTGAAAATGGAAGTGTACTTTTGTAACAATTCCTGTTATTTTCTTGTTCTGATTTGAAAAATTTCGGCCCATTGCAATTTTCCCATTGAGCCAGTAGCAACCAATTAAACTGCGGCCCACACCATCTACTAATATAAGGGGTAAATTTGCATACCCCAAATATGCACCAGGGCATATCCCTTTCACTCTTATTTCTTCACCAGTATATGTTTTTAATTTAGTGTCCAATTGTTCCAAACTTAAAGGATGGACTCCTTTATTCAAGTGTCTGGACGTATGTTCTCCTATGACAGACATTGATGCCCCAGTATTGACCTTCATCTTGATGGGTTATTTCTTGACTCTAATGACCACCTGGATTGGCTCAGTTCCACCCACTTTCAGGTTGTATAATGAATAGATATCAGATTCCACTTCCTCTGGTTCTTCAACGAGACAGATTTCACAATTTCTACTTTTTGTTTTTAAGATGCTGCCTCAGCCTATCTTGACAGTGCCGCATTATGTGACCATTGCGGTGGTAGCGAAAGCATTCGATATTTCTGAACTGTCGATCACCTGCAGGCTGCCTGGATGCATTTCCCTCATTAATGTTGTGGCTTTTCACTATAGTACTGTTGTTCTTCAATGGTCTGTACATAGTGGGTGTTCCCTGCCTTTCTGCAGAGTTAGACATTTTCTCACCTTTTGTTACCGGCCCTTCCCACCCTATAAGATGGACAGCATCAGTATGTGTATCTTTCATTGCCTCCGAGTCTCTAACAGCACTCTCCATGGCTGTTGCCAATTCTAATGCCTTACCAAAGTCTAGATTAGCTTCAGATAGCAATTGCTTTTGAATAGCGTCGTCCCTGATTCCGCATATCAATTGGTCTCTCAACATGTCATGAATTGAAGTTCCGAACTCACAATATTCCATTAATTCCTTTAAAGCAGCTACATAGCCAGTGATTGTCTCTCCTGGAAGCCTATTCCTCGAGTTGAATTTAAAATGCTGCATAGTGACTGAGGGCTTTGGCTTCAGGTGGATTTTTACAATGTTTATTTAACTTGTCGAAAGTCTGCGTATCAGGGGTAACAAAAACAAAAAGTGCTGGAAAACTCAGCAGGTCTGACAGCATCTGTGGAGAGAAGGATAGAGTTAATGTTTAGAGTCCACTGAGTTTTTCCAGCATTTTTTGTTTTTGTTTCAGATTTCCAGCATCTGCAGTATTTTGCTTTTATCTTGGTGTCGGGGGTGTTAGGTGACATGGGGCTGCGGCTCCGCCCATATGTTTTGCTTCCGCATGTGGACAAAAGAATCGCCCTCTTCTTGTCCTCCCCCATGATGTTGTTAACGGTAAAGAAGAACGCTAGGCCTTCGACATAATGAGACCAGTCATCAGAAACGGGATTGAATGGTTCAAGATGCCCAAACCGTGGCATACCCAACTGTGCTTTCAAACAGCTTTCAAGGTAGTGGCAAAGTAAGGTAACTGGCTTACCGCGTCTTTCTTGATTGCCGTCAATTGATCTGGTTTATCCTCATCGCCAGTTTTATGTTTTTGATTATCAGGTTCACTTTGTCCGGTAAACACTAGCTGCGCTCTTGATATTAACACATTAGTTGGTGCTTGAAACAATACTGGCAGAGAGGTCGATTAATTGAATGAACACTGGTGGTTTATTGGAACGAAAAACAGAGCACTAACACCGTGTGTACTTCTTCAATCACCTCCAGCTCTAGACTTACAGTTACCCAAGAAGCCCGCGCTGTATAGCGATTGGTCAATACAGTCACATGGTCAACTAACTACATTCTCTTAAAGGTACATAGCACTCCACTTTACCACACCTTTGTAAATAAACAGAATGTGTTCCACCTAAGAAGTTTCTACTGACCTATTCTATCTATTGTACCAACTTGGCCATTCCAAAACAAGTGTGCAACCTGGATCCATAAGTCCCAACAAGCTGGTGACTAGGATCCAACAAAGTGGTAACAGAGTTCTACAGCCTTCTAGAAGCATAGCTGCCTTAGCAATGGATCTCAAAAACATCATTTTTTTCAACTTTTTTTCAACTTTTTTTGCCTCTGGATCCTTCCAAGGTTCTACTAGAGACATATCCAGGACAAACCACAAATGCATAAGGCAGGAAACTTATGATTTGTTTTTCAGGGTCAGCAATTATGTAAATTTCACCTGTGATGATATAGTCAGAATGAACAAGAGCCAGGGCTTGTGCCTCTGGCTGACTTCCCACAGATGCCAGACATCATTGATTGCACACACATGGCAATCTATGTAGCTCCGCTGGCTTGAGGGGCTGAGTGGCCAACTCCTGCTTCTAATTTGTATGTAACCAGCAGTACTTGTGAACGGCAAGGCCTTCCACTTCATCAGTGTGCAGCGGTTGTGGAACCACAGAAAAATATTTCTGCATATGTGTTCTTGATCCCTGGGGAGCTGCTGTGATGCTTTTATCCTGTGACCTTTTTGGACCTGTAAAGACACCTTAAGCTGCTAGGAGACAAGTGATAACCAATTCAAACATGGCTTATGATATCCATCAACTACCCGACCAATGAAGCCCAACAGTGCTACAATTAATCTATTATCATCACCAGATAGGTGATTGAGCAAACCATCAGCACACCAAAGATACGCTTTAGGTGTCCTAAATGGATCTGGAGATGCCATTTAGTATGGACTGGCCAGGGTGTCCAAAATGGTTGTGGTGTACTGCAACCTGAACAACATTGTGCAGCAGTGAGGTTTGGACCTGTGAGGAAAAAAGCTCAGAACACAAATCATTTACAAATGATTCTGAGGAGGAAGTCGAGGAGAAGAAGGAAGATGATGGGGGTTATGCTGCTCTCATTGCTGCCCAGGGTGGACTTACTAGTCAAAGTTGCACCAGTGGACCAATGCCAGAAGCAGATGTAACAGTCACTTTTCTCACCCACTCTAATACCACTGACACAACCCAGTCCTGCTAACATCCAACCAGCCCTGAACTCTTGTCCATAGGTCAATTCCTGTCTTCACATTCACCAAACAAATTAAAAGGCAACTTGCCCTCCAACACCCAAGAATTGAGGAGACAGGGAAGTGGTGATGAAGTAAAGATCAGAAACTTCAAAATATAACATTTTCTCATAGACCCATGTACATATCTTGTGCAACTACAAACCTTTACCTTTTGCGTAATCCTTCTATGTGGTGCAACTCCTGTGGTTTGAGCAGAGGCGGAGCCCGCTTGTTCAGATTGTGGCTCTAACTGCTGAGATGCCCTTGGCTGATAACCTTAGGGTTGGAGCCTGTGAGGGCCCCACCAAAGACTACTCCACCTGCACCTGTACAGGGACAGGCTCGGCCACCGGGACATAAGGCAGCATATGAGGCACTGACTGAGGGTAGGGGTGGTGGTGGGGTGTGGGGGGAGGAACAACAGGTGAGAAGTGGCAGCCTTTTGAGTGAAAATGCCACAATGAGGTCCTGTTTTGTCATCATCCCCCTCATGGCACAACCTCACTTCACTGCTATCACTCTGTTGGACAGCACATTGGCGAAGATCAGTCGAGCCTGTAAGGCCTAGGCTAAGGCATCGATCATCCTGCTTAAGCCAGCAGACATGTTGGCATCCAGGCTCTGTGTAGCCACGCTCAAGGCCTACATTGACTCATGTGATCGCCATGTCTGATGTTCCACAGAGTTGGCCACATTATCCATACAAGATGGCATTGAAATGCCCTGCGGCATTGAGATGCTCATGCTTGAGTCGGACTGCTCCATTCTCTCTGCAATTGTAGTCAATATGCTTGGTGGACCTGTCAGTACATCGCACATTCTCTGCTGATGCTGCTCAGTACTTCTCCTTTTCATCAACAGTCCTTAAGGTCTTTATCCAGCTGGGCAGAGCTTGCACAGTGCTCTGCCCTCCAATTTGGATCCTTCAGTTCTGTACCTGCAACAGCCATCTGCCCATGCTCACTTGCTCCAAACCTGCCAAAAACCTTTTAAAAGCATCCAAAAAACTTATCTTTTGGTAAAGGCCTTAAGTGGTGTCTTTAAGGATTTAGGTTTAGGCCTCTTATTGCCTGGAGAGTGTGCTCAGGCATGTGACGTTTATGCTCTACCTGTTTCACCACCTTGAAAATTACAATCGAAGTGCTAACAACAACATATGTAGTTCCTTTAATATAATAACAAGTCCCAGTGCTACAACAGGCTTTGGCCCCCGACTTGGATTTTTAAACAGTTTCCTGCCTGTTTGGGGTAGGAGTGCAAGGCACACATTTACAGTTCTGTCTGAAAGTTGATCCAGGTGAGAAAATGGGTGGATAGGGCAGCCAGCAGATTTTCAACTAGTCACCTGTTTTTATGACAGTAGCTGAAAATCTCCCCCCTAAGGGTTCATTTGCTGATATTCCCAAAAATCAGTTCTCGGTCAAAATCTGGGTGATCTACTTGATGTCATGCCGTTAAGTCTTGAAACTTTGTCTGTTAACTTTCATAACTAAATTAGAACTTGGGATAGTCACATTGAATTATCGACTATGGTATGGGAAGATTGCATCTACATTTTATAATTTCTGTAATTCCCCATGAATTATATTTAGTTCAGTTGCACTAGTTTTCCATTGAGAATATGACCGAAATCTTATGCCCTCACGGGAGGGAGCTGGCACAGGCAGGGTGGAGCATAAAATCAGGTAGCATGGCCAGGGGCTGGGGAGAAGCTCTGTGTCCATCACCTACACCCCTCCACACGGCTTTTAAAAGGAGTGAGGTAGGGAGCAGGCAGCCTGTCCACCCTCAGGCCAATTAAATGACCATTACCATCAGCAAGGGGTGCCCATACCATGTGGCAAGACTGCCAGTTAAACCCTGGCAACCTGACTGTGGGCTCAGTTGGGGGCCCATCCTGTTTGGGCACCTTGCACCCCATGGAGAACCTCCTCCCACAGCATCAAGAGCCACCCCCATTTGCCTCTCACCTCCCCCTCCCCCACAGCCTCCACTGCTTTTACTCGTCAGGGACTGACTACAGTAGCTCCTGCTCCCTGATTCGCTGGCATCTCCTGGAGGCAGGACATCCTTCTACATTTTCAGGGTGGGGGTTGTGGGGTGGCAGAGAGGTGGTGGTGGTGTGCCCTGACCTCAGGTAGTGTAGCTTTCTGACGATCATACAATATGGTTGTGGCTTCCTGGGCCTAGGGAAGCAGGCTTGCCCCACCTTTTCAGCCCACGTTTTTTTATTCATTTGTGGGGCAGGGACATTACTGGCAAATTTAGCATTTATTACCCATCCATGAGTGCCCTGATAAGTTGTTGGTAGATATACTTCTTGAACCACTGAATAGCAAGTTGGTAACTGAGTGGCTTCCTTGACCACATCAAAGAGCCGTTAACAGAGAGCCTCACTGGTGTAAGACTGGAATGACATATAGATTAGATTGGATGAGGACACTATTAGCATGTTAGTGAACCAGTTGCGTTTTTTCTAAAATCTGACAGCTTTATGGTCACTTCTACTGATACCAGTTTTTTGTTTTTAGATGTAAAAAAAACCTGAATTCAAATTCTCAAAGTGGGGGGATTTTAACCCACATTCCCTTCTCCACAATACCAACATGGTCACTTCCCTAAGGACCTACCCTTGATCTACTTCTTTTCCTCATCTTTAGATGGCCTTTCAATGGCACCATTAGCTTTTATATGTATGATGATGATGAATATTCAGCTCTACCCCTTCATCAGTTCAGTCATCTCCAAGACTCTCTCTGCTGTCAGACTGCTGGTCTGATGGATGAACCACAACTTCCTTCAGCTGAACATTGAGAAAACCAACGCTCAGGACGGGTCTTAACTGGCAGTGAGTTAGGAGGCGGGGAAGACATTTAATCAGGCAGGAGCGTCGAGGTGGGGATCCTGCTGCCTTCCCACCTCTGCCCGTTTAGGTCCAAGTGGGAAGGCTGGTGGATAGCCTTCCCACTTGGACCTCATTGTCAGACACTCAGTGCTTGATTGAGGGATTGGCACTGGGAAGGGGTGCCCCCTGAAAGCCACTCACTGCCCTTTCTTTTGACACCCCTCCATCCACCACTCCAGCCGGTGACTCTCACCCTGCCCCTCCCATATTTCCCTCACTCATCTGTGGTCTGGGTCCCTCGGTGATTCTTGGATTCTGCTGGGTGCATTGCAGGCTGCTATCATCATTCTGGTGGCACTGGCGAACAATGGAGAGCTGCCGGCCTCTGACTGGCCAGCAGCTCTCGGGGGCAGGATTTTTGCTCCCGAGTCCTAAATCCCAGGGAAGGCCTCCGTTGGCTAGTTAAGTGCCTGATGGGCACTCAATACTGCAGACCTTCCCCAACAGAGGCGATGCGGCATTCTCGCTGACTCCCCAGCCAGTGAGTAAGTCCCCTGTCACCCAGATTAAATACTGCTCATAGTTTCCAGTGATCACCAACAACCCTGCCCTCTTGGCAATGAGCATGAAATTCCATGTGGGTTCTCACCGCTTCCTGTTGTAACTCTTCTGATAGGCTGGTGGATCTCCCAGAGAAGCAGCAGAAACCCAGAACAGGACTTACATTACCCTTTTGTGGGTTCTGCTGATCTGCTGCCAGAATTATGGTGAGACACTGGGAAGCTCTTGCAGATCTTTAGAGTCACTGCCTGGATCTTTTACCCCGTTTTCTTACACAGGTTCAACGAGGTCCCATGAGCAGCCTTGAAATGCTATCCAATCCTGTGTTGTTTCAAATGCTACATTCTCTCCATCAGTAAAACCATTTACTTTTATCCCTGAAACATTGCTCTCATCCACCTCACTCTTAGCTGTTCAATTACAGAAACACTTATCCATACTACTGCCATCTCCTGATTGGATTGCTCCGATGCTCATTGCTGGTCTTCTTTTATCTATGGCCAATAAACTTCAAACTTGTCCAAAATGCACTGCTCACATCCTGTTCTGCACGAAGCATCATTCTTCCAGCACTCCTATCCTTGCAGGTTTATTCTAGTTTCTTTCTCACAACTCAATGACAGAAGAGGTGAGAGACACAATTAAAGAGGCAGCAGTGCAATTATTTTTGCAGAAGTCTCTTAACTCCGCCACTGTTGTTAATTTATTAGACTGCTTCTCTGACATTCAGTATTAGATGAGCAGAAATTTCCAACAATTAAATATTGGGAAGACTGAAGCCCTTGGGCAGAATTTTACAGCCCAGTTTCGGCGGGGACGGGGCCGTAAAATGCGGCGGGCCATTATAAATCCCATTGACTTCAGCGGGAACGTAAAATCCCGTAAAATCCTGCCCCTTGTTTTCAGTCCCCACTCCAAACTCCATCCTGTAGCTACCAACTTCATCCCTCTCTCTGGCAACTGTCTGAGATTAAGACTATCTGGCCACAATATTGGTGTCATATTTGACCTGAGATGAGCTTCTGACCTCATTCATGCCATCACCAGGATCACCTATTTCCACCTTTCCACATGGCTGACTTCCCCCTGTCCCAGCTCATTTGCTGCTGAAACCCTCATTCATGCTTTTGTTACCCATAGACATGACTACTCCAGTGCACTCCTGTCTGGTCTCCCACATAAACTGGAGGTCTTCCAAAACTCTGCTGCCCATGTCTTCACTTGCACAAAGTCCTGCTTCCCTATCACCCCTGCATTCACTGACATATATTGGCTCCTGGTCAAGCAACGCCTTTATTTTAAAATTCTTATCCTCATCTCTGTAATTTCCTCTGAATATATCTGCACTCCTCTAATTCTGGGCTCAGGAGCATCCATGATTTCAATCACTTGACCATTGGTGACTGTGCCTTTTGTTTCCTAGACTTCAAGCTCTGGAATTCCCTCCCTACACATCTCCTTTAGTGGCTCAGTGTCATACTTTGTTTCATAATACTCTCGTGAAGCGCCTTGTGATTTTCTATTATGGTCAAGCCGCAAAATATAAGTTGTTGTTGTTGAAGGCCTCAGGCTGACAGGGTAGTGTTTAGGACCTTTATGGGGGGAACGGCTGCTAGCAGGTCCTCTACTTCCAACCAACAATGGGGGGGAGGGGGCTTGTTGCCATTGCACCAGCCATTGCCATTATCCGTTTTCTAGAGGATCCTGAGGTTGCCTATATAAGTGACACCAAGAAGGGTGCCCTGCCCCACCTCCATCCTTCATATCTGGCGGGCAGAGGAGGAACAGCTGTCAATCTTTACAGCTGAGATGGGGAAAGGAAAATAGGAAAGTTAGAGTGGAAGCAAGCAGCAGCTCTTTCTCCCCGATTTGCCCACATTTTCCATGGCTATCCTAAACAATGTTGGCCGGGATAGCATAGGGAAATCCAAACCAGAGTTTGTGAAAAATCAATTAAAAATACAATTATATTTTAGTTTGTTCATATAAGATTCAGCTATACCATTTTAAAAAAGCAGGTAATAAAAGTTTAACTTTATTAATCTGTTACAAGCAAACTGATGAATTCTTTAACTAAGTAAGCACAGTGTGGGCCACATGTAAATAAATTTCTGAAATAATATCAATCTACACAACCAGTTGTGATTTAAGGTCATGCTGCCCTTATTCATTACCTGAGAGAGACTGAACCCATCTATCAGAGGCAAACCACAATTCATCATTATAAATATGAAAAATTGCGTATGCTGGAAATCTGTGTCAGAAACAGAAAATGCTGGAAATATTCAATGGGTCAGGCAGCATCTGGTGGATGAGAAACAAAGCAATGGCTGATGATTTTTTGTCGGGCCTGAAAACAATTAAGACTGAGGAGGTTTTATTCAGGCACAGAGCGGGGAAAGGAGAGAGGAGGGATAGAACAAAAGGGAAGGTCTGTTATAGGGTGGAAGGCAGGAGGGTTACATGACAAAAGGAATGATGATGCAAGGCAAAATGACATGGTAATAGGACAAGAAACAAAAGACTGCTCGAGAGGAAGTGAAAATGAGAACAGCAGAATCATCATCCATATTGCCATCTAAAAACATGGGAGCAGCGATTCTGGTCTGAAATAGCTGAACTTACTGCTGAGTCTGGAAGGTAGTAAAGCGCCTAATCAAAAGACGATGAGCTGTCCCTCAAGCTTATGTTGAACTTCATTGGAAAAGAGTGTAGGAAGCCAAAGCCAGAGAGGTCAGAGTGGAAATGGGGCAGAGAATTAAAACGATAGGCAACCAGAACCTCCGGTCACACTTGCAGACTGAAGAGAGGTATTCTATAATCAATGTGGTCTCCTCTGCATTGGGAAGACCAAATTCAGTAAGTTTACCTGCATGATCCTGAGTTCTCAGTTGCCTGCTAGCTTAATTCCCCGCTTGTGCTATTCTCTTTTGGAGAACAGCTAGGGAAGTGTATATTTCTAGAAGAACTGAATGTAGCCATGGTGATAACACTGAATGGTGGAAATTGACCAACTGCTAATCACTTACTAACAATAACAGTTTTCTCATGGAACACATCTCTTTCACACATGATGAAGGAGCAAAAAGCAGTGCAGGTTGCTGTCAGCCAATACTTGTCATCCCCAGCCTTACTGCAGGGCTACCTGGTATCACAATGAATAGAATCTGGATGTGAGAACTCCTTTCTCAAAGTACCTCCCTATCCCTTATTTCTGTCAGACCAGGCTGCACTTCACTGGCCAGGGAAGGGGTACCATGCCTTAAACTCGAGTACTGTTAACTATATACATAAATACATTAGTCTAAATAATTAATTGTTTCTCCACATACATAAACCTCACTCCAGGTGACTTAGTTCAGCAAAGATAAGCACATAACAGAACAGTTTATATGCACAGCAACAACGTAGCCAAAAACATATCAGTTCACCAACAATCAATCTATTGTCAATCAAACAGTCAGCGACAGATCATCAGCCCAGGATCATCACGCTCTAAACCTGTTCTGTTGAAGGGTCATGAGGACTCGAAACGTCAACTCTTTTCTTCTCCGCTGATGCTGCCAGACCTGCTGAGTTTTTCCAGGTAATTCTGTTTTTGTTTTGGATTTCCAGCATCCACAGTAGTTTTTTGTTTTTACGTTCTAAACCTCATTGGATCAATCTGCCTCAGGTATCTGGTTTATATCCCATTCTAATTTGTAGCTATGTCTTGTCATATCCTGCAATGTGACCTAGTTATTAAATTTGCCCAATTTTCTATGAAAGCTGTGGCTCACTTGCTTATTGGTTTTGTCTCGTCTTTCCCCCTACAAGTTTACAGCCTCTACCATTATTTTAAACCACTAATTGTCCACTTTTATTAGCACATGGCTAATTCTAAGTGGGAATCCCATTATGGTCAAAAGCTCTTAATTTAAAGAGGAAATGGCCAATTAAGATAAAGGGATTCCAATCATTCTCAGCACTGCGCCACAGGCAGTACTGTGTTTTGTAGCTCAGACCTGGTGAGCTGCCTTGTGATGCTCATTTGACATTTGCTGTTCACTGTTGTGATTCAATGAGGTCTCATCCTTACAACCGCGGGGTTATCTCTTCTGCCAGATCAGGCACCTGGGCAGCACTGGTCAGCCTTAAAAAATTCAAAATCTGCCCCCTAGCTTGAGAAATAGAGAACAGTCACACTGCTACAGTAGGGTACATTCTTCTGAGATAGAAACTGATAAATATTGGAGCAGAGGGTGACCACCTTTTGGGTATTGAACCTCACAAAACCTTAAACTTGAAATGGTTACCATTCTCATGGCTGACCATGAATACAAAAAAATGGAAAAAAAATCTTTGGCAGTCATATTCGCTGACCTCAAGGAGCATGAGAAAAGAATTTTAAAAAAATAAATGTTTCCTTAAATAACTGTTGCCTTGTCCTCAACGGAGAGGGCTCAATCATGTCTGATAAGATGTTTTTTGGCCATGCTTTACCATATGGATGGCCATTTTATTGTTGATATTGTAATGTTTCTGTTAGGATAAACACCATTACCATTTACATGAGTTAAAATATTTAAATCAAGACCTTATTGCTCTACCCACAAAATAAATGTTACAATAAATCAATCGTATCTTTCTTGGGGATAATATCTTAGCTTTACCGTTGGAATATGGGCCTTTATATTCTTCAATTCACCTATTTGTGAACCCCAGTGATTATTTCTAGCAATAGAACTGCACTGAAGTGTAAGGTTTATGAACTGGAAACTTGGCTACCCCTGACATCGAACTGACTAGTCTAGGGGTTAGCAAACTGAGACTCCAGAGCCACGTGCAGCTCTTTAGCATCTCATTTGCAGCTCCCAATGTTTTCCAGTTGGATCATGTTAACAAGAGAAAGCCTAAGAAAAATTCAATTAAGAAAAGTAAGAGCCGTGTTTTTATTGTGGTAATAAAAGACTAATCATTATACTGCAGTTTTTGGTTTCATATGATTATTTTAACTAAAAACATCATCGTACTTTAAATAAACCTGTTCGAGTGGTATAGCTAAAGTATAATACACTATAGTTACAGATTATGTCTTTGGTTCGAGGAACAGGTTTCATGGTTGTGACAATCATTGTTTCTAATATAGTGAGACAATAAGCTATTCTGAATGTTATTAGAAGCAATTTTTATCATGAGAGTCAAAAGCCAAAAAATAGTCTTAATTCTACGCATCTTAAATTAAAGTTTGTTTTCAAGGTGACTTTATTGACAAAATTATTGTAAAAAAAGTTTTTAAAAAATGATAATTCAGTATTAGGTCTATTTTAATATTTTATTTTTATTGATGCATAAATTCAATACATGTATATCATTTATTATACATGCAAATTATGCATTCTACCAGAGAAACTTGGCAATTTTTCTAGTATTTGGTTTAGAAATGACAAATTTTCATTTTACAGCTCCAATTGGTTTTTATTTTGGCAATTATTTTTTAAAAAAAGCTTCTCAGGTAAAGAAATGGTTGCCAAACCTTGGACGAGTGTCAGGGAGATTAGAAAAATGTGTCAGCACAAAGCATTGCAGTAATTTTTATTCAGCACATGGATGTAACAAAACGTCTACTACAGAATCTATGGGCAGGATTTTCCACTCGGGGTGATGCCAACATGCCCTAGTGTGAAATAGTGTGCAATGACGTTGGGCGAGCATCCTGACGCCATCACGCACTCGCGCCATATTTCGGTTAGCGGGCACGCGTGAGAGTCAGCAGCGTGGCCGCCGACAATTAAGAGGCCTATTAAGGCCATTAATCAATTAATTAACATGTATTTTTTGCTGCCCATAAAACTTTATGGTTGGTGGGCAGGCGAATTAGCCAGGCAGCCTTTGGATTTTTTAGAAAACCTCAACCACGGATGGGATGAGGTTTCGGACATTAATTTAAAAAAATGCTTTGACATAATTTTTATTATATTTCTGTTCATGTGAGTGACTCCTGTGTGGGGACACATTTTTCCGATTTTCAAAATCTTTAATTTTGATTTTTAAATTCTTCAGCTCCCTGAGGCAGCTCCCTGCCTTCAGGGAGCTTTCAATGCGCGTTCCCCCATGCACGTGCAGACTTTTGCGCTCACCCTCCTCCCACCCCTATCCTGGCAACGCTGAGCTTCTCAGCTCACCCTGCACGCTGGCTGGCCCTTAATTGGCCAGCCAGCGTGAAATCGCGGTCGGGGCCCGAGGGCAGGCGGAGGGCTGTTTCCCGCCCCCTCCTGCGCTCGCCCGCCCAACGATCCGAAAATCCTGCCCTATCAGCTTAATTTTTCCATTCTATTGAAGCTATTGAAAGTTTTCGGCCCTGACTGAAGTTGAGCATTAGCCCTTAGATCCCATTGATTGAATGATTTCAGCACTTCGTTACACTGCCATAAATCTGGCAGCATGTGTAGTATCAGCACCCACCTTTAATGCTGATTTACGTGCTCACACAGATGCTGCACAATGGGCTGAGTCATCCATTACTTAACCAACCCTATCAGATCACACTCCATTTAATCATGCCAATACTGTGGTTATCTTTAAATTATCAGCTGGCTTGATTGCTTACTTTGACTGATTTGAATGCAGCAGGCATGGAGATATTCTGTTTACATCTGTAATTGAATCCAGTTTGAATATATTGTTCTGAATTAAATTCAAACCGCCTTACATTTATACAGCACTTTGTCTTCGAAATGGGGACGCATCAGATGGCATTAAATTGCAAGTTCTATTCATGCATAGTGCTCGGTAGCAGATATCAACATTGGATTTGAATTAGGCTATGAAAGTGTATTTTTCTCTGCCATACTTGCCCTAATTGTTAAACAATGTTGGGTTTGTTTGCAGAGGTTGTAACATTGTCCATCCTGCCAGGTGACATGACTCCAATGGGTTAAACCTCCATTGTTGTTGTTGGCAAGGTAAAAGTTTCCATCGGGGGCTTGCTTTATTTTCATTCTAGTGAATGTCCTGATCTGGGTGCTGGAGCTCGTTTCTCACACCTGCTCCTTCATCAATGCATACATGGAAATGAAATATTTGGTGGAATGTATCAAAATCCCTGTCATTTCTGTCCAACTAGGCACAATTTCTGTTAACAAAAACAAAAACAGAATTACCTGGAAAAACTCAGCAGGTCTGGCAGCATCGGCGGAGAAGAAAAGAGTTGACGTTTCGAGTCCTCATGACCCTTCAGCAGAACTGAGTAAAGTTAGGAGAGGGGTGAAATATAAGCTGGTTTAAGGTCGGGGGGGTGGGGTGGGGGAGAGAAGTGGGGCGGGTGGGGGAGGGGGGCGGTGGTTGTAGGGACAAGCAAGCGGTGATAGGAGCAGATAATCAAAATATGCCACAGACAAAGGAACAAAGATGTGTTGAAGGTGGTGATATTATCTAAGAGAATGTGCTAATTAAGAATGGATGGCAGGACACTCAAGGTACAGCTCTAGTGGGGGTGGGGTGGAAAGACTGACAGGGCTTAACAGTTATAGATTTAAAAATAATGGAAATAGGTGGGAAAAGAAAAATCTATATAAATTACTGGAAAAAAGAAAAGGGAGGGGGAAGAAATGGAAAGGGGGTGGGGATGGGGGAGGGAGTTCAAGATCTAAAGTTGTTGAATTCAATATTCAGTCTGGAAGGCTGTAAAGTGCCTAGTCGGAAGATGAGGTGCTGTTCCTCCAGTTTGCGTTGGGCTTCACTGGAACAATGCAGCAAGCCAAGGACAGACATGTGGGCAAGAGAGCAGGGTGGAGTGTTAAAATGGCAAGCGACAGGGAGGTTTGGGTCTTTCTTGCGGACAGACCGCAGGTGTTCTGCAAAGCGGTCGTCCAGTTTGCGTTTGGTCTCTCCAATGTAGAGGAGACCGCATTGGGAGCAACGAATGCAGTAGACTAAGTTAGGGGAAATGCAAGTGAAATGCTGCTTCACTTGAAAGGAGTGTTTGGGCCCTTGGACGGTGAGGAGAGAGTCAGTGAAGGGGCAGGTGTTGCATCTTCTGCGTGGGCATGGGGAGGTGCCATAGGTGGGGGTTGAGGAGTAGGGGGTGATGGAGGAGTGGATCTCTGTTGGTGTAACTTACAAGCAGCCAAAAGAGGCATAACCTTTTCAGGGACAGATAAATACAGCAGAAGGGATCCATTTAAAGAGAATTGCTGCCTTGAAAACTTTTTGCCATTACCCCAGGATTGCCTTCGTGCAACGGTCCTCTAACTCTTCCATCTGAAACCTTTGTTGAACTCCCCTCATAATCCCTTCTTATGCATGTCCGGAATCCTCATTCCGATTTCTCCATCCTCCTTCTCCCCCACCTTGTCCCTTTCTAATTTTCCATCTCCCCTTGCTGCTGCCCTTCTCCCTCGCCCTCTCTCTGTGTACTCCTCTGTCCTCCCCCACCCTCACTGTGTCTTTGGTCACCACCTGGTTTCAAAGCCTCCCGTTCACAACTTCAGTTGTGGGCAATTTTTTGGAATCAATTCTGTGAGATAGCATAGCCCTTAATTTAGAAAGACAGACTAATCAAGGTAAGTCAGCATGGATTTGTTATGGGAAGGTTGTAATTGACTAACTTGATTGAAATGTTAAGGAGATGACAAGTAAGGTTCATGAGGGCAATGTGGTGGGTGTGGTCTACAGGTTTTTAGAAAGGCTTTGGACAAGGTCCCACGGAGCAGGCTGGTCAAAAAAATAAAAGCCCTTAGGATCCAAGGGCGGGTGGCAATTTGGAACCAAAATTGGCTCAGTGGCAGAAAGCAGAGGGCAATATTTGATGGGTGTCTTTGTGATTGAATCTCTATCTGTTACTAGTGGAGTTCTGCAGGGCTCAGTACTTAGTCCTTTTTTTAAAATCGTATTTCATATCAATTTTTGTGGTGGACCTTTAGGTGGGTGTGGCTATATTTTCTGTACACATCACGAGAGGGGAAAAGTATCATATGATACAGTCTTAGCCTCAGTTTTGTTCTGAAGCTGCTCCCAACTCAGATTGTGTACAAGTTCTACAACTGTGTAATACTGTTCCCAACTTCTCGGGTCCTTAATAAATTAACCTATGTGTGTTTGTGTTATCCAATCCCTTCTGTGTGGTTGGTGCTTTGAGGTTTATCTAACAAAAATTAAGGTGTGGTTGACAATGAGGAAGAAAGCTTTAGACTGCAGGAAGACATAGATGATCTGGTCAGTTTGGCAGAAAAGTGGAAAATGGATTTCAGTCCAGAGATGTGTGATGTAATATATTTAGGAAGGTGCAACAAGGCAAAGCAATACGTAATAAATAGGAAGATACTGAGTCATATAGAGTAACAGAGGGACCTTGGAGTGTGTGTCCACAGATCCTTAAAGTGGTTAAGAAGGCATTTGTCATGCTTTCCTTTAATAGCCAAAGCATCGAATATAAGCTCTGGGAGGTTATGTCAGAACTATCTGCAACACTAGTTGGACCATAGTTAGAGTACTGCATACAGTTCTGGTCACTGCATTGAAAGATGTGAGTGCATTGGGTAAGGTGTGGAGGAGATTTACAAGGATGTTCCCAGCTAAGAGGAAATATTGGATAGGTTGGGGTTGTTTTCTACAGAACAGAGGATGCTGACAAATGGCTTAATTAAGGTGTATAAAATTATGAGGGGCCTGGATAGAGTAAACAGGGACAAGCTGTCCATTTTAGCAAAGGGCTCAAAAACCAGAGGGGTATAGATTAAAGTAATTGGTAGAAGGATTAGAGGGGAGATGAGGAAACTTCTTCTCTCACAGAAGGTGGAAAGGACTGACAGGGTGGTAAGGGCAGAAACTCTCACATCATTTAAAAACTACTTAAATTGCCATTAGGAAGAACTATGGGCTATGGATCTCATGCAAGAAGGTGGAATTAGGCTGGGCAGCTCTTCACCACCAGCACGGTCATCATAGGCCAAATGGCCTTCTTCTGTGTCATACATTTTCCATGATTTCTATGATATGTTTTCTCTCAGTGTCTACCAGATAACGTATCAGATGTTCAAAATGACCTTCAGTTGGCCTAGCTGGACTCATTCTTGTTGCTTTGGTGATCTATTCTGCTTGGTCTTTTACATTGTGCCCTTTTAGGATTTTTTTTTTCAGACATCCTGAAGCCAGTTTAATATGAGACTCTCATTTACATCTGCTTCTGTTCTTCATCCCAATGGGTGACTTCTCACTTCACAGTTACCCAGTACAGGGTGCATGTCAGAAATTAGTCTTAAAAGCATTAATAGTGCTATGATGTATTTATATTGTTATAAGCCTAGAAATTGCATAATTTTTTTGGTGCTGCATAGACACCTATTATATCAAAGTGATGGACAGGAAGCTTGCAGGAAGTACATCAACCATCGTATTGGAATATATAAGGACAAACAAATGGCATCCTACACCCAAGCCTGAAGCAAGCATTAGTTTCTTTGCAACTAGGGAGTCTAAAGCCTGCTTGGGATCCCCTTGTGAGCTACAAACAAGGAAACCAGCCCTAGAGATTGGAGTCATCTCTTCTATTTGGTCCTCTCATCATTTCCTCCCTTCACCTCTTATCTACTGCTGCTTCTCAATTTGCATCTTTATTACCCATCATGGATCACTTGTGGCCTGCCCTCATCAGTGAGAGGTCAAAGAATCAATTAGCATAATCTTACACCCCTTATCAGTTGCAGATCCTTTTCTGTTTTAATGCCTTGCTAAACTAGCTGAATATGGAGTCAGGAGGAGCAGGAATGCTTCTCCCAACCCCACATTTATCATCCTTCTAGATCGCTACCATGATTAGCCCATTCCCCTCAATCATCCTCTCACCCTGATTCCCCTTCCCCACAGCACTAAGCGCTCCCACGACCTGAGCCTGACCCATGACTCAAACCGTTGCCTTGACCTCCAGTCCGTGTTGTCTCATCCTCCCCATCCCGGAACCAACATCCCGAACACTCTTCTAAGGATTATTGCAATGTTAGCAGTGACTAGATTTTTTCCTACTCGGCAGACTGTTGCTCTGTTACATTGAGGTCAAAGGTGCAATACCCTCTTGGACCTCACCATTCTGGCACAGGACTTTTTTTTATTTGTTCATGACACGTGGGCATCACTGGCTAGGCCAGCATTTATTTCCTATCCCTAATTGCCCTTGTTCAGAGGGTATTGCTGTGGGTCTGGAGTCACATGTAGGCCAGATCAGGTAAGGACGGCAGGCTTCCTTCCCTAAAGGACATTAGATATTTGTACTTCATTCCAACTCCCGTTTGCACAAAAATGAACACTCCCAAATTTCTAGGGCAACACATTGAATAAAAAAATATGCTAAGCTAGCATTAATTCAGAGTAACGCGAGTATATAGGAATGCTACAGAGTTAAGGAAGGAGTATAGCTCTGACAAAGCGAGTGGCATACCGGAACATAGAGCTACACTGCAAGGAGGCAAGGGGAATAAATGGAGTATAGCCAGGGTCTGCATGCTGGGATGGGAAGACAATGCAATGAGGTAATTAGAAATACACAGCTGTGGGATAATGCAACAGGTAGTGAATGAAGAGTAACATTAACCAGAGTGGAGCAAAGCAAGGCATTAAAACAGACAAGGATAATGATAAGGGGTGTACGATTATGCTAATTGATTTTTTGACCTCTCACTGATGAGGGAAGGCCACAAGTGATCCGTGATGGGGGAAAAAGGGTACAGCATTGAGAAGCTGCAGTAGATAGAGGTGAGAGGAGGAAGTGATGTGAGGACTGAACCAAAGAGAAGCGCAATAGTGTAGGGGAATGCAGGGTACAGGAGAAGAGCAGCAGGACACCATCACCTTCAAGTTCTCTTCGAAGTCACACTCCATCTCAGCTTCAAGCTATACTGCCATTTCTTCATCAGTGCTAAATCAAAATTCTGGAATTTCCTACGTAATGCCATCATGGGAGCAACAGCACTCACCTCACAAGGGCCGCAGCAGTTTAAAGAGAAGACCCATCACTAAGTTAATTGGGGAACTCAGGATGGGCAATAAGCAAAGGTTTTGAGAAGGTTAGAACTGGAATAAATATTTTATGGAGTAAAATACTGGAAACCTGAAATAAAAAGAGAAAATGCTGGAATACTCAGCAGATCAGGTGAGGGAAACAGATTTATCATTCCAGGTCAATGACCCTTCACATGAACAGGGGAAAGATAGAAATGTGACAGGTTTTGAGCAAGCTGAAGAGAGAAGGGGGTAGGAAGGGAAGGCCTGATAGGGTGGTCTGTTATCATTGTTGTAGGGCTTAGCTTAGGTTGTCCTTGGTTAGGATCGAGAGATACTGCTGGAGACAAGGCAAGGTAAACTTTAACTTTTATTAAACATTCTTCTAAGCATGTACATGACAAGGTTTAGCATGAGGCTTCACATAGAACTATCTCTTGGCATACTCTGTTGCCAAATGATATTACATCACTAATAATGAAGACTGTCTATTTACAATTAACCTTTTACACTACATCTCCCCCAAGTATCTGACTATTGAATACATTATTTATATTATCCTACATCCCCCCCTGAAGTCTATGCCTTTGCCCCTGATTCACAGAGATAACCATTGTGGTGGTTTCACTAATCTCCCCAACCTTGTTCTCAGCTCTCTCAGACAATGTATAGGATTCAAGTTCTCCATGGTCTCTCTCAAACTCGGTAGAGTATGTGAATCATCAGAAAATACCAGCTCACTGTTCCTGTTATCTTCCTGATCTTCTGGGTAACTGGTCCAATTCAATTGAAGGTTTTCTTCTTGCATATATGGTTGTGTTTCTTTTCCTTCTCACTTTTCCATTTTTAGTCTCCACAAGATAAGGCTGCAGTTGTAGTGCTTTGTCCGAAACTTGGCTTTTGCAATTTTGGGTTACAAAGCCAAACTGATTCCCCTGCCTGGTGTTCTGGTAAGTTATGTACCCTATGGCATTGATTATAGTTTCTAGTTTGATTTGCATGATACTCATCCTCCTTGCCCCTTACTCTGACTATATCTGCTGCTTTGAGCAGGGCATAAGCATCTGTGGAAGAGCAAGAAGTTGAGTCCACAGTCACCTTCCCATTAGAAGTTCATGACTTTGTGAGGTGGTGGAAAATCTTTGATTGCCTTGGTTTCTTTGAGGATCAGACATGGTGCCTGATGTATGAATGATGTGTCCCGAAAAATATAATGCTTGTTTTTAGGACACATGTTTACCAATAAGAGTTAGTCCTGCTTCTTGCAAGCATTGCAACACTGCGCTCACGCTGGCATCCTGCTCCAATGTAGTGGATCCGTGGATCAGGATGTCATCCTTGTGGCAGATGACCCCTTCTAATCCTTCTAGAATGCCCGTCATCATCCTCTGAAAAGTCTCTCATGCCAATGCAAGAACAAAGGATGGTTGATTCAAGCAATATCTCCCAAACGGTTGTCCAAAGATAGTTGCCAAAAGTCATTGGTTGCAACCATTTTGGTAAAAATCGTGATTTTTGCTATCTTTGCCAGACTCTCAGCCATCGATGTCATTGAGTGGATTTCTTTTTCCACAGCATTGTTTAACTGTGTGAGGTCAACCCAGATTTGCAGTGAGCCATTTGGTTTTGGTACTAGAACCATACTTGAACATCACCACATAGGCCTGGTTACAGGTGAGATTACTCCCTAATGCAGCATTGAGTCAGCTTCTTGCGTCATTTTCTGTAAAAGTGGGTGTGGAACTTTCCTTGGGATGAACAAGCACACTGGCTTGGCCTCTGGTCGCAATCTGATGTAATAGGATGTTTTCAGCTTCCCAAGACTTCTAAATAAGTTTGGAAATTCTGTCCTCAATTCTTTCAGTTTGTCTTGGTTTTGCATGAAAGATGAGCTGTAGATCTATGCAAGCTTTTTAGTTTGATACTGAACACTCTCGGTTTTGGATCACATGTGTTGATTCCTGTGATTTCTCTTCGTTTGTACTGAAGTATAGCAGTCAACTATCACCTGACCTTCAGTTGAATGCCTCCTGGACTGTGGAGTTGTATGGTCAATGGCTGGAGGAAGTCACACTGTTCTGTGTCTGAAAGAACTGAAACTCCTGCTCCAGTGTCTAATTAGAACTTTGCTTTATCTCCATTGACCATAATGCCTACGCTCCAATTTTTCTCATTAGACCCTGTAATTTCTCCCAAGAATGACATTCATTGCCTTTTACATCTTCAATTTCTTGAATGTTACATGCTTGAATTGATTCCTCCTTACATTTCTGAGCTAGGAGCTTTTTGCTGTGGTGAACAGCCTTAGAATATCCTCTCCTCTTGCAGGAATGGCACTCCACATTTTTTGTGGGACATGCTTTGCGTCGATGCAGCCTTTTCCTGCCACAACGAGAACATTGAGTTAACGAGCAACCACCGTGCCCCCTTAACTCTGCCTGTTTTTGAGTAGATGCACTGCCTCTTCTGTGTCCTGCAAACTATACTCTGTCAGTTGTCTTTCTCCACAAAGTCTCCCTGTCACCTTGAATAAATACATAATTTTGCTTTCTCACTTCTGCCTGTCTTGTTAACTGCACAGCCTTTGTGAGTGTTAAACCTTCCCTCGACTGTAGAAAATCCGATAAATCTCCTCTAAGACTCCTACAACAATGCAATACTGAATTATTTGTCTTTCAGGGCTCCATATTCACAATTCTCAGCTAGTCAATATAAATTGTTAATGAAGGGATCTGCACTCAGTCCTGACCTTTGGGTTTGTCTATTGAACTTTGCCCTTTCTATGGTTGTGTTCCTTCTAAGGCTGAAACATGCATCAAAATCTTTTATAACATTTCATATGTTGTTGTTTTCTCATTTTTGCGCTGTCTGACCATTACATCATCTACACGTCTGCACAACTGTCTACAGCATAGAGAAGGGTACTGACATCTTCCTTACTACACTTCTCTTGTAGTCCCAAAGCAATTCTGTACCGAGTAAACCTACATTGCCAGTTCTACCATTTCTCGACTTCATCCAGGCTTTCCACGTACTCAAAGCACTCTGGTAAAGATAACATTTTCTCCATGGCTTTTTTCCTCTCTAGCCTTTCTTCAAGTTCTGTTCACTTTTGTTCCTGCACTGTCGTTTCCTTGCAGTTGTTTTGCTTGCTGCTTTTTCAATCACTGGGCCATTTACACAGCACTCTTCCCATTTCCTTTACCGCTGTCACCGTCTGTTATCGTGAGTTTTTGCTTAGGTCATCCTTGGTTAGGATTGAGAGACACCGCTGAAGGCAAGGCTGTCGGGGTTAATTAGGACATTTAGGGCAGAATTTTGCACTTGTCGCGCATGCCAATTAAGGCCCGCCTAGCATGAAACGTGATCGGCAGTGCTCAGTGCTGCCTGTGCGGACAGAGGAGAAGGGCAATTGTGAACTTTGTGCATGCACGTGAGTGAGTGCTTGAAAATCTTCCTGAGGCACAGAGCTGCCTCAGGGACATGAATAGTTTTTTTTTAAAAATAAATTTTTAAAAAATTTTACAAAACATGTTCCCTCATGGGACATGTTATAATTGAAATGCAAAATGTTTTATTTTACTTTTATTTTGCTGTTGGAAACCTCATCCTTTCCATGGATGCGGTTTCCTAAAAAGTGCAAAGGCCGCTTGGCCTTTTTGCCTGCCTGCCAACTGTAAAGTTGGACAGGCAGCGAAAAATGTAAGTTAATTACCTTTTTAATGACCTTAGTAGGCCTTTTAATTGTCAGCGGGTGTGCGCTGATTCCCACGTGCTCCTGCCAATCGAAATATCGCGCGATTGCGCGTTGACGTCAGGGCGCTCGCCCAATGTCAACACGCGTCATTTTGTGCTTGAGCAGTTCGGGCATGCGCCTGCCCGCCGAGGTAAAAATTCTGCTCTTAGTGAAAAAACAGTGACCCATTAAAAGTGTTTGGACATTGACTGACTGCTATCAGGGAACAATAGTACCAGGGAAATGCCATGGCCTGCCATCACCTAATGCAATCAAGAAGCCTAATTACTCAATGGAATGGCACAAAGGACATATGATCAATACAATACACTCAAGGAATTATACAACTAAGGCCTGCACCACAGACAATAGCACTGGAATAGGGTCATTCAAACCCTCATTAACTTTGGTGCCCAGTGCTTTTACTGTGCTGTTACTGTGCCACCTAAAACAACAGGAGAATTGCTCATACAATGAGAAGTGATAATATTCATCTGGATACACCTTCCATGGAAAACCCTCTATTGTTTCAACCAGCAGGAGCTGATGACATTTGTTTGGATTTTGTGTGGCATCAACTAAATGAATATTGGAACAACAGAAAATATGTTTTGACATGTCTGAGTTAAATTATTATAAAAGAAAAGCAGATCTGAGTATCTGGGCTGCAGTTGGGAGTGTTAGGGCTGGTCACCTTGACTCAGGCCTACATCCTCACTGGACAGACCAGCCGTGTTGGGGATTGTAAGTATTTTCAGCCATATTGTGGTGATATTGGCCTGATGGTTTTGTGCTGCTGTCAGAAGAAGGGTCGAGTTTGGTCATCTTGACTCAGGCCTATAGTCAACACCAGATAGACCATGAGTGCTGGGGTTGTAAGTTTCAGCTAAATCGTAGTGATATTGGTCTGAGGGTTTTGTGAAGGTTTGGGGCAAAAATTTGGTGTTTTTTTGCTGGTACCTTGTAACTTATTTCAGCCATATCTTGGTAATATTGGTCAGAGGGCTTTTTCTTAAGGTTTTAGGACAAGACTGTTTTGCCTGTGTTTGCAAGTTTAAACCGAGTCATGGGGACTTTGTGTGGAGTTAGCATTTTTGTAAGTTTAAGCTCGAAATGTGGTGACTTTGTGTCAGGTACTGGGATCGAGCTGTTTTAAATTTTGGGTTTTATACTGTGGGCTTATGGATGATTCAATAAAGCAATTGTGTATTATCAGAAGAAACTTGTCTTGCTGGTCATTCTGTTCAAGCCATACACTTGTGAATCTGGTGTCACGAACTTGAGTATGGGAAGGGTCTCTGAGGGAAAAGGGGAGCCCCAGCAAAGTGCTGTTCACCCATTACCCCTGTGCTCACTGACCTACTTGACTCCCAGTCCAACAATACCTTAATTTTAAAATTCTGATCTTGTTTTCAAATCCTGCTATGGGCTCCTTATCCCTGTCTGAGAAACCTACGCACTTCCAATTCTACCTATTGCACATCCCCAATTTTCAACATGCCACCATTAATGGCTGTGCCTTTAGTGCCCTTGACTCTAGGCGGTGTTCGGTACTCAAACCTAGCTCTCTACTTCTCTTTTTTTCCCTTAGACACTCCTTAAAACCTACCTTGCTCATCTGTCCTAATGTTTCCTTGTGTGCTCAGTGTCAAATGTTGTTTGATATGTTCCTGTGAAACACCTTGATATGTTTTTCTGCATTAAAGGTTCTATATAAAAGTAAGTTCTTGTTGTTGCATTGTTTGGCCTGAGATTACAATCAGATATTGATCAGTATATGCACATTCCTCTGTTTATGAGAGTGACTAACATCATTGTAGCTGAGGGAATATCTATGGAAAGAACTTAACTTGTAGCAGGCATTAGGAGGCTTTATGTGTTATAAATAGGGACATTGGCTTTACAGTAAGGAAGTGGTATTGATTTGTACCAGACATTGACTGGACCACAGTATGAGTGATGCTTCAGACACTCCATTATCTGAAACATGTGAGAGTCAATGAAAGGATGGATTTGAGATTTTCTGAAATCATGCCAAGAATGAACAATTGTAGTTAAGAAGAAAGGATAAAAAAGGAAGCCTTTATCATTAGACCTTCAGGGTTAATGGTGGATCTAACTGAGGTTTTCAAATATTATGTAAGGTTTTGAGAGGAAAATAAAGAATGATTATTTCTATTAAGTTGGTGCATCAAATACAAAAAAGCAAGACCTCAGGATTATATTCAGCAAAATTATAACGAATGTTTGAAGGCAGTTTTACACACAGAGGTTTATTAGAATATGGAATGTTTTAGAATACATGGGCTGAATTTTCCAGAGTCTGAAAATGATCTATCATGGGGACCATCTGTAGGTCTCATCTGTAGATCTAGAGGTTCACTGTAACATGGGGAGTCCAGCTATAATCTTATGGAAGATGGCCAATTAAGCACTCGCCTCTGGGGTTGCCACCCAATTATGGGCAGCAGGCAGGCTGAGGAGGTGGGAGGACCAATCAGGAACCAGGATGTCAGGAAGGCCAGCAACCTTCACTCTGGCTGCAGTGGGAGTGCAGCTACAATGACTGGGACACAAAAGAGACCAACACAAGAAACAGGAGATGAGACTGAAGGCACTATAAGGCTTTTCTTTGACCAGATCACTCTCAATGGCAGCAGACTCCCTAAGAGACTGCTGCAATGACAGGCCTGTGCCTGCGAATAATCGCTGCCTTTCCATTTCCAGCAAGTTGGTCAAATTGTATGTACAATAACACACAGGGCAGAATCTTCTGGTCGGCATGCAGGGGGGCGGGCCCCGCATGCTGAGGTATAAAATGACACGTGGTGATGTCGGGCGTGCGTCCCGACGTCACCGCGCGTCATTCCGATCTTCAGTTCGGCAGGTGCACATGAGTTAGCTGCATGCCCATCAAGCTGTCAAAGGCCTATTAAGACCATTAATTAACTAATTAAACTGATTCTCAGGGCTGCTCGTCAACTTTAAGGTTGGTGGGCATGTGAAGAGCCCAGGCGGCCTTCACATTTTTCATGAAACCTCATCCACGGGCGGGATGAGGTTTCATGAAGTGTTTATAAATCCAATAAAATATGTCCTGAAAATTCATAAACATATCCCAGCTCATGTGGCAATGTCACATGAGGGAACATGTCTGAGTAATTTTCTTTTTTCTTTTTTGCGATGTTTTATTATTAAACTAATCTCCCTGAGGCAGCTCTGTGCCTCAGGGAGATTTCTACATTCTTTTGCGCGCATGCGCAAAGGAGCGCAGGCCCCAACTCTCCCTCCTCCCCCCGCCCGCACAGGTAGCACTAAGCGCTTCCGGGTTTGCGTCACGCTGGGTGGGCCTTAATTGGTCCACCCACACAAAATGGCGGCGTGCAGCCGATCACGGGCGGCAATCAGATATGCGCCTGCCCACACTCGCTCCTGAACCGCTGCCCAACGGGGAGAAAATTCTCCTCATAGGAACACAAGAATTAGAGCAGGAGTAGACCATTTGGACCACCATTTGATAAGATCATGGTTGATCTGGTTGTGACCTCAATTCCATTTCCCTGTTTGCCCCCCAATAACCCTTGACCCCCATTGCCGATCAAAAACCTATCGAAATCAGCCTTGAATATATTCAATGGCCCAGTCTCCACTGCCCTCTAAGGAAGAGGATTCCACAGACTGTAAATATCAAGTGGCTGGTGTATTATTGTCATGACTGAGCTCTGGGTGTCTTTGATAGAGGAGAGCTGGAATCAATGCTGTTGCAAACTGGTGAACATTTATTAACTATTTACACTATTTACAGAGGCAGAATTTAGCAGGAATCCATTATAGCCTTTTTCCCTCGACCTGCAGTTATCTGACATCATGTGACATCACTGATGACGCACTCTAACAATTAACATTATAGCTATTAATCCTTTATACTACAGCAGAGACTTCCCGCTGTGCACTCACCTCCTGTGAGCTGCTGCGTTCTGCACACAGCTGCAGTCCGGCCGCCTCTGAGGAGATTGGAGAGTCCAGTGAAAACCCCTACTGATTACATTCTCAACTACTTTAATTAACTTCCCCCTGCTGATGGCATGTTGCCATCACCACACTGAAGCCTCCTTCTGTAAATGTGCAAGGAGGCAGGAATGTATAGGGGAGGGAGTCCAGGCCCCTGTGCCTCCAAACCCACATCGAAAATGCTGGGTCAATTCAACCCCACCCCCCCAACCCCCTCCCACCCCCTCCCACCCCAGCACCCCCCACCACAAGTACCTAAAGAAAATGCCACAGCAATATTTAAAATGGTAACTAGAAACTTCAGTTACACAGAAAGATTGTAGAAGTTGAAACTGTTCTCCTTGAAGAAGCGAAGGTTGAGAGGAGATTTGATAGAGATACTTAAAATCATGGAGGTCTAGACAGAGTAGATAGGGAGAAACTGTTCCCAATGATGTAAGGATCGAGAACCAGAGGGCACAAATTTAAGGTAACTGGCAAAAGAAGCAATGGTGACATGAGGAAAAACGTTTGAACGCAGCAAGTGGTTAGGATCTGGAATGCACTGCCTGAAAGTGTGGTGGAGGCAGGTTCAATTGCAGTTCCAACCAATTCAAGAGAAAATTGGATTATTATCTGAAAAGGGAAAATTTTCAAGACTATGGGAAGAAGACAGTGGAGTGGCACTAGGTATATTGCACCTTCAGAGGGCCAGCATAGACACAACAGGCTGAATGGCCTCCTTCTGTGCCATCATCATGCTATGACCCTATGGTTATAGAATATCTAAAAAGGAAGTTGATAAATGGATATGGGAACAAACAGAGAAATAAAATCAGAGCAGATAACTTCAGTTAAAGACCTTGCACCAGAACATGTACAATGGGTTACATTGCCTTTTCTGAGTCATAATTTCGATAACACTATGGTTAAGCACAAAGAAAAGAAGAATTGAAGAATTTTAATTATCCAAGCGATATACATAATAGGTTTTAAAAAGTAAAACTTCTGCAATGAACAAATTTATCAGAACGGTTTAATTGAATTCATTTTGATTAAATTGATTCACTTTTTATCATTTTGGGCAAAAGCGAAAACCATGGGCTGAATTTAATAGCCGGAAAACTTGGGCAAGTCCGCTGCAACCGTTTCTGGAAGTTCTGAAGCAATTCTATGCCCATCAGGCAGTTAGCTGCCTATCTTCAGGGCTTCTGTCCCTTGAAGGACAGGGCTGCCTGCCAATTGGAGGGCCAGCAGCTCATCCGTCCCAGCAGGGAGTGGGGGCCACTGCTGGGACTGCACCCAGCCAGGACCAGGAGGCCCCAGAATGCAGTACTTGTGGCGGTCGCTCAGGCAGACCCGAGCAAGGGGGAGGGGGCGTCATTGTTGAAAGTGCTGGGGTGGGGGAAGATCTTTCCAAAAGGACGGCCCTTGTTGCTGGGGTCCCTTCCATGATCAACAGGGTGCCCAATTGAGAGAACAACACCCCCCCACCCCCCCACTCCACCAACAAGCCTGCAAGGAGGCCGCCAGCTTTCACTAAGCAGCTTCCACACATCAACTGAGGGTCTCAACTGGCCTCCAGGCGGGAAGGACATCATCAACCTTTTACACCCCTGACTGAATTGCAGGGAGTCAGGAAGGCAGCAAGTACTCCACAACCCCCCTTCCCCTCATGATTTTATGGGCAACACCCTCCCCACCCCCCGCCTTCCCCACCACCCCTTCAACCTGCTCCTGAGGGTGGAATTAAATTCCACCCCTTGTGTGCAAGGGTATGGTATACGTCATGCAACTTTTAACAACGCTTTTGAGTCACAACTTGCCCAAAATTGATACCTGGGAGCTGTTGCATCAAGCGTAGCTGAGAAAGAAGCAGATAGCCATGGCTCAGGCTGAGAGATAGTAGCAATAGACCATGACCTAGACTGGCAGACAGAAACATGGGAGATTGTAGTGTAGTGATAATGTCACTGGACCAGTAATTCAGAGACTGAGGCTAATTCCCTGGGGGCATGGGTAAGACTTTTTCACACAACAAGTGGTTTGAGTCTGGAATGCACTGCCTGGAAGTGTGGTGGAGGCAGGTTCAATCAAGGCATTCAAGAGGGCATTAGATGATTATTTGAATAGAAACAATGTGCAGGAGTACGGGGAAAAGGCAGGGCAATGGCACTAGGTCATAATGGTCATTTGGAGAGCCGGTGGGCCAAATGGCCTCTCTCTGTGCTGTTAAAATTCTGTGATTCTGTGAATCCCACTATGGCAGGTGGTGGAATTTAAATTCAATTAATAAAATCTGTAATTGTAAGCTAGTCCATGAAACTATTGTTGTTGTAAAACCCATCTGGTTCACGAATGTCCTTGAGAGAAAGAAATCTGCCTTCCTTATCTGGTCTGGCTTACATGTGACTCCAGATCCACAGCGATGTGATTGACTCTTAACTGCCCTTTGAAGTGGCCTAGCCATTCACTTAGTTCAAGGGCAATTAGGGATGGACAGCGAATGCTGGCCTTGCCAGTGATGCCCAATTCTCTTGAAAGAATAAAGAAAAATGATCATTGAGGGAATGATGGTTGGACCTGGAATAGAGAGGTAACATGAACTTTGGCTACAGAATGAACAGGAGGAGAAAGTGAATTAAGTAATTGATAATATTATTATGAACCAATACAATGTGAAGGTTCTGGAAGACGCATTTTTAAATTCATATAATTGTGTATTTATAATTATTTATTATACTGTTTTGTAGGATGTAATGGTAATGCTACTAACTAAAGCAGACTAACAATAAACAGTGACTATATTGAATTCAGTTTAGGAAAAAAAATCAGTTTAATATCTTAAAGTAAACTGAAATAATGATATTTCCTGCAGCTAGATATATTTGTAAGGAATTATTGAATTAATGGAAAATTCAAAACAGTTGCAAATTTGGCAGAGAAGGGAAGTAGCAGATGCATTGTTAACGGACTATTAATCCTATCCAATCTAATTCTACACACTGATAAACACGAGGCTTCCACGTTTTTAAAAAAATACTATATTCTCTTGCATTGTGAGGTGATAATATTTAACAAAATATTACATTTACATAATTTCTGCACAAACTGGTAAACAAAGTGTGCATTTAAGTTGAAAATAGTTGCATTAATTTATAATGATCATACAAGCGTTCAGTTTTAATCATATTCAGATCCTTTAGGAAATACAATGTACTTTTAAAAGTTGGGGGAGGACTTTCTCCCCGTCGGGGGGGCCGAGCGGTAGCGACCGCGGGCGGGCATGCAGCTGATCACCGCCCGCAATCGGCTGTGCGCTGCCATTTAAGGCCTGCCCAGCGTGACGCACACTCAGAAGCGCTGAGCGCTCCCTGCGTGGACAGGGGGAGGAGGCTGTGTGGGGGTCTGCACTCTTTCGCACATGTGCGGGAAAGAGTGCAGAAATTTCCCTGAGGCACAGAGCTGCCTCTGGGAGTTTAATTTTATTTTGAAAAATTTAAATAAAGAGAAAAGAAAGATTTTCAGACATGTCCCCTCATGTGACAGTGTCACAGGAGCTGGGACATGTCATTGAATTTTAATTTAAAAATTTATTTGATTTATAAATCCTTCGTGAAACCTCATCCCACCTGTGGATGAGGTTTCATGATAAATGCGAAGGCCGCCCTTAAGGCTGGACAGGCAGCTCCGTTAATTATTTTCATTAGTTTTTAAATGGCCTTAATAGGCCTTTGACTGTTTGGCGGGTTCAACTGCCGAACTGAAGATCTGAATGACGCGCAGTGACGTTAGGACACATGCCTGACGTCACCGCGCATCATTTTACGAGTCAGCGAGCGGGGTCCACCCCCACACGCCAACCCAAAGATTCTGGCCTTGGAGTTGTGTCACTTGCTTGAAATATTTTCATTCAATTCCTACTATGCTTTCAAAATATTTTGCTGAAGAAACATTTTGTTTCATTTTGAATATGCTGAATACAAATTAGTAGATAACGAGCACCATGCTGTACCAGATTGCAAGTTGGGTAATTAGCTATAGTCCATGAAGGACTGTAAGCCAATGTATCAGAGAATACATTATTAACAACATCTATTTTTTAACTATGTAACTACTTTCATATTAATGTGCATAGACCTGTTATGATGTAGCCCTGTGTACGTAATATTGTCAGGTGGTGGAAGATTGAACATTGAGAACCTGAGACTGAAGATATCAAAGACTGTGCAGTTTGGGCATAGAGAAATGCATGATGGTTAATTTAGCTAAGGTACAGCTTTGCTGGAACTAACAGTCTTGCAAAAATAAAGTCAGACTGTGCAGAAATGCCTGCCTCAGGGAAAAGCACTGACCCTTGCCCTTAAAGCAAGTGAACAGGGTTTTTCTGCCAGCCTCGGTGAATGATAACAGCATAAGGAACTGCAACTGGAGTGGTTGTATTCACTTAAGAGTGGGGCCTTGAAATTTCTGCAAGAGGCCACACAGGAAGTATCTGGAGAAGAAGCTGTGAGCCCACTGTGTTGTACTGGAAGCACAGTGAGGTAATTACAAACCTATTAAATGGGCTTATCTTATATGACAGAGGGCCATAGCAAAAAAGGTATAAAGAAAGAGCACACAGAGACATTGTTGCTGCAGTAGGCTATGAGATACCTGGTCAGTCACTCAGAAGTTGGGCACAGAGGGCTTGTCAGCGGATCGACCACCCAGGACGAACTCCGGCACCTGGGGATACTAGCAACTGGTATTGCTTAGTTGTGTAGTAAAGGTATACCACATATAGTGCAAACTGTATTCAAGTTGTTGTATGCCATTGATACCCAGAGTAAAAGTCTGAACTCTTAGATCTAGTAAAGGTCCCAGCGGACCATAGACTTCTCTCTCCTATAGAGAGAGAGAGACAACTGACTATATAGATTGAGGGGCACCACTGTGCATCAAACGTGGGGCAAGATAATGAGGCAGGCCTTCAACAACAGCTGGTAAGGGAATTGAAACTGTGCTGTTGGCATTATTCTGCACCACACTCTAGCCATCTAGCCTACTAAAATAAATCTAGTTGGTGAGATGAGAATTATGGGCAACAAAATAAATTCAAATGAATTCATCATTTATCTTTGAAGATAAAAATGAATTAATTTAAAATTCATCAAATGATTCTTCAATAAGCAATTTTCTACTGTGTAAAAATTATTTAATGCACCTCAATAGCTCATTGGCTATACATACTGAGCCACAGAGATCAGGAAATTTCCAGGTTCAGACTGTGACCTATGATTAGCTGGTTCAGTGGTAAGAGCCCAGTGTGCTTGGGCTAAAAAGTAAAAATCAGCTCAGGTACCCATTTCTACATGATAAGATTGACTGCATTTGAAAAGTACTTCATTGGTTGTGAGTCTGTTTACACATTTATCAGATCATAAAGGCACTATGTAAATGCAAGTATCAGTTTTTTCTTTCTTGAATACTTTTAGCAACCCTGCTAAAAGGGTGCACCATTGGATGTTGGATTAGGTTTGGTCAGAGTTTTCCCGCGGTCAATTTGTATGCCTGCGCTCACTGCCAAGGCTACTTGCAACAAGTTCCTATGAAAGCATATACCAGTAAGGAGTCTTAATGCTTGAGGAATGGAGGGGAGGGGGAAGATTGATAAGAATTTTAATGAATGAAAAATGTTATGATCCCAGCTGATGTTACCACTGGACAAGCCTGATCTCAGGGTGGAACCCAGCCTGATAAATCCTAACTTTTATTTGTTTGTTCAAATACGTGGAGAGTAGCTAGTGAACAGAGTCACAGCAGTCAGCAGATGAACTTTTTACAAAAGAGTAAAACATTTATTTTACAGGAAAAGATGAATTATATTACAATACTTCTTCGCTCCAAATTATACCTTTGCAGATATATACAGGTTTGTAAGGATAACACAAGTCACAAAAGTCATCTTATACGTTATTGTACAAGTAAATACCCAGTCCATGTAAACCTATGGCACCTTGTGGTCAGACACACCACAATCTGACCTCAAGTGACAGATACCACCTCAAGCAGGTGCAATGGATCTCTCCTCTACTCCCCCCAGACGCTTGTCACACCACGAACCAACCAGTCTCACTGAACTCGGTCCTTCACATAAGGGTCTCCAATCTCCACTCTCCCAAGATCTCACCTTGGAATCTTCTCCCAAACTGACATTTTCTCTCAGACACCTTCCACAAGGGTTCACGTCCAGAGTTTCAAAATAAGAATGTAAGAACATAAGAAATAAGAACAGGAGTAGACCATTCGGCCCCTCGAGCCTGCTTTGCCATTCAATAAGATCATGGCTGATTTTCTTGTGTTTCGATTTCCACATTCCCACCTAACCCTGTTAACCTTTGATTCCCTTGCCTAACAACAACCTATCTACCTCTGCCTTAAAAATATTCAATGACCCCACCTCCACCACCTTCTGAGGCAGAGAACTCAAAGTCGTACAACCCTCTGAGAGAAAAAAATTCTCCTCATCTCTAAAAAGGCTTTTTTTGTTCTTCCTGCCAAAGTGTCTTCACATTAAACTCCTTTTGCCAAATCTTTGCCCACTCACTCAACCTATCTATATCCATCTGCAACCTCCTCATGTCCTCTTCACAACATACTTTCCTACATACCTTTGTGTCATCTGTAAATTTAGCTACCATGTCTTCATTCCCCTCATCTAATTTCAAAACAGTGCCCCTAGTTCTGGGCTACCCTACAAGAGGAAGCATCCTTTAGACGTCCACCTTGTCAAGGCCATTCAGGACCTCGTATAAATCAATCAAATCACCCCTCACCCTTCTAAACTCTAGTGGAAACAAGCCCAGTCTGTCCAACCTTTCCTCATAAGACAACCCACTCATTCCAGGTATCAGTCTAGTAAACCTCCTTTGTACCGCCATGAACGCATTTACATCCTTCCTTAAATAAGGAGACCAAAACTGCACACAGTATTCAAGGTGCGGTCTCACCAATGCCCTGTATAACTGAAACATAACATCCTTACTTTTATGTTCAATCCCTCTTGTAGTAAAGGATAGCATTCCATTAACCTTTTTAATTACTTGCTGTACCTGCATACTAACTTTTTGTGACTCATGTACTAGAACACCTCTGCACCTCAGAATTATGCAGCCGTTCTCCATTCAAGTAATACTCTGCTTTTTTTGTTCTTCCTGCCAAAGTGTCTTCACATTAAACTCCATTTGCCAAATCTTTGCCCACCCACTCAACCTATCTATATCCATCTGCAACCTCCTCATGTCCTCTTCACAACATACTTTCCTACCTACCTTTGTGTCATCTGCAAATTTAGCTACCATGTCTTCATCCCCCTCATCTAAGTCATTGATATAAATCATAAAAAGTTGGGGTCCCAGTACAGACCCCTGTGGAACTCCACTTGCACATCCTGCCAATCAGAAAAAGACCCATTTATGCATACTCTCTGCTTTCTGCCAGCTAGCCAATCTTCTATCCATGCTAATATATTACCCACTACACCATCCGTTATTTTCCATAATCATCGTGGATGTGCCACCTTATCAAATGCTTTCTGGAAATCCAAGTACAGTACTTCTACAGGCTCCCCTTTATCCTCTCCTAAACTCTCCTTCTAATGTTCCTCTTCCCTGGGTCACCACATGCATTCAAGCTGTCTTCCATGCACTTTCTCTCACCAACTCAGTGTTACCAGTACACCACTTCTTCACCTGCCCATAGCAAAGAATTACAGACCTCAGTTGACTCTTTGAACCTTCCTGCTTCTTGCAAGCTGTTCTCACTTTAAATCTGAAGCTTGGAGACTTTTTCTCTGCCCCTCATTTTAATTTCACTTAACAGGACCTTTTTCCAGGTTCCTTTCCTTCCTTTGACTACAAGGTCTCATTTGGACTTTCCCCTCTTCCACTTACCTGGAGTTTTGGGGATTTTCTACGCTTGGGACTTTTTTGTCCTTTTGGGAAATCTGAAGTTCCATCTCCCAGTGTCTAGTCTCTGGGGCCCTGGCTTCAACTAAACTTAAAACTGCTGTTTGTTTAGTTCTGTGTGTATATCTGTGGGAGGAACCTGTCTATCTGCCCCTGCCCCCCCCGTTGCTAGGCAACAGCACTATTTTCTCTACTCTTGTGTGCTTACTTTTACTTTATAGGGGTTGTAAACTTTTCATTAGAAATGCAAGCAGCCTTTTAAAGTGAAACTAAAGCACCATTTGTCCTTTCTTAACATACAGATACAGAAATACAAAACTTAAACTTTAAACTTAAAACTCATTCCTAACACCCACAAATACAAATATAACTCACTTAAACTATCTCAATTTCCTAACAATAGTATGCAAAATATTTATAAACATGTGCTAGAAACGACAATTAATGTTATGCCACTTTTATTTCAAAACTTGATGATATCAAAGAAATGTGTGATTTGTTAAGTGTAACTTATTGAATGTCTCACATCTTTTCCTGACAGTTCATCGGTTTTGTAAACTTTGAACCCAGTAGCAGTGGGGAAAATGCTTCCTTCTCCAAACAGTTTAAATATTGCTGTTTCTGCTCTCTCCAGGCTACAATTTTATTGCAATACATAATGGACCTATTTTATTGGTCTAAATATCATGAAAGCCCCAGGAAGCAGTATTCTTGAAAGGCAGGGCTTACAGTCCATCAAAGTGCCTGCATCTTATGGGAATGCAGTTGCCCAATCTACCCATCATAGCCCTGATGACCAGAAAACTACAGCTCTGTTCTCCGTTGTCTGTGGGACACTCACAACTGATGGGAATAGAATGACAATCTTCTGTCATGCCTATAGATGGCTCTCCTGGTTGTTAGTCAGACTAAATTGTTGAGGTAAAAAGGAATAAAAACAAAAAACTAAAAGCTACTGTGGATGCTGGAAATCCAAAACAAAAACAGAATTACCTGGAAAAACTCAGCAGGTCTGGCAGCATCGGTGGAGAAGAAATCAGTTAATGTTTCAAGTCCTCATGAGCCTTCGGCAGAACTGAGTATAGTTAGGAGAGAGGTGAAATATAAGCTGGTCTAAGGTGGGGGGGGGGCGGGGGGAGAGAGAAGTTGAGGGTGGGGTGATTGTGGGGATAAGCAAGCAGTGATAGGAGCAGATAATCAAAAGGTGTCACAGACAAAAGGATCAAAGAGGTGTTGAAGGTGGTGATATTATCTAAGAAAAGTGCTAATTAAGAATGGAAGACAGGACACTCAAGGTACAGCTCTAGTGGGGGTGGGGTGGAAAGACTAACAAAGTTTTAGTTTTAGATTTAAAAATAATGGAAATAGGTGGGAAAAGAAGAATCTATATAAATTATTGAAAAGAAAAGGGGGGAGAAACGGGGTGGGGATGGGGGGAGGGGGAGTTTAAGATCTAAAGTTGTTGAATTCAATATTCAGCCCGGAAGGCTGTAAAGTGCCTAGTCGGAAGATGAGGTGCTGTTCCTCCAGTTTGCGTTGGGCTTCACTGGAACAATGCAGCAAGCCAAGGACAGACATGTGGGCAAGAGAACAAGGTGGAGTGTTAAAATGGCAAGCGACAGGGAGGTTTGGGTCTTTCTTGCGGACAGACCGCAGGTGTTCTGCAAAGCGGTCGCCCAGTTTGCATTTGGTCTCTCCAATGTAGAGGAGACCGCATTGGGAGCAACGAATGCAGTAGACTAAGTTAGGGGAAATGCAAGTGAAATGCTGCTTCACTTGAAAGGAGTGTTTGGGCCCTTGGACGGTGAGAAAGGAAGTGAAGGGGCAGGTGTTGCATCTTCTGCGTGGGCATGGGGAGGTGCCATAGGTGGGGGTTGAGGAGTAGGGGGTGATGGAGGAGTGGACCAGGGTGTCCCGGAGGGAACGATCCCTACGGAATGCCACCAGGGGGGGGTGAAGGGAAGATGTGTTTGGTGGTGGCATCATGCTGGAGTTGGCGGAAATGGCGGAGGATGATCCTTTGAATGCGGAGGCTGGTGGGGTGATAAGTGAGGACAAGGGGGACCCTATCATGTTTCTGAGAGGGAGGAGAAGGCGTGAGGGCGGATGCGCGGGATATGGGCCGGACATGGTTGAGGGCCCTGTCAACGACCGTGGGTGGAAAACCTCGGTTAAGGAAGAAGGAGGACATGTCAGAGGAGCTGTTTTTGAAGGTAGCGTCATCAGAACAGATGCGACAGAGGCGAAGGAACTGAGAGAATGGGATGGAGTCCTTACAGGAAGCGGGGTGTGAGGAGCTGTAGTCGAGGTAGCTGTGGGAGTCAGTAGGCTTGTAATGGATATTGGTGGACAGTCTATCATCAGAAATTGAGACAGAGAGGTCAAGGAAGGGAAGAGAAGTGTCAGAGATGGACCATGTGAAAATGATGGAGGGGTGGAGATTGGAAGCAAAATTAATAAATTTTTCCAGGTCCCGACGAGAGCATGAAGCAGCACCGAAGTAATCATCGATGTCCCGGAGAAAGAGTTGTGGGAGGGGGCCGGAGTAGGACTGGAACAAGGAATGTTCCACATACCCCATAAAGAGACAGGCATAGCTGGGGCCCATGCGGGTACCCATAGCCACACCTTTTATTTGGAGGAAGTGAGAGGAGTTAAAGGAGAAATTGTTTAGTGTGAGAACAAGTTCAGCCAGACGGAGGAGAGTAGTGGTGGATGGGGATTGTTCGGGCCTCTGTTCAAGGAAGAAGCTAAGGGCCCTCAGACCATCCTAAAAAGGAACTTTGTTATGGAAACAACCTGGAGCATGATCTACTTGATGCATAGATGTGGAGGTTGATGCTCACCATTAGGCATGGAAAAAATGAAGATAAAGCATGATATAAAGAGTAAACTTCAACAGTTCATAAAATTTCCCTGAGGAGACTCCCCATAACTCAAGCTGAATGTTGCTAAAGGTTATGTTTCCAAGTTCTGTAGAATATTCATGGTGCAGTGCTATATGTCACACCATTTGCAATCAAGTACAACAAACTTCTAAAATGGTGTGTGTATCAGCTTTGCCATCAATGAAAATACAAATAGCACAGCTTTGTCAATGTAACTTCAATATATTGTAATATTAATTTCAGTGTAGTACTTTCATTTATTTCACTTCAGTAGGATATTTATTGTAAGTATCAGTGGTGGATTTGCAATTAACTTCTCAAACCAGAATAAAGTACTGACTAAATTCAACTGCAATTTCATTAAATGAGATTAGGTATAACAGATGAAATAACTCAAGTTCACAAAAGTTCACCCTCATTTCAGACAAAGAACTGTCTATCAGAAATACACTTAAGATGCTTTAATTTCATTCCTGCCATTAAAAACTGTCGTTGGTCAAAGATCACAAAACTGTAATATCCCTGGAATATTTTGGGGGAGGTAGGTGGGTGTGGGGCACACAAGCAAAATCGTAAAATTCACCATTTGAAGTTGCATTTGTTTGAGCATAAAATGTTTTTTAAAAAACATATTGTTTGATATGAAATACCTAGAACATTTTCCATTGTCTTGGGACATCTCATCATTAATCTGTAAATTATATAATTTCAGCTATTTTAAATATCTGCAACAAGCCCTTGACAGCTGTGGAAACATGTGTTCATGGCTAAGAGTGTAATACGTGTAATATGCATGTAATAAGTAAAAGAAAACTGCTTTTTTCTGGCTTTACTACAAAGAAGAAACAGCATCTCTTCTTTCTTCCGACCAAGGAACTTAAATGCCTCTAAGTTAAATCTTTTTCAAAGGTTATTCAAACGTTAAAATTGCTGGCACCAGATAGTATTCTCCAACATTCATCTGCTGATTTATGAAGTGGACATTTAAATGATTTCAGGAGCCACAGGTTACAGTTCCTGAGGAAATGCATATGCACTGACATCTCAAGGATGCTAGCAATGATGATATTTATATTTAATATATTCCCCTGAGCTTTGCAATAGTTGAGCCATTGATACAGATGGACCACATCATCTATCCTGTCAATGCAGTGAACACCTGAATCACAGAATCAAAATCACAGAATTGTTGTCGCACAGAAGGAAGCCATTTGGCCCATCGTGTCTACACCGGTTCCCCAAATGGGCAATTCACCTGGTGCCAGTTAACAATACCACAATTAATACAGTAATGATTTCAGCCTGTTATTTGAGGAGGGGTGGAGCCCCATATCAGTTGCTGAACTCCAAACATTTCTGATTTCCCTTATCATCTGTATGTCATCACCATCATTGTTCATAGTGCTTTATCCTCACAATATAGTGTTATTGCCTTCAGCTCTTTCAAAAACTCTCCTTTGTGTTATGAAGTCTAATAGACATTAGTTACTTCAAGCAAAGCAGCTGTCTTGCATGGAGGGATGCCTTCAATCAAAATTTCCTCTTCGTCTTTGTCTTTCCCAACCTTCCCACAGCGTTTAAAATGGTTGATCTTACAACTTCCTCCTATGCTTCTCCCCCATTATTCAGAACTTGGGGTTGCCCTTGTCACTTTTCCAACCTATCTGATTGAAACCTATGCATTTCCTGTCATTCATTTTCTTTGTAGTATTTGGGATTTGTCTTTAAATTAAATGTGCTCTCTAAAGACAAACAGCTAAATTGGAGGGTTAGTCTTGACTAGTTAAAAACAATTGCATTTAAGCAATTGTAGTTGCTCTGCTGACTTGCAAGAAGTATAATCTTGTCTAATTTTCCTATCCTAGTATAAAGAAACATTGGAAGAATTTACACTTATGTAGCATCTTTCACACCCTCAGGAAATCCCAAAAGCTCTTCATAGCCAATTAATTACTTTTGTTTTGCAAGCAAACATGGAAGTCTATGGGGGCATCAAGGCCCCAAAACCAGTAATGACCATTTAATCTGTTTGGACAATGTTGACTGAGGGATAAATGGTGGCCAGAATGCCATAAGAATTCCCTGCTCTTTTACAAAGCATACAATAGGATTGTTTACATACACGTGAAGTTGTGCTTAGTGCCTCACCCAAGAGAGGATTCATCAGTACATCACACCCTTAGCCCAAACTAGGTTTGTGTGGCCAAGATTGTAATTGGCAAGGCAGTTGTAGTGAAGATCAATATTTTCAATAGGGTGAATCAACATTAGGAAAATTAAGAAATGCCAAAACTGAGTTGATGGAACTGCTTATAGGAAGGTTTAAATGGAAAAGTGACAATTGACTGACAGATACAGCAGCTGAAATAGAAAAGCTTAATGACAAGCATGGTCTTGTAGCACCTGCGGTAAGCTTCGATACAAAGGCAGATGAAAGAAGAAAATACTCTCAGGTCTATCCTACAGTTACCATTATCTGAATATAGCCCAGTGTGATTGTGATGATGTCAGTCTGTTATGCACTCCTCCTCTTCAGTTCCAACCAGCCCCCCATTATGCCTTCTACACAACTCTAAAATAAACTAATTACTTGCTCCACAAATATTAACATGATATCTTCTCTCTGTCTATTGATTTTGTATAGATATCTGCACAATGGAGATATGGTATGATCTGAACTTAGCTCCCTGTCAACCATGCTAGATATTTCTTAAGAGTAAGTTGGCTAAATCTGGGCAAGGGGCATGCTTGAAGTCACATTGAAATTGGAAACAAGCAAAGTAATAATAAATGCCAAAAAGAGACTTTTGTTGTTGTTACTGGATGAGTCCTTAGTGACATTCCCTTGCTTAGTCTTTTATCCAATTAAGATGTGTGTAGATAAGGGAATATCATAAATGTAAATGTTTGGATGCTAACATCACCACAGTAATTTAGTGGATAAAGAGCTTGGTTAATTACTTTTTCCCTGGTCCACTACTTTAAGCCGTCATTCTGAACAAACTCTCTCCTTCAGATGGTGAGTTGGGGCAATCTGTCTCATAGAATGCTCCAAATGTTGCTGTGCAATCATCTGATAAAAAGTACACCCCACAAGATGCCACTGATATTGCCACTCTTCTCCTTCTGAAATGGCACCCCTTGTTATTATGTAAACGTACAGAAATCATGGTGTAGGGTGATGTATTAGCCTGGATAGAAGATTGGCTGGCTGACAGAAAACAAAGAGTATGCATAAATGGGGCTTTATCTGATTGGCAGAGTGTGACCAGTGGAGTCTCGCAGGGGTCTGTACCGGGGCCTCAGCTTTTTCCAATTTACATCAATGACTTAGATGAGGGGAGCCAAGGCATGGTAGCTAAGTTTGCAAAAAACACAAAGATAGGTAGGAAAGTATGTTGTGAAGAAGATATAAGGAGTTTGCAGGCAGATATATATAAGTTGAGTGAGTGGGCAAAAATCTAGCAGATGGAGTATAGAGTGAGAAAGTGTGAAGTTGTTCACTCTGGCAGGAAGAATTAAAAAAAGCAGCATATTACTTAAATGGAGAACTACCACAGATTTCTGAGGTGCAGAGGGGTCTAGGTGTTCTCGTGCATGAGTCACGAAAAGTTAATATGCAGGGACAGCATGTAATCAAGAAAGCTAATGGAATGTTATCCTTTATTATGAGAGGAATTGAACATGAAAGTAAGAATGTCACACTTCTGTTATGCAGGGCACTGGTGAGACCACATCTCGAATACTGTGTGCAGTTTTGGTCTCCTTATTTAAGGAAGGATGTAAATGCATTGGAGGCGGTTCAGAGGAGATTTACTAGATTGATGCCTGGAATGAGTGGGTTGTCTTATGAGGAAAGGGTGGACAGACTGGGCTTGTTTCCACTGGAGATTAGAAGAGTGAGGGGTGACTTAATTGAAGTATATAAGATCCTGAATGGTCTCGACAAGGTGGACGTGGGAAGAATGTTTCCTCTTGTGGGTGAGGCCAGAACTAAGGGGCACTGTTTTAAAATTAGGAGTCGCACTTTTAGGACAGAGATGAGGATTTTTTTTTTCTCTCAGAGGGTTGTGTGACTTGGAACTCTCTGCCTCAGAAGGTGATGGAGGTGGGGTCATTGAATATTTTTAAAGCAGAGGTAGATAGATTATGGTTAGGCAAGAAGGTTATCGGGGTAGATGGGAATGTGGAACTAGAAACACAAGCAGATCAGCCATGATCTTATTGAATGGCGGAGCAGGCTCAAGGGGCCGAATGGCCTACTTCTGCTCCTATTTCCTATGTTTGTCTGTTCATATGTAAATCACTGAATTCAACATGCAGCAAGGTGGCCAGATTCAGTCCCTGGTCTGCAATGAGTTACTGGTTTCAACCTGGACTGCAGCAAATGGGGTAGAAATTCAATTCTACTCATTTTCGTAGACAGCATGCACCCCAGCTGAATGGCCAGAGGCAACTCAATATCAAAGCCATATCCACACTAGTACTTCTAGCAGGGACCTGCAGGGTAGTGTTCAAAAGCAGTAATCCTGGCTGGAGTATTCACCACTCTTTCATCAATAATGCCAAAGCTTCTTTTAGATCTATTTGAACAAGCAACCATGATCTTGGTTTAATCTACAGCTGTCATCAATTCAAGTGACTTGTACTCTAAAATTAGTTTCAGTGTGCTGAGTTTCAGCTTGGTTCGGTGGTAGTACACATCTTTGAATGGGAAGTTTGCGGGTACAAGTCACTTGAATTGACGACAGCTGTAGATTAAACCAAGATCGCGGTTGCTTGTTCAAACAGATCTAAAAGAAGCTTTGGCACTATTGAAGAAAGAGCAGTGAGTACTCCAGCCAGGATTACTGCTTTTGAACACTACCCAGTGGGTCCCTGCTAGAAGTACTAGTGTGGATATGGCTTTGATATTGAGTCGCTTCTGACCATTCAGCTGGGGTGCATGCTATCTACGGAAATGGGTAGAATTGAATTTCTACCCCATTTACTCAATTATCAGGTTAGTAACCATTGGTTCCGCACTGAATACCTTTGTCCTCACTTAAAATCTCTATGCTTTGCCCCACCAAAGTTTTGCAAATTTCTCCACTTGGAGGCCTCAGGCTTTTTTCTATGGTTCTCTGACACCTAATCTGTCTTGGTGTTATCCTCTAAAGCTCCCTCCCAAACCTTCATTCCATACCTTTAAACACCTTACAACCAACCAACTTTCCTAAATTCCCCAACAGTTGACTTGTCCCATCCATTGCCTACCTGAAGTGTGTTAGAACACACGAAAGGCAATATACAGACTGAAGATGCTTTTATTTTTTACTGATCCTGGTGAAGCTCAAAAACACAAATGTGAATGCAGATGAACCAGTCATGGCTGAATAATAGATCATATTTTTAATGCATCCTGCCAATCCTACCTCCAGGGAACAGATAGGATGTTTTTCTTGTTCTTTAAATTATTCACCTCTGTCCACCTCCAGAGATTGTATGAATTGAGGACAGTTTATGACAATATAAACTGCTCGTCTTCTATTGGGAGAAAGCGGCCATTTTGAAAGCGTCTAGATGGAGTTCTAAACCAGGATACCGAAACCAACACAATTGAAAAGAGTAAAACAGAAGAGAAGGGATATCAGGCAGCAGTAATTACATAATGCCAAGTTTTGAATTCAAGTTCAGTTTTAATGGACCAAATGTGCATTTCTGCTTCCAAATGTCTGTCATATTTTAAAAAGAGGACAGTGACTTATGAGTGAATTACATAATGCTCTTGTAAATGAATGTTAAGTGATACTCAGTTAATGGCTCCTGCTAGAGTTTTGGCCGGTTGAAATGTATTCGGAAAACCTCTGTTGCTGACAGTTAAGTGGTATTTCATACAATAAAGTTCGCGTATTTGATTATCATGCAATGCTAAGTAATTCAGTTCTCAATGCAACGACTATGGCTATAAAATAGCACCGAATATTGGTGTGAATGGAGCCAGTTATAAATACACAGGAATGAGAAAAGCGACACTGTAAAATACAGTGCAAGTTTGGGTTAAATGTGTTCTGTGTTCTTCTTACAGACCAAAACATATGCAATGTAATTAAAGACTTCGGAAAATAACCAAATAAAACCTGCAAATATTGTATATACCTGTTTAAATGTATTTTGTCTTGTTTCGCTGTATTAATTATTTTGTTCCTTTTTTCGGTCTTCCGTACCACATAACCTGTTGAGCGTCAAACTGCCAGGCTCTATCTAATGCTGTTCTAAAACTGGTCGCTACGAAGCGCTCAAGAGCAGTGAGTCACCGACTGCTTCATCTCCTCTGGGGATGCGCTTGGCATTTCCTCATTGCAACCCTATTGTGCTACCGACAAGATCAGGGGCCGACCCTATGTACAATCGAAATCCACACACCCAAATGCAATTAGTGTCATGTGATTAGAATATTAGACGTTTACTGCACGATGCCCTCGAGGTGGCTGTGGTGGGGAAGAGACCGTTGTTCACCTCCTTGTGGATTGTGCCTTTGCAAAGAAAGTCTGGAGAGAGATGCAGTGGTTGCTGTCGAGGTTCATCCCGAGCAGTTCTGTGACACAGGACTCTGTGCTCTACGGGCTGTTCCCAGGGACACACACCGAGACAAACATCAACTGCAGCTGGAGGATCATCAACTCGGTGAAAGAGGCGCTTTGGTCTGCCCGAAACTTGTTGGTCTTCCAGCACAAAGAGTTGTCCCCGACCGATTGTTGCGGACTGGCACAATCCAAAGTCCAGGACTACGTGCTGAGGGACGCACTAAAGCTTGGGGCAGCTGCCGCAAAGGCGCAATGGGGAAGGGTCGCTGTCTAAGACCTTTCTACCACAGCGCACCGAGAGACTGGGAACTGTTTAGAGCCCCTCGGGCTGTACAGATCAAAATGAAAGGCTGTGGATGACTGTAGTGTTGTTTGTGCTGATGCACCTGGTGATACATTTTGTGGGGGTTTGGCCTGGATTGTACCCTTGTAATGTTGTTTTTGAAATGGTTTTGAATGTGATTGAAGATTTTTATGAATAAAGTATATTTTTACAAAAAAAAAATTAGACGTTTACTGCTCTCTATCACTTCAAATTGCTTGAAACTCGCCACATGATGAATTACATTTGAAATGCAGTGGCAATTGTGTACTCCTCTCACCCACTCCTCTCCCCAAGCCATATATAATTTCTAACTATTTTAGTCTTTAAAGAGTGAAAAGGCAGGATTGCGGTTCAATGAAAGCCATGCTGGTTCTTACTTTTACCCATTGTCATAGAGTCATTACGATACATGGGTGGAGTATGATGACTACAATTTCATTTTTTAAGTTAATTTTCATTCCGAAATTTGAAAGTTACACAAAGCCACAGAACAATTTGTTACTTTTGGACCTGTCTTAAATCATTGTTAATGTGCAGCATTAGTACAGGAACATAATAATTCTTGAGTGGGAAAGCAATGACATTCCCTATAGGATTTGCATTCAGCATTTTAAAACCACATTGTCTGCCTCTCACATAAACACAAAGCCTTCGGGTGGTTATTGATTCGATATAAATCATTTACAATTCCATTGGGGTATATATTGTTGCTAATCTACTGTTATTGACACCCCGGGCGTCTCCTTCAAGCCATTTCAAATATTTGCGCCTCCAAGGAGCTTTTTAAATTCATTCAACAGATTAAGGCGCTAATACTTCCGAATTTTAACCACACAATAACGTTCAGAAACCTTCCCACCTTAGTAAAACAATTAGCACACACAACACGTCGAAATGTGAAACATAATGTCAGATAATGGAAAGTTTTTGGATAAACAAAGCTGATCGGTTATAACTACAAATGTGATGTCCAACATTGTAAGTATGCAATACTCTACACGAAAAAAAACTTCCATTGCGCTCCGCAGCAGCACCATGTCCCGTTTAGACTGTCCGATCGATATGATGGGACCGTTAATAGATATTTTAAATTGAATTCATTCATTTCGGGTTTCCAAGTAGATATTAGAAAGCATTGTATACAAAGAGGAAAACTGAAACTTCGAAAGGTTGTTCAAATATATCTTCACGCCAAAGTTTCCACTAAATATGAACTTTAATTATAGCTGGCAGATTAGACACGGCTACAGGCGGAAATTCTCTGGATATCCAGACTTGCAAAGTCCCCTCCCTGCAGCCTGACTGACGTCAGGGTGCTTCCCCAGGCTCTCTCCTGTATCATGATGCTGGGAATTGGTCCACTTCAGTCTCCGAGGCTGTCTCTCTCCGCCACACACATGCACCATTCACTCCTCCTCGCCCTCTCCGTCCTCCCGTCGCCTTCAAGAGGAGTCGCCGCGTTCCCTTCCAAGTGAGGAATGTGCAGACTCTCGCCCGGGAGCTGAGATCAACGGACACACTATCTCCCAGCTCCTGGTCCCCATCACAAGTGCCAGCCTCCTCCAGGAGAAATGGCTGTCCGCGACAGCGTCTTGTCCATCAGTGAGATGTCCAGCTCGTTCCCCGAGGTGGTGGAGCTGAACGTTGGCGGGCAGGTGTATGTGACCAAGCACGACACCTTGCTCAGTGTCTCCGACTCCCTCCTGGCGAACCTGTTCTCCAAGAACAACGACAAGGTGCTTCCCAGGGACAACAGGGGCCGTTATTTCCTGGACCGGGACGGCTTCCTCTTCAGGTACATCTTGGATTATCTCCGAGACAAGCAGCTGGTCCTACCCGAGCACTTCCCGGAGAAGGAGAGGCTGCTCAGGGAGGCTGAGCATTTCCAACTGAGCGAGCTGGTCAGATTCCTGACGCCCAAGGTCATCAAGCAGAGCTCGGTGACAGACGAGACCTGCCAGAGTGACATTGAAGAGAATTCCCAGAGCAGTGATCTGCTGGCCAAGACTGCCCCTTACTCGGCTGCAGCAGACAGGAGATCAGGTTTTATCACCATCGGCTACCGCGGCTCTTACACTTTGGTTAGGGATAACCAGGCGGACGCCAAGTTTCGCCGGGTGGCCAGGATCATGGTGTGTGGCAGGATCGCCCTGACCAAGGAGGTTTTCGGGGACACCCTGAACGAGAGCCGAGACCCTGACCGGCCCCCGGAGAAGTACACGTCCCGCTTTTACCTGAAGTTCACTTACCTAGAGCAAGCGTTTGACAGGCTGTCAGAGGCCGGCTTCCACATGGTGGCTTGTAACTCCACCGGGACGGCTACCTTCATCAACCAGTATAGGGACGACAGAATGTGGAGCAGCTATACCGAGTACATCTTCTTCCGTGAGTTTGAACCTTTTCTTTTTCTTAACTGCACTTACTTACATTTATTTAGCGGCGGGACCTTACTTAACAGCAAACCGGGAGAACAACCCCATATCCCGAATCCCACACTAGCGGCAATGTGAGAATGGGACAAGCGATCAGAGTGTGTGTGTGTCTGTGTGTGTGTGAAGTTCCAGGTCAACTCACTTTTTTACTATCGAGCGATGCGATTAATATTTCATGAACTTTTCTCTACAATAACTGTGTCATGGCTCCTTTTCCTTGGTTTTTGATGCATGTACCAGTTAAACACACCGATGAAGCAGGATTCAGTTCTGCCTTCCTTGAACATTGAGTTCAATCAGACAAAGCTTGGAGCAGCGCGTCTCCCCAGGCGGGCAGTCACCATTCACTGCAGATTAATGATCCCAAGTGCTTCCGTCTGGGATGTGAGAAGCAAAGGAAAAGTTTATTTAGGACTGAGCACATAGAACAGAAAAAGGCCCATCCATTTACGACAGGGTGAGGATTTCCAACAGGAATTGGGAACAGGGCGCCCCCAGCATCATTACCTCCCATTCACTAGAGAACAACTCGCCAAGTTTATAAACGACAGAATAATTGTCTCTTGTTGACTTGATGTAGAATCCAGGTTAATATAACATCGCAGCCGGCGGAGTAATATATGTAAAGAAAGTTACTGTTTGGCTCATGATATATAATTTCCCAATGAGATTCGGCGCATTTGATCGTTTTCGGCCCAGCTCCAGTTTTCCGGCCTGTGAGAGAATTGATCAAACCAGTGGATGGGGAACCCAGCAGAGGATTTGATTTTTTAAATGCTGGTAGGACTGGAGTCAGTTTCTGTTAGCCCAAACAGAAACCTGTCTGAGTGCAAACACTAGAGAGAGACTGAGTGAGAGGAGTTGGGGGTACTAACCGCTCTCAATCAGGAGACTCAGGTCACTGGAGAGCTCAGGAAAAATCTGGTGTATGGATTACTTCGGATTTGCCAGAATATCGTTTTTCAGTTGAGAAATCGATAGTGAAGCCCTGTATTGCAGAATCCTGACTCCTCAGCATCGTAGCATCTCTACTGAAGCGCGAAAACATTTCGGCCCGTTTTCCACGGGCTCTCCGCAGTCACAGTCTATTCGTTTATTTGGTTGTTTTTGGCCCGATTGTAATTTTTAACCAGGCAATACAGGATGATTTATTTGTACGGTCTTCAGGCAGTGCATGCCCGAATGCACTCGTAATAGTGCTGCACTCCTTGCTGCCGATAGTAAACAGATGTCGAGCAATTGAGCCGGCATCTATGCAATTCCGAATATAAGCAAAGCCATCAAGAATGCAAACTATTAAAGCCCGTATTTATTCTGCACATAAATGCATACTTGACGTATATATATGGGGATACGGGACAAGCCACCGTGGGATATCATTCATGTGAACTGGGCAGCGACTTAAGTTTGATATAGAGCTACACCGCGACCAGGGATTCTGTTGAAATCACAGCTGTAGAGTAATTGAAGCTAAAATATTAGCCAAACAATGAAATCAAAAGCAAATTACTGCCGATGCTAATCTGAAATAAAAACGGAAAATTCTGTGAAACACTCAGCAGGTCAAGGAATATCCGTGGATTGAGAAGCAGTTAACGTTTTAGGTCGGTGATCTTTCGTCTGAGATGTTCGAGATTAGCAGTTTTAGATGTAAATTTATGCATGAATTTCACAGGGGTCCATCCCTATTTCACTTTTAGTCATCAACATGTATGGTGACAATCCCTTTCTTGCATCCCTCTGCTTTACAATAGGGCTGGTGTTGCTTTGAATATTCATTTTATTTCTTCTGAGTTTCAGAGATCTTGCTCTACACATCTCTCCTTAGAAACTGCACTGTGCTGAAATGAAGACATTATCTCATAGTCCGATACTCTAAACCCCTTCGACCTTTCCTTCTTCATAGGATCCTGAGGCTGACATTAACTAGCGGTTACCTTCTGACTTATCTCGCCATTTCAGCCTTGCTCTTGACTTTTCACTTTAGTCATTGTGAAATTAGATGTTATTTTTCATTGGAAACAACTATTGTGAATTGGGAACAAATGGTTCATGCATGTGGTGTGTGATTAACTTTTTGTTCATTCAGAAATGTGTTTCAATTGGCCTTTCATTTAGGTATGTACTGGAGGGAGGGGTCAGCTGTGTTGCTTTATTTGTCCCTCGGCACGCATTAGTTTGTACATGCTTAAACATTACCACGACATAAAGTCTAATTTCAAATGTTAATAAGCATTTATATTTATTGCACGTTATAATCCGACCCAATGATTCTACAAAGTCCTCATGGAATACTCTGCATTTTTCTGACAATGGTTTTCATGTTTCATTTCTCTCCAAACTCCAAACAATCGTTTCAGCCTTATGGTTATTATAATTAATGCAAATTAGATCCAGCTTAGCTTTAACAACCTACAGCCTAGAAATCAGTGTGTGTGTTAATAGAGTATAAAAAAGGCTATTGCAATTGTACGGCATTAATTTCTCTGCTATTTTAACTCCTACTAAAATAGAAGACAATGTAATATGGGCATGCTAAGTGTCTGAATGCTAATATCACACACATCGTGATTTCTAGCCTTGCCACTTTCTAGCCCTACTGTAGAATGAATTAAATAAAATACAACAATTTATTGCATACTCAAGCACTTGCAGAGGCTCAATCATAGGCATGGCCACAAATAAAGTTTTGGAGTTGGTGGGGAGCAAAGAGAGGCATAACCCAAACCAAAAACAAAATGGGGAAATACAGTCCCATACATACATGTTTTAGTCTAAGAGCTCAAGCAGAGTAGTATAAGGAATACACAGGTATAACATGCAATTTCAATTTCAGCTGTAATAAACAATAAGAGATTAGATTCAAAATCTTAATATCATAAAGCCTATATTTGATTTGTGACTACTAAAACTCAAGCAACTGCAAGGAAACACTTCTGTTGTTAATTGCCACATTACATTTTTGACATCTTATTTTGAATACAAGAGGCATCTAACTTTTCCCTAAAGGTACTGTGAGGGCCTGTATATACTTGTTTTGCTGCCGTGTCTGATGCTTCATGCAGGTAAGTTCCAATGAGCTGTGTGTATCTAGGCTGGTGAATGTGCGCTGTGATTGTGCATCCACAGAGTGTGTGACCGCTGAGTCTTCATCATCCTCCTGTACCACTTCCTGCGAGATGCTTGAAGGACCTATGGTTGATGAAAGACATGAATTAGAATTGTCAAAGTCAGACACTGCTAAGTCATCATTATGCACATCATCATATCTCACTGGCTGCTGGCATCAAGTCAACATAAGTGAGTGTTGTATCCCATGTGGCTGTGTTATATTTAATCCTGTCGCCAGATAGTTGGGACGCTCCCATCTCTCCATCTCTGATGGCCAGGCATGCTAAGAATCAGCTTACTCTACCTCCAGAACCACTTGTAGCTGTCAGAATGGGGATCACTGGAGGGCTTCCTTCGGTTTGTTGCCTCTCCCTGGTGCTCTCCTCTCCTGAAATGGGGAAAAGAAGAGACCCATGAGTAAGTGTAATGAAGTGTGTTGAGTGCATGGATGGGCAACATTTGTGGAGGGCCATTATGAAGGAAAGGTGTGATGTTGCAATACAATGAGAGTTAGTGTCAGTGGTGATGGTCAGATGGGGATGTGAGGAGGTGCATTGACAGAGGGCAGAGGATGCACATCAAAATAAGTTAGTATGTAGATTGATGTGCAGGAGTAGACTTGGGATGACAGGGAAGTTGGGGTTAGATGTACAGCATGATATAATTGAAAGTGCCATTACACTCACGTTTCCTGACCAGATTAGGTCATTAAACTTCTTCTGGCATTGTATCCAGAAGTGTGGCATCACATTCCTACTTCTCACCTCCTCAGCGATTTCCTACCATGTTTTCTTATTTTCTGAGGTATGCGTCTTCCTCCCATTTGCGGGAAAGAAAATCTCCCTGTGGGCCCTTACAGCCCACATCAGGTGGTATTTGTGATGTGAGGCCCTGTCTTGCAACATTGTGACTCCATTGCTGCACCTTCTTACTCTGTTCAAACACTTGGATAATCCTTCAAGTTTCATCCTATTTTGGTCACTTTAAATATTTCAGCTGAACTAGTCTCATGTGGGTTGTGAGCATACTAATTAGTCAGGAAACCTGGAGGTCAGATGCAATGGCTGTGTGAAAAGACCCCTGCCAGACAGGCCACTAAAACTTTTCGGTCCCATGCTGCCCATATTTCAAAAAGTCAAAACCCAACCCCATACTTTAAAAGTATTTCATTGGATGTAAAATGTTTTGGGATGCCCTGAAGTCATGAAATACACTATGTACATACATTTTCTTTCAGTCAACACTTGATTGGTACAGTGCCGATTCACAAAATATAATCATACATGTTAAAAACCTAACATCATTCTAAGTTCATGGCTGTAATGGTGTAACTCCCTTAACGTAAAAATAGTATTTCATATTGCTACATATAATTTAGCAACATTAATTGTGACATGGCTGATCTGATTGTGGACTCAACTCCACATTCGTGCCAACCCCTGGTAACCATTGACTTCCTTGTTAGTCAAGAATCTAATTACCTTTGCCTTAAAAATATTCAGTGACCTTGCCCCCACTGCTTTTGTTGTTGGCTTGATGGTTAACAGTTACCCTTTTGTATCTCACCCTAGTGGCTATTACCAATATATAAGTCTTAACAGTGAGTGACTAAGTTAAAGTTGAAGGGACATCGCAAATGGGACAGATCTAGTCTACATTTGATTTATCTGTCTTCATCTGACTTCCACATATATACATGTAAGAGTTTCTGAAAAATGTTAAGGAGCAGAAAACCTGACTGATCTTCTCAGGGAGGACATTTGTAGCACATCCACAATTGAGATCAGCTAGGTCAGTATGCCTGTCATTGGTTTACACAATTGAGCATCAGAGACACAGAATCTGTCCTGGCTGCTACCTGTGAAAAACTATTGAGCCCTGGGAAACTGGTCCTAACACATAAAATATATAATATTATGCACAAGAATGTAAAAGTAGGACATTAGAAGATTTCCTTTGGTTCTATGTGTAAGAAAACATGTTTACACAAAATGTGTTTATGATATTGTTACCTGTTGCAAAGGAAATCTCCAAAGTTATTGATCCAGAATTCTAATGTCCATAAATAGAAACGGTAATGAAAGATATATATAAATTAAATTAATGAGCTAAGACAAAATAAATAAAAACATTTTATATGCAACCCCCCAATTTCAATAAATTAATGCATGAACTTGCATTTACCTTGCACTTGCTTTTCATAACCTCAGGACTTGTAAAGGTACATTCTGCTTAATCACAGAGCTGGCTGTAAGCTATCACCAAGTATCACCTGTAGAGAGCCCACTGTCCTATTGCAGCCTCTTGATAAATGTACATCATAGCCAAAGGGATGCATCATAACCAAAGAGCAGACAGTGTTCAATACAAGGACATCTCAGCAATGTGGGATTCAAATTAGATTTAAGAGGTCCTTTTGTGAATGAAGTAGGAACTTACATTTGTTATTATTCTTACCTTGATGATATTCCAATCTGACTGCCTTCTGCTATTAATGACCAGATTCGGTCTGTCCAATGTAAACTGGGTTTGTAAGTTGACACAACTGTTTCCAATATTGCTCAATACAATTTTATGTGATTATGGAGTGCTACTTTGGGCTGCTTTGGAAGGAGGTCATCTTTTCATTTTCTAACTTTCCTCAGTAAGAACAATGGCCTTGGTAAGTAGGACCTGGTAAGTATTTCTTCTGTCCTTAATATTCTCTAAACTAGAGGAAGTAAAAGTAAAGGGAGCAATTTAAGGGTAAGTCATGGCAGGGTAGCTCGGCCAAGTGGAATGCTCCTTCTGTGCGATGTGGGAAGTCAGGGACACTTTCAGTGCCCAGGGCGTCCATGTGTGCAGGAATTGTCTCCAGCTGCAGCTACTCAAAATCCGTATTTCAGAGCTGGAGCTGCACCTGAAGTCGCTGTGGAGCACCTGAAAGGATGATATCTTTGTGGAAAGCATGTACAGTGAGATGGTCACACCACAGGTAAAGAGTGCATAGGCAGAAAGGGAATGGGTGACCACCAGACAGAGTAAAAGCACTAGGCAAGTAGTGCAGGAGTCCCCTGGGTCCATCTCCCTCTCCAAAAGATTTTCCATTTAGGATACTGCTGGGAGAGATGGTTTCTCAGGGAAACGCAACAAGAGCCAAGTCTGTGGCTCCATGAGTGGCTCAGCTGCACAGAGAGGAGGAAAAAAGAGTGGGAGAGCAATAGTGACAGGGGATTCTATCATAAGGGGAACAGATAAACATCTCTGTGGTGACAGACGTGACACCAGGATGGTATGTTGCCTCCCTGGTGCCAGCATCAAGGGTGTCACTGCGCGGCTGCAGGACATTCTGAAAGGGGAAGTTAAACAGCCAGAGGTTGATGTCCATATCAGTACCAATGACATAGGTAAAAAGTGGGATGAGGTCCTGAAAGCAGAATATAGGGTGCTAAGAAATAAATTAAAAAGCAGGACCTCAAGTGTAAGGAACACATCTTTCCATTTCTGTTGGACTGTTGTAAAGAACATATCTTTTTTATTTTCTGTTGGACTGTGGTAAAATTACAATGGCTGCAGCTGAAAGACGTCCACTGGAACAGGATGACAGATGTATACAATGTTGCAGTCCTGGAACAGAGTGTGCCATGAAAGACAGGATGGTGCCAGGAGGGAGTCCTGGACCAACGGAGTGCCTGACAATAGCATTTTAATTGGCTCCTGACCAGGTGACCAGGCTTTGTGTGAGTGCAGCAGAATAGCTTCTAGCCTGAAAGGAATAAGACCTAAAACCTCTTTCGCCTGTATGTGGAAGATTCCAGTAATTCCATAATAATAGCTGCCTGGTTTTTTTCCCCTCATATCTCGATAACCTGATCTCTCTCTGAAAACCCCTGTCAAGAGGCAAAGGGGAAAACCACTGTTAGATATTGAAAGGCAAGCGCTCAACCAGTGAACTACAGACTGAAAGTGCTGGAAGACTGCTTAGTGTTATCAACAAGAACTGAAAAGAATTTGGAAGACAATCAAATTCAACCCATCAAATGCTGTACTCCAGAATTGGTGCTGTTGAACTGTTTTATCCCACCCTTAAAATCCATGATTTTGTGTGTCTTATGTATCTTGTATGTGTGAGTATAAGGGTTTAAGAAGGGGTAGAGTTTAAGCTATAGATTTAGAAATTAACAGTTCAAATTTCTTTCTTTTGCCACTGGTTAACGACAGTTTGTTCAATAAACAGTTATTTACTTATTAAGTTTACAAACCTGGTGCTCATATTCTGTTCACCTACATTAAACAGTTAGGTAGAACTGTGACAATCTGGTGCTTTGATCAAATTTTTCACATTTGTCGTGGCTCGGGGAACAATGGGGCTTGATATAGTGCACTATCCCCAGTGAGTCATGACAATAGGAATCTTAGGTTTACTCCCAGCGCCACGTGTTAGCGAGATCTGTAATAGGAGGATAGACCATATTAATATGTGGCTGGAGAGGTGGTGTATGAAGGAGGGATTTAGATTCCTGAGGCATTGGGACCAATTCTGGGGGAGATGGGACCTGTGCAAGCTGGACGGATTGGATCCTAGCAGGACTCAGACCAATATCCTCGCAGAGGTATTCACTAGTATTATGGGGGAGGGTTTAACCTAGGTTGGCAGGGGGATGGGAACCTAAGCAGGCATACACAAGAGAGGGAAACAATGAAAGAAATGAAAAACATAAAAGTAGAAAGCAAAAGTGGATGGCAGAGGAAATAAGGGCTAGCAGCAAGAACAGGCTATCCTAGATTTGGTATTGCGCAATAAGAGAGATTTAATTAATAATCTTGTGTGGGGTGCAATAGGGAACAGTGACCATAACATGATAGAATTCTTCATAAGGATGGAAAGTGAAGTAGTCCGATCGGAAACTAGGGTCCTAAAGCTTAACAAAGGAAACTACAAAGGTATAAGGCATGAGTTGGCTAAAATAGATTAGGGAACTTCATTAAAGGCATGACGGTCGATAAACAATGGCTAATATTTAAGGAACAAATGTATGCATTGCAACAGTTATATGTTCCTTTCTGGCACAAAAACACAACAGGAAAAGAGGCCCAGCCATGGCTAACAAAATAAATTAAGGATAGTATTAGATCCAAAGTGGAGTCATATAAAGTTGCTAGAAAAAGTAGCCTGAGGATTGGGAGCAGTTTAGAATTCAGCAAAGGAGGACCAAGAGATTAATTAAGAGGGGAAAAATAGAATATGAGAGTAAACTTGCAAGGCACATAAATGAGGACTGTAAAAGCTTCTATAAGTATGTAAAAAGAAAACGATTAGTGAAGACAAAAGTAGGTCTCTTACAGTCTGAAAAGGGAGAATTTATAATAGAAAACAAGGTAATGGCAGAACAATTAAACAACTACTTTAGTTCTGTCTTCACAGAGGAAATCACAAATAACTTCCCAGAGATTCTAGGGAACCAAGGGTCTAGTGAGAAGGAGGAATTGAAGGAAATTGGTATTACTAAAAATATAGTGCTTGAAAATTAACGGGACTGAAAGCCGATAAATCCCTAGGGCCTGCTAATCTACATCCCAGGGTACTAACGGAGGTGGCCATGGAAATAACGGATGCATTGGTTGTCATCTTCCAAAATTCTGTAGATTCTGGAACAGACCCAGCAGATTGGAGGGTGGCAAATATAACCCCACTATTAAAAAAGGAGGGAGGGAGAAAATAGCGAATTACAGACCAGTTAGTTTAACCTTTGTAGTGGGAAAAATGCTAGAGCCTATTATAAATGATATGATATCAGGACACTTAGAAAATATCAATGGGATTAGACAAAGTCAACATGGATTTATGAAAAGGAAATTATGTTTGACAAACCTACTGGAGTTCTTTGAGAGCGTAACTAGCAGAATAGATAAGTGGATATGGTGTTATTGGATTTTTAGAAAACTTTTGATCAAGTCCCACATAAGGGGTTAGTGTGTATAATTAAAGCACATGGGATTGGAAGTAATACATAGGCATGGATTGAGAATTGGTTAGCAGGCAAGAAATGGAGAGTAGGAATAAATGGGTCTTTTTCGGAGTGGCAGCTGGTGACTAGTGGGGTACCACAGGGATCAGCGCTTGGGCCCCCATATTCATAATATATATCAATGATTTGGATGAGGGAACCAAATGTGATATTTCCAAGTTTGCTGGTGACATGAAATTTGGTGGGAATATGAGCGATGAGGATGGCGTTAAGAGGCTTCAATGTGATTTGGACAAGCACAGTGAGGGGGCAAATAAATGGCAGATGCAGTATAACATTGATAAGTGTGAAGTTATCCACTTTGGTAGGAAAAACAGAATGGCAGAGTATTATTTAGATGGTGATGGATTGGGAAATGTTGATGTACAAAGGTACCTGGATGTCCTTGTACACCAATCACTGAAAGCAAGAATTCAGGTGCAGCAAGCAGTTAAGAAGGCAAATGGTATGTTGGCTTCATTGCAAGAGGACTTGAGCACAGGAGCAAGGTACTGCAGCTGTACAGTGCCTTGGTGAGGCCACACCTGGAGTATTGTGTGCATTTTTGGTCTCCTTACCTAAGGAAGGATATACTTGCCATAGAGGGAGTGCAGCGAAGGTTCACCAGACTCATTCCTGGGATGGCAGGATTGTCGTATGAGGAGAGATTGGGCCAACTAGGCCTCTTTTTACTGGAGTTAAGGAGAATGAGAGGAAATCTCATTGAAACGTACAAAACTCTGACAGGGATGGACAAACTGGATGCAGGGATGATATTTCCTCTGGCTAAGGGGTCTAGAACAAGGGGCATTTGGAGTAGATCATTTGGGACTGAGATGAGGAGAAACTTATTCACTCAGAGGGTGGTGAACCTGTGGAATTCTCTATCACAGAAGGCTGTGGAGGCCAAGTCACTGAATATATTTAAGAAGGAAATAGATAGATTTCTGGACTCTAAAGGTGTCAAGGGATTTGGGGAGAGCACAGGAGTATGGCATTGAGATAGAGATCAGCCATGATCATATTGAATGGCGGAGAGGGCTCAAAGGGCCAAATGACCAACTCCTGCTCCTATTTTCTATGTTTCTATGTTTCTATATGCTCCAACTAGCAAGTCATTAAATTTAACAGACCACCGAACCATCAATGTGACTATAAACATCAATAAAAATAAAGGTAGCAATACAAATTCTTAAAAGAAAGAGGCAGATTGGGTAGGATACCTAACCCAAAATTGCCTGGGGGCCGTCAAAACCTAATGCTAAAATAAAAACAAAAAACGGCAGATGTTGAAAATCTGAAATAAAAACTAAAAGCGCTGGAAAAACTCAGCAGGTTTGGCAGCATCTATGGAGAGAGAAACAGAGTTAATGTTTTGAGTCCAATATGACTTCTTCAGAACTGGAGAGAGATAGAAATGTGTTGGCTTTTATGCTGTTCAGAAAAGGAGGGAGGGTCAGGTGGACCAAAATGGAAGGTCCGATGTCAATGAACAAAAGGCAAAAAGAGTGGTAATGGCAGAAGAAACAAGGCAGTGGTCCAGAATAAAGGGAAGCTCCGTATGAAAGCAAAACATGGAAACAAGATACAGATTGGCACTTGGCAAAAACAAAAGGAATGAAAATGGAGGACAGGGTTCATGGTCTGAAGTTTTTGAACTCACTGTTGATTCTAGAAGGCTGTAAAATGCCTAATCGAAAGGTGAGGTGCTGTTACTCAAGGTTGTGTTGGGCTTCACTGGAACAATGCAGCAGGCGTAAGATAGAAATGTAAGCCCGAGCAGCAGTGTAGAGTTATAAAATCTGATTCTACACTCTTTGACCTTGAGGGCACCCACACAATCAGGGACACTTTAATTCATCTTTAAAATGGAAACAGAACATTTTTCCTAATGCAAAGCAACATGTAAGAAAGGATAATGATATAAAGTTAGATGGCCTATTAAACATACCTATATTGGAGAAGGGAGGACAGCAAATCAGGAACTGGTTTAACTACCATTGACAAAGGATAGAATATTTACATTCTCTCATGTGCTACTTGGCTGGGATCATTTCTGTGCTCCATCTCATTATTCAAGTTGCGCACTATCCAGTTATAAGATGCAGTGCTGTGGCAGTGCACCATAATGTAAACAAAGTCAGCACATGTCTTGCAGCCAGAGTTGAACTCAGCAACTCTTATATGCGGGTCTTGATTGGCAAATACAAATCCCAAAGCTAAAAGCAAAAAACTGCGGATGCTGGAAATCCAAATCAAAAATAAAAATACCTGGAAAGACTCAGCAGGTTTGGCAGCATCTGCAGAGAGGAACACAGTTCAAATCCCAAAGCACCGTTTGTGAAGATAGGAGCTGACTATGGTGTTTTAGCTAATGTGACTCCAGCTAAGTTTTCTTCTTTATGGCTGACACATATGCAAACATTCATCAATGAATTTCTGCTTCTCTTTGATACTATGGAGTGCACGTTTCCCTCCTGTAGAGATACACCACGTCCAGAGGGTTTGGGCACAGTTTGGGAGTGCCTAAAATACAAGACATGCCTAAAAATAAGGTATCAACCAAGTGAGTCTACACACAAGCTTAATGGTGAAAGCAGCGCACCAAAAGATCAGATCAAAGCTCTGCAGTCCTGTCAAACCCTGCCATGAATGGTGGTGGACAATTAAACAACCAATGGGATGGGTGGGGGTGGGGGGCTGGCAAGTAGGGAGTGATTCTCTACAAACATTCCCATTCTGAGTGGTAGGTGAATGTCAGTTTGTTTTTTACGGGACATGGGCATCGCTGGCTAGGCCAACATTTTTATTGCCCATCTCTAATTGCCCTCGAGATCAGTCTACTCACAACTATCAGCAAAGTGATGGAAGGGGTCATCAACAGTGCTAAGAAGCAGCACTTACTCAGCAATAACCTGCTCACTGATGCAGATTATGCTCACTGAACAGAAAAGTTCAGTTCTACCAGGGCCACCTGTCTCCAGACCTCATTGCAGCTTTGATCCAAACATGGACATAAGAGCAGGTTCCAAAGATGAGGTGAGAGTGACTGCACTTGACATCAAGGCAACATTTGACCAAGTGTGACATTAGGGAGCCCTAATAAAACTGAAGTTAATGGGAATCGAGGGTGGGGGAAGCTCTCCACTGGTTGCAGTCATTCGTAACACAAAAAAGGATGGTAGTGATTGCCAGATGACAATTTCTTCAGCCTCAGCACATCACTGCAGAAGTTCCTCAGGGTAGTGTCCTAGGCCCAACCATCTTCAGCTGCTTTATCAATGACCTTCCTGTCATCATCAGGTGAAAAGTGGGAATGTTCGCTGACGATTGAAGTGTTTAGCACCATTTGCAATTCCTCAGATAATGAAGCAGTCTGTGCCCATAAGCAGCAATACCCAGTCAACATTCAGGCTTGCACTGATAAGTGGTAAGCAATGGTTAGGCAGCACAAGTGCCAGGCAATGATCATCTCAAATAAGAGAGAACCTAACCATCTCCCCATGACACTCAAAGCATTACCATTACTGAATTGACCAGCATCAACATTCTAGGGGTTACTATTGACCAGAAACCTTATTGGACTAGCCTGACTGCATGAGCAGGCTAGAGACAGGCAATTCTATGATAACTAATTTAACTCCTGACTTCCCAAAGCCTGTCCACCATCTACAAGGCAGAAGTCAGGACTGTGATGGCATACCATCCACTTGCCTAGAAACGTGCAGCACCGACAACACTCAAGAGGCTTGAAACCATCTAGGACAAACAATCCATTCTATCGGCACCTCGTCCATCACTTCAAATATTCACTCTCCCCACCACTGGCGTACAGTGGCAGCAGTGTGTACAATCTGCAAGATGCACTGCAGGAACTCACAAAGGATCTTTCGACAAGATGTTCCAAACCTGTGTTCTCCACCATCTAGAAGGACAAGGGCAGCAGATGCGTATGGAAACCAGCACCTGCAAGTTCTCCTTCAGGTCACACACCATCCATTGGAAATATTTTGCTGTTATTTCACTGTTCCTGGATTAAAATCCTGGAACTGCCTCCCTAATAACTCTGTGGGTATAGCTACACCACTGGGACATCAACAGTTCAAGATAGTGGCTCCCACCACTTTCTCAAGGGCAATTGGAGTTAGGCAATAAATGCTGGTCTGGTCAGCAATGCTGACATTCCATGAATGGATAAAAATAAATAAATAAATATATTGAAAGTGAGATAAGTTGGGAGAAGATAAACCAATATGAAATTGATTAAAAATTATGGCCTGAATTTCATGCTCCCCCACTGGCAGGTCTTTAGGTTGTTGTGGGGGGTGGCATAAAATTGAAGGGGCGGCATTCCCTCCAGGTTCCACTCACCCCAACCACACAGCAATGCTGTGGGGGGAAGCAAGGCTTTGGATGGGAGGCCTGCCCTTATCCCAAATGAGACCCTTAAGGGCCAGTTTCCAACCAGCCTCAATTTTTAGGCTGGCAGGAGGATTGAACCTCTGAGGGAGCAGCCTGAAATACATCAAAGTTACATTCGGGGCAGGGGGTGGGGGGGGGCACCTCCATCAGAAGTTTGCTTCTGAAGTTCGGAGCTGCCCCACTTAAGGTCCGGTGGCCACCTGACTTTCCTCTCTCCCCCGATCACCCCACCTTGTGCAACCCCCCCTCCCCCACACCTCCAGGCCTTCCCTATCCTCCCCATCCTGGGAACCCTGATCTGACGTGGGCCCTCGGGTTCCCCGACTTAGTCTCCGAAGCCTTCTTGAATTTCCTTTTCTGTCCACTGCAGCACTGCCACTGCAAGGACTGGAGAGCTGCTGGCCAATCAGATTGGCTAGCAGCTCCTAAGGTGAGACTTCCCCCAAGTGAGGGGTGAAAGGCCCGCCTGCGCCACTTAACGCTCTTGGAGGGTAAATTGGCTGCGGGGCAGTCAGAGTCGGCGGGGACATGTTCTCCGTCAACTCTTTGGATGGCGGTAAAGAAGACCCCCACTATCCGAAAAATTCAGGCCTACGAGATCATAAACTGTAACTGTGTTGTCCAGCCTTCCTTGGATTTGTATAACTTGTCCATGACCAGGACCAGCTTTTTCACAGGCACAGTGAGCCAAATCTGTGCTGTTGTCTCTGAGACTGTGAATGGTATTTTCTTTGGGTACCGAGTTATTAGCAGGTAAATATTATTTGAATGCTCACAGGACAGAAACCTAGTTTTATATGATGCGTAATATATCTTTCAGAAGAATGTTATAAAGGAAGATCACATGATCTTAATATCCAATAGGAGAGTAGCATGGGCTACCTCAGTAGTTAGTAGTTAGTAGTGTAGAGATAGAGTTTGAAATGTAAATGCATGTTTAGTTGCTGCTGAGTACCTTTGTAACTAAACTAAGAGTTCCACCTAAGAAGTGTCTGCTGATCAACTCTATCAATAGTACCAGCTCGGCCACCTCTCACAAAAAACTGGTGGTGAGGATCCACGGGATCCAACAAACTGGCAACGAGGATAAAGCAAGTTTAACTGAAGGAATCAAGAGAAACGAAATTGACAGTGTACCTCGTACAGTAATTGTAATTAGAAATTCCATTCAAATCGTTGAAGTAATTCCGTCACAGAATGCCGCAATTCAGAAGAATTGATCCTTTCAATCCAGCAACGGATGATTGGTCTCACTACATTGAATGTCTCACGTTCTTTTTCCAAACAAAGGAGATTACGGGAGAAAAGAAGAGGGGGGTGATCCTCTCAATACATGTAGGAATAAAACCTATGGCTTGATTCAAAGTTTGATGGCACTCAGTGCCCCAGACTCGAAAAATTTTGAAAAATTATTGGACCTTGTGAAGGGTTATTATCAACCAAAGCCCTCAGCAGTGATGCAAAGGTTCAAGTTTAAATCGAGAAATAGAGCCTGGGGGAAGACAGTTGTAAGCTATGTGGCAAGTTTGAAGCAATTAATAGAACATTGTGAGTTTGGTCCATTCCTAAACAATATGCTTAGAGATTGTTTAGTTCATGAATGAGGACATGATTCAGAAGCGATAGTTAGCTGAAGCAAATTTGGATTTCAAGAAGGTGCTAGAGATAGCACTGGCCATGGAAAGTGCAGAAAGAGATTCAAAAACCATTCAGGGCTTGCAAAATGGTGCCGTCCTCCACATTGGGCAGGAAGCCTCAGCCAAAAAGGACCCAGAAATGCAAGACTCTGCCAAGAAGTGGGAAACAGCCCCTGATAGCAGGAAAATGAAAATAAATGACTTAGCAGTGAAAACAAAGAACAATTTCAATAGAGGTGGAAAAAAGCAGTCTTTTAACGATTAGCAGTTTAAAAAAATAGAATGTTTTTATCATCATAGAAACGGACACATAATGAGACCATGCAAGGAAAGAGTCAAGCAGACTTTTAAACAAAGTAAAAACCCAGTGAGACCTATAATGTAGAAGAGCCTGAAGCAACAACTTCAGATATTTACTCGTTGTTTAATCTGAAGGTTGGAAAGACAGAACCAATATATGTAACAGTGAAAGTGAATAGTAGACCTGTTAGAATGGAAGTGGACACAGGAGCTTCCACTACAGTAATTGGGGAACATACCTTCAAATATCTGAGTAATGGTGAACATCAATTAAATTTAGAAGAAACAACTGCCCAATTAAAAACATACATGGGTGAAGACATCCAAGTTAAAGGCATAAGTAGAGTAACCGTCCATTATGGAAGCTAATTGGTAAATCTACCCTTGATGGTGGTAGCAGGTGAGGGGTCAATCTTCCTGGGGCAAAACTGGCTAAAGGACATTTAGTTAGAATGGGCTGAAATTTTCCAGTTAAGAGCAAGTGGGTTACCAGAGCTGCTATGACAGTGCACCTCAGTCTTCTTCAAGGATGAACTTGGGAAGATTCAGGGGCTGCAGGCAAAGATCCATGTGGATCCAGAGGCAACACCCTGATTCATGCAGGCGAGACCAGTACCTTACACACTACGAGAAAAGGTCGACACCAAACTGGACAGACTAGAAAAACTGGGCGTTATACAACCTGTGCAGTTCTCAGAATGGGCAGTGCCCATAGCTACTGTCCTTAAAACCGACCAAAGCGTCCGAATTTGCGGAGACTACAAATTGACAATTAATAAAGTAGCTAATCTAGATAGACAGACTGCAAGGACTGCCCCAAATTGTAGTCCATCTATTTAGGTGATGTCTTGGTGATGGGATTCACTGAAAAAGAGCATTTGGCAAACTTAGAAGAGGTCTTAAAATGCTTCTTGCAAGCTGGAGTGCGTTTAAAAAAAAAGTGCACGTTCCAAGTGAGGGAGGTAATTTATTTGGGTCACTGGGTAGATTCACAGGTGTCCACCTGGTTGAGGAGAAAGCGAGAACCATAAGAGAGGCACAAACACCAAAGAACACATCAGAGCTCAAACCATTCCTAGGAATGATCAATTATTATGGGTGGTTTTTACCCAATTTGTCTACAGAACTGGCACCCCTATATTATCTACTCCAAAAGAACCAACGTTGGTCTTGGGAAGCACCCCAGAAAGAAGCTTTCATAAAGGTCAAACAATTGTTGCACTCGTCCAACCAATCAGTGCATTATGACCAGAAGAAAGAATTGGTGTTGACATGTGATGTACCCTCCTACGGAGTGGGAGCAGTGCTCTCCCATTGGATGGACTATGGCATGGAATGGCCTATAGATATGCATCAAGAGCGCTCACTGCAGTGGAAAAGGGATACTTGCAGATAGAAAAAGAAAGCCTGTCAGTTATCTATGGTGTCAAGAAATTTCACCAGAATGTACAGCGTACGAGTATACTTTCATACACAGGCCTGCCAGTCAAATCACAAACACCGATGCACTTAGTTGTTTGCCTTTACGAGAAAATGATGAGGAAGTTCTAGTTCCACAGGAACTTGTTTTATTGCTAAATTTCTTAGATTCATCGCTGGTATGTGCTTGACAGATCAGAGAGTGGACAAGCAGGGACCCAGCCCCATCTCAAGTATGAGAAGAAGTGTTTCGTAGTTGGTCACAAGAGACTGTATCTGATGAGATGAAACCATACTTCAATAGCAGATGTGAAACAACCAGCCAGGATGGCATCTTATTGTGGGGAGCATGAGTGATAGTACCTCCAAAGGGAAGAGTTCCATTGTTAATTGAACTACACAGCATACATCTAGGAATATCCCAAATGAAGACCATAGCTCGCATCAACCTATGGTGGCCTGGAATGGATGGTGAAATAGAGAGTTTAGTGAAGAATTGTGTGCAATGTCAGCAATTGCAAAAGTTACCTTCAACAGCTCCCTTGGGAGTGGCCAGGAAGGCCGTGGGTGTGGTTACACATTGACTATGTGGGACCTTTCATGGGAACAATATTTCTGCTGATTGTTGATGCCCACTCAAAAAGGATGGACATATATGAGATGAAGTCACCAACGTCTTGTGCTACAATTGAGAAGTTAAATCAAAGTTTTGCCGTTAACGGACTCCCAGAAGTGGCCGTTTCTGATAATGGCACAGTATTTATGAGTGCTGAGTTTCAGTGGTTTATCAGCCTCAACGGTGTCACTCAGGTAAAAACTTCACTGTACCACCCTTCCTCAAATGGACTGGCCTAAAGGGCAGTTCAAACATTCAAGGCAGGTGTGAAGGAGCTAACTGGAGGTTCTTTAGCAACCAAGCTAGCACACTTACTTTCCCATTATAGGACTACCCCTCACACAACAACAGGTGTCACACATACGGAATCGTTGATGAAATACCATCTCAGGACGAGATTGAGCTTAGTACCGCCAAACTTAGGGGAAGGTGGAAAGGAGTCAGCGAAGTTAGAAAACTAGACATCACTGGCATAGTTATGAGAGGAAATTTACCACGGGAGAAACAGTATACATGAAGAATTTTGGAGAAGGACCAAAATGGTTACCAGGTGAAATAAGTGCAGTGACTGGACCTCTATCATACCATGTGGAGGTGGAAGACCGAGTCATATGGAAACATGTGGATCATCTAAGGAAGAAAGAAACTATGCACCAAGAAATGATTCCACCAGTGTTCGCAACTGGGTCAGCGTTTCCTGTTGAGAGAATTCAACCCAGTACAGACATACCTGATGTTCCTTTAAGAGTAGAGGATACAGATCTGCAGGTGCCCACTGAAGCACCTGATATTCAGACAACTCTGGAAAAGGAGATTCCTGACAAGGCATCTAAAATTGTAGAGCTGAGACGGTCGACACCATAAGGAAACTCCCAGAAAGACTGAATTTATAAATTACTTATAGTGTAAATATTTTGCTATGTTGAGAAAATTGTAATTGTAAATATAAAGTGCATTTTCAAGGAAAGAGGGAGGGATGTCGGTGCAGACTCGATGGACCAAAGGGCCTCTTCTGCACTGTGATTCTGTGATTCTGTGATGTGGCAATTATGGTTTATATGATGTGTAATATAGCTTTAAGAAGAATGTTATAAAGGAAGATCATATGATCTTAGTACCCAAAAGGAGAGTAGTGTGGCCTACCTCAGTAATTAGTAGCTAATAGTGTAGAGATAGAATTTGAAGTGTAAACACATGTCTAGTTGCTGCTGAGTACCTTTGTAAATAAACTAGGAGTTTCCACCTAAAAAGTGTCCGCTGATCAACTCCCTATCAATAGCACCAACTCAGCCACCACTCACAACAAACTGGCTACGAGGATCCACGGGATCCAACACCTAGGGAAAGGGGGATTTCAGGAATGGATTTTTTTTTTCTGTTTGCTTTCAGTTTACATAGCTATGAAGCATTACACTGGGGAAATGATCTCTCACATCCTTTCCCTATTGAATGGGTAAAATGGTGGTTTGTTTTAGGCAGTGATTGAAACATGCTAGAACTAGAAATAGGAGATGGTGGAGTTATTGAGATTATTTACATTTTCTGTTGTTGATGGATCTTATTTTGTTAAGTAAATGAACAGACAGGAACATAGAATGTTCCTATTTGTATACTTATAGCTAGGACTATTCTATCAGGACCAGAATAGACACTGAAGTCCACCTGACTGATTCATTGTTCTAATGAAGTTAAAAGTGATGAATAAAGATGCAGCATCCAGAGATCACAATCAATGAGTGAGCCATGGATGGCTATAATGTTTTTGATTTGGGCAGAATCAAGATTACCTATCATGTCCATTTTCTATTCTTATAAATTATTTTGACAAATTATTTTGTCAGTTATTAGAACATGACTCACAGCATTTAAACATAAAAAATCACAGGGTTTGACCGTGCTGGCAACATCATGTACACTGTTGTTCGCTGACATATATGATAAAAAGTTGAGCAACCATCTGTAAAAATTCAAATGCCTACATAGAGAAAAGAAATTAAACAACCAGATGTTATGAAACCAAGTGCTCATAGACAAAAATTCAAACTTACATCCTGGCCAGCTGCTTGCCCCTCATTTATCTTTATCATTTATCTCGTGTTCCTTCCTCTCCATTTTCTGCTGACTGCTGGTGGTCTTCACTTCTTGACATGGTGTGCTCTTCCCTCAATGTCATCTGCTACTTTTGTCACCCATCCTGACATGTCCCTGCACTGACTATTGCCCTCTGTTTGTCAGGTTGGTTACTAGCACCCGCTGTCTCCCGCTACCTTAGGTTATCTATTCCACAATCACCTGGTCTGCTTGCCACACCCCCCACCCCCCCACCCCCACCTACCCCGCCGATTCATTATGATTGTTGCAGTTTCCACCTGAACCTCCCCTTCTGGGGTCCCTACTGTTGCAAATGAGCTTCCCAAAGTCTCCAAAGGAATGGAAAATCTTATCAAATCTCTAACTACAGAATGATTGCTTACTGTTCCATTTATTTAAATCCATCAATAAGAGAATAGACTTTTTCAATTCTCCATGCCTGGAAAATTCAGAAATTTTAAGCAAAAACAGAAGAAGCTCATGCAATGGATGTGGGCTTTGCTAGCCAGGCCAGCATTCATTGCCCATCCCAAATTGCCCTTGAGAAGGTGGAGGTGAGCTGTCTTCTTAAACCGCTTCAGTCCATGTATTACAGGTACACCCACCGTACTTATTCAGAAGGGAGTTCCAGGAGTGCACAAGGAAGATTGGATCAAAGGAACTTGAACATCCCTGCACCAAATTGTCTATCATATCCTTCAATTTGTTTCTCTGCCAAATATCTACCAGTTACCTCCAGAACTTTCCAAAAACCACTTGCCTCTACTGTCCCCCTAGCCCCAGTTTAACTGCAGGCCAAATTAAGCTGTTGAACACCAGGTACAAAAATGAGGCCACCCCTGGGGTCTCATTTAAATTCTGCCTGCCAACTTTCCACCAAGTTATATAGGAAGAAAATGAAAAGCAGCAAAAAATTACAATCCGCTGGGTAACAACTGGCTAGATCAACTGCCGAGCCATCTCCCTGGGATCCCTCAATTGGGTGGGGTGGGGGAGAGGGGTGGTGGGGCAGATCTGAGATTATGGCAACGGAGGTCAAAGTTTCCTTTGTGGGGTCTGGAGGAGTACTCCTCATCCTCCTAGCCTCACAAGAAAAGTAAAATAATTGTTTAAATGCCATAAATTTACTATTTGGAGCCTCTTCTGGCCCTAATCCACTTCCTTTGTAGCTTATCTGCTTCCTGCTCAGGCTTTCTAGTCAAAATACACAAGTTAGAAAGGACCAAGCTAGCAAATTCCCAGGAGCTGATCGTCTAATTCCTGGGGTTCTAAAAGAAATTTGCTGCAGAAACAGTGGATGAATTGGTTATGTTTTTCCAAAATCCCCCAGATTCTGAAATGGACCCAGCAGATTGGACATCAAAAAATGTAACACCGCTTTTCAAAAAAGGAGGGAGAGAGAAAACAGAGAACAGGCCAGTTAGCCTAACATCAGTCACTGGGAAAGTGCTAGAATCTATTATACTGAACCCTTAACAATACACTTAGAAAATCATAGTATGACAAAGTCAACATGGTTTTACAAAAGGGTAATCATGTTTGGCAGATTTATTAAGGTTTTTGAGGATGTAAACAGTGGGGTAGATAAAGGGGAGCCAGTAGATGTAGTATACTTGGCTTTCCAAAAGGCATGGAATAAGGTGTCATACAAATAGTTAATATGCAAGATAAGGGCTCATGGAGTTGGGGGTAATATGTTAGCATGGGTAGAGGAAACAGAGAATTGGGATAAATGGGGCAATTTCCAGTTGGCAGCCTGTGACTAGTAGAGTGCTGCAAGGATCACAGCAAGACCTACAGTAATTTGCAATATTTATTAATGACTTAGACAAAGAGACAGAGTATAAGTTTGCTGACAATACAAAACTAGATGGAAATGCAAACTGTGAGGAGGACACACAGAGGTTGTAAATATAGGCAAGTTAAGTGAGTGAGCAACAAGTTAGTGGATGGAATATAATGTGGAGCAGTGTGAGGTTATTCTCTTTGGTAGTAAGAATAGAAAAGCAGAATATTTTTAAAAAGGCATAAAACTTGTAAATGTTGATATTCAGAGGGACTTTGGCTTACTTGTACAAGGAACACAGAAAGTCAGCATGCAGGTACAGCAAGTAATTAGGAAGACACATGCACCTTGGCTTTTTTTTGCAAGGGGATTGGAATATAAGAATAAAGAAGTCCTGCTACAGTTGTACAGAGCTTTGGTGAGTCCACATCTGGAATACTGTGTGCAGTTTTGGTCTCCACATTACAGAAAAGATATATTTGAATTGTATAACATAGGTTCACTAGATTGGTTCCTGGAATGAGAGGGTTGTTATAAGATGAGAGGCTGAGTAAATTCTCTGTTGCTTGCAAGAATGTGAGGCAATTCCATTGAAACAAACAAGGTTCTGAAGGGACAGACTAGACACTGAGAGGTTGTTTCCCCTGGCTGAGGTATCTAGAACATGGAGGCACAGTCTCAGGATAAAGGGCCAATCATTTAGGACTGAGATGAGGAGAAATTTCTTCATTAATAGGGTTGTGAGTTTTTGGAATTCTCTACCCCATTGACTGCAACGGGAATGTAAAATCCCGCTGCTATAAAATTCTGTCCCCAGTTTCTGCTGGTGAGGCAGGGCTAAAATCACATCTCCCTTTATCTAAACTGCCTGCTCATCTTTGCTCTTCTAAGCCTGTATATCTGCCAGTACATATTGCAGAGATGGAAGCCATCTGAAAATAAGTATTTATTGTGGACAAAAAACTTTCATCCTAGAATGTTCCAGATGAGTGCCAGTTATCCTAATGAGAATCATTTTTGTACTCTGAACAAAAATTCATCATAATTGCTCATTCTGGAATTGAAATACAAGCAGTGGTCATTGAAATAAAACAATACTGTTTTGCCACTGGGGTTATAGAAAAGAAATGGTTACAATGAACTATTTGCAAAATTATTCCTGATGCGTAGCAGGCTCTTCCAAGACTGTCGACAGAGAGGATGATATGGCACTAAGGTAAGGTAATTTTAAAAGAGGCTGGTTTAGTTTTTCGATGAGTTCTAAGTGTTAAAACTGATAATGTCCTGACTGGATAACATTATTAGACTGTGGTAAAATAGAAATGTTTACTTTTAATCTCTGTGGTAAAAATCTCTAAGAAGTTTTACTTAATCACTTTTGTTTGTTACATCGACACATTGGGGTTGATTGTCAACCATTTCTTGTCTGACAAATAGACGGCTGGCAGTTGAAAATTAGGAACTACCTCAGCTGCCCCATTGATTCCCAAATCTTGCTTGTCATAAGTGATGGAAGGCAGTATAAATATACACACTAGCTGTAGCATCCTCATTGCATTGCCCATCTTTACCAGCTGTTAAATTACCTAAGCAGTGATCCGTAAATGAACCACTGGAGACATCTCAAGAGCAATACTCCTAATTTCACCTTTGTATACAGGATCTCTGAGGCTAACTAATTTAGCACACCCAGTTTAGGGAGTGAAACTAGAATAATATCAAGTTTAAAATTATATTTTTATGAATCATATTTTTAAATGTTAGATTCCAGTCCCTCATCAATTATTTATGTGGAGGATCATACAATGCCTAGAATAATGTGATAGTTATTCAACAAGTGAATACACCTGCACAAACTATAAATGTCACCCTAGTAAGTTGTGCACTCTTAAACAACTCAAAGTTAAATCTGGACAATGCAGGTATTCAATGAATTGCCCTGCCCATATTACTGCATCAAACCAGTTACTATATGCTGGAGAAAATGCCTGAAGAAACAAAGTGGAAACATCAAATACTGGAAAGCCGCAAGGGGCTTTTGGATAATAGAGGCAATAGGCTGCAGAATTTACAAGAAAGTAAATAATATTTGGGAAGCACATCTCTTCATCTAAAGCATTAAAATCTGTGGATGAAATCATCCCAGATTTGCACAAAGTGTGGTTGCAGGCGAGAAAAAGGTTACTTTACCTGCCGGCCGCAATAATAGGCTTTTGCCCTGTATCGTCCCATTCCCGCCTCATTAATTATGCATCCACAGGAAACACGCTGTCTCGCTGGCAGGCGGCCTCCAATTATACCGCTACGCTGTTGCCTTGCCGCTTCCTCACGCAGGGCTCCATATTTAAAGGCCAGCCATGCACCCACTTCTCAATGCTTGTAGCCCAGGACTACCCCGGTGAAGACATGGCCCCAAAAGCCTAGAAGACTACAGCCCCTCAATTCAGTAATGTATCGCTGGGACCCCTTCTGGACACTATGGAGGACCTCTGCGATGTTCTCTACCCCAGCTCTGGCCACACGAGGCCCATCAGTCTCACCATTCTGGCTTGGGAGGCAGTGGCAGTGGTGATCAGTGCCAATGCTGCACACAAGAGGTTGGCCATCCAGTGCAGAAAATGGATGAATGATCTTATCTGTGCTGCCAGGGTAAGGGGACCATCTCATCACTCTAAACTCACACACTCACAAGGCCATCACACATTCACTGGCACCTCACTCGCTGCCAACTCAAGGGACATCACCACTCACTCTCTCACACACACCCTCACATTTCCATTGACTTCCACCTACTTATTGTTTAACTTCCAGGTGGAGGAGTCAGCATCGTGGTGGACCTGGGTTAGAGAGAAGCAGGAAGCTGCTGTTACTCTGCGTCTTCAACTACCAGTTAATGAGCATGGTATATGTCCATGTTGTGGTCATGGTGAAGTTGGATATTTATTCTGAGATCGATCATGATTTCGTAATTGGTTTCCATCTGAATAGGTGACAAACCTGCATTAGCCATTGGTCTAATGAGCGAATAGTGATTTGTCTTCTTGGAATGGGATAGAAATAGATGTCTTATGGTTGGCCACAGGGGAAATGATGGGCACCTGTGATGGATTCTGCCAATTAGAACCAGACTCCTTCATGCCCCTTGACAGTGAAAAGTGACTGCCTGGCAAGCTTGCCAATGCACCAAGCATCTTAGTGTGCATGTTCAACAGCATTCTCCCGTATTCTGCCTCACTGGAGTTTTTTTTCATTTGTTCATGGGATATGGGCATTCCTGGCTAGGCCAGCATTCATTGCCCATCCCTAACTGCCCTTGAGAAGGTGGTGGTGAGCTGCCTTCTTGAACCACTGCAGTCCATGTGCTGTACGTACACCCAAAGTGCTGCTATGATGGGAGTTCCAGGGTTTTGACCCAGCGACAGTGAAGGAACGGGGGCGATATATTTCCAAGTCATGGTGGTGAGTGACTTTGAGGGGAACTTCCAAGTGGTGGTGTTCCCATGTGTTTGCTGCCCTTGTCCTTCTAGATGGTGGTGGTCATGGTTTTGGAAGGTGCTGTCTAAGGGGCCTTGGTGAGTTCCTGCAGTGCATCATGTAAATGGTACACACTGTTGCCACTGTGTGTTGGTGGTAGAGGGTGTGAATGTTTGTGGATGGGGTGCCAATATAGTAGGCTGCTTTATCTGGGATGGTGTCAAGCTTCTTGAGTTGGAGATGCACTCAACTGGGCAAGTGGAGAGTTTTCCATCACACCCCTGACTTGTGCCTTGTAGATGGTGGACAGCTTTGGGGAGTCAGAAGGTGAGTTACTTGCGCAGGATTCCTAGCCTTAGGCCAGCTCTTGTAGCCACAGTGTTTATATGGCTAACCCAGTTCAGTTTCTGGACAATGGTAACCCCCAGGATGTTGATGGTGGTGGGTTCAGCAATGGTAATGCCATTGAATGTGAAGAGGTAATGGTTAGATTATCTCTTGTTGCAGATGCTCATTGCCTGGCACTTGTGTGGCATGAATGTTACTTGGCACTTGTCAGCCCAAACCTTGGTATTGCCCAGGTCTTGCTGCATTTGGACATGGACTGTTTCAGTCTCTGAGGAGTCTCAAATAGTGCTGAACATTGTGCACTCATTGGTGAGTATCCCCGCTTCTGACCTTATGATGGAAGGAAGGTTAGCGATGAAGCAGCTGAAGATGGTTGGGCCTTGGACATTACCCTGAGGAACTCCTGCAGTGATGTCCTGGAGCTGGGATGATTGACCTCCAACAAACACAACCATCTTCCTTTGTGCTAGGTATGATTCCAACCAGCGGAGAGTTTTCCTCATGATTCCCCTTGACACCTAGTTTGCTTGGGCTCCTTGATGCCACACTCAGTCAAACGCTGCCTTGATGTCAAGGGCAGTCACTCTCACCTCATCTCTGGACTTCAGCTCTTTTGTCCATGTTTGAACCAAGGCTGTAATGAGGTCAGGAGCTGAGTGACCCTGGCGGAACACAAATTGGGTGTCAGTGGGCAGGTTATTGCTAAGCAATTGCCACTTGATAGCACTGTTGATGACCTCTTCCATCATTTACTGATGATCAAGAGTAGACTGATGGAGCGGTAATTGGCTGGGTTGGATTTGTCCTGATTTTTATGTACAGGATATACCAAGGCAATTTTCCACATTTCTGGGTAGATGACAGTGTTGTAGCTATACTGGAACAGCTTGATTAGGGGCAATGTAAGTTCTGGAGCCCAAGCCTTCGGTAATATTTCTGGAACATTGTCCGGGCCCATATCCTTTGCAGTATCCAGTGCCTCCAGCCCTTTCTTGATATCACTTGGAATGAACTGAAGACTGGCATCTCCTCCTGCAGAGGAGGCCGAGATGAAAAATCCACTCAGCACTTCTGGCTGAAGATTGTTGTGAATGCTTCAGCTGTATCTTTTGCACTGATGTGCTGGGCTCCTCCATCATTGAGGATGGGGATATTTGTGGAATCTCCTCCAGTGAGTTGTTTGATTGTCCACCACCAATCATGACTGGATGTGACAGGACTGCAGAGCTTAGATCTGATCTGTTGGTTGTGGGATCGCTTAGCTCTGTGCATCACTTGCTGCTTATGTTATTTGGCCTGTGTTGTAGCTTCACCAAGTTGGCGCCTCATTTTTAGGATGCTTGGTGATGCTCCTGGCATGCCCTCCTGCACTTTTCATTGAACCAGGGTTAATGCCCTGGCTTTGTGGTAACAGTAGAGTGGGGGATATGCGAGGCCATGAGCTTACAGATTGTGATTGAGTACAGTTCTGCTGCTGCTGATAGCCCACATCCTCTGCTCAGTCCTCTGTAGAAGACCTCATCTACAACATCGCCCTCCAAGGAGCTGGCACTTGCACTATCCTTTCCACCTGGCCTGGCTTAGTCCACTCATGCCCAGTTACTCACCATATGCAGGTCCCAAGTCTATACTGGGTCTAAAGTTTGCACAGTGTCAGTATCTGAACAGGTGGCTTCTTCAACAATATTATGATGTTGCTCTTGTCCTTTCTCCTGAGGTTGCTGTGGCTGTACAGCTTGGGTATCTGAAAGCAGAAAATCAAAAGGGAAGGGTTGGGCTGAGGGAAGGTGGTTGGGGTCTAAAACAAGAGGTCCATGGTCACACTTTTAGGAACCTGCACTTCATGCTAGATGCAGGATGAGGATGAGGTAGGATCTGAGAATGAGCATAAGGTAGGTACATACCGTCATTCCAAATGTTTCTGGAGTATCAGATGCATCAAGCTTTGTTGCAGCTGGCATCACAATGTGGTACACCCTCTCCTCTGTGTGGCTTAGGTGACACAGACATGTCTGACTCTGCCAGTTCCGCTCTGGTCTCTTCTATTGTGTGTGATCTCCTTGCAAGCGAGAGGGCAGAATGTTACTGAGTGTGTTGCATGGCATTTAGCTGGGGGTGTGTGGAAGCAACTAGAGGTGAGTGTGAGGCTGAGGTGAAGCATCCAGATTGTTAGCTTTAAAACCCGAGTGGCAAGAACTGCTAAGAACTGCTTGGGTGTGAACTGCATTCAGCAGTATGACAGTTTGGTTTTGTGGCAGGAGAAGAATCATGTGAAGATGCAGTCATTGACCTTGATCATCTGTGTGAGAGGTCATTGAACTTTTCCAACATTGCAGTCGCACCCACGGTGCTCTCCTGCCTTGGATCTCCATGAAGGCCTCCAGTATTGGATCCATGACTCTGGGAGTCTACTCTCTTCCCTGGTGCTCCATGTAAAAAAAAATTCTCTTACAGCCAGATGCAGTGCAGTCAGCAGCTTCGTTTAAGGCAATGCAGCTCTCACTTAGAATGGCAAACTGCCTTTAAGAGCTGTAGGCTTGCTGGTCTGCTGTTAGGCCTCCTGTTGAGTGTGCAGCCAGCCAGCAGCATGGGCCACCCTTAGCTGGACACTACAATCAGGCAATTGGAGTGCTCAACCCTAAGACAGAAGCAAAATACTGTGGATACTGGAAATCTGAAATAAAAACAGAAAAAAATGCTGTAAATGCTCAGCAGGTCTGGCAATATCTGTGGTGAGGGAAGCATAGTTAATGGACCATAACTTTCGATGGAGCTACAATTGAATTGGATTACCATGCCGCCCAAAAGTTCTTATCTCACTTGACCTTCCGACTCAGGCCGGGCGATGATCTGGGCAATGCAGCTCGCTCCTGGGGCCCAGCGTTGAGGGCTGTAGAGTTGCAGCAAAGGAAGCCGCACCCCATTTTTTATGGCACTAGCTGCCGGAAACCAGGGGTAGGATTTTTACCTCTTCGGGCGGGTGCGGTGGGCGGGCCCAGGAGCGGCTGCGAAGCTGACCGCCGGCGGCAATCGGGCCCCGACACCCATTTCATGCTGGCTGGCCAATTAAGGCGAGCCAGTGTGAAACACGTGCTACAATGCTGAGCACTGTCGGGGTGGGGGCGGGAGGAGGGCGAGCACGGAAGGTCGTGCATGCATGCGGGTATGCGCAATGAAAGCTCCCTGAGGCGCAGAGCTAAAACTTACCAATGTTAAAAACATGTCTCCTCATGTGACTCTGTCACATGTGACTCTGTCACGTGTGACTCTGTCCCGTGAGCAGGCACATGTTATAAATGACATTTCAACATTTTCTTTATTTTTAATTCCTGTTGGAAACCTCATCCCGCCCGTGGATGAGGTTACATAAAAAATCCAAAGGCCGCCTGTGCAATTCGCCTGCCCACCAACTGTAAGGTTGGACGGGCAGAGAAAAATTGAATTCAATTAACACTTTAATGGCCTTACTAGGCCTGTTAATGTTCGGCGGGCGTGCTGCCAAATTCCGCGAACACCCGTAACCGAAATATCACGTGAGCGCACGATGACATCCAGACATTTGCCTGACGTCATCGCGTGACATTTCACACTCGAGTGGGTTTGGTTAAGCACCCGCTCACTCAGCGAAAAATTCAGCCTCAAGTAAGTTTAAAGGTCCAGCCAAATTTAATGGTCCTTGACAAGCCAGGTTGAAGGTAAGTATTATAAGGTGAGTAGGATTGGTGGGGTGGTGGTGGTGGTGGGTCGGGCCTTGGGGGTGAGGGTGGGGGTGAGAGTTGGGCCTGGTGGAGGGTGTCGTGTTGGGCCTGGCAGCAGTAGTGGAGTGGGGAGGGGGTGTGTCAGGCCTGGCCAAGGGTGGGGGAAAGTCCCATGGAGGGGGAAAAGACTCCCCATGGTGGGTGAGGGGAATCCCTTTGGATTGGGGAGTTTCCGTTGGAGATCGTAGTCCCTTGCAGGTGGACGCAATCCTGCCAGGGGGTAGTCGGGGGTAGGGGGGGGGAGTCCCTGGGGTGTCGGGGTGGGAGTGGGGGAGAGTCGGGGGTGGGGATCCCATGGGGGTGGTGGTGGGGGGGGGGTGTTGGGGGAGAACTGTGGGCTGGGGTAGTTGGGGATGAGCGAGTCCCCTGGATGTTTGGGAGTGCGGGGGGGATTCCCATGGGTGGGGAGGAGGCGGGGTTGGTGTGAGTCTGTACAATAGTTACCCAGAAACTAGAAGAGCTTTTAATTCTTCTAACTTTTTCTGGTTAACTATTGATGTAAGACAATCGAAATCATCTGAAGTTTGCGATTTGAATTGCTTTTTCGGACTGTTCCCAGGCCACGGCAATTGCCCATTAGAAGTTTGCTCTTCCTGGGAAATTGCTGTGCAAACCTTATCTGGGAACTTATGTGGGATGAGGGAGGGGTTCCCCAGTGCATCTTTGGGGTATCCCCCCAAATAGGATGCCCTGGAGCTTGGAAGTTATGACCCAATGTTTCAGGTCAGGTCCTGCCAGACCTGCTGAGTATTTTGAGCATCTTTTTTTTCATCAAAGTTTGCATGCTGTCTTGCTCAACTAGTTCCAATGGCTCCCCACCCGCCCCCCCCAACCCCTGCGCCCCCAGCCTCCCCCACCACCCTGCCTCTGCACCCAGAAACTAGTGCAGATTAATTTTTAGCTCAAGGTTTACAGCCTCCATTTCAGGTTTGCTTTTCATGAGATAAATGTCATGTGAGTTAGGCTCACAGGAAGGCTCTGATAGCGGGTATTATTAAAAAGACGCATAAGGCCATTACGCCTCAGATTTATTGATGCTTTTGAAAAGTAATATGAACCTTTCCCTAATATTTTGGTGTCTACATAACAATTTGGTAAATCATCATAAACATCCAACTTGAAAAGAAAATTAATGATGCAATGAGTGAGTTGCTCACACTAGTTGTCCCTCCTTTTCTGTTTGCTGAACACATGAGCCTAGAATTGATTTCAAGTGAGATCAGTGGGTGAATGCTTAATGCATTCCTGTGTCTGCTATTTAAACAGATGTGTTAGCCCAATTAAAATAAGCAAGGTAATCCTCCTATTAAAATAGCAGGTGGATGAATGTATGGGAATATGTTAAAGGTTGATTCACCAACATTGCCAATGTTCCTTTCTGAGCAAAGTTATTTTTTGGAAATAGTGGACAGAACAATACATTCATACCACTTCATATTAATAAATAATATAAATAAATAAAGTAGATGAAGGAAAGGCTGTGGATGTTGTCTACATGGACTTTAGTAAGGCCTTTGACAAGGTCCCCCATGGGAGGTTAGTTCAGAAGGTTCAGACACTTGGTATCCATGGAGAGGTTGCAAACTGGATTCGAAATTGGCTGTGTGGGAAAATCAGAGAGTGGTAGTGGATGATTGCTTCTCAGACTGGAGGCCTGTGACTAGTGGTGTGCCTCAGGGATCTGTGCTGGGACCATTGTTGTTTGTTGTCTATATCAATGATTTGGATGATAATGTGGTAAATTGGATCAGCAAGTTTGCTGATGACACTAAGTTTGGAGGTGTTGTGGGCAGCGAAGAAGGCTTTCAAAGCTTGCAGAGGGATCTGGACCAACTGGAAAAATGGGCCAGAAAATGGCAGATGGAATTTAATGCAGAAAAGTGTGAGGTGTTGCATTTTGGAAGGACAAACCAAGGTAGGACATACACAGTAAATGGTAGGGCACTGAGGAGTGTGGAGGAACAAAGGGATCTGGGAGTTCAGATACATAATTCCCTGAAAGTGGCGTCACAGGCAGACAGGGTTGTAAAGAAAGCTTTTGGCATACTGGCCTTCATAAATCAAAGTATTGAGTATAGGAGCTGGGATGTTATGGTGAGGTTGTATAAGACATTGGTGAGGCCAACTTTGGAGTATTGTGTGCAGTTCTAGTCGCCTAACTACAGGAAGGATATCAGTAAGATTGAAAGAGTGCAGAGAAGATTTACTAGGATGTTGCCGGGTCTTAAGGAGTTGAGTTACAGGGAAAGTTTAAACAGGTTAGGACTTTATTCCTTGGAGCGTAGAAGGATGAGGGGAGATTTGATAGAAGTTTACAAAATTATGAGGGGTATAGACAGAGTAAATGCGAGTAGGCTCTTTCCACTTAGATTAGGAGAGATAAACATGAAAGCACATGGCTTTAGGGTGAAAGGGGAAAGGTTTAGGGGGAACATTAGGGGGAACTTCTTCACTCAGAGAGTGGTGAGAGTGTGGAACGAGCTGCCATCTGACATGGTAAATGCGGGCTCACTCTCAAGTTTTAAGAATAAATTGGATAGATACATGGATGGGAGAGGTCTGGAGGGTTATGGACTGGGTGCAGGTCAATGGGATTAGCGGAATAATATTTTGGCACAGACTAGGAGGGCTGAATGGCCTGTTTTCCGTGCTGTAGTGTTCTATGGTTCTATGGTTCTATAAATAATAAGTAAACAATATAATGATCTAAAACTGTTCATCATGTCATATCTCTGCTTAATAGTGCTGCCAGGCTATTTGACCACCACTGAACACCATATTGTGTTTCTATAGTGATATAAAGGGACTAATCACTCATAAGGGATTGAGTAAACACGTTGTAGGTTCACTTATTTAGATTGGGCACATAAGAAAATACATGGATAGAAAGCTTGAGTACATCATCAGCAGGGCTGTGTGTGCTGTATTCTGCTCACACATCAAAATGAAACAGAGACTAGATCACATGACACACAATTCCATTCTAGCGATGGCATGCTGCTATCCTTTAAAGGCATATTATAACCCTAACCATCGTACCTTGATATTCAATGGCATTACCATCACTGAATCCCCCACTATCAACATCCTGGGGGGTTACCATTGACCAGAAACTGGACTGGACTAGCCATGTAAACATTGTGGCTACAAGAGCAGGTCAGAGTCTAAGAATTGTGTGATAAGTAACTCACCTCCTGACTCCCAAAGCCTGTCCACCATCTACAAGGCACAAGTCAGGGGTGTGATGGAATACTCTCCACTTTCCTGGGTCAGTGCAGCTCCAACAACACTCAAGAAACTTGACACCATCCATGGCAAAGCAGCCTGATTGATTAGCACCTCATCTACCATAATAAACATTTCCTCCCTCCATCACTGACGCACACTGGCAGCAGCGTGTACCATCTATAAGATGCACCGCAGCAACTCATCAAGACTCTTTTGACAGTACGTTTTTAACCCATGACCACTACCATCTAGAAGGGTGAGGGCAGCAGATACGTGGGAACACCACCACCTGCAAGTTTTGCTCCAAATCACACACCATCCTGACTTGGAACTAGTTAACCGTTCCTTCACTGTCATTGGGTCAAAACCCTGGAACTCCCTTCCTAACAGTTCCGTGGGTGTTCCTACAACATATGCACTGCAGCAGTTCAAGAAGGGAGCTCCCCACCACCTTCTTGACCCTGTCAAAGCCCACCAAAAGTTAAGAAGCCCAAGAAGGTTTAGTTTACCTTTGACATAGTCACATACAATGTCATTTGTGCCTTTAATTAGACTTCTTTTGGTTCTTTGGCAGTGGCAGAAACCTGACTGGAGGGATTCAAAAATGGAAATCCAGGAAAGATAATAATGGATTTGGGACACAATAACCATAGACCATAAGACATAGGAGCAGAAATTAGGCCATTCGGCCCATTGAGTCTGCTCCGCCATTCAATCATGGCTGATAAGTTTTTCAACCCTATTCTCCCGCCTTCTCCCCGTAACCTTTGATCCCCTTACCAATCAAGAACCTATCTATCTCGGTCTTAAATACACTCAATGACCTGGCCTCCACAGCCTTCTGTGGCAATGAATTCCATAGATTCACCACTCTCTGGCTAATTAAGTTTTTCCTCATCTCTGTTCTAAAAGGTCTTCCCTTTACTCTGAGGCTGTGCCCTCGGGCCCTAGTCTCTCCTACTAATGGAAACATCTTCCGCACTCTATCCAGGCCTTTCAGTATTCTGTAAGTTTCAATCAGATCCCCCCTCATCCTTCTAAACGCCATCGAGTATAGACCCAGAGTCCTCAAACGTTCCTCATATGTTAAGCCTTTCATTCCTGGGATCGTTCTCGTGAACCTCCTCTGGACCCTCTCCAGGGCCACAACATCCTTCCTGAGATACGGGGCCCAAAATTGCTCACAATATTCTAAATGTGGTCTGACCAGAGCCTTATAAAGCCTCAGCAGCACATCCCTGCTTTTATATTCTAGTCCTCTTGAAATAAATGCCAACATTGCATTTGCCTTCCTAACTACCAACTCAACCTGCAAGTTAACCTTAAGAGAATCCTGGACTAGGACTCCCAAGTCCCTTTGCACTCCAGATTTCTGAATTCTCTCCCCATTTAGAAAATAGTCTATGCCTCTATTCTTCCTACCAAAGTGCATGACCTCACACTTCCCCACGTTATATTCCATTTGCCACTTCTTTGCCCATTCTCCTAACCTGTCCAAATCCTTCTGCAGCCTCCCCGCCTCCTCAATACTACCTGTCCCTCCACCTATCTTTGTATCATCTGCAAACTTAGCCAGAATGCCCTCAGTTCCTTCATCTAGATCATTAACGTATAAAGTGAAAAGTTGTGGTCCCAACACTGACCCCTGCGGAACTCCACTAGTCACCGGCCGCCATCCTGAGAAGGACCCCCTTATCCCCACTCTATGCCCCCTGCCAGACAGCCAATCTTCTATCCATGCTAGTACCTCTAACACCATGGGCTCTTATCTTACTGAGCAGCCTCATGTGTGGCACCTTGTCAAAGGCCTTCTGGAAGTCCAAGTAGATAACATCCATTGTCTCTCCTTTGTCTAACCTACTCATTATCTCCTCAAAGAATTCTAACAGATTTGTCAGGCATGACCTCCCCTTGATAAAACCATGCTGACTTTGCCCTATTTTACCATGCACGTCCAAGTATTCTGAAAACTCATCCTTAATAATGGACTCTAAAATCTTACCAACGACCAAGGTCAGGCTAATCAGCCTGTAATTTCCAGTCTTTTGCCTCACTCCCTTCTTAAACAGAGGGGTTACATTAGCGATTTTCCAGTCCTCTGGGACCCTCCATGACTCCATTGATTCCTGAAAGATCACCACTATCGCCTCCACTATCTCTTCAGCTATCTCCTTCAGAATTCTGGGGTGTAATCCATCTGGTCCAGGTGATTTATCCACCTTCAGACCTTTCAGTTTTCCTAGCACCTTTTCCTTGGTAATGGCCACCATACTCACCTCTGCCCCCGACTCTCTTGAACTTTGGGGATGTTACTCGTGTCTTCCACCCTGAAGACTGACGCAAAGTACCTATTCAGTTCCTCCACCATTTCTTCGTTCCCCACTACTACTTCTCCAGCGTCATTTTCCAGCGGCCCAATGTCCACTTTTGCCTCTCTCTTACCCTTTATATATCTAAAAAAACTCTTGCAATCTTCTTTTATATTACTGGCTTGTTTACCCTCATATTTAATCTTCTCCCTCCTTATTTCTTTTTTAGTTATCCTCTGTTGACATGTTCAAGGAACTTGGGAAAGGGAAGGGAGGTTTTAGATAGAGTGGTAATTTGAAAGAATGGTTTGGTGAAGTGGTCTTTTTTTGAGGAGAGGTGTGATGACAGCAAACCTGAAGGGAGAGTGTCAATACATGAGAGAACTGTTAACAATGTCAGCTAGTGTGTTGACCAGGAAGGGAATTTGGGTGGTCAGCAGGTTAGAGGGAATAAGGTTGAGGGAGCAGGATGCGGATCTCATGGACAAGACGAGCTCATTGGAAGATAGGAGAGAAACTAGAAAATGTTGCAAGCTCATAGTTAGGGCGGCAGGGAGCATGGCAGGGTGGGCTGGGGGAAGAGAGAAAAGTGGCAGAGGCAGCTAATCTGATTTTCTCAGTCTTACAAGTCCATGAGCTTCTCACACTTCTTTCCAGAAGCGAGAGTGGAGGGTGTTGTGTTATTATAATGATATAATACCTTGGGCGTACTTACTGTTGCACTTAAAGCTGTCACTCTCTGATGTAGCATTACAATGTGTAGATCTTGATTAATTAAATCAGGCCATCCTTTATGTTGATCTTCCACAGTTTCTGTAGTGTAGAATCTTTTGCTAGTTCTTCTTCTAGCTGCTGGCATTTGTGTTTGCAAAATGTACCAGGTCAATTTGGAGAACATCTTTTCAAGTTTGTTGTTAATTAAGTCAACTTGTAGAGCAAAGGATATGTTTCCTGTTTTCACTGGGTTTGGCAATTTGCTAAGTGTATCTGATGTGACCATCTGGCTGCCTGGATTGTACCTAATCTCAGCCATTCTTCATCTCATCGTGCACATCTTTGTTATTTTCTTGTTTTTCAATTGCCTCATGTATATATATATATACATGTATATGTTTCTGATGGGATACTGAATGCTCATCCTTGTTGCTTAAAGGTACTTTTTGTATGGTCTGTTTGGATCAATGCATGGCTCTTTGTAGTTGCATCAGCCTTTGCTCTAGTGCACAGCCGCTGACAATGGCCTTTTCTGCAACACGCCTTGCAGAATTGTCAAAAAGCTGGGCATTTTATTGGTCCATGCAGAAGGCCATGCCATCCACATGTCCTGCTAAGCTGTGGGTGTTTGGGTGAGTGCGTCAACAATTGGGGTTGTATTTATGACCTGTAATCATCGTTTACCCGCAAGGTTCATTTCATACTTATGTCCATCCTTGAGCACCTCTTCGATGCTGTATGTTTTGAGCTTGACTAGCAGATCAATTCTGGGATGCTTCTTCAGGAGTGGATGTGATTACAAACTCAACAATTCTGTCTGCTAGCTCTGTGCCTGGAAAATCACAGTACGTACCCTTTTCTCTACATCTGCTGACAAAGTGGTCTATGGATTTTGTAGGCTGTTGTCGAAATGACATGAATTCTAGCTGATGAATATGGAAGTTTAATCTGATTCTGAACTTGTCTGCCAACATAGTCCATATCTTTTGTGGATCCTTGAGCACTTCTTCTGTTAATCCTGTGTTCAGCCTGTGTAGACCTTCAATCTTAATTGCTAGGCAAATTTTCATGTCTTGCTAGTCTGGTCCAGACACGCTTAAATCAAGAAATCATAGCTCTGTACCCTGCTTAAACAGTTTGAATTTGGATAGTAAGTCAGCTACAGCCCAATTCAAGCTGGGGAATCTTACGGACATTCTGACAATACCCCTTTGATTTTCCTTCCTCCTCAGTACCTGGGATGAGTGTCACTGTAGCCGCTTTTGCATGCTTTTCCGAAGTTCCGCCCACAAAGACAAGTTGTGGTGTGAATGTACCACAGAGTAATGACATCTTTGCTTTTTTCAATTTATTGTTGAAGAACTCCTGAAGCCACCCATTATAATCGCAACCTTCTCTGGCCCAATTTTTATGATGTTTTTGTTTGCCTCTCCCTTGATCACTATCGACCTGGGCCACACTCTGGTCACTCACCTTTCCCGACTGAACTAACCCAGTGCTGGTCCTCTTGATGCTCTGTCCATTCTCGGAACTGACAGGCTATGCATTGCAATCTCACCACGATGGATCCATCAGCTTGCCAGCTCTTTACCTGAGTACTAGCTCAGTGCTGTGTCTCCAAAGAACGTTGCATTTTCAACACTCTCCAACACTGAGGCTTCTTTGCAGTCTGACCAAAAGGTCAAGGGTCATCTCATGCCATGTAGCACAATCCAAGGCTGTTCATTAAATCGTGCCTGTACTTTATCTTGCTGCCACCTGTCTTACCACCGCTGATCACCATGTCATGTTATTAGAATGATATAATATCTTGGGCTTATTTACTCCACAAGACACAAGGCACCAATCGCTCATAAGGGATTTGATAAACACGTTGTGGGTTCATTTATTAAGACGAGGCATGACAACAGTAAAATATAGGTATAAAACTTGAAGGCATCAGAGCTCTATGTGTGTGTGAGCGTGTGTATGTGCTCTGCTCCTGGCAAAAGTGAAAATAAAACTAGATCGCATGACACATTTCCCTTCTAGTGATATTCCTTACAGAGAGGATAGGGGAGAGGAGTTTAAGAAGAGGAGAGGAGTGAAAAGAAACTGGTAAGAATCTTCATATTCTAGGATGATCCTGGAATAGTGAACAGTTTTAGCAAATGCTAGCAGGACCCAATAGTGCTTTAGTTGGTCCAGCCAGTTCTGACAGTAAATGGCTAACCCAATTGGCTGCCATATCCTTTGAAATCTGCATTTCTAGTACTTAAGGGAGCAGAGGTGATGGGTGTACCAAGGAAAAGGCCTGGGTGAGAGAAATTAATGGCTTTAATGAACTAAGAAATCAAAAGTGAAGATGAGGGGAGCTGCATAAATATCATGGTGAATGGAGGATCAGAGGCTGAACGGTTGGAATATCATACGATCATATGAATTAGGTGCAGGAGTAGGCCACTCGGCCCCTCCAGTTTTGAAAGTACAGTTGTAAGTGAATTGCGGTTAATTTATTTTCCTGGGAGGGCTTAGAATGAACTAAGTTTGGGACAGGGAAGGGGGAATTACGCAATTTTAACCAATTTTATTTGATAACCTGTCTCTATGAAAGATACATACTTACTTTTTCCGAATGAACTACTTTTAAGAGCCCATTTTCCTCGGCCTTGCAGACAGTAAACAATGGGGCCAAAAATGGATTTTTGTTTGTGTGATTGATTTGCTGGCTGCCCAATTTTCCAATGGGCAACATAAGAGGAAATATAATTTTATAATGCTGCTGGTATGCTTGGCCTCATGCAAATATTTAGATTAGCTTAAAAAAAAACCATGCTTCAAAAGATGGGCCGGTATAAAATAAAATGTACAGTCAATTTCAACTTCCTCATGATAGAAGCAAACTTCTCCCTCATTTCTAGCCAAGCACAACATGTTGCATTGATTCAGTTTGCAACCTCCCACATACAGCTTGCACGTCTGCTTTTACTCATGGGGGTTTGAACTTTAGTCCCAAATAGACCCATCTCCCTTTGTTGCATCTCTTGCTGCAGCACTTTCAATTCTTCAACATCCAAAGTAGCTGTCCTACTCCCTCCAAGTTCAACAATAATATGAAGGTTAACTGTCAGGAAGGTTCTCAAAAGCAGGATGCTGGGCAAGGCTAAATCCAACATGGAATGATCAGCTTCCTGTTGTGTAAAAAAACATTCGAGGCCTTGTTAGTGATTCTGCTTTTTCTCCCTGTGTGTCTTCTTTTGATGGGTTTTCTTCTTGGCACCGCTGACTTTAATCTTGGCTTTCTTTTCAATTTCCCTATTGGCCAGACTAGGCTCAGCTATGAGCTCAATTTGAGTGAACTCAGTGGTTGAGTCTTCCAGCATTTCCTCATCTGTCAGCTCCTTTGGAAACTCAGGGGTCTCTATTTTTAAAACTTCTTGGCTTTCACGTAGCTGATTCTTCAGCTCTTCCATTTCTTTTTTTATATTTGTTAGTTGTTTCCTGGAGAATTAAGCATTGTTGTATTTTCTCAGCTAATTGATTCTTCATCTCTCCCAGAGATGTGCTGAATTCTTCCTGTTCTTCCTCATACCTTTTTAGTGGTACAAATTGGGATTTGAGGGAATCTTGCAATATGCGAAAGTCCTTCAGCAGGTTTTCTTTTTGGAGGTTACTGACTTCAACTCGAACTCTGTCCTGAAGCATCACCTCGATGAGTTCCTTTTGTTGAGTCTTTACATACTTCTTTTTCCAAACTGTAACATTTCCTGCTTCTGATTGAGATCTCAGTAGTCTCTCAAGATTAATCTCTCTTAACCAGTTCCTTCCGAGGAGACTTGGTCCTCTGCCTGCTATCACTATTAGGGGTAGATTAACAGACTGATTTCCATACTGTGTTGGAACCTTGCATATACCTCTTCACCAGTATACACCTTTAATTTAGCATCTGAATTTTCCAGATTTAATGAATGGTCTCCTTCGTTCAGATATTTAAACATATGTTCCCCTATAACTGTCGTGAATGCCCCAGTATCCACCTCCATTCGGATGGGTTTTCTGTTTGCTTCTACTGTCACATAGATTGGATCTGTTTTACCCATTTTAAAGTTGTGTAGTGAGTAAATATTTGACTCTGTTTCTTCTGGTTCCTCTATTATGTGGATTTCACGATTTCTACTTTTTTGCTTAAAGTCTTGACTTAATCTGTCTTTACCATATCACATAATGTGCCCATTACGATGGCAGTAAAACATTGGATTCTTTTAAATTGTCGTCCGCTTGCAGGCTGTCTGGTTCCATTTGTGCCATTATTATTGTGGTTTTTATCCGTTAAACCATTGCTTTTTGCTGGTCTGTTAATGGCAGCTGTTTCCCACCTTTCCGCGGAGCCCAGCATTTCCACGCCATTTCTAACTGGTGCCTCCCTCCCAACATGAAGGACAGCACTACTTTGTGCTCCCCTGATTGTTTCTGAATCCCTTACTGCGCTATCCATTGTGAGTGCCAATTCCAGTGCCTTGCTAAAGTCTAAATTTGTTTCTTTTTTGAATTGATGTCTTCATTGATCCCACATACTAATTGGTCTCTTAACATGTTGTTAATCGATGTCCCGAACCCATATTGCTCTGTCAGTTGTTTTAAGGCTGCAATATAGCAAGCGACTGTCTCTCCGGGGGTGCGACACCTTGAATTAAATTTAAAATGTTGTGCTGTTACCGAGGGTTTCGGCTGAAAGTGACTTTTCACAAGATTTACTAACTCATCAAAGCTGTTGGAATCTGGGGCATTGGGTGCCATTAGGCTACGAATTAGGCAGTATGTTTTACTGCCACATGTCAATAAGACGATTGCTCGCCTCTCCTTCTACCCCAATATGTCGTTGGCCACAAAGAAGAACGCAAGGCATTCAATAAAATGTGACCAGTCATCGGTGGTCTGATCAAATGGTTCGATACGGCCAAACTGTGGCATACTGGACGGAGATAGCTTCGATGACTATGATGAAGGTTGTACTTACAATCGCCTTGCAAGGCATAGCTGATGTACTTCTGTTGAATTTCCGCAGCTTTCTTTGGTGTCATCTGGTCATGTTTTTCTTCGTGGCCAGTTGTTACATTCCTTCTGTCAGGTCGCTTCACTCAGCGAACATAGTTGCACACCTATCTACTGGTGAGTGAGTTGGTACACAATATACTGCAGACGCAGAGACAAATATAAGATGAAGCACATGCTGTTTATTAACACATGTAACAGAGCACTAGCACATGTGCGCTTCTCCAACCAGACCCTATTCTAAACTACTGATTAACATTGTAGCCCGTGTTACCCAGCAATTGGGTAATATAGTCACATGGTCAATCTGTTCACATTCCCTTAAAGGTGTACTGCACCTCAGGCTACCACATCCATATGTTGTGTCGTCATGAACAATTATTTTCCAGGAAGGCAAAAACAGCAAAAATTGGGAAATAAGAATACTGGTCTGAAATGGTCTTATATACCTTAAAATGGAACACCATTTCCAAACTGGAAAATAAGAGTATTGGACTAAACTATTTTTTCCTTCCAGGCCCACTCTATCACTGTAGCCCTGTAAGCTTATTTTCCTCAAGTGCCCAATGGAATCATATTTCATCTCTGCTTCCATCGCCCTCGTAGGCAGCGAGTTCCGCATTATTACCATTCATTGAGTAAAGAAAAGTTTTTCCTCACATCTCCCCCACTCCCCACTGCCCAAATCTTTTGTACCGTCAGCTAATGGGAACAGCCTTTCTTTGTCTACCTTATCTAAACATGTCATAAACTTGTACATCTCTATCAAATCTTCCCTCAATCTCCTTTGTTCCAAGGAGAACAACTCCAGCTTCTCCAACCTAACCTTGTAGATAAAATCCCCCATTCCTAGTATGATTCTGGAAAATCTCCTCTCAAGGACCCTCCCATCCTCCCTAAAATGTGGTGACCAGAACTGGACACTGTACTCCAGTTGTGGCCTAACTAGAGCTTTATACAGGTTCAGCATAACTTCTCTGCTTTTTACTCAGTGCCTCTATTTATGAAACCCAAGATCCCATGGGCAGAATCTTGCCCTTGGATGGTGGGCAGGCCCCACTGGTTTGGCGACGGGCGGGCAGCTGACCCTCGCCACTGAAACAGGGCCTGCCGCCATTTTGAGCGGGTGGGCCAATTAAGGCCCGCCCAGCTGCAGCCCCGACGGGAAGCGCTATGCTTAGGGGTGGGGAGGGAATCCCCAGCTGTCAAAGTGTGCTGTTTCGTGCATGCGCGCGAATGAGCGCACTTCTCCCTGAGACAAAGTCCTGTCTCAGGGAGACCAGTGACAGTCCGAAAAACTTTAAAAAGATAAAATTTTAAAAATTATTAACATGTCCCCCTCATGTAACAATGTCACACGAGATGGGATGTGTTAATAAAGACCACATAAACTTTATTAATTTTTAAAAATACGGACATGAAACTTCATCCCGCCAGTGGATGAAGTTTCATCAATAATCTGGAGCCCACAGGGGCTCCTGGCCTGCCCGCCAGCCCTAAGGTTGGACGGGCAGGTCTTTAATTACTTTAAATAGCCTGTCAATGGCCTCAATTGGTCATTGACAGGTCGGCGGGCGGACAGCTGATTTCACTGTCCACCCGCCTTCCTAAAAATTTAAATGGCCCAGGATGACGTCGGGGGTTCCGGGCGACCGGGTCTTGCCCCCAAATCGCCGAGGGGAATATCCTGGCCCATATGTTTTGCTGACTACTCTCTCAATATGTGCTGACAGCTTCAAAAGTCTGTGCACATGAACCCCAAGTCCCTCTGACCCTCTACACTCTTTAGAATTGTGCTATTTAGTCTACATTGCCACTTCATATCCCTTCTGCCAAAATGCATCACCTCACACTTCCCTGTATTAAATTTTTTCGCACTTGCCTGCCCATTCTGCTGGTCTACCTATGTCCTGTTTCAGCTGATTAGTATCATCCTCACTGATTTCCATACCGCCAAGTTTGGTATCATTGGCAAACTGTAGTATGTTACTCTATATTCCGATGTCCAAGGCCTTTATATATATAAAGAACGCAATGATCCTGTCACTGAACCTTGGTGAACACCACTATCTACCATCCTCCAGTCTGATAAACAATCATTTGCTACAACTTGCTTTTTTCTGCACTTAAGCCAATATTTTTAAATCCAATTTGACACTGACACTCCTATTTAATATGGCGCATTTTGCACCTTTAACTGGCAATGTAAGTAAAGCTATGGGCTGTGCTAGGTCAATGTGATTTTTGCCTGTCTTAAAAATAAGTGCATAAGTGTCAGACCATCAACAACTCCTTAGGATTTTTGTTTTATTCATTCATGGGATGTGTGTATCACTGGTTTGGCCAGCATTTGTTGCTTTCCCTTAATTGCCCTTGAGAAGGTGGCTCTTATCTGTCTTCTTGAACAGCTCCAGTCCATCTTGTGTAGGTAAACCTACAGTGCTGTTAAGATTTTGACCCAGCTGCAGTGAAGAAATGGCAATATAGTTCCAAGCCAGGATGGTGTGCGGCTTGGAGGGAACTTGCAGGTGGGTGGCATCTGCTGACCTTGCCCTTCTGGGTTGCAGAAGTCATGTATTTGGAAGGTGCAGTCGAAGCAGTCTCGGTGAGATGCTGGGTATGACTCCAACCAGTGTCGAGTTTTGTCATGGGACAGAATTTTCACCTCAGCAGTGGGCGTGCGCCAGACCCACTCAAGTGTGAAATGATGCATGTTGACGTCGGGCGAGCGTCCTGAAGTCAATGTGCATTCACGCGATAGTTCGGCCAATGGGCGCACACGTGAATTGGCAATGCGCTCGCCGACAATTAAAAGGCCTGTTATAGCTATTAAAGTATCAATTAAGTTAAATTTTTCGCTGCCCGTCCAACCTTACGGTTGGCGGGCAGGCGAAAAGACCAAACAGCCTTTGCATTTTTTTTGGAAACTACATACACGGGCTGGATGAGGTTTCCAACATCAAATAAAAATAAAATAAAAATTTTTAAGTTTTACTTATAACATGTCCCTACTCATGTGACAGAGTCACATGAGGGGACATGTTTTATTACATTTTGCTAATCTTTATTTTGTTTTTGGAAGCTCCTCATCTTCTCGAGGCAGCCCTGTGCCTCAGAGAGATTCTCAAGTGCGCACTCGCGCGCAGGTTCGAAGTTCGCCCTTGCTCCGTTCACCCTCCTCCCCCCCGCCACCCCCGCACAGGCAGCACTGAGCGCTGCCACTCGCGTTTCATGCTGGGGGGGCCTTACTTGGTCTGGCCCCAATTGCGGGCACCGGTCGGGTTCCCAACCTCCCCTGCCCACCCCCGCCAACTCCACCCGACAAAGGCTAAATTCTGCCCATGATTCCCATTGACTTCAATTTTGCTAGGGCTCCATGGTGCCACACTCAGTCAAATGCTGTCTTGATGTTGAGGGCAGCCACTCTCACCCCACCTCTGTAAGCGCACTGCAATACAGCAACACTGTAACAGCATCAATCACCATCCTTAAATGGAATTCTCAGAAATATGTATTTTAACAGCAAGGGGTGTCAGGCAGAATTTGCTCATCTGAAAGGATAACACATTTATGGAAGAAGGTTTTTGGAAGACATTGAAGAGGGCAGTACAAATGGGCCCTAGAGAGTTAAGGCTGAATGCTATGGTGTGAAAGTAGTTGGTAGATTTGAGCTCCCAAAAAATGGTTTTGTATTGTTTCTAAAAAGCTGCATAATCATATTTTCTTAATATGGGATGTTTGCCTCTTTATGAGATTATTTTAAACCCCTAGATTACTAAATATTGAAAGCTAGAATTATATAATTATTATAATGAGTCTTGGGAGCTGAGGGCGTGGCCAAGAAATTGCATGAAGAATGGCAGCGAATAAATATGAAAATATAAATCCATGAAGAGGACTGCGTACCATTCTTTGTGCCTCTCTGCTAAGCGATAATTGGGTGAGATTTTTAAAGTTAGAATTATATAGGAACCAAGCTGCCAAGTGCAATTACAACACTAATCACTGGTAAATCAGTGATCAATTCACTGATGTAGTGAATTATGTACAATGGCAAACAAAAACCATGAACTGTTAAATTTGTTTACTGCTTATATATCATGTGTATTTTTAGAATGTAAAGACCTATTCATTTAAAAAAAATCTCATAATGTAGATATTGGGTCACACTTTTATCTTTTTTATAAATGAATGGTTGTGCATATATCAATAGTTCAGCTGTACAAGATACATTTTTGTCACAGCTTGTAAATTAAAGACTTCAGCAGGTCATTGCAAGTTGCTGAATGATAGCAACATTCTGGCAGCTGTCTCTGGGCAAATAGAAAGCAGCAGCATTGCTTTGATGCACTGATGGACAGCTGTATTCTGAGGAGAATTAGTTGGAAGATTACATTGACAGGTCTTCAGCCTGGTGCCATTATCTATACAGTTATTGGCCATTAAGCTGAAAAAGTCTGGATCTTTCATCCTAAGAAGAAATTGTGATGTAAATTACTAAGCGGGAAAAATAATGAAAACAAACGCTTAGACTGATTGGAATAATGTGCGGAAGCGATAAAAATCAACAACATAAAGTGATTTGATTAAGAAGGGTGAGACATTTATATGTATGATGTTGTATGAATGACAAGGCAATGGAATGTGCATAGCCTTCATAACACAATATCACTCTGATGATCTTCTGCACGAGTGAAAGAAATTGTGTTATTTGACACACCAGTGATAAGATACTTTATTATATAATGGATTTTAAAAGTATTCAGGGAAGTTTAATGTAGGCCATTGAATAGTAAGTAACTGAAGCTGAGGCTAGATATTTTAATCATTATAATAAAATGCCTTGGGAGTAAAAAATATTACCAGTGGTCTTGCAATTAAACTATATAGAGTACGGAAAGTGAAGAGAGAAACTGAGTGGAAAGTAGAAATTGGATGGCTTTATCCAGAAGTCTCATTGCTCAGTTTCAATCCGCCACCAGGGACATTAATCACAGGGGAGGCCCGATGGTGGCCACTTAAGTGCTTGAAGGGCACTTGATCATGTTGGGTCTCCCCCACAGAGCTGTTTTGGTGTGGGGGTGGGGGCGGGTACCCACTGGTTTTCTGCTGCAGCATCCCGACACTTTTTAGGAAAGAAGCCAAAATTACGAAGTTCGCGGGTTCACACGGTCATCGCCCTCCTGACATTGCATGGGCATCAGAGCAGTGGGCACGGCTGTTTGAACTCCACCAGAACACCAGGAAAGATGCAGCTGGAAATGGGTGCTGCACCCTCAGAAATCCAGGCCGCTGGAGATAAGGAGCAACAGCCCGAACAGGAAGGGTAGAGCCAGAGGAGATGGACAAGGGCACGTAGGAGAAGGACACACTACCCTGAGAACAGAATCTACAGGTAGAAGTGAAGGTAACTGGACATGGCTGGTCATGCGGGGCTCTGTGGCATCCCACAGATGGCAGCATATTGATGCATCACCAAGGTGACAGATGCCCTCTTTACTGATGCTGGACAACACATCAGATTCACAACTGTTGGGGCATTGTGGATTCAGAGGGCATTAGATTTGGTGCCTGGTGCGTTCAGCTGGTGATCTGCAATAACCTCCGGCAAGAGTTCTGGTCATGATGATATTCTGCTGTGCTCTCCGTAACATGGCCCCACAGAGAAATGTAGACCTTGAGGACAGTGAGACCCTGGGAGGGGGCAGCTAATTGTGGGAGGGGCAGGAGGAGACCACCTCGTCATGCAGTAGGGGCACCTCTCTGTTCAGCATAATCTCTCTCTGTCTCCAATCCCTCCTCTTTTCTTACGTCCTGCTCCTGCCCCTCCAAGAAGAGGACCTTCCACCTCTCACTCAAGGGTGCCAGGCCTCCACCTCTCCTGTGACATCTTGCTTCCATATGGTGCAGTGGAAGGCTTTGGTACAAACTCTCTCCTTCAGGACAACCAGCAGCCTCAGTGATGGCTGCCTCGAGCATGTGAAGCCCAACTCCATTCCTGCCCCAACTGGCTTTAATTGAGCAGAAAGCTCAACTAAGTGTTCACCCAAGGGAAAATCTGAAACACAGTCAGCTTCTCACTGGATGTGGGTTTCTGGCATAAAAACATTCCTCGCTCCTGTTTCCCGCCAGCAGGGCAAAAATCCAGCCCTGGCATTCAAAGATCCCGTTATTGTAGTTACAATGTTGGGCACAGTAAAATATATTTTTAAAAACTTGTGATCTCTGGAACAGCATGGTAAACATTGCTGCGCTATCACTTTTTCATGGGACTGCTATTGCCAACAGGTTCCAATACAGCACACTGTTCACAGAGAACATACTGAGGACAAGCTAACCTATAAAATAACCACCAGACAGCCAAGAAAGTAAAAAATGACATAAGTTTCTTCTTCCTTAGTCCATCTTTACTTGGGGCATTGACAGAGGTCCAACTCACAAAGAAGTGCGGGCCAATCAGAGGCTGGCAGTTCCTCATGCTGCCAGTGCCAGCAGGAACAGTGGCCTCTGGTGGCATTGCACCCTTCAGTAAAAAAAAACACATTTGACTGAGTGTCGCATCAAGGAGCCCTAGCAAAACTGGAGTCAATGGGAATCAGGGGGAAAACTCTCCGCTGGTTGGAATCATACCTAGCACAAAGGAAGATGGTTGTGGCTGTTGGAGGTCAGTCACCTCAGCTCCAGGACTTCACTGCAGGAGTTCCTCAGGGTAGTGTCCTCGGCCCTACCATCTTCAGCTGCTTCATCAATGACCTTCCTTCCATCATAAGGTCAGAAGTGGGGATGTCGCTGGTGATTGCACAATGTTCAGCACCATTCATGACTTCTCAGATACTGAAGCACTCCATGTCCAAATGCAGCAAGACCTGGACAATATCCAGGCTTGGGCTGGCAAGTGGCAAGTAACATTCGCAACACAAGTGTCAGGCAATGACCATCTCCAACAAGAGAGAATCCAGCCATCGCCCCTTGATGTTCAATGGCATTACCATCACTGGATCCCCCACTATCAACATCCTGGGGGTTATCATTGACCAGAAACTGAACTGGACTAGCCATATAAATACTGTGGCTACAAGAGCAAGTCAGAAGCTAAGAATCGTGCGATGGGTAACTTGCCTCCTGATTCCCCAGAGCCTGTCCACCATCTGCAAGGCACAAGTCAGGAGTGTGATGGAGTACTCCCCACTTGCCTGGATGAGTGCAGCTCCTGCAACATTGAAGAAACTGGACACTGTCCAGTACAAAGCAGGCCGCTTGATTGGCACCACATTCACAAACATTCATTCCCGCCACCACCGACACACAGTAGCAGCAGTGTGTAGCATCTACAAGATTCATTGCAGGAATTCACCAAGGCACCTTAGACAGCGCCTTCCAAACCCACGACCACTACCACTTAGAAGGGCAAGGGCAGTAGATAGGTGGGAACACCACCACCTGGAAGTTCCCCTCCAAGTCACTCACCATCCTGACTTGGAAATATATCACCATTCCTTCACTGTTGGTGGGTCAATATCCTGGAACTCCCTTCCTAACAGCACTGTGGGTGTACCTACACCACATGAACTGCAGAGGTTCAAGAAGGCAGCTCACCACCACCTTCTCAAGGGCGACTAGGGATGGGCAATAAATGCTGGCTCAGCCAGGGAAGCCCACATCCCGTGAATGAATAAAAAAGGGTCCCGGAATGTATGCTTCTTCTACTCTGTGCTTATTTCTTTGAATGTGTTACCTTACTTCCTTCATATCTTCCTCACCCAATGTTATTACTTAGCTTTGTTCATCTCTGTGATTAATTTAGCTCTGGCTTCTACTCTGTTGTGCTCTAAATTTCTTTTCCTGACCATCTTCCTTCCACATGCCCATCAACTGTATCACTGGACCTTTACGACCTTGTCTGTGGAAATCATTGGACCTTCACACAAAATATTTTTTTAAATGAGCAACAGGTGAAGCTAGCCATTTGACACTGATATATGCAATAGCAACATGCTATTGTACATGGTATTCTTCAGTACCAGGATGCTGCCAACAAGCCAAAATGATATTGTGCCTATCACACAAATGAGTAATGTGATATATGAATTTCAGTGTGGTGTGATGCTAGGTATGTAGGCTGTAGATTTCAACAACTGATGGATCGTATCAAACAGCACGTTCCTTCAGCTGTTTGCATCAGGCAAAGTACCGACCACACCCAACCAACCCACGCTTGCAAAACTCATTTGATTTGATTCTGCAATTAGATTGCACTTACTAAATAATCCTGATTGTGCTAAAAATTACACTGACAATCAATCTAAGATTATTAGTCGGGCTCGCAGTGTGTCTCACGCATACCAAAAGCTACATATGTTCACACACATGGCCTTACCCTTTGCAGACAGAAGGAGCATGTCCACACATTGCACCTTTTTAACTAATCAAAAGCTAGGGTGACAGCCATTCCCTGGTTCATTCCCCATGGCAATGCCTTGACTAGAGTCAAGTTGCCTGGTTTGAATTTAAACAAATTTAAATCTACAATTCCTCACTGTCTGCCTGGGTGCAGCTGCAGTTAAAGGCTGCCCTGTAAAGGGAGTTCCTCCCCCACCCCCGACCCCACCACCCACATTGGTAGCCTGGCTGCTGAATTGTTTTTTTTATTTAAAGTTTTCACAAAGTTAGTGGGATGGCACCTCCATGTTGTCACGCTCTCTCAGTTACTTACCCTCTATTACAACTGGCAGTCCCTCTCAAGCTGGAAGGCTTCTGATTGGCCCTCCAACTTTGAGAGCCTTCCCCCGCCTTTAATCGGACAACAAACCTGCCTCTATGCCAATTATGAGGACACCTCCATCAAAACTCCAAAGAGTGACTCCCTCCAGCAGGGTTCACAACCCAGAAACAGTCCCGTTTTTTGTTTCCTGCCCCTGAAGTGAAAATTCAGCCCAGTATGTTTCTTGTAATTTTATTTTGCAATAAACACTAAACGCAGCATGTCAGATTCTGCCTGCAATTGTGTTTAACAGTATCAAAGAGGAAAGCGTGACAACTAATTCACTGCAGTTTTACGATAAACAAAGATTGAACTGGAATTGGCAGCAGGATATTTTTAACAATAATTGATGCTGAGCTGGTAATATTTCTTCAATGAGGTAATCTTGAAGCAGCAGTAACATTGCCTATCCGAAGTGCCTAGCGCTCCCCAGGTGCACTTAAACACAAAAAAAACCTATTTACTGGCTCCCCATTGTATTTAAGTTCTACTGATTGACAAGGCCTTACATAACCTTCAGCTGATCAAATTGAAAGGCAATTATTTGTATTATTAGAATTTTTGAAATTGTTTGAAATCGGGTGCTTTTTAAGACATTGGGCCGAATTTTTTGGCCCCACTGTGAAGTGACGTGGCCATAAAATGCGACGAGCTGTTCAAAAGTCCATTGACTTCAGCAGGACCGTGTAATCCTGTCGGTGTAAAATTCCATCCACAGGGTCTGCAGCAGCAGTCACTTTTATGACTGTGGGTGAAGAGCAATAACAAATGAAGGTTATTTCTTGGAGATGCTTTTGTTAGATACCAGCGCCTGCCAGTGGACTGGAACTGTTTTTCGAATCAGCATACCAAAATTCTCAGTGTGACATTGGCATCAATGGTGCACTATGAGGGCAGCTTAGTATTCATAGAAATTTAATCCTACAGTACCACACAGTGTAGGACAGGCATCACTTTTCATTTTAAAGAGATTAATAACAGATCAAAAATGAAGGGGAATGTTGCCAGTGATGAGAAACAAGACAAAGATAATCAGGAGACTCAGTTTGCTATTGGATCTGTCACCTGAGCTTATTCAGACCTTCCCACCTCCCTCCATCTCACAGCTGAGGAGCACAGCATTGTTCATTTGGCTGCCCATTTATTCTTTAATTGAGTATCTTGTTCCGAGGCAAGCTCTCACCTGACAATATTTTACCTGAGATTGAAAGCTCTACTTGTAGCTCTAGGCGAATAGAGTCTTCATTTTACCTCCTTGCAGCGTTTGTCCAAAGCATGAATGTTCTTATGTTCAGTTCCAGAAGACTGCATTAAACAACATCTAACTCCGAGACAGAATTTTTCTCCAGAAACCTTAAGCACGTGTAATTGGCAGGATTAGAATATTCTGACCTCCCATACTATCCAAAATGTGACTTTGTATTTCTGACAAGATTTTTAAAAGCACAGAAGTTCACTGACTTTGAACAAAAAACACTTTTTTTGTATTTGTTCATGGGATGTGGGCAACACTCTTTCATTGTTCCTGTTTGTTTTTTTAGAATCCTCAAAATTTCAGAATAAAACCAGGCTGTTTCATCCCCTTGTGCCTGTGATGGTGCTAATTCTGCACTAGAACTATTTACTCAAGTTCCATTTCCCTATTAAAACTTGGATAAGTTTCTTTTCCAACCAGTTCCCACAGCACAACACACGCACCATTCATTAAGATCAATGGTGAGATCCTGGGGCAACATTTTCCCCCCGTCTGGTGGGGAGGTGCGGGAACGGCCGCGGGTGAGCGATCTTCTGGGGGGGTGGGATGCCACCGTTTTGTATGGGAGGGCAATTAAGGCCTGTCCAGCGTGACGTCCTCCAGGAAGCGCTAATAGCTCCCTGTGCAGGCGGGGGCAGTGATTCCCTGAGCTGGGAGTGCGCTCTTTCGTGCATGCATGTGAAAGAGCGCACAGATCTCCCTGAGGCAAAGTGCTGCTCCGATTTGAAACTTTAAATAAAGGTTTTTTAAAAATTTCCCTGCCAGGTCCCCTCATGTGACACTGTCACATGAGTTGGGACATGTCCATAACTTTTATTGAGCCTTTAATAAAAATTTAAATATCCAGATGAAACCTCATCCCGCCCATGGATGAGGTTTCATGTTTTTTCCAAAGCCCGCCTGGGCTCCCGGCCTGCCCGCCAACCTTAAGGTTGGACGGGCAGGCCCATCAATCAGATTAATTAGTATTTTAATGGCCTTAATAGGCCGTTGATAGTTCAGCGGGCGTGCAGCTGAATCGGCTGCGCACCCGCCGGACTGAAAATCTAAATGACGTGGGGGGCGTCGGGACGTACGCCCAACGTATCCCCACATCATTTTACGCATCGGCAAGCAGGCCCCGCCCCCCGCTCACCGACCAGAAGATGTTGCCCCTGGAAAATGTGGACCATTTTCTGTATCTTGGGAGCGTCTCTCAATGAAAACAAACATAGTTGATGGAAGTCATCATTACCCCCAATGTGCCTTTGGTCAACTGAAGAAATAAGTATTTGAGGATCAGGATCTCAAACCTGAGCCTAAGACCAGGCTTACTAGGCAGCAGTGATCCCCATGCTCTTTTATGCTTCAGAGACATTGACAAGCTGCAGCAGGCATCTCAAAGCCCTGGAGAAGTTCCACCAGTGGTGCCCTCACAAGATCCAGTGGCAAGAAAGGTGGTCCAAAAGCAGCATTGTCTCCCAAGCTAACATGCACAGTATTGAGGCACTAATCACTCAAAATCACTTCCGCTAAGTGCAACATTTTTCTTTCCATTCATTCATGGGAAGTGGGCATTGCTGGTTAGGCCAGCATGTAGTGCCTTTCCCTGTCATTTGTATGCCTGACATCAGACTCCTGAAGTAACTGTTCTACCTGGAACTCAGTTACTGCAGGAGGCTCCCAGGAGGACAGCTGAAACACTTTAGAGATGTCCTCAAAGCATTCCTGAAGAGGTCAAACATTCCCGCTGACTCATGGGAGCCCGTGGCTTATAACTGACCAAAACGGAGAAGGTTTATTTGGGAAAGCGCCAAACACATCAAAAGATCTCATCAGGAGCAAACAGAGGCAAAGTCAAGATGTTGAAGTCAGTGCAGAAGCCTCCAAACACCTCATAGGCCCGACATTCAAGCAACACCAGCCCTGCAAGTTGACAGAGTCTGCAGATCGCACAGCCATCTCAGCACCGATCAAGCAGGACTGGAAGCAAGTCATCCTCAATCCCGAGGTCCTGCCTAAGAACGAAAAATAAATTTCCCTATTCTCCCTCTATACTTTTGTTTGTGCTGTCAATTTGTTTTTGCGATTCCTCCCGGTATAATATAGCAACCAGACCTTCCATGAAGTGGCAATCATGGTCGGATTGCCACTCCGCTCAAACGTTTCCATGTCTTGACACCGGTCTGCATTTCTTGGGGGTCTTCTGAGCCTGGCTTCACCAGAAATGCAGAGCACAGCCTCAATTGGAGAACTCCATCTCAGTGCTGTTGTGTCTGGGAGAAGACAAGATACGCCCCTTTTTCACAGCATTAGCTGCTGTATGGCAAGCTTAGAGATCCAGCACGAATGTTAGTGAATAGGTTAGTGGATGAATGAGTGAATGGGTAGGGTTGGTAGGGAAACTGGTGGTGAGGGTGAATAATGGATAGGGTGGCAAGTGGGTAGGGTGACTGGTGGGTAGGGTGATAGGTGAGTAGGGTGACTGTTGGATAGAGTGGTTTGTGGATAGGGTGACTGGTGGGTAGGGTGCTGGTGGACAGAGTGACAGGTGAGTAGGATGGCTTGTGGGTAGGGTGGTGGGTGGGTGAGATGGGTCAGAGGGGTAATCAGGTTGGGGGTTAGTCATGTCAGGTCACGGGTGGTAGTCGGGTGGTGGGGTAGTCGGGTTGGTTTGGGTCAAGTGGGGTTGGGGGGTTAGACAGGAGGCTGAGAGAGGAGTCAGGGCAGGTGAGGGTTGGGGTCAGTTCTGTAGTTATTCAGGAGTTAGGCTAGGAATTTTTATATCTAACCTTTCCATGTAACTATTCAGGTAAGTCCCACAGAATTGTCCAAAGTCTCCAACTCTAGCTCAGGGTTGGAGACATTTTCAGAGGGTCCTTAGGAGCAGCGGAACTGCCCATTGGAAATTCAAACTTCCCAGGCAATTCCCAAATAGGTCAGCACATCAGCACCTCCAGGGGGTCCAGACACTTGGGTCGCACCTCTCCATGCCTAAATATGTGCCCCTCTTCTTTCCTGGGCAATAATCAGTCACTTAAGTGCCTCAATAGGCCTAAGGGTCAGCAGGCTATTGGTCACCTTACCCACCCCCCCATTTCATGGGGACCATGTCAAATAGGCAGGAAGGCAGTATGCTCATCCCTCGCTGCCTTTCTCCTGCTCCCTGGATGGCAGCTGGCAGGTGGGTAGGGTGGCCGGAGGATAGGATGGCAGGTGGGTGAGATGTGTCAGCGGGGTGGTCAGGTTGGGGGTTAGTCAGGTTGGGTTGGGCGTGGTAGTCAGGTGATGGAGAGTAGTCGGGTGGGATTTGGTCAGGCTGGGTGGGGGGTTAGTCAGGAGGTCCAGATGAGCTCGCCACTTCCTTGCTGTTCGCTGATAGTCATGCTTGCTGATCGTCTCTCGGCCCTCCCGTTTGCTGCTTCCCTTTTCAACCCTCCCGCTTGCTGCTTACATCCCTGACCCTCCCATTTGGATTGCCTCTCATTCCCTCACTCACTTCCTCCCTCTCACCACCCACCTCCTGAGCCCTCACTCACAATTAGGGCTTGGGAGAGGGAAGCAGCTAATGAGCAGAAGGGTTGGCAAATGTGAGCATCAGTGAGTGGGTGGATCAGTGAGGGGGAAAGTGGTGAGTGGGAGGAACAGTAAGCAGGAGAGAGGCGGAAAATAGGAGAATGGTGGCGAATGGGAGCAGGAGGGTCATCGAGCAGAAGAGAGGCAGTGAGCGAGAGAGGCAGTGTCGGAAGCAGAGAGTGGGAGAGAGGTTGTGAGTGAGAGAGGCTGAAGAGCAAGGGGCTGCAGAGGGAGGGCAGTCCAGAGTCCAGAATCATAGTCCAATGGTGTATTCCTTCACAGAGGTTGGCAGGTTGAAAACTGATGCTGGACTATTCACTTTTCCAGTAGAGATGACTTCCATGATGAGATAGGCACATAGAGATGAATTAGTCTTGTAGGCGATGGTATAGAAGTTTAGAAGCTCTAGCAGAAACAGTGTAGATGGGGCCATGGATTCAAATCTGGACAGAGCCCCTTTTCGTTGCTGCTGCTTGGTAGATGGGAGATGGCAGACTGCCTTATAGTCCAGCAAGATAGTATAACTGGTTCTCCCAGCTAGCAAGGGGGGGGTGTGTTGGGGGGGTGGGGGGAGGGGGGGGTTCTTTCACATGACTCCCACCTCTCTATTTTGGCTTTGACACAGGGTGTATATTCCTTTGATTGGGTTCCTGAGATTGCTAATGTTATAACTATTATGAATTTGAAAGGAAGGTTGCAGGGTCCTTTGTCCTAGCAGATGACTCAGCCCTGATTGGTCAGGCTTGACTCATGAAACGGAGTTGGCTTTTGTATAATTTCCTTTGAATTTGGTGTCAGCCATCCACAGGGGTCGATGGAGTCTCTTCAGAGATAATGAGGTTCAAGTGTCTGTGATACTGTCCTGTTACAGTGGGATTTACCTGGATACTTACATTGGCAATGTTGAACAATTTATTACCTGGTCTAACAGCTGGGTAACTTCACAACCCATCAGCATCTACTCATCTCACCTACCTCACCCCCTCACCTACCTATTCACCTCACCTACTTACTCACCTCACCCACCTACCCATTTACTCACTCACCCATTAATTCACTCATTTACTAACCCACACTCATTCATTAAAAGACTTGTACCTTTAAAAACTTACCTGAATATGGTAGCTACTGTCGTAAAATGGGGGCATGTCTTTTCCTTCCCCCGACCCTACTACGCTTGTTGGACTTACCCGGGAGATGGATGGATGATTGCTTGGTGATAAAGATTACTTCTTCAAGAAGTGGCTGATGACTCCTGCTTGAAGTGCGAACACAGAAGCAGTCTCTCATTCGGACTAGAAGTGTTAATTCTGTTTCTCTCTCCACAAATGCTGCTAGGCCTGCTGAGTTTTTCCAGCATTTTCTGTTTTTGTTTCAGATTTTCAGCATCCACAGCATTTTGCTTTTATCTTAGTGAGTAGTGAGGAGTTTGGTACATAGTTTACTGCTGGTGACTTATTAGTACTTCATAGCTTCATCTCTGTTCAGGGCTTCATTCTCAGCATTTCCAGGCTTCATTTCAGGACTCCTTGGTATCTGCAAGGCCCTGGAGGATTCAGACTGTGTGGACCCTTCCAGGTATCAGACAGCCTTCCGTTACCCTGGTAATGGGGATTGTGGTCTCCACTGGTGGCATCTCCTTTGGGGAGGAAGATAGAGGCAGAAGGGAGAGGAGGCCAGGTGACCCAATGCAGCTTCCAGGAGATGGACCTGTGGGAGGAAAGGTGCAGGTACAAGGGGCGCAGGGCCAGCAGGAAGTCCAAGGTGGAAGGGGCCACAGAAGACATCACTATCCTGCTGCCAGGGTTTACAGGTGGGGATGCAGCTACCTCAATATGTCTGAAGTGCAATGTCAAAGGAGACTCTACTCTGTCTCTCAAGGGAGACTGTGACCTCCATTTGTCAGATGATTGGGCCTGAGATCAGCTCAGACTGTATGGGTGGAAAACCCATGCCAAAGGCTCTGAAGGTCACAGTGGCCCTCAACTTCTATGCCTCCGGCTTTTTCCATGGCTTGGTGGGAGATCTTTGTGGAGTCTCCCAATCAGTTGTCCATAGTTTCGTCAAGCTGATGATAGAAGTTCTGTTCAGGCGGGTACTGACCTTTATTCTTTACCGTATAGACGAGGCCAGCCTGCTTCAGAGAGCGGGTGTGATGCAGGTGCAACAGAAGCTCGGTGGTCCTCCAGTGTCAGGGGTGGCCCTTTGGGGTCCACAGAGCGAATGCCTCCTGGCAAACCTAAAAGGGAAAATTATGACTTGTCATTAGCTAAAGTCATCACATTGTCACTGTGCATGCCAGGCACCTTGGTGAGACAATGGAGATCTGCATCATGGTGTCTTCATCTTCCAGTGATCAATGGGGACTCCAGGTTCAAGGCTCACATCAATGAAGAGGCTACACTAGAATGGTTGCACAATCTGAAACTCTCACCTCTGTGCACTGCACTCTTTCCCTCACCTGGCACCCCCACCTCTCCACGCCTGGTTGCACGGGGGGGCGTGCCGACTCTAGGGCTCCAGAGTGTCCTGCTCGAACCTGCTGAGCAGCAGGAGGTTGGGCTACTACCTGCCTGTACGTGCCCTCTCTGCCTGGTTATGGCTCATCTTCCCCTGAAAGAACAGAGCAGCATTGATTAGTCCACTCTCTACCTGTAGCTCCATTGCAGCCTGACCAACCCCAGCTGAGGAACACTTCCCAGGGCACATCCAGGTCGTGACCCTTAAGCTGCAAGGCACTCAGTCCAAGCAGCCAGGACTCACCCCCTTGGCCAGCTCTGGCGTCGCTGACAGTTGGCACTCAGGCTCTAACACCCCTGAGGTCCAGGAGGGGATGGCCACACCTTAACACTTCTGCACACTAACTCATGCCAACACTTCCTGAGCGCAGCAGGTCAGTGAAGTGCTTACGGCACTGTACCCATGTGCGCTGTGCCACGTCATGGCTGCTCACCATTACTGCCACCTCTTCCCATGCCCTCTTGGTGAGGTGTTGTTGCCTCCTCCTCTCATCTCTGGGGACAAGGGTGTCCCTCATGACAGCCACCTCCTCCAGGAGGCACTCGTCGGAAAAGCAGGGGACCGAGTTCCCATTGGACTTGGCCTCCCACCTGCTGTGTCCAGCCGCACTTGACTCCATTGGGAACGCTGAATACACATCCTTCTGTGGCAGCCTTCCAGGGGCTGCCTGGGCTGTTTTTAATCCGGCTGCCGGGTCGCCATTGGACTCGGCGGCCAAAGGCCTCCGCTCCCACCCGCACCTTCCTGGCCAGTGTGAAATTGTAGTCGGGGGCCGATCGCGGGCGGAGGACTGTTTCCTGGTTGCTCCCGGGCCTGCCCACCTTGCCTGCCCGACGACCTCAAAATCCTGCCCATAGTCCATAAACAAAAGCAGCAGGGTAAAATGTGGAAAATACCATTCATTTGTGTACAGAGAAAAGCTTAAAAATGTGTAAATCTCACACAGGATAAATACATCCATGTGTAGCTATTGTAGGGTTTTCTTGAATCTTTTTGCAACCTGGTGCTGCCCCTTTGCTGCCTACAGCAGTGGAGACAGTCTGCTGGTCCTTATGCCACTTTGCTTGCGATCACTTTTGTTGCCACCCTCTGGCTGCCTGAGGCTGTGGGGGTCCCAATGGAGTCCTGAACAGCAGCAGGATGCCCAATTGTCGATGCAGTACTGGAAGGCATCTAAATGACAGAGGGGTGGAGGAGAGGCTGGCCCCATTAGAAATAACCTGAGAGATGCTTCCAGATGGTGTCAGCTGCTGCTTACCCTCCACTATGAGGTCCATTTTGCCCTCCCTGCTTTCCTGAGAGAGATCAAGAGCTGGTTGTGACTCCAGGCTCCTCAGCCCTCTCTTATCCAGGCTCTGGGCCCCTGAACTCAGAGGCAAGGCGATGGACTGCAGTTCAGAATGTATACACATGATTACTTCAATAATCTGCTGGGCTTGGCCCACCATGACTGTCACCAGTCTGTCAATGGAGGAAGCAGTATGATCTGTAGAGTTGGTGATTGCAGTGCTCATGGCCTGGATGGACTCCTCCAAAGTCCGTGTCAGTGTGTGCAATCTCTGGTATCTCCACCACATCTCCACCCATCCCACGCTGGACGTCCAGCATCTGCCTCCTAATGGACGTTTCCCGACGGACATCACAGCATCTTGGTTGCCTCCAGCACTCCTCTCACTGCTAGAGGCCTGCTCCATCTCAGTGTCCAGCAGTGACATGTGCAGGTATGATGTGCTGTTATCATTTTGTGATTCTCTAACATCTGAGGTGCTCGTAGCCACTGAGGTGCATGTATCTGCACTGGTGCTGGTTGTGAAACAAGGATTTGATGCTGCACAGTTTGAAGCTTACTCTTCCTCCCCAGAGGTTAATGTTGGACCCTGGGGACTAGCAGCAGCAGCTACTGATGTTGCAACTGTGAGGGAAACAGAATTAAGGAGAGTTAGGGGCACCTTCAAACTTCAAGGTGAGTGAACTGAGATAAGCTTCCTCGCTAAAACCATTGGAACCATTGTGAGATGTGACTCAGTGTTTGAACCTTGCAACTTTCAACATCCAGTCGCACATTCCTCCCCGAGGAATGAAAGCCTTCAAAGTCACTAACCATCAATGATTTATTCCTGACAACTTGCCAAACATTTTGCTCTCTCCGTTCCCAGCCCTTTTAACACATGTTTGTTGATATTATAAAAATGTTCCCTTGCAATCTCACTACCATGGTGCCTTCCTCCTATCTCGCCTCGACCAATGGCCCAGCTCCAGTAGTTTGCAGCCAACTGCAGCCCCTCCTCCTTGATGGAAGTTAGTATGGCCAGGTTTGGCAAGCTACTTTCAGTTTCTGTTTCTCATTGTGTGCCCTCTTCTGCAATTAAATAGGGACATTGTGATAATGATAATTCTGTGCCACAATCATCCCTTCATGTGTATGGCCACTAAGAACTCTATCGGCAGCACACTTTTCTCAATGTTCTCTGCCAACTAACTGGCGTGGCACTTCTCACTCCACCCAACCACCCCTTCATAACCCCTGTTGCCATGCACGTGTGCATCATGGCGCCTTACACACTTGGGTAACATAGAAGACAATCCCATAATGGAGCCAGCATACAACCTTATAAATACGTTTATCTCAGCCTTGCAGATCTCAGAACATCATTGAGGCATTTGAGGCACTCAATCCAGGCTGGATAACCCCAAAGATGCTGACCTCTGCTGCGACCTCTGTCCAGGCTGCTTTGGTCAGGCTGGAAGATCTCCTCTTCCTGTCAGCAGGCATGAGGACATTCGGCCTGTCACTTACAGCCTGGAGGAGGGCTCACAGGGGGTTATTGTCAAACATTGGGACTGTCCTTGATCTTTTTCCCTCCCCATTCTCTCAGGCACCTGTGGAGAGACAAAGACAGTTAGCAGCCTGATGTTCAATATTTCCCTAAACAATTGATAGTCATCAGGGTAATGGCTCAGTTGCATTCCAATGCTTTTTCTTCCCTGGTAAAGGTACTGAATGCTTCTCAGCTATAAGAACAGCCATGCACATTTATAAATGATCACTTACGTTCTGCAATGTTTTAAATAAATTCAGATTTGCAAACAACTTTCTAATTCACAACCTATGTTTCCTGGTGCAACTAACACAGTCCCATGCCAGGGGTCCCTTTAAGTGAGTGGCACTGACCTCCTTCTGGGTCACAGCCTGCTCCCTCTGTGCCTGGATATCCCACCTTCATTTGCCAATTGGGTGCATTGCCCACCAGCTCCTGAAGCTGTTGGCCAGCTCTCGGCCGAGTGGCTGTTAATTGGATGATTCTCATATTTTTACATGTTTCAAAAGGAGTCAGACTTCCACTCACTGACAAGGTGCATAAAATTCAGCCCTGTAAGTATTTTTAAAAATTCTACTTGCAGCCAAGATAAAATTTTCCAAACTTCCAAATGACCCTTGTTAACTTTCCAAATGAAAATCTCTGGCTGTAGAGAGCTGTGAGGCTGTGGAATTTACATTTAGATTTACTGGCTTAAACATGTTAACATTGAAGATTAGATTGTATAAGTACATTATGGCAATGGGATGAAGGAATATGGGAACAGGGTGGATAAATATGATTACAGCTGCTTGCTTCTGTGGTCAGTAAACAGGAACAAGAACTAATTAGGCTGAATGGCCTGTTTGCGCATGGTTAATTCCATACGTTTCTGCGCGTTCCTAACTATTACATTTTTCCATTGCTGGGAAAAAGATGTGATGTTGCTGACTTTTCAAAAATTGAGAGATATAGGTGAGCTAAAAGCTACAATACAGATCATTAACAAGGTTAACGAAGAAAAAAATAGACGTCAATAGGCATAATTTTTATTAATTAGAAAAGTATAGGAAGACTGTGGGTGCAGTGAGGGAGGGATTTCATTTGAATGGTGCAGAATAAGAAAATAACAACGTTCATGGGGAGAAAGTACTGTGTGACCCATCAGGCGTACCTTTTTGCATTGACTCTACAATTTCCCTGTCTTGGACTCAACCCCACTTCTTTATAATAATAAATGTAAAAAGATAAGGCTTTATTAAGTAGCTCCCTCACCAAAAGATAGACACCACAGTTCTACCATATCTAAATAACAGGATGCAAATAGATGATGAAAGTGCTTTCTAGATTTTGGACAATCTGTGAGAAATGCTGCAAGTCTGCAGAGGATCTACCAGTTTATAGTTCTCCAAATATGAGACTCACTCAACTGGAGCACAATTCAGAATGCTTACCAAGGCTTAGAGGATTAATTTATGAGGACTGGTATCTTAAATCCAACTTGTATTCCCCTGAATTTGGAAGATTGAGGACAATCTTTAAGTGCAGTAAAGGGATTTGATAGGGTAGATAAAGAAAATCGATTCACTCGACTGGGGGAATCAAGAAAAAGGGGAGATGATTTTAAAATTAGAGCTAGGTCACCTGGGAGCACATTATGGATAAAAGCAAAATACTGCAGATGATGGAAATCTGAAACAAAAACAGAAAGTGCTGGAAAAACTCAGCAGGTCTGACAGCATCTGTGGAGAGAAAGACAGAGTTAACGTTTCGAGTTCATATGGTTCTTCTTCAGACCAGGTTATGGATGTTGGGTCAATTGGAACTTTCAAAACTGAAATAGATAGATTTTTGTTAGCTAAAGGTATCAAGGGATATGAATCAAAGATTGTAAATAGAGTTAAGGTGCAGATCAGCCATGATCTAATTGAATGGCAACGCACGGTCAAAAAGCTGAATCATTTGTGCTTTGTGGAAGGAGTGTCACAAGTTGACCATCTATAGACCAAGTTAAAATGGACAAAATCTCCTTCACTCACAGGATGGTGTTTCTCTTCTTAAGGATGACAATGCCATCCATCAATGCTGGAAAGAACATTTTCAACTACTCCTCAGCCATGAATCCGCATTGGCAGCTGATACTCTCCAGGCTATCCCCCAATCCCCTGTGGGAGAATCCATGGGTGAAACCCACCAATGGGAGAGTTGCAACAAGCAATCAAATGGATGAAAAACAGCCTGTGGCGTCGATGGTATTCTAGCTGAGCTCTTCACAGCTGGTGGGCTTTTGCTTGCACTCCATTCACTCATCCTACAGGGTTGGGAGGAAAAATACCTCCACCTGACTTCAGGAATGTGACAATTGTAATTATCTTCAAGATAAATCATGCTGTGGAAACTATTGAATTGGGGTTAGATAGATTAAGTGAGTGGGAAAAATTTTGGCAGATGGAGTATACTGTGAGACAATGTGAACTTGTCCACTTTGGCAGGAAGAATAGATAAGTAGGATACTATTTAAATGGAGAGACTGCAGAACTCTATAGTATAGAGGGATCTGGGTGTCCTGGTACATGAGTCACAAGAAGTTAGTATGCAGGTACAGCAAATGATCACGAAGGCACATGGGATGTTGCCATTTATTGCAAGGGGAATTGAGTATAAAAGAAGGGAAGCATTGCTGCGGCTGTGCAGGACCTTAGTGCAATTGCATCTGGTGTACTCTGTGCAGTTTTGGTCTCCTTACTTAAGAATTGATATAATTGTACTAGAAGCAGTTCAGAGAAAGCTTATTTGACTGATTCCTGGGATGAAGGGGTTAGATGAAGAAAAGTTGAACAGGTTGGGCCTATAGAGTTCAGAAAAAATAGAGTTTAGAAGAATGAGAGGTGATCTTACTGAAACATATAAGATTCTGAGGGGACTTGACAAGGTGGATGCTGAGAGGTTGTTTCCGCTTGTGGGGGACTCTAGAACCAACATGGTTTAAAAATTATGGATCTCCCATTTAAGACTACAATAAGGTGAAAGTGAAGGATGTTCTTGCAATAAAGGGAGTGCAGAGGAGGTTCACCAGACTAACCCCTGAGATGGTGGGATTGTCTTCTGAGGAGAGATTGAAAAAACTGGGCTTGTATTCTCTAGAGTTTCAAAGAATGAGAGGTGATCTCTTTGAAACTTACAAAATTCTTACAGGGATGTGGATGTAGATAGGATGTTTCCCCTGGTTGGTGAGCCTAGAACCAGGGGACACAGTCTCAGAATAAGGGGCAGGCCATTTAAGACTGAGACGAGGAGGAATTTCTTCACTCGGAGGGCTGTGGAAGCTGAACCATTGAGCATGTTCAAGACAGAAATTGATAGATTTCTGGATACTAATGATATCAAGGGATATGGGGATAGCGAGGAAAAATGGCATTGAGGTAGGTGATCAGCCATGATCTGTTTGAAGTTGGAGTAGACTTGATGGGCTGAATGGCAAACTCATGCTCCTAATTCCTATGTTCTTATTTTAATTTTTTTCTGTCAGAGAGTCATTAGTCTGCAGAACTCTCTTCCCTAGAAAGGAGTGAGAGCAGGGTCATTGAATATATTCAAGGCTGAGTTAGATAGGTTTTTGATAGACAAGGCAGTCAAGGGTTATGGAGGGCAGGCAGGAAAGTGGAGTTGAGGCCACAATCAGATCAGCCATGATTTTATCGAATGGTGGAGCAGGCTCGTAGGGCCACATGACTACTCTTGCTCCCAATTCTTGTGTTCTTGTATTTCCCTCAGCAGGGAAAATCCTGACACGCATTCTCCTGAATCATCTACTTCCTGTGGCTGAGGAATTCCTTCCAGAGACACAGTGTGGCTTTAGACCTTCCAGAAGAACCTCTGATATGGTCTTTGCTACCAGCCAAACACAAGAAAAATGTTGGGACCAGCACCAGGAACTCTTGATTGCATTCAATGACTTGACCAAAGCATTTGACTCAGTAAATCATGAGGCTTGGTGGATTGTGCTCTAAAGATTTGGATGTTCAAGAAACTTCATATGACTGCAACTGTCTTGAGTGGGAGATCTGAAACAACACCTTCAAAATCCAAACCGGTGTCAAACAGCGCTGTGTGATTGCTCCCGTATGACTTATAATCAACTTGACAATGGCTATTCGCCTCATCAAAGGTCAACTGCCCCCTGGTGTGAATATTTAATACTGCCTAGATGGAAAGTTTGAGTATTGCTGAGAAAAGACACATGTCGAAGCTTTTCAGCTAAACAAAATAAGTGACAGCCATTTGCTGACTCATTCCTCAGGGCAATGCCTTGACCAATCAGGGTCAAACAATGCTGGCAGTTAACTGTCAGTCATCGTCCTTAGTGCGTTCTCCATGGCAACCCCTCGACCAATCAGAGTCCACTTTCTAACCAAACAGCACTCTCTTCACATACAACATAAGTTGTTGTTTATCCCTCATATTGTTATTTTTGAAAAGTGTCATGATGAATGCAAGACACAAAGCTTTGACATGTCTCTTTTTTTTTAGCAATGCTCAAGTTCTGTACTACCAAATGACTAGATGGAAAACTGTTTAACCTCAGCCACCTCCGTGCCAAAACTAAACTGACCATCATAGGCACACAGTTTGTGGATGGCTGCAGTGTCGTTGCTCACTCTGCACCAGATTTACAAGTCACTCTTGATCTCTTTAATTCTGCATAAAAGAGACTTGGCCTGCCCTTGAATGTTGCCTGGACAAAACTCATATATCAACCTGAACATGGTCAGTCAAATATTCCACCTCCCATATATATTGAAGGAGAGACTCTGGAAAATGTTGAGCACTTCCCATACCTTGGCAGTCACGCTGCTCAAAGTGCCACCATTGATGAGGAGATCCAACACTGGATCAGCTGTGCCAGCTCAATCTTCTACAGACTACACCTGTGAATGTTGACAGCAAAGACCTCCCCAAGTCAACAAAAGTGCTAGTGTACAGTGCATTTGTCGTCACCACAGTCAGTACTGCAGTGAGTCCTGGACTGTGTATCAGAGGCACCATATGAGCATTAGAGAAATACCATCAGCAATGCCTCTAGTGAATCCTCCGGATTCAATGAGAGGACTGTCGAACAAAAGCTAGTGTCCTTCTTGAAGTCAGCTCCACAAGCATTCATGTAAAATTCCTGCAATTTAAAAAAAATATTTATTCACAGAATGTGGGCTTCGATGGCTGCGTCAGCATTTATTGCCCATTCCTAGTTGCCCTTGAGACGGTGGTGGTGCCTTGAGCTGCCTTCTTGAACCACTGCAGTCCCTGAGGTGTAGGTATACCCACAGTGTAGTTAGGAAGGGAGTTCCAGGATTTTGGCTCAGTGACAGTGAAGGAATGGCGATATATTTCCAAGTCAAGATGGTGAGTGACTTGGAGAGGAACTTCCAGGTGGTGGTGTTCACATCTATCTGCTGCCTATGTCCCTCTAGAAGCTAGTGGTCATGGGTTTGGAAGGTGCTGTCTAAGGAGCCTTGGTGAATTCCTGCAGTACATCTAACAGATGATACATACTGCTGCTACTGAGCATCGATGGTGGAGGGAGTGAATGTTTGTGGATGTGGTGCCAATCAAATGGGCTGCTTTGTCCTGAATAATGTCAAGCTTCTTGAGTTGTGGGAGCTGCACTCATCCAGGCAAGTGGGGAGCATTCCATCACACTCCTGACATGTGCCTTGTAGATGGACAGACTTTGGGGAGTCAGGAGGTGAGTTACTCACCACAGGATTCCTAGCCTCTGACCTGCTCTTGTAGCCACAGTATTCAGCTAGTCCAGTTCAGTTTCTGGTCAATGGCAACCCCCAGGATGTTGATAGTGGGGGATTCAGTGATGGTAATGCCATTGAACGTCAAGGGGGGTGATGGATGTATTCTCTCTTGTTGGAGATGGTCATTGCCTGACATTGGGTGGCGCCAATGTTACTTGCACTTGCCAGCCCAAGACTGGATATTGTCCAGGTCTTGCTGCATTTGGACATGGACTGCTTCAGTATTGAGGAGTTGTGAATGTTGCTGAACATTGTGCAATCATCAGCAAACATCCACACTTCTGACATTAGGATGGAAGGAAGGCCATTGATGAAGCAGCTGAAGATGGTTGGGCCAAAGACACTACCCTGAGGAACTCCTGCAGTAATATTCTGGAGCAGAAATGATTGACCTCCAACAACCACGACCATCTTCCTTTGTGCTAAGTATGACTTCAACCAGTGGAGAGTTTTCCCCTGTTCCCATTGACTCCAGTTTTGCTAGGACTCCTTGATGCCACACTCGGTCAAAAGCAGCCATGATGTCAAGGGCAGTCACTCTCACCTTATCTCTGGAGATCTTTTGTCCATGTTTGAACCAAGGCTGTAATGAGGTCAGGAGCTGAGTAAACCTGGCAGAACCCAAACTGGACATCAGTGAGCAGGTTATTGCTAAGCAAGTGCTGCTTGATAGCACTGTTAATGACCCCTTCTGTTACTTTACTGATTATTGAGAGTAGATGGATGAGCAGTAATTGGCCGGTTTTGATTTGTTCTGCTTTTTGTGTGCAGGATACACCTAGGTAATTTTCCACATAGTCGGGTACATGCCAGTGTTGTTGTTGTACTGGAACAGCTTGGCTAGGGGTGTGGCAAGTTCTGGAGCACACCGTCTTCAGTACTATTGCCGGAGTATAGTCAGGGACCAAAGCCTTTGCGGTATCCAGTGCCTTCAGCTGTTTCTTTATATCACACGGGGTGAATCGAGTTGGCTGAAGATTGGCATCGGTGATGTTGGGGACCTCCAAAGGAGGCCGAGATGAACCATTCACTCGGCACTTCTGGTTGAAGATTGTAGCAAATGCTTCAGCCTTATCTTTTGCAAAATCAACCATGATGGGCTTGCCACTGTGTCAGATGGCCAAAAAGCATCTCCCACACCAAGTTTTGTTTTCTCAGCACTCAAATGGCCAGCATTCTAGGGGAGGACAAAGACACTCTTAATCTCTACTTGAAGTGTGGCAGCATTGACATTAATGACAGGGTGGAACTTGCTACCAATTGTTCAAAATGGTGGCAACTTGTCCATCAAGCTGAATCACGCTTTGATCCCTGACGCCTTAACGATGAGGTAGAGCGGCGACAGAGAAGGAAAGAAAAGGAAGCAAAGCCTGTACTCTGGGTCCCACTATTTCATGGGACGTCCTTCCCACGAACCCAAAAATCTGTAGGCCGAAAATTGGCCTGTTCAGTCACATGAAGACCCATGGTAGAGACTTCCAGTCCTAAGTAGACATCATCCTCGAATCAAGGGACAGCCACGATGATGACAATGAAGACAGGAAAAGAGTTCAGGGCTCACAGAGCATGACTAGTAAATAGCCAACTAAAATAATACTGCAAATTGTCAATCATGTGAACACCCCAAATCCACAACAATCTACAAAGGACATCAACAAGGTACCGAGAGCAGAGCAGCTACTGTGTTTCTTATGGCGCTTGGTCAGTCCTAACTATATTTATCTTTATACCAGTGTCCATTATCAGTCAAAGTTTAGCTTTCTGTGTGACACCAGTGCTAATTGATTCAGAAAAGCAGTGTATGTTTGGTAAGGGCTGTAGTTGTAAAGGAATATCATTTTTTTTCTCTAATATTACTATGGGTTACTGAAGCAGGCGTGTGTGTGTGTGTGTGTGTTTGTGTGTGTGTGTGTGTGTGTGTGTGATTTAATTAAACTGAAGACAGTCAGGCTACTAGGTTTAAATCATCTAAGGGAGAAGGTGTAAAAGTAGGCATTTCGAAATGGAAATGGACAAGCTAACATTTGCATGTGTAGATAAGTTGAGAGTTTGTTTGAATTTCAAAGGGAAATTAAAAGGTGATGGGGAAGGTAGTTGCATTTTGCAGGAGTCCATAGGTAAACAAGCAGTGGGGAAATCATGTTTTATTGACCCAAAAACAAAGACAAGATGGAAACATGAAAGATCTTGGGTAGAATTTTTTGCTTAGTGGGTGGGCGCATGCCCGACCTGCTCAAGTGTGAAATAAAACGCGTTGACGTCGGCCGAACGTCCTGACGTCAACGCGCACTCTTGTGATATTTCGCTTGGCAGGCACGTGCAGGAGACTGAGGTGCATCTGCCATTAATTAAGAGGCCAGTTAAGGCCCTTGACACACCAGTTGTCGCCGATTTTATGTAGTCCATGCGATTTTCGGCCGTTGCACGTGTAAAACGGGCAGGTGGGCAGGCCACAATTCGCAAAAGCTCATCCACAGATGGCATAAGAAGGGTCAGCAGCATTGTCAATGTGAGCAATGAGGAGCTTTGGAGACCGTGTGCTGCGGGTTGCTTATGTGAACTGGACAGCTTTATCTCGCTTCAGAGCTTCATTCTGAGCATTTCTGGGCTTCATTTTAGGACTCATTGTTGCCTTCCAGGCCCTCGGAGGATTCAGTGTGTGTGGGCCTTTCCAGGTAACAGGCAGCCTTCCATAACCCTGGTAACGGGGATTGTGGTCTCTGCTGGAGGCACCTCCTCTGAAGAGGAAGAGAGGGGCAGAAGGTGGAGGAGGCCAGGTGTCCCAATGCAGCTTCCAGGAGAACGACCAGTGGGAGGAGAGGCGCAGGCACAAGGGGCGCAGGGTCAGCAAGAAATCCAAGGTGGAAGGGGCCGCAGAAGACGGCATTATACTGCTGCCAGGGAGGTGAAGCAGCTACCTCAATATGCCTGAGGTGCAATGCCGAAGGATGCTCTGCCTCTCCAGGGAGACCGTTAACTCTATTTGTCAGTGGATTGGGCCTGGGATCAGCTCCAACTGTGTGGGTGGATGCCCCATACCAGTGGCTCTGAAGGTCACAGTTGCCCTCAACTTCTATGCCTCCGGCTCTTTCCAGGGTTCAGTGGGGGAAATCTGTGTGCAGTCTCCCAATCAGCTGTCCACATTTGCATCAAACTAGTGACAGAAGCTCTGTTCAGGCGGGCATTGACATTCATTCATTTCTGCATGGATGAGGCCAGCCAGGCTGAGCGAGCCAGAGAGTTTGCAGTGATTGCTGGCTTCCCCCGCGTCCAGGGTGCAATAGACGCACACATGTGGCCATCAAGGCACCAGTGGGTGAGCCGGGAGCCTTCGTCAACAGGAAGGGCTTCCACTCCATGAACGTGCAGATAGTGTGTGATCACAAGATGCCAGATTCTGCAGGTCTGTGCAAGGTAATCAGGCAGCTCCCAGGTGCTGAGGCTCTTCAGTGCTTCATCCTGGCTAGGTCGATGACGGCTATCGATGACAAGGGCTATCTGTTGAAGAGGTGGCTCATGATGCCTCTCTGCCAGCCAAGAACAGAGGCAGAGAAGCGTTACAATAGGAGTCATGCCTCCGCAAGGGCAGTGGTAGAGAGGACTATTGGTCTTCTCAAGATGTGCTTCCGATGCTTGGACCATGCAGGGAGCACACTGCAATACCACACAGAGTGGGTGTCACTAATAGTGGTGGCATGCTGCACTCTCTACAATCTGGCACTGACAAGGGAAGTCCCAGTGGAAGAAGAGGATGTTGATGCAGCTGCACAGGCCACAGATGATGTGTCCGGTAGTGAGTCCTAGGACAAGCACGGTGAGAACACTGAGGGCATGGAGGCAGAACTGGGTAACCTCCAGGGAGGCAGGGACACCCAAGAGGCTTTGATCCAATGCTCCTTCTGATAGCCTACCAAATAAGAACCACCACAGCATACCAGGGCTGCAGCCTCCATACTCAACCCCAGAGGGGAACATTTCCTTGGCCACCAACATACACTCTATGCCTTTGCAATAAATTTTCAAGAGACCAACATCTATTATTACATAATGGCCTGCTCTGTGCTTATTGAACAAATGAAGCACACTCAGGCCAATAGCACAAAATCAAATCTCATTTAATGTTGCATGTGAAAGATTGCTGAGCTAAACATTAATCAGTGTTGTTTGTTACACCATTAAAAAACTCAAAGCAAAACAGGGGAACAAAATATCACCCATGATAAGCCCATCCTGTGCTTAGGGTGCTTTAAATTTATGTTTGCGGGTGCTAGGTCTAGGTGCTCCCCCCTCGCTGGCACTGGCATTGGAGACAGCCTGCTGACTCTGCTGTCCTGTTGGCCTTGATGACCTTAGCGGGCATCCTCTGGCTAAGTGGAGCCTGTGCTGGCCCTGCCTGGGACGAAGCGACCAGTGCACAGCTGGCATCTCCGCAGAAGCTGCAGCCTCATCAGATGCCATGGTCACTGGCAGAGGGGCGGAGGAGCTGCTGCCATCATCCAGAGTGTCCCGAGAGGAGCCCACAGAGACAACAAGCAGCTCGTGCGCCAATGTGAGGTTGCTCTGGGCCCCCTTGCTCACCACTGATGGACAGGCACCTAGCTGGGATATTGGGTGCCCCATCCACCTCCCACACGGACACTGGTCATTTGAGGTCATTACATTTGTTTGAGTTTCCAGGTCCGAGCACAACCCCAGGAACCCCTGATTCTGTTCCTGGGATGGCTTCTCCATGACAGTCACCACTCTCTCAGTGGATGAAGCATTGCGCTCAGCCATGAGGGCCAACGCATTGCTCATGCTCCACAGAGACTCCTCCACAATGGACACCATGGCACACATACCCTCATGTATCTCCGTCAGATCCTCCCGCACACCCTGCTGGACTTCCAGCATCTGCTGCCTAATGGACGACTCCAGAGGCCCATCATCAGCCTTTGACTAAGCATCGCTCTGGTCCCCAGCAGGGGTCCGACTGCCAGTGCCCTGGGCACACTCTGCCTCCTCATGCACCTCAAGCGACTGTGAAGTGCCCTCACCAATGTGTACCGAGATACTAGATGGCGACCTAATGCCCACCGAGGTTCTGGTATCTGCGCTGGTGCCTGCTTGACAGAGCGGGTGTGACGCAGGTGCTTGGGGAGCATGGTGGTCCTCCGGGGTCAGGGGTGGTCCTTCAGAGTCCTCAGCACAAACACCTGCTGATGAACTTAAAAGGGAAAAGAAAGACATGTCACTAGTGAGAGTCATCAGGCTGTCTCTGTGCGTGCCAGGCACCCTGGTGAGATCATGGAGATCTGCATCATGGTGCCCTCATCCCTCGATTATCAATGGGGACTCCAGGTTCGAGGCTGGTATCAATGAAGAGACTACAGTAGAATGGTTGCACTATAGAAAATTCTCACCTCAATGCATTGCACTCTTACCTTCGTCCAACACCCCAACCTTACTGTGGGCGGTTGATCGAGGTGCATGCCACCTCTCGAGCTTCAAGGCCTCCTGCTCATAGCCAGTGAGGATGAGGAGGTATGGGGGGTCCCCTGCCAATCCGCTATCTCTCAATATTGTTATGGTCGCCTTCTCCTGAAAGGATAGAGGAGCATAGATTGGTCCACTCTATATCTGCAGCGCCATTTCAGCCTGGCCAACCCCAACTGAGGAGCACCTCGCATGACACATTCAATTTGTGGCCCTCAACTGGCAAGGCACTCAGTCCAAGCAGCCAGGGCTCAGCCCCTTGGCCAGCTCTGGCGTCATTGAGAGGTGCCACTCAGACTCTAACACCCCTGAAGCCCAAAGGGGGATGGTCAGCCCCTAACTGTCTCCACACTGACGCATGCCAATGTGGGACTCACCCTTCTTGAGCACAGAAGATCAATGAAGCACTTCCAGCACTGCACCCATGTGCACCTCACCTCGTCGTGGCTGCTCACCCTGGATGACACCTTCTCCCGTGCCTTCTTGGTGAGGTGTGGTGGCCTCCTCTTCCTGTCTCTGGGTACAAGGGTGTCCCTTCTGGTAGCCACCTCCTCCAGGAGGGCTGCGAGGCACTCGTCGGAGAAACGCAGGGCCGACTGCCCTGCCGACCTCACCTCCTGCATGGATTCTCCTTCGTGGATCGCAGGCATGTCGCTGCTGCTACTCCAATGCAAGCAGCCTCCCTAGGGCTGCCGCTTTTGAATCGGCCGCCGGGTCACCACTGGACCCAGTGGACAACATGCCCCCGGCCCTGACCCCACCTGCACCATCCTGGAACTTCCCCAGCCGCCTTTCACATTGGGCGGGCCTTAATTGGTTCGCCAGTGTGAAACTGCCTTCTGGCCCCGATCACAGATGGCAGTCGGCTTCCCGACAGCCCCCATCCACCACAGCTGAGCCCGCCTGCCAAGGGCAAAATTCTGCCCCTTATATTTGGAATGATTTGAGTTTCAAAGAAAGTTTAAAACAATAGATTTAAAGAATAAAAGGGGAGAAAATATATTTAAGAAAATATTAAAGCTGTATAAGGGAGTGGCCATGTGAGATCCCAAAGAGTATACTACGAAGTATCAACCTTTAGCCACTCCAGAGGCTTGCTCCAGAAAGCGAGGTTTTGTTAAAAGTTTTGGAACTCCATTGGCAGGTGAGAAGAAGGGAGAAGCTGTGAAATACCTTCCTCTTGGCAACAGTAGGTGCCTTGTGGTATTATTACTGGATGTTTTGTAGATTAAGAATCTATTTGGACTGTTGCCTAGAAAAGGGTGTTTATTTGGGAAATATTTTGGGAAATGTTGTAAGACTAAATTTAACTGTGTAACTGTAATCTTGTGTGTTTAAGTTTTCTTTTATTTTGTTAATAAATGTTTTAATTTAATCTTTAAAATCTCCAAAAGTGGTAGTGGTCTCTTTACTTCTGACTTCAATGCACATACTCTCCCATAATAAAAATACAAAATGCAAATCGTTTTGATATCTTGGCCAAGTTTCCCATTGGGATTTAGTCAGCCTGGCAATTACCACCTTCTATATCATAACATAATATTTACTAAGTTAAGGAGCTGGTTATTCTGGGCTGATAGTTTAGTGATGATTGTGTGGTGGAAGCTGATCAAGATTGAGTGTGTGTGTTCACGTTTTCTGGTGGGGAAGTGGGTGCGGGCTGTGGTTAGACAAGAGGAATGCACGTGTTGCCAGTATGGTTGCGTTGACCCTCAGCTCTGAGGTTGGCCTTGGCTTTACAAATATACAAATACTGCAGAATTTTATACTGAAGCCCCTCAGAACAGAATTGAGGAAATGATCATTTGTAGAGGGTTTGTTTTGTGCCAAATAGTGAATCCATACACTGTCATAGTATGAAAAACAACATCTTTATAGGTCCATGTAATGTAATAAACATATATATGCATCTTACCAGGTTTTCATCTTGTTTTACATTGGATATAAACCGTGAGAAAAGTTGTCTTATTGTTTTTGGATTCAATCTACTATCTCTACTATCTACAAGTAATTTTTCTTTAAGCACTTTTGAACCAATTCATCAGAAGCAACTCATGTATTTATGATTGCAGTAGGTATGACTTAATAGCAGAAGTGTTTTAAATCACTAACCAAATTAACATGCATTCTTTGTTAGGTGGCCACAGCTGCAGAAATAATTATATATACACAATGTCTCCCCAACTGGAAAACAAAAGTGATTTTCAATGTTGTGGGAATCTTGCTTCTGCCTATCAATTGAGATTTCCTGAGTTGTGAGCTGTTTTATGCTTTACTTCTTCTCCAATGAGGATGATATTGAACAGATGTTGATATGTTGACCTTTCATTTGTAGCTTTCAGTGATCAGGGGCTAATCCCAACTGGATTCGAGATGACTCCAAATGTGCAGAATAGCCTGTAAAATCATTTTCTCAATCCAGTCTCATTTACTTTCACCCTCAATACTGCCTGGATGTGCCAAAGCAATGTTAAGTTTTTATTTTTAAAAAATCCCTGTAGTTATTGGGTATGGATCCAAATGCAAATTGTTTGAATAAAAATTCAATAAGCAGGTGATTAGGAATAACATCAAAATGATATGAGCTCTTAAGTAATCTGAATTTATCTTTAAAAAGCTTAAATCGCCTAACTAAGCTGTTTCTCATTGTCTCATTCAAATGGAAGACAGGTAACAATTGCGCCTGCCCAGAAGAAAGGATCAAAGTCAGACTTTGATAACTACAGGCAAGCATCCCTAATCTGCTGCTTTTTATAACATCAGAGAGATGGAGTTAGGCAGTCAGTCTTTCATGATTGAAAGTACAAGATTTATCCAGACTTCCATGTTCATGCCACGATCAAAACATTTGCTGTAACTGAACCTCAATGGCCTGTAGTAACCAAAAAACAAATCACTTCTTACGGCTGTCAAACTCTCTTCCATACAATGCCATCATCTGAAACTATCCTAGTGTGTGCAGAAATCCAAAGTTTATAGCATTTTTTAATCCATTTATGGGATGTGGGCATCACTGGCTACACCAGCATTTATTGCACATCCCTAATTGCCCTTGAGAAGGTGGTGGTGAGCTGCCATCTTGAACCACTGCAGTTCATGTGGTGTAGGTACACCCACAGTACTGACAGGGAGGGAGTTCCAGGATTTTGACCCAATGACAGTGATGGAATGGCGATATATTTTCAAATTGGGATGTTAAGGGTCTTGGAAGGGAACTTCCAGGTGGTGCTGTTCCCGTATGCCTGCTTCCCTTGTCCTTCTAGATGGTAGAAGTCATGGGTTTGGAAGGTGCTATCTAAGGAGCCTTGGTGAGTACTTGAAGTGCATCTTGCAGATGGCACCCACTATGCATCGGTGGTGGAGGGAGTGAATGTTTATGGATGGGGTGCCAATCAAGCGGCCTGCTTTGCCCTGGATACTGTCTAGCTTCTTGAGTGTTGTTGGAGCTGCACTCATCCGGGCAAGTGGGGAGCATTCCATCACACTCCTGACTTGTGCCTTGCAGATGGTGGACAGGCTATAGGGAGTCAGGAGGTGATTTACTCATCGCACGATTCCTAGCCTTTGACCTGCTCTTGTAGCCGCAATATTTATATGGCTCATCCAATTCAGTTTCTAGTCAATGGTAACCTCCCAGGATGTTGATTGTGGGGGATTCAGTGATGGCAATGCCATTGAAAGTCACCGGACAATGGTTAGATTCTCTCTTGTTGGAGACGGTCATTGTCTGGCACTTGTGTGGTGCAAATGTTACTTCCCAGTTGTCAGCCCAAGCCTGGATATCGTCCAGGCCTTGCTGCATTTGGACATGTACTGCTTCAGTATCTGAGGAGTTGCGAATGTTGCTGAACATTGTGCAATCATCAGCGAATATCCCCACTTCTGACCTTATAATGGAAGGAAGGTCATTGATGAAGCAGCTGAAAATGGTTGGGCCAAGGACACTATCCTGAGGAACTCCTGCAGTGAAGTCCTGGAACTAAGATGATTGACCTCCAGCAAACACAATCATCTTCCTTTGTATGACTCCAAGCAGCAGAGAATTTTCACCTGATTCCCATTTACCCCAGTTTTGCTGGGGCTCCTTGATGCCACACCTGGTCAAATGCTGCCTTGATGTCAAGGGCAGTCACTCTCACCCCACTTCTGGAGTTCAGCTCTTTTGTCCCTGTTTGAATCAAGGCTGTAATGAGGTCAGGAGCTGAGTGACCCTGGCAGAACCCAAACTGAGCTTCAGTGAGCAGGTTATTGCTAAGGAAATGCCACTTGATAGCTCTGTTGATGACCCCTTCGATTACTTTACTGATGATCGAGAGTAGATTCATGGGGCAAAAATTGTCTGGCTTGGATTTGTCCTGCTTTTTGTGTCCAGGGCACACCTGGGCAATTTTCCACATAGCTGTGTCGGTGCCAGTGTTGTAGCTGTATTGGAGCAGCTTGGCTAGGGGGCCTGCTTGGTCTGTAGTGGCCACTGAGCCACTCTTGGTGGTGGACATTGAAGTTGCCCACCATTCTGTGCTGTTGCCACTATCAGTGTTTCCTCCAAGTTGTTTTCAACATGGAGGAGTTGTAGTATTAAGGTTTTGCACATATAGGAAGAACGTGGGACTGTGTACAGTACCGCCCAAACAGTGGTGGAGGATGGAAGTGGTGGCGTAGTGGTATTGTCACTGGACGAGTAATGCTCTGTAATGCTAGTAATGCTCTGGGGACCTGGGTTTGGATCCTACCACAGCAGATTGTGGAATTTGAATTCAATAAAAATCTGCAAATAAAATTCTAATGATGACCATGAAATTGTCTATTGTCGACTGTCATAAAAACCCATGTGGTTCGCTACTGTTCTTTAGGGAAGGAAATCTGCCATCCTTACCTCGTCTGTGTGACTCCAGATCCACAGCAATGTGTTTGACTCTTAAATGGCCTAGCAAGCCATTCACTTGTAACAAACTGCTAAAACGTCATCAAATCCTGGGTATTGGATACCATTTGGTAGGTCTTAATGAAGTCTTCGTAGTCCTAAATAGGTTAACTGTATGTATCTGCTAATTACAAAAACTATGTACATATATACCATAAAGGGTTCAAGCTAGGGGCTGTTTCCATGCTTGCTTGTGCACACAGCTCTGTCCAACACTGGATTGACCTCTAGGTGCGGGTCATGTGTTCTCTTACACCACTGTGTGGACAGTACTGTACTCAGTCCCACGTTAACATTATGGGCAGGATTTTTCGCTCGACATGCGGGTGCACGCCCAAAACACCCAGACGTAAAGTAACGCGCAATGACGTCAGGCGAGCATCCCAACATCATCACGCACTTGCGAGATATTTCGGTCAAAAGGCGCACGCGAGGGTTGGCAGCGCACCCACTGACAATTAAGAGGCCTATTAGGCCATTAATGTATTAATTAACCTGGATTTTTCGTTGCCCATCTAACGTTATGGTTGGCGGGCGGGCGAATTGGCCAGGCGGCCTTTGGATTTTTGAGGAAACCTCATCCAAGGGCATGATGAGGTGTCTGAAATTAATTTAAAAAAAAATAAAAATGTTTGGGCAGAATTTTTATAGTCCATATATTTAGGGGAGTGTGTCCGATGTGTGGAAATTTCTTTCTGCATTTTAAAATCTGTATTTGATGGTTTTAAACTCTCCAGCTCCCTGAGGCAGCTCTCTGCCTTCAGGGAGCTTTCAATGCGTACTCCCCCACGCCCATGCTGACTTCAGCGCTCGCCGTCCTCCCGCCCCAACCGCAGCAGCGCTGAGTCTTTCAGCATGCCTTTCATGCTGGCTGGCCGTTAATTTCAGGTCCTCTTTCAAGTGTTCTACTTTCTGTGAGCGACATTCTAATGTTCTCATTAGTTCTCATTTTGCCTTATCAAATACATCTTTTGTATGTGAAAGTTGATTCTCTACACTGATCAATTTTTCGTTGGCAGAGCATAATTCCTTTGTGTTATCCTTCAAGCTCGCATTCTGTCATTGTGCTTCTGCTAAATGTTTTTGAGACTCCTCACACTGTTTTGTAAGAATTTCTACTTTCTCTTGCCATTCTAGGTCCTTGATTTCATCCCTTCAAACACCTCCTTGGAAATGCAATGCTTTTCCAAGTTTTCTTCCAAATGACCAACCAGTTTCTTTAGCTCTGCCTTCTCTTTCTTGTACCTTTTGGTTTCCTCCTGGAATATTGAACATTCCTGAGTCTTCTCTGCCAACTGCTTCTTCAGCTCTTTCAGAGTAGCATCAAATGCATTTTGCTTCTCTTAGTAATTATCCAGAAGAACAAACTTTTCCTTGATGGATCCTTATTGCATGTGAAGGTCCTTCAACAAGTTTCCTTTTTCTTTGTGAAGCTCAGTTACTTTGTTTTGAGTTTTCTTGTAATTTAACAGAGTCTTATCGGGTTTGTTCTGCTGTTCCTACATTCTGGAGTTCAAGGCAGCCTTTATTCACTCCTGCTGCTGAAGGATTATGTGCTCTTTCTGAATTTGATCTTGAGGGACAATTAGCTGTTCTTTCAACTGTTTATTTTCTTGTTCAGCTCTTGCCTTCTCACTCTGCCCTTGCAACTACTGACACTTCCAAAGCAACTTTCTCTAAAGTAATATTCAACATCTTTTTTAACTTTCCAGTGACACGTTTTGGTTCTTCAAGAGTCTTTCAAGGCTGCAACTTCTTTGAGAGCATTTTCTGCCTGCTGTTGTGTCTGGCTGTACTGCTGGTTGTGATTTCCCAAGTCCTGCATTAATTTGCCAGCAATGGAATTCAGAGTCATTATTTCCTCCTTGTACCTTTGTGACACCTTAGAAATTTGTTTGTTCAGACTCAAACTGTTTGGTTCATTGAAGACTTTAGTTTATTATGCGTTTTTGAAGATGTATACTCACCTTGAATTTTTTGTTTCAAATCTTCCTATTCAGCTTTGATGCAAACATTTTCAGATCTTATTTCATTTTCCTTTTGCAGAGTTTATTTATTTTGGGTTCAGCAGATAGCTTTCCTTCATTCATAGCCAGCTGCTTGTTCTGCAATATCACCTGCTGTTGCAGTTCAGGTAATGTGTCAGCATTTCCAAAAAGATATATTTTGAAACTTCTTAAGAAAGGTCCCTGCCTCAAGCATTGCCTTTTACCCTTTTGGCACTTTACTGAGGGTTTTCTGTGCCTTTTTTTAAGCTCTGTGCATTCCGCAACTTGAAGATTAAAATATTCGTCAAAGGTTTTTAATATTTCGCTGAAGCTCATTGAGAATTCATCAATTCCAGTGCATTAGGGTTACTTCATCAGAAAGTTTACCAAAAAAAGGTATTAATCTGGACTTTTTCTGACATCCTACTTAGACCTGAGGTCCTCCGCTAATTTAAAAACACTCCTCCAGAAAATCCAATTTTCCATTAGGTCTGGCCCTTGGGTGAGTCCAAACTGATTTGGTATTGGATTTTTGATCCATGGTTAAATATTTTAAAGTGTAGGTTCAACTTTAAGAAATTGCTGAAATTCAAATTAGCACCACTGTTCGTTTGAACACAAAGGTTTCACCCGTGCCTGCCGGCCTTGATGGGGTCCCACTGTAATGGCGTTCACGCTCAAGCCTGAAAAAATTTTAAACAATGGCTGCTTGGATCGACTTCTCCATTTTAGCACTTTGCTTTAGGGTCACAAAAGCATCAAATCCTGGCCTTTGCTGGTCTTTAAAGCTGATTCTTTAGTTGTGATTCTACTGAATCAATTATTTATTTCCTTTTCTGAGCGAGTACAAATACCACATTTTCAGACACCGTCTTGGGAATCTGGTTTTTCCAATGGAGTTTTAAATAGCAATTTCTGACCACTGAACTATTTCAAAGTTTCTGAGGACTTGCTGTATCCTGGAATTTAAAAGTTTTAGTTTTATCCCTGCTAGGTCTGCTGACTCTGCACTCTGGGAATTGAAGCTGGGCTTCCAAGAAATTCCATGGAGTCTTCTGCTGCAGTGAGGAATTTTAAAAGTCTGTGTTCAGCTTCCAAGCCTTTCTTTCAAGCTTTTCCCTGGTGATTTTCCTCTGCTCATCTGCTTCTTGAGCTTTTCTTCAGACCAGAATGCTTCTTCGAATTTTTCATTAGCCTTGAACGATTTTAACTTTCCCCTGCATTTTTTGCAGGGTTTTAGGTTTTTCTTAAACTGCTACCATGTTGCAGGATGTTGGATGCCCTTTAGTGAGTCTTAGTTAAGTCTTTGTAGTTCTTAGTCGGTTAACTGGGTGTATTTATTAACTACAATAGCTAAGTACAGTGAAGGGACCAAGCTAGGAGCTATCTCCATTCTTGCTTGTGTACAAGGCTCTGTCCAACACTAGACTGACCCCTAGGTGTGGGTCATGTGTTCTCTTACATCACTGTGTGGGCGGTACTTTACTCAGTCCCATGTTCACCCTATATGAGCTAGACCCTTACACTCCACTGAGAAAGAGTAACTGGAGCATGCAACATATTGTGGAATCTGATGGTGCAGCAGATGGTCTTCTTTATCAAGTTCTGTGCTTCCAGAAAGTATGAGGATCAATTTTGTGAAGCATCCATTTTTGTAATCTCCAGCTGCATTATGTTGTGATACCATTAAATATACCAAGTTCAAAATAGCAACTGTTATAAACTGCTGTGCACAAACCCAGCGTCGATATTTAAATGTTATAATTTGGCATCTTAGATAGCAGACTACCTAACAGGTGGTTAGAGGTGGAGTGTGAACTGGCACTTTGAACATTAAACTTGCACGCAAGAAGAAACTCAGCTTTATATAGTGCCTTTCACAACCCAAAGAGCTTTACAACCAATAAAGTACTTTTAAAGTGTACTTACTACACTGTAGGAAATGCAGCAACTGTTTTGTGCAGTGAATCAGCAATGAAATGAAAGGTCATCTGCTTTTTTAGGTGCTGGTTGAGGGATAAATGTTCACCCGGACATGAGCAAAACTGCTGTTCTCCTTCTGACCCCAAAGATGCCACCCCCGAAAGTGCAGTGATCTCTTTGAAATGTGTTCAAGTTTCCCCAGTCAGGTTTGAACCTATGACCTCTGACCCAAAGGTGAGAGCGAATGCTGACACTTATGCAAGATTTTAAAAATAACTGCTTTTTAAATATGTGCTCTGTGTTAGTTGCTCTGTGTGTGTGGCGGGGAGGATGAGATAATTGTGTTTTTTAATTACATAGAGTATGAGAAGAGACTGGTGGCTAACATAAAAGGGAATCCAAAAGTCTTCTATAGGCATATGAATAATAAAACAGTAGCAAGAGGTGGTACTGATTAGGGAGCAAAAAGGGGATCTACCCATGGAACCAGAGGATGTAGCTGAGGTACTAAATGAGTCATTTATAACTGTCTTTATCAAGGAAGAAGATGCTGACCATATCACAGTGAAAAAGGAGAAAGTTGAGATACTGGATGTACTAAAAATTGATAAAGAGGAGGTATTAGATAGGCTGGTGATACTACATGTTGATAAGTCACCAGGACCACATGGGATCCATCCAAGCTTTCTGAGGGAAGTAAGGGTGGAAGTTAAGGAGGCATTGGCCATAATCTTCCAATCCACCAAGACGGTGCCAAAGAACAGGAAAATTGCAATGTTCAAAAAAGACTAAGGTTAAACCCAGCAACTGTAGGCCAGCCAGTTTAATCATGGGAAGGCTTTAAGAGACGATGATCCAGGACACAATTAACAGCCACTTGGACAAGTGCAAAATAATAAAGGAAAGCCAGATCAGATTTGTTAAAGGTCAAGCATGCTTAACTAAATTGATTGAGATTTTTAATGTGGTAAAAGAGAAGGTTGGTGTGCTGTATATAGACTTTCAAAAGACGTCTGAGAAATTGCCACAGAATGGACTTGTCAAAAAAGTTGAAGTTCATAGAATTAGGAGAGTGGCAGCGTGAGTACAAAGTTGGCTGATGACAGGAAAAAGAAAGTAGCAGTGAATGTTTTTTTCCAGACTGGAGGAACGTATAGGGTTCCCGCAGCTTTGATACTTAGACCTTTGCTTTTCTTGAAATATATTGATGACATAGACTTGGATGTGCAGGGCACGATTTGAAATTTTGGAGATGACAAAAAACTGGAAGGCATGTGAATTGTGAGAGTAGTTGCAGATTTCAAGAGAACATAGACAAGCTGGTGGAACAGATGGATAACGAGCAAATTAACTTTAATGCAGAGAAGTGTGAAGTGGTACATTTTGGTAGGATGAATGAGGAAAGGTAATATAAACTAAAGGGAACAATTCTAAGGAGGGGTACAGAAACAGAGAGACCTTGGGGTATGTGCGCACAAGTCATTGAACGTATCAGGGCAGGTTGAAAAAGTGGTTAAAAAGCATACTGGCTCCAGGGCTTTATAAATCAAGGCATAGAGTGGAATTTTCCTTGTCTGTTGGTGGTGGGCATGTTTGGCAACATGAGTGGACAATATGGCAAGAAGGCCAAAAATCGGTTTCATGACATTGTTAAACAAGTTTGCAAATGTCCGCTGTGCCCATCAATGGCATGCCGACGTGTTTTACAATTGAACATAAGTGACATGCACCCGGCGAGCTGCATTTCGCTCTGGACTTTGAGGTGTGTTTGCCTACCCTGCTTCAGGCAGCACTTGTGGTTATCAGCGCCAGGCTTCGCAGGCAGCACCACATCACTTTTAGGGGGGCTCACAGGCAGGTCTTTACCTACCAGACCAGCTGTAAGGTGGGGGTGGCTTTTCAATGACTTCAAAGGAAGAGGCTGCAGAGTGAAGGTTGTACTGGGGAAGAGAGGGTATCCCAGTGTGTGTGTGTGTGGTGGCACAGGTTGATCTGTGTAAGTGGCCTCAAGATGGTGAGGGCTGAGGAGGCAGTCTCCAGAGGAGATGAGGTCAGATGGAGATGTGAGGGTATGTGTTAGAGGGTGAGTGGTGATGTCCCTTGAGCTGGCAGTGAGCGAGATACCAGTGAATGTGTGATGGGCTTGAGTGTGTGAGTTTAGAGCAATGAGATGGTTGCCTCACCCTGGTGGCACGGATGAGATCATTCATCCTCTTTCTGCACTGGATGGCCAACCTCTTCCATGCAGCATTGGCACTGATCACCACTACCATTGCCTACCAAGCCGGAGTGGTGAGATTGCTGGACCTCCTGTGGTCAGAGTGGGGTACAGGACATCACGACAAGCCTCCACGGCATCCAAAAGGCGTTCCCAGAATGTGCCATTGAATCAGGGGGCTGCAGCCTTCTTGCTTTTGGGACCATGTCTTCTGTGCAGCAGTCCTGGGCCGGAAGCACTGAGAGTTGTACGTGTGGCTATACTTTAAGCATGGCACTCAGCTTGAGGAAGCAGCGAGGTGATGGCATGGCGGGAAAATGAGAGCCCGCCTGCAATCGAAATGACGTGTTACCTGGGAATGCATGATTAATGAGGTGGGATTGTGACGATACAGCATGAAAAGCCGCCATTGCGGCCGGTGGGCAAAACGCTCTTTTTCCTGCCCGCTTCTGCACTTAGTGCAGATCTGGGACGATTCCGTCCATAGAGTACAAAGCAAGCAAGTTATGATAAACCTTCCCTGAGTCGACCTCAGATGAAGTATTATGTCCAATTTTGGGCACCACACTTCAGGAAGAATATGAAGGCTTTAGAGAGAGTGCTGAAAAGAGTCATGATAATGGTTCCAGGGATGAAAGACTTCAGTTCATAAGTAGATAAAAAAGCTGGGATTGTCCTCCTTAGTGAAGAGGTTGAGAGGAGATTTAATCGAGATGTTCAAAAGTATGATTTAAGGTGGTTTGCAAAAGATCCAATAGTGACATGAGGAAATAATTTTGTTTGCACAGTGAGTGGTTAGGATCTGGAATGCACTATTTGAGAGTGAGCTGGAGGCAGATTTAATTGGGGCTTTCAAAAGTAAGTTGGATAAGCACCTGAAGAAATAATTTGCAAGGCTACGGGGAAAGGGTAGGGGAGTCAGACATTCTGAGTTGATGTTACAGAGAGCTGGCACGACATGGCAGGCTGAATGGCCGTCTGCTTTCTGAATAAATGACTGTTTTTTAAGCACATAGTTTTGTGACTTTTGTTGTTTATTGTTACAATAGGGCTCATCATTTCTATACAGTGTATAGTGGGTCATGGGCATGGGAGTGCCATAGCTTGGCATAGGGATCATTTTCCCAACTTCCACCTTGATGATAAAAACCCAGACCATCACTTTCATTCTGATAATTATGTGTGATGGTGTGTTTTAGTGTGATTTACATCATCACACCATGCTATAGCAAACAAATGATAAGCTGTATATATTCCATTTCACTTATTAAATTCAGTGCCTTTTTTTAAAAAAAGGAACAGATTGTATATGAGGTACAGAAAAACTCTAATGAGTCAGTGAGACTGAGTGTTTCTTTAAATAGTTAACAACACCAATTAAGTGTGAAATCTCTTACTATCTCTACATACTGTTCCAACTGTGAAATTCATTAACAGGCTCAATAGTTTCTTTATAACATGGATTTGTAAGTTACAAAATGATATTGACTATTTAAATGAATCAGACCTAATGAAGTGGAAATGAAGCTCAACCAAAGCAACACATACAATAATTATTTGTTAGGCAGGTGTTATACAAACATGTAACCAAAATATTTTAGCTTTAATAATTGTCAAAAGCTACTGTCTTAGATCTAAGGTGATTCTTGCATTTGATAAGATCCTTAAGTCCAACACAAATGTGACCTGGGTAAAGGGAATGGAATATCACATTGATGCCTTGTTAAAACAGCCATTGACATTCTAAAGTGAAATACTGAACATTAAGCTTTTTAACTGACAGGTGCAGAGGTACGGAAACCCAAAGTTCTATGCATTAATCGATAGCAGCCAGAGATATGAACACTCAATGTGCTTCCTCAGATGCCGGGCCCTCCTCAAATCTATTGTCGTCACCCCTCTCCTTAAAAAAAATAACTCCTTGACTCCTTCATCCTTGGAAAGTATTGCCCCATTTCCAACCTCTTGTTATTCTACAAAGTCCTTGAACTGCCTCCCAGATCTGGGCCGATCTTTAACAAACCTCCACCTGAGAATTTTGGTTCTGAGGCGCTGCTGGAGCCGAGCTGAAGAAGCTGGAGACACTCCCGAGTGGGGCGGGCAATGCTTCCCGCAGCTTTCGGCATGGCCCCTGCAGCGTTCGCAGCTGAGAAGGTGGCTCATGCCACGAGTGCACTGGAACCTCCCCAACTGTCAGGTCATGTTGTCAAACAGCCGTTGCAGCTGATTTGATGCAGACTTTACAAACTTGGACCACGCAGTTCTACTCAATGGCCAGGATTTTCCAGCCCTGTCGTGGCAGGAGCCGGCATTGGAGAGTCGATGGCTCAGCCAAAAGTCCATTGATTTACGATGGGAACGGACAATCCCGGTGGCGGGCGGGGTTGGAAAATCCCGCCCAATGTATTTACTTATCACTTCACAAAGAACATGCACAGATGCAAGATGGACCCAGCACTAGTGCTGTTCAAAGTGATAGGCACCTAACTTGCAGGACGGATGATTTAAACTGCATTATGCAATAGCAAAGTTTCTGGAAGTGCTGAGAAGTGCTTTTAGAGGTGTTGTGGTGATTTGTTGGATTTGGCAAGAAGTATTGCTGTATCCTCACAGGGAGGGGAGAAGATTTGGCAATCTGCCCACATAAAGGCACAACAAGAATGGGGACTGCAGTTGCAGTGCCTCTGGTTCTGCAACACAATAGGGAGAAGGAGCAGAAGCTGCAGAGAGGGAGAGTTCTGCACAATGCCCTCCATCAAATTGGAGCAGGCCTCCTCCGTGCTCCTTGACAGGTGACAGGAGGCTGTCTAGTTGACCAGCCAATGCGCCAAGGACCTTGGTGTGAATTTCCATCAGTGTTCTTGCTCCATCAAGGCCCTCATATGAGACCCTGTAGCAGAACTTGCCTGCAACCTCGCTGTCCAGTGGGCTGGCACATAAACTATCCTTTACCTATGAGCTGGCTGCAATCCACTCATGCCTGGTGACTCACCACCAATGTTCCCTCTAACTTTCTTTGCTATGTGCAGCCAACTTGTTGCTCTACACAGTCCTTTTAAGTTTGACGCGTGGGCGTGAATTAATGCATCTTAAAGGAACATTGCAAACATGTATGTTCCCAATTGCTGCGCAGATACACACTCGCCACAGCTTAGAGGATAAATTGCTCACCACATGTTGACTCCAACTCTATACTGGCCTCTAAACTATGTGTGTTGTCAATGTTGGGAGCTAATGGCTGCAAGTGCCCGATCAAGTGATAAGGAACCCTTTTAAACAGTGCTGCGGTGTTGCTTTCTCTTCCACCTAGTGCTGCTTTGGCTGGTTTAATAGCACATCTTAGGTGTCTTAAAGGAGAAAAGTAGAAAGGGGAAGGTTGAGGTGGCGGAAGGGAATTGGAGTGGAAATCATGAGGTCAATGAGCACACCATCAATAGCTTGCTTATCGTACGATACAGTAGGATGAGGATAAGGTGGAAGTTGAGATGGGGCATCAGGCAGGAACAGGCCATTATTCTCAATGCTGTCAGTGATGCAGGATGACATGGGTTCTGTTGTAGTCAACTCCCTGATGCAGAGATGTATCTCCTGCGCACAGTTCAGGAGATGTAGGCATCCTTGTCCTCCACTGGCTCTGCCCTTTTACCAGTGATTATGAGCTACTTGGTCCTGCAAGAGAAAGGGAAAAATGTCAGTGATAACGTTACACTGTGTTTGGGTGATGTGAATAGCTGGAAGTGTGTGGAGGCAGTGGGAAGTAGACATGAATCTGACAGCATTAGTAGGCGTATATGGATGAGATGGACTATCTGGATGTTAAACCTGAGTGTTTTGTGTAAGAGAATGCTGCTGTGTAAGTGATGGTATTGTGGCTGTTTCTCTAGCCCCACTACTCCACAGGTTGCAGCATAAGTATAGATGTTTTTTACACTCACCAAAATGGCTTATTGTTTACTTTTGCTATTGTTTGAACCAGAACAAAATAGACTTTAACCAGGCTTTTTACAATAAACTCAGAATGATTGATTAATTATGAAACAAAACTTATTTTTCAAGCAAGTTGCAAAACCAGGTTAACATACAATTTGCAATCTGGAAGTGTAACTATATACCCCTTTAAATCCCAACACACACATGCACACACACACAAACACACAAAGGGCAAAACAATAGGGTATCTGCAGAGGTTGGTGTTTCAAGGAAAAAACGTCTCTTGGCCAATGGGAAAATTTTATGAAAAAGGATTAAGTTTGAAGAGTTTTGACACTATTGACCTGGTTTTCCTGCTTGTGTAGACAGATTGCTAGTCACAATAGTTGTCTGGAAGTTCTTTCCAAAAGAGCTTTGGTGTGGAGAAAAACAGAGCAGGATCAATGTTCTTGGGATCACTCTCTCACCTCAGCATCTCAGGTTTCCAGATACATATAAGTTATACTGAGATGAGGATTTCTAACTGGATACTGAGAACTACATTGAATGTTAGATATGGCAGGGAGAGAATGAGTTGGGCAGCCTTCTCTTTTTTTGGTTCACTGAGTCCAAAAAAACAGTTCAAAGCAGAAACTCATCTCAGTCAGGCGGTTTCCAGAAAATCACCACAACCTCTGAAAGCAGTCGTGTTTTCCTCCAACAATTGAAATTCAAATAAACAAATAGTTCCTAGCTCCTCAGGTGCCGTGCTGGTCATTTAGCTGAAGCCTTGTGACTTCTTGGAAAAGGCAGTTTGTCCACAGTTCAAAGTGAACTTATAACCTTTTAAAAAAACTTAGGTCAGTCCCCAAGACTGTGTCCAAATAATTCAATGTCCTTTCAATTAAAGAAAAAAACAGTCCTTGGAGATATGTATTCATAGCAATGGGGATGTGTCACAATGAGCAGCATGAGGTGGTGCAGTGCATAGGAGGTGTCATCTGATAATGAATTCACCACCTAGACCACCCGTATGAAATCTATGGACTTCTTGGGGCAATGCTGCCAGGTCCTCAGGGCCAGACTCTGGGGCATTGACCTCACTAGCCAACTGCTCCTATTCCCCACAGAGCATGTTACTAGAAGGCCTCCTGCACACCCCCCTCCCCCCCGCCCCCCCTGCAGGGACATGATTTCCCTCCTTCTGTTGGCTTTGACCAATAAAATCTGCAGCACCACATCCATGAATCTGAGAACCCTCTCTCTTTCCTGGTGCTCCATTTGTCACTCTCCTACTGTCAGCCAGTGGCAGTGCGGGCAGTCGGCAGCAGCTCCCTTTCACTGAATGTTGCTTCCTTTTAATAGGGAAAGGTGGTCTTTAAGGGGAGCAGTCTGGCTGCACCATGTGAGATCAGTGCACACTGCTCAACCTCCTGTGCCTGCATTATTGGCCGCACTCAGGCCAATGCTACAGGCAGGTAAATGAAGAGGCAGCACTAAGTTTGTCTGCTGCCTGCTTCAACAAGAACGGGCCCTGTCCGGTTATGAACCATGGCTCCTCTGCCTGAAAATGGGCCATAACAAAGGTTTATTCCTTTGTGTTTGAATCGGGCTTCTGCTCCTGCCACAATACCAAAATAATTCTTAGAAAAGACGCACATGACAACTCTTGTGACAGTGGTAAATCAGCCTTCCTCGTCCTTCTTGTCCTCCATCCATCTGGCTGGGTCTGACTGCACCTGGTTCCATCCTCATCTAATTGTAGTCACAGAATGAGAGAATGAGAGGATGAGAAATAGGAGCAGTAGTAGGCCATTTGGCCTCTCAAGCCTGCTCCACTATTCAATAAGATCATGGTTGATATGAGTGTGGCCTTAACTGCACTTTCCTGCCACCCCTGATAGTCATTGACTCTCGTGTAGATCAAAAAATGTGTCTAATTCAGCCTGGAATATATTCAATGACCCAGCCTTCTTTGCTCTCTGGGTACAGAATTCCAAAGACTATTGACCTTCTGAGAAGAAATCTCTCCTCCTCTTTGCCTTAAAGGGGAGACCTAACATTGCATTTGCCTTCCTAATTACTTGCTGCACCTGCATGCTAATTTTTTGTGATTTGTGTGCAAAGACACCCAGGCCTGTACTACACCATTCTGCTATCTTTCTCTATTAAATAACATTCTGTTTTTTTATTCTTCCTACCAAAGTAGACAACTTCACATTTTCCTATATTATACTCCATCTGCCAAATTTTGCCCACTCACTTAATCCATCTAACCTGTGCAGATTCTTTGAATCCTCACAATTTGCTTTCTTATCTATTTCTGTATCTTCAGCACATTTGGCTACAATATTGTTGGTCTTTTCATCCAAGTCATTAATATAGATTGTAAATAGTTGAAGCCCCAGTGCTGATCCATGTGGTATCCCACTAGTTACAGTTTGTCAAATTGAAAATGATGCATTTATCTTGACTCTGTGTCTCCTGTTATTTGCTGTAATGGCTTCTCTTTCCATTCCCACACAATTTCATCTAGCATCCACATGTATGCTGACGACACCAGGCTATACCTCACCATCAACTCTTATCAAACCCTCCACTGCTTCTAAGTTGTCAGGCTGCTTGACCAACATTCCAGGACCAGTATTTGATGAGCAGAAATTTTCTCCAATTGGGAAGATCAAAGACATTGTTTTTGCTCTGCCAGAAATTATGTTCCCTAGCCACCTACACTATCCCCCTCTGAAACTGAACCAAATCGTTTGGAAGCTGATGCCGTATTCGACCTCAGGATGAACTTTCGAACACATAGTTGCACCATCACAAAGCCCGCCTATTTCCATCTCTGATTCATCGACCCACTCTGAACCTGCCTCAACTCATCTGCTGCTGAAACCCTCATCCATGTCTTTCTTACCTTAGGCTTGGATGCTCCAATGCACTGCTGTTTCTTTATTCTATCATGGGATGTGGTTATCACCGGCAAGGCCAATACCTGTGGCCCATCCCTAATTGCCCTTGAGAATGTGTACTGAGGCACCTTCTTGAACCACAGCAGTCCATGTAGTGCAGGTACACCCACAGTGCTGTTGGAAAGGAAGCTCCAGAGTCTCCTGCAATCTACTCTCTGAACCTTAGGCCTTCCAAAACTTTGCTGCCTGTGTCCTAACTCACACATGGTTCCATTTCTCCATCACCCCTGTGCTCACTGACCTATATTGGCACCCAGTTAAACAACAGCTTGATTTTAAAATTCTTACCGTTGTTTCAAATACCTTCATGGCCTCACCCTTTCCTATCTCTGTTCTCCTGCAGCCATACAACTCTCTGAAATATCTTAGGTCCTCCAATTCTGGCCTCTTTAGCACCCCAGATTTTAATGGATCCATCTTTGATGATCATGCCTTCAGCTGCCTATACCCTAAGTTCTAGGTTTTCCTCCCTAAATCTTGCTGCTTCTCTTTCCTCTTTAAGACATTTTTTAAGGCCTACTTCTTTGATGATGTTTTGTGCAATATGATGCAACTAGTTGGCAATACCATGATGTCATCTGCCCTAATCTGTCCTTATTTGGCTCAGTGGCAATTTTTAAAATGTAATGCTGCTGTAGACTGCTTCAGATGTTCGATTGCATTAAAGGCGCTATATAAATACAAGCTGTTGTCATTATTGTTGTGTGGAACCAAAGGCAAAAGATGATTTTGTATTGTTAATCACCACCATTCCAAAGCCATGGATGATGTTTGCCTTATAGGGATCCCATGTAAATGTTTGGTTTGTGGTCTCTATATTTCACAAGGCTTAATTTGGTACCTAACTCGTACATATATGATCATGAAAAGGCATGTTTGTGAGAAGTAATATAAAAACTGTTGACAAAATGATCAAGGATCAGCAATTACCATGGTGTAGGTGATCTTTCACCGAATCCACTCAGGGTAACACACATACAAACATACGAATTAGGATCAGGAGTAGGCCATTTGGTGCCTTGCGCTTGCTCCAGCATTCAATAAGATCATGGCTGGTCTGATTGTGGCCTCAACTCCACATTCCCACCTACCCCGGTAACCATTGACTCCCTTTTTAATATGAACAACTAGTCACTGACTGGTTTGGGGTCTCTTGTAATTCCATGGTCTTAATATGGCTGCCCAGAACCAACCAGGTGAAGGTATGCTGCAAGATTTTGTTAGACCAATGGTAGGAAGACTTGATTTTTTTCCTGGTTTTTAATGCGTCCTGCAGTCTAACAGTGCTTGGGAAAAGCGCTATCAGCACAATTTTGCTTTGTGCAGAAACATTTTAACTAGCAAAATATCACATTTGTGCACCAATTTCTTGCATGTTTTGTGCAACGTGACGCAACTAGTTGGCAATGCCATAATGTTGCTTAAATACAGTGGCTAAAATGGTCTTTCTGCATGTTCTACCCCATTTATCACCAAATCACAATTTAAATACATATTTGTTTCCCCTGTGCTGTGCTCCTATGACTGGGTATTTATGAATAATGCTATAAGAATGCATATGTATATCTAGGTAAGACAAACAGAGATACAAATACAGACTGTCTGATTTAAAGGAATGATCATGGGGATGAATATTTAGCCAAGTATTGAAGATGCAATGTTTTACCACATTTGCTCAGGTTTTGGACATTGCTTCAGGCCCACAGAAGATTTGGACTGTCACAGTGGCACTTGCACAGCAATAAGCTGTTCACTGATGCTCAGTTTGGGTTCAGTCAGGGCCACTTGGCTCCTGTCCTCATTACAGGCTTGGTTAAAATATGGACAGAAGAGCTGAACTCAAGAGGTGGGGTGAGAGTGACTGCCCTTGACATCAAGGCAGCATTTGACTGAGTGTGGCATCAAGGAGCCCTAGCAAAACTGGAGTCAATGGGAATCAGGGGGAAAACTGTCTACTGGTTTGAGTTATACCTTGTACTAAGGAAGGTGGTTGTGGTTGTTGGAAATAAATCATCTTATTCCTGGGACATCACTGCAGGAGTTCGTCAGGGTCGTGTCCTAGGGCCAACCATCTTCAGCTGTCTCATCAATCAACTTGCCTCCATCATAAGGTCAGAAGTGGGGATGTTCACTGATGATTGCACAAGTTCAGCACCACTCATGACTCCTCAGGTACTGAAGCAGTCTTTGTCCATATGCAGCAAGACCTGAACAACATTCAAGCTTGGGCTGATAAATGGCAAGTGAGATTCCTGCCACATAAGTGCCAGGAAATGGCCATCACCAACAAAAGAAACAAACCATTGCCCATTGATATTCAGCTGCATTACCATCACTGAATCTCCCACTATCAACATCCTGGTGGGTTACCATTGACCGGGAGTTGAACTGGACCAGCTATATAAATATTGTGGTTACAAGAGCAGGTCAGAGGCTAGGAATCGTGCGACGAGTAACTCACCTCCTAACTGCCCAGAGCCTGTCCACCATACACTAGGCACAAGTCAGGAGTGTGATGGAATACTCACCACTTGGCTGGCTGAGTGTGGCTTGAATAACACTCAAGAAGTTCAACACCATCCAAGACAAAGCAGCCCGCTTGAACGGCATCCTATCCAATGTCTTAAACATTCGCCCCCTGCATCGCCAACACAGAATGACAGCAGTGTGTATAATTTACAAGATGCACTATAGCAACTCATTAAGGCACCTTTGAACAGCTCCTTCCAAACCTACGATCTCTACCACCCAGAAGGACAAGGGCAGCAGGTGCATAGGAATGCCACCACCTGCAAGTGCCCACCAAGCCACGCAGCATCCTGACTTGGAAATATATCGCCGTTCCTTCACTGTCACTGGATCACAATCCTGGAATTCCCTTCCTGACAGCACTGTGGGTGTACCTACATACACCACATGGGCCACAGTGATTCAAGAAGGCAGCTCACCACGACCTTCTCAAGGGCATATAGAGATGTATAATAAATGTTGGCATTACCAGCCATGCCCATATCCCATGAAAGAATAAAAAAAAGCCTTAATTATTCAGACTGAGACAAAATATATCAGTAAAATAATTCATAAGTTTAAAGAAAGAAAGACTTGAATTTTACATGGTGTTTTTCATGGCCTCTCGACATCCCAATGTGCTTTACAGCCGCTGAGGTACTTTTGAAGTGTATTCACTGTTGTAATGTTGGAAATGTGGCAGCCAATTTGTGCACTGCAAGGTTCCACAAACAACAATGTGATAATGACCAGATAATCCATTTTAGTGATGTTTGTTTGGCGGATAAATATTGACCATGATACTGGGGAAAACTCCTTTGCTCAATCAGGTGTAAAAACAAAGGTGTTTGTTTTTAAATTAACATCAGTTGCTGACTTTCAGGGTTAGCAGCCAGACATACACACCCTGAGAGGAAAAACTGGGCAGTTACCCATGGGATAGCAACTAATGTGGCAGAGCTTTGAACCTATGAATTATTTTCCAACAACATCAGCTTGCATTTATATTTATAGCAGTTCTCACATTGAATGCCTTAAAGTACTAAAAGGAGTGAGGAGAACATTGAGTCAGAAATGGGAAAGGTGAGGATGGAAATGCAAGTAAAACCTGCTTTAAGGAGCGAATATGTGACAGGACAATATCTTTTAGGGACAGGACTGAGTGGTGGTGAAAAAATGAGGAATGAGCAGTATACCAGAGTAATAGGGGTGGAGGACATATGCCAGCATATGCAACAGGAGAAGGTAATGCAAATTATGAAAATGTGGACAAAGAGTCCAAGTTGACACACCTGGGGGGAATATTCCAGTGATGGTTAACAAAGACAGCAGGACTATAAATAAAGGATTTTTAGGTTACTTGAAATTGCCTGAATTTTATTTTAACCATTTTCAGCACAAGTTAGTTTTCAATTGTTCAATGCTTATTTATCTATTTGACATCAGTCGACCTGCCTGGTTTGAATTTAAACAAAAGCTTGGCAGTTAACTGTCCCCTGATGCATTCTCTATGGCAATGCCTCAACCAATCAGAGTCCACTTGCCAACCAATTGGCACTCTCTTCTCATGCAGTATAAATAGTTGTTCTCTTTACAATTGGTATTCTTGTGCATCTGGCCTGATGAGTGTAAGGGGAGGTGATGGCGTAGTGGTATTGTTGCTGGAATAGTGATTCAGAGACCCAAGGTAATGCTCAGGGACCCAGGTTTGAATCCTGCCACAGCAGATGGTGGAATTTGAATTCAATAAAAATCTGGAATTAAAAGTCTGATGATGACCAGGAAACCATTGCCAATTGTTGTAAAAACCCATCTGGTTCACTTTTGTCCTTTAGGGAAGGAAATCTACTGTCCTTACCTGGTTTGGCCTACATGTGACTCCAGGCCCACAGCAATGTGGTTATCTCTTAAATGCCTTCTGAACAAGGGCAATTAGAGATGGGTAATAAATGCTGGCTTAGCCAGTGACACTCACATTCAATGAAAGAAAAAAAGATGAAAAGCTCTTTTTGTGTCTTTTTTTTCAGCAATACTTATTTATTTATTTGTGATGCTGTCTTGTTGTTTGGGGTCAAGGCCTATGCAATTAATTAATCAGAATTCCACTGTTTCTTTATTTTCAAGAAGTCATTAACCCATGTAAAATAAAGGGCCAGTTTTCTTGCTCAAAAACCAAATAAATTTTATGTGAATTTGTAAATGTGTCCATGATAAATATCATACAAAGCAATCCTAAAGGCACTTAAAAGAGAATTCCAGAGGAGTGCTAATCTTATAGGGTTAATTGATTGAATCAGGCATATGTGAAAACTCCACTGGCCTCCATTATGTTATTTGTAAGGGAAACCCTGCTCCTTTGATTTCTCCAGAGGGTGTTTCAGAAGGCTGACTAAGCACTTAGAGAGCATGTGTTGAGTACAATCTGTATTGAATTTATGTCAGGTTAGTGCCATGGTGAGAGTTTAGCAGGTGATAATGAGGCTGATTTTCACATGTGCAAGGCCACATTCTGTATTGTTGTCATTAGTCAGTGTTTTCACATAAAAAACTAATATAGTAAGGGTGAGGGATCATGTGAGGGAAGATGTGATAACATGAGGGGAGGGGACAAGACAAGAGAGCAAGGTAGTGATAATCAGTGTGTGGGCAGGTAGGGACAGGGCATACAAACTTGAGATTGCACCAGCAGTTAAGGCCAGAAGCGGCAAAAACTAGTAAAAAGACAGAACCAAAGGCTCTGCATTTGAATGAGTGCAGCATTCACAACAAAACAGATGAATTGTTAGCTCATGTAGAAATAATTATGTATTATATGGTAGCCATTACAGAGATATGGCTGCAAGGTGACCAATGCTGGGACCTGAACATTCAAGGGTACTTAGCATTCTGAAGGACAGGAAGCTAGGAAAAAAGTGGTGGGGTAGCTCTGTTAATTACAGATGACATTAGTACAATAGTGAGAGATCGCCTTAGTTATCAAGGTCAAGATGTAGAATCAGCTTGGTTGGAGATAAGAAATAGCAAAGGTAAGAATTCACTTGTGGGTGTAGTTTATAGGTCCCCTAACAATAACTACACTGCAGGATGGGGTATACATAAAGAAATAATGGAAGTGTATGAGAAAAGTACCATGGTAATCATGGGTAATTTTAATCCAGACATAATTTGGATGAATCAGGTCGGCAAAGGTAGCCTAGAGGATGAGTTCATTGAGTGTTTCCAGGACAATTTCTTAGAGCAGCATGTTCTAGAGCTGACCAGAAAGCAGGCCATTCTAGACCTGGTGATGTGCAATGAGACAGGATTAAGGACCTCATAGTAAATGAGCCCCTAGGTAGCAGTGATCATAACATGATTGAATTTGAGGGAGAGAAGAGTAGGTCTAAGACTGGTGTTTTAAACTTAAATAAAGGCAATTATAAGGGTATGAGGATAGAGCTGACTAAAGTGTACAGGAAAATTAGGTTATGGGATGGGTCAATAGAGATGCAGTGAAAGACATTTAAGGAGATATTTCATGACACTCAGCAAAGATACACTCCAGTGACAAAGGACAATGCTAGGAAAAGGATGCATTATTTATGGCTAACTAAGGAAGTTAATAATAGTATCAAATTGAAAGAAAAAAGCACACAATTCCATGAATTGGGTCAGAAGATTGGACAGAATATATAAAAAAAACAACCAAAGTATGACTAACAAACAAAGGAGGGAAAAATTAATGTATGAGACGAAGTTAGTTTGAAATATAAATGCAGACAGTAAGAGTTTCTACAGGTATTTAAAAAGGAGCAAAGTAACTAGAGTGAGCATTGGTTACCATTGACCAGGAACTGAACTGGACTAGCCATATAAACACTGTGGCTATAAGAGCAGGTCAGAGGCTATGAATCCTGCGGCAGGTAACTCACCCCCTGACTCCCCAGAGCCCGTCCACCATCTACAAGGCATAAGTCAGGAATGTGATGGGATACTCTCCACTTGCCTGGATGAGTGCAGTGCCAACAAAAGTCAAGGAGATTGACACCATCCTGGACAAAGCAGCCACTTGATTGGCACCCCATCCACAAACATTCACTCCCTCCACCACCGGCGCACAGTGGCTGCAGTGTGTCATCTGTAGATGTACCATCTACAAGATGCACTGCAAGAACTCACCAAGGCTCCATAGACAGCACCTTCCAAAGCCATGACTGCTACCATCTTGAAGAACAAGGGCAGCAGATACAAGGGAATACCACCATCTGCAAGTTCCCCTCTAAGTCACTCACCATCCTGACTTGGAAATACATTGCCGTTCCTTCACTGTCGCTGGGTCAAAATCCTGGAACTCCCTCTCTATCAGCACTGTGGGTGTACCTACACCACATGGACTGCAGCGGTTCAAGAAGGCAGCTCACCACCACCTTCTCAAGGGCAATTAGGGATAGGCAATAAATGCTGGCCTAGCCAGCCACACCCACATCCTGTAAGTAGGTTTAAAAAAAACCATATGCTTCAGTTGTCCAATTGAACTGACCTGCCGCTCTGTCCATCCACCCTGATTACCCCACTCCCAGCACCTCAAGCTCTCACATCGAGGCTTTGGATAGTTGCAAGTGACCATGGTGTGTGTTATTTTCCTGGTAGTGTCCAACACCTTCCAAACTCCCCCTGTGATACATACCCTTCGCCCCGTCCCCACCCCCTAAACATTGACCCTCCTGGGGTGATTTTTTGGCCTTTCCACAGCTACCCTACAACCTGCCCCCGTCACCCTCTAGGTAAATGTCCACATCCCTTACCTACCCAATAAGCCCACCCTCTTGACAATAGACATGCCACCCTCCATCTTGCCGACTCCTAGAATCCAGTTTTGCTTTCGTGTCTCCTTCAACAACTGGCAGCGTCCTTTCACCCATCATTTGCAGGACCCTCACCCTATCACCCTACTGGCTCCCATTGCCCACTTTAACCCACACCATCCTTTCCTTTCAACAATTCCCTCAGTATGCCTCGCAGGACTCCACAGCTGACACCACAGACCCCTCCCTCTGAACCGCTTTCCCCTCTTCCCCCCTCCCCATGCCTGTTCACACCTTCCCTCCATCCCATGGCTGATCATACCTTCCCTCCTCCCATTCCCATTCACACATGCATACCCCACCATGTACGTTCATTCTTGCAAGCCTCCCCATGCCCGTTCATACCCCTCCCATGTCCATTCACACCTGCACACACCTCCATGCCTGTTCACACCTGCACACCACACCATGTCCGTCCACACCTGCAAAACCCTCCCAGTCCCCACCGACACTCTACCATGGCCCTACCCACCCTCCCGCTCCGTAAACCATCTCACACATTCCACAACCTCAGCAGCATCTCTATCTTTCCCCTACCTCCTCCAACCTCACCTAACCCCATGTAGGCCTCTGCACTCACCTCACCTCTTCATTCCTTTCCTCTCCATCTAATCTTCACCCTCCCAGTACAGACCATCGCTGCCCAACAGTACCACATGCTGCCAACCCGCAGCATGAAGATCCATGTGATTGGTGCTCCAGACCTCTCACTGCAGCATGTGGTGTTCCCGGCTATATGGTTGCTGGAAGCCTCCATCTTCCAATCTCCGCAAGCTGCCCCAGGCCATCTTCCAGGTAACTCCAGACATGTCCATGCCACATCGGTCCAGACCGGCTTGATAACCCGCTGGCAGCGAGGATAATTGAACAGGGGGGAACATACCGGCTGGGCCTTCATCTGTATCACATTAATAGGATGCAAAATGGTTTCACGCCAGCCTCTGGTAGGAATGGCAACCCGCCATGACAGGCAGGGGCGCACATTCCCATCATCATTTCATGCGGGCAGGAAACCAATTTTTCAGCTCCCTCCGCATTGTCCTCTCCTCCCACCATTACACCTGACACTGTTGGGACTGAAAAATTCCTGCCATGGCTTTGTGAAGGGGAAATTGTATTTGACTGATTTATTAGGCTTCTTTGAGGAAGTAACAAGCAATGTGGATAAAGGGGAAACTACAGATGTGGTATCCTTCAATTTCCAGAAGGCATTTGACAAGGTGCCACATCAAAGACTCCTGCAAAAAATGAAAGCTCATGGTGTAGGGGCATCATTTTAGCATGGATAGAGATTTGTTAGCTAGCAGGAAGCAGAGTATAGGGATAAATGGGTCATTCTCAGTTTGGCAAGATTAATGACTGGAGTATCACAGGGATCAGTGCTGGGGCTTCAGCTACTTACAATTTATATCAATGACTTGGATGAAAGGAGCAAATGTATAGCTGTTAAATTTGCTGATGACACAAAGATAGGTAGGAGGGTAAGTTATGAAGAGGACATAAGAGGTCTGCACAGGGATACAGATAGGTTAAGTGAATGGGCAAAAATTTGGCAGAAGGAGTATAATGTAGGAAAATATGAAATTATCCACTTTCACAGGGAAAATAGAAAAGCTGAATATTATTTAAATGGGAGAGACTGCAGAACTCTGCAGTACAGAGGGATCGGGGTGTCCTGATACACGCATCGCAAAAGGTTAGTAAGTAGGTATAGAAGTGATTAGGAAAGCAAATGGGAAATTGTTTATTGCATGGGGAATGGAATATAAAAGTAGGGAAGTTTGGCTACAGTTGCACAGGTGTGTTGAGACCACACCTAGAGTACCCAGAACAGTTTTGGTCTCCATATTTTAGACAGGACATAATTGCATTAGAAGCAGTGCAAGGAAGGTTCACTCGACTGATTCCTGGATGAATGGATGAGGAAAAGTTGGGCAGGTTAGGCCTGTATCCATTAAAGTTTAGAAAAATAAGAGATGATCTTATTGAAGCATATAAGATCCTGAGTTGACTTGACAGGATGAATGCTGAAAGGATGTTTCCCCTTATGGGCAAGATCAAAACTAGGGGACACAGTTTAAAAATAAGGGATCTTCCATTTAAGATGGAAATGAGGAGAATTTGTTTCTCTCAGAGGGTCATTAGTCTGTTGAATTCACTGCCTCAGAGAGCAGTGGAGACAGAGTTATTGAATATTTTTAAGGCTAAGTTAGATAGATCCTTAACTGACAAGGGAATCAAAAGCTATAGGGGGTAGACAGGACAGTAGGGACCACAATCAGATCAGTCATGATCTTATTAAATAGTGGAGCAGGCTGGAAGGGACAAAAGGCCTACTCCTGTTCCTAATTCATATGTTTGTATGTTGGTTTGTTCGTGTACTAGGTTATGACCAATCTAAATGGTTACAAACAGCTTCAAATCTCACCAAAATTATTATGTTAATAATATTGACATTTTCTGGATTATAATTTTGGGTAATTAATTACAATGCTAGGTGGAAATGCAGATGGACATTGGGAGAACACTAGTAGCGGGAGTGGAAAATTTTGTGTGGTGTGTGTGTGTGTGTGTGTGTGTGCGCACATGTGTGATATTTTAAAAGGTGCTGATAATTAAAGGAGGTGGCAAAATTGGCAACAAAAATTCTTACAGCCAATGAAATGTTGAAAGGACATGTGAACACACTGGAAGGCATTTCCAAGGTTAAAGGGAGAAGGAGACAGATAAATGACAGGGAAAGATGAAAACAAAGGAAACCTTAGTCTGTAGGTAAGTGACAGATTAGTCCATCAAGATGGAGGCACCCTCTGAAGATTTAAAACATCAATAAAAATAAGGATGGCCACAGCTGCTAGGCTATCACTGTGCATTGAAAACCCCTCTGCAGGATGGCTGGCAGCTGCAGCTGTAGCCCTCTGGTAGCCATTGGCTCTGATGGGGGTGGGGTTAAAGGAGGTCTCGCTGGCTCCCAAGCCTGCCACAGGGAATCTGCTTCCAGGCACCTGCCAGGTTTAGGCCTCAGCAAGGGGCCTGTTTGCTGCTGGAAAAATTCTGGTGGAGTCATCAGTCTGCCCCCAGATGGTGATTTACTTTCCATTAATTGGCTACCCACCACGCCGAACAGGTGGCTGGATCTGGTCTCATCCCATGTTAGGCAAGATTGCTCGGTGGTAGGTAATCTGACATGCACCTTTCTAAAACTTGACTCCAAATCTGCCTCCGCACAGTTGATAGGATTCCACCATTGTGTCTACTAGACACCTGAATAGCCAGTTTGCTGATGAAGATGTAGTTCTTCATCTCACACTCATTTCAACTGTTTCATATAACATGATTCTATCGCTGAGCTGTGTAGATATTAATAATTCGGTTGTTGTTTGATGAACCTCTGCAAGGAATCCAATATCCTTACCAATAACAAACATTCACAGCCTCACACTATATACATCAACAGATGAGTAAAAGAAAGAATGTTTTTCATCTCCTTTTCAGCCCTAATGGTGTAACCTGTCCTCAGGCAAAGAAAGCATGATTTATATTCTAAAGCCTGTTATTCAAAAATTATACTGCAGTTTTCTTACATTAGTTTTAATCAATAGAAGATTCAATGACAGCAGGGAGAGTTTGTGAGTGTTGGTAAAATCTTGGGCTCCCAATTTCTATTATGAATAAATAATTTATTTTTCCTAAAACACTGAACTTAAATAATCAGGAAATCTTCACAAGCTAAATAACAGCCCAAGGAACTCTGACCCCAGGTTCAAAATTAGATAGAAAACCAACTTATGTCCAGTTTTCTACCAAACCAATTTAATGAATTACTCGGAGGTAGATTCAATCTAATTAGAGGATTGGCTGGTTATTTACCAGGGTCTCAGCACTTGATTGGGATTTCAGGAACAAACTACATTTATATAGTGATTTTAATGTAGCAAACTGGCCCAAGGCACTCCACAAGAATGTTATCACACATAATTTGATATCAAATCAATGAGGGAGTCATTAGGGCAGCTTTGTCTAAGAGGTAGGTTTTAAGGAGTACCTTGAAAGAGAAGAGAGAGGCTTAGGGAGAGAATTCTATTCTTAGGGCCCAGACAGTTGAAGGCATAACTGCCAATGGTTGGCTAAGGTAGTGGGGGATTCACAAGAGACTAGAGGTGGAGGAGAACAGATTTTCCAGAGGATTGGAGGGTTGAAGGAAGTTACAGAGATAGCAAGTGATAAGAACATGAAAGGATTTGAACTGAGGGTGCAAGTTTTAAAATTGAAATATTGGTGGATTTCTCTCTCTCCACTTCCACCAGGACTGCCATTGTTCACTGGTTCCCTGTTGCCTACTGCAATTACCACTACTTCCTGGGATTGTCAATTGGAGGTGGCGATAGGCCTCAGGAAGTGATATTGAATACGTAGATGGAAGGAGAGGGCTTTTTAGCAGTCTTCATTGGCTGGTGAAATGTTTATAAAGTACGACAGTTTAAATAGCCATGAACCTCAATCCTGTAGCATAAGGTAAGTTTCTAATTCACTTCATTCTCCAACCACCAAAATCCACCCAGTGTTAAAATCAGGACTGAGGTTCAAATTGTTGTAATTAAAGATAGCTGCAGGGAATAAAGCATAAACTAACTACAGCAGTAGCATCAACAGCTATAGTCATTTCTCATGTATAACTTTAAAGCTGATAACGATTGCTGCATTGTAAATGGTAGATTCTACCACACTTGTATATTTTTTGTAATTCTTTTTGTGCAACTGATTTACTCCAGAACCAACACCTGCAGGCCTCCTGTGCCCAGTTGTGATACTGATCATTTGATACAGGCAAAACCTCATTTTTGCTGCACTCCAATCATGCCAAATTAATGACATCGGCCAGATATTCGTGGGCGAGGCAGGGAGGTTGCGTTGGGAAACTTCCCAACATGGCAGTCTCATATCCTTTAAAAGGGGCCCTGTTTAATGTATTTTTGCTCTGGGGAGGCAGGGTTGGGATGGAGTTGAGCCCGATGCCTCCAGAGACAAATCCGAGGTAGCAATGGAAGTGGGCGGTTGGTGAAGCCAGGAGGCCAAAACACCCGCCTCCATTTACTGTGATATCAGCTCAATTGTAGTGATAAATGTCAGGCCCTCATATCCTCACCCCCTCATCAATCCCACATGCCCCCTCCATGACCCCATACATCCCCATGCTCCTCACACCTTCATGCCCCATTTATGCACTGTCCTACCCCATGACCCCTCATACCAATATATCCGCCCCTTACTCCCCATGCATGCTCCAGAGTCACTCACCCAGTATCCACAGCATGTCTTTTAAATGGACACTAAAAAAAATTCTAACAGTCTGACAGAGCTGTCATTCAAACACGCTTTATCCTGAATAAAAACCTCTCATTAAAAAAACCCATTCAAAAATATAAATTCCGTCAAGCAGTCAATCTGTGGTAAAAACAAACAAACATCTATTCAGAATCCACATCAAAGACAGATAGTTCTTTTGTAACCTCTTAAACTATCAATCAAACTATCAAACTAGCAATAAAACTATCAAACTGTGAACACAGCCCCTTGTGTACAATAGTGGTTCTGTTGCATCTAAAACTCAACTAACCATACATAATAGGCTAATTTGTCATAACAAACCATTATAGTTGACAAACAATGATGTCTAATAAAATTGTAAAAACAGATTACCATGTTATTTCCTAAGCTACATCAGATGGCCTGTCAATCAATGCACTTCAGGAGCAGGTATCTTTTTTTTCCAAAAGGGAAAGCTGTAGAGGTTTTTTTTTAATTTAAAGGGTTGTAAACATTTAAATCACTTCAGATCATGAAATTTAGAGATCCCAAGCACCATTTGTTTTTATTTTGACTGCATAATAGCACTTTTCCAAATGAGAAAAGTACTCTAATGCATCTCAACACTTAAATGATGCTGATCAATTTACCTTTGCAGGACAAACTCCTACAATCAATTATGGTAGTAAAAGCACTTACAATACAAAAAAACCTTATAATATAGCATCTAATTACTGAAACTGAAAGAACAGATTTTTACTTGTATTTCAATGTTTGCCAATGAAAGAATTTCAGGAGCAGGTGACTGTTTTTTTTGTTTTGTCCCTTGTGACTGGGGTTCCCCTGTGGTTAACAACTCCTCTGAAGCACTGTGAACTACATATTCTTTCAGAAGGATTCTGACCCTACAAAGATTGTGGGGCTGGGGCTTGGGTGCCCACGTTCAATGAGTGTGTATTATATTGCACTCATAGGGTTAGGCACAAGGGTTTTGTAAATTAGAGCCAAAATGGAAGGACCAAGTATAATAGTGTTTTTTCAGGACAACTGGTACAAAACCAATAGCTGAGTTAAGTCTGTGGTTTAACTTTAAATTTGTATTGATTGCCAAGTTCTGAAGTAAGAACAGCAGAACAAATCAATGTACATTTTGGCTGAACAAAATTAGCAGGATATTTTGTGACCTGGATGGAACTTTGAAAGTGACATTTTTGGAAAGTGTTATTTTCTTAAATGTGTTGAATGTATTAATGGTTTTTATCTTGGATATAATTTGTAATTGTTGTAAAACTTGAGCAGGTGTTTAATTCATACCAATATCACACAGACCTTATATACATCGCAATATAGAGACAAGAGGAGAGAATGGGAGTGAATTCCTTCACTGTTAGCAGAATTCTTAACAAGAAGGAATGATGCAGGAGTTCTTTTTTTGCGAGGACCTTGTGTGGCTTTACAACACTCTGAGGAGTAGGTATCACATTCTCTATGGTAATACTATTCATGCTATTATCATGGAGGAAGAGGATGAGCAACAGATGTCAGACACCATTGAAGGACGCTTTAGCCCATATAGTGTTTCCTCCCTTCAAAGATTATACAGGTGACACAGATCATATGAAGAATTTACTGAGGAGCTCTTTGTACAGAGTATGCACTTCATGAAAGAGGCAATGGACATCCCTGTAACCTGTTGTATGAAGATCCATAGCCACATTCATCTCCCTCTCTCTCGGTCTATAAGAGTGGACATTGCCCTTAGCATCTGTGGCACAGGGTAATTTCAGACACAAATGGGGGATTTCTGCAACATTAGCTATGGAGCAGATCAAACATTTATAGGTCACTGACGCTCTTTACAGTAGAGTAGGCCAATATATAACATTTGGAATCACAACAAAGCAACAGAGTGAAAAAGCCACATTGATTCATGGGTTTGTTGGTTTTGCCAAGGTGTAACTGACGTATGTCGATTGCATTGAGGGTGCCCACAGAATACCAAACTACCTCAGCATAAAAGGATTACACTTCCCCATTGTGCAGATAATTTGTGATATCAATTAGAGTATTCTTCATGCCAATGCAATATATACAGGATGTAACCACTTGTTTTCATTCTTTGCTGTTTGGGGCTGGATTTTCATGGTCCCGATATGGACCAAACGGAGGCAGGGCTGGAAAAAAGGGCCATCGAGCTGTGCATCCTGAAGTCCGTCTCCATTTCTGCCCTCAGCCATTTTCATGAGGAGGGGAGAGGAAGCAGTCCCTGGAATCTAGCCATCCCCATGAAGGATTCTATTTCCAGCATTGTGGGCTTATTGAGGCCCCATCTCTGATAGGTTTCGATGTTGTTGGGTTTTACACCAGCTATGTGGTGGTGTGAACTATGGATTGGAGCTGGGAAGAATTTAAAAGTGCTTTTGCCTTCATTTTTCATTTCATCATGTAATGCTGTCGCATGATTTGTATCTGAGGTGAGGTGAGTTCTGACAGTCCTGTGACTGGAAGATGCAACCACCCAGTAAACAATGTGTGTGCTAGATTATTACTTCTGCCAACTGGCAAGCTGTCAAATAAAAGATCAACATTGTGATTGTGAAAAAATATTCCACTGAGTTAAATAAGGTAGATTAATGGATAAAAAGGTAGAGTACATTTCACATTATTGAAAAGGTAACCTAGTATGATCACAGTGTGTAAATGTATTATCTTTTTGCATTACTTTTATGCTTTCACCTCAGACATTTGCTGAGATAGCAGTTCTGAGGTCAGTTTGTTTACTTGGGGAGTTTTATGGGCTCTTGGCTGCAATTCAATTGCCTAATTGTTTTACAAATGCTTGACTTTGTTTACACAGCTGGGTTTAAGAGTTTGTTTACTCAGGAAATATTATAAGCTATTCAATGTCTTCCATCTGTTATAATAGGGCTTGTGAGTTTTGTTCATCAAGTGAATAATGGCTCAGGGGGTTGGGGGTGAGTGTGTGAGGGGGATCAGGGGTTAAGGAGAGGGAGGGCTTAAATTGATCAGAAGGTTTAAATTTCTATAAATTGTGAGGTTTCCCAATATAGCTTAACCCTCTCCGCTGATTCCATTGGAAGAACCAGGCCGATGTTTTTTTTTGGAGTGGAGACAGGCCCTTTAACCTGTCTACTTTAGCATCATCCCACTTCCATCCCCGCTCCAGGTTTACTACTGGCGGCGGCAGGCCTGTCTCCAGGCCAATTAAGGTGATGACTGCTGGGAAATCCTGTTTCCTGGTGACGGAGGTGGGATGGTGATGGTGGGATGAGTTCCGTCTCGATTCCAGCCTGAAAATACAGCCCTTGGTCTCCCTGACCTTTAGAATCAGATCCATAAACAGCTTCTGGGCCACAAGTATCTGCAACCAATAACCCCAATCAGAATGTCTCAAAAAGTTGCAGTGGAAAGCCACAATGAAGCAAATGCAACTCTCAGGCTGGTAATCAAGAGAGTACCAGGAGTGCTGAAAGCACATTTTTGCTGTCTGGACAGGTCTGGAAGGCATCTGCAGTATGCTTCCGTTAAGATGTCCAGTATAGGAACAGCCTGCTGAATCCTTCACAACTTTATCACTAAGGGAAAACTACACTTTGATGTGGCTGATAACAAAGCTCAGTTCCTACATGGCAGCGCAGGCATTCAGTCAGTAACTTGGCACAAGCAAGATGTTACCGATCTTACCATCTTCCACAGCAAGAACTGAATGAGGAGGCCAGATTCAAACATTTTTTTCATAACAAGTTTCAGATTCCTCTCTGGGGGATTTCAAACTACAATGCCATCTTGAACCCCCACCCACCCCACTTGCACCAGACATTCCAACCACCAATCCTGCTCTTGCCGACTGAAAGGCCAGGTGTGTGGGAATTCTGATGCTGAATTTTCCGACATGTTCGGCGTAAGTGCTGTACTGAGTACTGAACTGGTAACAAAAATGTAATATGAAGAAATGGAGTGCAAATCAATGCTGTCATTTCAGGAATTGCGGAACCCTTTGGGGGAAAAAAAAACTCGCACTGGGAAATTATGAACACAATTTTCTCTGCCATCATACTTCACCTGAAGAGGTTATAATAGCAGAGTGAGAACAGTTGCGAGGAAATTCCAAGGACCTAAATCAGACGAGAAAGAAATTTTGCCAATTCACCATTTCCAAACATTCTGCAGTCTCCTGTTTAGCTTTCATGGAGCCAACACATTTTGTACTGGTCAATGTATTTAAATGTACAACAACAACAAAAATTGCTGGAAAAACTCAGCAGGTCTGGCAGCATCCATATGAAATGTCATACGGACTCGAAACGTTAACTCTGTCTTTCTCTCCAGAGATGCGGTCAGACCTGCTGAGTTTTTCCAGCTATTTTTGTTTTTGTTTCAGGTTTCCAGCACCCACAGTATTTTGCTTTTATCTTAGTATTTAAATGTATATGTTGGATTCTGTGGGAACAAGCTGTAGTTTAACTGAGCCGTTAAGAAAAATTTCAAGCACTAGATTTAAACTTTAGCCCTCCCATCTTGAAAAAGCACTCACCAGTCCAGTCATCAGCTGTACTCTGGGACAGTTGAAACCCAATTGATCGCCAGTCCCCCTGGCAGGTTGGAGGCTGTTTGATCCCTAGTTAGCGGGTGGTTGACCTCAGCTGGTTGAAACCCGGCTGATCCCAGCTAGCGGGCGCTCGTCCTCCATCGAGTTGAAAAGCTGTTGGCGTTAACTGCCGGTTTATCGGCTGAGATTGTTTGGAGGCAGTCATTCCAGTTTGGGCCCCGGGGTTGAACCTTATGAGCTGTGATATTATTGTTAGTGACTCCATGATGACGTTGTGTGCTTTGCCACCTTATTGCTGTGTATGAATGTGAAAATCCAGTGAAGACACTGGCTGAGCTAGATTTCAAGCTTTTTGGGGAAAAAATTGAATTAAGTCAACATAGCTGCTGAAGTGTATGAATTCCTAATCTCCCAGAAGACCCACCCCAAATGATCAAGCAGGCCTTATGTGCACAAGAATGATGTGCAGAATTGTAACTAAATGGTTGATCAAGAAACTGTAGAGACAGTAGCTGATTTCAAACTTTTATTGTAAAATCAGAAATTAAATAATGTAAAACTCAACTGATAGAAACGTCATTTACAAAACCAAACACAACTAAAATAAACATGTTACATAATACCCGTAGAATGCAGCTTCTTGTTCAGATTCTGATTTTTTTCTGAAATGTGGCCTCGTTTCCTTCGCTAAATCCTCCACACTTGGGCCCTGAGTATAGAAGTGGAGTATGAAGCATGCTGGTGGACAGAGGAACAAGGATTATAACCAAGGAAAGCCTTTATTACAGCAGGAGGGTCATTTAGGTAAGTGGGAACAACAGTAGATCAAAGACACAAAACAAAGATGACAACTCTTGACAGTCAGATGCACATTTGAGTGGTTACTTGTACTGCGTTCGGCTTTATCAAAGTGCCGACTTTGCAGTACCCTACTGCTCACGAGCCACAGGCATATTCTGTTGCAGACTACTACCTCCTGGAGCATCTCAGTGCCCCATGTGCTAGCAGCCAGGGACTTTTCAATTTTGTCCGCTGGCTGTGGATTGAGTCCCACAGCTGCCCCCCAATCTCAACTTGACCCAGCAATTAACTCTGTTAGTGAAATAACAGCAGAGTTATTACGCATCTAAAATAAAATCTAGGTAAAAATCACGTATTCCATTAAGGCTCACATTGCTGTCAGTGCTCTTGTATTATGCACACAGTTAAGTCCCAGGTGATGAGAATCATTTACGATTAATTACCTTGCCTTCACTTGGGTTGGAGAGGTCTGCAGCTGTGTTTCCAGGTACCACAAGCATTTGGCGGTGGCCTGACCTTGCTGTTACTGCGCACCTGGGTGCTGCCTTTCGAACTTTAATGCTGGAAAATTATTTGTGCCATTCTCCCACCCAATGCTGTTTTGAGAGAAGAGGAAGGAATATACAGATAGATAAGTTACCTGACTCTGCTAGTGCTTTTTCCAGCTTTATGGTTTGCTTATCGATTACCTCCCCCCTGTGGTGTGTGACTGTCTCTCCTCCTCCATCATCTGCTGCAGGGCTGTCCTCCCTTTCCTCAGTTATGCCACTTTCTGTCCCGACTTTGCAATCTTCCCTTACATGTTTTCACAGCACCAGGGAGTCAAGAGCAACAGTAGAGATGCCGAACGCCCATGCGGGACTTTATGAATCTAGCCATGCAGGCTGAGTCCCACAGCTACAGGTGTTCTAAGAACAAAGAAAAATGTAGACCAAATCCAGTAACCAAAAACACTCTTGAATAGCGCACTAATGCGGCACTGTCTCAAAATTTCAAACTCTCAATACTTCCTCTCACTATATTTCTCTACAAATTTATGTGAAGTAAATAAAAATGGGTTTCCTAACTGCCCAGCAATATACACCTTCAGAACTTTACAGATTATTGAATGCTGAAATCTCTCCCAGAGCAGACAAACATATGGATGGTTTCTTGCAGGCTGCAGATTCAAACTACCAAACCCTGCTGAATGTTATTTGCAATGGCCAAACATAGTTCAGTTTTGCTGAGCTCTGGCCAATCAGCATGACGCAGGGACGGGACCTCCAGTTTCGAGATTTGGGGGCGGGGTCAGAAACAAGCGCTAAAATCTCAGTGAAGCAATGAGGTTCCTTTGATTGGAAATAAGGTGGAGGCCTTCGTGCTCAGCACCATATTACATCAGGGAGCACAATTATCCCTCAACACCTCATCCTCTTCCCACGGCACCTTAACATGCAATCGCAGAAGGTGCAACACCTGCCCCTTTACCTCCTTCCTCTTCACCGTCCAAGGGCCCAAACACTCCTGTCAGGTGAAACAACGCTTCACTTGTACCTCCTTCAATTGGTCTTCTGCATTGGCTGCTCCCAATGTGGTTTCCTCTACATTGGGGAGACCAAACACAGACTGGGTGACTGCTTTGTGGAACACCTTCGGTCTGTCCACAAACATGACCCAGACCTTCCTGTCACTTGCCATTTCAACACACCACACTGCTCTCATGCCCACTTGTCCGTCCTTGGCCTGCTGCAATGTTCCAGTGAAGCTCAGCGCAAACTGGAGGAACAGCACCTCATCTTCCTATTAGGCACTTTACAGCCTTCCTGACTTAACATTGTGTTAAACAACTTCAGACCATGAATTCTCCCCTCTACCTTCATCACTTTTTAATCCCTTACATTTATTTTTATTTTTTATTTAATTATTTTTATTTGTATTCATTTATCATTGTTTTATCTCCTTTTCTAGCCTTTCTCCCCAACCACCACCCCTCCCCGCAACCCCCCAAAAGGACCATCTGTCACTTGTTCCATGTTGTCCGTAGATTAGCATCTTGGATTTCTGGCTTTGTGTGCAAATGAATAATAAGCAGATGACACTCTGAATACTAGATGCAACAATCAGCTGATTTAGCAACATGTAGTTTGAGGGAAACTAAGTCAATTGGAGCAGACTAAGTCAATTGGAGTGTCAAACTCAGGTGACAATAACACCTTCCTATAAATAGAACCAATGTTGGATTGTGTCCAAATAATATTCTTAATTTACTTGGAGAGTTTGAGAATAAAAACTGTACTGAAGTTCATTACGTTTAGCTTATTTGGGTATATAATTTGTCTTATAACTTTTTAATTACAATGTGTTGAAACAATGGTCAAGATTTCCTGGCTCTGCCCATGGCGGGCGCAGGAAGAAAAATATTGTGAGATCGGAAAAATCAGCTTACCGCCATTGTAAAAACAGTCTGGGATCGTCTGCTCCAGTGTTTCCCACCGTGGCATGTCAGGTACGTCATTTGCATCTTGTTATAAGGGCTGCTCACCGGAATCATTCCCCCACACTGGAAGAGAACACATCAGCATCCAATTCCACCAACATGTTCTACAGCGGTATGTAAGTGACATGCACCTGGCAACCTGCGCCTCGCTCGTGACTTTAAGGCTCTTTTGCCTACCTTGCATTGTGCAGCGCTTGCGGGAATCAGCGCCAGGCTTCACAGGCAGCACCATATCGCTTCCGGGGGGTGTCAGAGGAAAGTCTGTACCTACCAGACCAGAGGTAAGGCGGGGGTGGCTTTTAATATGCTGCAGGGTAAGGCCTCCACTGGGGAATGGGGAAAATTGGCCTGAGGCAAGGGAAGGGGCTGCAGGGCAAGGGTTCCACTGAGGGGTAAGAATGAGGAAGGCTGCACTCAGACACACGACTGGGGGGTGCGGTGGGGAAGCATCCTCAGGGCCAGGATGGGGAGGAAGTCGGTTACAGATGACATAAGTGACTTCGGGCCAGAATGGGAGGATTGCTGAGTGGAGAAAGTTTATTGTAACATTGCACACATTGGTCAGTGGGTTTCTGGCACCATCCTCGGCTGCATATGGTATACTCTGTCATGGGAGGCATCTGCAGCCTTTAGATGGGGAAACAGTATTGTGGGGGCATTCAAGGGTGGCGAAAGGTGAGGGGGGTGCGGTATATGTCAGACTGTGCAAATGTCCTCAAGTTGGAAGGGGCGAGGTCCACACAGGGCATAGGAACATCGATCTTACCATGTTTCAGGGGAAACAAAGGCATATCCACCGCAATCACAATAGGATCAAGGAATACAGGGGGAGGAGTGAGAGGTTCGTGAAGAGAGGGAAACCTGAACATTAAGCCCCTGCAAGACGATGAGAGGGATTTCGACACTCACACAGGGAGGGTCCAAGCTGAACTGGTAGTGAGACCTCAGCACCACCATCTTCCCACTTGCAGCGATGGTGCAGTACAAAATTAAAATGAGGAGATATCCTGCTGGTAAGATCTCTAAGGGCCAATTGGAGGGCAAGTGCAAGTACTGGGGAGGGCTGGTTAAAGGGCTACCCAACTGAACTGTGCATTCCCAAATGAGGAGAGGTGCACAGCTGAAACATTTTAGGAGTCTTTCAATGACAGTGCAAAGAATCAGCAAAGTGAAGCTTTGATGTGCTTTCATGCAAGACTAATCCTGCAAAGTGGCACTAATTGATCTCCTTCTATTAACTGCTTGTTCTCATCATGGAGATTTTCCAGACAGTAATGCACTCCAGAGCAATTGGGCAAATGCAGATGTGTGTTACAATCGTGGTGCTGGCAGCTTCACAGAAGAGAAGCTTCAGGCCGCCCAAAATAATCTTTGTTTGTGACAAAACATTTTCCCTCATGTGTTTTCCAAAGAGTGTGATAGTAGAGTGCAGTGAATGAGGATCCAACTAGCTGGGCTGAAAGCAGCACATCCAAGTGCCTGCCAAAGCAATCTCATAGCTGTCGGTCATGTAAAGGGGGTTTAGGGAGAGGGAGGTGTATCTTGAGATGAACCCTGCGCTGGCCTGGATTTTTGGAGCGAATAGTTTCTGACACTGGAACAAAGCCCTTGAACACACACTCACTGATGAGTCATTGACAGAACTAGGCCCTTTGCAGGCTGATGCTGACTCAAGTCTGTTTCTCATTGATGCTGCAGAGAAGAGACCATAAGACCATAACAGACAATAAGACATAGGAGCAGAAATTAGGCTATTTGGCCCATCGAGTCTGCTCTGCCATTCACTCATGGCTGATAAGTTTTTCAACTCCATTCTCCCGCCTTCTCCCCGTAACCTTTGATCCCCTTACCAATCAAGAACCTATCTATCTTGGTCTTAAATACACTCAATGACCTGGCCTCCACAGCCTTCTGTGGCAATGAATTCCATAGATTCACCACTCTCTGGCTAAAGAAGTTTCTCCTCATCTCTGTTCTAAAAGGTCTTCCCTTTACTCTGAGGCTGTGCCCTTGGGTCCTAGTCTCTCCTACTAATGGAAACATCTTCCCCACATCCACTCTATCCAGGCCTTTCAGTATTCTGTAAGTTTCAATCAGATCCCCCACTCATCCTTCTAAGCTCCATCGAGTATAGACCCAGAGTCCTCAAATGTTCCTCATATGTTAAGCCTTTCATTCCTGGGATCATTCTCGTGAACTTCCTCTGGACCCTCTCCAGGGCCAGCACATCCTTCCTGAGATACGGGGCCCAAAATTGCTCACAATATTCTAAATGTGGTCTGACCAGAGCCTTATAAAGCCTCAGCAGCACATCCCTGCTTTTATATTCTAGTCCTCTTGAAATAAATGCCAGCATTGCATTTGCCTTCCTAACTACCGACTCAACCTGCAAGTTAACCTTAAGAGAATCTTGGACTAGGACTCCCAAGTCCCTTTGCACTCTAGATTTCTGAATTCTCCGCCCATTTAGAAAATAGTCTATGCCTCTATTCTTCCTACCAAAGTGCATGACCTCACACTTCCCCACGTTGTATTCCATCTGCCACTTCTTTGCCCATTCTCGTAACCTGTCTAAATCCTTCTGCAGCCTCTCTGCCTCCTCAATACTACCTGTCCCTCCACCTATCTTTGTATCATCTGCAAACTTAGCCAGAATTCCCTCAGTTCCTTCATCTAGATCATTAATGTATAAAGTGAAAAGTTGTGGTCCCAACACTGACCCCTGCGGAACTCCACTAGTCACCAGACGCCATCCTGAGAAGGACACCCTTATCCCCACTCGCTGCCTCCTGCCAGACAGCCAATCTTCTATCCATGCTAGTACCTTGCCTCTAACATCATGGGCTCTTATCTTACTGAGCAGCCTCATGTGTGGCACCTTGTCAAAGGCCTTCTGGAAGTCCAAGTAGATAACATCCATTGGCTCTCCTTTGTCTAACCTGCTCATTACCTCCTCAAAGAATTCTAATAGATTTGTCAGGCATGACCTCCCCTTGATGAAACCATGCTGACTTTGCCCTATTTTACCATGCACTTCCAAGTATTCTGAAATCTCATCCTTAATAATGGACTCTAAAATCTTACCAACGACCGAGGTCAGGCTAATTGGCCTCTAATTTCCCGTCTTTTGCCTCACTCCCTTCTTAAACAGGGGGGTTACATTAGCAATTTTCCAGTCCTCTGGGACCCTCCCTGACTCCAGTGATTCCTAAAAGATCACCACTAATGCCTCCACTATCTCTTCAGCTATCTCCTTCAGAACTCTGGGGTGTAATCCATCTGGTCCCGGTGATTTATCCACCTTCAGACCTTTCAGTTTTTCTAGCACCTTCTCCTTGGTAATGGCCACCATACTCACCTCTGCCCCCCGACTCTCTTGAACTTTGGGGATGTTACTCGTGTCTTCCACCGTGAAGACTGACGCAAAGTACCTATTCAGTTCCTCCTCCATTTCTTTGTTGCCCACAACTACTTCTCCAGAGTCATTTTCCAGTGGCCCAATGTCCACTTTTGCCTCTCTCTTACCCTTTATATATCTAAAAAAAACTCTTGCAATCTTCTTTTATATTACTGGCTAGTTTACCCTCATATTTAATCTTCTTCCTCCTTATTTCTTTTTTAGTTGTCCTCTGTTGGTCTTTGTAGGCTTCCCAATCCCCTGGCTTCCCACTGCTCTTCGCCACATTGTATGCTTTCTCTTTAACTTTTATGCTGTCCCAGACTTCCCTTGTCAGCCATGGTTGCCTCGTCCTCCCTTTAGTATGCTTCTTCTTCCTAGGGATGAACTTTTGCGCTGTGTCTCCCAAATTACTCCCAGAAACTCATGCCATTGCTGTTCCATTGTCTTTCCTGCTAGGCTCATCTCCCATTCAATTCTGGCCAGCTCCTCCCTCATGCCTCTGTAGTTGCCTTTATTCAACTGTAATACTGTTACATCTGATTCCAGCTTTTTCCTCTCAAATTGCAGGGTAAATTCTATCATATTATGGTCACTTCCTCCTAAGGGTTCCTTCACCTTAAGCCCCCTTATCAAATCTGCCTCATTACACATCACTAAATCTAGAATTGCCTGTTCCCTAGTGGGCTCCAACACAAGCTGCTCCAAAAAGACATCTCATAGACATTCCACAAATTCCTTTTCTTGGGATCCACTACCAACCTAATTTTTCCAGTCTATCTGCATACTGAAATCCCCCATGATCACTGTAACCTTGTCTTTCTTACACGCCTTTTCTATCTCCTGACGTATCTTGTGCCCCACATCCTGACTACTGTTCGGAGGCCTGTACATAACTCCCGTTATGGTTTTTTGACCTTTGTGGTTCCTCAACTCTACCCTAATACGTAACTCCCATTCTGGTTTTTTTACCTTTGCGGTTCCTCAACTCTACATCAGCTGACCCTACGTCGTTTCTTGCTATCGATTTAATTTCATTTCTTACTAACAAAGCAACCCCACCCCCTCTGCCAACCTGCCTATCTTTTCAATAGGATGTATATCCTTAGATATTTAGCTCCCAGTCCTGATCCCCTTGCAGCCTTGTTTCCGTGATGCCCACCACATCATACCTGCCAATTTCAATCTGCGCCACAAGCTCATTTACCTTATTTTGTATACTGCGTGCATTCAGATACAACACCTTCAGTCCTGTATTTCCCGTCCCCCTTCTCATTGTCGTCCATTTATCTGATGTGCTTGAAGTTAGATTCCTAGCACTTTGCAAACACTTTGTCCTATTTTGTGTCCTGGAGACTTTAATAGCCTCTCCCGGGCTCTACTTTCTTTTCAGTTTTTTCATAATTTTCCATGAAGTTGAATCCACCCCCCACCCCCCACACACACGCTAACCTGCTGCTTTGTTTCCCATTAGTCATACATCTTGGAGTTTTACCCTTCCCTTCCCCCCAACTTTCTAGTTTAAAGTCCTGTTGACCCCCCTATTTACCCTTTTCGCTAGAACATTGGTCACAGATCGGTTCAGGTGGAGACCGTCCCAACGGCACAGATTCCTCCTGTTCCAATACTAATGCCAGTGCCCCACGAAATGGAACCCCTCTTTCCCTCACCATTCCTTTAGCCACGTGTTTACTTCCCTTATTCTCACGGCCCTATGCCAATTTGCACGTGGCTCGGGTAGTAATCCGCAGATTATAACTCTTGAGGACCTGTTCTTTAATTTAGTTCCTAGTTCCTGATAATCCCCAAATAGGTCCTCTTTCCTAGTCTTACCTATGTTATTTATCCCGACATGGACCACAACAACTGGATCCTCCCCCTTCATCAGGAAGATGGAGTCTGGATTGCTGCCTGCATACTCGCATACAGGCAGGAGAGGAGGAGAAGATTGTGACAAAGGCACCAGGCTCACCAAAGGGAGGAGCAAAACCCTCAAGACTAAGGGGCAGCAGGGTCTCTCCAGACACAGAGGATGAGGCTCACAGAGACGTTGTGTGTAGGTGCCTTGTAAAACTGAGCGTATATAGAACTCGCATGTCTTTTCTGCAGATGAACAAGAGACAGTGCCACTGATGCCTCTGCATGCCCAGGGATCTGGTGACTCACATTTGCCACATTCCCCAGGAATTGGTGCCAAGGAACTGGGAGGACATCCATTGCCACTGGCTCTGAAAGTGACCGCCGCACTGAGCTTCGCCATGAGTGACTCCTTCCAGGGCTCCACTGGGGACCACTGTGGGATCTCTCACATGCACAAATGCATCCCTGAGGTGACAGAGGCCCTTTTTGCCAAGGCCCACAACTGCATCAACTTTGACAGAGATCAAGCAGGCCAGCACACCAGCCAGAATTTTACACTGGTTGTGTGGGCACGCGCCCAACCCAACAGCATGTGAAATTGCAGGAGAAGACATTGGGTGTGTCTCCCAATATCATTGCGCACTTGCGCAATGTTGCGCTCAATGGGGGCGCGTGGCAGTTGGAAGTGCGCCAGCTGACAATTAAACGGGAATTGAGCCCATTAAGGAAGCAATTGAAATTGATTGTATGTGGCCCGTCCACTTTTATGGTTGGCAGATGGACCAATCCGCCAGGCGGCCTTTTCAGTTGCTGAAACCTCGATCTGGGGGGATGAAATGTCCGGATGAAATATAATAAAAAAGGATATCTGGGGACTGATGTTTTTTGAGTTCTGTCAGGTGCTTGAATGTGCTGCATAGGCACTGTTTGGTGAATTTTTTTCTTGCTATTTAACTTGTCCAGGTCTGCAGCTCCCTGAGGCAGCTCTGCAGCAACTCTCTGCCTTCAGGGAGCTCACTGGAAGTGCCCACCTGCACCCTCACTTTTGTTGGTGCCCGTCCTCTTCCCACCCCCCTCCAGCAGTGCTGAGGCTTTCTCAGCATGTGTTTCTCATTGGCTGGCCATTAATTGCCCAGCCAGGGTGAAATTGTGTTTGGGGCCAATTTCGGGCAGAAGCTCATTTTGCATCCGCTTCTGGGCCCACCAATCGTGCGCACCTGACTAACTTAAGATTCAGGTCCAGATCTTTTCAGCGATTTCCAGATTGCCATAGGCACAGGGTGCCATCGGCTGCACTCATATAAACAAGAAAGGCTCCCGCTTGATCATCTAGCTGGCCTGCGACCATAAGAAACTTACCATGCAGGTTTATGTCAAATACCCAGGAAGTGTCCATGACCCATACAGCTTGAGTAGATCGCAGATCCCAGACATCTTCAAGGGACCACACAGGATCCAGTGCTGGCTCCTTGGTGAAAAGGGGTACCCACAAAGGACATGGCTGATGACACCCATGTGTGGCGGTCACAGAATTCTGCAGAGAGAAGGCACAACGCTATCCGAGCACTGCTGGAGCAGACCATAGGTGTCTTAAAGATGCCATTCCAATGCCTGGACAGATCTGGCGGAGCACTCCACTACAGTCCTCAGAGGGTCTCATGGATCATTGTGGCTGGCTGAGTGCTGCACAACCTGGGACTGCAAAGTGGGGAGGACTTGCCAGATGTCGACATGGAGGAACTGCACATCTCCCGCAATGAGGAGGACATCGAAGGGAATGAAGGAGTTGAGTTCGAGGAAGCTGAGGCTCCAAGGGAAGGGGCCAGGGCACAGGTCAGACGAGGTGTGTGCTTGAGGCCCTGATAGCCACCAGATTCCACTAGAGGATGATAAGTTGTAGTGAGTACCCTCTTGGACATGAGCCCTCCATCATGGCCAGGCTAGGAATCGTGCGAAGAGTAACCTATCTCCTGACTCCCCAAAGCCTGTCCACCATCTGGAACTCCCTCCCTAACAGCACTGTGGGTGTACCCACACCACATGGATTGCAGCGGTTCAAGAAAGCAGCTCACCACCTCAGGGGCAACTAGGGATGGGCAATAAATGCTGGGGCTCAGCCAGCGAAGCCCACATCCTGTGAATGAATGAAAAAAAAGTATGAGCACAAGCGTTGCAATTCCTCTCATTTCGCCCATGCACCTCGATATGAAAATGAATAGTTACACATCAGGCTCACATTGTCCTGATTTTTTGAAGGATGATGAAGCCTTGGGAGCCTGTGTCCTTGCTGAGGTGAGGTGCTAACTGGAGAACTGAGTCCCAGCATCAGACGCAGAAAGTGCTGCCTCTTCAAGCACTTCTCCAGCATCCCAGTTGCGGCAGCAGCCTACAGGAGCCAGAAGCTGTTCCACTATCCTCAATGAGCTCGTAGCTGTCTGCTTTCAATCTGACAAAGCTCCTCAAGGAAATCCATCCCCAGCAACGGGACAACGCATTCTGTGTCAGCTGGGTGGTGAAACTGATAGGTGACACTTGGGCCAAGGCAGCAGAGGACGTTCCACAGTTGTGCATCTGTTCTCAGATGACTTAATCCCCTGTGTCACCTTCTTCTCTATCACATTCACATCCAGCACTCTCAGTTAGGGATGCTGGCCTGCTTTTATTCTCACCTTATTATGCATGTGGACTGCCTGAGGATGACGATGTTCAACCACTTGCGTGCTGGACATTAAAATGCCTCCTCTTTAAGACACATATTATGCCATCATGACCAGTCCTGGCCCTTGCAAACTCTAAAATACTCAGACACCATGAGGCCCTCAAGGTCATTGCTAATAAAGAGCAGACTTCAGCTTCAGTACACCCTCACCCCTATCCTATTGCTCCTCTCAACATTGTCTAGAGCTGCAATATGTGCTTTCAGAACATGCTGAAAGGCTCTGATGACTACCAAAAATCACCATTTGCACTTAGCATCATAAGTCTTGATGAGTGCTTAGGTGATGGGGTGCACAGTGCTACATCCCAACTTTGTGATGAGGGCCTTCTGGTCACAATAAAGACAATTACAGGTTGAGAAAAGATAGGTTCGAGCGCCAGGACAATACTGCAGCTGAGAGGGACAGAGCATGCTCAAAGGCTCTGAGATGGCAAGGTGCTCCCACTTATTGCTCAGCTTATCAGATGTACTCTCAGACAGTTGGAAACACAATTGGCTGACAGGAGCACGTACGAGATCTGAGTGTGAGTTCATCGCATGAAAACCCTGCCGAGCAACAGAGAGCACATGGAGTTGGAAGATATATGACCCTTCTCCTTGCGTGAACACATCTCTCTTAAAGAATGCAGATGAGATAGGAAAACATCTCTGCCTCAATCTTACACAGCCAAGAATAAATATGTCATGGCCCAGCCAAGCATGTGAATGAGGTTCCTTCCACAAGTGCACTTAACTTTAAGGTCGAGGCATTACTGATGTTGGGAATGATCTGAAAAAGGAGCACACACTGTGGTGCTATGGAAGCACACAACAATGATGAGAGGCCTGCGATAGAGGCATCTCCGATAAGTGCGTGGAGGCACCTGACTGACAGCAACACAGGTCATCATAAAAAGGAGGCATACACAAGAGGGGAAGTGAAATGGGTGTGATTCTATTTACATTTGTGAACATTATATACACGTTGAGAACACCCATGCCACTGTTGTGCTCCTAATTTTTTTTAACTTTCTTATACCTACCGCTACGTCTGGGTGTATCCTCGACATCCACAGTGGAGGTAAAGGCAGTCCGCTGACTGCTACGCCCTGTTGCCTGTGTTGGCTTTTGGCAGGCATCCTCAAGAGACCTGGAGGGCCCCTGCCTGCTTTGGGTGTTCTACCGTGGGGCAGGTGCACCCTCCTCAGCCTGTGGAGCTGGAGGTGCTAGAATCACAGGAAGAGGGGATTGGGATCAGCTGGAGAGTCCCAGAGTCACCTGGGTGGATGGCCCCGGGGTGTCCAACTGCTAATCCTCATCCCTACAGGTTACTGAGGGCCCCTAGCTGACTCCTTGAGGAGAAAGAGCGCCTGGAGTGAGATAAATGTGCCCCACCCCTCTCAGGTAGCCACTGATGGATGCCACCAATGGCTACATCAATGGAGTGTTGCTCCTGCAGCAGTGCAGGACCAATGTCCTGCACCAGGGTTGCCATGACAGCCGCCATCTTACTAGTGTTGACCTTAGTGCATTGGTATGCTGGTGCTATCACCTGAGAATGAATGTGGATGGATTCCTCCATCTTCCATTACAATGTGAGGAATGCAGCTGACATCCCTTCCTGATGTTCCCATGATTGTTGCTGCAGCTCCAGCAACTGATTTAGGACTGAGTCCGGAGGCTCGCCATCTGACTTGGACTCAGCAGAATCATGGCCTGCAGCAGTCCTCTAAGTGCCAGCAACCTTGATTATACCTCCCTCTGCCTGCTGTAGACCTAACTGTGACCCCGAGGCTGCTCTAGAACTAGGACTCTCAGAGGTTTGTGCCTCTGCGCTGCTGGAGGGTGTGGGTGAGCCCTGTGATGGGTCTTCAATGGTACTGTCCTCAGGTTCCTCATCTGAGGATTCATCGGGGCTCAAGCTAAAGGCCTGGCTGGTTGAGGGCCTCTGGCGCTTCACAAAGTGCCTATGAAAGAAAGTAGAGATAATTAGTGCATGGCAGACAGCTGTAAAACAAGACAATGTACTTACAGCATCATTGTCTGAAGGATGAGCTGGTGCAAGATCCTCACATGTGTGTTTAACGCCAACCTCACCGCCACCACAGGCAGGGTCCACTTCCTCTCCGGCCAGCTTGATGGCTGTATCCTTGAAGGCAGTGAGGACTTTGAGATCTGGCATTCCACCTGCGGTTTGGGAATTCACTCTGCGAGCTTGTCCTGCATAAAGACAGATGAAGAGTGTGTGAGCAGGACACATGCCAGAGCAGATGATAAGGATGCCTGGCATGTGTGGGTGTTGAGTGGAGCCATGGACGGGATGAAGACGCAAGCTGCAGAAGAGATGAGCCCAGATGGAGATGTGAAGATGTGTGTGAGAGTGACTGATGATGGCCTTTGAGCTGTCTGTGTGTGATATCCCTGTGAATGTGTGATTGATTTGTGAGTGTGGGAGTTGGGAATGATGAGATAGTTGACTTACCCTGGCAGAACGGATGAGATCATTCATCCTCTTTCTGCACTGAATGGCTGACCTCTTCTGTGCATATATTGTCCAACTCCATGTGCTCTCTGTCCTGACTTCCGCTGCCACTCCCTCCCAAGCCAGAGTGGTGATGTTGGTGGACCTCCTCCGGCCATCACGGGGGTAGAGGACATCATGGTGGGCCTCCACGGTGTCCAACAGGCTTACCAGTGAGGCATCACTAAACTTGGAGACTGCTGTCTTCTTGATTTTTGGGACCATGTCTTCAGTGGAGCAGTCCTGGGCTGCATGCATTGAGATTGCTGTGCATGGCTACTGTTTAAATATAGCGCCCAGAAACATAGAAACTTAAAAAGTGGGAGCAGGAATAGGTCATTTGGCCCTTTGAGCCTGCTATGCCATTCAATTTGATCATTGCTGATCCTCTATCTCAATGCCATACTCCTGCGCTCTCCCCATACCCCTTGATACCTTTAGAGTCTAGAAGTCTTTCAATTTCCTTCTTACATATATTCAGTGACTTGGCCTCCACAGCCCTCTGTGGTAGGGAATTGTATAGATTCAGAGTGAGGAAACGATGAGCTCAGGGCAGGGCGGGTGAACCAGAAGCCACCTGACTGTGATCCGGCATGTTTCCTGTACGTGCATAATTAATGTGGCAGGAAGTGGACGACATGGTGCAAAAACCTGCTATTGTGGCCGGTGGGTAAAACACCATTTTTCACGCCCATTGCTGCACTTAGTGCACTGAGGGGAAATACCGCCCAATATTTAAAAAAAATCATTTTGCATGTGAGCATGTCCCATGTTTAATATTTAAACTAGCATAAATTAACAATGAAACCTAACCCACTCCCCCACATCAGGTGTACAGTTCCTTGTATGAAAATTAATTACTTTGCAATGTTTCTGTCTCTAACATGGTTCTTAGCTATCACTTGCAAACATTAAAAATGCTTTGAATTGAATAACTGGGGCAGTGGATAGGGCTTTAAACTAAAAAGTGGGGAGGGTTCAGGTTAGGCGAGATCTATTTCAAGGCCACAGACATGTGTAGCAATTTGGGTAAATATAAATTGATAGGAAGGGGAAAATAGTTTAGCAGTTAATAGTATGTCAGTGAATAAGATAAAATCATGGAAAAATGGTTAAAAAGTTAAGATTAAAGGTGCTTTATTTGAATAAAAGGAACATTCATAACAAGATAGATGAATTAATGGCACAAATAGAGATAAATTGCTTTGATTTAATAGTCTTTGCTATGATGTGATCATATGGTAACCAAGGTTGAGAGCTAACTACCCCAGAGTGGTTGATGCTTCAAAAATGCGGACAAAATGGAAAAGAAGGCTATGTTTAACCCTGATAATAAAGGATAACATAAGGACAGTTGTGAGGAAGGACTTTGGCCCTGAAGACCAGGAAATATAATCAGCATGAATGGAGGTAAGAAATAATAAGGGCAGAAACATCACTGGGAGTAGTTTATAGCACCACTTAACAGTGGCTATACTATTGGACAAGAAATAAGAGGAACTAGTAACAAGAATAGTTGTGGGGCATTTTAATCATAATATAGACTGGAGGAATCAAATTTACAAAAGGAGTTTGGTGGATCAGTTTATGGAATGCATTAAAGTCAGTTTCCTAAAACATTACATCATGAAACAAACCAGGAAAGAGGCTATTTTAGATTTTGTCTTGTGTAAAGAGGCACGGTTAATTAATAATTTCACAGTAAGGGATTCTCTGGGGAAGAGTGATCATAACATGGTGGAATTTCACATTGAGTTTCTGAGTGACATGCATAAGCCCCAAATATAGAGTCTTAAATTTACACAAAGCTAATTACATAGGTAGGAGGGGCAAATTTCTTAAGGCAGATTGGGAAATTAGATTAAAAGGTAAAATAATAGGTAACAAATGATGAACATAAAAAGAAGTATTTCGTAATTCTCATTGAATATACATTCCTTTGGGAAATAAAAACTCTGTGGGAAAAGCGATCCACTTGCGGCTAAATAAATATGTTAAGGCTAGTATTAGAATAAAAAAGAAGCTTAAAATGTTGTCAAGAAGAGTACTAGGATTGGGAGAACTTTAGAAACCAGCAAAGGATGACCAAAGAATTGGTAAAGATGAAGAAAATAGAATCTGAGAGTAAACTAGTGAGATGTATAAAAACAGATTGTAAGAGCTTCTAGAAGTATGTAAAAATAGAGCAGTGAAAGCAAACATAGATTTCTTAGAGACTGAGACAGGAGAAACTAAAATGGAAAATAAAGAAACCATAGATATTTAAACAAATATTTTGTATCTGTCTTCACAGTAGAAGACCCAAAAATCATACCAGAAATAATGGAAAAACAAGGTTTAATGAGAGTGAGTAAATTAAAGTAATTAATATCAATAAAGTAAAGGACTGGAAAAATTAATAGGATTAATCTGGCAAATCCCTGGACCTGATGGCATAGATCCTAGGTGGCTGCAGAGCTAGTGGATGCAATCATCCATTTTTTAATTCATTGCATATGGGTGTCACTGGCTAGGCCAGCATTTATTGGCCATCCCTAATCGCCCTTGTTCAGAGGGCATTTTTAAGAATCAGCCACATTGCTGTGGGTCCAGAGTCACATGTAAGCCAGCAGATTTCCCTCCCCAAAGGATATTAGTGAACCAGATGGGTTTTTACAACAATCAACATCATTAGACCTTTAATTCCAGATTTTTATTGAATTTAAATTCCACCATTTGCCATGGCGGGATTCAAACCCAGGTCCCCACAGTATTACCCTGGGTTTCTGGATTATTAATCCAGTGACAATACCACTACACCATTGCCTCCCCCTGCTGTCCCAATACCATTAGCAAAAATGGAGGGAGGGATAAAATAGGGAACTAAAGTGGGGGTGCGGGGTTATATGTGCAAAAATCATTGAAGGTGGCAAGTCAGTTTAGGAAAGTGATTACAAAGGCATACGGGTTCCCGGGCTTTATAATTGAAGGCATAGAGTACAAAAGTAAGGACATTATGGTGAACCTTCAGAAAACACGGGTTTGGCCTTAGCTGGAGTATTGTGCCTAATTTCAGACACTGCTCTTTAGGAAGGATCTTTAGGTTTAGAGACGGTGCAGAATAGATTTACAAGAATTGTCCCAGGGATGAATGACTTCAGTTAAATGGATAGATTAGAGAAGCTGGGGTTATTATTTTTAGAGACGAGAAGGTTGGAAGAGATTTGATAGAGTTCATCACATCAAGAGGGGGCTAGACAGAGTAGATAGAGATAAATTATTTCCATTGGTGGAAGGGTCAAGAACCAGAAGACCCAGATTTCAGGTGAATGGCAACACGAGGGAAAACCTTTTTACACGGTAAGTGGTTTGGATCTGGAATATGCTCCCAAAAGAATGGTGGAGGCAGACTCAATCGTGGCTTTCAAAAGGTAATTGGATCATTACTTGAGAGAAAATGAACCTGCGGGCTGCCAGGAAAGGGAGGGGGAGGGGAACAAGCTGAGTTGTCTTGCAGGGAACTGGCACAGAAATGACAGAATAAATGGCCTCCTCCTGTGCTGGCCCATTCTATAGGCCAGTTAGTCTGATATCAGTTTTCATGAAAATGGTGGACTGCATTATTATCAAAGTGGCAACAGGGCACTTAGAATACCATAATCTAATTAGGCACAGCGAACCTGGTTTTATGAAAGGGAAATCATATTTGTCAAATCCATTAGAGTTTTTGAGGATGGAACAATCAGGCTAGATAAAAGGGGACCAGTGGTTTAGTATATTTGGAGTTTCAAATGCTTTAAGTAAGGTGTCCAATTGCATTCCAAAGCACCATCCCATAGAGTAGAGAGGAAGGGCACCAATCATTGAGTCTCTGGTTGGGGGTGAGGGGAGATGGGTGCAAAGGTGTGATCTCGGGTTCTGCTCCCTACGGTTATATGCAGTGTTATCCAGCAAGAGAGAGGGAAAAGTGTCACTAAGTAGTATGTCATAAATCACCAGCTGTCCTTTTTTACTAACAGGCAGCTTGATGTTCATTCATGATCATGCACAACTTAGAATTATCAGAAAGCAAAGCATGATGTTCTTTAAAAAATTTAAAAAATAAAGTTCAGGATTAAGATCATCATGTTTTAAGTTACAGCACTGTATTTTAATGATGTACCTGCCATAATTGAATAGCTGTAGGTTGTAGTTGATGGAAACAGTGAGAGGTGAGTGTGAGGCTGGCAGTTTAGTAATTATGTGAGGATGGGGTGTTGTTTCAGAATGTTAATCATGGGTCTTGATTGCTATTAGTTAAATAATGTGTGTGTGGTGTATTGAGCAGATTGAGACGTTGGTGCTGCAGTAATTATGAGGTACCCTTTGAGGATGCATCCACTGTCCTTAAACTCAATTGTGAACTCATTGAAATTTTCTGGCACTGCTGTCAGGTCCTGGGGCCCAGATTCCAGTAATTGGCCTCGTTGTTATCTGCTCCCAATCCCTCCTCATGGTGTGCCTTGGGAGCTTCCTGGCCCATTGTGGAAAATGGCCTCTGTCCTTCTTTCAAACTCCATCACTAAGTCCACCAGCATCACTTTTGAGAACTGAGGGGCCCTCTCTCTGTTTTGCTGCTCCATTACCACTGCCCTTTTCCACAGAAACCTTCCTGGCACTGTTCCAGCAGTTGTTTCTATCCGGAGTGCACCTTCCCTTTAAGAGGGACAGGCTACTTTAAGGGCAGAATATTCAGGTTGGCATGCGGGCACATGCCCAACCTCCTCGAGCGTAAAATAGCGCGTGATGATGTCGGCAAGTGTCCCGATGTCATCTTGTGTTCACGTGATATTTCGGTCGCCGGGCACGCACAAAAGTCGGAAGTGCACCCACTAACAATTAGGAGGGCAATGAAGCCCATTGACGTTGTAATTGTCCACGATTTTTCGTGGGTCTGTCCAACCTCAAGGTTAGCGGACGGGCAAATCAGCTGCGCGGCCTTTACATTTTCCATGAAACCTCATTGAAGGGCAGGATGAGGTTTCCGATATTAAATCAAAAAAATCTATGGACAGCATTTTCATAATGGACAGAATATTGCGCTAGTCAGTCGGGTGCGCGCCTGACCCAAACGAGCGTAAAATGACGTGTGATGGTGTTGGACGAGCATCCCGAAGCCATTGCGCACTTACGTGATATTTTGGGCGGCGGGCGCGCACGTGAGTCAGCAATGCCCGCCGACAATTAACAGATCATCTAGGGCCATTAAAGTTCTAATAAAATGAACATTTTTGCTGCCTGTCCAACCTTACAGTTGACGGGCAGGCGAAAAGGCCAAGTGCCCTTTGGATTTTTTGTGAAACCTCATCCACGGGCAGGGTGAGGCTTTGATCAGTGATTAAAATAAAATGAACTAATTTCTAACATGTCCCTGCACATATGACAGAGTCACATGAGGGGACATGTTATTAACATTTTAAAATTCTTTGTTTTTTATTTTCAAAATTCTTCAGCTCCCTGAGGCAGCTCTCTGCCTCAGGGAGCTTTTACTGCACTCACCCCCGCGCACACTTCTGCGCTCCTCCTGTCAGCATGAAACCCATGTTGGGGCCCGATCGCGGGCGGCAGTCAGCTTCGCGACCTCTCCTGAGCCCACCCACCGCGCCCGCCCGACAAGGGCAAAATTCTGCCCAATGTTTATGTTCAGGTGACTGTTTGTGATGCTTGAACATTTTTGTTCTGATTTTAAAATCTTTATTTAATACTTTTGATGGCTTCGGCTCCCTGAGGCAGCTTTCCACTGGGGGGTGGGGCTGCGGGGAGAGACAGCTGACTACGCACGATCCTGTGCTGTTCAATTTATTAAATATACATCCGTGAGGAGCTCGCTGATTCTTGCGGCGGGGGCAGTCAGGAGGCTGCTATTCCCTCATGGGGTCGAAGGTGTGGGCACCATATTTAAAGGGCACCTGGACAGGCTGCACTATCCCTTCCACTATTGCCTGGCCAACGCTCCACCTTTCCCCGCTAACCTTTCGCCCCTTCCTTGATCAACCTCCACACCACTTGCACTGCCACCACCCGCTCTCAAGCATAGGCTGGTATTTACGGACAATTCCTAAAGAGGACAATGCAGCAGCAACTCACCGCTAATCATGTCTACCTCGCCAGGCACATGCCACTTATATGCCGTTGTAAAAGTGAACACCCTAATTTCTCACTGGTGGGCAACTTAATTTGGAGGGGGAGCTGAATTCTGGTCGGCTGGATGACATCGTAATGCATGGAACAGGGTTTCCTGACTGTTGGTCGGGAAGCTCAACCCACCTTTAACCCTTCCTGAAAGCCCTGAGAACATAATTGCTGAAGTTTATCGTGCCATTGGGAAGCTGATTTTTGGTCTCATGCCAAATTAAATGCCCTTGCCTGTCAAGCTTCCCTCTGCTGGTGGGACCGGAAAATTCCACCCTATGTCTGAGATACCCTAAACAATTATACCAGCATTTGAAAAAGGTGTCTTCACCCAGTGTACCCCATTCTGCCATAACTTTGACTTTCTCCTTGATCGCCACTGCCATCTGCCGCCTCCCATCACTGCCATTAGCTTGCCTAATTCTTGACTCTATCCTTCCTTTAATTGCCCACTGCAACCCACACTACATGACCCTGATCACTGCTACCCTCCCTCCCTTACTTCTGATTGCCCCCCTTATTTGGTCACCCCACTTCCCACTCCTTTAAAGGCTTACTTAAGGACCATTGGTGACATCTCAGCAGCTTGATCTATGACTCTTTGGTGAATAGCCTGGGTATGCTCATGCAGAGTTCATAGCTTCATAGCACGATGATGAGGCCCAAGGTTATGGTCACAATGAAATTTCCCATGCACTGTAAAGCTGCCAGATTATTACAGCTCCCTAGAGCATGCAGGTTTGAATTCATTAGGTTAACCACAAATAAAATAGGTCAAGCCATCAGTTTAGTAGATTTGCAAGTTAAGTTAATGCAGTTACTGAGCCACTTCTTGGTTTCTAATCAGCATTCATATTCTTGGTGCCAACTCAGAATCTCTTTTAAGACTAGGTGGGGAGAAAGTGAACACTGAATGCAAATGAAAAATGCAAAACATCCTTTGGAAAAGCAACAGGTTTTGGTCCCAAATACTTGTTTTAAATATTTTTGCAAATAATGAGTTTACACATGTAGTATGAAAGGCTGGTTACATCAGCAGGAGCAGTGGAGTCTGAGCACTCGCGGATATTCTTCATAAGTGCAAATGTAGAAAAGCAGGTCATTACTTAGCTCAAGGACAAGGTGGCCCAGTTAAATGCTTTTTCAGATTGAAATTTTCTGCACTCTGGAAAGCTGCAATGATTGATCAGTTTATTCCCTAGTGTGAGGGAAATTTGAAGCTGCTGGTTTTATTGCAAGGAGGTAGGAACAGATGGAGCCAGTTTCACAACTGGATTGTGAAACTGCCCAGTTCACAAGCCAGGCAAAAGGAATAATCTGAGATTGGAAATTCATTTTTTATATTATTACCTTATCAGAAAGGGTTTTCTTTAAGAAATATTCCATGAGAAGCTGTGCAATGACTTTAGAGATTTCCTACTGTAACACAGCAAGTATTAACAGAGGTAGGAATTAAGGCTATTTAAATTTGATGAAGAAGAACAAAGATTTTAAATAAGCAGGGTTTGCATAAATGTCAAGAGGAGAGTGAGAGGAAGAACTAAAGGAAAAGTGAATCCAAGAAAGTAAACAAATTTGAAGGGATAAAAAATATCTGAAATGTAGGGAATATTCTCCAAAGTGCATTGACTTGAATACTAAAAGTGCTCAGAATAATATGATCTTCCTTTCCACAGTAACGAAAATGGAATAGAGGCTGAAGACTTGTGTTGTAGGGCATTGGATAACATTCAGTGGGTCTTAATAAAGTCTTCATAATCTTAAGTAGGTTAACTGTATGTATGTATTAACTACAATAACTATGTGCATATATAGAGTAAAGGGTTCAAGCTAGGAGCTGCCATCACGGCTTTGTCCAACACTAAGCTGACTCCTAGATGCAGGTCATGTGTTCTCTTACATCACTGTGTGGACTGTACTGTACTAGTTAACCCTATATTTGCCAGACCCTTATATTACACCTCTCCCCAAGTTTTGATCCAATGTATTTCAAGTTATTCTAGTTTATCCCATGTATTTACATTCTTATTACTACCCAGTCTCCCCCCATTCAAGTTTCTAAGTTCATAGGTTCAGGCAGTCTTGAGGCTTTATAACCCTTCAATATCTTGTTCACAGTACTGTTGGAGGAATGGCAGACAGTGTAATTGCAGTAAACTCTGTTTATTTGGAGGTTGCTCTGGCTTCTGGGCATCTTTTCATCCTCTTTCTTCATTCCTTGGTATTGAACCGGCTCTTTGTTGACTCGGCAGTTGTGGTGATAAGTAGTTGTCGATTTATCCTGTTTCCGGCCACCTTTGGCATGGTTGCATGGCACATTGTTACTGACTGGGTATGAATACAGGAAACATGCAGAGTGGGCAGTGGATCATTATGTTGAACAGCTTTAATATTGAGTGAACACATGATCTGCCATTTCGGACTGCACGTGTTCAGTTAAGCCTCTCTTAGGTCTCAAATCCCCACTATTTAAAGGGAAAACCAGGTGCTTCAGAGTTATTTTTACGAATGCGTAGTTAGTTTAAGTATGATGTTCATCATTATTGGAGGAGTTTTGCAAACATTTTGGATTTCCAATGGAGTGGTGCTGGATCTTGACAAGGAAGTCAGAGGAGTTGTTTGGTCTGTCAGGAGAGAGCATGCTTCAGCAATGAGGGCGAGAGTCACAGTCCAACTTTGGTGGCAGCATAATTTGGAAATTGGGCACCGGCAGCAAAGGTCGGAATCTGCACACAGAGGGAGAAGGAGGAGGAAGATGAAGAAGGAAGGGGCGTCTGGGAATCCTTTGCTCCAAACAGGCTGTCCATGAGCCAATACTCAGACTCTGCTCTCCCTGAAATATCACTATAACATCACAATTGCTTCAAAATTCCTTGCCTGTCAATCCATCTGCTATGGGCCATCACAACATACTCTTGAGAAAAGGCATAAAATTAAAGCCAGCAACAAAAACACCTTCCCAGAACAACTTTATCTAACAACACGCCCAATAGCACATACAAAATGGAACCATACACCCTTGTGCATTCCCTTAATGTCTGTCTTATGAGTGCCTTTGTGAGTCTGAGTGCTCCTTCCCAGTGGCTGCAGCATGGCTGGTGAAAGGCTGCTGAATTTCAATATGGGAGACTACAGATGTTCATTCAGGATACCCTTATGTAGCTTTGGGCCGTGTGGGCCAAGGCTTTGAACTGAACACCTCGGCCTGGGTGGCAGCAGACTGGGTTGGCTGGCTGAAAGGCATCAGCAAGAGCACTGGTGAAGTCCAATGGTGGGAGCATGAATGTTGCCACCCTGAGAGAGGGCAGCAGGGAGCCACTGGCACTTCCCAGGGGCGGCACCTCATCAACCTTCATAATCCTTTGGAGGACAGGTTACTATACTGCTCTGATCGCTTGCAAGCCCCCTTGAACACAGAGATCTGCAACCATGATGTCAAAAGTTTGAGCCTGCATTGCAGATCAGGTTTTGATCTCATGACTTCAGCCTGAGCTTCCACTGCAGCATTCAGACATTAGGTGCCTTCTGCATGTGTTGCAGTGGAAGCTGGAACCTTGGCTACCAGATGCTCCATCATAGCTCAATCTGCAAGTGCTGTCAAGGAATTGGTCAGCACTTCCACACAGGAAAAGGTGGGCTCCAAGCTGTGAGCAAATGCCCTGTGCCATGTTGGAGCTGGACTTGACAGTGACAACAAGCTGTCTGGCAAGCCTGCCAATGCGCCAAGCATCTTGGTGTTCTTGGCCATCAGCATTATCCTGTACACTGCCCCATCAGTCCTCATCTGAGTCCTCTGCAGCAGAATTAATCTGCAACCTTGGCCTCCAGTTAGCTGGGATACAAAGCGTCTTTTCCCTCTAGTCTGGCTGCAGTCCACTGGTGCCTTTGACTCAGCCTATGCTGATCCCAACCTCCAAAGTATGCTCAGTGCCAGTATCTGAGCTGATGGTTCCAAATGTCAGATCAAGTGGCAGCGTATCTTCATCAGAAGTCAGGTGTAGCTGTTGCACTTCCTCATGAGGCTGTCATGGCTGGGCAGGCAGTGGGTCTAGGGTGACTGAAAAAAGAAATGTACAACATGAGTGTTGGGGTGAGGGAGATGTGGGGTGGAAAAGAAGAGGCCTGAAGTCAGACCATCCAAAGCTTGTGCGTCATGCCAGATAGTGATTTGAGAGTGGGGTTGGATTTGGAAAGGGCATAAAGCAGGAACAAACTGTCATTCTGAATGTCCTCAGTGAAGTTGGATGCTACAGGTTCTGTTGCAGCCAGCCCCATGATGCGCAGCACCATCTTCTGCAGAGGGTGCCAGATATGCAGGCCTGGCTGATCCCCTCTGGTTCTGCTCTGCACCTTCCTCTTATGGCCACATTGCCCTGCAAGAGACAGGGAAAATGTAGTGATTGTGTTGCAATGGGCAGAATTTTCCATGTCTGCTGGTGCCGGGTGTGCTGGGTGGTGTGAGCGGACAATATGGCGAGAAGGCCAACATCAGTTTCACGACGTTGTGAAACCAGGTTGCTGTCAAAGGTGTCGGGGGGTTGAGGTGGAGGGGAGCAGTGGTGTTGGGGTGGCTGAGGTTGGGAGGGGATAAGGAGTAAAGAAGGAGGAGGGGGGTATCAGAGGAGATAACGGCAACTGGAGAGGTAGGTGTAAGGGAAGGAGTCTGGAGAGGGGAGGAGTCCAGAGAGGAGAAGGATCCAGGGGATGAAAGGAGTCCGGGGGGAGGAAGGAGGCTGGAGATGGGAAGGAGTAAGGCTGAAGGAAGAAGTAAGAGTGGAGGAAGGAGGCTAGAGACGGGAAGGAGTAAGGGTGGAGGATGCACTAAGGGTGGAGGAAGGAGTCAGGAAAAGGGAAGGAATAAGTTGGGGGGGGGGGGTAGTCCGGAGAAGGGGGGGGAATCCGGGGTTGGGGGAAGGAGTTCCAAGGTTCAGGAAGTTCCAAAGGGGCAGGAAGGAATCTGGGCCGCAGAGGGTGGGGTGGGGGGTGGGTCAAGGTGGGGCGGGGGGATGTCCAGTTGAATGTACAGGAAGGGCTCTGTTGAGTCCATGACTGCCTCCAGGGGAGCAAACTGAGGGTGGGCGTAGTATGAGGGAATGGTGAGAATGGCCAGGGGAAAACGAGATGGTAAAGTGGGAGGGTTAGAATGCGATTATATTGGTAGAACAGATGATGAGTGTGATTGCTGGGGGCTTGGAGGTGTGCACAGACCCTGGGGGTGAGAAGGAGGAGTTGGAGAGGTGAATATGGATGGAGGTGGGATTTTCAAGAAGGAAGAGAACTTGTACATTCACCTGGACATCCCCGAAGGAAAGGGATTGTGGCTGATAGGTCACGGAGTGGAAGGTGGGTCGATGGGGGAAAGGAAGTTGGTGACTGAGGGAGGGGACAGGATGGGGGAGCACAAGAAAAACTGTAGCACTACCATGCTGGCTAAATTGAAAGTGAAGCGAAAGTCGTACTGGGTGAGATCCGATGCTGCATGGGTTGTGATCAGTGGGTGGGCGGAGATGCAGGTCAGCTCAGATGGTCAACTGAAAGCGAACTCCAGCAGGCAGCATTGAAAATGCTCAGAACAGTGAGATGAATGTGAGGCAGGAAGGATCCACATGCATTGGAGAGTGCTTGCACAGGGCTCCAAAAGGCCCTGCCACATATATATACACACACACACACACACACACACATATCTCCCTCCAGAATCATTCATGGGCCAGTTGCGTGCAGCTGAACTGCTAGTGGGGTAGCAGAGTGGGGGTGGATGCAGTGGAAGGACTTGTGAAGCCTGTCAATGAAGCTGAAAGGCATTATACATGTTATTCAGTGAAAGTGAGTATACTTTCAGATTGTTAAGTGACAAAATGTGTTCACCTGTGCAACCAACAATTTCTTAATTTTTGAATGCCAAAGACTTCTAGGTGCTGCCCTGACATCTGCAGCAGGGGTGGAAACAGCCTGTGCAATGGTTGGCCCTGTTGCCTCTGATGACTTCGGCATGGGTCCCCTGGAGAGCCGAGGCCTTGCAGGCCCCAGCTTGCTTTGGCTGTCCTCCTGTGGGCCAGCTGCTCCCTCTGTGGTGACAGAGAGAAAGGAGTCGCAGACAAAGGGGACTTGGAAAGAGAGAACAGCCTCTGAGATTCCTGAGTGGATGACCCAAGGGTGACCAGTTACTGCTCCTCCTCCTTTTGGGTGCCCGAGGGCCCCGGCCTGACTCCTTGAGGGGAAGGAGCACCTGGAGGGATGTCGAGGTGCCCAGTTTCCCTCTCGCATTGCCACTGCAGGAACTCACCCATGGCTACTGCGATAGAGTGCAGGTCTGCACACATCTGTGTTCTGCTGGACCAGGGTCTCCATGGCATCTACCATCCTCCGCATGGAGATCTCCATATGCACACATGTGGGCACCACTTCATCAGAGAGCAGGCAGACACACTCCTCCAACTCACGTGCCACTCTGTTGAGGGTTTCCAACAGCTCTGGGTGATGTTCCCACGCCTTCTGCTGACTCCCCACGATGAGTTGGAAGGCCAAATCCAGGGGCTCGTCATCTGACTCGGACCTCACAGATGCCTCTTCCCCAGCAGTCCTCCGAGTGCCAGGGAGCTCGGCTGAACCTGCCACCTCCTGCTGCGGACACGTGCCCATGCAGTGACCACCAGATTGTAAACCCGAGCCTGCTTTAGATCCAGGTATCTAGGTCCCACCAAGGTGTTTGTCTCTGTGCTGGTGCAGGGTGTGGGTAAGCGCTGTGATGGGTCTTCCAGGCTGCTTATTTCCAACTATTCAACCGAGGAGGAGTCCTCTTGGCTGGATGCAGCTGAGGGACTGGCTGGCTGAGGGTGTTGGTCACTGTGAACCAAAGTAGAGATAATTAGTGCATGGCAGCAGAGTCAAAAGCAGGAGAGAGAGCACTCACAGTTGTGTTGAGAGAGGGATGATGTGATGCAGGATCCTCACAGGGTGTTCGCTACTGACCTCACCGTCGCCACAGACATGGTCCACGTCCTCACCAGTCAGCACGATTGCACGCTCCTCAAAGTGACTGAGGGGCCTTATGTGGGCTGCTCTACCCTGCCGGTCTGGGACCTCTCGCTGCTGATGCGAGCAGGCTTCTCCTGCATGGAAACTGATGGAGAGTGTGAGCAGGACACATGGCACTGTGTGGAATGTTTGTGTGGTGGACAGGATGAGGATGTGAGCTTGAGATGATCTGAGCCCGATGGGGATGTGAGTGTGTGTGAGAGTTAGTGGTGTTGTCCCTTGAGGTGTGAGGTCCCTGTGAATGTGGGATGGGTTTGTGAGTGTGTGAGTTGAGAGTGATGAGAAGAGTGACTTACCAGTCATCCTGTTGCGGCACTGGGTGGCTGTCCTCTTTTGCAGTTGTTTGGCTCTAACCACAGCTGGCACCGCCTCCTATGCTGGATTGGTGACCTTGCTTGCTTCACCCAGGGCGGAGATAAAGGACATCATGGTGGGCCTCAACTGTGTCCATAAGGCACTCGAGGGACACTTCACTAAAGCGGGGAACTGCAGTCTTCTTGCCTTTCTTAGAACCATAGAACCATAGAAAAGTTACAGCACAGAAGGAGGCCATTCGTCCCATCTTGTCCATGCTAGCCCGAGGACACCCAGGTGCCCTTTCTATTCCCACCTTCCTGCACCCGGCCCATAGCCTTGCAGCTTACAGCACTTAAGGTGCAGATCCAGGTACTTTTTAAAAGAATTTAGAGTTTCTGCCTCTACCACCTACTTGGGCAGCAAATTCCAGACAACCACTACCCTCTGCGTAAAAAAGTTCTTCCTCATGTTCCCCCTGCACCTTCTGCCACTTATCTTGAATCTATGTCCCATGGTTCTAGAATTCTCCACCAAGGGAAACAATTTTATCCTGTCCACTCTATCTATTCCCCTCATAATTTTGTACACCTCAATCAAGTCACCTCTCAGCCTTCTTTGTTCTCAGGAAAATAACCCCAACCTATCTAATCTCTCCTCGTAGCTACACTTTTCTAACCTTGGCAACATTCTTGTAAACCTCCTCTGCACCCTCTCCAGAGCTATTACGTCCTTCCTGTAATGTGGTGAGATGAATTGCACACAATACTCCAGTTGTGGCCTCACCAGTGTTTTATACAATTCCAACATTATATTCTTACTTTTATATTCTATATTGCTGCCAATGAAGGAGAGCATTCCATATGCCTTCTTTACAACCTTGTCTACTTGAACCGCTGCCTTCAGGGACCTGTGTATTTGTACGCAGCAGTCGTGGGCTGGAAACGTTGAGAGGTGTGCGCACGGTTGCACTTTAGATATGGTGCTCTGGCATGATGATGCAGCCTTCCGCTTTCAGAGGTGCAGCTTCCCTTTAAGAGATGCATGCTAGCTGAAACACGTGCTAGTTATATATGCTGCTGGTTCCCCTTTACAATGTGCAAGCAGTGTGCAATGTGTTCCACACTGGGCTTCATACTGAAATCATTTAGATGAGAAGGCAGCACAAAATTTGTGTGCTGCCTGTCTCAATGGGACTGCATGCAGGGTGACCCATTGTGACCCTCTCACGCCTAAGAATTGGCCTGGAAAAAGTTTTCCTACAGTGTCACTGCTGTTGTCCAATCTTTCTGGACCCTTTCACCCTGTGTAAATTGCTGTAAAACATATCTCTGCAGAGCACTGTACTGATGTAAGCTCTTGTTTACTGTCTGTATCAGCAACTAAAGGCTAGCATGTATTATTCAGCAAAAAAAATGCAACAGCAACATTATGTGTTGTGTCCTAATCCAGCCCCCTTCAGAATTTATAAATACATTTTGATTAGTTTTTCTTTCGTTTAGCTGTTCACTGAGCATTTGTAATTTTGAAGCAAATCCTCCACCACCAACGCACAGTAGCAGCAGTGTGTACCATCTACAAGATGCACTGCAGAAATTCACCAAGGCTCCCTTGACAGCACCTTCCAAACCCACGACTACTACCATCTAAAAGGACAAGGGCAGCAGATAGATGGGGACACTACCACCTGGAAGTTCCCCTCCAAGTTACTGATCATCCTGACTTGGAAATATATCGTTGTTCCTTCACTTTGGCTAGGTCAAAATCCTGGAATTCCCTCCCTAACAGCACTGCGGGTGTATCTACACCACATGGACTGCAGTGGTTCAAGAATGCAGCTCACCAACACCTTCTCAAGAGCAACTCGGGATGGGCAATAAATGCTGGTTCAGCCAACGAAGCCCATATCCCGTAAATGAATTAAAAAAAAGTAATTGGCCAGGATTTTTAGGGAACTCTTTCGAGTTATCAACAGTCACAGATTGCAACTCTTTTCGAATACAGTCACAGTTCTTGGTTTCCGGGAGTGGGACATGAACCCACAACCCTCTGATTCAAAGGCGAGGGTGCTATGAACTGAGCCACAGCTGACACCTCTTAGGATTTTTAGGAAGGTGAAGTTTCCCATCCCACTACCTGATGAGTTGGTAGGGAATGCATCACCACTGATACTGGCTGCCCCACAGCCATTTAATGCTCGAAGGAATGTTAATCGGATGGAGGCAGGACTTCCACCACTCACTGGTGCAGAAGTCCCGCCTCAGAGAGCTGCCAGCCAATCAGATTGGCAGCTCTCAAGTCCCAGCAGCGCCAGCAGCTGCAGTGTCCAAGAATGGGACTGTAAGCAGTCCCCAGAGTCTAAATACCAGGAATCCAGGAGACCAGGTAAATGTGGGGGTCTCAGGACAGGAAGCGAGGTTAGGATTAGTGGGATGGGCAGAGCCAGATGGAGGTGTAGGTGGAAAGGCGAGGTGGGGAGACACCCCTTGAGGGGGCTAGGCCACGTGGAAGAGGGGTTGGCCGGTGTTGAAAGGAGGCCATTGATGGAGACATTCCCCCCCACTCCTGCCCAAGGCCTGAGCAGAGTCACTTTTTGGACTCCTCCCCTCCCCCTGAACACCTCCTCTTCCCCTGAACTCCTCCCACCAGCCTGAAAATTGAGGCTGGATGGGAAGCGGTAAGTGGTAAGTGGCCATTTATTGGCCACTTAAGGGCTTCAATTGGAGCGAGAGTGAGCCGCTTGGCCTAGGCCTCGCCTGTCCCTCTGTAAAATTGCTGAGTGTTCGGGGCGGGTGGGAACCCAGCAGGAAGACCATCTTCCTTGGGCTGTTGGCATTGTTGACAGGGCCAGAATTCATTTTCCAGATCGAACTGTCCTGACAAGTTTGATAAAGCTGAGAGATATGCTAGGCCACTTCAGAGGATGGTTGAGAGTCAAACACATTGATATGCAATTTGTGTCATATATAGGTCAGACTGGGCAAGGATGGCTGGTTTTCTTCCCTAAAAAAACATTAGTGAATCAGTTAGTTTCTTTACAACAATCTAGCAGCTCCATCGTCACTTTTACTGATACTAGCTTTTTATTCCCAGATTTTTCTTTTAATTGAGCTCAAATTCTCAAACCGCTACTTGTGAGATTTGAACTCACAGTTTATTACTTCGGGCATAAAAACAGAAAATGCTGGAAATGCTCAGCAGGTCAGCAGGCATCTGTGGAGAGAGAAACAGAGTTAAGGGGTGGAATTTTCCACTCCCACCAGTGATGGAATGGTGGCGGGCGAGGGCACTAAATTTGGCATGATGGAAAAAATCAGTTTCCCACTGGCGGGAAATTAGTTCTCCTGACTTTGATGGCAGGTTAAAGGCGGGTCGAGTTTCTCGCTGGTCTATGCCAGGAACCATATTTGCATTCATTTGCATCTTGTGACTGCTAATAAAAAGGCCAATTACATTCCTCCTCCAAATTAAGTGTCCCGCCAGCGGATAATTAGAAAGGTCTGTTTCACAACTGTACATAAGCGGTGCGCACCTGGCGAGCTACACTTCATCCATGATTTGCAGGTCAGTAGACTCTGCTTTCACCTAACTTTAAGAGCATTGCTGTGAGATATCGGATGCCTGTACCAAGATTGGGCATGGGAGGCAAGACCAATGGAGGGTGGGGGTGGGGGTTGGGGGGGGTGGTTGTGAGACGAAGGCAGAACTGGTAGGGTGGGGGGGATGTGGAATATGTGAGCAAAAGGGGGAGACAGAGGCAGGACAAGAGTGGGGGAAACATGAGAGCGGAGGGGGGAGACAGAGGCAGGATTGGAGGGAAGGGGGATCAAGGAACAGAGTGGAGTAGTGAAAGACTGTCCTGGGACAAGAGTTATAAGACTGCCCAAACAAGATCAGGGACTATCCTGTGTCTGAGGCCACACAGTTGGGGGCAGATTGAAGAGTCTGTCCTGGGGCTGTACAAGCTATGAAAGGGGCCTCTGCATGACATGCATGTTTTGATCCCAGGCTTGGGTGGGGGAATATCTCTCTGGGCAGTGACGGTTGTGCACAGTACAGTGTGCAGGGCATGGTCAGTCACCTAAGGAATTTGGTCTGGGAGTTTGAGTCATGATATTGTGAAGCAGTCACATTCAGGGGAGGCATATGGACCATGTAAGTCAGTAGCTGAAACAGGTATTGGATGATCTCATGGGTTGGGAGGGTAGGGTGGGGTGGCAGTGGTACCAAAAAGCAAGGCTACACGTGGCCTTGGGAATGGGAAGGATCAGGTCGACAAAGGGAAGGGGGATAAAACATTAGAGGGTTCAGGGGGAGACAGCAATATCCAAATGGACAATGATAGGATCAAGGGTAATGGGGGAGACTGGATAGTGACAGGAGGAATGGGAGTTGGGAGGCAGTGAGTATGGAACAAGAACTTGATGGGTGTTAAGGGAATGTTGGTAGCTGGTCCCATGGAGGAAAGTCAACAGCACCATTTTTGATTTCATCAAAGAATGACACAGTTTTAAAAATAGCTAAGAAAAAATTTGATTGGGGAGGGATCTCTGGGCATGTGGGGGGAGTTCACCAAAACAATTTTTGGTCGATTGAAGGGGACCCAATACTGTCCTCCTCAAACCATGGAGAGCATGGTCCAGCTGATTCCTGGACTCGAGGGTCTCATGCGCAATGAATGAGCTCGGCTCCTTTACTAATGTTGCACATTGAGGCGAGAATCTACTAAGCCTGGGTGCTGAGGTGCACGTGGTCTTAAGTGGCATTGGATCCTTACAGAGGCATGTGAGCATGGATGTAGGGTTAAACAATCAAGGTGGCTGCTGTGCAGAGTCAGCATGGACCCCACAAGCCTCCATGTTCCCACTGCACTGGTCATGGCATTCAAGGAACCAGGCTTGCAGTCATGACATAAGTGCAAGGATTGGGTATCGATAGTTATTGTCAAGGCCACTGGAGAGCAACCACCAGAGGCCTGACTGTGGGTTATAGGACTTGTGCCTTTTGATCCTAATTAAAATCTTCATTGTGAATGCACAGTAATGTCTGAGGAGGATGCTCAGCCACCTGTTGCAACCAGGATGATCTCATCCTGCAAGTGGTAGCTTTGATATGCCATGTACAGACTGAGGGAAAGTCAAGGGCTAGAGACTGCATTCCTGCCCTGTATATGGAGAGAGACCATTCAAGGGAAACTACCATTAATTGCTCCATTGTATCCATTCACAGATACACGGAGGGGGAGAGAATGCAGGCTGCAGGCAATGCTGTCTTCTTGATAGCATTTGAGGAAAAGAAGGGCCGATTGGCACAGCTCAGGGAAGACCATCGCCCTCAGAATCTAGAGCCAGCAGGGTCCCAGGAAGTCCTAGATGCTGATGAGGAGGGGCCAGATCCATGAAGAGGTTTGCCACAAGCAAAGGTCTATGGGGGATGCAGCTTATTAATGGAGATGAACGAAAACAGCTGCGGGTGCCTTCGCTTGTCTGTGAGGAACTCACGTCGCACAGACTTGGCGGGCCTGCCGGTTGCTCTGAAGGTTCCCGCAACACTGAACCTCTTTGCCAGTGGGTCCTTCCAAGGCTCCATGGGGATCTTTGCAGAATCTCACAATTGGCAAATGCACAAGGGAGTTGACAGATGCCTTTAATATCCTTGGATGCAACCCATCAGGTCCAGGGGACTTATCGGCCTTTAGCCCCCATTATTTTCCCTAGTACTTTTTCTCTAGTGATAGTTGTATTTATTTCCTCCCCCACTTTTGCCCCTTGGTTATTTTGTATTTTTGGAATGCTATTAGTGTCTTCTACCGAAAAGACTGATGCAAAGTATTTATTCAACTCCTCTGCCAGTTCCTGGTTCCCCATTCTTATTTCCCCAGCCTCATCTTCTAAGGAGTATATGTTCACTTTGGCCTCTCTCTTCCTATTTATATATTTAAAGAAGCTCTTACTGTCTGTTTTTATGTTACTTGCCAGTTTATCCTCAAAGTTTATTTTCTCCCTCTTTATTATTATTTTGGTCATTTTCTGTTGATTTTTAAAACTTTCTCAATTCTCTGGCTTACTACTAATATTTGCCAAATTGCATGTTTTTTCTTTCAATTTTATACACCCCTTAACTTCCTTGGTTAACCATGGCTGTTTATCCCCTTCCTTCATCCTTCTTCCTCACTGGGATATATTTTTGTTGTGAGTCATGAACGTCTGCCATTGTTTATTAACCGTCTTTTCTGCTAAACTCCTTTTCCAGCCCACTCCAGCCAACTCTGCCCTCATTCCTTTGTAATTGCCCTTATTTAAGTTTAGCACAGTTGTTTCTGACCCAGGTTTCTCACTGTCAAACTGAATGCTAAGTTCCACCATGTTATGGTCACTGTTTCCTAGGGGATCTTTTACTCTGAGATCATTTATTAAACCTGTGTCACTACACATTACCAGATCCAAAATAGCCTGATCCCTGGTTGGATCCACAACATATTGTTCTAAGAAACTGTCCTGAACACACTCTATCAATTCTTGCTCATGGCTACCTCTGCCAACTTGATTTTCCCAATCTACATGAAGATTAGAGTCACCCATAATTAATATACTGCCTTTTTTACTGCCCTCATTATCTCCTGATTTATCCCCTGTTCTACAGCATAGCTACTGTTAAGGGCCTATAGGCAATTCCCACCGGTGTCTTCTTCCCCTTGTTATTTCTTACCTCCACCCATATGGATTCCACATCTTCTGATCCAAGATCATTTCTTGCTATCGTACTTATTCCATCTCGTACTAACAAAGCTACCCCACCACCCTTTCCTTCTTGCTTGTCCTTTCGAAAAGTCACATACCCCTGAATATTTAGTTCCCAGCTTTAATATCCTTGTAACCATGTCTCCGTAACTGCTATAAGATCGTACCCATTAACCTCTATTTGTACCATTAATTCATTTATTTTGTTTTGTCCATGCATTTAAGTAAAGAGCTGTTATTTTTGCCTTTTAACCATTTTTTTCCCTTTGACCCTAGTTGCTGCTTTTTGTTATGATTGTACACCCTGTCCCTTCCTGTCACATTCTGGGTATCATTACCTAAATAGCTGCCCTGCAATGATGCCATATCCTTTTGTTTTTTAAGTCTCTGTATCCCCTCTCCAGAACCCTTCCCCCCTCTATTTATTTTAAAGCCTTCTCTATAGCCCTAGCTATGCAATTCGCCAGGACACTGGTCACATCACGGTTCAAGTGAAGGCCATCCCATCGGAACAGCTCCCTTCTACCCCAGTACTAGTGCCAGTGCCCCATGAACTGAAACCCATTCCTCCCACACCAATCTTTGAGCCACGCATTTAACTCCTTGACTTTATTTACCCTATGCCAGTTTGCCCGTAGCTCAGGTAGTAATCCCAAGATTATTACCTTGAAGGTTCTGTTTTTTAATTTAGCTTCTAACTGTTCAAATTCTTTCAGCAGAACCTCCTTTCTAGTCCTATCAACATTGTTGGTACCAACTGGACGAGACAACTGGATCCCTCCCCTCTCACTCCAAGTTCCTCTCCAGCCCTGAAGAGATGTTCTTAATCCTGGCACTGGGCAGGCAACACAGCCTTTGGGACTCACGCTCATGGCTGCAGAGAACACTCTCTATCCCCCTAATTATACTGTCCCCTACTACTACTATGTTCCTATTTCCTTCCCCCACTTGAATGGCTCTCTGTACTATGGTGCCGTGGTCAGTTTGCTAATCCTTCCTGCAGTCCCCGCTCTCGTCCACGCAGCTTGCTCATAAGAACCTCATAACTGTTGGGCAATTGCAGGGGCTGAGGCTCCTTGAACACTATCCACAGGTCCCCATACCTGCCTCACCTGCAGTCGCACTCTCCTCTCCCTGATCACAGACCAAATTCAAATTACCTAATCCTCCTGGAACAAAGCATCCAGGTAACTTTCCCCAACCTGATGTGGCACAATGTCTGCAGCTCAGACTCCAGCTCCTTAACTCGGATCTGAAGCTCCTTGAGCTGCAAACACTTACTACAGATGTGTTCGCTCTGGATCAGCTTGGTGTCCAGCAGCACCCATATGCTGCAGCAGCAACACACCACCCATCCTGCCATCGCTATCATATTTTATTTAATTTATTAATGAATTACTGTACTATCCCTGCTCTTTATACTTGAAGAATCTTCAGTCTTTACATTTTATTGTAATTAATTTTTCACACCAATATCGATCTTATATTTAACAAACTATTTTTAAGAAAGAGAAAATAAAGACTAGAGACCTAAACACAAACTATAGACCTTAATTTTAATTTAAAGACTAGAAATACTCACCAATCCAACTCACCAATCAACTGCTCTCTGGGCTCTTTTTAAACAAAGTCTCCCCGCTCTTGTAAAATGAAGTCTGCACACTCACACTGCTCTTTGTTTAAAATGGAGCTGGACCTGATGGGTTGCATCCTAGGATATTAAAGGAGATAGCTGCAGAGATAGCGGATGCACTGGTAGTAATCTTCCAAGAATCCTTAGATTCTGGAAAAGTCCCAAAAGATTGTAAAATTGCCAATGTAACACCCTTATTCAAAAAAGGAGGGTGACAATAAACAGGTAACTATAGGCCAGTTAGCTTAACATCTGTCATTGGGAAAATGACGGAGTCTATTATAAAGGATGTACTAGCAGAACATTTAGAAATCATAATATAATCAAGCAGAGTCAATATGGCTTCACAAAGGGGAAATCATGCCTGACAAGTTTATTAGAATTCTTTGAGGAGGTAAGAAGCAGGATAGATAAAGGGGAACCAGTAGATGTAATATATTTGGTTTTCCAAAAGGTGTTCGATAAAATACCACACATAAGGCTACTTAATAAGATAATAGCCCATGGTGTTGGGGGTAGTATATTAGCATGGATAGAGGATTGGCTAACCAATAGAAGACAGAGAGTTGGGATAGGGGGTCATTTTCAGGATGGCAAGTTATAACTAGTGGAATGCCACAGGGATCAGTGCTGGGGCCACAGTCATTTACAATATATAAATGACTTGGATGAGGGAAATGAATGTACTATTGCCAGGTTTGCGGATGACAAAAAAATAGGTGGTAAGGCAAGAGGTGAGGATGACACATGGAGTCTACAGAGCGATATAGACAGGTTAGGTGAGTGGTCAAAAAACTTGGCAGATGGAATATAATGTGGAAAAATGTGAGGTTATGCACTTTGGCAGGAAGAATAGAGGAGCTGAATATAACTTAAATGGGGAAAGACTGAAGAAAGCTGCAGCACAGAGGGATTTGGGAGTCCTCGAGCATGAATCCCAAAAAGCTAGCATACAAGTTCAGCAGGTAATAGGAAAGGCAAATGGAATGTTTGCCTTTATTCCAAAGGGAATGGAATATTAAAATAGGGAAGTCTTGCTAAAACTACACCTGGTGTTCATTAGACCACACCTAGAATACTGTGAACAGTTTTGATCCTCTTATTTAAGGAAAGATGCACTGGCATTGGAGGCAATCCAGAAAAGGTTTACTCGGTTGTTCCTGGCTACGGAGGGATTTTCTTATGAGAAGAGGTTGAGTAGGTTGGGTCTGTACTCATTGGAGTTCAGAAGAATGAGAAGCCACCTTATTGAAACATATACGATTCTTAGGGGGCTTGACAGGGTATTAGCTAAGAGGTTGTTTCCCTTTGTGGGAGAGTCTAGGGTCAGAAAGCATAATCTCAGAGTAAGGGGTCACCCGTTTAAAACAGAGATGAGGAGGAATTTCTCCTGTCAAAGGATTGTTAATCTGTGGAATTCTTTGCCACAGAGGTCTGTAGAGGCTGGGTCATTAAATATATTCACGGCTGAGATGGACAGATTTTTAATCAGTAAGGCAATCAAGGGTTATGGGAAAAAGGCAGGAAAGTTACGTTGAGGATTATCAGATCAGTCATGATCTCATTGCAGAGCGGAGCAGACTCGATGGGCTGAATGGTCTACTTCTGCTCCTACATCTTATTCTTATTCTGAAGATGTCCTTTTCAGTAAAGCTCACCATTACATACAGTTGAAACAAGCCAGGCTGCCAGAGCTGTGGGATTCACTGCGATCTCAGGCTTCATGCAAGTGCAGGGTGCCAATGACTGCACACATGTGGCCTTGAGAGCTCCCTGGCAGCAGCCTTTGAAATTCATTAATAGAACAGGTTTTTGCCCTCTGAATGTCCAGCTCATTTGTGATCATAGAAAGAAAATCCAGCAGGGTTGTGCTAGGTACCCAGGGAGCTCACACGGCTCTTACATTTTGAGTCACTCCCAGGTGCCAGGGATATTTGATGGAGCTTGGTGCTTAGAGGGTTGGCTCCTTGGTGATAAGGGGTACCCCCAGAAGACATGGCTAATGACACCCATTCATCAACCGTACAATGCATCTGAAGAGAGATACAATGCTGCACATTCTGCCACAAGGTCCTTAATAGGGCAGACTATTTGCCTCTTAAAGATGTGTTTCCAATGTTTACACCAGCCAGATGGGAGCCTCCAATACTTCCCATAGGGAGTGTCCTGCATCATCATTGTTTGCTGTGCCCTGCACAACCTTGCACTGCAATGGGAGAATGTGTTGCCAGAGGGAGCCATGAGCTAGAGATCCCCTCAGATAAGGATGACGTTGAAGAGGATAAATCTCAAGAGGGCGATGATTCAGATGTCCTTGGAAAGCACAGTAGCCTAGGTAACATGTGGCTGCTGTGGAATGTGATTAGGACTCCACTAGTGCACCTCCTTTAGCAACTACACATTGTGCAAGCCTTTCAACATGGTGTCAACAAATCAGTGGCATGGCAGTCTTCAAGCAGCTGAAACACCATTGCACACATCGATGTACTCATGCCAGAATGACAATAGCTCAGCAAGGCGGCATTAAGAGAAAAAACATTTGTCAATGGTTAGCACTTGACCACTTCAAGAGGGAGAAACATCCAGACAGCACTATCTCTCCAAATGCCAGCTCTCATGGATGAATAGTGCAGAGGCCTCATCTTGCTACTGAGCCCCAATATGCCATCAGACCTCAGGACACTGCAAATTATGTTCACATTGTTCTCACAGAGAGTGGCTCAGCAGGACCATACTTTGATTACTTACAAACACTCATTGCCCTGCATTCGTCGGATGTCTGCCAAGTCTACATCTTGCATTGCATTGGCCCTAGGGAGAGACGTGGCCCAGTCAGTATTGACACAGCAGTCAATGATAACTTATTCCCTTCATCTATTCTGCTGACTCAGGAGATGTGCCGAAGCATTGCTTTCATAGCATTCCAGTCCTCGACGTTGTCCATCTCATAAAGGCCAATCCTTTCTACCTACTCTAAGTCAATGGGTGCACAGTCATGCAATGAATTCCGTATCGAGTTGCATACTGAACCTTTACAGAAGGATTCAGTAAAGCACCACTAGGCAGCTGTTCAGGAGCAAAGTAAGATCCTCACAGGTAAGTAGACAGCTTCATCAAGATGAGCACACACCTCTAACATCACACACTCATTCCCTCTGGCAGACATTTCAAATGTCACCAAGTGGAACCTACTTCAAACGTTCACCGTCACACATGGGGAGAGTGGGAACTAAGAAAGGAATAATGTTCAGCCTTAAACATGGAGACGAAAACGCATTGCAGGCAGGCATGAAAGGTTATGATGCTTGGTGATGAACACCACTTTCCCCAAAAATTCACTGTCATAAAATAAACACCATTGCACAGTACACTTGGGTGAAAAGGTTCTATTGTCTGTTGCAAAAAATGCTTGTTACTTTCACAAGCTACATACTTCAATGCAACGGCAGGATAATCACAACCTTGATGAGCAATTCTCCTGTGGCCAAATAATGTCAGCCTGAGATGCAAAGGTTATATGTGTATTGCCCAGCCTTCTTTTTCACATAGGAAGTGCCTTTGTTTCATGTTACAGATGTGGAACTAAAGGCAATTCACTATGGTGAAATTGAGTGAGAGTTAATGGAACTGAGGAACCAAATGGGAGATAATTGGGTGGGAGGGAGTTGGGGGAGGGTGTTCATTTTGGATCCTTGAATGAATGCAGGACCTTGCATCACATCGATTAGCCATTCAATACCTGAGAGCTGGAGAGGGATAAATGCAAACTATATTTACAATAGTGTAGATTATATACAGTGAATGAACACCCATGCCACCATAGTGCATTCAAAACTTCTTGATTTTTCTAACCCTAATGCTACATCTTGGTGCATCCGCCACATCTGCAGCAGAAGTGGAGGCAGCCTGCTGACAGTTATGCCCCATTGTCTGAGATGATTTTGGCAGGGGTGGCTCGAGACCTGGATGGCCACGGCCTGCTAAAGGTCTCCTGCTCTTGGCGAATAAGCATCCTCCTCGGTCTGACCTGCTGAAGTTGATGGAGTCATAGGCTGAGGGGATTTGGAGCGGCAGGACATTTGGACCATCTTGGGTGGTACCCATAGGGTGTCTGGCTGGCGTTCCCCCTCCCTTTGGGTGCCCAAGGGCCCCTCCTTGACTCCTTGAGGAGAAGTGGCACTCGTAGGGTGGTCGAGGTGCCCCATCCCCCTCTCGCCTAGCCACTGCTGGAATGGACCCATGACTAGAGTGATGGTGTGCAAATCCAGCAGAAACTGCTGGACCTGGGTCGCCAAGGCAGCCACCACCCTTCACATGGAGACTTTGATGCTGTCACCTGCTGGAGCCACAACATCAGAAAGAACGCGGACAGACTCCTCCATCCTTCATTCCAGTCTGGCAAAGGCCAATGACAACTCTACTTGATGTTCCCCTGCCTGTCTCTGCATCTCCAACATTTCTCTCAGGGCCAATTGCAGAGGCTCATCATTGGACTAGGCCTCAGAGGGGCCTGGTCTCCAGCAGTCCTCCGAGTGCCAGAGACCTCAGCTGCCAATGTCTTCATGTTCTGTAGACATGAGTTGGTAAGGTGATCACTAGATTGTGAACCTAAGCCTATTTTAGAACTAGGTCCCACTGAAGTGTGTGCATCTGCACTGGTGGAGGGTGCAGGTGAACATAGTTATGAGTCCTCTTTATGTGCTTCCTCTGCATCCTCAATTGTAGTGGTCTGTGGTCTGGAGCTGAGGCACTTGCTGGAGATCTTCCTCTGTCTTTTTTTTGGTAGCTGGAATAGAGAGAAGAGATAATTAGTGACTGACTAGGCATGCTCCAACATTATAAGTCACTCACAGCCATTGTCCACATGGCCGATGTATACTGGATGAACCCTCACTGGCTTGTTGTAGAGGCTGATCTCACCTTCCGTGCAGGAACGATCTCTATCCTCTCCAGTGAGCTCTGCCACCTGCTCCTTATGGGAGGAGAGTGTCCTCAGCTCTGGGGTTCCCTCTGTGGACTTGGATCTCTCCCCTTCTTCTGGGAGGTCTTGTCCTGTATTAATACAGATGGATTGAGTGTGAGCACTATGGATGAAACAGCAGTTCAGAAGCATGCATGCCTGTTGTGTCTGTTCAGCCCTCCCCAATAAGGGATTAAGACACCATTTGCACAGGATCTTACATGAGATAGTGATCATAAAGTGGCTGACAGACATTCAGTGCTAATGTTCCATCTACTGATAGACATCCCTTTGGAATCTTAGACTGCCTGATGCCTTTATGAGTGTGTGAGTTTGGAGTGAGTAGAAGTTTCACTTAGCCTGGCAGAGCGCATCAGATCATTCGTTCTTTTCCTGCACTGCAGAGTAATCCTTTGTTGCTAACTACAGGCGCCGACTTCCATGGCGACCTCCTCCGAGGCAAGCGTGGTCAGGTGAGACGACGACCTCCTGCTCCCATCCCGAGGAAAGAGAACCTCCTGCCTTTACTGGATGGCCTGGAGGAGAATCCCTGGGGAGGCCCCACTGAACCTGTGGAGTGGAGGGTTTGGTTCTTTGGGCACCATTGAGAAGCGGAACTGAACAACACACTTGGCCTGAATGAGTGAATGTCTGTACGGGTGCTATTTAAATATGGCACCAGGACCTTTGACCCCATGAAGTAATGGTGGGGCGGGTGAATCCCTGCCCGCCCTACCACCTGATTCAACGAGCACCTCGTTGATGCATAATTAATGAGCCGAAAAGTGGAAAATTGTGCAAATTAATCTGACCCGCCAACCAGCGGAAATAATGCCAACTTTCCCAGCCAGCACTGCACTCAGTCTCCAGAATGGAAAATTCTTCCCACCTTTCAGGTCTATGACCTTTCATCAGTTCTGTTTTATTACAGATTTCCAGGATCTGCAGTGTTTTGCTTTTGCATTGTTAGTCCAGGCCTCTGGATCACTAGTCCGGTAACATAACCACTACACTACTGCACCCACTTTGTGCTACTTTTTAAAATTGCCTCAGGACATAAAGGTGCACATTGAGCACATTCAGCATTTATAGCCCAGAAGGTTGAGCAGGATAGGAAGGAAATTACTGTATTATGCCTATGTAAACAAGAACCTTATTCCCATAACTGCCAACACCAGAAAAATTCTGGATTTGAGGTTTTCAGTCACAGCCTGAGGCATTGCTACAGGCCAAAAATATAAGAAGGCTTAAAAGTTGAAAACTTTGTCCTTAAAGACACTGGACAGGAAACAAGCCAGCTGCAAAACTTTAACTAACCACAATAATCCTACATTCAATCCTTTGATGGATTGAACAATATGCTAAAAGCTATTTTTCTTAAAAAAATATTAAGCTGTAATATTGCAAATTGTTCCAATGGTGATAAAAGCAAAATACTGCGGATGTTGGAAATCTGAAACAAAAACAAAAATTGCTGGAAAAACTCAGCAGGTCTGACAGCATCTGTGGAGAGGAATACAGGGTTAACATTTCGAGTCCGTATGACTCTTAATCAGAACTAAAGAGAAATAGAAATGTGGTGAAATATAAGCTGTTTAAGGGGGGTGGGACAGGTGGAGCTGGATAGAGGGCCAGTGATAGGTGGAGGCAAAGGAGCATTTGCCAAAGGTGTCATAAACAAAAGGTCAAAGGGCTGTTAACGGTGGTGATATTAGCTAAAGGATGTGCTAATGGTGACATTAAGGGTGGAAAGCAGAGTGAACAAGTGACAGATGGCCCTAGTGGGGGTGATGTGGGGGGAAGGGATCGAAATGGGCTAAAAGGTGGAGATAAAACAATGGATGGAAATACATTTTTAAAATAATAATAGAAATAGGTGGGAAAAGAAAACTATGTATATAAAAAATATATAATAATTATTAGAAAAAAGGGGATCAAAAAGGGGGTGAGGATGGAGGAGAAAGTTCATAATCTGAAATTGTTGAACTCAATGTTAAGTCTGGAAAGGCTGTAAAGTGCCTAATCAGAAGATGGGGTGCTGTTCCTCCAGTTTGTGTTAAGCTTCACTGGAACATTGCAACAGGCCAAGGACGGACATGTGGGCATGAGAGCATGGTGGTGTGTTGAAATGGCAAGTGACAGGAAGGTCTGGGTCATGCTTGCGGACAGACTGAAGGTGTTCCTCAAAGCGGTCACCCAATCTGCATTTGGTCTCTCCAGTGTAACAGGGTGGTGTGTTGAAATGACAAGTGGCAGGAAAGGACATGCAAGGGAGGGAAGACGTATGTTAGCAAATGAGTAAAAGACATAGAATAATAATTATGGGAGAATTTGACTCCCCAAATCAAACTAGTAACAAGAGATAGAGAAAAGGAAAAGGAAATGGAGTTTTTAAAAGGTATACAGGACACCCATCTTACTGAGTAGGTAAGACGTCCAAGAAGAGTGTAATTCACAATGACTGGATTCACAAATGAGAAATGAGTCAGAGCCAATAAGAGGATGAAGTGGCAAGAGTGATCATAGCATGATAAGGTTTAAGATAATGAATGAGAAAGATGTAAACGATACAAAGATCAAAGTCCATTTATCTGTAATTAGCTATAGTCCTTAAGATACCATAGGCATCTTATTCTGTTAGAGAGAGTCAAGAGGTGCACCCCACTGCATCAAGTGTGGCTGACTAGGAATCTCTCCCACTCTTATTGCCTGCCATGGGCATGTTAGAAGGATTAACAGGTTGATTATCAAGCTGCTTGGCCATGTCATGAACACTCCTTCCATGGCCAACAAGTCCTGGAGCAGGTCTTGAAGCCAGAGCTTCTGGCTCAGAGGGAGGAGCATTACTAACTGAGTCACAGGACCTCCAAAGACCAAAGTAATAGATTGGAAAAAGCTAATTTTGGATAAATGAGAATGGTTTTAAGGAAGATAAACTAGGAAAAAATATTGGGCTGGATTTTACTATCCCTCTGGAGATGGTTGGGAGATAGAAAGTCTCATAAAATGGCTATGGAAGGCATAGGGGGAGCCCAATGTTTTTCCCTTGTTGCAGGATAGTTTCAATGGCAGGAACAGCAGTGCTACAGCTGCCCTCCAACTGGAAGTGGGTAGCCAATGAAACCAATCAATTGGCCAATAAATGGCTACTTCCTGCCCCTGCCAGAATTTGACTGGGGTTGGGATGTGCTCCACCTTGTGGAGAGACTGCCACCTCCCAGCGAATTTCCTGGGGGAGTGGCGGGGATGTGGAGGGGCCTTCCTTAATGGTCACTCCATGGCCCATGTCGAGGCTTCACAGTGGCAATGGCCACACCACAACTCCAATGCCTCTGCTGGAGGGCTTGCCCCCAGCCCTCCTCCCAGATCATCAGGGCCTGACTATCTGCCCTGGATCAACAAATTAAAAAAAACCTACCTGATGTTTGAGGGTACCTCAATATGGAGGTGCTCTCTTCGTCTCTCTGTAGTCTCAGCAGTAGTGCTCTCTATTGATGATGCTGCCGAAGCTGCTGCATTGCCAGCCCTCTTATTGGGCTGGCGCTCTGAGTGGCAGCCATCATCCTAAATTGGACTCCGCAGGTAATATTCTCACCTGGCATTCGACCATCCATCTGTGCATTCTCACCATCTGCTTTTGGTCCCATTGGTGGGACAACTTGGGATTTGGGGAAATTCAGCCCACTGACAAACAAAGAGAACAGCAGTGGGAAGTATTTAAAAAGGTAATCAATAAAGCTGAGGAGAAAGTTATAGCCTAAAAAACAAGAAGAAACTAGCCAATAATGAAATGTCATGGATTCATACAGAAATAAGGACAAAATTGAAACTAAAGAAAAATGTACACAATAAATATGTGGAGAATAAAGAAGACAATGAAAAAAGGGTATACAAAGATATTAAGAAATATATCAAAAGTACAGCTAGGAAGGCAAAGGGAAATTACAAAATTAAATTATCAGCGAATAAAAAAAAATAAATAATAAAGGATTCTACATACTCAAAATAAATCAAAATAAGGATTGTGCCACAAAAGGATGCATAAGATGAAGTTATTATGACAGGTATCAGATGTGATGACTGTGAAATGGAAGAAATATTGAATAATTGCCTCAGTATTCACCAGGGAAACTAACAGGATGGATATGACAAATAAAATTAATATACAGTGATGTGGACAGAATGGCAGAAGATAGAAGAGAAAATCTACATGGATAAAGCTTTTCAGATTGGAAAGGTGTTGGAAATATGTTGTGAGTGGTACTCCACAGTGGTCTGCATTGTGTCGGACTTATTTATTATGTTTAAAAATGGCCAGGAATTGAGAACCGGAAAACAATATTGGAAAATGCTGATGGCATGAAATTGGGAAGTATGAGAAAATGACATGAGTATTGTGAAAGATTGCATTAGGGCATAGATAAGCTGGCAAGATGGGCAGATAGTTGACAGTAGGAGTTTACTGTGGAGAAGTCTGAGATAATGCATTTTGAAATTAAGGTCCAAATTTTACGGCAGCAGGATTTTGCGTTCCCACCGAAGTCAATGGAGTTTAGAATGGCTCGCTGCTTCTTACGGCCCCGTCCCTGCTGTGATGGGCTCGTAAAATTCCAACTTTTAAGAATCAAGGAAGAAAATACACATTACAGTTAAAGATTTTAACTGGAGAATGTGAGCCATTAAAACTGGCTTTCCAAGCATATCAGGCTCTACAAAAGGCAAACAAAATATTTGATTTCTTAGAAGCATGAACCCCAAAATTCCAAATCCTATGACCAGCTGCCATCCATCGGCTGCAATACAATAGTTTTGTTGAAGGGTCATTCGGACTTGAAACGTTAACTGTGCTCCTATCCGCAGATGCTGCCAGACCTGCTGAGTTTTTCCAGGTATTTTTGTTTTTGTTGTGGCTGCAATACAAATCCTGCCATAACTCATTGATTGAACCTATAAGAAGGTGAGTGGATGGTACTTTGGTGTGAATCTTATCAGCAATACTTGAGATGCACCCGGGAGTCCAGGTATGAAGAAGTGTTGACTAAGTAGATCAGTGGGCACAGCTGCAACATTTAAGCCAGGATTGCTTTGAAAGCAGAACTAGCCTGGAGGAAAGTAATGGCATGGCTCCAATGAGGCCATGTGAGAAAGAAGCAGCAAACTGCAAAGATTGATATAAATGTGTTTCTGTGAAATTATGTATTGAATATTGTAAGTAGGTGGCAAGGGATCTGCTAACATAGCAGCCAGGATGCATGGATGGAGTTATACAGGCAGTGCATGGCAACTCCCTAGCCCCCGTGAACTCTTCCAATGGAGATGAAGTTTAATAAGCTCACAAGGTTAGCAAAGGTAAATGTGATGGCAGCATGAGCTGCTATTCATCTATAATTTAAACTTTACAGATCTCACGCTGGTATAAACTCTAGTAATGCATTAGCCAATTTAAGAGTTTTTCAGTCTTGGCTCTGTAATATCACTCAGCCCTCTGAGTGAGAAGATTGCAGGTTCATATCCCACTCTAGTGAATTAAGCACACACTGTGGGATCAGTGAATTACTGAGGGTGCACTGCACTATTAGAGGTGCTAGTTTTTGAATGAGACACTAAACCTAAGGCCCTCTCAGGGGTTGTAAATGATCCCATGATAATATTCAATGAAGAGCAGGGGAGTTTTCCATCCAATATTTTTTCCAAAACGATCACCTCCAAACCAGATTTGGAGTTAAATTCAGAGGTGCACACAATTGGTTCCGGCATCCCCCCACCACAATCCCCCCCCAACCACGCCCCCACCCTAACGCCCTCTCCCCAACACCCCCGCTAACTATCAGAACCATTAGGCTGAATATTAATTGGTAGTGGTGTATAGGTTTGAGAACAAATGTAGGGTTAAAACTGTCTAAACTATAGCACATCAGGAAACTAACTTAAACTTTTACTTTGGATCCCCAGGTTCCCTTGGCTTCTTGCAACTTGCAGTGAAAGTGTGAATATCATGGTAATTGTGGAGGCTGAAGCTATGGGCAGAATTTTGCCCTCAGATGGCGTGCGGGCCCCACTGGCTCGGCAGTGGGCGGACAGCCGACCCCCACCATCGAAACGGGGCCCGCTGCCATTTTGAGTGGGCAGGCCAATTAAGGCCCGCCCAGTGGGCCACCTGATGGGAAGCGCTATGCGCTTCCTGTGCCGGGGGTGAGGGGATCCCCAGCTGTCAAAGTGCGCTCTTTCGTGCATGTGTGCGAAAGAGCGCACTGCTCCCTGAGGCAAAGTCCTGTCTCAGGGAGATTAATAACAGGTAAGTAAAGTCTAAAAATAGAAAAATATTAAAATTATTAACATGTCTCCCTCATGTGACAATGTCACCCGAGACGGGACATGTTAATAATAAACACTTAAAATTTATTACATTTTAAAAAAAATGGACATGAAACTTCAGCCCGTCAGTGGATGAAGTTTCATGAATAATCTGGAACCCGCTGGGGCTCCTGGCCTGCCCACCAGCCTTAAGGTTGGATGGGCAGGTATTTAATTATCTTAACTAGCCTGTCAATGGCTTCAATTGGCCATTGACAGGTCGGTGGGTGGACAGCTGATTTCGCTGTCCCCCCGCCTTCCTAAAAATTTAAATGGCCTGGGATGATGTCGGGGATTCCTCCCAATGTCATCCCGCGTCATTTTCCCCTCGGCGAGAGGGCCCCGCCCTCAAATTGCCGAGGGGAAAATCCTGGCCTATGTCAGGGCAAAATACCAATAAATACTCAGTACCCACGGCTGGTTTCTAACCTGCTTGTGGGGAAGGGTTTCTACACAATATTTGTGCTGAGAGAGTACTTTGCACATTTTGATGGTTTCTTCAATGCTTTAGGGCATATGAATGTCCAACCTGCATTTTGGAGCACTGAAATATCAGATCAGCATGGTGCTGCTTATGTCGCCTTAGACTGGATCTCAGATGAGGACCAGGATGACCAGCAAAAGGCCTACTGACAGATCTACTGCCCAACAGGTGAGAGGGATCAGCAGAGAGGTACAAAGAGGTCATACCTGGCACACAGGATCTAGTGACAGAGGATAAGCTTCTTCAACATGTCTGAACAACTGTGTCTGAGGAAGCTCAAGGTGTCATGTGAGGTGCTGGCAGATATATACAGCCTGCTGGAGCAAGACCTGCTGCTGGCTGAAGCTCGTAGCCATACTTTACCGGCAGCTGTCAAAGTTGCCACAGTCCTTAACTTCTTTGTCTCTGGGTCCTAACAGGGCTGTGTTGGAAACATTTGCAAGGACCTTGAAGTTGGTCACACACAAATGTATAAGACAGATGACTAATTTCTATTTTATCAGGGCCGGCAATTAGGTCAACCTTGCCCGTGATGCCTGCAGCCAGAAGGAGCAGGTTTGCGGTCCTGGCTGGCTTCCCTAGGTGCATCATTGACTGTACACATGGCAATCTAGGAATCCATCAATCACGAAGGAGTATTCACTAACCACAGTGTGCAGCTGGAGTTCAGTCACAAAAAGATCTTAATGCAGGTGTGCACAGGAATCCTGGGCTGTTGCCACGATGCTCTCACCAGCAGTCCACACGCTCAGATGTTTTTGCACCTGGAAACGAGAGCTATCAGCTGGTTGTTTGGTGACAATGGATATCCACTTAAAATATGGTTGGTGTCACCTCTCAGAAACCCAATAAATGAGCACTAGGTGCATTATGATGAATACCATGTGACCACCAGATGTGTCATCGAACAAGCCCTCATCATTCTGAAGTTACACTTCCAGTGCCTGGGGAGATCTGGAGGCTTGCTACAGTACACATCAGCCAGGGTGTCTAGAAAGGTAATGGTGAGATACTCTACAACATAGTATAGCAGCAAAGTTTAGATCTACATCAGGAACAAGGTGAAATGCACAGATCCTCATCAGCAGATTCCAAGGAAGAAGAAGATGAGAAGGAAGAAGAGGAGGAGGAAGACAAGGAAGCAAATGGTGGTGCGGGCAATGTTTCAACAGCAGAGTACCAGGATGCCAGTGATGCCCTCACTATTGTGAGGTTCACTTAGGTTTTACCAGTGCACCCATTGAACAAACACAGGCAAAAGCCACTTGTGCCCTGTGCCCTGATCACTTCCCCCCCGCCCAGTTATAAGGCAGAGCTAGATAGATTCTTGATCAGGGGTAGGCAGGAATGTGGAGTTCAGATTACAACCAGATCAGCCATGATCTTATTGAATGGCTGAGCAGGTTCGAGGGGCCAAGCAGCCTACTCCTGCTCATAATTTGTATGTTCATATGTTCTCCCCTCCCAAGAAAAATACCACCAACACAAAGCATTTTGGCAAACAATTAAACATCCCTTTCACAGACCCCTATTGGTCACCATCCATTCATGCCTTCCCCATTCATCAATAAACAGCTGAAAACGCCTCTCACCAGCTACAACCAAGAGTGGGCAAGGCAGGCAAATTGTGCAAAAGAAAATATTTATGTGTTTCAGATACACATCAGAAGCTTAACTATATAATAATATTGAACACACCCATGTGCACATGTGTGTGCAACTACAAATCTTTACTCTCACTTTTCTGAGCATTTCTACATGGTTAAATCCCTATGGCTTCAGCAGAATTAGAGGCAGGTTGCCCTGCTCTGACTGTTCAGTTGTTCTTGGCTGAGGATCTCTGGGCTTTGGAGCCTGTGAGGGGCCCCACCTGCAATGCAGGGGTAGACTTGGCCATTGGAACATGAAGCAGAATTTGGGGCACTGACAGAGAGGGGGTCTGTTGGATCCTGTGGATCCTCGTAGCACGCTTGTTGTGAGTGGTGGCTGAGTTGATACTATTGATAGAGTTGATCAGCAGACATTTCTTAGGTGGAACCCTTGGTTTATTTACTTACTTTGAAGTGTAAGCACATGTTTAGTTGCTGCTGAATACCTTTGTAAATTGATGAAATGCTGTCTAATGTGGAGATAGTGTGGACTATCTCCACACTAGACAGCGTTTCATCAATAATTCTGCAGGTGTGACACCTGTCATTGTGTGAGGGGTGGTCCTACAGTGGAAAAGAAACACGCTAACTTGTTTGCTAAGGAGTCTCCAGTTAACTTCTTTGTGTCTGCCTTGAATGTTTAAACTGCCCTTTCGGCCAATCCATTTGAGGAAGGGTGGTACGGTGGTACGGTGAAGTTTTTACATGAGTGATACTGTTGAGGCTGATAAACTGTTGAAATTCAGCACTCATAAATGCTGTGCCAATATCAGAAACTACCACTTCTGGTAGCCTGTTAATGGCAAAACTTTGACGTGACTTCTCAATTGTAGCAGATATTGGCGACTTCACCTCATTTATGTCCATCCATTTTGAGTGGGCATCAACAATGAGCAGAAACATTGTTCCCATGAAAGGTCCAACATAGTCAATGTGTAACCACACCCATGGTCTTCTTGGTCACTCCCAAGGGTGTAATGGAGCTGTTGAAGGTAACTTTTGCAGTTGCTGACATTGCACATAATTCTTTACTAAACTCTCTATTTCACCATCCATCCCAGGCCACCACAGGTAGCTGTGAGCTATGGTCTTCTTTCAGGATATACCTGGGTGTGTGCTGTGTAGTTCAATTAACAATGGAACTCATCCCTTTGGAGGAACTATCACTCGTGCTCCCCACAATAAGATGCCATCCTGGCTGGTCATTTCATGTCTTCTATTGAAGTACGGTTTCATTTAATCAGATATAGGCTCATGTGACTAACCACTCAGCACTTGTTCTTGTACTTGAGAGAGGACTGGGTCCCTGCTTGTCCAGTCTCTGATCTGTTGAGTACATACCAGTGAGGAATCTAAGAAATTTAGCAATAAAACAAGTTCCTGTGGAACTGGGATGTGCTCATCATTTTCTTGTAAAGGCAAACGACTAAGTGCATCGGCGTTCGTGATTTCCCTGCCAGGCCCGTATACGAAAGTATACTCGTACGCTGCCAGGATTAAAGTCTATCATTGTATTCTTGCCGAGGCTATGGGTGGTATAGGCTTGACCTCGCTGAATAATCCTAACGATGGCTTATGGTCGTGAACGATAGTAAAATGGTGGTGCTGTACTTACTGGTGAAATTCTTGACACCAATGATGATTGACAGGCCTTATTTTTCTATCTGCAAGTAACCCTTTTCGCTTTGGAAAGTGTTCTTGATACATATCCTATAGGCCGTTCCGTGTCATCATCCATCCGATGGGAGAGCACTGCTCCCACTCTATAGGGGGATGTGACACAAGTCAACATCAATTCTTTTCTCTGGCCATAATGTACTAATAGGTTGGACGAGTGCAACAATCGCTTAACCTTTATGAAAGCTTCTTTCCGGGACGCCTCCCAAGACCAATGCTGGTTCTTTTTGAGCAGATAACATAGGGGTGCCAGTTCTGTGAATAAACTGAGCAAGATCCATCCATAATAATTGATCATTCCTAGGAATGATTTGAGTTCTGAGGTGTTCTTTGGCGCAGGTGCCTCTCTTATGTCTCTCACTTTCTCCTCAACCGGGTGGAGGCCCTGTGAATCCACCAGTGACCCAAATAGATTACCTCCCTTACTTGGAATGTGCACTTTTCTTTTTTTAAACACACTCCAGCTTGCAATAAATGTTTTAAGACTTTTTACAAGTTTGCCAAATGCTCTTTTTCAGTGAATCCTGTCACCAAAAACATCATCTAAATAGACTATAACCTGGGGCAGTCCCTGCAGTAAACTTTCCAATGCTCTCTGAAAGATGGTGCAAGCTGAGGGAGACACCGAATGGCAATCATGTATATTGATACAACCCTTTGTGGGCATTAATTGTGACAAATTCCTGGGGGTTATTATCTAACTCTAATTGTTGATAAGCATGACTCATATCAAGCTTCGTGTAGGTGACTCCACCTGCCAGCTTGGCATACAGATCTTCGATTTTTGGTATGGGGTGTCTGTCCAGCTTAGACACTTTATTAACCATCACTTTGTAGTCTCCACAAATTCAGACGCTTTGGTCGAGTTAAAGGATGGGGACTATGGGTGCTGCCCATTCTGAAAACTGCACAGGTTCCGATGAAGAGTCATACGGACTCGAAACGTTGATTCTGTCTTCCTCTCCACAGATGCTGTCAGACCTGCTGAGGTTTTCCAGCTATTTTTGTTTTTGTTTTTGTATAACGCCCAGTTTTTCTAGTCTGTCCAGTTCATTGCCAACTTTTTCTCGAAGTGCGCAAGTTACTGGTCTCGCCTGCATGAATCAGGGTGTTGCCTCTGGATCCACATGGGTTTTTGCCTGCTGCCACTGAATCTTCCCAAGTTCATCATTGAAGACTGCGGCATACCGTCATAGTAGCTCTGGTAACTCACCTGCTCTTAACTGGAAAATTTCTTAATCTCCTTTAGCCAGTTTTGCCCCAGGAGGTTTGGTCCCTCACCTGCTACCACCATCAAGGGTAGCTTTACCAATTGGCTTCCATAATGGACAGTTACTCTGCTTATTCCTTTAGCTTGGATGTCTTCACCCATGAAAGTTTTTAATTGGGCAGAGTTTCTTCTAAATTGATGTTCACCATTATTCAGATATTTGAAGGTATGTTCATAGAAACATAGAAAATAGGAGCAGGAGTAGGCCATTCGGCCCTTCGAGCCTGCTCCGCCATTCATTATGATCATGGCTGATCATCCAACTCAATAGTCTGCTCCTGCTTTCTCCCCATATCCTTTGATCCCTTTCACCCCAAGAGCTATATCTAACTCCTTCTTGAAAACATACAATGTTTTGGCCTCAACTACTTTCTGTGCTAGCAAATTCCACAGGCTCACCACTCTCTGGGTGAAGAAATTTCTCCTCATCTTAGTCCTAAATAATCTACCCCGTATCCTCAGACTATGACCCCTGGTTCTGGGCTCCCCCACTATCGGGAACATCCTTCCTACATCTACCCTGTCTAGACCTGTTAGGATTTTATAGGTTTCTATGAGATCCCCCCCTCATTCTTCTGAACTCCAGCGAATATAATCCTAACCGACTCAATCTCTCCTCACATGTCAGTTCTGCCATCCCAGGAATCAGTCTGGTAAACCTTCACTGCACCCCCTCTATAGCGAGAACATCCTTCCTCAGATAAGGAGACCAAAACTGCACACAATGTTCCAAGGCCCTATATAATTACAGCAAGACATCCCTGCTCCTGTGCTTGAATCCTCTGGCTATAAAGGCCAACATACCATTTGCCTTCTTTACCGCCTGCTGCACCTTCAAGCTTACCTTCAGCGACTGGTGTACGAGGACACCCAGGTCTCATTGCACACTCCCCTCTCTCAATTTATAGCCATTAAGATAATAATCTGCCTTCCTGTTTTTGCTACCAAAGTGGATAACCTCACATTTATCCACATTATACTGCATCTGCCATGCATTTGCCCCTCACTCAGCTTGTCCAAATCACACTGAAGCATCTCATCCTCCTCACAGCTCACCCTCCCACCCAGCTTTGTGCCATTTGCAAATTTGGAGATATTAAGTTTAGTTCCCTCACCTAAATCATTAATGTATATTGTGATTAGTTGGAGTCCCAGCACCAGTCCCTGCGGTACCCCACTAGTCACTGCCTGCCATTTAGAAAAAGACCCGTTTATTCCTACTTTTTGTTTCCTGTCTGCCAACCAGTTTTCTATCCACTTCAATACACTACCCCCAATCCCATGCGCTTTAATTTTACACGCTAATCTCTTATATTCCCCAATTACTGTAGTGGACGCTCCTGTGTTCACTTCCATTCGAACAGCTCTACCATTCACTTTCACTGTTACGAATATTGGTTCTGTTTTTCCAACCTTCAAATTAAATAATGAGTAAATATCTGAATTTGTTGCTTCAGGCTCTTCCACATTGTAGATCTCACTGGGTTTTTTTCTTTTTTTTAAAGTCTGCTTGACTCTTTCCTTGCATTGTCTCATTATGTGTCCGTTTCAATGACAATAAAAACATTCTATTTTTTTAAACTGCCAATTGTTCAAAGACTGCTTGTTTCCACATCTATTGAAATCATTCTTTGTTTTCACTACTAACTCATTTGTTCTCATTTTCCTGCTCACAGGGGGCTGTTTCCCGCTTCTTGGCAGAGTCTTGCACTTTTGCACCCTTTTTGGCTGGGGCTTCCTGCCCAATGTGGAGAATGGTGCCATTTTTGCATGCCCTGTATGGCTATTGAATCTCTTTCTGCACTTTCCATGGCCAATGCTATCTCTAGCACCTTCTTGAAATCCAAATTTGCTTCAGATAACAATCGCTTCTGAATCATGTCCTCATTCACACCGCACACTAAACGATCTCTAAGCATGTAATTTAGAAATGTACCAAACTCACAATGTTCTGTTAATTGCTTCAAACTTGCCACATAACATGCAACTGTCTCCCCCAGGTCTCTAATTCTTGAATTAAACTTGAACCTTTGCATCGGTACTGAGGGCTTTGGTTGATAATGGCCCTTCACTAAGTCCACTAATTCATCAAAATTTCTCAAATCTGGGGCACTGGGTGCCGTCAAACCTCGAATCAAACCATAGGTTTTATTCCCACATGTATTTAAGAAGATTGCCCATCTCTTCTCTTCCTCCATAATCTCGTTTGCTTGGAAAAAGAATGTGAGATGTTCAATGTAGTGAGATCAATCATCTATTGCTGGATCAAAAGGATCACTTCTTCTGAATTGCGGAATACTGTGAGGGAATCACTTGGATGGATTTGAACGGAAATTCTACTTACAATTGCTGTGTGAGGTACAGTACCAATTTCATTTCTCTTAATTTCTTCTGTTTAACTTGTTTAATTCTCATTGCCAGTTTGTTGGATCCTATGGACCCTCACAGCATGCTTGTTGTGAGTGGTGGCTGATTTGATATTATTGATAGAGTTGATCAGCAGAGACTTCTTAGGTGGAACTCTTGGTTTATTTACAAATGTACTCAGCAGCAATTAAACATGTGCTTACACTTCAAACTCTATCTGTACACTACTAACTACTAACTTCTAAGGTAGCCCATGCTACTCTTCAATTGGACAAAAAGATCATGTGACCTTCCTTTATAACATTCTTGTTAAAGGTATATTATACATTAGATAAAACCATAATTACCATAGGGACACTGCTAGGAAGTGAAGTCCCCACTACCATGTTCCCTTTTGTCATCATCCTTCTGGTGGCCCAGCCAGACCTCCCTACTAGCAATGAATTGGAAAATACATTTCTGCAGGTCAATGGGGCATTGAAAGGCAAGACAAGACTATCATTCATTCTACTTAAGGGGCCATTCGGAGCATGCAAAGGCTTGTTGAAATTCTGAATGCACTCATTTGATTGCCACATTTAATGCTCCATATAGCTGACCAAGGAGACAACTTATATTTATATAGCATTTTTAAGGAAAGAAAATGTCCATCTTCTTCTTACTGAAGTATTTTACTTCGCCTACCGAAAGCCTAGAGAAGTGTACATAAGGGTGTGCGTGATAGATACGATATTCAGTTTAGATCACAAAGGGTCCTAATGTTAAGTGTCCTGAATCCTGTTCTCATGTGGTTAAATTTTGGACAGGTCAGGCACATTCCTGAACCTAAAAATTGAGGCCTGTTTATATAATATGCTTAATATTTTTGAGACGCTGGCATACTTTTTGAGGTATTTAACATTTTTAAGACACAAGTGATATAACTGCACTTGTATATTGATGGAGACTGATAATAACAACCCAAAAGCAATGAATTGTTTTGCAACCTGATTTTTCCTGGCATTTTTTTTCCAACTTTTTGTATGAACTATTTTGAACAATTAATGGTGGAACTTTCCATAAAAGATCTCTTGATCGCCTGCCCTTTGTCAGGAGAATCACAAAACCTCTGGTAAGACTGTGCAAACACCATCTCAGTAGTCATGGCAATGGGAAAGATAATGCTTGTGGAAATTCAGCTCATATACTTTTCAATTTCATCTATTGTACTTGGCTTTCGCTAAAACGATTAATTTTGTAAATACCTATAAAGAATGTACGGCAGATCTTTCAATTTTTGTGGAGGTGTAAACTGACTGCCTGTATGAACTTCCCATTGAAGTTCATACATTCAGACAGGGTGAATGTGGAAAGGATATTTCCTCTTGTGGGAAAATCTAGAACTCAGGGGTCACTGTTTCAAAATAAGGGGTCGCCCATTTAGAACAGAGATGAGGAAGAAACTTTTCTCTCAGAGAGTTGTGAGACTTTGGCATTCTCTTCCTCAAAAGTTGGTTGAAGCAGAGTCCTTGAATATCTTTAAGACAGAGGTAGATAGATTATTGATAAGCAAGGGGATGAAAAGTTATCGAGGGTAGGCAGGAATATGAGGTTAAAATCAAATCAGCCATGATCTTATTGAATGGCGGAGCAGGCTTGAGGGGCCAAGTGGTCTACCCCTGTTCCTATTTCGTATGTTCATGAATAGGAAAATCAGCCAGTGCCTGTCTCCACCGCGGTTGGAGGTTCTGCCAATAGCCACTATCAACTCTAGATAAATGCGTATCTAATTTAGAATTTCAGAGTGCCAAACTATTTTCCAGCCACAGGACTTTGATCCAAGAATAATATTGAAATAAATAATCTTTTCTAATCCAAGGATGACATCTCCAATGATCCTTTCCATACTCTGAACACTAAATATGTTTGCATTTCTTAGTTTCAAGTTTCGATAATATTCTTTGGAAATTTAGAGACTTAATGCTTTGTTAACTGTTTGTAAGATTTTTAGTATTTATCTATAGTTCATGATGTTCCTTATCTAAACCAAGCCTAATCTTGGGTAGCATTGTACCATAGCATGTTGGAGCTCCAGCTCCAGTGGGTGTGGGCTGCTAGGCTTTGTGATGCTGCACATGCTGAATCTTGAACATGGGAGCAGTGAACAAAATCTCCACATTTTCTCAAGGAAGGGATGAAGACAGCAAGGAAGGAACACAAAATAATTCTTGTCAAACTAGTTTATTAGGATAAAGATATTATAGCACAGGTAATTTTTGTTGTGCTGTGGGATCTCTGTCTCCTTAATGCAAAAAAATTACATTTAATTAGGACATTTAATATACTTGTGATGAGCTAGCTATTGGCTGTGTACTTTAACACTTGGTCATTTTGAAAAAATTGAAATTGTTTTCTGAGAATTTGTATGAGGCTATAATTAATGAAGTGACTTGTTGTGGTGTGAGTTTTAGTTTGCAAAGACAATTTTCATTCTAATTGAAGCCCTGCAGGAATAAACATGTTAACTGCGTTTGGACGCACAGGCCCATTAGACCCATACTCTTGCCTGCAGATGTTCAGTTTTCCAAAGTTTCACCCTCGTAGACATTAGCCAGTGAAAGTCGTGTTCTCAGCTCTAGATGTTACCAAGAAAGCTCAGTTGACTTTTCCCAGTTCTGATGAAAGGTCATCGACCTGAAATGTTGGACAGAATTTAATGCCTTGCCCGAGATGAATTTGGAGGCAGGGAGCATTTAATCAGGTGGGAGAATGCTAGGCTGCCTTACCACCTCTGCCCCCATTAATCCTGGGTGGGAAGGCTTGTGGATAACCATAGTCCTTTAAGTGGAAAATTAATGCCCACTTAAGGGCCTAATCCCACCGCCACTGATATTCAACCAGAGGCGGTTGGGGCAGTCACCACGAGAGAAGCCTGAAAATAAAAACCCTGTTGAATTTGCTTGAGGACTCTTGGGGGAGTCCCTTGTTCAAAGGCATTCGGCACTTGATCAGGGGACACAGCATCAGGAAGGGGCAGGACGCCGCTTAGAGCCACCCCATTCCCTTAATACCAACTTCCTCCCCCCTCCCCTGACCACCACCCTGCCCCTCCCATCCTGTCCTCACTTGCCTGTGGCCTGGGGTGCTCCCTGATCCTGGGTGACTGGTGGGTGCATTGCCGGCAGCTGCCACCACTCCCATTGGCGTTGCGTGGCTGGCTGCTCTCCAGCGGGGGCGGGGTGGGAGTGGGGGAGGGAGGGTGGTGGGGGTGGGTGATAGGGTCCTTGATCCCAGGGAAGGCCCTCCGCTGGCCACTCAAGTGCCAGTTCAGCACTTAATTCTGATGGGTCATTCCCAAAGGAGGTGCCGCAGGGCTTTCCAGCTGGTGTATGAGACCAACATTGCCTCAATTAAATATCGCCTGTTAACTCTGTTTCTGTCCCCACCAGTGCTACCTGCTGAACATTACCAGCATTTTCTGTTTTTGTTTCAGATTTCCAACATCCAGAGTATTTTGTTTTTTTGTATCAGCAAAGTGGCCCTGTAGTATATTAATTGCATTTATATAACATTTTATCATGTCCTCAAAATGCCCTGAAGTGTTTTACAAACCATGCATTATTTTTAAGTGCAGTTACTGTTATTACATCAGCAAAAGTCAATTTGACACATAGGGCTGAATTTTCCCCACGTTGGGGGGGGTTGTGCAGGGTGAACAGGAGCAAGCGCGAACCCGATTGGCGCCCCCAACCTTAAGGTTGGATGGGCAGCTCATTTAACTGTCTTAATTAGTTTCTAACAGGCCTTAATAGGCCTTTGACAGTTCGGTGGGCACGCCAAGTCAGCCAGCCACGCAACGCCAAGTCAGCTGCGTGCCCGCCGAACTGAAAATCTAAATGGCGCGTGGTGATGTCAGGGCACCATCCCGACGTCACCGTGCATCATTTTACATGTCATCGAGTGGACCCTGCCCCTGTCTGCCGGCCAGAAAATCCTTCCCATAGGAATATTCAGCAGACTGCACATGAATGAATGATCAGATAATCCCTGTTTAATTGTGTTTATTGAAGGAGGAGAAATGTTGGCCAGGATACTTTTATTTTATTCATTCATGGGATGTGGGCATCACTGGCCAGCATTGATTGCCCATCTCTAATTGCTCTTGTTAGAGGGCATTTAAGAGTCAACCACATTGCTGTGGGTCTGGAGTCACATGTAGGCCAGAAGGGCATTAGTGAGCCAGATGGTTTTTTTTACAACAATCATTAGACTTTTAATTCCAGATTTTTATTGAATTCAAATTCAACCATCTGCCATGGCGGTATTTGAACCCAAGTCCCCAGAGCATTACCCTGGGTCTCTGGATTACTAGTCCAGTGACAATATCACTGCGCTATCACCTACCCCGCTGGAGAGCTGTTCACAGTCCTCCAGGAAAAACTAACCAGAACTTGCATTTCTGGTTGAATCCAGCCAAAGCACACCATTTTAAATTGCTAATCCATAATCTAAACCTGGCTCGGTTTCAAATTTGCCATCGGTTTAGATTTGGAGATTTTAAAAAATTTCCCATTTTTTACAAAACCTAGTGCCTGCCTTATTAACTTAGGTTGATGAAGGTTAGTTTCACTTTTAGCTCACTGCCAATCTTGTTTTTCATTCTTACTGCACTGATCAACAACGTGCGTGCCATTTTGACTTTTCAAGATTGTAAGAAATGTGTTGCTGTGAATATAATAGTCCTCTAGACTGCTGCTTTAAATAATAAAAAATGATTCACCAAATAAGTAAATCAGAAAATTTGTGCTTTCTCTATCTAAATTGGAACCCCTGTTAGATCGTTCATATTTACATTTATATTGCTTTGGGTTGATCCCCTGTTCATTTCCACACAAATCCATCCTGCTGGTTGGGACAGTCTCAGTTGGCACAGGAACATAGTGAAAAAAACACAGAAAAGGCTCTGCTTTCCAGCTGAACTGGATGGTGGACGTTTGTTTGCCTTCCATCAAAGCCATTCCATTATTAACCAGGAGGTGCCATGCTCCAAACCAGTTGAGCTTAGCTCTTTAAGTTTTCTGCACCGTGTAGGTTGGCAACTTGGCTATGCACTGCTGAAGTGAGGCAATGGTAGAAAGACAGAAAAGGGATAGCCTGACATTCAACTTTGTGAACTTGAGAGTTGGCATCCTGTAGGGGCTCCAAGGGTAAAATGTGCCCCTTTTCTTTCATGGACATATTAAAGCCAGTTGGTAAAATACAGACTTGTTGCTCAATGGTAAAATGGTCAGTAAATATAACATCTGAAGAAGAGTCATACAGACTCGAAATGTTAACTCTGTTTCTCTCTCCACAGATGCTGCCAGACTCTCTGAGTTTTTCCAGAATTTTCTGCTTTTATTTCAGTAAAATTTAGGTTTAGATGGTGACCAAACATCCCGGATTAGAGCATTGCTATGGTGGGCGGTGTGCATGGAATTGACAGATTATCCTTTCACCTCTCTATGTTCAAATTCTCTCCACTGAATCTAATCAACTTCAGGAAATACATTTGATCAATCTTAAACCAGTCTTGAGCTCCTAATCTGATACTAAAATGATCTGATTCAGAGACTGAAGGATGGCTGTTATGTGAAGTGAAAATGTATTACTGGTGCTGGAAAAAAATGGGCTTCCAAGTTAGGAGTAAAGTTTATTTTTGAGGCAACTTTGGAACACTTTGAGATCTGCAATGGGGTCAAACAGGGTTGTGTTCTGGCATTGACACTTTTTGGCACTTTCTTCTCTTTGCTTCTTTAATATGCCTTCAGTTCATCACAAAGGATGGCTACTTAAATAGTAGAGCTGACAGAAAGCTGCTCAGCTTTGCATGCCTGAGATTGAAGCCAAAAGTGTGCCAAGTCCTGATCAGAAAGTGGCTCTGTGCTGATAATTTGCATTAGCATTCCATACTGAGGAACACCTTCAGCAGCAAATGGACAGACTCTCTCATGACTGTGAAGAGTTTGGTTTGACCATCAGCAACTGGAAGATAAATGTCATGGTCCAGGATGTTTCCATACCACCATCTATCAACATTGACAATGTGATGCTGGAGGTTATTGATAGTTTCACATATCTAGGCTCCACAATCACCAGCAATCTGTTACTTGATGCTGAAGTCAACACACACATTGCAAAAGCTGTGGTTGTTATGGCTAAGCTGAATAAGAGAATGTGGAACAACAGCAACCTGACTGAGAACACCAAACTGTGAGTTTACCAAGCCTGTGTCCTCAGTGCTCTCCTCTACAGTAGTGACACCTGGACAATTTATGCCAGGCAGGAGAAAAGGCTGAACAGTTTCCACCTCTGCTGTCTCAGACATACCCTCAGCATCTCTTGGCAGGACAAGGTCACCAACTCAGAGATCCTGTAGTGTGCTGATTCAACCAGCATATACACATTGCTAAGCCAATGACATCTGTGCCGGCTCAGCCATATTCATCAGATGGATGACTGTTGTATACCCAAAGATATTCTGTATGTTGAATTGGCCACTGGTTACAACCACCTGGGTGTCCAGGCCTCTGCCACAAGGACACCTGCAAGTAAGTTATGACAATTGCAGACATTGACACTGACAACTGGAAGATAGTTGCTGACAGCCACTGTGACCTCTGGGGGCTGTCTGTATGGAGGGAAATTGGAAGAATTGACCGGAAACAAAGCGCTCAGCTGACCGAGAAGAAGGCCCAGAGAAAACAGAGGCCAGTGAATTGTGCATCTGCTTAACCCACTGTATTTCGCTGCAGCAAATGCAGCAGAGACTGCCATGCCAGAGTGGGGCTCCTGAACCACACCAGGCGATGCTTAACACAGTTGACCACCATGGTGCAAATCATCGTCTTACGAGATGAAAGGCTGTCCTCAGAAGTATTTTTGAAGCAGAAAATATTCTATTTTGCATCTAATTTATAAAATGCATAACTTAGGAGTTAATACTGTACAGAAAGTCGAATATTCTATTCCCCATCATGGACACCCTTCACCTCGATACAACGAAATACAAGGAAGTTACTGCATAGAAACAGGCCATTTGGTTCGAACTAGCTATGTTGTAATTTATTCTACACATGATCAAATAATCATAATTGTATTTACCCACTGTATTCCCATGTCCATTTATTAAATGTTCCTCTATCCATGTATCTGCTCTAATCTTGACTTGGTTTTTGCCATAATCGTTGACACTGGAAATGAATTCTACATAATCTGTATGAAGAAATTTTTCATGTCCTCTTTTCCAAGTGTCTTACATTTAATCTTGTATTTATGATCCCTCATTTGTGACCCTGCCGACAAGGCGCACGTCAGCTAACCCTCTCTCCCTCGGATGAAATACAGCTGCTGGTCAATGCAACTCGAGGGCTGAAATGATTGAGTGGGAAGTGAGAGATCTTGCAAAATGAAGGCCAAGTTGAAAAGGCTGTGAGATTACAAGTGATGCCGCATTTGTCCAGGAAATAATGCGAGTGCTTGTAACTATGTGAGGCATATCGTTGTTGTATCAGCTGTTTAAAGCAAAAGTTACCTCTTATTTTGAAATATCCTTCATCTTTTAATTAATGTCCGAATTGTGTTGGTTTTAGTCAGTTTGTTACAGTTTTTTTTTTAAGTGAAATCTTGTCCAGTGGTTACACACAGTGGCATCGTAAGGATTCCCTTCCTTTTTAAAAGCTATTGGTCTCTACGGGGATCGTAACAACTGTGTGGTCTTGTTTTGGGCTGTGTTAGTGATAAATAAAATGTTTGAAGCTTGGATTGTCTGAGGACTACCATTTGTAAGAAAAACGAGATTCTGAAAAAGTAGGACTGTATAATATGTGATTTCAGATGTGGGATTTGTGCCTGTAATATAGAAAGAAAATGCAAAATGCAATGCAGAGAAGTGTTTAGAGAACTGGTGTGGACCACACAAGCTCTGCAAGAAGCCCACAGGGCTGCACAAGAGGAGACCACCCAACTACTAGTGAACCTGAATTGGTGAATTAAGGCAGCAGTGGGGCCAGATGGAGCATCTCATATTGAACCTATCGGAGCTAGTGTAATGCTGCAGAAAATGACCCCAGAAGATAATATGGAGGCATACTTCTTGAACTCTTGAAAGATATGCTGAGCAGGAAAGGTGGCCTCAAAATCAATGGGGTGGCATAATGGCAATATTCTTTGTGGGTGATGCTCAGACCTGGAGCCGCAGGTACAGACCAACTAATTACAGTTCATGATGGCGATGCTTACCAGGACTGGTGTCACCTAAACTGCACTAGCCCAGAGGTTCAATGCCTGGTCCCATCAGGAAGGCAAGGCATCCTGCTCTCAAATGGTTGACTTAATACATATTTTATTACCCCACCACTTGGGTCGAGCTGAAATGAAGGGAGGTGCCTGAGAAGTAAAGGCTGGGGTGATACCAAAGCTTCCTCAGCCTGTAGATGGGGAGGGATTTCCTGGGATTTAATGCCCTGATCGAAAGTAAGGGAGGAGTTCTACACTGCCTACAGGAAAGGGGAAGTTTGACTGCATCTCCCAAGCATTTGCCTTTTCAGCTCTAGCATTGTACAGGCTCCAGAGGCGCAGGCACAAGGGACGCAGGGGCAACAGGAAGTGCAAGGCGGAAGGGGCCGCAGAAGATGCCAATACCCTGCTGCCAGGGTATACAGGCGGCGAAGCAGCTACCTCTGTATGTCTGATGTCCAGTGCCGAAGGAGGCTCCGTCTCTCAAGAGAGACAGTGACCTCCATCTGTCAGATGATAGGCCCTGAGATCTCCGCAAACTGTGTGGGTGGACACCCCATGCCAGTGGCTCTAAAGGTCACAGCTGCCCTCAACTTCTATGTTTCCGGCTCTTTCCAGGGCTTGGTGGGTGAACTCTGTGGAGTCTCCCAATCAGCTGTCCACACTTGTGCCAAACAGGTGACAGACACTCTATTCAGACGTGCATTTTATCCGCTTCCGCTGGGACAATGCCAGCCAGACAGAGCGAGCTAGAGGCTTCGCGGCCATTGCTGGCTTCCCCTGTGTCCAGGGTGCAATAGACACACACATGTGGCCATCAAGGCGCCAGCAGATGAGCCCGGTGCCTTCGTCAACAGGAAGGGCTTCCACTCCATGAATGTGCAGATAGTGTGTGACCACAGGATGCTGATTCTGCAAGTGTGTGCAAGGTACCCAGGTAGCTCCCAGTGTGCTTACATCCTCAGACACTCCCAGGTGCTGGGGCTTTTCAGTGCTCCAGCCCGGCTGGATGGATGGCTGCTGGGTGACAAGGACTATCCCCTCAGAAGGTGGCTCATGACGCCTCTCCGCCATCCAAGAACAGAGGCTGAGCGGCGGTACAATAGGAGCTACACCTCAACAAGAGCTATGGTGTAGAGAACCATCGGTCTTCTCAAGATGCACTTCTGATGCCTGGACCGCTCAGGGGCCACACTCCAGTACCCCCCAGATCGTGTGTCGCTGATAGTGGTTGCATGCTGTGCTCTCCACAATCTGGTGCTGAAAAGGGGGGACGCAGTGGACGAGGAAGACATGGACCCAGTTACTCCGACTGCACACAATGAGTCCAGCAGTGAGTCCGAGGATGAGCACGCACAGAAGAACGCTGAGGGGGTAGATGCTGACCCGGGCATACTCCAGGGACACTCGGGAGGCTTTAATTGAAAGAACCTTCAGCTAGCACACCACAGATGGACCTTCAACACATGCCAGGGCTACAGGCTCCACACTCGATACCTGAGTGCCAAATCAGCCTGGATACTAACATTAACTAAGGCCCTTGTCAATAAAGCTCAATGTCAAACAACTCACTCATAAGATCATGGCTTCTCATCCACCTGCAGAAGTAAGGAATCACCCTGAGGCATGGCAACATGTCAAAATTTATTGAGGGAACAAATATAACTTCATAAAGCAAAACAAAAACGGTGTTGGACATCACACCAAGTCTTCCAGAAACTACAATGGCCCAACAGAAAAGCACTAGTGAGAAACCCATGGTGTGCCTAAGGTGCCTTAAATTTACACTTATCGGTGCTATGTCTAGGTGCTGTCCCCTTGCTGGCACTGGCATCTGAGACAGCCTGCTCACACTGCTGTCCTGTTGGCCTCGATGACCTTGATGGACGTCCTCTGGCCCATGGAGCATTTGAAGTCTGGGAGGGAGTGGCCAGTTCCACAACTGGCTTCTCCCCAGTTGCCGCAGCCTCATCGGATGCAGTCACTGCAGAGGGGTGGAGGAGCTGCTGCCCTCATCCGGAACGTCCTGAGAGGTGCCCGCAGAGATGACAGGCAGCTGCTCTGCCGACATTAGATCGCTTCGGACCTCCCTGCTAACCGTAGATGGATGGGCACCAAGTTTGGATACTTTGTGCCCAAACCATCTCCCACACTGGCACTGATGTGCTGAGGCCAATGCCACTGTGAGGGCTTGCAGCTCCGAGCACAACCCCAGGAGGCCCTGATTGGTCTCTTGAAGGAGCCTCTCCACGAGAGTCACCACTCTCTCCACGGAGGAAGCATGGCGCTCAGCCATGAGGCTCATTGCATCGATGATACTCTGTGTGGACTCCTCAAGCACGGGCACCATGCCATGCATCGCCTCATGTATCTCCGCCAGATTGTCTCGCATACCCTGCTGCACTTCCAGTGTTCGCTGCCTCATGGACAACTCCAGTGGCACATCATCAGTCACCGACCGAGCATGTACCTGGTCCCCAAAAGTCCTCCTACTGCCGGTGCCCTGGGCACTCCCTGTCTCTGCCCGCACCTCAAGTGAGTGTGAAGTGCCCTCACCGCCGTGCCCTGGGACACTAGCCGAAGATTTAATTCCCACCGAGGTGCTCGTATCAGCGCTGGTACCTGCCTGGCTGGGGTGGAGTGATGCTGGTGAGTGGATTTGCTCTGGAGCCTTAAGGGTGAGAGGTGGGCCCTCTGCCTCCTCCTCCCGGCCCTGCTCCGGTGATGCAGGGAGCTTACGAGGTTACAGAGATCTGGTGAACTATAAGATTCAACAATCTCAGAGAAGGAAACCTGAGTAGATATACCATGTGAATCTCCTGAAGCCATGCTGTGAGAGAGAAAGAGCCTCTCAATGATGGAAGAATTGTGAGGGGCCCTAATCCACAAGGTACAAAGAATAGCTCACCTCTCTAATGAACTGACTGAGGATCAATATAGGCAGGCTCAGTACAATGTGGATCAGAACAGTGTTGTTCTTGACCAAAGATGATGAGGCAATCTGCCATGACCTAATGACATCACCCAGATTTTACAATGTCCCAGAAGCCAAACAAAGGAAGGCCAACTAGGAGATTAAGAGGATTTTGATACTAGGTTAATTGTGAATGGTGCAGCCTCATTGTTTTAGTTCTAAAACCTGACCTTCGGAATGGTATCCAAATTCAATGGTTACCCATCGATGAACAAGTTGATTGAGAGACTAGGAACAGCCAATTATCTTAGTACTTTGGATCTTCCTAAAAGGTACTGGCAGATCACTTTCACAGAATCTGTGAGAAAGAAAAAACTCTTTGCGGCTCTTGAAGGGCTGGATGCGTACATTGTCGCAACATTTTTAAAAATTCATTCATGGGATGTGGGCTTCGCTGGCTGGGCCAGCATTTATTGCCCATCCCTAGTTACCTTTGAGAAGGTGGTGGCGAGCTGCCTTCTTGGACAACTGCAGTCCGTGTGGTGTAGGTATACCCACAGTGCTGTTAGGAAGGGAGTTCCAGGATTTTGACCCAGCAACAGTGAAGGAACAGCGATATATTTCCAAGTCAGGATGGTGAGTGACTTGAAGGGGAACTTCCAGGTGGTGGTGTTCCCATTTTTTTGCTGCCCTTGTCCTTCGAGATGGTAGCAGTCATGGGTTTGGAAGGTGCTGTCTAAGGAGCCTTGGTGAATTCCTGATTGCATGGTTCTTCAATCACCTTCCAAAGACTCACGGACTAAATATTGAGGCTCATTCCTCAATGCAGTGGCATATTTGGGTGACATCATCATCAATAGTACAGAATGGGGTTCACATTTACGTAAAGTAGACAGGTAAAAGATATTTGGGCTCGCGGCAAATCCAGAAAAGTGCCACAGTGGGCTTTCAAAGAAAGTATGTAGGGTAAACTGGAGGGGACGGGGTAGAGAAGCATCAGGTAAACAAAGTGGAATCAATAAAAACCTGGTCCTAACCGGGACTTTAGAAGCAACTCAGGCCTTTTTGGGTAGTGATGATTTATTCAGGACTTAGGTACCCAAGGAATCTCCTTATTGATCTGACTAAAACTAAGGCACCAAACAGGGTGTATGGCACTTTGTCAAATGCCATCCGGAAGTCCATATATACATCTACTACACAACCGTGATCAACCTTCTCTATTAACTCATCGAAGAACTCAATCAAGTTGCCTTTAACAAATTAATGCTGGGTCTCCTTGAATAACCCATCTTAACCTGAAGGTTTACTTTATCCTTCACCCATCCTTCCTTTCCATTCCTTAATTTTCACAGTTATTAATTGAATCTTGCTCCTGGCATTTATCATAAACCCCCCTTTTAAGCTTTGTTTTAACTTTTATTTCTTTTGTCATCCAGGATGTATTAACTTAGGATTCTCTAACTTTTCCCTTCAAAGGAAATGCCCAATTTGTACTTGAAATATACCTCCCTTGAATGTGCTTCATTGCTCAGTTACTACTTTACCTTGCAATTGCCCTCTTAAATCACTGAAATTAGCTCTTCCCAAGTTGAGCATTTTTGCTTTCTATATAGTCTCTTTCCATAATTGAAACTGAATCATGTTGTGTTCATTGTTAGCCAGGTGTTCAACCGTAACATACTCCACTTGCCCTACTTCATTTCTTAGAAGCAGATCCAACGCTGCTTCCTTTTTTTGTCAGACTGGAGACATATGATCAAGAAAGGTCTCCTCTACAAATCAGATTCCTCTCCATCCTTACTCTTGACTCTGTTTTACCTACTTCAAGTTAGGGCTACTGAAGTTTCCTAACATTACAACTCCATTTTTGTTGCACACCTTAGAAGTATAGACAAAGTATATCTGAAACTTTATTTCAACTTCTGCTTGTTGAATCTGTTTAGATTCAATAAATGGGAGAGAATATAGAAAGGGAAAAAAAACATAAAAATGTGTTTTTTCCGACTAATTTTAGGGAAGAATCACCACCACATTATCTAGCCTATTGTATTGTGACCATAAATTACTTCTAGAAAGCAATTTATCACTTGGCTGTTGACTTTAACCAGAATCATGATAAATGAATCCATCAAATAGCTGGTTTACAGACAACATACTTGGCTATTCATTTTCCTTTTCTGCAGAGTAGGTAGAAGTAACAGTTGCTCCACTAGGAACAATTCTAATATGATCAATTTGGGAAATAGTCATGCTTTAACAAGTAAAATGAGTTTGGTGTGCATTTTTTGCATCATTGAATTAATGTATAACGGAGATGCCCCATCCCTCCTTATCAGTTTTCAACTGACTTGGGTGGGTGGAAAGCCAAACACGGCTTAGAGATTCATTTTTCCATGCGCCACCCCATCTTTACAACTCTAATTTCCTGTTGACAGGGTCTAGCAGCATACAATGTGCCTGCTCATTTTGCCTCTGATGTTTGGAATTTTTGAGTGTAAAAATAAAAACTGTTTACACAGATATTAGGGACAACATTTTCCCAGGCCATTGGGGGCAGGTTCATGGGCAAGGATGGGGAAGTTCCAGAAATTGATGTTGAGATAGCATCCCATCGTGATCCTGCCTCTGGCGGCTTTCCCTGGGGTGGGATGAAGGAGAGTGGGAAGCACCGCTGGTTCTGCCAGCAAAGTAATTAACTAGTTGTTGAGGTTGTTAAGAATCCAATTATGAGGATCTTTTGCCATGAATCCTGGATTTTCAAGCCATGGAACATGTTTCCCAAGCTGTCAACAACTTGTCAGGGTCACCGAGGCAAGGATGTGATTGCACTGGTGTAGAGGAGATTCACCAGGATATTGCCTGGGATGAAACATTTAAGCTATGAAGAGAGGTTGGATAGACTTGGGTTGTTTTCATTGGAGCAGAGAAGACTGAGGGGCGACCTGATCGAGGTGTACAAGATTATGAAGGGTATGGACAGGGTGGATAGGGAACAGCTGTTCCCCTTAGTTGAAGGGTCAGTCACATAAGTTTAAGGTGAGGGGCAGGAGTTTAGGGGGGATGTGAGGAAAAACTTTTTTACCCAGAGGGCAGTGACATTCTGAAATGCGCTGCCTGGGAGGGTGGTGGAGGCGGGTTGCCTCACATCCTTTAAAAAGTACCTGGATGAGCACTTGGCACGTCATAACATTCAAGGCTATGGGCCAAATGCTGGTTAATAGGATTAGGTGGTAGGTCAGGTGTTTCTCACATGTCGGTGCAGTCTCGATGGGCCGAAGAGCCTCTTCTGCATTGTGTGATTCTGTAATTCTGTGATTCTGTGAAGTGCACAGTGGGAGAGCTTCTTCAGTGAAACTTACCAACAATGAAGTCTTTGATCAGTTACACTGAAGAGCTCCAACCATGGCCAATGAGAGATTGCTGGTAATTGTCAATTGGTTGGAAGGCACTTTATCTGTCTAGCGCTTCACCCAGCATTAGCTGCACTTCCCTACTGCCATACTTCATCATGGCAAGGGGCCAGCTTATGCAGGTCCACCTTGTACCTCAGATGAGGTTCAAGAGCAGAGACCAGACCACTGCCAACTGCTCCACAGCAATAGGAGCTATACCTGCAGCAGCAATCAGCCACATGCATCTCCACAGGGGAGAGGGGATGGACACCAAGATGCAGTTGGAAGGAGGTGAGACCACCAATACAGGGACTACAGGCAGGCAACCAACTCAGCAAGTTGCGGCTGACAACTGCAGCCTCCTGGAATAAGACCTTTTCCCCAGTGGACCAGATGGCATACATTGCCTATGACTGTCAAGGTGCCTGTCACTGAAGAGACAACCCCTTACCCTCTGCCACCACCAATGCCCCTAATGTTGTCCAAGTTTTCTGCCACTCACCTAGTTGTGTTCTCTCTTCTCCTGCGAGGTGAGAAAGCAGAGTTGTGGTTGTTTGTAATGGCTTGTATGGGAGGGGAGGAGAGGAAGGAAGGACATATATCCTTCAACATTTGTGGAGGGAACTATGAGGGCAAGAGTCTGAAGGTGAGTGTGAATGTTGGCTGTTGAGATGGGGATGTGAGGAGGGGCCTGGACAGAGAGGAATGAGTGCAGGTGCAAGGTGTGTTCCTCTAAGGAGTGCTGTGCAGGAGAATGCTGGGAAAGTCAGTGTGGGACTAAGCACCTGAAAGTGTTATGCCACTCACTGTTCCTGCCCTCCTGAGGTTCTAGATCCTATTGCTGCACTGTCTCCAGGTTGGAAGAACCACACTGTTGCTGTTGTTTTCCTCAGCCACTTCCATGCGCATCTGCTTGAATGGAGAGTTTGTCCTTTTCCTCCTATCCGTGGAAGAGCTCACGTCACTGCAGTCCCTCAGATCCCACAGCACAACCTCCAGGTAAGAGTGGCAGGCGCTAGGAGCAGCCTTCCCAGGTTTTCTCTCCATTCCTGTGGAGCTGCAGCCTAAAAAATCTAAGTGCTGGTGAACTGTTGACACATGCCTTGGTCCCTTTAATTAGAAATCTTTCCTTTGACAGAATGGATCTGTCATCCTGCCCTCCCTCCCCGATTAGTCAGGAAGCCCGGAGGTAGGATGATAATTGGTTTGCTTTGGCAAGGACAACTGTCAGTTGTGCTGCCCAGAGAATCAGATTCCAAACCTGAAAATGGTCCCGCCAACGAGGCAGAGACTAAGGTGGTAAGATCCCACTCCAGAAGTCTGTATTAGAGTAATCTAATTGTTACCTATTCGTTTGGATTCACGTTAGCATTTTAAAAAATTAACAGTGTGAGGAGATAGCTGCATATCAGGAAAACAAGTCTCTTAATGAACCAGGAAAGAAGGAAACTCCAGAAGAGAAATCAGCATCTGGAGAGCAAGACTTTTCAAATTCGAAGTTCTGATAAAAAGTTGCATGCGCTAATATCATTGAGGCTATAGGCTTAAACAGGAAGTAAATGATTGCTACCTGTTGCATTGTCATATGAATTACAAAAAGGTAATTTTACTGAACCCTGGAATTGATAAACCCTAGAATTGAATTTTCTGTTAGTATGATGTGAAATTACAGTTGTTAGATTGTAATTTTGAAACTAAGTTATTGTACGTTTAAAATGAATATGTTGGAAACCATGCCTGCCTAGAAGTAGTGAAATAAAGTAGATGTTAGTAATGAATCAAATTGTTCCCTATTTAGTCCTTGTTATCTTGGAAGTAAGCTATGAGGTCAACCAATACTGGGCTGTATGCATACTAATGGATGAGCCTGTGGCTGGATATTTTAATTAGGTCAGTTTATGTAGAATGACTTTCAAGCCAAATTAAATACTGCAGTAAAGCCCTACAAACATAAAAAAATCACATTTATCAATGAGTAAAATAACTCCTTCTGTTATATGTTTTATATTTATTTCCACAAATTAGTTTCTATTTTCTTAGCTAATTTTAGTGCAATATTTTTCAGCTTGTCTGTTATATATTTAAGGAAATGAATGACCTCAAACGCTCTATACCTGGAAGTGCTAATTCAATTGTAATGTTATGTAACTAATTGAATAGACTGAAACAGCAACTAATTTTATGTGACAGCACCTCGCTGTACTGACAGAAATCCCACTGTAAATCTTTTAAGCAAAGAAAATACTGTGCTTGGTATCCAGAATATAGTCTGCTGTGCAGTGCCTGTCGGAAAGAGATGAGTCCTGCATAATACAGAAATATTGCTTCAATTACCATAGCATACAACTCAAAGCTATCTTAAGAAGCCAGTTCAGAAATGGAGGAGGAAAGTGATTAAAAAGGAACAAAGCTACACAGGAAAAAACCAATGAACCCTTAACAACTGAAAATAATCTCTACTGAAAACAACAAAACGTGTGTCTTCAACATCTCAAACTACCAATTGTGAACTGTGCACTCTGGCACCAGCACCAACACCACACCTCCACAAGCAAGGTAACATTCATACTTTGTCCATCCTTGGGCCCAGATTTTCCGTTCCTGCGGGTAGTTCGAGTTGAAAAATTTCCCGGTTCACCATACCTGCCTCAGAAAGAATGTTGTGGTCTTCGCTTGAGGCGGGAGAGGGGGAGGTAATGGGTGCAGCATAGAGTCAGGCCTAGCTGACCGCAAAAGCAGAGCGGAGATGACCATGGGGTCGGCCAAGTGATGAGATGTGCTAGTTAGAACCACCTTGGTTCTGTGGGGCTTCATCCCCATTGTATTATAAGGTTTTAGATCTTCTAGCCCTCACCCCCTAACCACCCACACATCCCCCCATGGCCCTTTATACCCTCTATGCCAATTCATGCCAACTCATGCCAGTACACCCAGTATCCATCCTGGGCACACCTCAGGAGCCACGTGGAGATAAAGTAAAATAAAGTTCTAAAAATCTAATACAGGTTTCTCTTTACAGGCTCAATAGTTGAAAAACTCCCATTTATGAAAACCATTTCAAAGCTTTTTTAAAAAAAATCTCAGATGCTTTATCTCTTATAAAATAAAACAAACCTCTATTCATAATCCACATCAAAGACACCTAATCCTTTAGCCGTTTTAAGCTGTCAAGCAAATTGTGAACTCAGAATCTCCCTGCTGAGATAATTGTAGCTTTTGGAAATCAGCCAAGCAGTCATAAAGAATCCTTATGGAAATGGCAACAGCAGCTATTGAAACTGCTATAACAGAGTTTTTTTTCATTAACTTTGATACCTGCAGCCTTTTTTTCATTTTTAAAGGGCTGACTATTCCAATAACTTCATGTCATGACAGTTATATAGACCTTATGCAGAGTGTTTACATCTACTCCATAAATTTGTGATTCCCACACTGCAGATTAAGGCCCTTGCAACAGCCATAATAGTTTCTGTTTGAACTCAGCACTGCGTTCAAATGGCCTGCTGAGCTTGGGTTTCCATCATGTGTGAATCATGCCCCACCCCCTTCCTCCCACTGGAGACATTGGAGCTGTCGGAATCGAGGCTTCCAGTTTTGAATCCTGCTCACCATTTTGGAAACTCCACAGAGTGTCCAAGACTCCACAAAAATCTGGGAATTGGAATTCTCACTGTTAAGGACAAAGCACAAAAGCACAAATCACTCTCTCCCGAACTATTAAAGCCAGATAACCCAACAAACCCCCTTTTTCGCTTTATGTCACTAATATTATGCAAAGTAATTAACCACATGGTGTTAAATTTGCTACATTCTTTTGCTGCAGCCAGAATTAATATAGATGCACAAAGTTATACATTGTACAGATGCTCATATTTAGATAGTTTCTATCACATCCACTTATTTAAATAGTCCGGCACCTCTCTTTATTTTTATTTATTTATTTATTTTCCTTAGTTCTGTTGAAGAGTCATACAGACTCGAAACGTTAACTGTGTTCTCCTCCACAGATGCTGTCAGTCCTGCTGAGTTTTTCCAGGTGTTTTTATTTTTGTTTTGGATTTCCAGCATCCGCAGTTTTTTGCTTTTACCTCACTTTATTTGTCTGGCTGCGTGGGATTGTCCTTGCCTGGGTCCATTCTTATCTGTCCAGTTGCAGCCAGAGAATAGTCTGCAATGGGTTCTCTTCCTGCTTTCGACATCCAGCCCCTCGGTGTCATTATCCAAAAACATGATATCAGATTCGAGGCTCTCTTAAAATAAAAGCAAAATACTGCAGATGCTGGAAATCTGAAATAAAAACAGAAAATGCTGGAAAAACTCAGCAGGTCTAACAGCAACTGTGAAAAGAAAAACTCTCCACAGATTCTCTGCACAGATGTTGTTAGACCTGCTGAGTTTTTCCAGCATTTTCTGTTTTTGTTTGAGGCTCTCTTAGGGTGATGACTCCCAGCCACTGTTCCTTCTAAGCTGCCTGGATGCGGGACCATGCAATCAGGAATGTGCCATGCAGAGGACAAACAAGCCGTGCACAATTAATGTTCTCTTTAAGATATGTGCTGATTTTAAAGGGGCCGCACAGTGCAACAAGCCGGCAGTGCACAGCAACTAGAAGCTAGAGGGAACATTGCTACCGCCAACCTTGATCTCTACATCTTCTCGGACTTTTCACATTGCTTATCTGGCATCTAGCTTTAGATGAGTAGAAATTTCCTCCAATTAAATATTGGGAAGACTAAAGTCATTGGTCATTGGGCAGAATCTTACTGCCTTAGATTTTAAACGGAGGCTGGGCACCACTTCTAGCTCCTGATCCTGATGTTTTTTGAGGTCCTCCCACCTGCCTGATTTTTCTGGAGGTGACCAGTTAACCAGGCCCCCACTGAAGAGGAGAATCTAATGCCTGTGGCAGCAGCTGTTGCTCTTTGGCATCCGCGGCTGCGGGGAGTGGGGGGAATTGAAGGAGGTTTCGCTGGTCCCCAATTGACCGCTGGGAGGTACCTTCTGGGTTTTGGCCTCAGGGAAGGGTCTGTCTGCTCCTGGTAAGATCCCATCAGCGTCACCAATTGTCCTCCATGTGGCCATTTAAGTGTTAATAATTAGTTACCTGCTGCTGTCAGGCAGGGAGCTGATGCCGCTCTCACCCCACCTCAGCAAGATTACTCAGAGGCAGGAACACATTGGGTAGAATATCCAATGTGCACATTTCAAAATTTTCTCGCCCTTCCATCTAAAGCCACCTCTGCCCATTGTTATCAGTCCCCACCGCAGACCCTGCTCTAGTCACTGGCTCCAACTTCCTCTCTGGCCACTGTCTCAGTTGGAACCAGACTATTTGTACCTACCTAAGTGACCCTGAACTCACTCAGTTTTCTAGAACCAACTCATCCAATTCAGGGTCATGGAAATCGGAGCCTATCCTGACAGGCAATGGCTGTTAAGTAGGATACACCCAGGAGAGGATGCCAGTTCATCACAGGGCACATACTCACTCTAAGGGGCAATTTACTGTAGCCAATCCACCTAACCAGTACGTCTTTGGACTGTGGGAGGAAACCGGGGCACCTGGAGGAAACCCACACAAACATAGGGAGAACATGCAAACTCTACACAGACAGACACCTGAGATCAGAATCGAACCTGGATCCCTGGAGCTATGAGGCGGCAATGCTAATCACTGTGCCACAGTGCCTGAACTGAGATTCTTAAACCTTACCCTCTCCACTCCAAGGCCATCTACTCTCATCTCTGTAATATTGAATGTGAGCTCCCCTGCCTCACTCCATCACCTGCTGAAACTCTCATATAGATTTATGTTACCTCTAACGTTTTTCTTTATTCATTCATGTGATCTGAGCATCACTAGCAAGGTCATTGTGTGTTGCTAATCCGTAGCTGTGGTGGTGAGCCAGCTTCTTGAACTGGTGTGGGTACACCCACAGTATGGTTAGGGATGGAGTTCCAGGGTTTCGATCCAGCGACAGTGAAGGAATGGTAATGTATTTCACTTTTCCAATGCTCTCTGTGCTTCTCAAATTCCACTCTTCATCAATTTCAGCTCATCCAAACTCTGCTGCCTGAATCCTAACTCGCTCCAGTCCTGTTCACCTATCACCCCAGTGTTCATCAACTTACATTGCCTCCTGGTCTGGCAATGCATTGAACTTAAAAGCTCTCATCCTTGTGCTCAAACCCCTCCATGACTTCACCCTTCCTTGTCTTCTTCAGCCCTACAACCTATTGAGATCACAGTGCTCATCAAATTCTGGCTTCTTGTTTAAACTTGATTGTCATTGTCCAATATTGGTGGCCATGCTTTCACCCCTAGGCCCTAAGTGCTGGAATTTCCTCTATAACCCTCTCCATCTCCCTTCATCTCTCTCCTTTAAATGTTCCTTTAAAAACTACTTGATTGACCAAGGTTTTGTTGCCTGTTCTAATTATCTCCTTATGTGGCTCAGTCACCTTTTGTTTGATGATTGCTCCTGTCAAACACCTTGGGACATCTTATGATGTTAAAGCTGCTATATAAATGCACGTTATTGTTGTTGCTGCTGTGAGTTTTTCTGAGCAAGATTGATGTCAGTTTCCATGCTTGAAAGTATCAATCAAATTCACTGTACTTTTGGTCTTAATAATGCACCCTTATTTACCTTTGTTCAGTTTGGTTCACTTTCTTCTATATCTCTTTTACAGCCTTCAGATCTGTGACATTTCAATTCCTGCCAATTAAAGTAAATAAATTACATTGAATTGTAATTACTTGACCCATCATCAATATGTTTGTTTTGTACTGATAAAAATTCACATGTCATATTAAAAACAATAATTAATTATACTGCATTATCATTTGAAGGATCACAGCTTGTGCTGCATTTTGGAATAAAATCAATAATCTAGCAGCAATAACTAAAATCTAACAAAAGGTCAGATGGATTATGCTGCATTAGAGATGATTTTGCAAAATAATGACCTTTGGTGATTCATTCACACATTACAAACCTCAATAACATAATATAATGTGCCACTGCTGCTGCATTATTTTGTATCTAAGCTAATAAATACTGAGAGATTTTCTCCAAATTTAGAAAACATGTCCTGATTTCAATTATGTCATAATTTTCATTTTTAACACGCTTGTACATGATCATAGCAATTTAATCTCGAGTCCATATATTTTGCCCATTATGTCAGAGTTGGCTCTTTAGAACATAAGAAGATAGGCAATAGGAGCAGGAGTGGACTGTACTGACATTGTGCCTGCTCTGCCATTCAGTATGATCATGGCTGATCTTCAGCTTCAACTCCACTTTCCCACTCAATCCACATGCCCCTTGATTCTCTGAGAGACTAAAAATCTGTCTGTGTCGGCCCAAAATACATTCAAACAGAAAGTGCTGGAAAAGAACTCTGCAGGTCTGGCAGCATCAGTGGAGAGAGAAACAGAGTTAACGTTTCGAATCCAATATGACCCTCCTTTGGAACTGAAGAGAGGTCTGCAACTGAACAGGACTGAGATGAATATCCTCGCAGGGAGATTTGCTAGTGCTGTTGGGGAGGGGTTTAACTTAGATTGGCAGGGGGCTGGGAACCTGAGGGCAAATAGAGAGCAGGGAACAGGAGATGGAGAATTAGTGAGTGACTCTGAAAGATAGAAGAAGCACAGGTTGCAAAGTGTACAGCACAGGAATTTGGCAATGTTAAAAGATGTAAATGTAAATACAAGGAGTATAGCAAATGAAGCCAATGAGCTGAGGGCGCAGATAGATACATGGCAGCATGATATCATCACTATAATGGAAACTTGGCCTAAGGAGGGGCAAAAATAACAGCTCAACATGCCTGGATATAGAGTTTTCAGGCAGGATAGAGAGAGGGAGTAATAGTTGGAGACTTCAACTACCCAAACATCAACTGGGATATGAACATTGTAAAAGACACAGAGGACACAAAATTCTTCAGCTGCATTCAAGAGAACTTTTTTAGCCAGCACATAACAAGTCCAAAGGGAGGGGACAGAATTCTAGATTTAGACTTAGGAAATGAAGCTGGGAAAGTGGATGAAGAAGCAGTGGGGGACCATTTTGGAGAAAGTGACCATCATACAGTTAGATTTAGCATCATTATGGAAAAGGGCAAAGATAGAAGAGGAGTAAGAGTTCTAAATTGGGGGAAGACAAATTTTACAAAGCTGAGAGGTGAACTGGTGAAAATGGACTAGATACAGCTAACTAGAAGGGAAAACAGTGTCAAATCAGTGGGAGGTATTCAAAAGTGAGATTCTACGGGCACAGTGTAGACACATCCCCACAAAGAAAAAGGGTGATACTGCCAAATCTATAGTCCGCTGGTTATCTAGAAGCATACAGGGTAAGATAAAGCAGAAAAATAAATCTTATGATAGTCACAAAAAGCTTAATACTGAAGAAAGCTGAGAGGAGTATAGAAAGCACAGGGGTGAAGTAAAAAAGGAAATTAGGAAAGCAAAGAGAGGATATGAAAAAATATTGGCAGGTAAAATCAAGGAAAACCCAAAGATGTTTTACCAGTATATTAAGAGCAAGAGAATAACTAAGGAAAAGATAGGGTCTATCAGAGATGTATATGGTAACTTATATGTTGATGCTGACCGAAGGTGTGGGCAGGGTTCTGAATGAGTATTTTGTCTCTATGTTCACTAAGGAGAGGGATCATGCAGACATTCTAGATAAGGAGGAAGAGTGTGAATTATTAAATACAATAAGCATAGTGAGAGAGGAAGCACTGGAGGGATTAGCATTCTTGAAGGTGGATAAATCACCAGGGCTGGATGGATTGTATCCCATGTTTTTAAAGGAAGCCAGGGAAGAAATAATGAATGCTCTGAGGATCATTTTCCAATTTTCACTGGGTACAGGCGAGGTACCAGAGCAGTGGATGTCTGTGCAGATTGTACCAATATTTAGAAAGGATGTGAGGGATAGGCCAGAAAATTATAGGCTGGTCAGTCTGAATTTGGGAGTGGGCAAATTATTGGAATCAATTCTGAGAAACAGGATAAACTGTCACTTAGAAAGGCAAGGATTGCTCAAGGTTAGTCATCATGGTTTTGGCAGGGGAAGACCATGTCTCACTAACTTAATAGAATTTTTTGAGCAAATAACAAGGAGGATTGATGAGGGTAGTGTAGTAGATGTTATCTACTTGGATTTCAGTAAGACATTTGACAAGGTCCCACATGACAGACTAATCAGAAAAATGAAATCCCCAGAATACTGGGGAAGGTGGCGAGTTGGATCCAAAATTGGCTCAGCGACAGAAAGCAAAGGGTAATGGTAGATGGACAAAAACAGGGTCCCCCTTGTCTTCACATTTCACCCCACCAGCCTCTGCATTCAAAGGATCATCCTCCGCCATTTCTGCCAACTCCAACATGATGTCACCATCAAACAAATCTTCCATTCACCCCCCTTGTTGGCATTCCATAGGGACTATTCCTTCTGACACACCCTGGTCCACTCCTCCATCACCCCCAACACCTCATCCCCCTCCCATGGCACCTCCCAATCCTCCATCACCCCCAACACCTCATCCCCCTCCCACGGCACCTCCCCATGCATACGCAGAAGGTGCAACACCTGCCCCTTTACCTCCTCCCTCCTCACCGTCCAAGGGCCAAAACGCTCCTTTCGGGTGAAGTAGCACTTCACTTGCACCTCCTTCGATTTGGTCTACTGCATTCGCTGCTCCCAATGTAGTCTCCTCTACATCGAAGAGGCCAAATGCAGACTGGGTGATCGCTTTGCGGGACACCTTCGGTCTGTCTGCAAGCATGACCCAGACCTTCCTGTCGCTTGCCATTTCAACACACCATCCTGCTTTCATGCCCACATGTCCGTCCTTGGCCTGCTGCAATGTTCCAGTGAAGCCCAACGCACATTGAAGGAACAGCACCTCATCTTCCGATTAGACACTTTACAGCCTTCCAGACTTAACATTGAGTTCAGCTTCAGACCATGAACTCTCTCCTCCATCTTCACCCCCTTTTTTTATCCCTTTTTCTCAATGTTCATTTTCATTTTTAAAATTTTTATTTTTTTATTTTTATTTTTATCCATTTATTTTTATTTATTTTCATTTTTATTCATTGTTTTATTCCCATCTTTTATCCTATTTTCAAGCTTTTTCCCCCCACCATCCACTCCCCCTGCTCCACCCCCACCAGGGCCATCTGTCAATTGTTCATGTTGTTCTTTCTTAGTGCTTATCCTTGTCCTGCTATTATCACATTCTGCTTTCTGACCTTAATGCCACCATCAGCACCTCCTTTAGCCAGTATCATTATCATTAACACCCGTTTGTTCTTTTGTACAAGACATCTCTGGCAATCTCTCCTTTGCCTCCACCTATCACTGGCCTTCTATCCAGCTTCACCTGCTCTACCCCACTGGAACAGTATAAATTTCATCACATTTTTACTTCTGTTTGGGGAGAATTTACTGAATGTCGGCCAGGCCAGTCGGGAGTGGGCACAGGTGGGTGCGGAGCTGATTGCACTCGCAATCGGCTGCACGCTACCATTTTACGTGGGCGGGCCAATTAAGGACGCATTGCTGGTAGTGCTCAGTGCTACCTGTGTGGGCGGGGAGAGGATTGAATGTTGGGGCCTCTGCTCTTTCACGCATGTGCGCAAAAGAGCACAGAAACCTCCCTGAGGAATGGAACTGCCTCAGGGAGATTATGTTCAAATTGAAATTTTTTAATAAAGAAAGATAAAAGTTATTTACACATGTCCCCTCATGTGAGAGTGTCACATGAGCTGGGACATATTTGTCAATTTATCAGAATTTATTTATTGATTTTATTAAACCTTCAGGAAACCTCATCCCGCCTGTGGATGAGGTTTTCTGATAAACGCAAAGGCTGCTTGGGCTCTTTGCCTTAAGGTTGGACAGGCAGTGCTGTTAATTATCTTAATTGTTTCCCTAATGGCCTTGCCAGGCCTTTGACGCCTCTGGCACATGCCCACCTAACGAAAGATCTAAATGACGCAAGGTGACGTCGGAATGCACGCCCGACATCACCGCATGTCATTTTATGCGTCAAAGTGCTGGGCCCACTCCCGCATGCCGACGTCAAAATTCTGGCCTTCAGCTCTGAAGAAGAGTCACACGGACTCGAAATGTTAACATATTTTCCCTCTCCTTTGATGTTGTTAGAACTGCTGAGTTTTTCCAGCATTTTCTGTTTTTGTTTCAGATTTCCAGCATCCGCAGCATTTTGCTTTTGCCGTAATGCGAATGGAAAGCGGTTTCCCATGGTATTCCACAGGGCTCAGTGTTGGGGCTGTTTGCTGCATATTTTAATGATTTGCACTTAAATGTGGGAGGCATGATTGGAAAATTTGCAGATGACAGAAAAGTTGGCCTTGAAGTTGATAGTGAAGAGGATAGCTGTTGTCTCCAGAGTGATATCAATGGTTTGGCCTAGTGGACTGAAAAGTGGCAAATGGAATTAAATCTGGAAAAGTGTGAGGTAATGCATTTGGGGAGGGCAAACAAAGCAAGTGAATACTCAATAAACGGGAGGATATTGAGAGGGTTTGAGGAAGTGAGAGACCTTGGAGTGCATTTCCACAGGTCACTGAAGGTGGCAGGACAGTGGATAAGGTGGTAAAGAAAACATATGGAATGCTTTCCTTTATTAGATGAGGTATTGAATACAAAAGCAGGGATGTAATGACGGAACCATATAAAATGCTGGTTAGGCCACAGCTAGAATTTTGTGTACAGTTCTGGTCACCACATTACAGGAAGGACATAATTGCTCTGGAGAGAGTACAGAGGAGATTTATAATAATGTTGCCAGGGCTGGAAAATTGTAGCTATGAGGAACAACTGGATAGGCTGGGGTTGTTTTCCTTAGAACGGTGGAGGCTGAGGGAATTGAGGTGTACAAGGTTATGAGGGGCATTGATGGGAGATACCTGTTTCCCTAGCTGAGGGGTCAATTATCAGGGGACATAGATTTAAGGTGATTGGTAGAAGGATTAGAGGGGGCATGAGAAAAAGATTTTCACCCAGAGGGCGGTGGGCATCTGGAATTCACTGGCTGAATTGGTGATTAAGGCTGAAATGCTCAACTTACTTAAAAGGTACTTGGATCTGCACTTGATGTGCAGTCACCTGAAAGGCCATGGACCAGGTGCTGGAAATTGGGATTAAAAATTTGCAGCTAGTTTGTTTTTTTCTCTTTTTGTGGCTGGCGAGGACATGATGGAGTAAATGGCCTCTTTCTGCACTGTAGCTTTTCTATGGTTCTATGGATCTAACTCCTGCAGCAATAACCTACAGCTGAGGTAATTGGCTTCCAACAACCACAACCATCTTGCTTTGTGCTATGTATGACTCCAACCAGTGGTCAGATTTTCCCCTCATTCCTATTAACTTCAATTTTCCTCTTTGATGCCACATTTGATCAAATTCTGCCTTGATGTTGAGGGCAGTTGTTTTTATCTCATCTGGTTTTAAAAAAGAGTTATCATTACAGACCTTCAAAAAGTATTCAATCCAAGAATACAATTTATGTTATTGTCAGTACTAAAAATGTGAAGCCAATTTTTAACTGCCAAACAAGGGCATGTTTCAGCATGGTTACATTCCCAAAAAATGGCATTGGCTTGAGAATCCCACATGATCTACTTGTTTATTTAACCCAGTTGGGTTTGTTGGTGAGTGAGGAACCCCTGTGCAGCAGTCGGATAAGTCATTATAATATGCAAACAGACTTTGAATTTAAAGCTGCATGCTGGCTTGAACAGTGAGTGAATGGGGTTCCCAAGCTCTCTACAACTCGCCAATATCAGCTAGGCAAGAACATTGTGGGCAGTGTTTCTTCAGTGAAACTGGCAGCCTGGGAAGCCTTCAAACAATGAAACTTCATCTACGAGTGTGCTTTCACTGCTTGAAGAGGTTTTCCAACTTCTTGGAATTCATTCACCTGCATTTACCTGCTGTCAGCCTTCACTACAGCATGAAGGCAACTTATGCAGCTCAACGTTGGACCTCTGATGAGGAACAAGAGGAACAGCAATAGCAACACCACCAACAGCACCAGCAGCAGCAGGAGCAACACCAGCAATCTTCTCCTCAGCCATATGCTACTCCACCGGATAGAGTGAATGGGCACAGAAATCCACTCGAAAGGGGCAAGAGAACCAAAAAGCAGAGGGTAATGATGTGTGAAATGGATTGTGTGGGGAGCAGAGAAGGACAACATTTGTGGAGGGTGATTGTGTGGCATGGGTATGAGATAGCACAAAAATGAGGTTGAGCGTGAGAGTTGATTGTTCAGATAGGGATGAAAGAAGATGCCTGGAGAGAGCAGAAGAAATGGAGCTGCAAGGTATGTTAATCTGAGGAATGCTCTGCAGAAGAATGCTGGGCAAGTTCAAGTATGAGGATTTGCACCTGAAAGTATGAAGCCACTCACCTTTCCTGCCCTCCTGAGGTCCTAAATACTCTTGGGGCACTGTCTCCAGGATCAAGGGACTACACTCCTACTGCTCGCATCTTTGGTCACTCCATCTATGCCTGCTTGGTTGGAAAGGCTGATTTCTTGCTCTCATCCTTAACAAACATCATCTCACTGCAGACCCTCAATTCTAGCAGCAGGACCTCCAGGTTAGCATGAGAAACCTGAGGAGCAGCCTTCCCAGGTCTCCTTTCCACTCCTGTGGTTGGTCCAACCTCAGGAATCAATGCATATTTCAGCCATTCTGACCTCTACCAGGGTCCCTTTAACTCAAAATCCTTCCTTTGGCAAATTTGGCATTTCATCCCGCCCACCCCCTCTGATTGGCTGGGAAAAATGGAAGTATGCTGCTAATGCAATCGGCTGAATTAAGGGCCACAGCAAAGCCTGTACCAGTAACAGTCGTGTTCCCAACATGTTACCGGCCTCTCCACTGCATGCGGGACTGTTCTGTTGAGATTCTGCCCATGGTTTTGCTGGAAAATATTTAGGTGAACAAATGAAATTTTCATCTGGCAGCCAAGCAAATCTAGTTATGAACCATTGGCCAATGTTTGAGAATATAATCTTAAAGTTCCAAATTAAGTCACATTTTCCCCCTCTTGCATGCAGTCAAACATGCCCTAGTTACTGGCTACTTTATATTCCTCTGTATTTGAAACTGGGTTAATGGGATAGATCCAAAAAATCATGAAAAGCATAAAATGATTTTGACTGGCAAATTTACAGGATCAAATGAAAACAGCGTGATCTTCAAAAACGCCAATTTAATTGAGTCAGGAATATGCTGGTACAGGTATTACAGTGAATTAATATGCTGCACTTACTTGCTAGTTCTTTGTCTCCCTAAATATAAATAATCAAAAGCCCAGGTGGTGCCTAGCTCAAAGCCAATTGAACTTTCAGCTCATTGCCCCTGGAGGATCATGACTCGGCAATATGTAGGCAGATGTAATATAAGTTCATGAATATGAATCTTCAAAGAATTGGCAATATGTGCGTATTTTGCTAAATTGTACAATTCCCTTTTCTGCATTATAGTCAATGAATATTGACCTTGGAATTAATATTTTCTGTGCATTAAAATTAGGAACATGGGCGTTGTGTTTTATGCTGTAATTATTTTGTGTCGGAGTAGCACATTGACAGAATGGTTACTAGCTTATGCCCATGCTCCTAAAATTTCTGTCTTGAGTAAATGTATATATTGTATATTGCCACACTGATTTTGCCAGCTAATTAAATAAGGATGAATAGAGGGTTTCACCCTAAATTTCAAAAGGTTGACTTTTAATGGAAATGCTAAACTAGCAAATGCTGGCTAATAGTTTCACTGAAGCTGACACAGGCCCAGAATAGCTGAAGGCTCTAAAAAGGCTATGAATGTATCCTGGTAACACATGAAGACAAGGGATGGCAAAAATCAATAAGAGATAGGAAGATTATAATTTAAGCTGCAGATATACCCAAAATGCTATCAGTTTAATTGCAGCAGAGGGTCTTAAAAAACACAAAAGCAGTTTACAGCAATGGTTCTAAAGGGTGCTTAAGGTATGGGATTTATTTTCTAGGGGGATCTGATAGCATACTGGGGCTGGATATTGCCGTCGGCGAGCAGGGGGCAGGGCCCGCTCGCTGATGACAAAATGACATGGGATGACGACAGGGGGAGCCTCCGACGTCATCCCGCCTCATTTAAATTTTCAGGAAGGCGGGGGCACAGCGAGATCAGCTGTCCGCCCGCCGACCTGTCAATGGCCAATTGAGGCCATTGACAGGATAATTAAAACAATTAAAGGACCAGCCTGTCCAACCTTAAGGTTGGCGGGCAGGCCAGGAGCCCCAGTGGGCTTCTGAAAAAACATGAAGCCTCATCCGCTGGCAGGATGAGGTTTCATGTAGGGCTTAAAAAAGTTTATTAAAGTTTCATTGAAATTTATTAACATGTCCCATCTCGTGTGACATTGTCACATGAGGGGGACATGTTAAGGATTTTATTATTTTTCTATTTTTAAAGTTTATACAGCTGTCAGCGATCTCCCTGAGTCAGCACTTAGCCTCAGGGAGATGTGTGCTCTTTCATGCGCTTGCGCGAAAGAGCGCACTCTCGCTTTTGGGGAATCCCACCCGCCCGCACAGGAAGTGCATAGAGCTTCCCGGCGGTCGTCACGCTGGGCGGGCCTTAATTGGCCTGCCCAATTAAAATAGCGGCAGGGCCCGCTTCTCCAGCGGGGATCGGCTCCCCACCCGCCGGAGATTGGGTCGGGCCCGCTCGCCCGACAGGCAGAAAATTCTGCCCCAGATTTTAAGTTGTGACACTTTATTTTTTGCATTTTTCAGCACTTTCGTGCCTAATATAATTCTGCCTATCTTCTGAAAGAATTAAAGATATTTGAATATAAAAAAGTCACTGTGCACAGAACTTTGTAGGGCAAAATTAAAATAACACTTTCCTCTTACAATAATGGAGCAAGGAATGCTATACAGGCATCTTAAGTTTTTGCGGCTATTATTGCCAAGAGTCATTTTTAGCTTATGTAATTCTTTACAACCTGTCGACACGTATTATGTTTCTTTTGGAAGTAAAAGCTATTATACCGGTCAATCAAGCCATGCATAAAATCATGGTTTATAGGACCACGTAGGGAGAGCTGATCTTAGTGCTCTCAGGTGCAGCTGACAGATTGCCTCCAGTCTGGGGTTTGCAAACTATTATACGCTTACTGATTATTAATGTCACTCCTTCATTTCGCTGTGAGTATTGACTGTACTATTATAAGTGGCACGGATTCTCTCAGCAGTGAATCCACAGGCAGACAGGGACCTCAAGCTTAAGTTCAATAAATAAACTGGAAACAGCAAAGTTAACAGAACATATTTGGGCATCACAACTCACACTCCAACAAGTCAACAGATGCAATAAATATGGGAAGCTTTGTGTAATTTGTTTAAGTTCATCACCAATTTTACCCCTGGCGGCATTGTACCCACCTGAGGCCCAGGATCACAGAGAGAACACAGGCCACAGGTCAGTGTAGACAAGATAAGGATCACAAGGTGGGGTTCAGAAGAGAGAGGGAAAGAGGGTCAGAGGCGAGGCCAAGGGGCGGCTTTCAGCAGCCACTCCCCTGTCCAATGTTACGTCCCTTGACTGGGCACAGAGTGCCTGATAGCAAGGCATCCGCCCCAGCCCACCCCCCAACACCCCTACCATCCCCCTCACCCCTTTGTTATCATGGTAATATCTCGGGATTTGTAAGCTTCTTACTCTAGAAGAGGTCTTGTTGGAGATAATCACCTTTTGTTGAAAACGCATTTATTTACATAATAACTATTTACAAAGGTTACGTAAGACCAAGCATAGCTGGAGCTAATCTCTAAGATGCTTTACACTCATCTTCTCTCAGTGAGTGACATCATTGCGACATAGCTCCTTATGCACATGCTGAATAGTTATTATTAGAGTTAACCCTTTCCTGTATATCTCCCCCCAAGTTCAGTCTTCCCACAAACTGTTAACTTCATGTACTATTTACAGTTTCTATCCAACTCCTATTCCACCCCTCCTCCCCAAATCACTTTCACCAAAGGCATAAATTCCCAGCAGAGCTCTCAGTCCTTTTGGGGGATGTAGAGGATGTATTTGTTCTCTCATCATCTCCTTGGAAGGTGAACACAAGAATAGCAGCTTCTTATGCCAACTGGCTCTTGGGTTGTGCCACTTATGATGACCTGATTGTAAAGGAAGTGAAGACCTAACAAGGAAAATCTGATTCAAGAAAGAACCCTCCAGACTCAAATGATCACAACCTACAGCTGTTACTAAAGTTAATCCTTTCCTCTACTCCACCCCCACCCCACAGGTTCTGCGGGCAAACCTGGCAGGTTTTGCTGGGCGGCCTTCTGAGTGCATGGGAAAACTGTGCAGCCTCCAGTAATTTGCAGTGGGCTCAGGGATGATTGGTGTTAATTGGCTCATTAATGAGCCTAGTTAACATCCTGCTGGCGGGGGCTGAGAAACTCACATCAGCCCATTCTGCCCTCCGACCTAATTGGGGGGGTAGGGTTTACCTCCATCGGGAGACCAACACAGGGTCTCCCCCATGATTAAGTGGGCCCGGACACAATGGTTCCCGCCATGATGGGCTACATAAAATCCAGCCCCAGCAGTCAGTAAGGGGTGGGGCAGTGTGCCACTGGCAATGATTAGGGTGGGGAAGGGAGCCCTGGGCACGAGAGGATTAAAGCCTCTTTATGTGGGCTGAATGGGCACTCCTGCCTTGACAAGGAAGCTTAAAATTCCTTTCTTTAAACTTAAATGCTGGGACTCATCCCCTTCCCAGCACCTCTGGCCCCATGTGGAAGCCATCATTGCCTCCATGCTCAAACGTCTAACCCAAAGGGCAAGGAAGCCCACTTCCTCCCCATGAATGTTCGGCTCATTTGCTCAAAAGAACAGGTTAAGATCAGCACTGAGTGGGAAGGCCACAGGATAAGAGATGGGTAAGTGTCTGGGCCCTCACCAGGCTTCTGCCAGGTTCGGGGCAGTTAAGATCGGCAACACTGCAACTATAATTCCCAGAAACTGTTAGCTGAGGTGAAATTTTTCTGCTTTGAGTTTGTGTGTAAGTGTCAGTGGGAGGAAAACACAACGGGCAAAATTTTTAGCTCGGCGGGCAGGCAAAAGCCCGACCCGACTGAATGTAAAATGACGTGCGATGACATAGGGCTAGCATCCCAACATCATCACGTGATATTTTGGTTGACGTACGCGTGTGGGAGTTGGCAGTGCGCCCACCCACAATTAAAAGGCCTATTAAGGCCATTAAAGTTATAATTGAAAGAAATTTTTCACTGCCCGTCCAACCTTATGGTTGCCGGGCAGGCGAAAAGGCCATGCGGCCGTGGCACTTTTTAGGAAACCTCATCCATGGGTGGGATGAGGTTTCCAACAGCAAATATAAATAAAATAAAAATTTTAACATTTCATTAATGACATGTCCCTACTCATGTGACAGAGTCACATGAGGGGACATGTTTTATAATATTTCAAAAATCTTTATTTTTAATTTTTCATGTCTTCATCTCCCTGAGGAAGCTCTGTGCCTCAGGGAGCTTTTCCAACGCGCACCCGCATGCATGCACGAATTTGTGCTCTCGCCCTCCTCCCCACCCCACCCCCCCCCCCCCCCACACAGGCAGCACTGAGCACTGCCGCATGTGTTAATTGGCCCTGCCAGTGTGAAATTGCGGTCCGTCCCTGATTGAGGCTGGGGGTTGGATTTCTGACTGTGCCCACCCATCCCCACAGAGCCCGCCTGACAATGGAAAAGTCCTGGCCAATGATCAGCCTGCGTGTCGTTCTCTTTCCCTCTTTCTCTCCCCATGCAGCAATTTTTGTTGTCTGAAGGCTCTGCACACAGAATTTCCATGATGCCATAATATCATAATGGGGCAAGTAGAAGAGCCAGGCCCCAAGAACTACCGCAGCTAGTACAGAGATTGAACCAGCATCATCGGCATTATTAAGCACCACATTCTAAGCACCTAAACTAACTGGCACTTTGGGCGGGATTTTCTGGTCCTGCTTGCTGCAGGGCTGGAAATTCCCGCCCAAAGCCAACGGACCTTTTGCTGGCCTGTCATATTATCCATTCCACCTGCTACGCTTCCCGCAGTGGGCGGGACTGGGAAATTTAGGCCCTTATGTCATTCAGTGCTGGCATTGCAGTAATGGTAGGGATGGGGAGAAATGTAATGTGACCTACAGCTGATAAAATTAGTGGCTGAGACAGTGTAGCAACCAGGATAAGAAGAGGAGATTCCAAAGAATGCCAAGCTGTCCCAATAAAAAAGTGCCCCACAATTTGCAGTGTGGGTCTCATAAGTTACTTCTGATGTCAAGGCCATTTGTTATGATTAACATTTGAAAAAGCAGAGCTGTCTACGAGCACCATTTCTGTTAAAATATGACATTTGTATTGGAAATGATTATGCATTCAGGATCAGAATGTAATGAATAAGAATACTAAAATCTACTGCACCTGCTCACATTTGATAACAGCTTACGTTTATAAAAGCACAAATTTTACAAATTTCAGATGTACTGTTTGCTGGGATTGTAAATTTGAAGAATCACAGCTATTGTGTTTTAAACTTATAAACAGTCCAAGGCATTGCACAGAGGAAGAAAGAAATGAACTGCAAGCCTTTAGAGAGTTCAAAGAGATTTCAGAAGGCTATTGCTAAAGTCCCCACAGGAGGTTGGTTAGCAAAATTAAACCACATGGGATAGGAGGTAATATACTGGCAGGAAACAGAGAGTAGGAATAAATGGGCCATTCTCATGCCGAGGTTGTGACTAATGGGGCACTGCAAGGATCAGTACTTGGGCCCCAGCTGTTCACAATATATATCAATGATTTGGATGAGGGGACCAAGTATAATATTTACAAGTTTGCGGATGACACAAAGCTGGGTGGGGATGTGTGTTATGAGGAAGATGCAAAGCAGCTCCAAGGGGATTTGGGCAGACTTAGTGAGTGGGCAAGAACATGACAGATGGAATATAATTTGGAAAAATGGGAGATTACTTTGGTAGGAGGAACAGATGTGCAGAGTATTTCTTAAATGGTGAGAAATTAGAGAGTCCAAATGTACAAAGAGACCTGGGTGTCCTCGTCAATAAATCACGGAAAGCTAACATGCAGGTGCAGAAAGAAATTAGGAAGGCTAGCAAGAGGATTTGAGTACAGGAGTAACAAAGTCTTGCTTCAATTGTATAGAACCTTGGCAAGACTGCACATGGAGCATTGTGTGCAGTTTTGGTCCCCTTAACTTAGGAAGGATATTAGATTTGTTCCTAGGATGATGGGACTGTGAAGAGGGATTCCTATGAAAAAGGATTGGGGATACTAGTCCTGTATTCTCTAGAGTTTCAAAGAATGGGAGGTGATCTCATTGAAACCTACAAATTACTTAAAGAAATAGACAGGGTAGATGCAGGCAAGATGTTCCCCCTGGTTGGGGAGCCTAGAATCAGGGAACACAATTTCAAAATAAGGGGGAAGCCATTTAGGACTGAGATGAGGAGAATTTTTTTTACTCAGAGGGTTGTGAACCTTTGGAATTCTCCACCCCAGAGGGCTGTGGAAGCTTAGTCGTTGAGTATGTTTAAAGCAGAGATTGATGGATTTCTAAATTCCAATGAGATAAATGGATACGGGGATCATGTGGGAAAAAGGCATTGAAGTGAAATATCAGCCATGATTGTATTGAATGATGGAGCAGGCTGGATGTGTTGAATAGCCTACACCTGCTCCTACGTTCCTAGATGATCCAAAACAAGGCTGAAGAGATGGGGTTTAAGAATTTGGGCATAAAGGTAGCAAGATGGAGCAAAATTGTAAGAGGTAGTTACAGAGAACAGGGCTAAAATGCCTGCGGAATCCACCGCCAGTGGTGAATGTGGAGGGGTAGAGTGTGCAGAAGGTCAGAGCTGAAGAACTGGAGCACATGGGAGCAAAAGTAAGGCTGGAGAAGAAGCCATTGTGAAAAGAGTCAGTATTAATATCTCCTAAAACAACACTGAATTTCAAATAGTGCTTGGTAAACACAAAATTGAAGTTGTTTCAATGTATGAAACCTATCACAAGAGATTTTGATGGGTGGTTCATCAAAACCAAAACAAAATGTATTCACCAAGTATTAGGATCTTTTCAAGAGTGAAGGAAAGTTAAAAGTCATTCTACAGCTGCAACTTGATCCCACCTACACAGTTGCTGGCTAAGAAACTGTTTCCATCTATAAAAGAACCTGTCATGAATCACATTAATGAGTCTGGTGATTTGGAACTTGAAACTTGGTGCAGAGACCGACTGGGTCTCTTCAGTGATGGTCATAATAAAAGGGAATCAATCCAAAGATGGTTAAAGTTCTGAAGCTGTAATTACCACTGTAGCGGATGTCCTGTCTGAATGAATGATAACAACACCATTCACTGTCATAAATGCAAAGTGTAGGCTTTGATGTGCTGTATGAGGTAAAGAATCAGGTAAGCTGACTAACTTTTCAACACTGTTTGGAAGATAAAAAATGTTTTTTTAAATCAGTTCTGAGGAATTTCAGAGAGGGCACTATGAGATACCTGAAAAACTAGAGAGAACAGCTGGGGTGAGTGATGAGATGGCACGATGAATAGTATCACAATGGAAATGAGGAACCCTCTGAAGTGAGGCCACAAAAAGGCATAACATTGAAGAGAGATAAACTAAGTTCCAAGGAATGAGATATCAAGTTAGACTAATACTAACTGCTGTTAACGTTGAAGATAGTGTTTCTGATTCCTCCTTCCACCAATAAACAAGATGTCCAGAGAATCCCTCGAATGCCTATCAGTATCAGTTTACTCCAGAATTATCAAAAGCGGCTCTTCAACTGCAACTATCTGCTCCAGCCCCACTTTCCTGCTGTTTCCTTATATATTCTTCCTTTTCAAATATTTAATTAATCCCATTTTAAATGATCTTATAATATTTGCCTCAGTGACAGATCTTGCTGAAAGAAGGTATCTAATGGTGTTAGCCATTAGTTAGATCCGCTCCTGTACTTTTCAGCTCTAAATTATTTTGCCCTCTAAGTTGCTGAAAGTGTGAGCTGATAAATGCACAGTGAAGGAAACAAGGCACCTAGAACCTGAATGACAGGGCGACCAATGTGATATCTCTTTTACCAATAAGGTTTAAGGAATTGGAGAATAAACAGTGGAAGGGAAAGGCTTGAATTATCAGGTATAAAGAGAGAATGAAAGAGAGGGAACAAAAGATTAAATTAAGAGAGAGAATAGAAAAAGAGACATTTAAAAAAAAAAATTCTTGAAAAGAAACGCAGGCCAGGAAATTCGGCAGCCCAGACAAAAGTCCACCGAATTTTGATGGGAGCAGACGATACTGGTGATGGGTGGGGCTGAAAAATCCCACCGACAACCTGAAGAAATAGAATTCAAATTTTATAATAGTTAATTTTCAGTAGCAGAGAGGTTGCTTGGCAGGTTACTTATCATATTGTTAAAGTATACCTACGTTTGTAGATACTAGCCCTAAATATTTGTGGTGGGTTTTGTGTGTGTCTACCACACAGACACAGCAACTTCAATGCATGTCAATAGTCAAGGACGGCAACAATTTTTTTTTGCTATTTTTGGCTGAGTAACAATTTTGCTAAGCTACCAGCAGAGTGGCACAACAGCAACTTTTGGATATTTGCATTCAACCACTGAAATCAATGGGAATCAGGGGAAAACTCTCCACCGCTTGCAGTCATTCTGAGCACAAAGGAAGATGGTTGTGATTGTTGGAGGTCAATCATCTCAGCCCCCGGGATATCACTGCAGGAGTTCCTCAAGGTAGTGTCCAAGACTCAACCACCTTCAGCTTCTTCATCAATGACCTTCCTTCCATCATAAAGTCAGAAGTGGGAATGTTTGCTAATGGTTACACAGTGTTCAGTATAATTCACAACATCTCAGATAATGAAGCAGTCCATGCCTGCATGCAGCAAGACCATGTATGCAGACAAGTGCCAGAATAATGACCATTTCCAACAGGAGAGAGTATATCCACCTCCTATTGACTTTCAATGGCATTACTGTCATTAACTCTCCCACCATCAACATCCTGGGGATCACCATTGACCAGGAACTTAACTCAACCACATAAATACTGTGGCTACAAGAACAGGTCAGAGGCTGAGAGCTCTGCAGTGAGTAACTCACTTCTTGATTCCCCAAAAGCCTGTCCACCATGTACAAGATACAACAGTGGAATGGAATACACACTAATAGCCTGGATATGTGCAGCTTCAAATAAAAACTCAAGGAGCTCAACACCATCTGGAACAAAGCAGCCGGTTTGCTTGTCACCGCATCCACCACCTTAAACATTCGCCCACTTTACCACTGGTGCACCCTACCTGCAATGTGTACCATCTATAAGATGTGCTCCACAACTCGCCAACCCTCCTTTACAGTACTTTCCAAACCTACAATCTCTCCCCTCCAGAAGAACAAGGGCAGCATGTGCATGGGAACATGACCACCTACAATTTCCCTCCAAGTCACACAGCATCCTGATTAGGAACTATATTGCTGTTCCCTTATTGTCACTGTGTTGAAATTCTGGAACTCCCTCCTCAGCAGCAATTTGGGTGTACCTGCATCACATGGACTGCAGTGGGTCAAGAAGGTGGTTCCCATAACATTCTCTTGGGAAATTTGAGATGTTCAATAAATGGTTGACATGAATGCATAAGAAAAAAAATGCACCTGCCCCTTGCATGAAGTTCCTGTGCTAAATTATTAAATAATAGCGAGTGACATTAGCCTCAGTGTTATTTTGATAATAAAACCCGGTCCAGTAACTAAGTGTGGTACAGCATTCCATGTTCTCATGTTGCTTGTTGCAAAAACACTTCTTCTACCTTCCTGTTTTATTCTTCCAACAAATAATCTTCAGCCATCACCCCAACGATTAGGAATATTCTTAAGTTCTCAAAGCATTTAGTAATTTTGGAAATCTTTGCCCAAAATTTTTTACTCTTCTCTATTCTAATAAGGCTTCCATGTTTTGAACTATTCACAACTCTTTCATTCCTAGTGTCATTCTACTGTATCTTTAGTCTACTCTATTACTGTAATGAATCGATCTTAAATTGAGGTGTCCAGGTCAGATTTAGTGATCTAGAGAGTACACAATGTTATTAGCCTGAAAATAGCCTGTGCATTACCTTAGTACAAAAGTACTCCTATTAAATCCCACTGCCCTTTATTTTATGAGAGGCATTTACCCAGACATATTTATCTATTAAATGGTTGGTACAATAATATTAAACAGTGTATTTGCCTGGCTACTGCATTGATTATGGACTAACATCATGTTATGGACAATATAAGAATTAAACAATCAAATTATCTGGTTGGTGAATCTTTTTAATGCAGCATGCTTTAAAAAAATAAGGTTTAAAAGATTGAAATGCTGTTATTTGGTGTAACAGTTTATTGTATCATCTGAACACATTTCATATGTTAACGCTAATGTTAATTTAATTCCATTTGATTACTGTTGCAAAACTTCAAGTATTCACTAATGCAAGTGGAGTGCAGCCAGCCAACTGAGTGAAGACTTGGGGGAGGATTCTTCCCTCGTCAGGCGGGCTCGGCGGGGGTGGGTGGGGGCGGTTGGGAAGCCGATCATTGCCCCTGTTTGGGGCAGGACGGCGATGTCACGCTTGTGGGCCAATGAAGGCCTGCCCAGCGTGAAACGCGTGTGGCCACGCTGCCTGTGTGGAGGGGGGAAAGAGGGCGAGAGCGCAAGTTCAAGCATGCATGCAGGTGGTCGCTGGAAAAACTCCCTGAGGCACAGAGCTGCATCAAGAGATGAAGAGTTTAGAACATTAAGAATAAAGATTTTAACAATGTAATGAAACATGTCCCCTCATGTGACTATCACATGAGCAGGGACATGTTAATAATGAAATGTTAAAATTTTTATTTTTATTTGCTGTTGGAAACCTCATCCCACCTTGGGATGAGGTTTCCTAAAAAATGCAAAGGCTGTTTGGTCTTTTTGCCTGCCCGCCAACTGTAAGGTTGGACGGGCCCCAAAAAATTTCTTTCAATTATAACTTTGATGGCCTTAATAGGCCTCTTAATTGTCGGCAGGCACGCTGCCTACTCCTGTGTGTGCCCGCCAACCAAAATATCACGCGAGTGCGCGATGACATCGGGATGCTCATCCAACGTCATCACGCGTCATTTTACGCTCAGTTGGGTCGGGCACGCGCCCGCCCAATGAGTGTTATATTCTGGCCTTGGAGTTTGGTGAGAGTGGAGATTTAAGTGTTAATTTTATTCTTAAATTTTGCTCCAGCAATCTAATCTAGTTTGTAATTAGCAGTAATTGGAAAGTACTGTGTAGGCAGACCAAGTTATTTCTTTCTTGCAGTTTAGACAGGGTAAGATCACTTTCAGCTGTAGGAGCAGAGTAGTTAATTAGGTAACTAATCAGCACTGTGGATGTACCTACACCACATGGACTGCAGAGGTTCAAGAAGTTAGCTCACCACCACCTTCTCAAGGGCAACTCGGAATAGGCAATAAATGCTGGCCCAGCCAGCGAAGCCCACATCCCATGACTAAATTAAAAAAAAACTGGTTGAATCTGGTTACTGTAGCCCCAGTTTAGTTTACTATAAATTCACTGCTGGGACGGTCTACACCTGAACTGTGCTATGGCTGGTGTCCTCACAAGCTGCCTAATTAGGGAGGTAGAGAGGGTTTTAAACTGTATAGCAGGGGCAAGGGATCAAATTTAGGAAGATGGGTTTTTACATCAATTGCCAATGGGACTTTTTAATTCTAGATTTTTATTAGATTCAAATTCCACCATCTGCTGTGGTGGGATTTGAGCCCATGTCTCCAGAGCATTACCCTTGGTCTCTGGATCACTAGTCCAGTGACAACACCACCATGCCATCGCCTCCCCCTGAGCTCCAGAACTTGCCGCACCCCTAGCCAAGCTGTTCCAGTAAGGTCCAACACTGGCATCCACCCAGTTATGTAGAACATTGCCCAGGTATGTCCTGCACACAAGAAGCAGGACAAATCCAACCCGGCCAATTACTGCCCCATCAGTCTACTCTCGATCATCAGTAAAGTAATGGAAGGGGGCATCAACAGTGCTATCAAGCAGCACTTGCTTAGCAATAACCTGCTCACTGATGCCTAGTTTGGGTTCTGCCGGGGCCACTCAGCTCCTGACCTCATTACAGCCTTGGTTCAAACATGGACAAAAGAGCTGAACTCCTGAGATGAGGTGAGGGTGACTGTCCTTGACAGCTAGGCAGTGTTTGACTGAGTGTGGCATCAAGGAGCCCTAGCAAAATTGAAGTCAATGGGAATCAGAGGGAAAACTCTCCGCTGGTTTGAGTCATACCTCGCAGCATTGGTGGAAAGGAAGATGGTTGTGGTTGTTGGAGGTCAGCAATCTCAGCTGCAGGACTTCACTGCAGGAGTTCCTCAGGGTAGTGCCCTAGGCCCAACTATCTTCAGCTGCTTCATCAATGACCTTCCTTCCATCATAAGGTCAGAAGTGGGGATGTTTGCTGATGATTGCACTATGTTCAGCACCATTCGCGATTCCTCAGATACTGAAGCAATCTATGTCCAAATGCAGCAAGACTCAGAAAACATCCAGGCTTGGGCTGACAAGTGGCAAGTAACATTTGCACCACACAAGTGTCAGGCAATGACCATTTCCAACAAGAGAGAATCCAACCATCGCCCCTTGATGTTCAATGGCATTACCATCAATAAATTCTCCACTATCAACATCCTGGGGATTACCATTGACCAGAAACTGAACTGGACTAGCCATATAAATACCATGGCTACAATAGCAGGTCAGAGGCTGGGAATCATGGGAGTAACTCACCTCCTGACTCCCCAAAACCTGTCCACCATCTACAAGGCACAATTCAGGAGTGTCATGGAATATTCCCCACTTGCCTGGATGAGTGAAGTTCCCACAACACTCAAGAAGCTCGACACCATCCAGGAAAAAGCAACCCGCTTGATTGGCACCACATCCACAAACATTCACTCCCTCCACCACCGACTCACAGTAGCAACAGTGTGTGTCATCTACAAGATGCATTGCAGGAATTTACCAAGGCTCCTGAGACAGCACCTTCCAAACCCACGACCGCTACCTTCTAGAAGGACAAGGGCAGCAGATAGATGGGAACGTCACCACCTAGAATTTCCTCTCTAAGTCACTCACCATCCTGACTTGGAAATATATCGCTGTTCCTTCACTGTCGCTGGGTCAAAATCCTGGAACTCCCTGACAGCACTGTGGGTGTACCTACACCACATGGACTGCAGCAGTTTGAGAAGGCAGCTCACCACAACCTTCTCAAGGGCAATTCGGGATTCGACAATAAATGCTGGCACAGCCAGCGAAGCCCACATCTCATGAATGAATTTTTAAAAAGCAAGTAATTAGGAAAGCTAATGGAATTTATCATTTATTGTGAGGGGAATTGATTACCTATGTAAGGAGGGTATGCTTCAGTTGTACAGGGCATTGGTCAGACTACATCTGGAGTATTGTGTACAGTACTGATCTCTGTATTTAAAGAAAGATGTAAATGCATTAGAAGCAGTTCAGGGAAGGTTTACTAGACTAATGCCATGAATGGGCAGGTTGTCTTATGAGGAAAGGCTGGACAGGTTAGGCTTGTATCCACTCGAATTTAGAAGAGTAAGAGGTGACTTAATTGAAACCTTTAAGATCCTGAGAGGTCTTGACAGGGTGGATGTGGAAAACTGCTTCCTCTTGTAGGATAATCTAGAATTAGGGGTCACTATTTGAAAATAAGGGTCGCTCATTTAAGACAGAGATGAGGAGAATTTTTTTTTCTCCCAGAGGGCTGTGAGCCTTTGGAACTCTCTTCCTCCAACGGCAGTGGAAGCAGAATCTTTGAATATTTTTAAGGCAGAGCTAGATAGATTCTTGATTAACAAAGGGGTGAAAAGTTATCGGGGGAAGACAGGAAGGTGGGGTTAAGTTACATTCAGATCAGCCATGATCTTATTGAATGGAAGAGCAGGCTCGAGGAGCTGAGTGGCCTACTCCTGCTCCTAATTCGTATGTATTATATACAAGAACTGGCATAGTATTAGTTTTGCCTACACAATTATTTATTTTCAGGTAAATTGTAATATTAGCCTTGTACTGACAGAGCATGAAGAGAGCGACAATGATAATCAGCCACTGAAAACTTTATTTGCTAATAATATTACCAATATATCTGAGGAAATTTATGCCTGCTTATCTTTTCATGCCTAAGACTGGGACAGTCGGCAGGCAAAAATTAAAAACAAAAATTGCAGCATGTTCCCTATCAAACTTGATTTTTTAAGCACACCTCGAAATGGAGGCCAGTGTCTGCCTAAATCAGGTGGGAGCTTTATTGCAATATTTAAATCAAGGTCTTCTGCTGTTTTTCGGGCTCAGATGCACTTGATGAGTTACAATATTAATCGTGTTTCCTAGTGCTTTGTGAACACTATGGTTTCATTATTGTCTTGTAACCAGTCCCAGGTGTTCCCTGTTCCTTTATCGATACTCCATTAAAGTGCCATTGAGATGATGGCATCTTGAAGCTCATGTTACATTCAAAAAGATATATGCGATATTTTAAATTAGAACACTGGAAAGCATCAGTCTCCAAAAAGTGAAGAGAAAACGATTCAATTTAAACATCTCACTTTATAGTACAAGGACTACATTCTTAGTCGAGTGTCTTTTTAGCAGTACAATCAGTGGCTCATTGACAAACCCATGAGGATATGAAGTCTACTATGTTGGAACTAGCTTAGGTTAGCATATAGCTTATTACCAACTCATTTTATTCAAGAGTTCATTTAAAGTATTAATTCTTTAGATCTTCACTCTGCACTTCCCCAAGGTGCCCGATTTCTTTTTTGCTTTGCTGAAGCTCCTTATATTTCTGAAGAAGTCAGCTGATTTCTCTTGCAGTCTGTCAGCCAAGTAATTTATTGTTTTGCTGAGAAGCTGCATTAAAGAAATTTAATGGACTGGTAATACACTCTTATAAGACTAATGACATTTTATCAGCAATTAGAATATGTCCCTCACCTCAATATGCTGATAGTTTGATGTAGCAACCTTAAATGTACCTCTGCTCTTTAGAGGATTTTAATTGACTTTTAATTTGATCTTGGTTCACATTAAAAAGTTAATTCTTATATATAGAAAAAAGTAGAAACTGAATAGCAATTCAGTTACTAATGACTTTGATTGAAACGTTAAGTCATATGCATGTTGTACAAAGTTTTACGTCAGGTTTACATCTCGTCAACCACATTTTAGGTCAGTTTAACAAAACTGCAGATCAAGTGAACCAGAGGTGGGTCTCACCTGCATGTGGTCAGTATTTATATCGGGGGGGTGTGAAATGGACTCTTCTTCAAAGTCTCTATGGTAAGTGTACTGCAGAATTGAAACATACAGGCTTAGATGGTCCAGGTATATGCTGAGTTAGTTGATTGCTGATGGTATAGTAGTTAGCATTCTGCAACTGGTTACAGGACTGTTCAATTAATGAGAGGGAAGTTAGTGAGGGTTTCAATTGCTGATCATTTTCTTAGGTTTACGAGAGTGAAATTGGACATGGGCAGGAGCTCAAAACTCGCAGCATTGCATTGGTCATCCATTATATGCTCTGCCAGGATTCAGTTCCATTGACTTCAATAAAATTGAATGTCAACATTGTCATATAAAATGGGCACCTAATACAATTCAGCTTCTTGGGTTTCCACTCCTGTCCAATTTCGCCCACATCCACCTTTTTTTTGATTTTCTGGAAAGCACGGAGGCCAGGCAGGGACAGTATTGATGAAGGCTTGTTTATTTGATCAAGGGATAAGAAGGTGCCTGGCACCTATGAAACTGTATAACCTCAGGAGAGGAGGAGAGTAAATTATAAAACAAAAGAGCCATGCTACTGTAAAGGGTTAACATCAAGAGCACCAGATACTGATGTAATTATGATGTAATGTAACATGCCTAAGTGACTGAGATCTGGTGGGGAGCAGAAGTACAACCTTGTGTAGAGTGCTAAGATGTATATAGCTCTGTAAATAAACAAGACATTTTTTTAACAAATAACAGTCTATGGTAGCATTCTTAGGGTAACAGTCAAACCCTAAAGAAACCCGTCTAGACCCTGTTATGATTCCAGCTGATGTTAACACTGGACAAGCCAGATCCCAGAGTGAAACCTGGCTTGGTAGATCCTGCCTTTGTTTTTTTTAAACTGTGTATGTCAGTTACTGAACACATTCACAAGAGTCTGCTAGTATACTGTTAACACAAGGAATAAAATATTTATTAAACAAGAAAAAAAATGAACTATATAACACTGGACAAAAAGGTTAGAAAGATTTCAAAACATATACCAGAAAATAATTCAAACTCACACTATTCTTTTTATCCCAGCAACGCTTATGGACACAAAACCTCAGTGAAGATTTACCACTGTCTCAACACCAAGGTTTCTTGCTTGGGTTAGCTCAGTTTCGAGCAGTTTTCTTCCGGCGGACTTCTGAGCATTTGCTAGATGCTTTTCTTCAGCTGGTATTGCTCCCTGAGACATCCAAAAACCGTAATCTAAACTCACTATTACTTCAGAGCAAACACGAGTCCCCTAAACTCAGTTCACCAGCAGGCTTGCAGGATTCTTATTAGAGAGATGAGAACTTCTGCCTGCACTCTCTGGTTAACACATACTAATTGACCACCCTTCTGTGTTCCCCTGTCTCTGTGTGTGTCTCTAGACCCCCGTTGCTAGGCAACAGCATAGTTTTTTTTTCCACTTTATGATTTTTTTTTTAAGTCCACAAAACTACTAACCCCTTGGTAACCCATCTATTCACTTCAAGGGTTGTAAAACCTCATTAAAAATGCATGTATACAAAGAGGGCCCAGACTCCCCAGCACCGAGCTTACAAAAACCTCTAAATGAAACTAAAACCAGGTTTCACCTTTCTTAACACCCAAATACAAAATATAAGTTAAACTTAAAGATATACATTGTTCCTGACAACCCTGAACTCAAGATGAAACATAGTGGCAGCAAGCAGAGCGTAAAGACTCAGAAAAACTCCAAGAGAAGACTGCAGACCTGAAAGACCTACAAATCCTTGGAAAAAGGACAAGAAGGAAAAAGATTAAAGACTCACCTGAGCATGGAGCATCATGGGTGCTGCAGAGACAAGCAGGCACACAGGCCTGGAGTCCAGATAGCAGTGAGTACAGATCACAATCTACAAGCCAAGCTACTGAAGCAGTAAAAGATCCAGAGCTTAGGAGAAGTATGGAGTCTACATTGCCAATCCCAGAACCATTCTGAAGCACTAAAGGCTCGCAAAAGGCTCAACACTGGGACAATTGGAGGAAGAGATTCTCCAGACACAGAACAGCTTCAGGTTTGCATAAGAAGGAACAAAACGGTCAGGTCAGTATATTATTCTATGCAACAGGGGCTATTGCAGGCAACGTTATAGCGAGACAGGGAGTTGATGAGGCTTCAAGCTCATATAATTAAGACCTCCAGGCATTCAATGCGTACTGCAGTATTTGAAAAACATTGATATTTGACCCAGGGAAATTCAATAAGAGAAAACAAAAACCTACTGAATGCATGGATTCATTCATAAATTATCTGGAGAATTGCAACTATGGGATCCTCAGAGATGAATTAATATGTGATCGTATAGTAGTCGGGGTCTTAGGTGAAGCCGTACCAGACATCTTGCAAACAAGGGAAGATTTAACTCTCAAAGGCAGTACATATAGCATGACACACCGAGCTTAGGAAGGTAAACAGAGCGGTTGTTCCTGGAGAAAGTGATGTCCCTTGCAAAAAAATGAGTGAAGCCATTCAATATGTTCAACAAAAAAGAGAAAGTGCAGTGAAGCAAAAGCCAGCAAAATCAGGAGAAAGTGCTCCAGCCTCCATCTTGAGATGCTCTCAGTGTGGCAGGAAAACCCTGCACAAGCAGGGAGAATGCCTAGCGGGGGGAGCTGAGTGCCAGAACTGTGGAAAGTTAGGATACTTTAAAAATGTCTGCCAATCTAAAATGCAAGTAGCTCACAGGAAGAAAAAGAAATTAACAAGGCCAGGTCAAATTCAAGAATTTGAAAAGCTGCGAAAAAGCAAATAACTTCCCTAGAAGTTAATCAAACAGAAGATTGGAGCATTAAATTAGAAATTGAGTCACCCCACAGAATTCAAGCTAGATAATGGGGCAGGTGTTTTAGAATTATCTGAAGAAGTAAAGTGGCTTAGAATATCACATCACAGCCATCCTCCATCCAGTTGTAAGGCCCAGGAGGGACTACACTGAAAGTTATAGACCAATATTTAGCAAGATTAAGTTACAAGGATAAAGACATTATTGAACCCCTGTGTGTTATACAGAACCAGGAGTCATCATTACTGAGCAGAAAAGCATGCTTGCAGTTGAGGCTTCTTTACAAGGTTGATGAAATTACTGATGAACAGTCCAGTAATGTATTTAGAAATGAATTTATGTTCCCATTTTCAAGCTTAGAGAAGCTGAAGACAGTATATCATGTATCCCTAAGGGTGAATGGTAAGCCTATGTGTCTCTCCACAGTGAGAAAGATCCTTTACCTCCTTTTAGACAAAGTCAAGAGTGAGATTGGACACATGACACAACAAGGCGTCATCTCTCCAGTAACCATACAGATGAAGTGGTGTACTACAATGGTCACAGTACCAAAGCCTAATGGTTCAGTTAGAATCTGTGTGGACTCAACTCTATTACACAAGTCAATACAGCACAAGATCCACCCAATGGCATCAGTAGATGAAAGACTTGCCAAATTAGCAAAAATCACCCACTCCACAAAATTGGATGCTAACAGCAGCTTTTGGCAGTTGCCTCTGGACATAGAATCCAGATTGCTAACTACTTTTATCAGCCCATTTAGTCATAACAAGTTACCATTCAGAATTGCTTTTGCACCTGAGACATTCCAAAGAATTATGTCTCCAGCCATGGAAGGCATGGAAGGAGTAATATGCCTTATGGATGACACTCTTTAACATGGTTCATTGAAGGGAGAACATGACTGTTGATTGAGAGCAATTCTCAAACTTCTACAAGAAGCATGTTTGATGTTAAACAACAAGAGTGAATTTGCAAAGCCATGATAAAATTCTTAGGCCACATTGTGCAAGCTTCAGGAATTACTGCTGACCTACAGAAAACCAAAGCAATTAGAGATTTCCCACAGCCTAAAACTATCACAGTATTTCATAGATTTGTTGGATGGTCAACCAAGTATGACAGCTGTTGAGACAAGGTCAACAGGTGTGCTGGAATGTGGACCAGTAAAATGCTTTTGACAAGATCAAAAATCTCCTGATTTCACCAGAAACTCTAGTGCACTACGATCCAGAGGTGCCAACAATTGTAGCAGTGTATGCATCATGCATGCAGTGCTGTTTCAAGTTCAAAAAGATAGACAAAGAAGACTCATTTATTATGCCTCAAGATCTCTCACAGATATAGCGAAGAGCCATGCAACTGTTGAGAAAGAAGCATTAGTAGCCACATAAGCCTGCAAGAAGTTCTCTGATTATGACATGGGATTAAGGTTTACAATGGAAACCAACCACAAACCTTTGGTTACTTCTGTTAACCTAAAGGAAGCTGCAAAAATGCCACCTAGAATTTAACGTTTTAGATTGAGACTCATGAGATATGATTCAGTTACTGAGTACATTCAAGGAAAGTACCAGATGATAGCAGATGCATTTTAAGAGTATCAGTAGAAGGAGTCAAACTGGAAGATTTAAATTTTGAGGAAGTGGAACCATATAATTCACTCATTACTAAACACTTACCAGCCACCGAGAAGAGATGATAAGAAATTAAGCAAGCACAACAGCAGGATGACAAATGCATCCAAATAAAAGAGTATTGCCAGAACAGATAGCCAGATTATGCAACCCAATACTTCGAGCAGAGAAAACATCTCAAAGTCATCAATAAGAAACGGAAAGAGGTGTTCAAACAATCAAGGAATTAATGAAAAAGAACAAAGATGTTAACTTAGCCCTTCATATCTACAGAACCTCACCGCTAGAAAATGGGTTTTCCACATCAGAACTATTGATGGGAAGATGGCTGCGAACATGACTTCCAGCTCTGCAACAAACATTACAACTTAGCATTAACTCAGATGATCATGAGAAAGTTAGGAAATGTGAGGAGCAACAAAGAAACAGTCAAGCTGGTAATTTCAAAGGCACAGAGCAGGAGACTTGAAAGTTCTACAACCTGGGGAGAGAGTGTGGATACAGGATCAACAGAAAGGAGGCATTGCAATAGAAAGAGCTCCACAACCAAGATCTTATAGAATAGGGATGGACCAGGGAGATATCAGAAGGAACCAAAGAGCCTTGGTGTCATTGGGAAGGAAACCAGTGGAACCTTGGACATACTATTTAGATCCAGATGGAGTCAACGAAGCAGAAACAGGTAGAACTCTATAACCACCCAGGAGGAAGACACTCCTATGGAACGATGAGAAAGTGCAGTTCATCCTCAACCTTGAAATGAAATTAGGACCGGATCAGGGAGATTGTTCAAGGCACCACAGAGACAAACCCTGTGAGGTCTGAGGCTTTGGGGAGATGTAGAACGACGTATATCATAGGGAGATGTAGAGAATAGGGTTAACATCAGGAGCACCTGATACTGATGTAACTACTAATCTAACAATGAAGCAATGTCATTTGGCTAAGTGACTGAGATCTGCTAGGAAATTGAAGTACAACCTTGTGTAGAGTAGTAAAATATACATGGATCTGTAAGTAAATTAGAATGGCTTTTACAAATTACAGTCCACAGTGACATTCTTAGGGTAAAGGGCAGACCCTGAAGAAACCCCATCTAGACCCTGAACTCAAGATGAAAGACTACTTACCGAAGGTGACTTCAGCAGTGTGCATACAAGTTTACCACCAAATTTCAATGCCTAACCAGGTAAGACTTGAGGGAAAAAGTCTGTTAAATATGAAAGCTGAGACAAACACAAGGATTAAAACAGAACAAGTATCAGAACGTATTAGAGACGTTCTACTAAGGTAGAAAGTTTCAGTGAAATAAAATGCTGAGAAAATCATTTTACATGTATGTTCTGTGTCTAGCAAAAGAAGTGATATGCTGGAATTCCATTTGTACATTCATATGTTTCTAAGAGCCATATTAAATATTTCCTTGCCTTCACAACCCATTCTACTATATGATATTTGACAGGAATGGCCAGGAAGAGGTCATTTGGGGCTTAACCACTGAGGCTAATTCGATTTTGACCAATGCCCATACATGAACAATTTCCAGCAGGAATAACTGGACAGTGATCAAAAGTAGTTATGCACTTATAAACCTGACAAACACCCATCAGTGCTTAGCTGATTTTTATGCTCCTTTTCTGCTCTTCCTGCATGGGCACCCAGGCTAATTAATACCCTGCCTGATAGTATTTTTGAATCGTTAACCAACATACTAGATGGTAATTTTATATTACAGCACTCCATTAAATAAAATAAAAAGTAGCATTAAAATCAAAGTCGTAATATGAAAAAAGAATGTTGGCAAACGAAAAGGAGCTACTGCATGGGCAGCAATGAAATCATAGCAATTACTTTTTCATTTGATTTTATAGATAGGTGACCATCAGTTTTAACTGCAATTCTCAATTTTTACTTCAGCTGCATATGCCTTTTCTATATTTGATTAAATAAATGCCCACTCGAGGGCCTCAGGCTTTATTATAGCCATTTTTCTTGATGGTGTGCAGAAATTGGAAGGTCAGCCTGAATGATAAGAGAGCTTGGTTTAAGTCTAACCACAGTGCACCTCAAGATTTAGAATAAGGTAGAGGCAACAATATATGGAATGTAAAGGCTTCGAATATCACATTCACGCATGAACACAATATTGGACAGAAAGTGTGGAAAAACACGACCAATTGGTCAACATCTGAAAGAGAAAAGAGAGAATCAGATGTAGATGGAGATGTGTACATTGAATATTAAGTATATTTTTTGTTGTTCTTTGTTTTTGAATGCCGCCATTGCATAATCAAGTTCTAGTTTCATAGAAATTCTATTGCATATATGGTCTATCAGCTGTAGCACAGTTAATAGCACTCTTGCGTTTGGTCCAGATTTTGGCCACAACAGAGAGGTTTCTACTCGTGACGAAAACCCTGATAATGGCAAAAATTTCTAAGGAGACCCGTCCCCGAACCTGGCATTTCCCATCTTCGTGGGAGTGGGACTGGAGTCAGGCCGAGGTTCATGCATGCATGATTAGTGGAGGCAGCTGGCCGTTTAAATCATCAGTTGCCTCCTCTGAAGTGTGATTTTGGAAGAACAGGAGTGTGGAATCTGGAGTGTGCAGAATAGAACAAATAAGAGGCGGTCTGAACTTCATGGGTGTGTTTGGATAACCAGGGTACCCCTATGGAGAGGTAAAGTACCCCTTTGGATAGGGTCCTGGGTCACCTTAGGGAGAGGTAAGGCACCCTTTGAGATTGTTAGAAGTGAAGATGATTATGCACTTTTACACACAAAATTATTGGAACTGTCCAGCTGTCAAGGAGCTGTTAAAGAGCTGTCCAGCTGTCCAACCTGTCAAAGCTATCCAAGAAATCGCAAACCTGTAAAAGGTTTCCAGGGAGTGTCAAAGCTGTCAAGGAAATTGCCAAGTTTACTAGGTGAGCTGGCATGGAGAGAGTAAAGGAAAAGGACGGTGGGTGGGGGGCATGGGTTGGCATTAGTTGGCACTAAGATGGCACAGAAGGTATGGGGGTAATGGAATGGGTAGAGAGACACTAAATTTGCATAGAGGGTTTGGGACCATGGGCAGTGGGTGGGAGGCCTGGGTTGGCATAGGTCAACCCCAGACCCCATCAAGGCTTTTGGCACCAGGTCAAACATGGGCAAAGGAACCTCCTGCTGATTACCATGTACTGTTCCCCCTCAGCTGATGAATCTGTACTCCTCCATGTTGAGCACCACTTGGAGGAAGCACTGAGGGTAGCAAGGGCACTGAATGTACTCTGTGTGGGGGACTTCAATGTCCATCACCAAGAGTGGCTCAGTAGCACCACTATAGACCCAGCTGGCTGAGTCCTAAAGGACAAAGCTGCTAGACTGGGCCTGCCACAGTTGATGAGGGAAGCAACAAGAGGGAAAAACATACTTGACCTCATCTTCACCAACCTGCCTGCTGCCTGTTGCATGGCATGACCACCGTGCTAAATGGATAGATTTTGAACAGATCTAGAAACTTAAGACTGGGCAACTGTGAGGCGCTGTGGGCCATCAGCAGCAGCAGAACTGTACTCAAGCACAATCTGTAACCTTTTGGTCTGGCATATCCCCCACTCTACCAAGCCAGGGGATCAGCCCTGATTCAATGAAGGGGGGGAGGCAGTGGCATAGTAGTATTGTCACTAGACTGGTAATCCAGAGACCCAGGTTAATTCTCTTGGGACCTGGGTTTGAATCCCACCATGGTAAATGGTGAAATTTGAATTCAATAAAACAATCTGGAATTAAAAGTCTAATGATGACCATGAAACTGCTGTTGATTGTTGTAAAAACTCATCTGGTTCACTAATGTCCTTTAGGGAAGGAAATCCACTGTCCTTACCTGGTCTGGCCTACATGTGGCTCCAGATCCGCAATGATGTGGTTGACTGTTACATACCCTCTGAACAAGGGCAATTAGGGATGGGCAATAAATGCTGGCCCAGCCAATGATACCCACAGCCGATGAACAAATAAAAAAAAGGAGGGCATGCCAAGGGCAGCACCATGAATATCTAAAAATAAGGTTTCAACCTAGTGAAGCTACAACACAGGACTACTTGCATGCCAAACAGCATAAGCAGCAAGTGATAGACAGGGCTAAGAGATTCCACAACCAACGGATCAGATCTAAGCTCTGCAGTCCTGCCACATCCAGTCTTGAATGGTGGTAGACAATTAAACAACCCACTGGAGGAGGAGGCTCCACAAATTTCCCCATCCTCAATGATGGAGGAGCCCAGAACAGCAGTGCAAAAGATAAGACTGAAGCATTTGCAACAATCTTCAGCCAGAAGTGCCGAGTGGATGATCCATGTTGGCCTCCTCCGGAGGTCCCCAGCATCACAGATGCCAGTCTTCAGCCAATTCAATTCACTCCGGATGATATCAAGAAATGGCTGAGGCACTAGATAGTGCAAAGACTATGGGCCTTGACAATATTCCGGCAAAAGTCCTGAAAACTTGTGCCCCAGAACTTGCTGTGCCACTTGTCCAGCTGTTCCAGTACAGCTACAACACTGCACCGACCCGGCAATGTGGGGAATTGCCCAGGTGTGTCCTGTACACATAAAGCAGGACAAATCCAACCTGGCCAGTTCCCGTCCCATCAATATACTCTCGATCATCAGTAAAGTGATGGAAGTGATCATCAGCAGTGCTATCAAACGGCACTTGCTTAGCAATAACCTGCTCACTGACGATCAGTCTGGGTTCCGCCAGGGCCACTCAGCTCCTGACCTCATTAAAGCCTTGGTTCAAACATGGACAAAAGAGCTGAACTCTGAAAGTGAGGTGAGGGTGACTGCCCATGACATCAAGGCAGCATTTGACCGAGTGTGGCATCAAGAAGTCCTAGCAAAACTGGAGTCAATGGGAATCAGGGGAAAACTCTCCGCAGTTTGGAGTCATACCTAGCACAAAGGAGGATGGTTGTGGTTGTTGGAAGCCAGTCATCTCAGCTTCAGGACATCACTGTAGGAGTTCCCCAGCGTGATGTCCTAGGCCCAACTATCTTCAGCTGCTTCATCAATGACCTTCCTTCCATCATAAGGTCAGGAGTGGGGATGTTCACTGATGATTGCACAATGTTCCGCACCATTCGCGACTCCTCAGATACTGAAGCCGCCCATGTCCAAATGCAGCAAGACCTGGATAATATCCAGGCTTGGGCTGACAGGTGGTAAGTAACATTCACGCCACACAATTGCCAGGTGATGATCTTCTCCAACAAGTTAGAATCTAGCCATCACCCCTTGACATTCAATGGCATCCCCATTGCTGAGTCCCCCACTATCAACATCCTGGGGGTTACCATTGACCAGAAACTGAACTGGACTATCCACATAAATACCATGGCTACAGGAGCAGGTCAGAGGCTACGAATCCTGCGGCAAATAACTCACCTTCTGGCTCCCTTAGCATGTCCACCATCTACAAGGCACAGGTCAGGAGTGTGATGGAATACTCTCCTCTTGCCTGGATGAGTGCAGCTCCACCAACACTCAAGAAGCTTAAAACCATTCAGGACAAAGCAGCTCACTTGATTGGCACCCATTCCACAAACATTCATTCCCTCCAGCACTGACAAACAACGGCAGCAATGTGTACCATCTACAAGATGTACTCCAGAAATTGACCAACGCTGCTTAGACAATACCGTCCAAATCCACATCTGCTACCACCTAGAAGGACAAGGGCAGCAGACACATGGGAACACCACCACCTGGAAGTTCCCCTCCAAGACACTCACCATCCTGACTTGGAAATATATCGCCGTTCCTTCACTGTCGCTGGGTCAAAATCCTGAAAATCCCTCCCTAACAGCACTGTGGGTGTACCTACACCACATGGGCTGCAGCAGTTCAAGAAGGCAGCTCACCACCAGCTTCTCAAGGACAATTAAGGATGGGCAATAGATGCTGGCCAAGCCAGTGATGCCCACATCCCATGAATGAATAGAAAAAACAGGTTGCAATGGATGTGGCATAGCATGTGTGTGGGGTGGTGAGGGGTTGAGGGGTGAGGGCTGAAGGAATTTTTTAAAATTACTTTTTATTTATTTAAACACTGTAATAAACTTGGGAACCGGACAGGTTTCTTACTTGAAACAGATAACTTTATTTACAGAGCTCTTGAAGAAGCTACATGCTTGAACCAGGTCCCTGACTAGAATAGCTGCGTGCCTAAGATTTAGGGCTCATTTGTTGATACAATCACGTGACCCCTAAAACAGCAGGAAAGGTTTTGCCTACAATCACTACATTCCTCCCCCTTTAATTTTTTTTGCATTTCTTTTTTAGAAAAATATCTTAATCCACAACATATACATATATACACAGGATATGCGATTATAGATTAAGCCTCTGACGTGGTTTTCTAATTCGGTTAGAGTGATGTAGCTCTACGACTTGAGATTCTTCCACTGGATTGACATGATCTGGAACTGTAGCATCAAGGACATCCTCAGACAATGGCAGTTCAGAATTATTTAATTCGAAGAGACATCACATATCTACATTCTAGGTCAATCTGGCACTTCAGAGATTATAAGTTTGACGTCAATTACAGGTAGAATAACTCCTTAGATGATCCATATTTTTTTGAACAATCTAGTCTTCCACTTCCACTTGGAATGACAAAGGTCCAGTTTCAAAGACAATTATACCAGGAACCTAACGAGGTTCATTTCCAAAATTTTACATGAAAACTGTCTCTCCCGTAATAAATTTTCAAGCTTTGCTTTGAATATCATGTTTAACTTTCTGATTATTCTGGTTCTTCTCTAACTTCCCCTTGAAATTTGGAAATGCCAGACTTAACCTTGTACAAAAGCAGTGTTTGATCAGTTATTCAGACAGTGTAGAGCCCATAGTTGCATGAGGAGCTGTACGATAGTTGAGAAGAAAATGTGATATTTGCATTTCTAACCCTCCTTTGGATAAATTTTTCATTCCAGGTTTGAAAGTTTCAGCTAACCCATTTGACGAGGGATGATATGGTGCTGTTTTAATATGCTTAATTCCATTTAAATTCATGATTCTGTGGAATTCCGTTCTAGTGAAGATAGCACCTTTATCCGAAACAATGACTTCTGGTAGACCATGTGCACTAAAACATTGGCGCAGCTTTTCAATGTTTGCACTCGATGTCAGTGATCCAACTTCATACACATCTATCTACTGAGAATGCACATCAATGATCAATAAAAACATGGTACCTAAAAATGGATCTACATAGTTCACATGTAGTCAAACCCAGCATCGACCAGGCCACTCCCATGGATGCAGTGGAGCTGAAACGGGCAACTCCTACTGTAGCTCACACTGGAGACAGTGTTTTACCATTTTTTCTATGTCACTGTCAATATCTGGCCACCAGACATAGATTCGTGCAAGCATCTTCAACTTAAATGTGCCTGAATGAGCAGTATGATGCTCTGTCAAGAGTGGTTCTCTTCTTTGCGAAAGCATGACGACTCTTGTTAACCTCAACAAGATTCCACCTTGACAACTTAATTCAGTTTTACGGGCATAGAATGGTCTTATCTCTTCAGACATTGGTGAATTCGACATCTTTGCAATACCTGTTTTCAGACTTTGGATAAAATTGAATGCCAGTTGTCCAATTCTTTATTTGCTTCGCACAGACCGGCGAAGAGTCTAGGAAATTCAACACAATTACAACTTCTTGTGGCACTGGAGTATGTACAATGCTATCTGGCAATGGAAGATGACTGAGTGCGTCTGCATTTGCAATATACACACCCAGACAGTGCGTAAAAGTGTACTCATACGCCAACAAAATCAAGGCTCATTGTTGAATTCTGGCAGAGGCTATAGGCAGATTGCTTTATCTTCACTAAATAAGCCCATTAGTAGCTTATGATCTGACGCTATGGTGAAGTGTCAACCTTGCAGATATTGATGGAATTTCTTTACTCCAAGTCTTACTGATAAGCCTGCTTTTTCAAGTTGTGAGTGACTCTCCTCAGCTGCAGAGAGGGTTCTGGAGACATAGGGGAGGATTTATCCCTTGTTGGGTGGGCTCTGTGGGGGGGGGTTGCAGGCGGTTGGGAAGCCGACTGCCATCCGCAATCGGGGTCGCATTGCAGTTTCACACTGGCGGGCCAATTAAGGCCTGCCCAGCGTGAAACACAAGCAGCTGTGCTGCCTGTGTGAGGTGAGGGGAGGAGGGCGAGTGCGAACTTTGTGCTTGCGCGCTGGAAAAGGGTCATCTGGACTCAAAACGTTAACTTTGTTTTTCTCTCTCCACAGATGCTGTCAGACCTGCTGAGTTTTTCCAGCATTTTCTGTTTATTTTTCAGATTTCCAGGGCTGCCTCAGGGAGATGAACATTTTTCAAAATAAAAAATAATGATTTCTAAAATGTTATAAAACATGTCCACTCATGTGACTTGTGTAAATGAATAAAATGTTTCAATTAGTTTAATGTAAAGCCTCGAGAACTGGCGGTCTGATTCTTGAATTTAGACTCACATCTCAAACATAACACTTAAAATTATAAGTTATGACAATTGTTTAAAGTTTCCCTCTGGGATTTTTAAATAACTCAGCTTTACCAACTGCATCGGTTAGCACAATTATGGGCATGTGGAGCCATGTGACTCTGTCACATGAACAGGGACATTTTCTAAATGAAACTTAAAAATGTTTATTTTATTTTTATTTGCTGTTGGAAACGTAAGTCTGGATGGGCAGTGGAAATGTTTTCTCCATTACCTTTTTAATGGCCTTAATAGGCCTTTTAATTGTCGGCGGGCTCACTGTCGACTCCCGCGGATGCCCACTGACTGAAATATCGCATGAGTACGCCATGATGTTGGGACACTCGCCCGAGGTCATCGCGCATCATTTTACGCTCGGTCGGGTTGGGCGCATGTCCGCCCGACGAGCTAAAAATTCTCCCATAGCCTATTGGCATGTCAGGCTTGGTTTCTGTCTTTTCTTCTTCTGTTTGCTGCAGAGTTTTGTCTTGTCCTCCATTCTGACTTCACAGTCGGCCAAATTTCTCTCTCTGGTGAAACCTTAACTTGGTTCAGTTCAGTGGTTGAGCTACCCATGGATTCGCTACCCATTCGCATCCTGGAAAGTTTCCTTCTCATGCTTCTTTTGTTTCAATCAGCTGATTTTTCAGCTTTTCTGTCTCCTTGTATCTTTTGGCTTCCTCCTGGAACATTGAACATTGTTGAGTTTTTTCTGTCAACTGTTTTTCCAGGTTGTTCAGAATGGCGTTATATTCATTTCGCTTCGTTTCATGATTTTCCCATGAAACCAACTCTGACATGAGGGATCCTTGCATCCTGTGAAGGTCCTTCAGTTCTCCTAATTCAGACCGAAATACACTGTCATATTCCCTATCAACTCAGGATCTCTTCTTGTTCTCACTTGAAAAATTTCTGAGCAGTTGAGCGTAATTTTTTGTAACCAATTGTGGCCCAGAAGACTAGGTCCTTCACCTGTTACCATGATCACTGGAAGCTGGGCTGCTTGTTGCCTGTTGGACACATGTACTGTGGCGATGATGACTTTAACCTGTATTGCCTCTCTAGTGTACATTTTCAGCTGAGTCGTTGTTTGCTCCAGATTCAGTGGCTGGGTACCTTCATTTACGTATTTAAATGTGTGTTCTCCCACCACTGCAGTCAACACACCTGTGTCTACCTCCATGAATAGAGGCTTCCCATTCACTTGAAGGGTGACAGTGATTGGTTCAGTTTTTACCGCTTTGACATTATATAGGAAATAGGTATCACTATTAGCAGCTTCTGGTTCATTTATATTGTGCACTCCACAATCAGCTTGGTCTGCTGTCTGATTGGCTGTCTCGATTTCACCCTGCATTGCTTTATTACAAGCCCCTTTCTGTGACAGTAATGGCATTCTGCCTCCTTAAATCAGCAGGTTTCCGGTACATGATTACCCCCACATCTGTAACAGGTTAATTTCTGAAGCGCTGGTGAGATTTTCCCAGTGTGCTTTTTTGTTTTCGAGCAATAGAGACTGTCTCTCGCTTCACAGCTGTCTCTCTGGTTTTCGCACCATGCTCGGTGATAGGTTCCTGCCCCAACAGAATAACAGCACCATGTTACACACTCTGCAAAGCCTGCGAGTCTCTCTCAGTACTCTCTATTGCTAGCACTATTTGCATGGCGCGCTTCAAATCAATGTTAACTTCTGCAAGTAAACGGTGATGAACGGCGTCATCGTCAACGACACAAACTAACCGGTCCCGCAACATGTCATTGAGTGAATCTCCGAAGTCGCAGTGCTCAGTTAACTGCTCCAACTTCACGATATAAGTTGCAATTGTCTCACCCAAGGCACTTATTCTAGAGTTGAACTTAAATCTCTGCATTATTACCGATGGCTTCAGCTGAAAATGTGCCTTCACGAGGTCTACCAGCTCGTTAAAAGATTTAGAACTGGGCGCATTCAAGGCCGTCAGACTGCGGATGAGGTTATATGTCTCGCTCCCGCAGACACTTAAAATAATTGCTTTCTGCTTCTCCTCCGCGTTAATTTCATTCACCACGGAATAAAAGCCAAGGCGCTCTCTATACTGGCCCCAGTTTTCCATGGGCGCATCATAAGGGTTGATTCTGCTGAAGACTGGCATGACTGGTGAGTATACTTTTCTTTCTTTCCTTAAGAACCGATATACTCACGTTTGCGAAGAGAGGTGCAGTGTCAGAACTATTTTTCCTAGTTGCCAATTGTAATAAACTTGATGTACCGGACAGGTTTCTTACTTGAAACAGTAAAGAAGCTACGTGCTTGAACCAGGTCCACGACTAGAAAAGTTCCACCTCCAAGATTACCTGCATTTAGGGCTGATTCATCAGTACAATCATGTGACCCCTAAAACAGTAGGAAAGGTTTTACCTACAATCACTACAAACACAGTGCCAGGGGACAGAGGCAGGCCTTATGCCCAGCCTGCCTCCACACCTGGCAGCCTGTGCTTTTGTTCCGGGTGTTCTGCTCCAACCTCTGAATCAGCCCGCGCCCCCGGCCGAAAATCCAACCTGCAGGTGGATGTTTTTAAAGGTCGGGTTCACAGAGCCGGGAAATCTCCTGACTCGGCAAACCCCACCTGGGGACAAAAATCTGGGCCTTTAAGTCAAAAAGTCGTGGGTTAAATTCCCACTCCAGCACCTGCACACATGTATCAAGACTGATAATCCCATGCAGTACTGAGGAAGTGCTTTATTTCAGATGAGATTTTAAACCAAGGCCTCTCTCAAGTGGCCATAAACAATTCCATGTCACTACTTTGAAGAACAGTGGGCAATTATATCTCGTGTCCTGCTTAATATTTATCCCTCAATCAACATCACAAAACACAGATTAGCTGGCCATTGTCAAATTGTTGTTGTGGGAGATTGCTGCGGGCAAATTGGCTTCCATATCTCCTGCATTACAACAGTGACTACACTTCAACAATACTTTATTGGCTGTAAAGCGCTTTGAGACATCCAGTGGTCGTGAAAGGCCCAATATAAATGTCAATCTTTCTTACTTTCTTTGAAACTATGCCAGTAATGGGGATTGTTTACCAATTGTTTTCCACAGATAACATTCCCATGCTCTCAGAAGTACAGGAAACTTCATATTGCTTGAAGGATACGATCATCTCTTTTTAAATTTATCCCTCTAACCTTCAATTCTATTTTTGCAGTGATTGATGTCATATAATTAGCTATTTTTGTTGATGTATGTAATGCCCTCTAGAGGGATTTTCTTTTGTATCTTTTTGTCCTCGCCAAGGTGAGGGATGCTGGTACTTAGAAATTAAGCAGCTTTCTATTTCAAGCTCCCGCTGACAGCTTTTGGCACTTCCAAATCAGATGCAATATGGGTTAATTATTATAGAGAGCAAGAGCCCCCTGCTTTGCCCCAGTAATATGAGGTAGATTTATGAATTGTAATAATGAACAGAAAAGTTTCTCCTTGCCCAAGTGCCAAACATCTGCTCTTGGTGCATGCCCCTGATGACATCAATTCATAAAATCTACTTTGTGCCTCAATCTTATCCCCAGAAAAGTATTCTGCGTCTTCATTTTGACTACACTGTTCCTATACCAGCCACTCTTGTAGCCTACATGAATGAAATTACAATTTCTGCCAAATTAAGTTTAGTCTTACAATGCAGACTCATACCCTCAAGAATCCTGCTGTAATAGAATACTACACTGCAGAAACAAACCATTTGGCTCAATAAGTCCTTTCTCCAATAAAATAAAAGCAAAATACTGCGGATGCTGGAAATCTGAGGCAAAAACAGAAAATGCTGGAAAAACTCAGCAGGTCTAACAGCAACTGTGGAGACGAAGAGAGAGTTAATGTTTCGAGTCCTTATGACTCTTCAGAGCTAAAGAGAAGTAAAAATGTGATAAAAGATATACTGTTTAAGGGGGGTGGAGCAGGTGAAGCTGGATAGAAGGCTAGTGATAGGTGGAGGCAAAGGAAAGGTTGACAAAGATGTCATGAACAAAAGGATAAAGAGATGGTCATGGTGGTGGTACTGGCTAAAGGAGGTACTGATGGCGGCATTAAGGTCAGAAAGTAGAATGTGATAATAGCAGGACAAGGGTAAATGCTCTGGAAAGAACATGAACAAGTGACAGATGGCCCTAGTGGGGGTGGGGTGGGGGAGGGGACAGTGGTGAGAAAAAAGATTGAAAATAGGATAAAAGGTGGGGATAAAATAATGAATAAAAATGAAAATAAATGAAAATAAAAATGAATATTGAAAAGGGGGGATAAAAAATGGGTGAGGATGGAGGAGAGAATTCATGGTCTTGAAGTTGTTGAACTCAATGTTAAGTCCGGAAGGCTATAAAGTGCCTAATCGGAAGATGAGGTGCTGTTCCTCCAGTTTGCGTTGAGCTTCACTGAAACATTGCAGCAGGCCAAGGACGGACATGTGAGCATGAGAGCAGGATGGTGTGTTGAAATGGCTAGCGACAGGAAGGTCTGGGTCATGCTTGTGGACAAACCAAAGGTGTTCCGCAAAGCGATCACCCAGCCTGCGTTTTGTCTCTCCAATATAGAGGAGACCGCACTGGAAGCAGCGCATGCAATAGACCATATTGAAGGAGGTGCAAGTGAAGTGAACTGAAAGGAGTGTTTGGGCCCTTGCATGGTGAGGAGGGAGGAGGGCAATTGCATGGGAAGGTGCCATGGGAAGAGGTTGAACTGTTGGGGTTGATGGAGGAGTGGACCAGGGTGTCCCGGAGTGAACAGTACCTACGGGATGCCAACGGGGTGAAGGGAAAATGTGTTTGGTGGTGGCATCATTGCTGGAGTTGGCGGAAATGGTGGAGGATCATCCTTTGAATGTGGATGCTGGTGGATGAAAATTGAGGTCAACGGGGACCCTAACATGGTTCTGGGAGGGAGAGGAAGGTGTGAGGGCCAAGGCATGGGAGATGAGTTGGACACGGTTGTGGACGCTGTCAACCATGGTGGGTGGGAAACCTCGGTTAAGGAAGAAGGAAGACGTGTCAGAAGCGCCATTTTGGAAGCCTTTTCTCCACTTGCACTATCTAATCCATTCCTTGCTAACTCACTACACTTTTGATCATTTGTATCTCATAATAAAAACATACAAATTATAAAAATAACTTACCTTCAAGGGTCCGTACCACATCCTCACTGAAGGCCTCCCAGAAATTCCCAGATATAAAAGAATGTAACAAATAGGAGCAGGAGGAGATCATATGACTCATTGAGCCTGCTCTACCATTCAATACGATCATGACTAATCTTTGGCCTCAACTCCACTTTCTCACCCACTCCCTATATCCCTTTGATTCCCTAAGAGACCAAAATTTTGTTAATCTTAGCCCTAAATAAATTCAGCAATAGGAATGGCACATTCACAACCCTCTGGGGTAAAGAATTCCAAAGATTCATAATCTTTTGAGCGAAGAAATTTCTCCTCATCTAAGTCCTAAATGATTGCCCCTTTAACCTGAGACTGTGCCCCTCTATTCTAGATTTCCCAGTCAGGGGAAACAACCTTTCAGTGTCTACCCAGTGAAACCCCTTCAGATTCTTGTATGATTCAATGAAACCATCTCTCACTCTTGTAGGCTCCAGAGAGTATAGGCTCAGATTACTCAGCCTCCAATTATAGGAACAAATCCTGTCAACCTTTGCTGTCCCACCTCCACTGTAACTATATCTTTCCTTAAATATGAAGATCAAAGCTGCACACAATGTTCAAGGTGCGGTCTAATCAAAGCCCTCTACAATTGTAGCAAGAATTTCTTGCACTTGTACTCCAAGTACAGGATTTCCCGGTTGGCGAGCGAGCGGGGGGCGGGGCCCACTCACCGACTTGTAAAATGACGAGGGATGACATCAGGCGGAACTCCCGACGTCACCCCGCCTCGTTTCGATTTTCAAGTCGAGGGGGGCTCAGCCGAATCAGCTGTGCGCCCGCTGACCTATCAACGGCCTATTGAGGACATTGACAAAGTAATTAACGTAATTAGTGGACCTGCCTGTCCAACCTTAAGGTTGGCGGGCAGACCGGGAGCCCTGGCGGGCATTGGGAGAAGCATGAAACCTCATCCACGGGCGGGATGAGGTTTCATGTAGGTTTTTAAAAATTTAATAAAAGTTTATTTAAAAGTGATGGACATGTCCCAACTCATGTGACAGTGACACATGAGGGGACATGTCAGGGAAATTATTTTTTTCTGTTTTTAAGATTTTTTTATTGTGGAGCCGATCTCCCTGAGGCAGCACCTAGCCTCAGGGAGATGAGTGCGCTCTTTTGTGCGCATGGGTGAAAGAGTGCACTGCCGGCTCAGGGAATGCATAGCTCTTCCTTGCGGACATCACACAGGGCGGGCCTTAATTGGCCGGCCCACGTAAAATGGCGGCGCGCCCCCAATTGGGGGCGCTGATCAAAGGCACGCCTCCACACACCCACTCCTGAACACCCCTCCCCCCGCAACGGGGGGGAAATTCTGCCCCAAGTGTTGGAAGGCCATTTATCTCCCTAATTGCTGTACCTGCATGCTAACTTTCTGTGTTCTTATATGAGTACACCCAAGTCCCTCTTGAACATCAACATTTACAATTTCCATGCCTTTTAAAAAAATTTCTGCTTTTCTATTGTTACAACCAAAGTGAATAACCTCACACTTCTTCACATTATACTCCATCTACCACCCTGTTGCCAACTCACTGAACCTGTCTATATCCATTTGTGGTCCTTTGTGTCCTGCTCACCCCTTGTATTCCCACCTAAATGTGTATCATAAGCAAACTTAGATGTATTACTTCGGCTCTTTTCGTACGTCATTACTCCCAGCCTATTTTATGGACCTCTGCTGAATTCCGTTTGGGGTTAGACTCCTAGTTTTAAGATCATAGCCTTTTGTTCTGCATTCACCAACCAGAGGAAATAGTTTTTTCTGTATTTACCCTATCAATTTTTTTTCATTATATTAACCATCTCAATTATATCAATGCTGAACCTGCTAAACTCAAGGGAACACAAGCAAAGTTTATGCAACCAGTTCTCATGATTCAAGCCTGGTATTATTATTGTGAATCTGTGCTGCATTCCCTTCAAGGTCAATATAGCTTTAATGGGGTTTGGTGCCTAAAATTGAATACAACACTTTATCTGATCATGGCTCTGAACAGCTGAAGCATCATTTCATCACTTTTGAATTCTAACCCCCTTGAGATAAAGGACAACATTCCATTAGCCTTCTGATTACCTATTCACTAGCTTGTAGTGATTTTTGTACATGGGCCTCTGCACATTCCCTAGGGGGCAGAATTTTAGGGGGGCGCATGCCCAACTCGATCGGGCGAACATCCCGACATCATCCCACGATAGCACAATATTTCACTTGGCGGGTGCACATAAAAGTCCTGCTGTCAATTAAAAGAGGGCAATTAAGACCATTAACGGCACAATTGACTCCGATTTTTCAATGACAGTCCAACCTTACAGTTGGCAGATGGGTGAATTGGCCAGGTTGGCTTTGCATTTTTCATCAAACCTCATCCAAGCGGGATGAAATTTCCGTGATGAAATAAAATGAAAATTAATTCCTGTAGACAGCATTTTTACCGGCTATGTTTCAGCTTTTTCAAACCTCTAGCTCCCTGAGACCACTTTCTGCCTTCAGGGAACTTTCTCGCAGCGTTCACCAGCGCCCATGGAAATGTCATTGCCTGCCCTCTTCCCACCCCCACTCCAGCAGCGCTGAGCATTTAAGCGCGCGTTTCACACTGGCTGGCCGTTAATTGGCCAGCCAGTGTGAAATCGCGGTCAGGGGCCAATCGCGGTTGGTGGTCTGTTTTCTGACTGCTCCCGGACCCGCTGATCGGGCCTGCCCGCCAAAGGTAAAATTCAGGCCCTAGTCTTTCACTAACATGGAAATGTTCTGATCAGTGCGGAAATATTCTGATTAGCTTTTTACAGATTCAAATTGGACGACTTCACAATTCCCCACATTGAATAGATCCCTGGGGTACACCAATTGCCATGCCCTGAGTGTCAGCCATGGTTCAGTTGGTAGCACTCTTGAGTCACAAAGTTCTGGGTTCAAGTCGCACTCCAGAGCTTGAGCACAAAAATCAACATAGACGCTCCAGTGCAGTCCTGAGGAATACTGTATTGTTGGAGGCCCCTCAATCACATCACAAAAACAGATTATCTGGTCAATATCACATTGCTGTTTGCTGTGTGCAAATTGGCTGCTATTTCCTACACTACAGCAGTAACTACATTGCAAAAGTACTTCATTGGCTATAAAGTACTTTGAGAAGTCTGGTGGTTGTGAAAAGCACTATATAAATAAAGGTCTTTCTTTTTTCCATCAGAGCACTTTCTTGTTATGCCTATTCTCTGTCTCCTACCTCTCAACAATCTTTGATCCTTGTCACCTCTGTGCTGACTTATTTTTGCGAATAATCTGTTGTATGGAACCTTAACAAGCACCTTGTAGAAGTTCATATCGACAGTGTCCACAGGCAGTTCTCTATCCACCATACTGATGACTGTCTGAAACAATTCAACCAGATTATTGAGACCTTATCTACTCTTCATAAATAGATATTGATTCTCTTTAAGCAGTTCACAGCACCCATGTTCTCAGTCACTCTGGGGGAAATTTCAACATGGATTAATGGGTGGATTAAGTGCAGTGGGTGGGTTGAATGGACAAAAAGAGGAACCCGTTCACTTTTGGATTTTACTGGAACAAGAGGCAGGCAACTAACTTGCTCCCTAGAAGCGGATTGTCATTTTAAATGTTTTAGTAAGGTTGGATGCTTTGGATTGAATCAGTTTTGCAGGTTTAACTGTAGCCAGCCAGCTTTCCTGGAACTCAGGAGACCCGGCAGTCACTGTGACATGAGCACAGCTTCAGGGAGCAATACCATTTGGGCCAGGAAGAGCAGGAGTGCTTCCTCTCATTCACCACTAGACCCGTCCCACATACAAACCTCAAACCCCCTACTCCAGCACCAAAACTCCCCTGAATGAATTAGATACCATCCACCCTACTCTCAGATTGGGGATCTGACTGCATTTCGGGATTGGATCTTCCAGGGACAGTGATAGGAGCCCCCTTTGGGATTTGATACTCTCCAATTCAGGAATTGGACCTAATCTATGATAAGGTACTCCCAACCACAGGGTTGTGGATTGGGCCTGACATCACCAGCGACCCCGCCACCACCCCCACCCCCACCTGGCTTGGCCTGAACCTGCAGCCTCCTCTGGAGTATCTCCCCTGACTGAAAGCCAAGCCTGTCAATCAGCCTGGCTTCCAAGTGGGGAACTTGTCAATGATGAAAGATACACACTATGGAGTTAAATCTCCAGAGCGTGTTGGCAACCTCAGACTTCCATGTGTTACTTATCGACCTCATTATCAGAATGTTAAAACTCCCCCTCTGCTTTAATAATAAATTCCAGCATCTTCTCCGCAACTGATGGAGTGGCATTTGTAACTTCCCAATACAGAAGCACAATTCCTGAATCCAGAAAACTTTGAAAAGTTATGACTAAAGTATCCTCAGCTTCCTAATCGCTACTATCCAGGGGTGAAAACAATAAGGCCCTGGAGAGTTTCCTGTCTCAAGCCCCAAATTCATGCTAAATAAATCATACCAAAATACTTCATCATGTCAATTGTGTATGGTTTCACTTTGGTGAAACTGACAAAAAAGTGAATGAAACACCAATATAAGTAAAGTTAGAATAAGTAAAGGATGAAATACATTGAATGTAAAGTATAAAACACCATACTCACACAAAGAAACAGGATATGTGCAAGAAATGTTGGAAATGCATAGTAGGTTGGTCAGCATTTGCAAAAGAAAAGACAGAATCATATGCAGATAAGCATATGTACACTGCGCATGATTCTTTGCGTGCAAGATTTGTCACTGTTCAGGAAATGGGACACTTCCCAAAGGTGTAGAGAAGCAAAACACTCAGAAGTGTCAGCTTAGCTCTGTTGATAACATTCTCACTTTTGCATCACCTACAGTTGAAATTCCATTTAGGACATGAGCACATACTCCAGAATGATATTTCACGATGGTACGAAGGGGATGTGCTTTGTCAGAAGTGCTGACTAAATAAACATTAAACCAAGGCGCTGTCTACTTATTGAAAATGGTTTAAAAGATAACAAGGTATGTCATTCATTCATTCATCCAAGAAACTACACAATCCTATCATTTTGGTTTCTTATTATTTCCTAAATTAAGGTTTTTAAGAGTTATCACCTCTATTACGCTATCTGGAACTCTAATCTAAGTATTGATCAGTTTTCTTCTGAGAAGTGTTGGTCCTTAATATGTTTGCTTCTGTTTGGACAGCAATAAATAGCATTTATATAACACCCTTAATGTAGTAATACACTCCAAGGTGCTTCACAGAACTGTAATCAAACAAAATTTGACACTGAGCTACATTAAAAAAATTAGGATAGGTGACCACAAGTTTATTAATGAGGTAGGTTTTAAGGAGCACCTTAAAGGAGGATAGGGAAGTAGAAAAATGGAAAGGCTTTGTGAGGAAATTCCAGGACTTAGGGCCTTGACAGCCGAAGGTCTAGCTGTCAATGGTGGAGCGATGAAAAGGATGGACAGACATATTTAAATGGAATGTTAATGACAGGAATGTATGACCATCACAAAGCTGGCTATTAACTGTTTTGTAATACTGGGCATCAGAACTGTTGTTACGTGCTTGGTATTCACCATTGCTAGGGAGCTAGAGGGACATTTAAAAATCAAAAATCATCTTGCTAAGTGGAATCAGTTGTAAGAATATGCAATTGGAATAGGCAAGTCAGCATTGTAAACAAGTAAACATTATTTTGAAAGCCCCCAATGGCTTCTGTCCACATTCCGTTCCACTCAGTCAAGGTGGGTGACTCAAGAGGGTCGCACTTCGAACCAGAAGCAAAAATTATAATTAGCTTGACACTAGATGATTTGCCAAGGTGAGATTGGCAGGCAAAAGATCAGAACATTCAGGCATTTTGTATATAAATGAGAAATAAGAATCACTTTCCTATGCAAATTATGCCCTTTTAATATTGCAAACAGTTTTTACTGAGCATTAATTTTAAAGGAAGTGATATTCGGGATTGCTATCAAGTGACTTCTACAGGCAAATAGCTATTGCATTGCTTCAGAATGCATCCTTGTTACTAGCAATGAGAAAAGGACATTGTGGATTAGATATGATAAAGTGAGGCAGGTTAGAATAAATGCAAAATAGGGGTGGTGGTGGTGGTGTAGTGGTAATATCACTGGACTAATAAGCCAGAGATGTAGGTTAATGCCCTGGGGACATGGGTACAAATCCCACCATGGCAGCTGGTAGAAAACCGAGGCTGTACATAATACTTCAGCTGAGGTCTCACCAAGCCCTGTACAGCTGTAGCAAGACCTCCTTGCTCCTGTACTCAAGTCCTTTTGCAATGAAGGCCAACATATCACTTGCCTTCTTAACTGCTTGCTGCACCTATATGCTTGCTTTCAATGATTAGTGTACAAAGACACTCAGGTCCCTTTGTGCATCAACATTTCCCAATCTATCACCATTTAAATAATACCCTGCCATTCTGTTTTCCCTACTAAAGTGAATAACTTCACACTTATCCACATTATACAGCATCTGCCAAGTATTTGTCCACTCACTCAACTTGTCTATATTGCCTTGAAGCCTCTGAACATCCTCCTCATCACTCACATTCCCATCAAGTTTCATGTCGTTAGCAAACTTGGAAATGTACATTTGGTTCCCTAATCTGAATCATTTATATCTATTGTGATTAGCTGGGGCCCAAACATTGATCCTTGTGATATCCCACTAGTCACCACCTGCCAATCCAAAAAAGTCCCATTTATTCCTACTCTCTGGGCTGAATTTTCCCTCCATCGGGGGGGGGAAAGTTGAAGGGTGGGCGCGCACAGGCGCGCTTCCGATCAGCGCCCCCAATTGGGGGCATGGCACCATTTTACATGCACAGGCCAATTAAGGCCTGCCCAGTGTGACATCTGCACGGAAGCGCTAGGCGGGTGGTGGGGGGGGTGGGGGGGGGAGGTGGAATCCTAAAATCGAGAGTGCGCTCTAGCATGCATCTCCCTGAGGCTAAGTGCTGCCTCAGGGAGATCGGCTCAAAATGTAAAAAACCTAAAAATAGAAATAAAAATTTACCTAACATGTCCCCTCATGTGACAATGTCACATGAGTTGGGACATATCCATAATTTTCACAAAAACTTCATTAAAATGTTTTAAAACCTACATGAAACCTCATCCCGCCTGTGGATGAGGTTTCCTGCTTTTTCTAGTTCACGCCGGGGCTCCTGGCCTGCCCGCCAACATTAAGGTTGGATGGGCAGGTCCTTTAATTACATGATTGACTCTGTCAATGGCCTCAATTAGCCATTGACAAGTCAGCAGGCATGCAGCTGATTTCGCTGCGACCCCACCTTCCTGAAAATTTAAATGGGGTGTGATTACGTTGAGGGTTCCCCCCAGCGTCACCGTGCGTCACTTTACGGTTGGCGAGCGGGCCCCACCCCCGCTCGCCAACACGTAAAATCCTGCCCTCTGTTTCCTGTCTACTAACCATTTCTCAATGCATGCCAATATATTACCCCCAATCCCATGTGCTTTAATTTTACACACTAACCTCTTACATGGGTGTTCATCAAAAGCTTTCTGAAAATTCAAATACACCACATCCACTGGCTCTCCCTTATCTATTCTGCTAGTTACACCCTCAAAAAACTCCAGTAGGTGTGTCAAACGTGATTCCCCTTTCATAAATCCATTTTGACTTTGTCTAATCCTGTTGATATTTTCTAAGTGTCCTGTCATCACATCCTTTATAATAGACTTTAGCATTTTCCCTACCACTGATGACTGTAAGGGACCTACATTTGTTTTCACCAATCTTTTTCTTCTTATATACTTATAGAAGCTTTTAAGGTTCTCTTTTATGTTTCTTGCAAGTTTACTCATACACTGTTTTTCCCCTCATAATCTATCTTTTGGTTCTCATTTGCTGAATTTTAAACTGCTCCTAATCCTCAGTCTTGCTACTTTTTCTAGCAACTTATATGACTCCTCTTTGGATCTAATACTATCCTTAATTTATTTTGTTAGCCATGGTTGGGTCACTTTTTCTGTTGTGTTTTTGTGCTGGAAAGGAATATATAACTGTTGCAATACACACATTCGTTCCTTAAATATTAGCCGTTGCCTACCCACCATCATGTCTTTTAATGAAGTTCCCCAATCTATCTTAGCTAACTCATGCCTCATACCTTCGTAGTTTCCTTTGTTTAGATTTAGGACCCTAGTTTCAGTTTGGGTTACTTCACTTTCCAACCTAAGGAAGAATTCTACCATGTTATGGTCACTGTTCCCTAAAGGACCCCTCACAACAAGATTATTAATTAACCCCTTCTCATTGCACAAAACCAAATCTAGGATAGCCTGTTCCTTAGTTGGTACTTCAGCGTACTGGTCTAAAACAAATCTCGTACATACTCCAGGAATTCATCAACCACAGTATTATTGCTAATTTGGTTTGCCCAGTCTATATGTAGGTTGAAATTACCCATGATTACTGTAGCAGCCTTGTTACACACATCTCTGCTTAATACTGCCCACTACCTTACCACAACTGTTTTGAGGCCTATTGACAACTCCCACTAATGTTTTCCACCCCTTGTTGCTTCTTAGCTCCACCCAGACTGATTTTACATCTATATTTGCTGAGCCAATATCCTCTCTCAATATTGCACTGATTTCATCCTTAACTAGCAAAGCCACACCACCTCTTTTCCTTTTTGGCTGTTCTTCATAAATATCAAATACCTTTGGATATTCAGTTCCTAGTCTTGGTCACCTAGTAGCCATGTTTCTGTAATTGTAATCATATCATACCCGTTTACATCTATTTACACTGTTAAATTGTCTACCTTATTGCAAATGCTTCATGCATTCAGATACAGTGCCTTTAGGCTTGTCTTTTTACACATCTTTTTTGCACTATGGCCCTATTTGCTGCTAGCCCCTCTTTCCTCTGCCTTTCACTTTTGCTTTTCGCTTTTCTGTTTTTCATTTCTATCTTTGTTTCCCTTTGTTATGTCTCCCCGCTCAAATTACCAAGCCCCTGCCACTCCAGATTAGACTCTTCCCCAGTACTAGCGAATACCCCTGCAAGACTTTTCATCCCAATCCTGCTGTGGTGCAACCCGTCCAGCTTATAGAGGTCCCATCTTCCCCAGGGTCAATCTGAATGCCTCAGGAATCTAAGTCCCTCCCTCTTGCACCATCGATCCAGCCATGCATTCATCCAGTCTATTCTCCTATTCCTGATCTCGCTAGCTCGTGGAACTGGAAGTGGTCCTGAGATTACTAACTTTGACGTCCTGCCTTTTAATTTAGTTCCTAGTTCTTATATTCTGCTTGCAGGACCTCATCCCTCTTTTTACCTATGTCATTGGTACCAATATGGACCATGACCTCTGGCTGTTTGCCCTCCCCCTTCAAAATGACTTGCAGAAGCTCAGTGACATCCTTGACCTTGGCACTAGGAAGGCAACATACCATCTTGGTGTCATGTCTACGGCCGCAGAAACATCTATCTGTTCCCTTTATGATAGAATCCCCTATCACTATTGCTCTCCCACACTTTTTCCTCCCCCCAACACCCCCGCCCACCCCCAACCCTCTGCTGTGCAGCTGACCTACTCATGGTGCCACAGGCTTGGCTCTGGCTGCAATTACCTGAGAAAGCATCTTCCGCAGCAGTATTGAGAACTGAAAATCTGTTGGAGAGGGAGATGAACCCAGTGGACTCCTGCACTACTTGCCTAGTGACTTTAATGTGTCTGGTGGTCATCCATTTCCTTTCTGCCTGTGCACTCTTTATCTGTGATGTGACCAGCCCATGGTACGTGCTACCCACAAAGATTTCATGCTTGCGGATGCTCCAGAGTGACCCCAGCCGCTGCTCCAGATCCAAAATATGGATTTCAAGTAGCTGCAACTGGTGACACATCTTGCACGCATGCTCACCATGGACACTGGAAGTGTCCCTAACTTATAACATTGCACAGGAGGACCATTCCGCGTGACCAAGCTGCCTTGCCCTATCATAAATTATTTCCTTTACTTTTACATCCTCTAGTTTAGAGAACCTCAAGGACGGTAGAAATACTCACCAAGACCTACTTACCAAGGCCGCTGCTCTTCTTTGCGATGAAAGGCAGAAAATAGAAGGATCACCTCCTTCCCTCTTCATGGAACTCCCTCATACACCAAACTCCAACTAAAGTACTCAACTGCAGCCCAAGGAAGCACTCAATGCAGAAAAGGTAGCACTGTAGATGGCTTGCTTTTATGCTCTCTGAATCTAGCTTCTGAAAACCTGTTTAAGCCAGTTATCCAATTGACTAGCTGCAAGCAGAGCCTGAATGAGCCCTGTTTTAAAGCTGGACTAAAGCTCACCTTCCCCCAACCAAAGTACTGAAGGCCTGTGCTCCACAACCTGCCACGCTGCTAGACAAGCTGTTCAAGTACAGCTATAGAACTGGTACCTACTCGGCTATATGGAAAACCGCCCAGGTATGTCCTACGCACAAAACGCAGGACAATTCCAACACAGACAGTTACCGCCCCATCAGTCTACTCTCGATCATCAATAAAGTAATGGAATGGGTCATCAACAGTGCTATCAAGCGGCACATGCTTAGCAATAACCTGCTCACTGAGGCTCCTTTTGGGTTCCACAAGTGTCACTCAGCTTCTGACTTTATTACAGCCTTGGTTCAAACATGGACAAAAGAGCTGAACTCCCGAGGTGATTTGAGAGTGACTGCCTTAGACATCAAGGCCGCATTTGACCGAGTGTGGCATCAAGGAGCCCTAGCAAAACTGGAGTCAATGGGAATCAGGGTGAAAACTCTGCACTGGTTGGAGTCATACCCAGCACAAAGGAAGACGGTTGTGGTTGTTGGAGGTCAGTCATCTCAGCTCCAGGACATCACTGCAGGAGTTCCTCAGGGTAGTGTCCTAGACCCTACCATCTTCAGCTGCTTCATCAATGACCTTCCCTCCATTATAAGGTCACAAGTGGGGATGTTTGCTGATGATTGCACAATGTTCAGCAACATTCGCGACTCCACAGATACTGAAGCAGTCCATGTCCAACTGCAACAAGACTGGACAGTATCTAGGGTTGGGCTGACAAGTGACAAGTAACATTTGTGCCACACAAGTGCCAGGCAAAGACAATCCCCAACAAGAGAGAAGCTAACCATCACCCCATGACATTCAATAGCATTACTGCATTGTTGAATCCCCCGCTATCATCATCCTAGGGGTTACACCATTGACCAGAAACTGAACTGGACTAGCCATATAAATAATGTAGCCACAAGAACAGATCAGAGGCTAGGAATCCTGCAGCCAGTAACTCACCTTCTGACTCTCCAAATCCTGTCTACCATCTATGAGGCACAAGTCAGGAGTGTGATGGAATACTCTCCATTTGGCTGGATGAGTGCAGCTCCCACAATACTCAAGAAGTTTGACACCATCCAGGACCAAACAGCCTGCTTGGTTGGCCCCCTTCCATAAACATTCGCTTCCTCCACCAGCAACGAACAGTGGCAGCAGTGTGTATCATCTACAAGATGTAATGGAGAAACTCACCAAAGCTCCTTAAGCAGCACCTTCCAAACACACTTCTCAAAGGGCAAGGGCAGCAGATACATGGGAACACCACCACCTAAGCAATAAATGCTGGCCTAGCCAGCGATGCCCACATCCTGTAAACAATTTTTAAAAGTCATAACCTTCATTATGTCATGTGGCACTACCACCATGCTACATGGGATAGATTTCGAACAGATATAGCAACTGAAAACTGGGCATCCATGTGGCACTGTGGACCTTCAACAGCAGCAGAATTGTACTCGAACACAATCAAGCTGGGAATCAACCCTGGTTCAATGAAGAGTGCAGGAGGTCATAACAGGAGCGGCACTAAAAATGAAATGTCAACCTGGCGTAGTTACAATACAGGACTACTTTCACGCTAAACAATGGAAGCAGCATATGATGGACAGAGCTAAGAGATCCCACAGCCAACAGATCTGATCTAAGCTCTGCAGTCCTGCCACATCAAGCCAGGAATTCTGGTGGCAATGAACCAACTAAAAGGAGGAGGAAGCGCCACAAACATTCCCATACTTAATGATGGGGGAGCCCAGCACATCAGTGCAAAAGATAAGGCTAAAGCATTCGCAACAATCTTCAGCCAGAAGTGCCGAGTGGATGATCCATCTCAGCCTCCTCCTGAGGTCCCAGCATCACAGATGCCAGTATTCAGCCAATTTGATTCACTCCACATGATATAAAGAAATAGCTGAAGGCACTGGATACTGCAAAGGCTATGATCCCTGACAATATTCCGGCAATAGTACTGAAGACTTGTGCTCCAGAACTTGCTGTGCCTCTAGCCAAACTGTCCCAATACAGCTACAACATTAGTATCTACCTGACAATGTGCAAAATTTCCCAGGTGTGTCCTGTACACAAAAAACTTGACAAATCCAACCTGGCTAATTACCACTCCATCAGTCTACTCTTTATCATCAGCAAAGTGATGGAAGGTGTCATCAACAAAGCTATCAAGCAGAACTTGCTCAGTAATAACCTGCTCAGTGACACGCAGTTTGGATTTTGGCAGGGCCACTCAGCTCCTGGCCTCATTATAGCCTTGGAATGAACAAAAGAGCTGAAATCAAGAGGTGAGGTGAGAGTGATTGCCCTTGACATCAAAGCAGCATTTGAATGAACGTGGCATTAAGCAGCCCTAGCAGAACTGAAGTCAATGGGAATCAGGGGGCAAAACATTGCACTGGTTGGAGTCATATCTAGCACAAAGAAGATGGCTGTGGTTATTGGGGGTCTATCATCTCAGTCCTGGGACATCACTGTAGGAGTTCCTCAGAGCAGTGTCCTCGAGCCAATCACCTTCAGCTGCTTCATCAATGACCTTCCTTCCATCATAAAGCCAGAAGTGGGGATGTTCGCTAATGATTGCTCAATGTTCAGCATGATTCACGACTCCTCAGATACTGAAGACACAGCACCCATATGCAGCAAGACCTGACAATATTTAGGCTTGGGCTGATATGTGGCAAGTAACATTTGTGCCACACAAGTGCCAACAAGAGAGAATCTAACCATCTCCCCTTGACATTCAACAGCATTATCATTTTCTGAATCCTCCACTATCAACATCCAGGGGGTTACCATTGAGCAGAAACTGAACTGGACTAGTCATATAAATACTATGGCCACAAGATCAGGTCAGAGGCTAAGAATCCTGTGGTGAGTAACTCACCTCCTGACTCTCCAAAACCTCTCCTCAATTTACAAGGCACAAGTCAGGAGTGTGACGGAATACTCCCCACTTGCCTGGATGAATGCAGCTCCAACAACACTCAAGAAGCTGGACACCGTCCAGGACAAAGCCGCTTTCTTGCTTGGGACCCCATTCACCACCTTCAATATTTACGATGCGTCGTGACAGCAGTGTGTACTGTCTAAAGATACACTGCAGCAACTGACCAAGGCTCCATCAACAGCGCCTTCCAAGCCCGCACCTCTACCACCTAGAAGGACAAGGGCAACAGATAGATGGGAACACTGCCACCTCCAAGTTCTCCTCCAAACCACAAACCACCCTGACTTGGAAATATATCGCTGTTACTTCACTGTTGCTGGGTCAAAATCCTGAAACTCCCTCCCTAACAGCACTGTGGGCGCACCACCACATGGATTGCAGCAGTTCAAGAAGGCAGCTCACCATCACCTGCTCAAAGACAATTAAGGGTGGGCATTAAATGCTGGCCTAGCCAGTAATGCCCACATCCCATGAACAAATAAATTTTAAAACAATTACAGACAACTAAATAATATTTTGGTGATTCATAATTCATTGCAGTGTTTATGGAACATGAATATATTTGGACACTTACTGTAATTTTTAGTTCCATATATGCAGCTAATACTGTTTTTTTGAAGGTTGGAATTATTGTGATTCCATAGTCTTTATGCATTTGCTTTTCTTCATAAATTTTGTTAAATTTTGTTAATCAACCTTAGAATCACTTTCACAGTATGTTCCTCACCAGTCTGCAATAACTCTGCAAATATGTTATCCATACCTTTTTCAAATTATCAATAGAAATTTTTGATTTGCCTTCCAAAAAATCCAGAATTAACTCCTCTCCATTTGTACAGGTTGGTTTCTGCAGAACTTATTCATCCCCATGTTCTGTGTATTATATACATCTTCCAATTATTCTTTTCACCACTGGCTCCTTACCTGTTTGCCCTCAATTGGCTGAGCATTTTGGTCTTTCACTCCAATCATTTTAGTTTGTAAGATTAACTTTGTTCTCTTATCTATTAATATTGCCCTTATGTTTCCTTTCTCATGGCATAATCTTCTGCTTCTTTACACTGGTCATTTATCCAGTTGTTCTTATCACTCTTAGCTTTTAGCTTTATTTCTTGTTGACATCTTGTACTTTGTCCTCATATTAAGAACAGCATTTATGCTCACCTATAGGTTCTTTCTTTTTCACTTAACTTCATGACTACTTCTTTATCCATTTATATATCTACATGGTATTGTTACTCATGCTCATTCTACAGCTCTTAATCTTCACATTTTTAGTATTTCAGAGCTCTTGTAGATGCAACTCTTCACTCATTGGGGTGGGTGAATTTCTCATCATCCATGTATGGGTATGCTTGGGTATGTGTGGAACCAAAAAAACATGCACTCACAAGCTGTTACTGGTTCCTGACACCTCAGAGACATGGTGTGATTTTCAAAGGGAGGCTAGAAGGGGAGGGTTGGCAACCCACACTTAATTGCTTGTTGAGTTAGTTATGGAGCTCATCCTACAGCATGGGGTGTAACAGTCTGGACTTTTCAAGTGAGAGGCACGGGGAACACAGAGTCTGGGACATGTAGGCATAGGTATTGGGAACACAGCGGGGAGCCATTAGTGTTCATGACTGCAGAATACAAAGATTGTATAAAACAGGAGATTTAAAGTCAGCTGCTCATGAAATGGCATAGAGCTATCAACATTGGTGCTGAGAGGCTTGCCTTTGTGAAGAGTGAGTGTTTGGACTCTAGAGAGTGATGTGAGGCTACTAACTTGACTTGAGCATCAGAGGTGGGTTAAAAAAGTAAGCCAATGAGTGGCAAATCAAGCTGGTGAGATGAGTGCAAGCTATTCTGACATTGGACAGAGTAATGAGGAGGTGCAGCAGCAAATGCATCCTCCAGGTCAAAAGGAAGCCAGAGGAACACAGTGAGGGGCAGCAATAGGGAAAAGGCGCCACCCATGAAAGTGTGTGCATTGCCCAAGAGTCAGCCATCTGCAAATGGCAGAATGCCAGTGCCATAGGAGAATGTGCCTACTCAGGCAGTTGGTCTTTGTGCTTTCTCCACAATGACCTGAGGCCTCGCAGTACCTGTGGTGGTCCTCCTATACCTGCAGCTGTCAAGGTCTCCTAGGCACTGACTTTATGCATCCATGTCATTCCGGGGATAAGCTATGGAATTGGGTGGCATATTGCAGGGATCAGTTCATCAGACAAGTCACGGATGCCCAATTCTAATGGACTACATCCATTGAGTCAGATGGGATGGTGTAGTCACAATGTATTGAGGTTTGCTGCCATTGATGATTTCCCTCAGGCTCATGGTTACTGATTGTATCCACATAATCATTAAGGCACCAACATACCAACCAGCCAAATTCTTGAACAGCAAAGTCCTCCACTCAATGAGTGTCCAGCTGGTCTGTGACCACAGGAAGCACATCCTGCAGGTATGTGCTCGGTTCCTGGGCAGCTGTCACGATGCCTTTATCCTTCAAGAGTTGCAGGTCCTGTAGATCTTCAGGCCAACATGCTGACTTCATGGGTGGCAGCTAGGTGACATAGGTTATCCTCTGAAGCGGTGGCTCTTGATGCTTGTCCAGCACTCAGAGATGGAGCGAAGCGCTAGAACCAAAGTCATCTACTTACATGTACCTGCATTGACAAGACCATTGACATCTCGAAGATTGCTTCTGTTGCCTTGACTGGTTGGGTAAAACTTTTCAGTACAAGCCAGCCAGAGTGTCTCATTGTGGTCATCTGCTGCATGCTGCTCAACATAACAATGCAAACAGGCCTGGAGCTGGATGAAGAGGAGGACTTGGAATGTCACCCTTCCTCAGAGAAGGACAGGAAGCAAAGGGAATAGGAGGATGAAGGTGGAACTCTGGAGGAACACATTGCCTAGGCATTGAAGGAAAACCTCTGAGGCCATCCCAGGGCTTGTGGCGATCAGCAGGCTGGCATGGCCACAAAAGCCATGCTGATTCAATAAGGTTTCACCTGAGTGGACCTCAGCCCTTATGATAGAGGGCACTGTTACTCACCTTTCATCAAAGAGAGAAGTTACCCAGTAAACACACATTTGAATGAAACCCATATTGAATGAAACTCTGGTCTCCACCGCTAACTGTCTCTCCTAAGGCAGAACTTGGCACTGCATGAACCCCAGGCCCCCCCAGCTCTCCACCCCCTGGTCCTTCACTCTATGGACTCTTTGATAATGACCAATAACACACAGGTTTGCTTTTTGGCTCATAAAAGATATGAAAATGAACAAACAAGTTCAAAATCATCACCCAAGTGACCCACAAAGTTGGTTGATATGGTGCCTTGTGATCACAATTGCTCCCATGGGGTGTCTTTCCCCCCCCAACCCCTCCAGAGGGAGCAAGGAGGTGAAGGGTGATGTCGGTGCCACAGGAGGTGTGGCCCCCTCATCTCCCTCTGATCGCTTCAGCCCTTTCATGGTGCCCTTCTTTACTGGATAGGGCCACCAGCTGTGACACCGCTGGCGCCTACCCCAAGCATTCCTGTGCCATCAATAACACTGAGCGACCAAGATTACAGAAAGCGGTGACAAGTGGTTGTTGAAACAGCAAAATAAAATAAATTAAGTGACTCAGCTCACATTTGTCACTTTGTGACACAACTCACAAAAGTTGTAAATTTAGAGAAGTCAAAATAAATAGAAATGGATTTATTGTTTGGCTCTGCTTAATTCTTGGGAATGTTTTTACACTGAAATCTGCAGCCAGTATAGATTCTGAAAAGCTCACTCACAATTATAAACATGAGGGAATCAGTACAGCCACCACTTTACCTCACATCATTCTCATTCCTCTCTCAGCTGGGCCTCCAGGTTGTTTTAGCAGGGCTTCCTTTTAGAATAGTTGATATCATGAGGTAAACAAACGCAAAAAGCATGGAAGAAGGAAAAGAATGGTCCAGTTTCAGCAAACACACCCCTGAGAAGCATGCCAGCAGAGAATTCCTTCACCTTAAAAATAATTCTGATAGCACCCTTCTGGGAGTAAATGTGCACGTGGCAGGCAACTTTTACCAAAAGCACTTGATGGCAAACCCTTCCCCTCCAGTATTGTTTTGGGGTAAAATAAACATATTTACGATTATATACTGTTACAGCCAGGTGAGAAGTGATAGAACGTGGTGAGTGTCCCGACGTCATTGCGCACTCGCGTGATATTTCACTCAGCGGGCGTGCGCGGGTGACGGAGCGGCGCCCGCCATTAATTAACATGCCAATTAAGGCCCTTAACAGTCCAATTGTCTGTGATTTTTCCTTGCCCGTGCGATTTTCTGCTTATTGCATGGGCAAAACAGGCAGGTGGCCAGCCAACAGTTTCACAAACCTCTTCCAAGGGTGGGATAAAAAGGGTCAGCAGCATTTCCAGTGTGAGTAGTGAGGAGTTTTGGAGATAGTTTGCAGCTGGTTGCTTATTGGTACTTGGCAACTTCATCTCTGTTTGGGGCGTCACCCTTCGCATCTCCAGGCCTCATTTCAGGACTCAATGCTGTCAGCCAGGCCCCCAGAGGATTCATATCATGTGGACTCTTCCAGGTATCAGGCAGCCTTCTTGTACCCTGGTAATGGGGATTGTGGTCTCCGCTGGTGGCACCTCCTCTGAGGAGGAAGCGAGGGGCAGAAGGGAGAGGAGGCCATGTGTCCCTATGCAGATTCCAGGGAGGTGAGAAGAGAGGTGCAGGTGCAAGGGGTGCAGGACCAACAGGAAGTCCAAGGCAGAAGGGGCCAAGAGGACACCACTATCCTGCTGCCAGGGTATACAGACGGTGATGCAGCTACCTCAGTATGTCCAAGGTGCAATGCCGAAGGAGGCTCCACCTCTCCAGGGAGACTGTGACCTTCATTTGCTAGATGATTGGGCCTGAGATCAGCTTCGACTGTGTGGGTGGAAAACCCATGCCAGTGGCTCTGCGGGTCACAGTGACTCTCAACTTCTGTGCCTCTGGCTCTTTCCAGGGCTCAGTGGGGGATCTGTGTGGAGTCTCCCAATCAGCTGTCCACAGTTGCTTCAAGCTGGTGACAGAAGCAGGTCCTGACCTTTATTCTTTACTGTACAGACAAGGCCAGCCAGGCTGAACGAGCCAGAGGCTTTGCAGCAATTGCTGGCTTTCCCCATGTCCAGGGTGCAATAAACTGCACACATGTGGCCATCAAGGCGCCAGTAGGTGAGCCCGGTGCCTTCGTCAACAGGAAGGGCTTCCACTCCATGAACGTGCAGATAGTGTGTGACCACAGGATGCTGATTCTACAAGTCTGGGCAAGGTACCCAGACAGCTCCCATGACGCTTATGCCCTGAGACACTCCCAGGTGCCAAGGCTCTTCAGTGCTCCAGCCTGACTGGATGGATGGCTGCTGGGTGACAAGGGCTATCCATTGAAGAGGTGGCTCATGATGCCTCTCCGCCATCTAAGAACAGAGGCAGAGAAGTGTTACAATATGAGTCAATCCTCCACAAGGGCAGTGGTAGAGAAGACCATCTAGCACTGGCAAGGGAGGACCCACTGGAGGAAGAGAATCATGACGCAGCTGCACAGGCCACAGAGGATGAATCCAATAGTGAGTCAGAAGAGGAGCATGGTGAGGAGAATGATGAGGGTGTGGAGACAGACCTCTGTATCCTTCAGGGAGGCAGGGGCGCCAGCGGTGCCTTGACCCAACGCTCCTTCAACTAGACTGCCAAAGATCAGCTTCAACCACATGCCACGGCTGCCTCCTCCATTGCTGATGTCTGAAAGGAGCCTTTCATTTGAACACAAAGAACACTCAGTACTTGTGCAATAAAGTTCAAAGCCACGTATGTCCAGTATTACAAACTGGCATACCCTACACCAATAAAATAAAAAGATGAAGCATACTCAGGCCATGACAATAAAAACAAAATTTATCTCATTTTGACAATTCCAAACTATTTACATAAACTTCTCTCGTCTTCATTCCCAGACCAGTATACATAAATTAAACATAAATGAACATAAAATCACCCATGATCTATTGCTTTTGTGCTCATGGTGCCTTTAACTTATGCTTGCAAGTGCTACATCTAGGTGCTCCCTCCTCGGTACTGGTATTGAAGACAGCCTGCTGACTCTGCTGTCCTGTTGGCCTAGGTGGCCTTGGCGGTCGTCCTCTGGCCAGTGGAGCCTGTTCTGGCCCCACCTGGGAGGGTGCGGCCAGTACCATGGCTGGCATCCCCCCAGTCATCGTAGCCTCATCAGATGCCATGGTCACTGGCAGAGGGGCGGAGGAGCTGCTGCTATCATCCAGAGCGCCCTGAGAGGAACCTGCAGAGATGACAGGCAGCTCGTGCGCCAACGTGAGGTCCCTCTGGACCTCCCTGCTCACCATTGATGGAAGGGCACCTAGATGGGATACTGGGTGCCTCATTCATCTCCCACACTGGCACTGCCCACCTGAGGTCAGTGTCTGTGTGAGGGCTTCCAGGTCCAAGCGCAACCCCAGGAACCCCTCATTTTACCCCTGGAGCTGCTTCTCCGTGAGAGTCGCCACTCTCTCAATGGAGGAGGCAGTGTGCTCAGCCATGACGGTCAATGCAGTGCTCATGCTTCACATGGACTCCTCAATCACGGAGACAATGGCACGCATACCCTCATAGATCTCCACCAGGTCCTCCCGCACATCCTGCTGGATATCCAGCATCTGCCGCCTAGCGGACGACTCCAGAGGCTCATCATCAGCCTTCAACTGAGCATCATCCTGGTCCCCAGCAGTGCTCCGACTGCCAGCCCCTAGCCACTCTGTGCCTCTGCCTGCACCTCAAGTGAGTGTGAATTAGCCTCACCAATGTGCACCGAGATACTAACGGCTGATCTAATGCCCACCGAGGTGCTGGTATCTTCAGAGAGCAGGTGAAAAAGAAAGGTGTGACGCAAGTGAAAATGGCGCCTGTTGGTCCTCTGGTGTCAGGGGTGGTCCTTCGGGGTCTGCAGATCGGACACCTGCTGGTGAACCTAAAAGTGAGAACAAAGACATGTCATTAGTTAAAGTCATCACACTGTCATTATGCATGCCAGGCACCCCGGTGAGACAATGGAGATCTGCATCACAGTGCCCTCATCTTTCAATGATTAATGGGGACTCCAGGTTTGAGGCTCCCATCATTGAAGCAACTACACTAGAATGGTTGCACAATCTGAAATTCTCACCTCTGTGCAGTGCGCCAGAACAGCTTGCTCGAACCAGAGAGCAGCAGCAGGTTGGCCGGGCCTCTGCCTGGATGTGCCCTCTTGGCTTAGTTATGGCTTGTCTTCCCCTGAAAGGACAGATGAGCATTGATTAGTCCACTATCTACCTGCAGCGCCATTGCAACCTCACAAGGCAGTCAGTCTAAGCAGTCAGGGCTCACCCACTTGGCCTGCTCCAGCATCATTGACAGTTGGCTCCCAGACTCTAGCACCCCTGAAGTCCACGGGGGGATGGCCACACCTTAATGTTCTGCATACTGACCCAGTACTCACCCTTCCTGAGCACAGGAGGTCATTGAACCGCTTCTGGCACTGCACCCATGTGCGCCGCACCATGCCATGGCTGCTCACCAGGACTGCCATCTCCTCCCAAACTCAACAAGAGGTGCGGTGGTCCCCTCCTCCCATCTCTGGGGACAAGAGTGTTCCTCCTAGCAGTCGCCTACTCCAAGGGGACAGTGAGGCACTCATCAGAAAAGCAGGGGGCCAAGTGCCCACCCAACCTGCCCTCGTGCCTGCTGTTTGCTGCCGCATTCAAGTCCATCTTCACAATGGCAGACAGACGTCCCTCCCTGTCAGCCTTTTTGGGGCTGCCTGGGCCTTTTTTAAGCCGGCCACCGGGTCGCTATTGGACCGGGTGGCCAACAGGCCCCCGCCCCCACTCGGCCCTTCCTGGCCAGTGACAAGCCACATTTCACACTGGGTGGGCCATAATTGGTCCACCAGCGTGAAATTGTGGTTGAGGCCCAATCGCGGGTTGTGGTCGGTTTTGTGGCCGCTCCCAGGCCCGCCCGCCATGCCTGCCTGACAAGGGCAAAATCCTGCCCATAGTCTTCTTGTACACTGTCTCTGGAAGTCAGTGTCTCTTTACACTGTCACATGACCTTTATGAAGTTATCAGATTAAAATGGTTAGTGGGGCCCTCTTTTGAGTCAGGGCCCATTGTCCAAAGCGATTGAGTTTAATGGCTCGGTCCTTACCCGCCTGAATAATTAAATTATGTCTGAATGTCTTTGAGTAGTTCGGAGATGGCAATTCACACTCATTTAAGATTATTGCCCATGGTGGGCTACAACTGTTCTGATAGCTTTGCAAATTGCAAGATGTGGTTATGTAAATGTTCAGCCATTTTGAGGCCTGCTGATAGGTCACAAGTCTTTTTAAAACTTCTGTGGCTTCAGCCCATTCAATAACCAGTCATTTTTTGATATAAAAGAGGCTTATATAACAGATATCTTTATGTGGGAAGATTACCATTGTTTGCTATTTATTGTGAAATCTTGAAAGCTCTTTAAACACACATTTATGATTTCACCATAAAGAGCGAACAGTGAAAATGCTGCTCCAAAGTGACTCCTCAGTACGAGATAGTTGAGATGCTGATAATTAATGCATGAGGGCGACTTCATTCCATTATAAGAGATTGTCTTCTAATGGTAGGCTGCTTACAGTTTTTTGTGGCAGACACAAACATCTGTGAAAGGTTTGTTGTTTGTTTTTCGAAGAGGCTTACTATAAAATAAGATGTCATCATTCCTAGCTATAAATCTTTCATCCCCTTTCAGGAACTATTAAATAATTAATTTATCAGGTGCATGAATCTTTCTGAGGGTTAATTAACTGCACTAAATGAAGATTTTGTGTTCAGTGATGCTTGCTCTTTGAACAGAAAATCTAACCCAACCCAATATTAAGGATTAAAAATTATTACCATGACATTTCCTAGAGTCCAACTTACAAAAGGCACTGCAGCAACTTGCCAAGGCTGCTACGACAGCACCTTCCAAACCCACAGCCTCTCCTACCTAAAAGGGCAAGGGCAGCAGGTGTATGGGAACACCCTACCTGCAGACTCCCCTCCAAGTCACACACCAACTGGACTTAGAACAATATTGCCATTACTTTACTGGCAATGGGTCACAATCCTGGAACTCCCTTCCTAACAGCATTGATAGGAATAGCTACAACAGAAGTCCTGCAGCGGTTCAAGAAGGTGACTCACCCCCACCACTTTCTCAGGGACAATGACGGATGTGCAATAAATGTTGGCCTAGCCAGCGATGCTCACATCCCATGAACACAAGAAAATCTTTGGCGTGGCCCCTGCTCCGCTATCTGACTGATCAGGTGCTTGCACAGGTGTGCCAAGGGTCTGTTGGGAGCATGCAGAGTGGCCAGATCATGACAGCCTGGTCAAACAGCTGGTCAAACAGCCTGTTATGCTAGCTTTATGCACATCTGCCAATTTGGACCACACAGTTCAAGTTAATGCCCTCCTTTAAACACTCCCAGCTGTAAGTGCATTCAGCTGAAGGACCACCAGCATTTTTTAAAGGGCTAACCATCCAGCTTCCAGATGAGGTGCTTTTGAATTTGTTTTCCTGGTGCAGTGAGTGGAAGTACAATGTTGATCACCATTGGTGGAGTTTGGTAAATATTTTACAATTTCAACGAATGGAACTGCATCTTGACAAGGAGATCAGAGGAGGTGGTTAACCTGTCAGGAGAGAGTAATGGGGTTATAGTTACAGTCCCCGTTGGGCTGTAGCGTGATTTATAAAGGGTGCAAGTGCTGCAGAGGGAGGAATCTGTGCACAGAGGGAGGAGGAGGAGGAAGATGAGGGAGGGAAGAGGCATCTGGGACACCTTCACTTCAGATGAGCTGTCCTTGAGTGGAGATCGAGATTTTACCAGCAGCCAGGTGCTGGGCTGGGGGTCTGGTGGGTGATGAAATGCCAGGGAGCTGCATCGGGACAAATGCTCTTTGCAGTCATGCCACTGGAAAGTCTCAACTGAGATTTTTTCAGAAGGGGCCATGTCCCAAGGTCAGGATCATATGTGGATCGCTAGCCCACAGAGAGGGCCAGTGGGATGCTAGCAGCAAACTTCCCAGAAATGCCCTCTTAATCAGCCAATTAATGACAGCAGATGGGTGTTCCATGCTTTCAACCCAAACAGAGGGTCGGCAGCTCAGAAACATGGCAGTGCCAATGAGAGAGGTGCCTGCCTCTGATGCAGAAAGGATAATGAGATGGAGGCACCTCCACTGGGAAGGAGGAAACTTCATTTTTCAAAGCGGGAATCGCTCCAGCGGCAAAATTGGAGCCATAATGTCAGTCATTGCTGTTGTTGGCCATCTCATTGGGTCTTGAAGCCTCCTGATGCGTTGGCCCCGCTAAGGGGCTGCCTCCAAGCAACTGGTCCCTTCCCAATGTGGTAGGGAGCTATTCCCCTTCGAGCAAAATACTAGGGGCGGGAACAGTGGCAGCTTGGCTGCCTATCGAACAGAACCAAGCAGCCAATTTAGCCAGCTGAAGACCCAGTTAATGACAATGGACTGCATTTTACATGCCCCCACTGGGTGTGTTTTCAGCAGAGGGCACATAAAATGGGGCGGGTGCCAACCCCACACCTTCCCACCCCATGAGCTCACCCCATAACACAGCAGGTGGCCAGGCGCCATAATCAGCAGCCCGCTCAGAATATTTAAATAAATAATCAAGGGTCAACTAAGTTTGTTAACAAGCCAATTGACCCTGATAACATGGTGCCCACACCATCACATGGCTGCTGTGGGCAGTTGGGCGGGCATGGGCGTGCTAATTTAAAAAAAACTTTTTAAAATATCGGGAAGGAAGGGGTGATACCATATTTGAGGAATGCCCTATATGCACTGGTGGGCTGCCCCCTAAGATAGTACCTGCCCTTTCTCCCTACCAGCCTGCTTGCCAAAACTCACCACCCCCACTCTCACCCATTTCCCTAAACTGCCCAAACCCACCCTGTCCAGTACCCCGGACTTACTTTACTCCGGTATCCATGGGCCTTCATCTTATTCCTGGTTGCAGTCCCGATAGCGTCCATTAATGCGCTCTTGGTGCTGCTGGAACTGCTGGAGCTACCAGCCAATCCGATTGGCCTGCAGCTCCAGAGGGTGGGACTTCCTCCTCAGAGTGGGATAGAAGTTCCACTGGCAGGCTATTTAGCCCGCCCACAGTGCGTTATGGCCGTGGGGTGGGCTGGCCTGGAACGAGTCAGCTCCACCGCAGCTTTGCTTCTAGGGGTGTGAGCCGTCCACATACACCCCCCCCAACCCTGTAATATTCAGCCCAATTTTCTTGAGCCACCAGTACTTTGTTAGCAGAGGAATGGCTCCCTATCACATTGGGAAGTGACCAGCTGCTTGGAGACAGCCCTTTGGTGGAGCCATTGATTCAGGAGATGGCCAACGACAGCAATGACTGACACCATGGCTCCAATTTTGCCGCTGGAGCGATTCCCTCTCTGAAAAATGAAGTTTCCTCCTTCCCAGTGAAGGTGCCTCCATCTCATTATCCTTTCTGCATCAGAGGCAGGCACCTCTCTCATTGGCACTGCCATGTTTCTGAGTTGCCGGCCCTCTGATTGGGTTGGCAGCATGGATCGCCTGTCCACTGTCATTAATTGGCCAATTAAGAGCCGCTTCTGGGAAGTTTGCCGCTGGCATCCCACTGGCCCTCTCCGTGGGCTAGGGATCGACATATGATCCCGACCTTGGAACTTAGCCCCTTCTGATAAAATCTCAGTTGAGACTTTCGTTTCCCTAAGACGTCACCCCAACATTTTGGGTGCTCTACAAATCCCCAACTTTCAATCCACCTGCTACGTAGCATCAGAGCGTCTGTATGGTCAAAACCCTGAAAGAAGAGCCACCAACAAAAAAACCATTCCATAACAAGCTTATCCAACAACACTTTCAATAATACACATAAATCTGAACTTTTTACCCTTGTGCATTCTTATGGCGACTTTTCCTGACCTCGTGCTCCTACGCAGTGCTTCACCCAGTGGCTGCAACATGGCTGGTGAAAGGCTGCTGACTTTCAATGGAGGAGACTGCGGATGGCCTTGCAGGATGAACTCATGCAGCTCTGGACCTTAGCTTAGCTTCAGACCGCACTATCTCAGCATGGGCGGCTTACATCTAGGCTGGCTGGCTGAGAGGGAACAGCAAGTGGAATAGCAGTGGTGGGAGCAAGAATGCTTCCAATCCTGAGAAAAGACAGCAGGTTCTGTGCTGGGCTGCTCACTGAAAACATTTAGATGAGGCTGTGCAAAGTCTGTGTGCTACTTGCCTCAATGGGACCACACGAGGGCTGATTGTACATTGCAACCGCAAAGCTTGAAAATGGGCCTTGACAAATTATTCCCCTAGCCTCTTGCACTAAACGTGGGTTTAACAGGCGATTCAGTTTAAAACTGCAGCTGGGCCACCTTGGAGGCTCTAAAGTAAACAGCTAAGTATCCAGAGGTAATTGTCTCCTCAATAACTACACTTTATTATTTATTTGTTAAGCATTTTGAGCACTGATATGTTTGGTAAATGTCTTTATCATCAGAAATGTGATCTGTAGTCAGCTTTTTTTATTTTCCTGCTTGAGATTCATAACTCAGTTTGAGTCAATGATACTTGACACTAACAAATATCTAAAGCTAACCTCAAAGGTATACCCAATTGTAACCAAGGTGTAACAACCGAACTAATTTATCATTGCAAAGGCAATCATTCATAATGTATTGGAGCTGAACAATTTCGGCATTTAAATATGTGGTGATTTGAAGCATTTAGGCACAGAAAATGAATGCAGCACCTAATTTAATGAATATGCCATAGCTCTCCACTTATGCCCTGATTATAATCTGGGTCTCTGGTGCATGCAGATATGGCAGCCTTATTGATCAAATTTTCTGCATATATATATATATATATATATATATATATAAAAAAGGTAGATTGAGCAGTGGGACCATGCGGCAGAAGCCTGTGCCAGATGCAAATAATAATCATGTCTTTTGATGCCATCGTGCTCAGCAGTCCCAGAAGTACTTGTACTAGCAGAGTCAGGGTCGGGCATACGGGAAGTAAAATTTACACATGACAAACTTTGTACATACTGAAAAATGTCTCAGTCCCAATAGATGTACAAAGGCTAAGAGAAACTGTTGATGGCTGCATTCAAAAAGGAAGAGTGATGGCACAAGTGTTGATTGATGCGAGGGCAGATTTTTGTGTGTTGCAGTACTTTTCTCGAGCCTTTTGTCTCATTTTAACATAACTCAACATAGCTAACAAAGCAACCAGGGCTCTATTCTCTCAAAGTCAGGAGAATTTGCAGAGGGGGTAGTAGGGGTGGTTTAGAGAGTTGAGGGGTGGAATTTTACAGCTCCCTTCCTGCTGGTAGGATTTTGCAATCCTGCCGAAGTCAATGGCGTTTTGAACAGCTTGCCACATTTTATGGCCCCGCCCCCGGCGAGATGGGGGCGTAAAATTCCACCCCAAATGATAAAAGTAAAAGACAAGGTAAAAATAGATAGATTTGCTTAGAGTTTCTGGTGTGCATGCAGTTCAATCATGAATAACGAGAAATGAGAGCTAAGCTCATCCAAAGTACAGCTAAGCTCATCCAATGCAATTTTTTATGGCCAGGTTATCATAGTTATTCATATCTCCATTGGATGTATGAAAGAGTGTTAGGACTGGAAAGGTGTAATTGAGGTGAATTTGTAATGGGAAGCGGAACAAGGGCTAAAAATTTTACTGGCCTTTGAAAATGCTCAAATGCCCTGTGGGGGCTGTGATGGGGACAGGAAAGAAGTGAAAAGGTAAAGTGAAGTGACCAAAAAAAACATTGTACATGCATTAGATTAAATCTGGAAACAATGAATAGGGCAGCCCAGCACTTGGCTTGCTGATGTACTGGACGTCATGTGACACGAGGTGGTTATGAGATAGTTTTGCTAGGGCTTTCAGGTATGCTTGATAGTATCTTGGGCCAGAATGTTGCACTCGTCAGGCGGGTGTGTGCCCGACCTGAATGAACGTAAAATGACGCGCAATGATATTGGGCAAGTGTCCGTACACCATCGCTCACTGGCATGATATTTTGGTCGGCGGGCGCACACAGCAGTCAGCAGCGCGCCTGCTGACAATTGACAGGCCTATTAAGGCCATTAAAGATCTAACTGAATTAAATTTTTCACGGGATGGGGTTTCGATCCATCATTAAAAAAAAGCATTTTCAAACTAATTTGTAAAATATTCCTGCTCGTGTGACAGAGTCACATGAGGGGATATGTTGTTAACATTTTTTCAATATTTCTTTCTCATTGTTCAAAATCTTCACCTCCCTGAGGCAGCTCTGTGCCTCAGGGAGCTTTTCCTGTGTGCACCTGTGTGCATATGCGAACTTGTGCACTCGCACCCCCCACCCTCCCCCCCACGCAGGCAGCACTGATCATTGCAGCACGCGTTTCATGCTGGGCGGGCCTTAATTGGCCTGCCAGCATGAAGTTGCGGTCGGACCCTGATTGCGGCTTCCCGACCGCTCCCACTCATCCCCACCAAGCCCGCCCGATGAAGGCAAAATTCTGCCCTTGGTGAGTGCAGACTAAAAGGCTATAATGCTTGTTGGTCACTCTGCAATACCTTCCTTCATGTATAACTTACCGGAATTGGGGTGTTGCTGAAGAATCATCACACAGTCAGGCTTTGCTCTATCATATTTGTGCCATTGGGGCCGCTCTCTTTCTGTCTGCTTAAATCTTCAGATAAAGATATCCCTTGTCTAAGATACAGATGTCAAAATACTGGAAGTTGAGCACTGAACCCCTCTGTTGTAACCTCCCCTACCTCACATTCCTCCAGGCAGGGCAATGGCACTAGGCCATAATGCTCATTTGGAGAGCTGGTGCAGACATGATAGGCCGAATGGCCTCCTTCAGTGCTGTTAAAATTCTGTAATTCTGTGATTCTTTCAGCAGTTTGCAGGGAATCCCCTGTGGCATGAATGGATTTGTAAGAACAGGAGCAGGAAAGAAGCTATGTCACTCTAGGTCCTGAAAACTATGTGGCAAAAAAGAATCACATCAAAAGCAGCACAGAAGAGACCTATAATTGAATTATTCTTATTTGGCCTTTTAAATGTATTTCAATATAAATCACATTCACTAGCACTCATTGGTTCCCATTGTACATTATGACAAAAGACTATTTTGTCATGATGTGCACTGGAACATTGAAATTGGATGCAATTGAAAATAACATCATAAAGCCTATATTTTAAGCATTACATTGAAAATATCACCGGTTTGCCAAGCTTCTTTCCCCCATTTTCTTCTATATTGGAAATAAGTAGGGCAGGAATTTCCCTCCAGAGGTGGAAAACAGAGGTCAGGCCTGTTTCTGGGTGCTTCTCCTGGGGGAAGTAGCCACCTCTTTGGGATATTCATGGGACGTCCCCTTAATTGGCCTGGAGATAGTTTCACCATCCAATTAAGGACTACAGGTGTGTTCTTGAAGCTGGAGGGCCAATCAGAAGCCCCCCGCCTGAAAGGAGCAACACGTTGCAATGGAAGGCAAGTGAGGGCGAGTGCTTCAGAATGGAGGCACCCTCCCTCCAACATTTTAAAAGCTAAATTAAAAAATGGCTTTTGGAGCGAGTGCACCACTGTGAGGGGAAATCCCTTCTGCAAGGAAAACTGTAGCTACTCCTGCACCCAGGTAAGCAGGGAGGACCTCTGAGCCAGACTGCAGCACTGGCCCCACCTGGTCTGGTGGGAGGCCACCACCAGGCTCATAAACTGGGAACCTCTGAGAACCTGGAGGCATCGTTTAATGAGACTTAAGTGGCGCTTAATGAGCCTAGTTTGTCACCTTCTGTACGCGGGCAGGTGGCCCTGTTTCCTGTCAATGCCTCCTTTGCAAAAATGGCCCAGAAACAGGGACCCGGCCCATGGGCCTGCAGGGTAATTTTTAGCTGCCACCCACCTCCAAACCTGGTAGGGACCAAAAATCCAGCTCATACACCAAATAAAATGGTGAGAGATCTGGCACTAAATCTCCATCTAATTTCCCAATTGGGTTGATCTAATTTACATCAGATGGAGCTGATGGGAAAATGGAACCATACTGTTTCCATTAGTAGGCAAATCATAAACAAACAAGCATGGTTTCAAAATAAACTTTAGAAACATAGGGTAGAATTTAATGTCCCCATCCCCTTGGAGGAGGGTTGGAAGGTGGAGGGGGCTGTATAATGAGGAGGGAAAACTTAGGGTGGAACCCCATTGCCTTCCTGACTCCCCCCATTAAGTTTGTAATGGAAAGGCTTGGAAGCAAATTGAGGCCCATAAGTGGCCACTCATGGGCCTCATCCTACTACCACTGGTATTGAACCAGCAGTGGTGGTGCAGGGTGGTGTTGCCACACCATGTGGGCAAAGGCAGGCTGCCTCTGGCATCCTGTGTTCAATGGAGGACCTGTGGATGGCAAGTGATGGACCCATTGGAAGCCAGCCCTGAAACAACAAACCCTTCCCCAACCAACCCGCAGAGCCTCCCTGATTGGCCCCAGTGACCCCGTTCCACTCACCTTCATCGCAGGGTGCCAATGACAATCTTTAACCTCGGGTATACTACGGTACCAACAGTGGCCATTGATCTCGGTGGTTCTGCCAGTACTGGAGAGCTGCCAGCCTCTGATTGATTGGCAGATCTCAGAAGTGAATTGTAATAACTCAATGGAGCAGCAGGTTTGGTGAAGAAAAGGCTAAACCTTATTTAGGAGTCATGTAGAGGTGTTTGCACACTAGACGCGATCTCTCTGTCGGAAGCCCTGCCCACAGGATTACCCGTTGCAATAAGCTTATTGGTCGAAGCCCCCGTAATCGCATCACATGATGAGTGATTGACAAGAGGGAGGGACAATACATCTAGTTAGTGCACTTCCTCCCCCTTAAGTTTCTTACATTTAAAATTAAAAAAATCAGAGAAACCACCAAACATTTGTAGTCTCTGGTAATTACAAATCAAGTCTCTGAGGAGCTCGGTGGAGACAGTTAGAGCGGCGTAGCTCTACCGAAGGAGCTTCCTGAGCAGGATTAACAGGATCTGAAGCTGCACTAGGAGATACATTGTTGGAACTGAGTAGTTCCATATTTGGCAAGTCGTTAGATACGTCTGGCATATCAGCTCTAGAATGATCACACACCTCAGAAGTCAGTGGCAAAACATCAATCTCAGGTTGATTTTGCATTTGTTGAGATGTTTCTCTAACCCTAATATGAATTATGTGTTTATATGTCTTTGACTTGCGCTTGAAAAGATAATGGACCAGTCTCTGAAATGATGGCTCCTGAGCTTGAATCCTGTGTCCTGAGGTCCCAAATGCACGTAAAATTGTACGAAAAGACGTTGGCCGTGCGCCCCGGTGTCGCACACGCGTGCAATATTGATGTCGGCGGGCGTGCGCAGGAGTGGGAGCAGCGCCTGCCAACAATTAAAGTGCCAATTAAGGTAATTAAAAAGCTTGATTCCGCAATTTTACATTGCCCGTCCAATTTTTAGCTCATCACACTGGCAAAATGCGTGGGTGGAATTCATGTTTCAATCATTTCCTCATCCTAGGGCAGGATAAAAGGCCCCGGAGCAGCAGCACTTTCTCTGTCATTGCCAGTCCTTTGCTGTGTGAGCACAGAGTTGTCCCGGAGTTTCTTGTTGTGTCGTTTGATTGTCAAGCCTGCCATTCAGCATCTCAGGTCCTCATCTTCCCTGGAAGGTCCCCCTGAGTATTACAACGCACAGTGCTCCTTCATTTTCAAGGCACTGGTCCTCTGCATCCCACCTGATGAGTATAGTGCATTCTGCTGGTGGTACCTCCTAAAGAGGATGAGAGAGGCAGGAGGGAGAGGAGGTCAGGTGGGTGTGGGCAGCGCCCCAGGGACAGACCTTTAAGAGAAGAGGCACAGTCTCACTTGGTACAAGGCTAGCAGTAAGGCCAAGGCGGAAGGGCAGGCCAAAGACGCCATTACCCAAGGGCTAGAGTGTTCAGGCAGCGCTCCAACTACCTCCAGATGTCAGAGGTCCAGTGCCACAGGAGACTCCGCTTATCCAGGGACACAGTATGTCACATATGTCACATGATGGGTCCAGAAGCCACCTCCAATTGCGTGGGCGGACACCCCATGCCGATCACAGTGGACCTCAAATCCTATGCCTTTGGTTCTATGCAGGGCTCGGAGGGGGATCTGTGCGGTGTTTCTCAATCAGCTGCACACAGTTGCATCAAGCTCATGACTGGTGCTACCTTTAGACACATCCACACGTTCATCTACTTCTGGACAGACGAGGTGAGCCAGGAGGAGAGAGCACAAGGCTTCGCTGTGATGGCTGGCTTCCCCCGTGTCCAGGGTATAAGATATTGTGCTCACGTGGCCACCAAGGTGCCAGCAGGTGAGCCTGGAGCTTTCGTAAACAGAAAGGGGTTCCACTCAATGAATGTTCAGGTCGTCTGTGACCACAGGACACAGATTCTCCAGATTTGTGCCCGTTAGTCTGGGAGCTCACACGATGCTTACGTCTTGCGACACTCACAGTTACCAAGGCTGTTCGTGGCTCCTGCATGAGTGGATGGATGGCTCCTGGGTGACAAGGGCTATCCCTTGAAGAGGTGGCTGATGACCTCACTCCATTACCCAAGAACTAAAGCCAGGGGGAGATACAACAGGAGTCATGCCTCCACAAGGGCAGTGGTGGGGAGGACTATCAGGCTTCTGAAGATACCTTTCAGATACCTGGACCGGTCAGGGGGAGCATTGCAGTATCTTCCAGAGCATGTCTACCTCATAGTCGTCGCATGCTGCGCCCTACACAGCCTGGCTCTGGCAAGGGGGGCTGAGGAAAGAGAAGCAGCTCCACAGGCCATGGAGGGTGACTCAAGTGACGGCTCAGAGGAAGAGCCTGGGGAGGCACAGGGTGAGGACCTCGAGGCAGCGGACAGGAATCTTCATGGAGGCAGAGATACCAGGGATTCTTTGATCCAGCAAACCTGCTAGGCATCCAAGGCATCGATGCCTCATCAAGCTAATGGCACTGTCTCCTTTGCTAACAATCAATAAATGAAAACCCAACCCAGTATGCCAGCACCACACAATGCCATACTTTTACAAGCCTGTGCTGCATCTGGCGCTTACTCATACCATTCAATCAATTCAGCCCATTTAAGTCAAATAAATGTTTATGTTTCTTCACATGAACAAAGCACAAAGTGTCCATCCCTAACACAACAGTCAAAATAATTAACGTAAAAACATCACCTTTGACCTGCCCCTGTTATGCTCAAGGTGCCTCAACTTACATCTGCGGGTGCTGCATCTTGGTGTCCTCCATGACGAAGACCATGGCACGCAGACCCTCATGGATCCATGCCAGCTCTCCCCGCGCATCCAGATGGACAACGAGCATCTGCCACCCGATGGACGACTCCAGAGGCTCATCATCTGCCTCAGATGCAGCATGGTCCTGGTCTCCAGCTACGCTCCCACTGTTGACTCCCTGGGACCTCTCTGCCTCTGTCAGCTCCTCATGTGCCCTCACCACTGTGCATTTCCCACTGAGCCGAATAACTAATGCCCACTGACGTGTGAATATCTGCACTGGTGACTGGTTCATAGAGACAGTTTGATGCTTCAGCAGGTGTGATGTCTTCCTCGGAGCTCAATGGGGGGTCCTTGGAGTCGCCAGCTGCTCCTGCAGATGGCGTATCTGCAGGAGGAAGGCAAAAGATCAGTACGTTCAATCATCAAAGTAACTATGCATGCTCGGTGGGCTGAGGAGACAGTGGAGACCTGCTGCATGGTGCCATCTGCATTGGAGCTTCAATGGGCTTTCTGGCTATGACAGTTCAGTTTCTGATGAGAGGAGCCCTTCTTGTTTCCAGTATCCGCTGCACATGAACCTGTCAGCAGCACTCTTACCTTCATCTGAGACCCCTGCCTCAACGCAACCAGAGGAATGAGCTGGCTGGTGGCATTCCAGCTCCAGTGCATCGCTTTCATGCTTCGTGAGGATGCACAGATTTGACCCGCTCTGCAGTGTTATGACTCCTCCTCTGCTGCCAGGGAAAAATAGCCTCATTATTGCTCTGTCTCCCTGAAGATCCTTTCTTGGTTCCCATCTGCCCTCCCACCCGGGCATTAGGCAGGCCGTGTCACTGTGGCACATCTCACCCTGTAATGCACTGAGGCTAGTCATGCTGACACCCCAGCCTTGGCAGGGCAGGCTTTAGTGCCAGTTGGCATTCACACTCTTAGACCCTTGAATGTTCTGAGCAACGGGCACCCAACTAAAGTTCTCCACACATCTCAATACCATTTCTGCATTTACCCTTGCTGAGCGCAGCAGATCAGTGAACATTTTGCGGCACTGAAGCCACATGTGGCGCACCACATCGTGCCCACTCACCTGGGCAGCCTTCTCTTGCCGTCCCTGGGCATTAGAATATGCCACCTGGCACTGACCACCTCGTCCAACACTCCCAGGCACTCATCTGAGAAAAGGGGGGCAGAGTGCCCACCCAACTTGCACTGCCACCTTCCATGGTCACCAGGTGCTGAGGCCATGACTGCACCGTCTGTCCCTGGCCACCAGGCATAGCTACGTGCCAGCATCTTCATCTTCGATATGCCTGGACGTGCACCGTGGAGCTCTGCCAAGAGTGATTCTCTACCCTTTGATGGGACCACGACTCTTGAACCCCACAGAAAAATTCCATCTTGACAACTCAGTTCAGTGTTTCTGGGATAAAATGGTCATAAGTCATCAGACACACGTGTTCTTGGCCATCCTTGTCAAACAAAGTCTTTGACTTTTGATGGTACTGCATCTCTGTTCATCCAATTCTTGATCTGTTTGGCACATACAGGTGATGAATCAAAGAAATTTAACAATAACACTAACTCTTGTGGAATGGGTGTATTGACAAGACTACCTGTTAACAGAAGGTGACCAAGTGCATCTGCATTGGCTATATGCAAGCCAGGGTGGCACATGAATGTGTACTCGTAAGCTGATAGCGTCAAATCCCAACATTGGACCCTCACTGAAGCTATAGGTGGAATAGGTTTGTCTTCGCTGAACAAACCTGTCAGTGGCTTATGGTTCAAATAGAATTTTAAAATGTCGCCTGTGTAGGTGTTGGTGAAACTTCTTGACACCAAATATAACTGATAATCCTTCTTTTTCCAACTGAGAGTAGCCCTTTTCAGCTTGGGAAAGTGTTCTTGAAACATAACCAATGGGTCTTTCTGATCTGTCCTCCATTTGATGTGACAGAACGGCCCCTACACCATAAGGAGAAGCATCAGACGTCAACACCAGCTCTTTAGATGGGTCATAATGCACCAACAAGCATGATGAATGAAGCAGTTTCTTCACAGTTACAAAGGCTTCTTATTGCTGTGAACCCAATGACCAGCGGTGGTCCTTCCTTCCTCAGCAATAAATGTAGTGGTGCCAGTATAGTGGATAGATTAGGTAAAAAATACAGCTATAGTGATTAATCATACCTAGGAAGGATTTAAGCTCTGTCACATTAGAGGGTGATGGTGCATCTTTAATTGCTTGGACCTTGTCTTCTACAAGATGCAACCCTATGGCCCGGGTAGGTTACGTCCGATGCTTAAAAAGCGCATTTTTCTCACTTCAAACGCACACCTGCTTCCATAAATCTTCTCAATACTTCTTCAAGGTTGGTTAAATGTTCAGCTTCGGTCAATCCAGTGATGAGAACGTCACCTCGGCACACAACCACATGTGGAATTCCTTGTGGGAGATTCTCCATGGTTCGCTGAAAAATAGCAAATATTGATGAAACTCCAAAAGAGTGTGCTGGTAGGGGCCTTTGTGGGGATTAATTGCCACATATTCGCTTGACATGCTATCCAATTCCAATTGTTGATAGGCATGACTCATGTCTAAGGCAGAATTTTGCCCTCGGATGGTGGGCAGGCCCCAGCGGCTCGGCAGCGGGCAGACAGTTGACCCCCACCACCGAAACGGGGCCCGCCGCCATTTTGAGTGGGCGGGCCAATTAAGGCCCACCCAGCAGCCTGCCCGACAAGAAGCGCTATGCGCTTCCTGTGCGGGGGGAGCGGGGCGTGGAGGGATTCCCCATCTGTCAAAGTGCGCTCTTTCGCAAAGACAGGCAAAGTCCTGTCTCAGGGAGTTTACTGACAGGTAGGAAAAGTCAAAAAATAGAGAAATTAAAAAATTGTTAACATGTCCTCCTCATGTGACAGTGTCACACGAGATGGGCCATGTTAATAAAAAGGACATAAACTTTATTAGACTTTTTAAAAACAGACATGAAACCTCATCCCGCCGGTGGATGAGGTTTCATGTATTATCAGAAGCCCGCTGGGGCTCCTGGCCTGCCCGCCAACCTTAAGGTTGGATGGGCAGGTCTTTAATAATCTTAATTATCCTGTCAATGGCCTCAATTGGCCATTGACAGGTCGGCGGGCGGATTTTGCTGTCCGCCCGCCTTCCTAAAAATTTAAAGGGACCAGGATGAGGTCGGGGGTGACTCCTGACGTTATCTCGCGTCATTTTCCCTTCGGTGAGCGGGCCGCACCCCCAAATCGCCAACGGGAAAATTCAGGCCCTAGCTTTGTACATGACTTATCTCCTGCTAACTTGGCGTACAAGTCATCAATTCTAGGAATGGGGTATTTGTCTAACTTTGCTGCTTTGTTGGCTGTCACTTTGTAATCCCTGCATATAGGTATCGTCTTCCCTGGCTTGACAACTGGGACCATGGGTGTGGCCCATTCAGAAAACTGGACAGCCTGAATTATTCCCAGGTTTTCCAACCTGCACAACTGTGCTTCCACTTTTCCTTTTAGTGAGTAAGGCACCGGTCTGGCCTTGAAGAAACGTGTTGCTGCCTGGGGATCGAAGTCCATTTTAACAAGCGTTCCCTCCAGTTTTCCCAATTTGTCATGAAAAACAGTGTCATATTTCTTCAAGAGCTCTGGAATTCCATTGGGCTCCAAATGAAATATTTTTGACCAATCACGTTTTATTTTCTGCAGCCAATCTCGACCCAAAAGACTGGGTCCCTCCCGCTTTACGATTATCACGATTATTACGATTATTGGGCTGTCTGTTATTGGTAGCAGATTGGGACAGCAGCAATGCCTTTGACCAGAATGGATTTTCCAGTGTAAGTTCTCAGCTTGGCAGGCGTCCGCTCCAATGTCAATGGTTGACTCCTTTCAATGAGGCACTTGAACGTGTGCTCCCCAACAACAGTAGTTGAAGCACCGGTATCCACCTCCATCTGCAGTTGCTTGCCATTCACTTGCACTTTTACTGTAATGGACTCAGATTTACCAGCAGTCACATGGTACAGAGAGTATACATCAGTAGTAGCAGCCTCAGCCTTTGCTGTATCAGTTAGCTCAATTAGATCTGTTTGTTTTTTTGTTTGCCTATGCTTTGTTCTGCATCGCATAACCAGGTGTCCTTTCTTGTGGCAATAATTGCATTCTGCCTCTTTGAATCTACAAACATCTGCTTCATGATTTCTTCCACATCTGTAGCAAATGTGTATCTTATTAGCTCACGTGTTACCATTAGGCTTCCTAAGTCTTTGTGTAGTGGGTATAGAATCGCGTTTGAAATCTGTTCTTCTGTTTTTCGCGCCACACTCAGTGGAAGGTTCCTGCCCAACATGGAGTGCAGCGCCATTATCCACATGCTGCAAAGACTGTGAGTCTTTCGTGGCACTTTCCACAGTGAGAGAAAGTTCCAGGGCGCGCTTGAAATCGACGTCGGATTCGGCTAGCAAGCGGCGCTATATGGTGTCGTCCTTGACTGCGCAGACAAGTCTGTCCCACAGCATATATCATTCAAGGCACCCCCAAACTCTCAGTATTCGGTTAACTGTTTCAGATTCACCACAAAGGTAGCAATGGACTCTCCCAGGGCATGAACTCTCAAATTAAACTTTAAGAGCTGCATGATTACAGTGCTGAAAGTGCGATTTCACAAGTTCCACTAACTCGCTGTGTGACTTAGAACTGGGTGAGGTCGGGGCAGTCAGGTTTCGAATTAGTTTATACTTTTGCTTCCACATGCACTCAGCAGGATAGCTTTACATTTTTCTTCAGCAGTGACCTTGTTCGCAACAAAATAGAACCTGAGTCGCTCAACATACTGACTCCAATCTTCAATGTTAGTATTGTATGAATCGATTCATCCAAACTGTGTCATGACTGGTTGTTCAACTTTGTTTTACTCACATCCACCAGGGCGAAGTAGGCAGTGGAAGTCAGTTTTATCCTCATCGCCAAATGTAATAACTTGATGGAGCAGCAGGTTTGGTGAAGAAAAGGCTAAACTTTAGTTAGGGAGACATGTTGAGGTGCTTGCACGCTAGACATGATCTCTCCATTGGAAGCCCCATCCACAGGATTACTTGCTCAATAAGCTTATTGGTTGCATCACATGTTGAGTGATTTACAGAACGGAGCGACAATACATTTAGTTGCTACACGGGCTTTCCACCAGTCACCAGGACGTCTGACAGGAAATTGCCCCTCTTCGAACCAGGAACCCGGATGGCAGCTGGCAGGTTGCCTAATTGGGACTTAATCCCGACGGGCCTCCCAGAAATGGCTGTGGGGGGGCTGCCCTGTCTCTTTAATCAGTAGATGGGCCCATTGCCGGGACCATTAAATTCCACCCATAAAGGGAAGATGAGAAAAATAGAGATTTATCAATATGTGGAAAAGTTTGTTGCATGATCAGTGGTAAATGGATTACATCATTCAAAAAGGCACTGTAGAATTGACTGACAAAGTATTTAAAAGAGGATGGGGAGAAAACAATAAAATGGGATTAATTTGAAGTACTATCAAGAAAATGGGAGAAAGTAGAGAAATGGGATTGTGTGAAGTCAGCCTTTGAGATGAGTGCAAATTCCCCACAAGCTCAAAGGCCTCCTTCTGTGATAAATCTCTGTTTCTACCATCTACTGCTACTAGATTATGCATTCTAAGAGAAAGAATGCGAAAACAAATGTCCTGTTCATTCAAATTGAATCCATTCCAAAAACACTGCAATCAGAAAAATAATTTGAGACCATTCTCCATGTAATGATATCCCATTTTGTTTATGGTATTGCTGGTAGCTGACTGGAATGGTCCTGCCAAGAGATTCCTATTGAAACATATAGATCCTGAAGGGATTTGATAGGGTAGATACCAGGAGGGTGTTTCCACTTATGGGAAGTACTAGAATCAGGGGACACAATTTAAGAATAAGGGGTCTACTACAGAGATGAGGAGAATTTTTTTCTCCCAGAGGGTCCTTAGTCTATGGAATTCTTTTCTGCAGAAAGGAGTGGAGGCTGGGTCATTGAATTTACTCAAGGCAGAGTTGTCTAGCTTTTTGATTATCCTCACACTCTTATGACATTTTTTAACTTCTAAAAATCTTTCTTTGTAGCTTCTATAACTCAGGTCGAGATCAGTCCGTCGGGAGTTTGAGATGGGCGAAGGACCTGTCTGCCATCAGTTGACTTTAACTGCTATTCCTCATTTACATGTAGCTAATTGACCTCCTAGTTGAGCCAGAGGGCCAAATTTCAAGTGGTAATGGCCCTGGCACTGAGATCAATAAACCATGCGGGGAGGAGGCAGAGAGTGAAGATTAGGAGAGTGGAGGCCCAATATTTCCTTGCAGAACCCAGAAGAGCAATCCTGCTTCTCCTAGATTACACAAATTTAAAGAGAGGAAAAACAAAATTACATTTGAATTTTCAGCGCAGCAGACACTTCCTACATCATGTATGGTTATGTCTTCTGGCCATCGCTGCAGCTCTTGGTACTTTCTTTTATTCTTATGCGGGATGTGGGTGCCTCTGGCAAGGCATTTATTGCCCATCTCTAATTGCCCTTGAGAAGGTGGTGGTGAACTGCCTTCTTGAACCGCTGCAGTCCATGTGGTGTAGGTGCACCCACAGTGCTGTTAGGGAGGGAGTTCCAGGATTTTGCCCAGGCGACAGTGAAGGAACGGTGATATATTTCCAACTCGGAATGGTGTGTTGCTTGGAGGGAAATTTGCAGGTGGTGGTGTTCCCATGCATCTGCTACCCTTGCTTTTCTAGGTGGTAGAGGTCGTGGGTTTGGGAGATGCTACTGAAGGAGCCTTGGTGAGTTTCTGCAATGCATCTATTGATGGTACTCACTGCTGCCACTGTGAATTAATGGTGGAGGGAGTCAATGTTGAAGGTGGTGGATGGGGTGCCAATTATATCTTTCTGGGTGAAAAGCCATAGGCTAAAAATGCCATCAACTTGATGATGTCATTGATGAGGTCACATCAAGAACATGGTGATAAGTATTTTACCACTATTTTAACCTTGACAGGTGTTCAGTAAGCATGAGAAGTATGGGGCTCCCACAGGCAACGCCAAAGGTGATCAACAATTTTATGTAATTATTTCTGCCAGTGTCTTAGGGGATGGGATGAAGCAATTATTTATTTTCTAGGCCAAAGCAGAAATGACATATTTTTTTCTCTGTCAGCCAGCAGCAGAACCAGAATTTCAGGAAAAAAAATTGCAGGAAAAAGTGGTAACATTATTGGGTGCTGCACTGTGACCATTTATTTTTGTCAAAAAGTTTGAGGCAGGTGCCACAACAATAGAAGAAGTATACATTACAGACACAACTTACAACTGTGCCCTTTCTCCATTTAAATTAATGCTTGGGTGACATTCAGGAGAGACTGAAAGTTTGACTAACAGTCAAATTGCCATATAAGCTCATGGATTTTAATAATGTATAGAAAAAGGCCATTTAATTGCTACTTTCACTGAATAATGGACAGAGTTATAGAATTTGATCCCAAAAGCCGAAGCAGAAACCCCAGAATAATAAATAATAAAAGCAGAATTTTATTTATTCAGCCAGCATAAATCAGTGATTTTTGTCCTAGATGGTCAGTGGTTGGGGCCACTGATAATAAATAATTTTAGTGGCATTTAAATTATTAAAAAAATAAAAAGCAATCAAATATGAAGTCTAATAAGCATAAAATTAACCAGAATGCATAGATTTTATACTTTGTGTGGAATGGATTCTTTTATGTGTATTCTGTATTTTGTGTGAGTTCCTGGTAGATGAAAACAATCCAAATTTTGCAGGGGAGTATGATAGGTGTCTATAAGGAAGAGAGGCCTTGCATTTTCATGGTGCATTTCGTGACTTCAGCACTTTACAGCAACATCAATGACTTGTATTTATATAGTGCTTTTAACTAAGTGCCTCAAAGTGCTTCACATGAGTGTTGTAAGGCAAAATATAACACTGAGCCACAAAAAAAATGATGCCAAATCACCAAAAGCTGGGTCAAAGTAGATTTTAGGGAGCGGCTTAAAGGGGGAAAAATAGCTAGAGAGGTGAAAAGGTTTATGAATATAATTTCAGACCTTAGGGCCTTGGCAGCTGAAGGCATCAGCACCAAAGATGGAGCAACTTAAATTGAGAATGCTCAATAGGCTAGAATTAGAGGAGGTCAGATATCTTGGGGGGTTCTGGTGCTGGAGGAGATTTACAGAGATAGAGAGGGGTGAGGCCATGGTGGAACTTGAAAACAAAGATGCAAGTTTCAAAATTGAAGCTTTGCTTGACTCGGAGCCAATACGTAAAGTAATCTGTAAGCAAGTAAAGATTTGTTGCTGTAACATTACTAACAGCTCTCCCTTCATTAAACATTCTGCTAACAAAATCTAGACCTCACACTGCTAGATATTTTATCTAACTTCTCTTTATACATTGACACAACATGATTCTTATCTTTTCCTGTTATCTTTTCACTTGCCTTTAACCAACTGGTGGGTTCTACTGATTCCACAACCCTGGGTCTTCCCTTTCCTGGTGTGAATGATAGCCAGTCCAAACGCTACCAAGATCTCAAATCACCTGTCGCAGTCTGGTCCTGTCATGGTGCACCAATTGTAAGAGGTTCAGAGACCAGACAATAAATTTCCGACTTGATGCAGTGTGTATCTGGACAAAAGGTATGCTTAACAGATGAAGACGATTGGTATCCTAGTTCAGATGGTTCATTGTTACCACCAACTCTAATAGCTACAGATGGCTTTGAACCTCTTCCAGCCCTGCACCCAGGAACGCCGCACCACATCACAGCTGCTGACCAGCGCTGCCACCTCTTCCCATGCCCTCTTGGTGAGGTGCAGTGGCCTCCTCCTCCCATCCCCCGCAGCCGACAGACTCCTGACCCCACTCGGCCCTTCCTACCCAGTGCGGAGCCACATTTCATGCTGGGCTGGCCTTAATTGGCCCACTAACGTGAAATGGCTGTCGGGGCCCAATTGCGGGCGGCGGTCCGTTTCGCGACCGCTCCCAGGCCCGCCCGCTGTGCCCACCAGACAAAGTGAAAATCCTGCCCCATTGTACTAATTGTCTACCAAAGTGAAGTATGCCCTTCGCTCTTCTGTAGATGGCAGGTATACATTACTGGCAAGTGGGTTTTATGCAGCCTGACCTGACCGGCATCCAATACAGACCTTCTATCCTTTCAGGCATGCAACACAGGAGGATTCACATTGGAAAACCCATTGGCATCATTAATAGTAGGGGAAATAAAATATTTCACTAACTGATAACATGGCTCATGAAAACAAAAGTGCCAATGGGAAAGTAAGTGAATAAATCTGTTTTAAAAATGGGGAAAATGCAGTTACCTTTACATTACAGTGTTGTTTCTTCAGGATACATTCCAGCATAGAGCAGTCATAGTGTCCATTTAAAATTGGTGTCCTTAGTGTCAGGTTTCCTTCATGGGATACAGGTGGGTAGGCCTCAAATACATAAAATTCAATCCCTACCCTTCTGGGGGATGCTTTGATGCTGCTGATTCTGCTCATCAAAAAATGTGTTAGGACAGTGTGTGTGACTTTGCACTTCAGTTCACCCTGATACGATCTGGAACTGGGTGTTAAAACTTGAGGAAAATAGAAGTAGGAGTAACCCATTCAGACCTCAAGCCTGTTCCATTATATACTTCATATGGCTGACATGTAAATGGGTTTGTGGTATATGGGCTTTGTGCCATATCACCTTGCCCTGGGTCCTGCCTTGTATCCTAATTTGGGACAAGAAGTTATTAAAACACCAGTTTGATACGTTGCAAAGATTTGAGAAGTTTGGACTCCTGTTACAGAGACTCACTCACAGGGAATACATGTTGGGAACTCAGGTATGTGACCCCAGTGGTTTGCCAGCCATTAAAGTCAATGCTTCTGTATTCCTAATATGTGCTGCAAGGGAGAAAAAACTGCACCAGGAGTGTATCTCTATATTGTTGTCCAAACAGTTGTATCCAGAAGATCTAAGATGATCAATAAATGATGAACAGAATTGTTTTATTAGGGAGATCATTTTAACCTTTCCCACCCGGGTAGTAAGGTAAAATTGTCCAGGTCACTTACCCACCCTGGAGCCGCTGGGACCTGGTTGCCGTGATTTTCTCCTGCTGTCCTGAACAAGATCTGCACAAAGCCAGCAGGGTCCTTTATAACATGTTGGCTCTTGATGACAACATCGGAACCTGGCTACAAAAGTTAACTGGGCATCCTGAACAGGGATTGGCAGTGGATTTCCTACAAAGCCAATCCTGAAAGCAGATTGTAGCGAATAGATGATCAAAGACATAAATTTGAAGTGTTTGTTTTTTTTAAATACAGGAATCTTTCTCTTTCAGTACGAAAGAGTAGGCTTCCTCTTCCATGATTCTAGTTCTTTTCTTTTTCTGTTTATTTAGTAGCTTGTTCCTTAGTAATAATTTATTATGTTGCCAAACAGGACAAAGTAGGGAAAACACACGGTTGACAACTTTGCATAAATTGTCAACTAAAATATCTAATGTTGGACCAGCATTTGCATGAGGTTATATGTTTGAAGATATTAGAACTACCTACCATATTAATCAGCAAATGTCATGGGGACAAGTGTAACTTACTCAAAATATAATGATGCAGCTTTTTGCAATCACACACTTGTATTCTTGCAAAAGATCTCTATAACAGTAAACAGCCAGGAATAGTGCCTTGCCAAAATCAAAATGTGAAAATGGATTTGTCCCAGAGTTGAACAGAGATCGTCATGAAGATATAATATTTTTCTGGTTTATTGTTAAGTAGGTTTACGAGGTAAATAGTTAGGTTGTCTGTGTGTGTGAGTCTGTCTGTTTGTGTGATTTAATTACATTTAAAGTCAAGTAGACTGCAAGTTTGACTCATCAAAGGAAGCTAGGTGCTTGACATGCTAATGTGTAAACATGGATGCAGGCTTAGCATAAAAGCAAAATACTGCAGATGCTGGAAATCTGAAACAAAATCAAAAATTGCTGGAAAAACTCAGCAGGTCTGACAGCAGCTGTGGAGAGAAAGACAGAGTTAACGTTTCGAGTCCATATGACTGTCCCTATGACAGTTAGTTCTGAAGAAGAGTCATACAGACTTGAAATGTTAACTCTGTCTTTCACTCCACAGATACTGTCAAACCTGCTGAGTTTTTCCGGCAATTTTTGTTTTTGTTGCTGGCTTAGCATGTAAGGTGTGAAGGGAATTTACATTTTTAGATAGATGAAGGGGGATTTGGATTTCAAAGGGATCTCAGTCGATTTACAAATAGTCAGACAGGCAAGCTAAGGAATGTGTTTATTTTTCCCAAGGGCTACTGAAAATATATAGTGACAACATGAAAGTTTTTATGTTATGAAGGGGATACAGTTTCAAAGACTTATGAAACAATAGAATTTGCATACTATGAAGAGAGACAGATGTATAAAGGAGAATGAGATTGTGTGTCAAGGGAAGGCACTGTGAGATCTAACAGAAGTGCATGAAGTGGCCTTAATGAAACTTCCAGCATTTGTGCATAAGCCTGTTGTCTACAGAAACTGGAGCTGGTAAAAAGTAATTTTGAATTCCACTGTCCAAGGTATTGTGTTAATTTGCTGGATCTGTTTAAAATCTAAAAACCTATATGTGGACCGTTTCCATAAAGGGCGTGTAACTGGGAGTCAGGTTAATTAGGAATTTTAGGAGTTATTATAGTAGTAATTTGTAGTCATATGTATGTGCTTGAAAAATCTTTTCTTTTATTAATAAATATTTTAATTTAGTTTTTCAAAAATCTCCAAAAGTCATAGCGGTCTTGTTACTTCTGAATTCAGTGCACGCATCTCAAAATAATTACAAATTGCCAAGCCGTTGTGATAGCGCAATCAAGTTTCCCTTGTGGACTTGATCCACCTGGCACACATCATCTGCCGCATCATAACAGATAAATGATCTGAATCTTGACAGGGGCTAACTGAATAGGCAAGAGGCACAGTTTGTCAGAAAACCAGGAAGTTTGGATTCCCCACATTTTAGAGTTTTGACTCCCCTTGTTAAAGTTTTAACCTCTCACCTGATCCCAACCCACCTGTTTTTTAGGGATTAAGATTCAGTCCATTAAGAGAGTTATCTTCATTTGCTATTTGCTTTATTACAATTTTTTTCAGAGCTTTGTTTTTCAATTACCTTTTGTCAATTTTTCTAAGTTTAAAAATAGTTGTTCATGTTAATTTTATATTTGTTCTTTCTTCTTACAATAACCTTCTGCTCAAACAGAAAGATAAAGGGAAAGACTTACATTTATATAGCACCTTTCACAAATTCAGGATGTCCCAAAAAGCTTTGCATCCAATTAAGTGTTTTTGCAGTATATTCACTGTAGTAATGAGAGGAAATATGGCAGCCAATTCACACACAGCATGGTCCCAAAAACAGAAATGAGATAATCTGTTTTTGTAATGTTGGTGGGGGGATAAATATTAGTCAGGGCGCTGAGGAAAAACATCTTTGCTCTACAAAGAGTGCCATGGGATTCTTCACGTCCACTGGAGGGGGTATATAAAACTCAGTTTAATGTCTGATCTGAAAGATAACACTCTGGCAGTGCAGTGTCAGTACTGCACTGAAGTGTTAGCTTAGCTTTTGTGCGCAAGTGGGACTTGAGCCAACTACCTTCTGACGCAGAAACAAGAGTGCCACCACTGAGCCACAGCTGGCGCCTGCTCCAAATACACTCCAACATGGTTATGTTCCAGTAGGACTTTGTGCAATTGACATTCCTTACTAATTGCATTGTTAACAAACCAATTTGTTGGCGTAATACTAAGGTAAATTAAAAGTTGATTTTTACAATCCTTAGCCTTCAGTGTACATCATGTAACTCGGCCCAAATAATTATCTCTAGGGACAGGATTTTATGGCCCCACCACGGCATGTCTCCCCCGGCAGATGCAGTGAGCAATTTAAATCTCCATTCAGTTCGGCCGGACCGCAATATCCTGCTGGGCCAGAGAGGCCATAAAGTCCTGGCCTAGGTGCTAACAAAGAGGAGCAAAAACATCTAATCTGTTGTAATATTTTAATTGAGCTATTCTTATATAGCTACGGTATATTGAACAGTTAGTCTGCAGATGTATTTTATAGCAAGCATGTTAATTTGCTGCATACTTTACAGGAATTTGTGGAATCTTTCTACTTTCAATTTACATGCAGATATGTATGTCCATAAAGCCATCGGTCATCTAGCATCCTTAATGAACATATTTCTGAGAGATTGCAAAATAATTTACTCTATGTGCAGACTAATTTCAGTTGCTCGACAATTGCTGGTGTCAGATAGCCCTAGCAATGGCAGATGGCTGAGGGTAAACAGAAAAATAACCATGTGGTTTTGAGGTGCCAGATGGCACAGGAGCTGGCAGAGAGACACTGAGCACAATAGGGAATGGGTCAGGGGCCAATGGAGGAATTAAGGATTGCAGAGGAAGATGTTATAGCATGACCCAGCTCATATCTGGTATTGAATTCCAGTTTTCATTCTGTGCTCATTTTTGGTGCTATCAGATAATTCAATGCAGGGTGACAAAGGTGAATTTCATAAGGATATATTGGCCGATTTCTCTATGGTAATCAGATTCAAATCTATCAATGCTCTTTAAAATGGCAACATTCTAATAGATACAAATTTATTAGTAATGCTTTTGAACTGAAATATGTCTTATTCATCCCCTAACAATTATTACTATTGTGCAAAATAGCATTATGGTTTTAAATGCAACTGACAATATTAAGATATCCAGTATGATTGTCTATTTACAAATATTGTAGCTCAATCCTATTTTACAGTAATTTTCTTCCTAAAAATTAAAATTTATGAATATTAAGGGAACAAATAAATGTCTGAATAGTTAAATTGTGGCTTGTTCATTGCACTAATTAGCATTGACCTAATGGCTCAATGGGCAAGATGTAGTTTGGCTGCTTCCAGGTCACTGAAATCAAGAAAATATTTGAATCTCTGATCTAGGTTGATTTAGCTAATCTGACCTTGGGGAGCAGTGGGAAGCAAATTGGCCTCAATGTCTCCAAACCAGAGAAGTAAAAAAAAATCAGTCAGAAGCCTCATCCCTAATGGCTATCTAGTGAATCCTGATATTAATATAATTCATCTTGCCCTGTTTTGTAAAACATGGAAAGATTTTGCCAAACCTGTGACTGCATCACAATAGTCACAAGATTGGTATAGCTGAAGAAATTTCCTGATTCATTTGGAACAATGAAATAATACAATATCTGCTACTGTGCAAAGTGGAATCTGATGTGTCTTTTCTAGAAAAATATTATTTTTGCTGACAGCTTGTTGATCAGTTTGTGGCAAGTCTTGTAAGGCAGTGGTAAATTCAACTTCGGACCTGGGTATTTTAACAAATTAACCATCCTCAAGGCTATATTTGATGCTGGTTAGGAAGAATCTGAAAATAATAGATTTCTTTCACTGTTTAGAATGAGTTTGGTTTATTTCATCAATGAGAACCCTTCACTATGTCTTCAACTAACAGTTCCAATCAGTGATAAGTTTCAACAAGGTTTTGTGCTGATGAAAAATAGTTAAGATTGGAATTTTCTATTCTGCTAAGTGCTAAATAGGTTCTTGCATTGATAGTTGTTTGAGTGAACTTCATTCAATTTTCATTTATTTGGGTGAACTAATAATATTTTAGCTTCACAAAAATGTTAAATATCTTATGAAAAGTGTTTCCATATAGACTTGGTTTACAAACTTACACCGTGGACAGAATTTTGCCCTTGGTGGGCGTGTGAGCCCCACTGGCTCGGTGGCAGGCGGACAGCTGACCCCCGGCGTCGAAACGGGGCCCACTGCCATTTTGAGTGGGCGGACCAATTAAGGCCCACCCAGCGGCCTGCCCGACAGGAAGTGCTATGCGCTTCCCATGCGGTGGGGGGAGGGAATCCTCAGCTGTCAAAGTGCGCTCTTTCACGCATGCGTGCGAAAAAGTGCACTGCTCTCTGAGACTAAGTGCTGTCTCAGGCAGATTAGTGACAGTGTACAAAACTTAAAAAATAGAAAAATAAAAATATTATTAACATGTCCCCCTCATGTGACAATGTCACACGAGACGGGACTTGTTAATAAATATCACATTACATTTATTAAAGTTTTTAAAAAGGAACATGAAACCTCATCCCGCCAGTGGATGAGGTTTCATGTATTATCAGAAGCCCGCTGGGGCTCCTGGCCTGCCCACCAGCCTTAAGGTTGGATGGGCAGGGCCTTTAATTACTTTAATTACCCTGTCAATGGCCTCAATTGGCCATTTTCCCGTTGGCAAGTGGGCCCCGCCCCCAAATTGCCGACGGGAAAATTCTGGCCCATGGAATACCAATGTACAAATTATTAACACAGTTGCCTGGGACTCCTCTATGTCACTTTAAAGGAGTGTTCTAAATAAGTTAATATCTCCATTATAATAGCAGAATGGTAAGTTCACACAACAGTAATGAGGACTTGCATTCATACAGCAACTTGAATGTGCAACAATGCCCCCAGACACTCAATTGAAGTGCATGAAAAAACAATTGCTGAGCCAAAAGCAGAGAAATTAGAGTGCCTCATTTTACATTCTTGGCTGAGAGCCCACACGTTCATTAGTCTATTGAAATAGCTGCACCCGATGGAAAACATTGCTTGGTTGACAGCTCTTTCTTTGTGGTCTATTCTGTCAATTGCACAATGTTTATTTATACAAGATAAAGAGGCATCAAGTATTTTTAGTTTTTGTAATTGTGATTTTAAAGTCTGAATGATTGACACTTCTATAGGACTGTAGTAAAAGTAGTATTTTTTAAGAAACTAGAAGGTTATGAATGAATGACTGATTTTTAAAGCTTTTCTTCACATCGTGTCGTAACTATAGGGTTAATTGGTTCTGTATATGGGGTGAATTGGTATGGAAGCGTCATATCTTAGCATTGAAGGTGAGGGGTGGGTAGAGGGGCATAGCTTGGCATGGGTAAGGCCTTTTCAGCTTACCTTCCAAAAGGTACCCTCATCCAGATTATGTGTGCATGACGCCTCTGAGGGTCTGTGAACCACAATTCTCTAAAAAGCTGCCCCGACTCCAAGAAAATTACAGAGGGCTAGGAAATGCCTGTCCCTGCAATGGAGTCAGCCAGGTCGTGAATGCATAGTGCGATCTTGCAACCCACACCAGCCTGCACCATTAGCCCGCTTTGACAAAAATAGAGGGTGCCAGGGATCATGGAATTGGGTCCCAGCTGTCACTTTTCAAGGCGTGTGGAGTCTCCCCAGCTGCACGAAAATCCAACTCTCTGTGTCAGTCATTCACATCGTTTGATAAATTTAAAAACTGTTAACAGTTGGGGTTTGGAAATATTATAAGTCTACATTGTGTTTGTGCTAGTCATACTGCCAAATTTAAAAGTTTCAAATACTACATCTTTTAATTAACATATCAGGAAACATAATTTTATAGCAGTTCACTGATGTTGATTTTTTTCTTAAATGCAGTAGGTCCATTTTTAGTATCTTCCATTAAGTACAGAATTATAGAAAAATTCTTAATGTACCTAATTACTGCATTGAGTGTCACTGTGGATCTGTTCTAGTGCTGGTTTTAGCTTCTGAGTGCTAATTGCCAGGCAAAATATGTATGTGTTTTATATATATTTACATTTACTTGTAAGTTCCTTACTTTCCATTTATTTATTATTCGGGACATAGGAATATACAGGACCAGAGAACATCAAATACCGTTCATTCCAACCAGGCGTGTCCCCCTGAATTATCTATTCAGCTGCATTCTTATTTTCCAAGTTTGTTGCTAACTAAAAAAAGGTGAAAAGAAAAGACAAAATTTTGCTGTTTATTTGAATACTTGTTTTGTTTCCCCTTTTTCCTCATGTAGTAGTCACTTTCTCTTTTAGATGGAAAGGTATCAATTGGGAATCGTTGAGGAGAACCAGGAGATAATTGGGAATCAAAGGAGCAAAACAGGGCAAAGCTGAGCAGAAGGTTGTTAGAGGAGGCTGACAAAGCAGGGGCATAATGATAAATGGGATCAGAATGAATTTTCATGATTAAGTGCTGACTAGATTATGCTTATAAAGTCTATAAAATAACAACCATAGTGTGCTGCTGTCTGTGAGGTTTTTTTTATCTCATTAAGCATCGTTACATTTTTTTTCCTAGTTGATTATAATGATACTAGGTTAGAATATCTATAATGGGATAAAATAAGATTGAGCATCTCAAAAGAAAATAATTTAACAGGTTACTACATAAGAAATAAGCGGTAGGGCAATAAGCCTTGCAATCAGAAGATGTGTAAATGTGTAAATGTGTAAAGATGTGTAAATTCAGTACAAAGGAGGATGAGGGAGATAATAGCAGAAAATGAAAAAGGTGAATGGGGTAGAAATTGGTGTGCATTGAGACTGATTTATCGGCATAGGATTTATGCAAGGCAGACAAATTTACAAATGACATGCGGTACACAAGATGTATGGTCATTGGTCTCACTGCTAAATTCTTTAGGGATCCTGGGCAGACATCAAAATAGGGATTAGGTCCCTAATTTACATATTCAGTGGGCTTGCTACCTGTACGGACCCCATTAAGATTTTCATCACTAAGGAGCAGACAGTATCGGATTCTTCAGCAGGCACCGCAGCCGCAAAGTTAAGTAAAATTATATCTGCTAAGAAGCATTTTCCTGGGGAGCCAGAAGGAGAAGAGAGTTCCCTGGCTCCACATCTCACATCAGGACTAACATACACCAGTAACAAGTTTTTTTAGGTGGCCTGAAATTGGCATCACCCATCAGGCGTGCTCCAACTATTCATTTGAAGGCTAAGGAGCAACATTTAGAATTGTTGAATTATAGAATAGCTACCACATCGAGGCCATTCTGTGCAACAGCCATTCAGCTAGCTTGACTCCCCTGACCTTGCCCTGTAACCCTGAAAATTTTCTCTCTTCAGATAATTATCCAATTGCCATTTGAAAGCTACAATTGAATTTGCCTCCTCCACACAAGGCAGTGCATTCCAGATCCTAACCATTTGCTATGTGAAAAGGATTTTCCTCATGTTGCATCTTTTTTTTTTGTCAATCACCTTAAACTGGTGTGTTCTGGCTCTTGACCTGTTGGTCAGTGGGAACAGTATATTTAACAATCCAAAAGCAAACTACTGTGGATGCTGGAAATCTGAAATAATAACAGGAAATGCTGGAAATATTCAGTAGGTCAGGTAACTTCTGTAAAGAGACAAACAGAGTTAATGTTTCATGTCAATGATCTTTCATCTCAACAGGCTGAAACATTAATTCTGTTTCTCTCTCTCCAAAGATGTTGCCTGAGCTTTTGCAAATTTCCAATATTTATCTATCCTCAGGCCACTTACTGCATTGCCACAGCACAAAATCTCATCTCTATGTTAAAATTTGCTGTAATGAATATTCTATATATTATATGTAAAGAATAAATCAGCTTGTTGATTTAGAAATAGCCTCATCTCAGGAGACTAAAAATCAGCCTGATTTTTGGAGTAGATGAGAAGCTCACATATCACCTGTGAGATAATAGTGTCCAGGTCACATCAAAAGGGCTTTCATTTTTACAACTCCAGGGGGAGAATTTTCGCCCTGTCGGGGGGGGGGGTTGCGTGAGAGCAGGCGCTGGCGGGTGTGCAGCCAATTGGTGCCCCCAATTGGCTGCGTGCCGCCATTTTAGGGCACCTGGAAGCGCTGAGCACTCTCTGTGCGGTTGGGGGAGGGGTTGCCTGAGTCGGAGAGTGCACTCTTTCGCGCATGCATGTGGAAGAGCACAAAAATCTGTGCCTCAGGGAGATTACTTCCAATATAAAACATTGATTAAAGTTTAAAAAAAAAATTAATTGTCCCCTCATGTGAAACTGTCACATGAGCTGGGACATGTTCATTAATTTTGTTAAAAACTTTTAAAACACTTTAAAAACGTTCATGAAACCTCATCCCTCTCGTGGATGAGGTTCCATAAAAAAGGCAAAGGCCGCGTGGGCTCTTCACCTGCCCACCAACCTTAAGGTTGGACGGGCAGCATTGCTAACAAGTTTAATTGGTTTTTTTAATGGCCTTAATAGGCCTTTGACAGTTCGGCCGCCTCCAGCACGCGCCTGCCGAATGCAATATCTAAATGATGCGCAGTGACGTCGCGACGCACGCCCGACGTCACCGCGTGTCATCGTACGCCTCAGCGAGCGGGCCCCGCCCCCGTTTGCTGAGCCGAAGATTCTGCCCCAGGTTATGCAATCATATGCATCCCTTGTGATTAGCCAAAGTACACTTAAAGTGGAGACCAGTAAGACTAAAACATAGGGGAGTGGTTAGTGCCACAAGAAATTTTATAGGATCGGTCAAGTAGCTTCCTCAGTTCCATCTTCCTGAATATAGCCTCCATTACCTGTTCTATTCCTTCTCAAATGGTTCAGCAGCCTCAATATTTATCTCCTCTGTGAAAACTGAGCCAAATTATAAAGATCATCAATATCAGATCATAGATTAGCCACAACTTCTTCCAGCTCAACATTGCAAAGACCAGAGCCATTGTTTCCAACCTTTAGCATAAGCTCTTCTTCATTGCCATTATTTTCATCCCTTTTCCAGAGCCACTTACTTAGGCAGTCACGTAAAATAGGCATTATGCCTCTTACAAAGGTAAGTGAGGGGCTACATGCTTCTTTTAGGCTTGCTCTGCTAAATCAGGGGCAGAAATTTTCACTCGGCAGGCGGGCGTGCATCCGACCTGCTCAAATGTGAAATGACGCGCGTTGATGTTGGCCGAGCGTGCCAACATCAACACGCGATAGTTCGGTTGGCAGGTGTGCGCCGGAGCCAGCAGTGCGCCTGCTGACAATTAAAAGGCCTGTTAAGGCCATTAAGTTAGCAATTCAATTAAAAGTTTTGCTGCCCATCCAATCTTATGGTTTCCGGGAAGGCGAAAAGGCCAAGCGGCCTTTGCATTTTTTTTGAAACCTCATCCATGGGCGGGATGAAGTTTCCAAAAGCAAATAAAAATGAAATAAAAACTTTAATTTTTCATTAATAACATGTCCCTGCTCATGTGACAGAGTCACATGAGAGGACATTTCATTTCATTTCTACTTTTTACATTATTTTATTTCATATCTCTTCATCTCCCTGAGGCAGCTCCATGGGCGGTTCTTAATTGGCCTGCCAGCATGAAATTGTGGCCTGGTGCCGATCACGGGCAGCGGTTGGCTTCCCACCCGCTCCTGCTGAGCACCCCTGCCAAGGACAAAATTCTGCCCCAGATATCACAGAATGGAGCAGCAGCTAAACTTGCAGGATGGTGATTCTCTGTCCCAAAACAACATGGTGCTCCTTTGCTCCTGATCAACTTACTTCACAGGCTTCCTCAGTGAAGGCACACTATTTGCCCTTAATGTTCCTGGCAGCCAGCAATCTTTAAATACTCTTGGCAGACCAGATTTTACGGCTGATAGCCAGTCAGCTCACAGGCCTGGCTCCCTGCATAAATTTTTCATGGGCAGGGAGCCGGGACAAACGTTGATGTGGCTTGGCTCTCCCCGTTACTGGCTTAAGTGTGACTGTGCTGTCGGTGTGCACAGTTTTTAAAGGTTCCAGCATGGCCATGGATTGTGGTGCATGCACTGGCTGCAGGGACAGGACATAAATGGTGTGCTCTAGAACATTTCCTAGTGGTTAACTTGAGAATGTGTTTGCATCAACAAGGGAACAGCACAAGTATGGACTTTCACTGGAAAGGGAAAAGGCTGAGCGAATCATAATTTAAAGATAAAAATGGAGAGAAAATATTATTAAAACGTATCACTCTTAAATAAGAACATAGGAATAGGAGTAGACCTATTGGAGCCTATTCTTCCATTCACTGAGATCATGGTGAATCTAATTCCATATACCCACTTTTGCCCCATATCCCTGAACACCTTTGGCTAACAAAAATTAATCAAAGTTTCAAAAATTAACAATTGATCCAGCACTAATTGCCATTTGCGGAAGGAAGTTCCAAACTTCCAGCACTCTTTGTGTGCAGAAATATTTCCTGATTTCACTCCTGAAAGACCTGGCTCCAATTTTTAGACTATTCCCTCTAGTCCAAGGCACCCTAACCAGAAGAAATAGTTTCTCACCATCTACCCTCTTCCTCTTGATGTCTTGAAAACTTTGATCAAATCACCCCTTAACCATCTAGATTCCAGGGAATACAACCTTAGTCTGTGCAATCTCTCCTCATAATTTAACTTTTGGCATCCCAGTACCATTCTGTTAAACTCCCTCAAAGGCCAATATATCCTTCCTAAGGCGTGCTGCCCAAAACTACTCACAGTACTCCAGGTGGGAGTAAACAGGACTTTGTACAACTGAAGCATGACTTCTATTCCTTTGCATGCCAGTCCTCTTGATATAAAAGCCAGCATTCCATTGGATATTTTGATTGTTTTCTGTACCGGTTCATGACATTTTAATGATCTATGTACCTAGATCGCCAAATGGTTGTTTTGTAATAACTATGATTCACTACTGGAGCTCCAGAAATGTTATATTGTCATCACAACTTCCTACAAGTTGTGAATATAAACAGCTGAAAGAGTTCCAAGTAGTCAGTTTACAATTGGGTGAAGTAGCAGCTCAAAAGTGTGAGCAGAATAGAATCTCATTTCCTGAAGTATCTCATAATTTTGTGAGTGCAACATTAGATAAAATAAACTCAGATGGCTGTGTAATGCCCAAATGAAATCCCATGCCCCCTGTGCGGTGGTAAATTTCACTTGATGTAGCAGCTTATGTTTCTTTAGCGTTTGTGTTGATGGTGAACTTACACAGGCCACTGATCCAATGATAGCCATTTAAGAAGAATGAGATACTATTATCTTCCCATCTCCCCTTGAGAGGAGATGAGTGATTATGTAGTAATTGCACTGTCCAGCATTTGCCGCAATATTTTGAATATAATGACTTTAAAGAGCTTAAAGTGGCAATGCTAGAGTATAATCCCCAGAGGCTCCCACATGCAAAATTAGATTATCTAAATTGTATTAAAGTGTGTCCTGGCTTCACTTTCACATGAGGGCATTACCATGAAAATGACAAGTGATCTTTGTGTTTTCCCTCTCTTTAGCAAAACTGACTGGCCCAAAATGTTAATGGAGCCTGTCATTAGCTATTTTCTCAAGTTCAGCACCCTCTAAACCTGTGGCTCCTACCACCTAGAAAGGTCAAGGGTAGCAGGAACATGGGAGCACCAATACTTCAAGGTTACTCAACACTCTGACCCAGAAAGCACATTGCTGTTCCTGTATCATTGCTGGGTCAATTTCCTGGAACTCCCTCCCTAACAGCACTGCGGGTGTACCTACACCACAGGTTGAAACAAGTTATAGATAGGATATAGATGGCTGCTGAGTCTAGACATGGACTCAGAATAAGGGCCACCTCTTTTAAGACTGAGGTGAGGAGGAATTTCTTCATGCAGAGGGTCATGAATCTTTGGAATTCTCTACCCCCAGAGGACTGAGGAAGCTCAATCGTTGAGTATGTTCAAGACAGAAATTGATAGATTTCTGGATACTAATGACATCAAGGGACATTGGGATAGTGAGGAAAATTAGCATAAGTGGTAGATGATCAGCCATGATCTGTTTGCATGGTGGAGCAGGCTTGATGAGCTGAATTGCCTCCTCATATGTTCCTATGACAGCAGTTTAAGGCAACTCACCATTACCTCCAAGGGCAATTAAGGATGTGCAATAAATGCTGGCCTTGCTGGCAATGCCAACATACCATGAACAAGTAAACAACAACAAAAAATACCTCTCCCAGCAAAAAAGTTGTTTGCTTACTTTTACTGCATGATCTCTACCAATAAGACCTTAAAGCATGCCCATCCCCTTTGCCAGCACCCCCAGTTTTTGCCAGCATAGGATAAGGGCATGGGTCACAAGCTTGCACCCTGTACTCCCAGCCTAGCCAGCTCCATTCCCAGGGCAGGCATCTCCTAACTCCTTTCAATTTTCATGGAGTCAGGTCAGCTTCTTGATGTCTCGAGGTTCATGGCCCCTCAGAGGATTGATAAGCTATGGTCTGAATTTGAGAACCTTTTGAAAGGTAAGCTGAAAAGGATTTATCCAGGCCCCCTCCATGTCAACTCATGCCCCCCCACCCACTCCATAATCCATCAGAGCCTCCATGCTAACTCAAGGCCCCCTATCCAACCCTGTGGTCCCTTAAAACCCCCCACCCCTGCCAACACGTAGCCTTTCCATGTCCATTCACCCAGTATACACTGTGTATAAAACCAGTGAACCCTATAGTAACAATAGGATATGTGGAACTGCTCTGAAAAAAATGCACTCATAAATCTTTTTTTCAAAAAAATTACTGCTGCCCCTACAGAAATGTCAGTCAAACAGGACCATAAAAAGTATCAATAATAGAGGCTTCAAGCACTTTACACCTCAATCTTGTGATCAACATTGCAATATTGATAAGAGATCGAAGAAAGAAGAATTTATAATAACCACCTAAAGATGTCGATCAAGCAAGTTTGACAGTTCTTTCCAGCTATTCAAATGGAACACGTGATGAAAAAATCCTTTCGAGTCTTGGCCCTCGGTCAACCCTACATAATAAAGCCATCCAGTTCTACTGAAACAGCCCTTACACTAGGTTTCAAATTGAGGATTGTAACACAATGTAACTGACCATGTCCAAAAACTTTCTTGTAGTTGCCAGGAATGCCAGTGGGAGGTGGCCAGTGTGGGGTGGGTGGAATTTTGTTTGTGGACAGTGGGAGGAGTGGAAAATCTCATTGCTGAGCAGTTGTACAGATGAAAGCCATGGTATTTTTCACACAATTTACCCATAGGTCTCGTACACCCAATATTCCTGCAATCTCAGGAGCAAGAGGAGGGAGAAGTGGATGTGACAAAGGAGGGCTCTTGCTGGTCAACAACTTAGGCCACAAGGCCGGCAGTATCTGTGGGTGGTCAGGCAGCAGCCATCCAGGGAAGGCACAGGAGGTGGCCACAGCAGTGCATCTTCAGATTGCAGACAAGCTGCCTCCAGGTGTACGAGGAGAAATGCCAGAGATGCCCGAGGCTGTCCTAGAAAGTAATCACCAAAATTCGATGGATCCTGCAGCCACATGGATTTGATGGCCAGCTGCAGGAACACCTTTACAAGCCTGTGGCCCTCAGAGTGACTGTGGTGTTCATCTTTTACGACACCGGTTCCTTCCAGGGCACCACGGGTGACGTGTGTGGCACTCAGTTTGCCATACAGATGCAGAGGGATAACCAATGCCTACTTCTGACATTCTAATGAGTTCATCAGCTTCACCACAGATGATGACAGCCAGGTGGCAGGGCAATGTGCTTCACAGCTATCATTCATTTCCCTAGAGTGCAAGGGATAATTAACTGCACCCATGTTGCCATTAAATCTTCTGGGAACTGCCAATGGTATGTGAACCACAGAGTTCCACTCGATAACCTAGTTTGCAATCACAAGTGAAGAATCATTCAGGCCTATGCTCATTTCCCAAGGACCTCTCATGCCTCATATCTTGCGGAACTTGCAGCTTCCTAAGCTCTGAGGCCCCAAGCCAGATTGATGCCTGGATCCTGGATGGCAAAGGCTATCCCCTCCATACTTGATTAATGACACCAGTAAGGCATTCACAGAGCTGTGGAAGAGTGCAACAACACAGCCCACCCTTCCACTAGAGCCATCAGACAAACCAGTGGCATGCTGAAAATGCACTTCCTGTGCCTTGCCAAGACTGGAGGGGCTCTGCAGTATGAACCACAGGTTTTCATTGATATTTGTGGTATATTGCATATGTGGCCATGCAACATAGTAAACCCTTGCATCAGGATAACAGGCAGCACTCCTCCTCAGATGAGGATGGATGGGATGGGCCTGAAGGGGACACCACAAATGTTCATGAGCCTCTATGGATTCCAGGGTTATTCAGAGATGAGCCAAGGACAATGTTGCATATATGAGATTCACTGCAAAGTTGCAGGATCAACATGACCCATCACTAGGACAGGTTAGCCTGCTTGAAATATAAACCCTGCCAGCCTGAGCCCCATGAGTTACCTCCAAACCTGTGTCCTCTGCTGGGGTAGGTTTGCTTGAGATATATACGAATCCCTGCCAGCCTTCCCCCCCCATGATCTACCTCTGAACCTGTGTCCTCAAGCACCTAGGATAGCCAAGGGAGTGGACCTCTGTCACACAGATTCGCTAAGGAAGATTGTTACCCAAGAGAACTGATGATGTGCCAGTGGCCATACGCCAAGTAGCATATCATTGTTAAATGGATCCAAGCCAGTTGATGAAGTAAGAAGCAAAACACATTTTCTTTTCTTTGATAGTAGTGAAGCAGCATAGGAGAGCGTTCCCTCAGTGTCCAACTTCGGAGCAGGGCCAGAGGCTGGGTGCCACCCACTGCAGGACATTCACTGCAGGGTACTAGGTTCCTGGCCGATGTCAGCCCAGGAGGGTGCCAGGCAGAGGGATTCATCTGGCCTGGAACTTACCTCGGGAACTTACAGGGAACAAAGTCCTGAAGAAAGCTAGAGGTGGGGCCTCAGGGATAGCAGGGGCTGGAGGAGAAGGAGGCACCAGCAATCCCATTAGTCAGGATTTTACAGTCAGCTTGCGGGGGCGGGCCCAACATGTTGATATGTAAAATGGCACGTGATGATGTTAGGCATGTGTCCTGATGTCATCGCGCTGACTCACGGTATTTCATTCGACAGGCACATGCCGGAGTCAGCTGCACACCCACCAATAATTGAAAGGCCCATTAAGGCCATTAACCAGTTAATTCACCTAAATTTCACGCTGCCTATCCAGCCTTAAGGTTGGCGGGCAGGCGAAAAGGCCCAAGCAGTCTTTATGTTTTTTAGGAAACCTCACCCACGAGCGGAATGAGGTTTCCTGAAGCTTTTTTAAATTAAATAAAAACTTTTTCGGAAAAATAAAATCATGTCCCATCTCATGTGACACAGTTACATGAGGGGACATGTTTCATGAAATTTTTATTGCATTTATTTATTTTTTTAAAAAGCGCTTCAGTCTCCCTGGGGCACGGAGCTGCCTTAGGGAGATTGAAGCGCTCTTTTGCGAGCACGCACGAAAGAGTGCTGGACCTGACTGTCCCTCCTCCCCCCGCCTGCACAGGTAACCTCAGTGCTACAGCTCGCGTATTATGCTGGGCAGGCCTTAATTGGCCCGCCCGCTCCCACTGAGCCTGCCCGATGCGGGAAAAATCCAGGCCATGGAAACAGAGACAGACACAGAGACACATGCAGAGAGCAGGACTGCAGCACAAAAGCCTAGTGAGTCAGTGCATTGAGGAGCTGAGGCACCGAGTAGGACAGAGGTCAGGGACATCGACCATGAATGTTCTCCATCAACAGTTAGTTTCTTGAAGTTACACGTTCCCTTGAGAGTTTATACAGTTTTGATGCCGGTGGAATAAATGAACCTTGTACTTTTAATCCTAGTGCATTCAGTTTGCTTAAATCCCGCATTACAGTAGATTTATTCACATGATTCAGTGCCTTTGAACCACTAACCCAGCCTTCTATCTGATGCTCTTTATACTCTTTGAGCAATTAATTAACAAAGTAACCAATTAACTACCTCTTCAAAAAGGGGCACTGTACCAAAAACATCCAAAGGAAGCTCAAATTAAAATTCAATTATCGGGAGTAACAGCTCACTCCAGCCCCTGTGGCACCCACCAGTCACAGAAGGCCTCAAACATACAGGTGGACACTGTGCTCCCTTTCAAAGGACACTTGGGCATGGATGCAACCAGAAAAGACAAGCAAATAGTCAGGTCATGCCTTCTGCACCTGGCATTCCCAGGCAGTCTCCCACCCAAGTGCCAACCAGGCCAAAGTCTGCTTAACTTCCAAGATAAAATATTTTCAGACTAATATCACCATAGGCCTGTTTGTATTTCACTGGTAGCAGAGGCGTCCCACTTATTCAACACCTCACATGTCTCTTCACAGTGCCAGACCAGAATCAAGCTCAAACAGGGCTATCTTTTCCTGCAGATTCTGCTAAGATAGTTCTCATGGCTATGGTTTTGTTAGATAGTAGTTAGGGACAGTGGGAATCTCGTTCATCCATTCATGCGTGTCATTAATTAAATGGAGGCATTTGACCATTTTGCAATGCCACAAGGGTGCACATTCCAAGTTTTTAAGTCACTCGTCGACTTTGTAACCACCTCCAGGATTGACCACAATCACGGATAACGGCTTGGCTATGCGGAGGACCAGGGTGATCTTATAAGATACTACGTACCTTGATGTCAACCAAGCATGGAAATACACACCACAGAAACACAGCTGGTTCAGGATAGTTGTTTGATTTATCCGGAGGAGACGTTTACCCATAATAATCACATCATCTGATGAATTATTTAAGTAAACCATACAACGGTAATAAGAAAAATCAAAAATGATCGCACTATATCGTTAACACATTGATACCATACGCAGCAAATGGGGGTCTGGCATATCGCTGCAAGTCTTTACCCACCTATTGGGGATTAGGTTACATTGGTTATGTCAAGGAAAAGTCTCTTTGGCTCCCACAAACCAAATTTGTTCTGATCTGATTTTGCTGCTGGTGACAGAACAGCTACCATGGATTCAGAAGGAAAACCAACTTCCTTCCTGGATACTGCCTTTCACAAGCTGCTGGGCTTTCGAGAGATGTTAACTTTTCATTTCCTTCCTATTTACCAGTGGAATGGGTTGAGGATTCTTGTCCATTGGCAGTTCTTCAGCTATACATACCTCCATGTACCTCCATCCCAAGTACATGACTGTTACCTGCAGCCAAGTAGAGTTGGATTTTTCGTGGCTGACTGCCTCAGGCTTAGGGTGGATAGTCTCATCAAGTCACTTTGACCAAAACTGCACCTATGCCAGCATGCAATGCTGTTCCCTGCGGGGTCATGGGGAGGCACAACTTACTGTTATAAAACATCCAAGATCGCCATAGTACAGTAACCCATGAACTCAGTGCCACATTTTTTAAAAAATCATTCATGGGATGTGGGCATTGTGGGCTAGACCAGCATTTATTGCCCATTCCTAACTGCCCTTGAAATTAGAATGGCAGTAGTATTGCAAGCTCCTCTGATCCTAGGCAATGCACAATTGGAAAGACAGAGGTAGTGTAACCTCTAACTCCTACATACCATTGGTGCATCGAGAGTCATAGTACTCCCATCATTTACTCATGCTTCATTGAATTTTTTCACTTTGACATTCAGAGCACTGGGCAGAAATCACATCACATCAACACCAGCCTGCAGCCTTCATGATGTTTTGTTTTAATTAAACAGTTGGATTCCCCATTCCGTACCAGTCCTAAGGCAGCTGCTAGGCATCGGCTGGGGCCAATCACCTGCTGAGGAGGCTGACAGGCACCATAGCTGGGTGATCCACAGGAAAGGTTCAGCTCGCAGGTCCAGAGTCTACAGGGCAGATTATTCTCTTTGTATGTGCTCTCGGTCCCCATCAACTGTGTATCTTTAACAACATAATCAAGCAACCATTAACAGATTCCCCTTTAAAAAAAAAGCTTCATAACATACTTAAATAATTACAGTGCAATCAAAGAAAAAATTGTTTTTCCATGTTTCTTGCAGCTCATCATAACACAAGACTCTTCTATTAACGCCAATAAATTTTGGGAGCAAGCATTTCTCTTTGTAAAACAGTCTAATAATTGGGGATTTGCATTGACCCATTTGATTTTAGAGATCTCCTTTCTCTTCAACATCTCCTTTATACTAGCAAGGTCAATCTTTAACCCTTACTCAGTGATACTCTTTGCTGAATAAACATCACAGAGAACAGTTATCCATGTAAGATTCAATGGGGAAACTTTTCTCAGGATGCCCCTTGTATAGGATTTCCTTCAGAATGTTAGGCAAGTACATTTGATAGTTAATTGCTTTCACTAGCACCAGTATTTCTGCATCTAGGGTACTTTAAGCACCTGTTTTATTTTCTTGGCTTCCCAGACCAAAGGACGTTTTGTGTTTTCACCCACTTAGAATATGATAAATCCAGCTGAAATCAAATACCCATCCAGAAGATTGGCATGGGAATCTTCATTAAAAAATCACCCAAGGCTGGAAACTTGAGTATACATTTCTCCAAATTTAAATTCTTCAATGTTTTATTTGCCCTCAGAACCTCCTCAACTGCAGCATATTTCATCATTGTACAAAGTTCCAATATGCCATATGTGGTATTGGGTCTTGCCTGAGTGCATAGGCAATTTAACTGTCCAAACAAACTCCTTAACTGCTCTGTTTCTTCTTTGGATGCAAATCATCTCTCTGCGAGGACCTGGACCTGGCCCAATTTATCTAGATACAATTAACACTTTCTAGTTATGATTGTGGATTTAAGGTTACCCCTGGCTTATTCTGCTTACTGTATATATATTGAAAGCCCCCCGCCCCCAACCCCGACACAAAGCCTAACTTCCAATCTAAATTCTCCTTTTATCTTACCTACAAGAAATTACTCAAATTCTGCAGAGCCACCCCATAGGGAACCTTCCCTGTGGATGTACCTACAGCACATGAACAGCAGCAGTTCAAGAAGGGAGCTTACCACTGCCTTCTCAAGGGCAATAAATGCTGGCTTACCTAATGACACCCATGTCCTGTGAAAGAATAAACAAAATTTAAAAATCACCAAGTGCAGCATAAAGATGCCTGTGAGTTTCTCTTTGTGATACCGGATTAACATTGCTGGGAGTACTTTCAGCTGCATACAACTTACTTTCAGCAAGATATACTTAACCAAGAAATACCATAAAATTGATGTATCATTCAGCCCTTAAACACATTTGTTTAATTTCCATAGCTTCCCCTCTACATCACTTACTTCTTTAAGTGGTTTCAGAAACACCTGAAAATTTTCACCCAGCAAAAAAAAAAAAGTGTTTTTATATCAATTGACCTACATTCCCACAAATGTGCCTGAGAGAGCTAAGAAAATCTTCAAGGTCACTTTTCCTGCAGTGAGGGAGTCCACTCTAACATCTTGATGATCAAGACTGTCTTCAAAACCCTGAATCACTAGTCTCGCTTTAGTCTTACATGTCTCATCTGGGAGTGAGTAGCTTTTCCCCATATATATCCACCTGTGAGATAAGGCTTGCCTTCCCCTACTGGCACTTCAGAGTAGACACCAAATTCTTTCTAATTATCACACTCCTTTTGACTTGCCTCGCTTGTCAAAATCTTCTAATTTGTTTGTAGCCACTAAAACTTCCCAATCAAAAGGGCCCCTACTTTTAGTGGTGTTCCCAAATTTTTCTATAGGCGTTGTTCTAGTCAAACTATGGACTTTACTTATCGTCCCATCTCATTCTGAATTACTACTACTTGACCCCTCACTCCCACAGTCAGGGATTCTGTTGCCAGTATGATCGTTTCCTAGAACCAGAGCAACTTCCAGATCTGCTTTGGGAACTAGCTTTCTGCCATTTCACCTCATTTTGCCAGTTCATCAATCTTTCTGCTTATCCATCATACAGAACAGTTAGCTAATGTTTGAATTTTCCAGTGGCTTTCCCTGCTCTCCCTACAATGATCACATCCTTCCATTCACTGGACTCTTCTGGCATGTACATTACCCTAGTAACTGACTCAGCAATTATCCTCTAGTAAATGAAGCCCTATCTGGTGCATCTGTATCACTGTTCATCATCATCCATTCCCTCACCTATTATATTCTGTTCCTCAAAACTGTCAAACATGAGTATGTGAGGTACAGGATGCTTCATCACATTCTACTAATTGCTTAGATTCTGTAAGTTTATAATCAATCCTGATTAACCTAGATGAATGGGCCCTAATAGTTGGTCTACCATGTTGGAGAATTACTGTCATTCCATCACACCTCATCACTTTACCCAGACCTATCCATTCATTCTGACTTTCACTTTTATAGGATTAAAGTTTATTTCTGATGGCCTAATGCGATGCTGGAAGATTTGTCGAATTTGAGCCTTCTGCCTTAATGAATGCTCTTCTCCCTGCTTGTCGGGCATTCAAGTGCACAGAAAAGGTGGATCTAATTGTAGTCCCTTCCAAGACCAGGGGGATGATCACACATCACAAAAGGCATTTTTGGATTTCTCCCATAGATCAACTGATACAGGCTATAGCCCCCAACCATTTGAAGCAAATCCAAATTCATGGATTGCCTGTGCCATGCCAGATGTTAGCTGATCAACCAAGTTGTAAGCTAAGATGTTATGGAACATTTCAATCACTGCATGGTTTCTTTCGCAAAGACCATTACTGAAGGAATTTTCAACTACAGTATTTATCACCACAATGCTCATATTTCCACACGTTTCTCTAAATTTCTCATTGGCAAACCCCCTTCCATTGTCCATTGTCTGCCAACAGCCAGAGAATAAAAAAGAAACTAGGCGCTCATTTTAATCCCACTTTCCAGCACCTGGTCCATAGCCTTGCAAGTTACAGCACCTCAAGTGCAGATCCAGATACCTTTTGAATGAGTTGAGCATTTCAGCCTCAAACACCAATTTAGGCAGTGAATTCCAGACACCCGCCACCCTCTGGTGAAAAAGATTTTCCTCATGTCCCCTCTAATCCTTCTACCAATCTCCTTAAATCTATGCCCCCTGATAATTGACCCTTTAGCCAGGGAAAAATGGGTCTTTCCTATCTACCCTATCTAGGCCCCTCATAATTTTGTACACCTCAATTAGGTCACCCCTCAACCTCTTCTGTTCTAAGAAAACAGCCCTAGCCCATTCAATCTTGCTCCATAGCTGCAATTTTCCAGCCCTTGCAACATTCTTGTAAATCTCCTCTGTACTCTATCCAGAGCAATTATGTCCTTCTTGTAATGTGGTGACCAAAACTGTACACAAAATGCCAGCTGTGGCCCAACCAGCATTTTATACAGTTCCATCATTACATCCGTGCTTTTGTATTCAATACCTCGTTTAATAAAGGAAAGCATTCCACATGCTTTCTTGATCACCTTATCCAGCTGCCCTGCCACCTTCAGGGAACCGTGGACATGGACTCCAAGGTCTCCCACCTCCTCAAGCCCTCTCAATATCCTTTCGTTTATTGAGTATTCCCTTGTTCGTTTTCTCTCCCAAATTACCTCACACTTTTATGGATTGACTTCCATTTGCCACTTTTCCACCCACTGAACCAAACCATTGATATCATTCTGGAGACAACAGCTGTCCTCTTCACTATTAACTACACGGCCAATTTTTGTATCATCTGCAAATTTGCCAATCATGCCTCCCACATTTAAGTCCAAATCATTAATATATACAACAAGCAGCAAAGAACCCAACAATGGACCCTGTGGAACACCACTGGAAACCACTTTCCATTCACAAAAACATCCATCGACCATTACCCTTTGTTTCCTGTCACTGAGCCAATTTTGGATCCAACTCGCCACCTTCCCCAGTATCCCATGGGATCTCACTTTTCTGATCAGTCTGCCTTACTAAAATCCATATAGACAAAATCCTCTGCACTACCCTCTTCAATCCTCCTTGTTACTTGCTCAAAACAATTCTATTAAGTTAGTAAGACACAATCGTCCCCTAACAAGCCCATGCTGACTATCCTTGATCAATCGGTGCCTAAGTGACAGTTTATCCTTTTTCTCAAATTGATTCCAATAATTTGCCCATGACTGAAGTCAGACTGACTGACCTATAATTTGCTGGCCTATCCCTCGCACTCTTTTTCAATATTGATGCAGCTCCAATCCTCTGGTACCTCATCTGTATCTAGTGAGGATTGGAAAATGATCCTTCCTCCCTGGCTTCCTTTAACAACCTGGAATAGAATCCATCTGGCCATGGTGATTTATCCACCTTCAATGATGCAGGTGCCTCCAGTACTTCCTCTCTCATTATGCTTACTGTATCTAATATCTCACGCTCCTCCTTCTTAACTAGAATATCTGCATCATCCCCCTCCCTAGTGAAGATAGAGACAAAATACTCATTCAGAATCCTGCCCACAGCTTCAGCATCAACACACAAATTGCCATGTACACCTCTGACAGGCTTTATCCTTTCCGTAGTTATTCTCTTGCTCTTGATGAACTGGTCAAACATCTTTGGGTTTTCTTTGATTTTACCTGCCAATATTTTTTGTATCCTCTCTTTGTTTTCCCAGTTTCCATTTTTATTTTACCCCTGTACTTTCTGTACTCTTCTAGACTTTCCACAGTATTCAGCTTTCTGTGGCAGTATTAAGCTTTATTTTTCTGCTTTATCTTACCCTGTATGCTTCTGGATAACTGGGGGCTCTAGATTTGGCAGTACTACCCTTTTTCTCTGTGGGAACATGTCTACATTGTGCCTGTAGAATCTTGCTTTTGAATGCCTACCACTGATTTGACACTGTTTTCCCTCCTAGCAGCTGTATCCAGTCCACATTCACCAGTTCACCTCTCAGCTTTGTAAAATTTGTCTTCCCCCAATTTAGAACTTTTACTCCTGTTCTATCTTCATCCATTTCCATAATTATGCTAAATTTAACTGTATTATGGTCACTATCTTCATAAATGGTTCCCCACTGCTATTTCATCCACTTGCCCAGCTTTATTTTCTAACCTCATTTATTTCACCTCATTTCTATATTCCCTCAGTTCTGATGAAGAGTCATACAAACTCGAAATGTTAACTGTATTCCTCTCCACAGATGCTGTCAGACCTGCTGAGCTTTCCCAGCTATTTTTATTTTTGTTTCATTTCCTAAGGCTAAATCTAGAATTGCATCCCCTCTCATTGGGCTTGTTATATGCTGGCTGAAAAAGTTCTGTTGAATGCGGTTTAAGAATTTTGTGCCCTCTGCACCCTTCACAATGTTCATATCCCAATTGATATTAGAGTGGTTGAAGTCTCCAACTATTTATTGGCTTACTGTTTTGCACTCAGAAATTTACCTACATATTTGATCTCCTAACTCCCTTCCACTATTTGAGAATCTATAGTGCATTCCTAGCAGTGTGACTGCCTCTTTATTTCTGAGCTCAACCTATATCCTCACAATTGTAATTGTTCCTTTAGCCAATAGTGCTACACCCCACCTTGTTTTAATCCCTCTCTCTATCCTGCCTGAAAACTTTACATCCAGGGATGTTGAGCTGCCATTTTTGCCCCTCTTTAAGCCAAGTTTCCATTTTAGCGATGATATCATGCTTCAATGTATCTACCTGTGCCCTCAGCTCAGTTTTATTTGCTATGTTTCTTACATTCACATATATTTATTTTAACACTGCCCAATTCCTGTGCTGTACACTTATTAACCTGAGTTTCTTCTGTCTTTCAGAGTGACTCACTAATTTTCCATCTCCTGTTCCCTGCTCTGAATTTGCCCTCAGGTTCCCATCCCCCTGCTAACCTAGTTTAAACCCTACCCCCAACAGCATTAGCAAATCTCCCTGCGAGGATATTCATCCCAGTCCTGTTCAGGGGTAGATGGTCCAACTTGTGCAGGTCCCACTTTCCCCAGAACCAGTTCCAATGCCTCAGAAATCTGATGCCCTCCCTCCTACATCAGTTTTCCAGCCACGTGTTTAGTCACTCAATTCTCCTATTTCTATGCTCACTTGCACTTGGGACTGGGAGTAATCCTGAGATTATTACTTTATAGATCCTGCTTTTCAATCTCCTCCCTAGCTCTCCAAAATCTGCTTTCAGGGCCTCATTCGCTTTTCTACCCAAGTGATTGGTACTGATGTGGACCACAACCTCTGGTTGATCACCCTGCCCGAGAAGAATGTCCTGTAACCGCTCTGTGACATCCTTGACCCTAACACCAGGGAGGCAACATACCATCCTGGAGTCAGAAATGCCTGTCTGTGCCCCTAACTAATGAAGCCCCTATCACTACTGATCTTCCCCTCGTCTTCCTCCCCTCCTGCACAGTAGTGCCGCCTGTGGTGCTACAAACCTGGCTCTGACTGAACACCTCCGAGGAATCGATGCCCTCACCAGTATCCAAAATGGAAAACTGATTGGTGAGTGAGACCCTAGGGGACTCTTGCACTATCTGTCTAGCTAGTTCTGTTTGACTGTCTGGCAGTCACCCATTCCTTTTCTGCCTCGAGGCTCCTAAGCTGCGGTGTGACTACCTCTCTGAACGTGCTATCCATGCAGCTCTCAGTCTCACGCATGTGCCACAGTGACTCCAGCTGCCGCTCAAGCTCCGAAACCTGGAGTTCAAGGTTCTGATGACACTTCCTGCACATGTGGTCATCTAGGACAACAGTTGCATCTAGGACTTCCCACAAATTCCAGGACATAGATTCCACACAAACAAGCTGGCCTGTCATGGTTTCAATTTACTTCCCTTGTGTTAACTTTATTTTACTTATACTACTTTATTTTACATGGCCTTGACTTAACTTTTCTTCCCTATTGCTTGTGTTTCTTACTGAAATCTAAGTGGTTCCTTCTTTCAAAAAGAATGCATTTTTCTAATTTTTAGCTACTTGGAGACCTTCCCTAACAGCAGCTTCTTACCAACCAATGAACTTATTTTTCTCCTGTGATGTCACTCTTGGATGTTTTCAAAACTCAGCCCTCTTGTGCAGCTTTTCAACTCCTGGTCTCCTGCAGGCTGAGAAAGAAAAAGAAAAGAGCACCTCCCTCTCCTCTCACCGAACTCTCCTCCTCACTGAACTTGCAGTAATTCCATTCTGTATCAGTTAGAAATTGTCAGTTAGGAATTTAGCGGTGCCCCATGTCTGGTCCCTATCCATTTTTCCATAATTTTATCCACACTCTTTTGTCTTTATTATTTATTACTGTAGAGAGAGTAAATCTTATTGCCAAGTCCATGAAATAGAAATATTTTAATTTTACATCTGTCCACCCTCCCACATCTTTAAATCCACAGCTACCACTGCAGTAAAATTCTTGTGCTATTGGGAGATTTGCAGTAGCCTGTGATGGTGTCCTTTGGTACTTTTTGCATCTAATAACTTTTTCACTAATCTCTTCAATAAGCTTTGTGTACTCATCATTAACTACCCCTGCATCCTAGAGTAGGGATTTTTAATCTGTGACAAGAGGGATGAGCAAATTATCGATGTAACTTTAAAGCAATTTGCTTTTTCCCACCCCTACAAATTCCTATCATCTGATGCCATAAACACTCCTAGAACATTCTGACTAGAGATATTAAGTTTTGTTAAAAGGATGCAATAATGTCCTGATTGTAAAGTCAGTAGATTTGCAATTCACCCAGAGACAAATTGCTTTATCATGTTCCATGCCCAATTTCATTTCTGCCTTTTTCCTGAACAGCTTGCTCAGCAGCCAGGTTTTCTCACTGAATTCTACATCTGGACGAATTGGCTGGGATAAGCCACTTTTTGTATATGGAATCACCACTCTTTTCAGTGACTTTACCACATCGTCATCCCCGAACTTGCAGCAAGTAGAACTTTCATATTCCTTGACCTTACTTCGATCCTTACTACTGAGTGAATTCAGATATCATTTCAGCCAATCCATTCCACATACTGTAGATGTACAACCACAGTCCAATTAAATTAATTTGTGACTAGTACAGTCATTACCAGACTAAAGCTTCTAGTGACTAGTGCAATTCCCTCAGACTTGATCAAAATCACCACCTCCACCTTCTGAAACTTCCATGTTGTGTGTCATGCATAAAAAATGTGGAAATTGTCCTAACCTATAACATTTCCAAATCACATCTGGTTAATAATTCACCCGGCATTCCTGGGGTTCATTCACCTATTATTACTCCATTCCTGGCATCTGCCAGATCAGTCAAATAGGTCTCCATCCTTATTTCTGGTGTGATATAATTATATACATACCAATGCAGACAATGACATGTTCCTTTTAAGAAGCTGCATAGTGATATCACCATGTGCAAGACTGGAGGATAAAAGGCACAGCCTCTTGTTAGATGTTCGCTATTGCCTGTGATCTCTACTGCAGATGTTCACTACTGTCTGTGACTCTGTATCAGTGAGACTTTATGTATACCTTATGAGTCAGGCAGATAGTCAAGTAATCAGCCTATGTAACTATTAGGACCCAGGCTAGATCAAGGTGTGTGCAGACCTGTATATAGTTGTTGCTAGTGATAAACTTCATGTAATTGTGTCTGACCAGAACCCTCAGTCTCAATATCTTGCTTAGCATAGAAACAGGTCCCTTGATGTATGCATCGAGACCCTCAACATAGATGGTAGTAAGAGACCATGGCAATTTCTTTTGTCCATAATTACTCTGTTGTACTGATGTCTACACCCCATATCTGAATGGTCTCAATGCCGCAAGCATTGAACCCTCCATCTCCTGTGACACCACCAAATGCCCCATTTGTGCCATGAGGATTGCTGGTGGAAATGACTGCTTTCCCAGCAATTTTTTTAAAGCAGTCATCTGATCCAAAAGCGTTTCTTTGAGAATTTAATCCCAGTTAAGAGCAGGGGCTTCTCCATGTGCAACACTTAACACAATCCAACAGTTTGAAAGTAAGCACTGAGCAGTAAAGTTCCAAATTGAATTTCTGCAATCTTTTATACAGTCTATTAAAGTAGATGATAAGCTTTTCAATGGAATAACCATCCATTTTCTTAAATCTATTGAAATCTGAACATGTCTTATAGATCACCTTTCTTACAAATTTTATCCATGAAAAATATTAGAATATCCAAATATACATCAGTGTCCACATGACAGGCATCACAAAATCTTTGCTATTCACAGAATCACAGTGTAGAAGAGGCCCTTCGGCCCATCGAGCCTGCACCAACACGTGAGAAACACCTGACCTACCTACCTAATCCCATTTACCAGCACTTGGCCCATAGCCTTGAATGTTATGGGCAATTTATTTTGCTTTTGTCAGGAAGTGACAATGTCAACACTATGCCTTGTTTTCTCTTCACTAAAGACCTGACCACATATCCACTCAATTTTCCTGCTGGTCATAAGGTTCAGATTCAGAGAACATTGGTGGGTAATCACACCCTGACACTATACCTGCCTGCAACCATTTTATTTTCACAAAAGTAACTCATTACAATCTTCTGTCCAAAAAAAAATCTTATTTTCCAATCTTCACCTTTAAGCAACCATTCTCTGCTACCATATTAAATAGATTCAAGCCAGATTTACAAAGCCATACACAGATCCTTTCCTTGTGGTAGGTTTTTTTACAGGATGCAATATTATAGATCTCTGTTCCTAACTACAAACGTAGTGTGCCAGCTGACTCCTTTATACTCTTTCAAGTACAACAGTGAAACAAATAAACTAGTTAACTAATTAACAGCCCCTTAAAGGGGCATTGAAACAAAAATCAAAACATTTAATAGAAACTTAGCAAATTAAATTAAAATAATGGTCTGAGGGCTGATGATGCACTCCAGACCCTGTGATGCTCGCCAGTTGTGGAAGGCCTCAGTTGTACCAACTGACACCATATGCTCCCTCTCCAAGGACTCCGGGTGCAGACGAAACCATAAAGAGAGGCAGACAATCAGGTTGAACAACCCCCTCAACTTTCCACTGCCTGGATCTGTTTATGGCCACCTTGATCAGGCCCAGGAGCAGACTAATGAGGAGGCCTTCCAATCTGCCAGTCCCTCTCTGCATCAGATGGCCAAAGATCAGGAGCGCAGGGCTGAAGTGCAAATAAAATTTGAGGCTCAGCACTCTCAAGTGATCAAAAAGGGGCTGCATGACCTTGCACAACCTATGTGCACATGAACGCGGACTCCTCAAGACCTCAGAAATTATAGGCAGCCTGGGAGTCCATGAACCATCTTAAGCCAGCCACTTGAGCCAGCTCGAAACCATGGATGCAGTCGGGGCCCAGCACCACATTTTTAAGGCTCTGGATGACTTTGACCGTGCGCTGGACATTGACAGACACATGACATACACATTCTTCTGGCATTATCCACCTCACTCCTCTGCCATCCAGCACATCCTCAACCCTGGTCACCCTAGCAGCCCAAGCCTTCTTTTCAGTCAGCTACATGCACCCATATTGGTGGAGGTGTGGATTCCTGAACAGCGGCTAGTGGATGATAACTGCTGCTCCTACAGGAGAGAGCTCCAGCATCAAGCAACCATGTTCCAGACTTTGATCAGTTCCTGATGAAAGACAGACAACTACTGTAAGGAGGCATGGAGACCCCCCAAGTCTGTAAACAAGAGTTGCAGGTCATAATTGAGGCCGTGCATCTGGCAGCTGACTCCCTTTGTACTATTTTGAGACATACCATTAAAAACAAATAAACTGATTAACAAGTTAACAGTCCTTTAAAGGGACACAGTAACAAAAACTAAAACTTCAACAGAAACCTACTTAAATTTAATTAAATTAATATTTTGGGGGCTGATGATGCATTCCAACCACTGTAGCGCCCATCAGTCGTGGAGAGCCATAAGATTGTCGGCGGACACCGTGTGCTTCCTCTCCGAAGATACCCAAGCACAGACGTAACTATGTAAGAAAGGCAGTTGGGGTGAACAATCCCCTCAACTGCTTGTTGCCTGAACCTATTTATGGCAACTTTGGCCAGGCCCAGGAGCAGGATAAATGAGGAGGTCTTCCAGTCTGCCTGCCCCTCCTCGCACTAGGTGGCCAAAGTGCTCTCCATACTCCTGGCATGGTTGCTGGCATAGGGTATGTGAGACCTATCTCCTCTAAATAGTCCTACTCTGGTGTTTGCTTTAAACCAGTTTATTAACACTATATTTAAGATAGGTTACAGACTCGGTATGTCTCTTCCGAGTACAGAATGTTCCATCCTCTCCCTTGAGAGAGAAAGTCTAGATCATGGCTGCTGATGTCACTGATACATCATAGCCTATATCACTCATTAACATATCTATTTTATTAACCCATTACACTACACCTGCCCGCAAGTATTCTATCAACTCCTTAACAATATTATGGAACTATGTTTTTAACTATTTACATTGTATTTCTGGAACTTCCTTGTACTGCTACAGATTCCACACCACTCCTACTCCTACTCCTACTCTTCCCCCTCACCATCCCCCACCCTGGCCAGGTCACTTTTATGAGGGATTCAGCTTCCCACAGTGTCCTCAACTCTCAGCTCTTTGGGTAGACATCTTGGAGACATGTAGATGTTCCTCTTTTCCTTGGACATCATCATGAGTAAAATGGGACAGCATCTTTCCACTATTTCTGGTAATTGGAGTGTAGACTTATGGACTACTGAACTGTAAGGACCATAGATCCTTTTTAAAGAAAGACCGATCCCAGAGAAAAGATTATAGGACATCCATATGTGGGCTCTCTTGAACTGGAAGAGAAGAATTTAGGACTTTTTGAGGAATGTTCTGCTCCCTCAATACCTGAGAAGATGAAGGATCTTCAACTCTAATGAAGACTCTCAGAACTGTATCATTCACTTCTGCCTTGAAGATGAGAAAAGTATTGAAGATCTGAAATTCTATTGAATCTGGATGATGAGAAGAAAAACAACAACATTCCCGTAGACATGCCAGGAAATGAAGAAAAGATGAGCTCTCAATGACATTTCAGAAAAGATGTTTCCTTTCTGGATGCAGTGGTAACATTGCTACACTTTTTCTGTGGGCAATAGGAAGAATTTTTGAGGATAAAAAGACTAGACAACACAAGTCTTTACATTGGGATAAATCTCCAAGAGGAAATGAAGATGAATTTTGTGTAGAGTGTCCTGTAGGTGAATATTCTGTGGATGAATATTCTGTACAGGATTCTGGAACTTCAGAAGCTCTGAAGATTCCTTCTTGGCTTCTGTGCTGAAGGACATCTCTAGAGGGAAGAAGACTTTCAGCTGGGGCTGAAGTATGGGCATCAAGTGACTTTCACCCATGGAAATAGGTGCTACCAACTGTTTGGCAGTGTGATCCTCCATGGGCTGAAGCATGGTGATCTCCCTGAAGAGTCTTCATGGTGAACCAACGATACACAATGCATTGTTTTGGTGGGTTCAATAGGATAAAGATCAGAATGCTGCTCTGCCACAAGAAACGCAGCTGACGCCTTAAAAAAGACGACAGAGACTTCATCTGACTTAGCAGTAGGTTGTAATGGTGAACCAACCTCTAGGACCTCATCCCCTAACAGATTACTCGGTACTACAATGGCCTCTTCAGCATCATTTTCTTCAAGAAGGAGCCAACTCAGGTCCAAAAGGCCTTCATGCAAATGGCCACTATCTGCCGTAGTGCCTTCTGTAATCGCCACCTCTGGGCTAGCTTCATAAAGAACTGAGAGATCTATAACCTCAATATCCACTCGGGGTCTAGTAGATGGTGTCTCTGTGATGGGAAGGATCTCACTGCTTACTGACTAAACCTCTTCAGCTGCTGTTGGCTGAAAATCCACTGGTTCAATGTAAAGCTTCGAAGATTGTTCCATGAAATGTATCGAGTTGTTTAAATGCTGATCATCATCTGGTTTTTCCAGAATTCCCAGTAGTATGCCAACATCTCCATTAAAAAAGGAAGTGCATTGATTGTGAACAACGTAGCGAGAATCATGATTTGTTGCCCCTCGTAACTAAATGAAGCAATGAGCCTGTCTTTGGAAGGTTTGAGCCAACTGGACCTTGCAATTCGATATCTGATGGATGAAGGGGTATTGACTGAAGCCAGTTGAGGTTATCAGCTAGTATGTTAATGCCAGCTCCAGTATTAATTTTAAAGTTATCATTGAAGCCTTTAACTTGCACTGTAACTGACCAATATTCTTGATTGAGACCATTTACTTCCCTTACAAAATCTAATTTCACCTTTGTCCTGATTTCCAGTTTCTTGCTTGGAGTGTGACTCACAAATATTCTTTTGTGTTCTTCCTTGATTAAAGTTGTTGGACTTGCAGAAACTTTTGAAATGTCTAGTCTTCCCACACGGGAAGTACTTTGCGCCTCCTGCTGGGCAGTTTTTGCATCTGTGTTGTTTCACTGCACCACAACATAAGCAACTCAAAATGGCTGCTGTGGCATTTCCCCTCCTTTCACCCATTTTGGTAGGCTTTTGAGCATGCGGGGCCGCTGCCGTGGGCTTACCCAGTCAATGGAGTCATCTATCATCCCTGAGCCATGATGAATTATAGCCTGGTTTATCTCTCTCAGCCTGCGTCACATATTGAACCATTTGATCTAAAGTGAGGTCATCCTTAGTCTGTAGAAAGTCGGAAAGCTTTTCATCATGGACGCCAATGACTATACCATCACAGATGAGCTCGTTTTTCAGCGTCTATACCCATAAGAACTAGCAAGTCAACATAGATCGGTGAGAAATAATTCGACTGATTCCCCTGGTCTTTGGGACCTTTGGTTAAAGCACGCTCATTCTATCACAATGTTCACTTTGGGTTAAAATACATGTCAAAGGCTTTGAGAATGGTGTCAAAGTCTGCAGAGGACTCTTCCAACCCCTGCCTCAGGAGAATGTCATCAGCTACTGGTCCCACAGCATAAAGAAATGAACTGACCTGCTTTTTCACTTTAGCATGAAGGCCCGATGCTGCTCAATATTGGAGGAAGTGCTTCTTACATAATTTCCAATTTTGAGCTTCCTGTGGTCCCACAAGAAATTCAAACAGGCTTGGAAGGGGCAGTGACTGCTCACTGAGTACGGACATTGTTACCTCGCTTCAATTGGCTTCCCCTTCGGTAGGTTTGTAAATTTGTGCTGCAACCAAGGTTTCCTTCACTTTCTTGCGGCGGTTCCATTGCTGGCACCAATTTATGGCTAGACTGGTGTCACCACTGCTGCTACCGTGCTTTGTGCACTCTTGGCATGGTTGCTGGCTTCTGGTATGCATGGCATTTCTTTGCTCGACAGAGCGTAGTCTTACTCTGGCGTTTGCTTTAAACTGATTTATTAATACTATATATAAGATAGGTTACAGAGTAGATATATCTCTCCTGAGCACAGAATGTTCCATCCTCTCTCTTGAGAGTCTAGCTCATGACTGATGTTACTGATACATCACAGTCTACATCACCCATTAACATACCTATTCTATTAACCTATTACACTACACAAAGATAAAAAATGTGGGGTTGAAGTGCAAACAGCTTGAGGAGCAGTCCCCTCAAATAATCAAAAAGGGGCAGCAACCTCACACAAACTCCATACATGTGGAACACAGATTCCTCAAGACTGCCAAAAAGACAGGCGGCCTGGGAGTCCATGAACCACATTAATTGTTTGCTGCACAGGACTGCTGCATGTAATAGCCTCCACATCAAATCCCTAACGGTAAAGGAGTAGGCGCAGCCGATGTAGGTAGAACACAGCGAGGGTGTATCAAGGTGGAGGCACCCTATGAAGTCTTCAAAAAGTTGGAAAAAGAGAAGTGGCCACAGCTGCCAAGTCATCATTCTGGAGGGGGGCTCCCTCCACTGGATGGTATACGCTCACAGCTTTGCTCTGAGGCTTGCTCTTGGGAGAGGTGGTGGAATTAAAGGAAGCCTCACTGGACCCTTGGCCTGATCCAGCAGTGTCACCAATTTGCCCCTACTTTCTGTTAATTAGCTACCTGGGCCACTGGGCAGGAGCCGGTGCCAGTAAGATCCCACCACTGGAAAGATCATCCGGAGGCAGGAGTATGTCGGCTAATCTACCTGAAGCGAAAATTTCCAATTTTCCACAATCCCCCCTCCTCCAAAGCCACATCTGTTGTAGCTGACAAGATTCCACTCTGCACCAGCCACTTTCATGCATGGCTGTTGGGTTTGAGAGGCCAGACCCTTTCTCCGGTTATGAACATATGAAGAAGGAGCAGGAGTAGGCCACTAGGCCCCTTGAGTCTGCCCCTCCATTCAATGAGGTCATGGCTGATCCAAATGTAACCTCAACCCTAGCCTACCCCCAGTAACGTTTCACCCCCTTGTTAATCAGTAATCTATCTAGCTCTGCCTTAAAAATATTCAAAGACCCTGCTTCCACTGCCTTTTGAGGAAGAGAGTTTCAAAGATTCACAGTCCTATGAGAGAAAAAAAAACCTTCTCATCTCTTTCTTAAATGAGTGATGCTTTATTTTTAAACAGTGACCCTTAGTTCTAGATTCTCCCACAAGAGGAAACATCTTCTCCACATCCATCCTGTCAAGACATCTCAGGATCTTATATGTTTTAATCATGTTGCCTCTTACTCTTCCAAACTCCAGCAGGTACAAGTCTAGTCTGCTCAACCTTTCTTCACAAGAGAATCCACGAATTCCAGGTATTAGTCTGGTAAGCCTTCTCTGAACTGCTTCCAATGCATTTACATCCTTCTTTAAATAATGTGACCAATACTGTACACGGTACTCCAGATGTGGTCTCACCAATTCCCTGTACAACTGAAGCATAACCTCCCTACCTTTGTATTCAATTACCCTTGCAATAAATGATAACATTCCATTAGCCTTCCTAATTACTTGCAGTACTTGCATACTAGCCTTTTGTGATTCATGCACTAAGACACCCAGATCCCTCTTCACCTCAGAGCTCTGCAATCTCTCACTACTTAGATAATATGCTTCCCTTTTGTTCTTCCTGCCAAAATTGACAATTTCACATTTTCCCACCTTAAACTCCATCTGCCAGATCTTTGCTCACTCACTTAGCCTACCTATATCTGTTTATAGCCTCCTTATGTCCTCTTCACAACTTACTTTCCTCCTTATCTTTGTGTCATCAGCAAATTTGGCAACCATCCCTTCAATCCCTTCATCCAAGTCATTTATATAAATTGTAAACAGGTGAGGTCCCAGCACTGATCCCTGTGGCACACCACTCATTACATCTTGCCAACCTGAAAAAGACCCATTTATGCCATTCTCTGCTTCCTGTTAGCCAGCCAATCTTCTATCAATGCCAACATGTTACCCCCCATACCATGAGCTTTTATTTTCCACAATAACCTTTGATGTGGCACTTTATCAATTGCCTTCTGGAAATCTAAGTACAGTACATCTACCGATTCCCCTTTATCCACAACAGATGTTACTTCCTCAAAGAACTTCAATAAGTTGGTTAAACATGATTTCTCTTTCACAAAACCATGTTGACTCTGCTTGATGACCTTGAGCTTATCCAAGTGCCCTGCTACAATTTCTTAATAACAGTTTCTAACATTTTCCCTATAACTAATGTTAAGCTAAATGGCCTGTAGTTTCCTGCTTTCTGTCTCCATCCCTTTTTGAATAATGGAGTTACATTTGCTATCTTCCAATCTAATGGGACCTTCCCCAAGTCTAGGGAGTTTTGGAAAATTAAAACCAATGCGTCAACTATCTCACTAACCATTTCTTTTAAGGCCCTAGGATGAAGTCCATCAGGACCCAGACCCTTGTCTCTAAATAGAGATCGTCCTATTGAAAGCTGCCAGTATCCATTACGTCTGCATTCTCTGATTGGTCAGGAAATCCAGAAACAGGATGCTAATGCCACGGCTGAGTTAAAGAGCCATGCCAAAACCTGTTGATGTTAGCAATGTGTGTCCAATCCACTACCAGCTGTCCCGCTATGAGCTGGTAATCTTTGTTAAACTTCTGCCCCTGAAGTGGCTCTCACCTCAGGGCAGAGGGAATGGCTTCCAGAAGTCTGGCGCTTTCATTAATGAGGACTGTTGGGCTCATACCTGAAGCTCCCTCAGTCGAAGGCCTTAAGGTATCAGACTCTGTCATTTTCTGTAGAGGTAGTAACATCTTCACCCATTTCTTGGCAACACATTGGTGCTGAATTCAGGCTCAGATGTGCGAATGCTTGATTTAGGTCATCACAGATTTAATGGTACCAAGGAAGTTTTGTAAGCTCTATGAAAGTATTCTATTCAAAGTGATGAATTAGTAGCTGCCACTCCAAAGGTCATTGTCCTTGGAAGCTCTTTCTGGTATGTTGATGCTGCTGTTGTTCCCAGGTCGGCACAGCAGTTCATGTGGCTGGTGGGCTTCGCCCACTTATCCATATTTCAACCATACCCATGGAAACCATCTCCATGCCCACAAATGAAACTGTTGCCTCTGATCACTGTTCTTTTGATGACTGGGCTCTGTGATTTTACTTCAGAGATACTTGAGTCATTTCTCCCTGCTCCATGTAGCTCATGTTCTCTCCCTCTGTTCCATTCCTTCAATCTCATTAGTGCTGTTACAATGTTCCTGATTGTATAGCTAATTCCTTGCAATGATGGTGTGCAAGTGAAGTGTCAGGGTGCAGTTAATGAAGAAGTGATAACAGCTGTGGGGCTGGGCAGTTATCTTCATGCAAGATACAAAAGGCAGAACATCCTGTTTAGCTGTAAGCACAGTGAGATTTTCATTAAAAGAAAGAGTAGGTGATTGTAAGGGCATTGCAATACTTTGAAAAAGTATAGGGAGTTGAAACTATGTGCAGAGTTTAATTTCCAATAACCCCCACCCACCCACTACCTGGAATGGGAAGGGAATGGGGTTTGGAACGGCCTGCCACGTTCCCACCTCCAACCTGCTCCCCACCACCGCCAGTTAAGTCAGTGGCCGGGAAAGTCGATGTTGACCTTCCCACCTGGAGGCCCATGAAGGGTCTCACCTTACCACCATTGGCATTCACCAGCAGCAGGTGGGCTCTTTGCCACATGGGGAGACCACCACTTGTAACTTGATAGCCCCCCTGTGAGTTCAAGAGGGGGGGCCCTCCTGATTGGGCACTCTGTATCCCAGTGAGTGCCCCCTGGTGGAAAGGCCGCCCTCACTAAAAGATCACTCCCCGCCCCCAGCAACACGTCCCACCTCACTCACATGTTTTCATGGGCCTCCACCCTGTCTGCTGCTCCAGGGCCTGTTGCAGTCCTTGCAGTGGCTATTTCCCCCAGTGGCAGTGCTGGGAATGAAGAGCTGCCAGCCTTCCGATTGGTTGGTAGCTTTTGGAGGCGGGTTTTTCATCTTTAAAGGCACCAGAACTTCCACGGCAGCCAGTTAACTGCCTGATTGACATTTAATCCCATCGGGCCACCAGAAAAGGCCATGGCGGGTTGCCATCAGCTTTCTGGCTGGTGGACAGGGCTGATTGTGTCATTTCAATGGCGAGAGCACAGGTTTGTGAGTGCCATGGAAACTTTCAACATGCCTGGAGAATGTGCCCTGACATTTAAAATGAAATGCCTTTGAAGATTAATCGAAGCTCTTGCGCCAGGCAAAGTGAGTTCAAAGAGCGGTTTTGCATCTTTCAAGAAGTTGCCTTTTTGTAGGTATTAGCTTCATATGCTGAGAGGGAAAGAACACGAGAGATAAGGAGGTGACTGTAGCAAATGAATGGTAGTAGAATGAGTGGTAGCAGAAGTTTATTACCATTCGAGTCCATGACTCATCTTGGCCACCTAATGAAGTCAATAACTTCTTCCTAGGCACTGTGGGCCTTTTTGAGATAGTGGAGGTTTCATTGTTTGTCTTTGAAACCTCCCTGTAGACTGCTTGTTCTACTCTCATAGGCAGCCTCCTGCCATTAGTACCCATTAGTGATCTCTTTCAGTTGTTGCACTTGCTATGGTGACAACCCCCCAGGCATATCAGAAACTGAAGGGGTAGGGGAGGTGGTCTTTCCAACAGTTGGCACACAGAAGCCTACTGCTCCTTCCGCTATCTTGCTGAAAGGTTGGTGTTGTGCTTTTAAAGTCTGAAGCAGAAGTGTACATCCCTTCTTCTGGTTTCAGTAATCGAATGACACATGTTTCCTGGCTACCACCTTCCAAACCGTCTTCCATTGGTGTTGAGGGTATGGGGTGTGTGTGTGTGGCGGATGGGGTGGACATGGAAACTGAGCTGAATTAACAATGGTTTCACACTTGCTGGCGATAGGATCATGCTGCTGCAAACCTGCCTTGGAAATAATGTCTAGCCCAGCATGTTAATCCATCAATGTATCAATGTGCTCTTACGGTCTCTGAAAGTAAAGCAATCATCTAATTTTCATGCTGTCATATCAGAACATGTACTACAATCTGCCTGCAATCTTATTATCTTGACATTGTGCAGCCATTCTTTCAAAGCATTCTAGTAATAGCTGATCTGTGCAATCTGCTTGACAGAGTTCTTCATTCAGCACAGTGATTCAATTTATATCTGCATTGATATATATGTCTTTTATTCTGAGCTAATTGTGCTTTGGATTCCACCTTTTATTCTACCCATGAACAGCTTGTCACACTGTATCATTAATGGACCTGACATGGTATTTCTCATGGCAAGTCAGAGAATATGTTCTTCTTTTTTATTGCTGGGGTGTTATACTATGAAATTATCATGAAATATAATTAATATCCCAAGATGTTGCTCAGAGAAAAATGTAGGAAAAATTCTTAACCCACTCATTTGTCAAATTCTTTCTGCACTCTTCACTCTTTATTTACCTATAGTTTTCTCTCTTATGCTCCTCAAACTTTATGCTTCTATATCTGGAGATTAGTCTCCTTATTACCGCCCTCTTTGTATACGTTTTCCTGGTCTCTTGTCTTATTTCATTGTATGCTTCTCAGACAGCTTCTCCCTTTCTGTAGCTCCTCATAACCTTCCTTCCTTCTTCATGCCTGAGACAAAGAGCACAAAGGTAAATTCAAAGAAAATGCCAATCAGCTTTTCTTACTTTCTGTACAGAAAACAATTGTTAAATAGACATGTGAATGGCTCCAGAGCTTTTGCTTCTTGCAACCTATCATGTATAGATCACTGTGTGAAGAAATACTTCCATAGCTCAGTCTTAGCCTTGTCTTTTACCACAATATTTTGTGTAAGATGGTAATAGGAGCTGAGAAGCAGTGAGGTCAAGGCTATGGCCCTGGAGGTCTTCTTTTATTTATTCGTTCCTGGGATGTGAACTTCACTGTCAAGGTCAACATTTATTGCCCATCCCTATTTGCCCTTGAGAAGGAGATGGTGAGCCAACTTCTTGAACTACCACAGTCCATGTGGTGTAGTGCATCTACAGTGCTGTTAGAAAGGGATTTCCAGAATTTTGACCCAGCGAAAGTGAAGGAACTGCGATATTTCCAAGGCAGGATGGTGTCTGACTTGGAGGGGAACTTGCAGGTGGCGGTGTTCCTATGTAACTGCTGCTCTTGTCCTTCAAAATGGTAGAGGTCAAGGGTTTGGAAGATACAGTCGAAGGAGTGTTGGTGAGTTGCCGCAGTGCATCTCGTAAATGGCACACACTACTGCCGCTGTGCATTGGTGGTGGAGGGAATGAATGTTTAAGGTGGTGGATGGGATGCCAAGCAAGCAGGATGCCCTGGATAGTGTTGAGCTTCTTGAGTGTTGTTGGAGCAGCACTCATCCAGGCAAGTGGGAAGTATTCCATCACATTTCTGACTTGTGCCTTGTAGATAGTGGACAAGCTTTGGGGAGTCAGGAGAATTCCCAGCCTCTGACCTGCTCTTAAAGTCACAGTATTTATATGGCTGGTCCAGTTCAGTTTCTGGTCAATGGTGACCCCTAGGATGGTGAGGGTGGGAGGATTCAGCAATGATTAGACTGATGAATGTTAAGGGGTGATGGTTAGATTTTCTCTTGTTGAAGATTGTCTTTGCCTGACATTTGTTTACGAATGTTACTTGCCACTTATCAGTCCAGGCCTGAATGGTGCTCAGGCCTTATTGCATGTGGACATGGACTGTAGCAATATCTGAGGAGCTGTGAATGTCGCTGAACATTGTGCAGTCATTACTGAATATTCTTATGTCTGAAACTTACGATGGAGGCGATATCATTGATGAAGAAGCTAAAGACAGCTAGGTCTACGACACTACACTGAGGAACTCCTGCAGTGATGTTGAGGGCTGAGATGATTGGTCCCCAGCAACCATAATCATCTCCCTTTATGCTAGGTACAGCTCCAACCAGTGGAGAGTTTCCTTTGATTCCCATTGGCTTCAATTTTGGCAGGTCTCCTTGATGCCACACTTGGTCAAATATTGCCTAGATGTCAAGGACAGTCAGTCTCACCTCACCTCTGAAATTCAGCACTTTTATCCATGTTTGAACCAAGGCTGTAATGAGGTCTAGAGCTAAGTGGCTCTGATAGAACCCAAACTGAGCATTAGCGAGCAGGTTATTGCTGAGTAAGTGCTGCTTGAATGCACTGTCATTGACACCTTTCATAATTTTGCTTCTGATTGAGAGTAGACTGATGGAACGATAATTGTTCAGATTGGATTTGTCCTGCTTTTTATGGTGAGAGCATACCTAGGCAATTTTCCACTTGGCTGCTAAATTCCAGTGTTGTAGCTGTACTGGAACAGCTTGGCTAGGAGTACAGCTAGTTTTGGAGCACAAGTCCTCAGGGCTACAGCCAGGGTGTTGCAGGGCCTATAGACTTTGCTGCATCCAGTGCAGTAATAAAATCACTGCTTCAATCAATGAAGGAGCAGACATACAGGAGTCTATGCATATTATAGGTTTTGTTCTGGTGGCTATATAATGAGCAGAAGTAACTCCATAGCGTTATTGAATTCGGTGCACCAAACACCCCAGTCAACAATTTTTCACTCTTTATGATGTTGCCTGAGCTGCTGAGTGTTTCCAGCATTTTCTATTTTTATTCCAATAATCTCAATGATAGTTCCTACATGGAATGTCATAAAATTTGCAGGGTTAAGGATTAAAGAATCACAGAATCACAGTGCAGAAGAGGCCCTTTGGTCCATCGAGTCTGCACCGACACGTGAGAAACACCTGACCTATCTACCTAATCCCATTTACCAGCACTTGGCCCATAGCATTGAATGTTATGACGTGCCAAGTGCTCATCCAGGTACTTTTTAAAGGATGCGAGGCAACCTGTTTCCACCACCCTCCCAGGCAGCGCATTCCAGACCCTCTGGGTAAAAACGTTTTTTCCTCACATCCCCCCTAAACCTCCTGCCCCTCACCTTGAACTTATGTCCCCTCGTGACTGACCCTTTAACTAAGGGGAACAGCTGCTCCCTATCCACCCTGTCCATGCCCCTCATAATCTTGCATACCTCGATCAGGTCGCCCCTCAGTCTTCTCTGCTCCAAAGAAAACAACCCAAGTCTATCCAACCTCTCTCCATAACTTAAATGTTTCATCCCAGGCAACATCCTGGTGAATCTCCTGTACCCTCTCCAATGCAATCACATCCTTCCTATAATGTGGCAACCAGAACTGCACACAGTACTCCAGCTGTGGCCTCACTAAGGTTCTATACAACTCCAACATGACCTCCCTACTTTTGTAATCTATGCCTCGATTGATAAAGGCAAGTGTCCCATATGCCTTTTTCACCACCCCACTAACATGCCCCTCCACCTTCAGAGATCTATGGACACACACGCCAATGCCCCTTTGTTCCTCAGAACTTCCTAGTGCCATGCCATTCATTGAATACTTCCTTGTCAAATTACTCCTTCCAAAGTGTATCATCTCACACTTTTCAGGGTTAAATTCCATCTGCCACTTATCTGCCCATTTGACCATCCCGTCTATATCTTCCTGTAGTCCAAGACACTGAACCTCATTGTTAACCACCCGGTCAATCTTTGTGTCATCTGCAAACTTACTAACCCTTCCCCTCCACATAGCCATCTATGTCGTTTATATAAATGACAAATAATAGGGGACCAAGCACAGCTCCCTGTGGTACGCCACTGGCCACTGGCTTCCAGTCACTAAAGCATCCTTCTGTCACCACCCTCTGCCTCCTACAACTAAGCCAATTTTGAATCCACCTTATCAAATTACCCTGTATCCCATGTGCATTTCCCTTCTTTATAAGTCTCCCATGTTGGACTTTGTCAAAGGCAGGGTATTGGCACAAGGTGAATTGTTCCTTCAGAGGACTGGCACAGACACGATGGGCCAAATGGCCTCCTGCTGTGCTGTAACCATTCTATGATTTTATGACAAGACTCAGCCATCTACCACCTATATTAAAATACCAAACATAGCCTGCTGATAGCCAAACGCTGCCCACCTTATTATAATGCAGCAGAGCGAGATTTAGCCCAGGAGCAAACTTTAGTAGAACAAAAAAGGCAACATCCAAACGATCACAGGTTGCAAACTTAAAGGGAACATGCTTCAAGAGTGGGAAATATTGACAGGAAAGCCAAGGTAAACACTACACAATGTAGTGACCTACAAAACTAGCAAAAGCTGATCAACAATTTCAAAAAGCTGTCACAGCCCCCACAAAAAAGTGACAGATCAAAAGTGGCCTTGTCTTGTGGAAACAAGTAGTTGCATGGGCTTTGCAGGAAATTAGTGCTGTGTTTTCAGGGAGCTTACTGATAAGATCCTCAGGCAAATTTTGAATTGTTATATTGAAAGTGATGTATTCTTGTTCATCTTAAGGACATTTAAATTTCATTAGTTTTTATAATCGTATAAAGGAGGAAAAGGTAACATGTGTATTTTTGGCAGACCAACCAGAACATGACTTACCCAAAATTTCCTCAGCATTCATGATGCCCAGTTCAGCCTCCCACTACCTTAATTCTCTAAAACCTGCCCCTGGGTCTAGTGCCTTGTTTAAATATGGGGCTGCAGGTGTCTTCCAATGCTACATGGTATTTGGCACATTCTTTTATGAATACATCAAATGTTGGATCTTCCAAATATTAGCACGGTTGGATCCATTCCTAGGGTCCATCAGCTGAAAAAAATGATTGGAGCTGACCTGGCCTGTGCTTGAATTGGGGTAAGTTCAAAATGAATCTACGGAAACATATTAGTCAGAGCTAAGTGGAAAAGGTTCCTTAGGGAGACAGTGAAAGCGGATAGTATTGTTTTATTCAAATGTGAGACAGATTTCTTTCAGACAAATACATTTTAAAATATGGTACACAAATAATTTGTGAAACGGGCCTGGATCGTCCACAGCACGGCAATCATCATAGGATTGCTGCTCCACTTGAACTTTGCCCCATCTTGACCCTGCTCCACATTTCTTGCCGAGTATTCTGAGCCCGGTTATACCAGAATTGCGGAGTGCAGCCTTCATCGGGACACTTTCCATCACAGCAGTGTAAATGTTAGTGAATGAATGAGTGGAAGAACGAGTTAATGGGTAGGTTGGCGGGGTGGTGAGTGGGTGAGGTGGTAGGTGGGTTGGGTGGCATGTGAGTGTGGTGGTAAGTGCATAAGGTGGCAGGTGGGTGAGGAGTAGTCAGGTCAGGAGGGTAGTCGGGCAGTGGGAGGTAGTCAGGTTGGGTTGGGGGTAGTCGGGTGGTCAACGGTCAGGCGTCAGTGTGAATGCTTGGAGGTCAGTTCTGGAATTATGCAAATGTTAGGCTAGGGCTGGGATTTTCCGGCCCTTCCCACTGCTGGGATCTTCCAGTCCTGTCAAAAGTAAATGGACTTCTGGCTGGCCAGCTACATCCCTCATGACAGGCCCCACCATGATGGGGCCGGTAAATCCCGGCCTAGGTTTTAATATGTTTAACATTTCCTGGGTAACTATCCAGGGAATTAATCAGAACTGTCCGAAGTCTCTGACACTAACTCAGAGTTGAGGACATTCGTGGAGAGTCACTGGGAGCAGGGAAATTGCCCATCGGAAGTTGAAATTTCCTGGGCAATTCCTATGGAGGTCAGTGCATCAGGACTTCCGTGGGGTCCCGACTGGCATCTTGGGCGGTATGTCCAGTACCTGAGGACATGGAGACCATAAGATGTATAAGATAACCATACATAAGATATAGGAGAAGTAGGCCATTCAGCCCATCAAGTCTGCTCCACTATTCAGTGAGATCATGGCTGATCTGATAATCCTCAACTCCACTTTCCTGCCTTTTCCCCACAACCCTTGATTCCCTTACTGATTAAAAATCTGTCTATCTCAGCCCTGAATATACTTAACAGCTCAACCTCTACAGCTCTCTGTGGTAAAGAATTCCACAGATTGACTACCCTCTGAGAAAAGAAATTCTTCCTTATCTCTGTCTTAAATGGGTGACCCCCATACTCTAAGATTATGCCTTCTGGTCCTAGACTCTCAGCATCGACCCTTTCAAGCCCCCTAAGAATCTTATATGTTTCAATAAGGTCCCTTCTCATTCTTCTAAACTCCAATCAGTACAGGCCCAATCTACTCAACCTCTCCTCACAAGAAAATCACCCCATCCCTGGGATCAACCTAGTGAACCTTCTCTGGACTGCCTCCAATGCCAGTATAGCTTTCCTTAGATAAGGAGGCCAAAACTGTTCACAGTATTCTAGGTGTGATTTAATTAGTTCCTTGTATAGTTTTAGCAAGACTTCCATATTTTTATACTCTATTCCCTTTGAAATAAAGGCCAACATTCCACTTGCCTTCCCTATTATCTTCTGCACTTGCATATTAGCTTTTTGGGAATCATGCATAAGGACTCCCAAATCCCTTTGTGCTGTAGCTTTCTGCAGTCTTTCCCCATGTAAATAATATTCAGCTCCTCTATTCTTCCTGCCAAAATGCATAACCTCGCATTTTCCCACATTATATTCCATTTGCCAAGTTTTTGCCCACTCACTTAAACTGCCTATATCCCTCTGTAGACTCTTTGTGTCATCCTCCCCACTTACCTTCCCACCTATGTTTGTGCCATCTGCAAACCTGGCGATAGTATATACACTTCCCTCATCCAAGCCATTAATATATATGGTAAATAACTGAGGCCCCAGCACTGATCCCCGTGACACTCCACTAGTTAAACATTTCCATCCTGAAAATGCCACCCTTATTCCAACTCTCTGTCTCCTATTAGTAACCAATCCTCCATCCATGCTAATATACTACCCCGAACACCATGGGCTCTTATCTTTTTAAGTAGCCTTATGTGTGGTAATTTATCAAATGCCTTTTGGAAATCCAAATATATTACATCTACTGGTTCTCCTTTATCTATCCTGTTTGTTACCTCCTCAAAGAATTCTTATAAATTTGTCAGGCATGATTTCCCCTTCATGAAACCACACTGACTCTGCTTGATTATGTTATGAATTTCTACATGCTCTGCTATTACATCCTTTATGATAGACTCTAACATTTTCCCAATGACGGATGTTAAGCTAACTGGCCTATAGTTACCTATTTTTTGTTTTCCTCGCTTTTTGAATAAGGGCATTACATTGTCAGTTTTCCAATCTTCTGGGACTTCTCCAGAATTTAAGGACTCTTGGAAGATTACTACTAGTGCATCCACTATTTATGTATCTATTTCCTTTAATATCCTAGGATGCAACCCATCAGGTCCAGGGGACATATCGGCCTTTAGCCCCATTAGTTTCCCTAGTACGTTTTCCCTAGTGATAGTTATTGTATTTATTTCCTCCCTACCCACTTTTGCCCCTTGATTATTTAGTATTTTTGGAATGCTATTAGTGTCTTCTACCATGAAGACTGAAGCAAAGTATTTATTCAACTCCTCTGCCATTTCTTGGTTCCCCATAATTATTTCCCCAGCCTCATTCTCTAAAGGGCTAAATTTACTTTGGCCTCTCTCTTCCTTTTTATATATTTAAGGAAGCTCCTCTGTCTGTTTTTATATTACTTGCTAGTTTACTCTCAAAGTTTATTTTCTCCCTCATTTTTTTTGGTCATCTTTTGTTGGTTTTTAAACGTTTCCCAATCCTCTGGCTTACCACTTTGCCACATTGTATGTTTTTTCTTTCAATTTGATACTCTCCTTAACTTCCTTGGTTAACCATGGTTGGTTTATCCCCTCCCCAGAATCCTTCTTTCTCACTGGGATCTATCTTTGTTGTGAGTCATGAACTATTTTCTTAAACATCTGCCATTGTTCATCAATGTTTTTTCTGCTAAACTCCTTTCCCAGTCCACTCCAGCCAACTCCGCCCTCATCCCTTTGTAATTAGCCTTATTTAAGTTTAGCACAGTAGTTTCTGACCCAAGTTTCTCACTGTCAAACTGAGTGCAAAATTCTACCATATTATGGTCACTATTTCCTAGGGGATCCTTTACTCTGAGATTATTTATTAAACCTGCCTTAGTGCACACTACCAGGTCCAAAATAGTCTAATCCCTGGTTCAATCCACAACATATTGTTCTAGGAAACCGTCCCAAATACACTCTAGGGGCTGAATATTCGGCTTGGCGAGTGGGGGCGGGGCCCACTCGCCGAGGCATAAAATGACGCGGGGTGATGTGGGGCGTGCATCCCGGTGTCACCACGCGTCATTTAGATTTTCAGTTCAGCAGGCGGGCAGCTGAGTTGGCTGCGCACCCGCTGAACTGTCAAAGGCCTATTAAGGCCATTAATTAACTAATTAAGCCTATTGAGAAAGCTGCCTATCCAACCTTAAGGTTGGCGGGCAGGCAAAGAACTCAGGCGGCCTTCGCATTTTTCATGGAACCTTATCCATGGGCAGGGTGAGGTTTCATTAAGGGTTTATAAATTAAATAAATTTTTCCATTAAAGTTCATTGATATGTCCCAGCTCATGTGATACTGTCACATGAGGGGACATGTCTTAATTTTTCTTTCTTTTTAAAATTTTTAAAAAAACTTTAAAGCACAGCACAGGGTGTGCGTCATGCTGGGTGGGCCTTAATTGGCCTGCCCATGTAAAATGGCAGCACGGACCCAATCGGGGGCGCTGATCGGGTCCGCGCCAGCCCATGCCCACCCCCATAGAACCCCTTTGACAGGGGGAAAATTCTCTCCTATGAATTCTTGCATGTGGCTATCACTGCCAATTTGATTTTCCCAACCTACATGAAGATCAAAGTCACCCATGATTAATGTAATGCCTTTTTTACATGCCCTCATTATCTCCTGATTTATTCTCTGTCCTACAGTATAGCTACTATTAAGGGGCTAATAGATTTCTCCAACCGTATCATCTTCCCCTTGTTATTTCTGCCTCTACCCTTATGGATTTTACATCTTCCAATCCAAGATCATTTCTTGCTATCGTACTTATTCCATCTCATGCTAACAAAGCTACCTCACCACCCTTTCCTTCCTGCCAAACCGGAGGGTCTGGGCCATGATCTATGGTAAGGGTAGTATGCCTGGAAAATTCCTCAAGTTTTTACCATTGGTGGTTTTCTTTACCTTATATTTTGGTCTATATGGGTCTATTGTACACTTATTAATAGGAATTTCATATGCAGCAAGACGTGGACAACATTCAGGCTTGGGTTGATAAGTGGCAAGTTCAATTCACGCCACATGAGTGCCAGACAATGACCATCTCCAACAAGAGAGAATCTAACGACCTCCCCTTGACATTCAATGGCATGACGGTTGCTGAGTCCCCCACTATCAACATCCTGGGAGTTACCATTGACCAGAAGCTGAACTGGACCAGCCAGATAAATACTGTGGCTGCAAGGTCAGAGGTTGGGAATTGTGTAGTAAGTAATTCACCTCCTGAATCCCCAAAGCCTGTCCACAATCTACAAGACACAAGTCAGGAGTGTGATGGAATACCCTCCACTTGCCTGGATTACTGCAGCTCTAACAACACTCAGGAAGCTCAACACCATTCTGGACGAAGCAGCCCGCTTGATTGGCACCTCATCCAACACCTTAAACATTCATTCTCTCCCCCACTGATGCACAGTGGCAGCAGTGTGTACCATTTACAAGATGCACTACAGGAACTCACCAAGTTCTTTAACAGCACCTGCCAAGCCTGCAATCTCTGCCACTTAGAAGAACAAGGGCAGCAGACACATGGGAACACCACCGCCTGCAAGTTCCCCACCAAGCCTCTCGTCATCCTGACTTGGAACCATATCGCTGTTCCTTCACTATTGTTACATTAAAATCCTGGAACTCCCTTCCTAACAGCACTGTGGCTGTACCTACACCACATGGACTGCAGCAGTTCAAGAAGGTGGATCCCCACCACCTTCTCAAAGGCAATTAAAGATGGGCAATAAATGCAGCAATGGTTAGTTAACAACTCGATTGTTGTTGTACAATGCAACTACCAAGAGAAGGCAAATGAAACAGACCTCAGATTTTTTCCATCTAGCAATTTCTATGTTATGATTCTTTGGTCAGCAGATTTTGTTAAGGAACTGCTGCCAATACTCCTGCTCCGTTTATAATCTTGTACATTGGAGTAATATCTTCTTAAGCACCACAGAGAACTGTTCCTAGTTCTTGAGGGATGCGCAGAAAGAAAATAGGTGCATATTATAACATTCTGGCAGCAAGTCACCAATTAAATCACAGCTTATATTGCTAATCGTGTGCAATATTGTGCTGTGCTAGAATTAATACCTGTGAGTGCAGTGAGAGAGAAAGGGGAAGCAAATCTTACCATCCCTGGTCTTTAAGGAGGTCTTCAACTTCCTGGTGGTCCTTTCCCAGTATGTTCTCAGTCTCCAGGTGCCCTGCATGGTCTATTGATAATTATTCAAAAGTGTGAAATTATTTTGTGTTTTCTCCCTCTTGCTTTGCACCAGGGAAATAGTTTTGAAATGCTTGAACTTTGAATTGTGCAAAGAATGAGATTCAAGTGCACCCACAGTTTGAATGTGGGTAAGAAAATGTATTGTGCAGATAGCTTACACTGCAAGTTTACTTTGTGGCCTTACATTTTCAAATGTTATTATGATAACTTTTCTAGTCTGTAGTTACATTTCTAAAGTGTCCCCAGCTGCTGGGTGGGCATGCATGGGAGGCTTGGGGAGAAGTGTTTGTACAGATTTGGAAGGAAGCTTCAGAACTTCATTGGTTGTAAAACACTTTGGAACATCCTGAGGTCAGAAAGGATGCCATTTAAATGCAAGTCTTTCTTTTACACGGTTTAACTGGGTGAGAAGAAAACTCATTCTGCCAAGCATAATTTGACTACATACCTGCAATAATGAAGTACTGGCTAGATTTACTTTGGTTTCTTCCTCAAAAGTTATTCCTCCTCTGCTCCCACTTTTTCTCGGCTGTTGAATACATCACTGACTCAGTGCTTCATTCCCTACGAAGCAGAATGAATATTGCTCCAATGGAGAATGTGCAGTAAGGTCCTTTATTGCAATTCTTGCAGCAGCAACCCTAAAACTGAAACAGCAAGTCAAGGTACTCTTTAGCTTCTCCAGCCGTTGACATCTTATGTCAAACCAAACTGAAGCCATGCTTTCCAATAGCAGCTGCAGCCTTCAAGCAAAGCGCTATTTCCTGGTATGCACTAACAATGAGACCCCAATTGCAGAGGCAATCAGCCTGGAATTTTGGTGATTAATCCCTAAATTTCTCTGCCACACTCTTCTCCACTTTGATGAATCTTAATACCCAAATTTTTGACCAAGCTTTTGCTCACATGTCCCAACAACTCTTTATGTGGCTTAGCATCACATTTACTTTGATAATGCTTTTGTGAGGATGCTATAGAAATGCAAATTGTTGCTGCAATAGTTGTGAAGATGACCACTCGACAGTACCATCTCAAAAGATCAGCTTTGCAAAATACCAACATGGATGCTGAACTAATTGTCAAGTCACACCTGATTGCTACTGCCACTGAAACTGCTAGCCTTTTACTGTACAGTAGTGACTGGTGTCCTTGCACTCTCTGGTGACACATACACTACGAACACCTTAGTAACTAACAGTAATGTAAAACAGATCTCCTGACAGTGTCACTTCTATTTTCTTACCAGTGGTGACATGAGGAAACAGAAACTAGGAGCAAGAGTACGTCATTCCATTCTTCAAGCCTACTTGCCATTCAATATGATCATGGCTGATCCTCTAACTCAACGCCATGTTCCTGCTTTCTCTCCATACCCCTTGATGCCCCTAATGTCCAAAAAATTATCAATTTCTTTCTTGAATAAACTCAGTGACCCGGCCTCCACAGCCTTCTGTGTTAGAGAATTCCATAGGTTGACCACCCTCCGAGTGAAGAAATATTTCCTTATCTCAGTCCTAAATGGCCTGCCCCATATCCTGAGATTGTGGCCCTTGGGTCTAGACTCCCCAACCAGGGGAAACACCCTCCCTGCATCTAGTCTGTCTAGCACTGTTAGAATTTTATATGTTTCAATTGGATCCCCTCTCATTCTTTTAAACTCTAATGAATATCGGCCCAGTTGAACCAATCTCTCCTCATACGACAGTCCTGCCATCCCCAATATCAGCCGCTGCACTCCCTTTATGGAAAGTATATTCTTTCTTAGGTCGGGAGACCAAAACTGCACGCAAGACTCCAGGTGTGGTCTCACGCAGGCCCTGTATAACTGCAGTAAGACATTCCTATTCCTGAACTCAAATCATTTTGCAATGAAGGCCAACATACTATTTGCCTTCCTAAATGCTTGCTGGACCTGCCTGTTTACTTTCATTGGCTGGTGTACGAGGACACCCAGATCCCTTTGTACATCAACATTTCCCAATATATCACCATCTAAATAATACTCTGCCTTTCTGTTTTTCACACTGAAGCATATAACTTCACACTTATCATTGTTATACTGCATCTGCCATGTGTCTTCCCACACACACAACTTGTCCAAATCACCCTGAAGCCTCCTTGCATCCTCCTCAGAACTCACAACCCCGCCCAGTTTTGTGTCATCAGCAAACTTGGAAATATTGCGTTTGGTTCCCCCATCCAAGTCATCTATATAAATCATGAATAGCTGGGGCCCAAGCACTGATCCCCGCAGTACACCACTAGTCTCTGCCTGCCACCTGGAAAAAAACCCATTTATTGCCACTCTCCGTTTCCATCCATCAAATAATTCTCAATCCATGTCAGTATATTACCCCCAATCCCATGTGCTTTAATTTTGCCCACTAGCCTCTTATGTGGGACCTTAATTGGCCCGCCCATGTAAAATGGTGGCACACAGCTGATCGCGGGCGGTGATCGGCTCTGCGCCAGCCTGCGCCCGCTCCCAAACGGCCTGCCCAACGGGGAGAGAATTCTCCCCCAGTAGATTAGTTAAGCATGGTTTCCCTTTCATAAACCCATGCTGACTTTGTCTAATCTCATTAATGCTTTCCAAGTGTTCTGTTGCAAAGTCTTTTATAATAGACTCTAGCATTTTCTCCACTACTGATGTTAGGCTAACTGGTCTGCAATTCTCTGTTTTTTCTCTCCCTCTTTTTTTAAATAGTGGGGTTACATTTGCCACCCTCAAATCTGTAGGAACTGCTCCAGAGTCTATTGAATTTTGGAAGATGACCACCAATGCATCCAATATTTCCAGGGCCACTTCCTTTAGTACTCTGAAATGTAAATTATCAGGCCCTGGGGATTTTGCAGCCTTTAACCCCATTAATTTCTCTGGCACCATTTTTTTACTAATGCTGATTTTCTTCAATTCCTCCCTCTCACTCGACCCTTGGTTCCCTAACATTTCTGGGAAATTATTTGAGTCCCCTTTTGTGAAAACAGAACCAAACTATGTGTTCAATTCTTCTGCCATTTCTTTGTTCCCCATTATAATTTCCCCTGTTTCTGACTGTAAGGGACCTACATTTGTCTTTGCTATACTTTTTCTCTTCACATATTTATAAAAGCTTTTACAGTCGGTTTTTATGTTCCCTGCAAGTTTACTCCCATACTCCATTTTCTCCTTCTTGATCAATCTTTTTGCCCACTTTTGCTGAATTCTAAGCTGCTCCCAATCCTCAGGCTTGCTGCTTTTTCTGCCAATTTTATACGTCTCCTCTTTGGATCTAATGCTATCCCTAATTTATTTTGTAATCCATGGTTGAGCCACGTTTCCTGTTTTATTTTTGCGCCAGTTAAGAATGAATAATTGTTGTAATTCATGCATATGTTCCTTAAATATTAGCCATTGCATATTCACTGTCAACCCTTTTAATAAGGTTCCTCAATCCATCATTGCCAACTCGTGCCTCATACCCTCATAGTTCCTTTTATTTAGATTCAGGACCCTAGTTTTCTATTCAACTTCTTCACTCTCTATCTTAATGAACAATTCTATCATTTTATGGTCGCTCTTCCCCAAGATTATTAATTAATCCTTTCTCATTGCACAATATCCAGTCTAGGATAGCCTGCTGTCTAGTTGGTTCCTCAACATATTAGTCTAAAAAACCATCACAAACACACACCAGGAAACCCTCTTTCACAATATTATTGCTAGTTTGGTTTGTTCAATCTATATGTAGATTAAAGTCACCAATTATTTCAGTTGCACCCTTATTGCATGCATCTCTAATTTCCTGCTTAATGCCTTCCCTTACATCTCCTTTACTGTCTGGGGGTCTATCGGCAATCCCCATCAATTTTTTCTTCCCCTTTTTTTTTCTTATCTCCACCCAAACAGATTCCATATCATGATTTTCTGAGCCAATATCCTTTTCACTATTGCATTGATTTCCTCCTTTACTAACAGTGCTACCCCACCGCCTTTCCCTATTTATCTGTACTTCCTAAATATTGAATACCCCTGGATGTTCAGTTCCCATCCTTGGTTACCCTGCAGTCATGCCTCCGTAATTACAGCTATATCATAACCGTTTATATCTATTTGCGTTGTTAATTCACTACCTTATTGCGAATGCTCCGCCCATTAAGATGTAATGCCTTTAGACTTGTCTTTTTAACCTTGTTAGTCATCTTAGCTTTATTTTGCACCAAGATCCCATTTGTATTTCACCCTTGTTTTTGCTACATTCCACTTTTGCTGCTTACTTTTCTGTCTTTTGTTTCTATCCTTTATTCCCCCTCCTCTGTCTCCCTCTTCAGGTTCCCATCCCCTGCCATTCTAGTTTAAACCCTCCCTGACAGCACTATCAAACACTCCCCCAAGGACACTGGTCCTGGTCCTGCCCAGATGCATCCTGCCCTGTTTGTACTGGGCCCACCTTCCCCAGAACTGGTCCCAATGTCCCAGGAATCTGAATCCCTCCCCTCTACACCATTTCCTCAGCCACATATTCATCCAATATATCCTGTTATTTCTACTCTTGGTAGCATGTGGCACTGGCAGTAATCCTGAGATTACTACCTTTGAGGTCCTACTTTTTAATTTATGCCCTAACTCCCTATCTTCAGCTTGTATGACGTCACCCCTTTTTTTTAACCTGTGTCGTTGGTATCACAACCACTGGCTGTTTTCCCTCTGCCTTCAGAAGCCCTGCAGACTCTCCGAAACATCCTTGACTCTGGCACCAGGGAGGATACCATCCTGGAGTCTCTTTTGTGGCCACAGAAACACCTGTCTGTTCCTCTTACTATTGAATCCTCTATCACTATAGCCTTGCCACTCTTCTTCCTCCCTTCTTGTGCAGCGGAGCCACCCGTGGTGCCATGGACTTGGCTCCTGCTGCTTTCCCCTGAGAAGTCATCTCCCCCAATAGTATCCAAAACGGTATACCTGTTAGACAGGGGGTGGCCGCAGGGGACTCCTGCACTACCTGCCTTCCTCTACACTACCTGGTGGTCACCTATCTCCTTTCTGCCTGTTCAGTCTTTACCTGCGGTGTGACCACCTCATTGAACGTGCTGACCACGACAATCTCAGCATTGCAGATGCTCCACAGTCAATCTACCCGCAGCTCCAGCTCCAAAATGCAGTTAGCCAGTAGCTGCAGTTGGACACATTTCCTGCACACATAGTCGCCAGGGACACTGGAAGTGTCCATGACTTCCCACATGGTGCAGCAGGAGCATATCACGGGTGTGAGCTCTGCTGCCATGACTCCCCTTTAGATTAAGCTCTTTAGTTACGCCCTTTAAAGAATAATAACTACACCAGGGCCTTATTCCACTCCAAACACTCTGACTACAGTCCAAAGTCCTCACCTTATTTTGTTTAAGCTAATGGACTGCAGCAGTTTAAATACGTAGAAAAAGTAGAAGTAGAAGTGCTCGCCTGACCCTACTTACCAATCAGCTGCCTCCCCTGCATCGCGTCACTTTTTGAATCGTGACGTCACTTTGAACTCCACTGCCTGAAGGTCCTGAGGGTTCACCTCTCCTCCCCGGTATCAGCCTCTGTTTTTCGCGCCCTTTTATAACGGTCTCGCTGGCCTCTCCTCTCCAGTCTAAAACTCACCTTCTTCCAATCCTAACAGCAACTTTTAGTTAATTGCTAAATTAAAGAAAGACTAGATATAGATAGCATTTAACCCTTAATTTAACCCTTAAACTCCCTTAGTCACCAATCTCCTACTGAAGCTCTCTACTGCAGACAAACACAGCACTCCTTTTTTTTATGCAGTAAGGAGGATTTAGAAAATGCTGTCTGATAAGGTGATGGAAACTGGTTCAATAGTCACTTTCAAAACCAAATTGGTTAATTATTTGAAGTATTAAAACCTGCAGAGACATGGAGAAAGAACAGGGGTGTGAAACTAGCTAGATTTCTTTTTGGAAGAGTTGGCTCAGACTCAATGGGCCGAATAGTCTCCGTCTGTGCTGTACAATTCTATAATCGAAAATTCTGGTGTGTTGTCCATGATTTGCTGGTGAAATGTACGGAAAATGCTTGGCAACAGATTCTAATTTTCAATTCACAATGCCAGTGTGACACCCTGGTAAGACTGCAGACTTGTAAATCTGCCCTTTAAATCTTCAGTTTGTTTCAATTAGTGCTGCTATTGGTTACTTTCATTGTGCTATTGACTGTGAAATACAGTACAGACAAGAAGGGAAAAAAGACCATGTTAAATTTCACTTACCCCCAATTCCTGTAACTCCAGAAAGAAGTTTGACAGTTGTAGTGGTTGAAGGACATTTTTAAATTCAGGAATCCTTGTGGGTTTGTAGGATTTTGCTCATCTGCTGTGTACTTCACCATTAATTTCATACTGCTCCTCTGTCCTCTTTTGTAGCAGCAACCTCTATTACCTTTACATCAAAGGCCACTGAATAGCTCCTATTTATCTTGCCATTTTAATTCAAATCCCATTTAAGTCAAATTTAGCATAGTGCAAGGTGTTGTCAAGCTGTCCTGAAATGCTGCAGAGAGCATCTTGATGTCTCACAATTGGTTGCAACAATTATCCTGAGAGTGGTTGCCCATTAAATGTGACCCTGTATTACATGAAAAAGGGGTTGTGCAATACACTGTCATAGGCATGCTCCCATACAATATTCACCTATATTGCTTTCAACATGCCTTATGGCTTCTAATCCTTCTATATTATTAATAACAACAACCTGCATTTATTTATATAGCATCTTTAATGTCGTAAAAATGACCCAAAGTTTGACTGGAGCATAATCAGTCTTGAGGCGACAAGGAACCAAAGAAGGAGACGTTAGGAGAGTGACAAAGAGCTTTGTCAAAGAGATATGTTTTGATGAGAATCTTAAGGGAAAGAAGGTAGAGAGGTTTAGGGAAGGAAATGCAAAATATAGAGCCTAGATGTATAAAGTGGTGGGCTGAAGATACGTGGGTGTTGCATAATAATCCAGAATTGGTGGAATGCAGATTTCTTGAAGGGTTGTTGAGGTGGAGAAGTTGTTAGAGATAGGGAGGAGTGAGGCCATGAAGGGTATGAACACAAGGATAAAAATTTTAAAATTGAGGTATTGTCTGACTGGCAGCCAATGTAGGTAAGCAAGCACAGGGGTGGTGGATGTGCAGGATTTGGTGTGATGGACAGCATGGTTTTGGATGAGCTGAATTTAACAAAGTGTGGAAGTTTGGAGGACACTTAATAGAACATTGGATTAGTTAAGTTTGGAGTTAACAAAAGGACGAATGATGACTAGACCAGCTAAAGAACTAAAATAGGAATAAAAATGGGTGATGTTACCAAAGTGGAAGTAGGTAGCCTTTGTGAAGGTGTGATAAAGTTCATATCAGGGTTAAGGTGAATGCAAAGAGTGCAAGCAGTAACAGTTACCTCACTGTTGCTGCTCAACATTGGCCTTTTAACACATTCCCATGTCTGTTTTTCTTTACTTGCTGCCACTGAGCATCAAGAGCTCTTCATTTTCCATGCCCAATAGCTTCTTTCCATTTAAATAGTAATCTTAACGGGCTGGATTTTTACTCGTCAGGCGGGTGCGGCGGGTGCGGCGGGTGGGCCCAGGAGAAACCAACCGCTGTCTGCGATCAGGCCCAGGCCACGGTTTCACGCTGGCCAATTAATGGGCAGCCAGCATGAATCTCGCGCTGCAACGCTCAGCGCTGCCTGGGTGAGCGGGGCAGGAGAGTGAGCACGTAAGTCCGCGCATGCGCATGGGTGCGCTCAGTGAATTCTCACTCAGGGCACGGAGCTGCCTCAGGGAACTGAAGATTTTACATTAAAAATAAACAATTGAAAAATAAGGAAAAGATGTCCTCTCATGGACAGGGACGTGTTAAAAATGAGTTTTAAAAGTTCATTTTTTTTAAATCACTGGCCGAAACGCCTGTGGATGCGGTTTCAGAAAAAATGCAAAGGCCGCTTGGCTAATTAATTAATGGGCTTAGCAAACCTATTCATTGTCAGTGGGTGTGCTGCCAACTCCCGTGTGCGCCCGCTGACCGAAACAATGACGTCAGGACATTCGCCTAACATCATCGCGCACTAATTTACACCCGATCGGGTCGGGCGTGCGCCCACATGCGGGATGTAAAATTCTGCTCCAGGTCATTTATGAAGATCTTTAAAAAAGAGGTCGCAAAACAGGGCAGGTGGGTCCCCGTGCTCATGGCAATCACTTAACCTAGGCTCCTACTGGGAAACTAAATCTGTAACAGTACAGTGCCTTCACCGGACACATGACTGCAATGGTTCTGAAGGTGGCTTGCCACCATCTTCTCGAGGGCATTAGGGATGGGCATAAATGTTAGCCTTGCCAGCAATGCCCACATACTGTGAATGAATAATAATAATTACAAAATATTTCCATATATTCACAATTCCTTTATTTTCAGCATCTGGACAAGCATTTTGGTCCATTACTCCCATGTTGATCATGTAAGTTGTATGCAAAAACTGTGGTAGTTGTGTGGTAACTGGGTGGTGATCAATCAATTGCTCTGCTACACACTGTCCAATCTATAATTCCATTGACCCTACTGTGTGTAAAACGGAAGGCCAATCCACAAGTGCCCATTTTCCTGCTGGCAGTAAAAGAAAAAACACACACCATTTTCATTGTAAGGAAAGCACAAACTTCTCAGTAAACTTGGGTACATGAAAATATTATTTTCAACACAACCAGGGAAATTGGGCATTTAACATTAATAAATAAATTACTGCTAGTGATAAATTATTTACCGCACAGTTCTTTATTTATGAAAGTAGTACACAAAATCTTCTTCATCAGGAATGAAAGGGAAACTAGCCTCTCGGAGCTAGAGGAAGATATAAAAGGGAAAATATTGAAATATAGGTTGAAATAACAAGAGTAAAGTTACAAAAGCAAAATACTATGTTGGAAATCTGAAATAACAACAGAAAATGCTGGAAATACTCAGCTGGTCTGACGTTTGTGGAAAGGAAAATAGAGTTAACGTTTCACATCAATGACCTTTCATCAGAATTCATCAGCAAAATTGCACACACTTTGTCAGGGGGATTGTAAACCTGAGGTGCCTCATGAGGGAGAAACTGGATACTGCAGGCCAGCTGGTAAAATCTTTGTGCAGACAACAAATCATTTGCTTATACAAAGGGTCTAATGCCTGTTTCAGGTGTTGGGAATAATGCATAATTTTTAAGTTGAATTTATATTTATATTTGTGTGTTAAGAAAGGTGAAACAAAGTTGGTTTCATTTAAATTTTGTCTGTGAGCCTTAGTGCCTGGAAGTCTGGATGGCCTCCCAACAAAAAGGTCATGTTTTCTGGATTTATTTGCATACATACATGTTTAATTTTCAACAACTCTTGAAGTTAAAGATATGGGTTAAAAGAGTTAGAAGTGGTTTAGAAGTTTAGTGACTTTGAAAAAAAGCACAAAGTAGAAAAAAACTGCTGTTGCCTAGCGGCAGGGGTCCAGTGACACACAGAGACACAAAGAGAGAAAGAAGTTCAGAGTGTGTATGCCAGAGAGTGGAGACAGGAGTTCTAAGCTCTTTGATAAGAAATACTACAAAGCATCTGGGGGGACTGGGTTTAGGGAACTCATGTTTGCTCTGCAGTTGAGAAAAAAGTGAGTTCAGAGTGTGGTTTTTGGTGTCTTGGAGAGAGACACCAGTTGGGTGAAAAACATCAAATGAATGCTCAGAAATTCGCTGGAAGAAATCTGTGTGTAACTGTGCCAGCCCAAGCAAGAAGCCTTGGTGTCAAGATAGTGGTAAATCTTCAATGGTTTTGTGTCTGTAAAGCCACTGCTGGGGTAAAGGAATAGTGAATGGGAATTATATTCTTGTGTTTGTTTTGAAATCCTTTTCAAATTTTCTTTGACTGGTGTCATATAGTTCATTTTTTCTTGTTTGATAAATGTTTTATTCTTTGTTAAAAGTTCATCAGCAGACTCCTGTGAATTTGTTCAGCAACTTTCCCCCACAGTTTCCAAAAAAAAATCTAAGAGCTATCAAGCCAGACTGGTCCAGTATTAACCAGGGCCTAGCTGCAACACCCAAATGGGAGCCTTTACTAAGATAGTGCACCTCCATCACAGAATGTGCTTGTGCATTTTGACTACCCTCTTGAACACTTAAATACCTGTTTTGCGATTGTGAAGTGGAGGTACCATCAACTTTCTTAGCCAGGGTGTCCAATCAGGAAAATGCTGCTGAAAAATTAAATATTTTGCAACCGTTGTCAAAAGTGGAGGTGGCACTTTACCTCTGGACTCCCTTCCCACTTAGGAGTCTTTTTCTTTCTACTACAGAGGTAGTAAACCTCGATCACAGTGCAGTTCAAGCCGAAATTCAGACTTTATACACAGCTTATTCAGTGAAAACTGGTATTTGGAACTGGTGCAGACTGGACAAGATTTATAGCTGATGCTGATCTTACCATTGAAGTGATTGAACAAATACTGCTGGGCAATCACAAAGGTGCAAGGTTTTATCTCCAATCTGTGCTGAGTTGCATGATCTCAGAGAAGGGTTGAGGATCAAACCTGAGTGTTTTCTTGTGCGCACGGCTCAGGGATAGAGGCTTTGCCTCTGAATTACTGGAATGCCAGCTTTAATGATGATGAGCATGTGGAAAGGAGAGAGGAATGCTGATTCAGCCAAGAAATTTGGGCTGAAAACAGCAGAAAAATTTTGAAAAGGTGCTTCAGTAGGAGCACTGATGATGGTGTGCGGTAGAACTATCCCTTAGGCCAGGATTTTTCCCTTGTCGGGCAGGCTCAGTGGGGGCAGGCGGGAGCGGTCGGGAAGCCAACCGCCAATTGCAATTGGGGCCAGAGCGCGATTTCACGCTGGTGGGCCAATTAAGGCCCACCCGACGTGACACATGAGCGGCAGCGCTGCCTGCGTGGGGGGAGGAGGGCAAGCGCACAACTTCACGCATGCACGTGGGTGTGCACTGGAAAAGCTTCCTGGGGCACAGAACTGCCTCAGGGAACTGAAGAGTTTAAGAGCTAAAAATAAACAATTTTAGATTGTTAAAAAGCATGTCCCCTCATGTGATTCTGTCACATGAGCGGGGACATGTTCTGAATGAAATGTTAAAATTTCTATTTTATTATTAGTTGCTATTGGAAACCTCATCCCGCCCATGGATGAGGTTTCCTAAAAAGTGCAAAGGCCGCTTGGCCCTGTCGCCAGCCCGCCAACCGTAAGGTTGGATGGGCAGCGAAAAGTAGCATTTAATTGGAACTTCAATGGCCTTAATTTTAATTGTTGGTGGGTGCGTGGCCGACTCCCGCGCCCACCCGCCAACCGAAATATCGCATATGTGCGCAATGATGTCGGGATGCTCGCCCGACGTTATCATGCATCATTTTACACTCAAGCGGTTGGGCGTGCACCTGCCAGTTCAGGAAAAAATCCTGCCCTTAAAGAAGGGGGCTAAAGGGTAACTGCTCCTAATTCTATGCAGTGACTTCTATTGGAAGTGTAATTTTTTTTATTCGATCATGGGATGCGGGCACCACTGGAAAAGACAGCATTTATTGTCCATCCCTAAATGCCCTTGAACTGAATGGCTTGTTAGGCCACGTCAGAGGACAGTTGAGAGGCCACCACATTGCTATGGATCTGGAGTCACGTGTAGGCCAGACCATGTAAGGACTGTACTGAGGCTAGCTTTTAATTCCAGATTTTATCAATTGAATATAAATTCCAATAGCCACCATGGTGGCAGTTGAACCCATGTCCCCAGATGATCAATCTGGGCCTCTGGGTTACTAGGCCAGTGACATTACCACTACACCACCATGTCCACTAAGTGTATGTGTATAAGGATGTCATGTGTAGGATAAGAGACACCTAGCTAGTCATGTCTTCCACAGTCACATAGTATGCTACTATTCATTATCAAAGTTCACTCCTTATTATACCCACTGAATGATATGTTACAGAGTAACTGGCCTTCCTGGAACTGTACCATTATGAAGAAGTCAACAATTTGAGGAGGTGAGGAGAGGAGAAATATTAGAGGAGAAAAACAAGAACAAAAGAAGAGTTTATTGCCACTAATCTCCCTTCCTGTGCCTAATGGCAGTTGAAGCATGTCTTCCCTTTTGAACATGGATAGGTTATTAGGGTTTTGTACTCAGGCTATCAGGGCAACCAGCTATACAATCGAGAATTGTTGTTGTTCTCCCATAGGACGTGTATATCCTGCTAGGTATCAACCCAGTATTCAGAGACTGAAACTCCAATCTATGCTTGCTGAACTCCATGAAGTAGGGTTCAGAGGCTGGAATGATGCACTAAGCCAAGTCTCACTTCAGCATTAGTGTAAAATGCACATATTCAGATAGGTGCGGTAAATCTTTTTCTTCATTCGCTCAATGTAGGCATTGCTGGCTAAGCCAGCATTTGTTGCCCATCCTAATTCCCCTTGAGAAAGTGGTGAGCTGCTTTCTTGAACCGCTGCAGTCCATGTGGTGTAAGTACACCCACAGTGCTGTTAGCAAGAGAATTCCTGGATTTTGGCCCAGTGAATGTGAAGGAACGGTGATATATTTCCAAATCAGGATGGTGAGTGACTAGGAGGGGAACTTCCAGGCTGTGTGTTCCCATCCATCTGCTGCCCTTGTCCTTCTAGATGGTAGTGGTTGTGGGTTTGGAAGGTGCTGTCTAAGAAGCCTTGGTGAGTTCCTGCAGCGCAGCTTGTAGATAGTACACTGTTGTTACTATTCATCGGTGGTGGAGGGAGTGAATGTTTGTGGATGGGGTGCCAATCAAGTGGGCTGCTTTGTCCTGGATGGTGTCAATATCTTGAGTGTTGTGGGAACTGTACTCATCCAGGCAAGTGGAGAATATTCCATCACACTCCTGACTTGTGCCTTGTAGATGGTCGACAAGCTTTGGGGAGCCAGAAGGTGAGTTACTTGCCACAAGATTTCAAGCCTCTCTGACCCGCTCTTGTAGCCACAGTATTTATATGGCTAGTCCAGTTCAGGTTCTGGTCAATGGGAACCCCCAGAATATTAATAGTGGGGGAATCAGTGATGGTCATGCCATTGAATGTCAAAGGGTGATGATTAGATTCTCTCTTCTTGAAGATGGTCATTACCTGTCACTTGCATGGCACAAATGTTACTTGTCATTTGTCAACCCAAGCCTTGCTATCAACTACGTATTGCTGCATTTGGACATGGACTGCTTCAGTATCTGAGGAGTCGTGAATGGTGCTGAACATTGTGCAATCATCAGCGAACACCCCCACTTCTGACCTTATAATGGAAGGAAGGTCATTGATGAAGCAGCTGAAGATGGTTGGGCCAAGGACACTACCCTGAGGAACTCCTGCAGTGATGTCCTGGAGCTGAGATGATTGGCTTCCAACAACCACAACCATCTTCCTTTGTGCTAGGTATGACTCCAACCAGTGGAGAATTTTCCCCTTGATTCCCATTGACTCCAGTTTTGCTAGGGCTCCTTGATGCCACACTCAGTCAACTGTGGCCTTGATGTCAAGTGCAGTCACTCTCACTCAATCGCAGTAGGATACAGCTGTCATGGATAAATAAGCCAGGTGCCATCTCTGATCACATATCAAGAAGATGAACTCATCCCTGTTCTGTCCTTCATTGGGTAAACTGTTTAAAAAGCTTAATATTACAGTGTGCAAAGATTGTTTTAGCAAAAAACAGACAGCGGAGTCAGTGTGATGCTGAACCAGTTAAGTGATATGAAGAAATGTGTTGATTGTGGGCTTTAAAGACTGGGTATACTGTATAGTTTGCATTGACACAATCTGCATAACTTAACTCTGGAGTGAAATTGCAAGGATTATATTGTAACAAATGATGGGAGAGGATTTTGCGTTGATTGCCTTATACCTGCTTTGTCTTCACATTGACTGCAATGCAATTATAACCTGTGCAAAGCAAACTTTAACAAATACCCAGGTGGTGAAACAAAGTTTTTAATTGTAATATTTTCACATTTTAAATGTTGGCAGAGATCTAAGATTAAATTAGAATCAACTTTTTGGTGGCAATGCACCGTTATATTTGTATATAAGCACAAGGCTAAGGCTTGCCTGGGCAGGAAGTATTACATTGTGTGTACTGCCCTACCAGCTCTTCATCACTATAAGAAGGCTCCAGTCTCAAATTATTTCCTAAATCATTAACCACTGAAGTGATTGTGGTCAAAATGTAACTAAATGCTGATAATATTCCTTACAAAGCAGATGTATGAAGGATGGTCCCTGTGCTAATGTCCATAAGAAGGCTGCTGGCAATCATGCAGCCTTCCTCCAGTTTATGAGGGAGAAATAGGGTCCCATTGCACCCAGCTTCTGGATAAAAAATAGAAGTTGAGTGGAGTAGCTTCTGAGTGCCAATTCCTATGCCCAGGCAACAGCCTAAAATAAACCAAATGGGGCATAGGCCTGAATTGTCGCTGAGTCATTTACTCGGGAGCCTGTTAAAAATGGTGAGAGGGTCCCGATTCTGGGATTCCCAACCCCATTCCAAGGTTTTCTGACTTTCAGGAGTGTCTTTTAAGGGTGCTGGCAGCTTTGAGTCAAAAACCCACACCCTGCACTCCTGACTTGGCTGGCTGCATTGCGAGGATAGGCATGTCCAATTTTCATGGAGTTGGGCCAGGCTTTCGAAGAGTCATGATTCACAGTACCTCAGTGGTATCTGGGTGTTTGGCACTATTATTGGGCTGTAGTAGAAGCTATTTTTATGAATGAATGACAACTTTTAAAGGTTCTTTTTAACACATCCTACTGTCACTATAGGTTTCATTGCTTCAATACAATGTATAGTGGGTGAATGGACATGGAAGTGCCATAGCTTAGCATGGGGGCATGAGGGGCCATAGTGAGTGGGTGGGGGCATGAGGTATCATGGATGGGGCATAGGGAGTTTGTGGGGAGTGAGAGGGTGCGAGGGCTGAGGTCTAGAGGGCTTTTGTTTTTCTTTTAACTGGGATGAAATCCCACAGCACGGAGGTGGGCCTTTTAAACAGCCTGCTTCCACATCTGGCAGCCCCTGTGGCTGCCTCTGAACTTTTTCCCAGGTCAGCTGGCCCGGCTGCAGCCCACGCCCACCCCGCCACAATGAAAATCCCATCCTTGTGGGTACTCCCTCCAGTGGCTGGCGAGGTGGGCCAGGAATTTTCCCAACTCCCACGACCCGTCTTGTGGATGAAAGTCCAAGCCTGTTTTGAGAACTCAACACAGGTTTCAGCAAAACCAGGATGAACCATGCGACTTCCAGCTTTTATGAATCTACAGTGGCCTGACTAGTGATCTTTAAAGAGACCGTTGGAGGCCACCAAAGTACAGAAAATTTTAATTTATTTTGCGAACCTTAACGTGCAGCCAGGAGCAGTAGGAAAGTTTGCCTCCCCCACCAGAGGATCTTGAAACACCGCTGGCCTGCGAGAACATCAGGATGTCTGATTGGCATCCACGGCTTGCTAATATTGTGCAAATGTGACCTGGAGTCCAATTTTCTGGTTGATGTGTTTCTCAGTCTCCCTGCGATGTCTGTGATTACCCTGCACTTCACACCAATAGATTGGATGTGGAACAATGTATTGCTTAGAAACATTTTTGTAGTGGTTTTCTGCCTTTTACATTTACTCTGAAACTAATCGTTAATAGAATGATGACATGTCAAAATCGATTCAAGGCCATTGATTTTGAATTTTAAACAGATGCTGGGGTCAACTAAGTATGTAAAACAGTGAAATACATTGAATTTACTCTGACCATATTTCATGGTCTGTTAAAATGGTTCACAGTTTTCCAATACTGCATTTTAAGTTTTAGGGTTTTATATGGAACTGTGTGAGAACAGGAACAAGCCATTCAGTCCACCAAATTTTCACAGGTGTTTTGTCCACGTGAGCTTTGTGTCATCTGATATTTACTCTCCATACCCTCTAATGTTTATTTTCTAAATCTCTTTTAAAAAAGAATCATGGACTCTGCTTCAAATATGGGTAACTTCTAAGGGGAGAGCCCGCCATCCCTGGTTAACTAAAAAAGTTAAAGACAGTATCAAACTTAAAGAAAAAGCACATAATTGCGCAAAGAGGGGAGGCAGGTCAGAAGAATGGACAGAATTTAAAGAACAGCAAAGAATAACAAAAGATTAATAAGGAGGGAAAAATTAGAGTAGGAGAGAAAACTAACGGGAAATATGGGCCTGAATTTTACCCTCAGGGTGCACCCAAAGTCAACGCGGCTGGAAGCGGATGTAAAACCCGCTCCTGGCTGAGATCGCGCTGTGAAACGCGATCTTACCCTGGATGGCCAATCAACAGCCAGCCAGCGTGAAACGCGCCCAGAGAAAGGTTCAGCGCTGCTGGTGAGGGCGGAAAGATGGCGGGCCCTGACGTCACCATGGGTGCTGGTGAGCGCTTCCACTGAGCTCCCTGAAAGCAGACAGGTGCCTCAGGGAGCTGCAGACCTCCAAATAATAAAAGAAAACACAAAAATTCTGCAAAAAATGTCCACGCAGCACAATTAAGCACCTGAAAGCATAACTCTTCACGAAGATTTCATCCCACCCTTGGATGAGGTTTCATCAAAAATGTAAAGCCCGTCTGGCCGATTGGCCCATCTGCTAAACATAAGGTTGGACGGGCCACGAAAAATTGCTTACAGTTGGGCCACTAATGAGCTTAATTACCCGCTTAATTGTTGGCAGACGCTCTTTCAACTTCTGCACGTGCCCGCTGAGCGAAATATTGTGCGAGTGCGTGATGATGCCGGGACACTCGCCAACATCAACTCACGCGATTTTACACCTGTTCAGATCGGGCGCATGCCCGCCCGCGGGATATAAAATTCTGGCAATGAAGATGGATAGTAAGAGTTTCTGTAGATATTTAAAGTTAAGAAAGTGAGGTTTGGTCCTGTCGAAAGTGAATCTTGGGAATTAATAATGAAAAATAAGGAAATGGCAGATGAATTGAACAGGTATTCTGCATGGGTTTCACTGTAGGGATACAAGCAACACCCCAGAAATAGCTGTAAATTAGGGAATGGAAGGAAGGGAGGAACTCGGGAAAATTACAATCGCCGGAGAAGTGGTACTGAGCAAATTGTTGGGGCTGCCGACTGACAAATCCCTGGGTCCTACTGGACTTCATTCTAGGGTCTTAAAATGAGTGGCTTATGAAATAGTTGATGCATTGGTTTTAATTTTCCAAAATTCCCTGGATTTGGGGAAGTTGCCATTAGATTGGAAAATAGCAAATGTAATTCCTTTATTCAATAAAGGAGGGAGATAGAAAGCAGGGAACTACAGGCCAGTTAGCGTAACACCTGTCGTAGGGAAAATGTTGGAAGCTGTTACTAAATATGTTATAGCAGGGCACTTAGAAAAGTTTAAGGCAGTCAGGCAGAGTCAACATATTTATTCTGAAGGAAAATCATGTTTAACCAATTTATTGGAGTTTTTTGAAGGAGTCACGTGTGCTGTGGATAAAGGGGAACCAATGGATGTACTCTACTTAGATTTCCAGAAGGCATTTGATAAAGTGCCACATCAAAGGTTATTACGGAAATTAAAAGCTTGTGGTGTAGGGGATAACATATTGGCATGGATAGAGGATTGTCTAGCCAACAGGAAACAGAGGGTAGCCATAAATGGGTCTTTTTCTGGTTGGCGGGATGTGACGAGTGGTGTGCCACAGGGATCAGCACTGGAGCCTCAACTTTTTACACTTTATATAAATGACTTGGATGAAGGGACAAATGGTATGGTGCTAAGTTTGCTGATGACACAAAGATAGGTAGGAAAATAAGTTGTGAAGAGGACGTAAGAAGGCTACAAAGTGACAGATAGGTTAAGTGAGTGGGCAAAGACCTGGCAAATGATGTATAATGTGGGAAAATGTGAAATTGTCCATTTTGGCAGAAATAATAAAAAAATAGCATATTATCCAAATGTTGAGAGATTGCAGAGCTCTGAGATTCAGAGGGATCTGGATGTCCTAGTGCATGAATCACAAAAGGCTAATGTGCAGGTACAGCAAGCAATTACGAAAGCTAGTAGAATGTTATCATTTGTTTCAAGGGGACTTGAATACAAAAGTATGGAGGTTATGCTTCAGTTGTACAGGGCACTGGTGAGACCGCATCTGAAGTACTGTGTACTGTATTGGCCTCCTTATTTAAGGAACAATGTGAATGAATTAGAAACAGTTCAGAGACGGTTTACTAGGCTAATACATAGAATGGGTGGGTTGTCTTATGAGGAAAGGTTAGACAGGTTAAGCTTGTATCCACTGGAGTTTATAAGTGTGAGAGGCGACTTGATTGAAACCTTTAAGATCCTGAGGGGTCTTGACAGGTGGATGTGGAGAGGATGTTACCTCTTGTGGGAGAATTTAGAACTAGGGGTCACTGGCTAAAAATAAGGGGTCACCCATTTAAGACAGAGATGAGGAGAATTTTTTCTCTCTCAGAGGGTTGTGATTCTTTGGAACTGTCTTCCTCAATAGGCAGTGGAAGCAGGGTCTTTGGATATTTTTAAGACAGAGCTAGATAGATTCTTGATTAACAAGGGGGTGAAAGGTTATCGGGGGTAGGTAGGAGGTTACAATCAGATCAGCCGTGATCTTATTGAATGGCGGAGCAGGCTTGATGGGCCAAGTGGCCTACTCCTGCTCCTACCTCCCCATTCTAACCACCCGCTTTTGTGATAATCTTAAATTTGTCCCCTCTGATTAACATATCACTATTTATCTTGTCCTAATTATCCTTTCATAATCTTGAAGGCCTTTATCAGATCACCTTTCAACGCTCTCAGCTCCAGCATTTCTCAGATTTCTCTTCATAACTGTAGCCTGTCATTCATAGTAATATCTTAGTGAATTTTTACTTGACCTTTGATACTGTTCCTTTAATAGGTTTCCAAAACTAAACCTAAACTGTCATTTATCTAGTCCTGTGCACCAGGAGAGCAAGCATGCAACTGGCACTGATTGATAGAATAATTGGTAGAGAGGGCCCCGTTTCAATTTATTTTTGGCCTTCTGATATTAGTGAGCTGGAGTGCTTCTCTGAGTCTAAGGCCCCAGATTTAATGCAAGAAAAATTAAAATGGCCAAGTGTAATACCAAGGAGCCCTAAACCAAATTTAGTGTGAATCAGGGGAAAACCTCTCCTCTGGCTGGAGTTATACCTAGCACTAAGATTGGAGGCAAATACATTCAACGCCAGGACATCGCTGCAGAATTTCCTCAGGGCAGTGTCCTAAACCTAATTATCTTCAGTTGTTTCATCAATTATCTGCATGCACGCAGCAAGACCTGGACAACATCCAAGCTTGGACTGATTAGTGGCAAGTAACATTTTCACCACACAAATGCCAGGAAGTGGCTGAGTCCTTTGAGATAGTAGTTAATCATCTCCCCAATGACATTACCATTGTTGAATCCTTTACTATCAATATTGACCAGAATCTCATCTGGAGCAGCCACATAAAAGATGGCTACTATAGCCTGACTCCACCACTTAAAAGGTACAAATCAGGGATTTGCCTGGATGGTTGCAGCTCCAACAACACTCAGAAAGCTCAACAGTGTTCAGGACAAAGTTGTCTGCTCGATCAAACAGGAATATTAGGAAGACTTGAAGACCATTCAAACCCTAACATAGTCCACCATTCCATTAGATCATGGCTTACCTGCACATCATCTCCATATTCCTACTCTTAATCCATATCCTTTGATATACTCACCTAACAACAATCTATCACAGTCTTGAAAGTTCCAATTGTCCCAGTATTCACAACATTCCGGGGGAGAAAGTTCCAAATTTCTACCATCCTTTGTATAAAAATGTGCTTCTTGCTTTCACTTCTGAACAGCTGAGCTTCATCCCTTAGTCTAAATATACATTCCCTCCTCCATCGTCAAACTGTGGCTTCAATGTTTATAATCTACAGGATTCACTACAGAAACTTATAACGATTCTTCCGCAGGACCTCCCAAAACTGAGATCTCTGCCAACTAGAAGGACAAGAGCAGAAGATGCATAGGAAACACCATTACCTCCAGGCTCCTCTTTAAGTTACTTCTTTCATGGGTTTGGGCATATATCACTGACTCTTCATCATCATTGAGTCAAAATTCTGGAACCATCCACATCTCACTCACCTAATAGCGTTCCACCTCGTCGGCTAATCCCTCTCCTCGTGATTTGATGGTTATTCCTAAACCCAACTGTTAAGTACCTGGGGACATTTTCTTTGCAAACTGCACGATACAAATTCAATTTTTTTCCGATAGAACTATGAGTTACGATTATAAATTTTCCTTTGAAGATCAAACAATTTCTCATCACACAGGTTGCAATAATTCAAGTAAGAGGGCCTTTTCACCACTCCACCATTCTAGCACTGCTAGGGATGAACAGCAAATAGCAGCCTTGCTAACAATGCCCACATCCTGAGAACATATATTTTAAATGAATAGCAAACACAATTTCTTGAAATTTGAGCTGGGTTTGTACTTCTCTTCCTTGATATGTGCCCATTTAAAGTGTGAGCAAGGACTGCTCCATGGATGGAGAAACTTTTATATAGCTTATGGAAGAGCTTTTATAATTCCTACAGTGCTTACTTTGTGCAGTGTTCCCGGGGAACCTAATAGGGCATATTGGGCCTGGCACTAGGAGCTGGGTCAAAATCCTGGAACTCCCTCCCTAACAGCACTGTGGGTGTACCTACATCACATGGACTGTAGCAGTTCAAGAAGGCAGCTCACCACCACCTTCTCAAGGGCAACTACGGATGGGCAACAAATGCTGGCCCAGCCAGCGAAGCCCACATCCCATGAATGAATAAAATAAAAGATGCCTTAACACTTATTTCTTTGACAAAGCTTTTGGTCACCTTCCATAATGCCTCTTGTGGTTCAGTATTAAATTTTGTCCAAAAATGCTCCTGACAAATTTGGATATTTTAAGTTGCCATGTAATTGCAAGTTGTTTTTCTTATTGTAAACAATGTTCACATTCCCAATAATCTGGTGTGCATCTTTGACTGCCTGATATCTTGTTAAATGGCAGAGTGGCTCCGAATTGTAACATCAAAACTTTGAGAATAATCTAGCTACTGTAATACAGGGAATGTTGCCACATGCATTCTCCCCTCTTTACAGAACATTGAAAAGCATTCTACTGAGATGTGGCTAGACTGCAAACAAACAAGCTAGATGTGCATAAAATATATGGATAGTCAGAAAGCAATTTTCAAAATGGAAATGGTTAATTTCCCATGGTGCATGATAATAAAAGAAAATAAAGATGCAGTATTACTGCTTCCTTCAGCATGGATTTACTTTCAAACCCAATTATCCCAAAACCAGTTGATGCTGGCATTTTTACTATCAGCTGCAAGGGCACATTCTCTCCCTGAGAGAGTGAGGCGTTTAGCCTAACAAACTGTCAATCATTAAAGGATTCTAGACTAAGCTTAGTGTTAAAACCATAGGCAAATGTATCTTTAATTGTTTTATTAACCTAGAATTTTTTTTAATTCGTTCATGGGATGGGGGCATTGCTGGTTGGGCCAGCATTTAGTGCCCATCCCTAATTGCCCTTGAGAACTGAGTGGTTTGCTAGACCATGTCAGGAGGCATTTAAAAGTCAACCACATTGCTGTGGGTCTGGAGTCACACGTATGCCAGACTGGGTAAGGGTAGCAGATTTCCTTCCCTAAAGAACATTAGTGAACCAGATGGGTTTTTACAATAATCGGCAATGGTTTCATGGTCATCATCAGACTTTTAATTCCAGATTTTTATTGAATTCAAATTTCACCATCTGCCATTGTGGGATTCAAACCTGAATCCCCAGAGGATTACCCTGAGTCTCTGAGATTACTAGTCCAGTGACAATACCGCTACATCACCGCCTCCCCAAATTGCTATCACTACTGATACAGTTTTTGTTGGTATGTGTGGGTTCTTGATCTTCTCTATCTACTAGCCTGGTTAATTATCATCCATAACAATATGCTAGATAACAATGCCCTTTAAAACAATCCACTGTTAGTCATTGGTCACCATCTTGATCTCACTATAAGATTCTATCTGATTCCGATAAGAATTGTAAATTCATGAAAGATTTCAAAGATATCGAATGTGCTGCACTAATAAGGAGGGTTGTAATTGACTCTGATGCATGAGAATCTTTGTTTAAGCAAACTTTGTCCTCTGTGCAAGATCCTTCTGAGTTTATGCCTATATGCTCTCTTTTTGTCCGTTGCTCATGGCAGGAAGAATAAATAATTGAGTAGTTCAATATAAAAAAAGGCTTTGTATTTCCTTCTAACAGACATACATTTATATATGTGATAAATGATCTTAATGCTCACCAAAAAAATCAGAAAAAGCTGGAAAAACTTAGGGCTTGATTTTCGAGCAGGCTTCAGGATCCCAACGTTCGGGCCAAATCGGAGTCCCAAGCCCACACTTGCTGGCAGTGGGACTAGTTTGAAGGTATTGCCAGAGGCAGCATCCTAATTGGTTGCCTCAGGACCCACCATCCAATTGAGGATGGGTTGCAGGCTTCTGATGTTGCCAGCCCAATCAGAGGACCAGCAGTTCTGAAGCCTCAGCAGCACCATTGGAAGAGCTGGATGCTGCTGAAGCAGCTAGGAGACCTGGAGGATGCATCAAAATGGAGGCAGCCTCAGACAGGTAGGTAGAAATAATAAATTCAGCATCTGAGGAATCACAAATGGTGCTGAACATTGTGCAATCATCAGCGAACATCCCCACTTCTGACCTTATGATGGAAGGAAAGTCATTGATGAAGCAGCTGAAGATGGTTTGGCCTAGGACACTACCCTGAGGGACTCCTGCAGTGATGTCCTGGGACTGAGATGACTGACTTCCAACAACCACAATAAACTTATTTTGTGCTAGGTATGCCTCCAACCACTAGAGAGTTTTTCCCCTGATTCCAATTGACTTCAATTGTTCGAGGGCTCCTTGATGCCACACTCAGTTAAGTGCAGCCTTGATGTCAAGGGCAGTCACCCTCACCTCACCCCTTGAGTTCAACTCTTTTGTCCATGTTTGGACCAAGGCTGTAAAGAGGTCAGGAGCCAATTAAAGGCCAGTCAGCGTGAAACGCGTGCTGCGAGCCTCAGCGCTGCCAGGGTGGGGGCGGGAGGAGCGCAAGTGCTGAAGCGGAGGGACGCACACTGAAAGTTTCCTGAAAGCATGGAGCTGCCTTAGGGAGCTGAAGAATTTTAAAATGAAAAATAAAGATTTTAAAAATAAGGGAAACATGACCCCACATGTGACTTAGTCACACGAACAGGACATATTAAAAATGATGTTTCAAAATTTTTTATTTTTAATTATCATTGGAAACCTCATCCTGCCTGTGGATGAGGTTTCCTCAAAAATGCAAAGGCCACCTGGCCTATTCACCCTCCCGCCAACTGTAAGGTCAGACGGACAGCAAAAAATACGATTAAATTAGTTGATTAATGGCCTTAATAGGTCTCTTAATTGTCGGCAGGTGCGCTGCCAGTTCTTGCTTGCGCCTGCCGACAGAAATACCGCGTGAGTGCGCAATGACGTCGAGACGCTCGCCCGATGTCATCGCGCACTATTTTACTCCTGATTTGATTGGGTGCAGGTCCACCTGCAGAGCATAAAATTCTGCCCCAGAGCTTAGACCTGATCTGTTGGTAGTGGAATCATTTAACTCTATCGCATGCTGCTTCAGTTGATTGGCATGCAAGTGCTCCTGTGTTGTAGCCTCACCAGGTTAACACCTAATTTTCAGGTATGCCTGGTGCTGCTCCTGTCATGTCCCCCTGAACACTTCATTGAATCATTGTGGGGCTCTTCAATAAGAATCTTTTCTAATGCTTTCGACAGTGGAGGTAATTTCGACTTAGTGTGATAGTATGAAAGGAGCAATGTTGGATCAATCATCTTTTATACATCTCTCTCAATTTTAATTCCCATTGACTTCAATAGAGAAGATGGTCCTACAACTAGGGTAGATGGTAATATAGTGGTAAGGTCACTGGACTAATAATCCAGAGGCACAGGCAATGCTCTGGGGACATGGGTTCAAATCCCACCATGGCAGCTGGTGGAATTTGAATTCAATTAATAAATCTGGAATTGAAATCTAGTCTCAGTCATGATAATCATGAAACTATCATCGATTGTCGTAAAGACACACCTGGTTCACTAATGTCCTTTAGAGGAGGAAATTTGTCATCCATACCCATTCTGGCCTACATGTGACTTTAGATCCACAATGGTTGACTCTTAACTGCCCTCTTAACTGGACTAGCAAGTCACTTACTTCAAGAGCAATTAGGAATGGGAACAAACGCTGGTCTTGCCAGTGATGGCCACGCCTCAAGAACGAATAAAGAAAAAAATTCTTGAATGGAGAGAAAGCCGCATGATAGGGAAGAACAGATGGTTCGCAGGCATTAAAAACTCAAGTTGGTAAGGCCATAAATAAAAGCGAATGGAACACTAGATTTATGGCCAGAGTTACAGAAGGCTAATGTCATTGGAGAACTTATATTTTCTTAGTGAGACCACAACTGTAATACTGCTATTGTTAGGAGATTCAAAGAGGTGATTTGATGGAGGAGCTTAAAATTATGAAAGGATAGGACAGGTTGATAGAAATTGTTTCCACTGATTGACAAATCCAGAACAAGATGACATAGACATAAGGGATTGGATTTTCATGTTGGGCTCAGGAAATGTGAGTCAGGCCATTTCCCATTTTCAGAAATCTGAGCCCATCAGCTCTGTCTATACCTGCCATGTTTTCATATCCTGGGGATGTGGGTGGGAAGAGTTCAGGTTTTCCGAGTTCCGAGGCTGCATCGGAGTAGAGCAGGTGTTGAGGCAGGCTTGTTGGAAGGCTTGCCTTGATTCGCTGGGACATCAGCCCAACTTTCTACATTGTTCTTAAGCCCCCGAACCCTCACCCCACTCACCCAGCCCCATGACCACCATTCCCCTCAAACCCCCATGCCCCTTTATATTCCCCATGGCTGCTCATATTCTCCATGCCCCCTCTATGCCTCCCATAGCCACTCATCCTCTATCCATTACGTATAGTTCTCAGGAACCATGTAATAGCAATGGGAATTATCCTCTGGAGTTTAGAAGGATAAAAGGTAATTTCAATCAAACATATAAAATTCTTGCAGGGCTCGGCAGGGTAGATGCAGGAAGGATTTTCCCCTAGGCTGGGGGGTTTAGAACACCTGGACACAGTCTCAGAATAAGGGGCAGGCTATTTAGGGCTGAGATGAGGAAGAATTTCTTCACTCAGAGGGTGGTGAATATTTGGAATTCTCTGCCTGAGAGGGGTGCAGAGGCTCAGTCATTGAGTACGTTCAATACTAAGATCAATAGGTTTCTTATTAAAAACATCAAGGGGTACGGTGATAGTGCAGGAAAATGGTGTTGAAGTAGAAGATTAGCCATGGTCTCATTGAATGGTGGAGTGGACTCAAAGGGCTGAATGGCCTACTCCTACTCCTATTTCTTATGACTCCTTTGAAATGGATATTAAAATGCATATCTCTAGTATCCTAATAGAGCTGTTAGTGAAAACACAGCCATTCATATTTTTTTTAAAGTCCTGATCCAATGAAGAAAAGTTAAATCCTCCTAAAGTAGTCAAAATAAAAGCACACTTCTACCCAGTAACAACATCAAAGACATATAATCCTTTAATAATCCCTTAAAACTATCGATCAAATGGTGAACACGACCTCATACTGAGATAAGTGGTTCTGTAGATATTGAAACTCAGCCAAGCATTCATAATGACCTCAGCTATCAAAGAAAACCATTAAAGCTCATTTAAAATAAAGTCTAAACTGCAAAAACAGATGGTTAAGTTTTTATAAGCTACACCAGGTGGCCTGTCAATCAAATCAACTCAGGAGCATGTATCTATTTTTTCCCCTAAGGGAAATTTGCAGACCAATTTCTTTTTCAACTGTAAAGGCCTGTGGACTTTTAAATCTCTTCAGATCATGGCATTAGCAAGCACTGTTTTCTGTAGTTTTGAATACATAATATCACTTTTCCCAATTGAAAAAGTTTTATAATGCACCTGAGCACTTATATAGTGCTGATCAACGTAATGGTCAATTTAACTTTGCAGGACAGAGCCCAACAATCAATCACTACAGAAAAACACAACCAACTTATAATATAGCATCGAATGAAATTTGAAGCTGTCAAACCATTTAACACTTACCTGTCAGAATGTTCCCAACTCCTCAGTAGAACTCCCTCAGTGTTCACAAACTGTCAAGCCAGGTGAGTTTGCATAAGCCTCCCAAAACCTGCCTGCCTTGACAAAAATACTAGGGCACAGGAAAAACAAATTTCTCCTATCACTGCCGATGGTGACTCCGATATCAGTGAACGTGCATGCTGGGTCACGATTTAATGCATTCTAGGCCCACAAAATGGACATACAAAAATGGTGTGGGGTCAGGAACGCACAGGAAATTCAAAATTCCATCAAGAGAAACAAAGTTTATTGACATTCATGACCCCATTCCACCTCCACAAGGCAATGAAAATCTGGCTAAAGATTATATGGTTTTCAACCACCATAATTTGAGTTAAGAGCCACAGAAATTATTGCAGAGTGACATAAACACCATTTTTATGGAATTGTGTAAAATGTAAGAGAGTGAGAAAGAAAAGACAAAGAGTGGGAAAAATATTTTGCATGGAGGGCTGTGAGACCATGGAATGCACTACCAGAGCAAGTGATTGAAACATGTCAGCACTTAAACAGAGTTTTAATAGGTGCTTAAAAGTAAGGGCAATAAAGGGAGAGCTGGGAACAGGGATTGGGATTATTAGTCCTGTGGAGGATAAACTCTAACATGGATTAGTTTAGTCAAATAGTTTGTTTCTGTGTTGTAATTTTAATGAAACTCTGTGCAGTACTGAGTCAAATATGCTAGAAGGTCCTTGGCTTTGGGTGGAATTCTTCCTTGAATTGCACGAAGTGCGGTGGCAGGCATGAGAAATGACTTTTTTCGCACCGGCCATAGTGGTGGGTTTTTGCACTGCATCATTCGCTTGCCGGTGTGTTCCTCCTCATTAATAATGCATGCATGACAAACATGCCAGATCGCTGGCGGACGAGCTCGGATTTGCCTGCCACACCATGACCTCAGCGCTTCCTCACTTCAGGCACCATATTTAAAGCGCACCAGAGCACAGCCTACTTTGTGTCTACAGACCAGGACCAGGCCAGGTGACAGACGGCCCTGAAAGCAAAGGGGATGGCAGCCTCCAAATTTAGTAATGCCTCTCTGGGGTGCCTACTGGGCACAGTGGAAGCCCACCCCGAACTCTGCTACCCCCACTTGGATTTCCCTGCCTCTGCCTGTTGTGGATCAGACAGTGTAGTGTGCACACCAGATTGTGACCCCCAAGGCTAGTCTAGAACTAGTCTAGAACTAAAAGCAACCCACCTGTGCCCCCTGCGAATGTGCGGCACCTCATCCTTAATGTCCTATGGGCTATGCTCGCGAGCGCTGCACAAGGTTATGTACACTCATTTCTGAGTTCCCCTCAAAGTTCTGGTCACCAGGTGTACACCTTATAAAAGCAGTCGTAAATCACTTGGTGGTGGGGAACCAACACCAAGCATTGGCCAGGCTGCAGTTTCAGTGAGGTGTGGGGGGCCTCGCCGCTGTTGGCAAGATCCCAATGGTGTCACCAAGTTCCCCCTAAATGGGCACTTTATTGAAAATAATTATCTGCCTGCCTCTGCTGGGCAGGTAACGGTTGCCAGTCACTCAGAGGTGAGAATACACTGGATAGAAGTCTCGCTGCATGCATTTTAAATCTTCCCCATAGAGAGCTGGAACAGCTCGGACAAAAGGAGATCATTATGCAGGAGACCATTCTCACAGCAGCTTATTATGACACAGCTGATGGTAAAGGCTGAGTTGTTCAAATCCAGAGCGAAACTTGAAATAACTGTCATAACCCATTTTTGCAATTTGTATGTTTCGAGATGCATACTTTGAATTCAGTAGTAATAAGACACCAAGTCTCAAGAGGTTTTTTATAAAACTAAATTAAACATTTATTAATACAAGAAATATTGTAAGCACATACATATGTCTGCAAAATTACTACCATATTAACTATAAAAATCCCCTAATTAATCTGACTCTCAGTTAGACCCCCAGTAAGGCAACATTAAAACACATAGATTTAAACAGACACCTGGCAAAGCACACCCTGTACAGTCGCATTCAAAATTAGTTTCTTTCAGCTCTGGGTCCTTGCAAACAGGCTGGAGGGTTTAGATCTTAGAACCCCTCCTCCTTTTACCAACAGCTTTCTATTCCTTTAAACATGCTTCTCTCTTTGAATACAAATTCTCATTGTCACTAGATTTTTTAAACTTTAAATCTTCTAACAATAAAACCCTTTCATAATACCCACTTTAACAGTAAGCTTTAAAAAAAAACACTTTGTTTCTGAGCATCACCTGGTTAGTGTAATATTTGACCCACTCTTTTGAATGGTCTATTTAAAAATGCAAATTGCCCCCTTTACACCTCACCTTCTAATTCCTTATGTTTATCTAATTACTATTTCAAACCAACTTCTCTTTTATATGTCAAAGCCTTTAGACCAACTGGCTTCAATCCAATTAAAACACACACACACACACACACACACACACACAGGCACAGACATCACTAAACTCTATTTTGAAATAATTTCCAATAAAATTATATACATTATTATATCTTCTTGACAAGCTTCTCTGAGGTGCAATGTCTGAGCTTTCTTTGCTTCACAAAAGTGGTTGTTACTGAGCTACGTCACCCACACTGAAGCCACAACTCGAACCTTGCACCAGTGTATGGGCATCACGGCCAGTGGCTGTCAATGTCAACATGGCTCTTACCCTTTATGCAACAATCTCCTTCCAAGCTTCACCGGTGACATCAGTGACACCTCATAGTTTGAATCTGCTGTTGTATCAAGGGAGATCACCAAAGCTTTCAATTCAGGAGGAACAGCTAGATTAATTTTTCCATCAACAAAGTAAAGAAGGAAGAGCATTGACTAACTTTTGCCTTCATTGCAGGTTTCTGCAAGGTTTAAAGTGCCACTGACTCCATTCAGATTGCCTATGTGTCCCCATCAGGACAGCCAGTTTATAATCACAAGCAGTGCATCATACACATCTCTGCTTAATTCCCTAGCAGCAGTCATGACTCATTCATCCTTTGCCAGACCTCTGTGTCACTTTTATACCACCCAGGCCATCAGGTTACAGGAAAGCTAGGGAACAATAACTCATGCCTCCGTTCAAGTGACCAGGTACAACTGCAGTGCTGGCGTGCAAAGAGAGCCATGTGCCATCAAAAATCTCATCAATCGAACAATCATCCAGCTCACACAGCACTTCCACAGCCTGGACCATTTGGCAGGATTTTTGCAGTAACCCCTGAGAGGGTATCCAGATTTGGGGTCGTCTGCTGTATGCTGCATTACTTTGCCATCCTGGGGAATCTGCTCTGATTGCTGTCTAAGCAGGGGAAGTGCAGGAGGTGGAGCAAATGAAGAGAGAGCAACATCGACCACGGGTGCCACCAGCTGCTAGAGCTCTCGGGTAGCAGCTCATCGAAGAGTGCTTCACCCTAGCTATCCCTCTTACCACCACTACACTAACAGTTTCACAATTCTTATCACTATAGTCCTGAGTTCAACTACCTCACACCCTTTCTTCAGCCCACCCTTCAGAGTCTTGACTTCCCTCCATTACAAATATAAACACCAAATTCAGAGTAAAAGATAAATTTACCAAACAACTGAATTCCATCCATGCCCATAGTTAGCAGAAATATTTATGAATACATTTGTGCAAGCTTTTAGTGCCAATTGTGTGTTCTCAATAGCTCTAGCCTGGATAGTGGAAGGCTCCTGAGCATCCATTGAAGATGGATGGTTATGATGGCTAATCTCAAGCAGAGCCTAGAGTCTCAGTGTTGGCTTGGGCAATTTGGATGAGGTGGCTATGTGGCACTAACAAAGGCAATGACATATTGTGTGACAGGGAAGTGAACATGCTATCATACTGTGAGAGAACAGGAGGTGCATCTCTCATGGAGCCAAAGCCACACTCCAGTGACTGAACGCCCCTGTCAGCTCTGGTCCCCTAACCACAGCCATCTGTACCTTCCTGGCAGTTGTAAGAGTTGTCAGAAGAGTTTCCATAATGTGGCAACCACTGTTGTGCCCATAGAGCTGACCGCTCACTCTCTGTTGGTCAGAATTGTCTCCATACTCTACAGGAAGCTTTCACATCAGTTGGAGTTGGATTCTTCGATGCACTGAACCACTGTGAGCAAGCTTGCCAGCAGGCTACTCAGTGCATAGGATTTTCTGCAACGCATATTAGCCATCTTTGGTATATAGGGCCCTGGAAGTCAGCATCTGAGTCCTCTGCATATGAAGTAGTTTTTGATGTTGTTGTCTGGTAGCCTGGCAGCTATGGCATCTTATCCCTCTGTCCTAACTCTTGCACACCTGCCCAGTAATGCACAACCATCCTCATGCTAGTTTTTAATGTATGTTTATTACCAGTATCTGAGCTAGTGCTTGTGGGGGTTATATTGAGTAACAGTGTATCTTCACGAATACTGGGTTTTTCTTCCTGTGCCTGAAACAAAAGAGATGCCAAGATCCTGGTGTGAAGGGAGACCAAAGAGGGAAATGTGGTTGATAAAAGCAACTGTAAATTGTCATGCACAATGTGTTTGGTGAGAAAGAAGTAATAAGGGAAGAAAGAGGATAAGGTGTGTAGAAACCCTGCCCAATGCCTCCCCCAGCATTGCCAATCACAAGGGACATGGCTCTGCCCTGCCAATGATGGTCAGCATGCTTTCTTCAACAGGGGAGAGCTGTGCAGGTGGACGCAGCCTCCTCCAGTGGCAGCCTCCTGTCTGGAGTTATGCTTAACCTTCTCTGCAATGTGCTAGCGGCATCCTTGTGAAAATATACCTGTCATGGTCATTTAGTTGAGATGGAGCGTGTGAGATGACATGTGGGGAAATGAGGGTTACAATAGCAGTGAGCATGAAAGTGGGGTGAATTGTGGTGCAGTGATTGCAGGAAGTTGAAGGGAAGTGGAGAAGGAAATATTGTGAGTATTAAGATTGTAGGTGGTAGGAGTGCGAGCAGAAAGCCTAAGTGTAAGTATTCTTACAGTGACAATTCTGATGAGATCATTGAACATTACAGCATTGCAGCATTGCAGCCCTATACATATTGGAACTAAGCTTCTGCATTTGGTTTTTTGTCCCCTTGGTCACAGAATCTCACTCTTCCTGGTCCAGGGCCTCCCAAGTACCATTAAAGAATCTGCAGGTCTGATCTGCAAGTCTTGTAACCATGTTCATGTTTAGAAGTGTTTTCCAATATTTTTCAGCTGAAGTGCATTCTGTCTGGAGCTATCTATTGTTTTATATCTATCTGTCAATACAATATTGTTCGAAGTTCTCACTTCTGAAGTGTCACTTTTGTGTGTATAAACTGATAAAATACCACTTTTGTGCATTTTTGTTGGTTGCCTGGCTTCACAAAATCAGCCAAGTAAATTTCAAAGATTTGTTTTCAAATTCTTTCTTAAATAATTTACTGCAAAAGTGCTTAATCAATATCCTTTTTAATACACAGATTAATTCAGAAAACCAATCACATAAAATAGGAAACCGACCAATCATGTTGTTAGAAAAAAGCAACAAATTTTCAGTTACCATGTCAGGTCCCCATTCTGATCTGTGTTAAACTTTTACCCCAGGCATTCTATTTGTGCCCTCATTTGTCTCACCCTAAGCTCTGGAATTGCCTCCCTACAACTTTCCATCTCTCTACTTCACTTTCCCCTTTAAAATACTCCTTAAAGCCTGCCTTTCTGACCAAGCTTTTGGTCACCTGATCTAATGTCTCCTTATAAAAACATGAAGAGAATCGAGGGAAATTGAAAGAATGGAATAAAAACAGGAAGGCAGAGTGTAGGAGAGAAGCATAGGGACACAGATTCTACTTTTGCCTGTGAACAATCCCACAGGAGATGATTGGAGCACTGGGAATTATTGTTTGGATCAACCAGGATCCTTCCATTTCCCAGTAGCTGTTTGTATTTCCTCAAAAAGACCTGCTGTGCCTAATCCCGTAGGCCGATTGTGCAATTGCTCCACATTTTCGCAAACCCAGGTCTGAGAAATTCTTATGTTACTGGGCTTTAGGCTTTGAAAGTGATTGTAATTCATGCACATTTTTTCTCAGGTGGTTGTGAACTATTTATTAGGGTGTCGTGCCACAGAGCTTCTACATCTTCCCTTAGTGACTTCAAAAGGAAGGTATAGTCTTGTTGTCTTGTACCAGTGCATGATGCAGTGAAACAAAGTAATGGAAATGTCTGAGTAATTTTTTGTTTTATCAGCCCTTTTCTAACTTTGACAGGGGGACTACAAAGACCAGCCTCACCAAAGTCAGAATGTGATGGTAGGAAACACGACAAGGGAGAAAAAGGAATGGAAAGCGGGACATCTTGTAACGAGCTCTCCACCTCCAGTTGTGAAAGCCAGTCAGAAGCCAGTACTCCGCAGGAGAATGTCCCTTGTGCAGCGCAGCCCGCACCACCTCAGCCTAACACCCTGACACTGGATCGGCCTTCCAAGAAAGCCCCCATTCAGTGGATGCAGCAGCCAGACAAACGCAGAAACAGTGAACTCTTTCAAACGCTGATGAACAATTCCCGTGATTCAAGCCTCTGCAAAAAGAAAATTAGCGAAAAGCTGAGCGTCGAGGATGAAATGAAAAAATGCATCCAAGATTTTAGGAAGATCAAGATACCTGTTCAGTTTCCAGAGCGTAAGCGCCCCTGGCAGTCTGAACTATTACAGAAATATGGACTTTAAATTTAAATAAAAGACTAGTTGCAGCTTGAGTTCTGTTTGAAATGAGGGTTTGTGGTTTTGAGTCACCTGCTGTCCGTCTTATATTTTCTGTCTTATCTGTTGAACTGTGATAAGATTGCAAAAAACAAAACCTAAAGGACATCTGTCAGCTGATCAGTCAAAAATTTGTTCTACAGTCCCGCAACATGACATGAGGCATACCTTGTGTGCTTAGCAAAAAGTAGTTCACTGGAAGTAAACATTTCCAATAGAGTCACCTAATCTACTGGCAGGCCATGCAGTTAGAATATGTATCTGTTGTGGCACGTCTCAGACTGATTAATAACAGTAGCAAAACTAATGGATTCTCCACCACTGCATCGATGTGTCAGAAACAGTTATGCATGGGCTTAAAGATTTGAGTGATGCAGCTCCAGAAAACTTAAAACATTGCATTTGTTGTCATTTATACAGTTTGGCCACTGCCAGCTTCCTGCAGCTGTCTATTAATGCAAGCACAGTAATACAGGCTGTCATTCCATTTAAAAAAACCAAAATCTCCAATTTGATAATGTAATTCTTAGAACATTCACTTTTAATTTAGCAATAGCTTGCATAGTTTTGATACAAAAAAGCACTAAATGTCAAGATTGATGGTTCAAATATTTTTGAAGAATTTAAAGCATTTTCAGTTTCAGAATTACATGCTTTAACAGTCAAAAGTTAAAATTGAAAATAAAAATCTGATGTCTAATTGCATTCATTCCTCAGCTATTAAAATTGAATTAAAGCAGGGCAATTCAGACAAAGTGTATAATTTTGGGACATGGATGCTTAGGTTGAAAGTGTTCTTTGTGCCTTAGGGGAGATTTTCCTGGGTCTGTGCCCAGGTGTAGTGGATTGTCCGGGTTCAGGGAAAAGTGGGGATTCAGTATCATCGGGATCACCAGTAAAGAAATATATCTGACCTTCCCGCACGTGGGAGGGAAATCAGGGCAGTTGGTTTAGTGTGCACAGGAGCTTGCCCAAACCCAGGACGCATTTCAACATGTTTGCGATTTTGCCACGCCTAATATATAGAGCAACTCTTCTCCCCTAATTTTGTATTGGCTTTGGTTTAAGAATAAGATTGATTGACATAAATGCATTTCATATAGAGCAATCCAAAACCCAAACAAATTTAAGTAGAATTCAGGCATGCTTTAAATGAAAACTTTTAAAAGATGTTAATGTTATTTTGTTTTTTAATTGACGTTTTGCAGCAAAGGTTTTAATTTGGTTTGATAGGTTGCGGTAAACTGAGCAGTCCCTCCAGAGTTTATAGTGAACCAGAATAATTTAAAAGCTTTAAATTATTTTGATACTTGCACATGCAGGATTGTATGGCAATCTGTTCAGACTGTGGCGCTTCATGTCTTCATATGTCTCTTCCAAGTATGTGGAAGCAGCAAAGCTGATAATTACATTAATTGAAGCCCATCATTGCATCACTTGCAGTTGATGTCATTATGACAAAAATAACATTCTGTTCTACTCCTTCACACCTCAAAAAAAAAGTTTGTAAATATTCTCTCACCAAGTTGCTACTCTTTGAATGAAAATAATGGCTAGGAAAAGATCAGCTGGGAATGCTGTCCCAGCATTCAGCAGCATCGCCCCCTGAGCTGCCTGTAGTCAACAGCAGAACTGAACGAATCCCACCCTTGACTGTTTGTCATAACTAAGCTTCTTCCATGGTACCAGTTTGCCTTTCTCACCTGCAAAGTCAGGATGTTGGGGGGACGGAGGTTTAAAAAAAAACTATCCTGAAAGAATTAAGCTCTTTCCCACATCACTGAAGTGTGTTTCCCATTGGTTGGAGCAAGAATTACCATTGATAATACAGAACTCTTCCAACTGCAATGAACAGCCCTCCTAACCCAGGAAGATAATGAATGAACTGAGCATATTAGCTTAGGGGAAACAGAGAGGAGTGTGATCAAACTTTCAAGTAGGGAAAAATTGCTTATGAAAATGCTTTCCCTCCCCAAGTCCAGGACGGAAACCTGCATTTTTCATTAACATTAAGAAACACACATTCACCATTGATGGCTTTAAAATTGTATTTAGAACAAAATTTCAATGGGCCTAAACCACCAAAACAAACGCAATAGTGCAGAACATATGGCTGCTGAAATGGTAAGGGATGAACTCCATCTTAAATTGCAAGGATGGGATCTCCGAGCATAGCTTTGGTGAAAAATCAACTGGAAACTTCGAGAACCAACATAGATGGTCAGGATTTCCACTAACCTTCTGCTGAAGGTACAATGGGAGATCAGGAGAACCCCCATGGGAATTCTATCCCATGGTGCTCTTACAGGAAACTCTGGCTTCAGAAAAAGCACATGTACAGTTGCCATAATTTTTTTTCATCTTTATAGGTAAGAAGCCAATCAATTAACTTTCATTTATTGCTTAATGCAATTAGCAACATCACAAAAAACAGATTATCTGGTCATTTTTAACTTATTTGTAGGAGTTTGCTGTGTTTCCTACATTACAACAGTGACTACATTTCAAAATATTTAATCAGCTATAAAGCGCTTTGCAGCATTCTAAGGTTAGGCAAGGTGTTGTAGAAATGCAAGTCTTTCTTTCCTTTCAGTATTATTACTGTCTTTCAAATAATGATATTGGTCCATAAAATTTCCACTTTTTATTTACTGTGAGTAACCATTATGAAGCTGGGTGTGAATTAGTAGGAGAAAAATTCATATTTGTCTTTGATATTCCGTCAATTTTTGAATTAAATGGAGTTTTTCCAGCACTGAGGAAGAAGACTGGTTGCAAGCTGGTAGTTGTTTCGGAGTCTGAGCTGGAACAATTGAAAATGGGACATGATTAACATTGGCTGTTAGCTTTACTCTTCAGTGCCATCACCTTCCAAGCGACAAGCCTCCTTACAAGAAAGAAGTGGAACCAGTTCTCCAAGAATAACTTTGCTTAGAAATGCAGGATCATTGTCACTTGCAACAAAGGTGAGATTTGTCAATACAGGTGAAATCCTGTAAAATGATATAACCATGATCTCTTTTGCTGTGTGTTGTCATGAGTAATGTAAAGTCTTGATGATTGGTCTGTTTGCTTTATCACTTCAAAAATGGCTACTTCACTTAAAAACAAGTTGAATGTGTTTTGCTTACAGAGGGATTATCTCCTTTTAAAAATTAAAACAAGTATTTCAAACCTTTTAGTTTTGTCTATTTCTTTTTACTTATGATTTTTTCTTTAATTAGTGAACATTAATGGAATCATTTGGTAGCCGAATTGGAAATGTTAACAGGCCAGACAATGTGGAGGAGATAATTAAAGTCCTCAATAATAATCTTGAAACTGTGTAAATGAGTTCTTGAAGTCAATCCAAACAACACAGCGGCTTTGACAGAGTTAATGAAATGGTCAAACAGGTAAGTTGAGTTCCTTTGATCGACTTTCTTTGGAGATTTTTTCCGGAAACAAGGGCAGACAAAAACTGCTCGATCCCAACAAGAGTAGCCATCTAATCCCTACATTTTATAGAGAGGCCTTAGCCATCAAGGTGCGCTTTGTGCCTGATCTGCAGTTAGGTCAAATCATAAATGATTAGAATATCAATCATTGGTTCATATGCCATAAAATCCTTTGAAGTACAGTCTTCTTACAGGCCAGATGTAATGGCTCCTTCAATTAAAAAACAAATTCATCGGTATCATTAGCATTTCAAACACAGAAATGTAGAAATAACCAATAGAATATTGAGGTCAAACTGAACACTTAATGAACATTTGGCTTGTCAATCAGACTATGGGATAAAATGTTGGAACACTTAATATGTTCTTTTGAAATTTCTTTGACCACATTTAATGTTAATGCCTCTGAACAAATAAATGGAAAGGAAAATTGGGCAGGGCATATTATGTGTAATCAATCCACAACCATCCATTTACCTCGCCCACCTTGCTGAAGCTGAAATTTACCCCCAAGAAATCATGCAAGCTCACTAGCTGTTTGTCTTCTAATACCATTGACAGCATTTTCTAGAATTTGATGTTTAAATAACCTGTGCTACAACCATGTAAAAGGCATTTCCTCAAAGTGGTCCATGAACTAAAAGGACTTGTGTGTAAATTGCAAGTAATTCCATTCAAAAGTTCCCAGCAAAGCATTAGTCTTAAACAAGGTACATTTATTACAAAACTGCTGCGGTAAATTACTTAGGTAAAAGTGATTAAGTTACTAACTAACTACATACAAAGATTAAATGCAAATAAGGATAAAAGATGAAATCATCGAGATGAAATTCAGTTCGCTAAGATAAGAGCAAAATACTGCAGATGCAGAAATCTGAAATAAAAACAGAAAATGCTGGAAAAACTCAGCAGGTCTGGCGGCATCTGTGGAAAGGGAAACAGAGTTAACGTTTCGAGTCACAGAATCACAGAATTCACAGAATTTTAATGGTACAGAAGGAGGACATTTGGCACATTGTATCTGCACCGCTCTCTAAATGAGCATTGCACATTGCACATTGCTTCTATTCAAATAACCATCTAATGCCCTCTTGAATGCCTCGATTGAACCTGCCTCCTCCACACTTCCAGACAGTGTATTCCAGACTCGAACCATTCATTGTGTGAAAAAGTTTTTTCTCACGTCACATTTGCTCCTTTTGAAAATCACTTTAAATCCATGCCCTCTTGTTCTTGATCTTTTTATGAGCAGGAACAGCTTCTCCCTATCTACCCTGGCCAGAACATCTCTATAAAATCTCCTCTTAGCCTTCTTCTCTCCAAGGAGAACAGTCTCAACCTCTCCAATCTATCCTCATAACTGAAGTTTCTCATCCCTGGAGCCATTCTTGTAAACCTCTTCTGCAGTCTCTCCAATGTGTTCACATCCTTTCTATAATCTGACACCCCAAGCTGTACACAAAGTTCCAGCTGAGGTCTAACAAGTATCTTATATAAATTCAGCATAACGTCTCTGCTCTTGTACTCTATACCCCTACTAATAAAGCCCAGGATACTATATGCTTTATTAACTGCTCTCTCCACCTGTCCTGCCACCTTCAATGATCTATGCACTTATATGCCCAAGTCTTTCTGTTCTTGCACCCTCTTCAAAATTTCACCCCTTATTTTATATTGTCTGTCCATGTTCTTCCTACCAAAATGCATCACCTCACACTTCGTACTGAACTTCACCTGCTACCTATCTGCGCAGTCCACCAACTTTTCTATGTCCTCTTGAAATTCCACAGTGTCCTCCTCGCAGTTCACAACACTCCCAGGCTTCATACCATCCGCAAACTTTGAAATTGTCCCCTGCACACCAAGATCTAGATCATTAATATATATCAGGAAGAGCAAGGGTCCCAACACTGACCCCTGAGGAACTCCACTACAAACCTTCCTCCAGCCTGAAAAATATCCATTGGCCATTACTCTCTGCTTCCTATTTTTCAGCCAATTTTGTATCCGCATTGCTGCTGCCCCTTTTATTCCATGAGCAATAACTTTTTTCACAAGTCTGTTGTGTGGTATTGTATCAAATGTCTTTTGAAAGTCCATATACACCACATCAACAGCATTACCCTCATCGACCTTTTCTGTTACCTCTTCAAAAAACCCCAGCAAGTTAGTTAAACACAATTTCCCCTTTAGAAATCCATGCTGGCTCTTCCTTATCAACCCATATTTTTCTATACGACGACTAATTCTATCCCGAATAATTGTTTCTAGAATCTTGTCCACCACTGAAGTTAAACTGACTGGTCTGTAATTGTTGGGATTGTAACCTTTTTTGAACAAGGGTAATAATTGCAATTCTCCAGTCCTCTGGCACCACTCCCAAGTCTAGGGAAGACAGAAAGATTATGGCCAGTTCCCCTGCAATTTCTACCCTCACTTCCTTCAATATTTTTGGATGCATCTCATCCGGTCCCCAGTGCCTTGCCAACTTTAAGCACTGACAGTCTATTCAACACTTCCACCTTGTCAATTTTGAACCCTTCTAGTGACAGAGTTTCCTCATCTGTCATCATGGCCTGGGTAGCGTCTACCTCCTTGGTAAAGATGGATGCAAAGTATTCATTTAATACGTCAGCCATGGCCCCTTCGTCCATGTGTAAATTCCCTTTTAAGTTCCTAATCAGCCCTACTCCTCCTTTTACCACCCTTTTACTATTTACATGTCTATATAAGACTTTAGGATTCCCCTTTATGTTGATTGCCAGTCTTTTCTCATAATCACTCTTCGCTTCTCTAATATGCTTTTTCACCTCCCCTCTGAACCTTCTGTATTCCTTTTGGTTCTCAATTGTATTTTCTACCTGACACCTGTCATAAGTGCACTTTTTCTTCTTTATTTTAATTTCAATTTCCTTTTTCATCCAGGATCCAGCTCTGGATTTGTTTGCCCTACCTTTCCCTTTCGATGGAATGTACCTTGACTCTGCCCGAACCAGTTATTTTTTGAAGGTAGCCCATGTTCGGCTACAGTTTTTCCTGCCAACCTTTCATTCCAGCCTATCTGGCCCAGCTCCATTCTTGCCCCATCAAAGTTGGTTCTCGTTCAGTTAATCATTCTTACTCTGGAATGCCTATCATCCTTTTCTATCGTCATCCTGAAATGTACAATACAATGATCACTGTCTCCTAAACGTTCCCCCACTAATACTTGATCTATTTGGCTTACCTCATTTCCAAGAACCAGGTCCAACAGTGCATCTTTTCTTGTTGGATTGGACACATACTATTGCAGAAAATTCTCATGAGATTTCTCAGGAACATTTGCCCCTCTTCACCCTGCCCCAGACTAAATTTGGGGAATAAGAGTCCCCCATTATAACTAAACTATAATGCTGCATCTCTCTGTAATTTCACTGCAGGTTTGTTCTTCTACGTCCTTCACACTAGTTGGCGGTTTATAGACTACACCGAGCAATGTAATTACACCCTTTTTGTTCCTTAGCTCGAGCCAAATTGATTCTGTCCTTGAACCCTTTGGGACACCCTCTTTCCCCAGCACTGCAATGCCACCACCCCTCCTCCTTTCCTTACTTTCCTAGCCCTCCTGAGGACCTTGTAACCAGAAATATTTAACACCCAGTTCTGTCCTTCCATGAGCCAGGTCTCTGTTATCACCACAACATTACATTTCTACACGGCAATCTGCACCTGTAACTCCCCAATCTTATTTACTATACTCTGTGCATTCATACTTTCTCCCTCACCCCGACTTTACCTATTAACTTACTATTCTCTATTCTAGTGCTATCTGTCCCTCACAGTATTTTGTGCACCCTGGTATTCTCTCTAATATTTTCTCTTCATTCCCACACCCCTGCTGAGTTAGTTTAAAGCCTTCCCAACAGCACTAGCAAAATGCCCGTATGACTCTTCTTCAGTTCAGTCCTTTAAGATGTCTTTGCAGGACCTTAATTTGCAGTTGAAGTTTTGGTTGTCTGGAAAGCAAGGTTGAAGTTGAAGAGTTGTATTCAGTAGCTGTGATGGCTTATGTAGTCAGTTAGCTGATGTTTGCCATTTTGGAGAGAGAGACGGTTTCTTGTTCTTCACTGGTTATGACATTGGAAGATTGCTTAGATTCTTTTCAACAGAATATTAGCTGATTTCTGGATACCTTTCTCTTTGTTTTGTCTTGGCCGAGAACCCTCTCAGATGATGTCTTTCAAAGTTCATCCTTGGGGTTCTGCACAAAATGGCTTTGCAGCCTGTCTTTATCACAACAAAAACATCATTTAGAGAAATCATGGTCCTACCAGGTAAAGAATTTAATTACACTGGGGGTCCTTTGAAGCCCTTTCATGTCCCCTGTTTTCTCAGAAGCCAAGGGAAACTCACGCCTTTTAGAAGAATCAATGAACATTCCTGGAGGAACAAAACAAAAACAGAATTACCTGGAAAAACTCAGCAGGTCTGGCAGCATCGGTGGAGAAGAAATCAGTTAACGTTTCGAGCCTTCACGGCCCTTCGGCAGAACTGAAGCATAGTTAGGAGAAAGGAGAAATATATTTCTCCTTATATTTCTCCTTTCTCCTAACTATGCTTCAGTTCTGCCGAAGGGCCGTGAAGGCTCAAAACGTTAACTGATTTCTTCTCCACCGATGCTGCCAGACCTGCTGAGTTTTTCCAGGTAATTCTGTTTTTGTTTTGGATTTCCAGCATCCGCAGTAGCTTTTAGCTTTTTGTTTTTATTCCTGGAGGAATCTTTGTATTTTATTGTCTCTCTTCATAGCCAGCTCTAGAGATAACAGAGTCTGACAAGGTTTGAACAAACAAGGAAAGGTGTCAAGATGTCCGTCCATTTTGGAAAGGGCTTTTAAAATCCATTTGAAGATTTGAAAGCAAAAATGTAGTTTTAAAAACAGTTGTCCTCAAAAATCTATCACACCACTACACATTTGTGACAGCTAATTGTAAACAATAAGACTTTGGGCAGAAACATCCCAGAATTGCACAGTGTGATAGCAGGTGGGAAAAAAGGCGTTTTACCCACCGGCCGCAATGGCAGGCTTTTGCACTGTATCATCCGCTTCCTAACTCTTTAATTATGCAGCCGCAGGAAACATGCCGTCTCATTGGCAGGCAGCTTCTGATTCACTCGCCACACCATTACCACATTGTTTCCTTACTCCGGGTGCCATATCTAACCTTCAGCCGCCCACACAGTTCTCAATGCTTGCAGCCCAGGACTGCTCCAGTGAAGACACGGCTCTGAAAGCCAAGAAGAGTTCAGTGAACCATCACTGGAATGCCTTTTGGAGGCCTACCGTGATGCCTTCCACCCCTGCTCTGGCTGCAGGAGGTCCAGCAATCTCACCACTTCAGCTTGGTAGGTAGTGGCAGTGGTGGTCAGTGCCAATGCTGCACAAAAGCAGTTGGCCATCCAGTGCAGAAAGAGGATGAATTATCTCATCCATGCTGTCAGGGTAAGGCAGCCATCTCATCACTCTAAACTCACACACTCACAAGGCCATCACACATTCACTGGCATCTCACTCGCTGCCAGCTCAAAGGACATCACCACTCACTCTCCCTCACACAACCTCACATCTCCACCTGACCTCATCTCCTCTGGAGATTGCCTCCTCAGCCCTCACCATCTTGAAGCCTCTTGCACAGATCAACACGTGTTCCCACACATACCCTGAGATGCCGCCCTTCACCTCACTCTGCAGCCTCTTACCTTGCCTGAGGCCACTTCTCCCCTTCCCCCAAGCAAGCCCTAGCGCTGCAGCCATTGAAAAGCCATGCCCACATTATAGCTGGTCTGGTAGGTAGAGGCCTGTCCGTGAGCTCCTCTAAAAGTGATGTGGTTCTGCCTGTGAAGGCTGGCACTGATGAGCGCAAGTGCTGCCTGAAGCAAAGTAGGCAAACACACCTCGAAGTCCCAAGCGATGTGCAGTGCACCAGGTGCACTGTTGTGAAACATGTCGGTGTGATTCCTGGATGATCCAGCATTGGGGAATGGTTCTGGCAAGCAGGGCTTATATTAAGATGCTAAAGTGTTGAAATTAGGCTCCCGACGTGAGGCGGTGGGAAACGCGGCCTGCCATTGACGGATGGAGTGGATGATCGCAAATTTTTTTCATGAAGGCGTAAAACTGATTTTGGTTCTTCTGCCCATGTTTTCCACTTACATCACCAAACACGCCCACTGCCAACGGGAGTGGAAAATTCCATTCTTAGAGTGTGCTGTAGAGATGTTTCGTTATGAGTTGTCCTAAGGTCTTGGTTGAAAGATTGTCAGAAATCCAGCCCCCACGAGAGTCGACAGCTAATCAGGAGCCAGCAGCTCTCTATTGTCGGCAGCGGCAGTGGGAATGGTGGAAGCTGCTGTCAGTAGCTGCTAGCAATGCACCCAGCAGGATCACCGAGGGACCTAGGCCAATGGTGAGTGAGGGTAGGATGGGTTTGCGGTGAGTGGGTAGTTGGCTATGTTGAGGGGAAGGAGGCGATCAGAAGAAAGGGCAGGGGGTAGAGTTCGGCGCACCCAACCCCCGCTTCCCCCTTCTTAATGCTGGGTCCCTCGATCCGGTTCCGAGTGCCTGATAAACAGGGACCCACCTAATAGCCCACAAGCAAACCCAACAAGATTTGCTTGTTGGGTTCCCTGCATGGCAAATGAATTGATTGCCTACTTATGGGCTTCAATTGGTGTTGGGGTGGGAAGTCGGCCCACGAGCCTTCCCTCCCTGGAACTTCATTGGCCAGAGGCAGGAAGGCTGAGGGGTCCAAACCTGGACCCTTCTGCCTGATTAAATGCCCCCTCATCGCCAAACTTGCCTCAGAGGAGGCATTAAATTTCATCCAATAAATTAAAATTAAACCAACCCTATTTGAAGTACCATTATATAACGTAAAAGTGGAACATTCCATAGGTTTGAAGGCAAAGGCTGACAAAATATGCATGTTAACTTGAAATGCCTGCTAGAGGGAGCTCTAATATTTTATAGTTTACTGAGGTGTGGACCAAATACTTCAACAATGCAACACTCCCCCATACTTTAATCAAATGCATTGTATGAATATTTTGATATTTTTAAGCCAAAGCCTAAAATTCCAAAAAGAAACTGTCAATCTCATGTACCATAATTTGGATGAGACTCTATCTTCCTTCTCCATTGCACTATATGGAAGATGAGGAATTCTCCCTGGTGTCCTGGCTACTGGCTATCCTGCAACTAATATCACTTAAAAAGGCAGATAAGGGGACTAACACCCTGTTTCTGGTCCCTCTTTCAACTTTGGTTTGTGCCAGAGACAGCCATTACCAGTGTCCATTGCATCTGGGAAAGCCAACGCTAAAGAGCACAGAATTATAAATAGGTGAACAGTTAACTTCATCACCAGTCTCAAACCACTGTCGCTGGGTTAAAATCATGGAACTCCCTTCCTAACAACACTGTGGGTGTACCTACACCACACAGACTGCAGTTGTTCGAGAAGGCAGCTCGCCACCACCTTCTCAAGGGTAACTAGGGATGGGCAATAAATACTGGCCCAGCCAACAATGCCCACATCCCATGAATGAATAAAAAAACTGCTCGGTATTTCCCTTCTCATAGATCCTTCATCTTTTGAGGTGTTGAATTCACCCGAGAGGATTAGTTGAAGTTGTCTTGATCACATGGTCAGTAAACAGATTTTGGCCCTTGTAAGGCAAAGTTACCCAGAAGGAAAAACAGTTCAGACCAAAACTCTTTATTTCCCAGTTTTTACTGATATAACATTTTATGGTATACAAGGCCAGTTTGAACTAGTATCCTTATTTCCCAGTTTTTATTGTTTTGTTCCTTCTGGGTAACCAGTTATTTACATTTCTCTCACATACCTCCCATGCAGGAAGACTACATACTACATTAATAAGGACTAAATAGTGTACAATAGCTGGAGATGAACAGAGTTAAATAGAGAGAGAATAGGCAACCCAAGGTCTGGCCAAAGAAATGGATATAGAGAAGATTTTGAAAGTAGGGAAGACAGTAACAAGCCAAAGGGAGCTGGGCTGGACATTGCTGAGGGTAGGAGCATAATAACTGAATGAGTGACCACAAGTGATGGAGCAGAATAAGTGGGGTACAAGATGAAGCTCAGTGCAAAAATACAGCATGCATTCCAGGCCCCATAAAACAATAGGAAATAATGATGGTATGGTGGGGCAAGGCAATGGTAGCAAAAAACAATTTGCAAGTTAACTCACTGCAGCACAGGAGTGAGTGGAAGTTGGAGAAGATAGGAGTGGTGGAAGTGTGGGGATTAGCATGGATGAGGGCACAAGCTGCAACATTTTAGATATTGTGGAGATGGAACAAAACAATCTTGGTAAGAGAAAAAATGCAGGTGAATGCAATTGATCAATGTGCAAAGATTCCACACTCTATTCAGACCTCGATGTTCAGGCCATTGGAGGTTGTTGCAGTAGGTTTGGATCAATGGAGGAGGCAGTGAGATAAAGCTAGGTTCTGGCAATACACATGTGTAACCTGATTCCAAGCTGCTGGTGACAAGGGGTAGTATACACATAGTGAAGGGGACGGAATCAAAGGTGAGTCATGCATTCAGTGGAAACAAGCATAGACTGAGAAAACATTGGGGAGGATCTCTGCATTGCAATAGAGGCAGAAAATATAGTGTCACAAAGATAAACTGTGGAGGAAAGAGTTTGGAAGGAGAAATGTTAAGTTCACAATTCTTGAAGAGATCATGGATGTTGAGGAAACAAAGAAAATGGTCACACTCACGCTGGATATTATTTGTGGCTTTGACCACTGCAGTTTCAATATGTGTGAGGCTGAAACTAAATTGCAGGGTCTTGAAAAAGTAAGGTGGGAGCATAGATGGTAGGCAGCAGTGCATTCCAGAAAGTTCATAAGAAAGGTTGTAAATTAAACAGTAGTTCCAGAAATTGGAAGGGTTGAGAGTGGTTTTTGTAAAAGAAATGTGATGAAGGTTGTCATGAGAGAAGTAGGGTGGAGAATTGATATAGATTACTTATGTCAGTGAACATGGACCTAAGGAAATGAAGAGCTAGGCTGAGAGAATGTCAAGAGGGAAGGTTGCAGAGGGCAAAGTGGGATAGCCCCCAAAATCAGGCATGGGGATCTCAATGTGTGATTAAACTGTGACCACAAAAGTGATGCAGACAGCACACAACCTTTGTGAAGCTTGCTAATTATAATGCTTGTGATGTCCAGCCCAGTGCTGAACACTGCACCTCAGCAGGGGGCCCACGTTCATGCAGCCAGGCTTAAAACCAGACTGCACTGCCTAAAGCCAGCCTATACCTCTTAAGAGGGAGGTGCATTGCGCTGCAGCAGGGGCTGGAAGTGGTGAAAGAGGAGTTAAAGGTCCAGAAGAACCTTGAAAAATTGTACAACAAGCCAGAGATTGTGCCCCAGGATTCTCAGATGCAATGCTGGAGGCCTTGATGAAGGAGGCATTCAGGATGAAAGAGGTCCTCTTTCCCCAGGGGGCCAAGAGGCCTCCCCGGCAGATACTAAGATGGAAGTGACCAGTACAGTAATGCCTACAGTCCAGCCCCGAGGACCTGGGTGCAACACTACAAGGTGTTTAATGACTCACAAGAGTGGTGAAGGTTGGTGAATACATCTTCACATGACATATCGTACTAACTGCATCATTAGGCTCACACATCCCCCACTGCCAACTCCCCCAACCCCCCTTGAAGATAGATGAAAGATTATTATGGAACATATCAACAGTGGTGTTGATGTCACCATGGCTGACTGACCAGGGGGAGAGATGAATATGTGAACAGAGAACTTGGGAGCAGGAGTAGACCATTCGGCCCTTCAAGTCTGCTCCATCATTCAATAAGATTCTAGCTGATCTGATTGTGGTCTCAAAAAATAAAAATGAATATTGAAAAAATGGATAAAAAAGAGGTGAGGATAGAGGAGAGATTTCATGGTCTGAAGTTGTTGAACTCAATGTTAAGTCCGGAAGGCTATAAAGTGTCTAATCGGAAGATGAGGTGCTGTTCCTCCAGTTTGCGTTAGGCTTCGCTGGAACATTGCAGCAGGCCAAGGATGGGCATGTGGGCATGAGAGCAGGATGGGGTGTTGAAAGGGCAAGCGACAGGAAGGCCTGGGTCATGCTTATGGGCAGACCGAAGGTGTTCTGCAAAGCAGTCACCCAGTCTGCGTTTGGTCCCCCCAATGTAGAGGAGGCCGCATTGGGAGCAGCGAATGCAATAGACTAAATTGAAAAAGATGCAAGTGAAGCGCTGCTTCACCTGAAAGGAGTGTTTGGGCCCTTGGACGGTGAGGAGGGGGGAAGTAAAGGGGCAGGTGATCCACCTTTTGCGGTTGCATGGGAAGGTGTCGTGGGAGGGGGATGAGGTGTTGGGGGTGATGGAGGAGTGAACCAGGGTGTCCTGAGGGAACGGTTCCCATGGAATGCCGACAGGGGAGGTGAAGGGAAGATGTGCTTGGCATCATGCTGCAGTTGGTGGAAATGACAGAGGATGATCCTTTGAATGTGGAGGCTGGTGGGGTGATAAGTGAGGACAAGGGGGGCCCTATAATAGTTCTGGGAGGGAGAGGAAGGTGTGAGGACAGAGGCGTGGGAGATGGGTTGGACAAGGTTGAGAGCCCTGTCAATCACAGCAGGTGGGAAACCTTGATTAAGGAAGGAGGAAGACATGTCAGAAGTGCCGTTTTAGAAAGCGGCATTGTCGGAACAGATGTGACAGAGGTTAAGGAACTGAGAGAATGGGATGGAGCCCTTACAGGAAGCAGGGTGTGAGGAGTTGCAGTCGAGGTAGCTGTGGGAGTCGGTGGGCTTGTAATGAATGTTGGTGGACAGTCTAGCGCCAGAAATTGAGACAGAGAGGTCAAGGAAGGGTAGGGAAGTATCATTGATGGACTATGTGAAAATGATGGAGGGCTGGTAATTGGAAGCAAAATTGATAAAACTTTCCAGGTCCAGGCGAGATCATGAAGAGGCACCAAAACAGTCACCGATGTACCGAAGAAAGGAATTGTGGGAGGGGGCCTGAGTAGGACTGGAACAAGGAATGTTCCACATACCCCATAAAGAGACAGGCATAACTGGGGCCCATGTGGGTACCCATAGCCACGCCTTTTATTTGGAGAAAGTGAGATAAGTTTAAGACAAAGTTGTTCAATGAGCGAACAAGTTCAGCCGGAGTGAGGTGAGTGGAGGTGGATAGGAATTGTTCGGGCCTCTGTTCAAGGGAGAAGCAGAGAGCCCTCAGACCATCCTGGTGGGGGATGGAGGTGTAGAGGGGTTGGACGTCTGTGATGAAGAGGAGGCAGTTAGGGCTAGGGAACTGGAAGTTGTTTGTATGACGCAGGGCATCAGAGGAACTGTGGATGTAGGTGGAGAGACTGGACAAGGGGAGAGAAAACGGAGTCAAGATAGGAAGAAATTAGTTCTGTGGGGCAGGAACAGGCTGACACAATTGGTCTACCGAGACAGTCCTGTTTGTGAGTTTTGGAGAGGAGGTAGAAGCGGGCCGTCCGAGGTTGGGAGACTATGAGATTGGAAGCTGTGGTGGGAAGATCTCCAGAGAAGATGAGGTCAATGACAGTCCTGGAAACAATGGTTTGATGTTTGATGGCGGGGTCATGGCCCAAGGGGAGGTAGGAGTAAGTGTCTGAGAGTTGGCGCTCAGCCTCTGCGAGGTAGAGGTCAGTACGCCAGACAGCAAAAGCACCACCCTTGTCGGACGGTTTGGTAACAAAGTCAGGGTTGGACCTAAGAGAATGAAGTGTGGCAAGTTCAGAAAGAGACAGGTTAAGGTGGGCAAGAGGAGCAGAGAAACTGAGACAACTGATGTCACGCTGACAGTTCTCAATGAAAAGATCAAGAGCTGGTAAAAATCCAGAGGGAGGGGTCCAGGTGGAGGGAAAATATTGGAGGCGGTTGAAAGGATCCATTGAACAGGTGAAAGGATCCGTTGAACAGGGGGAGGACCCCTGCTGAAAGAAGCAAGCACGGAGACGAAGACAGCGGAAGAAGAGTTCAGCGTTGTGCCGAGCCCAGAATTCATTGAGGTGAGGGCGTAAGGGTGTGAAACTAAGTCCTTTTCTGAGTACTGAATGTTCAACATCAGAGAGGGGATGGTCAGGGGGTATGGTGAATACACAGCAAGGGCTGGGATTAGAAGACAGGATGGGGTCAGAGGACGGGAAGCAGTGGAGGGTCCTGGATGGGCGTTAGTATCAATGAGTTGTTGGAGCTTGCATTCCTTGGCATCTGAAAGAAAGAGACAAAGTTTCTTGTTAAGGCATCAGAGGAGATGAAGAATAAAATGATACTGGGGACAAGGACAGCTTTGCGATAGGGTGAGTCGGTGCTGCTGGAGGGAGAGGTCGAGTGTGCTCATATGGCGGCGCATGGCACTGAATGTGGATCTCAGGATGCGATGAGAACAGCAGTCCGAGGAGTGTTGTATGTCCCGGAGATACCTGTAATCCTGGGTGGATTCGAAACATGAGGGATGGGAATTCAGTTGGAATCCACATGGGATAAGTCGGAGATGGAGACAGTCACTGAGGAAGGAAATATGGCTGTGAAAGTGAGTTTTCACAAATGCCTTGTCAAACACCAGGAGAGAGATGGAAAGCAATGAAGGAGAACAGGGCAAAAGAGACAAGCGGAAATCCTGTTGGAGAGAAGGGCAGTACTTCAAGGTAGGCATTCCTGGAAGAGAAGTGGCAGTGAATTAAACACTAAGATAAAAGAAAAATACTGCGGATGCTGGAAATCTGAAACCAAAACAAAAAATGCTGGAAAAACTCAACAGGTCTCGCAGCATCTGCGAGAGAAAAACAGAGTTAACGTTTCGAGTCCATATGACTCTTTTTCAGAGCTAAAGAGAAGTAAAAATGTGATGAAATTTACACTATTTAAGGTGGGGTGGAGCAGGTGGAGCTGAAAAATAAAAAAATAAAAATAAAAATGAATATTGGAAAAAGGAGATAAAAAGGGGGTGAGGATGGAGGAGAGAGTTCATGGTCTGAAGTTGAACTCAATGTTAAGTCCAGAAGGCTGTAAAGTGCCTAGTCGGAAGATGAGGTGCTGTTCCTCCAGTTTGTGTTGGGCTTTACTGGAACATTGCAGCAGGCCAAGGACAGACATGTGGGCATGAGAGCAGGGTGGTGTGTTGAAATAGCAAGCAACAGAAAGGTCTGGGTCATGCTTGCGGACAGACCGATCTCTGTCCTTATCCATTTTATATCCCATTTTTATTCCTTTTTTCAACATTCATTTTCATTTTTTATTTCTTATCCACTTATTTTTAATTTTTATTTATTTTCATTTTTATTCATTTATTCATTGTTTTATCCCCAACTTTTATCCTATTTTCAATCGTTTTTCCCCACCACCGTCCCCTCCCCCCACCCCACCCCCACAAGGACCATCTATCACTTGTTCATGTTGTTCTTTTCAGAGTGCTTACCCTGGTCCTGCTATTATCACATTCTGCTTTCTGACCTTAATGCCACTATCAGTACCTCCTTTAGCCCTTAACACTATCATTAGCACCCATTTTGTTCTTTTGTTCATGATATCTTTGGCAATCTCTCCTTTGCCTCCACCTATTGCTGGCCTTCTATTCAGCTTCACCTGCCCTACCACCCCCCCTCACCACCCCACTAAACAGTATAAATTTCACCACATTTTTACTTCTCTTTAGCCCTGAACAATTCATATGGACTCGAAACGTTAACTCTGTGTTTTCATTCTCTCCACAGATGCTGTTAGATCTGCTGAGTTTTCCCAGCATTTTCTGTTTTTGTTTCAGTATTTTGATTCTATCTTAGAGGGAACATTGTTCACTGTTTCATTGCAAATGAGGACAGACTATTAAAATGTTTCAGGCCTCGCAGTAGTTGCCTTGGGCCTCAATCCATTTCGAACGCACCCCCAAGAAATGTTTTCTGTAATGGTGCACAGAAAGATCTGCAGATAATATGGGTGGAAAAACAGTAAAGTAAAAATATTTGGGCTACAATAATTCATAGCAGGGATCCTTTGGTTTGCATGATCCCTTGCACTCCACCTGCAGGATTTTGTACATCTCGACCTAGAAATCCAATAATGCTTAAAACTGGGCATGCAAAAGGCGCTTCATATCACTGTTCATGTGCTCCCAGGCAACATGTTATAATTCATGCAGGGTCTTTAATATAATGGTTCAGGCATGGCTACACACTTTTTCCAGAGTTGGAAATTAGGCAACTCCAATACTATTTAAAGGAAGGTAGCCAGCACCTCTTAAAGGGGAGGTTCACTTTTGGTTCAGACAACGGGGAAATACTTCTGAACACAGAAATGGCTGCAAGGCCTGCAGATTAGGTCATCAGCTTCTAAGATGCTTGAAGACCTTTGTCCAGATACTGGGAGATCTTGAATAAAAACAGAAAATACTGGAAATATTCAACAGGTCTGGCAGCACCTATTGAGAGAGAAACAGAGGCCCAGACTTTTGCCCTAGGGGCAGATATATAATGTCGGAAGATTCCCTCGCTAAAGGTGCCCACCCCCACCTTGGAATTTTGGCTGGGGGTGGGGGTGGAGGCGTGGGAGCGGGTGTGGGCTGAAATAGGAGTCAGGGTAGGCAACCCTAAAACTAGTGTGGAGGCAGCTGAGTGCGGAGACAGGCTGGGCACAAATGCCAGATTCGGGGGCACGGCTAAGAGATTTCGGGCCATTTCTAAGATTTTCAGCATGACGAAGAACATCTCCATCGTAGCGAAAAACTGGGCCAGACTTAACATTCCAATTAACTCAGTATTTCACCCAGAATTCTGTGTTTACTGCCAACACAAGGGTTTCCTGTGCTGGGTGAAACCCACCAGGTTGAACCAGGTGAGAGCAGAATGGGAAGCGCTTGTTCAGTGAAACTGGCCAGCTGGGAAGCCTTCGAGCTGTAAAACTGAATCATTGTAGTCATGCTTAGTTGAGAGGCTGGTGCTCGCAGCACTTCTTCTGGCAGGTGTATTCCAACTTTTTGAAAGCAATTTCATTGTCTTAGACTGTACTCACCTTAATCTTCACTTCCCTGTTCTCAGCCTTCACTGCAGCATGGAAGCAACTAACGCAGCTCTACCTTGCACCTCTGGTATGAAGAAAGAGGAGCAGCAGCAGCAACACCAACAGCCTCAGTGCCAGCAGGAGCAACACTAGCACCAGCCACCTTCTCCTCAGTCACATGCTGCTCTACAGGCTAAAGGGGATGGGCAGAGAGAGCTTGCACAAAGGAGGCAATGCGCCCAACACAGAGCCCACAGGTAGAGGGCCAGCTCTCTCAAACTTGTGAGCATCTGGGTCTCAGGAGGCTCAGACTTTTGTGGAATGTAATGCTAACACCTACAGCCTGCTTGAGCAGGACTTCCTTCCCAATGGGCCAGGTGGGCATGCATTGCCAGTAGTGGGCAAGGTGGCTTTCACTGGAGGCACCCTCAGGGCTCCCTGCCTTTTTCTGGAGTTGTGTGCTTTCTTCTCCAGCAAGGAGAGAAAGCAGAGAGTTGTGACTGTGAGAAATGGATTGTCTGGAGAGGAAGAAGCATAATATTGATATAGGGTGACTGTGAGACATGGGTGCGAAATGGCACAAAGATGAGGGTGAGAGTGAGTGTTAGGTGTTTAAATGGGGATGTGAGGAGGTGCCTAGAGATAAAGGAATGAGTGGAGCTGCAAGGTATGTTGATCTGAGGAGTATTATTCAAGAGAATGCTGGGAAAGTCAGGGTGTGGGGGTTGTGCCCCTCACCTTTCCCACCTCCTGAGGCTCTGGATCCTTATGGTGCTTTGTCTCCAGTTTGGAGGGACCACACTCCTGCTGCTGTCTCCCTCAGCCATTTCCATCCACGTTTTCTGGGTTGAGATCTCACTTCACTTCATCCAGCAGCAGAACCTCCAGTTAAGTGTGAGAGACATGAAGGGCAGCCTTCCCTGGTTTTCTCGCCATTCCTGTGTTTGCTAAAGGCTCAGGAACCAGTTCAGCCATTCTGATCCCTGCCAGGGACTCTTTAATTAGAAATTTTTCCTTTGACAGATGCAGTGCGCCGTCTTGCCGCTGGTCAGGAAACCTGGAAGCGTGGTGCTTACATGATGGCAAAGCCCACTTTAACTGCCAATGTGTTCCCCGCCTGTTACCTGTTTCCCTCCTGCATGCAGGCCTGTTGTGTTAAAATTCCACCCTTACTCTCTAATCACACCTCCAACACTTCCAGCCTTCATATTCGCAACATTCATCTCCTCCGCTTTCCTTGCTCTCCTACAATTATTGCATCACACTTCACTCCTTTTCATCAAATTTATCATGATTGTAACTCTCACTTCCCCACACATCACATCTAGCACACTGCATATCAACTATTTGACTATGGCACACATGTTCTGTTCACGCCTTGCAACATGCTAACTAACACACTCCTTTATTTCTTGCAGCAGGAGGCTGCCAACTCCAGGCAGGAGGCTGTAATCAGACGAGGCTGAGTTCTCACCTCTCCTCACCCCCACACATTCCCCATGCCCCACACATGCAAACTCATACCACCTCATTCCCATACTCCACCCCCATAGCCCCTCATACACCCTATGCCAACATATGGCCCTCTACCCATTTCCATGACCCTTAACACCCTCCATGCCAACTTTGCCCCTCTATGCACCCCATGACCCTTTATATCTCCATGCCAACTTAGCGCCAACTGATGCCAACCCATGCCTTTTCCCTTACACCCTCAATGCCAACTCACCCAGTATTAACAATGGGCAGACCTCAGGTGCCATGCCGAGGTGAAATAAAATAAAGTTCTACGTGTTTATTGATAGCTTCACTATAGGGGGAGGTGATAGTGTAGTGGTATTGTTGCTGGACTAATGATCCAAAGACCCAGGGTAATACCCTGGGGGCCCAAGTTTGAATCCCGCCATGGCAGACGGTGGGATTTGAATTCAATAAAAATCTGGAATTAAAAGTCTAATGATAACCATGAAACAATTGCCGATTGCTGTAAAAACCCATCTGGTTCACGAATGCCCTTTAGTGAAGGAAATCTGCCATACTAACCTGGCCTACATGTGACTCCAGACCCACAGCAAAGTGATTGACTCTGGAATGGCCTAGCAGGCCACTCAGTTGTAACAAAATGCTACAACATCACAAAAAAGAATGAAACTGGACAGACCACCTGGTATTGACCTAGGAAATGGCTAGCTCAGCTCTATTGACTCTGAAAAGTTCTCCTTTCTAACGTATGTGGCTAGTGCTAAAATAGGGAGAGGTGTCTCACAGACTAGTCAAGCAACAGCCTGACATAGTCATCCTCATGGAATCATACCTTACAGATAATGTCCCAGGCACCACCATCACCACCCCTGCGTATGTCCTGTCCCGCCAGCAGGGCAGAGGTGGTGAGACAGTGGTATACAGTTGGGAGTGAGTTGCCCTGGGCGTCCTCAACATCAACTCTGGATCCCATGAAGTCTCATGGCATCAGGTCAAACACGGGCAAGGAAACCTTCTGCAGATTACCATGTACCACCCTCCCTCAGCTAATGAATCAGTGCTCCTCCACATTGAAAACCACTTGGAGGAAGCACTGAGGGTGGCAAGAGTGCAGAATGTACACTGGGTGGGGGACCTCCATGTCCACAATCAAGAGCGGCTTGGTAACACCACTATTGAGCAAGCTGGCCAAGTCCTAAGTCGTAACTGCAAGACTGGGTCTGCGACAGGTGGTGAGGGAACCAACAAGAGGGAAAAACATACTTGACCTCATCCTCACCAACCTGCCTGCCGCAGATGCATCTGTCCATGACAGTATCATTGGAGTGACCACCACACAGTCCTTGTGGAGATGAAGTCCCTGTTTCACATTGAGGATACCCTCCATTGTGTTATGTGGCATGACCACAATGCTAAATGGGATAGATTTCAAACAGATCTAGCAACTCAAGACTGGACATCCAAGAGGTGCTGTGGGCCATCATCAGCAGCAGAATTGTACTTGAGCACAATCTGTAACCTCATGGCCTGGCATTTCTACCATTACCATCAAGCCAGGGGATCAACCCTAGTTCAATGAAGAGTGCAGGAGCAGCACCAAGCATACCTAAAAATGAGGTGTCAACCTGGTGAAGCTATAACACAGGAATACTTGCATGCCAAACAGCATAAGCAGCAAGTGATAGACAGAGCTAAGTGATCCCACAACCAATGGATCAGATCTAAGTTCTGCAGTCCTGCCACATCCAGTTGTGAATGGTGGTGGACAATTAAACAACTCACTGGAGGAGGAGGCTCCACAAATATCCCCATCCTCAATGAAGGAGGAGCCTAGCACATCAGTGCAAAAGATAAGGCTGATGCATTCACAACCAACTTCAGCCAGAAGTGCCGAGCTGATTATCCATCTCAGCCTCCTCCGGAGGTCACCAGCATCACAGATGCCAGTTTTCAACCAATTCGATTCACCCCACATGACATCAAGGAACGGCTGAAGGCACTGGACACGGCAAAGGCTATTGTCCCTGACAATAGTACTGAAGACTTGTGCTCCAGAACTTGCCGCACCTCTAGCCAAGCTGTTCCAGTACAGTTAGAACACTGGCACCTACCCGGCTACGTGGAAAATTGTCCAGGTATGTCCTGTACATAAAAAGTGGGACAAATCCAATCTGGCTAATTATCACCACATCAGTCTACTCTCCATCATCAGTAAAATAATGGAAGGGGTCACCAACAGTGCTATTAAGCGGCACTTGCTTAGCAATAACCCGCTCATGGACACCATGTTTGGATTCTGCCAGGGCCACTCAGCTCCTGACCTCATTACAGCCTTGGTTCAAACATGGACAAAAGAGCTGAACTCCCGAGGTGAGTTGAGAGTGACTGCCCTTGACATCAATGCAACATTTGAGAGGGCGTGGCATCAAGAAACCCTAACAAAACAGGAGTCAAGGGGAATCAGGGGGGAAACTCTCCGCTGATTGGTGTCATACCTAGCACAAAGGAAGATGGTTGTGGTTGTTGGAGGTCAATCATCTGAGTTCCAGGACATCGCTGCAGGAGTTCCTCAGGGTAGTGTCCTCGGCCCAACCATCTTCAGCTGCTTCATCAGTGACCTTCCTTCCATCATAAGGTTAGAAGTGGGGATGTTGGTTGATGATTGCACAATGTCCAGCACCATTCATGACTCCTCAGATACTGAAGCAGTCCATGTCCAAATGCAGCAAGACCTGGACAATATCTAAGCTTGGGCTGGCAAGCGGCAAGTAACATTTGTACCACACAAGTGTCAGGCAATTACCATCTCCAACAGGGGAGAATCCAGCCATCACCCCTTGATGTTCAATGGCATTACCATCACTAAATCTCCCACTATCAACATCCTGGGGGTTACCATTGACCAGAAACTGAGCTGGACTAGCCATATAAATACTGTGGCTACAAGAGCAGGTCAAAGGCTAGGAATCATGTGAAGAGTAACCCACCTCCTGGTTCCCCAAAGCCTGTCCACCATCTACAAGGCACAAGTCAGGAGTGTGATGGAATACTCCCCACTTGCCTGGATGAGTGCAGCTCCCACAACACTCAAGAAGCTTGACACCATTCAAGACAAAGCAACATGCTTGGTTGGCACCACAGCCACAAACATTCACTCCCTCCACCACCAACGCACAGTAGCAGCAGTGTGTACCATCTACAAGATGCACTGCAGGAATTCACCAAGGCTCCTGAGACAGCACCTTCCAAACCAATGACCACTACCATCTGGAAGGACAAGGACAGCAGATAGATGCGAAAACTGCCACCTGGAAGTCCAAGTCACTCACCATCCTGACTTGGAAATATATCTTCATTCCTTCATTGCTGCTGGGTCAAAATCCTGGAACTCCCTTCCTAACAGCACTGTGAGTGTACCTACACCACATGGACTGCAGCGGTTCAAGAAGGCAGCTCACTACCACCTTCTCAAAGGCAACTAGGGATGAGCAACCAGCAAAGCCCACACCTCACGAATGAATAAAACAAATTACTCTGTCATAAACTACATTCACTATATTTAATTTCCTTCAACTATAAAAGCAAACATTTCATCCATATACTTAACCCCCATAAAAACAAGCATTTGTATTCATGTCAATCAACCTATGACTGACAGACACCCCAACTGTAATAATAGGTTGTGAAATCAGTAATGCAGCACAAATACTATAATGATAACCTTCAGGCTTAAGCCAACAAAGGGAAATAGCGAGCACTGATTTTTTTTTACGCTGCAAGCTGAGTTGTTTTACGCTAAATTTAAATGCCTCGACACCTTGACAGTTCCAATGCGATTTAAATGACTTGACAACTTGACAGTTCCAATTAATTTATCCTCTTTTTACACACATTCCTGTCTACTCTTATCAAAGCAAAGGGGAGCTGATCTCTCCTAAAGGGCACTTGACCTCTCCCAAAGGGGTCACTGGATGTGTCCAAAAGGGCAGCTACCTCTCCAAAGGGTACCCTACCTCTGCAAAGAGGTTTAAACCTTCTCCTGAAAAGTGTGAAGCCGACGAGTCATATTTCAGAAACCTCGGTGATGAAAATTATATCTGAATGAAGGGCAGCTGCACTTTTACATGTGCAGCTGCCTCTATGAACCACGCATGAACTACAAACCAACACCATCCACCTACCACCCCCTGCTCCCCTCAGCAAAAATTCTGGGGTGCCAGGCTCTGGGGCGGGACTTCCAGAATAAGGGCTCTGGTGCTATTTTACCTATGCTGGAGACCCTCTCCATCCCTGTGAAAATTCAGGTCAATGTGTACTTTAGAGACTAGGCTAGAGATTTTTTACTTCTAGTTTAATTGCACTCCTTTTCAAATCTTAAAATAAGCCACATTCCATCTGGCTTTAGAACATATAATACATAGAAAAAGAAAGGAAACAAAAGAAAACTAGCAACAAAGTATATATGACTCATCTGTGCAACTACATCCTCAATAAACCTATTGGGCCTTAACTTCCATGGAGTGGCAATCATTGCCAAATTGCTACTCTGCTCCCATTTACTTACACTAAAATGCAGCCGCGCCTTTTTTGCCTGACCTTCCAACTCGGGCCAGGTGAGAAAAGTGTAGTGCAGCTGTCCAGGAATCCTCTTAGTTGACTGCAAGTTATCGGATGAAAGGAATACAAACCTTCCTTTTTATGACACTAGTTGCCGTAAAGCGGGTAAGTTTAAGGGTCCAGCCACTTTGAAAAGCCAGGGAGAAGGTAGTGCGTAAGGTAAGTGGGTAGGATGGGGCAGTGTGTTGATATTATGATAGCCGGGTTGGGGGGTTGGGTAGGGTGTTTGGGGGGTAAGATGGTTGGTGGAGGTAGGATGCTCGGAAGGGGTATGATGTTCAAGATGGATGCTAGGATGGTCAGGGTGGATGGGGGTAGGAGGGTCATTGGGTGGGGGGTGAGGTGAAAAGTGGGGTGATATCGGATGGTCAGTGGATGGAGTGGTCATTAGGGGGGGTTCAGGTTGTCAGTAGCGGGGGTCGGGTGGTCATTGGGGCGTGCTGGGTGCTCAGGGGAGATTTGAGTGTTCGGTGAGGTTGTTGGGTGGTCAGTGAGGGTGGCTGGCTTGTTATGGGGGTGTTGGGTAGTCAGTGGAGGGAGGCAGGGTGATCATGGGGGTGGAGTCGGGTGGTCATGGAAGGAGTCGGGTGGTCAGTAGGGGGATTGGGTAGTTATTGGTGGGGGGAATCAGGTCATCAGAGGGATCAGATGGTTAGTGGGGGAGTCAGGTGGTCAATGGGCAGTGGTCGTGTGGTCAGTGGGTGGGGGTCAGGTGTCAGTCTGAAGTCAGGTGGTCACGGGGTTGGGTGGTCAGGGGTGGTCAGTGATATTAGTCAGGGTGGTGGGGGGGTATATACCTTTAATGCCCTGTCAGTCTTTCCACCCCACCCCCACTAGAGCTGTACCTTGAGTGTCCTGCCATCCATTCTTAATTAGCACATTCGTTTAGATAATATCACCACCTTCAACACCTCTTTGTTCCTTTGTCTGTGACATCTTTTGATTATCTGTTCCTATCACTGCTTGCTTGTCCCTACAACCACCACCCCCCCCAAACTTCTCTCACCCCACCCCCCCACCTTAAACCAGCTTATATTTCATCCCTCTCCTAATATTACTCAGTTCTGTTGAAGGGTCATGAGGACTCGAAACGTCAACTCTTTTCTTCTCCGCTGATGCTGCCAGACCTGCTGAGTTTTTCCAGGTAATTCTGTTTTTGTTTTGGATTTCCAGCATTCGCAGTAGTTTTTTGTTTTTATATTATGGTGGGGGGTAGTTGGTGTGTGGGGCTATTCGGGCGGGTGGGGTGTTAGTCAAGACGGCAGGAGGCTAATCGGGGGTGTTGGGATTAGTCAGGGGATGGGGATTAGTTGAGAGTTCAGAGATAGTAGGTGGGGGAGGGCGGGGGGATAGTCGGGGTGTGGGGGTTGGTTGACGGTCCTGTGGGGGTCAGGAGGGCAGTTGCAGTAGTTGGGGGTCCTGTGAGGGGTTGGGGGGGTACTAAAGTTACCCAAGAGTTAGAAGTGGTTTTAATTCTTCTAACTTTTCCCAGATAACTATTCTTGTAATCAGTCAGAACCATCCGAAATCTGTGGTTTAAATCGGAGTATTGGATGGTTCCCAGTGTAGGATAATTGCCTAACAGAAGTTTGAACTTCCCAGCCATTTGCTGTGCAATCCATTATGTGGAGATTTCTAGAGGAGAGTGGCCCAGTGTATTTTTTGGGGTGCTTTCCCCAACAGCAGCACCCCCCACCCGCACCCCCCCCAAACCACCACACCCCCCAGGTGCGATGCCCTGGAGATTAGGGATTATGGGCTGTCAGAATTCATTGCAGAAAATTAGAGGATTTGATAAATTAGTTTTTGCTGCCTGCAAAATCTCCAAATTCCTTTTCATCCTATCCAGACTTAATTTTCAAGCAAAGATAATGAGCTTGTGTTACCGTGGTTACTGACTGCTAAGAGTAATGTGTCCCAAATACCAACATGTATAGAACAGTCATATTATAAATAGCTCCCTGCAATCAGTCATAAGGGTGCAACCCTTTCATGTTAAACTTTGTCATTTAAAAAAAAATATTTTATATTCCAACTCCTCTTTTAACTATCTCAAACTTGAACAAAATGGTATTGGGTACATATCAATTTGATATATTTTTTCTCTATTCATGAAATTTTGTGAGGGGCTGGTTATTTTGGTTGGCTAGATGGATATTGTATGGTTCAAAATAACTCTAACAATATGGCGTCAATTCTTGCTTCTGGCTGAGGTAGACTTGGAATCGCCTCCGCGCCCTGCACCTGAGAGTCAAAGCTAATTGCAAACTACCACTGACACAAACTGCCAAGAAAACAGCTCTGGATGAAGCATCAGCAGACAATGAGCCAAGGACCTGCCTTTCGGCAGAGCATGAATGAATGAAAATTCTGTATACATAATTAACAAACATGGTGACCCTACTTTGGTGGGGCATGGGCAACATGTGTTATGGAATTGGGCTAAAAGATCTCTTTGTTGCAATTATTTTTGTGATATTTGCAATTGCTTACATTAAGATAGTAATTTAGTGTTGAATTAATATCCAGGTGGTATCTGATGATAGAAACAGCATCATGTAAATACACACTCTCTATCCCAGAAGACTCCATGAAGTCCTCATTAAGAGTTAGCCTATGGTGCCTTCTTTATTTTCTGGCTAAGGTGAAATGATGGATCAGTGCAATTCTCTGTAGTCTTAGTTGATGAACTCATTGAAATATATCCCACCTCTGCCAAACATGCTGGTGATCTTTGTAGTTTCCCTGGTGGTCTAGTGGTCAGGGTTCAACGCTTTCATCGCCACTGCCCAGGTTCGATCCCTGGTCAGGGAATGATGATCTATTGAAATTGTGAAAGCGATTGATTAAAAACATTTCAGCACCTGGACATGGAGACGGCGCTCGTGCTGCCATTTGTGGTGCTTGAATGTCCCAATGTGAAGCTTATGAAGCTGGGTTGGCTGCACATGCTGTCCTCCATGACCGTGTATGCGCTTGTCATTATCTCCTAATTCCTAATCTCCGGCAGTATTGTTTATGGTGTCATTGTGGACCCTCCAAGCATGGGATCAATGACAGATGAACATGGCCACCAGAGGCCTGTTGCCTTCTTGGCATACAGAGTGAATGAACAGTACATTATGAAAGGTCTCGCTTCTAGTTTTCTGTTTACAATGGGAGGACTAGTGTTCATAATCTTGGATCGTTCTAATGCCCCCGCCATTCCAAAACTGAATCGATTCCTGCTTTTGTTCATTGGTTTCGTCAGTGTCCTGTTGAACTTCTTCATAGCCAGAGTCTTCATGAGAATGAAACTGTTGGGTTACTTGATGGATTAATGTCAATTTGAGAGCGCCAAGGCCAGAATTTCCATCTGGAAGAGACCAATCTGAAACTATAAAAAGTGCTATGCTGTAATTTGAAGGTGAAAGAGAATTTGTAAAGAACATAAATAAATTTTTACAACACTTGTTAAAAAAAAACAGCTGCAGAATATAAAAACAATGAGATATGTATAGCAATCTGAATTACTGTGGACCACACAATTTCGTTGATAAATCAAAGATTCTGTCATTTTGACTGCTCAAGCAGCCTGCTCTTGTAAAATTCAGCATTGTCCAAAATAATCATGGTCTGTTTCATGCTGCATAACTTTGCCCTACAAAGAGTAAATAGACAACAGGTTAAAGAAGAAGATTATGGTGTAGTAAAAGAGGAGGAGAAATAGAGATAGCAGAAATGCAGCTTGGAAGGTTCAACATCATTGCCAACTGTTTCCATTAAATTCTGTGTCTAGGTCCTGCATAAAAACATGGGCTTAGAAATTCAGGCATGGCCATGAGGATAATCCTTGAGCCCGAATAGTGAGGCCCAATGGTATTCCCCTGACATTGGCCTTGGATCTCATTTCCATGGAGCCAACAAATTGCAGACTGTCACCAAGCCTACTGGAAGGCTGGGCCAGTTGGAACACTGTAGCCTTCAGGTCTGTAAGGCAGGATGGGTGGTCTGTCCACGAGCTGGGCAATCAGTGGTTGGGTGTGGAGGTGGGAGTCCTGGTTTGGGTGAAGAGAGGGGTGGGTGATCAGGCTGGTACTAATTAGGGGCTATTGCTGTGGTCAGTGGGAGTGTCAGGAACATGTAAAGTGGTCCGTGACCTAAGGATTTGTGTGTGTGTGTTTATAGCCCCCTTTTAATTTATGAGCTGAGGCTCGAGGTTTGATTTAGCAGCTGCGATGGCAATGAAAGTCAATCATTCAGAGGTTTTCCTTTTCAGGTGGGTTCAGCAGGTCAGCAGGTTTTTAGGAGAGAGAGAAGGTTTCCTATTCCTTGCTGATTCTGTGGTTACAGCACTTGCAGATTGCCTGGAGTCTCTCAGCAGAAGAGAAGTTTATTTCTTAATACCTTCCTTTTGTCCTCCCTTGGCCAAGAACCCTCTCTGAAGTCACTTCTCAGAGTTCTACCTGAGGTTCTGCACAAAAAATGGATGTTCAAAAACAGTATTTATACAGTTCTAAAACATAAAATGGCTGCTATCCCAAATCGCTGAATTATGCTTCCATATCAGATATTGGGCATAGTCTCATACTTTGTCTTTTTAGCTGAGGTAATTAACCTTTTAAATGTCTCGGCGATTAACTTGAAAGGTTCCCATTCTCCCAAGTTTGAGGAGATAGGGAAGGGCCATTCACACCTCCAGGGAGGCCACAGTGAGTTTTGGTTTACCCTTGTGGAAATGCAAATTGAATTTCAAATGGCTTCACATGTCTGGATATGTCTACCTACAATCCACTTGGAACTGTCTAGGGCTTGACCGCATTGCAGTTGAAAAAGGTCAGGTGACTTTTGGCAGCCATCTTTAAGGCCTCGTGTCCATTTAAAAGGAAAATTAGCTTTTTTACAAAAACCTATAATATCACGACTACACGTTTGTTACAGGGAGGGAAAATAACACTGGCCGGGATGAAAGTTGCGATGAGGACAATATCTACTTTCCACCATAGATATGCCATATTTAATGGACTCATGATCTGCAGGATGCACTCAGCACCTCACTGAGGTTACTTTGACAGCGCCTCCTTCCTCTGTGGCCGTTTTCGCTTATAGTAACTATATCATGGAACTACCAAAGCATTCACATCGCACACCATCCTCATTTGGGCTTTTACTGTTGTCCTTCATTATCACTGGGTCAATGGCTCGAATATCCATCCTCGAGATGGGTAGCGGGAGTTGGGGCAATTCCCGGTTCGACCTACCCACCTCGGGGGAAAGTGTCCACAAACGCGGGGTCTTCATTGCCGGGGAGCGGGTACAGGCTCGAGTCAGGATGGCCAACCTGGGAAGAAGTTTGGTGGCAGCCACAGGGGCTACAAGGTGCAGAGTGGGCTGTTTAAAAGGCCTACCTCGGTTCTATGGGACTTTTCCCAGTTAAAATAAAAACACAATGACCCTCCAGACCTCACCCCACACACCCCATCATCATCCTCTAAACACTCCCCATGCTCCATCCGTGCCATCTCATGCCCCCACCTAACCCCCATGGCCCCTCAGGCCCCCCATGCCAAACTTTGCCCTTCCACTTAACCCAATGCTCATGTTCCCTATGCCAAACCATGGTACCTCCATGCCCATTGACCCACAATACATTGTGTAGAACCAATGGACCCTGTAGTGACAGTAGTCTGTGTAAAAAAGCTTTGGAAAAAGTAATTTATTCATAACTTTCTCCTATATTGAAAAAAGTCATTTCACTACAAGCTAATGTAAGTGTCAATCATCCAAGTCATTTAAATATCAATAATAAAACCCACAAACCCTTGAAACCACTTAACTTATGTAAACAATCATTGTGAAATTGACAGCAGAGATCAGAAAGCCTGAGCTGTCAATCAAACAATGCATTTCTGTATTCAATATAATGAATAATGCTAAGTAATGAAAATCAGCTTAGCAAACACAGGTCTGTTTTAATAGCTGTGCATATTATCGATTTATTCAGTGTGGTACAAGAATGCATTTCTCATCTCTCAAATCCAATCTAAACCATTGGAGCACCTCCAAATTGATTACACTGATAAATTGCCCTGCAGCATTCATAATAAATACCATCTTGTAATAGTCACGTCTTTAACTATAAGGTTCGAAGTAACATCATTCATTGCACTGACCTAGCCATAGTCACATTGGGCTTCTCCAGGCTGTGAAAAGCATGTCAAATTGAGCAATTACAATGGTACATCTTTTGTAGATCAGGTAATGAAGAAAGCAATGCTGGGAATTGAACAGAACGTCCACCTGTAGGTATAGGGATCAGGATTGGCTGACGGAATATCTGGACAATAAAAACAATATTGAGAAAGGTAGTGAATGATACTTGAAACAATTGGCATTAAAAGTGCCCTTAATCTTGGTGACTATGAGAGGCTCAACATGAAAACTATACTAGTAACACGATTAAGGCAATGATAGGCAGGGTTATGAAACTACCCAAATGCTTAGTCTGTGTCCTAGACAAATGTGACTAGACTGATGCCATAATGCAGGGCTTCCCAAACTGTGGATCGCAACACCCAGTGGGGTCATGAGCCAAAGTTTTGGGATTGCAATCTCTGAGGCATAACCTAACTTACTGATCTTTGAGGTTTGATTCCTGCTCCAAAAAAGCCAGTGAAGAAGTAGGTGCTTTTAAATTAAAAACCATGCAATTTAATGCTAGAGACTGGTCAATCATTTCTACCCCATTCTCCTTCACTTTCAAGCCTATTTCTTCTTCACCTTCTGCTCTCCTATTGTTTTCCCATGTCCTGTCATTCCTGGGCCTCTGGACATTATTAGGGTAGGATTTTCCTTGATTAGAAGGTTTGTGCGGAAGCTCGTAGTTGCCTGTCATTATAGCAGCGTCCCTCACCCTCGTGACTCTTTGTTTCTCAATATGGGATCTAATTTTAATTGGGATACTAGCCAGGTTTTTCCTCTCCCGCCAGCAGCAGGCATCGTTGCAGGCAAGATGGGGAGGTCTGGAGAGCGGCCAAAGGTGAATTGACTTATGGCCACTCTCCAAATTTTCCCGTCTCGCCCAGGATGATGCCTGCCGCTTGCAAGACCAGAAAAACCTTCCACTGTTTTTGAACTTTTCAAATAGGATTACCTCTAATTTTAGAGATTCCACCCAACAATCATAGACCATGTGTTTCTCTCCCTCAAACTGAATGTAGGTCTGGCCAGACTGTCTTCGGGAATTTCTGATAGTAAGCCTCGGGTACCAACTCATTTAAAATGGCAGTTTTGGTCAGACCATAATTCACAGAGTTCTCCTCTGACAACATGGAGTGAGCTTCATGAGCTCACCCAACTAATTGGCCTTGCAAATGACCCTTGTGGCCATTTTAACCTCTTAACAATTTTCTCAAATGACATAAAATAGGATTCAACTCCCTCTTCATTAATTTTTGGCTCTAGCCATAAGTAATTTTAAAAACCTTTGCTCTGAATCCGAATCAGTATCTGAACTGCTATTGGCACCTGATTGCAGTCTTTCCTTTACCAGCTCAAACTGCCTGATCTCTCACTCCTGTGCATTCCACTTTCCTCTTTTTCCTGTTGATTTGCATGTGGAACTCTAATTCCTTATTTTGCATGGCAATTTCCTTATCCATTTGGATTCTAGCGAACTGTCAGGGGCTAAGACTTCACACTATATTTAAAACTGGACAATGACTTTTTAAAATGGCTGAAGCTATGCCTGTCTGTGTCCCTGAACAAAAGGAGCTACCATGACAGGATCACAGAAACTTGTGCCTTATTATCTATGAAGAGACACTAACAACTCCCTGTGGGCTGCAGAGACTAAATTCAAACAGAGCTATTCAAAGGTCATCTGTATTTCATAAGCCAGGCCTGGCCAACCAGAGCCTATTCATCTGCTAGGACAAAGAACCCCACAACATTCCTTTTAAGTCTTAATGGTTGAACATTTAACAATCTCAGGGACCCAGACAAAGGGATACACACCTTTTGTCAAAGCCAGAATAGGGAGGTGGGAATCATGTGACATGAACCTCTAGCAGGTAGAACCAGTTATATTGCCTTGCTGTGCTGAAAACTCAGTCTGCCATTTTACTATCTACAAGCAGCAGAACAGAAAAGGAGCTCTGCCCAGATTGAATACCTGGCCCCATCTACACTGTTTCTACTGGAACTTCTATGCCATTGCTTACAAGACCGATTCATCTCTGCATGCCTATCTTCTTGTGTAAAGTCATCTCCACTGAAAAAGTGTATTATACAGCATCGGTTTTCAACCTGCTGATCTCCGTGAAGGAATACGTCATTGGACTTTGATTCTGGACACTCGACTCACATGAAACAATAATTCTTTTCTCTGTGGTCTTTGCCCTGCAAGTTTTTCTTTTCTCCATTCCTCTTTTACTTATGAGAACACATGGGGCTACGTTGTAAACCCACCCCCCTCCCCCGTGTTTTGAGTGTGTACAAATAAACTAACCCTCTGAGCTCATCCTATCACGAGTTTGCTTTGGGGTTATTAATAGAAATTGGATCACACCAAAACTGAGGGTTTGAGAAGTATTCCACCGCTTGTATAGGTGAGAGGGGAGATCATGGCTACTAAATTCCCCCCCACTGCTGTCCGTAACTCTAATGCTACTCTTGTCAGTTTCTGGTTCTCTGTATGTTTCCTCTGTTAATAATTCTATATCAAAATTATTGATTACAATTTGAATGATTTCAGGCTTCCTTCCTTTTGGTGTCACATTTACTTTTACCTGCTTGATTACAGCTCTTTGTTCCTCAATAGTTAATGATTTTAATGCACTCCAAGTTACCTCACCCTAGTCTACAAATGTTTTGGTGTTCAATGTGACCACTTTAAATACTTAAGACAGTGCAACTGTGAGAAAACCTCCTGATTGATTTTTTAACAATTTCAGTAACCAATTTCACCTCCCACTTCCAGTTTATTCATTATCCAACATTTCCAATCCCAGACTCAATCCCCCAACTGTTACAGACAGGGGAGAGGTGGTAGGATGGTTCCTCCTTTTCTCCACTTCTCGTCTAGCCACAAGAAAAATAAAGTGTTCATTTTTTTTATACATTCATGGGTACAATTATGTGGGTGTAACACTTGTAGAAGGTGGAAAAGCTTTGGCATGTCAGGAAGTGAATCAATCACCACAGAATTCCCATCCTCTGGTTGCTCTTGTAGTCACAGCATTTATCTGACTGACCTGGATAGGTGTTGATTGGTGACCCCTGGGATGTTGATAGTGGGGGGTGCGATGATGGTAATAATGTTGAATATCAAAAGAAGGTAGTTAGAGTCTCTTTTTGGAGATGGTCACTGCCTGGAATTTGTGTGGCGCGAATACTACTGCCACTTAACAATTGAAGCCCGAATGTTGTCTGAGTCTTTCTGCAGGCAGGCACAGGCTGCTTCATTATCTGAGGAGTTGGAAATGGAACTGAACACTGCATTCATCAAAGAACACCCCCATTTCTGACCCTAGTTGTCTTTCCAATGAGACATTAAATCAAGGCCTCATCATCTTCTCAGGTGAATGTAAGAGACCTCATGACACTATTTCAACAAAGAGCAGGGGAGTTATCCCTTATGTCCTGAATAATATTTATCCCTCAATCAGCATCACAAATGCAGATATCACTGTTTGTGGGAGTTTGCTGCTCACAAATTGGCTGTCGTGTTTCCTACAATGCTACAGTGACTGCACTTCAAATGTATTTCATTGGCTGTAAGTGCTTTGGTACATCCTGTAGTTATGAAAAATATAAATGCAAGCCTTTCATAATTTCCATGAAGGAGGGAAGGCCATTGATGAAGTAGCTGAAGATGGTTGAGCCAATTACACTGCCCTGAGGGATTCTTGCATGAATGCTCTGGGGCTAAGATGATTGGCCTCCAACAAACCTTCTTCCTCAATGCTGCACATTGCTCCAACCAGTGGAGAGTTTTACCTCAAATTTCCATTGGTATTATATAAGTAATGTGATTTCATTAATTGAATAAACACACCAAACACATCTAATGTAGGCTATCATGGTTATGAAATATCTTTGCTAAGCCATACATCAACAATTCATGCACACTGAGCAATTCATACATTGTTGATGGCTGTCCCTTGGTTCAAGGATGCCTACTCAGGGTCATGAGCCTTCATGTGACTCGACAGAGGGATTCTTGACCCACAGGTCTTTGGGCCTGTGAGGCAGGATGTCCCATGAGGTAGTGGGGCCTGGAGTGAGGACTTGTTTCCTTTTCTTTCATTCTCTGCCACCTCTTCCTCACCATTAAAACATTTGGACTCAAAGCATGATGGAGCTGGTGCCATTTTGAATTACTGGTAGCAAGCTCCTCTTAGACATTAATGTCAATGCTGCTGTGTTTCAAGGAGAGCTCCAGGGTGTCTTTGAAGTGTTTTCTCTGTCCTCCTCTGGAGCATTGGCCAGTTCAGAGTTGAGAAAAGTAGACCTGGTGGAGGAGACACTTTTTCAGCCATTGGGACATAGTGTCGAGTCTGTTGTAGTTGATTTTGCAGGCATTTTGCCTGAATGCTTGTGAAGCTGGCTTCAAGAAGGGCACTAGAGTTTGTCTAACTATCCTTCCATCACATCTGGAGGATGTGGTGGAGGCATTGCTGATGGAATTTCTCTAGTTCTCTTATGTGTTGGTGCTACACAGTCCAGGTCTTACTGCAGAACCAAAGTCTGGCGATGACAACTGCTCTGTACACTAGGACTTTTGTTGACTCGCGGTAGTCTTTGTTGTCAAACATTCACAGCTGTAGTTTGTAGAAGGCTGAGCTGGTGCAGCTGATCCTGTATTGGATCCTCTAGTCAATTGTTGCCTTTTGAGAGAGATGGCTGCCAATGTATGGGAAGTGCTCAACATATTCCAGTCTCTCCTTCAACATATATGGGAAGCGGAATATTTGACTCTCCAGGTCTGGATCAATATATGATTGTTTTGGCAACATTCAAGGACAGACTGAGTCTCTTGTATGCAGAATTAAAGAGATTGAGAGTGACTTGCAAATCTGGTGTAGAGTGGGTGACAACACTGCAGTCATCCACAAACTGTAGATCAGTGGTAAGTTTAGTTTTGGCACAGAAGCGACTGACGTTAAAGAGTTATCCATCTAGGTGGTATTTAACACTCACACCACAAGGGAGTTGATCTCTAATGAAGTGAATAACCATTGTCAGGCAGATTGTGAATAGTACGGGGGCTATCACACGGCCTTGCTTGAAACCAGTCTGGATTTAAAAAGTGACGGCTTCAAATCTCCCACTCAAGACAGTTGCGGTCATAGCATCATGAAGCAATTACAAGATTGTGATGAAGTTGCTTGGTCATCCAAATCTTTGGAGAGCAATCTACAGACTTTCATGATTTACTGAATCAAATGCTTTGGTCAGGTTGATAAATGTAATTTTGAGTTCCTGGTGTTGTTCTTGAGATTTTTCTTGAGTTTACCTGGCAACAAAAACTATATCAGAGGTTCCTCTGGAAGGTCTAAAGCCACACAATTCATGCACACTGATCTCTTTGCATACAATAGTCATGGGTGGGGATATAACATTTTCTAATCACTTATATACAATTCTTCTTCCAATTATAACCATTTCACTCAAGCCTCCAGTGTCATTTCTATCACTGATTTAACTCAATTTTCTACATCAGCAAGTTCTAATGTGCCGAGATTGGTGGCCATTTTCCAGGGCTGGATGCTCACAGGCATTGTACGGTTTGAAGAAAGTCCTGAGCAGTTTGTAAATACATCAATTGCAGCAAGATACTGAACATCAGCTATTATTAGACAGTAACAGACCAATTATTGCAATTCATTGATTCTCTCAACCTGCCTGCTTGCTAAGGTTTGCTTTTTGGCTAAAAACTTGAAAAGCTTTTGGAACGGAATCATGAAATAATTGGTCTCAGCAGTTGCAACGCCAACAGAACAGGAATATAATGATTCTCCTGCACCCAACTGAATGATCAAAACTTCTGTCAGTTTAGCGGTGACTGTTTTCAGTAATTTATATGTAGGACTAAATCTTTGCAATTTATGTATGGATTAATTTACATTGCGCCTCTCAAAGTCACATACCTGGATTATATTGAAATAGTGCCAGCTAAACTACTTCACTTACTGTTTTACGGTCTTCTGTGTACGACTATGTAATCCAGGAACTACTTGTGATACGAATTTAGGACTATTCGTTCCTGACTATTAACAATTTGTTCTCACAAGATGTAGCAGGAGGAGAAGACCATAAGGCCGGTCAAGCCAGTTCTGCCACTCAATATGATTACGGCGGATCTTAGGCTTCAACTAAACTTTCCCACCTGCTCCCCATATTCCTTGATTCCATGAGAGACCAGAAATCGTTCTATTCCAGCTTTTAATATAATCAATGATGGAGCATTCAGAGCACTCTGGGATGGAGAATTCGAAAGGCCCACAACTGTTTGAGTGAACAAATTTCTCCTCATCTCAGTCTGAAATGACCGATCCCTTATCCCGAGACTGTTCCAGATTCCCCAGCCAGCAGGAACAACCACTCAGTGTGCACCCTGTCAATGCCCTTCAAAATCGTGTATGTTTCAATCAGATCACCTCTCGTTCTTCTAAACTCCAGAGAATATAGGCCAAATATACCTGGCTTTTTATTTTCATTCAGCATTTGCTGCCCATCTCTAATTGCCCTTGAGAAGGTGGTGGTGAGCTGCCTTCCTGAACTGCTGCAGTCCATGTGGTGTAGGTACACCCACCGTACTGTTAGGGAGGGAGTTCCAGGATTTTGACCCAGTGACAGTGAAGGAACAGTGATAGAGTTTCAAGTAAGGATGGTAGGTGACTTGGAGGGGAACTTCCAGGTGATGGTGTTCACATGTGCCTGCTGCCCTTGTCCTTCCAGGTGGTAGTGGTCATGGGTTTGGAAGGTACTGCATAAGGAACCTTGGGGAGTTCCTGCAGTGCATCTTGGAGGTGGTACACACTGCTGTTATTGGGCATTGGTGGTGGAGGGAGTTAATGTTTATGGATGGGGTGCCAATTAAGCAGTCTGCTTTCTCCTGGGTGGTGTCAAGCTTCTTGAGTGTTGTTGGAGCTGCACTTATCCAGGCGAGTGGAGAGTATTCCATCACACTCCTGATTTGTGCCTTGTAGATGGTGGACAGGCTTTGGAGAGTCAGGAGGTGAGTTACTCACTGCAGAATTCCTAGCCTCCGAACTGCTCTTGTAGGCACAATATTTACATGGTTAGTGCAGTTCAGTTTCTGGCCAATGGTGACCCCCAGGATGTTGTTAGTGGGGGATTCAGTGATGGTAATGCCATTGAATTTTAAGGGGAGATGGTTAGATTCTCTCTTTTTGTAGATGGTCATTGCCTGACACTTGTGTAGCATAAATGTTACTTTCCACTTGTCAGCCCAAGCCTGTATATTATCCATGTCATGCTGCATTTGGACATGGACTGCTTCAGTATCTGAGGAGTTGCAAATGGTGCTGAAAATTGTGCAATCATCAGTGAACATCCCCGCTTCTGACCTTATGATGGAAGGAAGGTCATTGATGAGGCAGCTGAAGATGGTTGGGCCTAGGACACTACACTGAGGAACTCCTCAGTGATGTCCTGTAACTGAGATGATTGACCTCCAACAACCAAAATCATCTTCCTTTTTGCTAGGTATGACTCAAACCAGCCCGAGAGTTTTCCACCGATTCTCACTGAGTCCAGTTTTACTAGGGCTACTTGATGCCACACTCAGTCAAATGCTACCTTGATGTCAAGGGCAGTCACTCTCACCTTACCTCTGGAGCTCAGCTGTTTTGTCCATGTTTGATCCAAGGCTGTAATGAGATCAGGAGCTGAGTGGCCCTGGCGGACCCTAAACTGGGTGTCAGTGAGCAAGTTACTGCTAAGCAAGTGCCACTTGATAGCACAGTTGATGACCCCTTCCATCAGTTTACTGAGAGTAGACTGATGGGGCAGTAATTGGCTAGGTTGGATTTGTCCTGTTTTTTGTGGGCAGGACATAGTTGAGCAATTTTCCACATTGCCAGGTAGGTGCCAGTTGTAGCTGTACTGGAACAGCTTGGCTAGGGGCGCGGAAAGTTCTGGAGCTCAAGTCTTCTGTACGATTGCTGGAATGTTGTCAGGGCTCATAGCCTTAACAGCATTCAGTGCCTTCAGCCATTTCACGGCATTATGTGGAGTGAATCGATTTCACTGAAAACTGGCAATTATGATGCTGGGGACCTCCGGAGGAGGCCGAGATGGATCATCAACTCAGCACTTCTGGCTGAAGTTGGTTGTGAATGCTTCAGCCTTATCTTTTGCACAGATGTGCCAGGCTCCTCCATCATTGAAGATGGGGATATTGTGGAGCCTCCTCCTCCAATGTGTTGTTTAATTATCCACCACCATTCACGACTGGATGTGGCAGGACTGCAGAGCTTAGATCTGATCTGTTGGTTGTGGAATCACTTAGCTGTGTTTATCCCTTGTTGCTTATGCTGTTTGATACACAAATAGTCCTGTGTTGTAGCTTCACCAGGTTGACGCCTTATCTTTAGGTATGGCTGGTGCTGCTCCTGGCAGGCACTCCTGCACTCTTCATTGAATCAGTGTTGATCTCCTGGTTGGTGGTAACGGTAGAGTGGGGATATGCCAGGCCATGAGGTTACAGATTGTGCTTGAGTACAATTCTGCTGCTGCTGATGGCCCACAGCATCTCACGGATGCCCAGTCTTGAGCTGCTAGATCTGTTGGAAATCCACCCCATTTAGCACGGTGGTAGTGCCACACAACACAATGGAGGGTATCCTCAATGTGAAGATGGGACTTTGTCTCCACAAGGGCTGTGCAGTGGTCACTCCTACTGATACTGTCATGGACAGATGCATCTGCGGCAGGCAGGTTGGTGAGGATGAGGTCAAGTATGTATTTCCCTCTTGTTTACTCTCTTACCACCTGCCAAAGCCCCACTCTAGCAGCTATGCCCTTTAGGACTCGGCCACCTCGGTCAGTAGTACTGCAACTGAGCCATTCTTGGTCCCCCACTCAGAGTACATTCCGTTCCCTTGCCACCCTCAGTGCTTCCTCCAAATGGTGTTCATCATGGAGGAGCATTGATTCATCAGCTGAGGGGGCGGTACGTGGTAATCAGCAGGAAGTTTCCTTGCCCATGTTTGACCTGATGCCATGAGACTTCATGGGGTCTGGAGTTGATGTTGTGAACTCCCAGGGCAACTCCCTCCCAACTGTATACCACTGTGCCACCACATATGTTGGGTCTGTCCTGCTGGTGGGACAGGACATACCCAGACATTGCTGGAATTGTCCCAGATTTACACTAATTGCGGTAGCGGGCAGGAAAAAGAACGTTTTACCTGTTGGTTGCAATGGCGGCTTTACACACCGAGTCTTCCCAATTACACCTCATTACCATGCTTTCCTGGGAAACACACCATTTCACATATGGGCAGCCTCCAACTTGCCCACCATGCCGTCACCTCACTGTTTCCTCACGCTTGGCGCCATATTTAAAATGCAGCCACATGCAAATCTCTTCATACTTCTAGCCCATGTTTGCTGCACAGATGACATGGCCCTGAAAGGCAAGAAGACTGCAGCCCCCCTGGCCCGGTTTAATGACGTGTACCTCAAGTGCCTATGGTCATTTTGGAGGCCTGCCATGAAGTCCTCTACCCCCACTCTGGGTGAAGACCAGCAAGCAAGATGACAAATCCAGCATGGGAGGTGGTGGCAGTGGTGGTCAGCACCAATGCCCTGCAAAAGAGGACAGCCACCCATTGCTGATAGAGGATGAATGGTCTCATCCGTTCTGCCAGAGTAACTCACTGTTCTTATCACTCTCAACTCACACACTCACAGACCCATTACACATCCACAGTGATCTCACACCTCAAGGGACAACACCACTAACTCTCACACACACCCTCACCTCTCCATCAGGCTCATACCTTCTCGAGCTCGTGTCCTCATCCCGTCCATGACACTGCTCATCAAACATTCCATGCAGTGCCATGTGTCCTGCTCACACTCTCTCCATCTGGTTTCATGCAGGAGAAGCAGGCTCACAGCAGCATGGAGAGATCCCAGTCTGGGGGTGCAGTGGCCCACATTAGACCCCTCACTCACTTTGAGGACCCTGCCTGCGGCGACGCTGGGGCCAACAGCAAACACCTACCTGAGGATCCTGCACCACATCATCCCTCCCTCCACACAATTGTGAGTGCTCTCTCTCCTGCTTTTGACGCTGTTGCCATGCACTAATTATCTCCCCTTTGGTTCACAGGGAGCTCTGCCAAGCGACCGACACCCTCAGGCAGCCAATCCCGCAGCTCCATCTTGGTCCTCACCTCCAGCCAAGAGGACACCTCCTCCATTGAAGTGCTGGAAATAAGCAGCCTGGAAGATCTGTCACAGCGCTTACCCACAGCCTCTGCCAGCGGAGAGCCACAAACCTCAGTGGGCCCCAGATACCTAGATCTAGAGTGGGCTCAGGTTCACAACCTGGTGGTCACCGCATGGACATGTGTCTGCAGCAGGAGGAGGCAGGTTCAGCTGTCTCCCCAGCACTCAGAGGACTGCTGGGGAATAGGCATCTATGAGGTCCGAGTCAGATGGCGAACCTCTGGAGTTGGCCTTTCAACTCATCCTGGAAAGTCAGCAGAAGGTGGGGGAACACCGCGCAGAGCTGTTGGATACCTTCAACAGAGTGGCATGCGAGTTGAAGGAGTGAATTCATCTGATGAAGTGGAGCCCATATGTACGCACATGGGAAGGATGGTGAGCACCATGGAGAGCCTGGTCCAGCAGAACGCGGAGATGTGCGCAGACCTGTACTCCATCACGGTAGCCATGGGTGAGTTCCTACAGTGGCAACGCGAGAGGGAAATTGGGCATCTTGATGACCCTCCAGGTGCTCCCTCCCTACAAGGAGCCAGGCCGTGGCCCTCGGGTATTCGCAGGGAGGAGTAGAGGCAGCTGACCAGCCCTGGGTCATCCACTCAGGAATCTCAGAGGCTGTCCTCTCCCTCTGAGTCCCCTTTCCCTGTGACTCCTCAACTGCATCTTCTGTCAGCACAGAGGCAGCATCTGGCCCACAGGAGGACAGCCAAAGTAAGCCATGGCCCCCAAGGCCTCAGGTCTCCAGAGCATACATGCCAAAGTCATCAGAGGCAACAGGGCCAACCATTGCACAGGCTGTCTCCACTCTTGCTGTGGATGTCAGGGCAGCACCTAGAAATGCTGGCCTGGAAAAGTTAAGAAATTCTGATCAGGTAAACACATTTTGTCACTTTATAATCTCCACCACCCTCATCTCAATGTCCTGAGCATTTTCAATACTGCCTGCTAGGGTTTGCTTTCAGTTGTCCATCTGAACTGACCAGCATCTCTGCCCACCCACTGATCACACTCTCATCCACATCTGTTGCTGCTCAACATGAGTCTCCTTTCACTTTCGGTTTTAGAAGCATGGTGCATGTCACATTTGTCTTTAACTCCCCTACCCTTTCCCCTCCCCCAGTCACCCATATCCTTTCCCCCATCACTGCTGACCCCTGGCATCACCTTCCACCCCTCCACGGTCACCTACCAGCCAGAATCTTTTTCTTTCGTGGATATCCAGGTGAATGTGCATGTTCCCTACCTTCCTGAAAATCCCACCCCCATCCATATTGACCTTCCTGACCTCCTCCTTCCCACCTGCTTGCCTCCGAGTCCCCACCAACCACCCTTGCCATCCCTTCTACTGATATCTTCGCACCCTCACCCTATCGCCACACTCTGCCCTCTCATTCTCACCGTTTCCTCCTACCACGCCCACCCTCATTTCACTTCCCAGGAGGCAGTCATTGCCTCCACAAACCCTTCCCTAGCATGTTCACCTGGATAATCCCCTCTCAACTCCTTCCTCCCCCAGACTTCTTCCACCCTTCAAACACTGCCCTCCCCCCTGGAATCCTTCCCCCTCCTCTGGAAATCTTCCTCCCTTGGAACTCCTTCCGCCCTCCACCTGGACTTCTTCCTCTCCTAGAATTCCTTCCTCCATCCTTACTCCTTCCCCACCTTTACTCCACTCCCCTTACTCCTTCAATCCTTCCTCCCCACTTGGAGCTCCATCCCCCCACAGGAATCCTTCCACCTTTGGAACTCTTTCCTCCCCCTGAACTCCTTCCCCCCTCTGAACTTCTTCCTCCCCTGGAAATCCTTCCCCATTCCGAACTCTTTCCCCCCACCCCGAACTCCTTCCCTTACACCTACCTCCCCAGTAGCTGTATTCTCCCCATTATACCCTCCACCCCGTACTGTTCCCCCCAAAACCTCACCCCTCCAGCACCTTAATTCACCCCCTCCCAACCTCAGCCCGCACCCCAACACACTTTCCTCTCCCAGTGAAACCTATACCTTCCTCTCCAACCCTTCGATGCTCATCTACTGCAGACCATGGCCATGATACTGAAGTCCCAAAGCAGACCTTCCACCTTCACAGTGGAGCCATGTCCATATAAATCCACCCAGCATGCGATGTACGTTCCTTGAGACTCCTGTTGTTGTTGGGCTCCAGTATCTTCTGTTTCTTGGATGTCCAGGATGTGAGCAAAGCTCTCCCAATTTTGGCACAAGTTAATAAGGAGGATTTTGCAGGATCCACAGGGCCGGGTTTGCCATTGTTGCTTCTGGTGCCTAGGTCAATGCCATTGGTTTTGCCCAATTCCATTCCTTTTCAGCTTTTTTAGCAGTTTGACACAACTGAGTAGCTTGTTAAGCCATTTCAGAGGGTACTTAAGAGTCAACCACATTACTATGAATCTGGAGCAACATGTAGGCCAGGCCAGGTAAGGATGGCAGATTTCCTTCCCTAAAGGGGATTAGTGAACCAGTTGGGTTTTTACAACAATTGCCATTAGACTTTTAATTCCAGATATTTACTGAATTCAAATTTCACCACCTGTCATGGTGGGATTTGAACCTGGGTCCCCAGAGGACTACCCTGGGTCTCTAGATTATTGTCCAGTGACAATATCACTACGCCATTGCCTCCCCCTGGCCCCCACCCCATCTTCATCATAGGACAAGCCTCTCATCCTAAGGAAGAGTCTAGTGAATTTTCACTCCGCTGCCTTCAATGCAAATATACCCTTCCTTAAATTTGGAAACCAAAAGTGCATACAGTATACCAAATGTAGTCTCACCAAAACCCTGTACAATTGTAGCAAGGTTTCCTTATACCTAAACTCCCTTTCTGTTTACTAAGATATGTTGAAGAGCATTTTCTCTCAATAAACTTTGGTTCTCTTGATTGATTCAAAATACATGAAAATCTGTTTTTAATGTCAACGCTATTGTTTACACTTAATAAAGTGTTAACCTGGCACCCACCACGTTGATGGAATTAGAAAATGCTCTGTAACATGGCATGTGGGATTAGGTGAAAGATTATAATAAAACACACAGGAAAACAACACCAGTGAATGAATGGCACGAGGAGATTGAGTTCCATTATTAGGTAGAATAAGCATGCTGCAACTAATTGATGGAGTACCAATAAAGCTGTAAGTGATCCTTGAAGGTTGGGTGATTTTTTTATAGTTGGCAGAAGCAGGTGATTAGCGTTAGAAGGTGGTTAGTATAAGTGATTAGAAAATCTTACAAAAATTATGTATATCATGTACATGTATATATAGCCCCAACCATAACTGTTTGCCGTTTTTAGGATCTTACTTTTCAATTCTTTGTCATACATTACAATGCAGCGTCTCAAATCCAACTGTCCAATAAACAGATATTTTTTGGAATGTGCCATGCATCAATTTTAATTGGGTAAAATAAAAAAATACTTACCTGGACAATTCAACCAAGTGCTGCATTTGCGCAGTGTGACACCTGACTGGTTATCCCATTGCCGCTTGTGCGCCCACCTATTCAGATGTTCCAAGCAACCCTTGACCCAATACGACCTCGCTTGACCTGAGTCGCCCACAGCCCGAACCACCAGTCCTGAAATCCGGCAAGATCTGAAATCTGGCCTACGGTCCTGAGGTTGCCAGTTTTGAGACACTGTACCTGTACTACAATTTCAGGTACCTATTCTCCTGAGAGGAAAAGTTACTTACCAAGAGCTTTGTAGAATTGAAACAATGACGGAACTAATAAAATTGCATTCAAGTATTGTGTTGCATCCTTGAAAACTAATCATAGACATTATCCTAATAAATAAAACAACCGATAAGGGCAGAGGTTTCCGTGTCTGCTGGCATCATACGTGTTCGGTGGCGGGAGCGGACAGAAGGCCAAAAATCAGTTTCACGACATTGTGAAACTAGTTTGCAATTGTCCACTCAGCCTGTCAACTGCAGGCCACATTCCCCACTTTTGGCTGTTGGGAACTTCATTGTAGTACATTTTTTTAATTCATTCATAGGATATGGGTGTTGCTGGCTTGGCCAGCATTTATTGCCTATCCCTAATTGTCCTTGATCAAAGGACATTTAAGAGTCAACTAGATTGCTGTGGGTCTAGAGTCACATCTAGGCTTGACCAGATAAGGGCAGCAGATTTCCTTCCCTAAAGGGTGTTAGTGAACCAGATGAGTTTTTACATCAATGGCTTTATATTCATCATCAGACTTTTAATTCCAAATTTTTATTGGATTCAAAATTTCACCATCTGCCATGGTGGGATTTGACCCTAGGTGGCTGGAATACTAAGTGACAATACCACTATGCCACTGGTTTCTCCATGACATGCATATCATTATAAGGCCAGCCTGCTGGAATCAACCCCCACGTTGGATTGTCCACCGCAATCACGCCGATGTGTTTCACAACAGCATATAAAAGCCATGCACTTAACATGCTGCACTTTGAGGTGATCTCGTAGGTGAGTGCACTGTAACATTGCACAACGCTTGCCCAGGTCACCTGTTGGACTTACAGGTTCAGGCTCCTTGTGGGGGTGGCAGTGGCAAGGGCTGTCCTGCGGTTGAAGTGACTTGGGGTGGGTGCAATGGCTGCCCTGCGGTTGAGGTGGCGTCAAGGGTGGGGCAAGGACTACCTTGCGGCTGAGGTGGCTTGGGGGGTGGGTGTTAGGGCTGCCCTGTGGTTGAAGGTAGTGCACAAACATGTGCAGGGTGAGGGAGGGGGAAGCAGCCACGCATTAAGGAAACCATGTTTAAAGTGATCATTCCTCTGCAGCTGAGACAGTTCAGGCACAGCCACATTGACATGCGTGGAGTCAGGTCTCTAGCTTATCTGCCCACTCAAGCAACGCAGATGCATGAAAGTGCCACCAAGTGCTCCAGAGTTTTTCACCCCCTGGGTACAGGCTGCAAACTAATGAGTGTTTTAGTGGACTGCAGAACAGTTGGACAACTGGGCAAGTTGTACAATCTCCTTGCGAAAGCTGGCCATGGAGCAGTCACTGGTGGAGGCGCTCACAGCCCCTTGTAATGTCATCATCCTAGTTTGGACTAGCCTCCCATGGTTCAAGCTAACGGGGCAGCCTTGTAGTGTGGGTTAGGAGAATGCCTGCGCCTAAGCTGCGAGCACAGCATTGCCAATGGGCAAGGCTGATGCCAATCGGTCAGGTGGAGTGGGGCAGAGGTGGGTGGGGTTTCAGGCAACTATGCAGCACACTAAATTCTGGCCACCCAAGTGGATGCATTAAGGGGCCTTCAGACTTAACCAAGATAGTTTCTTAGTCTGCCCAATCTACCCTACGTGTCTCTCTTTTTCATCCTACAGGTGGAGTACATCATAGAGCCTGATAAACTAGCTGTATGCCTTGTGGCGTACAGAGAGTGGAGATGATGGAGAAGAGAGCAATGGAGAGAGAGAGAGGAGCAGCACCCACAAGAAGAAGGAGCAGCTGGGGCTCCCGCACACGCCACTGAAGAGCCACAGCGGGCCATCACTGGTCAGCACCCAGCTAGACCCAGGGTCTATAGGCGTTGCCTTTCATTTTTGCACAACCAATAACTAGCATTGCTGAAGTCTGCTCTTGTCTAGGGAACTGGTTGGTCACAACTGCCAGCTACTGCAGGATTTGGCGTCACAGGGACATGGAGGGCATCCACTGCCAGTGGCTGTGAAAGTGACCGCGGCGCTCAATTTATGACAATGGCTCCTTTCAGGGCTCCACAGGTGACCTCTGTGGGATATCACAAGCCGCCACCCACAAATGCATCCATGAGGTCATGGATGCCATTTTCACGAGGGCACACAACTTTGTGCATTTTGTCTGGGACCAAGAGAGCCAGCATGCAAGAGCGATTGTTTTTGCCCAGATCTCAGGTTTCCCATAGGTGCTGGGTGCCATCGACTGCACTCACGTGGTGCTTAGATCTCCCTCACAACAGGGGTTCAACTATGTCAACCGCAAGGGCTTCCATTCGCTGAATGTGCAGCTGGTGTGCGACCACCGGAAACGCATCCTGCAGGCCTGCGCACAGTCCTCAGGGAGTGTCCATGACTCCTACATTCTGAGCCAGTCTCAGATTCCTGACATCTTCCAGGGTCCACAGGGGCTGCAGGGTTGGTTCCTTGGGGGCAAGGGCTACCCACAGAGGATATGGCTGATGATGCCCATGCGGCAGCTAAAACTGCAGCAGACTGAAGCCTCATGCTGCAATTCGCAACTTGGTGGAGCAAGTCATGGGGATGCTGAAAAAGAGGTTCTGGTGCCTGGACCGGTCTGGTAAAGCCCTGTAATATAGTCCACAGAGGGTGTCACGTATCGTTGTCATCTGCTGCACCTTTTACATCTTGGCCCTGCAACGCGGAGAGGAGCTGGCTGAGGAGGAGGTGCAGGAGCTGGAGGTCTGGCCCAAAGAGGAGGATGCCGATGGTGATGAGAGTGAGGAGGTCCTCGAAGGCGACAATGATGGCGATGAGGCCAGACGAGGCAGACGTGCTCGCGAACCCTCATAGCTGTTAGACCTGTGGAGGATGATGACGACATGCAGTGTAGAGATGCCATAGATCCTCACATTGCATCTGCGAACATTTAACTCCGGCCTGGCATATGGCATAGCACATACCCTCTGTGATAATGCTCCTGACATGGAGCCACAGTGGAGGCCCTAACATTTGCTTCATTGCAGGAGGATGATGTTCGACTCCTGTCTGGCCGAGGGCAGCTTGCTTGTGCTCGTGATCAGGGTCATACCGTAGAGACGCAGTCATGAAACTTTAAATGCACCTGATCCTTTGTTCGCCTTCAGCACCTGACCCCTTCAGGGTCACAGCATCACTGGTCACAGATGCTGAAGAGATGAGGGCCAGCCCCACCTTAAAGGTGCTGAGAGCACACAGAGAGAATGACAGAACTCTGTGACACCTGCCCACAACATTCTGGCAGCAACAACAAGCACCATGGGGGGTGCAGGCATCACTAATGTGTCCAGTGAGTGTGAGGCTGGACCATCACTCTGGTCTGAAGGCTGCACAAGGCACAGGGAAGAGGCCCTGGACTGAGACACCTGCCTTTATCTTGTACAGAAAGGTTTCACATCTGAGTGACATGAACACTGCTCATCAGAACAAGGAGCCACAGGCAGAGAGGCATTTTTGGGAATTGATTTACAATAGTGAACATTATATACAAGTGATTAACACCTGTGCCCAGACCGCTACATCTTGTTGTTCCCCGGACATCCACAGTGGAGGTGGAGGCAGCCTGCTGACCTGTCCTGTCTGCGATGACTTTGGCGGGTGTCCTCTGTAGGGCCGAGACCTGGAAGGCCCTGGCCTGCTTTCAGGGTCTTGCTGTGTGACATTGGCAGCTGGAGCTGCTGAGGTCACAGGAAGAGGGAACTCGGATGGGCTGGACACTCCTGAAATCACCTGGATGGGTGGCTTTAAGGGCTACATCTGCTGATCCTCCTCCCTATGGGTGCCTGACAGCCCCTGACTGACTCCTTGAGAAGAAGGGGTAGCTGGAATGAGATCAGACTGCCCCGTACCCTTCTCATGTACACACTGTTGGAGGCCAACTATGACGTCGGCGATGGAGTTCAGCCCACACAGCAGTGCAGGAACGATGTCCTCAACCAAAGTCTCTATATGGCGGCCACCATCCTACCAGTGTTGACCTTGGTGCGTTTGCATGCCAGGGATATCACCTCAGCCTGAAGGCGGATATACTCCTCCATCGTGCCTTGCAATCTGAGGAATACAGCGGACATCCCTTCCTGATGTTCCCGAGCTTGCCTTTGCAGCTCCAGCAACCGTGACATGACTGAGTCCAGAGGTTCATCATCTGACTTAGACTCAGCAATGTTCTGGCCTCCAGCAGTCCTCTGAGTGCTGGGGACCTGGGAAGTCCCTGCTGCCGCCTGCTGCAGATCAGACAGTGCAATGTGCTCACCAGATTCTGACCCTGAGGCTACTCTAAAGCTAGGTCCCACCGCGGTTTGTGTCTCTGCGCTGGTGGAGGGTGTGGGTAAGCGCTTCAGGAAGGGTGCCTCCAGATTCCTTTCCAGAGCTTTCTTCAGGGCTTTATTGGAGGCCCTGGGTCATGGACTCCGTCAGCTGTTTGGTAGTTGTGCCTGCAAATGCAAGGGGAGATAATTAGTGCATGGCAGTGGCTTGTGAAACAGGACACATCAAGGTTGTCTGATGGATGTTGCATTGCTGGATCTTCACTTGGTAAAGCACCGCCAACCTCACCATCAGCACAGGAATGGTGCAGATCCTCGCCGGCCAGCTGGATGGCTTTGCTTTCAAAATCCATGAGGACCTTAATTTCAGGCATTCCTCCACCAGTGTGCGATCTCTCCCTCTTGTTGTGTGCCAGCTCGTCCTGCTTGAATAGAGATTGGAAGAGTGTAAGCAGGATGCCTGCCAGGCTAGATGATAAGTATGCCTGGCCTGTGTGGGTGGTGAAGGGTCCCATGGATGGGATGAAGACAATGAAGGTGAGTGTGAGAGAAAAAATGGTGATGTCTCTTGAACTGGTAGTGAGTGAGGGCCCTGTGGATGTGTGATGGGTTTGTGAGTGTGTGAGTTGGGAGTGGTGAGAAGAGTGACTTACCCTGGTGGAACAAAAGAGATCATTCATACTCTTGGCACGCTGGGTGGCTGTCCGCTTTTGCAGGGTGTTGGCGCTGACCACCACTGCCACTGCCTCCCAAGTCGGATTGTTGATGTTGCTGCCCATTCTGCAGCCAGAGCAGGGTTAGAGGACATTACGGCGGGCCTCCATAGTGTCCAAAAGGCACTCGAGGGGCGGGTCATTGAACCTGGGGGCTGCAGTCTTTTTGCCTCTTGGGGCCATGTATTCCATGCAACAGTCCCTGTTTGGAAGCACTGAGAGGTGTGCAGGTGGCTGGACTTTATATATGGCACCTGACATGATGAAACAGCAAGATGATGGTGAATGAGAGTCCGTCCGCATGGAAACGGCATATTTCCCGGGAATGCATAATTAATGCAGTGGGTTTGGGATGATAAAGCACAAGAAGCCGCCATTACAGCCGACAGGTAAAACGGTGTTTTACCTGCCTGCTACCGCACTTACTGCAAATCTGGGATGACTCCGCGCTATTTTGGATTTTCGCTCCCTCACACCCTCCTCCAAGAAAGTTATCAAAAATAGCACAAGTATATGATTTTGTTTTCTTTCATGTAGGGCTGGTCATGTTACTAGGCAACATTGACTTTTACCTTTCCGTTTCACTGAACTCGCAAAACATCTCAGAAAGTTAACTTTAAACTTTAAAGCAGAGTTAATCTTTCGAGTCCAATCTGACTCTTCTTCAGAACTCCAAAAAGTTCCAAAGAAGTGTCATATGGACTTGAAACATTTACTCTGTTTCTCTCTCCACAAAAGCTGCTCGATCTGCTGAGTTTTTCCAGTATTTTCTGTTATTATTCCAGATTTCCAGCATCCATATTATTTTACTTTTATGAAAAATAACAAGCTTTGTAAATTTAGCACAATAATGATTTAAAGAAATTATTTAGCGCATCAGACAATTCTACTCATTATTATTAATATACTTAATTAATAATTTTCTTTACCTGCATTCCTAAGCATGAAGCTTCTTTCCAGCCAAATGTACAGTAATGGCTGTGTGAAGCAGGGTGTTATCTGATCTTAGTATATTGCAACAAAATATGTATTTCACCATTTCCTTCTCAGAAAACAAATGCCTAGCTATTTTGTTTTAAACCTTGGCTGAATTATAATGATAGTAACGGAAGTAAACGAGAATTATTACTAAATATCATTATCATTAGCCTAATGATATTTTCAAAGTAATATTGAAAATCTCTGATTTTCATACAAAGCCTGTTTCAGTCTCTAAATCTGGAGTTCTATTCAATGATTCCTACATATGGCTTAAGTGGTCCTTGAGTTCTGTTGGTGACTGGACCCAAACAGAAATATTGCAGCTGTGATCTAGTCCATGGATTGAATTACTTCTGAAGGGCAAAACCATGAAGCAAAATATTCTTCAACAAAGTCCCAATTGGAACATTTCTAATTTGTAACTCAAGCACTCTCAATCCCATAAGGAAGGAAACATTTACCATAGATCATGGCATAAATTTGATCTTTGAAGTTTCAAAAAAATCATTCCAAAAATAGGGGTCGACATACATGCTGAGCATAAAATGTGTCAAGCTAAGCAGCAAAAAGGAATGTAAATACTTGGACTCACCTCCATTGGGAGACACTGAGAAACTGTACATTTCTTATGTGGGAAGATGGAAAAGCCAAAACGTTACTCTTTTTGGGGAGGAGGAATATTTCGATATTTTATTTCATAAATCTAGATTGTTCTCGTGCTTTGCAATAGACATTTGTACTGAGAGAGTTGAAAAGAAAAATAATTGTCCACCCATCTAACTGCATCCACCAAAGAAACGAGAGATGTATCAAATGCATATTAAGGTCTATTGCAAAAATTTCATTTTTCTCCTCCATCTGCTTTAATTTACCAACAGAAAAATCACAGATGGGACCATTGATCTAGGTTTGACTAAATGATGTACAGGTAACTCCATAAAAAACTCAAGGTCCTGCTTTCGAATGAACTGAAATCCTGCACAGCTAACATAAAATCTATTAATTTATTAATACGACTCTAAGGACTCTTTTTATGCATGCACTGAAGCCCATTTCCATAGAACCATAGAATCATAGAAAAGTTACAGCACAGAAGGAGGCCATTCGGCCCATCTTGTCCACGCCAGCCCGAGGGACACCCAGGTGCCCTTTCTAATCCCACCTTCCTGCACCCGGCCCATAGCCCTGCAGCTTACAGCACTCAAGGTGCAGATCCAGGTACTTTTTAAAAGAGTTTAGAGTTTCTGCCTCTGCCACTAACTTGGGCAGCGAATTCCAGACACTGCATAAAAAAGTTCTTCCTCATGTCACCCCTACAACTTCTGCCATTTATCTTGAATATATGTCCCCTGGTTCTAGAATTCTCCACAAAGGGAAACAATTTTATCCTGCCCACTCTATCTATTCGCCTCATAATTTAGTACACCTCAATCAAGTTACCTCTCAGCCTTCTTTGTTCACCTTTAAGATGCTTTTTGCCAGCGCCCCTGCCTCAAGTTTCAGTTAATAAGATCCCCACAATAATACTGCCGGTTACGGCAATCCCCAGAGCAGATATGATAAAATGTATATATGTCACCCACAGAGTTTTGCCTACTGAATAGTTTACAGTTCACATAAAATAGTAAGAAAAATGTTAATAACCAAGATGAAAAATTGAACATACATTTTATTGAAAGTTCTCGACATGGTTTCAATAAATGTTTTCTTTTAAGTTGCAAATCATCTTTTTTCATGTAACTATAATGTTCATTGATGCTTCCCATGGTATAATTGAATTCATACAGTCATATTGCAGCCCAGATTTTCACTCCCAGGTTGGGTACGCAGAGAAGAGAGGGCTTTGTTCGGTTGTGAGGGGAGGGACGGGGTGGAAAGGGGGTGTGGGGGTGTTGGCGGGGCTGGAGTGGAAGTCGGTCTTGGGCCTGCTGGCCCCAGAATGAGTGTGGTGGCTGTCGGGTGCAGAAACGGGCTGAGCAGTAGGCCTGCATCTGTGCGGTGCCACTTTGTTTAATTTTTTAAATAAAGATTAAAACAAAAAACAGGCTCATCCCTCACCTCCCCCTCACCCCCTACACATTTCCCATGTACCATCCATGCCAATGTATGTCACCTCATGGCCCACCCATCCCCATGGCCCCTCATGCCCCCTATGCGAACCCAAACCCCTCTACTCACACCCCATGACCTCTCATATCCCCTATGCCTCCCCACATCATCATGGCCCCTTATAGCCCATTGCCAACTTAATGGCAAATCATATCAACCCATGCCCCCAACCCACCAGGCTTTGCCCTTACCCTCTCCATGCCAACTTACTTATTATCCTTTAACAGTCCCTTGACAGCTTTGACAGTTTCAATGAGTTTAAGGGGAAGTAGTGGAGCAGTGGTATTGTCACTGCACTAGTAATCCAGACAACAAGGGTAATGCTCTGTGGGTTCAAATCCCACCACAGCAGATGGTGAAATTTGAATTCAATAATAATTGAGAATTAAAAGTCTAATGATGGCCATGAAACCATCATCGATTGACCTTTAGGGAAGGAAATCTGCTGGCCTTACTTGGTCCGGCCTACATGTGACTCCAGATGCACAGCAATATGGTCGACACTGAAATGGCCTAGAAAACCTAATCTCTCAGTTGTATCAAAACTGCTAAAATGTATAAAAGGGATGGAACCACCAGGCATCAATCTAGGCACCGGAAACGACACTGGCTAACTCAGCCCTGACGACCCTGCAAAGTTCTCCTTACTAGCACCTGGGGGTTAGTGCCAAAATTGAGAGAGCTGCCTCACAGGCTAGTCAAGCAACAGCCTGACATAGTCCTCCTCATGGAATCATACCTTACAGATAATGTCCCAGACACCACCATCACCATCCCTGGGTATGTCCTGTCCCACTGGCAAGCAGATCCGGCACAGTGGTATACAGCCTGGAAGGAGTTGTCCTGGAAGTACTCAACATCAACTGCAGGTTCCATGAAGTCTCATGACATCAGATCAAACATGGGCAAGGAAATCTACTGCTGATTACCATGTACCTCGCCCGCTCCCCCCCAACCCCTACTTTAGCTGATGAAACACGTTGAAAGCTACTTGGAGGAAGCAAGGGTAGCAAGGGTGCAGAATGCACCTTGGGTGGGGGACTTCAATTTCCATCACCACTACACACTGAGCTGGCCGAGTTCAAAAGGACTGGGTCTGCGGCAGGTGGTGAGGGAGCCAACAAGAGGGAAAAACATACTCGACCTCATCCTCACCAACCTGCCTGCTGCAGATGCATCTGTCCATGACAGTATTGCTAGGAGTGACCACCGCACAGTCCTTGTGGAGATGAAGTCCCTGTTTCACATTAAGGATACCGCCCGCCGTGTTGTGTGGCATTACCACCTTGCTAAATCGGATAGATTTCGAACAGATCTAGCAACTCAAGACTGGGCAGCCATGAGGTGCTGTGGGTCAGCAGCAGTAGCTGAACAACAATCTATAACTTCATGGCACAGCATATCCCCCACTCTACCATTACCACCAAGCCAGGGGATCAACCACTGTTCAACGAAGAGTGCAGGTGGGCATGCCAGGAGCGGCGCCAGGCATACATAAAAATGATTTGTCAACCTGGTGAAGCTATAACGCAGGGCTACTTACATGCCAACCAGCACAAGCAGCAACTGATAGACAGAGCTAAGCGATCCCTCAAACAGCGGATCAGACCTAAGCTCTGCAGTCCTGCTACATCCATTCATGAATGCTTAACTCACTGAAGGAGGAGGCTCCACATATATCCTCATCATTAATGATGGTGGAGTCCAGCACATCAGTGCAAAAGATAAGCAATGCAACAATCTTCAGCCAGAAGTGCCGAGATCCATCTCGGCATCCTCCGGAGGTCCCCGGCATCACATTTGCCAGCGTTCAGCCAATTCGATTCACTCCACAAAAAACGGGTGAAGGCACTGGATGCTGCAAAGGCTATGGGCCCTGACAATATTCTGGCAATAGTACTGAAGACTTGTGCTCCAGAACTTACCGCGTCCCTAGCCAAGCTGTCCTAGTACAGCTACAACACTGGCATCTACCCGACAATGTGGAAAATTGCCTAGGTATGTCCTTTACAAAAAAAAGGTGATGGAGGGGTCATCAACAGTGCTTAGCAATAACCTGATGCCAGGGCCACTCAGCTCCAGGCCTCATTGCAGCTTTGATTCAAACATGGACAAAAGAACTGAACTCTCGAGGCGAGGTGTGAGTGGCTGCCTTTAACATCTGACCATGTGACTGAGTGTGGCATCAAGGAGCCCTAGCAAAACTGGAGTCACTGAGAATCAGTGGAAAACCCTCTGCTGGTTGGAGTCATATCTAGCACAAAGGAAGATGCTGTGGTTGTTGGAGGTCAATCATCTCAGCTCCAGGACATCACTGCAGGAGTTCCTCAGGGCAGTGTCCTCGGCCCAACCATCTTCAGCTGCTTCATCAATGACCTTCCTTCCATCATAAGGTCAGAAGTGGGGATGTTCGCTGATGATTGCACAATGTTCAGCACCATTCGTGACTCCTCAGATACTGAAGCAATCCATGTTCAAATGCAGAAAGACCTGGACAATGTCAGGCTTGGCTTGACAAGTGGCAAGTAATATTCATGCCACACAAGCTCCAAGTAATGACCATCTCTAACAAGAGAGAATCTAACCACAGTTCCTTGGCATTCAATGGCATTACTATCACTGAATCCCCCACAATCAACATCCTGGGGATTATCATTTACCAGAAACTGAACTGGACTAGCCATATAAATACAGTGGCTAAAAGAGCAGGTCAGGGGCTAGGAATCCAGTGGTGGTAACTCACCTCTTGACTCCCCAAAACCTGTCCAACATCTACAAGGCGCAAGTCAGGAGTGTGATGGAATACTCTCCACTTGCCTGGATGAGTGCAGATCCGACAACACTCAAGAAGCTTGACACCATCCAGGACAAAGCAGCACACTTTACTGGCACTCCATTCACTAACATTCATTCCCTCCACCACTGATGAATAGTGTCAGCAGTGTGTGCCACTTAGAAGATGCACTGCAGGAACGCACCAAGCCTCCTTAGACAGCACCTTCCAAACACACGACCACTGCCATCTAGAAGGACAAGGACAGCAGATAGATGGGAACATTACCACCTTCCAAGCCGCTCACCATCCTGACTTGGAAATATATCGCCGTTCCTTCACCGTCGCTGGGTCAAAATCCCTCCCTAACAACACTATGGGTGTACCTACACCGCATGGGCTACAGTGGTTCAAGAAGGCAGCTCACGAATGCCTTCCCCAAGGCAATTAGGGATGGGCAATGATTGCTGACCTGACCAGTGATGTCCACAGACCATGAGCGAATAAAAGAAAAATGCACATTCATGTTTATTTTTTACAAAACCAGAGACCCTTATCTCTCTCAAAGAATGCTTTACCTCTCCCAAAAGGTATCCCAGGACAAGATCCAAAATGGTTCCTTATGTCTCCAAACGGACACACTGGCTATCGAAAAAAATTAGTAAACAGACTAGTAATCCAGAGACCCAGTGTAAAGCTCTGGGGACCTGGGTTCGAATCCCGCCATGGCAGATGGTGGAATTTGAATTCAATAAAAATCTGGAGTTAAAAGTCTGTTGATGACCATGAAACCATTGCTGGTTGTTGTAAAAAACTATCTGGTTCTCTAATGCCCTTTAGGGAAGGAAATCTGCTGTCCTTACCTGGTCTGGCCTACATGTAACTCCAGACCCACAGAAATGTGGCTGACTCTTAAATACCCTCTGAAATGGCCTAGCAAGCTATTCAGTTGTATCAAACCGCTACAAAGTCTCAAAAAAGGAATGAAACTGGACGGACCACCCGGCACCAACCTAGGCACTGGAAATGACAAAGCCAATCTCAGCCCTGTTAACCCTGCAAAGTCCCCCTTACGGACATCTGGGGGCTGGAGCCAAAATTGGGAGAGCTGTCTCACAGACCAGTCAAGCAACAGCCTGACATAGTCATCCTCACGGAATTCTATCTTACGGAAAATGTCCCAGACACCACCATCACCATCCCTGGCCCACCGGCCAGACAGGCGCAGCAGAGATGGTGGCACAGCGGTATACATTTGGGAGGGAGTTGCCCTGGGAGTCCTCAAAATTGACTCTGGACCCCATGATGCCTCATGACATCAGGTCAAACATGCGCAAGGGAACCATCTGCAGGTTACCATGTACTGCCCTCCCTCAGCTGATGAACCAGTTCTCCTCCATATTGAACATCACTTGGAGGAAGCACTGAGGGCGGCAAGGGAGCAGAATGTAATCTGGGTGGGGGACTCCAATGTCCATCACCAAGAGTGTCTTGCTAGCATCACTACTGACCGAGATGGCCAAGTCCTAAATGACATAGCTTTTAAACTGGGTCTGTGGCAGGTGTTGAGGAAACCAACAAGAGGGAAAAACATAATAAACCTCATCCTCACCAACCTACCTGCTGCAGATGCATCCGTCCATGATAGTATTGGTAGGATGCATCTGTCTATGACAGTATTGGTAAGAATGACCACTGCACAGTTGCTGTGGAGACAAAGTCCCATCTTCACATTGAGGGTACCCTCCACCGTGTTGTGTGGCATTACAACCATGATAAATGAGATAGGTTTCAGACAGATCTAGCAACTCAAGACTGGGCATCCATGAGGCACTATGGGCCATCAGCAGCAGCAGAATTGTACTCAAGCACAATCTGTAACCTCATGGTCTGGCATATCCCCCACTCGACCATTACCATCAAGCCAGGGCATCAACCCTGGTTCAATGAAGAGTGCAGGAGGGCATGCCAGGAGCAGCACCAAGCATACCTGAAAATGAAGTGACAACCTGGTGAAGCTATAACACAGGACTACTTGCATGACAAACAGCATAATCAGGAAGTGATAGACAGAGCTAAGCGATCCCACAACCAACGGATCAGATTTAAGCTCTGCAGTGCTGCCACATTCGATCTTGAATGCTGGTGGGCAATTAAACAACTCACTGGAGGAGGAGACTCCACAAATATCCCCATCCTCAATGATGGAGGAGCCCAGCACATCAGTGCAAAAGATAAAGCTGAAGCATTTGCTACAATCTTTAGCCAGAAGTCCTGAGTGGATTATCCAACTCGGCTTCCTCCGGAGGTCCCCAGCATCACAGATGCCAGTCTTCAGCCAATTCGATTCACTCCACGTGATATCAAGAAACAGCTGGAGGCACTGGATACTGCAAATGCTATGGGCCCTGATAATATTCCGGCAATAGCAGTGAAGGACTGTTCTACAGAACTTACCGCGCCCCTAGCCAAGTTGTTCCAGTACAGCTGAAACATTGGCATCTTCCTGGCTATGTGGAAAATTGCTCATGTATGCCCTGTACACAAAAAGCAGGACAAATCCAACCCGACCAATTACTGCTTCATCAGTCTACTCTCCATCATCAGTGAAATAGTGGAAGAGGTTATCAACAGTGCTATCAAGCGACACTTGCTGAGCAATAACCTATTCACTGATGCCAAGTTTGGCTTCCGACAGGGCCACTCAGCTCTTAACCTCATTACAGCCTTGGTTCAAAAATGGACAAAACAGCTGAACTCCAGAGGTGAGCTAAGAGTGACTGCCCTTGACATCAAGGCAGCATTTGTCCGAGTGTGGTATCAAGGAGCCCTAGCAAAACTGGAATCAATGGGAATCAGAGGAAAAACACTCTGCTGGTTGGAGTCATACCTAGCACAAAGGAAAATGACCATAAGACATACGAGCAGAAATTAAGCTATTTGGCCCATCGAGTCTGCTCTGCCATTCAATCATGGCTGATAGGTTTCTCAACCCCATTCTCCCGCCTCCTCCCCGTAACCTTTGATCCCCTTACCAATCAAGAACCTATCTATCTCGGTCTTAAATACACTCAATGACCTGGCCTCCACAGCCTTCTGTGGCAATGAATTCCATAGATTCACCACTTTCTGGCTAAAGAAGTTTCTCCCCATCTCTGTTCTAAAAGGTCTTCCCTTTACTCTGAGGCTGTGCCCTCGGGTCCTAGTCTCGCCTAGAAATGGAAACATCTTCCTCACGTCCACTCTATCCAGGCCTTTCAGTATTCTGTAAGTTTCAGTCAGATCCCCCCCTCATCCTTCTAAGCTCCATCGAGTATAGACCCAAAGTCCTCAAATGTTAAGCCTTTTGTTCCTGGGATCGTTCTCGTGAACCTCCTCTGGACCCTTTCCAAGGCCAGAACATCCTTCCTGAGATACGGGGCCCAAAATTGCTCACAACACTCTAAATGTGGTCTAACCAGACCCTTATAAAGCCTCAGTAGCACATCCCTGCTTTTATATTCTAGTCCTCTCGAAATAAATGCCAACATTGCATTTACCTTCCTAACTACCGACTCAACCTGCAAGTTAAGCTTAAGAGAATCCTGGACTAGGGCTCCCAAGTCCCTTTGCACTCCAGATTTCTGAATTCTCTCCACATTTAGAAAATAGTCTATGCCTCTATTCTTCTTACCAAAGTGCATGACCTCACACTTCCCCACGTTGTATTCCATCTGCCACTTCTTTGCCCATTCTCCTAACCTGTCCAAATCCTTCTGCAGCCTCCCCGCCTCCTCAATACTACCTGTCCCTCCACCTATCTTTGTACCATCTGCAAACTTAGCCGGGATGCCCACATTCTATGCTTTCTCTTTAGCTTTTATCTAGATCATTAATGTGTAAAGTGAAAAGTTGTGGTCCCAACACTGACCCCTGCGGAACTCCACTAGTCACCGGCCGCCATCCTGAGAAGGACCCCTTTATCCCCACTTTCTGCCTCCTGCCAGACAGCCAATCTTCTATCCATGCTAGTACCTTGCCTCTAACACCATGGGGTCTTTTCTTACTGAGCAGCCTCCTGTGCGGCACCTTGTCAAAGGCCTTCTGGAAGTCCAAGTAGATAACATCCATTGACTCTCCTTTGTCTAGCCTACTCGTTACCTCCTCAAAGAATTCTAATAGATTTGTCAGGCATGACCTCCCCTTGATGAAACCATGCTGACTTTGCCCTATTTTACCATGCACTTCCAACTATTCTGAAATCTCATCCTTAATAATGGACTCTAAAATCTTACCAACGACCGAGGTCAGGCTAATCGGCCTGTAATTTCCCGTCTTTTGCCTCACTCCCTTCTTAAACAGGGGGGTTACATTAGTGATTTTCCAGTCCTCTGGGACCCTCCCTGACTCCAGTGATTCCTGAAAGATCACCACTAATGTCTCCACTATCTCTTCAGCTATCTCCTTCAGAACTCTGGGGTATAATCCATCTGGTCCAGGTGATTTATCCACCTTCAGACCTTTCAGTTTTCCTAGCACCTTCTCCTTAGTAATGGCCACCATACTCACCTCTGCCCTCCGACTCTCTTGAACTTTGGGGATGTTACTCGTGTCTTCCACCGTGAAGACTGACACAAAGTACCGATTCAGTTCCTCCGCCATTTCTTTGTTCCCCACTACTAGTTCTCCAGCATCATTTTCCAGTGGCCCAATGTCCACTTTTGCCTCTCTCTTACCCTTTATATATCTAAAAAAAACTCTTGCAATCTTCTTTTATATTACTGGCTAGTTTACCCTCATATTTAATCTCCTCCCTCCTTACTTCTTTTTTAGTTGTCCTCTGTTGGACTTTGTAGGCTTCCCAATCCCCTGGTTTCCCACTGCTCTTCGCCACATTCTATGCTTTCTCTTTAGCTTTTATGCTGTCCCTGACTTCCCTTGTCAGCCATGGTTGCCTTGTCCTCCCTTTAGTATGTTTCTTCTTCCTAGGGATGAATCTTTGCTGTGTCTCCCAAATTACTCCCAGAAACTCCTGCCATTGCTGTTCCACTGTCTTTCCTGCTAGGCTCATCTCCCAGTCAATTCTGGTCAGCTCCTCCCTCATGCCTCTGTAGTTGCCTTTATTCAACTGTAATACTGTTACATCTGATTCCAGCTTTTTCCTCTCAAACTGGAGGGTAAATTTTTTCATATTATGGTCACTTCCTCCTAAGGGTTCCTTCACCTTAAGCTCCCTTATCAAATCTGCCTCATTACACATCACTAAATCTAGAATTGCCTGTTCCCTAGTGGGCTCCACCACAAGCTGCTCCAAAAAGCCATCTCGTAGACATTCCACAAATTCCTTTTCTTGGGATCCACTACCAACTTGATTTTCCCAGTCTACCTGCATATTGAAATCCCCCATGATCACTGTAACCTTGCCTTTCTTACACGCCTTTTCTATCTCCTGGTGTATCTTGTGCCCCACATCCTGACTACTGTTCAGAGGCCTGTACATAACTCCCGTTATGGTTGTTTTACCTTTGCGGTTCCTCAACTCTACCCACACAGATTCTACATCATCTGACCCTACGTCATTTCTTGCTATCGATTTAATTTCATTTCTTACTAACAAAGCAACCCCACCCCCTCTGCCAACCTGCCTATCTTTTCGATAGGATGTATATCCTTGGATAGTTAGCTCCCAGTCCTGATCCCCTTGCAACCATGTCTCCGTGATGCCCACCACATCATACCTGCCAATTTCAATCTGCGCCACAAGCTCATTTACCTTATTTCATATAATGTGTGCATTCAGATACAACACCTTCAGTCCTGTATTTCCCGTCCGCTTTCTCATTGTCGTCCCTTTATCTGATGTGCTTGAAGTTAGATTCCTAGCCCTTTCTAAACACTCTGTCCTATTTTATCTGCTGGGGACTTTAATAGCCTCTCCTGGGCTCTCCTTTCTTTTCAGTTTTTTCATAATTTTCCATGTAGTTGAATCCACCCACCCACACGCTAACCTGCTGCTTTGTTTCCCATTAGTCATACTTCTTGGAGTTTTACCCTTCCCTCCCCCCCTACTTTCTAGTTTAAAATCCTGTTGACCACCCTATTTACCCTTTTCGCTAGAACATTGGTCCCAGATCGGTTCAGGTGGAGACCGTCCCAACGGTACAGATCCCTCCTGTTCCAATACTGATGCCAGTGCCCCACAAAATGGAACCCCTCTTTCCCGCACCACTCCTTTAGCCACGTGTTTATTTCCCTTATTCTCGCGTCCCTCTGCCAATTTTCATGTGGCTCGGATAGTACTCCGGAGATTATAACTCTTGAGGACCTGTTCTTTAATTTAGTTCCTAATTCCTGATAATCCCCAAACAGGTCCTTTTTCCTAGTCTTACCAATGTTATTTGTCCCGATGTGGACCACAACAACTGGATCCTCTCCCTCCCTCTCCAATATCCTTTCAAGCCAGTCAGAGATGTCCCTCACCCTGGCACCGGGCAGGCAACATACCATGTGGGACTCTCGATCCTGCTTACAAAGGATGCTATCAATTCCCTAATTATAGAATCCCCTACAACTACCACTTGTCTTTTTGCTCCCCCCTCTTGAATGGCCTCCTCTGCCACGGTGCCGTGGTCAGCTGGCTCATCCTCCCTACAGCCCTGTTCCTCATCCACACAGGGAGCAAGTACCTCGTACCTGTTGGACAAGGTCAAGAGCTGAGGCTCCTCTGTTTCTGAACACAGGATCCCTCTACCTGCCTCACTTGCAGTCACACCCTGCTGACCATGAACACTGACCGAATTTGAGGTACTCAATCTACCTGGTGTGACCGCTTCCTGTAACAAAGCGGCCAGGTAACTCTCCCCCTCCCAGATGTGCTGCAGCGTCTGGAGCTCGGACTCGAGCTCATCAATTCTGAGCCAGAGTTCCTCCGGCAACCAACACTTGCTGCAGATGTGGTCACTGCGGCTCGCAATGGGATCTGCCTGCTCCCACATCATACAGCTACAGCACATCACCTGCCCAGCCATCTCGACTTAGATAATTAATTTTTTAATTAGCTTTGCAGAGTTTTTTTTTTTCAAATTTGGTGCAGATTTGCTACCAACCAATCAGGTCACAGCTTTCCTGTGATGTCACTTTTTCAGTTTTGGATTCAGTTACTCTGTGCCCCGAGGTCACTGCTCTGGTGCTCCTCCCTCTGAGTCTGCCCCCAGGATTTACTCACCAATCAGCTGCTTTTTCTTTAAAATCCACTCTCTGAAGAGTGTCCCTCGCAGGTCTGGTGCACTCCTGAAGGCACTGCCTCTTTCTCTCTCTCTTTTTTTTTAGGTTTGAGGAGAAGGGAGGGATGGAAACACTACAACAATGTAATGTTTGGGGCTATTCTGTTCTTTGACAGTGGGTCCTCCTCAATTCCCTCCTGAGTCGCGGTGGCTGCAGTGACTTCTCCCAGAATGCTTCAGTTACTTCTCACCAGCACCCTCTGTTGGATGTGGTTGCATGGTTGTGGTTGTTGGAGGTCAGTCATCTCAGCTCCGGGACATCACTGCAGGAGTTCCTCAGGGTAGTGTCCTCAGCCCAACCATCTTCAGCTGCTTCATCAATGACCTTCCTTCCATCATAAGGTCAGAAGTGGGAATGATCGCTGATGATTGCACAATGTCCAGCACCATTCACGACTACTCAGATACTGAAGCAGTCCATGTCCAAATGCAGCAAGACCCTGTACGCTTTCCAGGCTTGGACTGATAAGTGGCAAGTAACATTCGCGCCATAGAAGTGTCAGGCAATGACCATCTCCAACAAGAGAGAATCTAACCATCACCGTTGATGTTCAATGGCATTACCATCACTGAAGCCCCAATATCAACATCCTGGGGGTTAACATCGACTAGAAACTGAACTGGACCAGTCATATAAATGCTGTGGAGTACTGCGTGCAGTTCTAGTCACCGCACTATAAGAAGGATGTGATTGCACTGGGGAGGGTGCAGAGGAGATTTACCAAGATGCTGCTGGGCTGGAGGGTCTTAGCTATGAGGAAAGATTGGATAGGCTGGGGTTGTTTTCCTTGGAGCAGCGAAGGTTGAGAGGGGACCTGATTGAGGTGTATAAGATTATGAGGGGCATAGATATGGTGAATAGGAAGGCACTTTTTCGATTAGTAGAGGGGTCAATAACCAGGGGGCATAGATTTAAGGTAAGAGGTGCAAGCCTACGAGGGGAGTTGAGGAGAAATCTTTTCACCCAGAGGATGGTCGAAGTCTTGAACTCACTGCCTGAAAGGGTGGTTGAGTCAAACTCTCAAAGCCTTTAAGATGTATTTAGATATTCACTTGTGTTGACATAGCCTCCAGTGCAATGGACCAAGCACTGGAAAAAAGGTAAGTGTAGTCAGATCCTTGTTGGCCAGCACAGACACAGTGGCCTCTTTCTGCGCTGTAAACAACTATGAGTCTATGAGTCTAACAGCAGCTCAGAGGCTAGGAATCGTGCGAAGAGTAACCCATCTCCTGACTCCCCAAAGCCTGTCCACCATCTACAAGGCACAAGTCAGGAATATGATGGAATACTCTCCACTTGCCTGGAGGAGTGCAGCTCCCACAACACTCATGAAGCTTGACACTATCCAGGACAAAGCAACACGCTTGATTGGCACCCCATCCACAAACATTCACTCCCTCCACCACCGATGCACTGTAGCAGCAGTGTGCTCCACCTACAAGATGCACTGCAGGAATTCACCAAGGCTCCTTCGACAGCACCTTCCAAACACATGACCACTACCATCTAGAAGGCCAAGGGCAGCGGATAGATGGGGACACCACCAGCTGGAATTTCCACTCCAAGTCATTCACCATCCTGACTTGGAAATATATCGCTGTTCCTCAGTGTCACTGGGTCAAAATCCTGGCACTCCCTTCCTAACAGCACTGTGGGTGTACCTACATCACATGGGCTGCAGTGGTTCAAGAAGGCAGCTCACCACCACCTTCTCAAGGGCAACTAGGAATGGGGAATAAATGCTGGCCCAGCCAGCGAAGCCCACATCCCGTGAATGAATAAAAATAAAACCAAATCTACCAATTTTGGACCTCCTCTTATCAGGTTTAATCATGTCAGGTTTCACACTTCTGACTATCAAAGTCCCACTTCAGTGGAGGCAGCTGGTGGTTTACATGGCCAACTGCCCCTGTAAGCCACACATGTGCAAACCCCAGCTCAACTGCAGTCCCCTCCCCTGCCCTCCCACAAAAATAGGAAATGCCGTGCTCGGAGGAGGAACTTAGAATTTTCGGCCATATCCAAGATTTTCGGTATGACGGAGAGCCTTGTCATCATAGCAAAAATCTGGGCCCGCATTTGAACATTTTTTTAAAATTGTGCTTTCGAATAATACGAGCAGACTGCGGAAATTTATTGTCTGGAAAGGAGGTGGTGGGGTACCGACAAAACGTTGAGTTTGAGCCTAAATGTGCAATCTGGTGCCGAAAAAGATTAGGTCATCTTATAGCCAAGTCAACTTATACACCGTGTTCTCTGGTACCTCAAATTATTAGCAAACAAATGCAATGCCAAAATAGGAACCGTATCTGCTCACTACAGTGAAGTGGGATGCTTGAACAATCGGAAAGATCATTAATTGGATGAACATAACTAGACCTGGATAAAATACCTGATAAGCTAATCATTCTGGTAATTCTATATTCCTTTGCTGCAAAGGATTTACTGAGCTCAGTTTGAATGAACCTACCATAACATTATTTGTGTATCTATTTGTCATATCATTTCTTTAAGTTCACAGGCACAGCTTGGCTGTAATGAGGATTTGGGGAGCAATCAGACATATAAAATTATGATGCTGAAATAATAAAAACCTGCCAGAGCATTTGAGCAATTTTTAGCAGAATTGTTTAATATCACTACATAATACAGCAATATAGAATTTGGAGGGAACACTTTGGGGTATTCTATGGTCAGCCATGGATCATGATTAGTAATATCTGAAAGGAATGCATCCTAGACTCCACAGGGAAGAAACGAATTGATCTGTATAAACTGTTTCCTGTCTTTACGTGCTGAGAGCAGACTGAGCTGTCAAAGTGCATATTATAAATTTATCTTCTAGGTACTCATGTTGACTGTTTACAATCTTATGTCCTTGTGATAAAGGTTATTGCAAAATGTGTCAACAAATTTTCTGTGCAGCCAACAGAACAATATATACTGAAAATTTTGCACATCCATGTTCAGCGATTAATAAGCAACATTATTTAACCAAAACATTACAATTTCCTATTTGGAAATTGAAAGAGGTAGCATTTAACTACCAATTGCTTCTTTGACGTTGTTGCAAGCTGATTTATTTTTGAAATAAGGAACTCTTATTTAAGGGAGAAGATGATTAGAACATGTGACCGTGTATATTCAGATCTTGGGGGAAGCCTTAGAGGTACATTTATTGATGTAGACATTTAAAAAATGGGACAAGTAAACTTTATTTGCCCACCCAACATATTTTCTGCACAGACCATGTGCTTTTCCAGTGTATGAGGAAATTAACTCAACCATTTTTATCTCACAAAGAAAGGCTCTGCCACCCAAGGAAACTGTGTGCAAGTAAATGAAATTTTATCAATGCAATTTCCTTGCATGACATTTTCCTAGCCTGTTTTAAAAAAATTCTAAAATGGTAGCTCCTGGAAGATTTAATATTTGGCGTTTCGTGTCCAGTTCACCGATAAGTTCCAATGCAGGAACTCTTGAACTGTGGCTAGAAGAACAGAACAGAAACAGGGCACCCTGTAACAAGCACTTCATCTCTTGAGCATGCCAAGCCTCTCCACCATCTTCAAGGCTCAGGTCAGGAATGCTTCCTGCTCAACTATATAAATGCTCAAGAAATTCGTCACCACCTGGGGCAAAACTATACGGAATCAGCACCCCTGCTACTGGATTCAATACTCAACCCCTTCTCCATTGAAACACTGTGATCTCAGTATGTGTGATCTTCAGGAGGCACTTCAGCATTTCACCAAACATTTCAAAAATACCTCCCATTCCTGTGACCCAGGGAAGCACTGGGCAGGATTTTCTGAGCCCGCTCATGGCGGGCTTGATAGGTGGCGTGCGCGGAAAATATGGCACAACCTTCATCACGACTGCTGAAGGTGGGTGGTAGGGGTGTGGGGGGGGTGGTGCGAGGGGCGCTGTGGGGTGGGTGTCCGGGGGCAAGTGCTGAGGCTCATCAGCTGACTTGAGCACAGCAACATTCTGGCCTCCAGCAGTCCTCCGAGTGCCAGGGACCTGGGAAGTCCCTGTCTCTGCCTGCTGTGGATCGGAAAGTGTGATGCGCTCACCAGAATTTGATCCCGAGGCTACTCTAACGCTAGGTCCCACCGAGGTGTGTGTCTCTGCGCTGGTGGAGGGTGTGGGTGAGCGCTGTGATGGGACTTCAGGGAGGGTGCCTTCAGGTTCCTCTTCAGAGGTTTTTTCGGAGCTTGATTGGAGGCTCTGGGTCATGGACTCTGTTGGCTGTTTGGCAGATATACCTGCAAAAGCAAGGGGAGATAATTAGTGCATGGCAGTGGCCTGTGGAATAGGACACATGGTTCACAGCATGGTTGTTTGATGGATGTTTCACTGCTGGATCCTCACTTGGTAGAGCAGCGCCAACCTCACCTTCAGCACATGACTGGTCCCGGTCATCGCCAGCCAGCTGGATGGCTCTGTTTTCAAATTCTGTCAGATATTTGATCTCCAGCATCCCTCCACCTGTCTGCTACCTTTCCCTCCTGTTGTGAGTCAGTTTGTCCTGAATGGACAGAGATGGGGAGAGTGTATCAGGCCAGGCCAGATGATAAGTATGCCTGGCCTGTGGGGCTCGTGAGTGGTCTCATGGAAGGAGTGGGGACAATGATGGTGTGTGTGAGAGAGTGAATGGTGAAGTCCTTTGCACTGTCAGTGAGTGAGGGCCCTGTGGATGTGTGATGGGTTTGTGAGTGTGTGAGTTGAAAGTAATGAAAAGAGTGACTTACCTTGGGGGAACGGAGGAGATTGTTTATCCTTTTGTGACACTGGGTGGCTGTCCTCCTCTGCAGGGTGTTCATGCTGACCACTGCTGCCAGCTGGGTTGGTGACATTGCTGCCCACCCTGCGGCCAGAATGGAGGTAGGACACATCCCGGCGGGCCTCCACGGCATCCAGCAGTCGCTCCAGGGACACATCATTGAAGCGGGGGGCTGTAGTCTTTTTTCCTTTGCTGGCCATGTCTCCCAGGCAGCGGTGGTGAGCTGGTGGCGATGAGTGCTTTGCTGGCGGCTGCCTTTTAAAGATGGCTGCCAGCATGCTGCAACAGCGGGGTGATGGTGGGTGGGCGAATGAGAACCTGCCAACCATGGAAATGGCCTGTTTTGCGGGAGTGAATAAATAATGAGGCAGGCTCAGGACAATACAGCGTGAAAACCCGCCATTTTTGTCGACAGGTAGGACTCCATTTTACCCACCCGCTACCACACTTGGTGCAATTCTGGGAAAATTCTGCCCACTGTCACCTGCACATTTCCTTCCAAGTCACATATCATGCTGACTTAAAGATATATGTAGTGCACTTTCATCGTAGATGGATCAATATCCCAGGGATACATAGCTAACATCATTGTGGGAGCAGCATTAGTGAAAGGACTGCACCAGTTTAAATGGAAGGCCCACAAATATGTTTTCAGGGAACGAGAGATGGTCAATAAATCCCAGAAGGTAAAAAATAGTTCGGACCAGTACTCATATTTCCCAATTTGTACTGGTACTCCATTTTAAGCTATACAAGGCCAGTTCAGACCAGTATTCTTATTTCTCAATTTTTACTGTTTCTTTCTTCCTAGGATGCAGCCTTGCAACCATCATCCACATACTGGGAAAATATAAAACAAATTAAAATTGTTTCCAAGGAACTTCCTAGCCAGAAACTCCCTTGTTGAAAACAAACATGCAGTGGCACAATGTAAACTAGCTGATCTCACATATATTACCTGAGGTAGCTTGACAGGAGCCAGCTGCATAGGAGTTCAAAGCAGTAGTGACTTTCACCACCTTCGGCAGAGCCACTTAAGTGGTAGTGAAAGCTTAGAGATTGCCTGAAGGAGATGGCAGGGTTGTGATATAATTCCCTGATGAAGCATTAGTTTTACAGCAGCAAATTTCAGAAGTACGCAGGTAGCATTGGAATGTTTATTTGAGTAACTCTATAATATCTTAAAATAGTTAATTCCAGCATGCTTTGCTTTAGTATTTTAAACAGAGAATAAATGTGGCAGAAAGATGAAATATATCAGCAAAGACAGCTTAGAAAGTCAAAGGGGAGAACTTGATAAACACCCAAGAAATGGCCAAACTTCAATAAGGGGCAGTTACTAGGACACCAGATATGGAAAGTCTGCAAGACTACTTGCTTCATTGCATCCCAATAGAACTCCTCCTTATGTTCCAACTCTCCAAGAGGAATTACTAACTGTATACCTTTCTAAGGGTCAGAAGACTGTTGTCAATGAGAAGAGAAAAAGTGAAACAAAAGAAAAGGCGATTGAACTGAAATGGAACAATGGAAATGTAACAAAATTACTGTAACCAAAAGATAGCCAACATTTCAAAAGAAAGTTCCTAAATTGTTTTCTGAAACAATGCGAACAACACTACTTTAGTTGTACCAGAAAGTAACTACCCCTGTTTGGGGTTATAGTGTGCCTCTTTTAAAAGGGACAAGATGTCGCAGAATCACCAGCAATTACTTGACAACTTACTGTAACTTGTGCCTTTTGAGCACTCAACTTTTGTCCTTATTTTCTGCTCCTCCCACCCCACCTGGTACATGCACTGGAGACAATATCCCCTTGAATTGTGTAACTGACTGTGTTAGTTTATTTTTCAGAAAGTCTATTCTTCATATCATGTACCTCATGGAGCAAAAAGGGCTCTAGTCCAAAGTCGCACTGAAGTTGGCATCATTGTTTTGGCAGACTGTGGTTTCAGACTTTCCAGTGAATTAAATGTGCTGAATGAAGTTTGAAAGAAAAGCAGATGAATAATTTGGCAATTTAATGGAGAAGCCAGCTGAAAGAAGAAGGGATATTATATTCAAAGGGAACTTCCTCTGCTGCTACCTTTCCATACATCTAAGGTATTCCTTCTAAATTCTTCTGTTTTTAATCAGTTCCTCTTGCAGATTCTAAACATATGTTTCTTTCATTAACAAATGTTCCACAATTTGATCCACTCATCGTATTAATTTAGTAGACCCAGCAGGCAAATATAAATAGAATAAGATGTAATAATTTTTTGAAATAAAAGCAAAATACTGCAGATGTTTGAAATCTGAAACAAAAGCAAAAATTGCTGGAAAAACTCAACAGGTCTGACAGCATCTGTGGAGGGAAAGACAGAGTTAACATTTCGACTCCATATGACTCTTCATCAGAACTAAAAAGGAAGAGAAATGTGGTGAAATATAAGCTGTTTAAGGAGGGTGGGACAAGCGGAACTGGATAGAGGGCCAGTGACAGGTGGAGGCAAAGGAGAGATTGCCAATGATGTCATAAACAAAAGGACAAAAGGTGGTGATATTAGCTAAAGGATGTGCTAATGGTGACATTAAGAGTAGAAAGCAGGATGAGCAAGCGACAAGTGGCCCTAGTGGGGGTGGAGTGGGGGGAAGGGATCGAAATAGGCTAAAAGGTGGAGATAAAACAATGGATGGAAATAAATTTTAAAAATAATAATAGAAATAGGTGGGAAAAGAAAAAAAATATATTAAAAAATATAAAATAATTATTAGAAAAGAGGGGATCAAAAAAAGGGGGTGAGGATGGAGGATAGAGTTCATGATCTGAAGTTGTTGAACTCAATGTTAAGTCCGGAAGGCTGTAAAGTGCCTAATAGGGAGATGAGGTGCTGTTCCTCCTGTTTGCGTTGAGCTTCACTGGAACATTGCAGCAGGCCAAGGACGGACATGTGGGCATGAGAGCAGGGTGGTGTGTTGAAATGGCAAGCGACAGGAAGGTCTGGGTCATGCTTGCGGACAGACCGATGGTATTCCGCAAAGTGGTCACCCAGTCTGCGTTTGGTCTCTCCAATGTAGAGGAGACCGCACTGGGAGCAGCGAATGCAGTAGACTAAATTGAGGGAAGTACAATTGAAGTGCTGCTTCACTTGAAAGTAGTGTTTGGGCCCTTGGACGGTGAGGAGGGGGGAAGTAAAGGGGCAGGTGTTGCACCTTCTGCGGTTGCATGGGAAGGTGTCGTGGGAGGAGGTTGAGGTGTAGGGGGTGATGGAGGAGTGGACCAGGGTGTCCCGGAGGGAACGGTCCCTATGGAATGCCAACGGGGGGGTGAAGGGAAGATGCGTTTGGTGGTGGCATCACGCTGGAGTTGGCGGAAATGGCAGAGGATGATCCTTTGAATCCGGAGGCTGGTGGGGTGATAAGTGAGGACAGGGGGGACCCTATTATGGTTCTGGGAGGGAGAGGAAGGTGTGAGGGTGGATGTGCAGGAGATGGGCTGGACATGGTTAATTTTTTAAAGTATTTCAATGTTTATTTTACAAAACAGAGCCAATTATCTGTAAACACAGCAATGCAATGAGTTTGGACAGTTGAGATCTCTTGGGGCCGAAATAATTCAGCAAATAATCTGGACCACAGATTTGTTGAACTGAAGGCAAATAGCCAATAAAGCAAATAGAATCAGTTAACCAAAAGTTATTATAGATAAATTGGGTGCTTCAGTATGTGCTTAGTTGTCTTTGTTTGGAAGATTAAGAATCACATCAGTGAAAACAAGAATGATCCCTATAAACAGATGAGCCTGAATATCTGGAACACTAGGCAGGATAAAACTTAAGTTCTAGGTATCATGATGTGGACAGAAAGACAAAGCCAAAGACAGAAATAAAATGGTATAGCAAGTTACATTGTGTTATTTTGGGTCAGACATAGTTTGCTGGTAATTTTATGCACATCTACTCCACCATCTCCACTCATGATTTTAACTGTTACCTATAAGAACCAAACCATCCTATTTATATTTTTTTGAATTCTTATCTTTTCTTCCATCTATAATTTGTGATGATGATTATTAAGACCCTCATTAAGATATTGCAAATTAAATGTTGAAACCCAAGGAGTTAATCAAGAGAAACAATGACCAACATTTTAACTTGTGCTGTATGATGGAAATCACAGTGTCACAGTATCTTTACAGTGCAGAAGGAGGCCATTTGGCCCATCGAGTATGCACTGGCTCTCTGAAAGGGCATTCCACCTAGCCCTATTCCCCTGCCTTATCCCTGTAGCCTTGCACGTTTTCTCTCTTCAGGGAGAAATCCAATTCCCTTGCACGTTTTCTCTCTTCAGGGAGAAATCCAATTCCCTTTTGAATACCTCATTTGAATTTGCCTCCATCACCCTTTCAGGCAGTTTGTTCCAGACTCCAATCACCCTCTGGGTGAAAAAATATTTCCTCACATCTCATTTACTCCTTTTGCCAACTACTTTGAATCTGTGCCCTTTAGTTCTTGATGTTCACTTGAGTAGGAAATCAGATGGGGCAGCTAAAGTTAAGGCAGCAACTGACTCCCTGTAATCCCCCTCTGTTCCCACCAAGTCCAGATATTAATTGACTGCTATTTTCATTGGGGATCTGAGCAGCCGGGTAACAGTGGTGGCTTCACTGTCGGCAGTTGGATTGTGGGACAGAAGAGGCCCACGCAAGCTAGTTTAAATTTTTCTTTTAGATATCCTTGTGAGCAGGAGGGGCAGGAGTGTGTAATCCAGCTGACATGGAAAACTTGGACCTCACTTGTTCCTGGGTTCCCCTGCCCCACCCTACTGCTTACCTGATGGCTGGGGACCATGGATCATTCTGGTCCATGGCTGCGGTTTACCTGGCACCTGAATTTCAGCTCTCACACTCGTCCTCCCAGGTCTTGGCTGGGATTGTCTGGGAACCTGGGGAAATTTCTTGAAATGTTAAAACTGCTGCTGGGCCTCGACACCTTAGTCTTTTCCAGATGCATTACTGTTTTGTGGCACTTGCGCATCGCCCCATTTCCACCATATGATTTCCAATGATTTCCACCATACAGCAGTATTGATTAAGGATGGTATTACAATTCTGGGGAGAGGATGCTCCAGAGGTGTCAAGGACGGAATCCCTGGCTAGAGGTAAGGAATGAAAAAGGTGCAATAACATTGATCGGTCTAGTTTATAGACCACCAAAGAGTGGAAGGGATGTAGAGAAACAAATTTGCAAAGAAATCACAGAGGGGCGCAAGAATTAAAGAACAATTATAATGGGGTACTTCAATCATCCAAATGTAGACTGGAATAGGAATAGTGCAAAGGGACAAGAGCGGTGAGAGTTCCTGGAGTGTGTTCAAGATAATTTTCTGCAGCAGTATGTTCCTGGTCCAATGGGAGGGCAGGCACTGTTGGACCTAGTTCTGGGGAATGAATTGGCCCAAGTGGATCAAATATCAGTGGGAGAGCATTTAAGGGACAGTGACCATTAGTATCATAAGGTTTAGGTTGGCCATGGAGAAGGACAAGGAACAATCCAGAGCAGGGATAATTCATTGGGGGAAAGCCAACTTCAATGGGAAGAGAATGCGCCTGAGTCGAGTGAGTTGGAATCAAATGTTGGCAGAAAAGACGGTGGCTGAACAATGGGGTACCTTCAAAGAGATAGAATTGCAATCAGTGTCAAGGTATATTCCCTTGACGGGATAAATAAATCTAGAACACTCTAGATGACGAGAGAAATAGAGGTGAAAATGAAAAGGAAGAAGTACGCGGACGACAAATGTCAGGTAGAAAATACAATGGAGAATCAGGCTGAATATAGAAGGACCAGAGGAGAAATGAAAATAAAACTAATCAGAAAAGCAAGGATGGAGCATGAAATGAGACTAGCAGCTAACAAAAGGAAATCCAAGGTCTTCTACATGCATGTAAATATTAAAAGTGTGGTAAAAGAAATGGTAGGGCCAATTAGGGATAAAAAGGAGACTTGCATGTGGAAGAGGCAAAGTAGCAGAGGTATTAAATGAGTACTTTGCATCTGTCTTTATAAAGGAAGAGGATGCTACCCAGGCTGAGGTGAGAGAGGAGGTAATTGGTACACTCAAGGAATTTACAGTTCAGAAGGAGGAGGCATTAGAAAGGCTATCTTTTCTTAAAATTGATAAGATACAAAGACCGGATGAGATGCATCAGAGGACACTGAGGGAGGTGAGAGTGGAAATTTCAGAGGCACTGGTGATAATCTTCCAGTCTTCCTTAGACACAGGGGTGGTGTTGGAGGACTGGAGAATTGTGAACGTTACACACTTGCTCAAAAAGGATAATGCCAGCAACTACAGACAAGTCAGTTTGACTTCAGCGATAGGGAAGCTTCTGGAAACTATAGTTTGGGACAAGATCAATAGTCACTTAGATAGGTGCAGGATAATTAAGGAAAGCCAGTGTTATTACATGGTGGATGATGGGTGCCAGGCGAACCAAAGCCACGAGGGAAACTTGATCATGCGATTACAACAATTTTGCAATTTGTTTTTTTTTTTCGAATTGTGTGCACTGAATTGCGAAGTAATAAGACTGCCATGACTTCAGAGGTTTTAGAAAACTAAATTAAACACCTATTAACAAAAGAAATGATTTTAAGCACATATATAGGTCTACAAATTACTATTATAATAACTCCTAAAGCCCCTAATTAATCTGGCTTCCAGTTACACCCCCATTAAGGCAACAGTAAAAGCAAATAGATTTAAACAGATCCAGACAAAGCCACATAATACCCTGGACAGTTGCATTCGAAATGATTTTTGTCAGCTTCGGTTCCTGTAGACAGCAACTTGGTGCACAGAGGCTGGAGGCTTTTCACACTTGTGTTAGATCTTAGAATACCCTCTCCCTTACACACAACCTCATCTCCTTTATTACATGTTTCTCCCTTTTAATGTAAATTCCATTGTTTCCATATGTTTTTGCAGTTTTACTTTTCTCATAATAAAAATATTTTCATGGTGCTAATTTTATCAGTAACCTTTGGGAAAAATAAACACACTGTTTGGCTTAGCTTCTTCTGGCTGGGTGTAACATCTTACCATCTGTTTGAAATTGAAACTACTCTGGTTTATCTTAAAATGCAAATTTTCCTCACACCTCACATTCTAAAATTTCAGCCATGTTCACGTATTTAGCATTTCAAACCTAGCTTCCTTTTTGATAACTCAAACCTCCATACCAGCTGTATCCAATTCAATTAAATACCCGCAGACACGTATACACACAGAGAAACAAATCCGAGTCCCATTATTAACTCACTTTTATGAAAAAATCAGAATAATATTATGAAAATTAATATATTTTAATGACACTCCCCTCCATACAATAAAATAAACTGTAATAATTTAAAAAGAAGGCTTTATTTTCTTAATTCATCTTACACTACCTCTTATACTTATCTATAAACTCACACTATTACATTACCAGATGCATGCATTAACATATCAATATATATATACAAACCCTTGGTATCAACAAAAATCATTCTAGTCCAGTCCTCAGGTTTTTAAATGTTCAATTTCCTTTGGGCTTCAAACTCTTGATAATGCATCTGCAATTGAATTTTCTCATCTAGCTACATGTATAATCTGTAGATCAAATGGTTGTAGTAATAAACTCCATCTGAAAAGTCTTGCACTTTTGTCTCGAAATTTATCCAGAAACTTTAAAGGATTGTGATCTGTGTAAACAATTCTTTCTGATGAATTGTTTGCAGTGTAAATCCCAAAATGCTGCACTGCTAACATCAGACCCAGAGTCTCCTTTTTTGATTGTTGAATATTTCTCTGTTGTACATTTAACTTCCGCACAAAATACGCCATCGGTTTCTCAATTCCAGTTTCATCTTCTTGTAACAGTAAGCCCCGATGCCTATATCACTTGCATCAACGGCCAATAAATTTGCTTGGCATAATTGGGTACTGCCAAAACTGGTTTCATAGTCAATACAGTTTTCAAACTGTCAAAGGTTTTCTGATACTCCAGAGTCCATTGAAACTTCTTGTTCTTTTTTAATAGTTCAGTCAGTGGAGCAACCACATGACTAAAATTAGGTACAAATTTCCAGTAAAACCCACTCATGCCCAGAAATTTCAAAACTTCTCATTTTGTTGTAGGTATGCGGAAATCCATGATAGCTTTGACTTCCACATCTCTCAGAGCCACCTTACCATGTCCAATGGTATGGTGTAGATATGTAACTTGCGCTTTTGCCAATTCACTTTTAGCCAAGTTTATCACAAAATTATCTTCTTGTAGTCGACTAAATAATTCTTCCAGATGTTGTAAATGCTCCTCCCACGTTTGACTAAAAACTATTAAGTCGTCAATATAAACAGCACAATTGCTCAGTCCTGCAATTACTTTGCCTGTCAGCGTTTGAACTGTTGCAGGTGCATTCTTCATACAAAATGGCATGACTTTAAACTGACATAGTCCATTTGGTGTCACAAAAGCCAATATCTCATTTGCTCTCTCCGATAACGGTACTTGTCAATGCCCTCTTAGCAAGTCAATCTTTGTGATAAATTTTGATTGTCCCACTTTCTCAATGCAATCTTCCAACCATGGTATAGGACATGAACTGGCTTTTTTCACTGCATTCACCTTTTGGTAATCCACAAACAGCCTTTGTGTTCAATCCAGTTTTGGCACCATCACAATAGGCGAAATCCAGTTACTGCAAGTAGGCTCAATTATGTCATTTTGAAGCATGAATTCAATTTCTTATTGTACTTATGATAACTTTGCCAGATTTAATCTAAAAGGATGATGCCTTATCGAAGATGAAACTTGTACACACACATCATGTATAGCTAGACTTGTCCTCCCTAGCTTATTCCCACAAATAAACTTGCATGAATTCAATAGCTTCTCCAAAGTACTTTGACACCTGTCTGGAAGGTAACTCAACATTACATTTAAATTTTCAAGTACCCCCTCGTTATCCAATTTGCTTCGAGGAAAATCAATTTCAGAATCCATCATTTCTGCAGGTAATAGGGAAGGCAAATGGAATGTTGGCCATTATTTCAAAGGGAATGGAATATAAAATTAGGGAAGTCTTGCTAAAACTATACAAGGCACTAGATAGACCACACCTAGAATACAAAGAACAAAGAAAAGAACAAAGAAAAGTACAGCACAGGAACAGGCCCTTCAGCCCTCCAAGCCTGCGCCGATCATATTGCCCGTCAACTAAAACATTTTGCACTTCTGGGGTCCGTATCCCTCTATTTCCATCCTATTCATGTATTTGTCAAGCTGCCTCTTAAACACCACTATCATACCTGCTTCCACCACCTCCTCTGGCAGCGAATTCCAGACACTCACTACACTCTGCGTAAAAAATATGCCCTGCACATCTCCTCTATAGTTTTCTCCTCTCACCTTAAATCTATGTCCCCTAGTAATTGACTTTTCCACCTTGGGAAAAAGCTTCTGACTATCTACTCTAAATACTGTGAACAGCTTTGGTCCCCGTCACTAAGAAAAGATATACCGGCATTGGAGGCAGTCCAGAGAAGGTTCATTAGGTTGATCCTGGATATGGAGGGGTTATTTTATGAGGAGAGGCTGGGCAGGTTGGGTCTGTACTCATTGGTGTTTAGAAGAATGAGAGGTGACCTTATTGAAACATACAAGATTGTCAGGGGGCTTGACAGGGTAGATGCCGAGAGGCTGTTTCCCCCTGTGAGTGAGCCTGGGACCAGGGGGCATAATCTCAGAGTAAGGGGTTGCCCAATTTAAGACAGAGGTGAGGAGGAATTTCTTCTCTCAGAGGGTAGCGAATGTGTGGAATTCTCTATCACAGAGAGCTGTAAGGGCTAGGTCATTACGTATATTCAAATCTGAGATAGACATTTTTAATCAGTAAGGGAATCAAGGGTTACGGGTAAAAGGCAGGAAAGTGGAATTAAGGATTATCAGATCAGCCATGATCTCATTGAATGGTGGAGCAGACCCGATGAGCCGAATGGCCTATTTCTGCCCCTACATCTTATGGTCTTATGGTCTTAATTCTGCCTCTTTCTTCTTATCTACTGCTACTAATACCTCATTTTGGTCCTCTCCCCTGTCAAAGTACTTTTTAAGCATATTTACATGACACACCTTCTGCTTCTTTCTTCTATCTAAAGTATTTATTAAATAATTTACCTCACTCAGTTTCTTTTCAAACCTGTAAGGCTCACTAAACCTTGCGTTTAATGAGTCACCCAGTACTGGTAACAGAACTAGCACTTTCTCCCCAGCAACAAAACTACGAGCTGTGGCTTTCCTATCTGCTTTCACTTTCATCACTTGCTGTGATATCTTTAAATGTTCCATAGCTAACTCACATGCTCTGTCCAATCTTTCTCTGAAGTTTGATACATAATCCAAGACAGTACTTTCTGAATTTTGACTCAGCAATTTCTCATGAATCCATTTCAGTGGTCCCCTTACCTCATGACCATAAACTAGTTCAAAAGGATTCCAGCCAATGCAATAGGAGCATCCTTAATAACAAATAACAAGAATGGAATTCCCCTATCCCAATCCTGTGGATAGTCCTGATTATGCACCCTCATCATAGTTTTTAAAGTTTGATGCCATCTTTCCAAAGCCCCTTGTGATTCAGGATGATGAGCTGTTGACTTAAATTGTTTTATGCCCAAACTGTTCATTACTTCCTTAAACAATTGTGACATGAATTTTGAACCCTGATCTGATTGTATTTCTTTTAATAAACCATATCTTGTAAAAAAAATTTAGTCAATGCTTCCACAATTTTCTTTGCTGTAATATTTCTCAAAGGTATTGCTTCGGGGAACCTAGTAGACATATCCATTATTGTCAGTAAGTACTGATTTCCACTTATAGTCTTAGGGAGGGGTCCTACACAATCAACCATGCCCCTAGTAAAAGATTCTTAAAATGCTGGAATTGGAATTAAAGGTACCTGGCTTAATCACTGCTCATCGTTTCCCTATCACCTGACATGTGTGACATGCATAACATGTTCTACAGAATCCGACTACATCTCTATGCAATCCAAGCCAATAAAAATGTTTTTGTATTTTCGCCTGTGTCTTTCTAATTCCTAAATATCCCCCCATTGGAATTTCATGAGCTATTCTCAGGATCTCATTTCTGTATCCAACTGTTTTGACAATCTTATGCACTTCCCTCCAGCTTTTATCTGCTAAAACATGATATGGCCACCACTTTCTCATTAAAACTTTACCCTTAAAGTAATAGCATTCTGGAATGCATTCTGCCTCTGTTTCCGAGTAAGCTGTTTGATAAAACTGTCTTAATTGAGTATCCCTTTTCTGTAACTCTACCAACTGCTTTGTGCTAAATGTCCCAGCTGCATTATCCTCCCTTCTTTCTTCCTGAACAATCTTATCAGAAACAGTGTCAGCTAATTGGACTTCAACAACTTCTCCCTCCCTGTTAGCTTCCAGTTCATTTTGTTTCAACTAGTGAATGCTTGATCTGAAAACAATCCAGAATGCTCTTTCTATAACACGTCTGTTGAAAAAATATCTGCAGGTAGCATGGGCATCACCCACGTCTGTGACCTAGCTATATCATTACCTAAAATTAATTGGACCCCTGCAATGGGAAATTCTTTTCCACTACTCCAACAATCACTTCAGCTGTTTTCCACTTACTCTTTAAATTTACCTTCCGTAATGGAGTAGGATTTACATCTCCATGAACCCCACTTATTGTCCCCTTTTACTGCAATACTGCCTCTGAACAACAAATATCACTATCCCACATTAATAATTGACTAGTCCCTGTGTCTCTTAAAATTTTAAACTCTTCACATACTCCACCCTGTACACATGGTAAGACTGCCCCCTCACATACAAAATCTTTAAACATTTTTGCAACCTGATCTTCAGAATTCCATTGGGTAAATTGTAAACTCATTCCCAATTCATTACCTATCACTGATTCTCCCTGCTTTACCTATACACAAACCACTTTTTTTTTCCTGTGCTTGAACCTCAGAACCCACAGCACTTTACTTCCAGAACTTTTCTGTATCCCAATAATCCCAACAGATTTTCCCTGTAATTTCCAACACACTGACTTAGTGTGCCCAACTTTATTACAATGAAAACACTCCAATTTTTGAATGTCACTTCCACCCTCAACACCTTCCCTTTTATTCTGAGAAAAAAGTTTCTTGGGAATTTCCACCTACTCCTTCTCTTCCCTGACTATCCATTTTTCTTTCAACTTCCCACTTTCTATCCTCCTCTGATTTAAAAGGTGACGAAAAAAAGGTTTAAATCTATGAACTAACTCATAGGGCAGAATTTTCCCATTGGCGTGCAGAGGCGGGCCCCGCATGTCCGCACGTAAAATGATGCGTAGTGATGTCGGGTGAGTGTCTCGATCTGACCATGCATCATCACGATATTTCGTTGGGCAGGCGCACGATGATATCCGCTGCATGCTTGCCATTAATTAAGGACCACTTAAGGCCCATGACTAACCAATTGACGCCAATTTTTCGGTGTCCGTACAATATTCGGGTCAGTGCATGGGCACAACGGGCAAGCGGGTAGGACACATTTGTATAAACCTCAACCACAGTTGGGATAAGAAGGCTCACTGGGGTCGCGAGTGTGCTCTCTCAAGTATTGATTTTTCAAAGTTTTTGAAACTTGCCTGTGTGATCTGCAATACTTCAAAACGCATACCAACTGCTTTGTCTGGACTCTTAACCCTCAGTTCAGCATTCTGCAGTGAGGAATCTTTTTTGGGCCTGCAGGTTTCTGGAAGCCTTCCCATAGCCTGGGACTGAGAGCTGAACTCTCAACTGGAGGCACCTCCTCTGAGGAGGAAGGGAGGGCTAGAAAGGGGAGGAGGCCAGGAGTGCACATTCAGCCTCCAGGGGAACCACCTTTGGGAGGACAGGCACAGGCTCAAGGGGCGCAGGGCCAAGAGGTAGACCAAAGCAGAAGAGGCCGCAGAAGATGCCACTATCCTGCTGCTGGGGTATAAAGGCGGCGAAGCAGCTACCTCAATATGTCTGAGGTGCAGTGCCGCAGGAGGCGCCATCTCTCAAGGAAGCCAGTCAACTATATCCATCAGATGATTGGGCCTGAGATCTCTGCTAACTTTGTGGGTGAACACCCCATGCCAGAGGCTCTGAAGGTCACAGTTGCCCTCAACTTCTATGCCCCTGACCCCTTCCAGGGGTCAGTGGGTTATCTTTGCGGTGTCTCCCAATCAGCTTTCCACACTTGTTTCAAGCAGGTTACAGATCCTCTGTTCAGGTGTTCATTGACCTTCATCCACTTCTGTTGGGATCAGGCAACCCAGACACAGCGAGACAGAGGCTTCACGGCCATTGCTGGCTTCCCCTACGTCCAGGGTGCAACAGACTGCACACATGTGGCCATCAAGGCACCAGCGGGTGAATCTGGTGCCTTCATCAACAGGAATGGATTCCACTCCATGAACGTGCAGATAGTGTGTGATCACAGGATGCTGATTCTACAAGTCTGTGCAAGGTATCCAGACAGCTCCCACGATGCCTACATCCTCAGACTCTCCCAGGTGCCGGGGCTCTTCAGTGCTCCAGCCCGGCTTGATGGATGGCTGCTGGGTGACAAAGGCTATACTCTCAGAAGGTGGCTCATGATGCCTCTCCACCACCAAGAACAGAACGCTTCCACAAGGGCTGTGGTGGAGAGAACCATCGGTCTTCTCAAGATGTGCTTCAATGCCTGGGCTGCTCGGAGGGTGCACTCCAGTATCCTCCAGATTGTGTGTTGGTGATAGTGGTTGCATGCTGCACTCTCCACATTCTTGCGCTGGAAAGGGGGGATGCAGTAGATGATGAAGATGTCGACGCAGTGGCTGGAGCTGCACACGATGAGTCCAGCAGTGAGACCAAGGATGAGCATGCACAGAGAAATGCTGAGGGGGTACATGCTGACCTGGGCATACTGCAGGGAGGCAGGGACACCCGGGTGGCTTTAACCCAACGAACCCTCAGCTAGCACACCATAGGTAGACTTCCAGGACAAGCCTGTTCTTTAGGCTCCATACTCGATATCTAAGTGCCAAATCTTCCAGGTTAGGAACAGTAACTAAGGGCCTTGTTAATAAAGCTGAATGTCCCACAAAGCACTCCTATCATTTTTGAAAGCCATACACATGCAGAAGAAAAGACGCACCCTCAGCCATGGTCACATGTCTGAATTTAATATCACAGGCAAAGAAACTTAATGAAACAAAATGACAAGGGTGTTTCAATTCAAAGCAAATCAAAAAGACCTCATCTCGGGCCAACACAAAAGCACCAGTGATAAACCCGTGTTGTACCTATGGTGCCTTATGTTTATGTTTCCGGGTGCCACGTCTTGGTGCTGCCCCATCGCTGGGAGTGGCATCTGAGACAGCCTGCTGACTCTGCTGTCCTGTTGGCGTTGATGACCTTGGCGGTTGTCCTCTGGCCCATGGTGCCTGTGCTGGCCCCGCCTTGGAGGGAGCTGCCAGTTCCACAGCTGGCATCTCCCCAGTCGTCGTAGCCTCAACGGATGCAATGGTCACAGGGAGAGGAGCGGAGGAGCCGCCGTCCTCATCTGGAGTGCCCTGAGAAGAGCCCACAGAGACGACAGGCAGCTGCTGCACTGATGTGAGGTCGCTTCGGACCTCCCTGCTCACCGTGGATGGATGGACACCGAGCTGGGAAACTTGGTGCCCACACCATCTCCCACACTGGCACTGACCAGCTGAGGTCAACGCCGATGTGAGGGCTTTCTGGTCCGAGTGCATCCCCAGGAAGCCCTTACAGGTCTCCTGGAGGAGACTGTCCACAAGAGTCACCTCTCACTCCATGGGGCACGCATGGCACTCAGACATGTGGCTCATTGCTTTGGCTATCGCCCGCGTAGACCCCTCCATCACGGAGATGAAGCCAAGCATAGCCTCATGTATCTCCCCCAGATGCTCCCGCACACCCAGCCACATTTCCTGCACCAGCTGCGTCGCGGACGACTCCAGAGGCACATCATCAGGCACCGACTGAGCATGTGCCTGGTTCCCTGCAGTACTCTGACTGCTGGTGCCATGGGCACTCTCTGTCTCCACCAGCTCCTCCAGTGACTGTGAAGTGCCCTCACCACTGTGCCCCGGGGCACTAGTCGATGTTCTAACTCCCCCCGAGGTGCTAGTATCTGCGCTGGTACCTGCCTGGCAAAGATGGTGTGACGTTGGTCAGACTTCAGGCCCCTCAGGTGTGAAAGGTGGCCTCTGCTGCTCCTCCTCCTGGCCCTGCTTCGATGTTGCTGAAAAGAAGAACAAGGCCATTGGATCAGTTAACGTGGAGACAATGTCAATATGCATCCTTGTCCCCCAGGTCATTATGCGCTCATCCTTCCATAAGCAATGGCCAAGCCATGTTGTAAAATTAAATCACTTAACATTCAGCATCGCTATTGCTGTTGGGAGAACAATGGTGACCTCACTGCTGGGCAAACATACCTGGCCGTGGCACCCCAGCCTCACCGACACCAGTGAATCTGGGCGCATGGCGCCTCTCCAAATCCAGGGCCTCCTGCACAAACCGACTGAGAATGACTAACTGTGCCTGGCCATCGCCAGTCCTCACATACTCTGCCACATTATGAGCATTCTTCTCCTGAAAATGAGAGAGGAGCATTGAATAGTGCAAATTGTACATGGACTCTCTTCGTGCACGGCCCATCTCAACCAGAGTGGGACATATCAGGGCTCCAGTGTCTCCTCACCCCACTGCTGCTGAACACTCACACAAAGGTGCTAGGCCTGCTTCACACCCCACCCCCCAACCCAAATCCCCTTTGGCTTCATGCTGCCCCGATGGCCTACCCTCCGGACTTGCGTCACTTCCATTGCCTCTCTGCAGAGCCCTTCACCCAGCCATTGTGAGCAGCCTTTATAAGGCTGCCAGGCCTTCCTTTATACAGGCCGCAGGGTCGCCATTGGACCTGGGGGTCTGAGCGTGCCTGCCACTGCCCGCCCACTCCTGCTATGTATAGGAGTTGTGAAGTACACTGGGCGGGCCTTAATTGGCACACCCGCGTAAAATGGTAGTGCAGATCCAATTGCGAGCGACGATCAGGTCTGTGCCCGTCCGCGCCCACTCCCACTCTGCTCCCACTCTGCTCCCACTCTGCCACCCCGCCATCCAGAAAATTCTGCCCATAATCATTAGCTATCTCTGCTGCTTGTCTTACCGTTTTAAAAGTTTGTTCCTCCACATGACGCCTCATTACTGAAGGAATTGAATCTTTGAATTCTTCTAAAAAAATTGCTTTCTCAGAGCTGCATATGTCGTTTCTATCTTTAATGCCCGTATCCACCGGTCAAGATTACTTTGTTTTACTCTTGCAAACTGAATATAAGTATGCCCTGGCTGTTTTCTCATATTCTAAATTTCTGCCTGTATGCCTCAGGAACCAACTAATATACACTCAGAATAGTCTTTTTTACCAGATCATAGTCCATCGACATTCCTTCTGACAGTGAAGCATAAACCTCATATGTTTTATCCACCAACCTAGATTGTAACAAAAATGTCCAGTTTTCCTTTGGCCAGTTCAGCTGTTTAGCTATCTTCTCAAATGAAATAAAGAATGCCTTAACATCTCTTTCTTCAAACTTTTGAAGAGGTTGCACAAATTTAAACATCTCCACACTGGGTTCTGATTTGGAAATAAGTCCTTCCTCACCTTCTGATGTCTCTTTTTAATTGCCTGCATTTTAAGCTGGAATTCTCTGTTTCTCTCTTCTTCTCTTTCCTGCCTTTCTGCCTGTTCCCTTTGAAGTGCTCATTCCCTTTCCTTTTCCTCCAATTCAATCATTTTCATTTGCAACTGAGTTGGAGCCCATTCCAACAGCCCACCCCTTGGAGAATTCAGTTTCATGGGTATTTCCTTCCAATTTCAAATGCTGTGCTAAACCTTCAATTATGTCTGATTTCCTTACAGAGGTAATCCTAATTGTAATTTACCTGCCAATTCCATTAACCTGGCTTTAGTTACCTTTGGTGAACCAACCAAAGTTATAACTTCAACTCCCAGGCCAGTCTTAGCAACTGCCAAAGCCATATTGCAGTCTCACCACTTTAAAAAAAACCTCACACCAACTCCTGAATTTGAAGTGCTTCTCGTACTCATAACCTTAAGATTCACCAGCTACAAGCCAATCAAGGAATTTCAAATATATCCTACAAAGAGCCAATTTGTGGCAGATGATGTGTGCCAGGTGAGCCAAATCCATGAGGGAAACTTGACTATGCGGTTACAGCGATTTTGCAATTTGTATTTTATTTCAAGTTGCCTGCCAAAAATTCAGAATAATAAGACTGCCATGACCTCTGAGGTTTTGGAAACTAAATTAAACATTTATTAACTAAAGAAAAGATTTTGAGCACATACATAGGTCTACAAGTTACTATTATAATAACCCCTAAACCCTTAATTAATCTAGTTTCCAGTTACACTCCCATTAAGGCAACAGTAAAAGCAAATAGATTTAAACAGGCCCAGGCAAAGCCATATAATACCCTAGACAGTTGCATTCGAAATGAGTTTTGTCAGTTTCGGTTCCTGTAGATAGCAACTTGATGCACAGAGGCTGGAGGCTTTTCTCCCTTGTTTTAGATCTTAGAATGCCTTCTGCCTTACACACAACCTCATCTCCTTTATTACATGTTTCTTCCTTTTAATGCAAATTCCATTGTTCCCATTTGTTTTTGCAACTTTACTTTTCTAATAGTAAAAATCTTTTCACGGTACTAATTTTATAAGCAACTTTTGGGAAAAATAAAAGCACTTGTTTAGCTTCTTCTGGCTAAGTTTAACATCTTACCATCTCTTTGAAATTCAAACTACTCTGGTTTATCTAAAAATGTAAATTTTCCTCACATTTCACATCCTAAAACTTTAGCCATGTCTACATATTTAGCATTTCAAACCTAGCTTCCTTTTTAATAACTCAAAACCTCCATACCAGCTGTCTCCAATTCAATTAAATCCCCGCAGACACGTGTACACAGAGAAACTAATCCAGACCCAACTATTAACCCATTTTTACAATAAATCACAATATTATTATGAAAGTTATTATATTTTCATGACAGCCAGCATAGACTCATCAAGGGAAAATGATGTTTAACTAACTTGCTGGAGTTTTTTTTTGAGCAGGTAACAGAGAAGTTTGATAAGGACAATACTGTTGGTGTGGTGTATATGGATTTTCAAAGGGTATTTGATACATGCCACACAACAGGCTTGTGAGAAAAGTTCTCCGTCATGGAATAAAAGGAAAAGTAGCCATTTGAATAAGAAATTGGCTTGCAGTGACAGGGAACAGACAGTAGTGATAAATGTTAATTTTTTCAGATTGGATGAAGGTTTGTAGTGGAGTTTCCCAAGGGTCAGTGTTGGGACCTTTGCTCGTCTTGATACATATTAATGACTTAGACTGTAATGCGCACGGCATGATTTCAAAATTTGCGGATGATACCAAGATTAGAAGCATTGTCAACTGTGATGAGGATAGTCTTGAACTTCAAAAGGATATTGGTGGACTGGGCAGACAAATGGCAGATGAAGTTCAATACAGGGAAGGGGGAGGTGATTTATTTTGGCAGGAAGAATGTGGAGAGACAGTATAAAATAAAGGGAGAAACCCTAAAAGAGATGCAGGAACAAAGGGACCTCAGTGTATATATACATAAGTCATTGAAGGTGGCAGAACATGCTGTGGGAGCAGGTAATAATGCATATGGTATCCTAGGTTTTATTAATAGGGGCATTGAGTGCAAGTGTAAGGAGGTCATGTTATACTTGTAGAAGACGCTAGTTAGGCCTCATCTGGCGTACTGCGTCCAGTTCTAGGTGCCATACTTGAGGAAGGATGTGAAGGCATTGGAGGGGGTACAGAGAACAATCACAAGAATGATTCCAGGGATAAGCAACTGTAGCTATAAGGATAGATTGGAGAGGTTGGGTCTGTTTTTCTTGGAGAAAGGAAGGCTGAGAGGAGACTTGATAGAGGTATTCAAGATCCTGAGGGGTGTAGACAGGGTAATTAGTGAGAAACTGTACCCACTCAAAAGAGCATCAAGAGCTAGAGGGCACAGATTCAAAATAATTGGACAAAAGGAGTAGAAGTGATGTGAAGAAAAAAAATTTCACCCAGAGGGTGGTTAGAGTCTGGAATAAACTTCCTGAAAGGGTGATGGAGACAGGTTTGATTGAAGTATTCAAAGGGGAATTGGATTGCTATCTGAAAAGAAAGAATATGCAAGGTTACAGGGATAAGGGAGGGCAGTGGGATTAGGTAGAATGCTCTTTCAGCAAGCCAGTGTAGCCTCGATGGGTTGAATGGCCTCCTTCTGCACTGTAAAGATTCTGTGATTCTGTGATTCTTGCACCTTGATAGAATCAAAGCAAATGATTCTGGTTCTGTAGGAAATGATCAGAAGTCAATGCAATATATCAAATTTATTTCTGGTGTCAGTATAATTTATTTCCATTCTTGCACAGCCAGACTTTTTATTTACATTGGCAACTGCTGCCATTTAATATAGCCTTTTTAAAGTTTAGTCAACTGTTACAGTAGAACCCTTGTTATCACCTGACTGATCTTAAACAGTTTTTGTACCGATGTTTATATATTTTTAATCTGTCAATATTAAGTATCTTCTGCCATTTACCTTTGCAGTTCTCAAGCCTCTGAAGACAATTATATTCTCACTTCTGAGAAAACCTTGTTTTGCAAACATAATGGTGTTGCAATACCATCAGTAAACTCAAACTTATCTATTTACAATTCTTGTATTTACTAATTAATAAGCAATGAATGGTTGGGGTCTCAGGACATTTCGCTGTGGGATACTGTCAATTAAAACTGGACAGTTAACAACGTTTGTCCACTTTATGAAAAGTTCAGATACCGGGGCAACAAATTAATAAAGTGAAAGTGTTAGAAGATAAATTAGGCAGGTCTTTTTTATGCGAAGAGAAATACACTCCTGGAATAAGTTACCAAGAAAATCTGTTGAAGGGGTCACAATTAGATATGTTTTAGAGGAGAGAGAAAACAGAGAATGAATAATAAGTAGAATATTCATCATTTTCCCTGGATTCAGAAATTGTTCCCTTGGATTCAAAAATTGCAAATGTCTATCCATTAATTAAAGAGAAAGAGAGAAACCTGGTAACTGGGGCCTTAACATTTCAACACATATGTCAATGACTTCGATAAAGGAATAGGTAGATACATACTGTATCCAGGTATGCTGATGACACTAAGTTTAGATGCACAATAAGTTAGGTAGATGGGAGCAGAAAGTTACAAAGAGAGAGAGATTTCTCTATCCCTCTCCATGTGGGAATTAAAACTGGGCACAACATTCTCAACCTGGTGTGATCAAAGCCTTAGACAAACAAAGGAAAATATATTTTTTATATATTTAATTGTCCTGGCAATGCAACCTAACACTCTTTTTCCCATTTTGCAAAAGCCTTGTGGCACTGGTGATGGGCCTTCAGTGATATGTGCACTGTAACCTTTGAGTTCTTCTCCCACTCAGCAGCCTTGAGTGCACAACACTGCATGGTGCATGCATGCTTGGAGCTGTGCCTACCCAAATTCAACATTATGTGCATGTTAAAATGTTTTATCAGGGTTTTTTTAGTGCAGTCTTGGCAAATGGAGTGCAGCTGAGCTAACTGAGTGAAGATTTGGATTTTGGTGAGAGGGGAGTTCAGTGAAGTGAGGGAAGGGCATGTTTGTTTCCTTTTTTTATCTTTCTCACCCCATAGAAATTAGTACTTTCTCTACTACAGGGCAAGCAGTTAACTGTTTGGTGAGTATCTGGAAAGTGGTTATGTTCTATTCTATCCCTAAGGTTTAAAATAGTACACAAATTGGTGTTAAAGCTAATAAAATATATAAGAAGACTGCATAAATAAGTGATTAATATAATTGAGTAGCTATTTAAAATACATTGAGGATGGCAGGGCAGGTGATGTGTTAAGGCTGCAGCATGTGGGAGCCCCTGGATACCATTGTGATCCAGGGCAAATGTGTCTGCATTAAGTGTCTGCAGCTTGATGACCTTCGACTCAGAGTCATTTAGCTGGAGGCTGAGCTGTAGACTCTGCAACATATCAGGGAGGGGGAAAGTTATCTGAATGCTTTATGCCAGGAGGCAGTCACATCACTTAGGGTAGGGTCTTCCTATTTGATCAGTGGCCAGGGATAGGAGGCTGTTACTGCAAATGGGGCAGGTAAGGGGACTCAGAGGGCAGGAGTGCAGGGTTGTGAGCTTCTGCAATTGTCCAACTGATTTGAGGTTCTCTCAGCTTGTTTGAATGAGAGCAGAGTTGCAGGGTGGATGAGCAAACTGACCACGGCACCGTGGTACAGGAAGCCATCCAAGTGGGGGGAGCTAAAAGGAATATAGTGAAAGTAGGGGACAGTATAGTGAGAGGGATTGACACTGTTCTCTGTAGCAAAGAGTGAGAGTCCGGACAGCTTTGTTGCCAGCCCGGTGCCAGGGTTTGGGGCATCAGCTCAGGGCTGGAGAGGAACTTGCAGTGGGAGGGCAAAGATCCAGTGGTCATGGCCCATGTAGGTACTAATGACATAGGATGAGGAAGGATGCTCTGCATAGTTAGTATGATGAGCGAGGCACCAAATTAAGAAGCAGAAGGTTAAGGATAATAATCTCTGGATTCTTACCTGAGCCACATGCAAATTGGCATAGGACAAATACGATTAGGAAATGAATGTGTGGCTCAAAGACTGGGTGCTGGTTTGTGTGGCACTGGCAACAGTACTGGGGAAAGTGGGGGCTGTACCACTGGGATGGTCTACACCTGAACCGTGCTGGGGCTGGTGTCCTCGCGATCCACCTAACCAGGGAAGTAGAGAGGGTTTTAAGCTGAATAGTGGGGGAAAGGTACCAAATTTGGGAAGATGTGGTAAATCAAAGAGTAGAGGCAAGGCAAGAGAGAAAGGTAGTAATATAGGAAATGATAAACAGGCTGTGACAGGAAGGAACGGAGAGTATAAATCTATGAGTAAATCCTTAGATAAGGCTAGCTGCTACATAACTAATAAAAGGACAAAACTAAAGGCTCTGTATCTAAATGCATGTAACATTCGAAACAAAACAGATGACCCGATAGTGCAAATAGAAATAAATAAGTACAATCTGATAGCTGTTACAAAGACATGACCATAGGATGACATAGATTGGGACCTGAATATTGAAGGATATGTGATGTTTAGGATGGGAAGGAAGTTAGGAAAAGGCAGAGGGGTGGCTCTGTTAATTAATGATGGTATTAGAACATTAGAGAGGGATGACCTAAATTCTGGAAACCAGGATGTAGAAGCGGTTTGGGTTGAGATGAGGAATGATAACGGCAAGAAGTCACTTGTGGGGGTAGTGTACAGGCCCCTTAATTTTAACTGCACAGTAGGACAGAGTTTAAAAGAAGAGATAATGAGAGCTTGCCTGAAAGGTACAGCAATAATCATGGAAGATTTTAATCTACATATAGTCTGGAAAAATCAGACAGGCAAAGGTAGCATTGAAGAGGAGTTCATGGATTGTTTTCAGGATAGTTTCTTAGAACAGCATGTCCTGGAGCCAACCAGGAAGCAGGCTATGCTGGACCTGGTATTGAGCAACAAGATAGGATTAGTTGATAACCTCATAGTGAAGGCATCCCTAGGTAGCAGCGATCATAATATGATTGAAATTTGCATTCATTTTGAGAGAGAAATGAATGTGTCCAAGACTAGTACTTTAAACTTAAATAAGGCAATTATGAGGACATGAAAGGGGAGCTAGCTAAAGTGAACTGGCAAATGAAGTTAAGGGATAGGTTAATAGAGGTTCAGTAGTAGACATTTAAAGAGATGTTTCAGAATACACAGAATAGATACATCCCAATAAGAAAGAAAAATTCCAAAGGGAGAGCCCATCATCTGTGGTTAACGAAAAAAGTTAAAGATAGTATCAAAATGAGAGAAAAGCATATAATGACACAAGGGCGGGTGGCTGGTCAGAAGATTGGAAAGAATATAAAGAACAGCTAAGAATGACAAAAAGGTTAATAAGGAGGGAAAATTTGAGTAGGTGAGAAAGCTACCTAATAATATAAAGACAGATAGTAAGAGTTTCTATAGATATTTAAATAGGAAAAGCGCTAAGAAAGTGACCGTGGGTCCAATAGAAAGTGCATCTGGGGAATTGATAATGGAAAGTAGGGAGATGGAGGATGAATTAAACACGTATTTTCCTTCAGTCTTCACTATAGAGGACATAAGTAACATCCCGGGAATAGCTGTAAATCAGGAAATGGAAGGGAGGTAGGAACTCAAGAAAATTACAATCACCAGGGAGGTGGTATTAAGCAAATTGTTGGGGCTTTGGGCTGACAATTCCCGAGGTCCAGATGGACTTCACCCTAAGGCCTTGAAAGAAGTGACTAGTGAGATAGTTGATGCATTTAGTTTTAATTTTCCAAAATTCCCTAGATTTGGGGAAAATTCCATTAGATTGGAAAGTAGCAAACATAACTCCTTTAGTCTAAAAGGGTGGGAGACAGCAGGAAACTATAGGCCAGTTAGCCTAACGTTTGTCATAAGGAAAATGTTAGAAGCTATTATTAAAGAGGTTATAGCAGGGCATTTAGAAAAATTCAAGACAATCAAGCAGATTCAACATGGTTTTGTAAAAGAGAAATCATGTTTGACCAAGCATGGCTTTGTCAGAAGGAGGTCATGCCTAACAAATTTGATTGAATTTTTTGAGGAGGTGACCAGGTGTGTAGATGAGGGTAGTGCAGTTGATGTAGTTTATATGGATTTCAGCAAAGCCTTTGACAAGGTCCCACATGGGAATCTTCTAAAGAAGGGAAATGCACATGGGATACAGGGTAATTTGATAAGGTGGATTCAAAATTGGCTTAGTTGTAGGAGACAGAGGATGATGACAGAAGGATGCTTTAGTGACTGGAAGCCAGTGTCCAGTGGCGTACCACAGGGATCTGTGCTGGGTCCCCTATTATTTGTCATTTATATAAATGACATGGATGACTATGTGGGGGGTAGGATTAGTAGGATGACACAAAGATTGGCCGGGTGGTTAACAGTGAGGTTGAGTGTCTTGGGCTACAGGAAGATATAGACGGGATTGTAAAATGGGCAGATAAGGCAGATGGAATTTAACCCTGAAAAGTGTGAGGTGATACACCTTGGAAAGAGTGATTTGATAAGGAAGTATTCAATGAATGGCATGACACTAGGAAGTTCTGAGGAACAAAGAGACCTTGGTGTGTGTGTCCATAGATCTCTGCAGGCGGAGGGACATGTTGGTGGGGTGGTGGAAAAGGCATATGGGAGACTTGCCTTTATCAATCGAGGTATAGATTACAAAAGTAGGGAGGTCATGTTGGAGTTGTATAGAACCTTGGTGAGGCCACAGCTGGAGTCCTGTGTGCAGTTATGGTCACCACATTGTAGGAAGGATGTGATTGCACTGGAGGGGGTGCAGAGGAGATTCACCAGGATGTTGCCTGGGATAAAACATTTAAGTTATGAAGAGAGGTTGGATAGACTTGGGTTGTTTTCGTTGGGGTAGAGAAGACTGAGGGGTGACCTAATCGAGCTGTACAAGACTATGAGGGGCATGGACAGGGTGGATAGGAAGCAGCTGTTCCCCTTAGTTCAAGGGTCAGTCACAAGGGAACATAAGTTCAAGGTGAGGGGAAGGAGGTTTAGGGGGGATGTGAGGAAAATTTTTTTTACCCAAAGTGTGGTGACGGTTTGGAATGCACTGCCTGGGAGGGTGGTGGAGGCGGGTTGCCTCCACCTTTAAAAAGTACCTGGATGAGCACTTGGCACGTCATAACATTCAATGCTATGGGCCAAGTGCTGGTAAATGGGATTAGGTAGGTAGGTCAGGTGTTTCTCACGTGTCGGTGCAGACGCGATGGGCTGAAGGGCCTCTTCTGCACTGTCTGATTCTGTGTGGTTCTGAATTTATTGGAGTTCTTTGAAGGAGTCCCATGTGTTGTGGGTAAAGGGGAATCGGTAGATGTACTGTACTTAGATTTCCAGGAGGCATTTGATAAAGTGCCACATCAAAGGTTATTGAAGAAAATAAAAGCCCGTGGTGTAGGGCATAACATATTGGCATGATAGAAGATTGGCTAGCTAACAGGAAGCAGAGAGTTGGCATAAATAGGTCTTGTTCTGGTTGGCAAGATATGACGAGTGGTGTGCCATAGGGATCAGTGCTAGGACCTCAACTTCTTACAATTTAAATAAATGACTTGGATGAAGGGGACTGAAGGAATGGTTGCTAAATTTGCCGATGGCACAAAGGTAGGCAGGAAAGTAAATTGTGAAGAGGATGTAAGGAGGCTACCAAATGATATGGATAGGTTAAGTGAGTGGGCAAAGACCTGGCAAATGGAGTATAATGTGGGAAAGTGTGAAATCGTTCATTTTGGCAGGAAGAATAAAAAAGAAGTTTATTATCTAAATGGTGAGAGATTGCAGAGCTCTGAGGTGCAGAGGGATCTGGGTGTCCTAGTGCATGAATCACAAAAGGTTAGTATGCAGGTACAGCAGGTAATTAGGAAAGCTAATAGAATGTTATCATTTATTGTGAGGGGAATTGATTACAAAAGTCGGGAGGTTATGCTTCAGTTGTACAGGACACTGTTGAAACAATGTCTGGAGTACTGTATACAGTACTGGTCTCCTTATTTAAAGAACGATGTAAATGCATTAGAAGCAGTTCAGAGAAGATTTACTAGACTAATACCAGGAATAGATGTGTTGTCTTATGAGGAAAGGTTGGACAGGCTAGGCTTGCATCCACTGGAATTTAGAAGTGTAAGGGGTGACTTAGTTGAAACCTTTAAGATCCTGAGGGGTCTTGACAGGGTTGATGTGGAGAGGATGTTTCCTCTTGTGGGAGAATCTAGAACTAGGGGTCACTGTTTATAAATAAGCAGTCGCTCATTTAAGACAGAGATGAGGAGAATCTTTTTCTCTCAGAGGGTCGTGAGTCTTTGGAACTCTCTTCTTCAAAAGGCAGTGGAAGCAGAGTCTTTGAATATTTTTGAGGCAGAGATAGATAGATTCTTGATTAACAAGGGGGTGAATGGTTATTGGGGGTAGGCAGGAATGTGGGGTTGAGGTTACATTCAGGTCAGCCATGATCTTATTGAATGTGGAGCAGGCTTGAGGAGACCGGTGGCCTGCTCCTGCTCCTAATTCATATGTTCGTAGGCTCATTCCCACACCCGTCCATTGATGTTATTGTTGGCTCAGTGCCTCTTACCCCTGAGTTAAAAGGTTGCCTGTTCAGGCCCCACTCTTGGGACTTAAGCACCTAATCTAAGGTAACAATTCAGAGTTGCACCAAGCAAGTATAGCATTGTTGAAGCTTGTTGTCTTTTAGATGTAACAATAAACTGAGGCTCCATCTACCCTCAAAGATGGATGCAAAAGATCCCATAACACTATTTTGAAGCAGGCCAGCAGAGCTTTCCTCAGTGACCTGGCAACAATTGTCTCTTAGCCAACATGGCTAAAACAGGTTATATGGTCATTATCACATTCTTGCTGTGCAGAGATTGACTGGTATGTTTTCCTACATTAAAACAAGGACTACTTTTCAAAAATATTTCATTAGCTGGGAAGCACTTTGGGGTATTCTAAGGAAGTGAAAGCTGTTACATTCATACAAGGTTTTTTTTATTACAATTACATCTTTTTTCAAATATAAATCTTTATACCTGGGCCTCTCCCTGTGCCATACGTTATCTTGCAAATTGTTCTCTCTAGGCTTTCATCCAGATTGTTGTTTGAACTAGAGAAAAGTAATGATTCCGCCAGGATTCCGCTAATAGCTGACCCTACACAGAATGACTACAAATAATAACTACTTTCATTTATTAAAACACAATGTGTTCCTTACTGTTAAAGTCTATGACATCCAAGAGGGCATTATCTTATTGTTACCTTCCAAAGAATTGCTTAGTATTGGCAAAGGAGGAATTGAGTTGTTCAAAATAATTTACAGAAATTATTTGTTTGTTTGAAATCCTGCATCTTCAGAATTCTGAAAGAAAAGCCTTTGAAATCTGGACTGTATTCACTGGAGTAGAGCAGTTGAAAGGGAAGTAAATCCAACAGATAGATTTAACATTTTGAAAGGGTGTTGAGAAAGTGCATTATTTTCAGTGGTCAGTGAATAACAAAAGGTGACATTCTTCATCGATGCTTACAACAAAAATTGCTATTAAAGTGAAATGCTGTTGAAGCTTATTTATGGGATGACATAACAACAAATGACCCCAGTGATAGAAAAAGAGATAGAAAAATAGAGCACTATGTGCTCTAAATTATCAAAGTATTTTTGCAGGTCTAATATGATTAGGTAAATTTATTGTTTAACTGATTAAACCATTTATGTTTAAAATAGCTTTCTGGATTGAACAAAATCTGCTAGAGCTAAATCTCCAGGACTGGGGCAGGAGCTAGGGCGGAAGGTACTGCCAATGAGGGGATTAAAGGATCGTTGGCAGTGTCCAAGAATGCAAAGATGGGGTGTGGGGTGCATCCTGGAGGACAATTCCCAGCTCCGCATACCTAACCTGGGAAAATGTGCCCTAGCAGGTCAGATTTTCAGTCTGAAAAGCGGCATGTGAAAATGGGAGTGATGGCGAAAGACACTGAAATGAGGTCGGAGGCAGCTGGGTGCAGAGGAAGGCTGGACAGCAGGCCAGTCTTTATGCAATGGCACCTTCCCTCCTCTTCTGAGCTCCTCCACACCACCTCTGGTTGCCTCCACCCCTCTCTCATTCGCCAAATCACCGCTCTTCCTGATCATCTCCCCTCATCTCCTGATAATTCCACAATTCTTTTGATCATCCTCTAATCACCAATACTCTGTCCTGCAGGACTTACTGAGGGCCACTGCCGAGTGACGCAGTCACCTACAAATTCAATCCTCTCTTCAGGTGAACTCCCTGGTGATGTACATTTGGTGAGTGCACTGGTGATGTACAGCTGGTGAGCTCCCTATTGATGGGTAGCTGGTGAACTCCCTGGTGATCTACAATTGGTGAGTTCCCTGGTGATGTACAATTGGTGAGCTCCCTGGTGATGTGTAGCTGGTGAGCTCCCTGGTGATGTACAGTTGGTGAGTGCCCTGGTGATGTGTAGCTGGTGAGTTCCCTGGTGATGTACAATTGGTGAGCTCCCTGGTGATGTGTAGCTGGTGAGCTCCCTCGTGATGTACAGCTGACTTCCCAGCTCAGCAGTCTAATTCAAATGAGGGCCGAGAATTGCAGTGTGCCCTGGGCCTCTCTGGCCTTTCTGGTGCAGGTATCCTTCCTTGTACCCAGTTTGTGATAACTCACTTGAGATTCTTATCTCAAGGAGACAGAAAACCATTTGTACTGACATTCCAGCATCTGTTATTATCACAGAGCTACATTGTACAAATTGTTCACCTTTAAAAAGCGCAGACAAATAAGGTTTAATTTTTTTTCCAGGATATTAAATGCATTGAGCATGCATGTAAGAAATCTGCACTTCCATTTCTAACCAAAGGCTCATAAGTAGATGTCACAGTAACAATTTCCATGCAAGTGAAAAAGTTGAGCATTCGAAATTGATGGTATTTTACATTTGTGACTGTCAGTGCTGAAAAACTGTGAGGTGTTAAGTATAAACAAATCTTCAAATTCTCCCTGCCTTTGATTTTTAACAATCAAAGATTGAATGTTATATTTGCATAGACTTGCAAAGCCTTAGATTTAAGTCAGATTCAGTAATTCATGGGCAGCTTGCTGTATGGTGCTAGGAGATTCATGCATTTATTTGCAATTAAGTTTCTCTCAAGAGACTCTATCGAATCTATTTTAGCATCAGTGTGTATCAGAGGCATAACTATGAACTATGTTTAATGAAGTAAGAAATAACCAGGGTGATGTGTGTGATAGATGGCTGCAACTTAGAGTGAAGAAGCATTAGTAGTTAACTTTGCATTCTTGTAAAGATTGCAAATATTTTAATGTTGTAACAGAGGCCCCACTGTATAATATAGGATCACAGAATTGTACAATATAGGAGGAAGCCACTTAACTCTTTGGGCTTGTGCTAGGTCTCTAAAAGAGCCAGTTGCTTAGTCCCATTGGTCCCTTCCCCCATACACTATTAGGTATTTTTTTATTCAAATACTGATCCATTTCCTTTTTAAAAAGCTATTTTGGATTCCACTTCCACCACTGTTTCTGGCAATGTCCTAATAGCCCTGTGGAGAACATATAATCCTTAATTTACCATTTGCTTCTGTTAGTGATAATCTTAAATTTCTGCCCTCCAATTATTGACTCACTTTCAGCTATATTGCAAAAGCAATTATCACAACATTGAATTTAAGGAGACACTACTGTTTACATCCTTCCAGTGTGAAAACAGCATTGATCCACTCTTAATTGCTGCACCACCACACCCCAGCATGACAGCTTCAAGATACATCATCCACCATCTTTGATACAATCCACACTATTGCATTCTTCACAGGCACTACTCACATCTCTAACACATTTCACAACGTTCCAACCACCTGAGGCACCACACACACAAAACACCTGCCTGCACGTTCATTCATTAGCACCTCTCTATCTCTTCCAGGATGAGATAACACATGCCCAGTGGAGGGGACACTATAGGTTTCAGTTTGCAAAGGGTGTGGCAGGGGTAGAGGTGCAAGGTCTCAGATTAGTTCTACTGTAGACATGTCAGATGAGGCTATTTCAAGGCCAAGCCTGAATGGATAACCTACCAAAAAAGCTAATGGTTTGTGGCAAGGGACCCTGATAACAACCTGACTGTGTAGTGCTATAGACTTGTGCTCCAGATTTAGCCATGCGCCTCGTCAAGCTGGCCTAGCTGTAATTCTGGCATCTACCTGACCATGTGGAAGGTTGTTCATACATGTCCTATTCACAAAAAAAGGACAAATCTCTGTAGTCCAATTACCGCCTCATCAGTTTACTGCCAATAATCGCAAAGTGATGGAAGGTGTCATTGATAGCACTATCAAATGGCACTTGCTCACCAATAGCTTGCTCACCAGTGCCCAGTTTGGGTTCTGTCAGAACTGCTCAGCTACTGACCACATTACAATCTGATTCAAACATGGACAAAAGAGCTGAATTCCAGAGGTGAGGTGAGAATGACTGCCCTTTGATCAAGGCAGCATTTGATCAAGTGTGGCATCAAGGGGCCCTGGCAAAATTGAAGTGAATGGGAATCAGGGAGAGAACTCTCAATGGTTTGGACATCACTGCAGGAGTTCCTCAGGGTAGTGCCCCAGGTCCAACCATCTTCAGCTGCTTCATCAATGCCTCCAACATAAGGCGAGAAATGGGAATGTTTGTGGATGATTACACAGTTTTCAGTACCATTTGTAACTCCTCAGATGCTGAAGCAGATGTGTCTATATGCAGCAAGGCCTGGACAACATTCAGGCCTGGCTGATAAGTGCAGTAACATTCACACAACGCAAGTGCCAGGCCATGCCCATCTCCAAAAAGAAAGATTCGAACCATCTCCTCGTGCCATTCAACGGCATTACCATCGCTGAATACCCCAACAAGAACATCCCGAGGTTACCATTGATCAAACCTGAACTGGACCAGCCATATAAATACAGTGGCTACAAGACCAGGTCAGAGACTGGAAATTCTTAAGTGAGTAACTCACCTACTAATGCCACAAAGCCTCTCCACCATCTACAGGACACAAGTCAGGGTTGCAATGGAATACTCAACTTGCCTGGATTAGTGCAGCTCCAACAGCACTCATGAAACATGACATCATCCAGGACAACAAAGCCCACTTGATCAGCACCTCCTCAACCACCCTTAACATTCACTCCCTCCACCATCGGTTCATAGTACCAACAGTATATACAAGGCTCACAGCAACAGTTCACCAAGATCAACAGCACCTCCCAAACCCATAACCTCTACCATCTAGAAGGACAAGGGCAGCAGCACGGGAACACCACCACCTGCTAGTTCCCCTCCAAATCAAACATGATCTTGACTTGGAACTATATCACCATACTTCACTGTCGCTGAATCAAAAACCTGGAACTCCCTTCCTAACAACATTATGGGTTCACCTACACCACATGGACTGCAGTGGTTCAAAAGGCAGCTCACCACCATCGGACTATTTGGAATGGGCAATTAATTCTGACCTTGCACTGATGCTACAATGGAAGCTCAGACGGCTGCCATGGTGGTGATGGGCTCTTTGCCTGAAAGGACTTGCAGACTGTCTCAGCTGTGCAGAGATCTGTCTTGCAGCATAACAGTGGGCTGGATGAGGAGCCCCAAGGTACTGGCTCAGGAATCATGCAACAGGAACCTATTGATATTTTTTCTGGACGGAAACATTCTTGCTCCCTTCCCTGCCACTCCATTATGGCCATCACCATTACCCATCAGCCAGGCAGCCCAGGCTGCTCAAACCCATGTTGACAGTGCACTCTAAACCAGGACCGTCCCACCTCACTTGAACTCTCTCAAGGGTTGCAGGCAGACATCTGAACTGCTCTCTTTAGATTTTTAGCAGCTATTCACCTCCCCTGCTGTTACCACAGGGCTACAGTTCATAAAAGCAACAGACTAGGCAAGAGCTTTTATAGGATAGTGGCTAAGGGTGGATAGATTAGTATTTGTAAGTATTGTTGGCTGAAAGTTTTCATTCTTTTGTGTTTGTACTAGATAAAGACTGAATATGATAATTGTGCAGTGCTGGAAATTGGTAGTCTTTTATTAATGGGTTGTTGATGGGGAATGGGCTGAAAAAATAGATTGCAGATGGTGGAATACTTTATGGATCCTCAGTCATGGAAGGTAAGGCACGTGCCAACAGTGCTCCAAAGTCCAATGATGAAAGATATCTCTCAACAGCACTCATCAATATGATCATGGTGAGTGTCCCTCTCTTGGAACATGAGTTAAAGTGTGGCAGGGAGGTAATTAAGGAGTTAAAATTAGGTCAGCAGAGAAGTAGGTGGGAAACTGAAAATCAGCAGTGAGGTAAATGGAAATTTAAAAATTTGCTTATCATATAGAATAGAAATCACACTGCAAGATAATACGTGTGCCTAATTGAACAATGATCTATTGAATAAGACATTGTGGCTGCAAGAAGGAGGCTCCTGATTGGAATAGTTTGAAACCAAGGGGATTTCTGAAACTGCGTGTCGTTGTAGTTTTCACAAAGAAAACATACAGGTCAGACAGTGAAAAGAGACAGATAAGGGAAAGATTACATGCAGCATAAACATTGGCCTTGGATCAGTCAAGGAGTGATGAGGAATCACTGAAGGGGACATATCTTGTGAGGTCAGATGGTAAAGGAAGTAAATCGAGGGAAAGGAGGTAGATTCAAGCTTGCTAAGAAAATAGTAGTGTAAATGCTGTGTTCGAGACCTACTTCACTGGTAAATTGCTTTTTCTGCTGAAGGAAGAAATAAAGTTATTGAGCTTCTCAGCATTACCTATTTTTGGCACTACTCGGATAAAAATGAAACATCCATCTTTTCACCAAAACCCTCCCAAGTGCGGGTCATCTATCTGGAACCCTCTTATACTCCTCCCAGTATTCCTCTCTTTCTCCTCATTCTCCTCCTCCTCCTCTTCCCCCTCCTCCCACTTCTCCTCCTCCTCTTTCCCCTCCTACTCCTTCTCCTTTTGTGGTTCCTGAACTTGACCGTCTGGCACAATTGCTGGTGATAGTGGCTGTCTCTCATGATCACCAGTTTGTGGAGCATGCAGAAAATCACTATCAATCTGAAGCCCTTCTGGCTCCCCTGTCTCTCTTTTCTCCAGCTCTGCCTGATCTCATTTCCCCTTCGCATTCATCCTCCCACCAAGTGGGATGCCTGGCAACTTGCCCCTGACCAAGCGCTCCTTTCCTTCTGGTGACTCCTAAGAGGTATCTAATAATGTATAGTAGCACAGCACTCCTTCATCTTGCAGGCATTAACTTCCTCAGGGAAAGTGTGAAATAAATGCTGGTTGATGTAGTGATTATAAGTAAAATATTTCATACTGTTTTGGGGATCATGCGATTGTACTGACGAATCAGCCCTGAGCACGGGTATTCTTGGGGCGGAGCTTTCTAGTCATGGACCCGGTTCAAACATGTAGCTTCTACAAGAGCTCTGTAAATAAAGTTACCTGTTTCAAATAAGAAACCTGCCTGGTTCCCAAAGTTTATCACAATTGGCGATGAGGATAAATAGGTCTGACGCTGCACCTCACCTTTATGAATATGTGTACACCAATCCTTAAGGAAAGAAAGAAAAGTATACTCAACAGCCATGCCACTTTTTGGCAGAATAGACCCTTATGATGTGTCCACGGAAGGCTGGGGCCAGTGCATAGGGTGCCTAGGTTTTTATTTCATGGCAAATGAAATAAGAGCAGAAGAGAAGCAGAAAGCAATCCTTTTAAGTGTCAATCGCAACTCATATCGCCAAGCTAAAACAGTTGACTGAGCACTGCAATTTTGGAGATACACTCAATGATATTTTGCGAGGCCGTTTAGTTTGCGATGTACATGACGACACCTTTCAGCACCGTTTGCTTACAGAAGTTAATATTGATTTGAAGCGCGCCATGGAAATAGTGCTAGCAATGGAAGTGCTGAGAGGGACTTGCAGGATTTGCAGAGTGTACAATATGGCGCCGTTCTTCAGCTGGGGCAGGAGCCTATCGCTGGGCATGGTGCAAAAACCAGGGAGACAACAGCGAATTGGGGAACAGTCTCTGCTGCTTGAAAAACAAAAAGGCATACAGGAAGCCTCTCAACAGTGATTCAGAAATTCATTTGATACCAATGTGGGGATATCCATATAACGGAAACCTGCAGATTTAAAGAGGCAGAATGCCACTACTGTCATAAAAAAGGCCATGTTATAAGGCAATGCAGGGCAAAATCAAGACAGCCAATCAGATAGCAGTCCAAGATGATTGAAATGCACCACATAACTGAAGCAGAAGCTGCTGATACTGATATCTATTCCCTATACAATGCCAAGGCAGTGAAAACTGAACCAATCGCTGTCACCCTCAAAGTAAATGGGAAACCTCTAGTCATGGAGGTTGACATAGGAGCATTGACCACAGTGGTGGGAGAACACATCTTTAAATACCTAAGTGAAGGTACCCAGGTTACCCAGGTTACAGGTTAAAGGCATCACCTCTGTACCAGTGTCCTATAGACAACAGACAGCCCAGCTTCCAGTGATTGTTGTAACAGGTGAAGGGTCTAGCCTTCTGAGTTGTGGTTGGTTAAAAGAAATCAAGCTCAACTGGTCAGAAATTTTTCAGGTTAGAACAAGAGGAATTCCTGAGCTTTTAAAAAGTATGACAGCGTATTCTGTGATGAATTTGGAAAGAGAAAAGGCCTACAAGCAAAAATATATGTAGATTCGGAGGCAACACCTTGGTTCTTTAAGGCCAGATCTGTGCCTTACGCCCTAAAGGAGAAGGTGGATGCAGAATTGTGCCACTTGGAGAAGTTAGGAATAATCCAGCCGGTCTGATTTTCAGAATGGGCAACAGTCCCTGTGATGAAACCAGACCTAACTATTCACATTTGCAGAGGCTACAAATTAACTGTGAACAAAGCTGCTAAATTAGGCAAATATCCAATCCTGAGGATTGAAGATCTGTACGCTAAGTTCGCAGGAGGAAAATCCTACACCAAACTGGACATGAGCCATGCATATCAACAGCTGGAGCTACACAGCACATCTAGAGGGTATATAACCACCAATACACACAAGGGCCTGTATCAATATACATGCCGACCTTTTGGTGTATCACCTGCCAGTGTGATTTTCCAAAAAAAAGTGGAAAGTCTACTACACGGGCTTACCTTGAGTGGTAGTGTACCTGGATGACATCCTGATCACAGGATCAACGGAAACCAAATATTTGGCCGACCTTGAAGAGGTTTTAAGGAGATTTTTGGAGGCTGGTGTACGATTAAAAAAAGAGAGGTATACTTTCCAAGCGACTGAAGTCACTTATTTGGGTCATTGATGGATGCCCAAGGGTTGCATCCATTAGAGGAGAAAGTCAGGGCAATCAAGCGCTCTCTCCTATCAGTGTCACTGAACTCAAGTCCTTTTTGGGCATGGCAAATTATTACAGTCGCTTCTTGCCAAATCTGTCCACAGTGTTAGCCCCTTTACATTTATTATTGAGGAAGAACCATAGATGGTCATGGAAGGCACAACAAGAAGAAGCCTTCATAAAAGTCAAGAAGCTACTACACTCATCATGTCTGCTAATACATTATGACCCATCAAAATAATTAATATTTAACCTGTGATGCATCTCCTTATGGGGTCGGAGCAGTATTGTCACAGATGATGGAAGATGGTTCCGAAAGGCCAATGGGATATGTTTCCAAGGCCCTCTCTGCAGCCAAGAAGGGATACCCGCAACTTGAAAAAGAAGGCTTATCCGTAATATTTGGAGTAAAGAAATTCCATCAATATTTACATGATTGACATTTCACCCTAGTGTCAGATCACAAGCCACGAATGTGTTGATTTAGTAAAGATAAAGCAATTCTGCTGATAGCCTCTGCCAAAATTCAATGATGGGGCTTGATTTTGTTGGCATATGAGTACACCTTTATGCACTGTCCGGGTGTGCATATAGCAAATGTAGACACCCTTAGTCGTCTTCCTTTGTCAGATAGTATTACACATACTTCAGTAACTCAAGAAGTTGTAATTGTGTTAAATTTCCTCGGCTCCTGGGTGGTCTGAGCGAAGCAGATAAAGAATTGGACAAACCAGGATCCAATTTTATCAAGTGTCCAAGAACCGATATTGCAAGGATGGTCAAATGCACAAGTCCCTGAAGATTTAAAACCATTCTCTGCCCGTAAAACTGCATTAAGTTGTCAAGATGGAATCTTGTTATGGAGAGCAAGAGCCATCATCCCTTCACAAGGAAAAGAACCATTATTGACAGAGCTTCAGTGTGCATCCAGGCATATTGAAGATGAAGATGCTTGCGCAAAGTTTTATCTGGTGGCCAGGCATAGACAGTGGTATAGAAAAAATGGTTAAACACTGTCTCCAGTCTCAGCAATAACAGAAGTTGCCCATTTCACCTCCACTGCATCCGTGGGAGTGGCCTGGTCGGCCCTGGGTTAGACTACATATAGACTATGTAGGTCCATTTTTACCATGTTTTTGTTGATCATCGATATGCATTCTAAATGGATGGTTGTGTATGAAGTTAGATCACCGACATCGTGTGCAACTATTGAAATGCTACAAAGCATGTTTTAGTGCACGTGGTCTACCGGAAGTCATTGTTTCAGACAATGCTACTGCCTTCACTAGTACGGAATTTCAGAGATTCATGATCTTAAATGGGATTAAACATATTAAAACAGCACCATATCATCCCTTATCCAATGTGTTAGCAAAAAGAGCTGTACACACTTTTAAAAGAGGAACGAAGAAATTATCCGACTGAACATTAGAAACACAAATTTTACAATTTCTTCTCAACTATCACGTCTCCTCATGAAACTACGGGTTCAACACCATCTGAATTACTAACGAAATGCTGCCTTTGTCCAAGATTGCGTCAGGTGTTCCCTAACTTAGAGGGGAAGGTAGAAGAACCAGAGGAGTCAGAAATTAAATCATGATATTCACAGTAAAGATAGAAAATTTACTGTGGCAGGGTCAGTTTGTGTATGAAATTTTGAAACTGGACCTAGATGGGTTCGTGAAGCAGGACCTCTGTCATACCAAGTGGAAATGGAAAACCAGATTGTTTGAAAACATGTGGATCATCTAAGAAGTAGAGAGACATTCCAACAATTAGTTACCCCACCTGAAATTAAAATAGAAACTTTGATTCCTGAAGTGTCAGATTGACATAGAATAGGTATGTCCCTGTTGAAGTAAATAATTCTGAACTGCCATTCTCCAAGGATGTCTCTGATGCCACAGTTCCTGGTCAAGTTGATCCAGAGTGGAATAATCTCAAGCCATAGAGCTACTAATTTGCTCTAACTAAATCAGAAAAGCACCTCAGAGACTTAATCTATAATCGCATGAACTGTATATATATATATATACATATATATGTCTATGTTATGGATTAAGATATTCTGGTAAATAAGAATATTTACATTTTATACTGTTTTGGGAATCATGTGACCGTACAGATGAAACAGCCCTAAGCGTGGGTAATCTTCAGAGCAGAGATTTTCAGTTGTGGGCCTGGTTCAAGCACATAGCTTCTACAAGAGCTACGTAAATAAAGTTATCTGTTTCAAGTAAGAAACCTGTCCGGTGTCCAAAGTTTAATACAGTAGAGTATTGGCAAAGTTTTGCAAAGTGTCCCAGAAGGTCTTGATGTGTATCATAAGTTTCCTTCAAACACAGTGTTGTCAGTTAATCTCCAGCAACAAGTAAACAGTGAAAGCTGAGCATGGCCTTGAGCAGCACACAATGGCTTTTTTACTCCTGTTAAGCTGATCACTGTTAGGAGAGAGCATTAATTGCAGTGCTAGCCAGTAAAATGGCATGCAGACTCTTTACTGAATGTCAGAAATTACTTTAATTGATCAGAGCTTTAAGACCCTGGGAGTGGCTTTTCCTAGCGCACTTTGACTCCTTTAACTAAGAAAGAAGAAAGACTGGCATTTGTATAACACCTTTCAAGACCTTGGGACATCCCAAAGGACTTTATAGCCAATTAAGTACTTTTGAAGTGTAGTCACAGTTGCAATGCTGGGGCTATCAATTTGCACACAGCAAGCTCCCACAAACAGCAATGTAAGAATGGCTAGTTAATCCATTTTTTTGATGTTGATTGAAGGATACATATTGGCCAGGATACCAGGGATAAAATCACTGCACTTGAATGCTGATTGGTTGGCAAGTAGATTCTGATTGGTAGAGGTATTAATGGTGAATAACTGTTAACTGTCAAGCATTATTTGAAATTTAAACCAGGCATCTTGACTCTGATTGGTCAAAGCATTGCCCTGAGGAATGAACCAGAGAATGGCTATCACTTATTTTGTTTAACTGAAACAGGCACAATGTGTGGACATGTTCCTTCTGTCTGCAAAGAACAGGGCCCTGTGTATTAATATATGTAGCTTCCAGTACATGCAAATGTGTCACACTGCAAGCCCAAATGACAATCTTAAATTGGTTGTCAGCATAATTTTTAGCACACTGAGGATTATTTAGCAAATGTTGTCCAATCGCGGAATCATATCTCATGATGGACACTGTGTTTTGAGTTTTGCAAGCACAGGCTGGTTGGGTACGGTCTGTACCCTGCCCGTTGTGAACAGCGGCTAGGACATGTTGCTTGATATGACCCGCTAGTCTTTACCTAACATTGCTCTGGCACTGAAATTCATATACCACATTATTCATTTGTGTGTTAGGCAGAATGTCTTTTTGGCTTAACGACAGCGTCCTGTTAGTGGTAAATACGCTCGTGTTGCTACCGCATAGTAGCAACGTGAAACAGCTAGCTTCACCTTTGCTCAAATTTTTGAGAAACCTTGCCTTTCCAGAGTAATCTAAGTTAGACTGGGCACTTTTCACTTGACAGCTTTAGGCCCATTCATGAGTCTGCATGATATACAGCACTCACTTCTCATACAGTATAAAGTTGTTGCTTCCCCTGACATTGGTATTCTTGTGACTGTCCTGATGAGTGCAAGATGAAAAACTTTGACAAAATGCCTTTTTTCATCAATACTCAAGTTCTGTATTACCAAACGACAATCATTGCGCTTCTTCAAAATAGTTTTATGGGATCTTTTACATCCACTTTTGAGAACAGACAGGGCTTCTGCTTAACATGTTATCTGAAAAATGGCACCTTTGACAATGCGGGTACTTCCTCAATACTGCAGTGGAGCATCAGTGTTGATTTCTGTGCTCAAGTCTCTGGAGTGGGATATGAATGTACAAACTTCTGACTCAGAGGTGAAAGTTATACCAACCAAGCCACAGCTCACAGCAAGATGGCATTTTGTGCTAAAGGTGAGCTATCCAAGCGTTGTAGCTCAAGACCCCAGTTTGGCCACATTGAAGACTCTTAATAGTACCTAGGGAAAATGATCCCCTGTGTGCCTTAATTTTATTAACAAGCTTTTTATGTTTCACCTTATTGATCCATCTATTGAAAATCTATGTACACAACATCCACTGCACTCCCTTTATCAATAGTCATTTGTCTTGAGATTCTGTGGGGTTCTCCTCATTTTCTGTGGTAACTTGGATAGCAAATCAGCGTAAATACTGGAGGAACAACAAACATGGTCATAATCAGGTCTTCAAGCCATTTTTCTCTATTTTCCACTGATCTCCACCAAAGTTACATTTGTTAAACATGGCTTATCTCTTACAAATCAGTGTTAGCTGTTCACAATTAACCCTTGTGTTTCTACAAGAGCATTACTTTTATCCTGTATCATGCCCATTAGAAGCTTACCCACTACAATTGTTCTGCTGACTGATCAGTTTTTTTTTTCATCCTTCTTGACAGAGGTGTTACATTGGCAACCTGCCAGTCCTCTGACACAACTTCCTTAATTAAGACTACACGAAAGATTATGGTCAGAATACTTGTATTTTCTATCTTTACTTCTGTTTGCATTATTGGTACATATCATTAAGGTCCAGTGCATATTCCATATACAGGTATACCGCAAGGTCTGCAATGATTCAAGAAGCTATTTGTACCTTCTCAGGGTAACTGGGAATGGGCAATAAGTGAGAGTGTCAACCTCACTCAAACCAAATATACCTAGATTGTCTACTTCAGCAGAATCAGGGTACACCTTCAACACAACACAACTTCCACCAGCCACTAAGATACATCCCTGATCCTGATGATTTTCTTACCTGTTGGGCTCGCTGGACCGTAAGAATCAGTAGCACAATTCATGGTACATTAACCAGCTAAGCCATTTGCTTCTTTTTTGGTGGGGTGAAATCACATTTAGTAATTTTAGCAATTGAATGTGTTCATCTGAAATTCCTTTGCTTGCTATTTTAACAGAGGTCTTAACATGCCTAAATGTTTTTAATAACTGAAATGCCTACACACCTTCATTATAATTATAAATTCAAGTTGCAAATTCAGCTTGGATGATATGATATGATAGCTAGTACTGAGACATGGCTGCAAGACAGTCATGGCTGGGAACTTAATCTAATGGGTGAAAGGTCTACAAGGAAATTAGGGAAATTGGTAGAGGGGTGGAGTAGCCTGAGTGATTAAGGGTAAAATTACTTTAATGATAAGAGAAGTTATAATGACAGGCAAACAGGTAGTGGAGACTTTATGGATAGAAGTAAGGGACAGAAAATGATTAATTGGAGTTGTGTATTGGCCCCCAGGTAGCAGCTATAAAGTGACAGTTTGTATAATTGCATGAATCAGTCAAGTATGCTGCAAAGACAGAATGGTTATAGTGGGGGATTTTAACTTTCACATAGGTTGGAATAAGCAGACCAGAAAATGACTGAAAATAAGTGCATTTCTTGACAGTGTCTGGGATAGTTTTCTGTAACAATATGTTCTAGAACCATCAAGGGCGCATGCCATATTAGATTTAGTAATGTGTAATGAGGCAGATTTAGCTAACAGCCTAGAAGCGCATGAAAATTTAAGTAATAACGATGATAATATGATCAAATTCAGTGTAATGCTTGAAAGGGCGAAACATGAAACAGCCACTAAGATTCTAGATTTATGTAAGGCTGTCCACAGTCAACTTGGCAAAAGTAATGGGTAAAATAACAGAAGACCAGTGGGAGGCATTCAAAAAAGAATTTAATATGATGCAAAACAAGTTTATATGCCTAAGGGACAAAAGCAGAAAAGGGAGCAATGGGCAACTAAAGAGGTAAGAGGCAAACGTAAAGTGAAAAGATAAAGCATACAAAACTGCAACAAGTAGCGCAAATTTTGGCAAATAGGGAAAATGCAAAGAACAGCAAAGAGTCAAAGACAAAGCAGATTCTAATAGCTACAAAAAGAAATATGTAAAGAAACTTGCAAGGGATTTCAAAATCAGTACAAAAAATTATAATCGCTTTAGGAAAAAGCAGGTGCTCAGGAGCAAATTGGATCCCTTGATATTGTCAATGAAAATAGGGAGGAATGGATGCCTTGCTGAATAATTACTTCACCTCGTATTTATAGTAGAAGAAGGGATTAGCATGACAGACATCCCAAGGAAGCTAATAATGAATCCGGGACAGGACCCACCGAATTTAACTTAAGCAAAATAACATTAATGAAGAAAATAATAGTGGCAAATTTCCAAGACAAGATGGTTTCCATCCTAGGGTTTTAAAGAGCATTGGTGAGAACATTGAAATTCCCTAACTATAATCTTCCAAACTTCTCTCGATTTTGGAAGTGTATCTTGAGATTGGAAAATCAAACATGCAGCTCCGTTATTTAAGAAAGGTGGCAGAGGGAAACAAGGAAGTTATAGAGCAGTTAGTCTCACATCTGTTCTTGGGAAATTACTAGAATCTGCGATTTAGGAGATGGTGCCTGAGCAGCTTGAAAATTTACAGCTGATCAGAGAAAGCCAGCATGGACTTTTTGAGGATAGGTTGTGCCTGATGCATTTCCATTTACTTTTCTTGAAGAGGCGACTAAAGTATTGTAAAGGGGAATGTCTTTGGAGGCCATTTAAATGGACTTCCACAAGGCATTTTACAAAGTTCCACATAAAAGACTGTCAGCTAACATTGAGTGTCATGGAATTGAAGGCAAATTAGTTACTTGGTTAGAAAATTGGTTGAGCAACAGGAGTAGAGACTAAGGATAATGGACAGGTAACCTAATTGGCAAAATATAACTAGTAGTGTCTTGCAAGCATTTGTGGTGGGGCCTCAACTATTCACTGTATTCATTAGTGAGTTAGATATTGGGATAGAAAGCCACATATCCAAATTTTCCAAAGGCGCATAAATATGTGGCATTGTAAGCAGTGAAGGTGGAAAACTAACATTACAGATAGATGTTGATAAATTAAGAGAATGGGCAAAACTGTGGTAAATGTATTTCAATGTAGGCAAACAGGAGGTCATGCACTTTGGACCTGAAAAGGATAGAACAGGGTTCTGTCTAAATGGTGAATAGCTAAAGACAGTGGGGCTCCAAAGAGATTTAGGAGTTAGGATACATATATGGTTAAAATCCTATGAACAGGTATGGAAAAATAATGAAGAATGGACCTCAGAGGTGTTAGAGTGTGAGTGGCAAATGTCAACGAGGCAGGAGCTGGCCAAGGTGGTGAGACCTGGCTGTTTGGACTGAGTGCCTTGCTGCTCCATGTGCTGAGCTCTGTGAGGTGTTCCTCAGGTGGGGTTGGCCAGACTGCAATGGTGCTGCAGGTACAGAGTGGACTAATCAATGCTCCTCTGCCCTTTCAGGAGAAAACATCCCATAACAATGCAGAGAGGTTGCAGACTGGCGGGGTACCCCTACACCTCCTCATCCTCAACAGATCCGAGCAGGAGGCCCTGGAGCTGGAGAGGCGCCATGCACCTCGATCAAGCGGCCACAGTGAGGTTGGGGTGCCAGAGGAATGTAAGAGCGCAGTGCACTGAGGTGAGAAGGTCGGTTATTGCTACCATTCCAGTGTTGCCTCTATACTGATGTGAGCCTCGGACATAGAACCCCCATTGATAATCGAAAGACGAGAGCACCATGATGCATATCTCTGTCCCATCAGGGTGCCAGGCATGCACACTGACAGTTTAATGATTTAAATGAATGACATGTCCTTCTTCTCCCTTTTAGGCTCACCAGCAGCCTTTTGTTATGAGGAGCCTGAAGGCCCACCCCGACCCCTGAGGACCAGCCTGCCGAGCACGCACCTGCGTCACACCCTCTCTGTCAAGCAGGTACCAGCACAGATACCAGCACCTTGGTGGGCATAAGATAAGCATTCAATATCTCACTGCATATTGGTGAGGGCACTTCACACTCACCTGAGGTGCCGGCAGAGGCAGAGAGTGACCAGGGCGCCGGCAGTCAGAGGACCACTGGAGACCAGGACAATGCGGACAATGCTCAGTTGGTGGCTGATGATGGGCCTCTGGAATTGTCCATGAGGCAGCAGCTGCTGGATGTCCAGCAGGGTGTGCGGGAGGATCTGTTGGGGATACATGAGGGAATGCATGCCATCGTGTCCGTTGCGGAGATTGACCAATGCATTGACCCTCAAGGCCGAGCGCACTGCCTCCTCCATGGAGAGAGTGGCGACTCTCATGGAGAAGCTCCTCCAGGGACTCAATCAGGGGTTCCTGGGGTTGCGCTCGGACCTGCAATCCCTCACACCAGCAATGACCTCAGCTAGTCAGTGTCAGTGTGGGAGATGAATTGGGCACCCAATATCCCAGCAAGGTGCCCTGCAATCAATGGTGAGCAGGGAGGTCCAGAGCGACCTTGGCGCACGAGCTGCCTGTCGTCTCTGCGGGCTTCTCTCAGGGCACTTTGGATGACGGCAGCAGCTCCTCCGCCTCTCTGCCAGCAACCATGGCACCTGATGAGGCTGCGGCATCTAGGGAGATGCCCACCAAGGCACTGACCGCTCCCTCCCAGGCGGGGCCAGCACAGGTTCCATGGGTCAGAGGACGTCTGCCAAGGTCATCAAGGCCAACAGGACAGCATAGTGAGCAGTCTGTCCCCAATGTTGTTGCCAGCGAGGGGGGAACACCTGGACATAGCACTCACAAGAGAAAACTTAAAGCACCTTAAACACAACACAGCCTGATCATGGGTGATATTTGGTTCCCCCATTTTTCTGTTTTTTTTAATGGTGTGATGTAAAACACTGGTCAGTGTTAATTTCTGCTATGTTTGTCAATCAGCAGTAAATGTTTCTTTTTGCAACTGGCCACTGGATGCTTCAGTTGTCCTGAAGGTGCAGGGTAAGCCATGATGTTATAATGGACGTGTGACTCCTTAAACCTCATTGCACTGGCACATAGTTTATATTGTTCACCAAGCAACTGGTCCTGTCTGGTATCAAGAATGGAGCCTGCAGCCCTGGCATGTGGTGATGGTTCTTATTTGTTACGCTAGGTGAAGGAACATTGGATCAAAGCATCCCGGGTGTCCCTGCTCCCTGGAGGTTACCCACATCAGCGATTATGCCCTGAGTGTTCTCCTCATCGAGCTCATCCTCTGACTCAATCCTGGTCTCATCAACTTTTGCCTGTGCAGCTGCTTCAAGATCTTCTTCCTCCACTGTGTCCCCCCTTTCCAGTGCCAGATTGTGGAGAGCGCAGCACACAACCACGATCAGTGACACATGATCTGGGGGGTACTGGAGTCCACCCCCCTGAATGGTCCAGGCATTGGAAGTGCATCTTCAGAAGACCAATGGTTCTCTCTACCACAGCCCTTGTGGAAGTGTGGCTCCTATTGTAGCACTGCTCAGCTTCTGTTCTTGGGTGGCAGAGAGGCGTCATGAGCCACCTTTTGAGCAGATAGCCCTTGTCACCCAGCAGCCATCCATCCAGCCAGGCTGGAGCACTGGAGAGCCTCAGCACCCGGAAGTCTCTCAGGATGTAAGCATCATGGGAGCTGCCTGGGTACCTTGCACAGACTTGTAGGATCAGCATCCTGTGATCACACACTATCTGCACGTTCATGGAGTAGAAGCCCTTCCTGTTAACAAAGGCTCGCAGCTGACCCGCTGGTGCCTTGATGGCCACATGTGGGCAGTCGATGGCATCCTGGATGCGGGGACCCCAGCAATCACTGCAAAGCCTCTGGCTCGCTCTTCCTAGCTGGCCTCTTCCGCACGGTAATGAATAAAAGTCAATGCACGCCTGAACAGAGTGTCTGTCACCAGTTTGACACAACTGTAGACAGCTGATTGGGAGACTCCACACAGATCCTCCACTGAGCCCTGGAAAGAGCCTGAGGCTTAGAAGTTGAGGGCCACTGTGACCTTCAGTGCCACTTGCATGGGGTGTCCACCCATACAGTCAGAGCTGATCTCAAGGCTGATCCTCTTACAGATGGAAGTCACTGTCTCCCTTGAGAGATGGAACCTCCTTTGGCACTGCACCTCAGACATATTGAGGTAGCTGTATCGTTGCCTGTAAACCCTGGCAGCAGGATAGTGACATGTTCTGTGCCCCCTTCCTCCTTGGCCTTCCTGTTGCCTATCCTCCCACAGGCCCCTACCCTGGAAGTTGAATAGGGACACCTGGCCTCCTCCCCATTCTGGCCCTCTCTTCCTCCTCAGAGGAGATGCCTCCAACGGAGACCACAATCCACATTCCCAGGGTACCAGAGGGCTGTCTGATACCTGGAAGGCCCCACGCGGTGTGAATCCTTCGGGGGTCTAGAAGACAATACTGAGTCCTGAACTGAAGCCTTTAAATGCTCTCAATGCAGCTCTGAAGTGAAATGAAGCTATCTTGTTCAAAGGAGCAAGGAACATCAAGTGATATCCAAAACTACTCACTATTCACTTTGTCAAGCCCACTGACCTCTCTTATCCTGCCCGTGCATGAGGTTTTGCAAATTATGGCCTGTCCGCCTGCCAGTTTTGCTCACGTGGAGGCCTAAAAATCGCACGGTCTACGTAAACTCGGAAACAATTGGTCTCACAAGGCTTTCACTGGCCATTTAATTAATGGGGGGCACACCTAGTGAAATATCGTGAGGGTTTGGGACACTCATCCGACATCAACACGCTTTATTTCACGCATGGGCGTGTCAGGTACGCGCCCGCACGTCAAGGATGAAATTCTGCCCCATATTTGAATCTCTCTGATCAGGTATCTGTCCCTCTCACTGTACAAAACAGCACTTATCAAAGTTTGTCAAAAGTGCTATATAAATACAGGCAGTTGATGGTGGTGCACTTCCTTCTCTAAGTTTGAGTTTGTGTCCCTGGTTCTAGATTTTGCACAACCCAGAGCATATTCCACTGCTCTAATTAAACAAGTAGGGAGGCAATGGTGCAGTAGTAATCCAGAGACCCAGAGTAATGCTCTGGGGACCTGGGTTCAAATCCTGGCCATGGTGGAATTTGAGTTTAATAAAAAGTCCGGATAACCAGGCAATGATTGTTGTAAAAACCCAACTGGTTCACTTTTGGGGAAAGAAATCTGCTGTCCTTGCCTGGTCTGGCCTACATGTGACTCCAGGCCCACTCACAGCAATGTGGTTGACTCTTAAATGCCCTCTGAACAAGGGCATTTAAGGATGGACAATAAATGCTGGCCTAGCCAGTGATGCCCACATCCCATGAATGAATATTAAAAAAATCTAATCCTGAAGCTGTCAAAAAAGGGTTTTCATGTAACTCTGATGCTATTGGCTCTATTTAATCAATTAGAACAAATTATCTGAGAAATTAAAGTGCAATCATTATTCAATTAATTATTAACAAATGGCACCAACAGTCAGTTGTTATTCTAAGCTCACAATGAAGACTCAATAGCCAGATTGATGCTTAAGACCATTTCAGTGGTGGTGCCTTTCTTTAGTTTGTTGTGCATTGGATGCTCTCAGATTCTGTGGGGCAGCAGAGAATTAAAGTTCACATCAGCAAATGTTATAAAGTAACACAATTGACACCAAAGCTGTCAAGTAATAATTAAGAAAAATTGGACTAGTACAATGTTTAATTTAGGATTGATTTTCTTAGTATACATTTACCTGCCAATTAATGAAGATGGCAAAATGCAAATGAATCAGGTTCATAGCATAGTGTTGCTAATTAATTTTGTTTATTCTATAAGATATTACCTCTTGGCATTGCTTGAATGAGAAAATACCAAATGCAATTTGAATTATCTTATTTAAATACTTCATGTATGACAAGCATTGAGTTAACCAGGGTGTTTTTTCAACCAAGGTGGACTGCATTTAAACTGAATAGAATAGCTTATCAAAAAGTCACATTTCACCGTCAGACTTTGATACTAAGCTATTAAGCTTTTCTGAAACAAGGGCTGTTTTTCTACTGAAAGAAATGTCTTTTCAATTGGAAGTGACAGCTTGTCTCAGCTGATGAGCAGCTGCTCCAAAGCAAATACAAAACTTTACATATTTTAGCAAAGGTATAAATCCAGAATTTTATACAGTGTGGCTGAATCAAGCACAACTTGAATTTTTTTGATGAATTTAGAATGAATGTTTGCCCCACATTTATAGTAAAAATAAAGAATGGTTTTAAAGAAGGATGAAACCTGCTAGGCGGTTTGGGGATATCTTTGACGAATGGAGCGCCTTAAAGCAGGCTTCGAGGGAACAGGACTAGTGGTACACGTAGTCGGCTGATCAGGAGCTTGAGCTGCAGGGTGTGGGGCTGAAGTCGGAGATAAAGATTGTGGGCGGAACCGTCCCAGATTTGCACTAAGTGAAGTAGAGGGCGGATAAAACAACGTTTTACCCACAGCCGCAATGGTGGCTTTTCACACCATATTGTCCCAAACCCGCTGAATTAATTATGCATTCCTGGGAAACACACGGTTTCCACGGTGGACGAGCGCTCATTCGCCCACCAGACCATTACCTCGCTGCTTCATCACAATGGGCATCACATTTAAACCCCAGCCACACACACACGTCTCAGTGCTTCGAGCCCACGACCGCGGCAAAGAATACACAGCCCTGAAAGGCAAAATGACTGCAGCTACCAGGTTCAATGATGTGTCCCTCAAATGCCTTTAGGATGCAGTGGATGCTTGCCGTGATATCCTCTAACCCCGCTCTGGCCACAGGATGGGCAGCAACCTCATTAATCCGGCTTGGGAGGCGGTGGCAGCGGTGGTCAGGTCCAATGCCCTGCAAAAGAGGAAAGCCACCCAGTGCCACAACAGGATGAATGGTCTCATCCGTTCCGCCAGGATAATTCATTCTTCTCATCACCCTCAACTCACACACTCACAATCCCATTACACATCCAAAGAGATCTCACACCTCAAGGTACACCGCCACTAACTCTCACCACACCCTCACATCTCCATCAGGCACATATCCTCTTGAGCTCGCATCCTCATCCTGTCCATGGCACCGCTCACCACACAAACATTCAATGTAGTGCCATGTGTCCTGCTCACACTCTCTCCATCTGTTTCCATGCAGGAGAAGCTGGCTCACATCAGCAGGAAGAGGCCCCAGATGGGGTTGGAGTGGCCACAATACCCACCTCACTCACTTTGAGGAGCGTGCCATCACAATGACTGGTGAGGATGTGTACCGTGCCTACGGTGACAGTGATGTCAGCGGCGAACACCCTCATAAGGATCCTGCACTTCTCAACGCAACTGTGAGTGCTCTTTCTCCTGCTTTTGACTCTGATGCCATACACTACTTATCTCTACTTTGGTTCACAGGGAGCTCTGCCAAGCGACCGACACCCTCAGCCAGCCAATCCCTCAGCTCCGTCCAGGTTCTCACCTCCAGCCAAAAGGCACCTCTTCCATTGAAGAGCTGGAAATAAGCAGCCTGGAAGACCTGTCACAGCGCTTATCCTGTTGGGGGCCCTCAGCAGAATGGTGCGCAAGTTAGAGGAGTGCGTCCGCCTGCTCTCTGATGAAGCGGCACTAACATGTCCGCGTATGGAGGTCTCCATGGGGAGGATGGCAGATGCCATGGAGACCCTGGTCCAGCACACAGTGGAAATGTGTGCAAACCTGCACTCCATCGCGGTAGCCATGGGTGAGTTCCTGCAGTGGCAAAGTGAGAGGGAACCAAGGCACTTCGATGTCTCTCTCGGTGCTCCTTCCCCATGAGGATTCAGGCCAGGGCCCTGAGCACCTGAAGGGAAGAGGAGTGGCAGCTGGACACCCATTGGGGAATCTCAGACCCTGTCCTCTCCCTCCAAGTGCTGTTTGCCTGTGACCCCCTCAACCTCATCCTCTGTCACTGCAGAGGGAGCAGCCGGCCCATGAGTGATTCTGAAGGGAGAAGGGCATGTGTGGCAGGACCTTTCAGAGCCTCATGCAAGCACTCTCCCAGGCATGTGGATCCTTCATGTTTCATGCTCACCTCAATGTCCTGAGCATCTTCAATTTTGCCTACAGGGGTTCGCTTTCAGTTGACCATTTGAGCTGACCTGCATCTCCGCCCACCCACTGATCACAGTCCCGTGCAGCACCTGATCTCACCCACCATGATTGTTGTTTCACTTTCGATTTAGACTGCATGGCCTGGATTCAGTTTTTCGTGTGCTCCCCGTCTTTTTCCCTCCCGGAGTCCCCCCCATTTCCTTTCACCCATCACAGTTGACCCCCCCTGGCATCACCTTCCACCTCCCCTCCTTGACCTACCAGCCACAGCCTTTTCCCTTCAGGCACGTCCAGATGAATGTACACATTCCCTTCCTTCCCAAAAATCCCACCCCCATCAACATTCACCTCCCCGAGCTCCTCCTTCCCACCCCAGGGTCCATGTTTACCTCCGAGTCCCCATCAACCACCCTCACAGTCTCTTCTACTGCTACAATCGAACCCTCACCCTCCCACCCTACCGTCTCTCTTTGCCCTTGGTCATTCCCACCATTCTCTTGTTATGACCCAGCCCCAAGTGAGGTTCTCCAAAGTTGTCGATCAATGTGAGACCCCTCAATTTTTCACCATCTTGCTGGGATACACCCAAATTGTTATGCCCTGGGTGTGGTGGGATGAATTAGCTCCATTCCTTTATTCAGCAACCCCATCCCCCAACCCACTGCCCCACCCCCCACCTTCTGTTGGTCGCAACAGGATTTAATCTAAAACGGATCCCTTTTATGAATACGTTTTTTCTCAGGCCCAATTGTTCTGGTTTTGAAGGAGCCAATTTGATCAGACTTCCTTGAGTTAAAGGTAAGAGTAAGTTTATTAACTAGTAAAGGCAAGAAAGGATAAAACACATGCATATACTGTCATACAGGTTAAAGGTAAGAATTTAGCTTTAAGTACATGATTTCAGTAGAATTGACTCTGGTAGATGAATAGTTATTTTCAAGGTTCCAGTAATATTGAATTCGGCAGAGAGGAAGAGAGATCGGGATACCTGCAAACTGACGATTGGTAGGGTTACCATGCGTGGCTGTTACTTCTGAGTCAAACTTCCAGGACTTGCTCTCTCTCAGAACACCCAGTAACAGACAGACACAGGGGCAACTTTTCAGCTCACTTTTAACCCCCCCCCCTTGTATATTCCAAGTGGAACACAAATTCACAAATCTGTCTTGGCATTGCTCACAAGATTTCTTGAGATGATACTCGTCTCCCCTTATGTCCCATTATCTCTACCGGAGGGGGCAATTAGTTTCTGAATGCCTTTAGAAGTATCTTGCTTGTCTGGCAAGAGGGTGGGGATCCATTACCTCTTATGGAGTCACCCTGCAGAATTCCAGCCAGTGGCTTGGGTGCATTTTATAAAAACTCACGTTTTATTTTTAAAGTCCAATATTTCTGGATGCAATTTGGTTTTCCTTCATTATCATCACCCTCATACTGCGCCCACCCTCAGTTTGCTGCCCAGGAGGCAGTCATGGACCCATCAGACCCCTCCCTTACACGTTCACCTGGACACTCCCCCCCGGACTCCTCCCACCACCCCCCACTACCCCTGGAATCCCTTCCCCCCTCCCAACCACTTCCCTCCTCCTCCAGCAGCCCTTCCCCCTCTGAAGCCCCAACCCCCCTTGGGACACCTCCCCCCACCCCCCCAGAACCTCTCCACCCCTCTGGATCTCTTCCATCCTGGAACCCCTTCCCCCCACCCTTAGTCCTCCCAACCATCCCCCAGACTTCCCCCATTTAGTCCCTCCCCCTCCCTTAGACAGCTGTACTTCATCCACCACCCTTAGTCCTTCCCACCTCCTGACGCCTTCCTCCAGCCTCCTCTTCACCCAGCCTCACTTCTTCCTCCACCTTTACTTCTTCTTCTACCCTTACTCCCTCCCCTCTCTGCACTCCTTCCTCCCCCAGACTCCCTCCCCTCTCCGCACTCCTTCCTCCTCCTGGTCCCCCTCCCCTCTCCACACTCCTTGCCCCCCATTCAAACTCCTTCCCTTACACCTTCCATCCCACTTGCACCTACCTTCTCAGTTGCCATCTTCTCCCCTGTTAACCCCTCCTCCCACCATACTCCCTCCCCCCCAAACATCACCCCTTTGGCATCTTCATTTCCTCCTCCTAACCTCACCCCCCCAACACCTCTTCCTTCCCCATTGGATCCTAGACCTTCCTCTTCCACCCGCTCAATCATAATCCATTTTGAGTGTCAACGGAGACTTTCCACCTTCCATGAACTGCTTCACAGCAGAGCCATATCCATGAGAATCCACCCAGTATGCCATGGACGTTTCTCCAGGATCCCGTTGCTGTCAGGCTCCAGCATTTTCTGCTCCTTGGATGTCCGTGATGTGAGCAAGGTCCTGGCGGTAAGTCTCAACTTTTATACATCACGGTTGTCAAGATGTGTTCTGCACCGCCTGTTTTCCTGCCGACATGGGCGGGGATGAATCCGACGGGCTAGCTTTATAACGCTATGTTAATGTATAATAATGAGGTTCTCGATGTCCAATGGTGGGGAACATGGCCTGCCATCAACGGGCTGAGTGGACGATTGCAAACTGGTTTCATGATGTCGTGAAACCGAATGTTGGCCTTCTCACCATATTGTCTGCTCATGCCACCAAACACGCCCAATACCAGCAGGCACGGAAAATCCCAGCCTTTGGTCCTGGATTAGATATCAGTATTCGGACATAAGGGGTAGCAGCTCAGGGATTTGTCCCAATGTTGGCGATTGAGGCAGGACCATGGGATCTATTGTAGAGATTTACATGGTTGGCTCCATAGTTGGCACTTCTGACATCACTGGAGCTGGATGGTGTAGATAGCTCAGCCAATATGTCAGGTTTTGCAGGAACAGGCCAGATGGGTGGGCCCATTCACCATAAGTGGTAAAACCATATCTTGTAGCATTCAAATCTCTTGACTCGATACATTGTGCTATGGAGCTGGGAACCAATGAATGTGTGAATATTGCACCAGTCATCATCAACAGAGGTAACCAAGTTGTGTTGGCAGGCCTGTGACTTGTTTTGATCGGCATGAAGGTAGACCAGATCAGCAATGCTGGCAGCCTGCACTTCTAGGGGGACCTTGGACTTCTGACTGTGTGGGTGATTAGCTGGACAGAGTTGATGCTGAGCCTCGGTAGTCCTGCCGTTGGGTGGGGGGTCTGCACATTGGTGAACTGGTCCCTCTATGTTCATAACTCTTGAGCAGAAAGACATTGGGAATGAAGGCATGAGTTGAGTCATGCAGAGGTGATGGACAGGGCCAAAGGTGTGATACGTAGTTAGTAGCAAATGAGCTCAACCTCAGTTCCTGTATTGCCTTCTCTGCCACCAGGTTCCTGTTGGGGTTCTTCAATCTCCTGAGTTCAATTGCAATGCAGTGCTCCTGAAGCAGCTTGTCTCCTAGCAGGGTGGAAAACCCAGGGATGGGATCTGTCTGTATGGCAGCTTTAGGACCATCTAACGGACAAAGTCCAATGCACGACAGGAGGAGAGTATCCCATAAGGTGTCAGGTTGTTCACTGGCAATGATGCAAGCAGCTATGTAAAAAATCTAGTTGTTATGATGTGACAGATGATGTGTGCCAGGTGGAACAAATCCACAAGGGAAACTTGATCACACAATCACAACTGTTTTGCAATTTGTATTTTATTTTGAGATGCATGCCCTGAATTCAAAAGTAATAAGGCTACCACAACTTCAGAGGTTTTTAGGAAACTAAATTAAACATTTATTAACAAAATAAAAGATTTCAGCCACATACATAGGTCCACAAATGACTACTACTATAATTCCTAACATGCCTGGCTCACAGTTACACCTCTGTTAAGGCAACAGTAAAAACAAATAGATTTAAACAGACCCAGCCAAAACACACAATACCCTGGATAGGAGAATTCAAAGTGAGTTTTCTTAGCTTCAGTTCCTGTAGACAGAAACTTGATACACAGAGGCTGGAGGCTTTTCACACTTGTTAGATCTTAGAATGCATTCTCCTCTGACACATAACCTCATCTCCTTTATACGTATTTCTCCCTTTTTTAACAAAAATTTCATTGTTCCGCTATATCTTTGGAACTTTATGTTTCTCATAATATAAATATAAATCTTTCCATAGTACTAATTTTAGGAAAAAATAAACACACTGTTTGGTTTAGCTTCTTCTGGCTGGGTGTAACATCTTACCATCCCTTTGAAATTCAAACCACTCTGGTTTATCTAAAAATGCTAATTTTCCTCACACCTCACATTCTAAAACTTTAGCCATGTTTACGTATTTAGCATTTCAAACCTAGCTTCCTTTTTAATAACTCAAAACTCCAATTCAATTAAATCCCCCCATACACACATATACACAGAGAAACTAATCCAAAACTGACTATTAACCTACCTTTACAATAAATCACAATAATATTATGAGAATTGTTATATTTTCATGACATAGTACAACTAAAAGGAGTTGCAACTCATGCATGAAAACATCAGCAGTAAATGAGATGCCAGCCTGAGGACTGAGACAATGATAGTGTGCGGGATGGTTTTGAGGGCAGTGCAAGTATGGCAGCCAGCTGTAACCCGTTTAATGGAGGTATTGATGTCAAATGCATAGAAATATCGGCAGGTGACCAATTTGAACTGATGACATGATGGATGACCAAAACATGGGTAGAGAGCGGTGATAGGGCCTTCCAGAACATCAATTGGAATGATAATGTGTTCCCTGGAGGGGGCGAAGGGCTCATCATGCTGAACAATGAGCAAACCCTCTCTTGCAATGATAGACACCCAGAGGTAGCGACATTGCGAATGTTGGTAAACTTATTTGAAAACTGACTGCCCTGCAGCTGGTGGGCATACGTGCAATGAAGAAGGGGACATTCAAACTGGATAGCAATGCTGGCCTGCTGGTGAAAGGGAGCTTCGTTGAACTTGACACAATGTTATTAACAGATACCTGGTGAGCGACAGAATCTGAGAGTGTATGAAGGAACAGACTTGGCATGTCAGGTCCTCACAGTCAGGTACACTATGGTTTATGTAAGATTGAGTCAACATCTACCATGAGTGAAGGTTGTGGCTTGTGGTAGCGCCCAGCATCAGCAAATGCTGTGACAAGTCGAAAACCCCCATTTGACTTCTTCAATAGAAATGGTGCTTTAAGGTACTCCACAGCAATCCCCCACATCTTCAGGTCGAGCAAAGACTCCAAAGCTTTCAAGGTCATCAAACTTTTGTTGCAACTCAACAAGTTTGTCTCTGGAACACTGGGGAAGGCAACCTTTTCATTGTGGAGGTTGTATGGGTCTCATGTTGACATTAGCCTTGAAGGGCCCAGCTTTGTCATTGTAACCTGGGAACGCTGGATCAAAGATGTCATCATATTCCCGAAGGAGTGTGTGGAACTGCTAATGTATGTGCTGAGGCAGGGTGTGATCTGAATGCACAAGGACAGATTCTGAAAACAGCTGATGGTGCTTATGTTTGCGTTGCTTGGTAAACACTGTGTCATGTTGCCCAGAGAAGGCTGAGAATTTAAGTTGCTGGGAGTGAAGACAAGTTGCACCTGAACAAAATGCTCATTGCAAGAAAGAACTTGCGGTTCAAGGGAGAGGCGAGGCAAATCTTCTCAGCAACATGAGTCAAAACATGTTTTGGAGGCCAAAAGTATTGGGTGGCCTGTTACACTTTGGTCCTGAAGAAAGAGGGGACAGTTCAACTACAAATGTCGAGAGGTCTGCTAAATCATCGGGTAGTGTCATCCTGATGAAATCCCATGGCCTGATTGTTGTTGCCCTTGAGAGACCATGAAGTATATGGGCTCATCTTACTCAGCATGGGCTAGAGGAAGGATGAGATCCATGAACATAGGTGGTGGAGTCACCAACTAGCACCAGGCATTTGACTGGTTGAATTGGCACATCGTTGGTTTCCATGAACAAACTGCCTGCAGATACCTCAGCATCAAGGTTCTCCTTGACCAGGCCTTCAAAGGCAAGGTTGTAATGGTCTCTGGACAGAGAGAAGTGCGTTTCATCAACCAGGTGTAAAGACGATAAGATTGGGATGAACTCTTGACTGGGACATCGAATTTCCTAGCTTGGATCATGTTGCCAGTGGCTCTACTGTCGATGGTCACCCGAATAACATGATGGTTGGAGAATGTGTCTAAGGAGGGTGACTGATGAATCTGTACACACAGCGCAGCTGATTCCAATGAGATGTCAACAGGTTCCTTATCCCCTTTGTCTAAATGAGTATCTGTGACAATATCATTATCACCATCATCCAAGATAGCAGCTACCTTACGAGCTTTAGCCATATATTGTCAGTCTTGATCTGGACCAAAATTACATCTGCTGAGAATGTGCTTATCCATTCAGCCCGCTTGCTTACATAATGGGCAAGGTACCTGTCATGTGCATAAAAGAAGGGAGCTACAGAGTCTGGTCTTGTTAGGTGAAGATGAAACAGTCTGTCATTCTTGGAAGGAGGAAGCAACAGCATGGAGAACCTTGGCATCAGCAGATGCGTGAATCTCATCTAACAGTGAATCCAAGGTTTGGGAGATCTCTGACTTGATGGATGTCAAGGTGCATGACCTGAGCTCAGTGCTACATGTCTGCTTCACTAGATATGGTAGGCTTGGATGAATGAGTTATAGCCAACATAGAACCACTATGCTCTCCAGCGATGGTGACATCTCCTCATCCTTGTCAGGAGGTAGACCGTGATGACTGAGCCCACCTTTCAGCAAGGGGTTATCCTCAAAGAAGGCCATCAGACATTGATACGGATCCTCATTACCTTTTGCCTGATTGCATTCTGAAATCAGCCAGGTCTAAGAGGTGGGTAGCCATGGCCTGGAAACCAGAATGTAGGCAGATGGTAAGCCATATCAAAGCATGTGATGTAGATGTTTTAACTATAGAGTTGCATGTTATAACAGGGTGGTAATTTGATATCTGCCCGAGTATCAGGTCCAATAAGTTCACTTTTTGTTGGGTGGTCAGTCCTGGAGATGTACCTTCAACTTCTGTGTTTCTGAATCCATGGAGAAGGTTATTCTTGGTTCTTTTCTCCCAGGTGAAACTCTCAATGAGGAAAGGGGCAAAGTTAAGATCAAGCATTAAAATGTAAACGAGGTTCTGACGCTAATGCTCAACTGAATTGAGTGCCTCAATCTATCCTGCTTCATTGCCTGATGCTTGGCTGCCATAGTTTCCAGTGTTAATACACTGTAATATTGTGGGCTAAATAGAGGTCAATATCCAAGCATGAGTGCCAAGTCAACTCACCAATTTACTTTGAAGAGGGCATGAAAATGTAGGTCGTGTTTACTTTCAGGTTAGCACATACACAGGATCACAATGTCAACAGTGTTGAGGTGAAAACGTTGAACTTTAATGCAGCCACAAAAGAATATAATACAATGATACAAAGTAGCCATGCCCCCCTTTTAGCCCTTGGAGGGAACCTGGACTCTCAGCGACCAGGGAGAGATAACATAGTGACAAAGGGTTCTTCTCAGCTTCTCAAAAGAGCAGGTTAAAAGTGCAACTGAAGGAGAAGGGAACAAAACATCAGAAGGTGAGTCGCATGGATGATTTTCATTGCCCATTCCCCCCACACCCCTGGCCCAGTTTCCATGGATGGGCAGGTATAAAATCACCTTTTAGAAGAGCAGGAAAATAGAATTAAATGTATAACTCTTTACAAGGGCCAGCACTTGCCCAATAAGCTGAATGGCCTCCTTCTGTGCCCTGTGTTTCAATTCCAGATATTCACCATTGGATAGTATCATGTAACAGGAAGAAAAGGGATGTCAGGAGCACTGTTTGTTTGTTACATCATAAATCATGTACTATTATTAAGTTCATGATGAACTTGTGAACTGTTCAGCCAGTTTCTATAAGGCGATTTTAAAAGTGTTTTAAAGTTTACATAGCAAATTTTTTGCAGTATTGCTGAAAAAGAGACATGTCAAAGCTTTTCATCTTGCACTCATCAGGACACTTTGCAAGAATACCAATGTAAAGGGAAAACAACAATTGATACTGTATGAGAAGAGCGTGCTGGTTGGTTGGTAAGCGGGCTCTAAATATTAAATTGTTAGTCGGGCTCGCAGTGTAGTGCATTTGCATGTACTGGAAGCTACGTATATTAACACAGAGGTCCCTGTTCTTTGCAGACAGAAAGAACATGTACACACATTACGCCTGTTTCAGCTAAATAAAGTAAGTGACAGCCATTTACTGACTCATCCCTGAGGACAATGCCTTGACCAATTAGGGTCAAGCTGCCTGGTTTAAATTTCAAACAATGCTTGGCAGTTAACTGTCAGTCACCTTAACTGGTGCATTCTCCATTGCAATGACTCTAACAATCAGAGGCCACTTGCCAACCAATCAGCACTCTCTTCTTATACCTGTATTCATTGGAGTTTAGAAGAATGAGAGGAAATCTCATTGAAACATATAAAATTTTGACACAGATGGACAGATTGGATGCAGGGATGATATTTCCTCTGCCCGGGTCGATCCAGAACAAGGGGTCACAGTCTCAGGATATGGGTTAGTCCATTTAGGACTGAGATGAGGAGGAACTTCTTCACTCAGAGGGTGGTGAGCCTATGGAATTCTCTACCACAGAAGGATGCGAAGGCCAAGTCACTGAATATATTTAAGAAGGAAATAGATAGATTTCTGGACTCGAAAGGCATCAAGGGGTTTTGGGAGAGGGCAGGAGTACAGCATTGAGATAGAGGATCAGCGCTGATCATGTTGAATGGTGGAGCAGGCTCGAAATGCTCCTATTTTCTATGTTTCTAAACAGTATATATTGTTGTTTTCCCCTTATATTTGTATTCTTGCAAACTGTCCTGATGAATGCAAGACAAAAAGCTTTGACATGTCTCCTTTTTCAGCAATACTCAGCTAAATTATTTGGAATCAGAAGAATCAAATCAGGCAAAACATTACATTGAAGAATATGAGTCCATTGCAATAAGAAAATAGCATAAGAAATTATTTGTATCCTCATCCCCATTTAGATCTTTTTCAACAGTCACTATCAATGACACATCAACTCAGGAAATTCATTCGAGCAGATAGAGACACACCTACGGGAAGAGCAATTCCTCAGGATGAAGATAGCCGCTTGTTGTCTGAAGATTGGACACATGTAACTCAGGAAGAAATAAAAAGAAAGTGAAAAATATAAAACAGACACTGGTGTTTCTTCACAAAGGTATTAGACAGGCTCCATTCCTGAAGCAGGCTGCTGTGAAAAGTCTGTTATAAAAATTGTTTTTTTAACTGATGGGAATATTTGTGAAACATCTGTTACTGCAGGAAGATTTCTCAATGCCTTTTTACAGGACAATATCAATTTCAACATACCTATATTTCTGTTGAGGCACTGATGCAAATATTATCATTACACGATATAAGTACAAACATTACTGAAAAGCCTGCCCAAAACATTTTTCAATTATTTTTGTATAATTAAATGAGGAATTTAGTCCCTGTCTACTTGTTTAATTCTTTCTTCTAATACAGGCCAACCCTTTCTTGTGACTGCTTTCAGATGATTCTTCCGTATTCCCTGATCTTGTTGTCCTCCCAATTTAGCCTAATGTTGAAAGTGGACAGTGTTTATCATGAACCAATATAAAAGAAGTCTAATGATGACTGAGCAAATGACAGACAATTCTGAATTACTGTTGTAAATCCGTCTGCAGGTCTTTCATTGTAAATCTCCAAATTGAGCATGATGCGACTGTTCAAAATTGTCATTAGTGATTTAAAGAATATAGAATTGGGCTAAGAATTGGGTCTTTTAAAGAGAAAATACTTTAACATTAAATTGACAGTTCCAATGTTTATCTAATTGGTGGAGATTTAATGCTTTATTATCCCCTCTGAAGTTTGAAGCTAAAATTTATTAAAATGAACTATTTTGGACATTTTAAAATAAATATGCCAGGAAAAGTATACATAATGGCCCCATTAGCATATCTCCAACCATGGCTTCACATCATACCTCCAAAGAGTTGCCTCTACTTATTACCAGAGGCACCCTCTCTTTCCCTTGTCTATATACTGCCCTTTGTGAGATCATCTGTAGGCAAATTGTCACCTTTCATGTCTATACTGTCAACATTCAGTATACCTCCCAATTACTTTTCACAACCACAAGACCATCCTTGTGTCTTTGTGTTGTCAGCTTCTCTATCTAACATTATGCAATGGATAAGCTAAAATTTCCTCAATTAAATACTAGAAGGGCTAAGGCCATTGTTTTAGTTTCCATCATAAGTTACATTCTCTTGACATTGGCTAGACAGGAGGATGGACTCATTTAGCGAATTAAGCAATGCAAATTCTCAATGTAATGAGATAAAGAGAAGAATAGGCCTTTCAATCCCTCAAGCCTGGTCTGTCATTCAATTAGATCATCGTTGATGTGTACCCCTTGTTGTCAGCTGTGGCTCAGTTCATAGCACCCTTGCCTTTGAATCAGAGGGTTGTGGGTTCATGTCCCACTCCTGGAAAACCAAGAACTGTGATTGTACTCGAAAGAAGTTGCAATCTGTGACTGTTGGTAACTCAAAAGAGTATCCCTTGTTAACTATGTTTCAATTGGTAGCTGAATCAGAAAGCTGTGCTTTCAAGAAATGCTCTAGAGACTTGAGCACAAAAATCTCAACTGACACTCCAGTTCTGCACTGAGAGAGTGCTGCACACTATCAGAGGTGCTGTCTTTTGGATGAGAGGTCAAACCAATGCCTCCACCACATTCGCAGGCAGTGCATTCCAGATCCTAACCACTTGTTGGGTGACAAAGTTTTCCTGGTGTTGCCCTTGCTTCTTCTGCTTAAATTGGTGCCCTCTGTTTTTTGATCCTTCTGCCAACAGGAACAGTTTCTCCCTGTCTACTCTATCTAGACTGCTCATGATTTTGAATTCCTCTATTAAATCTTCTCTTACTCTTCACTTTAGGGAAAATAGCCCCAGCTTCTCCCATTTGCATAACTGAAGTTCCTCATCCCTGGAACCATTCTTGTCAATCTTTTCTCCATCCTCTCTAATGCCTTCACATCCTACCTAAAGTATGGTGCCAGAACTGGACAAATGCTCCACTGAGGCTGAACCAATGTTTTATACAGGTTTATCATAACCTCCCTAATTTCATACTCTGTGTCCCGATTGATAAAGTCCAGGATCCTGTATGCTGCATTAACTGCTCTCTCAACCCACCCTGAACCTACAATGATTTATGTATATACCCTCAATCCCTCTGCTCCTGCAGAATTCGAATTCCCCTTTAGGATTGTACCATTTATTTTCTATTGCCTCCCCCTTTCTTCCTACCAAAATGAATCCCTTCACACTTCAATTAAATTTCATCTGCTACATATCAGCCCATTCCAGCAGCCCCATATTCTCTTTAAGTTTATCACTGTCCTCCACACAGTTCACAAAACCTACAAGTTTTACCCAATCTGTAAATTTTGAAATTGTGCCCTGTATACCCACGCCTAGGTCATTAATGTATATTAAGAAAAATAGGGGTCCTAACGCCTACCCTTGGAAAACCCCACTCTATACCTTGCCCCAGTCTGAAAAACAACACTCACCACTACCCTTTATTTCCTGTCACACAGCAAATTTTGTGTCTACTCTGTTACAGTCCCTTTTCTTCCATAGGTTCTAACTTTGCTGAAAGGCACTATATAAATGAACATTTTTATAGCCTTGCCCAACAAAAATCTACCAACTTCAGCCTTGGTAATTTTAATTGACCCGCCATCTACAGTCAATGCAAAGCCTATGCAAAGAGCTCCAGGTTTCCATTACCCTTTATGAAAAAGGTGACCCTGATTTCACTTCCAAAATGATCCAGCTCTAAACTTCTAGTTGACATAAAGATGAACTTCAGATCCATATCCTATCCATTATCAACACCATTAACTTGCACCTCAGCAACATTTCTGACCTCTAACTCAAATTCACCTCTCCTATCATAAAAGCTTTCACCAGCTCCAAACTTGATTTCTTCAATGTCCTCCTCCAGCCTCTATAAACATCAACTCATCCAAAGTTTCACCACCCATAGCCTGTCCCTCACTCACAGTGTACTAACTCACAGTGATCCATTATCCTCATTCTCCACTGACTTCCTATTTCTAAGCAAATGGAGTTTAAAATCCTTTTTTCCCCCTGCCAACCTTATCCCTGCTGTCTTATAACTTCTGCCTTATCCTTTGATCTTTTGATTCATTCTGTAAATCTCACCCTCACTTTGCTCCACCATTAGTGGTAGGTTTTGATCAATAATCAAAAAACATTGCAGATGGTATCAAAGGATTTTTTCTTAGCAATATCTGAAATAGGCAGATTAAAAAGGACCCTCAAATATTTGTTCTTTTGTTAATATAAACTGTACTAAAGTTGCACAAAATCATTTCATCCAGGACTCTTACACAAGCACAAGGAAGAAGGGGCTTGCCTAGAGTAAATTTTAACCCAAGCCTCATATATAAAAGGGCTGTTTTTTTTTATCTTACTTCAACTTAACCCCCTGTACTTCTTTTTAAAACAATTTCTTCCCTGCTTTCTCCTCCTGTCCTGAGGATGTAATTTATGTTGGTGTGGTACATTTCCATGGGCAGTTGTTGCTTATCAAAACTTCACGCAATTGTTCATTATCTATATCCAAGTTCAGCCAACAGGCATCAGCACAGGGAATCACAATGAGCCCAGTCTTTACCCACTAGACTGAGGCCAATTGTAAAAAGCCCTCCACTGATCTAGCAGCTAAATTGATACAGTGCAGAGATGAAAGCCTGCAACCTTCCTGTTCTGTATTTCTCAGTATGAGAACTCATGGTTGTGTTTAGTCAGCCATCATATGATTTGGCCAATTGTGTCTCATGCACAAGTGCAGCCATGGAAAAATTTGAAAGAAACTCAAATATCAGTGACTGCATAAATAGGATTGATACAGAATGGTTGAACACCAATACCAGAATTGTACAAAGAGAGGGTATTACTTCATTTGGAGGTCAGTGTTTTAGACAAGACTGTAATATCTCCAACAATCTCAAGAAGAGCCCCTCAGGAGAAGAGATGAGAAGCAAGGGCATGGATTTTCCAGCCCCATCGTGGCAGGACCCTCCACAGGAGATTTGGCAGCGCAGCCAAAAGTCCATTTACTTCCGGCAGGACCAGATGATCCCAGTAGAGGGCGGGGCCAGAAAATCCCACCCAAGAGCAAATTGGAAAAAAATGTAGTCAAATATATTCAAGTCAGCTTCTGTAAGCAGGGATATTGGCTGTTCAGATGATAACCTCAGATTTGGCACCACAAAAATGCAATTTAGCTATCTCCATGAAATATTGAGAAGCAATGAATGATCCTGTAAATGTTCCAAATTGCTTTAATTGCTGGTGGGTATTACTGCTAATTACTCAGTCTTTATCCAAAAATATTCCAGTAATTGTAGACTAAGTAAGTTTGGATTGGTGTCTAAAATCAGTCATGTGAAAACAAATGCAGGAAGCTGTCTTTTTTCTTTGTTAAATAACTCAAGACAGGATATCTTGTTTGTTATTTAGCTCCATTATATTTGCAACAACACTTGTACTTTCTCAAGAGCTGAAAGTGCTTATTAATTCTGTACAGTGGCATTCAGCTCAATGTGCACACTTAAGTTAGATTTCAGAACAATTTTGCAGAAAAAAATCAATAATGCAAAAACTTATCAATGGCTCAGAATCATTAAGTGTGATATAAAAAAATCTCTGCACTCTCATAACTGAAACTTAAATTCAAAAAGTGCTTGACATGTGAAGATAGAAATCTATTGGTAGCAATTGTAAAATAATGAGTGGATGTGATGACAGAGTTTGCAAAGGATTTTGTCAGAGCTCTACAACGTAATAATGTCCTGGACATGATGGTTAGATGGAACCCAAATGTTACAAAACAGGAAGGAAAATGATACAAGTTTTGGCGTGCATTACAGGCCAAACGGTGGAAATGAGGTACATGTGAAATCTGAAGAGACTTCAAATGGATAGATAAATGCAGCAGGAGACTAACACAAGGTCATTATAACAATCCTAATACAGACTCAGACTGGAGTTTTCCGACCCTGTCATGGAGGGACCCATCGCAGGAGACTCGGCAGCCCAACCAAAAGTCCATTGACTTTCGGTGGGACCAGACGATCCCAGTGATCCTAGACTTAGAAACTTCCTGCATCTAATGACACAAGACAGACAAAGTACATGCTTATGTATGTACCTGTAGCTAGATTTCTCTGGAATAGTTCAGTCTGCAGCAGCTATAGCTTGAGGGGTGCCACTTTTCATCAAGCATGGCTGAGCAGGAGACTCCCCTGCTCTCCTTCCATAGACATACTGGAAGGGTTCACAGGATGATAATCAACTTGCTTGGCCAAGCCTATGAATGCAGCTTACATGGCCATCAAGTCCTGGAGTGGGACTCAAACCTGGAGCTTCTGGATGAGAGGCAAGGATACTCCCCACTGCGCCACAAGAATCTCCCCAGTACAGACTGGAATAAAGGTAATACAAATGGTCAAAGTAGGGAATAATTTTTGGAATTCAATCAGGACTGTTTCCTGGATAAATATGTTTCTAGTCCAGCAAGAAAAATAATTTAATTAGTTTTGGAACATGAAGTAGGACAAAAAAATGATGTGAGAACAGGAGAATAACTGACCACCAAATAATTTTGTAAATAATGTAAGAATAGAATAGGATAATGAAAAATCAAGGATACTGGTGCTGGACTGGAAAAAGGAAAACAAATCAGTGAGAAGGAATCTGGGCAACATTGACTGTGTAGGAAAGTATATAAATCAACACTGGGAAATCTTCAGATGCAACACAGATAGAACCAAATTAAATATATGTTTACAAGGCAAAAATGGATGTACTAACGTAAAGAATCCTAAGAATAAATAGATTAGAACCAATTTAGAATGGAGATATATGATAAAGTTATGGCTAACAATATTAAATGAATTCATAGGGCATATAAAAAGTATAGCAGGGGAGTGAATGGCAGATAAATGGGCTAAAACTGAATATGAAAAACAAACAAATTATATATTAAAGGAAATAGTAATGGCTTTTATAAGCACATACAAAGTTTAAGAGTAGCCATTGAGCAGGTAAGACAACTCAGTGATTAATGGGGTGAGGTTAGGGAAGGAAGGGCATTAGGGAATGGCACAGCAGCTAAATGCTGAGGCTGAATGTGCTCAGAGACGTTAAATAAATACCTTGTGAATCCCAGAAGGAAAAAACAGTTCGGACCAGTACTTTTATTTCCAAGTTTTTAATATTGTTCCATTTTAAGTTGTACAAGATCAATTTGGACCAGTATTCTTATTTCCCAGTTTTTACTGTTTTTTTCCTTCTGGGATATCTTTCCGTATGATGGTGAAACCATAAGTGGAGAGGGAGTTGTGCATTAATCGACAGAGCTTATCATAGGAAAGGAATTGGTTTTGATGCCTCACTGAACAATGCTGATGTGCATGCTAGCCTGTTGTGAGAAGTCAGGGAGGAGATAACAGAGGTTCTGCTGACAATTTTTCAACACTCCTTAAATATTCAAATTGGCCTTTGGAACTGGAGAGTCACTGACATAGCATCTGTGTTCAAGAAAGGAAAGAAAGATGCATAAGGTAACTATAGATAAATTAGTCTAACATCAGTTGTCAGAAATACTTAGGGGGTTAAATTGGATGGCTCTGAAAACAGGTGCGAGGATCATGATTCACAAATAACCTGTATCCATTGATTGAAATGTAGGAAGCATGCCAACTCCATGCTGCGTGCTCATTACAATGATTTCTGTATGCAGCCACGCTAACCACACTGTTCATTTACTAAATACATCAGCAGGGGACCCAAAACTTCTACTTAAAATTAGCTTGCATGGCTTAAAGCTACACTGCACTTCTTAAAAGGCTGCACCTCACTGTGACATAGGCAGGTGCTGGGAGTTGTGCAGGAAACAGATTGCACAAAACTTATTGACACACCTACCTCTTTCTTAAAGGACAAGCTGGTGCACAACCAGAGATAACAGGAGCTAACTTGACTGGGAGAGGTATGCCTGCATGTCGTAATCCCCATGAAGCAGATGGCACCAGTCATTATTTGGACACCTACTGCCAAGGCTGTGCCCAGTGTTGGGGCTGAAACCATTGAGGATGACAATATCCTCATACCTAATCCTCATTCTCACATCCCCCACTCTGTTTGGTATCTTATTCTCCGTGCTCCTGATGTTCATCTTCCCTGACGATATGGAAGGAGTCTACTTGCACACTAAGTCAGCCGACAAGCTTTACAATCTATCTTGACTGAAAGTGAAGACAAAATCACATCACGTCCTGATCAGAGAACTTCTCTACACTGAAGATGCTGCGCTAGTTGCTCATACGAAAACTCAACTACAAAGACTCGTAGAGTGTCTCTCCCATGCCTATTACTTGTTCTTCCTGACTATAGCATCAAGAAAACCGTGGTCCTGGGACAAAGTGTTGCATCTCTGCCCCAGTCACACTAAACAACTCTCTGTTGGAAATGACAGCAAATGCAGAGAGAAACACAGCCTACGTTTTGAGTCTGTATGTCTCTTCATCAGAATTCTGATGAAGAGTCATACGGACTCAAAACATTGGCTATGTTCCTCTCCACAGATGCTGTCAGACCTGCTGAATTTTTCCAGCTATTTTTATTTTTGTTTCAGATTTCCAGCATCCACAGTATTTTGCTTTTATCCCCGTTGGAAATGGTTAGCGAATTCAGCTACCTTGGGTCTATGGCCTTAGAAAACCTGTCCCTTGATGCAAAACTTAACAGACACATAGGGAAAGCAGCCATCACCTTTGGCCAACTCATGAAATGTGCATAGATAAACATCAAACTGTCCCTTGGGATCAAGCTGATTGTTTACAAAGCCTGTGTTCTCAGCACCTTGTTGTATTGCTGTGAAACATGGGTGACTTACAGCTATCAAGAAAAGAAGCTCAAAAGTTTCCATCTTTGCTGTCTGTGGTGCATTATAGGTATATCCTGGCAAGACCAAACCACAAATGTGGCATCCCTCTCAAAGTCAGAGCTCCCAAGTTTGTTAACATTCATCAAACAGAGAAGGCTTTGTTGGCTCGGGCATGCCTGCATATCCAAGGATTTTCAGTATAGTGGGGTTGACGGAGCCAGACAATCAGTGGGGCACTCAAAACTCCACCTTAAGGATGCTTGCAAGAGTGACATGAAGGCCCTGGATATTGATTATCACACCCAGTGTCACTGGGTGTTGACAGAGGAAAATGGGCTGGCATGCACACCACGATCACCACTGGCTACAGCGGCTTGGCAACAGATGCCAATGCTGAAAACAACAACCCATGGGAATAGCTGGTAGCTTCATGTGCAGCACTTGTTGTGGAACCTGGATTTGCCTCTTCAGTCATCAGCAAAGGTGTGCCACATGAAGACAGCCCTTCTGAAATGTATTGTTTGCTGTGTGACATCATCTTTTGGAGATGGAAGGATGCTGCTGCCACCGAAATCAATTATCTTTAACACATTTGGTACTTTGGCCTGCAGTTATATTTTATTTTTATAACTCATGACATGAAAAGAAAAACTGACATGGCTTCCTGCCCATTACATGAGTCATCTATCAGCAAATCACAGAGAAGCTCATCACCTCGATTCTTCTGTCCTCTTGTCTGAAAAAGAGGTACTGAAAATACATTGTACAACAAATTGAATTTTCACCCTATTCTTACATTCAATACTGAAAGGGTTAAATGAAACTGCCAGATTCAAATTATCATTTAGACATTTCACAATAGCTCCTCCATGGGTAAAGTCACCATCCAGTGTAGCAATAAACCATGCAGATCAGAAGATGGTAGATTCAATTTCTGATCTATGCTGAGTTAACTGGTTCCAGCTGGGCAGCATTTATGGTATAACAGTTTAGTTGCAGCATCCTTAGTCTGGGGATTGGGAAATTGGCAAGCATTCCCACTACTGATAGCCATCCCAGCCACTTTCACTGAAAGGTGTCTGGTGTGATGCCCTCTGTTGTTGAAGCATTCTTCACTTTTAGAATTCTAACTTTCACTATCACTTCCCTGTTACTATTGCGTTACAAGAAGAACATTTAGTATAATGTTTAATATTTTCAGCTATACACATCTCGATAATCAACGTCACACCTTCAAAGCACCTTTTATCCAGAATCCAACTCCCGTTCTTCTTGGCCCTGAAATCCCACAGGAGTTCTCCTGAGGTCCAACAGTGACTCTGGTAAGGGGTCAGCAGAACCACCAGGGACAATGGCAGTGATCCAACATAACTGAGGTACTGTGGGACTCAACTATTTCCTTGAGAATTATCTCCAATCTTCTGTTGAAGTTACATCAGAAGACCATGAGAAAATGTCAGGATCCTTGTTTTCCTTTAACTTGTGAATTTTGTGTAAATCTGGTTTCATTTTTATTCCTCTTTTAATTGACCTGTGCATCCATATCCCTCATCAACATTTGCCAGTCTGTTTTTAGCTTAGGCTCCTCTTTTTAATGAAAACATGTTTCATTTTATTTCTTCATAATGACATTCAAGATGAAACTTTTAAACTTAATGATATATCTGTCACACTACGTTTCAGACTACAAAATGTCATAAATCAATGACAAGCTTACATGTGGCTGGTGAATATAATATAAATTCCCATTGGCACGATTAATTTTAAAATATTGCTCAATCAGAAGATGCTTGTGTCTTGTGTAATTAGAGTCAACAAACTCCAGCTTCATAGGTGAGTGGATTATAACATGTCATCACTAAGAATTGCTAAGTAAAATTTATCTGTCACAAAACTGACAAGGAATCTACCGAATCACTATGGTTTGATGTGGCTACAAGATAGAATTTGTTCAAGTCAGGGTAAAATGTTTAGTGGCTGATGTACTCGGCTCTTATTTCTCTCTGATTCTGGGCTGAAGCAGTGCAGCACATGCACTGAGACTTCTTGGCCAGATGTCGTGACAAGGCCTCCATGTACGTCTGCCACAGGTCTTTGACCTTGACAAGGCCTTGTCAAGCGGGAAGAAAGTTGAGTACAGCTTCAGGTCTGAAATGATGTGTTCTTTGCTATTGAACTTGGCGAACTGGCTGCTGCTAGAGGAAACCCCCATGGTCAGCTACACTGGGTGAGTATTTAAACATTTCCGACTTACTGTTGGGGTTCTATGATGACTTGATGCATTAGACAGGTTTCTATTTGAAACAGATAACTTTATAACAGAAAGCTTTTCAGAAGTTACATGCTTGAACCAGGCCCTCAACTAGAAAAGCCACCCTCTCCCCACCCCCACCCCCACCACCGCCCCAGATTAACCACACTTAGGACTCATTCATTAGAGTCTACAAGAACAATCATGTGACCCCTGATAGGCAGTAGGAAAAATTGAAACCTTCAATCCCTACATTTTCTCCCCGCTTAGCTTTTTTACATTTCCTATTTACAAAGGACATCTTAATCCACAACATATACATATATGCAAGTCAGGTGATTAAAGATTAAGGATGGGATTTTCAGCACCTGCCTGCCACCGGGATCTTCTGGTCCCACCACAAGTCAATAGGCTTCTCTCTGGGTCGCCGCCTCACCCAGGGTGGGTCCCACCTGCGACGGGGCTGGAAAATCCTAGCCTAAGTCTCTAAGGTGGTTTCCTTATTCGGTTAGAGCGGTGAAGCTCTACCACCTGAGGTTCTTCCAATGGATCAACATGATCAGGAACTGCGGCATCCGGTGCATCATTAGAAAATGGCAGTTCAGGGCTAGGCACTCGACAGAGACATTGAATATGTCTATTCTTGGTCAATCTGTCATCTCAGGGACTAATGGTTCGACATTAATCACAGGCGGAATAGTTGGTTGTCGAAATGTCTCTCTACTCCTTGGATGATCCACATGTTTTTGAACAATTCGGTCTTCCACTTCCACCTGGAAGGACAGTTTCTGAGACAATTGTACCAGGAACCTGACAAGGTCCACTTCCAAAATTCCGCACTAAAACTAGTAACTCCTACAGTAAATCTTTGAGCTTTGCTGTGAATATCGTGATTCAATTTTTGATTACTCTGATTCATCTCTACCTTCCCCTCTAAGTTTGGAAACACCCGGCTTAAACTTGTACCTAGGCAGCGTTTCATCAATAATTCATTCACTGAACCCATAACTGAATGAGGTGTCATACAATAATTGAGAAGAAAGCGGGAAAGTCGAGTTTCTCGAGTACCTTCGGATAATCTCTTCATTCTAGATTTGAAAGTTTGCACAGCTCTTTCAGCTAAACAATTTGCTGAGGGATGATATGGGCCTGTTTTAATATGTCTGATTCCATTTAAATTCATTAATCTCTGAAATTCTGTACTCGCAAAGATTGTACCGTTATCCAAAACAATGACTTCAGTAGGCCATGTATACTAAAATATTGATGTATCTTTTCAATGGTTGCACTCAATTCAGTGATCTGACTTCATACACATCCATCCACTTAGAATGTACATCTATGATCAATAAAAACATGGTACCTAAGCATGGCCCTACATAATCAATATGCGGTCTAACCCAGGGATGACCAGGCCACTCCCACAGTTGCAGTGGAGCTGAAACAGACAACTTCTGTTGTTGCTGACAATGGAGACAGTGATTAGCCATTCTTTCAATGTTACTGCCTATGCTTGGCCACCAGACATAGCTTCGCAAAAGCATCTTCATCTTCAAAATGCCTGGATGCACACTGTGAAGCTCTGTCAAGAGTGATTCTCCTCCTTGTGAAAGGACAATAACTCTTGATCCCCACAACAAGATTCCATCTTGACAACTTAACTCTGTTTTTTGGGCATAAAATGGTCTTATCTCTTCAGACACTGGTGAATTCAACCACCCTTGCAATACAAGGTTTTGGGCTTTTGACAAAATTGGATCTATGTTCATCCAGTTCCTTATTTGCTTAACAGACACAGGTGAAGAGCCCAAGAAATTCAGTACAAGCACAACTTCTTGTGGCACTGGAGCATGCGCAATGCTACCTGGCAACGGAAGATGACTGAGCTTCATATTTGCAAATGCAAGCCAGGACGGTGCATAAAGGTATACTCATATGCAGATAATATCAAAATCCAACATTTGATCTTTGCTGATGCTATTTGTGGAATGGCATTATCCTCACTGAGTAAACCCATTCGTAGTTTATGGTCTGACACAATGGTGAAATGTTGTCCATGCAGGTACTGGTGGAATTTCTTCACTCTAAATACCACTGATAAACCTTCCTTTTCTAGTTGGGAATAATATTTCTCAGTTGCAGAGAGGGTTCTGGAGACATAGCCGATGGGCCTTTCAGAACCATCTTCCATCCTGTGTGATAACACAGCTCCCACACTGTAAGGAGATGCATCACAGGTTAATATTAATTCTTTAGTTGAGTCATAATGTACCAGTAGATATGATGAATGTGATAGCTTCTTAACTTTCACAAAAGCTTCGTCTTGTTGTGAGTTCCATGACCATTTTTTTAACAACAAGTGTAATGGTGCTAACACTGTTGACAAGTTTGGCAAGAAGTGGCTATAATAATTGATCATATCCAAAAAAGACTTGAGTTCAGTGACACTGGAAGGAGAGGTTTGATTGCCCTGACTCTCTCTTCTACCAGACGCAAACCCATGGCATCCACCCTGTGACCCAGGGTAAGTAACTTCTGGTGCTTGGAATGTACATTTCTCTTTCTTTAATCATACACCGGCTTCCAAGAATCTTCTGAACACCTCTTCCAGGTTGGCAAAATGTTCGGCTTCCATTAACCCTGTGATCAGAACAACATCCAGGTATACTACTACTCGGGGAAGTCCTTGCAAAGACTCTCCATTGTCCTTTGGAAGATTGCACAGGCAGATGATACACCAAAGGGTAGGAGTGTATATTGGTACAGGCCCTTGTGCATATTAATGATTACATACCCTTTAGATGTGCTACCCAGCTCTAGATGTTGGTATGCATTGCTCATGTCTGGTTTGGTATAGGATTTGCCTCCATATAGCTTTGCATACAAATCTTCTCTCCTCGGGACAGGATATTTATCTAATTTAGCAGCCTTGTTCACAGTCAATTTATAGTCCCCACAAATGCTTATAGTTTGATCAGGTTTCACCACAGGGACTATGGGTGCTGCCCATTCCGAAAATTGGACTGGTTGGATAATGTCTAACTTCTCTAAGTGGCACAATTCTGCATCCACCTTCTCCTTTAAGGCACAGGTCTGGCCTTAAAGAAATGGGGTGTCGCCTGAGAATCTACATATATTTTTGCTCACCAGTCTTTTAACTTTGCTAGTTCATCATGAAATACACTGTTGTATTTCCTGAGCAGCTCAGTAACTCCTCCTGTTCTCAGGTGAAATATTTCAGACCAGTTGAGCTTAATTTTTTTATAACCAATCATGGCCCAGAAGACTAGGTCCTTCACCTGTCACTATGATCAATGGAAGCTGTGCTGTCTGTTGCCTATAGAATACAGGTACTGTGGTGATGCCCTTTACCTGTATTGACTCTCCAGTGCATGTCTTCAATTGAGCCATTGTTTGCTCCAGCTGCAGTGGTTGGGTACCTTCATTTAAATGTGTGCTCTCCCACCACTGTGGTTGAGGCTCCTGTACGTACCTCCATTACCAGTGGCTTCCCATTCACTTGAAGCATGATGGTTATAGGCTCAGTTTTTATTGCTTTAATATTGTACAGGAAATAGATATTGGTATCGGCAGCTTCTGGTTCTGTTATATTATTCACTTAAATCATCTTGGTCTGCTGTCTGATGAGCTGTCTCATTTCCACCCTGCATTGCTTTATTATGTGCCCTTTTTGTGGCAGTAATGGCATCCTGGATCCTTGAATCTGCAGGTGTCCGGTACATGGTTACCCCTACATCTGTAACAGATTAATTTTGAAGTCATTGCTGAAATGCTTCAACTTGGCCTTTTCATTTTTCGAGCAGCAGAGATTGCCTCTCACTTCGCCGCTGTGTCTCTGGTTTTTGCGCCACGCCCAGTGGTAGGTTCCCACCCCACCTGAATAATGGCATCATGTTGCACATTTTGTAAAGCCTGCAAGTCTCTCACACCATTCTCCATGGCTAGTTGTATTTCCATGGTGCGCTTCAAGTCGATGTTGACTTCTGCAAGGGAGTGGTGCTGAGTGGTGTTGTGAGCTCCACAAACTAATTGGTCTAGCAACACGTCATTGAGTGTGCCTCTGAAGTCGCAGTATTCGTTCAACTGCTCCAACTTCACTGCATAGGTTGCAATGGACTGTCCTGGGGCCCTTAAGCTGGAGTTAAACTTAAACCTCTGCATTATAATGGATGGCTTCGGCTGAGAATGTGTCTTCACGAAGTCTACTAATTCGCAAAAAGATTTAGAATTGGGCACGTTTGGGGCCACCAGGCTGTGGATGAGGTTAAATGTCTTGCTACCACAGGCACTCAAAAGGATTGCTTTCTACCTACTGGCTCCAGTCTTCCATAGACACATCATAAGGGTTGATTCTGCTGAAGAGTGGCATCACTGCTGAGTATATTTTTCTTTTTATCTTAAGAACTGATGTACTCACATCAGGCGAGATGCAGTGTTGGAGCTATTTTACCTTCATCGCCAAATACAATGACTTGACGTACTGGACAGGTTTCAACTAGAAACAGATAACTTTATTACAGACAGGTTTTCAGAAGTTACATGCTTGAACTAGGTCCTTGATTAGAAAAGCCACCCCCTGCCCCCCGGATTAACTGTGCTGAGGGCTCATTCGTCAGAGTCTACAAGAACAATCACGTGACCCCAATAGGCAGTAGGAAAAGACTATGCCTTCAATCACTACAGGTTCTCATTAGTTTACTATCAGCCCCAGTCATCCACCGAATATGAAAGGGTTATTCAATCACACCTCCACTGTTAGCTTTGTGGGTGCCCCTGAGTCTGGGTGTTCCACAACTGTAGCTATAGAAAAAACAGTGGGTAGTAAGTAAGACTCCCTCCCACCTCAGTATCACAGCAAAATGGGTGCTCTTCTATTACAAGCTAAACTGGCAATCTCTCGGGGAAAGGTCAAGAAAATCAGTTCCAAAATCTGCTGCATTTTTTTGCTCTTCAGCATCATACTATGTTGCATTTGTCAATAAAAGTAAAGAAAGAAAGCATGATGATCAGCAGCTTCTTTTTAGATCATCACTGCATCTTCATACTACACAAGATGGTGAAAGATACACTAGTAAGGTCAACATACTCAATAGTATCATATTCTCATTATTGACTATGACTTACCTGTCTGAATGACAGACAGGTGGCAAAAGACTATTGAAATGGTAAACTGCCAGTATGCTGTTTATTTTTATAAAAAGCTTCCTTAATATATATAGAAAAAACTTCCAGAAACAATAGGATGATTTAGTAAATCAACCAATGGAATAGATGACCGTCACTAGTTTCTTTATAACTTTTAGCTTTTAGTGACCATAGCAACACAAGCTATTAAGCCTGTAATAGAAGGCAATTATAGGTTGCTCAGTAATCTAATGCACTAGAAGCAGGAGTAAATTGCACGGTGATCAATTGGAGGTGCTTATGTGCACCTGTTAGTTGCTGCAGCATTCCTGAGTTCAAGCGCATTTGCCTCCATATTAACCTCATTGGTTTGCCAATGAGATGTGCCATAGAGAGTTAGGAGTATGTGTCGAACAACAATAGTTTGTGTGGTAAAAAGAAATAAAACAAAGGTCAGTCCAGGAGCAGAAAGTAGCAGCAACTGGAAACAAAAACATTTCCCATTTATTTATTTTTTATTCTTTCATGGACTGTGGACATCACTGGCAAGGCCAGCATTTGTTGCCCATCCCTAATTCTACCTGGCTAACTTGAAATATATGATTACAGTTTTTATTTTTTGATGTTTTAGAAACAGTTTGCTGTTGATGCTCAGATATGCATGTTTAGAATTGATTTTCATCATGATCACATTCATAGCACATATTATTTGACGTCTATGTTTGTATAGATTTAAATTTTATATAAGCTCCACGTTTAAAATTCTCACTTTTAAAGTCAACAGCTCAAGTTAATTGAAATGAAAAAAAAGCCCAGAAAATGCTGGAAACACTCAGCAGGTCAGTCAGCATCTGTGGAGTGAGGAACATGCAAGTTATTGGTTCAGGTGACCCTTCTGTGAGAACTGCATAAAGTTAAAAGTGAACAGCATCTAAAAAGGAGCAGAACTAAAAAGGGGAGGATACACACAGGCACACGCATGCATTTGTACACACACATGCAACCAAGTGAACACATAGGTCTGTGAGAAAAAAATAGAATGATATATAAAGTGTTTAAATGAAAATCCGGAGCTGGTTAAATGGCTGAAGTTATGGGAAGTATAATGAGAGGAATTTAAAAATAAACGAAAGACACAGAAAGAAGGTGACTAGCTGAGGGGGTTACAGGTAAAGCGGGTAGAAATGGAAGCATGAAAAGCTAGAAAAGCAGTTTTGCTCCTTGTTGTTGTGACAGATCTACACGAAAGGAGGGCGTAAGCTAAGAATAAGTAGGATGTATGCTGCTTCACATATATGCCAGTCTGAGAGCATTGTGTACCCATTAACGTGCTGCTTACACTGTTCTCACTATATCCCACAATTAAAGCATAAGTCTCCCAGTAGCCTCATGGTCTGGGTTAACTCAACAATGTCCAGAATGCCCCCTCAAGTCCTCTGCCCTTTATGGCAATTATGTGCAAGTTTCTGCAGTCGCAAGTCTAAGGATAATGCTAACATTTTGAAGGGTGTCTCCCAAGTGGATTCAGGTAGCTGATGCAATAGATCTGTGGGTTTCACCTTGTGTTGTGATCCCAAATGATTTTACTAATGGACAAGTCAGATCCCAGGGTAGAACCCAGCTTGTTAGATCCTAACTTTTATTTTTTGTTTAGATACATGGAGCATGGCTACTGAACAGAGTCACAGGAGTCAGCTAATGAGCTTGAAACAAAAGAATAAAACATTAATGAAACAAGAAAAGAAGAACTATATTACAATACTCTTTCACCCACACCTATACCTTTACAGATATATACAGATTTGTAAGGATAACACAAGTTACAAACGCTATCTTATACTTTAATGTCCACAGTAAGTACACAGTCCATGTAAACCAGTAGGCTGTGGTCAGGCACACCACAACCCGAAACCAAGTGACAGATTCCACCACAAACAGGTGCAATGGATTTCTCATCAACTCCCCCCAGATGCTTGTCACATCGTGAGCCAACCAGTCTCACTGCACTCCGTCTTTCACACGAGGATTTCCAGTCTCCACTCTCAAAGACCTCGCTTTGGAATCTTCTCCTAAATGACGTCTTCTCTTGGACGCCTTCCACAAGGGTCCACCTCCAGGGTTTCGAAGTCTCTCTCTCAGATACTCAGCCACGCCAACAGAACACCGCTGCTTCACATGCCTGTAGTAAGGAGTCACCAACCTTCGGCTGTCTCCTTGGATCTTCTGGCTTCTCGCAAACCCAATTCCTCTTGATTCTGCTCCCTGCAGCTTTCTCTCTTTAATTTGGAGCCTTTTCCCCTGCTCCCTGCTTTAACTTCACTGAACAGGATCTGTCCCAGATTCCCTGTCCCCATTCCTTCACTTGGCTGTCATCTTGGGACCTTTTCCTGTCCCCATGCCATGGTTTTGGGACTTTCTGCTTTCCTTTTGGGACCTGCTCCCTGCTATTCCCTCCCTGCTTGGTCTGGCAGTTTCTGTGGAATGGTCCTACCAACTGAACTTAAACTGCTTTTCTGTTTCTCTCTGTCTCCATGGGCCCTTGTTGCTAGGCAACATCACAGTGTTTCCTACTTTGTTTTAACTTCCATAAACCACTTCAAGGGTCTTAAAACCTCATTAAAATGTAGGTATACAAACAAACCCACAAATTTGCAGTCAACATTCACCCAGAGAAAAACTATAAATGAAACTAGACCCAAGTTTCACATTTCTCAACATACAAATTAAAAATAATAAATTAAACTTAAAGCTGTATCTTGTTCTTAACACTCACAAATACAAATATAAGTTATTTAAAACTATCTCTACTTCCTAACACTTGGCAAAATGAAGGGATGAATTCTACATTCAAAGGTTTGATGCTATGGAAGACGGCAACATTTATTGTAAAATGTCGAGTAAGTTCCCCCTTATCCACAGTGCAGTTTGAAGGGTGACATGTGCAACTAATAGGGCGGAATCATCCCAGATTTGCACTAAGTGTGGCAGCGGGCACCGGCCACAATGGCAGGTTATCATGCCGTATCATCCCAAACCCGCTGTATTAATTATGCATTCCTGGGAAACACAATGTTTCCATGGCGGGTGGGCTCTCATTTGCCCACCACGCCATCACCTCACTGCTTCATCACGCCGAGCACCATATTTAAAGTCCAGCCGCGTGCACACATCTCAGTGCTTCCAGCCCATGACTGCTGCAGGGAAAATGAACACGAAAGGCAAAGACTGCAGCCCCCAGGTTAATGACGCGTCACTGGAATGCCTTTTGGACACCATGGAAGCCCACTGTGATGTCCTCTACCCCTCCTCTGGCCGCAGGACGGGCAGCGGAATCACCAATCCAGCATGGCAGGCGGTGACAGTAGTGGTCAGTGCCAAAGCTGCACAGAAGAGGTTGGCCATCCAATGCAGATAGAGGATGAATGATCTCATCTGTGCAGCCAGGATATGGCAACTATCTCATCGCTCTAAACTCACACACTCACAAGGCCATTCTCACAGTCACTGCTAGCTCAAGGGAAATCACCACTTATGTGCTGTTGTGAAACACATTGGTGCATTTTCCTGCTGACGTGGACGGACGATCCAGCTGCCAGAGGTGAGGGGATGGGGTGGGGGGAAGGGGGGCCGGTGGGGGGCGTGGCGGTTGGTTGGGAGAGAGGATATGTCCGGTGGGCTGGACTTATAATGATATGCTGATGTATTACAATGAAGCTCCCGATGTCCAATGGTGGGAAACGCAACCCTCCATTGGCAGGTGGAGCAGATGATCGCAAACTGGTTTTACGATGTTGTGAAACCAATTTTTGGCCTTCTCGCCATATTGTCCCCTCACACCACAGAACACGTCCGATGCCGGTGGGCACGGAAAATCCTGGTAATTATTTTTAGAGGGTGAACAATGTTAGTGCCAATGGTGCAAGAAGGAAGAAAAGGAAAAGCGTGTCATCTATTATCCTGCTTGTCTTCAAACTACACAACAGAGGTCTTAAACCAGCCACAAGCTGCAAGAAAGCAACTGTAAGAAACTGTAATATTTTTAACTAACTTAATCGTGCTTTTAAGTAAACTTTGGTGGGGCCAGCTCAAGCTCCAGTGGCCAGAGGATGACTACCAAGGTAATCAAGATCAGCAAGACACCAGAGTCAGAAGGCTACCTTCAATGCCAGTGCCAGCGAGGTATGGGGGGGGGGCACCAAGACGAAGCACTCACAAACATAAGTTTAAGGCAACATGAGCACAAGACTGACTGGTCACGAGTGATCTTCTGTTCTGTGATGTTTTGTTTGTTTACTACTCTGGGAATGAAGACCAGAGAAGGTTATGTTAATTTGTTTGGATTGTCAAAATGAGATAAATTTTGTTTTTGTCATAATGGCCTGAGTGTGCTTCACATTTTTATTTTTTTGGTGCAAGGTACGCCAGTTTGTAATGCTGGATGTGAGTGGCTCTAAACTTTATTGCACAGGCACTGAGTGGACGTTGGGTTCAAATGAAAGGGTCACCTCAGACATCCGGGATGGAGGCGGCAACCCTGACATGAGGTGAAAGCAGATCTTTGGCAGCCGAGCTGAAGGAGCGTTGGATCAAGGCATCCCTGGTGTCCCTGCCTCCCTAGAGGTTACCAAGTTCAGCCTCCACGACCTCAGCATTATCCTCACCGTGCTCCTCTTCTGACTCACTACTGGATTCATCCTCTGTGGCCCGTGCAGCTGTGTCAACATCCTCTTCCTCCACTGGGTCCCTTGCCAGTGCCAGAATGTGGAGAGCGCAGCATGCAACCACTATCAGTGACACCTGTGCTGGGGGGTATTGCAGTGCTCCCCCTGAATAGTCCAGGCATCGGAAGCGCATCTTCAGTAGACCTATCGTCCTCTCTATCACCACTTTTGCGGAGGCATGACTCCTGTTGTAACGCTGCTCTGCCTCTGTTCTTGGGTGGCTGAGAGGCGTCATAAGTCAACTTCTCAACAGATAGCCCTTGTCACCCAGCAGCCATCCATCCAGCCTGGCTGAAGCATTGAATAGCTTTGGCACCTGGGAGTGTCTGAGGATTTAAGCGTCATGGGAGCTGCCAGGGTACCTTGCACAGACTTTCAGGATCTGCGTCCTGTGGTCACCACACTATCTGCACGTTCATGGAGTGGAAGCCCTTCCTGTTGATGAAGGCACCTGGCTGACCCACTGGCGCCTTGATGGCCACATGTGTGCAGTCAATTGCACCCTAGATGTGGAGGAAGCCAGCAATCGCTGTAAACCCTCTGGTTCGCTCAGCCTGGCTGGCCTCATCCATAAGAAAATGAATGAATGTCATTACCCGCCTGAACAGAGCTTCTGTCACCAGCTTGACGCAACTGTGGACACCTGATCGGGACACTCAACAAAGATCCCCCACTGACCCCTGGAAAGTGCTGGAGGCATAGAAGTTGAGGGCCACTATGACCTTCAGAGCCACTGGCATGGGGTTTCCACCCACACAGTTGGAGCTGATCTCAGGCCCAATCACCTGACAAACGGAGGTCACTGTCTCCCTGGAGAGGCGGAGCCTCCTTCGGCATTGCACCTCAGACATATTGAGGTAGCTGCATCACTGCCTGTAAAACCTGGCAGCAGGATAGTGGCGTCTTCTGCAGTCCCTTCCGCTTTGGATTACCTGCTGGCCCTGCACTCCTTGTGCCTGTGCCTCTCCTCCCACAGGTCGCTCCTCTGGAAGCTGCATAGGGACACCTGGCCTCCTCTCCCTTCTGACTCCAGCGGAGAGCACAATCCCCATTACCAGGGTAACAGAGGGCTGTCTGATACCTGGTCAAAGTCCTCCAGGGGCCTTGGAGACAGTAATGAGTCCTGGAATGAAGCCTCAAAATGCTAAGAATGCAGCTCAGAACTAAAATGAAGCTGTCATGTTCAAATAAGCAACCAGCAGCAAACTATCTCCTCAGCTCTTCACTACTTACACTGGCAATGCTGCAGACCTTTTTTATCCCACCCTTGGATGAGGCTTTGCAAAATGTGGGCTGCCCGCCTGCCCGTTTTGGCCATGTGATGAGCACGAAATTTTATGTGCAATGTTAGATCTGGTTCAATTGGGTTTTTAATAGCCTTAAATGGCCCCTTAATTGATGGCGGGCACGGTCCGACACATGCGTGAAATCCCCTTCGGAAGTTCCCAGGTAAGGTTTTCATGGCAATTGCCCAGAAGCACAAACTTCCCCTGGGCAATTGCCCTGTGCTAGGAACCATCTGAAGATGTGATTTATATTGCAACTGGTTCCAACTGGGTTACATCAACCCAGACAAAGTTAGAAGAATTAAAACCACTTCTAACTTCTGGGTAACTATTGTGCAGACCAAGGGGACTCCCTCCACACCCACAACTCGCCGCGCCACAGGACTCCCACACAACTCCCAAACCCCACACGGGCTCCCCCCGCCAACAAGACTCCCTTCAACCCCAGGGACTACAACCCCCGACAGGAACTATCCAACCCACGGGATTTTATTTTCATTCCTATCATGCCGACCTCCAATTGCCCTTGAGATGGTGGTGATGAGCTGTCTTCTTGATCTGCTGCAGTCCATGTGGTGTAAGTGCACCCACAGTGCTTTTAGGAAGGGAATTCCAGGATTTTGACCCAGCAACAGTGAAGTCAGGATGATGAGTGGCTTGGGGGAACTTCCAGGTGGTGTTGTTCCCATGTGTCTGCTGCCCTTGTCCTTCTAGATGATAGCAGTCATGGGCTCGGAAGGTGCTGTTTACCCCAACAGGGAACTCTTCCAACCCATCACTGCCAAGCCCAACTCAACCCAACACCAGCACCCAATGCCCGACACAACACGGCCTTCAACCCCGCCCCCCACACCTGATCCCTGACCATCCCCCAAACCCGACCCAACCTCCGATCACCCTCCCCGCTACAACCCCGCTGAACTCCGAACCCCCAACCTCTGGCCCAATCCAACCTCCAACTCCCCAACTTCTTATCCCCGGACCTCTGATGCTTCCAACATCTGACCACCATCCCCACTGACCTCCAAGGCTCCCCGAACTCCAACCCCACCCACCTGCGGACCTCCTACCCTCGACCTCCAACATGCCCTCATCTCCAATTAGCCTCCTGACCTCTGAACCCCTCCACTCCCGAAATCCTATCCACTTACCTTAGACACTTACCTTCTCCATCACCTGTCAAGGACCTTTAAACTTCAATGGACCTTTAAACTTAGCTGGTTTATGGCAGCTAGTGCTTCAACTTCAACTCATCTTCAACACTAGGCCCTGGGAATGCACTGCACTGCTCAGATCGTGCCTCGCCTGAGTTGGAAGGTTGGGCGAGACAGACTGGGATAAAAATTAAGCGAATAAAGTGGGAACAGGATGGCAATCCGACGCTGATTGCCACTCTGAGGACGTTCAGGCCCTTTTAAAAGTTAATACCCTCTCAGCTGAAATACTGTACATTTCTTAATTCCTATATTCGTAAGTGAAGTACTTTTAAATTGTAATAAATTTAAGAATATAAAAGAAATATGCTAACTTTCTACTTCGCTGCCACTCGCTCCTCTCTCCTGCTATCCAACTCTCTTCAATTGGCCTACTCCCTTCCGCAGATAGACATTCTCTATCTCGCCAACCCTCTCTCTCTGACTCACCAACTCACCGCTTCCCTGCCTGACTCTCCCACTCACTACTTCCCTGCCAATCCTCCCGGTCACCACCTCCCTGCTTGACCCTCCCACTCACCACCTCCCTGTCTGACCCTCCCACTTGCCACTTCGCTGCTTGACTCTCCTGCTCACCACTTCCCTGCTTGACCCTCCAACTTGCCACCTCTCTGCTGATTCTCCCACTTGCCACTTCCCTGCTTGACCCTCCCACTCGCCACCTCCCTGCCGACCCTCCCACCCTCCCACTGATGAATGTTCATGACTGCCAATCAACCTCTCTGTCACAGAAAGTGAAGAGTTAAGCGTGGAGTCTCGTTTCTTCAGATAATGAATTATTACTGGAGATTCAATGGCCGATAAATGCTGGTCTAGCCAGTGGTGCCCACATCTCATGAACAAATAAATAATAAAATATTATCAGTATGTCCTATTTTCACCATCTGCAAATTCTGTGAGGGTCCTCCCAATTTCCCCTGTAACTTCAATGAAAGACTATCAAAATCCTCAGGTAAAAATGGGGAGCTACCATTTCCAGTTATTTTCCGGTTGCTATTGATCTACTATCAAAGTTATGGTGGAAAATTGGTGCACTCTGCCTTCTTAATGGAATTTTAGGGCTATTTCTTTAACATGTTATGCTGGATCACATTTTTATTTACCTCCCTAATGAAATTTTATGAAGATGATAAGGATTAGAACTTCTGCACGGCCAGTGGGGAACCATGCTTTAAGGTAGTTGGGGTCGAAGAATTGGGGTTACAAAGTTTGACCTATTTCTTCTGTGCAATCCATTCAGAATCCTCACTGGGAGCACAGCATTGTGGAACTTATTTTACTGTACCACCTCATAAAAATCTCTTACAGGGATTTTGTTACTGCGATTCAGATTATGTTTTTTTTTATTCATCCATGGGATCTGGGCTTCGCTGGCTGGGCCAGCATTTATTGTCCATCCCTAGTTACCCTTGAAAAGGTGGTGGTGAGCTGCCTTCTTGAACCGCTGCAGTCCATGAGGTGTAGTGCTGTTAGGGAGGAAGTTCCAGAATTTTGACCCAGTGACAGTGAAGGAGCGGCAATATATTTCCAAGTCAGGATGGTTAGTGACTTGGAGGGGAACTTCCAGGTGTTCCCAACTATCTGATGTCCTTCTAATATGTAATGATGAATGGGGCAACACATCAATTAGCAAACGCAGATGAACATCAAGCGTCATACGGTAATATGCTTTTGTGACTAACTGTATCTAACTTTGTCTTTGGAAAATAGAATGATTTGTGATCTTGATGACTCAGCTCTGCAGATAGTTTGTTAATACTATCGGACTTAAAGACTACAAATTCTCCATCTGCGTTTCTTTTTATGTTCGGTCATGGGGTGTGAGCATCGTTGGCAAGGACAAAATTTATTGCTCATTCCTAATTATCCTTGAGAAGGTGGTGGTGAGCAGCCTTCTTGAACCACTGCAATCCACGTGGTGTAGATACAGTTGCAAGTCAGGATGGGTGTGTTGCTTGGAGGGAAACTTGCAGATGGTGATGTTTCCATGCATCTGCAGCTCTTGGACTTTGAGGCAATAAAAGTCACAGGTTTGGAAGGTGCTGTTGAAGGAGTCTTGGTGAGTTCCTGCAGTGCTTCTTGTTTATGGGACACACTGCTGTCACTGTGCATCAGTGGTGGAGGAAGTGAATGTTTAAGGTGGAGGATGCGGTACCAATCAAGTAGACTGCTTGTACTTTATGGTGACAAGCTTCTTGCGTGTTGTTGGAGCTGCACTCATCCAGGCAAGTAGAGAGTATTCCATCACACTCCTGACTTGTGCCTTGTAGATGGTGGACAGGCTTTGGGGAGTCAGGAGGTGATTTATTTGCCACAGAATTCCCAGCTTCTGACCCACTCTTGTAGCCACAATATATAGCTGGTCCAGTTAAGTGTCTGGTGAATGGTAATCTCCAGGATGATGATTGCGGGGGATTCATCGATGGTAATGCCTTTGAACGTCAAGGGGCGATAGTCAGATTCTCTCTTGTTGGAGATGGCCATTGCCTGGCACTTGTGTGGCATGAATGTTACTTGCCACTTATCAGCCCAGGCCTGAATTTTGTCCAGGTTTTGCTACATATGGACACGGATTGCTTCAGAATCAGAGGAGTTGCGAATGGTGCTGAACATTGTGCAAACATTAGCGAACATCCCCACTTCTGACCTTATGATGGAAGGAAGGTCATTGATGAAGCAGCTGAAGATGGTTGGGCCGAGGACACTACCCTGAGGAACTCCTGCAACGATGTCCTGGGACTGAGACGATTGATCTCCAACAACCACAACCACCTTCCTTTGTGCTAGTGTAAGATCGGAATCCCCTCCAACCAAACTTTATGAAATATAAAAACTCCAGAAACCCACGAACACAAGTACTGCAAATAAACAGGCCAAGCCTCAACACGAAAAACACATGAGACAGGCTATACTATCAAGGTTACTTTTCAAAACATTCCAATATCGAAGCAAAACCGATTCTACATTGGGACATTATCACAATGACATAAGATAGCTGCCATCGGATAGCTCAATTAAGAAGCTGGGAGGGCCATTGTAACAAATGGCCCCAGACAACAGCTATCATACAAACAACATCAACAATGGCCAAGAAGGAGAGGAACTTGTTACATGCATAACAAATACAAAAATACCTGGAAAAATTCAGCAGGTCTGACAGCATCTGCAGAGAGGAACACAGTTAATGTTTCGAGTCCAAATGACTCTTCATCAGAAGAATGGTTGACCTGACTCGTGGCCCTACAACATTCATCGCGAGGATCAACCATGTGGGGAGTTGTAAGTTATCAGCCAAATCTGAGGGGCATAGCAGCTGAGGTCTAAAAGGTAGTTTAAGGGTAACAACTAAATCCTGAGGGGGTTGGGTTGAACTGAGGAAGGTTTCGAGCAGAAGCGTGGGATTTTGACTGATTTTTCTGTAGAGGATTTTTAATAAGTCATGATTTTTTAAAATGTGTTTACAGGAAGCCAAGGATAATGCATGGAGGGATTTAAATCGAGCTACCCAATTAAGTTAAAAGCAAAATACTGCGGATGCTGGAAATCTGAAACAAAAACAATAATTGCTGGAAAAACTCAGCAGGTCTGACAGCATCTGTGGAAAGGAAAACAGAGTTAACGTTTTGAGTCCGTATGACTCTTCATCAGAACTAAAGAGGAATAAGAAATGTGGTGAAATATAAGCTGTTTAAGGGGGGTGGGACAGGTGGAGCTGGATAGAGGGCCAGAGGCAAAGGAGAGATTGCCAAGGATGTCATAAACAAAAGGACAAAGGGGTGTAAATGGTGGTGATATTAGCTAAAGGGTTTGCTAATGGTGACATTAAGGGTAGAAATCAGGACGAGCAAGTGACAGATGGCCCTAGTGGTGATGGGGTAGGGGGAAGGGATCGAAATAGGCTAAAAGGTGGAGATAAAACAATGGATGGAAATAAATTTTAAAAATAATAATAGAAATAGGTGGGAAAAGAAAAAATATATATAAAAAATATATAATAATTATTAGAAAAAAGGGGATCAAAAAGGGGGTGAGGATGGAGGAGAGAGATTTCATGATCTGAAGTTGTTGAACTCAATGTTGAGTCTGGAAGGCTGTAAAGTGCCTAATCGGAAGATGAGGTGCTGTTCCTCCAGTTTGCGTTGAGCTTCACTGAAACATTGTAGCAGGCCAACGATGGACATGTGGGCATGAGAGCAGGGTGGTGTGTTAGAATGGCAAGCGACAGGAAGGTCTGGGTCATGCTTGTTGACAGACCGAAGATGTTCCAATTAAGGTGTTACCCAATTAAGTGTTGTGTAGTGTTATTTATACTAGTTTAGAGCTCTTGTATCAGGGCATTAGGAATGTTTTAATAAACGGGTTTGTGGTTGTGTAACTTTGTCCTTAATAAAATCCTAAAGTCAAGAACCATCAGTCAGGGGAAACAGGAGCATGAACCACTTAACTAGATATGACTCTAACCAGCGGAGAGCTTTCCCCCTGATTCCAATTGGCTCAAGGTTTGCTCGTGCTCCTTGATGCCACACTCGGTCAAATGCTGCCTTGATGTCAAGGACTGTCACTTTCACCCTCCCTCTTGAATTCAGATCTTCTGTCCATGTTTGGACCAAGGTTGTAATGGGGTCATGAGCCAATTGGCCCTAATGGAACCCAAACTGAGCATCGATGAGTAGGTTATTTCTTTGTGGGTGCCACTTGATGGCACTGTCAATGACCCCTTCCATGACTTTACTGGTGGTGCAGCGTAGATTGGTGGGTGCTAATTGGCCAGGTTGGATTTGTTATGCTAGTTGTGGACAGGACATACCTGGGGAATTTCCTACATTGTCTGGAAGATGCCAGTGTTGTAGCTATACTGAAACAGCTTGGCAAGGGGCGCGGCAAGTTCTGGAGCACAAGTCTTTGGTCTGACTGCCAGGATGTTGTCAGGGCCTTTGCTGTATCCAGTGACTTCAGCCATTTCTTAATATCATGTGGAGTGATTCAAATTAGCTGTCAGGATGAGGCTGAGGTGGATCATTTACTTGACACTTTTTGCTAAAGATGGTTGCAAATTCTTCAGCTTTGTCTTTTGCACTGATGTGCTGGGCAGTCCCATCATTGAGGATGTGGATATTTATATAGCCTTTTCCACAGGTTAGTTGTTTAATTGTTCACTACCATTCACGACAGAATGTGGCAGGACTGTAGAGCTTTGATCTTATACGTTGTTTGTGCGATCACTTATCTCTGTCTATTGCATGCTGCATATGCTGTTTAGCATGTATGTGGTCCTGTGTTGTGGCCTTACCAGTTTGGCACCTCATTTTTAGGTATGTATAATGCAGCTCCTGCCATTCTCTCCTGCAGTCTTCATTGAACCAGGGTTGATCTAATACTCACGGAATCATACCTTGCCATCACCATCACCATCCTTGGGTATGTCCTGTCCCACCAGCAGGACAGGCCCAGCAGAGGTGGCAGTACAGTGGTATACAGTTGGAATGGAGTTGCCCTGGGAGTCCTCAACATCGACCCCATGAGGTCTCATGGCATCAGGTCAAACATGGGCAAGGAAATCTCCTGCTGATTACCATATACCGCCCCCCTCAGCTGATGAATCAGTGCTCCTCCATGTTGAACACCACTTGGAGAAAGTACTGAGGGTGGCCAGGGCACAGAATGCACTTTGGGTGGGGGACTTCAATGTCCATCACCAAGAGTGGCTCAGTAGTACCACTACAGACCAAGCTGGCCGAGTCCTAAAGGACATAGCTGCTAGACTGGGTCTTCAGCGGTTGGTGACGGAACCAACAAGAGGGAAAAACATACTTGACCTCATCCTCACCAACCGCCCGCTACAGATGCATCTGTGCATGACAGTATCAGCCCTCGTGGAGATGAAGTCATGTCTTAACATTGAGGATACTCTCCATCGTGTTGTGTGGCACTATCACCGTGTTAAATGGGATAGATTGCGAGCAGATCTAGCAACTCAAGACTGGGCATCCATGGGACACTGTGGATCATCATCAGCAGCAGAATTATACTTAACCATAACCTGTAACCTCATGGCCTGGCATAACCCCACCCTACCATTACTACCAAGCCAAGGGGATCAACCCTGGCTCAATGAAGAGTGCAGAAGAGCATGCCAGGAGCAACACCAGGCATACCTAAAAATGAGATGTCAACCTGGTGAAGCCACAACACAGGACTACTTATGTGCCAAGCAGCATACGCAGCAAGTGATAGACAGAGCTAAGCAATTCCACAACCAACTGATCAGATTTAAGCTCTGCAGTCCTGCCACATCCAGTCCTGAATGGTGGTGGACAATTAAAAAACTCTGTAGGAGGAGGGTCCACATATATCCCCATCGTCAATGAGGGGGGAGCCCAGCACATCAGTGCAAAGGATAAGGCTGAAGCATTTGCAAGAATCTTTAGCAATAAGTGCTGAATAGATAATCCATCTTGACCTCCTCCGGAGGTCCCCAGCATCACAGATGTCAGTCTTCAGCCAATTCAATTCACTGCACATGATATCAAGAAATGGCTGAAGGCACTGGATACTGCAAAGGCTATGGGTCCTGACAATATTCCAGCAATAGTCCTGAAGACTTGTGCTACACAACTTGCCGCACTCATAACCAAGTTGTTCCAATGCAGCTACAAAACTGGCATCTACCCGACAATGTGGAAAATTGCCCAGGTATCTCCTGTACACAAAAAGCAGGACATATCCAACCCAGCCAATTACTGCCCCATCAGTCTACTCTTGATCATCAGTAAAGCAATGGAAGGGATCATCAACAGTGCTATCAAGCAGCACTTGCTTAGCAATAACCTGCTCACTGACGCCCAGTTTGGGTTCTACCAGGACCACTCAGCTCCTGACCTCATTGCAGCCTTGGTTCAAAAATGGGCAAACGAGCTGAACTCCAGAGGTGAGGTGACTGTGACTGGCCTTGACATCAAGGCAACATTTGACTGAATGTGGCATCAAGGAGCCCTAGCAAAACTGGAGTCAATGGGAATCAGGAGGAAAACTCTTTGCTGGTTGGAGTCATACCTAGCACAAAGGAAGATGGTTGTGATCCTTAGAGGTTAATCATCTCAGTTCCAGGACATCACTGCAGGAATTCCTCAGGGTAGTGTCCTCGGCCCAACCATCTTCAGCTGCTTCATCAATGATCTTCCTTCCATCATAAGGACAGAAGTGGAAATGTTCGCTGATGATAGCACAATGTTCAGCACCAGTCACAACTCCTCAGATACTGAAGGAGTCCATGCCCAAATGCAGCAAGTCCTAGACAATATCCAGGCTTGGGCCACAAGATGCAAGTAACATTCACACCACACAAGTGCCAGGCAATGACCATCTCCAACAAGAGAGAATCTGAACATCAGTCTTTGACATTCAATTCCATTACCATCACTGAATCCCCCACAATCAACATCCTTGGGGTTACCATTGACCAGAAACTGAGCTGGACTAGCCATAAAAATACTGTGGCTACAAGAACAGGTCAGAGGCTAGGAATCTAATAAGCAGCGAGTAACTCACCTCCTTACTCCCCAGAGTCTGTCCACCATCTACAAGGCGCAAGTCAGGAGTGTGATGGAATACTCTCCACTCACCTGGATGAGTGCAGCTCCCACAACATTCAAGACGCTCAACATCATCCAGGACAAAGCAGGCCACTTGATTGGCACCCCATCCACAAACATTCACTCCCTCCACCACTAATGTACTGCAGCAGCAGTGTGCACCATCTACAAGATGCACTGCAGAAACTCACTAAGGCTCCTTAGAGAGCACCTTCCAAACCCACGACCACTACCACCTAGAAGCACAAGGGCAGCAGACACATGGGAACACCACTACTTGGAAGCTCCCCTCCAAGCCACTCACCATCCTGACTTGGAAATATATCACTTTTTTCACTGTCGCTGAGTCAAAATCCTGGAACTCCCTCCCTAACAGCACTGTCGGTGTACCTACATCACATGGACTGCAATGGTTCAAGAAGGCAACTCACCACCACCTTCTCAAGGCCAATTAGGGATGGGCAATAAATGCTGGCCCAGCCAGTGACACCCACACCCTGTGAAATAATAAAAAAAATTGCTGGCTTGATCAGAATGGGAGGGTGAGGGGTACGCCAGTCCATGAAGATACAGACAGTGGCTAAATACAATTCTGCTGCTGCCTACAGAGCCTCTAGGGTATACAGTTTTGGAGTTGCCAGATCTGTTTTGAATCTATCCCATTTAGCACAATAGTAGTGCCATACAACACAAGGGTGGTGTCCCCAGTGTGAAGGCGGGACTTTCTCTCCACAAGGACTGTGCATTGGTCATTCCTACCAATGCTGTCATGGACAGAAGTATCTATGCCAGGTGGGTTAGTGAGGACGAGGTCAAGTAGGTTTTTCCTTCTTGTTCGTTCCCTCACACCCTGCCGCATACCCAGTCTGGCAGCTATGCCCTTCAGGACCTGGCCAGCTCAGTCAGTAGTGGTGCTACTGAGACACTCTTGATGGACAGTCTGCACCTTTCCACCCTCATCACTTCTTCCAAGTGATGTTCAATATGAAGGAGTACAGATTCATCAGCTCACCAGGCGGTAGGTGGTAATCAGTAGGCTTCCTTGCCCATGTTTGACCTGATGTCATAAGACTTCAATGAGCCTGGACTCATTGTTGAGGACTCCACGAGCAACTGCCTCCTCAGTGTCTATCACTGCCATCACCACTGGTGGCTCTGTCCTGTTGATGGGACAGTACATGTCCAAGGATGGTGATGCTGGTGGGCAGAATCGTCTGTGCCCATTGGCATCGGGCATGTTCGGTGGTGTGAGCGGGCAATATGGCAAGAAGGCCAAAAATCAGTTTCACGACATCATGAAACCAGTTTGTGATCATCTGCTCAGCCTGTCAATGGTGGGCTGCGTTCCCCGCCATCGGACATCAGGAACCTCATTGTAATACATCAGCATATCTTTTTAAGGCCAGTCCGCCGGACTTATCTCCTCATGCTGGATCGTCCGCCCACATCAGTGGGAACACACGCCGGTGCGGAACATGTCTTGACAACTGTGATGTGCAGAAGCTGGGACTTACCCACCAGGGCCTTGCTTACACGGCGGACATCTAAGGAGCAGGAGATGCTGGAGCCCAACGGCAATGGCACACATAGCACACTGGGTGGATTCTCATGGACATGGCTCTGCTGCGAAGCAGCTCATGGACATTGGAAAGTCACTGTTGATGCTCACAACGGTTGATGGCTGAGGGGGTGAGAGAGTAATGTCTAGGATCGACTAAGAGAGGAAGAGATGTCGGGGTGAGGTTGGGAGGGGAGATGAAGGTGTCGGAAGGGTTGAGGTTGGGGGGGGGGATGAAGGTGTCGGGAGTGAGGTTGGGAGGGAGAACGAAGGTTTCGGGGGGAGGAAGGAGGTAACGGAGGAGAAGATGTTATCTGGGGAGGTAGAGTGGGTGGAAGGTATTAGGGGATGAGCTTGGAGTGGGGAAGGAGGGTGGAGAGGGGAAGGAGTTCAGGGGAGGAAGGAGTGTGGAGAGGGGAGGGAGTCCGGGGGAGGAAAGAGTGCAGAAGGGGGAGGAAAGCGTGCGGAAAGGGGAGGGAGTCTGGGGAAGGAGGGAGTGCAGAGAGGAGGGGAAATCTGTGGAAGGAAGGAGTGCGGAGAGGGGAGAGGGTAAGGGTGGAGGAAGAAGTCAGGAACAGTGAAGGAGTAAAGCTGGAGGAAGAAGTGAGGGTGTCTGAGGAGGTCAGGAAGGGAGAAGGAGTAAGGCTGGAGGAAGGCTGGGAGGACTAAGGGGGGGGATGGGTTCTCGGGGGTTAGGGTTTCAGGGAGGGGAAGAGGTCCGGAGGGATGATGCTATTATGGGGCAGAAGGGGTTTGGAGGGGGGGATGTCCAGGTCAAAGTGCAAGGGAGAGGTCTGATGGGTCAGGGAGGTTAAATGTGGATGAGGATGGGATTTTCGGAAAGTAAGGGAATCTGCATGTTTACCAGGATATCCCTGAAGGAAAAGGGTTGTGGCTGGTAGGTCAAGGGGGAGAGGTGAAAGGTGATGCCAGGAGTGTCAACTGTGATGGGGGAAAGGAAATGGGTGACTGGGGGAGGGTAAAGGATGGGAGAGCGAAAGTAAAACTGAATTAGCACCATGTTGTCCAAATCGAAAATGAAATGACAGTCGTGGAGGGTGAGATCAGGGGCTGCATGGGAGTGTGATCAGTGGGTGGGCGGAGATGCAGCTCAGCTCAGATGGTCAACTGAAAGCAAACCCCAGCAGGCAGCATTGAAAATGGTCAGGATATTGAAATGACTGTGATATGGGAAGGATCTGTGTGCGTGTGGGAGTGCTTGTATGAAGCTCCGAAAGGACCTGCCCCACATACACACACACTTCTCCCTCCAGAATCACTCATGGGCCAACCGCTTCCTCTGCGGTGACAGAGGACAAGGTTGAGGGGCTCACAGGCAAAGGGGGCTCCGGAGGGATTGGACAGACTCTGAAAATCTTGCGTGGATGACCCAGGGGTGTCCAGCTGCCAGTCCTCCTCCCTTCAGTGCCTGAGGGCCCCAGCCTGAATCCTTGAGGAGAAGGAGCACCTGGAGGGGCACCAAGGTGCCACATTTCCCTCTTACTTTACTACTGCAGGAACTCACCCATGGCTTCAGTGATGGAGTGCAGGTCTATGCACATCTCTGCATTCTGCTGGAACAGGCTCTCCATGGCTTCCGCCATGCTCCCCATGGAGACCTCCATACGTGCATATGTGGGCACCACTTCATCAGAGAGCAGGTGGACGCACTCTTCCGACTCATGTGCCTCTCTGTTGAGGGCTTCCAACAGCTCTGCGTGATGTTGCCCCACCTTCTGCCGACTCTCCAGGATGAGTTTGAAGGCCTAACCCAGAGGTTCGTCATCTGACTCGGACCTCACAGATGCCTCTTCCCCAGCAGTCCTCCGAGTGACAGGGAGCTCGGCTGAATCTGCCTCCTCCTGCTATGAATGCACGTCCATGCGGTGACCACCAGATTGTGAACCCGAGCCTGCTCTAGATCTAGGTCCCACCGAGGTGTGTCTCTCTGCACTGGTGGAGGGTATGAATAAGAGCTGTGACAGGTCTTCCAGGCTGCTTATTTCCAGCTCTTCAATGGAGGAGGTGTCCTATTCACTGGAGGTGAGGACCTGGATGGAGCTGAGGGACTTGCTGGCTGAGGGTGTTGGTCACTTGGCAGAGCTCCCTGTGAACCAAAGTAGAGATAATTAGTGCATAGCAGCAGAGTCAAAAGCAGGAGAGAGAGCACTCACATTTGCGTTGTGAGAGGGCCCTCATGCGGATGTTCGTTGCTGACCTCACCATCACCGCAGGCACGGTCCACGTCCTCACCAATCAGCATGATGGCATGGTCCTCAAAGTGAGTGAGGGGCCCAGTGTGGACCACTCCACCCCTGGTCTGGGACCTTTCCCTACTGATGTGACCAGGCTTCTCCTGCATGAAAACAGATGGAGAGAGTGTGAACAGGACGCACAGCATCGCTTGGAATGTTTGTGTGGTGAGTGGAGCCATGGACAGGAATGAGAACGTGAGCTCGAAAGGATATGAGCCTGATTGAGATGTGAGGGTGTGTGTGAGATTTAGGGGTGTTATCCCTTGAGTTGTGAAATCCCTGTGGGTGTGCGATGGGTTTGTGGGTGTGTGAGTTGGGAGTGATGAGAAGAGTAAGTTACCTTGGCAGAATGGAAGAGATTGTTCATCCTTTTTCGGCACTGGGTGGCTGTCCTCTTTTGTAGGGCATGGGCAATGACCACTGCTGCCATGGTCTCCCATGCTGGATTGCTGATGCTGCTGCCCCTCCTCCGGCCACAGCATGGGTAGAGGACATCACGGTAGGCCTCCGTGGCAGCCAAAAGCTCGAGGGGTGCATCACTAAACCTGGGGGATGCAGTCTTTTTGCCTTCTGGGGCCATCCTGTCTTCCGTGCAACAGTCCTGGGGTGGAAGCACTGAGAGGTGTGTACACGGTTGGACTTTAAATATGGCGTCCGGCATGATGAAGCGGTGGGGTGATGGCGTGGTGGATGAATGGGAGACCGACCGGCCATGGAAATGTCATGTTTCCCGGGAATGCATAATTAATGCGGCGGGTTTGAGACAATACGGCGTGAGAAGCCACCATTGTAGCCGACAGGTAAAACATCATTTTACCCGCCCACTACTGCACCTAGCGCAAATCAGGGACAACTCCACCCAGTGTCTGGGACATTGTCTGTAAAATATGATTCAGTGAGAATGACTATGCCAAGCTATTGCTTGAATACTGTGTGGGACAGCTCTTGCAATTTTATCACAAGCTCCCCCAATGTTAGTAAGGAGGGCTTTACAAGATCAACAGGGCACAAGATGTCATTGTCATTTTTGGTGCCTAGGTCGATGCTGGGTGGTCTGTCCAATTTTATTTCTTCTTGATTTTTCTGTAGTGGTTTGGTACCAAGTGACTTGCTGGGCCATATCAGAGGGCATTTAAGAGTCAACCACACAATTGTGTCTGGAGCCATATGTAGGCCAGACCAGATAAGGATGGCAAATACCCTTCCCTAAAGAGCATCGATGAACCAGATGGGCTTTTACGAGAATCTGATAGTCTCAGTCACCATTACTGAGACTAGGTTTTAATTCCAGATTAGTTAATTGAATTGAAATTGCACCAGCTGCTATTAAAGCAATTAAAACAGACAGTCTGCCATTTTCCTTTTGAAGAAAAATGAGTGAATGCCTTTGTTCAACATAGTTAATGAATTGCTGAAAACTAAATGTAGCAATGGGTAGCATTGAAATGTGCAACTTCTGAGCATTCTGTGATTTCCTCAGTGGCAAAGAAGGACTAATGGCCAACCATAGTGCACTATAATAACAGTAATCCTTTGATGCTTCCCAAGCTGTCAATGTACTACTCAACAATTAGATTCAGCTGATGAAGTGTCATTTTTAGTGAAAACGGTTGGGTATGTGAGAAAATCCAATTTAACAAGGCCTTCCAAATGTATCCTATGTAAAAGTGTAACATAGACATAACCTTGGTGGAAGACGAGATCTCCCACATTTGAAAGGGTGGCATCGACTATTTAAATGTGTTCCAGGAAGACTGAAGTCTTTCTCAACTACTCGGAGGACTCTGACATCACCTGGGAAAAGTTGTATGATTTAAAGAACAACACCAAGGTAAGGCATGAATGTAACAGTCAAGCGTTTGCACAGGACATAAAAGGACATGAAGCAAAAAATGCAGTTGTTGAAGGCATATGTAAAATACAGTGGCTTGGAGTTTCCTTCTCCAGGGTAATCCAGAAGTTAAACCCAAAAAAGTCCTCGATATTGTGTCCATTTTGTTGATGTCAAGTTACACCAAAGGATTCTCCCAATCACGTTTGAATAACCCCAAACTTAAAGTAAGTGTAGATCAGAGTAAATAATCAAAGCCCAAGGAAAACACTAAACCCAGGCCACGTGTTTCTTCTTTATGTATGAAAATTTAGCTTTCAACACTTTTATATCATTTATACACATTAGGTACACCATGGCCAGAATCTTACATTGATCAGGCGGGCACGTGCCCGACCCAAATGCACGTGAAATTGTGCGAAATGTAGTTGGGCATGTGTCCTGATGTCATTGCACACACGAGCAATACTGAGGTCAGTGGGCGTGCGCTTGAGTCGGAGTCCTGCCTGCTGACAATTAAAGGACTAATTAAGGCCATTAAAAATCCTTTTGTCCACGATTTTATGTTGCCTGTGCGATTTCACACTCGTCACATGGGCAAAACGGGCTCAGGAGCATTTACAGCCAGGAGGAAGGGAATGCACAGGACTCATGGTTAACAGCATCTTGTGTCTCCTGCGGGGTCAGTGGTGGATGCAGCACAGCAGGGGACATCAGAGCCAGCAGAAAAACCTCAGAGGAAGAGGTGCCATATTTGAGGATGCACAGTCACATCCGGCCCAGTGCACCCGCCACCAGCACAGATACTCCCAGATCAGAGGGGCATGAATCGTGGTTAGAATGAGTAAGCACAGTACACGTGCAGAAGCAGGTGATGGAGGTGGTGAAAGCTATGCCACTATTGGCGGAGTAAGGACAGGCCCAGCAATGCTTAGCTCCATGCAGATGCTGAGCCTCATCAGTGAAACAGGTGCTTATAGAGCAGCAGCAGGAAATATGCAGACATCTGTCAGAGCTTGTATGTGTGTACGATGGCGGAGCCCATCTATGCCATGGGAGGTCCATGTTTCTGGCTTATGGGCACATGGCCTACTCCATTGAGAAAGTGGTGACCCTCATGGAAAGCTATATGTGACAGGCCACCAAGTGCGCACAGGATACACGCATTGGTCTCCAAAGCGTCATGTCAATCTTGAGCAATGTTGGGTGCTGGCTCAGGTGACCATGTGATCCTGGTAAGCAGGGGAGTGCAGTTGAATGATGAAAGAGCCAAGGGTTGCGGTAATGAGGCTACTGCTCAAGGCAGTTCAAGGCTTTGATGGTAGCTTTTTTTTATAATTCGTTCATCACTGGCTAGGTTAGCATTTATTGTCCATCACTAACTAAGAGCCAACCACATTGCTGTGGGTCAGGAGTCACATGTAGGCCAGACCATGTAAGGATATCAGTGAACCAGATGGGTTCTTATGACAATTGGCAATGGCTTCCTGGTCATCATCAGACTTTCAATTCCAGGTTTTTATTGATTCAAACTTCACCATCTGCCGTGGTGGGATTCAAACCTGGGTCCCCAGAGCATTGTTCAGTGACAATACCACTATGTCACCACGTCCCCTGGCCCCTTGTCCTCTCTGACTGTGGCATGCAAATATGACAGCAGCTTTCACTGCAGAGATGCAGGTGATGCAGTCTGTGTCAGGCCTCTCAAGTGCACCACTATAAGTAAGAAGTCATTCACCATGGCAACCAAGACACTCCAGCAGCTAGGCCAGCAGGCTGCCCCAACATCAGCTCCAAACACAGGGGGAACACAATATAGAATTACACATAGTTGCACAATGGGAATCTCAGCATTGACTTTATTTCATGTATGACACTTTCATTTGTGTTTCTAAAGATATGTTTAAGGTTTAGTTCAACATGTCATGTGATTCTTTTTACCCCAGTGGGCCCATGACCACATATTTTGGCATTAAAATAGAGAGCATGAAAGAGACTAAAGGATGAGGATGGGTGATGTATGTCAGGCGGGGTCCTCATGGGGCTTGTGACATTGTGCTCGTGTGGCACTGCATTCCATCTGGGTATATACAGGGAGGTGAATGGCTCTGATCCACTGGTAGGACTGCTCATCTCAGCTGAATCTAGTGTGGATGAGAGAATCGCAGGTTTCACAGAATCGTAAAATGGTTACAAAAGAGGAGGCCAATCAGCCCATCGTGTCTGTGCTGGCCATCTGAATGAGTTCACCCAGTGCCACTCCCCTGCCTTTTCCCCCATAGCGTTGCAAGTTTTTCCTGTTTAAGTATTGATCTAATTCCTTTTGAAAGCCTCAACTGAACCTGCCTCCAGCATACTCTTAGGCAGTGCATTCCAGATACTAACCACTTGCTGTGTGAAAAGGCTTTTTCTCATGTTGCCGTTGATTCTTATGCCAATTACCTCAAATCTATGTCCTCTGGCTCCCATTCCTTCCATGAAAGGAACAGTTTCTCCCTATCACACCATTCATGATTTTGAATACCTCTATTAAATCTCCTCTCAGCTTTCTTTTCTCAAAGGAGAACAGTCCCAAATTCTACAATCTTTCTATGTAACTGAAGTTCCTCAACCTTGGAGCCATTCTCGTGAGTCTTTTCTGCACTCTCTCTAATGCCTTCAGGTCCTTCCTAAAGTTGATGCTCGGAACTGGACTCAATACTCCAGTTTTATTTCATTCATTCATGGGATGTGGGCTTCGCTGGCTGGGCCAGCATTTATTGCCCATCCCTAGTTGACCTTGAGAAGGTGGTGGTGAGCTTCCTTCTTCAACTGCTGCAGTCCATGTGGTTTAGGCACACCCACAGTGTGACTTTGTAGCAGTTTGTTACAACTGAGCGGTTTGCTAGGCCAATTCAGAGGGCACTTAAGAGTCAACCCCATTGCTGTGGGTCTGGAGTCACATGTAGGCCAGACCAGGTAAGGATAGCAGATTTCCTTCCCTTTAGGGCATTAATAAACCAGATGGGTTCTTATGACAATCTACAATGGTTTCATGGTCATCATTAGACTGTTAATTCCAGATTTTAAAAAAAACTTTAAAAGGATGTGCAATGAGCTGCCCTGACATTCCTTTACCTATTCGATAATTTTAAAAAACTTTTTAAGAACTCAACAGCTACTCACTTCTTCTGTCGTCACTTAAATATGAGGTTAATTGAAGTGTTTTACTTAACCATTATTATCAAAAAAAAATTAAAAATTTTGCTGCTCCTTAGACTAATTTCATAATTTGGAGAAAGAGAAATAAAGTCGTAATACTCACAACCGATAAAATCACAGCCTTCTTGTGATGTCATTGTTTGATGTTTTTTCTTTCTTTCTTTCTCATTTCAGTGATCCTGGCCTGCTTCACAATCGTCCCGCTCTGCTTCACACTGATCCCTGCTGCACACTGATGTCCTGGTAGGTTTGATTTTGATCAGTTGAGGAAACAGAAATATGTATTTATATAGCAATCTTTGTGCTCACCATAACGATAGAATTGGAAGTCCTTTTGTGCCTTTTAAAATTGGGTTCCGCAAGTCCATATATTCTAGGCTGCTATGCTTAGTTAATTTTCCAATGTTTTTTCAAGATGTTACTGAACTGACACAGCGGGCAGTTAAATGGGCATGTCACTATATTTTTCGATCTTCGAAAATATTTTGGTAAAGTATTTTGAAGATGTGTTTTGAGCAAAAGCTAACTAAAAATGTTACCCGAAGAGTTTTATTTCCCAATAAAAACCTAATCTCAAGTTGAGGATCCATGGCCAGGTAGGAGATAAACAATATGAGAAATGCAAAGTTCATGAGTGTGTCTGGGTATTCAGGAAGACACCTTGCACCTTGGGGCTTAAATCTCTGTTAGCTTGTGAGGGCCTGCATCCATCTGGAGTTTAGAAGAACGAGAGCTGATCTTATTGAAATATATAAGACCCTGAGGAAACTTGACAGGATGGATGACAAAAGGATGTTTCCTCTTGTGGGAGAGACTCAAACTAGGAGACACAGTTTAAAAATAAGGGGTCTCCCATTTAAGATTGAGATGAGGGGATTTTTTTTCTCTCAGAGGGTCAGCAGTCTGTGGTATTCTCTTCCCCAGAGAGCAGTGGAGCAGTTCATTGAATATTATGAAAGCTGATTTGGATATACTCTTGACTGACAAGTAAGTCAAGGATTTAGGGAGGAGGCAGGAAAGGAGAGGCAAGAATCATATATCTTACCAAATGACGGAGCAGGCTCAAAGGGCTGAATGGCCTACTCCTGCACTGAAATCGTATGCTCATATGTAGGGACACATATGAAAATTAGATCTTAAACATTATGAAGAGTCAAGTAACACATGACTACAGGGAGGCTGGAAAAGTAGGGAGACTGCAGGGAATAAAGTCCTGGAAGGCCCTGTTCCATGGTTCCACTCTGGTACAAGTAGATGCCAGGCCATGGAAAGGAATTTTTGTAAAAAGGTGCTCAGATGGTGTGACTGACACCACTGAACCCAAGGAGCTACCTAAGGCCAACCAGAATCTGTATTAAGGTCCAATTGCCTTAAATCCTGCCACCATCATCGTTGTCATTTTATTCCTGGGTATAGTTTAATATTCCATTTGATTTTTTTTTACACTCTAGCAATTCATTAATGAATTCAGAATAAAATGGCAGTAATTATCCTTTGTGACGAGATCAAAGCCTGGGCTAAAGCCAAATGAGCTATTTAAATACACTCACAGCTGAAAGCTAGCAAAGATAATGACTGTGATAACCTTCAGTCTCTCTTATTAGAAACAGGATATTTGGCACATATATTATAGACAAGTACATTTTGCCTTATAACTGGGAACAAGACAAAATGGCAGGGATTTTCCATGCCCGCTGGCACCGGGTGTGTTTGGTGACGTTAGCGGTCAATATGGCAAGAAGGCCAAAAATCGGTTTCACAACGTCATGAAACCAGTTTGCCATCATCCACTCAGCCCTTCGATGGTGGGCTGCATTTCCCACCATCAGATGTGGGGAACCTCATTGTAATACATCTGCATATCATTATAAGGCCAGCAGCATATAAAAGGTGTGCACTTGGCGGGCTGCACTTTGAGAGAGACTCGGAGGTGAGTACACAGTAATGTTGCAGAGTGCTCACGCGGGTCATCTGTTGGACTGCAAGGTTGAGGCGCATTGGGGGGCGGGGGGGCAAGGGCTACCCTGCGGTTGAGGTGCATTTGGGGCAGGGGTGGAGGACAAGAGCTGCCTTGCGGCTGAGATGACTTGGGGGAGCAAAGTTATGAGCGTTTTAGTGGACTGCAGAGCAGTTGGACGACTGGGCATGTTGTACAATCTCTTTGCTAAAGCTGGACAAGGAGCAGTCACTGGTGGATGCACTCACAGCTCCTTGCAATGTAATGATCCTAGTTTGGACCAGTCTCCCCTATGGTTCAAGCTAACAATGCAGCCTAGCAGTGCGGGTTAGGATAATGCCTGCACCTGAGCTGAGAGCACAGCATGAAGTTCAGTGGGAAAAGCTGCAGCCAATTGTCAGGTGGAGTGGGGGAGATGTGGGTGGGGTTTTGAGTAGCCATGAAGCTCACTAACCTCTGGCCATCCAAGTGGTGGCCAGCACTCTCCAGGACCTTGAGACTTAAGGGACACCTCTAAGGGACCTTGAGACTTAACCAAGACAGGTTTTTAGTATACCCATGCTGACCCACATGTCCCTCTCTTTTGTCCTGCAGGAGAAGTACATCAGGAGCGTGGAGTCTGGTAAGCTAGCTGTATGCCTCATGGCTTACAGTGAAGGTGAAGACGATGGAGAAGAGAGCAACTGAGGCGCCTGGCTGCACAGAGGGAGGAGCAGACACCTCTGGAAGAAGGGGCAGCTGGCGCTCCGCACTCGCTGCCGAAGAGCCACAGCGAGCCATTGCTAGTCGGCACCTAACTAGAGCTAGGGTCTGTAGATGCCGCCTTTCATTCCTGCAGATGACTGAGAACCAGTGTCGCCAAAGACTGCGAGTGTCTAGGGAACTGTTGGTCACACACATCAGCTCCTGCAGGATTTGGTGCCATGGGGACATGGAGGGCATCCACTGCCAGCGGGCAAGGAAGTGACTGTGGTGCTCAATTTCTACACCAGTGGCTCCTTTCGTGACTCCACAGGTGACCTCTGTGGGATATCACAAGCCTCCACCCACAAATGCATCCATGAGGTCATGGATGTCATCTTCGTGAGGGTACAGAACTCGGGCATTTGGCCTGGGACCAGCACAGCCAGGATGCAAGAGTGACTGGATTTGCCCAGATCTTGGGTTTCCCACAAGTCCAGGGTGCCATCGACTGCACTCACATGGCACTCAGATCTCTGTCGCAACACGCGGTCAACTATGTCAACCGCAAGGGCTTTCATTCGTTGAATATGCAGCTGGTGTGCGACCACCACAAACGCATCCTGCAGGTCTGTGCACAGTTTCCAGGGAGGGTGCATGATCCTACATTCTCAGTCGGTCACAGATCCCTGGCGTCTTCCAGAGTCCACTGAGGCTCCAGGGATGGTTCCTCAGGGACAAGGGCTACCAGTAGAGGCCGTGGCTGATGACACCCGTGTGGCGGCCTCAGGCTGCAGCAGAGCGAAAGTGTAATGAGGCTCATGCTGCAACTCGCAACTTGGTGGAGCAAACCATAGGGATGCTGAAAATGAGGTTCCGGTGCCTGGACCGGTCTGGTGGAGCCCTGCAATATAGTCCACAGCGAGTGTCACGCATTGTCATCGTCTGCTGCGCCCTTTACAACCTGACACTGCAACAGGGAGAGGAACTGGCTGAGGAGGAGGTGGAGGAGCTGGAGTCTCCTCGGATGAGGAGAACGCTGATGGTGATGAGGGTGAGGAGGTCCTCGAAGGCAACGATGATGGGTATGAGGCCCTCACACTGGCCGGATGAGGCAGGTGTGCTCTGGAGGTCCTTATAGCTGCTGGATTTGTGAAGATGATGACAACACTCAGTGAGGAGACACCATAGATCTTCACATTACATCTGTGAACGTTTGACTCCAGTCTGGCTTATGGCAATGCACATACTCTCTGTGACGCCCTGGAAGCCCTAATAGTTGCTTGATTGCAGAACGATGATGACGACATGCAGTGAGGACACTCCATAGATCTTCACATAGCATCTGAGAATGTCTGACTCCTCTCTTTCCGAGCGCAGCTTGCTTGCAGTCTGTGATCAGGGTTATATCATAGAGACGCAGCAATGAAACTTTAAAAGCATCTGATCCTTTGTCTGCCTTCAGCACCTGAGCCCTTCAGAAGCGTAGAGTCACAGGTCACAGATACTGGAGAGATGGGGGCAAGTCCCACCTTAAAAAGGTGCTGAGAGTACACAGAGAGAATGATGGAACTCTGTGACACCTGCCCTCGACATTCTGGCAGCAATGACAAGCACTGCTGAGGTTCAGGGAGTGTTTCCAGGGAGAGAGAGGCCGGACCATCACTTTGGTCTGAAGGCTGCACAGAGAATAGGGAAGAGGCCCTGGACTGAGACACCTGCCTTTATCTTGTACAGAAAGGTTTCACATTTGAGTGACATGAAAATGGCTCATCAAAACAAGGAACCATAGGCAGGGAGACATTCTTGGTAGTTTATTGACAATAGGAAACAGTATGTACAAGTGATTAACACCCATGTCCAGTGGCTCAGTTCATAGCACCCTCGCCTTTGAATCGGAAGGTTGTGGGTTCATGTCCCATTCCCGGAAACCAAGAACTGTGAATGTACTTGAAAGAGTTACAATCTGTGACTGTTGATAACTCGAAAGAGTTACATCTATTCAACTTTCCCAGCCCTGCCGCTATGTCTTGATGCTTCCCAGACTCCCACAGGAGAGGTGGAGGCAGCCTGCTGACTGCTAAACCCTGTCTGTGATGACCTTGGTGGTTGTCCTCTGGAGGGCCGAGATCTGGAGGACTCCAACCCACATTTGGGGTCCTGTGTGGCAGTGGCACCGTTCTCGGCCTGTGGAACTGGAGCTGTCGAGGTCACAGAAAGAGTGGATTTGGACGGGCCAGACACTCCCAGACTCACCTGGACGGATGGCTCCAGGAGGGTACACCTGCTGATCCTCCTCCCTATGGGTGCCCAAGTGCCCCAGGCTGACTCCTTGAGGAGAAGGGGTAGCGGGAGTGAGATCGAGTTTCCCCGCACCCCTCTCACGTACACGCTGTTGGAGGTCAACTGTGGCCTCGATGATGGAGTTCAGCCCACACAGCAATGCAAGAGCAACATCCTGGACCAAGGTCACCATGGCGGCCGCCATCCAACCAGTGTTGACCTCGGTGCATTGGCATGCGGCGCTATCACCTCAGCCTGAAGGCAGATGGGCTCCTCCATCGTGCCCTGCAATCTGCGGAGTGCAGCAGGCATCCCTTCTGATGTTCCTGAGATTACCTTTTCAACTCCAGCAACTGTGACATGACCAAATCCAGAGGCTCATCATCTGACTCAGACTCAGCAAATTTCGGACCTCCAGCAATCTTCCGAGTGTCGGGGACCTGGGAAGTCCCTGCCACTGCCTGCTGTGGGTCAGGCAGTGCGATGTGCTCACCAGATTGTGATCCCAGGGCTACTCTAGAGCTAGGTCACACTGAGGTGTGTCTCTCTTCTGGTGGAGGCTGTGGGTGAGCGCTGTGACGGGACTTCAAGGACGGTGACTCCAGATTCCTCTTCAGAGGTTTCTTCGGAGCTTGATTGGAGGTCCTGGGTCATGGACTCCATCAGCTCTTTGCCAGATGTGCCTGCAGATGCAAGGGGAGATAATTAGTGCATAGCAGGGGCCTGTGAATCAGGACACATCAGTCATAGCATGGTTGTCTAATGGATGTTGCAATGCTGGATCCTCACTTGGTAGAGCACCGCCAACCTCGCCGTCAGCACAGGAATGGTCCAGATCCTCACAGGCCAGCTCGATGGCTCTGTTTTCAAAGTCCATGAGAACCTTGATTTCAGGCATTCCTTCACCAGTGTGCAATCTCTCCCTCTTGTTGTGTGCCAGCTTGTCATGCACGAATAGAGATGGGAATAGTGTAAGTAGGATGCCTGCCAGCCCAGATGATAAGTATGCCTGGTATGTGTGGGTGGTGAGTGGTCCCATGGATGGGATGAGGATAGTGATTAGTGAGGATAGTGATACCACACATAAGGCTACTTAATAAGATAAAAACCCATGGTGTAGTATGTTAGCATGGATAGAGGATTGGCTAACTAATAGAAGACAGAGAGTTGGGATAAGGGTGTCATTTTCAGGAAGGTAATCTGTAACTAGTGGAGTGCCACAGGGATCAGTGCTGGGGCCACAATTATTTACAATATATATTAGTGACTTGGATGAGGGAAGTGAATGTACTATCACCAAGTTTGCGGATGATATGAAAATAGGTGGGAAAGCAAGTGGTGAGGATGACACAACGAGTCTACAGAGGGGTATAGACAGGTTAAGTGAGTGGGCAAAAACTTGGTAGGTGGAATATAATGTGGGAAAATGTGAGGTTATGCACATTGTCAAGGAGAACAGAGGAGCTAAATATTATTTAAATGGAGAAAGACTGCAGAAAGCTGCAGCACAGAGGGATTTGGTGGTCCTTGTGCATGAATCCTAAAAAGCTAGCATACAAGTTCAGCAAGTAATAGGGAAAGCAAATGGAATGTTGGCCTTTATTTCAAAGGGAATGGAGTATAAAAATAGGGAAGTCTTGTTAAAACTATTCAAGGCATCAGTTAGATCACACCTAGAATACTGTGAACAGTTTTGGTCCCCTTAAGGAAAGATGTACTGGTGTTGGAGGCAGTCCAAAGAAGGTTCACTAGGTTGATCCCGGGCATGGAAGGATTTTCTTATGAGTAGAGGTTGCGTAGGTTGGGCCTGTACTCATTGGGATTTAGAAGAATGAGAGGCGACCTTTCTGAAACATATAAGATTCTTAGAGGGCTTGGCAGGGTCGATGCCGAGAAGTTGTTTCTCCTTGTGGGAGAGTCTCGGACCAGAGGGCAAAATCTCAGTGTAAGGGGTTGGCTGTTTAAAACAGAGATGAGGAGGAACTTCTTCTCTCAGAGGGTAGTCAATCTGAGGAATTCTTTACCACAGAGGGCTGTAGAGGCTGGGTTGTTAAGTATATTCAAGGCTGAGATAGGCAGGTTTTTAATCAGCAAGGGGTTTGGGGAAAAGGCAGGAAAGTGGAGTTGAGGATTATCAGATCAGCCATGATCTCATTGATTGGGGGAGCAGATTTGATGGGCTGAATGGCCTACTTCTGCCCCTACATCTTATGGTCTTATGAAGGTGTGTGAGAGAGTGAATGGTGATGTCTCTTGAACCAGCAGTGAATGAGGACACTGTGGAGCTTTGGATGTGTGATGGGTTTGTGAGTGTGTGATTTGAGAGTGATGAGAAGAGTGACTTACCCTGGCAGAAAGGAGGAGATCATTCCTCCTCTTGCTGTCCTCTTTTGAAGGGCATTGGCACTGATCACCACTGCCGCCATCTCCCAAGCCAGGTTAGTGAGGTTGCTGCCCATCCTGTGGCCAGAGCATGGGAAGAGGACATCATGGCGAGCCTCCACTGTGTCCAAAAGACACTCGAGGGACGCGTCATTGAACCTAGAGGCTGCAGTCTTTTTGTCTTTCAGGGCCATGTCTTCTTTGCAGAAGTTGTGGGCTGGAAGCACTGAGAGGTGTGCACGTGGCTGGACTTTAAATATGGTGCCTGGCAAGGTGATTGCATGGTAGGCGAATGAGAGCCCATCCACCATGGAAATGGTCTGTTTCCTGTGAATGCATAACTAATGCGGGAATTTTGGGACCATATGGCATGAAAAGCCACCATTGCGGCTGACGAGTAAAGCATTGTTTTGTCTGTCCGCTACCGCACTTTACTGCAAATCTGGGACGATTCTGCTCAATGTAATATTTGCGTAAAATGTTCCATGTATGTTTGTCAGCAAATTATCCCTTAAAACAATTGTCTCACATGACAAAATCCAAAATGCTGTATGGTCAGTCAAGTGGACTTTGGGCTCCCATTGTGTTTGCTACATTCAGACCTTGTAAGCTACAAGCGCAGAAAATTCTAATCCACTGCTTCTTAACTCATACTGTCAGTAATCAGTAGATGTCTGAAAAAAGGTGCTGATAAGTATGAATGAGCTAAAAATAAAGTGGATGAGACTTTTCAGCAGCTTCATGATAACACCAATAATATCATTATTAGAAAATAATGAAAATAAAATGAATTAATTAACCAGAAAATATATAGTGAATGGAAATCATTGGCGACAGAGATTTCATCAATTGTGTTCAATGCTGAAATCATGAACTTCTATTATAAATGCTTATTCTCCCTCACCTACATTCTGGGAATAGATCCATTCTTAGTGACATCAAAGCAAATGCCCCTCTGACTTGTGAGGCTATGGGTCAGAATTTGTTGGCAAAACAACAATGAGATTAATGGTGCTCTTCACTATTAGTGTGTAAAATGTTCAGCAACTTCTGGCATGGAAGGGGTACCCCTAGAGTTGTAAATCGCCAGAAATTGCTGGATGATTTGCAAAATTCTGCTGTTAGCCTTTCAAAAATGGCAGCTCACCCTCAACCTCCCCATGAATTTCAACAAATCACTACATTAGTGCATTAATTACCATTGTTGGATTGTTGATTTGAGGCTTGTTCATGACTGATTAAGGACCACACAGATACAGACCGTGATTATGAGTGACTAAGTTGAGTTGAGTTATTAGAGTGACTAAGATGAGTTATTAAGCAACACAAGTTAAATGATTTGGTATTTAGCATTAGGCAGCATTTTTCAGCTTCATCATGAGTCTGGTCCTTGCCTTCCAGATAGCTGTGACACCGTCTCTTCAAGTGTTCTGTTGACTGATGATCTTTAATTCTTCTTCTGTCAGTGTGCACTGATGTCTTGAAGCATCTCATTTTTATCTTTTTCAGGGTGCTCGTGCCTTGTCATACTAACATAATTAGATTTGCGTTACATCATTGCTCCCCAATGACCATATGACATTCAGTAAGCTAACATAATTGAATTAGACTTACAGTAATCAAGCTAACATGACTGAATTATTTGGAAAAACTCAGCAGGTCTGGCAGCATCGGTGGAGAAGAAAACAGTTGACGTTTCGAGTCCTCATGACCCTTCGGCAGAACTGAAGAATAGTTAGGAGAGAGGTGAAATATAAGCTGGTCTAAGGTGGGGGGCGGGGGGAGAGAGAAGTTGAGGGTGGGGTCGTTGTAGGGATAAGCAAGCAATGATAGGAGCAGAGAATCAAAAGATGTCACAGACAAAAGGATCAAAGAGGTGTTGAAGGTGGTGATATTATCTAAGAAAAGTGCTAATTAAGAATGGATGGCAGGACACTCAAGGTACAGCTCTAGTGGGGGTGGGGTGGACAGACTAACAAAGTATTAGTTGTAGATTTAAAAATAATGGAAAAAGGTGGGAAAAGAAGAATCTCTATAAATTATTGAAAAAAAGGGGGAGGGGGAAGAAACGGGGTGGGGATGGGGGGAGGGGGAGTTTAAGATCTAAAATTGTTGAATTCAATATTCAGCCCGGAAGGCTGTAAAGTGCCTAGTCGGAAGATGAGCTGCTGTTCCTCCAGTTTGCGTTGGGCTTCACTGTTTTGGATTTTGTTTTGTTTTGTTTTGGATTTCCAGCATCCGCAGTAGCTTTTAGCTTTTTGTTTTTATGACTGAATTAATGTTTGCAACTTTGTGGACTCACTTGTTTCTGTTGACCTTCCTTATCTCTGCCATTGTTCTTAGTGCAGATAAACAAGGTTTTCTAATATTTAATCAGAAAAAGGTCAGGGTTTTCTCTAACACAAGCACTTGTACAAGTATATCAAAATTGTATATAAGTCAAATTATCATATTTACCTATTATTATATTCATTGAGGCTACATCATTATACCTTGCAGTTACTTTTCTAATATTAAAGCAGTTTATGAATACAGTGACAAAAGCACAGCTCATCTGTACTAGAAGAGTCTACACACATTAATTTAACTTACCAAATGCTTGCTTATGTAGACGGGGGCAGAATTTTGCCATTGGCGAGTAGGGGGTGGGGCCCGCTTGCTGGCACGTAAAATGACGCGGGATAATGTCGGGTGGAACCTCCGACATCATCCCGCCCCATTTAAATTTTCAGGAAGGTGCTGGCACAACCAACTCAGCTGTGCGCCCGCCGACCTGTCAATGGCCGATCATTAAAGGACCTGCCCATCCAACCTTAAAGTTGGCGGGCAGGCCAGGAGCCCCGGTGGCTAATAGATAGAATATGGAACCTCATCCAGCGGCGGGATGAGGTTTCAGGCAGGGTTTTAAACATTTTAATAAAGTTAGTATGTATATTATGAACATGTCCCATCTCATGTGACATTGTCACATGAGGGGGACATGTTAGGGAATTTTCTTTTCTATTTTTAACATTTTTCAGAGTGTAAGCGATCTCCCTGAGGCAGCACTTAGCCTCAGGGAGATGTGTGCTCTTTCGTGCGCATGCGCGGAAGAGCGCACTCTCGCTTTTGGGGAATCCCCCCGCCCGCCTGCACAGGAAGCACATAGCGTAAAATGGCGGTGGGGCCCACTTCGCTGGCGGGGATCGGCTCCCCAGACGCCGGAGATTGGGTCGAGCCTGCCCGCCTGACGAGCAGAAAATTCTGCCCTAGGAGTCTAAATACCCTTCCTCTCTAAACATACACGGAGTGGCACAAACAACTTGAATTGACATCTTTTGAGCAAAGCTAACAGTCATGCAGTGCCTCTTTGCCTTGGCATAAACAGACAATCAACATCATAAAAATATCATAAAAATTCACTAAACTCTATACCAGTTCAACTTGCTGTAGAAAGTTAGAGATGATCCTTAGTGGCATAAGTGCCTTTTTAAAGACAATATTTAAGCTCCTGCAATACCACTCAATCTCTTCAGCCAGAAAGGGGACTGTGGAGTTGCATTCCTACAGGTGGTAAGTTGCTCTTGGAGACTATTTAAATGAAACATTTTGAAAAATGTTTCTTAGTTTTCCATTCTGTCTCATTAAGCCTATCTTTCTTTCCCTCTCTTTATTTCTCTTTTTTGTACCAAATTTAACTCAAATTCATCCTATTTCATATTCCACTGTTACTAGGTTGTTTTCTTAAACCTTAAATCTTGGTGATGGAGGAGATAGACTGTTGGCCCTGTTGTTCACCAAGGTTCCAGATACCCCGTTGTCCTCTCCATGCTGCTGTCAGCTAGCATTTTCAGCAATTTGCAGTGCAAACATCTTTTGAGCTGCAGATTAATGGGAAAAAGTTCACTAATGGAGCACACAGACATACGAATTCCAGACCATTGTGTTATGCAGCCCCTTACAAAACATTTGCAAATATTAATTTGTTATAGTGCAGGATATTATCAGGGTTGGTCAATACCCTCAAATTACCCTTGAGTAACCTAAATATCTCTCGTATAATTGCGATTGCAGAATTTTCCTAGCTGACTTTATACTCTGCAGGCATTTGTGGTTAGTGTAAAAGCATCAGAGCCTATGCTTTCAAACAATTTTCAGAGTTCCCAAAAGACATTCTTCTCAGACTAATGAAGCACATAAGATTGATTCAGTATGAGAGAGCCATTTGTTAAAACTCTGTCCTAGGTTTTCCTTCATGTCAATGTTCCTGCCAGAAATGCATCGTGGCATAACTCCTGCCCAGTGGTGTGACCCAGCTCTGAACCTGCCATATATCCCCTCATTCAGGGTCTATTGCATTCAGTGCAGGTTCTCGGAGCTATTAGCACTCTGTGCAGGGAGTTTGCTGAACTAGGGGCATTGGGGAACCAGCACTGCTACAGATGCTGCTGCTGCTGCTTAAAGTGACAGACTAAAAGCAAAATACTGTGGATGCTGGAAATCTGAAATAAAAACAGAAAATTCTGGAAAAACTCAGCAGATCTCGCAGCATCTGTGAAGAGAGAAACAGAGTTAACCTTTTGAGTCCATATGACCCTTCTTCACAGCTGAAGAGAAGTAAAAATGTGATCGATTTTATACCCTTTAAGGGGCGGGGGGAATAGTTAGAGCAAAACAGAAGGTAAGGGATAGGTGGGAACTCAGGAGAGATTTGACAAGTCTTTGCTCAGTCTGCAAGCATGACACCGACCTTCCTGTCACTAGCCATTTCAATTCACCACCCTGCTCTCATGCCCACATTTCCATCCTTGGCTTACTGCAATGTTCTAATGAAGCCCAACACAAACTGGAGGAACAATATCATCTTTTGATCAGGCACTTTATAGCTTTCTGGACTTAACATTGTGTTCAATAATTTGAGGCCATGAACTCTGTCCTCCATTTTGATCTTTTAAAAATTTTTTCCCAACCCCCTCTCCCCACAGGGCCATCTGTAACTTGTTCTTATGTTGTTCTTTCACAGAGCGCTTCTTCTGCCATTAACACATTCTGCTATCTTACCTTTATTCTACTTCTGGCTTTGGCTTTAGTCTTTAACACTGCTATTAACCCTCCCTTTTTCTTGTGTCCATGACATCTTTGTCATATCTCTCCTAAGCTCCCACCAATCCCTGACATTCTATTTTGCTCCACCTTCTCCACCCCCTCTCTTCAACAGTATGAAATCCATCACATTTCTACCTCTCTTCAGTTCTGAAGAAAAGTCATATGGACTCAAAATGTTAACTCTGTATCTCCCTCCATAGGTGCTGGCAGACCTGTTGAGTTCTTCCAGCATTTTCTGTTTTTATTAAAGTGACAGGCTGTTCATTTTAAAACTGGGCTGAACAAACTTCACAATCCAAATGAAGCACAGGGGCCCCAAATTGTCAAACTGTTCCATTGCGCCCAAAATTAATTGGCACCCCTTCCACAAACATTCACTCTCCCCACCACCGGTGGATAGTAGCAGCAGTGTGTACCATTTACAAGATGCACTGCAGGAACTCACCAAAGATCCTTAGACAGCACCTTCCAAACTCACAACCACTACCATCTAGAAGGACAAGGGCAGAAGGCTCATGAGAACACCACCACCTGGAAGTTCCCTCCAAGTCACTCACTATCCTGACTTGGAAATATATAGTCATTCCTTCACTGTCACTTGGTCAAAATTCTGGAACTCTCTCCCTAACAGCACTGTGGGTGTACATACACCACATGGACTGCAGCGGTTCAAGAAGGCAGCTCATCACCACCTTCTCAAGGACAATTAGGGATCGGCAATAAATGCTGGCCCAGCCAGCGACGCCCACCATGAACGAATAAGAATAAAATAAATAACATCTACCATTTCTTTGTGGGATCAGGAGAAACTCCTCTGTTCTTCCTGGCTCAAAAGGAAACTTTGGAAAATAAAAAGGAATTTACTTGGGCCTCTTCTCACCACAAACCTGCTTACCATCAGACTTTGTTTCCAGTTCTGAAACTGTGTGTGACTCATGCATCTGAGTGTATAACTCCATCGTTGTTTTAACTGGGGGCCCAGTGGGCTACTTGTCATTTTGACCCCATTCCAATACTGGCCCAATAATAACTCGGGGTTCATTGGAAGTTGGGGATGGTCAATATTACAGAGGGAGATCCAGGAGTAAGTTCAGTACTTCTGTCAGTGGCATTTTAATGTAGCCAGACCTTTATCATTTTACTTCTGGTTTTGGCATCAATTCTGCATCAGTGGGCATGATGAGCTTCTCCAATCACCTCCAGCTCTAGACTTACAGTTACCAAAGTAGCCCACGCTACATAGTGATTAGTCAATACAGTCATGTGTTCAATTAACTACATTCTCTTAAAGGTACATAGCACTCCACTTTACCATAGGGATGGAGAGTGTGACAGGGAAATAGAGGGTGTGATGGGCGAGGGAGAAAGTGAGAGTAGGGAGGGACAGAGTGAGGGGCACGGAGAGAGTGTGAGGGGGGAGGGAGAGGGTGTGAGGGGGGAGGGAGAGTGTGTGAGGGGGAGGGAGAGGGTGTGATGGGGGAGGGAGAAGGTGTTGTGGGAAAGGAGAGAGTGTGAGCGGGAGAGAGTTTGAGGGGGAGGGAGAGTGTGCAAGGGGAGTATGGGGGGGCATTGAGAGAGTGTGGGAGGGATAGATGGTGTGGGGAGAGGGAGAAAGTGGGAGGGAGAGGGAGAGAGTGGGAGGGGGAGGGAGAGTGTGAGGGCCCAGAACGAAAAATCAATAAAAACTGCAAAATAAGACAACTGATCCGAACTGGTCTTGAATAAGTTAAAATGGAACACCAGTTAAAACTGGGAAAAGAGTGTGAGGGGAATGGAGAGAATGTTATGGGAAAGGGAGAGAGCGTGAAGGTGGGGGGAGAGAGTGGGACAGGGGAGGGAGAGAGTGTGACGGGGGAGGGAGAGGTGGTAAGAGACTGTGAGGACGCAGAACAAAAAAACAATAAAAACTGGAAAATAAGAATACTGATCTAAACCGATCTTGTATACCTTAAAATGGAATGCCAGTAAAAACTGGGAAGAATGTGAGGGGGAAGGGAGAGAGTGTGAGGGGGAAGGGAGAGAAAGTGAGGGAAGCATGTCTGCAGGCATAGAGTGCGTCCACAAGTCTGTCTCACAGCCAGTATCAGGATTCTCATTCACCCTCACCCACACACAACATCATGCACTTTCATCCACTCACACAGTGGGTGAGGGCAAGTGAGTGAGCACCCTGAGCCTGGGAACGAGCAGGACACACACACACTCACCCTGTTACACTCTAATACCCATCTTTATTTATTACTCATTGTCCTTTTGCTCAGCAAGTGGTATACTTTCATACCTTTTATTTAATTTGATGCTTAATTTTGTGCCAAACTTTATCTTTGCGGGATTTGCTCATTTGCCCCTTGAGTGAAAAAAAAAATTGAAATGTGGCCACCCACATAAAAAGGTTGGACAAGCCTGTTCTAAATACTGTGCCCTAACAGGTGATTTGCAAGGCTCCATGTTCCTGTCCACTGGAGCATCATCGTGCATCTCCTCCCTCCTCCGAGGGCGCTGTGCACAGATGTCTCTGACACCTCCTCCTGCACTCTGGTGCGGTGACTTTCATCCTGTGCCACCAACACCACATGTGCGCTAGTTCCTTCCAAAGTGCTGATATCTGAGTTGGTGGAGTGTGGGTTCCTATGTCATGACATCACTTCCTTATGGCATCTCTTCCTACTCTTGATTTTCAAGGGATGATCTAGCTGGTGGTGGGGGTGGGGGGTTGTAGGAGGGGTGAGGGAGCAGAACTGAGACCTCTGTGAGACACAAGAGGAGTTATTTAGGGACAGCCCTTCTCATTATAAAAGCACACTGTGATGCACACCATTGCCTTAATCATGCTCATGCTGCCCGTACGACCCAGCCCCATCCTTACACTCCCTGTCTTGCTAATGTGCCACTGTGCTCACCAAAGTGACATCATTACCTCTACCATTACCACCATGTGCCAAGGTGATTTCAACAGCGCCTTTACCACCTCGTAACAGTGATTCACCATCACCAACAGACAGCTGTTCAGGCACCCTGGCAATCTCCATGGCCACCTGTCCCAGAGGAAAATGCATCCCAGCCAGGCAGACCCACCCCCAGTCTGGGCCATCTCCATGGCGTTCTTCTGGTCTGCAAGGACAGCATGAATTTACATTAGCTTGATACATACGGATATTGCTTTTCACTAAGTCTGTGCACCACAGTGCTCATTCATGCATACTCTGTGCACACCTACATGAGCTGCATACATGTACAAGCCTCATCGCTGAAGCAGAGCTATGTGCCATGTCTTGAACCTTAGCTGCAGCATGCAGATATGACCCTTCCCTTGGAGCTCTTTGTGGATGAGGTAAGCTACTCACCTAGCCGGAACGCAGCAGGTCATTGACACTGAATCGGCACTGAATCCATGAGCGCTGATCTCGTCTGTGTGACATTCTTTGATTAAAAATGTAAGGTGAAAAGAATCATGTGCCATGCAGATTACAATGCTCTTATTCATTTTTGTGTGCTTACATGCACTAGCCATTTTCACCATATCATCAATAATTACTGGTAAGGTTTGGGGAGAAACTGGCTCTGCACAAATGCTTGGTGCTGTGTATGTATGCGGCTGTGACTCCAAGATAACATGCTGTACACTGCAATCATTGACAGCCCTTCTTGTTTTTCTCCCTCTTAGTTACACTCTTACGTTGTGACAGTATGCAGTTGTGAGGAACCTGGTCAAGTATCAAGAGTGCAGGCACAATCTGATAGAAGGGTGGCATGAGGACAAGTGGGTGGGATAATGAACATGGCATTGTTCATCGTTCATCCACCCACTGAGTCTTGGCAGCATAATATCTGTACCAGATAGTGGTGGCAAGATGATGCCATCTCCATGGCTGTGTCTTGAGAATCCACTCCATGCTTTCAGTGGTTCAGTACAGCACACTTTGGTTAGGCAGTAACCATGACAATTCTCCCTTAGGGAAAGCCCATGATGGGCCATCCGTTCCAAGGCCAGCTAACATCTGAATGACATTTACAGCTTGGACACTCACCTGACAATGCAATATCTCCTCCGAGGCACAGGGACTTCACAATGAAAAAGCAAAGTACTGCAGATGCTGGAAATATGAAATAAAAACAGAAAATGCTGGAAAAACTCAGCAGGCCTGACAGTATTTGTGGAGAGAGAAGCAGAGTTAACATTTCAAGTCCATATGACTCTTGTTCAGAGCCCAAGAGAAGTAGAAATGAGATGGAATTTATACTGTTGAGGGGGTGGGGGAGTAGGTAAAGCAGGATAGAAGGTCAGCAATAGGTGGGGACTAAGGAGTGATTGACAAAGGTATCATGGGTACAAGACAAAGGGAGCGTTAATGGTAGTGGTGAAGGCTAAAGAAGGTGCTGATAGTGGCATAAAGATGAGAAAGCAGAATGTGTTAATGGCAGAACAAGGGTCAGCGCTCTGTGAAAGAACAACATAGAACCAGTGACAGATAGCCCTGTTGGGGGGACGGCGGGGGGGGGAAGGGGGTAGTGGTAGGGAAAAAGGATTTAAAAGGGGAATTAGAAAAGAGATAAAAAAAATAAAAAGTAGGTAAATTTAAAAAATCTATATATAAAAAAGGATTTCAAAAAAGGGGTTGAAGAAGGAGGACATTGACAACCTACCTCTCAAATGGGCCTTTCTGAAGGCCCGGCATTTTATCTGTGTCCAAGTTGCCTTGTGCTAGGCTTGCCTCTGACCACTCACTACTTCCATGGTTGACCACCCCGACTCCAATTCTAGCTTGCCCCTTCCCCGGGACTGAACATCAGAAATTCAGGCAGATATTTGTAAAGGTTGGGTTCGTGGAACTGGGAATTTTCCCATCTCTGCGCACTCAACTTGGGAGCGAAAATCTGAGCTTACATCTTTCCTATCCATTCAATATAGTCCCCTGATAATGAATAAACCTCAATTAAATCTTCTCTCTGCCATCGCTGTTGCATAGAAAGCTACCCCAGACTATATCTTTCCTAATAGCTAAAATGCTCCAGTCTTGTCAACATCCTCCTAAATCTCCTTTGTAACCTCTCTGGAGCAATCACATACTTCCGGTAGCATGGTAAGCAGTGTTTGTAGCACCCTAGCTGCAGTTTAACTTGGGTTTTATACAATTCCAGCAAAATCTCCCTGCTCTTATACCCGAGGCCTCGATCAATTGCTGCCCAATCTTCTAATTAGCGTCTGAACAGTTCTGACCAACGCTAATCACAGAAAAAAAATGCACACTTACCTGCCAGTGTTTTAAAGGCCAGGCTTCCGATGCTGGCCTCTCCTGAGACCTCCATCGTGGGAAATGAGGCAGGCCTCAATGCTAAGCCGTGCCCCTTTTTATGGCACCAGCTGGCGTATTCTGGGAAGTAAGAGTAAGTGTCCCAAAACTTGTGTTAATTGTGCTATTTCCAGCTCTGTTTCACAGTTATTTTCAGTATCTACAATTATTAAATATCCCGTGGTCGGTATTTATGAATGAAACTAGTTGCAAAAAAACTGTTTTGGATTGGGGGAGAATGGATTTTAGTAAAATAAGGCAGGATCTGACCAAGGTAGACTGGGAACAGCTACTTGTGGGGAAATCTACAGAGGAGCAGTGGGGGCATTCAAAAAGGAAATGGGGAGGGTACAGGCTCAACATGTTCCCTCTAGGGTGATAGGAAGGAGTAACAGGCCCAGAGAACCGTGGATTACCAGAGATATTCAGGATATGATGAGAAGGAAAAGAGAGGCTTTTAGCAGGTACAAGGGGAGCAAATCAGCAGAGGCATTAGTGGAGTACAGACAATGCAGGGTGGAGCTTAAGAAAGCAATTAGGAGAGCAAAGAGGGGATATGAGAAAGCTCTGGCTGGTAAAAGTAGGGAAAATCCTAAGATATTCTCTAAGTATATCAATGGGAAGAGGATAACCAGGGAAAGAGTAGGGCCCATTAGGGACCAAGGGGTCAATCTGTGGGTGGAGCCAGAGGACATCGGTAGAGTGTTGAACGAATACTTCACATCCGTCTTCACCCAAGAGAATGAGGATGAAGGTATGGAACTCGGGGAGAGAGACTGTGAGGTTCTTGAGCAAATTGATATAGGGAGTGACAAGGTATTGGAGGTGTTGGCAGGCCTAAAAGTGGTCAAATCTCCAGGCCCGGATGATGTGTCCCAGACTGCTGAGGGAGGCAAGGGAGGAGATCTCAGGGGGTCTGACCCAAATTTTGAATTCCTCTCTGGCCACGGGAGAGGTGCCAGAGGACTGGGGAACAGCTAATGTGGTTCCACTATTTAAGAAGAGTTGTAGAGATAAGCCAGGAAACTACAGACCAGTGAGTCTTACGTCAGTGGTAGGGAAACTATTGGAGAAAATTCTGAAGGAGAGAATCTCTCTCCACTTGGAGAGGCAAGGTTTGATCAGGGATAGTCAGCATGGCTTTGTCAGAGGGAGGTTATGCCTAACAAATTTGATGGAATTTTTTGAGGAGGTGACCAGGTGTGTAGATGAGGGTAGTGCAGTTGATGTAGTTTATATGGTTTTCAGCAAAGCCTTTGACAAGGTCCCACATGGGAGATTTATAAAGAAGGCAAATGCACATGGGATACAGGGTAATTTGATAAGGTGGATTCGAAATTGGCTTAGTTGTAGGAGAGGGTGATGACAGAAGGCTGCTTTAGTTACTGGAAGCCAGTGTCCAGTGGCGTACCACAGGGATCTGTGCTGGGTCCCCTATTATTCGTCATTTATATAAACAACATAGATGACTATATGGGGGGTGGGATTAGAAAGTATGTGGATGACACAAAGATTGGCCGGGTGGTTAACAGTGAGGTTGAGTGTCTTGGACTACAGGAAGATATAGACGGGATGGTCAAATGGGCAGATAAGTGGCAGATGGAATTTAACCTGGAAAAGTGTGAGCTGATACACTTTGAAAGGAGTAATTTGACAAGGAAGTATTTAATGAATGGCATGACACTAGGAAGTTTTGAGGAACAAAGGAACCTTGGCATGTGTGTCCATAGATCTCTGAAGGCGGAGGGGCATGTTAGTGGGGTGGTGAAAAAGGCATATGAGACACTGGCCTTTATCAATCGAGGCATGGATTACAAAAGTAGGGAGGTCATGTTGGAGTTGTATAGAACCTTGGTGAGGCCACAGCTGGCGTACTGTGCGGTTCTGGTCGCCACATTATAGGAAGGATGTGATTGCACTGGAGGGGCTGCAGAGGAGATTCACCAGGATGTTGCCTGGGATGAAACATTTAAGTTATGAAGAGAGGTTGGATAGACTTGGGTTGTTTTCGTTGGAGCAGAGAAGACTGAGGGGCGACCTGATCAAGATGTACAAGATTATGAGGGACATGGACAGAGTGGATAGGGAGCAGCTGTTCCCCTTAGTCGAAGGGTCAGTCACGAGGGGACACAAGTTCAAGGTGAGGGGCAGGAGGTTTGGGGGGGATGTGAGGAAAAACTTTTATACCCAGAGAGTGGTGACAGTCGAATGCGCTGCCTGGGACGGTGGTGGAGGCGGGTTGTCTCACATTCTTTAAAAAGTACCTGGATGAGCACTTGGCACATCATAACATTTAAGGCTACAGGCCAAGTGCTGGTAAATGGGATTAGGTAGTTAGGTCAGGTGTTTCTCACTTGTCGGTGCAGACTCGATGGGCCAAAGGGCCTCTTCTGCACTGTGTGATTCTGTGATACTTACAATTCTTTTAATGAACACGCTGAGATTGAGGGAAAAAACTCATGGGTTTTAGGCTACCTGGAACTGTCAACATCCAAAACTGCATAGCCTCACCCCAGAAACAGTGCTAACCCACATCCGTGAAAATGTTCAGCCCCCGACACCACCTCTAACTCAACAAAAATGCTCAACCCCGTCTCCCCCTCACTCCCCAACAATGCTGACTTTTCCAGCAGCGGCTGCCAGGAGATGGGGATTCTGGAAGGTGAGTTGGGAGAGGAGGTGCAGGAGGGGGTGAGGATTGTTGGAAAGGGGTGATGTTGGATCCTGGTCACCAGTTGAGATGGACTAATGGATCGCACGCTTGTTTCGGGATGATCAAGTTGGTACCGTAGACATAGCAGATCAGTCGATGGTTCTTATGTCGAACACATTCTAGTTATTTACAAAAGAACTCAGCAGCTACATTTGTGTACTTACCACTAAAACCCTGTCTCTACATTACAGACTCTTACTCTAGGGCTATTCACTACTGACTGCGGACGACAGGCTACTAAAGTAGCCCGCTCTACTCGGTCATTGGATAATAAGATCATGTGATCTTTTATTTTAAAGTTCTTTTTCAAGGTATATTGCATATCAGATTACCACAGGTGGGGTGAACATTGCTGTGGGTTCTGGAGTGCTTTGACATTCCAGTTGATTTACTTAGAATTATGCTAGTTTTATATCTGCTATGAAAAACTCTAAGTAAATCTGTGTAAAAACCAGCATAAGTATCGGGCAAACAGCCCAAGCCTCCGTGATTCTGGCCAGTCACAGAGTAATCCAGATAGGATGAACCAGCAATTGGAAGTTTAAACTTCCTGTGTAAGTGTTGGGGATGGGTTTACATCAGGACTTCCAAGGAGTTCCGCGCATATCTTTTGGGGTACTTCCCTTCTCTGATTATCTGGAGACTGGATGATCTGGGCCATAGGGAAGTATCTACTCGCCCTGCTACATTCGGGGATCTGTGCACATGCAGTCCAAGATCCCCCTGTTCCTCTATATTTCTCGGTTTCCGCCAGTTATTGTGTATTCCTTTGTCTTGTTGCCCTTTGCTAAATGAATTACCTCACACTTCTTCACAATGAATTCCATTTGCCATGTTTTGCCCACCTGACGGGTGCATTCCTATTTTCCTGGACTCAACAGCTTTCTTCTTCACTTTCAACCACATGGCCAATATTCATATTGTCTGCAAAATTCTTATCATGCTCTTTACATTTAGTCTAGATCATCGATATGCTTCATGAACGGCAAAGGGCCTACTTCAGTGCCCTTCAGAACCCCACTGGAAACAACCTTTTGCCTGTAGAAACATCTACGGACCATTACCTATTGTTCCCTTTTGAATCCAATTTGCCACTTTCCCTTGGATCCCATGAGCTAATCATTTTCTGACCATTCTGCCGCATGGGCCCTTGTTAAAAGCCCTGCTAAAATCCATGTAGAGTACATCAAAATTTCTGCCTTCATTGACCTCCTTGTTCCCTCCCCAAAAAATTCAATCAAGTTAGGCATGACCATCCCTTAACAGATCCATGCTAATCTGAGGTTATGCTGATTTGCCTATAATTACCCAGGTAATCCCTTCCTCGTTTTATAACAATAGTATATTAGCAGCAATCTGGCTCTTTACCTGAAGCCAGAGAGGCTTGGAAAATGATGGTCAGAGTTTTGCTAATTCTTCCCTTGCTTCTCTTAACAGCCTGGGATACATTCAAGCCGGCCTGGTAATTTATCTACTTTTGAGGATGCTAAATGTTGTATTTTGTCAGTTTATTCACCTATTGTATATATATCAGAGCATTGCTGAAAAAGAGACATGCTTTCAAAGCTTTTTGTCTTACATTCATCAGATCAGATTCACAAGAATACCAAATCTCAAAGGGAACAACAATTTATACTGCATGAGAAGGTGCTGATTAGTTGAAAGTGGACTCTGATTGGTAGAGGCATAGCCATGGAGAATGCATCAGGGATCGGTTTGAAACAGGCAAATGACTGACCATAACCAACCAACCTGTGCTTGCAAAACTCTGGACATTGTGTACAACATTAGATGTGATTCTGCAATTGGACAACAGTTGCTAAACTATCCTGATTTTGCCAAGAATTATATTGAAAATTTAAGATTAGCAGTCAGGCTCACAGTATAGCTCACTTACACATGCTAGATGCTTCATATATTTACACACAGGGCCCTGTCCTTTGCAAACAGGAAGAACATGCCCATGCATTGTCCCTTTTTCAACTAAACAACAGCTTGGGAGATAGCTATTCCCTGGTTCCTCCCCGTAGTGATGCCTTGATCAATCAGAGTTGACCAGCCTAGTTTGAATTTTTAAAAAACCTTGGCAGTTAACTATTCCTTGGTGCCAAAATCGGCAGCCCACCCCACCCAACATATTTAAATGAATAATTAAGGGTCAATTAGGCTTGTTTTCAAGTCAATTGACTGATAATATGCTGCCCCCACCATAAAATGTTTGGCATGGGCAGCAGGGCAGGAGCGGGAAGTCCATTTTTTAAACTTTAATAATTAAAGGGCGGGAAGCAAGGGGGGAGATTTGCTCTTCTGGGGCTGCCCTTGACTGGTTGTGGGGTGGCCCCCTTAGGTCAATCTCCCCATTCCTTCCTAGCCATTTCCTCCTTTAAGCCCACCCCTGCATTGCTCTGTCCCTCTACCTAACCTACTCAAACGCTCCCAGCCCAAGACCTCGGCCTTACCTGCTCCGGGGATCCATAGGTCTTGAATTTCTTTTCCTTCCACAGTCCCAGCAGCAGCCACTGATGTATTCTTGATGTTACTGGGAATGATTGAGCTGCCAGCCAATTTGATTGGCTGGCAGCTCCAGAGGGCAGGACTTCCACCCCAATGAGTAGCAGAAGTCCCACTTGGCCCTCATTAGTCTGCCCCGCAGTGCTTTATGGTTGTGGGGCGGGTCGGCGAGCAGCATGTCGGCTCCACACCGACCTGGTTTTCGGGGGTCGTGCCGTCTGCTCCCCCCTGTATTATTCCACACCAAATCTTTAAAAGCCATCATATTTACTTCCTCCTACATCTCCCCCCAAAGTCACAGGCTTTGCTAGTTTAGTCTCTGAGGTGTCTTGACCAACTCCCTGATATTGTTCTGATCTCCTTTTGAGGTTGACGATTTTCAATACTCTCCCTTCTGTTGGTGTGAGTGTTCTTCTCCTGGGTGGCTGCAGAGCTTGTAGTAGGTCTTTCCTCTTGATCTGAGTAGTAAGCCCAAGTTTCTACTGGTTTTCTTTGAGGATATTGAGGTGCTGCAGTAACTCCTTATGATACCCTGGCTTGCCTTAACCCTGTGCGATCTTGGTTGTGGAGTTTTTTAGACAATTGTACCTTCCATTTGTTGGTTTCAGACCTATACTCTTTCTCTGGGCTTCAGCACTGGTAACTCATGTGCTGTATGCCTGTGATTAAAGTATCCAAGTCTGGTTGGTTCTCTGTTCTTTCTCACACTGTTTTACCCTCTCATGGTCATTCATGGTGACATTCTGTTTGAAGTTGTGTCAGAGATGGAAGCTGTGTTCTCAATCTCCTACACGTTAGTAACTCTGATAGTGAGAAACCTTTCTGTAGCAGGGAGAATCAATAACTCACAACAGCTAGATTAAGGTATTTGTTTTTCTTTAATGACTCCCTCTCTTGGCCTCTCCATTTGCTTGAGGATAGTGAGGTGAATTGGTTACATGAATGAAGCCATATTTGTTTGCAAAATATTAGCATTGTTCATTTGCAAACTGTGGCCCATTGTCAGACACTACAATGTCTGGAATGCCATTCATTGAATAGACTCTTTTGAGGGCTTGAATGGCTGCTTCTGCCACAATACTATGCAATCGGTTTACTTCAATCCACCATGAATAATAATCAATAACAATAAGGAAGGTTTTCCCCTTAAAGTCAAATAAGCCAGGCACTCCCAAGGCCTTGTTGGAAAGGAAGAAGATAATAACGGTTCTTTTTGTTCCTCGCAGTGTATGGCACAAGTAACACAGTTAGAAATAATTTCTTCTATAGAGCGAGTAATACCTGGCCACCAGACTGATTTGTGTGCCCTCGTATGACACTTTGTAATTCCTAAATATCCTTGGTGAAGTCAGTGAAGAATATCAAGCTGAAGGGCTCTCAGTATGACTAATGTCTCATTGAAAACTAGTAAGTTGTCAATGCCAGTGAGGTGCTTGCACTGTTCAAAATACTGACGTAATATCAGATTACTGGGGATATAGCCTGGCCATTCTTCCAGACAATATTCCCAGATTTGAAAACATTCTTCATCTCATTTCTGGGCTTGCTTTATTTCCTCAACTTTCTTGTGGTAGCTGCTAAGTGCTGTATGATTAAGGACTTCAACCTTATATGCTTCAACTGCCTCAATGAAGTCTAAATCCTATTTATCAGTTCCTTCTGATGGTGTTCATGACACTGTGTCCGCTGTTGTTTGACATTTTCCTTGCACAAACTCTATGATGGAGTTGAACCGTTTAATTCTGGGCCGCATCCTCGCAATTTCTTTCATGTTCAGAAGGGTGTCTAGTGGTTTATGATCTGTTTTGATTTTGAAACATAATCCCATAACATAGTCTGAAATTTTTTAACATGCCCTCATGGCTGCCAAAGCTTCTTTTTCTATCACGGCCGTATCATTGTTCATTTCTATCAGTGACCTAGAGGCATAGTAGACTGGTCTACACTTGACGTCTTTTTGCACTTTAAATTGTACTGCCCCCCAGACAGTAGACAAAGCATCCACCGCCACAATGGGCAGTGAGTCTAGGTCGTAATGTGTCCAGATTTCAGAAGAGATTAAAAGTTGTTTAATCCTTTCAAAAGCATTTCCCTGGTCTACGTTCCAGCACCACTGTTGACTCTGTCTCAAAAGTTGTCTCAAGAGTGTGCTGACCTCTGCTAAATTTGTTAGGAACTTGCCTAATTTTGTTCACCAACTGAGGAATCTTTGAAGTTCAGTCATGTTCCTGGGTTGCAGGAATTCTCCCATAACTTCCGTTTCTTCGGACCAACTGTAATTCCAGTGGCTTGTACTATATGACCTAGAAACTTAATCATGGCTTTGACAAGCTCATACTTTTCATTCAGTGTTAGACCTGCATCCTGTAAGGCCCTCAGGACTGCTTTGACCTGTGATCATGCTCCTGTCTCATGAATTCATATATGAGTGCATCATCCATATGACATATTACTCCTTCCATGCCTTATAAAATTTTTGACATCGTTCTCTGGAAAGTTTCTGGAGTGGACGCTATTCGAAGGGCATTATAAATATGGCCAGCAATCTGGATTCTTTATCCAGAAGCAACTGCCAGTGAAATAACCTCCTGCATCCTTTCTATTCTGACCTTGACTTTGACCAAGAGTGGGTGAGGGACTTTCCTTGCAGTAAAGAGGCAAATTGGTTTAGCATCCGCTCATAGGGTGATGTGGTACTTGGTCTTTAATATTCCCTGCTCTCTAAACAATTTGGGAATTTGTTTTGGAATTTAGTGTTGTAATTCTCAGCAGCAACTTCATCCACCTCACAGATTAATGCCATTTTTAGACAAACCTCTCTGCTTGGTATTCTTGATCTTGAAAAACATAGTTCTGAGAATTTTTTGATCTTTATATTTCAGCTTTGCCATCAGTTGGCTTTTACTGTAGTCCCCCCAGGAGCTTATAATTTCATGTATGAGGGTTGCAGGGGAATCTGTTTAAGCTATTTTACTTCACCTGATGAAATAGAAAGGCCTGTTCCTGTGTTTAATTTATTAAACTCTATGGGGTATCCATCTACTTCGATTTTAACACTCTAATACTTGTTTTCAATGTCAATATCTCCCATAGGAAGGTTAATTTCTGTTCTTGTGGTTCTTCCATTCCCTGTATGTGGCTCTGTTTTAAAATTTTCTCCCTCTTTTTACAGGTAGTCAGTGTTTTTGTGCAAGAAATAGCTTTAAAGTGGCCTACTTCTCCACAGTTGTGGCACTGTGTGCACCCCACCCCCATCACCACCACCCCCATCACCACCCCCACTCCCCCCAGCCCTCCATCTTTGCTGGACATGTAGCTTGTCCCTACCTGACCGCAGACATTTTAAAATAGCAATTGGCACACGTTTCCCCATTTTTGTAGGCTTAGACTTTGACATGCTTTTCATTTTATGGTCTACAAATTCAGTGGTCTCGCTTGATCTTTTCCATGGGATCCCTCCTTCCCCATGAACAAATGCCTGATTCTGTTTTCTAAGTTCCGTTTGTCTCACTTTCAAAAACATTAAATTCTCCCTTGTCTGTAAGAGAACTGATAATGCTTCATGTAACACCCCTACAATGAACCTGTTGTGAATCAGCTTGTCTTTTAAAATTCCGTAAATGCAGTTCCCTGCCAGCCTATTGAAATTGTTAATGAACAAATCCATGCTTTTGCTTGACTTTTGTTTTATTCTGTCAACTTTACTCCTCTCAATTATTAAGTTCCCATGGATGCAGAAGTAAGAGTCAAAGGCTTGCATGACTTCTTCATAAGAGTCTCATCAACCCCCTGCCTTGCTATCATGTTGTCAGCAATAGTTCCTACAGCATAAAGTAGGGTATTGACCTGGTCTTTCCAGTCTTTTTTATGCAACCCTAAAGCAGTTATTTTCTCAAGCTGCCCCACTTCTGGGCCTGCTGTGGACCTTCCACACGCCAAAATGGTTCTGAGCATGGCAGGGTGGATTCCATGCTTCTGCCACATTCTAGGCTTATTCTTGCATTTGATCCTGCTTCTCCACTGCTGCTCGCTGTTTTGGGTCTGTGCTCACTGCTGCCTGGACTCTGGGTCTGTCACAACTTGCCTCTGCTGCTCTCACGATGTTCCATTGACTTAGTGAGTCTTGGAATTTTTTCTATTGTCCTTCCTTTGAGGTTCTCTTTTCTTGCCACCCTTGTAGCTTCCTTCAGTTTTTTTCTGTGTCTTTCACTCACTGCCACCATGTTTTGCCGTGTAGTAGGGGTTTACATGGAATTTGGGGATTGTCTAGTCTTCCAAAATTATGCTGCGTGAATCCATAGTCTTTTTAACCAGAACTATTTACTAACCGGAAGTATTTCCACTATTGGATGTCCACAAAAGCTAAGAGCTTCTGCACTTTTCAAGATCTCACTTAGTACTCAGTCATGTGGTCTGGCATCATTATTACATCAACATCATGTATGCTTCTGATATTTACAATATGTATGAGGAGCAATGCAGAATCTCAGGATGATTTGGATGGAGAAAGTCAAGAAAATCACAATGATTACATCAAGGATTACAATGAGGTTCTGTTGAATAAAAATTCATTTGAAATCTACTTCCACTTCTCAGCAGCCACCTAGCAAGGCTGAAGTCATTTTGAAAGGAAGGGTTCTTTAGTGATGACCAGATAACAGGCAGCAAATGGGAGAAATTGGATCTCAGGCATTGCAGGGCCACTTAAATTACATCAGCATTTTCTGACTGCCTCAGACTATATAACGATTTCTGGTAGACAAACTCATTTTCCAAATGGCTGAAAAGACATTGCTTAGTTCAGGGCATCACTGCAGGAGTTCCTCAGGGTAGTGTCCTCGGCCCAAGCATCTTCAGATACTTCATCAACGACCTTCCTCCCATCATAAGGTCAGAAGTGGGATGGTCACTGATGATTGCACAATGTTCAGCACCATTCGCGACTCCTCAGATACTGAAGCCGCCCATGTCTAAATGCAGCAAGACCTGGATAATATCCAGGTTTGGGCTGACAAGTGGCAAGTAACATTTGCACCACACAAGTGCCAGGAAATGGACACATCCAACATGAGAGAATCTAACCATCGCTCCTTGACATTCAATGGCATTACCATCACTGAATGCCCCACTATCATCACCCTGGGGGTTACCATTAATCAGAAACTGAACTGGAACATCCATATAAACACTGTGGCTACAAAAGCAGGTCAGAGGATAGGAATCGTGTGGCGAGTAACTCACCTCCTGACTCCCCAAAGCCTGTCCATCATCTACAAAACATAAGTCAGAAGTGTGATGGAATACTCTCCACTTGCCTGGATGAGTGCAGCTCCAACAACACTCAAGAAGCTTGGCGCCATCCAGGACAAAGCAGCCCGCTTGATTGGCACCCCATCCCACCCACATTCACTCCCTTCACCACCAACACACAGTAGCAGCAGTGTGTACCATTTACAAGGTGCACTGCAGGAACTCAGACAGCACCTTCCAAACCCATGACCACTGCCATCTAGAAGGACAAGGGTAGCAGATGGATGGGAACACCGCCACCTGCAAGTTCTCCTCCAAGCCACTCACCATCCTGGCTTGGAAATATATCGCCGTTCCTTCACTGTTGCTGCATCAAAATCCTGGAACTCCCTCCCTAACAGCACTGTGGGTGTACCATAGGGACTGCTGCAGTTCAAGAAGGCAGCTCACCAACATCTTCTCAAGGGCAATTAGGGAAGGGCAATAAATGCTGGCATTGCCAGCAGCGCCCACATCCCTTAAATGAATAAAAATAAAGGACCTGCTTGATTAAAATGTACATTCCTGGTGATAGAAGACCTTTAAAATATCTGAAATGGTTACTTGATTAACATCACTAGGATCCACCTTGTATTCATTGCTGACATTATTACACTGGTGGCGATCATTTATCATTGTGTGGTACAGTAGTCAAATATCTGAAAGTATCAGTACTTCTGAAAATGTAATTTTTACTTGATATTGATTGGATGGGAGAATTATAAAACTCAATACAGAGGTTATTTCTTCCCCCTAGTGACTTCTTGTCTTTCAGTAAAATCAATTCCTAAAACTGTTGACAACTGAGAGCTGAGGGATTTCCCTGGCCTAAGACTCTGCTTCACTGAGTCATTCTGGTCCCTTTATTAATAGTCATGGCTTACCAATGTAGACATATAGCAGAAAATAAAGGCATTCTATGTTAGTATAACCTGCAGCTACATTCCAGCATTTAAAATTTAGAGTAAAATGCAAGGTATAAATGATTTATATTCATGAAAATTTTGTGAATCATTTCTTTACCAGTAGACTGATTTAACAATGTTTCATCCATAAAAATGATGAAAACAACTTGAAAATTGCTGAGAAGAGAGACTTGTTGCTGAAGCTTTTTGTCTTGCACTCATCAGTACAAATGCAAGAATACCACATTTCAAAAGATCACATCAATCTATACAACAGGAAGAAGGGATGCTGATTGATTGGCAAGTCGACTCTGATTGGCCAAGTCATTGCCATGGAGAAAGCAGAGGAGAACTATAGGCTTCCCAATCTCCAGGTAAATCAAAAAAAAATGCAAGGCTTAAATATGTCCCTTTTGTTTGCAGAGAACGGATCCTTGCATATGACTGTGTGTTGCCTCTAGCAATCTTAAATGAGCCACATTAGAAGGATCCATTCTCTACAAACAAAAGGAAATTGTTCAAACCTTGCACCTTTCTTGAATTACCCAAAGGCTTGTGGAGCCTTTGGTTCCCCACTGCTTTCTCCATGGCAATGCCTTAGCTCGAGTCAACTTGCTAATAAATCAGCACGCTTTTCTCCTGTAGTATAAATTTTTGTGATCTTTTGAAATTTGGCATTCTTGCATTTGTCCTGATGAGTGCAAGACAAAAAGCTCCAGCAACATGTTCTCGCTTCAGCAATGTTCAAGTTCTGTACAACCAAACAACCATTTGAAAACAACTTAATATGAGAAAAGAGGGCAAAATGTTTAACTGAATGGTTGGAGCGAACTATTAACATCTGTACGGAAAATCTCAAAATGAACACAAACGTATCTTAATTTGAAGCCAATTATCATAAGCCCCATCAAAATATTATAGCCAAGTATTCATTAAGAATGATCCTGTTAATTGGGACAAGTAAATGTCAGTAGGCAGAGAGATCTTATTTCAAAAAGAGTGTGAGATAGAAGTTGTCCCGTGTGTTAAAAATGTTACACAATAGAGTGAAAAGAGATCACACCTGTGTAGAGTGTTGTTAGGAGGAATCATCAAAAGAAGCTGAAGCGTATTCCTACAGAGAAAACAAAAGAGTGCATCAGTGTGAGTTACTCTCACATACACCTTAGTAGCTCACTACAGAATGGCATTGATGGTATGTTTATTTATCTCCTGGGTGGAAAATGATGTATAATCTCGAGTGAATCCCAAAATTAACCCAGTTCAATTCTAACACAATATGATTAGAAATAATAACATATTACCAGTATGGTAAGTTGAATATTTTGAGAGTATATTTTCAATACTTTTCTGTACTATGACCCACACCTATTCAAACCCTATGAGTGTCAGGCATCAATTGAATTAAAATGCAAAAACATCTACCAGTCAAAGCTGCTGAAACTCAATGCTCTGACTGCAAAGCAGTGAGAATTATTTCAAAAATAAATGTTTGCCAGAGAAGCTGTCTGTGAAACAAAAGTGTCACAGCATTTCACAGGAAGAGTACTTGTGAAGGTTTGTTTTCAAATCCTTTGAAGCAAAAGGCCTTATGCATTTGGATTTGTACAAAGTTCAATTTCCTGTTCTAAAATCCTTAGGTTACACTTCACTGAGTCAACAGTAAACATATCAACAGAGTCTGAGGAATACATTTCATTTTTCCCATTTCTTCAAGCAATTCAGTTTTTCATTACTGCAATAATTGGCATCCTGCAGTGTTTTGTCTGAAGCCTGCTGACATACTAATGATTTATTTCAAGAAAATTGCAGTGACCTTAAAAAAAAAAGATAACTTGGACAAAGTAAAAATAAGAAACCCACCCTCCAAAAAAAGGTTTCTGAAGGATTAATGGGAACATCAGCTTGAAAAATGCATATTGTTAAGTTGTGGATGGTTATAGAGCTTAGGACTTGGAAGATATTATAATAAATATCATATGATGAATTTTCCAGCACTCATGCAGTTCTTGTCAATATCCAATTACCTTGTAGATTCTATGTCATAAAATTTATGATACTCTGCTCTAAATGATATACATCATTACTTTTATTTTCAAATAACATTTCAAACCTTTCCTTGTTTTAGAATCATACATAATATAGCATAGGATATTTAGCCCCATTTCTCCCAATCTAAACACATTTTTTGCTGTTGTGGACTTGGCCCTGGTTAGTTAATCTCCTATGTAAAAGTGCTTTGCAATTTCTCCCTGGTCCTCAATGATGCCATTATCTGCACTTTCCCCCCTTTAAAATCTATTCGCTTTCAGGAGATGATGGGCAATTTTTCTTCATTAATATCCAATTTGTGTTAACAAGAAAAAACAGGGTGATGGTGACCTGAAAATAATGCAGCCATTCCTCTTCTATGTGGACTGGCTTTTGGACAGAGGTGAATCCTGTCATTGAAAACAGGTGAAAGCCTCATCAATATGTGCAGGTAGATGCCCAGTGATGTGCATTGGATGCCAAAGCTATTTTCCACCCTCACCACATTCCCGCTGCCAATTTCTATTCCCATCCACCAACTACGAATAATACAAGTCAGATGAGCACCATTTGGAACAGTATTTAAAGTGATTATGAGCAGCTTTCTGGTAAAACTATCAGGAACACTGTTGGAATTGTTATAATAATTTGACACAGGCTACAGCCCTATGCCTATGTGCCAAGAATGAGTTTGAAACATGAGCCCTAATATTAACTCAGAAGTGCATTGGGAGCTGGCAGGCATCCAACATTGTCTCAGCAATTCAGAAGTAAGTTCAGCATGTCTGCCCGTGCCATTTTACTTCCTGATTTGAGGTCAATTATACAGCAGAGGGAATGATGAGGGCCTTCATGATGCAATCTCATGTCCAGTATTGAAAGAACCAATCCAAAGATAGAAGTTAGAGGAATTTGGAGTTGTAAACAATAGTTGTCAATGTGTAATAATGGATCCCAAATTCTCAAAGGCCCCACCTCAATGAAAATGTCTCCTCTCCTTTCTCTGCTTGGTCAAGACTATTCCATCAGATCACTCTTCACACTCACTTACCTTGCAGCATTTTAATTACAAATTGGGAGTAGAGTAAGCCATTTGGTCCCTCAAGCCTGCTCCTCCTTTGATAAGATCATGGCTGATCCAATTGTAGCCTCTATTTTTCTGTCTACCCCCTGTAACCATTGACTCCCTTCTCAATCAAGAATCTACTTAACTCAGCCTTAAAAATATTCAATGACCCTGCCTCCAATGCTTTCTGGGAAGATAATTCCACAGATTAATTAACTTCTGAGAGAAAAACATTCACTGGTTCATTCCTCAGGGCAATGCCTTGAACAATTAGAGTCAAGCTCCCTGGTTTAAATTTCAAACAATGCTTGGCAGGTAATGGTCAGTCACCATTAACTGGTGCATTCTCCATGGCAATGCCTCTACCAATCAGAGACAACTTGCCAACCAATCAGCACTCTCTTCTCATACAGTATAAAGTTGTTGCTTCCCCTGACATTGGTATTCTTGTGATTGTTCTGATGAGTGCAACATGAAAAGCTTCCACAAAATGTCTTTTTCAGCAATAAAAAAATATTTCCTTATCTCCGTCTTAAATGGGAGACCCTTTATTTTTAAACTGTGTCCCGTAGTTCTAGTCTGTCCCACAAGGGGAAACATCCTTTCAGCATTCACACTGTCACGTTCCTTCCGAATCTGTTATGTTTCAATAAGTTCACCTCTCATTCTTCTAAACTCCAATGGTTACAGGCCCAACCTTTTCTCATAAGATGACCCCTTCATTCCAGGGATCAGTCAAGTGAACATTCACTGAACTGCTTCTAATGCAATTATACTCTTTCTTAAATAAGGAGACCAAAATGGTATGCAGTCTCCAGATGTGCTTTAATTAAAGCCCTGTACAACTGGATCAAAAACTTCCCTCCTTTTATATCCCATTCCCTTTGCAAACAATGACAATATTCAATTTGTCTTCCTAATCATTTGTTGTACCTGCATACTAATTTTTTGTGATTCATATACTAGGAAACCCAGATCCCTCTGTACTAGAAAGTTCTGCAATCTCTCTCCATTTAAATAGTATGCTGTTTTTCTGTTATTCCTGCCAAAGTGGACAAGTTCACATTTTCCTACATTATACTCCATCTACCAAATTTTTGCCCACTCACTTAACCTATTTGTATCCCTTTGCAGATTCTTTATGTCCTCTTTACGACTTACCCTCCTACCTATCTTTGTGTCATCAGCAAATTTAGCAACCATACATCTGGTCCCTTCATCCAAGTGATAGAGATCTCTGAGACACTCCACTAGCTACAGCTTTCCAACCCCAAAATTACCTATTTATCCCAACTTTCTGCTTCCTGTTAGTTAACCAATCCTCCATCCATGCTAATATGTTACCCCACCCGTCCCCGCACCATGAGCTCTTATTTTGCACAGTAACCTTTGATGTAGCACCTTATCAAATGCCTTTTGGAAATCTAAGTACACCACATCTATTGGTTCCCCTTTATCCATCTTACTTGTTGCTTCCTCAAAAAGCTCATATAAATTAGTCAAACACAATTTCCCTTTCACAAAACCATGTTGACTCTGCCTGATGCATTAAGATTTTCTAAGTGCCCAGTTATAACCTCCTTATAGTAGATTCTAGCTTTCCCCTATCATAGATGTTAAGCTAACTGGCTTATAGTTTTCTGCTTTCTATCTCCCTCCTTCCTTGAGTAGAGGATTCACATTAGCTATTTTTCAGTCTGATGGGACCTTTCCAGAACCTAGGAAGTTTTGGAAAATTATTAACAATGCATCTACTATCTCACTAGTCACTTCTTTTAAGACCTTAGGATACAGACCATCAGGACCTTGGGAATTATCAGCTTTTAGTTCAAGTAATTTTCTCAGTACCATTTCCCTGGTGATTGTAATTGTTTTAAGTTCCTCTCTTCCTTTCACCTATTGATTTATAAGTGTTTCTGGAATGTTATCTGTGTCTTCTACAGTGCTGACAGACAAAAAATGTCCATTCAATGCTTTCACCATTTCCTTATTTCTATTATTAATTCCCCACACCTGGAGTAGAATTTTCTCCCCGTTGGGGGGGGGGGGGGGGGGGGGGGGGTGTGCGGGGGCGGGCGCAGATCCGATTGGCGCCCCCGACCGGGTCCGTGTCGCCATTTTACGTGGGCAGGCCTTAACGTGCACCCAGAAATGCTGTGCACTCCCTGTGCGGGCGGGCGGAGAGGGGGGGGTGCTCCCTGAGGTCGGGACTGCTCTCTTACACGCATGCACGCGAAAGAGCACAGAAATCTCCCTGAGGCACGGAGCTGCCTCAGGAAGATTAATTTGAGTGTGAAAAACAGGGAAAAAGATTTTTAAAAAATATTTGGACATGTCCCCTCATGTGAAACTGTCACATGAGCTGGGACATGTGCATTAATGTCAATTAAAAAAAAATTTCAAAATTTAAAATCATTCATGAAACCTCATCACGCCCAAGGGTACTGTTCCATGAAAAATATGAAGGCCGCCTGGGCTCTTCGCCTGCCCGCCAACCTTAAGGTTGGACGACAGCTCTGTTAATTATTTTAATTGACAGTTAAATGGCCTTAGTCGGCCTTTAAAAGTTTGGCGGGCGCACAGCCAACTCGGGTGCGCACCTGCTGAACTGAAAGTCTGAATGATGTGCCGTGATGTCGGGACGCACGCCTGGCATCACACGCATCATTTTATGCCTCAACGAGCAGGCCTCACGCCCGCTCGCCGAGCCAAACATTCAGCCGTTGCTGTCTAAGGGACCAATGCTCATCTCAGGTATTCTTTTCCTTTTTAAATACTTGTAGAAACTCTTTCTATCTGTTCTTTTTTATTTCTAGCTAGCTTTCTCTCATACTCTAATTTCTTCTGCACTTTTTGTTTTAGTCATTCTTTGCTAGTTTTAAAATTCTATTCCATCTTTTGTCCTACCACTAATCCTTTCAAAATTGTATGTTTTTTCTTTCAATTTGAAACTATCTTTAACTTACTTAGTTAGCTAAGGATGGTGCATGCTTCTCCTAGAGTCTTTCTTTCTCACTGGAATGTATTATTTCCTTAAATGTCTGCCATTGTCCTATGATTTAACCTTATTTCCCAGTTCACTTTAGCTAGCTCTGTCTTCATACCATTCTGATTGCCTTTATTTAAGTTTAAAACACTAGCCTTAGACCCACACTTCTCACCCTCAAACTGAATGCAGAATTCAATCACGTTATGATCACTGCTACCTAAAGGCTCTTTTCCCATGAGGTTATTAATTATTCCTGTCTCTTTACACATTGATTATGTATTATACATTATACAGCGCACCTAGCTTTTCCTCTTTATGAACATCCTCACACCCCCATCTATCCTTCGACTGCTGGCAGTCACTTTCACCTTTATACAATTTGATTCCTTTCTGCAAAAGTCACCATCGCTAAAAGCACTGTGTCCATCAGGTGACCATATACCATTACAGTCATTTATAGGTCTATCCTTTCCCCTTTCCAGAAGAAGAGAGCACAAAATGTTAGTGAGAGGGAGAGAACTGGATGGGGCTCCACACAGATGTCACAGGAGGAAACACTAGGGATCAGTGTCATTTCAGTATCCCTGGTCATTGGAGGTGAAGACATGCCTACTACCTGGTGACATCATTATCAGTGACTCACATGTTATGCAACAATCAGTCATATAGAGGAGGTGTCAGCTGTGGCTCAGCTCATAGCACCCTCGCCTTTGAATCAGAAGGTTGTGGGTTCATGTCCCACTCCCGGAAACCAAGAACTGTGAATGTACCCGAAAGAGTTACATGCGATCTGTTAATAACTCGAAAGAGAATCAGTCATATAGAAAAGCAAAATACTGTGCACGCTGGAAATCTGAAATAAAAACAGAAACTGCTGGAACTGATAGGTCGGTCTGGCAGCATCTGTGAAGAGAGAAACAGAATTAACATTTCAGGTCAATGAGTGATCAGTCCTGATGAAAGATGAGTGTAATTGGAAGCATGAAATCACAAAGATAATCAAGAAATGGCTGAATGCACTGAAAAGCTATGGGCGCTGACAACATTCCAGCAGCAGTACTGAAGACTTGTGCTCCAGAACTACCTGAACCCCTGCCAAACTATTCCAGTACAGCTACAACACTGGCATCTACCTGACAATGTAGAAAATTGCCCAAGAATGTCCTGTCCACAAAAAGCAGGACTAATCCAACCCGGACAATTACCACCTATTCCATCTCCAATCAATTTACTTCCAATCATCAAATTGTGGAAGTTGTCGTCAAGCAGCACTTAGTCAGCAATAACCTGCTCATTGATGCTCATTTTAGGTTCCACCAGGGCCACTCAGTTCCAGTCATCATCACATCCTTCATCCAAACATGGACAAAAGAGCTGAATTTAAGAGGTGAAGTGAGTGTGATTGTGCTTGACATCAAGCGGCAGTTGATTGAGTGTGACATCAAGAATGACTAGCAATATTGAAGTCAATGGGATTGGGAAGGGCCGGGGGGCGGGTGGTGAGGGGGTGGGAGGAGGGAATTCCCTACTTGTAGAAGTGATACCTAACACAAAGGATGATAGTTGTGTTTGTTGGAGGCCCATCATCTCAGCCCCAGGAAATGATTGTAGGGGTTTGTCAGTGTAGTGTCCTAGCCTTAACAATCTTCAGCTGCTTCCCTCCAACATTAGGTTAGAAGTAAGATGTTCACTGATGATTGCACAACGTTCAGCACCACTCGTAACTCCTCAAAACACTGAAGCAGTCTGTGCCCATATACAGCAAGAGGGGGCTAGTGAAATTGAGAGTTGCAGCTAATGTCCAACAGGCAACAGGTCTTCTGCAGGAGCCTGAAGACAACTGCCATCACCTGATGTGATAGCCTGAGCCTCTTGATGCACTGATGTTCCTGTATGCCAAGGAAACTCAGCCTCTCCCTGTGTAACCTTTGTCAAATGCATTACCCCGGTAAAGAGGATGCACCCTCTGCTGTCCCCTCTCTGCTGCCCCCTCTCTGATATCCCTCTCTCTGCTGCTTATCTCTCTGCTGTTGCCCTCTCTACATCTGCTCTCTCTGCTGCTCCTTTCTCTACTGCTGCCCTCTCTAGTGCTGCTCACTCTGTTGATCCCCTCTCTGCACCTCCCCTCTCTAGTGCTCCTCTCTCTACTGCTCCTCTCTCTGCTGCTTCGCTCTCTGCTGCTTCCCTCTCTGCTGCTCCCCTCTCTGCTGCTCCCCTCCCTGCTGTTCCTCACTCTGCTGCTTCTCTCTCTGCTGATGCCATGTCTGTACCATAGAACCATGGGAAAGTTACGGTGCAGAAAGAGGCCATACAGCCGATGGTGTTTGCACCAGCCAAAAAGAGAAAAAATAATTTAGCTGCTTATTTCAATCCCACTTTCCAGCACCTGGCGCGTGGCCTTGCAGGTTACAGAATTTCGGATGTAGATCCAGGTACCTTTTAAACGAGTTGAGTATTTCAGCCTTAACCACCAAATTAGGCAATGAATTCCAGACACCCAACACCCTCTTGGTGAAAAAGATTTTCTTCATGTCCCCTCTAATTCTCCTACCAATCACCGTAAATCTATGCCCCCTGGTAATTGACCCCTCAGCTTGGGGAAACAAGTCTTTCCTGTCTACCTAATCTAGGTCCCTCATAATTTTGTACACCTCAATTAGGATAACTCTTAGCCTCCTCTGTTCTAGGGAAAACAACCCTAGCCTATCCAATCTTTCCTCATAACTGCAATTTTCATGCCCTGGCAACATTATTGTAAATCTCCTCTGTACTCCCTCCAGTGCAATTATGTCCTTCCTGCAATGTGGTGACCAGAACTGTACACAAAATTCCAGTTGTGGCCCAACCAGCAATTTTTACAGTTCCAGCATTACATCCCTGCTTTTGTATTCAATACCTTGTCCAATAAAGGAAAGTATTCCATATGCTTTCTTTACCACCTTATCCACCTGACCTGCCACCTTCAAGGACGTGTGGACATGCACTCCAAGGTCTCCCACTTCCTCAACCTCTCTCAATAACTTCCCGTTTATTGAGTGTTCCCTTGCTTTGTTTGCCCTCCCCAAATGCATTACCTCACACTTTTCTGGATTGAATTCCATTTGCCACTTTTCCAACCACTCAAGCAAATCATTGATATCATTCTTTGATATCAAATTTTTGTGTCATCTGCAAATTTGCCAATCATGCCTCCCACATTTAAGTCTAAATCATTGATGTATACAACAAACAGCAAGCCCCCAATAATAAGCCCTGTGAAACACCAATGGAAACCAAAAACATCCATCGACCATTACTCTTTGTTTCCTGTCGATGAGCCAATTTGGATGCACCTCGCCACCTTCTACTTCCCATGGGATCTCACTTTTCTGACCAGTCTGCATGTGGGACCTTGTCAAATGCCTTACAGAAATCCAAGTAAACAACATCCACTACACTACCCTCATCAATCCCCCTTGTTACTTGCTCAAAAAAAATTCTATTAAGTTAGTAAGACACGATTTTCCACCAACAAAACCATGCTGACTATTCTGATCAATCTGTGCCTTTCTAAGTGACAGCTTATCCTGTCTCTCAGAATTGTTTCCAATAATTTACCCACCATCGAAGACAGATTTACAGCGCAATAGTAACTGCCCTATCCTTTACATCCTTTTTAAATAATGGTACAACGTTCTCAGACCTCCAATCTTCTGGGACCTTGCCTGTACCTCGTGAGGATGGAAAATGATCCTCCGAGCATCCGTTATTTCCTCCTTGGATTCATTCAACAGCTTGGGATACAATCTACCTGGCCCTGGTGAGTTATCCACCTTCAAAGATGCCAGTCCCTCCAGTACTTCCCTTCTCATTATGCTTATTTTATCTAATATTTCACAATCCCCCTCTTTAACGAGAATGTCTGCATGACCCCTCTCCTTAATGAACACTGAGGCAATGTTCTCACTGAGAACTCTGCCAACATCTTCTGCATCAACCAACAAGCTCCCATGTAGATCTCTGACAGGCCCTACCTTTTCCTTAATTATTCTCTAAATGTGTGGTCCCTCCCTGCTGCTCCCCTCTCTGCTGCTCCTCTCTGTGCTGCTCCTCTCCCATCTTCTCCCCTCTCTTCTGCTCCAATCTCTGCTGTTACTCTCTGTTTTTCCTCTCTCTGCTATCCTCTCTCTGATGCTCCACTATCTGCTTATCCTCTCTTTGCTGCACCCACTCGGCTGCTCCCCTCTATTCAGCTCACCTCTCTGCTGTTCCTCTCTCTGCTTCTCCTCTCTCTACTTCTCCCCTCTCTTCTGCTCCAATCTCTGTTGTTCCTCTCTCTGCTGCTCCTCTCTGTTGCTCCACTCTCTTTCACTCCCCTCTCTGTTACCCACTTTCAGCTGCTGCCCTCTCTGCTGCTCTCCTCTCTTCTGATCTGCTTTATTCTGCTCCCCTTTATGCTGCTCCTCACTCTTCGACTCCACTCTCTTCTGCTCCACTCTTTGCTGCTCCCCTCTCAGATGCTCCTCTCTCTCTCTCTGATGCTCCCCTCTCTGTTTCTCCTCTCTTTGCTGCACCCACTTGGTTGGTCCCCTCTATTCAGCTGCTCTCTCCGTTTCTCCTCTCTCTTCTTCTCCACTCTCTTCTGCTCCAATCTCTGTTGTTCCTCTCTCTGCTGCTACTCTCTTTGATACTCGCCTATATTCTGCTATTCTCTCTGCTGCTCCCGCTGCTGCTGCTCCTCACTCTTCTTCTTCCCTCCCTGCTGCTTCTCTTTGCTGCTCACGTGTATTCTGCGCTTTTCTCTGCTGTATCCCCTCTCTCTGCTGCTCTTCTCTCTGCTGTTCCTCTCTCTACTGCTCCCATATCTGCTGCTCCCCACTCTGCTGCTCCTCTCTCTGCTGCTTCTTCTCTCTATTCTGCTCTTCTCTCTGCTGCTGTACTCTCTCTGCTCCCCTCCCTCTGCTGCTCCCTTCTCTGCTGCTCCCCTCTCTGCTGCGTCTCTCTCTGCTGCTTCTCTCTCAGTTGTTCCTCTCTCTGCTGCTTCGCTCTCTGTTGCTGCATCTATGATGCTCCTGTCTCTGCTGCTCCTCTCACTGCTGGCCCGCCCTCAGCTGCTCATCTCCCTTTTGTCAACTCTTCAGTTTGTCTTTCTGCTGCTCACCTCTATTCTGCTCCGCCCTCTGCTGGTCCCCTCTCTGCTGCTCCACTCTCTCTGCTCCCCCCTCTCTGCTGCTTCCCTCTCTGCTGCTTCCCTCTCCTGCTTCTCTCTTTGCTTCTCCACTCTCTGCTGCTTCTCTCTCTACTGCTCCTCTCTCTGCAGCTCCTCCCTCTGCGGCTCTTCTCGCTTCTCCGGTCTCTCTGCTGCTCTTCTCTCTGCTGCTCTTCTCTCTGCTGCTCCATCTCTGCTGCTCCGCTCTTTGCTGCTCCGCTCTCTGCTGCTCCATCTCTGCTGCTCCCCTCTCTGCTGCTCCCCCCTCTGATATTTGCTTCTCTTCAGCTTGTCTCTCTGCTGTTCCCCTGTATTGTGCACCCCTCTCTGCTGTTGCCCTCTTTGCTGCTCCTCTCTCGGCCGCTCCTCGCTATGCTGCTCCCATCATTTCTGCTCGCCTCTCTTCTGCTTCTCTCTCTGTTGCTCCTCTCTCTGCTGCGCCCCTTTCTGCTGCTCCCACTGCTGCTCGTCACTCTTCTTCTCCCCTCTCTTCTGCTCCACTATCTGCTGCTTCGCTCTCTGCTCCCCCTTTCCCTGCTGCTCCTCTCGCTGCTCCATACCCTCTTCTACTCTCTGCTTCTCTCTCTGCTGTTCCATCTCTGCTGCTCCTTCCCTGCTGCTCCCCTGTCTGCTGCTCTTCTCTCTGCGGGTCCTCTCCCTTCTGCTCCTCCCTCTGCTGCTACTCTCTCTGCTGCCCAATTCTCTACTGCTTCTTTCTCTGCTGTTCCATCTCTGCTGCTCCCCTGTCTGCTCCTCCTCTCACTTCTGCTCCCCTCTCTGGTGCTCCTCTATATTCTGCTCCCCTGTCTGCTGCTCCCCCCTTTGCTGCTCCCCTCTCTCTTCTACTCTCTGCTTCTCTCTCTGCTGTTCCATCTCTCCTGCTCCTTCCCTTCTGCTCCTCTGTCTGCTGCTCTTCTCTCTGCTGCTTCTCACTCTCTGATGCTCCTCTATCTGCTGCTCCTCTCCCTGCTGCTCCTCCTTCGTCTGCTACTCTCTCTGGTGCCCGTCTCTCTGCTGCTTTTCTTTCTGCTGTTCCATCTCCACTGCTCACTCTCTGCTGCTCCCCTGTCAGCTCCTCCTCTCTCTGCTGCTCCCCCCTCTGCTGCTCTCCTCTCTGCTTCTACTCTCTTTGCTGCTCCTCACTCTCTGATGCTCCTCTATCTGCTGCTCCTCTCCCTGCTGTTCCTCCCTCTTCTGCTACTCTCCCTGCTGCCCGTCTCTCTGCTACTTCTCTCTCTGCTGTTCCATCTCTGCTGCTGCCCTGTCAGCTCCTCCTCTCACTGCTGCTCCCCTCTCTGCTGCTCATCTCTATTCTGCTCCCCCCTCTGCTGGTCCCCTCTCTGCTGCTCCACTCCCCCTGCTCCCCTCTCTCTGCTTCTCCTCTCTGCTGCTTCTCTCTCCTGCTCCTCTCTTTGCTTCTCCACTCTCTGCTGCTGCTTTTCTCTCTGCTGCTCCCTCTCTGCTGCTCCTCTCTCTTCAGTTCGTCGCTCTGCTGCTCCCCACTCTGCTGTTCTCCTCTCTGCTGTTCTCCTCTCTGTTCCTTCTCTCTATACTGCTCCTCTCTCTACTGCTCCTCTCTCTGCAGCTCCTCTTTCTGCAGCTTCTATTTCCGCTGCTCCTCTCTCTCTGCTTCTTTCTCTGCTGCTCCTTTCTCTCTTGCTTCTCTCTCTGCTGTTCCATCTCTGCTGCTCTTCTCTCTGCTGCTCTTCTCCCTGCTGCTCCTCCCGCTGCTGCTACTCTCTCTGCTGCCCGTCTGTCTGCTGCTTCTCTCTCTGCTGCTCTCCTGTCTGCTCCTCCTCTCAGTGCTGCTCCCCTCTCTGCTGGTCCTCTCTCTGATATTCCCTTCTCCTCAGCTTGTCTCTCTGCTGCACCCCTGTATTGTGCACCCCTCTCTGCTGTTGCCCTCTTTGCTGCTCCTCGCTCTGCTTCTCCATCTCTGCTGCTCCATCTCTGCTGCTCCGCTCTTTGCTGCTTCCCTCTCTGCTGCTCCTCTCTCTTTCATTTGTCCCTCTGCTGCTCCCCTCTCTGCTGCTCCCCTCTCTGCTGCTCCCCTCTCTGCTGCTCCCCTCTCTGCTGCTCCTCTCTCTGCTGCTCCTCTCTCTGATATTCCCTTCTCTTCAGCTTGTCTCTCTGCTGCTCCCCTGTATTGTGCACCCCTCTCTGCTGCTCCCATCATTTCTGCTCGACTCTCTTCTGCTTCTCTCTCTGCTGCTCCCCTCTCTGCTTCTACTCTCTTTGCTGCTCCTCACTCTCTGCTGCTACTCTCTCTGCTGCCTGTCTCTCTGCTGCTCCTCTCTTTGCTGTTCCATCTCTGCTCCTCCTCTCACCGCTGCTCCCCTCTCTGCTGCTACCCTCTGTGCTGCTCCTCTCTCTGCTGCTCCTCTCTCTGCTGCTCCTCTCTATGGTACTCCCTTCCCTGAAGCTCCTCTATCTGTTGCTCATCTATCTGCTGCTCCTCTCTCTGCAGCTCCTCTCACTTCTCCGCTCTCTCTGCTGCTCCTCTCCCTGTTGCTCCTCTCGTGTCTGCTGCTCCCACTGCTGTTCGTCACTCTTTTTCTCCCCTATCTCCTGCTCCCCTATCTCCTGCTCCCCTCTCTGTTGCTTCTCTCTCTGCTGCTCCTCTCTCTGCTACTTGCTTCCCTGCTGCTGTTCTATTTGTTGCCCCTCTATCTGCTGCTCCTCTCTCTGTGGCACCTCTCGCTTCTCCGCTCTCTCTGCTGCTCCTCTCCCTGCTGCTCCTCTCTCTGCTGTTCCCCTCGTTTCTGCTCGCCTCTCTTCTGCTCCCCTCTCTGCTGCTCCCCTCTCTGTTGCTTCTCTCTCTGCTGCTCCTCTCCCTGCTGCTCCTCTCTCTGCTGCTCCTCTCCCTGCTGCTCCTCTATCTGCTGTTCCCCTCATTTCTGTGTGCCTGTCTGCTGCTCATCACTCTTTTTCTCCCATCTCTTCTGCTGCTCCTCTCTCTGCTCCTCCTCTCTCTGCTGTTCCTCTCTCTGCTGCTCCTCTCTCTGCTGCTCCTCTCTCTGCTGCTCCTCTCTCTGCTGCTCCTCTCTCTGCTGATACTCTCTCTGCTCCCTTCTCTCTGCTGCTCCTCTCTTTGCTGCTCCTCTCTCTCGGCTGCTCCTCTCTCTGCTGCCCTTCTCTCTGTACTCTCTCTGCTCCCCTCCCTTCTGCTCCTCTCTCTGCTGCTCCTCTCACTGCTGCTCCCCTCTCTGCTGCTTCTCTCTCTGCTGCTTCTCTCAGTTGTTCCTCTCTCTCCTGCTCCTCTCTCTGTTGCTCCATCTATGTTGCTCCCACCTCTCCCGCTCCTCTCTCTGCTGCCCCTTTCTCTGCTGCTCATCTCACTGCTGCCCTCTCATCAGCTTGTCTCTCTGCTGCTCCCCTCTATTCTGCTCCCCCATCTGCTGCTCCCCTCTCTGCTGCTCCACTCTCTCTGATCCTCCTCTCTGCTGCTACTCTCTCCTGCTCCTCTCTTTGCTTTTCCACTCTGCTGCTCGTCTCTCTGCTGCTCTTCTCTCTGCTGCTTTTCTCTCTGCTGTTGTACTCTCTCTGCTCCCCTCTCTCTGCTTCTCCCCTCTCTTCTGCTCCTCTCTCTGCTGCTCCCCTCTCTGCTGCTCCCTACTCTGCTGCTCCTCTCTCTGCTGCTTCTCTCAGTTGTTCCTCTCTCTCCTGCTCTTCTCTCTGGTGCTCTATCTACGCTGCTCCCCTCTCTCCTGCTCTTCTCTCTGCTGCCCCTTTCCCTGCTGCTCATCTCACTGCTGCCCTCTTGTCAGCTTGTCTTTCTGCTGCTACCCTCTATTCTGCTCCCCTCTTTGCTGCTCCCCTCTCTGCTTCTCCTCTCTTTACTGCTACTCTCTCTCTGCTCCTCCTCTCCCTGCTGCTCCCCTCTCTGCTTCTCCTCTCTCTGCTGCTTCTCTCAGTTGCTCCTCTCTCTCCTGCTCCTCTCTCTGTTGCTCCTCTTTCTGCTTCTTCTCTCTCTGCTGCTCCCCTCTCTGCTGTTCTCTCCGTTTCTCCTCTTCCTGCTGCTCCCCTCCCTGCTGCTCCTCTCTATTCTGCTCCCATCTCGGCTGCTCTCGGCTGCTCATGTCTGCTGCTCCACTCTCTGCTGCTCCCCTCTCTGCTCCTGTACTCTCTGCTTCTCCTCTCTCTGCTGCTCCTCTCTCTGCTGCTCCTCTCTCTGCTGCTCCTCTCTCTGTTGCTCCCCTCTCTTCACTTTGTTTCTCTGCTGCTCCTCTCCCTGCTGCTTCCTTCTCTGCTGCTCCCTCTCTGCTGCTCCTCTCTCTTTAGTTCATCTTTCTGCTACTCTCCTGTATTCTGATCCCCTCTTTGCTGCTCCCCTCTTTGCTGTTCTACTCTCCATTGCTCCTCTCTCTTCTGCTTCTCTCTCTGCTACTCCATTCCCTGCTGCTCATCTGTTGCTCCTCTATCTGCTGCTTCTCACTCTGCTGCTCCTCTCGCTTCTCCGCTCTCTCTGCTGCTCATCTCCCTGCTGCTCCTAACTCTGCTGCTTCTCTCTCTGCTGCTCCTCTCCCTGCTCCTTCTCTCTCTGCTGTTCCAGCTCTGCTACTCCCTCTCTGCTGCTCCCCTGTCTGCTGCTCCTTTCTCTGCTGCTCCTCTCTCTTCTGCTACTCTCTCTGCTCCTCTTCTAAATGCAGCTCCCCTCTCTGCTGCTCTTCTATCTGCTGCTCCTTTCTCTGATGTTCCCTTCTCTTCAGCTTGTCTCTTTGCTGCTCCCCTGTATTGTGTTCCCCTCTCTGCTGTTCCCCTCTCTGCTGCTCCTCTGTCTACTGCTTCTCACACTGTTGCTCTTCTCTCTGCTGCTCCTCTCTCTGCTGCTCCCACTGCTGCTCGTCACTCTTCTTCTCCCTTCTCTTCCGCTCCACTCTCTGCTGCTCCTCTCCCTGCTCCTCCTCTCTCTGCTAATCCTTCTCTCTGCTGCTCCTCTCTGCTGCTTCTCTCTTTGCTGCTACCCTTTCTGCTTCTCCATTCTCTGCTTCTCCTCTCTTTGCTGCTCCTCCTTTCTCTGCTGCTCTCCTCTATTCTGCTCCCTTCTCTGCTGCTCCCCTCTCTGCTCTCCTCCTCTCCGTTTCTCCACTCCCTGCTACTCCCCTCTCTGTTGCTCCCCTCTTTTTTGGTCCGCTCCGTGCTAATCTCCTCCCTGCTGCTCCCCTCTCTGTTGCTCCTCTATCTGCTGCTCCTCTATTTGCAGCTCCTCTCGCTTCTCCGCTCTCTCTGCTGATCATCTCCCTGCTGCTCCTATCTCTGCTGTTCCATCTCTGCTGCTCCTCTATCTGCTGCTTTTCTCTCAGTTGCTCCTCTCTCTCCTGCTCCCCCCTCTGCTGCTCCACTCTCTGCTTCTCCTCTCTTTGCTGCTCGCCTCTCTCTGCTGCTCCTCTTTCTTCTGCTCCCCTCTCTGCTGTTCCCCTCTCTGCTGCTCTCTGTCTACTGCTTCTCACACTGTTGCTCGTCTCTCTGCTGCTCCTCTCTCTATTGTACCCCTCATTTCTGCTCATCTCTCTTCTGCTCCACTCTCTGCTGCTCCTCTCCCTGCTCCTCCTCTCTCTGCTAATCCTTCTCTCTGCTGATCCTCTCTGCTGCTTCTCTCTTTGCTGCTACCCTTTCTGCTTCTCCATTCTCTGCTTCTCCTCTCTTTGCTGCTCCTCCTTTCTCTGCTGCTCTCCTCTATTCTGCTCCCTTCTCTGCTGCTCCCCTCTCTGCTCTCCTCCTCTCCGTTTCCCCACTCCCTGCTGTTCCCCATTCTGTTGCTCTCCTCTTTTCTGGTCCGCTCCGTGCTAATCTCCTCCCTGCTGTTCCCCTCTCTGCTGCTTTTCTCTCTGCTGCTCCACTCTCTGCTTCTCCTCTCTTTGCTGCTCTTCTCTCTGCTGCTCCTCTCTCTTGTGCTCCCGTCTCTGCTGCACCCTGGTGTGCTGCTCCCCTCTATTGTGCTCTCCTCTCTGCTTCTCCTCTCTCTGCTGCTCCTCCCTTTGCTGCTCCCCCCTCTGCTGCTCCCCTCTCTGCTGCTCCCCTCTCTGCTGCTCCACTCTCTGCTTCTCCTCTCTTTGCTGCTCCTCTTTCTTCTGCTCTCGTCTCTGCTGCTCCTCTCTCTGCTGCTCCTCTCTCTGCTTCTCCTCTCGCTGCTGATCCTCTTTCTTCTGCTCCCATCTCTGCTACTCCCCTCTCTGCTGCTCCTCTCTCTGCTGCTCCCCTCTCTGCTGCTCTTCTCTCTGCTGCACCCCTCTTTGCTGCTCCTCTCTATTGTGCTCCCCTCTCTGCTTCTCCTCTCCCTGCTGCTCCTCTCCCTTGTGCTCACATCTCTGCTGCTCCCCTCTATTGTGCTCCCCTCTCTCTGCTGCTCCTCTTTCTTGTGCTCCCATCTCCTCTGCTCCCCTCTCTGCTGTTCTTCTCTCTGCTGCACCCCTCTGTCCTGCTCCCCTCTATTGAGCTCCCCTCTCTGCTGCTCCCATCTTTGCTGCTTCCCCTCTGCTTCTCCTCTCTCTTCAGTTTGTCTCTCTGGTGCTCCCCTCTATTCTGCTCCCCTCTCTGCTGCTCCCCTTTCTTTGCTGTTCTCCTCTCCGTTGCTCCTCTCTCTGCTGCTCCTCTCCCTGCTGCTCCATTTCTGCTGCTCCCCTCTCTGCTGTTCTCCTCTCTTTTGCTCCTCTCTCTGCTGCTCCTCTCTCTGCTGCTCTTCCCTCTGCTGCTCCCCTCTCTGCTGCTCGTCTCTCAGGGCAGAATTTTGCGCTCATCGGCTGAGCGCCCTCTCGACCCGAACAAGCGTAAAATGACGTGCGTTCGCGTCGAGTGATTGTCCCCATATCATCGCGCACTTGAGCGATATTGCGTTTGACTGGTGCGCATCGGAGTCGGCAGCACGCCTGCAGACAATTATCAGGCCTATTAAGACCTTTAAACCTTAAACCTAAGGCCTTTGAGGCAAAATCTTGCCCTTTTCGGGCGTGAACCAGACCGGAAGGTGATTTGACACTGGCGGGCCAATTAACACCCGTCCAGCGTGAAACACGAGCGGCAGTGCTCAGTGCTGCCTGTGTGGGTGGGGCAGGATGGTGAGTGGGGCGAGGGTGAGGGCGAACTTCACGCATGCGCGCAAGTGCGCGCTTCAGAATCTCCCTGAGGCACAGAGCTGCATCAGGGATATGAAGCATTTTCAAAAAGAATAATAAATAAATAAATATTTTAATAAAACAGGTCCCCTCATGTGACTCTGTCACATGAGCAGGGGCATGTTATTAATTAAATTTTAATTTTTTTGTATTATTTTTATTTGCTTTAGGATGAGTTTTCCTAAGAAGTGCAAAGGCTGCTTGGCTTTTTCGCCTGCCCGCCAACTGAGGTTGGTCAGCAAGCGAAAAATATAATCTAATAACCTTGTTAATGGCCACAGAGTCACATGAGGGGACATGTTTTTAACATTGCTTAAGTTTTTAATTTTTAATTTTAAAAACCTTCAGTTCCCTGAGGCAGCTCTGTGCCTCAGGGAGCTTTAATTCTGCGCTCCCGCACGAGTGCGTGAACTTCAGTGCTCACGTTCCCTTCGCCCCCACCCTGGCAGCGCTCACGCTGGCTGGCCATTAATTCTCCAGCCAGCGTGAAATCATGGTTGGAGCCCAGTCGCGGGTGGTGGTTGGCTTCCCAACCACCCCCAGGCCCGCTGAGCCCACCCAACCACTGGAAAATCTTGGCCTTGTTTCTACCCTCTATTCTGTTCGTCTCTTTGCTGCTCCCCTCTCTGGTAGCTGACAGGTCTGCAGGTAACTCAACAGCTGGCTGCCATTGCTCCTAATTCTCATCTCATTTCTCCTTGCCTGAGTTCCAATCTAAGGCAGCCAAAATGCTCCCCTTCCTGATGTGATTCACAAAAGCTCCAAAGTGTAGAAAATAAATATTCTTTGAGGTAAGCCTTTCCCACTAGTAATTAAGAAAGCAGCTGTGAGGACTTACTTCAGGTCAGTTTCGACTCTTTCGTTAAAGCATATGAGAAAATGGACCTTTCCTTAAACATCTGGAAAAATAACGTTCTCTTCCAACCAACTCCCACAGCACAATAACTCCCCCTGTTGATTAAGATCAACAGCGAGATCCTGGAGAATGTGGACCATTTTCCGTATCTTAGGAGCTTCCTCTCAATGAAAGCAGACGTAGATGACAAAATTCATCATCGCCTCCAATGTGCCAGCTCAGCCTTCAGCCAACTAAGGAAAAAAGTATTTGAGGACTAGGATCTCAAACCTGAAACTAAGGTCAAGGTTTATAGGGCAGCAGTGAATCCTGCAGTCCTTTATGCTTCGGAGGCTTGGACGGCCTAAGGCAGGCACCTCAAAGACCTGGAGAAGTACCACCAGTGGTGCTTTTGCCAGATCCTCCAAATCCAGTGGAAAGAAAGGTGGTCCAACAGCGTCATCTCCCAAGCCCAACTTGCCAGCATCAAGGCGCTAATCACTCAAAACCAGCTCTGCTGGGCAGGACATGTCACTCGTGTGTCTGACACCAGATTCACAAAGCAACTATTCTACCTGGAACTCGATCGTGGCAGGAGATCCCCCAGGAGGACAGCAGAAATGCTTTACGGATGCTAAGATTATTCTCTCTTCTTATGATTTCGTCTAACATCATAATACAATGCAGCCAGCACTAAGCACACAGCTGAGTGGCTACACACATCAGCAGAGGAAGGAATATTGTGAGAGGCTAGCATGGGGTCAATCTAGCCTGCACTGTTCAAAGCCAGCCTGTGGTGCTGTTTGACTGGTGCTGAATATCATTCTCTGAGAGAATGTTACCTGGGATAGATTAAAGGAACTCACAATATGGCAGAGAGCAGACTCCAAGAGTTTCAAATGCAGCACTGGATGTTTGGTGCATGAGGTGGGCAGAATGAGAGAGGTCTTCTACAGTCAGGCAACCAGGAGACCCTCCAGACACATACTGAGAAGGCAGTTGTGAACAGATAGACATTGCAGTTAATGCCAGCAGTGCTGCCCCAAGGACCTAAATGCAGCTTAGCAACATCGTTTCAGCTGCCATGGCTAGTGAAAGCATTTTCAAATGCTATAGCCTTACAACTGAACCATTAGCTTAACACAATCCTCAATTCACCATACCCCCTTCACTTAACTTCCAGCTATCTCTATCAGCTATGACTCATACTTCACATTCGTAGTTTCACCTCACCCTCAAGCACTTCACCCAGCTAAAAGCCTTACACTTACATCTCACGGCTTGCACATACTGCCCGCTATTCAATGACATGAGTATCACTTCGATGCAATGCACCACACTCATAGCCACATTTCCTCTGTGTTGTAGGACAAGGTGGAGCCCAATTGAAGACAACAACAGCTGATCAGCAGGGGACAGGCATGTTTGCAAGACCTCACCCTGATGAAGGAGACTCTGGTTGCCATCACTGAAGCGGCCATGTATGAGGCCAACAACAGGGATGAAAAGTTTGAAGATGATGGTATCCTTATACATAACCCTCCTCATGTTCCATTTTCCCCTCATTCCATATTCTCTTTTGATTTACAAACTGAAGATGGTTTACAGATGCACCAATTTATCTCGCCGCCACCCGCCTCCGCCCTGCCCCCAAACCACCCTCCCCCCACCACCGCCCCACCAACACCCTCCCTTGCCTTCCCCAACCTCCTCTCACTGCAATTCTGCCATTGGTCCTTTTCCTTTCACATACTCAAGAACTGCAACCTGACCAAGTTGTAATGGAAGAGCATGAAATGGAAGGGGAAGAAGAGATTGAAATTGTACAAGTACCAATTTCACGCTCACAGCCATCAGCTTAGATATTGACACTGCGCATAATTTGGAAGTTAACATAAAAGGGGATCTGCATGTGGTAAGACTGTGGGCATTAATGGCCTGCAACTAGGGAAAACGGAAAGAGTATTACAGGTGCCAGTTCTGCCTAGTGGGCAAGATTGCACACGTGTTCTGCTGCAAAGGACTCATTTGAGGACTTCAATGGGATGGGGTACAGAAGAGGACTGTTGGGCATGCACACAGAAATGCTTGGTGCATTGGCAGGCCTGCCAGAGAGCCTGCTCTCACTCTGAAGGAACATGGAGGAGTCCAACTCTGACCTTGGTTTTACACAGCTTGGGGCTCATCCCTTCCAGTGTGGAAATGGTATCCAGCTCATGAACATAGTTGTGGGCCCAACATGATACAGTGTTTGATGACTTATGTCTCAGTTTCCATGGCAGGACAAGCAGAAATCACACAATGTCTGACTGCTGCAGTGAAAACTAAAGCCACAGTCATGCAAGTTCAGTTTGTTAGGGTGCAATCACAGCTTAATGCCATCCATGAGAGACTGCTGCCATTATGGCTATGGATACCGATATTCAAAGTGCCTTGATTCCAGGGTACTGGACATTAATTTGCATACTATACTGTATTTGTTCACACACCTGCTTTACATTGATCGAGTGGAACACTTTGCAGTTGCACACGAATTTTTGGTGACCACAAAGCAACATGTGTGCCCTCAATGACACCCTGCATCCATAAGGAAGGTCTCTCACCTGGAGAAGTTACTTGCACATTCTACCTGCTTCTCTCTGAAAAGAGAGAATGAAATGTATTCATCTCTCCGCATATAGAATATATATTACTTCCCTTAATTGTGGATGATGAACTGTGAGATATCGAAGATGCCACCTGCTGCAGCCTGGAAGGAATATGACACAAGGAAGTACATGATCATAGTCACCTTTACAGCCACTGGCAATGCTGTCCTCACAGTGCTCTGAGGCTGTAGGTCTCCTTACAACAGTTGAAAGGTTTCAGTCAACACCTCCTTAGTGAATGGAGATGTCACGTACACTGTTCCTGGCTGAGGTTCATGCAGGACAATTGCTCCCTGATGACCGTGGGTGGATATGGTCTCATGCTGAGAGCACTTGTCTTGCTCCCTGTCCTCTCTCTTCAAGCAGCTTGTCCTCCTCTGTGTCATATCTGTTTGTTCTCCCTGTCATGTCATGCTGCAGGCCAAGGGAGATGGAAACTACAGCATGCATGACTGGGAACAAGTGTTCTGAACAGAACCCTTGAAGTATGAACCAAGGACTTCACTGCATGCCACCCCATTTACTGTAGACCTCACCAAATTTAAGTAGCAGTACAACCCATCAAACACTTCTATTAACTCAGCTACAGTCAGTAGAAATCAATCAGCAACTAACCTGAAAGGGCTAATCCCTTTAAATAGCACAGATGGAGGATCCTTCCTGCTGCTGTAAGCATGTTCAGCTGTTTAAGGTTAAGAGAGGGCCTGAGTATTTGGGTCAAAAATGGCAGTGCTGGCACCAAATCAGTGCTGCATGCTGAATGAGGCCACAATCTGCCTTCATATTTCCAGCACACACTTCCTGCAGCCATGCTAACCTACCCAAAATGGTGCTTAGCACAGCTTACACAAAAGGTGAGTGTACTGCACACGTGCCATTTTGAATATGAAACACCACATATTGCATTGAAAATATGGTGCTAAAGCACTAAATTTTGCAGCCTACCTGTCATCTGCATTTGCAGACTTTCAGTTTTATATATAATTCTATAGCTTGACATAAAGTGGAGCTTAACATAAATCAATTATTTTTGTACTAAAAGAATTTGCTAACTATGATCTTGATTTCCAACAGCATTTGGAGACATTATCCTTGCTGCAGTTAGTGGGTTATCCACTTAAGCTTTTCATTTGTGCATGCAATGCTAGCGTTGCTGGCAAGGCCAGCATCTATTGCCAATCCCTAATTGCCCTTGAGAAACTGACGGTGAGCCGCCTTCTTGAAGCACTTTAATCTGTGCGGTATATTCTTTTTGACATCAAATTGTTAAAAGAAGGGTGCAGTTTAAGATTTTGTGGTCTTTCACAGAACTTCATGCTGCAGAAGGGCGTATCAAGTGCTTGGGCATATTGACCTCTGCAACCTGTGTAACATGAAGATCTCCGCTTAGAACATTAAATATGTCAAATCCACCCATTGTGCCAAATGGCTTTTAAGTTTTGTGGCTGCATTCTCATACCTATGAGAAACCGTTCTCATACTACATTCCATCCTTCACAAAATACAGCTTGTCCAAATCTCCCCTGTCACATCTTATCACACGTTAAATGCCAGGGCTGAGTGGTGGGTGAAAGATTGGAGCATAGGAAATAGGAGGAGTAAGCCATTCGGCCCATCAAGCATGATCTACCATTCAACTAGGTCATTGCTGATCTTCTAACTCAACGCTATTTTCCTGCACTATTCCCATATTCGTTGATATAATTAATATCTAATATTCTGTCGATCTCTGTCTTGAACATAATGACTGAGCCTACAGAGCCCCTTGGGGTAAAGAATTCCAAAGATTCATCACCCTCTGAGTGAAGAAATTTCTCCTTATCTCAGTCCTAAATGGCCTATCTCTTTTCTCAGACCATGTCCCCTGAATTAGCCAGGGGAAACATCCTTCCTGCATCTACCCATTGAACCCTGCAAAAACTTTGAATTCTTCAATGAGATCGCATTTTATTCCTCTAAACTGCAGAGAATATAGGCCCAGTCTCTTCAAGGTCTCTTCATAGGACAATTCCAACATCCCAGGGATTAGTCTGGTGAACCTTCGTTAAATCCTTCTATAGCCAGTATATCCTTCCTTAGTTAAGGAGACCAAAATTGTACACAATACTCCAGAAGCAGTCGCACCAAGACTCTAAACAATTGCAGCAAGACTTATTTACTCCTGTATTCAAATCCTGTTGTAATAAAGGCCAACATACCATTTCCCTTTCTAATTGTTTGGTGCACCAGCATGTTTTAACTTTCAGTAACTTTTGAACAAGGACAGCCAAGTGCCTTTGGGCATCAACACTACCCAAATCCTCACTCTTTAAGAAATACTCTGCATTTCTGTTTTTCCTACCAAAGTGGATGACTTCACATTTTTCCACGTTATATTTTTTTTATTCATTCATGGGATGTGGGCATCACTGGCTAGGCCAGCATTTATTGTCCATCCCTAATTGCTTCTGAGAAAGTGGTGGTGAACTGCCTTCTTGAACTGCTGCAGTCCATGTGGTGTATGTACCCCCACAGTTCTGTAAGGGAGGGAGTTCCAGGATTTTAACCCAGCGACAGTGAAGGAATGGCAATATATTTCCAAGTGTGTGAATGAAAGAGAAGTAGGAATGTGATGAAATTTACACTGTTTAAAGGCGTGGGGTGGGTGGGGGGTGGGGGGGGCGGCGGGTGGTGGAGCAGGTGTAGTGGATAGAAGGCCAGCAATAGGTGGGGACAAAGGAGAGATTGACAAAGGTGTCATGGACAAAAGGACAAAGGGGGTGTTAATGGTAGTGGTAAGGGCTAAAAAAGGTGCTGATAGTAGCGTAAAGGTAAGAAAGCAGAATGTGATAATAGCAGAACAAGGATAAGCACTCAGTGAAAGAACAACATGGAACAAGTAACAGATGGCTCTTTGGGGGGTGGGATGGGGAGAAGGGGCTGTGGTGGGAAAAAGGATAGAAAAATGGATAAAAGGGGGGGATAAAAAAGGAGATAAAACAATGAATGAATAAAAATAAAAATTAATAAAAATAAGTGGATAAAAAATAAAAATGATTGTTGAAAAAAGGGATTAAAAAAGGGGTGAGGATGGAGGAGACAGTTCATAGTCTGAAGTTGTTGAACTCAATGTTAAGTCCGGAAGGGTGTAAAGTGACTAATCGGAAGATGAGGTGCTGTTCCTCCAGTTTGTGTTGGGCTTCAATGAAACATTGCAGTAGGCCAAGGATGGACAAGTGGGCATGAGAGCAGGGTGGTGTGTTGAAATGGCAAGTGACAGTAAGGTCTGGGTCATGGTTGCGGACTGACCGAAGGTGTTCCACAAAGCAATCACCCAGTCTGCATTTGGTCTCTCCAATGTAGAGGAAACCGCATTGGGAGCAGCGAATGTAGTAGACCATATTGAAGGAGTTGCAAGTGAAGTGCTGCTTTACCTGAAAGGAGTGTTTGGGCCCTTGTACAGTGAGGACGGAGGAGGTAAAGGGACAGGTGTTGCACCTTCTGCGATTGCATGGGAAGGTAACTTGCGAAGGGGATAAGGAGTTGGGGCTGATAGAGGAGTGAACCAGGTGTCACAGAAGGAACTGTGCCTATGGAATGCTGACAGGGAGAGTGAAGGGAAGATGTGTTTGGCGGTGGCATCATGCTAGAGTTGGCAGAAATGGCGGAGTTTGACCCTTTGAATGAGGAGGCTGGTGGGGTGAAAAGTGAGGACAAGGGGAACCCTATCATGGTTCTGGGAGGAAGGACAGAGGCGCAGGAGATGGGTCAGGCACAGCTGAGGGCCCTATCAACCACAGTGGCTGGGAAACCTCGGTTAAGGAAGAAGGAAGACATGTCAGAAGTACCGTTTTGGAAAGTGGCATCATTGGAACACATGTGCCGGAGGCAAAGGAACTGAGAGAATAGGATGCAGTCCTTACAGGAAGCGGGGTGTGAGGAGTGTAGTCGAGGTAGCTGTGGGAGTCGGTGGACTTTTAATGAATATTGGTGGATAGTCTATCACCAGAAATGGAGACAGGGAGGTCAAGAAAGGGAAGGGAAATGTCAGAGATGGGCCATGTGAGGATGATAGAGGGGTGGAAATTGGAAGAAAAATTTATAAATTTTTCCAGGTCCAAACGAGGGCATGAAGCGGAAACAGTCAGCGATGAAAGAGTTTTGGGAGGGGGCCTGAGTAGGACTGGAACAAGGAATGTCCCACATACCCCATAAACAGACAGGCGTAACTGGGGCCCATGCAGGTACCCATAACCATACCTTTTATTTGGAGGAAATGAGACAAGTTTAGGGAGAAGTGTCTGAGAGTTGTTCAATGAGAGAACAAGTTCAGCCAGGTGGAGGAGAGTGATGGTGGATGGGGATTCTCTGTTCAAGGAAGAAGTGGAGAGCCCTCAGACCATCCAGGTGGGGGATGGAGGTGTAGGGGGATTGGATGTCCATGGTGAAGAGGAAGCGGTTGGGGTCAGGGGACTGGAAATTGTTGATATGATGTAGGGCCTCAGAGGAATTGTGGATGTAAGTGGGAAGAGACTGGATAAGGGGAGGGAGAACGGGGTCAATTTAGGAAGAAATGAGTTCCGTGGGGCAGATACAGGCCAACACAATCGGTCTACTGGGACAGTCCTGTTTGTGGATTTTGGGAGAGACAGGAGCGGGCTGTCCGGGTTTGTGAGACTATGAGGTTGGAAGCTGTGGAGGGAAGATCTCCAGAGGAGATGAGGTCAGTGACAGTCCTGGAAACAATGGCTTGATGTTCGGTGGTGGGGTCATGGCCCAGGAGGAGGTAGGAAGAAGTGTCTGAGAGTTGGCGCTCAGCCTCTGCGAGGTAGAGGTCAGTGCGCCGGACGACAACAGCACCACCCTTGTCAGCGGGTTTGATAACAAAGTCAGGGCTGGAGCTAAGAGAACGGGGTGCATCAAGTTCAGATGGAGACAGGTTAGAGTAGGTGAGAGGAGCAGAGAAATTGAGACAGCCAATGTCACGCCAACCGTTTCCAATGAAAAGATCAAGAACAGGTAAGAAGCCACAGGGAGGGGTCCAGGTGGAGGGACAATACTGGAGGTGGGTGAAAGGATCCGTGGAACGGTGGGAGGATTCCTGCCCAAAGAAGTGAGCATGGAGACGAAGGCAGCGGAAGAAGAGTTCAGCATCATGCCGAGCCCAGAATTCATTGAGGTGAGGGCGTAAGGATATGAAACTGAGCCTCTGCTGAATACTGAATGAACAGCATCAGGGAGGGGAAGGTCGGAGGATATGGTGAATACGCAGCAAGGGCTGGGGTTAGAAGACGGGATGGGGTCAGAGGGATGTGAAGGGGTGGAGGGTCCTGGATGGGCGTTGGTATCAGTGAGTTGTTGGAGCTTGCGTTCCTTAACACCTGAAAGAAAGTGAAAAAGTTTCTTATTAAGGCGTCGGATGAGATGAAGAATAAAATGAAACTGTAGACAAGGACAAGAATTATTTTCTAAGTATCCAGTTATCACATCCTTTATACTAGACCTTAGCATTTTCCCTACTACTGATGTCAGACTAACAGGTCTGTAATTGCCTATTTGCCCTCTCTCTCTCCTTTTTTAAATGGTGGGGTTACATTTGCTATCTTCAAATCTGCAGGAACCATTCCAGATCTATTGAACTTTGGAAGATGACCACCAATGCACCCATTATCTCTACAGCCATTTCTTTCAACACTGTGTGCTGTGTGCATCAGGTCCAGGGGATTTGCGATCTTTCAGCCCCATTAAATTCTTCTGTGCTACTTTTTCACAAATAACAATTTCTGTCAGCTCCTCATTCTCACCCATTTATTTTCAGATTCCATTTTCTCTTTCTTATTCAGTTTCTTGGTCCTCCTTTGCTGAGTGCTAAAATGCTCCCACTCTTCAGGTTTACTACTTTTTGGGCAGCTTTAGAAGCCTCTTCATCTGATCTAATACAGTCTTTAACTTATCTTGTTAGCCATGGTTAGATCACCTTTCTTGCTGGGTATTTTGTGCCTCAAAGGAATGTAAATTTGTTGTAAACCCCAATCTACCACAGCCAACTTGTCCCTCGTTCCTTCGTAGTTTCCTTTATTTAGATTTAAGACCCTAGTTTCAGATTAAACTACATCACTATCAAACTTAATGTAAAATTCTATCATATCATGGCCACTCTTCCCTAAAGGCTCCTTTACAACGAGAATATTAATTAGCCCTTTCTCATTGCGCAATACTAGATCTATGATAGCCCATTTTCTAGTTGGTTCCTCGACATATTGTTCTAGAAAACCATCTTGTATATATTCCAGCAAGTGTCTTCCACAGCATTCGTGCTAATTAGGTTTATCCAGACTGTATGTAGATTGAAGTCCCCTATGATTACTGTATTACCCAATTGTTACATGCCATACTTTAACACTACTGTTTAGTGGCCTACAAATTACTCAAATTGCTGTCCCTCGCTGTTTCTTAGCTCCACCCAAATTGAATTCTACATCTTGATCTCCCGATCTAAGATCCTCTTTCCCTAATGTACTGTTCTCATCCTTTATTACTAGTGCTACTCCACCTCTATTACCTTTTTGCCTTTTCCATCCAACTAAGAACAAAGGAGCACATGGTCTGAATTTGCCTAGTCTGAGATGGCACTGAAGTCTATCCTAAAATCCAAGGATTCTCTCTTTAAACTTAGGGATAGTTTGTTTGGGTGAGAAGAGTGGATTTATCCCACCAGCAAGGATAACGGGGTTTTTTTTGACTTCTTATGTTATGAGGCATATTACAAAGATAAGTGCACTTAGCTGGTAACATCTTGTTAAAGTTTTCATCAAACCAGCTTTCAAAAGATTGGGAAAGTTTGAATGGCAGCATATGCGGAATTATAGTAATCAGCTCATATAACAAAGGGCAGAGTTTTCCATGTCCACTGGCGTCAGGCGTGTTTGGCAGCGTGAGCGGACAATATGCCAAGAAGACCAAAAATCAGTTTCACGACGTCATGAAACCTGTTATAAATGTCTATTCTGCCCATCAATGGCGGGCCGCTTTCTCCACATTCAGACATCGGGAACTCCACTGTAATACATCTGCATATCATTATAAGCCCAGCTCGATGGAATCATCCTCCCCACGCTGGAACATCCGGGGGCATGTCCAGGGGTAAACAGAACATGTCTTGACAAGTGTGATGTGCAGAAGTCGAGGCTTACTGTCAGGGCCTTGCTCACATCGCGCACATTGGAGGAGCAGAAAATGCTGGAGTCGGACAGCAACGGGACCCTGGAGGAGCATCCATCATGAACCAGCTCACGAAAGGTGGAAAGTCACCGTTGAGGCTCTGCTCACAACGGATGATCGTCGATGGGGTGGAGAAGAAGGTCCAGCTGTGTGTGGGAGAGGAAGATGTACTGGAGAGTGGGAGAGGCAGGTCTAGGACCAACTAGGAGAGGAAAAGGTGTCGGTGGTGGGGGTGGGGTTGGGGGGGGGGGGGGTGGGGGGGGGTCAGTGGCGGGGGGGGGGGGCGGGGCGGCGAATGAAGGTGTCGGGGGGTGAGGTTAGTTGGGGGGGAAACAAAGGTGTTGGGGGGTGAGGTTGAGGGGTGGGGGAAGGAGGGGGCTACAAGGGAGAAGATGGCAACTAGAGAGGTAGGTGTAAGGGGGGAGGAAGGTGTAAGGGAAGGAGTCCAGAGAGGGGAAGGAGTCCAGAGAGGGGAAGGAGTCCAGGGGGCGGAAGGAGTCCAGGGGTAGGAAGGTGTCCCATGAGGGGATGGAGTAAGGGTGGCAGAAGAAGTAAGGATGGAGGAAGGAGTCAGGAAAGGGGGAAGGACTAAGGACGGGGGTGGAGTCCATGGTGGGGGGGAGTCCGGGAGCGGGGGAGGAGTTCCAAGAGGGGAAAGAGTACAGAAGGAGGGATGTCCAGGTGAACGTGCAAGGAAGGGCTCTGTTGAGTCCCTAACTGCCTATTGGGGAGTGAACCGAGGGTGGGCATGGTCGGAGGGAATAATGAGAATGATCAAGGGCAGAGTGAGGCAGTAGGGTGGGAGAGGGAGGGTGCAATGGTATCAGCAGAAGGGTCAGTTAGGGTGGTTGGTGGGGACTCGAAGGCAAACGTGAACCTTGTGGGTGGGACGGAGGAGGTCAGGGAGGTTAATTTGGATGGGGCTGGGATTTTTGAGAAGGAAGGGAACATGCACGTTAACCTGGACATCCCTGAAGGAAAAGGGGTGTGGCTGGTAGGTCATGGTGAAGAGGTGGAAGGTGATGCCAGAGGCTCAACAGTGATAGGGGGAAAAAAATGCGTGACTGGGGAAGGAGAAAGGATGGAGGACCTGAAGGAAAATGTTAGACACACCATGCTTGTTAAATTGAAAGTAAAATAAGGGTTCTGGTGGGCGAGATCAGGTGCTCCATGGAAATGTGATCAGTAGGTGGGCAGACATGCAGCTCAGCTCAGATGGTCAACTGAAAGTGAACCCCAGCAGCATTGAAAATGCTCAGGACATTGAGATGCATGTGATGTGGGAAGGATCCGCATAGGTGGGAGAGTGCTTGCACAAGGCTCCAAAAAGCTCTACCCCACACACTCTTCTCCCTACAGAATCACTCACAGGCCGGCTGTGTGCAGCTGAACTGCTGGTGGTGGGTGGGGCGGTGGGGTGGTGGGGGGGGTGGGTGCAGGGAGACGCAGTGGGAGGAGTCATGAAGCCTGTCAATGAAGCTGAAAGATACCATTACACGTTATCCAGTGAAAGTGAATATATTTCCAGATTGTAAAGTGACAAAATGTGTTCACCCATGCAACCTATGTAGTGAACCTCAAGCAATTAATAGAACGCTGCGACTTCAGAGACATTTTAAACAATATGCTGAGGGACTGTTTGGTATGTGGAGTCAAGGACAATGCCATTCAGCGCCGATTGCTTGCCGAGGTCAATATCAATTTTAAACACGCCCTAGAAACCTTCCTTGCCATGGAAAGTGCTGCAAGAGACTTGCAGGTTTTGCAAAACATGGATAATGGCGCCATACTTCATGTTGGGCAGGAACCTGCCGCCGGGCGTGGCACAAAAGCCAAACCTGCAGAATTAAAGCACAATTCAATGACCACTGCGAGAAACATTAAGGAGCTATAGATGTGAAGGTGACCACGGTGCAGATACCTGTAAATTCAAAGAGGCAGAATGCCAATACTGAGATAAGAAGGGTCACATGGTTAGGCAATGCTGGGCAAAGTTGAAGCAGTCTGCAAAACAGCAAACAAACATGATAAAAGTAATGGGTACAGGTACAGCAGTACAGGTACTGCTGCTCCTGACGTTTACTCCTTATATGATGTGACTGCTGTGAAGACTGAGCCTATTACGGTGACAGTACAAGTGAATGAGAAGCCACTGACAATGGAAGTGGATGCTGGTGCCTCAACTACGGTGGTTGGAGAGCACACTTTCAGATACCTTAATGAAGAAAGACAACCAATAAACTTGGAGCAGACAACCATTAAATTAAAAGCTTACAAGGGAAAATCTATTCAAGTAAAGGGCATCGTCACTGTCCCAGTCTCTTACAAGTGACAGACAGCCCAACTGCCTTTAATAATAGTAAAAGGAGAGAAACCCAGTCTTTTAGGTTGGGATTGGTTACAGAAGATTAAACTTGACTGGTCTGAAATAAAATCAGATGGAATCCCAGAACTTCTAAGGAAATACAACATGGATTTTTGGATGAATTAGGGAAGTTAAAAGGCATGCACGTCAAGATACATGTTGATCCTCAGGCGATACCATGTTCCTTTAAGGCCAGACTTATGCCTTATACATTGAGAGAAAAGATGGATAAGAGCTGAGCAGGTTAGAAAAGCTGGGCATCATCCAATCTGTCCAATTCTTGGAGTGGGCCGCACCCATAGTTCCAGTGGTTAAGTCTAACCACACCATATGCACCTGTGGAGACTATAAATTGACTGTATATGAGGCAACAAAACTAGATAAGTACTCCATTCCAAGGATAGGTGACTTACATGCCAAGCTGGCTGGGTGCAAGTCCCATATGAAATTGGATATGAGCCATGCCTACCAACAATTAGATCTGGATAGCACATCTAGAGAATACGTGACCATTAACACACACAAGGGTCTCTATCAGTACACTCGTCTACCCTTTGGAGTCTCATCAGCATGTGCTATTTTCCAGAGAACAATGGAGAGTCTTTTGCAAGAACTCCCACGAGTGGTAGTATATTTGGATTATGTTCTTGTCACTGGGTCAACTGAGACGGAACACTTGGCCAACCTGAAGGAAGTGCTAAGAAGATTCATGGAAGCTGCCATATGGTTAAAGAAGGAAAAATGCACATTTCAAGCACCAGAAGTCACTTACCTAGGCCACAGGGTGGACGCCATGAGTTTACATCCCGAAGAAGATAGAGTTCAGGCTATAAAAGACGCACCATCGCTATGCAAGTCCTTCCTGGGTAAGATCAACTACTATAGCCGCTTCTTACTCAACCTATCAACTGTTTTGGCACCATTACACACGCTGCTAAAAGAGAACCACCATTGGTCATGGGGTTCACAACAGGAAGAAGCTTTTGTGAAAGCAAATAAATTACTGCATTTGTCATGTTTATTGGTACACTACAACTCATTGAAAGAGCTGGTATTAACATGTGGTGCCTCTCCTTATGGTGTAGGAGCTGTCATCACATAAAATGGGAAATGGTTCTCGAGTCACAGCCAATGGGCCTGTCTAATCCGAGAACCATTTCCCAAGCTGCGAAGGCCGATTTTCAGTTAGAAAAGGAAGGATTATCAGTAATATTCATTATAAAAAAGTTTCACCAGTACCTACATGGACAACAGTTTACCATTGTGTCGGACCATAAACCACGAATGGGATTATTCAGCGAGGATAAAGCCATTCCACCAGTAGCATCAGCAAGAAGACAACGCTGGGCTAGGACCATTCTTAGCTACCATGATCTTGTTAGTTATAGATGCACGTTCAAAATGGATGGATGTGTACGAAGTCAAATCCCCAATGCCAAACGCAACTATCAAGAAGCTCCATCACTGTTTCAGCATTCATGGCCTACCTGAAACTGTTGTTTCTGATAATGGTACAGCCTTTACTAGCACCGGGTTTCAAAAATTTATGGATCTGAATGGAACCCGACATATTAAAACAGCCCCTTGTCATCCCTCATCAAATGGTCTAGCTGAGAGGGCAGTACAAACTTTTAAGTTTGGTATGAAAAAAATTATTGGGAGGCACTCTGGAATCTCGACTTTCCCTGTTTCTCTTCAGTCATCGTGCAATGCCACGTTTGACTAGAGGTTTCATGTCATCGGAGTTATTAATGAAATGTGTCTGTTTACACGTTTACACTTGGTGTTTCCAAAATTAAAGGGGAAGGTAGCACAGAACCAGAGGAATCAGAAATGTAACCATGACATACACAGTAAAACTTGCACTTTCAGTGCAGGTGACACAGTACACATGCAAAATTTCAGCAATGGATCCTGCTGGGCTCCGGAAGCCATTGTTTCAGAGGCTGGTCCATTATCTTTCCAAGTATAAGTGGGAGATAGAATCATCTGTAAGCACATAGATCATGTCTGTGCCAGGGGGGCATTCCAACAATTAACTGATCAAGCTGTGATTAAAGTTGAATTGTCGACTTCTGAGGTGTGTGATCAGCCTAGAACAGACATTCCAGATGTTTCAGAAGAGTTGCCAATCCTGAACTGCCCAGTTCTGATTATGTGTCTCACAGTGCAGCTCCAGATCCTGTCGATCCTGTTCAGGAACCTCCAGTGGTAGAGTTATGCCGCCCCAGATGTATAAGAAGAGCACCTCAGAGACTTGATTTATAATCACCTGAAATTGTATATATGTTTGTTGAATTGTTTAACTGTTTTTCTGTAAAGAGTCATTGTAAAAAACTGAAGGGGGAGGAAATGTGGTAACTGGATGTATAGTCACTCCCTCCTGCCAATCACAGGTCATGTGATGTACTGTGGGGCCTCCGTCCAGTGAGCTCTTAGTGCGGGCAATCCACGGGGCAAGATTTGTCCAATGAGAGATCTGGTCGAGTGTGCAAGCACTGAAATGTCTCTGTAATAAAGTTTAATTGTTTCTTGATGAAACCAGTCTGTTCTACAGAGTCATCACAGTGACTGGGTTGAAAATTACCTCCCAGCACTCAAAATGTTAACAATTCAAGATACGCTAACACTATTGGAATTGTTCATATTGGAGAAAAAAACTAAAGTCATGTCAGATCTCAATGATTATATTTCAACTTTGTTTATAGAACTAGAGGATTTGAGCATAAAACTTGTCAATACATATCAGGGGTCGGACTGTCATGGCTCAATTTCAGCCAGAGTGGAGGCGGGCGGACGGAGAAAACGGTGGCAATGTCTCATCTCTGTTCCCGATATCAGCAATCTTTGTAAGGGTGGCGGGGAGCAGGAGCCTGAAAACTCACCTGCGCTACTGTTTAGACCAATTAAGCCGGTTAAGAGCTTGTTAAAACCCCAACTCCCTAAAGAGTTTTGAATTTGGTGGAGGTGGTCAGCATTTAGGAGCTACCTGCCTCAGACCAGCTGAATGCAGGCATGGGGCTGAGTCATGGAGGCCAGAAAAGTTTATGAAGTTAACTGCTGATCATAGTTAAAATAGAGGTAAAGGTTCAGGTTTCCCTATGACGGAGAGGCTCTCCTTCTCGGTGTAAATCCTGGGAATGACTGGAAATTCTAAGTCCCATCCCCAAACACGACATTTCCTATTTTAGGGGGGGGCTAGAGTATATTCAGGCTGGGGTTTCTGCATACATGGTTTACAGAGGCAGCTAGCCACTTAAATCATCAGCTGCCTCCACTGAAGTGGGATTTTGGTAGGCCAGGCGTGTGAAACCCGAAGTGTGCAGATTACACCAAGTAAGACTTGGTCTGAACTTGGCAGATTCATTTGGATAGCCAGGGTACCTTTTTGGTGAGGTAAGGTACCCCTTTGGATATAGTCCTGGGACACCTTTGGGAGAGGTAAGGTACCCTTTGGAATAGGTAATGCGCGTTTTGGGATTGTTAAAAGTAAACATGATTGTGTTAAAAAGTGTATAACCTCATTGGGAATGTCAAAGCTGTCAAAGAACTGTCAAAGAATTGTCAAGCTGTCAAAGAACTGTCAAAGAACTATCAAAAAGCTGTCAAGGAACCATAAAAACCATGAAAGCTGTCAAAGAACTTTCAAAGAACTATCAAATGATGCTAGCTGAGTTGGCATGGAGGGAGTAAAGGGCAAAGGCTGGTTGGTGGGGGGCATGGGTTGGCAAGAGTTGGCACTAAATTGGCATATAAAGGGGCAGGGGGATATGGGACATAAGGAGTGTGAGGAGCCATGGGGGTTAGAGGGCAAGAGGTGACATTGATTGGCATGGATGGGGCATGGGGATTGTGTAAGAGATGAGGGGGGTGAGGGGTGAGCGCTGGAGTACTGCTTTATGTTCTAATCTTTTTTTAAAACAACTTAAAGTGCCAGGGCACAGAGGCAGGCCTTCCCCCCCAAGTCTGCCTCCACACCCAGCAGCCTGCACACTCATTCCAAGGTGGTGGGCCCAACTTCTAAGCCAGCCCACTCCCAGAATGAAAATCTGACCTTGTAGGTGACTATTTCTAAAGGTCAGGTTTGCAGAGCTCGGAATTCTCCCGACTCTGCACCTGACCCAGAAGCAGCAGCCCATCAGCAGAAGAGGCAGCATTAAGAACGTTGTCAGGCCCTCATTCTCCTGACACTATATGGGCGTTGGAACAGTGGGCACAGCTGTTTGAAATCCATCTGAGCACCAGGAAAGGTGAACTGCAAATGGGTGCTGCACCCTCAGAAATCGAGGCCATTGAAGATGAGGAGCAGCAGCCTGCACAGGAAGGGCAGAGCGCTAGGCATCAGGAGGCCAGAGGAGAGGGCCACAATGGAGAAGGAGACACTACCCTAAGCACACGATCTACAGGTAGAGCCAAAGGTATCTGGAGATGACTGACGACCAGTACCGAAGGAGACCATGGCTTTCTAGGTAGATGGTGACAGACATCTGTACCCTTGTCAGTGCAGACCTCTGCGGCATCTCAGGTGGCAGCACACTGGTGCATCACCCAGGTGACAGATGGTCTCTTTACCAAAGTTGGACAACACATCAGAGTCACAACTGAAGGGGCATCACTGGCTCAGATGGCATTGGGTGTGAGGTCTGGATTGGTGGTGTCCTGCAATACCCTACTTCAAGGGTCTCCGTCATTGTGGTGGTACATACGAACATAAAAATTAGGAGCAGGGGTAGGCCATTCGACCCTTCGAGCCTGCTCCTTCATTCAATATGATCATGGCTGTTCTGATTGTGGCCTGAACTCCATATTCCCGCCTAACCTTGGCAACCATTGATGCCCTTGTTAGCCATGAATCTAACTACCTCAGCCTTAAAAATATCCAATGACCCTGCCTCCACCAATCTCTGGGGAAGAGAGTTCCAAAGGCCTACGATCCTCTGAGAGAAAAAAATTCTCCTCATCTCCATGTTAAACCCCTTATTTTTAAATTGTCACCCCTAGTTCTAGCCTCTCCCACAAGGGAAAACATCCTTTTGGCATCCACCCTGTCAAGTCCCCTCATGATCTTATATGTTTCAATAAGATCAGCTCTCATTCTTCTAAACTCCAATGGATATAGGCCCAGCCTGTCCAACGTTTTCTCATTAGATAACTCCCTCATTCTAGGCATCAGTCAAGTGAAAGTTATCTGAACTGCTTCTAATGGCACTTATATCCTTTCTTAAATAAGGAGACAAAAATTGTATGCAATACTCCAGATGTGGTCTCACTAATGCCCTGTAAAACTGTAGCAAAACACACCTATTTTATAGGTAATAAAGGACAACACTCTATTTGCCTTCCCAATCGCTATATCTGCATACTAATATTTTGCGATTCATGTACCAGGACACCCAGATCCCTCTCTACCACCAAGTTCTACAATCTCTCTCCATTTAAAGATTATGCTGATTTTCTATTCTCCCTGCCAAAGTGTTCAAGTTTGCATTTCCCACATTATACTCGATCTGCCAAATTTTTGCCCACTCACTTAATCTATTTATAGCCCTTTGCTAGCTCCTTGTGTCCTCTTCACAACTTACTTTCCTACCTATTGGCCTATATGTCATCAGCAAATTTAGCAACCACATATTCAGTCCCATCATCCGAGTCATTGATATAAATTGTAAGTAGCTGAGGGCCCAGCACTGATCCCTGTGGTACACTACTTGTCACACCACTCTCTGGGGAAGAGAGTTCCAAAGGCCTACGATCCTCTGAGAGAAAAAAATTCTCCTCATCTCCATGTTAAACCCCTTATTTTTAAATTGTCTCCCCTAGTTCTAGCCTCTCTCACGAGGGAAAACATCTTTTTGACATCCACCCTGTCAAATCCCCTCATGATCTTATATGTTTCAATAAGATCAGCTCTCATTCTTCTAAACTCCAATGGATATAGGCCCAGCCTATATCAACAATGATTTCATGGTCATCATTAGACTTTTAATTCCAGGTTTCTATTGAATTCAAATTTCACCATCTGCCATAGTGGGATTCAAACCCAGGTACCCACAAACTTGCGCTCTCACTCTCCACCCCTCACAACACAGGCAGTGCTAAGCACTGAAGCACACGTTTCATGCTCGGCGGGCCTGCATTTCCTACATTATGCTCGATCTGCAGTCTGGCCTGATCGCAGACGGCGGTCATCTTCCAGACCACTCCTGCCTGCCCCTGCTGAGCCCGCCCGACAAGGAGAAAATTCTGGCCCTGGTGACTGTAATTGTTTTAATTACCTCGCTCGCTTTCACCTCCTAATTCACACTTATTTCTGGCGTGTTATTTGTACCCTTACAGTGAAGACAGATGCAAAACATTTGTTCAATTCATCTGCCATTTCCTCATTTTCCATTATTACTTCCCTAGACTGACTCTCTAGAGGACTAAAGCTCACTTTACTTACTCTTTTCCTTTTTAAATACCTGTAGAAATTTTTGCTACCTGTTTTTATATTTCTAGCTAGCTTACTCTCATACTCTAATTTCTCCCTTCTGATTAATCTTTTACTCATTCTTTGCTGTTTTATATCTTCTGTCCAATCTTCTGAACTGCCACTCATCTTTGTGGAATTATAGACTTTTGCCTTTAATTTTATACAGGCCGGGATTTTCCAGCCCTGTTGTAGCGGGACCCGCCAGAGGAGATTCGCCAGCCCAGCCAAAAGGCCATTGATTTTCAGCGGGACTAGACGATCCCAGCAGTGGGAGGAGCCTGAAAATCATCCCACTGGCTTTAACTTCCTTAATTAGCCATAGATGATGCATCCTTCCCTTAGAGTCTTTCTTTCTCACTGGAATATATTTTTTTCTGAGTACTCTGAAATATACCCACTTGCCTGGATGAGTGCAGCTCCAACAACACTCAAGAAGCTTAACACCATCCAGGACGAAGCAGCTTGCTTGATTGGCACCACATCCACAAACATTCACTCCTCCACCACCGATGAATAGTGGCAGCAGTGTGTACTATTTCAAGATGCATTACAGAAACTCACCAAGGCTCCTTAGGCAGCACTTTCCAAACCCATGACCACTACCATCTAGAAGGACCAAGGTAGCAGATAGATGGGAACATCACCACCTGGAAGTTCCCCTCCAAGCCACTCACCATCCTGAACTGGAAATATATCGCCGTTCCTTCACTGTCGCTGGGTCAAAATTCTGGAACTCCCTCCCTAACAGCACTGTGGGTGTACCTACATTACATGGACTTCAGCAGTTCAAGAAGGCAGGTCACCATCACCTTCTCGAGAGCAATTAGGGGTGGGAAATAAATGCCAGCCTAGCCAACGACACCCACATCCCATGAATGAATTTTTAAAAATGTCTGCCATTGCATCTCTACTGACCTAACCCTTAACCTAATTCCCCATTTCACTTCTGCCAGTTCTATCTTCATGACCTCATAATTACCCTTATTTAAGTTTACAGATTTGTCTTAGATCTACTGTTCTCTCCCTCAAACTGAATATGAAATTCAATCATGTTATGATCACTGCTACCTAGGGGTGCCTTCACTATGAGGTCATTAATTAATCCTAATTCGTTGCACATTACCAGATCTAGTATAACCTGCTCTGTGGTTGGCTCTAGAACATGATGCTTTAAGAAACTGTCCAGAAAACAACTCTATGAACTCATCATCCAGCCTACCTTTGCCAATCTGATTTGTCCAATCTATATGCAGATTGAAATCATCCATGATTATCACCATGCCTTTCTCACAAGCTCCCATTATTTCTTCCTGTATTTTCCATTCTGCAGTGTAGTTACTGTTATGGGGTCTATAAGCCACTCCCACAAGTCAATTCTTACCTTTGCTACTTCTTGCCCCCACTATACTGATTCTACATCTTGATCTCCAGAAATAAGGTAATCTCTCCCTATTGTACCAATGTCATCCTTAATTAACAGAGCTACCCCTCCATCTTTTCCTACCTTGCTGTCCTTTCTAAATGTCATGTACCCTTGAATATTTAAGTGTCAGTCTTTGTCATCTGTAGCTATGTCTCTGTAATGACTATCAGATCATACATATTTATTTCTATTTGCACGCACAATTCATCTGTTCTGTTATGAATGCTACATGCTTTCAGGTATAAGGCCTTTAGTTCTGTCTTTTTACTATTTTCGTAACCTCTAGCCTTATCTTCTGGCGCATTCTTAGGTTTGTACACCCTGTCCCTTCCTGCCACGTTCTGATGCTCATTTCCCTTATTGCTACCTTGTTCTCTTGCCTTGTTTCTCTAGTTAATTTATCACATCTTCCCAAGTTCGATCCCCCCGCCCCCCACTCCCCCCCCCCCCACCCCGCACCACCAACTATTAAGTTTAACAACCTCCAACATCCTAATTATACAACTCATCAGAACACTGACCCCAGAATGTTCAGGTGAAGACCGTCCCAGCAGTACAGCTCCCACTCTCCCCAGCACTGGTGCCAGTGCCCTATAAATCGGAATTCATTTCTCCCACACCAATCTTTGAGCCATGCCTTTAACTCTCTAATCTGATTTATCCTAGTCCAATTTGCTCGTGGCTCAGGTCGTAGTCCAGAGATTATTACCTTTGGTAGGTTCGGCTTTTTAATTTAGCCCCTCCCTCACACTCCCTCAGTAGAACATCTTTCCTAGTTTAACCTATGTTGTTGGTACCTACGTGGACCGCAGCCACTGGATCCTCCCTCTCATGCAAGTTCCTCTCCAGCCTAGAGTAGATGTTTCTAAACTCTAGCACCAGGCAGGCAACACAACTGTCTGGACTCACCCACTCAGCTGCTGGGAACCTTGTGTATCCTCCTGGTTATGTTGTTCCCTACTACCATTACATTCTTATTCCAATTACATTCTTATTACATTCTTACTAGTCCTGCTTGAATGGTTTCCTGTAACATGGTGTCATGGTCATTTTGCTCATCCACCCTGCAGCCACTGCTTTCATCCATGCAGGTTGCAAGAACCTTGAATCTGTTGGACAATTGCAAAGGCTGAGGCTCCTCCAATTCTACCTTTTCGATCCCCTTGCCTGCTTCACTCGCAGTCACACCCTCCTGTCCCTGGATGCTGACCAAATCAGGTGACCCTATCCTAAAGAGTGTGACTGCCTCCTGGAATAAAGTGTCCAGGGAACTTTGCCCTGACCTGATGCATTGCAGCGTCTGCAGCTTGACCTCCATTTCTGAGCCGAAACTCCTCAAGCTGCAGACACTTACTGTAGACGTGTTTATCATGGATCACACTGGTGGCCAGGAAACCCACATTCTGCAGCCACAACAGATCACCTGCCTTGTCATCTTTTTTATCTGTTTGTTATTTTCTTTATTAATATATAATTAATAAACCCTACTACCCACAATGAGCTTTTCTACTGTTAGTAAAGTTTACTGATACTAATGAAACCTTTCAATTTCTAACAAATTACACAAGTTTTGAAGGAAAAATGAGCAAAGTACTCATCAAACAATCACTTACCTGCTTCCCTATGATGTCACACTCTGATTTTTTTTTTTGTTTTCAAAATGTGGTTAGCTCTTTAAGAAATCTCCACTGCTCTTGCAATATTTTGGTCTGCTGTGCCCTCCATAACATGGCATTCCAGAGAGATGTGGACCTTGAGAACAGTGGACCCTAGAAGGGGACAGCTCACTGGGGGAGGAGCAGAAGGTAAGAGAGGAGGAGAATTGGATGCAGGTGGAGATGATGCTGAACGGAGAGGTGCTACAGCTTCATGATGGGGTGGCCTCCTCCTGCCACCCTCCACAAAGAAGACCTCCCTCCTGTCCTTCATATGTGCCCAGCCTCTGGCATCATGCTTCCCTGTGGTGCAGTGGATGCCTTGGCACAAATCCTTTACCTCAGGACAACCAGCAGTCTCAGTGAAGGCTGCTGTGGGGTGTCTAAATGAGCTCCCCACATCAGCTGACCTGCCTCCGTTCTTTCCCCCACCATCTTTAATTGGACAGGAAACCTGTCTCCATATCCATTTAGGACTCACCCCCTCAAACATCTCAACCTCAGTTAGTCTCCCACTGAAGGGGAGTTCCTGTCACAGAAACAGACCCAGATCCTGTTTCTTGCCTCCGTGGAAAAAAAAACTCCAGCCTCAGCTAAATATTTTAAAAAATGCTTTTCTTGCAAAATAGCGAACGTGTGAAATAATTATTGCTGCCTTGGCCATCTCTTTAAAGAGAGGTGAATTGCGATTAATTATGAAAAGGCTTGAAGGCTAGGGAAATAGCTTTAGATAATAAACTATTAGATGAAGCACAATAGTCGCAATATTGCTCCTACCAAAAATAATAAGAAATATTTTGGAAATGATCATTAATCCTTGTCATTCATCCAAAAATTGCTCAAAATCCCTAATAGCCATTTCTTTTGATGTAAAGTACAACCAGATTTTTTGTTTAATTATAGTAATGCCATGTAAATACCCTGAGCTATAACTTGGCCCACACTCTAGAAAATATCAATTTCTACTGGGGACACATGTATGACTGACCAGTTCCATGTCAGACCAAAACATTTTGACCTTTAACATTGCCGAACTCTCTAAGGGATCAGATTAGTTTGATACTCTTAAGCAAAAGATTTTTAAAATGCATGTTTGGTAATGTATGGAACTGACAGAAAGCACTCCAAGGGATTCATGGAAGGTACACAACTAAAACATACAATTTACTCCTAGAATAGAAGGAAACCAAATAAAGTTTATTCAGTCAAGGTTACGGGTAGGATCTTAATGAAATAGTCACTGAGAAACTAGGGACATTTCAGTTCAAAGGACATCAGACACAACAGGTACAGACAGGATAGTGAATTGGAGGGTAGTGCTGTCTGCATTCACAATGATTTTATTTTTACAACCATCATTTGGGAGATCACTTTTGTTCAGGATGTGGGACAAGGACAGGGCATAAGGGATACCAACAATCTGAGCTTTTCATTGAATGGATAAATCGGATGTCAAATTTTAGTTGACTATGAAACCAGTGAATGTGAGGTGCATAAACATTGGGCTGGATTTTACATCCACAAATCAGGCAGGCCATCCCGCCACACCCCGCCCCCAACACCCACAGAGCAAACATAAAATAGGACATAGTGATGCCATGTCGGCAATACAATGTCATCACACTAAACCCCCAAATTATGAAAGGCGAGAAGACGTGGGAACTGGCAGCCTGCCTGCCATTTTGAAATACCTAATTAACAAGTTACTAGCTTGTTAACAACCAAATCAGCCACAATGTTTCATTGCCCGCTGCATTTTCCTGGCATCGGATATGAAAATGTTAAGGAGGGTTTTACAGCAACTACGTCTAGGCAGAACAAAGGTGAAAGAAAAGCCCTTCTACCGGGTCCATGGTTGAATGTCCCAGCAGATTCTGTGGTGAAGGTGGCAGCATCTGTATGGCCAGAGTTTTCCCGTTGGTGTGCGGGGCCTGTCCCCGCACATCGACGTGTAAAATAATACGTGGTGACGTCGGGCGAGTGTCCATCGCCTGACTCCAGGGGAACACAATGTGCTATCACAATGTTTAGGTTGGCGGTCGCACGATGTTCTCAGATGCGCACCCGCCAATAATTAATCATGTAGTTAAGGTCCTTGAGGCAGCAATTGACTGCAATTTTTTGGGCCTGTGCAATCTTCAGGACATCGCACGGGCGCAACGGGCAGGCGGGTAGGAGACATTGATATAAACCTCATCCATGGACGGGATAAGAGGGGTGAGTGGGGTCGCGAATGTTATTTGTTAGATATTTAATTGTGAAAGTTACTGATACTTGCCTGTGTGAGCAGAAATACTTCAAAACTCTTCACAGCTGCTTGGACATGAGTAATAGCCTTCAGGTCAGGGCTCTACTGTGAAGATCATTTTTGCGGCATGCCAGTTTTAGGAAGCCTTCCCTTAGCCTGGGAATGGGAGTTGTGCTCCCCATTGGAGGCACCTCCTCTGAGGAGGAAGGGAGGGCCAGAAGGGGGAGAAGGTCAGGAATCCACATTCAGCCTCCAGTGGAGCCACCTTTGGGAGGACAGGTGTAGGCACCTGGGGTGCAGGGCCAACGGGAAGTCCAAGGCGGAAGGGGCTGCAGAAGGCGCCACTATCCTGCTGCCAGGGTGTACAGGCGACGAAGCAACTACCTCAATATGTCTGAGGTGCAGTACCAAAGGAGGCTCCGTCTCTCAAGGGAGACAGTCAACTCTATCTGTCAGATGATAGGCCCTGAGATCTGCGCCAACTGTGTTGGTGAGCACCCCATGCAAGTGGAGCTGAAGGTCATGACAGCCCTCAACTACTATGCCTCCAGCTCTTTCCAGGGGTCGGTGGGTGATCTTTGCGGAGTCTCCCAGTCAGCTGCCCACACTTGTGTCAAGCAGGTGACAGACACTCTGTTCAGGTGATGGTGAAGTGGTATTGTCACTGGGCTAGTAATCCAGAGACCCAGGGTAATGCTCTGGAGTCCCGGGTTCGAATCCCGCCGCAGAAGATGGTGGAATTTGAATTCTATAAAAATCTGGAATTAAAAGTCCAATAAAACCATTGTCGATAATTGTAAAACCCCCCCCCACCACATCATCAGGTTCATTAATGCCCTTTAAGGAAGGAAATCTGTCGCCCTTACCTGGTCTGGCCTACATGTGACTCCAGACCCACAGCAATGTGGTTGTCTCTTAAATGCCCTCTTAAATGGCCTAGTAAGCCACTCTGTTGTAACAAACCGCTACAAAAAAGGAATGAAACCAGATGGATCACTTGGCATCGACCGAGGCACCGGAAATGATAATGGCAATCACCCCCTGCAAAGTCCTCCTTATTAACATCTGGGGCCTTGTGCCAAAATTGGGACAGCTGTCTCACAGATTCGTCAAGCAACAGCCTGACATTGTCATCCTCACAGAATCACACCTTACAGATAATGTCCCAGGCTCCACTATCACCATCCCTGGGTATGTCCCACCGACAGGACAGACCAAGCAGAGGTGGTGGCACAGTGGTATACAGTCGGGAGCGAGTTGCCCTGGGAGCCCTCAACACCAACGCTGGACCTCATAAAGTCTTGTGACATAAGGTCAAACATGGGCAAGGAAACTTCCTGCTGATTACCACGTGCCGCCCTCCCTCAGCTGATGAATCAGTGCTCCTCCATGTTGAACATCACTTGGAGGAAGCACTAAAGGTGGAAAGGGCACTGAATGTACCGTGGGTGGGTGGCTTCAATGTCCAACACCAAGAGTGGCTTTGTAGCACCACTACTGACCAAGCTGGCTGAGTCCTAAAGGACATAGCTGCTAGACTGGGTCTGCGGCAGGTGGTGAGGGACCAAAAAGAGAGAAAAACATACTTGACCTCATCCTCATCAACCTGCCTGCTGCAGATGCACATTGTCCATGACAGTATCGGTAGGAGTGACCACTGCACAGTCATTGTGGAGACGAAGTCCTGCCTTCACATTGAGGATACCCTCCATTGTGTTGTGTGGCACTACCACCGTGTTAAATGGGATAGATTTCCAACAGATCTAGTAACTCAAGACTGAGCATCAATGAGGCACTGTGGGCCATCAGCAGCAGTAGAAGTGTACTCGAGCACAATCTGTAACCCCATGGCCCGGCATATCCCTCACTCTACCATTACCACCAAGCCAAGGAGTCAACCCTGGTTCAAGGTAGAATGCAGGAGGGCATGTCAGGAGCAGCACCAGGCACACCTAAAAATGAGGTGTCAACCTGGTGAAGCTATAACACATGACCACTTGAGTGCCAAGCAGCATAAGCAGCATGTGATAGTCAGAGATAAGTGATCCCACAACCAACAGATCAGATCTAAGCCCTGCAGTCCTGTCACATCCAGTCGTGAATGGTGGTAGACAATTAAACAACTCACAGGAGGAGGTGGCTCCACAAATATTCCCATCCTCAATGATGGAGGAGCCCAGCAGATCAGTGCTAAAAGATAAGGCTGAAGCATTCGCAACAATTTTCAGCCAGAAGTGCCGAGTGGATGATCCATCTCGGCCTCCTCCAGAGATCCCCAGCATCACAGGCGCCAGTATTCAGCCAATTTGATTCACTCCACGTGATATCAAGAAACGGCTAAAGCCACTGGATACTGCAAATGCTATGGGCCCTGACAATATTCTGGCAATAGTACTGAAGACTTGTGCTCCAGAAACTGCCGCGCCTCTAGCCAATCTGTTCCAGTACAGCTACAACACTGACATCTACCAGGCTATGTGGAAAATTGCCCAGGTATTTTCTGCACAGAAAAAAGCAGGACAAATCCAACCAGACCAATTACCGCCCCATCAGTCTACTCTCGATCATCAGTAAAGTAATTGAAGGGGTCATCAACTGTGCTATCAAGCAGCACTTGCTTAGCAATAAGCTGCTCACTGATGCCCAGTTTGGGTTCCGTCAGAGCCACCCAGCTCCTGACCTCATTACAGCCTTGGTTCAAACATGGACAAAAGAGCTCAACTCCCGAGGTGAGGTGAGAGTGACTGCCCTTGACATCAAGGCAGCATTTGACCGAGTGCGGCAGCAGGGAGCTCTAGCAAAACTGGAGTCAATGGGAATCAGGGGGAAAACTCTCTGCTGGTTGGAGTCATACCTAGCACAAAGGAAGATGGTTGTGGTTGTTGGAGGTCAGTCATCTCAGCTCCAGGACATCACTGCAGGAGTTCCTCAGGGTAGTGTCCTAGACCCAACCATCTTCAGCTGCTTCATCAATGACCTTCCTTCCATAATAAGGACAGAAATTGGGGTGTTCACTGATGATTGCACAATGTTCAGCACCATTTGCAACTCCTCAGGTACTGAAGCAGTTCAGTTACTTGCTGACAAGTGGCAAGTAACATTCACGCCACACAAGTGTCAGGCAATGACTATCTCCAACAAGGGAGAATCCAACCATCGTTCCTTGTCGTTCAATGGCATTACCATCACTGAATCCCCCACTATCAACATCCTGGGGGTCACCATTGACCATAAACTGAACTGGACTAGCCATATAAATACTGTGGCTACAACAGCAGGTCAGAGGCTAGGATTCGTGCAATGAGTAACTCACCTCCTAACTCCACAAAGCCTGCCCACCATCTACAAGGCACAAGTCAGGAGTGTGATGGAATACTCCCCACTTGCCTGGATGAGTGCAGCTCCCACAACACTCAAGAAGCTTGACACCATCAGGACAAAGCAGTCCACTTGATTGGCACTACATCGACAAACATTCACTCCCTCCACCACCGATGCACAGTAGCAATAGTGTGTACCATCCACAAGATGCACTGCAAGAATTCACCAAGGGTCCTTCGACAGCACGTTCCAAACCCATGACCATTACCACCTAGAAGGACAAGGGCAGCAGATAGATGGGAACACCACCACCAGCAACTTCCCCTCCAAGTCACTCACCATCCTGACTTGGAAATATATTGCCATTCTTTCATTGTCGCTGGGTCAAAATCCTGGAACTCCCTTCCTAACAGCACTGTGGGTGTACCTACACTGCATGGGCTGCAGCAATTCAAGAAGGCAGCTTACACCCACCTTCTCAAGAGCAATTTGGGATGGGCAATAACTGCTGGCCCAGCCAGCGAAGCCCACTTACCATGAATGAATTTTTTAAAATCCATTACCGTTGGGACCAGACAAGCCAGACAGAGCGAGCCAGAGGCTTCGCGGCCATTGCTGGCTTCCCCCGTGTTCAGGGTGCAATAGACCCACACATGTGGCCATCAAGGCGCCAGCAGGTGAGTCGGGTGCCTTCATCAACAGGAAGGGCTTCCACTCCATGAACGTGCAGATAGTGTGTGACCACAGGATGCTGATTCTACAAGTCTGTGCAAGGTACCCAGGCAGCTCCCATGATGCTTACATACTCAGACACTCCCAGGTGCCGAGGAACTTCCATGCTACACCCCGGCTTGATGGATGGCTGCTGGGCGACAAGGACTATCTCCTCAGAAGGTGGCTCATGACGCCTCTCCGCCATCCAAGAACAGAGGCTGAGCAGCGGTACAATAGGAGCCACACCTCCACAAGGGCTGTAATGGAGAGAATCATCGGTCTTATCAAGATGCGCTTCTGATGCCTGGGCCATTCAGAGGGCGCACTCCAGTACCCCCCAGATCGTGTGTCGTTGATAGTGGTTGCATGCTGCATTCTCCACTGGCGCTGGAAAGGAGCGACGCAGTGGACAAAGAAGATGTAGACACAGTTGCTCTAGATGCACACGATGAGACCAGCAGTGAGTCCAAGGATGAGCACACACAGGGGAACGCTAAGGGGGTGGACGCTAACCCAGGCATACTCCAGGTAGGCAGGGACACCCAGGAGGCTTTAATCCAAAGAACCTTCAGCTGGCACACCACAGATGGGCCTTCAACACACGCCAGGGCTGCAGGCTCCACACTCGATACCTGAGTGCTAAATCTGCCTGGGTAGTAACATTAACTGAGGCCCTTGTCAATAAAGCTCAATGTCAAACAACTCACTCGTAACATCATGGCTTCTCGTACACATGCAGGAGTAAGGAATCACCCTGAGGCATGGCAACATGTCAAAATTTAATGAGGTTACAAAAGTAACTTCAGAAACCAAAGAAAAAGGCGTTGCACATCACGCTAAGTCTTAATGAACTAATATGGGGCAACATAAAAGCACCAGTGAGAAACCCGTGGTGTGCCTAATGTGCCTTAAATTTACGTTTACGGGTGCTATGTCTAGGTGCTGCCCCTTGCTAGCACTGGCATCTGAGGCTGTGATGTCCTGTTGGCCTCGATGACCTTGTCGACCGTCCTCTGGCCCGTGGAGCCTTTGATGGCCCCGCCAGGGAAGGAGCGGCCAGTTCCATAGCTGGCTTCTCCCCAGTCGCCACAGCCTCATCGGATACCACAGTCACTGGCAGAGGGGCAGAGGAGCTGCTGCCCTCATCCAGAGCGCCCTGAGAGGAGCCCGCAAAGATGCATGAGGTCGCTTCGGACCTCTCTGCTCACCATAGATGGATGGGCACGCAGCTGGAAAACTTGGTACCCAGACCATCTCCCACACTGACACTGACCAGCTGAGGCCAATGCTGCTGTGAGGGCTTGCAGGTCCGAGTACAACCCCAGGAGGCCCTGATTGTTCTCCTGGAGAAGCCTCTCCATGAGAGTCGCCACTCTCTCCATGGAGGAAGCATGGCTCTCGGCCATGAGGCTCATTGCATTGGTGATGCTCTGCATGGGTTCCTCCAGCATGGGCACCATGCCACACATAGCCTCATGTATCTCCGCCAGATCCTACCACATATCCTGCTGCACTTCCAGCGTTTGCTGCTTCATGGTCGACTCCAGAGGCACATCATCAGCCACCGACCGAGCATGTTCCTGGTCCCCAGTAGTCCTCCGACTGCCGGCGCCCTGGGCACTCTGTCTGTGTCCGCACTTCAAGCGACTGTGAAGTGTCCTCACCATTGTGCCCTGGGACACTAGCCGAAGATCTAATTCCCACTGAGGTGCTGGTATCGGCACTGTTGCCTGCCTGGCAGAGATGGTGTGACGCTGATGAGTCGATTTCCCCTGTACCCTCCGGTGTCAGAGGTGGACCCTCTGCTTCCTCCTCCCGGCCCTGCTCCGGTGATGCTGAAAGGAAGAACAAGGGCATTTGGTTAGTTACAGTGCAGACAATGTCAACATGAATGCTGGTCCCTGCGGATCATTATGCGCTCATCCTTCCATAATCAATGGTCAACCTATGTTGTAACCTTCAATCACTGAGCATTCAGCAGTGCCACAGCTGCAGGGACACACATGGTGACCTGAGTGCTCAGCAAACATACCTCCCCAAGGCACCCCAGCCTCACCGCCACCGGTGGACCTGGGGGCATGGCGCCTCTCCAGATCCATGGCTTGCTGTTCAAAAAAGTCAAGATGGTCAACTGGGCCTGGCCTCCTCCAGTCCAAATCCACTCAGCAGTATTACGTGCAGTCTTCTACTGAAAAGGAGAGAGGAGCATTGATTAGTCCAGCCTGTACCCGGATTCCCATCGCATCTCTGCCAACACAACCAGAGTGGGTCATTGCAGGGCTCTAGTGCTTGGTTACCTCGCAGCTGCCGCACACTCACACAAAGAAGCCAAGGCTGAACCCCACCATTGCCCAGATGCTGCCTCCATCACATGTGGCACCACAAGGTTTAACCTCGCTGATCAAGGAGGCACAAGCACATGGAGTGCAAAGGCCAGCAGATGGATTGGTGCCCCAGCACCTGGAAGCTCCCCTCCCAGCATGTTAGCACCCTGACTTTGACATGCCTATCAGTTCCAGCACTCTGCCTAGGTGCAGATCCTTGACTTTCAACCTCATTCTATACTCTGGGTGTTAGTGTCACACATGCCGCGGGTGCAGAACACATCCTAGCTTAACCCCTCATGGGCAATATCTGCTGTCACACCCAACGAGGGATACATGCCGTGAAGGATTCAATGCCATAACTGTACTCAGAGTTGCTGTGGTGGGGGGAGGTTTCGGGGGAAAGGCTGACGGCTGCATTAAGTGGCCTCAGCCAACATGGTACTCACCCTTCCCTGAGAACAGGAGGTCATTGAATCTTTTTTGGCACTGGACCCATGTGCGTTGCACCACACCATGGGAGCTGACCCTCTCGGCCTCCTCCTCCCAGGCACATTTGGTCAGGTGGGGAGGCCTCCGCCTCCCGTCCCTCGGAAGAAGGACCTCCCACCGCACTGCCACCTCCTCCAGGAAGACAGCTAGGCACTCATCCGAAAACCAAGGGACACACAGCCCGCTGCCCTACCCTCCGGCCTGGCCTGACCCACTGGCCTACCTTCCGGACTTGTGTGCTGAACAGAAGCCCTCTGCTGAGCCCTTCTGCCGGCCATTATGAGCAGCTTTGCAAAGGCTGCCAGGCCTTCATTTAAACAGGCTACCAGGTCACCATTGGACCCAGTGGCCTGTGCATGCCCGCCGCTGACGGCCCACTCCTGCTATCCTTGGGAGTTGAGAAATACGCTGGGCGGGCCTTAATAGGTCCGCCTGCATAAAATGTCAACACAGACCCGATCGTGGATGGCAATTGGGTCCGCGTCCGCTCCTGCTCGGCCCACCCAAAATTCTCCCCTATATTTTTTTGTGACCTTTAGGTTCCGGTGCCTCTACCAGTCTGGTGGAGCCCTGCAATATAGTCCGCAGAGGGTGCCATGCATCGTCGTCATCTGCTGCGCCCTTTACAACCTGGCACTGCAACGTGGAGAGGAGCTAGCTGAGAAGCTGTTTTCTCCTCTGATGAGGAGAATGTCAAAGAGGATGAGGGTGAGGAGGTCCTCGAAGGCAACGGTGACGGCAATAAGGCCCTCACACTGGCCAGACAAGGCAGGCGCACTCAGGAGGCCCTCATAGCTGGTAGATTTGTGGAGGATTATGACGATATGCAGTGAGGAGACACCATAGATCTTCACATAGCGCCTGAGAATGTCTGACTCCTATCTGTCCGAGGACATCTCGTTTGCACTCTGTGATCAGAGTCATATCACGGAGACTCAACCATGAAACTTTAAAAGCATCTGATCCTTTGTCCGCCTTCAGCACCTGACACTTTAAGAGTGCAGCATCAGTGGTCATAAACGCTGAAGATAGTGAACATTATGTACAAGTGATTAACACCCATGCATTAAGTGGCCTCAGCCAACATAGTACTCACCCTTCCCTGAGAGCAGGAGGTCATTGAATCTTTTTTGGCACTGGACCCATGTGCGTTGCACCACACCATGGGAGCTGACCCTCTCGGCCTCCTCCTCCCAGGCACGTTTGGTCAGGTGGGGAGCCTCCGCCTCCCGTCCCTCGGAAGAAGGGAGCAACTACATCTTCTTAACTCTTCTAACTCTGCCACTACGTCTTGATGTTCCCCGGACATCCACAGCGGAGGCAGAGGCAGCCTGCTGACTGCTACACCCTGTCTGTGATGACCTTGGTGGGCATCCTCTGGACAATCAAGACTTGGAGGGCCCCGACCTGCTTTCGGGGTCCTGCTATGTGGCAGTAGCACCCTTCCCGACCTGTGGAGCTGGAGTTACTGAGGTCACAGGATGAGGGGATAAGAATGGGCTGGACACTCCCGGAGTCACCTGGGTAGATGACCCCAGAATGTGCACCTGCTGATCCTTCTCCCTATAGATGCCCAAGGGTCCCTGGCTGACTCCTTGAGGAGAAGGGGAAGCTGGAGTAAGATCGAGCTGCCCCACACCCCTCTCACATACATACTGTTGGAGGTCAACTATGGCATCAGCGATGGAGTTAAGCCCGCACAGCAGTGCAGGAGACCCGTCCTGGACCAAGGTCTCCATGGCAGCCGCCATCCTACCATTGTTGGCCTTGGTGCATTTGTATGCCGGTGCTATCACCTCAGCCTGAAGATGGGCGGACTCCTCCATTGTGGCTTGCAATCTGAGGAGTGAAGCAGACATCTCTTCTTGATATTCCCGAGCTTGCCTTTGCAGCTCCAGCAACTGTGAAATGACCAAGTCCAAAGGCTTGTCATCTGATTCGGATTCAGCAAATTTCTGGCCTCCAGCAGTCCCCCGAGTGCCGGGGACCTGGGAAGTTCCTGCCTTTGCCTCCTGTGGATCAGAAAGTGATGGTCCTACCAAGGTGTGTGTCTTTGCGTTGGTGAAGGGTGTGGGTGAGCGCTGTGACGGGACTTCAAAGAGGGTGCCTTCAGATTGCTCTTCAGAGGTTTATTCAGGGCTTGATTGAAGGCCCTAGATAGCGGACTCTGTCGGCTGTTTGGCAAATGTGCCTGCAAAAGCAAGGGGAGATAATTAGTGCACGGCAGAGGCCTGTGAAACAGGACACATCACTCACGGCCTGGTTGTCTGATGGATGTTGCACTGCTGGATCCTGACTTAGAAGTGGAGCACCGCCGACCTCACCATCAGCACATGAATTGTCCAGATCCTCCATGGCCAGCTGGATAGCTCTGTTTTCAATGTCTGTGAGGACCTTGATTTCAGGCATTCCTCCACCAGTCTGCGCCGTCTCTCTCTTTTTTGCCACCTTTTCCTACATGAATAGAGATGGAGAGAGTGTAAGCAGTATGCCCGCCAGGCCAGATGATAAGTATGCCTGGCGTGGTATGTGTGAGAGAGTAAATGGCAATGTCCCTTGAACTGGCAGTAAGTGAGAGCCCTGCGGATGTGTGCTGGGTTTGTGAGTGTGTGAGTTGAGAGTGATGAGAAGAGTGACTTGCCCTGGAAGAATGGAGGAGATCATTCATCCTCTTGTGGCACTGGGTGGCTGTCCTCTTTTGCAGCATGTTGGCGCAGACCACAGCTGCCACCACCTCCCAAGCTAGCTTAGTGATTTTGCTGCACATTGTGCATCCAGGGTGGGGGTAGAGGACATCACAGCGAGACTCCCCTGCATCCAAACGGCGCTCGAGGGTCACATTATTGAACCTTGGGGCTGCAGTCCTTTCACCTTTTGGGGCCACGTCTTCCATGCAGCAGGACTGGGCTGGAAGCACTGAGAGGTGTGCGCATGGCTGCACTTTAAATACCTTGCCCGTGGTGATGAAATGGTGATGTGATGGAGCGGTGGGCGAATGAGAGCCTGCCTGCCCTCAAAACGGTGTGTTTCCCGGGAATGCATAATTAATACGGCAGGGTGGTGACAATACAGTTTGAGAAACCCACATTGCGGCCAACGGGTAAAACGTCGTTTCTCCCGCCCACGACGGCACTTAGTGCAAATCTGGGTCGATTCCGCCGTATGTTGTAGACACAGGAATGAGCAAAATTCTGAATTCAAAATTACTCAAATAGGCTTTGCTTGGGTTCATTCGCTGAACGCGAATTTGAACAACATCCATCTGCACACGAGAACTGCCAATGTCTGCCATCCTGCCAAAAATTTCTCTTTGCATGATGGGCACAGGATGACCAGCTGCTACCTGAGCCATAGCAACAAAGGACTTTGGAACAAAAATGTTATTTTCTCGATCTAAAAATTCACACAATTCAAGCTGGACAAGGCCATCCAATGTTTGGCAATGTTGGCGGAGTATGCATTACAGTGCCTTACATTATCTATTTTTTGCTGCTACTTTTGCAAGAATGGGAGTATTCATTCTTAATAATTTATGCCTATTAGAATCTACAATTCCAATGTTAACTTGAGGCATGTCTGTGGTGAGAGGGAATGGAAGAGTGGGGAAAGTCAAGCTCAAATCCCTGTACTAGTGATAGGCCCATGCCAATCCAAATAGACTCTAGCGCAAACACTGTGGGAATGATAAGGAGCAAGTGTGGATTTAGGGTGGCAGGCAGCCACCACAGAGGACCTGAGGGAACAGTCTCTGAGAGTCAACTTTGTGGGTGCTAGCAGGGGCAATGAAGTGCAGGGGGCTGGGGTGGTTGCGGTGCGGGCTGCAAGGGTGCGAGGTGGTTGGGGTAGGGTTGGGAGGCGATCACTGTGGTAGGAGGAGGGGAAGCTCAGAAGACTGATTCCTGCTCCTGGCCCACATGGAAACCATGAGAAGCCTAAAATGTGTTTCCTTCCTGATCTTCTTCTGCCCTGGACTAATTGTGAGGCAACTTAGCCCAGTGCAATCAACATTGAGTGCGACTCATGGAGCCTATGGTCCAAATAACATTATTGGGCCAGATGTTTGAAAATTTCTGAGGCCCACAACTGCTGCTAATTATGTTTTCCTAAATCAATCTGTGACCTGATAGCAATGCATATCACGTGGTATTTGTTGTGTCTCAATATCATCTATTAAATTTTCATGCAAATGCTGGGAATTATGTGATGTGGCAAACAGAATAACGAAGAGTAACATGTTCATGTAAATTTCAGCTGTTAAATATAGCATGTGTTAAATTATGAAAATGAAACTGTTGGTGAAACTACCAATGTCATCACAGTTTGAATTTGTATAGACCTTGATTTCAATGTGGTATCAAAAAAGTGCTGGGAGTTTCTTGGCCCTGTTGCATGTTTTTTTTTTAATTTACTTGGAGTTAAGTTACTTTTTAGACAGTAACTCCCATCACTGTCCACATCAAACATTTGGACCACAATTTAAACATAACCCATCCAGTGGAAATGACCCCCCGTCCTCCGTGGATGTACCTGCTGCCGTTTGTAAGGTGGCGGATAGTGTGCACTGCCTGAGATTAGCCATTAGTCTGTGAGCTCTAGCCAGGCTCTCCTTGATTATTGTGAAATTGAGAAGTGGTTTCTCCATAAATCAGGACTGCAGATCATTGAACTACAAATCCTTTGAGCCCTAACTTGAAGACAAGTTGATAAATTAAGCATGTAGGCATGATAGGGTTTTATTTAAATGATATCATAGTTGGACAATACAATGAGATTGTGAAATATAAAGGTTATGATAAAACAGACAGGATTATATTTTGCATTTTTCTCAATTACAGTATCATCTTTAATATTTCAGCAAGTGTATTTGATCATTGGTCACCATTAAATGAAATTTTCAGGTGAACCTACCTTCTAACGTTGCTGCCATAGGGATGGTTTTAGCACAAAGAATATTAAATTGGAACAGGGAGTAAGATGTCAAAAATCACTTTATGTTGATTTCCCTCAAATCAAAGCTGAAGAGGTAGTATTCAGTAAAGACTGTGCATGTTTGCATGAGTGTGAGTGTGAGTCTGTGTGCACATGGGAGTGCAAATGAGTGAGTGTGGGTGTGAGTAAGTATGTGAGTTAATGTATGAATGTGTGTGTGGGGTATAATATCAGACCATCTCTGGAATCATAAAAAAATGAATTACAATGTCAGAGGGACAATGAAAACATTGAGAGTTATATAATCAGTTTCATTTTCATAACCTGGCACATGCTATATTTAATAGCTAAAAATTGTAAATAGACAAAATTTGTCTTCATTCTCTCAGGTAGCTCACACAATTTCCATCATTTGTATGAAAACTTAGGCCTGAATTTTTGCTATGATGAAGAGGTGCTCTGCCATGGTGAAAATAACAGGCATGGCCAAAAATCCTAAGTCCTTCCCCTGAACACAGCACTTCTATTTTCGCAGGGCAAGAATGGGGGCAGGGTGGAGTTTGTGCATGGTTGGTTTGCTGAGGTAGATGGCCATTTAAACCATCAGCTATCTCCACTCAATTCCGATTTTTGCATCCCTGTAGTGTGAAACATGGAATATGCAAGTTAGACCATGTAAGAGGAGGTCTGAATTTTGTCGATTCATTTGGATAGCTAATATATCCCTTTGGACAGGTAAGGTACCCCTTGGATTTGTTCCCTGAACACCTTTGGGGAAGGTCAGATGCCCTCTGGGAGAGGTTAGGTACCCTTTGGAATTGTTAAAATTAGGCATAAATGTGTGTGGAAAGTACATGAACTCTCATGAACTCATTACTGCCGAGTTCATTGGAACTTCAACAGACTTGTCAAAATCAGGTAAGAAGTCATAAGCACCTGTCAAAGGGACCTGACAAAGGGAACTGTCAGGAACATCAAGAGAACTTGTCTAGACTGTCGAGAGGATCTGTCAGAAATGTCAGGAAGACCTGTAAAGTCCAACTGTCAAAGAGAGCTGTTAAGCTGACCAAGAATTTAAAAGTCCTGCCCTTTAAATTTTTGAGGGAAAAAAAGCCTGGAATGTTAAAAAGAAACACTGCTATGGGTACAGGAATAGAGGTTGGCATGGAGGACATGGGGGGGGGGGGGTGGTTAAGGGGGTAAGCGAGAGGCATGAGGTGGCATGGAGGGTATGTGTAGAAGTTTGGGGGCTAAGTACAGGGCATGAGGTGACATGGGTTGTCATGGAGGCATTTCAAGAATACAAAGTTCTGTCTGTCTGTCTATCTATCATAGGATTACATAGATGGCACAGAAACAGGCCATTCGGCCCAACCAGTCTATGCCGACATTAATGCTCCACTTGAGTCATCTCCTGTGTTTTTTTTTATTCATTCACAGGGTGTGCACTTCACTGGCTGGACCAGCATTTATTGCCCATCCCTTGTTGCCCTCTAAATCTATCATTGTAAACCTCTAATCGCTTTTCCCTCAGCTGCTTATCTAGCTTCCCCTTAAATGCATCTATATTATTTAATTTAACCATTTCACGTGGCAGCAGGTTCCACATTCTCATCAGCCTTTGGTAAAGAAGTTTCTTCTCAATCCCCTATTCAATTTCTTGGTGATTATCAAATATTGATGGCTGCTAGTTATGTTCTTCCCCACTAGTGGAAACATTGGGCTGAACATAGTAGCCGGGCTGTGGCTCCATCCTCTGGACAGAACAGCAGGGACAATCCTATTGTGGCAAATTTTTGGAAGCCCTAATGGAATTCAATGGCAATCAGGCAGTTAACTGTCTGCCATTGGGTCTTCCATCCCATTAAGAGCAGAGGTTCAGCCTCCAAGAGCTGCTGACCAATCAGGGTACCAGTAGCTCTTCAGTCCTAGAAGATCTATTGGGAGTGTGGACACTGTTGGTACTACAGCAGGCCTAGAACAGCAAATTTGGAGAAGGCATCCAGAGGAAAGGTAAGTTTAGACGGCTCACCAGAGCCAGTCAGGCAGGCCCCAACGAGGCGACGAGGGGGCGGGGGTGGTGAGAGTCGGTATTGTGGAGGGCAAGGGGTGTCAGTCAGCGGGCACAGCCCTTGCCACTGGAGGTGCTATCCAAGGCATGGGTGCTCACCAGGAGAACTCACCCCCCACTGAGCCTGCAGGGATGCTACCAGTTTACTGCACAACCCCCCAAAATGGCAGGTTGCCCCCATGCCCCTAGTAAAGTGTCAGTGGTGATGAAATGAGGCCCTTTAAGCTTCCATCCTCTGTTTCTATTCTATCAAATTCTTTCATAATTTTAATGAGCTCTATTAGTTTTCTTTCTCAAAGAGAAAAGAGACCTGACCTGTCAATCCTTGCACTATATGTATATCCACACATTGCTAGTATCACCTTTGTAAATATTCTCTACACCCTATCCAGTGCCTCTGTGGCAAGAACTGCACACAGCGCTCTACTGGTACACGCACAATGGACCGAATGGTCTCCTTCGACACTGTAACAATTCTGTGGGCAGGATTTTGCCCTTGGCGGGGGTGCTTGCCGGAGGTGGGCAGGGGCGGTCGGGAAGCCAACCGCCACCCGCTATCGGCTCCATACCGCGATTTTACATGAGTGGGCCAATTAAGGCCCACCCAGCATGGAATGCAAGCATCAGCGGTCAGCACTGCCTGCGGGCGGGCCTAGCGCAAACTTCACGTATAGGCACGAAAGATCACTTCAATCTCCCCGAGGCATGGAGTTGCCTCAGGGAGACGAAGCGCTATTTTAAAAAAAATAAAGAAAATTAAAATGTCATAAAACTCTGTCACATGAGGGAACATGTTTTATGACATTTTAATTTCCTTTGTTTTTTTTTTAAACACTTCATGTCCCTGAGGCAGCTTTATCACATAAGCAGGGACATTTAATTCAAGTGTTAAATTTTTATTTAATGTTTATTTGCTTTAGGAAACCTCATCCCGCCCGTGATTGAGGTTTCCTAAAAAATGTAAATGCTGCTTGGCCTTTTCGTCTGCCTATCAATTGTTAGGTTGAACGGACAGTGAAAAATTCAGTATAATTGTTAACTTAATGGCCTTAGCAGGCCTTTTAAGTGTCGGCGGGCGCACTTCCGGCTCTGGCGCGCACCCACCATTTTCTGCCCTGTGATTCTACAAAGTGTGGCCTAACCAAGCTTCAATACAATTTAGCATAACTTCCCTACTTTTTAATTCCATCCCTCTAGAAATAAAGCCTAGTGCTTGGTTTGTTTTTTTTTGTCTGGCTAACCTGTGGTGCAGTTTTTAGTGATTGGCATATATGTATTCCAAGGTCCCTTTGTTCTTCCGCCCACCTAGACGTGCATTTTCCAAATAATAAGAGCTCTCTCTATTCTTCCTGCCGAAATGTACGACCTTTGATTTATCTATTTTGGAATTTGTTTCCAATTATTTGCCCATTCTGCAAGTTTATTAATTCCCTCCTGTAATTTGTTGCAGTCTTCCTCAGGTTTAAACTATACAAATATGTCCAACTACCAACTGATGCAAAAACAGCATGCTTATAACCACCACACCCCACCCCCTCCACCACCCGCCCTCCCCCTCCCAGCAAGTATACAAAAGAGAAATAAAACTACAGAGTATCAGATCTTAAAATTTGGCCAACTAAAAAAAAAATTCACGGATTGTCCAGATGCTTGTTTCCAGCAGAAGAGTCAATTTCCACAGTAGCTGCTGGGACTGGGGTTTCTCACTAGAGCAGTCACTCTGCAGTCATGACTGGTTGAATTTCTTTTTTCTTGGGGCAGGAATTTGCGCTGAGCGGGCAGGCGCTCACCCAACCTGCTTGAGCATAAAATGACTCACGAGAACGTCAGGTGAGCGCCCAATGTTATCGCGTACTCGCACGATATTTCGGTCGGCGGGCATGCACGGGAGACGGCAGCATGCCCGGCAACAGTTAACAGGCCCATTAAAACCATTAAAGTGATAATTGAATGAAAAGGCCAAGCAGTCTTTGGATCTTTTAGGAAACCCCATCCAGCGGAGGGATAAGGTTTCCAACAGCAATTAGAAATTAAAGAAAAATTTTTAAATTTCATTTATAACATGTCCCCAATCATGTGATAGAGTCACATGAGGGGACACGTTTTTAACATTGCTAAGTTTTTTTATTTCTGATTTTTTAAATCTTAATTCCCTGAGGCAGCTCTGTGCCTCAGGGAGATTTCACTGCGCACAATTGTGTACAAGCACAAACTTCTGCACTTGCCCCCCTCCTTCCCCCACCCAGGTAGCGCTGAGTGCTGTAGTGCATGTTTTAGGCTGGCTGGCCGTTAATTGGCAGTTGGTTTCGCGGCTGCTCCCAGGCCCCCTGCCGCGTCTGTCCAATGAGGGGAAAATCTTGCCCTTGGAGACAGTAGTGTCGATTTTGAATCCTCCTTTAAGAACTCTTGCTTTGCAGCAATGAGGTCTTTGGGTGGTTTCTCAAATCGCAAATAGCTCAGCTTTGATAAAAAATGTTTCAGAGAAAAAGAGAGGGGGTAGGGCTGCTGCCCCATCTATCCATGTGGCAGTCTCTTTGACTGTTAGTTCAAATCAAGTATATTTTATGCCCAAGAGCTGGGTCACATGACTTCTCTCTAGTTTCAACCTGGGCTTATCTTAACCGCTGTCTCTGAGAGTTCCGTAGATTCTCTGCCTCCATAAAGCAGCTTGTGTCCTTTGCAAATACAACATAGTAGCTGCTATAGGCCAATGTCCTTTGCTTAGCAAAAGTGTTCTTTTGAAAAAATGTTCAATACAAATGTATGTCCAGCTGATGACATTGGCCCAAAAGCTCCATGCCCCAGAGGAATGGTACCTCAGAGGTACTCCAGAAGATGTGCTAGGGACTCACCCCCACCCCCAAACCTGGAAGCCCCTATGCAAGGCCTACACGGGAATTACCCAGGTTGTTCGAACTTCCAATGGGCAATTACCCTGCACCAGGTATTACCCTGCACCAACAATTACTCTCCACCCACTCGATTAGGAGAATAGTTACCCAGGAAAAGTTAGAAGGATTAAAACCACTTCCAACGCCTGGGTAACTATATTATTTACCCCACTGAGTCCCCACTGGACCCCCGACTACACCCCCTGCACCCCCGTCTACCACCCCCCCCCAACCTTTCCCATCCCCCGCCTACCCTCCTGACCCCGACTAGCCCCCCCACCCCCAACTACCCACTCACCCCGCCCCCCGACAAACCCCACCCTCCAACTACCCACTCACCCCACCCCCCGACAAACCCCACCCCCCAACTAGCCTCCATACCACAATGACTGACCACCCGACCCCCCACCCAGCTATCACCCTTATTCTCAACCCATCCTACCCCCCTCAACCACCCTAACCCCTCACCCACTTACCTTATACACTTACCTTCTCCCTGTTTGTCAAAGAAGTGGCTGGAGCCTTTAAACCTACCTGCGTTACAGCAGCTGGCACCACAAAAAGGGTGCATGGTTTCACACTGGATTGAGTCCTAACAAGGTACGCTGCATATTTCTTGGCAGGCCCGAGTCAGAAGCTCATACGAGAAATGTTCAGCTCCCAACTAAGGTAAGTAAAAAGGAGCGGAGTGGCAATCCGACTACGACTGCTACTCCTCAGAAGTTCTCGCCCAGTTATAAAGTAATATGTGTCCAGCCGTTGACATCATAAATTAATAATCTATAATCCATCTATATCTGTCTGCCTGCCTGTCTATTTAATATTCTCCTGACATATCCATGCTCGAGGCAAAAGAATAGGTAAAATAACTTTTACCATGATCTGACTTTTACCACTTTATCATTAATTACAACCAAATACACAAGAGTGTATATAATTCCTCATTCCTTCCTAAGAGAAAGCAACTGATATTGGTTTCAGAATTCACTGAGTAAATTCATGTGATAGATCTGTTGGACAGTGTACTTTACAGTAAACTGGCCCAGAAATTTAAGAGGCCCTGATTAATTAACTGGAGATTTACAATGGCACTGTCATTGGTAAGCTACATTGACCAGAAACTGAACTGGATAAGTCGCTTCAGCACTGTATCTGAATGAGCAAGGTAGAAGATAGGCGCATTGTGATAAGTGTGTCACCTACTAACCCATCAAAGCTTCTCCACCATTTCCAAAGTTCGAGTTAAAAATATGATGGAATAATCACCAATCACTTGGGTGATGCAGCTACATCAACATTCCACAAGCTTAACACCATCCAGGATGGAGCAATTTGTTGATTGGTGCCTCTGCCACTTAACCAAATATCCATTAGCTCCATCATTGGTACAGTGCACTGCAGCAACCCACCAAGCTTGCTCCAACACCTCCCTCCCCTGCAATACTTACTTCTTAAATTCTCCTCCAAGTCAAACACTATTCTATCTTGGACAGTTTTACCATTCCTTCATCATTGCTGGGGCTATATTCTGAAGTTCCTTCTGAACAACATTGTGGAAGCATCATCACCATAACAACTGCAGTAGTTCAGGAAGGAGAGCCCCCAACACCTTCCCAGGCCAGCGGAGGACAGGTAGTAAATGCATCCTGTGTTTTCATTTCAACTACATATAAGTTAATTTATGAACATGAAACATTGTGCAGTTAATGCATCTGGCAAGGTTAGATAATGAAACATAAGCTGTTTGTAAAGTTTCTATTTTTAGGGTTGAAGATTTTAGATGGAACAGTGCAATTTTTGAAATAAAGAAACATCAGATTGCAAATGCCAGAATTTTAAAAGCAAATGCAATGTTCAATATGCATAGCATATCAATCAGGAGTCCCAGTATCTCAAATCACTTCTCCATAAGTCTAGGGGAGAATTTAAATTCAACTCAAAGTCAGGCACAAAGTCTGCTGCCCTCCCAAAAGTGGAGTGAAGAGCCCTGAGTCATTATTGGGTTGGAATCTCAGTTTGGAGTTGTTTAGGCTGTTGAGGTAATGCTTTTGCCTTTAAGTTGCTAGGCTGATTCTAATGGCACTACTGCAGCATACAAGGATTACACCCAGCAAAGGAGGGCTCCACTTTGACACTGGAATTGTTGCTGGGAGCCATACATGAGTGGTGAATTCCAACCCAGTTGGGTCAGAGCTATGGCAGTGTCAGAGATGAGGGTGGAATTTACAAGAATAACACCAGCCAACACTTTTGCCATTTCATTTCCGATGTGTAACATTGGCATCTGTCCCATTTTACTTCTGATGTGCAACAATTTACAATTATTAGCTTGAATTTCATCCACAGTAGTTCTGCACACTTGCAAATTTCATCCAGATCCACAGCCTTGGTCGCTTTATCGTATTTACCCTCCTCTCTTATTTTAGTATCATCTGTTAATCTGACCAATCTGAATCCAGTTTGTTTGTGTAGATTAGAAATAGTAAGCAGCCAGCAGTAATCTCGAGGGCCATCGGCTCAATGTGAAATCTCAACCTGATATTATTGCTGCTTTGTCCCTCTTGCAGCTAATTCTGTGACAATATAATATTTAAATATTGCCCTGGCATGCAGGGACAAGGTAGATTGACTGCTCAGATCCTCCTCTTGAAGTAGTTAACAATAAACAGTAGCTGCTGAATTTAGCATTTGTAATTTTTAAAATATGCTCCTACATTAATTATAGTCACGATGGTCTAATAGAAAATTGGGTGTTAAGTGTTTGTTTTCGTCCAAGCAAACTGTAAAACTTCAATAATGTGCTGGCTCTATTGAAATTGATTTTTTCCCTACTATTTCTATTTATCGCCTCAGGATTTCAACGGTACAGCATCCTTTTCATACCCACAGTCTTCAGCTAGTTATCATTTCTGGGCATAACTGAAGTTTCTTCAGCTTTTAAGAAAAAAAAATCAATGAATTTGAGCTTTCTATTCTTACTTCCCTTGGATGACAATTTTTCAGTTTTACTTTCAACAAAGGCACATAAGGGACAAAATTCGATCGCCCCCAAAAATGGGTGGGGATATTATGATGTCTCAATTGCTTCTGATGCAGGCAGCAAACTTCATGTTTGCTGCTCATTTCTGATTACAGCCAGCAGCTAGTCTTAAGTGCGCTGCAGAGTGGCTGCAAGCCTGAACAGGAGGTGGAAAATCATGAGACACGACCATGAGTTCAAGCTAGCCGGCACCACTAAAAGCCAACCAGTACCTCTTAAAGGGTACATGCATTCGGCTGAAGCAGATGTTAGAAGTTATTTTAGAAATCAGTGTGACCTGGGAAAGACACAGGGAAGGCACAACATGGCAGATGTGCACTACTTTGAAACCTCACCTCTCACTTTCAAAATCACACCTTGAAGTGGACGATAATCTTAAACCCTTATGGGCTATTCCAGATCGGGAACACTTCTCTGGTAATTACTCTCAGTCAAGTTAAAGGTAGCCAGCTCTCACAAGCACTTGTTTGGGTCTGAAGAACTGATCTATCTCTCCCTCAAGGAGAGGAATCAATTTTTTAAAATTACCTTCTTCCAGATAGCCGTCTTTAATTAACATCAGCTAGGTTATAAATATCCCACATATCATAAGGGTCCGGGGGTCTCTCTTCAGTAATGTATCTCTCCACTTAGGAGTGTACAAAGAGGGGTTCTTTGGAATTGTATGCAGAATACCATGTGAGACATCATATTTTACTAACTTAGTTAAAAATTTATTAAAGGAACCAACATACAACACACTAAGTGGCTAATATATCGCAACATTAAAGATTATTAAAAGATGGAGAACATAATCTTAATTCTAATATAGAATCCAAAAGTTAAACCTTTATAATGTCACAGTCAAAATATCTTAGCGTATCCATCAACATCTAAGGTAAGGTATCACCTTAAATCCCTGAGTACCAAGCTACCTGCTTAGCAAGACACTTCTCCTTAGAGGGCTATGCATTTGGCACCTTTTATCTTGAGAAGCATTCATTGAGGATTTCAATACTTCTGAGTTTTCAATGCTGAAGTTCCTAGCTTTATGCTTGGTGGATGTTACTCCTGTCTTTGTCGCAAACATGTACATTGTACAAAGGTGAAACCATTACTCTGTATACGGCCATGTGTCTCAAAAACAGGAATCCAGGACTGAGGCCATGCTCATTTCAGATCTTGCCGAATTTTGTGTTGGATGTTTTAGGCCATAGGTCAAGCTGGGTCATGTGAGGTCAAAGGTCACTCAGAACCTGGGATTAAACCGGCAGCAGGCGACATGGATAACTGGTCAGGCACCACACAATGCCGATGCAGCACCTAGCCAAATTGTCCCGGAATTTTTAAAAATTTTATTCAGTTAAAATTAATGCATGACACATTCTAAAAATGTCTGGTTTTCAGACAACTCCAGTTTTTGGACAGCTGGATTTGGGACACTAATCATTTTTTCCTGTTTTCCAAAAGTTTAAATCGCTTTTTTAACCAGAGTGTCAAATACAAAACCAATTGAAGAGTTCTTTTTTAAAAAAAATCTCCTTACTGAGTGCTTTCTAAAACAAATACCATTTTGCTTAATTTCAAACTTTGATGGGAAAATCAATTGATGAAAGAAATATCAAGCCTGTGTTGAAGTGATGGGGAGCTCCCAAGTGAGGAAGTGCCTAGCAGCAAAGCAATTTGATACAACTAAAATCATATGAACTGCTAACTTTATCCCTTAGTGGTTCCTTCTGTAATGTAATTCTTAATCTTATAAAGGTCTCCTGTGAAATTTATTTTTAATTTACAGAAACTTAGTTATGTAATACGCCACTCATCCTTTGTAACAAACACAGTCCTCCGGCAACGCTTACACTGAAGACGCTGCAGCGGGACTCAAACATATTTCTGTGGAACTCTTGTCAAGTGTCTATCTAGAGAGAACATTGGTGATAGCAACTTTATAATTTCACCAAAGTAATTAGTGAGACATGTTTGAACCTGTAGAAAAAAACATAGGAATCAGTCCTACTTTAAATCAAATAATAAGACCTGGTAAGATTTCTTCAGAATTAGTTATTTTAATTCTGAATTCACAAGCAACACACTAGCTTAATGGGGATGGTGTGACATATATTGTTGTTAAATATTCTGTTTAATGTACTATGGTTGAATTAAAGATAACGTAGACAATGACATGGAAATTAAGCATCTTGTTCTTATGTGGTCCAATGTGTCAGACTTCCCCAGGAAAACTTATTCAATGTGTTCCGCTCCATAAACCATGAAATATGATACCAATATAAAATAAAACTATGTACTGCAGTCAGCTGAATTGAAGTAATGCAAATTGGAAAGTGAACTTAAGTGTGTAAAACTGCTTTTTAGCCTTCTGAGATAAAAGCATTGATGCAATTGTCAGATGGATAAAAGGCATTAAACTAATTTTTTAATGCAATTCAGCATATTTACTATTGACTACTATAAGAAAAATGTTACCCTCTGAGATACCAGTGACATTCTGTATAATTTTCCATTAAAACAACTCTGGGATTATTGAGTTATTTGCAATATAACAACAAGCAAGAACAGGGTACTGCTTGCTAGATTTTCTGGTCAGTGGGATCAGTTATGCTGCCAGGGAAAGTTGACAAATTCCTGGACAAATCATTTTTGCTACAAATTTCTGTACAAAAGCTTCATGTTGATGTTATAAAGTAAGGAAATGGACAAAAATAACACAAGGCATGATTCTCCAGTGTTCTCAAGAAGAATGTGCTGTGTGCTTAGCTAACTTAAATCAAATAGTCAATGACAGGAAGATGCATTCTGGAAGAGTATATCTCCAAAAGAATATTGATGCATTGGTGAGGTTTCATAGAAGCATTGCGAGGGTTATTCAAGAACTTTACTCGTAAGCAATGTATTTACCTTCTGGGAGCAAAGTTTAACTCAAAAGCTAACTGCAAGTAAACATGTGACTATGACAAAAACAAAAACAGAAATACCTGGAAAAACTCAGTAGGTCTGGCAGCATCGGTGGAGTGTTTTTGTTTGGAATCCCAGCATCCGCAGTTCTTTGCTTTTATCTATGTGACTATGACCATTTTTTTTTTCATTTAATTGCCTTTTTTGTACTCTCAAACCAAAGTATATTTGGGAAAAGTAGGTCACACTAAGTAGTTTTCATTGATATTAAAGGGCAATCAGGAGAAAATTGTGTGTGGAAGCCCCAGGTTAATTCCTCACCTAAGAAGTAATGCCACTGACAGTGAATGGTACACTGAAGTGAATGCTCAATTAAATTCTGGTCTTAGAGGCCTTAGGCCTCTACAGCAGATTGGATACTGTTACAGCCTCTTTGGATGTTCTGGACTGCATCTATGACCTCATATATGCAGCAAAGTTGTGAATGTATTCTTTAAAAGTATAGCAATGATGTTGCTACATATAGCACACAGAGAAAATCTTTTAGGGGACATTACTTTTAAAAAGCATTAACAGACTGTCTTACAGCAATGAATAATTACCTGAATTACTTAAATCTACAGGCACCTACAATGCCCCCATTGAATTGTTTTGTCTGCTCCTCTCAACTACATCTATGATTACTTCTCAAATATTCTGTCTTATTGTAGGCCATCTAAATATACTGGCTCTTTAAAAACAATATAATGCTCACGGCAGCAATAGTGAAAAAAAAAATTCTGAGCTTGATACAAAGGCCTGAATCTTCTGATGTCCAGAGCAATGCAACCTGTATTTAAGTTGCAGTGGCACGTCGGGACCCTGAGGAAGCCCTGGTCCGTGCACGTGCTGAAATTGCCCAGGAAGTTTAAACTTCCGATGGGCTGATTTGCATTGCCCTGGACCCTGTACAAAAGTCTCTTACACTTATTTCAGTGTCAGAGACTTGGGCTAGCTACAAAGGACATAACTATATACTTATCCTGGAAATGTTATGCTGGTTAATACCTGGTCTGACTCGGGCATGGATTTTTGCCCCCGAGTTGTGTGCATGTGAAGTCAGGACATTTCCCGGCTCTGTGGACTCAACCCAGGCGAATGGAGAATGGGGCCTGGAGGGTTGGATTTTAGCTCTTGGTGGGGGGGATTGGGCTGGGTGATTGGATTACAAGTCAGCTCCGCTGCCCACAGAACGAGTACAGAGGATGCTGGGTGCGGAGGCAGCTGTGCGGAAGGCCTGTCTCAGTGCCCCAGCACTTTGTTGAAGTTATTTAAAAAAGAACAAAACAAAAAGCACTCCTCCAGTCCTCACCCCTCACACCTCCTTATCACCCCCAACAAATTCCCCATGCCCCATCCGTGCCAACCTATGCCACCTCACACACCCCACACACCCCCATTGGCCCCTATTACCTTCCATGCTACCCTATGCCCCCTATCCATTCACCATGAACCCTCTTATTCCTTATGCCAACCCATGCCCCGCCAATCATCACAATGGCCCTTTATAACCCCAATGCCAACTTAGTTCCAACTCATATCAACCCATGCACCTCACCATTTTTCCTTAACCCCTCCATACCAACTCACTTAGTATCCACCATAGGCAAACTTCAGGAGCCATGCTGGCATAAAATAAAGTTATACGTCTAATGGTGACATCACTGTTTCCTGCTTCATGGCGGAGTTCTGGCTTTTCAGGCCACTTTTGGCCAACCATTCCTGTCCATCTAGGAAAACAGCACCATTTTGCACACCTTGAATCGCTTGTGAATCCCTTACAGTGCTTTCCATCACAAGCGCTATTTCTAACGCTTTCTTAAAGTCAAGATTCACTTCAGCCAGCAATCTTTGCTGAATAGCAATCTCTTGCATGCCACAGGCCAAAGGAGCCCTGAGCATATCATCTAGGGTTTCACCAAAATCACAATATTCCGTTAGTTGTTTTAAGTTCGACACGTAGGTAGCAATGGTCTCCCCCGGTTCTCTACTCCATGAGTTGAAATTGACCTCTGCATTGAGAGTGAGGGCTTGGGTTGGAAATGTCGCTTAACAAGGTCTACTAATTCACTGAAGATCTTCAAATCCAGGACACTGGGGGCCATCAAGCATTCAATTGAACTGTAGGTTTTGGTCCCACAAATACTCAGGAGAATCACTCTCCTCTTTTCCTCCCTTTAATTTCGTTGACTTGAAAGCAGAGCTCAAGACATTCTATATATTGAGACCAGTCATCTGTGGCTGGCTCAAAGGGATCGATCCTGCCAAACTGTGGCACATTGGATGAGTATATCTTCCTTTCTTTTTTAATTATCTTAGATACTCACAATCACTAGGCGAGGACAGTACCAGATCTGATCCCATCCTCATTGCCAGTTTGTTATAGAGTTGATTTTCCAGGCAACTTTTCTTGGTGGAAACATTGAGCTTTATTTACAAGACAGCAGGCACAGCTACATGTGTGCATCTAACTCTATAACTGAAGAAGAACTCCCTCAAAGAGGTTGCCCGCGCTGCAAACTAATTGGTTTACACAGATCATGTGATCTTGCAACACAGGATTATTCTTAAAGCTACAGTCCGACGTTTATCAAAACTATAATTATTACAGTGTCATAATGCCTGCTCAGTTGTCAAAAGTGGCAAGCCCATGAGGATCAAGTTTCATAAATGTTCTCATTGTTGCTATAAAGACTTGAAAGTCAAACTCTAGAATGATTCACATTACCTCCAAAATTAACGTGACATAATTTCAGTAAAGAATATTGAAAGCAAAGACACTGAATCAGGAGCACTAGGACACCAAATAGACATAAGTACTTGCTTTCCCTTAGTTCCAGATACTGCCTATTTATCCGGATAGTTCTCTCATGGCCTTCATCAAGTGATAATCCTTCAACTGTAGGAGCACATACTTGATCAGTATATCAGAAACCAACATAAATACCACAATTATGGAAGACCCAACAAATACATAAACCAAATGCATTAATTCATTTTCTGTATTTATGCAGTTTTTCATTCTCCTATAATGTAGAAGCAAACGTGTGGGTAGATCAAGATTCGAACTTGTATTTTTTTCTACAGAAGGAAACACATAAAAACATAAAAATACTTTGAAACGCATCCAAATAAAAAAGAAGATTTTCTTGAGACCAATGATATAATTGGACTGGCGGTTCAGTGGACCCTGACTGGGAGTAACTGAAAACAGGAAGGACTCAATGTGCCAAGTTTGTGGCTCAAAGACATAGGGCAGAATTTTCCCCTCATTAAGTCTGGGAGCGGACATGAAAAATGGTGTTTTTGCGCCGTGTTGTCTGTTTCCCGCTGCATTAATTAGCGTGCACGGGAAAGACGCTAGATCACTGGTGGGCGGCCTCTGATTCGCCCACCCTGCTGTCAGTTCACCAGTTCCTTGCCCCAGGTGCCATATTTAAACGGCACTCATGCACAGCTCTCTTAATCTCTCCAGCCCAGAACTGCTGCAGATACCACAGATGACCCAAAAAGGGAAGAAGACAGCAGCCCCCAAGTTCAGTGACAGGTCCCTCGAATGCCTGCTGGATGCTGTTGGGGCCCACCACCATGTCCTCCACCCCTGTGATGGTCACAGGAGGTTCACCAACCTCACCACTCCGGCTTGGTCGGCAGTGGCAGTGGCGGGCAGTGCTAACGCTGCCCACAAGAGGACCGCCACCCAGTGCAGAAAGAAGATGAATGAGCTCATCCATGCTGCCAGGGTAAGTCAACCATCTCATCACTGTCAACTCACACACTCACCAGCCCATCACACAATCACAGGACTCTCACTCACCGCCAGCTCAAGGCACATCACCACTCACTCTTACACACACCTTCACATCTCCATCTGGCCTCATCTCCTCTGAAGATCGCGTCCTCAATCCATCCATGGCTCCACTCACTACACATATATGCCAGGCATCCTTATTGTCAGCCCTGGCATATGTATTGCTCACACTCTCTCCATCTGTCTTTATGCAGGACAAGCTTGCACACAATAAAAGGGAGAGGTCCCAGACCAGGTAGTAGAGTGCTGGAACTCAAGGTTCTCACTCCCTTTGAAAATCACGCTACTGAGCTGGCTGTAGAGGACATGGACCATGCCTGCGGCAATGATGAGGTCTTCACCCACGTGAGGGTCCTGCACCAGCTCATCCCTTGCTCAATGCTACTGTGAGTGCACTGTCCTGTTCTTTATTTGGCTGCCATGCACTAATTATCTCTACTTTCTTTCATAGGCACCTCTGCCAAATTCCCGAGGTCCTCAACCAGCTAAGCCCTTAGCTCCAAGGACACCTCAGATGAGGAACCTGAGAAGACCCATCACAAAGGTGACCCACATCCTCCAACATCGCAGACACACACACCTCAGTGGAAGCTAGTTCTAGAGCAGCTTTGGGGTCACAATCTAGTGAGAACAGTGCACAATCTGCTCCACAGCAGGCAGAGGCAGGGATATCCGAGGTCGTCAGCACTCGGAGGACTACTGGAGGCCATGATTCTGCTGAGTCCAAATCTGATGATGAACTTCAAGACACAGTCCTAAATCAGTTGCTGAAGCTGCAGCGACAATCACTGGAACATCAGGAAGGAATGTCAACTGCATTCCTCAGATTGCAACATAAGATGGAGGAGCCTGTCTGCATTCAGTCTAAGATCATAGCGCTGGCATCACCACAGTATGTGACCCTTTTGCACATCATTCTTGACGTCAGTGATGTCTCGACCTTAATGTTAAATGTGCTTGTGGAATGAACCTCATTCACACAATTTACAGGGTTATCTCATGTTTATTCTTGGCTGTGTAAGATTGAGGCAGAGGTGTTCTCCTATCTCATCTGCATTCTTGAAACGTAAAGATGCAGTGTACAAGGAGAGATGTGTTCACTCATGGAGAAGGGTCATGTATCATGCAACCCCATGCACTCTCTGTCTCTCTGCAGGGTTTTCATGCTATGAGCCCATATTCGTGTGCGCTGCGGTCAGCCAACCACATTTTCAACTTTCTGAGTGTACATCTGCTAAGCTCACCAATAACCTGAGGGCACCTTGCCACCTCAAAGTGACGAAGCTTGACCCCTCTCAGCCACATTATTGTACTGGCACTCTAACGTCCAATCTTGTGCATCTCTTAGTCTGTATTTGTGTGTCTTGCGGGGTCAAACAAGCTCATCACAAACTACGGATGCATCACTGTGTGTTCCCTCAGCTGAGCACTCACCAAGGTCACTGATGCTAAATCCAAATGGAATTCTGGTAGGCAATAGAGGCTTTGAGCAGGCTCTGGAAGCACACATGGCTGGGATAGGAGTGAGGATGTACTGAAGCTGAAGTGTGATCCTTATTAGCAATGATACATGCTGTTAAAGGCTTCATGATGTGTGTGCATTTTGGACTTGGCAAAGGCCAGGGCTGGACATGAGGGCACAATGTCTATGTTAAAGAGGAGGCACTTTAATGTATGGCAGGTAAGTGCTTGACATTGTTATGTTCAGGTGGTCCGCATCCATATCAAGCTGAGGATAAATGCAGCCCAGGATCCGTAACTGAGAGTGCTGGATGTCACTGTGATTTGGAAGAATGGCACACAGATGACTGAGTCATCTATAAATGGATTCACAACAGTGAAATGTCATTGGCTGCCTTGACCCAAGTGTGAATCACCTGATTCACCATCGATGCTACACAGAGTGCGTAGTTCCATTGCTTGAGATGGATCTCCTTGAGGGGCCCTGTCACATTGAAGGCATACAGCTATGAGACCACTGAGGATTGGCCAACAGCTCCTGACTCCTTTAGGGTGCCGTTGCGACTGGAATGCTGGAGAGATGCTTGAAGAAGTAGCACCTTCTGATGTCTGATGCTGGGACGCCTTCCTCCATTTAGCACCTCATCTCAGCAAGGACACATGCTGCCGAAGGTTCATCATACTTCAAAAAAATCAGGACAATGTGAGCTTGATGTGTAACTATTCAATCTCATATTGAAGTGCATGGGCGAAATGAGAGGAACAGCAATGCTGGTGCTCATGCTGGCCCATGATGAAGGGCTCTTGTCCAAGAGGGTACACACTACAACTGGAATCTGGTGGCTATCAGGGCCTTGTACACTTGCCTGCCTTGTCTGCCAGGCTATGGCCTCTCCCTCTGCAAACTCGTCTTCCTCAAACTCATCACCCTCGTCCCCTTCGAGGCCCCCCTCATTGGAGGAGGTGTGCAGCTCCTCCATCTAGTCATCTGGCAAGTCCTCCACCCTTTGCAGCACCAGGTTGTGCAACACACAAGCTGAGCTAAAAATTCTGCCCATATCCTGACCTACACCAAGTCGCATGCATTCCATCATTCTTGTGCTCACTAACCTACATGGCTCCCAGTCCCTAATGCCTCAAATCTAATATTCTCATCCTTATGCTAAAAGCCCTTCATAACCTTACCCCTCTCTATCTCTAATTGCCCTCAGCTCTCTGAGATCACTGCACTCCTCCAATTCTGGTTTATTGAGCACCCCTGATTTTAATCACTTCATGATTGGTGGCCGTTCCTTCAGTTGCTAAGGCCCTAAATGCTGGAAATCCCTCCTTACCCCTCTTTCCTCCTTTAAGATGTTTCTTAAAAACTACCTCTTGGGCCAATCTTTCAGTCACATATCTTAATATCTCAGTACATGGATCGGTATTGCATATATAAATGGAAGCTGTTATTCCTATTGCATTGGTGCTAATATGAATTGTAATTATACCCAGAATAGCAGATCATTGTTGCTAATAACACTACATTAATAACTGATGTGCCAAAATACTCAGATGCTTTTTTTACAGAATGTGCCACATTTGTAATATTTCAATGTGAATTTGTGTAGATATCAGTGCGTGAATGTACCAGCATTATTGTTGAGAGTCAGAAAGGAATGACAGTCTGCAGTACTCATTCAACAACTTTTGGTGAATTTATGGTCATTAGGGTGATGGATGTTAACACCGGGGAATGGGCCAAGATTCCATTTTTTTTTGAGCAACCAATGTCAGCCACAGGCAGTTATAGATCAGGTACAGTCCAGCTAGAAGCAGAGGCTGGGATTCTGTCCTGCTGACAGGGGTCTCGCACACTGGTAGGAGAACCGTGGGGAATCCCATCAGTTCCATGGGAGAGGCCTGGCGCAATCAAGTGTCCTTCAGCCACTTAAGTGGCCACCATCGGGCCTCCTCGGATTTGAGGTCCCCAGTGGCGGAAGTCCTGCTTGCCTAGAGCTGCCAGCCAATCGGAGGCTGGCAACTCCTCATGCTACCAACGCCAGTGGGAGTAATGGCTGCTGGTGACATTGCACCCATCAGAGGTGCAGGATCATGGTGGGATGCCAGCCCAAAGATGAGGAAGAGCAGGATGAGGGTCACTGGGCAGGGATCATGGGACAGGAGAAGAGGGGTGGATTGGAGGCAAGGCAGGGAGGTGGCTCTCACTGCCCTACCCACTTCCCAATGTCGGGTCCCTCAATCGAACGGAGACCACCTGACTATGAAGGGCCCCCACACTCCCAGCCGCTGGAAGGCTGCTGGAAAACCTGACAGGGTTTGCTAGACAGCCTTCTGAGGATGTGGGAAAGCCACGCAGAAAGCCTCGTTGCTCACATTAAATCCCTGAGGCTCCATTAAATTGCAGTGGGGTCAGGGATAATGGGTGTCAATTGTCTTAATAATGAGCCTAATTGACATCCCACTGCTGCTGGCCAGGAACCCCAAGTCTGCCCCTTCCTCCTGCCAACTTAATCAAGGGGAGGTTTTCCCACCCCCAGCAGCCTGACATGCAGCCTCTCCCATGATAGGTGGACCTGGCTACCATGGTTCGACCACAACAGGCTGCATTAAATTCAGCCCAGAGTAACAATTCCCCCTATTCTGTTACGACAATGTACTTCAACACCATCTTCTGATGAGCAGAGTCTACTGTAATAAAGGTGCACATTATTTTCTACGAATTACAAGCAATCAAAAAAGGGCATAAATGCCTTAATTTTCCTGGCTTTTATTTTACAGAGGTGGTAAACATGAAACTCCATCGTACCATCAAGAGGGCAGTGTGCTTTCCTGTGCTTTCCAGCCAAAGGTTAGAAGATGTCAATCGTTAAATGAAAGAATGTCTGTCACACTTGACTATTTATTTTTCTCTACAGTGGCCAAGAATTTGGGAAATTGTCCTACATAGTTTCTAGTACTGTCTTGTTCTTAAGAATGTGAAGGTGGCAATAGCTGATGAAACAGATCTTATCATTATATTGGCAAAGTAACAGATTGCTCCAAGGTTCATGCTTGAAAATGACCATACTGAGTGGATTACCATGCCAAGTCACTACTGATTACGAAGAATTAAGAGGGGTTGCATTGAATATTAAAATGTATAACGGAAAACCAAACACTGACTGAACTTGCCCATTAATACGGAACTAGAATGCAATTGAAGGGTTGCATTAATTTACGAAATGTAAGACTGCAAGCCAAATACTATTTCAGCAGTGAGCATGAGGCAGATAAATTGCTGCTGTGAATGAAATGAGTGCCTACACAGGACAGTGGGAGACACAGAGCCACAATTATATCATAATACAGGGAGTGAAGCAGTAAGATGCCAGGAAGAAGCATGGGACTCTGAAACAAAAGCTGTTTATAAAGAGGTCAGAAGGGAAAACAACTTGCCTAGATATATCTCAGGACAAACTAAAAACTATGGCCTGAATCTTCAGGTCAGCAGCAATGCTGAGCAGATTGCCGCTGTCCGCAAAGATTTTCCCAACCTGTCAGGTTTGCCAGTGGGTGGTCAGGGGGTAACTAGGTCCAGTTGCGGGGGCAGGGAGTAGTTGTGTCAGGGTGGGGTAGTTGGGTGGCCGGGCGGTAGTAAGGTCATATTGGGGGGATAGTCAGGTGGTCGAGGACGTAGTCAGGTGGTCAGGTGAAGGGTAGTATGGTGGTTGGGGGGATGATTTGGCGGGGAGAGGGTGGTCGGTTGTGGAGTTACCTAGGTGTTAGACTAGGTTTTAGACCATCTAACATTTCCTGGGTAACTATCAAGGAAAGCACCGAAGATCTGTCCCAAGCCTTTGTCTGTAGTTCAGAGTTGGAGATATACACAGAGATTCCCAGGGAGCAGGGAAATTGCTCATTAGAAATTTAAACTTCCCGGGCAATTCCCACGTAAGTCTGGACTTCCACAGAGTTCTGATTCACATCTTCCATCATGTGTCAGGTTTCCAACGATGCGGAGACCAGGGAAAGAATTTTGCCCTTGTCGGGTGATCTCAGCAGGGGTGGGCAGGGGCAGGGGAGAAACCAACTGCCACCCGCGATTGAGGCCACAAGGCAATTTCAAGCTGGGGGGCCAGTAAAGGCCCGCCCAGCATGAAATGTGAGGGGCAGCGCTCGACACTGCCTGTGCGGGCGGGGGGAGGAGGGCCACCGGGGCGAGCGCCAACTTCACGCATGCGCGCACGTGCGCACTTGATAATCTCCCTGAGGCACAGAGCTACCTCAGGGAGAGGAAGAGTTTAAAAAAAAAATAAAGAAATGAAAAATGTTATGAAACGTCCCCGTATGTGACTCTGTCACATGAGCAGGAACATGTTATTAATTACATTTTAAAATTTTTATTTTATTTTTATTTGCTGTTGGAAACCTCATCCCGCCCATGGATGAGGTTTCCTAAAAAGTACAAAGGCCGCTTGGCCTTTTCAGCTGCCCGCCGACCGTAAGGTTGGATGGGCAGCAAAAATATTCCTTTAATAACTTTGTTAATGGCCTTAACAGGCCTTTTAATTGTCGGTGGATGAGCTGCTGACATGGGCGCGCACCTGCCAACCGAAATATCGCGCGACTGCGCGTTGACATCGGGGCGCTCGCCCGACGTCAACATGCGTTATTCCATGCTCAAGCGGGTTGGGCGCGCGCCCGCCTGCTGAGGTAAAAATTTTGCCCCAGGAGATTTGTGTCTTTAGGGAGAGTAAAATCAAAATAAATCTGGTTATAGTAAACATTCCAAAGTTGAAAAGCCAGTTTGTGAATTTGAAAAGCTAGACCCAATCAGTTTACTGGAGAAATGGATAGGTCTTCTTGTGATTTTGCTCCTAGCATGAGCATGGATCGTAGAATTAAATGCAGCAAATTGAGCCTGCAGATCTGTGCGCACAAATGCCTGATCTGTTCCCCCATCAAGTAAAGATCATGCTGAGAGGAGAGACTCAACCTTTACTGTATGTGGTTAAAAGCAAAGAACGGATGTGAACTTTATACCATTCTCAGAATGTACAGAAGAGATAAAAACAAATTAAATGCAGGAGGCTAGTATGCTAGTCAGGGGCAATCTGACAGCTGTATCCACAGAGGAGAAGTGGTCACAGCTAATTTGTATAGAAATGTATGACAGCACAAGTAGAAAACCAATAATAATAGCCTGCCATAGATCATTGAGGCAAAATGATTAAATCAATATGGAATTGTTTGAGTAGATTGGGATCTTTATGAGGAGGAGGATATTAATCTTGGACAAGTTTAAATTAACCAGAATTAAAGTGAAAAGAATTGATGTCATTTTTGAAAAACAAAGACAATTTTATGGAGTTTGTGCAAGATTACTTTTTGTCTCAGAGGAAGGATCTTCCAATATTCTGTACCGGCAGTGTAAAGTATCAGATCTTACACACACAGTGGATTAACTCCCAGTCTGAGCGTTACATCTTGTTATGTACTACAGAAGCCTGAACATGGTTGACTTCAAAGTAATTGATGGGCATGAAGCCCACTGTGCCCATTTCTTCCTCAATCTCAGATTTAACTAGAAAATCTACCCAATATTTTGACCACATAAGCAGCTAGTGATAGACAGGGCTAAGCGATCCCACAACCAACGGATCAGATATAAGCTCGACAGTCCTGCCACATCCAGTTGTGAATGGTGGTGGACAATTAAATACTCACTGGAGGAGAAGGCTCCACAAATATCCCCATCCTCAATGATGGAGGAGCCCAGCACATCAGTGCAAAAGATAAGGCTGAAGCATTCGCAACAATCTTCAGTCAGAAGTGTCGAGTGGATGATCCATCTCTGTCTCCTCTGGAGGTCCCCAGCATCGCAGATGCCAGTCTTCAGCCAATTCGATTCACTCCACATGATATCAAGAAACAGTATAAGGCACTGGATACTGTAAAGGCAATGGACCCTGACAATATTCCGGCAATAGTACTGAAGACGGTGTGCTCCAGAACTTGCCGCGCCCCTAGCCAAGCTGTTCCAGTACAGCTACAACACTGGCATCTACCTGGCTATGTGGAAAATTGCCCAGGTATGTCTTGCACACAAAAAGCAGAACAAATCCAACCCGGCCAATTACTGCCCCATCAGTCTACTGCCCATCATCAGTAAAGTAATGGAAGGAGTGATCAACAGTGCTATCAAACGGTGCTTGCTTAGCAATAACCTGCTCACTGACACTCAGTTTGGGATGGTGACGAACATTGTGCAATCATCAGCGAACATCCCAACTTCTGACCTTATGATGGAAGGAAGGTCATTGATGAAGCAGCTGAAGATGGTTGCACTGAAGACTCTACCCCGAGGAACTGAAGCAGGGCTGCTCAGCTCCTGACCTCATTACAGCCTTGGTTCAAACATGGACAAAAGAGCTCAACTCCCGAGGTGAGGTGAGAGTGACTGCCCTTGACATCAAGGCAGTATTTGACAGAGTGCAGCATCAAGGAGCCCTAGCAAAACTGGAGTCAATGGGAATCAGGGGGAAAACTCTCCACTAGTTGGATTCACACCTAGCACAAAGGAAGATGGTTGTGGTTGTTGGAGATCAGTCATCTCAGCTCCAGGACATCACTGCAGGAGTTCCTCAGGGTACAGACCTCGGTGCAACCATCTTCAGCTGCTTCATCAATGACCTTCCTTCCATCATAAGGTCAGAAGTTGAGATGTTCACTGATGATTGCACAATGTTTGTCACCATTCGCGACTCCTCAGATATAGAAGCAGTCCATGTACGATATCCAGGCTTGGGCTGACAAGTGGCAAGTAACATTCACGCCACACAAGTGCCAGGCAATGAAATCTCGAACAAGAGAGAATCTAACCAATGCCCCTTGACTCTCAATGGCATTACCATCACTGAATCCCCCACTATCAACATCCTGGGGATTACCATTGACCAGAAACTGAACTGGACTAGCCATATAAATACTGTGGCTACAAGAGCAGATCAGAAGCAAGGAATCGTGCGACGGGTAACTCACCTCCTGATTCCCCAAAGCCTGCCCACCATCTACAAGGCACAAGTCAGGAGTGTGATGGAAGACTCCCCACCTGCCTGGATGAGTGCAGCTCCCATAACACTCAAGAAGATTGACACCATCCAGGACAAAGCAGCCTGCTTGATTGACACCACATCCACAAACATTCACTCCCTCCACCACCGATGCACAGTAGCAGCAGTGTGTACCATCTGCAAGATGCACTGTAGGGATTCACCAAGGCTCCTTACACAGCACCTTCCAAACCCACGACCATTACCATCTAGAAGGATAAGGGCAGCTGATGGATGAGAACACCACCACCTGGAAGTTCCCCACCAAGTCACTCACCATCCTGCCTTGGAAATATATTGCCATTCCTTCACTGTCGCTAAGTCAAAATCCTGGAACTCCCTTCCTAACAGCACTGTAGGTGTACCTACACCACAGGGAATGCACTGGTTCAAGAAGGCAGCTCACCACCACCTTCTCAAGGACAACTAGGGATGGGCAATAAATGCTGGCCTAGCCAGCGAAGCCCACATCCCATGAATGAATTTTTAAAATCCCATGTGCATGTCCCAACCTTTATTTTGCTTCCCAGACGATGATTTACGTGTGTTTTATATGTCCTGCCTTTACTTTGTGTTTTGCCATCTGTGAGGATTCTGCAACCTGATTGGTTGAATAGCCTCTCTGCTTCTTGCATTGCTCGCAGATACCACAGATCCTCTTAGAGGCCACCAAATTCAGACTGACACCAAAAGAGTGGAAGTCTCCACTGACAAGCTCACCCACATTCTCTGGCAACAGTACACGAGGTGAATGGCGAAAGCTATTCCTTTGCCACTCTCAGTAAACTCTGAGCCCTTACACTTTAGCTTTTGGCCTTTCTCCAGGACTTTGTGGATATTCTCCCTCAAGTTTACAGCAGATAATCAGAAGATTTTCTGTGGAAATCCAACCCTCATATTTCAAGCCCAAGAATAAAAGAAGATAACCTCTTTATTTCAGCTTATTGGAATTATTGCATGATCTTTCTTGATTTCAGAAGGTGAGAAAATGATTCTATACTGGACTGTTACCTAGGTTCAAACTGCTCAATAAAATTATTAACCACTAATTTACGTTCATGGGAAAAAAATTATAACAAACACTCAAATTGCTTCACAAGTACTGTTCTGGAAAACTGATACTGAGCCAGGAAGGGAAAGATTGGGAAAGAGGACTAAAAGCTGAGCTTTAAGGAAGTTTTCACAAAGAAAAGAGAACTGGAGAGGCAGTGGTGTTTAGGAAAAGCATCCCAAGCAGTAGAACCCAGGCATGTGCAGATTCTGCATCTGTGGTGAGGTGATGAGGGAATGTTGAAGCGATTGAGAGAGGGGGGTTTTAATAGTCAACAAATCTGAGGGAAGCAGCTGTCCAGCCATTTAAGTTGGACAGCAAGAGGCTTAAAGGAAGAAAAACTTACATTTATGTAGCACCTTTCATGACGCCACAATGTCCCAAAATATTTTACAGCCAGTGAAGTATTTTTGAAGTGTAGGCCTGAATCATCTGATATTGGGAGAGGCAAACGATTCAACTTAAGTCACTGATGCGCCTCGGGATTCTGAGAAATTCCCGATATGAAAGCACACGCAGTACCCATGCAGGAAGTTTAAACTTCCGATTATCAGTTTTATTCTGCACTGATTGTTGCACAATTCTCTATGACAGTGCAACCAGTTAGCAATAACCATGCAGACACGGGCTGTTTGCCCTAAACCTACCCTGGCTTTCACACAGATTTACTTAGAGCTTTTCCAAGCATGTTTAAAGCCTGCTAAGGAGCACAGTTAAAATTAGATCAGCTGGAGTGTCAAAGAAGCCCAATGCCACAGCAACTCCCAGCAATGATCACCCTCCCTCGACAATATTCACCCCCTCCCACCAATGTTCAAACACTCCGCCAATGTTTACTCATTACCGAACAATAGTCATCCCCTCCAAGCAATGTTCGCACCCCCTCCCAACAATATTTTCCAACCTCTCCCAGCAATGCTCAATCCCCCTTCTGCAATGTTCATACCCACTCCTGTCAATGTGCATCACCCCCTCCCGTCAATGTGCATCACCCCCTCCTAACAATGCTCAACACCCCCAGTAATATTCACCCGCATCCCCCAGCCTCCCAGCAATGCTTACCACTACCACCCCCGAGAATATCCATCCCAGACAATGTCCAGCTCTTCCTCCCGAAAATGGTCACCAGTCCCTGACACAATATTCAACCCCTCCCAGCAATGCTCACACCCACCCCCAACAATGCTCACACCCACCTCCAACAATGCTCAGCCCCTCTCCCAGCAATATTCACCCCACTGCCAGCAATATTCACCCAACCACCAGCAATGATCATCACACCCATGCCCCACCCCCCACCCCCAAGTTGTTCAACGCCCCCCCTTGACAATGCTTTCCCCCTCCTGATAATGTTCACCCCACCTGGTATTCCTGACTACTGCCTGAACGATGTCAGGAAAGTCAGCACTGTGCAGGGATAGGAGACTGAGTGGGGGGAGGTGATGAACATTGGCGGGGGGGGGGGTGGGAGAGTGGTGAGAATTGCTGGGGTTGAGTGTGGGGGCGTACAATATTGGATGTGAAAGGACTTGAGCATTGTCAGGGGTGTGAGGGTGTGAGCATTGTCAGGGTGAGGGGGAGTGAGCATTGTCGGGGTGTGAGGGGGTGAGCATTGTCGGGGTGTGAGGGGGTGAGCATTGTTGGGGTGTGAGGGGGTGAGCATTGTCAGGGTGTGAGGGGGTGAGCATTGTCAAGGGTGTGAGTGTGTGAGCATTGTCGGGGTGTGAGGGGATGAGCATTGTCGGGGTGTGAGGGGGTGAGCATTGTTGGGGTGTGAGGGGGTGAGCATTGTCAGGGTGTGAGGGGGTGAGCATTGTCGGGGTGAGGCGGAGTGAGCATTGTCGAGGTTGTGAGCATTGTCGAGGTTGTGAGCATTGTCGAGGGTGTGAGCATTGTCGGGTGTGAGGGGGTGAGCATTGTTAGGGTGTGAGGGGGTGAGCATTGTCAGGGTGTGAGGGGGTGAACATTGTCGGGGTGTGAGGGGGTGAGCATTGTCGGGGTGTGAGGGGGTGAGCACTGTCGGGGTGTGAGGGGGTGAGCATTGTCGGGGTGTGAGGGTGTGAGCATTGTCGGGGTGTGAGGGTGTGAGCATTGTCGGGGTGTGAGGGTGTGAGCATTGTCGGGGTGTGAGGGTGTGAGCATTGTCGGGGTGTGAGGGTGTGAGCATTGTCGGGGTGTGAGCATTGTCGGGGTGTGAGGGTATGAGCATTGTCGGGGTGTGAGGGTGTGAGCATTGTCGAGGTGTGAGGGTGTGAACATTGTCGGGGTGTGAGGGGGTGAGCATTGTCGGGGTGTGAGGGGGTGAGCATTATCGGGGTGTGAGGGTGTGAGCATTGTCGGGGTGTGAGGGGGTGAGCATTGTCGGGGTGTGAGGGTGTGAGCATTGTCGGGGTGTGAGGGGGTGAGCATTGTCGGGGTGTGAGGGGGTGAGCATTGTCGAGGGTGTGAGCATTGTCGGGGTGTGAGGGTGTGAGCATTGTCGGGGTGTGAGGGTGTGAGCATTGTCGGGTGTGAGGGGGTGAGCATTGTCGGGGTGTGAGGGTGTGAACATTGTCGGGGTGTGAGTGTGTGAGCATTGTCGGGGTGTGAGGGGGTGAGCATTGTCGAGGGTGTGAGGGGGTGAGCATTGTCGGGGATGAGGGGTAGAGGATGAGCATCGTCGAGTGATGAGGGAAAGTGAGGGCTTGAGCATTGTCAGGGATGTGAGTGGGTGAGCATTTTGGGGGGTGGGTGGTGAACATTGTCAGGGGGGTGAGAGGCTGTACAATGTTGGGGCAAGGGGTAGTGAGCATTTATAAGGGGTGTGAGGGAGGGGTTGAGCATTGTCGGTGGGTGGGGGGTAACATTAACATTGTTGTGGGGGGGTGAGGCTGTGCCGTTTCGGAGATTGACGGTTCCATTTAAAAACAGTATAAATCAATGAATTCACAGAATCATAGACCGGGATTTTCCGGACCCGCCGTGGGTGAGGCGGCGCCCCAGCCAGAAGTCCATTGACTTGCAGCAGCACCGGAAGATCGTGGTGGTGGGCGGGTGTGGAAAATCCCGCCGATAGAATTGTTACAGCGCAGAGGAAGGCCATTCAGCCAGTCGTGTCTGCACCCGCTCTCTGAATGAGCAATTCACCTAGTACCATTCGCCCACCTTCTCCCTCTAAACTTCTATTGAACTTGCCTGCACCACACTCTCAGGTAGTGCATTGACGAGAAGGTTGACTAGATGGCGCTGGGAGATGGCGTGCCTGATGTCTCCCTGCAGCAATGCCATTTTGCCCGTGCTGTGAAAGATGGCAGATCAGCCACCATTATACAGAGCCCAATTGAGCCACCTAAATGGCCAGTTAAGAACGGGAAAACATAAGGACATAAGAAATAGGAGCAGGAGTAGGCCATGTGGTCCCTCAACCCTGCTCTACCATTCAATAAGATCGTGGCTGATCTGACTGTGGCCTTATCGCCTGTCATAACCCTGACTCCCTTGTATATCAAAACCTGTCTAACTCAGCCTTAAATATATTCATTGTCGCAGCATCCACTGCCCTCCAGGGTAGGAAATTCTAAAAATTAACAACCCTTTGAGAGAAGAAATTCCTCCTCATCTCCATTGTAAATGGGAGATCCCTTATTCTGAAACTGTGCCCCATAGTTCTAGATCCCTCATGAGGGGAAACATTGGGAGGGATTTTATGGAGCCTACAAGAGCAGGAAATATGGTGTGTGTGGTGAAAGATGATAGACCTTAAACAGCGAGTCTTTGGTTCATGATGAAAAGGGGTTGGTGTAGCTTCACTTGATCTCCTGACTCTCTTCACCGCTGTATTCAAACTGAGCCAGTCCCAGCCACAAACGTTATACCCTCATCATCAACTCCCCAGCTTCTGTCTCAAATTAATCAGACAGCTAAAAACCTGAGCATCCGACTCAACTATTCCTGTTCCTTCACTGCCACTGGGCCAAAATTCTGGAACTCCCTTCCTAACAGCACTGTGGGTATACCTACACCACATGGACTGCAGCGGTTCAAGAAGGCAGCTCACCACCAGCTTCTCAAGGGCAACTAGAGATGGGGCAACAAATGCTGGCCTAGCCAGCGAAGCCCACATCCCATGAACTAATAAAAAAACATACAAAGGTGTTTACTATGTGTGACTCCATATCATTGACATCACAAAAACTATCTACTTTGGCTCCTTGGCCAAGATTTTACCGCTCCTCCCACCTAAGGTCCTGCCAAACTGAATGGAGATTTAAATGGCTCGCCGCATCCTTCGGGGGGTAGAGACGTGCCACAGCGGGGCCATAAAATTCTGGCCCTTATTTCTATCTCCCTATATTTGTCCACTCCTACCTCAGTCCAACTGCCCCTCAAACCCTCATCCACGCATTTGTCATCTTGAGATTTGACTGTTCCAACAACCTTAGAAGATCTTTCATTCGCCACCCTCCCTAGTCTTTGACATATCCAAAGCTCAGTCTGCAGATGTAATCACTGGTAGGTAAGCAGAGAGTATCATTCATTCATCATAGGGAACCTGTCACTCCTTCAGGGGATATCTGATGGTAATGGTATTGCAGGAAATAAATGACATCAACTAGTAGAGGATAATGAGAATCTATGTGCCGTTAGGAATAAACTAAGATAATAGACCAGAAGTGGCCTCAAAAGAACTCAAAGAAGTTTCCTTGTCATCCTCTATGTTCATTTACCTTCATTGCTTGTAATGTCACAACCCCAGGACAATGTTTACAAAGGCTTTAGGAGCGGTGAGAAAAAAGATGTATAAGGCCCAGGCAGATATAGTTTTTCAAGTCGGGGCTTCCTATATTCATCCCATCAGCTAACATGGTGTGCTGCACACTAAAGGCACATTGGCTAGAGGAGCAGTTAGTTCTGATGCACAGGTATTCAGCACTTACAGCCAGGTTATTATCAGGGTCCATATTTTCTTGACCAATGCATTCAGCCATGTCAAAACATCATGTTCAGTGAACCAAATTTGGTGAACATTGACACTGTGTTGGTGGGGACCTCAGAAGGAAGCCAGGTTAGATTGGCCATTGGCACTTTTGGCTAACGATACGTTGTAAGCAGTTTAGCCTTCAAACTCTTTCACTCTCACGTTGGACTCCACCATGGTTCAGGATGCTCGTGGAATCTTCCCCTCCTATTAATTGCCTGATTGTCCACCACCATTTTCGACTGGAAATAATCTGAATCAATGTAGAAGGCTCTCAAAAGACTCTATACGGCTGTACACCAGTTCCAGAATGCTCATCCTGCCGGTGACAAAGGACATATACAGGAGGCATCTGAATGTTGATACGTTAAGTGTGACTACATCAGCATGTTGCTTCCAGCTTGAACACCAGTCCCAAATGCCAATGGAGACCATTTTCCAGAGTTTCAGTGCCTGAATCTTGTTGCAATTCAATGACTAAATTATTGTGAACAGTTATGCTGATTTTTACCTTGCCCTTGGTAACAATTGTTTACAAGTGAATGGCTTGCTAGATTTGTTAGGCCATTTCAGTGGACGTTAAGAATCAATCGCTTCATGTAGGACTAAAGTCACATGTCGATCAGACTGACCCCTTCTCTAAAGAAGGCTAGTGAATGAGAAATTACCAGGTTCACGATATTCAGTTTCACAAGTTGCAGTGGTGGAATTTAAACTCATGGCTGCATCCATCACCATTAGACTACCAAATCCTTTCAGAAACAGATGCAGGTTTTGAACAGGAGAGGGTCAGGTGTTTTGTCTGCCTGACCCCTATTCCCTTTATGGTATCAATGTAAAAGTCAAGACTAGCGGGATAACCTAACAATCTGGAAATACTACCAATTCCCCCAATAGCCAACCTGTTGCAATGTCATAATGCAAGTGTACTTGCTGTACAGCATTGCATCATAATTTCCATAGGCCAGCAACCTCAAAGAGATTGAGTGCCTTCTAAGAAAGTGACAACAACAGCAAGTGGTACCTCAGGGTGAAAACCTTTTCTTGGCAATTTTCGCCAGACTGACCCACCATTGCTCTCTCTCCCACAGAGCGATAAGATGCCATTCCAAATTTCTGGTGTCTCATAGGGTCAACAACCAGGAAATTTCAAAAATATGCCAGGTCCTTATGAACTCATCTCCAGAATTTTGGATAGAGTCAGTGTCCAGGGAGACTGGTGGGCTGAACAGCTATCTCTGGGTGCTACAGCTGCCAATTGGAATTCCAAAGCCCTAACAAGTTACAAGGTCAGAGTTGCAAGGTGCATCTAGGAAGTCAAGTTTTAAATCAAGATGGCCATGGGTTACACACAGGAATGACACTTAATTACTCTTCAGTTTATGAAGTGCCCCTGTTTCTATACAAATGGTAACATCAACTGTAGATCAACATGCTTCTCTGTTTCTCAGAATATTTCTCTTTTCAACACAGGTGGATGCCCATGGAAATATTCTCCTAATGACCCTTGAAATTAGGAATGAAGTGACAGCTTCTGACGTGTTGACGAATATCAATGACCCAAGAACGACCATGTTTTCTTATGACAGAGCCAACATCCAGTACAGGAGGCCAGCTACAAGCAGGGTCAGCTATGGTAGAAGCACAATAGAAAGACACATGGTTCAGAAGAAGGGACGGTTACGGCGACGAACGTCACAACTGAAAATTAAAATCCCAGATCTGGCTGACATGAATGCCATAGACAGGTGGTCACGGGTGGTCTTTCCTGTTACATCTGGGTTTTTTAACTTGGTTTCCTGGCTCTACTATGTGCACTAGCTCTAACATTATGTACAGTACAGGTAGAATTCCCTCTTGTTTTCTTTTATTAACCCTTAAAAAACTGTAATAGCAGTATAGCAACAACCTCAAGGTAAGATATTCAGCCCTAATATTGTTTTGGGGATTAAATACATAAATGTATCTGTCAATGAACTTGTGTCTGATCACTATGAATGGTTTGGCTTTAAAGTATATTGCTGTAGTTCAATGCTTAACTCCGAGTGATAGCCATTCGGTAACTTCTGCTTTAATCATTTAGGACTGAATTTAATGGTCATGGCGGTGGCCCACCCATCCTATGAAAAGCCGGTGGCAGCCATGCTACAGCAATTTATGGGAGCCCTGACAGGATTAAAGGTCAGGCAGTTAACTGGCTGCTGTTGGGGTTCCTGGGCCTGAAGGCAAAGATTCAGCTCCCCGAGAGCCGCCGGCCAATCAGAGAGCCAGTAGCTGTCAGTCCCAGCTGTGCCACCAGAAGTGGTGGCTACTACTGGAACTGTAGCAGCCTTGGAGCAACAACCGGGAGGGAGGCTGCAGAAGACAAATGAAAGAGGTGGGCTCGCTAGGGCTAGTCAGACAGGACATGGCAGAGAAGCAAGGATCCATATAATCAGGAGGGAAGGCACGGTGTGGAGAGCCCATTGCCTTCCCGACTCCACACAGCCCCCCCTAAAGCAGTGAGGAAGGTCAAGGACCACCTTCCTGCCTGAATGCCAATTGGGGTCCTTATGTGACCAATTAAAGGCCACAAGGGCCTCAACTTGCCACCACTGGTGGTATTCTATCAGTAACATGAAGGGCCCACACCATGTGGAGAGGCCACTCAGTGTGCCCAGCAGGCTTGGGGAGGGGGTTGGCCCTTGATTGAGACAAGGGCCACCCCTACTGAAAGACTCCTCCTATCTTCCACAACGAGCACCCTACCCCCTCACCAGGGCCTGCCTGATTGACCCCAATGAGTCCACCTCCCTCACTTGTCTTCTGGGGCTTCCTCAGTGGTCACTAATTTGGGTCTCCTGCAGTACCAGCAGTGGCCATTTCTCCCAGTGGCGCCACTGAGATTCAAAAGCTGCCAGCCCTCTAATTGGCCCACAGCTCTTGGAGGTGGGATGTTTGCCTCTAAAGGCACGGGAACCCCGACAGATGGCAGTTAACTGCCTGATTAACATTTAATCACGTCAGGGTTCCTAGAAATGGATGCGACGGGGTTGCCACCAGCTTTCTAGCTGGAAAACGGGGCCTCCACTACAGCCATTAAATTTGTCCTGGTGTATATCCCCACCCCACCCCCCCCCCCACTGGTAGAATACCAGTGGCACTGGGATGAGGTCTTTAAATGGCAGCTAATTGGCCACTTAAGGGCCTCAGTTGGCCTCCAGGCCATCCCTGACTTAATCGGGATGAGTGAGGAAGGCGATAGGCTTTTCGTCCCTGCCTTCCTACCTGATCAGATGGTAGGAGCAGGTGAATGCTTAATGCCTTTGTATGACATTCCTTTTGTCCATTATTTTTCAGTGTTGACCACTTTATTTTAAATTAATTGACAACTACAAAAAAAAATGGGCAAATACAAAGGCATCATGCATGTGTCTGCTAATATCAGCAACAGCAATTTCTAAGCCAAATTGAGAAACCAGGCGGGAGAGAGTCAGATTGGTTGGGGCGGAGGGAGGGGGTGGGTGGGAGCAGGGGAGGTTAAACTGTTGGGGTTGAGCAACCTAACCCACCACCCAAGCACATTTCTGTCCTTTCGATAACCACCACAGCCCCCTACCAAACCCTGATTGCAGCTCTGATGTCCTTGGTCCATCCCCCAGCAATCACAGCCACAATATCCTGGATCCAACTCTCCTGATTACAGCTTTGATGTCGTCAAACCATCCTAGCCCCAGTTGCAAACCCCATGATGAGAACCTGATGCCCATGTTCATTTCTCCCCCCGGCCCCAATTGCAGCCCAGAGCACTCAGCATTGACTGACCTGGGGAAATGTCCCCGTGGATTTCTGGCCTCCTGCTACTATTTTGTGCTCCCACCCACCAGCCAATCTGCCAATCACCGCCTGACAGGCAGGGGTTTGAAGAAAATTATTTAAATGAGACCCAGGCTTTAAAACCGTGCTACCACGCCCCTCTTCACCCTCCCCACCTCCTTATTAATATCTGGGCTGAGGACTCCCACCTAGACTATAGCATGCAGTGTAAATTCCATCTACTCTGCTCCACCCTTGTGTGATAAACTTAATCTCTGCTTATTAGAGCAGCGCGCATTTCTCTATTTCCCACAGAAGTGTGCAATCATGATATCACAAACTTAGGGCCATACTGTGAGATGTTCTATGATGCATTGTTGACCTGTATCCACAAACAAATGGATTGAGACTGCTGAAGCTCATTTCGCATAGGGCTGTTGCAAATAACAAATCAAGAAAACTTTCATGAATCATTTTACCATTGTCCTTGTTTGCTAATCCATGGCATCAGCCAGAGCTGTTTTTGATTAAATTATTTTCTCTTTTATATCCCTCAAGTCTACTGCCTTTCTATCTTTAGATTTTCTTTGGCTTGAGTTTGGAATCAGCAAAATCAATTACCATTCTCTTGACAATTCCCCTGTTTTGGTGATGAGATACTCTGTTTTTGTTTTATTTTTAGCAATTTTGTTTTAACAAATAGGATTGCTTTCTGCATCTTCATGTAAATACATTTTTATTGTATTCTTCAATACATAGTTGCTTGTCGACATGAGAATTAGCAGTGCAATTGGATGGGCCATTTTATGTGTTTACAAACTTCATAGTTAACTTACAGGTAGTTGTAGCATGTATTTATTACAATGTAAAGATGTCCTTACCTTAACATGTATCTAAAAATTCAAAGCATTGAACCCACTCATCCCTTTCTACTGCACAGGTTTGACATCTTCATATCTCAAAATATTTTCATTTGTAGTCTTTTCAGATTGTTTAGACTGTTGAATTAATCATCGATTTTATATTGTGAATGCTCCCAAACTAAGCTCACCCAGAGACCTTAACACCTGTAAGAGTGAGATTCACAGGGATTTCTTCAGTTGACTATTTGTAATGAAATCATAATTTCTTGATTCACACATATATAACTTTATCACAAATAGCAAATGGAGGAAATTATCACCACCTATCTCCGTCATTATACTTTAAATCCAGAAGCAAAAGAGCAGAATTCTAATCCATGCCTTGTTTCATGTACCAAAGCTTTATATTCAACCATATTTCTAATGATTATTCACAGGTTTTGCAGTAAAAACAGACAGATTTTATAAGTGTATTTATCCTGTATATGGCTGAATATAGTGCCTTAATTGTTTATTAAGTCACACACATTAGGAACACTAATGCATACAATTCTACAATTTGCTACTTAAACCTTTTTATAATAATTTAATGACTGCAAAATATAGATTGAAAAGTAATGTGCCAAGTACCTTTAAACATTCCGGTGGAAAGTGCATCCCTTGTGTTTGACACTGAGAAATAACAATATGTCCTGCACTCAGAGTGAGACAATATTGGTCAGAAACATTGGCAGATGAAGATGTGTCACAGCTGACTTACAGTGCTAGCCACACTTTGTAGAGAGCAGTTAGTGCTGGTATACACATTACAGTGAAAATCACTGAAGTTCAATCCTCTTAGTACGGGTTTAATATCATTTAGTACAATGCTGCAGAACAATTTCATGTCTCATACACTATAAGACATAAATTGTGAAGATTTTCTGACGCTCAGGAATACTCAATGTAAACTGCTAGTGAAACACTTTCAAACAACTCATTTTTATACTACAGTCAACATGGGTGCAAATTTTGTGATATATTTTAAACACCCCTTTGGACCTAAGCTCTATACACCCAGTGAGACGCTTTGACCACAGAGGTAATTTTTGGATTCTGTGTCTGAATTTTGAATTATATCTGTGCAGTGTTATCAAAAAGGTGGCAAATTTGATTCATTTCAAAAATTTATACAGTTTATATGCAAAAATAATATCTGTTAAACTCTTAATGCTGAATTAGAGAAGGCTTTCTATGGAATGGAAACCTGAGTATTTGTTAAAAAACAGTTTCACTCAGTCAATCTTAATTGCTGCAATTCATTTAATCTTCAGATTATATTCAATACATTTAATGGAAATCTCTAAAATCTAGATGTAAGCAATAAATTAAACACTTGCAAATTGGAACCCCATAGCAACTTGCAACATGATATCAAGAATAAGTTCTAGTTTCAATTATTTAACTATCTAATTTTATTTTTTTTTTGCTAATAGTGATCAAACCCAGTGTTTGAAAGGGACAAATGTGAAACAGCTTAAAGTTTCTAGATTTAGGTAAGGTTGGCTTCAATGCAATGAGACAGAGACTGTCCACAATAGACTTGGCAAATTTGTGAATGGGAAGAAGACATAAAACAGGTGAGTGATGTTCAAAAACGAATTTAATGTGGTACAGAACCAGTTTAAACCCCTAAGCAGCAAGAAATCTACTTGATAGAAAGCACAGCTTTGGACAACTAAAGAGGTAAGAGGCATCATAAAACTAAAAGCATTAAAAAATGCAAAAACAGTTCAAATTCTGGCGAATGAGAAAGACACAAAAAAAAAGGGTGACAAAACAAACAGCAAGAGTTACAAAAAGGAGAATGAAAAGAAACTGACAAGGTATATAAAAATCAACACAAAACAGTTTTATAATTATATTTGGAGAAAGAGGGCGAACAGAAGCAATGTGACCCTTGAAAACTGATAATGGTAATGTTGTCAATGAAAATAAGGAAATGGCAAACATGCAGTCAGACATACATCAGTATTTACAGTAGAAGAGGTCAACATGTCAAACATGTAGTCAGACATACATCAGTATTTACAGTAGAAGAGGTCAACATGTCAAACATGTAGTCAGACATACATCAGTACTTACAGTAGAAGAGGTCAACATGTCAAACATGTAGTCAGACACACATCAGTATTTACAGTAGAAGATGTCAACATGTCAAACATGTAGTCAGACGTACATCAGTATTTACAGTAGAAGAGGTCAACATGTCAAACATGCAGTCAGACATACATCAGTATTTACAGTAGAAGAGGTCAACATGTCAAACATGCAGTCAGACATACATCAGTATTTACAGTAGAAGAGGTCAACATGTCAGACATTCCAAGAAAACTAATATTGAATCAGGAACAGGGACTCACCAAAATTAATGTAAGCAAAATAACAGTAATGAGGAAAACAATCACACACAAGAATCACAAATACTCTGGATCAAATGGTTTCCATCCCAGCATTTTAAAGGATGTAGGTGAGAACATTGCAGATGTCATAACTAAGATATTCCAAAGTTCTCTCATTTTGGGAACTGTTCCTTTAGATCAAAAAATTGTGCGCTTCACTTCGTTAATTAAGAAATGTGAGAGGGAAGAACTAGATTAACTTAACGTCTGTTGTCCGGAAATTACTTGGGTCTATAATTAATGATAGAGGGACTAAACACCTTGAAAATTTTCAGCTGATCAGAGACAGCAGCATGGATTTATAAAGGGTTGATCTTTCCTGATTAAACTGATTGAATATTTTGGAGAGGTGACTAAATTAGTGGACAGAGGAATGTCAATGGATGTTATTTATACAGAATTATAGAAGACTTTTGATAAAATTCCTCATAAGAGAATGTTTGCTGAATCGAAGGCAAAGTATTGACCTGATTAGGAAATTGTCTGAGTTCAGGAGAGAGGGTGTGGGCATAATTATTATGTTTTCTAATCATCAATTTGTGACTCATGGTTTCTGGAAGGATTTGTGTTGGGGCCTCAATATTCACCTTATTTATAAACAACTTAGATGATGGGATAGGAAGTCACATCTCCAAACTTAACACTGACACAAAGACATTGTATGCAGCATAGCATATGGGACGCATGGTCAATCAGGGTGGCAGAAGTCTCCATCGGGAGGGATGATTGGAGGGAAAAGTAGGCGTCGATCGGGTAGGCTTCCACTTCTGTGGTTGGGGAGGAGGTTGAGGAAGGTTAGAGCCCTCGTGTTGGAGGCTGGGGGGAGAACTGCAGGCCAGAGTGGAAGGAAAAATCAGGGACAGATCAGATGGATGGATGGAAGGAAGGGATAGGAAGAAGGGCACAGCAGTGGTTTGGAGGGTCAGGAAGGACTGTATGCTTGAGCTGATGGGAGGTCAGAGGCCTCGTGCATGGGGAGATTGCAGACCAGGGTGAGAAATCGGAAGCCATGGGGTGAAGGTTTCACAACATTTGGGATACTCGGTCAACAACAGTTAAAACAGAAAAGCTGAATGAAAATGATGTCATATTTAAAGTACCAATACGCCTCCTTGAAGCAGGTTGGTCACTCGCTCATCTTCCAGCCTCAGTTAAAGATAGGGGTCAGTTTGGGTCAACCCCACACCTAATCCAAACCCGCCCTTTCTTTAGGTTAAAATTTTCCCCTACATAGATTTGATCTTCCACAGTGATTGTGAAGGTGTATGCAATCTCTTTACCAAATTACATTTAATTGGGTGAATCCTTGGCACAGTTTCAATATGACACTCTCTTAACAAAGGGCTGAGATGGCATCCTAAACCCTAAGAATGCAACATGCTCTGTTTATAACTATCATCTGATCCTTGAGTTAAGGTTACTGTGGGTAATTATATCAGTTAATATATAGTCTTTATTGAAGAAGTGAGTATTATTTTGCTGTCAGTCCCTATAACAGTCACTAGGGGCAATTTTCCACCACCATCTAGGTGATAACTATGGTCAAAGTCGCCACAATTTTATTCCATTGAAATCAATAGACCTAAAATCAAATCAGTTTCATAAAGGGTCCACTACGCCACGTTTATATCTTATTTTAAAATGTAAAAATTAAAATGCTTAACAGGAGATGATCAGCCCCAGTTATGATCACCGCCTTCTCTGAATAGCAAAGACTGGGGTGTTGAAGCAAAACGTTCTGTCATTTAGCAGTTGAGTGCAAGGTTAATGGTGTGATGCCAAGGATTCAGAAATATCATAAAGGTAAGAACCCTGGGTGGGAGAGCAACTGCTTTATTGTGATTTTTTTTTAAATATGCAGAAGTAATAATACTTAAAAATAATCCAAGTCTGTATTTTAAATGTGTATTATGCAATTTGTCTTGGATTATTCCTTCAATACTGAATAGTGCATCTGCACTGTGAAAATATATGTGAAAGGAAGTGATATGCACAAGATCCAAACCGTTCATTGTTGCATAACTCCATATTGACATTTAAATTTGAATACTCTTAACATTTAAAGATAGATTTCCTGACCCTAAGCCTGGATACACCAGATTGCCTGGGTACAATGAAGACAGGAAGGAGCGTATAGTTATACCTGATTTTTCATCCATTTAAATTTGTGGACAGCAAACTGTTAAGTTCTCATATGGGATACATGCCTCCCCACCTGATTAGCTTTACTTTACTGCTTCCAGACTGTCTAATTCACCCAGACACAAGACCAGGAAAATCCAACTTTTAGCAAAGTTTTAAAATTTGCATATTTAATCCAGACTGTCTGTCCCTAGTGATAATTCTGTTAACAAAGCATTTTATTCCTTCTTTTTCCACTGAAAGTGATAAGGTTGCTAATGTCACTTCAAATTTACACTGATGGGAGAATGCAGGTACATTTTATGGACTTATCGCATTTATAGTTTTCAATAAAAAGCAGCCAATTGATACATTATAATCATTCATGCTAGAATAAAAATATAATCCTTAGGGATTGCCATGTTTTCTGGATATCAATTCTGTTTAGAAACATAGGGCAAAATTTAATGTAGGTGATAAGGGGGTCTCTCTAGCTGGCTGAAGAACCAGTGAGTGCCCTGCCTCACCTCTTCTTGAGAAGGCCCCACTGCGTTAAGTGCCTAAATCAGGCACTTAATTCGGCAATAGCAGGCCTTATCCAGGATCAAGGACCCCAGTAGAAATCCTGCTAGCTGAGAGCTGCAAGCCAATCAGGCGCTGGCAACTTTCCATTGCTCAGCAGTACCATTGGGGAGGCAGTGGCTGCTACCGGTAGTGCACTTGCCTGTGGCCAAGGATCGCTGACGGACCCAGGCCACAGGTGAATTATGGGAGGAAGGGGATTGCAGGGTAGGTGCTGCAGAGAAGTGGGGAGGAGGTTCGGCAACAAGGGCAAGGGATGGCCCTCAACTGCACCCCCACTCCCCCACCTTCCAAATGCTGGGCCCCTCAATCGAGCACTGAATGCCTTTGAATGAAGGATCCTCCCCGGAAGCCCTCAAGCAACCCTGACAGGCTTTCTTTTAGGGCTTCCTGCTTGGCCAGTCTCCTGCCCGCTGCTGGCTGTATACTGGGATGGTAGGATGAGGCCCTCAAATGGGCATTAATTTGGGCAGAGGCGGGCAAGAGGCAGGGTTTCCACCAACTTCCTCCCCGCCTGATTAAATGCCCTCCCTCAGCCAAATTTGCCATGGGGGAGGGCATTAAATTCCGTCCACAGAAACGTAGGAAGATTTATGGCACAGGAAGAGGTCATTTAACCCATCAGATCCATGCCGGCTGAAAAACAGGCTAATCCCACCTTCCAACTCCTGCTCAGTAGTTCTATAGATTATGGCACCTCAAATGCATATCCAAGTGTTTCTTAAATGCAATGGGGCTTTCTGCCACTACCATCCTTTACTTGAACTTTTTCAAAGACGATGATAAATTGAATTAGCAAGCATTCAGTTATAGATAGTTTGAAGTTGATTGTGAAAGTCAAACTGAATTAGCAATTTAATCACCCAAAACCATATTTAAGGAACCAAAACCATATAAATAAAATAAAAATTCTATAATGGCAGCACCTAACTTTAAACAAAAAAAGCTGTGATATGACGATGTTTACTGATGACCTCAACTGCTTTTTTGCTTCGGAATTAATTCCTGGAACAAGAACACAGGAATGTGGAGGACAGAAAAAAACTTATTAATCCATCTGGCTAGTTCCAAAATCTAATACGACTTAATCATCCATTCCTTAAAATATCTTCTTCAAATTCTTCCTCCAATATTTCCCTTAAACTCCCCATGATTCATTGAAAGCCAGTAAACATAAACAAAACATTACAGAACAGAAAATCGCCTGTGACCTGTCCCTCTTGTGCTCATGATGCCTTAAACTTACATTTGCGAGTGCTATGTCTCGGTGTCCCCCTCTCACTGGCAGCAACATTGAAGGCAGTCTGCTGACTCTGGTGTCTCGCTGGTCTTGATGGTCGTCCTATGGCCAGTGGAGCCTGTGCTAGCTCTGCACAGCCAGGGAGCGGCCAGTGCCAAGGCTGGCATCTCCCCAGTGACCACAGCCTCACCAGATGCCATGTTCACTGGCAGAGGGGCAGAGGAGCTGCTGCCATCATCCAGAGCATCCTGAGAGGAGCCCGCAGAGATGACAAGCAGTTTGTGCACCAACGTGAGGTCTCTCTGGACCTCCTTGCTCACTATTGATTGATAGGCACCTACCTGGGATACTGGGTGCCTCATCCATCTCCCACACTGACACTGACCACCTGAGGTCATTGCCTATGTGAGGGCTTGCAGGTCTGAGAGCATCCCCAGGAACCACTGATTCTGTCCCTGGAGCTGCCCCTCCATGAGAGTCGCCACTGTTTCAATGGAGGAGGAAGTGCACTCGGTCATGAGGGTCAACACAGTGCTTATGCTCCATATGTACTCCTCACAGCAGAGACCATAGCACACATAACCTCGTAGATCTCCGCCAGATCCCCCCACACATCCCGCTGGACATCCAGCATCTGCCCCCTAATGGACATCTCCAGAGGCTCATCATCTGCCTTCTACTCAGCATCGTCCTGGTCTCCATCAGTCCTCCAATTTCTGGCACCCTGGGCACTCTCTGCCTCGCCTGCTCCTCAAGCGAGTGTGAAGTGCCCTCAGCAATGTGCACCGACATTCTAGCTGAAGATCTAACACCCACCGAGGTGCTGGTATCTGCGCTGGTGCCTGGTTCAGAGAGCGGGTGTGGTGCAGGTGCATGTGAAGCTCAGCAATCCTGTGACGTCAGGGGTGGCTCTTCAGGGTCCTGCGATTGAGTGCGTGCTGGCGAATTTAAGGGAGAACAATGACATGTCACTAGTTTAAATCATCACACTGTCACTGTGCATGCCAGGCACCCTGGTGCGACCATGGAGATCTGCATCATGGTACCATCGTCTTTCAATGATCAATGGGGAATCCAGTTTTGAGGCTCCCATCAATGATGAGACTACACAAGAATGCTTGCACTATGCGAAACTCTCACCTCTGTGCACTGACACCCCAGCCTCTCCGTGGCCAGTTGATCGAGGTGCATGGTGCAGTTACGGTGACCACCTCCTTCCATCTCTAGGGACAAGAGTGTCCCTTCTGGCAGCCACCTCCTCCGGGAGGACCGCGAGGCACTCGTCCACTCGACCTGCTCTCTTGCCTGGTGTCTCCAGCCGCACTTGAGGCCATAACTTCAGTCTTCAGAAGGCTGCAAATATGTTCTTCCCTGGCAGCCTTCAGGGAACTGCCTGTGCTGTTTTTAAAGCACCCGCCAGGTTGCCATTGGACCCGGCGACCAGCAGGCCCCTGCCCAGCCCTTCTTGACCATCGGGAAGATGCGTTTCACGCTAGGCGATCCTTAATTGGCCAGCCAGTGTGAAATTGCAGTCGGGGAGCGATCGTGGGCGACAGCCCGTTTCCTGACCGGTCGTGGGCCCGCTGGTCGTGCACGGTCACCAAGGCCATAATTCAGGCCATAATTTTCCTATGACACGTATCTTACACAATTAACATCCTTGCATTGTGTCTGTAGTACGTACTATTTGCCACAGTTAAAAATATACAATGGTCGAAACTGAATTGTGGAATATTCGTAACTACTGCGTTAAAGTTCAAATGAAATTCCTTTTTCCTGAGTTTCAAAAAATATGTTAATAAATTTATTTTAAGTAGGTTAATGCTTTATAAAATACTGGATAGAAGAATTTCACACAGAAGTATTAATACATTCATTACAAATATCTCAGCACATTTTCTGTCCCAAAAAACGCGAGTAAACCATTTAATCTGTCACAACAAAATTTGAATTTGCAACAATGTTGTGGTTTCATTTTCCACCTCACAGATCTTAGTGATGCAAATTGCCACATTTTGGGTCTTTTAATGCATTTCATGTTATAAAAGTGGTTCTGGAGGAACAACACTCAAATAGTGACCCATAGCCTCCATGCACTGCTCTTCCCCATTTTATTTTCTCCTTGCTACCATTCCAGGTCTAGGCTGGAAGCTTTGGTTTCCCCTTGATAAGAGGGAGGGAACACAACTCCTCACTCTGAGTTTTAATAGGAGACCAAATGACAGCTGGCAAGACGTGCAGAATGTGCTCAGTGTCATCAGGCCTCTGGGAGTTGGGTCATTTGTAGTCAATTACAGGAATACTGCATGCCTGGCATCAGGAGCATTGTATCAATTAATTGATCAATCTGTCAAGCTGTTTATTTTATTAGAGAAAACAGGGCATATGCTGTTCAGTACTTTAAGGGTTATTTTTTTTTATTATTTGCTTGTAATTGTGTACCTATTAAGTTGAACACTCAAGAAAGATGCAAATCTGCATTTGATGCTAATTCACATTTTTCTATTCATTGTGAAGCTTCATAAATAAGGGTTTGAGATCTGTTATGGTTTGATTAAATGAATCCTTTGAAACACCTTTAAATCTCTTCAATTTTCTTTCAACAATAGTCAGCTGTCACATTTACAGCGTCCTATTAAAGTGAACATGCTCTGGGTAAGTCACAGAAGCAAGGTATTTATAACAGTGAAAATGTCACTTTTGTCATTTCCTGGAGACTGATACTGAGATTTTACCAAAGAAATGGATAGCCTTCACAGTTCATTAGTATAAATCCCAGCCTGAAAGTCAGAGGTTGAGTCAGAAGGATGTTAGGACCTTAGGTTGTTGCTGGATTTGGTTGCCTGGGTTCAATTAATTTTTCAGTGGTCTATTGTTGGTACATTATGCAAAAACAGGGTGTTCCATCTCAAAGGGAGTGAGGGCTTCAGCTTCCCTTGCCCACCATGCAGCCTAACTGAAGAGCATTACTGGTGGAAACCTGGGAGAAAGTTATTATTCGTCCTCCATTGTCAGGAAACACTGCAGCGTTTAGGGTGACCAAAGACAGTAAAGAAGAAATAAAGTTTCTTTTAAACAAAAAGGATCATCCTCCTTCTCAAACCTTCCAATACCAAGATTTTCCAGCCCTACACACCACCAGGATCATACAGTCCCGCCGTTACTCAATGGGCTTCTGGCTGGGCTGTCGAATCTCCCGCGGTGGCCCCACCACGACCGGGCTAGAAAATCCCAGCCTGTGGTTTTTTTTAATATAAAAGAAGATAATTCTCACTTGTTAGTTCCTAGAATTTATCAGTCGCAAATCTTAATCTTATGTTGGTCCGTAACTTCCATGCAGCGGCAATCAGGGTCGGATTGCCACTCCACTCCTAGGGCGGGATTCCCGCACCTGCCCGCCGCCGGGATCTCCCGGTCAATGGGCTTGTGGCTGGGGCGCCACCTCCCTATAGCGGGTCTCACCCGCGATGGGGCCGAAAAAGCTCGGCCCTTGATTCTTACCTTGAAATCAAGCCACTCCTTTATTGCCCAACCTTCCCACTCAGGCCAGGTGAGAACAGGGTAGTACAGTTTCTGAGGCCTTGTGTCAAGGGCAGGAGAGTCAGAGGTAAGGAAGCTACACCCCTTTTTTTATGGCACTAGCTGCCACAAAACAGGTAAATGTAAAGGTCCGGCCACTTTCAGAAGCCAGGGGGAAGGTAATTTTGGAAGATAAGTGGGTAGGATTGGGGTGAGGGTGTGGGGGTATCAGTTGGTCGGGGAGGGGTCAATTGGTCGGAGATGATAGTGGGTTGGGTGGTCAGTTGGGGGTGGGGGTAAGGTGGTCAGTTGGGGGTCAGGTAGTCAGGGGGGTGGTCAGTGGGAGGATGGTCAATGAGGGGCGTTGGCTGGTAGGAGGGGTCAGGTGGTTGGGGAGTCGGGTGGTCAGTGGAGGGGTGGGGTTTGGGTGGTCAGGGGATTCGGGTGATCAGTGGGGGGAGTCAGCGGGGTGGGTGGTAAGATGGGTGGTCAGTGGGTGGGAGGGGAGGGCAGTCAGGGGGTCGGGGGTTAGTCGGGAGATCCCTGGGGGTGGTCAGGGGAGTGGCGGGAGTCTCATGGGGGTTGGGGGGTGAATTCTATAGTTACCCAGGAGTTAGAAGTGGTTTTACTTCTTCCAACTTTTTTTGCATAACTATTACTGTAAGTCAGTCGGAACCATCTGAAGTTTGCGATTTAAATCGTACTTTTGGACGGTTCCCATTGCAGGGCAATTTCCCAACTAAAGTTTGAACTTCCCGGGCAATTGCTATGCCATCCTTACCTAGGGACTTCCGAGGGGTGTTCTCCAGCGCATCTTTGGGGTAGCCCGGACGACGCCCGGAGCTTGGAAGTTATGGGCCATTGTGTTTTTATTGCACATGTTTTATAATGTTTAAACTTGCTGCTTGTCAGTCATAACTGAGGGAAGTATACAGTCCAATATTCAATAAGATATAGATTACTTAAGTCATATTTATTTTATATATTTGTATGTACTTATTATGAAATTTATAATTTCAGCTGTGCTTTTGCTAGTAGGGATATTCTGGGAAGAAATGCAAAGGTATATTTTTCTCTTCTTTCATCCTAAATAAAACAGGAAAGAAAATTGAGGGGGAAAATGTGTTTTTAAATTTAAGCTGCTGTGGAGTAAGAAACTTCCGGAAAGTACAGAAAGGATCTGATGATTACCCACCTGCTCTTAACCTTCTTGAGATCAGTTTTAAGTGGCTAGGGTTTTAGCACCTTAATTCTGCAATCATCCAATGGATCAGCACTGAATTTTGAATATGATACTGCTGTGTACTTGAATTTTAGTTCAATCAGTTTTCAGAAACATAAACAGATAGCACTAAATTTAATTTCTATTTTATACTTTTATTTGACACGAAGCACCATCTTAAAATTACCTGCCATATAGTCACAACACTCACTGTGAATGAAAAATGTCATTTATGTGACAGCATTTCTGTCCAAACAATTAACTTTTGAAATCTACTATCCTGTGAAGTACTCCTTCAAATATCAGCTTTGTTATTTTATATCAATTGCATATAGTCTTGATGTGAAATATGTTTCCCAAATATTGAGCTGCCAAATGGTATAAAAGTGAATTGGTGTAAACCTATTTTAAAAATACTTTACATAGTATGAAACCCCTCATCTGCTTTTGGAACCGGTCACATAACAATGTTTAGTAGTCTTTAAAAATCATGAAAAACTCACATTTTGCAGTTGTTTCTAAAGCACTGCCAGATTTTTGAACATAAATGATCTGGCAGCTCACCTTTTCTCACGAATAGTCAATCAGTAAAACATCACCTATATGATAAAATAAAGCCAGTATCACTCCCACACTGGTTCAGTGAGATTAGCCAGTAGGCAGCCAAATTATGGAAGGAGCCAGTTCAGTTCTTTTTTTATTCATTCATGGGACATGGACATTGCTGGCTAGGCCAGCAATTATTGCCCATCCCTAATTGCCCTCATTCAGGGGGAATTTTTAAGAGTCAACCACATTGCTGTGGATCTGGAGTCACATGTATGCCAGGCCAGGTAAGGACAGCAAATTACCTTCCCTAAAGCATATTAGTGAGCCAGATGGGTTTTTACAATAATTAGCATTGGCTGCATGGTCATCATTAGACTTTTAATTCCTGATTTTTATTGAATTCAAATGTTACCATCTGCTGTGGTGGAATTCAAACCCAGGTCCCCAGAGCATTACTGCCCCCTGACGGCTTTCCGCAGGGATCGTTCCCTCCGAGACACCCTGGTCCACACCTCCGTCACTCCCTACACCTCAACCCCCTCCCGTGGCACCTTCCCATGCAACCACAGAAGAAGCAACACCTGCCCCTTTACTTCCCCTCTCCTCATCATCCAAGGGCCCAAACACTCCTTTCAAGTGAAGCAGCACTTCACTTGCAATTCCCTCAATTTAGCCTACTGCATTCACTGCTCCCAATGCGGTTTCCTCTACATTCGAGAGACCAAACGCAGACTGGGTGACTGCTTTGCGGAACACTTTCGGTCTGTCTGCAAGCATGACCCAGATCTCCATGTTGCTTGCCATTTCAACACACCACCCTGGTCTCATGCCCACATGTCCGTCCTTGGCCTGCTGCAATGTTCCAGTGAAGCTCAACGCAAACTGGAGGAACAGCACCTCATCTTCCAACTAGGCACTTCCGGACTTAATATTGAGTTCAACACCTTCAGATCATGAACTCTCTCCTCCATCCCCACCCCCTTTCCGATCCCCCTTTTTCCAATATATAATTTTTAAAAAATATATTTTTCTTTTCCCACCTAATTTTAAATTTATTTCGATCTATTGTTTTATCTCCACGTTTTAGCCCATTTCGATCCCTTCCCCCCACCCCACCCCCACTAGGGCCATCTGCCACTTGCTTGTCCTGCTTTCTACCCTTAATGTCCCCATTAGCACATTCCTTAGATAATATCACCACCGTCAACACCCCTTTGTCCTTTTGTCTATGACATCTTTGGCAATCTCTTCTTTGCCTCCACCTATCACTGGCCCTCTATCCAGCTCTACCTGTCCCACCCCCTTCTACTAGCTTATATTTCACCTCATTTCTCTATTTCCTCAATTCTGATGAAGAGTAATACAGACTCGAAATGTCAACTGTGTTCCTCTCTGCAGATGCTGTCAGACCTGCTGAGTTTTTCCAGCTATTTTTGTTTTTGCCCTAAAGCATTACGTTGGGTTTCTGGAATACTAGCCCAGTAATAATACCATTATACCTGCCTCCTGCTCTATGCTAGTTTGTTGACGATGGCCAGGATGGGGATAGGAATGCTAACCACATTTTTGGGATAGAGGGTCAAAATAAGACCAGTTCCTCTTTCTGGACCGTTATCTGGTGAATCCTGTCGGAAGAGCATGCATGTGGAAATCGGTGAAGGACAGGATTGGGTTTCATCTGAAATATCTTTACTGAGTCACTGAACTATAAAGGTTGCCAAGCAACACTGCCTAGGCTCAGATCTGAACCATGTACAATTGGTGAGGCATCAATGAGGAACCAGTGCCTGTGGAAGCAGAATGTGGCGAGGAGGAGTCAATACATGTAGGGATGAGGAGAAAACCTCCTCTTGTGAGGGGAAAGGAAAGCAATCCACAAAATACTTCCAGGAGATGAAGTGCCTGTTCATGGTATTACACATGAATCTGCCTTGTAATGGCTTACACTTCTAGATTTTCTCAACATCAGAAGTTATTTGTTAATTTTGGCTACAAATCTATTTCAAAGTATGAATTGTTAATAAGAGTTATCTTTTGAAAACAAAGTGATGAAGTTTACATGTTACTTTTCCAATATACTTGTTTTATAATTTGATGGTTTCTAGCTGTCTGTGACATTAATTTTTGATGTTATTCTTATAAATGTATGGTCAAATTGTTCTGCGATAAGCAGTGCTAATAGTCATTTTAAGAACTTCATGGAGAAATTCATCTCAGGCAGTGGTGCAAAATGGGCGATATCAGATCAGCCTGTCATGTGTAACCCCTGATATTCAGTTCCACTACAGTCAATGGAATCAGCTTTCAGGTGCTGCTGATAATCGGCAACTAATCTGATCACACCTGTTTTGCATCACCACCTGAGATGAATTTCTACCCATGCATCTTTATGTTCTATAATTTACCAAAAGGAAAAACTTACAAGAATTGAGAAGTGCAGCAAATGGAATTAGAGGAATAAAAAAACAAAAAAACTATGGATTAAATTGAAGAGAAACAAACTCACAAAGCTATCGATTCTTCATCATTTCCTGCCATAAAATTTGATAAAGTTTTGTTTTAATGTCGCATGATTGTGAAAATGATGTTCATTTTATGCAGTGTGCATGTACCTAATTAGTGCCAAATGGAATTGTCATTTAAGGGTTTCTGCATAAAACAACCAATGCACAGTGGCAAACTCACCAAACTATAGCAATGCTCAACTCAGAAATCATATAATTAGTCCTTATCAATAATAATTTAAGGAAAATCAAATAGTGCTTTGCAACAACCTGTTTGGAAACATATTAATCCAAATTATTCCAGTCGGAGAGCCATCAAGTATTGCTTTACATAAACAGCTTGAGAATACAGATGAATAAGGAACATTTTCACATTTGCAATTTTCTCAAAATCAAGCAGTTGATTGAAAAGTTTAATAGAAACTCTTTCTGTAAGATAACATTCTAGGAATGAAAATGAAGGCTGTGACCTTGAATATTCCAGCAGAATTTTCTTCAGTGCAACAGCACCAATGTCATAAATAATCAAAATACTGAAGGTAGCAAAGTTGATAATGTAACTTTTGTGGACAAGTTGTTTATCTGGCAAAATAGACTAGGAGGAAGGCAAAGAGGATGTAAGAGTCCTGACTCTGTGGGGTAGATTTTCAATTTTCCACCCAGGCATAAAACTAACTTTGGGATCTGACGCACATTATAGAAACCACCTCATTTTGAAAATTGAGCAGTTTTATGTAACGAGCAGCCAATTTACAACAACAATTTTATGCCCCAGTAACAAGTTGAAAATACACCCCTACGTCATATTTCTACCAGGTTTTATTTTATTCTTTATATAACTTTCTCACTGTTTTTCACAAACCCTCTTATTTTTCTCATTACATCCTCATGCTGTCTTATCTCCAACTCTGGGGGGTAACTGAACAAATGGAACAATGTTGTTGTTTTGTCTTCATGTACTACATTTACTGTTCCTCCCATTCTCATTTCAATTTCTTAAATTTTCTGTAAATTATCCACATCACAAAGCTGCACAAATGAAAATGACAAGCTACAACGACTTTTCTGCTGGACACCTTTGTTAAACTGGCCAAGAATACCTCCTGAATATTCATTACAGAAAATCTGCAATGACCTTAGTATGCTTCCCTCCAGCCTGCCATCTCCTAGTTGCAGAAGTTAGCAAACTAAAAGAGCCTCAGCCGAACTGTAGCCTACATTCTTCACAGCAGCCATGTTCTTTGGGAACTGGGCTGACCGATCCTTTGTCCCCTTCACTGTCAGGGCTGACGGCCTGAAGGTGCTGGGGATATGGTTCGGAGGGACCGGGGCATGCGTTAGAAACTGGAAGGAGCGAGTGGCTATGGTGAAAAGGAAACTGGGCATGTGGGAGCGACGCTCCCTCTCCATTGCGGGTAAGAACCTGGTCATCAGGTGTGAGGCACTCTCGCTGTTGCTGTACGTGGCGCAGGTCTGGCCCATTCCAGACTCCTGCGCGATGGCGATCACTCGAGCCATCTTCCGCTTTATCTGGAGGTCGAAAATGGATCGTGTCCGCAGGGACGCGATGTACAAGCCTCTAGATAAAGGGGGAAAAAACGTGCCCAACATCGCCCTCATACTGATGGCCACCTTTGTGTGTGGCTGCATCAAGCGGTGCGTAGACCCTCAGTACGCAAACACCAAGTGTCACTACGTGCTGAGGTTCTACCTGTCCCCAGTGTTGCGAAGGATGGGTCTGGCCACGCTGCCGCGGAACGCTCCAAGTAGTTGGACCGTGCCGTACCACCTGTCCCTGGTGGAAAAATTTATGCAGAAAAACACCTTTGACCACAAGTCCATCAGGCAGTGGTCAGCACGTAACGTCCTAGAGGCCCTGAGGGATAAGGAGAGGGTGGACCCTGTGGGATGGTTCCCCGAGCAGACTGTCAAAGTCATTTGGCAGAATGCCTCATCGCCAGAACTTTCCAACAAGCACCAAGACGTAGCTTGGCTGGTGGTGAGAAAGGCCCTCCCCGTCAGATTCTTCCTACACGCCAGGAAGCTCACCCCCTCTGCACGTTGCCCTCGAGGTGGCTGTGGTGGGGAAGAGACCGTTGTCCACCTCCTTGTGGATTGTGCCTTTGCAAAGAAAGTCTGGAGAGAGATGCAGTGGTTGCTGTCGAGGTTCATCCCGAGCAGTTCTGTGACACAGGACTCTGTGCTCTACGGGCTGTTCCCAGGGACACACACCGAGACAAACATCAACTGCAGCTGGAGGATCATCAACTCGGTGAAAGAGGCGCTTTGGTCTGCCCGAAACTTGTTGGTCTTCCAGCACAAAGAGTTGTCCCCGACCGATTGTTGCGGACTGGCACAATCCAAAGTCCAGGACTACGTGCTGAGGGACGCACTAAAGCTTGGGGCAGCTGCCGCAAAGGCGCAATGGGGAAGGGTCGCTGTCTAAGACCTTTCTACCACAGCGCACCGAGAGACTGGGAACTGTTTAGAGCCCCTCGGGCTGTACAGATCAAAATGAAAGGCTGTAAATGATTGTAATATTGTTTGTACTGATGCACCTGGTGATACATTTTGTAAAAGTTTAACCTGGATTGTACCCTTGTAATGTTGTTTTTGAAATGGTTTTGAATGTGATTGAAGATTTTTTATGAATAAAGTATATTTTTACAAAAAAAAAGCAATGATTCTCAAACTGGGGTCCAGGGACCTCTGGGTGTCTGCAGAGACTTTCGAAAGGGTTCACAAAATAACCTGAAAGTGTGAGCTGGGAGGCAGGAGCAGAATGCAGCCATCACATGTCCAATGTAGAGGGGAGGGGAGTATGCATGCAGGAGCGCTGAGAGCAGCACAATAGTAAATGCTTGTTTTCTTAAAAGCATTATTAAAACACTCTTTGCAAGCAGCATTTCCATATAATCATTACAATTTAAATGCGGGTGTCTGTGTTATTAATTCTTTTGAAAATAGCCCCTTCAACCAATAAAACTTCAGAACCACTGCACCAATAAACATCAACAAGAATAGGAGTCAGGTCTTATGCAGAATTACATACAGCAATAAAAGGAAAACAGGAGCTTTGAAGGTCCATTACTCTGCAGAAAACCAGCAGTTTACTGCAGTGGGCTTAACGGTACAAGAAAGTGTATAAAATTCTGACTGGAAGAGGTGAGAATTGATCGACATAGAAACGTTGGCCAGAATATTGCTGTTGGCATGCGGGGGCGGGCCCAACACGCCAACGCACAAAATGATACGAAGTGATGTTGGGAGTGCGTCCCGACGTCGTCACGTGTCATTTCGATCTTTCGATCAGCGGGCACGCGCTGGAGGTGGCTGCACACCCACCGAACTGTCAACGGCCTATTAAGGCCATTAAGAAAGTAATTAACTCTATTGATAACACTGCCCGTCCAAACTTGAGGTTGGCGGGCAGGCAAAGAGCCCGAGTGGCCTTCGCATTTTTCAGGAAACCTCATCCACGGGCGGGATGAGATTTCCTGAAGGTTTAATAAAATAATTAAATAAATTTTACTAAATGTACAAACATGTCCCCGCTCATGTGACACTGTCACATGAGGGGACATGTTTAAATAATTTTTCCATTCATCATTCAAAACTTTCATTATCAACTTAATCTCCCTGAGGCATTGCTGCACTCTTTTGTGCGCATGCGTGAAAGAGCGCAGGCTGCAACTCTCCCTCCTCTCCCCGCCTGCACAGATAGCGCTGAGTGCTACCAGCCGCGCGTTATGCAGGTGGGCCTTAACTGGCCTGCCCACATCGCGGACGGCGATCAGCTTCACGCCTGTCCCCTCCCACTCCCGCCCAGCCCGCCCGACATAGCTAAGATATAGCCCGTTATGTTTCCTTATAATCTGTTTAACACTTCAACACCGACTTCACTCAGCTCTAATGTATTTTTAACTTGCTCTGTGAACCTTTCTCCTCAGTGATGGAAGGTGTCATCGAAAGTACTATCTCGTGGCACTTAATCAGCAATAACCTGCTCACTATGGTTTCCACCAGGGCTACTCAGCTCCTGACCTTATTACAGTCTTGATCCAACATGAACAAAAGAGATGAGCTCAGAGTGACTGCCCTTGACGTCAAGGCCGAGTGTGGCACCAAGGAGCCCCAACAAAACTGGGGTCAATGGGAATCAGGGGGAAAACTCTCCATTGGTTAGAACTATACCTAGCTCAAAGGAAGATGGTTGTGGTTGTTGGAGGTCAGTCATCACAGTCCCAGGACATCACAGCAGCAGTTCCTCAAGGTAGTGTCCTTGGCCCAACCATCTTCAGCTACTTCATCAATGACCTTCTCATCATAAGGTCAAAAGTGGGGATGTTTGCTGATGATTGCACAATGTTCGGCACCATTTGTGACTTCTCAGATACTGAAGCAGTCCATGTCCAAATGCAGCAAAACCTGGACAATATCCAGGCTTAGGCTGACAAGTGCGCGCAAGTGCCAGGCAATGACCATCTCCAACAAGAGAGAGTCTGACCATTCCCCTTGACCTTCAATGGCATTACCATCACTGAACCCCTCACTATCAACATCCTAGGGGTTATCATTGACCAGAAACTGAACTGGGCCAGCCAAATAAATACCGTGGCTACAAGAGTACGTCAGGGACTGTGAATTCTATGGCGAATAACTCACCTTCTGATTCCCTAAAGTCTGTCCACCATCTACAAGGCACAAGTCAGGAGTGTGATTAAATACTCCCCACTTTCCTGGATGAGTACAGCTCCAACAACACTCAAGAAGCTCAATATCATCCAGGACAAAGCAGTCCACTTGATTGGCACCTCATGCACTACCTTCAACATTCACTCCCTCCACCACCGACACATAGTGGCAGCAGTGTGTACTATCTTCTAGATGTACTACTGCAACTCATCAAGGCTCCTTCGACAGCACATTCCAAACACACACCCTCTACCACCTAGAAGGACAAGGGCAGCAGAAGTATGGCAACAGCACTACCTGCAAGTTGCCCTTCAAGCCATTCACTATCCTGACTTGGAAATATATCACCGTTCCTTCACTCTCACTGGGCTAAAATCATGGAACTCCCTCCCTAATAGAACTGTGGGTGTACCTACACCACATGGACTGCAACAGTTAAGAAGGCAGCTCACCACCACCTTCTCAACAGCAATTAGGGATGGGCAATAAATGTTGGCCTAGCTAGAGGTGCCCACATCTCATGAATGAATAAATTTTAAAAAGTATTTGCACCCATGGCATTCTGTCTCTGAATGCTTTATTTCTTGGGCCCAGCATTCCTCTGCTCATGAAGAACAAGACATGATTAAAGAGTTATAGGAGAAAGCATCAATAGATTAGTCATCTGTGCTCTGAACAATCCTATCCTCAAGCAGTTTATTAAAAGTTGGAAATAAAAGCTAACTGCATTTGCTAAGCCCTTATTAACCATCATGAATAAGTAATTAGCGCAGTATTTAGAGCTTTGGAGGTGCATCCAAATTTGATACATTTTTCTTAGTCAAGGGTATTAAGAACTGTAAAACCAAACTGGGTAGACAAGATCAGCCATGAACTAATTGAATATGGAACAGGCTCGAGGAGCTGCATATCCTTCTCCTGTTCCTATGCAGCAATGTATAGAGTATATTACAGAGTGCTGATCTAGCAGAAAGGAGGTTAATGAAAATGAAGGGCTGTCATAAGCAGCGGAGTAATAATTAGCATTGGAGGTTTGCAATCATATGCATGAATGTAGAAATCATTGCCAGGCATATTTTGGTGATATGAGAAGAAAAAAAACGTTTGGAAATGCAGTGGGCAAAAGAAACTCATGAGTTGGAACGAGGATTACTCCAGTCAGCGGGCCTTTTGTTCTTGGCATGTGAGTAAAATTGGCAAGGACACATTTAGTGCCCGTCACCAGTTATCCTGAGAACATGGTGATGGGCCTCCTCCTTGAACTGGTTTAATTCTTGTGGTGTTAACGCTCCCACAATGATGTTAGGTAGGAAATTCCAGATTATTGTCCCTATGGCAATGAAAGAATGATGATATATATCCAGGTTAATATGGCAAGGAAAGCAACCTGGCATTGATCTCAATGCTCAAGCAAGCTGTCCGTGGAGGGATGACCAATTTCCAACAATTCCTGAGCCTCTTGGTTCAAACTTGCACTGATCACACATCATTCAGAAAAAAGGGCAAAATCTAAGTTTAAGGGCCAGAAGACTGAGAGCCCTATAAAACAGATGTACTGCAAACCACAGCTAATGCTTCAATCTGTGCTCTCATTGAGCAAGAATCCAAGTCTGGAGTGAAGTTTCAAATTTTCCGGCTTGGTAACTTTTCAAAATTTTGGAATGCTGCATTTGAAGCCTGACGGAGCTCCATTTATGGGATGGTGGCTTGAGCAGCTTGGTATTATATACATTCCTGCTATCAGTCCATTAGCAGGGAAAAATCTGTAGCTTAGAAATTAACGTTAGCGATATTAGAAATATCAGATGGGTATTTAGGGCACAAAATTCATGAGCCCTGACTTTGTGGGGAGGGGCGTGATTCATAAGAACGTAAGAAATAGGAACAGGAAAAAACCAAAAAGCCTTGAGACTCCTCTGCCATTCAATATGATCATGGATGATCCTTGGCCTTAATTCAATTTTCCTGCCCACTCCCCAATTCCCATGATTCCCTGTGAGACCAAAAACCTGCCTATTTCAGCCTTAAATATTTTCAAAGATGGAACATCCACAAACTTCTGGAGTAGAGAATTCACAACTCCCTGAGTAAAGAAATTTCTCTCATCTCAGTTCAAAATGATCATCCCCTTATCCTGAGACTGTGCCCCCGTGTTCTACATTCTCCAGCCAAGGGAAACAACCTCTCAGTGTCTACCTGTGAAGCCCCCTCAGAATCATGCCTGCGCCTGTTGGAAATGAAGGGCCGTATTTTACCAATCTTTTGGAGACGGGCTGAGAGGCAGAAGACCTTGTAAGATGGTGGAAGAAAGCAGCTGAAGGGAAGCTCAACACCTTCCTGCTGCCAATGGAATATTTGCAGGAGCGGGATCAGGGCAGTGCGGCTGCACACTGACCAGAGGTGGGTGGCCAGTTAAACCAATTAATTGGCCAATTAACAACCCACTTCCCTTCCCCGCCAGCTTTTAACTGCATTGGGATGGGCCCTGCCATGTGGACGAACTGTTAAGTAAACTGTGGCCATGTCCCAGAGGGGTTCCTGCGGAGGTGCCTCCCTTAGTGGCCACTGCATGCCCCATAGAGGGACCTCCAGGCAGCACCTCCCCACTCCACTCACCCATCCCCCCATACCCCTAACTCCCATAGCTCTGAAGCCACCACTTGAGGGTTCCTTCTTCCAGAGCACCAGGGTCTGCCTACCTGCCACTGGCAATGTGAGTTTAAAAATTACCTGGCCTCCAAGGGCACCTCAACACGGAGATACTCTCTTCTTCTTCTTCCTACAGCCAAAGCAGTGGCCCCCTCTATCCATGAGCGGCTGACTCTCTAACTGAGCCGGCAGATCTGAGAAGGCCTCAATCAGACAGTGGTCCCAGCAGCAGCCTCTCAATTAATAACCCATCCAGTGAGCTGCGGGGCTCAGCATCCTCATTTGATCCGAGCAGTAGGCTAATTTCAGTTGGAAAATTTCAAGCCAAGATGGGTAGGACACAAAATTTGTCTCCCCACCTCATTTCCATGATTACAACATGGCCAAGTGCTGCTCCCACACTGTCCCAGTCTCCATTTCTGTGACGTGGCCTCTGCACACTCCAGGAAAGCATTGGGAAGGAACCATCTGCTCCAGGCAACCTTCCTTTTTAAGGCACAGTCCCTACAAAAGCAAAGTTACAGCAATGCACCCCAGGATGCTGCATAGTTATTTTTTGCCAATGAGTGACAGATTGTGACAGAAAGGGAGGGTCTCTCCATGTTAGTGATGCCACCCTGGATGCGTTATATAAAGAAGTTGAAGCCAGGAAGGAGGTCATGGGCAGGATTTTGAGGCCGTCAGGCAGGCACGGTGGACGGACCCGAGAGCAGACAGGAAACGGGCTGCTGCCCGCGATCAGCCCCCAACCGTGATTTCACGCTGGCCAATTAAGGCCCGCCCAGCATGAAACACGGCTCCGCACTGGCCGGGAAGGGGCGGGCGAGGGTCTGTCAGCCGCTGGGTCCAATGGCGACCCGGCGGCCAGTTTAAAAACTGCTCAGGCAGCCCCTGGAAGGCTGCCATGGAAGGACATGTGTTCAGCATTCCTAATGGAGTCCCAATGGACACAGCAGGTGGGAGGGCAGGTCAGGTGGGCACTCAGCCCCCGCTTTTCCAATGAGTGCCTCACCGTACCCCTGGAGCAGGTGGTTGTCAGGAGGGACATCCTTGTCCCCAGAGATGGGAGAAGGAGGCCACCGCACCTCGCCAAGAGAGCATGGGAGGTGGCAGCACTGGTGAGCAGCCATGATGTGGTGCGGCGCTCCTGGGTGCAGTGCCGGAAGTGCTTCAATGACCTGCTGCGCTCAGGAAGGGTGAGTACTATGTTGGCATGGATCAGTGTGCAGAAGTGTTAAGGTATGGCCATGCCTCCACAGAGCTCAGGGGCCACTAGAGTCTGAGTGCCAACTGTCAATGGCATCAGAGCTGGCCAAGGGGGTGAGCCCTGGCTGCTTGGACTGAGTGCCATGCAGCTCGAGGGCCACGACTCGGATGTGCCCTGGGAAGTGTTCCTCAGCTGGGGTTGGTCAGGCTGCAATGGCGCTGCAGGTAGAGAGTGAACTAATCAATGCTCCTCTGTCCTTTCAGGAGAAGACAAGCCATAACCAGGCCGAGAGGGCACATATAGGCAGGTAGTAGCCCAACCTCCTGCTGCTCAACAGGTTCGAGCAAGATGCCCTGGGGCTCGAAAGTTGGCACGCTTCCCATGCAACCGGCCGTGGAGAGGTGGGGGTGCCAGACAAAGGAAAGAGTCCAGTGCACAGAGGTGAGGGTTTCGGATTGCGCAAGTGCAGCCATTCTAGTGTAGCCTCTTCACTGTTGGGAGCCTCGAATGTGGAGTCCCCGTTGATCATTGGAAGATGATGGCACCATGATGCAGGTCCCCATGGTCTCGCCAGGGTGCCTGGCGTACACAGTGACAGTGTGGTGGCTTTAACTAATGACATGTCCTTGTTCTTCCTTTAGGTACACCAGTAGGCACTCACTCTGCAGACCCTGAAGGGCCACCCTTGACACCAGAGGAACCACCAAGCTTCTGTTGCACCTGCATCACACCCGCTCTTTGAAGCAGGCACCAGCGCAGATACCAGCACCTCGGTGGGCATTAGTTCAGTGGCAAGTATGTCGGTGCACATTGGTGAGGGCACTTCACACTCACTTGAGTGCAGGTGGAGGCAGAGAGTTCCCAGGGTGCCAGCAGTCAGAGGATTGCTGGGGACGAGGACGATGCTCAGTCAAAGGCAGATGATGAGCTTCTGGAGTCATCCATTAGGGAGCAGGTGCTGGACGTCCAGTGAGATGTGCAGGAGGATCTGGCATAGATCCATGAGGGTATGTGTGCCATGATCTCCATTATGGAGGAGTCCACGCAGAGCAACAGCACTGCGTTGACCCTCATGGCCAAGCGCACTGCCTCCTCCATTGAGAAAGCAGCAACTCCCATGGAGAGCCAGCTCCAGTGACAGATTCAGGAGTTCCTGGGGTTGCGCTCGGACCTGCAAGCCCTCACACAGGCAATGACCTCAGGTGGTCAGTGCCAGTGTGGAAGATGGATGAGGCACCCAGTATCGCAGCTAGGTGCCCGTCCACAAATGGCGAGCGGAGAGGTCCAGAGCAACCTCATGTTGGTGCATCAGCTGCCTGTCATCTCTGTGGGCTCCTCTCAGGGTGCTCTGGATGATGGCAGCAGCTCCTCAGCCCCTCTGCCAGTGACCGTGGCATCCGATGAGGGTATGTGTGATCACTGGGGAGATGCCAGCCATGGCACTGGCTGCTCCCTCCCAGCCGGGGCTAGCACAGGCTCCGCTGGGCCAGAGGACAATCGCCAAGACTATCAAGGCCAACAAGACACCAGAGTCAACAAGCTGCCTCCAATTTCACTGCCAGTGAGAGGGGGACACCAAGTAACACTCATAAACTTAAGTTTAAGGCACCTTGAGCACAGGAGGGACAGGTCAAGGGTGATTTTATGTTCATTTATGTTTAGTTTATCGATACTGGTCTGGGAATAAAGACCTGAGAAGTTTATGTAAATAGTTTGGAATTGTCAAAATAAGATAAATTTTGTTTTTGTCATCATGGCCTGAGTATGCTTCACCTTTTTTATTTTTTTACGCAAGGTACACAAGTATGTAATGCAGGACATGAATGGCTCTGAACTTTATTGCACAGGCACTGAGTGTTTTTTGGGTTCAAATGCAAGGGTCCTTTCAGACATCCAGGATGGAGGCGGCAGCCCTGGCATGCGGTAGAAGCTGATCTTTGGAAGCCTTGTTGATGGAGCATTGGATCAAGGTGTCCTTGCCTCTCTGGAGGTAACCGAGGTCTGGCTCCACACCCTCAGCGTTCTCCTCACCGTGCTGCTCTTCTGACTACTGGATTCACCATCTGTGGCCTGTGCAGCTGTGTCAAGATCCTCTTCCTCCAGTGGGTCCCTCCTTGCCAGAGCCAGATTGTGGAGAGCGCAACATGCAACCACTATCAGTGTCACCCACTCTGGGGGCTATTGTAATGCACCCCTGAACAGTTCAGGCATTGGAAGCGCATCTTAAGAAGACCTATGGTCCTGTCTACCACCGCCCTTATGGAGGCATGACTCATATTATAATGCTTCTCTGCCTCTGTTCTTGGATGGTGGAGAGGCGTCATGAGCCACCTTTTCAACAGATAGCTCTTGTCACCCAGCAGCCATTCATCCAGTCGGGCTGGAGCACTAAAGAGGCTCGGCACCTAGGAGTGTCTGAAGAAGTACACACCATGGGAGCTGCCTGGGTACCTTGCACAGACTTGCAGAATCAGCATCCTGTGATCACACACTATCTGCACGTTCATGGAGTGGAAGCCCTTCCTGTTGATGAAGGCACCGGGCTCACCTGCTGGCGCCTTGATGGCCACATGTGTACAGTCTATTGTACCCTGGACGCAGAGGAACCCAGCAATCGCTGCAAACCTTTTGGCTCGCACAGCCTGGCTGGCATTGTCCATACGGTAAAGAATAAAGGCCAGTACCTGTCTGAACAGAGCCTTTGGCACCAGCTTGCCAGCAAACTGGGAGATTCTACACAGATCCCCCACTGGCCCCTGGAAAGAGCCAGAGGCATAGAGGTTCAGGGCCACTGTGACCTTCAGAGCCACTGGCAGGGGTGTCCACCCAGACAGTTGGAGGTGATCTCAGGCCCAATGATCTGACAAATGGAGGTCACAGTCTCCCTGGAGAGGCAGAGCCTCCTTTGGCATTGCACCTCAGACATATTGAGGATGCTGCATCATTGCCTATAAACCCTGGCAACAGGAGAGTGGCGTCTTCTGTGGCCCCTTCTGCCTTGGACCTCCTTCTGACCCTGCGCCTCTTGTGCCTGAGTCTCTCCTCCCACAGGTCACTCCCCTGGAAGCTGCATTGGGACATCTGGCCTCCTCTCCCTACTGCCCCTCTGTTCTTCCTCAGAGGAGGTGCCGCCAGCAGAGAGCACAATCCCCATTACCAGGGTAACGGAAGGCTGTCTGATACCTGGAAGGATCCACATGGTCTGAATCCTCCGGGGGCTTTGCAGATACCAATGAGTCCTGAAATGAAGCCTGGAAATGCAAAGAATGAAACCCCGAACAGAGATGAAGCTGCCAAGTGCCAATAAGTCACCAGCAGCAAACAATCTCCACAATTCCTTACTACTCACACTGGCAATGCTGCTGACCATTTTTATCCCGCCCTTGGATGAGGATTTGAAATTGTGGGCTGCAGCCTGCCTGTTTTCCCTGTGCAACAAGCGCAAAATCACATGGGCAATGAAAAATTGCCGTCAATTGGACTGTTAACGGCCTTATGTGGCCTGTTAATTAATGGCAGGCGCGGGTCTGGCACCTGCATGTGCCCGCCGAGTTAAATATCGCGCGACTGACGTCATCATATGTTACTTTATGGCCGGTCAGGTCGGCTGCATGCCCCCATCTTTCTGGTGGGGGCAGGGTGCCTCAAGACTAACCTTCTGAAAAGAATGGAGTAGATGGGTGAGAATGGATAATGCCTAGAATGTGGCTCCACGAACCTGGCAGCAGTGCTACAAAAGGTTTAATGACCTCAATTGGGTGGTCAAGGTGAGTGAGTGCAACTGCAAATCATATTTCTCTCTTATGCTGTTCAATTCACTATACCCCTATCACTCCCCCATCACCACATCATGACAGTTAGGACTCACCCCTAACATCCTTACACCCCACCTCAACCTCAGATCCCTACCAATGTTGCTAGCCTCACGCCCACCTCTCACCGCCATACATACTTCTGGATCTTCAGCTAAAACACAACATACTGACACACAAGCATTGACATTCTTCCCTCTCTTTTTCAGGACAAGGTCCCACAACAGGCAGGTGAGGCGGATGAACAGCAGAGAATCACAAGAATCCATCAGTTTAGCACGGAGCCAAGGCCTTCCTGGGTGATGTTAAGTTGCTCCCTGTGCATCTTCTCCATTCACTCCTCATTCTGAAAGGTGCCCTGAAATGGAAGCTGCCAATGGAGTGAGAGTGGACCTTTTGCTTTTCTCTCCACCACCTCCCCCCTTCATTCTTACCTTCCCCTTATGCTTTTTTCAGTTTTCAGATGGTCAAGAAGTGCCAGCTGTTCAGCCACTGCAGCCTCACAAAGGGGGACAAGAGGAGGAATAGAGCCCTAAAGAAGATGCACCATTATTTGATCTAACACTCGCAGCCAAGGCTTAGATACTAGCACTGCACGAACATTAGCTTCGGGTCGGGATCTGCACATGATGAGTCCCCAGGCACAGATGAGCTGCAGACAGGATGTGGAATAGGTAGTTCATGTATAACCTGTCCTGAGCACAAGGTTTCAGACAAGTTTTGCTGGTGAGGCACAGATGAGGACTGATCAGGCAGATTATAAGAAACCGCTGATGGAGCGTTGGATCTACACACTGGTTCATTGGGAGGTTGGCCAAATAGCCCAGAGTTACTGGCTAGAAGCATGGAGGAATCCAACTACATCATGACACAAGGTGACATGCAAAGCTTGGAGCCCATCTGTTCCATTGTGAAAGTGGTGGGCACTCCATGGCAGCACTGTCAGACTAACCCACAATGAGCTGCCTCTGTGCAGGCTTCTACTGCAGCACAGGTGAAGGTTCCCAATCTATCAGTGCTGCAGTGGAAGCTCAGGTGGAGGTCATGAGATCTAAGGCCACTGACACCCAGGCACAGAAAGCTGCCCTTGTGCATGTGGATGACAGTGCTCAAAGGGGTATGTTGACTTACACAGCAGTCCAGCAAGCTGTACCCCAGCGGATTAAAGGATTGCCGAACTGTCATTCCATGGAATGGCAGTGATTCCGTGGTGTGTGAACCTGCTGTCCTCTCTCAGGATAACAGCATTCATGCTCCCACAGCTGCCAGTCTGCCACTGCCCTTGCTGTTGTCTCTCAGCCAGCCAGTCCGGACTTCTGTCACTCATGCCAAGATAGGACAGAGTGTTTGGAAAGGGCTAGGAATCTAACTTCAAGCACATCAGATAAAGGGACGACAATAAGAAAGGGGACGGGAAATATAGGACTAAAGGTATTGTATCTGAATGCACACAGTATGCGAAATAAGGTAAATGAGCTTGTGGCGCAGATTGAAATTGGCAGGTATGATGTGGTGGGCATCATGGAGACATGGCTGCAAGGCAATCAGGACTGGGAGCTAAATATCCAAGGATATACATCCTATTGAAAAGATAGGCAGGTTGGCAGAGGGGGTGGTGTTGCTTTGTTAGTAAGAAATTAAATTAAATCGATAGCAAGAAATGACGTAGAGTCAGATGATGTAGAATCTGTGTGGGTAGAGTTGAGGAACCGCAAAGGTAAAAAAACCATAATGGGAGTTATGAACAGGCCTCCGAACCGTAGTCAGGATGTGGGGCACAAGATACACCAGGAGATAGAAAAGGCGTGTAAGAAAGGCAAGGTTACAGTGATCATGGGGGAATTCAATATGTAGGTAGACTGGGAAAATCAGGTTGGTAGTGGATCCCAAGAAAAGGAATTTGTGGAATGTCTATGAGATGGCTTTTTGAAGCAGCTTGTGGTGGAGCCCACTAGGGAACAGGCAATTCTAGATTTAGTGATGTATAATGAGGCAGATTGGATCAGGGAGCTTAAGGTGAAGGAACCCTTAGGAGGAAGTGACCATAATATGATAGAATATACCCTGCAATTTGAGAGGAAAAAGCTGGAATCAGATGTAACGGTATTACTGTTGAATAAAGGCAACTACAGAGGCATGAGGGAGGAGCTGGCCAGGATTGACTGGGAGATGAGCCTAGCAGGAAAGACAGTGGAACAGCAGTGGCAGGAGTTTCTGGGAGTAATTTGGGAGACACAGCAAAAATTCATCCCTAGGAAGAAGAAGCATACTAAAGAGAGGACGAGGCAACCATGGCTGACAAGGGAAGTCAGGGACAGCATAAAAGCTAAAGAGAAAGCATACAATGCGGCGAAGAGCAGTGGGAAACCAGGGGATTGGGAAGCCTACAAAAATCAACAGAGGGCAACTAAAAAAGAAATAAAGAGGGAGAAGATTAAATATGAGGGTAAACTAGCCAGTAATATAAAAGAAGATTGCAAGAGTTTTTTTAGATATATAAAGGGTAAGAGAGAGGCAAAAGTGGACATTGGGCCGCTGGAAAATGACGCTGGAGAAGTAGTAGTGGGGAACAAAGAAATGGCAGAGGAACTGAATAGGTACTTCAGTTTGCGTCAGTCTTCACGGTGGAAGACATGAGTAACATCCCCAAAGTTCAAGAGAGTTGGGGGGCAGAGGTGACTATGGTGGCCATTACCAAGGAGAAGGTGCTAGGAAAACTGAAAGGTCTGAAGGTGGGTAAATCACCTGGACCAGATGGATTACACTCCAGAGTTCTGAAGGAGATAGCTGAAGAGATAGTGGAGGCGTTAGTGGTGATCTTTCAGGAATCACTCGAGTTAGGAAGGGTCCCAGAGGACTGGAAAATCGCTAATGTAACCCCCCCTGTTTAAGAAGGGAGTGAGGCAAAAGACGGGAAATTACAGGCCGATTAGCCTGACCTCGGTCGTTGGTAAAATTTTAGAGTCCATTATTTAGGATGAGATTTCAGAATACTTGGAAGTGCATGGTAAAATAGGGCAAAGTCAGCATTGTTTCATCAAGGGGAGGTCACGCCTGACAAATCTGTTAGAATTCTTTGAGGAGCTAATGAGTAGGTTAGACAAAGGAGAGCCAATGGATGTTATCTTCTTGGACTTCCAGAAGACCTTTGACAAGGTCCCGCACAGGAGGCTGCTCAGTAAGATAAGAGCCCATAGTGTTAGAGGCAAGGTACAAGCATGGATAGAAGATTGGCTGTCTGACAGGAGGCAGAGAGTGGGGATAAGGGGGTCCTTCTCAGGATGGCGGCCGGTGACTAGTGGAGTTCCGCAGGGGTCAGTGTTGGGACCACAACTTTTCACTTTATACATTAATGATCCAGATGAAGGAACTGAGGGCATTCTGGCTAAGTTTGCAGATGATACAAAGATAGGTGGAGGGACAGGTAGTATTGAGGAGGTGGGAAGGATTTGGACAGGTTAGGAGAATGGGCAAAGAAATGGCAGATGGAATACAACGCGGGGAAATGTGAGGTCATGCACTTTGGTAGGAACAATAGAGGCATAGACTATTTTCTAAATGGGGAGAGTATTCAGAAATCTGGACTGCAAAGGGACTTGGGAGTCCTAGTCCAGGATTCTCTTAAGGTTTACTTGCAGGTTGAGTCGGAAGTTGGGAAGGTAAATGCAATGTTGGCATTTATTTCGAGAGGACTAGAATATAAAAGCAGAGATGTGGTGCTGAGGCTTTATAAGGCTCTGGTCAGACCATATTTGGAATATTGTGAGCAATTTTGGGCCCGTATCTCAGGAAAGATGTTCTGGCCCTGGAGAGGGTCCAGAGGAGGTTCACGAGAACGATCCCAGGAATGAAAGGTTTAACATATGAGGAACGTTTGAGGACTCTGGGTCTATACTCGATGGAGTTTCGAAGGATGAGGGGGGATCTGATTGAAACTTACAGAATACTGAAAGGCCTGGATAGAATGGACGTGGGGAAGATGTTTCCATTAGTAGGAGAGACTAGGACCCGAGGGCACAGCCTCAGAGTAAAGGGAAGACCTTTTAGAACAGAGTTGAGGAGAAACTTCTTTAGCCAGAAAGTGGTGAATGTATGGAATTCATTGTCACAGAGGGCTGTGGAGGCCAGGTCATTGAGTGTATTTAAGACCAAGATAGATAGGTTCTTGACTGGTAAGGGGATCAAAGGTTACGGGGAGAAGGCGGGGGAATGGGGTTGAGAAACTTATCAGCCTTGATTGAATGGCGGAACAGACTCGATGGGCCGAATGACCTAATTTCTGTTCCTATGTCTTATGGTCTTATGGTCTTACAGTGACCTAGAAATCAGACCTTTTAGACCCAGAGCTACTCGAGGTTGTCCTGCAAGGCGATCTGCAGTCTCCCCTAGTGAAAGTCAGCAGCCTTCTACTAGGCATGCTGCAGCCACTGGGATAGCACTGCATAGGAACACCAGAACAGGCAAAGGAAGACAAGCAGTAAAAAGGAAGAGTAACTAGTTCATTTTTTTTCTATTATTCATGTATTACTGCATAAAATTGTTGTGTGCCATTATTTTGCTGTTGGTTTTTATTTGAATGATATTGGCCAAGAGGTCTTTGTCGGAGGGAGTCTGAAATAGATGTACTAGGGAATTGTGGGTCTATATTGAGAATGAGGAAGACGACTCATATTGGACTCGAAAAATTAACTGTTTCTTTCTCCACAGATGCTGCCAGACTTGCTGAGTTTGTCCAGCGATTTTCTGTTTTTATTTCAGATTTCTAGCATCCGCAGAATTTTGCTTTTATATTATTGGGAAAGGGGAAGTTCCTTTTAACTGAAGCAAAGTCTCACAATGCAGTTCCTCTCAACCTGTCCAACTGCATCCCAGAGAATAATGTCTGGGCCCTCATAATTGCTAAATTGTAGCAGGCACGGCATACCACCACAAACATGAAGACCCTTTCGGACCTGTACACTATTTGAAGAAGAGTGGGTCATTTCCCTAGTATCATGCCTAGTTTCTGTTCCTGAACCAAAAACATACTTCATTCATTTTCTGTTTGTAGGACCTCGCTGTGCACAATTTGGTTGCCAAGTTGCCCTATAAAACAACAAAGATTACATGTCAAAAATAATTAATTGGCCATGGCATAATGCTAAGGATGTGAAAGATATGATATAAATGCAAGTTTTCTTTCTATGAGTAAATTTTATGGAATTGTCTTCACATCCTGGAGCTTTGACTGTCAGCAGCACATGAGACATCATTGTTCAATAACCATGAGGCTAGCATGCTTGATGTAGTTTGCATGGATTTTAACCAAGCTTTTAACAAGGCCCTAATGGCAGACTGGTAAGAAAATTAGAAGCTCACATGATCCATTAGCAATTAGGATCCAAAATTGGATCAGTGTGAGGAAGCAAAGGTTATTGGTTGATGAATGTTTTTATGACTGGAAGGCTGTTTCCGCTTGGGTTTTGCAGGACTTAGCAGCGGGCCCTTTCTCTTCATGCGATATATCAAAGATTTAGACTAAAGAGTAAGGGGTATGATTAAGAAGGTTGCAACTGATACAAAACTTGTTGTGAGGTTGATAGTGTGGAAGCAAGCTATAGACTGCAGGAAGGTAACAGTGAACTGGTCAGAGGGAAAGAAAAGTAGTAGATGAAATGAAATCTGGAGATGTGTGAGGTAATGCATTTGGAGAGGGCAAATATGGCAAGGGAAATCATAATAGGAGATGAGAAATGTAAAGGAACAGAGGGAGTTTGAAGTGCACAGATCTCTGAAGGTAGCAAGACAGGCAGATTAACTGGTTAAGAAGGCATACGGTATAATTTACTAGATTAGCTGATGAATAAATGTATGATTGCTAAATTTGCTGATGACACAAAGATAGGTAGGAGAGTAAGTTGTGAAGAGGACATAAGGAATCTGCAAGGGGTTATAGGTAGGTTAAGTGAATGGGCAAAAATTTGGCAGATGGATTATAATGTGAAAAATGTGAACTTGCCCACTTTAGCAGGAAGAATAGAAAAGCAGCATATTATTTAAATGAGAGATTGCAGAACTCGGTGGTACAGAGGAATCTGGGTGTCCTTGTACATGAATCACAAAAAGTTAGTATGCAAATACAGCATAGGAAGGGAAATGGAATGTTGCAGTTTATTGCAAGGGGAGTGGAATATAAAAGTAGGAAAGTGTTGCTACACCTGTACAGGGCCATAGTAAGACCGCATCTGGAGTATTGTTTTGGTCTCCTTATTTAGAAGGCACATGAATACATCAGAAGCAGTTCAGAGAAGGTAGACTCAACTGATTCTTGGTATGAAAGGATTATTTTACGAAGAAAATAAAGCATCCCAGGATCTTAAAGGAAATAGCAGCGGAGACATCGGATGCATTGGCTATAATATTCCAAACTTCCCTGGATTCTGGAAAGATTCCAGTGGATTGGAAAAATGTTAATATAATGCCCTTATTCAAAAAGGGGGAGAGGCAGAAAGTAGGAAGCTATAGACCAGTTAGTTTAACGTCTGTCGTTGGGAAATTCTTGGAATCCATTATTAAGGAAGTGGTAATGGGGCATTTGGAAAGTCAAAATGTAATCCATCAGAGTCAGCATGGTTTTATGAAGAGTAAATCGTGCTTGACTAATTTGCTAGAGTTCTTTGAAGATGTGACAAGCAAAGTGGATAATGGGGATCCTGTAGATGTAGTATATCTGGACTTCCAGAAAGCCTTCGATATGATGCCACACAAAAGATTAATACACAAGATAAGAACACACGGACTTAGGGGTAATATATTAGCTTGGATAGAGGATTGACTAACCAACAGAAAGCAGAGTTGGGATAAATGGGTCTTTTTCTGGATGGCAAGCTGTAACTAGTGGGGTGCTACAGGGTTTGGTCCTTGGGTCCCAACTATTTATAATTTATATTAATGACTTGGGTTCAGGGAAAGAAGGTACTTTAGCTAAACTTGCAAATGACACCAAAATAGATGGGAAAGTAAGTTGCATTGAAGAAATAAGAAATTTACAAATGGATATGGACAGGTTAGGTGAATGGGCCAAAATTTGGCAGATGGAGTTTAACGTGGATCAGTGTGTGGTCAGAAGAATAAAAAGGTGACTTATTATTTAAATGGAGAGAAGCTTCAGAATGCTTCAGTGCAGAGGGATCTGGGTGTCCTCGTGCATGAACCGCTGAAAGCTAGTATGCAGGTACAGCAGGTAGTAAGGAAGGCAAATGGAATTTTGGCGTTTATTGCTAAAGAAATTGAGTATAAAAGTAGGGAAGTGTTGTTGCAACTATACAAGGCATTGGTGAGACTGCACCTGGAATACTGTGCACAGTTTTGGTCCCCTTACTTGAGGAAGGATGTAGTTGCATTGGAGGCGGTTCAGAGAAGGTTCACTAGATTGATTCCAGAGAAGTGGGCCATGTCTTATGAGGAGAGATTGAGCAGTTTAGGCCTATACTCGCTAGAGTTTAGAAGGATGAGAGGAGATCTAATTGAGGTATATAAGATGCAAAAGGGGATAGACGTGGAGTGGATGTTTCCCCTTGTGGGGCATTCTAGAACAAGAGGCCATAGTTTTAGGCTAAGGGATGGTAGATTTAAATCAGAGATGAGGAGGAATTACTTTTCTCAAAGGGTCGTGAATCTGTGGAATTCACTGCCTCAGAGTGCAGTGGATGCCGGGACGCTGAATAAATTTGAGAAGGAGATAGACAGATTTTTAATTAGTAACGGGTTGAAAAGTTATGGGGAGAGGGCAGGAAATTGGAGTTGAGGCCAAAATGAGATCACCCATGGTCGTATTGAATGGCGGGGCAGGCTTGAGGGGCTGAATTTCCTACTCCTGCTCCTAGTTCATATGTTCTTATAAAAGTTGGGCCTGTATCTAATGGAGTTGAGAGGTGGTCTAGTTGAAACATATAAGAACCTGAGGAGACTTGACAGGATAGATACTGAAAGGATGTTTCCCCTTGTGGGAGAAACCAGAACTAGGTCACACAGTTTAAAAATAAGGGGTCTCCCATTTTTGATGGAGATGGGAATTTTTTTCTCTCAGAAGATTGTTAGTCTGTGGAATTCTCTTCCCCAGAGTGTAGTTGAGGCAGGGTCATTGAATATTTTAAAGCCAGAGTTAGATAGATTCTTGATTGACAAGGGAGTCAAAGGGTATCGGGGGTAGGCAGGAAAGTCGAGTTGAGGCCACAATCAGATCAGCCATGATCTTATCAAATGGCAGAGCAGGCTCGGGGGGCGGGGGGCCGAATGGTCTACTCCTGTGTGGTGTAGTGGCAATGTTGCTGGACTGGTAATCCAGAGACCCAGGTTAATGCTCTGGGGACATGGGTTCAAATCCCACCATGGCAGCTGGTGGAATTTGAATTCAGTTAATAAATCTGGAATATAAAGCTAGCCCCAGTGATGGGGACCATGCTCTCAGGGACCATTGATTATCGTAAAAATCCATCTGGTTCACTACTGTCCTTTAGGGAAGGAAATCTGCCATCCTTACCTGGTCTGGCTTACATGTGACTCCAGACCCGCAGCAATGTGGTTGACTCTTAACTGCCCTCTGAAATGACCTAGACAGGTCAGTTCAAGGGCAGTTAGGAATGCGCAACAAATGTTGGCCTTGCCAGTGATGCCCACGTCCCATGAAAGAATAAAGGAAAAAATTTGTATGATTGTGCTAACAGGAAGCAGGGTACAAGTGGGAACGAAGCTAAATATGGAAATTTCAGAGTAGAAGTGATAAAGGAAACCAGAGAGGCAAAAAGAGAGTATGAGGAGAGACTGGCAGGCAACCTAAATGAGAATCCAAACATCTCTATAGGCATTTCAATAGTAAAAGGGTGGTAAGATGAGGGGTGGGGCCAATTAGGGACCAAAAAAGGCCATTAGAGGCAGAGAGTATGGTTGAGATGCTAAATAAGCACTTTGCATCTTCCTTTACCAGGGAAGAAATGCTGCACTTTTAAGCCTGCCAACACCTCCAAAACCTTGTCACTCCCTATATCAATTTGCTTAAGAACCTCACAGTCTCTCTCCCCAAGTTCCATACCTTCATCCTCATTCTCTTGGGTGAAGACGGATGTGAAGTATTCATTCAACACTCTAACGATGTCCTCTGGCTCCACCCATAGATTGCCCCCTTGGTCCCTTATGGACCCTATTCTTTCCATGGTTATCCTCTTCCCATTGATATACTTATAGAATATCTTGGGATTTTCCCTACTTTTACCAGCCAGAGCTTTCTCATATCCCCTCTTTGCTCTCCTAGTTGCTTTCTTACGCTCCACCCTGCACTGTCTGTAGTCCACTAATGCCTCCGCTGATTTGCTTCCCTTGTACCTGCTAAAAGCCTCTCTTTTCCTTCTCATCGTAACCTGAATATCTCTGGTCATCCATGGTTCTCTGGGATTGTTACTCCTTCCTATCACCCTAGAGGGAACATGTTGAGCCCTTACCCTCCCCATTTCCTTTTTGAACACCCCCCACAATTACACTTCTTCGGTGTGCCTTGTGGCATTTTCCTGAGTTCAGGGAATTGCATAATTGCATGTTGTTGCTGACAATACTGAGTCAGGGGTGCAAGAAAATTCACAAGAAGGTTCTGATCTTTATGGAATAAAAGAATATTCAGAATTGGAAAAAAACATTGCAGCCCATCTGACAGGTTCCAATATCTATAAAATATTTTACCACACAATTCTTCTCATATCCCGCTATCAAATTTTTGTCCAGCTACAACTCTCTCCTAAACCTGCTGGTGTAATGAGCCCAAAAGCTTCCCCTGGCAGCTCACCCCCAAAACATTCACCACTCTCTGTGTCAGGTAGTGAAATCTAAACTGTCTATTCAAACTTCTTTAATTTGGTACAAATTTGAGGTTGTAGAATCTATGACTGCATGAAACCCATTGAGATTAGGAAGGGAAAACTTTAATTGAGATAAATTAGACAAATCTTTTTAAGACTGGAGAGGGAGTCAGGTTGAGTTTCAGAGTTAAAATTCAAATCATGCAAGATAAAGAATTGCAGGTCATGTTTGGACTCAAATACATTTGCTTCTTTTTTTATTAAAATCTAAGTATACTAGTTACCTTCACAAACTATTCTCAGACTCACTATTACCAGTGTAATCACTGAATTCCTTCAGCCACTTATCTCGCTGACGATGGTGGAGATGTACTGATCCTTACTGTGCTCCCAACCATCCAAACGGGCTCCTGTTCTACCTTGGACACATGGAGGCAATCTGGGTCAGGAAATGTCTCCAAAAAATTCAGTGTCACACCCTTGATCACGTTAATGTTCACATCTCTGCTTTTACTCTATGTGCAGCACAATAAGTTTATAAGGTAAGTAATTGTTGTTGACAAGCTGCCATTCTTTTAAATTAGAGTTTTCCTCTTTCAATCTGTGTTGTGGAAAGTTTGTAAACTTTTTCCTGTGTGTATGTTGCTGCTTTTCAGTAAGAAGGTGAGGGGGTACAAGCAGTCTGCTTTTGATGCAGTCAGATAAATATGTTCCCAGGTTAATTCGACTAACATATTAGAGTTCCATATTACACTTGCAACATTAAATATATATATACCTATTTAATCCAAATCAAGTTATATACTATAGATATACACATGCACACACATATTGAGATTATTATTACCAAACACATCTCCCCTTCACACCCCCTGTCGACATTCCGGAGGAACCGTACCCTCTGGGACACCCTGGTCCAATCCTCCATCACCCCCAACACCTCATCTCCCTTTCATAGCACCTTCCCATGCAATCGCAGAAGGTGTAACATCTGCCCCTTTTCCTCCTCCCTCCTCACCGTCCAAGGCCCAAACACTCCTTTCAAGTGAAGCAGCATTTCACTTGCATCTTCTTCAATTTAGTCTACTGCATTCGCTGCTCCCAATGCGGTCTCCTCTACATTGGAGAGACCAAACCCAGATTGGGTGACCACTTTGCGGAACACCTTCAGTCTGTCTGCAAGCATGACCCAGACCTTCCTGTCAATTGCCACTTCAATACACCATACTGCTCTCATGCCCACATGTTTGCCCTTGGCCTGCTGCAATGTTCCAGTGAAGCCAAACTCAAACTGGTGGAACAGCACCTCATCTTCCGATTAGGCACTTTACAGCCTTCTGGACTTAACATTGAGTTCAACAACTTCAGACCATGAACTCTCTCCTCCATCCTCACCCCCTTTTGATCCCCTTTTTTCAATATTCATTTTTATTTTTTTATTTTTGTTTTTAATCCACTTATTTTTATTTTTATTTATTTTCATTTTTATTCATTGTTTTATCACCAATTTTTATCCTATTTTCAATCATTTTTTCCCACCACCATCCCCTCCCCCCACCCCACCCCCACTAGGGCCATCTGTCACTTGTTCATGTTCTTCTTTTCAGAGTGCTTACCCTTGTCTGGCTGTTATCACATTCTGCTTTCTATCCTTAATGTCACCATTAGCACCTCCTTTAGCCAGTACCACCACCATTAACACCCATTTGACCTTTTGTTTATGACATGTTGGGCAATTTCTCCTTTGTCTCCACCTATCGCTAGCCTTCTACCCAGCTTCACCTGCTCCACACCCCCTTAAACAGTATAAATTTCACCACATTTTTACTTCCCTTCAGCTCTGAAGAAGAGTCATACGTACTCGAAACGTTAACTCTGTTTCTCTCTCCACAGATGCTGTTAGACCTGCTGAGTTTTTCCAGCATTTTTTGCTTTTGTTTGAGATTATTATTCCTTGTCACTTTAATTTACTGGGGTTGATAACACCCAGAGTACTGTTTGCTAACTCCCTTTTCTGAAGGCGGAGGAAACACCAGCTTATTTCAAAATGAATTCCCATTCTACAATTTGCAAACACTTGTTAACCTTCCACATTGCATTGACCTATTGGCTATCCCTTTAAATGGTCACAGCTTATGAATGTGGGAGAGAGTGATGTGTAGTGAAGAGGAAAAACTGGCTCTTGATTACTTTTGGTGGTAACATTTTTACCCTCAATGATCAGTAGACAGCTCAGAAGAGAACATCAGGCTGCAAGAACACCACCTGCAAAATGAAAAAGTGGCAGCCTCTCAGCGCTTTATTGACAGCTCTCCAGCAGGGACTGATTTCCTTTTAAATGAGCCGGCGCCTCTGCAATCCCAACTTTAGGGAAATAAAATGGAATTTTTGTCCAACCAATACCATACATATTTGCTGTACTGGAGTTTATCTCTTTCTTGTTCCAGAGGGATAATCCGATTCATCCACATTTCACTCAGATTGAAATTCCCGGGAATTAAGGCCCAACCATCTTCAGCTGTTTCACCAATGACCTTCTTTCCATCATAAGGTCAGAGGTGGGGATGTTTGCTGGTGATTGCACAATGTTCAGCGCCTTTCACGACACCTCAGATACTGAAGCAGCCCAAGTCCAAATGCAGCAAGTCCTAGACAATATCCAGGCTTGGTCTGACAAGCGGTAAGTAGCATTCATGCCACACAAGTGCTAGACAATAACCATCCCCAACAAGAGAAAATCTAACCAGTGCCCCTTGACATTCAATGGCATTACCATCACCGAATCCTCCATTATCAACACCCTGCGGGGGTTACCATTGAGCAAAAACTGAACTGGACTAGCCACATAAATACAGTAGCTACAAGAGCATGTCAGAGGCTAGGAATCCTGCATCAATAACTCACCTCCTGACTCCCCAAAGCCTGTCCACCACCTACAAGGCAAAAGTCAGGAGTGTGATGGAATACTCCCCACTTGCCTGGATGAATGCACCTTCAGCAAAACTCAAGAAGCTGGACACCATCCAGGTCAAAGCAGCCTGCATAATTAGCACCCCATCCACAAACATTCACTACCTCTACCACCGACGAATAGTGGCAGTAGTGTGTACCATTACAAGATGCACTGCAGAAACTCACCAAGGCTCCTTAGGCAGCATCTTCCAAACCCACGACCACTACCATCTAGAAGGACAAGGGCAGCAGATACATGGGAACACCACCACCTGGAAGTTCCCCTCCAAGCCACACACCTTCCTGACTTGGAAATATATCGCCGCTCCTTCATTGTCGCTGGGTCAAAATCTTGGAACTCCCTCCCTAACAGCACTGTGGGTGCACCTACACCACAGGGACTACAGCGGTTCAAGAAGACAGCTCACCACCACCTTCTCAAGGGCAATTTGGGATGGCAATAAATGCTGGTCGAGCCAGCGCCACCCACATCCATAAATAAAAAAAAGCAGCGATACTCTGGAATACCACTACTTAATTCCTGGGAATTTCAATCTGAGTGATGTGTAGATGAATTGGACTATGACTCTGGAACAAAAAAGAGACAAACTCCAGTACAGCAAATGTGTACGGTACTGGTTGTATGTGATAATGAATCTTTCGGACACATTTAATATCCCCTAACAAAAATTATGGACATACAGCCGAAACTATTGGGAAAGATACTAAGGCTCAAAAGGAAGAAGATAAACATCTGTTAGGGTCCATGTTCCCTGCGAAAAGGGGTGATTTCATCGTAATCCCACATGTTATTAACAGCGGGAGGAGTGGCAGCAATTTTCTTCTGTAAAACTGCAGCAATTTGCTGTTGGAGGGCAGAACAGAACTGCAGCCTTGAGTAATTTCAACCTCTGTTTAAATCCCAATTGTTTCTGCCTATAAATACTCATCCAATCTCTATCCGGCCAACTGAAATGCATTCATTTTGGGGCCCTCCTATCGTTTGGGGGCCCTGTGCCACGGCACGGTGCATTTCATTGTAAATCCACCTCTGAGTGGGGGTTTTCCAGCTTGGTATAAGGATCCCTGCATTTTTATATGTATATTAATGACCTAGAATTGAATGTACAGTGTACAATTCCTAAATTTTCAGATGACATAAAACTGCCCAGAATTCTGGGCTTATTAAATAGAGCCAAAGGGTACAAAAGCATGGAAGTTATGTTGAACATTTATAAATCTCTGGTTCGGTCTCAACTGGAGTTTTATGTCTAATTCTGGTCACCGTACGTTTGGAAGGATGTGAAAGACTTTAATATGGTGCAAAAAAGGTTTACGAGAATGGTTCTGGGGATGAGGGACTTCAGTTAGGTGGATAGATTGGAGATTCTGGGGTTGTTCTTCTTAGCAAAGAAAAGGTTGAGAGGAGATTGGACAGAAGTGTTCAAAATCATGAGGAGTTTAGACAAAGTAGATAGAGAGAAATGGTTCCCATTAGTAGAAGGGTCGCGAGCAAGTGGACACCTATTAAGGTGATTGGGAAAGAACCAATTTTAATGTAGCGAGGAATTGGGATCTGGATTGCACTGTCTAAGAGTATGTGGAGGCAGATATAATTGTGTCTTTCTAAAGATAAGCACCTGAAGAGAAAAAAATTGCAGGGCTAGGAGGAAAGGGTGGCGGAATAGAACCAGCAGGTTTGCTCTTGCAGATGGCTGACATGGACACTGTGAGCCAAATGGCCACCTTCTGTGCTATAACCAATTCCATGATTCTATGAAATGTGTAAAACACAAGTTATACCATAGCTGAAGTACTGCATATAATTCTGGTCACTGCATGACAGGAATGATGTGATCACATTAGAGAAGGGACAGAGGGGATTTTTGAAGACATTGCCAAGATGGTGAATTTTAGCTACAAGAAAAGACCAAATAGGCTGGGGGTATTTCCGGAAGAGACACCAATGCAAGTGATTCTCTGACTATGAATAGATAAATAAGAATGGAATCAGGTGAGATCAATCTCTCTCAACTGAACGTCAGTGGAGAGGCATTGGAGGAGGAGGGTGAGGTCAACCATGTGAAAACTGCAGACAGGTCAAGAAGGATGAGGATGGATAGTTTACCTTTGTTACAGTCAGGATGTCAATAACCGAAGGGCATAGATTAAAGTAATTATCAGAAGGATTAGAAGGGAGTTGAGGAAAATATTTTTCACCTAGAGGGTGGCGGGTCTGAAATCCACTGCCTGAAAGAGTCATAGATCATCTCATTTAAAAAGAAAATTGGATATGCACTTGAAGTACTGTAACCTATCTGGCTATGAAGGAAGAACTGGAAAGTGGTATTAGACTGCACAGCTCTTCAGCATCTGGGGCAGACACAATGGGCCAAATGGTCTCCTTCAAAGCCATAAATTTTCTATGTAATCAACTAGAGACAAACAAAATCAGGGTAGAGAAGATAACAGAATCGTAGCCAACAAATCTGTTGGGCTTAAAAAATATAGAAAGATGTAAATATGTTAGAAGTAGTTCATTGGAAGTTTATTAGACTAATACCAGGAATAGGCGGGTTGTCTTATGAGGGACGGCTGGACAAGCTTATCTCCACTGGAATTTAGAAGAGTAAGAGGCAAGTTAATTGAAACCTTTAAGATCCTGAGGGGTCTTATGGGGGTGGATGTGGAGAGGATGTTTCTTCTTGTAGGAGAATCTAGAACTAGGGGTCACTGTTTAAAAATAAGGGGTCCTCATTTAAGACAGAGCTGAGGAGAATTTTTTTCTGAAAGTTGTGAGTATTTGGAACTCTCTTCCTCAAAAGGCAGTGGGAGCAGAGGCTTTGATTTTTTTTAAGGCAGAACAAGACAGATTCTTGATTAACAGAGGGGAGAAAGGTTATTGGGGGTATGCAGGAATGTGGGGTTGAGGTTACATTCAGATCAGCCATGATCTTTTGAATGACAGAGCAGGCTCGAGGGGCTGAGAGGTCTACTCCTGCTCCTAATTTGTATGTACAGTATTATCAGCAGAGAGACAAATTGTATTTTTTAATAATTATCAGTCTGCTTGAATTTTTAGATAACACCACCTTTCTTGGTAGGAGAGGTAAAAGGAATTACACAACCTATTCATCTCAACTATTAAACATTGCTATTGTATTAGACAAATTGGCTTGGATAGGGATTAGCATTTGGCTCTTCAGCATCAAAGCAAGCATATCAAGCTTTGTTATATGAAATGCAACAAATGTGTTCATCCAGCTCCAGGTGTGGCATTAATTTAAAAGGAGAGGTCATTTGGTGCCTGAGCAAAGTGTTTTACATTCCATTAAGTCCAGAATATTACATTCTTCCAATCTGATATCTCAATGAATATGTCATTACCTGAGGAAGATTGCCTACCTCAATGGTAGCAAGCTGCTCAATAGACACTTGCTCATCAGTGCAAACATTTCAATAAAACATTTATTAGTAATGGTATGGCCCTTGCTATAGTGAAAGCATCTCCAAATTTTGAGGAGAATATCAATTAATTCAAAATTCAACAATTTCAAACCTAGTAAATCTCTAAATAACTTAACCACCTGATAGGAGATTTATTAGTAATATGAAGACAAAATCTTGTTTTTTGAGTTATGAGAATTCTTCACCTCTAACATCCAATGACTAAACATTAAACTCTTTCACTATGTAGTTGTGACTACAGTAGAACAGGTTGGCAAATACCTGTAGAGATGGAATGTAGCCCAAAAAGAAGCAGATCAATTGTTTTTCCTAATTAAGGATTAAACACCTTAGATAATTAAAGTTTGACTATTTTATACTCTTACTTCCCAAGTAAATACTGATTTCCCTTTTAAAAATCTTTGCATCTATGACCTTTTCAGGCAGTGCAGTCTACTTTCATACAATTGTGTGAAATATTTCTTTTTTTGATTGGCTTTTTTGTGTTAAATATTGAATTTTAAGATTATTTCCCATTGTTCTGAATTCTCTTATTAGATAATCTTGTTCATTTATAACTGGGAACACCAGGGTAAATTCATTCAAACAGCATGGAGAGGGAAGGCGAGAACTCAGTCCGAGCGGTAAGAAACAGCAAGAGCCACAGGGCTACTAACAGCGTAGAGAGGGTAGGCAAGAGCTCAGGCCGAGCGGTGAGAAACCAGTTAACTGAGCCACCTGTTTTGTCCCTTCTGTGACACTCTCAATGAGACCTTCATCTACCAGACACTCTCCCTGGACCTGCCATCCTACCACATCCCACTACCTCCTCTGACTGTCGGTTTGGTGGAATTTTCTGTGCCCACTGGTGTTGGGCGCGTTTGGCAGCATGAGCAGACAATATGATGAGAAGGCCAAAAATCAGTTTCACGACATCATCCATTCTGCCTGTCAATGGTGGGCCACATTTACCGCCGTCGGATGAAGGAACCCTCATTGTAATACACCTGCATATCATTATAAGCCCATCCCACCTGATGGAGATGTCAGAGTGTGTGTGTCAGTTAGTGGTGTTGTCCCTTGAGGTGTGCGATCCCTGTGGATCTGTGATGGGTTTGTGAGTTAGTGAGTTTGAGAGTGATGGGAAGGGTGAATTACCCTTGCAGAATGGATGAGACCATTCATCCTGTTGTGGCACTGGGTGGCTGTCCTCTTTTGCAGAGCATTAGCATTGACCACCGCTACCACCATCTCCCATGCTGGTTGGTGACCTTGCTTGCTGGTCTTCACCCAGAGCAGGGGTAAAGTGCAACACGGCAGGTCTCCACTGCATCCAAATGGCACACAAGGGATGCGTCATTAAATTGGAGGGCTGCAGTCTTCTTACCTTTCAGGGCCATGCCTTCTGTGCAGCAGTCTTGGTCTTGAAGCACTGAGGGGTGTGCGTGTGGCTGCACTTTAAATATGGCGCCCGACATGATGAAAGTGTGAGGTGATGGCATGGTGGGTGAATGAGAGCCCGCCCACCATCGAAACAATGTGTTATCCAGGAATGCATAATTAGTGAGGTGGGATTGGGATGATATGGAGTGAAAAGCCACCTTGCGGCCAGTGGGTAAAACGTCCTTTTTCTTGCCTGCTACAGCACTTAGTGTATTTATAGGATAATTCCGCCCTATGTTTTTGCTTAGATAGTCCCTAACTGAAATGGAAATAAAACTTCAGCTTTTTGGGAAGAGGGCTGTGGGTTGTAATTTGGGATTCCTGGCTGTGACATCAGACTTCTGAGAAATCAGCCTTTGCCTTGGTTGCTAGGGAAGCAGAAGTTGATTGGGAGAAAAAGTGAAAAGCTGAAAGGTCAAATTTCAGCCAGTGGTCAGAACAGTTCAGTGGCTGTGAAGATGGTTTGTGAGTGAGAGAACTAACATAGAAAGTTGTGGAAAAGTTGGAAAAACTTGTCTGAAGAGAGCACATCTGGAAATGTGTGCCTTTTGGTAGAAATTGTAACTGTGGAATTCGTGTTGAGTAAAACTGCTGTGTGTGGGACTTTGTGCCTAACTCCCTTGTCAATAAAGGAACTGAGACTCTACCTGGAAAAATATGAGTTTTGAGGGACTCTGTGACTGACATTAATGCCAAAAATGTTGATGGGACAGTCGAAGAAATCTGTTAACTTTATTTTCATTGTATCAGCTATTTAAAGTATAATTTATGATTTCTATTGAATACAATTTGCCTGTTACTTCATGTTTAATTTATGTCGATTGTGATTTGATTGTGACAGTAAAAGTTGGAAAAAGCAAAATCTTGCTCATCAGTTTCTTCCCTTGGGTTTGCTTTGGAAAGTTCAGTTCTTTTACGTTATTAGTCTCCATGGAATGATAACAAAAAGATTGGGTTTATTTTCCCTGGAGCAGAGGAGATTGAGGGGGGACATGATTGAGGTGTATAGTGTTATGGGGGGCATAGATAGGGTAGACGGGGAGGAACTTTTCCCCTTTGTGCAGGGATCAATAACCAGGGGGCATAGATTTAAGGTAAGGGGCAGGAGGTTTAGAGGGAATGTGAGGAAGAATTTTTTCACCCAGAGGGTGGTGGGAATCTGGAACTCACTGCCTGAAAGGGTGGCAGAGGCAGAAACCCTCATAACATTTAAGAAGTATTTGGATGTGCACTTGTAATGCCATGGCACACAAGGCTATGGGTCTAGTGCTGGAAAATGGGATCAGAATAGTTAGGTACTTGTTTGACTGGCGCAGACTCGATGGGCCGAGGGCATTTTTCTGTGCCGTAGACCTCTTTGACTCTATGGCTCTATGAATAAAAAGCCTTTGCTTACCTGCAATGTATGGTCCATTATTAGTGACTGCTGTATTCCCTCATTCTCCTGGCCTTTCTTGGCTTGCAACTGCTCAGTGAGGCTTCTGTCCTAAATATTATGGAGCTGCTGCTGTTGTTGGTTACTATTGTAGTAAGCAGCTAGGTGATTGATGAAATATGGCTACAGTTATCTTCATAATGAAATAGCACAGAAGTAGAGCTGATAATTATATGCCCTCTGTGGGTGCTTATAAGAACTAAGCGGCCAAAAAGCTGTGGGGATGGTGATCTTCATTGCTACAATGAAAAGGGTAACCATAGAACCAAAGGGCAAAATCTTTAGCTTGGCAGGTGCAATTAAAAGGCCTGTTAAGGCCATTAAACAATCAATTAACATAAATTTTTCACTGACTGTCCAACCTTACGGTTGGCGGGCGGGCAAAAAGGCCAAGTGGCCTTTGTGTTTTTTTGGAAACTACATCCACAGGCGGGAAGTATCCAAAAGCAAATAAAAATAAAATAAAAGTTTTAAAATGTAATTAATTTAATTAACATGTTCCTGCTCATGTGACATGTTTTATTATATTTTTCAAACCTTTATTTAAAAAAACGCTTCATCTCCCTGAGGCAGCTCTGTGCCTCAGGGAGATTTCCAAGTGCTCACTCGCACAGATGCACAAAGCTCCCTGCTCGCCCGCCTCCTCACCCCACACAGGCAGCGCTGCTGCTCGTGTTTCATGCTGGGCGGGCCTTATTTGGCCCGCCAGCATGAAATTGCAGTCCGGCCCTGATCATGGGTGGCGGTCGGCTTCCTGACCGCTCCTAGCCGGCCTCGCCAAGCCCGTCTGCCAAGGACAAAATTCTGCCCATAGAAAAGTTACAGTGCAGAAAGAGGCTATTCAGCCCATTGTGCCTATGCCGACAAAAAAAGAGAAAAAAGAAACTAGCCACTCATTTTAATCCCGCTTTACAGCACCTGGTCCATAGCCTTACTGGTTACAGCGCTTCATAAACTCCAATCCAGTTAGCAGGTTGACTGTTTGTTCAGATTGTGTTGGCCCAGGAGATGTGCCGCTGTTTTTGCTAATGCTAAGCCTACATATGGTCCAGAATTTAACCTTCGGGGTGTGGGCGCACGCCCGACACGCCGGAATGTAAAATGACGCATGGTGACATCGGGCGTGCGCCCCGACATTGCTGTGCACCATCGCAATATTTTGCTAGGCGGGCGCGCGATGAAAACGGAGGGGCTCCCGCCATTAATTAAGGGGCCAGTTAAGGTCCTTGAGGCACTAATTATCTGAGATTTTACGCAGTCCGTGCAATTTCCAGGGCGTCACACAGGCGCAATGGGCAGGCGGGTTGGCCACATTTTCAAAAACCTCAAACACCGGCGGGGTGAGTCGGCTCGCTAATGTGAGCTGTTAGTACTTTAGATTATTACTTACTGCTAATTGCTTGTGTGAACAGGACAACTTCATTTCGCTTCAGAGCTGCTTTGACAGAAATAACAGGCTTCAGTTCAGGACTCTGAAGGAGTAATACCACTTGGGACCTTCCAGGTATCAGACAGCCTTCCCTCCGAGTTTACGTAGACCGTGCGATTTTTAGGCCGCCACATGAGCAAAACTGGCAGGCGGACAGGCCATAATTTGCAAAACCTCATCCACGGGCAGGATAAGAGGGGTCAGTGGGCTTGACAAAGTGAATAGTGAGTAGTTTTGAATATCACTTGATGTTCCTTGCTCCTTTGAACAGAACAGCTTCATTTCACTTCAGAGCTGCATTGAGAGCATTTACAGGCTTCAGTTCAGGACTCAGTATTGTCTTCTAGGCCCCCGAAGGATTCACACCATGTGCCTTCCAGGTATCAGACAGCCCTCTGGTACCCTGGTAATGGGGATTGTGGTCTCCGCTGGAGGCACCTCCTCCTCTGAGGAAGAGAGGGCCAGAAGGGGCAGGAGGCCAGGAGACCCTTTTCAGCCTCCAGGGGAGCGATCTGTGGGAGGACAGGCACAGGCACAAGGGGTGCAGGGCCAACAGGAAGTCCAAGGCGGAAGGGGCCAAAGAAGACACCACTACTCTGCTGCCAGGGTATACAGGCGGCGATCCAGCTACCTCAATATGTCTGAGGTGCAGTGCCGAAGGAAGCTCCGTCTCTCAAGGGAGACAGTAACCTCCATCTGTCAGATGATCGGCCCTGAGGTCAGGTCCAACTATGTGGGTGGATACCCCATGCCAGTGGCGCTGAAGGTCACAGTGTCCCTAAACTTCTAAGCCTCCGGCTCTTTCCAGGGGTCAGCGGGGATCTTTGCGGTGTCTCCCAATCAGCTGTACACACTTGTGTCAAGCTGGTGACAGACACTCTGTTCAGGCATGCATTTACTTTCATTCACTAAAGCACAGACAAGGTCAGCTGGGCTGAGCGAGCCAGAGGCGTTACAGCGATTGCAGGCTTCCACCACATCCAGGGTGCAATAGACGCACACATGTGGCCATCAAGGCACCAACAGGTGAGCCGGGTGCCTTCGTCAACAGGAAGGGCTTCCACTCCATGAACGTGCAGATAGTGTGTGATCACAGGATGCTGATTCTACAAGTCTGTGCAAGGTACCCTGGCAGCTCCCATGACACTTACATCCTGAGACACTTCCAGGTCCCAAGGCTCTTCAGTGCTCCATCCCGGCTTGATGGATGGCTGCTGGGTGACAAGGGCTATCCCCTCAGAAGGTGGCTCATGACACCTCTCCGCCATCCAAGAACAGAGGCCGAGCAGCAGTACAATAGGAGCCACGCCTCCACAAGGGCTGTGGTAGAGAGAGACATAGGTCTTCCCAAGATGCACTTCCAATGCCTGGACCATTCAGGCAGCGCACTCCAATACCCCCCAGTGTATCGCTGATAGTGGTTGCATGCTGCACTCTCCACAATCTGGCACTGGAAAGGGGCAACGCAGTGGAGGAAGAAAATGTTGACGCAGCTGCTCTGGCAAAAGATAATGAGTCCAGTAGTGAGTCCGAGGATGAGCACGGTTAGAAGAATGTTGTGGGGATAGATGCTGACCAGGCAATACTCCAGGGAGGCAGGTACACCTGGGAGGCTTTGATCCAACGCTCCTTCAGCGAACACACCAAATAAGAACAATCACCACATGCCAGGGTTGCAGGCTCCACACTCGATACTTGGCAGGAGCATTTGCTTGGTGAACAACATGCACTGTGTGCCATTTCAATAAAGCTCAATGACAAACAAGTCACTCATAACATCATGGGTTACCCTGCACCTGCAGAACTAATGAAGCACCCAGAGGCTTGTTGAACAGAAACACATTTAATGCTGTGATGCCTGGGATACATAATACAAATTAAATTGAGAGGTGTTATCCATCACACCAAATAATAATTAACGTAAAAGTGAGGAGAAAAAAATTATCACCTGTGATAAGCCCATGTTGTCCTTAAGGTACTTTAAGTTTTCGCTTGCGGGTACTACGTCTAGGTTCTCCCCCCTCACAGGCAGTGGCATTGGAGACAACCTGCTCACTCTGCTGTCCTTTTGGCCTTGATGACCTTGGCGGGCGTTCTCTGGTCAGTGGAGCTTCTGCTGGCCCCGCCTGGGAGGGGGCGTCTAGTGCCACGGCTGGCATCTCCCCTGTCGCTGCAGCCTCATCAGATGCCATGGTCACAGCAGAGGAGCGGAGGAGTTGCTGCCATCATCCGGAGCGCCCTGAGAGAAACCCGCAGAGACGACAAGCAGCTCGTGCGCCAGTGTGAGGTCGCTTTGGACCTCCCTGCTCACCATTGATGGATGGGCACCAAGCTGGGATACTGGGTGCCCAATCCATCTCCCACACTGACACTGACCACCTGAGGTCATTGCCGGTGTGAGGGCTTGCAGGGCCAAGCGCATCCCCAGGACCCCCTGATTGATCTCCTGGAGGAGTCTCTCCATGAGAGTCGCCACTCTCTCCATGGAGGAGGCAGTGCGCTCGGCCATGAGGGTCAACGCAGTGCTGAGGCTCTGCATGCACTCCTCCATAATGGGGACCATGGCACGCATTCCCTCATTTATCTCCGCCAGATCGTCCTGCACACCCTGCTGGACTTCCAGCATCTGCTGCCTCATGGGCAACTCCAGAGGCTCATCATCAACCACCGACTAAGCATGTTCCTGGTCCCCAGCAGTCCTCAGACTGCCGGCGCCATGGGCACTCTCTGCCTCCACCTGCACCTCAAGCAAGTGAAGAGCCCTCACCACTGTACACCAAGATACTATCTGCTGATCTAATGCCCACCGAGGTACTGGTATCTGCACTGGTGCCTGCTTGGCTGAGAGGATGTGACGCAGGTGCATTTCCGTGGTTGCTGTCCTCTGGGGTCAGTGGTATGCCTTCAGGCTCCTCACCTTTTTGGCCTTTTGGTGAGCCTGAAAGGAAGAACAAGGACATGTCATTAGTCAAAGTCATTACACTGTTAATGTGCATGCCTGGCACCCGGATCAGGGTGCCCTTGTCTTTCCATTATCAATGGGGATTCCATGTTCGGGGCTCACATCAGTGGAATGGTTGCTCTTACAGACATTCTGACCTCAGTGCACTGCATTCTAGGCGCATGCCGCATCTCCAGCTCCAGGGCCTCCTGCTCATTTCTACTCAAAATTAGAAGGTGGGGCAGTCCTCCACCAGTCCGCAACCTCTCTGCATTGTTATGGGATGTCTTCTCCTGAAAGGACAGAGGAGCATTGATTAGTCCACTCTCTACCTGCAGCGCCGTTGCAGCCTGGCCAAACCCCCCTGAGGAACACCTCGCAGGGCTCAGCCGATTCGTGACTCTGGAGCCACAAGATACTCATTCCAAGCAGCCAGGGCTCACCCCCTTGCCCAGATGCTGCCTCATTGACATTTGTCACTCACACTCTAAGATCTCTGAGGTCCAGGGGTGGTTAGTGGCGCTTTTAACTGCTGTGCTAAGTGACCCATGCCAACATGGTACTCACCCTTCCCGATCGTAGGAGATCATTGAAACGCTTGCGGCACTGCACTCATGTGCACCTCACCACATCATGGGAGCTCACCCTTGATGCCACCTCATCCCAGGCATGTTTGGTGAGGTGAGAGGGCCTCCTACTCCTGTCCAAGGGGACAAGGATCTCTCTGCGCACTGCCACCTCCTCCAGGAGGGCAGCGAGACACTCATTGGAAAAGTGCAGGGCCAACTGCCTTGCCGTCCTGCCCTCCCGCCTGCTGTGTTCAGCACTTACGAGCTCCATGATGAGGTGCGTCTGCTTTACTGGCAGTTTTTGCATGGCTGCTGCAGCCGCTTTTGAATCGCCTTTGGAGCCGGCGAACATTGAGCTTCTGCCCCCGCCTGCCCCTTCTTCCTGTTGCAGCTGTCACGTCTTACGCTGGGCAGACCTTAATTGGCCCACCCATGTAAAATGGCGGTGCGGAGCCAATCGCAGGCGGCGGTCAGCGGTCGGCTTCCCACCCACTCCCACCGAGCCCACCCAACAATGGCATAATTCAGGCCATGGAATATTCCCAATTTTGGAAAGGTAGCTGATCGCCTTACCTGCTGCACTCGATAATTCCAAATGTTAGTCATATGCTTTATATGCTCTTTGTTCTCTTATGTTGTCTTCTTCTCCTTGGCAATGACTAATGTGACTGTACTCGCAAGGATAAAATATCAATGCAGTACTCATTTCTATAACAATAAAACATTTTTAAATGTCCACCATTGTTAAATTTACTAACAGCAGGTCTGGCTTGGAATGAAACACCGTTTGTTTATTTCTTCAATTTTATTATTCTGCACAAATTTCTTCTGATTAGTCTTTAGCAACATTTTAGAAAGGCAGAAATCACTCCTTTCCAAAGTTTTTGCTAATATTTGCTTTAGAGAGGTAGTAGTCAGTGTATGACTTGGTACAAGCACAAAGGACTGAAGAATAATGCTCTGCTATTTATTCATGCACCTTTATTTGTTGGAATTTTGAACAGAGAAAATGTAACCTATGAATGTTACTGCCACCATACATATTGGAATTTCAGTTGTAGAAGATATAATGGAAAATAGAAGCTAATTAAAATGAGTAGTTAAAGAGATTCAGACATTTTTTTCTCTGCTTTAATCCCAATGTTAAAAAGCATCCATGTTATATTACTAATGTGTCCTTGAATCCTGAAGCAGATTCTTTGTGTGTAACTATGACATCTGCCAGCTACTGAATCAATTTTTACATAGATACTAGTAGATATTTATCTGTTTAGGTCATAAAAGTCAACATTCTACTCTATGAGATGAATATGCCAATAGAAACCCAAAGCGTTTTTTTCTACCATACTTATACTTCTTAAGGAAAGTTTTGATACTGGCATTACACATCTGGTAACTTGAAGCAATTTAGCAAACGAAAAGATTAGTCCATGCTGTATGCTGTTGCTTCTAGAGTTTGCACCATGTCATGCTTTCTCATTACACAAGCTCTATATCCTGCACAAAGTACAGATTTTGGGAAATATAATGCATTCCAGAACAGGAGATAAGAATGGGAACTAAAGTCCTTGTAAATTCTTCACCGATCCAAATTGAATTTGACCTGTCACACAAATCAGAAATATAAGATCATGTTATTACAAGCAGCTTTCTTTGCTCAATTGTATGCTCCAGAAATGGAGAAAGATCTTCATAGATTGAGGGAAACAATAATTGGATATTTTTTAGAAAGTTTAAACAAAGAGAAACTGAGTCACAAAAATGACAATAAGAGGCTCATCATTCCTGACAGACTTAAGTTATATTTTTTGCTGAATATGTTAACCTCAAAGCAAATGAGGAATGGATGCTGTAAATAATCCTTACTTTGGGCATAATACATTTCTGTGACGAGCACATGAAAGCTGTGAAATGTATTTAAAATCAATTACTTCTGTAAGCAACTTGTGTTGCTGATGGATGGTGAAGGCTCATAGCATTTCTTTTATTTCTGACTTTGATGAGATGACAAGTCCATTGTAGAAACACTTTTCCATTTTTCAAATCATTTCTTTTTTCTCAGACTTTCAGGAAACACATTTTGTGTTCATTTCACACTATTTTTTTAAAAGTAAAAGAGCAAAAGGTCCCAAGCCCTAAGGGCACAACTTTGAATTCCATTCTTGGTTGGCATTTAAACCCTGCTCAGCCTATGCAAAAATTTAATCAAATCACTGGATGGAGCATTACAGGTGTTAAAACCTTTGGAAACTAAAGGGTGCCAGGACTGCTTGACCTATGGAAACAAATCAAAACTCAGTTTTGGCAAAGGATATGGTAAAGGCTGCAACCCAGTCTCTCTTAGCCCCCCAAAAGAAAAAAAACTGTTAAGGTAATCAGCTGCAAAGAGCAGAAGGTGGAAACAAAGAGAAATGAAAAAAATCTAGGAAGAGTGAGGTATATTTCAAGACCTAGTGATCACAGTACAACACTTCTCATTTCCTGGCTTTTTTGTACTCTTTCTCTCTATATTACTTTTTTGTTCATGTTTCTTGTTGTCTTTATATGCACTGTAAAGTTCATTTCTGATTAATTTCTTACAACCCTCTGTTCAGACCTGAGTTGAGCTGAATATTAAATTCAATACAGAATGCAGAATGCTTTATGGATGAAGTGTGCTACATATTTGTAGAGCGACAGAAAAGAAGCTTGGGCAATGCCCATAAGAATTTTTTTTGCACTTGAAAAATATTTCCTTCCTTTCTGTATAGATACTTCCAAGTGAAGACAACAGAGTTTGGTTTTCATCAATTACATGGCCACAAATTTCTAACAAATATTTTGATTCCTTTTCTTTAAGGGGTGAATTTTTTTTTAGGTTCGAGATAGCCTTAGGGCGAGAGAGGAGAGGGAAACTATCCAATTTCCATTAATGTTGCTTATGGTAAATGAAAATTTCATTAGCAAGTGGTATGAAATGAATCTGGGATTTGTTTTCTTGCTAGTTCAAGTGGAGACATTTCATGATTGAGAAGGGAGGAAAATTTCACTAGATAGTAAAGCGGTAGTAGCCTAATATATGCAGTGAAAAAGAAACTATTCTGTGTGACTTCAATAGGGTCATAGACTCTTGGAATGATTTACTACATTAAAGGCACTATATAAATAAAAGTTGTTGTTGTTGACAATGGTATGTTCTCTGCCTTAATGCATATAGTCCTGACTGTCTACAGACTATATTTCATCTCAGGATTAAACAGGAAACCAAACTAACTTCAGTGGTGTCAGATTCTGGGTTGGCTATATCTGACCCTGTCTCTTTTTCTGACCATTAACATCTCATTTGGAGTGAGGCGGGCATAAAAACGTCCCAGAAATGAGTGGGCATATTATAATATCAGGCAAATGAGGAAATAGGTCACACCTTGGGTCAGACTCTTCTCGAGCAGTGCACCTCGTATCATACCTGTCTCTGAAGAAGAGTCATAAGGACTCGAAATGTTAACTCTTGTTTTTTTTTCCCTCCACGGATACTGTTAGGCCTGCTGAGTTTTTCCAGTATTTTCTGTTTTTGTTTCAGATTTCCAATATCCACAGTATTTTGCTTTTATTGTATCATGCCTCATTAGTTAGAAATGATCTCACACATGTAGGTTTTACATTTTTTTTGCTCTGTAGTTTGCTGAAAATACAGGTTGATAGCAGCTCAGAGTGAGGGAAACAGGGCATCTCTTAATTGTTCGCTGCCGGAAAGGTGCTGCCCCAGGGTCCACTGGAGTGCTGAGCACTCCACTTTCAGTGTCAGTTGCAGGACTTGACATACATTGGAGCAATTCAGCCCTTATGTACCTGAGGAAAAAATTAAAAACAGGGCAGCAGAGGAAGGGTTAATTGAAGGGAGGTAAATCCTGTACGACTTTACAAGCAAAGAAGGAAGATCTCTACAGGGAGAAGATTAGGGGTGGAAATAAATCATATTAAATAGGTGTTGCATCTCTACTAAGCATAGAGATATATAGTGCATTAATTTGCATGGTTCTACATAGTATAATGTGTGAGAATATTATGCACTTTATGAAAACTATTTGCCCATAAATATTACATTGGGGATTACTATGAACAGATCCATTTCCATGCCTTAGTGAATTTTATATTTTTTTTGTCAGAAGTCTGGCTAAATTTGAGTGTGAAAATCATTAAGGGGCAATTATTGAAATTGAACTCATTAGTAAGGCTTCTTAACTCCAAAATAGAAACTCTTTTCTCAGGCATAAAAAGCATTGGAACAAACACTGGAGATAATATGTTCTTTAGTAATGTACTTGTGCTGAAGGGCACCTTGAAACAAAAATACATTAGTCTGAGTTAGATTCCTGATGGAGGCTGGTTCATGATGCTTTATATTTTAAATATTTCTTATTGTATGAGTTAAATTGCCACCTAAGAAAATATGAGCTCTTTTGGTTTCAATTCCTTTTCCATCAATTTATCTCAAAACTGATGGAAGTTCTGCTTCAGAGGTTTTAAGTGATTTAGATGCAAAATGTTGCAAAGAATTTCAGCATAATGCTGAGAAAGCTACCTTGAAACTAAAGGAATATGTAGAAAATAGCTCAAAAATGTCATTATTTCTTGGAGCAGAGTAGGGTATAGATTTAGCAAGCACCTAGGAATGGAACAGATTTTGGATGCAGCAGTTTAATGTCCCTTGATTTTCTTTGCCCATTTTCACCGTATCCTTAGTGGGGCAGTTGGCAAAATCTTACTTCTCCTCGAGCTTTCTTCAAGCCTCCCTCAGTCCACACCTCAATGTTATATATCCATCCAATTTTTCATCTTCCTTTTCTGTTTTTTCTCTCAATTTCTCCTTCAATCATTACCAGCTGTTGGGCTATCGCTCTCTCTCTCTCTCTCTAACTATACGTAGCAACCCCTTTGATTCCTGAGCTTCTACTCTTGATCTAACCCACTTCAGTTCACTTCAGAACCCTTCCGTTTACCTGCAGCAAATTCCAAGGAAGTCGGGGAACGGGTGGAGTCCTTGTTCTTGCCACCCAACATTTTGACATCAGTTATGGGCTTGTGTGGGATGGTTGTTCCTGTGCGATCTTGGAAATCTCATCAGGTGTACGCCAACAAGGCTTGTGGTATTATTCCTCACCGCTGCCTGAGAACACTCGCTGCAGCTTAGGCGCAGTAAGTCCCACCCGCTTACTTTAGACACTTACCTTCTCCCTGGCCTGTCAAGGGCCTTTAAATTTCAATGGGACCTTTAACTTACCTGGTTTACGGCAGCTGGTGCCCTGAAAGAGGGGCCGTGTCCTCCTTCACTTCGACGGAGCTGGACTTCAACACTGGGCCCCTTGGACACGCTGCACTGCCTGGATCTCGCCCGGCCTGAGTTGGGGGAGACAGGCTTGGAAAAAACTTCACATAGGTAATTGGGCACAGAGTGGAAATCTGATGCTGAATGCTGCTCCAAGGAAGTTATGGCCCATTAATAGATGAAATGAAGCAGCAAAACAATATTGGCAAGCATGAGGTTATCTACTTTGTACCCAGTAAAGATAGAGTAGGGCACTTTCAAAATAGTGAAAGGCAAGAAACATTGGGCACCCAAAGAGACTTAGGGGTCCATCAAAATCTCATGGAGAGATCCAAAAAAAATCAAAAAAGGTTAATGGAAGCTGTCAAAGGCAGGTATATGGAGTAGATCATAATTCAGCCATGATTTCATTGAATGGAGGAATAGTCTCAAGGGGCTAAACTCTTGTTCCTATGTTCCTCTATTCAGCAGTGCAACATAAAAAATAACTTAAAAAAAAGTTACCACACTTTAAATAACCACCTGATCCACCAGAAATCATGCCTTCTGAGAGCAGAGCTACCTATCAGTGATGGGGAACATGTGTGCAGTCTGTTAATAAGATTTAAATGAAGCCATATCACCAAAATGTCAAAAAAAAATTATTTTGATTCTGTGATACTGGGGTTTGTCAAGTGCAGACTTGAATCCAGTTTGCTCGGATGATCATTGGCTTCCCCGTTGTAGTTCGGGTACAGAGGGGTGGCTCAACAAGAATGCTAGTGACAGTGGGCCCTTTTAAACTATTTATTGACTGGCCAAAGCCTCTGTGCAGCCACCTAACATCAGTTGGGTCACCAAGACTGTCCAAGTTGCAACTGTGGCACAGTCCAAATAATGACTCTCATTGTCGAGGAGTGCCTGCTGACTAAACTGAAAGCAGGCTTAAAGAACTCCATCTATCCACTGACAAGACTATTTCTTGGCTCTGCACATGCTAAACAGCCTGTGACTATGCACATGCTAAATAAAAATATATATCAAAATGGTTCATGCTTCTCAGTGAATCCATTACTTCACCCACCAAATGAGCAACATAGCATCAGCAGTGAAAATTAAGCCCTAGGGAATGTGTGTTTCACTGGGATCTTACTTAAGAAAGTTATTATTTTACTTTGGAGTAGTTTATTTGGAAGATGCCTTCATGCTTCTTTTGATTTTCTCGGTTTAATTGAGAAGTCTCCCTCAAATTGTTCTGGTAACCTGTAACGACTAAACATTTCTCTTTAGCCTTTGAACTGTACTCTCAGCAGTAGTAGAGGACATCACTGAAACTTCCGGCCATTTGGAAAGAGCATCCACAGCCACCATGAACATTGTTCCTTCAATTGGACCAGCAAAATCGACATGGATGCACTGCCACGGGTTTTCCGGCCAATTCCATGGATGGAAGGGTGCCAATTGAGGCATATTTCTCACACTGTGATATGAAGGACAGGATCTTGTCTTGGCTTCAATGTCTTGGTCCAGGCCAGGCCACCAAAAGTAGCTTCTTGTGATCTCTCTCATGTGAACTATTCCACAGTGTTCAACATGCAGTTTGTCCAACACTGATTTCCGCAATGTTGGCGGAATAACAAGTCACATTCCCCAAGGCAAACACCCTGAAATGACTGATAACTCCATCCTCCTGGAATCGTAAGGATGAAGGTCAGTTGAAACTTGGAAGTTCGGGGAAGAGTTGCCAGGCTTCGCAAGGTTCATGACTTTGGACAATGTCGGGTCCACTCGAATGGCCTTCTTGATTTTGACTGAAGTAATGGGTGTGTTCTCCACATGTACAAAGTAGAAAATGTCTTTCCGAGCAGTGTTCACATGGCTGACTGGTAGTGGCAGCCTCAAATGGCCATCCACATTGCCATGCAAGGTAAATGTTTGATATTTGATGTCATGTGTGTGAACACTCAACATCAATGCCTAAAGCTGCATCCTGCTTGCAGCTAAAGAAGGGAGGCCTATGTGTGGACCAAATATTGAGGTGAGTGGTTGATGATCAGTCAACAGCGTGAATTACCATCCAAACAGCTACTGATGAATTTTCCAGATTCCAAAAATGATTTCCGGTTCTTCGCATTCGATTTGAGCGCATTGGCTCTCTGCTTTGCTTAACATCTGTGAAGAGAATGTGATGGGCCTCTCCACACCTGAGGACATTATGTGTGAAACAATGGCCCCAACTCCATAAGGTGATGCATCACATGGAAGCTATAGAGGTAGGGAGGGGTCAAAGTGCGTCAGTACCTCGCAATCTGTCAGCGTTACTTTAGCCTTCTTGACGCTGCATCACAGGCTTCTGTTCATTTCCAGGCTTTCTTCTGGCACTGAAGCTCATGCAGGAATTTCAGCAGGGCTGCCAGCTGTGGAATAAATCTCCCTTAATAATTCAGCAGCTCTATGACTAAGCAAAGCTGGCTGATATCCTGAGAAGCTGGAGCATCCACAACAGCCTTGACCTTGGAGGGTGCTTAGTGAATCCCAGCAACATTAATGATGTGCCCCAAATATTCTACAGAGGGCTGAAAAAACTCGTATTTATCTTTGTGAACCCGTAGGCCATACTCCTCTAGCCTTTGTAGGGTGGCATCTAAGTTCTTGAGATGATCCTCATCAGTCCTGCCCGTTACCAAGATGTCGTCAAGGTAGCACCGAACTCCAGGCAAGCCTCCCAGGATCTGGTCCATGGCCATCTGAAACAAGGCTGGAACTGATGTTATTTCAAAAGGCAACCAGCAATATCGATACAGTCCCTTGTGTGTGTGATGGTCAGATATTCTTGTGACTTCTCATCAATGTGCATTTGTAGCCCTGGAATAGATCTAGTTTGCTGAATTTCTGTCCACCGGCCAGGCCACAAAAAGATCCTCAATACGGGGAAGTGGATATTGTTCAGCTCACAACACGGGGTTAACAGTAACCTTGAAATCTCCACCAATTAGTATGGAGCCATCTTGCTTGAGCACTGGAATGTTGTGTGTTGCCCATTCGCTATGGGTGACAGGTACCAGGACTCCTATCTTTACCAGATGCCCCAGGTCAGCTTCGACTTTTGGTTGTATGGCATAAGGCACGGTTCTGGCCTTCAGAAATTTTGGTTGAGAGTCAGCTTTGATATTCAATTTTACCGTGATTCCCTTCATGCTTCCCAAATCTCCTCTGAAAACAACAGCATGTTTTTTTTATAACAGCTGTTAGACCAGTTTCTTCTTTTGCAATGCTGTGTACTTCTGCCCACTTTAACCGGATCTTCTCAAGCCGCGACCGTCCAGCTAACGCTGGGTAGTTCCCTTTCACCACAAACAGTGGTAGCTTAGCAGTCTGTCCATTTAGTTCCACTTTAATTTCCGTTCTGTCCATCATAGGTACAGATTCCCCTGTATATGTTTTCAGAACGATTTTTGCAGGTGTCAAGGGAAGATGTTTAAGCTTCTCCTTATACACAGCATCTGGAAGCAGAGAAACTGCTGCCCCTGTATCCAGTTCCATACGTATTGGTTGGCCCTCCAGCAGTGTTGTTACCCAGTAGCCCTGTGAACCACCTGCCACTGACAAGATGTGGAGGAGCCCTCCTTCTTCAAACTCGGTGTCTCTCTGGTCCACCTGTTCCTGCTGTACGACATGCAGATTTTTCTTCTTGTTACGCCAGACGGTAGATTCTTTATTCTCTGGTTTGCCTTTCTGATTCGCTGCTACTTTCCTGTTTTCACAGACACGCTCAATGTGTCCCTTCTTGCCACACCGATGGCTTTCAAGGCCGCTGCACCAGCTTTCAGATGGATGGTGACCAGTCTTTCTACAATGGTAACATTCTCAGCTGCTGGCTATCCTGTGTGCACACTCAACTGTCACGTTATGCACTCGAGTTGATGCACTCAGCTGCTGTGCTTCTTTTGCAACTGGCTCCAATCTCTATGGTTTTTTTGCAAAGTGAGTTTAGCCTCTGTCAGGAGGTGTTTCTGGATTGCTTCAGTACGAAGGCCACAGGCCAACCTGTCATGGAAGGTTTTGTACAGTGTTTTGTTGAATTCACAATGTTCAGTGAGCTTTTTAAGTACTGCAATATACTGCACAATTGTTTCCCCATCTTCTTGGTTTCTTTTGTGAAACCTAAATCTATCTGCTATGACAAGTGGCTTAGGGGAAAACTGTGCCTCCAGGACTTTAACAATGTTCTCATATGACTTTCTGCCAGGTTTGTCAGGCTGCACCAAGCTTCTTAATAAGCCAAAGGTTTTAGCTCCCATCACACTTAAGAAAGTTGCCACCTTCCTATCATTTTCAATTACATTTGCAAGGACAAAATACTCAAAGTGTTCAGTGTAGGAGCTCCACTGTTCAACAGTGTCATCGATATGCCCATAGGTCCAGTGAATGTAATCATTCTTATTTTCTCTTCTTCATCACGTACTTTTTGTTTACTGTTGTTTCCTTTTCTTTTTTTTTAGTTACCACTTTAAATGTTGTTACCGCTTTAAGACAATACCCTTTTTTGCACTCAGGCTGTCAGCAGCTGCCAGTTAGGTCCCTCTGGTTTTTCCCATGCTTTTCAGTTTTTGACAGGCTCCCAGCAATCGTGGGCCTTCTTTTCTCAGCTTTTTAAAACTGTCAAGGTCAGAGCACTTTGTTTCTCTGGGATTCTATCCTTTTCCTTTTTGGTCCTGTTTTGGAACTTTGGAGGCTGTCTGCCATTGTAGTTTTCCCACGCTTTTCTCAGGCTCCCCGCGATCAGGGGCAGGATTTTCCCTTTGTTGGGTGGACCTGGGAGCGGCTGAGAAATGGACTGCTGCCTGCAATAGGGCCCCGACCATGATTTCATGCTGGCTGTCCAATTAATGATCAGTCAGCATGAAACGCGCGCTGAGAACCTCAGCGCTCAAGGGATGGGGGCGGGAGGAACACGAGCACTAAAGTCTGCATATGTGTGGGGGCTTGCACACTGAAAGCTCTCTGAAGGCAGGGAGCTGCCTCAGGGAGCTGGAGAATTTTACAATGAAAAATAAAGATTTTAAAAATAAGGGAAATGTCCCCACATGTGACTCAGTCACATGAACAGGGACATATTAAAAATTATGTTTAAATCTTTTTAAAAAATTACTGTTGGAAACAGTGCATGAGGTTTCCTAAAAAATGCAAAGGCTGCCTGGCTTATTCATCCACCCGCCAAACATAAAGTTGGACAGGCAGCGAAAAATACAAATCAATTGCTAGTTTAATAGCCTTAATAGGTCTCTTAATTTACTGAAATATCGTGCGAGTGTGCAATGACATCGGGACACTCACCCGACATCATCGCGCACTATTTTACTCCCAGTTGGGTTGGGCGCGTGCCTGCCTGTGGGACGTAAAATTCTGCCCCGTGGCTCTCTTGTTCTTAAGCGCTTGAGAAAAAAATAAATCACTGCAGCGCTTTCTCCGCTGGCTAGTTCCTTCTTTTTACTTCTGCTCTTGCAGATCCCCTTTTTTTTTTTACTTCGGGAGCGCTCCAGGAGACTTCTCAGCCATTCGGATCGGGGCCCCTTTATTCTTTAAACCCAGAGCTGCCACGCTGCTCCCTGCTCTGATTACCTTTTTTTCCCTTAATCTCCAAAGCAGCAGCAAATCTTTTTTTATATTTAACTTTACAGAGACTTTGTTGTTTTTGAACCTTGCACTTCGGGAATATTGGTGAGCATGCTTTTTTTCAATCGGAATTTCCTTTTTACTAGCTGTTTCATTGTTTGAGTGGCATTACTGCAAAGGTCCGTTGTCCTTGTCGCCAATTTGTTATGTTTAACTATTGGTACTGCCGATATCCTTTTAGAGATTGATAAATACTCACATAGGCGCAGAGGTAGTTGACCAAGCTTCGTTTATTGACTGCAGTAAATGAACTAGCAAAAAAAAATGGACTCTGTGATCCCACAATGCACTAGCTTGCAAAGTACAGCAACTCAACAAGACATTCAAAAGACATTCATTACAGAACAATGGCATCCACCTATACCCTCCACCAGACAGACTCATGCACCTCGGTTGTCCTAGTTCTAGAGTAGGCTCGGGTTCACAATCTGATGATTAACTCACAGATACAGGTCTACAGCTTGAAGAGGCAGTGACAGCCTCGGTTTCTGACACTCGGAAGACTGCTGGAGACCAGGCCTCTGCTGAGTCCGATTCAGATGATGAGCCTTTGGACTCAGCGCTCAGGGACCTTCTGGAGATGCTGGGACAGGCAGGCAGCAGGCAGGACACCCACCAAAGTCACCTTAGTCAGCCGGGCTTAGAATTCGGCAGGCCGCCTTCATCTTAGCTGTGAATGTTGAGGCTGCACCTAGATGTAACGGTGGAGCTAGAAAAATTAAAAAGTGTTGAATGCACACGTGGCACGGTTGTACTCCCATTGTATATAGCCACCACATTTGTAAATATATATTGAATATAACCATTTGTAAGTCTCATGGATTCCATTTTCCTATTTGCTCATTCAAAGTTTTGCGGTCAGCTAAGGCTCCAGAATTTTGGCCCCTCATCAGGTAGAGTTGCCAGAGGCTGCAGATTGGACCGAAGGCTGGAGGAGTCCGTCCACATTCTGTCTGCTGTTGTGGCTTCGGCATCTGAGGGCATGGATGTCTCCATAGGGAGGTTGGCAGCTGCCTTGAAGACCAGGTTCAGGAAAATGTGCAGTTTCTGCCAGATGTATGCTCAGACCTACATTCCATCACTTTAGGCACAGGTGCGTTGCAGCAGTGCCTCAGCAAGAGGTGGATGGGGCACCTCGACCTCCCTCCAGATGCCCCTCCTACTCAAGGAGTCAGGGAGGTGCCATCGGACATCCACAAGGCACCCCAAGAGCATCCACCCAGGACACTCCAAGGGTGCCCTGCTGCTCCACTTCCCCTCTACCAGTGAACCCATCACCTCCAGCATGTCAGGCCAAGGAAACTGCACCTGCACATGAGCAGGCCATGACCCTCTAGGCCTTGGGCCTCCAGAGGACACCCACCAAAGCCATCTTAGTCAACAGGGCTTAGAAGTCAGCAGGCCGCCTTCATCTTAGCTGTGAATGTTGAGGCTGCACCTAGATGTAGCAGTGGAGCTAGAAAAATTTAAAAAGTGTTGAATGCACACATGGCACAGGTGTACTGTCATTGTATATAGCCATCACATTTGTAAATATATATTGAATATAACCATTTGTAAGTCTCATGGATTCTATTTTTCTATTTGCTCATTCAAAGTTTTGCAGTCAGCTAAGTCTCCAGAATTTTGGCTCCCCAATTGAGTCTGATCAGGAACTTCTATTGCTTCAGTTCTCCCTCACTGTTACCAGAGTGAGTAACCTATAATCCTGCATGTGCTACATTAAGCAATGGCCATCAATGGCCATCACATTTCAGTGTGCTAAAAGCAAAATTCTGCAGATGCTGGAAATCTGAAACAAAATGGAAAATGCTGGAAAAAGTCAGCAGGTCTGAGAGAGAAACAAGAGTTAATATTTCAAATCGATACTGCCAGGCCTGCTGAGTTTTTTCAACATTTTCTGTTTTTGTCAGTGTACTGCCTTGCCAATACTCTTTTTGGCCAATTTTTGCTGCTAACCATGCTGTGGCCTCGGAAGATGTACTCATCGAGGTCATTGTGTTTACTGCTGCTGTTGCACTGGTGCCAGTTAACTGTGGTTGGCACGACCACTCATGGCAATTTAAATCAGATACATATGTCACAAAGTTCATTGTCAATGCATTTTCAAGTGTGCAAAGCTGTTATTGAGCACTTTAATCATAACAATTGGAACACATAGGCTACCAAAATTTTCTGGAGGAGGACATGGTGGGCACGTTCAATGCTAAATATCTCTCCCTGGTGAACTATCATTTTCAGCGACCATGCAGCTGAACGAGGCAAGTAAGGGTACAACGGGCACTGTGGGGGGAGGTGATGGCATGGTGGTATTGTTGCTGGACTAATAATCCAGAAACCCAGGGTAATGCTCTGGGGATCCCGCCACAGCAGATGGTGGAATTTGAATTCAATAAAACAACTGGAATTAAAAATATAATGATGACCATGAATCCATTGTCGATTGTTTTAAAAACCCGCCTGGTTCACAAATGTCCTTTAGGGAAGGAAATCTGTCGTCATTACTTGGTCTGGCCTACATGTGACTCCAGATGCACAGCAATGTGGTTGGCTCTTAAATGCCCTCTGAAATGGCCTAGCAAGCCACTCAGTTGTAACAAACCACTACAAAGTCACAAAAAAAGACTGAAACCGGACAGACCACCCGGCATCGACCTAGGCACCGGAAATGACAACGGCAATTGCAGCCCTGTCAACCCTGCAAAGTCGTCCATACTAACATCTGAGGGTTAGTGCCAAAATTGGGAGAGCTGTCTCACAGATTAGTCAAGCCACAGCCTGACATAGTCATTCTCGCGGAATCATACGTTACAGACAACGCCCCAGACTCCACCATCACCATCCCTGGATATGTCCTGTCCCACCAGCAAGACAGACCCAGCAGAGGTGGCGGCACAGTGGTATACAGTCGGGAGGGAGTTGCCCTGGGAGTCCTCAACATTGATTTCGGGCCCCATGAATTCTCATGGCATCAGGTCAAACATGGGCAAGGAAACCTCCTGCCGATTATCACGTACCGCCCTCCCTCAGCTGATGAATCAGTGCTCCTCCATGTTGAACACCACTTGGAGGAAGCACTGAGGGTGGCAAGGGCACAGAATGTACACTGGGTTGGGGACTTCAATGTCGATCACACAAGAGTGGCTCAGTAGCACCACTACTGGCCGAGCTGGCCAAGTCCTAAAGAACATAGCTGCTCAACTGGGTCTGTGGCAAGTGGTGAGGGAACCAACAAGTGGGAAAAATATACCTGACCTCATCCTCATCAACCTGCCTGCCACAGATCCATCTGTCCATGACAGTATCAGTAGGAATGACCACCACCAGGCCATTGTGGAGACAAAGTCCCACCTTCACATTGAGGATATGCACCATCGTGTTGTGTGGCAATACCACCATGCTAAATGGGATAGATTTCGAACAAATCTAATAACTCAAGACTGGGCATCCATGAGGCACTGTGGGCCATCAGCAGCAGCAGAATTGTACTCAAAAACAATCTGTAACCTCATGGCCCAGCATATCCCCCACTCTACCATTACCATCAAGCCAGGGCTCAACACTGGTTCAATGAAGAGTGCAGGGGGGCATGCCAGGAGCAGCACTAGGCATACCTAAAAATGAAGTGTCAACCTGATGAAGCTATAAAACAGGACTACTTGTGTGCCAAACAGCATAAGCAGCAAGTGTTAGACAGAGTTAAGCAATCCCATAACCAATGGATCAGATCTAAGCTTTGCAGTCCTGCCACATCCAGCCGTGAGTGGTGGTGGACAATTAACCAACTCACTGGAGGAGGAGGTTCCACAAATATCCCCATCCTCAATGATGCAGGAGCCCAGCATATCAATGCAAAAGATAAAGCTGAAGTATTCGCAACAATCTTCAGCCAGAAGTGCCGAGTGAATGATCTATCTTGGCCTCCTCCGGAGGTCCCCAGCATCACAGATGCTAGTCTTCAGCCAATTCGATTCACTCCACGTGATATCAAGAAATGGCTGAAGGCACTGGAACCTGCAAAGGCTATGGGCCCTGACAATATTCCATCAATAATACTGAAGCCTTGTGCTCCAGAACCTGCCGCGCCCCTAGCCAAGCTGTTCCAGTACAGCTACAACACTGGCATTTACCCGACCATGTGGAAAATTGACAAAAAGCAGGACAAATCCAACCCGGCCAATTACTGCCCTATCAGTCTACTCTCGATCATCAGTAAAGTAATGGAAGGCGTCATCAACAGTGCTATCAAGTGGCACTTGCTTAGCAATAAGCTGCTCACTGATGCCAAGTTTGGGTTCCACCAGGGCCACTCAGCTCCTGACCTCATTACAGCCTTGGTTCAAACATGGACAAAAGAGCTGAACTCCCGAGGTGAGGGGTGAGTGACTGTACTTGACATCAAGGCTGCGTTTGACCGAGTGTGACATCAAGGAGCCCTAGCAAAACTGGAGTCAATGGGAATCAGGGGGAAAACTCTCTGCTGGTTGGAGTCATACCTAGCACAAAGGAATATGGTTGTGGTTGCTGAAAGTCAGTCATCTCAGCTCCAGGACATCACTGCAGGAGTTCCTCAGGGTAGTGTCCTTGGCCCAACCATCTTCAGCTACTTCATCAATGACCTTCCTTCCATCATAAGGTCAGAAGTGGGGATGTTCGCTGATGATTGCACAATGTTCAGCACCATTCGTGACTCCTCAGATACTGAAGCAGTCCATGTCCAAATGCAGCAAGGTCTGGACAATATCCAGTGGCAAGTAAAATTCGCGCCACACAAGTGTCAGGCAAAGGCCATCTCCAACAAGAGAGAATCCAACCATTGCCCCTTGATGTTCAAACGCATTACCATCACTGAACCCCCCACTATCAACATCCTGGGGGTCACCATTGACCAGAAACTGATCCAGACTAGCCATATAATTACTGTGGCTACAAGAGCAGGTCAGAGGTTAGGAATCGTGCAACGAGCAACCCACCTCCTGACTCCTCAAAGCCTGCCCACCATCTACAAGGCACAAGTCAGGAGTGTGATGGAATAATCCCCACTTGCCTGGATGAGCGCAGCTCCTACAACACTGAAGAAGCTTGACACCATCCAGAACAAAGCAGCCCGCTTGATTGGCGCCACATACACAATCATTCACTCCCTCCACCACCGACGCACAGTAGCAGCAGTGTGTACCATCTACAAGATGCACTGCAGAAACTCACCGAGGCTCCTTCGGCCTGGAAATATGTCGCTGTTCCTTCACTGTCACTGGGTCGAATTCTTGGAACTCCCGAACAGCACTGTGGGTGTACCTGCACCACGTGGACTGCAGCGGTTCAAGAAGGCAGCTCACCACCACCTTCTCAAGGGAAATTAGGGATGGGCAATAAATGCTGGCCCAGCCAGCAAAGCCCATGTCCCGTAAATGAATAATAAAATAATTTTAAAAATATTTAGTTGGGATTATGGAGGCTTGGAATGTGCACCTAGCTGCTGCCTAGCAGCCATGCCCCTTGAGTGAATTCACCCCATCCCTTTTTTTATGCCTGTCAGGAACAGATGGCCAATCACACCTATTCAACTCCAGCTCCAAACCTTAATGGATTCTCTCAGGTATGCTACCCATTAGTCATGGAGCAATGTTCCTTTGATGGGCATTTGAACCTTGAGAACAATGCTCAGCTGAGTCTGGTTCTCCCTGGCTTGAGCAAATAATTAATAGGGTGCCTCTTCACCCAACCCAAAAGAAGAGATATTAACTCCTCCAACCCGCTTGGAGACCCCTCCTGTATCGTTTTTCTCCAGGTTGATTTTTGAACTGAGTCATAAGTGTAGTAATTGGAAGATGGTTGTTCTTCAGTTTGTAAGTGCTTCCAGTGCATTCCAACCTCTCCCTGTCACCCACAAAGTTCCTTCTATCCTCCTCCTAATTCCTCTCCCTTCCGTGACCACCCAGCCTTCCCCCATTACCCTTGACCACATAATTATTTATGTTGACACCCCTGTTCTCCTCCATTGTTCCCTTAAATGTTAACATCCCCATGCTCGTCGTTTATCTGACCCCTCCAGTTCTCAAGGCCAGCTGCAGCCTTGCTTTTGGAGACCTCCTCCATCACCCTGCCCATGAAACCATCCACTATCTCCCAATGACACTGGAACTTACACTGCACTAACCCAATTGCCCCCTCTGCACCCCAATACTATGCTTCCAGCCCCCAGGACAAAATGCAATAAATGACAGACTACGCCAGTTACACAATTCACTGTAAGACTGTCACTGCCCAGAGAGGCCTTCCCCCGCCAAAGACGGGACCAAGACATGCATGCAATGCTGAGCCCTCTAACATACCCTGGACAGTCTAGCTTCATTTCCAGACAGTCTCTTAGACATGCCCCCAGGACAACCTTTCAACTTTCCCCACTGGTCCTTACTCCCACCACCTCTTCCCCACAGTCCTGCCTCCATTTCACCCTTCCACTCTGGTACTTGCCACCCCCTTGTCCATCCTCTGTCCCACCCCTCCCTGCTAGTTGTGCCTCCCGTGCTCAGCCTAGGTGCAGCTTTTGCTACCGACACAAAAACATAGAAACTAGGAGCAGGAGTAGGCCATTCGGCCCTTCGAGCCTGCTCCACCATTCATTATGATCATGGCTGATGATCCAACTCAATAGCCTGCTCCTGCTTTCTCCCCATACCCTTTGATCCCTTTCGCCCTAAGAGCTATATCTAACTCCTTCTTGAAAACTTACAATGTTTTGGCCTCAACTACTTTCTGTGGTAGCGAATTCCACAGGCTCACCACTCTCTGGGTGAAGAAATTTCTCCTCATCTCAGCCCTAAATGGTCTACCCCATATCCTCAGACTGTGACCCCTGGTTCTGGACTCCCCCACCATCGGAAACATCCTTCCTGCATCTACCCTGTCTAGTCCTGTTAGAACTTTATAGGTTTCTATGAGATCCCCCCTCATTCTTCTGAACTCCAGTGAATATAATCCTAACCAACTCAATCTCTCCTCATATGTCAGTCCCACCATCCCAGGAATCAGTCTGGTAAACCTTCACTGCACTCTCTCTATAGCAAGAACATCCTTCCTCAGATAAGGAGACCAAAACTGCACACAATGTTCCAAGTGTGGTCTCACCAAGGCCCTGTATAATTGTAGCATGACATCCCTGCTCCTGTACTCAAATCCTCTCGCTATGAAGGCCAACATACCATTTGTCTTCTTTCCCGCCTGCTGCACCTGCATGCTTACCTTCAGTGACTGGTGTATGAGGACATCCAGGTCTCGTTGCACATTCCCCTCTCTCAATTGATAGCCATTCAGATAATAATCTACCTTCTTGTTTTTGCTAGCAAAGTGGATAACCTCACGTTTATCCACATTATATTGCATCTGCCATGCATTTGCCCATTCACTCAGCTTGTCCAAATCACACTGAAGCATCTCTGCATCCTCCTCACAGTTCACCTTCCCACCCAGCTTTGTGTCATCTGCAAATTTGGAGATATTACATTTAGTTCCCTCATCTAAATCATTAATATATATTGTGAATAGCTGGGGTCCCAGCACCAAATCTGCAGTATCCCACTAGTCATTCGGAAAAAGACCCATTTATTCCTACTCTTTGTTTCCTGTCTGCCAACCCGTTTTCTATCCATCTCAATACACTACCCCCAATCCCATGCGCTTTAATTTTACATGCTGATCTCTTATGTGGGACTTTGTTGAAAGCCTTCTGAAAGTCCAAATAAACCACATCCACTGGCTCCCCCTCATCAACTCTACTAGTTACATTCTCAAAAAATTCCAGTAGATTTGTCAAGCATGATTTCCCTTTCGTAAATCCATGCTGACTCTGTCTGATTCTGCCACTGTTTTCCAAGTGCTCAGCTATTAAATCTTTTATAATGGACTCTAGAATTTTCCCCACTACTGACATCAGGCTGACTGGTCTATAATTCCCTGTTTTCTCTCTACCTCCCTTTTTAAATAATGGGGTTACATTAGCTACCCTCCAATCTGTAGGAACTGATCCAGTGTGTATAGAATCTGGGAAGATGACCACCAATGCATCCACTATTTCTAGGGCCACTTCGTTAAGTACCCTGGGATGTAGATTATCAGGTCCTGGGGATTTATTGGCCTTCAACCCCATCAATTTCTCCAACACCATTTCCCTACTAACACTGATTTCTTTCAGTTCCTCCCTATCACTAAACTCTGTGTTCCCCAAGATTTCTGGTATGTTATCTGTGTCCTCCTTTGTGACGACAGAACTAAAGTATGTATTTAGTTGGTCAGCCATTTCTTTGTTCCCCATTATAAATTCCCCTGTTTCTGACTGTAAGGGACCTACATTTGTCTTCACCAATCTTTTCTCTTCACATACCTATAGAACCTTTTACAGTCAGTTTTTATGTTCCCTGCAAGCTTACTCTATCTTCCTCTTCTTTATCAATCCCTTGACCCTCCATTGCTGAATTCTAAAGTGCTCCCAATCCTCAGGTCTGTTGTTTTTTCTGGCCAATTTGTATGCTTCTTCCTTGGATCTAATACTACCTCTAATTTTCCTTGTAAGCCGTGATTTGGCTACTTTTCCTATTTTACTTTTGCGCCAGACAGGAATAAACAATTGTTGTATTTCACCCATGTGCTCTTTGAACATTTGCCATTGCCTATCCACCGTTATCTCTTTAAGTAACATTTCCCAATCCATCATAGCCAACTCGCAGTTCATATCATCATAGTTTCCTTTATTAAGATTCAGGACCCTAGTCTCAGAATCAGCTATGTCAGTCTCCATCTTGATGAAGCATTCTATCATATTATGGTCGCTCATCCCCAAGGGGCCTAGAACAACTAGATTGCCAATTATTCCTTTCTCATTACACAATACCCAGTCTAGGATGGCCTGTTCTCTAGTTGGTTCCTCAATGTATTGGTCCAAAAAACCATCCTGTGTACACTTGAGGAATTCTTCCTCTATGGTATTGTTACAAATTTGATTTGCCCAATCTATATGCAGATTAAAGTCACCCATAATTATAGATGTCCCTTTATTACATACGTCTCTAATTTCCTGTTTAATGCCATTGCCAACATCAACAGTACAGTTTGGGAGTCTATGTACCACCCCCACTAACATTTTTTGCCCCTTATTGTTTCTCAGCTCTACCCATACAGACTCCACATCGTTGGAGCTAATATCTTTCCTTGCTATTGCATTAATTTCCTCTTTAACCAGCAATGCAACTCCACCGCCTTTTCCTTTTTTTCTGCCTTTCCTAAGTACTGAATGCCCCTTGATTTTCAGTTCCCATCCCTGGTCACCCTGCAGCCATGTCTCCGTAATCCCGACTATATCATACCTGTTTACATCTATTTGCGCGGCTAATTCATCCACTTTATTGCGAATGCTCCTTGTGTTAAGGCACCCGATATGATAACGTGAAGGGTTAACAGGAAGGCCAAAGCAGCACCTACTGACCCTAAAGCCATGGATGAAGTGAAGCTTGCCAGGTGCACAATTGTAAAGCAGACCGTTCTAATTACCCACTGGCACGGAACACAGTTAGGAAGGGAGAAGTGGTTCCAGTGAGTTGGCCTTTTAATGAGGATTCATGACATGCTAATGCAATTGGGGTTCCTGACGTTACCTGTTGGGAAGTTCGACCTCCTTTACCTGCCTTGAAAGTTGGGAGAACAAAATTCCACCTTTTCTTCTCACGGCCGGGAAACTGATTTTTCACACCAAATTAAGTGCATCTGCCCGCTGATTCCCCCTGCTGGCGGGAGTGCAAGATTCCGCCTGGAGACTTCAGGCAGTTGCTGACTTACTTATCTGAATAGTTACTCAGGAAATGTTAGACCGAAAAATACTAGTCTAACTCCTGGGTAACCATACAACTGACCCCCGCCAACTCCCCTTGACCTCCTAAGCCTCATGACTTCCCCCTGACCACCCGAGTGGCTGAGTTAAGGCTGAGTAAGATAGATTCTTCATCAACAAGGGAGTCAAAGGGTGGTAGGAAGGAAAATGTAATTGAAGCCATAATCAAATCAGCTATGATTTATTGAATGGCAGAGCAGGCTTGAGAGGCAGAATGGCCTACTCCTGCTTAGGAGTACTTAGGATTTGTGTGTTCATATGTACCTAGTGCCATATCACTGCACCTACTTACTAACCAGCTCAGAGGTATTAGGCCCAGAGGAAGGTTCAGACAGAAAGTGTGAGGGCAGCACAAGTGATAAGTTAAAGAGTGCAGGTGGGCAGGAGCAGGGCGGACACTTTGTTTCCCAGCAGTTAAGACGAAGGAACCAGATCTTCAAGGCCCATATTTTAAGAAGAGTTCTTTCTGAGCAGGGTCATTTATTGGGATCAGTGGTGGTTCTACTCAGAATCCTCCAACAAATGGCAGTTAGTGCAAAGGAGTCCAGTATGGAGGTTACACAGTTAAATAGGGTATCCACTGGAATCCCATTACAGCACTGAAGCAGGAGAAGCCCCAAAGAATTCACCCCCCGTGCCTCCGATTATAATATTAAAAAAATAAGTATTGTCTGCAAAGTTGAACACCACTTCCTTTAACCTTAGATCGAAATCATTGATGTAGAGAAATCCACTATTGTGTGAAATAAGTAAAATACTATATCAGTAGTCTGTCTGAGAATTAATTTCTCTTTGTAGTTGGCATGAATGATAATTTTCGTAGTCCTGAAATAAACCAGATAATTCACTCGGGCAAAAGCCTTGGTTTCTGTAATGGTCGTTCATCATTATATTGTACAATAAATTAATAGAAGTAAATAATCAGTACTTGAGTACTTTGAGATGTTGATTCTGCTTTTTCTAGGCAAATCTGTGATGTTAGATTCATGCAAATTTCATAAAATTAGCTTATTTTGGAATTTCATTATCTGGTAGCTTCAAAACACATAGCTCCACACCATTAACATTTCAAATTTAATTGCTTTGAAATTATTTTCCAGATTTTTTTTGCAGAAAAAGCAGGGGCCTTATCTGCCAGGACCAATTCACAGTTGATGCAATATTTATGGTTGACTTAAAATATTGAGCTGGCATCATCTACTAGTACACACTACAGTATTTAGCTAATTTGGGTAATACTAGACAGTATTTTATCTGTGTGAGACATGCCATATTTCAATATAGGTTCTTGTTTTAAATTGATAAGCTAGTCAATGATTTATTGATTAGCCTATTCTCCAGTTTGGAATGACAAATATGATTTTACCGATTAAACATTTATAGCCACTAATTATGAGCTGCCCATTGGTTCAACAGGCTTATTCAGTGAGGAATTCAGCTATGCAAAACATGACGGATCCCCAACATGCGCTGAGTTAGCTGATCTAGCTTGGGGTGATCATAGGAAGGCTACAATTGATGCCCGTGAGCTAGAAAATAAAAATCATCTTTGGCTTCTGGTCATTATGCTGTTACTCATGCTGAAACTACATGCGTATGGACAGGGTTGGATGTGGTTGTAATGCCCCATATTGTTTAATAGCCAGATTACAGTGCAGCAGTAAATGTGGCACCCTGGACATACGTCCACATAACAATGTGTTCCCAACTCTATTGAATAATATAACAATATAACGTCCATCTTTCTTTAAAAAAATGCCTCTATATCAATAGATTATCATTAATGCTTTTATATTATATCTAATTAAAAAAGGATTAAACATCGACTTTTATACTTAAACTGAACACAAGACTCTGTTATAACTTGTTTCATTTTCTCAAAACATTATTCACAGTATTGCTCAGGTGGTGGAACATTGTACCTCCATCTTGTAGATTTGATATTCATTGCTCTTACTTGTGAGTTGGCACACTACACGGGCGTTGTTGCGCATGTTGCTCCTGGTGTTGAAGGTGTTGTGTTTGATGTTACTAATGTCGTGCCACTTGCTGGTGACATTGTTGATGTTTCACTGCTTCTTGGTGATGCTGTTTTTTAAATTCTTTCATAGAATGCAGGCGTCGCTGGCTAAGCCAGCATTTGTTGGCCTGGGAAAGGTGGTGGTGAACCATCTTCTTGAACCGCTGCAATCCACGTGGTGTAGGTACACTCACAGTGCTGTTAGCTATGGAGTTCCAAAATTTTGATGTAGTTTGAGTGAAAGAATGGCAATATCATTCCAAGTCAGGATGGTGTGTAGCTTGGAGGGGAACTTGCAGGTGATGGTGTTCCCATGCAGCTGCTGCCCTCATAGACCAATACTGCCATATTGCTGGCTGTGTTTACTATATCTTATCAGATTATCCCTGGAACACTTGCTGAGGGAGCATCTGTAACTCTTTGTCTTTGCCGGTCTCATCTCTAATTTGGTGATGTTATGCCCCCTTTTATATCTTGTGCTCCTCCTGTGGTGACTACCAAGTTTGGGCATTTGTTAGCACTTTTTCTCTTCCTGGCTTGTATTTTAGAGTGAAATCTTAATTCTGAAGCCTCAAGAGTAACCTTTGGGCCAGAATTTTTGGCTCAGCAAGTGGAGTGGGGCCCGATCACCGACGTGTAAAATGGCGCGCAGTGACGTTAGGCGTGTGTCCCGACGTCACCGCGCGTCATTCCGATTTTCAGTTCGGCGGACGTGCACCAGAGTCAGCTGTGCACCCGCCGAACTGTCAAAGGCCTATTAAGGCCATTTAAAAACTTAGGGTTGGTGGGCAGGCGAAGAGCCCAGGCAGCCTTCACATTTTTCATGAAACATCATCCACAGGCGGGATGAAGTTTCATGAACGATTTATAAGTGAAAAAAAGATTTTCATTAAAATTCATAGACATGTCAAAGCTCATGTGACACTTTCACATGAGGGGACACGACCTAAATATTATTTTCTTTATTAAAATTTTTGAAACTCAAACTGATCTCCCTGAGGCAGCTTTGTGCCTCAGGGAGGTTTCTGTGCTCTTTCGCGCTGACGTCTCGGTTGACGTTATAATTTTAGATGTGATTGCTATTGGCTTTCCCCCTTGTACAAGGACTGCTCCCAATTCTTTTGTAGAAGCATTTACTTGCAGTGTGACAAGCTTCTCTCGGTGTAGTATGACAGTTTTGTCTCTTTGAGAACTACTTTGAGTTTCTCATGTGACTCAGAACACTGATACTCAACAACTTCTGTGATCTGTACTCTAGGTTGTCTGCTGTGAGTTCTGACATGTGAGTTATGAAAGAACTCATGTACTGGATTAAGCCAAGGAAATGTTTTAACCCTTTCTTGTCTCTTGGAGCTTCCATTTCAGAAAGCTGTGACTTCTTTCAGGGCTCGGCTTGACTCTGTCAAGGAGTTCCTCAGGGTAGTGTCCTCGGCCCAAACATCTTCAGCTGCTTCATCAATAACCTTCCTTCCATCGTAAGGTCAGAGTGGGGATGTTCACTGATGATTGCACAATGTTTAGCACCATTCGTGGCTCCTCAGATATTGAAGCAGTCCGTGTCTAAGTGCAGCAAGACCTGGACCAGACCTCCACCACCTACAAGGCAGAAGGCCGGAGTGTGATGGAATACAGAACTGCCAAGGCCTGTTTCCTCACTTCAATCACAGATATTCCCCTATGTTCCCTTTTCAGGCTAATATTATTTGACTTTATCAGCTGCTTAGAAAACAAAATTATCTTCAGTTCTGAGAATGTCTCACATCAATGAATTTTTAAGAGAAAGTTCCTTTTTAGCACAGTCCTCGGCCTCCCAAGATAAAAGCAAAATACTGCGTATGCTGGAAATCTGAAACAAAAACAGAAAATGCTGGAAAAACTCAGCAGGCCTAGCAGCATCTGTGGAGAGAAAAATAGAGTTAACTTTTCAGTCTGTATGACCCTTCTTCTGTTTCTCTCTCCACAGATGTTGCATTTTCAATTTTTGTCTTGGCCTCCCAAGGCAGGTTGGTAAATTTGGTCAAGTTTCGGCATTAATTTGTTAAGTATTTTGTTGCTATCTTACACTGTTCACCTGATCTCCACGATTGGGAAGCTATACATGGAGCTACTGCCACCCCTTCCCCACCTATACTGATACAATCTGTTCGATAAGCCCAGATAGTTGACTTATGGGGGTATTAATTTCCAAACATGGATGGGTTTGGGTTGTGTGAAATGTAAACATTTTTAAATTTCACTTCTGGTTTTAATGGAGGCAGGCTCGAGATGGGCAGCCAACCTAGTCCCAGAAGGCAGGTTGCCCATTTAAACATTTAGCCTGGTTTACAGGTTTAGCACTGGCTGACCAGGTATTTCATGGGAAGCAAGAACAGCTTTGAGGTAAAGTTAAGTGTCCTTATAGCACTGTTGGTGGTTGCTTCCTCCCAGTCAAGTAAGCTTACAAAAAAGACAGACACTGTGGACCCGCAACACATTGGAACCCAGGCTTCCAGGTTTTCCAAGCAGAATTCCTCCCCACTGCCTCTGCAACATGCTCCTGTCAACATGGGGCTATTGGACAATGCTGCCCAAGAAACTGAATTCAAATCACACCAATACAATAGCAGTTTTATTAGCCCTTCTATTCTTGCCAAACTTGGCAAACAAGTGACAGCAGCTGGGATTTTCCGGTCCCGTCTGCGGTGGGTGTAATGGCTGGCAGGAGGGGAAAATATCCTGGGAGCGAAAAAGTCAGCTTCCCATCAGCGTAAAAACAGGTCGTGATCGCCCGCCCGCGACCTCAATGGCAGTGCGCTTTTCCAGCTGCAACATGTCAGGAACGCCATTTGAATGTGTTAGAATATCATGAATGCTCATTATCAAGGCAGCTCGCCAGGAGCATGCCCCAAAGCTGGATCAAAAGGCCGCGCTACCATCTAATTAGACCGGCGTGATTCACAACTACATATAAGTGATGTGCACCTGACGACCTGTACTTCACTCATGACTTCAAGGTTTGTTCATCTACCTTGCATCGTACAGCACTCATGACACCTTGGACTCTACATCGGCTTCACAGCCAGCACCATTTTGCTTTCAAAGCGGGGTTACAGAGGCAAGGCTCAATATTCCAGACCAGAAGTAAGGTGAAAGTGGGTTGTAATGTACTGCAGGGCAAGGGCCCGACTCGGGGGTGTTGGTGGGGAAGACAAGACAGAGACATGGGAAGGACTGGAGGTCAAGTGCTCAACTGGGGTGGGGGGCGCGGGGAAGACAAGGCTGAGGCAAGGGAAGGCGCTGGAGGGCAAGGGCTCGACTGAGGGGAAGGGGGGAGACTGGGGAAGGTTGCATTCAGACACATGATGGGTGGACTTCGGGGGTGGGGGGTGTGGGATGTAGGGGGGAAGTGTCGCCTGGGCCAGAATTTGGAGAGAGTCTCTTAGGGAAGGACATAAGTGAGTCAGGGCCAGAGTGGGAGGATTGCCAAGTGAAGAAATGCTTCAGCTTACATTGCTGAGCTTCCAAAAACAGCTCTGTCCCAATCCAAGGAGGGGAGGGCATGTCAATCCACCTTCAGTCGTGCCCAGAATAGTGTGCGCACGGAGTGGTCATCACCTAATGCACAGCGGTCCGGGGCGTTTCTGACATAGTACTCGACTGGAGGCGGTGCAGTCACAGTCAGGGGAGTCATTGGCAGCCTGTAGGTGGGGAGCAGGTAATGTAGGGGCAGGCACTCAATGGTCTCATGGGGGGGTGGTCCCGATATGTGATGGTGCAGTAGGCCTCAACATGGGGAGGGTAAGGTCTACATGAGGCTTGGCGCATCCACCTCAAACAATGCAGGGGGTAACACAGGGATATCAAGCATAATTACAATGGGTTCAAGGATTACAGGAGGAGGACTGAGAGTAATAGCAGGGAGGGAAACCTGAACATCATGCTCCTCCAGTGGAGGGAAGCATACTGTGACACTAAGAGTGGTCATTGTGATAGCCAGGACTGTATTGGCTAATATGTGCCTAGACTGTAACCAAGCTCTTGAACCCAGTCACTCATGAGTCAGCGACAGAAAGAGAACCTTTGGAGACTGATGCTCAGTCATGTCTTTCTTTCAATGTTCCTGCAGAGAGGAAAGCTTCAGGAAGATGGAGGGTGCATTTAATTTTGCCTGCATCATCGCATGCAGGCAGGAGGAAAGGCGAAAAGAGTGCTACAGCGATGCCAGGTTTGCCAAAGGGAAGAGATTGGCCTTAATGAGCAAGTTGTAGCAGGACCCTCACTGGACCCAGAGAATGAGGCTCACAGAAATGATGCACATATGTGCCTCTCAAGTCCAAGGGTGTTTGAACACGCATGTATTTTCTGCAGATAAACAAAAGGCGATGATGCCGAGGTCTCCGCATGTCCAGGGATCTGGTGGTGCACATCTGCTACATTCTCCATGAGTTGACACTATAAGGATTGCTACTGGCTCTGAAAGTCACCGCCACTCTTAACTTCTACACAAGTGCCTCTTTCCAGGGCTCTATGGGGGGCCTCTGCGGGACCTTTTAAACTTCCACCCACAAGTGCATATAGGAGGTGTCGGATGCCCTCTTTGCCAAGGCCCACAATGTCAACTTCCACAGAGCTCAAGCTAGCCAGGATGCCAGAGCACTGGGCTTTGCTGCCTTTTCCAAATTCCCACTGGTGCAGGGTGCCATCAACTGCACTCATACGAACTCCTTGGCAATAGGCAATGCAATACATCAGCAGGAAAGGCTTCCACTTGCTTAATGTGAAGCTGGTCCGTGACCACCAGAAACATATCATGCAAATTCGTGCGAGATGCCCAGCAAGCTGACATGACTCTAAACCTTGAGTAGATCATGGATCCCAGACATCATCGAGGGTCCACACACAATCCATGGTTGGCTCCTCAGTGACAAAGGCTACCCATAAAGGACATGGCTGATGACGCCTGTCCGACAGCCAAAAGCTCCAGCTGAGGGAAGGTACAACGACGCTTATTCCACCATACAGATATTGGTAGAGCAGAGCATTGGCATCTTGAAGATGCAAATCCGATGCATTGACAGGTCTGGTGGAGCATTCCAGTACACTCCCCAAAGGGTGTCACGGATCATCACAACCTGGCACAACAAAGGGGAGAGGACTTGACAGGTGCCGAGATGGAGGTCTCCTCCAACAAGGAGGACATTGAGAGGGATGAGGGCGATGAAATTAAGGAAGCTGAGGCTGTAGGGGAAGAAGCCATAGCATGGGCCAGATGAGGCAGGTGTGCACATGAGGTGCTCATTGCTACCAGATTCCAGGAGGATGACGACAAGTAGGGTGCTCATCCTGTCGGACCAGTCCTCTCCATGATGGGCTCACATCGCCACCAGTGTGGCTAGTCTTCTCAACCATCTTCTTCACTCTGAGTATTTACACTTTATGCTCACCATGTCCTCATCCTTTGAAGGATGAGGAAGCCTCGGGGGATGTGTCTTTGCTGAGATGAGGTACCAACTGCAAGAGGTCGTCATCACATGACAGAAGGTGCTGCTTCTTCAAGCATCTCTTCAGCATCCCAGTCTCTAAGGCAGCTTACCAGAGGCAGGAGTTGCACCACAGCACTCAGTGGGCTCATGGCAGTGTACCTTCAATCCGACAAAGCACCTTAAGGAGATCCATCTCCAGCAATGGAAAAACACCTTATGTGTCACTTTGATGGTGATACTGCTAGGCCATACTTGGACTGAGACAGATGAGGGCATTCAACTAGTGTGAATGCTTGTTCAAAGAATTCAGCCCTCATGGTTACGTTAATCCCCATTATATTGAGATCCTCCACTCTCAGTTAGGGATGCAGTGCTCCAGTTAGCCTGCCCTTTCAATGGACATAGATCACTTCACAATGACTATCTTCACATTTGCCTGGCAGACATGAAAAAGCTTCCTTTTCGACACCATCAGTTTCCCATAATGGCCAGCCCTGGCCCTTGTGACCATGAAAATGTAGACAGACCATGGGCAGAATGTTACGTCCCATTGGACGAGCGCGCGCCCGACCCGATTAGGAGCAAAATAGTGCCTGATATTTCACTCGGCAGGTACGTCCGGGTGCAGGAGCAGTGCCCGCCATTAATTAGGCGGCCACTTAAAGTCCTATTGAATGAGATTTCTCGTTGCCCATGTGATTTTCTGCACGCCACATGGGCAAAATGGGCAGGCAGCCAGCTGACATTTTCACAAACCTCATCCAAGGGTGGGATAAAAAGGGTCAGCAGCATTGTCATTGTGAGTAGTAAGGAGTTTTGGAGATAGTTTGCAGCAGATTGCTTATTGGTAGTTGGCAGCTTCATGTCTGTTTGGAGCCTCATCCTTAGCATTTCCAGGCTTCATTTCAGGACTCATTGGTGTCTGGCAGGCCCTCAGAGGATTCAGACCATGTGGGCCCTTCCAGGTATCAGACAGCCTTCCCTTACCCTGGTAATGGGGATTGTGGTCTCCGCTGGAGGCACCTCCTTTGAGGAGGAAGAGAAGTGCATTTGGGAGAGGCCACATGCCCCCGTGCAGCTTCCAGGGGAGGAGAGGTGCAGGCACAAGGGGCGCAGGGCCAGCAGGTAGTTCAAGGTGGAGGGGACCACAGAAGATGCCATTATCCTGTTGCCAGGGTTTACAGGCAGCAAAGCAGCTACCTCAATATGTCTGAGGTGCAATGCTGAAAGAGGCTCCGACTCTCAAGGGAGAGAGTGACCTCAATTTGCCAGATGATGGGCATGAGATCAGCTCCAACTGTGTGGGTGGAAACCCCATGACAGTGGCTCTGAATGTCACAGTGGCCCTCAACCTCTATGCCTCTGGTTCTTTCCAGGGATCAATGAAGGATCTATGTAGAGTCTCCCAATCAGTTGTCCACAGTTGCGTCAAGCTGGTGACAGGAGCTCTGTTCAGGGGGGCATTGACCTTCCTTCATTTCTGTATGGACAAAGCCAGCCAGGCTGAGTGAGCCAGAGGGTTTTCAGCGATTGCTGACTTCCCCCTGTGTCCAGGCTGCAATTGACATCACACGTGTAGCCATCAAGGCGCCAGCGGGTCAGCCGGATGCCTTTGTCAACAGGAAGGGAATCTGCAACGGTTCAAGAAGGCAGATTACCACCACCTTCTCAAGAGCAACTAGGGATGGGCAATAAATGCTGGCCTAGCCAGCGAAGCCCACATCCTGCAAATAATTTTTTTTTAAATTCCATGAATGTGCAGATAGTGTGTGACCACAGGATGCAGATTCTGCAAGTCTGTGCAAGGTACCCTGGCAGCTCCCATGATGCTTACATCCTCAGACACTACCAGGTCCCAAGGCTCTTCAGTGATCCAGCCTGACTGGATGGATTGCTGCTGGGTGACAAGGGATATCCGTTGAACAGTCAGCACATGACGCCTCTCCGCCATCCAAGAACAGAGGCAGAGCAATGTTACAATAGGAGTCATGCCTCCATAAGGGCGGTGGTAGAGAGGACCATGGGTCTTCTCAAGATGCGCTTCCGATGCCTGAGCAGTCCAGGGGTGCACTGCAATACTCCACAGAGCGGGTGTCACTGATAGTGGTTGCATGCTGCATTCTCCACAATCTGGCACTGGCAAGGGGGTATCCACTGGAGGAAGAGGATCTTGACACAGCTGCAGAGGCCACAAATGATGAGTCCAACAGTGAGTCAGAAGAGGAACATGGTGAGGAGAATGCTGAAGGCATGGAGGCAGACGCCGGTAACCTCCAGGGAGGCAGGGACACCAGGGACACCTTGATCCATCACTCCTTCAGCGAGGCTACCAAAGATCAGCTTCAACCGCATGCCAGGGCTGCCATCTCCATCCCGGATGTCTGAAAGGACCCTCTCATTTGAACTCGAAGAACAGTCAGTACCTGTGCAATAAAGATCAGAGCCACTTACGTTCAGCATTACATACTGGCACACCCTGCACCAATAAAATAAAAAGGTGAAGCATACTCAGGCCATGACGACAGAAGCAAAATTGAACATATTTTGACAAATTCCAAACTATTAACATAAGCTTATCTGGTCTTCATTACCAGACAAGTTTGATAAAGTTAACATAAACTAACATAAAATCACCCGTGTCCTGTCGCTCTTGTGCTCATGGTGCCTTTAACTTACACTTGTGAGTGCTACGTCTAGGTGCTCCCACCTTGCTGGCACTACAATTGGAGACAGCCTGCTGACTCTGCTGTCTTGTTGGCCTTGATGATCTTGGCGATCGTCCTCTGGCTAGTGGAACCTGTGCTGGTCCCGCCTGGGAGGGAGCAGCCAGTGCCACAGCTGGCATCTCTCCAGTCACCACAGCCTTATCAGATGCCACAGTTACTGATGGAGGGGCAGGGGAGCTGCTGCCATCATCCAGAGCGCCCTGAGAGGAGCCCGCAGAAAGGACAGGCGGCTTGTGCACCAACCTGAGGTCACTCTGAACCTCTCTGCACACCGTTATTGGACGGGCACCTAGCTGGAATATAGGGTGCCTCATCCATCTCCCACAGTGACACTGACCACATGAGGTCAGTGCCTGTGTGAGGGCTTTCAGGTCCAAGTGCAACCCCAGGAGCCCCTCATTCTGTTCCTGGAGCTGCCTCTCCATGACAGTCGCCACTCTCTCACTAGAGGAGGCAGTGCGCTCAGCCATGAGGGTCAACGCAGTGCTCATGCTCCGCATGGACCCCTCCACAACAGAGACCATGGCACGCACACCCTTGTGGATCTCCGCAAGAGCCTCCCGCACATCTCGCTGGACATCCAGCATTTGCTGCCTAATGGACGACTCCAGAGGCTCCTCATCAGCCTTCGACTGAGCATTGTCCTGGTCCCAAGCATCTTCCAAGTGCTAGTGCCCTGGGCACTCTCTGCCTCCTCCTGCACCTCAAGCAATTGTGATGTGCCCTCACCAATGTGCACCGAGATACTAGCCGCCACTCTAATGCCCACCGAGGTGCTGGTATCTGCGCTGGTGCCTGCTTCAGAGAGCGGGCATGGCGCAGGTGCTTGGGGAGCTGTGTGCTGGGTGCTGTTTATTATCAAAGAAGTAAAACCTTGAGGGCTCTGTGGGGCAGGATTTTCCCTTTGTCGGGAGGGTGTTGGTGTGGGTCCGGGAACGGCCGCAAAATGGACCTCTGTCCGCAATCCGTCTATGACCACAATTTCTTCCTGGTGGGCCAATTAAGGTAGTCCTCTGGGGTCAGGGGTGGGCCTTCAGGGTCTGGAGAGCTAACGCCTGCTGGTGAACCTAAAAGGGAGAAGAAGGATATGTGCCACACCACATCATGGCTGCTCACCATTGCTGCCACCTCCTCCCATGCCCTCCTGGTGATGTGCGGTGGCCCCCTCCTCCCATCCCTGGGGACAAGGGTGTCTCTCCTAGCTGCCACCTCCTCCAGGAGGATGGTGAGGCACTCATCAGAAATGAAAGGGGCCGAGTGCTCAACCGACCTATCCTCCCGCCTGCTGTGTCCAGCCACACTCAGGTCCATCACAAAGGTTCAGGTTTGTCCTCCACGGCCGCCTTCCAGGAGCTGCCTGGAGCTCTTTTAAACTGGCCACTGTCGGCCACCATTGGGCCTGGGGGCCGACAGTCCCCTGCCCCCGCCCAGCCCTTCCCTGCCAGTGCGGAGCCACGTTTCATGCTGAGTGGGCCTTAATTGGCCCACCAGGGAGAAATCGTGGTCATAGCCCGATTGCGGACAGTGGTCCATTTTGCAGGCATTCCAGGGCCCACCCACCGCACCCTCCCGACAAAGGGAAAACCCTGCCTCACAGAGCCCGCAAGGTTTTACTTCATTGATAATAAACAGCACACATCAGCTGCATTACATCCTACCTCCTAGCCCATTTCTGCCCTGAGCATTGTCTTCCCACCAAGCTGACATATGAGCATCGAGACCACGCTCAACGGTTCCATTGACTGCAACACACTTACATATGGATATAGCATTGCTGAGCTCGGTGAGTGTTTAGAGGAGGAGAGCATAAGCAGAATGAATGGGTTGTATCTCTTCTTTTTGGCGATAGCCTAGTAGGCGCTATGCAGAAAATGCCAAGGTGCAAAATGGTTAAAACTGTAGCTTTGAGCGCCAGGATGAAATTGTGCCTGTGAGGGACAGAGCACTGGCACATTGAGGTGGGAATGTGCGCACACTTATTGGTCAACTTAAACTTGTAGAGTCAACAATGTGCAAGGCTGGCAGGAGCACACACAACCTCTGAGTATGGACTTATGGATTGCAAACCCTCACTGATGACAGAGGGCATGGAGTTCAAGGAAAGATTACCCTTCTCCATGCACATCTACATCTCTCCCTTCTACACTACACCTTCACCTTCCACAATGCAAACAAGTCGAGGGACTACATGATCCTCCATTTTACACAGCCAAACATGAACATCACTCGAACTTGCAATGCATGCTGACGAGATGCCTGGCATAAACATACTTTACATTGAGGGTGAGGCTTCACTGATGTCGGTAATGAACTGAGAAGGGACACACACTGTGATGAGATGGCTGCACACAACATCGACCAGAGACACATGATGCAAAATCTGTGATAAGTGTGGGGGGAGGGAACATGGTGTGACATGTGATCGAGCACAACACATCTCGGCACACAAAAGGAGATGTGGAATGGATGCAATTCTATTTACATTGGTAGAAAGTATATACATGTGGTGAACAGCCGTGCCATCATTGTGTTCCAAATATTTCTTGATCCTCCGAACCCTACTGTTGCATCTGAGTGTATCCCCGACATCCACAGTGAAGGTGGCGGCAACCTGCTGACTGCTACACCATTGTCTGTGGTGACTTTGGTGGGCATACTCTGGCGGGCCAAGATTTGGAGGACCCCAACCTGCTTTGGGTGTCCTGCTGTGAGGTAGGTGTACCCACCTTGGCCTGTGAAGCTGGAAGTGATGTACTCACAGAAGATTGGGATCAGCTAGACAGTCCCAGGGCCCCAGGGTGTCCAGCTGCTGGTCCTCCTCCCTCTGAGCGGTCGAGGGCACCTGGCTGACTCCTTGAGGTGAATGGACAGCTGGAGTGAGATCTAGGTGCCTTAGCCCCCATTCACGCAGCCACTGGTGGATGCCACCAATGCCTACAGCAATGGGGTACAAGTCCTGCAGCACAATGTCCTGGACCAAGGTCTCCATGGCAGCCACCATCCTATCAGTGTTGGCCTCGGCTTGCTGGCATGCCGACGCTATTAGCTCAGACTGAACGCAGACAGACTCCTTCTTCATATGTTGCAATCTGTGGAATGCAGCTGACAGCCCTGCCTGATATACCTGTGTCTGTTGCTGCTGCTCCAACATCTGTATTAAGACCAAGTCCACAGGCTCATCATCTGACTGGGACTCAGTAGAATCCTTGCATCCAGCAGTCCTCTGAGTGTTGGTAACCTTGGATGTCTATGCCTTTGCCTGCTGCGGACTAGAATCTGTGCTGTGCTCACCAGATTGTGACACGGAATCTGCTCTAGATCTAGGTCCCACCATGATGTGTGTCTCTGGGCTGGTGGAGGATATGGGTGGGCGCTGTAACAGGTCTTCCATAAGTGGGTCCTCAAGATCCTCATCCGAGGTGTTTTCAGGGCTGGATTTGAGGGACTGGCTCCCAGTACCTCTGGGGCACTTGGCTGTGGTGCCTATGAGAATAGAGATAGCTATTGCATGGCAACAGGCTCTAAGAAATAACATTGCACTCACAGCCTCACTGTTTGAAGGATCATCTGGAGCAGGGTTCTCACTTGGGTGTGCTCCGCCGACTTCACTGTCACTGCACGCACAGTCCTGGCCCTCTTCAGCCAGGTGTATTGCAGGCTCCTCATACTGGTGATCTCTGATCTCTGGCATCCCACCACCAGCCTAGGAACTCTCCCTCTTATTTTGCGCAAGGCAGTTGGTAAGGATGCCTGCTTTGTGTGCGTGCTGAGTCGAGCCGTGTACGGGATGAGGGCGTGAACTGAGCAGATGGAGATGTCAGGGTGTGTGTGCGAGAGTGAGTGGGGATGTCCCTTGTTCTGGTAGTGTGTGAGATCCCTGTGGACTGTCATCCTGCGAATGCATGAGGAGCTTGTGAGACTGTGAGCTGAGAGGGATGAGAAGGCTGGCTTACCCTGGCTATGTGGATGAGATCATTCATCCATTTGCAGCACTGTATTGCTGTTCTCCTGCGAGCTGAGTTGGCACTCACCTCCACAGACACCTCCTCCCAAGCTGGGTTGGTGAGCTTTTTGAACCACCGCCGGCCATCCTAATGGTAGAGAAAGTCACAGTGAGCCTCAACAGTGTCCAGAAGGTGACCTAGCATGGCGCCAATAAACTTGGGAGCTGTACTCTTCCTGCTTTTGGGGATCACCTCTCGCCTGGAGCAGTCCTGGGCTGCAGACATTGGAAAATCTGTGTGTGGGTGCTGCTTAAATATGGTGCCCGGAGCGAGGATCTGCTGAGGTCAAGGCGGGTTGGGTGAATCATAGGCCGCCCGTCGGCTAAACAATGTGTTTTCAGATGATGCATATTTAAGAAGGCGAGAGGCGGGCAATCGGGCACGAAAATGCGACATTGCTGACGGCGGGGAAAGAGCTGCTTTTTCTGCCCACAGCCGCACTTAGTCCGGGGAGAGGAAAGTCTCATCCAGTGTCCGCATAGTAAAACCTGATGGGGGAGAAACTGGCTAACCCTGGAAAACAGATCGCAGTACCTGATTAGTTATACCCGTTCATTGTGTTACAGGCAGCATCTTAAATTTGTCTGGTCTTTTAAATGATTGCTGTGTGCAGCCAGCACTCCCCACATTGTTCTCTGGTTGCACACATCAGCACTGACCCTGCTAATATGAGTGGCTAGCGCTCCCTTAAATTAGCCAGCACATCCAAAGGGGAGGTACGTTGTGGCTGCAAAACATAGTGGGAGTTTCTTCAAAAGCCAATATAGGCATGATACTTTGAGCAATGACTGAACTTGTGAGAGCATAAGCACCAATGTTTTCAGGCTATGCATTGGAGGTCTTGGTGGTGGAAAGAAGAGACATCCATTATTATTCCCAGAAGGGCAGTGGATCCACTGGATAGATGCTCAGGAAGCAAAGAGCATAAGTAGCAGCAGGGGTCAGTGCCATGAGTGCTGCTTCAAGAACATGAATGCAGTGCAGGAAGAAGTTTAATGATCTGACATGAGATGTCAAGATACATAACATACAAACATGCGAATTAGAAGCAGGAGTAGGCCATTTAGCTCCCCCCCAAAACTTCTCTGCTATTTGATAATATCATGGCTGACCTGATTGTGGCTCAACTCCACTTTCCTGTCTACCCCCTTTGACTCCCTTGTTAATCAAGAATCTATCTAAGTCAGCCTTAAGAATATTCAATGACCCTGCCTTCACATGCTCTCTGGGGGAGAGAATTCCACAGGCTAACAGCCCTCTGAGAGAAAAAAATTCCCCTTATTTTCATCTTAAATAGGCGACCCTTTATTTTTATATTGTGCCACCTAGCTCTAGTCTCTCCCACAAGAGGAAACATCTTCTCTGCGTGCACCCTGTCAAGTCCCATCAGGGTCATCAGATATCAATGTTTCAATCAGATCTCGTCTCATTCCTCTAAACTCCAATGGATATAGGGCCAGCCTGTCCAACCTTTCCTCATAAGATAACTTCTTCATCCCAGGAAGTAAGCCTTCTGTGAACTGCTTCCAATGCAATTATATTATCATCATTTTTATGTTAATCTTCAATTGGCACACTGTACCAACTGTACCACTAGCCTCATTCACAGTTCAATTCCCTCTACATGCCGATATCACCACCTTTGCCATTGGAAAAGTTGATCTGTCACTAGGGTCAGTGCTTGCATCAGCCTTTCTCATCATCCATACAGCACACGTGCCCTGCATCAAATCCTGAAAGCTCATCTATACCAATGACATAGCACGATAGGCTGATGCAGACCTCAATCCTAGAGGAGGCAAGTATGATGCTCACCAGCAACCTGGACCTACTGGAATGCTACTGCTGGACCTGACACTCTGCTCCAGTCCTGGGAAGATAGTGGTGTTCATACTCCACCTGAACAATAACACCCCCAAGAAGGAACTCAATGGGCGCAATTCCGTTGTCACAACAAGTGCCCCAACAGCAGGACTAGAAGTGCACAGGGCTTCCACTTAGAGGCAGGATGGCTGGCCATGAGCAATCATGCGGTGGCTAGCCAATTATATATGCAGAGTCAAGGTGCCTGGACAATTGTGCAGCTGGGTCGAGCGCAAGTTGCCGACCCCACCATTGCCTTATGCGGTTGAAGATTTTTAAAAATTCATTCATGGGAGGTGGGCATCGCTGGCTAGGCCAGCATTTATTGCCCATCCCTAATTGAGCTGCCTTCTTGAACCGCTGCAGTCCATGTGGTGTAGCTACACCCACAGTGCTGTTAGGAAGGGAGTTCCAGGATTCTGACCCAGCAGCAGTGGAGGAACGGCAATATATTTCCAAGTCAGAATGGTGAGTGGCTTAGAGGGGAATTTCCAGGTGGCGGTAAAAGCAAAATACTATGGATGCTGGAAATCTGAAATAAAAACAGAAAATGCTGGAAAAACTCAGCAAGCCTAGCAGCATTTGAGGAGAGAGAAACAGAGTTAACGTACCGAGTCAATATGACTTTTCAGGAGTTAAGTAATACTTTAATGGCCTTAAAGGGCCTTTTAATTGTCGACGGGTGGGCTGCCAACTCTCAAGCGCGCCCGCCAACCGAAATATCGCGCGAGTGCGCAATGACATCGGAGCGCTCACCCGACGTCATCACGTGCTATTTTACGCATAATCAGGTTGGGCACGCGCCCGCCCGCAGGATGTAAAATTCTGCCCAATTTCTCTTCTGGCACATTTAGTACACAGTTACTAGCGGAGTCGATATTCAATGCAGCACTAGGATCTATTCTTTGTAGAAGTAAGCAAATACTAAAATTATTCCATTGTAAAGGGAATTGGCCAAGATCCAAGCTTTTAACATGTTGAAAGGCATAAATGATGTAAATGTAGAAAGACTGTTTAACTTGGACTGAGGGCATAAAGCTAGAGGACACAGAAACATAATTAAGAAGCTTCAAGCAAGATCAGCAACAGGAAGATGTTTTTTTCTCTGCTGAAAGCTGTGGAAATTTTGCTCCATGGGGTATTTGATTATTTCTGTTCCAAATTATTGCTGTAACCTTCAATGTCACTCCTAACCATATATTTATCCAGTCGTTCCGTGAACGGATAGTAACTGCAAGACTGCCTGCAGATAAATTTGACTTTGTGCGTTAGTTTAAAATGGACGGTGGTGAGTTGGCAGCTCAATTTACACATCTCCTGATTATTATTTCCATTGACTTCAAACATTGGGAGAGATGTAAAACAGGCTGTCAATTCATTCATATAGCACTTTAACATAGTAAAATGCCCCAAGGTGCTTCACAGGAGCAATTAACTGAAAAAGAATTGTCACAGAGATGCATATTGGGACAAATGACAAAAAGCCAGGTCAGAGAGATAAGTTTTAACAAGTTGATTACAGGGGGAGAAAAAAGTGGAGAGATTTAGGGATGGAATTCCAGAGCTTGAGGCTTTGGCAGCTGAAGGCACGGCTGTCAATGATGGAGCTCAGAAAATTAGAGAAATGCAGAGATCTCAGAGGGTTGTGTGGCTGGAGGAGATTACAGAGATAAGGAGGAGTGAGGCCACAGAGCGATTTGTAAACAATAATGAGAATGTTAAAATTGAGGCCTTGCTAGTCCGTAGGTCATTGTAGTCAATAAGCACAGGGTAATAGTGAACAGGGCCTAATGGCAAGTTAAGACATGGGCAGAGTTTTCACTGAGTTCTAGTTTATTAAGGGTAAAAGGCGTGAGGCCAGCTAGGACAGCATTGGAGTAGTCTAATAGGCTTTCAGCAGCAGATGAGTTGATGTAATGCTACAGAGGTGGAAATAGACAGTATTAGTGATGGAGTGATACAGGGACAGGAGCACAACTCAGGCCCTAATAAGGCATGAAGGTTGTGACAGCCTGGTTCAGCCTCAGCTTGAGAGGGGAATTTAGTCAGTGAATAGAGAACAGAGTTTGTGGTGGGTACAAAGGACAATAGCCACAACAATAACTAGGGCGCATGAGTGGAACATCAGGGCAAGGCAGTGTCTGTTATCAGGTGGGAAACTGGAAAAACTTTCAGCACACATGCCTGTGGCATTTAACACAACAACCTAACTATGTGACTTCTGGGTTTGCTAGAGAATGTGCATCATTGGGCACGGTGCAGACCCGCATTATTTGATCGCAATTTAAAGGACCCATCCAAAGGTATAATTTGGAGGATTTTGGGTAACAAAATTGAACAGCCCTAGAAAACATGAACCAGGGTCGTGATTAACCCACAATTGTTCGTTTCAATGCAGGCAGCATACAAAAATATGATTAAAATTTCTCATGCCATTAAAAGTGTACTTTGATTAAAATGAACCAGAATTTATGGTACATTTATTTTATACCCATCCAGCAGACACAGGAATTTCACACTAACCAAGGCTTCTCAATGGTGAGACAGACAGCAAGATGCCATTTTCGTGAAGCTAACAGTGGAGCAGCGTGTCTCAGTCAGAAACGTTTGGATACCTGTGATAAAACAGTACATCTCTCTCTTGCCTGAAGATGCTGTACCATTTGCACATAAATAATGATGAGCGCCATAAGCTTCACTGTTATTTCGGTAGCAAATTTAGACCCATTACTTTAAGATATACAGCAAGAAATAAAAGGTGAGAAAGGAACCCTTCCTACTTTTAACTCTTAGGGCAGGATTTTCAAGTCATCAGGCAGGTGTGCTGGGTTGGCCCGGGAGCAGCTGGGAAACAGGCCACCGCCTGCGATCGGCCCCCGACAGCTAACCATAAGGTTGGACTGGCAGTGAAAAATAGCAGTTAATTAATTGATTAATGGCCTTAATAGACCTCTCAATTATCGGTGGGCGTGCTGCCAACTCTCGCGCGTGCCCACTGACCGAAATATTGCGTGAATGTGCGATGACATCGGAACAATCGTCCAACAGCGCACTATTTTATACACGATCGAGTTGGGCACGCGCCCAACTGCGGGATGTAAAATTCTGCCCTTCATTTCCGTTTGGATTTTAATAGCAGCAGAAAGTTGTAGCTGAGGAACAGCCTCAATAGGGACAAAGTTAGGCAACAGGAATACAGATAGAAGGAAATAGTCAGAGCTGAGAATATCAAATCCACAGGGACAGAGTTAGGGGACATGACTATAGATGTAAGAGAACAGTTTGAGCTGTGAACAGTCCATTGAGGTGGGCAGAGCCATTCACAGAGGAGGATTATACATAATTGAACAGTCTTATTGAGTAATGTCACCCAAAACATCATGTGGTGTCCTGCACATTCCTATTCATCAATGTGACCTAAATCAATAGAGTAAACTTTCCTTCTCTGCAGTATTGGACCATGTGTCTTTTTGCTGCTCATCAATGGCCTCACAATAATTAGAATAAATCAGAGGACAGTGAAATCTGGGGAGAATATTACCAAAGCAAACCCCTAAGGGAAAGCTTAATGTGTTATCTGTAATTTTGTAGCCTCAAGTCTAACCTTATTCCCAACGAAGAATGATAAAGTAAGTTTTACATCCATATGTTTTAACTGGTAATAGTAACGTTCAAGCCCAGATGTATCTCTCCCCTGGAAAACTATAACGGAACACAATTATGACTTAAATAAAAGTTAAAATCTGGCAGGATTGAAAGGTTCATGCCAAATTTATTGGAATAAAATGAATTATGTGATTGCAGTTGCCTAGGTCCTAAGCTCTGGAATTCCCTTCCTACATGTCTCCCTACCTCTTTACCTTGCTTTCCACCTTTAAAATGCGCCTTAAAGCCTATCTCTTTGATCAAGCTTCTGGTCATCTGACCGAATATGTCCTTATGTGGTTCAGTGCTATATTTTGTTGTATAATGCTCCTGTGAAGCATCTTGGAACTTTTTATTATGTTAAAGGTGCTATATAAATGCAAGTTGTTGTTTTTCTACAGTTTCATAACTTTTACTGTTATAGTTTTATAGCCTTTCTCCAACTTTGCTCATTTTTAAAATTCATTTATGGGATGTGAGCATCACTGGCTAGGCCAGCATTTATTGACCATCCCAATTGCCCTGGAGAAGGTGATGGTGAGCTGCCTTCTTGAACCACTGCAGTCCCTGTGGTATAGATACACCCACAGTGCTGTCAGTGCTCAGTGCACAGTGCTCAGCTCCTGCAGACTGAGGAAGAGGCCCAGGCCCCAGGCCCAGGTGCCGCCTCAGACTGGGAGTTGGCCAGAATCTTGGACTGTTGAGTTTGGGGGTGAGGCGGAGTGAGAAAGGAGAGGGAGAGAGAGAGTGAGAGAGAGTGGGAAAGGAGAGAGAGAGAGAGAGAGACAGAGATAGAGAGAGAGAAAATGGGAAAGGAAAGCAAGCAAAAAGTTGAGCTGAATTTTAGGAGTGCTGCGATTGAGACACAGAAGCTGTGCTACTCATTAAGGAAAAGTAAACTCAGCCATTGCATTAAAGCAGTGAGTGAGTTGAACATTTCTATATTCTCTCTTAAAAAAAAAATAATTAAGTTGGTTTTTGTGTGTGTGTGTGTGTGTGTGTGGCGTGCAACTGATTTTGTCTATCTGTGAGTGGCCCGTTATAAGAAAACAGTTCCCCACCCCTGTTCTAAACAGAGCGAATTGCAAACATAATGAAGACTTCAAAGCAGGAATTTGATGAGAGTGAGATTTCACTGATAAGCTGTGACATCAATGAAGATCATCACATGGTCCACAAAATAATTGTACACAGCACTGTTTACCCTCAGGAATTGGACATATGTCTGCCAGAAGTGGCATTATACAAACAATGTTTTCCCCCAGCGTATTTTTATCAAACTCAAAATTAACTTAGTTTACAAGCATTAGAATCCTGCATGTTACTTAACTGTCAATCAAATGTAAATAAGTCACTTATTAATTATTGCGTGGCTAGGTTTTACTGACAAGTAATCTGATGTGTAATATATCTTTAAGAAAAATGTTATAATAGAAGATCACATGATCTTATTATCCAATGACAGAGAAGCACGGAATCCTTCATAGTCTGTAGTCAGTAGTGAGTAGTCTAGAGTAAGAGTCTGTAATGTAGAGACAGGAATTGAGTTGTAAGCACACAAGTATAGCTTCTGAGTTCCTTTGTAAATAAATAGAATGTGTTCTACATAAGAACTGTCTGCTGATCTGCTATGTCTATGATACCAACTCAGTCTTCCTGAAACAAGCATGCAACCCGGATTCATTAGTCCAACTAAACTAGTGACCAGGGTCCAACAAACTGGCGATGAGGTGAAAAAAGCATGAAAGAGCAAGGAAGGACTAGACAAAAAGTAAGAAAAGCGAGGAAGGAAATCAAAAGAACTGAGATCAGGCTGTGCCTTGCATAGTAATTGTAAGTAGAATTTCCGTCCTAATTGTCGAAGCAATCTCCTTGAAGCATGTCACAGTTTGGAAGAGTTGACCTTTTTGACCCAACAATGGACAATTGGTCTCATTATGTTGAATGCCTCGCCTTCTTTTTCCAAGCTAATAACATTGTGGGGGAGGAGAAGAGGCGCGCAATCCTCTTATCCATGTGTGGGAGTGAGACCTATGGATTGATCCATAGTTTAATGGTACCCAATGCCCCGGATTTGAAAAATTTTGATGATTTAGTGAACCTTGTGTAGAATCATTACCAGCCCAAGCACTCGGTAATGATGCAGTGATTCAAATTTAACTCAAGAACTAGAGCCCAAGGGGAAATAGTTGCTTATTATATGGCAAGTCTGAAACAGTTAACAGAATACTGCAAGTTTAGTACATCTGTAAATGAAATGCTTAGAGATCATTTGGTGCATGGTATAAATGAAGATTCGATTCAGAAGAGATTACTGTCTGAAACAAGTTTGGATTTTCAGAAGACACAGGAAATATTGGCTATGGAAGGCGCAGTGAGGGACTCAAAAGCCATACAGGAAGCATAAAGTGGCGTCGTCCTCCACGTTGGGCGGGGTGCCCCAACCAAAAAGGGTGTGAAAATGTACAGCTCTGATGAGAAGCGGGAAGCAGCCACAGCTTACAGACAAATAAAAAGAAATGATTTTGCAGTGATAACATGGAATAATGATAAGAGAGGTGGAAGGAGACAACCTTGTAATGAATTGAAGTTTTAAAAAGTTGAATGTTTTTATTGCCATTGAAATGAGACATTACAAGGATAGAATTAGGCAGATTTTCAATCAAAAGAACAAGCCCCATGAGATTCATAATGTAGAAGAGCTTGAAGTAACAGATTCAGATATTTATTCATTGTATAATTTAAAGGTAGGAAGAACGGAACCAATCTGTGTGACTGTAATGGTGAATAATAGGCTTATCAGAATGGAGGTGGATACAGGAGCTTCCTCTATGGCGGTAGGTGAACATACCTTTAAAACCTGAATCATGGGGAATGTAAGTTAAATTTGTAAGAAATGGATGCCAAATTGAAAACTTACATGGGATAAGACAACAGAATCAAAGGCATTAGCAGGGTTACTGTAGAGTGCAGAAGTCAATCAGTAAAATTATCCTTGATGATGGTGGCAGGTGAGGGGCCAAGTCTCCTTGGACAAAGCTGACTGAAAGAAATTAAATTGGATTGGACTGAGATCTTCCAACTGAGAGCCACTGAGTTACCTGAGCTATTACAAAAATACTCGTTTTTCCAAGATGAACTCAGGAAGATCCAAGGGCTACAAGCAAAAATTCATGTTGATTCTGACTCTACCTACCAATTTATGAAGGCAAGACCAGTACCTTATGCAATGCAGGAAAAGTTGGACGCTGAATTGGATAGATTAGAGAAACTGGGAGTGATATAACGTGTACAGTTCTTGGAATGGCCAGCACCAATAGTCCCCATACTTAAGCCTGACCAAAGTGTTTAAACTTGTGGAGGTTACAAATTGACTGTCAATAAAGGGGCTAAGTTTTACCAAACTTATACCAAAAATTGAAGACCTTTATGCTAAGTTGGCAGGTGGAACCGCCTACACGAAGCTTGGTATGAGTCATGCTTATCAACAATTAGAGTTAGAGAAGGCCTCCCAGAAATTGATCACAATTAATACACACAAAGGGTTGTACCAAATATACCCATTTGCCTTTTGGTGTATCCTCTGCATAAGCCATATTCCAGAGGACAAGGGGAAATTTACTGCAGAGATTGCCTTATGTTGTAGTTTATTTAGATGACATTCTTGTGATGAGGACTCACTGAAAAGGAACATTTGGCAAACATGGAAGAAGTTTTGAAGCATTTCTCACAGGTGGGAGTGTGTTTAAAAAGAAGAAAAGTGCACGTACCAAGCGAAAGAGGTAATTTATTTAGGTCACAGGATAGATTCACAGGGCCTCCACCTGGTTGAGGAAAAAGTGAGAGCCATTAGAGAGGCACCAGCACCAAATAACACCTCTTACTATGGATGCTTCTTGCCTAATTTGTCGACAGAATGGGCACCCCTGTATTGCCTACTCAAGAAAAACCAACGTTGTTCTCGGCAAACACTGTAGAACGAAGCTTTCACAAAAGCGAAATAACTGTTGCACTCATCTACCTTAATAGTACATTTTGACCAAAGAGTTGGCTCTGACATGTGATGCATCTCCCTATGGAGTGGGAGCAGTGCTCCCCCGTCGAATGGACGATGACTCAGAATGACCAGTTGGATATGTATCAAGACACAGCGGAAAAAGGATACTCACTGATAGAAAAAGGTTTGAAAATTATCTTTGGTATCAAGAAATTTCATGGCCGTCATTTTATTATCATTTTGGACCACAAGGCTTTGCTAGGATTGTTCAGCGAGGACAAGGCTATACTACACATAGCTTCAGCAAGAATACAGAGATGAGCATTGATCCTGGCAGCATATGAGTACACTTTCATCCACAGACCTGGAAATCAGATTGCAAACGCGATGCGCTTGGTCGTTTGCCTTTGAAAGAAAATGATGAGGATGTTCCAGTTCCTCAGGAATTCACTTTATTATTGAACTTCTTATATTCATCACCAGTATGTGCTAGACGGATCAGAGTGGACAAGTCAAGACCCAGTCTTATCCAAAGTAGGAGAACAAGTTCTTCACAGTTGGTCACAAGAACAAGAATTTGACAAAATGAACCTGCATATTCACAGAAGAAAAGATAGAGCCAGTCAGGATGGTATCTTATTGTGGGGAGCTAGAGTGATTGTTCCTCCAAAAGGATGAAAGCCTTTGTTAACTGAATTACATAGTGCACATCCAGGTATTTCCTGAATGAAGACCATAGCACACAACTATCTATGGTGGCCTGGAATGGATGGAGAAATAGAGAGCTTAGTGAAAAGTTGTCAGTGTCAGCAAGTGCAAAAGTTACTTCCAACAGCTTCGTTACACCCATGGAAGTGGCCAGGAATGCCATGGGGGCATATTGACTATGCAGAACCTTTTATGGGAATAATGTTTCTCCTTATTGTTGATGCTCACTCAAAATGGATGGACATATATGAGATAAAGTCACCAACATCTGCTACAATTGACAAGTTACTAAAACTTGGACTAGCAGAAGTGGTTGTATCAGACAATGGCACAACATTTACGAGTGCTGAGTTTCAATGGTTTATCAGCCTCAACAGTGTTAATCATATAAAAACTTCACCATACCACCCTTCTTCGAAGGGACTGGCCAAGCAAGCAGTTCAACCATTCAAAAATGTAACGAAGAAATTTAACTGGAGACTCCATAGTGACCAAGCTAGCACTTTTTCTTTTCCATTATAGAACCACCCCTCACATGACAACAGGTGTCACACGTGCGGAATTGTTGATGAATTACCATCTCAGGACAAGATTGAGCTTAGTAATGCCAAATTTAGGGGGGAAGGTAGAAAGGAGTCAGGGAAGCCATAAAATTGTACATGGCTGGCATAGTCGTGACAGAAAGTTTACCGTAGGAGAGACTGTATATGTGAAAAGTTTTGGTGACAGACCTAAGTGGTTATCAGGTGAAATACGTGTTGTGAATGGACCTCTTCCTTACCACGTGAAAGTAGAAGACTGAACCATACAGAGACATATAGATCATATAAGGAGGAGAGAAACAAAGTATCAGGAAATGATTCCTCCAGTGTTTACGACTGTGTCAACATCTTCTGTTGAAAGAACTCCACTAAGTACAGATATGTTTGAAGGATTGGCTGTACCTGCAAGAGTTGAGGAAACAGATTTGCAGGTGCCCATCGAAAAACCTGATGTTTGGACAACACCAGAAAAGCAGGTTCCTGACAAAACGTTTGAAGCTGTAGAGCTTATGTTCTACACGCATAAGGAAACCCCAGAAAGATTGAATTTGTAAATTACTTATCTGTGTAAATAATTTGGTATTTTGAGAAAAATTGTAATTGTAACTGTGAAATGTATTTCTGAGTAAAGGGGAAGGGATTTGGTAATCTGATGTGTAATATACCTTTAAGAGGAATATTATAATAGAAGACCACATGATCTTATTATCCAGCTACCTTAGAAGTCTGTAGTTAGTAGTGAGTAATCTAAAGTAAGATTCTGCAGTGTAGATACAGGGGCCAGGATTTTACATTGGTCGGGCTTGCTAGGCAGGAGCGGGCCGGGGGTGTCACGGAGCCGACTGCGATCGGTTCCACACCACGATTTCACACAGGTGGGCCAAGTAAGGCCCTCCCTGCGTGGATTGCGAGCGGTAGTGCTGAGCACTACACGTGCAGGCAGGGGGAGGAGGGAGAGACGAGTCACATACGCGCAAAAGAGTGCTTCAATCTCCCTGAGGCATAGAGCTGCCTCAGCGAGATTGAAGTGCTTTTAAAAAATATATAGAAGGACAGTAAAAATTCAATGAAACATGTCCCCTCATGAGACTGCATCTCATGAGATGGGACATGTTTTTATTTTCAAAAGGAAGTTTTCTATAATCTGTATTAGCTTTAGGAAACCTCAACCCGCTCATGGATGAGATTTCTTAAAAAACGTAAAGGCTGCTTGGCCTTTTCACCAGCCCGTTAGGTTGGAGAGCCAGTGTAAATTTGAAGTTAATTAGTATGTTAATGGCCTTAATAGGCCTTTCAATTATCAGTGGGCGCGCAGCTGACTCCGGCCACCCCCTTCAAATGAAATATCGCGAGACAGTGCGAAGACGTCAGGCCAGGCGTGCCCAGTGTCATCGTGCGTCATTTTACGTTCCGGCATGTTGGGCACATGCTTGCATGCCACATGTAAAATTCTGTCGTGGGTTTTAGTTGTAAGTACAGAAGTGTAGCTGCTGAGTTCCTTTGTAAATAAATAGAATGTGTTCTACATAAGAACTGTCTGCTGACTTGTTATGTCTATGGCACCAACTCGGTCATCCTGAAACCCGGATCCATTAGTCTAACAAGATTAGTGGCCAAGGATCCAACAAATGGAAACTGCTGTGTGTCTGAAAGGTACAGATTAGAGATTAGAGGGTGAGGAAGTTAAATTGGTTGATGTGAAGGCTATTGCAGGAAGAAGTTTAACAATCTTGCGTGTCGCCAGAGTGAGTTAGTTCATGTTCAAATGACACAATTGCACATCCAACAACTACACCATAAGCCTCAATCACTGCTCAATCCACAACATCCCCAACACTCACTTATTAACAATCTCTATCAAATAGCGATCAACTCATATAAAAATCAACTAAAACTCATATGCTTTACCTCATTTACACACACTTAACGCTGTTGCATGCCTCATACCTGCTCACAGCTCACACACACTAGTAGCAATTCAACTATGACAGCCACATGACCCAAAAACATTGCAGAACACTCACTGTCACACATCCCTTTTTCTTACAGGAGAAGGTGGTACCCCTAACTGGAGACAACAGGAAAGAACTGGAGGAGGACAAGTGTGTCAGCATGCTTTACCCCCCTTCACTGTCAAAAACCTGGAACTCACTTCCTAACAACACGCTGGGTGGACTTATACCACATGGACTGCAGCGGCTCAAGAAAGCAACTCAACATCATCTTCTCAAGGCAATTATGGATGGGCTTGTCAGTGGCACTTACATCCATAAGATAGTATATATTTTAAAAATGGAGGAAACTGTGTTGACAATCATAGGAAGGGGCCTAACTGAGACCATGGTCTCTGGGGGTGCTGAAGCGATCAATAATGTGGGTATTTGCATACCTAATCCACCTTCTCTCATTACACTTCTCCCTCATCTCACAATCGTTTTTGACTCACAAACTGCAGATAGTAAAAGCACGCACTCCTTGCTTTTCCCTCTCCCCTCACCACATTTCAACTCATGTCTCTTTTTCATTTCTGGTAGCCAATAACTGAAATCTCGCCAGTCAATGGAGGAAGAGGAAGAAGAAAGTGAAGATGAAGAGATATTGTCACTTGATCTTGCACTTGCAGCCACCAATTCAGAGACTAACACTGCAGGTAATTTAAACACTAGCATAGAAGTGGGATTTGCACGTGGTAAGACACCGGGCAGAAGCACACAGGAACCAGGGCAGGGGAACAGATAGCATTGGTATCTTCAGCAGCAGCCAGACCACTCCCTGCAGACTATTCAAACTAACCTGTAAGTGTTCATGATCAGTGGAATGTAAATTGAAAGATTGCAAGAAAGGTATGTAAAAAAAATAAGTAAAAATAAAGATGAAAAGGATAGAAAAGAAAATCATAAATCAACCAATAAGGAGGAAAGTTAATTAGAATTTTTATGATCCAGTCTCATAGACGTTTACAACACAGAAGGAAGCTATTCGGCCCATCGTGTCTGCGCTGGTCAACAAAGATCTGACTATACTAATTGCATTTTCCAGCTCTTGGTCCATTGCCCTGGAGGCTATGGCAATGTAAGTGAATATCTAAATACTTCTTAAATGTTATGAGAGTGTCTGACTCAACCACCCTTTCAGGCAGTGAACCCCAGGCTCCCACCACCCTCTGGGTGAAAACATTTCTCCTCAACTCCCCTCTTAGCCTTCTACCTCTTACGTTAAATCTATGCTCCCTGGTTATTGACCCCCTCTACTAATGGAAAAAGCCCCTTCCTACCCACCCTAATTATGTCCCTCATAATCTTAAACACCTCTATCATGTTCCCTTTCGACCTTTGCTGCTCCAAGGAAAACAACCCCAGCCTTTCCAATCTTTCTTCATAGCTCAGACCCTCCAGCCCAGGCAGCATCTTGGCAAATCTCCTCTGCACTCTCTCCAGTGCAATCACATCCTTCCTATAATGTGGTGACCAGAGCTGCACGCAGTACTCCAGTTGTGGCCTAACCAGCGTTCTGTACAGTTCCAGCATAACCTCCCTGCTCTTGTATTCTGTGCATTTGCTAATAAAGGCAAGTATCCCATATGCCTTCTTAACTACCTTATCTACCCACCCTGCTACCTTCAGGGATCTATGGATGTGCACACCAAAGTCCCTCTGATCTTCAGTAATTTCTAGAGTCCTACCCTTCATAGTGTAATCCCTTGCCTTGTTAGCCTTCCCCAAGTGCATTACCTCACACTTTTCCAGGCTTAATTCTATTTGCCACTGCTCTGCCCACCCGACCAGTCCATTAATATCCTCCTGCAGTTTACGGCTATCCTCCTCACTATTTACCACCCTACCAATTTTCGTGACATCCTCAAACTTCTTGATCATACTCCCTACATTTAAGTCCAAATCATTTATGTACACCACAAACAGCAAGGGCCCTAGCACTGAGCCCTGCAGAACCCCACTGGAAACAGACTTCCAGTCACAGAATCACCCCTCTACCATCACCCTCTGCTTCCTGCCTCTCAGCCAATTTTGGATCCAAAAAGCCACTTTGCCTTGGATCCCATGGGCTCTTACTTTCTTGACCAGTCTGCCGTGAGGAACCTTATCAAAAGCCTTGCTAAAGTCCATGTAGACCACATCAAATGCATTACCCTCATCAACACTCCTGGTTACCTTCTCAAAAAATTCAGTCAAATTTGTCAAACACAATCTTCCCTTAACAAAGCCATGCTGACTATCCCTGCTTAATCTGTGTTTCTCCAAGTGCAGATATATTCTGTCCATCAGAATTCTTTCTATAACTTCCTCACCACCAAGTTTAGACTGACTGGCCTGTAATTTCCTGGTATATCCCTTCCTCCCTTTTTTAATAAAGGGACAATGTTAGCAGTCCTCTAGTCCTCTGGCACCTCACCTGTGGCCAGAGAGGATTTGAAAATTACTGCCAGGGGTCCTGATATCTCTTCCCTTGCCTTCATCAACAGCCCGGGATACATCTCATCCAGGCCTGAGGATTTATCCGCTTTTAAGCCCACTAAACCCACTCATACCTCCTCTCTATGTTAATTTCCCCTAATATTTCAAATATTGGTTCAAACATGGACAAAAGAGCTGAACTCCCGAGGTGAGGGGAGAGTGACTGTACTTGACATTAGGGCAGCGTTTGACCGAGTGTGACATCAAGGGGCCCTAGCAAAACTGGAGTCAATAGGAATCGGGGGGAAACTCTCTGCTGGTTGGAGTCATACTTAGCACAAAGGAAGATGGTTGTGATTGTTGTACGTCAGTCATTTCAGCTCCAGAACATCACCACAGGAGTTCCTCAGGGTAGTGTCCTTGGCCCAACCATCTTCAGCTGCTTCATCAATGACCTTCCTTCCATCATAAGGTCAGGAGTGGGGATGTTCTCTAATGATAGCACAATGTTCAGCACCATTTGCGACTCCTCAGATACTGAAGCAGCCCATGTCCAAATGCAGCAAGACCTGGACAATATCCAGGTTTGGGCTGACAAGTGGCAAGTAACATTTGCGCCACATAAGTGCCAGGTAATGACCATCTCCAACAAGAGAGGATCCAACCATCGCCCCTTGATGTTCAATGGCATTACCATCACTGAATCCCCTACTATCAACATCCTGGGGGTTACCATTCACTAGAATCTGAACTGGACGAACCATATAAATACTGTGGCTACAAGAGCAGGTCAGAGGCTAGGAATCGTGCAACGAGTAACTCACCTCCTGACTCCCCAAAGCCTGTCCACTATCTACAAGGCACAAGTCAGGAGCATTATAAGACCATAAAACATAGGAGCAGAAATTAGGCCATTCGGCCCATCGAGTCTGCTCCACCATTCAATCATGGCTGATAAGTTTCCCCATTCTCCTGCCTTCTCCCCGAAACCTTTGATCCCCTTACCAATCAAGAACCTATCTATCTCAGTCTTAAATACCCTCAATGACCTGGCCTCCACAGCCTTCTGTGGCAATGAATTCCATAGATTCACCACTCTCTGGCTAAAGAGGTTTCTCCTTATCTCTGTTCTAAAAGGTCTTCCCTTTACTCTGAGGCTGTGCCCTCGGGTCCTAGTCTCTCCTACTAATGGAAACATCTTCCCCACGTCCACTCTATCCAGGCCTTTCAGTATTCTGTAAGTTTCAGTCAGATCCCCCCTCATCCTTCTAAATTCCATCGAGTATAGACCCAGAGTCCTCAAATGTTCCTCATATGTTAAGCCTTTCATTCCTGGGATCATTTTCGTGAACCTCCTCTGGACCCTCTCCAGGGCTAGCGCATCCTTCTTAACCAATAAACTACTGCTCTGCCCCACATAGGACCCTGTCAATTCATGACTTTCCATTCATCATTAAGCAATGTAAAGTTGACTTGCTGCCCAGAAACCAAAAATTGGTAAGACAGGAAAGTGCAGCAGACTATAAATACTTATGTGATTTTACAACAGAATGGAAACTTCACGACATAACATTTTCTCATACACTCATGTGCATGACCTTGCACAACTGCAAAGCTTCCTTTTCCTATCGTGCTTCTACATGATGCAAACCTTGTTGGTTGAGCAGAATTAGAGACAGGTTGTTCAGATCACAGCATTGACTGCTGAGATGCTCTTAGCTGACGACCTCTGAGTATGGGAACACTTAAGGGCCCGACCAAAGACTGCCCCTCCTGCACCTGTGCAAAGGCCATCGGAACATAGGGCAGCATGTCAGATATTGAGTTAGCTGGAAGTAGGTTGGGGGAGGGTGGCAACAAGTGAGAAGTGGAAAAACTTTGAATAACATCCTCACTTCTTTGTCCCCTTTCTCTATCCTCCCTCTCATGGTCCAGCTGCACTTCATTGCTATTCTGTGTTGGTAATCACTTTGGTACAGATCAATGAGGCACTGAAAAGACAAGGTTATGTTATTTGTTAAAGGTTGCAGATACCCAGAGTATGCACAGTGGCAGTCAAGGCATGCATGGACTAATTTGATATTTGTGCAGGACCTCTGATTCTTCCCCGCTCCCTAGTGATGTGCTCTCTTCTGTAACAGGAGAAGGAAGAGACCCATGGATAACCATAATGGTATGTGTGGGTGTGAGGGAGAGGCATTAAATTGCCTGACGATGATGGTGAATGGCAGTGGTGGATGGAGAGATGGGGATCTGAGCACATACATAGAAAAAGAAGAATGGATGTACCTGCAAGGTAATTGGGTGTGGAGAGTGATATGATGGAGTAGTCTTGACAAGACAAAATGAGAGGGGGAGGGGAACACAGGATGATGCACATAGCAGGATACAATTTTACTGATCTTTCCTGACCTGTTTAAGTCATTAAAGCATTTCCTGCACTAAATCCAGGAAAGTGACCTAATCCTCCTCTTGCTGACCTCCTGGGCCACCTGCAGGCATGTTTTGTTTAGGTCAGCAGCTTGCCTTTTCTTCCCATTGCTGGGTGAGAGTATCTGGCCCCTCACAGCCCTCAGCAGAACATAAAAGGAAGCATCATTGAAGCGACTGAAGCCTTTGATCATCCGCAATCATTGTCACACCTTGTCTTTTCTTGCTTCCAACTTCCATTTACTCCAGGTCCCAACATTGGATTGGCTCTTTAAATACTGGAGTTGAGATTGTGACATGCAGGTCCACATCATGCCAGCGGCCACACAATCAGCACCAAACCATGTTAATGTTAATGAGTTGGTGGCATTAAAATATCTCTGATAGACATACTGAACCTACTTTCAGCTTTCCAATGGGGTATTAGACCATTCCTCACTCTCTGCCCCACTCCCACCATCACTCCCAAAACACCTCTGAGCTAATTTTGGAAGTAATGGATCTATCCAGTAGCTAGTGCTCAACACTTGATGCAGGCAGTCATTTCTTTAGTCCTCATTTTAACATAATTCCAGATATTTTGACCATCTGGAGCGTTTCACTTGATTGAGCATGTGCAATTTATTTTTGGTAATTTCTTGTTTAGTGCTGAGTATTGTTTTGATTATAATTTAATTTTAAACACATGAGCATATGAATTAGTAGCAGGAGTAGGTCACTCAGCCCCTCGAGCCTGCTCCTCCATTTTATAAGATCATGACTGTTTTGAATGTAACCTCAACCCCACATTCCTGTCTACCTCCGATAACTTTTCACCCCCTTGCTAATCAAGAATACTTTTGTCCTTTTGTCTATGACATCTTTTGGCTATCTCCACCTATCACTGGCCCTCCATCCAGCTCTATTTGTTCCCCCCCCACCCCTTAAACCAGCTTATACTTCACCTCTTTTCTATTTTTACTTAGTTCTGTTGAAGAGTCATACGGACTGGAAACGTTAACTGTGTTCCTCTCTGCAGATGCTGTCAGACCTGCTGAGTTTTTCCAGGTATTTTTATTTTTGTTAAGAATCTATCTAGCTCTGCCTTAAAAATGTTCAGACCCTGCTTCTACCGCCTTTTGAGGAAGAGAGCTCTAAAGGCTCACAACCCTCTGACAGAAAAAATTTCTCCTCAAGATATGTCCAATTTCTGTTTGTTAAATTGCATCTCTATCCTTATTTGTCCTTTACTACCATGTTCAAAAACTTACTGTCCTTTAATAATTTATTAGTAATGTTGTCTGTTAGAGGACTACATAATTTTGAATTAATTTTGCTTTCCATTTTAATTAATATCTATTCTGGCACTTTTTATTGCTCTCTGTGTCAATATAGAAGATAATAAAATGTATCACCATAAGTTTAAAACATAAACAAATCGGGCTAGGATTGTCACTGCTGGCAGTAACAGCTTTCACACTGGTGGTGCCAATGAGTATCTGGAACTGTGTTTTGCTTTCTGTCATTTCTCACCATATTTAAATGGACAACTATCTGGCTGGTGAATTTTTGTCATTGCACTTGACTGCCAATAATGGAGTGGGAACGGCAGAGAGAAAGAAAGGCTTGTTTTTAAGTAGTGCTGTTCATGACTTCAATGCTTTACAGCCAATAATGTACTTTCTTAACTGACTTCAGATAGGAAACATGGCAGCCAATCCGTGCACAGCAAGGTTCCACAAACAGTAATGTTAGAATAATCCATTTGAGTGATGTTAGTTGAGGGATAAATATTGGCTAGGACACCAGGAAGAATCCCTCCACTTATCTTTGAAATAATGGCATGGGAACTTTCACAACAGCTTATCCAAAAGCCAACACCCCCAACAATGCAGCACTCCCTGCATACTACAGTTGAGTGTGAGCTTTTCTTTTGTGTTCAAACCTTGGCAGTGGACTTGAACTCACAGGGCAGAATTTTGGGCGTGCAGGCACGCGCCCGACCTGCTCGAGAGTAAGATAGTGCGGGGTGAAGTTTCCATTATTAAATTTTTAAAAATAAAATTGTATGGACAGAATTTTCATCATGTATAAGTTCAGGTGACTGATTCTGATGTGTGGACATTTTTTTCCGGATTTTAAAATCTTTCTTTCTTGGTTTTAAATTCTTCAGCTCCCTGAGGCAGCTCTCTGCCTTCAGAGGGATTTGATTCCGCGCTCGCCCACGCCCGCACTTACATCAGCACCCACCCTCCTTCCACCCCCATCCCAGCAGTGCTGAGTGTTTCAGCGCATGCTTCACACTCGCTGCCATTAATTGGCCAGCCAGACTGAAATTGCAGTTGAGGGCTGATTGCGGGTGGCGGTCTGTTCCCCGCCACTCCCGGGCCTGTCGATCACATCCCCACACCGACCTAAAAATCCTGCCTACAATCTTTTAACATAGAGGTGAGAGTAATACCCGAACTGAGATACGGTTGACCTGAAGAGTTTGTATCAGTCTCTTTATAATTAAAAGCAAAATTGCAAGCGCCTCTGAATATCAGCAGGCATACACCTTAAAGGGAGGCCACCATTTAGTTACATTTTCATAGTATATCATTATATAAATATGGAGTCCAGAGGATGAGATATGCTCCTTCGATTCCACTCCAGTCCCATAGATCAGTGTTGAACCCCAACCATTGCCTTTCTCCCCCTCATCTTTCTTTCCAAAGCATACCTTTGCTCCATCCACCCAATTGCCTCTTCCCTGCCAAATATCTCCCACTTCTCTCCCAAGACCAACTTCCAGGGAGGCAGCTGACCCAACTTCCTCAGGCAATTAACACCCACCGAGGAAGCGGCAAGGTGACAGCGTGGCGGGCGGATTATAGGCCGCCCACCAGTAAAACAGCATGTTTCCCGGAAATGCATGATTAATGAGGCTGGATTGGGAGGATATGGTGTGAAAACTCACCATTGCGGCCCGTGGGTAAATTGTCCTTTTTTCTGCTTGCTACCGCACAGTGTAAATCTGGGACAATTCTGCCCAAACTGTCCATCCGGAGTTGGCAACCCTACTTCTGCCGCATATTCCCAGTTCACCATCTATTTCAGGCCTGAAAATGTTTTCAGATTAATTTACACCCCAATGTCTCTATAGCCAGCTGCATTTTATGCACTAAGAAACAAAGTTAAAATGGACGCTAAGCAACAACCTCATTTAGAACCTCAGACTTCTGCACTGTAACCATTTAACTTTGATGAAGAAAAACAAGCTTCTAGCAATGCTCCTTACCATTTAAATTGTTACAAAGTTGTTTTATGAAATTTTCGGGGCTTATTTTAAATAATCCACAGTAGCTTAATTTTGTTTTTTTGAAAGAGAAAATGTGAGTCCTGTCTTGTTATTTTGTAATAGCTTTCATATAACATATTCCTTCTGAAAATGGAACAGCAAAATTAATTTCCTTATAGTAAAGTAAATGCCTCTTTTCAGGTCTGCCCCGGGGAGGCAGACAGGATATTGTCAGTTGTCAAACATAACCTCATAATGGGATTCTCTGCTCAAGAAACCTGTGGTTGCTCAGTTGTTAAGTATATTCAAGTCAGAGACCAATAGATTTGTGGATGGAAAGGGAATCATGACTTATGGGGATAGGGTGTGGAATTGAGGTAGAAGATCAGCCATGATCTAATTGAATGATGGAGCAGGCTCGAGGGGCTGAATGGCCTACTTCAGCTTGTATTTCTTATGCCCTCATGTTCCGATGTTCAGTAAGAGCTGCAACTTTATTATTAGAAATGATAGCAACGCTTTATGCACAGTCATAAATTGAGACAGTCAACAGTATCTCATGACAAACACGCACATAGGATTATACTCCTACATGAAGCTGCTCTACGGTGTGTGATCTTCTCCAAAAATCTTCCAAACTCAATGGATAATATTTTGCAAGGAGTGCTGCACTGCTTGTCCTATCAGGCTGATATGTTCATCTCGACTGCAACAGAGGAAGAGAAACTTCAAGGCCAGGATTTTTCCTATGGCAGGTGGGCAAGGAGCCGATCGCCACCCACGATCGGCTCCATGCCGCCATTTCATGTGAGCGGGCCAATTAAGGCCGCCCAGCATAAATCACAGTTCCCATCTCGCCAGCAGGAAGCGGCGGGCAGCGGTGGGAGGCCAATGACTGCCGAGTCCAATGGCGACCCGGCAGCCTATTCAAAAACGTGTGCAGGCAGCCATCCTAAGGCTGCCACAGATATTGGTCAGGAGTATGATGGATAACGTCCTCAGAGAGCAGGCCAGGCGGGAGGACAGGTTGGCAGGGCAGTCGGCCCCGAGGTTCTCGGATGAGTGCCTCGCTGCCCTCCTCGAGGTGGTGGCAACACACTGTGAGATCCTGATACCAAGGGACAGGAGGAGGAGGCCCCCCCACATAACAAAACATGCTTGGGAGGAGGTGGCAGAACGGGTAAGCTCCCACGATGTGGTGAGACGCACCTGGGGGCAGTGCCACAAGCGGTTTAATAACCTCATGCGATCGGGAAGGGTGAGTACTGTGTTGGCATGGATCACTTAGCACAGCAGTTAGGTTGGCAGCCCCCACCACCCCAAACTCAGAATTTTGTTTTTGTATTCATTGATTCATGGGATGTGGGTTTCGCTGGTGGGCCAGCATTTATTGTCCATCCCTAGTTGCCCCTGAGAGGGTGGTGCTGAGCTGTCTTCTGTACCTGCTGCATGTGGTGCAAGAACACCTACAGTGCTGTTTAGGGACGAGTTCCAAGATTTTGACCCAGCGACAGTGGAGGAACGGAGAAACATTTCAAAGTCAGGATGCTAAGTGACTTGGAGGGGAACTTCCTGGTGGCGGTGTACCCATCTATCTGCTGCCCTTGTCTTTCTAGGTGGTAGTGTTCATGGGTTTGGAAGGTCTTAGAGTGTGAGTGGCAACTATGATGGAGGCAGCACCTGGGCAAGGGGGTGAACCCTGGCTGCTTGCAATGAGTGTACTGCGGCTCCAGGGTCATGAATCGGATGAGCCCTGCAAGGTTTTCTTCAGGTGGGGGTGGCAAGGCTGCAATGGCAATGGAGGTACCGTGTGGACTAATCAATGCTCCTCTCTCCTTTCAACAGAAAATAACACACAATAATGCAGAGAGGCTGCGGACTGGCAGAGGGCAGCCCCACCTTCTCATCATCACCAGACACAAGCAGAGGGCACTAGAGCTGGAGAGGCGCCATGAGCCCAGGTTAACCGGCCACAGTGAGGTTGGGGTACCACTGGAAGGTAAGAGTGCCATGCACTGAGGTCACAATGTCTGGCAGTGCAAACATTCCTCTGTTGACTGTATATTGATTTCAGCATCCAACATCAGATGCCCATTGATAATGGAAGGAGCACATCCTGGTCCAGGCGGCAGGCATTAACAGTGTAATGACTTTAACTAATCAAATGTCCTTGTTCTTCCTTTCACCAGAGCACGCCGGGCCTCAGAAGCCTGAGGGATCACCGCTGGACTCTGAGGGCACAGAAGATATAAACACACCAGCATCACACCCTCTCAGCCAGGCAGGCACCAGTGCAGATACCAGCACCTCGGTGGGAATAGGATCATCGGCTAGTATCTTGGTGCACAGCGGTGAGGGCACTTCACACTAGCTTGAGGTGCAGGTGGAGGCAGAGAGTGCCCAGGGCGCCGGCAGTCGGAGGACTGCTCGGGGACCAGGAACATGCTCAGTCAGTGGCTGATGATGGGCCTCTGGAGTCGTCCCTGAGGCAGCAGATGCTGGAAGTTCAGCAGGGTGTGCGGGAGGATCTGGTGGAGGTACATGAGGGAATGCATACCATGGTCTCCCTGATGGAGGAGTCCATGCAGAGTATGAGCAATGCAATGACCCTCATGGCCGAGCGCAATGCCTCCTCCATGGAGAGAGTGGTGACTCTCATGGAGAGGCTCCTCCTGGAGACCAATCAGGGCTTCCTGGGGATGCGCTCGGACCTGCAAGCCCTCACACCGGCAATGACTTCAGCTGGTCAGTGTCAGTGTGGGAGATGGATTGGGCACCCAGTATCCCAGCAAGGTGCCCATCCATCAATGGTGAGCAGGGAAGTCCAAAGCAATCTCGTGTTGGCACACGAGCTGCTTGTCATCTCTGCTGGCTCCTCTCAGGGCACTCCAGAAGACAGCAGCAGCTCCTCCACCCCTCTGCCGGTAACCGTGGCATTTGATGAGGCTGCGGCAACTGGGGAGATGCCAGCCATGCCACTGGCCGCTCCCTCCCAGACGGGGCCATCACAGGCTCCATGGGCCAGTGGATGCCCACCGAGGTCATCAAGGCCAACAGGACAGCAGAGTGAGCAGGCTGTCTCCAATGCCAGTGCCAATGAGGGGGGAGAACCTAGACGTAGCACCTGCAAGTGTAAGCATAAATCACCTTAGGTACAACACAGGCTTATCATGAGGGGTTTTCTTTTGCCCCACATTTAACTTGGTGTGATGTTCAACGCCTTCCAATGGACTTTGATTTCTGTATGCAAGGTGGCAATCATTAAATGTTTTGGTTCTCAACAAGCCTCAGGGTGCTTCATTAGTTCTGCAGGCGAAGACGAACCCATGATGTTATGAGTGACTTGTTTGTCATTGAACTTTATTGACAAGGCACATGGTCAATGTTCCTAACCAGGCAGATGTTGCTCTCAGGTATCAAGTGTGGAGCCTGCAGCCCTGGCATGTGTTGGTGGTTCATCTTTGATAGGCTAGCTGAAGGAGTGTTGGATCAAAGCCTCCCGGGTGTCCCTGCCTCCCTGGAGGTTGCCTGGGTCAGCGTCTATCCCCTCAGCGTTCTCCTGAGCGCGCTCGCCCTCAGACTCATTACTAGACTCATCGTCGGCAGCCAGAGCATCTGCATCTACATCTTCTTCCTCCACTGCATCCCCCCTTTCCAGCGCCAGATTGTGGAGAGCGCAGCATGCAACCACTATCAGTGACACATGATCTGGGGGGTACTGGAGTGCGCCCCCTGAACGGTCCAGGCATCGGAAGCGCATCTTGAGAAGACCGATGGTTCTCTCTACCACAGCCCTTGTGGAGACATGGCTCCTATTGTACCGCTGCTCAGTTTCTGTTCTTGGATGGTGGAGAGGTGTCATGAGCCACCTTTTCAGGGGGTTGCCTTGTCACCCAGCAGCCATCCATCAAGTCGGGCTGGAGCACTGAAGAGCCTCGGCACCTGGCAGTGTCTCAGGACGTATGCATCATGGGAGCTGCCAGGGTACCTTCCAGAATCAACATCCTGTGGTCACACGCTATCTGCATGTTCATGGAGTGGAAGCCCTTCCTGTTGACGAAGGCTCCCGTCTGACCCGCTGGCACCTTGATGGCCACATGTGTGCAATTGATTGCACCGTGGATGCGGGGGAACCTAGCAATTGTGGCAAACCCTCTGGCTCTCTGCCTGGCTGGCCTCATCCCAGCAGTAGTGAATGAAAGTCAATGCCCTCCTGAACAGAGCGTCCATCACCAGCTTGAAAAAACTGTGGACAGCTGACTGGGAGACTCCACAAAGATCACCGACCGACCCCTGGAAAGAGCCGGAGGCATGGAAGTTGAGGGCGACCGTGACCTTCAGGACCACTGGCATGGGGTGCCCACCCACACAGTTGGAGCAGATCTCAGGGCCAATCCTCTGACAAATGGAGGTCACTGTCTCCCTTGAGAGACGTAACCTCCTTCGGCACTGCACCTCAGACATATTGAGGTAGCTGCGTCACTGCCTATAAACCCTGGCAGCAGGATAGTGGTGTCTTCTGCGGCCCCTTCTGCCTTGGACTTCCTGTTGTCCCTGCACCCCTTGTGTCTGCACTTGTCCTTCCACAGGTGGCTCCCCTGGAGGCTGAATATGGACCCCTGGCCTCCTTCCCCTTCTGCCCCTCTCTTCCTCCTCAGAGGAGGTCCCTCCAGCGGAGAGCACAATCCCCATTCCCAGGGTAAAGGAAGGCTGGTTGATACCTGGAAGGCTCCAAGTGTTATGATTCCTCCAGAGTCCTGAACTGAAGCCTGTTCTTTCTGTCTAAGCAGCTCTGAAGAGGAATGAAGTCGTCCTGTTTGCACAAGAAAGTAGCAGTAAGTAAAAAACTAAAGTTCTAACTGCTTGCATTAGCGAGCCCATTCACCCCTCTTATCCCGCCTTTCAAAATATCGCGATGGCGCGCGGTGACATCGGGACACCCGACATCATCGCGCATAATTTTACATGTCAGCGTGTCAGGCCCGCTCCTGCACGCCGACCAGAAATTCTGCCCCAAATCTTGGATGATGTGTTCAAATTGCTCAATGATCACAATGTGAAGTTGAAAAGGAGCAAGTGCAATCTGAGTGTATAATAAAATACACCAGAATATACCTATATATATCTATATATATGTATGTGTGTGTATAATCTATACACAATCATAGTGTACCATGATCTGAAAATCAATAAGAACGGACCACAGCCAGTGAAAACAAAGTCAGAGGCTGTAGTCAATGTCCTAAAGCCAAAGGTGATCTTCAATCTTTTCTGGGCATTGCTCAATCTCACTCATGATTTCTGCCCGAGCTTGCAAAGATCTTAACTCCACTACATGGATTGTTGAAAAAATATGTGAACTGAGAATGGTCTAAAGCACAACAAGATGCTGATGATGCATGTAAAAGAAACTTGGCCAGTGATGCACTTCTCATACAATATGACACAAATTACGATCTGTAGCTGGCATGTGATGCTTCAAACTATGGAGTTGGAGCAGTGATCAGTCATGTCACGGATGACCATCAAAAGAAGACCATAGCATTTACAATGCATACTCTTACCAAGGGTGAACACAAGTACACACAGATTGAAAAGGAAGTGCTTGGAATCATTTTCAGAATCAAAACGTTTCGCCAGTTTTTGCTGGGGGGAAATTTCATGCTATTAATGGAGCGTAAACCTCTAGGAGCTATTCTAGGACCAACATATGCAATATGGACAATGGCAGCATCAAGGATGCAGAGGTGGGCTACAACATTGAATATCACAGCTCGAAAGAGAATGCTATCACTGATGCACTGTTGCATTTGCCACATGAGGACTCAGATGTAGGCTGTGAAGTTGCAGTCACAGAGACTGAAATTGCAGCTGAATTTCAGAAAGACCCAATGTTGAAAAGAGTCTATAAACCGATGTTGAATGGTTGGACAGAGTCTCACCAGAAGAGGAACTGAAACTGTTCCACAAAGGGGAGGTGATGGTATAGTGGTATTGTCGCTAGACTAGTAATGTTCTGGGGACCTGGGTTTGAGTCCCACCATGGTAGATGGTAGAATTTGAATTCAATAAAAATCTGGAATTAAAAGTCTAATAGTGACCATGAAAACATTGCTGACCTGGTTCACTAATGTCCTTTAGGGAAGGAAATCTTCCTTCCTTACCTGGTCTGGCCTACATGTGACTCCAGGCCCACAGCAATGTGGTTGACTCTTAAATGCCCTCTGAACAAGGGCAATTAGGGATGGGCAATAAATGCTGGCCTAGGCAGCGATGCCCACATCCCATGAATGAATTTTAAAAATGATATATTTAATGAGTTGTCATGTATGTAGGGTAGCAACAGTGGTGTCACAGAGTGGTAGTATCTTGTATTTTGAGAAACAGAGTTCTGGCAGAACTCCACATTGAACACAAGGAATAATCAGTATGAAATCCATAGCAAGAGGACTTTTTATTGGTCTGGTATATTCAGTGATTTAGTATTAATGATAATTAAATGCACTATCACCAAAACTGTAGAAATAAGCTGCCAAGAACTCCTTTACAATCAGCATGGTTGAGTTGTCAATTATGTAGACTTTTGTGAAAAGGAAAATGATGACTCCTTGGTGCTTATTGATAGTTGCTTGAAATGGATCCAATTAAAGCACATAGGTCAAAACACCAATGCTGAACACACAGTAGATCAGTTATGCTCCATCTTTGCTTGTCATGGGTTTCCAGAGGGGTTTGTCTCAGAGAGCAGCCCTGAGTTTTATTCTGCTCCGTTCCAAAATCTCATGAAACAAAATGGCTTCAAACATACCCTTACTCCTCCTTACTGTCTGGCATCAAATCGAGCAGCTGTAAGATCTGTTCGGAATGTCAAAGAAGCACACAAGAAACAAGTGCTGCATGAGTGTTGAAATTTCAGTATCAAACAGCAACTGGCTAATTTTCTGCTGAAATACAGAACAACTCCACACTCCACTACCTGCTGAGTTTTTTATGAAGAGAAGTTTAAGTACAGGTTTCAGTCTGGTTCTACCTAACATGAGCATTAAAATTGAAAGCAATCAGTTCAGTCAAAAGTGTCAGGATGACACAAACAAGAGAAAACGCAGTTTCAGGCAGAATGAGCACAGAATCCCAGAATCAGAGAATCACACAGTGCCGAAGAGGCCCTTCGGCCCATCGGGTCTGCACCGACACATGAGTAATACCTGACCTACCTACCTAATCCCATTTACCAGTACTTGGCCCATAGCCTTGAATGTTATGACGTGCCTAGTGCTCATCCAGGTACTTTTTGAAGGATGTGAGGCAACCCGCCTCCACCACCCTCCCAGGCAGTGCATTCCAGACTGTCACCATCCACTGGGTAAAAAAGTTTTTCCTCACATCCCACCTAAACCTCCTGCCCCTCACCTTGAACTTGTGTCCCCTCGTGACTGACCCTTCAACTAAGGGGAACAGCTGCTCCCTATCCACCCTGTCCATGCCCCTCATAATCTTGTACACCTCGATCAAGTCGCCCCTCAGTCTTCTCTGCTCCAACGAAAAAAACCCAAGTCTATCAAACCTCTCTTCATAACTTAAACGTTTCATTCCAGGCAACATCGTGGTGAATCTTCTCTGCACCCCCTCCAGTGCAATCACATCCTTCCTATAATGTGGCAACTAGAACTGCACACAGTACTCCAGCTGTGGCCTCACCAAGGTTCTCCAAGGTTCTCAACTCCAACATGACAAAGAACAAGAACAAAGAACAAAGAAAAGTACAGCACAGGAACAGGCCCTTCGGCCCTCCAAGCCTGCGCCAATCATATTGCCCGTCAACTAAAACATTTTGCACTTCCGGGTTCCGTATCCCTCTATTTCCATCCTATTCATGTATTTGTCAAGCTGCCTCTTAAACACCACTATCGTACCTGCTTCCACCACCTCCTCTGGCAGCGAATTCCAGACACTCACTACCCTCTGCGTAAAAAACTTGCCCCGCACATCACTTTTATAATTTTCTCCTCTCACCTTAAATCTATGTCCCCTAGTAATTGACTCTTCCACCCTGGGAAAAAGCTTCTGACTATTTACTCTGTCCATGCCACTCATAATTTTGTAAACTTCTATCAAGTCACCCCTCAATCTCCGTCTCTCTAGTGAGAACAATCTAAGTTTCTCCAACCTCTCCTCATACCTAATAACCTCCAGACCAGGCAGCATCCTGGTAAACCTCCTCTGCACCCTCTCCAACGACTCCATATCCTTCTGGTAATGTAGTGACTAGAATTGCATGCAATATTCTAAGTGTGGCCTAACCAAGGTTCTATACAGCTGCAGCATGACTTCCCAGCTTTTATACTCAATACCCCTGCCAATGAAGGCAAGCATGCCTTATGCCTTCCTGACTACCTTATCCACCTGCGTTGCCACTTTCAGTGACCTGTGGATCTATACACCCAGATCCCTCTGCCCGTCGATGCACTTAAGGGTTCTGCCATTTACTGTGTAATTCCTGCCTGTATTAGACCTTCCAAAATGCATTACCACGCATTTGTCTGGATTAAACTCCATCTGCCATTTCTCCGCCCAAGTCTCCAACCGATCTATATCCCGTTGTATCCTTTGATAATCCTCTTCACTATCTGCAATTCCTCCAACCTTGATGTCGTCTGCAAACTTACTAATTAGCCCAGTTACATTTTCCTCCAAATCATTTATGTATACCACAAACAGCAAAGGTCCCAGCACTGATCCCTGTGGAACTCCACTAGTCACAGCTCTCCATCCAGAAAAGCACCCTTCCACTGCCACCCTCTGTCTTCTATGACCAAGCCAATTCTGTATCCATCCTGCCAGCTCTCCTCTGATCCTGTGCAACTTTACCTTCTGTACCAGTCTGCCATGAGGGACCTTGTCAAAGGCCTTACTGAAATCCATGCATATAACATCCACTGCCCTGCCATCATCGATCGTCTTTGTCACTTCCTTGAAAAACTCCAAATGACCTCCCTACTTTTGTAATCTATGCCTCGATTGCTAAAGGCAAGTGTCCCATATGCCTTTTTCACCACTCCACTAATATGCCCCTTCGCCTTCAGAGATCTATGGACACACACGCCAAGATCCCTTTGTTCCTCAGAACTTCCTAGTGTCATGCCGTACATTGAATACTTGTCAGATTACTCCTTCCAAAGTGTATCACCTCACACTTTTCAGTGTTAAATTCCATCTGCCACTTATCTGCCCATTTGACCATCCCGTCTATATCTTCCTGTAGCCCAAGACACTCAACCGCACTGTTAACCACCCGGCCAATCTTTGTGTCATCCGCAAACTTACTAATCCTACCCCCACATAGTCATCTTTGTCGTTTATATAAATGACAAATAATAGGGGACCGAGCACAGATCCCTGTAGTATGCCACTGCACACTGGCTTCCAGTCACTAAAGCAGCCTTCTGTCATCACCCTCTGTCTCCTAGAACTAAGCCAATTTTGAATTCACCTTATCAAATTACCCTGTATCCCATGTGCATTTGCCTTATTTATAAATCTCCCATGTGGGACCTTGTCAAAGGCTTTGCTGAAATCCATATAAACTACATCAACTGCACTACCCTCATCTACACACCTGTTCACCTCAAAAAATTCAATCAAATTTGTTAGGCATGACCTCCCCCTGACAAAGCCATGCTGACTATCCCTGATCAAACCTTGCTTCTCCAAGTGGAGATAGATTTTCTCCTTCAGAACTTTCTCCAATAGTTTCCCAACTCTGACGTGAGTAAACGGGGTGAACACCACTCTGCACAGGTCACACAAGTGAAATGTGGGAAATGTAGTTAGACTTTGTGGAACTGAAATATTTGGCTGAAATGTCCATGCTGATTTCATGATCCCAATGAAGGATGAACCAAAACATGAGCGTGACCTACTTGATCAGGAGCTCATGCAAGAGTGTGAACCAATTCAGACTTCAGTGCCTGAAATACCAATTTCTGAGCAAGACCCCAGGTGTTTTGCACATACTGAACTGAAGCCAAGCAGTCCAAAACCTGATTTCATGCCAAAATCAATAAGAAGATCAGGAAGACTTCAAAACCAGTTATTAAATTTGATTTGTGGATGTAATTCATTAAAAAACACCAGATGTAATCATGTCAATTTTGATTATTCTTCAAAATAGTTTATTTGCTTTTCTCTGGTGAAATTGTATAGGTACTAAAATAGGCAAAAGTTTGTCCAAAAAAAATTAATTTTACAAGGGGAAACAAAGTAATGTATGCATATATTATGAGCATGTGCAATGTGCAATGACGCCAGTAAACATGTAAACTGGCCATCTTGGTGTCTTTGCAAGTGCCTCCCAATGTGTAACAGTTAGCTCTCCTGCCCATGTGAAGTAACTTTTGCAGAAGAGTCAGGCAACTCTGGGAAAATGATGTAAATTGTGGGTTTATGCTATTTTTCCAGTTTTTCTGTGGTTTATCCACTAAAGTCACTCTAGAGAAGTGGGGTAGCCCCCATGGAAAGTCACCACTGCTCTTTTTAATGAATTGCTTAATGCATTCAGGTCTGTTTGCTATTTATCAAAATCATTGTTCACCTAAAAATGGTTAACAGCAGATTTCATTCAAATGTGTTCACCAATGTATTAAAAATAGCAAACAAAGGGATTTACACCACTTAGAGACAGAACTTATGGAACAGAATGCCATCTATTGCAACCAATATAGATTTATTTAGTTGGTCTATGTCTTAAGGCCCTTTCAAATTTTAAAATCCAATATTTATTTGAAACAAAGTTCACATTTTGTACTCAGGTTATCTCAGAGGTTTAAACAGTTGTCGAGGAGAGATGAGCAAAACAACATGAGGACCCCCAAAGCAGATAAGACTAACTACTCTTCCTTTCAAAAACGTATCAGATCCACTGGAAGTAGACTGACTCAGGAAATGCAGTGGAAGAGGCTGCAAAAGAAATTTAAACAAACAAATCCCTTGCATTGGATTCGACGATCCCCAAGAAATAACCAGAGTCTGCCAATCCCACAATAAAAGAAGTGATGAGTTTTTGTAACTTGGAAGGCTTGGCAGCTACTGATTTCTACTGAGGTACCCATGGTAACAAGCTTCTTCACTCAGACATAACAAGATACATTTTAAGAACAGAGGAAAGACAAACAAACAGTTTTTTTTGTCTGACTTCAATGCTCCTTTTTCCCTTTTCAGTACAACTCTCCCTCCCTGATAGATCAACATTAATTGCAATGATTATTCATCAACTCCATTATCATTGCTTCATCTGAACACCAGGATGTTAGAAGGCGAACTAGATGGGCTGTGATCTTTTCTCATCTGGCAACTCCTATGTTCACATCTTTTTTTGAGAGACACACCAGATTAAATTTTCACTTCCGGCATAAGTTCAGAAAACTGAAGCTACCTAGTTGCCTTATGAATCTATTTGTGCTATTTGTTTCAATGACAGTTGGTGATGACTTTTCTATCTCACTTAGCTCTCACTTTTATTCCTGGGTGTACTGTTCTTCCAGCAAGTCTGCATTCAGCAGCACGTGCCTGAAGGGCCACTGGCCCTCATTGAGGTTTTTGCAGGAGAAAGCCACCAGATGGGTTCAGTATATAGGACCGCTATTAACGTAGCAAAAATTTTGCAACACAAGCCTTGAATAGCCCCAGTGTTGCCTTAATGGAAAGCCTGGGGCTCAGAAAAATCAGTGTGAAATGAGCATAAAGTCAATGGTCTTACCCCTTCTGGACCTAAAGCATGCTGCTCGTCAGCATTTGCAAGTAAAGTTTCATCACTTAGCACTTCCAAGGAAGCTAACTAACTGAAAAGTCATCTAACTGATGTAAATAAACACTGGAAGCAGAGCGTGCATTCAGAAAGAAAAATGGAGGGACGGAACTAATAGAGGAAATTAAGATTTAGGCCTGAATTTTCATGCAGACTGAGAGGCTCTCCCTCTTTGTGAAAATGGTGCTGGAGGCCAGAGTCTAGAAGCCCCACCCCAAATCCAGACGCCACCATTTTTGCAGGCGGGAGTGGTGGGGAGGCGGGGATGGGAATGGCAGTGGGTTGAACTTTATACATCCGTGGTTCATGGAGGCAGCTGCATTTTTTACAGTGCAGCTGCCTCCAGTCTGATCTGATTTTCACAAGGAGGGGGTGGGAAGTGTGGCTTGCGCACATTAGACCTGGTTGGAGAATATATAATTTTACCCAAGTTCTTTGGAGAGGTAAGGTACCCTTTTGGATATGGTCCTGGCACACCTTGTGGGAGGCCAGGTACCTTTTGAGAGAGGCCAAGTGGCCTTTTGGAGAGGCCAAGTGGCCTTTGGGATTGTTAAATGTCAGCATAAATGTGCGTAAAAAGTGAATAATCTCATTGAAACTGTCAAGCTCATTGGAACTGTCAAGGGAGCTGTCAAAAGAGGCCATCAGGTGGTGCTGTCAAATGGAACTGTCAAAAGGAGCTGTCAAACTATCATGGCATTTAAACCTCCTGCCCTGTAAATAGTTGAAAAAACTGTCAGAAAATATCAGTGCTTTTGAGCTCAAGATGGTAGTGACAGCAGATCCAATTTTTTAATAGCCTCCTTCCTCAGCAATCATTGGTATTCGCCAAATCTTTGAGGGATATTGTAATCCCTTTGTTTTAGTGTGCTAATTGTTGCTTAATAAGTTACCTATTCCTTAAGTGTTGCTCATGGGAAGCTTGTTACTAAGGGATCAGTCGGTATTTAGAGGTAGTCTAAAACACATTTCAATTGGATAACTCATACTTTTTCAAAAAAACATCAATTCAACTCAGGATTCTTCCTGGAGATTATAGATTGACTTACATAATTCTTTGGCAGTGATTTGGATGTTCATCAAACAATACCTAATTCTATGGATAAACACCATAACATTTTGCACAGTGGCTGAATGTCCAAGGTCTAAGGTTCAAAGACTCTCTTCAATCTTCTAATGATGCCAGTGTGCGCTTTGAGGAAGTGAGTCTCTCTGAACTCACCTCAAATGATGATGATGCTTCACATTTTCTTTGTTTTAATTTGCCCCACAGGACGAACATCAGCAGCAGTTACCACAAGCCCTGAGGGGCCCTCGCTAGCCTCTAAAGCCTCAGGGGGTGCAGCGTCACATCCTTGCTCCACAACCAGCACCAGTGCAGATACACATACCTCGGTATTTATGTGTGAGTCGGCTCTAAGGGATCCACGCACTAGTGCAAACACAGCACAGTCTGTAGCAATCTGATGTGTAATATACCTTTAAGACAAATGTTGTAATGTACGATCACATGATCTTGATACCCAATTGCAGAGTAGCACATGCTACCTCTGTAATCAGTAGTCTTGAGTTAGAGACTGAAGGGTAAAGACAGAGTTTTGAGTTGTAAGCACACAAGCGTAGCTGCTGAGTTCCTTTTGTAAATAAAGAGAATGTGTTTATTCTAAGAACAACCTACTGATCTTCTCTGTCTCTGTACCAACTCGGTCACCCTGAAACAAGCATGCAACCCAGATCCTTAAGTCCCAGCAAACCAGGGCACTGGATCCAATGCAGTCACAAGACCTGCTGTTGGAGACTGAATGGAGCAAGCCTCTGGCACTCACAGGGGTGCTGGAGGCAACCTAGATGCTGAGCCCAAGACTGATGATGAACCTCTGGAGTCGTCCATCAGGTGACAGATGCCGGACATACAGAACAAGTTACATGGAGATGTGGCAGAACTTCCAGAGGGATTGCGTGCACTGGCACAGACGTTGGAGGAGTCCAACGAGACCTTGAGTGGTGTGAATACCCACTCTATCGAACACACAGCTTCCTCCATTGAGAGACTGGTGAATGTCATGGAAGGCCAGCACCAGCAGCTCAGTGTTGGGATACTGGGTATGTGTACTGACCTGCACTCCATTCCCTTGCCTCTGAACTCCAGGACCCAAGGCCAGAGGTAGATCAGAACAAGAAGCCTGGAGTCATAGCCAGGTCCTTGTTCCTCTCAGGGCATTCACTGTGGTGGATGAGTAGCTGCTGCTGCCATTGGTGGGCACCTCTTAGGGCACTTCTGATGGGGACAGGCTCTCCTCATCCCCTCCGCCGTTGGCATAGGTGTCTCTGAGTGCCATGTCGACAGGTGAGACTCCGGCCACTGTGCAGGATACGCCCATTAAGCTGGGGCTCTCACAGCCTCAGGAGACCAAAGGACACCCGCCAAAGCCATCGCAGGCAAAGGGGCATGAGGGTCAGTAGCCTGTTCCCACAGCAGCTGGCAGCGACGGGGAGCACCATGTTGTAGCACCCGGGAATGAGTCAAGAAATCACATTGAACACACGTGGATTCACATTGATGGTTTTCATATTAGATTTTTGATTAATGCTATTTAATTATGTTATTAAATGAGTGCTATTTGAACATGACATTCCGGCTGCATTGATGCCATTATCTGTGTGTGATGCAATGGTTCTGGTTTGGATGCACTGTGTTGTATTAAGGGAGTTTGTGCTCATGTGGGGTCCATCTGTGCAGCATTATTTGTTGACTCCACATAGTCCTTAGCAGACATGGCCCTGGTGTTCATGACAGGGTGATAAGACGAGAAGGTGGCAAGGGCCATGAAGATGTTGTATTGCAGACACATTGCCAAAGGAATAGTCTCATTATATGTGATTTTCATGTCTCCCTGCTACCAAATCCTCCGGCCAGGTATGGCTACCCTCTTCTTCCTCAGGGCTGCCATCAGAGGTCAGGGATTTGCCCATCACATCATCCTCTACCAGGGTTCCCCTCTCTGCAGGGCCAGATTGTGCAATGCTCAGCATACCATGACAATAAATGACACTATCACAGGTACATATTGCAGAGTGCCACCTGACCTGTCAAAAAGAATCGTGCTTTAAGGAGGCCAATGGTCTCCTCAATGAAGGACCTGGTGGATGAATGGCTTTCATTATATCTTGTCTCAGCCGCCGTTCATGGGTTGCGGAACAGTGTCATCAACCATCCCCTAAGAGAGTAACCTCTGTTGCCAGAAGCCAGCCATCCAAAACTTGTGGCCGGTTGAACGTTCCTGGCTGCTGCCCGGATAGCAGGCAAAGACTTGCGTGATACATTGCCTATGGTCACATACCAGCTGCACATTAAAGGAATGATATCTCTTCCTGTTTATGAATGCCCCTGGCTATTCATAAGGCTGTTTAATGGCCACCTGTGTGCAGTCTATTATACCCTGCACTTCTGAAAAATGAGCAATACTGCCAAAGCCTCTTTCAGCCTTATTGACCTCCAACAATCACAACCATCTTCCTTTTGTGTTAGGTATGACTCCAACCAGTGGAGAGATTTCTCCCTGATTTCCATTGACTTCAGTTTTGCTAGGGCTCCTTGATGCCACACTCGATCAAATGCGGCCTTGATGTCAAGAGCAGTCACTCTCACCTCACCTCGTGAGTTTAGCTCTTTTGTCCTTGTTTGGACCAAGGCTGTAATGAAGTCAGGATCTGAGTGGCCCTGACAGAACCCAAACTGAGTGTCAGTGAGTAGGATATGACTGCACAATATTCAGCATAATTCGCAACTCCCCAGAAACTGAAGCAATCCATGTCCATATGTAGTAAGACCTGGACAATATCCAGGCTTGGGCTGATAACTGGCAAGTTACATTTGCTCCACACATGTACTAGGCAATGACCATCTCCAACAAGAGAAAATCTAAACGTTTCCACTTGATATTCAGTTGCATTACCATCGCTGAATCCCCCACAATCAACATCCTGGGGGTTACCATTGACCAGAAACTGAACTGGACTAGCCATATAAATACTATGGCTACAAGAGCAGATCAGAGGCTGGGAGTTTTGAGGCGAGTAACTCACCTCCTGACTCCCCAAACCCTGTCCACCATTTACAAGGCACAAGTCAGGAGTGTGATGGAATACTCTCCACTTACCTGGATGAATGCAGATCCAACAACACTCAAGAAGCTTGACACCATCCAGGACAAAACAGCACGCTTGTTTGGCAACCCATCCACTCCCACCACCATCAACACACAGTGACAGCAGTGTGTACCAAATACAAGATGCACTGCAGCAACTCAACAAGGCTCCTTAGGCAGCACCTCCGAAATCCGTGACCTCTGCCACCTAGAAGGACAAGGAAAGCAGTATATGGGAACATCACCACCTGTAAATTGCCCTCCAAGTCACTCACCAGCCTGACCTGGAAATATATTGCCGTTCCTTCACTGGTTCAATATCCTGGAACTCCCTTCCTAACAGTGCTGTGGGTGTATCTACACCACATGGACTACAGAAGATCAAGAAGGCAGCTCACCACCACTTTCTCTTGGCAAATAGGGATGGGCATTAAATGCTGGCATGGCCAGTGACACCCACATCTTGTGAAAGAATAATTTTCTGAAGAATAAAGAATGCTGTAATCCACAATTTTGCCTGCAACACTTGCTGGCTGTTTTTCTTCTTACAGTAACTGGCCTAATGAGTTTTAATTTGAAAGAAAAATAAATGCAATTGTAATGCCAAACTCTCTGGTAAAGCCAGTCACTTCTAGCCTTTCCACACTTCCAGTTGAAAAACGTAACCCCCCCCAACCCCCCCACAGAACGTATTTTCCATGCACTCATCCCGTTATAGCATGGGCAATGGATTATTTGGATCTTGTTAACTAGGTCAAATGCCCAGCCTTTAATGAGTTTTTTTTTAAATGGCAAGCATGTGGGTATTCTGGGAATCCGGCATATTGACACCAACCTGACATCATCGTGCCAGATTTTACGCATGCCCTGGACGGCAGCAGTCCTGCTCTCAGAACATAAAATTCAGCCCCATGTCTAAATGGTGCAGTTGATGGTAGCCTCCACTCTCTTTCTAAAATGACTTGTCCACCTTTGATTCTATTGCTGAATGCAATGTATTCAGTATCATGTTGAAATCAGCATCTGTAAACTGGATTTTACAGCAATCAACTGGAAAATGTTTGATCCTTGCCAAGCCTTTTGGAAGGAAGAAAGATTTAGGGATTTATGGTAGAGTTCTCAATGGTCAGTGTTAGGACCACTGTTCTTCCTGATCGATATTAATGACCTAGACCTTGTTGCACAGGGCACAATTTCAAAATTTACTGACAATACAAAACTTGGAAGTATTGTGAACTGTGAGGGCATGGTTTAAAACTTCAAAAGTACAAAGACATGGTGGTGGAATGGGCGGACAAGTGCCAGATGAAATTTAATGCAGAGAAGTGTGAAGTGATTCATTTTGGCAGAAGGAACACAGAGAGACAATGGGCAGATTCATCCCAGATTTGCACTAAGTGCAGTAGCGGGCATGAAAAAAGACGTTTTACCCGCCAGCTGCAATGGCAGGTTTTGGCGCCATATTGCTCACTTCCCACCTCATTAATTATGCAGCCACAGGAAACACTATGTCTTGCTGGCGGGTGGTCTTTGAATTGCCCGCAACATCGTTACCTCACTGTTGCCTCACTCCGGGTGCCACATCTAAACAGCAGCCACGCACACAGTTCTCAGGAGCCCAGGACTGCTCCAGTGGAAGCCAAGAAGAGTTCAGTGACCCATCACTGGAATGCCTTTTGGAGGCCCACCGTAATTTCCTCAACCCCACTCTGATAACAGGAGATCCAGCAATCTCACCACTCCGGTTTGGGAGGCAATGGCAGTGGTGGGCAGTACCAATGCTGCACAGATGAGGTGGGCCATCCAGTGCAGAAAAAGGATGAATGATCTCATCCGTGCCGCCAGGGTAAGGCAACCATCACTCTAAACTCACAAACTCACAAGCCCGTCCCACATTCACTGACATCTCACTCACTGCCAGCTCAAGTGGCATCATCACTCACTCTCTCACACACACCATCACATCTCCACCTGGCCCATCTCCTCCGGAGGCTGCTTTCTCAGCCCTGACCATCTTGAGGCTACTCGCATAGATCAACATGTGCCCCCTGGGATACCCCCCTTCCCCAGCACAGTCCTCACCCTGCACCTCTTCCCTTGCCTGAGGCCACTTGTTCCCTTTCCCCAAGCAATTCCTAGCCCCGCAGCCATTGAAAAGCTACCCCCGCCTTACAGCTTATTTGGTAGGTAGAGGCCTGCCCATGAACCCTCCTAAAAGTGATGTGGTGCTGTTTGCGAAGCCTGGCGCTGAAGGCCGCGGGTGCTGCCCAAAGCAAGGTAGGCAAAGGAACCTCTAAGTCCCAAGCAAAGTGCAGCTTGCCAGGTGCACATCAAATATGTACAGTTGTGAAACACGTCGGCATACTATCATGTCGACATGCCCGGATGACCCAGCATGGGGGGATGATTCTGGCAACCATGGCTTATAATGAGATGGTAAAGTATTGAAATTATATTCCCGATGTGTGGCAGTGGGAAATGCAGCCCGCCATTGACAGGTGGAGCGGACAATCGCAACCTGATTTCAAGACAGCATAAAACCAACTTTTGGCCTTTTTGCCATATTGTCGCTCACATCCACCACCAATGGAAGTGGAAAATTCCAGCTAATATGAAATAAAAGGTACAATTCAACAAAGAGGATGCAGGAGCAGAGGAACCTGCGTGTATATTTGCATAATTCATTGAACGTGGAAGGGCAGGTTGAGGGATCGATTAATAAAGCATATGGCATCCTGGAATTTGTCAGTAGTGGAATAGAATAAAAAGCAAAGAGCTTATGTTAAATTTGTATAAAGCACTGGTTCACCTTAACTGCAGTGTTGTTTCCTGTCTGGCCACATTTTAAGAAGGATGTGAAGAAGTTAGAGAGCATGCAGAAAAGATTCATAAGAATGGTTCTAGGGATGAGGAACTTCAGTTAAGTCAATAGATAGAGGAAGGTTTTTTTTTATTAATTCACGGGATGTGGGCTTTGCTGGCTGGGCCAGCATTTATTGTTCACCCCTAATTGACCTTGAGAAGGTGGTGGTGAGCTGCCTTCTTAAACTGCTGCAGTTCATGTGATGTAGGTACACCCACAGTGCTGTTAGGGAGGGAGTTCCAGGATTTTGACCCAGTGACAGTGAAGGAACGGCGATATATTACCAAGTCATGATGGTGAGTGACTTGGAGGGGAAATTCCACGTGGTGATGTTCCCATATACTGCTGCCCTTGTCCTTCTAGATGGTAGTGGTTGTGGGTTTGGAAGGTGCTGTCTAAGGAGCCTTGGTGAATTCCTGCAGTGCACCCTGTAGATGGTACACACTGCTGCTACTGTATGTCGGTGATGGAGGGAGTGAATGTTTGTGGATGTGGTGCCATCAAGCTTCTTGAGTGGTGTGGGAGCTGCATTCATCCAGGCAAGTGGGGAGTATTCCATCACGCTCCTGACTTGTGCCTTGTAGATGGTGGACAGGCTTTGGAGAGTTAGCAGCGTTTGAAAAGCCATCCCCGCCTTACAGCTTATCTTGCAGGTAGAAACCTGCCCATGAGCCCTCCTAAAAGTGATGTGGTGCTATTTGCGAAGCCTGGCGCTGATGGCCGCGAGTGCTGCCTGAAGCAAGGTAGGCAAACAAACCTCGAAATCCCAAGCAAAGTGCAGCTTGCCAGGTGCAATTATGTACAGTTGTGAAACACATCGGCATGCAGCCATGCCGACATGCCCAGATGATGCAGCATGGGGGGGTGGCGGTGGGGGGGGGGTGATCCTGGTAACCATTACTTATAATGAGATGCTAAAGTATTGAAATTACCCTTACTCGCCGTGGGATTCCGAGCCTCTGACCTGCAGTGAGTAACTGTTTTCCTTGGAGAAGAAAAGATTAAGTGGGGATTTGACTGAAATATTCAAAATCATGAGGGGTCTGGACATCGTAGATCACAAGAAACTGTTCCCACTCATGAAAGGATTGACAACCAAAGGGCACAGATTTAAGGTAATTGGCAAAAATAGCAATGGCAACATGAGGAAAAAATTTTTTCACACAGCGAGTGGTTAGGATCTGGAATGCACTGCCTGAGATTGTTGTGGAGGCAGGTTCAACAGAGGTATTCAAAATTGAATTGGATTATTGGGCCAAAACTTACAAGAAGTGGCAATCACTGTTGGGTTTCCATCCTGCTCCTATATTTTTTTGTCCAGATTTTGAACCAGGACTATTCAGGAATACAGAGCGTATCTGTTCTGGGAGTCATTCTTTGTAGGTGTCAAGAAAAAAAGAAATTGCAATACTTTTTTTCTGTTAATAACTCTGTCATATTTACTATATACGGGAGGGCAGGCTGTTTGAGGTGTAAATATGGTAATTGGATTAAGGGGGATAGATGCAGGTTGTGAAAGGTAAGATAAAGAAAGGGTAAGTTTGTTTTTACAAATCTAAGAGCGAAAGTAAAGAACGAGTGTAATCAATTCTGGGAAGGAAGCATTTCTGAAGAGACTGATTGAGACAATAGAGAGATCAAAGGGAAGGAATGCATTTAAGGAAATACTGAAGCCTATGTGAGGGAGTAGTTGCTTAGATCTCCCAGAATACAGCAGGATAGTTGATTGGATCTCCAAGAAGACAGTGTGAACAAGGCCAGACCTGAAGACCCAGTTGCTGTCAGCCTCAGAGGACACCCCATTTAAGAGGCATTTTGTGGTAAAAAAAAAGTACTGGAATTCTATAAATTTTAAAATCTATAAGGGTAGTTGCTGAAAAGAAAAGGGGAAGGTTAGCTCTGAGGGTAGTTAAGATCTTGTGGAGCTGTTTTAAGTACTGTTCACTGTGTGAAGCCATTCTTGTGTTTAAGTGTAAGTGTGTTTAATTTTTTTCTGCTTTATTCTTTTAATAACTTTACTATAAAATAATTAATTTACTATAAAATCATCACAAGTGGTCAGGGACATCATTTCATGATTTCAGAATCTCTCCTCACTCTATATAAATTGCAAAAACTATTTTGTCAGCTATTTCAAGTTTCCCTCTGAGATTTGGGCAGCTTGGCATTTACCATTAGCCATGCCATAACAGTAGGGCAGAATCATTGTGGGAAGCCAAGCCACATCTCTTTTTACAGCACTAGCTTCTGTATTTTGGTGAGTCTTCATTCACTAACACAGTGAAAAGTTTGGGTCATTTAAATATCTTTTAACTGTGTTACTGAATGAGTGTGACTGAGGTAAGTGGGTAGGGTGGCGGGGTGGCAGGTAGATGGCAAGCTCGGTAGGGTGGCAGAGTAGTTGATGGAAGGGTGGGTAACATGCCAGCTGGGTAGGGTAGCAGGATGGGTAGGTGACAGGGTGGTAGGTGGAAGGATGGGTAGGGTGGCAGGGTGGTAGGTGGCAGGGTGGATAGGGTGGCAAAGTGGTAGGCGGAAGGGTGGGTAGGGTGCCAGCTGGGTAGAATGGCAGGGTGGGTAGGGTGGTGAGATCGGGTCATCAGATCGGGGGAGCCGGGGGGGTCGAGGGGAATCTGAGTGTCGGGGGGCAGTTGAGGGGGGGTGTCGGGTGGTTGGATGGATGGGAGGGGCAGCCAGGGTGCCAGGGAAGTAGTCAGAGTACAGGGGTGTTGGAGTGTTGCAGACAAAGTCGGGGGGGGTTCAGTGTGGCTAATTATGGATCATTATCCAGGAGTTAGAACTGGTTTCTTTCTGTCCAACTTTTCCCAGGTAACTATTGTCATGAGAGTATAATAATTTTCAGAATATTTTTCTGGTTTGTTGTAAAGTAGGTTATGGGGGGGTGGGGAGGGGGTTCTGTTGTTCTGTCTGTGCGTGTGATTTAATTACATTTTGTAGCCAAGCAGATTGCAAGTTGTACTTATCAAAAGAAGTAAAGTGTAGAAGTGTCTTTAATATGCTAATGAGTAACATGGTTGCCGTCTTAGCATGTAAGGCGTAAAGGGAATTTGCATATTTAGATAGATGAAGGGGGATTTGGTTTTCAAAGGGATCTCATTTTGTTTACAAATAACCAGATAAGCAAGCTAAGGAATGTGTTTATTTTTCTCAGGGGTTACTGACAATATATAGTGACAACATGAAAATTTTTGTTATGAGGGACATACAGTTTCAAAGGGGAGAATTTTCTCCCTGTCGGGGGGGTTTGGATGGGAGCGGACGTGTAGTCAATTACCACCCGCGATTGGCTGTGTGCCGCCATTTTATGTTGGTGGACCAATTAAGGCCCGCCCAGCGTGACGTGCACCCAGAAGCTCTCAGCGCTCCCTGTGCAAGCGGGGGGAGGAGGGAGAATCGGGACTTGTGCACTTTTGCTTTTTGCTGGATCTGTTTAAAACTAAAAAATCTATTTTTGGTCTGTTGCCTTAAAGGTGATGTAACTGGGAGCCAGGTTAATTAGAGATTAATTTGTAGTTCTATGTATGTGCTTGAAATCTTCTCTTTTGTTAATGAATATTTTAATTTAGTTTTTAAAAAATATTTCTGAAAGTCTTGGTGGGCTTATTACTTCTGAATTCCGGGCACGCATCTTGAAATAAATACAAATTACAAAACCGTTGTGATAGAGCGATCAGGTTTCCCTTGTGGATTTGATCCGCCTGGCACACATCGTCTGTCACGTCATAACAATATCGAGGTAAGCAAGTCAGAACCCTCCCAAATCTCCAACTCTAACTCAGAGTTGGAAACTTTTTTTGGAGGGTTCTGGACACAGGGAGATTTCCCACCAGGAGTCCAAACTTCCCTGGCCATTCCTACAAAATGGCCAGAATCTTCGGGTCGGCGAGTGGGGGCGGGGCCCACTCGCCGACGCATAAAATGACATGCGGTGACGTTGACCGTGCGTCCCGATGTCACCGCGCATCATTCTGATCCTCAGTTCGGCGGGCACACAGCGGAGTCGGCTGCCCACCAACTGACCTGTCAAAGGCCTATTAAGGCCATTTAAAAACTAATTATAGTGATTAGCTGAGCTGCCTGTCCAACCTTAAGGTTGGTGGGCAGGCGAAGAGCCCAAGCGGCCTTCAGATTTATCATGAAACATCATCCAAACTTAAAGTTCATTGACATGTCTCAGCTCATGTGACACTGTCACATGAGGGGAAATTCCTTAACTTTTTTTTCTTTATTAAAATTTTTACAAATCAAACTAATGTCCCTGAGGCTGCTCTGTGCCTCACGGAGATTTCTGTGCTCCTTTGCGCGGATGTGAGAAAGACTGCAGATCCCGACTCTCCCTCCTCCTCCGCCCGCACATTGAACACTCAGCGCTTCTGAGTGCACATCACGCTGGGCGGGCCTTAATTGGCCCGCCCACATAAAATGGCGGCTTGCAGACATCATGGGCGGTGATCGGCTGTGCGTCCACTCCTGCCCAACCCCCCCCAATTTTTTCCCCACGGGGAGAAAATTCTCCCCAGTGTGTCAGGACTTCCAGGGGGGGTCCCATAGCGCATCTTAGTGGGTAAATCCAGGGTACGACCATCCAGAGATTGAAAATTCTGAAAAGGAAGAATGGGCAGGGCTATGGGGAGAAAGCAGAGAGTGAATTGCTTCTTCAGAGAGCCAGCACAGACATGATGGGCTGAATGGCTTCCTTCTGTGCTATAGTCATTCTATGATCCTATGCCTTTGTCACTGCTGCTAGTATAATGCCGGTTACTTGGTGATGTAAACATAGTTCCACAAGATAGCACAATTCATCAATGGCCTTCTTAACAAAACCTGGCCATCTTAATTAATTGCACATCATTGAGAAAGTGGTACATACTTTTATGGATTTGGACCTACTGTCTGGCCAGCATTGTCTGTTCTTCCTCTTAAGTCAATGCATCACTATGGGGAGACTGATGACCCATACTATTTATTTGACTGCAATAATTGAGCTATTCCTTGCAATGTTTTCTGCCCCATGATCTGTTAGATCTCTGCCAATTCTCTTCACATTAATGTCATCTCTATAATAGGTGTTGATAATGCAATGTGTGTTGGATGACAACCATGAGAATATTTACATATTCTTTACTAAATGCTTAAAAAGACCAAAAAGGTGTATGTTCATTAAAATCCATTAGCCTAGATAATCTCTAGAGCAATTTTAGGGAGTGTGTGCAGAAATTCTTAATTAATGCTAATGAGCCAAATTGCTACATGTTAGTGCATATTTAGCACATTTGTCATTTGTTGGGTGTAAAGCACAGAAAGAAAATTACTTGTGAAGTGTTTCTTTTTGAGGATGCATTTTAAGTTTCTCTACCTGGCCCAGCACAGAGTAATATTTGTGTATGGGGGTGGATTATCATCATCCATGCCTGGCCAGTAATCTGGACCAATGGAGCAGCAGCCCATTATATGCTTCTCATTCCATTGATTTCAGAGAGGCTGAGGGGAATGGGGATTGAAAATTAACTATAGTGACAGTCACAGAGAATGTTCTTCATTACTTCGGCTGGAATCACTGTCGGTGCTGAGGGAGGGACAGATGAGAAGATGCGGAAAGGTTGGGCAGAGAGCTGGGAAATAATAACATAGTTGAGGGCCTTAGAGGGGAAAGATGGGCAGAAGTTAGCAAAAAGATAGTAATTTCGTAAACAATGAGGAGAATAGTAACAGAGGGCAGAGACACATGGCATTTAAAACTGAGAAGTATGAAATAATACATTTTGGTAGGAAGAATGAGAAGGGCAATATATACTAAATAGTGCAACTTTAAAGGTTGTGCAGGAAAAAAGAGACATAGGCATGTACGTACATACATCTTTGCAGGTTAGAGGTCAAGCTGAGAAGGCTGTTAAAAAAGCATATGTGATCGTTGGCTTAATTAACAGGGAAACAGAGTACAAGATCAAGGAAACAATGTTAAGCCTTTATAAATCTATGTCAAGGCCTTGGAGAGGATATAAGGGAGATTTACCAGAATGGTACCATGGATGAGGGACTACAGTTATGTGGAGACCAATCGAAGCTGAGGCTGCTCGCCTTAGAAAGGGGAAGGTTAAGGGGTGAAATTAAAACAGAAAGTGCTGGAAAATCTCAGCAGGTCTGGCAGCATCTATGGAGAGAGAAACAAAGTTAACGCTTCAAGTTCGTATGACCCCTCTTCAGAAGAGTCTGAAGAGTCATACGGACTCGAAATGTGAACTCTGGCCGGAATTTTCTGCCCCCATTTGCGGCAGGAGTCATGGCGGGCGGGGGTACAATATGGTGGGAAGGCCAAAAATCGGTTTCACTTTGCCGTGAAACCAGTAAGCAATTGTCTGCTATGCCCATCAATGGCAGGCCACCTTTCCCACTGTTCAATGTTGGGAACCTAATTTCATCACCCTGCCTGCCCATCAGAACATCCCCCCACTCTGGATCATCCGGGCACAAGCCGGCGTGTTTCACAACCGAACATAAGTGACATGCACCTGGCGAGCTGCACTTCGCTCGGGTTTTCAAGGTTTGTTTGCCCATCTCGGTTCAGACAGCACTCACAGCTATCAGCGTCAGGGTTCACAGGCAGCACCACATCACTTTCAGGGAGGGTCACAAGCAGGTCTCTACCTACCAGACCAGCTGTAAGGTGGGGGTGGCTTTTCAACGACTGCAGGGTTAATGTTTGCTTGGGGGAGGGGAAGAAGTGGCCTCAGGCAAGGGAAGAGGCTGCAGGGCGATGGTTGTACTGGGGAAGCAGGGTATCTCAGGGTGTGTGTGGGGGCACGTGTTGATCTGTGCAAGTAGCCTCAAGATGGTGAGGGCCGAGGATGCTGTCTCCAGAGGAGAGGAGGCCAGGTGAGCCTGTGAGGGTATGCCTGTGAGAATGGATGGTGATGCCCCTTGAGCTGGCAGTGAGTGAGATGCCAGTAAATGTGTGATGGGCTTGAGTGTGTGAGTCTAGGGTGATGAGATGGTTGCCTTACCCTGGCAGCACAGATGAGATCATTCATCCTCTTTCTGCACTGGATGGCCAACCTCTTCTTTGCAATGTTGGCACTGACCTCCATTCCCACCACCTCCCAAGCCAAAGTGGTAACACTGATGGGCCTCCTGTAGCCAGGGCGGGGGTAGGGAACATTCAGCAGCCTTCCACAACATCCAAAAGGCATTCCAGGAATGCGTCAGAAAAACAGGCACCTGCAGTCTTCTTGAGTTACAAAAAGTTAGTATGCAGGTACAATAAGTAATTTAGAAGGCTAATGGAATGCTATCCTTTATTATGAGAGGAACTGAACATAAAAGTAAGGATGTTATGCTTCAGTTATACAGGACATTTGTAATACATCTCGAATACTGTGCACAATTTTGGCCTCCTTATTTAGAGGCGGTTCAGAGGAGGTTTACTGGATTGATACCTGGAATGAGTGGGCTGTCTTATGAGGAAAGGTTGGACAGACTGGGCTTGTTTCCACTGGAGTTTAGTAAAATGAAGTGTGACTTAATCGAAGTATACAAGATCCTGAATGGTCTTGACAAGGTGGACTTGGAAATTGTTTCCTCTTGTGGGTGAGTCCAGAACTAGTGACCACTGTTTTAAAATTAGAGGACATCTTTTTCAGACAAAGATGAGGAAAATTTTTTTCTCTCTGATGGTTGTGGAATTTTGGAACCCTCTGCCTCAGAAGGCGGTGGAGGTGGGGTCATTGAATATTTTTAAGGCAGAGGTAGATAGATTCTTGTTGGGCAAGGGAGTCAAAGTTTATCAGGGATAGATGGCAATGTGGAATTAGTAATGCTAACAGATCAACCATGATCTTACTGAATGGTGGAGCAGGCTTGAGGGGCCGAATGGTCTACTTCTGCTCCCATTTCGTATGCCTTTTGGGGCCACGTCTTCTCTGCAGCAGTCCTGGGCTGCGACCATTGACAGCTGTGCACATGTCTGCAGTTCAAATATGGCACCCGGTGTGAGGAAGCAGTCAGGTCACGGCATGGCAGGTGAATCTGAGGAAGCCCGCCAAATAAATAGTGTGTTTCCCGTTACTGCATAAATAATAAGGCCGCAGGCAAGGGAAGAGGCTGCAGGGTTAGGGCTGTACTGAGGACAGGGGCTATTGCAGGGTGTGTGTGGGGACATGTTTATCTGTGCAAGTGACCTCAATAGGGTCTGGGCTGAGGAGGCAGTCTCCAGAGGAGATGAGGCCAGATAACATTAGGTTGTGTGGGAGAGAGTGAGTGGTGATGTCCCTTGAGCTGACAGTGAGTGAGATGCCAGTGAATGTGTGATGGGCTTGTGTGTGCGTGGGTTTAAAGTGAGGAGATGGTTGCCTTCCCCTGGTGGCTCGGATGAGACCATTCATCCTCTTTCTGCATTCGATGGCATACTTCTTCTGTGATGAAAACCCGCCATTGCGGCTGGCAGGTAAAATGTTGTTATACATGACCACTGCCGCACTTAGTGAAATGCTGGGACAATTCCGTCCTCTGTTTCTCTCTCCACAGATGATGCCAGACCTGCTGAGGTTTTCCAGCATCTTCTGTTTTTATTTCGGATTTCCAGCATCTGCAGTATTTTGCTTTTATCTTAAGGCTAAGGTTTGGTTTGATATAGATCTTCAAAATCATGGATGGTTTTGATGGAGTAAATAAGTAGAAACAGTTTCTAATGGAAAGGAGGGCTGGTAACCAGAGAGCACTGATTTAAGGTGATTGACAAAAGAAGCAGGGGTGACATGAAGAAAATATTTTTTTATACAACATGTGGTGGTGATCTGAAGCGAACTGCCTCAAAGAGTGGCGGAAACAGATTCAATAATAATTTTCAAATTTAACTGGATAAATACTTGAAGGAATATATTTACAGGATAATGGGGAAACAGAAGAAGAGTGAGACTATGTGGACAGCAATACCAAAGAGCCGGTGTAGGCAAGTTGGCCCAAATGTCCTCCTGTACTCTGTAATTTTATGATTCTCTGAGGTTTTTTTAAAGAGAGGTGCTTTGGAAAGAGAGTGAGTCGGTGCCGAACTAGAGGGAACCATTTTCAATATCAGCTTGCTTGGAGACTGGGAAGACATGTTGGATGGTTTGGAGTTTAGTAGAAATGGGGTCAAGGGAGTGGACATTGGCCTTATAAATAAAATGAACTTGGAGATGGCATGGGAGAGATGGAGGAGAAACAAGTGAGCAGATTCAATGATTAGGAGGGGGTTTCGGAGAATAATTAGCTTGGTGGGGAAGGGGAAAGGGGGAAGCGGTAGAGGTAACTGAGCAAATATTCTCTATCTTGGTGATGAAGGATCGATGATCTCCTTGCACTTGTTGAAGGAGTGGAAGTGAGAGTTGCTTCAGGAAGCAGCTGTTAATATAAAAGGGGGCTTGAGTTATAAAGTTACTTACTGAGTTGCACAATGGGCAAAAGCATTTAGTGATGCAGGTTTGTCATGGAATGTTATTTGGATGTGATCAATGCATTGTGTCCGAAAAGCTTGCAAAACGTAATCCTGGCAGCCTCACCTAGAACAATAACCAGCAGGGAATCTGAAAAACGGCAACTGCTAGCCAAGAAAACCTAAAGCAAAACAACAGATCTTTGACTGGAAAAAGTACATAAGTAGCAAGGCTAATAATCATGCTTCTGAAGTGATAATAACTTAATTAGTTACCATTCCATTTTGCATCAGAAAGCATGGGCAGACATTTTCGCTCAGCGGGTGGGCATTCGAGCGTGAAATGACGTGCATTGAAGTCAGCTGAGGGTCCCGACGTCAACGCGCAGTCCCGTGATAGTTCAGTCAGCGGGCGCGCTGCCAGATCTGGCAGTGCACCCACCGGCAATTAAAAGGCCTGTTAAGGCCATTAAGTAATCAATTAACTTAAATTTTTCGCTGCCCGTCCAACATAATGATTGGCGGACAGGCGAAAAGGCTAAACAGCCTTTGTAGTTTTTGGGTACCTCATCCACAGGCGGAATGAGGTTTCTAAAAGCAAATAAAGATAAAATAAAAATTTTTAAATTGGCTTAATAACACGTCCCTGCTATTCTGAGAGAGTCACATGAGAGGACATGTTTTATTACATTTTTATTTTCTTCATTTTCTTTTTTTAACAGTGCGTCATCTCCCTGAGGCAGCTGTATGCCTCAAGGAGATTATGAAGTGCTCACTCGCGTGCATGCACGAAGTTTGCACTTTGCCTGCTCGGCCTCCCCCCCCCCGGCACAGGCAATGCTCAGCACTGCCGCTCATATTCCACGTTGGGCGGGCCTTAATTGGCCCACCAGCATGAAATCGCGGTCCGGTGCCAATCGCGGACGGCGGTTGTCTTCCCAACCACCCCCACCCACCCCTGCCAAGCCCACCCACCAAGGACAAAATTCTGCCCCATGTGCACAAAGGTTATGTCAGAAGAATATAAGTCAGCGATTAACAGTTTAATTTTTCAAGCTGATTTCAGAATTCTTTGGGAATTAAACTACTAGAAATCTGTTATCTTTTTTGAAGAAATACAGAATGCATTTTCAAATGTTGGATTACTTATATTAATTCTCAGCTTTAGTCAAGGCAAAGCACAAAGCATATGCTTGATCTTCATTGAAAAATAATCAAACATTTTTAAGTGATGGGTACAGTACAGGTTGATCCTGCATTTCTTGCAGACCTAACCGGTCATGTTGATTTTTTTGACAATGACAGGCTTGTCTTTGTGGTTGTCAGCAAAGAAACATTGCTAGCAATACACCAAACTAAAGAAACGGTACATCCGCATTAAGTAACACAACAATATATGTCTTACAACTGTTGTAGGGTGTTGGATACAGTTTGGTAGGTCTGAAGAAGTCCTTGTAGTCATACATGAGTTAACTGTAAACCTTTGTTGAGTCATAGAACTATTTACAAATATACAGTTAAGCATACAAGATAGGAGCTGTCTCCATGCTTGCTGGTACACACGGCTCTGTCCAACACCAAACTGACCCTGGGTGTGGGACATGTGGTCTCTTATATCACCATGTGGGCGGTACTGTACTCATTCCCACAATAATCCTACATGTGCCAGACCCTTATACCACAACAACCACTTTCAATGTGTACCACACTTTTGGCAGATCTGTAGCAAGTTACTCCCAACTCTCCAGCAGGCTTACTTCTCCTTGCTTTGTTAGGTCGAATGTTCCAGTGTCATTTGAAAGTTGTTCCACTCATTCTGAGTCTTCCTGGTTCAACTTGCACAAGAAAGGCCCACCTCAGCCATTTGTTGCTCCTTAAATCTTCAAAAATCATGTTGGCTCTGTCCCCTTCCTTTCGAACGGAAAACCAACTCTCACAAGCCTCCTGCTTGTTTGTTAGCATAAAACAGTTCTCCTCTGTTCTTCACAGCAATATCTGCTTTCTCTCTCTCTCTCTCTCTCTGTGCCTCAAAAAACAGCTGTCCCCTTTCTGTGAGTTACTGTGTGCATGAGTAAAAACTGTCACTTGATTTCAGTAGGTTTGTGTTTGAGTTTCACCCCTTACGGCAGCCAAGCCACATAAATACATCTCTAAAACAAAAACAAAAATACCTGGAAAAACTCAGCAGGTCTGACAGCATCTGGAGAAAGGAACACAGTTAACATTTTGAGTCCATATGTCTCTTCAACAGAGCTAAGGAAAAATAGAAAATTGGTGAAATATAAGCTGGTTTAAGGGGAGGGTGGGACAAGTAGCACTGGATAGAGGGTCAGTGATAGGTGGAGATAACCAAAAGATGTCATAGACAAAAGGACAAAGAGGTGTTGAAGCTGGTGATATTATCTAAGGAATGTGATAATAAAGGTACAGATAGCCCTAGTGGGGGTGGGGTGGGGGGAAGGGATCGAAATAGGCTAAAAGGCAGTGATAAAACAATGGATGGAAATACATTTAAAAATAATGGAAATAGGTGAGAAAAGAAAAATCTATATAAATTATTGGAAAAAAGGGGGATCGGAATGAGGGTGGGGGTGGAGGAGAGAGTTCATGATCTAAGATTGTTGAACTCAATATTCAGTCCAGAAAGCTGTAAAGTGCCTAGTCAGAAGATGAGGTGCTGTACATCTCTAGCTGGGGGGGGCTTCCAGAATTCCCAATTTTACCTTATGTTAAAGGAGACATTTTAAAACATAGCTGTCTTGTGAAGTTCAGCAACTCACCTGCTAGAGGAGCATAAAATCACTGAGGGCAACTTCTACCTTTCCACATTGGTCTGCCTATGTGCAGACTGTCAAAGTTGCTGTCAGTTTCAGAGGAGTAATGACGGCAAATAGTACCAGCTTCACCATCATCGCCACCATAAAATCCAGGTTATTATAAACAAATTGAATCTCAAGCTTCAGGAACAAAACAAGTCTGCAGATCATTTGCTTGACTGTTACAATTTGAAGCAAAGATGAAACTGGCTAAGGAGGAACCGAGTTAAAAATCAAACATTCTACATTTACATAATTGAGAAGGGGTCATAAGAATCTATCAAAATGAGCCCAAGAAATACAAAGGGGAAGAAGCCAGCAATTGACCAGCTTCAACCAAGATTTGCAGAGAAGCCGTCCAAAATTACCATTGTTTCTGACACCTTTCACATCAGATATTGGCAATGTGAATAACTCCTTGTCGTTCGACTTAATTTAACTTCACAATAGCTCAGAACTTCAGGACTAGATGCAAAAAGTCAATTTGCTGGATCACAACATATTGCTGCCTGCAAAACGAATCCAGTGGCGTGAAGTCTCATGCTTAACATCTTTCCACTATTTGGGAGCACATACATGTTTAAACAGACATCCTGGCTAATGAAACTAAGTGACATTCACAAATGCAGGATGTAAACTTTGCCACTGGGAATTTTCTCAAAATTTTGATGGAAGTTCGTTGAAAACCCCAGAAGGGTCGCTGATTAAATCCAAAGCAATTCACAACCAAGACAAAATAGTTGAAGTTAAGAATCAGAATCGTTCTTCACATTATTTGTAGTCCAGTTCAATGTAATTAATCCTTAAATGCCCACTCATTCCAGCACCAATGCACCATGGCAGCAGTGTATACTATCTACAAGTTACACTGCAGCAACTCGCCAGGGGTTTCTTCAACAACACCTCCCAAGCCCATAATCTCTATTACCTTGAAGTATAAAGGTAGCAGGCACTTGGGAACATTAACACCTCTAAGTTTCCCTTTAAGTCACACACCATCTGGACTTAGCTATTTTCCTTTTTTATTCATGAGATGTGGAAGGTGGTGGTGAGCTGCCTTCTTGAACCGTTGCAGTCCCTGTGATGTAGGTACGCCCACAGTGCTGTTAGGAAGGGAGTTCTAGGATATACATCAGCATTCCTTCATGGTCAAGAACTTGGAATTCCCTGCAGAGTATCTTCACCATACAGACTGCAGCACTATAATACAGGTAATTTTGTCTGCAATTAAATTTTCCTTGAAATTAGCGTTTTCCATTATCATTGTTTATAACTGGTCTATGGAGTTGCATGGCAATGGTAAGTGGCCCATTAAGGCCAAAAATATAGACATCCTGTGCTAAACATTAATTATAATGTATATCATGGTAAATTTTGTGAAGGGATCTCTTGGCACAAAGCCCTCCAATTTTTACACTATATCATAATCTTGTGATTAGAGTCATAGAGTCATAGGGAAAAATTTTCCCCCTGCCGGGGGTGGGGGGGGAAGACCAGGAGCGGGTGTGCGGGTGGGTTCCTGATCGGTGCCCCCAGTTGGGGGCGCGCCGCCATTTTACGTGGGCAGGCCAATTAAGGCCCACCCAGCGTGACGTCCGCCAGGAAGCGCTAAGCTCCCTTTGCGGGCGGGGGGGGGGGGGATTCCCTCAGCCGGGAGTGCGCTCTTTCGTGCATGCGTGCGAAATAGCACACAGATCTCCCTGAGGCTAAGCGCTGCCTCAGGGAGATTGGCTCAGGTTTTCAAATTTTAATAAAGGAGTTTAAAAAATTTCCCTGCCATGTCCACTTATGTGACACTGTCACATGAGTTGGGACACGTCCATAACTTTTATTTAAACCTTTCATTAAAATTTAAATACCCTCATGAAAACTCATCCCGCCAGTGGATGAGGTTTCATGTATTTTCTGAAGCCTGCCTGGGCTCCCAGTCTGCCCACCAACCCTAAGGTTGGACGAGCAAGTCCATTAATGAGCTGAATGGGTTTTCTAATGGCCTTAATAGGCCGTTGACAGGTCGGCGGGTGCGCATCTGACTCGGCTGCGTCCCCGCTAACCTGAAAATGGAAATGACACGGGGTGACGACAGGAGTTCCACCCAACGTCACTCCGGGTCATTTTATGCGTCTGCGAGCAGGTCCCGCCCCCGCTCACCAACCGGAAGATCCTGCCCATGGAGTCATAGAGGTCTACAACACAGCAAAAGGCCCTTTGGCCCATCAAGTTTGCGCTGGTCAAACAAGTACCTAACTATTCTAATCCCATTTTCCAGCACTAGGCCTTGAATGCCATGGCATCGCAAGTGCACATCCAAATACTTCTTAAATGTTATGAGGGTTTCTGCCTCTACCACCCCTTCAGACAGTGAGTTCCAGATTCCCACCACCCTCTGGGTGAAAAAATTCTTCCTCACATCCCCTCTAAACCTCCTGCCCCTTACCTTAAACCTATGTTCCCTGGTTATTGATCCCTCCACCAAGGGGAAAAGTTCCTTCCTGTCTCCCCTATCTATGCCCCTCATAATTTTATACACCTCAATCATGTCCCCCCTTTTTAAGGGGGGGATTGATTTTTAAGACTAAGAGAGCTTTTTTTTGATTTAGTGCACCCAACATAGAGCTTCATGCAATTAAATCGAGAATGTGGGCACAGAGATCAGTAGTAATGGCCAAAAATGATACAGGCCACATGTGGCCTCCTGCTCCACATAGCTCTGCACCAGGCTGAATCAATGGCCAGACCGTTCCCGTCGGCAATTTGGGGGTGGGGCCCGCTCGCCGACGGGAAAATGACGCGGGATGATGTCAGGAGGAACCCCGGATGTCATCCCGGTCCCTTTAAATTTTTGGGAAGGCGGGCGGAATCAGCTGTCCGCCCACCGACCTGTCAATGGCCAATTGAGGCCACTGACAGGGTGATTAAGATAATTAAAGACCTGCCCGTCCAACCTTAAGGCTGGCGGGCAGGCCAGGAGCCCCAGCAGGCTCCTGATGATACATGATACCTCATCCACTGGCGGGATGAGGTTTCATGTCCGTTTTTTAAAACTTTAATAAATTTTATGTGATATTTATTAAAATGTCCCATCTTGTGTGACATTGTCACTTGAGGGGGACATGTTAATAATTTTTTATTTTTCTATTTTTAAAGTTTTTTAGACTGTCACTAATCTCCCTGAGACAGCACTTAGTCTCAGGGAGCAATGCGCTCTTTTGCGCGCATGCATGAAAGAGCGCATTTTGACAGCTGGGGAATCCCTCCACCTCCCGCACAGGAAGCGAATAACGCTTCCTGTCATGCAGGCCGTTGGGCGGACCTTAATTGGTCCGCACACTCAAAATGGCGGCGGGCCCTGTTTCGGTGGCGGAGTTCGGCGGCCCGCCCACCAACCAAGGGCAAAATTCTACCCAATGAAGAAAAAACCACAGTGCCTAACTCTGTTGCCTTAGAATATAGACAAGAGTTAATACATGTATCCAGGTAAGAGTATACTGCTAAACATGTAGACTTATCCTCACACCCAGTCAAGAGGGATGTCATCATTTCCCACTGACACAATGAGTAATGCTATTGTTTCATCTTGTTTAGCCTTTTCTTTCAGTAAGTTCAGTAAATCATATCTGTCAGCTTTCTGATTGCTGTAGGGGTTCCATAATTTCAGTCCCTTTTCTGGACTGCTGGTAACTATTTTATCTTTGAAGTTTTCAACAGTCATCCATGTTTCTCTTGCTTCCTACAACACTTGTGCTACCAGTTTTCTGCTGACCTTCTAACCAGCCTTTAAACCTTCTCCATTCCTGGCCAATCAAAAATATCTTATAATGTGATGCCACGTACATTGGAATACAACCCAGCCTGGAGTGAAAAAATAGCAAAACATATGAAAAAGAGACACAAAAGATAGAAAACACAGATTGGTTAAAATTTAGCAGGTTAAAAATTAAAAAAGGAGCCAAAATATTGTTTTGTCCATTATTGCCAGGATGTTTGATGGTCAAAATGAATGCATTTTAAATAGAGGAAACAAAGGAGAGACTTTTCATTATGGCTCAATGTTATTACAGTTAAATACAGGAACGTAGGATGACAGAACTGGGGTTATAAAGCCCAGTATTAGGGAGAGGAAAAATTGGAAATTAATGCCACATGTTTGTACATGTTAAATAGCTTGACACCCATATTGGCTGAAGTGTGAGAACAGGGCACTTTAGATTTCCCTTCATCAGAATAGTGAATGCCCAAGAAAATTTAAAATGCTGTTTTCTATGAGTCACAATGCTACAGGTCAGAATTGGTGTCATGACATTGCACTGGTGTGTGCCTTTTCAAATGTGTGCTTCAAAAACATAAGAAGCTTACTAGAATCATAGATATGACTACAATAGGCTATTTCAGCTCCCGAGCAGCCTTGCAAAGTCTTTCCCCTTTTATAAATGCCACTTGACATTGGGTGGAAGTTTTCTGATTGCTTTTCTGATAGTCTCTCAATATAATTTGGTGGTGTCCATGTGGGGCTGAAATTTTGAGCACCACCAGAGATGGGAACAAAAGCTGATGGGATCCGAAAATATTGGCCAAGGACAGCTTGCTGGTTCCTGACACCTTTCCTGGTGCCGACCAATTTTGCAGAGGAGAGTTAATTGGCTGGAGATTGACTGGCAGCTCTCTGAGTCAGCGAGGAATGCATCACCACTGAGCATAGGGATTTAATGCTCCATGGAACATTCATTGACTGGAGATGAGACTTCTACCCCCCCGATTCGAGAGAAAGCCCCAACTCAGAAAGCTGCCAGCCAATCTGGTTGGTCGGCAGCAGTAGTGGCCACAGCTGAGACTACAGCCAACTCCCACCACTCGTGAACCCCTCTATCATGAATTTGATTACCTGCGCAAACGTTTTTGTACATCCGATCGTGTTTCGCAGCCCCAAAACTTTGCTCAACCGCGATTTAAAATGTTAAACTTCTCACCTAGACACATGTTGGTCCAGAAAGGTTAATAAAAGAATGAATTCAGAGGCCAAAAATATCACTGCCTGTTGTTTTTCCCATGTAGAAAGTGCGCACTGCGCATGTGTGTCTCTAACTGCACATAGCTTGCAGTGATTTATCGGATACAGTAACACATGACCAGTATTTTGAAGTACAGGTATAGTACAGCACTTTACTGCAAATGCGTGAGCCAGAGCCAAGCAGAAAACATCCCAGGAAAGTGATGACACTTGAATCTTAGATAGACTGAAAATTGGTGCAAGGGCAATGTAACACCCTACTGTCCTATTTTATCCTACTTTAATGCCCTGTGGGACAAATACTTTGTCTAAGATTTAGATTGGTTTTAGCTATTCTAATTCAGTGAAATTACATAAGAGGTTTAGTGTAGCAGGATTATTTGACACCTCAGGGGATGGGTTGTCCCTGCTCTTTTGTAAATCAGTCTAGGCCCTGGCAGGGGTCCTATGCTCAGGGTTACAAGCCAAGGCCAATGGCAGAACCAATGAATTTTCAGTGGTGATAGCAGAATCACTAGAACTTTGAAAGGCAAAAGTTGCTTACAGGTGGAGAAGGATCCTTCAGGAAGAGGGCATGTGTTTCCTTTAAGCACACATGAGGAAACAATGGGAAAGCACCTCATGCATTTTTATCCCTAGTCATGTTGTTCATTGAAATTGAAAATGGGGGGCTTTTACAAGCAACTGAAGAGAAAAGCATAAGACCACGAGATGTGGAGGAGTGAGCAGGGGATCTATCCTGTTCCAGATCACCATTATACACTTAAGAACTTTAATTGTAGAAATCATTTATCAGTTTAACTTGACACAGTATTGTATCGACTGTTCAGATGGTCACACAGCAGACTGATTGAGACAGGAGCCATGCCATTGAATTCAATTGTAGGCATAATGTATGACTTGCTGAAACATGTGTTTCTTTTCTAGTAACATTTAACATAGTAATTTAAATGTATGCAGTTCTTTTGGAAGTATTTGTTAGCCTGCATTTTTCAAATCAGTCTACTAAGCTAGAACCTTCCCAGGCCTTCTTCAACAGGCCTTTTAAGGCCTGCATGGTACGTTCCACCATTACGTTGGATTGTGGATATTTGGGACCTGACGTAGTGTGGCAAAACTCCCAGCCCTGTGCAAATTTGTGAAACTCAGTGCCTGAGAATTGTGGACCATTATCTAAGATAAGCACTTCAGGTATGCCATGGCAAGAAAAATTGATTTTAAATGATTTATTACAGTGATGCTCTTACTATCATTCCTCAGCAGCACAGACTCAAAAAAAAAACTTTGAGTAATAATCTACTGCTAATAGGTACTCACTGTTATCAAATGTGAACAAGTCCACTCTGATTTTCTGCTAGGACCTCTCTGGAACACTGTGGTTGAAGCGGTTCTTTTTATTGTGGTTTACTGTACTTTTGGCACACTGCACACACATTCACCATTTCACCAATTTGTGCTCCCATTCCAGGCCAAAACATTACATCTTGAGCTCTTCTCCTGCATACGCTGAGGTGACTTTCATGCATGCACCACAGCATTTCTTTCCTCAGTGTTGCAGGAATTATGATCTTTTCTCCCTTGAAAAGCATTCCTTCAGCTACATGAAGTTCTTCACGAAAGTTCCAGTACTGTTGTACAGCAGAAGGGGCTCCGCTCCAATGTATGGGCCGGCCAGTTTACACAATCTGCTGCAGTTTTCTCCGGGTGGCGGTGTTCTTGGTCACTTCCTTGATCTCATCCAGTTTGGTTACAGCCACAGGAAAGTTCTTTGTTGGCGTGTGAACCTGTACTTCTGTTTCTTTATCCCTTTCCTCTGTGATGGGTAGGTATACATGTGACAGAGTGTCTGTAATGTACATTTCCTTGTCCGATTTGTATTTAACTCTGACCTGGTACTACTGCGGATGCATCAGTAATCTTTGGATTCTTGGTGGTGCACAGTTCAGGAGCTTTTAAGTATAGCTTCCAAAGGCTTATGATCAGACTCTACCTCTATGTCTTTGCCATAGACAAAATGGTGGAAACGTTCTAGGTCAAACACAATTGCTAGCATTTCTTTCTCTATTTGGGCATACCACTGCGGTGTTTCAGTCATTGCCTTTGAAATGAGGCCACTGGGGCCTCATTTTGCAAGAGGACAGCTCCCAGGCCAGTCTTTGAAGTGTCCACTGAGATCTTGACTGGGTGACTGACATCGTAACATTTTAACACTGGTGCCTGGCTCAGTGTTCTCTTCAGGCTGGTCAAAGCTTCCTGGTGAGTTTGTTCCCAGTGCCATTCCACATCATTTTGTACAAGTTCTCTGAGAGGTGCTGTCAGGTCTGACATGTTTGGTATGAATTTCCAAAGATAGGTCACCATTCCCAAAAACCTTTCTAAGCCTTTCTTACATTCTAGGGGTGGCATGTTTACAACTGCTTCGATTTTACTCGCATCCGGCATCAGTCCCTCACTTGATTTCATGAAGGCCTATTTTGCACTTTTCCTTCTTCAACTTGAGGTTCTTTTCTCTAGCTCTGGCCAGCACCTGCCTCAGTTTGTGGTTGTATTCTTCTCATGAAGCTCCCCAGACCAGCACATCATCAATATAGGTTTCCACACCCTCTAACCCTTCAAACAGCTGCTTCACTTCTGTGGAACACCTCTGGAGCTGAATTGATACCAAAAGGTAAGCGTAAAAACCTGTATCGCCTGTATGGTGTATTGAAGGTACAAAGATAGGAGCTGCATTCATCCAGCTTGACCTACCAGAAGCCTGAAAGCGTATCCAAGACTGAATAGTATTTAGCAAAAGCTAGCTTACACGTGATCTCTTCCACTGCGGGTAGCTGGTAATGCTCTCTTTGTACTGCCTGGTTTAGGTCTCTGAGATCCAGATAGCATCATAGATTCCCATCTGATTTTCCTACAATTACAATTGGATTAACCTAATTTGCCTGTTCTTCAATTTTCTTGATGATGTGAAGTTTCTCCATTCTGCCAACTCTGCTTTCAGTCAGTCTCTCAGCATTACCGGTATTTTCCTGGGCGGGTGTATTTTGGGTGTCACAGTTTCGTCAATCTTGATGGTGTGTTCACCTTTTGGGCAGCCAATCCCCTGGAACACATCTTTATGCTCGCTCAGGATGTCGTGAGTGGTGACAGCCATTATTCTCTTGATTAGCTTCAGATTTTCACAAACTTTGATTCCAAGAATGGGTTTTGCATCAGTTTTCACCACGATGAATGGAAGTGCTTGAGACTGTTTTTTCTAGTTCACTTTAAATGTGCACTTGCCTTCTACTGCAATTTGTTCACCTGTAAAAGTGGAAGCCTTCACTTTTGTTTTAGTTAGCTGTTTTTTTTTGTTTATCTTATGATATGGGCTTATAGGAATGACATTTGCTTATGCACCAGTGTCAAGTTGAAATTCACCATCATTTCAATTTTTAAATTAATCTTCATTTGTCTTCTTTGGAATTTGTTTTTACTGCACCAACAAAAATTCCATTTCAGTATCTGCGTCAATTGTGTGCACTTTTTTTGATTTACACATCTTAGCAAAGTAATTTAGTTTATCATAGTTCTTGCACTACTTTCTGTAGGCTGGACAACTACATGGTAAATGCTCTGTTCCACATTGGCTGCATTTAAATGTTTTAATAGCGGCTTTGTTCTTTTTGTCTGTTTGTTCTTTCCTGGAGCTGTTTCTGTTTAACTGCATCTAACTGCTTGACCGTGTACGGTTTATCATCTTCTGTCATCTCTTTAATCTGGCATTTTGTTGTCTCTGCCACTCTGCAGAAATTTATTGCTCTCTCCAGTGTGAGATCAACTTCTCTCAAAAGCCATTGTCTCAGAGTGTCATTTGCAATTCCACAAATTATTCTATCTCAGATGAGTGATTCTTCAAGCTCTCCAAATTCACTAGATTTAGCTCATTTTCTCAGCTCAGTTACGTACTCAGTTAGCACTGCTTTGTGTGCACATAAAAAATAGGTAACTTTCATATGTGATGTTTTTCTTAGGGCTGCAATAGGCTTCAAATTTTTCCATGGCCAGGGTTTTACAGTCGGCGTGCGGGGGCAGGCCCCGCGTAAAATGACACGCGGGTGCGTGCTGTAGTCGGCTGCTTGCCCACTGATAATTAAAAGGCCTATTAAGGCCATTAAGGAAATAATTAATTTCTAATTCATGCTGCCCATCCAACCTAATGGTTAGCAGGCAGGCGAAAAGGCCAAGCGGCCTTTATGTTTTTAGGAAACCTCATCCACGAGCAGGATGAGGTTTCCTAAAGCTTTTACAAATTGAATAAAAACATTTTTTGACAAATAAAAACATGTCCCATCTCATGTGACACAATCACATGAGGGGACAGGTTTCATTAAATTTTTATTGCAGTTTATTTTTTTCAAAAGCACTTCAATCTCCCTGAGGCAGCTCTGTGCCTCAGGGAGATTGAAGCTCTCTTTCACGCGAAAGAGTGCTGGACCTGACTCTCCCTCCTTCCCCTGCCCGACATGTAGCACTCTCTACCACTAGTGTATTACGCTGGGCCTGCCTTAATTGGCCCGCTCACTTAAAATGGCGGTACGGAGCTGATCGTGGGTGGTGGTCCCGCCCACTCCCACCAAGCCCGCTCGACACAGGAAAAATTCAAGCCCATTATTTCTTTCAAGTCATTTCCATTTCTTATCACTTTCAAACATGAATGTGTTAAAGACTTCTAGGGACTGCTCACCCTACCAAGTGAAGGAAGGTGGAAGACTGTACCTGACGGCCTTTTTTATCAAAGCTCATTGCTGTGAGGTACAGCTCAAATCGCTGCCAAGACCTCCTTCAGTTTTTGGCGAGATTTCCCTCCAAAACTGAGCTCTGTCGGTGGTTTCAGAGCCCCCATTGCTGCGTTTAGTTTACTTCTGACACCATGGGACAGAATTTTGCCCTTGTTGGGCAGGCTCGGCGGGTGCGGGCGGGGGCAGTCGGGAAGCCGACTGCCTCCCATGATTGAGGCTGGAAGGTGATTTCATGCTGGTGAGCCAATTAAGGTCTGCCCAGCGTGAAATGTGAGCGGCAGCGCTGCCTGTGTGGGTGGGAAGAAGAGGGTGAGCGGGGCGAGTGCAAAGTTTGCGCTTGCATATGAGTGTGCACTTGATGATCTCCCTGAGGCACGGAGCTACCTCAGGGAGATGAAGAGTTTTAAAAAAAGAGAAAGAAATTAAAAATGTTATAAAACATGTCCCCTCATGTCACTCTGTAAAATGAGCAGGGACATTATTAATCAAATTTTAAAATTTTTACCTTATTTTTATCTGCTGTAGGAAACCTCACCCCGTCCATGGATTAGGTTTCTGAAAAAGTGCAAAGGCCGCTTGGCCTTTTCACCTGCCCGTCAACCATAAGGTCAGACAGGTAACGAAAAATTTCTTTAATTTCTTTTAATTACCTTGTTAATGGCCTTAAAAGGCCTTTTAATTGCTGGCGGGCGCGCTGCCAACTCAGGCGCGCGCCTGCCGACCGAAATATTGCGCGACTGCACATTGATGTCAGGATGCTCGCCTGACGTCAACATGCATCATTTTACTCTCGAGTGGGTCGGGTGCGTGCCCTCCCACCGAGGTAAAAATTTTGCCCCCATGTCTTGTTTTTTGTTCCAATGATGCACACAGGTTGTCAACATTGTAGCTGAGCTAAATTTATTGATAACATATTTTCCTAACATAAACACATATCTGAAGTAACTAAATTCTATCAAGACAGGCTCCAACATGTGCTATCTGACCTTGAAACCCCAGGTCAGGTGACCCCCCCTTATCTAGTACAGAGTACCGTATATTATCTAATACTGAAGCCTACTACCACAATCAACTATTATCATGACAGCATCCAGGATTTACCCTCTCCAGATAGGATGTATGTGATTGGCTAATTAATTTGGTTCCCCTTAGTTCTCATCCCCACATCACCATTGATCCACAATTTCCCACCTTTCTATCCATCTGCTATGGACCATTACAGCATCCTCTTGGCCACAAAAAAGAATTCTACAACAGCATTATCCAACAACACATCCAATAATGCATACAATACTGAGCTATTCACATTTGTGCATTCCCTAAGTGCCTATCTTGCTAGTGCCTTTACCTGGCCTAGTGCTCCAACGAAGTGCTACCCTAGTGACTGCAACATGGCTGGTGGAAGGCTGCTGACTTTCAATGTGGGGGACTGCAGGTTACCTTTCAGGAGGACTTTGAGCAGCTCTGAGCCTTGAGGGCTGCACCATCTCTCCATGGGTGGCAGCAGTCTGAGCTAGCTGGCTGACAGGCAAGAGCAAGGGCAGTAGAGTAGCAGTGGTGGGAGCACAATTGTTGTTTTCTCGGGAGAGGGCAGCAGGTTCGTGCACCATGGAGCTAGTCCCACTCCTCAGTGGCGACACCTCAGTGAACCTAATAATCGGCTGGAGCACAGATTACTGGACTGCTCTGAGACCCCACATTGAGCACTGGTATCTGGAGCTATGGTGGCAACAGTCCCACACTGCATGCTGAGTTTGCTAAACAATAAGCAGAGATGCCATGACCCCAACCTAAGCTTACACTGTAATGCTCAGACGTTGGGTGGAAACTTAATGGGGGGAATCGTCTGCTCCTGTCTGCAGCATGCAACATAGCGGGTGGGAGCGGACAACATTGGGAGATGGCAAAAATCAATTTCCTGTTGTCGTAAAATCAGTTTGCGATCGTCTGCTCCACTCGTCAATTGCAGACTACATTTCCTGCCACCGCACATTGGGAACCTAATTTCAATATTTTACCATCTCACTATAAGCTCTGGTCACCAAAATCAACCCCCCACTCTGGATCGTCCAGGCAGGTCAGTGTTTCACAGCTGTACATGAGCAACATGCACCTAGAAAGCGGCACTTTGCTCGGGACTTCAAGGTTTGTTTGCCTACCTTGCTTCGAGCAACACTCGCGGTCATCAACACCAGGCTTCGCAGGCAGCACCACATCACTTTTAGGGGTGACCACGGGCATTCCTCAAACTACCAGGCCTGGCCGTAAGGCGGGGGTGGCTTTTTAATGGTTACAGGGCGAGGGCTTGCTTGGGGAAGGGGAAGAAGGGCAATTCTGGGATGATTCCGCCCAATTTAACTGACCAGCCTGCAACAGGGGAGAGAATGTTCCCCCCGTTGGAGGGGTTGTGCGGGGGCAGGCGCGGGCGGGCACAGACCTGATCAGCACCCCCGTTTGGGTCCGCACCGCAATTTTATGTGAGCGGGCCATTTAAGGCCCGCCCAGTGTGACACACACCCAGAAGCGCTGTGCACTCCCTGTGCGGGTAGGGGGAGGGGTTCCCTGAGTTGGGAGTGAGCTCTTTCGTGCATGCACGTGAAAGAGCTCCGAAATCTCCCTGAGGCACAGATGTGCCTCAGGGAGGTAAGTTTTAAGTTTTTAAAATGTTAATAAAGAAAAAAAAAATTAAGACATGTCCCCTTATGTGACAGTATCACATGAGCTGGGACATATCAATGAACTTTAATGGAAAAATTTATTTAATTTATAAACCCTTCATGAAACCTCATCCCGTCCTTCGATGAGGTTCCGTGAAAAATGAAAAGGCCGCTTGGTCTCTTTGCCTGCCCGCCACCCTTAAGGTTGAACAGGCAACTTTATCAATAGGGGTAATTAGTTAATTAATGGCCTTAGCAGGCTATTGACAGTTCATTGGGCGCACAGCCGATTCGGCTGCATGACCACCAAACTGAAAATTTAAGTGATGCGCGGTGATATCAGGACGCACGCCCAACATCACCCCGCATCATTTTACGTCTCAGTGAGCGAGCCCAGCCCCCACTCACTGAGCTGAAAATTCTCCCCAGGGAGGCTGGCAGTGGTTTGGGAACACATGTGTTCTGTCAGTGGGCTTTCCTGTGGCTCTTGAATTCAGCCATGTTTCCATTTCTGGATTTCGGGAGCCAATCACAGAGTGCAGGCATGACAACAGCCTGCACTCTGTCAATGAAGGCACCCTGCTTAAAGGAACCCTGGAAGAAGTCAGAATATCAACAGAAGCTCTGCTTCAGAAGGATACTGGAGGCAAGAATCCAAACTAAACAGGGGTGGCTGGAGGTTGCAGAGATTTGAGCATCAGGAGTGTGGTGCCCAGGACCTGGATCAAGTGTTGGAAAAGGTTTAATGATCTCATGAAGTGAGTTTTATGCCACTTTCAGGTAACATCCATTACTCTCTGACTTCCCCAGCTTTCTTCTGCACGGCACTCCTCAGACCGAGACTCCTTACAGATCCTCACATATTTTCTCTCTCCAGGCACCTCCTCAAATCGTCATCTGAACAGACAACACTCACACTCACCCTTGATTTAATTCTTTAAAGCACTTCCCAACATGTCATTGCTCAATGAAGCTCTTGCGTCATTGACTCTGGCCAGTTCCACACAGCTCAGCAAACCCCCATGCTGGCTGTTAAAGCCAGAATGCTGAATTAATTACACAGTTAATTGCCTATTTGAATATTTTAATTACTTACCCCACAGCCCCATGAGAGTTTCCATTTGCATGCAAACCCATCCGCAATACACCTATAAGTGGAGGAGATCATGTGGGGTTCCAGACCAAACTCCACTTTACAGGACTTCAACCTCCTTCCCACAACTGATCCCGCCTCCAATTGGCAGTTAAAATTCTGCCTTTTGTATGGCTTTGTTCTGAGCTTCAATGGAAGCTTAGAAATCGGCCACCAGACGCTGCATTATGGCTGGATCAGCAAGTGCTATCATTGAGTTGACAAAGTTGAAAACCACTTACATGCTGGAAAGGATGGGTTCCAAGCTCTGCGCAAAGCCCTGTGCTAAATTGGAGCCAGGTTTCTCCTTGCTCCTCGATGGTGAAAAGAGGTTTAGTGGTTGTGTGGAAGGTAAAATAATCCATTTGCATTTCGGTTTAAATCCTCCTAAAGCATGCCACTTTACCAAACATTACTGTGTACATGACCATCAGCATTTGCCTGTACGCTGCTGCGTTGAAGTTCTTTTCTGAATCCCCTGCAGCAGAACATGTCTGTGACTTTGCCTCCTGAAAGCTGGCATAGTGTGCTACCCTTTCCCCCTGGGGTGGTTTCAACTCACTCATGCCCAGTGGTTCACCATGTGCTATATCTTTATACTCCCCTCTAAAGTATGCACAATATTGGAGCTGGTGGCTGCAACTCTCAGATCAGATGATGGCACTTCTTCAACATAAGTCTGTTCTTAACCGCGGTGAATCTATATTGGCTGGCCAGGTAGTAGTTCTTAGGCATCTGAAAGCAGAAATGCACAAGGGAAGGGTTGAGTTGAGGGAAGGAGGATGGAAAGCAGAGGTCCATAGTCATACTATCTACAGCTTGTACTTCATACCAGATAGCAGGATGAGGAGAAGTGGGATTTCAGAAGGTGCTCAAGGCAGGAACATATCATGTTACGATCCTGTTAGGGACCAATAAAGTTGAAAAATGAATCCAAACACCCAGCATATCTAATAACAGAAATATGCCACAAGCTTTCATGTTTTTAAACAAAAACAAACTTTATTGCAGGGAACGTATGGCCCGAGGGCCAGATCCGGCCCATCGCTCAATTTCATCTGGCCCAGAGCAAGATTTCTAAAAAGTAAAATTAGCTCAGGTATTTTGTGTAGAGTCTGAATACAGTACTCGATCCTTCTATTGCCTAAATGACTTTGTTTTATCTTTGTTGTCTCAGACTCTATTTTTATTGAGATCTGTACAAACTCTTCTTGACAGCATGGCTGCTCGGTTGTCTCTGTAACTAACCACGATGGTGCGTGTCGCAGAAAAATGGATTGAACACTCAGACCCTGAAGGCTTGTCTAGGAAGTCTTTATTAAAGTCGTGATATCACGGAGACCCTAGTCGCATATTTCACAGCAGCTGCATACACAGCAGGGCTCTCTGTATACCCTTGGGGAAGCCATGTTCAGGTATACTGTCGTCCTTTATATGTAAAAGCAAACAAATACTGGCTATCAGGATGGAGAGGGATGGAAAAGAATGCAGAACACAAGTCAACTACAGTGTAGACCGCAGCTTCAGATGGGATAGAGGATAGAATCACATTTACATCGGGCACCACCGGGGCTATGGGAATCATGATGTCATTTACATCTCGCAAGTCCTGCACAAGACGCCATTCATCTGGCCGTCCAACTTTAGGTATAGGCAGTATTGGTGTGTTACAGGTGCTGACAGTAGGCTTGAGAACCCCTTGTTGGAGCAGGGAGTCTATGACTGATGTGATGCCCGCCTCGGCTTCAGGGGTCAGTCGGTACTGTCGAACACAGAGCAGCACAACATCCTTTCGTAGTATGACACGGTGGTCCGGGGTGGTGAGCACTCAGCCTACATGAGTCTTGTGCAGGGCCCACAAATCGCTATTAATTAAGTCCAATGCTGGAGGGCCAACAAGACTGGGCTGCCCAGGGGGCTGCTGCCGCTAAAATTCAGCAAGAGGGTCGATTAACTGACAGGAAATACCAGGGAGGTATATTCTACCCTCAGCAGGTCCAAACCACTCAAAAGATCCAATGCATTCCGAGGTAGAGGCCGACTGTAACTGCTTAAACATGGAACCTAAGTGCTTTGCCAGGAAGGGGGGCTGAATAGCGAGTGTCAAGTGGGGCATTGAATCAAGGTCCATACGGAACAGGGGCTGCTGCTCTGTGGTTAGGTGCACCGGGACGCCTATGCCCGCTTCCCCGAAATAAAGGTAGGGATCAGGGCTGACGGAGGTTAATTGTCCTGTAAGAGCATTGGACCTTTGGCGATACTCAGGGTCACCTTTCATTGTAATCCACGCAGTACAGTGTAAGCGAGAGTAATACTGCACCACCTGTAACAGGCTTTTCAGAGTCCTAACAGGAGTTAAAAACGGCAGCTTATCAATTTCCTGCCACAAGCGGCCCATCTTTGCCGCATAAGGGTTACCCTCAAGTTGCCAGCAGTATAAGGTCGGTTCGGGCTCAGCTTTGGGGGTAAGGAATAGGGACGCTAACTGATGGATCTGGGGCGAGGGTACCTCCATATACATGCCCTGAGGGGTACAGTAGTTGTGGCTCCTAATTTGCACAGGGTCTGGCGTCCTAGCAGGGGTAAGGGAGTGGTTGCTGATACTATCAGTGTCTTCTCTACACGGTTGTCTTTTAATGACAAAACAACCCGTTTCGATAGGGGATCTGATAAAGGAACCCCAGACACTCCCACAGTCACTACCCTGTTCTGACTAAGGGGTAATTCCAGGGAGGGGGGTACAGAGGACAGGGCAGCTCCAGTGTCCACCAAGGCTCGTAAATAAGTATCTCCTATTCTAATGGTTACCATAGGTTGTGCTTCCGAGTCTTGGGAAAGTGATATAACCGTTCCCTGTACCATAACCTCCCTTGGGCCCCGCTAATCTTGCGGAAAAGGGTTATTATAAGTAAAGGAGGGAACAGCGGTTATTGGCTGCCCATGTGGCATAGCATGCTCCTTGGGGGGAGTAGATTGGCAGTCCCTGGCCCAGTGCCCTTTCTTCCCGCACTTACGGCAAATGTCTTGGGATTTGTCCTGTCTCGGACCCCTAGCCTGTCCCTCACGTCTGCCCTGTTCCTGACGATAGAATTGGGTCTTTTGTTGTTTGGGGCCCTCCCGGGGGCTGGCAAACAGTCCCTCACGGTCCATATTGACCAAAGTAGTGGTAATTTCGGACCAGCGCATAGTTTGCCAATTTAGATTTTGCATCTTAAAGGCCTGGGCTTGTTGGGGCAGCGTACAGTTCAGCAGCGTCTGAATAGCCAAGGGCCCGTTGCCCTCCAAGGGAACACCTGCATACTCTTCCCAGGTATTACAGAATCTGGCAATAAAATCAGGGGCGCCCTCATCTTTCCTCTGCAAACACCGAGTTACTTCCCCCAGGTCCCCATGTCTCTGTGCTGCCCCCATAATGGCAATTCGTCCCCTCCCTACCAATGCTCTAAACTTTCATTTCCCGTGTCAGCTTGCTCCTCATCGGACCGCCAATCCCCATTTTCCCCAGGTGGCACCGGAATGGTATCCCTCAGTGTGGCCCAGGAGCTACCATAGGCAAATTTTAACAAGGCTTGTAAGTCGCCTGGGAGGGGTTGATAAATTGCACACATTTGCTCCAACCAATTGAGGAAGGCTGCGGGACACTCAGTGGGGTTGGGTGCCTCGGCTACCATGGCGCGAGCCTCAGCTGAGGTCCAAGGTTTAAACATTGCCATATCTCCGATCATTATTTTAGGGGCCTGAAATGCATGAGAGGCAAAGTCAGCTGCTATCTGTCTAGAGAGGCTTCGCGTGATGGCTCCATTTAGCCGAGTCGCTTTCTTACTTTCACTATCAGATTCCGACCCCCTGAATCGGGAAGGGTGTTTACGCTGGTCGTCAGTCGGGACGGGATTTGATGGTCCCGGACCCGCTTCTGCCTCTGCTCCAGCTTCCGCACCCGGTCTTGCCACTCTATTAGACTGTCTCCAAGAGAGGAGACTGGCAAGGGCTGTCAGAAACGGGCGGCATGAGTCTAGGGAACTGGGGATAAGGCCCCAGTAGTCCGCAGTTAGTGGGATAAGGCGGAGGGGCAGAGGGGTTTTCAGGCTCTGGAGCGGGAGTTTTCTCCTTTAGGGTGGTATCAGGGGTACCCCCTCGGTTGGTCGGGGTCTCATTATCAGAAGCCAAACCCTCCTGTTTATTCTTTTGTTTGGGGGGCTGATGCCGCTTTGCTACCTCCATCCATTTTTCAAAACAACCCAGCATATAATCAAAATCCCAAGTAGGATCTCCGGCCCCATTCGCAACTCCATCCCACCAGGTCTGGATGAAGGGTATTTTAAAACTGCCACCATACGGCCATTCCCCTTATGTCCAGCCAAATAAGTCACTATTAAAAAGCACCGCATACCTGTCATCTCCCGTTTGTGTTATAACAACGTCAGCTGGCAACCCCGGGGGGTGCCAGCGTGTCTCCTACCTTCTGCCGAGCCCTGGTTACCATTTTCATACGTTTTTCCGTTCTCTCACCCATCTTCAAAGTTCCTGATTTGGGTTCTGGCTTCGGTCTGTTTTTGAATTCCTGTGGAGCCGGGGATGCGGGAGATGCCTCTCTGCTGCTATGATTTCCCATTTTATCTGGAAAGGAAACACAATTAAACAGTGCAGCGCGTTTTCCCTACCGATGCGCTCACCGGTGTTTAAGAGTTCCTCAACAAGTCCTCCAACTCTTTGGGTCGTTCAAATCTTTTCGGTCGGTAGCTACCCTTTTTACTCACAGTCCCCCTTTCAGCTGGGACGCTAATTCACTGCAATCCCCCTTTCAGCTAGGATGCAGTTCGTACTCTCCCCAACTTAGGAGAGTCTCTCCCTTTCTCCGCGAGGGTTCTTTTTCAGAGATCTGACGGTCCAGGTTTTCAATTACCCCTCCAACTTAAGAGGTTACCTCTCCAACTTAAGAGGCCACTGGACTTTAGTCGGATCCCACCTTCGTCGCCATCTGTCGCAGAAAAACGGAGTGAACACTCAGACCCTGGAGGCTTGTCTAGGAAGTCTTTATTAAAGTCGTGATATCACGGAGAGCCTAGTCGCATACAACGGAGTGAACCAGTCTCTAACTAACACCTTTTTACACACATACATATAGCAAAAGGTTCATGACAGAAACTTGGGCAATTACAATAGTTTCAAATGGTTTCAAAGGATAGCAATCAGTGTTAATGATTTAACGATTGGACAGGACAATGTCAATGGTTTAGCAAATAGACAGGACAATGTCGATGGTTCAGCAAATAGATAGTGTTAATGGTTACATACCCTGGGCAATGCACACACAATAGTTTTTTTTCTCTTTTTTTTCTCTTAGATTTTGCCACCGTATCTGACATCCGGAGCCCCTTAGTCTGGGAAGGTAGTACTGGCCCTTTGATTTGCTAATTCGCTGGCTGCGTGACTGTTTGGAGACATTCTACAGTAATTTCATTATACGTGTATTTTAATTTCCTTTCCCAATTATACGTGTATTTTATTTCATTCACAATTATACATGTATTTTATTCCTCCATAGTGCGTGGAAACAATTCAGTCCAGGCGAACTTTAGGACAGTGTTAGACTTTTGGGTTGGGAAACTTGCTATCTAACTTAAACAAAGGAATGACACCAGGGGGAGAACTTTTCCCTTTGCCAATTAAGGCCCGCTCAGCATGAAAGCGCGTGGCAGCGCTCAGCGGAGGGAGAGAGGAGGGCGAGAGTGCAAGTTCACACATGCACACAGGTGCACACTGGAAAAGTTCCCTGAGGCACAGAGCTGCCTCAGGGAGATGAAGAGCTTAAAACATTAAAAATAAAGATTTTAAAAATGACTATGTCACATGAGCAGCGACATGTTATAAGTGAAATGTTAAATTTTTTATTTTATTTTTATTTGCTGTTGGAAACCTCATCCCGCCCGTGGATGAGGTTTCCTAAAAATACAAAGGCTGCTTGGCCTTTTCGCCTGCCCGCCAACCGTAAGGTTGGACGGGCAGCGAAAATTTTCTTTCATTTATAACTTTAATGGCCTAAACAGGCCTTTTAATTGTCGGCGGGCGCACTACCGACTCCAGCACGCGTTGGTCGGGTTGGGCACTACCTGCCCGCCGAGCTGAAAATTCTGACCCAGGAATGCTGAGAAACATTGGGCTGAATTTTCCCCCCCCATTGGGAGTAAGTTGATGGGTAGGCGCGCACAGGCGCACTTCCGATCGGTGCCCCCAATCGGAGGTGCGGCACCATTTTTCGTGGGCGGGCCAATTGAGGCCCGCCTAGCGTGACATCCGCACAGAAGCACTATACACTCCCTGTGTGGGTGGGGGAGAATCTCAAAATCGAGAGTGCGCCCTATTCCGCATGCGCATGAAAGAGCGCACTCACCTCCCTGAGGCTAAGTGCTGCCTCAGGGAAATCGGCTCAAAATGTTAAAAACCTAAAAATAGAAATGTAAAATTTCTCTAACATGTCCCCTCATGTCACATGAGTTGGGACATGTCCATAATTTTCCCAAAAACTTTATTAAACATTTTTTTAAAGCTACATGAAACCTCATCCCATCTGTAGATGTGGTTTCATGCTTTTTCTAGCAGCCGCTGGAGCTCCTGGCCTGCCCGCCAACCTTAAGATTGGATGGGCAGGTCCTTTAATTACATAATTGATCCTGTCAAAGGCCTCAATTGGCCATTGACAGGTTGGCGGGTGCACAGCTGATTTTGCTGTGCCCCCGCCTTCCTGAAAATTTAAATGGGATACAGTGACATCAGGAATTCCGCCTGATGTCACCACGCATCATTTTACGCGTCAGTGAGCGGACCCCGCCGCCGCTCGCTGACGTGTAAAATCCTGTCCATTATCTTTGACTATGGTTGCTGTTCTGTAAGAAGAGCTCAAATCAGCAGTTTACAAGTTGACAATGCAGTTTCAATTACTAAAGCTCTACCCACACTTGATTTTCATGTGTGAATGCCCCGTGATAAGAAAAATGTTCCCCCCTCGCTTCATTATATATCTAAAAGAATTAACAAAGCAAACACTATTGACATAACACTATAGTTTATAATTACCTATGCTATGAACTCAGTTCTACTTTTTACTACTCCCAAGAATTCTATTATACATTACAACAATTTTGAAGGTTCATTCACTTCTCTAGAGACCAACCCAAAGATATGGCAAAGACACTGGAATTCACTTTAATTCTCCTCAGTGTTCCAGCTAAGGTGAGTGAGGTAAGATTCTTTGGAGGTGGGGGGCTGACCCTCCACCTTTCCTTTACAGATCTCACAACTGTGAATACCTCAACTCCTTGTTTGGATTCCTGGCAGATAGCTAACTGTCTTCCCACAGCTTTTCAAGCTAACTCTGCTGACACCTTTCTGCCAGAAGGCTTTGTGAAGGCCACTGCAGACTTCTTATGCTGGCTGCAGGCTAGAGCAAACCTTCCAGCTGCTTTTCCTTCATGAAATCCAAACATGTGGTGAACGATAAAGTTAGTATTTTCTCTGCTTAAGATGCAGGTCAAACTAACATTTATTTTCTTTGGCTCTTCCAACTCACTGAGTTGCAGCCTCAGTCTGAAACTGAATTGTTTGCTCCTGTCAGCAAACACACATAAATTAAACAAAAAACCTTCCAACAAAGGCTCCACTCTGAAACACTATCAGCATTGGAACGTGTCATGCTTTAGGAAGGTTCAAAACGAAATGCAAATTAATTATTTTACCTTCAACATAACTCTTTGATTCTGTAACCCATATGAATAATTTATATCTCTTATTGAGGTTTACAACCCTCTTTCCCAGAATTTCTAGCTTTTAGCTTCTTTTATGGAGACAACAATAGACACTCTGGCTCTATCAAGAGGTCCAGAAATGAGTCACCTATTATTAAGCTTTTTCTTTCACTTGCAACTCTTAGTTTGTAAGATAAACACAGATGAAATCCCTATTGGATTATTGAATCCTTTTATAATCTTAAACATTTCCATCAAATCAACCTCAGCCTTCTCTTTTCTAGAGAAAAGTTCCCCAGCTTGCTCAAATTTTCCTGAGAGTTAAATGCCCTTAGTTCTTGTCAATCTTGTGACCCATTCTTCAGTGCTTCCATTTCCTTTTTATAAATGGAGGTCAAAAATGTTGACAGTAATTCCAGGCCTGAATTTTACCCTTGGCGGGCATGTGTGATCGGCGGGCCTGGGACAAGTTGGGAAATGGACCACCGATTGCAATCAATCCCCGACCGCAATCTCATGCTGGCTGACCAATTAATGCAAGCCAGTGTGAAACGCGCGCTGAAATGCTCAGTGCTGCTGGGGTGAGGGCAGGAAGAGGGCAGGGGATGATGTTTCCATGGGCACAGGTGAGCGCGGCAAGAAAGCTCCCTGAAGGCAGACGGCTGCACCAGGGAACTGCAGACCTGAAAATGCCCAAATAAAGGTTTTAAAAGCAGCGGAAAAATGTCCATGCATCGCAATCAACCACCTGAAAATATAGCTGATAATAATGCTACCCACAGATATCTATTTTTATTTTACCTTATAACAGAAATTTTATCCCGCCCTAGGATGAGGTTTGATGAAAAATGCAAAGGCCGCCTGGCCAATTCACCCATCCGCCAACCATAAGGTTGGACAGGCCATGAAAAGTCAGAGACAATTGCGCCATTAATGAGCTTAATTTACCTCTTAATTGTCGGCGGGTGTACTTTCAACTTTTGCATGCGCCCACCAAGCGACATATCGCTCGAATGCGTGATGATGTCGGGATACTCGCCCGATGTCTTCTCGCACCATTTTACGCCCGATCGAGTCAGATACGTCCCAGCCCATGGGATTTAAAATTCTGCCCCCAGTGTAATCTCAACAATGTTTTTAACTGTAATAACTCCAAGCTTGGTTGAAGTGTATTCACTTTTTGTGATTCATGTACCAGGACACCCAGATCCCTCTGTACCACCAAGTTCTGCAATCTCTCTCCATTTAAGTAGTATCCTGCTTTTCTATTCTTCCTGCCAAAGTGGACAAGTTCACATTATCCCACATTATAATTCACCTGCCAAATTTTTGTCCATTCATGTAACCTGTCCATATCCATCCTCTTGACAACTCCTCACCAATTTCTTAACCAGATGCTCCCATTTATCTACAGTTAAAACTTCAATTTCTAAAACTTGAAGTTACATTTTAAAATATATGAATTATAATGCAGATTTTCACAACAATTGTCATCATAGGTCTTAGGGGCAGGAATAGACCTTTTGTCCCTTTGAGCCTGCTCCGCCATTCAATGAGATCATGGCTGATCTGGTTGTGGTCTCAACTCCACTTTTTCGCCTGCCCCTCAAAACCCTTGACTCCTTTGTCTATCTAAAATCTGTCCAATTCTACCTTGCATGAATTTACTGCTTTCTGGGAAAGAGAATTCCACATACTAACGACCCTCTGAGAGAAAAAAAATTCTCCTCATCTTCGTTTTAAATGGTAGGCCTGATGATAGACCTCTTATTCTTAAACTGTGTCCCCTAGTTCTCCCACAAATGGGAACATCCTCCCAGTGTCTGCCCTGTCAAGTCCCCTCAGGATATTATACCTTTCAATAAGATCACCTCTCATTCTTGTAAACTCCAGTGGGTATAGGCCCAACCTGTTCAATCTTTCTTCATAAGATTCATCCCAGGAATGAATTGAGAGAACCTTCTCTGAACTGCTTCTAACGCAATTATGTCTTTTTTCCAAATAAGGAGACCAAAACTGCTCACAGTACTCCAGATCCAAGGCCCGGTACAGCTGCAGTAATTTTTTTATATTCCATTCCCCTTGTAATAATGCTAATATTCTATGTGCCTTCCTAATCACTTGCTGTACCTGCATTCTAACTTTTTGTGATTCATGTACCAGGCCACCCTGATCCCTCCGTACCACCGAGTTCTGCAATCTTTCTCCATTTAAATAGTAACCTGCTTTTCTGCCAAAGTGGACAAGTTCACATTTTCCCACATTATAGTTCACCTGCCAAATTTTTGTCCACTCATTTAACTTATCTATGTCCATCCTCTTGACAACTGCTTACTAACATCTGGCGGCTAGTGCCAAAATTGGGAGATAAAAACAAAAAACTACTGCGGATGCTGGAAATCCAAAACAAAAACAGAATTACCTGGAAAAACTCAGCAGGTCTGGCAGCATCGGTGGAGAAGAAAAGAGTCGACGTTTTGAGTCCTCACGACCCTTCAACAGAACTGAGTTCAATTCTGTTAAAGGGTCGAGAGGACTTGAAACGTCGACTCTTTTCTTCTCTACCGATGCTGCCAGACCTGCTGAGTTTTTCCAGGTAATTCTGTTTTTGTCCAAAATTGGGAGAGCTGTCTCACAGACTAGTCAAGCAACAGCTTGACATAATCATGCTCATGGAATCATACCTTACAGGTCTTGTCCCAGACACCACCATCACCATCCCTGGGGATATCCTGTCCCACCAACAGGACAGACCCAGCAGAGGTGGCGACACAGTGGCATATAGTCGGGAGGGATTTGGCCTGGGGGTCATCAACATCGGCTCCAGCCTCCATGGAATCTCATGGCACCAGGTAAAACATGGACAAGGGAACCTCCTACTAAATACCCACCCTGCCCCCCACCTCCCCCAGCCCCCCTCAGCTGATGTATCAGTGCTCCCCGATGTTGAACACCACTTAGAGGAAGCACTGAGGGTGGCAAGGGCACAGGATGTACTCTGGATGGGGGACTTCAATGTCCATCACCAAGAGTGGCTCAGTAGCACCACCACAGACCGAGCTGGCCGAGTCCTAAGTCCTAAAGGGCATAGCTGCAAGACTGGGTCTGTGGCAGGTGGTGAGGGAACCAACAAGAGGGAAATACATACTTGACCTCATCCTCACCAACCTGCCTGCTACAGGTGCATCTGTCCATCACAGTATTGGTAGGAGTGACCACCGCACAGTCATTGTGGTGACGAAGTCACGCCTTCACATTGAGGATACCCTTCATCGTGTTGTGTGGCACTACTACCGTGCTAAATGGGATAGATTTTAAACAGATCTAGCAACTCAAGGTTGGGCATCCATGAGGCACTGTGTGCCATCAGCAGCAGCAGAATTGTACTCAACCACGATCTGTGGCTTCATGGCCCAGCATATCCCCCATCCTACCATTACCACCAAGCTAGGGGACCAACCCTGGTTCAATGAAGAGTGCAGGAGGGCATTGCAAGGGCAGCACCAGGCATACCTAAAAATGTTGTGTCAACCTACACGACCTTCACCTACCTGATGAAGCTACAACACAGGGCTATTTGCATGATAAACAGCATAAGTAGCAAGTGATAGACAGAGCTAAGCAATTCCATAAGCAACGGGTCAGATCTAAGCTCTGCAGAACTGCCATATCCTGTCATGAATGGTGGTGGACAATTAAACAACTCAATGGAGGAGAAGGCCCACAAATATCCCCATGCTCAACGATGGAGGAGCCCAGCACATCAGTGCAAAAGATAAGGCTAAAGCATTTGCAACAATCTTCAGTCAGAAGTGCTGAGTGGATAATACATCTCTGCCTCCTCCGGAGGTGCCCAGCATCACAGACTTCAGCCAATTCGATTCACTCCATGTCATACCAAGAAACTGCTGAAGGCAATAGATACTACAAAGGCTATGGGCCCTGACTATATTCCGGCAATAGTACCAAAGACTTGTGCTCCAGAACCTGCTGCACCCCTAGCCAAGCTGTTCCAGTACAGCTACAACACTGGCATGTACCCGGCTATGTGGGAAATTGCCCAGGTATGTCCTGTACACAAAAAGCAGGACAAATCCAACCTTGCAAATTACCGCACCATCAGTATACTCACAATCATCAGTAAAGTAATGGAAGGGGTCATCAACAGTGGTATCAAGTGGTACTTGCTAAGAAATAACCTGTTCACCGACATTCAGTTTGGATTCCGCCAGTGTCACTCAGCTTCTGACCTGATTTCAGCCTTGGCTCAATTATGGACAAAAGAACAGAACTCCAGAGGTGAGGTGAGAGTGACTGCCCTTGACATCAAGGGAGCATTTGACCGAGTGTGGCATCAAGGAGCCCTAACAAAACAGGAGTCAAGGGGAATCAGGGGGAAACTCTCCGCTGGATGGAATCATACCTAGCACAAAGGAAGATGGTTGTGGTTGCTGGAGGTTAATCATCTCAGCTCCAGGACATCAATGCAGGAGTTCCTCAGGGTAGTGTACTAGGCCCAGCCATCTTCAGCTGCTTCATCAATGACCTTCCTTCTATCTTAAGGTCAGAAGTGGGGGATGTTCGCTGATGATTGTACAATGTTCAGCACGATTCATGACTCTTCAGATACTGAAGTAGTCTACGTCCAAACGCAGCAAGTCCTGGACAATATCCAGGCTTGGGCTGACAAGTGGCAAGTAACATTCGCGCCACACAAGTGCCAGAACCTAACCATCGTCTCTTGACATTCAATTGCATTACCATCACTAAATCCCCACTATCAACATCCTGAAGGTTACCATTGACCATAAACTGAAATGGACTAGCCATATAAATACTGTGGCTACAAGAGCAGGTCAGAGGCTAGGAATCTTACAGCGAGTTGCTTACTTCCTGACTCCCCAAAACCTGTCCACCATCCTCAAGGCACAAGTCAGGAGTGTGATGGAATACTCTCTACTTGCCTGGATGAATGCAGATCCAACAGCACTCAAAAGGCTTGACATCATCTAGGACAAAGAATCCCCCTTGATTGGCACACCATGCACAAACATTCACTCCCTCCATCACTGACGCACAGTGGCAGTAGTGTCTACCATCTACAAGATGCACTGCAGAAATTCACCAAGGCTTCTTAGTCAGCTCCTTCCAAACCCACAACCACTACTATCTAGAAGGACAAGGGCAGCAGATAGATGCGAACACCACCACCTGGAAGTTCCCCTCCAAGCCACTCACCATCCTGACTTGGAAATATATCGCCGTTCCTTCACCGTCGCTGGGTCAAAATCTTGGAACTCCCTTCCTAACAGCACTGTGGGTGTACCTACACCACATGGACTGCAGCAGCTCAAGAAGGCAGCTCACCACCACCACCTTCTCATGGGCAGTTAGGGATGGCCAATAGATGCCAACCTAGCCAGCGATGCCCACATCCGGTAAGCAAATAAGAAAAAACTTACTTTTCCATTTATCTTCATGTCACCAGCAAATTTGGCTACCATACATTTGGTCCCTTCGTCCAAATCATTGTTGTAGATTGCAAAAATTTGAGGACCCAGCACTGATCCCTATAGCACTCCACTTGTTACAACTTTCCAAGCTGAAAAAGACCAATGTATCCCTAATTTCTACTTCCTGCTAGCTAACCAATCCTTTATCCATGCTGATATGTTACCCCTATAATATGTAGTATAGTATAACCTTTGATGTGGCTCCTTATCAACTGCCTTCTGGAAATCCAAGTGCATACCATCTACAGGTTCCCGTTTACCCACTTTGCTTGTTACCTTCTTAAAGCCTCTAATAAATTAGTTAAATACGATTTCCTTTTGACAAACCCACGTTGACTCTGCCTGATCAAATTATGATTTTCTAAGTATCCTGCTATAACCGCCTTAACAATGAATTCTAGCAATTTCCCGATGACAGATGTTAGGCTAATTGGCTTGTAATTTCCTGCTTTCTGTCTCTCTCCTTTCTTGATGAAGTTGTTAAATTAGCTATTTTCCAATCCACTGGGACCCCTCCCAGAATCTAAGGAATTTTGGAAGATTATAACCAATCATCTACTGTCTCTGCAACCACTTCCTTTAAGAATCCAGGGTGCAAGCTATCCTGAACGTTCTTTGCAATGCCGATTCAATGACTTCTGTCATTATGAGCCCCTTAATGCACAGAACTGTGTCTTCCAAGAGGTTTAAGAATTTCAGGTGTATCTGACCCTATGATATTTACTTAGCTAAAATGGTGAATGTAAACAATCTCAGAGCTGTAGGATAGGGAGCCCTGGATCATCTGGTTGAGTAGTCTGCAACAGGGAAGTCAAGAAGTGTCTAGAGTAAAAGGAAAAGTAAGTGTAAAAATGTTAAAACCCCTAAAGTTGCTCTATTAACTTGCTTTGTAGATTATTCAAGATTTTAATCACATTTTGTGTTCAATTCCTTCTGATATTTCATATAAATTTGCTGTTCACTCATTTATAATTATGACAAGTAGCTTACCATCTTCTTTTATTTTATTTCACAAGTTACTTTATCTAAGCTATGTTCTTATATAAGGACCCTTCGCTCTAATGGTCATTTCTAGGATGTCAAAATCAGCCTTTTAACCTTTCCCTCATAGCTAATCTGATCTACACCTGAATTAATTTGTGTTGCACTTCTCTGCACTTTCCCTATTGCTTACATATTCATTTTGTAAATATTATCAGAACTACATTGGAATTCAAATATGAAATAGATTGGCAAATTTGTTCTGGGCTTACCAGGTTCTGTTTCCTTTATTTCTTTTCCTCCTGGTTTTCTTGAAGGAGACACAAGTGTGTCACTTTAACATAGAAGTGGTCAGCCTACCAAACATTTGTCTGAGAACATCTCAATAATGGTTGCTGTAAAACCTGAACAATATTCAAAATTTGATTTCAGTTATATGATAAGTGCACACTGCTTGTAGCATTGAATAATGGTTAATTCTTCTGTTAATAATGGGCTATGGTAAAAAGCATCTATGTTTTTTTTTAATCAGGCTTCATCAGTAAACTAGCTCTTATAAAGTAGTTAAAAGCAAAACAATGGTATAATTTATATAGTTTAAGACAATCATTGTCATTAGCAATGCATATAAGTGAGAAAAAATATTTTACATCCCTCAACATTCATTGATACTATTGATTTGGGATCTATAGTGTTCCAGCAAGACATTTTAAAGACAAGCAACCTGTTTTAGCAACCCTTCCTACCTTTAAGCATAATTTCTAGACACATTAGTGCTGGCTAATCTCACTCTTGATGGTTTATTCATTATTGTAAACATGACTGAAACTAGCTTATACCATCACCTTTTTCTAACACTGATAGTCAGTTCTTCAGTAAACCAATGAAAGGCTCTAATTTGGAAAAAAAAATACATTAGCATGCTGAACACAATCATAAAGGAATTTTCAAGTCCAGTCCAAATTATGACAATGGAATATAATTAGTATTTTGATATTGGCACCCTTAAAATATAATGTGTGACTATTTTGATATAAAAGCAGTATGCATTTTGCACATTAAGTCAGGTGTGAATGGATTTGCATAATTTAGGGTGTTGACTAATGTAACAAATTAAGGTTTTTGTTCATGATGAAGAGGCTGAATGGCATGAGCTTTAAACACTGACCCAGAACTTCTATGTGGTGTGTTGGTATCACCTTTATGCCAATAGAAAATGAGCCATGCCACTGATTGTCTGCAGAGGTACTTACATGAGAATTTCCTATGTCAGCTTATTGGCATATTTATTCAGGAACTGATGGTCAAAAAAACCTTGCATAAAATGGGAGTAATTTGCTGGGGTACAATGATATAAGAGTATAACAATGATATGCCAATGATATAACCAGTAAAAAGAGATTTCTTCCAGTAGACTGCTGCAGTAACAGATTCAAGAGCCATAGGTACGATAAGAACAGTGTTTGAATCAGTCAATTGATTAGATATCTGACTGTTTTTGTGTCACTATTCAATAATATCTAACACAGGAGAATCTGGCAGAGAGAGAAAAACAGCCAAACAAGGACATGACTCCGAGGCAGAATATAATGTCACATATTCAAGGCCAACTGGCAAACTGCCCTTGATGAAATAACACAGGAAGGGGATGGATGTTTGTGGCAAGAAACCTCCCAAAAATGTCACTCATGCAATGTAGGAGGAGGTGTCACTGGTAATTCATGCCAATCTTGACATTATCAGGACTGCAGATCAATACTGTAAAGAGTTGAAAAATCTGACTGGCACAGGCAAGATAAAATATTAGCAACTCTCACTTGTCTTGTTTGGACTCCCAGCACAATCATCACCCTCGAAACAAAACAACTGTACAACTAATGCTTCTCAAAAACTCTGTTTACAGGGACATTAACTCACAGTACGGTGACCTACTTCTCTTCATAGCAATTATTTACATGCACAACCCGAAATCTCCTTCATCCACTTTAACTTAGTGATACCACAACAAGAACAAGAACAACTTTGTTTTTAATGTAGAGAAACATAGAAAGGCAGAAGGATATGAAATGGTGAAAGCAAAAAACTGCGGATGCTGGAAATCCAAAACAAAAACAAAAATACCTGGAAAAACTCAGCAGGTCTGGCAGCATCTGCGGAGAGGAGCACAGTTAACGTTTCGAGTCCGAATGACCCTTCAACAGAACTATGAAATGGGCCTGGAAACACATTTTAATGTCCAAAAGGGTACTGAGCCTGCAAAGTCCACTTGAACCTGCAACAGTGAACAGAGGTTGGGGAACGGAACCAAGGCAAAGGTTCAGAGATTGTTGGCGAGGCCAATGGCAATGTCTTCAGCCTACTCAATATTAACCTGAATGAAATTAAGGCTCATTGAGGGCTGGATGTCACACAAGCCATTTGGTATTCCAAGACTATTAACCACAAAAGATGGTTTAGAGACCAGAAAACTGCCCTTATTTGCTTTCTGTAACTGACCTCAGTGGAAAAGAAAGTTGTGTGCAGTGCAAGTCAGCACTCAGTCAACAGCAACAACTTACATTATATAGCACCTTTAACATAATAAAACATACCAAGGCCCTTCACAGAGGCATTGTAGAGCAAAATATGACACCGAGCCACATAAGGAGATACTAGGACAGACTGTTAAAAGCTTGGTCAAAGAGGTTTTAAGGAGTGTCCAAAAGGAGGAAGGCAAGGTATAGAAGTGGAAAGGTTTTAATAGGGGGTTCCAGTACTTAGGGACTTGGCAGCTCAAGGTTTAGCCACCAATGGAGTAATTAAAATTGGGGATGCATAAGATTTCAGAATCAGGTGAGTGTGGATATCTCAGACGTGGAGCTTGGAGGAGGCTACCGAGATAGGGAGGAGTGAGGCCATAGAGGGATATGAAAACAAGAACAAGAATGTTAAAATCGAGGCTTTGCTTATCTGGGTGCCAATGTAGGTCAGCAGATTTGATGCTAGTTACGACAAAGGCCACACAGTTTTGAATAGCCCCAGCTTTACGGAGATCTCTGATCTCCATATCTTCTCTTAGGGGGATAGATGGGGATGGCCTCTCTTGCATTTTTGTGGAAGACCAATTTCACCGCCATGAAACACTACCTGGGAAACATTGCCAGACAGCAAGAGGTAATGATCACTAGACTCAGTCCACCTACATTTTTAATTGGAAGAATGTTTCTGTTTGAAATTTATTTTAATACTTTTTGCATTTTAATTAGCTGTTGATTGGTATATCAGTAATATTCCTGCCAACAATATCAATTCAGTCGCTCTGCTCCTTTCATTGTTCAGCACTAAAGATTAATAATATCTAATTATAAATGGTTAACTTAAAATTTTATTAATATCAATACTTCATTAAATAGTTATTATCTGTTATTAAAGTTAGAAATTATATCTAAGCATCACAGAGGGGCTCTTAACATGGAAATGTCAATAGTGCCTAATTAAGGGCTGCCTGTTGATTTTATTCTAATGTTGAATTATCCGTCATACAAAGGACCTGAGTTCATGGCTTATAACTTCCATTCCCCAGGGCATCGTACCCAGGAGGTACCTCAAAGATGCACTGGGGATGTCCCCATCCCCCGGAAGACCCCATGTAAGGAATGCATGGCAATTGCCTGGGAAGTTCCATTGGTTACCCTGCACTGGGAACCATCTGATACTTTGAGTTAAATTGCAGACTTCAGATGGTTTTGACTGTCTTACAGGAATAGTTACCCAGGAAAATTTTGAAGAACTAAAACCACTTCTAATTCCTGGATAACTATAGTATTGACCATCCTGCCTGTCCCGATACCTCACGAGACCGCCCGACTATCCCCCACACTCTGCACTACTAACTTCCCCAGAACCCCCCTGACTACTCCCTAACCCCCCGACCACCCTCCCCAACCCCATGGGACCACACACCCCTTGATTATCCGCCGCCCTGCCACTACTACCATCCTCAGCTGCCCAACTAACCCCCACCCCCTCAACTACCCTCCACACCCCTATAGGACCCCCACCCCACACCCCAAAAAGATCTCCAACTCCCCAAACACCCTCCCGGTTACCCACCACACCCCCCAACCACCCCCCATATGCCGACTAACCCTCCAACACCCAATTAATCAAGCAGAGTCAGCATGGCTTCATGAAGGGGAAATCATGCCCAACAAATTTATTAGAATTCTTTGGAGAGCTAACAAGCAGGATAGATAAAGGGGAACCAGTAAATGCCATATATTTGGATTTCCAAAAGGCGTTGATAAGGTACTGCACATAAGGCTACTTAATAAGATAGGAGCCCATGGTTCTGGGGGTAGTATAATAGCATAGATAGAGGATTGGCTAACTAACAGAAGACAGAGAGTTGGGATAAGGGAGCCATTTTCAGGAAGGCAACCTGTAACTAGTGGAGTGCCACAGGGATCAGTGCTGAGGCATCAATTATTTACAATATATATTAATGACTTAGATGGGGAAGCGAATGTACTATTGCCAAGTTTGGGGATGACACAAAAATAGGTGGGAAGGCAAGCGGTGAGGATGACATAAGGAGTCTACAGATGGATATAGACAGGTTAAGTGAATGGGCAAAACTTGGCAGATGGAATATAATGTGGGAAAATGTGATGTTATGCATTTTGGCAGGAAGAACAGAGGAGCTGAATATTATTTAAATGGAGAGAGACTACAGAAAGCTGCAGCACAGAGGGATTTGGGGGTCCTCGTGCATGAATCACAAAAAGCTAATATACAAGTTCAACAGGTAATAAGTAAGGCAAATGCAATGTTGGCCTTTATTTCAAAGGGACTGTAGTGTAAAAATAGGGAAGACTTGCTAAAACTATGCAAGGCACTAGTTAGACCACACCTAGAATACTGTGAATAATTTTGGTCCCCTTATCAGTCCCCTAAGGAAAAATATACTGGTGTTGGAGGCAGTCCAGAGAAGGTTCACTAGGTTGATCCCGGGAATGGAGGGGTTCTCTTACGGGGAGAGGTTGAGTAGTTTGGGCCTGTACTCGATGGAGTTTAGAAGAATGAGAGATGACCTTATTGAAGCATATAAGATTCTTAGGGGGCTTGACAGGGTAGATGCTGATAGGTTGTTTCCCCTTGTGGGGGAGTCTAGGACCAGAGGGCATAATCTCAGTGTAAGAGTGGTGGGGGGGGGGCCCATTTAAACCACAGATGAGGAGGAATTTCTTCTCTCAGAGAGTAGTGAATCTGTGATATTATTTACTGCAGAGGGTTGTAGAGGATGGCCCGTTAAGTATACCCAAGGCTGAGAGACAGATTGTTAATAAGTAAGCGAATCAAGGGTTATGTAGAAAAGGCAGGGAAGTGGAGTTGAGGAGGATCATCAGATCAGCCATGATCTCATTGAATGGCGGAGTAGACTCAATGGGCCAAATGGCCCACTTCTGCTCCTACATCTTATGGTCTTATGGTCCAGTCCCCCAGCCCCCGACTACACCCCCCACCCCCTCAATTACCCACCCCACCTCCATGGGACCGCCCCCAACCACCACCCTATGTCCCGAATAACTCACCACCATCCCAAATGCCCTCCCAACCTCCCGACTATCCCCCACCTCCCAACTACCCTCACCAACATCCCCCTTGACCACCTAACCTGACCTGACCAACTCCCTGACCACCCAACCACCGGTTCTAACCACCCAACACCCCCCACCACCAGACCACTCCCTGACCACTCGACCCACCCCCCCTGACCCCGCCCCCCCACTGACCACCCAACCTCCCCCACCTTCCCGCTGACCATCCTTCCCCCACCCCCTCACACTCCTCACTTACCTTCCCCCTGGATTCTCAAAGTGGCTGGACCTTTAAACTTACCTGTTTCATGGCAGCTAGTGCTGTAAAAAAGGGAAGCATGTTCCTTTCATCCGATTCCCCTGCACTTGACTGAAAAGATTTCTGGACAGCTGCATTTCACTTTTCTCACCCAATCTGAGCCAGAAGGTCAGCCGAGAAAGGTAAGGCTGAATTTTAGTGTAAGCAAAAAGGAGGGGAGTGGCAATCCGACTGTGATTGCCACTCCACGGAAGTTATGGCCCCATATGTACCAGTTATTGGACCATTCTCTAAGATAACTTTTTTTGTAGGCTGAATTGAATCAAGCGGACACTGCACATTACAGAAGCTCAGGGAAAATTCAACAGCAACTCCACAAGAGCCCTGTCAAATTATTTTACAGAACAAATGTTATTAAGAGATAAAGTTACTCAAACAAAATTATACAGAATTAATGTAATATAACATCCATCTAATATTTTATCTGTAAATAATTGACAGCAAGAAATAGCTCAGAAAACTGCCCAGGTAAAAGGAGTATATTACCTAGCAACCTAATTTCCCTGGCATAATGTGCCAGCATTAATATAACAAAATGAGCACCTGTCAAAATAATGGCTTTGCTTTGTATTAAGTGGATGGTAGCATAGAAGTAATGTTACTAGACTAATACGTTGGAGAAATGAGTTCAATTCCCACCAGGCTAGCTGGAGGAATTAAAAATCATTTAATTAATAAACCTGAAATTTTTTTTAAAAGGGGCTGGATTTTTGAAGACTACCGGAGGTGGGAATTACCTGGTGCCAGTTTGTTAACAGCTTCCTGCCTCTGAGCCATTTTTAAGGAGGCAAGTTTGGATGGGATGATGGCTACACACCCACAAGTAGTGGGTAGTTTGTTAACATAGTTAAAAGACATAATAAGGCAAAATGATCAATGACCAATAGAAATTTTTCAAAAAAAAGCAACATACTGTAGATGCTGGAATTTTTCAATCAACCTATGGGCCGTCTGCAGCACCCGGAGCCAGCAGACACCTGGAGGTGGCCTCTCAATGAAGTAATAACAGAAATGGATGTTGTGTTTGACAGATCACTGTAAACAAGGCAAGCAGGAACTTACAAAAGTTTATTAACTATTTACAACTATGTACAGGACAAATAACCACGAGGCCTCTTCCTGAGCTACCTGCTTCTGTGTTCTAGAGTCATGTGATCTGACATCACTGGTCTTGTATATTGGCTATTAGCATAACAACTATTAATCCTTTATATTACATCTACCTCCAAGTCTTTCATTCTACTCATTAAACTACTCATTAAATATTTTCACCCCCACTCCTTACAGTCTGTTGCCCCAATGGCATCAATCTCCAACTGTGTTCTCGGCTCTCTTAGAGGACGTGTAGGATGTATGTTCTCCATATTCTTCCTGAATACACTTAAATCGGTAGACAGAGATTAATGTTTCTGGTGTACAGTATAAAGGTGATGAGCACATGTTCTCTTTTTCTACTTCTTCACAGAATCACAGAACCTTCCTTGCACTCCATTTAAAAGTTGTGCTGCCGGCTGCTCTTTCTTGAAGGAATGAGACTTGGTCAGTTTCCGTTAAGGTTTGTATAGCTGTAGTGGGTCTGCAATCTTCTGTTCCAGCAATTTTGTTGCCTGTGTTGTTTAGCTATATTCAGTGATTCATGCACTCTGAATGAAGTGCTGCGCCAACCCATTGTTTTATTCAAGGATGGTTTTATTTTATTCCTTCGTGGGATTTGGGCGTCAATACAGATTCCTTCCCTAAAGGACATTGGTGAACCAGATGGATTTTTACGACAATCGGCAATGGCTTCATGGTCATCATTAGAATTTTAACTCCGATTTTTATTGAATTCAAATTCCACCATCTGCCATGGTGGGATTCGAACTCCGGTCCCCAGAGCATTACTCTGGGTCTCTGGATTACCAGCCCAGTGACAATATCCAGTGACAATACCACTACAACACTGCCTCCTCCGATGGACAAACTGAAGAATGAAGATTATTCTCAAGTGGAACTACTGACATTTCTGTCAGTACTGTAGGATTTTCTCTTTCAGCTTGTGGTTGTTTGGCATGTGCACACTCTGCTTTCACATCAGTGAGAGTTTGCAGTTCACTAGCTATTGGCATTTCGAGAGCTTCAGCAGTGACGGCAACACCTGGGATAGAGCTGAATGTCGCCTCAGCGTCTGTGGCTATACCATGTCTGACTGGATTGGATTGTTCTTATTCGGCCTCTACTAGATTTGGAGAAGTTGCACTTCCTTGTATATCTGAATTGTGCAGGAGATCAGTAGCTAGTATAGCAGCAGCTTCAAATGGAGTAACATCCTTTGCAGATGCTTCAGAGTAGATAGAAGCGGTTTGAGAAAGATGCTTTGAAGTGGCTTGTGGTCACACTCCACCATCACTTTCACTCTCCCAAACTGGTACTGATTAAAATGCTCACAATAGCTGGGCACTCCTTCTCAATTTGTGTGTCGAGTTGTTCAGTTTGCATTAACACTCTGGATGTAAACACAACTGGTTGTCCTTGCTGCATGAGGGTTGCTCCAAGTCCTGTTTCACTGGCATCATACTGTAGGGTAATTTTGTCATTGACACCATAGCACCTCAGCACTGCCATTGTTGCCACTAGTTGTTTGATGTGCGTGAAAGCTGCTTCTTATTCTATGTCCCAATATCACTGAATATCCTTTGCAGTGAGCTTGTGTAGAAGCTCACACTCTAATGACAAATTGGGCAAAAACTTTGCGAGATGGTTCACAAATCCAACAAACTGTTGCATCACCTTCACATCTGTTAGTTGCTGCATCTATGCTACAGCTCTCACCTTATCAGAATCAGGGCAAAGTTCTTTCATTGTCAGCACATGACCTATGTACTTGACTTCAGTCATCTTCAGTTGCTGTTTTTTCTTGTTCAGCTTCAGATTCATCTGGAGAACCCTCTCTAGTAGTCTCAGTAGATTCTGATCATGGGGCAGAATTTTGCCCTAGTCCGGTGGGCACATTAGGCAGGCCTGGGAGCAGCCGTGAAAGCAACTGCTGCCCATGATCGGGTCCCGACCACGATTTCACAATAGTGGGCCAATTAAGGCCCGCCAAGTGTGATATGTGCCCTTCAGTGCTCAATGCTGCCTGTGGTGGGGGGGTGGCGGGGGGAGGTTGTGGGTTGAGGGCGAGCACGAAAGTTCACGCATGCGCGTGGATGCACGAAGGAAAAGCTCCCTGAGGCACAGAACTGCCTCAGGGAGATGAAGATTTTTGAAAATAAAAAAGAAAGGTACATCACCAACAAGCTGTCGAGAGCTGCACTCCCTTTGAAGGAAGTTGATAATGCTAGTGTGAAATCCTCCAAATTCAATGAATAGCAATGACATGGCATGCTCCAGAAGTCATCAATCCAGCAGGGATATTGAATCTAACAGACAAGTGTCTTATTCAGATCAAGCAAACTACGTAATGAGATGCAACTCTTCAAGTGCTACTGGAGGTAGTGATCATAGGATGGCCTGAAACCATCAAGGACACACCTTTTGCTATAAGAGAGTGTTGGGCATGCAGAGATGAAGTGATTTCCCAAGATGGCATCTTATTCAAAGGAACTAGAGTCATCATTCCAAAAGAGATGAGATAAGAGATGCTGAAGCGCATCCATGCAAGTCATCAAGCAATTGAGCCTAATCTGAGGAAGGCAAGGGACATTCTATTGGCCAAACATGAGCAATTAGATTAAGGACCACATCAGCCAGTGCAGTGTTTGTAATGAACATAAAGCTAAGCAAGCTAAAGAGCTGTTCATGACTCATGACATCCCAGATAGAGCATGGATGAAGCTTGAAGTAGACCCCTTCACTCTCTTTGCAACTGTTTATCTTGTCACCATTGATTACTATTCACAGTGATGAAAGTTAGACAAGCTGCAGTCAATGACTACCAGTGAGATCGTAGGATGTCTGAAAACACTCTTCAGTCGTTATGGTTTCTGACATTGTGATGGGTGACAATGGCCCTCAGTTCACAAGTGAAGAATTCAGGTGCTTCAGGAATGATTGGGAAATTCAGCACATGATCTCCACATTATCCCCAGTCAAATGGAAAGGCTGAGGCAGCGGTGAAAATTGCCAAACATGGACAAAAGAGCTGAACTCAATAGGTGAGGTGCAGTGGCTGCCCTTGACATCAAGACAGCTTTTGGCCAAGTGTGGCATCAAGGAGCCCTAGCAAAATCTAAGTCAATGGGAATCATGGGGGAAACTCTCTGCTGGTTGAAGTCATACCTAGCACAAAAGAAGATGGTTGCAGTTGTTGGAGGTCAATCATCTCAGTCCCAGGACATCACTGCAGGAGTTCCTCAGAGTATTGTCCTAGACCCAACCATCTTCAATCACTTCATCAATGTCCTTCTCAAACATCAGATATAGGAATATTTGCTGATGTTTGCTGATGATTGCACAGTGTTCAGTGCCATAGACAACTCCTCGGATACTGAAGCAGTCCCTACCCACATTCAGAAAGACATGGATAACATTCAGGCTTTGGCTGATAAGTAGCAAGTAACATTTGCACCATACAAGTGCCAGGCAATGGCCATCTCCAACAAGAGAGAATCTAACCACTTCTCCTTGATCTTCAACAGCATTGCCATTGCTGAATCCCCCGCTATCAATATCCTAGGAATCGCTATTGACCAGAAACTGAGCTGGACCAGCCATATAAATACTGTGATTACAAGAGCATGTCAGAGATTGGGAATTCAGCTGCGAGTAATTCACCTCCTGACTCCTCAAAACTTCTCCACCATCTACAAGACACAAGCCAGGAGTGTGATGGAATGCTCTCCACTTGCCTGGATGAGTGCAGCTCCAATAACGGAATCAAGAATCTCAACATCATCCAAGACAAGGCAGCTTGCTTGATCGGCATTCTATACGCCATCTTAAACATTCATTCCCTCCAGCATCAGTGCACAGTGGCAACACTATATACCACCTACAAAGTGCACTGTAGTCACATGGGAAGACCACCACCTTCAAGTTTCCCTCCAAATCACACACCATCCTGAGTTGGAACTATGTCGTTGTTACTTCACTTTCACTGAGTCAACATCAGGGAACTCCCTTCCTAATAGTACTCTGGGTGTACCTACACCAGATGGACTGCAGCAGTTCAAGAAGATGGCTCATCACCACCTTCTCAAGGCCAATTAGGGAAAGGCAATAAATGCTGGTCTTGTCCACAACTCTTAAATCCCACAAATGAATGAAACAAATGTATGTATTGTGAAATATATTCAGAAACTTCACATTTATAAAAATGATTTGATTTATTCAATGTACTTAGAACAAAAAGCAAATTGAAAAGATAAATTGCTAAAATAAACAATATTCCACTTTATTCTAGCTTTCATACATTCATTGGAAATAGTCAAAATATATAGTAAAGTACTTTCATGTATATAGCACCTTTTATGACATAATGACAACTCAAAGTTCTTCACAGCCAAAGTGTTATGTTTAAGCGTAGTCACTGTTATAGTTTAGCATAAGATGGCAGCCAGTTTTCACAGAGCAAGGTTCTACAGACAAGGCTTGATGTCTGCAGCCACAATTACATTCAAAAAGCCAAACATCATTTCAGAGAGAACGATTAGCTTGATTTCTGCCCTTATCACTGAAGTTAATATTCACCCCTTCCACCAAAGGTCCACTGTGACTGTAGCATGTACAATGCAGAGGATACACTCCAATAACTTGCCTAGCTTACTTCTAACAGCTCCAAGCCCCACAATCCCTAGAAAGGAAAGAATAGAAACATCATTAGTACAATATGCTCTCTGATTTCCTGTCCGATCATACGCCACTATGACTTGGGCACATGCCACTGTTGTTTAATGCTGCTGGATCAGAATCCTGGAAAACCTTTTCTAAAACTACTGTGGGGGGCATCATCAAGAAGAAGGCTTGCCATTAGTTTTTCACGGCAACTGTGGAAAGGCAATATATGCTGTCTTAGAGGTTGAGAACAGCATGAGAGATGAGAGTCCATTTTAAAACAACAGAGAGAGAAGCGAGAGCAGCAGAAGATTCAAAGGACTGAATTGGAGTCCTTGAGCTGGAAGCTAAACTTCAGACACTGCAATGCATCAGGGAGGGGGTAAGTTACCTGGACACTTTATTCCAGGAGATGGTCACACCATTAAATTAGGCAGAATTTTAGAGTTAGCCAATGGTCAGGGACAGGAGAGCGTGATTGCAGGTCAGGCAGGAATGCAGACCCAGCATGTAGTAATCACAGGATCACAGAATCACACAGTGCAGAAGAGGCCCTTCGGCCCATCGAGTCTGCACCCGACACATGAGAAACACCTGACCTACCTACCTAATCCCATTTACCAGCACTTGGCCCATAACCTTGAATGTTATGACGTGCCAAGTGCTCAACTAGGTACTTTTTAAATGATGTGAGGCAACCCACCTCCACCACCCTCCCAGGCAGTGCATTCCAGACCGTCACCACCCTCTGGGTAAAAACGTTTTCCCTCACATCCCCACTAAACCTCCTGCCCCTCACCTTGAACTTATGTCCCCTCATGACTGACCCTTCAACTAAGGGGAACAGCTGCTCCCTATCCACCCTGTCCATGCCCCTCATAATCTTGTACACATCGATCAGGTCGCCCCTCAGTCTTCTCTGCTCCAACAAAACAACCCAAGTCTATCCAACCTCTCTTCATAACTTAAACGTTTCATTCCAGGCAACATCCTGGTGAATCTCCTCTGCACCCCCTCCAGTGCAATCACATCCTTCCTATAATGTGGCGACCAGAACTGCACACAGTACTCCAGCTGTGGCCTCACCAAGGTTCTATACAACTCCAACATGACCTCCCTGAAACAATGCATCATGGGTTTAAAAAACAAGAGGAAATTATCAAACATGTTAAATGTCTGCAACTCAGCAGGCATACTGTGAGGCGCAGAGTGCAAGATATAGCTGCTGACCTGGCAGAGCAGCTTTTCAGAACTGTACGTTCAAGTGAGGATATTAGTATAGCGCTGGATGAATACAAAGATATTAGTGACATTGCTCTGCTCTGCATATGGGTCCGTTGTGTTGACAGTGATCCGAACGTAACAGAAGAATTTTTGGATCTCTTGGGAATACACGGGCGAGAACAGGGCTTAATATTTTGCAAGGCATTTACTGATTGATTCAAGTAGCGCTACTTACCCTTGGAAAATATTGTATTTGTTACAACAGATGGGTGCCCCTCCATGATAGGAACACACCGTGGATTTGTAGCTTTGTTGAAAGCTTGTGTACCTGACATACTTCAGTGACAAGGGAGACCGACTGAAAGCTGTAATGGTCAAAGTGATATAGATTGTTAACTTCATATGCGCTTACCCCCTGCAACACCGTCTGTTTGTGGAACTTGTGGACCAAATTGAAACAGAATATGGAGACCTCGTCATGCACACTGATGTGTGCTGGCTAAGCCGTGGTAAAGTACTGGACCACTTACTGGCACTTTCACCAGGAATCAAGCAGTTTCTTGCTCAGAAATCTCAAATACACCCAGAGTTAGAAGATGAAAACTGGATTTTGGATGTAGCTTTTCTTGCCGACATCACTGGTCACCTGAACACGTTGAACGAGTCATTGCAGGGGCAAAAAGAATCACTTCTTGCTCACTCTAGTTGCTTGTGTCAGAAAATTCATGCTACACCTGCAGTTAATACCCACTCAGTCACCTTCATGTGACTACGCTCGCTTCCCAAATTTGAAAAAAAACATTCTGATCAAGGGAATGAATATGATCCATCAGTTCACATACAAGTGCTGTCTACACCAGCAGAGCATTTTGAGAACCACTTTTCTTCTCTGAGCGATCTGAAGCCCTTCCTCTCATTATCCTGAAATCCATTTGAAATTGTCTGAGAAAATGTGACATAGTATGTCAAAGGCTTGGGGTTGATAAAAGGAAGTTTGAGGAAGGATTAATTCATGTTCATGCCTTGGATGAGACAAAATAAACCAGTTAAAGAAGGAAAGTACGTGGGAACTTTGGTTGAACATTCCCAGTCCAGTTCTCTGGCAAAGATTGATGTCAATCTTTGAATCAACAGTCACATGCAAGCAAACATTTTCTGCTTTGGGACACATTAAATGCAAGAAGCACAACAGGCTAATGGATGGAAACCTCAGTGCTGAATTGTGAAGCGTCTGCACATCCCCGACTCCTAATCTAAGAAAGCTTGTGGAGGACAAACTCCAACCAGAACTCACACTGAGTATGATATAAGGGAAGTGTATATATTTCTTTTGTTTTTACCATTTGAACTTGATGACAGTTCTATTAATACTTGAATGATTAAGAATTTTCTATAACTCGTTATGAAATATTCGGCATGTATTAAATATGTTTAATCTTATTCATGGTTAGTCCAAATGCCCAATTTCAATCTTGCAGCCCACTGAGATGAAGAAGGGTCACTGATGTGGCCCTCTCACCAACCTAGGTTGCCTATCACTGGGTTTCACACATCATCGTCGCTTGCTGCATACTCCACAACCTGGCACTGCAAACGGGGGAGGACCTAGCTGGGGAGGAGATGGAGTAGCTGCACGTATTCTCCGATAGGTGGACTTCGAAGGGGTTGATGATGATGATGCCCTCAAAGGCAAGGATGCCAGCGATGAGGCTTTCGCACTGGCCAGACAAGGCAGGCACGATCGGGAGGCTCTCATCACTGCAAGATTCATGGAGGATGATGCCGAGATGCAGTGAGGACCGTCCTGACATCCTCACCTTGTATCTGTGAATATTTGACCCCTGTGTGGCTGATGGCAGTGCACATACCCTCAGTGCTCAGGCTCATGTCATGGGGATGCAGCTCATGCCCTAATAGTCTCTAGATTCCAGGAGGATGATGACGACATGCAGTGAGAACACTCCATGGACCTTCACACAGCCTCTGTGAATGTCTGACTCCTGTCTGGCTATGGTCAGCTTGCTTGCACTTCATGATCAGGGTCACATCATGGAGATGCAGCCGTGAAAATTTAAAACCATCTGCTCCTTTGTCAGTCTTCAGCACCTGACCCCTCCAGGAGCACAACATCACTGGTCACAGATGCTAACGAGATAGGGGCCATCCCCACCCCAAAGGTGCTGAGAGCCACAGAGAGAATGATGGAACTCTGTGACGCCTGCCCACAACATTCTGGCAGCAATGACCAGCGCCATCAAGGTACAGGCATCACTAATATGTCCAGGGAATGTGACGCCGGACCATCACTTTGCTCTGAAGGTTACACACTGCACAGGGAGGAGGCCCTGGACTGAGACACCTGCCTTTATCTTGGCAGAAACCAATGTTTCACATCTGAGTGACACATATGCAGCTCATCATAACACAGAGGTATAGACAAGGAGATGTTCTTGGGAATTTATTTACAACAGTGAACAATAAGCATGTGATTAACACACGGGCCCAAGCTGTGCAACTACATCTTCTTAACCTTCCTAACCCTGTCACTACGTCTTGGTGCTTCCCCGACATCCACAGCAGAGATGGAGGCAGCCTGCTGACTATGACGCCCTGTCTGTGATGACCTTGGCAGGTGTCCTCTGGAGGGCCAAGACCTGGAGGCCCCGGACTTCTTTCAGGGTCCTGCTGAGTGGCAGTGGCACCCTCCTTGCCCTTTTGGAACCAGAACTGCAGGGGTCACAGGAAGAGGGGATTTGGATGGGACGGAAACTCCCGGGGCCATCCACCCAGGGTCAATTAGGGTGTCATCAGATTCTTCTTCTGAGGAGTCTTCAGGGTTTCAGTCGAGGACCTGGCTCGTGGACCCCCTCGGCTGCTTCCCTCGTGTGCCTGCGAAAGCAAGGAGAGATAATTAGTGTATGGCAGGGGACTGCAAAACAGGGAAACTCACTCATAGCATGGTTGTCTGATGGATGTTACACTGCTGGATCCTCACTTGGTTGAGCCCTGCCAACCTCACCGTCAGCACAGGGCTGGTCCAGATCGCTCTGCAGCTGAATGAATCCATTTTCAAACTCCATGAGGACTTTCATGTCAGGCATTCCTCCATCAGTCTGCGAGCTCTCCCTTTTGTTGTGTGCCAGCTTGTCCTGCATGAAGACAGATGGAGAGAGTGTAAGCAGGACGCCTGCCAGACCAGATGAGAAGGATGCCTGTCATGTGTGGGTGGTGAGTGGTGCCATGGACGTGATGAGGACATGATTCTCAGGGCAGATGAAGGTGTGTGTGAGAGATTGAATGGTGATGTCCCTTGAACTGGCAGTGAGTGAGATCCCTATGGGTGTGTGATGGGTTTGTGAGTGTGTGAGTTGAGAGTGATGAGAAGAGTGACTTACCCTGGTGGAACGGAGGAGATCATTCATCCTCTTTTGGCGCTGGGTGACTGTCCACTTTTGCAGGGCGCTGGAACTGACCACCTCTGCCACCGCCTCCCATGCTGGATTGGTGACCTTGCCTGCTGGTCTTTGCCCAGAGCAGGGGCAGAGGACTTCATGACCTCCACCACATCCAGTAGACACCCAAAGGAGGCGACACTAAATTTGGGGGCAACATGTTTCCTCCCTTTGGCAGCCATGACTTTGCAGCAGCTTCCGATACCTTTGAGAGTGCCAGCTCTGTGCAGGGACGCGTTTTAAATATGACACCCGGATTACTGAAGGCCTGAGGTAACAGCGGGGCAAGCAAATCCAAGCCTGCCCGCCAGTGATTCAGCATGTTTCCCGTGATTTCATTATTAAGCGTGAGCGGACAATATTGCGAGAAGGCCAAAAACCACCTTCACAACTTTGTGAAACCAGTTTACAATTGTCCATTCTGCCTGTCAATGGTGGGCTACATTTCCTGCCGTCGGACATCAGGAACTTCACAGTAATATATCCGCATACCATTATAAGCCCAGTTCACCAGAATCATCCCCCCACGTTGGATCATCCGAGCATGTCAGCGGGTTTCACGACTGTACATACATGACGTGCACCTGGCAAGCTGTACTTCACTCGGGACTTTGAGGTTTATTTGCCTACCTTGCTTCAGGCAGTACTCACAGTCATCAGCACCAGGCTTCGCCAACAGCACATCACTTTTAGCGTGGCTCACGGGCTGTTCTTTACCTACCAAACCAGCCATAAGTTGGGGGTGGCTTTGTATGGCTGTAGGACTAAGGCTTGCTTGGGGAAGGGGGAAAAGTGGCCTCAGGCAAGGGAAGAGGCAGCAGGGTGAGGGCTGTATTGGAGAAGGGGGTTATCCCAGGGTGTATGTGGGGGCACACGTTGATGTGCAAGTGGCCTCAAGATGGTGAAGGCTAAGAAGGCAGTCTCCAGAGGAGATGAGGCCAGATGGAGATGTGAGGGTATGTGTTAGAGAGTGAGTAGTGATGTCCCTTGAGCTGGCAGTGAGTGAGATGCCAGTGAATGTGTGATGGCTTTGTGAGTGTGGGAGGTTAGAGTGATGAGATGGTTGCCTTACCCTTGCTGCACAGAGAGATTATTCACCCTATACCTGCATTTATTGGCCAACATTTTCTGTGCAGCATTGACACTGATCACCGCTGCCATTGTCTACCAAGCCATAGTGGTGAAATTGCTGGACGGTGGGCCTCCATGACATCCAAAAGGCTTTCCAGGGCTGCAGGGGCTGCAGTCTTCTTGCCTTTCAGGGCCATGTCTTCTGTACAGCAGTCCTGGGTTGAAAGCACTGAGAGGTGTGGGTGCAGCTGCACTTTAAATATGGCACTCGGCAAGAGGAAGCAGCGAGGTGACAGCATGGCGGGCAAATGAGAGCCCATCCACCATCAAATTGGTATGTTTCCCAGGAATGCATGATTAATGAGGCACGATTGGGATGATACGGTGTAAGAAGCCACCACTGCAGCCGGCGGGTAAAACATTCTTTTTCCCACCCGCTGCTGTACTTAGTGTAAATCTGGGACGATTCTGCCCAGAGAGTAATGTATCTGCCAAGCTCGATGGAAAGGCAAGCTGTGGGGAGGACACAGAGAGGCTGCAAAGAAATATAGGCAGGTTAGGTGAGTGGACAACAAGATGACAGATGGAGTATAATATAGGGATATATGAAGTTATTCATTTTGGTCATAACAATAAAAAAGCAGAATATTTTTTAAAAGGTGAGAAACTTGTCAATGTTGATTTTCAAAGAGACTTTGGTATGCTTGTACAAGGAATGCAAAAAGTTATCATGTAGGTGCAGCAAGCAACTAGGAAGGCAAATGGCATGTTGCCCTTTATAGTAAGGCAATTGGAGTACAGGAATAAAGGAGTTTTGCTACAGTTGTACAGGGTTTTGGTGAGACCGCATCAGGAGTACTGTGCCACATTTAAGAAAGGATATATTTGCATTGGAGATGGTACAGCGAAGGTTGACTACATTGGTCCCTGGGATGAGGGTGTTGTCCTATGATGACAGGCTGAGTAAATTGGGTTTATATTCTCTGAAATTTAGAAGAATGAGAGGCAATCTCATTGCAACCTGCAAAATTCTGATGGGGCTTGATAGGGTGGATGCTGAAAGATTCCCATTAGTCACGAAATCTAAAACACAGTGGCACAATCTCACAGTAAGGGGCCAATCATTTAGAACTGAGATGAGGAGAAATTTCTTCACTCAAAGGATAGTGAATCCTTGGAATTCTCTACTCCAGAGAGTTGTGGATGCTCTGTCATTGAATACATTTAAAGCTGGGATAACAGATTTTTGGTCTCTCAGGGAATTTAGGGACATGGAGAGCAAGCAGGAAAATGGAGTTGAAGTCCAAGATCAGCCATGATCATGTTTGTAATAAATTTTAGGTACTGGACAGGTTTCTTACTTAAAACAGGTAACTTTATTTACAGAGCTCTTGTTTGCTCAACGCAAACTGGAGGAACAGCACCTCATCTTCCAACTAGGCACTTTACAGCCTTCCAGACTGAATATTGAGTTCAACAATTTTAGATCATGAACTCTCTCCTCCATCCCCACCCCCTTTCCATTTTCCCCCTCCTTTTTGTTTTTTCCAATAATTTATATAGATTTTTCTTTTCCCACCTATTTCCATTATTTTTAAATGAATTTCCATCCATTGTTTTATCTCTACCTTTTAGCCTTTTTCGATTCCTTCACCCCACCCCACCCCCACTAGGGCTATCTGTACCTTGCTCGTCCTGCTTTCTACCCTTAATTAGCACATTCCTTAGATAATATCACCACCTTCAACACCTCTTTGTCCTTTTGTCTGTGACATCTTTTGGTTATCTCCACCTATCACTGGCCTTCTATCCAGCTCTTCTTGTCCCACCCGCCACCCCCCCCCCCCACCCCCCCCTTAAACCAACTTATATTTCATCTCTTTTCTATTTTTCCTTAGTTCTGTTGAAGAGTCATATGGACTCGAAATGTTAACTGTGCTCCTCTCCGCAGATGCTGCCAAACCTGCTGAGTTTTTCCGGGTATTTTTGTTTTTGTCTTGTAGATTGAACCATGACTAGAAAGCTCCGCCCCTAAGATCACCCTGCTTAGGGCTGATTCGTCTGTACAGTCACATGATCCCCAAAACAGTATGGAAGGTTCTACTTACAATCACTACATTCCTCCCCCTTTAATTTTGTTTTACATCTCTTATACACATAGAAACATATATACAGTTCATGCAATTATAGATTTAAGTCTCTGAGGTGGTTTTCTGATTCGGTTAGAGCAACGTAGCTGTATAACTTGAGGTTCTTCCACTAGATTGGCTTGATCAGGAACTGTGGTATCAGGGACATCCTTAGACAATGGCAGTTCAGAATTATTTACTTCAACAGAGACATCAGCTATGTCTATTCTATGTCAATCTGGCACCTCAGGGATTAAAGGCTTGACTTAAATTTCAGGTGGAGTAACTGATTGTTGGAGTGTCTCTCTGCTTCTTAGATGATCCACATGGTTTTGAACAATCCAGTTTTCCAATTTCGCTTGGAATGACAAAGGTCCTGTTTCAGAGACAATTATGCCAGGAACCCATCTAGGTCCAGTTCCAAAATTCCACACTAAAACTGACTCTCCCACTGTAAATTTATGATCTTTACTGTGAATATCTTACTTTACTTTCTGATTGCTCTGGTTCTTCTCTATATTCCCCTCTAAGTTAGGGAACACCAGACTCAACCTTGTATGAAGGCAGCATTTCATTAATAATTCAGATGGTGTTGAACCCGTAGTTGCATGAGGAAACATGCGATAGTTGAGAAAAAATCGTGAAATTTGTGTTTCTAATGTTCCTTTGGATAATTTCTTCATTCCTGTTTTAAAAGCTTGTACTGCTCTTTCTGCTAACCCATTAGATGAGGGATGATATGGTGCTGTTTTATGTTTAATCCCATTTAAGATCATTAATCTCTGAAATTCTGAACTAGTAAAGACTGTACCATTATCCAAAACAATGACTTCTGGCAGGCCATGTGCACTAAAACATTGGTGCAGCTTTTCAATAGTTCCACATGATGCCAGTGATCTAACTTCATACACATCTATCCATTTAGAATGCATGTCAATAAAACCATGTAACTTAAAAATGAACCTACATAGTCTATATGTAGTCTAACCCAGGGTCAATTGGGCCACTCCCACAGATGCAGTGGAGTTGAAATGGGCAACTTCTATTGTTGCTGACACTGGAGACAGGGTTTAACCATTTTTTCTATTTCACTGTCTATACCTGGTCACCGGATATAGCTTCGCGCAAGCATCTTCATCTTCGATTTGCCTGGATGCACACTGTGAAGCTCGGTCAAGAGTAGTTCTCTTCCTTGCGAAGGGTGACGACTCTTGATCCCCACACAGACTGGTGAGGAGTCCAGGAAATTTAACACAAATAGAACTTCTTGAAATACTGGAGCATGTGTAATGCTATCTGGCAAATGAAGACAACTGAGAGTGTCTGCATTTGCTATATACACACCTGGACAGTGCATAAAAGTATACTCAGATGCCGACAAAATCAAAGCCCATCTTTGAATTCTAGCAGAGGCTATGGATGGAATTGCTTTATCTTGATTAAATAAACCCATTAGTGGCTTGTGATCTGACACTATGGTGAAACATCGACCATATAAATATTGATGGAACTTCTTTACTTCAAGTATTGCGGCTAAGCCTTCTTTTTCAAATTGTGAGTAACACTTTTTGGCTGCAGATTGGGTTCTGGAGACATATCCCATTGGCCTTTCAAAACCATCTTCCATCCTGTGTGATAACACAGCTCCCACACCATAGGGAGATGCAACACAGGTTAATATTAACTATTTTGATGGATCATAATGTACAAGCAGACATGATGAGTAAAATAGCTTCTTGACTTTTATGAAGGCTTCTTCTTGTTGCGCCTTCCATGACCATCTTTGATTCTTCTTCAATAATAAGTGTAAAGGGGCTAACACTGTAGACAGATTTGGCAAGAAGCAACCATAATAATTTGCTATATCCAAAAGGGACTTGAGTTCAGTGACACTGATAGGAGAGAGTGCTTGCTTGATTGCCCTGACTTTCTCCTCTAAAGGATGCAACCCTTGGGCACCCACTCGATGACCCAAATAAATAACTTCAGTCGTTTGGAAATTACACTTCTCTTTTTTCAATCGTACACCAGCCTCCAAAAATCTCCTTAAAACCTCTTCTAAGTTAGCCAAATGTTCGGCTTCTGTTGATTCTGAGATCAGGACATCATCCAGGTACACTACAATCCAGGGAAGTCCTTGTAGTAGGCGTTCCATTGTTCTTTGGAAGATTGCAAAGGCAGATGACACACCAAAGGGTAGGTGTATATGTTGGTACAGGCCCGTGTGCATGTTGATGTTTACATACCCTCTAGATGTGCTTTGCAGCTCTAGCTGTTGGTATGCATGGCTCATGTCCAGTTTGGTGTAGGATTTCCCTCCTGCAAGCTTAGTGTACAGATCTTCAACCCTCAGAATAGGATATTTGTCTAATTTCACAGCCTTGTTCACAGTTAATTTGTAGTCTTCACAGATGCGAATAGTTTGATATGGAGTTTTATAATAAGGACTATGGGTGCTGCCCATTCTGAAAATTGAACAGGCTGGACTATTCCTAACTTCTCTAAGTGGCACAATTCTGTGTCCAAGTTCTCCTTTAGGCCGTAAGGCACAGGTCTGGCCTGAAAGAACCAGGGTGTTGCCACGGAATCTACATATATTTTGGCTTGTAGGCCTTTTATCTTTCCCAATTTATTATGAAATACGCTGTCATACTTTTTCAACAGCTGACGAATTTCTCCTGTACTAACGTGAAAAATTTCTGACCAGTTGAGCTTAGTTTCCTTTAACCAATCAAGCCTCAGAAGGCTAGATCCTTCACCTGTTACAACAATCATTGGAAACTGTACTGTCTGTTGCCTGTTGAACACAGAGGTGATGCCTTTCACCCGTATTGCATCTCCCATGTATGCCTTCGGCCGAGCCATGCTTTGCTCCAGATGCAGGGTACCTTTGCTTAGATATTTACAGATGTGTTCTCCCACCACCATGGTCGATGCTCCTGTGTCAACCTCCAAGACTAGAGGCTTCCCCTTTACTTGAAGGTTATTGGTTCAGTTTTTACTGCTTTGGCATTATATAGGGAATAGATATCAGTATCAGCAGCTTCTGGTTCATTATATTGTGCACTTCAATAACCTTGGTCTGCTGTCTGAATAGTTGGCTTGATTTTGCCCTGCATTGTTTTATAACCTGCACTTTTCTGTGACAGTAGTGGCATTCTGCCTCTTTAAATCTGCAGGTTTCCGGTACATGGTTATTCCCACATCAGTAACAAATTAATTTTTGAATTGCTGTTGAGATGCTTCCTGTCTGCCTTTTCATTTTTCAAACAGCAAAGATGGTCTCCCACTTCGCGGCTGTCTCCCTGGTTTTTGCACCGTGCCCGGCAATAGGATCCCGCCCCAACTGAAGAATGACGCCATGTTGTACATCTACAGAGCCTACAAGTCCCTCTCAGCATTCTCCATTGCTAGCACCATTTCCATGGCACGCTTCAATTCAATATTAACTTCTGCAAGTAAATGGCTCTGAATGGTGATGTCATGTATACCACAAGCCAAATGACCTTGCAACATGTGATTGATTGTATCTCCAAAGTCGCAATGCTCAGTCAACTGTTTCAACTTCGTGATATAAGGCGCAATTGACTTACCCGGGGCCCATACTCTGGAGTTAAACTTAAATCGCTGCATTATTACCAATGGCTTCGGCTGAAAATGTGTCTTCATGAGGTTTACTAATTCGTTAAAAGATTTAGAGTCGGGCGTGTATGGGGCCATCAGACTGCAGATGAGGGTATATATCTTGCTTCTGCAGACACTTAAAAGAATTGCTTTCTGCTTCTCCTCTGCTGTTATTTCATTTGCCACAAAATAAAAGCCTAGGTGTTCTGTGTACTGGTTCCAGTCTTCCATGGATGAGTCATAAGGGTCGATTCTGCCAAAAAGTGGCATGACTGGTGAGCAGACTTTTCTTTCTTTCCTTAAGAATTGGTGTACTCACATTGGCAAAGGTGAGGTGAAGCATCGGAGCTATTTATCCTCTTCGCCAATTGTAATAAATTTTGAGTACTGGACAGGTTTCTTACTTGAAACAGATAACTTTATTTACAGAGCTCTTGTAGAATCTACATGCTTGAACTAGGTCCATGACTAGAATGCTCTGCCCTAAGATTACCCGTGCTTATGGCTGATTCTTCTGTACAGTCACATGATCCCAAAATATTATGAAATGTTTTACTTACAATCATTACAGTATTGAATGGTGGAGCAGGTTCAATGGGTCATGTCGTCTACTCCTGCTCCTGTTTCTTATGTTCTTATGTTGGCACTGTTGCCCACATCCCAAGAACAGATGCAAAAAACAACTAAAAAATGTGTAATATTTAAATACGTTTATTAACCAGAATTTTTCCTATTATTTAAAAAAAGCCCAGTCTTTTAAAATATTATCCTGGATTTAAATTCCAAAGCCTTTAAAATATACTTTGGTCACTGTCATTCATCTCATCAGAAGATTTAACATCAGCTGAAGAGTAAAATCCTGTCCAACTCCAGCAGGCACTTCTGGACTTCTAACTGACCCATGCAGTTCAATTTGCTTAAATGCTGCAGGAGATTCAACAGTAGAGCAGAAAAGGCCAATCATAGCTAAAGAGGAAAATAACATTTCATAGTAAGTCTATCAAGCTCATCTGTTCAACCCTCATTGATGGCAAATATACTTCTCCTTTGATTCATAGTGACATCCTCTCTTGCAGAGAACAGACATTGAGCATTGCTGAAAAGAAAGAGACTTTTTTTGTCAAAATTTTTTGTCTAGCACTCAACAAAAAAACTTTAATAAAAAATGTCTCTTTTTCAGCAATACTCAAGTTTTGTACTACCGAATGACTATTAGAACTTTGTCAGATAAATTGTTGCTGAAATAATTGTTTCAATATATTTTACATGCCCTGAATTAGGAGCTGAAGAAAACTTGTAAATGGCATAGTGATCTATACTGAGATAAAATAACATCCCACAGTATAATCATCTAATCCTTTTTCACCAATATTTTCTCTCATTCGGTTGACACCCTGATGAGATACAGAGGCACAGAATAATGATGAATACACAGATCTAAACATCAGCTAGCGTGCTTAATTATTTCTGATCTACTGGAATGCAGATGACAAGGATGAGTGAAACTATAAGAAATTTTATGTTGAATTCTCTTTGTGGAAATGCTTTCAGAAATGCTTTCAGTTGAAAGATGCTCAAGATGTTCCATTGCTTGCAGCTGATCACAAACAACAGCAGAGTATTGAGAATCTGAAAGCTCTGTATGGAAACATCACATTCAATCAAAGTATGGTCTCTGCACAAGATAATTAATTTGTGACGTCACTAACTGGTAATTCCACAGCACAAAAGCATTCAGGACTGGTGGATGTGTGTGATGATGTAATGATCTGGAGCAGCATTTTTACAAAGCACAAGTGATGCAGCAGTGGTTGCTTAGGCCTAGGAGAAAAGAAAACACTTTCCTGCGGTCAATTTAGCAAAATCTGATAGTTTTCCTTTCCAATGGCTGCTGCCTGTGACAGGCCTACCCTAAGGTAGCAAGCAGCCAAACAAAACAATGGGCAAATTTGATGGCGGGGGAGGGGCGGTGGTGAAGCGGAGTTGGGAGCAGAGAATCAGGATAGATGGTGGGGGACTGGAGTACCCATTACCTTCCCGACTCCAGCAGCAGTCTGGAAGGCGGAGGATGGCCTTCACTCAGAGGTCAAGTGGGCACTTAAGTTTAGTACAAAAAGCTAAAGGCTACTGCGAATGCTGGAAATCCAAAACAAAAACAGAATTACCTGGAAAAGCTCAGCAGGTCTGGCAGCATCGGCGGAGAAGAAATGATATTGATTTCAATATCAGCCAGCCCCAACAATCCCCATCCACCACTACTCTCCTCTGTCTGGCTGAACTTGTTCTCACACTGAACAATTTCTCCTTTAACTCCTCTCACTTCCTCCAAATAAAAGGTGTGGCTATGGGTACCCGCATGGGCCCCAGCTATGCCTGTCTCTTTATGGGGTACGTGGAACATTCCTTGTTCCAGTCCTACTCCGGCCCCCTCCCACAACTCTTTCTCTGGTACATCGATGATTACTTCGGTGCTGCTTCATGTTCTCGTCGGGACCTGGAAAAATTTATTAATTTTGCTTCCAATCTCCACCCCTCCATCATCTTCACATGGTCCATCTCTGACACTTCTCTTCCCTTCCTTGACCTCTCTGTCTCAATTTCTGATGATAGACTGTCCACCAATATCCATTACAAGCCTACCGACTCCCACAGCTACCTCGACTACAGCTCCTCACACCCCGCTTCTTGTAAAGACTCCATCCCATTCTCTCAGTTCCTTCGCCTCCATCACTACCTTCAAAAACAGCTCCTCTGACATGTCCTCCTTCTTCCTTAACCGAGGTTTTCCATCCACGGTCGTTGACAGGGCCCTCAACCGTGTCCGGCCCATATCCCGCGCATCCTCCCTCACGCCTTCTCCTCCTTCCCAGAAACATGATAGGGTCCCCCTTGTCCTCACTTATCACCCCACCAGCCTCCGCATTCAAAGGATCATCCTCCGCCATTTCCGCCAACTCCAGCATGATGCCATCACCAAACACATCTTCCCTTCACCCCCCCTGACGGCATTCCGTAGGGATCGTTCCCTCCGGGACACCCTGGTCCACTCCTCCATCACCCCCTACTCCTCAACCCCCACTTATGGCACCTCCCCATGCCCACGCAGAAGATGCAACACCTGCCCCTTCACTTCCTCTCTCCTCACCGTCAAAGGGCCCAAACACTCCTTTCAAGTGAAGCAGCATTTCACTTGCATTTCCCCTAACTTAGTCTACTGCATTCGTTGCTCCCAATGCGGTCTCCTCTACATTGGAGAGACCAAACGCAAACTGGGCGACCGTTTTGCGGAACCCCTGCGGTCTGTCCGCAAGAAAGATCCAAACCTCCCTGTCGCTTGCCATTTTAACACTCCACCCTGTTCTCTTGCCCACATGTCTGTCCTTGGCTTGCTGCATTGTTCCAGTGAAGCCCAACGCAAACTGGAGGAACAGCACCTCATCTTCCGACTAGGCACTTTACAGCCTTCCGGGCTGAATATTGAATTCAACAACTTTAGATCTTAAACTCCCCCTCCCCCCATCCCCACCCCGTTTCTCCACCCCCCCCCACCCGCTTTTTTTTCAATAATTTATATAGATTCTTCTTTCCCCACCTATTTCCATTATTTTTAAATCTAAAACTAAAACCTTGTTAGTCTTTCCACCCCACCCCCACTAGAGCTGTACTTTGAATATCCTGTCTTCCATTCTTAATTAGCACTTTTCTTAGACAAATATCACCACCTTCAACGCCTCTTTGACCCTTTTGTCTGTGACATCTTTTGATTATCTGCTCATCTCCACAATCACCACACCCTCAATGTCTCTCTCTCTCTCTCCCCCCCCTCCCCCCCCCGACCCACCTTAAACCAGTTTATATTTCTCCCTTCTTCTAACTATGCTTCAGTTCTGCCGAAGGGCCATGAAGGCTCAAAACGTTAACTGATTTCTTCTCCGCCGATGCTGCCAGACCTGCTGAGTTTTTCCAGGTAATTCTGTTTTTGTTTTACTTAAGTTTAGTGGCTAGTTAGGGGCCACTTCCCACCACCACTGGCATTTTACCAGCAGCAGAGGTGCCCTTCACCGCAGAGGGAGACTGCCCAGTAAAAGCTGGAGCTTTCCCTCGGTGGAGCTGTGAGCTCAGTGGAGGTGGCCCTCCTGACCAGGCACTTTGTGACCCACGGAGGGTTCACCCCTGCCCTCCTCAATCACCCCACGCCACCCCGCCCCCCCTTCCCCTCCCCCCTCCTTCTCAGGTCCTGCCTGACTGGCCCAGGTAACCTTGACCCCACTTGCCTCAGTCTGTGTGTAGTATTCGTGCTGCTTCTCTGGTCCGGCTGCAGTCTCAACAGTGGCCACCTTTCCCAATGGCAATGCTGGGACTGAAGAGCCTCTGGCTCTGATTGGCTGGCAGCTCTTGGAGGCAGGGTCTCATCCCTTAAAGGGATGTGAGGCCTGATGGTAGACAGTGGATTACCACAGAGTCAGGTCAGGGCTTTCTGAAGTGGCCGTGATGGGATTGTGCCCAGCTTTGCGGTCTGCTGTAAGGGCCACTGCCACCCGGATAAAATTCAGCCTAATATAACAACAGATATATTGGGTGAATTTTCTCAGGGCTTCACCTGCTTCCCCACTGTAATGTCAGGAGAACCCTTGTCCACTCGCACAAACAGCTTCTGCCAAAGTTATGTTGACGCTTTGGCAGCTGAGCTGGAGAAACCCCAAGGAAATTTACCCATGTAAATCCAACAAGGCTTTTCCTATATATATATAAAAACAAAAAACTGCGGATGCTGGGAATCCAAAACGAAACCAGAAACAGAAATACCTGGAAAAACTCAGCAGGTCTGGCAGCATCGGCGGAGAAGAGTGTAGTTGACGTTTCGAGTCCTCATGACCCTTCAACAGACCTGCTGAGTTTTTCCAGGTATTTCTGTTTCTGGTTTTGTTAAGGCTTTTCCTATGCCTTGAGATGTTTGGCAGATTTTTTTAAAAACCCCCTCAAAGCTTCACATTTGCAACAAAGCTCTAAAATCAACACTCATCACAGCCCTCTACCCTTACTTATCCTTCCCAGAACCTCAAAACTGTGGAGCTCTACTTTCTTCAGGCCTCTCTTTACACTCTACACATTTTTAAGACAGAAAATTAGCGTCATCAAATCACTATTTTCTGATACAGCTAATCTACTGTACTCTTTTAGTCTTTAGCCTTGCTGAGGTCCTGCATAAACATATTTCTGAAACCTAGGGCATATTCATAACAAATATTGCCACTTGGATGTAACCATGATCTGGCACAAGTCTATTTCCAATAGGTGGCAATCATCCAACTGAGATAAAAATGATTTAAAAAATCTTTTGATACATAAGCACGTTTAAGAGATAATATTATCTGACACCTCAATTAATATTATTGTCTTAATTTTTTGTCACAGAAATTTCACATTCCATTCTTCTGAAATGCAGTCTCCAGCAATTTAGCAACAGAAGTTATCAAAGCCAGTAATTAGCAAGATATATAAAATAATTTAATCCTTTCAATGGATTTCTTATCAGTAATATTAGAATATGCAGAGTTAATGCACATTTGAAAACATTTCCTAAGTGTTTAACATTTGAAATAACAATCCTTGAGGACAGGCAACTAAAATAAATGTAGATTTATTTTCCTCCCTTAGGGTCCATAGGTATCCTAAGACATCCCATAGTGTCACCGGAGTCCTAGGAGACTTCTGCAACAATGGGCAGAATTGCCCCAGATTTTCACTAAGCGCGGTAACGATGTTTTACCTGCCGCCACGATGGGGGCTTTTCACACCGTATTGCCCCAAACCCACTGCATTACTTATGCATTCCCAGGAAACATGCCGCTTCCATGGCAGACGGGCTCACATTCGTCCACCATGCTATCACCTCGCCACTTCATTACACTGGATGCCATATTTAAAGTTCAGCCGTGCGCATAAATCTCAGTGATTCCAGGCCACGACTACTACAGGGAAGATGTCCACAAAAGGAAAAAGGACTGCTGCCCCCAGGTTTAATGACGCGTCACTGGAATGCCATTTGGACGCTGTGGAGGCCCGCCATGATGTACTCCAACCCCTCTCTGGCCGCAGGACGGGCAGCGGCATCACCAAACCAGCATGGCAGACAGTGGCAGTGGTGATCAGCGCCAATGCCCTGCAAAAGAGGACAGCCACCCAGTGCCACTACAGGATGAATTGTCTTATCCGTTCTGGCAGGGTAATTCACTCAGCTCATTACTCTCAGTTCACACACTCACAAATCTATCACACATCCACAGGATCTCACAACTCAAGGGATAACACCACAAACTCTCACACACACCCTCACATCTCCATTAGTCTGGAGCTCACATCTTCACCCCTGTCCATGGCTCCGCTCACCACACAAACACTCCATGCAGTGCCATGTTTCCTGCTCACACTCTCTCCATCTGTTCCCATGCAGGAGAAGCCTGCTCACATCAGCAGGGAGAGGTCACAGACTGGGGGTGGAGTGGCCCACATTAGGCCCCTCACTCACTTTGAAGAGCTTGTCATTGTGCTGACTAGTGAGGACATGGACCCTGCCTGTGGCGATGGTGAGGTTAGCGGTGAACACCCACCTGAGGATCCTGCATCACATCATCCCTCTCTCAACACAACTGTGAGTGCTCTCTCTCCTACTTTTGACTCTGCTGCCATGCACTAATTATCTCCACTTCGGTTCACAGGCAGCTCTGTCAAGGGACCAACATCCTCAGCCAGCCAGTCCCTTAGCTCCATCTACCTCCTCATCTGCAGCCAAGAGGACACCTCTTCCAGTGAAGACCTGTCACAGTGGTAACCCACACCCTCCACCAGTGCAGAAACACACACCTCAGTGAGACCTAGATAGGCTCAGGTTCACAATCTGGTGGTCGCCGCACGAACATGTCGCTGCAGCAGGAGGAGGCAGGTTCAGCCGATACCCCAGCATTCGGAGGACTGCTGGGGAGGAGGCATCTGCGAGGTCCAGGTCAGATGACGAGACTCTGGATTCAGCCTTCAAACTCACCCTGGAGAGTCAGCAGAAGGCGGGGGAACATCACGCAGAGCTGTTGGAAGCCCTCAACAGAGTGGCACGCTAGTCAGAGGAGTGCGTCCGCCTGCTCTCTGATGCAGCGGTGCCCACATGTGCGCGTATGGAAGTCCCCATGGGGAGGATGGCAGATGCCATGGAGACCCTGATCCAGCAGAATGCAGAGATGCGCGCAGACCTGCACTCCATCGTGGTAGCTAGGGGTTAGTTTCTCCATTGGCAATGCTAGAGGTAAACAGGGCACATCGATGGCCCTCCAGGTGTTCCTTTGGGGGCCCGAGGGCCCTCGAGGGGAGGAGGAGTGGCAGCTAGACACCCCTGGGTCATTCACTCAGGGATCTCAGAGGCTGTCCTCTCCCTCCGAACCCCCTATGCCCGTGACCCCTCAACCTCATCCTCTGTCACCACAGAGGGAGCAGCCGTCGCATGAGAGATTCTGGAGGGAGAAGCGTGTGTGTGTGGCAGGGCTTTTCAGAGCCTCATGCAAGCATTCTCACATGCACACAGATCTTTCATATTTCACACTCATCTCAATGTCCTGAGCATTTTCAATGCTGCCTTCTGGGATTTGCTTTCAGTTGCCTATCTGAGCTGACCTGCATCTCTGCCCACCCGCTGATCATACTCCCATGCAGCATCTGACCTCACCCGCCACAACTCTCATTTCACTTTCAATTTAGCAAGCATGGCCTGGTTTCACTGCATTGTGAGCTCCCCTGTCTTTTCCCCTCCCCCAGTCACCTATTTCTTCTCCTCCATTACAGTTGACCCCGTCCCACCCCACCGACATCATCTTCCACCTTCCCTCCATGACCTACCGCCACAACCCTTTTCCTTCGGGGATGTCCAGGTGAATGTACACGTTCCTTTCCTTCCCAAAATCCCACCCCTATCCACGTTCACCTCCCCAGCATCCTCCTTCCCACCTCCATGGTCCATGACTGCATCCGGGACCCCACCAACCACCCTCGCTGTCCCTTCTATCTCTACCATCGGACACTCACAGCCTCCCACCCTACCGCTTCACTCTGCCCTCAGTTATTCTCACCCTCCCTGCATACCATGCTCACCTCAGTTTGGTCCCCAGGGGGCAGACAGGGACCTATCTGACCTCTCTCATGCACGTTCGACTGCCCATCCCCCCCTCCGCACCCTTTCCCCTCTCTGCCACATCCCCCCGCCTTCCCACTTCACATTCCTTCCCCCCTGGAACTCCTTCCCTTCCCAGGAACCCCTCCCCTCCCGGTACTCCTTCCCCCCACCTAGTTTTCCCATCCCCCGGACTCCCCCACCCCTCTCGCCACTTAGTCCTTCCTCCACCCTTACCACTTCTGCTATTGTTATAGGGTTGATTTTGCAGGCAACTTTTCTTGGTGGAAATATTGAACTTTATCTACAAGACAGCAGCAGCAGCTACATGTGTGCATCAAGCTCCATAACTAATGAAGAACTTTCCCCTAGATGTTCCCCGTGCTGCTAACTCATTGGTTTGCACAGATCATGTGATCTTATAACAGAATTATTCTTAAAACTACAGTCCTAAAGTGTATCAGAACTATAATTACTAGATTCCTCCCCTGTTAACTTTTCTGTATATTTTGTAGTTACAAGGACATTTATCTCATGACAGTACAATATTTATACCGGTCATGAAATTACAAATTCAGTCTTTCAGGTGGTTTCTTAATCCAGGTGTAACGTCGTAGCTCCATGGCTTCCAAATCTTTGGCAGGAACCACATTCTCTGGAATCACATTAACATCAGGTACCTCATTAAGCAAAGGCAGTTCAGTGTCTTCCACTCTGACTGAGACATCGGGCATGTCTGTCCTTGGTTGAGCAACTTCAACAGGAACCTTAGGTTCAGCAATGGTTACAGGCGGAACATCATGTTGGGGTGCCTCCCGTCTTCTTAAATGATCCACGTGCTTACGGGTAATCCAATCCTCCACTTCTACGTGGTACGACAATGAACCGGTCACAGAGCTTACTTTACCAGGTAACCACTTCGGTCCTCCACTGAAATTCCTTATATATACTGCTTCTCCAAAAGTAAATTGTCACTCATGACTCTGCAAATCATGAGTCACTTTTTGGTTCCCTTGACTTTTCTCCATCTTCCCCTCCAAATTGGGAAGTATCAGGCTTAATCTTGTCTGAATATGGCGCCTCATCAGTAATTCTTCATCCTCTTCCTACCTGTCTTCTTTCTACCACAGAATTAAGTCTTGGCCTTCTTTTTGACTTCACTGTCGGCCAGACTTCTCTCAGGTAAAATCTCAACTTGTCTTAGTTCAGTAGTTCAGCTAGCAATGGCTTCATTATCTACTCGCATCTTGGAAAGTTCTACAACTTCTGCTTTCAAAGCCTCTTTAGCTTCATTCAGCTGATTATTCAGCTCTTCTGTCACCTTCTTGTATCTGTTGGCTTCCTCCTGGAACCTTTAACATTGCTGTGTCTTCTCTGCAAACTGGTCCTTCAGTTCGTTCAGAGTGACGTTAAATTCTTCCTGTTTCTCTTTATAATTTTCCAGAGGCACAAACTTTGACCTGAAGGGTCCTTGTAGTGTGTGAAGATCTTTCAACAGGTTTTCCTTTTTTTTTTTGCGAAACTCACTCGCTTCATCTTGAATTCTGTCATTCAGCAGAGTCTCCTTAAGTTTCTTCTGCTGTTCTTCCATGTCGTTGTTTAAGACAGTCTTCATTTCTTCAGATTTCTGAATAACTACACACTCCTTTTTCATCCTGTTGCGGTCCTTGGACTCTCCCAGCTCTTTCTGAAGTATCTTTCCTTGTTCCTTTTTCATCTGAGGAACTCTTCCAACATCATTTTGAAATCTCACTGGCCAATTGAGGTTAATTTCCCTCAACCAATTTCAACCTAGAAGGCTTAGTCCTCTACCTTCTAATACCATCACTGGTAGTTGTGCTGTTTGGTGTCTATAATAAACATGTACTCTGGTGATACCTTTTACCTGGATTTCTTTGCCTGTGTACGTTTTCAACTTGGCAGAGGCTTGTTCCAAATTTAATTGTCAAGCACCTTTATTTAAATATCTGAATGTGTGTTCTTCTATTACAGTGGTAGAAGCACCAGTGTCTACTTCCATTTTTAAGGGTTTACCATTCACTTGCAATGTGACAGTAATTGGCTCTGTCTTCCCAACTTTCATGTTGAATAAGGAATAAATGTCAGAATTGGTTGTTTCTGGATCTTCCACACTATATACTTCATTGGACTTTGTTTGTGTGACAAAAATAACACTCCACCTTTTTAAATTGCCAGTCGTTAGGAGTATGATTTTTCTCACATCGATAAAAATTAGTTTTCTAATTTGCTGCTAAACTATTTCCTCTAAATTTTCGGTTAACAGGGACTGTTTCCCACTTTGTGGCAGAGTCCCGGCTTTTGGCGTCATTTTCGGCTGACCGTTCCCACCCAACTAGGAAAACGACGCCATTCTGAGCACCTTGAATCGCTTGTGAATCCTTTTCAGCACTTTCCATCGCAAGCGCTATTTCTAACGCTTTCTTAAAATCAAGATCCATTTCATCCAGCAATCTTCCCTGAATAGCATCCTCTTGCACGCCAAACAATCCCCGAGCATATCATTCAGTATTTCACCAAAATCACAATATTCTGTTAGTTGTTTTAATTTTGCCACGTAGATGGCAATGGTCTCCTCTGATGCTCTATTCCGTGAGTTGAAACTGAACCTCTGCATTGTGACTTAGGGCTTGGGTTGGAATGTCTCTTAATGAGGTCTACTAACTCAATAAAGATCTTTGAATCAGGGGCACTGGGGGCTGTCAAACTTCAAATTAAACTAGGTTTTTCTCCCGCAAATATTCAGGAGAATCACTCTCCTACTTTCCGCCCCTGTGATTTTGTTGGCTTGAAAGTAGAATGCAAGACATTCTATATATTGAGACCAGTCATCTGTGGCTGGCTCAAAGGGATTGTTTCTGCCAAACTGTGGCATCTTGGATCAGTATATCTTCCTTCCTTTTTTATTATCTTAGATAAGCACAATTGCTGAGTGAGGGACAGCACTGGATCTGATTTATCCTTGTCACCAGTTTGTTATAGAGTTGATTTTCCAGGCAACTTTGTTTGGTGGAAACATTAAACTTTATTTACAAGACAGCAGCAGCAGCTACATATGTGCATCTAACTCTATAACTAACGAAGAATTCTCCCCCAGAGGTTCCCCATGCTGCAAACTGATTGGTTTACACAGATCATGTGATCTTACAACACAGGATTATTCTTAAAGCTACAGTCCTAACGTTTATCAGAACTATAAAAACTACAGCCATCCTTAGCCCTTCCCCCTCCCGACTCCTTCCTCCAGCCTTACCTCTTCCTCTGGCCTCACTTCTTTCTCCAGCCTTACTCCTACCCCCTTCCTGACTCCTTCCTCCACTCTTACTTCTTCCTCCACCATTACTCTCCCCCCTCCATACTCCTTCCTCCCCATGGACACACTCCCCTCCACGCACCCCTTCCTCCCACTGGACACCTTCCCCTCTCCGCACTCCTTCCACTGTCTGCACTCCTTCTCACAACTTCCACCTGCCTTACACCTACCTCTCCAGTTGCCGTCTTCTCCCCCGTTACCCCCTCCACTCCCCCCATTCTCCCTCCCTCCTTCCAACTTCCTCCATGACACCTTCATTCCCCCCTCAACCTCACCCCCAACACCTCCATTCCCCCACTCCCAACCTCACCCCTCTGACACCTTCATTCCTCCTGCAACCTCACCCCACGACATCTTCATTCCCCCCCTCCCAACCTCATCCCCCCGACAGCTCTTCCCCTCCCAGTTGATCCTAGGCCTTCGTCTCCCACCCCCTCAGCCATCATCCATTGTAAGCATCAACAGTGACTTAAATGCGCTGCTTTGCAGCAGGGCCATGCCCATGAGAATCCATCCAGCATACCATGGACGTTCCTCCAGTGTGCTGTTGCTGTCAGGCTCCAACAGCTTTTTTTAAATTTATTTATGGGATGTGGGCTTCGCAGGCTGTGCCAGCATTTATTGCCCATCCCTAGCTGCTCTTGAGAAGGTGGTGGTGAGCTGCCCCCTTGAACTGCTGCAGTGCATGTGGTGTAACTACGCCCACAGTGCTGGAAGGGAGCTCCAGGATTTTGACCCAGCGACAGTGAAGGAATGCAGATATTTTTCCAAGTCAGGATGGTGAGTGACTCAGAGAGGGACTTCCAGATGGTGTGATCTGCTCCTCGGATGTATGCGATGTGAGCAAGGCCCCGGTGGGTATGTCCCAGCTTCTGCACATCATACTTGTCAAGACGCGTTCTACACCACCAACTCCAGCATGATGCTAGCACCAAACATATATTCCCCTCATTCCCCCGTCAGCATTCCATAGGGTCCGTTCCCTCCGGGACACCCTGGTCCACTCCTCCATCACTCCCAACACCTCATCCCCTTCCTACGGCACCTTCCCATGCAATTGCAGAAGATGCAACACCTGCCCCTTTACCTACTCTGTCCTCCCTCCTCACCATCCAAGGGCCCAAACATTCCTTTCAGGTGAAGCACTGCTTCACCTGCACCTCCTTCAATTTGGTCTACTGCATTCGCTGCTCCCAATATGGTCTCCTCTACATTGGGGAGACCAAACATAGACCGGGTGATCGCTTTGTGGAACACCTTCAGCCAGTCTGCAAACGTGGCCCAGACCTTCCTGTCAATTTCAACACACCACCCTGCTCTCATGCCCACATGTCCATCCTTGACCTGCTACAATGTTCCAGTGAAGCCCAAAGCAAACTGGGGGAACAACACCTCATCCTCCGATTAGAAAACTTTACAGCCTTCCGGACTTCAGATCATGAACCCTCTCTTCACCCCTTTTTAATCCGCTTTTTAAAATTTATTTTCATTTTTTATCCACTTATTTTCATTTTTATTCATTTATGAAATGTTTTATCCCATTTTTAATCCCCTTTTATCCCTTCTTCCATCCTTTTTCCCTAATTACCGCCTTCTCTCCAGACCCCACCCCCAAAAGAGCCATCTGTTACTTGTTCATGTTGTTCTTTTCAGAGTGCTTACCCTTGTTCTGCTAGTATCACATTCTGCTTTCTTACCTTTATGCCACTATCAGCACCTCCTTTAGCCCTTACCACTACCATTAGCACTCCCTTTGTCTTTTCATCCATTACACCTTTGTCAATCTCTCCTTTGTCCCCACCTATCGCTGGCCTTCTATCCAGCTTCACCTGCTCCATCCCTCTTAAACAGTGTAAATTTCATCACATTTCTACTTCTCTTCAGCTCTGAAGAAAGGCCATACAGACTCGAATTGTTAACTCTTTTTCTCTCTTCACAGATGCTGTCAGACTTACTGGGTTTTTTCCAGCATTTTCTTTTAGATTTCCAGCACCGACAGTATTTTGCTTTTATCTTAGTGTCCTACACCAGCGTGTTTTCCCACCGACATGAGCAGACGATCCAGCGGCAGGGGGCAATTCCGACGGGAATAATGATCTGCTGATATATTACAATGAGGTTCCCAACATCCAATGGTGGAGAATGCAGCCCACCAACAATGGGCTCAGCGGACGATCGTGAACTGGTTTCATGCTGTCATGAAACCAGTCGCGCCATATCGTCTGCTCATGCCACCTAACACGCCCGACGCCGGCAGACACGGAAAATCCCGGCATATGCTTCTGCTCACCAATTTTTGACCCACTGCCATGGAGGGAGCATTAAGTAGCTGTGAGACGTTGGGCAGTAAAGGTTGTGGAAATAAGAAGTAGGTGGTAACTTCAGTTATTTTGCCAAATAATTATTTCCATTGATATTATTTGTTCTGGCTGATTAGCATAGAGGAAGGGGGCAAAGTATTTCATTGTTTTTCAGCTTCTGTAATTGCAAGGCTGAACTCTTAATCCAGCAGTTACCCAGACAGATGTAGTGTATCTTGGAAAAGTGCAAAGGTATTGCAGCAATTTCCTGGGTAATATTCGTTCATATACCTTATAATGTCCCAGACAGCACACCAGCAGTGATTTTAGGGATGAAATTGTTTGTTATGCAGAAAATTCAGAGCATTCTTTGAGGGGGCAAACATGATGTCATGGCTCCTTAATCTGGTTGAAAATTGTATATTTCTTTCCCTTTTATGAAACAGATCCATGGGGAACTGTCTGAGCTGGTCTAATCTCATGAGGAAGTTACCTGTGACTTGCTGGATACACCAGTGAGTGTCAGTTAGCCAATGTTATAAATGTCATCGGAACCTGCCTGCATGGAATTTGTTGCATCAAAATTTGGTGCTGTCAGAACTTTTGCTAAATCAGGGCCAAGAAACTGGAATATGTTCAACTCTTATACGTCTGGTGAGAGGTCAAGGAGAGATAGGGGACTAAAAATTCAATAAAATCCATTAACTAGCATGGGATTGTGATGCGCAATTACCCCAAACATAGATACTTGGTGCCTGCTCACTTCCATGATTATGGCACTCAGTCCAGTGCTAAACAGGCTGCTGAGAGGTTGCTCAATAAAGGAGAAGACGTTTGTGCAAGGCGAGCACCATTTAAAGACAACCTGAACTTCTTAGAGGCATCTTGCACCTCTTAAATGTATGGTTTGCCCTGGCTGCAGCAGCTTATGCAACTGGCTGCAAAAGACATTAAGAGCAGCAAGAAACTGGAGTAGTGAAGCAGCAGGCCAAAGAGAGGAGTCCTAGGTTCTCAAATGCAGCACCGGAGGACTTAGTGCAGGATATTGAAAGGAGGAGAAAAGTCATCCTCTGCAAGGAATCAGAAGGCCCTCCAGACAGACAATAATGGGAACAAATAGCCGCGGAGATCAATGCCAGAAATCTGGCCTCGAGGACCTAGATACTGTGCCAGAAGAAGTTCAATGACCTCACTCAAGTAGTCAAGATCTGAGAGTGCATCTTCAAATGTCATATTGGACCAACAGCACCAGCAACCTCACACATGGCTCAATATAACACACCCCTATCACTCACCTACCAATAATCTCTCACAACCAAGACCCATGGCTAACATTTGCATGTTCCTTCTCACCTTCACATACTTAGCACAGCTGCAAATTTCAAACCCACATCTCACAGCTTCCACATACTTCCAGCTATTTGCCTATAACGGGCATATCACAGAAACACATTGCAAAACACTCACTGACACTCTTTTCTCTCTCTTGCAGGGCAAAATGACCCACAACAGAAAGGTGCAGCAAAGAACCAGCTAGGACAGGCATGGCTGCATGTCCTCACCCCCTTGGATGAGACAATACTCAATGTTATTGGTGTCACTGAAGCCATGGAAAGCAGGTTCATTGAAATCATCCAGGATGATGGCATAATCCTGCCTTATGCAGTTTATGAAATCCCACTTCACCTTCACCCTGTAATCTGGTATGAAGTACAAGCCATAGATGGTGTGTCCATGCTTCTTGTGCTTTCCACCCCACCAGCTGCCACACCCCCAACCTCAACTGTCCCCTTCTGCATTTCTGCTTTCAAATATCCAAGAACTGCTACCTGGTCAACCAATGGTGCCTGGGTGGTCCAGACAGCAGAACTATAGCTTCAAGAAGCTGATGGTCTGCTCCATGATGTTCTTAGTTGCAGCATGGTTCTCATCATAGGAGTCGTTGGCCACATCTGGTCACATGGTGGAAGGGAGTGAATAGCAATGTACATTGTAGAAGCCCTTATTGCCAAACAGCCACCATCTTGTTCAATGTGGTGTCTCAAAGATGGCTGGTGCTTCGGATTGATGCAGAATTTAAGCATCATGACTGCTGCCACGAACACCAACATGATGTTCTTGGCCTGGTCACATACCAATTGCATGTTCAGTGGTTGGTATCCTCTGGGTCAAGGAGGGGTACAGCTTTGTGAACACCTCCATAGCTAAGTGCAACTGCCGAATACAATGCTTCTGGCTAAGGTGCAAGTAGGAGAAATGTTTTTTGAAGTAAGGCCTCCTGCTGAAAGCCCTCCTCCTCTTCCCTTTGTGAATAGCTGGCCTTCTCTGCTGTCTCTACTCTAGTTGTCTGTGATGCTGCAGCCCAAGGGGAACTGTAATTATTGCCCCCATGACTGGGAGAAAGTGATGTACACAAAGGCCTTTCAAAGGCACACCATCCCTTCTAAAGCTCCAGCACCACTCCTTTCTGACTTACAGAACTTCTGTCAACTCATCCAACAAAATAACACTTCCAATAAGTCTGTAGTAGCAAGCAGATGGTCAAAAGCACCTATTACAATCCCTGTAGAGACGAATACTTATAAAAAGGGATTTGAATTTCCAGTGACCAACTCAAAGGATCACACAACAGGACTTCACATTTTAAGACTTTTGCTGTAATAAACAACTGAAACAACAGCAACTAAATATTATTTAGCAGGCAACTAATATACTAAACTACAGAAAAGGTATCCCCCTTAACTTCTAAACACATCTGAAAAATGCACATCACATTTATACATTACGTGCTCTGCAGAATTGTAGTTATTACAGGATCCAGTGCAAAGTGACTCCTAGCTTCCAATAGGCTTGTTTCCCTGGTTTCACTGTGTTGTAATGACCAGTGTCCACCAAAAGTCATTTCTCTCAGTTTTCTGAGAAGTTCCCCAACCAAATTCCAGCAGTAAGGCCCGTTCTGGGCCCAGCCACACCAAGACAAATCTTCCAGTGTCCTTCAATCTTTATAGGTCCCATCTCTTTGACCAGAGAATGAGCTCCTACACACATTCTGCCTGGTGGTGAACAGAGAACATCTTTTTCCCTTGCTGTTCGCAGCAGCTGCTATTTTCCTATCTCTCTCTCTCTGACTCTCTGTCTCTCTCTGTCTCTCTGTCCAGGGTCTCTGAGTCAGTAAATCTGCAAGCAGCAAGAACAACTCCTCTCCCTTTGTGTTCATGTATTCAATTTGGCACTGGAATTTCAATAGGATATGACCTTGACCCCTGGCCCCATGGCAAACACAGGCTTATTATCCAGCAGAACTCGTAGAGCACCTGCCCCTCGCCCCATTACTCCATTTTGCCTTGAATTAAAGAGACAGTTTAAAATATGACCACCTTATAACACCTTGCACTCGTAACATACCTCACCTGCAAGATGAATAATGATGCCTTTAAATAGCACTGATGGAGCAGGATTGGTAAGGGGGGATGCTGAGTCTTGGGCAGCAGAACAGGAGGTCCAAAATGGCAGGTCGAGAATCAAATCAGCATTACACGATCTGCCCACTCTACAGGCTTCTGGTTCGTGCATGTGATGTTTGCGTTATGGCCCTCCACAACATGGTGATTGACACAGGCTGCACTGGAAGTTATTGGGAGCACAGCCCCTTGCTGTTTGTTCCCATAGCGGAGAAACCAATGCCGCTATGGAGCCAAATTTTGTAGCCTGCATCTTTTGGGTTTATAGAAGTGATGGAGGAGATATCTCAGGTGGGTGCCATGACATGCCTTAGCCTCCTCTCCTTCCTTCCCAGAACAAAAGGGAAATCACAGAATTACACGCGGAGATATGATCCAATAACTTTAAAGAAGTCTGTTTAGCTGCACATATCCATGGTTACTAAAAACTAATCTGATTGTGAACTCCTGAGAATCTGGAGCAGTCAAAGAAGTAGCACTGGGCCAGGAACTCCTAGCAGCCTCAAATTGCCTAATAATTTTATTGCTTTTGGAGACAGTGTTGTGTCAGTATAAATGGAAATTGAGCATTGTTAATTACATGGGGACTAGGATTTCATCACCTTGCTGCCAAGTGCCATTCTAGTGGACACTGAGAAATGCTGACATAGAGGAGGGGGCAGGAATTGGGCAGTTTATTAGCACAAGTTTAGTAGCAGTCCTTAATGACTGACTTCTCTTTACAAAGTGCAAGAAACACAACATGTATGTTAAAAAAATCCAGGCCTGTTCTATAAACATAGCCCTGTGTGGAGGGTTCTCTGGAAGAGATGAATGAATCTGTTACCGGACGCTTATTTGGATTTTAAACCACAACAAACTTATAGATCTGGGCACAATTAAGACATGTAAATTGTCTTCTCTCTGTATTTTTAAGGCACTTATGAAAAGGAAGTAAATTACACACGGAGAATGATTAATAGCCAGCATGCAGAAAGCTTTTCCTCTGAACATCGATTACCATATACAAGGCAGAAGAACATTGTCTCTTTAAAATTCCTTGTCCTGCTTCACAGGATATGTGATATTTAGATGACATGAGCAGTTAGTTCATTACAATTAAGTCTCCTTTTGAGATTGAATTTTCTGTCCAATATTTAAAAAGTAGAGTTTCAGTTTTCCATCAAGAAAACTTCCAAGCTGGATGACCAGATAAGTGGGGCAAATGGTGCACTGTGGATGAAGTTAATTGACGGTGCCTCTGTGTAACTCACTCCATTGAATGTTCAGAAGAAAATAGTCAAAATAGCCTCCAATGTAAGCAGTTCGTGAGACTGAGCAAAACATTGCTTTTGGCTGCCTTCCTCTAAAGGGCATTCAAAGGCAATCAAGAAATTGATGGTTGGACTTATTACAAATAGTAAGAACAGCATTTGGGTTAATTTGTGGTGATTCCTTCTGTACATTCTCTAATGTCTTTGGACAGAATAACAGCAAGGAAGTATAATAGAACCTGTTGTGTCTTGACATCGGAGATAAACAATGTTTCACATGGCAGCATTCTGTCAATGAACTGTCATATAAACAGCCTACGAGTAAAATGAATCTGAAGTAGTTGTGTGCTTGGTTGCCACATACGTGAGCATTCCTTTAAGTGCTGCACAGGCAAAGAATCAGCTGAGGGACACAATTTGGTCATTAAACTTATGGGGTTGATTTTGCCTTCTGGGTGAACAACCAGAGGAACAATCATGGAGGGTGAGGGTGTGGGACAGCAGCCCAGGTTATTTTTGTGGGCCTCAGGGGAAAAATAATTCAACACTAGCTTTAGCCAGTATACTCAGTTCCTCAAATTGAGGAACTGGCTTGGGTTTGTGTGGAAGGATATGTTGGCCTTGGAGAGAGTGCAGTGTAGGCTCAGGGCTGAATTTTCCATCCCCGCCCACCACCGGGATCATCCGGTCCCACCTAAAGTCAGTGGGCTTTTGGCTGGGCTGCCAAGTCTCCTGTGCCGGGTCCTGCCACGACAGGGCCGGAAAATCCCAGCCTTACTAGAATGGTACCTGGACATAAGCACTAAATCACTAGGAAAGATTACACAAACTAGAATAATAAAACCAGAAAATGCTAGAAATATTCTGCATGTCTGGCAGCATCTAGAGAGAGAAACAAACTAGAGTATACCCCCTCGAATTTAGAAGAATAAGAGGTTGTTTGATCAAAGTTTTCAAAATATTAAAGATAAATTGATAGGGTGGATAGAGATAAACTATTTCCTTGGGGAGTCTAAGACTAAGGGACTGTAGTAATTATGGTTTTATTTAATGTGCAATATACCTTTAAGAATAATACTTGTTAAGAAAGATCACATGATCTGTAGTAACCAATAGGAGAGTAGAGCGGGCTTACTCATCAGACAGTGCAGAGATGGAGTTGGAGTTGAAAGCACACATGTAGTTGCTGCTGAGTATATTGTAAATAAACTTAATGTTTCCACCCAAGAAGAGTCTGCGGTTCAGCTCTATCATTAATAGTACAATTCGGCCACCCCACAACAAACTTCAACTTTAATTCGGCCAAACATATATTTACAAGTATATATTTTTCAACGCAACATAATATTTACGCTGGGTAAGGGATTTACAAGTTCAGTTTTTCAGGTGGTTTCCTGATATGTGGGGAAGCTCCACAACTTCAGATTATTTTTCAGGAACCTCCTTGTCCGGAGTTGCCTGAACATCAGGTGCTTCAGTGGGCACTTGCAGTTCTGTATCCATAGCTCTTACAGGAACATCTGACATGTCAGTCCTGGGTTGAGTTTTCTCAACAGGAAACGCAGACCCGGTCATGGCCACTGGTGGAACCATATCTTGGTGATTTGTCTCTCTCTTCCTTAAATGGTCCACATGTTTACGAATGATCCGGCCTTCCACGGATAGAGGTCCCTTCACCGCATTTATTTCACCCAGTAACCACTTTGGCCCTCCCCCCAAAGTTCTTCACATATACCATAGTAAATTTCCTCTCGCAACTATGCCAGTCATGTCTAGCTTTCTAACTTCCCTGACTCCTTTCCATCTTCCCCTCTAAATTCAGCATTATTAAGCTCAATCTCGTCCTAAGATGGCATTTCAACAATAACTCTGCAGGTGTGACACCTGTTATTGCATGAGAGGTAGTACTGTAATTAAGAAGAATGCATGCTAGCTTGGCTGCCAAGGAATCCCCAGTTATCTTTTTCATACCTGACTTGAATGTTTGAACCTCCCTTTAGGCTAGTCCGTTTGAGGGTGGGTGGTACAGTGCAGTTTTCACGGGTGATACCTTTGAGGCAGATAAACCGTTGAAACTCAGCAGTTGTAAATGTCATGCCGTTATCGGAAATGATTACTTCTGGTAGTCCATGAATGGCAAAACTCTGACGTAGTTTCTCAATTGTATCGGATGACATTGGTGACTTCACCTCATATACGTCCAACCATTTTGAATGGGCATTGACAATGGGCAGAAACATTGTTCCCAGGAAATGTCCAATGTAGTCAATGTGTAACCACACCCAGGGTCTACCTGGCCACTCCCATGGGTAGAACGGAGCTGTGGCTGGCAACTTTTGCAGTTGCTGACATTGCACACAGTGCTTTACTAAACTCTCTATTTCACCATCCATCCCAGGCCGGTATAGATAGCTGTGTGCTATGGTCTTCATTCGGGAAATTCCTGGATGGGTGCTGTGTAGTTCAATTAAAAGTGGCTCCCTTCCCTTTGGAGGAACTATCACTTGTGCTCCCCACAATAAGATGCCATCCTGGCTGGTTATTTCATGGCATCTGTTGAAGTTCAGTTTCATTTTGTTAGATATGAGCTCCTGTGACCAGCCATGTAGCACTTCATCTCGTACTTGAGATAGGACTGGATTCTGACTTGTCCAGTCTCTGGTCTGTTGACCTCATACTGACGAGGAATCTAAAAAATTTAACAGTAAAACAAGTTCCTGTAAAACTGGGACATGCTCATCATTTTCCTGTAAAGGCAAACGACTAAGGGCATCGGCTTTTGAGATTTGATTGCTAGGCCCATGTACAAATGTGTAATCGTATGCTGCCAGAATTAAGCCCCATTAGTAGTTTTGAATCTTCTTTATACGTGCCTTCTTCTTTCTAGCACAGACTTCAATTTCGGCCTTCTTTTTGACTTCATTATTGGCCGAACTTCTCTCAGATGCAAGCTTAAATTGTCTAAGCTCAGCGGTTGAGCTACCCATTATTTCATTATCTCCTCGCATCTTGGAAAGTTCTGTGACTTTTGCTTCCAAAGCTTCTTTTGTTTCATTCAGCTGATTCTTCAGCTCTTTGCTAGACAGCTAGCTTCACTGAGCTGGCACTGCCTAGGAGTTTCTCCTCCGAACTCCTGTCTCCTGGCTGTGTCCAGCTATAGGTGACTCCCAGGGCTTCTTGTAAGTCTTTGCTAATTACCAGAGCTACCATTGAGCCCTCTTCAATCACCAGATCTTCCCCTAAGCCCTCTTCATGGTTCTTCTGCTATGCTTCCATTCGCTGTTTGAGACGGCCTTCACTGCTTCATGTTGCTGAATGGTTACGCAGTCCTTTTGCATTTGATCTTGAAGGACAATCAACTGTTCTTTCAACTGTTTAATTTCTTGTTGCCCTCCCTCTGGGGTCTCCTGTTGCCCTTGGTGGAGTTGCCCTCTCTCTGGGGACCCTTGTTCCCTTCGGCAGATTTGTCCTCTCTCTGCAGTTGCCTTCCACAGAATTGCCTTTTCTCTGGGGTCTCTTGTTGCCTTCCACAGAGTTGCCATCTCTCTGGGGTCTCTTGTTGCCTTCCACAGAGTTGCCATCTCTCTGGGGTCTCTTGTTCCCTTCGGCAGAGTTGCCCTCTCTCTGGGGTCTCTTGTTGCCTTCCACAGAGTTGCCCTCTCTCTGGGGTCTCTTGTTGCCTTCCACAGAGTTGCCCTCTCTCTGGGGTCTCTTGTTGACTTCCACAGAGTTGCCCTCTCTCTGGGGTCTCTTGTTGACTTCCACAGAGTTGCCCTCTCTCTGGGGTCTCTTGTTGCCTTCCACAGAGTTGCCCTCTCTCTGGGGTCTCTTGTTGACTTCCACAGAGTTGCCCTCTCTCTGGGATCTTATTCTCTTTGGCAGGGTTGCCCTCTCTCTGGGGTTTCTTGTTGCCTTCTGCAGAGTTGCCCTCTCTCTGGGGTCTCTTGTTGACTTCCACAGAGTTGCCCTCTCTCTGGGGTCTCTTGTTGACTTCCACAGAGTTGCCCTCTCTCTGGGGTCTCTTGTTGACTTCCACAGAGTTCCCCTCTCTCTGGGGTCTCTTGTTGACTTCCACAGAATTGCCCTCTCTCTGGGATTTCTTGTTCCCTTCTGCAGAATTGCCCTCTCTCTGGGGTCTTATTCCCTTTGGCAGAATTGCCCTCTCTCTGGGGTCTTATTCCCTTCGCCAGAGTTGCCCTCTCTCTGGGGTTTCTTGTTGCATTCTGCAGAATTGCCCTCATCCTGGGGTCTCTTGTTGCCTTCCACAGAGTTGCCCACTCTCTTGAGTCTCTTGTTGCCTTCCACAGAGTTGCCCCCTTTCTGGGGTCTCCTCTAATTTTCTGTCCATAGCTATTTTTCTTGTATTTACCACTTAAAATGTATTGCCGCTTTAAAAGCGGTCACCTTTTTTAAACTCAGGCTGTCTCTGCAGCTGTCAGCTTTTCTCTGCTGTGTTTGTGTTTCCTGTGCTTTTCCTGTTTTGATGGGATCCCCACGATCGTGGGCCTTCTTCTCTTCCAACTTTGTAAAACTTTGTTCCTGTTCAGCTGCAATTTCCTCTCCGTTTTCTGGGCGATTCTGCAGGGTATTCCCCTTTTACTCACAGGCTCTTTTGATGTTGAATGTCTCTCATTTCGGGAGACCCAGCGGTCATGTGGTCCAATCAGGCCATTTCTCTTTAATTTTAAAACTGCAGCACTGCTTTCTGCTCTGATTGCTGCTTTTTTTTTAACTTGCAAGTTGTGTGCCAGATCCTTTAGCCTACTGAGCCTGCGGGGCTGCTGTCTATTTTACAGTACAAGTACAGATTCTCTCCATTTTCCAATGTTTTGATCACACTTTCTGTGGACTCTCAGTCAGGGGTCCTGCAACCCCGAACTATTCTTTCAATGCTGGGAGTGCTCTGGGAGATTTCTCAGCCATTTGGATTGGGACCCATTTCTTCTTTATCCCAAAGCGATAGAACACCTGGTGAGCATATCTTCCTTTCTTTTTAACTTGATTTCTTCTGTTCAATCCTGTTTTATCCTCATCAACAGTTTGATGTGAAGCGGCCGAGTTGTACTATTAATAATAGAGTTGGTCCACAGACACTCCTTGGGTGGAAACGTTACATTTATTTACAATATACTCAGCATCAACTATAAGTGTGCTTTCAACTTCAACTCCATCTCTACACTGCCCAATGAGGTAGCCCGCACTACTCGCCTATTGGTTACTACAGATCATGTGATCTTCCTTAATACGTATTATTCTTAAAGGTACATTGCACACTAAAAAAAACCATAATTACTACAGGGAAGTACTTAAAAACTCAAAGCAAGTATCTTGTTTGTGAAGTTAGGAAACATATTAAAAGGCAAAATGTAGTAGAAATTTGGAATTCTCTTCCACAGATAACACTTGATTTTCAGGGTGTTCCTAAATTCTGCCATATTTTCCTGTTGACTGTTGCAGTATAAAACAACCTTTCTGGATAAGGACAATTCTGGCATGCATAGCTCATAATAAACTGATAGTATGTTCAGTACTAATTATACATTTACAATCAAGAAGAATGGAAAGTGTGGAGAATCGATATTTGCACTACTGTTTTAGAGAATATTCTTTTGAAGTTTTGAGGTTTGGGATATCTTCAATGCAATGTGCTACCAACCCAGAATGTTATATTGCTTGACTTGGATTGGATCGTGGTATTCAGCTGGAAAATGTTTAGAGGGTTTATCACCAGAATACCTTTTGAAAATATAATGTTAATAATTAAATGGGCAATAAAAAAAATGGAGCATCTGCTTTATGTCAATATGTTTGTGTTTCTGGGGTAATGTTAACTTTGTGTGATAGTGTAAAATGGGTAATAGCAATTTAGCAGCCTTTCTCCCCACTTACATTTTCACTAAGAGATGAAAAAAGGCTGTCAATTCACCATTGTCCATTTCGCAATATTGCACTAAATTAGAATTACCCATTATTTCCATAAATGATTTGAATATTTTTAATTAAACAATAAAGTGGTGTTGATATCAACAAGCAATTCATTTGGTGGAGTTATGGAGCCAGTCAGGACCAGCTAGTATCAACAAATATATAGTCATTAACACAAGCTGCTTCAAAAAATCTGCTCATTTCGTCTGTTACAAATTCTCATGACGCTCCTGACAATTCATAAGCACCATTTTACAACCTCAGAGGCCACTTTCAGTGAAGAATTAATATCCTCCATCAGAGTGTGGCAGTTTCCGTGGCAACTTTCAAATTATATTTTTCAGATTCATCTACTCAAGAAAATGTGCAGAGTTTCTTTTTAATCATTGGAGTTATGTTCAAAGCATTTTAAAAAAGCTAAGAGGGAAAATTCAGTAGTCCCTGGAAATGTCTGCAGGGATCGCAATATATGATTAACCCACATCCATAAAGCAAGGAAATGCCAACTTCCTGCTGCCACCTAATTTGCATGATTGCTGAATGCAGGAATGTTAACTGTGCTGTTGTGTGACTGCAAGCCTGAGGAGGTTGGGTGGTGGGGAGGAGTTGGGGAGGACTTGGCGGGGGGGTGGGGGGTCAGGTTTATATGATCTTAGCACCACTTAAAGCCATCCTGCAGCTCTTAAAGCAAGGTGCATTCTGGTTGCTGCTGGAGCTGAATCTGAGCAGGAACTCCCTAACAGCACTGTGGGTGTATCTACACGACTGACTGCAAGAATTCAAGAAAGTGGCTCACTACCACCTTCTCAAGGGCAATTAGGAATGGGAAACAAATGCTGGTTTAGCCAGCGATGCCCACATCCCATGAGTGAATAAAAAAAAGGAATAGTGAATTACGTTGCAATAGGAGAGAGGGTGTCCCAAGGTTCTCTGGAGATGCCTTGGTGCAGGAGGCAGAGAAAAGGAGAGATATCCTTTACCCACAGGAAGCCAGAAGACCCTCCAGACAATCTTTGCGAAGGCAGTGGGAGCAAATAGCCGTGGTGATCATTGCATGGAGTCAAATCCTGTAGTGCCACAAAAGGTTCATTACCTCACAAAAGTAGTAAAGGTCAGTGAAAGTATGTTCAAATGGCATATGCCACCAACTGCACCATTAGCCTCACTCACTGCTCAATGTACCACATCCCCCATGAATTACCTTCTAACAATCTCCATCAATCATGATTCATATCAGCACTAGAGTCCTGTGTTTGGCTGCAGTACAGAGCTTCTGTTGGAGATTGGTGACTGAGGGAGCTTTACAGTTTAAAACAGTGAGAGAAGAGCTGGGATTTTCACAGTTTAAAACAACGAGAGGAGAGCTGGGAATTTTACCGTTTAAAACGGCGAGGTGAGAGCCAGGAGCACACGGAGAGCAGACCTGCATGAGACGGGCAGCGGCAGCGGGAAAAAAAACCGGCGGCAGAGAGCCACTTCAGCCTGTTTCTACCTGTGAGAGCCAGTGTGTGACTTCACAGGAAAACAGGTAAGTGATTGGTGAGTATCGCTTCTGTGTCTCTTTTGATTGGCCAAGTGGTTTAAATCAGGAGACTTTATTACTGCTGAAGAGTACATTTAAGAAATTCACTTTTAAAATGTTTAACATCCAAATTAATTAATTAAATAGAATAGAGATGGCTGGGCAGGCGATGTTTTGCAACTGTAGCATGTGGGAGCTGGTGGATGCTGATGTGATCCACGGTGACCACATCTGCAGCAAGTATTGGCTGCTCGAGGAACTTTGGCTCAGAATTGATGAGTTGGAGTCTGAGCTGTGGATACTGCGATACAGCAGGGAGGGTAAGAGTTACCTGGGCACTGTATTTCAGGAGGCAGTCACCCCCCTTAGATTAATTACATCAAATTTGGTCCGTGGTCAGGGACAGAAGGATGTGACTGTGAATGAGGCAGGTATAGGGATCCAGGGTTTGGCTTTGGAGGAGCCTCAGCCAGTGCCCTTGTCCAAAAGGTTCTTGCTCCCGGTGTGGATGAGGGCACAGCCTGCAGGGACGATGAGCGAACTGAACACAGCATCGTGGTACAGAGCGCCATTCAAGGGGGCGGGGGGGGAAGAGAAATGTAGTAGTAATAGGGGATAGCATTGTTAGAGGAATAGATACTGTTCTCTGCAGCAAAGGCAGAGAGTCCTGAAGGCTGTGTTGCAAACCTGGTACAAGGTTAAGGATATCTCTTCTGGGCTGGAAAGGAACTTGGAGTGGGAGGGGAAGGATCCAATTGTCGTGGTCCACATAGGTACCAACGACATAGGTGGGACTAGGAAAGAGATTGTGCTGAGGGACTACAAGCAGCTCGGGGCTAAGTTAAAAAGGAGAACCACAAAGGTAATAATCTCCAGATCACTACCTGAGCCACGTGCAAATTGGAAGAGTTGCCTCACTGTAGGACAAAGTATAAATCGGGACATAATGGAGGCATGTAAGAAGGGCGCTACAATTGTCATGGGTGATTTTAATCTGTATGTTGACTGGACAAATCAGATTGGCAGGAGTAACAAGGAAGGTGAATTTGTAGATTGCATCAGGGATTGTTCCTTAGAGCAATACATTGCAGAACCTACCCAGGAACAGGCTATTTTAGATCTAGTAATGTGAAATGAGTTAGGGTTAATAAGAGATCTCATAGGTAAGGATCTTCTAGGGGGTAGCGACCACAACATGGTAGAATTTCAAATTCAGTTTAAGGGTGAGCAACTCGGATCTCAAACCACTGTTTTCAACTTAAATAAGGGCAATTACAGAGGTACGAAGAAAGAGTTGTCTAAAGTGGGCTGGGAAAATAGACTTAGCGAAAGGTCAATGGATGAGCAGTGGCAGACATTTAAGCAGATATTTCACAAGGCTCAACAAAAATTTATCCCAGTCAAAAAGAAGGACTCAATGAGAAGGATGAACTACCCGTGGTTAACTAAGGTGGTCAAGGAGAGTATCCAATAAAAAACTAAGGCTTACAAAGCGGCGAAAATTAGTGGTAGGCCAGAGGATTGGGAATTTTTTAGGGACCAGCAGCGTTTGACTAAAAAGCTAACAAAGACAGAGAAAATTTATTATGAAAGTAAATTGACAAGAAATATCAAAACAAACAGCAAGAGCTTCTACGGGTATATAAAAAGAGAGTAGCTAAAGTGAGTGTGGGACCCTTGGAAGATGCAACTGGAGAACTGATAACGGGGAACAAGGAAATGGCAGATAATTTAAGCCAATATTTTACATTGGTCTTCACGGTGGAGGACACTATAAACATCCCAAAGATGTCAGATAAGCCAGGAGCTAATGAGAGGAAAGATTTTGTAATAGTCTCTATCATGAGGGACAAAGTATTTGATAAACTAATGGGACTAAAGGCAGACAAGTCACCAGGACCTGATGGCCTGTATCCAAGGGTTTTAAAGAAAGTGGCTGCAGAGATAGTGGAGGCATTGGTCGAAATATTCCAGAACTCACTGGATTCCAGGAGGGTCCCAGCAGATTGGAAAACTGTTAATGTGACACCCCTGTTCAAGAAGGGAGGGAGACAAAATGCAGAAAACTTTAGGCCAGTCAGCCTAACATCTGTCGCTGGGAAAATGCTAGAGTCCATTATTAAGGAAGAAATAGCAGGACATTTAGAAAAGCTTAACACAATCAAACAGGGTACACATGTTTTTGTGAAAGGGAAATCATGTTTGACAAATTTGTTAGAGTTCTTTGAGGATATAACAAGCAGAGTTGCTAAAGGGGAACCGTGAGGTGTAGTGTATTTGGATTCCAGAAGGCATTTGATAATGTGCCACATAAAAGGTTATTGCTTAAGATAAGAGCTCAAGATATTGGAGGTAATGTATTAGCATGGATTGAGGATCGGTTAACAGACAGAAGACAGAGTCGGGATTAATGGGTCTTTTTCAGGTTGGAAAGATGTAACTAGTGGAGTGCCACAAGGATCAGTCCTAGGGCCTCAATTATTTACTATCAATATCAATGACTCAGAGGAGGGGGCAGAGTGTAATGTATCCAAATTTGCTGACGATACAAAAATAGGTGGGAGGGTATGCTGTGATGAGGACATAAGGAATCTGCAAGGGGATATAGATAGGTTGAGTGAGTGGGCAAACACTTGGCGTTTAATGTAGGAAAGTGTGAGGTCATGCACGTTGGTAAGAAAAGTCAAAAGGCAGACTATTATTTGAATGGAGAGAGACTCCAAAAAAGTGCAGCACAGAGAGATCTGGGCGTTCTTGTGCATGAAACACAAAAGGTTAGCATGCAGGTGCAGCAAGTAATTAAGAAGGCAAATGGAATTTTGGCCTGTATTGCTAGGGGACTGGAGTTTAAAAATAGAGAAGTCTTGTTACAGTTGTACAGGGTGTTGGTGAGGCCGCACCTGGGGCACTGTGCACAGTTTTGGTCCCCATATTTAAGAAAGAATATACTGGCATTGGAGGCAGTTCAAAAGAGATTCACTTGGCTGATTCCTGGGATGAAAGTGTTGACTTATCAAGAATGGCTAAACAGGTTAGGCCTTTATTCATTAGAGTTTAGAAGAATGAGGGGTGATCTTATTGAAACATACAAGATTCTGAGGGAGCTTGACAGGGTAGATGTTGAGAAGATGTGTCCACTAGTGGGGGAATCTCAAACTAGGGGACAAAGTTACAGAATAAGGGGACACTCATTTAAAACTGAGATGCGAAGAAATTTCTTGTCTCAAGGGTAGTGAATTTCTGGAATTCTCTGCCTCAGATAGTTGTGGAGGCTAGATCACTGAAAGTATTTAAAAGGAGTTAGATAGATTTTTAAAATACTGGGGAGTTGAGGGCTATGAGGAGCTGGCACAAGCGAGGAGTTGCGGCCTGGGGCAGATTAGCCATGATCTTATTGAATGGTGGGGCACGCTTGAGGGGCCGAATGGCCTACTCTTGCTCCTATTTCTTATGTTCTTATGTTCCACCTTCATAGCCTTACCTCACCCTCACACATACCTCACACCCACATCTCACAGTTCACACATATTGTCAGCTATTCAACCATGACAGCCACATCACCCATAGACAGTGCACTACATTTACTGACACGCATCCCTCTTTCGCATAACAAGTTGGCACATACCCAATATGGCAACTAGGGAGGTAGGTGTAAGGGGGGAGGAAGGTGTAAGGGCAGGAGCCCGCAGAGGGGAAGGAGTGTGGAGAGGAAAGAGAGTCCAGGAGGAGGAAGGAGTCTGGAGTGAGGAATGGGTTTGCAGAGGAGGAGGAGTCCACAGGGGAGAAGGAGTCCAGAGGGAGGAAGGAGTGAGGGTGGAAGAAGGAGTAAGGGTGGGGATGTCGAGGTGAAAATGCAAGGGAGGGGTCTGTGGAGTCAATGACTGCCTCCTGGGGAGCGAAATGAGGGAGAACGTGGTAGGAGGGAATGGTGAGTATGAGAGGGCAGAGTGAGGCAGTAGGTTGGGAGGGTGAGGGCGCGACAGTAGCAGTAGAAGGGGTGGTGAGGATGGTTGGTGGGGACTCGGAGGCAGACACAGACCCTGGGGGTGAGAAGGAGGAGGTTCGAGTGGGTTAATATGGATGGGGGTGGGATTCTCGGTAGGTAGGGAAAATGTACGTTCACTGGACATCCCTGAAAGAAAAGGTTTGTGGCTGGTAGGTGATGGTGGGGAGGTGGAAGGTAATGCCAGGAGGGTCAACAGTAATGGGGGAAATGACATGGGTGACTGGTGGAGGGGAAAGGATGGGGAACCTGAAAGCAAATTTTACCAGCACCATGTTTCAAAAAACAAAAGTGAAAGGAGACTCGGGTTGGGAGTTTATGGAGCACTGGCACCAGTACTGGGGTAGAAGGAAGCTGTTCCAGTGGGACGGGCTTCACTTCAAGCGTGCTGGGATCAGTGTCCTGGCGAATCAAATAAATTGGAGAACAGCCAATGTAACGCCCTTATTCATAAAGGTAGGGAGACAAAAAACAGGTAACTATAGGCCAGTTAACTTAACTTCTGTCATTGGGAAAATGTTGGAGTCTATTATAAAGGATGTAATAGCAGAGTATTTAGAAATGCATAATATAATCAAGTAGAGTCAGCATGGCTTCATGAAGGGGAAATCACGCCGAACAAATTTATTAGAATTCTTTGAGGAGCTAACTTGCAGGATAGATAACGTTGGACCAGTAGATGTAACATATTTGGATTTCCTAAAGGCATTTGATAAGGTACCACACATAAGGCTATTTAATAAGATAAGAGCCCATGGTGTTGGGGGTAGTATATTAGCATGGATAGAAGATTGGCTAACTAATAGAAGAGAGCGAGTTGGGATAAGGGGGGTATTTTTGGGGTGGTAGCCTGTAACTAGCGGAGTGCCGCAGGGTTCAGTGCTGGGGACTCAATTATTTACAATATATATTCATGACTTAGATGAGGGAAGTGAATGTACCATCGCCAAGTTTGAGGATGACACAAAAATAGGTGGGAAGGCAAGTGGTGAGGATGACACAAAAAGTCTACAGAGGGATATAGACAAGTTTAGTGAGTAGGCAAAAACATGGCAGATGGAATATAATGTGGGAAAATGTGAGGTTATGCACTTTGACAGGAAGAATAAAGGAGCGGAATATTATTTAAATGGAGAAAGAGTGCATAAGGCTGCAGCACAGAGGGATTTGGGAGTCCTTGTGCATGAATCCCAAAAAGCTAACATACAGGTTCAACAGGTAATAAGGAAGGCAAATGGAATGTTGGCCAAAATAGCGGAGTCTTGCTAAAACTATAGAAGGCACCAGTTAGACCACCTAGAATGCTGTGAACAATTCTGGTCCCTTATCTAAGGAAAGATATACTGGCATTGGAGGCAGACCAGAGAAGGTTCACTGGGTTGATCCCAGGTATGAAGGATTTTCTTATGAGGAGATGTTAAGTAGGTTGGGACTGTACTCATTGGAGTTTAGAACAACGAGAGGCAACTTATTGAAACATATAAGACTCTTAGGGGGCTTGACAGGGTAGATGCTGAGAGATTGTTTCCCCTATTGGGAGAGTCTAGGACCAGAGGGCATCATCTCAGAGTAAGGGCGGGCCCATTTAAAACAGAGATCAGGAGGAATTTCTTCTCTCAGAAGATAGTCAATCTGTGGAATTCTTTGTCACAGAGGGCTGTAGAGCCTGGGTCATTAAGTATATTCAAGGCTGAGATAGGCAGATTTTTAATCAGTAAAGGAATCAAGGGTTATGGGGAAAAGGCAGGAAAGTGGAGTTGAGGATTATCAGATCAGCCATGACCTCATTGAATGGCGGAGAAGACTCGATGAACCGAATGGCCTACTTCTGCTCCTGTGTCTTATGGGCTTATGATAACAGCTGCTGTATGGGAGTGTGATCAGTGGGTGAGCAGAGATGCAGCTCAGCTCCAATGGACATCTGATAGGAATCCCAGTAGGCAGCATTGAAAATGCTCAGGACATTGAGATGAGTGTGAGGCAGGAAGGATCCACGTGCTTGGGAGAATGTTTGTACAAGGCTCCAAAAGGCCCTGCCACAAATACACTTCTCCCTTCAGAATCATTCATGGGCAGGCTGCATGCTACTGAACTGTTAGTTGGGGGGTGGGGGTGGGGAGGGGTTGGGGGGGGTGCAGTGGGAGGACTCGCAAAGCCTGTCAATGAAGCTGAAAGACACCATTACATATTATTCAGTGAAAGTGAACATATTTTCAGATTATAAATTGACTAAATGTGCTCACCCGTGCAACCACTTGTGATCAGAAATTCTTAATTTTTCTAGGTGCTGCCCTGACATCCGCAGCAGGGGCGAAGACGGCCTGTGCAATGGTTGGCCCTGATGCCTCTGATGCCTTTGATGTGTGTCCTCTGGAAAGCCGAGGCTTTGAGGACCCCGACTTGCTTTGGCTGTCCTCCTGTGGGCCAGCTGTTCCCGCTAAGGTGACAGAGGATGAGGTTGAGGAGGTCATAGGCAATGGGGACTTGGAGGGGAGGGCAGACCCTGAGCTTCCTGAATGGATGGCCCAGGGGCGTCCAGCTGCCGCTCCTCCTCCCTTTGTGTGCCTGAGGCCCCGATCTGACTTCTTGAGGGGACGGAGCACCTGGAGGGACGTTGAGGTGCCCTGTTTCCCTCTCGCGTTACCACTGCAGGAATTCACCCATGGCTCCTGTGATGGAGTACAGGTCTGCGTGCATCCCCGCACTCCGCTGGACCAGGGTCTCCATGGCATCCGCCGTCCTTCCCATTGAGACCTTCACGTGCGCGCATGTGGGCACCACTTCTTCAGACAGCAGGCAGATGCATTCCTTCAATTCGCGTGCAACTCTGTTCAGGGCTTTCAACAGCTCTGCCTGATGTTCCCCCACCTTCTGATGACTCTCCACTATGAGGTGGAAGGCCAAATCTAGAGGCTCGTCATCTGACTCGGACCTCACAGATGCCTCTTCCCCAGCAGTCCTCTGAGTGCTGGGGAGCTCAGCTGAACCTGCCTCTTCCTGCTTCAGACAAGTGCCCATGTGGTAACCACTAGATTTTGAACCCAAGCCTGCTCTAGATCTAGGCCCAACTGACGTGTGTCTCTGCACTGGTGGAGGTTGTGGGTAAGCGCTGTGACGGGTCTTCCAGGCTGCTTGTTTCCAGCTCTTCAATGAGGGAAGTATCCTCTCCACTGGAGGTGAGGAACTGCTGGATGCAGCTGAGGGACTGGCTGGCTGAGTGTGTCGGTCACTGTGAACCAAAGTAGAGATAATTAGTGCGTGGCAGCAGAGTCAAAAGCAGGAAAGAGAGCACTCACATTTGCATTGAGAGGGGGATGACGTGGTGCAGGATCCTCATGTAGATGTTCATCGCCAACCTCACCATCGCTGCAGGCATGGACCATGCCCTCACCAGTCAGTACGATGGCACGCTCCTCAAAGTGAGTGAAGGTTCTAATGTGGGCCACTCAACCCCTGGTCTGTGACCTCTCCCTGCTGATATGAGCAGGTTTCTCCAGCATGAAAACAGATGGAGAGAGTGTGAGCAGGACGCATGGCACTGTGCAGAATGTTTCTGTGGTGAGTGGAGCCATGGACGGGATGAGGACACAAGCTCAAGAGGATATGCGCCTAATGGAGATGTGAGGGTGTGTATGAGAGTTAGTGGTGTTGTCCCTTGAGATGTGAGATCCCTGAGGATGTGTGATGGACGTGTGAGTGTGTCATTCGAGAGTGATGAGAACAGTGACTTACCCTGGCGGAACAGGTGAGACCATTCATCCTCTTTCGGCACTGGGTGGCTGTCCTCTTTTGCAAGCCATTGGCGCTGACCACCACTGCCACTTCCTCCCATGCTGGACTGGTGGCCTTGCTTGTTGGTCTTCGTCCAGGGTGGGTGAAAGGACTTCATGGCGGGCGTCCAGTAGGTGCTCAAGGGAGGAGTTGCTAAATCGGGGGGCAGCACAAATCCTCCCTTTGGCAGCCCTGACTTTGTAGCAGCTTCCGATCCCTTGAAGAGTTCTAGCCCTTGGCAGGAGTGGCCTTTAAGTATGGTGCCCAGTTTACTCAAGGCCTGATGTGACAGTGGGGCGAGCAAATGAGAGGACGCCCCACCAGCAACCAGGCATGTTTCCCGGGAATGCATAACTAATGAGGTGGGATTAGGACAATACGGCGTGAAAAGCCACCATTGCGGCCGGCGGGTAAAACTTCCTCACTTATTGCAAATATGGGACAATCCCGTCCTCAAACTTCTGTCATGGGAACTCAGGCTTCTGCTCAAACTGCTGTATCCTGGCTGCAGATAGCAGTGTTCAATGGGGTTTGTAAGATGTCACAGTATTCCAGCAATCTGCCCTTGAAGAGATGATGAGGATTGCTGAGGCTCTGGCCGGGGGAGTAGCAATGGCTTTGTAGAGCACAAACCAACTGTAATGTCTCAAGATCGCAGCATTTGTCCTCTCACTACCGCCATTCCACCCAGTGTCTTTACTGTTGCTGCTCAGCCAGCCACCCCAGTCTGCTGTCCCCACTGATCAGAAGCTGGGCCTTTTAATGTTAGAGCTGCTTGAGATCGTCTTCCAGGGCCATCTTCAATCTCCCCCATTGGATTCTGCAGCCTTCTGACTTGCAGTCACTGGGATAGCACTGCATAGGAGCACTAGGACAGAAAAAGACACATAGAATACAGGAACTACAAGGGTCATCTGTGATAATTGTATGGAATATGACATGGTTTGGTTTGTAAATTTGGTTTAAGTTGATTTGCCGTTGGGTTTTATTTTTGCATTGTGGCCAAGTGGTTGCTATGATGGTCAGTAACAGAGGCAGCGTAAGGTGTGGGGCTGCTGTTAATGAGTAATTGGGGTTGCATTTATTGGTATCATGGTCAGGTGAGCTGCTAATGGATAGTCGGACCAGAAAGGGGCTGTTTTGGATGCCTCCTCTCTTCCTCTTCCTCCTCCTCATCCTCCATCACTTCCTCCTCCTCCTCCTCCTGCTCCTCAGCTGGTCACCATATAGCTGGTGGTAAAGGCTGTGCCTTCATGATGGCAAGGTTGTGCAGAATACGTAGGTCACCACAAATCATGAACAACTCTGTGGCCTGAATTTTTAGGTCTGTGGGCGGGTGCGATCAGTGGGCCTGGGATCGGCCAGGGAATGGACCGCTGACTACGATCGGCCCCTGACCACAATTTCACACTGGTTGACCAATTAACGGCCAGCCAGCATGAAGAGCATGCTGAGAAGCTTAGGGCTGCCAGGGTGGGGGCGGGAAGAGGGTGGGAAGAGGGCGGGCACTGACGTCAATGCGGGCATGGGCCAGCACTGAGAGAAAGCTCCCTGAAAGCAGAGAGCTGCCTTATGGAGCTGAAGACCTGAAAAATCAAAAATGAAGGTTTCAGAGGCTGAAAGAAAGTGCCCATGCACCATAATGAATCACTTGAAAATTTAGCCGCTGAAAATGCTGCCCACAGAAATTTACTTATATTTTATTTCATCACAGGAAACTCATCCAGCCCGTGGATGAGGTTTGATGAAAAATGTAAAGGCCGCATGGCAGATTCGCCCATCCACCAACTGTAAGGTTGGATGAACCACGAAAAATCGGAGTCAATTGCTCCATTTGTGAGTAGTGCAATGCTGCTCCAGGGTGGTCCAGACAGTGGTTATTGATGTTTCAGCATATCACTGGTCTGCACAATCACATTTTATGTGGCAAAATGGTTTTCATTGTATGCATGCTACACACATGTGTAGGGGTTGCACACTGGAGTCATGCAGCATGTCTTCAGTGGGTAGCTTTTGTCTTTCAATAGCTGCCCTGTGGTTTGCTGGGGTGGCTCAAATCCAGCTGGTACAATGCACTGACCCAGAATGGAGGTATCACAATTGCTGTGAGGATACTGGGCAATGACCTGTATTATTATCTGCTGGAGGTTGAAGAGATATCGCTTACAGTTGTGCTACATCTCAGAGTTGACACGCAGCACCCACAAAATGATGTGCGTGTTCCAATAGCACCATGGGGAAGCCTGAAATCCTTGTGAAGCTGCGTGCTCATTTCATCTGCTGCTCTCTGGTAGGAATGAAATGTATTCAACTCTCTTGGAGTACAGAAGCTCAATGACTTCCCTTACACAACAGTGGGAAGTAAACTGAAAGAGGTTGCAAATATCACCTGCTCCATGTTGGAAAGGGCCTGGCACATGAAAGTTCATGCATGGTCACCTTCACAGATACTGGCAATGCCACCCTCATTCTGTTCCCAGAGTACAGTTGTGGCTGCAGTAGGTGACAGATTTCATTGAGGGTGTCCTTAGTGAAGCAGAGACTCTGACACAGTGTTCCTCATTGGGGTTCAGGTAGAAGGATTGTTTCCTGAATATCTGGGCAGATACAGCCTCCTTCTAAGCGCCCTTCTCCCTCTCCTCTTCCAGCAGCTTGCCCTGCTCTGTGTCACCTCCTGTTCATTCTATTGGTCATGCTGTAGTTAAAGGGGAATACAAACTACTGTACACATGCCTGGAAGAAGCTGGTTTGTGCAGAATCCCTGAAGATAGGCCAAAGTCTTGCAGTGCATGTTGGTCCTCTCCTTGTTGGCTTTAGCAACATTAAGTAACTCCAAAAATCTCCAAACACTCCAAGCGGCAAGAACAATGAGAAATCAATCAGCAACTAACCTGTAAGTAAGTGATGACCCCTTTAACTAGCCCTGGTAGGGTTTGTCCTACTTGCTACTGAATGGGTTATTAGACAGTGGAGTACTGACCACTGAAATGGCAGCACTGGTGTCAAATGAATGTTTCATGCTGACTGATGGTACAACTGCTTTCACTGTAAACTTCCAGCATTTGCTCCCTATGTGTATGTGCTAACGCACTTGCTAAAATGCTGACTGGTGTCACTTACACCAGAAGTGTGAGCACATGCCTTGGAATGCATTTTGGAGCAATACTCATATTCGTAGTGCCAAAAAATAGAGGTACTCAGGAGTCAAATTTTGTATTCTAGGTTTTTATAAAGATCACACATTCACAAAGGCAAGGCAAAAGCAAAATACTGCGGATTCTGGAATTCTGACATTAAACCAGAAAGTGCCAGAAATGCTCAGCAGTTCCGGCAACATCTGTGGAGAAAGAAGCAGAGTTAACGTTTTAGGTCAATGATCTTTCCTCAGAACTGATTAAAACTTTGATGCAGTCATCGACATGTAATATAGGACAGAATTTTCCCGGCTCCAGGGTGATGGGATTGAAAGGGTGGTGGAGGGCAGTGGGGGCGGTGGGGGGGTGAATAGTGGGCAGCATCATTTAGACGCTTCCCACGTGTTCTGTCCACCAGAGAGCTTTCCCAGGAGGTGACCTGGGAAACAGATCAGCTGCTAGTCTCACGGGTGCAATCAGCCAATTAGCATTGGTGAGGCCCCAAATAGGGCAATTTTGAGGGCTCTCTGCTATTTCTTCTAGTGGCGGAGCAGCTCCCCACCACCTGTGGAGGCCACCAGCTCAATGGAAACAGTTTCCCTGCATCAAGCTGGGGGACCAGTTATATCCTGTTCATAAAAAACAAGACAAATCCAATCTGGCCAATTTCCACTGCATCAGTCTACTCTCAATTATTAGCAAAGTGGTGAAAGGTGTCATTGACAGTGCTATCAAGCAACACTTATTGACCAATAACCAGCTCACTGATACTCAGTTTGGATTCTGCCAGGACCCTCAGCTCCAGACTTAATTACAGCCTTGGTCAAACATGAACAAAATAACTGAATTCCCAAGGTGAGGTGCAAGTGACACCAAGGCAAGCATTTGGCCTGGCAAGACATCAAGGAATCCCAGTAAAATTGAAGTTGATGGGAATCAGAGGGAAAACCCTGCACTGATTGGAGTCATATCCCAAAGGAAGATGATTGCAATTGTTGGAGGCCAATCATCTCAACCCAAGATATCACTGCATGAGTTCCTCAGGGTAGTGTCCTAGGCCCAACCATGGTTCGCTGGTTCATAGATTGCCTTCCCTCCACAATAAGACAGAAGTGGGGATGTTTACTGATGATTGCACAATGTTCAGCACCATTCATGACTCCTTGGAGACTCAAGCAGTCTGTGTCCATATGCAGCAACACCTGAACAACATTCAGGCTTGGGTTGATAAGTGGCAAATAACATTCGTACGACACACATTCCAGACAATGATCATGACCAACAAAATAGAATGTAACTATCTTCCCTTAACATTCAATGGCATTACCATCGCTGAACCCCCCACCATCAACATCCTGGGGGTTACCATTGACCAGAAACTGAACTGGACCAATGATAGAAAATACTATGGCTACAAGAACAGGTCAGAGGCTGGGAATTCTGTGATGATTAACTCAGTTCCTGACTCCCCAAAGCCTGTCCACCATCTGCAAGGCACAAGTTGGGGGTGTGATGGAATGCCCTCCAATTACCTGGATGGGCAACATCCAAGTTAGGGTCGCTTATGTGACTGGCACCTATCATTATTGCCAACTCTGGGTTTCACAATGAGAATTCCTTAATGACATGCTTGGAAGAGAGTGATATAAAGGATGCCAGGCATGTCAGATTGCATAAGAGGTGTGGCCACTTGCTGTATCTGCAGGCAAGGGTGCATACATCTTGCCTTAGCTGATGATTAATGAAAGTGCTGGAGTCTGCTTGAAAAGGAAGATGGGACAGCAAACACACTGACATCACAATGACATGTGAATGGCTGACTAACTACAATCTGGGGTTATTCTTTGGAAGCACCTTAATTACATTAATTAATGCTTTCAGAGACAGAGTGTGAAAGAGGCCATGGTGCCATGATTCCGAATATCCAAAACTGGCAAGGTATTATCAGCCATCCCTGTTGGCCCTGGCATTCCCACAGGCTATGACTTTGAGTAACTGTCTTCACAGAATCACAGAATCACACAGTGCAGAAGAGGCCCTTCGGCTCATCGAGTCTGCACCGACACGTGAGAAACACCTGACATACCTACCTAATCCCATTTACCAGCACTTGGCCCATAACCTTGAATGTTATGACGTGCCAAGTGCTCATCCAGGTACTTTTTAAAGGATATGAGGCAACCAGCCTCCACCACCCTCCCAGGCAACGGGTTCCAGACTGTCACCACACTCTGGGTAAAAAAGCTTTTCCTCACATCCCCCCCGAACCCTCCTGCCCCTCACCTTGAACTTATGTCCCCTCGTGACTGATCCTTTAACTAAGGGGAACAGCTGCTCCCTATCCACCCTGTCCATGCTCCTCATAATCTTGTACACCTCAATCAGATCGCCCTTCAGTCTTCTCTGCTCCAACGAAAACAACCCAAGTCTATCCAACCTCTCTTCATAACTTAAATGTTTCATCCCAGGCAACATCCTGGTGAACCTCCTCTGCACCCCCTCCAGTGCAATCAAATCCTTCCTATAATGTGGCGACCAGAACGGCACACAGTACTCCAGCTGTGTCCTCACTAAGCCTCTATACAACTCCAACATGATCTCCCTGCTTTTGTAATCTATGCCTCGATTGATAAAGGCAAGTGTCCCATATGCCTTTTTCACCACCCCACTAACATGCTTCTCCACCTTCAGAGATCTATGGACACACACGTCAAGGTCCCTTTGTTCCTCAGAACTTCCTTGTGCCATGCCGTTCATTGAATACTTCCTTGTCAAATTACTCCTTCCAAGGTGTATCACCTCACACTTTTCAGGGTTAAATTCCATCTGCCACTTATCTGCCCATTTGACCATCCCATCTATATCTTCCTGTAGCCCAAGACACTCAACCTCACTGTTAATCACCCGGCCAGTCTTTGTGTCATCCGCAAACTTACTAATCCTACCCCCCACATAGTCATCTATATATCATCCGGACCTTGAGATTTGTCCACTTTTAAGCCTGCCAACACCTCCAATACATTGTCACTCCCTATATCGATTTGCTGAAGAACCTCGCAGTCTCTCTCCCCGAGTTCCATACCTTCATTCTCATTCTCTTGGGTGAAGACAGATGTGAAGTATTCATTCAACATTCTACCGATGTCCTCTGGCTCCACGCATAGATTGCCCCCTTGGTCCCTAATGGGCCCTACTCTTTCCCTGGTTATCCTCTTCCCATTGATATACTTATAGAATATCTTGGGATTTTCCCTACTTTTACCAGCCAGACCTTTCTCTTTTCCCTCCTAATTGCTTTCTTAAACTCCACCTTGCACTTTCTGTATTCCACTAATGCCTCCGCTGATTTGCTTCCCTTGTACCTGCTAAAAGCCTCTCTTTTCTTTCTCATCGTATCCTGAATTTCTCTGGTCATCCATGGTTCTCTGGGCTTGTTACTCCTTCCTATCACCCTAAAGGGAACATGTTGAGCCTGTACCCTCCCCATTTCCTTTGTGAATGCCCCCCATTGCTCCTCTGTAGATTTCCCCACAAGTAGCTGTTCCTGTCTACCTTGGCTAGATCCTGCCTTAATTTACTAAAATCCACTCTCCCCCAATCCAAAACATTTTTTTGCAACTTGTCCATTTCTTTGTCCATAACAAGCTTAAACTGTACCATGTTGTGGTCGCTATCACTAAAATGCTCCCCCACCACCACTTCAGCCACCTGTCTGGCTTCATTCCCCAGAATTAGGTCCAGCAATGCGCCGTCCCTTGTTGGACCTTCTACATATTGACCTAAAAAGTTCTCAAGAGTCTGAGTCAGATGAAGAGCCACCTACTGCAGGGGCACCTGTAGTTACTGTACAGCACAGGGCTGGCACTTACAGTGACAGTAAACGCTACAATGCTGATTTATGGAGATAATATTACAGAGGGCAGCAGGGAATCTGTCTTCCTAACTATTTCATGGAACATTTTCACCATTATAACAATAATCAAACAGGGGGGTCATGGTGCTGGGCTACTCTGTTCCCTGTCTGCCTTTTTGTGTTCCTTGTCCCTTCAACCTTGTCAAAGACAGCTAATGAATGTAACTTCTTATCCAGGCTCGCTGAAATAGGCATAAATATTATTTTTCTGTTCCATCCCTCCAGTTTTATATTCGGCACTGGCTAAGACGGCATTTATTGTCCTTCCCTATTTCCCTTGAAAAGGTGACAGTGAGCCGCCTTGAACCACTGCAGTCCATGTGGTGTAGGTACACCAAAGTGCTGTTAGGGAGGGAGTTCCAAGATTTTACCCAGCAACAATGAAGGAACGGCGATATAGTTCCAAGTCAGAATGGTTTGTGGCTTGGAGGAGAACTTGCGGTGGTGTTCCCATGTATCTGCTGCCCTTGTCCTTCCAGGTGATTGAGGATACGGGTTTGGCAGGTGCTGTTGAAGGAGCCTTGGTGAGATGCTACAATGCATCTTGTAGGTGGTGCAGAGTTCTGCCACTGTGCATCCCTGGCAGAGGGAGTGGATTTTGAAGGTGGTGCAGGAAAAGTAAATGACTTGTGTGGTACCTCCCAAAATCACTGCACCTCCCATTTTAAAAGTTTTTCTTTATCACCTTATTTATTCAACATTCTGTGTTTAATATGTGATTGATTGCAGATATGCCTTCTGTTAGCTTTTCCTCTCAATAGTTAATTCACGACCTCCAGAGAGACAATGGACCAATCCACAACCAAACACCCCCATAGAGACAATGGACCAATCCACAATCAAACGCCCCCATAGAGACAAAAGCAAAATACTGCGGATGCTGGAAATCTGAAACAAAAACAAGAATTGCTGGAAAAGTTCAGCAGGTCTCACAGCATCTGTGGAAAGGAAGACAGAGTTAATGTTTCGAGTCCATATGACTCTTCATCAGAACTAAAGAGGGGACCAATCCACAACCAAACACCCCCATAGAGACAATGGACCAATACACAACCTAACACCTCCATAGAGAAAATGGACCAATCCACAACCAAATACCCCCATAGAGACAATAGACCAATCAGCTGAGGAGCAGAAAATACTGTGCCCTGAAAGTTTGCCACTCTCTTTATTTTACACCAATTGATATGGAGTGTCTCACTTTTATTTTAAGCAAATACCGTCACTGCCCCCGCCACCCCCCCAAACCCCCACCAAGGTGGGTACAACACTTGCATCAATTGGTTCAAAGCTTCAAGAGGATCCAAGTACCAGCAGGAAAAATATGGGGGGAAATGGTCAATAAATGGCTACAATAGACTTAGTAAACATCATTGTGTCCTTTCAATGAACTCTATAATATACAGGAATAAAAACAGAAAATGCAAGAAATACTTTGCCAGCAGCATCTGTGGAGAGAGAAACAGTTAACATTTCAGGTCAGTGATGAGAGATCATCGACCTGAAACATCATTTCTGTTTCTCTTTCCATACAGGCTGCCTAATGTGCTATTTCCTGCATTTTCTGTTTTTATTTTAGATTTCCACCATCCAAAATATTTTGCTTTTGCATCCATGGTCTTGATTTATGCGGATGGGGTTGGGGTGCATGCAAGTTCAGTCATAGGTGGCATACGAGGACAAGTAGAGCCCATTCCAATCATAATTTCCTGGAACGCCATCTGACACCTGACGAAAGATCATTGCGACCTGTTCACTCTGTTTCTGGCTCCACAGATGCTGCCTGACCTGCTGAGTATTTCCAACATTTTCTGTTTTTATTCAGATTACCAGCATCTGCAGTATTTTGCTTTACATTCACTATCTGATGCTGGACAGGAACAGCAGTGCGGCTGCAGTCAGGGACCTGTGGGAATGGTCCCTGGTAGTCAGTAGGAGGAGGGGTTTCAGGTCAATTGAAGCCGATGATTGGTGAGAGTTTGGGATTCCCTCATAGTCCACAATCAGGGAGGACTGGGAAAAGTTCCCAAACAATTATTTGAATCATGTGTTTGAAGCAGGCTTTCCCACTCACCAGAAAAGTGGGCAGAGTTCTGGCGAGCCAAGGCTTCTGCCTTGTTTCTACTCACAGGTGCTCAATTGCCATTCCAAAATTGGTACAGTGAAAAATCTCAGATTCTTTCAATCCAGATCCCAGTGTCCTTGGCAACGTATGCAACACATTTCAGATACAGTGAACGAGGGAATACAGCACCTTTGTAAGACCCAGAATTTAACTTACAGCTTAAATCAGAATCTAATAGTTTCTAAATTGAGCTGCCTACCAGTGCCTAAACTTCAACTTGCTGCTTCATCAATTAATAAGATATCTTTTCGCATCCACTTCCAGATATAAGAGTGCTAATACAGTGAAATGGGAACAATCTTATGGGAGAGTCATAAAGTTTTAATTTAATGCTATAGTTCAACAGACTTTCACAAACAATTCATGCAGTATTTGAAGCTCATCATGTCTCTTGATTTACTCAGTTGGATTGTAGCTTTTTCCATTCAAAAATAAAATCCTGTTTGCATAAAACTGTACAGCAGAAACAACGTGGGGAATTTTATGACCCCTCCCACCCCAGCTGGTGTATTTGCACTTGGGGGGGTCACGTAGCCCACTGTCTACTCGCCCATCCCCAAGCTGTCTCCCATATTACGGTGGGCGGGTAAGGCATTAGCCAGCCTACTGAGGCCCCTAACTGGCCAATTAATGGCTAGTTAAGGGCCTCATTCCACCTCCGCTGCGATAATATTTGTGGTTGGGGAAGGTGCAACTCGAGCAAAAAGACGGGGAGGAAGGGGGGGCACCTCCTTTTAGGGGTCTCCTGTGTCCATCAGGGGCACATCATCCAAGATTGTTAGGGGAAAATTAAAAATGCTAAAATAAAATACAATAAGAATTTACTGAAAAACCCCTAAAATCTCCATGGCTGCTAAACATATTAAGAATTGAAGATTATCAGATGAACATTACACAGCCTTGAGAGCCTGACTGGAGACACAAGCAGGACATATATTAGGTTAGGTGTACTCCCCTCTCACATAGGGAAGGGGCAGATGGTTTTAGCTTAGATATGGGAAGATGAACATTGGACAAAGAGGGGGCTTTGATGAAACAGAAACAGTCTTGAGTTGTGAGAACCAAGGTCTTTGCGTATGTGTTTTAATTTTGATTGGATAATATAATTATGTATACATCCTTTAGAATAATTGGTTAGCAAAATCACATGTTTAAAGAGTTAGCATGGGACCGGTGTGTCGGTTACCGATTGGATGTATTCAAATGTACTCAAATGTATTATGATAAGAAAAAGTACAAAAGTAATTAAATGTAATCAATCTGGGAGCTGGGCCTTCATTCTTAGGAATGATTGCGGCTCCCTTGCACATGCTTGAATAAAACCGGTTAAAGGAAGCCTGAGTCTCTGTGATCACTGTGTGATCAGGGATTGTAACTTTTCCTCTTCAACTGGCCTATGTGATAGTTGCTGGATTGGAGGGAGTACCTTCTTCAAAGATCGTATCCCCGACCCTTTGTGCCTCCTTGCCTGGCCTCCAAAATCTGACTCCCTACCATCCCCCGCCCCTCCCTAGGGTCCTTGATCACTCCTTGATCAAAACTCGGAATTACCCAAGCTCAGTAGCCTTCTTCCTTCTTCTTGGGACTGCCTTGTAGTCCTAACAGTGGCCACTGCAGTGTTCTGGCGCTGCTGGGACTACTTAGCTGCTGACCAATCAGACTGACCAGGAGCTCTCCAGGACAGAATCCCACACTCACCTTGTTAAGTCTGCCCCCAGCACACTGTCACTACGGGGCAGCCCTTTTTAAAGTCGGGGGGCTCAAGACCAACTTTTCTACTTGGGGGGAAAAGGGGCTTGCGAGCAATACCGTAACACCCCACCATCCCCCGACCCTGTAAAATTCACCTCAATGATAGACAAGGATTTATAATAAAATAACTTTTTCTATATGAAGATAGTGCTGTGAACATTCCTAATTGCAACAAAAATTCATGTATTTTGCCTGGTTGTTCTTAATCATATAAGTTACTAATATAGAAAGGAATACGTATATTTTTCTTGGTTATAATTTGCATCTGTGTAATGAAAACATGGCTAAAACCAAATGGGGATTGACTGCAATTCAGTTTATTGGAATTCTCAAGCATATCTTTGGGCTAGTCAAATGCATAATTTAAATGGAAAATAATTATTGTTGTGGTTCATTATTAATCAAATAACCATGAAATCATCATTGACACTACATATATGAATGTTTGTTTTAGCAATTTTAAATTACCTGATTAAGAAATAGCCTGCAGTAATCAAATGGCACTATTAGCAATTCTGTCCTCATTTGCAACTACAAATTTTCTTTGCATAAATCTTCCACAGAACTGTCACCATGAACTATTTTAAATGCACACCACAGGCATTTAGATTCCTCGCTTTTCATATTAATGTCAACCCAACAAATGAACTTCTCAGAGTGAGTTAAGTAGGGCAAATTGATTTTTTTGTCAGTCTTTTCTGGCTTATTAACAGCGACTGGTGTCATTTATAAAACCTCACAGATTCTGCTAATGATCTTGACATTTGTGTCAACAGGCAAACAGTAGGGACACTCTTTCAGCAATTCTATTTGATGGGACCTATTGCTGTTTTATTCATTTATCTCCCTTCATTATCGTTTTGACAATTTTCTCCCAAGTATCAAAACTTAACATTTCAGCATTTTAACATTTGAGTTTAATCAATAAATTATAAATCTTCGCTTCAAACTGAAGCAGTCAATGGTGCTGTCGCTTTAAAGAGGCTGTAATAGCTGACTCTATCGATTTGTTTAGGTACAGTGTTATACTCTATTTACCAGCTATGTATTTAAACATCATTTTGTATTGATATCTAATTCTGTAGGGACAAGTCAAGTCAGATAAAGTATATTTAAATAATTTTCTACAAACCCAAAACTATGTTTCAACATACATCTTGGAAACCAGCATCAACAATACACAATGTGGTCAAATCTACAGATAACAGGGTAGCAATCAGTACCACAGGGCTCGGTTTTGGGTATGAATGCTACCTCAATGTTCACACTAAATGGTAGGACTGAGGCCGGCCCAGAATTGGGCTTTGAGCCTCACCTAAATTACCTGTGCAAGCTGCAGTGCCTGTCATGCCAGGTTGAATTTCGGGCCAACCTACTTACATTGTCGCTCAAATGGAATTTGATTTCCATTCATCTTTGTATCGCCATTATTTTTGAAATTCTATTCACAAGTTTCTTTTTCCTGTGCAGCTTGTAAATAAACCCTACGATTCTCCACTTCTTGTTTCGTTGTGAAAACAATATGCTCTCCCTCTATTTGAAATTAATCTTTGCCAGACTTATCCAGGGTAGAAGAAGGCCTTAGCCTATACTGAGACATTAGCTAATGCAGCTCTGAATCAGCTAGGAGCACAACATTGTGGCTGAAGATGACTCTCATCATTTCCCTTACTTTTCTGCATTGATGCGCTAAGCAGAATCCAGGTGCTTCTTGACAATTGAGGCCGAGAGCTCAGATACCTGGGGTGGGGGGTAGTTTTAACTTAAAAGAGTGAGTGGGTTTGGGACTGGTTAGATAGTTAAAAAGGGCTGATGTTGACGGCGTGTCAGGAAGCTGGCTGGAACTCCACCTTTCCCCCATTTGCCCCGACACCCATTTTTAACTTAGTGCATTCGGCCACGTGCAAGAAACTCCTTTGGGAGATGCAAGTTGCCAATTAAAAGATGCTAAAAAATAGTTAACTGTTGTTTTAACTGGATTTTTCAATTTTAACTTTGAACGCACAGATTTCCTGGGCTTCCTGGAACTCTCCAGTGAAAGTAAAGCCAGGTGACAGTGGGATTTGAGGGGACTGAACAAGTGACAGGCAAAAGTCCTTTAAGTATTGTGAGCTCACATCTGCTTCTTTGTCTAAGCAGAAAGGCATTTGCTCAAAGATTTGTTCTGAGAGTTTGCTTTCACTGCTTTGGACGTAATTTTTATTACTTCAGAGGTTTTTTGTGATCTTCCCATCTGTCAAACATCAGTTCAGCATGAGAACAGCTTATGTGGCTTTACCTTGGATCTCAGATGGGGACAAAGATGAGCAGCAGCAGCAGCAGCCCTCTCCTCACCCACCTGACCCTCCACAGGAGAGAGAGGTGCAGCTCACAGGAAGCGATAACCTGACACAGGGTACATAGTCAGAGGGGCAGCTTCCTGGATATTTCTGAGTATCTGTGCCACAGGAGGCTCAGGGAATTTTGTCAGATGGTTGCAGGCATTTACAGTCTCCTGGAGGAAGATCTGCTGCCAAGTGGACCTGCTGGGTATGCATTGCTGTCAAAGTCATCACAACCATCAAGTTCTTTATTTCCAGTTCCTTCCAGTGACCTGCAGGAAATCCATGCAGGCTCTCACAGGCTGCCACACACAAATGCATTTCTCAGGTGACCAATGCCACGTCTGCCAGTGCCAGTCATTGTGTACACTTTGCAACCAATGATGTCAGTGAGAATGATCGGGTGCTTGGATTTGTGACTCTAGCTGGCTTCCCACTCATGTGGCAATCAAGACTGCCTCAGATCACCCTGGAGTCTTCATCCAAGTGCAGGAGCTTCCACTCCATCAATAAGCAGCTCATGTACAACCACAAAAAAATCATCATGCATGGCCATGCAAGGTTTCCAGGGAACCGTCATGATGCTTTCATCCTTCGCCCATCCACCTCCTAGAGCTCTTCAGGTCTCAAAGCAGAGTTAGCAGCTGGCTCTGTAGAGAAACAGACTATCAACTGAAGATGTGGCTGATGATTCCCTTAAGGAAACCAACCAATGAGGTGCAGGAAAAATACAAGCAAAGCCACATGACCTCATGGGTTGTCACTGAGCAAGCAATCCAAATGCTGAAGATGCACTTTAGGTGCCTGGTCAAATCTAGGGGTTTCCATCAGCACGCGCCAGCTCAGATCTTGAGAATGAAAGTGCTATTTGGAGCTGCACAACATAAAACAGCAGTAAGGCTTGGAGTTGCAGGAGGAAGAAGGTGTGAGTACACTTCCTCTTCAACGGAGGAGGAGTAACATGATGTAACGTGAGGAACAAGAGATGGGGACGTGACATGGCAAGGGCATCAGCAGCAGTGCACATGGTGCCCATGGTGACCTAATTCTGCACCATTTTGTTAGATTAAAGCAGTCAACTCCTAGCTGGCACATTCTGAATCTACTTGCCCCCCACCTCCGCCCCCCAACATATCATCAAAGTATCCTTGTTAAATACATCTTTTTGCTGCTAATTTATGTACATCGTTCAGAATATGTAAGCCATTGGTGAGGGCCAGCAAACTCCCATTTGACAGCTGAGTTTGATGCCCCATGCAGGTGGAGACTCTGGATGTAGACATCATCACGAAGGCCTGCGACGTGAATGCACTCATGCTCAGGACACAGTCTCTCCATTCTCTTTCCAAACATGCACAACATGGCCGATAAAGGCTGACAGCACTTCAAACATTTTTTGCTGCTGCTGCAGAATTATCCTCTTTGTCGATAGGCCTCCAGGCTCAGCTAAGCAAAGCTTGGTGCATCCTATATTCTCTGCTCTCCACTGCTGTCTGTCTCCATCAGCTGCTGTTGTCCACCAGAAACGTGAAAAACACCATGTGAAAATCCATCTACCATTCTTGGCAATCCCACTGTGTATATGCTTCTGAACTGGTGCATTGTCTGCATGAGTCCTGTGATGTTGCATCCTTAGAGTGAATGAGTCTTCATTCTGCTCCTCCAGCACTTCCTGATAGGACACTTGATGGACCAGTGGGAGATGAAAGATATGAATTAGAACTACCAATTAGAAAGAGTTGTTAACAATGTACACATCATCATGGCCCGAGCCTTGCAGTGGTAATGACAGCAAAACTATCAGCATTCGTTCTCCATGGCAATGCCTCTACCAATCAGAGTCCACTTGCCAGCCAATCAGCACTCTCTTCTCATACAGTATAAAGTTGTTGCTTCCCCTGATGTTGGTATTCTTGCGATTGTCCTGATGAGTGCAAGACAAAAAGCTTCGACAAAATGTCCTTTCTCAGCAATACTCAAACAGAACAAAACACAAATTTGCTTCCAATGAATACATTAACAATTCTAAACATCTACTTATATCAATATATATTGAATTTGATAAATGACCCTGTTGATTTTTGAAACTACCTGCTGTTACTCATATAGATCGCTATTTTCAATGTTAAAGATTTCACACTGTGTAAAACACATAGCTGCTATTTTATAATGAGAGTATAATTTCCTGGGATTTCCAACTTGACAACTGGGTTCTCACAATTATACAAGATGCTTTCTGAGCAGCTTTCCAGCTGCCATTTTTATTCTCAGTAATTGAAAATTTTAATGTCAAAAAATAAAAGTTTAATCAAGATTTTTTTTAAATTATAGACTCTTTAAAAAGGTATCCTTTCACAGGATGTGGACGTCGTAGGCTAGGCCAGCATTTGTCACCCAGTCTGCGTTTGGTCTCTCCAATGTAGAGGAAACCACATTGGTAGCAGCGAATGCAGTAAACTAAATTGAGGGAAGTGCAAGTGAAATGCTGCTTCACTTGAAAGGAATGTTTGGACCCTTGGACGGTGAGGAGAGGGGAAGTAAAGGGGCAGATGTTGCACATTCTGCGGTTGCATGGGAAGGTGCCGTGGGAGGGGGTTGAGGTGTAGGGGGTGATGGAGGAGTGGACCAGGGTGTCCCGGAGGGAACCATCCCTGCGGAATGCCGCCAGGGGGGTGAAGGGAAGATTTGTTTGGTGGTAGCATCATGCTGGAGTTGGCAGAAATGGCGGAGGATGATCCTTTGAATGCGGAGGCTGGTGGGGTAATTAGTGAGGACAAGGGGGTCCCTATCATGTTTCTGGGAGGGAGAAGAAGGTGTGAGGTCGGATGCGCAGGAGATGGGCCGGACACGGTTGAGGGCCCTGTCAACCACCGTGGGTGGAAAACCTCGGTTAAGGAAGAAGGAGGACATGTCAGAGGAACTGTTTTTGAAAGTGGCATCATCAGAACAGATGCAACGGAGGCGAAGAAACTGAGAGAATGGCATGTAGGTCCAACCAGATAAGGATGACAGATTTTCCTCCCTCAACAGCATTAGTGAACAAACTGGGTTTTTACAACAATCATTTCATGGTCACCATTACTGTCATTTGCTTCTAATTCCAGATTTACTCATTGAATTGAAATTCTACCAGCTGCTATAGTGGGCTTAGGACCCATGTCCCCAAAGCAGTAGCCTGGGCCTCTGGATTACTAGTCCAGTGACATTACCACTATGCCACCACCTTATCTTTCATTTTAAGCATTATTAGGTTTACCAACTTAATTGTATTTTTCTGTGTTTTAAAGCCTTGAGTTCTTGGGGGCCTGAGCGAGGTAAGCTGGGAGATTTTGGGTGGTATCTTACTGGTCCTGCCAAGGTGTCTTTGACGGCAGGCCTGGGAGGAAGGTAGGACAAGAGGAATCATATGGACCTGAAAAATTAACTCTGTTTCTCTCTCCACAGATGCTGCCAGACCTGCTGAGTTTTTTCCAGCATTTTCTGTTTTTATTTAGGAAGGAGGGTGTTGGGCTGACGAGTTCTTGGCTCTGGTCAATCTTGCCGGAGGCAGGGTGGAAACGGCAAGGACTAGCCATCCGACAGCAGCAGGTAGCCAATTTGGATATATCAGTGTCCAATTGTGGGAAAGTTGGGGATGACATCAGGATCTTCTTGGTAGCGGACAGGCACCCTGTTGATGTCAAAGACTGGCGGCGGCCTAGGGCTGGCTTTTCAGTGGCTGGCCAAAGGAACTGCAAGGCCTCTTACACTTCCCCTCACCAGAGGAGCAGAAATCAATAGGCTTCAGTTGTGGCCAAAAGCAATTCTGTGGAGGGTTCCCCATCCACAAGGTTAGCCTAGCAGTTGAGGCCACCGTTTATTTTTAAAATATTGTAACACCTTCCAAGGTCACCTCAATAGAGGCACCTACACAATCTCCCTTCTACAGTGCCTGTGGGCTGCCATTCTTCCAAGTCGCTCTGATAGGGGCTGCAGCTATGGAATCCGCCAGCTGTCCTTAATTGGGCAGCAAATGCAGAGGCAGCCAGTTAGGAGGCTGCCTCCCGTAAGATTGTGCAGGTGGGCACAATACCAGAGTGTACAGGGTTCCAATCTGGAAATGGCCCCAACCAGGGATTATTTCTAAAATGGGTAAGATCCCACCCTATAAACCTAAGCCTCATCTGCAGCCTCAGTTAGGTTTCCACTCAAAATTAGCATCTAGCCAGTGGGTGGGTGAGCAATATCAGATATGGGTGGGCTACCTGATTGTACGAGTGATCGGCAGGGCAGACCTTCAGTGAGGTGGAATTGGGGCCAAGGGTCAAATTAGCCCATTCTTCACACCAGCAATGTCATGTGGACTTGCTGCCCTTCCCTCCTCCACAATACCTGCCCTGAGTAAAAAAGTCCCCTTTAATTTGCTTTAAAATGTACAAATTGAATTTTAAAAGCAATTAAAGCTTTGTTGATGGAGGACAGAAATGAAGGAAGAGCAGTCAGGAAGTTGGTTGATGACCTCTGACCTCTTGATATCTTCATTTTGGGAGAGTTAATAGGAGCAAGGAGGTTTGGGTGAAGCAATTGGCTATGGAATAAAATGGAGGGCAGGAGTCAGGTTTGAGCATATAGAAGAATAGGTAGAGGTTATGATAGAATTTTGATTCTGGTGAGAAGGAGGTGAGAGATGGGCTATGCGATAGCATCAACGGGGTGGGGGCAGCATGACTGATTGCAGGAAGTGATGGGAAAGAATAATATTTTCCCCACAAACCCATCCCATACACAGCCTGCAGCTGTTGCTCGCTCCTTTCCCAGCCACGCTGCACCCACGTCACTCAAAGGAGAAAAAGAGCATGACAACGAAGAAGGCAGAGAAGCAGAGTGAGAGAGAGAAGGAAAAAGAGAAGTTAAGGGGGAAGCAACAAAAGAGAAGAAAGGACAGGGAGAACCAAAAGAGGAGAGATAGAAGAATCAGCTGCACAATGACATCAGAGCAGCGAAGCTATAGCCCTACTTAACATGGGAAATATTACAGGAGATTAATTAGTTTTTAATTTAATTTTCACACTCTAAGTGCATATTTTAAAATATAAATGCTGAGCACAAAGTTAAAATGCAAACTCTAAAAAATAATAGCAGGGAATTTGCTGTGGCTCCACTGTTAGTGATTTGTGCAAATGGTTGTTTTACTAATTTATGGTGGCTTTTAAACTTGGAATATGTACCATATTTTAAACAGTAATGAATACATTAGATTTTGACAGGCTAGTCTACCAGTACAGAGCAATAAGAAGCAATTATACATACATCACACATGTTAATTTTCAGAGACATCTATTGATGTTAATATATTTCACAAACACATTATTTAATATGAGGGGGAGGAAGGAGTAGAAGAGATATTAGGAAAGGCCTAAGGACCACATTTCTGTGGAGTCGTGAAGATTCGGCAGACCTTTAAAAATGGTGGGCAGGACGCAGATGCGGATGTCCCACCCCCATTACCAATAGACCCAATTTTTTTCCAGCAGGCTGAAGGGTCGGGACGTGACTCACACAAGTGAAAAACCCAGCCGACCCACCTGAACTTAGTACTGAGCTCAAACTGACCCAATTTGGTCCATTCCAAGGGCATAACTTGCAGTGTGAGAGTCACAAATTGATGAATTGACGTGGGCTCTGAATATATGTTTGTTTACTTTTATAAGAGATTAACAACTTGAGGAGATTATTAAGCTTTGACCAGGTTTCATGAATGTGCTTATTTTTTACCATGAAGTGTGTATAAGTGAGAGCTGTATTAGATTGTTAGAAGTGTATTTGTTTCTAATTTTGGTCTGCCCAACCTATTCTTGAAGGATGGATAAGGTCTGTTTAAGTGTCATGATCTAAAGTTTTTAAGATTCCTCGTTCTTTAAACATAAAACAAAACAGGCTGAAGCTATCATTGAGAGTTAAAGAAATGTTTCCTGCTGGACTGCTTTGATTGACAAGCCATCTAATGAAGGTTAGATGAAAATATTACCATCTGTTCACGCAGTTTCAACAGAGTTGTTTGTTGACATTTCCCAAGGGCTATTATTGTGTCACTATGAATACTAGGCTGGGTTTCAAAAAATCAAACTATCTCAGCAGGCCACTCTGAGTTCACATTTTGATTAACAGTTTAAAGGTATTAGAGATGACATGGGCTCTGAATATATGTTTGTTTACTTTTATAAGAGATTAACCATTTGAGGAGATTATTAAGCTTTGACTAGGTTTCATGAATGTGCATATTTTTTACTATGAAGTGTGCATGAATGAGAGCTGTATTAGATTGTTAGAAGTGTATTTGTTTCTTATTTTTGTCTGCCCATGGTGGATACTGGTTATGAAGGTGGCATGAGATGGCATGGAAGGATCATAGGGATATGAAGGGCATGGGTGATAGAGGAGCATGAGCTGGCATGGAGGGGCTATGGGTATGGGTGGGGAGTGAAGAGATGTGATTGATGAAGGCTGGATGAGCAAACAGCTTCTAAAACAATTGGACAAAGTCCTAGAGAACCAAGGTGGTCCTTCTAAGCAAGCTGCCTCAGCACTCAACTGCCCTTGTGGCCACCTAGGATCTGTTTCTGGAGTCAACAGGCTGACTTTATCCTACCCCCACCTTCCTGGGGCCCTTTAAACTGAGGCAGGTTTGCCGAGTTGGGAAATTTCTCAACTTCAGCTACCCGCCTCACTAGCGGAAACCCATGCCTAAGTTTTAAAAGTGAAAGTAAATCTACAAAATCGTCACTACATAGACATACAAGCATTCACTCCTATGTCTGCACCACAAATGCACTTTCTCCACAGTCACACAAATCACTCACTCCCACCATCAATGCTAAGACATTGTAAGAGAAATCTCTCTGCCTAATTTTTGGGGCATGTGATCAAAATCTGACATTTGATAGGTAAAACACACTTATCAACTTTACACAGCTTGAAGTTTTGATTTTCTAATGCTGTTCAAGAGGGATTAAAGGATTACTAACACCTCAAGACTATATTCCACAACAATATGTGTAGGCTTTCATGTATATAAACAACCTCCTTGACAATGACAAAATTACACTTGAGATCCCTCCTCCCACACAAGAAAAAGGTTTTGAGGTTAACAATGAATAATGCAGCTATTTTAGAGTTTGGAATTCTTCAACCTATTCTTTTTCTCATTTATTTGGAAACCTACATTTAGAAGAAGGCCAGGGGAAATAAAAATCGGATTTTAAGCAAAGTCAAAGTAAACCCCAATTCAGCCATGTAAAACCCATCCTTCCAGTACCCCAATTCTCTCACTAGACCATCCAGCTGCATTTTGAATGTTGTTCATGCTTTAAATTCTCTTTAAATCATTAGTGATCAGTGATTTTGTTCCAAGAGTGTGGAAGAGAAGGAAGAGAAAGGGGTATAAAACGATCATTTTTGTAATGAACAGGTTGCGAACAGGAGCAAACGTTACCAGTTTTTGCAACTATGATTGGTGTTCCAAGGATGATTGAAAAAGTCCAGTGGTATTTTGATTTCAGGTGATTTTTAGGCATCTGGGATGGTATAACAGGCAACTTTGCATATGTCATTAGGGGGCTTAACACCAGTTTTAAGATCCCCTCTGGAAAACTGGCCTCCTGGACCTGTGTAGGTTTTCCATGGGTTGTGTTCACCAGTTGCCATGGAAAGAGTAAGCTTTGATTTTATTTCTTTATCTCTTAAGGAACCAAGAAGAGCAGGAATAATCTGCCTGGCTCCACAGCATTCCAGATGGCTGCTGCCATCAACAGGCACTGGCAACTCACCAAAATTATTGAAAGGAGGTGCATGCCCAAATTCTAGGCTGACTGGGCTTCCTTGTTGGGGAGCATGCTGCCCTCACAGCACCAATTTTGTGCTCAGGGGCAGGATTTTGCATCCCGCATGTGGGCGGATGCCTGACCCGATGGGGCATAAAATAACGCGCGATGATATCGGGCGAGCGTCCCAACGTCACCACACGATATTTCAGTCAGTGGCCGCATGCGAGAGTTGGCAGCACACCCTCCGACAATTAATGGTCCTATTGAGTCCATTGATCAATTAATTAAATTATCTTTTTAGCTGCCCGTCCAACCTTATGGTTGGCAGGCAGGCAAATCGGCCAGGTGGCCTTTGGATTTTTTAGGAAACCTCATCCACGGGCAGGGTGAGGTTTCCAACATTCATTTAAAAATAAATAAAAATGTTTGACGTAATTTTTATTATGTTTATGCCCATGTGAGTGAGTCCTACGTTGGGACAATTTTTTCACATTTTCAAAATCTTTATTTTTGTTTTTGCAATTCTTCAGCTTCCTGAGGCAGCTCCCTCCCTTCAGGAAGCTTTCAGTGTGGCTCCCCCACACATGCGCAGACTTTAGCGCTCACCCTCCTCCCACCCCCATCCCAGCAGCTCTGATCTTCTCAGTGCACCCTTCACGCTGGCTGGCCTTTTATTGTGGAGGGGGAGTGGGGGGAATGGGGGTTGGGTGCGGTAAGGGTCTCTCTTTCAAAGGCAGTCAGTGTCATATTGAGGGACCTGGCACTGGGAAAGGGGGATGCTAGTTGAGAGCCAATCCCACTGTCCTTGCTGCAGAAGCCTCCTTTCCCCTGTGACCCTGCACCCCACAAAGCCCCTTACCTCTGGCCTGACTGCTGTGTGATCCGAGGCCTCTGGCGGCTGTCGCTCAGGCAGCAGACACTGCCCCTGTGGCGTCATTGGTGAATGAAAGAGCTGCCAGCCTCTGATTGGCCAGCAGCTTTCAGTGGGCAGATTTTCCACCTCTGATGCCCTTGATCCTGGGGAAGGCCTGCCGGTGGCCACTTAAGTCCCTGAGAGGCACTTAATATGGGCGGACCTGCACGACGTGGATCTCTCACTGTATCTCCAGCAGGTAGGCCAAACCCCAATGCCTTCATAAAATCCCCCCAATATTTTCTGTATTTGACCCTCTTACCCATCCCACCCACTCTCAATTCATCTCTGAGTAAATATTGGGAGCATTGTTCCCATAAACTAGTGTTGAATTCACCCATCTCCCAGTGCAACTGTGTCCTCTAGTTCTGCTCTTCTGGTCAAGATGAAATAGCTTGTTGTGGTCTACAATATTTAATCTTTTTTTAGAATCCGAAAGGTAGTCATGGAAAGTAAGAAAAATGTTTGCTGCCTTTTAGTGCTGATACCTCCACCCTGAAATGTGCAGCAACACAATAGCCTCATTGTGAAAGTATGGTACTAGAATGCTTTTAATTTTTATGTTAGTACAAATCCTCAGTTGCACCAGAGTTTTAAATTACAAGAGTGAGAAAAATTTACAAAGGGTCCACAGAGTATTTAGAAAAGGAAGCATATTGAAAAAGCTTGTCCTTGTATTTCTGATAGGTTAAGTTCTTCTTTAAAACCCTGAGAGTAATTGTTTTGCACCTAATCTCTGCATGGTATGATGTTTAGGCTCAAGGAATGTCAAGCCATGAAAAAATATTTTCACCGAAGCAAGTGGTACCACGCTATAATGATAGCCTAGGGATATGAGTTTGCACTTAAACGTCACTTTCAATTATAGATTACCTCTGTCTATCAGTTGACAATACAGAGCGATTTTGTCTTCGGGGACAGTCAAGTGCCTTTCTTTCATTTCTTTCATACTATTTCCTTCCAGATAAGAGACATTTTTAACTGGTTGTCTTCTTGGATCATCTCACCCTGTTAAATGTTTTGATAAGCTGTCAGCAGGGCAGGAATGAAAGATTTGATATCTTTCTTGGTTACCATTAATTATCTAAAGGCAGATGTAGGACACAGTTCAGCAGTAGTGAAATAAATACATTAATTTACTGGCATTTGCTGCTCCACAAAGGATATTTCTCATTTTCAAGTTTAAATGCCATTAACTTTTTGGTAGCCATCAAGCCCCAGGATAGCTTTGATGCACCCTACTTCAGCATGGGGTTTGGGCCCTATTTACAAGATTGCCGATAAGGCCAATCTTACAGCATGTGGAGGTGTAGGGATCCTACCACATATATTATCCTGTTAAGATAGGCTTGTGGTGGACAGTGGTGGAGAACCCATCAGTGGATTTCTCAACTAGCACATCAAGGAAAGGTTAAACGACTCCATTCCAAAGGTGAATTTAAGCGAGGGATGGAGCCCATTAAGGTGTATAAGGAAATTCTCACATGCAGCTGCAGATTCAAATATAGCAAATATTTGAAAAAGAAAAGGGTAGGAGGGTAGATGTCATTCCATCGAAAAAACATTTGTCATGGAAACCACCGAAAACATTAGTGAGAGCTGGGCTTCGAGGGGTCCCATTACAACATCACCGATTTGGGCATACATGGTGTCATTAAGGCTGAACTCAGCTTCACAAGTTTCTAACTTCGTAAGTGCAATGAACACAGATTCAGATAATGGCAGCAAGATTACCATGATTCAGTGGCAGGACACAAATGTCTAAGGCTTCCTTGAACGGCACATTAGTGAGTAGGCTCACAATGTAGAACAAGCACATGGACACAGCATTACTATCGATATGCATATAATGTATGGTCTTAGCGAAGGTGAAGGAATCCTTTAATATGTATGTGGAAAACACGCTCAGAACTGGTTATAGCAACTCACTCAACCATTTGGCCAATTCATGTTGGCAGATAGGGCATAAAGGGACCTCGAGGCTCCCCTTCCACAATCTCATCACCATGAATAGGACATGTGTTGGAGTTCTGAGTATGCATCTAGCTGCATCTCCTGCAGGTTGCTCCCAGACTAGTCATGTGCGACTAAGAGCAGCAAATGTGCTGGGGAGAACTCATCTCCTCATGAACTGAGGCTGATGTAAGCATGGTCACTTTCTGCTTGCCCACAAAGCGTACAACAAATGTCCAACATAAGTCAGTGCAGTCACGACAGTAAGACTTGGGAGGGGGAGGCCCTCAAAGGCTAAGGCTGCCTGCTGGGTTAAATGCCCAACACCAACATGGTACTCACCCTTCCAGAGTGCAACAAATCATTGAAACACTTACGGCACTGGATCCAGATGTGCCGCGCCACGTTGCAGGAGCTCACCACCTCCACCACCTCCTCCCAGGCACATTTGGTCAACTGGAGGGTCCTGCTCCTCCCACCCTGGGGAACCAGCACCTCCCGCCGTGCTGCCACCTCCTCGAGGAGGGCAGCAAGGCAATCATCAGAAAAGTGAGGGGCACTTTGTCCTCCCGCTGGCCTACCCTGCAACCTGCGCTGCTCCTGTAGCAGACTCTGCAGCTTGCCCTGCTCCTCTGCCCTTCCCTCCAGATTGCCCTGCTGAGCAGACCCCCTGTGGTTGGATCTCCAGGTGGCCATTGTGAACAGCCTACAGGAGGCTGCCAGGCCTTGTTTTAAACAGGCTGCGGGGGCGCTATTGGACCGCCGCAACCTGCACACTCCCATTATCCACAGGAGTCGGAAATGCGTTTGGCGGGCCTTAATTTGCCCCCCGTGCAAAATGGTGGCACGGCCCCATAATTTGCCCACCCGCGTCCACTCCTGCTCCGCCCAGCCGCCAAATGGAAAATTTTAGCCATGGACTGCATTGGTACAAGAAGGCAGCACGCCACCATCTTCCCAAGTGCAATTAGGGTTGGGCAATAAATGCTGGCCTAACCAGTGATGCCCACATCCCATGAATGAATGATAAAAAATGGGGGTTGTGCGTACTGTACAAACTGAGACAGTCACCTTTATCAATGCTATGTATATCATTGGGGTATTAAAGTAGTTTTCTCATTGAGGATTTCTCAGGTCAGTATGAGTTACTCTAGCTTAATTTTAGTGAAGTTCCCATTTTGACAATCCATATCACTCATGTTTAAATATGAATTAATACATTCATATTGTGAATTAAATGGAACAGAGAAATCTTGGATATTCATTGTTGTTGACATTCACATGTGTATAACATCGAATCTCAGAGCAGTTCTTAACATTTTGCACATGAGGTGGCATTGCAATAAAGTACAGCTAAAGACACTGTTAAGAGATTAGATGCCTTCTGACATATAAATATTAAGAAATTAACCTGCTTTCATTCAAGTCCAATCCTCTACAATGTTATTTCTGAGTAAAATCGCAGGTCAAGGTGAAGGTTACATTTAGGTTTTGAGTTACGACTAGGGCTTGGTTTAGGAATCAGGTCAGTGTCACATATAGGGTTACAGGTGGCCTAGGTGGCCAGGCTGAGGATGAGAATTAGAGTTAGACCTAGGTCTAGAGCTAAAATTCAAGTTAGGGTTGGCATTTGATCCAGAGTTAGAATTAGAGTTAAGGCCACAATTCACTTTGAAACTAGAATTTGGGCGAGGTTAAGGGCTTAAGTTTTAGTTCAAGATAAAATTTTGTAGGATTAATAACAACGATTTGTATTTGTATTGTTACAACCCAGTTAGGGAGTACAAATGCATTTTTGGAAACAATTTAATATTTTCCAAATTCTTATAGGCTGTTGAACAAGCACAGTCCAGGTTTCCAGCATCCGCAGTATTTTGCTTTAATCTGAGTGTGCACAGTTGTGCTGGCCGAGTACTTTGTTGAGAAATAGAATAAAATCTATCTTCACATAAAAAAAATGCAAGATCCATTTATTGTGACCTGAGCCCAAGGTCAGAATCTAGTTTGGCTCTAAATAACTTGACAGCACTCAATCCCTAGTTTGGTGTGTGAAAACTGGTGACTGGGCAAGGTGTCATAGTGCAGTTGAAAGATACAGGCCATATTTCAGCATCCTTATAGCAGGAAGAGAAGGCAGTGGATGAAAGAATTAAACTTTAAAAACAGCTGTATCAGATCAGTAAAATGATATACAGTAAAAAGGAATGTAATAAGCATGCACGCCACCTCTATTAATATTGAACATGACAGCTGTTGCATTGCTTTAACTGTTATAAACTACTAGAGCAGCATCTCATTTTTAAAACACCCTAAATGCAATTAACATTTCTATTTCTTAGAAACAGCAAAAAATTATTCCATCTTCTGTTTCAATTAAGCTAGTTTTTTGACTTATTTTAAACAGTTGAGTGTTTCACCCTCCTGAACCTTTTTTGAATATCAAACAGCTGCAGAGAGTTATAGTTATGCTTTGTTTTCTTCCATTTATTTCTGGTGAGCTTTGAATGCTTTTATTTAAACAATTATTCCTGTTGCCATTATCAAAGGAACTGACTTGCATTGCTAAGTAAAAGGAGAAGAGCAAATAGCTAGGCCAAAAGAAAAAAGACCATGGAAAGAGAGAACTTGGATTTATATAGCGCTTTTCATGACCTTGGCACATTGAAAACTGCTTTTATGGCCTATAAAATACTTCATTGTAATTCACTATTACAATGTATTTGCATTTTCTTAGATAAATCTAGACATTTCAATCATTTCCTACTGTGAGATTATAAGTCAAATTTTGTGAGGTAATATTCCCTATCTCTGGAAAATTAGAGAGCCATAAATTAGCCCCAATCACCTCAGTGCCTGATTGTCCAGTTCCTGCTCCTTTCAAATGAGGTTTCCTGCTAGAAGCATGCCATATGTTGACTGGCACTGACACCATGATTCATAACACAAAATACCTTGGGGTTTAGTTTTTGCAGATGGTTCTCCTGATCTGAACTTTGACAGAAGATGCACAGACACCCCAAAGAAAATGCATGAAATCTTTTATGTTGGTTCTGGAGGGCCTGCTCAAAAGAACAATACAGCTGATGAGGTTGAGCCTAACTTTTGTTTCAAATAGTTCAGAGAAAGTAGGGTTTATGATAAACTATATGTTTGCACCATGTAGGAGATAATGTTCATAATGACACAATTGCTATACAATCATAAGTTGGACTAACTGTGCACATAAACCTTCATTGTATTTACCCAATAACCATCATTGTGCAAAATCATTACATTCAGCTTCATTTTGTTATGTGAAAGTGACTGGCAGCAGCTTTTGGCAAACTAATGACTTCTATTATATTCTCTTTCAATAAACAGTACCTTTAAACCTATTATGATGGAAAACAGAAAGTAATTTTGTTGTTTTAGAAAGATGCAGATTACATTAAAAGAAACTGGGAACAATTTAAAGTTCTATGCACCAGAATGAGTGTGTTTGTTGCTATTTATCCATCATAAAAATAAATGAATAATTTCTGGAATTTATAGAATTTGATCCAAAATGATCCAGCAGTAATATGTATTCTGTAGATTACATGAATGCAATAGATGCAAGTTTGGAATTAATGCTAATAATGTCAGCACTTTTTTACATCTTCCTCTATGCTGACATAATAAGCTGAAAATCTTACATGAGCAGTTGAATTCAGAGTATGTACATATAGCCTTATAATCAATCTTGATATTCATACCTGAAATTTTGCATTTTTTTCTGGTGGAGTCAGCAAAGTTTTTTTTATTATCAAGAAATCAAGGTTAAAGGCCAAAGCTCCCTATGCAAGCACCACCAGTTGAAAAAATAAAAGTGAATACAAGATAGAGTAGAAAGCAATGGCATCAAGATTTTAAAAGATTGCAGAATATAGGCAATGAGTCCTACAACTTAAGCCATTGGACAGTTTGTGCACAAGTCGAGGTCTTAACACTGCAAGGGTTTAAAAGAGAGTTACAGTTTGTATATTTCACATATTTGGAGATTAAAAAGAACAAGACAATGTTCAGAGGAACATTGACTCTATTATTGTCAATAAAATAGATAAACACAACAAAGGACATCATGGAAAAAGGTTTGATCCCCTATATTGGACGATAAGATTTGTAAGAATATGCTTATGTTGTATAAGTTTGTGTAGGTTTGTTTAAAAGAATGCCTATGATTGCTAATGAAGGAGCTTGCTGTGGTTGTGTTAACCTTTGATACATTCAGATGCCTCATGACTCATGGGAGATCACACAACCGCTTGCAAAAACAAATAAGGCCGTGAAGTAACAACAGAGAAATGGCCAAGCATCCTGTGGTTAAACAACCACATTTAGGAGAGTCACATGACAAACTATAAGTCCAGTGGGACATGAACCAATCAAAGACCAACCACGTGCCCCGGTTACTAACATGGATCAATCAAAGACTGATCATGCGCGCTGGAGTTAAGTGGCTCAGAAGGGCGGGCAAAAGGCCAGTTGCTGCAAGTGAAATATAAAATCTGGCTGAAAACTCTTGGATTGATATGGCATTGTCAGGGCCAAGGCCACCAAGAGGAGAAGTCCCGCTGGAAGCGGATCGGTCCCAATTAGATAGGATCCAATTGACCTGCAGTCAATCTAGTCTGACTAAATAGGAGGTACCTATATGTTCTAAAAATTAGTTTATTTTTATTTTAAGTTTAATCTTTTGGCAATAAAGCTGTTGGATTTGCAGTGAAATTGTGTCACTTGTGATTCTTAATCTCACAGATGTTACAAATTTTGTCCTAAGCTGTCCAGAGTGTCTTCCTTCATATGGGGACAGAGTTCACGTCTTGGATTCACTTAGGCTTTAGAAAGATTAATTCCGTTACGTGACAATAGCAACAACAATTTTACATCTATGTACGATCTTTGACATAAATGATACCCAAAAGAGATTCACATAGTTATCAGGAAAATCGATGTTGAGCCAGGAAGGAAGAAGCTGTGGAGATGAATTTTGAGGAGGTTTCTAAAGGAAGAGAAGCTGGTGAATAGGTGTTAAGGGTCAGGGAAAGAATCCTAAAGAGTTGGCTCTGGGTAGCTAAAAGCCAGAGTTAGTGGAATTAAGCATTTGGGGATGGTGATGCATCCATCCTTTTATTTTAAAGAATCATCCTTGCGTGTTTCCAGAAAGGTAAGCATTTATTGTTTAGCCCTAGTTGTCTTTGTGAGGGTGGGGGAGTCTTCCACTTGACCACAGTTGTCTGTGTGGTGAAGGAGATGTCACAATGTATTAAGGGGAAGGTTTTGACCCAGTGATGATGAAGGTATGGTAATATATGTCCAAGTCAGAACATTGTGTGAATTGTAGGGAGAATTGTGTAACCATGTAACTGTGGGAGAATGGTGTAACAATGCACCTGCTGGGAAGTGCTAGAGGGGGTTACAGAACAATAGTGTTAATGATGTCAATGCTAAACTGTTGGAGTGCACTGTGAAGGCCCAAGCTCACTCTAAAATAAAAAGGAGCTTCACACTACTTTGTTTAGGTGTCATGTTGTATTTGCACTCTAATTCCAGCATCTGACCTTACCATTGGTATGACAGCTTAAAATCATATTTGTTTGCCTGCTGAAGTCAGGCAAATCAAATGACCTTCATTGGACCACACAAATTCTGGCAGGGTCAGCACTCAGGTTAACCAATCGATGATTCCTCACACCTACACTGTGATGAATAACTGCCCATGATTTTCAATCAGAGGGCAATGCATTGTAAGAAGAAAAGAGGTTGAGGTTGTGTGCAATGGGGTAGGAAATCTGAAGGAATCTGATATATCTTGGGTGTAATGGTTTGAAAAATAATGGATAATGGTGAATAACAAGTAATGGAAGTAATTGCTATGAAGAAAGAACAGAGTAGGCAAGATGAGACAGTTCTTGATAACTCTTGTGTTAATAGAAAAAGAACCTGAGACAAGTCAGCACAAGAGGGCTGGATTTTCTTGCTAAGGGTGGGAAACAGCAGACAGCACAGCTTCCGGATCCCAAACCTATCCCCAGGGTGGAGGAAGCAGTCACTTGTTGGGATTTCTACAGAGGTACCTCCATAATTGGTTCCCTGTCCGATTAAGGATGACAGGTTGTCTGTCAAAGCTAGAAGACCAATTAGAAGTCTTCACACTGGTTTGGAGCAGCAGGTTGTAGTAGAGGGTAACCAACTGAGGGGCCACTTTAAAATGGAGAACTCAGCAACTTTTTTTAAAGCTTAAATAGAAAAACAGTTACATCAGCCAAGCAGCCACTCTTGGTGGTCTGGGGGTGAGGCAGTGGGGTGTGAAGAATCCCTCTAGAGGTGGCATTTAGCTGCACCTGCACCTAGACAGGCAGAGAGGTTGCCTAGGCTGACCTGGAGCACAGGCTCCCCGGCCTGCTGCTGGGAGCCCGTCTCCAAGCTGTTAAACTGTCCTCTGTCAGGTCGGGAAACTGGGAACCGACAAGAAAATCCCACTTAGCCACCTTTAAGTTTGGTTAACAAGTCTCTTAATAAGCTGAATTGGCTACCGGCCTTGTAGGAATAGGTAACACTGCCAGCCACAAACTGCATACTTGAGGGTTGCCGAGGGGGAAGCAGCAAGAAGGGCTCCCAAAGTCTCAGGTGCATCTGTGGAGGTGGTTTTGGCTGAAATTAGAATACGAAACAATGGTGAGAAAGGGTGAGCTATATGGCCACCGAGAGCTAGGAGACCCTAAGAAGGTGGTTTTGATTGTGTGGAAGAAGTTTGCAGAAGTTGCTTGAGCAACCTCCATCACCTCAAGAACTGCCACACGGTGGAAGAAAACATTTCAAAGGTGGCCATGGCAAGACCATATACCCACACTTATCATAATGGATGACATGTGCTCACAAATGGTCAAGTCAGAGCACTATTACTAATCCATATCCTTTACCTCTAATACAGGCCTTCAATCACCCTTATATCTCTCATATCTTGATGTTGACAGAGACCATTCAGGAAAATATATGTATGCAATAGGCAACTGCTACAAATATTCAAGCACCAACTGAACTCTGTTAATACACATAGCCTGCCATAAGAGTGTCTGCTAGTCTTTAAGGAGACATAATAGAAAGGCACCATGCACATCATTATGAGACGCATACACATATCGTGTAAAATAGATCTCCTCTCATTCTTTTAACATTGCCATGTAACAAGTAGTACATAATTATGCAAAGAGAGACTTAAGTGGAAAAGTTCACACAAGAGCTCTGCAAATAATTGGCAGAAATATTGGAGAGGCTAGAAGTTGTGGCAAGGTTGGTGGAAGGTAACAGCAGGAAGCCTCATCATAGAACGGTTACAGCACAAAAGGAGCCCATTTGATCCATAATATCCATACTTGTTCTTAATAACTCAGCTAATCTAACTCCCTCATCCTTCCTCGTTGCCCTGAATTTTTTTTCTCTTCAGATGTTTATCCAATTTCCTTTGGAAAGCCAGAATTGAATCTAAATCCACCACACACTCAGACAGTGCATTCTAAATCCTAAATACTTGTTACATAAAAAGGGCTTTCCTCATGTTCAGACTGGTTCTTTGCCATTCACCTTATATTGGTGTACTCTCCTTCTGTGGAACAGTTTTCTCTATCTACTATCTAGACCCCACATGATTTTGAACACTTCTATCAAATCTCCTCTCAACCTTCTCTTCTCTAACGAAAACAACACCTATTTCTCTAACCAATCCACCCAACTGAAGTCCCTCACCCTAGAATCATTCTCCCCAATCTTTTCTGCACCCTCTCTAAAGTCTTCACATTGTTCTTAAAGTTGGAATTGGACAAAGTTGGCAAAGGCAGTGCTCCTTCTAACTAATGTCAGCTTCCTGTGCTTTTTCAAGATATTGCAATGCTCTGATACTTGAAATTTCTTCAAGATAAAACTATATTGGGTTGATTTTCATTCTCATCACCTGGGCCATAATCTGGAAAAACAAATTGACCATCAATTATAGAACCCACAAAATTTTCATTCCATTAAAAACAGGAATGAAAATTGGATTGATTCTATAATGGGCAGAATACTTGTTCTGCCAGTTTACATGCCAGATGGATGAATATCTGCCTCACTTTACACATAGCTAAATAACATCATTTTTCACATCATAAAGGTTAACTTAGAGGAAGAGACTCACTACTCCTTCTAAGCATATTTAGAGACACAGCTGCCATGTCTAGATCTGCAGTTCCTGTCACTGCATCACCAACTTCACCATGGTGTCTTACCTGCAGAATGCACCATTGCAGAAATACCTTCTCAAGACAAAAGGTCACCAAGAGTCAGAAGGGTTTTCACTATGTGAAACACTGAGTACAAGTAAGCATCATGGCAAGATAGTGAAAGAAAAGGAAATTGCTTTGCACCTATGGAGGGTAAGGAAATGTCCGCTCATGGCCAATGAGGTTTGAGACTCAGCAGAGTTGAGATGCTAGACCTTGCACCCATTTTCCTAAATTTAACACTTTAAAATCATCCTAAGACTAGAAGTAAATCATAGGAAATTCTTGATTTTTCCCCAGAAGTGTAGGAGCATTATGGGATGGACCCTCATCAAGAATAGTCAATTAACAAAGTTTAAAACAGTCAGATGGGTATGAAACAATAAAATGATTTGCAAAGTCAAAAGATATGTATTTGCATAGGTGTTCAGGGGTAGATTTCATTCAGGGTCCTTTTTTAGCCAAAAGGTGAAACATGCCATTTCTTGGCATTCTCAATTTTTACTTTGGTAGTACAGAACTTGAGTATTGCTGAAAAAAGAGAAATGCTATCTAAGCTTTTCATCTTGCATTTATCAAGATAGCTAGCAAGAATTTTCCACTGTAATGGGGAACAACAATTTATACTGCTTGAGAAGAGAGTGCTGATTTGTTGGCAAGTGGACTCTGATTGGTGGAGGTATTGTCATGGAGAATGCAGCATGGAACAGTTAACTGCCCAGCTTTGTTCAAGTTCAAACCAGGCTGGTCAACTCTGATTGGTCAAGGCATTGTCCTGGGGAATGAACCAGGGAATGATTGTTTCCTAAGCTTCTGCTTAGTTGAAAAAAGATGGAATGTGTGGGCATGTTCATTTTGTCTGCAAAGGACAGGCTCTGTGTGTGAATATATGTGGCTACTAGCATGTGTAAGTGAGCTACACTACGAGCCCAAATGACAATCTTAAATTGTTTTTTAGTCTAATTCTTTGCACAATCAGGATTGTTTAGCAGGTGTTGTCCAATCACTGAATTATATTTAATGTTGGACACTATGTTTTGAGTTTTGCAACGGGCTGGTTGGGTACGTCAGTACTTTGCCTGTTGCGAACAGCCAAAGGGACATGCTGTTTGATATGATCTGCCAATCATTGGGATGCACAGCCTATATACCTGGCACCACACCGGCACTGAAATTCATATACCACAGCACTCATTTGCGTGATAGGCCGGACGTATTTTTGACTTAATGGCAGCACCCTGTTAGTGACAAACACCACTCATGTTGCTACCACATAGTAACAGCCTGCAATGGCAAACCAGCACGGTTTGCCCAGTTTGAACTGGAACAAAGCTGGGTAGTTGCTGCAAGTCTCCATGGCAATGCCTCCGCCAATCAGAATCCGCTTTCCAACCAATCAGCACTCTCTTCTCATGCAGTATAAATTGTTGTTCCCCTGTGACTGTTGAAAAGTTCTTGTGAGCTATCCTGGTGAGTGCAATTAAGATGAAAAGCTTAGATAGCATTTCTCTTTTTTCAGCAATACTCAATTTTTACTTAATAAATGTAAATACACTGACAATAGAATGTGAAATTAAAAACAGATCATTTTGTTAAAAGACAGATTGAAAGTAATGTATGTACATGATGCCAATCAAGATTCACCAGCACCTTGTGGAATACTCATGTGTCTGTAAATTCAGGACATCCAACATCAAATCAATGCTGGGAACATGATGTACAGTCACAAACAGCAAGACAGATAGCCAAGCATTTAACAAAATGGAGCTGTTTTTAGTTCCTGGAATGACATGCATCAAAAGGTTATGCTGTTAGACTAAAATTGCTAAGTGTCAGTCCTAATGAGTGAAATTTGACAGTTTTGATAAGTGGTCTAAAAATTGCTGAAAATCACTTTAAGACAGTAGAAAGCAATGAGACTAGAATCCAGATACAGAGTTTCAAACACAAAGTAAGTCATGGTCGTACTGTAGTGTTTGAAGTGACATTAACAGTTAGAAGTATGCTAAGGTAGTAGGTTGCCCTGTTAAGATGAGAGCCATAGAGATTTTGGTTTAAGATGCATCTAATTCAAAAAATACTGGGTGATGAGAAACCAGAGAGGATTCCAACTTTCACACCTACACGGAATGCAGACATGAAGGCCCAGAATTTCGCCATGATGGCAAGCGTCTCCGTCATGGTGAAAATGGCAGAAGTGCAGAAGAAAATCATAAGTCCCATCCCCAAACATAGCACTTCCCGCTTTCGTGGGTACAGGAAGGGGGCTGGGGTGCATTTTGTGGCAGCAGGCCATTTAAGTTATCAGCTCCCTCCACTCTAGCCTGATTTTGATAGTCTATGAGCATAGAACCAGAAGTGTGGAGTGAAGACCTGATAAGAGCAGGTCTGAACTTGGAGTGTTTCTTTGATAGCCAGGAGACCCATTTGGAGAAGTAGGCTACCGCTGTGGAAGCTGCTTTAAACTTTTATTTAAAGCCCCAGAAATGGCACAAAAAAGAAATTACAACTGTCTTCCCTTAACCCAAGGGAGTAGGAGGGTGGGGCTGCTTGTCTTGCGGGGCAATTTTTTTTTTAACCCCTACTACCTGTGCACCCAGGTGCCAGAAGAACTTTGTGCTGGAAAAGCGTGCATAGCACTTTGCCCAAAGTAAGACAGAAGAATAGACATGGCACCCTCGCTCATGGGGGCCACAAAAGCTAGTCACCATGAGCAGCTCAATGCTAGAGGGAGTGAAGAAGGTCAGGAGGAAGAGGCTGCCACCCGTGCGCCAGGAAGGAAGGAGGAGAGGCCGGACAGCCAAGCACTACCCTGAGGAAAGGGTGTAGCTCAATATGACAAAGAACCAATGTCGAAGGTGACTGAGGTTAAGTCATGAGGCGGTGACAGACATATGTCATATGGTCCAGGAACAACTCGAGCCACAATCCATCAACCACCCCCCGCACCCCGCCCCCCTCCACACCCCCACCATGCCCTGCAAGTAGCTGTGAAGGTAACCATCACTTTAATGGCCTCAGGTCTTTCCCAGGATCATCAAGAGACCTGCAGCACATAGCTGCATTAAGGCTGTAACTACTGCCATTTGCTCGTGTGGGGGTTCACATTAATTTACCTATAGATTTGGTGTCTCAGATGCAGAGAGCCTTGGTCTTTGTCCAGTTAACAGGATTCCCTCAGGTGCAGGGTGGTATTGACGGCAACCATGTTGCCTTAAAAGCTCCAACGCAACATGTGGACACATTTGTCAACCGGAAGTCCTTCCACTTAATCAATGTACAGGTGGTTTGTGACCACCACAAGGTTTTCCTTCATGTGTGTGCAAGGTTCCCTGGCAGCTACCACGACTCCTTCATACTGAGGAGTTCGCAACTCCCTCAGCTATTTCAGTCACCAATGCAGATCCATGGTTGTCTTCTAGCTTGAATAATGACCCCCTTTAGGGGCCCACAAACAGAAATAGAACACAACTACAGCAGAAGGCATGATATCACTAGGAGTACACTCGGGCAGGTAATTGACATTTTAAAGATGAGCTTTAATTGCCTCAATTGCTCAGGTGGATCTTTGCAATATGTCCCTGCAAAGGTATCAAGAATAGTCGTGGTGTGGGACATACAAATTGATGAAGGCATGGGCAGAGTTCCAACCTCTGAGGAGGATGAGGAAGATGAGGAGGAGGAAGAGGAAACCCCTGTCCATTCAGAAGATTACGAAACTGATGAGGATGAGGAGGCCACCAATGGTAGAGCAGCTGGGAGGCATGGCCATGTAGTCAGGGCCAACTCATCTCCAGCCATGTCCTTGAGCAAAATAAATTCTCATAATGTCCTGCTATCTCACAATTGCCATAAGCCAGTCCCTGGTGACATATTTCTACCTAAAGAACCTTGTACAATGGCTCCACAATTATTCAAGAGACTGCCCATCCCCCACAAGATGAGAATTAACATCAATGCGTTGGACTCAGTCACATTCCCATGGCTGAAACCCTCACCATCATAACCATGAGCGTCATCATAATATAAACACACATGGTAATAAGTCATTCACAATCTGGCTCCCTCACATGAACACCAATGACTGTAAATAAGGAGCCCATGCTGGCAAATTGTCCATAATCAAACCATGCCCACAATGTTGAGAGTGACACAGCGTCAGAATTCAAAACCTATATATGCTGATCGGACTGTATGCTGCAAGATACACAAATGATGAGCCCATAACTGCCCAACAACAGCTCTTTGAAAGAATCTGTGCACCATCCATTACAGCCACTGGTCCAGTTTCTCACGTGGGCACCACATGGAACATTTCTGGTTTCCATATACCTCTGCTACCACACAAAGCACATTGTCTGACACCTGGAATGCAAATGCAGCCAAAATAGTAGGAACAGCAGATGGCCAATATTACCTGGACAATACATGATTTACTTAGCTGCAATGCCCACACCTAGGCCAATGCATAACACTGTAGTACAGATGAACGCCTTGCACCCAGTGTTCATGCTTGAGAGGTAACTGCTGCTTTAGAATAGCCCCGGGATCACAACCTGGTGATCACGTTGCACAGTCCGATCCATAACAGGCGGAGGCAGGGACTTCGCAGTTTTCTGGCGCTCGGAGGACTGCTGGAGGCCAGAAATTTACTGAATCTGAGCAGACCACAAGCCTCTGGACTCGGTCATGTCTCAGTTGCTGGAGCTGCAAAGGCAAGCTCGGGAACAACAGGAAGGGACGTCCGCTGCACTCCTCAGATTGCAAGGCATGATGGAGGGGTCCGTCCACCTTCACTCTGAGGTGATAGCGCTGGCACACCAATGTACCGAGGTCAACACTGGTAGGATGGTAGCTGCCATGGGGACCTTGGTCCAGGGCATTACTCCTGCACTGCTGCACGGGCTCAACTCTATCGCTGATGCTACAGTTGGCCTCCAACAGTGTGTACACGAGAGGGGTGCCAGGCAGCTCGATCTCACTCCAGCTACCCCTGCTCCTCAAGGAGTCAGTCTGGGGTCTGCCGGCACACATAGGGAGGAGGATCAGCAGGTACACACTCCATCCAGATGACTCCGAGAGTATCCGGCACATCCGACTCCCCTCATCCTGTGACCCCAGAAGCTCCAGCTCCACAGGCTGAGGAGGGTGCCACTGCCGTAAAGCAGGACCCTGAAAGCAGGCTGGGGCCCTCCAAGTCTCAGCCAGCCATCCAGAGGGTCACCTGCCAAAGTCATCATAGACAGGGCGTCACAGTTAACAGGCTGCCTCCACCTCCACTGTGGATGTCTGGGGAGTACCACGATGTAACGGCAGGGTTAGGAAAGTTAAGGAAAATTAGTTGCACAGATAGGGCACGGGTGTTAATCACTTGTACATACTGTTCACTATTGTCAATAAACTCCCAAGAATGTCACCCTGCCTATGGTTCCTTGTTCTGATGAGCAATGTTCGTGTCACTCAGATGTGAAACCTTTCTGCGCAAGATAAAGGCAGGTGCCTCAGTACAGGGCCTGTTCCCTGTGCTCTGTGCAGCCTTCAAACCAAAGTGATGGCCCGGCCTCTCACTCCCTGGAAACAGTACTGATGCCTGAACCTTAACGATGCTGGTCGTTGCTGCCAGAATGTAGTGGGCAGGTGCCACAGAGTTCTCTCATTCTCTCGATGTGCTCTCAGCACCTTTAAGGAGGGGCTGGCCCCCATCTCTTCAGCACCTGTGACCACTGATGCTGTGCTCCAGCTCCTGAAGGGCTCAGGTGCTGAAGGTGGACAAAGCATCAGATGTTTCTAAAGTTTCATGGCTGCGTCTCTATGATATGGCCGTGATCACGAAGCCTAAGTGATCTTCCCTCGGCTAAACATGAGTCAGACATTCTCAGGTGCTATGTGAAGATTTATGGAGTGTCCTCACTGCATGTTGTCATCATCCTCCTGCAATCGAGCTACTATTAGGGCCTCCACTGTGCCTCCATGACATCAGCATTCTCACAGAGGGTTTTAATGTTGCCATAAGCCAGACTGGAGTCAAACATTCACAAATGTGATGTTAGGATCTATGGGGTCACCTCACTGCATGTCATCATCATCCTCCACAAATCTAGCAACTATGAAGGCCTCCTGAGTGCACCTGCCTCATCCAGGCAGTGCCACATCCCCGTCATCATTGCCTCCGAGGACCTCCTCGCCCTCATCTCTGTTAGCGTCCTTCTCATCGGAGGAGATGTGAAGCCCCCCCATCTCCTCCTCAGCTAGCGCCTCGCCCCGTTGCAGCACCAGTTTGTAAAGGGCACAGCAGACAATGACAATGCGTGACGCCCTCTGCGGACTGTATTGCAGGGCTCCACCAGACCGGTCCAGGCACCGGAACCTCACCTTCAGCATCCCAATGGTTTGCTCCACCAAGTTAAGAGCTGCAGCATATGACCCTCATTATATCTTCGCTCTGCTGCAGTCTGAGGCTGCCGCACAGATGTCATCAGCCACGGCCTCTGCGGGTAGCCCTTGCCCCCGAGGAGTCATCCCTGCAACTTCTGTGGAAGACTCCAGGGACCTGTGACCAACTGAGGATGTAAGCGTCATGCACACTCCGTGGAAACTGTGCGCAGCCCTGCAGGATGTGTTTCTGGTGGTCGCACACCAACTGAACATTCAGCGAATGGAGGCCCTTGTAGTTCATGTAGCCCATCGTGTATTGCGATGGAGATCTGAGCACTATATGAGTGCAGACAATCGCACTCTGCACCTGTGGGAAACCCGAGATCTGGGTGAATCCAATTGCTCTTGCATCCTGGCTGTCCTGGTTCCAGGTGAAATGCACAAAGCTGTGTGCCCTCACAAAGATGGCATTCGTGACCTCATGGATTCATTTCTGGGTGGAGGCTTGGGAGATGCCACAGATGTCACCTGTCCAGCCTTAAAAGGAGCCACTGGCATAGAAATTGAGCGCCGCAGTCACTTTCACACTACTGGCAGTGGATGCCCTCCATGTCCCCGTGGCGCCAAATCCTGCAGTAGCTGGCAGATGTGACCGACCAGTTCCCTAGACGTTCGCTGTCTTTGGTGACACTGGTTCTCAGTCACCTGAAGGAATGGAAAGCGATGTCAATAGACCTTGGGTGTCGCTAGGCACCAAAATGCGACCACTCACTGTGGCTCTTGGGCAGCGTGTGCGGGAGCTCCAGCCGTCCTTCCTTCCTGAGGTTGCTGCTCCTGCCTCTGCTCAGCCAGGAGTCTCAGTCACTCTCTCCTCCATCGTTTTCGCATTCTGTAGGCCATCAGGCATACAGCTAGTTCACCAGGGTCCATGATCCCTCCCGCAGGATGAAAGACAGAGACGTGTGGATTAGCGTGGGTGCACTCAGAACCTGTCCTGGTTAAGTGTGACGGCCCCTTAACACTTCCTGTAGAGGGCTGGCCACCACTTAGATAGCCAAAGATTAGTGCGCTGCATGGCTGCCCTGTTAGCTTGAACCATGGGGGAAACTGGTCCAAACCGGGGTGATGAAATTGCAAAGGGCTGTGAGCGCCTCCAGCAGTGACTGCTACATGGCCAGCTTTAGCGAGGAGATTGTACAACGTGTGCAGTCCAATTGATCTGCAGTCCACTAAAATGCTCATGAATTTGCAGTCTGTGCTGGGGGGAAGCTCTGGAGCACCTGGTTGCACTTTGATCCCTCTGCATTTCTTGAGTGGGAAGGTAAGCTAGAAGCCTAACTCCAATCATATCAATGTGGCTGTGTCTGAACTGCCTGAGATGCAGAGGAATGGTCACTTTATACAAGGTTCCCGAATGTGTGGCTACTTCCCACACCCACCCTACCACTCACCACGAATGCTTGTGTGCTATATTCAACAGCAATGCTGCCCTTGCACCCCCCACCCCTACCACCAGTCACCTCAATGGCAGGGTTGCCCTTAACCCCGACCCCCGCAATGCCCCTGAAGCTTGAAGTCCAACAGGTGACCCTGGCGATCGCTGCACAACATTACCGTGTACTCACCTCCAAGTTCCCATCAAAGTGCAGGCCGCCAAATGCATGCCTTTTAAGTGCTGTTGTGAAACACGTCGGCGTTTTTTCCTGCCGACGTGGGTGGACGATCCAGCAGGGTGGGGGCTGGGTGATGATTCCGGTGGGCTGGCCTGATAATGATATGCTGATGTATTACAATGAGGTTCCCGACGTCCGATGGCGGGAAATGCGGTCTGCCATCGCAGGCTGAGTGGACAATCACAAACTGGTTTCCCGCTGTCATAAAACCAATGTGCCATACTGTCCGCTCACACCACCGATCACGCCCAATGCCAGCAGACACAGAAAATTTGGCCCTCAGACTGATCCAGGCTACTGAGGGAGGCTTGCACCATTTCCTAGCCAAGATGTTACTTTTGTATCCACTCCGAGTGCTGCCACAGGTGCCTCTCCATGAGATTGGCCAATCTCTTATGGTCAGTGCTCATGTGCTTGAGCCCCCGGATCAATATGGAGATCATGATGGCGATGGACTCCTCCACTTGCAGTCCTAGAGCTCCCACTGCCTCAGGGAACTCCACCAGGTGTCCACACATCTGCTGCTGACATGGACAGATACTCTGCCCCAAAAGGTGACTCCTGAGGTTCCACGTTCCTGCCCATTGGAACATCACCATTACTCTCCTCCCTCCTCTGAGGGTGCTGTGCACAGATGTCTCTGACTCTGGCACCGCCTCCTGCGCTCTGGTGTGGTGACTTTCACCCTGTGCCACCAACTCTAAACGTACGCTACATCCCTCCAAAGTGCTGATATCTGAATTGGCGGAGTGTGGTCTAGCCTGATGTGATGTTGCCTCCTCAGACATCTCTTCCTCCTCCTGATGACTGAGGGATGATCTGGCCCAGGGTGGGTGTGGGGGGAGAGTTGAGACACATACAAATGTTCCACTGTGAGACACAAAAGGAGTTATTTAGGGACAGCCCTTCTCATTATGAAAGCACACTCTGATGCCCACCATTGCCTTAATCGTGCTCATGCTGCCCGTACGACCCAGCCCCATCCTTACACTCCCTCTCTTGCTAATGTCCCACTGTGCTCAGCAAAGGGACATCATGACTTCTACCATTACCACCATGTGCCAAGGTGATTTCAACAGCGCCTTTACCACCTGGTAACAGTGATTCACCATCACCAACAGACAGCTGTTCAGGCACCCTGGCAATCTCCATGGCCACCTGTTCCATGGGACGGATGCATCTAAGCCAGGCGGACCCACCCCAAGTCTGGACCATTGCCATCGCATTCTTCGCCCATTTCGACTACAACGACAGCATGAATTTATGTTAGCCTGATATATAGAGCAGGGAGGGATATTGGTCTTCACTGCATCTTTGCATCACAGTGCTCATTCACACGTGTTCTGTGTGCACCTACAAGCTGCATATACATACAAGCCTCAATGCTGAAGCGGAGGTATGTGACATGTCTCACACTAGGCTGCAGGCTAAGGTGCCGGGCCTGCAGGTGAACTCTCACTACTTATCTGCGGTTGCCCAACCCGACTCCTATTCTAGCCTGCCCCCAAACCCCTGGACCAAAAATCAGAAGTCTGGGCATGCATTTTTAGAAGCCGGGTGAAATAGATTAGCTGCCTGCAATATACATCATCCAATTTTCCCTCCCATTTCTATGGGGTGCATAATGAGTAGCCAATCTGCTACCTTAAATGTTCCACTTGACAGTAAATGTTAAACCCAACTGTGTTGCACCGTTCACAAAACTATGATCATTCATTCAAATAACTTGGTGGATGTATAGTGGAAAGTTCCAGATGCCAAGAGTATTCTGTCTGAGGGAAAGTTAATTGCAGAAGTGAAATGAATGACAACTCTGTGCTCGTTGCATGGGCGGTACTGCTAATTGGGAATATGTTATTAATTTCCATCAAGTGTTTACACAAAATAAAGTGATCTCCTATAGTGATTGATCTTGGCTTTCGGTTTATAAATTGATATTTCTTTTACTTGGCCTGTTCTTTCTTCGTTACAAAATAAAGCAGTATACCCACACAGAACTTTGATGGTCATCAAGGTCTAGGTTGCTAATTCTACCGATTGTACACAAATGGAATAGTTCTGGCAGTGCCATGTTGATAAACGGCAAATACTGTTGAAAATAAAGACTGCCTGAAGACTTGAGATAAAAAGTGATTAGCAAACAGATTAAAGCACTGAAGCAATACAGAATTTGACGTGATGATAAAACTCTAGTTTAAGTAGCTGTGACTGCTGCGTTTTCAGATTTGGTGCATTGAATGGATTTTTTTTCGCCTTTACCATCAAAAATACAACTTACAGTGTAAATTATGATGTGGAGTTGGTTTGATGTGACAAAAGGTGCTTATCTTTGGCAATATGGATCAATACTTTAAAATAGTGTTCTTTCCATCGATGTGACCTGAGTTCAAACCCCATTTCGAACAATATTGAGCATCTATTCTTCTGAAAAGCTATTAAGTGCCTTTAGTAAAAATAAATTAGGGCAAAATCAGTCCATTTCTCACAAGTGGCTGGTCACAAAATATTGACGAAGCATAGAACTGAAATCCAAAGCATTGAAGTATTCCTGCCATTATTAATGTATTTCTGACAAATCAGTTGTTCTCAAACTGAAATCCATGGACCCCTAATGACTCTCTCTAGTGGATGAGAGGGAGAGAGTGAAAAACACAAGGGGCAAAATTTTCCGTCCTGTGGGCGGGCGCGTGCCCGACCCGAACGGGAGTGAAATAATGCACGATGCTGCTGGACAAATGTCCTGACGTCATTGCGCACTCTCTCAATATTTCGCTCAGCGGGCACGTGCAAGAGTGCAAGTGCACCCGCCGACAATTAAGAGGCCTATTAAGGCCCTTAATCAATTGATTAAATTGATTTTTTCGCTGCCTACCTAACCGTTCGGTTGACGGGCAGGCACATAGGCCAGGTAGCCTTTGTATTTTTAACGAAACCTCATCAACAGGCGGGATGGGGTTTCAGACAGGAAATAAAAAACAAAAAAAATTTTTTTAACTAATTTTTAACATGTCCATGCTCATGTGACAGAGCCACATGAGGGGACATGTTTTCCTTATTTTTGAAATCTTTATTTTTAATGTTAAAAGTCTTCAGCTCCCTGTGCCTTCAGGGAGCTTTCACTGAGCGCACCCCTACACATGCACACACTTCAGCTCTCATGCTCCTCCTGCCCCTATCCCAGCAGCACTGAGACTCTGAGTGTGCCTTTCATGCTGGCTGGCCGTTAATTGAGCAGCCAGCATGAAATCGTGGCGGGGACCCGATCGCGGGCTGTGGTCGGTTTTGCAGCCACTCCCGGGCTCGCCCACCGAGCCCGCCCAGTGAGGTAAAAATCCTGCCCAAGGGAAAACGAGATAAAGATAAGGCAAGCCACCGACTTTGTATAAATTAACAATAGTTAGTGATAGTTCCAAATGAATAGTTGACAAGGGGCTAGATTTTGATATCGGAGGCAGCGATCAGGAGACAAGACTAATCCCGCAACCCATTGCAGCCACTGTCTTGAGATTGCCGGGAGGCAGGATTTTTTTGGGGTCCAGGTCATAAGTGTCCTAGAGACAGGCCTTCCGCTGGGTGGAAATGGAGGCAGACCTAGTCCAGAACAGGCAGGTTAAACAGTCTGCCTCCATTCCCAAAAAGCCTCAGCTCAGTGTTTCCAATGCAATCAGTAGGTTATCTATAGACAGTTGAACCTTTTGACCACTTTAAAGCCTCCTCACCCCGTCATGCCCTTCACCTCCCCCTCACCCCTTTATGAACAGAACTCACAAGCTCTGCTTTAACATTTAGAAGCTGTTGAATAGCCCATAACTCTATCCAAGTTGTTATAACTGCAGCCAATGTTATTCGCTGAGCAAACCAGATCCCAGAGGGAAACTTGTCTCACTGGTCATAACATTTTTTTTTGTATTTTGAAAATGAGTGGAAAACTACTGATCCCAGAAGCATAGAATCTGAGTAACACTTCTAGGATTTTAAAGTTAAAAGATTTATTAACAAGAAGAAAAAAAAACTTAAACATACAAGATTAAAATTATACATTTAAAACAGCTTTACAAAACTTTCCCCAAAAAAATTTGGTCTGAACATACAAGTAAGCTACTTGACAACAGCTCTCTTGTAGATTTTAACTATAAAAATCCAGTGATATTACCCATGGCAAAAACTGCTGCGACTTTAATAAAGTATACCATGCGACTTCTCACTTTCTTCCACGCTGCTGTGGAAAAACAAAGGAAGTTCAGGAACAATTGCTTTCTGAAAACAAAGACTTTTCTGGCTTGAAACTGGATGGCTGCTTCAAATTCACAACTTTTCTCAGCACAGAGCTGGTCTCAGGACATCTCCTCCACACAACCACCTCAACTCAACTAAACACCTTTCCTTAAATGTCCTTTTCCCCTTTGATCTTCAACGCCATTGTTCTCTTTGAACTCAATTTTTCCAAAATATAAAAATCGTTCATGTCTTCCTATTGCCTCTGTTTTAGGGCAAATAAAATTTAATAACCTTCTGTTATTTACCTATGAAACCTTTGTAAGTTGTAAAAATCCCTTGTCATTTATAAACTCCCCTTTGAAATTTAACAGCTGAAAAGTCAAGATAATTTCTTATCACCTAATGCAAATTTTATAACCCAACCTATTTACTTGTATATTCAACTTCACCATAGCCTCTCATTACAAATGCATGCTTCCAGCACCTTTAACCTTCATCCGTCTGCTCTCACAGAGAAGCTGCCTTTCCTAACCTTCCCCCAGTTTAATTAGACACACAAGCACACCCTCACAGCCTTCTTTACAGAATACCACTATACTCCAAATAATATTTAAAAAATAACATCCAACTTCACAAAATAAACAAACTGGTTCCTCAAACCAGCTGTGTAAAGAGTCAAGCATTTGTAAAACGATTGGATAGTTGAACTGCAGCCAAAACCTGCACATTCTAAGAAGGACTCTGCTGATTTCAGAAAAGCCTATGCTGCTTGCTCAGAAGAGCAGGTTAAAATGAGGATCAACACAAAGCAGGTGAGAGAATAGCAGATAAGTCATCCATGTCATTTAGTGGCATATGGAGTCTGCAAAGGGACATGAATAGGTTAAGTGAATGGGCAAAAATTTGGCTGGTGGAGTGTCATGGGAGAAAATGTGTCTTTATCCACTTTGACAGGAAGAATAGAAAAGCAATATATTATTTAAATAGAGAGGGATTGCAGAACTCTTCAGTGCAGAGGGATCTAGGTGTCCTGGTACATGAACCACAAACATTTAGTATGCATGTACAGCAAGTGATTAGGAAGGCAAATAGAATTTGTTATTTATTGCAAGGAGAATGGAATATAAAAGTAGGGAAGTTTTGCTGCAGTTGTACAGGGCATTGGTGAGACCATATCTGGAGTACTGTGTACAGGTTTGGTCTCTTTACTTAAGAATATAATTGCATTAGAAGCAGTTCTGAGAAAGTTGATTGAAGTGACTCCTGGGATGAGAGGGTTATCCTATGAGGAAAGGTTGGACAGGTTGGGCCTGTATCCATTAGAGTTTAGAAGAATGAGCTGTGATCTTATTGAAACATATACGAACTTGAGGGATCTTGACAGGGTGGATGCTGAGAGGATGTTTCCCCTTATGGGACAGACTAGAACTAGGGGGCACAGTTTAAAAATAAGGGATCTCCCATTTAAGGTGGAGATGAGGAGAGTTTTTTCTCTCAGACGTCCATTAGTCTGTGAAATTCTCTTCCCCAGAGTGCAGTGGAGGCTGGGTCATTGAATATTTTTATAAATTTGTGACTGATAAGGGAGTGAAAGGGTATGAGAGGTAGGCAGGAAAGTAGATTTGAGGCCACAATCAGATAAACCATGATTTTATCAAATGGCGGAGCAGGCTCAAGGGGCTGAATGGACTACTCATTTGCATGTTCGTATGCTCATTCAGCTGATTTCCACAGTAGGGTTAAAAATATCTCAATGTCTCTGCCAATCCCACATCTGAGCTCTATATAACACTCCTTTATAAAATGATAACCAATATATCATATTAGATTTCTTTCACCAACATGTTTACATCAATTTTTCTGAAGAAAACAATGAGAATTTCCTCAGTGCTGCACAAATTTACAGAAAGAAAGAAAGATTTGCATTCATATAGTGCCTTTCCTGACTTCAGGATATCACAAAGCATTTTACAGCCAATGGATACTTATAGAATGTAGTGACTGTTGAATTGTAGAAAACACAGCAGCCAATGTGTCCCCACCAAGCTCCTGCATGTGATAATGATGAGATAATCTGTTTTGGTGATGTTTGTTGCAGGATAATTATTAGCAATGAAAAGTAATTCTGCCATTCATCCATAGTTACAGTCGCAGAGCAGAAGCTGACCTGAGGAAATTTCCAGTTCCTGTTTCTTATCTGTTTTCAGGACATGGCAACTAGCCCATTGGTGCAATATGTCAGGCAAAAAAGAAAGTAAAGATTAACTTGATCTTCCGCCAACTTGCGTGGCTGCTCTCTTGCATAGGACTAGTTGGCTGGCAGCGCTGTTGTCATGTGGAAGCTGAAAATTACTAGCTGCCAATTTACCCTGGCGTTGAAACTCAAAATACATTAGGGCTGTCACAAGCAATGACTTACTGTTGTGCCAAGAGGCATATTTTTCACTTGGATAAACTTGCTGTTAGGCAGAACTTGTTCTAATCAGGCTTAAGTTTGAAGTGGAGAAGCCTGCACAGCAGTTGAAATGGTGTTTGCTTAACCAGTATGAGAAAATGTCAAAACCCACCACTGTAGGAGATGCTCATTAAACAGATTGTAATTTGATGAAAAAGGAAACACAGCAGAAGAAGTCAGAGGAGCAGGCAGTGAATGCTTTTTAAATTTAGAAACTATTTTTCTGATAATTGCAGTAGGCTTATTAACTTTAATATTCAATTCGAACTCGGAAAGCATCTGAAGACTGAGCAATTTTTCTCCATGCCAACCTTGTAATTTATAAAGATTATAGACTCAGAACTGTAACAGTTGCTTTTTTTTGTGCCAAATTGCTGACTTCAGGACTGTTAACTTCAATTGTCAATAAATTGGACCAGCCTTTTGTCATGTCTCTATTTTGCTGCTGTTGAGAGATTTGTTAGGATTTCATGGAGTATGCTGAGGGAATAATTAAATTTACGGTTTCCAGGCAACAAAAGCATGCAACTGTGTTAAGGTCTTTTTATTTCTTTTTGTGAGTCTGGGTATGGAGCATTATAGGAAAATTAAACACAATTTCTCCTAAGTAGAAAAGAGTGGGGGTAAAATAAAAAAAAACTACCTTGACATCAACCTGTAAGTATTTTTTATAAATGTTAATATAACTTGGTTTGTCTACTCTTTAATAGTGCCTTTATTTTAGCACTAATCAGCACCATCTACCATCATTAAACCAAAGAACAACACTGAAGCAAGTCAAATGCAATTGACATGTTACTCTGAAACTGGCACAAAGTGGGTGGTGTGAAGGCGACTGGAAATTTTACATTGGGCCTCACCTGCATAGCACCGGCGAGCTGTGAATGCTAATCCTAAAACAGGCTCCTAATTAGCATATTCAAGGGATCAAGCACCCGCTTTAAGTGGGAACCGTGGGCACTCAGGGGTCGCTGGCTACCTGGCGCGGAGGCGGGAGGTCAGGGGAGCAGTTTGGGAGAGGTGGTCAAGCACAGGAGGCCATGTCTGGAAATTGGCCCACATGTTGTTTTATGCCCAGAATTTAGATGTAACAGGGATTAATTCCCCCCGCTGAGTCTTCCCTCATGCCGAGGTGTTCCTCAGGTTACGTGTTAAATTTTTCTCCTGCCACCTGCTTGAAAAAGATATTTTGAAGTTATTGATTTAGGAAAATAAATACCTGTACTAGATAGATTTTTGCTGCTGCTGTACTGTATTTTGTTTCTTCCAGGATTTTTTCAATCTGTCATAAAGATCACTGGGACATCGGTGCATCAGTTATACCTCTTTCACATGCATTATTCAATTTGTATGGGTATGTTGATCTAGCCACACAAAACACTACAATTAGTGTCAAACCTTAAGGAGAATCATAGCTTGCTCTGTGATGGGAAAATATAGCACTAGAAGAAACGTTATCCATTGTTGCTGCAGAGTGTCTATTTTCTTGCCCCTATAGTTGAAAAGGTGTGTCCTATTGAAATTATTTAAGTGCTTTGCATATGGCATCATCCAGGAAATGATGTGCTAACTTATTTCAGTAGAAATGCTATGGTGAGTTGAGCACGTGGATCAATAGTTAAATTTCTAATTACCCATTCAAACTTTCGTTTAATCTTGTTTTATTTCAAGTTTTGTGAGTTATTTGGTGATAATAAGCAGCCAACAGTGATGCTGAAGTCAATTACTATTTTACTTTTGTACCCGACATTTTATGTTTCATTCAATAATGGGAAATAGATATAGCTGTCAAGGCCAGCATTCATTGCCTATCCCTAATTGCTGAGGTGCCCTCTTGCGTCACTACAGTCTATGTGGTTTAGATACACACACAGTGTTAACAATTGAGACTTCCAGGATTTTGAACCAACCTTGATGAAGGAATAGTGATATATTTCCAAGTAGGATGATAAGTGACTTGGACAGGGATTTGCAGGTGGTGGTGTTTCCAATTGCCTGCTGCCCCAATCTTCCAGTTGGTGAAGGTCGCAGGTTTGGTAGGTGCTGTTGAAGAAGTCTTTACAGGCTGCTGTAATGCATTCTGTAAATGGTACACACTGCAGCCACTGTGCATCCATGATGCCGGTCAGTGAACGTCACTTGATAGCACTGTTGACAAAACTTTCCATCACTTTGCTGAGGATTGAGAGTAGACTGATGGTGTGCTAAATGGTGTATTGGATTTGACCTAGTTTTTGTGGACAGGGCATACCTGGGCAATTTTCCACAATATCGGGTAGATTCCAATGTTGTAGCTATACTGGAACGGCTTGGCTAAAAGTGTGACTAGTTCTCGAGCGCAAGTCTTGAGCAATACAGCCACGTTGTTGTTGCAGCCTATGGCCTTTTCTGTATCCAATGCACTCAACCATTTCTTGATATCATGTAGAGTGAGTTAAATTATCTGAAGATTGGCTTCTGTAATATCAATGACCTCAGAAGGAAGTGGAGATGGATCATCCACTCAGAACGTCTGGCTGGAGATGGCTGCAAATGCTTCAACCTTGCTTTTGCATTGACACAGTAAGCTTTCCTATTGTAGAAGATGGGGATATTTGTTGAACCTTTTTCTCCTGTTAGTTGTTTAATTGTCCACAACTGTTCCTAACTGGTCCCACGTCCCATAAGCAACAATGTGATAAATGCCCGTGAAATCTATTTTAGTGATGTGGCTTTCCAGGATTTATTGATGCAAATTTTGCAGAAATTGGTGATTAAGCAGCTTATTAAATGTTTGTGGAGTGTTAAACTAACCTCCAATGCAGGTTAGTGCTATTTCATAAAGTTATCAAAATTACAGGGCATAAATCTGCCCATTAGCACCCAACATTCTGACAGATGGCACACATGAAATGGGAGAACTTCCCTACAAAATGAAGAATGCAGAACCCCATGTAGAATCAAGTAAGTTAGAGAATCTGAGTTGCTAAATAGTTATTGTTGCAGCATAAAATCCAAATGGTTTAAAATGGCAAGGTACTATAAGACATGTGAGTAGGACTTAGCTTAGATCTTTTCATAAACAAATTTTGCTATTTTTAATACAAATATTTACTTAGCCTGTCTAGCAGCTGACTACTCTGACCATAATGAGCATACACATTATATAAGTAACTGGGACAAACTTATTATCAATTCTTTAACCAGTGCTTCTGTGGTAACAAAAACATCAGTGGGACTATCATTGCTATATTGTTCTGCACAGATCCATTTGAAAGCCCTTATTAGAGACTCAGGTGTGCTTTCAAAGCTCTTTTTGCACTTAATTGCAGAGCTTTGATATGCTAGAAACATGAAAAGATATGTGCACCTAGGAGTTTATTGGAAGAAGTATGTTGCTAAATGAATATACAATATGAAAAATGATACAGAGGCTTTTCTGTTTAACATTCATTATTTTGAGACTAGGTGGGTCATTTTTAGAGGCAGATGTGATAGCAAAACAATGGAAAATATCCTTATTGGTCACTAGGGACAGATCTTGTTTGATGTCTTAGGATCTTGTGCTTGGTAAAACTGCTGAATGCATTTATCTTAGATTAAAAGTAAATTAAAATAGGTTTGCTTATGATTTAAATAAATTTGTCCAGAGCAATTATAAAATAGTAAATTAAAATGTAATTGAGCATCTTAAAGTATCAATTACAATTATAATTCATGATAGTATTAAAGCTCATGTCAAATGTTCCATTACATCATATTACTCCACATTAGTGATGAGTATATATTCAGTACAAATGTTGAACAATGTGGGTGTGCTGATCTAAACACTGATGTGTGCTCCTGGCGGTGAAGCTCCATGACGCAAATGTAAGTTCATGAAATTCTCTCTCATTTATTTAATTTTACCTTTGTAGTAAAGATTTACAGATCTTAATATAAGTGTAGCCATTGCTTTCTTCAAATAATGTCACGAATAGTGTCACACATACCTGCACAGGCAAGCCTAACATCCCATCCAAAGAAATGGGGAGATGTGATTTTATAATATAGCTTGTGATTAAGAAAGGGATTAGTAAAACAGGATATTCCACCATTGCTAACAATATAAGCAACCCTTATTCAACATAAAGTCAGCAAAACCATGTACAATCCAATCCATGTGATAGCCTGTGGGAATTGATATGCTCATATCTGCATATGATCACCGAGGATCCACGTAATTCCATTTAGATTATTAGATGGATATTCACATACAGTGTATTGTATTGGACAAGTGGAAGAGGTTTGCACGTATATGGTCTAACATTGTAATAACTCCTGGGGCAGAATTTTACGGTTCCTCCTGCCGGCAGAATTTTGTGGTGCAGCCAAAGTCAATGGACATTTGAATGGCTCGCCCCATTTTACAGCATCGCCCTGCTGCAACCGGGCTGTAAAATTGGACCCCTGTTAGGCTTGGGTTGGCATGTGCTGCTTTGGGCTGCTGGGAGGGGAGGGGAGATTTATTGGAATTGACTATAAAGAGAAATTGGAGGAATCTGCAAAAATCATTGTAGATTACAAATATCTGGTCTCATTTTCATTAGAAATATTTTAAAATTGTGTCAGTGTCAAGTACAGCATAACTTTAAAAAGCAAAAGAACAAAAATAACCTATACATTTCTACAACAGAAAAACTCCATGTTGACAGAATTTGCAAGTGTTAATTATTTTCTCAACCTAGTGATAAATAATTTATTTTGCTGAACAATTACACTGGGTGGCTTCTCAGTAGGTGCTACATTAATAAGTCTAGATATTGTAGGGTCGGAATCCCCTCCAACTGGATTTCATTAAATATAAAAAACCCAAAGACCTCACTTCATGGACATAAACACTGCAAAACAAAATAGGCCAAACTTCAACCCAGAGGCAGGCTGTACCGCAAGGTGTTAATCTTCAAACATATCAATACTGAAACCAAATCGATACTGTGTAAAGATACTGGGACAATGTCATCTCAAAGACACAAAGCAGGTGCCATCAGACAATTCAATTAAAGAAACTGGGAGACCATCACAGCAAATGGCCCTAGACAACAGCCATCAAACAAACAAACATAAAGGAGAAATGGATCTTATCACATGCACATTAACTTGGGATCCAGAGGCGTCACACTGGGATGGGGTCCATTATTTCGGTTGTGGAAACAACATCGCAATAAATGGGTTGCCTGAACTAAGGCAGGAACCAGACTAAAGATATTAAGGGGTGCTAAGCACCAGCCATACAAACAGAATGTGCTCCAGGAGATGTACTTTGATGCTATAAACAAGATTTGTAATAAAAAGGCCAAGGCCATGGGGTCTGGCACTGCAGTCACCAAAGAGGATCAGGAATGGTCAACCCAATTCACGGACCTACAGCTCGCGTCAGAATGACCAACCATGTGGGGAGTTGGAAGTATCAGCCATATCCACAAATGTTGGGGCTGAGAATTAAGGATAGCTTTACGGGTAGTAACTAAACCCTGAAAGGGGGTTTGAGTTGGACCAAGTAAGTTTTGGGGCAGAAACATGGGGTTTTGCGTGTGGTTCTACTTTTCAGTGGAGTTTTATGAATGAGTTTGTGGTTTAGAGTGTTGTGCGGCATCATTACACTACTTTGGAGCTTATGTATTAGGGACAGTAGAGGTGTTCCATCAATAAATGAGTTTGTGGTTGAGCCTAAACCCCTGTGTCCCTGTGAGTTTGTCCTTTATAAAACTCTTAAAGTCAAGAACCAACAGTGAGGGTAAATGAGCACTGATTGAACACTTTATAGTATTATGCTAAGAATGATGGATATCTGTGTCAATCTATTGCTTAAATGCATCAACATTTTAAATATTCATTTTCAGGATATGAGCACTGTTAATAAGACCTGCAATTAGTGCATATCCCAAATTGAGAAAGTGGTGGTGGACCATTTTCTTAAATCACCGTAGTCCATATGGTGAAAGAACTCTCTGATTCGGTCAGGGTGAAATTTAAAATAGAGGTCAAATCTGAGGCACGCAGCCTCACTAAACATTCAAGTGACCAACTCACCTCTTGGGATTGGTTGCCACCCTTGCCTCCTTTAAAACTGAAGGCAGTGAGTGGAATCGAGTTTAATTTTAGTTTTGGCATTTTAACTTCCAACCAACCCAAAACCATCAGGCTGGATTTCTCCATCCCAATACAGGGCCAAAGTGCATTACCTGGGCTTTAAAAATAGCAAGCAGGATCCAAATTCGGGATTCCCACCCCTATTCCCAGTGCCGGCAATTTTCATCAGTGTTGGATAAGGGGGAGGTTTGGGAACCCGTATTCTCCTGCCCTGATGTTGCCAGCAGCATTACAGAAGTGGGCATTTTAGACATTCTGCAATTTTGATAGAGGACAGTGGGCTTTGATAGGCAACTTGAATCACACCAGCACAGAGGTTTTGTGAACCATAGAGGAACCATGGTTTGTAGGTGTTAACCCTATGAAAGTTAAGTACAAATGTTGTTGCATACTTTACGTCATAATGAATTGCTGGAGCAGAAGTTATATCTGTTGTTACTATACTGATTGATCATAGTGCTTTGTTTTGAAAAGATAAGTGTCCATTAAATAATATGATTGCTAGATTTTCACTTCTGACAACTGGCAATCTGTCAAGGAAAAGAACAGCATTGTGAAAGTGGAAAAACTATCAGATGCATTAAAGTAGATTACCAATCTGAATAAGTGATATTCTGTATTCTACATTATTGAAATCCAGATCTAACTGTGTCATATCACACAATCATTGCTTTAATTTTTTGTCCTTAAAGTTCAGTTCAACCATCTGTTTGGCTGTTTCAAAGCTTTGACAGTTGGCTGAGCTTTTGGCTGTGTTCAAAGGCTCTAATGGGTTCTGCTCAAGAGGGTTTGTTGACACAGTTGTTCAGTAGAATGTCATTATGAATGTTTGGCTGCCTTCCAACCCAATATTGAATTCCGCTCAACAGGGGTTGGGAACATAGAAACTTAGGACTTAGGAGCAGAGTGGGCCATTTAGCCCTTCGAGCTCACTCCACTATTTGATAAGATCATGGCTTATCTGACTGTGGACTCAACTCCACTTTCCTGTCTGCCTCCCATAACCCTTGACTCCTTTGCCTATCAAAAATCTATATAATTCACCCTTAAATAAATTTACTGCTTTCTAGAGAAAACAATTCCATAGACTAACAAACTCTGGGAGAAAAAAAATCTGCCAATTTTTTTCCAACTCACTTAACCTATCTATATCCCTTTGTAGACTCTTTACCTCCTCTTGACCTACCTAAATTGGTGCCATTGACAAATTTAGTTACCGTGCATTCGTTCCTTCATCCAAGTCATTGACATAGATACAATTTTTCAGTGGAATATCATTATGAATGCCTGGCTGCCTTCTAACCCACTAATGAATTCTGCTCAGAAGCGTTTGTTAACACAGCTGTCAAGGGGAACGTGGACTTGTTTATTTTGACAGGTTTATGAGCTTTTAAAGAATAATGATTTTTAAGTGGCTATTTAAGTGATGTTGGCTTATTTAACAAGATATATGAGATTTAATCAACAATCTATGTTCAACAATTTAATCTACAATCTTCAGCCATAAGTGCCAAGTGGATGATCCACCTCGGCTTCCTCTGGAGGTCCCCAGCATCACAGATGCCTATCTTCAGCCAATTCGATTCACTCCACATGATATCAAGAAATGACTGAAGGCGCTGGATACTGCAAAGGCTATGGGCCCTGACAATATTCCAGCAATGGTACTGAAGACTTGGCAGAACTAGCCGCGCCCCTATCCAAGCAGTTCCAGTACAGCTACAACATTGCCATTTACCTGGCTTTGTGGAAAATTGCCCAGGTATGTCCTGTACACAAAAAGCAGGACAAATCCAACCTGGCAAATTACCACCCCGTCAGTCTACTCTCCATCATCAGTAAAGTAATGGAAGAGGTCATCAATAGTGCTATCTAGCATCTCTTGCTTAGCAATAACCTGCTCACTGACACCCAGTTTGGGCTCCACCAGGGCCATTCAGCTGCTGCCCTCATAACAGCCGTGGTTAAAACATGGAAAAAAGAGCTGAACTCCCGAGGTGAGGTGGGAGTGGCTGCCCTTGACATCAAGGCAGCATTTGACCGAGTGCGGCATCAAGAGGCCCTAGCAAAACTGAAGGCAATGGGAATTGGAGGGGTGGGGGGCAGTGGGAATTCTCTTCTGGTTGGAGTCATACCTAGCACAAAGGGAGATGGTTGTGGTTGTTGGGGGTCAGTCATCTCAGCTCCAGGACATCACTGCAGGAGTTCCTCAGGGTAGTGTCCTCGGCCCAACCATCTTTAGCTGCTTCATCAATGACCTTCCTCCTGTCAGGTGTGAGGATGTTCACTGATGATTGCACAATGTTCAGCACCATTCTTGACTCCTCAGATACTGAGCAGTCCATGTCCAAATGCAGTAAGAACTGGACAATATCTAAGCTTGGGCTGACAAGTAGCAAGTAACATTCATGCAACACAAGTGGCAGGCAATGACCATCTCCAATAAGAGAGAATCCAACCACCGCCATCTGATGTTCAATGGCATTATCATCGCTGAATCCCCCACTATTAACATCCTGGGGGTTACCATTGGCCAGAAACTGAACTGGACTAGCCATATAAATACTGTGGCTACAAGAGCAGGTCAGAGGCTAGGAACCCTGCAATGAGTAACTCACCTCCTGATTCCCCAAAGTCTATCCACCATCTACAAGGCACAAGTCAGGAGTGTGATGGAATACTCCCCACTTGCCTGGATGACTGCAGCTACCACAACACTCAAGCAGCTTGACACCGTCCAGGACAAAGCAGCACGCTTGATTGCCACCACATCCACAAACATTCACTCCCTCGACGCACAGTAGCAGCAGTGTGTACCATCTACAACATGCACTGCAGGAATTCACCAAGGCCCCTTCAACAACACCTTCCAAACCCATGACAACTACCATCGAGAAGGACAAAGTTAGTAGATAGATGAGAAAACCACCACTGTAATTTCCCTTCCAAGTCACTCACCATCCTGACTTGGAAATATATCGCCGTTCCTTCACTGTCGCTGGGTCAAAATCCTGGAACTCTCTTCCTAACAGCACTGTGGGTGTACCTACATCACATGGACTGCAGAGGTTCAAGAAGGCAGCTCACCACCACCTTCTTAAGGGCAGTTAGGGATTGGCAATAAATGCTGGCCCAGTCAGTGAAACCCACATCCCATGAATGAACAGTAAAAAAAATTTCCAGAGGATAATGTTTGATAAGTGGCAATTCGAGTAATTTTTTTTTATCTCAACAGATTTATGAGCATTCAAAGAATTCCAATGGTTACTACAGAACTCATAGATTCTGTTTATAGTGGACACTAGGGACTGCGGGTGTGGGGGATTAGGGGGTGAAGATTAGTGGGGGACAATCACTTATCTCCAGGACTGAGCTAATGCCTCAGTGAATAGAGGCGTACATTTTAGCCTGGCTGACTTGGCAACAGCTCACCTCAGCCCCAACTCAGTTCTGTTGTTGAAGGTGACAAGCCTGACTCCAGGCTGTCACCAGACATAATGAGCATTGATGGGCACGACCGGGTCAGAGGCTGAACTGCGACATCAGAAAATCTCCTGATTCCTGATTCCCACCTCAAAGATGAAAACCTAATCCCATTTGAGGGGAGGCGATGGCATAGTAACGTTGTTGCTGGCCTTGTAATCCAGAAACCCAGGGTAAGGCTCTGGGGACTCGGGTTTGAATCCTGCCACAGCAAATGTGGAATTTGAATTCAATAAAAATCTGGAATTAAAAGTCAAATGATGACCACAAAACCATTGTTGATTTTTGTAAAAACCCATCTGGTTCACTAATGTCCTTCAGGGAAGGAAATCTACCGTCCTGACCTGGTATATACTACATGTGACTCCAGACCCACAGCAAAGTGGTTGACTCTTAAATGCCCCTTGAAATGGCCTAGCAAGCCACACAGTAATATCAAACTGCAACAAAGTCTAAAAGAAAGGAACGAAACCAGACGGACCACCTGGCATCAACCTAGGCACTGGAAATGACAACAGCAAATTCTGCCCAGTTGACCCTGCAAAGTCCTCCTTATTAACATCTGGGGGCAAGTGTCAAAATTGGAAGAGCTGTCTCACATACTAGTTAAGCAACAGCCTGACACAGTCATCCTCATGGAATCATATGTTACAGATAGTGTTACAGAAATTGTATAAAACACTGGTAAAATTGTATAAAACACTGGTGAGGCCACAACTCGAGTATTGTGTGCAGTTCTGGTCACCACATTACAGGAAGGACGTAATAGCTCTGGAGAGAGTGCAGAGGAGGTTTACAAGAATGTTGCCAGGGTTAGAAAAGAGTAGCTACGAGGAGAGATTGCATAGGGTGGAGTTATTTTCCTTAAAACAAAGAAGGCTGAGAGGCGACTTGATTGAGGTGTACAAAATTATGAGGGGAATAGATAGAGTGGACAAGATAAAATTGTTTCCCTTGGTGGAGAATTCTAGAACCAGGGGACTTAGATTCAAGATAAGTGGCAGAAGGTGTAGGGGGAACATGAGGAAGAACGTTTTTACACAGAGGGTAGTGGGTGTCTGGAATTCGCTGCTCAAGTTGGTGGTAGAGGCAGAAACTCTAAACTCTTTTAAAAAGTACCTGGATCTGCACCTTAAGTGCTGTAAGCTGCAGGGCTATGGGCCGGGTGCAAGAAGGTGGGATTAGAAAGAGCACCTGGGTGTCCTCGGGCTGGCATGGACAAGATGGGCTGAATTGCCTCCTTCTGTGCTGTAACCTTTCTATGGTTCAATGGTTCTATGTCCCAGACAACACAATCACCATCCCAGCAGAGGTGGCGGCACAGTGGTATACAGTCGGGAGGGAGTTCCCCAAGGAATCCTCAACATCGACTCCAGGCCCCATGAACGTGGGCAAGGAAACCTCCTGCTGATTACCACGTACCGCCCTCCCTTAGCTGATGAATCAGTACTCCTCCATGTTAAACAACACTTGGAGGAAGCACTGAGGGTGGCAAGGGTGTAGAATGTATTCTGGATGGGGGACTTCAAAGTCCATCACCAAGAGTGGCTCGGGCAGCACCACTACTGACTGAACTGGCCAAGTCCTAAAGGACATAGCTGCTTGACTGGGCCTGCGGCAGGTGGTAAGGGAACAAACAAGAAGGAAAATCATACTTGACCTCATCCTCACCAACCTGCCTGCTGCAGATGCATCTGTTCATGACAGTATCAGTAAGACATCATTATGGAGACAAAGTCCCATCTTCACATTGAGGGTACCCTCCACCGTGTTGTGTGGCACTATCACCATGTTAAATGGGATAGGTTTCGAACAGATCTAGCAACTCAAGACTGGGCATCCATGAGGCACTTTGGGCCATCAACAGCAGCAGAATTGTACTCAAACACAATCTGTAACCTCATGGCCTGGCATATCCCCCACTCTACCATTACCACCAAGCCAGGAAATCAAGCCTGGTTCAATGAAGAGTGCAGGAGGGCATGCCAGGAGCAGCACCAGGCATACCTAAAAATGAGGTGTTAACCTGGTGAAGCTATAATACAGGACTACTTGCGTGCCAAACAGCATAACCAGCAAGTGATAGACAGAGCTAAGCGATCCCACAACCAACAGATCAAATCCAAGCTCTGCAGTCCTGTCACATCCGGTCGTGAATGGTGATGGACAATTAAACAACTCACTGGAAGAGGAGGCTCCACAAATATCCCCATTCCCAGTGATGATGGAGCCCAACACATCAGTGCAAAAGATAAGGCTGAAACATTTGCAATGATCATCAGCCAGAAGTGCTGAGTGGATGATCCATCTCGGGCTCCTCCGGAGGTCCCCAGCATCACAGATGCCAGTCTTCAGCCAATTCAATTCACTCCATGTGATATCAAGAAATGGCTGAAGGCACTGGATACTGCAAAGGCTATGATTCCTGACAATATTCCAGTAATAGTACTGAAGACTTGTGCTCCAGAACTTGCCATGCCTAGCCAAGTTGTTCCAGTACAGCTACCACACTGGCATGGACCTGGCTATGTGGAAAATTGCCCAGGAATGTCCTGTACACAAAAAGCAGGACAAATCCAACCCAGCTAATTACTGCCCCATCAATCTGCTCTCCATCATCAGTAAAATAATGGAAGGGGTCATCAACAGTGCTTTCAAGCAGCACTTGCTTAGCGATAACCTGCTCACTGATATCCAGTTTGGGTTCCACCAGGGCCACCCAGTTCCTGACCTCATTACAGTCTTGATTCTAAAATGAATAAAAGAGCTGAACTCCCAAGGTGAGGTGAGAGTGACTGCCCTTGACATCAAGGCCATATTTGACCGAGTGTGGCATCAAGGAGCTCCAGCAAAACTGGAGTCAATGGGAATCAGGGGGAAAACTCTCGGCTGGTTGGAATCATACCTAGCACAGAGGAAGATGGTTGTGGTCTTTGGAGGTCAATCATCTCAGTTCCAGGACATCTTTGCAGGAGTTCCTCAGGGTAGTGTTCTAGGCCCAGCCATCTTCAGCTGCTTCATCAATTGACCTTCCATCCGTCATAAGGTCAGAAGTGGGGATGTTCGCTGATGATTTCACAATGTTCAGTATCATTCGTGATTCCTCAGGTACTGAAGCAGTCCCTATCCAAATGTAGCAAGGCCTGGGCGGCATCCAGGCTTGAGCTGACAAGTGGCAAGTATCATTCGCACCACAGAAGTGTCAGGCAATGACCATCTCCAACAGGAGAGAATCTAATCATCGCCCTTGATGTTCAAAGGCATTACTATCACTGAATCCCCCACTACCAACATCCTGGGGGTTACCATTGACCAGAAACTGAACTGGACTAGCCTTATAAATACTGTGGCTGCAAGAGCAGGTCAGAGGTTAGGAATCGCGCGACGAGCAATTCACCTCCTGACTCCCCAAAGCCTGTCCACCATCTACAAGGCACAAGTCAGGAGTGTGATGGAATACTCCCCACTTGCCTGGATGAGTGCAGGTCCCACAACATTGAAGAAGCTTGACACCATCCAGGACAAAGCAGTCCGCTTGATTGGCACCACAACCGCATACTTTTACTCCTTCCACCACTGACGCGCAGTAGCAGCAGTGTGTACCATCTTAAAAAGCAGGAACTCACCAAGGCTCCTTAGACAGCTCCTTACAAACCCACGACCGCTACCATTGAGAAGGACAAGGGCAGCAGACACATGGGAACACCACCACCTTGAAGTCCGTCTCCAAGCCATCGATCATCCTGACTTGGAATTATATCGCCGTTCCTTCACTGTCGCCGGGTCAAAGTCCTGGAACTCCCTTCCTAACAGCATTGTGGGCATACCTATACCACATGGACTGCAGCAGTTCAAGAAGGCAGCTCACCACCACTTTCTCAAGGGCAACTGGAGATGGATAATAAATGCTGGCCCAACCAGCGAAGCCCACATCCCATGACTGAATAAAAAAAAAGAATCTCTTTTGGAGTTAAACTTCCCACCAGTGTGTTACTCTACTGTTTAGCACTGACTGTATGTCATTAAAAATCTATGTGATATGCTGCTCTGTGAAATGTCTAAGTGCGGAGAAAAGCTTTTTGTTTAGTTGAAATGAATAATTAATGGCAACAGTGTGGACAGCAATTTGAGATGATTTTACCTTTGAATGCTAAGATCTCATCATCTTTCAAAATAGAGGAAATGGAAATAAATTCCAATAAATCTTTGAACTTTTCTAATTCAAAATAGTGTAATGGACTGAACTATAAAACATTTCTACATATACATTACACAAGGATTAAACTGAAAGCCATAACCTGCTACTACACTTTTAATATTGGTGGTGAAAGCTTTGCTGTCCTCAAATGATTTGATGCTTAATTTTCCAAACATTTTGGATGATGTATTCTTTAGTGCCTAGAACACTGTCATAATATTGCATTTTGGAATATTTTAATTTATATATGCTAATCATAAATTACATTATATAATATTCTTAAAAAGCTTTTGAACTAGTTTGATTACATTTGCACTATTCATGTCACTTACATTTTAATTTAATCTTTTTATATTTTCTTTCCTCACTTTTTTGTTTGTGATGATTCGCTGGGGTTTTGTGGTTCTTCCACCAAAGTTACAGCTGTCAATTAGGAACTACTCCCACCCCCACCACCATGGGTATTTACATTATTTATCTGTGTTTTTAACTAGCAATAGGGGATCATATCTGTGTTGCTCACAAATCCGAGGATATGGTCCTTGATCATCAGAGAAATGTTATATGATGTAAAACAGAATGGCATTAGATAGGGAACACTAGAAATTTGACCCAGCAAACAATGGTACATGTCCAAGTCAGGATGAAGGGCAACATGGTGTTCCAATGACATTACTGATTTTAACATTCTTGTGCTAGAGGTTACAGGAATCAAATCATAGAATTATCGCATTACTATAGCTGAAAAGGTCAGCATGCTGGCTCTCTGCTTATCTAGTCCCACTCCCCTGCCTTTTTCCCTTGGCCCTGCAAATTATTTCTCTTCAGATAATCCAATTCTCTTTTCCTAGGATATCGGAATCAGTTCTAGAGGGCTGGGACCTGTACAAGCCAAACAGGTTGCACCTATAGGCCGGAGCCAGGACCAATGACTTTGTGGGCGATTTACGAGTGATATTGGGGAGAGTTAGCAAGGGGGGAAGAATCAGGAGGTAATATCAGAGAGGAAAAGCAAGATGCAGAGAAAATTGTGAGAGACAGATAGAACTAACATAGGTAAGGATATCAAAGGACATAGATCAATGGCTGAGAAATGGAGTTGAGGTGCAGATCAGCATGATCTCATTAAATGGTGGAGAAACATAAGGAAAGTAAAATATTTTCCAGACTGACATGCTTCACCCAGTGATCATCGACAGCTAGCTTTAATTATTTAACCTCACATAGAGTGATTCAAACTAAGGATTACTTTCCCCATGAAGGTGTATCACAAAGGGTGCATGTAATTGGAAAGTTTCCATAATCAGAATCAGGTGAAAACAAAAATCCAAAATTCTATACAATTTCCAAGCCCTACATAAATACACCAATGTAACAGCATCATGCTGAGATTTACAAAGATCAAAGAAGGTCCTGCAAACATTCTGGTTGTAACATGTTACTTGAAAGTCAACAGAATGGAGATGATAGGCTGGGTAGAGTAGCTGTCGCAGGCAGCCCGAGCTGGTTAATGCTTATAAATGATGGTCTCCTTTGTTTAATATAATTGAGGATATTTAATTTTCAGGCAGCAGAGGTTAAATGTACTTTTATTCTTGAGTGATTATGCAGGGAGTCTGATGTTTATAGCTTATCAATGTGGAACAGCCGTAACCACAACCCTAGCAACAGAATCTATCATGTCAGAAACATACATAGTCCAGCTTGAAGACCAGCTGGCAGGCCTGAAATATTAGTTCCTACCAGAAACCCAATAACTGTTCCACTTTAAGATTTTCTTAGTGGAATGTTGCCAAAAATAGCAGTTATTGCCAGTGTTATCTTACTTGAATATTAATGTAAACTTTACTGACGCAAAATTGGGCTCCATAGACCCCCGATTCAATGACGAGTCCCTGGGATGCCTTCTGAACGCTGTCGGATCCCTCTCCCTGGATGCAGGAGGTCCATCAGTGTCACCACTCTGGCTTGGGAGGCGGTGACAGCGGTGGTTAATGCCAACACTGCACAGAAGTGATTCACCATCCAGTGCAGAAAGAGGATGAATGATCTCATCTGTGCTGCCAAGGTAAGGCAACCACCTCATCACTCTAAGCTCACACACTCACAAGCCTATCACTCATTCACTGGCAGCTCACTCACTGCCAGCTCAAGGGATATCAACTCTCATTCTTTCACACACACCCTACATCTCCATCCGGCCTCATCTCCTCTGGAGACTGCCTTCTCAGCCCTCGCCCTTGTGAGGCCACTTGCAAAGGTCAATATGTGCCCCCACACACACCCTGGGATACCACCCTTCCCTAGTAATGCCCTCACCCTGTAGCATCTTCCCTTGCCTGAGGCCACTTCTCCCCCTTCCTCAAGCAAGCTATAGCCCTGCAGCTGTTGAAAAGCCATCCTGCCTTACTTTTGGTCTCGTAAGTAGAGACCTACCTATGAGCCCCACTAAAAGTGATGTGATGTGAAGCCTGGTGCTGATAACCACGAGTGTTGCCCGAAGCAAGGTGGGCAAACAAGTGTCAAAGTCCTGAGCGAAGTGCAGCTTGCCAGGTGCATGTCACTTATGTTCAGTTGTGAAACACATTAGTGTGCAATCACGCCGACGTGCCTGGATGATCCACTATGGGGGATGATTCTGGTGAGTTGTGCTTATAATGATATGCAGGTGTGTTACAATGAAGTTGTCAATATGCAGCGGCAGGAAACACAACCCACCTTTGACAGGCGGAGCGGACAATTGCAAACTGGTTTCAAGACATCATGAGATTGATTTTTGGCCTTTCCGCCATATTGTCTGCTCACACCCGCCATGACACCTGACGCCAGTGGGCACGGAAAATTCCAATCATAGCCTTTAAACCGTGCAGGTCTCTTAATGGAACACGTGTGCATTGACATTGACTGTTCACCTGGGTGATGTTCTTTTTCTGGAGAGTGTCATTCCCATGGCCCTTGTTGTCTTGGTGACTGTTGTTGTTCCATTGCGGCTGCTGGGGGCTCATGGACCTCTGGGATTGATGGTAGTTTTGTACTCAGTACAGCTGGTGAGATCCCTTCTCCCTGACCACCCAATTTCTGTGAAGGAAGGCTTCGCTAGTTGTTCTGATATGCCTGTGGTTGTGTCGGTATATTTGATCATTCATTTCCACTGTGTACGATCGAGGTGACAGTTTCTCTATGCATGTGCCAAGTTTCCACGTGGGCTGACTCCTGTTGAGAGCGTAGAAGGTTTGCACCCTTACTGGCTCTCCAATGCTCAGCTCTGGTAATGGCTTGGCAGTGTGGTCAAGCTGAAATTTGGCTTTCTGCCATTTCACCTTGATCTTTTCACTCACACCTGTTACTAATTCTGATTTCAGTAGCTTTTTTTGCTATTGGAAGAGTCGTTTGCATGTGGCATGACATTAGTGTCTGGACAGGACTACTTTTCATGCTTTCAGTCGATGTGTTTCTCTACTGCAGGATTGCCTTGTATACTTCTGTGCTAGATTTGTTCGATTTCTTGATGAGTACTCTGGCAATTCTCACTGCTGCCTCAGCCCTTCCATTTGACTGGGGTTAGTGAGGAGACCGATGAATTTCCCAATCCTTTGTGAATCGGCTGAATTCTTCACTTGTGAACCAAGGGCCATTGTCACTCATCTCAATGTCTGGAATGCCATAACGGCTGAAGTGTGCTTTCAGGTATTCTACTATTTCTCTCGCCATCTTTGAAGTCAGCTGGCCTAACTCCCAGTAGTCAGAATAGTAGACTATAGTGACAAGATAATCAGCTCCTGCCAAAGTGAAAAGGTCTGTCCCAGCTTCATCCTTGGTCTGTCTGGGATGTCATGCGACATCTGCAGCTCTCTAGCTTGTTTAGCTTGGTACTCATTACATGCACTGCACTGGCTAATATGGTCCTTAACTTCATTGCTCATATTTGGTCAGTAGAGGACTTCTCTTGCCTTTCTCAGAGTTGATTCAATTCCTTGATGCCTTGCATGGATGCGTTTCAGCATCTCTCTTCTCATCTCCTTGGGGTTGATGACTCTATTTCCTTTGTACAAGAAGCCATTTTGGGCTGTCAGTTCATCTTGGTGTGCCCAATATGCCCTTGTGATTACAGGTGTGTCCTTGATGCTCTCAGGCCATCCTTTCATCATTACTTTTTGTAGCGCTTGGAGAGTTACTTTGGGTAGTTTGCTTGATTTGAGCAAGATGCTTGTCTGTCAGATTCAATGGGTAGAATTTTCCATGCCTACTGGCATCGGGCGTGCTCGGTGGCATGAGCGGACAACATGGCAAGAAATCGGTTTCACAACATCGGAAGCCAGTTTGCAATCGTCCACTCAGCCTGACGATGGCGGGCCACATTTCCCGACGTCGGGAACCTCATTGTAATACACCTGCATATCATTGTAAGGCCAGCCTGTCGGAATCACCCCCCCCCCCCACCCCCCCCTTACCCCACCCACCCATTGGATTATCTGCCCACATCGGCAGGTAAACACGCCGGTGCAGAACACGTCTTGACAAGTGTGACGTGCAGGAATCGGGACTTACCACCAGGGTCTTGCTCACATCGCGGACATCCGAGGAACAGAAGATGCTGAAGCCCAACAGCAACGGCACCACTGGAGGAATGTCCATGGCATGCTGGGTGGAATTTTCAGCTCACAAAAGCTGGAAAGTCACCATTGATGCTCACAGCGGATGGTGTTCGAGGGGGTGGGAGGGGAAGGTCTAGGGTCAACTGGGAGAGGAAGAAGTGTCGGGGGGTGAGATTGGGAGAGGGGCAACAAGGATATCGGGGTGAGATTGGGGAGGCACGAAGGTATCGGAGGGGTGAGGTTGGCAGGAGGGAACAAAGGTGTCAGGGTGGGGATGTTGGGGGGGGAACAAAGGTGTTAGGGTGGGGATGTTGGGGGAGTACAGGGGAGGAGGAGTAACGGGGGAGAAGACGGTAACTGGGGAGGTAGGTGTAAGGTAGGTGAAAGGGGGTAGGTGGAAGGTGTAATGGAAGGAGTTCAGAGGGGGGTTAGGAGTACGGAGAGGAGAGGGAGTCCAGGGGGAGGAAGGAGTCAGGAAGGGGGAAGGAGTGAGGCTGGACGAAGAAGTGGGGAGGGGGGAAGGACTGCATGGAGGCAGGGGGGTGAGACCCGGGGTCGGGGAAGGACTAAGTGGGCTGCAGTCCCGGGGGGGAGGGGTGGGGGAGGGGTTCCAAGGGGGGAAAGGGTTCCAAAGAGGTAGGAGGTTCCAAGGAGGGAAGGGGTCTGGAGGGGGGATGTCCAGATGAATTTGCAAGGGAGGGCTCTGATGAATCCATGACTGCCACCAGCAAGCAGCATTGAAAATGCTCAGGGCATTGAAGTGAGTGTGATACAAGAATGATTTGCATGTGTGGGAGAGTGCTTGCACGAGGCTCCAAAATGTGCTGCCACTCACACACTTCTCACTGCAGAATCACTCATGGGCTGGCTGCACCCTCTGCGGTGACAGAGGATGAGGTTTAGGGGCTCACAGGCAAAGGGGACTCAGAGGGAGAGGACAGTGTCTGAGATTCCTGAGTGGATGACCCATGGGTGTCCAGCTGCTGCTCCTCCCTACTTTGGGTGCCCAAGGGCCCCAGCCTGACTCTGTGCGGGGAAGGAACACCCGGAGGGACATCATGTTGCCACTGCAGGAACTCACCATGGCTCCCGCGATGGAGTGCAGGTCTACACACATCTCTGCATCCTGCTGGACCAGGGTCTCCATTGCATCTGCCATCCTCCCCATGGAGACCTCCATATGCATACCTGTGGGCACCACTTCAGCAGAGAGCAGGTGGCCGCACACCTCCAACTCACGTGCCGCTCTGTTGAGGGATTCCAACAGCTCTGCGTGATGTTCCCATGCCTTCTGCCAACTCTCCAGGATAAGTTGGAAGGCCAAATTCAGAGTCTCATCATCTGACTCATACCTCATAGATGCCTCTTCCCCAGCCGTCCTTTGAGTGCTGGGGAGCTCGGCTGAACCTGCCTCCTCCTGCTGCAGACACGTGTCCGCTCGATGACCACCAGATTATGAACCTGAGTCTGTTTTAGATCTAAGTCCCACCGAGGTGTGTCTGGTACAGGCTATGACGGGTCTTCCAGGCTGCTTATTTCCAGGTCTTCAATGGAGGAGGTGGCCTCTTGGCTGCAGGTAAGGACCTGAATGGAATTGAGGGATTGGCTGGCTGAGGGTGTTGATCACTTGGCAGAGCTTCCTGTGATCCAAAATAGAGAGAATTAGTGCTTGGCAGCAGAGTCAAAAGTAGGAGAGAGAGCACTCACAGTTGCGTTGAGAGAAGGATGCGGTGGTGCAGGATCCTCACGAGTGTTCGCTGCCAACATCACCGTCACTGCAGGCACAGTCCATGTCCTCACCAGGCAGTGTGATGGCATGCTCCTCAAAGTGAGTGAGGGCCCTAATGTGGGCTGCTCTACCCCCAGTCTAGGACCTCTTCCTGCTGATGTGAGCAGGCTTCTCCTGCATGGAAACAGATGGAGAATGTGAGCAGGGTGCATGGCACAATGTGGAATGTTTATGTGTTGAGCTGAGCCATGGACGGAATGAGGATGTGAGCTCCAGAGGATATGAGCCTGATGGAGATGTGAGGGTGTGTGTGAGAGTTAGTGGTGTTGTCCCTTGAGGTGTGAGATCTCTCAAGGGGAGATGGGTTTGTGAGTGTGTGAGTTGAATGATGAGAAGAGTGACTTACCCTGGCAGAACAGATGAGACCATTCATTCTGTTGTGGCACTAGGTGGCTGTTCTCTTTTGCAGGACATTGTCACTGACCACCACTTTCCATGCTGGATCGGTGATGTCGCTGTCCCTCCTGTGGCCAGAGTGGAGTTAGAGGACATCACGGCGGGCCTCCAAGACATCCAAAAGGCGCTCGAGGGACGAGTCATTAAACCAGGGGGCTGCGGTCTTTTTGCCTTTTGAGGCCATCCTGTCTTCTGTGTCGCAGTCCTGGGCTGGGAGCACTGAGAAGTGTGCATGCGGCTGCACTTTAAATGTGGCTCCTGACATGATGAGGCTGCAAGGTGATGGTGTGGCAGGCGAATGAGAGCCTGCCCCAGAAGAGTTCAGAGGAAACACGTGAGTAGGGTGTAAGCTTTGCTGTAAGGAACTTGCTAACCTCAATCATAGAACTCCTCCAGAAATGGTTCAGAATGTGTGCTCTCCAACCGCCTCTCAACTCAAACAGGGCCAGTTAATTTCATGAGTATCCATGTTCCAATGCTCAGAGTAAAGGACCAGTTCTATGAGGAACATGGTGCTGCTTTCAACAGAATCCCTAAGTCTGAACATCTTTACCTACTGGGGGATCTCAATGCAAGAATGTCATGGGCCATGAGGCATGGACCTCCTGCCTTGGACATCATGGCCTGTGAAAAATAAATGAGGATGGACAGTGACTACTTGAGCTTGGATACTACCACAAGTTTTATGTAACTAACACCTTCTTTCAGAACAAACCATGACACAGGATGTCGTGGAGACATTATCACCAGGCATGGCTTTCTGACAGCATTCTCAACACATACAACTACACAGTGCTGACTGTGATACACATCACCCCCTGATGAGCTCCAGGGTTAAGATGCAACCTTGAAGTTTTTTTCATTTAAAGCAGAAGTGCTGCCCTTATATCAATTTCAGCTATACTGACTACCCAGATAAAAACCAATAGTTCCTCAACTTTATTGAACAGGTGCTCTCCAGCATTTCCACACAGAGTGCAGAGACAAAATAGGACATACTTTGAGAATCATCTACAATACCGCACTCTCAACATATGGGAAGCAAAAGTGGAAAAGTGCTGACTGGTTTGAGTCTAACCTCACTGTAATGGAACCTGTCATTGAAGCAAATCACATTGATTACAAGAGAGATCCAAATGAGAAGACTCTGAGTGCACTAAGAGCCGTTCAAAGTAAACATCCAACAGACTGCTAGGTAATGCGCCAATGACCACTGGTTACATCTCTGTTTCTGCAGTTCTCGGTGCAGGGGCCTTGCTGTTTGTGTTGTACATAAATGATTTGGACTTAAATGTAGGGGGTATGATCAAGAAGTTTGTGGATGACACGAAAATTGGTAGGGCAGTAAATAGTGAGCAGGATAGCCATAAACTGCAGGAAAATATCAATAGACTGGTCAGGTGGGCAGAGCAGTGGCAAATGGAATTCGACATGGATAAGTGTGAGGTAGTGCAATTGGGGAAGGCTAACAAGGCAAGGGATTACTCTATGAATGGTAGCACCCTGGAAAGTACTGAAGATCAGAGGGGCCTTGGCGTGCAAATCCACAGGTCCCTAAAGGTAGCAGGGCAGGTGGATAAGGTGGTTAAGAAGGCATATTGGATACTTACCTTTATTAGCTGAGGCATAGAATATAAGAGCAGGGAGGTTATGCTGGAACTGTATAAAATGCTGGTTAGGCCACAACTGGAGTACTGTGTGCAGTTCTGGTCACGAAATTATAGGAAGGATGTGATTGCACTGGAGAGGGCACAGAGGAGATTTACCAGGATGCTGTCTGGGCTGGAGGGCCTGAGCTATGAGGAAAGATTGGATAGGCTAGGGTTATTTTCCTTGGAGCAGCAAAGGTTGAGACGGGACCTGAGAGAGGTGTATAAGATTATGAGGGACTTAGATAGGGCGGAGAGGAAGGCAACTTTTACATTAGTAGAGGGGTCAATAACCAAGGGCATAGATTCAAGGTAAGAGCTAGAAGGCTAAGAGGGGAGTTGAGGAGAGATTTTTACACCCAGAGGATGGTGGGAGTCTGCAACTCACTGCCTGAAAGGGTGGTTGAATCAGTAACTCTCATAACATTTAAGAAGTATTTAGATATTCACTTGTTTTGCCATAGCCTCCAGGGCTATGGGCTAAGTGCTGGGAAAGGGGATTAGTGTAGTCAGATCTTTGTTGGTTGGCGTGGACACGATGGGCCGAATGGCCTCCGTCTGTGCTGTAAAAGTCTATGAGTAATGTCCAGGTGTCCTTCAACACAGGGAATGTCAGGGGCATGTATGAAAGGATAAAAAAGGTAAAAAATCTCTCAGCAAAAAAATGGCTGTGTTGAAAACAAAGGCAGGGGAGATCATCAACAACTGTAATAAACAGCTGGAGAGATAGATGGAATATTACCTTGAGTTGTGCTCTAGTGAGAGCACTGGCAACAAAGTGGCTGTAGACACATTGAAAGTCTGCCTGACATGGCATAGCTGGACATCGAACCCACAGCGGAGGAGCTTAAGAAAGCTATGGACTCACTTTTTAAAAATTCATTCATGGGATGTAGGCTTCGCTGGCTGGGCCAGCATTTATTGTCCATTCCTAGTTGCCCTTGAGAAGGTGGTGATAAGCTGCCTCCCTAAACCACAGCAGTCCATGTGGTGTAGGTACACCCATAGTGCTGTTAGGAAGGGAGTTCCAGGATTTCGACCCAGCAACATTGAAGGAACGGCAATATATTTCCAAGTCAAGGTGGTGAGCGACTTAGAGGGGAACTTCCAGGTGGTGGTGTTCCCATCTATCTGCTGCTCTTGTCCTTCTAGATGGTAGCGACAGTGGGTTTGGAAGGTGCTGCTTAAGGACCCTTGGTGGATTCCTATCGCACATCTTCTAGATGGTACACACTGCTGCTACTGTGCATCGGTGGTGTAGGGAGTGAATGTTTATGGATGTGGTGCCAATCAAACGGGCTGCTTTGTCCTGGACAGTGTCAAGCTTCTTGAGTGTTGTGGGAGCTGCACTCATCCAGGCAAGTGGGGAGTCTTCCATCACACTCCTGACTTGTGTCTCGTAGATGGTGGACAGGCTTTGGGGAGTCAGGAAGTGGGTTACTCATTGCAGGATTCCTAGCCTCTGACCTGCTCTTGTAGCCACAGTATTTATATGGCTAGTCCAGTTCAGTTTCAGATCAATGATAACCCTAAGGATGTTGATAGTGTGGGATTCAGTGACGCCATTGAACATTAAGGAGCGATGGTTGCATTCTCTCTTGTTGGAAATGGTCATTTTCTGACACTTGTGTGGAGTGAATGTTACTTCCCACTTGTCAGCCCAAGCCTGGATATTGTCCAGGTCTTGCTGCATTTGGACATAGACTGCTTCAGTATCTGATAAATCATGAATGCTGCTGAACATTGTGCAATCATCAGCGAACATCCCCACTTCTGACCTTATGATGGAAGGAAGGTCATTGATGAAGCTGCTGAAGATGGTTGGGCCGAGGACACTACCCTGAGGAACTCCTGCAGTGATGTTCTGGAGTTGAGATGACTGACCAACAACCACAACCATCTTCCTTTGTGCTAGGTGTGACTCCAACCAGCGGAGAATTTTCTCCCTCATTCCCATTGACACCAGTTTTGCTAGGGCTCCTTGATGCCACACTCGGTCAAATTAGGCCTTAATGTCAACGGCATTCACTTCCACCTCACCTCGGGAGCTCAGCTCTTTTGTCTATGTTTGAACCAAGGCTGTAATGAGGTCAGGAGCTGAGTGGCCCTGGCAGAACCCAAACTGGGCATCAATGAGCAGGTTATTGCTAAGCAAGTGCTGCTTGATAGCACTGTTGCTGACCCCTTCCATGACTTCACTGATGATTGAAAATAGACTGAAGGTGCAGTAATTGGCCAGGTTGGATTTGTCCAGCTTTTTGTGTACAGGACATTCCTGGGCAATTTTCCACATAGCCAGGTAGATGCCAGTATTTTAGCTGTACTGGAACAGCTTGGCTAGGGGCGCAGCAAGTTCTGGAGCACAAGTCTTCAGTAATATTGCCGGAATATTGTCAGGGCCCATAGCTTTTGCAGTAGTCGGTGCCTTCAGCCGTTCCTTGATATCACATGGAGTGAATTGGCTGAAGTCTGGCATCTGTGATGTTGGGGACCTCCAGAGGAGGCCAAGATGGATCATCCACTAGGCACTTCTGGCTGAAGACTGTAGCAAATGCTGCAGCCTTATCTTTTGTCCTGATGTGCTGGGCTCCACCATCATTGAGGATGGGGATATTTGTGGAGCCTCCTCCTCCAGTGAGTTGTTTAATTGTCCACCACCATTCATGACTGGATGTCGTAGTGCTGCAGAACTTAGATTTGATCCATTGGTTGTGGGATCGCTTAGCTCTGTCTATTACTTGCTGGTTATGCTGTTTGGCTGCAAGTAGTCCTGTGTTGTAGCTTCACCAGGTTAACACCTCATTTTTAGGTATGCCTGGTGCTGCTCCTGGTATGCCCTCCTGCACTCTTCATTGAACCAGGGCTGATCCATTGGTTTGATGGTAATGGTAGAGTGGGGGATATGCTGGGCCATGAGGTGACAGATTGTGTTTGAGTACAGTTCTGCTGCTGCTGATGGCCCACAACGCCTCATGGATGCCCAGTCTTGAGTTGCTAGACCTGTTCGAAATCTCTCCTATTTTGCACAGTGGTAGTGCCACACAACACGATGGACGATAACTTCAATGTGAAGGCGGGACTTCATCTCGACAATGACTGTGCGGTGGTCACTCCTACCAATACTGTCATGGACAGATGCATCTGCAGCAGGCAGATTGGTGAGGATGAGTTCAAGTGTGTTTTTCCCTCTTGTTGGTTCCCTTATCAATTGCCGCAGACTCAGTCCACCAGCTATGTCATTTAGGAATCGGCCAGCTCAGTCTGTAGTGGTGCTACTGAGCCACCCTTGGTGATGGACATGGAAGTCCCCAACCAGAGTACATTCTGCACCCTTGCCACCCTCCAAATGGTGGAGGAAGCACTGATTCATCAGCTGAGGGGGCGGTACGTGATATTCAGCAGGAGGTTTCCTTGCCCATGTTTGACCTGATGCCATGAGACTTCATGGGGTCCAGAATCAATGTTGAGGACTCCCAGGGCAACTACTCCTGACTGTATACCACTGCTGGTCGGACAGGATGTGCCTAGGGATGGTGATGGTGGAGTCTGGGACATTATCTGTAACGTATGATTCCGTGATTTTGGCAACAGCCCCCAAGTGTTAATAAGGAGGACTTTGCAGGTTCGATTGGGCTGAGATTGCTGTTGTCGGTGCCTAGGTCAATGCCGGGTGGTCCATCTGGTTTCATTCCTTTTTTGTGACTTGTAACGGTTTAATACAACTGAGTGGCATTTCAGAGGGCATGTAAGAGTCAACCATATTGGTCTGGAGTCACATGTAGGCCAGCAGATTTCCTTCCCTAAAGGATATTAGTGAGCCAAATGGGTTTTTACAACAATCGACAATGGTTTCATGGGGCAGAATTTTCCATTTGACGTGCGGAAGTCAGGCCCCGCACATCCACGCGTAAAATGACGCGTGGTGACGTTGGGCGAGTGTCCCGACGTCACCGCGCACTATTGCAATGTTTCGCTAGGCGGGCACGCAATGAAGTCCAACATGCACTCGCCATTAATTTAGGGGCCAGTTAAGGTCCTTTAGTCTTTAACTGGCGCCCATTTTTCCACGGGTGAGATAAGAGGGCTCAGTGGGGTCATGAATCTGCTTTGTGAAGTATGTATTGGAGAAAGTGTTTTAAACTTGCCTTTGTGATCTGCAGTACTTTAGAACGCACCCTAGCAGCTTTTTCTGAACTCTTAGCCTTCAGGTCAGCACTCTGCAGTGAGGAATCTTCTGTGGGCCTGTAGCTTTCAGGAAGCCTTCCCTTAGCCTGGGTATGGGATCTGATCTATCCACTGGAGGCAACTCCTCTGAGGAGGAAGTGAGGGCTAGAAGGAGGAGGCCAGGAGTGCACATTCAGCCTCCAGGGGAGCCACCTTTGGGAGGACTGGCGCAGGCACATGGGTCGCAGGGCCAAGAGGTTGTCCAAGGTGGAAGGGGGCACAGAAGACGCCACTATCTTGCTGCCAGGTTATACAGGCGGCGAAGCAGTTACCTCAATATGTCTGAGGTGCAGTGCCGAAAGGGGCTCCAACTGTCCAGGGAGACAGTCAACCATATCTGTCAGATGATTGGGCCTGAGATCTACCCTAACTGTGTGGGCAGACACCCCATACCAGAGGCTCTGAAGGTTCACAGCTGCCCTCAACTTCTATGCCTCTGGCTTATTCCAGGGCTCGGTGAGTGATCTTTGTGGTGTCTCCCAATCAGCTGCCCACGCTTGTATCAAGCAGGTCACAGACGCTCTGTTCAGATGGGCATTGACCTTCATCCACTTCAACTGGGACCAGGCAAGCCAGACACAACGAGCCAGAGGCTTCGCGGCCATTGCTGGCTTCCCCGCGTCCAGGGTGCAATAGACGCACACATGTGGCCATCAAAGCACCAGCAGGTGAGCCCGGTGCCTTCGTCAACAGGAAGGGCTTCCACTCCATGAACGTGCAGATAGTGTGTGATCACAGGATGCTGATTCTACAAGTCTGTGCAAGATACCCAGGCAGCTCCCATGATGCCTACATCCTCAGACACTCCCAGGTGTCGAGTCTCTCCAGTGCTCCACCCCAGCTGGATGGATGGCTGCTGGGTGACAAGGGCTATCCCCTCAGAAGGTGGCTCATGACGCCTCTCCGCCATCCAAGAACAGAAGCTGAGCAGTGGTACAATAGGAGCCACACCTCCACAAGGGCTGTAGTGAAGAGAGCCATCGGTCTTCTCAAGATGCGCTTCCGATGCCTGGACCGCTCAGGGGCCGCATTCCAGTACCCCCCAGATCGCGTCTCTGTGATAGTGGTTGCATGCTGCGCTCTCCACAATCTTGCGCTGGAAAGGGGGGATGCAGTGGACGATGAAGGTGTTGACGCAGTGGCTGCGGCTGCACATGATGATTCCAGCAGTGATTCCGAGGATGGACATGCACAGGGAAATGCTGAGGGGGTAAACGCTGACCCAGGACTACTCCAAGGAGGCAGGGACACCCAGGAGGCTTTAATCCAACAAACCTTCAGCTAGCACAACACAGATGGGTCACCAGGACCAGCCTTGCCTGATGCCTCGATACTCAACACCTAAGTGCAAACTCTGCCAGGTCATCAGCAGGAACCAAGGGCCTTGTACATAAAGTTGAATGTCCAAAGAAACACTCATGACACTTTTCTTAATATGGGACACCTGCCTTTTTAGCCGAGGCATAGAATATAAGAGCAGGGAGGTTATGCTGGAACTATATAAAATGCTGGCTAGGCCACAGCTAGAGTATTGTGTGCAGTTCCGGAATCCGCATTATGGGAGGAATGTGATTGCACTGGAGAGAATGCAGAGGAGATTTACCAGGATGTTGACTGGGCTGGAGAGTTTTAGTTATAAGGAGAGTTATTTTTCCTGGAGCAAAGGAGATTGAGGGGGGACATGATTGAGGTGCATAAAATTATGAGGGGCATAGATAGGGTAGACAGGAAGGAACATTTCCCCTTGATGGAAGGATCAATAACCAGGGGGCATAGATTTAAGGTAAGGGGCAGGAGGTTTAGAGGGGATGTGAGGAAGAATTTTTTCACCCAGAGAGTGGTGGGAATCTGGAACTCACTGCCTGAAGAGGTGGTAGAGGCGGAAACCCTCATAACATTGAAGAATATTTGGATGTGCACTTGTGATGCCATGGCATACAAGGCTATGGGCCTAGTGCTAGAAAATGGGATAAGAATAGTTAGGTACTTGTTTGACTGGCGCAGACTCGATGAGCTGAAGGGCCTTTTTCTGTGCTGTAGACCTGTGTGACTGAATGACTCTACGACCCAGCAATGTTGCGACAATAACTAATTTAACAATCTTCAGTGTTACGGCTGTTGGGAGGGCAATGCGGATCTCACTGTTGGCCTTAAATACCTGGCCGTGCTATCCCAGCCTCACCGACACCAGTAGACCTGGGTGCATGGCGCCTCTCCAGCTCAAGGGCCTCCTGTTCAAAATGGCTTAATATGGAGAGCTGCGCCTGGCTGCCTCTAGTCCTCGCACGTTCAGACGCATTATGAGCATTCTCTCCTGAAAAAGAGAGAAGGCCATTCTTTAGGGCAAATTGCACATGGACTCTGCTCACGCATGCCACACCCCAACCAGAGTCAGGCATATCAGGCCTCCAGTACCTCCTCTCCCCGCTGCTGCTGATCACTCAGACTAAGATGCTAGGCCTGCTCCCCACCCCCTCCACCGCCCCTTTGCTGCATACATCACATTATGAACCGCACAGTATTTGCTTCCTTAGCTAGGAGGCGCAGCCATGTGCAGCATAGAGGGCAGCAGATGGTTCTTTGCCACGACACCTTGAGGCTCCCCTTCCACCGTCTCATCACCCTGACTAGGACATGTCCTGGTGTTCTCAGTATGCGCCTAGCTGCAGCTTCTCTAGGTTTCCCACAAACTAGTCATGTGTGACGAAGAACAACACATGGTGTGGGGGAGAACTCATCTCCTCATGACCCACTCAGGCTGACTTCAGCATGGGCACTACCTGCTTGGCCACCCAGCAAAGGAAAAATGCCCTCAATGATTCAATGCGGTCACAACAGTAAGACTCGGTGGGGGGGCCACAGCAGGTAAGGCTACCTTTTGGGTTAAATGCCCAATGCCAAGATGGTACTCACCCTGCCAGAGCGCAACAAGTCGTTGAAGCACTTTGGACACTGGATCCAGGTGCGCTGCACCACATCATGGGAGCTCACCACCTCCGCCACCTCCTCCCAGGCACGTTTGTGGGGACCAGCACCTCCCGCCCTAGGGGACCAACACCTCCCGCTGTGCTGTCACCTCCTAGAGGAGGGCAGCAAGGCATTCATCAGAAAAACAAGGGGCGCTTTGGCCGTCCGCTGGCCTAGCCGGCAGCCTGCCCTGCTCCTCTGGCCTTCCTTCCGGTCTGGCCTGCACACCCGAACCCCTCTGGTGCAGCCTAGAACTGGCCATTGTGAGCAGCCTACAGGAGGCTGCCAGGCCTTCTTTAAAACAGACTGCTGGGTCGCCATTGGACTCGGCCGCCGCTGCCCGCACACTCCCACTATCCACGGGAGTCGGCAGATAAGCTGGGAGGGCCTTAGTTGGCCCACCCACGCAAAATGGTGGAGTGGACCTGATCGCGCCCCCCCCCAAACAAATGTAAAATCCTGGCCATGGTCATCATTAGGCTTTTAATTCCAAATTTTATTTTGTTTATTGAATTCAAATCCACCATCTGCCATGTTAGGATTTGAATCCAGGTCCCCAGAGAATTACCCTGGGTCCCTGGTGCAGCAACAATACCACTACGCTATCACCTCCCCCGACTTACCATAGAGAAAGCTCCAAGAGCTGATGTTATACTGTCTGAACTTACCATGCACATGAAACTGTCACTCCTGCAGCATCTGCACAAACTTCTGTGTCTCTGCTGGAGGGAGGGGGCACTGCCCCACGCTAAGCACAATTCAAAGGTTCCAACTCTGAACGTGTACAAAAGTGACTCCAATGATTGTAACAACAATTGAGGCATCTCCCTGCTGAGCATCATGGGAAAAGTATTTGCGTGTGTTGCCCTTGTCAGACCACAGATCCTGGCTGAACGAATCTATCCAGAATCCTCATCTGGTTTCAGAACTGGATGATATACATTTAATATGATCTCAGTCTGGCAACTGCAAGAAAAATGACGTGAACGAAGGAGACAACTATATATTGCCTTCATCGATCTCACCAAGGCATTCAACCAGGCGAACAGAGGCAGTTTATTTAAGCTGCTGGACAAAGTCGGGCTGCCTGCCAAAGCTGCTCAATGTGATCTCCTCTTTCCATGACAACATGAGGGGTAAGGTCAGCTACGACAGGACAACATTGGAACTCTTTGAGGTCCGCAGTGGGGTCAAACAGGGTTATGTTCTGGCACCAACGCTCTTTGACATATTCTTCATTTTGCTGTTGTCATATGCCTTCAGGCCATCTACAGAGGATGACTACTTGTATACCAGAACTGACAGAAAGCTGCTCAGCCGTGTTTGCCTGAGACCCAAGAAAAATGTGCACCAAGTTCTCATTGGAGAATTGCTCTGTGCTGGTAATGTCACACCAGCATTCCATACCAAGGAACAGCTTCAGCAGCAAATGGACAGGCTCTCTTATGCCTGTAAAGAGTTTGGTTTGACCATCATTATCAGGAACACAAACGTTATGGTCCAGGATGTTGCCATACTGCGATCTATCAGCATTGACAATGTGATGCTGGAGGTTGATGATAGCTTCACATATCCAGGCTCCTCAATCACTAGCAATCTGTCACTTGATGCTGAAATCAACACACACATCGCAAAAGCTGCAGCTGTTATGTCCAAGCAAAACTTTAGAACACTAGCAACCTGGACAACATATGCCAGGCAGGAGACACAGCTGAACAGTTTCCACCTTCGCAGCCTCAGGCGTACCCTCAGCATCTCTTGGCAGGACAAGGTCATGGACTCAGAGATCCTGGAGCATGTTAATTCCATTGACATACAGTCATTGCTGAGCCAATGATGCCTGCTTAGCTCAGCCATGTTCATCAGGTGGATGACGGACTTATGCCCAATGATCCTCTGTGAGTGAACTGGTCACTGGGTCCTGATCTTCTGGATGTCCATTCCTCTGCTACAAGGACATCCAAAAGTGAGATATGAAGATGCTAGATATTGACACTGACAACTGTTGATGACCAGGGCCTCTGGAGGCTGACTGTTTAGATGGGCATTGGAAGAAGGGAGCAGAAACAAAAAGCTCAGCTGACCAAGAAGAGGGCCCAGAGATAACAGTGGCCAGTGAATTGTGTACCTTCTGAACCTACTGTATTCCTTTGCAGCAAATGCGGCAGAGACTGCCATGCCAGAGTGGGGCTCCTGAACCACACCAGGCAACACTTAACACAGACTTGACCACCATGGCACAAACCATTACCTTACAAGATGGAAGGCTGCTACTCATGGGCATAGTAATGATAATATGCATGTAACAGAGCTGAACTGTTACCAAGCCCCGTTAAACCAATACTCCTGTGCTCGCTGACCTACATTGGTTCCTAGTCTGGCCACCAATGACTCATTTTAAATTTCACATTCTCAAGCTCAAATCTTTTCATGACCATATCCATCCCTATCTCTCTAACTTGCCCCAAACCTCCCACCCTCTGAGAATTCCATGTCCCTCGAATTATGGCCTTTTGTGTATCCCTCACTACCTTCACCTACGATTGAAGCCTAATCCTACAGCTATCTAAGCTCTGGAATTCTCTCCCAAAACTCTCTTCTTCTCCACCTCTATCTTCCACTAAACCATTCATTAAAACCTACCTTTTCGACCAAGTATTTGGTCACCCAAATAATATTTCCTTCCTTGCCTCGGTTGTCACTATTTGTTTGAGTGCACTCTTGCGAAGTGTCATTGGCTGTTTTACTTCATCAAAGATGTTATCTAAATGCAAGTTCTTGCTCTTGTTTATACCCAAGGAGTATGTGCCTCAAAGTCCCCAAAGATTATACAAAAGCAAAACACTGCAGATGCTGGAAATCTGAAATAAGAACAGATAAGGGTGGAAGTACTCAACAGATCTGGCAGCATCTGTGAAGTGTTAACAGGCAGAATGTTCCATGCCCACTGGCGTCAGGCGTGATCGGTGGCGTGAGCAGACAATATGGCATGATCAGTTTTACGACAGCAGGAAAGCAGTTCACGATCATCCACTCAGCTGCCAATTGTGGGCCGCGTGTCCTGCCATCGGACATCAGGAACCTCATTGCAATACATCTGCATATCATTATCAGGCCAGTCCGCCGGAACCATTGTCTCCCGCTGGATCGTCTGTCCATGTCGGCAGGAGAGCGCACTGACATGTTTCACAACAGCATATAAAAGGTGTGCACTTGGCGGCCTGCACTTTGAGGGGAACTCGGAAGTGAGTACACAGTAACTTTGTGCAGTGCTCACCAGGGTCGCCTGTTAGACTTCAAGCTTCAAGGGCATCAGAGTTAAGGCAGCCCTGCCATTGAGGTGACTGGTGGCGGGGTGGGGGTGGGGGGAGGAGGGAGCAAGGGCAGCCCTGCTGTTGAATATAGTACACAAGCATTTGGGGGGGGGGGCGGGGTGGGGGGGTTGGTTAGGGTGGACAAGGGAAGTGGCCACGCATTCAGGGAACCTGTAGAACTTGACCATTCCTCTGCAACTGAGATAGTTCAGGCGCAACCACATTGATATATTGGGGTCAGGCTCCTAGCTTATCTGCCCACTCAATCAATGCAGAGGCATCAAAGTGCCACCAAGTGCTCCAGAGCTTCGCCCACTACCACCACTCCCCCTACCCCAGCAAATTCATGAGCGTTTTGGTGAACCGCTGAACAGTTGGACGACTGCACACGTTGTACAATCTCCTCACTAAAACTGGCCATGGAGCAGTCACTGCTGGAGGTGCTCACAGCCCCTTGCAATGTCAGCATCCCGGTTTGGACCAGTCTCCTCCATGGTTCAAGCTAACAGGGCAGCCATGCAGTGCACTAAACTCTGGCCATCCAAGTGGTGGCCAGCATTCTCTGGGAAGCATTAAGAGGCCATCACACTGAACCGGGACAGGTTCTTAGTACACCCATGCTAACCACCTGTCTCTCTCTTTCATCCTGCAGGTGGAGTATATCAGGATCATGGAGCCTGGTGAACTAGTTGTATGCCTGAAGGCCTACAGGGTGTGAAGAAGACAGCAGAGAGAGCGATTGAGGCTGCTGGCTGCGCAGAGGCAGGAGAAGCAACCTCAGGGAGAAGGAGCAGTTTGGCCTCCCACACACGCGGACCAAGAGCCCTGGTAAGTCGTCGCAGCTGGTGCCTGGCGACACCCAGGGTCTATAGACGCCACCTGTCGTTCCTGAAGATGACCGAGAACCAGTGTCGTCGAAGACTGCGCATATCTAGGGAACTGGTCAGTCAAATCTGCCAGCTACTGCAGGATTTGGCGCCACGGGGACATGGAGGGCATCCACTTCCAGTGGCCGTGAAAGTGACCACGGTGCTCAATTTTTATGCCAGTGGCTCCTTTCAGGGCTCCACAGGTGACTCTGTGGAATCTCTCAAGCCTCCACCCACAAATGCATCTATGAGGCCATGGATGCCATCTTCGTGTGGGCACACAACTTTGTGCATTTCGCCCTGGACCAGGACAGCCAGGATGTAAGAGCGATTGGATTCGCCCAGATCTCGAGATTCCCACAGGTGCAGGGTGCGATCGACTGCGCTCATGTGGCGCCCAGGTCTCCATCGCTACACATGATAGACTACATCAACCGCAAGGGGCTCCATTCGCTGAACGTGCAGCTGGTGTGTGACCACCAGAAATGCATCCTGCAGGTCTGCACACGGTTTCCAGGGAGTGTGCATGACACCTACATCCTTAGTCGGTCACAGATTCCTGGAGTCTTCCAGGGTCCACAGAGGCTGCAGGGATGGCTGCTCGAGGACAAGGGCTACCCGCAAAGGCCGTGGCTGATGACGCCCGTGCAGCAGCCTCACACTGCAGCTGAGCTTGGACCGGCCTGGTGGAGCCATGCAATACAGTCCACAGAGGGTGTCACACATCATCGTCGTCTGCTGCGCCCTTTATAATCTGGTACTGCAACGGGGAAATGAGCTGGCTGAGGAGGAGATGAAGGAGCTGCACGTCTCCTCAGATGAGGATGCCGATGGGGATGAGGCTGAGAAGGTCCTCAGAGGTGACAATGATGGGGTGAGGCCCGGAGTGTGCACCTGCTGAGCCTCCTCCCTATGGGTGCCTGGGGGTGCCAGGCTGAATCCTTGAGGAGCAGGGGTAGCTGCAGCGAGATCAAGCTGCCTGGCACTCCTCTCAGTGGCAGGCTGCATTTCTACCGAACAACATCGGGAAATTAATTTTAAAGCATTTGCATCTCATTATTGTGCCCACTTGCCGAAAACATTTCCCCATGTCAAATTTAATTAGCACGACTAATTGATTTACCACTGCCTTTAAAAGGCGTGCACCTGGTGACCTGAACTTCGCGGGGAACTCGAAGGCCATCAAGGAAGAGGTGCCGCGCATTCAGGGAGTGGAGGGGGGAGCAGGGGGGTGGGGAGCAGGGGGATGGGGTGCAGCACAGTCAAGTCGCTTTTTCCCGGCTGGCTTTCAGTGTGGTGCCGGGGCAAGGGCTCCAGTGCGGGTGGGCCAGGTGGCGGGGGGGGAGGCAGCACAGGCTGATGGAAGTACACAAGCACAAGGGGTGGGCTGGAGGGTGAGGGAAGCGGCCACGCACTTGGAAAATCTTGTCAAATGTGAGCATTCTTCCACAGCCGAAACTGTCCAGCTGCAGCTCCATTGATATGCTTGGAGTCGGGCCTCTGAAACTTTCCTGCCCACTCAAGTAACACAAACTCATGAAATTGCCAGCAAATGTTCCAGAACTTTTCACCCCTTGGGTGCAGACTGCAAATTAATTTGAGTTTTAGGGGGCAGCAGAACAATTGGATGACTGGGCAAGTTGTAGAATCCCATTGTGAAAGGAAACAATCACTGACTGAGGTGCTCAGAGCCCCTTGCAATTTCTTTATTCAAGTTTGGACCAGTGACCCTCATGCTTCAAGTTAACAGTGACAGCCCTGACATCCTCACATTGCCTGTCTGGCTGAATGCATCCTCACACACCTGTCTGGCTGAATGCACTGCACATACACTCTATGATCAGGGCCATGTCATGGAAACACAGCTGAAGCCCTAATAGTCGCTAAATTCCAGGAGGATGATGACGACATGTGGTGAGAACAGTCCATAGGTCTTCACACAGCCTCTGTGAATGTCTGGCTCCTGTCTGGCTGAGGGCATCTCGTTTGCGCTCTGTGATCAGGGTCATATCATGGAGACACAGCGGCAATACTTTGACTGCACCTGATCCTTTTGCAACCTTCATCACCTGTTTCCTTTAGGAGCACACCATCACCGGACACAGATGCTGAAGAGATGAGGGGGCCAGCCCCACCTCAAGTGTGCTGGGACCATACAGAGAGAATGACGGAACTCTGTGACGCCTGCCCACGACATTCTGGCAGCAATGACAAGCACCATCGAGGTGCACTAATGTGTCCAACGAGTGTAAAGCCGGACCATCACATTGGTCTGAAGGATACACACTGCACAGGGAAGAGACCCTGGACTGAGACACCTGCCTTTATCTTGTGCAGAAACTAAGGTTTCACATCTGAGTGACATGAACACTACTCATCATAACAAGGAGCCACAGACAAGTAGACATTCTTGAGAGTTTATTGACAATAGTGAACATTATGTACAAGTGATTAACTCATATACCCAGGATGTGCAACTACATCTTCTTAACCTTCCTAACCCTGCCGCTACATCTTGGTGCTCCCTGGACATCCACAGTGGAGGTGGAGGCAGTCTGACTGTGACGCCCTGTCTGTGATGACCTTGGTGGGCGTCCTCTGAAGGGCTGAGACCTGGAGGGCTCCAGCCTGCTTTGGGGGTACTGCGATGTGACAGTGGCACCCTCCTCGGCCTGCAGAGCTGGAACTGCAAGGCTTTCAGGAAGAAGGGATTCAGAATGGTCGGACACTCCCGGTGTCACCTGGGTGGATGGCCCTGGGGTATGCACCTGCTGATCCTCCTCCCTATAGGGGGCCAAGGGCCCCTTGCTGACTGCTTGAGGAGAAGAGGAAGCTGGAGTGAGACTGAGATGCCCTCCCGCCTCTTGTATTGACACTGATGGATGCCAGCAAGTGCCTCAGCGATGGAGTGCAGCTCCTGCAGCAGTAACAGGACCAATGTCCTGGACCAAGGTCCCCATGGAGGTTGCCATCCTACCAGTGTTGACCTCGGTACGTTGGCAGGTCCAGCAACTGAGGTACAACCAAGTCCATAGGCTCATCATCTGACTCAGACTCAGCAGATTCCTAGCCTCCAGCTGGCCTCTGAGTGCCGGCACCCTTGGATTTCCCTGCCCCTGCCTGTTGTGGATCAGACAGTGTAGTGTGCACACCAGACTGTGACCCCGAGGCTAGTCTAGAACTAGGTCCTACTGAGGCGTGTGTCTCTGTGCTGGTGGAGGGTGTGAGTGAGCGCTGTGACAGGAATTCAATATCAGTGTCTGTGGATTCCTCTTCTGAGATGTCCTCGGGCTGGAGTCGGTGACCTGGCTCGTGGCCGCCCTCGGTTGTTTCCCGAACATGTCTACGAGAGAAAAGAGAGATAATTACGCATGACAGGGGACTGTGAAACAGGACAGATCACTCACGGTGTGGTTGTCTGATGGATGTTGCAGTGCAGGATCCACACTTGGTTGAGTGCTGCCGACATCACCATCTGTGCAGGAACAGTCCACGTCCTCACCAGCCAGCCGGGTGGCCCTGTTTTCAAAGGCCGTGAGGACCTTGATGTCAGGCATTCCTCCACCAGTCTGCAACCTCTCCCTCTTGCTGTGGGCTAGCTTATCCTGCATGGAGACAGATGGAGAGACTGTAAGCAAGATGCCTGCCAGGTCAGATGAGAAGGATGCCTGGCATGTGTGGAGTATGAATGGTGGATGGCAGGAGGACACGGTGGGCAGGGGAGATGAGGGTGTGTGCGAGAGAGTGAATGATGATGACCCTTGAGCTGGCAGTGAGTGCGAACCCTGTGGATGTGTGATGGGTTTGTGAGTGTGCGAGCTGAGAGTAATGAGAAGAATGATTTATCCTGGCGGAATGGGGAAGATCATTTATCCTCTTCCTGGACTGGGTGACTGCCCTCTTTTGGAGGGTGTTGGCACTCACCACCGGCACCACCGCCTCCCGTGCTGGATTGGTGATCTTGGTGTCTGGTCTTCACCCGGAGTGGAGGTAGGGGATTTTGCAGTGGAATTCCACTGTACACAGCAGGGGCCCCAGAGAGGCGTAACTGAATTTGGGGGCTGCCCTCTTCTTTGCTTTTGGGGCCATCTGTCGCCTGGAGCAGTCCTGGTCTGTGGACACGAAGTAGGCTGCGCTCTAGTGAGCTTTAAATATGATGCCCAGAGCTAGAAAGGGCTGAGGTCACGGCTCGGCGGGCAAATCCGAGCCCATCCACCAGTGACCCAGCGTGTTTCACATGCATGCATTATTAATGAGGCAGAGCACGCTGGGAAGTGTATGGTATGGTGCAAAAACCCACCATTGCGGCCAGTGGGAAAGCATCATTTTTCACGCCTGCCACTGCACTTAGTGCAATTCAGGTAAAATTCCACTGTCAATCTTAAATTCAGTGAGGCAACAATGAGAGTCTCACAGTATCTTTGGGAATTTGGTGAAGTGACCTGTATGTCTGTTGTATTTAAATGGCAGTGACAGCAAACCTTTCTTACATTTGTCTTCTTTCGATATTTCCCCCCTTTGATGAAAGCAAGATAAAAATATAATAACTGTGTCTTATCGAAAGGCAAGCATTTATATGCATCACTATTTCTTGGAACAGGGTTCAAGGCATAGGCTGAAATTAAAAATATTTAGCATTCATAAAAAAGACATATTACAAAACATTAGTTCCATATGGATGCATTCCTAAAAATATAACAGAAGAACTTTTACTTTCACATTTAAGATCGTACCATTAAAAGTTGCAGTAACTAAATGTCAATGGTATAAGAATTTCATACAATATATTTGGGAGATTTCAAACCTCGTAAAACTTTGAAGGAACAACAATGTAAGCATTGATTCATTATGAAACAAAATAAAGTGCAACACACAATCCATGTCAAGTCACTGTTGAGAAGCAACAAACAAAGCATGCAGAATACTTAGTTATACTGATAGATTAAGTGTGAGTTGGAAGGCATCATAGTTTCTGGTCAAATCACATTTTAATTTCTGGTTCAATTTTAATCACCAGTACATACAGGAAATATTCAAACCTCTGGGGGTGGTACTGCTGAGAACCACAAAACGAGTTCCTGTCAATGAAGGATAAGGAAAAACTGGAGGGAGTGAGTTCTAACATAGAAGGCAGGAGAGAGAGACTGAGAAGAGAAATATAGAAATACATAGGGTTGAATTTTCCTGTAGGCGTGTGGGGCGGGCCCCACATGCCGACGTGTTAAATGACGCACGGTGACGTCAGACGAGCGTCCTGATGTCACCGCGCACCATCACGATGTTTAGGTGGGCAAGCGCACAATGTTCTCGGATGCGTACCCGCCAATAAGTAATCATGTAGTTAAGGCCCTTGAGGCAGCAATTGACTGCAATTTTTTGGGGCCCGTGTGATCTTCAGGATGTCGCACAGGCGCAACAGGCAGGCGGGTAGGAGACATTTGTATAAACTTCATCCATGGACGGGATAAGAGGGGTGAGTGGGATCGCGAATGTTATTTATTAGATATTTAATTGTTAACGTTACTGAATACTTGCCTGTGTGAGCAGGAATACTTCAAAACTCATACCAGCTTCTTGGACAGGAGTAACAGCCTTCAAGTCAGGACTCTACTGTGAAGATCATTTTTGGGTCCTACAGGTCTCAGGAAGCCTTCCCTTAGCCTTGGGTTGGCAGTTGTGCTCACCACTGAGGCACCTCTTCTGAGGAGAAAGGGAGGGCTAGAAGGGGGAGGAGGCCAGGAGTCCACGTTCAGCCTCCAGGGGACCCACCTTTGGGAGGAAAAGTGCAGGCACAAGGGGCGCAGGGCCAACAGAAAGTCCAAGGCGGAATGGGCCTCAGAAGACACCACTATCCTGCTGCCAGTGTTTACAGGCGGCAAAGCAGCTACCTCAATATGTCCGAGGTCCAATGCCGAAGAAGGTTCCAACTCTCAAAGGAGACAGACATCCCCATCTATCAGAGGATCGGCCCTGAGATCTGCGCCAACTGTGTGGGTGGACACCCCATGCCAGTGGTGCTAAAAGCCACAGCTGCCCTCAACTTCTATGCCTCCGGCTTATTCCAGGGCTCGGTGAGTGATCTTTGTGGTGTCTCCCAATCAGCTGTCCACACTTGTGTCAAGCAGGTGACAGACGCTCTGTTCAGATGGGCATTGACTTTTATCCACTACCGCTGGGACGGTGCCAGCCAGACAGAGCGAGCCAGAGGCTTCGCAGCCATTACTGGCTTCCCCCGTGTCCAGGGTGCAATAGACGTACACATGTGGCCATCAAGGTGCCAGCAGGTGAGCCCGGTGCCTTCATCAACAGGAAGGGCTTCCACTCCATGAACGTGCAGATAGTGTGTGACCACAGGATGCTGATTCTACAAGTCTGTGCAAGGTACCCAGGCAGCTCCCAATGTGCTTACATCCTCAGACACTCCCAGGTGTCGGGGCTCTTCAGTGCTCCGGCTCGGCTTGGTAGATGGCTGCTGGCTGACAAGGGTTATCCCCTCAGAAGGTGGCTCATGACGTCTCTCCACCATCCAAGATTCAATGCCATAACTGTACTCAGAGTTGCTGGGGTGGGAGGAGGGGGATGGGGGTGGGGGAAAGAGTGATGGCAGCATTAAGTGACCTCAGTCAACATGGTACTCACCCTTCCCAAGCGCAGGAGGTCATTGAATCTTTTGGGCCACTGGAGCCATGTGCGTCGCACCACATCATGGGAGCTCACACTCACGGCCACCTCCTCCCACCCACGTTTGGTCAGGTGGGGGGGCCTCCGCCTCCCATCCCTTGGAAGTAAGACCTCCCACCACACTGCCACCTCCTCCAGGAGGACAGCCAGGCACTCATCCGAAAACCAAGGGACACACTGCACGCTACCCTACCCTCTAGCCTGGCCTGCCCCGCTGGCCTACCCTCTGGCCTGGCCTGCCTGGCTGCCCTACCCTCCCGCCTGGCCTGCCCCACTGGCCTACCCTCTGGCCTGGCCTGCCCGGCTGCCCTACCCACCGGCCTGGCCTGCCCCGCTGCCCTATCCTCCAGCCTGGCCTGCCCCGCTGGCCTACCCTCCCGCCTGGCCTGCCCCGCTGGCCTACCCTCCCACCTGGCCTGCCCCACTGGCCTACCCTCCAGACTTGCATGCTGAACAATAGCCCTCTGCTGAGCCCTTCTGCCGGCAATTGTGGGCAGACTTGCAAAGGCTGCCAGGCCTTCATTTAAACAAGCCGCAGGTCGCCATTGGACCCGGTAGTCTGTGCATGCCCGCCGCCGCTCACTCACTCCCGCTATCCTCGGGAGTCAAGAATTACACTGGGCAGGCCTTAATTTACCTGCCTGCATAAAATGGCGGCATGGACCAGATTGTGGGCAGCGATTGGGACCACGCTCGTCCGCATTCGCTCCCGCTCAGCCCACCTGACATGGGGAAAATCCTCCCCATAGGGCTGAATTTTACTTTAATCGGGCAGGTGTGGGCCCAATCTGATCAGCTGTGAAATCACGTGAGATGACGACGGGTGAGCGTCCCGATGTCTTCGCGCACTCGCACAATATTTCGCTCAGTGGGCGCACGCAAAAGTCTGAAGTGCGCCCGCCAACAATTAAGAGAGCAATTACGCCCATTGATGGCGCAATTGTCTGCTATTTTTCATCGCCTGTCCAATCTTATAGTTGGTGGACGGGCGAATCAGCCAGGCAGCCTTTACTTTTTTCATGAAACCTCACCCAAGGGCAGGATAATAAAACAAAAATAGAAACCTGTGGACAGCATTTTTATCATCTACACTTTCAGATGCCTGACTGTGATGCTCAGACATTTGTGTTTCTGCTTTTTACAACTTCATTTAAAACATTTTCAGGTCTGCAGCTCCCTGAGGCAGCTCTCTGCCTTCACGGGGAGCTTTCTCTCAGCGCTCACCCATGCCTGCGTAGACGTCATCGCCCACCCCCCTCCTGCCCCCACCCTAGCAGCGCTGAGATTTTCAGTGGGTGCTTCACGCTGGTTGGCTGTTAACCGGTCAGCCGGTGTGAAATCGCGGTTGGGGACCGATTGCGGTCGGCGGTCCATTTCCCAGCCAATCCTGGGCCCGCCAACTGCGCCCACCCACCAAGCTAAAAATTCAGGCCATACTAAATTGCACAGATTAAGTTACTTCAACTTAAGCCAAGATGATAAGGAGGCAGAAGTCAAGTTAATGAAAAGACAGATTTAGGACAGAAATCAAGAATTTCTTTACACAAGTAGTAATTAGCACTTGTGTCTTTTGGGTCAGGTGATGGAGGAAAAACACCTTAGAATCACTGAAGGGCAATTAAATGAGGTGGTGGTGAATGGATGTTTTCTGGATGGGTAAGGTTATGTGGGCTGAATGATCTCCATTATCTGAGTGTATCTGGTGATCTGCTAATAAAAAAAATGTGATTCTGCAATTAACATTCCCAGCGGGGAGAGCACATTGGGAAATTTCAGGCAGGCAACTCATGATTTTCTGTCCATTAAAATAAATGAATGGAAAAACACTGGCTACAGACACACAATTTCCTAACACTGACTTAATGTGGATGTCAGTTCCCTCTAATAGTGACAAGTCGCAGAACCAGCCCTGAAGAAACAAGTATAAATACAATGAAAAAAAACAAAATATTAACAGCAAAGTTGTTGTCAGAGGAACAGGATCTAAAGCCCAACAAAGTAAACAAAGTGATTAGCTGGGTCATATAATGCGATAAAGCCAAGCAAACAAAGCTGTATTTGTACAGATAAAGTACTCAAGATAAAGTAATCAAAGCACACTGCAGTTCACTAAAGAAATACTAGCATAAGAAATGGACCAGACCATTCACATTATTGTCAATAATTTATTGTTTTCAGTTCAATCTGATTCCGTTGCCAATATTAGCAGAAATGCAGTTTGCCACTATCACTGAAAGGACATAAGCAGGAGTCATGAACCATTGAACCAAAAAGCCTCACTGGAACTAGTAGCAAGATTTTTTAATGCTGGTTGACCTTCTGTCATATTGTTCATGGAGAAAAATGACTTATATAAATGGCACTCAAACTGAAGCACTTCAAAACACTGCCAGTCAGACAAACATGGCAAAAGAAATCAAATCCATAAATAGGAACCCTGGAAGATAATAAAGTTTTACAAGTGGGTTTGTCAATTATAACAACTTATATTTATGTAGCATTTTTAAAATGATTCCAAGGCACTTAACAGGGACACAGAAAGGAAAATCAGACTCAGAGCCATGTAAGGAGATATTAGGTTGGATGAGATCGGTTTTAAGGACCGTCCTAAAGCAGGAAAGTGAGGTGGGGGGTTTAGGGAAGGAATTCCTGAGCTTAGGGCCTTGGTAGCTGAAGACACGGTCACCAATGTTGGAATGATTAAAATCAGGAATTCTCAATAGGCCAGAATTAGAGGAGCACAGATACCTTGGAGGGTCCTGGGGCTAGAGGAGATGGCAGAGACAGTGAGGGGTGAGACCTGGAGCGGTTTGAGAGCAGGATGAGCTAAAATCAAGGTGTTGCTTAACTAAGAAGTAATGTAATGAACACATGGGGCGATGGGCGAAAGGAGTTCTGTGTGGGTTGGGACATGGGCAGCAGAGATTTAGATGATCTCAAGTTTATGTGGGGGTAGAATGTGGGAGGTCAACCAGGAGTGCATTGGAATAGTCAAGTCTGAAGCCAACAAAGGCATGGCTGAGGGCTTCAGTAGCAGATGAACTGAGACAAGGGCAGAGTTGGGTAGTGTTATAGAGGTAGAATTATTGGACTTAGTGAAGGCGCAGATTGTGGTCAGAAGCTCATTTTGAGGTCAAATGTGATACTGTAGTTGCAAACAGCCTGGTGCAACCTCTGCCAGTTGCTAGGGAGAGGAATGTAGCCGATAGCTCAAGAAGCAATTATCATTCCCAAAGAGAATTTAGCAATGCCAATAAAATAAATAACTTAAATATAATGAAAGATTTTAGATATGAGCAAAATGTTTAATAAGTCCTTTCAACTTGAATAAATATGGGCCCAAAATTTCCTGTAAATGTTTGGCCTGACTACAGTATAAGAATGGAGATGCACTGTTTTAATTCTCAGGGAATTTGTGTGCAAATGATTTATGGCACTTTTCCACCAAGCCATGATTACAAATGAATTTTCATGAAAATTCTTGTTGCTGCCATTTTTCATCCACTGAACACTACTTAGCTCTTTAAGATAGCTCTCCCCTCCATCACCCTCACCCCCAGCACCACATTGAAAAGACCAGAGGATATGAGTTTCCTGTGTGTCCACCACAAGTCTGATTGCCGCAAAGACTCACACCTCTATCTGTTCTATTAGTGCAGTGGTGCCTTTCCATAGCTTTAGAAAATTCTATTTTATAGCAATATTAGCAAAGAATAATTAGTTACTTGAAAAAAATGGTCATGAGCTTGTGCATATACACAGCACCCCACCAATAGTAAAACCTGCGCAGAGGAAAATGGAAAGATTTTGTGTAGTCAAGCTGACAGCAGTCATGGTTTTTTGATCACTATCGAATACTTTTGCTCTTATCGCTATGTAGTGAGAAATCAATGTCAGAAATGAAATCAGTTCTGGAATTTGAACTATAAATTCAATAGGCCCTGATGTTCAACTACAGTTAGGGTATTAATAGTAATCTCTGATTGAGAAAGATACTCGCATGGTAAATGTTACCACGAACGTCATGGCAAAGCTGTTATCTATCTGTTATTTATGTTTCAGACTGGTATTGTTCTGCTTTGAAGTCTGGTTGTGGGACTTCAAAGCTACTGTTCCTCACCCTGAGGAAATGAAAAACGAAAAGCAAGTGATTCACAAGAGGAATGGTGAAGATGTTTATAAACTGATGTAAAATGTCAATAGGAGAGTTTTGCATATGGGAAACAGGTAGAAGCATTTGTAATATAAATTCAATAAATATTGAGATGTAACTTTTGCATATAATCACAGACAAACAGATTCATGGATGTAAAGATACACTGATCAACCTGTACAATGGATTTTAAAATTAGAAACTGCATAATATCATGGGGTGATTTTTTTTTGAGTCTTCAACCAGGAATTTTCTTGCAGATGCTCCCATTCCCTCATCAGATCTTTCCCTACATGCCCCCTCCCATCGCATTCATCTGCTTGCATGTAGTGGACAGGATAGGATTAACAAGCATTGGCCCAAGCAGGGGTGGGAGAGCGAAATCCTGGTCAGGATGTTGGGCTGGCAGGAGAACTCAACATGTAAATTTTCTCTCATATGATCACAAGGGAAAACCTAGAATAGGTTTCTAGCCATGAATATTGCTTGATTTTAGACCAGCAAAACAAAACTATATCACTGAGTGACAGGATGGGTTGAGCAAAATGGCAAATGTAGGTCTTCGTTTTTGCTATTGCCAAGACTTGGTGAAGGGAGAAATGACCTTTTAAATAGGCCTCAGCACCAAGTGTGCATTACAGCAATGCTCTTGGAGTCAGAGCAGCCCTCTAGATACAGAGTTTTTAAAAAAATGTTCTTGGCATCACAGGCAAGGCTGCATTTACGACCCATCCCTGGTTACCCAGGAAATGTGGTATCGAGCTTTCTCCTTGAACTGCTGCAGTCTTTGTCATAATGGTGCTCTCACAAAGGTATTACTATTTCCACGAACTCTGTTTTCCTCGAATTCTGACCTGTTGTGTATCCCTCACTCCCTTTGCCTCACCATTGATGGCCATGGCTTCAGTCATCTCAGCACTAAGACCCAGAACTCCCTCCCTACACCTCTCTCCTCTCCTACATCTGTCACCTGCTTTAAGCTACTCCTTAAAACCTATCTCTTTGGCCAAGCTTTTAGTCAACCATTGTAATAGCTCCTCCTTTGACCTGGCATCAACCTTTGTCTGATTATGTTCCTGTAAAACATCATATGAAAGCAAGTTCTTATTGTTAGGTAATTAATTCAAGAACCATGATCCAGTGACACTGAAGGAATGGCACTATATGCCCAAGTAAGGATTTGTGCAACACGGAGAAGAACTTGGAGGTGATAGTCTTCCTACAATATTGTGGTAATATGAATGCAGCACAAGTCTGTTACTTCTAAATTGTTAATTGCGTTTTTAGATCTGTCTATAAAGTGTTTGCCCTGTAGGAGAGCTGGAAATTATCATCCACTAATCTAAATGTTTGGACACACAAACACAAGCTGAAAGCACAAGAAACTGGAGTTTCAAAACACCATGAAAGGGATTGGGAGTTTTAATGCATTGAAGATTGCTATCCTGGGGTTTGGTTAGTACAGAATCTACAAATTAACTAGCACTGTGGGGATGCACATTTGTTTAATACTCTTTCCCATTTAGTTCAAAGAACGGTACTGCTTTGCAGTGAGGGTTCACCTGTGGTGTTGGTTGAGCAGCAGAAAATGTTATTAGGAAATCAGTTTGTAAGCATTTGCAAAGAGTGGTGTTTGCTTTTGTAAAATATGTTGCCTCATTCTAAAATGCTTTTCTTTAGCAAATAAATGAAATAATGACAGAATCTGCTCTCATCCGCTTTCGACTGAACTGTTTTCTTGCATTGAAACAAATCAGATACAATTAGTTGATTCATAAATTAAAAAGGGAGAGAAATTGGATCCCTGAAGATCAAAAGTGGCATCCAAGATGCACATGCACACTTCTAACAGGTAAGGTGTCAAATAGCATCTTAGTAAGGAAGTCTGCATGCACTCACCTAATGAATGGTGGTGGCAGACAAATTCTGATGTCATTCAGTACATAATGCTGACTTGACATCAGCTTTGCCATTTTCAAATGCGATAATCTAGCCTAAGTCCTGTCTTAACCTTGAACAGCTGAATATGTGTCAAATGAAATAAAAATTCCAGCAACCCTCCACCCCCAACCCACAATCCCCTCCCAAACACCAGGAGCTGCGTAAACTGTTAGCTGCTGGATGATTTCTTCTTGCTGCTGGTGCAATTGCACACATTTTTGGAACTCTCCTTTACTTGCCTAAAGTTTGAATAGTCTACAGGGGCATGACCTGATTGGTGCTAAAGCAGTTTATTGTTAGTTTAAAACCTGATGCTAAATTAAGTTGCTTCGAGACATGGGGTGACCTGGTAAGGCCTCCACTTGGAATTGAGCATTGTGTGTTGTAATATGCCTTTAGGAGATATCAGCATGACGTCATTAGAAGGTGTTGAATCCTAGTCATCTGTTCGTTGAATCCTATTTGCAAGATTGTTGTAAGAGGTGGTGGATTTGGTGCTAATAATAGAGTTGAGTAGCAGAACTTCATAGGTAGAAACTCTATGTTTATTTACAAAGGTACTCAGCAGCAACTAAACATGTGCTAACACTTCAAACTCCACACTACTTCTGCTACTAACTACAGACTACTAACTACAGAGGTAGCCCATGCTACTCTGCTATTGGATACTAAGATCATGTGATCTTCCATTATACATTCTTCTTAAAGGTATATTACACATCGGATTACCACATCCCTCCCCCTTTACTCGGAAATACATTTTATATTTACATTACAATCTTCTCAAAATAGCAGAGTATTTGCACTGATAAGTAATTTACAAATTCAGTCTCTCTGGGGGTTTCCTTATCTGTGTAGAACATTTCAGCTCTACAACTTCAGATGCCTTGTCAGGAACCTCCTGTTTCGGAGCTCTCTGAATATCAGGTGCTTCGGCGGGCGCCTGCAGATCTGTATCCTGCACTCTTGAGGGAACAACAGATATGTCTGAATTGGGTTGAGTTATTCCAACAGGAAATGCTGACCTGGTTGCAAACACTGGAGGAATCATTTCTTGGTGCATAGTTTCTCTCTTACTTAGATAATCCACATGTCTCCGCATGACTCGGCCTTCCACCTCCATGTGGTAGATAGAGGTCCAGTCACTGCACTTATTTCACCCAGTAACCACTTTGGTTCTTCTTCAAAATTCTTCATGTATACCGTTTCTCCAACGGTAAATTTCCTCTCATGACTATGCCAGTCGTGTCTAGTTTTCTGACCTCCCTGACTCCTTTCCACCTTCCCCACTAGATTCGGCATTACTAAGCTCAATCTCATCCTGAGACAGTATTTCAGCAATAATTCCGCAGGTGTGACACCTGTTGTTGTGTGGGGGATGGTCCTATAATGGTAAAGTAAGCGTGCTAGCTTGGTTGTTAAAGAATCTCCAGTTAACTTCTTTGTGTCAACCTTGAATATTTGAACCACCCTTTCAGCCAGTCCATTTGAGGGAGGGTGGTACGGTGAAATTTTCACATGAGTGATACCATTGAGGCTGATAAACTACTGAAATTCGGCACTCGTAAATGCCGTGCCGTTATCAGAAACAACAAATTCTGGTAGTCCATTAATGGCAAAACTTTGCTGTAACTTCTCAATTGTAGCAGATGACATTGGTAATTTCATCTCATATATGTCCATCCAATTTCATTGGGCATCAACAATGAGCAGAAACATTGTTCCCATGAAAGGCCTAACATTGTCAATGTGTAACCGCATCCGTGGTCTTCCTGGCCACTCCCAAGGGTGTAATGGAGCTGTTGAAGGTAATATTTGCAGTTGCTGACATTGCACACAATTCTTCACTAAACTCTTTATTTCACCATCCATCCCAGCCCACCATAGGTAGCTGCGAGCTATGGTCTTCATCCATGATATTCCTGGATGTGCACTGTGTAGTTCAATCAACAATGGAACTCTTCCCTTTGGAGGTACTATCACTCGTGCTCCCCACAATAAGATGCATCCTGGCTGGTTATTTCATGCTTTCTGTTGAAGTACGGTTTCATTTTGTCAGATACAGGCTCCTGTGACCAACCATGAAGCACTTGTTCTCATGCTTGAAATAGGACTGGGGTCCCAACTTGTCCAGTGTCTGATCTGCCGAGCACATACTGGTGATGAATCTAAGAAACGTAACAGAATAAGTTCTTGTGGAACTGGGACTTCCACATCCTTTTCTTGTAAAGGCAAAAGACTAAGTGCATCGGTGTTTGCAATTTGACTAGCAGGCCTATGTACGAACGTATACGCGTATGCTGCCAGGATTAAAGCCTTATTTGTGTTTCTGTGTCTTCTTTCCACATGCCTCCTTCTTTCTAGCGCTGACTTTAATCTCGGCCTTCTTTTCGGTTTCAATATCGGCCAAACTAATCTCAGATGTAAGCTCGACTTGAGTGAACTCAGCGGTTGAGTCTCCTAGAATTTCAACATCTGTCTGCTTCTTAGAAAATTCTGCGACTTTTGCCTCCAAAGCCCCTTTGGCTTCACGTAGCTGATTCTTCAGCTCTTCCGTCTCGTTATTTGTATCTGTTTGCTGCCTCCTGGAAAATTAAGCATTGTTGTGTCTTCTCTACCAACTCATCCTTCAGTTTGGTCAGATAGGTGCTGGATTCTTTCTGTTTCGCTTCATACTTTTCCAGTGGTACTAACATTGACCTGAGGGAATCTTGTAGTGTGTGAAGGTCTTTCAGCAGATTTTCTTTTTCATTTTGGAGGTTGTTCACCTGGTTTCGAACTCTGTCATCAAACATGGTCTCTTCGAGTTCCTTCTTTGTTCTTCCGTGTTTTGACTGAAGACAACCCACAGTTCTTCAGGTTGTTGAGTCTTTACACACTCCTTTTCCATAGCAGAAATGCTTCTTGTTTCCTTCTAGAATCTCAAGGTTAATTTCCCTTAGCCAGTTTCACCCTAGGAGGCTTGGTCCTCTGCCTTTCAATACCTAAACTGGGAGCTTTACCGATTGGCTCCCATAATGAACAGTTGCTTTACTTACGCCTTTGACTTGGATGTCTTCACCCGTGTATGTTTTTAATTGGCAGTTGTTTCTTCCAAATTTAATTGATATTCACCATTACTCAGATATTTGTAGGTATGTTCCCCAATTACTGTAGTGGAAGCTCCTGTGTCCACTTCCATTTGAACAGGTCTACTATTCACTTCCACTGTTACATAGATTGGTTCTGTTCTTCCAGTTATTCAATGAATAAATATCTGAATCTGTTGCTTCAAGCTCTTCTACATTGTTGAACTCACTAGTTTTTTTCTTTTGTTTAAGTCTACTTGACTCTTTCCTTACACTGTCTCATTATGTGATCATTTTTATGACCGTTCAGCGATGCTTTGTGGGCATCCCTAAAGCATTTCCACTGTCCTCCTGGGAGACTTCTGCCACAACCAAGTTCCGAGTAAAACAGTTGCTTCAGGAGTCTGGTGACAGACATACGAGTGACATGTCCTGTCCAGTGGACGTGGTTTTGAGTGATTAGCACCTTGCTGCTGGGCAAGTTGGCTTGGGAGAATACATTGCTGTTGGATCACCTTTCTTGCCACTGGATTTGAAGGATCTTGCGAAGACACTTCTGGTGGTGTTTTGCTATGGATGTTAGCTTTACTGTGGAACTCGGGGAAGTGGACGTTAGTTTTCTGACTGATTAGTGAAAGGCCCATTTTCTCATATGCTTCAGAGAAGGAATCAGCAATGACTTGGAGCTCAGTTTCTGAGTGGGTGCACACAAATCCATCACCTGCATACTGGAGCTCTATGACTGAAGTTGGAGTAGTTTTGGTTTTGGGTTGAAGGCAGAATGGTTGAATAGTTTCCTGTTAGTTCTCTGTATTATCTTCATGCCTATGGATGGTTTGCTGGAGGTGAGGTGCAATCTTGCAATGAGGAAGATGGAGAAGCGAGTTGATTCAACATAGTTAGTCTTATACAGTTCTACCTCACTGGCAACAGCATGGCTGGTGAAAGGCCACAGGTTTTTACTGGGGGAGACTGCAGATGACTTTGGAGCATGAACTTGAGCAGCTCTAGGACTTGAGGACCAGGCTTTGGACTGCATGATCTCAGCATGGGCGTAGCAGTCTGGGCTAGTTGGCTGAAAGGCATTAGCAAGGCACTGGTGCAGTGGCAGTGATGAGAGCACAAATGCTGTCATCCCAAGAGAGGGAAGCAGGTTCATGCATCACCGAGTTACTGTTAGGTGAGTGATGGGGGTGAGATGCATTGAGAAGCATGAGAGGTTGGTGGTGCAGTGAGTAGGTGATGTCTTTGGAAGATGCATTCACTGACCTTGACCACTTGTGTGAGGTAATTGGACTTATTCCAGCAGTGCACCAAGGTGTTTGCGATCAGAGTCTGGGAATTGACCTTCCTGATTACACGTTCCCTTTCCCTTCTCAAGCTGTACCTCAACAACCTCCTGGCCCCTGTGGAAAGTGGCCTCTTTCCTCCTTTCAACCTCCATCACTAAGGCCTTCAGCACCACTTCTGAGAACCTGGGAGCTCTCTCTCTGCTTTGTTGCTCCAATACCAGTCCTCTTCCTTCCACCAGAGCCTTCTTGACACTGAACCAGCATTTGTTACATATGGGGTGCACCTCCCTTTTAAAGGGGCAGGCTGCCTTTAAGAAGTGCAGGCTGGCTGTACATTGCACTAGTCACACACACTGTTGGACCCTCTATTGAGCTTGAAGCAATCTGCAGCATACCTCACGCTGGGCTGCACACTGCAATGGTGTTGATGAGAAGGCAGCATGTAATTTGCATACCATCTGCCTCAACTTGAATTGGTGTTGGGGAATTGCTCAGTGGAAACACTGAACCCAATATCAGGCCTAATCAAAGTTCTCCCCCTTAATGTTTAAGGTGGTGGACAGGGTGCCAATCAAGTGGACTGCTTTGCCTTGGAAGGTATTGAGCTTTGTCAGTGTTGTTGGAGCTTCACCCGTCCAGGCAAGTGGACAGTATTCCATCACACTCCTGACTTATGCCTTGTAGATGGTGAACAAGCTCTGGGGAGTCAGGAAGTGTATAACTTGTCACAAAATACCCAAACTCTGACCTACCCTTGTAGTCACAGGATTTATATGGCTGGTCAATTTAAGTTTCTGGTCAATGGTAACCATCAGGATGTTGATAGTGGGCTATTTAGCTATGATAATGCCATTGACTATCAAGAGAAAATAGTTAGATTCTCTCTTGTTGGAGATGGTCATTACCTGACACTTGTGCAGCACAAATGTTATTTGTCCCTTATCAGCCTGAGTCTGGATGCCTGAATCTTCACTTCATATCTGAAAACTGGCACAGGCTTGGCCTGGATTTTCACAGAGTAGTGGAGATTAAGCACCTTATTCAAAATGATGCCAGGACCCTAGATCCAGAAACCCCACCCCCATTTGCAACAGATCCTAATTTTTCGCCGGTAGTGGAATGGGGGCAGGATGTGACTCACACTTGTGGGAAACCCAAACCCAGCAGAACCATTTGAAATCAGCGCTAAATTCAAACAGACCCCTTTTCACTGGAGTGATCTGTTTTCCATAGTGTGTGACTTGCAACTTTTAAGAGTAGACATGAATGCTCATAAAACATGAATACGGTCTATAGAACTATCAGGCTGTCAAGCTATTTAAATTCCTTGCTCTTTAAATTTTAGGGGAAATAATGCAGCCTGCTGTGTCTCTGAGTTGAAAAAAATTGATGCTTGCAGCTTCAGTAGCTGTTTGTTGACATATTATTATTACTGGTTCATTGCTTTCACAACCTATCATTATCACAATGGTGGGGCTGTAGGTTCACAGTTTGATTGACAGCTCCAAGAAGTTATTAAAGGATTAGTTGTCTTTGATGTGGGACCATGAATGCAAATGTTTGTATTGCTGAGAACAGAGACATGCTGTCGAACCTTTTTATCTTGGAGTCATAAGAGCAGACAGGAAAATGCCAAATTTCAAAGGGAACGACTATTTATACTGCATGAAGAAAGAAGTGCCGATTGGTTGGCAAGTCAGCTTTGATTGGTCGAGACATTGCCATGACAGATGCACAAGGGAGCTATTATCCCCCATGTTTTTGTTTATTCAAAAAACGTGCAATATCGGGACATTTTTATTTTGCCTGCAGGTGACAGGTTCCTGAATATGAATATATGTAGCTTCTAACAAGTGTAAGTGAGCTACATTAAGAGCCTGACTGATGATCTTAAATTAGTTGTTAGTGTAATCCTTAGCACACTCGGGGTTGTTCAGCAAATGCTTTCCAATCGCGGAATCACATCTTCTCATGTTAGACATTATGATCTGAGTTTTGCAAGCATGGATTGGTTAAGTCTGGTCAGTGCTCTGCCTATTGCAAACAGTGGAAGGGACTTGCTATTTGATACAATCCACCAGTCTTTGGTTCGGCCTACACAACACCACTAAAATTCATATACAACATTACTCATTTGTCTGATAGGCAGAATGTCTTTTTGGCTTGATGGCAACATCCTATTAGTGGTGAATACCACTCGTGTTGCTACTGCATAGTAGCAGCGTGAAACAGCTAGCTTCACCTGTAGCTCAAATTTTTGAGATACCTTGCACTTCCAGGGTAATTTGAGGCAGACTACACACTTTCCCAATCTGAAAGTGGCAACAAATGTTTGTTTTTATCAACTCCTTGAGAGGACTTAAATGTATTGAATGGCTTTTTATCAATGAGAGTGTTTTTTTTAATATAATGAAGTTTCTAATAGACATTTATAACTTTATTGTATTTCATCTCAGCATGGCTGCTCAGCTCTATACATAGTGGGTATGGATGGTATAGGGCCAAAGGATGGTGGGTGGGAGGTAGCAGGGGTGGGGAGGGTCATGGTTTGGCATGATTTGGCACTAAGTTGGCAATGGAACATAGGAGAAGGAGTAGGCCATTCAGCCCATCAAGCCTGCTCCACCATTCAATACGATCATGGCTGATATTCCACTTCAATGCCTTTTCCCCACACTATCCCCATGTCCCTTTACATCACTGGCATTCAGAAATCTGTTAATCTCTACTTCAAACATAGGGCATAATTTTCCGTGCCCACTGGTGCTGGGCATGTTCAGTGGCATGAACGGACAAATGACAAGAAGGCCAAAATTCGATTTCGCAACATCATGAAACCAGCTTGCAATTATCCGCACTGCCCATCGGACATAAGGAACCTCATTGTGATACACCTGCATATCATTATAAGACCAGCCCGCCAGAATCATCCCACCTCCCCCTCAACTGGATCGTCCATGCACGTTGGTGTGACTGCATGCCGATGTGTTTCACAACAGCATAAAAAAGGCATGCACTTGGCGGGCTGCAATTTGAGGGGAACTCAGAGGTGAGTGCACAGTAGCGTTGCGCTGCACTTGCCCAGGTCACCTATTGGACTTCAAGTTTGAGGCAAGTTAGGTGGGGTCAAGGGCTGCCCTGTGGTTGAGCAAGTTGATGGGAGGGGGGGCAAGGGCTGCCCTGCGGTTGTTGGTAGTGCACAAGCACGTGTGGGACAATGGAGAGGGAAACGAACATGCATCAGGAAACCCTTGTATAAAGTGACCATTCATCCACGGCTGAGCTAGTTCAGATGCAGCCACATTAACATGGTTGGAGTTGGGCCTCCATCTTATCTGCCAGTCAAGCAACGCAGAGGCATGAAAGTACTAACAAATGCTCCAGGGCTTTCACCCCTCGGACACAGACTGCAAACCACTGAGCGTTTTAATGGACTGCAGAACAGTTGGGTGACTGTGCACGCTGTACAATCTTCTTGCAAAAGCTGGTCCTGGAGCAGTCACTGATGGAGGCACTCACAGCCCCTTTCATTCCAGGTTGGACCAGTCTCCCCCATGGTTCAAGCTAACAGTGCAGCCTTACAGTGTGGGTTAAGAGAATGCCTGCGCCAGATCCCAGGAATGAAAGGCTTAATATATGAGGAACGTTTGAAGACTCTGGGTCTATACTCGATGGAGTTTAGAAGGATGAGGGGGGGTCTGATTGAAACTTACAGAATACTGAAAGGCCTGGATAGAGTGGACGTGGGGAAGATGTTTCCATTAGTAGGAGAGACTAGGACCCGAGGGCACAGCCTCAGAGTAAAGGGAAGACCTTTTAGAACAGAGATGAGGAGAAACTTCTTTAGCCAGAGAGTGGTGAATCTATGGAATTCATTGCCACAGAAGGCTGTGGAGGCCAGGTCATTGAGTGTATTTAAGACCGAGAAAGATAGGTTCTTGATTGGTAAGGGGATCAAAGGTTACAGGGAGAATGGGGTTGAGAAACCTATCAGCCATGATTGAATGGCGGAGCAAACTCGATGGGCCGAATGGCCTAATTTCTGCTCCTATGTCTTATGGTCTTATGGAGTTGAGAGCATAGCATGCAGTCCAGTGGGCAAAGTTGCCACCAACTGGTCAGGTGGAGTGGGGCAGAGGAGAGTGGGGTTTCGGGCAACCATGCAACACATTAAACTCTGGCCACCCAAGTGGCGCCCAGCAAACTCCTGGATGCAGTAAGGGGCCTTCAGATATAACAAAGAGAGGTTCTTAAAATACCCAAGCTAACCCACTCGTCTCTTTCTCTCTTTCATCCTGCAGGAGGAGCATATCACGAGCATGGAGCCTGGTGAACTAGCTGTATGCTTCATGGCGTACAGAGAGTGGAGGCGGTGGAGAAGAGAGTGACAGAGGCGCCTGGCTGCGCAGAAGGAGGAGTAGCACCATCAGGAAGAAGGGATGGCTGGGGCTCCCACACACACCACTGAAGAGCCACAGCAAGCCATCGCTGGTCGGCGTCTAGCTAGACCCAGGGTCGATAGGTGCCACCTTTCATTCCTGCAGATGACTGAGAGCCAGATTAGCCAAAGACTGTGCATGTGTAAGGAACTGGTCGGTCACATCCACCAGCTGCTGCAGGATTTGGCATCATGGGAAGTGGAGGGCATCCACTCCCAGTGGCTGTGAAAGTGACCATGGTGCTCAATTTTTATGCCAGTGGCTCCTTTCAGGCCTCCAGAGGCGACCTCTGTGGGATATCACAAGCTTCCACCCACCAATGCATCCATGAGGTCACAGATGCCATCTTCGCGAAGACACACAACTTTGTGCATTTCTCCCGGCACCTGGAAAGACAGGATGCAGAACAATTGGATTTTCCCAGATATCAGACTTCCCACAGGTGCAGGGTGCGATCGACTGCACTCATGTAGTGCTCAGATCTCCATCGCAACAAGGGGTCAACTATGTCAACCACAAGGGCTTCCATTTGCGACCAACTGCTGCACTCGGTTTCCCGGGAATGTCTTTGACTCCTACATTCTCAGTTGGTCACAGATCCCTGACATCTTCCAGGGTCCACACAGCCTGCAGGGACAGCTCCTCGGTGTCAAGGGCTACCCACAAGAGGCCGTGGCTGATGACATCTGTGTGTTGACCTCAGACTGCAGCAGAGCGACAATATAATGCGGCTCATGCTGCAACTCACAACTTGGTGGAGCAGACCATCGGGATGATGAAGATGAGGTTCCAGTGCCAAGACCGGTCTGGTGGAGCCCTGCAATATAGTCCACAGAGGGTGTCACGCATCATCATCGTCTGCTATGCCCTCTACAACCTGGCACTGCAATGCGGAGAAGAGCTAGCTGATGAGGAGTTGGAGGAGCTAGAGGTCCCCTCCGATGTGGAGGACGTTGATGGGGATGAGTGAGGAAGTCCTCAAAGACGACAATGATGATGATGAGGCCAACACACTGGCCAGACAAGGCAGGCATACTCGGGAGGCCTTCATAGCTGCTAGATTTGTGGAGGATCACACCATGGATCCTCACATTGCATCAGTGAGCGTTTCACTCCACTCTGGCTTATGGAAGCCCACATACCGTCTGTGATAAGGCTCCTGTCATGGAAACACAGCGGAGTCCCTAAAGGTCACTCAATTCCAGGAGGATGATGACGACATGCAGGGAGGGCACTCTATAGATCGTCATATAGCCTCTGTGAATGTCTGACTCTTGTCTGGCCGAGGACAGCTCATTTGTGGTCTGTGATCTGGGTTATCATGGAGACATAACCATGAAACTTTAAATGCACCTGACCCTTTGTTCGCTTCAGCACCTGACCCCTTCAAGAGCACAACGTCACTGGTCACAGATGCTGAAGAGATGGGGGCCAGCCCACTTTAAAGGTGCTGAGAGCACAGAGAGAATGACGGAACTCTGTGACGCCAGCCCACAATATTGTGGCAGCAATGAAAAGCACCATTGAGGTGCAGGCATCAGTAATGTGCCCAGGGAGTGTGAGGCCAGACCATTACTTTGGTCTGAAGGTTACACGCTGCACAGAGAAGAGGCCCTGGACTGAGACACCTGCCTTTATCCTGTGCAGGAGCCAAGGTTTCCCATCTGAGTGACACGAATACTGCTCATCATAATAAGGAGCAATAGGCAAAGAGATATTCTTGGGAGTTTATTTACAATAGTGAACATTATGCACAAGAGATTAGCACCCAGGCTGTGCAACTGCATCTTCTTAACTTTCCTAACCCTGCCTCTATGTCTTGTTGCCCGCCGGACATTCACAGCAGAGATTGAGGCAGCCTGCTGACTGCTACACTTCGTCTGTGATGACCTCAGCGGGCTTCCTCTGGAGGGCCAAGCTTTGCCTTTGCAGCTCCAGCAACTGAGTCATGCCCAGGGACTCGTTGTCTGACTCAAACTCAGCAAATGTTTGGCCTCCAGCAGGCCTCTGAGTGCTGGAAAGCTGGGGAGTCCCTGCCTCCACCTGCAGTGGATCGGAGAGTGTGATGTGCCCACCAGACTGTGATTCTAAGGCTACTCTAGAGCTAGGCCCCACTGAGATCTGTGCAGGTGAAGGGTGCGGGTGAGCACTGTGATGAGTCTTTAAGGAGGGCGCCTTCAGATTCCTCTTCAGGATTTGATTGGAGGCCCTGGGTCATGGACTCCATTGGCTGTTTCCCAGATGTGCGTGCAAAAGCAAGAAGAGATAATTAGTGCATGGTAGTGGCCTATGAAACAGGACATATCACTCACGGCATAGTTATCTGATGGATGTTGCACTGCTTGATCCTCACTTGGTAGGGCACGGCTGACCTCAGCCTCAGCTCAGGAACAGCCCAGGTCCTCGTTGGTCAGCTGGATGGCTCTGTTTTCAAAGTCCATGCAGACATTGATTTCCGGTATTCCTCCATCAGTCTGCGACCTCTCCCTCTTGCTGTGTGCCAACTTGTCCTGCATGAATAGAGATGGAGAGAGTGTATCAGGACACATGCCAGACCAGATGATAAGTATGCCTGGCATATTTGAGCGGTGAATGGTCCCATGAATGGGATGAGGAAAATGAATGTGTGAAAGAGTGGATGGTGATGTCCTTTGCACTGGCAGTGAGTGAGGGCCCTGTGGATATGTGATGGGTTTGTGAGTGTGTGAGTTGAGAGTGATAAGACGAGTGACTTACCCTGGCGGAATGGAGGAGATCATTCATCCTTTTTTTGCACTGGATGACTGTCCTTTTTTGTAAGGCATTGGCACTGACCACCGCTGCCACTGCCTCCCAAGCCCGATTGGTGATGTTGCTGCCCATCCTGCGGCCAGAGCGGGGTAGAGGACAACACGGCCAGTCCACTGCGTCCAAAAGGCACTTGAGGGATGCATCATTAAACTGGGGGGCTGCAGTCTTCTTACCTTTCAGGGCCACATCTTCTGTGTAGCAGTCCCTGTCTGGAAACACTGAGGTAGGTGCATGCGGTTGCTCTTTACACATGGTGCCAGGTGTGATGAAGCAGCAAGGTGATGGTGTGGCAGGCGATTGAGAGCCCACCTGCCATCGAAATGGCATGTTTCCCGGCAATGCATAATTAATGAGGCGGGATTGGGACGATACGGAGTGAGAAGCCGCCATTGCGGCCGATGGATAAAATGTCCTTTATTCCGCCCGGTACTGCACTTAGTGCAAATCTGGGACGATTCTGCCTGTACTCAATGGCTGAATTTCCACAGCCCTCTACGGTAGAGAATTCTAAAGATTCACAACCCTCTGAGTGAAATATTTCTCCTCACCTCAGTCCTAAGTGGCTTCCCCTTATTTTGAAATTATGTCCCCTAGTTCTAGACTCCCCGACCAGGGGAAATGTCTTACCTACATCTACTCTGTCTATCCCTTTAATTATTTTGCAGGTTTCAAGGAGATCACCTCTCCTTCTTTGAAACACTAGAGAATACGGGCCCAGTTTCCCCATTCTCCCTTCACAGAACAATCCCGCCATCCCAGGAACAAGTCTGGTGAACCTCCACTACACTCTCTCTATGGTAATAATATCCTTCCTAAGGTAGGGGGACTAAAACTGCACACAGTATTCCAGGTGCAGCCTAACCAAGCTTCTACACAATTGAAGCAAGACTTTGCTACTCCTGAACTCAGATCCTCTTGAGATAATAGCTAACTTACCATTAGCCTTCCTAATTGCCTGCTGCACCTGCATGTTAGCTTTCAGTGACTTACTGGCAAGGACATCCAGATCCTTTTGCACATCCACACTTTCTAATCTCTCACCATTTAAGAAATACTCTGCACATCTGTTCCTCCTACCAAAGTGGATAACCTCACATTTTTCCACATTATATTCCATCTGCCATGTTCTTGCCCACTCACTAAGTCTGTCCAAATCCCTTTGAAGCCACTTTGCAACTTCCTCACAACACATATTCCTACCTAGCATTGTGTCATCTGTGAACTTGGAAATATTACATTTGGTTCCCACATTTAAATCATTGATATATATTGTGCATAGGGGCTATAAGGGGCCATGGGGGTGGTAGAGGGGCATGGGTTGGCATAGAGGATATGAAGTGCCATGGAAGATGGATAGAGGAGCATGGGTATGAGGGACCATGGGACATAGGTTGGCATTGTGGGTGGGTGGTGCAGGGCTGGCATGAGTTGGCATAGATGAGAAATTGTCCCAGATTTGCACTAAGTGCAGTAGTGAGGGGGAGAAAGGACATTTTACCTGCCAGCCGCAATGGCAGTTTTTCACGCTGTATCATCCCAATCCCACATGATTAATCATGCACTCCTGGGAAACACGCCATTTCGATGGCTTGTGGGCTCCCATTCGACTGCCATGCCATCACCTCGCCACTTCATCACGCTGGGCACCATAGTTAAAGTCCAGCCGTGCGCACACATCTCAGTGCTTCCAGCCCACAACTTCTGCAGGGAAGATGTCCACGAAAGGCAAAAAAACTGCAGGTCCCAGGTTTAATGACGCGTCACTGGAATGCCATTTGGATGCTGGGAGGCCTGTCGTAATATCCTCTACTCCTACTCTTGCAGGTGGTGGCAGCGGCATCACCAATCCAGCATGGCAGGTGGTGGTAGCAGAGGTCAGTGCTAATGCTGCACAGAAGAGGTTGGCCATCCAATGCAGATAGAGAATGAATGATCTCATCTATGCAGCCAGGATATGGCAACCATCTCATCACTCTAAACTCACACACTCAAGCCCATCACACATTCACTGGAATCTCACTCACTGCCAGCTCAAGGGACATCACCACCCATTCTCACACACATACCTTCACAAGTCCATTTCGCCTCATCTTCTCTGGAGGCTGCCTCCTCAGCCCTCACCATCTTGAGGCCACTTGTACTGATCAACATGTGCCCCCTCACACACCCTGGGGTACCCTCCTTCCCCAGTACAACTCTCGTCCTGCAGACTTTTCCCTTGCCTGAGGCCACTTCTCCCCCTTCCCCAAGCAAAACCTTGTCCTGCAGCCATTAAAAAGCCACCCACGTACGGCTGATCTGGTAAGTAGAGACCTGTCCACGACCCCTTCTAAAAGTGATGTGGTGCTGTCTGTGAAGCCTGGTGCTGATGACTGCGAGTGCTGCTTGAAGCAAGGTAGACAAACAAACCTCGAAGTTCCCAGCGAAGTGCAGCCCGTCCCATACACATCGCTTATGTGCTGTTGTGAAATACGTCAGCGGGCTTTCCTGCTGACATAGACGGATGATAGAGTGGGGGGGGATGAGTCCAGCAGGCTGGCCTTATAATGATATGCTGATGCTCCCAATGAGCTTCCCGACGTCTGAAGGTTGCAATCATTTTTTTTTATTCATTCATAGGATGTGGGCTTCATTGGCTGGGCCAGCATTTATTGCCCATCCCTAATTGCCCATGAGAAGGCGGTGGTGAGCTGCCTTCTTGAACCGCTGCAGGCCCTGTGGTGTAGGTACACCCACAGTGCTGTTAGGAGGGGAGTTCCAGGATTTTGACCCAGTGACAGCGAAGGAACGGCGATATATTTCCGAGTCAGGATGGCGAGTGACTTGGAAGGGAACTTCCAGGTGGTGGTGTTCCCATCTATCTGCTGCCCTTGTCCTTCTAGATAGTAGTGGTCATGGGTTTGGAAGGTGCTGTCAAAGGAGCCTTGGTGAATTCCTGCAGTGCATCTGGTAGATGGTACACACTGCTGCTACTGTGCATTGGTGGCAGAGGGAGTGAATGTTTGTGGATGTGGTGCCAATCAAGTGGACTGATTTGTCCTGGACGGCATCAAACTTCTTGAGTGTTGTGGGAGCTGCACTCATCCAGGCAAGTGGAGAGTATTCCATCACGCTCCTGACTTATGCCTTGTAGATGGTGGACAAGCTTTGGGGAGTGAGGAGGTGAGTTACTCATCGCACGATTCCTAGCCTCTGACCTGCTCTTGTAGCCGTGAAACCGATTGCACCATGTTGCCCACTCATGCCACCGAACACACCCGACACCGGCCGGCATGGAAAATCCCGTCCATTGATTTTGGAGAGGAAAGAGAGGTTGGAGATGGGATGTTAATTTGCAAGGCTAATGGTGCCAAGTGTTGGTTGTTTGAGGAGAGGGATCGATTTGAAGGAGAGGGGAATAGTACCTGAAGAGAGCGAACCATTAATAATATTGGCTACCATGGGAGCCATAATAATAAAAAAACATGAGGCACTTCTTAATATTTAATGGAGAAATATATATGTTTATCACTGTGAAAAAATAAATACAACCCTAGCCAAAAATTAATAAATATCAGTAAAATTATAATACATTCTGACAGAGTTTTAGGAATTTATAAGAGCTGTAAGTCTTGATATAAATTATTTACAACAATTTTGTTGCAAAAATTGCCAATACTTTTTAAAAAGTGATATAAATAAGAGCTAAAATTGTAAATATTGGCTGAGTTACCTTGTCTTAATGAGATACTTATGGGTAGAAATTAGAATTGTGTTTAGAATTTGGTTTCCAATCCCAGTAGCAGCGTACATTTAAATATAAATGTATGCAGAACATTTTTCATAGATGATTGATGTTATAATTTTTACATCGCTTTCTGCCTCAAACCTTGAAAGAATATTAATGCAGAAAGCAATACTTTCACATTTGCTTGCAATGCTTCTCCGGATCTTATCAATATCAAAGCATTTCCCCATTCATGCCCATATAGGATAACTTCCTCTAAATCTGGTTAATTGGGGCAATCATAGGGCAATCAAGTTATTTGCTATCATGGGATGATCAAATTATTCAGTTATCAACCACACAGCAGCAGCCAAGTGATATTCAGTTCAACCTTATAGCTCTAATATCAAAGGACTTGGTGTTTGGTCTTAATTTGACTGTAGCCAGCAAACATTCAACCCCAACATTGAAATGAGCCTGAGTGCCTGTTTGAATAAATTGTCAAATGAAATTTAATTAGGTTATTTGTGGCGTGATGTGCATTTTGGGGGGAGAATATGAAAGAGAAATAAAGATAATTGCCAACATTTTTAAAGGAACAGAGAAACGGAAAGGCCTAGGGTGTTACACAGATCATTAGAATTGGGATGACAAATTGATAAAAGAAATATTTGTACTGATGTAGCTCCTTTTTAATGTCCTCAGGATATGTAAAGGCATTTCACAGCCAATTAATTACTTTTGAAGAGCAGCCACTATTTTATAGGTTTAAGGGTGATAGGCAATTCATGCACAACAAGGTCCCACAAACGGCAATGAGAGGAATGATCAGATAGTGATATCAATCAAAGGATAGAACATCTTCGCTCTTCTTTAAGAAAATGTCACAGGATTAGTTATTGATCAGGCAGCTGGGACCTTTTGTTGAATATCTCATCTAAACTCATACAAATTATTCATTGGTCCTAGTCAAAATACCCGGGGTCAATTCCTAATTCAATGGACATCAGCAATGTGAGAGGTGGGGTGACCATACTGTCTGCTGAGCTCACCATCGATTTTAGTGATTGGGCCTTACTATTGCAATATCGATGAGCTACTAATGACAAGTGAGTGCTAACAGACAACTAGCAGATTGCAGGGGACCAGAAATCAAGGTTTCTTTATGGAACTGAGCCAGTAGGATGCAAGATGGTGGGCGGAGGGGAACACAGAGGGACTGGAAACAGTTGGAATGATTTTTGGATTTTTGTAAGGTGGGGAGAAGTTTCCCTGTCTATAATATTTTCTGAGTGGCCTCCATCTGACCACCATTTTACATTGAATTCCACTGGGTAGAGCACAAAATCAAAATTGCAGCAGACTTCTAAAGGTATCACAAAGCACCAATTGCAAATATTAACGAGATCCAGCCTATTTTTGATTGGGGCAATCGCTGCCTAAATCGAAACACCTTTAAAAATTGGGTCAGGTGTCAGATAAGTAGTATTTTCCTTATTTTCCTGTCTTTAAACCAAGCTCTCTCCCAGTCATATTGAAAGTCAGAATAGAAGTGAAATGAAAATAGCCCCTACTGAGCCCAGTTTTTGATGCCCTGCTTTGGAAAAGTGTTATTTCTGAGGACATGTATGAAAGAGACAGATTAATGATAGCGTTAATGAGAGATTTTATTTACAACGAAAAGCTAGAGAAACTGATGTTGTCTATGCCATGAAGAGAAAAGTTAAGGGGAAGTCCAATAGAATTATTCAAATATGAGGGGTTTTGATGAGGCAAACAGGGAAAACTATTCCTATTGGTTGTTGAATTGGTAACTGGAGAGCAGAATTTAAGAACATCATCAAAAGCAAAAGGAGGGGTTATGAGAATACTGTTACAGAAAGGACGTTTAGGATACAGAAAGACCATACTAGAAGTTATGGGCTGGATTCAACACTTCTCCGATGATGGTTTTGAAGACAGGAGAGCAGGTTAAATCTAGCGAGCAGCCTGCCTGCCGCATATCGATCAGCCCCTGTCCCCACTACAATTATACCAGCGGCGGGGGTGGGGGCGGGCGGCCTGCCCACCAGTGGATCAATTGTGGCCCTTAACTGGGCAATTGATGCCTACTTAAGGGACTAATTCTGCATCCGCCGCAATTTAACTGGCGGCAGGAGATGGCTATGCCCGAGCCGATAATGTGTCCATGCATGGGCTAGTGGTGGGCAGGGTGTTCCCGCTTTAACTGTCCTCTTTGGCCCATTGGAGGGCCCAGCCCATGGTGTAACCCACATCCCAAGTTGCCCTCCCCGCACAGGCCTCTCAAACCCCGGCCTTCACTGCCCTCACTGGTCCCCCTTGGCAATCCACAAGTACTTAAAAAGTTCCCATCCATCGCAGCTCGCCTTCTCATTGCCTAAGGTAGCCCAACATGGGCCACCACTCCTGCTGGTGCTACTGATATATCGAAATCTGCCAGCCTCTGACTGGCTGACATATCTTAGAGGAATCCTTTCCCTGAGGTGCCTCCAATCTATTACAGGTCCATTGCCTGTTAAATGGCTGCAGGGCAGCTGTTCTTCCCCTGGGCAGCTACCTCTTAGCTGACTTTTTAGCAATGGGTGGGGAGCAGGGACCATGGTGCCATGTATAATTCAACCCTTTTTTTAATTTATTCATGGGATGTGAGCATTGCTGGTTAGGCCAGGATTTATTGCCCTTGAGAAGGTGGTGGTGAGCTGCCTTCTTGAACCGCAGCAGTCCATGTAGTGTAGGTGCACCCACAGTGCTGTTAGGATGGGAGGTCCAGGATTCTGACCCAGCGACAGTGAAGGAATGGCACACCCAACCCCATCCAGCGTGAATTGCGCGAGGTGATGTGGGGCAAGCGTCCCAATGTCATTCCACACACATGCAATATTTTGGTTGGCAGGTCCACGCAAAAGTTGGAAGCGTGCCCACCGATAATTAAGAGGGCAATTAAGCCCATTAACGGCACCATTGTCTCCGATTTTTCATTGCCTGCCCAACCTTATGGTTGGTGGATGAGCAAATCTGCCAGGCGGCCTTTGCATTTTTTATCAAACCTCATCCACGGGCAGGATGAGGTTTCTGTGATGAAATAAAGTATAAATAAATTTCTGTGAACAGCATTTTCAGTAGCTACATTTTCAGGTGAGTTATTATGATGCATGGACACTTTCAGCTTCTGAAACCTTTATTTTTGATTTTTCATGTCTTCAGCTCCCTGAGGCAGCCCTCTGCCTTCAGCGAGCTTTCTCTCAGTGCTGGCCCACGCCCGCATTGATATCAGCTCCTGCCCTCTTCCCGCCCTCAACCCGGCAGCGCTGAGCCAGCCAGCCTGAAATCACGGTTGGGGGCCGATTGCCGTTGGTGATCTGTTCCCTGGCCAATCCCGGGCCCACCGATGGTGCCTGCCCACCGGCCTAGAAATTCAGGCCGAAGTCAGGATAGTGAGTGGCTTGGAGGGGAACCTCAGGTGGCAGTATGCCCATGTGTCTGCTGCCCCTGTCCTTCTAGCTGGTAGCAGTCATGGGTTTGAAAGGTGGAAGCAAAAATTTTGTTAATTTTAAGAGGGAAGTGGATAAATATCGAAATAAGAAATAATTTAAAATATTTGGGAAAGGGGCAAAACAAATAAAGTTGCTAGCTTTTTCTGCAAACTAAGGCAAGTGAGATGAGTCAATTGTTTTTCAAAACCTTATGATTCTTGAGGCTTTATGATGCAGAGCCTGCTTTATCTGCATGATGTTAGTTCTTTGCTTCATGCTTTCCTTTAGTGCTTGTATACTGTGTGGTTTTTTTTTCAGTCCTAACCTGTGACTTTTACAAATGGACTCCTAAGTAGGAGGAGTAAGTGTGGTAGCTGAGTCTTAGTGGGAGCCTCTTCAGGATGATGTGGTACACTTGAAATGGCCCTGTTACTGCTTCACACCTTATCGATTGGGATACCAATTTGTGTGGGGAGCATTGATGAGCTGGATTATTGCATGGCATTAAGAGACAGCAGCTTGAATTGTGCATAGCTGTGACCCTTGGACATTCCTCAGCTTGACTAGTGATCAAAATGAGCTGGAAACAATAAAATCAGTGAAGCCCTGTAGCTGGGCTCTCCCAATCCTATCCACTGGCGCTTTGAAGCCAGATGAGAGAGCCATTTGAGGATTGGAGCCCAAAGTTGCCTTGGCAACAGTCTAAGCATTCAGGAAGAAACTGTTTCTAGAAACTTTTCCACTTTGACCTTCATGTAGATAACCCTGGAGTTGAATTGTGCTCAATAGCCGACTGTAGGATTGAGAAGCCTTCTTGCATGTTGGCACATGGATGACTTTTGGACTCATGCAAGGTCTGTTGTGTACATTCAAATGATACCAGTAGAGGTAAGTAGATCTGAATTGCTGGCTTTTGAAGTTGAGGAAGAATTGGTCAACTGGTTTGTGCTCCTCTACTAACAAGTCAACATATTCCTCCTCAGTATGCAGCTATTCATCTGGTGTCGCTTCAAGCTCGCTATTGAAATGCTCCATGGTTGGTGTGGCTATTCTGGTACTTGCAGCAGGTAAGTGATGCAAATTGCTGTGCTGAGTTGGTGAAGAAGCCTAGAAAAATAGAAAAGTTCTTACTTTGCAGTTCACTGTATGGCATAGTGTTGTGCTTTAGAAGCATATCTGTATGAGAGTCAGTGAGGGAGTGAATTAGTGAGTGAATTTATAAGTAGGAGAAGACAGTCCAATAAAAGCATACACAGTATTATCCCTCAGTTTGATGGATACCTCTGGCTTTAGCCTACTCTAATCCTTCAATGCTCTCTAGGTCAATGACATCCAGCATAATCGCCTCAAGGGTTGAAGTTTGATAGCCACTGTCCTGTGCACCTTTCCTTGCTCTCGTCATAAACGATTGGCCCAGACATTTGATGACATGGCATCCAGACATAAAACAGGTGCAAATATGTCCTATATGGTAGTCGGCAACATGTGCATTCTCCAGAGCAATAGGATACTGCCCACCATATTGGTAAAGACAGAATAAGAGGCATCCAGAGCATGCACCAGAAACTGGCATCAGGATCCTACATATGTAGGTAAGGGGCCTAATGTCTGTTTGATGCCCCACTTTACCAAATTCATTTGCCTTGATGTAGCCAGCCCAGTGCTGGCTGCATTGAATGACCTTCATGCAGCCTAACCCGAAGTCCTTAAAGGGACTGCTGGAGGCTGCCATTAAAAACATAAGTTTAACAAAACTTACCTGAATGTGGAGCTGAGAGATATAAGAGTGCAGTGCTGAAGACTGTTGTTTCCACTTGGCCCCTCCCAATCGGCCCTGCGCCTCCCCGTCAAACTCCTCAGTATCTACCTGAGGCCTGCTGCTGTCAACAAAGAACTGAAACACTCTTCAACAACAAGCTGCCTAGGGATACCAAACGGTTCTTACCAAGAACAAGTAAGCATGTAGAGGAGAGTGGCCACATGGAAATAGTCCCATGTCAATGAGTGCTAGGGCCCAATTTGGATGTGGCCAATTTACATTGGCTACCCATTTGAGCACAGGGTTTGTTGCCTGAGTCCAGTGAGCACTGACTTCTAGGTTATTGTGTCCTGTAAGCAGTGAAGTAATATTGGGATGCTGGAAGTTTCTGTAGCATAGACAGTTACAGCCAATGTGAGTAAATGGTGCATGTATTTTGCATCTAAATTGCATTGGAAAGATTTATTGTGTGAAGCCCTTTTATGACTTGCAGAATTGGGGCCTGGACCTGTGAAGATCTGACAACAGGTTTTTTGTAATATAACTTTGAAAGTTACCCCTTACAACTGCAGCCAGGGGATCCCCTGTAGTACCTGCAGAGATCATTCATAAAACAAAACAAAAACAGAATTACCTGGAAAAACTCAGCAAGTCTGGCAGCATCGGCGGAGAAGAAATAAGTCAACGTTTCGAGCCTCCATGGCCCTTCGGCAGAACTGCAGCATAGTTTCAACAAGGGAGAAATATAAATTGGTTTAAGGTGGGTGGGGGGCGGGGGGGAAGGGACACATTGAGGGTGTGGTGTGAGCAGATAATAATCAAAAGATGTCAGAGACAAAAGGGTCAAAGAGGTGTTGAAGGTGGTGGTCTTTGTCTGAGAAAAGTGCTAATTAAGAATGGAAAACAGGATATTCAAAGTACAGCTCTAGTGGGGGTGGGGTGGAAAGACTAAAGGTTTTAGTTTTAGATTTAAAAATAATGGAAATAGGTGGGGAAAGAAGAATCTATATAAATTATTGAAAAAAAAGCGGGTGGGGGGGGGAAAAGAAACGGGGTGGGGATGGGGGGAGGGGGAGTTTAAGATCTAAAGTTGTTGAATTCAATATTCAGCCCAGAGGGCTGTAAAGTGCCTAGGCACATTCATAAAACCTCTCCTTATATTCATTAAAATTAACAAAACAGGAAAAGATGAGTTGAAATGGGCAACTAGATCAATTATATGGGAATGTGTAAATGGGACATGAAAATTTACAAGTGATACATCACCACCTGCTGGTTATTTTAGATTGTTTGAATTGTTGTTAAATGTATTAGAAAGGGACATGTTTGGGTAACTCATGAACAACCCATTTCAAAAGCTTTGCTATGAGAGTAACCTGTTGACCACTGGGAAATACTTATATTAAAGGCAATGTTATTACTCCTGTGGCATATTCTTCATGATTCAGGATCAGTTGGTAGACTTTTTTTTTACATGTAACATTATATGCAATCAGTGATGTGAGGTTATCAGTCTATTACCAATCACACCATCACACTCTCCTCTGCATAAACTTGATTTCATGACAACTTAAAATCAATTGCTGTTGTTTAATGGTACAGTGTGTGAAATGGCACTATACCTAATATCTAAATGTTAAAACAAAATTGAATAAATCCAGCTTTGCTAATGTTGAATTTTTGAGGTAAACATTTTAATTTTTGGTTAAAATACAAAGACTTAGAATCAATCCATTTAAAATGCCAGAAAATGTTAATGATGCATAGACTCATTTGAATTATCATTAAAACAAATTGCTTCACATAGTCCAGCAAAATAAAAGCAGTGGAGCTGCAAAAACACTGGTGGGCAATAAAAAGTCTGAGGTGGATTATCTGATGGGGTAAATGTTACAAAATATAGTAGGTGATTTCCTCTGTGTGGAAGGTGTAGCAAAATCTTCAATGGATTAAATAAATTTATTTTGTGCGAGACTCAGTTGGTTTTTGTACAGTATTTACATGACAGTATAGGCTCTGGAAATACTGAAGCTGTGAGTTTGATCCTCACCTAGAGACACCACTTTGTGTGTTAGCCATGGCTGAGCTGGTAGCACTCTTGCCCCTAAGTCAGAAGTCAGGGGATCCAGTCCCATTCCAGGGGTGGGGTCTTCTGTTCCCGCTGAAGTCAATGGGCTTTTGAATGGCTCACCGCTTCCGCAGTGGTTGGCCCTGCCTCGCTGGGCCGCAAAATCCAGGCCCAGGACTTGAACACAAAAATCAAGGCAATACTCAGGGGCCGGAATTTTCCATGCCCGCCGACATCAGGCGTATTCGGTGGCATGAGCGGACAATATGGCGCAATCGGTTTCACAACTGCATGAAATCCGCCGATGACGGGCCGCATTTCCTGCCATTGGACATCAAGAACCTCATTGTAATACATCAGCATATCATTATCAGGCCAGTCTGCCAGAATCGCTCGCCGCCCCCCTGCTAGATCAGCAGGAAAACACACCGGCGGAGAACACGTCTTGACAACTGTGACGTGCAGAAGTCAGGACTTATCCACATCACGGACATCCAAGGAGCAGAAGATGCTGGAGCCCAACACCAACAGCACACTGGAGGGACATCCATGACATGCTGGGTGGATTCTCATGGACATGGCTCTGCAGTGAAGCAGCAAACAGAAGCTGAATAGTCACCGTTGATGCTCACAATGGATGATGGTCGAGGGGGTGGAGAGGAAGGGCTAGGATTGATTGGGGGAGAAAGAAGCATTGGGAGTGAGGTTTGGAGAGGGAGAATGAAGGTGTCTGGATGGGATGAAGTTAGGAATGGGGGAATGAAGGTGTTGGTGGGGGGAAGTTGGGAGGTGGGGAAGGAGAACAGGGGAGGAGGGGGTAATGGAGGAGAAGACGGCAACTGTGGATGTAGGTGTAAGGGGGTGTGTGATGGGTTGGGGGAGGTGGGGGGGGGGGAGGGTGGGGGGGAGGTGGAAAGTGCAAGAGAAGGGGTGTGGAGAGCAGAGGGTGTCCAGATGGAGGAGGGGTGCAGAGAGAGAGGAGGGAGTAAGGGTTGGAGGAAGAAGTAAGAGTGGAGGGAGTAGTCAGGAAGGGGGTAGGAGCAAGGCTGGAGGAAGAAGTGAGGCTGGAGGAAGAAGTGAGGCTGGAGGAAGAGTTAAGACTGGAGGAAGAAGCCGGGAAGTGGGAGGGACTAAAGGTGGCAGAAGAGGTAAGGGTGGAGGAAGGAGTCAGGAAGGGAGAGGGACTTAGTAGTGGGGGAGTTCTGGGGTTTGGGAGCACTGGGGTGGGAGGGATTCCGGGGGGGGTGGGGAAGGGTGTAAGGGATGTGTAAGGGGGGAAGAGGTCCAGAAGGCGGGATGTGCAGGTGGACGTGCAAGGGAGCGGGGTCAGATAGGTCCATGTCTGCCTCCTGGGGAACAAACTGAGGGTGGGTGTGGTGTGGAGGAAGGGTGAAGGTGACCGAGGGCAGATTGAGGTGTTAGGGTGGTAGGGTGAGGGTTTGACGGTAGTGAAAGAAGGGACGGTGAGGTTGGTTGGTAGGGGCCCAGAGGCAGACATGGACCCTGGGGGTGAGAAGGTGGAGGTCGGGAAGTGGGATGTGGATGGGGGAGGGATTTTCAGGAAGGAAGGGAGCGTACGCGTTCACCTGAACATCCCCGAAGGAAAAGGGTTGTGGCTGGTTGGTAAGAGGGGAGGTGGAATGTGACGCTGGGTGGGGGTGGGGTAGGGGGGAGGTGGTGGTCAACTGTGATGGTGAAAGGAAATTGGTGACTGAGGGAGGGTAAGGATTGGAGGAATGAAAGTGAAACTGAATTAGCACCATGCAGTCTAAATCGAAACTGAAATGAGAATCATGGTGGGTGAGATCAGGGGCTGCATGGGAGTGTGATCAGTGGGTGGGCGGAGATGCAGCTCAGCTCAGATGGACAACTGAAAGCGAACCCCAGCAGACAGCATTGAAAATACTCAGGGAGATGAGTGTGAAACATGAAGGATTCACGAGCACCTGAGAGAGCTTGAACAAGGCTCCAAAAGGCCCTGCCCCACACACACACACCTCTCCCTCCAGAATCACTCATGGGCCGGCTGCACCCTCTGTGGTGATGGGTCTTCCAGGTTGCTTATTTTCACCTCTTCACTGGAGGAATCCTCTTGGCTACAAATGAGGATGTGAATGGAGCTGAGGGACAGACTGGCTGAGGGTGTCGGTCACTTGGCAGAGCTCCCTGTGAACCAAAGTAGAGATAATTAGTGCATGGCAGCAGAGTCAAAAGCAGGAGAGAGACACTCACAAATGCATTGAGAGAGGAATGATGTGATGCAGGATCCTCAGGTGGGTGTTCACCGCCGACCTCACTGTTGCCACAGGCACGATCTGCATCCTCATCAGCATGATGGCATGCTCCTCAAAGTGAGTGAGGTGCCTAATGTGGGCCACTCCACCCGGTCTGGGACCTCTCCCTGCTGATGTGAGCCAGCTTCTCCTTCATGAAAACAGATGGAGAGAGTGTGAGCAGGACACATGGCACTGCATGAAATGTTTGTGTGGTGAGCAGAGCCATGGACAGGAGTGAGGATGTGAGCTCGAGATGATATGAGCCTGATGGCAATGTGAGGGAGTTAGTGGTGTTGTTCCTTGAGGTGTGAGATCCCTGTGGATGTGTGAGTGTGTGAGTTGGGAGTGATGAGAAGAGTGATTTACCCTGGCGAAATGGATGAGACCATTCATCCCGTAGTGGCACTGGGTGGCTGTCCTCTTTTGTAAGTCATTGGCGCTGACCACCACTGCCACCGCACTCCCAAGCCTGGTTGGTAACACCGCTGCCCATCCTGCAGCCAGAGCAGCGGTAGAGGGCATCGCGGCAGGCCTCCACAGCATCCAAAAGGTATTCCAGTGCCACGTCGGTAAACCTGGGGCTGCAATCTTTTAGCCTTTCATGGACATCTTCCCTGCAGTAGTTGTGGCCTGGAAGCACTGAGATGTGTGCACGCAGCTGGGCTTTAAATATGGTGCCTGGCATGATGAAGCGGCAAGGTGATGGCAGGCGGGCACGGAGAGCCTGCCCACCATGGAAACGATGGGCAGAATTTTCTGCCTGTCGGGCGGGCCCGACCCAATCTCCGGTGGGTGGGGAGCCGATCCCCGCTGGAGAAGCAGGCCACACCGCCATTTTACGTGGGCGGGCCAGTTAAGGCCTGCCCAGCATGACATCCGGCAGGAAGCACTATGCGTTTGGTTTCCCCAAATGTGAGAGTGCGCTCTTTCGCGCATGCTAAGTGCTGTCTCAGGGAGATCGCTGAAAGTTACTCAAACTTTAAAAATAGAAAAATAAAAAAATCTTTAACACATCGAGTTGGGACATGTCAATAAATTTCACTCAAACTTTAATAAAATTTTTTAAACCCTACATGAAACCTCATCCCACCGGTGGATGAGGTTTCATGTATTTTCAGAAGCCCGCCGGGGCTCCTGGCCTGTCCGCCAACCTTAAGGTTGTTTAATTGTTTTAATTATCCTGGCCATTGCCTCAATTGGCCATTGACAGGTCGGCGGGCAGACAGCTGATCTTGCTGTGCCCCCGCCTTCCTGAAAATTTAAATGGGGCAGGATGATGTCGGGGGTTCCCCCTGACGTCATCCCGCGTCATTTTCGCGTTGGCGAGCGGGCCCCGCCCCCTGCTCGCCGACGGAAAAATTCAGCCCGATGTGTTAACGGGGAATGCATAAATAATGTAGTGGGTTCGGGATGATAAGGAGTGAAAACCCGCCACTGCGGCCAGCGGGTAGAAAATCGTTTTACCCGCCCCTACCGCACTTAGTGCAAATCTGGGACAATTCCACCCAGGGAGTGCTGCACTGTTGGAAGTGTTGTCTTTCAGAGGAAATGTTAAACTGTGGACCATCTGCTTTCACAGGTGGATGTAAAAGGCTCTGTGCCATTATTTTGAATGAGTGTTAGGCGAGTTATCCCCAGTGTCCTGGCCAGCATTTATCTCTCAACTAACGTCACAGAAAATAAAATCTACATTATCACATTGCTGTTTATGAGAGTTTGCTGTGTGAAAATTGGCTGCTGCATTTCCTACATTACAACAGTGACTACAGGCAGGATTTCCTGAGGCCAATGGGGAGAAACTGAGGTGTGTGGGCATATCATTTTGCACCATCTGCCAGTGTGCCAGTTTGCCAGCACCATTCTTCCCCTGGGCCATTTTCAGGAATGCCAGATTGACCCCCAACCACCAACCACAACCGCCCCACCCTCCCATGCTGACAGAATTTTCCAGTTGGCAGGCAGGCCCCACAAAGCAGCTGACGTACTGCTATTTAAAAAAAAAACTGCATCCTGGTGGTTAGTGGAATGGGAGAACCTATTTCAGACCGCTAGTCTTCAGAGAGTGTCATTGTGGCCAGGCACACTCTCTCTTTCTGTGCAAGTATTGTCAGCTTCTATCTCGGATGGTGGGACTGCTGCTGCATCATCGCTGGAGTGCCTCCTATTGTCCCTCCAGCTTCAAGAACCCACCCATTATCCTTAGTCAGATGGCGAGCCCACCCTCTGGCCACTAATTGGCAAATCCAACAAAAGAAAAAGTTGGGTTACTGCTCCCTATCCAGTCTGAGGTTGGGACCTGCATTTGACCCCAACATTGCGGTCCTGATCAAAAATGGAGAATCGTGCCCCACACTTGTAAAATACTTAATTGGGTGTAAAGCATTTTGGGACACCCGGAGATCATATAAATGCAAGTTTTTATTTTACTTCAATAAATTCTTTGCAAATTTTGCAACTAGCTGCAGCACTCATTGGAAACAATGAGGTGTTAGAAATGGAGGTTATTTTCTAAAATATTTTTGGGGAATGTTGTGTTATTCCATGAAAAAGGCTGTGTGTGTCTGTCTATGATTTAATTAAGCTGGGCAGAGGTTAATAGGAGACAGGTTGTCTGGGGGATTTAATATATGAAAAGGATAAAGGTGTTAGGCTTGAGGTACAAATGAATAGGTTGGATTTGCCATTTGCATTTTTAGATAAATTGAGAGGAGACAAGAAATATGTTTGCACCTTGCAGGGGTTCCATAGGTAAACAGGAGTGGGGATGTTATTTTTGTTGACCTGAAAGCAAAGACAAAATGGAGACATGAAAGATTTTAGAGTTGAAAGGATTTGAGTTTTAAAGAGGTGTGAGAACAATACAATCTGAGATGAAAGCGGGAAAAGGATATTTTAGAGTTACTGTAGCTGTGAGCTGAGCTGTGAGTTGTGGAGCGTGGGCGATGTAGCAGCTGGGGCTATAGCTGGAGCCCTGGGCTGGGAGAGGATGCAGTTTGAACCAGCCATCCAGTCAAGCCAGAAAAGTCTTAGGCTGCAAAACGCAGTTTTATTCTGAAGTTTGGATTTCCACAGCAGAATGGAAGAGAGTTACAGAACATGTGGTATGTCCTTATTAAAGCTACAGCAGTTTGCCTTGGGTAATATTACTGGATTTTTATAGTTAAACATTTATAAGGGAGTGTTATCTGGAAGTTGTTTACTTGTGGGTCTGACCAAGTAGAGAATCCTTTTGGATGACTGCTTTGTAAGTCTAAGCTTAATTGTGCAACTGTAATCTTGTGTGCTTAAGTTTTCTTTTATTCTTGTTAATAAAACTTTTACTTTTAATTTTTAAAATCTCGGAAGTGTTACTGGACTTCTTGCTGCTGAGATCAGTACATCTTCTTCTCATTTTCAGAATACAAAAAAAGGGTATGGCCCATAAGCCAAGTTTCCCTATGGGATTTGGTTTGCGCAGCAATTAACATTGGCTGTGGTCATAACAGAGGTCTAGGAGAGATTGCCTATAAAATCAATGAGCCCATCAGATCATAACTTATTCTGCTCTACAATCCTGCTCTATCATTCAATTAGATCATGATTGCAACTCATGCACCACAGCTCCATTTTTTTAGGTTTTCTGGGCATCCTGTTGAAATTAGCAGCAGGATTATATTTATTCACAATGTTCCCCACTCAACAGTAGCCTTATTAATAGGCTGCCTGCTTGTTGGGTGAAAAACATGGTCAGGGTAGGTAAAAATAAAACAAGGTTAAAATGGAGGCCTGCTAATAATATTTTACCAACCGCTCCACCTGAGAGTGGATTAGTTGCCCACCTCCTAACTCACCTCCATTAAAACCATAAGTGTCCAGGCTTTTGTTACTTCCAGACTTGACTGGTTCTACAAACTCCTGGTTGGCTTCACATTCTACCCTTTGTAAACCTGAGTTTATCCAAAACTCTGCTGCTCGTGTCCTTACTCACACCAAGTTTTATTTATTTATCATCCCTGTGCTCGCTGACCTACGTTGGCTGCCAGTCTAAGTTTTAAAATTCTCATTCTTGCTCTCAAATCGCTCCATGGCCTCGCCCCTCCCTGTCTCTAATCTCCTCCATCCTCACAACTCCCCAACAAACCTGCGCTCATTTAATTCTGGCCTCTCCAACCAAGCATCACTGATTTTAGTTGCTCCTCAATAGGTGGCCATTCCTTCAGCTGCCAGGCAGCTTCAGGGCAGGCAAGTTGATGCTGAATGATACAAGTTAATTAGGTAATGTAGAAATATGTAAATTCTCATGTACAAAAGAATGAGTTTAAAAGTGGATGTTAGAACAGATAATTTGGAATTTGTTTAGGGTTTAGTCAAACAAGTATACTGATCCCAGAATTGTAATGCGTTTTGAATTTTCTGGTAAACTCAGGTTTGGTAGTAAATGTAGTGTTAAATGTATAACTACTTATTGTCAATAATAGTTATTAGTATATGCTTAATTACTGTGAACATCAACAATAAATGCATTGAACCCTATAGTTTTGTGAGTGACTTATTAACTTATAAAAACAAAATGAAAGATAGACTTGCATTTATATACTGCCATTCACCACTACAAAACATCCAGAAGTGCTTTATAGCCAATGAAGCATACTGTGAAATATTGTAAAAGAGGAAACAGGGCAGCCAATTTACACACAGCAAGCTCCCACAAACAGCAATGTGATGACCAGATGATAGGTTTTTGTGATGTTTATCGAGGGATAAGTATTGACCAGGACAGCAGAGATAATTCCCTGCTCTTCTTTGAAATACTGTCATGGGATATTTTACCTGAGAGGGTAAACAGGGCCTTGGTTGAACACCTCATACAAAGGCAGCACCTCCAACAGTGCAGCATTCTCTCAGTACTGCATTGGAGTGTTCCACAATGGAACTTAAACCCACAATCTTCTGACTTAGAGGTAAGAGTACCACCAAATGACCCACAGTTTATACACAAATGTGCATCCTCTAATAGAAGCGGAAGGTTTTTGAGGAGAAACCAAGTTTGAGGGCCTTTCCATCACCATGGCATTTTGGAAGGGATCTGTGGTGGGAAATATAGCCAGACAAGGAAAGTTTTAGTTAAGGACAGGGCTGCACCACTGCTTAGCCAAGTTTCAGTCAAATAGAGCAAAGTAATCACCAACAATAATGTCTTAGATAGCAAGAGTCTTGTTCAAGAGTGGCCAGATATTCTGAAGGGATATATAGAAAGATATGGTTGTAGTTGATGTGCAGGTAGAGACCCAAAGGACTGGGAGGAGATTAGCAAAATTAATCCCTAGCAGGCACACTTGGCAGAAACAAAAACAGAATTACCTGGAAAAACTCAGCAGGTCTGGCAGCATCGGTGGAGAAGAAATCAGTTAACGTTTCGAGTCCTCATGACCCTTCGGCAGAACTGAGTATAGTTAGGAGAGAGGTGAAATATAAGCTGGTCTAAGGTGGGGGGGCAGGGGGAGAGAGAAGTTGAGGGTGGGGTGATTGTGGGGATAAGCAAGCAGTGATAGGAGCAGATAATCAAAAGATGTCACAGACAAAAGGATCAAAGAGGTGTTGAAGGTGGTGATATTATCTAAGAAAAGTGCTAATTAAGAATGGAAGGCAGGATACTCACTCAATGTACAGCTCTAGTGGGGGTGGGGTGGAAAGACTAACAAAGTTTTAGTTTTAGATTTAAAAATAATGGAAATAGGTGGGAAAAGAAGAATCTATATAAATTATTGGAAAAAAAAGGGAGGGGGGAGAAACGGGGTGGAGATGGGGAGAGGGGGAGTTTAAGCTCTAAAGTTGTTGAATTCAATATTCAGCCCAGAAGGCTGTAAAGTGCCTAGTCGGAAGATGAGGTGCTGTTCCTCCAGTTTGCGTTGGGCTTCACTGGAACAATGCAGCAAGACTTGGTGATAAACAAGGATCATGCAGTTAAGGGGTGGTTACTCACAAAGAGGCAGATGCCTCAGTGTGCCCTTCAGAGAGGGCTGAGTGAGTCACAGAGATTAATTGTGGCCTCTTGAGATGGGATTTATGCCTGGAATGTTGGCAGGAAAGTTGGAGGAAAGAGCGGTAGCGATGATTTGGACGATGGTTGTGGTGGTGTTAGGAATGCAAAGTATCTGACAAGAGAAATAATAGGTAAGGTGGCAAAAAGGGGAGGATAGAGGAAGGATGGACTGAATAGGAACCAAAAGCAAAAATAGGCAGATAGCATTAATGGTCTCAGGTCCAGAGCAGCAGCCAAAATGAGCACACAAATGGACACAAAAAATTTGGGCTGTAAGGGCATTCGGAGATTAGGTGAGAAAGTGAAATTGTTAACATTAGAACGGAAGAGATTACAATGTATTTTGATAAAGGTGTTTATAATGGTGAAGGAAATGGGATAGACTAGATAGAAACAGATCATTTCCATGATGGAGAGATCTAGAATGAGAGGACATAACTATAAAAGATTAAATGTAAGCTATTCAGATCAGATATCAGGAGAAGCTTTTGTACACAATCGTTTGAAGGTAATGTAAATAGCTACCAGAGCCAGGATTTGAAGCAGAGGGCATTTCAACATAAATTAGATTTGTTGGAGCAAAAAGGGAATAAAGGAATATGGGAATAGGGCACAGGGCATTCGGGCTACTGTTTATGTGGATGTTAAACAGCAATAACATGGCTGATAATGCCAAAAAACTATTATCATGTTACAGTTTCAGTGTCACAACTGGAAACAGGAGAGAATGAGATAAAACATTCCAAAAATAATGCCTGCTGCCCTGTGGTAGCTTGTAATCGACAGATTCCAGAGACTGACATTTGAACTACTAAATAATGCTTCCATATGCTAGTGGAAAAGCTGGATCAATGTTCCAGCTGCTGGGATATGAGAGCTGCATTTAGTAGTGTAAATGTCGCAGGCTGGCTGACAGATGTTGGTTTCTTAGGATTGAAGTAAACATGGGCCAGTATTAAAATTCTCCAATATATTCCTGAAATCAACTTCCAGTTAATAATTGTTAATATTATGTCCATTAATTCTAATGAAAATTAGCTGTGAGTAAGATTGGTTATGAAAGGAATCGAAGACTGTAGGGATAAATATGGAGACATATTGCAAAACCATCTATGACATACTATAGTTCAGGTCTGTGGGACTGTGAGACCGTAGACCAGGTTTCTGTGTGATGCAAATTTGATGCAGGTTTATATCCTGAAATTTTCATTTAAAAGATTTTGGCATTTTTGAAAATTTTGTGTGTGCCCAGAATCACTCAAGTCTGCTTGTTAAATAGGATAGTGGAGCTGGCATTTCTGAGAACCATGCGATTCAGTGGATTAACATCAAGGACAAGAATAAAATTGGCCATTGAGTATGAAAGAGTATAGTGCATGCTTCCAGCTGTAAGTTCTAATTTACAGTCCAACTATTGTATGAATGATATATGTAGCACATTGGTCTAGTAAAGTGCACAATCGGCTTAGCTTAATTGTATAGAAAGTCCATTACTTATGAGAGCTACAGGTGAATTATGTCATCTTTCTCCCTAAGTGCAGTACACCCAAAAAGGCATTTTCATGGTTGTAGTATTCATTATATATCCATTATGGTTTAAATGTGAAGAAGAACCTGGGGGAAAAGTTTTAATACAAACTTTTTTGCTTTTCTTGATAGTTTGGGTCTCTATCCAAAACTTCAGCCTGCCACTCCTGTTTTTGAATCCTGGCAGACCTGCAATATGCAACATTTTTATTTATAGCCTTTTAATCCATTGTTTTACCTTTTTATTTCTCCTCAGATTTTTGTTCACCAGTCCTCACGTCTATTTGTTACCCAGGGCTGTGTTGCTGGGTTCTATAGATGCGGGAATCCATTCACAAATCACTTCTCATGTCTGAGCTTAAACAACGAGCAATGGCCAGCTATTGGACCATGGGTATCAATACCATCAAGATGAAGCCCTAGCTGGGAATGATTCTGTGATCCACTGTTCCCAATGAGGAAAAGTTCTCACGAGAAGCACACCTTGGGGAATCTCAGACACAATCTCGAACACAAAAGTCTATGATTTTCTATCTAATAGTGTTAATGGGTGAAAAATCGCAGGTTGCCCACAACGTACTCTCGCTAAGCACCAGTCTCCATTGCGAGAGCTGGATTAATAACTACCATCTTGCCTTTGCTGGATTTCTATGGGCCAGGATTTTTCATTGGTCGGACGGGCTCGGTGGGAGCAGGCGGGGGCGGTCGCAGAGCCAACCGCCACCTGCGATCAGCTCCACACCGCGATTTCACGTGGGCGGGCCAATTAAGGCCCGGCCAGCGTGGATTGTGAGTGGTAGTGCTGAGCTCTACCTGTGCAGGTGGGGGGAGGAGGGGAGAGTCAAGTCCAGCACTCTTTTGCACATGCGCACGAAAGAACGCTCTAATCTCCCTGAGGCATGGAACTGCCTCAGGGAGATTGGAGTGATTGTTAAAAAAATAAATAATACAATAAAAATTTAATGAAACATGCCCCCTCGTGTGACACAGGGACATGTTTTCATTTTTCAAAGAAAGTTTTTACTTAAGTTGTAAAAGCTTTAGGAAACCTCATCCCACTCGTGGATGAGATTTCCTAAAAAAAGTAAAGGCCGCTTAGCCTTTTCACCTGCCTGCCAACCATTTGGTTGGATGGGCAGCGTAAATTTGAAATTAATTAGTTTGTTAATGGCCCTAATAGATCTTTCAATTATCAGCGGGTGTGCAGCCGACTCCAGCACGCACCTGCCAAACAAAATATCATGAGACAGCACGATGACGTCAGGACGCACGCCCGACATCATCGCACGTCATACTACGTTCCGGCGTGTCGGGCACGCACCAGCACGCCAAGTTGGAAATTCTGCCCCATATGTTTTCATTTCCAACAGGAATAACTGGCTAATAATCAGATTTAAAATTCTCAGCTAAGTTTCCCTGCTCTTACTTTGAGCTGGCAGCTCAGTTGTAATGTTTTCACTGCTGCCTGTTTAAGACCAGTCTAACTGAGTACAGGCCAGGAACTGCACCCCTGATCTTCCTGTCTCTATGACTTACCTTTAAATTGTATGTTTTCAGCCCCTGAGATATCTAAGAGCAAAATAGTTTTTACTAAATGTGTTTGGAGGAGAAATACTTCCTATAGCCCCTAATTTTTTGAAGTTTCAATGACAGCTCTGGTAATCACAACACTTTTTATTGTCATATTAACACTGTGAGGTGTGTGACACATTGGGAGGGCTGTGAATTTACAAATCTGGAATATATTTTTATCAAAGCCTTTGAATAAACATGCTTATAGATTAATTGATTGGGTACATTATTAAATGGATACAGAGTCAGTACAGCGCTATTGAAATATAGAACTGATCTGAAACCAGGACAATTTGAATAGCAAAAGCATATGGCATCTTGGGAAAGACACAATACTCACTCTGCTTAAAAGCTACAACTTGCATTTTGACTGAAATTTTCATGGGCATCAAGAGACCAATGGTCATCCAACCCAAATATATTAAAGGTCTTCCAGGAAAATGAGACAGCATTTAATCAATTGATATGGTAGTGTGGTGGCTATCATACTGAAATATCAGCCTGGAGGCTGTGGGTTTAAATCAAACCATAGGAAGTAGTGACATTGAATTTCAATAAATCTGATCATTTGTGGGCTAGTATCAGTCAACAAATTACCATAAAAACAGCAAGGTTATTTTAAAAATCTAATTACATAGAGTAGATAAGAAGAAAGTTTCCAGAGACAGGAGGGTCAGTTACAAGTAGACAGAGCTTAAAGATAATTGGCAAAAATAAAACAATGAAGAGCATTTACTTTACTCAGCGTGTTGTCATGAGCTGCACCCTGAAAGGGTGGTTGAAGCAGATCCAATAGTAATTTTCAAAAGCAATTAGATATATACTGTATTCAAAAGGAAAAACTTGAGAAGTTATGGAGGTGGGGCAGGCCAGTGATACTAATTTGATTTGATCAGTCTTGATTATTCTGTGATCTGTTTTTTCTTTTATGCGTTTAAAAGAATCAAAACAAGAATGGTTTATTTTCCAATAGGTGGTTCAAGACAATTTTTATTGTAACACTCAGATTTTTTGAGAGCCTCATTTTTATAATGACCCAACCACTCAATACAAGAGCTAACTATCACATTGGGTCAAAGGTATCGATCCATGATGTTCAGTTCAAGGTGCCAGTAGTACTGGCCCAATTTTGACATCAGGAATAATAAGTTACTATTTGGTATCCATAAAACATATTGGAATGATGATTGTTACTGTTTTGAACTATTTCTGAGTGACATGCAGGCTTTTTTCATTCCTTAAAAATCTCTTGCTCAGAAATAAACTACAAAGCTGTCAGTAAGTAAAATTTTCAATATATTTAAGCATCACATATTACCATATATGGGATTATATTGTTCTAGTCTCTAGGAAATGATGCATTTATGCCATTGCAGTCTACTTTTAAATTACTTTTTAATGATCGGTTTAAATACAACAGTAATAGGCAATTATTCAGAGGTATGAGGAGTGCAATTTAGCTTCATTTATTGTAAAGCACAATTTGTCAATCAATAATGATAAGAGCTGCATTGTGTCACAGCAAAATGATTTCTATTTAAAATGACTTAGCATTTACTAGCACACCGGAGACTGAGTTCCCAAAAATCCTGCCAGTCCAAAGTGGGGTGGAGAAGGATTCCTGGCATCCATGGTCATGGGGTCATTAATATGGTGGAGGTGAGCCTCCCACACCACCCACGCCTGTATAGGCATACCAGCAGCATCAATCTAATTATGCCATTGAAAGTCGGAGACCACAAAGCCACTATGCTGGAGGAATGCTTGGCCTGGGAGCAGCTGAAGCAAAAGTTAGATAGGTTTTTCCTCAGCTCTTCAAGGAGCTTGGTGCCATTTTCAACCTTTTGGTATTTTTAGTAACCCCTCGAGGGAATTCACGCCAGCTCTCAGCTAGTAAGACTGCTGGTGGGCATTGAAGGGCATAATTGGAGGAGTTCCCATTGTGATCCAGCAACTTCCTAGGCTTACCCTCCTGATTTAGGGATACTGGCAGAAGACGCACCCACTCCCCTGGAAACTAGAATTTTATGTTCTCTTGCGCAGAGCAAACTTACGGTGGACCCCCAATGGGAGGTCAACCAGACTCCAGAACTCCAGCCTCCATGATACTCCCAGGATTTAAAGGTCTGAGTGTTTAGTCTTTGGTTCATGCTCTCCAGCAATTAGGCATTGCACCCCGAGCTGTTCACATCTATAAAATATGATTCATCTGGATAAGTTACAACATTGGAAACTAAAGCCCAGAAATCCCAGAGTGCAACTACTCCTGATGCATGGTTGGTGCTCAGTCTCAGCACACAAATCTTTTGCCTCCTACACCCAACACATGCTTGTTGTCTGAAGAAGAGAAGAGTCATACGGACTCAAAACGTTAGCCCTGGGGAACATTTTACCCCCGTCAAGGGGGAAGTGTGGGAGCGGGCACTGGTGGCCGGCCTCCTGATCAGCACGCCCAGTTGGGGGGACGCCGCCATTTTACGTGGGCGGGCTAATTAGGGCCAGGAAGTGCTATGCGCTCCCTGTGCGGGCGGGAGGGGTATTCCTTCAGCCGGGAGTGCGCTCTTTCATGTATGCGCACAAAAGAGCGCACAGACCTGGGGCAAAGTCCTGCCTCAGGGAGATTGGCTCCGATTCAAAAGTTGACAGAAAGGTAATAAAAAAATTTCCCTGACATGTCCCCTCATGTGACACTGTCACATGAGTTGGGACATGTCCTTAACTTTTATTTAAACATTTGATAAACATTTAAAAGCCCTCATGAAATCTCATCCCGCCTGTCGATGAGGTTTCATGCTTTTTCCGAGGCCCGGCTGGGCTCCCGGCCTGCCCGCCAACCCTAAGGTTGGACGAGCAGGTCCATCAATCAAGTTAACGGCCTTAACAGGCCGTTGACAGTTCAGCGGGCGCACAGCCAATTCGACTGCATGCCAGCCGAACTGAAAGTCTAAATGGCACGGGGTGATGTTGGAACGCATGCCCAACCTATCCCCGCGTCATTTGACGTGTCGGCGAGCAGGCCTTGCCCTCCGCTCGCCAACTGGAAAGACCTGCCCTCTCTTTCTCTCTCCGCAGATGCTGCCAGACCTGCTGAGTTTTTCCAACACTTCCTGTTTTTATTTCAGATTTCCATCATCAGCAGTATTTTGCTTTTACACAATAAGTGCTTGTATCACTGGAGTATCGGAGCTGTAAACTTTCCCTTACATTGCAAATAGGCCCCATATAATTTCCCAGCTTAGCAATTCAATAATTTCCCCATTAATACAAATGAGCATCAAGAGCTGTTAAGGTTTGTTGTTTACAAAGTTGTTTTTAAAATTCACAGTAGCATATTAAGGCTATTTATTAGCTGATTTCTTGCTTTTTATCTTTGATTCTTCTCAACCTTGTTTTCAAATTCCTCCATGGTTTCACGCTATATTTGTAATTTCCCCAGGCCCACAACACTCAGATATATCTGTGTTCCTCTAATTCTGGCCTCATCCCCAGCATTGATTGTTACACCATTGGTGACTGTGCCTTCAGTCGCCTACACCCCAAGCTCTGGAATACCCTCCCTATACCTCTCTGCCACTCTACCTTGCTCTCCTCTTTTAAGATATTCCTTAAATTCTGCCCCTTTGACAAAGCTTTTGGTCACCTGACCTAATATCTTCTTTTGTGGCTCGGTGTCATATTTTGTTTTATAATGATACTGTGAAGCGCCTTGGAACATTTTATCATGTTAAGTATACTATAGAAATATGAATTGTTGTTGTGCTTCTACCTAGATGGTCAGGTGACTTGTGACTGATGCTCTCATACTGACATTTTGTTTGGTACATTTATGTATTTCCAAATGGAATTCTTCCTTTGCTTATGTTCCTTGCAGCAACCATAGTAGAGGAATGCAGGACAGGTCAGGCTACACCCAAAGCAAACAGAATTCATCTGCCAGGACCCTTTTCACCAGGAAGCCAAAAAGCATATTAGAGAAGCAAAGAGGGATAATGAGAAAAGACTGGCAGCCAACAAAAAGGGGAATCCCAAAGTCTTCTATAGGCATATATATAGTAAAAGGAGGAGTAGGGCCGAATAGAGACCTAAAAGGGAATTTGCACATGGTAGAAGGGGCCATGGCTGAGGTATTAAATGAATACTTTGCATCCATCTTTACCAAGGAGGTAGATGCTTCCCAGGCCAAGGTGACAGACTGGGAGCTCTGTCACTAGAAGGGTTCAAAATTGACAAGGAGGAAGTGTTGAATAGACTGTCCATACTTAAAGCTGACAAGGCACCGTGACCGGATGAGATACATCCAAGGATATTGAAGGAAGTGAGAGTAGATATTGCCTCCACTGCTTTCTGGGGAATAGGATTCCACATACTAATGACACTCTGAGAGAAAAAAATTCTCTTCATCTCCATCTTAAATGGGAGATCCCTTATTTTTAAAGTGTGTCACCTAGTTCTAGCCCCTCCTACCAGAGGAAACACCCTTTCAGCATCCGCTCTATCAAGTCCCCTCTGCATCTTATATGTTTTAAAAACATCACCTCTCATTCTTCTAAACTCCAATGGATACAGGCTCAACCTGTCCAAACTTTCCTCTTCAACCCAGGAATAAGTCAAATGAGGCTTCCCCAGCTGCTTCTAATGCTATTATATTAATTCTTAAGGAAGGAGACAGTATTCCAAATGAATGTGGTCTCACCAATGTCCCATACGACTGTAGCAAAACTCCCCCACCTTTATATTCCACTCCCCTTGCAATAAAGGACACATTCCATTTGCCTTCCTAATCACTTGTTGTACCTGCTTACTAACCTTTTGTGATTCATGTACCAGGACTCCCAGATCCCTCTGTACTGCAGAGTTCTGCAATCCCTCTGCATTTGAATAATATCCTGCTTCTCTTTTCTTCCTGCCAAAGTGGACAAGATCACATTTTCCCACGTTATATTCCATCTGCCAAATGTTTCCCACTCCTTAGCCTACATATGTCCCTTTGCAGATGACTGGTGCGCTCTTTACAATTTACTGTCCTACTCTTTGTGTCCTCTGCAAATTATAGCACACATACATGGTCTCTTCGCCCAAGTCATTGATATAGATTGTAATAGTTGAGGCCCCTGAACTGATCCCCGTGGCACTCCACTAGTTACAGCTTGCCAACCCGAAAAGGACCCACTTTTCCCTCCACCATGCTTCATGTTAGCTAACCAATCTTCTATGCATGCTCCCTACACCTTTGAGCTCTTATTTTGTGTGGTAATCTTTGATGTGGCGCCTTATCAAAGGCCTTTTGGAAATCCAACTATACCACAGGCAGAATTTTCCCAGATTTACACTAATTGCGGTAGCGGGCGGGTAAACAACGCTTTACCCGCCGCCGGCCGCGATTTCGGTTTTTCATGCCGTATCATCCTGAACACGCCTCAGAATTTATATTCTCCTAGGAAACACGTGACTCCATGGCGGGCGGGCTCTCACTCGCCCTCCCGCCATCACTCTGCTGCTGCATCATGCCGGGCGCCATGTTTAAAGTCCAGCCACAAGCGCACATCTCAGTGCTTCCAGACCAGCACTGCTGCACGGAAGACATGGCCCTGAAACTGAAGAAAACTGCAGCCCCAGGTTCAGCAACACATCCCTCAAGCAATGCCGTGGAGGCCCTCTGGAATGTCCTCTACCTCCGCTCTGGCGGCAGGATGGGCAGCAACAGCACTAATCCGGCTTGGCAGGCAGTGCCAGAGGTGATCAGTGCCAACACCCTGCAAAAGAAGAAAGCTACCCAGTGCCACAAGAGGATGCATAATCTCCTCCGTTCTGTCAGGGTAAATCACTCTTCCCATCACTCTCAACTCATACACTCACAAACCCATCACACATCCACAGGGCCCTCACTCACTACCAGTTCAAGGGACATCACCATTCACTCCCTCATACACTCCGTCATTGACCTCATCCCGTCAATGGGGCCACTCACCACCCACACATGCCAGGCATACTTGTCATCTGGCCTGGCAGGCATCCTGCTTGCACTCTCTCCATCTCTATCCAAGCAGGACAAGCTGGCACACAACAAAAGGGAGTGGTCACAGACCGGAGGTAAAATGCTCGAAATCAAGGTCCTCACGGACTTTGAAAACTGAGCCATCCAGCTGGCTGGCAAGGATCTGGACTGGTCCTGTGCTGATGCTGAGATCAGCGGTGCCCTACCAAATGAGGATCCAGCAGTGCAACATCGATCAGACAACCATGCCCTGAGTGATAGTCCTCCTTCACAGGCCACTGCCATTCACTAATTTACTCTCCTTGCTTTCGTAGGCACATCTGTCAAACAGCCGATAGAGTCCATGACCTGGGCCTCCAACCAAACCCTGAAGAAACCTCAAAAGAGGAATTTGGAGGCACCTTCCCTGAAGACCTGTCACAGCGCTCACCCACACAGAGACACACACCTCGATGGAACCTAGCTTTAGAGTAGCCTCGGGATCACAATCTGGTGAGCACATTGTACTTTCTGTTCCACAGCAGGCAGCGTCAGGTACTCCCAAGGCTTCTGGCACTCGGAGGACTGCTGGAGGCCAGAACGTTGCTGAGTCCAAGTCAGATGATGAGCCTCTAGACTCGGTCATGTCACAGTTGCTGGAGCTGCAAAGGCAAGCTCGGGAACATCAGGAAGGGATGTCCGCTACACTCCTCAGATTGTAAGGCAAGATGGAGGAGTCTGTCCATCTTCAGGCTGAGGTGATAGCGCCAGCATTGCAATGCACCGAGCTCAACACTGGTAGGATGGCAGCCACCATGCAGACCTTGGTCCAAGACTTCACTCCTGCACTGCTGCAAGGGCTCAACTCCATTACGGATGCCATAGTTGCCCTTCAATAGTGTGTACGCGAGAGGGGTACTGGGCAGTTCAATCTCACCCCTGCTACTCCTGCTCCTCAAGGAGTCAGCCTAGGGCCCCCAGGCACCCATAGGGTGGGGAAACAGCAGGTGTACACTCCGGGCCCATCCATTCAGGTGACTCCGAGAGTGTCCAGCCCATCCGACTCCCGTCTTGCTGTGACCTCAGCAGCTCTAGCTCCACAGGTCACGGAGGGTGCCTCTGCCACACAGCAGGATGCCGAAAGCAGGCCGGGGCCCTCCAAGTCTCAGCCTTCCAGAGGAGGCCCACCAAGGTCATCACAGACAAGATGTCACAGTCAGCAGGCTGCCTCCACCTCCGCTGTGGATGTCCGGGGAGCACCAAGATGTAGCGACAGGGTTAGGACAGTTAAGGAAAATTAGTGGCGCAGTCTGGACACAGGTGTTAATCACTTGTACGTACTGTTCACTATTGTCAATAAACTCCCAAGAATGTCTCCCTCCCTGTGGCTCCTTGTTCTGATGAGCAGTGTTCTTGTCACTCAGGTGTGAAACCTTTCGGCACAAGATAAAAGGCAGGTGTCTCAGTCCAATGCCTCTTCCCTGTGCTCTGTGCGGCCTTCAGACCACAGCGATGGTCCAGCCCCACACTCCCTGGAAACATTACTGATGCCTGCAACTCGAAGGTGCTGGTCATTGCTGCCAGAATGTAGTGGGCAGGTGCCACAGAGCTCTCTCATTCTCTCAGTGTGTTCTCAGCCCATAGGCAGGGGCTAGCCCCCATCTCTTCAGCATCAGTGACCACTGATGCTGTGCTCCAGCTCCTGAAGAGGTCAGGTCCTGGAGGTGGACAAAGCATCAGATGCTTCTAAAGTTTCATGGCTGCGTCTCTATGATATGACCCTGATCACGGAGCCCAAGCGAGTCAGACATTCTCAGAGGCTATGTGAATGATTTATGGAGTGTCCTCACTGCATGTCGTCATCATCCTCCTGCAATCAAGTGACTATTAGGGCCTCCACTGAGTCTCTATGACAGGAGCATTATCACAGAGGGTATTCGTGCTGCCATAAGCCAGACTGGAGTCAAACGTTCACAAATGCGATATGAGGAACTATGGGGTCACCTCACTGCATGCCGTCATCATCCTCCACAAACCTAGCAGCTATGAGGGCCTCCTGAGCATGCCTGCCTCGTCTAGCCAGTGCAAAGGCCTCATCCTCGTCACCATTGCCTCCAAGGACCTCCTCACCCTCATCCCAGCCAGCGTCCTCCTCATCGGAGGAGACTGAGAAGGTAATTTACAGCTCCTCCATCTCCTCCTCAGACAGTTCATCTCCCCGTTGCAGCGCCAGGTTGTAAAGGGTGCAGCAGATGATGATGATGCGTGACACCCTCTGCAGACTGTATTGCAGGGCTCCACCAGACCAATCCAGGCACCAGAACCGCATCTTCAGCATCCCGATGGTTTGCTCCATCAAGTTGCGAGCTGCTGCGTGAGCTTCATTATAATGCCACTCTGCTGCAGCCTGAGGCCGCCGTGCGGGTGTCATCAGCCACTGCATCTGTGGGTAGCCCTTGAACCTGAGGAGCCAACCCTGCAGCCTCTGTGCACCCTGGAAGAGTCCATTGATCTCACAGAATCACAGAATCTTACCGGCACAGATGGAGGCCATTTGGCCCATTAGGCACCAGATCTCCAAATGAGCATTATGACCTAGTGCCATTCTCCTGCCTTTTCCCCGCACCCCTGCACATTGTTCCCATTCCAATAATCATCTAATGTCCACTTGAATGCATTGATTGAACCTGCCTCCACCACACCTCCAGGCAGTGCATTCCAGACCCGAACCATTCATAGCTGAAGTTTCTTATCCCTGGAGCCATTCTTGTAAACTTCTTCTGCACTCTCTCCAATGTGTTCATATCCATCTTATAATATGGTGCCCAGAACTGTACACAATACTCCAGCTGAGGTCTAACGAGTGTCTTATATAAATTGAGCATAACCTCCCTGCTTGTGTACTCTATGCCCCTATTAATAAAGCCAAGGATACTATTTGCTTTATTAACTGCTCTCTCCACCTGTCCAGCCACCTTCAATGATCTAAGCACATATACACCCAATTCTTTCTGCTCCTGCAGCCCCTTCAAAATTTCACCCGTTATGTTATGAGCGATGCAGTTGGTATAGCGGAGTTATTTAAAATCTCCAGAGGGAAACCACAACTGTCATAACCTATAATTTTAAGTGTTGTGTTTGAGATGCGACTCTAAGTTCAGGAATCAGACCACCAGTTCTCGAGGTTTTACATTAAACTAAGTGAAACTAAATTTTATTAATTTACATAGGTTTTTATATATACACATGGCTACAAATTACTACTATTAAGCTTTTAACAAATTCCCAAACTAATCTCCATTAAGGCAGCAGCAACCCATAGGCTTAACCAAACAACAGGCAAAGCATTTTCACCTTATGAATTCAAAATGAGGTTCTTTTCACTTTGGTTCCATGTGGAGCTAGTTGGCGGTTTACAGCTGCCTTTTGATCTGACATCGCCTCTGCTCTGCACACCCAAAAACTGCTAAAGTTATACCTACCACTCCCATTGAATGTTAATTCTCATTTTATCAACAACCTCTGAACTAAACCTCTCTAACAATAAAACCCCTTTCATATTGCCAATTTTATTAGTAATATAAACACATTGCTTAGTATCTGATAGCTAGGTGTCAAGTTTTCACCCCACTTCTTGAATACTCTATTCAAAAAATGCAAATGCACTCTACCTCTCTTACATCTCAAAAGTAGTACATATCAAAGCAGCCAGACTAGCTGCTTTAATCCAATTAAGACACACCCACAGACTAAACCTCTATTTTAAAAGAAAAATATTTTCCAATAATAATATATACATGAATAGCTTCATGACACCTTATTTTATATTATCTGTCCATGTTCTTCCTCCCAAAATGCATCACCTCACACTTCTCCACATTGAACTTCATCTGCCACCTATCTACCCGTTCCACCAACTCGTCTATGTCTCCTGAAGTTCCACACCGTCCTCCTCGCAGTTCACAATACCTATAAAGGCATCCCCAGGTAGCAGTGACCGCAATATGATTGAATTTTACATCCAGTTTGAAAGGGAGAAAAGCGGGGTTAAGACTAGTATCTTAACCTTAAATAAGGCCAACTATGTGGGGATGAAAGCTGAGCTAGCTGAAGTGAACTGGGAAACTAGGCTAGAGGATAGATCAACAGAGAAGCAGTGATAGACATTTAAGGGAATATTTCAAGAGTATTCAGAATAAGTACATCCCTACTATAAAGAAACATTCTAAGGGGAGGACCCACCATCCATGGTTAACTGAAGGTGTTAAGGAAAGCATCAAATTTAAGGAAAAAGTATACAACTCCGCAAAGATAGTGGCAGGACAGATGATTGGACAGAATATAAGGAATGGCAGTGAATGATTAAAAGGTTAATCGGAAGAAAGAAATTAGAATGTGAGAGGAAGCTAGCTAGAAATGTAAAAACAGATAGCAAGAGAAAAGAGTAAGTAAAGTGAGTGTTGGTCCTCTACAGAGTGACAGTGGGGAGTTGATAGTAGATAATAAGGAAATGACGGAAGAAATGAACAAATATTTTGCTTCTGTGTTCATTATAGAGGATGCAAAACACATTCCAATAATAGCTGCAAATCAGGAGGTGAACGGGAAAAAGGAAATTGGTGAAATGGAAATTACTAAGAAACAGTACTAAGTAAATTGACAGGGCTGCAAGCTGGCAAGTCTCTGGATTACATCCTAGGGTCTTAAAAGAGGTGGCTAATGAGGTAGTTGATGAGCTGGTGTTAATTTTCCAAAATTCACTAGATTCTGAAAAGATTCCATCAGATTGAAAAGTAGCAAATATAACCCCTCTATTCAAGAAGGGAGGGAGGCAGAAAACAGGAAACTATAGGCCAGTTAGCTTGATGTCTGTCATGGGAAAGTTATTAGAATCGATCATTAAGGAGTTTAGAGCTGGGCACTTAGAAGAGCTCAAGGCAACAGGGAAGAGTCAGCATGGTTTTGTGAAAGGAAAATCATGTTTAACCAGTTTATTGGAGTTTTTTGAAGGAGTAACATGAGCAGTGGACAAAGGGGAGCCTGTAGATGTACTTGGATTTCCAGAAGGCATTTGATAAGGTTCCACACCAAAGATTGTTACAGGAAATAAAAGTGCATGGTGTAGGGGGTAACATATTAGCCTGGATAGAATATTCTTGAAGAAGAGTCATACAGACTCGAATCATTAGCCCTGTTTCTCTTTCCATTTATCTCTCCACAGATGCTGCCAGACCTGCTGAGTTTTTCTAGCATTTTGTTTTTATTTCAGATTTTCAGCATCTACGGTATTTTGCTTTTATAACAGTGCTTTTAGATTGACTAGGCTCTATCTAGTGGCAGAAATTGGTTAGTGCAGGCAGCAGCTGAAGTCCTGCCTATCAGCTGTTGCCTGCACTGACTAACTGCTGCCACTAGATGGAGACCAGGACATCAGTGCAAGTTCAACAGTGGACCCAGGAGTGAAGCCAGAAGCTGGAGCCATTAGCGCTGAGTCATGAGCAGGAGTGGAGCAGCAAGAACTGGGAGGCAAGGGCGGGTCTGGGCAGGGCAGAGGCAAGGTCAGGCGGCAGCAAGGCCAGGGAGCAATTTCAGGAGGAAAGGCTGGCAATGGGAGCAAGAGGAACAGACAGTGAGAGTGGGAATCCAAAACAAAAACAGAATTACCTGGAAAAACTCAGCAGGTCTGGCAGCATCGGCGGAGAAGAAAAGAGTTGACGTTTCGAGTCCTCATGACCCTTCTGCGTTCTGCCGAAGGGTCATGAAGACTCGAAACGTCAACTCTTTTCTTCTCTGCCGATGCTGCCAGACCTGCTGTGTTTTTCCAGGTAATTCTGTTTTTGTTTTGAATTTCCAGCATCCGCAGTTTTTTGTTTTTATCTAGTGAGAGTGGGAATGCTGTGGGAAAGGTCATGTGAGCAGGCTGGTCACAGAAAAGGAAGTTTGTGGCAAATGATCTATAAGTGAAAACGGCAACATTAAATGGATATACTGACACTATATTAATGACATTAAAGTGAAACAACATTACATGAGTCAACTTTAAGTGACTTTCATTGTGTTAGCACCATCGGAATGTTTCCTGACCCCTTATAATTACAGGCTCTTGGTCATTTTATGGACTATATCCTACCCTAAGAATGCATTTTTCTTTATGTCCTTGCCTGTATAGATGAACTGGCCATTACTATTTTTCACTCACAACCCTTGTGCTCCCACAGAGATCAAGCTAGCAAATTCAAATTGATAACCTCCTAGTGAAGGCACCCCTAGGTAGCAGCGATCATAATATGATTGAATTTTACATTCATTTTGAGGGAGAAATCAGTGCATCCAAGACTAGTATTTTAAACTTAAATAAGGGCAATTATGAGGGTATGAAAGGGGAGCTAGCTAAAGTGAACCAGCAAATGAGGTTAAGGGATAGGTCAATAGAGGTTCAGTGGCAGACATTTAAAGGGATATTTCTGAATATACAGAATAGATACATTCCAAAGAGAAAGAAAAATTCCAAGGGGAGGGCCCACCATGCATGGTTAACTAAAAAAGTTAAAGACAGTATAAAACTTAAAGAAAAAACATATAATTACACAAAGATGGTTGGCAGGTTAGAAGATTCGGAAGAATATAAAGAACAGCAAAGAATGATAAAAAGAATAATAAGGGAAAAAATAGGGTATGAGAGAAAGTAATATTCAGATAGATAGTAAATGTTTCTATAGATATTTAAATAAGAAAAGAGTTAACAAAGTGAGCATTGGTCCTATTGAAAGTGCATCTGGGGAATTGATAGTGGAAAGTAGGGAGATGGCAGATGAATTAAGCAGGTATTTTGCTTCGGTCTTCACTATAGAGGATACAAATAGCATCCGGGTAATAGCTGTAAATCAGGAAATGGAAGGGAGGTAGGAACTCGGGAAAATTACAATCACCAGGGAAGTGGTATGGAGTAAATTGTTGGGGCAGCGGGCTGACAAATCTCCAGGTCCGGATGGACTTCACCATAAGGTCCTGAAAGAAGTGGCTAGTGAGATGGTTGACTCATTGGTTTTAATTTTCCAAAATTCCCTAAATTTGGGGAAGGTTCCATTATATTGGAAAATAGTTAATGCAATTCCTTTATTCAAAAAGGGAGGGAGACAAAAAGAAGGAAACTACAGGCCAGTTAGCCTAACAGCTGTCATAGGAAAAATGTTATAAGCTTTTATTAAAGATGTTATAGCAGGGCACTTTAAAAAAATTCAAGGCAATCAGGCACAGTCAACATGGTTTTTGTAAAAGGGAACTCATGTTTAACCAAGTTGTTGGAGTTCTTTGAGGAAGTAACATGTGTTATGGATAAAGGGGAACTGGTGGATGTACTGTACTAAGCTTTCCAGAAGGCATTTGATAAAGTGCCACAAAAGAGGTTATTGCAGAAAATAAAAGCTCATGGTATAGGGGGTAACATATTGGCATGAATAAAAGATTTGTTAGCTGACAGGAAACAGAGAGTTGGCATAAATGTGTCCTTTTCTGTTGGCAGGATGTGATGAGTGGTGTGCCACAGGGATCAGTGCTGTGGCCTAAACTTTTTACAATTTATATAAATGAGTTGGATGAAGGGATGGTTGCAAGATTTGCTGATGACAAAAAAATAGGTAGGAAAGTAAATTGTGAAGAGGATGTAAGGAGACTACCAAATGACATAGATAGGTTAAGTGAGTGGGCAAAGACCTGGCAAATGGAGTATAAAGTGGGCAAATGTGAAATCGTTCATTTTGGCAGGAAGAATAAAAACAAAGCTTATTATCTAAATAGTGAGAGATTGCAGAGCTCTGAGATGCAGAGGGATCTGGGTGTCTAGTGCATGAATCACAAAAGGTTAGTATGCAGGTACAGCAGTTAATTAGGAAAGCTTTTAGAATGTTATCATTTATTGTGAGGGTAATTGAATACAAAAGTAGGAGGCCATGTTTCAGTTGTACAGGGCATTTGTGAGATCACATCTGGAGTACTGTATACAGTACTGGTCTCCTTATTTAAAGAAAGATGTAAATGCATTAGAAGCAGTTCAGAGAAGGTTTACTAGACTAATACCAGGAATGGGCGGGTTGGCTTAGGGGGAAAGGCTGGACAGGTTAGGCTTGTATCCACTGGAATCTCGAAGAGTAAGAGGCGACTTAATTGAAACCTTTCAGATCGTGAGGGGTGTTGACAGGGTGGATGGAGAAAAGTTTCCTCTTGTGGGAGAATCGAGAACTACGGGTCACTGTTTAAAAATAAGGGGTCGTTCATTTAAGACAGAGATGGGGAGAATTCTTTTCTCTCAGAAGATTGAGAGTCTTTGGAATTCTCTTTCTCAAAAGGCAGTGGAAGCAGAGTCTTTGAATATTTTTAAGGCAGAGCTAGATAGATTCTTGATAACAAGGGGGTGAAAGGTTATCGGGGTAGACAGGAATGTGGGGTTGAGTTACATTCAGATCAGCCATGATCTTATTGAATGGCGGAGCAGGCTTGAGGGGCTGAGTGGCCTACTCCTGCTCCTAGTTCATATGTTTGTGTGTTCAACAGTGGCCAATTTGACTTAATCCCATTGTGCCTTTACATTCTCACAACATAATAGGCATAACCCTAGCCATAATATGCAGCCAAAAATTAATCAGCTACATTGTCAATTCAGGCTTTTCAGTACACTTGCAACAGCTTGTCCTGTTCTGAGTATCCTCTGTTCATTCTCCAAATCATGCTGTATTCCAAGAGCTGATACTGGTGCACCCATGGGCAGGACTTTTCAGATGCTGGGGTTTCCCACTCCGCCATGTGGAGAGCTGGTGGGGATCGCTTCCCCACCAATCACAGAAGCCCCACAGCCACTTAACGCCCTGAAGAGTGTCAATTGGCTGAAGACGGGTCCTCCCCCACTCACTCAGACAGAAGTCCCAGCTCAGAGAGCTGCCGGCCTATCACATTGGCCAGCAGCTCTGTAGTCCCAGCATCACAGGTAACAGCTGTGGCCAGGACTGAGACTGCAAGCAATCCCCAGACTCTGAGCCCCAGATTTCAGGACCAGGTAAGTGCGGGGCAGTGGGGGTGGGTGTGGGCCGGGATGGGGTATGAGGCCTGGGGAGCGAGGAGGGATGGGGTCTGGGTGGGTGTCTTGATGGAGATGCCAGGTGGGGAATAAGCACCTGTGGGGGGTGGGTCTTGAGCCTTGGGAGGGGCACCCAATGTAGAAAGGGAACACTTGAGGGAAGTCTCTCTCCCCACCTCGCCCACCAATTCCTGCCTGAAACACAAGCAGGGTGACCTGCCAGGCTTCTCCCCTGCCTCCTTCCACCAGGCCAGCTGGGAAGTGGTCCTTAAATGTCCAATAACTGACCACTTAAGGTCTTCAATTGGGGTGGGGGCAGGCTGTTCTGGCTAGGCCTTCCCCGCCCTACATAAAATTGTGGATAGGTTGGGGCTGAGCGGCTTGGTGGCAGGAAGGCAACCCAGGGAATTTTACGGGCCTCCCTGCCTGAAAACCTGCCAGTGGGAGACTGTAAAATTCTTCCGCAGGTCTGGGAGCAGTTGGTTTGTGCAGGTGCCTTGAAGTCACCAGAAAAATCCAGCAGCATCTTTCACACCACTTCCTAGACTTTTCTAACTTGAAACTACGATAGACAGCACAAAATAAGACCAGAAGAAACCAATCAGAACTAAAATGTTAATAGTTGATTATCCCTTTAAAACAGTCCTTGATGCTGTTGAACCTGTGTTCAGCTGTATGAGGTTAACCATTAGCTTGAGCATTGAACATCAATATGGCGCCACTGGTGTCAAATCCACATTGTATACTGACTGACGCTATGATCTGCCTGCTCAGTATATTTCCCACAGACGTCACCACGTGCAAACTAATACCCTCACCATATGGCATGCAGTATGATTTGCCCTAGAAGTGTTTACACACTGCACAGATGCTATTTTTGTGCACCAAGGGAAGGGTACTTGTAAGACTCAGAAAAGACTATGTTCTTGTATCAGTGAAAGGAGTGAATGTAGCAAAACAAAAAATAAATAAGGACAAACTGTAACTAACAAGGACCCCAGCTACTGTTAGTTGACATTCCATATCAGTGGTACAAATCCATATGTATAGATGACACCTTTCTTGCTTTCTGTAGCATTGTACTTCAGTAGAATTGTCCATTTTAGTAAATTACAATTTATCAATTGTAGCAAATCAAAAACTTCAGACAGAATTTAATCCCTGTAACAACTTATATACTAATATTTGTATTTTGAACTTAATTGTGCCTTCTACAATAATAATAGTCAAAGACCCCATTTAATGTTCATGTACACAAGGAGTTAAATGAGAAGACTGCTTACTTGAGTTCTTTAAGAAGTTTGTTTTGATCAATTTTATAGGAAATGAGATACTTTACAATCACAAAAGACTATAATTGAGATAACAAATCAAAAAAAATAAATTTTTCAGTTCTTGTAATATCGAGAAGCATCCTATTGTGGCTTTGGAAATTGCCTTCGAAGCACTTTTATAAGAAAAATAATCGTTATTTTAGATTAAAGGAAAAAGACAATTGATCTGACCATGAATATCAATACCAATCATTTCAAAGTGGAATTGACCCAATGAAATATTAATGATGACAAAGCGGGATGCTCCCTGTGAGGGGAGGGAAAGGTAAAACTAACCCAGTTCAAGATGTTGCAATTATCCTTCTTGGTGTAGGTCACCGGGAACTGGACCTTTTGATGGTTTAATGAAACCTGGGGGCAAATCTTCTGGTTTGTTGCATTGACTCCCCTGGGTGCAGTGGCTAGAGGAAACCTAGGTTTGGAAAAAGGTAGCCCCACAAAAGCTTCTGTCTATTGAAGTTAAAGAATGGGCTATCGTACTAGCACACGCTGCTCCTCGCCTAAATATCCCCTATGAGTAACATTGGTAGTGGATCCTCACAAGCTTCACAGCTCCTGCAGTAATGTTGCAGAAGTTTTAAGACAACAACCTATATTTATATGACACTTGGTACTTGGTAAGGTTTCCTTCTGTTTTATTCCACTAGGGAATTTTCATAGAAGGTGCACAATGAGTGCAGTCTATGGTCACATTTATTGAAAAATGTATAATCTTTTTTAATAATAGTATTTTATTAAAGGAACACATTTGCAGCCCGAAGGCTGAATAGCAGTGTAACTTGCATCGAAAAATTCACATAAAGGCTAAGTAATCAGGTTAAGAACATGCAATCATGTAACAATCATGTTATAACAAAAATAGACAAACAAATTCAACAGGTTGCAGAGATATTAAAAGAAGATTAAAACTGTTTTTCAATTGTATTAAAATTACAAACCAATACATCATTCCTACCTTACAGACATATAATGCCTTTAACATTATAAAACATTCCAAGGTACTTCACAGGAGCATTATGAAACCAAATATGAAACCGAGACATTTAAGGAGATAATAGGTCATATGAGTGAAGTTTGCTCAAATAGGTGGGTTTTAAGGAGTGTCTCAAAGGAAGAATGCAAGGTAGAGAGGTGAAGGGAGGGAATTCCAGAGACTGGGGCCAAAACAGATGAAATTATGGCTACCAATGGTGGAGCAATTAAAATTAGGGATGCTCAAGGGGCCAGGATTAGAGGCATGCAGATATCTCACAGGGCTGTGAGGCTGGAGAAGATTACAGAGATAGGGAGTGGTCTGGGCATGGAGGGATTTGAAATCAAGGATGAGGATTTTCAAATCATGATGTTACTTGACCGGGAACGAATGTAAGTCAGCGAATATATACTGAATGTACCCAAATTTTATATTTGAAGGCTAGGTTATGGCTCCATGATACTTCTAACTGGCAGCCTTGTTTGGAGGGGGAATGGGTCATTGAAATGGGTCATAGAATCAGTGTGATCTCAAATATTAGCTCAAAGTGTACATGACTTCCCTGCTGGGGAAGAGACGCACATCTATTAGAACGTTTGGTCCCCATCAGTGTATCTTCCACATACTTACATACACATTCACATTCCAGTTTCCATCACTGTTACATACTGTGATTGTGATTAATATTCATTCAATTTCTTTTACTATTCATTCATGGGATGCTGGCACCGCTGGCTAGGCCAGCATTTATTACCCACCCCTAACCACCATTGTTCAGAGGGTATTTAAGAGTCAACCATATTGCTGTGGGTTTGGAGTCACACGTAGACCAGGTTAGGACGGCAGATTTCTTTCCCTAAGGACGTTAGTGAACCAGATGTGTTTTCCTGACAATTGGCGTTTCGTGGTCATTATCAGACTTTTAATTCCAGACTTTTATTGAATTCAAATTTCACCATCTGCTGTGGTGGGATTTGAACTCAAGTCCCCAAAGCATTACCCTGGGTCTCTAGAATACTAGCCCAGTGACAATACCACTACGCCACCACCTCCCCTAAATACAATATATATACACATAAAGTAAAATGTCACCGCATCAGACTTCTAATATTATTAATGCAAGTTGATAAGAAATTTCCATCCACTATTAAATAAATAATTATGAAGGACTTGTGATGCATAAATTTATTTATCCTCAAACCTGCTATTGGATTGATGCTTTAAATGTATCCCACCCTTGATTTTAGGAGACAATGATCTCATTTAAGATTTGTGTCAGTTGGGTCTTCAGGGATGATTCTACGCTCCCAGAAGCAGACCACATTGAAGAGTCAGACAAGACAGAAAATGACAAACACATTGTCATGATTCTTCACACAAAACCGCAGGCTACAAGCCTGCAATTACCTGCCATTCACTCCCTGATAGCATCACACATATAGCAGAGTAACTTCATGAGCCCAGCACCTGATTTATCCAGCAAACTCCAAAGTTTTAACCATTTCCACTGGTTCCCTTGAAGTTCTGTTGGATTCTCTCCAGAGCTATGATGGAAGACCAGGAGAACCACCCATAGAACCTCAGGTTTCATGTGTGCTACTGCGGTGACTGCCTGAGCCTGCTCGCTTTCTGGCTGTGTATAATAATCCATATTGTGCTTTAGACCTTGGTTAAGGCAGAACTGCCTGGCAGATGCCCAGGAGCTGCCATGTGTTCCATTGTGGACTGTAGCTCTGAGAAGCAGTCAGACATTCCTGCAAAAATACATCATACTATGTAGGGTGCTTCATGCACTCTCAAAGGACTCAGAGAATGGACAGTGCACTGAATGCAGATTTCTTTTATAGGCAAATCCTGATGGTATTAGTCCCAGAACTCAGCAAGTGATGCGTCCTGAAGTTGGATCTCCAGTCAGCTCCCTCTTGTTTCTTTGCTGCCAACTATGCTTGTTCCAGCTTCAGGCTGGCTGCTGAGCCTCAGCCATACCTATGGAAACACAATGGGAAGAAGCCTATATTGCAGTCTACAAAACCACCATTGTAACACACTTCAATAGCGAACAAATGCAGTGATATGATGGTGTGGTAACAAACAGGCTAACAGAACGCCAGTGTGAATGACAAATTCCTCTAAGGAAGTCAAGGCTTCACAAATGAGTAGCTCGCAGTTACACGTTTGCTATCTCTGATCAGCTTTGCAGAACGGAAGCCCAAAATACCAACAATAAGCTCCACCAGATAGGCTGGGGATGACCTCCAGTCTCAATCTTCAGTTACAGCCATGAGGAGTGTTGAAGTGCAGACAGTTTAATGACCCCTGTCGTAGCAATGCATTTGACCACTGTGCTTCCTAAGCAAGAATCAAAATGTGTACAATGCACAGGGGTATTTGGGATGAGGTGAAGGGGGGGCCATCTACTGCCAGTGAGAGGTTCCCAGAAAGTCTGACACGAGTGTCATACATGACAAGGTCACCTTGTGATATTTTTTAAAAGGCCAAAAAGATGAGGAAGCATCCCATGCTTGTGTGTGCGTGTATGTGCGCGTGTGTGTGTCAGTGTGTGTCTGTGTGTGTGTCTGTGTGTGTGCGTGCGGTCTGTGTGTCTGTGTACGTGCGCATGTGTTCATGCGTTCGTCTGTGCGTGCGTTCATGTGTGTGTGTGTGTGTGTACCATATCACAGCAGGGAATTTATTCCTCTTTCCTATAGTGTTAGGAGCAGAAGCCGTCGTCGCTGTTTTCATATCAAGTTCCCTAACCATTCCAATGTCCTGCTGGAGAGCAAATGTAACTTCAAGGTGTTGCCCTCATAGAGTCAGGGACAATATGTTATTATGTGCTCCATGGTTTGGTCAAGGGTTCCGCAATTGCAGCCCGGTGAGGCTCTTGTACATCAGATGGCCACTTCAGCCATATCCAGTCTGTATTCTATTAAGGGTTGTCCACATGCTCTAGAGGAGATTGAAACCTGGTTGTTGAGATGTTGGGCCAGAGACAATGGCTTGGATTTTCACCACAAAAATGGTGGACTAGCCTGGGGTGGGAATAGAGTCAGGCTGGGTTCAAGTATGCATGGCTTATGGAGACAGCTGGCCATCTAAATCATCAGCTGCCTCCACTGAAGTGGGATTTCGGTAGGCCGGGAGTGTGAAACCTGAAGTGTACAGATTAGATCAGGTAAGAGTTGGTCTGAACTTTGTGGAATCATTTGGATAGACAGGGTGCCCCTGCGCACTCCCCCTCACCCCCCCAACCTTTGGAGAGGTAAGGTACCCCTTCAGATCTAGTCCTGGGATACCTTTGGCGAAGGTCCGGTGCCCTTTAGAATTGTTAAATGTAGACATGAATGTGTGCAAAAAGTGCAAAAACTCATTACTGTCAATCTCACTGGAACTGTCAACAGACCTGTCAAAATCAACTGTCAAGAGGCCCTGTCAAAAGCAACTGTCAAAGGGAGCTGTCAAGCAATTTAAAAGACCTGCCCTTTAAATTGTTGAAAAATGTCTGCACTGTTAAAAACAAATTGCTTGCTATGGGTACGGGAGCATAGGTTGGCATGGAGATATGAGGAGACATGGGGGTGGGTAAGGGACATAGGTTGGCCTGGAGGATATGGGTGTCCATGGGGAGTAGGCACAGGAGCTTAGGTTGGCATGGAGGGAATGGGATTGGGTACAGGGACATGAGGTGGCATGGGTTGGCATTGGCTGGCATAGATGGCACATAGGAATGTGTGGGGGATGAGGTGGGCTGAGGGGCGAGGGATTTTTTGCTTTTTTTCAATCTCTCACACCGTGCCAGTGCATAAGGTCAGGCCATCCGCCCAGCCCGTTTCTGCACCCAAGTGCCTAATCTAACCCGCCCTCCTGGAATGAAAATCCCAACTTCCAGGCCTCTTTATCCTGGGTCGAGTTCACAGAGCTAGGAGATTTCCTGACTCTACGCACCCGACCCGGGAGTGAAAATCCAGGCCAATGTGCTTATTTGGAAGGGTGTTTTCTGCCCAAGCTTTCCCTCAGGTTTTGTCGGTGTTATGGAGTTGAAGATGTTCAACTCATGTCCAGAGGGGGTTTCATAGAGCCATTCAGTGAGTTGGGGGGTCTTGAAGGTCTCTGTGGATGGGGAGGTCCAAGTTGCTGCTGGTAAGAGTTATTTCTTTGCATGTTCCAGCACATTGTAAAAATGTAACATCAGCAGCCATTTTCCTTAGCAAATCTCTTCAAGGAGTTTAGTTTATCATCAACTGGGGTGAAGATGGCCTACAGTTTGCACAGCATTGACTTGCTTTATCACCTTCTCAAGTAGTGCTGACAATTGCCTTGATGAAGACGTCTCTCACACCCGAACACCTAACCCCTAACCCCCAACCCCAACCCCAACCTCTAACCCCCAACCCCAACCCTAACAGCCTAAAATGGTGAAATGACGACTCTCCTTTGCATCATCCTCCTCTACTATAACTGCCAACACTCAATCTGAAAAGTGAACCATTCTCCCTCCTCCCAGGTTCTTGGCTAATCTTCCAACAAATTGCTGCACAAAAAGGCAAGGCTCACTGGAATGTGCAACTACCTCTATAAGGGGCTGCACTTGCACCTTTAAGCTCGTCCCTAGATGCCTCGTTAACACTCCCCATTTCATCCAGCACCATCCCAGCCCCACCCCGCCTAGTCTTCATACTGCCACCATTTGAACCAATCTATGCTGGGTGATGCCTCAGAAAACTCCTTGCAGCAGTAATTTGGAATGTGCCTGTGTTATGCCAGGTAAACCACCCCTCAAACCTCCCACAACTACCAAATTTCAGCCCCCACTAGTGTACTGTACTCACTGTCTTGAATAATGAACCAGCCAGAGGGTTATGATCAAAATACAAAAAAAAACTGCAGCTGTTCAAAAATGAGACATAAATGGAAAATGCTGGAAACACCCAGAACATCAGGCAACATCTGTGAAGAAAACAGAAGACTTAATGTGCTGAATTTCCCTAACCTCGCAAAGGTGACTTTGGAGGTGGGAAATTGGGGGTGAGGAAAATACGATCGACTCAGGTCGGGCTGGCTGTGTGGCTTGGTCCAGCTTCCAAGCAACCTCAATAGTGGCACATTGGTACACATGGATGCCTTTCTTATTTGTGAAATTTGAACATTGTTTTAATTTATTGTGAAATAAATGAGCTTTTTTTTCATATGATTCTCTGGCTGCATTTGCACACTAGCTCTGTCTAATGTGAAATGATTTGATATGGATTGTTTATCTGTTGTTATGTGAGTTTCAGTTCATGCGGGTCCCTCTGCTCCACGTTATTTGGTGTGTCACATTGCCTTACATGGCCCTGGGGTTCATGGCAGGGAGCTAACAGGAGAAGATGCCTAGGGTCAGAAAAGTATTATTGAGCTGGAGACACTCTGCTATCGGAATCTTCTAAGTATAAGACCATCTCTTGTCTCATGGGCATCTAGAGCCTGTCATGGTCTGGCTTGCACAGCTGCCTGGTGCAGCTCAGCCTCCTCCTCTTTGGACTCGCCATCAGAGGACCTGGCTGTCTCCATCAATCCCTCCTCTGCCAGGCCCTCCCCCACCTCTGGAGGGTCAGGTTGTACAATGCACATCAAACAATGATCATAAGTGACAGTCTCACAGGTGCATTTTGGAAAGTGCTACCTGATCTGTCCGGACTTCTAAACTGCATCTTGAGTAGATCAATGGTCTGCTCAGTGATGGGCCTGGTCGATGCGTGGCTATCGTTATACCTACACTCAGGCTCTATCCTTGGATTCTATCCTGTGGTCATCAGCCATATTTTTAACTGGTGTCCTTAACCTCCGAGTAGCTAGCTATTGTAAACATCCCGGGCACCTGCGAGTGTCTGAGGATGTCTGCATCTTGGCCAATCCCCGGGTAACGTGCACACAGCTGCATTATTCTTTGATTGTGATTGCACACAGTCTGCACATTGATGGAGTGGTATCCTTTTCTGTTTATAGATGCCTTGGCTGTCCAGCTGGTGTTTTTATTGCTACATGGATGCAATCAATTATCCAAAGTGCCTGTGGGATCCAGCCATGTCTGCAAAGCCCCAGCCTGCTCTTTCCACCTGACTGGCATTGTCAGATGTAAAAGATATGAAATGATGGGTGCTCTTAAACATGGAATCCATGAATACCTTGATGGAATGATGTGCTGCAGGCTGGTGATCACACTAGGGTCTCCATGTGCTGCCTGGGATGTCCTGGAGACAAAAAGCTCAATGCCACAGTTACCTTTATGACCATAGGCATTGAGTGGCCGCACCCACAATTATCTCACCAGAGAGCATATCACACATGGATGAGACTGTTTCCCTTGATAGACGCAGTCTTCAGAGGCACTGTTGTTCTGACATCTGCAGGTCAGACACCCTGACTCTGTACATTTGGTTGGCAGGGGAGTGCCTTCACGTACCACTGCCAGCCTGCTGCTGCTGCCTTTGTTTCATGTGGTGAGTAAAAATAGTTTCTGCACAAAGCCTTTGTTTCACTGAGGATGACCTCAATGATCACATGACTATGGCAAGCTACAGTACATAAGGGGCAGCAGTGCACAAAGACATTTCTCCAAACATCCCCCTTTTTAATGGAACCTTAGCAGGCTATATTGATGTTGTTATTCCAGAATGCTCTGCAGGAAAGTTAATGTGCAGAATAGAGGAAGGCTCAGCTGTGTTTTTTTGTTTGTTTTCAACAGAACAGCAGATGATCTGAAACCTATCCTTTTGGTTAAACAATGGATTTTAAATGGAAGATTTGTTCCACTTTAATGACCACATTTGTTCCCCTGAAAGACCAATCTTCTATGTTCAATAACTTGCTTTCATTCCCAAAGAGTTATATAAAATCCATATGGAAAGCTACTGAATCACCTGAATATAAAGATGCTGAATACATCATTTTTAGCAAGATAATATTCTAAAACAAAATGGTTTTCATAACAACCTGGCATTTGATTACAGTTTGTTAAAGGTAGGTGGAAGTGTCTGATCAGCACTTCAATCTCAATGTACTAGCAGCTTGTTCAGCACTCAACTAATGAACATCCACAATTCACTGTAGTTCATTTTAAGACATGACAAAGAGGAAGAAATTGGTCTCATAACAGCTTAAATGAAAGCATTGGTTTGACACTATATTCAGTTATTTGATGAAGTGCAGTTTCCTGAATTTTCTTCTGAAAGAGAATTGTCCTTGGTTCCTTATCTTAAATTAAAGCAGCTAATTTCTGAAGCCCGATTACATCACTGCCTTTCATGTTTCTTTGCATGCAAACCACTGATAACCAGCTCCCATTTATCAATGATACACAGCTTTTCATAAATCAGGTCCGAAGCGAACAGGATTACTTCGCAGTGATTTGCCAAGCCACTAAATAGAGCCTCCAAATGGAAGCAAAACTGTAATACTAATGTTGTGTGAACATTTAAGTGATTATAGGTGAGCTATAAATTTTTTATATAGTTTATGTTTGTGAAGGTTTCAGCATTGTATTTGACAGAAAGAAAAGTCAAAAAAGGAAGATAGCTGCTGTAAGTAAAATAAATGTCTGCATCACCATAAGCCCTTTTAAAGTAATTCAACTAATCATTATTTGTGGTGTTTATACACTTCTTCAACTTGACGAGAGGCCAACACATGGACCCTGTAATTTTCTTATTTTATAAGGAATAATGATTAGTTTTATACTATTGCCTTTCTTAACATGACGGCAAATATTATAACAAATATTATAACAAATAATATATAAAGGGAAGGAGATTGATGTAACTGAAGCTAACAAGGGAAATGGTTCACTAATGTCCTTGACGGAAGAAAATCTGTCATCCTTACCTGGTCTGGCTTACATGTGACTCCAGAACCACAGCAATGTATTTGACTCTTAAATACCCTCTGAAATGGCCTAGCAAGCCACTCAGTTGTATCAAACTGCTACAAAGTAACAAAAATGGAATGAAACTGGACGGACCACCTGGCATCGACCTAGGCACCGGAAACGACAACGGCAATCTCAGTCCTGTCGACCTGAAGTCCTCCTTACTAACATCTGGGGGCTAGTGCCAAAATTAGGAGAGCTGTCTCACAGGCTAGTCAAGCAACAGCCTGACATAGTCATCTGACGGAATCATACCTGATAGATAACATCCCAGACACCACCAACACCATCCCTGGGTATGTCCTGTCCCACTGGCAGGACAGGCCCAGCAGAAGTGGCGGCATAGTGGCATCCAGTCGGGAAAGAGTTGCCCTGGGAGTCCTCAGCATGGACTCCAGATCCCATGAAGTCTCATGTCAAACACGGGCAAGGAAATCTCCTGCAGATTTTGACCTACCTCCTTCAACTAATGAATCAGTGCTCCTCCATGTTGAACACCACTTGGAGGAAGCACTGAGGGTGGCAAGGGGGCAGAATGTACTCTAGATGGGGGAACTTCAATGTCCATCATCAAAAGTGGCTTGGCAGCACCAGTAATGACCGAACTGACTGAGTCCTAAATGACATAGCGGCTAGACTGGAACCAACAAGAGGGAAAAACATACTTGACCTCGTCCTCACCAACCTGCCTGCTGCAGATGCATCTGTCCATGTCAGTATCGGTAGGAGTGACCACTGCACAGATGAAGTCCCATCTTCACACTGAGGATACCCTCCATCGTGTTGTGTGGCACTACCACCATGCTAAATGGGATAGATTTCAAACAGATCTAGCAATCTGGGCATCCTTGAGACGCTGTGGGCCATCAGCAGCAGCAGAACTGTACTCGAACACAATCTGTAACCTCATGGCCTGGCATATCCCCCACTCTATCATTACCATCAAGCCAGGGGATCAACGCTGGTTCAATGAAGAGTGCAGGAGGGCATGCCAGGAGCAGCACCAGGCACACCTAAAAATAAGGTGTCAGCCTGGTGGAGCTATAACACAGGACTACTTATATGCCAAACAGCATAAGCAGCAAGTGATAGACAGGTCTAAGTGATTCCACAACCAACAGATCAGATCTAAGCTCTGCAGTCCTGTTACATCCAGTCGTGAATGGTGGTGGACAATTAAACAACTCACTGGAGGAAGAGACTCCACAAATATCCCCATCCTCAATGAAGGAGGAGCCCAGCACATCAGTGCAAAAGTTAAGGCTGAAGCATTTGCTACAATCTTCACTCAGAAGTGCCGAGTGGATGATCCATCTCGGCCTCCTCTGGAGGTCCCCAGCATCACAGATGCCAGTCTTCAGCCAATTCGATTCACTCCACGTGATATCAAGAAACGGCTGAAAGCACTGGATCCTGCAAAGGCTATGGGCCCCGACAATATTCCGGCAACAGTACTGAAAACTTGTGCTCCAGAACTTGCCACGCCCCTAGCCAAGCTGTTCCAGTACAGCTACAACACTGGCATCTCCCCGACTATGTGGAAAATTGCCCAGGTATGTCCTGTACACAAAAAACAAGACAAATCCAACCCAGCTAATTACCATCCCATCAGTCTACTCTTGATCATCAGTAAAGTAATGAAAAGGGTCATCAACAGTGCTATTAAGCGGCACTTGCTTTGCAATAACCTGCTCACTGAAGCCCGGTTTGGGTTCCACCAGGGCCACCCAGCTCCTGACCTCATTACAGCCTTGGTTCAAACATGGACAAAAGGGCTGAACTCTCGAGGTGAGATGAGAGCGACTGCCTTGACATCAAGGTTGCATTTGACAGAGTGTTGCATCAAGGAGCCCTAGCAAAACTGGTGTCAATGGAAATCAGGGGGAAAGCTCTCTGCTGGTTGGAGTCATACCTAGCACAAAGGAAGATGGTTGTGGTTGTTGAAGATCAGTCATCTCAGCTCCAGGACATCACTGCAGGAGTTTCTCAGGGTAGACTCCTCGGCCCAACCATCTTCAGCTGCTTTATCAATGACCTTCCTTCGATCATAAGGTCAGGAGTGGGGATGTTCGCTGACGGTTGCACAATGTTCAGCACCATTCATGGCTCCTCAGATATTGAAGCAGTCCACGTCCAAATGCAGCAAGACCTGGACAATATCCAGGCTTGGGCTGACAAGTGGCAAGTAACAATCGCGCCACACTAGTCTGGCAATGACCATCTCCAACAAGAGATAATCTAACCATCGCCCCTTGATGTTCAATGGCGTTACCATCTGAATCCCCTACTATCAACATCCTGGAGGTTACCATTAACCAGAAACTGAACTGGACTAGCCATATAAATACTTTGGCTGCAAGGGCAGGTCAGAGGCTAGCAATCGTGTGATGAGTAACCCACCTCCTGATTCCCCAAAGCCTGTCCACTATCTACAAGGCACAAGTCAGGAATGTGATGGAATACTCCCCACTTGCCTGGATGAGTGCAGCTCACACAACACTCAAGAACTTTGACACCATCCAAGACAAAGCAGCCCCCTTGATTGGCACCACATCCTCAAACATTCACTCACTCCACCACCGATGCACAGTAGCAGCAGTGTGCACCATCTACACAACGCACTGCAGGAACTCACCAAGTCTCCTTCGACAGCACCTTCCAAACCCACGACCAATACCATTTAGAAGGACAAGAGCAGCAGATAGATGGGAACACCACCACCTGGAAGATCCCCTCCAGTCACTCACCATCCTGACTTGGAAATATATTGCCATTCCTTCGCTGATGCTGGGTCAAAACCCTGGAGTTCCCTTCCTAACAGCACTGTGGGTGTACCTACACCACATGGACTACAGCAGTTCAAGAAGGCAGCTCGCCACCACCTTCTCAAGGGCAACTACGGATGGGCAATAAATGCTGGTCCAGCCAGCGAAGCCCACATCCTGTGAATGAATTTTTCTTAAATTCTCTAATAATAAATGCATTGGAGACACACCAACACCATTCATTGACCATTTCTTAATCTCCATCTTACATTCTGGCATGAATGGATGGCTTTCAAGTCTCACATAATTGTTTATGGTTGCTCACTGCACCTTTTCTCACCCCTATGATAGTATGCTCACTGACTTCTGCATGGAATTAGATTGTACAGAAGCAAACAGACAGTCATTAAAGGGAAAGCAGTACTTAGACCAAGACAGAGAAGTGTAATTGATAATGCACTGCCCCCAGTATCTGGGCTCCAAGTGCTTTTGAGGAAGAAAATCTTGAAATGTTGCTGGCACAAATGGGAGAGGCAGTAAGAATTAGCCCTGTGGGTGATCATAGCACTCATGGCCTCTTTCTACCTATGCTAATGCAGCTCTCTTAATTTAATATAAGTAATCTCCTAACTCCTTGTATCGGAAATGTGGGTGTACCTAGAGCACATGGGCTGCAGTAGTTCAAGAAGGCAGTTCACCACCATCCTCTCAAGGGCAATTGGGGGTGGGCAATAAATACTGGCTTAGCCAGTGATGCTTACACCTCATGAACAAATTTTAAAAATCAAAGGCAAATTGAATCTGCACCTGGTTCCCTCTACTTTATTTGGGGAGGAGCAGGGAGGGCTAAATTTACCTGGCCCCTCTGGCAAAGTCCAATGGTAATTTAAAATGGCATGGTCAGAGAATCCATCAGAACTTGGATGTGCCATGTTCCAGCCATTATAGATGTTGCAAGTGGCTTTGTTAGGGGTCAGAGCCTCTGTCCACTCCAAAGGGAGGCTTCTAGTGTTTCTCCAGAGAGGACAGATAACCCACTCATGTATCAGAGATTCAAGCAGCCTTGCCATTGGCAGCCAAGTGATATATGCCTGTACTGATGCTGGAACTCACTGGGCCCATGTAAGTTGGATGCCTTCTCTTGAAGCCGCAAACTCTGTCTGGATGGCATGTAAGGCAAGTTAATGACTGGGATCATGGCCTGAGAGTTTTCATTCTGAGATGATTGAAAATGTTGTTTTTGGTAGTATGTGAATGATTTTGATAAGGTGACTATAATGTGAGTCACTTTACATTGCTGCTTAAAGAAAAGCATCAGAACCTGAATGTATCTTTGTAAGAGGGAAAAACATACTTAACCTTATCCTTACCAACCTGCCTGCGGTAGAGTGACCAATGTTAAGTCCCTGTGGAGATGAAGTCCCGTCATCACGTTGAGGATACCCTCCATCGTGTTGCGTGGCACTACCAGCGTGTTAAATGGGATAGATGTTGAACAGATCTAGCAACTCAAGACTAGGCAACCATGAGGTGCTGTGGGCCATCAGCAGCAGCAGAATTGTAATCAACCACAATCTGTAACCTCATGGCCCAGCATATCCCCTACTCTACCATTACCATCAAGCCAGGGGATCAACCCTGGTTCAATGAAAAGTGCAGGAGCAGCACCAGGCATACCTGAAAATAAGGTGTCAACCTGGTGAAGCTATAACACAGGATTATTTGCATGCCAAACAGCATAAACAGCAAGTGATAGCCAGAGCTAAGCGATTCCACAACCAACAGATCAGATCTAAGCTCTGCAGTCCTGCCACATCCAGTTGTGAATGGTGGTGGACAATTAAACAATTCACTGGAAGAGGAGACTCCACAAATATCCCCATCCTCAATGAAGGAGGAGCCCAGCACATCAGTGCAAAAGATAAGGCTGAAGCATTTGCAACAATCTTCAGCAAGAAGTGCTGACTGGATGATCCATCTCGGCCTCCTCTGGAGGTCCCCAGCATCACAGATGCTAGTCTTCAGCCAATTAAATTCATTCCACATGATATCAAGAAACTGCTGAAGGCACTGGATCCTGCAAAGGCTATGGGCCCTGACAATATTCCGGCAATAAGACTGAAGGTTTGTGCTCCAGAATTTTCCACGTCCATAGCCAAGCTGTTCCAGTACAGCTACAACACAGGCATCTACCCAGAAATGTGGAAAATCGCACAGGTATGTCCTGTACATAGAAAAGAAAGACAACACGGCCAGTTAAAGTGATGGAAGGGGTCATCAACTGTGCTGTCAAGTGGTACATGCTTAGCAATAACCTGCTCACTGACACCCAGTTTGGGTTCTGCCAGGGCCACTCAGCTCCTGACCTCATGACAGCCTCGATTCAAACATGGACAAAAGAGCTGAACTCCCGAGGTGGGATGAAAGTGACTATCCTTAGCATCAAGGCAGCATTTGACCGAGTCTGGCGTCAAGGGGCCCTTGAAAAACTGGGATCATTGGAAATTGTGGAGACATGGCAGCAGGAGGACATGGATTGGGACCTGAATATTGAAGGAGACAGGATATGTAGGAAGGGCAGGAAGCAAGGAAAAGGTGGAGGGATGGCTCTGTTAGTTAATGATGGTATTAGAATAATAGAGAGAGATGACCTAAGTTCAGTAAACCAGGATGTCAAAACGGTTTGGGTAGAGATGAGAAATGGTAAAGGCAAGAGGTCACTTGTAGGGGTTGTGTACAGGCCCCCTAACAGTAACCACATGGCAAGGTTGAGCATAAGGGCAGCATTTGACCAAGGGTGGCATCAAGGAGCTCTAGCAAAACTGGAGTCAATGGGAAATGGGGAAATCTCTCTGCTGGTTGGAGCCATACCTAGCACAAAGGAAGATGGTTGTGGTTGTTGGAGGTCAATCACCTCAGTTCCAGGACAACACTGCAGGAGTTCCTCAGGGTAGTGTCCTAGACCCAACCATCTTCAGCTGCTTCATCAATGACTTTCTTCCATCATAAGCTCAAAGGTGGGGATGTTCGCTAATGATTGTACAATGTTCAGCACCATTCGCGACTCCTCAGGTACTGAAGCTGTCCATGTCCACGCTTGTGCTGATAAGTGGCAAGTAACAATTGCGCCATACAAGTGCTAGGTAATAACCATCTCCAACAAGAGAGAATCTAACCATCGCCCCTTGACATTCAATGGCTTTACTATCGCTGAGTCCTCCACTATCAACATCCTGGGGGTTACCATTGACCAGAAACTGAACTGGACTAGCCACATAAATGCTGTGGCTACAAGAGCAAGTCAGAAGCTAGGAATTCTGCGGCGAGAAACTCACCTCCTGACTCCCCAAAGCCTGTCCACCATCTACAAGGCACAAGTAAGAAGTGTGATGGAACACTGTCCTCTTACCTGAAGCTCCAACAACACTCAAGGAGCTTGACATCATCCAGGACAAAGCTGCCCACTTGATTGGCACCACATCCACAAACATTCACTCCCTCCACCACTGATGAACAATGGCAGCAGTGTGTACCATTTACAAATGCACTGCAGGAACTCACCAAGCCTCCTTAGACAGCACCTTCCAAACTCACGACCACTACTACCTAGAAGGATAAGGGCAACAGTCACATGGAAACACCACCACCTGCAAGTTCCCCTCCAAGTGGCTCACCATCTTGACTTGGAAATATATTGCAGTTCCTTCACTGTCGCTGGGTTAAAACCCTGTAATTCCCTCCCTAAAGCATTGTGGGTGTACCTAAACCACATAGACTGCAGTGGCTCAAGAAGGCAGCTCACCACCACCTTCTCGAGGGCAATTAGGGATGGGCACTAAATACTGGCCTAGCCAACAATGTCTACATATCATCAATGAATTAAAAAGAAGGAAAGCACTTGCATTTATCTATCTCTGGACGACCAAAGGATGTCCCAACATTTAGGCCCAGATTTTTGCTCCTGAGGCAGATGTGCAGGGTTGGGAAATTTCCTGGCTCACCATACCCAACTAGGGAAAACTTCCCCCGAGTAATGAGACCTTCATTCCAGGGGGATGGGGCGGGGGGTGCTGAGGAGGGTGCATGCTGGAGTCAAGTCTGCCATTCCCACAAGCAATTCAGAGGCAGCCACCAGAAGTGGGCTGATTGAAAGGCCTGCCTCAATGCTCTGGGACTTTGTCCTATTTGTTGAACATTAGGCCCTCCAAACCTCACACCTCACAACCCCTTACCTCCCCCACCCATTTCCCATGCCCCATTAATGCCAACCCATGCCTCCACCCACCCCCAAGGCCCTTACACCTTCTATGCCAACATATGCCCCACATTCATGCCCATAGCCCCATATAGCCTCTATGCCAACTTAGTGTCAACTCATGCCAATATATGTCCCCTACCCACCAAAAACAAACATTTACATTCATAGCCCTATAACAAAGAGAGCTAATCCCTTACTGACATCAACCATCTGTGAACTGTCAGCAGTGATAATGAAGCAATTAAGCAGTTATAATACCATAATAATAGCCCTTAGGGTTTTGACAACAAACAGCTATTGAAACTGCATGCACTGATTTTTCTTAATTCAGAGACACAGGCTGTTTTTCTTCTAAACTTAAAGAGAAAGGGTTTTAAATAAAGCTTCCACAGACCTTATCCATTTTGTATCAGCATTCAGATCTACTCTTAAAGATCGTAAGTCACACACTATGGGAAATGAACATCACTCCAGTGAAAGTGGGGCTTATTTGAACTAATCCCTGAGTTCAAATGTCCCTGGTGATTTTGGATCACCCCCATGTGTGAATCATATCTCACACCCTTTCCCCGAGCACTGTAAATAGGATCTGTTGCAAATGGAGGTGGGGCTTCTGGGTCTGGAATTCTGGCACCATTTCGGATAAGGCACAGAGTCTCCACAACCCCATTAAAATCCGGGCCATAATCAGTGTTGTAGTGTAGAAAACGTGACAACCAATTTGCACAAAGTGAAGTCTCACAAACAGCACTGTGATAAGGGCCAGTTAATCTGTTTCACTGACATTGGTTGAGGGATAAATATTGACCAATATACCATCATGAGGGGGAGGGAATGCCTTCCTGATCATCTTCTAAATAGTACAATGGGATCATTAACCTCTACCTGATAGGGCAGACAGGACTTCAGTTTTAAAGGGGAAGATGTTGCCAGGACTACAGAGCTAGTAGTCACCATAATTATGGTTTCCAGTGCGAAGCTGCACCTTCCTCCGAAGGGACCCAGGGGGTCTGAAAAATTCCCCTACCTGGCGCTCTCCCCCGCCATTATCACCTACTGGTGGGGACCGCCTGACAGCTGCCACGACAACCACAGGACCCAGTGTGAGTCAGGGAAGCAGCGCAACCTCCTCATTACACTAATAAATTGGAGGCAGCATTCTTAAACTACGGTGTCCTTGGCAGGTTTGCAGGGGTGGAGCTAGAGACCATGACTGGTGGGCTGAAGCATGGGTTCCTTTGGAGGAGGGAGCAGCTCTGATGTCCTCGAGCTTTCTGCCCATGTATATCTGTTCACATGTGCCTATTCTTGATAAATGAACACATAACGTGTTTACACAACCCCTAATGAGCAATTGGTGCCTTTATATCATTATAACACACACAAGAGTTTTTTTTTTCTTTCAGATAAACTTTTTCATGAATGTACTTATATGTTTGGTGTTTGGGAATAATGGATCACTGAGCTGGAACATTTGTGCGTTCTGTGTGCTGTTTCCTGCGTTACAGTAATAAAAAGGATTTCCATTCTACCAACTTGCAGATAATGCACAATGCTAATCACTATATTCACCAAAATAAAGTCAATTTACATCTACCTGTTTCCCCCTCCCCCCTCCAACCCACAGGCACTCACAAAGCCCTTCATTGTACAAAGCCCTTCACTGTTCAAAGCCTTTGTAAAGTTTCTTCATAAGACTTCACTCATGTCCTTTGCCATCATCCAATTCTCCATGCATAGAAATGAAGCCACTGATCCATGTGATTGAACTGCTATTTTTGCTTGGATACACCACAAACATCCTGCGAATAATTATTTTTTAACTCACGACTTGGCATTGTACCAGCTAATGTACTTGATTCAGTTAATTCTCCTGGAATTCCCTAAACATTATTTTCTAGATCAGTTCCCAAGGATTGGAAGGTAACAAAAGTAACACTGTTCTTCAAGAAAGGAATAGAGAAAACATGGAATAATAGGCCAACTTCCCTGACATCTGTGGTAGAGAAATGCTAGAATCTATTGGTAGGGACGTGGTAACGGGGGGTGAATTTCTTGTGGGAAAATCATGTTTAACTAACTTGCTAGAGTATTTGGAAGAGGTGACAATGAGGGCAATGCTTATGATGAGGCATACATAGATTTCCCAAAGACGTTTGATACAGTGCTGCACAACAGACTTGTGAGAAAAGTTATAGCTCACGGAATAAAAGGGACAGTAGCAACATGGATACAAAATTGACTGAGTGACAGGAAACAGGGAGCAATAGTTAAGCCATTAAAGGTGGCAGGACAGGTTGAGAGAGCAATCATAAAGCATATAGTATCCTAGGCTTTATTAATAGGGGCATAGAGTACATGAGTAAGGATGTTATGTTGAGATTGTATAAGACACTAGTTAGACTTCAACTAGAGTACTGCGTACAGACCTGGGCACTGCATTTTAGGAAGGTTGTGAAGGCATTGGAGAGAGTGCAGAAGTGGTTTACGAGAATGATTCCAGGGATGAAGATAGATTGGAGAAGTTGGGACTGTTCTCCTTGGAGAAAAGAAGGCTGAGAGAAGATTTGATAGAAGTTTTCAAAATCATGGGAGATCTGGACAAGGTAGATAGGGAGAAACTGTTCCCATTGGTGGTAGGATAAGGAACAAGAGAGTACAGATTTAAAGTAATTGGCAAAAGATGCAAAAGCGATATGTGAAATAAATGGCAGCCCAGCTAGTATTTATTGTCCATCCCTAGTTGTCCTTGAGAAGGAGGCAGCTCACCACCACCTTCTCAAGGACAACTAGGGGGAAGCAATAAATGCTGGCCCAGCCAGCGAAGCCCACATCCCATGAATGAATTCAAAAAAAAGAAAATCTTTTTCACGCAGTGAGTGGTTAGGGTCTGGAATGCATTCCCTGTGTGGTGGAAGCAGGTTCAATTGAGACATTCATAAGATGATTATTTGAAAAGAAACAATGTGCAGGGTTACAGGGAGAAGGCAGGAAAATGTCACTAGGTGAAATGCTCATTCGGAGAGCCAGTGCAGACACAATGGGCCAAATGGCCTCCTTCTGCATTGTAACAATTCTGTGATTCTGTGATTTTGAGATCGTAGCCGATAAGTCGATATCTTAAGCCTCAAAAGGGTCAACTTATACGCCGAGTATAAAATGTGAAGTGCTGGTGTTGGTGTAGGTGGTTGCCATTTTGAAATGTGAAAAATAACAACATCGGTGATTCAAATTAACTTATTGTGATGCATTTTATTGAATTAGTTAATTCTACAAGGATACCTTTAATCACAGTCAAAATGTTTTAAAAACCATCAAATTGTCTTTGTCATCTAACATAAAGAATTCAAAAGATTTGTTCTGATTCACTTTGACAATGGTATCATCGTATGGATCCCACTCTGGTTCAGATTTGACACTTTTCATTTCAGAATCCTCCCTCCACAACAAACCAGCTCCTCTCCATTCATTGAATTGAATAATCTGTATTTTTTGAATGATCTAATGACAGCTGGTATATTAATAGCATCCCATGATTTGATGGTGAAATCTCACAAAACATCAAGCAGGGCAGCGTGCATATTTCCACTCTTTGTGAAGGTTTTTTCTCCATCAATCATCCACCTATTCCATTTGGTGTGAAAATGATCTTTGAATGGCTTGTTGAGGCGCACACTCAAAGGTTGAACTACAGGCATTAGTCCCCCTAGCATAACTGCAAATTGGGAGAAATTTCTTCACAGGCACATCTTGATCTCACCACTTATATGTGATCTTAACATATTCCACACTCATAAGCTGTGTTCTTTGCACAGGTCACCAGGATGCTTATTCCATACATTATCCGCAACTTCACTCCATCCTCATCCATCCAACGGCTGTCATGGACATGTACAAAATCTCCTGCAGGTAACTTGATTTTTGGCATACTTTTACTTTTGAAAATTACCATAGGCTTTAATTTTATTCCATTGGCCGCGCACTCTAGTACCACTGTCAATCTTGTCTTCTCATGTCCTGTCGTTTTCACTAGAACTGTTTCTGAGCCTCTCTACTCCACAGTGCTGGGCATTTCATGGGCATTTCATCCATGTTGCCATTGTGGCAAATGGGTTTTTGCTGCCTTCTGGTGTTGAATTGCTCGAAACTGGTAATTTCAACATCGAGGTCTTTTGGTATTCTCTGAGCAATCTTGGCCTTCTGCCTAAAACCCTTCACTTTTAATTTACATTTTCAGAAAGTGAAGTAAGTGTATGATTGTATTAAGACAGAAGCTAAAATAAACAGACTATAAGAAAAAGCTTCAAAAAAGTATGTGAATTTTTAAATCATTATGGAGACATTTGAAATTCCATAAATATTTCATAATCCCATAATCAGTGTTTCAGGGCCAGTAAGAGTGTTAAGCAGTAATTATGAAGTTAGTACACTGTTAAAATCCCAGTGACACCTCATTTAAAAAGATGCAACTTTTTCCAAAGTTTTTTACAGTGAAATTAGCAGCATTAGAGAGAATGTTCTTGTCATTTAATGATTACAAGGGGAATGGCAGTCTATGGAAAGCTCTACAGCACACCCCAGAAGTTGCTGTCAGTTTCAATGGAGTAATAACGGTTGAATGCTGCAAGTTTTGTCATTATGATTACAGCAAAATCGGGCCCAAAGGGATTAGGCAGAATGAGTATGAATTTATGAAAGGGAAATTATGTGTTGACTAATCTGTTAGAGTTTTTTGAGGATATGACTAACAGGGTGGATAAAGGGGGAACCAGTGGATGTGTTGTATGTGCATTTTTAAAAATAATTTGATAAGAAGGTGCACAAGAGGTTATTACACAAAATTAGGGCTTGAGGATAACATTCACATGGAATGAGGATTGGTTAACAGACAGAAAACAGGGAGCAGTCATTTTTGAGTTGACAAGCTGTAACTAGACCAGTACTTGGGCCTCAGCTATTTACAATCTATATCATCGATTGAAAGGACTGAGTGTAATACATCCAAGTTTGCTGACGATACAAAGTAAGCTGTGAGGAGAATGAGATTGCAAAGCAATGCAGGCAGGTTGAGAACGTGGGCAAAAACATGGCTAGTAGAATATAACACTGGGAATTGTGAAGTTATCCACTTGCTTTAGAAAAATTAAAAAAAGCAGAGTATTTTTTAAATGGTGAGAGACTGGGAAATATTGGTATTCAGAGGTACTTGGGTGTCCTTGTATGTGAATAACAGAAAATTAACATGCAAGTACAACAAGCAAATAGGAAGGTAAATGACACGTTAGCCTTTAGATTGGAGAATAAGAGTAAAGAAGCCTTACTGTAATTACATAGGGCCTTGGAGTACTGTGTTCAGTTTTGATCTCCTTACCTGAAGAAGGTTAGGTTAGGAGGAGTGCAATGAAGGTTCACTAGACTGATTCCTGGAATTAGAGTATTGTCCTAAATGGTGAGATCGAGTAGGCTAGGCCTATGTTGTCTAGAATTAAGGGGTGATCTAATTGAAACATAAAATTCTTCAGGTGCTTGACAGGGTAGATGCTGAGAAAATGTTTCCCCCCAGGAAATCTAGAGCATGGGATTGACAACTGGCTGGAAGCCATTGAGCAGAAAGTGGCTGTAGATGGATTAAGATCTGACTGAAGACTGGTCACCAGTGGTGTCCTGCAGGGATTGGTGTTAGGACCTTTGATATTTACTATTTTCATTTATGGTCTAGATGTAGGTGTTGGGGAAATAATCTGCAAGTTTGAAGATGATACCAAAATACCTATATTGAGACATGAAAGACTGAAGAAAACAGTTTTCTGTTTAGGAGGTTAGACAGAAACATTAGTAATTCAGTTCAATGTAGATAAACATGAAGTGACATTTTTTAGGAAGGACAAAGAATAAAAATATATAGGAGCATAGGAACAGGAATAGGCCATTTGGCCCTTTGACCTGACCCACCATTCAATAGGGTCATGGCTGATCTGGTTCTGGTCTTAACTCCACTTTGCTGTTTGCCCCCCATAACCATTTACTCCCTTGTTTATCAAAACTCTAATTCAGTCTTGAATAAATTCAATGACCCAGCCTCCACTGCTTGTTCAGGAAGAAAATTCCACAGATTAACAACCCTTTGAAAGAAAATAATTTTCCTCATCTCAGTCTTAAAAGGGAGTCCCCTTATTATTAAACTGTGCCCCCTTGTTCTAGCCTCCCCTACAAGTGGAAACATCCTCCCAGTATTTACCCTATCAAGTCCCCCCCTTTTATGTTTCAATAAGATCACCTCTCATTCACCTAAACTCCTATTGGTATAAACCCAACCTGTTCAACATTTCCTCATAAGATAAGCCCTTCATCCCAGGGCTGATCTGAGTGAACTTTCTCTGAACTGTTTCTAATGCAATTATATCTTCTTTTTAACTATGGAGACCAGAACTATACACAATATTCCAGATATGGTCTCATCAATGTTCTGTACAGCTGCTGTAAAACTTCCCTACTTTTATATTCCATTCCCCTTGCAATAAATAACAACATTCCATTTTCCTTCCTAAAGAAGTGGAAAGCCACATTACAGCTACAAAAGGGGAGTCTTGATCCGGTGTGTGGGGTTGGGTGCAGGGAAGAGGGAGTTAAATCCAACAACAGTGGGAGCCTGTTGAGAAGCTACTGACAACCTGCCAATTTTTACATTTAACTTCGTCATGTTACACTGGTTGCACTCAAGCTGCTCATGAGATATCCAACCTAAGGCGGCCAAGGTGCTATCCATCCTGATGCGATTCAGAAAACCTCCAAAGTATAGAACTAAATTCTCAGCAAAAGTATTGTGAACAAACACCTTCCTAAAAATAGGTAAGAAAGTAGCTGTGAGTATTTATTGCAATACTTGCAGGGGTTTATTCAGCCATCTCCATGGCCATTGTGTTCTTGACTTACTTTCGATGTTTGCAAAGTTTCAAAGAGCCCAGGAAACCCTGTGGGGGCAACATTAAACTTGAAAGTGCATTGAAATATCACTCCATTTGTGTGATTACCATTTGTAACAGGTAACCCCAATGTTCCAATCTTAGCACCACCACAACCAGCCCTAAGCTCTTGACAGACCTGTAGCTAGACCTGCATCAGCGAGGGGAGTATTAGAGAAGGGCGCATTAGAAAAGGGAGCATTAGAGAGAGGAGCAGCAGAGAGTGGGGGAACAGAGAGGGGAGTGGCAGAGAGAGGAACAGCAGAGAGGGGGGCAGCAGAGTGGCATGTTCAGGAAGTGGCTGAGTTTCCTTTGACATACCAGAACTGCAGTGCTCAGGATGCTCAAGCTGTTACACCACGTGCTGTCAGATTTCTGCAGCCTCCTGCCTGCTGGACCTGAAGGCCATGCATTACCAGTGGCTCTCAAAGACACTACTTCCTTCAATTTTTTGCCATTTGATCTTACAAGGGCTCTGCTGGAGACATATCTAGGATCTCCCAGTCAACAGCTTATAAATGCATAAGTCAGGTGACTGATAATGGTGTGCCATGGCCCCAACTCCCAACTCACTTACATAGCAGTCCTTGCACCAACTCCAGAGATATATTAAGGTGGTGGAAAGATCTCCATTGGATCTGTCTCTGCTTTGTGTCTGGGAACTGGATATTCCCCAGATGATGCAAAATCAGCCTAATGCAATTCTCTCCAACCAATGTACAGATTCAACAAAGAACAGCCCTGTGTTCAATGGAAAGTAATAGGGTGAAATTTTACAGCCATGTTGCAGCGGGGGTGGGGCCTTAAAATGCAGCGAGCCATTCAAAACTCCATTGACTTCGGTGAGACCATAAAATCCCACTGGAGTAAAGTTCCGCCCATAGAGTTCAAACTCTGTGAGCATCCCACCAATTGTGTGGCATAATTTCAGCAAAAGAGCATTGGAAATAGAAGTGGAAGTGGCACATTCAGCCCTTTGAATGTGCTCCATCATTCAGTAAAGTCATGACTAATCTTGTAGCTCAATCCCTCTTTTAACATTCTATCTCCATATCTTTTTGTTGCCTTAGTGTCCAGAAATCTATTGATCTCAGTCTTGAATATACTTAATGATGAAACATCCACAGCTCGTTGGGATAGAGAATTCCAAAGATTCACAACTCTGAGTGAAGAAATTCTGCTCATCTCAGCCATAAATGGCCAAACCCTTATTCTGACACTGTGAACCCTGTGTTCTAGATTCCCCAGCCAGAGGGAACATCCTCTCACCACCCACCCTGTTAAACCGCTTAAGAATTTTATATGTCTCAATTAGATTACCTTTTATTCTTTTAAACTTAAGGCAATATAGTACTGGTCTACTCAATCTTTTTTCATAGGACAATCCCGCCGTTCCAGGGATCAATTTAGTAAACCTTTGTTGCACTGCCTTGAAGGCAAATATGTCCTTCCTTAGCTAAGGAGACCAAAACTGTACAGAGTGCTCGGGTGTGGTCTCACCAATGCCCTATATAATTGCAGTAAGATTTCTTTACTCGTATACTCCAATCCCTTTGTAATAAAAGCTACAAAGCCATTTGCTTTCTTAAGTTGTTGCTGTACTTGCATGTTCGTGCCCAGTGTTGAAGATCCATGGAAACCCCAGAGATACGACGTGAACCCAAATTCAGCCCAGCAATGGTTATTGGCAAAAACAGCTGAAGAACTTTCTGCTGGAAATACTCAAGCAGTTCTCATCATATGTATGGGGAGACAAATAGAGTTAACATTTCAGGCATATGATCTTTCAGATTTCCAGTATCCACAGTAATTTGCTTTTGAATGGACTTTCTGCAGTGTCAGGTGCACAGTGGATCCTGCATAAATTTAAGAGCTGGAGATTCCTGGTCAGCCATGTGATGGAAAGAAAATTGGAGCCTCCACCATCACTATCCATAACTCTAGTCTGCAACATGCGTACAAAAGTGCATATTGCCACAACACCTCAGAGTCCCTGAGTGATCTGTAATGCACCATCAACACACACCATTTACCCTCCTGCTCATTCATCGTTCAAGCCCATTCATGGCTTCTGTCCATGAAAATATTTTGCAGCATGCTGTATGCCACTATAATGTTGCCAATGCTCTTTAGAAAATATTGTAAGGTGCCCTCTGATTATTCCATCATCTAAAACATCTTTCAACACCACAAATTTCTGCTAATGAGGATCCTGGTGCTAATTGTACCAATCTATTTAACGTCTGATTTCACCATTTAGATTTTTCTCCCAACGTTTTTCCTCACTCTGAGTACCTGTTAATTGCTACCTGAAATATTGGTAAATATTTCAATTTACCAATATTTTGGTAAATATTTGGTAATATATTGGCAAAACAATAACAGAAAACTTGACCTTTAAGTTGTTTCATTTTTATCATTTCTTTTCAAAACAATGCCAGAATTTCATTGCATATCTTTTGAGTAAGACTTTAAGTCAAGGGCCCATCTGGTGTCTCAGGACAGAAAAGATCCCATGACACTATTTCAAAGAAGGCTAGGGGAGTTATCTCCAGGGTTCTGGCCAATATTTATTCCTCAATCAGCAACACAGAAACAGATTATCTGGACATTATCACACGGCTGTTTGTGGGAGCTTTCTGTGCACAGATTGGCTGCCATGTTTCCTACATTACAATACTGACTACCTTTCAAAAACACTTCATTGGTAGTACTATGCAATGTTCTGTGGTCATGAGAAGTGCTACATAAATGCAAGTCTTTCATTTTTTGTTTTTTTCACACTTTCAGCAACTGGCAAGAATAACATCAGATGGTCCTTATACCTATACAGATGGCTGACAACCCAACAAAACATCTGACCAAGTAACACCAATAACTTGGAAGGAAAATTGTGTCGACAGTTGTCAAAATGTATCTTTTAAATAATTTTTCAGTGAGTTTTGCTAAACAAGTTTTTAATTGATGGATTCTTCAGGGATGGGCTAAACATGAAGAATTGGGCAACATTTCCTGAAACTCTGTGTACCAGCTGCACTTTGCATGCTGCCAGCCGTTTATTGGAAAATTGTGTGCACACTGCAGCTGCTTTTCCAATAATCTACCATCAGAGGCACAGGAACCTTGGAAAACATTGCTGTGTTCACCAACATTTTCAGCTTGTAGTGCACTAACATTTACACATGACCACTTTCTCAATAAAATCAGTCAACCATGAGGAAAAAATGGAATGTATAAAAAAAGCAAAAACCTGAAACCCAGAATGAAAGTAGGAAATGCTAGAAATACTCAGCAGGTCTGCCAGCACTTGGAAAGAGAAAGGACAGTTTAATGTTAGCCTGTCTTTTCTCTTTGCAGATGTTGACAAAACCTGCTGTGTAGTTCTAGCATTTTCTATTCTTATTTTAGAGTGAAGTAAATCCTGGTTTATTTGCTTTCCATAATTATCATTGTTCCAATGAGGAACTTCATCATCAAGCAATTGCTTGAATAAAGTAAATGATATATGTGCATGAGTTTGACTTCATTATCCATTTAAGATTTCTGTAAGCAAGAGATTGGAATGTCATTTGACTGCTGACTTAATTAAATGTTGTTTTTAACGAATGCATCATTAATTGTGTGGCAGTGCAGAAATTGGAGTGGATACACAAACCTGCATTTACAGTTGAGTACTGCACAAACTTCGGCTGAATGGAGTTCTAATGGCCCATGAGTTTCTGTCAAAATAATGATGAGACTAATAGCACTCGTCGATATTTATCTGTAAGTTTGAGCAAGGGCAGATGGGCAGTTAAATGTGGAAATTCAAAAGTTGCTGACTATATATGCAGCTTTTCCATTAGCATTGCAAAAACAGCTTCTTGCTGTCCTCAAAAATGCATTGAATGATGTGAAGTTGGTGTATTTGCATAGTAGATTTGAACTAAAATCATCTAACTAAAACTAAAAGGAAGTTAGTCATGTCCATTTCAGTCGAAGTACCCTTTTAATGATGAGGTATGTGTTAAATTACAGCCATTCAACCCCTCTGGCAATGAAAATTATCTACTAGAATCCAGCAGTTTTATTTCTTCAGCTATTAACTGTTGTTGGAGTTATTTAAAATGTAAGATTCAGATTTTTAGTTTATATAAGAACATAATAAATAGGAGCAGAAGTAGGCAATTTGGCCCCCCGGACTTGCTCTACTATTCAATAAAATCATGGCTGACCTAATCATGGCCTCAACTCCATTTTCCTACTGATTCCCCATAACCCTTGGGCGGAATTTTCCGTGTCCATTGGCATCGGGTGTGTTCGGCAGCATGAGCGGACAATATGGCAAGAAGGCCAAAATTGGGCAAGGGCTGCCCTGCGGTTGAGGTGACTTGGGGGTGGGGCCAAGGGCTGCCCTGCGACTGAAGGTCATGCATAACCACGTGCGGGGTGGGGGAGAGGAAAGCGGCCATGCATTAGCGAAACCTTGTATAAAGTGACCATTCCTCTGCAGCTGATACAGTTCAGATGCAGCCACATTGACATTCGAGGAGTCGGGCCTTTAGTTTATCTGCCCACTCAAGCAATGCGGAAGCATGAAAGTGTCACCAAGTGTTCCAGAGCTTTTCACCTCTTAGGCACAGACTGCAAACTAATGAATGTTTTAGTGGCCTGCAGAATAGTTGGACGACTGGGCACATTGTACAATCTCCTTGCTAAAGCTGTCCATGGAGCAGTCACTGGTGGAGGTGCTCACAGCCCCTTGTCAGCATCCCGGTCTAGACCAGTATCCCCCATGGTTCAAGCTAACAGTGCAGCCTTGCAGTGCGGGTTAGGAGAATGCCTGCGCCTGAGCTGAGAGCACAGCATGAAGTCCAATGGGCAAGGCTGCTGCCAATCGGTGAGATGGAGAGGGGCGGAGGTGGGTGGGGTTTCGGGCAGCCATACAGGGCGCTAAACTCTGGTCATCCAAGTGGTGGCCAGCAGTCTCTGGGATGTGTTAGGGGGCCTTCAGACTTAACCAAGAGAGGCTCTTAGTATACCCAAGCTAATTCACACATCTTTCTCTTTCATCCTGCAGGAGGAGTACATCAGGTGCATGGAGCCTGGTGAACTTGCTGTGTGCCTTGTGGCATATAGAGAGTGAATATGATGGAGAAGAGACTGATGGGGATGCCTGGCTGCACAGAGGGAGGAACTGCACCCTCAGGAAGAAGGGATGGCTGGGGCTCCCACATATGCCACTGAAGAGCCACAACAAGCCGTCATTGGTTGGTGCCTAGCTAGTCCCAGGGTCTATAGGTGCTGTCTTTCATTCCTGCAGATGACCAAAAACCAGTGCCACCAAAGACTGCACATGTCTAGGGAACTGGCCGGTCACATCTGCCAGCTACTACAGGATTTGGTACCATGGGGACATGGAGGGTATCCACTGCCAGTGACCATGAAAGTAACCACTGCATTCAATTTTTATGCCAGTGGCTCCTTTCAGGGCACCACAGGTGGCCTCTGTGGGATATCGTGAGCCTTCACCCACAAATGCATCCATGAAGTTACAGATGCCACCTTCATGAGGGCACACAACTTTGTGCATTTTGCTCCGGATCAAGAGAGCCAGGATGCAAGGGCGATTGGATTTGTCCAGATCTTAGGTTTCCCACAGGTGCAGGGTACGATTGATTGCACTCACGTGCCCCTTAGATCTCTGTCGCAACACGCGGAGGACCACATCAACCGCAAGGGCTCACATTCACTGAATGTGCAGCTGGTGTGCGACCACCAGAAACACATCCTGCAGATGTGTGCATGGTTTCCGGGGAGTGTCCATGACTCCTACATTCTCAGTCAGTCGCAGGTCCTTGACGTCTTCCAGGGTCCACAGAGGCTGCAGGGTTGGCTGCTCAGGGACAAGGACTACCTTGTGATATGATATGCAGAGCGAAGGTATAATGAGGCTCATGCAGCAGCTCGCAACTTGGTGGAGCAAACCATCAGGATGTTCAAAATGAGGTTCTGGTGCCTGGACCACTCTGGTGGAGCTCTGCAATACAGTCCACAGAGGGTGTCACCCATCATCGCTGCCTGCTATGCCCTTTGCGACATGGCACTGCAACAAGGAGGGGAGCTGGCTAAGGAGGAGATGGTGGAATTGGAGGTCTCCTCCAATGAGGAGGATGTCGGCAGTGATGAGGGTGAGGGGGTCCTCAAAGGTGACGATGATGGTGATTAGGCTCTCGCACTGGCTAGGCAAGGTCGGCGCACTCGGGAGGCCCTCATAGCTGCTAGGTTTGTAGAGGATGTTGATGACTTGCAGTAAGGAGACACCATAGATCCTCACATTACATCTGTGAACTTTTGACCCCAGTCTGGCTTATGGCAGTGCACATACCCTCTGTGATAATGCTCCTGTCACTGAGATACAGTGGAGGCCCTAATAGTCGCTCCATTGCAGGGGGATGATGACGACATGCAGTGAGGACACTCCATAGATCTTCACACAGCCTCTGTGAATGTCTGACTCCTGCCTGGCTGAGGGCAGCTTGCTTGGGCTCAGTGATCAGCAGCCATGAAAATTTAAAAGCATCTGATCCTTTGTCTGCTTTCAGCACCTGACACCTTCAGGACCACAGCATCACTGGTCACAGATGCTGAAGCGATAGGGGCCAGCCCCACCTTAAAGGTGCTGAGAGCACACAGAGAGAATGACAGAACTCTGTGATGCCTGCCCACTACATTCTGGCAGCAGTGATAAGAACCATCAAAGTGAAGACATCACTAATATGTCCAGGGAGTGTGAGGCTGGACCATCACATTTGTTTGAAGGCTGCACAAAGCACAGGGAAGAGGCCATGGACTGAGACACCTGCCTTTATCTTGTGCAGAAAGGTTTCACATCTGAGCAACAAGGACACTGCTCATCAGAACAAGGAGCCATTGGCAGGGAGACATTCTTGGGAGTTTATTTACAATTGTAAACATTATGTACAAGTGATTAACACCCGTGCCCAGGCTGTGCAACTACATCTTCTAAACTCTCCAGATTGTGATTTCAGAGCTACTCTAAAGCTAGGTCCCAACGAGGTGTGTGTCTCTGCATTGGTGGAGGGTGTGGGTGAGCGCTGTGATGGATCTTCAGGGAAGGTTTCAGCGATTCCTCTTCTGAGCTTCCCTCTGGGTTTGATTGGAGGCCCTGGGTCGTGGACTCCATCAGCTGTTCCCCAGATGTGCCTGCGAAAGCAAGGAGAGATAATTAGTGCATGGCAGTGGACTGTGAAACAGGACAAAAACAGAATTACCTGGAAAAACTCAGCAGGTCTGGCAACATCGGCTGAGAAAAAAAGAGTTGATGTTTCGAGTCCTCATGACCCTTCAACAGAACTGAGTAATATTAGGAGAGGGGTGAAATATAAGCTGGTTTAATGTGGGGGGGGTGGGGGGAGGGAAGTTGTGGGGGGGGGGGAGGTTGTAGGGACAAGCAAGCAGTGATGGGAGCAGATAATCAAAAGGTGTCACAGACAAAGGAACAAAGGTGTTGAAGGTGGTGATATTATCTAAGAGAATATGCTAATTAAGAATGGATGGCAGGACACTCAAGGTACAGCTCTAGTGGGGGTGGGGTGGAAAGACGGACAGAGCATTACAGGTATAGATTTAAAAATAATGGAAGTAGGTGGGAAAAGAAAAATCTAGATAAATTATTGGAAAAAACAAAAGGGAGGGAGAAGAAACGGAAAAGGGGTGGGGATGGAGGAGGGAGTTCAAGATCTAAAGTCGTTGAATTCAATATTCAGTCTGGAAGGCTGTAAAGTGCCTAGTCGGCAGATGAGGTGCTGTTCTTCCAGTTTGCGTTGGGCTTCACTGGAACAACGCAGCAAGCCAAAGACAGACATGTGGGCAAGAGAGCAGGGTGGAGTGTTAAAATGGCAAGCGACAGGGAGGTTTGGGTCTTTCTTGCGGACAGATCGCAGGTGTTCTGCAAAGCGGTCGCCCAGTTTACGTTTGGTCTCTCCAATGTAGAGGAGACCGCATTGGGAGCAACGAATGCAGTAGACTAAGTTAGGGGAAATGCAAGTGAAATGCTGCTTCACTTGAAAGGAGTGTTTAGGCCCTTGGACGGTGAGAAGAGAGGAAGTGATGGGGCAGGTGTTGCATCTTTTGCATGGGCATGGGGAGGTGCCATAGGTAGGGGTTGAGGAGTAGGGGGTGATGGAGGAGTAGACCAGGGTGTCCCGGAGGGAACGATCCCTACGGAATGCCGCCAGGGGGGGTGAAGGGAAGATGTGTTTGGTGGTGGCATCATGCTGGAGTTGGCAGAAATGGCGGAGGATGATCCTTTGAATGCGGAGGCTGGTGGGGTGATAAGTGAGGACAAGGGGGACCCTATCATGTTTCTGGGAGGGAGGAGAAGGCATGAGGGTGGATGCGCGGGAGATGGGCCGGACACGGTTGAGGGCCCTGTCAACGACCGTGGGTGGAAAACCTCGGTTAAGGAAGAAGGAGGACATGTCAGAGGAACTGTTTTTGAAGGTAGCATCATCAGAACAGATGCGACGGAGGCAAAGGAACTGAGAGAATGGGATGGAGTCCTTACAGGAAGCGGGGTGTGAGGAGCTGTAGTCGAGGTAGCTGTGGGAGTCGGTAGGCTTGTAATGGATATTGGTGGACAGTCTATCACCAGAAATTGAGACAGAGAGGTCAAGGAAGGGAAGGGAAGTGTCAGAGATGGACCATGTGAAAATGATGGAGGGGTGGAGATTGGAAGCAAAATTAATAAATTTTTCCAGGTCCCGACGAGAGCATGAAGCAGCACCGAAGTAATCATCGATGTACCGGAGAAAGAGTTGTGGGAGGGGGCTGGAGTAAGACTGGAACAAGGAATGTTCCACATACCCCATAAAGAAACAGGCATAGCTGGGGCTATGAAACAGGACACATCACTCACAGCATTGTTGTCTGATGGATGCTGCACTGCTGGATCCTCACTTGGTAGGGCACAGCCAACCTCACCGTCAGCACAGGACCAGTCCAGATCGTCACTGGCCAGCCGGATGCTCTGTTTTCAAATTCCGTGAGGACCTTGATTTCAGGCATTCCTCCACCAGTCTGTGACCCCTCCCTCTTGTTGTGTGCCAGCTTGTCCTGCATGAAGACAGTTGGAATGAGTGTAAGCAGGATGCCTGCCAAGCCAGGCGATATGTATGCCTGGCATGTGTGGGTAGTGAGTGGTCCCACAGACAGGATGAGGACAATGAAGGTGTGTGTGAGAGAGTGAATGGTGATGTCCCTTAAACTGGCAATGAGTGAGGGTGCTGTGGGTGTGTGATGGGTTTCAGAGTTGAGAGTGATGAGAAGAGTGACTTACCCTGGTGGACCAAGGTGATCAATCATCTTCTTGCAGCACTAGGTGGCTGCCCTCCTCTGCACGGCATTGGCACTGACCACCAGTGCCACCGCCTCCCAAGCCGAATTGGTGATGTTGCTGCCGCCTCCTGTGGCCAGAGTGGGGGTGCAGGACATCACAGTGAGCCCCCACTGTGTCCAAAAGGCACTCGAGGGACGCGTCATTGAACCTGGGGGCTGCAGTCTTTTTGCCTTTCGGGACCATCCTGTCTTCCGTAATGCAACTGTGGGCTGGAAGCACTGAGAACTGTGCGCACTGCTGCACTTTAAATATGGTATCCGGCGTGATGAAGCGGTGAGGTGATGGCGTGGCGGGCGAATGAGAGCCCGCCCACCATGGAAACAGCCTGTTTCCCAGGAAGGCATAATGAATGCAGTGGGTTTGGGCGATACAAGGTGAGAAGCAGCCATTCCAGCTGGTGGGTAAAACATCATTTTCCCCGCCTGCTACTGCACTTAGTGCAAATCTGGGATGATTCTGCCCTATGACTCCCCTATAGTTCAAGGATGTATCTATCTCAGCCTTTAATATATTCAATAGCACAGCTTCCACTGCTCTCAGGGATAGAGAATTCCGAAGATTCATGACCGTTTGAGAGATGAAATTCCCCCTCATCTCAGTCTTAAATGGGAGACTCCTTATTCTGAAACTCTGACCCCAGCTTCTAGATTCCTCCATCCTCTTAGCATTGATCCTGTCAAGCCCCCTCAGAATAAAATCACCCCTCATTCTTCTAAACACCAATGATTATAGGCCCAACCTGCTCAACCTTTCATCTCAATAATCAACGTAGTGAATCTTCTCTGAACTGCCTCCAGTGCAAGTACTTCCCTCCTTAACTAAGAAAATCAAAGCTGTATGCAGTACTCTAGGTGATGTCCCTTGAGCTGGTAGTGAGTGAGATGCCAGTGAATGTGTGGTGGTCTTGTGAGTGTGTGAGTTTAGAGTGATAAGATAATCGCCTTACCCTGGAGAAATGGATGAGATCATTCATCTGTTTTCGGCACTGAATGACTGACCTCTTATGTGCAGCGATGGCACTGGCCATCGCCACCACCTCCCAAGTTGGATTGGTGGGACTGATGGGCCTCCATAGCCAGAGAGGACATCACGGTGGGTCCGCAGCATGCAGAGGGCATCCCAGGGATGCATCACTGAATCAGGGGCTGCACTCTTCTTGGCTTTTGGGGCCATGTCTTCACCGGAGCAGCCCTGGCCTGTACGTGCAGTTTTAGCTTAACTATGATGCCCTGCATGAGGAAGTGGAGAAGTGGCCACCCATCAGCGAGATGGTGTGTTTCCCGTGGCTGCATAATTAATGAGGCAGGAATGGGATGATACAGCGCGAAAAGCCGCCATTGCAGCCAGTGGGTAAAATGACTTTTTTCCCACCCATGACCGCACTTTTGCAAATCTGGGACAATTCCGCCCCTATTGTTTCACACCAATGTATGCATTCAACTCTCTGATCTTATTAACCCCATGCTAATTTTCTTGTGGTTCAGGTGGTGATCCAGAAATTATTCCTCTTGTGGTACTGCTTTTTAATTTAACCCCTAACTGTTTACACTCCCTCAGCAAAACATCTTTCTTAGTTCTAATGATATCATTGGTTCACATGTGGACCAAGACAACTGGATCTTTCCCTCCCAGTCCAAGTTCCTTTCGAGCCCAGGGGAGATGTCCTTAACCCTGGCGCCGGGCAGGCCACAGAGCCTTCAGGCCTCACAGTCCCAGCTGCAGAGAACAGTATCTATCCTGTAGCTACACTGTCCCTTACTACAACTACATTCCTTGTAACGCCTTTATTGAATTTTATTTAACTAATTAGATTTTCAAGTTTTGAAGTATCACTCAATTGTCAATTTATAATTTTTAGTCCAGGTAATAACCTTGTTTAATTTATTAACTTTAGTTATATGTATAAGGTCTTTATTATAACTTAGCCCATTTTTAAAACTGTCCTTTATGAACATAAGGACATACAAAATAGGAGCAGAAGTAGGCCATTTGGCCACTCAAGTCTGCTCTGCCATTCAATAAGACCATGGCTGACCTGTTTGTGTTTTGAATTTACGTCCCTTTTGGCTCACAGTCTTGACCCAATCTTTCTTTCCCTTTCTTTATTTCTCTTTCTGTACCTGATTTGATGCTGAATTTACTCTAATTTATACTTCCTTCTCCTGCACTGCTCATTTCACAATCCTTCAATGTGATTGGTTAAGGAGAAACACAGTTCCCCGCCCTAATCACTCTGATCCCAGATGCCTGGTTTCCCTTATTGCAACATTATCAGCTCACACTTTCAATAATGTGCCAGGCAAAATTTAAACATCTAAGTGTGCAATTGCAAATCTAATTAAGGGCAGACATTGGTACATTCACTTCTACAGCAAATTATGGCCTATGATATTGCATACCAGCCCAATTCTGTGCACACCCAACTTTGCTCCTGGTCAACTTTTCACCATCCTACACACCATCCTAAGCTGCCACAGTGGGTAAGAAATGAATGCTCATTATAGCCAGGTCCTTCAATTAACTATCTGTTGGACAGCGCACAACAAGGTGGGGTAAAAATAAGCTTAAGCCATTTTTTGGGCACAGGGCCCACAATGGGCGGTCATCCTGAGCCCAGTCCTATTATGGCAGGCAGCTCACATACTCCCCCTCTTTCTGCTGCCTGTGCTTTTTTTCCAAATCATGTTGCAGCCCAATAAGAATTGCAATTACAGCCCTGAGTACTGAAGGAAACTTTCTGCCAGCAGGTCTTCCAACTCATCCAGGCTGCATCCTGTGCAATATTATCCAGGAAACTGCCAGATGTGTAGTGTGTAGGTGGCAGAAGATACTTTTCATAGAGTAGGAGAGGGATAGGGTCATGGACTTCTGTAGCACAATTTGATTTCCTTGTGTTCAAGGTGGCATAGTGGTATGCATGTGAGGTTGTGGGCGCAAACCAAGGAGCCACTGGTGATGCAAACCAAGCTGTGTACTCATTCTCCATTACTAAAGGCACCAAAGGAAAGGTTCTTTCTCAGCTGATCGACTGCAATGGCAGCACCTCAGCCTTTCTTCTACTCATCTTGCCAGATGACATCAAAATTTTGTCCTTCAGGACCTTATCAGGAATCATATGAACATACGAATTAGGAGCAGACGTAGGCCATTTGGCCCCTCGAGCCTGCTCCACCATTCAATGAGATCATGGCTGACCTGTTTGTGTTTCGAGTTCTACATTCCCATCTACCCCCGATAACCTCTAATTCCCTTGCCTAACAAGAATCAATCTACCTCTGCCTTAAAAATATTCAGTGACCCTGCTTCCACCGAATCCCCAAATCCTCACCTGTGTGAAGAAATCCAAACCTAGTGAATGATATGTTTCTTGACTTATTGTAATTTTTATTTCCATAGAATGACAAGAGAAGTGCCCAGTGCATTTCAAAGCAAATATTTATTTTATTGCAAGGTCAAGGAGGGGGATGTGGGGAAGGTTTTTTGTGTGTGTGTGTGTGTGTGTATGAGATTAAGGACTGTATAACAGATGTGATGGGCAAGATGAAGTAAGAGATGTGTTGGGTGTGAGGATGTGAGAGAGGAGGAAGACTAGTTCTGTAATGTGTGTTGCTTTAAGCAGATGATTCACCTTACCCCAGGAAGCTTGTGTGTAGCTCCCTCAGCAGTGTAACGTTCCCATGCAATCGTGACATAATTGACATTAAGGAAATTCAGGCAACAGATTTGCACAAAAGTCTGAACCAAAAATATCTTGACAGCCACAATCAGGACAACAGGAGCTCTGATCAACGGAACCAGACTTTATTTCAGCCCTACAGTCATTTTTGCTTCTGAGAGGTAGTAGTAGTAGTACATTGCTGTGCAGTGCTCCATCTAGTGAATCAGGGAGAGAAATTCAAGAGATTGCACACAAGCATTCAGGATGAGGATGCAGCACGCTTCAGCGAAAGTTAGTAAATAACAGGATCGTTCAAAAGTTAAGCCAGGTGCAGTAATCTGTTATGTTGTATGGTAGTCACAATTTAAAAATTCATAAATGAACTGCATACTCCCCTATTTTATAAACAATACAGGGTTTGTGGGAGGTGCAGGGGCAGGGAGACGGTCCCAATCTGGACTGGAGATAAAATAATTTTAAAATGGCAGCGTATCGGATACTCTGCATGATTCTGCTCATTTCCGCCTTTAAACCACGTTTGTTTGGAGGCCTGCCTAAGGCCTCCAGGGGGATGTCAGGTCTGTTACCAGCATATGTGAAGAGGTAATTAAATTGAAATTAAGCCAGCACCCAGGCCGAAACAGCCAGCGCAAGGGCTTCCCAAGCTGTGTGAAAGAGGAGGTAACAGAGAGAGTGGATGAGGGCAATGCTGTTGATGTGGAGTACACGGGCTTCCAAAAGGCATTTGATACAATGCCGCACAACAGACTTGTGAGAAAAGTTATAGCTCAGGGAATAAAAGGGAGAGTAGAAACATGGATACAAAATTGGCTGAGCGATAGGAAACAGAGTAGTGGCTAATCGATATTCTTCAGACTGGAGGAAGATTTGGAGTGGAGTTCCCCAAGGTTCAAAGTTGGGACCCATCCTCTTCCTGGTATATATTAATAACCTAGACCGTGGTGCGCAGAGCACAATTTCAAAACTTGCGGATGATATGGTAAGTACTGAGAACTGTGAGGGAGATAATGTAGAATTTCAAAAGGCTATTGACAAATTGATGGAATGGATGGACAAGTGGCACATGAAGTTTAATGCAGAGAAGTGTAAAGTGATTCATTTTGGGAGGAAGAACCTGGAGAGGGACTATAAAATAAAGGATACAATTCAAAAGCAGGTGCAGGAGCAGAGAGACCTGGTTGAATATTTGCATAAGTCATTAAAGGTGGCAGAACAGGTTGAGAGAGTGATTACTAAAGCATACAGCATCCTGGGCTTTATTAATAGGGGCATAGAGTATAAAGGCAAGAAGGTTATGTTAAACTTGTATAAAGTGCTGCTTCTGCCTCAAATGGAATATTGCATCCAGTTCTGGGTGCCACACTTCAGGAAAGATGTGAAGGCATTGGAGAGAGTGCAAAAAAGATTCATGAGAATGGTTCCAGGGATATGAACTTCAGTTACGTAGATAGATTAGAGAAGGTGGGACTGTTCTCCTTGGAGAAAAGAAGGGTGAGAGGAGATTTGACTAGGCATTCAAAATCATGAGGGGTCTGGACATAATAGATTGGGAGCAACTGTTCCCACTGGTGGAAGGATTGAGAAAAAGAGAACACAGATTTAAGGTAATTAGCGAAAGAAACAAAAGTGATATGAGAAAATCTTTTTCATGAATGATAAGGGTCTGGAATGCTCTCCCTGAGAGTGTGGTAGAGGCAGGTTGAATCGAGGCATTCAAGAGGGAATTAAATGATTATTTGAAAAGAAACAATGTGCAGGGTTACTGAGAGAAGGCAGGAAAATGGCACTAGGTGAATTGCTCATTCAAAGGGCCAACACAGATACAACAGGCTGAATGGCCTCCTTCTGTGTTGTAAATGTTGTGATTTTGTGATACTCTCACTGTGATCGCACTACTGCTCTCGTTGTGTTCTTGGGTCGTTGCTGTTCTTGTTGTGATGTCACTACTCTCACTGTGTTCCCACCGCTGCTGCTGTCACTGTGGCTAGGCGGATGAGGTGGGTAAGCGGGCAGATGGAGAGTTGCATGAGGTGGGCAAGACAGTAGGGTAGGTAGATGAATAGGTAAGTAGGTGTGTAGGGTGGGGAAGTGGTTAGACGGGTAGGTGGGTAATGGGTAGATGGGTGGGGTGGGTAAGTGGATAGGTGGGTTAGTGGGTAGGTCGGTAGTGTGGGTAGAATGGGTAGGTGGGTAAATGGGCAAGTGGGTAGCTGGATAGATGGGTAGGATGGGTTCTTGTGGGTGGGAGTTAGTGATAGGTGGGTCGGTGGGTGAGGTGGTAGGTGGGCGAGTGAATATGTGGGTTAGTGAATAGGTGGATGAGGTGAAAAGGGTGGTTAGGTGGGTAGATGCCTGAGTGGGTAGTCAGGCCAGGGGGGTGGTCAGGGTGGTTCGGATCGTTGGATACTGGGCTGGTCAGGAAGGGAAGTCAGGTTGGGGGGATAGTAAGTTTGGGTCGAGGGGGTACTTGTATGGTCAGGTGAAGTAGTCAGGTTGGGGGTGATACAAGATCCAAACTTACCTATTGCCGAGTTGGGGCCAGGAACTACAGGTCCCAGCATGCCTGGGGAATTTCCACATATCCGCAGACCGGGAGCGGGTGGTGCATGTGCAGTCCAGCGTTTGGAGTTCCTCGGGCCGAGCACAAGGCTCAATGTCCCTGGTGAAGAAAAAAAGAAATAATGCAAAAACCGGATCATGTGACTCAGGAGCAGGGCACCATAGAAGAGAAGAGTTCCAGACAGGGACTGGGAGAGAGGGGTACAGAGAGAGACCCCAAAGGGGGAACCCAGAGAGACGGGACAGAGGGAGGCCCTGCGGTAAAGTGAGGCACCCTGTCCCTTTAAGAGAATGCAAGTATACTGATCGTGTGACAGCATTGATGAATCACTACAGCGTGGGCAACTGGGAACTGTAAGTCCAGTTCTGGAGGTTTCTGAGTGAGCATATATGATCTGGTGCTCTGCCCTATGTCTCAATAAACCAATATTAATTATTCATACATCAGTCTCTCCCCAGTATTGATTGCAAGCAGCAACTGAGGAGAACATAGGAAGGCATGCAGTTAGAGTTTGGTTGGCCAACGAACACATTTACCCAAGGCATAAAAGGCACCAAAGAGAGAACCCAGAGAGAGAGGACAACGAGAGGTCCCAAAGAGGGAACCCAGGGAGGTGGATCAGGAAGAGGTCCCAAAGAAAGGGAGAGGAGCAAAGAAAGGATGCAAGTGATATTGGTTGGCAGTAATGAGGGCTTGAGAGTAGCCCTGGAGATCCGAGATGGACATTGGAGGAAAGGTAACCCTTTGAAGCAGTGGTGTTCTGCTCAGCATGTCTGAAGAGCTGAAATTGTGCTTGCGAATTTGTGCGGGAGTGCAGACTCGGTAATCCAGAGCAATGGAGTCCAGGGAAACGAGATTAAAACCCTGGGAGGTGAGCCGTCGTTGAGGCAGTCCAAGCCGGAGCAACCTTTGGAGAGAATTCCAAGGCAGAATCTTTGAAAATGAAGATGGGAACCCTTTGCAAGAGAGACAGAGTTTCAATGAGATTGTTTGACTCATTGGCCAGAATTTTTCCGTGGGCAATCTGGGGGCAAGGCCTGCTCGCCGACGCAAAAATGACACGGGGATGACGTCGGGAGGAACCCCCGACATCATCCCGCCCCATTTAAATATTCAGGAAGGCGGGCAGACAGCGAGATCAGCTGTCCGCCCGCCAACCTGTCAATGGCCAATTGAGGCTAATTAAGCCAATTAAATGCCCTGCCCGTCCAACCTTAAGGCTGGCAGGCAGGCCAGGAGCCCTAGCGGGCTTCTGAAAAAACATGAAACCTCATCCACTGGCGGGATGAGGTTTCATGTCCGTTTTAAAAAACTTTAATAAACTTTATGTCATATTTATTAACATGTCCCATCTCGTGTGACATTGTCACATGAGGGGGACATGTTAATTTTTTTATTTTTCTATTTAAGTTTATAAAACTTTCAGCGCTCTCCCTGAGACAGCACTTAGTCTCAGGGAGATGTGCGGTCTTTCGTGCACATGTGCGAAAGAGCGCACTTTGACAGTTGGGGAATCCCTCCCCCCTCTGCACAGGAAGCACTTAGCGCTTCCCGTCGGGTGGCCCACCCACTCAAAATGGCAGCGGGGCCCGTTTCGGTGGTGGCGATCAGCTGCCCGCCCGCCGCCAAGCCGATAGGGCCTGCCTGCCCATCAAGGGCTAAATTCTGCCCATAGTGTTTTACTGATATATGGGTAGGTTGCTGAGAAATCCATGGGCTCTGTCTTGGTCACATTTTGTTATTTAATGTGTGGTGTGGGTGTGCCAGTCGGTTTGCCACTTAATTCACATGTACCTTATACTTACCCTGAATGTTAGAGGATAAGATAGACATTGTAAATTGCTTTATCTGTCTGACCTTGTATAGTGAAGTTTATTTTATTTGTTCAAAAACCATGGAATCTTGTGGCTTTATTCTCTTAGCAAGTGCCTTGGATCTCAAATGTTATCTACTTTAAACAAAAAGTTACTGGTCCGGAACCAGATCATGCCAAACATTTGAGGGACTAGCCTGGGATTACAATAGGGTAGTCAGGGCGAGTTGGAGGGGCAGTCAAGCGGTCACGAGGGGTTGGCAGCTCAAGAGATGGTCAGGTCAGGTTGGATCGTGGATGTATTCAGGTGTCTGGGGCTTAGCCGGGTCAGATCGGCGAGGAGGCTGGCAGTTAGGTTGGTATGGAGGTTGTTTGGGGGGTCAAAGGGAGTTTGTCATGGATTGAGGGGGCGGTTGGTCAGTGGCTCGGGGGTGTGGTGGTGATTGGAAGTTGGTTGTGTAGTTACCCAGGAGTTAGACTAGGATTTTTCTAAGATTTCCTAGGTAACTAGTCAGGTAAGTACCACAGAACATTCCCAAATCTCCAACTCTACCTCCAAGTGGGAGGGATACACAGAGGGCCCCAAGGAGCAGGGGAATAGTGCAATGGAAGTAGAAACGTCCCAAGCAATTCCCTCATTGCTCTGCACATTAGGACATACCTAGATGCACATCTACAGTCGTATGTTCGGCCTCGAACAATCTTAGGACTGGAACATTTGGCCCAATGTGTTCTCAAGTTGTCTCTGCTCTCTCTGTGTTCTCGGGTTCTCTCTGCTCTCTCTGTGTTCTCGGGTTGTCTCTGCTCTCTCTGTGTTCTCGGGTTCTTTCTCTGCTCTCTTTGTGTTCTCAGGTTCTCTCTGCTCTCTCTGTGTGCTCAGGTTCTCTCTGCTCTCTCTGTGTTCTCGGGTTCTCTCTCTGCTCTTTCTGTGTTCTCGGGTCATTGTTCCTCTCACTGTATTTCCACCGAAGCTGAGGCTGTGTTTTCTGATTACCACTGCCCTCACTGAGCACCGGCGCAAATGTGGTTGAATGCAATTCTGCTGCTGCAGATGGCACACATCGCCCTCCTGGATGTCCAGTGTTGAGTTGCTAGGTCTATTCAAAATCTATCCCATTTAGCATGGTGGTAGTGCCACACAACACAATGGAGGGTATCCTCAATGTGAATACTGGACTTCGTCTCCTCAAGGACTGTGCGATAGTCACCTCTACCAATACAGTCATGGAAAGATGCATCTGTGACAAGTATTTTGGAGAGGACAAGGTCAAGAATGATTTTCCCTCTTGTTTGTTCCCTCACCACCTGCTGCAGACCCAGTCTAGCAGCTATGGCCCTTAGAACTCATTATCATGGTGATAATTCTGTTTTTGTTTTGGATTTCCAGCATCCGCAGTAGTTTTTCGTTTTTATATATTGAAGCACTTGATCAGGTGTTAGGTTGTCTTTTATCTGCAAAAAATCTGACAGCTGTTCATCACGGATACCGATGACAGTGTGGTCGCAAATAAGTTCATCTTCCAATGCACTAAGTCTGCAACAACTGGCTAACCTATACTGGCCAGTAAGAAATGATTCAACGGATTCCCCTGGTCTTTGAGATCTTTGATTGAATCATGCTCATTCGATTATGAGGTTCCATTTCGGACTAATATACATATTGAATACATTAAGGACAGTTTCAAAGTCTGCAGAGGTCCCTTCTACCCACAGTCTCAAGAGGACATTGTGGCGATTGGCTTCAACAATGTAGAGGAATGAACTAACCTGGAGTCTCTGCTCTGTGGAATGCAAACCCTATGCTGCTCCGTACCTTAAGAAGCATTTTTTTTTCTACGACTCCCAATGTTGGCCCTCCCTGTGGACATTCAAAGTTTTCAAACAGCTGTGGAAGGGGCAGTGACTGCTCGACTGCTGCTGACATCGCTACCGATTCTTAGTGTGCCTCCCCGCAAGCAAAGTGTTCAGGCCTTTGCTATTAACAGTTCTTCTTCCAGTTTCTCACTGTGGGTGTTCTGTTGATGACACCAAATCATTGTTAAGTTGGTGTCAATCAGATCCTGTTGACTTCATAAGACCAACCAGCATAGACACATGAGGCATGAAAGCTTCCGCCAGGGTTAAAATTGGAGACTGAGTATGAAATGGAGACGCTGTATTTTAACTGCTCACCTGGGCTGTTCTCAGTGAAAGGGGACAGTTAAAATTACCTCTCCCGCTCCTGCCCCACCCACCCCTTCTAGGCGCTTAGACTGGATTTTTCTGCCTGTTGCCAATGGTGGGGGTTTCAGACATGGTCTCATTGGTGAGAGCACCTGACATTGGCACAAATTTTGGTTTTTTTGAGGCTATTATCTCTTACAGTTGTATAAATTAATGAGAATAACTGGAAACTGTGGAGGGAATAGGGAAGACGAAGATAAAAAAGCAAATCTATTAATCCACCTTGGCAGTTTTACAAATCCAATATCTAAAATTACAAGATTCTGGGGCGGGGTAAGAACCAAAATTGCCGCATTTTAAGCAAAATTTGTGTGATGACTCGATGGAGCAGGCGGGTTTCATAAAGAAACAGTAAAACTTTATTACGGAGACATCAAGGAGTGCTTACATGCTAGTCCCAGTCTCTTGTCTGAAAAACTCCGCCCCTCAGATTACCCGCTCTAAGAGCTCACTGGCCGAAGCCCCCAAGTACATCATAACACCCGTGATTGACAGGAGGGTAGGACAATACATGCAGTTACCACAGTTTGTAAAGTGATCATAAATAGTATTACATACACTAGATCAGAAGCACCTTTCATCTCTTAGTACTAGGTGTTACATTTTTGCCCTGTGTCAGTCATGTGACATATTGCTTCAATGAATTTGCTATATTACAGTGAGGGATGGTATTTATTCCATGATTAACAGCTCCATGCAAAACAAAGAACAGAAACTCCACCTAGTGGATGTAGTGCTGTACTTGAATTTTTTTGTCCATTTAATGTATAATATAATCGCTTCCCTGGGCTCGCAATTCGACGCAGGTGATAGTTCACAGCCTTACTTCCATCATAAATGTGCCGATGACCACTTTTCACACAGGCTTCTTAGTGTCAGGCGACTGGAGTTCACACAGATGTACATTCCCTATGCGCGCACAAGGAATTTAGAAGGCCAAGATTGTGATGTCACAGACATCAAAGGGGCTAATGCAACACGCAAAAACTAAACACAAAACAAAAACAGAATTACCTGGAAAAACTCAGCAGGTCTGGCAGCATTGGTGGAGAAGAATAAAGTTGACGTTTCGAGTCCTCATGACCCTTCAACAGAACTGAGTAAAATTAGGAGAGGGGTGAAATATAAGCTGGTTTAAGGTGGGGGGGGGGTGGGGGGACAGAAGTTGGTGGTGGTGGGGGGGGGGCGTGGTTGTAGGGACAAGCAAGCAGTGATAGGAGCAGATAATCAAAAGATGTCACAGACAAAGGAACAAAGAGGTGTTGAGGGTGGTGATATTATCTAAGAGAATGTGCTAATTAAGAATGGATGGCAGGACACACAAGGTACAGCTCTAGTGGGGGTGGGATGAAATAAGACTAACAGGGCATAAAAGGCATAAATTTAAAAATAATGGAAATAGGTGGGAAAAGAAAAATCTATATAAATTATTGGAAAAAACAAAAGGGAGGGGGAAGAAACGGAAAGGAGATAGGGATGGAGGAGGGAGTTCAAGATCCAAAGTTGTTGAATTCAATATTCAGTCCGGAAGGCTGTAAAGTGCCTAGTCGGAAGATGAGGTGCTGTTCCTCCAGTTTGCGTTGAGCTTCACTGGAACAATGCAGCAAGCCAAGGACAGAAATGTGGGCAAGAGAGCAGGGTGGAGTGTTAAAATGGCAAGCGACAGGGAGGTTTGGGTCATTCTTACGGACAGACCGCAGGTGTTCTGCAAAGCGGTCGCCCAGTTTGCGTTTGGTCTCTCCAATGTAGAGGAGACTGCATTGGGAGCAACGAATGCAGTAGACTAAGTTGGGGGAAATGCAAGTGAAGTGCTGCTTTACTTGAAAGGAGTGTTTGGGCCCTTGGACGGTGAGGAGAGAGGAAGTGAAGGGGCAGGTGTTGCATCTTTTGCGTATGCATGGGGAGGTGCCGTAGGTGGGGGTTGAGGAGTAGGGTGTGATGGAGGAGTGGACCAGGGTGTCCCGGAGGGAACGATCCCTACGGAATGCCGCCAGGGGGGTGAAGGGAAGATGTGTTTGGTGGTGGCATCATGCTGGAGTTGGCGGAAATGGTGGAGGATGATCCTTTATATGCGGAGGCTGGTGGGGTGATAAGTGAGGACAAGGGGGACCCTATCATGTTTCTGGGAGGGAGGAGAAGGCGCGAGGGTAGATGCGTGGGAGATGGGCCGGACACGGTTGAGGGCCCTGTCAACGACCATGGGTGGAAAACCTCGGTTAAGGAAGAAGGAGGACATGTCAGAGGAACTGTTTTTGAAGGTAGCATCATCAGAACAGATGCGACAGAGGCGAGTACCCATAGCCACACCTTTTATTTGGAGGAAGTGAGAGGAGTTAAAGCAGAATTTGGTCAGTGGGAGAACAAGTTCAGCCAGACGGAGGAGAGTAGTTGTGGACGGTGATTGTTCGGGCCTCTGTTCGAGGAAGAAGCTAAGGGCCCTCAGACCGTCCTGGTGGGGGATGGAGGTATAGAGGGATTGGACGTCCATGGTGAAGAGGAGGTGGTTGGGGCCAGGGAACTGGAAATTGTTGATGTGACGTAAGGTGTCAGAGAAATCATGGATGTAGGTGGGAAGGGACTGGACAGGGGGAGAGAGAAGGGAGTCAAGATAACGAGAAATGAGTTCCGTGGGGCAGGAACAGGCTGACACGATCGGTCTGCCGGGACAGTCCTGTTTGTGGATTTTGGGTAGGAGGTAGAAGGGGGCCATCCAAGTTTGGGCGACTATCAGGTTGGAAGATGTGGGAGGAAGATCTCCAGAGGAGATGAGGTCAGTGACACTCCTGGAAAAAATGGCTTGATGTTCAGTGGTGGGGTCATGGTCCAGGGAGAGGTAGGAGGAAGTGTCTGTGAGTTGACGCTCAGCCTCCGTGAGGTAGAGGTCAGTACGCCAGACAAGAACAGCCCCATCCTTGTCAGCGGGTTTGATGACAATGTTAGGGTTGGACCTGAGAGAACGGAGTGCAGTAAGTTCAGAGAGAGACAGGTTAGACTGGGTGGGAGGAGCAGAGAAATTGAGACGACTAATGTCACACCGACAGTTCTCAATGAAAAGATCAAGAGAAGGTAAGAATCCAGAGGGAGGGGTCCAGGTGGAGGGAGAATATTGGAGGTGGGTAAAAGGATGCGTTGAACGGGGAGAGGTCTCCTGCCCAAAGAAGTGAGCATGGAGACGAAGGCAGCGGAAGAAGAGTGCAGCATCGTGCCGAGCCCGAAATTCATTGAGATGAGGGTGTAAGAGTATGAAACTAAGTCCTTTGCTGAGCACTGAACGTTCAGCGTCGGAGAGGGGAAGGTCAGGGGGTATAGTGAATACACGAAAATACTAAAATCAGCCTAGAAACTTGCAGGGAATGCCTCCCCTATTCACTCCTGAAACTCCCAAACTTCCTCAGAGTGCCAATCAGAGTCAGATTGCTACTCTGCTTCTACTTTTTTACTTTGAAATCTTTCCGATCCTTCCTCGCCTGACCTTCCGACTGAGGCTGGGTAAGAACTGCAGGGCAGCGCGTTCCCAGTGCTTCTGTCAAAGACTTCAGAATCGGACACGAGGAGGCCATGCCCCCTTTTTTATGGCACTGGCTGCCGTAAATCAGGTAAGAGTAAAGGTCCAGCCACCACGTTCAAGCCAGGGAGAAGGAATGTTTCTCACATAAGTGGTTAGAATTTGGGTAGTGGTGGGGGGTTGGTTGGGCACTCGGCAGGGGGGGTGGCCGTGCTGGACAGTCGGGGGGGTATGGATCGACAGTCAAGGAGGGAGCCAGACAGTCGGTGGGGGTAGGGAAAATGGTGGGGGAGTCATTTGGGGGTTGTCGGACAGTCGGTGGGGGGTTAGGGTTGGGCAGTTAGGGGAATTCAGTTCGGGCCTGGAGGGTGGATAGTCAGGCGCTGGGGGAAGTCTTGTGAGGGGGTTGTGTCTGGTGACGAAGGGGTTAGTTGGGTAGGAGGAGTCTCCTGAGAGTTCAGATGGAGGAAGTCCAATGGAGGGGAGACTCATGGGGGCTGTGGGAGTCCCACGGGGGTGGGGATTATTGGGGAGTGGGAGAGTCCTGTGGGGGTATAGTCGGGGGTTGGGTGGAGGGGAGTCCCAGGGGGAGTCCCTGCGGATTCGGGCACATGGGGGAGTCCCGTCGGTGTGGGTCCGCACAATAGTTACCCAGAAGCTAGAAGTGGTTTTAATTCTTCTAACTTTTTCTGTAACACAGTCGGAATCATCCAAAGTTTGCGATTTGAATCACATTTTTCAGATAGTTCCCAGTGCAGGGCAAATGCCCATCGGAAGTTTGCACTTCCCAGGTAATTGCCTTGCAATCTTAAATAGGAACATCTGGTGGTAGTGGGGGTGGGGGAGTTCCCCAGTGCATCTTTGGGATAACCCCCCCCGCCGCACAGTTACACTGACTTGGAGCTCAGAAGTTATGGACCAATAAGTCTTAGGAAGCAAGGTGAGCCCTGTTAAGAGACTATTGAAAGAACCATTAAAAGTTGTAGCTGAGGTGCATTTGACACACTTATGCTTGAGCAAAGTTGGTGATGCGCTGTGCTGAGCTGTTGGACAAGTTTGGAGGTTTTTGCTGACCACCGAGACTGAGAGAATTATATTACCTTGCATTGGTATGGGGGCAGCACCATCACCTGGTCCATCTCTGCCTCTTCCTTTCCCTTGGCATTTCAATCTCCATATTTGGAGGTAGACTATCAACTAATATTCATCACAAACCCACAAACTCCCACAGCTACCTTGACTACACTCCCTCACACCCTGCTTCCTGTAAGGACTCCATTCCATTCTCCCATTTTGCCGTCTCATCACATTTGTCCTGATGAACTATCTCCAAGTGCCGCATGGTTACTGTGCCTTGTTTAGAAGCTTTTTTAAGCCTTTTTTAAAGTTTGCTCACCCTTCCTCGATCGTCGTTAGGTTCTTTGATTCTGCTTTTTGATGGGAATTTTCAACGAACCTCCACATACTATGGTGGAGTCTTTCATGAGCTGCATAGTTGATGTCTTCTCTCCTCCCAAGCCCCACATCTATTTTGGAACTTTTCTGGCAATTTCCAACTGTTTCATCAAAGTCTTCTATTTTGGTATGATTTGTTTCAGGTCAGACTGCAGAACTTTCCATTTTCATTTCTGGGGATTCAGGGTCCTTCACCTGCTGCCACCATGTTGTATGCTGTTGTGGTTGTCTAAGAGGTTCAGAGGCGTGGAGTCTGAACAGTAACTATTTGTTGTAGAACATGAGAATGTACAGCTATACAAGACAAGAGGCTTCTTCAATCCAAACCATGAGCTATGTGATTCCCTTTACATGATCATGTGGGTGGTACTGTTTCCCCAGTCCCATATTAAACCTTTCAGTCCTGAACTCCAATACTACAGTCTGAAAAAGGCCTTTCCAGTGGCTGTGAAGATCGCTGTCGCCCTTTCTTTCTGTGTAACAGGAACCTTCAAGGAGGAAGCAGCCAACTTCATCCATGTGTTGCAGTTCACCATCCACAGAAGTATCAGAGAAATTTCAGAGGTGCTCTACATCCAGGATGAAAGGGAATGTGTATGAATGAACTTGATGTACCGGACAGGTTTCTTATTTGAAACAGGTAACTTTATTACAGAGCTCTTTTTGAAGCTACATGCTTGAACCAAGTCCACGACTAGAAAGCTCCACCCCTAAGATTGCCCGCGCTTAGGGCTCATTTGTCAGTACAATGATTAAAGATGAAGTCTCTGAGGTGGTTTTCTAATTCGGTTAGAGCGGCATAGCTCTACCACTTGAGATTGTCCCACTGGATCGACATGATCAGGAACTGCAGCATCAGGTACATCCTTACACAGTGGTAGTTCAGGATTAGGCACTTCAACACAAACATCAGGTATGTCTATTCTAGGTCGATCTGTCACCTCAGGGATTAAAGGTTCGACGTCAATTACAGACAGAATAGTTGGTTATTGGAATGTCTCTCTACTTCTTAGATGATCCACATGTTTTCAAAGAGTCCAGACTTCCACTTGGAATGACAAGGGGCCAGTTTCAGAGACAATTATACCAGGAACCCAACTAGGACCATTTCCAAAATTCTCCATGAAAAATGCATCTCTCACAGTAAATCTTTGAGCTTTGCTGTGGATATCGTGATTCAATTTCTGATTACCCTGGTTCTTCTCTACCTTTCCCTCTAAGTTTGGAAACAGCAGATTTAACCTTGTATGAAGGCAGTGTTTCATCAGTAATTCAGACGGTGTTGAATCTGTAGTTGCATGAGGAGAGGTATGATAATTGAGAAGAAAATGTGAAAATCGAATTTCTAAAGTACCTTTGGGTAACTTCCTCATTCCAGGTTTGAAAGTTTGCACTGCTTTTTCAGCTAACCTATTAAATGAGGGATGATGCGGTGCAGTTTTAATATGCTTAATTCCATTTAACTCATGAACCTCTGATATTCTGAGCTAGTGAAGGCAGTTATCTGAAACAATGACTTCTGGTAGGCCATGTATACTAAAACATTGGCGCAGGTTTTCAATAGATGCACTCGATGTCAGTGATCTAACTTCATATACATCCATCCAGTTAGAATGTGATTTGATGATCAATAATAACATGGTACCTTAAAATAGACCTACATAGTCTATATGTAGTCTAGCCCAGGGTCGACCAGGCCATTCCCACGGATGCAGTGGAGCTGAAACAGGCAACTTCTGTTATTGCTGACACTGGAGACAGTGTCTGACCATGCTTTCAATGTCAGTGTCAATGCCTGGCCACCCAGACATAGCTTCGCACAAACATTTTAATCTTCGAACTGCCTGGATGTGCACTGTAATGCTCTGTCAGGAGTAGTTCTCTTCTTTGCGAAGGGATGATGACTCTTGATCCCCACAACAAGATTCCACCTTAACAACTTAACTCTGTTTTTCGAGCATGGAATGGTCTTATCTCTTCAGACACTGGTGAATTTGACCATCCTTGCAATATCTGGTTTTGGACGTTTGACAAAATTGGATCCTGTTTGTCCAATTCCTTATTTGCTTTGCACAAACTGGTGAAAATTCAGTACAAGCACAACTCCTTGTACTGGAGCATGTAAAATGCTTTCGGGTAACAGAAGATGACTGAGTGTGTCCACATTTAATATATGCACACCAGGACAGTGCATAAAGGTTTACTCATACACCAATAAAATCAAAGCCCAATGTTGAATTCTTGCTGAGGCTATTGGCAGAATGGCTTTATCTTCACTGAATAAACCCATTCCATCAGTGTCTGCATGGACGATATTTCACCATCGTGGTCCGACACGATGGTGAAATATCGTCCATGCAGACACTGATGGAATTCCTTCACTCCAAATATTACTGATAAACCTTCCTTTTCAAGTTGTGAATAACCTTTCTTGGCTGCAGAGAGAGTTCTGGAGACATATCTTCTTGGCCTTTCAGAACCATCTTCCATCCTGTGTGATAACACAGCTCCCACACCATAGGGAGATGCATCACAGGTTAATATTAATTCTTTTGATGGGTCATAATGTATTAGTAGACAGGATGAATAGAATAGCTTCTTCTCATCACGCATTCCATGACCAACAATGCTTCTTCTTCAATAATAAGTGTGAAGGTGCTAACATTATTGACAAGTTTGGCAAAAAGTGACTATAATAATAAATCATGCCCAAAAAAGACTTGAGTTCAGTTACACTGGACAGAGCGAGCACCTCCTTGATTGCCCTGACTTTCCTCACCACTGGATGCAAGTAACTGACTTCTGGCATCTGCAATGTACATTTCTCTTTCTTCAATCATACACCAGCTTCCAAAAATCTTCTTAAAACCTCTTCTAGGTTGGCCAAATGTTAGGCTTCCATTGATCCTGTGATCAGGACAACATCCAGGTACACTACTACTCAGGGAAGTCCTTGCAATTGACTTTCCATGGTCCTTTGGAAGGTTGCTCATGCAGATGATACACCAAAGGATAGGTGTGTATATTGGTAGAGGTCCTTGTGCGTGTTGATGGTTACATACCCTCTAGATGTGCTGTCCAGCACTAGGTGTTGGTGTGCTTAGCTCATGTCCAGTTTGGTATAGGATTTTCCTCCATCTAGCTTTGCATACAAATCTTCTCTCCTCGGGACAGGATATTTATCTAATTTAGCAGCCTTATTCACAGTTAATTTGTAGTCTCTGCAAATGTGAATAGTTAGGTCTGGTTTCATCACAGAAAATTGGACTGGCTGGATGATTCTTAGCTTCTCTAAGTGGCATGATTCTGCATCCACCTTCTCCTTTAGGGCATAATGCACAGGTCTGGGGTGTCGCCTCCAATTCTACATATATTTTTGCTTGTAAGCCTTTTATCTTTCCCAATTCATCATGAAGTATGCTATCGTACTTCCTTAACAGCTTAGGAATTCCTCCTGTTCTCACTTTAAATATTTCTGACCAGTTGAGCTTAATTTTTAGGTAACCAATCATGGCCCAGAAGACTAGGTCCTTCACCTGTCACTATGATCACTGGAAGCTGGGCTGTCTGTTGCCTCTCAGACACAGGCACTGTGATGATGCCTTTTACCTATATTGACTCTCCTGTGTACATCTTTAGCTGAGCCGTTGTTTGCTCCAGATTCAGTGGCTGGGTACCTTCATTTAGGTATTTAAATGTGTGCTCTTCCAGCACTGCGGTCAATGCTCCTGTGTCTACCTCCATGAATAGAGGCTTCCCATTCACTTGAATGGTAACGGTTATTGGTTCAGTTTTTACTGCTTTGACATTGTATAGGGAATGGATATTGGTATCAGCAGCTTCTGGTTTTGTTATATTGTGCACTTCAATCATCTTGGTCTGCTGTCTGATGGGCTGTCTTGATTTCCCCCTGCAATGCTTTATTACATGCCCTTTTTTTATGGCAGTAATGGCATTCTGCCTCCTTAAATCTGCAGGCTTCTGGTACATGGTTACCCCACATCTGTAACAGGTTTATTTCTGAATCACTGCTGAGATGATTCCACTATGTCTTTTCGTTTTTCAAGCAGTAGGGACTGTCTCCCACTTTGCGGCTGTCTCTCTGGTTTTCGCATCACACCCAGCGGTAGGTTCCCACCCCATCTGAAGAATGGCACCATGTCGCACTCTCTGTAAAACCTGCGAATCTCTCTCAGCATTCTTCATGGCTAGTGCCATTTCAATTGCGCGCTTCAGATCAATATTAACTTCTGCAAGTAAATGGTGATGAACAGCGTCGTCGTGAACGCCACAAACTAACCGGTCCCGCAGCGTGTCATTGAGTGAATCTCCAAAGTCACGGTGCTCAGTCAACTGCTTCAACTTCGCTATGTAAGTTGCCATGGACTCTCCCAGGACTCTTACTATGGAGTTAAACTTAAATCTCTGCATTATTACCGATGGCTTCAGCTGAAAATGTTTCTTCACGAGGTCTACCAATTTGTTAAAAGATTTAGAATTGGGTGCATTTGGGGCTGTCAGACTGCAGATGAGGTTATATGTCTTGTTACCACAGAGACTTAAAATAATTGCTTTCTGCTTCTCCTCTGCGTTTATTTCATTCGCCACAAAATAAAAACCAAAGTGCTCTACATACTGGCTCCAGTCTTCCATGGACGCATCATAAGAGTCAATTCTGTTGAAGAGAGGCATGACTGGTGAATATACTTTTCTTTCTTTCCCTATGAATTGATGTACTCACATTCACAAGGCGAGGTGCAGAATTGGAGCTATTTTATCCTCTTTGCAAATGTATTAGACTTGATGTACCGGATAGGTTTCTACTTGAAACAGATAACTTTATTACAGAGCTTTTAGAAGCTACATGCTTGAACCTGCAACTAGAAAGCTCAGTCCCTCGGATTACCTGTGCTTAGAGCTCATTCATCAGTATAATCACGTGACACCTAAAGCCAGTAGGAAAGGTTATACCACAATAGCTGACTTATCAATTGCGCAGGAGCACCATCGACTGCATTTGCATGACTCCGTGGGCCTCACATGTCATCAGGGAGCAATCCCGCAACCACAAGGGTCACCACTCTGTCAATGTGCAGTTGGTGTGTGACCACATTAAAAAATTCATCTCAGTGACTGCCCACTATCCTGGGAACACCCACAATGCTTCCTTCCTCGGCAGTCAGCAATACCCACTCCTTTGGGCCCCCAAGACAGAATACAGGATGGCAGCTCAGCAACAAGGGCCACCCACTCCACACACGGCTCACGAATCCCTTCTACCAGCCCACCACGTGAGGTCAGCGGGGTCAGAGGGCCATCAACGAGAGCCATGGAGCCACCTGCAGAACCATGGAACAAGCTATCAGTCTCCTAAAGCTGAGGTCATGCTACTTAGTTCACTTGGGGTTGGGGGGCGGGGTGCAATCTCTGCAGTACACACCTGAGGGGATCTCCATATTTCTGTGCTGCAGCTTCCACAATTTAGCAATTATGAGGGCCATGACTACCTCCTAAGATCCAGAGGGCACACCAGGAGAAGAATGAGGAAGAGGTAGTCCACATCTACCGGCTACAACTGGACAGAACGAGAGGGACCAGATTGTGAGGCTTTGCTTCAGTTAAAATGAACTTTCCCAAAACCAACATGGACCCACAATTCCCTTACAATACATCCAATTCTGAGTCCCCATGACAAAGTCTCCTTGGGCAACATCTCTCAATATATATCAACAGCAATAGCCTAAACTGAACATGTTATCCAGCAATACATCTATAATACATACACTCTTGTGCATCCCGTTAGCACCTGTTTTCCATGTGCCTTCATCTCTCCTACACAGTGCTACCTTAGTGACTGCTGGAAGGCTGCTGACTGGGGGAGACTGCAGATGGCCTTGGAGAACCTTGAGCAGCTTTAGGCCGAGAAAGCCTGGCTTCGGACCGCACCACCTCAGCATGGTCTACAGCAGTCTAGGCTGGCTAGCTGATAGGCAAGAGTAAGGGCTGGCAGAGTGGCAGAGGTGGGAGCACAAATGCTGTCATCCTGAGAGATGATAGCAGCTTCATGCTCCATGGAGCCACTGGCACTCCCCCAGGGCAATATCTCAGCAATCCTCATCATCTACTGGAGCACAGATTGCTGGACTACCACGAGGGCATGCATGCCTCTTTGAGCACTGAGATTCACATCCATCAACTGTGTCTGGATGGCACCAACCTGAGACTGCATAATGGCAGTCAGGGATCTCATGGCCTCTGCCTGACTTTCCACTGTAGCACATATACATCTACAGGACTCCACCTATACTATAGTGGAAGCTGAGGGAGCAGCCAGCATACACTCCATCTTGAGTCTATCTGGTAGTGCTGCTGCAGAGATAGCCACCACTTTGACAGTGGAAAGGATGGGTTCCAATCTCTGCATGATGCACTGTGCCACAGTGGAGTCAGATTGAGCCAAGCTGTTCCAGTACAGCTACAACATTGGTACCTGCCTGTCAATGTAGAAAATTCCCAAGTATATCCTGTCCACAAAAAGAAGGATAAGTCCAATCCAGCCAATTACACTCTATCAGTTTACTCTCAATCATCCACAAAGTTATGGAAGATGTAACTATCTGTTCTATCCAGCAGGATGTTCACAGCTCATCAATACACTGTTTGGGTTCTGCCAGACGATTCAGCTTCCAGCCTCATTATAGCCTTGGTCCAAATATGGGTGCAAGAGCTGAAATGGTGAGGTAAGAGTGACTACCCTTGACATCAAGGCAGCATTTGACTGAGTGTGGCATCAAGGAGCCAGGGCAAAAATGAAGTCAATGTGAATTGAGGGAAAACACTCTACTGGTCTGTCATACTAAATAAGGTGGTTGTGGTTGTTGGAAGCCAATAATTTTAGTCCCAGGAGATATGATTGCAGGAGTGGGTGAGTGATGGGAGTGTGGTGCATTGAGTTGTGTGGGGGTGTGTGATGTGGTGCGTTTGAGATCTGATGTGCTGATGCATTCACTCATCTTAATCACTAGAATAAGATCAACTTTCTCCAGCACTGCTACCAGTATCATGGTGCCACACTCTGGGCTTTCACTGCCCTCATCACATGCTCTCAAACCCTTCTCAGAGTCAGTCTGGAGAGCTTCTTGCCCTCCTCCAAAAACATGGCCTTCTTCTGCAGCCTCTTAGCAGATTGTGGCCAGTGCGGCATCGCTAAATCTTCCAGCCCTCTCCTTCCCTTGGTGTGACATGGTTTCTCTGTCTGTGGCAATTACCCAGCACCTTGCAGTGCAATGCAGCAACTTCTCTTTTACAGGGACTGTGCCTTTAAAAAGGGAAGGCTGCAGGTGACATACTTGGCCCGCTAGAATGTGTAGAGAATGTGTAGAGAAAGCCTACACAGAATAGGTACTGAGGCTGCTCAGGGGCTGTACCTTTCCATGCCCCAATCATGGAAATAAGGCAGGTAGACAAATTTTCTGTCTGACTTACCCCGCTTCCAACCAAAGTGGGCACACCATGAACCATGGCCCCCACGTCCAAAAGTCAGAGTGATTGAATTTCCTGTCCCTTTGTTCACAGTAAGACATATCTCATGTGTAATTTGTTAAGAAATTAGTAAATTAACAAATCATCCTCCAACCACACCCCCTTCCCTACCACTCTAGCCCTGCGAAATCTTTGACCTCACTTTGCACTCTTTTGCACTGCCAATTTGTGCCAGTTGTGACTAGTTTTCATGCAGTGAATTTCACCAAAATGAGTATTTTGTTAAAAAGATAAAAGGCAGAATCTGGAATCGAAGTCCTGTTGCAGGCGGGAAAGTCGGCATGATTCCCGCTGGGCAGCAGGATGGCTGCACACGAGCAATCTTCCACTGTTCAGCTTGTTAATTGTTCATCAGTGAGGAGCTCGACGAATCTCATGGCAAGTCGGACAGGAAGTCGCCTTCCATGCCGTTACCTCATGGGATCAAAGGTCCTGGGCGCCATATTTAAACTGCATCCAGACAGTCATTCACTCAATGCAGGCCAGGAGCTCCGCATTGTTCCTCCAGAGACCTTGTGGCCTCAAGTCATACTGGAGAAGCTGGTAGATGTGACAAACCACTTCCTGAGACATACGAGAAGAGCACCATCAGCGATACACCCATGGTCAGGCCAATGCTCGCTGTTGCAGTGGACCCTATTCGCCAGAATCTTGATCTTACAAAGGCCCCGCTGCCTCTTGCTGCTCAGGCTCTTGCTTCTCCTGGCCCTGTGCCACCGGCACTGGGCCATCCCTCTCCTCACCTTGAAGACAGCCATTACCAAGGCAGGGTTCCTGCAGCCTGCATATCAATGCCTCAGTGGATGTGTGAACAAATTGAAGTGATACATTGGGTGGAATTTCCTCAGAATTGCACAAAGTATGGTAGTAGGCAGGTAAAATGGACTCTTATCCATCAATGAAAATGGCGGGTTTTCACGCCGTATCTTCCCAAGCCCACCTCATTATATATTCACTCCCGCAAAACACACCATTTCCATGGCGGGCAGGCTCTCATTCACCCACTTGTCATCACCCTGCTGTTGCATCACGTCGGCCGCCCTTTTCAAAAGGCAGCCGCCAGCAAAGCGCTCATCGCCACCAGATCACCACCGCTGCCTGGGAGACATGGCCAGCAAAGGCAAAAATACTGCAGTACCCGCTTTAACGACAGGTCCCTCGAGCGACTGCTAGATGCCGTGGAGGCCCGCCGGGATGTGCTCTACACCCGCTCTGGCCGCAGGATGGGCAGCAAGGTCACCAACCCGGCTTGGGAGGCGGTAGCAGCGGTGGTCAGCGCAAACACCCTGCAGAGGAGGACAGTCACCCAGTCCACAAAAGAAAAAATTATCTCCTCCGTTCCACCAGGGTAAGTCACTCTTTTCTTCATTTCCAACTCACACACTCACAAACCCATCACACATCCACAGAGCCCTCACTCACTGCCAGTGCAAGTGACATAACCATTCACTCTCTCACTCTCACTGTCATTGTCCTCATCCCGTCCATGGGACCCCCCACCCCCCACACAGGCCAGACATACTTATCATCTGGCCCAGCAGGCATCCATATACAGTCTCCCCCATCTCTATCCATTCAGGACAAACTGGCTCACAACAGGAGGGAAAGGTCACAGACAGGTGGAAGGATGCAGGGAATCAAATTTCTGACAGAATTTGAAACCAGAGCCACCCAGCTGGTCAGCGATGAAAGGGACCAGTCCTGTGCTGACGGTGAGGCCGGCACTGCTCTACCAAGTGAGGATCCAGCAGTGCAACATCCACCTGCACTCACCCACACCCTCCACCAGCACAGAGACACACACCTCGGTGGGACCTAGCTTTAGAATAGCCTCGGGACCACAATCTGGTGAGCACATCGCACTTTCTGATCCACAGCATTGGGCGCAGGGACTTCCCAGGTCCCCAGCATTCGGAGGACTGCTGAAGGCCAGAAAGTTGCTGAGTCTGAGTCAGATGACGAGCCTCTGGACTCGGTCATGTCACAGTTGCTGGAGCAGCAAAGGCAAGCTCGGGAACGTCAGGAAGAGATGTCTGCTGCCTCCTCAGATTGCAAGGCATGGTGTAAGGGTCTGTCCATCTTCAGGCTGAGGTGATAGCGTCGGCATTGCAATGCACCAAGGTCAACACTAGCAGGATGGCAGCCGCCATGGAGACCTTGGACCAGGACCTCGCTCGGGCTCAACTCCATCACTGATGTCATAGTTGGCCCCCAACAGTATGTACGCGAGAGGGGTGCTGGGCAGCTCAATCTCACTCCAGCGACCCCTTCCCCTCACGGAGTCAGCCAGGGGCCCTCAGGCACAGTTAGGGATGAGGATCAGCGGGGGAACGCTCCGGCGCCATCCACCCAGGTGACACTGGGAGTGACTGGCCCATCTGACTCCCCTCTTCCTGTGACCTGCGCAGATCCAGCTTCACAGGCCGAGGAGGGTACCACTGTCACACAGCAGGACCCCGAAAACAGGCCGGGGCCCTCCAGGTCTCAGCCCTCCAGAGGATGCCCACCAAAGTCATCACAGACAGGGCGTCTCAGTCAGCAGGCTGCCTCCACCTCTGCTGTAGATGTCTGGGGAACACCAAGATATAGCGGCAGGGTCAGGAAAGTTAGGTAAAAGTAACTCTTTCGAGTTATCAACAGATCGCATGTAACTCTTTCGAGTACATTCACAGTTCTTGGTTTCCGGGAGTGGGATGTGAACCCACAACCTTCTGATTCAAAGGCGAGGGTGCTATGAACTGAGCCACAGCTGACACCTCAAGTTAGGTAAAAGTAGTTGCACAACCTGGCCATGGGTGTTGATCACTTGTACATACTGTTCACTATTGTCAATAAACTCCTAAGAATGTCTCCCTGCCTGTGGCCCCTTGTTCTGATGAGCAGAGTTCTTGTCACTCAGATGTGAAACCTTTCTGCACAAGATAAAGGCAGGTGTCTCAGTCCAGGGCCTCTTCCATGTTCTCTGTGCAGCCTTCAGACCACAGTGATGGTCCAGCCCCACACTCCCTGGAAACATTACTATTGCCTGCACCTCAGCAGTGCTGGTCATTGCTGCCAGAATGTAGTGGGCAGGCGCCACAGAGTTCCCTCATTCTCTCTGTGTGCTCTCAGCACCTTTAAGGTGGGGCTGGCCCCCATCACACCAGCATCTGCGACCAGTGATGCTGTGCACCAGCTCCTGAAGGGCTGAGGTGCTGAAGGCAGACACAGCATCAGATGCGCCTAAAGTTTCATGGCTGTGTCTCTGAGATGGCCCTGATCATGGAGCGCAAATGAACTGCCCTCGGCCAGACAGGAGTCAGACATTCTCAGAGGCCAAGTGAAGATCTATGGAGTGTCTTCACTGCATTTCGTCATCATCCTCCTATGATTGAGTGGCTGTTAGGGCCTCCACTAAATCTCCATGACAGGAGCATTCTCACAGAGGGTTTGGCGCTGCAATAAGCCAGACTGGAGTCAAGCATTTAAAACTGTGATGTGAGGATCCACGGGGACACGTCACTGCATGTTATCAACATCCTCCACAAATCTGGTAGCTGTGAGGTCCTCCCAAGTGTGCCTGCCTTGTCTAGCCAGTGCGAGAGCCTCATCCCCGTCATCATCACCACTGAGGACCCGCTCACCCCCATCAGTGTCCTCCTCATCGGAGGAGACCTCCAGCTCCTCCATCTCCTCCTCAGCCAGCTCCTCACCCCGTTGCAGCGCCAGGTTGTAAAGGGCGCAGCAGACGACAACAATGCATGACACCCTCTGTGGACTATAGTGCAGGGCTCCACCAGACCGGTCCAGGCACCGGAAAGTCATCTTCAGCATCCCGGTGGTCTGCTCCAAGTTGCGAGATGCTGAATGAGCCTCATTATAGAGTCGCTCTGCTGCAGTCTGAGGCCACCGCACAGGTGTCATCAGCCACGGTCTCTATGGTAGCCCTTGGCCCCAAGGAGCCAACCCTGCAGTCTTTGTGGACCCTGGAAGACTGCAGGGATCTGCGAGTGACATCGTGCATACTCTCTGGAAGCCATGCGCATACCTGCAGGATGTATTAAGAAGAATTTGGATGTGCACTTGTGATGCCATGGCATACAAGGCTATGAGCCTAGTGCTGGAAAATGGGAATAGAATAGTTAGGTACTTGTTTGACTGGCACAGGTAGGCCAAAGTGCCTTTTTCTGTGCTGTAGACCTCTATGACTCTATGACTATGATGTGTTTCTGTTGGTCACATACCAGCTGCACTTTCAGTGAGTGGAAGCCCTTGCGGTTGATGAAGTCCACTGAGTGTAGTGATGGAGACCTGAGCACCACATGAGTGCAGTCAATCGCACTCTGCACCTGTGGGAATCCTGAGATCAAGGCGAATCCAATAGCCCTTGTATCCTGGCTGTCCCGGTCCCAGGCGAAATGCACAAAGTTGTGTGCCATGGAGAAGATGGCATCCATGACCTCACGGATGCATTTGTGGGTGACAGATTGTGAGATCCCACAAAGGTCACCTGTGGAGCCCTGAAAGGAGCCTCTGGCCTAAAAATTGAGCACCACGGTCACTTTCACAGCCACTGGCAGTGGATGCCCTCTATGCCCTTGGCGCCAGGTCCTGCAGTAAGAGGCAGATGTGAGCCACCAGGTCCCTAGACATGCACAGTCATCAGCTACACTGGTTCTCAGTCATCTGCAGGAATGGCAGGCGGTGTCTATAGACGCTGGGTGTTGCAAGGCGCCGATCAGCCATGGCTCACTGTCACTCCTGGGCAGCGTGTGCAGGAGTCCCTGCTGCCCCTTCTTCATGAGGTTGCTGCTCCTGCCTCCGCGCAGCCAGGAGCCTCAGTCGTTCTCTCTTCCATCTTCTACAGTCTCTGTAAACTATCAGGCATACAGCTAGGTCACCAGGATCCATGATCCTGACGTGGCCCTCCTGCAGCATGAAAGAGAGAGAGATGTGGTTATCATGGCTGTACTTAGCGCTTTTTCTGGCCCTGTGTGACCGCCCCTTAATGTTTCCCGGAAAGTGCTGGTTACTCCTCGGATGGCCAGAGCTGAGTACGCTGCATGGCTGCCCTGTCAACCTGCGACATGTGGGACACTGGTCCAAACCAGGATGCTGAGATTGCAAAGGGCTGCATGTGTTGGCGAGGAGATTGTACAACGTGTGCAGCCCAACTGCTCTGCGGTCCAATAAAGTGGCGGCGGACTCGAAGTCTGTGCTGTGGGGTGGAGGGGGGGTGGCGGTGGCAGGGAGTGCGGAGGGAGGGGGTAAGGCATGGAGTGCTTGGCGGCCCTTTGGTTCCTCCACAATGCTTGCATGGGCGGACCGGCTAGGAGCCTGACCCCAATCATATCACTGTGGCTGCGCATGATCTGTCTCAGTTGCAGAGGCATGGTCAGTTTATAATCTCTAATGCATAGCCATTTCCCTCACTTACCCTGCCCCCCATCTCAGTTGCCTGTGTCTGGAATGCAGCACCAGGTCAGAACTTGACCCTCCCCACCCTTAGCAGTTGGCTCCAAGGATGGCCAGCACTTACCCCCGGACAGCCCCCTCCCCCTCAGCAGTCACCTGCGGGGTCAGGCATCAGTTGCCTTCGCACCCCCCCACCGCCCCCCATCCCACGTCCACCCCATCCCACCCCGGTGCCCCTGAGGCCTGTAAACAATGGGCGAGCTGTGGAGAATGCTGCTGCTCACTTACCTCAGTTCCCCTAAAGTGAAGGCCACCAAGTGCACGTCGGCGCGCTTTCCCGCCGACATGGACGGACAATACGGCAGGGTCCCCAAGAGCCTAGCGGGGTGACCTTTTAATTATATGCTAATGTATTACAATTAGCTCCCTGCCAACCGATGGCAGGAAACACGGCCCACGATCAGTGGGCTGAGCGGGAGATCGCGACCTGCCTTCACGCTGTCCCACCATATTTTCCACACATGCCGCCTATCACGCCCACCACCAACGGGCTTGGAAAATTCTGCCCATTAAGTGAGCATGTCCTTTACAGGTTTCCCTCCGTCTCAAAGCCAAAAGGCAAGTGCAAGGCCCTTCACCTGGCCTCTGTCTATACATGGCTTCACTACCCACCACTTCCAGGTAAAGGACATCCTGGAGGACCAGAGATGGGTGTTCCTCCTCTTCATAAATTAATACGTATGGAGACATTGCTCTTTGACCAGGGTGATGAGGGCCATGTGCAAGAAGCCTCACTCTCTTACTTTTCTGCTTGTCTCCATGACACTCAGCACTCTATAGAGAGACCACTGCCTTGGCAGCATAGAAAGACTAACCGCATGATCCCTTGTCAGCCATGACCATTCACTCAGGATGTTGGAGATTTTGAATCGTGAGTTGGCTGCCCTCTACCAGCCGTGCCCCTTGGATTCATCCACCCCACACCCCCTCCCTCCTCTCATCCCTGCTTCTGACTGCAGCCAATGGCAAATGGCAAAGAATGAACGGCAGCTCCACAATTTGCTGGGATCTCAATGTTATGAGACCCATGAGTTGGGAACAAACTTACTGCAAAGCTGGCTTCACCATGGAGAGGAGAACACAACTGAGCATCTTTGGCATCCAGTTGCCTCATAATAATTAGGGTGTCCCTTTAGTTGGCCGTTTGTGCTGACCTTGAACCCCACCCACCCGAAAAGAGCCTCCTCCCACCTCGGAGGATCTCACTGACTGACTAATTGCGTGGTCAAGGTCAGTTTGAAAAAATGGTGCACATCATCTTTCAAACTTGCTCCACCACCTTCTACCCTCCCCCTGTCACCCACCAACTTATCCCCATCACTATATACCCACCCAATATCACCATGCCTCTCCCCTCTGTCACACTTGAACCGCCCCCGCGTTACCCTGGACCCTATCACAATCCATCTCCAGATGCCCTTCCTCACCTAAGAGCCAACGCCTGTTTCTGTCTCCATCCCACCCAGAGCCTGCCCCCTCCCATTATCCGAGCCATCCTGTCTTTTCCCGCTCTGTGACCCGCCCGCCGCTCTTCCCCACCTCACCCCCAGCCACCCCCCTCCCCCAACACCCATGAGACCCTCACGTACCAGACACTTACCCTGCACCTGCCACCCTACCACATCCCATTCCCCCTCTGATTGTGACTATTCCCTCCTATCACCAGTGCCTCAAGTTCTCCCCCCAGGACACCACAGAATCTGCCCTCTAAGATACTCCCCTCCCCTTCTCTGGACACTCTGTCCCCACCTTTCCTGGATATTCCCCCACTTTCCCGGTCATTAACCACCCCTTATGGGCACTCTTCCCACCATTCCCCCGAAAGCTTGCCTCCCCTGTCCAGCCTTCGTTCCACCCTTCCACCCTACTGCACCCCACTTCCAGCTTTCTTTGCCTGCCTCCCTTGTCCAGCCTTGGTGCAGCATTTCCTAACAGTGCTTGAGTGAAGTTACGCAAAGTCCCCAAGAAGGAGATAGCAACATCTATGGGCCTAAAAGTGGCAGAAGAGGTGAAGCTTGCCAGGCGCACACCTCTTTTTACAGTCGTAAAACTGAACATTCTTATTTCTCACTGACGGGGAACTTAATTTGGACGGCAAACTTAAATCCGGCGAGGTGGCCTTTTAATGAATATGCATGAGATGCTAATGTAGGCAAATGGAATTCCCAACATTGTTCATCAGGAAGCTCGACCCTCCTTTAACCTGTCTCGGGAGAACAGAACTCCAACAGTTTATCCGGCCATCGGGAAACAGATTTTTTGCCTCCTGCCAAATTAAGTGCCCCCGTCCGCCACGATTCCCGCTGCTGGCAGGAGCAGAAAATTCCACCCAAAGAGACAGCTCGGGTAAATTTTCTCAATGTGGAGAGTCAACAAGAAAAGAAAAGGACAAGGAATTGGATGGGAGGTCGAATCATTTCCAGGGTGGGTGTGCTACCTGCTGTTTGTTTTTTCGTATTGAAGTAATAAAGATTATATCCTATTAGTTGGTGGGACAGTCTTGTTTTTGTGGCCATTTGAAGTTTCAAGCAGACATCGTCATTATTGGCAACCTTCCATTTGCCTAAGGTGCAGGACAGGCAGCAAATCAAATCCATTGGGGATAGGGTAACTTTACATAGTGCAGTTTTGCTGATGGCTGAAGAGACCAATCTGTGAGAAACAGGTCCTGCCACACGGTGCTGAATATGAAATGTTTATCAGATGGTGTGGGTTGTTGTTTTCGGCATTGGAGACTGTTGCCAAGCCACTGCAACCACTGATCGGTGCACACAGGCCTACAGGTGATGTCGTCATTTTCCTCTGTCATTAGCTAGTATCCCCCAAATATGAGAATCGATGCTATTTAAAGTTTCAAGCAGACAGCAGAGAGAAAAAAGCTAAGCCTGTTGATGGCCAAGATTACCAATCTTGTTTTGCTACATTCCTGCAAGTCTGAACAAATGACATCCAATCATGTGATGTCTGATCACATCAAGCATGTGATGATGTCTGATCACATGAAAACTGATTATATGATATTTGCCTACAGTTTGCAAATGTAATTGCATATTGGTTCCACAGCTTTTAAAGCAACATACACATGTAGATCAAAAACAGAATTACCTGGAAAAACTCAGCAGGTCTGGCAGCATCGGTGGAGAAGAAAAGAGTTGACGTTTCGAGTCCACATGAACCTTCAACAGAACATCTACACATGTAGATGATGCATGCAATTGGTAAAACTTGGATTTTAGTTTAATTTGTATCTGAGTTCACAACTCATTGCACAAGAGGTAAATATTTCAGTCTGGCAAATGAGATAGCAAAATTGTCTCACAAAATCAGGAGCAGTGTTGGTCGATTAATCTAGCTGTGTGATTCACAGACCTGAATGATTAGCTTTGTTTTTCTCTCCACAGTTGCTGCCTGAGCTGCTGAGTGTTTCCTGCACTTTCTGGTTTTATTGCTTAATTTATTTCCTGCTTCTCAGAGCAGTATTTTCATATTAGGTCATTAATACTTAAGTGGTCTTCAAGCCATTTGATAGGTGCAGACTAAGTGCTTATTACAAATTGGCCAGATACCTGATGGAAAGGCTAAAGAAATCCTTTAGTCTAGACCAGCAGGAACTGAAGTAGTTAGCATTATAAATATAAATAAAAGTGGCAAGAATAATATATATTTTTTATTAATATATGGGATGTGGTCTTCGCTGGCTAGGCCAGCATTTATTGCCCATCCCTAATTGCCCTTGAGAAGGTGGTGGTGAGCTGCCTTCTTGAACTGCTGCAGTCCATGTGGTATAGATAAACCCATTGTGCTGTTATGGAGGGAGTCCAAGTCTAGCGACAGTGAAGGAACAGCAATATATTTCCAAGTCAGGACGGTGAGTGACTTGGATGGGGACTTCCAGGTGGTGATGTTCCCATGTATCTGATGCCCTTGTCCTTCTAGATGGTAGTGGTCGTGAGTTTGGAATGTGATGCTAAGGAGGCCCTTGGCGAGTTTTTGCAGTACATCTTGTGGATGGTACACGCTGCTGCCACTGTTCGTTGCTGGTGGAGGGGGTGAATATTTGTAGATGGGGTCCCAATCAAGCAGGCTGCTTTGTCCTAAATGTGTCAAGCTTCTTGAGTGTTGTTGGAGCTACACTCATTCCAGGCAAGTGGGGAGTATTCCATCACACTCCTGACTTGTGCCTTGTAGATGGTGGTCAGGCTTTGGGGAGTCAGGAGATGAGTTACTTGCCACAGGATTCCAAACTCTGATCTGCTCTCGTAGCCACAGTATTTATATGGCGAGTCCAGTTCAGTTTCTGGTCAATGGTAATCCCCAGGATGTTGATAGTGGGGGATACAGTGATGATAATGCCATTGAACATCAAGGGGCGATGATTAGATTCTCTTTTGTTGGAGATGATCATTGCCTGACACTTGTGTGGCGTGAATGTTACTTGCCACTTGTCAGCCCAAGCCTGGATATTGTCCAGGTCTTGCTGCATTTGGACATGGACTGATTTCTCAATGCAGACAAAGATCTGGGTAAATTGTATTCAAATTTCAACAGCAGAGCATTTTCAAAGATGGAGGTTTTCTCTCCAACATCGACCTCTCACAATGTCATTGTAATTTCAGAAGAGAGCTCAGGTTCATCTCAGCTCTCAGGAAAACACTCTGGCCTTTTCTGAATTCCTGCCAATTTACCCACCTTGAAGAAAGTCACTATCTCTCCTTTCCAAGGGTAAATTTAAATATTTTTCTACAATTTGCAATTCTCATTTTTGAAGCATCCCACTTTCTTATCATATTAGAAGTATGAACAGTGGATTATTTTCAACTGGAAACAGAGTGGCACACAGTACTGCACATAGCAGCATCCACCATTCCGCGGCATAGATCCTATTAAGATTAAAGCTGGGGAGACCTTTGTTTGGAGCAGGGAATCAATAAATTGAATAACTTATTACTGTAAGTTTTTTGGCTGAAGTTCAAGCTTGACACTGACCTGCAAGAGGTGGCGCACAGACACAAACAGCCCTTTGCTCCTGCGTTTCCAGCAACAGCGTCCATGAGATCAGCGCTCCATTCTGGGAGACATCCGGACAAGCCGGGTGGTTTATTGCACTGATAGAAAAAGTAAGCATAAACAGAATGGGAAGGAGGTGGGAATCAGTCTTTAATGGCACTAATGTTGTTTAACCAGGGCAGTATCATTTGCTCCTTAATGTATTGACAGCTACCTTCCTGCCACAATCGATTCCTGCCGCAAACATATCAACTTAGAAAACTAGCAAAAGCGTCACGATCTCAAAAAGCTGATAACCTGGTTATATTTTCAGGAGGTAGCCAGTCAAGCAGGAGTGGGAAATAGGACATTGATTTGTTATATTAAATCTGTGCCTACTTTTAACATTTGCCCAATTCTCTGCTGTCATTTACAAAAGATGGTGAAAAAGCCTGCACTAAAATGGATGAGCAGCTCCAACTGAGGCAGTAATGACGCAATGTTAATAGAGGGCATCTTTTTCTTTTTAACACTTGAGTGTAAACATTACTTGGTTATAAAGTATATTGAGGAAACATCGACCAGAGAGGATTGAAAACTTCCAATTTTTCTGTCTATTAAATTAATTCTTAACCTGTCTTAGAAAGTGTGGCCTTCTCCTCTCACCTTGTTTGACCAGGAAATAACAGCAACAATATAACACCATTAATATAGAAAAAAAACAGCTGAAGGCACTTCACAGGTGGATGCAGAAAATGGGCACTGAGTCAAAAAAGGAGGATCTTGGAGGAATAACCAAAAGCTTGTCAAAGAAATAGGTTTTAAGTAGAGTCTTAAAGGAGAAGAAGGCATAATGGATGGATTTAGGCTGACATGGATTCCAAAAAGTGAGACCTTGGTGGCTTAAGAGGGAGAAAATAAACTTTGAGGGTCAACTAGCAAGTAATATAAAAACGGACAGTAAGAGATTCTTTAAATATATAAAAAGGGAGAGAGAGGCCAAAGTGAAAGCAGGCCCCACAGAGAATGAGGCTGGGGAAATAATAATGGGGAGTCAGGAAATGGCAGAGGAGTTGAATAAATAATTTGCTTGAGTCTTCACGGTAGAAGATACTAATAGCATTCCAAAAATGCTAAATAATCATGGGGCAAAAGGGTGGGGGGAGGAAATAAATACAATAACTATCACTAGAGAAAAAGTACTAGGGAAACTAATGGGACTAAAGGCCGATAAGTCCCCTGGACCTGATGGGTTGCATCCTTGGTTATTAAAGGAAGTAGCTAGAGAGATAGTGGATGCACTGGTAGTAACCTTCCAAAATTCCCTAGTTTCTGGAAAAATCCCAGAGGATTGGAGAATGGCCAATGTAACACCCTTATTCAAAAAGGAAGGGAGACAAAAAACAGGTAACTATAGGCCAGTTAGCTTAGCATATGTCATTGGGAAAACATTGGAGTCTATTATAAAGGGTGTAATAGAGTGTTTATAAGTACATAATCTAATCAAGCAGAATCAGCATGGCTTCATGAAGGGAAATCATGCCTAACAAATTTATTAGAATCCTTTGAGGAGCTAGCAAGCAGGATAGATAAAGGGGAACCAGCAGATGTAATATATTTGGATTTCTAAAAGGCATTCGATAAGATAACCGCACATAAGGCTACTTAATAAGATAAGAGCCCATGGTATTGGGGTAGTATATTATATGGACAGAGGATTGGCTAACTAATAGAAGAGAGAGACTTGGGATAAGGGGGGCATTTTCAGGATGGCAACTTGTATCTAGTGGAGTGCCGCAGGGTTCAGTGCTGGGACCTCAATTATTTACAATAAATATTAATGACTTAGATGAGGGAAGTGTATATACTATCACCCAGTTTGCGGATGACACAAAAATAGGTGGGAAGGCAAGTGGTGAGGATGACACAAAGAGTCTACAGAGGGATATAGACAGGTTAACTGAGTAGACAAAAACTTGGCAGATGGAATATAATGTTGGAAAATGTGAGGTTATGCACTTTGGCAGGAAGAATAGGGAGCTGGATATTATTTAAATGGATAAAGACTGCAGAAGGCTGCAGCACAGAGGGATTTGGGAGTCCTTGCGCATAAATCCCAAAAAGCTAACATACAATTTCAACGGGTAATAGGGAAGGCAAATGGAATGTTGGCCTTCATTTCAAAGGGAATGGAGTATAAAAATAGGGAAGTCTTGCTAAAACTATACAAGGCACTAGTTAGATCACACCTAGAATACCATGAACAATTTTGGTCCCCTTGTCTAAGGAAAGATATACTGGCATTGGAGGCAGTCCAGAGAAGGTTCACTAGGTTGATCCTGGGTATGGGGGAATTTTTTTATGAGGAGAGGTTGAGTAGGATGGGCCTGTACTCATTGGAGTTTAGAAAAATGAGAGGCGACCTTATTGAAACATAAAAGATTCTTAGGGGGCTTGACAGGGTAGATGCTGAGAGGTTGTTTCCCCTTGAGGGAGAGTCTAGAATCAGAGGGCATAATCTCAGAGTAAGGGGGGGCCCATTTAAAACAGAGCTGAGGAGGTATTTCTTCTCTCAGAGGGTAGTCAATCTGTGGAACTCTTTACCGCAGAGGGCTGTAGAGGATGTGTCGTTAAATATATTCAAGGCTGAAATAGACAGATTTTTAATCAATAAGGAAATCAAGGGTTATGGGGACAAGACCGGAAAGTGGAATTGAGGATTATCAGATCAGCCATGATCTCATTGAATGGCAGAGCAGACTGGATGGGCCAAATGACCTACTTCTGCTCCAACGTCTTATGGTCTTATAGTCTTAAGGTGCAGACACCAATAGTGGGGCAAAGTGAGAGGGATTCCACAGAGCTGGAGTTAAAATTACAGAGAAAGGGGAAGAGAGGAGGGGGTGGAGCCATGAGTGAATTAAATAGAAAGACAAAAAAAAACTTGTTTCACCAGCTGCTAATCTAGTTCAGGGATGATGCGAGTGTTGGACTTTGTCTGGAATAGGATACAGTGTCAAATGGGCCAGAAATTTAGGAGGAAGGTGAATAGGAGATTAGCAAAAGAACATGGGAGTAATCAAATCCAAAACAACAAAAGCATTTATGAGGGTTTTGGGGGTGGATGGGCTGAGGAAGAGATGAAGTCAGATGATGCAATGGAGGTGGAAGATTGTCTTTGTGATGGAGAAGATACAGGATAAGGAGCATAGCTCATGGTTGAACAGACTGCTGAGGTTGTGAGCAGTGTGGTTCAGCATGAAGATGCATCCAGAGGAGGGGGTAGTGTCGATGGTGAGGGCATGACAAGGGCTGAAGACAATTGACTTTGTTGTTCTTGGGGCAGGTGGGGAGTGTTGACTTAGGTGGAAAGGAGATGGAAAGAAGAAGCTGAGGCAACAGAATAGATGGTCTTAATCTTGCTGATTATGTGATCCATGAGCTTTAACTATTTACAGGTCCCAGGCTTCTGTCATGCATGGTGTTAGCTCCATGCAGGTTGATTCCAGAATGTTCTTTCCAGACTATTCTCTCAGTCTATTATCATATGACTCTATGCATCATACTGTGAATGGTGCTATTCTACGGTCCCACATTAGTTCTTGCTCTGCCAAGCACCGTTACATTACAATGGCATGCAAGCACAACATCATACAACAGAGGGTATGAGGGGTCATTGAGAGGAGGTGGGGGCATGAGTTGGCATAAATTGGTATGGAGGGGACATGGGGGTCATGGAGGGCATGAGTAAGATCTTTTGACCTTAGATTTCAAAAGGCCTCTTAATCCATACTGTGATTCATGGCTCCCTTGAGGGGCTGTGGACATGAATCATGGAGAAGCTGGCCTGACTCCATGAAGATTTTGGGACGCTAGGAGATGCCTATCCTCACAATGGAGTCAGCCAGGTCTGGAATATAGGATGCAGGCTCACTACCCAAACCCTTATATAGCGCCACCAAAAATTGGGGTGCCGGAGATGGGGGCGGGAATCCCTGAACCGAGTCCAGACCTCTATTTTGAAATCCTCCCACTTCTGATCTGATACAGCAGAGGCATAAAAATCCAGCCAAGGTATTCATTAAGAACCATGCTCCCCTCCTCTGCCTCCACAAAGAAGTTACCTTTTTAGTCTCTAATGGGCCTGATCTTTCTTTAGCTATCCTCTTGCTCTTTATCTACTTATAAAACTTTGTGTTTTTCTTAATTTTACTAGGCAATATTTTTTCATGGTCTCTCTTTGCTTTCCTAAGTTCCTTTCTGATTTCACTACTGCATTTTCAACACTCCTCAAGGCTGCCTTTGTAGTATTGAGCTCTTGACATCTTGCATAAGCTTCTCTTTTTTTGCCTTATCCTATGCTGTATACTCCTGGACTTCCAGTGGCGAGGGGGAGAAGGGTCTAGATGTGGGATTCCTACTTTTTTCTTTGTGGGAACAATATCTTCTCCTTGAATGCTTCCCACTGATTCCCCTTTAAGTCGCAGTTCCCAGTACACTTTTGTTAAACCACATCACAGCTGAGTAAAATTGACCTTTCCACAATTGGAAACTTTTATTCCTGGTCTATCTTTGTCATTTGTCATTTTCCACAACTACACCAAAACTAACTGAATTATGAACTCTATCACCAAAATTTATAATTCATATCTATTCCACCTGCCCAGCTTTATTCCCTAAAGCTAAGTCTAGAACTGGACCTTTCTTTCATGGGATAAGCATGTAGCTAGCAAGACCAGCATTTGTTGTCCATCCCTTGAACTGTGTGACTTGCTCAGCCATTTCAGAAGCAGTTAAGAGTCTCCCACCAGTACTATGGATCTGGGGTCATGTGTGCTAGACCAGGTAAGGATGGCAAACAGCAACTATCCCTAAAGGATGTTAGTGAATGAGATGGGTTTTAGTTTTATGATCATAATAGAGTTTATTAATTGAATTAAATTCGACTAGCTGCTAAAGTGGGATTTGAACCCATGCCCCCCAGAGAATTAGTCTGGGCTTTTGGATTATTAGTTCAGTGATATTACCACTACACTATCATTCCTCTTACTTACTGCATGTTAACTAAAAATGTTTCCCTGTGCATATCTTAATAATTCTGTGCCCTCTATACCTTCCCAGTTAATATTGGGGCAGTTGAAATCCCCTACTATTTCTGCCGTTTTGTCTTTGCACTTCCCAGAGATTTGCTCCCCTATCTCCCTCTGACTGTATAGGGACCTACGGTACCAACAGTGTGATGGCCCCTTTCTGTTTTTCAGTTCAACCCAAATGGTTTCATATGATGACCCTGCTAGCATAACATCCCTCCTGAGAGCTCTAATTTGCTTTTAACCAATATTGTAACCTCTTCCTCCTGTTTTATTCCTTTCTGAATCATGTCTGAAAAGCCTACAACCAAGAATATTGAACTTCCATTCATGCCCTTCTTTAAATCATTGCTTCAAATGAGAGGAAAAAGCTGGCTAAGGAAACTGACAAGAAAAAAATACTTTCTTTTTAAAATGGAGAAATATCGTTTTCTAACACTGTCACTTAACTTTTGCTTTTTATAGTAAATTATTGTCAAAATTTTTTGCAATACCATTCTTCCTTGATTTAATTTTATTTATGATCATTTGTTATTTACTCAAATTATAATAAATTTTACTGTCTACATTTCTTGTAACCAAATTCCACCTTAGTCAACATATTTCTTACAAGTACAGAAGATTTTTAAATCCAATCAAATATGATTTATTTTTTTCTATTCTTACATTTTTTCCATAAGACTTATTGAATTGGAATTACATTCTCCCCATAAGATTGCTTCAATTCGATTTTTACTCAGCCCATTGATAATTTGCACAAATGGCGATAGACTGCCTACATGCTTAATTTCTGACTGTGTAGGTTTAATACAGATCACAGCAGTCTGAAGCCATGTCTTATCACTGGCTGAAAGTACTGCAGATTCAACTGAATGCAGTAATGATCTATACAAAAATATGAAACCGAATCATTTTAGTTTGTCCCTGGCAGACATCAAGAGGTACACTGATGGGATGGCTTGATAGAAAAGAGCCATTATTCCATTTACAACTCATGTCGGGAGCATATGATTCATTTATGGAACTTTGCAACCTTGGTTGGAAACACATTGCAGCAATCCACCAAGCAGTTCTAATAATCTACATCTCATCATATCCTATTAAGTAACCCCTATGTACTAGGTGCACAATCCTTCATAAAAACTGGACTGAAATATAATTTTAATGTTACGACTAAAAATATGTACTCACCATATTTATGGATCCACAGAATTTTGGTATTTTTATTATGCATCTGACAAAACTTATTAGCAGGGCAGATGCATCATGATGACCAGAGACATCTCCCATCTATAATGGCAATCTTTAAGCTCTGATAGCCATTTAACCTACCAACCACATATTTAGAGAGCTTTGACACTTCTTGACCATACAGTGAGGACAAGCTATATGTTAAGCAAAATTGGGGAATTTTCTTACCACCCTGTTCTCATAATCTACACTAAAGGGATTCTGTCTTCAAGAAAAAAAACATGTAGCAAATTTTACTGATTGTCACAGTCATGTAAGTTGCAATAAAATACCATCACATCATTTACACATTCCAGTGATGCCCACATCACATATAAGTCAAGATGGTGTGTGGCTTGGAGGGAAACTTGCAGATGGTGGTGCTCTCATACGCTTGCTACCCTTGACTTCTAAGTGGTAGAGGCCATGGATTTGGAAGGTGCTGCATGCTACCAGCACTTTAAATTTTAATTGTAATTGCATAGGAAATCAGAAAAAGCAGGAGAGCAGAAATGGCGCATACCACTGCTTCTGCTGTCAGGAACAGGAAAATCCCGGCCTAAGTCCTAGAGTCAAAGGACAGGTAAGTGCAAGGGGTCTCATGGTGGGGAGGTAAGGTAAGGTCTGGAGGCGGGGTGGGGGACTTGATGGACTGATGGGGGAGAGGGAAGGAGCGCCCATTTGGGGTGCGATCGATGTAGAAAGGGGACAATTGAGGGAAGGCCCACCCTCCTTCGAGTCTGAGGCCCAAGCAGGGTGGCCTGCCAGTCTCCCACTGCCTCCCCTCCCCTGAACTCCTCCCACCAGCCTCAAAATTAAGGCTGGATGGGAAGCGGCCTTTAAGTGGCCAATAATTGGGCCAAGGATGGACAGGTCACCCTAGGCCTCGCCCCCCCCAATGTAAAATTGCAGACAGGTTGGGAGTTAGGTGGGAGGGTGGCGGGTAGGCCACAAAGGGAATTTTATGGGCCCTCCTGCCTGCAAAACCACCATAAAATTCTGCCCATACTGCTTGAAGGAGGAATCTTACACGTTTTCAGGATTCCACCCCCATTTCGCTTTCTAGTGGTTCCCTATCCCCAGGCAACAACTAAATAATTAAAATATCCAAGAACAATATTTTTGTTATTCTACTTACCTACTTGACCTAGCTACAGGTATTCTATTTCCCTCTCACCATTAATGAGCCTGTAATGGTACCCTGTTAATCTAGCAACCTCTTTTCAATCTTTCAACATTAACTATGGGCGGAATTTTACTGCCCTGCAGCAGTGGGGATGGGTCCATTAAATGCGGCGAGCCATTCAAAAGTCCATTGACTTCGGCAGGACCATAAAATCACACCCTGTATTGGCCTAGTTCTGATGAATGGTCATTGACCTGAAAAGCTAATCCTGTTTCTTTCCACAATGCTGAACTGCTGAGTATTTCCAGCATTTTCTGTTCTTATTTCAGATTTCCAGCATCTGCAGTATTTCACTTTTGTATATTGACCAAGATTTTGCCTTAGGAATTATGGTGAGACTATTGGGGTCAACATCGTTATGAAGTAAATCAGACAGCAACTTCCAAAATCTGCACACGTGTAATTTAAAGCAAAATCCAGAAGTCACATTCCGATTTGCATTCTTTCTCCACAAGCTGTGAGCACCAGTACCTCGCTGAGAGATTTAGCAGTGCAATACGTTTAAGGGTGTGAAATTGCTGGTACCCACTAAACTCAGCAGAAAAAATTAGGGCTTGTGAGTTTTGGTGCAAGTGAGCTCTTAATGGTGTGGTAAGTCTTAGTCACTGACAAACAACCTCCCTGGCACTGAAAATTTAATTTTACAAATGTGGAATCACTTTCCTTCTGAATGTAATTTTTGTTGAAGATCTTTAAAAAATTTAAATTTCTTTCCATTTAATCTGTCTCTCTCAACCCTATTTTTTCCCCCTCTGTTTATGAAGAAAGGTTGAAAAGATTGGGCCTATATCCATGGGAATTTAGAAGAACAAGAGGTGGTCTTATTGAAACATATCAGACCCTGATGGGACTTCAAAGGTTGGATACCTGGAGGATGTTTCCTCTTGTGGGGGAGAATAAAACTAGGGGAAATAGTTTAAGAACAAGAGATCCTCCTTTTAAGACAGAGATGAGGAGATTTTTTTTCTCTCAGAGTGTCATTAGTCTGTGGAATTCTCTTCCCCAGAAAGTCATTGGAAGCTAGCTCATTGACTTCATTCAAGGCAAAGTTAGATTTTTGATAGACAAGGGAATCAAGGCTTATGGGGGCAGACAGGAAAGTGAAGCTGAGACAACAACCAGATCAACCATAATCACACTAGAGCAGGCTCGAAGGGCCAAATGGCCTACTCCTTTTCCTAAGTCCTAAGTCCTATGTTCCTATTTCACTTTCTGAACATGATTTTAGATTGAATTAAACATTTTGATTCATACTTCTTGGTTTAGACACTGTGACCCAATATTTGTGGTATGGCACATTCAGAGCAAGGATGGAGGAATGTTAGGGGGCATTGGGAGGCAGGAGTCACAGACTGCAGGAGGTCTTTTCATTTTTTTCTCCAGGACCCACCCCCACCCCTCATGCCACCGCCACCCCCTCCCCACCCACCCCCCACAACCCCATGCCCGACCCTCCCCCAGCTGATGTCAGTGAGAATACAACAGAAAGACATGGTGGAGGAGAAGCCAAGGAAGAAGGGAGACTGTGATCAGGGGTTCCGAATGGGAGAGGAGAAGAGATCGTTAGGAGGATGGGATAAGGATCATGGTGATAAGGGGAGGAGAAGGTGGTTTGACGTAAGGGTTTTGAGGTTGGCAGAGGGAGATCATGGTCAAGGGGAGGTAGATCATGGTCAGGAGAGAGAGATTATGGTTGGCAGAGGTAGATTGTGGTCAGCAGAGGCAGATCATGGTTGGTGGAGGAAGATCGTGGTCAGGGAGAGGAAGATTGTGGCTGGCAGAGGTAGATTGTGGTTGGGTGAGGGAGATTGTGGCCACGAGAGGGAGATTTTGGTTAGGGAGAGGGAGATCGTGGTCAGGAGAGGAAAAGCAGGTGGTCAAAAGAGGGAGATTGTGGGATTATGGTTGGCAGAGGTAGATTGTGGTCAGGAGAGAGAGATCATGGTCCGGAGAGGGAGATCATGGTCAGAAAAGGAAGATCGTGGTCAGGAGAGGGAGAGCAGGTGGTAGAGATGGGACCGAGATGGTGCTTAATTTCTGTGGGACAGCAGACAGATCATGGCGAGGTTTACAGGTGTGATTATTGCACCTCAAGAAAACAGTGCTGCTGACCCACAAGCAGAGCTGTAAAGGTAGTTACTTCATAGGTTCACAGGCCTTCTCACATGTCTCCCAGGCAGTGAATTTCTCAGTTGTGCCCAAGGTATTTTTCCGCACATTGAGGCACAAGAGAAAAGCAATATGTACTAGAGCCAACAAGGGAGCAGGCCATATTAGATTTAAACATAAGAACATAAAAAATAGGAGCTGGAGCAAGCCATTTGGTCCGTTGAGCCTGCTGTGCCATTCACTAAGACCATGGCTGATCTGGTTGTGACTTCAACTCCAGTTTCCATGCCTGCCCCCACCACTATCCCCATAACCCTTGACTCCCTTGTAGATCAAAAATCTCTCTAACTCAGCCTTGAATATATTCAATGATCCAGCCTCCACTGCTCTCTGGGGTAGAGCATTCCAAAGATTAACAACCCTCTGAGAGAAGAAATTCCTCCCATCTCTATCTTAAATGAGAGACTCTTTATTTTGAAACTGTGCTCCCTAGTTCCAGGTTCCCTCACAAGAGGAGACATCCTTTCAATAGCTACCCTGCCAAGCCCCCTCAGAATCTCATACGTTTCAATAAGATTTCCTCTCAGTCCTCTAAACTCCAATGAGTTTAGGCCCAACCTGCTCAACTTTTTCTCATAAGACATCCCACAAATTGACCTAGTGAACCTTCTCTGAACTGCCTCCAGTGCAAATATATCGCTCCTTAAATAAGGAGACCAAAACTATACACAGTTCGCTAGGTGTTGTGTCACAGGTGCAGCAAGACTTCCTTATATTTATACTCCATCACTCTTGCAATAATGGCTAAAAGTAATAAGTAAGGAGTAAACAGCCGAATGGTGCATAAACATTTATCAAATAGCGATCATAATATAATCAAGTTCAATGTAATGTTTGATAGGGAGAAAGATGAAACAGGTCCTATGGGCTGAATTTTGCTGATTGGTTGGACAGCCCAGCTTTGGCAGAAAATGAGTGTCTAGTTTGTAGTGAAATTACTTTTTTAACATAGGACAGTTATGAATAAAATCTTTTTAAAAAACTTTTTACAGGGTTCATTGATTCTAGGCAGTGTATAGTGCGTCAATGGGCATGGAAGTGTCATAGCTTGGCATGGGGGCATGAGGGCAATAAGGGGTGGGTGGAAGGGCAGAACTTTGCATGGGGGAATGAGGGGACGTGGGTTTGGGTGAAAGGACAGAACTAGACCCGGGGGCTTGAGGGGACATCGGGGCAGGGTGGTGGGGTGTGGGGTAGGCGGAAATGCAGAGCTTGGCATAGGGGCCATGAGGGTGGGTGGGTCATGAGGCAGCATGGATAGGGCATGGGGAGTGTTTGGAGGGTGAGGGGGTGTGAGGTGTGAGGACTGGAGAGCCTTTGTGTTTTTATTTTAACTGGGACCACAGCAGGAAGGTGAGCCTTTTAAACAGCCCACCTCTGCACCCAGCAGCCCCTGTGGCTCTCTCCAAACTTCTTCCCAGGTTGGCTGGCCCAAGTCTAGCCCACATCCACCCACACCGCAATGAAAATCCTGCCTTTGCGGACACTTTTTCCCAAGGCAGGCGGGTTGAGCCGGGAATTTTCCCGAATCCCTCTGCCCACCTCAAGGATGAAAATCCAGACCTCCATCTCCACAATAAAAAGTATTTTATCACAGTCCAGTAGACTATATGCTCCTCAAGTTACTTCATCAATAACACTCTCATAGTTAACAATATATGAAAGCATTGAGCCAAGAATGAAGATTTGACCATCAAATCCATTGTTCTAATAATCATGTACAAACTTCTTAATTTCTTAAAGAAAGGTTTCACAAAATTTCACCTGTCCCCTCCTCTGCAGGTAAATTGATTGAAATTGCAGGCTATTTATCTATCCTTACACTTTGCGTTACTTATCCTTTATCATTGTCATTCAATGGCATGACTTTTATTTGGTTTCAGCAGCTCACTAAGTATCATGTGCCATAGAATATCTTAATGTTATAGCTTTGCATTTTGAACAGTAACTAAAATCTCTATTAAATACATGAAGCAACTGTAACTTGGAAGGAGTTAGTTAGTCAGGCTTGCAATTAATGTTAAGTTATAAATTAAGTGAAATAAGTAAACACAGATTGTAAAAAGACAGCTCTCTAAGTATAATTCCTTTCCAATATTTGTTGTATTTTGATGGGTTTCCCCGGTGCCTGTAAAATGCCAGGTCTGACTAATCTTGAGCAGAGGATCTATAAATAATTAAAAGCAAGCTGAGTTGTCTAAGTACTTAACTTAGTTAAATTATTTAGCACATGGCCTTTTTCTTGCTGAGCACTTCTGTGGTCACTTAATAAATAAGCTGTGTTCTCTCAGAAGTTAAACAAATTAAATTTACCAATGTACGGTTATAGTAATTGATTGGAAAAAGCTTTGGTATCACATGATGGCATAGTCATTTTCTTGTGGCCCTACACTATAAATTGAACAGCTAATTTTGCTTTCCTTTACTTCCTTAAATGACCAGGCGATGTGAACCATGTATTTTCAATCCTGGGTCAAGTGTGCAGAGACAGACTCCATGAACCCAACCTTTAAAAATGTCTGCCTGAACTTCTGATATTTGGTCTGGGGTGGGGGCAGGCTAGAAAATGAGTTTGGATGGGTGACCCTGGAAGTAGTAAGGGGTTGGAAGTGCTGCATCTGACTCAGGCACAGATAAAAAGCGGCCTTCAGAAAGGCCCATTTGAGAGGTAGGTCATCAATGGTGAAGTCCCTGTGCCTCAGAGATGCCATTGCCTTGTCAGGTGAGTGAACAAGCTGTAAATGTTGTCCAACTGTTAGCTGATCCTGGAATGGACGGCGCATCCTAGGCTTTCCCTATGGGAGAATTGTCATTGTTGCTGCCTAATTAAAGTGTACTGTACTGGACCATTGAAAACATGGAGTGGATTCTCAAGGCACAGCCATGGAGTTGGCATCATCTTGCCACCACTATCTGCTACAGATATTAAGCTGTCATGTAGTTAGCTGCCAAGACTCAGAGGGTGGATGAATGATGAACAGTGCCATGTTCATTATCACATCTACTTCCCTTTGCCACCCACCTATCAGGGTGCTCCCAAACTGTTGACCTCTGATCAGGTCCTTCACAACTGCACACTGCCATGGCATAACAGTGTGACTAAGAGGGAGGAAACAAGGAGGGCTGTCAGTGGTTGCGGAGTTCAGCATGTTACTTTGGACTCACAGCCGCAACATACATAGAACCAAGCATTTGCACAGAACCAGTTTCTCCACCAAACCTTACCAGTAATCATTGGTGATATGGTGAAAATGCTGAATGCATATAAGCACACAAAAATGAATGGGAGCATTGTCATCTGAATGGCTCAGGTCCTTTTATACATCACATTTTATTCAAAGAATGTGACACAGAGGAGATGTGGGGAAGGGATGGGTCCAATTGGCCCACACTCATGGATTCAGTGCAGGAAAAGGCTCAATGACCTGCTGCGTTCTGGTAAGGTGAGTAGCTCCACACAGAGCTCCAAGGGAAGGGTCATTTCTGCATGCTGTAACTAAGGTGTGAAACATGGCACATAGCTCTTCTTCAGCATCGAGGCTTGTATGCGTATGCAGCTCATGTAGATGTGTACAGAACACATGCGAATGAGCACTGTGTTGCACAGAAACAGTGAAGAGCAATATCCCTCTATGCACTAGAGATCAAGCTAACATAAATTCATGTTGGCGTTGCAGTCAAAAAGGGCAAAGAACGCCACAGAGATGGCCCAGGCTGGGGTGGGTCAGCCTGGCTGGGATGCATCCGTCCCGTGGAACAGATGGTCATGGAGATTGCCAGGATGCCCACCCCAAAACGACCAGATCATCCCTTGGGCATAAAAAGGAGGAAGAGATGTCTCAGGACACAGCATCGCAAAATACTAACTCACACATTGTGTTCCCTGAGGCAATGGGGGCTCTAGGGCTGTGAATGGAGTAATCCATCAACATCATGAGCTCCACATTGTCCCGGGGGCTCAACCGCATGAGATCTGACCACGAGAGATTGGCCAATCATATGGAGAGGCACCTGCAGCAGCACTCGGAGTGGATACAAGAGCAGCGTCTCAGCAAGGAAGGGGTGCAAGCCTCCCTCACTAGCATGAAACCGACCGCTCAGAGTATAAGCACTGACATCCATGGAACACATGAGGAGATGAATACCCTTAACAGGACAGTCATACCACATGGCCCTGCCTCACAGCTGCTCCGTCACTGGCGGCCTCCTCATCCTCATCCTTTTCGGAATCTTCCGAAAGGAGAAGGGTTTCCTCCTCATTTTGCTCTTCCTCCTCCTCCTCATCATCATCATCATCATCATCCTCCTCCTCCTCATCTTCCTCCTCCTCCGAGGTAGGAGCTCTACTCATGGCATCATTGTCATTAATTTGTATATCTCTCCACTAAACAATGTTGTGCAGCATGTAGCACTCCATGACTACTCTTGATACCCTTGCTGGGTCATATAGCAGACTTCACCTGAGTGATCGAGGCACCGGAAGCACACCTTTAAAGTGCCAATTGCCTGCTCGGTGTTACTCCTGGTGATGACATGATTGCTGTTGTAGTTGCACCCTGCCTCTGTTTGTGGACTCCTAAAGGGGGTCATTATCCAAGTTCTTAATCTTGTTAAGGTATCGTAGATGTCAATCACCGACCTGAATTGGTGCATTAATTGATGGAGTTGGGACCTTCTTAGTATGAAGGAACCTTGCACACACATGAAGGAAAACCTTGTGTGGTCACAAACCACCTGGACATTGATTGAGTGGGAGGACTTCCCAGTTGACAAAGTTTAATTTGGGGCCTTTATGGCAACATGGGTGCAATCAGTAACACCCTGCACCTGATGGAGGCCTGCTAACTGGAAAAAAGGCCGTGGCTCTCTGCATCTGAGATGCCAGATCTACAGGGAAATTAATGTGATCCCCCACATGAGCAAACAGAACATTAGTTACAGCCTTAATGCAGCCATGTGCCATGGATATACCAGGCAGGTCCCCTGATGATCCCAGGTAAGATCCTGAGGCATAGAAATTGAGAGTGATGGTGACATTCACAGCCAGGCAGGGCATAGGGATCAATGGATGGCGGCTTGAGTTGCTGCTAGACCATGTGACATCTGTCAGTCACTACCTCATGGCTTAGCCTCAGTCACCTTCAACATTGGTTCTCCATCATATTGAGGTAGGATGTCCTAGGTCTGGACACCCTTCCTACAGGCTAGTACCTGGTTGTCCTGTTTCTCCTCCTCCTCCTCCTCCTCCCTGCTTAGTGGGCAGCAGCCTCTCCCTCCTGATCTTCTGCCCTCCCCCTGGCTTCTGGCTGCTCACAGTGACTGGTTTCTATAGCCTCTGTGCGAGGGTGCCATGTCCATTTTGTATGTTGTTTCGCATGGTGTGCTGTGCACCCTTCTCCAGGGGAAGAATTTTCGTGTTGGAGAGCGGGGGAGGGGCCCGCTCGCCGACGCATAAAATGATGTGCAGCAACGTCGGGTGTATGTCCCGACTACACCGCGAGTCATTTAGATTGTCAGCTTGGCGGGCACGTAGCCAAGTCGGCTGCGCACCCGCCGAACTGCCAAAGGCCTATTAAGGCCATTAAGAAAGTAATGAAAGTTGTTAAGAATGCTGCCCGTCCAACCTTAATGTTGGCGGGCAGGTGAAGAGCCCAGGCGCCCTTCACATTTTTCATGAAACCTCATCCATGGGCTGGATGAGGTTTCATGAAGGGTTTATTAATTAAATAACATTTTTGAAAAAATTCATTGATAAGTCCCAGCTCATGTGATACTGACACATGATGGGACATGTCTTAAAATATTTTCTTTTCTTCATTTAAATTTTTAAACCGTAAACTAATCTCTGATTTCTGCGTTCTTTCACGCACATGAGCGAAAGAGCGCAGGCCTCGACTCAGGGAATCCACCCCCCTCTCCCCCCAACCCCCCCTCCCCCCCCTCCCCCCTCCCCCCCCCCCCCCCCCACCCCGCCCACACAGGGAGCGCTCAGAGCTTCCGGGCACGTGTCACGCTGGGCGGGCCTTGAATGGACTGCCCATGTAAAATGGCAGCGCGGCCCTGATTGGGGGTGCCTGCGCCTGCCCCTGCACAACTCCCCCAGCCGGGGGAAATTTCTGCCCCAGCACAAAGTTCTTCTTGGTACCTGGTGCATGAGTCAGTAGGGGCAAAAATAATTGCCCTGTGACATGAGGAGCCCTACCCTCCGTTTTCCTCGGGTTAAGGGAAGACATTTGGAATTTGTTTTGTGCCATTTCTGGGATTGAGTAAAATTTTTAAGCAAATTCAACAGATCGATCTACCTTTTCAAAGAGGTCCCCTGGCTGCCCAAAGAAATACTCCTAGTTCAGACCTTCTCTAACTTTGCATACTTCTAGTTCCATACTCCTGGCCTACCAAAATCCGACCAGAGTGGAGGCAGCTGAGGAAGTAAATGCTACCTCGGTAAAACACACATACATGAAATGCACTCCGCCCCCATTCCTGCCCCCACAGCAATACAAAGTGCCATGTTCGGAGGAGAGACTTACCATTTTCTGCCAGTTCTGCTATTTTCGCCATGATGGAGAGGCTGTCCGTCTTGGCAAAAATCTGGGCCATAGTTTTAACTTTTATAAAACACAGGTCAGAATCTTATACCCCACGCCGGGCGGGCTCCTAACCCAAACGGATGTGAAATAGCGTGAGATGACGACAGTGAGCGTCCCAATGTCATCTCGCTCTCGGGCGATATTTCACTCGGCAGGCACGCTTCCGACTGCCACGGGCAATTAAGCCTATTAACGATGCAATTAACAGCAATTTTACGTGGACTGCCCATATTTAGGTTGGCAGGCGGGCTATTCTCCCAGGCGGCATTCACATTTTTGCTCGCACCTTAATCCAGGGCGGGATGAAATCTCCATGGGGAAATAAAATAAAAAGAGATATCTGGGGACTGTTTTTTTATCAGGTATGCCTTCAGGAGCTTGATTGTGCTGCATGGACATATTTTGCAGTATTTTTGTTGTTTTTTTTATTCTGTGGAGGTCTGCAGCTGCCTAGGGCAGCTGCCTGCCTTCAGGGAGCTCACTAGAAATGTTCACCCACACCCTCAGTTAGGTCATCGCCCGCCCTCTTCACGCCCCCACCCTGGCAGCGCTGAGCATTTCAGTGCATGTTTCACGCTGGCTGCCTGTCATTTGGCCAGACAGCATGAAATTATTGTCAGGGGCCCTTCGCGGCTGAAGGCCTGTTTCCCATCCACTTCTGGGCCCACCAATCGCAACGCCCGACGAACGAAAAACTCAGGCCATGAGCTTTACAGCAACAGACGTAAATCTTCCAGGGTTATAAAGTTAATCCAAATGGTTAAATACGCTATAGAGCATGTTTTCTGAGCTGCATATTGCACACTTTATCTAACAGAATCGTTCTATGTCAAAATAGAGATTATAACGTGTTGAGGTAGATTTTTATCTTTACCATCTGTGCATTAAGCTTTTTCTCAGTGGAGGATGTTTGGTACAACTGTCAGCATGTCAGCAAGAGAACCCGCTGGATTTTCCTTCAATTGAATTAATGGAGGGAAAATTGGGCGGGTTCTGTAAGGGTTTGATCCCTCTGATCATATTTTCCGGTCTATACACTGATCAGGGAATGCTTAGTGCCAAGGCTAAAGAATGAAAATCGCTGTATTCAGTTATTGCTCAGGAGTTCAACAAAACCTGTCACATTTTATTCAACAGAAATAATGAGCAGAATTTTACGTTCCACGGGCGGATGCATGCCCGACACGATCGGGCGTAAAATCGTGCAAGATGATGTCAGGCGAGCGTTCCGACGTCATCCCGCACGCGAGCAACATTCCGGTTGGTGGGCGCGCAGGAGTGTCGGAGCCGCACCCATCATCAATTAAAAGGCCACTTAAGGCCATTAAAAGGCAATTGTTCACAATTTTAGTTTGCCTGTGTGATTTTGCGCTTGTCACACGGGCAGGCAGGCAACCCACTTTTTACAAACCTCATCCAATTATGGAAAGGTCAATTTTACTCAGCTGTGATGTGGTACACTGAGACCCACATGACTGTTTTCGTGGCAACCTGAAGGAGCTGCACCTAGGGGCTGTGCTTGAACTCCAGGACATGTCCAAGTCAGGGTGATGACATGCTGGGAAGGGAGCTTCAAGGTGGCGTGACAACGAACCATCTGCTGCCCTCTGTGCTCCACATGCTTGCGCATCCTTGCTATGGAAGGATATACCGTGTGGTGCCTAATGTGATGGGGTGGGGTACAGGCCTAGCATCTTTGAGAGAGTGTTCGACAGCAGCGGGGTGAGGAGGCACTGGAGCCCTGATATGTCCCACTCTGGTTGGGGTGGGCCATCTGCGGAGAGAATCCATGTACAATTTGCACTAATCAATGCTCCTCTCTCATTTTCAGGAGAATGCTCATAACGCAGCAGAGCGTGCAAGGGCTGGCGGTGGCCAGGCGCAGTTAGCCATTCTCAGCCGGTTTGAGCAGGAGGCCCTGGATTTGGAGAGGCACCAGGCGCCGAGGTCCATTGGTGTCGGTGAGGCTGGGGTGCCACAGCCAGGTATGTTTGCACAGCGGTGAGGTCAGCATTGTTCTCCCAACAGCCATAGCAGTGCTGAATGTTAATTAATTTAATTTTGCAACGTGGCTTGACCATTGTTTATGGAAGGATGAGCGCATAATGATCCGGGGGACAGGGATGCTCTTTGTCATTATCTCCACGCTAAGTGATCCACTGCTCTTGTTCTTCCTTTCAGCATCACCGGAGCAGGGCCAGGAGGACGAGCAGCAGAGACCCCCTCTCACACTTGAGGGCCCTGAAGTCTGACCAGCGCCGCACCGTCTCTGCCAGGCAGGCACCAGCGCAGGTATTAGCACCTCGATGGGAGTTAGAACATCGGCTAGTGTCCCAGGGCACACCGGTGAGGGCACTTCACAGTTGCTGGAAGAGCTGGCAGAGACAGAGAGTGTCCATGGTGTCAGCAGTCGGAGGACTGCAGGGGACTAGGCACATGCTCAGTCGGTGCCTGATGATGTGCCTCTGGAGCTGTCTGCAATGCAGCAGGGGCAGGAAATGCGGCCAGGTGTGCGGGAGCATCTGGGGGAAATACATGAGGCTATGCTTGGCTTCGTGTCCGTGGTGGAGGAACCTACGTGGACGATCGCCGAAGCAATGAGCCATATGTCCGAGCGCCATGTGTCCTCCAAGGAGAGAGTGGTGACCCTCATGGAGAGGCTCCTCCAGGAGACCCATTAGGGTTTCCTGCAGATGCGCTCTGACCAGCAAGTCATCACATCGGTGTTGACCTCAGCTGGCCAGTGCCAGTGTGGGAGATGGCCTGGGCACCAAGTTTCCCAGCTCGATGCCCATCCATCCACGGTGAGCAGGGAGGTCCAAAGCGACCTCACATCAGTGCAGAAGCTGCCTGTCGTCTCTGCGGGCACCTCTCAGGGCGCTCCAGATGAGGGCGGCAGCTCCTCCGCCCCTCTCCCAGTGACCGTAGCATCCAGTGAGGCTGCGACGACTAGCGAGATGCCAGCTGTGGAACAGCCAGATCCCTCCCAGGCAGGTCAGAGGATGGCCGCCAAGGTCACCAAGGCCAACAGGACAGCAGAGTCAGCAGGCTGTCTCAGATGCTACTCCCAGCGATGGGGCAGCACCAAGACATGGCACCCGGAAAAGTAAACATAAGGCACCTGAGGCACACCATGGGTTTCTCACTGGTGCTTTTGTGTTGGCCCGAGATGAGGTCCTTATGTTTTGCTTTGAATTGAAACACCCTTGTCATTTTGTTTCATTAAGTTTCTTTGTCTGTGATATTAAATTCAGACATGTCACCATGGCTGAGGGTGCCTCTTTTCTTCTGCCTGTGTATGGTTTCCAAAAATGTTAAGAGTGCTTTGTGGGACATTCAGCTTTATTAACAAGGCCCTTAGTTACAGTTCCTAACCTGGAAGATTTGGCACTTAGATATCGAGTATGGAGCCTGCAGCCCAGGCTTCTCCTGGAGGTCCATCTATGGTGTGCTAGCTGAGTGTCCGTTGGATTAAAGCCTCCCAAGTGTCCCTGCCTCCCTGCAGTATGCCTGGGTCAGCATCTACCCCTTCAGCATTTCCCTGTGCATGCTCATCCTCAGACTCACTGCTGGATTCATCGTGTGCAGCCGCAGCCACTGCATCAACGTCTTCATCGTCCGCTGCATCCCCCCTTTCCAGCGCAAGATTGTGGAGAGCGCAGCATGCAACTACTATCACCGAGACACCATCTAGGGGATACTGGAGTGCGCCTCCTGAGTGGTCCAGGCATCGGAAGCGCATCTTGAGAAGACCGATGGCTCTCTCCACCACAGCCCTTGTGGAGGCGTGGCTCCTATTGTACCACTGCTCGCTTCTGTTCTTGAATGGTGGAGAGGCGTCATGAGCCACCTTCTGAGGGGATAGCCCTTGTCACCCAGCAGCCATCCATCAAGCTGGGCTGGGGCATTGAAGAGCCCTGACACCTGGGAGTGTCTGAGATGTAGGCGTCGTGAGATCTGCCTGGGTACCTTGCACAGACTTGTAGAATCAGGATCCTGTGATCACACACTATCTGCACGTTCATGGAGTGGAAGCCCTTCCTGTTGACGAAGGCACTGGGCTCACCCGCTGGCGCCTTGATGGCCACATGTGTGCGTCTATTGCACCCTGGACGCGGGGGAAGCCAGCAATGGCCACGAAGCCTCTGGCTCGCTGCGTCTGACTTGCCTGGTCGCAGCGGAAGTGGATGAAGGTCAATGCATCCCTAAGCAGAGCATCTGTAACCTGCTTGACACAAGTGTGGACAGGTGATTGGGAGACACCGCAAAGATCACCCACCGAGCCCTGGAAGGAGCCAGAGGCATAGAAGTTGAGGGCAGCTGTGACCTTTAGAGCCACTGGCATGGGGTGACCATCCACACAGTTAGCGGAGATCTCAGGCCCAATCATCTGACAGATATATTTGACTGTCTCCCTTGAGAGACGGAGCCTCCTTCGGCACTGCACCTCAGACATATTGAGGTAGCTGCTTCGCCACCTGTATACCCTGGCAGCAGGATAATGGCGTCTTCTGTGGCCCCTTCTGCCTTGGTCTACCTCTTGTGCCTGCGCCTGAACTCCCAAAAGGAAGCTGAATGTGCACTTCTGGCTTCCTCCCCCTTCAAGCCCTCCCTTCCTCCTCAGAGGAGGTGCCCCCATTGGACAGTTTAGCTCCCATTCCCAGGCTATGGGAAGGCTTCCTGAAACCTGCAGGCCCAAAATAGATTCCTCACTGCAGAGTGCTGACCTGAGGGTTAAGAGTCCAGTCAAAGCAGCTGGTATACGTTTTGAAGTATTGCAGATCACACAGGCAAGTTTCAATAACTTTGAAAAATCAATACTTGACAGAGCACACTCGCGACCCCACTGAGCCCCCTTATTCCACCCGTGGATGAGGTTTATACAAATGTGTCCTACCGACCTGCCCGTTGCACCCATGCCCGACCCGAAGATTGCACAGGTGCCGAAAAATCGGTGTTGGTTGGTGAGTCAAGGGCCTTAAGTGGCCTGTTAATTAATGGCAGGAGCACAGCGGATATCATTGAGGGCCCACCCAACTAAATTATCCAGATTTGAATCAAGAACAGTTCTTTAAAATTCTTACAAAATTCTACCAAGTTATAAAAAGCCCTGGGTTCTTTGAGGATTCTCTGGTGGCTTGGTTGAACAAGAAACAGTGCTGACTTGGAGCCATGTTAAGTTCCTTGGTAATGCTGAAGTGATTTGCATTAAATAATTAATCATTGCATTCTGCTTTTCAGAAGGCTTAAAGCAGAAGTCAATCAAATTAATTGGCTTCATAAAAAGTAAGAGCTTCCCTTCTAAAATATGTTAGGGAGAATTAAGTACCCAATTCATGTTAGTGCTGGCCCATATAAATAGTACAGTTCTTCTAATATAAATAGTTTCTTGACCAAGTTACCCTATGTTTTAAATCTCCAACTGAATGTTTTCTTCCGACTGTTGTCTAGGAAATATGTGCCTGTGTTTGGAGGAGTTAGTAAATCTGCCAAATTTGGAGGTTGTGAGCATACTAGAACATGGCTAGGTGTAGTTATAAAAATATTAAGGGAAGCTAATCCATTCTTGTCAGACTGAGAGGATTTTTTTCACCAAATTAAAAAAATACAAGTTCATTCTAAGTCAGTGACTTAATGTTGCAAACAGCATAATTTTAGTTAATCTCACTTGGTTTATTTTATTCCTTGTATCACAGTTCCGCTGAAATAATTTTTATTAACATTTTTGTGCAATACATTACACATCATTTATTGTTTCTACACATTTTGCTAAATGCAAAGCCATCACTGTTCTGCTGGCATCACTCAATAGAACCTGTAAACAGCAATGGTAGTTCTTAACATTTGACTGCTTTGTGGAATGAGGATTTGACAGGAGTAGCTGGAGTTTGGCCCACTTTACCCTGGAATCAGTCTAAATATAATTTCAGGATTGGGCAACTCGTTTTCCCCTTCCAGCTAGAGCAGCATGGTAATTAGGGCTTTAACAGCTAATGTAATTAGAGCATTAGAATTAAGATCAGAAAAACACACTTCTTATAAATCCATTTATTGTTGAACTACGACAAATGTCACTATGGTGTTATTTATGTTGATGGTACAGGGTTCATTTTGCAGAGTTTGCAGTGCTGTAATCCATTTTCATTGCAAGAAGTACATTTGAGGGACTTGAAGGAATCCGTGAAGCAGTTTCGAAAAACTGACATCTTGCTCCCATGGCACACTGAGCATGGAACAAATGCAAATCCACCACAGGCTGAACACTCTTGTGTGTGCTGAACTTTCTAAAAGAGAAAGCGAAAAGTACATTATTCAGTATTTCCCTTTCTTCACAAACATTTCTAAATAATAGAAATATAACTTCACACAGAAGAAACAAATAATATCATTGACAGAGTACACATTCAACTCTGCATAATATGAATAAAATTATTCAAAGTTATTTGAAAGAGGATTGTTTCAAGTACATAGTATGTAAATTTGACCATTAATTGGATATACAGTAGTTCTTGTATTAGGAATGCATAGGAAGATGATGAGTTTTGGATCAGTGTATTATTTTGGAAGTGTATTCACAGCATGGAAATGTGCTAAATTAAGGACAAAGGTTCATATTACAGCCTTGCACCAGTCTCTCTGAAATTTGATGTCATTCCAAGATAGACCTATAGGGACAACACTTTATTAGTTAGCTCCAAGGGGGAATTATAACTTGTTTTGCATGAGTGGGCTTGGGAGTGGGTGGAGGGTTTAAGAGATGAAATTGACAGCATGTCGCGAAGTCCAACCTACTGGCATCCAAATTTAACAGCAGTGTTAGACTGCGTCCGAGCAACTCCTCAGCAAAGACAGGTTATTACAGTAATTTCAATATTTAGTAACTCATTAAGTGTGATTTTTAACATGGGTTTGGGATTTAAGTGTAGGTTTCCCAGGTCATCTGAAGCTCGTCATTGAAAGCAAGGCAAGAACACAGTGGCAATTGAGGGGGCTGAAGAAATGACAGGCAAAAATTCTCATAAATACTGAAACCTCACAGCTGATTTTTTTGCTTAATTGTGTGAAAGGTTTTTGTTCGCGTTACATGCTCTGAGAGTTTAATTACACGACTTGGCAAGTTTCTTTTATTACTTTGAACGTTTGTGTGTCTGGTTTCCATTATGGCAGCTGTGATCGATCAGATCAGCATGAGTGCTGCTTATGCTGGATTAACTTGAACCTTAGTTGAGGACCAGGAGTAGAAATGGCAGTGGTAGGAGCAGCAGCAGCCTTCCCCTCACTGCTTGCCATTCCTCGAGAGAGAGAGAGAGAGAGGGAATGAACAGAGAGGTGCAACTCGAAGGAGGCCATACACATAACTCAAAGTATACAGTCAGAGGATCAGCTTCCAGGACATGTGTTATGTTTTACTTTGGGGTTGCTTTGCTCACGAACCGGTTGCACGCCTATCTGTTGGCAGGTGAGTCAGTTACAATATAATGCAGACAGACCAATATGAAATGAATCACATACTATTTATTTACTCAAACAACAGAGCACTAACATGATGTGTACTTCTCCAATCAGACTCTACTCTAGACTAACATTAACATGATAGCCCATGCTCCACAGCTATTGGGTTTTCCAGTCACATGGTCGATCTGCTCACATTTTCTTAAAGGTGTATTACGCCTCAGATTACCACACCCCCTCCCCCTTTACTTGAAAGTACATTTCACAAAATGTTAACTATTTAAATAAATGAACTATTTACAAATTCAGACACTCAGAGGCTTTTTCAAACTTGTTGACCACCCTAGTTATACAGCTTTGGATGGTTTATCTGTGGCCTCCCTCTCAAGAGTTATCTGTCCACAAGGCTCCCCAGTAGGAACCTGTAAGTTTGCCTCTTTGACTCTTTCAGGCTCAATGGGTTCTACAGTTACCTCCAAAGCCAGAGGAGTTCCTTCTACCTGGGAATGTTTGGCACATCTTTTCTTGTGGATCTGTTTCCCTTTTCCTGAGGTGATCTACATGTCTCCTGATTATCTGACCTTCAGCCGATATGTGGTAGGACAGGGGTCTGTCACTGCACTGACTTCACCTGATATCCATTTGGGCCCATCTCCAAAGTTCTTTGCAAAAACTGTTTCTCCTACAGTGAAGTTTCTTTCACTGTGGTAATCATGTTCATTTTTCTGGGCCTCCTGACTTCTCTCTATCCTCCCCCTAAATTTGACCTTATGAGGTTCAAACATGTCCTGAGACATCTTTTCATTAATAACTCTGTGGGGGCAATACCAGTGGCCATATATGGCATAGTCCTATAGATGAGCAGGAAACATGATAACTTCATTGCTATAGAGACCCCTCTAGTTTTATCATTGCGGCCTTGAAGGTCTGGATTGCCCTCTCGACCATCCCATTGGATGCAGGGTGGTCTGGCGAGGTCTTGACATGTGTTATGCCATCGAGAGTTGTAAATCTTTGGAATTCCTCTCTGGTGAATGCCATTCCCTTATCAGACATTATTATCTCTGGTAAACCGTGTATCGCGAAACTCTGACGTAATCTGTCTATGGTGGGGGCAGATGTGAGTGATCGCACCTCGTATACATCCATCCATTTGGAGTGAGCATCGATAAATAAGAGGAACATTGTGCCCAAAAAAGGCCCCACATAGTCAATGTGGAAGCGGACCCAAGGCCTTCCTGGCCATTCCCAAGGATGCACTGAAGCAGCAGCAGACAATTTCTGCACCTGTTGGCACTGTATGCAGACCTTGACAATGTTTTTGATTTCAGTGTCCATCCCTGGCCACCATAAATAGCAACATTTTCATCCAGGAAGTCCTGGGTGACGCTATGCAATTCTATCAATAATGGTTGTCTTCCTCTGGGAGGCACAATGACACTCGCTCTCCACAGTAAGATGCCATCCTGGCAGGTGAGCTCATACCTCCTGTTAAAATAGGGCTTCATTTCATCCAACTTTGGCTCGTTAGACCATCCCTACAAGACTTGTTCCCTGACGTGAGGCAAAACCAGATCGTGGTCTATCCATTCTCTGATCTGTTTGGCATTCGCTGGTGATGAATCCAGAAAGTTTAATAATAAAATAAGTTCTTGAGGAATTCGAACGTTCACACAGCTGTCCTTTAGAGGTAATTGGCACAGTGTGTCGGCATTGACAACCTGGCTTCCCAGCCGGTGGATAAAAGCGTATTCGTAAGCAGCTAGAATCAGTGCCCACATTTGGATGCATGCCAAGGCGATTGGGTTATTGCCTTATCTTCCCCAAACCAACCTAGTAGTGCCTTGTAGTCAGATATGATGATGAAGTGGCAACCATGGATGTATTGGTGGAATTTCTTAACGCCAAATACAATGGATAAGCCTTCTTTCTCTATTTGTGAGTATCTTCATTCTGCCACACTGAGTGTTCCTGAGAAGTAACCAATGGGCCGTTCGGAGCCATCCACCATCCAGTGGGAGATTAGGCACTTTACAGCCTTCCGGACTTAATATTGAGTTCAGCAACTTCAGACCATGACCTCTATCCTCTATTCTCACCCCTTTTTTCAATATTCTTTTTTTTTATCTTTTATTTTCTATCCATTAATTTTTATTTATTTTCATTTTTATTCATTTATTCATTGTTTTATCCCCACCTATATTCCATCTTTTTTCCCCATCACTATTCCCCCTACCCCCCTCAAAAACCCCACAAGGGCCATCTGTTACTTGTTCATGTTTTTCTTTTCAGAGTACCTACCCTTGTCCTGCTATTATCACATTCTGCATTCTTACCTTTATGCCACTATCAGTGCCTCCTTTAGCCCTTACCACTACTATTAACACCTCCTTTGTTAATTTGTTCATGACATCTTTGTCAATCTCGCCTTTGCCCGCACCTATCGCTAGCCTTCTATCCAGCTTCACCTGCTCCAGCCCCTTAAACAGTATAAATTTCATCACATTTTTGCTTCTATTTAGCCCTGAAGAAGAGTCACACGGACTTGAAATGTGAACTCTGTTTTTCTCTCCATAGGTGCTGGGGGCTTCCCTACAGCCCCTGCCCACCCCCGCCGAGCCCGCCCGCAAAGGGCAAAATTCTGCCCCTTATATATTTTAAGTATAAATAGCCTTTCTAACACTCCCTCCTTCTCAACTGTAAACTATTGTAGTGTACCAGTTACGTCCTCTCTGGGTAGCACCTTCTTCTTTGTAAAGGTAGATGCAAAGTAGTCATTTAATACCTCAGCTATTTCTCCTGCCTCCACGTGCAAGCCCCTCTTTTTTACCCCTAATCAACTATACTCTTCCTTTTTCCAAAACAAAAACAGAATGACCTGGAAAATCTCAGCTGGTCTGGCAACATCAGTGGAGAAGAAAAGAGTTGACGTTTCGAGTCCTCATGACCCTTCAACAGAACTGAGTAATATTAGGAGAGGGGTGAAATATAAGCTGGTTTAAGGTAGGGGGGTGGGAGGAGAGAATTTGGTGGGGAGGGGGGTGATTGTAGGGACAAGCAGGCAGTGATAGGAGCAGATAATCAAAAGATGTCACAGACAAAGGAAAAAAGAGGTGTTGAAGGTAGTGATATTATCTAAACAAATGTGCTAATTAAGAATGGATGGTAGGACACTCAAGGTACAGCTCTAGTGGGGGTGGGGTGGAAAGACTAACAGGGCATTAAAAGTATAGATTTAAAAATAATGGAAATAGTGGGAAAAGAAAAATCTACATAAATTATTGGAAAAAATCAAAAGGGAGGGGGAAGAAACGGAAAGGGGGTGGGGATGGAGGAGGGAGTTCAAGATCTAAAGTTGTTGAATTCAATATTCAGTCCGGAAGGCTGTAAAGTGCCTAGTCGGAAGATGAGGTGCTGCTCCTCCAGTTTGCGTTGGGCTTCACTGGAACAATGCAGCAAGTCAAGGACAGACATGTGGGCAAGAGGGCAGGGTGGAGTGTTAAATAGCAAGTGACAGGGAGGTTTGGGTCTTTCTTGCAGACAGACCGCAGGTGTTCTACAAAGCGGTCGCCCAGTTTACATTTGGTCTCTCCAATGTAGAGGAGACCGCATTGGGAGCAACGAATGCAGTAGACTAAGTTAGGGGAAATGCAAGTGAAATGCTGCTTCACTTGAAAGGAGTGTTTGGGCCCTTGGACGGTGAGGAGAGAGGAAGTGAAGGGGCAGGTGTTGCATCTTTTGCGTGGGCATGGGGAGGTGCCATAGGTGGGGGTTGAGGAGTAGGGGGTGATGGAGGAGTGGACCAGGGTGTCCTGGAGGGAACGATCCCTACAGAATGCCACCAGGGGGGGTGAAGGGAGGATGTGTTTGGAGGTGGCAATATGCTGGAGTTGGCGGAAATGGCGGAGGATGATACTTTGAATGCAGAGGCTGGTGGGGTAATAAGTGTGGACAAGGGGGACCCTATCATGTTTCTGGGAGGGAGGAGAAGGCGTGAGGGCGGATGCGCAGGAGATGGGCCGGACATGGTTGAGGGCCCTGTCAACGACTGTGGGTGGAAAACCTCGGTTAAGGAAGAAGGAGGACATGTCAGAGGAACTGTTTTTGAAGGTAGCATCATCAGAACAGATGCGACGGAGGTGAAGGAACTGAGAGAATGGGATGGAGTCCTTACAGGAAGTGGGGTGTGAGGAGCTGTAGTCGAGGTAGCTGTGGGAGTCGGTAGGCTTGTAATGGATATTGGTGGACAGTCTATCACCAGAAATTGAGACAGAGAAGTCAAGGAAGGGAAGGGAAGTGTCAGAGATGGACCATGTGAAAATGATGGAGGGGTGGAGATTGGAAGCAAAATTAATAAATTTTTCCAGGTCCCGACGAGAGCATGAAGCAGCACCGAAATAATCATCGATGTACCGGAGAAAGAGTTGTGGGAGGGGGCCGGAGTAGGACTGAAACAAGGAATGTTCCACATACCCCATAAAGAGACAGGCATAGCTGGGGCCCATGTGGGTACCCATAGCCACACCTTTTATTTGGAGGAAGTGAGACGAGTTTAAGGAGAAATTGTTCAGTGTGAGAACAAGTTCAGCCAGATGGAGGAGAGTAGTGGTGGATGGGGATTGTTCGGGCCTCTGTTCAAGGAAGAAGCTAAGGGCCCTCAGACCATCCTGGTGGGGGATGGAGGTGTAGAGGGATTGGACATCCATGGTGAAGAGGAAGCGGTTGGGGCCAGGGAACTGGAAATTGTTGATGTGACGTAAGGTGTCAGAGGAATCATGGATGTAGATGGGAAGGGACTGGACAAGAGGAGAGATGGTCAACCTAAACCTTATGATGCAATGATCACTATCCTCTAAATGCTCTCTCACTGATATTTGACCCACTTGGGCCAACTCATTCCCCAGAACCAGGTTCAACAGTGCCTGACCTCTTGTTGGGCCAATAACATACTGCTGCAGAAAATTACCTTGAACACATTCCAGGAACTCTTGTCCATTTGCACTACTCTTATCCCAGTCTATATTTGGATAATTGAAGTCCTGCATTATAATTACTCTGTAATTCTTGCACCCCTCTGTAATTTCTTTGCAAATTTGTTTCTCTACATCCCTTCTGTTAGTTGTTGGCCATATACTACACCGATCAATGTTATTGCATCTTTTTCATTCCTTACCTCCAGCCAGAGAGATTCCATCCTTGATCCCTCTCATTCCAGTACAGTAATGCCACCTTTAATCAATACTGCTACTCCACCCCATCCAACCTCTTTTCTTCCTTTCCTGTCTCTCCTAAACACCTTGTACCCAGGAATATTTAATGCCCAGTCCTGCCTTTTTTTGAGCCAGGTCTCTGTTATAGCAATAATATCATAACTCCATTGGTCAACCTGTGCCCGTAGTTCACCAATCTTATTCACCACACTCTGTGCATTCACACACATGCACATTAACCCTGATTTAAGCTTTTTTACTTTTCCCCTTATTCTGATCCCACCTAATGACTTACTATTGCCTATTCTATCAAACTTTCCCAGTATTCCATTTACCTTGATATTACTCTCTGATATATCCTCGTTATCAGTTAATACTTCTCTACTTCCCACTGCCAGTTTGTCTCCTCTGCACTCTGAATTTCCCCTCAGATTCCCATCCCCCCTGCCAATCTAGTTTAAACCCTCCCCAGCAGCACTAGCAAACCTCCCCGCGGGACACTAGTCCCAGTCCTGGTAAGGTGTAACCCATCCTTCTTGTACAGGTCCCACCTGCCCCAGACCGGCTCCAATGCCTCAGAAATCTAAAGCCCTCCATCCTACTCCATTTCTCCAGCCATGTGTTGAACTGTTCAATCTTACTAGTCTTATGTTCATTAGAATATGGCACTGGGAGTAATCCTGAAATTACTACTATTGAGGTACTGCCTTTTAATTCCATTCCTAACTCCTTCACATCTACTTTCAGGACCTCATCCCTTTTCCTACCGATGTCATTGGTCCCGATGTGGACCATGACCGCTGGCTGATCCCCCTCCCCAAAAGAATGTCCTGCAGCCGCTCTGTGATATCCTTGACGCTGGCACCAGGAGGGGCAACATACCATCCTGGCATCACATCTAAGGTGGCAGAAATGCCTGTCTGCTGCTCCTCTAACTATGGAATCCCCTACCACTATAACACTTCTACTCATCCTTCTCCCCTCTTGTGCAGTTGAGCTACCTGTGGTGGCACGGACTTGGCTCTTGCATCAGTCCTCTGAGGAACCATCTTGTCTCCAGTATCCAAAATGGAAAAATGTTTAGAGAATGAGATAGTTTCAGGGGATTCCTGCACCCCTGCCTGTTTCTCTTAGACACTCTGGGAGTAACCCATTCTCTCTTGGCCTGTGTACTTCTTATCTGTGGTGTGGCCACCTCTCTAAACATGCTATCCATATAATCCTCAGCCATGCAGATGCTGCTCGAGCTCCCCAACCCTGAGCTCAAGTTTCAGCATCTGGTGACACTTCCTGCAGATGTAGTCATAGAGTCATAGAGGCCTGCAGCACAGAAAAAGGCCCTTCGGCCAATCAAGTCTGCATCGGCCAAACAAGTACCTAACTATTCTAATCCCATTTTCCAGCACTAGGCCCATAGCCTTGTATGCCATGACATTGCAAGTGCACATCCAAATACTTCTTAAATGTTATGAAGGTTTCTGCCTCTACCACCCTTTCAGGCAGTTAGTTCCAGATTCCCACCACACTCTGGGTGAAAAAATTCTTCCTCACATACCCTCTAAACCTCCTGCCCCTTACCTTAAATCTATGCCCCCTGGATATTGATCCCTCCACCAAGGGGAAAAGTCCCTTCCTGTCTACCCTATCTATGCCCCTCATAATTTTATACACCTCAATCACGTCCCCCCTCAATCTCCTCTGCTCCAAGAAAAATAACCCCAGTCTATCCAATCCCTCCTCATAACTAAAACTCTCCAGCCCAGGCAACACCCTGGTAAATCTCCTCTGCACTCTCCCTAGTACAATCACATCCTTCCTATAATGCGGATTCCAGAACTGCACACAATATTCTAGCTGTGGCCTAACCAGCATTTTATACAGTTCCAGCATAGCCTCCCTGCTCTTATATTCTAAGCCTTGGCTAATGAAGGCAAGTATCCCATATGCCATCTTAGCTACCTTATCTACCTGCCCTGCTACCTTAAGGGAGCGGTGGACATGCACACTAAGGTCCCTTTGACCCTCGGTACTTCCCAGGGTCCTACCATTCAACGTGTATTCCCGTACCTTGTTTGTCCTGCCCAAGTGCATCACCTCACACTTAACCGGATTAATTTCCATTTGCCACTGATCAGCCCATCTGACCAGCCCATCTATATCCTCCTGTAATCTAAGGCTATCCTCCTCATTAGTCATCGAGGTCACTGTGTGCCTGCATGACTTCCCACATCGCGCAGGATGCACATTCCACATGGCTGAGCTGCATTGACTGACCTTAAGCTTTATATAACATGTTTGCTACAGTATGTTATAATATAATAACTCACCTGTCATTCACCAATCGTCTCCTCTGTGCTAAGTCCAGAAAGGCCTATACCTACCAATCAATCAACTTTTGGGAATCCTGTGACATCACTTTAAGATTTTATCTGTAAAATCCTGGCTCTCTCTCTCTCCACTGCTTTCTGGGCTATGATTATATTCAATCAGCTTCTTCTCCTGTAGCAAAGTAAGAGCCAGCTACCGGAGGCTGAGGAAAGGTAGAAAAAAAAACACATCCTTCCCCTCTTCAGCGAACTCCCTCACTCACCAAACTCCAACTTAAGCACTCTAATGCAGCCCAAAAAAGCACTGAAGAAGGCCTGTTTAATGCTCCCTGATTCAAGCTTCTGAAGCCAGTCTAAGCCAGTTATCTAAGTAACTAGCTGCAGCTCCTAGGAGACCCTGAAAACCTTTGTTTTAAAGCTGGAATAAAACTCACTTCTCCCAACCCAAGGAGCAACTTTTAGTTAATTTCTAACATAAAGAAAAGACTAGACTTTAGATAGAAAATAACCCTTAAATTAAATTAACCCTTAAAATTAACCCTTAAAACTCCTTCACCCACCAATCTCCAACTTAAGCACGCTATTGCACCCAAAGCAGCACTCCAGTGCACACTAATGTGCAACTGGTGTACAACCACAGAAAGGTGATCACGCTGAAATGCGTGAGATTCCCAGGAAGCTGCCATGATGCTTTCATGCTGCACCAGTCTATATAGTAAAGGGTTAACATCAGGAGAACCAGATACTGATGTAATGACTGATGTAACTATGATGAAATGTCACATGACTAAGAGACAGAGGACTGATGGGAAGTAGAAATACAACCTCGTATAGAGTACTGGGATCTACATGATCCGTAAGTAAACAAGTGTGAAGAAATAGAGACGGTTTAAGTATATTGGTATTTGTAGGTGTTAGGAATGAGTTTTAGCTTTAAAGTTTAAGTTTAATTTGTATTTTTGTATTTGTGTGTTAAGAAAAGATCAAATTGAGTTTTAGTTTCACTTTAAAAAGGTGCCTGCATTTCTAATAAGGTTTTATGTGACTGTAAGCTAAGTTAAGCAAACAAGAGTAGTAAAATTGGGTTGTTGCCTAGCAACAGGCGTCCAGAGAGGCAGGTCCCTCCCACAGACTCCCACAGGTAAACTAAAGAAACAGCAGTGTTAAGTTCAGTTTGAAGTCAAGACCCCAGAGAGACTGGACACTACGAGAGGGAGCTGCAGATTTCCCAAAATAACCAAAAGGCCCCAAGGCCAAAGGAGTGAGACAGAAACAGGGGAAAGTCTCAATCAGACCTTCTAGTCAAAGGAAGGACAGGAACTTGGAAAAGGTCCTGTTAAGTGAAATTAAGAGTGAGGGACAGAGAAAGGCTCCAAGCTTCAAGCTTAAAGAGATAAAGACTTGAGAAGAGGCAAGAAGGCCCAAAGAGACAACTGAAGGTCTGTAAGTCTTTGCCTTGAGCTTGTGATGCAATGGTGTACTGTTAATGCTGAGTCGGTGAGAGAGAGTGCATGGAAGACAGCTTGAATATGTGTGGTGACCCAGGGGAGAGGAACATTGGAAGGAGAGTTCAAAACCCTGGAGGTAAACCCTTGCAGAAGGCATCTGAGAGAAAGCATCGGTTTGGGAGAAGATTCCAAGGCGAGGTCTTCGAGAATGGAGATTGGAAACCCACATGTGAAAGATGTGATGCAGTGAGACCAGTTGGCTCACGGTGTGACAAGCGTCTGGGGGACCTTGTAGAGAGATTCATAGCATCTGGTTGAGGTGACATCTGTCACTTGGTTTCAGGGAATGGGGTGTCTGACCACAGAATGCCTATTGGTTTCCATGGATTGTGTATTTACTGTGACCATAAAAGTTTAAGATAGCTTTCGTAACTTGTGTTATCCTTACATATCCATATATATCTGTAAAGGTATAGTTGTGGGTGGGAGTATTGTAATATAGTTCATCTTTTCTTGTTCAATAAATGTTTTATTCTTTTGTTAAAAGTTTATTAGCTGACTCCTGTGACTCTGTTCAGTAGCTACTTTCCATGTATGTAAACCAACAATTAAAAGTTAGGATCTATTAAGCTGGGTTCCACCCTGGGATCAGGCTTGTCCAGGGGTAATCTCAGTTGGGATCATAACACAAGAATGGTTTTTCATGAATAACAGTTTATGGTAGCATTCTTAGAGTAACAGGCAAACCTTAAAGATACCCCATCTAGACCCTGACCCAGACAAAATACAATCCACTCTTCTTGAGCACTCTGTCCCTCAAAGAAGAGTCACTGACTGGCTGATTAGAGACAAGGGACGCCCAATTAAAAACTTGGCTGTTGACAACTCTGGGGAACCCAACTAATGAAGCCCAGGAGTGTTACAAAGAAAGATATATGAAAAGCAGATGTGTCATTCGACAGATCTGGGCACACTCTTCAATTGGCACCAGCCATGGTCTGCAGAATGATTTGGTGTGCTGCACTGTGCACACCATTGCATAGAAGCAAGGAAGCAGCCCACCTAGGCAAGCTGCCAGGCAAGGGCAATCCCGCAGCGAGACACGCCCATGCCCTTTAAACTGATCCCACTTCCACCCCACCCTTGCCAAGCCTTGCCTGATTGGGTTCTGGGGTCTCTAGCAATGCTTTTTTTCCTCCATGGCCTCCTGCTGTACTGGCAGTAGCCACTGCATCAGGTGTCACTGCTGGTTCTGAAGAGTTGTTGGGCTCTGACTGGCCTGCAGCTCCTGGAGGTGGGATATCCATCCTGCTGGACCTTGACAACAGGCAGGTAGGTGCCTGATTACCTCAGGGCTCCCAGAAATAGCCATGGTGAGGTGCCCCTGTCTCTCCAGCCAGTGGACAGGCCCACTGCCATGACCATTAAATACAGTCGCCTATGTGAATACCTTTGTACAACTACAAATATTAACTCTTCCTTTTCCAACATGTCTATGTGGAGAAATCCCTTTTGCTTCAGCAGCGGTAGAGACAGGCTGCTCAGAACTGTGCTCTGATTGCAGAGATGTTCTTGGCCAACATCCTCTGGATTTTGGAAGACATGAGGGCCCTGCCAAAGATTGCTCCACTAGCAGGGGCAGGTTAACCATCGAGGCAGGAGGCAGCAGACAGATGAAAGGATGGTTGGGTGGAGCGGGGAGGTGAAAGGTGAAAAATGGAAATATTTTGAGCCGAGTCCCCTCTTCCCTGTCACCATTTACCACCATCCCTCTCATGTTCCACCTGCAATTCCCTGCTGGCAATGAGGTAGTGAGCACTTTGCTGTAGACCAGTAAGGAATTGAACTGTCAAGACTGGGGTTTCATCAACCTTATTTAAGATGGAAATCATTGTGTGCAACCCGTTGATGAAGGCCAGCATGCACTCATTTGATTGCAGTGTTTGCTGCTCCATGCAGATGGTTCTTTTGATGAACACATCATCCTAGAGGCCTGCAAGATCATGTCTGAGGCTGTTTCCTCCGATCTGTCTGCAAGCGTGCAGAATGCAGTTGGAAAGGCTGCCAGCATACCATACATTCCTTTCAGCTGGTTCAGTAGTGCCCTGTTCATTGAAGGCTCCTGAAGTTCAGCAATAATGTGCAGCCAAGCAGAGCTTGAAGCATCCTATGCCCTCCCTTTTGGACTGTCCATTGCTGTCCCTGACTCCACCATCTGCTTACTCACTTGTGATGTGTAGGTTACCAGATGAAAACCCAAATATCCTTCTGACGGGTCCAGCTGAAATGTGTGCATCTGGTCTACATGGCATAATCATGGCCTACATGAGTACTGTGACAGTACACCCTCACAGTTTATGACCTCTTCTGCGGAGACGTCGTCATCCTGTTGGACTACCTCCTGTGGGATGCTTGAAGACTATGTGAGGGATTAAAGACATAAATTAGAACTGTCAAGGTAGCAGTGTTTTAAGTGAATGTTATGCACATGATCCCTTCTCAATGACTGCAGATATCATATCAACATGAGTGAGTGTTTTATGCCCTGTGGCTGTGTGATATTTAATTCTGTCAACAAGTCACTGGGGTGTTCTCATCTCATTAAACTTGATTGCCAGGCACACCTAGACTCCACTGCTTTTCAGCACCTACTCCTCTGCATTTGTTAGCTGTGAGATTGTTGGAGGGTCACTTCCGGTCCTCTCCCTATCCCTGGTATCTGGTGCTGTCTTCTCCTGCAAGAAGTGAAAGAAGAAGTCTATAAATGAAGTAATGGAACATGTTGAACGGATAGATAGACAGCATTTGGAGAAAATTCTAATTAGTAAGTTTGCAGATGACACAAAGATTGGCCGGGTGGTTAACAGTGAGGTTGAGTGTCTTGGGCTATAGGAAGATATAGACAGGATGGTCAAATGGGCAGATAAGTGGCAGATGGAATTTAACCCTGAAAAGTGTGAGGTGTTACACTTTGGAAGGAGTAATTTGACAAGTAAGTATTCAATGAATGGCATGACACTAGGAAGTTCTGAGGAACAAAGGGACCTTGGTGGGAGTGTCCATAGATCTTTGAAGGCAGAGGGGCATGTTAATGGGGTGGTGAAAAAGGCATATGTGACACTTACCTTTATCAATCGAGGCATAGATTACAAAAGTAGGGAGGTCATGTTGGAGTTGTATAGAACCTTGGTGAGGCCACAGCTGGAGTGCTGTGCAGTTCTGGTTGCCACATTATAGGAAGGATGTGATTGCACTGGACGGGGTGCAGAGGAGATTCACCAGGATGTTGCCTGGGATGAAACATTTAAGTTATGAAGAGAGGTTGGATAGAGGTTGTTTTCGTTGGAGCAGAGAAGACTGAGAGGCGACCTCATCGAGGTGTACAAGATTATGAGGGGCATGGACAGGGCGGATAGGGAGCAGCTGTTCCCCTTAGTTGAAGGGTCAGTTATGAGGGGACATAAGTTCAAGGTGAGAGGCAGGATGTTTAGGGGGGATGTGAGAAAAAACTTTTTTACCCAGAGGGTGGTGACGGTCTGGAATGCACTGCCTGGGAGGGTGGTGGAGGCGGGTTGCCTCACATCCTTTAAAAAGTACCTGGATGAGCACTTGGCATGTCATAACATTCAAGGCTATGTGCCGAGTGCTGGTAAATGGGATTAGGTAGGTAGGTCAGGTGTTTCTCACATGTCGGTGCAGACTCGATGGGCCAAAGGGCCTCTTCTGCACTGTGTGATTCTGTTATTCTGTGATTTGTTGAGGGTGACTATGAGGAAGGGACATGAGACTGCATTAAGATAAGGGTGAATGTCAGTTGTGGATGCACAGAGGGGAATGGGCGAACTTGCAAGGTAAGTTAGTGTAATAAGGGATGTGCAGGAGTAGGCTTAAGCAGGCTGAGTGAGGGGATTGGCATCATGGAGTTGAACATGCCACTGTACTTAGCTTTCCTGCCCTGATTAGGTTATCAAACCACGATCAGTACTCAATCCAAGAACATGGCACACCACTCCTGCTGCTCAACTCCTGACCAATCTCCAGCCATTCCTTCTTGCTTTCACTGGCATACTTCTTCTCCCTGTTATAACGGAACAATATCTTCCTGCAGGCCCTTACAACCCTCAGCATCACATTCAGGGAGGCATCACTGAAGAGAGGTGCAAGCTTGGAATGATGGGACTCCATTCTGACAGTTCTTTCTTCTGTCCTTCCACCATCAGAATCCATCAACTGCCATCCTTGCAGAGTTGCTTTGTGTACTGGAGCTGAAATCGAGTCATGCAATTCATCAACATGCATTCACCCTAACTGGCTGGGAAACCTGGAGGTCAGATGCAAGTATAGTGGCTGGGTTAAAAAGCCACTGATAGACACGCTGCACCGATTTTCAATTTCGTAAGGTTGGACGGGCAGCGTAAAATGTACCTTAATTGATTCCTTAATGGCCTTAACAGGCCTTTTTATTATCGGTAGGTGCGCTGCTGACTCCGGGGCGCGCCCACCGAACGAAACATCGCACGACTGCGCATTGATGTCGGGACACTCGCTCGACGTTAACGTGCGTCATTTTACACTTGAGCGGGTCGGGTGTGTATCCGCCCACTGAGCTAAAAATGTTGCCCTGTGGTTCTATGGTTACTGTTTTCATTGCAACAGTGAAGATCACCACCCCCACAGCTTTTTGGCTGCATAGTTCCTACAAGCACCCACACAGGATATAAAATTATCATAATTATAATTATGAAGTTCGCACACGCCCTGCTCGCACTTCCCCCCCACCCCCGCCTGCACAGGCAGCTCTGAGCGCTGCCGCTTGCGTTTCATGCTGGGCAGGCCTTGATTGATCCATCAACGTGAAATCACCTTCCGGCCTTGATCGCGGGCATCAGTTGGCTTCCCGACCACCCCCGCCGAGCCCGCCCGACAAGAGCTAAATTCTGCCCCATGTGTATAACTTCCGATCTTCCACTAACTAAATTATGATGTTCGACATGTTAAGGCTGCTTAAAATATTTGTGGCCCTAGTGCAGACCAACAGCATGTGTCAGGAATTTATGCGTGTGCTCTGTACATTTTTCTGCCTATTCAAATTAAAGGTAGAACATTGGCAAAGAAAATAAAATCAATGCTTCTCCATTTCCTAGCTTTTAAAGAAAAGAACATTTTATTGAATTGGCTGCTACTCCTAAATGTATTAAAGGTAAATAGTGTACAAGTCTGAACATCTCTCAGCCTATAGCTGGTGCTGTGTTTTATTTCTTGGAACTGCTAGTTCGTGGCTTCCTGGCAACAGCTATTTTGTGCTTAATTTCTTATCCTATCACATTATGGCATTGTGTCTAATGACGTTATGGATGAAGCAATTTATCCTTAATTCACTGCCAACTTCACTTACCATGGTTATTTTAGCATTGAATTGCTCCCACAGGAAATCGCAAACTATCGTTCAGACTACTCTTTCAGACCAAATGTGCTTTAGCATTCTTTTGAATATTCATGATATTATTTGTAGACTGCGATACAGAATCAAGTTCTTGATGGGATTCCCAGGCCATTGACTATGAATGAGCAGTAAATATGCACTAGATGTATATCAATTTAAGGCCCTAGTTGTCAAACATTTTCTGCAAACATTGGCACATTCAAGAAGATCCTTGAAAATATTGACCAAATCCAGGGATCTCTGCAAATATTGACAGGCTCCCATGAATTTCCTGTCTTTGCTTGTAAAGTACTGTGTTAGCTGGCCAAAGGAAAACAATGTTATCAGCAGAGATTTTTTATATTTGTACAGAGCAGAGGTATCCAAGCTTTTCGCATGAAGCGCCACATTTCATTTTTTTTTCTCACTCAGAGGACTGATGAGCAAATTTCAGAAAGATAAGGTTGAGCACAACATTAAACATGAGGTTTTTTTTAAATTAATGTCAAAGCAAAATAAATTGATAATTTAAATAAAGAATAATTAATAAAATGACCATTAAAATATGCCAAGCTGCAGAGCTAATCAATAGAAACTTTTTTTTGCCTATTTGCTTAATAAGCAGAGCCAGAGAGACAGACTGGGCCCCTAGTCCTGGTCACCAGGGCAGGGGTAGGGACCAGGGCTGAGCTAGGGAGTTGGGTTTAACAGACACTGACCTTGCATTCACCTCTGGTGGCACACACTCCAAGCTGGCCTTGAAGGAATTCATATGAAAGTGGGGGTCAGAAGTGGGTTCCTTTCAGCGTGGGTTTTCCTCCTCTCCCGGCCTGTTTTGTCGATAGGTCTTTGGGGGAGGGGGAAGAGGAGAGGAAGGGTGTGCATGTGTGCGTGTGTGTCTGGCTCACTGCAGGAGCTCCTCAGGGTAGTGTCCTAGGCCCAGCCATCTTCAGCTGCTTCATCAATAACCTTCCCTCCATCATAAGATCAGAAGTGGGGATGTTCGCTGATGATTGTACAATGTTCAGCACCATTCGCGACTCCTCAGATATTGAAGCAGTCCATGTCCAAATGCAGCAAGACCTGGACAATATCCAGGCTTAGGCTGACAAGTGGAAAGTAACATTCGCGGCACACAAGTGCCAGGCAATGACCATCTCCAACAAGAGAGAATCTAACCATCGCCCCTTGACGTTCAATGGCATTACCATTGCTGAATACCCCACTATCAACATTCTGGGGGTTACCATTGACCAGAAACTGAACTGGACTAGCCATATAAATATTCTGGCTACAAGAGTAGGTCAGAGGCTAGGAATCCTGTAGCAAGTAACTCGCCTCCTGACTCCCCAAAACCTGTCCTCCATCTACTAGGCACAAGTCAGGAGTGTGATGGAATACTCCCCAATTGCCTGGATGAGTGCAGCTCTGACAACACTCAAGAAGCTTGACACCATCCAGGACAAAGCAGCCAGCTTGATTGGCACCCCATCCACAAACATCCACCCCCTCCACCGCAGTGGCAGTAGAGTGTATCATTTACAAGATGCACTGCAGGAATTCACCAAGGCACCTTAGGCAGCACCTTGCAAACCCACAACCACTACCATCTAGAAGGACAAGGGCAGCAGATAGATGGGAACACCACCACCTGCAAGTTCCCCTCCAAGCCACTCACCATCCTGACTTGGAAATATATCATCGTTCCTTCACTTGTCACTGGGTCAAAATCCTGGAACCCCCTCCCTAACAGCACTGAGGGGTGCATACACCACAGGGATTGCCGCGGTTCCAGAAGGCAGCTCACCACCACCTTCTCAAGGGCAGTTAGGGGTGGGCAATAGATGCTGGCCTTACCAGCAATGCCCAATCCCATGAATGAACAAAATAAACTCCCAATCTCAGGATTCTCACTCTCTCACACGCATGCACAGATTCATATACTAACACATAGGCTCACTCACTCACTCATACAGACTCACACACGCGCAGACTCAGTCCCCATCTGGGCACATGAGGTTTGGACATTTTACCACCAAGGAAGAATTCAGAATGTCTGTGAACACGCCGAGAACTGCTTCTTCACTCTGCCCTGTCTGAGACATCAGCTGCCCTGGGGCCTGGTGGGGTGGTGTGGGGGAGGGGAACAGACCGGGTGCTGTTGCTGTTGATTTGACTATTGTTCCTCATGGCCTCCCCAGCCCGCTCCACCATCTTGACCCCAGTGTTCCTTTAGGAGACTGGTGCCTGCACAGGAGGGCGAGAGAGAGAGCAAATGCACCAGGGCCACTTGCCTTCACACTGTTTGCTGCTCCTGCAATCACAGACAGTTTCTCTTCTGCGTTTGCCACTGATAGCCTCACTGGTAAGCCTATCAGCAGCAAATGCGGAAGCAAAACAGCCTGTAATTGGAGGAGCAGTTCCTGCAGATCTGTCACTTCCATTTACCTATATTTTGAACAGTGAGTCCGTGGGCCAGTTGGAACAGTATGGTGGGTCAAATTGTGGCCTGTGGGCCATATATTGGACAACCCTGGTATAGAGTAACAGCAAAACAAGCTAACGATACCCAGAAAAAGAAAAATAATTAAATCTGCTGAAGTGGGCATAAATCTGATGACTACAGGGGTCCCGTGGGATCTCCTCACGAGCCCCACAAATTCCAACGGGCTATGATGTCAGTTCTTGAGGAACCCTCCACTCCTAACTGAATATTGCTGAATCACAACTTTAATTGCCCAATTACTAAAGAAAAAATAACATTTATATAGTGCTCCTCAAGACCACTGGATCTCTCAGGTGCTTTACCGCCAATGGAATATTTTTGAAATGTAATCGCTGCTGTAATGTAAAAAATGCACACAGTAAACTCCTATGAACAGTAATGTGGTAATGACTAGACAATCTATTTTGATGCTATTGATTGAGGGATAAATATTGGCCAGGACACCGGATATCACCCAGTTATTCTTCAAAACAATACCATGGAATCTTTTATGCCCATCTGAGATGGCAGACTGGCACTGAGTTTAACTTCTCATCCAAAAGACAACAGCTCTGACAGCGCAGCATTCCCTCGGTACTGTACTGGAATATCACCTTTGATCTTTGTGTTCAAGTTCTAGAATGGGACTTGAATCTGAAACCTTGGAATTTGAAGGCAAGGGCATTACCAACTGTGCCACTGGCTAAAAGCCAATGAAATTCAGGCAGGTAAAGCTATCTTTTTAAAACAATAATCCTTTCTTATATTTACACATGCTCCATCTCCCTCTTAATCGATAGGTCTAGAACCAGCTTTATGTAAACTTTCAATAATTCTCTATGTATTCCTGGTCACTTCTCCCAAACTCTACTTCACTCAAAATGATACCAGTCCTGTCCTCCCATCCTATCTCTTTTTACTTATTCATTCCCTTGCCCCTTTTATCAATCTGTCTCATTTATTCCTCCTCTCAGCAGCTGCCTAGGTGAATAAAGGCCTAAGGCCAAGTAATTGTTGACTTACCTAATTTCAAACCTGATTGCATCCCTTCACCAAATTCTGCAACAAAATGTTTCCCAAAAGTAACTAAATAGCCATCTTTAAAATTGAGCATATGTTTTAAGTCCTGGTATTTTGACAGAAAATTAAATGGCTTTTGCCCATATATAGTGAACCATAAGCATCAGTTAGGATATGGTACCAAACATGTGAGGGGTGATGGTGGCATAATGATAATGTCACTGGGCTAATAATCCAGAGTCCCTGGTTAATGCTTTGGGGATGTGTGTTCAAATCCCACCACGGTAGCTGGTACAATTTGAGTTCAGTTAATAAAATTTGGATTTAAAAGCTAGCCTTAGTAATGGTGATCATAAAACTATCAATTTACTTTCTATAAAGAAACCCATCTTGTTCAGTGAAGGAAATCTGCTGTCCTTGCCTGGTCTGGCCTTCATGTGGCTCCAGACTCTCAGCAATGTGGTTGACTCTTAACTGCCCTCTGAAATGGCCTAGCAAACCACTCAGTTCAAGGGCAATTAGGGATGGACAACAAATGCTGGCCTTGCCAGCGATACCCACATCCCACCAAAGAATTTTTAAAAGTAGCTTCTGCTTCAGTTATGTACACTAACATTTCAAAGCTAAGAATTAAGCAGACAGTTGGAGGACAAACAGTTCATTAATAATTTCTTCTAGTTTTGGCAAGGTCCAAACCCAAAACATCAACCTGTCTGCTCTCTCCACAAATGCAGTCAGTTTTTATTTCAATCTACAAATATAGGTGAATATGAGGCATAGGACTAATACTTGGTTAGGAATACACCCAATTCCACATCAAACATGATGAGTGATAGGAGCATCATTTGTTGATTCAATTGTGGCTGAGGGTTTTGAGCTGACAATCATATGATATAAATCTAGAAATAATTGTTTATGCTTTTACTCTACAAACACTTGATGTGTTCAAGTATGAGTAATTTGGGTCAAGATGTAGTAGATGTATCATGCTTGGGAAGAAAAAGGTAGCTTTTAAGCCTACTTGATATTGATTTATTACTATGATTCGTCAACACCTCTAACAGTGTGTTATGTGACTATCAGGATGGTAGAGATTGAAATAAATGGATCTTAGTATTTTCTATTTCACAATATCTATACTCCTATAAAATATATCTGACAGCTACTTTAATGGGGATCTTAATCCATATATCTTAAACGTGAGGTGAGGTGAGAGTGACTGTCTTTGACAACATTTGACCGAGTGTGGCATCAAGAAGCCCTAGCAAAACTGGAGTCTATGGGAATCAGGGGAAAGCTTTCCACGTGTTGTAGTCATACCTAGCACAAAGGATGATGGGTGGTTGTTGGAGGTCAACCATTTCAGTCCCAGGACATCACTGCAGGAGTTCCTCGGCGCAGTGTCCTAGGTCCAGCTATCTTCAGCTGCTTCATCAATGACCTTCCCTCCATCATAAGATCAGAAGTGGGGATGTTGACTGAGGTTTGCACAATGTTCAGCACCATTCATGACTCCTCAAATACTGGAGCAGGATGTGTCCACATGCAGCAAGGCTTGGACAACATTCAGGCTTCAACTGATAAATGGCAAGTAACATTTGCGCCACACAAGTGTCAGGCAATGACTATCTCCAACAAGAGAGAATCTAACCATTGCCCCTTGATGTTCAATGGCATTACCATCGCTGAATACCCCACTATCAACATCCTGGGGATTACCATTGACTAGAAATTGAACTGGACTAGCCATATAAATATTGTGGCTACAAGAGCAGGTCAAAGGCTAGGAATCCTGAGGTGAGTAATTCCCGTCCTGACTCCCCAAAGCCTGTCCACCATCTACAAGGCACAAGTCAGGAGTGTGATGGAATACTCCCCACTTTCCTGGATGAGTGCAGCTCCAACAACACTCAAGAAGCTTGACACCATCCAGGTCAAAGCACTTGACTGGCACCCCTTCCACAAATATTCATTTCCTCCATCAGTGACACACAGCGCAACAGTGCGTACCATCTACAAGATGCACTTAAACAACTCAGCAAGGATCCTTTGACAGCCCATCTGAAAATCGTGGCCTCTACTACCTAGAAGCACAAGGGCAGCAAACACAATGGGGGGGATTTTCTCTCTGTTGGGCGGGCTGGTCGGGATCGGGCGCAGGCAAGCGCAGAGCTGATCGCTGCCCACAATTGGCTCCGCATCGCCATTTTTACGTAGGCGGGTAAATTAAGGTGCCTGTGCGGGCGGGGGGAGGAGGGAGAGTCGGAGCTTGCGCTCTTTCGTGCATGCATCAAGTATCAGCCAACATCCCCACTTCTGATTTCACGATGGAGGGAAGGTCATTGATGAAGCAGCAGAAGATGGCTGGACCTAGCATGCGAGCACAGAGCTGCCTCAGAGAGATTAAGTGCATAGTGAAGTTCTTCAATAAAGAAACATAAAAATTATTTACACATGTCCCCTCATGTGACATGTTTATGAAATGTGAAAAAAAATATTTATTTATTAATAAAAACGCAATGGTCGCTTGGGCCCTTCGCCTGCCCGCCAACCTTAAGATTGATAACTATATTAATTGGTTTTCAATTGGCTTTAACAGGCCTTTGATACACGGCCGACATCATCGCGTGTCGTTTTATGTGTCGGCATGTCAGGCCCTCCCCTGCATGCCGACGTGAAAATTCTCCCCATAGGATCACCATGACCTGTAAGTTCCCCTCCAAGCCTCACAACACCCAGATTTGGAAATATATCACCGTTCCTTCACTGTCAGGTTAAAATCCTGGAACTTCCTCCTTAACAGCACTGTGGGTGTACCTACACCACATGGACTGCCGCGGTTCAAGAAGGCAGCTCACCGCCACCTTCTCAAGGTCAGCTAGGGATGGGCAATAAATGGGCCCAGCCAGTGAAGCCCACATCCCGTGAAAGGATACATTTTTAAAAATGTGTTAACACCTCTCCTAAATGATCAACAATAGAATATCATCTGCATGCATTAAGTATTTCGACACTATTATTATGAACAGCAATATTTCGGTAATATGTCTTACCAATTTCATTGGACAATATTGAGCAACAATACATTAAATTGAAGGATGTCCTGCTGGCCAAAGCTCAGAAAACACAGTTTAATGCTCTCAGCACCCATTACGCAAATTGGCACTTTTTTTTGTAGAGAGGGAATTTTGTGAAAGCTTTAGGGAGTTTCTCCCAGTTTGGTAAAGTTTAAGGTTATTGTGAACATATGGACATATGAATTAGGAGCAGGAGTAGGGCACTCGGTCCTTCGAGCCTGCTCCGCCATTCAACAAGAACATGGATAATCTGAATGTAACCTCAACTCCACATTCCCGCCTACCCCCAATAACCTTTCACCCCCTTGTTTATCAAGAATCTATCTACCTCTGTCTTAAAAATATTGAATGACTCTGCTTCCAATGTTAATGTAATTTCTAATATAGGGAGTGACAAGGTATTGGAGGTGTCGGCAGGCTTAGAAGTGGACAAATCTCCAGGTCTGAATGATTTGTGTCCCAGACTGCTGAGGGAGGCAAGGGAGGAGATCGCAGGGGCTCTGACCCAAATTTTTAATTCCTCTCTGGCCACGGGGGAGGTGCCAGAGGACTGGCGAACAGCTAATGTGGTTCCTCTATTTAAGAAGAGTTGTAGAGATAAGCCAGGGAACTATAGGCCAGTGAGTCTCACGTCTGGGGTAGGGAAACAATTGGAGAAAGTTCTGAAGGAGGGTATCTATCTCCACTTGGAGAGGCAAGGTTTGATCAGGAAACAAAAACAGAATTACCTGGAAAAACTCAGCAGGTCTGGCAGCATCGGCGGAGAAGAAAAGAGTTCATCAGGAATAGTCAGCATGGCTTTGTCAGAGGGAGGTCATGCCTAACAAATTTGATTGAATTTTTTGAGGAGGTGACCGGGTGTGTAGATGAGGGTAGTGCATTTGATGTAGTTTATATGGATTTCAGCAAAGCCTTTGACAAGGTCCCACATGGGAGACTTATAATGAAGGCAAATGCACATGGATTACAGGGTAATTTGATAAGGTGGATTCAAAATTGGCTTAGTTGTAGGAGGCAGAGGGTGATGACAGAAGGATGCTTTAGTGACTGGAAGCCAGTGTCCAGCGGTGTACCACAGGGATCTGTGCTCGGTCCCTTATTGTTTGTCATTTCTGTAAACGACATAGATGACTATGTGGGGAGTAGGATTAGTAAGTTTGCGGATGACACAAAGATTGGCCGGGTGGTTGACTGTGAGGTTGAGTGTCTTGGGCTATAGGAAGATATAGACGGGATGGTCAAATGGGCAGTTAGGTGGCAGATGGAATTTAACCATGAAAAGTGTGAGGTGATACACTTTGGAAGGAGTAATATGACAAGGAAGCATTCAATGAACAGCATGGCATTAGGAAGTTCTGAGGAACAAAGGGACCTTGGCATGTGTGTCCATAGATCTCTGAAGGCAGAGGGGCATGTTAGTGGGGTGGTGAAAAAGGCATATGGAACACTTGCCTTTATCAATCGAGGCATAGATTACAAAAGCAGGGAGGTCATGTGGGAGTTGCATAGAGGCTTAGTGAGGACACAGCTAAAGTGCTGTGTGCAGTTCTGGTCGTCACATTATAGGAAGGATGTGATTGCACTGGAGGGGGTGCAGAGGAGATTCACCAGGATGTTGCCTGGGATGAAGTATTTAAGTTATGAAGAGAGGTAGGATAGACTTGGGTTGTTTTCGTTGGAGCAGAGAAGACTGAGGGGCGACCTGATCAAGGTGTAAAGATTATGAGGGGCATGGACAGGTTGGATAGGGAGCATCTGTTCCCCTTAGTTGAAGGGTCAGTCACAGGGGACATAAGTTCAAGGTGAGGGGCAGGAGGTTTAGGGGGATGTGAGGAAAAACTTTTTTACCCAGAGGGTGGTGACGGTCTGGAATGCACTGCCTGGGAGGGTGGTGGAGGCGGGTTGCCTCACATCCTTTAAAAAGTACCTGGATGAGCACTTGGCACATCATAACATTCAAAGTTATGGGCAAAGTGCTGGTAAATGGGATTAGTTAGGTAGGTCAGTTGTTTCTCACGTGTTGGTGTAGACTCGATGGGCCGAAGGGCCTCTTCTGCTCTGTGATTCTGTGATTCTGATTCTGTGATTCTGCAATCTGTATTGACAATTCTTTGCAGTAATTAAATGAAACCAGCTGCATAAGAACACAGTACTATCTTAGGCTGGCAACAGTCACAGGTGGCACAACCCTTAATAGATTTAGCCCTTGGTATACTACAATTTTCAACTTACATTATTCCTCCTAAGAACAACCAATTAAGTACTAAAAACGTAAGAACACAAGTAAAAAGAGCAGGAATAGGCCATACCACCCATCAAACCTGTTCCAGCATTTAATGAGATCATGGCTTCTCTTGGACATCAACTTCACTTTCCGCACATTACCCATATCCTTCTATTCCCTTCAAGTCCAAAAATCTATATACTCAACTGCTAAGCATCTACAATAATCAGGGGTAGAGACGTCCAAAGATTCACAAACCTCTAAGTGCAGAAATTTCTCCACATCTCAATTTGAAGTCTCCTTATACTGAGACTATAGCCCCTAGTTCTTGACCCTGCAGTAAATTATGGTATGTCAACTCCAAATGCTTCAAAGTAAATCATGGTGATAGCACATCATGATGTGCAGTAGCTGTAGCTACCAAATACATTAAATCTGAAGCCTCTCCAATAATCTTTCATGTGTTCCACTCTATAACCGACCTTTTCTTTCGTTCTTTCCCTGCCTGCCCTGTTTCTCTGCCTCTGTACTTCCTTACAACTTGTTACATCTCTGATTTTTTCCCAGTTCTGATGAAAGGCCTTCAACCTGAAATTTTAACTTTTTCACCCCTTCCCCTCCCTTCCAGAACCATGATAGGATTCCCTTGTCCTCACCTTCCACCCCACCAATTTCTGCATTCAACAGATTGTCCTCCACCATTTCCGCCAGCTCTAGCATGATGCAAACAACAAACACATCTTCCCCTGCCCTCCCCTTTCAGCATTCTGTAGAGACTGTTCTCTCCACGACACCCTAGGCAACTCCTCAGTCACCTCAACACTCACTCCCTTCCCTACTGCACCTTTCTGTGCAAGCGCAGGAGATGTAATAGCTGTCCTTTCACCTCCTCCCTGCTTACCATTCAAGTCCCCAAACACGTCTTCCAAGAAAATAGAGATTTACTTGTATTTCTTTCAATTTAGTATACTGTATTCGCTATTCACAATGTAGCCTTTTCTACACTGTGGAGGCCAAATGCAGACTGAGTGACTACTTTGCTGAATGCTTCCATTCAGTTCGCAAGTGTGGCCTCGAGCTTCTGGTTGCTGATCATGTTAATTCTCCACCTTCCTCCCACTCTGACCTTTCTGTCCTCAGTCTGCTACAGTGTTCCAGTGAAGTTCAGTGCAAGCTCGAGGAACAGCATCTTATCTTTTGACTTGGCACTCTGCAGCATCCTAGACTCAGCATTGAGTTCAACAGCATTAGACCATAACCTCTGTCTCCATCTTGTTATATGTGATTTTTTTTCTTTATTTTTTGTTTTGCTGTGTCAGTCTTCATTCTTTCTTTATCCCTTCATTTTGCTTTCAGATGATTTATATATAGCAGTTCACACCTCATTTGGACACAACCATGTTTCTTTATTATATCCATTACCATCCTCTTTGGCTGTTGCATCATGAAATCTTTTGTTATTTAATCTGCCCAACCCCCCACCCTATCACAGATTTTCACATTTGTTTTTCCTGCCCCCTCGCCCCAGGGGTGTGGTGCCAAATTTTGAGACGGCAGACCTCTGAGAAAATATGTTGGCCATATCATTTCTAAATCTACTTCTATTACTTCTATTAATGCTTAGGTATTAATCATTTAATAATAATAGTAATAATAGTAATATTCCGGCAATAGTACTCCAGAACTTGCTGTGTCCCCAGCCAAGATATTCCAGTACAGCTACAACATTGGCATCTTCCCAGCAATGTGGAAAATTGTCCAGGTGGAGCCGGACAGAGTTAAGTGGTGGGCCACTCGATGCCTCCCTCACCACGTGTAAAATTGTTGTGGGGATAGGGCTGATTGGGTAGATGCTGGGAACAGCACCCATGGCATTATGCCCAGTTTTATGCACCCACCCCCCTCCCCCCTCCTCTATCCGCCTGCCAACCTGCCCCCGGGTGAGGGTTAAATTTAGCCCATTGTGTTTTCCAGCTCCCTGCATTCATATAAACTTGTATGCAACACATGACATAGCATTTATGTGTCATCATATGCACCGTAGTTTCCAACAGTAACTACACTTCAACAGATACATCACTGACTGCTTCCACCTTGTGATGTCCTGAGGTCATGGCAGGTGCTATATAAATGCAAGTTTTTCTTCTTTCTTTTACTCCAAGCCTTCAAACATGTTGGAATGTTGCAAGTGTAGCCCTGCTAGTATTAATAAGGTCACTCAATTTCACACTGGTCAGGGTGGGAAATAAGAGACTGGTATATTTATCAGTTACTGAATATAGCAAAAAGCACAATATTGTGCAGTTCCTACCTTACAATGATCTGTTAAATAATATTGGATCTTACTGAATCAGTTCCTATCGGGGTGGAATAGAGGAGATTGAATTTTGAGACAAAATGACAGGCTTTCATTTAGATTGCCCAAGTTCAGCTGGTGGGGGAGGACAATCATGCTGGAGACCAATTCATTCAAATCTGGGCTGTTTTATATTAAAACAATGAGCAAATGATGGATCTTCCAGAATTAGCACCTTAGTGCTGCTAGAAACACTAGTGTTAGTGCCCAGGACAAGTGCAAGTCAACTCACCACTCCCATGAGATAATGTATTTCTCAGAGAAATCCTCCCTTCTCCTTGGCTTGCCCTGCAGTTTGCTTACCACAGTAATCTTCTTCCCTGCACTTGCCCCAACCCTTCCCCACATCCGAAGGCAGGCGTCCTGAAAAAGGGGAAACTGGCTTGGTAGTCCACTGAAACTGCTCGAATCAGCCTAGACCTGGAAAAGTGGCTGTGCTTTAGAGCACAGGAATAGGACAAGATCAAAACTCATTTCCCCAAAATTAGAACATGGGCCTGAATTTTTCAGTCGGCGTGCGCACGCGATCGGTGGGCCCGGAAGCGGATGCGATATCCACTCCCACCTGCGATTGTATGCGAAACCCAGTTTCAGGCTGGCTGGCCAATTAACGGCTGGCCAGAGTGAAACACGCGCTGACAGTGACTCAGCGTTGCCAGTGGGGGCGGGAGTGTGGCCGATGCCAGGCCCAATGAGGTCCCAGAGGGGGCTTTAAAAATTGCACAGGGAGCTCCCTGAGGGCTGCCAACATTTGCTGAGGAGCCTCAGGGAGCTGTGTGAGAGTGACTCTGAGGAAAATCGATTGGCAGCAGTTATAGCCTTAGGAGCTGCTGCCCATGCCAGGTGGGAGGGCAATGCCAGTTGGCACTCTGCACCCTGCCCCACTTCTGTGACGAGTGCCTGCATGTTCTGCTTGTGGCAGTGAGTGCCCGGCAAGAGATCTTAATTCCAAGCGATGGTAAGAGGAGGCCACTTCACCAAACCAAGATGGCATGGATGGAGGTGGCTGTCCAGGTGAACAGGCATGATGTTGTGCATCGCATTTGGATCCAGTGTCGGTAAGGTTCAATGACCTTCTGTGCTCCGCAAAGATGAGTACCGAGTTGGCATAGATCTATGTATAGATATCTTGAAGGGTGGCCAGACTTCGTGGTGCTCAGGGATGTGAGATCTGTAAGAAATTGTGGTTCTTGAATAAATAGATATTTTCTGCGTAATACGACACCCCCTAAAAAGATTTCTAAAAAGGCAACAATTTTTAAACAGTCTGTGGAAACAGGCAAGGTCACTTAGTTCATGTTGACATTCCTAAGTTGTTAAGATGGCATCCTGTGTACCCCCTTATTTATGCAGTTGTTCAGGAAGGACCAGGGTATGACCCTCAGCATTAAAAGTTGACCTTAAGCAGGGGGTCAAGTGGGGTGGGTGGTAATCACCCTGACAATTTGGGCATTTATCCTGTATCCATTGATCTAAAGGGCGTAGATATGTGATTGACACTGGGTAAGCTACCAGCCCCCAGAAATAGAGTATATCAAGGGGTGCATAGGGGGGAGGCGAAAAGAAGAATCACTGCCTGGGAGGAGACCAAGAGCCTCCTAACGTCTCAGCTGACCCGAGGGAAAGGCAAATAAAGAAAAGAAAAACAGGAAGACTGCTGTCTGTAACCAGCGAAGGATTGCGACCCCCATCACCTTGGGCTGCAGAGATCAGCTACATTCATTTGTCCATCCTCTGGGACCGGTACACTACCTTCAACTGTCACGGGTCGTATACTTCTACTGTCTAATTAGCTAATGCATTATATCTAAACTGTTGCTTCTTAATAAACTTAGTAAGTCATCTTAAAATAGTCATCAGCCTATTTAGGTATCTGTGGCCCTGAACTCTGAAATCTTAGAGATGCAGAGTGCCAAATGGCACATATCCCGGTGTTCTCCGAGGCTGGGAAATGTGCCCTCTTGGCTTGGGTGTGTGCAAGGGTGAGTATGCCAATCTTATGGGCACCTGAACCTTGTTTTCCTGGGGTGCGGGTGTGAGGTTGATATGGTGTGGGAGGTGGAGGGTGGACTAATGAAAACACTTCTGTCCGTATATGAGAAGAGAAGCCATAATGCACAGGAGCACACATGAACAGGTGGTAGGGACCCCAACCCCCTGATCCTCTCCCAAGTTTGAAGTGAAAACCCTTGACATGGAATGCGAGCATGGAGCAAAGTCCACAGGTCGCGGAGAGGCGGGGGTCTCGCAGGGAGGTAAAAGCCTAGAGACTGGGGGAGTATATAAGAGATGTAGAGTAGTGGCATTTCAAATGGGATATTTAAAACAAGAGTCCCCATTGCTCATCCAATCACAAAGCCTCACTGAGGCTGTTGTCCATTGTCGCAAGCAACTATAGTGCATGCACAGTCACTTTGTAATGATGTTAGCAAATGACATCTTCTCTTCCTCCCTCAGGTACACCATCTTCACAACATATTGCAGACTCTGAGGACCCTCTCTTGACACCCGAGGAGAAGTCACGGACAGATGCACCTGCTTCACATCATCTCTCGGTTCCAAGCACCAGCGCAGACACAAGCACTACAGTGGGCAATAGCGCACAGATCAAATGCGAGTGCACAGTGGTGAGGGCGCATCACACTTGCATGAGGAGCTGATGGAGGCAGAGTGTTCCCAGGGCACCAAAAGTTGAGGATTACTGGAGACCTGGACTATGCTGAATCCAAGGCAAATGGCTAGCCTCTGGAGTAGTCCATCAGGCAGCACATGCTAGGTGTCCAGCGGGATGCACGGGAAGATATGGCAGAGATCCATGAGGTTCTGCGTGCAATGGCCTCTGTCTTGGAGGAGTCCATGTGGTGTGTGAGCATTACATTGATCCAGAGCTCTGAGTGCACAGCCTCCTCCATAGAGAGAGTGGCGACTCTCATGGAGAGACAGCTCCAGGAATAGAATCAAGGCTTTCTGGGATCATGCTTGGACTTGCGAGCCCACACACGGCAGTGACCTGAGCAGCTCACTGCCAGTGTGAGAGATGGATGAGGCACCTATTCACTCTAATAGGTGCCTGCCCATCACTGGTGAAGGGAGGTTCAAACCAACCTTACGCTGGCGGGCAAGCTGCAGGCACATCTGTGGGCACTTCTCAGGGCACTCCGGATGAAGGCAGCAGCTCCTCTGCCCCTCTGTCAGTGACCATCGCATCTGATGAGAACACGGCGACTGAGGAAGCAGGAAGCAGTACGCCACAACAGAAAGCCTCCACTCCAAAATTTAAAGGAAGGCCAATTAGATCAAACAGTCTTCAGATAATAGAAGATACAGAGGAATATGAAGTGTCATTCTTGTGTGAAGTTGCAAAATCCAAAGAGACCCTTCGGGGTGCAGATGTCATAGTCATTGACCACAAAACCAATTTCAATATGATAAAAGCAAAATACTGCGGATGCTGGAAATCTGAAACAAAAACACAGACAGCTGGGAAAACTCAGCAGGTCTGACAGCATCTGTGGAGAGGAAGATAGAGTTAATGTTTCGAGTCCGTATGACTCTTCATCAGAACCAATTTCAAGTGTGCAGGAGTGTCCATTCTTTTTGATATGGTACAGTGGCTGAAGCCCAAGTTTCTCCAACCATCTCGGTCTCAACTTCACCGTCCAGGGGACACTCCACTCAAGATGCAAGAGCAGATGGCTGCCACACTTCAATGTAAAGGAAAAGTACTTACTGACGGCCTCAATGTTATTCATAATCAAGATTTCTCTTCATTGAGCAGAGTAACTGGTATAGCTTTGCAGCTTCTTTATTCACCAGTTGCAGTGGAAACCTAAGTTGACCTAGAGCAGCTTGAACTAGTCTCCATAGAGAAGCTCCACACCTGCAGCCACAGGAAGACATTTTGGGACAAGTATTACTCTTTGTGGAAAAGACGGACAAGGAAGGAGACCAGACCACCACTGACAACGGTAACCAGCCAGAGGAGGAAATTCTGGACCTAGGACTACTTTTTGAAGAGATAATGGATGAGGACAATAACCAAGATGCCACTAATGAATGTGACCAGGATGCCTATCCACCTGACTATTCTGCTAAAGACATCAGTGACATAGAACAACATGATACTGACTTTCATGAAATAAAACAGGAACAGAAACTCATCAATGGACAGTGAGAGAAGTACAGAACACCATACTTACTCTGCAAACACTGATGTCAATGCTAAAGAAGTGATTGAAGCTGCTGATATGCTAGCTACTGATCTCATGCACAATTCAGATATACAAGGAAGTGCAACTTCTGCAAATCTAGTAGAGGCAGCAGAACAACAATCTAATCCAGTCAGACATGGTATAGCCACAGAACCCAAGGCGACATTCAGCTCTATCCCAGGTGTTGCCGTCACTGCCGACGCTCTCGAAATGCCAATAACTAGTAAACAGCAAACTCTGCCGAACAACCACAAGCTGAAAGAGAAAACCCTACAGTATTAACAAAGCTGGCATAGCCTCCACTTGAGAATAACCTTTATTCCTCTGTTTGTCCATCGGATTCATTCTTGAATGTGACATTTGGATTATACAGCACTTCATTCAGGGTACATGAATCACTGAATGCACTTAAGCAATGGATACTTTTGCCAGGCAATGGAATTGCTGGATCAGAAGACTGCAGCTATACAAATCTTAACAGGAGCTGACCAAGTCTCATTCCTTCAAGAAAGAGCAGCCAGCAGCAAAATCTATAAAGAGGGTACAAAAAAGAAGAAAAAGAATGTCTGTTCATTACCTTCACCAGAAACAGGAATCTTAGTCTACTAATTTTAATATGTTACAGGAAGAATATGGAGAACATACGTTCTACACATCCTCTGAGGGAGTGAAAACACAGTTGTAGATTGATGCCGTTGCGGGAAGAGACTATTGTGGGTGGGGTGGGGGGGTTTGGTCGGAAAGTAGGGTGTGTAAGTGTGTAAATATTTAATGAGTAGAATGAAAGACTTGAAGGGAGATGTAGTCTAAAGTGTTAATAGTTATTATGCTAATAGCTAACTTGCATCATCAGTGATGTCAGATCACGGGAGAGACTCGCTGGGATCAGGAAGAGACTTGCTGGGATTGAGGGAGAGACTTGCTGGTCACTGGAACTCGGAGAAAGATGCTTCTGCAAGGAGCCTTGTGATTATCTATCTCTGAGCATAGATGTATATAGTCAATAAATGTTTGGAAGCTCCTGGATGCCCTGTTTCCAATAGCCTTTATTAAACACACCCTGGGCTCATTTATAATACCTCAGCATAGTGGGGCTTTTTTAGACTAGTAATCGAGAGTCCTAAAGTCATAAACTCAAATTTCGTTCGGGCAACTGGGGAAATATAAATTCTGTTAATTAAATAACCTAGAATAAAAAACTAATATCAATAATGGTGACCATGAAACTGCCAGATTGTTCTAAAATCCCATTTGGTTCACTACTGCTCTTTAGGAAAGGCAAACCACTGTATTTACCCAACCCAGTCAAAATGTGACTCCGCACTAATAGAAATGTGGTTGACTCTTAACTGCTCACTAAAAAGGCCTAGTTGTCAAGAAGGTGGCCCAGCATCGGCTTCTCAAAGACAACAATGCTGGCCTTGCCAGCGATGCCCACATTCCATGAATAAATAAAAAAATGAGCCCTTGCCCAACCATGGTAATACACCATGAGCTGCCAAAATAAAAAATCAGTAATTTCTCACTTAACGTCCTAGTGGCATTCTTTAAAAGTACAACTTTACATGAAACAACATAAAGTGAATCATATTCTCCCATAAGAATTACTGTATAAACTGGAGTTAGGTTTCCCAAAACCCTCTCCCTGGTCCCAGCGGGTCTCCCCCTGATCCCCAGGAAGCCTATCCCTGATCCCAGCCACACACTCCTTGCTTCCAGCAAGTATCTCCCTGATCTCGGGGGTCTCTTCCGCACTCCCCAGTGAGTCTCTTCCTTGATCTCAGCGAATCCCTCCGCTATCCCAGCAAGTCACTTCCCCGATCCCCAGAGAGTCTCTCCCTCGATCCCAGTGAATTTCTCCCCGATCCTAATGTGCCTTTCCCAGATCCCCAACGAGTCTCTCTCCCAATCCCAGTGAATCTCTTCCCGATCCTAACATGTCTTTTGCAGATCCCAGCAAGTCTCTCCTCAATGCCAGCGAGTCTCTCTCTCGATCCCAGAAAGTGTCTCCCTCGATCCAAACAAGTCTCTCCCCCGACCCCCAGCGAGTCTCTTCCCTGATCCTCAACGGTCTCTTCCTGATCCCAATGAGTCTCTTCCCTGATCCTCAATGCATCTCTTCCTGATCCCAGTGAGTGTCATCCTGATCACAATGAGTCTCTACCCCGATACCCAGTGAGTCTCTTTCCTGATTCTCACTGAATCTCTTCCTTGATCCCAGCAAGTCTCTTCCTGATCCCAACGAGTCTCTTCCTGATCTGCAACGAGCCTCTTCCTGATCCCAATGACTCTCTTCCTGATCCTCAACGAGCCACTTCCCTGTTCCTCAATGAGGTTTTTCCTGATCCCAACAAGCCTCTTCCCTGAAACTCAACGAGTCTCTTCTCTGCTCCTCAATGAGTCTCTTCTCTGCTCCTCAATGAGTCTCTTCCCTGATCCCAGCAAGTCTCTTTCCTGTTCCTCAATGAGTCTCTTCCTGATCCCTATGAGTCTCTTCCTGATCCTCAACGAGTCTCTTCCTGATCCTCAACGAGTCTCATCCTGATGGTCAACGAGTCTCTTCCTGATCCCAACGAGTCTCTTCCTGATCCTCAATGGGTCTCTTCCTGATCCCAATGAGTCTCTGCAAGACCCCAACAAGTCTTTTCCTGATCCTCAATGAGTCTCTTCCCTGATCCCAGCGAGTCTCTTCCCCAATCCCAGCGAGTCACTTCCCTGTACCTCAACGAGTCTCTTCCTGATCCTCAACGAGTCTCATCCTGATGGTCAACGAGTCTCTTCCTGATCCCAACGAGTCTCTTCCTGATCCTCAATGGGTCTCTTCCTGATCCCAATGAGTCTCTGCAAGACCCCAACAAGTCTTTTCCTGATCCTCAATAAGTCTCTTCCCTGATCCCAGCGAGTCTCTTCCCCAATCCCAGCGAGTCACTTCCCTGTACCTCAACGAGTCTCTTCCTGATCCTCAATGAGTCCCTTCCCTGATTCTCAATGGGTCTCTTCCTGATCCTCAATGAGTCTGTTCCCCAATCCCAGCGAGACTCTCCCCAAGCCTAGCAAGTCTCTCCCTGATACCCAGCTTGTCTCTTCCCTGATCCTCAATGAGTCTCTTCCTGGATCCCAGTGAGTCTCTTCCCTGAATCACAATAAGTCTCTTCCCTGTTCCTCAGCAAGTCTCTTCCCCAATTCTAGCAAGTGTCTCACTGATCCCCAGCGAGTCTCTTCCCTGTTTCTCAATGAGTCTCTTCCCTGATCTTCAACGATTCTCTTCCCTGATCCTCTACGAGTCTCTTCCTGATCCCAGCGAGTGTCTCCCCAATTCCAGCGAGTCTCTCCTCGATCCCAGTGAGTCTCGTCCCAATCCCAGTAAGTGCCTCCCTAATTCCCAATCTCCCTAACTCCAGCGAGTCTCTCCTCGATCCCAAGGAGTCTTGTCCCAATCCCAGAGAATGTCTCCCCAATCCCAGCAAGTCTCTCCCTAACTCCAGTGAGTCTCTCCCCAATCCTAGTGAGTCTCTCTCCAATCCCAGTGAGTCTCTCCCCAATCCCAGCGAATCTCTCCCAGATCTTAGCAAGTCCCTTCCCGATCCCCAGCGAGTCTCTCCCCGATCCCAGCAAGTCTTTCTTCGATCCCCAGTGATTCTCTCCTTGAACCCCACCGAGTCTCTCCCTGATCCCCAGTGAGTCACTCCTTGATCCCAGCAAGTTTCTCCCCAATCCCAGCGATTCTCTTCCCCAATCCCCAGCGAGTTTCTCCACGACCCCCAGTGAGTCTCTCCCGGTTTACAATGAATATATTCCCTGATCCTCAGTGAGTCTCTTCCCTGATGCCAGCATGTCTCCCCGCAATCCCAGCATGTCCCTCCCCAATCCCGGCGATTCTCTCCCCAATCCTCAGCAAGTTTCCCCCCAGTCTTTGTCATGTGGATGTAGGAACAGTGAGGTAGCCATCAGGGCAGTAAATGGGGTGGTGAATGGGGCAGGAGCAAGGCAGTGAGCAGGGCAGCAGGCAGGGTGGTGAATGGGGCAGCAGGTGGGGGCAGCAAGCAGGGCACAAATGGGGGAGAAGCAGGGCAGGAGCGAGGCAGTGAGTTGGGTAGGAGCAGGATGCAAGGGAGGCAGCAAGCGGGGTAGGAGCGAGGCAGTGAGGGTGGTGGGACCGAGGCTACAAGTGGGGTGGGAGTGAGGCAGCAAGTTGGGTGGGGGCAGGATGGGAGCGAGGCAATGAGCAGCATGGGAGCAGAGCGGGAGCAAGGCTGTGAGTGGGGTGAGATCAAGGCTGCGAGTGGGGTGGAAGCAGGGTGGGAGCGAGGCAGTGAGTGGGGTGAGAACAAGGCAGCGAGTGGGGTGCAAGTAGCGTGGGAGGGAGGCAGTGAGTGGGGTGAGAACAAGGCAGCGAGTGGGGTGGAAGTGAGGTAGCAATTGGGATGGGAGCGAGGCTGCGAGTGGGGTGGGAGCAGGGTGTGAGCGAGGCAGTGAGTGGGGTGCAAACAAGGCAGCGAGTGTGATGGGGGCAGGGTTGGAGGGAAGCTGCGAGTGGGGTGAGAGCAGGGTGAGAATGAAGCAGTGAGTGGGGTGGATGCAGAGCAGGAGCAAGGAAGTGAGTGGGGAGTGAGCTGAGCGAGATTGGGGTTGGTGCAGGGCAGTGAGCTGAATGGTGATGTGGTTGCCAATGAGGTCAGAAATGACAGAATAGCAAACGTCATGGCTTTAAAAGGATAAATTCTCCCTGTGGCATTGGCAATGTTATTACAAAAAAATTGAACAGATCAACATTAATCCTGGTATGACTGTAATATAAAAAGAAATCGGAGGCAAATTAAGTTCAATGAACAGTGATATCACTCCAAAAATTATACCCCAGCTACAGCTCAATGTGCTGTTTTTTAATTCCTTTATGGAATGTGGATGTCACTGGTTAGGCTAGAATTTATTGCCCATTCATAATTGCCCTTGAGAAGGTGGCAGTGAGCTGCTTTCTTGAGCTGCTGCGATCCATGTGGTATAGATGCACCTACAGTACTGTTGGATGGTGGGGGAGTTCCAGGATTTTGACCCAGTGACTGTGAAGGAACAGCAATATATTTAGTTGAACAGATTGGATGATTTTTCTGTTGTGTCAGATTGTGTTTTCACATTCTCACTTAACAGCACCTTCCTTCTCACTGTACAAATTCAAACAGAGAGAACAAATGAAGCAGATCACAGCCCAGAGAAGGCCTTGCAGGACATCACTATTACACCTTATGAATGTTATAGTTTGAACCTCTTTTCTTAGCTTTGTCTGATATAATTTAATATTTGCTCCTCAGCATTTTATACTGGAGATCCCGGGTTTTATGTCATATTATGTTAAACCCTTGTAAGCATAACTCACAGTGAGAATTCCTGACTCTGATATATTTGTTGAATGTGCCTTCTGCTTCTTAGCAAAATCTAAATATAGCTATGCTATGTTCAGTAAACACACTACTTTAATTTCATTTAGGATTTGTGTCTTCTTTCCAAACCTGCTTGTAGGGCTAGCTGTTGTCACCTCAGTTTACAGGTTCCTAAAGTCAAGTTGCATCATGTAACATATTTCATACATTTGATTAAATATTGATCAGTGCTGACCATGTGACAAATGCAGTATATTTGGATTTAAAATTCTTCTATATGAAACACGTTTTAGCACAGTATTTTAGAGTTATCAATTGACATATTTAATTTCATACAATGCAAGAAGCAGTTCAATAACAGAGTAACAGAACACTCTTTACTGTCCCTTAACATCAAAACATCAATTTACTCAATGAACCTCATCATTATGAACAGGACGGAGCTGTTTTGTGAGAAATAATAAGAATAAAATTCCACAGACTACTCAGCATCAACCTAGGCACCAGGATTGAACACAACAAAAGCCCTGTCAACCCTGCAATATCCTCCTCACTAATATCTGGGGACTTTTTGTGGCAAATGTAGAGAAGCTCTCTCACAGACTAGTCAAGCAGCAGCCTAACATAGTCATCCTCACCGAATCATATCTCACCACCAATGTCCCAGTCCTGACCAACACCATCCCTGGGCATGTCCTGTTCTACTGGCAGGTCAGGCACAGCAGGGGTGACGGCACAGTGGTTTACAGTCGGGAGTCCTCAACATCGACTCCGGGCCCCATAAAGTCTCATGGCATCAGGTCAAACATGGGCAAGGAAACTTTCTGCTGATTACCACCTACCGTGCCCACCCCCCTCCACCCCTTCCACCGATGAATGAGTAACTCTCCACTTGGAAGAAGCACTGAGGGTGGAAAGGGTGCAGAATGTGAGAAATTTCAATGTCCATCACCAAGACTGGCTCAATAGTACCACTACTGACTGAGCCAGCCAAGCCCTGAAGGACGTAGTCGCTAGACTGGGCCTGCGGCAAGTGATGAGAGAACCAGCACATGGAAATTACCTAACTTGGCCTCAACCTCACCAACCTAGCTCTCACAGATGAATTAGTTTGTGACAGTAGTGGAAGGAGCGACCGTCACACCATCTTTGTGAAAACTAAGTCCATTTATTTTGTTAGTGAGGGTAATTTTGCAGAGCTGACTGGGCTGGGCCCAAGTCCAATGCCCAGGTTGATGCAGGGTAGTCTCTCCAACTTTATTCCTATTATTGCTCAACACACAACCCAGTCCTGATCATAATAATGAGGATCATCTGAATAAATTGATGTTTTGACATTAGACTGGAGTGTTCTGTTACACTATTATTAAACTGCTTCTGTCAAAGGATGAAAGTAAACATGTACCAGTGTGCTAAATAGAATAGATTCAGAGCAGATTTCACAACTCAAAACTGGGCATCCACGAGGCATTGTGGTCTATCAGCAGCAGCAGGATATTCCACCTCATGGTCTAGCATATCCCTCACTCTACCATTACCATCAAGCCAAGGGACCAACCCTGGTTTATTGAAGACTATAGGAGGGTGCTGCCATGTATATCTAAAAATAAGGTTCAAACCTAGTGGAGCTACAACCAGAACTACATGCGTACCAAATAGAAGCAAGATTCTATCTATAGAGCTAAGTGATCCCACAGCTAAGCTCTTCAGTCCTGCCACATCCAGCTATGAATGATGGTTGACAATGAAACAACTAATGGAAAGAAGACACGTCATGCACATCCTCACCAATGACGTGGATTCCTGCATGTGAGTGTAAGAGACAAGGCCAAAGCCTTTGCAAACATCTTCAGCCAGAGGTGACAGGGGGATAATTCATCTCAACATTCACCTGAGGGCCCCGTGATCACAGAAGCCATGGCTCTTGACAGCATCCTGGCAGTAGGGCTGAAGACTGGTGCTTCAGAACCAGCCACACCCCTAGCCAAGCTATTCCAGTACAGCTACAATTCTGGCAACCGGCTGATGTGGAAAATTGCCCAGGTATACCCTGTGCATAAAATTCAGGGCAAATCCAAACCAGTCAATTGCCAGTCCCTCAGCCCATTCTTGATCATCAGCAAAGATACAGAAGGTGTTATTGACAGTGCTATCAAATGAAACTTTGTTGGACATAACGTGCTCACCAATTATCAGCTTGGCTCCACTCCAGACCTTATTACAGCCTGGGTCCAAACATAAACAAAAGTGTGGAATTCCAGAGGTGAGGTGAGACTGAATGCCCTCAACATTAAGGCAGAATTTGACTGTGTAAGGAGTCTTAACAAAATTGAACTCAATGAGAATCAGGGTAAACTCCCCACTGGCCAGAATCATACCTAACACAGAGGAGGATGGTTGTAGTTGTTGGAGACTAATCATCTCAGTCTCAGGACATCACTGCAGGAGTTCCTCAGGGTAGTGTCCTTGGCCCAACCATCTTCAGCTGCTTCATCAATCACCTTCTCTCCATCATAAGGTCAGAAGTGGGGATGTTCACTGATGTTTGCACAATGTTCAGTTCAATTTCTAACTCCTCAGATCCATGCCTGCATGCAGCAGAACTTGGGCAACATTCAGGCTTGGGCTGACAAGTGGCAAATAAAATTCACACCACACAGTTGTAGGACAATGACCATTGCCAACAAGAGAGAATCTAGCCACTTCCCCTTGGCTTTAAGAGCATTAAGATTCTCGAATTTCTCCTCTATCAATATCCTGAAACATAACTAGACAAGTCATGTAAATACTGTGGCTACAAGAGCAGGTCTTCTGGGAGTTCTGCAGTGAGTAACCCACCTCCTGACTCCCCAAAGCCTGTCCACCATCTACAAGACACAAGTCAGGGACGTGATCGAATTCTCTCCACTTGCCTGGATGAGTGCAGCTCCAACAACACTCAAGAAGCTCAATGCCATCCAGGACAAAGCAGCCCATTTATTTGGCACCCACCCCTCACCTTAAATATTCACTCCCTCCACCACTGCAAAGTAGCACCAGTGTGTCTACAAGCAGCAACTCACCAAGGCTCCTTCAATAACACCTTCCAGCCCACAATCACTACCACCTAGAAGGACAAGGGCAGCAAACTCAGGGGACCCCTTGAAAGGTCTCCTCCCAAGACACATGCCATCCTGACATGGAGCTATATCACTGTTCCTTCACTGTCACTGGGTTGTAATCCTGGAACTCCCTTCCGAATGTCACTGTGGGGTTGCCTTCACCACATGACCTGCATTGTTTCAAGGATGCGGCTCACCACCATGTTTTCAGATGTTTAAAAATTAGGGATCAGTGATAAGTGCTGGCCTTTGTAGGAAATGTGAATCTTTTCACACTCTTTGTATTTTTCTACTGTGTGTGCTATGAATTATATGAATTTCTTTTTATGTGCATTTTGTATTTTGTGAACTCTTGGTTGATGAAGGGTTAATTTTAGATGTATGAGGAAATATTGCCTGTGTGACTTGAATTAAATCAGGATCATACTGTAACAGATTAATGGTGTGAACTGATAATGTGAATGGGAAAAGGGAAGTAGAGAACAGATGTCCAAAATATGGGCAGGATTTTCCAGTCCCACCCACTACCGGGATCGTCCGGGATCGTCCTGCTGAAAGTCAATGGACTTTTGGCTGGGCCGCCGAATCTTCCATGGTGGTTCCCACCATGACGGGGCCGAATAATCCCGGCCTATGTTATCAGTTGTGATCAAAGGTTATACTTCACAATGTATAAATCAATGGACTTTGGGACTATAATTAAATGGAATTAGGGGTCATCACGCCTGGCAAATGGTCATACAGGAAAGCATTAATGATTGGCATTTTATGTGCTAAGGATATTCTGTTTAGGCTGTGACCATGGGTTGTGACCACTATTGACAAGTTAATATAAGTTTTGACAGATGAAATAATAAGGTCAAAGCACAAGGGCAACATCAGAACTCAGGAAGTCACATCTTGGCTGTGGAGAATAAAAAGAATGGACTTAGGGAGATTCTTTGCACAGATTTCAAGAAGACATAAGAGGAAAAAAGAGGAAAGGAGTCACAAGCCATCAGTCGCCATTAGAGTCAGTGGGGAGCAAGAGCTATCTGAATTAGGATATTGACTGCCTTCTTTTGTTAAGTATAATTTTTGTTGCTTAATAAACTGTCCTGATACTACTGCACGAATGCATCAAGTGTCTCTTTGTCCAAACTGTATTGTCTGGTCTCTGAACCTCTAACAATCAGCACACTGCAGCAGGACCAGACTAGGCTGGGGAATATTTGATGTTGGTGATTAGAGATCTAGGTAGTGTCTGAACTGGCCTTCATTCACTTCATGAGCCCTATATTTGTGGGATCAGAAGAACCTGCCAGTCGGTTAAAGGTAAGTAAAAATATATCAGGAAAGATAAGAATAATGTGCTGTCAGTGTATAAAGAGAAGTTAGATAAAATATTGGGTAGTAAGTTCCCAACTTTGTTGACAGAATATTTAATGAAGAGAGACCGAGTCTTCCTCGAGGAGATATTTGTATTTATTCCAAAAGAGTATCTGGTAGGAGATTAAAGGTAGCAAAAGAACAGAGTGAAGTAGAGCGTTTGAAACTGTAATTACAAAAGTTACAAATATAGAAAGATCAAAAAATTAAATGGTCAGAAAAACAAGTTCAGAGTTTAGAAATGGAAAACCAACAATATGTAGGAATGTTACAGCAACAAAGCTTTACTTGCGGACAAGTCAATTTACTGACAGTTAAATGCCAGCAACAGGAGGAGGAACTGAACTCCTGCACTAAAGAAATTGTAACAGGAATCAAAAGAGAACTTAAAGTTAAAAGGGACTACAACAAAGGTTAAATGGCTATGAGAAAGGAATGTTTTGTTGTTAAGACAATGGTGACTGGATTTTATTTTCAGTACTTGTGTTTTTTGATGTTGGCAGCTTCCGCAAATGAATGCCTGGTCTTAGCTCTGTTTATACTCATGATCCTTTCTGTAAAGCTAAAAGTCGTTAATTCTTCGATGTCTGGCTGTTGGTGTTAGAAGCATAACTTGACTTTCCGATAGATATCTTTTGGGTGACGCTTGAATCATGTTTCAGTCGTGAATTGCTTGAAACTGTATATGTGTTCCTTGGGTTTGGGAATGGATGTTTGGCACTTTGAATTCATAGCCCATAACTTGAATCAATTGTAGTAATTGTAAGTTAAACCATTTCTTAATGTTATGGGGATTTTGTAACTGTACAGCTGAATCAGCCCTGAGCGTGGGGAATCTTAGGGGCAAAGCTTTTTAGCCTTGGTCTGGGAACAAACATGTGGCCTCACCAGGAGTCTGTAAATAACGTTTACCGTATCTTACAAGAAGCCCGTCTTGCACTCCAAGTTTATTACAATTGGTGGCGAACATAAATAGCACTCACGCAGCACCTCACCTCGCAGCTGTGGGTATTCTGAGATTTTAAGGGAAGAGAAAAAAAAGAAGTATGTTCACCAGCCATGCCTCTTTTTGGCAGAATTGGCCCTTATGACTCATCCATTGAGGACTGGAGTCAATACATTGAGCGATTAGGTTTCTACTTTGTAGCTAACGAAATAACGGTGGAGGAGAAACGGAAAGCAATTCTCCTAAATGTCTGCAGGAGCAAAACCTATAACCTAATCCATAGCTCGACAGCTCTGAACACGCCAAATTCCAGATCCTTCACCGAGCTAGTGAACCTCGTGAAAGGAGATTTTCAGCCCAAACCCTCAGTGATCACGCAAAGATTCAAGTTTAATTCTCCAGTAAGTGCCCCCAGTGAGTCGAATGCAATGTACGTAGCAAAGTTAAAACAATTAACGGAGCACTGTGACTTTGGTGATACTTTAAATGACATGTTGTGAGATCGTTTGGTTTGCAGCATAAACGATAACGCCATTCAGCACCGTTTGCTTACAGAAGTTGAGATCGACCTGAAGCACGACATGGAGATAGCGCTAGAAATGGCGAGTGTTGAGAGGGACTCGCAGGCTTTGCAGAGTGTGTAACATGGAACATGGCGCTGTTTTGCAGCTAGGGCGGGAACCTGCTGCCGGGCATGGCACGAAGATCAGAGAGGTTACCGCAAAGCGGGACACGATCCTGACTACTAAAAAAACAAAAAGAAATGCTGGAAGCAGCTCAGCAGTAACCCAGAAGTTAATGTGTTACCATTATGGTGGAAATTATGCACCTGAAGTCTGTAGTTTTAAAGAGGCAGAATGCACTACTGCCACAAAAAGGGGCATGTTGTTAAACAGTGCAGGCTAGATCAAGACAGCCATTCAGACATCAGGTCAAGTTAAATGAAGCCAGAATTTACTGAGGCTGACGTTTATTCCCTACACAATCTGAAGGCCAGGAAAACTGAACCAATCACTGTTACACTTCAAGTAAATGGAAAGCCTCTGCTCGTAGAAGTAGACACAGGAGCATCAGCCACAGTGGTGGGAGAACTCATCTTTAAATGCCTCATTTGAGCATTGTTGAAGAAAATATATCAAAAGAATTGGAAAAAAAACAATTCAAAAAGAAGCAACAGTTTTATTGAAATGGCTTGTGGAAGCCTCTAACATAAGCATGTGTTCCTTTGAATCTCTGCCAAAACATTTAAATGACAATCATTGTTCTAATCCATTCTGTTTGAGGCTCTCTTTTAAGGAATTGGTTAGCACCAATGCATGACTGCACATGAGCTTATTGGCATGACAACTCCACCCCCTTTCAAATGAGCAGAGCCATCCTGCTGACAGCTGTTTTTTTTAATTCAGTACATTTATGTATATATTGGGCATTATTAAATTTTAAGTTTCTAAATTTACAGGTGTGTTAGATTTTAACACATTGGGCCCATTGAGCGACAATGGATTGTTGTGTTTCTTTAAATAGGTGATGACAGTTCCCAGGGCCACATAAATACTGATACCATAGCAAGGTACCTAGGAGTCTTATAAATTCAAGGACTTATCTACAGGCATCAAATTTGGACTAAATGTATTGCCCTTCAAAGACTTGATCTTAATCACTCAGGCCATTTGTTAGCTTTTAAGACAAAGTGCTCGAGAACAACAGGAGATGTGAAAGTTACCTCTAAACATTGCAAGCAGAAAAAGCTTTTCTTTTTACAAAATAGTTCTGAAATTATGACATATATGATTTGTTGTGCAATAATGAAACCATCAAGCCTGGAAACAATTGTTTCTGAAATTAAAATTGATAAATAAATTGATATGAGTTGTCATTTCAAGCACTCAAAGGGAAGTTTACTTGAAGTTTAAGGAGAAAAACAATTGATTCAATTTTCAATTTGATTTTCAAAACAAAAACAAAATGAGAAACAGTCTAAGTGGTTTATAGGTATCAAAAAAAAGGAAATTTGTTTCGGCTCAGTACCACATGACACAGGTTTTGCTTTTGCCAAGAGAATTTCCACAATATTTTCCCAAACTAGTGGGATTATCCCTAACAAGATAATGGACAGAAAGGCTTCCAGAGAGTTTTTTCTTTTCTGCCGTGTGACAGAGTCGTAAGTATCACCTCATAACCTGCTGGTCTGAGGAAGAATACATCAATTTGAACGTCACCAGATGCACAGTGTTACCGACTTTTGGTAGCACTCTACTCTCTCGGAAACATGCACCAGGATTGTCCAGAAGGCATTGTCATCGCTCAGCTGTGCTCTGGTGTGTGTTATTATTAAATCCTTTTGTTTGGCAAATAATTAATTGTCCTTCAGTCTTAACTTCCTCAAACTGGTAAAACAAAGCTTTTCTTTTTACAAAACAGTTCTGAAATTATGACATATTATATGATTTGTTGTGCAATAATGAAAGGATTAATTTTGCTAATTTTATATAACTTCAGTAAAATGTACATATTAATTCTGTGTAAAGCACACCTTGATATTAACCCCCACACCCTCTACCACCGTCCCCCCCATGACAGGTGGGAGAGGGTTGGGCAGGGGTGGCAAGCTAAAAATGAAATGTGTCTCGAACTCATGCACGTACACACCTGCTGTCATTTTCATGGCAGCAGGCATCATGTTGTGCTTGTGTCCCACTGTGAAGAAGCAGAACAATTCATTAACATATTTAAATTGAGCTCTCACAGCATAATTTAGCAGTTGCCACAAAGGTTTCTGAGTGCTCAGGAAATTCAGCCATGAAAGGGAGGTGGGGACTGCCATCTCCACAAGGCCTTTTATAGCTCTGCTTGTACAGGAGGATGTGTTTTGCCCTGCTCATCAAGGAACCTCGTCCTCCCATCCGTCAACTACAGCCTCTCTCTCCTTCCTGCCACGAGAGCAGTCAACCTTCCCCTTGACTTAAGCACCAATGTTTTCCCCCGTCACACTTGTAAAACTCTGGCCTGACATCCAACTTTCCCCCTCCTCATCATGGCCTCTCTCACACCTCCAAATCCAGCCTTCTCTCTCACGTGATGGCATCCTTCTCCCAGCCCTGATCTAGAGTCTTCTGTCTCCCATGATGGCCTCTCTCTACCCACCAAGCCTAGGTGTCCAGCCTTCCATTTCCCTTAAAGACCTCTCGCTCCCACCCTGCAGCTACAATCTCTAGCTTTCCACCCTTCCTGACTGCTAGGAACATCCCCAAGGGTCCCCAACTGACACCTGCTGATGCGAGTTTTGCACCTCCGACATCGATGCATTTCCCAGCTGTTTACACCCTTTGCTGTACCTCCCTGTCTCCCTGTAAATATTAGCACCTATATTCCCTAAAATTGGCGACCACTTATACCTAAGTATAACAACACATAAATTAAACCTTTAATTTTTTTTATATAGCTTGCAACATATTTGAATTTATGTAATAGTTAAAGGAAAAGCAAATAAATAAAAAATATTTTATGATGGTTTGGTTTAGAGGCATTATGAGTAAAGCTGAAGAAATCTATTGCAACAGCAAAAAAGATGGTACACACTCAGTTCTGAAAGGGTGCAATAGTAATGTCTATAATGCATCATAAATGTGGCCAAAAAAACTAAAAGGTGAACTGACATTAAACAAGTTTCAAGATCATCCAAACTCAGGAACAGTAATCTACAGAAAATCAGTAATGAACTATTTGGGGCAAGCAGATCACCAGGCCTGTTACTGTATGAAACAACATGCTAACTTAAACAAATCTGAACTTTCTCTAAACCTCAGGCATGCTACTTTTGTTTTAAAGGTATATTTACCTCAATCTTTGTTAAGAGATCTTGTAGCTCCCCTGATTCATTCATTGACAATATTTTCTCTGCATCCTGTTAGCAAATAAATGCACAATAGCACTAAGAGAAACTTCACACCAAATCCCCAAATTAAGGAACATTGAACATTTATTTTAAAATTAAAATAATATAGTTTGTTTCATTGTACATATCAAGTCACGAATAATTATGGCAAATTAGTGTTTGGAATTATTGGCAAGACAATTAAGATATCTTAGAGCACATTTTTCCCCCCAATTCTTCCTTTCCTCCCCGAAAGGCAATGATTCTTGCTGAGAGTGCTGCTGTACTCCATTGGTACAAGCCAAGGTTTTTTTTAAATTCGTTCACGGGATGTGGGCATCGCTGGCTAGGCCAGCATTTATTGCCCATCCATAATTGCCCTTGTTCAGAGGGCATTTAACAGTTAACCACATTGCTGTGGGTCAGGAGTCATATGTAGACCAAGCCAGGTAAGGATGACAGATTTCCTTCCCTAAAGAATTAGTGAACCAGATGGGTTTTTACGAGAATTGACAATGGTTTCATGACTTAATTCCAGATTTTTATTGAATTCAAATTTCAAACCCTGGGTCTCTGGAATACTAGCCAGTGACAAAAGCACAATGCCACCGCCTTCCCTCAAGGTGAAATGTGTCAGCACATTGTTAGCCTGTGGGAGTATCATAATCAAGCATGGTGCTGTATTCACTTGGCAATTTCCAGCAGCAGTCGGTGGATTGTGAATCCAACATTTTGTTCCCTTTCTAAATCTGGATCTTGAGGCATTGTCACATCCCAATTGCTATTCTGCCTGTGCTCAACTAATACAGCAAGGATCGGGGATCAAAATGAAGATTATAATACTCATGTTTCCTGTATTTTACTTATTCAGATGTCTTGCCAGGATTCGTGAGGCTTCTTCAGTTTGTTGGGTACCTCCTTTACGCTGATGACAGTTGCAATGCAGGACAGTAGACCAGGCATTATGCAACATATTTGACACACTCAGTGTCATATTATGTGTTAAATAGTAACGTCTCAATAAATTGGTTACATACAGTCACCTTCAGAGGTACTGGGTGAAAATATTCCTCTGCTGAACCATTTAATTATAACGTACAGTTAAGCATTATTTAGCAATTCTGCAAGCTGTAGTAATCAGTTCTGCAAAAGGCCATTTTACTTGTTTGAGAATCTTAAATTGGTCTTAAATTGGTCAATTTCTTTACGTACAATTTAGTAAGACATTTTAAGAACAAATTAAAGCACAAAATTGTGATATTTACACAGACCAAGCCCCACCCACATCACTCTCCCCACCATAGCATCGACTTGATCAGTATTCTAGTTTGTTATTTCCTGCTACCTTGTCTCATTATAGCGAGCTGCTAACTGCGCTGTAAACAGCTTTTGCAAATTAAATGTAAATGGACCTGAATTATTTTCCTCTGAGTTTTCCTCCCAATATTAGAGTGGCTGGCTGCTGCTCAGTGCCTTCTCACAAAGCCCAAAGTAGGTTGAAAACTGTTCTGTGTGAGCGGAGTTATCAGAAAGAGAGGCCCACATCCTACACTCCACAGCACAACACACTGAACCTGTATAGAACCATAGAAATGTTACAGATCAGAAAGAGGCCATTCAGCCCATTGTGTCTGTACCAGCCATTAAAAGAGTAAAAAGGAGCTAGCCGCTCATTTTTAATCCCACTTTCCAGCTTATCTATAAGGCACAAGTCAGGAGTGTGATGGAATACTCTCCACTTGCCTGGATGAGTGCAGCTCCAGCAACACTCAAAAAGCTTGACACCATCCAGGACAAAGCAGCCTGCTTGATTGACACCACATCCACAAACCTTCACTCCCTCAACCACCGATGCACAGTAGCAGCAGTGTGTACAATCTACAAGATGCACTGCAGGGATTCACCAAAGCTCCTTGGACAGCACCTTCCAAACCCACAACCACTACCACCTAGAAGGACAAGGGCAGCAGATAGATGGGAACATCACCACCTGGAAGTTCCTCTCCAAGCCGCTCACCATCCTGACTTGGAAATTTATCACCATTCCTTCACTGTTGCTGAATCAAAACCTGGAACTCCCTTCTTAACAGCACTGTGGGTGTACCTACACAAAATGGACTGCCAAGGTTCAAGAAGGCAGCTCACCACCACCTTCTCAAGGGCAACTAGGGATGGGCAATAAAAATGCTGGCCCAGCCAACGAAGCCCACATCTCATGAATGAATTTTTAAAAATACCTGGTCCGTAGCCTTGCAGATTACAGCATTTCAGGTGCATATCCAGGTACCCTTTAAATGAGTTGAGCATTTCAGCCTCAACCACCGATTTAGACAGCAAATTCCAGATGCCCACCACCTTCTGGGTGAAAACATTTTTCCTCGTGTCCCCTCTAATGCTTCTACCAATCATCTTAAATCTGTGCCCCCTGGTAATTGAGCCCTCTGCCAGGGGAAACGGGCCTTTCCTATCTACCCTATCTAGGCCCCTCATAATTTTGTACACCTTAGTTAGGTCACCCCTCAGCCTCCTCTGTCCTAAGGAAATCAATCCTAGCCTATCCAATCTTTCATAGCTTCAATTTTTAAGCTCTGGCAACATTCTTGTAAATCTCCTCTGTACTCTCTCCAGAGCAATGATGTCCTTCCTGTAATTTCCTCCTTTTTCACTTGGAATATTAACCACATCTGTTTCCAAAAGGCCCACATTAGCATTGACTATCCTTTCTCTTCAAATATAATTGCCAAACTTCTTTTGTTATTCTTGATATCCTGCACAAGTATCTTTTTCTACTCCTTTTCCTCCAACACTGCCCTGCTTGCATCACAAATGCTATGAATACAATCAGACAACTATGGTGTTAAAATTGCCTGAACTGATATTTTTTAGCACATCGGTTAATAAAGTCATGTCAAATCGCTATGCATGCTATTGTAACAAAATTATTTCTAGATTATGGTAAGGCTAACTTTAACAGGATAAGGCAGAGAATGACAACAGCAAATTGGTCTAAACTGTTATTGGCTAAAACTAAACATGAGTAATAAGAAGTGTTTGAAGGACCAAGATAAATTCCTAAGGGAAAGAGCTCTGCTTACCAAATAAATTAGACATGGGGCAACATTATCCCCCCCCCCCATCGGGGGCGCGCTGACATTTTTCGTGGGTGGGCCAACGTGATATCCGCACGGAAGCGCTATGCACTCCCTGTGCGGGCTGGGGGGTGGAATGCCAAATGCGGAAGTGCGCTCCTTCACCATGCGCACAAAGGAGTGCTCCGATCTCCCCGAGACTAAGTGCTGCCTCGGGGAGATTGGTTCCAAAAGTGAAAAAGTTCTTCTGTCGAAAATTTCATTTACCATCCATGTCCTCTCATGTGACAATGTCAGTTGGGGCATGGACATAACTTTAAATAAAAGTGAATCTTAATTTTTTAATTCAGTCATGAAACCTCATTCCGCCCATGGATGAGGTTTCATGCTTTTTCAGGTGGCCACCAGCGCCCCCAACCTGCCCGCCAACCTTAAGACTGGACAGGCAGGTCCACTAATTGGTTTAATTGTTTTTTGAATGGCCTCAATAGGCCCGTTGACAGGTCGGTGGGGGGCACAGCTGGCTCAGCTGCGCCCCCGCTGACCTGAAAATGCAAATGACGCGGGATGGCGTCAGGAGTCCGCCCAACATCATTCCACGTGATTTTATACGTCGGCGAGCGGGCCCTGTCCCCGCTCGCCGACGGGAAAATTCTTCCCATGGTAAACAAAAGAATTGAGAAAAAACATAAAATAAAAGGAAAGAGCATAAAAGTGCAAGGAATAGTCCAGGGGATGAGAAATAAAGAATGGCCAAGGAAGACAGTAAGATTTGCAGAAAGAGAAATATGAAAAGAAGCTTGTGAGTGGCATCAAAATGAACACAAATCATTATTACAATTATATTAGAAGAAAAGGGTTGTCAAATTAAACATTGGGGTAACATTGCGAATAAAAATAAAGAAATTTGGAAACTGGTTGAATAATTAAAGAAAATGTTGGAAATATTCCGCTGGTCAGGCGACATCTGTGGAGAGAGAAACAAAGTTGATACTTCACGTTGATGAGCTTTCATCTTTCATAACTGGAAAAAGTTCGAGATGGAACAGGTTTTGAGCAAATACAGAGGCAGAGAATAGGGGGAGGAGGAAGAACAAAAGGTAAGATCTGTGTTAGAGGGGAAGGCAGGAGAAATTAAATGACAAAAGTGATGAAGGTGCAAGGCAAAGGGGATGGTTATGGGACAAGTAAAGAAACAAAAAATGGGCCTAGAGGAGGTGTAATTGGGAAGAGCAGAAGCTTTACAACTTCAGTTGGGCAGTGGTTATGATCTGAAATTGAAAAATTCAGTGGTGAGTCCAGAAGACTGTAAAGTGCTTAGTCAAAAATGCTGATCCTCAATCCTAATGTTAAGCTTCACTTGAACAGTATAGGAGGCCAAGGACAGAGAGGTCAGACTAAGAATTGTTACTGTTATGAGGTTTATAAGATTGTTATGTTTTGAACTGCGTCTTGAAGGTAAAAATGAAGGCTGTCATGTGACCTGTTCTGAAGCCAGCCTGACAGCAAGCCTGGGTCGTTTGATTGTTAGAGATTAAGGGAGGTCCAGATTGTTTTACTGGGAAGGAGATGCAAGGCAGAATTTTTCTCTTGCCAGGCAGACGCACACCCGACCAGAAAGGAAGTAAAACAGGAGCGATATTTTGCTCGGTGGGCGTGGGCAAGAGGTGGCAGTGTGCCCGCCGACAATTAAGAGGCCTGTTAAGGCCCTTAAGCAATTAATTAAATCAAATTTTTCGCAGTAAATAAAAAACCAATAAAAATTTTTAAAGCTCATTTTTACCATGTCCCTGTTCATGTGACAGAGGGGCATGTTTTCCTTATTTCTGAAATCTTTATTTTTAATGTTAAAAATCTTCAGCTCCCTGAGGTAGCACTGTACTTTCAGGGAGCTTTCACTGAGCACGTCCACGCATGCGCACACTTCAGCACTCGTGCTCCTCCCGCCCCCACCCTGGCAGCGCTGAGGTTATCAGCGCACGTTTCACACTGACTGGCCATTAATTGGCTCCTGGGCCCACATGAGGTAAAAATTCTGCCCTTGAAGACAATAACAGCAGCTTGTGTGCTAACAGTAGATGGACTTTGAGTCTGCAAGTCCCAGAAACGTATTGAGCATGTTAGGTTATAAACATTTGTGCTTTAAATTGTCCATGTACTTTCAAGATAATAGAGAGTTGGAGTCTCAAGGATAGCTAACCAGCATCTCTACCCAGATACAAGGCCCATGTGATTCATGTTGCCATGGTAATAGGTTTTAATATGAGAAGGGTGGAGAGGAAGCCATTGTGATATTGGGTTATAGGCTTTTACAAAACATCACTGAATATCACAGACATGTTAGTTTGCCAGTATCCAGGGAGGGACAAAGCAGCTAGAGGTTCATCGTGCAGGAATGCAGATAGAAGCTCGAGTTCAGGTTGGAAAGATTAAATTCGTGGGGAGCAAAAATGAAGCTGAAATATTTGCCTGGCTTTAGCCAGAAGGAGGGCTCTCCAGTAAACCAGGAGAGACAATTCTGGAGCTAAAAGTTTCCAAGCTGGGTAAGGAATAGATCAGAAGTAAACCCTCAGGAGCTAAGAATAATTTTGGACAGATTCTGGGAGAATTAAATGTCTACTTAAATGACACTGTAACGTATACCTGATGGTGCTTTTTTCAGTTGCATTAAAGGTTCTGTGTAATTTAAAGTATAAGTTGCCTACAAAAGTAGTCTTTAGACAATAGTGCCTTTAGGTTGTTTGTTAGATTAAACATCTTAAAACGTGAAATCTTGCTCTGACATGCTTTTGGCTATTAACTGGAAGTTCAAATTTCTTTTTAACAGTTATCAGTATCTGTGGCGATCATAGCAAATTGGGAGCTCTGGCAGGCTTTCCAATTCACAGGCTGAGTAAAGTATACTGAGTTTGGTCAGAATTTAAACATACGAGACTTCACAGTGACTTTTGTCATATTTATTGAAAAGTTAAAAAGGCTTTGTCTATTATTGAACCTTTTCTTGAAATTGTGCTGTGGGTGCCTTGTAACAGTTAACAGAGGTTAATTTAAAAGAAGTGACAGAAGAGTTAAAAGTAGGCACTAAGAAAGCAGAGATATCTGATGATTATATTTCACCTTTCTCCTAACTATGCTTCAGTTCTGCCGAAGGGCCGTGAAGGCTCGAAACGTTAACTGATTTCTTCTCCACCGATGCTGCCAGACCTGCTGAGTTTTTCCAGGTAATTTTGTTTTTGTTTGAGATATCTGATGTATTGGCTCAATATCTGAAACTGGAGGAAACAAAGGCTGATCCAGATAAAACACATATTGAGTTGGCTAGAATTCAGTTACAAATGAAGCAACTCAGATTGGAAAGAGATAGGGAGGAGGATCAGCAGGTGCACACCCCAGTGTCATCCACCCAGGTGACTCCAGGAGTCCAGGCCACCCAAATCCCCACTTCCTGTGACCCCAGCTGCTCCAGCTCCACTGGTCGAGGAGGGTGCCACTGCCACACAGCAGGACCCCGAAAGCAGGCCGGGGCCCTCCAGGTCTTGGCCCTTCAGACGACGCCCGCCAAGGTCATCACAGACAGGGCGTCACAGTCAGCAGGCTGTTTCCACCTCCGCTGTGGATGTCGGGGGAGCACCAAGATGTAGTGGCAGGGTTAGGAAGATTTAGTTGCATAGCCTGGGCATGGATGTTAATTACTTGTACTTAATGTTGACCATTGTAAATAAACTCCCAAGCATGTCTCCTTGTCTATGGTTCTGTGTTGCGTTGAGCAATGTTTGTGTCAATCAGATGTGAAACATTGGTTCCTGCACAAAGCGAAGGAGAATATCACAGTCCAGGGCCTCTCCCCTGTGCAGAGTGTAACCTTTTGAGCAAAGTGATTGTCTGGCTTCAAAGTCACTGTCCAGATTAGTGATGCTGCACCTCCATGTGGCTTGTGTCAGGTGTTTCAGATACAATCTGAAGATATCAGGAGTGTCCTCACTGCATCTCATCATCATCCTCCTGGAATCTTGCAGCAATGAGGGCCTCACAAGTACCCCTGCCTCGTCTGACCAGTGCAATGGCCTCATCGCCTGCACCCTCACCTTCCAGGACCTCATCACCTTCAACTTTCTCCTCATCAGAGGAGAGCTGCATCTCTCCATCATCCAGGTCCTGTCCCCTTTGCTAGGTTGTGTAGTGCACAGCAAGCCACTATAATGTGCAACACCCTCTGAGGAGTGTACCGCAGTGCTCAACCAGATCTGTCCATGCACAGGAATCTCATTTTCAGGATGCCAATGATGTGCTCAACCAAACTCTGAGTTGCAGCATGTGCCTCATTGTACCTTCTCTCACCGGGAGTCTGAAGCAGCCACACCAGCATCCTCAGCCACATCCTTTATGGGTAGCCCTTGTCCCCGAGGAACCAACCCTGCATCCTGTGTGGTCCCTGGAAGATGTCAGGGATCTGAGACCTGCTGAGGTTGTATGAGTCATGGACACTTCCAGGGTACCTTTCACACACCTGCATGACCCGTTTGTTATGGTCGCAAACCAGCTGTATATTGAGAGAGTGAAAGCCTTTGCGGTTCACATACTGCTTGTTGCCAGGGAGATGGCACCCTGGACCTGTGGGAAGCTGGAAATCTGAGCAAATCCCTGGGTCCAGCAATGCACCTATGAACAACAGCTCTGTGGGGTTCATCCTCTGCCCTCGGAGGAGGACCTGCTCCTTCTTGGTCTTAAGGGTTCTGCTCCTCGTATTGCTGAGCCAGGCGCCTCCATTGTATTCTTCTCCTTCTTCTCTCCTACCTATAAGCAATTAGGCAGACAGCGAGATCACCAGACTCCATGTTCCTGATGGTCTCCTCACTGCAGAATCAGAGAGACACAAGGGTCAGTACTTACCTCCTAAGGACCACTCTCGGTCAAGTCATCACCTGCGGCTGCCTCTCAAAGCCCCTTATCACATGCCATAGAGTTCAGGCCACCACATGGATGCCCAATGTTTTGAGCACACAATGGCTCACCATACTTATAGCCAGCACCGCCCCACGCCAGATGACCGGGTGGCGGCAGCTTCGGACACTCAACTGCATCCTGAACTCTCACCTCAGGTGCAGGCATTGTCCTAACCTGATATCCAAGGCTTTGCAGTTTGCTTGTACCATGAGGGTGACTTTTCAATGTCAACTGAAACATAATGCAAGGGATTAGGAGCACACCCCTCCGTCAGTGTTCGATGGCCACCTTTCCCAACAGGAGCCTCAAGCTTGCCCAGTCGCCCAATGGTTCTGCAGCATCAAAGCACTCATTCCAGTTTGAAGCGTGCATATGAGGGGTTATTAGTAGAGGAGTAATCATTGTCACTCTCGGGAATTAGTGATGCTTGAGTGGGCACACTTGCTCGACTAGGCTAATTCCAGGCATGTCAATTGACCTCAAGCTAAACACTCTCAGCTGCGGTTGAGTGCTCATCTTTGAGATGTTTTGCCATTAACCTGGCTGTTTCCCTCCCCACCACACAACTGCCGCCCCCCCCACCCAAACATGTATTTGTGCTCAAACTTCAGTCAGTGCTGCTATGACCCCGCCCTTGCACTTTCACCCATGGCCTGAGGTTGCCTTCTCCCTCTTCTCACCGGCCCTTGCCCTGGCACCATAAGCCAACCATGAAGAAGACTTGTTGTGTCCCCCCAACTCCAAACCCACGGAGTACTGAGATCACTGCAAGCACTACACAAAGGTGTGTGCATTCACCTCTGACTTCCCTCGAATTTAAGGTCGCCAGGTTCATGCCGCCGTGAAATCACACCGACGCAGGATTTAAATTTGACATGGGGAGATGATTCTGATGTGTGGCCACACTAATTAGATGCAAATTAATTAAAATTAAGCTCCCAACGTCCAACACTACCGGCCATTGAGTGGGACGGAGGTGGTTGGGGTTTCGGACAGCCATGAAGTGCAGTACGCACTGACCGTCCAAGGGTTGGCCATCACTCTCCTGCATGTGTGATGGGGCATTGAGACTTAACCAAGAGAGATCCTTGGGGCACATATGCTAACTCACGAGTCTCTCTCTTTGATTCTGCAGGAGGAGAACATTGGGATCATGGAACCTGGTGATTTAGCGCTGTGCCTCATGGCTTACAGAGAGCAGATAAGAAGAAGAAGAGAGCAGCAGAGGTGCCTGGCTTAATTATGAGGGGCATAGATAGGGTAGGCAGGAAGGAGCTTTTCCCCTTAACGGAGGGATCAATAACCAGGGGGCATAGATTTAAGGTAAGGGGCAGGAGGTTTAGAGGGGATGTGAGGAAGAATTTTTTCACCCAGAGGGTGGTGGGAATCTGGAACTCACTGCCTGAAAGGGTGGTAGAGGCAGAAACCCTCATAACAATTAAGAAGTATTTGGAGGTGCACTTGCGATGCCATGGCACACAAGGGCCTAGTGCTGGAAAATGGGATTAGAATAGTTAGGTACTTGTTTGACCGGCGCAGACTCAATGGGCCGAAGGGCCTTTTTCAGAAGACTTCTATGACTCAATGGCTCTTTGACCAATGAGAGGAGCACCACCCTCAAGATGAAGGTGTGGCAGGGCCCCCTGTGCACACAGCTGAAGATCCACAGCAAGCCATCGCTCATGGGGGCCTTAGGATCTATAGATGGAGCCTGATCTTATATCAACATATAAGATCCTGAGGGGGCTTGACAAGTGGATGCTGAAAGGGTGTTTCCCCAGTTTAAAAATAAGGGGATTGTGAATTTTTGGAACTCTCTTCCTCGAACAGCGTTGGGGGCAGGTTCAATGAATATTTTAAAGGCACAGTTAGATAGATTCTTGACTAACAAGGGAGTCAAAGGTTATCGGGAGTAGGCGGAATGTAGAGTTGAGGTCACAATCAGATTAGGACTGAGTTTATTGAATGGTGGAGCAGGCTCGTGGGTCAAATGGCCTACTCCTGCTCCTAATTCCTATGTTCATATGTATGTTCGTAAACTGGAAAGATAAACAAATTGATAATAAACAGAACACTAATTACAATGAGAAGGGTAGCAGGAATTAAATGACAGATGCTTCTCAGAGTAATAAAAAGACAATATGGAGGATAAAAATGATTCAAGGAAACCAACATGTTACTTTTGCCATTAAACAGGGCATGTGAAAGCTGACTGCTGGAAGTTGAAAGCCAAGCTGATAGCTTTCGTCGGTGTGTCTAGTGTTTCTCCAGAAAATACTGTTATGATCCCAGCTGATGTTACTACTGGACAAGCCAAATCCCAGGGTGGAACTCGACTTGATAGATCCTAACTCTTTTTTTGTTTAGATACATGGAAGGTGGCTACTAAACAGAGTCACAGAGGTCAGCTGATGAACTTTTAACAAAAGAATAAAACATTTATTAAACAAGAAAAGAGGAACTATATTACAATACTCCTTCACCCACAAATATACCTTTACAGGTCACAGAATCAGAGATTTGTAAGGATAACACAAGGTACGGAAGCTATCTTATACTTTCATGTTCACAGTAAGTACATAGTCCATGTAAACTAATAGATGACCTGTGGTCAGGCACACCACAAGTGACAGATGCCACCCCAAATAGATGCTATGGATCTCTCCTCAACTCCCCACCGGACGCTTGTCACACTGTGAGCCAACCAGTCTCACTGAATTCCATCTTTCATTTGAGGGTTTCCAATTTCCACTCTCCAAGAACTTGCTTTGGAATCTTCTCCCAAACTGACGCTTTCTCTCAGACGCCTTCTGCAAGGGTTCATCTCCAAGGTTTTGAATTCCCCTTTCAATGTTCTCTCCCCGGATCACTTTGTGCATTCAAGCCTTCCTCCATCCACTCTCTCTCACTGACTCAGCCGTGCCAACAGAGCACCACTGCTTCACATGACAATAGGAAAGAGTTACAGATCGTCGACTGTCCCCTTGGAACTTCCGGCTTCTCCCAAACCAATATTGCTTTAAATCTGCATCCTGCAGCTTTCTTCTCTTTCGGCTTGGAGCTTGGAGCTCCTTACTTTCACTTCCACAGAACAGGACCTTTTCCAGACCAATATTCTTCCTTTGACTCAAAGGTCTTCTTGGGACCCCTCTTTTCTGTCTCACTCCTTGGCTTTGGGACCTTTCAGTTCTTTTGGGAAATCTGCTGTTTTGGCAGTTCCCTCTCCCAGTATCCAGCCTCTCTGGAATCCTGGCTTCAACTCTAGTTTGAGATTTGCTATCTGTCCCTCTGCTATGCTGCTTCCAACTGAGCTAAAACTGCTTTCAACTGAACTAAAACTGTATTTCTGTCTCTGTGGGGCCTCCTGTTGCTAGGCAACAGCACAGATTTTTCCTACCTTATTTATAACCATAGAACCATAGAAAAGTTACAGCACAGAAGGAAGCCATTCGGCCCATCTTGTCCATGCCAGCACAAGGGCACCCAGGTGCCCTTTCTAATCCCACCTTCCTGCACCCGGCCCATAGCCCTGCAGCATACAGCACTTTAGGTGCAGATCCAGGTACTTTTTAAAAGAGTTTAAAGTTTCTGCCTCTACCATCAACTTGGGCAGCGAATTCCAGACAACCATTACCCTCTATGTAAAAAAGTTCTTCCTCATGTCCCCCCTACACCTTCTGCCACTTATCTTGAATCTATGTCCTCTGGTTCTAGAATTCTCCATCAAAGGAAACAATTTTATCCTGTTCACTCTATCTATTCCCCTCATAATTTTGTACACCTCAATCAAGTCACCTCTCAGCCTTTTTTGTTCTAAGGAAAATAGCCCCAACCTATCCAATCTCTCCTCGTAGCTACACTTTTCTAACCCTGGCAACATTCTTTTAAACCTCCTCTGCACTCTCTCCAGAGCTATTACGTCCTTCCTGTAATGTGGTGACCAGAACTGCACACAATACTCCAGTTGTGGCCTCACCAGTGTTTTATACAATTCCAACATTATATCCTTACTTTTATATTCTATACCTCTGCCAATTCCATATGCCTTCTTTACAACCTTGTCTACTTAAACAGCTGCCTTCAGGGATCTGTGTACTTGTACGCCAAGATCTCTCACTTCATCTACCCCTCTTAGTATATTCCCATTTATTGTGTAATCCCTGTAACTGTTTGACCTCCCTAAATGTATGACCTCACACTTCTCTATATTAAAATCCATCTGCCACTTTACCGCCCACTCCACCAACCCATCTATATCGTTTTGGAGATTATGGCTATCCTCTACACTATCCACTACTCGGCCAATCTTTGTGTCATCTGCAAATTTCCCAATCATGCCCCCCACGTTCACGTCCAAATCATTAATGTATAACACAAACAGCAAAGGTCCCAACACCAAGCCCTGTGGAACACCACTTGAGACAACTTTCCATTCGCAAGGGCATCCATCGACCATTACCTTTGTTTCCTGTTACAAAGCCAACCTTTTATCCAGTTTGCCACATTACCCTGAATCCCATGGGCTTTTACTTTCCTGACCAATCAGCCATGTGGGACCTTGTCAAATGCCTTGCTAAAATCCATGTACACAACATCCACTACACTACCTTCATCAACCCTTCTTGTCACTTCCTCAAAGAATTCAATCAAATTTGTGAGGCAAGACCTTCCTTTAACAAATCCATGCTGACCATCCCTGACTAGTCCATGCCTTTCCACATGATATTTAATCCTATCTCTCAGGATTGATTCTACTAATTTGCTCACCACCAATGTAAGACTATCTGGCCTATAATTGTTTGGCATTTCCTTTGATCCCTTTTTAAACAATGGAACTACGTTTGCATTTCTCCAGTCCTCCGGTACCTCCCCTGTATCTAGTGAAGATTGGAAAATCATCCTCAGAGCATCTGCTATCTCCTTCCTGACTTCCTTCAGCAGCCTCGGAAACAATCCATCTGGCCCTGGTGACTTATCAACTTTCAAGGATTTCAACCCTTTGAGTACTCCCTCTCTCTTTATGACTATCCTATCCAATATCTCACAGTGTTCCTCCTGGACTACTATATCTACATCCTCCCTTTCCTTTATAAACACAGAGACAAAATATTCATTCAAAACCCTTCCTACAGCCTCTGCATCTACACACAAGTTTCCATCTTCATCTCTGATAGGTCCCACTTTTTCCTTAACTATCCTTTTAGCATTAATGTATTGGTAAAACATCTTTGGGTTATCTTTAACTTTACTTGCTAATCTTTTTTCATGCCCTCTCTTTGATTTCCTTATTTCCTTTTTTACCTCGCCCCTGCACTTCCTATATTCGTCTAGGCTATCTGCAGTGCTTGGTTCTTTGTGCCTATCGTACACTTTCTTTTTCTGTTTGATCTTCCCCTGTATTCCTCTAGACAACCAGGGGGGTGTAGATTTGGCAGTACCACACTTATTTTTGTAGGGGACATGTCTACTTTGTACAATTAGGATCTCGCTTTTTAGTGCTTCCCACGGGTTTTCCACTGTTTTATCCTCCAGCAGTGCTGTCCTGTCCACCCCAGCCAAGTCCCTTCTCATTTCTGAAAAATTTGCCTTCCCCCAGTTCAAGACTTTTACTCCTGCCTTATCTCTGTCCTTTTCCATGGTAATGCTAAATCTAACTGAATTGTGATCACTGTCCCCGATATGGTCGCCAACTGTTCACTTCACCCGCTAGCCCTTCTTCGTTCCCCAAGACTAGGTCTAGAATTGCATCTCCTCTCGTTGGGTTTGTCACTAATTGGTTAAAAAAAATTTCTTGGACACACTGCATGAATTTTTCTCCCTCAGTGCCCCTTATATTGTGTGAATCCCAGTTGATATTAGGATAGTTGAAGTCTCCTCCTATAATTGCCCTCTTGTTCTTACAAGCAGAAATTTGCCTACATATTTGTTCTTCTATCTTCCTTTCACTATTTGGGGGTCTATAGTGTACTCCCAGTAGTGTGACTGCCCCTTTTTCATTTCTAAGCTCAATCCATAAAGCCTCGTTTGTTGACCCATTTAGTATATCATCCCTTCTCACAACTGGAATTGATTCTTTAACCATTAGTGCTACCCACCCACCTAACCGCACCCCCCCCCCACCACCTTTTTTTAATCTATCGTGTCTGAAGACTCTATAACCAGGAATATTTAGCTGCCAGTTTTGTCCCTCCTTTAGCCAGGTCTCCATTATAGCAATGACATCTTGGTGCCATGTGTCTACTTGTGCCCTTAACTCATCTACCTTGTTTGTAATACTCCTTACATTGAAGTATAAACAGTTTAACCCCGTCAATTTCCCTTGCTGGACACTTTTTAAACTTTGCTTCTCCTGTAACTCCGTGTCTATCACAAAGTCCCTAGCTAGTGTTCTACCTCCATTTTTCTGATCTGAATCTGACCTATCTGATCCTACTCCTGGGATCCCATCCCCTTGCCACACTAGTTTAAATACTCCCCAACAGAATTAGCAAAAGCTCCCGCAAGGACACTGGTCCCAGCTCTACCTGGGTGCAGCCCGTCCGGTTTGTACAGGTTCCACCTTCCCCAGAACCGGTCCCAGTGCCTCAAGAATCTGAATCCCTCCCGGCTACACCATCTCTCCAGCCATGTGTTCATTTGGTCTATCCTCTTATTACTGCTCTCGCTAGCACGTGGAACTGGGAGTAATCCTGAGATTACTATGTTTGAGGTCCTGCATTTTAATTTATCTCCTAACTCCCTGTACTGAGTTTGCAGGTCCTCATCCCTTAGTTTACCTATGTCGTTGGTACCAATGTGTACCACAACCACTGGCTGCTTACCTTCCCTCCCCAGAATGTCCGTGACATCCCGGACCCTGGCACCAGGGAGGCAACACACCACCCTTGATTCACATTTGTGGCCACAGAAGCATCTGTCTGTGCCCCTAACTATTGAATCCCCTATCACTATAGCCCTGCCACTTGTTTTCCTCCCGCCCCTCTGAGCAGCAGAGCCACCTACGGTGCCGTGAACTTGGCTACTGCTGCTTTCCCCTGAGAGACCATCCCCCCCGCCAACAGTATCCAAAAGCGGTGTATCTGTTACCTTCCCTTCAAGAGTCATAAAATCTCATTACAATGCAGACGGTTTATAAAGTGAGACTAAAACTCAGCTTCCCTTGTTCTTTAGCACACAAATACAGAAATGAAAATTAAACTTAAACTTAAAGATATACCTTATTCCTAACACACCCAAATACACATATAACTTACTTAAACTATCTCTATTTCCTAATAATACCGTACCAGTAAATGAAGCTTGTTGACAAACCATTACCATCTAATGTATTTACTGTGAATGAAAATCGGGATGTAAAAGATGATGGGAGCTTTATATTTGAGGTTGAAGTAACTCCAATTTTGTCAGATAAATGAGCCAAAAAGATTGTTGTTCTTAGGGATACAGGATCGGCTCAAAGCTTGATGTTAGCAAAATACATGAACTTTTCTCCAGAGAGTATGCTAAATAAAAGTGTACTGTATTGATACAGGGTATTGATGGAAATTGTTTACCTGATCCATTGTGTAAAGTGAATCAAAACTACTTTAGTCAGTGGTTGTGTTATTTTGGGAGTGGTGTCCAAATTGACTGTTAATAAGTGTCCTGCCCCCAGCAGTTTCCACAAAATCCATTGAAGTGGAAAAAGGTAGCCAGATTAGTGAACTTTGAAAAACATATGTCTGTCTCTGAATCTGCTATAAAAGATAATAGTTTGATTCAAGGGGTTCCCAAAAAGATACTGTAGCCTCAGATTCACAGTAACGGGTTGAACCTGCATGTAGATCCTAAGTCACTAGTATCAAAACAGAATACAACAGCAAACAAAGAGAGACAGTGCTTTAAATCAAAATGATGTGGTTCTAACTGATACTGTTACTATGGAGCTATGAGGAGAGATTTGAGTTATAGAGTATAAAACTTCAAAATGAAGAATCTATGGCTCTTGCTCAGAAGGAATTGGACAAAGCTTGTGCTAAATAGGATGATAAAAAAATGGAATGAATGTAAAAGAATGCAAGAACTAAAAAATAATATAAGGAATTTTTATCAGAACATTGACATAACATTCTTAAAGCAACAAAGAAGAACAATATTCCTGAATTTAAATAGGAGAAAGACAATGTGGATGGTTGGCTAGCTGAGACTTTTTTTGGCAGATTTAGATATTAAAAAACCTGCAGGTGAGGAAGAAAATGGAGGGCAAATGTTTGAACTGGGACCAAGTAGTTCACAGACTGATGCTAAAGGAAAGCAAATGCAAATACTTTCTTCTGGGGCTACAATTTACACCTGTTGGTATGCAAGAGCCAGAGGGACTATCAGAAGTCAGCAATGTCGTTCTTGACAGTGTTATGCAAAAAGACCAAGGATGCAATTTTCTCACCAAATGCATGGAAACAATGTAAACTTTCGTTATCATGAAAAAGGAGATTTGCAATGACGCATCTCAGAAGGTGAAGTTACTGGCAATGAAACCAATTCTTAGTCATATGAATGGAAGAAATTAAGAATCGCCATAAAGAAGACTTTAAATCATAACTTTTATATGTTTGTGGGTTCATACAGGTTAGCATTATGATACTGCCAAAATGGGCTGTTTAATGGGAAATGTGACAGTATGAGGAGACAATGTTACTTGTTCTGTAGGTAGTAAGTCAGTTGTTAAAGTGTATAGAATGTTATAAGTTGTTATATTTTGGATAGGGTTTATGAAAATTCATCACCATGGTGATACAAATATATGAACAAGGAGCAGGAGTAGGCCATTCAGCCACTCAAGTCACTCGGGCATTTAATAAGGTCATGGCTGATCTGATAGTAACCTCGAATCTGCATCCCACCTAAGGCCAATACCCTATCACCGCACCCCCGCTTGCTTACCAAGAAACTATCCACCTCTGCCTTAAAAATATTCAAAGACTCTGCTTCCACCACCTTTTCAGGAAGAGAGTTCCAAAGGCTCACGACCCTCTGAGTGAGAAAATTTCACCTCATCTCTGTTTTAAGTGGGCAACCCCTTATTTTGAAACAGTGACCCATAGTTCTAGATTCTTCCACAAGAGGAAACATCCTCTCCACATCCACCCTGTCAAGACCCCTCAGGATCTTATGTTTCAATCAAGTCACCTCTTACTCTTCTAAACTCCAGTAGATACAAGCCTAGCCCGTCCAACCTTTCCTCATAAGACAACCCATCCATTCCAGGTATTAGTCTGGTAAACCTTCTCTGAGCTGCTTCCAATGCATTTACATCCTTCCTTAAATAAGGTGACCAATACTGTACACAGTACTCCAAATGTGGTCTCACCAATGCCCTGTACAACTGAAGCATAACCTCCCTACTTTTGTATTCAATTCCCCTCGCAATAAATTATAACATTCTATTAGCTTTCTTAATTACTTGCTGTATTTGCATACTAGCCTTCTGCGTTTCATGCACTAGGACATTCTTTAGGAGGAGGTGTTATAATTTTGATGTCTATAAGATTGTTATGCCTTAGGACTATGTCTTTCATTTAAGGTGGTCATGTGACCTGTTCTGAAGCCAGCCTGGCAGCAAGCCTGGGTGGTTTGATTATTAACATTTAAAGGAGGCCTCCACCTGCATGGGAAGATGGGGCTGCATTTTACCCTGAGGCTGGGCCCCCTGCACCCCAGCATAAATTTCAGGGGCGAGCTGGCCTCCCCTCAGCCAGCTTGCCCTGCTTTAATTTTTCAGCCAACGGCCTTTTAATTAGTATGAGGTGGGACTTCCATCTATCTCCAGGAGGACATCCCACCTCATAGAGCTGCCAGCTTCCGATTGGCTGGCAGCTCTGCACACCGAAAGTGCCAAGCAGGAGCAATGGCCACCACTGGTACTGCAGGTAGGCCAAGGAGGTGCTGTTCAGCAAAGGAGTCTGACATTCAGGTAAGTCTGAGATCTCACTTAGGTCTGTCAGCCTGGCCCCAGCTGGGGAGGCATATTGGACAGGCAGTGTTGAGGGGATGAACATAGGGAGGAAAAGCTGTGGGAGTGAGGGGCCTGAGAAGAAGGCACACCCCCTTTCACAGACCAGCAGCCAGCAGGTTTTATCCTGCTGGACTACATGTTATGGGACAAGCTTCTCCCACCGCTCATTATACCAAAGCGGCGGTGGGATGAGGCCCTTAATTGGGTGTTAATTGTCCACTTATGGGCCTCAAGTTATTGCTCATGGAATAAAAGGGACAGTAGCAATGTGGATACAAAATTGGCTGAAAAATAGGAAGCAGAGAGTAATAGCCAATGGATATTTTTTGGGCTGGAGAAATGTTTGTAGTGGAGTTCCTCAGGGGTATTGGGACCTTTGCTTTTCCTGATATATATTAATGATCTAGATCTTGGTATGCAGGGGACAATTTCAAAGTTAGTGGGTGATACAAAGCTTGGGAGTGTTGTGAACTGTGTGGAGGACGGTGTGGAACTTCAAGAGGACATAGCATGGGCTGAAGTTCAAGGCAGACAGACACCTTTTACTCCATGGATCAACCTGCCTGTTTTCCCACCTGTGGCCTGTAAAATCCAGTCCCATATGTTGGAAATGGAGGGGCTGTTTGAGGTGGCAGAGGAGTGGACCAGAGTGTACAGCTAGTTGCCCGAATTATGTCACAACTGAAAGATCATCAGGAACAACAAATGCAAATAATGTTAAATATTTGATTTTTAGATAGCATTTAGGTGAACTTCATCCTTCAATTCTGAAAGAGTCACCGGTAAATCTGGTGATAAGTTAAATAAATAAATCTCACTTTGCTTTAGTTTACTTTTTAACTGAGCAACTACTTAAACGAGAGTGTCAAACCTTCAAATTTTGCTCTTGAGCTGAAGTTGAAGGCAGACTGGGCCAGCAGGGGGCTGGCCAGCAGCATTAATTAGTGAAGTGTTTCAGACCCTTTAGAGATTTCCCTGTCACTATCGAACACATGAAGCAGCTGGAGGTATCTGTTTCAATAATATATATTCCTTTTAATTTAAGAGTAGCAAGGACAAATCTCCACCTCGGTAGCTGGAATCCTCAGCATTATGTTGATGATGAGGTTTCATGCAGGGTTCTAAAAAGTTTAATAAAGTTTTACTGTAATTTATGAACATGTCCCAACTCATGTGACATTGTCACATGAGGGGGACATGTTAGGGAATTTTTTTTTTCTATTTTTAATCTTTTTAAAAGTGGAAGCAATCTCCCTGAGGCAGCACTTAGCCCGTGGAAGGGCGCACTCTCGCTTTTGGGGAATGCCCCCCCCCCCCTCCCACGCAGGAAGCGCATAGCGCTTCCCGCCAGACGTCACACTGGGCGGGCCTTAATTGGCCTGCCCACGTAAAATGGCGGCGGGGCCCATTTCTCTGGTGGGGATCGTCTCCCCACCCGCTGGAGATTGGGTTGGGCCCGCCCGCCTGGCAGGCAGAAAATCCTGCCCAATTAAATTTTATTAAAAACAAAAATGGAAATAAAAATAAAAATACCTGGAAAAACTCAGCAGGTCTGGCAGCATCTGCGGAGAGGAACACAGTTAACATTTCGAGTCCGTATGATTCTTCAACAGAACTAAGTAAAAATAGAAAAGAGGTGAAATATAAGCTGGTTTAAGGCGGGGTGGGACAAGTAGAGCTGGATAGAGGGCCAGTGATAGGTGGAGATAACCAAAATATGTCATAGACAAAAGAACAAAGAGGTGTTGAAGGTGGTGATATTATCTAAGGAATGTGCTAATTAAGGGTAGAAAGCAGGACAAGCAAGGTACAGATAGCCCTATTGGGGATGGGGTGAAGGAATCGAAATAGGCTAAAAGGTAGAAATAAAACAATGGATGGAAATACATTTAAAAATAATGGAAATAGGTGGAAAAAGAAAAACCTATATAAATTACTGGAAAAAAAAGGGGGGGGATCGGAAAGGGGGTGGGGATGGAGGAGAGAGTTCATGATCTAAAATTGTTGAACTCAATATTCAGTCCTGAAGTTTATTAAACTTTGCTGAACACCACCCTCTTGGCCTACCTGCAGCACCAGCATTGGGAAGAGGTTTTAGAAAAAAATATGCCAGAAGCTTAGCTGGAAAACTTAAATGATATCAACGAAGTTGCTAAGGTAAAAATCCTACCACCCATCACAATTACTCTCCACTCACGCCTTCACCACCTTCAGTCTCATTACATCCAATCAACCATAGCTTGGTTGATAGCACTCATACCTGAGTCACAAGCCTGTGGGTTCAAGTCCCACTCCAGAAACTTGAGCACAAAAATTTGAAGCTGACTCTGTAGTGCAATACCGAGGAAATGCTGCAATGTCGGAGGTGCTGTTTTTCAGAGGGGACATTAAACTGAAGCCCATCTTCTCTCTTCCTCATGTGGACATAAACCATCCCATTTACAATAGTGACTTCACTTCCCAAGTACTCTACTGGCTGGGATGCCCTGCGATCATGAAAAGTGCAATGCAAGACTATTCCCTTCACCAGCATCCCTCATACAATCACTGCACCACATTTCACTCCAGCTCCTTCTCCTCCCACTCACATTATCAGCAATTCCTTCTGTCACCACCACTGCCATAACATCTTCCACACAACATACATGCTGTGTACAAATTTAATTGTGTGAGATTTAATTTACTTGTAATTGCCACATTACAGGTTTTGATTTCTAAATACTGCAAGATATTGATTTGTCCGGAAGAGCTATGAGAACTTAGTTGGGAGAAACTGTAAAATAGAGTGGTGACACGAATATGGTGAGAGTGAGAATTAGGTGCAGAAGGGGGATGGATATGTTAAGTAATTTAAACCAATAGGCAACAGCAAAACAACCAGGTCCCAGTTGTCTTTCCTCTGGATATCAGCCTACAAGGACAAGAGAGGGGTTCAGATCTTAGGTAAGTCTGCACCTCCTAAAAGCATGCCTTGGCTCAGAGCCCAGGAGAGGGAGGTACATAAGGTGCAAATCACTGGGTCAGGTGCCCTGGGGGCCCCAGTGCAACTCACAGCTTTTGCCTTTGCCTTTGCCTTTACTAGCAGCACCGCGCATCTCCAACTCAAGTGGTTGGCTCACACCTTGGGTGCAAGCATATGGTAACATTGACTCCTCTGAATCTGGAACATCCACCATGCACTTCACCCCAGGACAAAGTTCCAGTGCTTGAACTCCGGTTGTCCTGAAGTATGAGCCTGAGTCCGTGGGGCCATTTGTTTTGACAGGGTGCATTCTGGGTGATGTAGTCCAGCCTTGGTCATGCTCTTGCCCTCTCACGCAGGTGCCAGCCCACTAAAAGACTATAGGACCCATAAGACCTTTAGACCATAAGATGTAGGAGCAGAAGTAATCCATTTGGCCCATCAAGTCTGCTCCGGCATTCAATGAGGTCATGGCTGATTTGATAATCCTCAACTCCACTTTCCTACCTTTTCCCTGTACCCCTTGATTCCCTTGCTGATTAAAAATCTGTCTATCTCAGCCCTGAATACACTTAACGACCCAGCCTCTACAGCCCTCAGTGGTAAAGAATTCCACAGTTTCACCACCCTCTGAGAGAAGAAATTCCTCCTCATCTCTGTTTTAAATGGGTACCCCCTTACTCTGAGATTATGCCCTCTGGTCCGAGATTCTCCCACAAGGGGAAACAACCTCTCAGCATCTACCCTATCAAGCCCTCTAAGAACCTTATATGTTTCAATAAGGTCGCCTCTCATTCTTCTAAACTTCAATGAGTACAGGCCCAACCGACTCAACCTCTCCTCATAAGAAAATCCCTCCATCCCCGGGATCAACTTAGTGAACCTTCTCTAGACTGCCTCCAATGCCAGTATATCTTTCCTTAGATAAGGGGGGCAAAACTGTTCATAGTATTCTAAGTGTGGTCTAACTAGCGCCTTGTATAGCTTTAGCAAGACTTCCCTATTTTTTACTCCATTCCTTTGAAGTACAGGCCAACATTCCATTTGCCTTACCTATTACCTGCTGAACTTGTATGCTAACTTTTTGTGATTCATGCATGAGGACCCCCAAATCCCTCTGTGCTGCAGCTTTCTTCAGTCTTTCTCCATTTAAGTAATATTCAACTCCTCTATTTTTCCTCCCAAAGTGCATAACCTTACATTTTCCCACATTATATTCCATTTGCCACATTTTTTCCCACTGACTTAACCTGTCTATATCCCTTTGTAGCCTCTTTGTGTCATCCCCAAACTTGGCGATAGTACATTCATTTCCCTCATCCAAGTCATTAATATATATTGTAAATAATTGTGGCCCCAGCACTGAACCCTGTGGCACTCCACTAGTTACAGGTTGCCGTCCTGAAAATGCCCCCTGTATCCCAACTCTCTTTCTTCTATTAGTTAGCCAGTTCTCTTTCCATACTAATATCCTATCCTCAAAACCACGAGTTCTTATCTTATTAAGTAGCCTTATGTGTGGTACCTTATCAAACACCTTTTGGAAATCCAAATATATTTCATCTACTTGTTCCCCTTTATCTATCCTGCTTGTTACCATCTCAAAGAATTCTAATAAATTTTTCAGGCATGATTTCCCCTTCATGAAGCCATGCTGACTCTGCTTGATTATATTATGCATTTCTAAATGCTCTGCTATTACATCCTTTTTAATAGATTCTAATATTTTCCCAATGACAGATGTTAAGATAACTGGCCTATAGTTACCTGTTTTTTGTCTCCCTCCCTTTTTGAATAAGGTTGTTACATTGGCAGTTTTCCAATCCCCTGGGACTTTTCCAGAATCTAAGGATTCTTGGAAGATTACCACCAATGCATCCATTATCTCTGCAGCTATTTCTTTTAATACCCTAGGATGCAACCCATCAGGTCCAGGTGACTTATCAGCCTTTAGCCCCTTTAGTTCCCCTAGTACTTTTACACTGGTGATAATTATTGTATTTATTTCCTCCTCCTCTTTTGCTCCATGATCATTTAGTATTTTTGGAATGCTATTAGTATTTCCTATCGTGAAAACTGATGCAAAGTATTTATTCAACTCCTCTACCATTTCCTGGTTCCCCATTATTATTTCCCCAGCTTCATTCTCTAAGGGGCCTATGTTCACTTTGGCCTCTCTCTTCCTTTTTATACATTTAAAGAAGCTCTTGCTATCTGTTTTTATTTACTTGCTAGTTTACCTTCAAAGCTTATTTTCTCCCTCTTTATTATTTTTCTGGTCATCTTCTGTTGGTTTTTATAACTTTCCCAATCCCCTGGCTTACCACTAATCTTTGCCACATTGTATATTTTTTCATTCGCTTTGATACTGTCCTTAACTTCCTTGGTTAACTATGGTTGGTTTATCCCTTTCCTACAATGCTTCTTCCTCACTAGGATATATCTTTATTCGGAGTCATGAACTATTTTCTTAAACGTCTGCCATTTTTCATCAACCATCTTTTCTGTTAAACTCCTTTCCCAATCCACTCCAGCCAACTCTGCCCTCATTCCTTTGTAACTACCCTTAAAGTTTAGCACAGTTGTTTCCAAACTAAGTTTCTCACTCTCAAACTGAATGCTAAATTCCACCATGTTATTGTCACTGTTTCCCCCAAAGCACATTGTGAAGGTGCTTGATGGATGCCAAGATTGGAGGAATGCAACAAAATGCAATAGGCATGACATGGTCCAGCAGTTCATGAGATTGAGGTAAAACCAATTCTTGGTTATGATACAAGGCTCTAATTGTAGGAAGTGGTATATAATCCAAACAATTATGAGTAAAAGTTCAGAGATACAAAGTATTCTTTTCCATGTCATGTCCTAAGTATAGCTAATTTTCAGGTTATTTTTCCCAGTAGTAATACAGTTGTTCAGTTGAGCTCCTTGTTGATGCGACAGAATTTGAAGTTGATGCTGCATTTATATTATGTGTTAGACACTTATCCTACTTTTGTGTCCAAATGTGTTTTGTAATAGTTTTAAATAGAAACAATCTTGCAGTTATAGAGTTCCTTTCACAACTTCACAAAAGTGTTTCTCAGCTGCTGAAGTACTTTTCGAGTCAATGTTGTTATGTCGAGATTTCTGACACCCAATTTGCACTTAGCAAGATTCACAACAGAAAGGACATGACGCTGGGAGCAAAATTGGATTATTGGGTGCTACAAGGCCTCTTAAAGTTGCAAAATGGTGTTTGCAGTGCATGCACACATTTCTGATGTATGCCGGATGCTATATTGGTAGCGGGGTATGTGACACACACCTAGGGCAGGATTTTACATTTGTCGGTCAGGCGCGCGCCTGACCCAATCGGGCATAAAATCACGCGCGATGACGTCGGGCGAGCGTCCCGACATCATTGCACACTCTCGCAATCTATTGGTCAGCGGGCACACATGAGAGTCGGCAGTACGCCCACCAACAATTAAGAGTCCTATTTAAAGCCCTTAAGCAAGTAATTAATTTGTATTTTTCACTGCCTGCTGGACCGTTCAGTTGGCGGGTGGGCAAATAGGCCAGGCAGCCTTTGCATTTTTAATGAAATCTCATCCACGGGCGAGCTGAGGTTTCCAACGGCAAATATAAAACCAGGGAAAATAAATTGCCATTATTTCAAGCATGCCCCTCTTCATGTGACTGAGTCACATGTGAGGACATGTTTATTTCATCTTTAAAATCGTTATTGATCAGTGTCCAATTCTTCAGCTTCCTGAGGCAGCTCTGTGCCCTCAGGGAGCTGTCAGCCCGTGCTCTCCTGCACATGTGCAGGCTTGCCCTCCTCCCGCCCCCACCCCAGCAGCACTGAGCATTTCAATGCACCTTTCATGGTGGCTGGCCTTTAATTGGCCAACCAGTGTGAATTCGCGGCCGGGGCCCGATCGCGGGTGGTGGTCCATTTCGCAGCTGCTCCCCGGCCCGCCAACCGCGTCCGCCAAATGAAGGAAACTCCTGCCCCTCATGTTTCCCAGAAATATACAGAGTAGACACATCATGACATCATTCAGTGAGTACCACTGATCTGACGCCAGCCCTGCCATTTTGGAGCAACAGGCTTTAACCAGTGTCCTCTCTTAACCTTGCACAGCTGAACACATGCTCAACATGCATGATTGAGGGGAAGGGTTAAAGGGGGGCAGGGATAAGGGGCCCAGAAATAGGAGAGGCTCCAGGGCCCACAATTCCTCTCCTTGGCCCTAGCTGCCTTGGCTATGCAGCAAATTAAGTGAAGAGGTCACTTCATCCGAACTCTCACAAGTGAGAAAAGACACATAGGAGGATGCAGTCCATGGGTTATAAGTCCAGCTCAACTGGTTCAGTGTAAGAGTGCCATGGGTTGCCTCCAATGGTGGGATGGATCATCACATCCTATTAGTCAGTCACCACCTCCTCAAGCTGGGCACCCCCAGCTAGTCAGGTACTAAACCACCAACATCTGCCTTTCTCTCTGGATATGGGAGGATAAGGGATTTTAGTTCAATGAGTGGACAGAAAGTACATTCCTAATGTACGAAAAGGAGACATTTTCCAGCTTGGAAGGTGAAATTGTTCTGTTACTGGGTTCTTCAAACAAACTTACCAATCACACACTGATCAATTGTAACAAATACTTTGCTTTTTTTTTTATTGAAGACTCACAATTGTATGTATAAGTTACGGAAGAGCTCCACATGCACAACTTAGAAGAGAATCAACTCAACTCCTACTGCTGTGTCACATGTTGTATGACATCACTTCCTGCAGTGATTTTGCACATTCACTATTTACATATTCTATTAAAGCAATATGGTAACAGGACTGTCTGGACTATATGCCCTTTCATGAACAATGACCTACATTGTACAGCGAGCGTATGCAAAATAGTACTGATTGTCTGTGAACTTTGCAAGTTTGATGTCAACATTGCTGCTCTATAGGAGACCAGATTAGCCAAAACAGGTTCTATGCCTGAGGTTAACTACACCTTCTATTGACATAGAAAGAGTGTAGAAGACCACTCTGAATATGGCGTAGGCTTTGGAGTCCACAACAAATTGACACAGTCAATTGAGCCACCAGTTACAACCAGTGAATGTCTCATCTCTCTGCATTTATTATCTATTGGAGGGCTTGTCAATATCATCTGCACTTATGCAACAAATTTAAATGTCAAAATCATAGAGAAAGATCAATTCTCTGACTCTCCACATGATGTTCTGGAACACATTCCAAATTCTCAAAATTTCAAGGGCTTCACTTGCACCTCCTTCAGTTTGGTCTACTGTATTCACTTCCCACCATGTGATCTGGGAATTTAGATGCGTAAGAGGTGACTTAATTGAAACCTTTAAGATCCTGAGGGTTCTTGACAGGGTGGATGTGGAGAGGATGTTTCCCCTTGTGGGAGAATCTAGAACTAGGGGTCACTGTTTAAAAATAAGGGGTCGCTCATTTAAGACAGAGATGAGGAGAATTTTTTTTCTCTCAGAGGGTCGTGAGTCTTTGGAACACTCTTCCTCACAAGGCAGTGGAAGCAAAGTCTTTGAATATTTTTAAAGCTGAGCTAGATAGATTCTTGATTAACAAGGGGGTGAAAGGTTATCGGGGGTAGGCAGGGATGTGGGGTTGAGGTTAAGTTCATCAGCCATGATCTCATTGAATGGCGGAGCAGGCTCGGGGGGTTAAGTGCCCTACTCCTGCTCCTAATTCGTATCATATGTCTCCTCTACATTGGGAAGACTAAACGCAGACTGGGTGACCACTTTGCGGAACACCTTCGTTCAGTCTGCAAGCATGACCCAAACCTTCCTGTCGCTTGCCATTTCAACACACAATCCTGCTGTCATGCACACATATCCATCCTTGGCCTGCTGCAATATTCCAGTGAAGCCCAACGCAAACTGAAGGAACAGCACTTCTGGACTTAACATTGAGCTCAACAACTTCAAACCATGAACTCTCTCCTCAATCTTTACCCCTTTTTAAAATTTCTGAACAAATTTTGAGACCAAAGTGCAAGACAGTTCAGATGGAGTTTATTACTGCAACCGTTTAATTTACAGATTATACATGTGGCTGGACGAGAAAATTTAATTGCGGGTGCATTGTTGTCATGAAGCTATTAATGTATATAATATTATTGGAAAATATTTTTCTTTTAAATAGAGGTTTAGTCTGTGGGTGTGTCTTAATTGGATTAAAGCAGCTAGTCTGGGTGCTTTGATGTGTACTAGTTTTGATATGTAAGAAAGATAGCGTGCATTTGAATTTTTTGAATAGAGCATTCAAGAAGTGGGGTGAAAACTACCACCTAGCTAGCAGATACCAAGCAATATGTTTATATTACTAGTGAAATTGGTACTATGAAAGGAGTTTTATTGTTAAAAGGTGGAGTTCAAAGGGGCTGGTGATACAATGAGAATTTACATTCAATGAGTGGTGCTAGGTATAACTTCAGCAGCTTTGTGTGTGCAGGGCAGAGGCAATGTGAGATCAACAGCAGCTGTAAACTTCCAACTGACCCCACAGGAACCAAAGTGAAAAGAACTTCATTTTGAATTCGTAAGGTGAAAATGCTTTGCCTGGTGTTTGGTTAAGTCAAGAGTTGCTATTGCCTTAATGGAGATTAGTTTGAGAACTTGTTAAAAGTTATGATGGTGGTAATTTGAAGCCATGTGTATATATATTTTAGCCTGTGTAAATTTATAAAATATTTCATTTAGTTTAATGTAAAACCTCGAGAACTGGTGGTCTGATTCCTGAATTTAGAGTCGCATCTCAAACATAACACTTAAATTATAGGTTATGACAGTTGTTTAAAATTTCCCTCTGGGATTTTTAAATAACTCAGCTTTACCAACCACGTCAGTCATTACAATTGTCAAGAGTTTCAAGTTCAAAGGAAATTGGACATTTGAAACCAGGACACTGGACTGAAGTGACCTTTGTGGATACAAGGGCTTTGGATATATTATGTTAATGCATGTACCTGATAGTGTGATAGTTTCATGTACATAGATAAGTGTAGTAAGCAATGTAAGATGGGTTGAGAAAATGAAACGATCTTTTAAAATTATGACGGTTCATTTTTCCATAAAGAAATGTCAAGAGACTATCATATTTTTCCTAATATTATTGTGGGATATTTTAAAGCATGTGTGTGTGTGTGTGTGTGTGTGTGTGTGGTGTGTGTGTGTGTGGTGTGTGTGTGTGTCTGTTTGTATAGTTCTGTGTGTGTGGCTAATTTAATTAAACTAGAGACGATTAGACTACAATGTTTAAATTATCAAAGAAGTGAGGTGTAAAACAGGTGTTTGAAATGGATATGAGTAAACTAAAGTGAGGTCTCAGCAGAGACGCCATGAATGAAATGTTCATTTTTAAATAAGTGGGAAAGGTGTTTGATTTTCAAAGGGACGTGGAAATGTTTACAGCTAGCAAGATAAACATTAGCAAGTTTATCACATTGATTTTTCCCAAAAGTGCTGGCCATAATGATTACATGAAATATTTTTATATTCTGGGAAAACTAACTTCTAAAGACAAGTGGAAACAATGGGATTTATAGATCAAAAGGGGTAAAAAATATTGAAAGAAGGATGGAAGGCTGTGTGTGGTGTGATCATGTGAGACCTTGAAAGGTGACTGTGTGAAACAGACCTTGGGGAAAAAGCTTTTAGCCATCCTGAAGAAGTTTGCTGTTCCAGTAACCAAAGTTGTGTTGAAAGCCTTTGCAATTCCATTGTCCAGTGGGTGCTGCTGCCTTAAAGGGATGTGAACTTGGGAGTCTGGTTAAGTAGAAATTTTGGGAACTTTTACAACTGTGTTACTGTAATCTTGTGTGTGTTTAACTTTGTTCTTCTTTTGTTAATAAATGTTTTAATTTGATCTTTAAAATCTCTAAAGGTGGTAGTGGACTCATTACTTCTGACTTCAGTGCACAAGCCTTCTCGTAATAAATATAAATTGCAAGATCGTTGTGATAGTGTGGCCAAGTTTTCCTCGTGAATTTGGTCAGCCTAGCAAATACCATCTTCCATATCATAACACTAACCAACACTCCACTGGAAGTGGTTAGCAAATTCTGCTTCTTTGGGTCCACGGTGATGGACATTCTGACTCTTGATGCAGAACTCAACATACGCATAGGGAATGCAGCTACCACCTTTGCTGATTCCAACAAAATGTTCATGAGAAAAACAAGCTGATCCATAGGATTAAGATGCTGGTTTGAGGCCTATATTTCCAGCACCTTGTTGTACGATTGAAGTATGGAAGACTTACAGCTATCATGAGCAGAAGTTCAACAGTTTTCATCTTTAGTGGCTACAGGGCATTTAGAGCATCTCATAGAATGACAAAATCATTAATACAATAGTCCTCTCTAAGGCAAATCCCCCAACTGTGCCAGCATTCATCAAACAGAGGCAACTTTGCTGGCTTGGGCGCGTTTGCACGTTGAAGGATGGGCATATTCCCAAAAATATTCTGTTTCAGAAGTTGCCAGAGCCTGAAGACAAGTAGCACGCCCATGGTTCCATTTCAAGGTTGCTTACAAGCATTACATAAAGGACCTAAACATTGGTTTTCATGCATGGAAGACACTTGACAACAACAGAGGGAAATGGCGACATTACCTGTGGGCCACTGTGCACCACCATGAAGATCAGCGGCTAAAATGGCTTGACAGCAATGCCAATGGCGAATACAGCAGACCACAAGAACACCTGATAACCACTTCATATGCGGTACCTGTGGTCGAACATGCCACTCACACATTGGTCCCTTCATTCATCAGCAAAATAGTGAAACTATCCCATTGTCAATGAATTTGCTGCACATCCATCATCTCACATAGATGGAAAGGTGCTGATGATGAGGAAAGTATTAGAAAGGGGAACTGGAAGAGGAGGAGGAGTAGCCATATTGATCAAAAATACTTTACAACATTAATAAGAGAGATAATATGTAAGGGAAAGCTATCAGCAGATGGTATGATTAGAATTAAGAAATAGGAGAGCACTACAGCTGTAATAGGAGTTGTCTATATGTCTCCTGTTAGCAGCAAATGAAGAGATAAAATGCATTAATTCAGAGATTAGAGTGGCTTGTAGCAAAGGTACAGTTGTTTTAATGGAAGACTAATTTCAATAGATTGGGGAGAGCATGGTAGCTCAAGTCAGAAATGCATTGAATTTCTAAATAGTTCTCTGGAGCATTATGTTCTAGAATCATGAAAAGGGCCGGCCATACTAGATTTAGTAATGCATAAGGAGCAAGACTTTGTTAATCTAACAGTAAGTGAATATTTATCTAACATATAATGATAATAATATATTCAACTTCAATAGTAGGTTTGAGTGACTAAGATTCTAGATTTTGATAAGGCTAACTTTAATAGGATGAGACAGAGACTCAAAACAGAAAATTGGTGAAAATAAATTAACGTTTCAGGTCAATGACTGTTGTCAGAACTGACATCTGACGAGAGGTCTTCTACATACAAACATACGAACAAGGAGCAGGAATAGGCCATTCAGCCCCTTGGGCCAGCTCTGCCATTTAATAAGATCATGGCTGATCTCATCATTTCTACCAGATCATTTCTACAAAAAATGTTAACTCTGTTCCTTCATTGCCTAAGAGAATTTCTGCCGAATATTTCTATCATTTTCTGTTTTCATTTCAGATTTCCAACATCTACAGTATTTTGATCTTGGTCAAAACTGTTAGCGGGTAAAACTATAAAGGAACATTGGGATGAGTCCAACAAAAAAACCAACATATTCCCTGAAGGAGAAGATCCCTAATTAACAAATAAAGCAGCCATAGCTGACAAATGAGGTAACATAAAACTGAAGAAAAGAGCATATAAAAGTGTAAAGAATACTATGACCAATTCAAGATGTTTCCCACCGAGCGCTGTCACTGCAAATTCCACTGGTGCTGCTATGTCAAGAGCAAAATGTGCACAGAGGTGATCAATCAATTTGTCTACAAATAACACCACCCCCACAAAAAACACAATCTGTAGCTACAGAAAAAGAGAGAGACCTTGAGAACTTAAAGACTCTGAGGAGGACTCAGCAGTAGCTGCAATACCCAAACTGCCTCTTAATATTTGAGCTAATGGAAAACATAATGAACATACTAAAAGGAAATTTTAATACTAAGTGAACCTAACCTCACCAAAAACCCATTAAAATAGACTTAACACTAAGCACTGACTAATATGGAATTGAATGCAGCAACAAACATCCGTTCAATGATCTGAAATCTTTGAATGTCCAGAGACTATGGTGGTGTTGAATGGGTGGTAGAAGGGATGAGATTGTCTTGTCAAAAAACTAGAGAGGACATCACTCTGTACCGTGGGATGAAAGGCTTAGGTATTTCTCCAAAATGAGGTGACCTGTGTTGGAGCTTCATCTGAGAAAAGGATCATTGCTCATCTTTATGTCTTCTGCAACAGGTCAGTCATCGGCACCATCACCCTACAGAACCACCATTAGCCTCTAAGGGAAACAAAGGGATCTCAGAGGGTGCACTGTCCCATTCTTGCTCTGCACCTTCCTCCAGCTCAGATACTAGTCCCTCGGTGGGTATTGCACATCAACTGAATGGGAATCACAGATTAGTAGGGGAACCACATCAGCACCAGATCAAGTGCTGGAGGCTGTGACAGACCAGACCTCTGGCACTCAGAGAAGTGTGGGAGGCTGGGTCGATGCTGAGTCTCAGGCTGGTGACAAACCTCTGGAGTCATCCGTAAGGCAACAGATGCTGGACATACATCGGGAGGTGCATGAAGATCTGGCAGAGATTCCACAGGGAATGTGTGCCTTGACAAGAACATTGGAGGAGTCCGTCCAAATCATGACTGCTGCTATCCCCCTGCGATAGCTGTGTGCATGTCTTCCTCCATCAAGAGACTGATGACTCTGATGGAGAGCCACATCCAGCAAATGAGTTAGTAGCTGCTGGAGATGTGTGCACGCATCCATACCATCACCTTGTCACTGAGCTCAAGAAACCACCAATACGTCGAGAGGGGAATGAGGGGCCTAAATTATCCACCAGCATCTCGTTCCTCTCAGGTAAGCAGGGAGGGCCAATTGGACCTCACAATGGTGGCTCAGCAGCAGCTATCTGCATCTGGGAGCTCCATTCAGGGCACTCCAAGTGGTGACAGTATCTCCTCTGTCCCTCTGCCAGTGACACCTCAGGCTGCCATTGTAACAGAGGAAACTCTTATCATTGTGCGGGAGACCTTCACAACATCGGGGCCCTTTTGGCCTCAGGTGTTCAGAGGACGTACACTCAGGTAATCCCAGGCAAAGGGGCATCAGGACTAGCAGCTTGCCTCCCGTGCAGGTGACAGCTAGGGGTGAGCACCATGGCACAGCACCCATAAAAACATTCAGAAATCATTATAGACATACACAGATCATCACGAGTGTTCCTTTACTTGATATTACTCTGTGAGAGATGGGGCTGAATTTTCCATCCATCGGAGGGGGGGGATGTTGAAGGGCGGGCACATAAAGGCGCGCTTCCAATCGGCGCCCCCGATTGGAGGCGTGGTGCCGTTTTACGTGGGCGAGCCAATTAAGGCCCACCCAGTGTGACGTCTGCACAGAAGCACAATGCTTCTGTGTGGGCAGGGAGAGAATCCCAAAATCGAGAGTGCGCTCTATCGTGCGCATGCGCACGAAAGAGCGCACTCATCTCCCTGAGGCTAAGTGCAACCTCAGGGAGATCGGCTGTAAATGTAAAAAAGATAAAAATAGAAAAATAAAATTTCCCTAACATGCCACCTTGGGACATGTCCATAATTTTTACAAAAATGTTATTAATTTTTTAAAAAACCTACATGAAACCTCATCCCGCTCGTGGATGAGGTTTCATGCTTTTTCTAGTTCCCACCAGGGCTCCTGGCCTGCCCGCCAACCTTAAGGCTGGACGGGCAGGTCCTTTAATTACTTAATTGACCCTGTCAATGGCCTCAATTGGCTGATTTTGCTGCGCGCCCGCCTACCGGAAAATTTAAATGGGGCGCGGTGACATCGGAAGTTCCCCCGATGTCACCACGCGTCATTTTATGCGTTGACGAGTGGGCCCCACCCCCGTTTGCTGACGCGTAAAATCCTGCCCCATGGTGTTCATGATCTTTATTATATGCTTTTGACCAAGAATAGGCATGTCATTGTTGTGAGGGTCCTCGTGGTTAGATGGTGGTAGGTGGCTTTATGAAGGCGTCTAGCCCATGAATTCCTGGTGATGTTCATATCAGTCAGCTCCCACACAAGTTTCCTCAGCAATTAAGTATGCAATGCTGGCCTTGGCTCTGTTAGCTTACAATGTTCAAGCGGGGTCACAGATCAGAAGACTATGGAGCTCAGATGTTGTTGATCAAAGTCCTCCATATCCTCAGGTGAAGTGTCTCTCATTATAAAGGCTGTCCATAGTCTCCTGGACACCCTCAGGTACACCAGCTGGATCCTCCTGATCATTTTCTGAACCCTCTTCAGGTTCGCCATCTAAGGATTTGGGTGGCCACCAAGATCCTCTTATGCCAGGGCCTCCCCCTCTCTGGATCACAAGATTGTGAAGGGCACAGCAAACCACAATAACAAGGAGGCCCCAGGCGGGCATATTGCAGTGAGCCACTAGTTCAACCCAGGCAGCAGAATCTCATTTTGAGTAGACCACCCCTAATGGACACATGGCTCTCATTGTACCAGTCCTCAACCTCTGTTCATGGGTTCCTTCCGTCAGGAGCCATGTCTTCAGCAAATACCCCTTATCACCAAGAATCCATCCCTCCAAAAACGGTGCTGGAGAGAATAGCCATAGTCTCTGGGAGTGCCTGAGGATATAGGAATTGTGACAACTCCCAATGTTTCTTAACTCCTGAGGGCTTACTTCTGTTCTTTTCCTTTCTCAGCCTGGTAACTTAGAACCCAGAACTGTCCTTCACAGTATTACTGGAGATAGACCCACCATCTGTGATATTCATGATATTTTAGGAAAGCCTGTAGTCCAATATTTACAATGGCTTCCTCTGCACGCTTCCCCATGGCAATGTGAATCACGTGTGTCTTGTATTCAGGTAGAAATGCTGATTAGCTGTCCTTTAGACCCCAACTCTCTCCTATCCTGGGATCAAATGGACTGTTCAAATTATACCCTTTTACAACCTGACATTCTTAACACTTCTCTGGGACTTGAGCGCTCACAGTCTGTCCATTAGCATCACAGATCTCTTTGCCACTACTTGCATGTGTGAATACCCTGGACCTTTTTCCCAATAAGACAATCTAGGTCTTTTAATCTTTAGCAGCCCCATCACCCAGACCTGCTGTCAGGCCATCTCCAGCAAAGGCCACATGAGGTCCTTCATTTAAAGTTAAAGGCACAGTCCCAAAATGTAACAATCTAATAAATTCCACAACTGTAACATAGCACCCATATGCCGGCCATACTTATCTGCCGAGATTCACCCACGCCTGCTTGGCTGTGAACAGCCCATAAAATTGCATGGGCCATGTAAAATTCTGGTGTATTGGCTGCTTGATTGTCTTCAGAACAATTTAATTGATCATTTTGGAAGGGTGGCAGTCTTCTGACTTCAGGCCCCACTTATCTTCCATATTATTGCAAGAGGGCATCATGATGTCAGGTGGCTGACCCGACGTCATGACATGCTATTTTACAGCAGCACGGGAGGAACAGCTGTCCAATCCATTGCCATAAAATCCAGTCCTGTATTTACCAATGGTTTAGATAACACACTAAAGAGTTATATTGTCCAAAATGGAAGACCTCACACTTTCCTTCATTGAACTTCATCTGCCACATTTTTGATCATTCATTTAATCAGTGTATGTTATATTGTAACTTACTGCTCCCATCTACAAAACATGCTACATCTTCTAAGTCAGTATCATCTGCAAAATTGACTACATACCTTTCTACTCCTTCATCCAAGCTTCGGATATATATGGTGATAAGTCCAGACCCCAGTATAAATCCTTGGGAAATATTACTTGTCATGTCCCACCAATTATAGAATGAAAACCTTTACCCTTACTTTCTGTCTCCTCTATCCTAACCAAATACCAACCTATATCATAAGGTTATGTCCAATTCCAAATTTTCATTTTTGCTCATGTTCTCTTGTGTGGAACTTTCACAAATGCCTTTTGGAAACCCATATAGACTATATCCATAACAGTTCATTCAACATGTTCATGATCGCCTCAAATAACTTAATCAGATTGGTTAGACATGACTTACCCTTCATAAACCCATGCTAACTTTCATTGTTCAGCCAATGGTTCAAGTGCTTATTCGCTCTGACCCTGGTTATCGATTCCGGTCATTGCCCCACAACTAACATTAAACTGACTGGTTTGTAGATTTTGCTTTTCTTGAATTTCTTAAATTGTGGAGTGATTGCTACAATTTCCATGCAAACTATACATAATTTCAAAAGAAATTCAAACACAATTTGCAAAGGAAGAAGAGAAAACAAATGAGGAAAGAGCTCTAGTTGATGAGTTTGCACCAGCACAGGTATCATGAACTGAATGCCTTCTTTTGTACTGGACTTTCTATAATTCCATGGAGCAGGACCTGCTGCAGTGCCTGTGCATTCAAAGCTCACCAAAGAATAAAGGTTACAAAGCAGCTCTCCCAGCACAGTACTTCACACAATAGGAATACACACTGGGAATTCAATGGTGGATGTCAGCACACCCTAGCTGACCTGCTTTCTATTCATTTTTATGCCAGGTTGAGGTCATAGAATCATGAAATCATTGACTGTTTACAGCACAGAAGGAGGCCATTTGGCCTGTCATGTCCCTACTAGCTCTCTGCAACAGGAACTCAGCGGTACTAACACCCCTGCCCTTTCCTCAAAGCCCTGCAGGTTTTTCTCTTCAGGTGCTTTTCTAATTTCCTTTTCAAAGCCACAATAAATATGGGAATAAAAATCAAGAGAGATGGAAAATTGCTGCTGATTTGCTGATTCACTATCATTCAATTGAAACTAACGCATGAAATCAAAATTAACCCAGGAGTTAAAATACGATATTACAAGGTGTTTCTGCAGGCTGAAAAGAATGCACATGTCCACTTGATGGGCAATGTCCACCATGATATGGGAATTAATATTTGTCTGCAAATTGTCCCTGTAAAGCAAAAGGTGTTTTAATATGTTGGTGTCTGCTAACTGCAAAGCCTTCGCACAATTCTGCTCAGTAGCATCCTAGCAGTTTCTTGATATATGTTAATTCCCTGCAATCACAGGCTACTCAGGGTGATTCAAACAAATCAATGAGGTTCCCAGTAAGGGGTAAAATCACTTACTTCAGATGCAGTGATCCTGTGATTGGCTGATCAATAAGAAATACAGTTTTTACTGTCCTTCGTTCTGGAATATCCTTCAAGGACCTTAAAGCTGCATCTTTTGCAGTATTGCACAAAGACAACATTCAGCCTAAAGCCAATGGAGACACTGGCAGGTCAGAAACTCCATGCTAGCATACAGCCACAAAGATGAAGAAACCCTTCAAGTAGCAGTTTTTTTTATATTAAAGACTCAGCACAAAAAGCACCTTTTTTATTTTTGACCCTGAGCAGATCAGTAAAATTTGCTTTTTCTGTTGTTTGTTCTGAGTCTATTTATTTAATTATTTAATGATCAATAATTTTGTCAAGTGGTTCAGTGGAGCCAAAGTCTGATCGTGTGTATATTCTCCTGGTTACTGAAGGCAAGGAGAAGTATATTCCAGGACTGAATGTAAAGTATAGTGACATAGATTCTCTGTTCAACCACTGAGACACAATATTTACTGGGATGAAATTTCCAAGTATTGGGAAGGTCTGGTTTTACCTCACCGTATGCATGTCTTTTTTAAACAGGTTTCCCCCACCAGAAGCCAGGCTTAGCTCCTTAGCTCCTTGTGGACGGGGAACACTCCTGAAGAGGACACAGTCCAAGAACAGGTAGGTATCCTACAACTCAGGGTAACAATCAAGAGATCACAGGGTGAAAAGAGGAGGAGGGAGGATAAAAGGGATATCAGGCACAGAGTTGGTGTTGCAGATCACGCGTGCGGATTGGTGACCTGGAAAGTCAATGATCACAGGGATGCCGGTTGGTTATCACGAGGAGGTCAGTGATCCTGGAGGGGATTGGAAAGCGGGAAATACCATGCCAATTTACAACTATTCAGTCCATCGTGGCTGTGCTGGCTCTTAGCGAGAAAAATCCATCACGAATGGCGCTGCCCCCTTTTTATCACAAAATATTTCCCTATTATTCCTTTAAAAACTACAGTGATCTCTGCCTCAATCGCTATTTGTAGCAAAGCATTCAAAAAAACAGTGTATTAATAAATCTCTCCTAACTTCCCTCCTAGTGCTAATTTTAAATTGGTTCAACAGACACATGAACAAACCACACAGAAATACATCCCATAATATCAAATGTTAAATTTATATTTATGAAATGTGCCTGGCGCTGATTCCAAGATACACCAATTCGATCCCTGTCCAATCCAACCAAAGCATACTAACCATTTCTTCCCAAATAACCAACCCTCTGTTCATGTTGTGCCATTCCCTTTAATGCCACATATCTGGATGATTTTATCAAGCTTCTGCAAAACCACATTGTCCCAAAATTGCATGGCATTGGGACTGCACAAGTAACATTGGGGGTGGGGAGAAACTCGGGCTTATGCTGAGCCTCATTCTGAACAGCTCCTCATATTGAGGATCTAAAGTAAAGTCGATATACAATATAAAAATATCCGCACTTCTTTCCAGAATCAGTCCCACTGAAACATCCATTTGACCATTCACTGATCTCGCATCACTCATTTTTTATTGTGTAACTTCACCTTGGTAACTTGGGTAGGTAAATGAACATATTAAGGTCTAAAGATAAAGTACGATTCATTAGAATGGTGAAGAATGTATTGTTTTATTTTCTATTTCCCCATAAATCAGCTGAAATAAAAAGATAAACACACTTTGGCAATTGGCCAGAGCTTCTCAACTTACCCCCAGGTAATGACCATCGATGAACACCACAGGTAAGGAAGGAGATTCATTAGCTCTCTTGCAACGCTCTTCTAGCTCCTTTCCATAATCACTGTTCAAAGCAATATTTTTCTCTTCCAATTTTACTCTGTGATTTTGGAAAATTTTCCTCACTATCTCACAGCGGTCAAATGTTGTCCTCACAACACGAAGGCTAGTTGTGTAGATTACTATTCTTCCAAATTCTAGTGTTAGTGGTGGCTGCAACAAATAAAGAGAGGTCTCAATCACAGTGTTATCCTTTCCTTATTATGCTAATTCTCTATTTAACTGTGCCCACTTCTGGTTTAGGAGGTAAGTCGGATAATTAGAGCTTTTAAGGGGGCTATTTGCCTCTATTTTGACAAGATTTTTGTTTTTAACCCATGGATGCTGTGTTTCCCAGGTCTCGGGAATCCCAATGGGTAAAAGGAAGCAAGAAGTGCCAGGTCCAGGAGGTAAGTGCCATAACAGCATTTTTTATGGATCAGGAGGAGCAGGAGTGTTTCTTCCAGGCCCAACAAGCAAGCCCCCTTTTACATCTCACAATCTCAACCCACACCACCCACTCCCCCCCACCCCCCTCCTCCCATCTCTCACTCACCCTGGGATTCCTGATGGCACTCATCCTCATGCCTGTAATCTCTCACCTATCCCCACCTTCCCCAGCTGCTTTCCCACCCAACAGGCTGTCCATGAGCCTGGTTTCCAGATGGGTAACCTGCTGAACACATTTTAAAGATCTTCCTGTGGTTACTTTCAGCAGGACGTTCAGGAAATCCTGGCTTCCAGGTTTCCCATCAGGAAACTCTATCCCCCATGCCTGTTTTCTTCACTGGCCCTGAGTAAATACCGGGGCCCCCATGTTAGATGCCTATGCCCTGGGGGTATTTTTATTTCCTTTCATCAGGTGATCTTTCCTTCAGCATTTAAAAGTTTATGGATCAATCTGTCATGAGATTAATTCTTCGCTTGTTGCCTGTCAATATGAATACGCCTTTAATTAACTTCTTCACTTAAGTTAGAATTTAAGAGGAAGCTAAATAAATGCATGTGGGCAGCAAATTTATTCCAAATGCTGCCCGTCTCCTTTCCATATATATTCCTAGGGTGACTCACTGGCATACTCCAGACAATTTTTGATATCTTTCTATTAGAAGTGGTACATTATGATTAACTTTAGGTTTTGTTTTTATATCATAGTGGATACACTTTAAATATATTAAAAGAGAAAAAAGAGAAAGACTTGCATTTATAAAGTGCTTTTCATGACTCTCTTACAGCCAATGAAGTACTTTTGAAATGGAGTCACAGCTGTCATGTGGGAAACGCAACAGCCAATTTGCACACAGCAAACTCCCACAGACAGCAATGTGATAATTGACAAATAATCTGTTTTTTGTGATGTTGACAGAGGATAAATATTGGTCAGGACAGAAGGGATAACTCCTTTGCTCTTCATCGAAATAGTGCCATGGGATCAATCCTGTCTACCTGAGAGGGCAGACAGGACCTTGGTTTAATATCTCATCCAAAAGACAGCACCGCCAATAATGCAGCCCTCCTTCAGTACTGCACTGGAGTGTCAACCTTGATTTTTGTGCTCAAGTACTGGAGTGAAACTTGAACCTGGAACCTTGTGGCTCAGCAGTGAGAGTGCCACCAGCAGAGCCATGGCTGAAAATTTTGAGTGACATCATGTCAGGTTGACTACAGTGGTATCTTGAAATATGCTCTGAGGGTTATGCAGATAATGAACAATGACAGAAATTACAGGACAAAAATGAGACCATTTGTTCTATTATTGTGTCAATGCTAGTTTTTCCATTGAAACTGTCTACTGCATTCCCATTTCCCTGCACCTCCCCTGTACATTTTTCAAACGTACTTTTTAAATACTTATCCATTTCCGTTTTACATTACATTATTGTTTCAACTTCAATAGCTGCTTATGGTAAAGCATCCCATGTTCTTCATAATGCTGAGTGTGAACAAGTTCTGGTAACCTCCCCCTTAATTCTCTGACACTAATTCCAAATGTTTGTCACTGATTTATCAAGAAGTAGAAAAAAGCTATCAAAAACCTTTCACAATTCTGAATTCCTTTAACCTTCTACATTGAAGCAAAATGTTACTCAATTCTTTAAGCATTTTTGTCATAGCAATTTCTGATATCATTTTAGTGAATCTGTCATAGCTCTAATAGCCTTCCTACAATGAGGTGTCCAGAACTGTGTGGCCTAACCAAAGTCTTGTACCAACTCAATATTTCCTTCTACCATCAATTCTTCCAAATATGAAACGCAGGATCCGATTTGCTGTTATGATGTTTTTTTCTAACTGTACTCGCACCATTTAAAATCCATCCAATATCTTTACCTCTATATCTCTCCTTTCCTCTACATTGTACAGGGTCGGACCATTTCAGCTATACTTCTTTCCATTTCCTCCAACAAAATGGTGTGTTTACTTTTGAAAATACCTACCCTAACACGGAGTGCTCCTCCTGGACCCATAGCACTACTGTGAGTCATTGTCAATCAGCCTTCCCATTCCCTTCTCGATCTCCCACACCACCCTCAGACAGGACTTAATTGAGGCTAGTACACCAGTGAGCTGCCGGCAGCCTCAAAATGGGCCAAAATTAATTTGAGGCCCATAGATCTACACTGCTTTATTTTTAACCCCAAGTTCAGAAGAAAACTTTTACTTTGCCAGAATTTATTCATTTCCCATGTTTGCCATATTTATGGGCAGTCTGAATGTGGTCACCCTTCTGGCCAGTTTTGTGCTGTAAATGTTACTTACTAAGTACTCAGTTGGGATAGCGCACCTTAATTAATTTGCATAGCAGCATTTCAAAGTGACGCTGCACAGACCACGCCTATTCTCCAGGGGCAGACTGAACTGCCGGCCATACTTGCTCGGTCTCTATGTGTTTCTTCAATGATACAAATGAGGAAACCCAATGGCTATTGGCCATCTTACCATCGATTCTGCTAACACTGGCTCCTGCCTTGTTTATGAGTCTCTTCAAAGTTCACATACATCACATGCACACCATTGCTATTGTCTACTTTCTGCTACTTCTTCAAAGAATTCTATAAGGTTGGTCTATTGATGCTGTTCATAGTCCTAACTAAAGTTTTGAGTGAGTCAACCCATAGCCTATGGCACTTGCTCTCCAAACTAGGATATCCCACAAATAAGTTGTCAAAAACCTGTGCTTATTTGCAAAATGGCAAAGTTGAAAGTGTTTGTGCCTGTGGTGAGATGTCTGATGCCTTTGGCAGTAACTAGCGGTGTAGAGCAAGGCTGCATGGTGGCTCCCAATCTCTTCATCTCTTCTTGCTGCAATGCTTAAGGAAGCCCCCAGAGACATGCCTGCAGGCATCAACATTAATTTCTGCCCAGGGAAGCTTTTCAATCTCTTCAGACTGTGTGCCTCCATCAAAATAACAGAGGAAATAATCAGAGAGCTTCTGTATGTGGATGACTCTGTCCTAGCTGCCCAAAACAAGAATGACATCCAGACTATGGCAAACAAATTGTTGAGTTCTGCCAAAAACCTTGGTCCCTGAGGTTATGTTTCAGCCAACACCAGGCACACAATATGAAGCACTAGAAATAACAGTTGATGGCAATGGTATGAAAATTTCTCATACCTTGGTATTGTGCTCTTTAGGGACATCACTATTAATGAAGATATCAGTGCATGCATCCAGAAAGTAAGTTCTGCCTATGGTTGACTCCATGATAGTGTATGGAAGCGGCATGGCATTAAGTTGAAGACTAAAATCAAACTCTACCAGGCCGTTGTTCTTACCACCCTACTGTAAAGTGCAGAATCCAGGGTCTGCTATAGGTGTCATATCAAAGCTCTGGAACACTTCCACCAAAGAAGCCTGAGATCCATCATGAAAATTCAATGGCAGGACAAAACCACAAACAACAAAATCCTTCATCTGGACTCAACAGCTTGAAGACCACCTCCAAAAACTTCGACCTAGATGGGCAGGCCATATTTTCTGCATGGATGACTACAGATTCCCCAAGCAGGTCTTTTATGGAGAACTGTCTCAAGACAAACAACATCAAAAAGAACCTTACCAACTTCTGCATTACAAAGCACCTTTCTTGGAAAGACACTGCAGCCAACCAGTCCACGTGGAGGCAAGCACTGAAATTTGATTCAGAGTGTTTTAAGGACCATCTGTGCCAAACTCACAACATCCAACATGCCAAGTGGAAGGCCAGAGAAGGCACAGCTGCAGAAATTCCCCCAGACACGTACAACGACAACATGAACTGCCAGTTCTGTGAACATCCATGCCAATCTCTCATTAGGCTCTACTGTCAGAAGACAATGAAGTCACTTACAGCTTGGATATACTCAAATAATGAGGAGTTTGCCACCATTTTGCCATAGATGTTTTGTTATTTGATATTTTAGCAAAGACTCTAGTATCTTTCCTACCACTGAGATTTTAACTAATTGATCTAAAGTTCCCTGTTCTAGCTCTCTTTTAGAAGACAGGAATTATATTTGCTGTTCACCAGGCCTCTGGCACTATTCCTTTCCCTAATGAATATTTTCATAGGGACACTAACAAATACTAGCCTCTGCTATTTCCTGAAATTTCCTTAAGTATTGGTGGATGCAATTCATCTGGACCTGAGATTTTGTTTGCATTAAATTTGACAGTTTGTCCGGAATAGTATATTGTTTCTTTACGTGTTAACTGTTAGTGATCTCCCAATTCATCAAACTAGTCTGTGCCTCTTAAAGAAGAGTTTTTGTTACAGTGGAGCAGCAGAAATAATGTCATGGGCTAAACCATCCTGATATTTTGATACTGCAGTGGAAGTGCCTATTGAAGAGATCAAGGCCAGGAGGAAGTCCTGTTTCCTTAGACAACAACTGAGTGTCATAGCAAATAGGTCAGCAGGCTTGGAGATGGCAGGTGAGTGGTGGAGCATCATTCTCAGGATTTAGCTGGGTTGCCACAAATGGTTTAATGGTCTCGCCAGTACTGGCAATTAAAACTTCTCTTTACACCTCTCTTGTGTTGAATGAGATTGCAAGACCACCTCCCTAACTACCCCCACAACACTTCCAATCCTTTCCTATGCATTGCACAAGTCATTCCTTCAACCACAATAAGTCCCTTCACTTCACCTCCCTTTGCTTACACTAACACACCTACTACTGACTTCAATCTCACCATTGATTTTAAGCTGCTGGAGAAAATTGGTTTCCCACTGAAGCTTCTCAATGTGATCTCCTCTTTCCTTTTTTTATTCATTCACAGGATATGGGCTTCGCTGGCTGGGCCAGCATTTATTGCCCATCCCTAATTGCCCTTGAGAAGGTGTTGGTGAGCTGCCTTCTTGAACCGCTGCAGTCCATGTGGTGTACGTACACCCACAGTGCTGTTAGGAAGGGAGTTCCAGGATTTTGACCCAGCGACTGTGAAGTAACGGTGATATTTTTCCAAGTCAGGATGGTGAGTGGCTTGGAGGGGAATTTCCGGGTGCTAGTGTTCCCATCTATCTGCTGCCCGTGTCCATCTAGATGGTAGTGTTCGTGGGTTTGGAAGGTGATGTCTAAGCAGCCTTGATGAATTACTGCAGTGCATCTTGTACATGGTACACATTCCTTACTTGTGCCTTGTAGATGGTGGACAGGCTTTGGGGAGTCAGGAGGTGAGTTACTCGTCACAAGATTCCTAGCCTCTGACCTGCTCTTGTAGCCACAGTATTTATATGGCTATTACAGTTCAGTTTCTGGTTAATGGTAAGCCCCCAGGATGTTGATAGGGAGGGATTCAGTGATGGTAATGCCATTGAATATCAAGGGGCGATAGTTAGATTCTCTCTTGTTGGAGATGGTCATTGCCTGGCACTTGTGTGGCGTGAATGTTATTTGGCACTTGTCAGCCCAAGCCTGGAAATTATCCAGGTCTTGCTGCATTTAGACATGTACTGCTTCAGTATCTGAGGAGTCGCGAATGGTGCTGAACATTGTGTAATCATCAGCGAACACCCCCACTTGTGACCTTATGATGGAAGGAAGGTCATTGATGAAGCAGCTGAAGATGGTTGGGCTGAGGACACTACCCTGAGAAACTCCTGCAGTGATGTCCTAGAGCTGAGATGACTGACCTCCAATAGCAACAACCATCTTCCTTTCTGCTAGGTATGACTCCAAACAGCGGCGAGTTTTCACCCTGATTGCCATTGATTCCAGTTTTGCTAGGGTTCTCTGATGCCACACTCAGTCAAATGCGGCCTTGATGTCAAGGGCAGTCACTCTCATCTCACCTTGTGCATTCTGCTCTTTTGTCCATGTTTGAATTAAGGCTGTAATGAGGTCAGGAGCTGAGTGGACCTGGCAGAACCCAAACTAGGCGTCAGGTTATTGCTAAGCCAGTGCCACTTGATAGCACTGTTACCACGCACTGCAACCCTGCCACCCGCAGCTGATGAATCAGTGGTCCTCCATGTTGAACACCACTTGGAGGAAGCACTGAGGGTGGCAAGGGCGCAGGAAGTGGGTGGGGGATTTCAATGTCCATCACCAAGAGTGGCTTGGCAGCACCACTACTGACTGAGCTGGCCGAGCCATAAAGGACATAGCTGCTAGACTGGGTCTGCAGCAGGTGGTGAGGGAACAAAAAAGAGGGAAAAACACACCAAAGTTGCCTCAACTACAGAGCAGCCATTGTCCTCTCCCCCCAACGCGCCTCAGCCTTGAAGTCCAACAGGTGTCCCTCACGAGCTTTCCACTACATTACTGTGCCTCTGGGTTCAAAGTGCAGCCTGTCAAGTGCACACTTTTATATGCTGTTGTGAAACAGTGGACGATCTAGCGGAGGGGGATGAGTCTAGCTTGCTAGCCTCACAATGATATGCTGATCTATCACAATGAGGTTCCCGATGTCTGATGGCAGGAAAAGCAGCCTGCAATTGACGGGCTGAATGGACAATCACAAGCTGGTTTCACCATGTCATGAAACCGTTTTTTGACCTTCTTGCCATATTGTCCGCTCACGCCACCGAACACACCCACTGCCTGTGGGCATGGACAATTCCACCCAAGGTCACCAACACAGAGTTCTTGGAGCATGTTAATTCCGTCAACATACAGCCATTGCTGAGCCAACAATGTCTGCACTTGCTCAACCATATCCATCAGATGGATGATAGCCATATACCCAAATACATTTTGGAAGGTGAACTGGCCACTGTGTCACGACCGCCTGGGCATCCACACCTCTGCTACAAGGGCACTTGCGAACGAGATATGAAGATTGCGAACATCGACACTGACAACTGGGCAACAGTCACTAATGGCTTTGATCTCTGCAAGCTAACTGTTTAGGAGGGCATTGGAAGAGACAAGCAGAAATGAGAAGTTCAGCTGCCAAGAAGAGGTCCCACAGTAGAGGACAGCAAACCATGTACCTTCTCAGCCCACTGTCTTTGTCCGCAGTAAATGTGAAAAGGGTGAGATGATAGGATGGTTTCCCCTTTATCCATCTCTCGACTGACCGCAACAAGATGTGTTTAAAAGAAGAAGCATTTTAACCCCTCGAGTGCCGTGACTGTCTAGCAAAGATAAAAGACAGGTTTTCTCATAAGGTTGAGAAAAAGAATAAATGTTTATTTCTCGACACCCAAAAGTAATCATAACAGCACCCATTCACACGTGTACACAAAACACGCTCAAGAAAAGTTGATTACAAATGAGATAGCTGTACTTAAGTTTTTCAAAAGTCCAAAAAAGTCATGACTACACTTGAGAGCATTAACTATTAACTTTTGAGGTGGAAGCAGAAACATTGCAGGCCTGATGATTCATTATTGGTTCACTGAGGAAATGGAGGTTGGAAATTTCCAGCAACGAATTTATAGTAGCTTACTCCTTACAACAGCAGGTTTCTGACTTTGGTCCAGTTGAGGTGCAGCCAAGCCCCTGTAGTGAAGATCTGGCTTGGTTCTTCAAATCGGTAGGTAAATGGCTCACTTCTCTGTCTGTTAATAGAATCTGGGCAGGGTTCTTCCTTTGCTGGGCGGATTACCTTCCCTCTGTGATCTCCTTTTCTCCCAGACTGACTGACGTGAGGCTCCATCCCAAAGCTGGTTTCTGTCAGGTAACCAGAGTATCGGTGTTCCCTTTATCCACAGAAATGATCCATGACAACATGAGCATTGACACAGAATGGGGTTTTAATCTCAGGCATTTGCATCTCCGTGTGATAGAATGTTTTTCCTTCATACCAATTTTGTGGAATTTCATTCTACAGCCATTAAGCCTGTGGGGCCATTGTGCATCAATTTCTGCAGGCATTTGGGCAACAGCAGTTGTTAGATTCACTGAAGAGATCTCTTGCAATCTAATATCTTCTCAAAGGAATTTTCCAAAAGGCCATTTATATTTTTGATGTCCTGATCAGACAAGCAGGCTACTTCCAGCCTTGGGCAGTTTCCTGTATATTGACAGACATGAAAGGAGTAAAGATCACCTGACCTCCCAACTCCATCTTATTTCAAAGTCAATTGTCCATTTTCCATGCTGTTTTTAAAAGTGTAGTATCCATTTTTCCATAAAGGCACAGGTATAACTTTGTGAGCTTGACATATGCCAGGGTGGGACTCCTCAGCCATACCAGGTGACACTTAACACAGAGTTGGCCACCATTTCTACCATGTAAGCCATCGTCTTAAGATACAGAAGGCTATCACTCAGTTGGTACTCGAGAAAGGTCATAGGTAGGACATTGGACTTATGTAAGAATCAATTAGATGCTTTAATGGGATGAAAGTGCAGTTAATATTCTGGAAGGGTGAACTAAAATAGGCTGACTCTCTTCATCTGACTTTTAAATAACTCCCTCTATGCCCAAGTGTAATATCAATTAAACATAAGAAGCTTCCTTTTACTTTTTCTTACTTTTCCTAAATCAAGCTTATTTATTTTTTATTCTTTGATGGGATGTGATTGTCATTGGCTAGGCCAGCATTTAGTGCCCATCTCTAATTTCTTTTGAGAAAGCGGTGGTATGCTGCCTTCTTAAGCTGCTGCAGTCCATGTGGTGTAGGTACACCCACAGTGCTGTTTCTAAACTAACCTCCTTCGCTGTCGCTGGATCAAAATCCTGGAACTCCCTTCCTAACAGCACTGTGGGAGTACCTACACCACTGCAGCGGTTCATGTCAGCTCACCACCACCTTCTCAAGGGCAACTAGGGATGGGCAATAAAATGCTGGCCCAGCCAGCGAAGCCCACATCCCATGAATGAATTTTTAAAAAACCTTATTTGAAGAGATATTTGAATATTTTCTGGCTTTGAAAATCCAGGCCTTTTGAGGGACTCCCGTCAAAATTGATAGAGGGATGAACCCAGAAGGACTGGAATCTAGGCCAGGATCTGGATAGGGGAAATTCCATTTAGGCTTGTAAAAAATAGATCCTCCAGCTACCCTTCACAAGAGGATTGTTCTTCTGGGGTACAGGATCCTCCCAATGCCCCATTGCCCTGCTCCCTGCACTGCTGGAAGTGCATTTCTTGACTGCACTTTCCAGCTTCCATATTGTGACAGGTACTCTTGGTGCACTTCAGTGGTGCAGACGACAACACCGCTGCACAGAGGCCCTCCGCAACTCCACAGTTGTTGGTAGAATCAGCAATGGAGGCCTCAGGCAAGTGGATCCCTAGGACTTACACTAACCTAACAGCACTGTGGGTGTACCTATAACACATGGACTGCAGCAGTTCAAGAAGGCAGCTCACCACCACCTTCTCAAGGGGAATTAGGGATGAGCAATAAGAATGCAGGCCTAGCCAGTGGCTCCCACATCCCATGAAAGAGTAAAAAAAATCCCTTCCCTCAATGGGTTTTTAGAGCCCATCTCTGGTCTTTCTGTGAAATCACTTTCGAGTCATTTCAGGTTGTGTGTTCACCATCTTGAAAATCCCATTACTGAGCACTTGCATTAAAAATTTGCATCTCAATGACCATTCTGGAGCTTACAGATATTTATAGTTCCCTGACTTTTTAGCAGTCTAAGTACGTACAAGAATATAAATTCATATTATGTTACTGGCACATAGCTTTACCATTAACTAGACTTCCTAACACAATCTTTCCTTCAGCACTTTTTTATCTACCACTTCTAAAATGCTTTTAACTTTACACAGCCAATGAGTTATGAAGTTAGAAATTTAGGCAACTGCTGCAGCAAGTTATTACAACATGTCTTATTTTCAGAGCATGTCATAAGGCTATTCTGGGGACTAAATGGATGAGGAAATTAATCATATTCCACACCAGGTAGTGAACTATGCAAATGAGATACTGTTGTGAAAACTAATTAACTATGTGTTTCCAACATCACTGGTACTGACTGAAACAACATAACATGAATGAGTTGTAGTTCATCCAGTGTCACTTGTGCCTGTCCCTGTAGAGGATGTTCAGATGCTCAATATATGTTTGTATATAGAGATGCAGTAAGGTATAATTTTCATGATATTTTCACATGATATTTTGAAGCTGGGGGCACAAGATAGGGTAAGGGTGATCACCAAAGAAGTTTTTTTTCTATAAAGCTATAAAATGAAAAATATAAATTCACTTTTAATCAATTCTGACATGTTAGGTTAATGCCACTTTCTGGCGAGGCTCATGTGCAATACCAGGTTAATGAATTTATCTTATACGCATAGGCCTAGCATTTAATCAACTTTCCAGGTGGATTGCAGTCTTCCCGCCAAACAGAGTTTGGAAGACTCTGCTAGGAGCCTGCACCCACCCAAAAAAGGCCACAGACATGGAGGGGGTGGGAGGGAAGGAGGGAGGGAGGGGTGTGGCGAGGGTAGGATTGAAGGAGAAGAATTCATTTGCTTGAGTTCCTATTTACTGGATCTTAATGTTTCAGTGTATGCTTCGAGGCAGGGCATTTCTCTGTTCATTGATGTTGGTTGATGTCAACAGCAGGGAGTGGGGGTGTAGTCCTGGCATTCAACAGGATCGCAACAGGAATTTGAAGGTTTTGGTGAGTCAGAATCTGGCAGTATTGATTTTGTTTAAGCTTGTTTTTTATATTTGCGGGTGACACAGGCAAGGCCACATTTATTGTCAACTCCTAGTTGCCCTGAAAAGGTGGCAGTGGGCTTTCCCCTTAGACTACTGCAGCCCATGTAATGAATGTGTTCCCACAATAGTATTAAGTATGGATTTCCAGGATTCTAACCCATGATTATGAACAAACAATGATATATGCTCAGCTCAGGACAGTGCGTGATTAAAAAGAAAACTTGGAGAAGAGGGTTTTTTAAAAATTATTCTTTCACAGGATGTGAGCATCGCTGGCTAGGCCAGCATTTAGTGTCCATCCCTAATTGCCTATGAGAAGGTGATGGTGAGCTGCCCTCTTGAACTGCTCCAGTCCATTTGATGTAGATACACCCACAGTGCTGTTAGGAAGGGAGTTCCAGGATTTTGACCCAGCGACAGTGAAGGAATGGTGATATATTTCCAAGTCAGGATGGTGTGTTTGGCTTGGAGGGGAACTTTCAGGTGATGGTGTTCCCATGTACCTGCTGCCCCTGTCCTTCTAGGTGGTAGAGGTCAGGGGTTTGGAAGGTGCTGACGAAGGAGCCTTGATGAGTTACTGTAGTGCAGCTTGTAGATGGTACACTCAGCTGTCACTGTGCATCGTTGATGGAGGAAGTGAATGTTGAAGATGGTGGATGGTTGCCAATCAAACAGGCTGCGTTGTCATGGATGGTGTCGAGCTTCTTAACAGTTAAAAGTCAACCACATTGCTGGAAGTCACATGTAGACCAGACCGGGTAAGGACAGCAGATTTCCTTCCCTGAAGGCCATTAGTGAACCCCATAATCATCATTACTGAGCTAGCTTTTTATTCCATGTTTATTAATTAATGGTCTGTTCAATGGTTGCCCTTGGGCCTGCATAGTTGTAAATAGCCATGTCTTTAGTGCATACCTCTTGTCACCCATGATCCTTCCATGAAGACATTTGAGTGGCTTGAATATCTGAGATACCTAGGACTGTCTCAGGATGTATGAGAAATGGCAGCTTCTTGGGAACCTTGCACACACCTGCAAGATTTGTTTATGGAGGTTGCAGGCTACCTGATCATTCAGCAAGTGGAAATCTTTCCTGTTCACATAGGTACCTGGTTGCTCTGTGGGAGCTTTGATGGCAACAAAAGTGCAGTCGGTAACCCCCTGACTCTAAGAGTATCCAGGGTCCTGAGCTCAATTGCCCTCTCAGTCTGACTGGCCTGATCGGTGTGATACCTTATTTACTGGCCTGCCATCTGCTACAGGACACTATCATCTGCATGATGCAATGATCTCTGTTGCCTGAGAGATCTCACAAATGTTGCCAGACGATCCATAACGTGAGTCTGAGGTGTAAAAGTTGAGCTCCATTGTCACCTTCACTGCCACGGGGAATGGGTGGCCACCAAATCCCGGTGGCCTCAACTCCTCCTCCAGCATTCCACACTGGTCCATGATCATTTGCCTGGACAGACACAGCCTTCAGAGACACTGGTGTTCAGACATCTCCATGAAGCTAGGTCTTGATCTGTAAAGCCCTGCAGCTGGATAGCAACTGCTGCAAATTTTAGCCTGCCTTATTGCCCATATGCACCCTCCCTGTCCATGTCCCTTCATAGCTTCTTGACAGTGGTGATCCTCTGGCCACTACAGCCACACTGATTCTGCATCTCTCTCCCACTTTCCTCATGACTGGAGGAATGAATCTTAAGAATGCAAAGCACACGTTGAGATTTGGAAACTTCACAGCCCAACACTTCTCAACCCCCTAGGGTAGCCTGCATTTGCTGCATGGGGCCTAGCAGTCACCCTTCCACTAACTGTCCTCTGCTATGGTCTCACACTCTGCAGCCTCTCCAAATGTACAAACCTTTGCTTATCTGAAACTCAGGATGCCAGATTGACAATGCAGCTGTGCTTCCGGCCATCACCCACCTGCCGTTGAACTTTCACCTCTTGAGCTGCTGACACTCTGGGGAAACTGTATGCACCATGGAAAATTTAAAGCACTGCAAAGTCGCTTCCAATTGGCTGTTTAACAGCCTTGATTGCCTGCCCAATGCTGCCTGTGCCTCCCCAAACCTGTTGCTTGACCACCCCAGGAAATTTGCCAAGCAGCAGGAAGACATTGGAATCTGCCCTGACATGGTCTTCCACTGTGGGCTGGATTTTACGTGCCCCTCCCCAGGCATGTTTTTTTGGGCAGGGGGTGGGGGGGTCATGTAAAATAGGTCAGGCAGCTAGCTCACCACCTTCCTGCCCACTCCCGAGCTCACCCTCATAATACACTAGGTGAGCAGGCACCAAAATCGGCAGCCATCCACCATATGTAAATATGTCAAGGTGTCAACCCCACCACCTTCCTTCCACCCCTGCCCAACTGAATCTGGCTCCTGCTCCCTCTCCCCCATCCCTGGGCTCTGGGATCCCTCCCTGCCCTAGAACTATGGGACTTACCTTCTCAAGGCTGGCATGTTCCTCTTTGGCCTTCTTCTTGCAGTCCCAGCAGCACCCACTACTGAGCTCTGGTACTGCCAGGAGTGATGGAACTGCCAACCAATCAGATTGGCTGGCAGCTCCTGAGGGTAGAAGTCCTAATGTTCACCAGTTTAGCCTGCAGTATATTATGGCTGTGGAGGGGGCTGGAATGGAGCAAGTCAGCTTCTGGCCAATTTTACTTTCGTGGGCACGAGCAGTCTGCCCCCCACCAGCCCCACCACCCCATAAAATGCAGCCCCATGTTACCGGTCCAGTTGCCTTCATGCCTATCAGCATGTGGCCCATAAAATTCCACCCATAGATCCAAGAATTGATTGATGATGGAGAAAATGAAGGGGCTGGTTGATGGTACCTAAAAAGGTAAAGAGGACTGTGAATGGGATGAGGATGAAAGTGCAAGTGGAAGTATAGTCAGGGTTGGGACTTGGTTCAAAAGAAGACAAGATTGCTTTTGGTTACATTGTCATTAGCTATAATGCTATTATACCTAACCCATCGACCTTCCCTAACTGCTAGATATAAGCTAGTGAACCAGAACCTCAGGGATGGTGACTTCAAATCCCACCAAGGCAAGTTGTGAAATTGGATTCACTAAATCCAGTAATTTGTGGGGTAGCACCAGAAAATTAACAAGGAAAGATTTTTGTAAAAACCCAACTTGTTCGCTGATGTCCTGCAGGGAAGGGGGTCTCACACCATGATCTGGCCTGGCCCATGTGTGATTCTAGTCCTCCAGTTTACTGTTAATCCCCTCTAAAATGGCCAAGTAAAAAAAATCACCACAAAAATTAAAAAAAGTAGGGAAAAAAATCAGATGGGTCTATTAACAATGACCCAGATGGCACACAAGGATGAGATGAAGGCAACCTCAGTCCAGTCAAAGCTGCAAACGCCTCCTCTTTGGTACCTAAGCTCAGAAAGTTGTCCCACTTGCTAGTTAAGCAACAACCTAAGATAGTTGTACTCAGAGAATCACATGTATCAGTCAAACATCCCACACTCCACCATCAGCACCCTTCGATATGTACTGTAACACTTGCAGGACAGTCCCCCAGAGGTGTGAGCTCAGTGGTATAGAGTTATTTGGGAGTGACCCTGGATGCTCAGTTTGGGTCCAGCAGCAAGTGTGGTATCAAGGAACTGAAGCAAATCTGGAGCCAATGGGAATCGGGGGAAAAATCTCCACTGGTTGGAATCATACCTAGCATAAAGGAAGATGGTTGTGGTTGTTGGAGGTCAATCATCTCAGTCCTAGGACATCACTGCAGCAGTTCCTCAGGGTACTGTCTGAGACACAACCACCTTCAGCTGCTTCATCAATGACCTTCCCTCCAAATAAGGTCAGAAGTGGGGATGTTTACTGATGATTGCACAATGTTCAGCACCAATTGCAACTCCTTAGATACAGAAGCATACCGTGCCCATATGCAGCAAGACTAGGACAACATTCAGGCTTGGGCTGATAACTGGCAAGTAACATTTACGCCACACAAGTGCCAGGCAATGACCGTCTCCATCAAGAGAGAATCTAATCATCTGCCCTTGACATTCAATGGCATTACCATCACTGAATCCCCCATCATCAACATCCTGGGGGTTACCATTGACCAGAAACTGAGCTGGACTGGCCATATAAATACCATGGCCACAAGAGCAAGTCAGAGGTTGGGAATTCTGAGGTGAGTAACTCACTTCCCTTTCATGCCCTCCGTCTCAAGAGCTCAATATCTGGTAAAGGCCCATTGGTGCAGAAATGAACAGACACCATACACTACAAGCACTTTCAAGTTGTACAAAGCTCTAATGCTGTGGCATTCAGCAAATAAGTATCACCTAGTAAGACCCCAAGTGTGCTAGATGCATTTGTGTGAACACGTCCGGGTGCTTCTACATTTTGCTCTGATATGGATGTGTAGAGCTCTTGCTGCATTTTCTTCTCCAGTACATTAGATAGCCATGATGGACAGCCGCTGGATTCTTGAGCCCTAGAGGGGCCCAGCGCATCTGTGCAGGGTCCGCCTCTGTCATCAGGGCTGCATTCAACATTCATCTCACCATCAAGGGAGCCGAGGGTCCACCAGCAATGCAAGGAGGACCTTCAGAAGAGCCTCTGTAGGCTTTAAACAGCCGCTCCGCTACCCTTTCAAGGCCCGCTTTTTTTTCATTCAAGGGATGTGGGCATTGCTGGCTAGGCCAGCATTTATTACCTATCCCTAATTGCCCATGAGAAGGTGGTGGTGAGCAGCATTCTTGAACCATTGCAGTCCATGTGGTGTAGGTACGTGCACAATGTTGTTAGGTGTGGAGTTCCAGGATTTTGACCCAGTCAGGATGGTGAATGGCTTGAAGGGGATCTTCCAAGTGGTGGTGTTCCCATTTCTCTGCTGCCCTTGTCCTTCAAGATGGTAGTGGTCATGGGTTTGGAAGGTGTTGTCTAAGGAGTCCTGGTGAGTTTCTGCAGTGCATTTTGTAGATGGTACACACGGCTGCCACAGTGTGTTGGTGGTGGAGGAAGTGAATGTTTGTGGATGTGGCGCCAATCAAGCGGGCTGCTTTGACCTGGACGGTGTCAAGCTTCTTGAGAGTTGTGGGAGCTGCACTCATCCAGGCAGGTGGAGAATACTCCATCACACTCCTGACTTGTGCCTTGTAGATGGTGGACAGACTTTGGGGAGTCAGGTGGTAGGTTACTCGTCACAGGATTCCTAGCCTCTGACCTGTTCTTGTAGCCACAGCATTTATATAGTTAGTCAATTTAGTTTCTGGTCAATTGTAACCCCCAGGATGTTGATAGTGGGGGATTCAGCGATGGTATTGCCATTGAATGTTAAGAGGAGATGGTTGGATTCTCTATTATTCAAGATGGTCATTGCCTGGCACTTGTGTGGCACAAAAGTAACTTCCCGCTTGTCAGCCCAAGCCTGAATAGTGTCCTGGTCTTGCTGCATTTGGACATGGACTGCTTCAGTATCTGAGGAATCGTGAATGGTGCTGAATCGTGAATTGTGCAATCATCAGCGAACATCCCCACTTCTGACCTGCCCTTCCCTCCTTGCCTGGAATGGTTCAACACCTGGCAATGGGTCTATGCATCTTGGGGTCATATCACCCAACTGTTGCTCAAGATAGCTCATGAATTTAAGTTCAGGAAAGTGACAGTCCTAAATCTAAAATGTGATTATTTGCAGGTGGTCTTGGTGTTGTAAGGATAGGAGTGACAGTTCCATGGCCACCACGTAAACATTGCTATCTGGAAGTGGTATTACACTTAACGACAGGTGTAAAATTGTGTTTGTTAGGAGGAATAAGAAACCCACCTTGGAAAATAAGAGTGAGGAGATCAAAGTCTGATACACAAATCATTAAAAAGTAGCTAAGCAGTTTAACAAAACCATAAAAAGCACAAACTTGGGTTTATTTCTAGTGGAAGATAATTAAAAAGCAAATAAGTGGTGAGCATGTGGAACTCCCTACCAGACGGAATGGTTGCGCTGAATAGCATAGATGCATTTAAGGAGAACCTATATAAATACGTGAGGGAGAAAAGAATAGAAGGATATGCTGATAGGATGAGATGAAGAGAGATAGGATGAGGCTCATGTGGTGCATAAACACATGCATGGACCAGTTGGATCAAATGTCCTGTTTCTGTGCTGTAAAATCTATCTAACTCTGTGTAATATTTTACACTGCCCAATGCCTCCATGTTATACTGACAAGTTATAAGCCAGCAAATTATTCAGCAATGATACAAACATTTAAAACTTTCGTATGGTATCCCTGGTCTGCTATTTTAACAGAAGCATTAACCCTATTTAAACAAAAGAATTCAACATTTCTATTAAAATGCAAAACAATGAAACAAAGGGAATATGCTATAGTAACATAACAAGGTTATTGATGAAAGAAAGGGTTTAAAAAGAGAGACAACAGGTTTCAGATGGTTGAATTTTGATAGATGAGTCAGGAAACCAAACAAACTGGAAAATGATTACAGAGCACCTAATCCATGTTTATCAGGTTGTTTTTAAGAGTTATTCAGGACAGGAGAATCAGAGGACAAAGTGAAAGAAGCCTTAAGAGTGAAAGAGGAATTAAGTTTAACATTGGGAAATAAGTTTAATCTTAGACTGAGATGACTTGTATTAATCTAACAATTCACAAAAGCCTATCCACATGAATCAGACATTACAAATGTGATCAGCCATAACCATATACAGAACTGGGCAGTTGCCATTTTAGCATTATGAGTTATATCAGACCATATCCAAAGAAGCTATTACAACTGAAAACGTACACTCACGTTATAATGAAAGGGATATAAAAGTCAACCTTTCCATAATTTATTAAGTGGAAATCCACAAGTGCGTCAGTTGCCAACATTAATTTCCTTAATACTTAAATTGTCAATACTGTGTTCAGGCAGCAGATGACCTTTGACATTGTTGCATCATGCATTTGCTGCAACAAAAAAACAGAAAGGGATCCAAGCTGTGGTGAGAGTATTATTGCACTCTACTCTGGATGTTGGATTCCTGATAATACCAGACACAGCAATCTAAGGAGAAGCACACTGCAAACAAAAAGCCAATCAACTTAATTACAACAGGGTCTCAGGTTAACTGCATTTGAAGAAAAATCAGAAGCTAGCGTTAATTAATGTTACAGTAGGTGAAAAGCTTAATCAGACAATCTTTATATTCTTAACGACGTACCTGAACAGCACCATTTGACAAGTTACTGAAAAGTGCTTGCCCAGCACTGACTTTGTGTTTGACCCCTCTTACTGTACCATTTTTACTCAAGATATTAATTCTCTTTCTAAAGATCCCTCTGTCTTTGGTGGCGCTTGCGAACAGAAACATGTCATCACATTCACTTTCACTGCCATCAGTTTCCAAGGCAAAATGCTGCTCATTATGGCCATTCACTTCACTGTAACTACTGCACTGCTCAGTCTCAGAATTGCTGGCACATTCTGACACTTGGGAGTCCACCAGGTCTCCGTCGGTGTACACTTCTTTCAGCACTCTTCCACTGGTTGCAGAAGATACTCGAAATCTAACTTTTTTCTGTTGCCGTTCTCCGTCTGTCTTCATTATGCCGATGAGTCTACCTTTTTCCATTGAAGAGTAAACTTCACATTGTCTTTTCAACAAAATAATCCTCTTGCAGTCAGTTCAAAAGGTATATATAGACTTCCCTATAATATGGGTAGATGTTTCATATATATATAGCAGTGCCATCAAAACATAAGAGCGTGAAGGACAGTAATTAGCACTGATCCTCATACCGTCTTACTTCAATAATGCATAAGATTACACCATAGTCACCTTTATACCAGCAGTAGGTAAAGTGATACAAATGATTAAATATTTAATCACCATTGTGCACTCTCTGTGTAACATCCAGACGTAGGAAGGTACTAAAAATATTTAGTTCCATTGGAACATGTTCTACCAATTCATACTAAACCTCTCTTTTGTCTCAAATATAATGGCCAGTACAGTAGATTTTAGCAACTGATATTAAACCTCACTTGAGCGGAGTGCAGGAAGGAACAGCTGCTGAGAATGAATGTATAATCCTTACAGAACATGCCAAAAGGAAAACCCATCAGCCTTTGTAAGAAGAATATGAACATTTTTTTAAATGAACATTGCCACAGTTTAGTACAAACTAGGTAAATTATATAGAATTACAAAGGATTACATGGGGTATACCTGCAGAAACAGGCCATTTGGCCCAACCAGTTCATAACGGTGTTTATGCTCCACTTGAGCCTCCTACCATTTTGTCTCATCTAAATGTATCTTCATAGCTATCTATTCTCTTTGCCCTCATATGCTTGTGTAAATTCCTCTTACATGCACCTATACTATTCACTTCAACCACTCTCTGTGGTAGCAAGTTCCACATTCTTACCGCTCTTTGGGAAAATAAGTTTCTTCTGAATTCCCTATTGGATTTCTTGGTGACTTTCTTATATTGATGGCCTCTAGTGATTCTCTTCTCCACAAGAGGAAACATTCTCTCTGTATTCATTTTCTTAAAACTTTTCATCATTTTAAAGACTTCTATTAGGTCATCCCTCAGCCTTCTATTTTCAAGAGAAAAAGATAAAGGGGTAAAATTCACTTGGGTAGTAATGCAAAAAAGGCAAAAAAAAGCACATAAGTTAGAGGCCAGAAACTCACCTTAAATTGGGCCTTGGATCCTATTTCAATAATTTGAATGAGCCATTTCCAGAGGCAGCTCATCGCCTAATCATTAATTTCACCCCACATTCCTCACCAGCAGTGGCTCCATCCACAGGTAAGCCCTGGTGAGGAGAAGTTGAACAGGAGGTGAGGGCTAGCAATGTTGAAGGTTGCTCCAAAGATGCACAGTTTTAGGAATATATGAACATAGGGCTTAGGAGCAGGAGTAAGCCGTTCGGCCCTTCGAGCTTGCTCCACCATTTGATAAGATCATGGGTGATCTTGTTGTGGTCTCAACTCCACTTTGCTGTCTGTCCCCCATAACCATTGGACAGAGTTTTCCGTGCCATCTTGCAATAGGCGTATTCAGCGGCATGAGCGGACAATATGGCAAGAAGGCCAGAAATTGGCTTCATAGCTGCATGAAGCCAGTTTGCAATCGTCCACTCAGCCCATTGATGGCGGGCTGCGTTTCCCACCAACGGTCATTGGGACCTCATTGCAATGCATCTGCATATCATTATAAGGCCAGCCAGCTGGAATCGTACCCCACACTGGATCGTCTGCCCACATTGTTGGGAAAACACACGGTGCAGAACATGTCTTGACAAGTGTGACATGCAGAAGTCGGGACTTACCGCCTTGCTCACGTCGCAGACTTCCGAGGAGCAGGAGATGATAGAGCCTGACAGCAACGGCACACTGGAGGAATGTCCATGGCATGCTGGGTGGATTCTCATAGACATGGCTCTGCAGTGAAGCAGCGCATGGAAAGTGGAAAGTCACCGTTGAGGATCTGCTCACAATGGATGATGGCCGAGGGGATGGAGAGGAAGGTCCAGCTGTGTTTGAGAGAGGCAGATGTACCAGGGGCATGGAAGAGGAAGCTCTCGGATTGACTAGGAGAGGAAGAGATGTCGGGAGGGGTGAGGTTGAGAGGTGGGGAACAAAGGTATTGGGGGGAAGTTGGGAGGGGGGAGGGAGTATGGGGGGGAGAAGACGGCAACTGTGGAGATAGGTGCAAGGGGGCTGTAAGGTGTAAGGGAAAGAGTTCGGAAGGAGAAAGGAGTGCAGAGAGGGGAGGGAGTCCAGGGGGTGGAAGGAGTGGGAGGAGGAGAGGGAGTCCAGGGGAGGGAAAGAGTGCAGAGAGGGGAGGGAGTACAGGTAGGGGGAAGGAGTGTTGAGAGGGGAGGGAGTCTAGGGGGAGAAAGGAATGCAGAGAGGGGAGGAAATGCAGGAGAAGGAAGGACTGCGGAGAAGGGAGGGGGTCCGGTTGAGGAAGGAGTGTGGAGAGGGAAGTAAGAGTGGAGGAAGAAGTGAGGGTGTCTGAAGGAGTCACGAAGAGGGAAGGACTGTCCAGTGAGGAGGGAAAGACTAAGTGGGGAGGAGTCCGGTGGGTTGGGGGGGGTGGTGAGTGGGAAGGAGTTTCAAGGGGGGAAGGTTTTCCATCTGGGGAAGGGGTTCCAGAGGGAGAAGGAGTCCAGAGTGTGGGGATGTCCAGGTGAACTTGCAAGGGAGGACTCTGATGAGTCCATGACTGCTTCCTGGGGAGCAAACTGAGGGCGGGTGGGGAAGGAGGGAATGGTGAAAATGACCGAGGGCAGAGTGGGGCTGTAGGGTGGGAGGGTCAGGATTCAACAGTATCTGTAGAAGGGGTGGCGAGAGTGGTTGGTGGGGACTCGGAGGCAGACATGGTCCCCCGGGGGGAAGGAGGAGGTTAGGGAAGTTAATGTGGATGGGGTGGGATTTTCAGGAAGGGAGGGAATGTGTATGCCCATCTGGACATTCCTGAAAGAAAAGGGTTGTGGCTGGTAGGTCACAAAGGGGAGGTGGAAGGTGATGGGGGAAAGGAAATGGATGACTAGGGGAGGGGAAAGAGTGGGGAAACGAATGAAATACTGTATCACTACCATGCTGTCTAAATCAAAAGTGAAATGAGAGTCGTGGTGGGTGAGATCAGCTGCTACATGAGAGTGTGATCAGTGGGTGGGTGGAGATGCAGGTCAGCTCAGATGGACATCTGAATGTGAACTCCAGCAGGCAGCACTGAAAATGCTCAGGATATTGAAATGAGTGTGATACAGGAAGGATCTGTGTGCGTGGGAGAATGCTTGCACGAGGCTCCGAAAGGCCTTGCCACACACACACACTTCTCCCTCCGAAAATCGCTCGTCAGTCAGCTGCTCCCTCTGCGGTGACAGAGGATGAGGTTGAGGGGATCACAGGCAAAGTGGACTCGGGGGGAGTGGACAGCCTCTGAGATCCCTGAATGGATGACCCAGGGGTGTCCAGCTGCCACTCCTCCTCCCTTCTGGTGCCTGGGGGCCCCGGCCTTACTCCTTGGAGGAATTGGAGCACCTGGAGGGATGTCAAGGTGCTCCATTTCCCTTTTGCATTGCCACTGCAGGGACTCACCCATGGGTCTCACGATGGAGTGCAGTTCTGCACACATTTCCATGTTCTGTTGAACTAGGGTTTCCATGGCATCCGCCATCCTTCCCATGGACACCTCCATATGCACATGTGTGGCACTGTTTCATCAGAGAGCAGGCAGACGCAGTGCTCTGACTCACAAGCTACTCTGTTGAATGCTTCCAATAGCTCTGCATGATGTTCCCTAGCCTTCTGCTGACTCTCCATGATGGGTTGGAAGGCCAAATCCAGAGGTTCGTCATCTGGCTTGGACCTCTTCCCTACCAGCCCTCTGAGTGCTGGGGAGCTTGGCCGCACCTGCTTTCTCCTGCTGCAGACACATGTCCGCATGGTGACCACCAGATTATAGACCAGAGCTTGTTCTAGATCGTGGTCCCACCGAGGTGTGTGTCTCTGCGCTGGTGGAGGGTGTGGGTAAGCACTGTGACCGGTCTTCCAGGCTGCTTATTTCCAGCTCTTCAACGGAGAAGGTGTCTTCTTGGCGAGTTAGGGACCTGGATGGAGCTGAGGGACTGGATGGCTGAGGGTGTTGTTCCCTTGAAAGAGCTCCCTGTGAACCAACGTACAGATAATTAGTGCATGGCAGCAGAGTCAAAAGCAGAAGAGAGAGCACTCATATTTGTGTTGAGAGAGGGATGGTGTGGTGCAGGATCCTCCCGAGGGTGTTTGCCGCCGACCTCACCATCATCGCAGGCACGGTCCATCTCCTCACCAGTCAGTGTGATGGCACACTCCTCAAAGTGAGTGAGGAGTCTAATGTGGGCCACGCCTTGTCTGGGACCTCTCCCTGTTGATGTGAGCAGGCTTCTCCTCCATGTAAACAGATGAGGAGAGTGTGAGCAGGACTCGTGGCACTGCATGGAATGTTTGTGTGTTGAGCGGAGCCATGGACGGGATGAGGACATGAGCTCGAGATGATATGTGCCTGATGGAGATGCGAGGGTGTGTGTGAGAGTTGGTGATATTGTCCCGTGAGGTGTGAGAGCCCTGTGGACGTGTGATGGGTTTGTGAGCATGTGAGTTGAGAGTGATGAGAAGAGTGACTTATCCTGGCGGAATGGATGAGATCATTCATCCTGTCATGGTACTGCGTGGCTGTCTTCTTTTGCAGGACAGTGGCGCTGACCACTGTTGCCACCGCCTGCCATGTTGGATTGGTGATGCTGCTGCCTGAGCGGGGCAGAGGATATCATGGTGGGCCTCCTAGATGTCCAAAAGGTGCTAGAGGAATGCGTCACTAAACCGGGGGACTGCAGTCTTTTTGCCTTTCGGGGCCACCCTGTCTCTTCTGTGCAGCAGTCCTCAGTTGGAAGCACTGAGAGGTCTGTGCGCAACTGCTATTTAAATGTAGCGCCCAGCTGATGAAGCGGCGTGATGATGGCATGGCGGGCGAATGAGAGCCCGCCCACCATTGTAATGGGATGTTTCCCAGGAATCCATAATTAACACTGTGGGTTTGGGATGCTATGGTGTGAGAAGCTGCCATTGCAGCCAGCGGGTAAAACTTCATCTTTCCTGCCCGCTACCGCACTTAGTGCAAATCTGGAATGATTCCACCCATTGGCCCCCTTGTCTATGAAAATTCTGTCTAACTCTGCCTTGAAAAAATTCAAAGACTCAGCCTCCACTCCTCTCTGGGGAAGAGAATTCCACACACTAATGACCTTCTGAGAGAAAAAATTTCTCCTCATCTCAGTCTTGACAGGGAGACCTCTTATTCTTAAGCTGTGCTCTCGTCTCCCACATGAGGAAACCTCCTCCCGGTATCCACTCTATCAAGTCCCCTCAGGATCTTATATGTTTCAATAAGATTACCTCTAATTATTCTAAACTCCATGGGTAAAGGCCCAACCTGTTCAACATTTCCTCTTAAGATAAGCCCTCCATCCCAGGAATGAGTCGAGCAGGTGCTGCACTGGATCGGATGCCTGATGACCGCAAGTTGCCACTTAATAGCTCTCAAAGTCTTTGGGCATGAGGACAATGATTTAATCCATGCCACATTTGAACTAAGAAGCCCGAGGCTCAAGTTCAGTCTAAATAATTATCTTAAGTAATATGAGCAATTCTGCTGGACCCTGTCCTGCTTCCACAGGCAGCTCTCTGACTGATGATTCAAAGCTCAGGCTCTCTGGCTTGCTGGCAACAGGCCTCAAGTTCCAGACCTCAAGCAGGAGCAATGGCTGATCACAGCTGGCAAGAAAGCTGTGGAGTTGGGAGAAGTAATGCAGCTCATATTGACTCCACAAAATTTGAAAAATAATTAAAACTTACCTGTTTGCATCCACTCTGTTAGAGGAGTATATTTTAAATATGATAAAATGTTCTATGATTCAAACTCAATAGATTCTTCAAATTAGTTTTAGCAAGCAGATAGTATGTACAACAGTATTTAGGTCCAAACAAAAACAGAAAATGCTGGAAAAACTCAGCATGTCTAACAGCATCTGGAGAGAAAGACAGAGTTAACGTTTCATGTCCATATGACTCTTCTTCAGAGTGTTTAGGTCCATATTTGAGGACTTGAGTGCATTACAATTATGAGCTCACTATTCAGATTGATCAAATCCTGCCAATCCGAATCTTCTGTATAAATTGTCATTTTTTATACATTTGTCTTATCCTACCATATGATGCTCAGCATGATTTCATTAATTGCCTCCCAGTCCCCAGTGCTTAAGTTAATGTCCTGATCTTCATCCCAAAACCTACCCTGCCCTATTCCTGCAACATCAAGCCGATCCTTAGGGTCAAGCTGACAGTTTATAAGGCCTGTGTTCTCAATATCTTGTTGTATGGTTGTGAAACCTGGATGATTTACAGCTATCAAAAAAAGAAGCCTAAAAATTTCACTGTTTGCAGTGCATTATGGGTATTTCCCTGCAGGCCAAAACCACGAATGTGGCAGTCCTCTCCAAGTCAGATCTCCCAGGCTTGTTCACGCTCATCAAACAGAAAATGCTTTGCTGGCTCAAGCATGTCTGCAGGATACCAAGGATTTTCTGTATTGTGAGTTAGACCAGGGGGATGCCCAAAGCTTCACTTGCAAGTGTGACATGAAGGCCCTAGACATCAATTATCACACCTGGGAGTCAATAGCTGATTACAGAGGAAAATGGCAACACTTTCTGTGGGCTGACATTCACCACCACAATGACCAGTGGCTACAGGTGCTTGCAACAGACGCTTACGCCAAAAACAACAACCTACAACAACATTTGGTAGCTTCATGTGTGGTACTTGTGGCAGAACCTGCCTCTCAAGGATTGACCTCTTGAGCCATCAGCAAAGATACGCCACAAGAAGACACCCCATCTGAAGTGGATTTGTTTGCTGTGTGTCCACCTTCTTTCATAGAGAGAAGATGTTGCTGAAAAAAAGACATGTTGTCAAAGCATTTTGTCTCGCACTCATCAGGTCAATTCACAAGGATACCAAATGTAAAGGAAACAGCAATTTATACTTAATTAAAACAGAATGCTGATTGGTTGGCTGTTCCCAACTGGCAAAATACTGACTGTATCCAACCATCCCGTGCTTGTAATACTCAAAACACAGTGTCCAACATTAGATGTGATTCCACAATTGGACAGCATTTGCTAAACAACCCTGAGTGCCCTAAGAATTATGCTGACAACCAATTCAGGATTATCCATAAGGCTTGCAGTGTAGTGCACTTACATGTGCCAGAAGCTACTCATATGAATACACAGGGCCTTGTTCTTTGCAGACAGAAAGAACATGTTCACACATTGTTGGAAAAACTCAGTCTTCTTCAGAAGAGTCACATGGACTCAAAGCGTTAACCCTGTTTCTCTCTCCATAGATGCTGTCAGACCTGTGGAGCTTTTCCAGTATTTTCTGTTTTTATTTCAGATTTCTAGCATGCGCAGTATTTTGCTTTTATGTACACACATTGCGCCTGTTTCAACTAAACAAAATAGACAACAATCATTCCCTGATTTATTCCCCGGGGCAATGCCTGGACCAATAAGAGTCAAGCTGCCTTGTTTGATTTTAAACAAAGCTTGGCAGTTAACTGTCAGTCATCAGTTAACTGGTGCATTCCTCATGGAATGCAAGATCTACCAACCAGAGTCCTCTCACCAACCAATCAGCACTCTCTTCTCACAAAATGTAAATCGTGGTTCCATTTACATTTGGCATTCTTGCAAATTGTCCTGATGAGTGCCAGGGAGTCTTCGACAATATCTTTTTTCAGCAATGCTCATGCCTGTACCACCAAACAGCTAAGAGAGAAGATATTTGCTTTATCTGTGCTGCTCTCCAAATTATATTCTTTGCGACTGTAACTGTGGTGCATATGACCCCATGTCCTCCTCAAACTCTCTGAAAGCTTCAAAACAGTTGATTAACCATCCAAACATGACAATCTTTGGATTACTCCCAGTGTCGCTCGCTGGTAAAAATAGGGCTCTTAAGATAATGCAAACTAAAGCATGGCTAGAAAAATGGTGCAGGTGTGAGGGGCCCAGATTCTTTGAGCTTCGGAACCAGTTCTAGGATGAGGTAGATGGAATGTACCTTCATAGGGCTGGGACCATTGTCCTCGTAGGGAGGTTAACAACTGTTGTGTGGGAAGGTTTAAATAGATTTGGCAGGGGGAGAGACACCAAGATGAAGCAGTAGAAAAGAGATACAGAGTGCACATAGGACTGGGAAAGGGAAAGTGCAAGGTGGAAGAAGGTGGGTTTAGCGTGCTTGTGCATAAATATACAGAGCATAAAGTTGGTGAGCTGCAGGCACAAGTAGCTAGATGGGATTTTGATAATAACAGAGAGCTGATTCAAACAAGGAAAAGAATGGTCACTTAATATTCCTGGCTACAATGTATTCAGGAAAGACGGAGAGGAAAAATAAGGGGTTGGAAATATTGATCAAAGGTATTGTCATGAATTAGAAAGTAATGATGTGCTTGAGGGTTCAAAGACAGAATCCAATAGGTAGAATTAAGGAACAATAGAGGAGCTATTACAACTGGGTTACACTCAAGACCATTGAACAGTGAGAAGGAGATAGAGTAGCAAATTTGCAGGCGATTGTCAGGAAGGTGCAAGCACTTTAGAGTGTTGACAATTGAACACTTCAATTATCATAATATAGACTGAGAAAATAAGAGTGCAAAGAGGAAAGAGGAAAAGGAATTTTTGAAAAGTGTACAAGAGAATTTTCTTTATCAGTGTGCTTCCAGCCCAACAAGGAAGGAAGCAATGCTCGATCTAGTTCTGTGGAATCAAATGGAGATCTTTAAAGAGGAGAACATTTGGGTACAGAATAAGCACATTCCCAAAAGGGGGCAGGGAAGGGGATCCAAAGCTAAAACTTACTGCATGACTAAAACATAGGCCTGGGCCTTCCACAAGCTTGTACTGATAGGCTTAAATTGGCCAAACCAATGCAAAAGAACACAGAATATTGAACACAATTTACATCAAGTATAAATCAAGTATCCATGATCTTTAATACTGATTTAAAGACATCAGACTGGAATCTGGCACCATTCACAAAATAGACTATACCACCCAAACGAAATAATGAGGATGCTAGGTTTCCATATATCACGCCTGTTTCGAGGGGATTCTTCAAATTGAGCTCATTTATCGTACAGGCACCAAGAGGGACATTATAAAAGTTTTTAAATATCAAAAGGTATTTAATTTACTTCGGGTAGAATCTTCTGGTCCCACCAACAGCAGGAAGCTTGGCAGGTGGGGAGCTTAATTTGGTGCAAGGCCAAAAATCAGTTTCCCGACAGTGGGATGAACTTTAGCAACTATATTTTCGGGCCTTTAAAGGAAGGTTAAAGGCAGGTCAAACCTCCCGACGAACAATGTCGAGAAGCCCCTTTGCATGCATTAACAAGTCATGCATGCTCATTAAAAGGCTGCCTCACCAGAGTTAAGCTCCCCCTCCAAATTCAGCTCCCCGCCAGTGAGAAATTAGAACATTCACGTTTACTACTGCTTATAAGTGGCACCTGGCGAGGTTATCTTGTTCCATGATTAATGGTCAGTTGCCACTGCATTGTCCTTTTTGGGGAGCATCTGTAAATGCCAGCCTATGCTTCAGACCGGGTGGTAGCAGTACAAGTTGCATGGAGGATGACCAAGGAAGGGAGGAAGTGTTAGTGGGGAAGGGTGGAGCAGTGGCCGGGTAAAAGTGGAAGAGATAGTGCAGGCTGTCTGGGTGCCCTTTAAATATGGCGCCCGGACATTCAACCCCATGAGGTAATGGTGGGGATGGTGACCTCCTGCCCGCAACCCCCCCACCCCCCGCCCCAATCTGGAAATTCACTGTGCTCTGCACAGATGCCTAGGTAATGAGCTGACCAGTGCAAGATCGCGTGCCGTCAGCTGTTCTACCCCACAGCGGAAATTACTTCCGCGCCTGCCATCGAACTTAGACTCCAGAATGGAAGATCCCAGCCTTAGAAACTGATTAGCATACACCAAATAACTAGTAAATGGTTTGATATGCTTTGTTTACGCTATTTTCACTACGTCATTTAAAATCAGGTTACTCACACGGTGTGGACAATACAGTCTGATTTAAAAATTCTTATCTTTTTGTGATAACCCATTTTCAGCTATTTTGATAAAACTGCTCTAGGGTTCAACTCTTAAATACATCAATGGATATTTTTAAATGCAAAAAGAAAAAGAACAATTGTGTTCCATTTTGCTGCCTGTTGTGCTGATGCATGGAAGATTTTATTTTTTAGGTCAGGCAAATGAGTTTCACTTTGAAAAAAATGATGCCATTTCAAGCGCAATATACAGCTAGTTGCACAAACTATCAATTATATAGAGGTTCAAGTGAAACAGAAAAAGGATTCTTATGATGAATCACCCCCCTACAACCTTAAACCAGCTTATATTTCAGCCCTCTCCTATTTTTACTTAGCTCTGTTGAAGGGTCATGAGGACTCGAAACATCAACTCTTTTCTTCTCCGCCGATGCTGCCAGACCTGCTGAGTTTTTCCAGGTAATTCGGTTTTTGTTTTGGATATCCAGCATCCGCAGTAGTTTTTTGTTTTTAGTCTTATGATGAATGTTAGGTTTACAGCAAACAAACCAAGCTGAAAAAAAATACGGGGGAGAAATAGAAGAACAAAGAGAGTGTGTGAGAATAGATTGGTGGGCAACATGAAAGGGAACCCTTTCCTGTTGCAGGGGGCATTTATTCAGGTGGGAGGGTGGTGGTTGGGGAACCCACCATTTCCCGCCCCCACCCCGATTAAGTCCACGGCAGGAAGGCTCTTCAACGCTATTCCTGCTTGTGGCAGGGGGGGTGAGGGGTGGGTCAACACACAGGGATCATGAGAAGCAAATCCAAGCAAGGTTAAATAATTGAAAAGGGAAATTTTCCAGGGTTATGAGGAACAAGTAGAGGATTGGTACTGATTGGATATCTCTTTCAAAGAGCCAGTGTAAGCACATGTGTAAGTTAGCCTTCTTCTGTGCAGTACCATTCTAATGTTTCTTCCAATGCCCATCTTTTGTTGCCCAGCTTAATGCAACCTCCTTTCTCGGTTCCACTCTTATCCATACAATCATAGCCAGAGTATCTCCAGCAATGCTTCTCTTCCTGGCGGTTCAATTTTATCTCCAGAATTTCCCCAAATGTCGCCCCTTCCTCATCGACATGTTGTTCTTTAGCAACAAGCAAATTAATGCATAGTAAAGTAAAAGCAAAGTACTGCCAATACTGGAAATCCAAAATAAAAACAGCAGGCCTGGCAGCAGCTGTGGAGTGAGAAAGAGTTCATGTTTCGAGTCAAAAATGACTCTTCTACCTAAGATGCTACTAGACCTGCTGAGTTTTTCCAGCACTTTCTGTTTTTACTATAAATTAATCAGACCCAACACTGCAACTCTAGGGCAGAATTTAACGCCTCATGGGCGGGCATGTGCCCGACCCGATCAGGCATAAAATAGCTCGAGATGACGTCGGGCAAGCATCCCAACGTCATCCCACGTTCACACGGTATTCTGGTCAGCGGACACGTGCAAAAGTCAGAAGCGTGCCCACCAACAAGTAAGAGGGCAACTAAGCCCATTAACGCCGCAATTGACTCCAATTTTTCATTGCCTGTCCAACCTTACAGTTGGTAGAAGGGCAAATTGACCAGGCAGCGTTTGCATTTTTCATCAAGCCTCATCCACGGGCAGGATGAGATTTCCGTGATGAAATAAAATTTAGGCCTGAATTGTCAGCTCAGCAGGTGGGCATGATCGGCGTGCCCGGGAGTAGTCCGCAAACCGACCTCCGACCACGATCGGTCCCCAACCTTTGAAATGCTCAGCACTGCCAGGGTGGGGGCAGGAAGAGGATGGGCGATGACAACAACGTGGGCACAGGCCAGCACTGACAGAAAGCTCCCTGAAGGCAGAGAGCTGCCTCAGGCAGCTGAAGACCTGAAAAAGCAAAAATGAAGGTTTCAAAAGCTGAACAAAAGTGTCCATCCATCATAATCAATCACCTGAAAATTTGGCTGATGAAATTGCTGTCCACAGAAATTTATTTATATTTTATTTCATCACAGAAACCTCATCCCGCCCGTGGATGAGATTTGATGAAAAATGCAAAGGCCGATTTGCCCGGCTGCCAACCGTGAGTTGGATGGGCAAAGAAAAATTGGAGTCAATTGCGCCGTTAATGGGCTTAATTCCCTTCTTAATTGTCAGCAGGTGCATTTCCGGCTTTTGCGCGTGCCCGCTGACCAAAATATCACGGGAGCGTGAAATGACTTCGGGACGCTCGCCCGACGTCATCTCGCGTTATTTTATGCCTGATCAGGTCAGGCGCCCGCCGCAAAGCATAAAATTCTGTCCATAAATTAATATCTGTGCATAGCATTTTCATTAGCTAAATTTTCAGGTGATTGTTTATGATACCTACATGTGACAACAAACCCACGGCAATATGATTGACCCTTAACTGCCCTCTGACATGATCTAGCAAGCCACTCAGTTGTATCAAACCACCATGAAGGCTGGAATTTTTGCAGCCTCTTTGGCATCGGGCGTCATGGCAGGATGGGGGGTGGGGGGGGGGCGACAACAATATGGCGAGAAGGCCAAAAATCAGTTTTTCGCCATAGTGAAACCAGCTTGCAATCTTCTGCTCCACCCATCAATGGCGGGCCGCATTTCCCACCACTGCACATTGGGAACCTTATTTCAATACTTTAACATCTCATTATAAGCTCTGCTCACCAGAATCTTCCCCCTACGTCCACTTTACGCCCACATCAGTATGACTTCAGAACGGCATGCTTCACGACTGCCTTTAAAAGGAATGCACCTGGTGAGCTGAACTTCAAGAGGAACCTAGAGGCGAGTGCACACAACCTTGCGCAATGCTCAAGAGCATCACCCATAGGACATCAAGGGACAGGCACCACGCATTCAGGGGGTGCACAAGCAAGTCCCTTTTTCCCAGCTGGCTTTCAGTGCGGTTCCAGGGCAAGTGCTCCAATTCAGATCAGGGCGGGGGTGGGGGATGGTGCTTGAATGGGTGGCAAGGCAGAACAGACTGAAGGAAGTGCACAAGCACATGGCAAGGAGGGTGGGGAAAGGATGGGGGGAGGGAAGCGGCCTCGTACTTGGAAAAGCTTGTCAAATTGTGCATTCTTCCACAGCTGAGACGTTCAGCTGCAGCTCCATTGATATGCTTGGAGTTGGGCCTCTGAAGCTTTTCTGTCCACTCAAGCAACACAAAAGCAAGAAATTGCCACCAAATGCTCCAGAACTTTTCACCCCTTGGGCACCAACTGCAAATTAATGTGCGTATTAGGGGGCAGCAGAACAATTGGCCAACTGAGCAAGTTGTACAATCCCCATACAAAAGGTGACCATGACACTGTCCCCAGTGGAGGTCCATACAGCTCCTTGCAATGTCTTTATTAAGGTTTGGACCAGTATCCCTCATGGTTCAAGCTAACAACGCAGCCTTGCAGTGCATGTTAAGAGATTACCTGCACCTGAGCTGAGAGCACAGCATGCAGTCCAGTGGCTGAAGCTGCCGCCAACCGATCAAGTGGAGTGGGCAGAGATGGGTGGGATTTCGGACAGTCATGCAGCGCACAACACACTGCCCATCCAGCATGCGTGAAGGGGCCATGAGACTTAACCAAGAGAGGTTCTTAGTACACCCATGCTAATCCACAAATCTCTCTCTTTGGGCCTGCAGGAGGCAGACATCAGGATCATGGAGCCTGGTGATTTAATGGTATGCCTCATGACTTACAGACGCCAGAGAAGAAGGAGAGAGCGGTGGCTTGGAAAAGGGAGGAGCACCTCCCTCAAGATGAAGGGGTGGCAGGGCCTGCTGTGCACACAGCTGAAGACCCACAGGGAGCCATCACTCATAAGCACCTCGCTAGACCCAGGGTCCATAGATGGCACTTGTTATTCCTGCCGATGACTGAGAATCAGTGTCACCAAAGACTGCACATGTCGAGGGACTTGGTCAGTCCATTCTGCCACCTGCTGCAGGATTTGGCGCCATAGGGACATGGAGGACATCCACTGCCAGTGGCCGTGAAAGTGGCTGCGGTGCTCAATTTTTACACCAGTGGCTCCTTCCAGGGCTCCACAGGTGACCTGTGTGGGATCTCTCAAGCCTCCACCCACAAGTGTATCCAGGAGATGACAGTAGCCATCTTCATGAAGGCACAGAATTTTGCGCATTTTGCCTGGGATCAGGAAAGCCAAGAAGCAAGAGCGCTGGGATTTGCGCAGATATCTGGTTTTCCACAAGTATAGGGTGCCATTGACTACACTCATGTGGCACTTAGATCTCCATGGCAACAAGCAGTCAACTATTTTAACCACAAGGGTTTCCCCTCGCTGAATGTTCAGCTGGTCTGTGACTGCCACAAACTCATCCTACGGGTCTGCACATGATTCCCACGGAGTGTCCGTGACTCCTACATCCTTAACAGGTCTCAGATCCATGACATCTTCCAGGGTCCAGAGAGGTCGCAGGGTTGGCTCCTCAGGGACAAGGGCTACCCAAAGAGGACGCGGCTGATGATGCCCATGCGGCGGCCTTAGACTTCAGCAGAGCAACGGTACAATGAGGCTCATGCTGCATCCCAGACTTTGGTGGAGCAAACGATAGGCATTTTGAAAATGAGGTTCCGGTTCCTCGACAGGCACCTGTAATACAGTGTCCAGAGGGTGTCGCGCCTCCTGCTGATTACCACATACCATACGACCGTACACCCACCCCCCACGCCCACCACCCCCTCACATCGGCTGATGAATCAGTGCTCCTCCATGTTGAACACCACTTGGAGGAAGCACTGAGGGTGGCAAGGGCACAGAATGTAATCTGGGTGGGGAACTTCAATGTCCATCACCAAGAATGGCTTGGTAGCACCAGTACAGACCGAGCTGGCCAAAGTCCTAAAGGGAATAGCTGCTAGATTGGGTCTGCAGTAGGTGGAAAGGGAACCAAAAAGAGGGAAAAACAGGCTTGACTTCATTCTCACCAACCTGCCTATGTCTGCCCATGACAGTATTGGCAGGAGTGACTACTGACAGCCCTTGTGGAAACAAGGTCCCATCTTCACATTGAGGGTACCCTCCATCGTGTTATGTGGCACTACCACCGTGCTAAATTGGATAGATTTCAAGCAGATCTAGAAACTCAAGACTGGGCAACCATGAGGCGCTGTGGGCCATCAGCAGCAGCAGAATTGTACTCAACCACAATCTGTAGCCACATGGCCCGGCATATCCCCCACTCTGCCATTACCACCAAGCCAGGGGATCAAACCCAGTTCAATGAAGAGTGCAGAAGGGCATGCCAGGGGCCACACCAGGCATAGGACTACTTGCATGCCTGTAGTAATCTGATATGTAATATACCTTTGAGGCAAATGTTGTAATGTGAGGTCACATGATCTTAAATCCAAATAACAGAGTAGCACGGGCTACCTCTGTAGTCAGTAGTCTTGAGTTAAAGTCTGAAGAGTATAAACAGAGTTTTGAGTTGTAAGTACGTGAGTGTAGCTACTGAGTTCCTTTTGTAAATAAACAGAATGTGTTTCTTCTAAGAACGACCTACTGACCTTCTCTGTCTTGATACCAACTCGGTCACCCCGAAACAAGTGCAACCCAGATCCTTTAGCCCCAACAAACCAGGGCACTGGATCCAACAGTGCCAAACTGCAGAAGCAGTAAGTGACAGACAGAGCTAAGCGATTCCACAACCAACAGATCAGATCTAAGCTCTGCAGCCCTGCCACATCCAGTCGTGAATGGTGGTGGACAATTAAACAACTCACTGGAGGAGGAGGCTCCACAGATATCCCCATCCTCAAGGATGGAGGAGCCCAGCACATCAGTGCAAAAGATAAGGCTGAAGCATTTGCTACAATCTTCAGCCAGAAGTGCCACGTGGATGATCCATCTTGGACTCTCCAAGGTCCCCAGCCTTACAGATGCCAGCCTTCAGCCAATTCAGTTCACTGCATGTGAGATCAAGAAACAGCTGAAGGCACTGGATACTGCAAAGGCTATGGGCCCTGACAATATTCAAGAATAGTACTGAAGACTTATGCTCTGTAACATGCCACACCCCTACCCAAGCTGTTCCAGTACAGCTACAACATTGACATCTACCCGACTATGTGGAAAATTGCCCAGGTATGTCTGTAAACAAAATGCAGGATAAATCCAACCTGGCCAAGTACGGCCTCATCAGTCTACTCTCCATCATCAGTAAAGTGATGAAAGGGGGATCATCAACAGTGCTTTCAAGCAGCACTTGCTTAGCAATAACCTGCTCACTGACACTCAATTTGGGTTCTGCCAGATCCACTCACCTCCTGACCTCATTACAGCCTTGGTTCAAACATGGACAAAAGAGCTGAAATCCCGAGGTGAGGTGAGAGTGACTGTACTTGACATCAAGGCAACATTTGACCGAGTCTGGCATCAAGGAGCCCTAGCAAAACTGGGGTCATTAGGAATCATGGAGGCATGACTGCAGGAGGATGTGGATTGGAACCTGAATATTGAAGGAGACAGGGTATTTAGGAAGGACAGGAAGTGGGTGGTTCTGTTAGTTAATGATGGTATTAGCACAATAGAAAGGGATGACCTAAGATCAGTAAACTGGGATGTAGAAATGGTTTGGGTAGAGATGAGAAATGGTAAAGGCAAGGTAAATAGAAAGTTTTCAGGATAGTTTCTTAGAACAGTATGTTCTGGAGCCAACCTGAGAGCAGGGTCTATTAGACCTGGTATTGTGCAATGAGATGGGAGTAATTAATGATCTCATAATGAAGGCACCCCTAGAAAGCAGCGACCAGAATATGATTGAATTTTACATTCAGTTTAAGGGAGAGAGGATTGGGTCTGAGACTAAGGATGGAATTTTCAGTGCTTACTGGCATCGGGCATGATCGGTGGCATGAGCAGACAATATGGCACAATCGGTTTTACAACAGCTGGAAACCAGTTCCTGATTGTCCGCTCAGCCCGCCGATGGCAAGCCGTGTTTCCTGCTATCAGATATCGGGAACCTCATTGTAATATATCAGCGTATCATTATCAGGCCAACCCATCGGAATTGTCCCTCCCCCACTGGATCATCCACCCCTGTCAGCAGGAAAGCATGCCAACATGTTCTGTGACTGTTGGCGGGGGCAGGGGGGGTTAAGGGCAGCCCTGCTATTGAGGGGACTGGTGGAGGTGGGGGGTGGGGGAGGGGGCGGGTGGGTGAGGGGAAGGGCAGCCCTGCCGTTGAATATAGCGCATACGCATTCAGGGTCAGGGGTAAGGTGGGCGAGGGAAGTGGCCACACATTAGGGAAATCTATATAAAGTGACCATTCCTCTGCAACTCAGACAGTTCAGCCGCAGTCACATTGATATGATTGGAGTCAGGCTCCTAGCTTTTCTGCTCAGTCAAGCAACGTAGAGGCATCAAAATGCCACCAAGTGCCCCAGAGCTTCCCCCACTCCACACCCCCTCCCCACCCAGCACAGACTGTAAATTCATGAGCGTTTTAGTGGACTGCAGGACAGTTGGATGACTGCACACGTTGTACAATCTCCTCACTAAAGCTGTCCATGGAGCAGTCACTGCTGGAGGTGCTCAGAGCCCCTTGCAATCTCAGCAACCCAGTTTGGACCAGTCTCCCCCATGGTTCAAGCTAACAGGGCAGCCATGCAGTGCACTAATCTCTGGCCATCCACGTGTGACCAGCACTCTCCGGGAAGCATTAAGGGGCCGTCACACTTAACTGAACAGGCTCTTAGTACACCCACGCTAACCACGTGTCTCTCTCTTTCATCCTGCAGGTGGAGTACATCAGGCTTGTGGAGCCTGGTGACCTAACTGTATGCCTGATGGCCTATAGAGTGTGAAGAAGACGGAGGAGTGAGTAACTTTGGTACCTGGCTGCGCGGATGCAGGAGCAGCAACCTCAGAATGAAGGGGCGATTGGGGCTCCTGCAAATGCCACCCAAGAGCCACTGTGAGCCGTCGCAGGCTGGTGCCTAGCGACACCCAGGGTCAACAGACGCAGCCTTTCATTCCTGCAGATGACTGATAACCAGTGTCGCCGAACACTGTGCATGCCCAGGGGAGGTCAGTCACATCTGCCAGCTACTGCACAATTTGGCACCACAGGGACATTGAGGGCATCCGCTGCAAGTGGCTGTGAAAGTGGCGGTGCCCAATTTCTATGCCAGTGGCTCCTTTCAGGGCTCCACAGGTGACCTTTGTAGGATCTCACAATCCTCCACCCAAAAATGCATCCATGAGGTCACGGATGCCATCTTCAGGAGGGCACACAAATTTGTGCATTTTAACCAGGACCGGGACAGCCAGGATGCAAGAATGATTGGATTCACCCAGATCTCATGTTTCCCACATGTGCAGGGTGCAATGGACTGCACTCATGTAGTACTCAAATCTCCGTTGTAACACGCGGTGAACTATATCAACCGCAAGGACTCCCATTCGCTGAATGTGCAACAAATGTGTGACCACCAGAAACGCATCCTGCAGGTCTGCACATGGTTTCCAGGGAGTGTCCATGATGCCTACATCCTCAGTCAGTCACAGATTCCTGGAGTCTTCCAGGGTCCACAGAGGCTGCAGGGTTGGCTCCTTGGGGACAAGGGCTGCCCGCAGAGGCCGTGGCTGATGACACCCGTGTGGCGGCCTCAGGCTGCAGCAGAGCGACATTATAATGAAACTCATGCTGCAGCTCGCAACTTGGTGGAGCAGACCATCAGGATGCTGAAGATGCAGTTCCGGTGCCTGGACCGGTCTGGTGGAGCCTTGCATTACAGTCCGCAGAGGGTGTCAGCATTGACATCGTCTGCTGCATCCTTTACAACCTGGTGCTGCAACGGGGTGAGGGAGCTGGCTGAGGAGGAGATGGAGGAGCTGCACATTTCCTCCGATGAGGAGGATGCCGATGGGGATGAGGGTGAGAAGGTACTTAGTAGCGACGATGACGGGGATGAGGCCCTCGCACTGGCTAGATGAGACAGGCATGCTCAGGACGTCCTCATTGCTGCTAGATTTGTGGAGGATGATGACAACATGCAATGAGGAGACCCCATAGATCCTCACATCTCATCTGTGAACATTTGACTCCAGTCTGGCTCATGGCAGCTTGAATACCCTCTTTGAGAATGTTCCTGTCATGGAGATGCAGTGGAAGCCCTAATAGTCGCTCGATTGCAGGAGGATGATGATGACATGCAGTGAGGACACTCCATAAATCTTCACATAGCCCCTGAGAATGTCTGACTCCTGTCTGGCTAAGGGCAGATCGCTTGCACTCTGCGATCAGGGTCATATCATAGAGATGCAGCCATGAAACTTTAGAAGCATTTGATCCTTTGCCCACGTTCAGCACCTGAGCCCTTCAGGAGCTGGAGCACAGCATCGGTGGTCACAGGTGCTGAAGAGATAGGAGCCAGCCCCTCCTTGAAGGTGCTGAGAGCACACCAAGAGAATGAGAGAACTCTGTGGTGCCTGCCCACTATTCTGGCAGCAATGACAAGCACCTCTGAGGTGCAGACATCAGTAATGTTTCCAGGGAGTGTAAGGCTCACTGTGGTCTGAAGGCTGCACAGAGCACAGGGAAGAGGCCCTGGACTGAGACACCTGCCTTTATCTTGTGCAGAAAAGTTTCACATCTGAGTGACAATAACACTGCTCATCAGAAGGAGGGGCCATAGGCAGGAAGACATTCTTGGGAGTTTACTGACAATAGAGAACAGTATGTACAAACGATTAACACCAGTGCCCAGGCTGTGCAACTAATTCGCCATCACTTTCCAAACCCTGCCGCTACATCTTGGTGCTCCCTGGACATCCACAGTGGAGGCGGAGGCAGCCTGCAGACTGTGACGCCCTGTCTATGATGACCTTGGTGGGTGTCCTCTGGAGAGCCAAGGCTTGGCAGATTCCTGCTTTTGGCATCCTGCTGTGTGGCACTGACACCCTCCTTGGCCTGTAGAGCTGGAGCTTCTGAGGTCCAGAGGCCCTTTCTGAGCAAAAGGGGAGTCAGATGGGCCAGACACTCTCTGAGTCACCTGGATGGATGGGTCCAGAGTGTGCACCTGCTGATCCTCCTCCCTATGGGTGCCTGGGGGCCGTAGGCTGACTTCTTGAGGGGAAGGAGAAGCTGGAGTGAGATCGAGCTGCCCAGCACCCCTCTTGTGTACATGCTGTTGGAGGCCAACTATGGCAACAGCGATGGAGTTGAGTCTGCGCAGCAGTGCAGGACTGACGTCCTGGACCAAAGTTTCCATGGCAGCCGCCATCCTACCAGCGTTGGCCTTGGTGTATTGGCATGTCGGCGCTATCACCTCAGCCGAAGACAAACAGACTCCTCCATCGTGCCTTGCAATCTGAAGAATGCAGCGGACATCCCTTCCTGATGTTCCCGAGCTTGCCTTTGCAGCTCCAGCAACTGTGACATGACTGAGTCCCAAGGCTCATTATCTGACTTGGACTCAGTGGATTTCTGGCCTCCAGCAGCCCACCGAGTGCTGGGGACCTGGGAAGTCCCTGCCTCCACCTGCTGTGGATCAGAGAGTGTGATGTGCTCACCAGATTGTGGTCCCGAGGCTACTCTAAAGCTAGGTCCCACCGAGGTGTGTGTCTCTGCGCTGGTGGAGAGTGAGGGTGAGTGCTGTGATGGGACTTCAGGGAGGGTGCCTTCAGATTCCTCTTCAGAGGTTTCTTAGGGGTTTGATTAGAGGCTCTGTGTCGTGGACTCCATCGTCTGTTTGGCAGATGTGCCTACGAAAGCAAGGGGAGATAATTAGTGCATGGCAGTGGCCTGTGAAACAGGACACATCACTCAGGGCATGGTTGTCTGATGGAGGTTGCACTGCTGGATCCTCATTTGGTAGAGCATCGCTGACCTCACCGTCAGTACGGGAAAGTCCAGATCCTCGCCGGCCAGCTGGATGGCTCTGTTTCCAAAGTCTGTGAGGACCTTGATTTCAGGCATTCTTCCACCAGTCTGTGATCACTCCCTGTTGTTGCTTGCCAGCTTGTCTTGCATGGATAGAGATGGAGAAAGTGTAAGCAGGATGCCTGCCAGGCCAGATGATAAGTATGCCTGGCATGTGTGGGTGGTGAGTGGTCCCATGGACAGAATGAGGACAATGACGGTGCATATGAAAGAGTGACTGGTGATGTCCCTTGAAATGGCAGTGGGTGAGATCCCTGTGGGTGTGTGAGAATGTGAGTTGGGAGTTGGGAGTGATGAAACAAGTGACTTAACTTGGTGGAATGGAGAAGATCATTCATCCTTTTGCAGCACTGGATGGCTGTCCTCCTCTGCAGGGCGTTTGCTGGCTACCGCTACCACCACCTCCCAATCTGGATTAGCACTATTGCTGCCCATCCTACGGCCAGAGTGGGGGTAGAGGACATCCTGACGGGTCTCCATGGCATCCAAAAGGCGCTCAAGGGACACTTCACTGAACCTGGGGCTGCAGTCTTCTTCATTTTCCTGCCATGTCTTCCATGCAGCAGCGGTGGTCTGGAAGCACTGAGATGTGTGCTTGCGGCTGGACTTTAAATATGGTGCCCGGCGTGATGCAGCGGCGGGGTGATGGCGGGTGGGCAAATAAAAGCTCACCCAACATGGAAACAGCGTATTTTCTGCGAGTGCATAAACAATGTGGCGGGTTTGGGATGATACGGCGTGAACACCCTCCATCACAGCCACCAGGTAAAACATCGTTTCACCTGCCCACTACCGCACTTAGTGCAAACCTGGGATGATTCCACCCTAAGGTTTTACACATAAATAAAGGCAATTATGAGGGCATTGAAGCTGAGCTGGCTAAAGTGAATTGGCAAATTAGGTTAAGGCATAGGTCAATAGAGATGCAGTGGCTACTATTTAAGGGGTTATTTCAGAATGCACAGAATAGATACATTCCAATGAGTAAGAAAAAGTCTAAAGGACAGACACACCATCCGTGGTTAACTAGAAAGGCTGAAGATAGTATCAAACTTAAAGAAAAAGCATTTAATTGTGCAAAGCTAGGTGGAAGGCCAGAGATTAGACAGAATATAAGGAACAGCAGAGAATGACTAAAAGACTAATAAGCAGGGAAAGATTAGAGTACGATAGAAAGCTAGCCAGAAATAAAGAAGTAAGAGTTTTTATAAATATTTAAAAAAGAATAAGAGTTAACAAAGTGAGTGTTGGTCCTATAGAAAATGAGTCTGGAGAATTGATAATGGAAACAAGGAAATGGCAGATGAATTGAACAGGTATTTTGCGTCAGTTTTCACTGCAGAGGATACAAGTAACGTCCCAGAAGCAGCAATAAACCAGGAAATGGAAGTGGGGAAGGAAGTCAGGAAAATTACAGTCACAGAGAAGCGGTACTGAGTAAATTGTTGGAGCTGCGGGCTGACAAGTGCTCGGGTCCTGATGGATTTCATCCTAGGGTCTGAAAAGGAGTGGCTAGTGAGATAGTTGATGCATTGGTTTTAATTTTCCAAAACTCCCTAGATTCAGGGAAGGTCCTATTAGATTGGAAGATAGCAAATATAGCTCCATTATTCAAAAAGGGAGGGAGACAGAAAGTGGGAAGCTACAAGCCAGTTAGCTTAACATCTGTCGTAGGGAAAATGTTAGAAGCTATTATTAAAGAAGTTATAGCAGGGCACTTGGATAAATTAAAGCTCATCAGGCAGAGTCAACATGGTTTTGTGAAAGGAAAATCGTGTTTAACCAACTTATTGGAGTTCTTTGAGGAAGCAACATGTGCTGTGGATAAAGGGGAACTGGTGGATGTACTGTACTTAGATTTCCAGAAGGCATTTAATAAAGGGCCACATCAAAGGTTATTGCGGAAAATAAAAGCTCATAGTATAGAGGGTACCATATTGGCATGGATAGAAGATTGGCTGGCAAACAGGAAGCAGAGAGTAGGCATAAATGGGTCTCTTTTAGGTTGGCAAGGCCTAACGAGTGGTGTGCCACAGGGATCAATGCTGGGACCTCAACTGTTTACAATTTATCTAATTGACTTGGATGAAGTGATTGAAGGGGTGGTTGCCAAATCTGCTGATGACAGAAAGATAGATAGGAAAGTAAGTTGTGAAGAGGCCATGAAAAGATATAGATAGGTTAAGTGAGTGAGCAAAGATCTGGCAGATGGAGTATAATGTGGGGGAAATGTGAAATTGTCCATTTTGGCTGGAAGAATGAAAGAGAAGCATATTATCTAAATGTTGAGAGATTGCAGAGCTCTGAGGTGCAGATGGATCTGGGTGTCCTATTGCATGAATCACAAAAGGTTAGTATACAAGTACATCAAGTAATTAGGAAAGCTAATAAAATGTTATCATTTATTGCGAGGGGAATTTAATGCAAAAGTAGGGAGGTTATGCTTCATTTGTACAGGACACTAGTGAGGCCACATTTAGAGTACTGTGTACAGTATTGGTCACCTTATTTAAGGAAGGATGTAAATGCGTTGGAAGCAGCTCAGAGAAGGTTTACCAGATTAATACCTGGAATGGGTGCGTTGTCTTATGAGGAAAGGTTGGTCAGACTAGGCTTGTATCTGCTGGAGTTTAGAAGAGTAAGAGGCAACTTGATTGAAACATATAAGATTCTGAGGGGTCTTGAAAGGGCGGATATGGAGAGGATGTTTCCGCTTGTGGAAGAATCTACAATTAAGGGTCACTGTTTCAAAATAAGGGATTGCCCATTTAAAACAGAGATGAGGCAGAATTTTTTTTCTCAAGAGGGTCATGAGTCTTTGGGACCCACTTCCTGAAAAGGTGGGGAAGCAGAGTCTTTGAATATTTTTAAGGTAGATATGGATAGATTCTTGGTAAGCAGGGGGTGATTGGTTAATGGCAGTAGGTGGGATGCAGATTTCAGGTTACTATCAGATCAGCCATGATATTATTAAATGGCAGAGCAGGCTCAGGGGCTGAATGTCTACTCTTACTCCTTGTTCGTATGTTCATAGCTCCAAGGAAGATGGTTATGGTTGTTGGAGGTCAATCATCTCACTTCCAGGACATCACTGCAGGAGTTCCTCAGGGTAGTGTCTGAGGCACAACCATCTTCAGCTTCTTAACCATGACCTTCCTTCCATCATAAGGTCAGAAGTGAGGATGTTTTCTGATGATTGCTGCACAATGTTCAACACCATTCGCAACTTCTCAGATACTGAAGCAGTCCATGTCCATGAACTGAAGGTATGAAATGTGAAGGAAATTAATACATGTAGATTGGAATAATCAGCAAAACAACGGGTAGGTTAGAATGATGAGAGAAGGAAGTCACTGCTGTGGAGAAGGAAAAGAGTAGGAAGGAGGACACATCCTTGGGAATCTCCCGAATTACCGAAAAGAGAGCCAAAGTATAAATCAAACACAATTAGTCATAGCCATAGAGTCATAGATGTCAACAGCACAGAAAAAGGCCCTTCGGCCCATCGAGTCTGCACTGGTCAAACAAGTACCTAACTATTCTAATCCTATTTTTCAGCACTAAGCCCATAGCCTTGTATGCCATGGCATCGCAAGTGCACATCCAAATACTTCTTAAATGTTATGAAGGTTTCTGCCTCTACCACCCTTTCAGTGAATTCTAGATTCCCACCACCCTCTGGGTGAAAAGATTCTTTCTCACATCCCCTCTAAACTTTCTGCCACTTACCTTAAATCCATGCCCCCCTGGTTATTGATCCCTCCACCAAGGGGAAACGTTCCTTCCTGCCTACCCTATCTATGCCCCTCATAATTGTATACACCTCAATCATGTCCCCCTCAATCCCCTCTGCTCCAAGGAAAATAACCCCAGTCTATCCAATCTCTTCTCATAACTAAAACTCTCCAGCCCAGGCAACATCCTGGTAAATCTCCTCTGCACTCTCTCTAGTGTAATCACATCCTTCCTATAATGCGGATTCCAGAACTGCACGCAATACTATAGCTGTGGCCTAGCCAGCGTTTTATACAGTTCCAGCATAACCTCCCTGCTCTTATATTCTATGCCTCGGCTAATAAAGGCAAGTATCCCATATGCCTTCTTAGCCACCTTATCTTCCTGTCCTGCTACCTTAACAGAGCAGTAGACATGCAAACCAAGGTCCCTCTGATCCTCAGCACAGCCCAGGGTCCTACCATTCATCGTGTATTCCCGTGCCTTGTTTGTCCTGCCCAAGTGCATCACCTCATACTTAAATTCCATTTGCCACTGATCAGCCCATCTGACCAGCCCGTCTATATCCTCCTGTAATCTAAGGCTATCCTCCTCATTATTTACCACCCCAGCAATTTTCACGTCATCCACGAAATTACTGATCAGCCCTCCTACATTCAAGTCTAAATCATTTATATATGCCACAAACAGCAAGGAACACAACATCGATCCCTGTGGAACCCCACTGGACACAGGTATCCAGTCAAAAAAACACCCCTCAACCATCACCCTCTGCTTCCTGCCACTCAGCCAATTCTGGGTCCAATTTGCCAAATTGCCTTGAATCCCATAGGGTCTGATCTTCATTATAGGTCCCCCATGCGGGACCTTGTAAAAAGCCTTGCTGAAGTCCAAGTAGACTACGTCAAATGCATTGCCCTCGTTTACACTGAATCACAGAATCACAGAATCACAGAATCACAAAGTACCTGGATGAGCACTTGGCACGTCATAACATTCAAGGCTATGGGCCAAGTGCTGGTAAGTGGGATTAGGTAGGTAGGTTGGGTGTTTCTCAGGTGTCGGTGCAGACTTGATGGACCGAAGTGCAGAATCTACAAACAGCAAGGGACACAACACCAATCCCTGTGGAACCCCACTGAATGAGTCCCACTGCTCTGATGCAGATTTACTTAAATGTAACTGCTCCCAGTCCACTCTGGCCAAATCATATCTGATCTTATTAAAATCGGCCTTCCCCCAATTTAGAACTCTGATTTCTGGCCCATCCTTGTCCTTTTTCATAACAACCTTGAATCTAATGGAGCCATGATCACTATCTGCAAAATGCTCCCCCACTGCCTCTACCACCACTACCACTTCCCTGGCTTCGTTCCCTAAAATTAAGTCCAGGATCGCCACCTCTCTTGTAGGACCTTTTACGTACTGGCTTAAAAGGCTCTCCTGGATGCATTTTAAGAATTCTGCTCCCTCTAAATATATCACACTATGACTAACCCAGTTAACGTTGGGGAAGTTGAAATCCCCCACTATTACTACCCTATTATTTTTACACTTCTCTGAAATTTGCCTACATATCTGCTCTTCAATTTCTCTCTGACTGTTTGGGGACCTATAGCACATGCCCAGCAATGTGATTGCTCTTTTTTTGCTTTTAAGTTCTACCCATATGGCTTCATTTGAGGAGCCCTCTAAGATGTCATCTCCCCTTACTGCTATAATTGATTCCTTGATCAATATTACAATACCCCCTCCTCTTTTACCTCCTTCCTTGTCTCGCCTGAAGACCCTATATCCTGGAATATTGAGCTGCCAATCCTGCCCCCCTCTCAACCGTGTCTCTGTGACAGCAATGACATCATATTTCCATGTGTTAATTTGTGCCCTCAACTCATCTGCCTTATTCGTCAGACTCCTTGCATTAAAATAAATACCACCCAACCTTGCCAAACTCCCTTGTGCCTTAACTAGCCTATAATTTCTATGCCTTTCAGACTCACTTGCTGTCTTTTCTAATTTTGGCTGTTCATCTCCCCCTGCTGAACCTCTTCTCAGGATCCCACCCCCCTGCCAAGTTAATTTAAACCCTCCCCAACAGCATTAGCAAACTTCCCTGCAAGAATGTTGGTCCCATTCCAGTTCAGGTGCAACCCATCCGCCTTGTACAATTGTGTATCAGTTGCTTGCACTTGTGGGTATCCTGTATATTGCTGTCATAAAACAGTTTTAAATCTTTGTCATGGCCCACAAAAGTCAATTTTAATCAAAAAATCTGCATGCATTTGTTCATATAAAAAAGAGAGAAAAGAAAAGGTACATTTGTTTAAACAAACCAGTCTGGATACAATAAAAGAAAAAAAGAAAGACTTGCATTTATCTAGCACTTCTCATGACCACTGATGTCTCAAAGTGCTTTACAGCCAATGAAATGTAGTCACTATTGTAATGTAGGAAATGCAACTGCCAATTTACACGTAAGGGCATAGGACCAAGAAGCAGGAGCAGGCCATTCAACCCTTTGAGCCTGCTGTGCCATTCAATAAAATCATGGCCCGAATTTTTCGAATGGCAGGGGCTCACCCTCCGCCACCCGAAGAGTCAGCACAGAACACATCCCCACCGATTCTGTCTGCCCCAAAGGCAATGAGCATTGATTGGCTGCAAGCACTTGGAAGGAAGTCCCACCTTCGAGAGCTGCCAGCCAACCTGACTGGCCAGCAGCTCTCCAGTCCCTCCAAAAACAACGCTGCAGTGGACAGAAGAAGAAATACACTAACTTGCCTGAACAAAAAAGCTGGAGTCGAGCGACAAGGTAAGTGTAAGGGTTCCCAGGGTGAGGAGGGTAGGGAAGGCCTGGGGAGTCATGAGGGGGTGGGGATGGGTGCAAGGATGGGGAGGGAAGTCTGCAGGTCACCAGGCCTTAAGGGAAGGGCGCTGTGGTAAAGTGATGTACCCTGTCCTTTTAAGAGAATGCACGTGTACTGATCATGTGACAGCACTGACAAATCACTGTATAGCGCGGGCAACTGGGAACTGTAAGTCTAGTTCTAGAGGTTTCTGAGTGAGCACGTATGATCTGGTGCTCTGCATTATATGTCAATAAACCCTCACTGTTTATTCTTACATCAGGCTCTCCCCATTATTCATTACAAGCAGCAACTGATGAGAACATAGGAAGGCGTGCAATTAGAGTTCGGTTGTCCAATGAACTCATTTACCCAAGACACATAAGTGGCGACAAAGATAAAGGACAAAACAAAATTAATTACAAGCTGGGTGAGCAAAGCATTGAAAAGAGCATCTGTACTTCTCCTGTAAAATAGGTGACAGCCGGCTATCGGAAAAGAAAGCAGTGCTACGGTTTAAAATTTGAAAAAACCCTGCAGGACCGTGATCACAGGGATCCTGCCAAAACTCAAAAAGAGCATGAAACACAGCAGAGAAAAGCCGACAGCTGCAGAGACAGAGTTAAAAAAAGCAGTGACTACTCTTAAAGCTGCAATGCATCTAAACTGGTGAATACATGAAAAATGGCTACAGGCAGAAAATTATAAGAGACCCCAGAGAGAGCGCTACTCCGCGGTAAGCAAAACATCTAAATTCGTGGTTACCTGGGAAGCCTATCGGAAGTGCAGTCCCCTTGCAGTTGTTCACGATGCCGTAGTTTGGGTGTGTCGATCTATTCAACCTCATTTCAGATGACTGGTCTCAGTGTGTCAAACGCCTAGTGTTCTTTTTCACCACTAACGACATCGTGGGGGAGGAGAAGAACAGGGCGAGTCTTTTGTCCTCATATGGGAGCAAAACATATGGGATGATCCGCAGCCTCATGTCACCTACCGCACCAGACTCAAAGACTTTCAATGAGTTAATAAAAGTTGTACAGAGCACCTGAGACCAAAGCCCTCAGTCATTATGCAGCGCTTCAAGTCCAATTCAAGGAACAGGCTTTCAGAGGAGCCAATAGCTTACTATGTGGCCATTTTAAAGGTATTAACTGAGCATTGCGTATTCGGAACATCCATTAGTGATATGTTGAGAGATCGGCTGATATACGGGATTGGAGATGATACTACCCAAACGCGTTCGCTAGCCGAACCTAGTCTAGACTTCAATAAGGCATTAGAATTAGCTACCAGTGTTTTAGAAATTCCAATGATATAAAAAATACACAAAATGTTGTCATCCATCTGGTCGAGCGGGACAATCTGGCACAAAAGGTGCAAAAACTTCAGACTCCACAGAAAGGTGGGAAACGCTGTCTAGCTCAGACCATTGAAAAACAACAGTACTGCAGTGAAAACCCACAAAATGAATGGGAGAAGTACATCCAGGCCTCCAGTGAGCGAAAGATAACTCAAACAAGTCGAGTGCTTTTTCTGCCACTACTATGGCTGCATAAGGCAGCACTGCAGGGAAAGGCTAAAACAACACTATAAAGGCAGAAGGAAAACTCGTGAAATATTCCTCATGGAAGAGCCAGAAGAAATAGAATCAGACAACCATTCATCATATAACCTCAAAATGGGTGGAACCCAGCCAATCCAAGTAGTTATTACAGTTAACAGACAACCCATTAAGATGGAAGTTGATACGGGAGCGTCGATGTCCGTCATTGGAGAGCATACATTTAGATATCTGAGTAAAGGAAGCAATCCTTTGAAGTTAAAAGTTTCAGCCACAAAGCTGCGGACATATGCGGGCAAAGAAATAAGACTGAAAGGGTTATGTCAAGTCTCAGTGACATATGAAGACCCATCTGAAAGGTTGTTAGTGGTAGCTGGAGAGGGCCCCAGCTTAATAGGCCACAATTGGCTCTAAAAGATTAAATTGAAATGGGCCGAAACCTTTCAAATGACAATGAAAGGCTTACAGGAATTGTTGCAAAAGTATGCTTCCGTTTTCAACGACGAGTTAGGAAGGATTCGAAGGCTACATGCCAGGATCCAGATAGACCCAAACGCAATCCCCAGGTTTATAAGAGCCAGCCCTTATGCTCTGTGGGACAAAGTTGAAACTGAACTGGACAGACTGGAAAAATTGGGCATCCTACAACAAGTGAAATTTTCTGAGTGGGCGGTACCCATTATACCTGTACTGAAGCCGGACCAAAGCGTGTGTTTATGTGGTGACTATAAGCTAACTGTCAATAAGGTGGCCAAACTTGATAGATACCCAATACCCAAGATTAAGGAATTGTATTCAAAGTTGACAGGGGACACCACATATTCGAAATTAGACATGAGCCATGCCTGCCAGCAGGTAGATTTGGAAAAGGACTCTAGGGAATTTGTCACCATTAATAAGCACGGAGGATTGTATCAATACACACGTCTATCCTTTGAGGTCTCTTCGGCGTGTGCTACTTTCCATAGAACATGGAAAACCTGCTCCAAGGATTGCCCCATGCTATAATTTACTTAGATGACGTATTGTCACAGGACTGACCAAGGGTGAACACTTAGCTAATCTAGAAGAGGTGCTCAAACGTTTCGCAAAAGCAGGGTACATTTAAAATGAAAGAACTGCCTGTTCCAAGCTAAGGAGGTAGTTTACTTGGGTCACAAGGTTGATGCACAGGGCCTGCATCCTGTGGAAGGAAATATCTAGGCCATTCATGAGGCACCTGCCCCAAGGAACACCACAGAGCTTAAGATAAAGGCTAAATACTGCGGACGCTGGAAATCTGAAACAAAAACAAAAAATGCTGGAAAAACTCAGCAGGTCTGACAGCATCTGTGGAGAGAAAGACAGAGTTAACGTTTCGAGTCCCTATGACTCTTTTTCAGTGCCCTGAGAGAAAGAAGGTTGACCCTGAGTTGAACGGGCTAGAGAGGCTGGGTGTCATAAAAGTGGTTCAGTTTTCAGAGTGGGCAGCACCCATAGTCCCTGTCCTTAAACCAGACTAGACCGTCCTGATCTGTGGGGACTATAAACTAACGGTCAACAAAGCAGCCAAACTGAAGTGGTACCCTGTTCCCAAGATTGAAGACCTCTATGCCAAACTAGAGGGAGGTACAATGTATATAAAACTTGACATGAGTCACACATATCAGCAACTGGAGCTGGATGATGCCTTCCAAGAATTTGTGACCATAAATACCCACAAAATGTTATACCAATATACACACCTGCCCTTTGGTGTTTCGTCAGCCTGTTCCATTTTCCAGAGGAAGATGGGGAGCTTACTGCTGGGACTACCTCAGGTTCTGGTCTACCTGGACGATGTACTGATAACTGGATTCACAGAAAAGGAACAATTGGCTAATCTAGAGGAAGTCCTGAAACAATTTTTAGAAGCAGGAGTACACCTAAAGAAGGAAAAATGCACTTTTCAGGCAAATGAAGTAATTTATTTGGGTCCCCGGATAGATGCCCATGGTTTATAGCCTGTTGAAGAGAAGGTTAAAGTAATCAGAGAGGCACCTGCACCTAAGAACGTCTCTCAACTTAAATCATTTTTAAGGATGGTAAATTATTATGGCCAATTTCTACCAAACTTATCAACAGTTCTAGTCCCTCTACACTCACTGCTAAAGAAAAACCAGCATTGGGTTTGTGAGTCACCCCAAGATGAAGCTTTCATGAAAGTAAAACAACTCTTGCACTCTTCCAATTTGCTGATGCAATATGACCCAACAAAGGAATTGGTGCTAACTTGCGATATGACTCCATATGGAGCGGAAGCGGTACTATCTCACAAGATGGACGACAGTACTGGGAGGCCGATAGGCTATGTATCCAGGCCACTTATCACAGCTGATAAAGGATATTCTCAGATCGAAAAGGAAGGTCTGTTGATTATTTTTGGTATAAAAAATTCCACCAATATGTGCATGGGCAACATTTCACGATAGCATCAGACCACAAACAGCTTTTGGATTTGTTTAGTAAGGGAAAGACTATCCCTCCCATAGCTTCTACACGAATACAAAGATGGGCCCTAATTTTGGCAGCATTTGAATACACCTTTGTACATAGACCGGGATTCATATAGCCAATGCTGATGCCCTAAGTCGCCTTCCTTTGCAAGAGAATGATGACCATGTCCCAATTGCTTAAGAGCTCATATTAGTGATGAATTTCCTGGATTCTTCACCAGTCTGTGCCAGGCAGATAGGAAACTAGATGAATTGTGATCCAGTCCTATCTCAAGTGAGAGACCAAGTGTTACATGGTTGGTCCCAGGAACCAGTCTTTGATGAATTGAAGCCATTTATAACCGAAGACACTAGATGAGTAATCAAGATGGTATTCTATTATGGGGTCCACGAGTAGTAGTTCCTTCACAAGGAAGGGAATCACTCTTAGTAGAGTTACACAGTGCCCATCCGGGAGTCTCACGAATGAAGGCGATAGCGCGAAGTTATCTTTGGTGGCTGGGGATGGACAGCAATATTGAAAGAGTGGTAAAACAGTGTGTGCAATGTCAACAGCTACAAAAGTTGCTGATGGCAGCCCCATTACACTAAGGAAGTGGCCTAGTAGACCTTGGGTGAGATTTCAAATAGATTACATCGGTCCTTTCCTTGGAACCATGTTTCTACTGATTATAGATGCTCATTCCAAGTGGTTAGACGTTTATGAGTTAAAGTCACCGAAGTCAAGCATTACTATAGAAAAACTATGCCAAAGCTTTGCCATCCATGGATTGCCAGAGGTAATCATCTCAGATAATGGTATTACATTTACAAATGCTGAGTTCCAACGATTTGTCAGCATCAATGTTATCAACCATGTGAAGACTGCACTGTGCCATCCACCATCTAACGGACTGGCGGAAAGAGCTGTACAAACTTTTAAAGTGGGAATGAAAAAGTTAAGAAATTAATCGTAGGAAACTAGACTTAATCGTTTCCTATTTCACTACAGAACAACCCCCCACACTACGACAGGAGCAACACCTGCAGAATTACTGATGAGGCACCGTCTTCAAGCAAGACCAATTTGGAGGGGAAGGTGGAGAAAAGTCAAGGGCACCAAAAAGCAACTCATGATTTGGATAGTCATGAGTGACAATTTACTGTGGGGAAGCAGTATATGTAAGGAATTTCAGTGGAGGACCGAAGTGGTTACCTGGTAAAGTAAGCTCTGTGACCGGACCATTGTCGTACCATGTAGAAGTGGAGGGCCGGATCACCCGTAAGCATGTGGATCATTTAAGAAAAAGGGAGATAGCCCAAGAAAGTGATGTTCTACCTGTAACCATTGCTGAACTTGTGGTTCCTGTTGAGGTTGCTCAACCAAGGACAGACATGCCTGATGTCTCTGTCAGAGTGGAAGACACTGAACTGCCTGTGCCTAATGAGGCACCTGATGTTAATGCAGTTCCAGAAAATGTGTTTCCTACAAAAGAATCGGAAGTCATGGAGCTACAATGTTCCACATGGATCAGGAAACTACCTGAAAGACTGAACTTGTAACTTTTTTTTATTCATTCATGGGATGTGGGAGTCGATGACTAGGCCAGCATTTATTGCCCATCCCCAATTGCCCTTGTTCAGAGCGCATTTAAGAGTCAACCACATTACTGTGGGTCTGGAGTCACATGTAGGCCAGACCAGGTATGGACAGCAGATTTCCTTCTCTAAAGGACATCAGTGAACCAGGTGGGCTTTTATAACAGTCGATATTGGTTTTGTGGTCATCATCAGACTTTTAATTCCAGATTTTTTTATTGAATTCTAATTTCATCATCTGCCGTGGCAGGATTCCAACCCAGGCCCCCTGGGTCTCTGGGATTACTAGTGCATGACCTGTGTAAATATTGTAATGTCATAAGATAAATATCCTTGTAAACACAAAATGTACAGAAAAGTTAAAGGGGGAGGAATGTGGTAATTATAGTTTTAAGCAATGTAGGGCTATAGCTTTAAGAATAATCCTGTGTTGTAAGATTACATGATCTGTGTAAACCAATGAGTGAGCAGCGCAGGGAACCTCTTGGAGACAGTTCTTCTTTAGTTATATAGTTTGATGTACACATGTAGTTGCTGCTGCTATCTTGTAAATAAAGTTAAATGTGCCCACCAAGAAAAGCTGCCTATAACACCCACGGAAGTTCTACATTCCCGCCAGCCTAAAAATTGAGCTGGGCAGGAAACGACCCTTAAGTGGCCATTAACTGGCCACTTAGAGGCCTTAATTGGGGCAAAAGCAGACTTCTCATCCGAGGCCCTGCTTGCCCCCAGTGTAAAATCACTGTTTGGTCTGGGCGGGCAGGAACGTGGAGGGAATCCCATCCCTGCAATTTCATGCCTCCTAAAAACCCGCCGGTGGGGGAGCATAAAATTCAGGCCCATAGCTGATCTGTAAACTCTCGAAAACAGCAATATAGATAATCTGGGGTTTTTTTGCAATGTTGATTGAGGGATACTTTTGCCTCTTCTATGTCTTTGACCCTGTGAACTTAAGAATGTATTGTCTTCAGACTTATCAAAGTGAGAGAGAGGTCAACCCCAAAGGTCAGCCTTATTTAGAAACACATATTTTTGCTTGGGTGTTATGCTGATCCTCATGTCCATTGCTAAAGGTAATGACTGTGTCCAAAGACAAATATTGACACGTGCAGTAAGTCTAACTTGTAGTTTTCTGCATTCTCCCCATATTCTAAGATCATAGAATCAAAGAACAGTGCAGCACAGAAAGAAGCCATTCAGCCCATCAAGTCTGCACCGACTCTTTTGAAGCGCAATCCAGTTAGTCCCACCCCTCTGCTATTTCCCCACATCCCTGCAATTCTTTTCTCCTTAAGGTATTTAATCAATTCCCCTTTGCAGACTTCTGTTGAGCCTGAATCAGGAAGGACACTCCAAATTCTTGCTGGTGATAGCTCATGAATTTCTGTAACAGTCTTCAGTCTAAAGATTTGATTGGAACATCGATCAGGATGTGTTAAAAGAAAGGTCATTCTCAGGGGACATGAAAGGAATATAATGCTAAAAAAAAACAAGATTCAGAAAAAGTGATAAAAAAGAGTAATTGCTAGAGGAGAGAGCTCAGAATATGTTGAAGGTCTGATCAATCCACTCCTTCACTGTTAATAGGGATGGATTCTTAGATGTGGTAATTATTTTATCCACTTCAGAAGGATAAGATACTCAACATTCAAGTGGAGTTTGATCACATGACCCTGACAATCATTGTTGGCTGGGAGGAGGCCCAATGTATGTGATTACAGGAACTGGAAAGCCTGCTACTGGAATTAATTTTAATGGATGTTGCTGGCATTGTGCTATTCTGGTCATTTTGCTGTCACTAGAGGATCATTTTCTTGGTATCTCTTTGTCTTGCCCCTGTCGAGAGCATGAAATCATTGACAGTAGATTTACATCATAGGATTGGCCAGTGCCATCCATGATACACAGACAGCAATCTAGGGAAGCCTCAAAATCTATGAAAGTTTGTCTGTGTGGCAACTGTTTCTTTAACTTTAAAGAAATAAATGAACCTGCCAGCTTTATGTGCAAGTATGGTACCTTAACCAGTGACACAATAATCTATTCATGGTATTTGTAAAGGCCCAGGCTGAAAAATTTAGTTTCACAGCCCCATATTTTCAACACTATGTATGACGGCTCAGGTCCAAAATGGTGTCTGATGTGGGCCTTAGCTGGGAGCAAGCAATGGAACTTTGCAGAGTCAGCAGATCCTAATGTCAGTCAGCGTACAATGCTAATTCGACAACCATGGTGCCATTTTTGAACTGAAAACTCCAGCTAATACCCTCTCTTAACCTCGCACATCTGAACATGCGTTCAACTGCAGGAAAGATCCTCCACCAGTGCTATTTAAATAATTTCAGGTTAGTTCTGATTGATTGCTTTTGATTGTTGCTGAGTTAGTAGAAATGTTTGAACTTCTGCTCAAAGTTGGTGAAGTCTATAGGGAGTGGTATAGCATGTGGTGAAAGCCTTAGTTCTCACATCAAGGGATCAGTTCAGACCACTTGTTCCCAGCCATGGACGCTGTAGTTTTCATCCCCCATGGCCTGCAGCGTGATAGGGAGAATTAACAGAGGTGACACAGAGGAGGACAAGTTGCTTGAAGAGGGAGGAGGAGGGGGAGAAGGGCTCTCAGCAGGACACAAAATCTGCCCAAAATGTTCAGGGAGAAATTGCCTGACCGTAGCAAGGAACAGTGTGTGAAATGTCTCTGTTCCACTAAGGGAAATCTGTCCTTTGATACAGGCAACCCTGCAGCCTCAGAGCAGGGCAAGGACAGCATTGCCATTGGCTCTATTGTTAACTGTGCCCTTTAACATCTTCATGTCTGGTGGGTTTTAGGCTAAAGCAGGCAATATTTCTGATATTCTGCATTTCAGCATCCACTGCTGTATAAAGGAAAGCACCAACCATTTGTACACAAAGAGAGAGGAATACATTGCATTCTCTGTTTCCAGAAAGAAGCAGATGGACTGAGCACAAGGCTTTACCAAGATAACAGATTTCCCCATACTGCAGGGAATGTGATGTGGGTATCACTGGCTAGGCCAACATTTATTGCATCTTGCTTTGCAGGCACTGCATCTAAATTCAGAGATGTACCACAACCACAAAGGGTTCCACTCCCTCAATATCTAGTTAGTGTACACCAAAATGCAGCACATCATACAAGTCAATGGCCATTACCTTGGCAGTAGTCATGATGCCTTTATTCTGTGCCAGTCTGCTGTTCCATTGGTATTTGAGCCACCACGAGAAACCAGATGGTGGCTACCTGAACAACCAGGACTAATCACTATTTGGCTCATTGGTACACAACCCATGCATACATAGGCAGCATGCATATTAAGAAAACCATTAGCAGAGAGATCAATAACCAGGGGGCATAGGTTTAAAGAAATTGGCAGAAGGATTAGAGGAGTGTTGAGCCACCTAGGGTGTGGTGGGGGTCTGCAATTCACTGCCTGAATGGCTGGTATAGGCAGAAACCCTCAATACATTTAAAAAGCACTTGGATATGCACTTGAAGTGCCATAACCTACAGGGGAATCTGGGGACTGCTTGTAGTCCCAGTCCTGGCCACTGCTGCCACTGGCAGAGCTGGGACTACAGAATTTCTGGTAGCTCTCTGAGGCAGGACTTCCACTGAGCGATGCCGGAGATCTTGTCTCCAGTCAATTAACACTCCTCAAATGGTTAATAGCTATGAAGCTGCGGGGATCAGCAGGACGTGTTGCCTGCCGAGTATTCAGATGGTGGGACAGGAAACCCCTCCATCCAAAAAATCCTGCCCTATGTTTCCCAGCCTCCTCTTGGCCACAATTCTATAATAGAAGCTGCCACAAAACAATCATTCCAAGCCAACTTTATCCAATAAAACAACCAATATTTCAAACAAAACTCAACTAATCAACTTAGTGCAATCACTTAGTGCCTGTCTTGCAGGTGCCTTTGCCTGTCCTAGTGCTCCTACTCAGTTCTACTGTACTGGCGGCAGCATGGCTGGTGGAAGGCTGTTGACTTTCAGTGGGGGAGACTGCAGATGGCCTTCCAGGGTGAACAGCTCAAGCCTTGAGAGCCCAACTTTGTGCTGTACCATCTCAGCATGGGCAGCGACAGTCTGGTCTGCCAGGCTGACAGACAAACACAAGGGCACTGACTGAGTGGCAATGGTGGGAACATGAAAGCCGTCACACTGAGAAAGGACAACAGGTTTCAGGCTCCACAGAGCTGCTGTCACTCCCTCAGGGCAATGCCTCAGCAATCCTAGTAATCTTCTGCAGGACAAATTGCTGGACTGACACTTTGAAAACCCTTTCGAGCATTGGTATCCACAGCCATGATGGCAGCAGTCTGAGCATGCATGGCACCAAGCTGAGGTTTCATGACCACAGCCCTGAGCTTCCACTGCAGCATTCAGACATTGTGTTGACATCATCCACCAGACACTGAATCACATTCAAGTCTATAAGTGCCTTCATAGAGTTGGCCACTGCTTTACCTGGAAATGATAGGCTCCAAGCTCTATGCAAGGCATGTGCCAAGTTGGAGTCAGATGCCTGCATGCTCTTTGACAGTGACAGCTGGCTTTCTGCCAGGTCCGCTACTGTGCCAAGCACTTCTGCATGCGTGCCCACTCCATCAAAATCCTCATCAGAGTCCTCTGCAGCATAACTTAGTGTTACATCATCCTTGGAGAGCCGGAAAATACAGTATCCATTTCCCCTGGTCTGGCTGCAGCCCAGTCATGCCCATTGACTCACTAAGTGCAGATCCCACCTCTCTGTCATCCACTAAATTATGTGCAGTGCCAGTATCTGAGCTGGTGACTGCATGATGAAATTGAATGACAGTTTTTCTTCATCACCAGCGCCTTGCTCCTCTGGACTTGGTGTTCCCGCATCACTGTCTGGCTAGGTTGACCGACGAATGGTTTGGTACTGGTTAATCAGAAGTTTTGTATGATAATGTACACCATGAGCTGGTACCCGTAGTCTTGAACATATCCGGAATTGTCCTGCCCCAGTGGTGCTCAACCCATACCCAAGCACTCTATACAGCTCTGACGCACCAATTGTTCACTGAAGCAGTTCAGTTCAATGGCGAGATGCGATCAGGCTTGGGAGGGAACCACGTTAAACGCAGCCTGATAAATGATGCCGCTGCGATATTCAATGTAGGGACATCAGTGGTTAATCCAAAGTCTGGCTACCGAGCTTGAAAGTCATGCGGGGACTATCAATAAATTAATTGAAATAGGGAAAGATATTTCAGACGAAGCGAGCAGAAATGATGTATGCAGCACCTATGGACAAGAATCATGACTTGACTGGTTGCCTGCTCAGAGGTTTAACACGTGTATATAGAATTAATGTTGAATGTATAATGAATAGTAATATGCTATAGGCATTATATTAGTAATACCTGTCATACCTATGTCAATGACATAACCCAGGCAAGACGCCCACAGTGACTGCTGGTACAGGACCCCAGCCATGGGGCCCATTTGTATACCTACAAATAGACTTTATACAAATGCCTAAATGTATGGGATATAATTATGTTTTAGTTATAGTATGTTTGTTCTCGTGATGGGTGGAGGCGTATCCCACCCGACGGAATGATGCTATTATTGTTGTAAAATTGTTGTTGCGTGAATACATACCCAGGTTTGGGATACCGGAGATTTTATCGAGCGATAATGGACCTCATTTTACCGCTAAAGTGATAAAGGAACTGTTGAGAGCCTTACAATGCAACCATCACCTTTCCTGCCCATACCACCCCCAGTCCACTGGGGCGGTGGAAAGACAAAATGGTATTCTGAAAAACAAATTAGCTAAATTATGTGAAGAAACCGGTTTGAAATGGCCTGAAGCTCTACCCTTGGCGCTCATGACCATACGCTCTCACCCTAACCGTACCACCTCCCTCTCTCCTTATGAAGTTGTAATAGGACGTCCTATGGGCCTCCCAGTGGCCCCACCTTTGTCTACTAGGGAAATGGACATCCACGCTATGGATGAGGGAATGATTACATACTGTATAGCGCTCACTAATTCTCTCAAGAGCTTGCATATACAGGTAGTAGAAGCTCAGAAAAAGCCCACCATTGAAGATTGCCATCAATACCAGCCCGGGGACCTAGTCCTGGTAAAGACCTTCAGGAGAAAGAACTGTTTGGAACCTCGATGGGAGGGGCCTTTCCAAGTGTTGCTCACTACCCATACGGCCGTGAAGGTTGAAAGACGTCCCTTGTGGATACACGCATCGCACATCAAGCGGACGCTGACCTCGGACGGAAGTGCTTGTGCAAGAACTTTAACTGAGCCATCAGAATGCTGACTCTGATTTGGATCCTGTCCTGCGTGGTCCTTGAAGGGGCATGGACTACCAATTCTGCGGTTCAACAAATGCAGGCCGTAGCCTCACAAGTTAATCGGACTAAATGTTGGATTTGTATTCATTTTCCTGTTAACCTCTCCTCCTCTGAGATGCATTTTCTGGCTTTCCCCTCAGATTCCGCATGGTCCTTGGGTAATACAGGGGCCCTCATTCAGCAAACGCCCATTTGGAGACGGGAGCCCACCTTTGTGGTTGCTAAGGGGGAGGGCTGGCTATGCATCAGGAGAAATTATACTAAGGGTAGCACTCGCGTGGGCGAGCTGCCATTGGGTTCCTGTGCCTACCTTGCTGATTCAAGCCAGCTATCTATTCCCTCCCTATCCTCTGGAATCAGGATTCCACTGAGGAAGAAGCCCGGCGACTAGGATACATAGAACTTGGCTAAGGGTGGTGGATTGTCCTTTTAGGACAAAAGGGGGTAAGTGTGGTGGCCTAGACAACTATAGGGAGCCCACTCAGTATTGAAAGGGTTAATGGAGAAATTGAATTAAATGCTTAGGCCTAAGAGAAAAATACTGCAACCTTGAAGAACAATAGCATCTTGTCTGACCACTATAACAAGATGGGCCTTGAGACATTCCATGTGTCTCTCTCTTGGGCCGAATGTAATCAAAGCTGTGATAGTCAAATTATAAACAACTGCACTTGCGTAGGAATGGAAATTTACTGGAATATGGATTGGTCAGTAAACTTATGCAAATTAGTGGATTGAGATGTACAAAATTTACTGATTGGTTGTAAAATGCTTTTAAGCAAGTTTTTGTGTATTCTGCTTTGAGACGGTACAATAACTCTCACTCTATTGTTCTCCCTTGTGCACAAGTAATAAATGGGGTTTCGTGCACACGGGCAAAACAGGAAGGCGGCACGTGACAATTTGCAAAATCTCATCCGTGGGCGGGATAAGAGGGGTCAGTGGCCTTGTCAATGTGATTAGTGAGGAGTGCAGGATATCACTTGATGCTGGTTGCTTCTGTAAACAAGACAGCTTCATTTCATTTCAGAGCGGCAGTCAGATCTTTTAGAGGCTTCAGTTCAGGACTCAGTGTTGTTTTCTAGGCCCCCCGAGGATTCACACCACGTGGGGCCTTCCAGGTATCAGACAGCCTTCCCTTACTCTGGTAATGGGATTGTGGTCTCCGCAGGAGGCACATCCTTTGGAGAGGAGAGGGCCAGAAAGGGGAGGAGGCCAGGTGTCCCTATTCAGCTTCCAGGGGAGCGACCTGTGGGAGGAGAGGCACAGGCACAAGGGGCGCAGGGACAACTGGAAGTCCAAGGCAGAAGGGGCCGCAGAAGATGCGACTATGCTGCTTCCAGGGTTTACAGGCGGCGATGCAGCTACCTCAATATGTCTGAGGTGTAATGCTGACAGAGGCTCCATCTCTCAAGGGAGACAGTGACCTCCATCTGTCAGAGGATCAGCCTTGAGATCAGCTCCAACTGAGTGAGTGGACACCCCATGCCAGTGGCGCTGAAGGTCACAGTGGTCCTCAACTTCTATGCCTCCGGCTCTTTCCGGAGGTCAGTGGGGGATCTGTGTGGTGTCTCCCAATCAGCTGGCCATAGTTGCCTCAAGCTGGTGACAGACGCTCTGTTCAGACTTTTATTCTTTACCGTATGGACAAGGCCAGCCAGGTTGAGTGAGCCAGAGGCTTTACAGCGATTGCTGGCTTCCTTCGCGTCCAGGGTGTAATAGATGCACACATGTGGCCATCAAAGCACCAGCAGGTGAGCCCGGTGCCTTCGTCAACAGGAAGGGCTTCCACTCCATAAACGTGCAGATAGTGTGTGACCACAGGATGCTGATTCTACAAGTCTGTGCAAGGTACCCAGGCAGCTCCCATGAGGCTTACATCCTGAGGCACTCCCAGGTGCCAGGGGTCTTCAGTGCTCCATCCCGGCTGGATGGATGGCTGCTGGGTGACAAGGGCTATCCCCTCAAAAGGTGGCTCATGACACCTCTCTGCCAGCCAAGAACAGAGGCCGAGCAGCGGTACAATAGGAGCCACGCCTCCACAAGGGCGATGGTAGAGAGAACCATGGGTCTTCTCAAGATGCACTTCCAATGTCTGGACCGTTCAGGGGGCGCGCTGCAATACCTCCCAGAGTGTGTGTCACTGATAGTGGTTGCATGCTGCAGTCTCCACAATCAGGCACTGGCAAGGGGGGGGGGTCACAGTAGAGGAAGAAGATCTTGACGCGGCTGCACAGGCAACAGATGATGAGTCCAGTAGTGAGTCCGAGGACAAGCATGGTGAGGAGAATGGTGAGGGCATAGACACAGACCTAGGTAACCTACAGGGAGGCAGGACACCCGGGACACTTTGATCCAACGCTCCTTAAGCTCGAGTACCAAATAAGAACCACCACCACATGTCAGGGCTGCAGGCTCCATACTCAATCCCTGACAGGTGCAGTTCCTTGGTCAACAACATAAACTATGTGTCTTTGCAATAAAGTTTCGGAGACACACGTCCATTATAACATCATGGCCTACCCTGCACCTACAGAACAAATGAAGCATCCAGAGGCCAGTTGCACAAAATAATATATCATTTACTTGTGAATGTTAAAAGCAGAAATTAACAGGAACCAATGTTTTCCATCACACCATTAAAAAATGAAGAAAAATGGGGGAAACAAATATCACCCATGATAAGCCTGTGTTTTGCTTAAGGAGCTTTAAGTTTTTGCTTGTGGCTGCTACATCTAGGTTCTCCCCCCTCACTGGCACCAGCATTGGAGACAGCCTGCTGACTGCTGTCTTGTTGGCCTAGATGACCTCAGCGGGCGTCCTCTGGCCCGTGAAGCCTGTGCTGGCCCCGCCTGGGAGGGAGCAGCCAGTACCACAACCGGCATCTCCCCAGTCGCCGCAGCCCCATCAGATGCCACGGTCACTGGCACAGAGACGGAAGAGCTGCTGCCGTCATCCGGAGCGCCCTGAAAGGAGCCCGCAAAGAAGACAGGCAGTTCTTGCGCCAACATCACGTCACTTTGGACCTCCCTGCTCACCGTCGATGGACGGGCACCTAGCTGGGATACTGGGTGCCCAATCTATCTCCCAAACTGACACTAACCAGCTGAGGCTATTGCCCGTGTGAGGGCTTGCAGATCTGAGCGCATCCCCAGGAACCCCTGATTGATTCCCTGGCGGATCCTCTCCATGACAGTCACCACTCCATGGAGGAAGCATTGTGTTCGGCCATGAGGGTCAATGCATTGCCGATGCTCCACATGGACTCCTACAAAACGGACACACCCTCACGTATCTCCGCCAGATCCTCCCACACACTCTGCTGGACATCCTGCAGCTGCTGCCTCATGGACAACTCCAGAGACTAACCATCAGCCATCGACTGAGCATTGTCCAGGTCTCCAGCAGTCCTCTGACTGCCGACGCCTGGGCACTCTCTGCCTCCACCTGCACCTCAGGCAAGTGTGAAGTGCCCTCACTAATGTGCACCGATAGACTAGACAACAATGTTATGCCCACCAAGGTGCTGGTATCTGCAATAGTGCCGGCTTGACAGAGAGTGTGTGACGCAGGTGCGTGGTGAGCATGGTGGCCCTCAGGGGTCAGGGATGGGCCTTCAGGCTTCTCATAACAAATTGCTGGTGAGCCTAAAAGGGAGAAGAAGAACATGTCATTAGGTTAACTCATGAAACTGTCACTGTGCACGCCTGGCACCTTGATGAGACAGAGATATGCATCATGGTGCCCTCATCATTTGATTATCAGTGGGGATTCCAGGTTCGAGGCTCACGTAAATATAGAGACTGCACTGGAATGGTTGCAATAATGGACATTCTCACCTGAGTGCACTGCATTTTTACCTTCCTTTGGCACCCCAACCTCACCGCAGCCACTTGGCAGAGGCGCCTCTCCAGCTTCAGGGCCTCCTACTCATATCGCGAGGGGATGAGGAGGTGTGGGGGCCCCCACCAATCCACAACCACTCAGCATTGTTATGGGATGTCTTCTCCTGAAAGGGCAGAGGAGCATTGATTAGTCCACTCTCTACCTGCAGTGCCATTGCAGCCTGACCAACCCCACCTGAGGAATAGCTCGCAGAGCTCAGCCAATTCGTGAGCTTGGAGCCGCAAGGCACTCAGTCCAAGCAGCCAGGGTTCACCCCCTTGGCCAGCTCCTGCCTCATTGACATTTGGCACTCACATTCTAACACCTCTGAGGTCCACAGGGGGATGAGCAGCTCTTATCTGTTCTGCAAAGTGACCCATGCCAACACGGTACTCACCCTTTCTGATTGCTGCAAATTATTGAAGCACTTCCGGCACTGGACCCGAGTGCGCCTCACCACATCATGGCTGCTGACCCTGGATGCCACCTCCTCCCAGGCCTTTTTGGTGAGGTTGGGGGGCCTCTTCCTCCCGTCCCTGGGGACAAGGATTTCTCTCCTCGCTGCCACCTCCTCCAGGAGGGCTGCGAGACACTCATCAGAAAAACGCAGGGCCAACTGCACCGCCAGCCTGCCCTCCCGCCTGCCACGTCCACCCACTACGGTCTTCATTGGCAACACTTCTGCATCCCTCGGTGGCAGCCTTCCAGGGGCTGCCAAGGCCGCATTTGAATCAGCCACCTGGTCGCCATTGGACCCGGCGGACATCATGCCCCTACCCCCACCCCCGCCCCTGTCTGCCCCTTCATGCACATTCCAGGCCACGTATCATGATGAGTGGGCCTTAATTGGCCCGCTCACGTCAAATCGCGGAGTGCTGACGATCGTGGGCGGCGTTCTGATTCCGGACCGCCCCCACCCACCCAGGCCGATCCCGCACACCAAGGGCAAAATTCTGCCCTATGATTCGAGCATATAGTCAAGATTATCCACATGATTGGGGTCGAGGGATTCCATTCTTGTTATATGCCGTTAGGGACGCCTCTATTGAGTTAATAGGGTTCAGTCCTTTTGAATTAATTTATGGTCATGAAGTAAGGGGACCACTCAAACTGATTCAGGAGAAATTAGTGAATCAAAGTTCTGAAACAACTTTCCCAGATTATGTGATGAAGTGTAGAGAGAGATTAAATAAGAAGTGTGAGCTAACTAAAAAACATTTAAAGATACCCCAGCAAGAAAGGAAGGCAAAGACAGACAAAAGGGCAAAGGTTTGTAGTTTTGTGGCTGGGGAAAAAAGGGTTAGTATTGTTGCCAGTGTCAGGTGAACTAGTGAAGGCAAAGTTTAGTGGAACTTACCAGGTTGAAAAAAGACTGAGTGAGGTAAACTCTGTAGTAAAAACCTCAGATAGAAGGAAGAGTCAGTGAGTATGCCATGTACATATACTCAAAATATACTTTAACAGACAGAATAAACAGGAGTCGGTACTGGTAGTTGTAAGTAAGGAAACAGGAGTAGAAATTAAAGATTCTGAAATTGATCTTCCTCTGATTAAAATTGGACAATGGGGAAGTGCTTAAGAATCTAGATGTCATGTTAGATTAACTTCCAGGAAAGGGTCGAAGTGATTTCAAGGAGCTATTGCAGCCACACAAATTGTGGAAATAAATTGGGGAAAACAGATTTACCTATACATGATGTTGATGTGGGGAATTCAGATTCAATAAGGCAACACTCATATGGATTAAATCCAGTAAAATTAGATCAAGCACAGAGAGAAATTCAATTTATGCTTCAAAATAACATCAAAGAGCCCTGTCACAGTAATTGAAGTTCACCCATTGTAATGGTGCCGAAACCGGATGTTTCACAAAGACTATGGGCAGAATCATCCTAGGTTTGCAGTAAGTGTGGTAGTGGGTGGACAAACCATGTTTTACCTGCCAGCCACAATGGCAGCTTCTCATGTCGTATCATCTCAAACTTGCTGCATTAATTATGGATTCCCGGAAAATACGCCGTTTTGATGGTGGGCGGGCTTTCATTTGCCATGCGTCACATTTAAAGTGCGACCGCATGCAGACCTCTCAGTGCTTCCAGTCAGGACTGCTGCACAGAAGACAGGGTGGCCCTGAAGGGCAAAAAGACTGCAGCTCCCAGGTTTAGTGACGCATCCCTCAAGCTCCTTTTGGACGCCATGGAGGTCCACCGTGATGTTGTCTACCCCGGCTCTGGCCGCAGGAGGGGCAGCGGCATCACCAATCCAATATGGGAGGCAGTGGCAGCAGTGGTCAGAGTCAATGCCCTGGAAAAAAGGACAGCCACCCAGTGCCACTGCAGAATGAATGGTCTCATCCATTCTGCCAGGGTAAGTCACTCTCCTCATCACTCTCAACTCACACACTCTCAACTCACACACTCACAAACCCATCACACATCCACAGGGATCTCACACCTCAAGGGACAACACCACTAACTCTCACACACACCCTCACATCTCCATCAGGCTCATATCTTCTGGAGCTCACATCCTCATCCTGTCCATGGCTCTGCTCACCACACAAACATTCCATGCAGTGCAATCTGTCCTGCTCACACTCTCTCCATCTGTGAGGACATGGACCGTGCCTGTGGTGATGGTGAAGTTGCCAATGAACACCTTTGTGAGGACTCTGCACCCCATCATTCCTCTCTTAATGCAAATTTGAGTGCTTTTTCTCCTGCTTTTGACTCTGCTGCCATACACTAATTATTTCTACTTTGGTTCACAGGGAGCTCTGCCAAGCATCCTCAGCCAGTCAGTCCCTCAACTCCACCCAGGTCCTCATTTACAGCAAAGAGGACACCTCCTCCATTGAAGAACTGGAAATAAGCACCCTCCACCAGCACAGAAACACACACCTGGGCCCTAGATCTAGAGCAGGCTTGGGTTCACAATCTGGTGGTCACCACATGGACATGTGTCCACAGCAGGTTCAGCTGAGGTCCCCGGCACTCGGAGGACTGCTGGGGGAACAGGCATCTGTGAGGTCCGAGTCAGAACCTCTGATTTGGCCTTCCAACTCATCCTGGAGAGTCAGCAGAAGGCAGGGAAGCATCGTGCAGGGCTGTTGGAAGCCATCAACAGAGTGGCTCGCAAGTCAGAGGAGTGTGTCTGCCTGCTTTCTGATGAACTGGTGCCCATATGTACACTTATGGAGGAACCTATAGGGACCCTGATCCAGCATACAAACATACGAACATACAAACAAGGAGCTGGAGAAGGCCATTCAGCCCCTCGAGCATGCTCCACCATTTAATAAGATCATAGCTGATTTGATAGTAACCAGAAATCTGCATTCTACCTATCGCAAATAACCTATCACCCCCTTGCTTACCTAGAATCTATCCACTTTTGCCTTAAAAATATTCAAAGACTGCTTCCACCACCTTTTCAGGAAGAGAGTTCCAAAGACTCACGACGCTCTGAGTGAAAAGATTTCGCTCATCTCTGTTTTAAATGGTCAACCCCTTATTTTTAAATAGTGACCCCTAGTTCTTGATTCTTCCACAAGAGGTAATATCTTCTCCACATCCACCCTGTCAAGATCCCTCAGAATCTTATATGTTTCAATCAAGCCACCTTTTACTCTTTCTAAACTCCAGTGGATACAAACCTAGTCTGTACAACCTTTCCTCTTAAGACAACCATAAGACAATTCCAGGTGTTAGTCTGGTAAACCTTCTCTGAACTGCTTCCAATGCATTTACATTCTTCCTTAAATAAGGTGACCAATACTGTACACAGTACTCCAAATGTGGTCTCACTAGTGCCCTGTACAACTGAAGCATAGCCTCCCTACTTTTGTATTCAATTCCCCTCGTAATAAATGATAACATTCTATTAGCTTTCCTAATTACTTGCTGTACTTGCATATTAGCCTTTTGTTACTCATGCACTAGGACACCCAAATCCCTCTGCACCTCTGAGTTCTGCAGTCTCTCATCATTTAGATAATATGCTTTTTTTTATTCTTCCAGCCAAAATGGACAATTTCACATTTTTCTCACATTATACTATATCTGCCAGATCTTTGCCCACTCAATTAACCTATCTATATCTGTTTATAGCCTCCTTATGTCCTCTTCACAACTTACTTTCCTACCTATCTTTGTGTCATCAGCAAATTTGGCAACCACCCCTTCAATCCCTTCATCCAAGTCATTCATATAAATTGTAAACAGTTGAGGTCCCAGCATTGATCCCTGTGGCACACCACTCGTTACACCTTGCCAACCTGAAAAAGACCCATTTATGCCTGCTCTCTGCTTCCTGTTAGCCAGCCAATCTTCTATCCATAAAAACAAAAAGCTAAAAGCTACTGCGGATGCTGGAAATCCAAAACAAAACAAAAACAGAATTACCTGGAAAAACTCAGCAAGTCTGGCAGCATCGGCGGAGAAGAAATTCTATCCATGTCCCCTCACCCCCTATACCATGAGTTTCTATTTTCCGCAATAACCTTTGATGTGGCACTTTATCAAATATCTTCTGGAAATCTAAGTACAGTACATCCACCTGTTCCCCTTTATCCACAGCACGTTACTTCCTCAAGGAACTACAATAAATTGGTTAGACACGATTTCCCTTTCACAAAACCACATCAATTCTGCCAGATGACCTTGAGTGCCATACTATAACTTCTTTAATAATAGCTTCCAACATTTTCCCTATGACAGAATGTGGAGCTGTGTGCAGACCTGCACTCCATTGTGGAAGCCACAGGTGAGTTCCTGCAGTGGCAATGCGAGACGGAAACGGGGCACCTCAACGTCCTTCCAGGTGCTCCTTCCCCTCAAGGAATCAGGCCACGGGCACCCAAAGGGAGGAGGAGCAGCAACTGGGAACCCTTGGGTCATCCTGGGTAATCCCCAGGACACCTCTGGGTAATCTCAGAGACTGTCCTCCCCCTCTGAGTCCCCTTTGCCTGTGAGCCCCTGAACCTCTGTCACCGCTAAAGAAGCCGCTGGCCAATGAGTGATTCTGGAGGGAGAAGTGTATGTGTGACAGGGCCTTTCAGAGCCTTGTGCAAGCACCCTCCCATGCACGCTAATCCTTCCCATATCACATTCACCTCAATGTCCTGAGCATTTTCAATGCTGCCTGCTGGGGTTCACTTGCAGTTGTCTATTTGAGCTGAGCTGCATCTTTGCCCACCCACTGATCACACTCCCATACAGCACCTGATCTCACCCGCCACGACTCTCGTTTCACTTTTGATTTAGACACCATGGTGCTAATTCAGTTTTGCATTCACCTCCCCATCCTTTCCCCTCCCCCAGTCATGCATTTCCTTTCTCCCATCACAGTTAACCCCTCCTGGCATCACCTTCCACCTCCCCTCTGTGACTTACCAGACACAACCTTTTTCCTTCAGGGATGTCGAAGTGAACATGCACATTCCCTTCCTTCCCTAAGATCCCACCCCCATCCACATTCACCTCCCCGACCTCCTCCTTCCCACTCCCAGGGTCTGTGTCTGCCTCCGAGTCCCCACCAACAACCCTCACCGTCCCTTCTACTGACTGTCGAATCCTCATCCTTCCACCCTACTGCCTCACTCTTCCCTCAGCCATTCTCACCATTTCCTCATGCCCCATCCACCCTCAGTTCATTCCCCAGGAGGCAGCCATGGACTCATCAGAGCCCTCCCTTGCAAATTCACCTGGAAATCCCCCCTCTGGAACCCTTACCCCCTTCGGACCCCTTCCGCCCTTGGAACCCCCTTCCCCCTTTGGAACTCCTTCCCCTCCACTGGACATCCCCCCAGTCCTCCCCACCCACCAAACTCCCCACTCCGCTTACTCCTTGCCACTTCCTGACACCTTCCAACTCCCTGACTTCTTCCTCCATCCTTCCTCCCTCCCCTCTCTGCACTCTTTCTCCCCCACTGGACTCCCTTCCCTACCCACAGTCTTTCTTCCCCCCTGGACTCCTTCCCCTCTCTGCATTCCTTCCTCCCCCTGAGCTCCCTCACCTCTCCACACTCCTTCTCCCCCTAGACTCCCTGCCTTCTCCACAATCTTTCCCCCTCCAAACTCCTTTCCTTACACCTTCCAGCCCCCCCTTTCATCTACCTCCCCAGTTGCTATTTTCTCCCCGTTAACCCCTCCCCCCATGCTCCATCCTCCCCCCACCCTACTCCCCTGACACCCTTGTTCCCCCCTCCCAACCTCACCCACCGACGCCTCTTCCTCTCCCGGTCGATCCTAGACCTTCTTTTCCCACCCCCGGTACACTTTCCTCTCCAAAACACAGCCTTCCACTGCACTCCCTCAACCATCATCCATCGTGAGCATCAACAGTGACTTTTCGACTTCCATAAACTGCTTCACAGCAGAGCCACGTCCATGAGAATCCACCCAGCATGCCATGGACGTTCCTCCAGTGTGCTGTTGCTGTTGGGCTCCAGCATCACCTGCTCCTCGGATGTCCAGATGTGAGCCAGGCCCTGGATTTATGTCTGACTTCTGCACGTCACACTTATCAAGTTGTTTTCTGCACCGACGTGTTTTCCCGCCAACATGAGCAAACGATCCACCAGTGGAAGGGGATGATTCCGGCAGGCTGGCCTTTTAATGATATGCAGATGTATTATAATGAGGTTCCCAAAGTCCGAAGGCAGGAAACGAGGCCTGCCATCAACGGGCTGAGCGGTCAATGGCAAACTGGTTTTACAATGTCATGAAACCAATTTTTGGCCTTCTTCGCCTTATTGTCCGAACACGCCCAACCCCAGCGGCCACAGAAAATTCTGCCTTATGTATTGATTACTGAAAAATGAATGCAGTAACAAAGGCAGATTCATATCCTATTCCACGATTGGAGGATTGTATCAAGAAAGCGGGATAGTCAACATTTATCACAAAAATTGACTTGCTGCAAGGATATTGGCAAGTCTCCTTATAGGAAATGGGCATAAGAAATATCAGCTTTTGTAACGACGGATGGTCTATATCAATGCAAAGAAATGCCCTTTGGCATGAAAAATGCACCAGCAACATTTCAGAGTCCAACAAACAAAGTGACTGAGGGACTGAGAAATTGTGATGTTTATATTGATGACTCAATGTATTCAGTCAAATGTGGGAGGAACATTTACAACATTTAAAGGAACTGTTTGATTGATTACAGGAAGTCAATTTGGTTGTGAATTTGTCTAAAAATGAATTAGCGAAAGCGCAAGTTACACATTTAGGCCACACTGTTGGACATGGTCAAGTGGCCCCACGAGATGCAAAGGTAAAAGCTATTGTGGAACTCCCAGGAAGTTTTGAGATTTCTAGGCATGAGTGGCTTTTATCAGAAATTCGTGCCAAATTTCAGCCGTGTTGTTGCTCCACTGACTGGATTATTAAAAAAGAAAAAAAAAATCCAGGACTGTCAGAAAGCATTTGCTGGTATGAAAGCTGTACTAACAATTGCACCTGTTCTATCAGCACCTGATTATACGAAGCATTTTAAGTTGGCTATTGATGCCAGTGATGTGGGGGTTGGTGCTGTGTTACTACAAGAAAATGAACTGGGAATTGAGAAGCCGGTAGGGTATTTCTCATGGAAGTTGAATGTACACCAGAAGAAATATTCAACCATAGAGAAAGGGGCTCTTCAAGTTTGGTGTTGGTTTTCCAGCATTTTGAAGTATATATGTTGCAAACAATTCTTCAGGGACAGATATATATACTGACTACAATCCTTTGAAGTTTCTGGAAAAGTTTTGGGACAGAAATGCAAGACTGTTTCAGTGGAGTTTATTATTACAACTATTCAATTTACAAGTTATACATGTGGTTGGATGAGAAAATTTGATTGCAGATGTGTTGTCAAGAATTTAAAATTCAATGAACTTGAATATTGGCAAATGGAGAATGAACTGGAATGAACTCTATTTTTACAAATATATTTCATGGTTAATGCATGGGCACTATGGCGTAAACGTTTTGTTTGTATAGCTAAATGTATTTAGGAATAAGAAATGGGTTGAAAAATGAAACCATCTTTTTGGAATTGTGATAGTTCATTTTTTGCCAAGAAGGGAGGTGTGAGAAATGAATGCTTTTTTTTATTTGGGGGGAATATTGTGTTATTCTTTGGAATGGCTATGTGGTCTGTGTGGGTGTATGATTTAATTAAGCTGAACAGGGATTAATAGGAGACATGTTGTCTGGGGGGGGCAGAGGTTTAAAAGATGGAGAGGATAGATGTGTTAGGTTGAGGCACAAGTAAATAGGTTAGATCTAACATTTGCATTTTTAGGTAAGTTGAGAGTTTGTTTCAATATCAAAGGGGAGTCAGAGGTAGAAAGATGTTGGCATCTTGCAGGAGTGCCATAGGTAAATGGAAGGGGGGTATTATATTTTATTGCCCAGAAAACAAAGACAAGATAGAAACATGAAGGATCTTATATTTGGAAGGGTCTGAGTGTCAAAGACATGTGAAAATAATGGAACCGGAGATGAAAGGAGGGGAAAGGTATTTTAGAGTTATTGTTGAGCTGGAGATATAGCTGTTTGAGCTGTTGAGGTAGCAACTGGGTTGGGAGCTGTTAGCTCTTCGCTGGGAGGAGATGCCGTTTGATCCAACCATCCAGTCAAGCCAGAAAAGTCTTGGGCTACAAAAAGCAGTTGTGTTATGAAGTTTGATTTTCCAAAGCAGTGTGGAAGTGATTTGCAGGTCATGTGGTATGCCTTTATTGAAGCTACTGCTGTTTGCCTTGGGTAATATTACTGGATTTCTTATTGTTACACATCCATAAAGGAGTGTTGTCCAGAAGGTGTTTACCTGTGGGTCTGACCAAGTCCTTTTTTGGGAGGAATGTTGGGAGGAATAAGACTAACTGTAATCTTGTGTGCTTAAGTTTTCTTTTATTCTTGTTAATAAAACTTTCACTTTTACTTTTTAAAAATCCCCAAAAATGTTACTGGACCTCTTGCTGCTGAGATCGGTACATCTTCTTCTCATTTTCAGAAGACATTAAAAAAAGGGTATAGCCATTAGCCAAGTTTCCCTCTGGGATTTGGTTTGTGCAGCAATTATGATCAGCTGTGGTCATAACAATCTTGAAATAAGTACAATGCATTATCTGAATACAGGTCCGTCACACAAGCAACTTCTATTGTCCACCCAGAATGACCTGGAAGTCCGAAATTATGGCTACACAATGGGGTAATGGGTGAATTCTTCACACATCCTTAAGATGAATTTGTTTCTTGCCAGATCTCATTGTTATTCTGCTTTAATTCCTTTTTGTAGCATTATTGCACCAAAATCAAAAATATAACAGAAGCAGAAAGTTCTCAGTTTCTTTCCTGAATGTATTAATTAGAAATGTTCCTGTTATTCTCAACAACTTTTGCAGTTCTTTCTTTAAAATCCAGTATTTAGTAAACTGACATATTTAAATTCTGTATAAATGTTGTGAATGATATGTTTGTGCTCCTATCACATTATTAAAAATCTGTTGCAGGGCATTGCAACTTTTGCGGCCATATGTGAATTTGAAAACAGATGGAAATGAACCTACACCATGTTCTAAAATAAGTTGTGGTCTAACACAATGTGGTGTACGTTAAAAGCAGCAGAATCAGTGAATAAAAGCCTATCACCTGCTGCTCACTAAAGAATCTCCAAGCTCCCAGGGGGTGAGAGAAGAATGTATCATGAAATCACAGTAAGATAATAATTTTTTGAAGTTCAGATATAGTACAAAATCTCATATCTCAGTATAATTTTCACAATCCCACACAGCAGGATGTGTTTTGCAGGAAAAAGCCCACAAATCTGTAGCATAACAGTCTGCCACAAATACAGAAATGCAAAAGGCAGCAATGGTTTGGGGCAACAAAGCAAATCTGTTGAGAATGTAACCCTCTTTTGAAAGCCCGCTTACTGGAAGTGAAAATGTATAGCTCTCTTGTTATCTCAGTGGATAAAAGTAGTAGGTTCACGGTGAGACACACAGATGAGGAAGATCGTATTTCCTCTACTGACTTGGCTCACCTTAACCATTAAAGCAGTAAAGGCAATGTAATTGACTCCAGCACTTCTGGATTGAAAATGTGAACTTGCCCACTTTGGCAGGAAGAATAGAAAAACAATATATTATTTAAATGGAGAGAGATTGCGGAACTCTGAGGTACAGAGGGATCTGGGTGTCCTTGTACATGAATCACAAAAAGTATGCAGGTACAGCAAGTGATTAGGGAGGCAAATGGAATGTTGCCATTTGTGTAAGGGGAATGAAATTTTAAAGTAGGGAAGTTTTACTGCAGCTGTCAGGGCCTTGGCGAGACCACGTCTGGAATATTGTGTACATTTTTGGTCTCCTTATTTGAAAAAAGATATAATTGCTTTAGAAGTAGTATATAGAATGTTAACTCAACTCATTCCTGGGATAAGGGGCTTACCTTATGAAGAAAAGTCAAACAGGTTGGGCCTATACCCATTGGAATTGAGAAGAATGAGAGGTGATCCTATTGAAACCTATAAGATCCTGAGGACAGGGCAGATATTGCAAGGATGGTTCCACTCGTCAGGGACACTAGAGCAAGGGAACACAGGTTAAGAATAAGAGATCCGTCATTTAAGAAAGAGATCGGGAGAATTTTTTTCTCTCAAAGGGTTGTTAGTATGTGGAATTCCCTTCCCCAGAAAGTCAGTGGAAGCTGGGTCATTGAATTCACTCAAGGCAGAGTTAGACACATTTTTGATAGACAAGGAAGTCAAGGGGTATGGGAGGCACACAGAAAAGTGGAGCTGAGACCATGACCAGATCAGCCATAATCTTATTGAATGGCGAAGCAGGCTCGAAGGGCTGAATGGTCTACTCCTTCTCCTATGTTCCTATGCTCCCATGGACTAGCATAGAGAAAAACAGATTCCTGCCTCAATTGTTATTTGTTGGTCATATGAATTGGGAGCAGGAGTAGGCCATTTAGCCCCTTCAGCCTGCTCCACCATTCAATAAGATCATGGCTGATCTGATTGCAACCTCAACTCCACATTCCCACCCCCTCCTTGCTTATCAAGAATCTATCTACGTGTGCCTTAAAAATATTCAAAGACTGCTAGCATTGCCTTTTGAGGAAGAGAGTTGCAAAGACTCACAACCCTCTGATCGAAGAAATCTCTCCTCATTTCTGTCTTAAATGGGCGACGCCTTATTTTTAAACAATGGCCCCTAGTTCTAGATTCTTCCACAAAAGGAAACATCCTTTCCATATTCATCCTGTCAAGACCCCTCAGGATCTTATACGTTTCAATCAAGTCGCCTCTTAGTCTTCTAAACTCCAGCGGATACAAGTCTAGCCTGTCCAACCTTTCCTTATAAAACAACCTGCCCATTCCAGGTATTAGTCCAGTAAAACCCTCTCTGAACTGCTTCCAATGCATTTACATCCTTCCTTAAATAAGGAGACCATTACAGTACACAGTACTCCAGGTGTGGTCTCGCCAATGCCCTGTATAACTGAAGCCTAACCTCTCTACTTTTGTATTCAATTTCCCTCACAATAAACAACAACATTCTATTAGCTTTCCTAATTACGCGCTGCCTTTGCATACTGTCCTTTTGTGATTCATGTATTCGGACACCCAGTTCCTTCTGCATCTCAGAGCTCTGCAATCACTCACCATTTCGATAATATGCTTCTTTATTATTCATCCTGCCGAAATGAACAATTTCACATTTGCCCACTTTCTACTCCATTTGTCAGATCTTTGCCCACTCACTTAACCTACTATATCCATTTGTAGCCTCCTTATAACGTCTTCACAACTTACTTTCCTACCAATCTTTGTGTCATCAGCAAATTTAGCAACCATCCCTTCAATACCTTCATCCAAGTCATTTATATAAATTGGAAACAGCTGAGGCCCCAGCACTGATCCCTGTGGCACACCACTCATTACATCTTGCCAACAAGAAAATGATCCAATTATGCCTACTCTCTGTTTCCTGTTAGCTAGTCAATCTTTATCCATACCAATATGTTACCCCCTACACCATGAGCTTTTATTTTCCATGGCAACCTTTGATGTGGCACTTTATCAAATGCCTACTGGAAACCTAAGTACAGTACATTCACCGGTTCCCCTATATCCACAGTGTAAGCTACTTCTTCAAAGAACTCCAATAGATTGGTTAAACATGATTTCTCTTTCGCAAAACCATGTTGACTCTGTTTGATTGATTTAATATTTCTAAGTGCCCTCCTTTTAATCTTTAATAATAGCTTCTAACATTTTCCTTATGACAGATGGCCTGTAATTTATTGCTTGCTGTCTCCCTTCCTTTTTGAATAAAGGAGTTACATTCGCTATTTTCCAATCTAATGGAACCTTCCCCGAATCTAGGGACCTTTGGAAAATTAAAACTAACACATCAACTATCTCACTAGCCACTTCTTTTAAGACATTAGGATGAAATCCATCAGCACCCAGGGACATGTTCAGCCCGCAGCTCCAACAATTTGCTCAGTACCGCTTCCCTGGTGATTGTAATTTTCTTAAGTTCCTCCCTCTCTTCCATTTCCTGATTTACAGCTATTTCTGGATGTTACTTGTTACTATGATACAGCTGATGGTAAAGGATGAGTGGCTCAAATCCCAGAGGGAAACTTGAAACAACAGTCATAACCCATTTTTGCAATTTGTATGTTTTGAGATGCAGGCTTAAGAGTCTCAAGAGGTTTTTATAAAACTAAATTAAACATTTATTAATAGAAGAAAAATCATAACCACATACATATGTCTACAAAATTATTACTATAATAACTACAAAAATCCCCTAATTAATCTGACTCTCAGCAACACCCCTGTTAATGCAACAGTAAAACTTATAGATTTAAAAGGTCCCCAGGCAAAGCACGTTTGACCTTACAAATTCAAAATGAGTTTCAAGTTGGTTCCTTGCAGCTACAGTTGGAGGCATACAGGCTGGTTAGATCTTAAATGCCTCTGCCTTACGCACACAAACTCCTTTCAGTTTATACCTAGCTTTTCCTTTGAATGTAAATTTTCCATTGTATTACTAGGTTTTTAATTTTACCTCTTCTAAAAATAATATCCTTTGATTCCACCAATTTTTTTAGTAAGCTGAAAAAAATAAACACATTGCTTGGCATCTTCTAGCTAGGTGAAAGATTTCATCCATTCTTTTGAATGCTTTATTTAAAAATGCAAAATGCCGCCTTGACACCTATGTTTCTAAACTGCCCCATGTTTATATAATTTCCATTTCAAACTTACATCAAAGCCTCTAGACCAGCTGGCTTTAATCCAATTAAGACACACACACATACACACACATGGGGCAGAATTTTCTCTTCGATGTGCGGGGCAGGCTCTCACTTTCTATATCTCTCTGTCTCTCTCTCTCTCTCCCTCACTCTGTCTCTCTCTCTTTTAGTCATTCTTTGCTTCTTTTTTATTCTGTCCAATGTTCTGACCTGCCATTCATCTTTGTACAATTATATGCTTTTTCTTTAAGTTTGATACTAGCTTTAACTTTTTTAGTTAACCACACATGATGGATCCTCCACTTGGAATTTTTCTTTCTCAATGGAATGTATCGATTTTATGTATTTGGAAATATCCCTTTAAATGTCTGCCATTCATCTCCATTGACTATCCCTTAGCCTAATTTGCCAGTCCCCTTTGGCTAGCTCTATTTTCATGCCCTCATAATTGCCCTTATTTAAGTTTAAAACACTAGTCTTAGACCCACTCTTTTCTCCCCCAAACTGAATGTAAAATTCAATCATATTATGATCACTGCTACCTAAGGGTGCCATCGCTATGAAGTCATTAATTAATCCTATCTCAATGCTCAATACCAGGTCTAGTATTGCCTGGTCTCTGGTTGGTGCCAGAATGTGCTGTGTAAGAAACTATGCTGAAAACATGCTATGGATTCCTCATCTAGGCTATCTTTGCCCAGTCTGTATGTAGATTAAAATACCCCATGATTATTGCCATGCCTTTCTGACAAGCTCCCATAATTTCTTCCGTTATACCCGGTCCTACCATGTAGTGACTGCTAGCAGGCCTGTACACCACTCCCACAAGTGATGTCTTGCCTTTATAATTTCTCATCTCTACCCAAACCGCTTCTACATCCTGGTTTCCTGAACTAAGGTTATATAGTGCTAATACCATCATTAATTAACAGAGCCACCCTTCCACCTTTTCCTAGTTCCCTGCCCTTCCTAACTGTCATGTATCATTCAATATATAGGTCCCAATCTATGTCATCCTGCAATCATGTCTCTGTAATGGCTATCAGATCATACTGATTTATTTCTATTTGTGCTATCAGTTCACCTGTTTTATTTCAAATGCTATGTGCATTCAGATGCAGAGTCTTTTGTTTTGTCCTTTAATTAGTTTTGTAATAACTCATCTTATCTGCTGATTTACTCTTGGATTTGTACTCTCTGTCCTTTCCCGTCATAGTCTGTTTATAATTTCCCATATTATACCTTTCTCTCTTGGCCTATCCCTACTTTGAATTATCAAACCTTCCCAAATTTGATCCCTTGCTCCCACTATTTGGTTTAAAACCCTTTCTACTTCCCTAGTTATGTGGCTCACCAGACTACTGGTCCCAGCATGGTTCAGGTGTAGACCATCCTGATGGTACAAGCCCCACTTTCCCCAGTACTGATGCCAGTGTCCCACAAACCAGAATCCACTTCTCCCAGTCTTTGAGCCATGCATTCATCTCTCTAAATTTATTTACCCTATGCCAATTTGCACATGGCTCAGGAAATAATCCACAGACTGTTACCTTTGAGGTCCTGCTTTTTAATTTTTAATTTAGTGCCTAGCTCCTCATACTCTCTATGAAGAACCTCTTTCCTAGTCTTACCTATGTTGTTGGTACTGACATGGACCATGACTACTGGATCCTCCAGCTCCTATTGCAAGTTCGTCTCCAGCCCTGAGCAGATATCCTAAACCCTGACACCGGGCAGGTAATACCTCCGCCTGGACTCACGCTCTCAAATGCAGAGAACAGTATCGATCCCCCTAACTAGGCTGTCTCCTATCACTACCACATTCCTCTTCACTACCTCGACTTGAATGGCATGCTTCAGCATGGTGCCATGGTCAGTCTCGTCATCCATCTTGCAGTCCTTCTTCTCATCCACATAGGGAGCGAGCACTTCATATTTGTAAGACAAAGTCAGGGGCTGAATCTCCACCATCACTACATGCTGATTACCATTATCTGCCTGACTCACAGTCACATCCTCCTGTCCCTGACCAGTGACCAGCTCTAAAGTTCGGTCTAACCTAAGGGGAGTGACTGCCTCCCGGAACAAAGTGTTCAGGTAACTCTTCCCCCTCCCTGAGGCCCCGCAATGTCCAGAACTCAGGCTCCAGTTCAGCAACTCAGAGCCAAAGGTACCTAAGCTGCAGATACTTATGGCAGATATGGCTGTCCAGGATTGCAAAGCATTCTATAGATTCACACATGCTGCAGTCACGGCACACATCCACCAGCCCTGTCATTTCTGTCCAACCTTATTTATTTAATTAGTCAATTATTTAATAAGGGATAGTGTTGCACTCCTTGGTGACAAGGAAGGAAACTCACCAACAACTGGAGGCTGCAAAAAAGTAGAAAAAAGAGCACCACTTTCCCTCTCTGCCCCGAATTCCAACCTGATCTAAATTCCCAACTCCTCACTCAAACTATGTCCCACTCAGTCATGAGTATGGTGTCCACACACCCCTTTCTGCTGTCATCGTCAACTCCAGTTTCATCAGCTGTGCCTCGATTAGAGGCTGACATCGACTGCATGCGTTACCATTGAGAAAGGACAGAATTGGGCTCAGCCGTATAGTCCCCATGATAAACTACCTTTGTTGTCTAGACTCATTCAAGATCAACAATAATTTGCATTTCCAAAATGCCTCTCGTGTACAGGGAGAATGCTTTGCAGGATAACAAGCAGACAAATTGAAGATTGGCTACTTAGTGCATTCCAATAACTTCAAGAAAGGGAAAAAATACCAGGCCAAGAAATTTGTGCATAAAATGGGTGCCTAAGCCAATATAGTGGGTCGCATTTGCATGCCCATGGAATGCCAGAAGTGTGTTGCCCACCATATTAGGTTGACTTCTTCTGTAGGTATCCAGCATGCATGTCAGAAATATTTAACAGATTTATTATAATATTTACACCTGGGTCTTATACTTGTTGTCTGAGTCAGATTCTGTATGAAATGTAAGTCAAGCACAGCATCAAACCGGGTTTACAATGCATATAGAGAGTCCTCGTGATGACATTTTAAACGCACCTCGTGCTTACTTAAATGTATGGAGTGAATGGATGAATGTCCTCGGTACTGTCAAAACCTATATAATTTACTGACCAGTAGGTTCTGTGTATGTGCAGCACACTAATTTGGATCTGAAAGTCTGAATTGCAGCCAGGAACGATAAATAAGGCATCGCCAATTGCAAATTTATACTATAGCTAACAATCTGATATTAGGAGTTAAATGCGACAAACAAATAATCAATTATAGAGTTTTTTGGCAGGATAAGCTATCCAACTGGTCTAACGCTTTTTAAAATGTTTCTTTTTCAAATATTTATGCATTTTCTTTTCCAAAGCTGTAGATAACCTCCACTTCTCCCACTATTTCTGTTCGGGCATTTCATGCTTCACAACCCTTTGCTTCTCAAAGCACTCCAAACGATCTTTGAGGCCCTCCTCATCTACCTGACCCCAGCTGCAGCTATAGGCTGGCCTGTGGAGGGGTTCACCCTTCACAATGGTGACTTGGCTGCTGAGGCCTTTTTTTAATTTAAAACTTTTACAAGTTGCAGAGAAATTGCCTCAAGATGGAGGTGCCCTCTCTGTCTCTTACCTGAAGTGCAAGCTGCTGCACCTTTCAAGTGTAGGTCCTCTTATTGACCCCTCAGCTGCAAAAGACCACCCACCATCCTTAACTGGACAGCAAGCACACTCTCTGGGGGTGGGTTTATGAACCCCGCAAGAGCGGGAAACATGGTTTGCGGCAGATGTAATTAGGCAGGATGTGAAATCTCAATTTCCTGATGGTGGATTGAGATGTAGATAAAGTCAGCAGTGTGTTTATAGCACATTGAGTCTCACACCAGCCCCTGGTGAGTTCATACTTGTAATACATTTGCAGTAGGATTCCTGCCCTTCAGCTCGAGCTGTTTTCGTTTAAACTCCTTTTCCCTCTCTCTGCCCTGAAATTCTCTCTCTTCTCTTCATGCCCTTTCATGTCTTTCCTCTTTCTCCCATTTCCCTTTCCTCTTTCTGTCTTTCCCTTTCCCTCTCTCTGTCCAGAAATTCTAATTTTCATTGCTCCAACCTTAATCTCTCGACCACTACTCTATCCGTTTTATCATCCTCAATTTCCACCTGAATGCTGTTGGCCACCCTTTTAAAATTTTGGGCTTTCTGGCTTTCATGCGAAATGCTAATCTCAAGTGCCTTTTAGCTCTTTTAGCTGTTCGGGCGGGGAGGTCGAGGGTCGGGGGGTGGTGGGGGGCAAAACTTTTAAATCCTCAAAAGAAACTTCTAGAAAAGCATCAAATTTGGACATTTCTACACTTCAGTCTTAAAAAAACTGATTTGCATTTTTCAAAATTGGTTTCAAAGGAACAATCTACTTTCCCCGCTCTAATCCTTTCGTTATGTCTGTGGGAACTATCCTGGCACCGAGCCCCTAGTTTGTTACGACCAGTCCCAGGTGAGGTCCCCCAATCTGTTAACTTCCCAAACGGGCCCACAATTTATGTTACGCTCACAGGTGAGGAGGAATGAGCTGGCACCCCTTCTTTATTCACCGTCCTCGGTTGGTCGCAACAAGGTTAATTTGAAAGGGATTCCTCCCTCCCGCCCCCGCCATGGTTACCTCTTCCCAGTCCAAATATTTTAGAAGGAGCCAATTTAACCTGGATTTCTTGAGTCAAAGAAAGAGCAAGTTTATTAGTTACTAAACACTCAAGAAAAGATAATAAAAACGCAACACACATACACACAGATCAGAAATGAGAAGTTGGATCCAAATAAAAGTTTTTAAAAATATACAAATCAGTCTTTGGCTTGTCTTTGAGGCCTAGATGGTGAAACATTACAGGCGTTAAGTTCGGTGATTCCAGTAGAGCTGAATTTAGCAGTTTAGCAATTGACTTGGAGACACTTGATTCTGCAGGTTGGCGGAAGAAACTGTCCTATTTCCTTTTTGATTATGGCTTTGGTGACTTGCCTCCAGCAACAGAGAGAGGGAGAGAGACTTTGCCTGCAAACTGCAGGGATGCCTAGTTGATCTTCTTCTGCTGTCACTCTCACAGCACACTAGCACACTAGTACACACAGATTAGGTCTGCAGCTAGCTTTTTAACCCATTTCCTTGTGTATTCCTGGAAGGGAAATAACAAACATGCCTTTTGCGCAGGGTCCATTTTCTTTCACCTCAGACCATTTCCACATTCTGAGATATAACTCAACAGGAGATGGGTTTTGGATGTCTGCTGAGATGTGGCAATCAGTGCCACTGCAATCATAGGAGATTAAAGTTCAGTCTTTTGGATTTCATCTCTTCCTTTCAAGTGCCTCTGTCTGAAGTAGGCTTTGGCACCTTTTTAGGTGCGACATTACATGTTATCTCAGGACTAGTTGGTCAAGTATAATAATCCACATAAGAATTTTCCAGAAAATGGTTACTTTACATTCTCAGCCATCTTTTGCTCAGTGTCTTTGCTTGTATGTCTTTTAAAAACAAAACATGTTTTCCTTAAAAAATTGAATATGCCCATAAATAATTTGTCGTTACAATACACATTTGTTTAAGGGTGGCAACAGCAGTTGGCTTTGTGCAGTTCCGGTTAAAGTCAGCGGTTTTCCTTGTTTAACTCTACAGCACAAGGGAGGGAGCACAAGAATGGCAGCTTGCATGGAGGCTTGGGACCATGAGTCAGTGGTGAGGCGGTCAGTGAGTGTGGTCAGGGGCATGGAGGATTGGAAGAGGGATCTAGGGGAGGACAGAGGGTGGGGTCAGGTGCATGAGGAGCAAAGTGGGAAGGGCCTGGCTGGGTGTGTTGGGGAGGCATGAGTATTGGGAACAGTCAGTGAAGGTAAGAAAATTAGGGGCCTAAAGGACGATGTCAATACTGTCCAAATGTGCGTCTATCTCCGAGTCTTTACAGGGCTTTGAGTTCAAATATAACATTTCAATCAACCCCGCTGATAGTGATCTTGGAAAACGTCCTTTACAATGTATATGAGGGGGGGCCAACTGAGCCTACAAGTACAGCCATATCCCATAGAATAGTGAATAATACACTGGACACTAACATGAACATTCAATAAACAGTGAACATAAAAACACAATGGGCAGAATTTTATGTGTGACGTGTGGGTGGCAGACCCCACACGTCAGCGCTTAAAATGTCTTGTGCTGACATCGGGCGAGTGTCCCGCACGCGCCATTGCGATATTTAGCTGGGCGGGTGCGCAATGAAGCATGATGCGCGCCCGCCATTAAAGGCTTGTTAAGGCCCTTAACTCGGCAATCGACGCCGGTTTTGAGGCACCCGTGTGATCTTCGACTCGGCGCACGTGCCCCTGTTGGCCTGTTGCAGGCGGGTAAGTGACTTTTTAACAAACCTCATGCCCGGGCGGGATATGTGGGCTCAGAGGGGTTGTTAATGTTTTATGTGAAGTATTTATTGCAGAAAGTGTTTTAAACTTGCCTGTGCAATTGGTAGCAGTTCAGATCGATTTCCAATAGCTTTCTCTGTACTTTGAAACTTCAGCTCACCAGTCTGCAGTCAGTAATCTTTATCAGGCCTGCAGCTTTCCAGAGGCCTCCATTTAGTCTGGGGGTATGGGTTCTGACATCTTCACTGGAGGAGGACGGGAGGGATAGAATAAGGAGGAGGCCAAGAGTGGACAATCAGTCTTCAGGGGAGCCACCTTTGGGAGGCCAGGCGCAGGCACAGGGGCGCAGGGCCAAGAGGTTGTCCAAGGTGGAAGGGGCTGCAGAGGACGCCACTATCCTGCTGCCAGGATATACAGGCGGCGAAGCAGCTACCTCAATATGATTGAGGTGCAGTGCCAAAAGAGGCTCCGACTCTCAAGAGGGACAGTGAACTATATCTGTCAGATGATTGGCCCTGAGATCTCCCCTAACTGTGTGGGTGGACACCCCATGCCAGTGGCTCTGAAGGTCACAGTTGCCCTCAACTTCTATGCATCTGGCTCCTTCCAGGGCTCGGTGGGTGATCTTTGCAGTGTCTCCCAATCAGCTGTCCACTCTTGTGTCAAACAGGTTGCAAACACTCTGTTCAAACGGGCATTGACCTTCATCAACTTCCACTGGGATCAGGCAAGTCAGGCACAGCGAGCCAGAGGCTTCGCGGCCATTGCTGACTTCCCCCGCATCCAGGGTGCAATCGACTGTACACATGTGGCCATCAAGGCGCCAGCAGGTGAGCCCGGTGCCTTCATCAACAGGAAGGGCTTCCACTCCACGAACATGCAGATAGTGTGTGATCACAGGATGCAGATTCTGCAAGTCTGTGCAAGGTACCCTGGCAGTTCCCACGTCGCCTACATCCTCAGACACTCCCAGGTGCCGGGGCTCTTCAGTGCTCCGGCTCGGCTGGATGGTTGGCTGTTGGGTGACAAGGGCTATCCCCTCAGAAGGTGGCTCATGACACATCTCCACCATCCAAGAACAGAAGCTGAGGAGCGCTACAATAGGAGCCATGTCTCCACAAGGGCTGTGGTGGAGAGAGCCATCGGTCTTCTCAAGATGCACTTCTGATGCCTGGACCGCTCGGGGGGTGCACTCCAGTACCCCCCAGTTCGCTTCTCTGTGATAGTGGTAGCATGCTGCGCTCTGCACAATCTTACGCTGGAAAGGGGGGATGCAGTTGACAATGAAGACCTTGTTGCAGTGGATGCGCTGCACATGATGAATCCAGCAGTGGCTCAGAGGATGAGGAAGCACAGGGCAATGATGAGGGGCAGCACGCCGACCCGCTACTACACCAAGGAGGCAGGGACGTCCGGGACACTTTAATCCAACGAACATTCAGCTAGCTCCACACACATGGATCTGCAGGATCAGCATTGCCTGGCACTTCCACACGTGGTACTAAGGTGCTACATCTTCCACCTCATCAGCTGCAACTAAGGGCTTAGTACATAAACATTAATGTCCACTCAAACACTCATGATATGCCTGTGAAACATACAAATGCAGCACAAAGGAAACACCCTCAGCCATGGTCACAAATGCGGACTTTATTGCCACCAAAAAAAACTACAAACGTCGCTCTGATGCTGATCATGAAACATTCCCTAATCTCGGGCCAACACAAAATCACCAGTGACAAACCCGTGGAGTGCCTAACGTGCCTTATGCTTTCGTTTGCGGGTGCTACGTCTTGGTGCCGCCCCATCGCTCGGAGTGGCTTGTGAGACAGCCTGTTGACTCTGCTGTCCTGTTGGCCTCAATGACCTTGGCGGCCATCCTCTGGCCTGTGGAGCCTGTGCTGGCCCCGCCTGGGAGGGAGTCGCCAGTTCCAGAACTGGCACCTCCCCAGTTGTCACACCCTCAACGGATGCAACGGTCACTGGCAGAGGGTCGGAGGAGCTGCTGTCCTCATCCGGAGCACCCTGAGAGTAGCTCACAGCGACGACAGGCAGCTGCTGCACCGGCGTGAGGTCACATTGGACCTCCCTGCTCACCGCAGATGGGTGGGCACCGAGCTGGGACACTTGGTGCCCAGAACATCTCCCACATTGCGAATGACCACCTGTGGCCATTAGCGCTGTGAGAGCTTGCAGGTCAGAGTGTAACCCAATCAGATGATGATCAATCTGTTGGAAGGCCCTCTCCATGAGAGTGGCCAATCTCTCAGTGGAGGTAGCCTGACGCTCTGTCCTGAGGTTCATGCCATCACTGACACTCTGCCTGGATTCCTCCACCACAGAGACCAAGTGAAGCACACCCTCATGTAACCCTGCCAGATGTTCCCGTGCACCCTGCCGCTTGTTCTGCAGCTGCTGCATGGCTGACATCTCCAGAGGCACATCATCACTGCCCGACTCAGCATGTGCCTGGTCCCCTGCAGTCCTCCGGCTGCTGGCGCCATCAGCACTCTCTGTCCGTGCTATCTCCTCCAGCGATTGTGAAGTGCTCTCTCCACTGTGCCCCAGGACACTAACCAACGTTATAATCCCCACCGATGTGGTAGTCACTGCGTTGGTGCCTGGCTCGCTGAAATGATGTGACGCAAGTTGCAAGTGACGCCCCTGAGGTGTGGAAGGGGGGCTCTGGACTTGTTGCTGGCGGCCATGCGGTGGTGATGCTGAAATTAACAAGGACAGTGCATCAGTTAGCGTTCAGTCAGTAACACCATTCATCCCTTTCCCCCCCAGGCTCATAATGCGCTCAAACTTCAAGAACCTAAGGAGACCAACATTGGTTGGGTGATAAATAGCCAAGAGGAGGCCCAAACATTACACTCACATGCAGACAGGCTGGTCAGATGGCCTAAGGGAAGCCACATGGAATGTTATGTAGATAAGTGTTCGGTTAAGCGCTTGGGCAAGACAAACAAGGTACGGGAATACAAGAGAAATGGTAGGACCGTGGAAAGTAAGGACAATTGCAGGGACCTTGCTGGGCCAACCCATTAAGGTAGCAGAACAGGAACGTAAGGCGTTTAACAAGGTCAAAGCCAGACTTGCCTTTATTAGCCGAGGAATAGAATGTAGGAAAAGGGAGGTCACGTTGCAAGTGCAGAAAACGCTGTCGAGGCCACAGCTACACTTCTGCGTTCAGTTGTGACCTGCGCTTCATGGGAGGGATGGCATTGGAGTGGAGAGAGTGCAGAGGTTCCTGACCAGGATGCATGCTGGCCTGGAGAGTTGGAGTTATGAGGAAACATTGCAAACACTTGCGACATTTGCCGTGGAGCACAGGAGATTGACAGGTCACATTATTGACCTTCATACCATTATGAGGGGCATAGAACTGGTGGACAGAAGGCAACATTTCCCCTTGGAGCAGGGATGACTAACGTGGTGGCAGTTAAATAAGTTGAGTGCCATGAGGTTGACAGGTGAGGTGCTGAGAACATTTTGGACAGAGTAATGTGGGACGCAGTGGCTGATAAGGTGGTGGAGGTACAAACCCTCCTAAGATGCAACATGCCTTTGGATGTGCAGCAGCGATGCCATGGCATGTTAGGCCATGGGGATAATGGTCACAAATGGGATAAGGTGACTTTGGAAGCTGCTAGAGACGCGCATCCTCAAGGGGCCGAGGGACCTTTGTGTATGACCCACACGTCTGACTGTATCAGTCTGTGAATGATCAGTGTTGCTGCATTAACGATTGCAGCAACCATCAGTGCTTTGGATGGTGGGAAGACAGAGTGGATGAGACTGTGGGCCTCAGATACCTAGCCGCTGCACCCCAGCCTCACCGACACCTGCCGACCTGGCCGCCTGCTTCCTCCCCAGCTCCATGGCCTGCTCCTCATAGGTGGTGAGGTGCTGCAGCAGGGCGTGCCCTCCACCAGTCCACAAGCACTCCCGGTTATTGTGTTCAGTTTTTGCCTGCAGAACAGAGAAGAGGATTTATTGGGGCTGATCGCTCATGTACTCTGCACGAGCACGCCGCACCCCAACCACACTAGCCCATCTGAGGCCTCCAGCGGCTCCTGTCCACACTACTGGTGATGAGTCCCCAAAAGATAGTATGGCTGGTCCCAACCCCCTCCCCCAACGGCCACCTTGGACACATTCGGCATCCATCACTTTGAATAACACATGGGTCTTAGTGCCCATGGCAAGGAGGCGCAACTAGGTGCGGCGCCAAGGCCATCAGATGGCTCTTGGCCATGACACCTTCAGGCTTCCTTTCCACCATCTCATCACCATCAATAAGACATGTGTTGGAGTTCTGAGTATGTGTCTAGCTGCCTCCACTGCAAGTTGCCTCCAGGCTACTCAAATGCAACAAACACCAACATATGCTGTGGGGAGAATCCACCTTCTCCTCAACCACTAAGGCTGATGTAAGCATGGTCACTATCTGTTTGCCCACCCAGCGTGCGCCAAATGCCCGATGCAGTAACGACACTAAGACGTGGGTGTGGGGGGGGGTCCTCAAATGCTAAAGCTACCTGCTGGGTTAAATGGCCAAGGCTGACATAGTACTCACCCTTCCAGAGCGCAGCAAATCATTGAAGCGTTTGCGGCACTGGGTCCCTGTGCGCCGCACAGCAGCTTGAGAGCTCACGACCTCCGCTACCTCCTGCCAGGCCTGCTTGGGAACGTGGGGGGCCCTCCTCCTCCCATCCTCGGGAAACAAGACCTCCCAACATTCTGCAACCTCTTCGAGAGGGCAGCAAGGCAGGCATCAGAGAACCAAGGGGCACATTGGCCCCCCGCTGGCCTACCCTGCAGCCTGCCCCCCTCTTCCTCTGCCCTACCCTCCTCTAGAGCCCGCTGTGCAGACTGGTGACTGGCCATGGTGAACAGCTTAAAGGAGGCTGCCTGGCCTTTCTTTATACAGACTGTCTGTTCCCCATTGGAACCAGCGGTCTGTACATGCCCGCCGCACATTTGAAATTCCCGCTGTACACGGGAGTCTGCAACATGCTGGGCGGGCCTTAGTTGGCCTGCCTGTGCAAAATGGCGGCGCGGCCCATTTCGCCAGCAGAGATTGGCTCCCCGCCTGCCACCGATTGGGTCGGGCCCACCCGCCCGACAAACATAAAATTCTGCCTAACATTGTTTCTTTCATAATAAAGTAAATGTATCATCAGTGTGTTCCAACCATGAGGCATGCCAGTACATTTAGCTCTCTGACTAAGCTAGTCTCAACAAATAACGATGGTGCCAACATGAATAAAATGATACCAATGTAATGTGAAATAGTTACAAGTAAAATTTAATTTTGAAAAACTTGCATGCCTTTGTTCTCTTAAGTCTTATGTTGATGGCAATGGAGTTGGCAGGGAAGTTTCGGCTGTGATGCAGAGCCTCCCTGTTTGACCAGGAGGCTCTTTTATAGCTAACCCCTAGCGCTGCACTGTCAGCTGATGGTGGGTTTCACCACTGAAAAGCTTCCCCCACTGTGGAATTGCATGTGTTTTAAATTTTAAGTTTAATTATGTGGTAAATGGCAAAAAGAAAGAGAGTAGAAGTGGAGCACACTTCCTTTTGCGCTGTAGGAAACAGCAGGCTGTTGACAAAATCCCACCCCACCCCCCCCCACCCCCCCCACCCCCCCCAACCCCTGCACCCCCTGTCATTAATTGGCCAATTTGGAGAAAATCACTGTTGGGTGACTGTTTCCCACACAGTGGGTAAAATTTTTAGCTCGGCAGGCGGGCGTAAAATGATGCGCATTGATTATGCTTGAGCATAAAATGATGTGCGTTGACATCTGGCGAGCACCACGACGTCAACGCACAGTTGCGCAAATTTCATTCGGCGGGCGCGCGGTGGAGTCAGCAGCATGCCTGCCGACAATTAAAAGGCTTGTTAAGGCCACTAAATTATCAGATAAATATAACTTTTCGCTGTCCGTCCAACTGTAAGGTTGGACGTCAGGCGAAAAGGCCAAGCGGCTTTTGCACTTTTTAGGAAACCTCATCTACGGGCAGGATGAGGTTTCCTAAAGCAAATAAAAATAAATTAAAAATTTTAAAACTTGACAACATGTCCTTGCTCATGTGACAGAGTCATTACATTTTTATTTTCCTTATTATTTTTTTAGTACTTCTTCATCTCCCCGAGGCAGCTATGTGCATGAACTATTGATGTTTCTGGTCCCTGGAAGATTTATTTGGTTATAAAAATAATAATTGGTGCTGTTTTGAGAGAGATTATTAGATCTTGTGAAACCAACAGACTGTGAAAATAAGAGATTACAGTTTTCAGTAATGTGCTGACAGCTCAACTCACTGCTGTGTGCACAAATGGGGCTTTATGTGGCAACATTCCAGACAGTTTATTGGTGGCCTACAAGGCACATTCTCAATCACAACTATGCCTTTAGGAAGAGACAACAATCAGTGGCCAAATTTCTTCACTGAAGGAGAGAGGACAAGATAGTTGCCTAAACATACCGATAAACTCTTTCCTTGCAAATGCAACCTTACCAATCCTTATCCATGCTGCTCAATCTATCCATACCCCTACACACAATCTAGAAAACTAGCAAAAAACAAAACAATAACTTCAAAAAAGCTAATAACTAAAAAAACTAAATTTGATGGAAGACTTGAAAAGAGGAAGAATTAATTAAAGGTGAAGGTGCTTGACTGGAAAAGGGAAATTGCACAAAATAAAACAATAACTAACCAGATAAATTGGAAAGAGAAAAAGTGACTAAGACAGCAGCTACAAAATTGAAATGATTCAAAGAAAAGATTTAGGGTGCAAAGAACCCATGAGAAATAAAGATGGCACAGAAAATATTGATTAATTAAAGAATCTAACTTCAAAAGACACTTGTAAAAGAGGCATGTGACAAATCTACATCTAGCAACATTAAACAGGTGGACTATAGAAAATATACAGAGGAATCCAAATATGGTTAGAAATGCTGAGAGAAGATATGAAGAAAGGTAGGAAAAAAGGTAACTTAAAGGGATTTTCTTAAGGATAAAAGAAGAAGCTATGAAGAATGAAGGCATAGTGTTCTTTGCCTCAGTTTTCACATAAGAATGTGGTATTGGGAATGAAAAGATAGGAAAGGAGGATATAGTTAATTTAAATCAGGTTATTATAAATAAGGAACTAGTATTGAAAAACTCAGTAATGGATCCTGGAGAGCTGAAACAGATCCGCCCACAATAACATTGTTTTTTGGAAGTATGCCAAAGGGCTGGAAAGTTGCCAGTGAGGCACTTCAGTTTAAAAATGGGGAAAAGTACAATCCAGATAATTATATACCAGTCAGCCTAAAAACAGTGTCAAGCAACTATCATATTTTCTATTCTTATTGCGGGGTATTTTAAAGCAGGCTTATGTGCTTGTATGTGCATATAGTTCTGTGTGTGTGTGGCTACAGATGATTAGATTGCAAGGTCTAAATTATCAAAGAAGTGAGGTGTAAAACGGGCATTAGAAATGGAGATGAGTAAAGCTAGAGTGTGGTCAGCAGAGACAGTGTGAATGAGATTTGCATTTCTAGCTAAGTGGAGAAGTGTTTGATTATCAAAGGGACATGGAAGATTTTTACAACTGGAAAGATAAATAAGGCAAGGTTATTACATCGATTTTTCCCAAAAATGCTGGCCATAATGAGTACATGAAAGATTTTTATATTCTGGGAAAACTAACTTCTAAAGACAAGTGGAAACAATGGGATTTACAGATAAAAGGAATAAAAATACATTTAAAGAGGGATGATGGGCTGTGTGAGGCGTGGCCATCTGAGACCTTGAAAGGTGACTGTGCGAAACAGACTTGGGGAAAAAGCCTCTGGCCACCGATAGAAGTTTGCTACTCCAGTAACCAAAGTTGTGTTAAAAACCTTTGGAATTCCATTGTCCAGTGGGTGCTTGTGGTAAAATTGCTGGATGACTTTATAAATTTGGAATCTATTTGGGCTGTTGCCTTAAAGAGGATGTGTAGTTGGGAGTCTGGTTAAGTAGAAATTTTGGGAATTGTTATAACGGTGTAACTGTAATCTTTTGTGTTTAATTTTTTTCTTCTTTTGTTAATAAATGTTTTAATTTAATCTTTGAAATCTCTAAATAGTATCCATCACTGAGACATGGTTGAGGGAAGTGCAGGATTGGCAGCTCAACATTCCAGGATATAGAATCTTCAGGCGAGACAGGGGAGGAGGTAAAAGAGGAGGAGACATTGCATTATTAGTTAAGGAGTCAGTTACTGAAGTAAAGAGAGATAATATCTTGGAGGGGGCATCGAATGAAGCTTTGTGGGTAGAGTTTAGGAATAAAAAAGGGGCAGCCACATTGTTAGGTGTTTATTATAGACCCCCAGATAGTCAGCGGGTAATTGAGGAGCAAACATATGCACAGTTTGTGGAGGTATGTAAAAACAATAACAATAGGGTAATTATATTAGGTGACTTCAACTTTTCCAACATTAATTGGGATAGACACAGTGTTAAGGGCTTGGATGGAGTAGATTTCTTGAAAGGTGTACAGGAGAAATTTTTAGGTCAATATGTAGAGGGTCCAACAAGGGACGGCGCAGCGCTGGACCTAATTCTGGGGAATGAAGCTGGAAAGGTGGTAGGGGACCATTTTAGTGATAGCGACCACAACATGGTACAGTTTAAGCTTGTTATGGACAAAGAAATAGACAAGTTGCAAAAAAATGTTTTGGATTGGGGGAGAGTGGATTTTAGTAAATTAAGACAGGATCTGGCCAAGGTAGACTGGGAACAGCTACTTGTGGGGAAATATACAGAGGAGCAGTGGGGGGTGTTCAAAAAGGAAATGGGAAGGGTACAGGCTCAACATGTTCCCTCTTGGGTGATAGGAAGGAGTAACAAACCCAGAGAACCATGGATGACCAGAGATATTCAGGATACGATGAGATGGAAAAGAGAGGCTTTTAGCAGGTACAAGGGAAGCAAATCAGCGGAGGCATTAGTGGAGTACAGAAAGTGCAGGGTGGAGCTTAAGAAAGCAATTAGGAGAGAAAAGTGGGGATATGAGAAAGCTCTGGCTGGTAAAAGTAGGGAAAATAACAAGATATTCTATAAGTATATCAATGGGAAGAGGATAACCGGGGAAAGAGTATCGTCCATTAGGGACCAAGGAGGCAATCTATGGGTGGAGCCAGAGGACATCGGTAGAGTGTTGAATGAATACTTCCCATCCGTCTTCACCCAAGAGAATGAGGATGAAGGTATAGAACTCGGGGAGAGAGACTGCGAGGTTCTTGAGAAAATTGATATCGGAAGTGACAAGGTATTGGAGGTGTTGGCAGGCTTAAAAGTGGACAAATCTCCAGGTCCGGATGATTTGTGTCCCAGACTGCTGAGGGAGGCAAAGGAGGAGATCGCAGGGGCTTTGACCCAAATTTTTAATTCCTCTCTGGCCATGGGGGAGGTGCCAGAGGACTGGAGAACAGCTAATGTGGTTCCACTATTTAAGAAGGGTTGTAGAGATAAGCCTGGGAACTACAGGCCAGTGAGTCTCACGTCAGTGGTAGGGAAACTATTGGAGACAATTCTGAAGGAGAGAATCTATCTCCACTTGGAGAGGCAAGGTTCGATCAGGGATAGTCAGCAGGGCTTTCTCAGAGGGAGGTCATGCCTAATAAATTTGATTGAATTTTTTGAGGAGGTGACCAGGTGTGTAGATGGGGGTAGTGCAGTTGATGTAATTTATATGGATTTCAGCAAAGCCTTTGACAAGGACCCACATGGGAGACTTATAAAGAAGGCAAATGCACATGGGATACAGGGTAATTTGATAAGGTGGATTCAAAATTGGCTTCGTTGTAGGAAACAGAGACTGATGACAGAAGGATGCTTTAGTGACTGGAAGCCAGTGTCCAGTGGCATACCACAGGGAACAGTGCTGGGTCCCCTATTATTCGTTATTTATATAAACGACATAGATGACTTTGTGGGGGGTAGGATTAGTAAGTTTGCAGATGACACAAAGACTGGCCGGGTGGTTAACAGTGAGGTTGAGTGTCTTGGGCTACAGGAAGATAGAGACGGGATGGTCAAATGGGCAGATAAGTGGCAGATGGAATTTAACCTTGAAAAGTGTGGGGTGATACACTTTGGAAGGAGTAATTTGGCAAGGAAGTATTCAATGAATGGCATGGCACTAGGAAGTTCTGAGGAACGAAGGGACCTTGGCGGGAGTGTCCATAGATCTCTGAAGGCAGAGGGGCATGTTAGTGGGGTGGTGAAAAAGGCATATGGGACACTTGCCTTTATCAATCGAGACATAGATTACAAAAGTAGGGAGGTCTTGTTGAAGTTGTATAGAACCTTGGTGAGGCCACAGCTGGAGTACTGTGTGCAGTTCTGGTCGCCACATTATAGGAAGGATGTGATTGCACTGGAGGGGGTGCAGAGGAGATTCACCAGGATGTTGCCTGGGATGAAATATTTAAGTTATGAAGAGAGGTTGGATAGACTTGGGTTGTTTTCGTTGGAGCAAAGGAGACTGAGGGGTGACCTGATCGAGGTGTACAAGATTATGAGGGGCATGGACAGGTTGGATAGGGAGCAGTTGTTCCCCTTAGTTGAAGGGTCAGTCACGAGGGGACATAAGTTCAAGGTGAGGGGTAGGAGGTTTAGGGGGGATGTGAGGAAAAACTTATTTACCCAGAGGGTGGTGATGGTCTGGAATGCGCTGCCTGGGAGGGTGGTGGAGGCAGGTTGCCTCACATCCTTTAAAAAGTACCTGGGTGAGCACTTGGCACATCATAACATTCAAGGCTATGGGCCAAGTGCTGGTAAATGGGGTTAAGTAGGTAGGTCAGGTGTTTCTTACATGTCGGTGCAGACTCGATGGGCCGAAGGTCCTCTTCTGCACTGTGTGATTCTGTGATTCTGTTATTCTGTGGTAGTGGATTCATTACTTCTGACTTCAGTGCTCAATCCTTCTCATAATAAATACAAATTGCGAAATGGTTATGACAGCGTGGCCAATTTCCGTTGTGGATTTGGTCAGCCTGGCAAATATCACCTGCCATATCATAACAACAGAAATGGGTAAGCTTTAAAGGCTGGATAAAAGCAGTACTCAGATAAAAAGGCTGTTAATCAAAGTAATCCACTACAGATTTGTAAAAGGCAATTCATGTCTAGCAAAATAAATAGAGTTCCTTGAGGAAATAACAAAATGCACTGATAAAGAAAATGCAGTGGATGTGATGTACACAGATTTTCAGAAGATATTTGATAAGGTGCTGTATAGGAATTGATAAAGTTTGCACACAAAAGAAAATATGGCAGCAGGGATAGGAGATTGATTAAATGACAAGAAAAAAAGCAGTAGTGAATGAATGGTCTTTCGACAAATGGATGTAAACAGTAATGTCTCCCAGGAATAATACTGTGAGCTGCCTTGCAGTTTGGTGATCCATTATAGAAACCATCAAATTTTCATCTCCATTGACATCAATGCCAGATTTATACACCACCAAGAAGTTGAAAATCAACCCCAGTTTGTATAGTTTTTGCCATTTTAGTTTAGGAAGAATATCAGGGAAATGAAGAAGGTACAAAAGATTTAATAACATGATACCAGGGATATGAGGCTGTATAATTATGGAGAGTCTGAACCAACTATAGACCTTTTAAATAGAATGGAGAAGGTTAAGAGGAGATCAAGTTATGAAGAGTTTTGATAAGGTAACTCAGAGAGAATTATATCCAGTGGGTGGTGTCTTAGTATGTAGAAGGGGTAAGTTAAAGTGATCAGTAAAAGAATTAAGGGAGAAGTACGGAGCTTTTTTAAAGCTGAGGGTTATTAGGACTTAGAATAGCTTATTGGAAACAATGGGGCAAGCAGAATCCATACTGGCTTAAAAGGAAATGGATAAATAGTTGAATGGGTATGAAGAAAGGACAGCGAATTGCCTTTTCAGAGACCCACCACAATAGGCCAAATGACTTATTTCTATGCTGTTAATCTCTATAGCGGATTTTAATGTTCACTGTCAGGTAGAAAACTGATGGCAGCAGATCAGTCAGTTGACTATATACCAGTCAGGTGGCTGATCCATAAAGGGCAGTTTAGTGCTTGCTGGTGAAAGTTAAAATCGACCACTATCATTCTAAACATTTCTTTCATGCTTCCCTTCAATTCTACATCATTCAGGCTATTCTGTTTTACTCTCTCCTTCTCAATTGTTCTCCTTTTTTCTCTCTCTTGTGCCTTCATTGTTATATTTGTTCACTTATTTTTCAGAGATCGTGTTGAAAAATAGCTTGATGTGTTTATTCAGTGACTAAGACCTTATGAAGGCCTTCTGAAGTATTTCCCCGAACGTAGGTAACTGCATAAATGCAAATTATTGACCTATGCATATATGTCTTACATCCAGCACACATCTTAGACATCACACTTTGCTACAACTGCAAAAGGACTTCTAAAAATAGGCTGGGAGGAAAGGTTTAATGATCTTGGGAATGTCGGCAGCTCCATTCAAACACCAGTTAGCCTCAAACGTCCTGAGAATCTACCAAGCATGAATTAGCCTCCAATTAATCCCATAATTTACCCACTGCAGCAATTAGGTTTGATGGCTTTAAACAAAGGAGCCAGTCAACTAATATGTAGCCTCACAGAAACAGATAATAATATGAATTGTATGGCATAATGTTCAACTCAAACAGTATATTATCCAGCTTTTATATTTAGTATTCTTAAAATATCAGTTTGAATATAAACATAATTTGATTATTTAACTCTGATTGGCTACTGTCACTTAGCTTGCAATGCTGTGATTAGCTGAAATATATTGTTTGTAGTCTGTGATTGACTGAAGCTGAAATTGCCCAGACCTGCTAACTTACATCCAGTCAAACCTTTAAACTAATCTGTTGGGTCATTGGATCATTGAATCATACAACATAAAAGGAGGCCATTCAGCTCATCATGCCAGTGCCAACTCATTGGTAGAGCAATACAATTGGTCCTAATCCCATGCTCTTTCCCTACAGGCCTGTAACTTTTCTCCCCTTCATTTATCTAATTGCCTTTTGAAAGTTACTATTGACCGCCCTTTAAGGTAGTGAATTCCAGTATCACAACTTGCAGCATTAAAAAAAACCTCATGCCTCTGGTTCTTTTGCCAATCACCTTAAATATGTTTCTCTGACTACTGTCCCTTCTGCCACTGGTAACAGTTTCTCCTTATTTACTCTATCAAAACCACCCATGATTTTATACACTTGTATTAAATCACCCCTTAATCTTCTTTGAACTAAGGAGAACAACCCCAGTTCCTCTATTCTCTCCAAAACAAAAACAAAAATACCTGGAAAAACTCAGCAGCTCTGACAGCATCTGCGGAGAGGAACACAGTTAACGTTTCGAGTCCGTATGACTCTTCAACAGAACTAAGGAAAAATAGAAAAGAGGTGAAATATAAGCTGGTTTAAGGGTGGGGTGGGACAGGTAGAGCTGGATAGAGGGCCAGTGATAGGAGGAGATAACCAAAATATGCCATAGACAAAAGGACAAAGAGGTGTTGAAGCTGGTGATATTATCTAAGAAATGTGATAATAAAGGTACAGATAGCCCTAGTGGGGGTGGGGTGGGGGGAAGGGATCGAAATAGGCTAAAAGGCAGAGATAAAACAATGGATGGAAATACATTTAAAAATAATGGAAATAGGTGGGAAAAGAAAAATCTAAATAAATTATTAGAAAAAAGGGGGATCGGAAAGGGGATGGGGATGGAGGAGAGAGTTCATGATCTAAAATTGTTGAACTCAATATTCAGTCCGGAAGGCTGTAAAGTGCCTAGCCGGAAGATGAGGTGCTGTTCCTCCAGTTTGCGTTGAGCTTCACTGGAACAATGCAGCAGGCCAAGGATGGACATGTGGGCATGAGAGCAGGGTGGAGTGTTGAAATGGCAAGCGACAGGGAGGTCTGGGTCATGCTTGCGGACAGACCGAAGGTGTTCCGCAAAGCGGTCACCCAGTCTGCATTTGGTCTCTCCAATGTAGAGGAAACCGCATTGGGAGCAGCAAATGCAGTAGACTAACTTGAGGGAAGTGCAAGTGAAATGCTGCTTCACTTGAAAGGAGTGTTTTGGCCCTTGGACGGTGAGGAGAGGAGAAGTAAAGGGGCAGGTGTTGCACCTTCTGCGGTTGCATGGGAAGGTGCCGTGGGAGGGGGTTGAGGTGTAGGGGGTGATGGAGGAGTGGACCAGGGTGTCCCAGAGGGAACGATCCCTGCGGAATGCCGCCGGGGGGGCGGGTAAAGGGAAGATGTGTCTGGTGGTGGCATCATGCTGGAGTTGGCGGAAATGGCAGAGGCTGGTGGGGTGATAAGTGAGGACAAGGGGGACCCTATCATGGTTCTGGGAGGGAGAGGAAGGTGTGAGGGCGGATGCGCGGGAGATGGGCTGGACACGGTTGAGGGCCCTGTCAACCACCATGGGTGGAAAACCGCGGTTAAGGAAGAAGGAAGACATGTCAGAGGAACTGCTTTTGAAAGTGGCATCATCAGAACAGATGCGACGGAGGCGAAGAAACTGCGAGAATGGGATGGACTCCTTACAGGAAGCGGGGTGTGAGGAGAGTAGTCAAGGTAGCTGTGGGAGTCGGTAGGCTTATAATGAATATTGGTGGACAGTCTATCACCAGAAATTGAGACAGAGAGGTCAAGGAAGGGAAGGGAAGTGTCAGAGATGGACCATGTGAAAATGATGGAGGGGTGGAAATTGGAAGCAAAATTAATAAATTTTTCCAGGTCCAGACGAGAGAATGAAGCAGCACCGAAGCAGTCATCAATGTACCAGAGAAAGAGTTGTGGGAAGGGGCCGGAGTAAGACTGGAACAAGGAATGTTCCACATACCCCATAAAGAGACAGGCATAGCTGGGGCCCATGCGGATACCCATAGCCATACCTTTTATTTGGAGGAAGTGAAAGGAGTTTAAGGAGAAATTGTTGAGTGTGAGAACAAGTTCAGCCAGACGGAGGATAGTGGTGAATGGGGATTGTTCGGGCCTCTGTTCGAGGAAGAAACGGAGACCGATCAGACCATCCTGGTGAGGGATGGAGGTATAGAGGGATTGGACATCCATGGTGAAGAGGAGGCGGTTGGGGCCAGGGAACTGGAAATTGTTGATATGATGTAGGGTGTCAGAGGAATCATGGATGTAGGTGGGAAGGGACTGGACAAGGGGAGAGAGAATGGAGTCAAGATAGCAAGAAATGAGTCCCATGGGGCAGGAACAGGCTGACACAATCGGTCTGCTGGGACAGTCCTGTTTGTGGATTTTGGGTAGGAGGTAGAAGCGGGCCGTCCGAGGTTGGGAGACTATGAGGTTGGAAGCTGTGGAAGGAAGATCTCCAGAGGAGATGAGGTCAGTAACAGTCCTGGAAACAGTCCTCTATTCTCTCCATTAGCTGAATTCTTTCTTCCCCAATCCTGTTCTAGTAAATTTCTTCCGCACCCTCTTCAAGGCCTTGACATCCATCTGAAACTGTGGTGCCCAGAATTGAACACAAAATATTTTATGAAGGTTCGGCATAACTTCCTTTCCAATCTTCTGTTAAGGATCCCAAATGCTTTAATAACAGCTGCACAACTTGTCCTGCCACATTCTAAGACTTGTGCAAGTACACTCTAAGATCTCATTGTTTCTGCAGCCCTTTTAAAATTGTACCATTTGTTAAATTGCTCCTCTTCATTCTTCCTGCCAATAGATATCATTTCTCACTGCTCCATGTTAAATTTCATCTGTCATGTGACTATCCATTTCACCAGTCTATCTATTTTCTCTATAAATATGTTACCATCCTCCTCATTGTTTGCTACATTCCTGGCTCCATCTGCAAATATTGAAATTATGCCCTGTATTCTCAAGCGCAAGCTGTCAAAGATCTGTCAAAATACCTTGGAACTGTCAAAGCTCATTGGAACTGTCAAAGCTGCCAAAGAATTTAACCCTGCTGGACTTTAAATTTAAAACAAATGTGTGAAGTTTTTTAAAAAAATCAGTGCTGGCTATTTCACACTTTCTGTTGACATAGGCCTGAGGGCTATTATTATAGGATTTGTGTTTCATGACTGATTTTACAACCTAATATTATCACAGTGGGGTGCCTGTTGAGTAAGCAGTTTGACTGACAGCTGCAGCTGGTTATAGATTAGAAATATTTGTTTTCATGAGAGATTAAGTGCTTAAGTGCAATGTTTGTTTTTGTAAGAGATTAGTTGAAGGAATTGCAATGTATTGAATTTATATATATATATATCAATGAAAGCATTGCTCCTGAGGTTTACCCATGGCGGATAGTGGGTAAGTTAGTATGGAGGAGGTAAAGGCACAAGATGGTGAGTGGAGAGCATGTGTTGGCATGAGTTGGCACTAATTTGGCATGGGGCTATATAGGGTCATGAGGATGAGTGGGGGCATGGGTTGGCAAAGGGGTGGGTAGAGGGGCGTAGGGCAGCAGAAGGGGTATGAGGAGCCTTGAGAGCTGGATACAGTGGCATAGGTTGACATGGAAGGTATGGGGTTCATGGGACTGGGTGGGGGGCATGAGGTGGCATCTGTTGGCATGGATGGGGGATGGGGTGTTTGTGAGGGCTTGAAGGGGTGAGGGCTGAAGGGATGTTTTATGTTTTTTGTTTAACTGGGATTTTTTTCAATCTGTCACACAGTGCCAGTGCACAGAGGCAGGTCTTCCACCGAGCCCACCTCCACACTCAGTCTGGGGGCAGCAGGCCCAACATCTAATCCAGCACCACCCCCCACCTCCCCAACTACCAGGCCAAAAATCCTAACTCTGGACTTTTTTTTCCTGGGTCAGTTTTGTGGAGCCAGGAAATGACCCAACGCTATGCACCCATCCTGGAAGCGAGAATCTAGGTCATCTTAGATGCAGTTGGCAACTGAAGGAGGAGTGTTTACTTTTGCACTCCATGTGTCTATTTTTAAAAAAACAGAATCCTGTACCGCTTGAACCACTTTTTCAACCTGCTCTGCCATCCTCAGTGATTTGTGCACATATACCCTAGGGCCCCTCTGTTTCTGCAACAACTTTAGAATTGTATCTATTAGTTTATATTGTCTCCTCATTCTTCCTACCAAAATGTACCACTTCACACTTGTTTGCATTAAATTTCATCTGCCAAGTTGCGAGCTGCAGCATGAGTCTCATTATGCCTTTGCTCTGCTGTAGTCTGAGGCCACCACACGGGTGGCATCAGCCATGTCCTCTGCTGATTGCCCTTGTCCCCGAGGAGCCAACCCTGCAGCCTCTCTGGACCCTGGAACACACCATGAATCAGCGACCAACTGAGAATGTAGAAATTGTGGACACAGATTCTGGTAGTTGCACACCAGCTGCACATTCAATGCGTTTGGCATAGTTAGCCGCTTGTTGCGACGGAGATCTGAGAACCATATCAGTGCAGTTGATGGCACCCTGCACCTCTGGGAAACCTGAGGTCTGGGCAAATCCAATCGCTCTTGCATTCTGGCTTTCCCGGTCCCAGGCAAAATGCATAAAGTTGTACGCCCTCGCAAAGATGGCATCCGTGACCTAATGGATGCATTTATGGGTGGAGGCTTGCAATACCCCACAAGGGTCACCTGTGAAGCCCTAAAGGAGCCACTGGCCTAAAAATTGAGCGCCGCAGTCACCTTCATAACCATGGGCAGCGAATGCCCTCCATGTCCCCGTGGCACCAAATCCTGCAGCAGGTGGCAGATGTGACCAACCAGTTCCCTAGGCATGCACAGTCTTTGGCAACATTGGTTCTCAGACATCAACAGGAATGAAAGGTGGCGTGTATAGACCCTGAGTCTAGCTAGGCGGTGACCAGCAATGGTTCTCTGTGGCTTTTCAGCAGCGTGTGCAGGAGCCCCAACCATCCCTTCTTCCTGAGGGTGCTGCTCCTCCCTCTGTGCAGCCAGGCATCTCCATCACTCTCTTCTCTTTCATCTCTGGTCTCTGTACACCATGAGGCATACAGTTAGTTCACCAGGCTCCATGCTCCTGATGTACTCCTCCTGCAGGGTGAAAGAGAGAGGTGCGTGGGTTAGCTTTGGTGTTCTACAAACCTCTCTTGGTTATGTCTGAAGGTCCCTTAATGCATACCGGAGAGTGCTGGCCATCACTTGGATGGCCAGAGATTAATGTGCTACATAGTTGCCCGAAACCCCAACCCTCCTCCGCCCCACTCCACCTGACTGATTGGCAGCAGCTTTGCCCATTGGACTGAATGCTGCACTCTCAGCTCAGGCACAGGCATTCTCCTAACCCGCACTGCAAGGCTGCAATGTTAGCTTGAACCATGGGGGATACTGGTCCAAACCTGAATGATGACGTTATAAGGGGCTGTGAGAACATTCACCAGTGGCTGCTCCATGGACAGCTTTCGCAAGGAGATTGTACAAATGTACACAGATGTCCAACTGTTCTGCAGTCCACTAAAATGCTCATTAGTTTGCAGTCTGTGCCAAAGAGGTGAAAAGCTCTGAAGCACCTAGTGGCACTTTCATGCCTTTGTATTGCTTGAGTGGGCAGATAAGCTAGAGGCCCAACTCCACACATATCAATGTGGCTGCATCTGAACTGTCTCAGCTGCGGAACAATGGTCACTTTATACAAGGTTTCCCTAATGCATGCTCGCTTCCCTACCCCCTCACTCCACATGTGCAGCTCTTGCAGCCCCCCCAACCTGCCTCAACCACAGGGCAGCACTTAGCCGCCCCATCCCCCAACGAGCCTCAACCTTGAAGTCCAACAGGCGATCCTGGTGAGCACTGCGCCACTTTACTGTGCACTCACCTCCAAGTTCCCCTCAAAGTGCAGCCCGCCGAGTTGCACGCCTTATATATGCAGTTCTGAAGCACACAGGCGTGTTTTCCTGCTGACGTGGGCAGACAATCCTGTGGCGAGGGGGGGAGGGGGGCGATGATTCCGGCGGGATGGGCTTATAATGATATGTAGATGTATTACAGTGAGGTTCCCGATGTCCGACAGCGGGAAATGCAGCCCGCCATTGACGGGCAGAGTGGATGAACATGCCCGACCCCAGCTGGCACAGAAAATTCTGGCCAGAGAAGGCAACTATCAGGAAAGAGTGAGAAAGCAGGAAGTTGGAATTTTACAATCCTTCTGGGATTGGGGTGGCATGCAGGGTGTCCGTAAAATCAAGTGTGGAGGCCATGCCTGTCACCAACACACCTTTATGGTATTTTGTTTAATTATTCAATTAATGACCACTTAAGGGCCTCTTCCCACCACCACTGGTATTTTACCAGCGGTAGGAGGTATGCATGCCATGTGGTGAGGCTGCAAATTGAAACCTGCCAGCCATTTTGAAGGCTGAGGGGGGGTCCCTCCTGTTCAGGCACCTTGTGCCCAATGGAGGCCCTCCATAAGGTAGCCCCACCCCCCACTGTGTGATCCTCCCCCTGCCCACCCACATCCTGTCCTCCAGCCCTACGCCAGGACCTGCCAGCCTGACTCCAGTAAAACCCCAGACTTACATGGATCTCTGGCTCCTCTTTGTTGAGGACTGCCTGTAGTCTCAGTAGTGGCTACTGTTTTGGTTGCCCAGTAACTCACAGAGGCAGGATGTCCACCCAGATCACTGCAGAAGCAGAGACGAGCATGACCCTGACTTTCCAGCCAGTGGATGGAGCCACTGTATCCACATAAAATTCCAACTAGTGTTCTTTCCTCTGGAAAAAAGGAATGAAGAAGAGACCCGATGAAGGTCTTTGAAATTATAAAGTGGTTTCATAGAGTAGATGCTGAGAAATTAGGGAAAATGTTAACCTCAAAAGCGGGTGAGTCTGTGTCTGGTGGGATATAACAATGTTAAAATTTTGAAACATGCCCCCAAACTGCTGCCAACCTGCCTATTTTCAGTTTGAATGGAGCTGGGTTGGGGATCAGGGCAACTAACCCAATTGCAGGTGGCTGGTTGGCCATTTAAATATTACAATGAGCCTGTGTGCCTCAGAAATGACCATCATTTCAATGTTAACCCTGGCCAGCCAAATTTTCATTGCCTTAAAGAAACCTGACAGCTAAAGGGAGGTGAGGATTGCTAGATCCAGGAGGTAAGTGCCTTTCCCTATACTTGCTAGATCCAGTTTACATACTTCACCTACCTCCTACAATCTGGTACCCAACCCAAACCTTCCTATCTTTCCCCCTCTGAACAATCCTGATCTTTCTCCCTTCCCTTGCAATATCCACCCAACTTTTCCCATCTTCTACACAACCCCACCCCATCCCCACCCCACCCCACAACCAAACTCCCAACCCATCTCTTCTCTCCTCTGCTCTGGACCTCAACCTTCACCTGACCCCAGCCTCCGATTTTCATGCCATCCCAGCCTTTTCACTCCCTCCCTCCCTCTATTCCAATGCCTGGCTGCAGCCTGCTGTTGAAGGTCTACCCACTCAACAGCCATCCAGCCTCTCAATCTGACTGGCTGCAGCTGAAAAATGGAGACAAAGAATGATAATCAGGTCCTGCCATTAAATTCAGCAAATGTCACCCCCACCCCTCAATTCCCTCTCCCTCCTGTCTTCCTAGAAAAGACTGGTGCATTGGGCTGAATGTTAACTCCCAAAAGCTGGTGGATCAGAGGCTAAACTTCAAAAAATCTTAAACCAACATCCAGCCCACCTCAAAACCATTCACTTCTGGTTTTAACAGAGGCGGGACAAGGGACAGGGGACTAATCAATTTGCGGGATGCTGATTGGTCATTTAAATATTATAATGAGGCTACCTGCCTTAATTTTAACAGTCACTCTATTTTGAACTAATTTCGCCTGAGTATCCCAGGCCTTGGGAAACCTGACCTGTGAAAGGAGGCGAGAAAGGCTGAGTCCATGAGGTAAATGCCTATGCAGCACTGCTTGTGGGCCAGGAGGAGCAAGAGTGCTTCCTCCAGGACAATAAGCTACTACCTAGTAAAGGCTCTCACCAGAATCTTTCTGCTGCCCACATCATCAAATCCTTCCTGACCAACATCTGTGACCACCCCACTGACCACCATCGAAAAACCCATAAAAATAATTTGTCCCCCCCCCATCAATAGAACCCACCCCACCCACCATCAGCTTCCCCTGACCACCTTCGGACTCCACCCTCCCCCTCCATGACCACCATTGGACACACCCCACAATCAGGAACTCCATTGATTCAATCAGGACCTTCCTGACAATCAGAACCCCATCACTAGACTTACCTGATTTCCCCTGCTTAGCATTGTGAAGCAGTCTTCCTGCCTGAATGGCCTCCAGACTGTCAATCAGGCTGTTTATGTACAAAAGTCCAACAGAAAATTTTAAAGGAGTCCTGCAGTTAAAAACTGCAGGATAATCTGGAAACCCGTACTTCCAGTTTTCTCAATCTCACAACAACCCTCCTCCAGGCCGAAATTCAGGCCATTATTTCCACTTATGTGTGGGTCTGCAATTTTCCATTGCATACAAGGCCCCATCGGTGGTCCAGGGTCTCAGGAGGCTTGCCCCAGGAGAACTCTTTGCTCTTCTTCAATTCTTCTTGAATTTTAACCAATAGTGCTCTGATTCGCATTCAAAAGTATTCCCAACTGAGCCAGTCTGAAATGTGGAATAGAGATCTGGAACAGAACGTTGTCAAATGCAGTTAATGGTAAACTAATTAACACACTTGGAAATATGGATGAATATTCAGTTACGCAGAGATTGAAGATTAAGACTAGGTATGACCATGGTTGATAAAATGTTCTATTGTTCCAATCCTACTGGAACTGGTATCCATGTAAAAAAGGGTGAATAATATGCACAGCAAATTAGAATGGTACCCTAGTCCAGAAACTCAGGAATATATTTCACAGTTTTCTCTTCTTGGAAATTGTGTCTCTGGTTATTCATTTCGTTCTGAATATTAAACAACTTAACAAGGGTCCATGAAAGTGCAAACTGAACATGGTGAGGAATAAGAAGTGTATAAAAAGAGATGAGCATGCATGCAAAGTAAGTAGGTATGAGGGATCATCTGATGGAGTAGGCTTGACTAGGCAGTTTATGGGGGTGGGCTAATGAGCACAACAGGATGGAGGTGAATTTGCAACTGTAATCACCTTTTCTGACCTGGTTAGGTCATTAAAGCACTATCCACACTGAATCCAAAAGTGTGGCTCAATACACTTACTGCTGACCTCGTGGGCCACCAGCTGCCATGCCTCCCTTGTGCCAGCAGCAAGCTTCTCCCTCCTGTTGCTAGGGAAGAATATCTGTCTCGGCTGGATCTGCACAGGGCCCAGAGGCACATCAAGCGATACATTAAAAAAATGGGGGGCAGCTTTCAGGCAGCTCCTGATTCCATGCTCTTTAAATATTGGAGTTGAGATCATATGGATTGTCATCGCACCCATTGCCGCATAATCAGTGCTAAACTTGGAAATAAAATGATAACGGGCTGACTGTATTAAAAATAATCACAGATAGACACAACTAACTTACTTAAATAAAAGAAAAATACTGCAGATGCTGTAAAACTGAAATAAAAATAGAAAATGCTAGAAAAACTCGGCAGGTCTGACAGTATCTGTGGAGAGAGAAATAGAGTTAACATTTTGAGTCCATATGACTCTTCTTCAGAGCTAAAAAGAAGTAGAAATGTGATGGAATTTACACTGTTTAAGGGGGGGTGGAACAGGTAAAGCTGGATAGAAGGTCAGTGATAGGTGGGGGCTAAAGAGAGATTGACAGAGGTGTCATGGACACAAGACAAAGGGAGCGTTAATGGTGGTGGTAAAGACTATAGAAGGTGCTGATAGAGGCATAAAGGTAAGATAGCAGAATGCGTTAATAGCAGAACAAAGGTCAGCGCTCTATGAAAGAACAACATGGAACAAGTGACAGATAGCTCTTTTGGGAGGGGGCCATGGTTGTGGAAAAAGGTTAGAAAAAGGGATTTGAAAAGGGATTAAACAATAAATAAATGAATAAAAATAAAAGAGTGAATAAAAAAATAAAAATAAATTTTTAAGACAGGATTTATAAACGAGTGAAGATAGAAGAGAGAGTTCATGGTCTGAAGTTGTTGAATCCAATGTTAAGTCCAAAAGGCTGTAAAGTGCCTAATCAGAAGATGAGGTGCTGTTCCTTCAGTTTGTGTTGAGCTTCACTGGAACATTGCAGCAGGCCAAGGATGGACAATTGGGCATGAGAGCAGGGTGGTGTGTTGAAATGGCAAGCGACAGGGAGGTCTGGAGTCATGCTTGCAGACAGACCGAAGTTGTTGTGCAAAGCGGTCACTCAGTCTGCGTTTGGTCTCTCCAATGTAGAGGGAACCACATTGGGAGCAGCGAATGCAGTAGACCAAGTTGAGGGAAGTGCAAGTGAAATGCTTCTTCACCAGAAAGGAATGTTTGGGCCCTTGGACGGTGAGCAGGGAGGAGGTAATGGGGCAGGTGTTGCATCTTCTGCGATTGCATGGGAAAGTACTGTGGGAAGGGGATGAGGTGCTGGGGGTGATAGAGGAGTGGATCACAGAGGGAATGGTCCCTACAGAATGCTGACAGGGGTGAATGGGGGGTGAGGGGAAGCTGTGTTTGGTTGTGGCATCATGCTGGAGTTGGCGGAAATGGCGGGGGATGATCCGTTGAATGTGGAGGCTGGTGGGGTGAAAGGTGAGGACAAGGGGCACCCTATCATGGTTCTGGGAGGGAGGAGAAGGGGTGAGGGCAGAGATGTGGTAGATGGGTCAGATACAGTTGAGGGCCCTGTCAACCACAGTGTGGGGGAAACTTCAGTTAAAGAAGAATGAAGACGTGTCAGAATCACCATTTTGGAAAGTGGCATCATCGGAACAGATGTGACAGAGGCGAAGGAACTGTGAGAATGGGATGGAGTCCTTACAGGAAGCACGGTGTGAGGAGCTGTAGTCGAGGTAGCTGTGGGAGTTGGTGGGCTTGTATGAATATTGGTGGACAGTCTATCACCAGAAATGGAGACAGATAGATCAAGGAAGGGAAAAGAAGTGTCGGAGATAGAGCAAGTGAAAGTTAGAGAGGGGCGGAAATTGGGAGCAAAATTGATAATTTTTTCCAGGTCCAGACAAGAGCATGAAGCAGCATCAATACAGTCATCAATGTACCGAGAAAAGAGTTGTGGGAGGGGGCCTGAGTAGGACTGGAACGAGGAATGTTCCATATACCCCACAAAATGACAGGCATAACTGGGGCCCATGAGGTTACCATAGATATACCTTTTATTTGGAGGAAATGACAAGTTAAAGGGGAAATTGTTTAGCGAGAGAACAAGTTCAGCCAGATGGAGGAGAGTGTGGTGGATGGGGATTGTTCAGGCCTCTGTTCAAGGAAGAAGCGGAGAGCCCTCAGACCATCCTGGTGGGGGATGGAGGTGTAGAGGGATTGGACATCCATGGTGAAGAGGAGGCAGTTAGTGCCAGGGAACTGGAAATTGTTGACATGATGTAAGGCATCAGAGGAATCACGTATGTAGGTGGGAAGAGAATGGACAGAGGAGAGAGAATGGAGTCAAGATAAGAAGAAATGAGTTCCATGGGTCAGGAAAAGGCTGACATGATTGGTCTACTGATGGTCCTATTTGTGGATTTTGGGAAGGAGGTAAAAGTGGGCAGTCTGGAGTTGGGAGACTATGAGGTTGGAAGCTGTGGATGGATGATCTCCAGAGGAGATGTGGTCAGTGACAGTCCTGGAAACAATAATAATTAACTTCCTTCTGGATTTCCCACACCTTATTGGACTCTTCTCCCAGGCCCTCAACCCCCAGCCTCCCACAACCACAAATGGCTTATAACGTGTATCCGAGTTAATTTCAGGCCATCATCTTTGAGGAGCCGCTGAAATCCTCTGCAAATTTTGAATCAAATTGATTCATGTTGTCAGCAAGATTTCATGTCCTCTCCAAGATATGCATCTTGATCTAATGACACTATGGGGTGAAATTAGCTCTTCTGCCAATTGGATTGGTATTGTTATGGGACCCAAACTGGAAATTGGTTTCTGCCAAATGTAGCATGTGGGCCTAATTACCATTGCCCAAAGGGTAATTTTTAAAAATAAGACTTACTTTAATGTCAAACCAGGAAGAGCAGGAGTGCTCCTCTTCACTCCACATTAAAATTGAGGCCTGTGCTGGCCATCACTTCCCCACTCTTCTGCTTGCCTCCCCCCACCCCAACCCACTCAGACTCACCTTAAGCTCACAGCTGACCTTCCAACCAGCCACTCAGGCTATTGCCTCAAAACCAGGGAGCTACCTCGAGGGCCGTGAACGGTGACCACTGTTCACCGGTTCTATACGATTGAGGCCAGTGGACCAATTACCATAGCATTTTGCAGTGGACATGATCCAATTTCTAGACCCATATCCACTGTTGATCTGTCAGGGTAATTTTTCTTCATTAATGTTGATAATTTCATATCCTCATAAAAAAGCTTTGCAAATATAGAATAACGTGAAATTAATTATTATTTGACTAAAATTGAATATGTTTTTTATTCATTCATGGGTTGTGGACATGGCTGGCTAGGCCAGCATTTATTACCCATCCCTTTTTGCCCCTGAGAAGGTGGAGGTGAGCTGTCTTCCTGAACTGCTGCAGTCCATGTGGTGTAGGTGCATCCACAGAGCTGTTAGGGAGGGAGTTCCAGGGTTTTGACCCAGCGACAGTGAAGGAACAGCAATATATTTCGAAGTCAGGATGGTGAGTTACTTGGAGGGGAACCTCCAGGTGGTGGTGTTCTCATGTATCTGCTCCCATTGTCCTTCTAGATGGTAGCGGTTGTGGGTTTGGAAGGTACTGTCTAACAAATCTTGATGAGTTCCTGTAGTGCACCCTGTAGATGGTACACACTGCTGCTACTGTGCATCGGTGGTGGAGGAAGTGAATGTTTCTGGATGGGATGCCAATCAAGCAGGCTGCTTTGTCCTGAATGGTATAAAGCTTCTTGAGTATTGTGGGAGCTGCACTCATCCAGGCAAGTGGAGAGTATTACATCACACTACACTCCTGACCTGTGCCTTGTAGATGGTGGGCAGGCTATGGGGAGTCAGGATGTGAGTTATTCACCACAGGATTCCTAGCCTCTGACTTGCTTTTGCAGCCACAGTATTTATATAGCTAGTCCAGTTCAGCTTCTGGTCAATGACAGCCCCCAGAATGTTCATATTGGAGGATTCCGTGATGGTAATGCCATTGAATGTCAAGGGGCAATGGTTAGATTATTTCTTGTTGGAGATGGTCATTGCCTGACACTTGTGTGGCACAAATGTTACGTGTCATTTGTCAGCCCAAGTCTGGATACTGTCCATATATTGCTGCATTTGGACGTGGGCTGCTCCAGTATCTAGGAGTCACGAATGGTGCTGAACATTGTGCAATCATCAGCGAACATCCCCACTTCTGAACTTATGATGGGAGTAAGGTCATTGATGATGCAGCTGAAGATGGTTGGGTCGAGGACACTACCCTGAGGAACTCCTGCAGTGATGTCCTGGAACTAAGATGATTGACCTCCAGCAACCACAGCATCTTTCTTTGTGCTAGGTATGACCCCAACCAGCGGAGAGTTTTCCCCCTGATTCCCATGGACTCCAGTTTTGCTTGGTCTCCCTGATGCCATACTCAGTCAAATGCTGCCTTGATATCAAGGCCAATCACATTCATCTCACCTCTGGAGTTCAACTCTTTCATCCATGTTTAAACCAAGGCTGTGACGAGCCCAGGAGCTTAAGTGACCCTGACTGAACCCAAACTGGGTGTTAGTGAGTAGGTTATTGCTAAGCAAGTGCCGCTTGATAGCACTGTTGATGACCCTTTCCTTCATTTTATTGATGATGGAGAGTAGTCTGATGGGGTGGTAATTGATCTGGTTGGATTTGTCCTGCTTTTTGTGTACAGGACATACCTGGGCATTTTGCAATATTGATGGGTAGATGCCAGTGTTGTAGCTGTACAGGAACAGCTTGGTTAGGGGCGGGGCAAGTGCTGGAGCACAAGCCTTCAGTACTATTGACGGAATATTGTCAGGACCTATAGCCTTTGCAGTATCCAGTGCCCTCAGCCGTTTCTTGATATCATGTGGGGTTAAATAGAATTGGCTGGAGACTGGCATCTCTGATGCTGGGGGCCTCCAGAGGAGGCCGAGATGTATCATCCATTTGGCACTTCTGGATGAAGATTGTAGCAAATGATTCAGTCTTATCTTTTGCACTGAAGTGCTGGGCTCCCCCACCATTGAGGATGGGGATATTTGTGGAGCCTCCTCCTCCAGTGAGTTGCTTAATTGTCCATCACCATTCATGACTGGATGTGGCAGTATAGATCTGAACAGTTGGTTGTGAAATCACTTAGCTCTGTCTATCACTTGTTGCTTATGCTGTTTGGCATGCAAGTAGTCCTGTGTTGTACCTTCACCAGATTGACACCTCATTTTTAGTGCCCTCCTGCACCCTAACTGGACCAGGATTAATCACCTGGCTTGATGGTAATGGTAGAGTGGGGTATATACCGGACCATGAGGTTAGAGATTGTGGTTGAGTACAATTCTGCTGCTGCTGATGGCCCACAGCGCCTCATGGTTGCCCAGTTTTGAATTCCTAGCTCTGTTCGAAATCTATCCCATTTAGCATGGTGGTAGTGCCGCACAACACGATGGAGGGTATCCTCAATGTGAAGCCGGGACTTCGCCTCAACAAAGACTGTGCAGTGGTCATTCCTGCCAATACTGTCATGCACAGATGCACCTGTGGCAGACAGGTTGGTGAGGATGAGGTCAAGTTTGTTTTTCCCTCTTTATTGGTTCCCTCAGCACCTACCAGAGGCCCAGTCTAGCAGTTACGTCCTTTAGAACTCCACATCTCAATCTGTAGTGGTGCTACCGAGCCACACTTGGGGCAGGATTTTACATCCCGTGGGCAGGCACGCACCCGACCCAATTGGGCATAAAACTACACACAATGATGTCGGGCGAACGTCCCGATGTCATCGCGCACTCGCGCAATCTTTTGGTTGGCGGGCGTGCACGAGAGTCGGCAGTGTGCCCGCCAACAATTAAGAGCCCTATTAAAGCCCTTAAGTGGATAATTAATTTGTATTTTTTGCTGCCCATCCAACCGTTCGTTGGACAGGCAGGCGAATCGGTCAGGTGGCCTTTGAACTTGTTATGAAACCTTATCCATGGGCAAGGTGAAGTTTCCAGAAGTAATTTTAAAAAAATACATTTTGAAACATCACTTTTATTATGCCCCTGTTCATATGACTGAGTCAGATGTGGGGAAATCTTCCCCTTATTTTTAAAATCTTCATTTTTCATTTTAAAATTCTTCAGCTCCCTGAGGCAGCTCTGTACCTTCAGGGAGCTTTCAGTGCACGCTCCCCTAGGCATGCGCAGATTTCAGCGCTCACACTCCTCCCTCCCCCACCCCGGCAGCGCCGAGGCTCTCAGCATGTATTTCCCCCTGGCTGGCTGTTAATTGGCCAGCCAGCATGAAATCGCGGACGGGGCCCTTTCGCAGATGACGGGCCGTTTTGCAGCCACTCCTGGGCCCGTCCGCTGCACCCTCCCGAAAAATCCTGCCCTCTGTGATAGACATTGAAGTCCCCCACCCAGAATACATCCTGCGCCCTTGCCACCCTCAGTGCTTCCTCCAAGTGGTGTTCAACACAGAGGAGCACTGATTCATCAGCTGAGGGAGGGCGGTACGTGGTAATCAGCAGGAGGTTTCCTTGCCCATGTTGGTCCTGGTGCCATGAGATTTCATGGGGTCCAGAGTCGATGTTGTGGACTCCCAGGACAACTCCCTTCCGACTGTATACCACTGTGCTGTCACCGCTGCTGGGTCTGTCCTGCCGGTGGAACAGGATAGGATCCTCAGACAGCACCTTCCAACCCATGACCGCTACCATCTAGAAGGACAAGGGCAGAAGACACATGGGAACACCAGCACCTGGGAGTTCCCCTCCAAGCCACTCACCATCATGACTTGGAAATATATCGCCATTCATTCAGTGTCGCTGGGTCAAAGTCCTGGAACTACCTCCCTGAAAGCACTGTGGGTGTACCTACACCACAGGGACTGCAGCAGTTCAAGAAGGCAGCTCACCACCACCTTCTCAAGGACAACTAGGGATGAGGAATAAATGCTGGCCCAGCCAGAGAAGCGCACATCCTGCAAATGAGTAAAGACAAAGAACATACCCAGGGATGGTGATAGTGGTGTCTGGGACATTATCTGCAAGGTATGATTCCGTGAGTATGACTATGTGAGGCTGTTGCTTGACTAGTCTGTGGGTCAGCCCTCCCAATTTTGTCCCAAGTCACTACGAGGACTTTACAGGGTCGACAGGCTGAGTTTGCCGTTGTCATTTCCAGTGCCTAATCGATGCTGGGTGGTCTGCCCGGTTTCATTCCTTATTGGCTTGTTTTTAGCTGTTTGATACAACTGAGTGGCTTGCTAGGCCATTTTGAACAACATAAGATCTGCTATTTATCATAACATCATAAGATCATAAGAAATAGGAGAAGCAGTAGGCCATTCATTCCATTGAATCTGCTCTGCCATTCATTGAGCTGGATATTGAGGTTGGTGAGCGGGGGGGCGGGGCCCGCTCGCCAACGTGTAAAATGACGAGGGATGACATTGGGCAGAACTTCCGACGTCACCCCGCATCATTTCAATTTTCAGGTCGGCGGGGGCTCAGCCAAATCAGCTGTGCACCTGCCAACCTGTCAACGGCCAATTGAGACCATTTAAAAAGTAATTGCGCTAGATAATGGACCTGCCCATCCAGCCTTAACATTGGCGGGCAGGCCGGGAGCCCTGGCAGGCTTCAGAAAAAACATGAAACCTCATCTATGGGTGGGATGAGGTTTCATGATGGTTTTTAAAACTTTAATGAAAGTTTACTTAAAAGTGATGGACATGTCCCAACTCATGTTACAGTGTCACATGAGGGGACATGTCAGGGAAATTTCATTTCTCGACATATACCATTCTTAAATTTGACACTGATCTCCCTGAGGCAGCACCTAGCCTCAGGGAGATGAGTGCACTCTTTTGCGCGCATGCATGAAAGAGCACACTCCCGGCTTAGGGAATTTCTTCCCCCCCACTGCCCGCACAGGGAGCAATTAGCGCTTCCTGGTGGACGTCATGCTGGGCATGCCTTAATTGACCCACCCATGTAAAATAGCGGCACGCCCCCAATCGGGGGTGCCAATCGGAGGCACATGCCCGCTCTTGCTCCTGAACATCCCCCCCAACGGGGGCAAAATTCTTCCCATTAAGATAATGGCTGGTCTATTTGTGGCTTTAACTCCACTTTCCTGCTGCCCTCCATAAGCGATCAAAAATCTGTTTAACTCAGCCTTGAATATATTCAATGACACAGCCTCTACTGCTCTCTGGGGTGGAGAATTTCAAAAATTCATAGCCCTCTGAGAGAAAAAATTCCTCCTCATCCTTATCTTTAATGGGAGATTGATCCTTGTGCCACCCACGAGTTAGTTTGCCAATCTGAAAATTTCCCATTTATGTGGTCTCTGTTTCCTGTCAGTTAGCCAGTCCTCCATGCTAATATATTACCTCCCAACACCATAAATTGTGTGGTCTTTTATAAGGCACATTATTGAATGCCTTTTGAAAATCCAATTACACTTCATCTTTATCTTTATCCACCCTGCTTGTTATATCCTTAAAGAACTCAAATAAGTTTGTCAAACATGATTTCCCTCTCATAAAACCATGTTGAATCTGTTTGATCATATTATGGGCCAGAATCTTCCGCTTGGTGTGTGGGGGCAGGCCCCACATGCCGACGCGTAAAATGATGCACAGTGATGTTGGGCATGCATCCCGACATCAGTGCACATCGTTCTGATCTCCAGTTCGGCGGGCGCACACTGGAGTCGGCTGCACGCCCGCCAAACTGTCAAAGGCCTGTTAAGGCCATTAATGATCTAATTGAACTAATTGTCAGGGCTGCCTGTCGAACCTTAAGGTTGGCTGTCAGGCAAAGAGCCCAGGCGGCCTTCGCATTTTTCATGGAACCTCATCCACGGGTGGGATAAGGTTTCATGAAGTGTTTATTAATTAAATAATGACACATGAGGGGACATGTCTGAGTAATTTTATTTTTTTCTTTTCTTCAATTTTTGATAATGAAATTAATCTCCCTGAGGCAGCTCCCTGTCTCGGGGAGATTTCTGTGCTCTTCCGCCCACATGTGTGAAAGAGCGCAGGCCCCGACTCTCCCTCCTCCCCCCACCCACACAGGGAGTGCTCAGCACTTCCGGGTGTGCATCGCGCTGGGCGGGCCTTAATTGGCCCGCCCACGTAAAACGGCGGCATGCAGCCGATCGTGGGCAGCGATCGGCTCCACACCCGCCCACGTCAGCTCCCGACCGGCCCGCCCAACGGGAAGAAAATTCTCCCCGTGATTTTCTAAATGTCCTGCTGCTACTTCCTTAATAATGGATTCCAGCATTTTCCCAATGACAGATGTTAGGCTAGCTGGTCTAAAGTCTCCTGCTTTCTGTCTCCCTCTTAAACCACTTGAGACCAGTGTCCTTTAAACTAACAGGATGGTGATGGGGACAGGGGGAAGGGGGGTGTTTGGAGGGAGGAAGATTTCGAAATCCAAGGAGAAAAGTTGACGCAACAGTGTTGCAACTAAAGCAGAGTGGATCATGAAGGGACAGAGAGTTTAACAGTAGTTGTGCATCAGTGGAATGTTCCATCCAGGGAATAGTAGTAGAAAAATGAAACTAAAGGCTCTTTATCTGAATTTGCAAAGCATCTGCAATAAGATGGATGAACGAATGGCAGAAATAGAGAAAAATGGTTTAGATCTCATCATCATTACAGAGACATGGGTCTGGATTTTACAGTTCATGGCGGGGTGAGGGAGGCAGAAAGGGAACTGAGGGGGTCCACTTGCTCCCACTCCACCATCTCTGCATGTCCAATAAAATGTCAGATGGCCAATTAGTGGTCGTTGGGCGGGAAGGGGGCCAATTATTGGTGCATAGGAAGCTTGTTTCCTGAGCACAAACCCTTCCCCTTGCAAGCTTGCCATTATTATCAGGGCCAGTATCTCATGCCTATTTTGCCTCTAGTGACTTTGAGATAATATAAAAAAATAATCTGGGTTGAGTTTTTGTTGTAGCTACATTCACAGCGAAATATGAATCACACGATGGTGTGAATACATAACTTGTGGGTTCTGAGAGTCAGCACTGTAGGCCGAGGGGTAATAATGTGGTCATGCTGGAATTGTAGAGGCTCCCTGCTCTCAGGATCAGTCCATTATTTATTGAAGGTGCAAAAAAGATACAAAAATGTTATTAAAAATAATGCAGATGCTACCACCCTCCCCAGCAGGATCTGCTGGTACATTCAGGCAACGAAAAGTTTCAAATGATTGGGTGTTAACAAGCTTAATAGCTCGTTAATTAATGATTTCAAAAAGGTGGATGAGCTGCCAATTTCAGCATCCACCCACCTTCCCTATTATCAGAGACACTGGCAATTTGATGTCGAGTTGCCGACCCAACGTCATCATGCTGAATCTTTTTCAGGCGGGGGGCACCAGGTCCAATTTGGGAACGTAAAATCCAACCCATGGTCACATGGTGACCAAGGTTGGGAAATAAAGATTCCAGGATACACAATGAGCTAGAATAGACTCCCCGCCAGTGGATGCGAAGGACGTGTTTGTAAAATCCAGAGGGCGGCCTTCTCACGACCTACCCACCTGCTTCTGACCTGTCTGAAATTTTACAGTGTGGGCAGGGGAGGCGTCAGGCATCCTGCCCACCCTTTAGCCTATTGAGGCCCTTAGGTATCCAATTAATGGTCACTTAAAGGCCTCATCCCTCTGCCGCCTGTATTTTACCCAAGGCAGGGGTAGTCTCATGCAATGCGGGAAGCCCAGCAGCTTTAGTTCTGCAGGCTGGTGTCAGACAGGTCATGAGGAGAGGGATTGTTGGGGCCTCTTTCCAGGCCCCATGGGCCCATCAGAGGTGCATCCGAACTAGAACAACCTCCCCTTTAAACATCCCCCTCAAGCCTCTTGAACCCTGCCCCTCATCCTGCCTCACCCTATTAATCATAGCCAGATTGGCAGGCCCCAGAGAGACCCCTGACCCCTAATAGCAGTAGAAAGTGAATAGATAACTCACTATGTATTGACTTCTAGACCACAGTGACTGAGAAATATGCTGTTGTCCATAGGGGTTTTCAAGGTCTGAAAGTTACCATTAGACTTTCCATACATGATCAGTGGGGAGATAGATCCATGGCCCAGTGGAATGATCACAGCTGGAGCTGACTTGCCTGATACTATCATCTCCGGGGACTACACCAGAGCACCACGCCAGTGAACACCACAGGCAGCACCAGGCTGTCCTGGAAAAAGTCAGCAATGTGTGTAGCTAGAATGCTAAGAAAAAAATCACTGTAAAAATCTCTTCGCATGGCAGAAATCATTATTGAATCTCTCCACGGTGCTCAAACTCAGAAACTCCTTATTTCCATCTGTTTAAATGTATGTTTTTATTTATGTTAAAATTGTTAGAGCTTCAAAACAAAATTAATCAAAGCTCACAGATTAGTGCATCACAAATTGATTGCATGAATTAAAATGCCTCATATTTTTCAGTATTGGGAGTGATAATGAAATAGATACACACCTATAACACCACAGTGGGTGTACTTACACCACATGGACTGCAGCAGTTCAAGAAGATGGTTCACCACCACCTTCTCGAGGGCGATTAGTGATTGGCAATAAATTCTGGCCTAGCCAGTGAAGCCCATATCTTGTAAAAGATTAAAAAATCAAAATAAGGGACTACTTTTATCACTATAACCAAGTGGAGATCTTAAACCCTCCCTTCAGCACATATTTCATATAAACAGAAAATATTACTGATGTATTATAATGAGATTTACATTTTCATATTTAATGTATATTTTAGGTATTGTGTTCTGGCTGGGTTTAATGATCAGATATTAACAATAATTAGCACACAGACACAGTACAGCACAATGGCGAAAGACCACATTATGTGATCAGTTACCTCATATAGTATAGTTCAAACTTTCTTTTCAGTGTGATATCTGTAAGCCTTATTCCTCCCCCTCATACTGTGCTATTTACTGCAATTACTTCTTGGAAATAAAATGCCTTGTTAAGATTACTATTTTTAGTAGCTATAGCAGTCTATGTTGTTGCCAAAGAAACTATATTCTTTATTGTGCCACAGTTTAGTAGGGGTCAAATTGAGCTCGAATCAGGATGATCAAGTCTCCCAGGATTTATAGTAAGATTCATGAAATGTAAAATAATAATCCTCTCCCTGATTTATTGGCCTAAGGAATCATGAGACTCATCTCAGGACTCAGCTTAGTACCTTAGTACCTCAAGCAGATTTTGTACTTGAAATTAAGAAACATGTTTTACATCCGGCCTGTATTAGGAATTTATTATTGACAGCGAAGCTGCCAGGAAACCATAAATGTGAACTGTTAAGTCCACTCAAGGACTGCACTCATCAAAGTAAGTGGGTTTAAACTGCACGTCAGAGAGCAGCACTGCCTTCACCTTCAATGTAAATTACTGCCATCATCAGCAGTGGCAGCCAAAACATGGACAGGGGCACTTCATCTATCCAGCTGCAGAGCAGCACTGACCTTCTCCAACTATGAGGCACCAGGCAAGTACGTTTGTCTTATGGTCAGTGTAGCAGTCAACTTTCCAATTCTTACTTTATTTTCAGTACCCAAACAGTTGCCTACAACACAATACAAAGAAGCAATTTGAATATTAGTAAAGCTAGAACAGCAGTTTTAGGAAGCAGCTAACCAACAGCCCATTAGCTTTGTAGTTTATTACATCAATAACGCCAGCATTTTGCTATGATTGTCATATGGAGTTCAGTTTAAACATATGGTAGGTAGAGGATTATTATTTTACATTTCATGAATCTTACTATAAATCCTGGGAGACCCGATCATCCTGATTCGAGCTCAATTTGATCCCTACTAAGCTGTGGCACAATAAAGAATATAGCTTCTTTGGCAACAACATAGACTGCTATAGCTACTAAAAATAGTAATCTTAACAAGGCATTTGTACCATTTACATTTTCTAACTGATAGTGGATTTCATAGTCAGACTTTGACATGCTTTTCTTAAGCAATTATTTAATAATCCTGTGTGCTTTTAACCATGGTGATAATTATATGCAATTTTCTGAAATGAGAAAGCATTTTACCAGCTGGATTTTCAATGTAGATGGAAAAACTGACAGATTAAGTAGCTGAATAGCTTCTGTCCATAATAATCACCACTGTTAATCTCTAATACCACAATCCTAACAGATTTGACTGAATATATGATCCTTAAACTCTTCCATTAAGAGCAGCTCCATATTGGATCCACTTCTGCTCAGAAATGGAGTTTTCTCTTCAGTAAAAGAAGTGAAATTCCTCTCACATTAATTCCAGTGGGTAGATTTTCCATGTTGTGACAAATTATTTCCATCAATTCTTCTCACAAGATCCCTAGGCTACCTCATGGCAATTTTATCACTATGATATTAAGTGAATGTTTTGCTTACCGATATATCTGATTATTTTAAAGAATATTTAAACAGGGTCATCATAGTATCATGATGAGTTACACACTAAAACCAGAAAGTGAGGCAACTGCTCTTTAAAAAAGCTGTGAGTGATACCTAAACCAGAAGGTAACTCGAGTGTTTAGCTAATTGAATGGAGTGAAATGAACTGAAGGAAAGTAGAAAGCAGTAAACAATATGGAAATAAGCAAGTCCAAACAAACATTAAAGGATCTATTAGCTTAGCACTTAGAAGACTAGCATGTCCAGGAAATTAGGTGTTCCATGATTTTAACAATGTAATTGATAAGAGCTCACATATCTTTTGAACATCAGTGCAAAAGATAAGGCTGAAGCATTTGAAACAATCTTCAGCCGGAAGTGCCGAGTGGATGATCCATCTCGGCCTCCTCCAGAGGGCCCCAGCATCACAGATGCTAGCCTTCAGCCAATTCGATTCATTCCACGTGATACCAGGGGCAGAATTTTACGGTCGGCGTGTGGGGGCGGGCCCGACACGCCAACCGTAAAGTGGTGATGCATGCATCCAACGTCATCACGCGCCATTGCGATATTTCGTTCAGCGGGCATGCACTGGAGTCAGCTGCACGCCCACCAAAATGTAAACAGCCTATTAAGGCCATTAAGAAATTAATTGAATCACTTGTGAACACTGCCCGTCCAACCTTAAGGTTGGTGGGCAGGTGGAAAGCCCAAGCGGACTTTGCATTTTTCAGGAAACTTCATCCACGAGAGGGGTGAGGTTTCCTGAAGATTTTATTAAATTAATTAATTCATTTTCATAAATAATAAAACATGTCCCCCCTCATGTGACATGTTTAAATACATTTTAAAATCAATTCTTTAATTATTTTAATATCCATTCAATCTCCCTGAGGCAACTCCATGCATGCGCAGAAGAGTGCTGGACCTGACTCTCCCTCATTCCCCCGCCCGCACAGCGCTACGGGCCACGCATTATGCTGTGTGGGCCTTAAATGGCCCGCCAGTGTAAAATGGTGGCAAAGAGCCAATCGCGGGCAGCGATTGGCTCCGCGTACATCCCAGCCCGCTCCTGCCCAGCCCGCACGCCATAGGAAAAATCCTGGCCCAGGAAATGGCTGAAGGCACTGAATACTGCAAAGGCTATTGGCCCTGAAAATATTCCAGCAATAATACTGAAGATTTATGCTCCAGAATTTGCTGTGCCCTTGTCCTGTACACAAAAAGCAGGACAAATCCAACCCGGCCAACTACCGCCCCATCAGTTTATTCTTGATCATCAGTAGAGGAATGGAAGGGATCATCAACACTGCTACCAAGCGGCACTTGCTTCACAATAACCTGCTCACTGACGTGTAGTTTAGGATTCGCCAGGGTTGCTCAGCTCCTGACCTCATTACAGCCTTGGCTCAAACATGGACAAAAGAGCCGAACTCCAGAGGTGTGGTGAGAGTGATTGCCCTTGACATCAAGGCTGCATTTGACCGAGTGTGGCAACAAGGAGCCCAAGCAAAACTGGAGTCAATGGGATCATCCCAGTTCCAGGACATCATTGCAGAAATTTCTCAGGGTAGTGCCCTAGGTCCAACCATCTTCAGCTGCTTCATCAATGGCCTTCCTCCCCTCATAAGGTCAGAAGTGGGGATGTTGGCTGATGATTGCACATTGTTCAGCACAATTTACAATTCGTCGGATACTGAAGCAGTCCAGGTCCAAATGCAGCAAGACCTGGACTATATCCAGGCTTGGGCTGACAAGTGGCAAGTAACATTCACACCACAGAAGTGCCAGGCAATGATCATCTCCAATAAAAGAGAATCTAACCTTTGCCCTTTGACATTCAATGTATTACCATTGCTGAATCCCACACTATCAACATCCTGGGGGTTAACATTGACCAGAAACTGAACTGGACAAGCCATATAAATACTATGGTTACAAGAGCAGATCAGAGGTTAGGAATCCTGTGACAAGTAACTCATCTCCTGACTCCCCAAAGCCTGTCCACCATCTACAAGGCACAAGTCAGGAATGTGATGGAATACTTTCCACTTGCCTGGATGAGTGCAGCTCCCACAACACTCAAGAAGCTTGACACCATCCAGGACAAAGCAGCTTACTTGACTGGCACCACATCCACAAACGTTCACTCCCTCCACCACCGACAGACAACAGCTGCAGTGTGTACCATCTACAAGATGCACTGCAGGAACTCACCAAGGCTCATTAGACAGTACCTTCCAAACCCATGACCACTACCATCTAAAAGCATAAGGGCAGCAGATAGATAGGAACACCACCGCCTGGAATTTTCCTTCCAAGCCACTCACCATCCTGACGTGGAAATATATCACCGTTCTTTCACTGTCACTCGGTCAAAATCCTGGAACTCTCTCCTTAACAGCATTGTAGGTGTACCTACACCACATGGTCTGCTGGCCTAGCCAGCGATGCCCACATCCCATGAAAGAATTTACAAAAAACGGTTTGCTGCTGATAAACTCTCTCCTTTGCCTGAAAGTCTGACTCAAGCCAGTAATGCTTTTGTAACACACTAAAGTGGTTTATCTTCATGTGGGAGTCTGGACAATGTCTGCCTGGGGGCTACTCAACAATAGACAGCTTCACAGCAAATTCTACCCTGTTCTAATCCAAAACAGACTGTAAAAGGTACACCTTTAGTTTATCTAGATTTCCCAAAAGCAGTTGACAAAGTTTTGCATGGAAGGCTGGGATCAGTGACTTTGATTCAGAAACTAAATACAAATTGGTCAAATTTGCAGACCATACCAAAGCAAAAAAGACCTGAAGTGATCATGAGAAGATGCGATTTAATACAGAAAAGTATAAGCTATTTCATATTGGCAGGAAAAGTATGTGATATATACATTTTATCAATTGTGTTGGAATAGCTAAGGATGAAGTTGGAACAGGCCAAGTCAACTTGATAGTCGATATATTATAACAATGTACAGGAAATATCAGTAAATGTTGAACTATATAACCAAGATTCAGAGTTTGTCAGGGGAAGACATAGTCAAGTTGTAGTGTGCTCTTGTTAGACCGCAGCTTGTGTCTTGTGCCTGAGAGAGACAGTTAAATACTGAAAACAATGCAGGGACAAGTATGAAGCTAAGGCTTAGTGCCTGGAGGTCTGAGGTTAGATCAAAGGCTCAAGAAACTGAGGTTTTAAGCTTTGAAAACAATTTTTATAAATACCTAAGCATATGAGTTCATGGTACTCAAACAGGATGCTGTTGTCTGCTATGATGGCCCCTCTTTACTCAGACTTGTGAATTAGTAAGTCTTCTCTGTTAATTGCATATTAATTGCATTTAATTGTGTGCAGAAGGGACCATAAGTTGGACATTCACTTTAGGCCTTCAACTGACACGGACTCTGCAGTTATTGGGTTAGGAGGTGTATGCTTGAAATGTTTAGCTCTGTAAATATATATAAAAATGTGTGAAGATTGGTTCTAGTTCGCCAACTGGTTTTCTGGGATAGAACACTCTGGCATTGGTTCATGTAATTTCGTCCAGTGTGTTAGATCCATATTTTAACAGGCATCACCCTGCACCAACCACCACACATCCCCCACCCCTCGACCAACAACCCTGCACCTGCCCTCTCACAGCAGTAATGGCCTGTGGGTGAGGGGCTAAGATTTAAAATTTTACTTCCCAATTACAACCCAGCCATTTAAGTTTTTACTACCCCATATCAGGCCATTAATGAGGCTCCCACAAAATGCAGTCTAATTAGCATTTAAAAGTCACAGCCTAATGCATTGGCACCATAAGAGAATTTAATTGAATGTCAGGGGGAGTTTTGTGCCATCGGCTGGGTTGGATGGGGGTTGCCATCTGGCTAAGGCAAGTATTAAGGATTTATTCCTTCTTGCAGGCATATTCCCCTGGATGCTTCAAAGAGTGTTTGAGCCTCCTGATCTTGCTGAAGCTCTATCACATGCGCAGCCCTCCTTTCACTGGCTGCCGGGGACCTGGATCTTGCTGCTAAATTTCTTACTCTTGCCCACCTGCCAAGCAGTGTAACCGGCCTGGTGTCAGGTAGGAATCTATCTGAATGACGCCCACCATTAAAAATCATTAGGGTCTGTGCATGCCACCAGCCTTGTTCGGTTCATCTCACGCCATCACACTTCCCGCACATTCCTATTATATAGCAGCCCTAGAGTTTATCCCTGTCCAGTTAGGCTTGTTGCTGATTGTGGTAATCTGAGGTGCAATACACCTTTAAAAGAATGTGAGCAGATTGAGCATGTGATTGTCATATCCAATTGCTGTGTAGCGCAGGCTATCATATTAGTGAGTAGTTTAGAATAGGGTCTGCTTGGAGAAGCACAGTGTTCTGTGACTTGTGTTAATAAACAGCACGTGCTTCATCTTACATTGGCCTCTACAACTGCAGTATCTTGTTTACCAACTCACTCACCGGTAGATAGCAACCGTGTTCGCTGAGCAAAGTGACCCAACAGAAGGAACATTACATTGATTCTGATATTGTCATCTTCCTTTTTGGAGCTTTGGGCTTAAATTATTGGTCCTGACTTTGTCTCTGTTAATCCCTGAAATCAGGCAAGAATAGAATATAGCGATTACCACTGATTTTCGCCCCTGTGAATTTCCTGATCGGTTAGAGGTAGTCTTCACTGTATGGTGGTTACGGATTTTTTTTCACTCACTTGTAATCAAGTTGCCATGGATTGTAAGCCCTAAATTTTAACAGTCCTTAAAGATCTTATTTTCTGAGAAGCAGCTTTTCATAAGATTAAGCTTTTCCTTGAATTTATCACAATAGGAATGATCGATGTTCTGGATAGATGTTCTGTGTAATACACACACATACTAATCCATAAATTATTTTGTTGCTACTGTAACTTGGGATTCGTATGCTCTATTCCATATGGTCATGTTGGTGCCTTGTCGCAATCATGTTCATTGATCTTTTTTATTATATATCTTGGAAATGTACCCAGTGTTGAAAGGAATTGTACATTTCATGCTTTCCACTCCGTGAAACAATAATGAGTTTTTGTTCTGCTAATAGCCTGTGTGTAGGCAGCCTTATATATATGCAGAGCTGGCTGCCAAATTGATTGGAAGTGCCTTTAATCATAATGACACGCCCTATGGAATATCAGATATAATTTTTTAATTTAGCTGGGCAGAGCTGGAAAGAACTCATGCACTCAAGTCACAGGAAGCCGAGTGCAAAAACATGAGCAGCCTAGACACCACAGAATGATCAGTAACATGCCTAGCCAGTGATTGGATTATTCTGACCAGAGTGGTGTGTAATTGAATGCTTGATGATCCACACATTGAATCACAGGTCTGGATTTTCTGGCCCCACCCGCCGCTGGGATCGGCCAGTCCCACCGAATGTCAATGGACTTTTGGCTGGCCCGCCGCACGCCCGTGGTGGGTCCCGCCATGGTAGGGCCGGAAAATCCTGGCCATAGTGTTTATTTTAACAGACTGGTGTCATATTAAGAAAGTATAACTTCACTAATATGGCTTTCTGCATCACGTGAGTAGCTTTTTTTTCTTCTACAATTTCCTTCCTTCCCCTCAAGGCAGTGGCTGGGCTAGGACTGGATTGCCACAGGTATTAGCTTCCATCCTCTAACTCATCCAGGTTGTCAGTTTGACATAGAAGTCTCTCCCTTTTTCATTCCAGATACCCAAGACCTCGAACCATCTCAGGCAAAGGAAAAAAATAGTCAAGTTGAAGAGACACCATCGCTCAATCTTCTGCTCGCAACCACCATTTCAGACACTAACACTGCCTGTATTTTGAAGGCTAGGATAAAGGAAGAACTGAATATGGTGAGATACTGGGCACAAGTGTGAGAAGACAAAGTGGGGGTAAAAAGGAGGAGCCAGCTCACCGAATGATAATGTCACTTGTTAGTCCTGTTGCAGAGGGATAAAATGAAGTCAGAAGGTTAATCAGTGTGCAAAACCAAACAGTTTGTGCACCGGAAAGCCTGTCAGAAATCTATGAGCAGTGTCAAGAAACATGCAGAAGTCCAGCAACAACTTTGCATGGGGCTTAAAGCAGAAATATTACAGAAAATTAACTTATTTTTCCTATAAGTTTGAATCTTCCAACTTGGTAAGCATGTATCTGCTAGGTTTCAGTCAAGGTTTCTCAAAAAGTGTTTCAGAATTTGGTGATTTTTCTGGGGCATGTTAATTGTTAAATTATTGGTTTTGCTTATATTTGGAAGCTAACCAATGTGAGAGACATGAGACTGATGTCAAAATGATCTTAAAAAGAGAGTATTTTCATATTCATCAATATCAAGCAGAAACACTGCAACTCTCGTTGTAAACATCATCATTTTAGCAAAGCTTGCTTCAAACAATCCTGATAATTAGTGGAAAGCAAACAAATATTGTTGCATTTCAACAGTAGAAATGGATGATAGTTTGACTTAATTGGTAGTGTCCTTGCCTCTGGGTTAGACAGTCAAAGGTTCAAACTGCACATCAGGATTTAAGTATATAATCTAATCTGACATTGCAGCACAGCCCAGAGGGAGTGCTGGGTTGCTATAGGTAATAGGACAATAAACCGAGGTTCCTTAGCTTGATTAGGTTGACATCAATGGGGAAATAGGAAGATCGGTATTCTGGAAGGTTTAACTCAAATGGACTCAAGGGTTTTCTTCAGCCAAAGCTATCCATAATAAATCAAGAGGACTAAGTTGCATCGCTGTGAAAACAGGTGCAGGCATCACGATGCATGATTAAACCATACCCATTGTTTGAAATGCAGCCTGTTCATTAGCATAGTTTCTTCATGCAGCGAATATTAACCATGCTGTTCATTGGTGCACACATCAGCAGGGAGTCCAAAATCATAATATCCAAACACTACTTAAAGTTAGCCTCCACCTCTTAAGGGGAAGGTACATTGAGGTGCTGGGAGTCATGCAGGAAGTGAATCTGACCTGGGAAACAGTGAAGAATAGGACAACATGGGAGAGAATGGGTTTAAGATGCTACACAGGACACCTTGGTAGAGGAAATGCAAAGGAGGAAAGATGTCCTGTATCCACAGGGTGCCAGGGAGTCCTCCAGACACACGGTCAAAAGGTAGTCAGCAGTGGGGCAAATAGCCATGGAGATTAATGTCAGGAGTCTAATCCAGTGGACCTGACTGCAAGAAATTCAAAGATCTCACACAAGTGGTCAAGGTCAGTGAATGCATCTTCAAATGCCATATCCTACTAACTGCACCACTAACCTCAGCCACTCCTCAACTCACCATACCCCCATTTCTTAGATGCCAACAATCTCGAACAATCAGGATTCATACCTAACCTTCAAAAGCTTCACCTCACCCCCACTTAGCACCGTTACAAGCTTCACATTCACATCTCACAGCTTGAACATACAGCCAGCTATTCAATAATGTGCAAGTGGTGTGCTGCAATGGCAGAATGTGAGAGTTTGTTGAGACCATCACAATTCCAGAGAACCACATCTGCAATAAGTGTTTGCACCTCAAGGAACTTCAGCTCAGAGTTATTGCACTTGAGTCCAAGACATAGACATTCCCAGGCTTCAAGGGGTAGGAGAGTTACCTGGACACTTTGACCCAGGAGGCAGTCACACCCATGATTAGCTTACGCAATGTTAAGTTCTGGTTCGTGGTCAGGGGCAGGAGGGTGTGACCATGCGCCACATCTTCCGGTCGGCGAGCAGGGGGCGGGGCCTGCTCACCGATGCGTAAAATAATGCGAGGTGACATCCGGCAGGCATCCTGACATCACTCCACGTCATTTACATTCTCAGGCAGGCGGGCGCACAGCCAACTCGGCTGCATGCCCGCCGGCCTATTAAGGCCATTAAAAAAGTAATTGAAATCACTAATGGACCTGCCCGTCCAACCTCAAGGTTGGTGGGCAGGCCGGGAGCCCTGGTGGGCTTCTGAAAACACATGAAATCTCATCCACGGGCAGGATGAGGTTTCATGAGGGATTTAAAAATTTCAGAATATTTTAAAATAAAAGTTATGGACTTGTCCCAACTCATGTGACAGTGCCACATGAGGGGACATGGCAGCGAAATTTTTTTCTCATCTTTATTTAATGTTTCAAACCTGAGCCGATCTCCCTGAGGCAGCACTTTGCCTCAGGGAGATCTGTGCACTCTTTCACGCGCATGCACGAAAGAGCGCACTCCCGTTTGAGGGAATCCCTCACCACCCGCACACGGAGTGCATAGCGCCTCCTGTCAGACATCACACTGGGCGGGCCTTAATTGGCCTGCCCATGTAAAATAGCGGCACGCCCCCAACCAGGGGCTCTGATCGAGAATCCGCCCGCCCGCGCCCGCTCCCGCACATCACCCCTGACGGGGGGAAAATGTTGCTCCATGGGTCAAACAGATGAAGAGACACCAGGTATCATACTGGAGGAGCCTCAGCCTTTTCCCTAAACCAACAGGTGACATCAGCGAGAAACAGAACAAAGTTAAAGCGAAAGGAACTATGTCTGAATGTGTGAAGCATTTACAAAAAAATGGTGAATTAATAGCATAGATATAAATATATTATTTTGATCCAAAAGAGACTAAGGTGATTAGTTGTAGCGGGACCAATGTTGGAAGCTAAATATTCCAAGATAGTTGACTTTCAGAGGAGAGCCAAAGTGGAAAAGAAGGTGAGGATGGGAATATTTCTGATAATTAAGGATTGGAAAAACACAGTAGCATGAAGGGATCTTGGAAAATCAAGCTGTAGAATCAATTTGGATGAAGTTAAGAAATAACAAGAGACAGAAAAAACTGTTGGAAGTATTTTATACACTCCTGAACAGTGGTTGCAGTGTTGCTGTAATAAACTTGGAGAATGCAGGCCGGGTTTCTTGTAAGAAACAGTAAACTTTACTAACAGGTTTCAGATGAGGCTACAGGTTTGTTGCAAGGCCAAGGTTAAAAAGCTCCACCCCTAAGATTTCCCATGCTTAGGGCTGATTGGTCTATACAGTCACATGATCCCCATAACTCTAAGAAATGGTTTGACTTACAATGATTACATTCTTCCCCCTAGACTTTTGTGTTACCCTCTTATTTACAAAACATCTGAACCCATACTATAAACAATTATATACAGTTCATGCCATTATAAATTCAGTCTTTGAGGAGGATTTTGGATTTGGGTGGAGCGACACAACTCTACAACAGGAAGTTCTTCTATTGGATCGATTTACACAGGAACTGCAGCTTCAGGGACATCCCTAGGCAATGGCAGTTCAGAATTATTTACTCCAACAGAGACATTTTTTTTTTGTCGATCTGGCACCTCAGTTGTCAGAGTTTTGACTTCGATTTCAGGTGGATTAACTGGTTGTTGCAGGTTTCTCACCTTCTGAGATGATCCAGGTGTTTCCTAATAATCCTGTTTTCCACTTCTACCTGATAAGGTAAAGGTCCTGTTTCAGAGACAATTGTACCAGGGACCCATCTCAGTCCAGTTGCAAAATGTCATACAAAAACTGTCTCTCCCACAGTAAACTCTCAACCTTTACTGTGAACGCCATGATTTACTTTCTGACTCCCCTGGTGTCTCTCTACCTTCCCCTCTAAATTAGGGAATACTAGATTCAATCTCGTATGAAGTCGGTGCTTCATCAACAATTCTGAAGGTGTTGAACCAGTGGTCGCGTGAGGAGCTGTGCGATAGCTGAACACGAATCTTGAAATTCGTGTTTCTACTGTTCCCTCTGTTATTTTCTTCATGCCTGTTTTAAAGGTTTGTGCCGCTCTTTCCACCAAGCCATTAGAAGATGGATGGTACGGTGCTGTTTAATCCCATTTAAGTTCATGAATCTTTGGAAAGCAGTACCATTGTCTGACACAATAACCTCAGGTAAACCATGAACACTGAAACTCTGGTACAGTTTTTCAATGTTTGCAGACGAAGGAGGTGATCTCAGTTCAAACACGTCCATCCATTTGGAATGTGCGTTGATAATCACAAGAAACATGGCACCTAAAAATGGACCTACATAGTCTATATGTAGTCTAACCCAGGGTCAACCAGGCCACTCCCACAGGTACAGTGGAGCTGAAACAGGCAACTTCTGCTGTTGCTGACACCGGAGACAGTGTTTCACCATTTTTTCTATATTACTGCCTATACCTGGCCACCAGATATAATTTCGTGCGAGTATCTTCATTTTCGAAATACCAGGATGTGCACTGTGAAGTTCTTCCAATAACGATTCTCTTCCTTGCACAGGGATAACGACTCTTGCCTCCCTTAACAAGATACCATCTTGGCAACTCAGTTCAGATCTATGTACAAAAAATGCTTTCAATTATAGAGTCATAGAGTTGTACAGCAGAGAAACAGGCCCTTCAGCCCATCATGTCCATGCCAGCCATCAAGCACCTTTCTATTCTAATCCTATTTTATAGCACTTGGCCTGTAGCCCTGTATGCTATGGCATTTCAAGCGCTCATCTAAATATTTCTTAAATGTTGTGAGGGTTCCTGTCTCTACCACCTCCACAGGCAGTGTGTTCCAGATTCCAAAGACCCTCTGGGTGAAAAAATTTTCCCTTAAATCCCCTCTAAATCTACCGGCCCTTACCTTAAATCTATGCCCCCTGGTTATTGACGCCTCCGCTAAGGGGAAAAGTTTCTTCCTATCTACCCTCTCTATGCCCCTCCATGATTTTGTATACCTCTATCAGGTCCCCCCTCAGCCTTCTCTGCTCTAAGGAAAACAACCCTAGCCTATCCAGCCTCTCTTCATAGCTGAAATGCTCCAGCCCAGGCAACATTCTGGTGAATTGCCTCTGCACCCTCTCCAGTACAATCACATCCTTCCTCTGGTGTGGCAACCAGAACTGCACACTGTACTCCAGCTGTGACCTAACTAGCATTTTATACAGCTTCATCATAACCTCCTGCTCTTTTATTCAGTGCCTCGGCTAATAAAGGCAAGTATCCCATATGCCTTCTTAACCACCTTATCTACCTGTGGATCAGGGATCTATGGACATGCACACCAAGGTCCCTCTGATCCTCTGTACTTCCTAGGGTCCTACCCTTCATTGTGTATTCCCTTGTCATGTTAGTTCTCCCAAAATGCATCACCTCACACTTCTCAGGATTAAATTCCATCTGCCACTGCTTTGCCCATCTGACCAGCCTGTCTATATTGTCCTGTGATCTAAGGCTTTCCTCCTCTCTACTTACGACACCATCAATTTTCATGTCATCTGCAAACCTACTGATCATACCTCCTGTATTCACGTCTAAATCACTAATGTACATTCTTGATGAACTTGTGCATTTGACCATCCTTGTAATATTTATTCACGAATTCTTGCTAAAATTGGATCCCAATTTCTCCAATTCTTTATCTGTCTCGCGCAGACTGATCAGGAGTCCAGGAAATTTAATATAAGTACTACCTCCTGAGGTACTGGTACATGTGTAATACTATCGGGCAAAGGGAGATGACTGAGGGCATCTGCATTTGCTATTTGCACACTCGGATGGTGCATAAAAGTGTACTTGTATGCTGACAAAATTAAAGCCCATCTTTGAGTTCTAGCAGAAGCTATCGGTGAGGTTGCCTTATCTTCACTAAACAATCCTAACAATGGTTTGTGATCTGACACTATGGTGAAGTGTCAACCGTGTAAATATGGATGGGACCTCTTTACTCCAAATATGAAAGATAAGCCCTCTTTTTCAATTTGCGAGTGTCCTTTCTCAGCTGCAGAAAGGGTTGGGGATACATATCTGTTGGATCCAGTGCCCTGGTTTGTTGGGACTTCAGGATCTGGGTTGCACACTTGTTTCGAGGTGACCGAGTTGGTGCCAAAGACAGAGACGATCAGGAGGTCGTTCTTAGAAGAAACACATTCTGTTTATTTACAAAAGGAACTCAGCAGCTACACTTGTGTGCTTACAACTCAAAACTCTGTCTTTACTCTTCAGACTCAAACTCAAAGCTACTGACTACAGGGTAGCCCATGCTACTCTGCTATTAGATACCAAGATCATGTGATCTTCATTACAACATTCATCTTAAAGGTATATTACGCATCTGATTACTGCAATATCCTCCATTACAACATTCATCTTAAAGGTATATTATGCATCTAATTACTGCAATATCCTATCAGTCTTTCAGATCCATCCTCCATCTTGTGTGACAATACTGTTCCTACTCCATAGGGAGATGCATCACAAGTGAGTATCAATTACTTGGATGGGTTATAGTGCCCTAGCAGACATGACAAGTGTAAAAACTTCTTAACTCTAGTGAAGGCTTCCTCTTGCTGTTCCTTCCAGGACCATCTGCAGTTCTTCTTCAATAATAAATGCAAAGGGCTAACACTGTAGATAGATTAGGCAAAAACCGACCGTAATAGTTTACCATGCCTCTGTGATGTTAGAAGGAGAGGGCGCTTCCTTGCATGCCCTGACTTTCTCCTCTAATGGATGCAACCATAGGGCATCCACTCAATGACCCAGATACATAACTTTGCTTGGAAGGTGCACTTTTCTTTTTTTAAAAGAACACCAGCCTCTAAAAATCTCTTCAGAACTTCTTCCAGGTTTGCCACATGCTTGGCTTCTGTGAATCCTGTGATTAGGACATCATCCAGGTACACTATAACATGGGGGAGTCCACATAGTAAGCTTTCCATGGTTCTCTGGAAAATCGCACAGGCTGAGGACACACCGAAGGGTAGGCATGTACACTGGTGCAGGCCCTCATGTGTGTTTTTGGTGACATAATGTCTTGATGTGTTGTCCAACTCGAGCTGTTGATACGCTTGGCTCATATCCAGTTTAGTATAGGATCTTCCTCCTGTGAGTTTATCTTACAGATCTTCAATCTTGGGATCTTAATCCTCACAGGTGCGAATGGTTTGGTTCAGTATTAGCACAGCGACTATGGGTGTTTCCCATTCTGAAAACTGGACTGACTATTATTCCTAATTTCTCCAAATGACATGATCCTGTATCAACCTTTTCTCTCACAGCGTAAGGCACAGGTCTTGCCTTAAAAAACCTGGGTATTGCTTCAGAGTCCATGTATATCTTAGCTTATAGACCTTTGACTTTCCCCAACTTATCCCCAAATACCCTGTCATACTTTTTCAGCAACTCAAATTCCTCCACTCCTGACTTGAAAAATTTCCAACCAATTTAGTTTGATTTCCTTCAACCAATCACGACCCAAAAGATTGGGTCCTTCTCCAGTCACAACAGTTATTGGCAGCTGAGCTGTCTGTTGTCTGTATGATACAGGTACAGAGGTATGATACCTTTCACCTGTATGGCTTCCCCTGTAAATGTTTTTCTCCAAACTCAATGGCTGGGTATTTTCTCTGAGGTATTTAAAGATGTGTTCTCCCACCACTGTGGTTGATGCTCCTGTGTCCACCTCCATATGCATTTACTTGAAGTGTAACAGTGATTGGTACAGTTTTCCTGGCCTTCAGATTGTGTAGAGAATAAACATCAGCCTCAGTAACTTCTGGCTCTTCTATATTGTGCACTTCATTTAACTTGACCTGATATCTGAATGGCTGCCTTGATCAAGTTCTGCACTGTTTAACAAGATGTCCTTTTTTGAGGCAGTAGTGGCATTCTGCCTCTTTAAATCTATAAACTTCGGGTGCATGATTTCCCCCATAATGGTAACACTTTAACATCTGGGTTACTGGTGAGCTGCTTCCAGCATTTCTTTTTCTTTTCCTAGCGGTAAGAACCGTGCCCACAGAGTGTCTTCGTGCCACATCCGGTGGCAGGTTCCTGCCCTAGCTGCAAAACAGCACCATGTTGCACACTCTGCAAAGCCTGCGAGTCCCTCTCGCCACTCTCCATTGCTCACGCTATCTCCATGGTGCACTTCAGGTCTATCTCAACTTTTGCAAGAAAACGGCACTGAATGGCACTGTCATTTATGCCACAAGCTAAACGATCTCGCAACATGTCATTTAAAGTATCACCGGAGTCATAGTGCTCCGTTAATTGTTTTAACTTCACGATGTAGATTGCAATCGACTCACTGAGGGCCCTTACTCAAGAATTAAACTTGAATCTTTGGATGATCACTGAGGTTTTGGTTGAAAATGTCCTTTCACGAGGTCTACTAGCTCGGTGAAGGATCTGGAATTTTGCGCATTCGGAGCTGTCAAGCTATGGATTAGGTTATAGGTTTTGCTCCCATAGACACTTAGGGGAGTTGCCTTCTTTTTCTCCTCCTCCTTTATTTTGTTAGCTACAAAATAAAAACCTAATTGCTCAATATATTGACCCCAGTCCTGGATGGATGAGTCATACGGGTCAATTCTACCAAAGCGAGGCATTGCTGGTGAGTATTCATTTTCTCTTCCCTTAAAGTATTGGAATACTCACAGTTGGCGAGACGAGGTGCTGCGTCGGTGCTTTTTATCCTCGTCGCCAGTTCTAATAAACTTGAAGAGTACAGGTCGGATTTCTTGTAGGAAATGGTGAACTTTGCTAACAGGCTTCAGAAGAGACTACATTCTTGTTCCAAGACCAAGACTAAAAAGCTCTGTCCCTAATATTCCCCGCGCTTAGGGCTGATTGGTCTATACAGTCACATGATCCCCAAAACAGTAAGAAATGGTTTAACTTACAATCATTACAGTCAGGCAGAGTATAAAATAGCCAATTAGGGATCCATGTAACAAGCATTTTGCATTGTCTCCAACCACAAAAACATCATGGCTTGGCATATCCCTCACTCTACCATTACCATCAAGCCAGGGGACCAACGCTGGCTCAATGAGGAGTGTGGGAAAGCATGCAGCACGTAAGAAAAAGTTAGATCTAAGAATGTAAGAAAGAATAGTTCTGAGAAAATTATAGAATTGTTAGAAATAATAATGGTAAAATAAATGTTGTAGCCCTGGTTTCTTAGCAATAAGTTGCTTTCTCTCTGCCTCTTCCATGTTCAAGGAACTCCCAGCCCTGCTGAAGATAACACAGAGCACAATCACTTGTCCATTGTTCATCAGGAAATCATTATCTCAGTCATGTAGCTTTTTCAGGCACAGGCCTTCATGTAGACATTCCTGTGCCTGATAGGAAGGAGCCTTGTGCCCACTTATCCAAATAAATGAACAAGATATTCTTACAAGGGATAATCAATGAGGTGACATGGGGGTCAAGAGGAGCCTGGAAAAGGAGGGGCCTGGCTTTGGTAGCTGTGTACTGGTAATTGGACAACTGAATAGGAAGATGTAATTGAATGAATGATCGGCATGGCACATGTTTAAGCTCCTAAAACTAAAGAATATAGACAGGCAGTCAAGAAGGATAAAGCATAGACGAAGGCAGGAGGCTTTTTAGGGTTGCTAGCTTTGGTTTAACACCCTGATTAGCCTAAGGGCTTGGAAGAGATGTTACACAAGGCAGCAAAGACAAGGCCATTCTGTCTGTCCAATCCGGGACCACTAATCTTTCTCACTATGAGTTGAATGTCTTTCTGATTATGTGTTGCATTTGAACTGTTGCCTCTCAATAAACCACTTTAAAACTTAAAACTAAACCAGTTGTGACTCCTCAACTCTTGAGTAACCCAGTCATCCCGATCAAATCTTACAAGGAGCAGCACCAGGCATACATAAAAATAAAATGCCAACCTAGTGAATCTACAACATAGGACAACATGCATGCTAAACAGTGGAAGTAGCATGTTGTAGATAAAGCTAAGCAATCCCACAGCAAACAGATCAAATCAAACCTCTTCATGTCCTTCACATCCAGTGGTGAATGGTGATGGACAACTAAACAATTAATTGGAGGAGGAGACTCCACAAACATCCCCATCCTCAATGATGAATCCAGCATAACACTGCAAAAGATAAGGCTGAAGCATTTGTAATCAACTTCAGCTAGGAGTGCCAAGTTAATGACCAGTCTCAGCTTCTTCCTTATGATGTTAGTCTTAAACCAGTTCAATTCACTCCATATGGTACCAAGAAACAACATAAATGCACTAGATACAGCAAAAGCTATGGGCCCTAACAACATCCCGGCTGTAGTATTGAAGACTTGTGTTCCAGAACCAGCAGGTCCCCTAGACAAGGTGCTGCAGTACAGCTACCACGCTGCCGTCTACCTGACAATGTGGGAAATCTCCCAGGTATGTCCCGTCAAAAGCAAGACAAATCTAATCCAGCCAATTACTGACCTGTCAGTCTATTCTCAATATTCAGCACTCTCAATAATCAGCACTGCTGGAAGGTATGGATGACAATGTTATCAAGCAGCATTACACTGCAATAATTAGTGCTCAGTTCGGGTTCCACTGGCCACTCAGCTCCAGAGCTCATTACCATGTTATGATCCTTGGCCAGACCCCCAAGTTATTGGTAAGATCTGGTTAGGGATCAATAATGTTTTGTTTAAAATAGACAAAGTTTGAGATTCAAGATGCTTACTAAGTGAATAAAGCCTTGAGATTCCATGGGTTTTGAAGAAACAAAAATAAACTTGATGTGGTGCCAATCAAGTTCAGAAAGATAAAACAATTTACAATATCTATCTTATATTCCAACATTCAAGGTAAGTATGAGGTGCATGTGAATTAACAGGCACCTGTGGTTGAACACACCACACTGCATATTAAATGTGAAATACAATCAAAACAGAGTCCATGGGTTTTTCAACAACTCACCCAGACATCAGTAATATTGTGAGCTAACCAATCTCACTGAAGCATTTCTTTCTCACGAGGATTTCCAATCTTCACCTTTGAAAATTTCACCTTGGAATTCTCTCCAAATGTCACTCCAACTCAGATGGCTTCAATGACAGCCCACCTCGCAGGGTTTCAATCTCGACTCCCGAGATTCTGTTCTTCTAGATTCCCAAGTATACACCCAAACACCAAATTACAGGCACATCTTCAAATCTTCAGCCACACCAAGCAGAACGTTACTGTGCCAAAGGGGTACCTTTGCCCCAAAGGCCCTCTTCAATTACCAGGGCTTCATCTGAGCCCTCTTTACCCTGTTCCCTGCAACCGCTTCTCTAACTTGGAGCCTGTTTCTCTGCTCCTTTTTTTTTCTTAACTGCTAACTATTTCTGTCCCCTGTCTTTGATCCTTTTGTGACCTCTGTCCCCCTCCCTTGTCCCTGGTCCGGACACTCTTGGCACCTTGTTTTTATATTCATTCACGGGATGTGGGATTCGCTGGCTGAGCCAGCATTCATTGCCCATCCCTAGTTGCCCTTGAGAAGGTGGTGGTGAGCTGCCCTCCTGAACTGCTTCAGTCCATGTGGTGTAGGTACACCCACAGTGCTGTTAGGGAGGGAGTTTTAGGATTTTGACCCAGCGACATTGAAGGAATGGCAATATATTTCCAAGTAAGGATGGTGAGTGACTTGGAGGGAAATTTCCAGGTGATGATGTTCCCATGTACCTGCTGCCCTTGTCCTTCTAGATAGGAGTGGTCGTAGGTTTGGAAGGTGCTGTCTAAGGAGCCATGGTGAGTTCCTGCAGTGCATCTTGTAGATGGTACGCACTCCTGCTACTGTGCGTTGGTGGTGGAGGGAGTGAATATTTGTGGATATGGTGCCAATCAAGCGGCTGCTTTGTCCTGGATAGCTTCTTGAGCTTTGTGGGAGTTGCAGGTTTTGGGGAGTCAGGAGTTGAGTTACTTGTCCCACAATTCCGAGCCTCTGACCTTCTCTTGTAGCCACAGTATTTATATGGTTAGTCCAGTTCAGTTTCTGGTCAATGGTAACCCCCAGGATGTTGGTAGTGGGGGATTCAGTGATGCTAATGACATTGAACGTCAAGGGACGATGGTTAGATTCTCTTTTGTTGAAGATATTCATTGCCTGGCACTTGTGTGGCGTGAGTGTTACTTGCCACTTGTCAGCCCAAGCCTGGGTATTGTCCAGGTCTTGCTGCATTTGCCGAGGTCGATGCCAAGTGGTCCATCCGGTTTCATTCCTTTTTGGAGACTTTGTAGCGGTTTGATACAGCTGAGTGGCTTGCTAGGCATTTCAGAGTCAACCACATTGCTGTGGGTCTGGAGTCACATGTAGGCCAGACCAGGTAAGGACGGCTGATTTCCTTCCCTGGGTTTTTATAACAATGGTTTCATGATCATCAAACAACTTTTAATTCCAGATTTTTATTGAATTCAAATTCCACCATCTGCCATGGTGGCATTCGAACCCAGGTCCCCAGAGTATTACTCTGGGTCTCTGGATCACTAGTCCAGCAACAATACCACTATGCCATCGCCTCCCCCTGTCCCTCTCCTTTGTCCCTTTCCTGGGGCACTTACTGGCAATGGCACCCTGTACACGGTCACCTGACCTGTGTTTTCATGCTGTTTTCCTCCTTTGCACAAGTGCACTGGGCTGGTCCTCAGCCCAAATAAATTAAAGCTGCAGCTCTGTGCATGTGCAGCCCACTCCCGGTCTGCACACATGTGGAAACTCCAAAGACTGTCAGGACTTGGAGATCCTGGCCTCCACGCTCAAGATAAGGTAATTTGGTTTTCATAACAACCACCTTGGTCCAAACATAGACCAAGGAGCTGAATTCCAGAGGTGGAATAAGATTGGCTGCCCTTGACATTAAGGCAGCATTTGACTGAGTGTAGTACCAAGGAGCCCGAGCAAAATTGAAGTCAACGGGAATCAGCGGGAAAACTCTCCACTGGTTGGAGTCATACCTAGCAATCATCAGACAAAATCAACATGGTTTTATGAAAGGGAAATTGTGTTTGACAAATTTATTAGCGCTTCTTGAGGATTTAACCAGTAGGTTAAATAAAGAGGAACAAGTAGATGTAGGAGGCCTGCATTTCCAAAAGGCATTCAACACACTTTCGGAGGTAAGTGTCCTTGAGAGATGCAGAGGTGATTTACCGGAATAGTTCCAGGGATAGAAACATAGAAAATAGGAGCAGGAGTAGGCCATTCGGCCCTTCAAGCCTGCTCTGCCATTCAGTATGATCATGGCTGATCATCCAACTCAATAGCCTGCTCCCACTTTCTCCCCATATCCTTTGATCCCTTTCGCCCCAAAAGCTATATCTAACTCTTTCTTGAAAACATACAATGTTTTGGCCTCAACTACTTGTGGTAGCAAATTCCACAGGCTCGCCACTCTCTGGGTGAAGAAATTTCTCCTCATCTCAGTCCTAAATGGTCTACCCCATATCTTCAGACTGTGACTCCTGGTTCTGGACTCTCCCACCATCAGGAACATCCTTCCTGCATCTACCCTGTCTAGTCCTGTTAGAATTTTATAGGTTTCTATGAGATCCCCCCTCATTCTTCTGAACACCAGCGAATCTAATCCTAACTGACTCAATCTCTCATCATATGTCAGTCCCGCCATCCCAGGAATCAGTCTGGTAAACATTCACTGCACTCTCTCTATAGCAAGAACATCCTTCCTCAGATAAGGAGACCAAAACTCCACACAATATTCCAGCTGTGGTCTCACCAAAGCCCTGTATAATTGCAGCAAGACATCCCTGTTCCTGTACTAGAATCCTCTTGCTATGAAGGCCAACAAACCATTTGCCTTCTTTGCCGCCTGCTGCACCTGCATGCTTACCTTCAGCGACTGGTGTACAAGGACACCCAGGTCTCGTTGCACATTCCCCTCTCTCAATTTATAGCCATTCAGATAATAATCTGCCTTCCTGTTTTTGTTACCAAAGTGGATAACCTCACATTTATCCACATTATACTGCATCTGCCATGCATTTGCCTACTCACTCAGCTTGTCTAAATCACCCTGAAGAATCTCTACATCCTCCTCACAGCTCACCCTCCCACCCAGCTTTGTGTCATCTGCAAATTTGGAGATATTACATTTAGTTCCCTCATCTAAATCATTAATATATATTGTGAATAGCTGGGGTCCCAGCACCGATCCCTGCAGTATCCTACTAGTCACTGCCTGCCATTCGACCTGATCGAGGTGTACAAGATAATGAGGGGCATGGACAGGGTGGATAGGGAGCAGCTGTTCCCCTTAGTTGAAGGGTCAGTCACAAGGGGGCATATGTTCAAGGTAAGGGGCAAGAGGTTTAGGGGGGATGTGAGGAAAAACCTTTTTACCCAGAGGGTGGTGATGGTCTGGAATGCACTGCCTGGGAGGGTGGTGGAGGCAGGTTGCCTCACATCCTTTAAAAAGTACCTGGATGAGCAATTGGCACGTCATAACATGGGCCAAGTGCTGGTAAATGGGATCAGGTAGGTAGGTCAGGTGTTTCTCACGTGTCGGTGCAGACTCAATGGGCTGAAGGGCCTCCTCTGCACTGTGTGATTCTGTGATTCTGTGATTCATTTGGAAAAAGACCCGTTTATTCCTACTCTTTGTTTCCTGTCTGCCAACCAGTTTTCTATCCATCTCAATACACGACCCCCAATTCCATGCACTTTAATTTTACACGCTAGTCTCTTATGTGAGACTTTGCTGCGCATGCGCACGACAGAGCGCACAGATCTCTTTGGGGCAAAGTGCTGCCTCAGGGAGATTGGCTCCGATTCAAAAGCTGACGTAAAGGTAATAAAAAAAATTCCCTGACATGTCCCCTCATATGACACTGTCACATGAATTGGGACATATCCATAACTTTTATTTAAACATTTGATAAAAGTTTTAAAACCCTCATGAAACTTCATCCCGCCCGTGGATGAGGTTTCATGCTTTTTCCGAGGTCCGCCTGGGCTCCCGGCCTGCCCACCAACCTTAAGGTTGGACGAGCAGGTCCATCAATCAGGTTAATTAATTTTTTAATGGCCTTAATAGCCCGCCAAACTGAAAATCTAAGTGACACGGGGTGACATCGGGACACATGCCCAACGTATCCCGGCGTCATTTTACGCGTTGGTGAGCGGGCCCCACCCCGACTCGCCGACCAGAAAAACCTGCCCTATGACTCTAAGGGAAGATGATTGTTGGAGGTCAATCTTCTCAGCTCCAGGACATTGGTGTAGGAATTCCTCAGGGTAGCATCCTGGACCCAGACATCTTCAGCTGCTTCATCAATAACCTTCCTTCCCACATAAGTTCAGAAGTGGGGATGTTTGCTGATGTTTGTGCAGAGTTCAGTGTGATTTGCAACTCCTCAGAAACTGAACCAGCTTGCGTCCGTATGTCGGCATTCAGGTTTGGGCTGATAAGTGGCAATTAACATTCATACGACAGAAGTTCCATGCAACGACAATCTCCAACAAGAGAGAATATAACCGTCTCCCCTTGATATTCAATGGAATTACAATAGCCTGGAGTTAGCATTGACAAGAAACCTAACTTGAACATGCATATAAATATTGAGACCGCGAGAGCAGTCAGAGGCTGGGAATTCTGTGGCAAGTAATTAATCTCCTGACTCCCCAAAGCCTGTCCACGATCTACAAGGCAAAAGTCAGGAGTGTGAGGAATACTCTCCCCTTATCTGGATGAGTGCAGCTCCAACAACATTGAAGAAACTTGACATTGCCCAATACAAATTAACCTGTTCAAATGGCACCCCATCTACCCCCTTAAACATTGACTCCCTCTGCCATTTGTGCACCATGGCTGCAGTGTGCACCATTTACAAGACGCACTGCAGCAACTCACTAAGATTCCTTCGACGGCATCTTCCAAACCCGTGATCTCTGCCACCTGGAGAACCAAGAGCAGCAGATACATAGGAACACCACTATCATCTGCAAGTTCCTCTCTCGGTCCTGACATGGGACTATATCGCCGATTCTTCACTGTCACTGGGTTAAAATCCTGGAACTCCTTCCTTAGCAGCATTGTGGATATACCTACACCAAGTGGACTGCTGTTGTTCAAGAAGGTAGTCATCACCAGTTTCAGAAGGGCAATAATGGATGGACAATAAATGCTGGCCTCACAATCCATAAACTAGTTAAAAAAATAAGTAATCATAGGAGACTTTAATCTTCATATAAACTGGGCAAACCAAATTTGTAGTTATAACCTACAGGATGATTTCATGGAATGCAATCAAGATATTTTCCTAGATTAATAACTCGAGGAACCAACTAGAGAACAAGTTATTTTAAATCTATTATTGTGCAATGAGACAGGGTTAATGAGTAATCTTTTCATGAAGGAGCCTCTAGGGAAGAATGACGCAATATGATAGAATTTTTTTCAAAGTTGAGAGTCTGAAAACTAGCATCTTAAATTTGAACAAGGCTACCAATGTAGGTATGAAGGGCAAATTGGCTAAGGTAGTTTGGGAAACTGGATTAAAAGATATGACTGTAGGTAAGCAATGCTTAGTATGCAAATAAATAATTCACGTAGGTAATGAAGCCAGGCAAGTGATAGAAGTGTCAGTGGGGGAGCATTTCAGGGATAGTGACCATAACTCTGTAAGATTTAAGGTAGTTACGGAGAGGGACAAAGATGGACCGGAAATAAAGGCCCTGAATTGAAGAAAGACCAATTTCAATATGATATGACAGGATCTGGCCAAAGTGGACTGGGAGCAAGTACTTGTAGGAAAGTCTAATTCAGACCAGTGGGAGTCATTCAAAAAGGAAATTGAGAGAGTTCAGGACCAACATGTTCCTGTAAAGGTGAAGGGTAGGACCAACAAGTCCAGGGAACCCTGGATGTCAAGGGATATAGAGGATTGGATAAAGTAAAAAAAGAGAAGCTTATGGCAGATACAGAAGGCTGAAAATAGTGGAAGCCCTGGAGGAGTATAGAAAGTGTAGGAGGGTGCTTAATAAAAGTAACAAGGAGAACAAAGAGGGGGCATGAAGAAACACTGGTGGTCAAGATAAAGGAAAATCCCAAGGCATTTTATAAATATATTAAGGGCAAGAGGATAACCAGGGAAAGAGTAGGGCCCATTAAGGACCAAAGTGGCAATCTGTACGTGGAACCAGAGGACATAGATGAAGTTATTAATGATTACTTTTGATCTGTGTTCACTATGGAGAAGGATGATGTGGGTGTAGAAATCAAGGAGCAGTCTGTGACATACTTGAACAAATTAATATTGAAAGGGAGGAGGTATTAGTGGGTTCAACGGGCTTAAAGGTAGATAAATCCCCAGACCCAGATGAGATGTATTCCAGGCTGCTATGTGAGGCAAAGGAGGAGATTGCAAGGGCTCTGACACTAATTTTCAAATCCTCTCTGGCCACAGGAGAGGTGCCAGAGGATTGGAGGACAGTAAATGTGGTACCATTATTCAGGAAGGGTAGTAGGGATAAACCAGGTAATTACAGGCCAGTGAGTCTAACATCAGTGGTAGGGAAACTATTGGAAAAAAATTCTAAGGGACAGGATTAATTTCCACTTGGAGAGGCAGGGATTAATCAGGGATAGTCAGCATGGCTTTGTCAGGGGGAGATCATGTCTAACAAATTTGTTTGAATTTTTCGAGGAGGTGGCTAGTTGTGTAACTTCAGTAAGGCTGTTGACAAGGTCCCGCACGGGAGAAGGCCATGGGATCCAGAGCAATTTGGCAAATTGGATCCAAAATTGGCTTAGTGGCAGGAGGCAAAGGTTGATGGTCGAAGGTTGTTTTTGCAATTGGAAGCCTGTGACGAGTGGTGCACCACAGGGATCAGTGCTGGGATCCTTGCTGTTTGTAGTGTACATTAATGATTTAGACGTGAATACAGGAGGTATGATCAGTAGGCTCGCAGATGACACGAAAATTGATGGTGTCGTAAATAGAGAGGAGGAAAGCCTTAGATCACAGGACAATATATACAGGCTGGTCAGATGGGCAGAGCAGTGGCAGATGGAATTTAATCCTGAGAAGTGTGCGGTGATGCATTTTGGGAGAACTAACACGACAAGGGAATACAGAGTAGGAAGTACAGAGAATCAAAGGGACCCTGGTGTGCATGTCCATAGATCCCTGAAGGCAGCAGCACAGGTAGATAAGGTGGTTAAGAGGGCATATGGGATACTTGCCTTTATTAGCCGAGGCACTGAATAAAAGAGCAGGAGGTTATGATGAAGCTGTATAAAATGCTAGTTAGGTCACAGCTGGAGTACAGTGTGCAGTTCTGGTTGCCACACCAGAGGAAGGATGTGATTGTACTGGAGAGGGTGCAGAGGCAATTCACCAGAATGTTGCCTGGGCTGGAGCATTTCAGCTATGAAGAGAGGCTGGATAGGCTAGGGTTGTTTTCCTTAGAGCAGAGAAGGCTGAGTGGGGACCTGATAGAGGTATACAAAATTATGGAGGGGCATAAAGAGGGTAGATAGGAAGAAACTTTTCCCCTTAGCGGAGGCGTCAATAACCAGGGGGCATAGATTTAAGGTAAGGGCCGGAAGATTTAGAGGGGATTTGAGGAAAAATTTTTTCACCCAGAGGGTCTTTGGAATCTGGAACACACTGCCTGAGGCGGTAGTAGAGACAGGAACCTTACAACATTTAAGAAGTATTTAGATGAGCACTTGAAACGCCATAGCATACAGGGCTACAGGCCAAGTGCTGTAAAATGGGATTAGAATAGAAAGGTGCTTGATGGCTGGCATGGACATGATGGCCAAAGGGCCTGTATCTTTGCTGTACAGCTCTATGACTCTATAATTCATAATGAATACACGTTCTTTTAGGGAATAAAAACTCCACAGGAAAAGCCAGCAAACTATGTCAAACAAGAGGAGCTAAAAATACCATTAGATTCAAAGAAGAGACTTGTGATGTTGCCAAAAAGTGCATTAAACCAGAGGATTATAAGGATTATAGAATTTAGCAAAGGAGGACGAAAAATTGATAGAGAGAAAATAGAATATGAGAGTAAAATGTCAAGAGACATAAAAACAGATTATAAAAGCTTCTCTAAATTTTTTTTATTCATTCATGAGGTGTGGGCATCACTGGCAAAGTAGCATTTTTTGTCCAGCCCTAATTGTGTATGAGAAGGTGGCTCTTGAACTGCTGTAGTCCATGGGGTGTAGGTACACCCCAGTGCTGTTAGGAAGGGAGCTCCAGGATTTTGACCCAGAGACAGTGAAGGAACAGCGATATGTTTCCAAGTCAGGATAGTTTGTGGTTTGGAAAGGAACTTGCAGGTGGTGTCTTCTCGCATCTTCTGCCCTAATTTTAGGTGGTTGAGGTCACAGGTGCTGTCAAAAGAGATTTGATGAGTTGCTGCAATGCATCTTGTGGATGGTGTACATTGCTGCCACTGTGTGTCAGTGGTGGAGGGACTGAATATTTAAGGTAGTGGATTGGGGGATGCTGATCAAGCAGGCTGTTTTGTCCTGGATGGTGTGGAGCTTCTTGAGTGTTGTTGGAGCTGCACTCATCCAGGCAAGTAAAGAATATTCCATCACACTCCTGACTTATGCCTTGTAAATGGTGGACAGGCTTTGGGGAGTCAGGAGGTGAGTCACTCACCACTGAATTCCTAGCCTCTGACCTGCTTGTGTAGCCAAAGTATTAACTTGTCCAGTTTAGTTTCTGCGCAATGGTAAATCCCGGCATGTTGATGGTGGGGATTCAGTGATGGTATTGCTGTTGAACATCAAGAGGAAGTGGTTAGGTTCTCTCTTCTTGGAGATGGTCATTGCCTGGTATTTGTATGGTTTGAATGTCATTTGCCACTTATCAGCCCAAGCCTGAATGTTGTCCAGGTCTTGTTGCATATGGACACGGATTGCTTCAGTATCTAACATGTTGCAAATGGTAAACTGAATCATCAACAAACATCCCAATTTCTGAAAAAAGAGCGAGATTAACTGATATTAACAGTTCTCTCACCTCAGATACTGACCCCCTCTCTTTCAAATCTGCCATCGTCACCCATCTCATGTAACTAACACTTGACCCCTTTGTCCTATCAAACTACAGCCCCATCCCCAACCTCCCTTTCCTCTCCAAAGTCCCTGAACCTGTTGTTGACTCTGAAATCGGTGCACATAATCCCCAGAACTCCATGTTTGAACCCTTCCAATCAGATTTTCCACCAGTGCCACAGTACCAAAATGCCTCTTATCAAAATCACGAATGTCATTCTATGTGACTATGACAAAGGTAAATTATCCCTCCGCATCCTTCACAACCCACCTGCAACCTTTGGCACAGTTGAGTGCACCATCCTCTTCCAATGCTTCTCCATCGTCCAGCTGGGTGAGGTTGTATTTATCTGGTTTCATTCTTATTTGTGTAGCCAGGGAAACACTTGCAAGTTTCGCTTCCCACTCCTGGACAGTTGTGTCCCCCAAGTATCTATCCTTGACTCCCTCCTATTTCTTGTCTACATGCTGCCCCTCGGTGACATCCAAAAATATAATTTTGGTTTCCAGGTGTACACTGATAACACCGAGCTCTACCTCAATAACACCTGTCTTGACCCTTCCCACTATTTCCACAGTGTCAGACTGCTTCTTCAACATCTAGTAGCGAATGAGCAGAAATTTCTGCCAATTGGATTTTGAGAAGACCAAAGCCTTTGGGGGAAAAGAATGAAAAATAAATGAAATAAAAATGAATAAATTAAAATAAATGAAATAAAAATAAAAAAATAATTGGATTAAAAAAGAGTTAAAGATAGAAGAGAGAGTTCATGATCTGAAGTTGTTGAACTTAATGTTAAGTCCGGAAGGCTATAAAGTGCCTGATCAGAATCTGAGCTGCTGTTCCTCCAGTTTGCATTGAGCTTCACTGGAACATTGCAGCAGGCCAAGGACAGATATGTGGGCATGAGAGTAGAATGGTGTGTTGAAATGATGAACGACAGGAAGGTCTGGGTCATGCTTGCAGACTGAGCAAAGGTGTTCCGCAAAGCCATCACCCAGTCTGCGTTTATTCTCCCCAATATAGAGGAGACCACATGGGGAACAGTGAATGCAGTAGACCAAATTTAAGGAGGGGCAAGTGAAGCACTGCTTCACCTGAAAGGAGTATTTGGGGCCTTGGACTATGAGGAGGGAGGAGGTAAAGGGGCAGATGTTGCAACTTCTGTGATTGCATGGGAAGGTGCCGTAGGAAGGGGATGAGGAGTTGGGAATGATGGAGAAATGGACCAGGGTGTCATGGAAGGCATGGTCCCAATGAATGCTGATAGGGGGAGTGAGGGGAAAATGTGTTCGTTGGTGGCATCATGCTGGAGCTGGCAGAAATGGTGGAGGATGATCCTTTGAATGCAGTGGCTAGTGGGTTGAAAAGCGAGGACAAGGGGGAACCCTATCATGGTTCTGGGAGGGAGGGGAAGGGGTGAATTCTCCATCCTCATGGTCTAAGGCCCCAAACACTCCTTTCAGGTGAAGCAGTGCTTCTTTTGCACCTCCTTCAATTTGAGCTACTGTATTTCCCTGCTCCCAATGCAGTTTCCTCTACACTGGGGAGAGCAAATGTAGACCAGGTGATCGCTTTGCGGAACACCTTTGCTCAGTCCGCAAGCATGACCCAGACCTCCTTGTCATTTGCCATTTCAACACCCTATCCTGCTCTCATGCCCACATGTTTGTCCTTGGCCTGCTGCAATGTTCCAGTGAAACCCAACGAAAACCGGAGGAACAGCACCTCATCTTCCAATTAGGCACAGTACAGCCTTCCGGACTTAACACTGAGTTCAACATCTTCAGGCCATGAACTGTCTCCACCATCTTTACCCCTTTTTTAATCCAATTTTTAAAAAATGTATTTTATTTTATTTATTCGTTTTTGTCTTATTTATTTTTATTCTATCTCCCACCACCCACCACCCCACTACTTTCACAGAGTGCTGACTCTTGTTCTGCTATTAACACATTCTGCTACCTTACCTTCATGCCACAATCAGCATCTTCTTTAGTCTTTAACATTACTATTAACATTCCCTTTTTCCTGTGTCCCTGACATCTTTGTCTAAATTCTCCTTAGCTCCCACCTATCCCTGACTTTCTATCTTGCTCCACCTGCTCTAGCCCCTCTTAAACAGTATAAAATCCATCACGTTTCTACTTTTCTTTAGCTCTGAAGAAGAGTCATATGGATTTGAAATGTTAACTCTGTTACCATCTCCACAGATGCTGCCAGGGATAAGAAACTTCAATTATGACAATAGATTGGATAAGTTGGAACTGTTCTCCTTGGAGAGTAGAAGGTTAAGAGGAGATTTGATAGAGATGTTCAAAACCATGAGGGGGTTGGACAGAGTAGATATGGAGAAGCTGTTCCTGCTCATAAAACGATCAAGAATGAGACGGCATGGATTTAAAGTCATTTGCAAAAGAGCCAAATGCGATGTGAGAAAAAAACTTTTTCACACAGTGAGTGGTTCAGGTCTGGAATGCACTGCCTGGAAGTGTGGTGGGGGTAGGTTCAATCGAGGCATTCAGGAGGCATAAGATGATTATTTAAATAGAAACAATGTGTAGGGTTACTGGGAAAAGGCAGGAGAATGCTCATTTGGAGAGCTGGTGTAGACACGATGGGCCGAGTTGCCTCCTTCTGCACTGTATCAATTCTGTGATTCTGTGATCTTAGGTATTAAGAGGATGGGTTTCCAGGATGCTCCCTGTGCACTGAATGTGAGGCCCTGGCCATAGTGCAATAGTTCAGAAAGTTGCACACACCATGGTTATGTATTGTAAACAGGCATGATGGAAAAGTTTTAAAGGCAATGAGAACTATATGAGAAGGCATTTAGGGCATGAAATTGGGGCTCAGTAGCATGCAGGTAACGTTCAGGCAGCAAAATAGTGTCCACTGCGCACGTACAGACTTCTGCCGTAAATTGTGCCATATGCCATATTGATGAAGATATTATCGCACTCATCTAGCATCCACCAGAAATATGCAGAGCAGACAGATTGTGATATCAATCAGTGTGCAATGCTGATTTGACACCAGTCTGTCATTTTGGACTTCTATTTTCCAGCTGACACCTTGTCTTAATCAGACTGCACTCACTCTAAGCAGCATGAAGGAACAGTATTATTTAAAGGGATCATCAACTACTTGCAAGTTAGTTGTTGGTTGATTTTGTCTGGCTGTTGCTAAAACTCGACTACTGTTCTACAAATTCTACAGCTCTAAAGAAGAGTCACATGGACTCAAAACATTAACTCTGTTTCTCTCTCCACAGATGCTGCCAGACCTGCTGAGTTTTCTACCTTCTGGTTTCTATCCACTAACCTATTCTCAATCCTTGCTAATATGTTATCCTAAATTCCATGAGCCCTAATTTTGTGTAATAATCTCCTGTAAATAGCCAGCATTTTTTGTTTTTATTTCAGATTTCCACCATCCACAGTATTTTGCTTTTATTCTACAAGTATTTGCTGTTTTCCATGTACAAGTTTACAGGGAGTGGTATGGCACATTCTGAATGACTTCGTCCCAATTTCAAAGACTGCACCAGCCAGTTGCTCCCAAACATGGACCATTGTTGTCCTTCCCCCTTTGAATAGAGTATGACTGGGAGAATAAGTAGAGGTCACACAGAGCAGAACAAGATGCCAGAAGAGGGAGAAGGAGGAGGGGAGAGATAGCTTGTAGCATAAGACCAAATCTGCCCAGGATGTTCAGGGAGCAATTCTGCCTGAACCTCAGTGAGAAGCGATACATGGGTTCTCTGTGCTTCAGTAAGGACACCCTCACTAAAATCTGTTAGCTGGTCTCATCAAGACCCAATACAATTGCAGTGAGGCTTCATTAGTCTTATACTCCAGTGCTTTTGTAATAAAAATCAACATACCATTTTCTTTCCTCATGGTTTGCTGAGCCTGTATATTAACTTTCTTTGAGTCATGTATATGAACACCAGGTTCTCCAATATACCAACATTTCCTAATCTCTCATCATTTAAAAAAATATTCTGTTTTACTATTTTTCCTACCAAAGTGCATTATTTCACATTTCCCGACATTATACTCCATCTGCCATATTCATACCCACTCACTTAACCTGTCTATATTGCTTTGCAGCCTCTTGGCATCCACCTCATTGCTCACTTTCCCACCTAACTTCAGATCATCAACAAACTTTGCATTAAATTAGGCTGCCTCATCTGAGTTATTGAATTACAGCCTGCCAACTTGAAAATGACCCATTTATTCAACTTTCTGGTTTTTATCTGCTAACCAATTCTCAATCCTTGCTAATATGTTATCTCCAATTCCATGAGCCCTAATTTTGTGTAATAATCTCCTGTAAGACCCTATAGTGAAAGCTTTTCGAAAATCCAAATACACTATCATTGGTTCCCCCAATCGACCGTGCTAGTTAGAACCACAAAAAACTATAAAATATTTGACAAATATGACTTTTGTTTCATAAATCCATGTTGATGCTGCTTAATCATATTATGATTTACTAAGTGCCCTGTTGGAGGTCTTGTGGTGCAGTCAGTAGAGTACCTGCCTCTAAGTAGAAGCTCTGGGCTTGAGTCCCACCCCAGGGCTAGATGGTCAAAAAAGGTGCATTCATAACGTGACCAAACAGTTATACTATCAACCTGCAAATCCTTCCAAAAGAAGCCAATGGCAGGTGGTAAGAGAAGGAGAGATTCCTGGTTAGCCATACGATGGAAGAAAGTTGTAGCCTCTACCATCACTATCCATAGCTCCAGACTTCAGCATGAATGTAAAAATGCATGTTGCCATAGCAACTTGGACTCCGTGAGCAATCCATAACACGGCACAAGCTCTGTTACAATGTCCCTAATAATAGATTCTAGCATTTTCACTGTGATTGATGTCAGGCTAACTGACCTATAGATCCCTGTTTCCTCTCTTCCTCCTTTCCTGAATAGCAAGGCTATTTTGCTACCTTCTAATCCACAAGGACCATTCTAAACACTAGAGATGCTAGAAGATCAAGACCAATACAGGTACATTCACTATCTCTGTAGCCACCTCTTTTAAACTCCTAGGATGTAAGCTATCAGGTCCAAGGGATTTGTCAGCTTTTAAACCCATTATTTTCCCCAGAACTATTTCTCCACCAATACTAATTTCTTGAAGTTCATCAATCTCACAAGAACCTTGGTTCTCCATTATTTCCAGAATTTCTTTTTGTGTTTTCTGTTGAGAAGACAGGCACAAAGTATTTGTTTAATGTCTCTGCCATTTCCTTCTTTCCCCATTGTAATTTATCTTCTCTCTGCCTGTAAGGGATCAATGTTTGCTTTCAGCAACAACTTATATTTATGTAGCTGTATAATTTCCCAAGGTGCTTCACAGGGGCATTATTATGCCAAGTATAACACGAAGACACATATGGAGATATTAGGACAGGTGACAAAAAACTTGGCCAAAGAGATAGGTTTTAAGGAGTGTCTTAAAGGAGTAATGTGAGGTAGTGAGGCTGAGAGGTTTATGGAGGGAATTCCAAAGCTTAAGGCCCAGACAGCTGAAGGCACGGCCACCAATGGTAAAGCAATTAAAATCAGGGTTGCTCTGGAGGCCAAACTTAGAGGAACTCAGAAATTTCAGAGGGTTATGGAGCAGGAGATTACAGAAATAGGGAGTGGTGAGGAACTGAAGGGATTTGAAAACAAGGATGAAAGATTTAAAATTGAGATGTTTAACTGCCAGCTAGTGTAGGTCAGTGAGCACATGAGTGATGGGTGAATGGCATTTGGTGCAGTTAGGGTGCGGACAGCAGAATTTTGGATGACTTCAAGTTTACAGAGGGTAGAATGTGGGAAGCCAAAAATGTGTATGATAGAATAGTTAAGTTTAGAGGTAACATAGACATAAATTAGGGTTTAGCAGCAGGTGAGCTGAGGCAGTAGTGTGTTGGGTAATGTTATAATGTGGAAATAGGTGGTCTTAGTGGTAGCCTGGATATAGGTTTGGAAGCTCATCTTACAGTCAATTAGGACACCTGGGTTATGGACAGCCTGTTCAGCCTCAGATAGTTGGAAGAGAGATGGAGCCAATAGCTAGGGAGTGGAGTTTTATTTACTTATTTATTCTTTCTTTTTTTTACTTTTTATCCTTTTTCCCCAACCACCCCAGCTGCCCCTCCCCCTCACCCAGCCCCCAGAGAGCCATCTGTCACTTGTTTTTAATGTTGTGCATTCACAGTACACTAACCCTTGTTCTGCCATTAACACATTCTGCTATCTTACCTTTATGCCACTATCAGCACCTTCTTTAGTCTTTAATACTACCATTAACACTCCCTTTGTATTGTGCCCATGACATTTTTGTCAATTTTCTCCTTAGCTCCCAGCTATCCCTGACTTTCTATTTTGCCACACCTACTCCACCTGCTCTTAAATAATATAAACTCCATCACATTTCTACTTATCTTTACCTCTGAAGAAGAGTCATATGGACTTGAAACTAGACCTGCTGAGTTTTTCCGGCATTTTCTGTTTTTATTTCAGATTTCCAGCATCCACAGTAATTTGCTTTTTTCTCATCCCTGGAACCATTTTTGCAAACCTCTTCTGCACTCTCTGTGGAAACCAGGAAGATCTTAGATAACTTACATCAGGAGAAACTGTTGGTAACACAGTAATCAGTTAGGATTGGTAGCCTTATTGATATTCTGTGTGGACACAGCTGTTGGAATCAATCAGCCTAAGATGTATATCAAGCAAATTAAATTCTATGTAGACTACATTTAACGTAATGCATTTGAGAAGGCTGGTCCTTTATCTTGCAGTTGTATTCTACAATGGCACTTTGCCAATTAAAGCCCACAAACAACTCAATATGACAGAATTTAATATTTATAGTAAACAATCTGGAAATACATACAAAATGTGCATTATACTTAGACTTTGGGCCTGAAATTTAGAAGGAATTGTTTCACCATCAGAACTGAAGTGGAATGGGATATTCATCCATTTTAAGTTCATGGTACTAGTCCTGCTTGAAACTAAAAGATCATCTAAAAATGTAAACATCATGAGGTATACATGCTTTCTAAGTACAACCTGCCAAGCCTAAGACACATTGGGCCGATTTTATTAGTGGCATGCCATTCCCAACAGCAGCACAGGAAGTGTGCGCCACTTCCGCTCTCTTGCTTTTTCCCATTTCCCACGTGATTACAATTAAAATTTAAAGTGCCAGCAGCGTGCAGGGTAAAACATATGCAATTCTGCAGTGGGGGAAGCTTCTCAATGGTGTAACCCGCCATCAACTGACAATGCTGAAGCTGCATGTGAGCTATAAATGAGCCCCCGGTCAAACAGGCAGACTCTACATCATGGCCAAAACCTTTTGCCATTGCCATCAACATAAGATTTATTGAGAGCACAAAGGGTGTTTTGTTTTTAAATTACATTTCACTTGTAAATAATTCACATTACATTGGTTTCACTTTATTGATGTCTGCATGATTGTTATTTGTTGAGACTAGTTTAGTCAGAGAGTTAAATGAACTGACACACCTCATGGTTGGCACACATTGATGTTACAGGGGAGTTAGGGACATTTCCTCTATTGTGAAGAAACAATGTTCCATTTTTTTTGTCCACTCTTTTTTGAATGTTCATGTTGGTGTCCAGTGCTCGCCACTCTATTGGGCATAGCTGAACTTGTAGACTCAGCTGGCCCTCCCTTCTATGCATTGTAAAGGATAGAAAATTAATGCTTATACACAAATAAATAAAGTGAAAGCAATGCAATGTGAATATGGCCATATTTTAAGTCTTCCATTCAAAAAGATACAGAACTTTCACGCTGTGATGCTACAGGGCAAGAAAGAACGATTAATGTCCACTAATAAATGCATTCTAATGACGTATGTAAGTTACAATAATTTCAATTGTGTACCATTCATCATTTACCTGGAGTTCTAACAATGCCATTTTAATCAACACTGTGGTACTGCTATGCTGCCAATATTATACAGTGGAGATAAATTGTTTTTAATTTTGTTAGAAGGGAGATGTTATTGCTGTTTGGGTAGGATTTTACATTCCGCAGGTGGGCACGCACCCGACCCAATCGGGCGTAAAATCGGGCGAGATGACGTTGGACGATATGACGTTGGGCAAACGAGCAATCTTCAAGTCGGCAGACACATACAGGTGTCGGAGCCACGCCCACTGTCAATTAAAAGGCCACTTAAGGCCATTAAAAAGGCAATTGTTCGCGATTTTACGTTGCCCGTGCAAGTTTGTGCTCGTCGCATGGGCAAAACGGGCAGGCCGGCAGCCCACCTTTTATAAAACCTCATCCAAGGGCAGGATAAAAAGGGTCAAGAGCATTGCCATTGTGTCCAGTGAGGAATTTAGGAGATAGTTTGCTGCTGGTTGCTTATTTGAACTTGACAGCATCATTTCTGTTCTGGGCTGCATTGTGATCATTTCCAGGCTTCATTTCAGGACTCATTGGTGTATCCAAGGCCCCCGGAGAATTTTGACCATGTGGACCCTTCCAAGTATCAGACAGCCTTCTGTTATCCTGGTAATGGGGATTATGCCCGCCGCTAGTGGCACCTCCTTTGAGGAGGAAGAAAGGTGCAGAACGGAGAGGAGGCCAGGTGTCCCAATGCAGCTTCCAGGGAACTGACCTGTGGGAGGAGGGGCGCATGCACAGGGGGTGCAGGGCCAGCGGGTAGTCCAAGGCAGAAGGGGCCGCAGAAGATGCCACTATCCTGCTGCCAGGATTTACAGGCAGTGATGCAGCTACCTCAACATGTCTGAGGTGCAATGCCAAAGGAGGCTCCGCCTCTCCAGGGAAACAGTGACCTCCATTTGTCATATGATTGGGCCTGAGATCAGTTCCAACTGTGTGTGTGGAAACTCCATGCCAGTGGCTCTGAAAGTCACAGTGGCCCTCAACTTCAAGGCTCTTTCCAGGGGTCAGTGGGGGATATTTGTGAAGTCTCCCAATCAGCTGTCCACAGTTGCATCAAACTAGTGACAGAAGCTCTGTTCAGACGGGTATTGACATTCCGTAAGGATGAGGCCAGCGAGGCTGAGCAAGCCAGAGAGTTTTCAGCGATTGCTGGGTTCCTTCACATCCAGGGTGTAATCGGTTGCACACATGTAGCCATCAAGGCACCAGCGGGTCAGCTAGGTACCTTCATCAACAGGAAGGGCTTCTACTCCATGAACGTCCAGATAGTGATTGACCACAAGACGCAGATTCTGCAAGCCTATGCAAGGTACTCTGAGAGCTCCCATGATGCATACATCCTCTGACACTCCCAGGTGCCGAGGCTCTTCAGTGCTCCAGCCCGACTGGATGAATGGCTGCTGAGTGACAAGAGCTATCCTTTGAAAAGGTGGCTTATGACGCCCTTCCTCCACCAAGAACAGAGGCAAAGCAGTGTTATAATAGGAGTCATGCCTCCATAAGGGCGGTGGTATACAGGACCATAGGTCTTCTGAAGATGCACTTCCAGTGCCTGGACCGTTCAGGGGAAGCAATACAATATCCCCCAGAGCGGGTGTCACTGATAGTGGTTACATGCTGCACTCTCCACAATCTGGCACTGGCAAGGGGGTACCCACTGGAGGAAGAGGATCTTGAAGCAGTTCCACAAGCCACAGAGGATGAATCAAGTGGTGAGTCAGAAGAGGAGCATTGTGAGGAGTACACTGAGGGCATGGAGGCAGGCCTCGGTAACCTCCAGGGAGGCAGGGATGCCTTGACCAACACTCCTTCAGCTAAGCTACCAAAGATCTGCTTCCACCTCATGCCAGGGCTGCTGCCTCCATCCAGGATGTCTGAAATGACCCTTTCATTTGAACCCAAAGTCCACTGAGTGCCTGTGCAATAAAGTTTAGAGTCACTCACGTCCAGCATTAGATACTTAGATACCCAAATAAAAAAGGTGAAGCATACTCAGGCCATTAAGACAAAAGCAACAAATGAGCATCACCATATCTGGTGTTAATGCCCACTCCAGTAAACATATAAACAAAACATGGCAGAACAGAAAATCACCCGTGAACAATCCCTCTTGTGCTCATGGTGCCTTAAACTTAAATTTACTAGTGCTACATAGTGGTGCCCTCCCTCACAGGCACCGGCATTGGAGGCAGCCTGCTGACTCACCTGCCTTGTTGGCCTTGATGACCTTGGCGGTCGTCCTCTATCAGTGGAGCCTGTGCTGGCCCCGCCTGGGAGGGAGCGGCCATTGTCATGGCTGGCATCTCCCCAGTCATTGCAGCATCATCAGATGCTACAGCCATTGGTAGAGGGGTGGAAGAGCTGCTGCCATCAACCAGAGCACCCTGAGAGGAGCCCGCAGGGACAAGAAGTAGCTCATGCGCCAACGTGAGGTCGCTCTGGACCTCCCTGTTCGCCATTGATGGACGGGCACCTAGCTGGGATATTGGGTGCCTCATTCATCACTGACACTGGCATTGGCCACCTGAGGCCATTGCCTGTATGAGGGCTTGCAGGTCCGAGCACAACCCCAAGAACCCCTGACTCTTTCCCTGGAGATGCCTCCCCATGAGAGTCGCCAATCTCTCAATGGAGGAGGCATTGCACTCGGCGAGGAGGGTAAATGAGGTGCTCATGCTCCACATGGACTCCTCCACAATAGAGACCATGGCACACATACCCTCATGGATCTCCGCCAGATCCTCCTGCACATCCCGCTGGGCATCCTGTATCTGCCGCCTAATGGACGACTCCAGAGGCTCATCATCTGCTTTCGAATCAGCATCATCCTAGTTTCCAGCAGTCCTCCAACTGCCAGCACGATGGGCACTCTCTGCCTCCGCCTGCTCCTTAAACAATTATAAAGTGCCCTCACCTCTGTGCACTGACATTCTAGCCGCCGATCTAACACCCACTGAGGTGCTGGTATCTGCGCTGGTGCTTGGTACAGAGAGCGGGTATGATGCAGGTGCATCTGGCATCAAGGGTGGCTCTTCAAGGTCCTGCAGACGAGTGTGCGCTGGTAAATCTAAGGGAGAACAATATGTCATTAGTTTAAGTTATCACACTGTCACTGTGCATGCCAGGCACCCTGGTGAGACAATGGAGATCTGCATCATGGTGTCATTGTCTTTCAATGATCAATGGGGACTCCAATTTTTAATGAAGAGACTACGCAAGAATGTTTGCATAATCTGACACTCTCACCTCTGTGCACTGTATTCTTAACTTCGTCAGAGACCCCTGCCTCTCCACGACCAGCTGAACAAGTTGGGTGGTGGCTCTCCAGCTCCAAATCATCCATTTCAAACCTCATCAATATTAGGAGGTTCAGGGGGCCTCGTCCTGTCTTTGACCTTTCTATGTTGTTATGGCTCCTCTTCACCTGAAAGGACAGAGGAGCATTGATTAGTCCACTCTCTACCTGCAGCACCATTGCAGCCTGGCCAACCCCACCTGAGGAACACGTTGCAGGGCACATCCGAGTCGTGGCCCTCGAACCGCATGTCACTCAGTCCAAGCAGGCAGGGCTCAGTCCCTTGGCCAGCTCTGGCATCATTGACAGTTGGCACTCAGACTCTAACACCCCTGAGCTCCACAGGGGGTCAGCCAGCCCTTAACATTTCTCCACACTGATCCATGCCAACACGATACTCACCCTTGCTGAGCGCAACAGGTCATTGAACCTTTTGGAACACCACACCCATGTGCGCTTCATGATGTCGTGGCTGCTGACCTCAGCTGCCACCTTCTCCCAAGCTTTTTTGGCAGTGGCTTCCTCCTGCCATCCCTGGGACAAGGGTGTCCCACCTGACACCCACCTCCTCCACGAGGACTGTGAGGTATTCGTCCGAGAAACGTGGGGCCGAGTGCCCACCTGACCTGCCCTCCCACCTGATGTCTCCAGCCGCTGGTGAGGCCGTTGCTCCAGTCTGCAGACCACAGAAAGATTCTCCCCTGGCAGCCTTCAGGGAGTTGCCTCCGCTGATTTTAAACCGCCCATTGAGTCGCCATTGGACCCGGCACCTAACAGTCTCCTCCCCGCATCCCCACGAGCCCTTGCCGACCATTCAGAAGACGCATTTCAGGCTGGGCAGGTCTTAATTTGCCAGCCAGTGTGAAATCGCGGTCGTGGGCCGATTGTGGTCGGGGGCCTGTTTCCCGGCCGGTCCTGGGCCCGCCGTTTGCACACCCCTACGAGGGAAAATTTCAGGCCTTTGGGTTGCTTGATTGCAACTATTGCATATATATATTTTCAAGATTAGAAATTTTTACTACAATTTGAGAATTGCTGCTTTCAGCTAAAGTGCTGCCAATGTCCAATCACTCAGCCAAAAAGTTAACAATGGTGTGTAAGTATACACAAAATATAGATGCGGTCCTGAATATTGATTTAGCAGTATGAAGTATCCCAAAAAATAAATAGATGATTATTAGTAGCATTCACTTTGATCTGCACAATGCAACAATCTTAGCTTAAACATAAACGAAGCAAATTAAATCTTCAACAGATAGTAAATGTAAGGATTACAATTAAGCTATGTTTTTATTCCTCCTTATGAAGACAGCAAGCAAGTTATGACAGCAGTCATTCTAAAGTCAAATCTACATCATAATTTGGAAGTTGATACTCTTAAGTCAATTTTGTTTATTTTTAGTGCTGCTGTGTGGGCTATTCAAAGAAAGTTGTTTTGCGCAGATGAAAATAAATGAATGCTACTTCTCGTTAGCTCAATTTTTTGCAGTCTAAGGCAAATGAAAGCCACCAGTCATTCATTACACTTACACTTGCCCATGGACTTTCTATGGGGGTTTTCACTGGCACTTGCGGTGATTAGAAATCCATCCTGATGCAGTAAAATCTATAGGGAATCTGGGACCTGAGCAAATAGAACAGTAATTGCATTTGTCCTCAATCAAGCAGATTGAAGAATTGTTAATCAACAACAGAGAGACTGAACCAGTAAGTGTCAGTTAGAATATTTAATTCAATGCCAAATCAAGTACAGAAAGCAAAATAAAGAGATAGAAAGATTGGATTAGGGGAGAGAAAAAAAAGAGACAGAAAGAAATAATTAAACTTTTTAACTTTTTTCAGATCTCCCACGATGATTAAAATCTGAAGAAATTAGACTCCACACTTTCAAAAGTTAACTTTCAGTGCCAGAGAGGTTATTTGACAGTAATTAAGAGTTATACCACTGTTTATAATAAATTTACACTGGGATGGAAAAGGGCTAACTTTTGCAACTGTGTTTAGTGGGAATCTGGTGGTGCAACAGAGAGAATTTAGCCACTGCCACTTGACATTCAATGGCATTACCATCGCTGAAACTCCCACTATCAACATCCTGGGGGTTACCATTGAGCTGAAGCTGAACTGGACTCACCATATAAACACTATGGCTATAAGAGCAGGTCAGAGGCTAGGAATCCTCAGTGAGTAACTCACCTCCTGAATCCTCAAACACTGTCCACCATCTACAAGGCACAAGTGAGGAGTGTGATGGAATACTCTCCACTTGCCTGGATGAGTGCAGCTCCCACAACACTCAAGAAGCTTGACACTGTCCAGAACAAAGCAGCCCACTTGATTGGTATCCTTCCACAAATATTCATTCCCTCCACCAACGGCGAACAGTAACAGCAGTGTGTACCATATACAAGCTGCACTGCAAGAACTCACCAAGGCTCCTTAGAAGCACCTTCCAAACCCATGACCACTACCACTTAGAAGGACAAGGGCAGCAGATACATGGGAACACCACCACCTGGAAGCTCCCCTCCAAGTCACTCACCATCCTGACTTGGAAATATATCGCCGTTCCTTCACTGTCACTGGGTCAAAACCCAGGAACTCCCTCCCTAACAGCACTATGGGTGTGCCTCACCACTGGACTGCAGCAGTTCATGAAGGCAGCTCACCACCACTTTCTCCAGGGCAATTAGGGATGGGCAATTAATGCTGGCCTAGCCAGCGACGCACACATCCTGTAAATTAATGAAAAAAAGAACAGCAACTTCACATCTTTCCATGGGCAGAATTTACTGCTCCCCCTGGAGACAGGCTGGGAGGCGGGGAGGGCCATATACTGGGATTGGAAGGTGTGGGATGGGGATCCTGTCGCCCTCCAGTCTCTCCTTGATTAAGTCCAGGGTAATAAGGTTCAAACACAGCCTTCCCACCTGGGGGCAGTGGGCCAGCATCTGGTGGGGGCCAAGCAATATGGATAAACCATTGGGTAAAGCATGGATTCTTAAGAGGAGGGACCCATCGGTGGAAACAAAGGGACCCTTCAGAAGCCAATCCCCTGCCCTTGACGTAATCCCTATGCTTGTTCAACTTCATTAACTCCCAGTCCAGCAACACCTCAATTTTAAATTTCTCATTGTGTTTTCATCCCTTCCCATCTCTCTAAAATCCAAGATATCTGTGGTCTTGCAATTCTGGCCCCTTGTGCATCTTCACTTTTAATCTGTCCACCACTGGCAGCTAAACCTTCAGTTACTTAGACCCTAAGCTCTGGAAATCCCTCCCCAAACCTCTCCACTTCTCTACCTCTCCCTCCTCCAGTAAGATACTCCTTTAAACCTACCTCTTTGACCAGGCTTTTTTGTCATCTGCCCTAATATCTCCTTATGCGGCCACGTATCAAATTTTATGTGATAATTGTTCTTGTGAATCACCTTGGGATGTTTTCACTACATTAATGATGCTATATAAATGCGAGGTGTTGTTGATGATGAAAGCAGTCTTAAGCTCTTCCCCTTACCTGTAATTGGGACATTTGTAGCAAGTCAGTAAGTTTCTGCCGAAGGGCCATGAGGGCTCGAAACGTTAACTGATTTCTTCTCCGCCGATGCTGCCAGACCTGCTGAGTTTTTCCAGGTAATTCTGTTTTTGTTTTGTAAGTTTCCTTAGCTTTGCACAAACTGGAATCAATCCTGCAACACTGACAACTACATAGTTTGATTGCTTTAATTAGCTTTTTTGGAATTTAACACTGAGAAAATGTATGGAAAAGCTTCATCAGCCTCAAATTCTTTATGCAAATTATTGGCTAATGCAAAACATCTTGCTAACATAGTACTAACTTATTTGATCTTATCTTGTCGTGTATTATTGTTTAAAGCTGGAACAATTGTAAACTGGTGGCTCTACAGAAGGCTGATCATCCAGTGAAGTGAAATTTTTTTTTATCCATTTCAGTAATATAACTTCAATCTAGGGTAATGGCTGCTGCTTTGATTAGATTTATTACTTAGGCCTTGTGTGATATCAGAAAAGCACAGTTGGTGTAATTTTCTTTCACTGTTATACAAAAGGTTGTTGACAGATTTCTAAGATAGTGAGATCGGAATATTATTTAATTTTATTCCACCCTGTATCTGAGATTCTAGACTGAGGTCTTACTTGCCAGATTCCACATAAAATGATAATCCTAGAGGCAAAGAATTCATATCTCAATATATCTCTGCAGTTCATCCATCACGGTCACTGAACTGGCCCCTATATATGCATTCTACACTTTCTACTCAATGGAGAAGAGCAACATATATCCTAGAATAGCACTGCTTTTAAACAGAAATTAAATCATTTCTATTTTGAGTTTATGATCTAATACTGGTGGTAATTAAAATTACTATTCCATTAAAGTATGGCACTTGTTTACTCCTTTTTAAGATTGTCTAATATATTATTGTCCATTGCTTAAAAATAAGAGGATGCCACTCATAATAGTATTAAATGATCATTACTGCAAGTCACTGTTGGCATTTGTTACTGATTATCACATTGAGGATTAATATACTACATAGTGCTCATATTATTAAACAGACAAGTTTTAGTCCGGTAGTAATCATGTTCCTCAGTTACCAGTTACTTGCTTAACTTTGATTGTGTAAACCGTTCGTCTTCTATGTAACTTGGATAAAATATTTTAAGGTGAGATAAACAATTGTACTTGCAGTTAGTTGGCAACTATGATAACACCTCAGCCTGCCAAAGTAATGATGGAGGGATGTGAATCCACTTCTGAAATGCGCATTGCCAACCTGTTGAGGTTATATAACTCAACACAGACCAGGAACCAGATTTGGAACAAAAACAGAAAACACTCAGCAGGTCAAGCAGCATCTGTGAAATTAAGTACAAGGCAGTTAACGCTTCAAATATAAATTATTCAGGGTGCAAAAGTCCAGGGAGAAGGGGAGTGAGAGAAGACCAGGAAGAGCAAGAAATCAGACAGGACCTAGAAATATCCTGTTAACATCAACTGAGAAGTTTCTTGTCAGGCGTGGTCTGCTGTGCAAGAGGAGGCAAGATCAGCCAGACGGCATCATCAACCAGAGCTCCATAAGGTCAATATAAAGATACAAGTGGGGATCTCAGAGTTTTCCAGGTTCTCAATCTTGACCTGAAGTACCCGAGAAGATTGGAGGTTGACCACCACAATTGTTTATACATTTCAGTGATTTGTGCCAGATTCTCTAACAATGGCTTTTAGTCGCAGCATCTTGCATCACCACCCCGCCCCTCCTTTTAGTAGATACCTAAAGTCACTTTTTAAGTGCAATAATCTTATTTGGACACCGGATACTCCAGGGGAATCAGATGGATGGGCCAGTAATAATCTAGATTCCTGTTCCATAATATCTAAATTGGCAAAATAAGATTGAAGACTTTCATTCCATTGGCCTTACAAATTGGAACTTACTCTGTGAAAAACTAGTATTGCATTTTTGTTTAACAGCACTGTGGGTGTACCTACACTACAGGGACTGCAGCGGTTCAAGAAGGCAGCTCACCACCACCTTCTCAAGGACAGTTAGGGATGGGCAATAAATGCTGGCCCAGCCAGAAATGCCCACATCCCATAAATGAATTAAAAACTGTATACGGCTGTAATATTTAGTTTCAATTCCTGCAAATGGATTTTTACATTCATGGTCAGTTGCATCTGGAAGGAGGTTTGCAACTGGTCACACAGCCAAATGCAGAACATAAAACTAAATCTGGCCGAATAAGAGTCATGATTTGAAGGAAAGTATAATAGAATTATCATGGACAGACTTTATGGGCAGGATTTTACGTCCCGCAGGCGTGCGCCCGATTGGGCCAGCGTCCTGGCGTCATCGCGCACTTGCACGATATTTCGGTTGGTGGGCACACACAAGAGTCAACAGCACGCCCGTCGACAATTAAGAGGCCTATTAAGGCCATTAATTTATTAATTAAGAGAGATTATTCACTGCCTGTCCAACTCTACGGTTGGCTGATGGGCAAATTGGCCAGATGACCTTTGCATTTTCGAGGAAACCTCATCCACGGGTGGGATGAGGTTTCTGACATTAATTTAAAAATATATATTTTTAATAGGCCAGCCAGCATAAAATCACAGGTGGTGGACCATTTCCCAGCTGCTCCTGGACGCACCCACTGCGCCTGCCTGACAACCTGAAAATCTTGCCCTATGGGTTTCCCTTTTTCTGCCTGTGATCAGTTTGTTTCTATGTAAGAGGTGAGTGTTTTCTTACTCTCAGAGTGATTGACCTATCTGTGGAAAGAGTAAGAGTTAACATTGATGAAATGTTATGACCTGAAATGTTAACTCTATTTTTCTCTCCTCAGATACTGCCAGGCCTGCAGAGTATTTCTAGAACACAAGGCTAGGTACTAAGATGATGGAAAAGTAGCAGTTTCAAAAGACAATATTCAAAGATAATAACAATACACCAAACAGGCAGGCTTCCTGAAGGGAAAAAATAGTGTATGTCCTTCTTTGTGTTTCTATATTGATGGTAGTGTATTCTCATTCACTCAGCGAATCCAAGTTGCTGTGGCAAAAGCACTTTTACATGCATGTTGTAGTCTGGAGCTGTGGATAGTGATGGTAGAGGCTCCAACTTTCTTTCCATCACTTGGCTGACCAGAAAGCACTCCCACTCTTGCCATCTGTCATTTTGGCAGGTTGATAATCAACCTGTTTGGCTATATTATAAAAGTACCTTCCTTTGGCTATCAAGTCCTAGGGCAGGACTCGAACTAGGAGCTTCTGGCCCAGAAGCAGGGACACTACCCATTGTGCCACAATACCTCCTGCACATCTGTAGTACTGACCTGTTTTAAAGGATGCAGATTTGCATTATGTAACTTTTGCTTGTTATGCTGATGTAAATCATATCTTTTGCTTGCCAAAATACTTTAGTTCCCTTGCAGGCTGAAAATTATGAAGAGAAGCTGACTGAACTGAAGCATTTTTTATGCAGCTTTGCTAAACATCCTAGAATTGTCTTGTGATGTGATGGAGCAACTGACAGAACAATTATAGCATACAGTTGTTTCAAGCAACAGAAAAAGCATAATTAAAAGATATCTGAGCTGGATGATACATAATGATACATGATTGAAGACCTGTTGGAGAGTTTTTGACTTTTATAAATAGTGATAATGGAATTATTCATATAACATAAAAGCAAGATACTGCGGACGCTGGAAATCTGAAACAAAAAACAGAAAATGCTGGAAAAACTCAGCAGGTCTGGCAGCATCTGTGGAGAGAGAAACTGAGTTGACATTTCAAGTCCATATGACCCTTCTTCAGAGCTGAAGAGAAGTGGAAATGTGATGAAATTTACACCGTTTAAGAGGGGTAGAACAGGTGAAGCTGGATAGAAGGCCAGCAATAGATGGGGACAAAGGAGGGATTTGACAAAGGTGTCATGAACTAAAGGACAAAGGGAGTGTTAATGGTAGTGGTAAGGGCTAAATATGGTGCTGATAGTGGCATAAAGGTAAGAAAGCAGAACAAGGGTAACATTGTGTGAAAGAACAACATGGAACAAGTAACAGATGGCCCTTTTGGGGATGGGATTGGGGGAGGGGATGGTGGTGGGGAAAAGAAGGGTAGAAAATGGGATAGGAGGGGGATTAAAAAAGGGGATAAAACCATGGATAAATGAACAAAAATAAAAATAAGTGAACAAAAAATTTAAATGATTGTAGAAAAAAGGGAATTAAAAATGGGGTGAGGTTAGAGGAGAGAGTTCATTGTCTTAAGTTATTGAACTCAATGTTAAGTCCAGAGGCTGTAAAGTGCCTAATCAGGAGATGAGGTGCTGTTTCTCCAATTTGTGTTGGGCTTCACTGGAATATTGCAGCAGGTCAAGGATGGACATGTGGGCATGAGAGCAGGATGGTGTGCTGAAATGGTGAGCGACAGGAAAGTCTGGGTCATGCTTATGGACAGACCAGAGTGTTCTGCAAAGCGGTCACACAGTCTGCATTTAGTCTCCCCAATGTAGAGGAGACCACATTGGGAGCAGTGAATGCAATAGACCAAATTGAGGGAAGTGCAAGTGAAGTGCTGCTTCACCTGAAAGGAGTGTTTGGGGCCTTGGACCATGAGGATGGAGGAGGTAAAGGGGCAGGTGTTACAACTTCTGTGATTGCATGGGAACATGCTGTGGGAAGGGGATGAGGTGTTGGGGATGATGGAAGAGTGGACCAGGGTGTCCCGGAGGGAATGGCCCCTATGGAATGCTGACAGGGGCGGGGGTGTGTGAGGAGAAGATGTGTTTGGTGGTAGCATCATGCTGTAGTTGGCGGAAACGGTGGAGGATGATCTTTTGAATGCGGAGGCTGGTGAGTTGGAAAGTGAGGACAAGGGGGGCCCTATCATGGGTTCTGGGGAGGTGGGAAAGGTGTGAGGACAGAGCCATAGGAGATGGGTCAGACACAGTTGAGGGTCTTGTCAACCACAGTGGTGGGAAACCTCAGTTAAGGACGAAGGAAGACATGTCAGAAGCGCCGTTTTGGAAAGTGCCATCATTGGAACAGATGCAATGGAGGCGAAGGAACTGAGAGAGTGGGATGGAGTCCTTACAGGAAGCACGGTGTGAGGAGCTGTAATCAAGGTAACTTTGGGAGTCGGTGGGCTTGTAATGAATATTGGTGGACAGTCTATCACCAGAGATGGAGACAGAGAGGTCAAGGAAGGGAAGGGAAGGGAACTGTCGGAGATGGACTATGTGGAGGTGATAGAGGGGTAGAAATTGGAAGCAAAATTGATACATTTTTCCAGGTCCAAACGAGAGCATGAAGCTGCACTGAAACAGATATCGATGTACTGAAAAGTGTTGTGGGAGGGGGCCTGAGTAGGACTGGAACAAGGAATGTTCCACATACCCCATAAAGAGACAGGCAAAACTGGGACCCATGCAGGTACCCATAGTCACATATTTTATTTGGAGGAAGTGAGACAAATTCAAGGAGAAATTGTTCAGTGAGAGAACACATTCAGCCAGGCGGAGGAGAGTGGTGGAGGATGGTGATTGCTCGGGCCTCTGTTCAAGGAAGAAGCGGAGACCCCTCAGACCATCCTGGTGGAGGATGGAGGTGTAGAGGGATTGGACATCCTTGGTGAAGAGGAGGCGGTTAGGGCCAGGGAAATGGAAATTGTTGATACGATGTAGGGTGTCAGAGGAATCATGGATGTAGGTGGGAAGAGACTGGACAAGCTGAAAGAGAACAGAGTCAAGATAGGAAGAAATGAGAAATTGAGTTATTTATATTTCGTAATCTGGTCATTAAAGATATGACTCATCGGGAATGAGGCATCACATTTCAAGCCTTCTACGTTAATTGGAGTATTTGATGCTCCATGTATCATCCATCCTCATATATACTGATTTCAAATGTTATTTCGAAATTTGGTTTATTCCAGGGCACAATTATTTCCGGGGAGTAACCTGCATTAAGTTTTGGGCATTACTTACACCTGCAACTATGGATCGAATTTTAAAATAAATCAGTTCCAATTATTCTATACTTGCATGTTAATTTAATGTAGATAGGATGCAAAGACTGTCTGGCAGCTTATAGCTTATAAAATATGAAGTAATAAAAAACTTAAGATATGTCATCTGAGAAATTGGTCTGCCAATCAGTAGCAACTGGATGTGGGGCACTTTCCCTGTGCCAGAACAGATAGACCCAAGGCCCATCCAATATTGGGCCTCACGTTTCATTTACATTAGAGTGGCAAGATACAAACACCTGAAGGGGTGACTGGAAGAGATGGCAATAATCAGCAGCAATTGAAAAAGAGTGGGCAGTGAATAGGAGAAGGAGGGGTAAGCGATCAGGAGAAGGAAGGGAAGTGATTGGGATAGGGAGGAGACAATGAAAAGGAGAGAGAGGGACAGTGATCGGGATATGGAAGGGGGCAATGAATAGGAGAGAGACAGTCAGTGATTGGGATAGGGAGGGGCAGGGAATAGGAAAGGGAGATGACTGTGACTGGGAGATGGATAAGTAAGAGATCAGGAGAGAAAGGCAGTAACATTCACAAGAGGAAGAGGCAACGATCTGGAGATGGAGGAGGCAGCAATCAGGAGACAGAATGGGGGAAAGGTGACCAGAAGGGGATTGTGCATGATGTGACAACGGCCCTTGGAACTGTAGAGGAGCCAGGAGAAGCACGTCTTCCCATTGTAGGCCACATTTTACTGGTGCTGGCTGCATGTAGAGCAAAACAAAGGGGCAAAAAACAGACATTGATTTCCTTATGTGCATATGTAAAGGGCTTATGGAATGTCCATGCCCATACTGTCCACCATATTTGATGGTCTTGCATTCATTTACTCATAGTAAATTGGGCGCAGCATCATCAGATTTCTAGGCTGTATTATTTTATTAAGATGAGTAGTATCTGAAGCTACATTTATGTATTTGTTGCCCACATATATTACTATTTAGGTGCTTTCATAATGTGGTTCCATTAACAAAACTTACAAAGTACTCAAGGGGTAAATAATGCAAGGAATGCTAAAGCCCTATTAAGCCTGTTGCAGTGGCTACAAGAGTGGTATTTTTCACCAACAGGATGCTGGCATCAGTCCAAAAAGACATTCTGCCTACTACACAATTGGGCAATGTCATGTATGAATTTCAGTGCCAGTGTGATGCCCACTGCATCACAATATTTTTGCAGCACCTTCTAAGCGCACAGTGAATTATGTGGGCATACTTGCATCATAGGACCCCAATTTACACATATACATGAGGCTCCTGACTGCACGCGATGGACATGTTTCCTGAAATCAAATAATGTGTGATTAAAATGGCAACAGAAAATGGGAACACATCAGCAACTCAGTAGGAAGCACATGAACTTCATTTTAACCACTTCCCCAAATTCTGCCAGGTGTGAAGGGTTAAAACCAGCCCTTTGAATCTGATGGGCACATACTAGATACAAGATTTCTAATTATATAGTAGGTTTAATTTTGCTATTTTCATTTAAATTGAATTGATTAAATTATTGATTAAATGTGATACTTCTTGAATCTGTAGAACATGGAGATCCCAATCCAAGCATAAAACTCTTGGCAAACCAGCTACAGTTTACTCGGATTCAGCTGTATAATCAATTACATTAGTGTAGTGAAAGTCATCTAATTAATTATACTTGTTATTCTTACTTTGACCACTTCTTAAGTTACAAATGCACAAGCATGGGGATAGTGAGGGAAGATGGAATTGAGGTAGGTGATCTGCCATGGTTTTATTAATAGGGTAGTCTTAAAAGGATGAACGCCTACACCAGCTCCTATTTTTTATGTTCCAATGACTATTTTTAACATCTCTCCTACTCTCTATGTAGTCCTGCAAACTTAACTTTAGGCCAGCCCTCCACTGGCACCCAACCCCTCTTTCAATCAGAATGGGACATTTCACTACATCTCTTTCTGCCTGCACTGGCATACACAACACTTGTTCTGACTCATTTCTTCCCCCTCTTGGTCACACTTTGTTGGGCTGGATTTTACTGGGGCCATATTCCTTGCTTCCCCCAACTGAAAAGTTCATGGGCAGCCCACCCAAAACCCAGCTGCCCTGCAGTAATCGGGTGGAGGCAGCCTTAACTAATTTAGAATGAGACGTCCACCCCTATCTGGGAGGAAGTCCCGCCCCAGAGAGCTGCCAGCCAGTCAGATTGACCAGCAGCTGTGTAGTCCCAGAAGTTCCAGGACCCAGTAGTGGTCACTGCTGGGACTACAGGCAGTTCCTTCAGAAGTAGACTGATGGATCCCAGACTTCAGGAAAGTCCAAGAATTTTGGCCTGGCCTGTCTAGCAAACCCCAGCGAGTTGAGGGAGGGGGTTAGAGACTAGGGGGGAGCTTAAAGTGGAAAGGGTACAATCTTGGTTGGGGGGGCATCCGATGAGCACAGAGTCCAATGAAAGGAGGTACCCCTCTCTGCCCAACAGCAGCACACTCAATGAAAGCTGCCAGGGTAACTGCCTTCCTTCTGCCTTCCCCTGGCATACATATTATTGCAGCAGAGGGGGAATGAGACCCTTAAGTGGTCATTAACTGGCTACTTAAGGACCTCAATAGACATAGTAGGCTGCTTAGGCTGCCTGATGCCTTACTGCCCACCATAATATGGGTGGGGTCAGGGATGGGAAGGAAGGCGGCAGGCAGGCAGGCCACCCGTTCTATTTTATGAGACACCGCAACCTTCAAATACACCAGCGGGGTGCCATAAAATTCACCCCATTGTTTCTTCTTCTCAGTATGCACACAACGTAAGCTGGTCACATGGATCTTCAAACTCCTTCAACAGGGCACACAATAATCACTTCCACTCTTTCTTCAGGACAAGATAGCAATCAACTGGAGGAGGACTTCAAGAACAGGAGGAGATCCCACTAGAGTACAATTTTTAACATCAATGGAGGAAGCACCCATTGACATCAGTCACAGAGAGAAGGTAACCAGCATTGGAGGTGGTGAGATTGGAGGCCACACACATATTAAGCTGTTTGAGCATCTTCCTGTTCTTTTCTCTTTCTACTTACTCGTTCATGTACACACTTAGCATAATGAACCGGTTCTGCAATACACGTAAACTTACACCCAGGTGACAATGAGGTAGAGGGATTTGCAGTGTGATTTATCAAGCACATGAGCAGGAGCAGGGGCTGGTGGGAAGGATCCCCCAAGAAACAACTCAATGAACTGACAGTTTGCATCTTACCTCTGCTGAAAAAGACAAAAATGCAGAATTGAGGAATCCAGTAATACATTATGCTGATGGTCTTCATTCAGTTGTGGCTCCATGGGTTATGCAAAATATAGCAAACCACTATCATATATTCTTGGCTGTCTTGCTGGAAGTGACTGGACCTGGCCTAACAGCAGAATTGTTGCTTCTGGATTCCTTAATGAAGGCTCTACTTGAGTCATGGAGATCACTACAGGACAGTTTGACTGCCAAACATAGGTTCCTGAGAAGATTCACAAAGAAGAGTGCAGGAAAGAGCCATTGTCCTAAAGTAGCCATCCAGAGAAAAAGAGTTAAGGGATGGAGGATCAGTGTAAAATAAAAGCATTGTGTCAGCTGTCAAAAAGAGGCAACCTGCTTGATATACTGCTATATATCTTACGTCATACACTATGGTTGCATATTAATGGAGTAGAAGTCCTTGTGATTCTTGAAGGCAGTGAGATCACGTGAAGAAGGTTAAACTGCCGCTACAAGCATTTTAAAATTGTCAAAGTAGCAAAAAAATTCAAACAAGCAAAATGTCTCCCAAAGCCTTGAAACATTTTATCGCAGAGCAGGGGAGGATCACTTTGAATACTACAGGAAATGGCTGCCTCTTGCCTTGTTTTACCCAATGTTTCGGGGTAATGTGAGACTTGTGGTAGTAATGAATGTTGAGACAAAATGGCACTGGGATCATACCTGCATCATTTTACCTATGAATTCTGATTGGGCGAACTTCAGGGGTATGAAAGTGGTTCATGTTCTTGTGTAATTTAGGCCCCAGTACTATCTTTTGGGTGCAATTGGAGCAGTAGTGAGATGAAAATAAACCCCACAGTATAACGTAACAAAATAGGTCAGAATTTAGCAACTACCTATTCAGTAAATCACATGTGTGACTGTATTTGCTTTGCTTACATTTTTAAATGGTAGTACAAATTATCCCTCATTTGCCACTGGGGAGTAAGAGGGAGTAAATACATACAGCTACTCATGATTTTGGGTGCAAATGAAGTGATTTATAGTCTACTTTCAGCTGAAAATTAATGTTTCCAAATAACATATGATAATGAGACTGCAGCAGTTTACTTGGCAACTGCAAGTCTATGGCTCCATCATTAGGAGTGACTCAACTGAACAAGGCACAGTACCAGTGCATATTAACATCAACAAATTATACAATTACACCAATGTAGGCACATTTGACAGGCCTTCCTTTTCCGCTCTAGAGAGGGACAGGCTGAACAATAATTTCAAAAATGTTTCGAGGTGAGCTCGATTGGCAACATTAAGTTGATGCAGAATTATCAATAATATGTTTTTTCCCTGGAAATGAGGTAATATTCAAACTGTTAGTTAGCAGGAAACCAATGTTTTCCTCTCTGTGTATCACTGAAGAGGAAAATCAGCAAAACACAAAGGTAAATTTAAATGCCTTGTGACAGGAGCAGGTAGGGGTAATTTTAACTATGTCTGATAGTGTGAAACAGATGATATTGATTCAACCATCCATTCCTTGTCTCTCTGAATTTTCAAAAACCTGCAAAGCTATATGATGGGCAGATGATCCAATATCACCCATTTCACACCGTCACCTAAAATCAAAGCCTCACTCCCCACACTGATGGGTTCCTAAATCTTTTTACCAACAAAGGACACTTCACGGTTCTGTCATCGGCAACTTCTGCTGCATCTCCAACCTCCCTTTCCTCTCTAAGGTCCTGAATTTGTCACTGCCTCACAGCTCCACAGCTATCTCTCCTGTAATTTCCTGCTTGAATACTTCTAATTCAGTTTCCTCCCTTGTTGCAGTAACAAAAGATCCTAACCAAAGTTATAAATGACATTTTCTGTGAATGTGTGGTATTTTATCAGCTCCACCTCCTCAATCCATCCCATCCTTGCCAGAGGTGCAGAAAGTGAGCCACTGCCTCACTTAGAGAGGTTGTAGAGTGTGTGAGTGTCCTTTTAATTTGGCTAAGATGTGTTTTCCATTCCCTTACTTACTGGTGCATCCCAGTAAGAATTTGCATCAGCAAATCTCTTATTATTGATATTATTGATAGGCTGCCTTGCTTATCTTTTGATTGTTTTCATAGAGGTAGGTCCATTTTTAGGGCAATACTGAAAAGAATAAATTAAAGGAAAGGAACTACTTTGCCAAAGTGAATATTATCATAGAACCATAGAAAAGTTATGGCACAGAAAGAGGCCATTCAGCTCATCATGTTTGCGCCGGCCAAAAAGTAAAAAATCTAGTTGTCCATTCTAACCCCACCTTCCAGCACCCGGTCCATAGCCTGGCAAGTTACAGCACATTAGGTGCAAATCCAGGCACCTTTTAAATGAGTTGAGGGTTTCTGCCTCCACCACCAATTTAAAATTTTCCTCCTCCCATCTGGAAGCTGGGGTTAGAATGGACAGCTAGATTTTTTATTTTTTGGCCGGCGCAGACATGATGAGCTGAATGGCCTCTTTCTGTGCCGTAACTTTTCTATGATTCTATGGTTCTATGATAATATTCACTTTGGCAAAGTAATTCCTTTCCTTTAATTTATTCTTTTCAGTGTTGCCCTAAAAAAAGACCTGCCTCTATGAAAACACTCAAAAGATAAGCAAGGCAGCTTATCACTTACTACTTTTTTACCTTTCATTCTTCTTATAACAAAAGGTTGCAATCGACAAGAAAGTAAAACTCAATGGGTAGAATTTTCCGCCTGTCGGGCGGGCAGGCCCAACCCAATCTCCGGCGGGCGGGGAGCCAATCCCCACCGGAGAAGCGGGCCCCGCCGCCATTTTACATGGGCGGGCCAATTAAGGCCCACCCAGCGTGACGTCCGGCGGGAAGCGCTATGCTCTCCCTGCGCAGGCGGGGGGATTCCCCAAAAGCGAGAGTGCACTCTTTCGCGCATGCACATGAAAGAGCGCACATCTCCCCGAGGCAAAGTGCAGCCTCAGAGAGATCGCTTCCACTTTGAAAAAGATTAAAAATAGAAAAAAAAAATTCCCTAACATATCCCCCTCATGTGACAATGTCACATGAGATGGAACATGTTCATAATTTACAGATTAACATTATTAAACTTTTTAAAACCCTGCATGAAACCTCATCCCGCCGGTTGATAAGGTTTCATGTTTTCTCTATTTGCCGCCGGGGCTTCTGGCCTGCCCGCCAACCTTAAGGTTGGACGGGCAGGTCCTTTAATTGTTTAAATGATCCTGACAGGTCGGCAGGCCCACAGCTGATTTTGCTGCGCCCCCGCCTTCCTGAAAATTTAAATGGGGCGGGATGACGCCGGGGGTTCCACCTGACATCATCCCGCGTCATTTCACATGTTGGCGAGCGGGACCCATCCCTGCTCGCCGACAGCAAAATTCTGCCCAATGAGTATCTGCAAAGGACTCATTGCCATGGTAGCAAACTGGCTTGGTTAAACATTTATGGCGTGTGCCTCACCTGTCAAACAATCCACCAGCTGCCACTGATCCTTGGACCCCTTCTCTGCTTTGCCTACTCTTCTGCCACTGAATAACGTCATCCATCGACACAGTGTCAACTTGTACATCTATACAGCTCTACACCTCCTGCATCTTCCTTGATTGCTCCACTGTCTCAGTGCCATCAGTTGCTTGTTGAAATTCATTCTTGGATGAATCTAAACTTTATCCAACTCAACATTGGGAATACCAAAGCCATTGTCTTTTACATCCATCACAAACTTCATTCCCCTGCTACTGACGCCAACCTCTTTGTCGGCTACTGTCTCATATTTGGCCAATTTACACACAACTTAGGTATGCCGTTGATCTTAAGTTAAGATTCAGACCTTATGAGAGTCATTTTCAACTTCAGGGTGGCAATCTGCCAGAGTGTATCAGCCACTTGTAACAGAACTCATTTGATTGTCATCTGGTTGATCTGCTTCATCACAACATCACAGTCATGGTTCTTGTGGAGACAAAGTCCCGTCTTCACATTGAGGATACCCTCCATCATGTTGTGTGGCACTAACACCATACAGAACCATAGAAATGTTGCATTGTAGAAGGAGGGCATTTGGCCCATTGTGTCTGCACCGGCTCTCTGATCATTTTTACTTAGTGCCAATCTCCTGCCTTCTCCCCGTAACCCTGCACATTGTTCCTATTTAAATTATCATCCAATGCCCTCTTGAATACCTCAATTGAACCTGCCTCCACCATACTTCCAGGCAGTGCATTCCAGACCCTAACTACTCGCTGTGTGAAAAAGTTTTTTCTCACCTCGCATTTGCTTCTTTTGCAAAACATTTGAAAACAATGCCATCTGGATCTCGATCCATTTACGAGTGGGAACAGTTTCTCCCTATCTACTCTGTCCAGACCCCTCATGATTCTGAAAACTTCTATCAAGTCTCCTCTTAGCCTTCTCCTCTCCAAGGAAAACAGTCCCAACTTCTCCAATCTTTCCTCATAACAGAAGTGTCTCATCCCTGGAACCATTCTCATAAGCCTGTTCTGCACTCTCTCCAATGCGTTCACATCAGTGTGGCATCCAGAACTGTGCACAATACTCCAGCTGAGGTCTAACCAGTGTCTTATATAAGTTCATCATAACCTCCCTGCTCTTATACTCTATGCCCCTATTAACGAAGCCTAGAATACTGTATGCTTTAGAAACCACTCTTTCTACCTGTCCTGCCACCTTTAATGACTTTTGTACATATATACCCAGGTCTCTCTGCTCCTGCATGCCCTTTAGAACAGTATCCTTTATTTTATACTATCTCTCCATATTCTTTGTACCAAAGTGTATCACCTCACTCCTCTCCACAGTGAACTTCATCTGCCACCTATCTGCCCACTCCAAAAATGTATCAATGTCCTTTTGAAGTTCTACACTGTCCTCCTCACAGTTTACAATTCTCCCAAGTTTTGTGTCGTCCGCAAACTTTGAAATTGCCCCCTGCACACCAAGATCTGGATCACTTATATATATCAGGAAAAACATGGGTCCCTGGGGAATTCCACCACAAACCTTCTTCTTCTTCCAGCTCGAAAAATACCCATTTACCATGAAGGGTCATGAGGACTCGAAACGTCAACTCTTTTCTTCTCCGCCGATGCTGCCAGACCTGCTGAGTTTTTCCAGGTAATTCTGTTTTTGTTTTACCATTACTCTCTGTTTGCAATCCCTCGGCCAATTTTGTATCCAAGTTGCTACTGTCTCTTTTATTGCATGACCTATAACTTTCCTCACAAGTCTGTTGTGTGGCACTGAATCAAATGCCTTTTGGAAGTCCATATACACCACATCAATGGCCTTGCCCTCATCAACCACCTCTGTTACCTCTTCAAAATACTCCAGCAAGTTAGCTAGCACAATTTTCCTTTAGCAAATCCATGCTGACTCTTCCAAATCAATCCACATTTTTCCATGTGATTATTAATTCTATCCCAAATAATTGTTTCTAGACGTTTCCCCACCACTGAAGTTATACTGACTGGTCTGTAATTGCAGGGCAGATCTTTACAACCTTTCTTGAACAATGGCGTAATGTTTGCAATTCTTCAGTCCTCCAGCACCTCCCCCGAATCCAGTGAACATTGAAAGATTATTGCTAGTGCCTCTGCAATTTTCACCCTCACTTCCTTCAATATTCTTGGATGCATCTCATCCGGTCCCGGTGCCTTATCAACTTTAAGTACCAACAGCTTATCCAATACCTCCTCCTTATCAATTTTAAACCCTTCTAGAGACTGAATTTCCTCCTCTGGCACCATGGCCTGGGCAGCATCTGCCTCGTAGGTAAATACAGATGCAAAATATTCATTTAACACCTCAGCCACGCCTCTTGCCTCTATGTGTAAATCCCCTTTTTGGTCCCTAATCGGCCCTACTCCTCCTTTTACCATCCTTTTACTACTCATGTACTTTGGGATTTCCTTTTCTGTTAACTGCTAGTCTTTTTTCATAATCCCTTTTTGCTTCTTGTATTTGCTTTTTCATATCCCTTCTGAACCTTCTGTATTCAGCTTGGTTCTCAATTGTATTTGCTACCCGACACCTGTTGTAAGCACTCTTTTTCTTCTTTAACTTAATTTCTATCTCCTTTGTCATCCAGGGAGGTCCGGATTTGTTTGTCCCACCCTTCCCATAAGAGGGAACATGCCTTGACTGTGCCCAAACCATCTCCTCTTTGAAGGTAGCCCATTGTTCAGCTATTGTTTTGGTTCCAGTCCATCCTGCCCAGCTCTGTTCTTGCCCCATTGATGTCCATTCTCTGCCAGTTGATTATTCTTACTCTGGACTGACCAATGTCATTTTCCACCATCATTCTAAAGCTTATGATACAATGATCACAGTCCCCTAAATGTTCCCCCAATGTCACTTGATCTACTTGGCCCACCTCATTCCCAAGAACCAGGTCTAGCAGTACCTCCTTTCTTGTTGGATTGGATACATGCTGCTGTAGGAAATTCTCCTGAACACAATCTAGGAATGCTTGTCCCTCACTGTCCCTTATGCTACCACTATCCCAGTCCATATATAGGTAATTAAAGTCCCTCATTATAACTAGACTATGGGCAGAATTTTTGCTTCGGCGTGTGGGGGTGGGCCCTGCACGTGACGCGTAAAATGACACGCGGTGACGTCGGGCATGCGGCCGCCGAACTGTCAAAGGGCTGTTAAGACCATTAATGAACCAATTTAGGCAATTGACAGGGCTGCCCGTCCAACCTTAAGCTTGACAGGCAGGCGAAGAGCCCAAGCAGCCTTCATATTTTGCATGAAACCTCATCCACGGGCGGGATGAGATTTCATGAAGGTTTTATTAAATGAATAAAATTTTTTCTGACAATTCATAAACATGTCCCAGCTCATGTGACACTGTCACATGAGGGGACATGTCTGAATAATTTTATTCTTTCTTTTTTTCAAACTTTAAAACTGAACTTAATCTCCCTGAGGCAGTTCCATGCCTGAAGGAGATTTCTGCGCTCTTTCGTGCGCATGCGCAAAAAATCGCAGGTCCCGACTCTTCCTCCTCCCCCCGTCTGCACAGGTAGCGCTGAGCGCTACCAGGCTCACATCATGCTGGGCGGGCCTTAATTGGCCCGCCCACATAAAATGGCAGTGTGCAGCCGATCGGGGGCAGCAATCTGCTCCGTGCCCAACCGTGACCCCCTCCCGACCGGCCTGCTCGACAGAGAGAAAATTCTTCCCCACGATGTTTACACCTCTCTGTTCCTCTACCTCTTTCCCACTATCTGGTGGTCTATATATTACACCGAGCAATGTAATTGCACCCTTCTTATTCCTTAGCTCTAGCCAAATCAATTCTGTCCTTGAATCCTCTGACACATCCTCTTTCTCCAGTACTGCAACACTCTCCTTAACCAAAAATGCCACCCCTCCTCCTCTTTTCCCTTTCCTATCTTTTCTGAACACCTTGTAGTCAGGAATATTTAACACCCAGATCTGCCCTTCCTTAAACCAAGTCTCCATTATCGTCGCAACATCATAATCCCACAAGGCAATCTGTGCTTGTAACTCCCCAATTTTATTAACTATACTCCATGCATTCACATACATGCAGCATAACCCTGATTTACACTTCATTACTTGCTCCCTTACTCCGACTCCATCTATTAACTTACTATTCTCTATTTTAGTGTTATCTGCCTCTCACAGCATTCAGTGCACCCTGGCATTACTTTCTAATATTCTCTCCTGGTTCCCACACCCCTGCTAAGTTACTTAAACCCTCCCCAACAGCACTAGCAAAACACCCCGCAAGGAACTCAGTCCCGGCTCTGTTCAGGTGCAACCCGTCTTGTACAAGTGCCATCTCCCCCAGAGCCAGTCTCAGTGTCTCAGAAATCTAAAGCCTTCCATCCTGCACCATCTTTCCAGCCACATATTCATCTGTCTTATCTTCCATTTCTGTACTCACTAGCATGTGGCACTGGGAGTAATCCGGAGATTACTACTTTAGAGGTCCAGCTTGCTAATTTTCTACCTAGCTCCCTAAATTCCGATTTCAGGATCACATCCCCCTTTCCTACCTATGTCATTAGTACCAATGTGGACCACGGCCTCTGGCTGTTCGCCCTCCTCCACAAGAATGTTCTGCAGGCATTCTGTGACACCTTTGACCCTGGCACCAGGGAGGAACAAACCATCCTGGAGTTACATTGACGGCCGCAGAAACGCCTGTCTGCCCCCCTATCTAAAGAATCCCCTATTGGTAGTGCCCTTCTGCTCTTCTTCCTCCCCTCCTGTATAGCTGGGCTACCCGTGGTGCCATGGGCTTGGATGTTGCTGCACTCTTCCAAGGATCCATCACCCTCATCGATATTCAGAATGGAAAACCGGTTAATGAGCGGGACCTCTGGGGACTCCTGCAGTACCTACCTGTTTCTCTTGGGCTGCATGGCAGTCACCCATTCCGTATCTGCCTGCTTGCCCCTAACTTGCGATGTGACCACCTCTCTGAAAGTGTTATCCACGTAGTTCTCTGCCTCACGGATGCACCTCAGTGGCTCCAGCCGCTGCTGAAGCTCTGAAACACGGGGATCAAGCTTGTGTAGCCGGTGGCACTTCCTGTCCATGGGCTCGTCTGGGTCACGAGAAGTATCCAAATTCCTCACATGCCACAGGACGGGCATTCCGCTTGGCTGAGCTGTCCTGCCATGCCTCAACCTTAAACTTTTAAATCATTTTATTTACTTTAACTTTAGTTACTTTTATTTCCTTTAACTTACTTTAACATTACCTTTGTGCTATTAACTCTAAACTGGAGATTAGTAGAAAGTAGAAATTCTTCACCCTTACTCACAAATCAGCTCCCATTCCTGTGCCTATAAATTCTTACTTTCCCTGTGCTTGTTTAGAAGTTTACGTTTCCTTAGAAATTTACGTTATATATAAATTGGGATAGATTTCGAACAGGTTGAGCACCTCAAAACTGGGTTCCATGAGGTGTTGAGGGCCATCAGCAGCAGCAGAACTGTATTCAACCACAATTTGCAACATCATTGCCTGGCATATCCCCCATTCTATCATTACCATCAAGCCGGGGATCAACCCTGAAGAGAGCAGGAGGGCATGTCAAGAGTAGAACCAAGCAGACCTAAAAATGAGGTGTTAACATGGCGAAGCTACAACACAGCACTACTTGCATACAAAACAGTGGAGCAGCATGCAATAGACAGAGCGAGGAAATCTCACAACCAACAGATCAGATCTGAGCTCTGGAGTCCTGTAACATCCAGTCGTGAATGGTGGTGCAAATTAAACAACTTACAGGGAGAGGAGGCTCCACAAATATCCCATCTTCAATGATGGGGAACCTTGACCTCAAGGCAGCATTTGATCAAGTTTGGCATAAAGAAATCCGAGCAAAACTGGAGTTAATGGGAATCAGGGGGGAAACTCTCCACTAGTTGAAGTCATATTTAGCACAAAGGAAGATGGCTGTGGTTGTTGGAGGTCAATCATCTCAGACCCCAGATATTGTTGCTGGAGTTCCTCAGGATAGTGTCCTAAGTCCAACTATCTTCATTATCAATGACCTTCGCTCCATCTTAAGGTCAGAAGTAGGGATGTTCGCTGATGATTGCATAATATTCATCACCATTCATAACTCCTCAGATACTGAAGCAGTCCATCTCCATATGCAGCAAAACCTGGACAACATCTATTCTTGGGCTGATAAGTGACAAGTAATATTCATGCCATACAATGAGCATCTCCAACAAGAGAGAACCTAACCATCTCCCCATGACATTCAATGGCATTACCATCACTGAATCCCCCACAATGAACATGCTGGTGTTGCCATTGACCAGGAACTGAACGGGACTAGTCATATAAATATTGTGGCTACAAGAGCAGGTCAGAGGGTAGGAATTCTGTGTTGACTTACTCACCTCCTGACTCTCCAGACCTTGTTGACCATCTACAAGGCACAAGTCAGAAGTGTGATGGAATATTCTCCACTTGCCTGGATGAGTGCAGCTCCGACAACACTCAAGAAGCTTGACACCATCCAGGACAAAGCAGACCAGTTGAATGGCACCCCATCCAACACCTTAAACATTCACTAGCCTCCTCCACCAATGCATAGTAGCAGCAGTGTACACCATCTACAAGATGCACTGCAGGAACTCACCAAGGCTCCTTAGGCAGCACCTTCTAAACCTATGGGAGGCATGGGAACACCACCACCTGCAAGTTCCCCTCCTAACCACGCACCATCCTGACTTGGAAATATATCGCTGTTCCTTCACTGTAGCTGGGTTGACATCCTGGAACTCCCTCCCTAGTAGCATTTTGATGTACATACACCACATGGACAGCAGCGGTTCAAGAATACAGCTCACCACCACCTTCTGAAGGGCAATTAGCGATGAGCAATAAATGCTGGCCTTGCCAGTGATGCTCGCGTCCCGGAACAAATAAATAATAAAAAAAGAAACACCCAGGAGGTATAAACAAATGGTGCAAAGAAATTTCAAATTCTAAAGGATGTGTTGAAAAAGTTCAGGTACGGTCTGAATCTGTCTGGTGCCAATCAGACAGTAATGGTTGTAATATATGAGTCTTTCAGAATTTTTTTTAATGCCAGTCCTCAGAGATATTAAGCAGTAGCATTATTTTATTCTTAACTGAATAGCTATGTTTACCCTCCTTCCCTGAATTGCTGGAAAGAGTCATACTTGTCAAAAGAATGGAAAATACAGATTAAATACTACTTTCAAAAGCCGGTCTATTTTTATACATGTCAAAATGCATTATTCAACCTGATAAAAGAGTGAATAAGCACCCATAATGCACAAATAATAGAGTGCAATACAGGTACATTGATGTTTTCATGGAAGTACTAAAAGTGTAAACCTTGGGGAATTAGATGTTACAGCATCTGATAAACTATGATTAAGGGTATATTTTCTAGCTGGTTGGAAATCTAAGCTTATTCCTTCTAAATTAATATAACGGCCTGGATTTTGACCAAGTCGGGTTGACTCCTGCTCCGGAGCCCTTTAAAAATGGCTGTTGTTTCCTGATTCCGGGATTCCCAACTCCATTCCCGGGCTGCACAATTTTTCAGAGTGCCTTTACAGGATTCAGGCAACATCCTGTCAGAAGCCCACATTGAATACTCTCGACCTGGCCAGCTCCATTACGGGAATAAATATCTCCTACTCATCTGCAATTTTCATGGGGCTGGGCCAGGCTTTTACAGAGTTGTGGTTCATGGCTCCTTAGCGGAGTTGTGAACCCTAATGTACAAGAGGGGACCTTTTAAAAGGTATGTTCAAAAGGTTTGCATCATGCCTTCTACACCAAGTTACTCCCCCCTGTGTCTCCTCTTGCCCTCTATGCCAAGCTCTGATCCCTCACCCACCTCCATGTCCTCACGTCCCCTATGCCAAGCTCTGGCACTTCCATGCCCATTGACCCACTTTACACTTTCTAGAACCAATGGACACCAAAGTATAAAGTGGTACATTTAAAAAAATACATTGAAGAAATGTAATCCTTCAATCACTTTCCCCAATGCTTGAAAAAAAGCCTGGGTAAGGTAATAAAAGTCTCAGTAGTCCAGGATCTTTAGGGGAGAATCTTTGGCTCGGCGAGCAGCGGTGGGGCATGCTTGCCGAAGCATAAAATGACGTGGGGTGACGTTGGGCATGAGTCCCAACATCACCGCGCGTCATTTAGATTTTCAGGTGGGCGGGTGCGCAGCTGACTTGGCTGTGCGTCCGCCGAACCGTCAAAGGGCTATTAAGACCTTTTAGCCAACAATTAAAATAGTTAATGGAGCTGTCCGTCCAACCTTAATGTTGACGGGCAGGCGAAGAGCCTAGGAGGCGTTCGCATTTTTCATGGAAGCTCATCTACAGGCAAGATGAGATTTCATGAATGATTTTAAATTTTCTCAGAAAATTTTATTGAACTTAATGCACATGTCCCAGCTCATGTGACAGTTTCACATGTGGGGACATGTCATAAAAAATTTTTCAACACTTTATTAAACTGTTAAAACTTAAAACTAATCTCCCTGATCAGGGAGTTTTCTGCGCTCTTCCGCATGCATGCACGAAAGAGCGCACTCCCGACTCAGGGAACCCCATCCCACCCGCCGCTCAGCGCTTCCGGGTGCGAGTCACACTGGGCGGGCCTTAATTGGCCCGCCCACGTAAAATGGTGGCACAGACCCGATCGGGCCCACCCCCGCCCCTGCACAACCCCCCCAATTCTACCCTTAAAGTTTCAAAAACCACAAACCACAAACAGTTGAAACTATTTATTTCTATCAACAAAAGTTGACTACAGAAATCAGAGAGCTTGAACTATATTTGTTCAGGTGAACATAAAAGTTCTCATTTCACTTTTTGAGGAAGAGCAGTGAGTTCTCCCAATGCTCTGACTGAGATTCATGTCTCAAAGGTTTCATAAGACCATAAGACATAGGAGCAGAAATTAGGCCATTTGGCCCATCGAGTCTGCTCCGCCATTCAATCATGGCTGATAAGTTTCTCAATCCCATTCTCCTGCCCTCTCCCCGTAACCTTTGATCCCCTTACCAATCAAGAACCTATCTATCTCGGTCTTAAATACACTCAATGACCTGGCCTCCACAGCCTTCTGTGGCAATGAATTCCATAGATTCACCACTCTCTGGCTAAAGAAGTTTCTCCTCATCTCTGTTCTAAAAGGTCTTCCCTTTACTCTGAGGCTGTGCCCTCGGGTCCTAGTCTCTCCTACTAATGGAAATATCTTCCCCACGTCCACTCTATCCAGGCCTTTCAGTATTCTGTAAGTTTCAATCAGATCCCCCCTCATCCTTCTAAACTCCATCGAGTATAGACCCAGAGTCCTCAAACGTTCCTCATATGTTAAGCCTTTCATTCCTGGGATCATTCTCGTGAACTTCCTCTGGACCCTCTCCAGGGCCAGCACATCCTTTCTGAGATACGGGCCCCAAAATTGCTCACAATATTCTAAATGTGGTCTGACCAGAGCCTTAAAAAGCCTCAGCAGCACATCCCTGCTTTTATATTCTAGTCCTCTTGAAATAAATGCCAACATTGCATTTGCCTTCCTAACTCCCGACTCAACCTGCAAGTTAACCTTAAGAGAATCCTGGACTAGGACTTCCAAGGCCCTTTGCACTCCAGATTTCTGAATTCTCTCCCCATTTAGAAAATAGTCTATGCCTCTATTCTTCCTACCAAAGTGCATGACCTCACACTTCCCCACGTTGTATTCCATCTGCCACTTCTTTGCCCATTCTCCTAACCTATCCAAATCCTTCTGCAGCCTTCCTACCTCCTCAATACTACATGTCCCTCCACCTATCTTTGTATCATCTGCAAACTTAGCCAGGATGCCATCAGTTCCTTCATCTAGATCATTAATGTATAAAGTGAAAAGTTGTGGTCGCAACACTGACCCCTGCAGAACTCCACTAGTCACTGGCTGCCATCCTGAGAAGGACCCCCTTATCCCCACTCTCTGCCTCCTGCCAGACAGCCAATCTTCTATCCATGCTACTTCCTTGCCTCTAACACCATGGGCTCTTATCTTACTGAGCAGCCTCCTGTGCAGCACCTTGTCAAAGGCCTCCTGGAAGTCCAAGTAGATAACATCCATTGGCTCTCCTTTGTCTAACCTACTCATTACCTCCTCAAAGAATTCTAACAGATTTGTCAGGCATGATCTTCCCTTGATGAAACCATGCTGACTTTGCCCTATTTTATCATGCACTTCCAAGTATTCTGAAATCTCATCCTTAATAATGGACTCTAAAATCTTACCAACGACCGAGGTCAGGCTAATTGGCCTGTAATTTCCCGTCTTTTGCCTCACTCCCTTCTTAAACAGGGGGGTTACATTAGCGATTTTCCAGTCCTCTGGGACCCTCCCTGACATCAATGATTCCTGAAAGAACACCACTAACACCTCCACTATCTCTTCAGCTATCTCCTTCAGAACTCTGGGGTGTAATCCATCTGGCCCAGGTGATTTACCCACCTTCAGACCTTTCAGTTTTCCTAGCACCTTCTCCTTGGTAATGGCCACCATACTCACCTCTGCCCCCCGACTGTCTTGAACTTTGGGGATGTCACTCGTGTCTTCCACCGTGAAGACTGACGCAAAGTACCTATTCAGTTCCTCCGCCATTTCTTTGTTCCCCACTACTACTTCTCCAGCGTCATTTTCCAGCAGCCCAATGTCCACTTTTGCCTCTCTCTTACCCTTTATATATCTAAAGAAAACTCTTGCAATCTTCTTTTATATTACTGGCTGGTTTACCCTCATATTTAATCTTCTCCCTCCTTATTTCTTTTTTAGTTGTCCTCTGTTGGTCTTTGTAGGCTTCCCAATCACCTGGTTGCCCACTGCTCTTCGCCGCATTGTATGCTTTCTCTTTAGCTTTTATGCTGTCCCTGACTTCCCTTGTCAGCCTTGGTTGCCTCGTCCTCCCTTTAGCATGCTTCTTCTTCCTAGGGATGAATTTTTGCTGTGTCTCCCAAATTACTCCCAGAAACTCCTGCCATTGCTGTTCTACTGTCTTTCCTGCTAGGCTCATCTCCCAGTTAATTCTGTCCAGCTCCTCCCTCATGCCTCTGTGGTTGCCTTTATTCAACTCCACAAAGAGATTAACAGGTTATTCATTTTAGTTGTTAGTGGAATGTTGCCGTGTACAAATTGGATGTTACATCTGCCTATGTAAGAACAGCAACTGGACTTCAAAAGTAACTCACTGGTGGTTCGCTGCCACCTTCTCAAGGGCAATTAGGAATAGGCAACAAATGCTAGTCTTGTCATCATCATGCACATCTTATGAAAGAATACATTTAACGGAGTACCTTATGAAGTACTGAGGACAGGAAAGATGCTATATAAAGACTATTTATATTTTATTTTTTTCTTTATATATAACTAGCTTGTTGCAATTGAAAAGACTGTCCATGGCATCCATTCTGCATTAAATAAAAGAAAGTTAGAAGTTGTTTTTAATAGTGTTCTTGATAATTTCCCAGCTACTATAACTTAAGCATCATTTTAATTGCCAGTTAAAGTTCTCTCATATATCTGCCTGCTCCCCATATAGCCCGTACATCAATCTCTTTCTAAGAAAGTTGACAGTTTCAGGTCACCCAAATGCAGGTTTGCTGACAACTCCTGTCCTGGAAAGAAAGGTTTCGATCTCTAAAACTCTTTCTTTATTGATCTCCGTATTTACATGAATTGAGTTGTAAGAGGCCCCTGGAATGCAAAAGACCAGGAATTTGATCTCTGCAATAGTAATTAGGACATAAATAGGACTCTACTCAGTTGCTACCACTCAGGACAATCGCACAATTGTAATAAAACATGAACATCTATAAAGCAGAAATTAAGCAGCAGAGGCAACAACATTCAAAGCTGATCAGGTGTATAACAACCTTACTTTGCTTAAATTTCATGCAAGATCTTACAATATGAATACTCTATGGCCTGAATTTTCTGGTTGGCTGTGGGGGGTGGGGGGGGGGGGGGCGCCCACAGGCTGGCGTGGACCCGATTTTATGCCCACCCAGCATATTTCTCGACTCCCGAGGATAGCGGGAGTGGGCAGGCAGTGGCGGGCGTGCATAGACCACCAGGTCCAATGGCGACCTGGCGGCCTGTTTAAATGAAAGCCTGGCAGCTTTTTCTAGGCTGCTGACAATGGCAAGTGGAAGGCCACAGCAGAGGACTTCTGGTGAGCTGGCCAATCCAGAGGGTAGGCCAACGGGACAGGCCAGGCCGGAGGGTAGGTCAGGGGGCCAGTGTGCCCCTCATTTTTCCAATGACTACCTTGCTGCTCTTCTCAAGGAGGTGGCATCACAGCGCGAGGTGCTGGTCCCCCAGGATGGGAGGAGGAGGCCCCCCAACATGATGAAACGTGCCTGGGAGGAGGTGGCAGAGGTGGTGAGCTCCTGCGACGTGGTGCGGCGCACCTGGATTCAGTGTCACAAGTGCTTCAATGATTTGTTGCACTCTGGCAGGGTAAGTACCATGTTGACATTGGGCATTTATCCCACCCCCACCCCCCCCAAGTCCGAGGGTCGTTACTGCATTGAATCATTGATGGCATTTGTCCTTTGCTGGGTGGGCCAGCAGGTTTACCCATGAAGAGGTCAGCCTGAGAGGGTGATGAGGAGATGTGTTTTGCTCCCGCAGCATGTGTTACACTGAGTTCCACATGGCTGGTTTGAGGGCGACCTGGAGGAGCTGCACCTAGGCGCTGTGTTAGAACTCCAGGACATGTCCTAGTCAGGGTGTTGAGATGGTGGGAGAGGAGCTTCAAAGTGGCGTGGCAACGAACCATCGGCTGTGCTCTGCGCTCCAAGTGCTTGCACCTCCTTGCTGAATGTGATGTAGGCAGCATGTGGCCAAGGGTGTGGTGGGAGGGTGGGGAGCAGGCCTAGCATCTTTGTGTGAGTGCTTAGCAGCAGAGGGGTGAGGAGGCACTGGAGCCCTGATCTGTCCCACTCTGGTTGGGTTGGGTCGTCCGCGAAAAGAGTTCATGTGCAATTTGCACTAATCAATGCTCATCTCTCATTTTCAGGAGATGGGTGCTCATAATGCTGCAGGGCATGTGAGGACTGTCAGCGGCCAGGCACAGTTAGCCATTCTAAGCCATTTTCAGCATGAGGCCCTGGATCTGGAGAGGCACCATGAGCCCAGGTCCACTGGTGTCGGTGAGGCTGGGGTGCCATAGGTAGATATTTATGCCCAACAGTGAGGTCAGCATTGTCCTCCCAACAGCCATAGCACTGCTGAGTGCATAATGATCCGGGGGACAGGGATGGAATTTGTCACTGTCTCCACGCTAAGTGATCCACTATCCTTGTTCTTCTTTTCAGCATTATTGGAGCAGGGGCGGGAAGAGGAACAGCAGAGGCCCCCTCTCATATCTGAGGGGTCTGAAGTCTCACCTGCGTCACATCATTTCTGCGAGGCAGGCACCAGCGCAGATACTGGCACCTCAGTGGGAATTCGAACAACGGCTAGTATCCCCGGGGCACAGTTGTGAAGTCGCTGGAGGAGCTGACAGAGACAGAGAGTTGGAGGACTGCACGGGGACCAGGCACATGCTCAGTCGGTGCCTGATGATGTGCCTCTGGAGTTGTTTGCGATGCAGCAGGTACAGGAAATGTGGCCGGGTGTGCGGGAGTATCTGGGGAGATACATGAGGCTATGCTTGGCTTGGTTTCCGTGGTGTAGGAGTCTACGTGGACGATCGCCGGAGCAATGAGCCACATGTCCAAGTGCCATGCATCCTCCACGGAGAGAGTGGCGACTCTCATGGAGAGGCTCCTCCAGGAGATCCGTCAGGGCTTCCTGGGAATGTGCTCTGACCAGCAAGCCCTCACATCGGCATTGACCTCAGATGGTCAGTGCCAGTGCGGGAGATGGTGTGGGCATCAAGTTTCCCAGCTTGGTGCCCATTCATCCATGGCGAGCAGGGAGGTCCAAAGCGACCTCATGTCGGTGCAGCAGCTGCCTGTCGTCTCTGCGGGCTCCTCTCAGGGCGCTCCAGATGAGGGCAGCAGCTCCTCTGCCCCTCTGCCAGTGACCGTATCATCCAGTGAGGCTGAGACAACTGGGGAGATGCCAGCTGTGCAACTGGAAGCTCCCTCCCAGGTGGGGCCAGCACAGGCTCCAACGGGTCAGAGGGCGACCACCAAGGTCATCAAGGCCTACAGGACAGCAGAGTGAGCAGGCTGGCTCAGAGTCACTCCAAGCAATGGGGCAGCACCAAGACGTAGCACCCAGAAACGAAAGCTTAAGGCACCTTAAGCATACCACGGGTTTTTCACAGGTGCTTTTGTGTTGGCCCGAGATGAGGCTCTTGTGATTTTATTTGATTTGTAATGCTATTGTCTTTTTTTTGTAATAAGTTGCTTTGCTTGACACATTAAATTCAGATACGTCACCATGGCTGAGGGTGCCTCTTTTCTTCTGCATGTGTATGGTTTCCAAAACTGTAATGACGGCTTTGTTGGACATTTAGCTTTATTAACAAGGCCCTTAGTTACTGTTCCTAACCTGGCAGATTTTGCACTTAGGTGTCGAGCGTCGAGCCTACAGCCCAGGCTTGTCCTGGAAGTCCGTCTGTGGTGGGCTAACTGAAGGTTCTTTGGATTAAAGCCTCCCGGGTGTCCCTGCCTCCCTGGAGTATGCCCGGGTCAGCATCTACCCCCTCAGCATTTCCCTGTGCTTCCTCATTCTCTGAGCCACTGCTGGACTCATCGTGTGCAGTCTTCATCGTCCACTGCGTCCCACCTTTCCAGTGCAAGCTTGTGGAGAGCACAACATGCTATCACTATCAACGAGACACGATCTGGGGGGTACTGGAGTGCACCCCCTCAGCAGTCCAGGGATCGGAAGCGCATCTTGAGAAGACCGATGGCTCTCTCCACCACAGCCCTTGTGGAGGTGTGGCTCCTATTGTACCACTGCTCAGCTTCTGTTCTTGGATGGCAGAGAGACGTCATGAGCCATCTTCTGAGGGGATAGCCCTTGTCACCCAGCAGCCATCCATCAAGCCAGGCTGGAACACTGAAGAGCACCGGAACCTGGGAGTGTCTGAGGATGTAAGCGTCGTGGGAGCTGCCTGGGTACCTCACACAGACTTGTAGGATCAGCATCCTGTGATCACACACTATCTGCACGTTCATGGACTGGAAGCCCTTCCTGTTGATGAAGGCACCGGGCTCACCTGCTGGTAATGGCCGCGAAGCCTCTGGCTCGTTGTGTCTGGCTGGCCTGGTCCCAACAGAAGTGGATGAAGGTCAATGCCCATCTGAACAGAGCGTCTGTGACCTGCTTGACACAAGTGTGGACAGCTGATTGGGAGACACCACAAAGATCACCCACCGAGCCCTGAAAGGAGCCAGAGGCATAGAAGTTGAGGGCAGATGTGACCTTTAGAGCCACTGGCATGGAGTGTCCGCCCACACAGTTAGGGGAGATCTCTGGCCCAATCATCTGACAGATATAGTTGACTGCCTCTCTTGAGAGACAGAGCCTCCTTCGGCACTGCACCTCAGACATATTGAGGCAGCTGCTTCACCGCCTGTGTACCCGGGCAGCAGGATAGTGGCATCTTCTGTGGCCCCTTCCACTTTGGACTTCCTGTTGGCCCTGCGCCCCTTGTGCCTGCGCCTGTCCTCCCAAATGTGGCTCCCCTGGAGGCAGAATGTGCACTCCTGGCCTCCTCCCCCTTCTAGCCCTCCCTTCCTCCTCAGAGGAGCTGCCTCCAGTGGACAGTTCAGCTCCCATTCTCAGGCTAAGAGAAGGCTTCCTGAAACCTGTAGGCCCAGAAAAGATTCCTCACTGCAAAGTTCTGACCTGAAGATTAAGAGTCCAGAAAAAGCAGCTAATATGTGTTTTGAAGTACTGCAGATCGCACAGGCAAGTTTGAAAAAATTTCAAAAATAAATACTTGACTGCATACATTCATGACCCCAATGAGCCCTTTTATCCCACCCGTGGATGAGGTTAATACAAATGTGTCCTACCCGCCTGCCCGTTGCGCCTATGCTCCGACCCGAAGATTGCACAGGCGCCGAAAAATCAGCGTTGACTGAACACTCAAGGGCCTTAAGTGGCCCGTTAATTAATGGCGGGCGCGCGTCGGACATCATCGCACGCCCACCCAGCAAAATATCACAATGGTGCATGGTGACGCTCGCCCAACATCACCACGTGTCATTTGTGCGCAGACATGCGGGGTCCGCCCCCGTACGACAATGGGAAAATTTGTTTCTATAAAATTGTAAAAGTTATAACAGCTTAAGAAGACAAACCCAGTATAATGCCTTAAAAATTAAGGAAAATGGTCACATCCTGGGAGATTTTTTTTTTGCAAAGAATTCTATGATTCCTTTTTAGTGGAGATCAAAGATTATCAAACTAGCTGCACTTTCCAATTCAGTGCCTAATATTCATAAAACATTTCATGATCTTTTAACTTGATGAAGTGATGCAGAAAGCATAGCCAGCAACTGATCTTCCTACTTTGGGGATTTCCAACTCTGGCATATCTTCATTTACATGTTCTGCAGCTTCATTCAAAGAAATTATTTTTGCATCAGTCATGTCTCCACAGATGTGAATGTCTTCACCCATCAAAACAAAAAGGTGGAACTCATTCAAGCCACTAGGACTCCCTTCAACAACCTTCTCTACTTCAATTAGGTCATTGTTTTCCTTGCCAAAAATAAAACTTAACTGAGCAGTTACTGATGCCATGGGGCATCACTGAGTTACAAGTGCCAAGGAATAAGTGCATATCATCCAAACTACTATAGTCTACCATAACCAGTTCCCTCAGTAAAATCGAATATAGAAACTATCCTATGCAGGAATTGCTCCTTCTAGTGTTGCTTCCCAGCTCAAAGAAGCTTAGCTGCTCAGACAGGCTCAAGGACCTCGGTCTATTTGCTTTAGAGTAGTATAGACTTAAAGATAACTTGATAATTGTCCATAACATAATTAAAGGACCGTAGAGTGTGCTTATTGATGGATTGTTCCAGCTTAACAAATTGAGGAGAATCAGATGACATGAATTTAAACCATGTAAGCATAGAAATAGACTGGGTGTTAGGTAGTCCTTCTTTGCCCAGAGAATAGTGAGCCTCTGGATTACAACATTGGATGGTATAGTAAGTGTTGATGCTCTGCATGCCTTCAAGAGGGAGTTGTACCAGTTATTGATTGGGGCTGAGATCACATCTGATATAAGGTAATGTCTTTATAGCTAACGTTTGGTCTGTATGATCTCCTGGACTAGTTTTGATCATCTGAGAGGTTTGGAAAGTATTTTTTCAATATTTTCGATATTTTTTCACACCAGGACCTCCATCTTGGTGAATGCTTGCTATTCTGGCAGCAGCCATGACCCCATCACCCTGTGTCAGTCAGCCCTACCTCTCATTTGCAGGCCTCCTAGAAGAAACAATGGATGGTTGTTGGGGGCAAGGGTGACAACTCTACATGTGGCTTATGTACCCCTTCCACCATTATACCATGCAAGGAGAGTGGGCTTATAATTAAAGCCATGTAGCCACTCACATCATGGACCAGGAAATCAGCTATTTTAAGCAATGCTTCCAATGCCTTGACTGCTTGGTGCATTGCCCTCTGCCACATTTGAGCTGGACTTCTCCATGTGCCTTAACATAACAGGAATCTGTATGGAAGCCTGTTAATGCACCCAACATCCCAGTATGCATGACCATCTGCGTTCTCCTGTAGGCTGTCTAATTGAAGACATCTAAGTCCCCTGCAACAGAACTCGCCTGTAACCTTGTGCTCTGAGAAGCTGACACAAGAGCCAGCCTTTCCCCCTGACCTGGTTACAGCTCATCTGTGCCTGGTGATTCGGCACATGCTGATCCCCACACTATACTAGCCTCTAAAGGTCATGCAGTGTCAGTATCTGAGCTGATGGCTGCAAGTGTCAGATGAAGAGATGGTGCCGCCTAATCACTATTGTGGTTTGGTTCCTCATCTTTCTTCTGGCTGTATTGAGGGTATTCAGGCAACAGTTCTTGGGTATCTGAAAGTGTAAAGGCAGAAGGAGATGGTTGAGGTGAGGGAAATGGGTGAGAAGGAAAGCAGGAGGTCCCTGATCATATTATCTGCAGTTTCTACTTCATGCCACAGGATGAGTGTGAGGAGGAAGTTGACAAGGACATTAGGCATTCACTTACCATCCAAGTTTTTCTATTAGAGGTCAGCTGTGGCTCAGTCCATAGCACCCTCGCCTTTGAATCAGAAGGTTGTGGGTTCATGTCCCACTCCCGGAAACCGAGAACTGTGATTGTACTCAAAAGAGTTGCAATCTGTGACTGTTGATAACTCGAAAGAATTTATAACACTGGCATCTACTTGACATTGTTGAAAAGTGCCTTGTTATGTCTTGTCCACAAAAAGCAGGAAAAACCTGATCCAGCCAATTACTACCCCATCAGTCTATGCAAGATCGTTAGTAAAATGATGTAACATGTTGTCAACAGTGCTATCAAACGACACTTACGCAGCAATAACCTGCTCACCAGTGCTCAGTTTGGGTTCCACCAGGGCCACTCAACTCCTGACCTCATTACAGCCTTGGTCCAAACATGGACAAAAGAGCTGAACTCAAGAGGTGAGGTGAGATTGATTGCGCTTGACATCAAGGCAACAATTGTTCGACGGTGGGATTAAGGAGCCCTAGCAAAACTGAAATCAATGGGAATCAGGGGGAAAACTTTCAACTGGTTGGAGTCATACCTGGCACAAAGGGAGATGGTTACAGTTGTTGTAAGTCAGTCATCTCAGTTCCAGGACATCACTGCAAGAATTCCTCAGGGTAGTGTCCTCAATCCAACCTCCTTCAGCTGCTTCATCAATGACCTTCCTTCCATCATGAGGTCAGAAGTGGGGATGTTCACTGGTGATTGCACAATGTTCAGTCCCATTCACAACTCTTCAGACACTGAAGTACTCTGTCTCCAAATGCAGCAAGGCCTGGACAACATTCACGCTTGGGTTGATAAGTGGCAAATAACATTCGCACCACACAAGTGCCTGGCAGTGACCATCTCCAAGAAAAAAAAGTATCCTTCAGGGTAATAATTGGTTGGATCAGATTTGTCCTGCTTTTTGTGGACGGGACATCTCCCCTTGACATTCAATGGCATTGCTATCGTTGAATCCGCCACCATCAACAGCCTGGGGTTACTACAGACCAGGAACATAACTGGCCCACCCATATAAATACTGTGGCCATAAAAGCAGGTCAGCGGCTGGGAATTCAGTGGTGAATAACTCACCTCCTCTCTCCCCAAAGCCTGTCCACCATCTACAAGGCACAGTCAAGAGTGTGATGGAATACTCTTCACTTGCCTGGATGAGTGCAGCTCCAACAACACTCAAGAAGCTCAACACCATCCAGGACAAATCAGCCCACTTGATCAACATCCCATTCTTCACCTTCAACATTCACTCCCTCCACAGTGAAGCATTTGTCACACAAATGGAGTCCAGAAGCGAGGCCATGTTTCCATGAGCAGGTGTGGGATTGGTGGAGGGTGACAGGAGGAACACACTCTGAAGAGAGTGGGAGCAGTATTTTCAGGGATGTGAATGCCCAGATTCTGACTCAAAGTGACAGCAGTGTGTACCATATGCAACTCACCAAGGCACCTTCTAAAACCATAACCTCTACCATCTAGAAAGACAAGAGCAGCAGACACATAGGAACACCACCACCAGAAGATTCCCCTCCAAGCCACACACCATCTTTGGAAATATATCGCCGTTCCTTCACTGTCGCTGGGTCAAAATCCTGGAACTCCCTCCCTAACAGCACTGTGTTTACCTACACCACATGGACTGCAACGGTTCAAGAAGGCAGCTCACCACCACCTTCTCAAGAGCAATTAAGAGTGGGTAGCAAATGCTGGCCTAGACAACGTTGACTACATCCCATAAAAGAGTAAAAAGTAATCATCCTGAATGGCTTCAGTAGCACCAGACTCCACAGGTTCTGTTGCTGATGATCTAGTGTACCATCTCCTCAAGGAAGCTCAGGGAATGGAGTCATCCTGGCCTTCTTATGGTTTTCTGGGTTTCCCTGGTGTTAGGGTCACTTTCTTCTGATTGGCATGCTTGGGTGATGTGCCCACCACAGCTGAATAGTTGGAGGTCTGTGCAGACAGTGAGAGGTGAGTGTGGGTAAAGTAGTGTATCTGACTATTTTGCATGATTCCTGATGGTCAACGAGAGTTGCTGAGTGATTAATGGATATGTGATGCATTGAACAGTATGGCAGGTTGTGTGACATGGTGGGTATGAGATGTGATGTGAAGATGCATTCACTCACCTTGACCACATGTGAAAGGTTGTTAAACCTTTGCCACTGCCACCATGTCCTCAAAGTCAGATTCTGGGGATTCACATCCCTGGAAACCTGCTCCTATTCCCTTCAGAAGGCATTCCTTCTGTCGCCTGCACACCCACCCCACCCATCCCACCTCCCCTCATGGATACATGGCCCCTCTCCCACACTCCACCTGTGTGACAAGTGCTTTCAAAAAAGGGAGCTCTCTCCCTTGCCTGCTGCACCCTTTCCCTGCAGGTTCAGCCTTGCAAAGTCCTTTACCAGCAGCCTTCAGTTCAGCAATGCAGCATCCTCTTAAGAGGGACAGCCTTTAAGAAGAGCAGGCTGGCTGCACCATGTGGTTGTGCACTATGCACAATGCTGTTTGGCCCCTACTGAGTGCAAAGGCAGCCGGCAGCATAAAGGAGGAGGAGACAGCACGGGATGTGCTCAGCCAGACGCTAAAATCATGCAGAAGAAGTGGATGCACCAAAGCTGTGTGTTGCCCACCTCATTCAGAACCAGCATTGGCAGGTCATTTATCATGACCTCTGTGGTGCTATTCTTGAGCTTCTGTTGAACTTCATTAGAACAGTGGAGAAGGCTGAGGCCATAGAAGTCAGACTGAGAATCGGTCAGAGAATGACATTGACAAGCCATCAGAAGCACAGGGTTATGATTCTGGACTGAATGGAGGTGGTCAGTAAAGCAATCACCCAATCTGTGCTTGGTTTCCCCACTGTGAGCAGGGAATGCAGTATTATAAATTAAAAGAAATAGAAGTAAATCTCTGGGCAGTATTTTGCCCCTGGCATGCAGGCTCAGCAGTGGTAGGCGGGGGCGGTCGGGAAGCCAACCACTGCCCACCATCGGGCCCGGAAGGCAATTTCACGCTGACAGGTTTTTATTTTATTTTTATTTGCTTTAGGAAACCTCATCCCACCAGTGGTTCGACGGGCAGTAAAAAGTTTATTTTAATTGACTTTTTAATGGCCTTAATAGGCCTTTTGATTGTCAGCGGGTGCGCCGCCGACTCCGGTGTGCACTCACCGACTAAAACATCGTGTAAGTATGCGGTGACGTCAGGACGCTCGCCCAATGTCATTACGCATCATTTTACACTCAGTCGGGTTGGGCATGTGCCCGCCCACCCACCGAATGAAAAATTTTACCCTCTGTTTCACAGAGAAGGAATGTTTGGTATCCTGGAGGGTGGGAAAGGGGGAGGTAAAAAGGCAGGTGTTGCATCTCCTGCATCTTCATGGGAGGATGCTTTGGGAAGGGGACGCCAGTTTTCAGGGTGATAGAAGAGTGTACCAGGGACTTGTAGAATGAGCGGTCCCTTTGGAATGCTGAAAGGGGAGGGGGGCAACACTGCATTGGAGCTGGAAAAGGTCAAGGATCATCTGTTGAATGAGGAAGTTGATGGTGTGGAAGGTGGAATTTAAAATCAAGGGGACCCTATCATGGTTCTGGAGGAGGGGAGCATGAGGTCAAAAGTAACAACCTGGGAAATAAGGACTTGATGTTCAGTGATGGGTTGCAGTCCAGGGAATTAGGAGGAAGTGTCAGAGAGTTATCGTTCAGCCCCCAAGAAGGTTGAGGTTTGTTCACCAAACAACAACAGTGCCACCCTTGACAGAAGGTTTAACGGCAATTGTGAGAAACCCGTTTTTGGAAATAATTGGAGGACATTGAATTTTGGATATTCTTCTTCCTGAGTTATTTTTAAAAGTTAGCAATATTAATTCTATGACTATGTCATTCTTCAATAAACCATGGGTCAACATACGGATATACGAACATTTGAACATACGAATTAGGAGCAGAAGTAGGCCACTCGGCCCCTTGAGCCTGCTCCGCCATACAATAACATCATGGCTGATCTGAATGTAACTTCAACTCCAGATTCCTGCCTACCCCCCAATATCCTTTCACCCCTTTGTTAATCAACAGAGATGTCCAGCAGGAGCACCTGGAGAGGGAAGTGATATTTTGTATATCTGCTTTAACAAAGAACTGCTGTTGCCAGACTAAGGACTCTTGCTGATTGATTAAAAACACCTGGCCTAACAGAAGTATCCTTTAACCATCTTAGTCTTAAAACTCTCAGGCACAGTGAGTTTTTTTTTATTCGTTCGTGGGATGTGGGCATTGCTGGCTAGGCCAGAATTTATTGCTCATCCCTAACTCCCCTTGGTCAGAGACCAGAGGAAGTCAACCACATTGCTGTGGGTCTGGAGTCACAGATAGGCCAGACCAGGTAAGGCTGGCAGATTTCCTTCCCTAAAAGGACATTAGTGAACCAGATGGGTTTTTATGACAATCAGCAATGGTTTCATTGTCGTCATCAGTCTTTTAATATCAGTTATTTATTGAATTCAAACTTCACCATCTGCTGTGGTGAGATTCAAACCCATGTCCCCAGAGCATTACACTGGATCTCCGAAATACTAGTCCAGTGACAATACCATACACCACTGCCTCACCCTGGGGGTGCCTTAGAAACAAGCTGCAAGAGAAAGACTCTCTCTTTACCTCTCCCTGCCCCACCTTTGTGTTAATCTTTCCTCAGAAACACCTCATCGGAATAAATCATCTGTTATTTTTGAAAGTCTGCAAAGTTGTGATAAGTAAGAGTCATCAAGGACAGTTTTACCAAAAAATCTGTTGGAAAGAACTTCCAGATCTATTGTGACAAAAATTCTGTTTGATCAACAGCTTTGAGATCTTTCTGAATTTTTTATCCTTTTATAAGAAACGTTCCCATACTCCAGCGTATGTAGGGGACTTGTATTTGTTTTGTCCTGTTTTGTGTTTGTGTGTGTGAATGGGGGTTTGAATATCTGTTTTTTTAAAAAAGGAGTTTGTTTTATAATAAATTAATTTTTTGTGTTTAGTGAAAGAAGCCTGGTTAGAATCTTTTTATGCTAGGAAGAACATTATCAAAGGTAAACAGTTGGCCAGTTTTGTGGGTGAATTGAATGTTTGAATTATTGTTATGACCTGTGGGGAAGCGGGGCTAGAATTAAATGCTGATTGGGTGGGCGCGCATCCTACCCGATTGGACACAAAATTGTGTGAGATGATGTCTAGCAAGCATCCCGATGTCATCCCGCGCTCACGCGATATTTCAGTCAGTGGGCATGCCCAAAAGTCGGAAGTGCACCCACCAACAATTAAGAGGCCAATTAAGATTATTAAAGGTGCAATTGTCTCCGATTTGTCGTGGTGGCGAATCAGCCAGGCGGACTTTGCATTTTTCATGAAACCTCATCCAAGGGCGGGATGAGGTTTCCGTTATTAAATGAAAGAAAAATAAAAAGCTATGGACAGCATTTATATCATGTATATATTCAGGTGACTGCTTGTGATGCTTGGACATTTTTTTCCTGATTTTAAAAACTTAATTTAATGCTTCTCAGGTCTTCAGCTCCCTGAGGCAGCACTCTGCCTTCAGGGAGATTTCTGTCAGAGCTTGCCTGTGCCTGCGCTGACTTCAGCGCCTGCCCTCCTCCCGCCCCATCCTAGCAGCGCTGAGCTTCTCAGTGCACACTTCACGCTGCCTAGCCATTAATTGGCCAGCAGTCAGGGGCCAATCACAGTTGATGGTCCGTTCCCCGGCGGACCCCGGACTCGCCGACCGTGCCCGCCCGCCGACCTAAAAATTCTGCCCCAGGCTTCTGATTCATTGGTAACCGACATGGCTTTGGGAGTTGCTTTGACTTATTTAAAAATGGAAGATTTATCCTGACTGGTTTACAAAAAGTAACCAAGGCTAAGCTAAGGGAATTGGCAGATAAATTTAAGTTAGAATTAACAGAAGAGGCGAGGAAAACAGGCATAGCTGAGGTAATAGCGCAGCACTTGAAACTGGAAGGGATACAAGAAAGACCATATTCTCCAAGGGGTGAGTCAATTGAGTTAGCTCGGATTCAGTTGCAAATGAAGCAGCTTGAACGCAAAAAAAGAAATGGAGAAACTTAAACTTGAACAGGAAAGAGTAGAAAGAGAATGAGCATTTAAGCAGCCAGAGCTGGAATTTCAGGCAAGAGAAAAGGAACGGGAAAGGGAATACCAGCTTAAAAAGCTGAAATTTAAAACAGAGGCACCAGATGTTGGGTAACAGTTTGCAGATGGAAGAACTTATCCCAACCCAGAGTCCAGTGGGGAGATGTTTAAATTTGTACAAGCCCTTCCAAAGTTTGAGGAAAGGGACGTAGAGGCATTCTTCATTTAGTTTGAGAAGGTAGCTGAACAAATGAAATGGCCAAAAGGAAACTGGACATTGCTCCTGGAAAGTAGGTTAGTGAGCAGAGCTCATGAGGTTTATGCATCACTTTCGGAAGAGGTGTCTATGGATTATGTTGCAATAAAGACGGCTGTTCTTCGTGTATATGAGTTGGTCCCTGAGGCAAACAGGCAAAAGTTTCAAAACATAAGGAAACAGGTTGGGCAGACCTACGTTGAATTTGAGAGGGTAATGCAAATTAGCTTTGATAGTTGGATATGGGCACGAAAGGTAGGGGCCACGTATGAAACCATTAGGGGAATAATTCTCCTGGAGGAATTTAAAAATTCACTCTCTCCGGTACTAGGAACTCATGTAGAGAACCAGAAGGGTTCAACAGCTAGACAGGCAGCAGAGGTGGCTGATGATCATGAGCTTGTCCATGGATCCAAACCCCTTTTCCATCAACCCCACAAACCCAAGAAGGATAGAAATTAGGAAGGTGAAAGAAAGTCAAGTAGCCAGGGAAGAGAAGGGACAACTGGAAATGTGCTGAAATCCCCTCCTCAGAGCAGAAAGGAAAGTTCTGAGGGTGGGAGTGACATCTGAAGGCCTAAGTGTTCCCATTGTAACAAGGTGGGACACATTCAGGAAAATTGCTGGAAGTTGTGTGGGAAATCCATGGGATTTATTGGGATATGTTATCTTAACTCCAGCATTTAAAGACGAATCCAAAGATGCAATTTGGAGGTGTTGGAGTTGGCAAGAAGAGAAAAACAAGTTAAAGAATGGAGTTGAAGCATTCTGAGGCAGTACCCCGATGCACTGTTACCTCCCTTGATATGCTGCTGGGGGCTGTGAGAAGCCAGATAGAGATACTATCCCACAGCAATGGGAGGAAGGAACCTGCAGCAGAAACAAAGAAAGTGTGGGTGGAGGTTGCCTAGGGGGTGAGCAGAAGGTACATCGTCACATACTCCAGGATGCGACTTACTGCAGAAAGAGGTTTAATGACCTAATCAGGTCCATAAGACCTCAGACATAGGAGCAGAAGTAGGCCGTTCAGCCCATCAAGTCTGCTCCACCATTCAACGAGAACATGGCTGTTCTGATAATCCTCAACTCCATTTTCCTGCCTTTTCCCTATAGACCTTGATTAACTTACTGATTAAAAATCCACCTATTTCAGCCTTGAGTATACTTAACGACCCAGCCTCTACAGCCCTCTGCGGTAAAGAATTCCACAGATTCACTACCCTCTGAGAGAAGAAATTCCTCCTCATCTCTGTCTTAAATGGGCGACCCCTTACTCTGAGATTATGCCCTCTGGTCCTAGACTCTCCCACAAGGGGAAACAACCTCTCAGCATCTACCCTGTCAAGCCCCTTAAGAATCTTATAAATTTCAGTAAGGTGGCCTCTCATTCTTCTAAACTCCAATGACTACAGAACCAGCCTACTCAACTTCTCCTCATAAGAAAATCCCTCCATACCTGGGATCAACCGAACAAACCTTCTTTGGGCTACCTCCGATGCCAGTATATCTTTCCTTCGATAGGGGGATCAAAACTGTTCACAGTATTCTAGTTGTGATCTAACTAGTGCCTTGTATAGTTTTAGCAAAACTTCCCTATTTTCATACTCCAGTTCCTTTGAAATAGAGGCCAACATTGTATTTGCCTTACCTATTACCTGCTGAACTTGTGTGCTAGCTTTTTGGTATTCATGTACGAGGAGCCCCAAATCCCTCTGTGCTGCAGCTTTCTGCAGTCTTTCTCCATTTAAGTAATATTCAGCTCTTCTATTCTTCCTGCCAAAGGACATAACCTCAAATTTTCTCACATTATATTCCATCTGCCAAGTTTTTGCCCACTCACTTAACCTGTCTATATCCCTCTTTGTGTCATCTTCACCACTTGCCTTCCCATCTATTTTTGTGTCATCCACAAACTTGGCGATAGTACATTCACTTCCCTCATCTTAGTCATTAATATATATTGTAAATAATTGTGGCCCTGGCACTCTAACATTTTCCCAATAACGGATGTTAAGCTAACTGGCCTATAGTTACCTGTTTTTTGTCTCCCTCCCTTTTTGAATAAGGGTGTTACATTGGCAGTTTTCCAATCCTCTGCAACTTTTCAGGAATCTAACTGCAGAATATTGAGCTCGGCGGGCGGGCGTGCACCCGACCCAGCCAAACATAAACTGATGCACGATGACGTCAGGCGAGCGTCCTGACGTCATCGCGTAGTCCCGCGACATTTCGTCAGACAGGCATGCACCAGAGTCGGCAGCGCACCCACTGACAATTAAAAGGCCTATAAAGGCCATTAAAAAGGTAATTAAAATCGAATTTACGCTGCCCATCCAACATTACGGCTGGCGGGCAGGCGAATAAGCCAAGCGGCCTTTGCACTTTTTAGGAAACCGCATCCATGGGTGGAATGAAGTTTCCTAAAGCAAATAAAAATAAAATTAAAATTTTACACTTGAATAAAAACATGTCCCTGCTCATGTGACAGAGTCACATGAAGGGACATGCTTTATGACATTTTTATTTTGTTCATTAGTTTTATTAAACAGCCCTTCATCTCCCTGAGGCACGGAGCTGCCGCAGGGAGATTGAAGCGCTCTTACGCGCACATGCGTGAACTTCGCGCTAGGCCCGCTCACTCTCTTCCCCCTGCCTGCACAGGCAGCGCTGCTGCTCATGTTCCATGCTGGGCGGGCCTTAATTGGCCTGCCCACATAAAATCGCGGTGTGGTGCCGATTGCGGGCGGCGGTCAGCTTGCCGACCCCCCCCACCTGCCCCTGCCGAACACTCCCACCAAGGGCAAAATCCTGCCCTAAGGATTCTTGGACGATTACTCCCAGTGCATCCATTATCTCTGTAGCTACTTCCTTTAATATCCTAGGAAGCAACCCATCAGGCCCAAGGGAACTTATCGGCCTTTAGTCCTATTAGTTTCCCTAGTACTTTGTCTCTTGTGATAGTTATTGTGTTTAGTTCCCCCCCCACTTTTGCCCCTTGGTTATTTAGTATTTTTGGAATGCTATTAGTGTCTTCCACCATGAAGATAGATGCCAAGTATTTATTCAACTCCTCTGTCGCTATTATTTCCCAAGCCTCATTCTCTAAAAGGTATATGTTCATTTTGGCATCTGTCTTCCTATTTATATATTTAAAGAAGCTCTTACTGTCCATTTTTATATTACTTACTAGTTTACTCTCAAAGTTTATTTTCTCCCTCTTTATTACTTTTTTGGTCATCTTTTGTTGGTTTTTAAAACTTTCCAAATCCTCTGGCTTACCACTAATCTTTGCCACATCGTATGCTTTTTTCTTTCAATTTGATACTATCCTTAACTTCCTTGGTTAACCATGGTTGGTTTATTCCCTTTCTAGAATCCTTCTTCCTCATTGGGCTATATCTTTCTTGTGAGTCATGAACTATTTTCTTAAACATCTGCCATTGTTCATCAACCACCTTTTCTGCTAAGCTCCTTTCCCAGTCCACTCCAGCCAACTCTGCCTTCATTCCTTTGTAATTACCCTTATTTAAATTTAACATGGTTGTTTCTAACCTAAGTTTATCACTCTCAAACTGAATGCTAAATTCTACCATGTTATGGTCACTGTTTCGTAGGGAATCTTTTACTCTGAGATAATTTATTAAACCTGCCTCATTACACATTATCAGATCCAAAATAGCCTGATTCCTAGTTGGATCCTTAACAAATTGTTCTAGGAAACTGTCCCGAATACATTCTGTGAATTCTTGCTCGTGGCTATCTCTACCAATTTGATTTTCCCAATCTACATGAAGATTAAAGTCACTCATGATTAATGTACTGCCTTCTTTACATGCGCTCATTATCTCCAGATTATTCTCTGTCCTATAGTATAGCTACTGTTAGGGGGCCTATAGACTACTCCCACTAATGTCTTCTTCCCCTTGTTATTTCTTACCTCCAGCCATATGGATTCCACATCTTCTGATCCAAGAGCATTTCTTGCTATCGTACTTATTCTATCTTGTACTAACAAAGCAATCCCATAACCCTTTCCTTCATGCCTGTCCTTTTGAAAAGTCACATACCCCTGAATATTTAGTTCCCAGCTTTGATCTCCTTGTAACCATGTCTCCGTAATGGCTATAAGATCATACCCATTAATCTCTATTTTTGCCTGAAATTCATTTATTTTGTTCCGAATACTAAGTGCATTTAAGGAAAAGGCCATTAATTTTACCTTTCTACCATTTTTTCTCCCTTTGACCCTATTTGCTGCTTTTTTTAATGTTTGTACACTCCTTCCTTTCCTGTCACACTCTGGGTATCATTACCTAAACAGCTGTCCTGCAATGCCGTCATATCCTTTTGCTTTGTAAGCCTACATATCCCCTCTCCAGGACCCTCCCCACCTGTATTTAGTTTAAAGCCCTCTCTACAGCCCTAGTTATTCAATTCACCAGGACACTAGTCCCACATGGTTCAAGTGAAGCCCATCCATCCGGACCAGCTCCCTTCTACCCCAGTATTGGTGCCAGTGCCCCATGAACTGAAACCCATTCCTCCCACACCAATCTTTGAGCCACGCATTTAACTGCTTGACTTTATTTAACCTATGCCAGTTTGCTCGTGGTTCAGGTAATAATCCCGAGATTATTACCTTGGAGGTTCTGCTTTTTAATTTAGCTGCAACTGTTAAAATTCTTTGAGCAGAACCTCTTTTCTAGTCCAATCAACGTCGTTGGTACCAACGTGGACGACAACAACTGGATCCCTCCCCTCCCACTCCATGTTCCTCTCCAGCCCTGAGGAGATGTCCTTAATCCTGGCACAGGGCAGGCAACACAGCCTTCGGGACTCTCGCTCACGGCTGCAGAGAACAGTACCTATCCCCTTAATTATACTGTCCCCTACCACTACTATGCTCCTATTTCCTCCCCCCACAAAACTTGAATGGCTTCCTATAATGCCAGAGGCATTAGTGGAGTACAGAAAGTGCAGGGTGGAGCTTAAGAAAGCAATTAGGAGAGCAAAGAAGGGATATGAGAAAGCTCTGGCTGGTAAAAGTAGGGAAAATAACAAGATATTCTATAAGTATATCAATGGGAAGAGGATAACCAGGGAAAGAGTAGGGCATAGCAATCTATGGGTGGAGCCAGAGGACATCACTAGGGTGTTGAATGAATACTTCACATCCGTCTTCACCCAAGAGAATGACGATGAAGGTATCGAACTCGGGGAGGGAGACTGCGAGGTTCTTAAGCAAATTGATAAAGGGAGTGACAAGGTATTGGAGGTGTTGGCAGGCTTAAAAGTGGACAAATCTCCAGGTCCGGATGATTTGTGTCCCAGACTGCTGAGGGAGGCAAGGGAGGAGATCGCAGGGGCTTTGACCCAAATTTTTAATTCCTCTCTGGCCACAGGGGGAGGTGCCAGAGGACTGGAGAACAGTAAATGTGGTTCCGCTATTTAAGAAGGGTTGTAGAGATAAGCCAGGGGACTACAGGCCAGTGAGTCTCACGTCAGTGGTAGGGAATCTATTGGAGAAAATTCTGAAGGAGAGAATCTATCTCCACTTGGAGAGACAAGGTTTGATCAGGGATGGTCAGCAGGGCTTTCTCAGAGGGAGGTCACGCTTAACAAATTTGATTGAATTTTTTGCGGCGGTGACCAGGTGTGTAGATGAGGGTAGTGCAGTTGATGTAGTTTATACGGATTTCAGCAAAGCCTTTGACAAGGTCCCACATGGGAGACTTATAAAGAAGGCAAATGCACCTGGGGTACAGGGTAATTTGATAAGGTGGATTCAAAATTGGCTTAGTTGTAGAAGACAGAGGGTGATGACAGAAGGATGCTTTGGTGACTGGAAGCCAGTGTCCAGTGGCATACCACAGGGATCTGTGCTCGGTCCCCAATTATTTGTCATTTATATAAACGACATAGATGCCTATGTGGGGGGTAGCATTAGAAAGTATGTGGATGACACAAAGATTGGCTGGGTGGTTAACAGTGAGGTTGAGTGTCTTGGGCTACAGGAAGATATAGATGGGATGGTCAAATGGGCAGATAAGTGGCAGATGGAATTTAACCCTGAGAAGTGTGAGGTGATACACTTTGGAAGGAGTAATTTGACAAGGAAGTATTCAATGAACGACATGACACTAGGAAGTCCTGAGGAACAAAGGGACCTTGGCGTGTGTGTCCATAGATCTCTGAAGGCAGAGGGGCATGTTAGTGGGGTGGTGAAAAAGGCATATGGGAATCTTGCCTCTATCAATCGAGGCATAGATTACAAAAGTAGGGAGGTCATGTTGGAGTTGTATAGAACCTTGGTGAGGCCACAGCTGGAGTACTGTGTGCAGTTCTGGTCGCCACATTATAGGAAGGATGTGCTTGCACTGGAGGGGGTGCAGAGGAGATTCACCAGGATGTTGTCTGGGATGAAACGTTTAAGTTATGAAGAGAGGTTGGATAGACTTGGGTTGTTTTCTTTGGAGCAGAGAAGATTGAGGGGCGACCTGATCGAGGTGTACAAGATTATGAGGGGCATGGACAAGATGGATAGGGAGCAGCTGTTCCCCTTAGTTGAAGGGCCAGTCACAAGTGGACATAAGTACAAGGTGAGGGGCAGGAGGTTTAGGGAGGATGTGAGGAAAAACTTTTTTACCCAGAGGGTGGTGACAGTCTGGAATGCACTGCCTGGGAGGGTGGTGGAGGTGGGTTGCCTCACATCCTTTAAAAAGTACCTGGATGATCACTTGGCATGTCATAACATTCAAGGCTATGGGCCAAGTGCTGGTAAATGGGATTAGGTAGGTAGGTCAGGTGTTTCTCACGTGTTGGTGCAGACTCGATGGGCCAAAGGGCCTCTTCTGCACTGTGAGATTCTGTGATATTATGGTGCCGTGGTCAGTTTGTTCATCCTCCCTGCAGTCCCTGCTCTCGTCCACACAGCTTGCAAGAACCTCGTAACTGTTAGGCAATTTCAGGGGCTGAGGCTCCTTGAACACTATCCCCTGGTTGCCCACACTTGCTTCACTTGCAGTCACACCCTCCTGTCCCTGATCACAGACAAAATTCGAATCATCTAACCTGAGGGGTGTGACCGCCTCCTGGAGCAAAATGTCCAGGTAACTTTCCCCCTCCCTGATGTGGCGCAATGTCTGCAGCTCAGACTCCAGTTCCTTAATTTGCATCCGAAGTTCCTCGAGCTGCAAACATTTACTACAGATGTGTTTGCTCTGGATCACCTTGGTGTCTAACAGCTCCCACATGCTGCAGCAGCAACACATCGCCTGTCCTGCCATCGCTATCTTATTTTAATTATTAATTAATTACTCTAGCATCCCTGCTCTTTACACTTTATTGAATTTAATTATTTACACCAGCATCAATCTTATACTTAACAGGTCATTTTTAAGAAAGTGAAAATAAAAACTAGAGATCTAAACACTAACTATAGACCTTAATTTTAATCTAAATACTAGAAATAGTCACCAATCCAACTCACCAATCAGCTGCTCTCCGGGCTCTTTTTAAATGAAGTCTCCCCACTTTGTTTTAATTAGAGTCCACACACTCACCTGCTCTCTATTTTAAATAAAGTCCACACTCACCCACGCTCTCTCTGTCCCCCAGCAGTCCTCCGACTGCCAGCGTCCTGGGCACTCTCTGCCTCTGCCTGCACCTCAAGCGAGTGTGAAGCGCACCGAGATATTAGCCGCTGATCTTATGCCCAACGAGGTGCTGGTATCTCAGCTGGTGCCTGCTTGGCAAAGAGGGTGTGATGCTGGTGCATGCTCAGCATGCTGGTCACCAGGGGCCAAGGGTGGGCTTTCAAGTTCCTCACTATGAGGGCTGCTGGTGAGCCTAAAAGGGAGAAGAAGAACATGTCATTAGTTTAAATCATTACACTGTCAGTGTGCATGCCTGGCACCCTATTGAGACAGAGATCTGCATCATGGTGTCTTCGTCTTTCCATTATCAATGGGCATTCCAGGTTCGATGCTCACATCAATATACAGACTACATTGCAATGGTTGCAAAAAGCCACATTTTCACCTCAGTGCACTGCATTCTTACCTCCCTCTGGCACCCTAGCCTCACCATGACCGCTTGACCGAGGTGCATGGTGCCTCTCCAGTTCCAGGGCCTCCTGTCCATATCTACTGAGGATGAGGAGCTGTAGGGATCCCCCGCCAGTCCGCAGCCTCTCAGCGTTGTTATGGGATATTTTCTCCTGGAAGGATAGAGGAGCATTGATTCGTCCACTCTCTACCTGCAGCGCCATTGCAGCCTGGCCAATCCCACCTGAGGAACACCTCGCAGGGCTCAGCACATTCGTGACCCTGGAGCCACAAGGCGCTCAGTCTAAGCAGGAAGGGCTCACTCCCTTGGCCAGATCCTGCCTCATTGACATTTGCCACTTACACTCTAACACCTCTGAGGTCCAGGGGGATGGGCAGATCTTACCTGTTCTGCAAAGTGACCCATGCCAACACGGTACTCACTCTTCCCGATCGCAGCAGATCATTAAAGCACTTCCGACTCTGGACCCATGTGCGCCTCGCCACGTCGTGGCTGCTGACCCTGGATGCCACCACCTCCCAGGCTTCCTCCCGTCCCTGGGGACAAGTGTTTCTCTCCTGCCTGCCACCTACTCCAGGAGGGCACCAAGGCACTCGTCCAAAAAATGCGGGGCCACCTGCCCTCCCGTCTGCCTTGTCCACCCGTTGAGGCATCCATGCACACAACTTCCGCGTCCTTGCTGGCAGCCTTACAGCTGCCGAGGCTGTATTTGAATCATTCGCCGGGTTGCCATTGGACCCAGCGGACATTAAGTCCCCACCCCCGCCCACCCGTTCACGCTCATTGAAAGGCCGCGTCTCACACTGGCCTTAATTGGCCTGCCTGCGTAAAAGCGCGGTGCACTGCCAATCGCGGGCGGCGGTCGGCTTCCCGACCACCCCCGCTTGCCCCGCTGAGCCCGCACACCAAGGGAAAAATTCTGTCCTCTGTCCCTTCCTGTCACACTCTGGGTATCTTGGCCTAACTAGCTGCCCTGCAAGGCTGCCATATCCTTTTGCTTTGTAAGCCTACGTATCCCCTTTCCAGAACCCTCCTCCACTCTATTTAGTTTAAAGCCCCCTCTAAAGCCCTAGTTATTCAGTTCGCTGGAACACTGGTCCCAGCATGGTTCAAATGAAGCCCATCCCACCGGAACAGCTCCCATCTACCCCAGTGCTGATGCCAGTGCCTCATGAACTGAAACCCATTCCTCCCACACCAATCTTTGAGCCACGCATTTAACTCCTTAACTTTATTTACCCTATGCCAGTTTTCCCATGGCTCAGGTAGTAATTATTAACCTTGGACGTTCTGCTTTATAATTTAGCTCCTAACTGTTCAAATTCTTTCAGCAGAACCTCCTTTCTAGTCCGATCAATGTCGTTGGTACAAAAGTGGACAATGACAACTGGATCCCTCCGCTCCCACTCCAAATTCCTCTCCAGCCCTGAGGACCTAAGGAGGTCCTTAACCCTGACACTGGTCAGGTAACACAGCCTTCAGGATTCACGCTCACGGCTGCAGAGAACAGTATCTATCCTCCTAATTATACTGTACCCTACCACTACTACGTTCCTCTTTCCTCCCCCACTTGAATGGCTCCCTGTACTGTGGTGCCGTGGTCAGTTTGCTCATGCTCCCTGCAGTCCCTGCTCTCGACCACACAGCTTGCAGGAACCTCGTAACTGTTGGATAGTTGCAGGGTCTGAGGCTCCTTGAACGCTACCTCCTGGGTCCCCATACCTGCCTCAACTGCAGTCACAGCCTCCTGACCCTGATCACAAACTAAATTTGAATTACCAAATCTGAGGGGTGTGACCACCTGCTGGAGCAAAGTGTCCAGGTAACTGTCCCCCTTCTCAATGTGCTGCAATGTCTGCAGCTCAGCCTCCAGCTCCTCAACTCGGATCCAAAGTTCCTTGATTTGCAAACACTTACTTCAGATGTGTTCACTCTGGATCACCTTGGTGTCCAGCAGGTCCCACATGTTACAGCAACAACACATCATCCATCCTGCCATTACTATCATATTTAATTAATTACTCTGGTATCCTGCTCTTTACACTTGAAGATCCCCCTCCTTATTTACACTTTATTGTAATTAATTTTTTTATACACCAGTATCGATCTTATACTTAGCAGGCTATTTTTAAGAGAAAATAAGGACTCGAGACTTAAACACAAACTAAATACCTTAATTTTATTTTAAAGACTAGAAATACTCACCAATCCTACTCACCACTATCTGCTCCCCCCGCTTCCTTTTTTAAAATGAAGTCTCCACACTCTCCTGCTCATGTTTTTAAAATCAAAAGGTCAGGAAAAGTGAGCACAGTTGAATGTGCACTTACATCTGCCATGCGCATCACCTGAACATCATGCCTTCTCAAGCATATTCTATTACAATACTACTCACATCCACTGACCTCGCAGATCTTCATATGCCGTCCAGCCAAATTCCCACCTACCCTCATCCTTAAGCAATTTTACACCTCTCCTTTATTCTCATCCACAGCAAATGAACTTTGTTGGCTGAACACATGCCACTATACTGACTCATCAGTGTGTATTTTCCCTCGCTGCAGGAGAGCTCAGAGCACCAGGGAGGTGGAGAGAAACCAGAAGTGGCCCTCCAACCATCTCACAACTAGCAGCTGCAGAGGAGTCTGCACTGGAGATAAGTGAAGCTCTGGCATTCCTCACTGTTGGGGATTCGGAGAGCTTGGAAACTGAAAAGACAGGTGGAGATAATTTTGCCCATTTTGTCAGTTCCATGTTCTGTCATTGATTTTTGAGACATTTTGTTTAATTGCAAGTACTTTATGTATAGCGTTGCCAAAAGCTCTGCAAATTTGAATAAGCTTTTTTATTAAAAATTGGCACATTCCCCTTTACTTGTAACAGTTCTTTTGCACGCCACCTTTGAAGTCAGCAACTTACCAGTATTAATAGATAATTAAGGTGCGGGAAAAAGCACAATATTTTCAGATGGCCTGGCAGGGTGAAAGGCAGAGAGAGCAGAGATCTCAGCAGTAAGCAAGGAGAGGAGACATATTATGAAGACATCTTACAAATGTGACAGGAATTAATATATTATCGATCTTCTGAATAACGTGGCCTGCTCTGGGTACTAAATGGGTTGGGGATATTAATGCAAGTACAGATAGAGATCCTTGAGAAACAGTGATGTATTAAAGATCCATGGTAAGGATGAATAATGTAGGGAGTAAAATTAGATGAATATTTGAAAGCATGACTTGATCTATCTTAGTGGGCAGAGAGATGCTTTCAAGAAACTTTCACCCTGAGATCTAATGGTTTAGGTAGCATCAATGATAGTACAATTGTAAATGATCTGCAGAGGAATGGACTCAGTGGGTTAAATGACCCTTTACATAACAAATAATAAGGCCACAGCAAAAGGAAACCAAGCACTATGGTTTATTGCTAGAGGGATAGAATTGTACCTTGGTTAGAGTACCCTTGGGGTGCTGCAAGCAGTTCTAGTCACCATATTAAAAAAGGATATAGAGGCACTGGAACAAAAGCAAAATATTGCGGTTGCTGGAAATCTGAAAAAAAATACTGGAAATACACAACAGACCTGGCAGCATCTGTGGAGAGAGAAACAGAGTTCAACTTTCAGGTCAAGAAAGGTCCTTGAATTGAAACTTTGATTCTGCTTCTCTCTGCCAGACCTGCTGTGTATTTCCAACATTTACTGTTATTATTATCGAGGCATTGCAAGGGACACAGAAAATAGTTAAAAGGATGATACCAGAAATGCATGAGTATATACATATCAGGAAAGGATTAGCAAGCTGGGTCTCTTTCTCTTTTGAGAAAGAAGGTTGAGGAGTGATCGAAGAGAGATCTTTAAGATTATGAAAGGTTTTGATAAAGTGGATTATGATATGGCAGATGGTATTTGGCAGGCTGATCAAATCCCAAAGGGAAACTTGGCCACGCTATCATAATGATTTTACAATTTGTATTTATTACGAGAAGATTTGTGCACTGAAGCCAGAAGTAATGAGTCCAGTACCACCGTTAGAGATTTTAAAGATTAAATTAAACATTGGGGGAGGTGGTGGCAAATGGGGAGGTGGTGGAATAGTGGTATTGTCACTGGACTAGTATCCCAGAAGACCCAGGGTGAGTCTTTGGGGAAATAGGTTTGAATGCCACCATGGCAGATGAAGAAGTATGAATTCAATAAAAATCTGGAATTAAAAGTCTGATGATAACCACAAAACCATTGCCAATTGTTGTAAAAACCCACCTGGTTCATTAATGTCCTATATGGAAAGAGATCTGCTGCCCTTACCTGGTTTGGCCTACATGTGACTCCAGACCCACAACAATGTAGTTGACTCTTAAAAGCCCTCTGAACAGGGCAATTAGGGATGGGCAATAAATGCTGGCCTAGCCAGCTACACACACATCCAATAAATAAAATAAAAATTATTAACAAAAGAAAATTTAAACACAGAAGACGACAGTTACATTTGGTTTTACAACAGTTCTCACAAGATTTCTACTTAACAAGGCTGCCAACTACACACCCCTTCCAGGTGACAGTCCAAATAGATTCTTAATCTATAAAACAATATTACCACAAGCACCCACTGTTGCTGTAAAGGAGGGATTTCACACCTTCTTTCCCCCTCTCACTCAACAATGGAACTCCAAAGGCTTTTAATAAAACCTTGGTTACTGGAATAGCAAACTTCCCCAGGGTGGCTAGAGGCTTTTTCCCCACAAGTCTGTTTCACACAGTCACCTTTCAAGGTTTCATACACGTTTCCATCTCATCTTAAATATATTTCCTCCCTTTTGATCTGTAAATCCCATTGTTTCACCCTTGTTTTGGAAGTTACTTTTCCCAGAATATAAAAATCTTTCATGGTGTCATTAGGCCCAGCAATTTCAGGAAAAATAAACGTAATAACTGCCTTATTTATCTTGCCAGTTGGGTAAACATCTTATCAGGTCCCTATGAAAATCAAACAGCTTCTCAACTTATCTAAAAGTGCAAATGTCAGCTCATCCATCTCCTCTTCAAAAAGTCTGTTTTACACAACCCCTTTGATGATTCAAACCTTGCAGTCTGGCCATCTTTAATTTAATTAGATTAATCACACACATACATGCGCACACACACACAAACATACACATACAAGCCTGCCTCAGTATTCCACAGTAATATTAGGAAAAAAATTATATTTCCTTTATAGGATACAGAATGTTTGCACTTGCGAGAAGTGCATAACTAGGGACCATCAATGTAAGGTAGTCAACAAGAAAATCAATAGAGAATTGTGAATAAACATTTTTACCCACAGAGTGGTTAGAATGTGAAACTCACCACCACAAGGAGTGATTGAAGCAAATAGTATGAATAAATTTAAGGGGAAACTGGACAACCATATGAGGGAGAAGGGTACAAAGGCTTACGATGATAGATTTAGATGAAGAAAAATGGAAGGAGGCTCGAGTGGAACCGACATGCCAGTATGGACTGGCTGGGCCAGATGGCTCTGCTGTATATATAAGAGGTGGCCAAACTACAGCTCATAAGCCATATGTAGCTCTTTTACAGATAAAGTGGGGCAGCTGTTAAGAGGGAAGCCAATGGCTGCTGCTCCCACATACAGCCTGCAGAATGCCTTCCTGCACTGAATCATCTGCCTGGCGCTGCCTTGAAATGCGTGAATCGATGCCTCCAGACTGGGGTGAGAACAGGGTCAGAGGGGGACTGAGAGAAGGGCTGGGAGTTGGGAGAGGGGACAGAGGCTAAAAGCAGAGCTGGGGTGGGGGGGGTGGGGGGTGGACTGGAAGCTGAGGGTGGGCCGGGGGAGAGAGGTGGCTGAGAATCATGGCCTGGGGTTTGGGCCTTGACAGCCACTTCTCTCCACTCCAGCTCTTCTATATGCATGCAAAATGGAGAAACCCTGCTAGAAGGGAGTGTGGAGTAGGAGGAGGGGATGTGAGTGTGGCTGAATGGGGAGGGAGGGCATGAGTGAGTAGGTGAGGATGGAAGGGAAGGCAGAGCAAATGTGTAAAATGGGAGGGAGGGCATGGGTGAGTGTGCTGGGGCTGAGTGGGGAGGGAGGGCACATAAGTTTGTACAATAGTAATAAGGATGTGTCTGTAAAGGCTGTCTTTGTCTTGTGGCTCTCAAATGTCTAGAGATTATCGTATGCAGCTTTAAGGTTCAGAAAGTTTAGAACTGCAAGTTTTACCCATCAGGTAAAGAGGAACAGGATGGGTCTCTTTTCTCTTGAAAGGCCTTGATAGTGTTATGATCTTGGTAGAGACCAGTAATGTTTTTGTTTGTAAATCCGAAAATCCAGGTATTTACTAAAAGAATGAAGCCATAAGGTTCACAGTTTAAAACAAAGAATTTTACTGCACAAAAATCAAAGAACAGGGATATTAATGGCTACACTCTATCTTAAATAGTTAGTTACCTAAAAGATATTTCAAGTACAATGAACACAGCTTGTTATATTCTAAACCAAACTTTTTAATTCAAATTTCCAACTACATCTAATTGACTTATGCCCCCTGAGAAGCTCAAGTCAGATATTCATCAGAAATTGGAAGATTAACTATTAGTTCTGAGCATTGTTTCAAAGATCTGTATAAGGGTTGAGATTTCTTGAGCGCTCTGCTTACTTCCAGCAAGGTTGCTCATTCAGATCTCCTCCAACCATCCCATGGTTGTAGACTTCCAGTTCAACACAAGTATCGCGAGTGTCTTAAGCATAGCTACCTCAGGTCAGAACTCCCCTTATTCTAATGTTCTTTAACACTGGAGTCTTGCATCTAGGAACTTTCTCTCTCTCTTCTCAGCTTAGCTATCCCAGAAGTCAAACTCACTGTTAATAGAATCCTTCAATCATCTTTTTAGCCAGCACACAAAATTTAGACTGAATCTGACTTGAGATATTTCCTCCAGCCAGTTTATTCTAAATGAAACTGCTTGAAAACAGGACCACCCACAGGAATCTACTCTGCCCTGTAATTAACTTCTTGTTTACCTTTTTAACTATGTTTATCTCCCAGGCAGTTTGGTCACATGATCAGGTACTGGAAGCAAGTTGCTTTTTACACAAAATCATCTTCCAAACAAACCTAGTACTTAAAATTGTATTATTGTTATAGGGCAGCCTCTTATTAAGTCGGTCAGCTCGTGAGCAATATACTCCCCTCATAAAATTCAGCACGTGGTTTTTTTCCCCAAAAGCACATGGACAATAGAGTAATCATAGACTTTAATTCACACAAAACCTATATACTTACAGAGTTTAAATTGAGCCCAGAGTATTTTCACTTGTAGGAAGAGTTTGGTTTGCTTTTCTCATGGCCTTATTAACCTGGATTGCAACTTTTAGTGATTAGTATATTTGCACCCAGATCCCTTTGTTTCTCTACCCCAATTAGATTCTTATTTTCCAAGTATACTAATATTTCACACTAGTGAGGAAGCCTTGAGGGTCCAAATGCTCTACACCCATTCCTATGCACTTAACGAGAGGCCATCAATGTAAGATAATCACCAAGAAATCAAATACAGAACTCAGAGGAAACTCCTTTACCCAGAAAGTGGTGAGAATGTAGAACTTGCTACCTCTGGAGCAGTGATGTGATGGAATACTCTCCACTTGCCTGTGAGTGCAGCTCCAAAAACACTCATGAAGCTCAACACCATCCAAGACAAAACACCCACTTTATCATTACCCCTTACACCACCTGAAACATTGGGGGAGATTTTATAAAGGCGACAGGATCTCAGCTGCCGGTTTGAGACCTAGCGAGAGACTCATGTTGCCTCTTCTTGGGAAAGCTTGCCAGTATTATGTGCCAATCAGGCAGGACACTAACAGGCCTTTCACTGGGATCAAGGACCCCGAGGTAGGAATCCCACCTGCCAAGAGCTGCTGGCCAATCAGAGGCTAGAAGCTCTTTTGCTCACAGAGCCCCTGGGGAGGCAGTGGCTACTGCAGGACAGACACCAAATGAGCCCTGGATCTTTGTTGGATCCCTGGATTCAGGTGAGTGATGGCAAGAGGGCTTTTGTGGGGTGGAGCTGCAGGTGAGGGTAGCATAAGGGAGGTTGGCAACAAGGGTACAGGGTCAGCAAACATCCTACTCCTGACCTCATGATGGAAGGAAGGTCATTGATGAAGCAGCTGAAGATAGTTGGGCCGAGGACACTACCCTGAGGAACTCTTGCAATGATGTTCTGGAGCTGAGATGACTGACCTCCAACAACCTTACTCTCAGCCTGACGACAAGCCCCACCATTGTTGCTTGCATGATGAGACCTTTAATTGGGCACTAATTGCCCACTTAAGGGCCTCAATTGGCAGCAGGGTGGGAAGGCCCTGGGTCCCCACCCACCACCATTCTGATTAAATGCTCTTCTCGCTTCCAAACGCACCATGGGAAAGAGCATAAAATACTGCCCTTTTACTTCCTCCACGCAGGAGCACAATGGCAGAAGCGTGTACTATATATAAGATGCACTACAGCTACTCATCAAGGCTCCTTTGACAGCGCCTTCGAAACTGGCAACCTCGACCACATAGAAGGACAAGGGCAGCAGACTCATGGGAACACACCACCTGCAAGTTCACCTCAAATAAGTCACTTGTCATTCTGACTTTGAACCATATCGTCATATCTTTCACTGTCACTGGGTCAAAACCACATCCATCCTAATATCAATTTGCTGTGCCTACACCACATGGACTGCAGTTCCAGATGGTGGCTCACCACCAACATTTCAAGGGCAATTAGATGGGCAATAAATGCTGGCCTTGCCAGCAAAGCTCAGATTCCATGAAGGAAACAAAAAGGTGGTAGAAGTTAGGAAATCTCTTCCACAAAAAAAGTCAATGCTAATTCAATGAATGATTTTGGCTCAGGCTGTTAAGGGATGTAGAGTCAAGGAGGGAGTTAGGAGCCAGATGTTTCAGATTTCCAGCATCCACAGTGTTTTGCTTTTATCTTTGAGTTAGGAGCCAGGTCAGCCCTGATCTCATTAAATGGGTGGGATATGCTCGAGAGGCTGAATTGTCCCATGTTCTCTCCATTTAATTTATTTTTAGGAGTCTGGGTCTGGAGTGACATGTAGGCCAGAGTAGGTAAGGACAGCAAATTCCCGAAAGGGCACTAGCGAACCTCATAGGTTTTGCGGTAGTCATTAAACTTTTAATTCCAGTTTTTATTGGATTTAAATTTCACTGTCTGTCATGGTGAGATTTGAACCCGGTCCCCAAAACATTACCCTGGGTCTCTGGAATACCAGTGACAATACCACCGCCTCCCCTTCTCTCCATTTAATGAATCGCAGTTCAAGTCTGTAATCTACAGAGTCTTATTAACAATTCCATGGGGATATTTGTTTTCAGTAATTAATAATCTCAATGTAGGTATTATATTCCTTGCAATTAAGATCAAACACCTCTTTCAGTAAAGCGCTGTTGCTCCGTTTGAAAATATGAATTAGATATTCACATTCGCACTCTGATGCCGGGAGCAAAAAGCCTCCGATGAGATGTACCGACCAGACTCATCCATTGAGGCAACTGGGGGGGGGGGGAGAGGAGTTCTTTGAAAACAAAGTAACAATGAACGGGCTTATTCTCCGTTTTCCGAATCGGATGATGGGTTTTGCATAATATTTCTAAGATTGTGTTTGGAGTGGTAGTGATTTCTTCCTGAGGAATGGAATCTTGCCCGGGTCGCGCGCTGCGGTGGAACGCTCCGATCCCGGGCTCCCGACCCCGGGAGAGGTTCGAGTGTCGTCGCTGGTTGTAGGGGGTGTGCGGCTGCGCGCTCTGTGTCTCTCATACAACACAGTGGGAGCCAGTCTTGCGAACAGCTCCTCTGCTGAGACTAACATCGCCTCCCTTTCTTGCACGGAGTTGGTGTCCTGTCATATGATGTACTGATTCAGTTCGGGAAGATGCCGCCGGTTCGAAAGACTGTGGCAGAGCTCCGCTCTCGAGCGGAAGGTAAGATGTACTCATAGGTTTGAGAGGAATGTCTTTCCCTCCCAATATGTTAAATTGCACCTGTCTGTATGTGACCTCCTGGACACCTTTACACTCCACAGGGTTGAAATTTGGCCACCATTTTTTTGGCAATGAAATATCGGAACACTTCAAGGAAGCTGCTTTGAAAGGCGATGCGGCTTGTCTTTTTTCCAAATAGCGCTCACACTGGCAAAGTAAAAAGGAAATCTGTTGAGGTTTTGCTGCACTCTCTTGTTGTGAAGCCAACACTGTAGCTTGGATTGAATCAGCCCCGCAGTAAATTTGCGAAATGATATGCCGTTTGTTCGAATCTGGATGTATTTTTTGTACTTTTTCATTTTAGGTTCAGGGAGCTCCTGTAATAATCATAGTCGCACCGTGTAAATTAATCATCACCTTCCAGGTTTGCTGAAGTCCCGCTGCACTGATTGTCTTTACTGCTAGTTTTTCCAAGACTGCCACTTACTGGAAACTATACAGGCTGAAGTTTCTTTAAAAAATATTTTTCATTGACAGGAGTCATTAACCAGTTAAGGCCCAATTCGGGGTAAGATATTGGACACTGGCTGTGAATAAATCGCACAGAACCTGAAGTCAAAAATTATCTTAAGAGGTTGGGAAGGCGAGGCAAATAACCTTGCTGATTATTTTTAAAGTAGTGTCTAAGTACATAGCATATACAATTTGCATTTTTACCAACGGGTAAGGTAATTCAATGAAAAACAAAAATATGGGGCTCCGGTTTAGCAGCTAATTGGCTAATGAAATAGAAAAGACACTTGGGCTTTCTTTTACTGTTCACAGGGCTGAATATGGTTTGTGCACAGTGTTCCAGCATATTATTATGTAATTGAATATTTCAAGTAATTGGGCTAGACTGATCTAGATTAGTAATTTGAAGTTAAGTTTTTAATGCCAATGCACTGAGTGTAAATGCTTTGTAACTGTACTGCGATACAGAAAAAAATGTGTCAAATCAAAATGTCAGTGTGACATCGGAAGCTAGAGCACTGATTTTGTGGTCAACTTGTTTACTAGATAAATTACATACATCAGGTTTGGGGTAAAGGAGCGCTGTCAACACTATCAATTGTACCCACAAGCAGGGCGCTGTTCATCCAATCTTAGAAAATAATTTAATGGTGGAGGTTGTGCTATGAGTGCAACAGAAGTTTGAAAATAAACATGAATATCAATTTTATAATCCTAATAATTAACTGAAAGGGAATTACTGCTGCCAGTAACTTTCCTGTTCTTCAAAACTTGCATCTGCTTGTTGAGCTGTTGTGTATAGGGATTTTGGAAATCCTTTTATTGGCCTTAATACAGTCCAAAAAAATTATTCTTTGATGGGAAGTAGGTGTTGCTGGCAAGGCCAGCATTTGTTGCTCACCTCTAATTGCCCTTGAACTGAGTGGCTTGCTAGGCCATTTCAGAGGGCAGTTGAGAGTCAACCACATTGCTGTGGATCTGGAGTCACATGTAGGCCAGTGCAGGTAAGGATGACATATTTCCTTCCCCAAAGCACATTAGTGAACTGGATGGGTTTTTACAACAATCGATGATAATTGTCATAGTCATCATTACTGAGACTGGCTTTCAATTCCAGATTTTTAAATTAATTTAATTCAAATTTCATCAGCTACCGTGATGGGATTTGATCCCATATGCCCAGAGCATTAGCCTGGGTCTCTGAATGACTAGTCCAGCGCCATTACTACTATGCCACCATCTCCCCCGAAAAACACAGACCAATGAATCAGTGATGATGCACTACTCTTATGATCAAATTCATTCTCTCCAACACCGGTTGATGCCCAGCAGTGTGATTAGAATGGCATCAAGAGAGCTCTTTGGGCTGAAGTCAGACTTCTATACTATGTGAAGAACAAAACAGCTGCTGTAATTACACCTCATTCAGTATCAATCCAAACTATTTTCATACCTGAGACAGTGTTTCACTTTCTTGTTCTGTTGCAAAGCTCTTGGACACTGTTCCTAGTTCCTAGTATTGAGCACAATTTGGTGAAATGAACAAGCTGTATGAAATCTCGAGTATATGTGTGTTTGCAAAGGGTAAATGCACACCAATGGTGAAACAGCACTTTTCTGGGATTGTGGGTGAGGTGTATTGTGGGAAAAGAAGAATGAGTTAACTATGCAATGCTTCATGTGGAAATGCATGATGTTGATGAAATTGTGTGCTCAAGGCATAAACGTTTTTTCATGCTGATGTTCCTAGATTGGCAATACAAGAATACCATCAGACAGACCTTGATTCTTTTTAATCATTCTTGGGATGTGAGCATTGCTGGCAAGGCCAGCATTTATTGTCCATCTGTAATTGCCCTTGAGAATTGCCCTTAACCACAATTAATTCTAAGTGTGTCTAGGCTTAGGCATACAAAGGTAGTAATTTAGTTTTAAAATTAAAGTTCAAATCTGTATTCTCAAGTATTTTTGCCAAGTTGACAAGGTTCACAATGACTAAGCCTCACGCAGTTTTGCATTAAAATTTTCAGAGTTCTATTTTCACTGCTGTGCAAGACAAATATCTACTATGACAATCTGTGCTTTCAGAAAAGTAAAATGCAAGACAAGTTATTTTGTGGTTTACTAAAATTAACGTATGAAATGTCAGCCAGATGTCACCCAAGAAGGCTCGGTAAAATGTTTTTGTGGTTAAAATGTTAAACTGAATGTGGAACACTCATTTATGGCACTTAAATCTGTGGCTTGTTTTAAAAGTAAAACAAAACGTGACAGAAGCTGGAGGACTGATGAATTTCCTGTAGAGAGTTTTCAGTAGAGGAATAATATTGTTCAAAATTGATCAATGCATTTGGATTATATTTTGAGTGGAGGTTTTGTTGCATTTGAGAAGTAAAAACAAATTTATATTGTGTATGTCTTTGCAGATGAATTTCCTCTGCTTCTCTCACCATAAATAATGGGAAGACCAAAGCCATTGCCTTGGGTCCTAGTTAGAAATTCCATCCCTCTCCCTGGCAACTTTGAGGCTGAACCAGACTATTCGCAACCTTGGCATCATATTTGACCTTAAGATGAGCTTTTGATCACAAATGTGTGCCACCACTTAGACTAACTATTTCCACCTCAGTGACATCGCCCGAGTCTGCCCCTACTCCAATACATCTAATGTTCAAATGTCATCCGTGCCTTTGTTACTTCTAGAATTGACTATCCCAACACTCTGTGCAGCCTCATATTTTTTGACCCCCATAAACTTGACTTTAATCAAAACTCTGTTGCCCGTTCCTTTCTCGCACCAAATCCAATCACCTATCACCATGCTCACTGAACCACATGGGCTCCCAGTTAAGCAATGTCTTGATTTTTAAATTCTCATCCTTGTTTACAAATCCCTCTGTGGCTATCTCTGTCATTTCCTCCAGCCCCACAACCCTCAGATATCTGCACTATTCTAATTGAGGGGAAGGTGATGGCGTAGTGGTAGTGTCGCTGAACTAGTGATCCAGAGACCCAGGGTAATGCTCTGGGGACGCGGGTTTGAACCCCACCAGATTCGAATAAAAATCTGGAATTAAAAGTCTAATGATGATCATGAAACCATTGTCGATTGTTGTAAAAACCCATCTGGTTCACTTATGTCCTTTAGGGAAGGAAATCTGCAGTCCTTACCTGGTCCTACATGTGTCTCCAGACCCACAGCAGCCACTCAGTTGTATCAAACCGCTATAAAGTCACCAAAAAAAAAAGAAACCGGACAGGCCACCCGGCCTCGATCTAGGCACCAGAAACGACAGTGGCAAATTCAGCCCTGTCAATCCTGCAAAGTCTTCCTTACTAACATCTGGGGGCTAGTGCCAAAATTGGGAGAGCTGTCTCACAGATTAGTCAAGCAACAGACATAGTCATCTTCACGGAATCCCACCTTACAATGTCCCAGATACCACCATTACCATCCCTGGGTATGCCCGGTCCCGCTGGCAGGACGGACCCAGCAGAGTTGGTGGCAGCACAGTGGTATACACTCGGGAGGGAGTTGCCCTGGGAGTCCTCAGCATCGACTCTGGACCTCATGAAGTCTCATGGCATCAGGTCAAACATGGGCAAGGAAACCTCCTGCTGATTACCACATATTGCCCTTCCTCAGCTGATGAATCAGTGCTCTTCCATGTTGAACACCATTTGGAGGAAGCACTGAAGGTGGCAAGGGCACAGAATGTACTCTGGGTGCGGTACTTCAATGTTCATCACCAGGAGTGGTTCGGTAGCACCACTACTGACCAAGATGCCTGAGTCCTAAAGGACATAGCTGTTAGACTGGGTCTGTGGCAGGTGGTGAGGGAACCAACAAGAGGGAAAAACACACTTGACCTCATCCTCACCAACCTGCCTGGTGCAGATGCATCTGTCCGTGACAGTATTGGTTAGGAGTGACCACCACACAGCGCTTGTGGAGATGAAGTCCTGCTTTCACATTGAGGATACCCTCCATCGTGTTGTGTGGCACTACCACTGTGCTAAATGGGATAGATTTCAAACAGATCTAGCGACTCAACTGGGCCTCCATGAGGTGCTGTGGGCCATCAGTAGCAGCAGAATTGTGCTTGAACACAATTTATAACCTCATGGCCCGGCATGTCCCTCACTCTACCATTACCATCAAGCCAAGAGATCGACCCTGGTTCAATGAAGAGTGCAGGAGGGCATGCCAGGAGCAGCACTAGGCATACCTAAAAATGAGGTGTCAACTTGGTGAAGCTATAACACAGGACTACTTGCAGCAAGTGATAGACAGAGCTAAACGATTTCACAACCAAATCTAAGCTCTGCAGTCCTGCCACATACAGTCGTGAATGATGGTGGAAAATTAAAAAACTTAGTGGAGGAGGAGGCTCCACAAATATCCCATCCTCTGATGGGGGAGCCCAGCACATCAGTGCAAAAGATGAGGCTGAAGCATTTGTTATAATCTTCAGCCAGAAGTGCCGAGTGGATGATCCATCTCGGCCTCCTCCGGGAGGTCCCCAGCATCACAGATGCCAGCCTTCAGCCAATTTGATTCACTCCACGAGATATCAAGAAACGGCTGAAGGCACTGGATACGGCAAAGGCTATGGGCCCTGACAATATTCTGGCAATGGTACTGAAGACTTGTGCCCCCAAACTTGCTGTGCCCCAGTTCCAGTACAGCTACAACACTGGCATCTACCCGGCTATGTGGAAAATTGCCCAGGCATGTCCTGTACACAGAAAGCAGGACAAATCCAACTTGGCCAATTACCGCCCCATCAGTCTACTCTTGATCATCCGTAAAGTAGTGGAAGGGGTCATTAACAGTGCTATCAAGCGGCACTTGCTTAGCAATAACCTGCTCGCTGAAGCTCAGTTTGGGTTCTGCCAGGGCCACTCAGCTCCTGACCTCATTACAGCTTGGTTCAAACATGGACAAAAGAGTTGAACTCCTGAGGTGAGATGTGACTGCCCTTAACATCAAGGCTGGATTTAACCGAGTGTGGCAACAAGGAGTCCTAGCAAAACTGGAATCGATGGGAACCAGGGAGAAAATTCTCCGCTGGTTGGATTCACACCTAGCACAAAGGAAGATGGTTGTGGTTGTTGGAGGTCAGTCATCTTACCTCCAGGACATCACTGCAGGAGTTCCTCAGGGTAGTGTCCTAGGCCCAACCATCTTCAGCTGCTTCATCAGTGACCTTCCTTCCATCATAAGGACAGAAGTGGGGATGTTTGCTGATGATTGCACAATGCTCAGCACCATTTGCAATTCCTCAGATACTGAAGCAGTCCATATCCAAATACAGCAAGGCTTGGACAATATCCAGGCTTGGGCTGACAAGTGGCAAGTAACATTTGCACCACAGAAGTGTCAGGCAATGACCATCTCCAACAAGAGAGAATCCAACCATCGCCCCTTGATGTTCAATGGCATTACCATCACTGAATCCCCCACTATCAACATCCTGGAGGTTACCATTGATCAGAAACTGAACTGGACTGGCCATATAAATACTGTGGCTCCAAGAACAGGTCACAGGAATCCTGTGACAAGTAACTCACCTCCCGACTTTCCAAAGCCTGTTCATCATCTACAAGGCACAAGTCAGGAGTGTGATGGAATACTCCCCACTTGCTTGGACGAGTGCAGCTCTCAAAACACTCAAGAAACTTGACACCGTCCAGGACAAAGCAACCCACTTGATTGGCACCACATCCTCAAACATTCACTCCACTACTGACGCACTGCAGTAGCAATGTGTACCATTTACAAATTACACTACAGGAATTCACCAAGGTTCTTTCGACAGCACCTTCCAAACCCACGACCACCACCACCTCAAAGGGCAAAGGCAGCAGATGGATGGGAACACCCACCTGGAAGTTCCCCTCCAAGTCACCCACCATCTTGACTTGGAAATATATTGCCATTCCTTCATTGTTGCTGGGTCAAGTTCAAGAAGGCAGCTCACCACCACTTCTCAAGGGCAACTAGGGATGGGCAATAAATGCCAGTGAAGCCCACATCCCATGAATGAATTAAAAAATAAATAAATTCTGGCTTCTTGTGTATTCCTGATTTTAATCGCTCCACAATTGGTGGCCAAGCCTTCAGCTGCCTGCGGCTAAGCTCTGGAATTCTCTTCCTAAACCTCTCCATTTCTTTAGTTTTCCGCCTTAACATTCTCCATTAAACCCATCTCTTTGACCAAATTTTTGGTCACCATCTTTGTGGTTTGGTGTCATATTTTGTTTTATACTGCCTCTGTGAAGCGTATGGGCATGCTTTATTATGTTAAAGGCACCGCAACAGCAACATCTTGTACTGGCAGAAACCTTGATATGTGAATAACTGGGGTCAGCGGTAAGTTAGGGTGGTGGAGCAGGAGTGGCTCCCAGAAACTTTACCCTGCCTTGTTTACATTTGGTCTTCATTTTTAGTTTCAGTTAATGATTTTTCATTTGTGTAGATTGAATGGCAGGATAGCTTGTTATGGAAAGTTGTACAGTGAAATAGCACAAATTGCTTAATGTATGCAACAGAGAACGAGCAAACTGGTTTGTATCCCAGAAGATACATGTAATGTAGTTTACAGATTGTTTTGGGAGCAGTTTACATGAAGGATTATTTCCTAACATTTAAAAGAAAACTTGTAGGATATTAGTTTTTTCTCGTAGAGCTTTTTTTCAAATGGGTGGCTTGCTAGGCCAGTTTATAGGACATTTAGATTCAGCAATAGAACATAGAAATGGTGTCACATCTAGGCCAGCCTAGAGATGGCATGCTTCTTTCCCCAATGGACTATTGTGTACGAGTTGGCTTTTTATAGTGCTTTTATAGTTACTTCCCTGGTGCTGCCTCTCAAATTAGCAAATTAATTGAAATCAGTTTTACAGCTACCCCTGGTGAATTTTTAACTCTCAATTTGTGGGTTGCTAATCAATTGATCCACTCAATGTGGCATCAAGTAGTGGTCGAGTGCATTGGATGCAGAAAAGACTATGAGTTAAAACAACATTTCATTGCAGAACTAGCCATGGCTCTTGCCAAGTTCCAGGACAACTGCAATATTAACTTCCACTGACAATGTGACAAATTGCCTAGATAGCCTCTGTTAGCAAAAAGCAGGCCAAATCATCACCGCCCTTACTGTCCTTTAGCCTTCTCTTAATTACCAGCAGATTGACTGGAGGAGCCATCAACAGGGTTTTCAAGTGGCATTTCATCGCTGGTCACCTAATGCTTAGTTTGGATTTGCCAGGACCACTTGGCTCCAGACCTCATCACAGTCTGTTACTCAACATGGACACACAACGTAAATTTAAGTATTGAGTTGAGAGTAATGTCCCTTGATTGAGTGTGATCTAAAAATGTCAAGTGTTACCTCAGAGCCCTAGAAGTTAATGGAGATCGGGGGAAAACCTTCCAAAGGTTGGAGTTATACCTTGCAGAAAGGAAGATGGCTTGGTTGATGGAAATGAATCATCTCAGCCCAGTATATCACTGCAGGTGTTCCTCAGAGCAGTTTTCTCAGCATGATTATCTTCAGGTGCATCATTAATGACCCTCCCTTTGTTTTAAGGAAAGGGGCTGTTTGTTGGCTATTTGATGTAAGCCCCATTCACAACTCCTCTGATTAAACCAATGGTGGCAAGTAACTGTGTCACAAGAACCAGGCAAGGACCATAACCAAAAAGAGAGAGCTCAAGCACATCCATCTGACCTTCATCCCTGTTGGAGTCCTCCACCATTAACTTCTTCGGGGAAATGTTCATTAGTAAAAAGTTCAACTGAAATAGCGACATCAGTGCTCTGTTCTGCTCTTGCGGCCAGAGGCTTGGCACATAAATTAAGAAAAGGAAACAGGAGTAGACGATATGGTCATTCAAGCCTGTTCCGCCATTCAGTGCAATCATGGCTGATCTTCTGCCTGAACTACACATTCCCGTCCACTTCCTGGATCCTTTGATTCACTGACAAACTAAAAGTCTATCTTAGCCTTGAATATACTAAACAATGGAGAATCTACAACCCTCTGGCGTAGAGAATTCCGAAGATTAACAGCCCTGAGTGGAGAAATTTCTACTCACCTCAGTCCTAAATGATTGACCCTTTATCCTGAGGTTGTCCCCCCATGTTCTATTTATCTCGGCCAGGGGAAACAACCTCTGTGTCTACCCTGTCTACCCCCTTCAAAATTTTGTATGTTTCAATGAGATCTCTTTTTTTTATATTATTCATTCATGGGATGTGGGCTTCACTGGCTGAGGCAGCATTTATTGCCCATCTCTAGTTGCCCTTGAGAAGGTAGTGGTGAGCTGCTTTCTTGAACAGCTGCAGTCCATGTGATGTAGGCTGCCTTCTAACCTCATGAAAATATAGGCCCAATTTACTCAGCGTCTCATCATAGGACAAGCCTCTCCCCCAGGGATCAATCTGGTGAGCCTTTGCTGTACTACCTCCAAGGCAAGAGTATCTTTCCTTGGATATGGAGACCACGCACAGTATGCCAGGTGTGGTTTCACCAAAGCCCTAAACAATTGTAACAAGGCTTCCTTATTCTTTACTTTTGTTCTTTTTAGTCCCTGAAGTTTCCCCAATACTTTTTCTCTGCTGACATTAATTACTCTAAGCTCTCGCTCTTATTAGCCCGTGGGTTTCTCTCTCTTTTGGTTATGTATTTTGAGTCTTCTGCTATGAAGATAGACACACAATATTTGTTCAATGCCCCAACCATTTGCTCATTGCCCACGATCATTTCCCCTGTGTCTATCTCTAAGGGATCAATGTTTACTTTTGCTATTATCCTTTTTACATACTGGTAGAAGCTCTTACAATTTGTTTTTATATTCCTGGCTAGTTTATTCTCGTTTATTTTTTCCCCTTTTATCAATGTTTTGGTCGCCCTTTGCTGGTTTCAAAAACAGCCGCAGTCCAGAGGCTTACTACTCATTCTTTGCAACATTGAGCCTCTAATACTTTCCTTAACTTTACTGGTAAGCCATGGATGGATCTTTTTCAGAGCTTTTGTTTACCAACGGAATATATTATGGTTGAACATTTTGAATCATTTCTTTAATTATTTCCCACTTTTTATTTGCTACCATAAGTTAATTTAATTTACCTTTAAGTTAGTTTACCCAATCAGCCTTGGCCATCTCTCCTCCCTTATATCTAATGTGAGTGGTTTTCTTTTGATTCTTTGGGACTGGAGCATGTTGCTTTCCAAACATAAAATGAAACAATTTTTTCCCCAAGAGGTTCTTTCACTGAGATTGCTAATTAAACCTGTCTCATTACCCAATACTAGATTTAAACTGGTTTTATCCCTAGTTGGTTCCACAACATATTGTTCCAGGAAACTGTCATGAAAGTATGCTACAAACTCATCTTCAAGATCATCTTTGCCATTTCAAATTGTCCAGTTCACAGAAAGATATTGCATTATCTTTATTTCAAACTCCAATTCATTGTTGCTTAATGCTCTGCCCAGTGGTATAACTACAATTAGGCATCTATATGCTATTTCCACCAGTGTTTTCTGACCCTTGTTATTTGTGATCTCCACCCATACAGATTCTACCATCCGATCTTCCAAGCAAAGATCCTTCCTTTGTTTACTATATTTTCAGTGATACCCCACTTACTTTTCCATTCCGTCTATCTTTTTGAAATGTTGTTACCCTGGAATATTTATTTCCCACCCTTGGTCATCTTGTAACCATCTCTTATAGCAATTAGATCAAACCCATTTATGTTTATATGCATGGCTAGTTCATCCACCTCATTAAAAATGCTTTGTGGAATCCGATAAAGAGCTTTCATTTTTAGTTTTTACTTTATACCTTTTATTCTTTGCATGGTCTTTCTTGCTGATGCACTATTACCGTTTAAGTTCTTTGTCCTTTCCTTTTCCTCTCTGCTTGTCATTATCCAGATCTCTACATTGCTCTATTGCTTTGACTTTTCTCGTTTAGATTTTTTCATTTCCCTTTATTTGACCCTGCCCAGCCCTCTGTTAATGCCCTATCCACAGTCATAGTTATATGATTCATCAGGGCTCTGACCCCAGCCTGGTTTAATTGGAATGCCTGGTAATCTGACAGGTGGCTCAAAATCCGACCCCTCAAAGTATCTGTACTATCTAGAAGGCTCAAATCAGGAGTGTGATGGAATACTCGCTGCTTACTAGTGTGGGTGAGCTGCAATACACGAGGTTTGCCATCCAGGATGGAGCATTTTGCTTGATGCATGCCACAGGACTCAATATTCACCCCTCTATTGTTTATGCATTTTGGCCACAGTGTATATAATCTACAAGATGCCCTGCGACAAATGAAAATTACTTGAAACAGCACCTCCTTCCCTGTGACCTCTACCATTGAGGACAAGAACAGAAATGTTCTGGGAGCACCGTCACCTCCAAGTTCCCCTCCAAATCATACACGATCTTCACTTGGACAGATATCATCATTCCATCATTTCTGCTAGAGCAATATTCTGGACTGCTTTACCTAACGCCATTCTACAAGGATCATAAACATAAGCACTGTAACAGTTTGCTAACTTCCAGTTTCACAAAAGAATTACTTGGTCACAGAATGTTTAACTACTATCTAAATTAGATTGTCACCATTTTGTTTCTGCAAATTAATTGTATCAAATTTTGCTCTGGATTAGAGAGCACAGATTCAAGGTAATTGACGAACGATGCAATGGCAACATGAGGACAACCTTTTTAGGTATGTGTAGTTAGGATCTGAAATGCACTTTGAGAGTCTCGTTGTCATGAAGAGATCTTCATGTCTATAATGTTATTGGAAATTATTTTTAAAATGAAATTGTAGTGGGGTCTGTGTCTATGGGCTGAATCTTCCGTTCGGTGTGCGGGGGTGGGCCCCGCTCGCTGACGGATAAAATGACATGCAATGACGTCAGGCGTGTATCCCGACGTCACCGTGCATCATTCCGATCTTCAGTTCAGCGGACGTGCACTGGAGTCGGCTGCGCATCCGCCGAACTGTCAAGGGCCTGTTAAGGCCATTAATTACCTAATTAAAGTTATTGTCAGGGCTGCCCATCCAACCTTAAGGTTGGCGGGCAGGTGAATAGCCCAGGCAGTCTTTGCATTTCTCATGAAACCTCAACCATGGGTGGGATGAGGTTTCATGAAGGGTTTATAAATTCAATAAAAATTTTTATTAAAATTCATAAACATGTCTCAGCTCACGTGACGCTCATGAGGGGACATGTCTGCATAATTTTATTTTTTTATCTTAAACATGTTTTCAGCTGAACTTAATCTCCCTGAGGCATGGAACTGCCTCAGGGAGATTTCTGCGCTCTTTAATGCGCTGAGCGCTTCTGGGTGCACACCACACTGGGCGGGCCTTAATTGGCCCGCCCATGTAAAATGGCTGCGCGCCCGCCCGACAGGGAGAAAGTTCTCCCTATGTGTTTGACTGTGTGTGTCTTAATTGGATTAAAGCCAGCTAGTCTGGGTGCTTTGACCTATAGTAATTTTGAGATGGTAATTAGATAAACGTAAGGTGGATAGAAGGTAAAGTGTAAATTTGCAATTGCTGAATAAAGTATTCAAAAGTGGGAGAAAAATCTTGCACCTAGTTAGAAGATGCCAAGCAATGTGTTTATTTTTTTTCAGCTTACTAATAAAATTGGTGTAATGAAAGAATATTATTGTTAGGAGATGTAACATTAAAAGCCTGGTGATACAATGGAAAATTTACATTCGAAGGAAAAGCTAGGTATAAAGAGGGAAAAGAGATGGTGTGTAAGGCAGAAGTATTTAAGATCTAACCAGCCTGTATCTGTGTCTGTAAAGGAACCAAATTGCAAGGAACCTCATTTTGAATTCGTAGGGTCAAATGTGCTTTGCCTGGTGCCTGTTTAAAGTCTATGGATTATTGTTGTCTTGGTGAAAAATTACCTGCGAGTGATTAATTTGGGGATTTGTTTAAAAGTTCTTATGGTAGTAATTCGCAGCCATATGTATGTGTTTAATTTGTTGTTAAATTAAAAAATGTTGAATTTAGTTTTATATAAAAGAACCTCTTGAGGCTTGGTGGTCTTATTTCTGAATTCAGAGCTGCATCTCAAACATCCCAATTGAAAATATAGGTTATGACAATTGTTCAAGTTTCCCTCTGGGATTTAAACAACTCAGCTTTTACCAACCACTGTGTCATAATACTTGTGGAGGCAGATTCAGTCATGGTATTCAAAATGCTTGCCACCCATGATCATTACCTGAAAAGGAAACATTTGCAGAGCTACGAGGAAAAGGTGGTGAAGTGGCATTAGGTGAATTGCTCTTGCAGAGAGCCAACATGGACACAGTTTGAATGGCCTCCTGTACTGTAGCCTTTCTATGATTCTATGTAGCTGAAAGTTTGTTATTATCCCACCTTAAATTGGGTAGGATTTTTTTTAGAAAATTGAAGAAATTATATGATGAGCCTATTGCCGCCTTACAGACCCGACCTTGCCTTGATTTACGACCTTGCTCCCGATCCTGCCTCAGAGTTTCTGCTGATTGTTCCCTTCCCACCAATGCCACTGAGGTAGTGAATATATTGATGAGAGTGATGAATGTTAGATGTTATTGGAGTTGCAAGGTGCTGAGGTGCCAGATTACCAACCCATTTCCCTCACTCTTTGACTCATCCAAAATTAACATGGTGATGATACATGGGAGAAGCCCCAAATGGAAACAGAGAGCCTAAAGATGATCTTCTATGTTCCAGCCTGCTGTGAAGCATTACATGCTGAAGCCTTTGGACTTTGTAATTGAGGGCAATTTATCATTTTATAATTAGATTTGAATGCTTATGCATAGGCGCATCACAATTAAGTGGGCTTTGCTCACTTTAGTGTGTTAAAAACCACACAGAGCAAACACAATTTCAGTAGTTTTCCATTTTCTTGCTTAAATATATTTCAATATTCAATCATTAAATCTGAGGGATATGTAAATTCTACTAAGTTTTTAATGCCAATTTCAAATTGGTTATAGTAAACTGGACTAAGGTTAATGGGTAAATCTATATGCAAATGGTGGAAAGTATTTGGTATGATGCAAAACTACATACCCTAAAAGGCAAAGGCTCCACTTGTGTAGTTAAGCAATGTTCGTCAGCAAATGAGGTAAGAAACAGCTTAAAGCTAAAAGAAAAGGCTTGGTGAGATGCAAGGCAAAGTGGATATCAAGCTGTAAAAAGCAACAGAGATAGAAATATCATTATATGAAAAAAAAACTCGCAAGATATATCAAAACTAACAGCAAAAGTCTTCATAACTTTCTTAACAGAGAGTGGTAAAGGGAAATCTGGAACCAATAAAAGATGGATAGAGATGAGATTATAATGCCTAATAAGGAAGTGGCAGGCAAGCCAAATGAGTGGATTTGGATGTGTCCCCCGGACTTGGTGATTTCCACTTCCAGGATATTAAAATAAATAGGTGAAGAAATTGCAGGTTCAATCAACACAATTTTCCACAGCTCTTTAGATGGAGAAAATGTGCCATTGGATTGGGAAATTGCAAATGTTTCTTAAGTATTTAAGAACAGAGGGAGGGAGAAACCAGGTAACTACAGATGTCAGTTTAACATCGGTTGTGAGAATAACATTGACTGCTTTATTCACAGGATCTGGGCATTGCTGGCAAGACCAGCATTTATTGCCCATCTCTAATTTTCTTTGAGAAGGTGGTGGTGATCCACCACCTTGGATACAATTGGGTGACTTGCTAGGCAATTTCAGAGGGCAGCTGAGAGTCAACCACATTGCTGTGGGTCTGGAATCATGCAAAGGCCAGACTGGGTAAGAATTGTAAATTGTTTCCCTAAAGAACATGAGTAAACCAGATTTGTTTTTACGACATGGTGGCTGTGCAATTACCAAACTTGCTGATCCTAGCTTTTTATTCCACACATTTAACTAGTTGAATTTAAATTCTCATGATGGGATTGAATTCCCAACTACCGTGATGGGATCATTAGTCCAGGCCTCTAGATTATTAGTCTAGTAACATAACCATTATGCTACCATACCATTTAACTGGCCATTTGGACACTGATCACAGGGAGTCAGCATGGATTTCTGAAGGGTAGATCATATCTTCCAAATCTGGTTGAACTTTTAGAGAAAGTGACTAACGTGGTGAGGACAGATTCTGTTAATGTTGTCAAGAAGATATAATAGTGTCTATAATGTTCTTGGAAATCATTTTGAAATAGAGTTTAGTGGTGTCTGCGTCCATGTGTGTGTGTCTTAATTGGATTAAAGACAGCTGGTCTAGAGGCTTTGATGTATAGACGAGAAGTAGGTTTGAAATGATAATTAGATAAACATAGGGAAATAGAAGGTGAGGTGTAAACGGGGGAAATTTGCATTTTTAAATAAATCCATTCAAAAGAACGGGTGAAATATTACACCTAATCAGGTGAAGCTCAAAAACAATGTCTTTATTTTTTTAAAAGCTTACTAGTGAAGTGGGTATTATGAAAGGGTTTTATTGTTAGAAGATTTAACGTTAAAAACCCTAGCAATACAATGAGAATTTGCATTCAAAGAGGAAAATATGTATAAAGGAAGAGAAGGCTGTTGGTATAAGGAGGAGGGATTCTAAGATCTAAAGCCTCCAGCCTGTAAGCCTCAAGTCTGTCTGCAAGGACCCAGAGCTGAAAGAAACTCATTTTGAATGTGACTGTCCATGGTGTGCTTTGCCAGGGGTCTGTTTAACTCTGTGTTTTACTGTTGCCTTACCGGGGGTCTAACTAAGAGATTAATTAGGGGATTTTTCTAGTTATAGTAATAATTTTGTAGACATATGTATGTGCTTACAATTTTTCTTGTATTAATAAATGTTTAATTTAGTTTTATAAAAAACCTCTTGAGACTCCGTAGTTTTGTTACTACTGAATTCAAAGCCTGCATCTTGAAACATACAAATTACCAAAATGGGCTAGGACAGTTATTTCAAGTTTCCCTCTGGGATTTGAACAACTTAGCCTTTACTATCGCTGTGTCATAATAATGTTGTTTATACAGACTTGCAGGTGGCATTTAATGAACATTTGCGCAAGAGATTAGCAAAGATGAAAGCACATTGAACTGGAGGTAGACTTGTGACATGGGCTGTTCGGAAGGAAGGAAAGCGAGGATAAAGGATTTTATTGGCAGGTTGTGACAAATAATATTTCCTAGAGATCTTGAATTTTCATCATATAAGAAGGAATGTATATAAAGGAGTCATGTGTGCAAGTTTGCAGATGACACTAAGGTGACACAGTAAGCTGTGTGAATAGGAGCAGGAAGTTACAAGAGATAGAAGCAGTCTAAGTGAGTCAGCAAAGCTGTGTCAGATGGAGTTCAGTGGGGAATTTAGGTCATCTACTTTGGATATGAGAAAGACATGAGTATCTTGGTGAGAGACTGCGCTGTGGAGGAGTGAAGCACATTAGGTGTTCATGTACACAAGTCATTAAAAGCTGTTTAGGTACAAATTGTAATCAAAAAGGCTAAAAAAATGTTAGCCTTTGTCAAGGGAGCTGATGTACAAAAGTGAGCAAGTTATGTATTATATAGAACGTTGATCAGACCTCAACTGGAGGACTGCGTTCAGTGTTGGGCACCAATCCTCAAGAAGGTATGTTTGCCTTGGAAACTGTAAATTGCATAGTTACCAGAATGATGCATTATTAATTGAAAGTTATGTTCTGCATATAAGTTATGAAGTTTAGCAATTTTGCTTCTGGTTGGTTGTAAGTAGCAACATAATTTCCATGTAAATCTTGATGAAATTATGTATTTACATAATTTCATCAAAATATCAATTACATTATGAAAAGTTACTGACCTGTCTTGTGGTAACCAAACTACCTATTATTTATTTCATCTTGTCAGGTTCCCACTCTCCTGCCCTTTTCTATTTCCCCTCTGGTAGCTGCTCATGTCTTTTCCCTTTTAACCCCGTTCCCATAATCTGTTTTCACCTTGTCTTTTTGTTTACAGTGGTAGTATTAGAGGTCTTAAATGGGCAAGGTGAAGCATAGTATTGGAACTTGTTTTGCTGAGGGAGATGATTCCAACCAATCTGGAAAGTTCATATAGGTGCTACTGCCCTCTGTGACTCTTTTATGATTAAGAACATTAGCATTTCAGATCAGTGACATCTGTGACAAAGGTACGACTCTGGTTACAATGGGTCTAGCTATTTGTACAGATAGATTGGTCACGAACATAAGATAGACAATTGATGAAGGTAGTTTTCAGTTCAAGGCTATGAGTTTACATTAACTTTACAGTTGCAATATTTTAATTAACTAGTAACAGCACATGTTCTCCAAACCACACATTACTTTGGTTTATTCAACAGTTAAGCTAATTATTGGTACTGATGCATTTCTTTCTCTTCACACAACAGACCATTATACAAATCAAACAGATACATGTGAAAATTCAAAACAAAATCTCAAAGTAATACCTGCTTATAAGCAAAATGCTTTACTCATTAAAAACCATTTCAATGTTCTTGATCATGTGGTCAAGCTTCTGCAGCTCCAGCAACACTCAAGAAGCTTGACACCATCCAGGACAAAGCAGCCCGCTTGATTGGCACCCCTTCCACAAAAATTCTCTCCCTCCACCACCGATGCACAGTAGCAGCAGTGTGTACTATCTTCAGGATGCACTGTAGAAACTCACCAAGGCTCCTTAGGCAGCACCTTCCAAACCCACGACCGCTACCACCTAAAAGGACAAGTGCAGCAGTTACTTGGGAACACCACCACCTGGAAGTCCCCCTCCAAGCCACTCACCATCCTGACTTGGAAATATATTGCAGTTCCTTCACTGTCACTGAGCCAAAATACTGGAACTCTCTTCCTAAGAGCGCTGTGGGTGTACCTACACCATATGGACTGCAGTGGTTCAAGAAGGCAGCTCACCACCATCTGCTGCAGGGCAATTAGGGATGGGCAATAAATGCTGGCCTTGCCAGTGACTATGAAATGAATTGCAAAAGGAGTTTTTTTTTAACAGTTTCCACTTGGGGGATGGGGCATTATTTTTTTAATGGAATAGAAATCAAAAATCACTCTATTCCAAAAAATGAATTTTGGGTGCTCAACTCATTTCTGTATTTTTGACAATTAATTATATAGTTTAGGAAACACTTTAAGAAGCAATCTCTTCTGTCTCATCTGTACCGTTACTGTGTTTTGCAATGATAAGTATCACTGATCTATTTAGTATCAATATGTGCTTAGATATAAAGGAATAAGAATTTTTTACAATATAACGCATTAAATATTCATTACTTATCCATGATTTGGCCAGCTGGCCCTTAACATGATTGCTCTAATGTGGAGTGCTGCCATGCTTTTAGTGCTAAAGATCAAAAAAGTTAGAGAAAAACGTTATGATTCAGAGGCTTTGCAAGACCTAGATAATGAAAATGTAGCCTTCCATACAAATTCAGAACACCTGCTGTAGCTCCAAATTGCAGGAACATTTCAGATCATTGAATGTAATGCAGTACAATATATTTCCATGGCAACTGCATGCCAGGAAGTGCAGTGGAAAACTGCGTATTTAGGAAAGGGACTTGTTACTGCCTGAAATTGTCCGGTGTTAGCTGTGGGGGCCTTAAATTAGACATGACCTGATGAAATGATTTGCAAAAATTGTAAATTTCATATATACACATAGTGATTTCAAATTCTTGCTCTGATCAAATATATTAACTCTGCAGTGATTTAGTATTAATTTGGTTAGCCTAGAGGGAATGCTAGATGATGGATTTATGACTGTAGTAGAAGGTGGAAAAGATAAATTAAACCTCATACATCGTTTCTGGATTTCACCCATCTTGAAGTGAATTACATGTTACATTGACAGCTTGAATCAAGCTAATTTTGAATTTAGCTGCAGTAATTTTCTTGATATTCTACACATGTAAATTGTACACGAGGCATATGGCCCGCAAAGAAGGGTGCACTTGCAGTTGTAGGCCTCAACAAAGTAGTAAATAGCATTGCACTAATTAAATGTTCATTTGATGTGGCATTAAATAGTTAGAAACAGTATCCATGTATAATTCCCTGAAGTTCATTATTTTAAAATGTTACAACAGATGAAAAACATCTTCTTGCCTGCACCTATGGTTGCAGCATCAATAACAAATTCTTGACGATAGGATCCTAAGTACAGTTCAGGATAGTTTTTAAATTGGTAATTTATACTACATCTGTGAATGACCAAAATCACATTTGTTTTGTTAATGTACTTGACCTAATAACATGGTTGGTGAATCCTCCCACAAACTCTTCTGCTATGTTAAGGTACTATTATGGAATACTTGGACAGCAGAGTCTGCCTCTAGGAATGCGTATATTAAGATTTTTATTGTACCTATATCTATTTATTTAGATAATTTTACAAGTGTAATGCACTGGGAATCGGGGAAATCTCTCCGCTAGTTGGAGTCCTACCTAGCACAAAGGCAGATGGTTGTAGTTGTTGGGGGTTAATCATCTCAGTCTCAGCACATCATTGCAGGAGTTCCTCAGGATAGTGTCCTAGGCCAAACCATCTTCAGCTACTTCATCAATGACCTTCCCTCCATCATAAGTGGAATGTTCACTGATGATTGCACAATGTTCAACACCATTCACGCCCCCTCAGATACTGAAGCAGTCCATGTCCAAATGCAGCAAGACCTGGATAATATCCAGGCTTGGGCTGACAACTGGCAAATAACATTCATTATACAAGTGCCAAGAAATTACCAACTCCAGCAAGAGAGAAACTAACCATTGCCCCTTGACATTCATGGGGAGGCGGCGGCGTAGTGGTATTGTCACTAAACTGGTAATCCAAAAACCCAGGGGTAATGTTCGAGTCCCACCACGACAGATGGTGCATTTGAATCCAATAAGAATCTGGAATTAGAAGCCTAATGATGGCTGTGAAACCATTGCCGATTGTCATAAAAACCCATCTGGTTCACTAATGTCCTTTAGGGAAGGAAATCTGCCATCCTTACCTGGTCTGGCCTACATGTGACTCCAGACCCACAGCAATGTAGTTGACTCTTAAATGCCCTCTAAACAAGGACATTTGGCGATGAGCAATAAATGTCCGAGCCAACGATGCCCTCATCCCATGAACAAATTTTTAAAAAAATTCAATGGCATTACCTTCATTGAATCCCTGACGATCAACATCTTGGGGATTACCATTGACCAGAAACTGAACTGGACTAGCCATATAAATACTGTGACTACAAGCGCAGATAGGAGGCTGGAAATTCTGTGGAGAGTAACTCACCTCCTGACTCCTCAAAGCCTGTCAAGAGTGTGATGTAATACTCTCTATTTGCCCATATAAGTGCAGCTCTAACAACACACAGGAATCTCGACACCATCCAGGACAAAGCAGCCACCACCTGCAAGTTCTCCTCAAAGAGACATGCCATCCTGACATGGAACTATATTGCTGTTCCTTCACTGTCACTGGGTCAAAAATTTGAAACTCTGTAACAGGAGAGAGTGAGTGTACGTACACCAGTTGAGCTGCAGCGATTCAAGAAAAATCAAAGAGAAATTATAGATGGACGCATGGAAGGCGAATGTCTTTGTGTTGTGAGGCCTTAAGACCAACCTGGACATACGCATCAGTAAACCTGACAAAGGGATAGGAGTGTGACAAGTGTGACTATATCAACAAAATGTATGCCATTCTTAATGACAGGTCCAAATTCATACCCATTGGACCTGCTGCTCAACATAACTGGACAGCCTTCCTCGAAATTAAGCTTAAAAAAAAAACTTGCTGGACTTGTATAAGAGTGATGAGCTACTGCGTGATATGTATGACAGGGTTCGTCCTCACGGTTTGCTATGTTCGTGTATGTATGGGATGCCCAGGGTATACAAAAGTGATGTCCCTCTACATCCCATCTTATCTATGACTGGTTCCTCACAACATTTATTGGCCAAATGGTTGGGCAAATTGTCACAACCAGTTTTGACCAGGCTTTCCGCATACATGGTGATGGACTCCTTCACATTTGTGAAAGCCATACAGGACTTGCATATTGACAGCAATGCTGTGTCCAGGTGCTCATTTGACATTGCTAGCCTATTCACCAATCTTCTACTTAAGGAAGCCATAGATATTTGTGCCGCAGCACAATATCATGGTGATCTAGACTGCCACCATTGTGTGAATGAGTTCCATTGAACTTGTGAACTTGGCAACTCATGCAGTTGAGTTCAGTTTTAATGACAGCATGTATGCCCAAATAGATGGTGTTGCCATGGGATCCAAGATATAGTGCTGAATTTCCAGAAGGCATTTGATAAGGTGCCACATCAAAGATTATTACAGAAAATAAAAGCACATGGTGTATTGGGTAACATATTAGCATGGATAGAAGATTGGCTGGCTGGCAGAAAGCAGAGAGTATGCATAAATGAGTCTTTTTCTGAATGGCAGGATCTGTACTGGGGCCTCACCTTTTTACGATTTACATCAATGACTTAGATGAGGGGAGTGAAGGCATGGTAGCTAAATTTGCAAATGACACAAAGATAGGTAGGAAGGTGTGTTGTAAAGAGGACATTAGAAGGTTGCAGATGGCTATAGCTAGGTTGAGTGAGTGGGCAAAGATCTGGCAAATGGAGTTTACTATAGGAAAATGTGAAGTTGTTCACTTTGGCAGGAAGAACAAAAAAGCCGAGTATTATTTAAATGGAGAACAGCTGCAAATTCTGAGGTGCAGAGGGATCTAGGTGTTCTAGTGCATGAGTCACAAAAAGTTAATATGCAGGTACAGCAAGTAATTAAGAAGGCTGATGGAATGCTATCCTTTATTACAAGAGGGATTGAACTTAAAAGTAAGGATGTTATGCTTCAGTAATACAGGGCATCAGTGAGACTGCACCTCGAATACTGTGTGCAGTTTTGGTCTCATTTAAGGAAGGGTGTAAATGCATTAGAGACGGTTCAAAGGAGGTTTACTGGATTGATACCTGGAATGAGTGGGTTGTCTTATGAGGAAAGGTTGGACAGACTGGGCTTGTTTCCACTGGTGTTTAGAAGAGTGACAGGGGATTTGATTGAAGTATACAAGATCCTGATCGGCCTTGACAAAGTGGACATCGAAAAGATGTTTCCTCTTGTGGGTGAGTTCCAAACTAGGGGGCACTGTTTTAAAATTAGTGGTCACACTTTTAGGACAGAGATGAGAATTTTTTTCTCTGAGGGTTGTGTGACTTTGGAGCGCTCTGCCTCAGAAGGTGGTGGAGGCGGGGTCCTTGAATATTTTTAAGGCAGAGGTAGATAGATTCTTGTTAGGCAAGGGAATCAAAGGTTATTGGGGTTAGATGGGAATGTGGAAATCGAAACACAAGAAGATCAGCCATGATCTTATTGAATGGCAGAGCAGGCTCAAGGAGCTGAATGGTCTACTCCTGTTCCTGTTTCTCATGTTCTTGTCCCCTCTAGGCCCAGCTCTCTCAAACATCTTTGTTGGGTTCCGTGAGAAATGTGTTTTCAGCAGAATGACACCTAACCTCCTATCCCTCTCATATTTCCGATATGTGGATGATACATTTGCTATATTTAAATCTACAGCTGCATGTAACAATTTCCTTACATGTCTTAATGGGCGCTATCCTATGCTCAAATTCACCCTTGAAATCGAGCAGTCAAATGAACTCCCCTTCCTTGACATGCTAATTGAGAAATCTACCAGGGGGTTCTCTACCATGGTCTACTGCAAGCCTACCTTCACTGGTCCACATGCTATAAGATTGGTCCTGTAGGCAACTTTGTCAATAGGGCCTGAGCCATTTGCTCACCATCCAAGCTTGATGCTGAAATAAGGCGCATCAAAGGCACCCTGCAGGATAATGGCTGCCCTGATTAGATGACTTTGATCAATATATCAGGCAAACTTATGAACAGGCCTAAGGCTGTCACTTTTGGCTCTGAAAAGTGCCCAGTTTACCTCCAATTACACTGGAAGGACAAGGTATCTCAAGAATTTGAACAACAGGTGAAGCTGTTTCACGCTTCTACTATGCAGTAGTAATACGAGTGGTATTCGCCACCACCAGGATGCTGCTTCAAGCCAAAAAGATGTTCTGCCTATCATACAAATCAGTAATGTGGTATGTGAATTTCAGTGCCAGTGTAATGCTAGGTATGTAGGCCATCCCAAAGACTGGCGGATCGTATCAAACAGCATGTCCCAGCCACTGTTTGCAACGGGCAGGGTACATACCGTACCCAACCAGCCCGTGCTTGCAAAACTGAAAACACAGTCTCCAACAGTAGATGTGATTCCGCAATTGGACAACATTTGCTAAATAACCCTCAGTGTGCTAAGAATTACGCTGACATCCAATTTAAGGTTTTCAGCCGGGCTCGCAGTATGGTGCATGTGTGTATACTGGAAGGTACATATATTAATACACAGGGCCCTGTTCTTTGCAGACAGAAAAACATGTGCACACATTGCACCTGTTTCAGCTAAACAAAATAAGTGACAGCCATTCCACAGGGCAATGTCTTGACCAATCAGGGTCAAGCTGCCTGATTTAAAATTTCAAACAATGCTTGGCAGTTAACTGTCAGTCATCAGCATTTGTGCATTCTCCATGGCAATGCCACTTGCCAACCAATCAGCACACTCTTCACTTACAATATAAATTGTTGTTTTCCACTTATATTGGTATTCTTGCAAGTGTCCTGATGAGTGCAAGTGGGAAAAGCTTAGGGTTGTCTCTTTTTTTCAGCAATACTCAAATCCTGCACAACCAAAAGACTGTTTGACACTAAAAATGCTGGCCTAGCCAGTGATGCCCATGACCCATGAAAAGAATTTAAAAAAAACTTGACAAGATAAAATATATTTTTTTTACTTTCTTAAAATTTAAATGTTTTAATTGTGGTAGAAGTAAAGTGCATACTTACAAAATAAAATAACCTTTGCTAATGCCTCGTCTGTGGTTTGGAACTAATCCGTACATAATCATTCATTTGTTTTTGTTTGATCTAAAACAAGTACATTGGAGAATGAAAATTTATTCTTTGCAAGTGTGTCACTTGAAGATTAAGGGGTCAACTTCCCTTGGGAAGGTGTGTCTGTGTTTGACATGAGGAAAGGTTGGACAGGCTGGGCTTGTTTCCACTGGAGTTTAGAAGAATGATTGAAGTATGTAAGGTCAATACCTGAACGGTATTGACAAGGTGAATGTGCATCGGATGTTTCCTCTTGAGTGAGTCCAGAACTAGGGGGCACAGTTTTAAAATTTGGGGTTGCCCTTTTAGAGCGGAGATGAGATTTTTTTTCTGAGGGTCGTGCGACTTTGGAGCTCTCTGCCTCAGAAAGGGTGGGGGGCGGTCATTGAATAATTTTAAGGCAGAAGTGGATTCTTGTTAGGCATTGGAATCAATGGGTTAGATGGGAATGTGGAATTCGAAACACAAACTGATAGTTTAATCCGGACAAATGTGAGGTAATGCATTTTAGAAGGTCTAATACAGGTAGGAATTATACAGTAAATGGCAGAACCCTTAAGTGCATCAATGGGTAGAGGGATCTGGGTGTACAGGTCCACAGGTCACTGAAAGTGGCAACGCAGGTGGATAAGGTAGTCAGGAAGTCATATGGCATGCTTGCCTTCATCGGCAGGAGTATTGAGTATAAAAGCTGGGAAGTCATGCTGCAGGTGTATAGAACCTTGGTTGGGCCACACTTGGAATATTGCATGCAATTCTGGTCGCCACATTACCAGAAGGATATGGAGGCGTTGGAGAGGGTGCAGAGGAGGTTTACCAGGATGCTGCCTGGTCTGGAGGTTATTAGCTATGAGGAGAGGTTGGAGAAACCCGGATTGTTCTCACTAGAGAGACGGAGATTGAGGGGCGACTTGATAGAAGTTTACAAAATTATGAGTGGCATGGACAGAGTAGATAGTCGGAAGCTTTTTCCCAGGGTGGAAGAGTCAATTACTAGGGGACATAGATTTAAGGTGAGAGGAGAAAACTTTAGAGGAGATGCGCGGGGCAAGTTTTTTACACAGAGGGTAGTGAGTGTTTGGAATTTGCTGCCCGAGGAGGTGGTGGAAGCAGGTACGAGAGTGGTGTTTAAGAGGCAGCTTGACAAATACATGAATAGGATGGGAATAGAGGGATACGGACCCCGGAAGTGCAAAATGTTTTAGTTTGACAGGCAATTATGATTGGCGCAAGCTTGGAGGGCCGAAGGGCCTGTTCTTTGTTTAGTTCTTTGATCAGCCATGATTTTATTGAATGACAGAGTAAGCTCGCGGGGCCGAATGGCTGCCTTCTGCCCCTATTTCGTATGTTCATATGTATGTATGTTCTTATCTTTTTATTAGTGAGAGCTATTACAAGTGTGCTCACAGCAGATCAGAATTTTAGTGAGAAAATATTGTTTAGGACGAACAATATAAGTGGTTAAAATTTGTTGGAAAAAGGCAATCCTGGTTAGTTAGACTTTTTTCTGTACCCTTCAGCTTAAAATGTTTTGCCCTGTAAATTGCTTGAAGTGCAGGCTGATTAATGGTGCAGTAACAACAGGACACCTGGGATGACAGGACCAACTGTGTTTCTCCTTAATGAGATTTAAGGATTGAGAAGGAAATGGAGGAAGAGCATGGTGAATTACAGTGGTTGAATTGAATGTCAAATCAGATGCAGAAAAGGAAATTAAGAAGCTGGAAGAGAGATTTGATTAAGAGGGAGAGGAAAAGAGAAAGCAAAAGGAAGAAAAATATTTTAAGTTTGATTTTTAAAAAATCTACAGTGAAAATTCATTACCTGAAGGAATGAGATTCCACACTCTTGTTCGTTTTTCTAGCCCTGAGAAGTTGAATGGCAGTCATTAACAAAATTAACATGTCATTAAAAGGGTATTTGCACTGTTATTACTAGACTTGACTTTCTGTGAGCAATGGGCAATTAACGTTCAAATGCAGCAACTTTGTGAAACTCTGAGGTTAAGAGCAAGATGCCATGAAGCAAATCATTCAGCGACTTGTGATTTATAATTCTTGTCATCTCTTCCTCGTCACAAGTTGCTGGCTGGTTTGTGTATTGTTCAGATGCCATTATTTTCCAGCAAATTCTGGCCCGTTGGTTTTTGAAATCCTGATAAGATTTGCTGGGGATTTCTTTGGAGACCTAGGGCAAGTCCGATAATACTCAACCCTCATGGCCTTCCATTCCTGGCTATTTCCATGCGCTTCAATTGTTTTATATTCAAAATATTGTTTCTTGTCTGTGAGGGAAAACGTGTCATGAGGATGTTATTATAACCTGCTTACTGTGCAGGGCAACAAGATTTCAAATTAAATTCACAGCAGTATTTTTTCCCCTATATCTGTTAACTTACTAAGCTTTTGAAGACAATTGGTATTAAGTGCAATTGTGCAAATTAAACCTTAAAAAGCTGCATCCTGGGTTTACTTGAAGCTATATGTAGCATCCACACCCATTTTATTTGGAACAGAGATCTAAAAAAAATAGTGTACTTTATTTGGAACAGAGATCTAAAAAAAATAGTGTATTTTATTAGGAAAAGTGTAGTCGTTTGTAAGATATGACTAGATTTCTCTTTCTTTGCATGCAGTAGGTTTCCTGAGTGGGAGCAATGAGACTTTATTTTCCATACATGGCGGACAATGTGTGAGCCACAAGTGATTTACCACGTGGAATGAATTGATCCACTGAGATGGTACACACATGTGTTTGTGCTCTGCATGAACCACCTCCCATTCTATTACATTCTATTTTATATCCTTTCTATTTCTCAGCCTATCAAGATATCTTTCTGTTCTTCTCCCCCTTGTGCCATGCATTTATGCTATTTGCCTCATTTGCTTGGGGAGTGAGTTCAACATTCTCACGACTGAGTAAAAATGTTTCGCCTGATTCCTGATTTGACCCACTAATGACTATCTTGCATTTCACAGCACTAGTTTTGGACTGCCTCACAACTGGAAACATCTTTGTCTATTTTATTGAACCCTTTTATAATTTTAAAGACTATTTCTACATTCAAGGGAGTAGGCTGTCTTAAACTTTCACGAATATAGTTTCTCTGTTAGACTAAGATACTCTTTCTGCTCTCTATTTTACAGTAAATAACCTCTATATTGATGTAGAATTGTACCTTTACTAGTGCAAATACATTTGGGTCATAGTAAGAAATTATAGCAGTCAAATTGGGCCACATGACTATAAAGTGTCTGAGAGCAAGGATGGTGAGAGTTGGATCGACTGCTGATGATACTATAAGGGATGGTATCTGCTGGATGGTACAAGTGTAACAGATAATTCTGTTGCCAAAGGGGCCCATCAGCACACAAAGTTAAACCATTAATCTATTCAATAGACTGGCTATCTAATAGTTAAAATGCTGGAAAGCTGACAAATTAATGTCACTAATCTTTCAACAATAATAATTAATGACTCAGTTTGTGCATAATTATGATAACATTACTGAATTACCTTCACAACCTCTGTTATTCATTTTAACTAATGGTCTATTAATTGTTATTCAAATTGCTAAGTACCCCTGACTACATCTGTTTATATCTATTGATTGTTTGTATACTCAATGTTAAAGCTTTGCTTTTGTAGTCAGTACATAGTTATTGCTTTACTGATTGACTTCATCCTTAAAAAGAAGGCAAGAAGGGGTCAATTCATTCACTCATTTGCTTGTGAATATCCTAATTGAGGACAGATAAGACAAGTGGTGTAAATCAGTCGGCTTGGGATCGCTCAGTCCAAGACCTAATATGAGTGGTAAACTCCAGATGATTTTTTAGTGAAGAGTTAGTGATTCATCTGCTTCTTGGGAATACATTTGTCAGGGTAATTAAAACCAAATGTTCTTGTAGCCCTGTCGGATTCAGGGTAGTGTCCTCGGCCCAACTATCTTCAGCTGCTTCATCAATGACGTTCCTTCCATCATAAGGTCAGAGGCGGGGATGTTTGCTAACGCTTGCACAATGCTCAGCATCATTCGTGACTCCTCAGATACTGAAGCAGTCCATGTCCAAATGCAGCAAGACCTGGACAATATCCAAGCATGGGCTGACGAGTAGCAAGTAACGTTAGCGCCACACAAGTGCCAGGCAATGACCATTTCCAACAAAAGAGAATCTATCCATCACCCCTTGACATTCAGTGGCATTACCATCGCTGAATCCCCCACTATCAACATCCTGGGGGTTAGCATTGACCAGAAACTGAACTGGCCTAGCCATGTAAATACTGAAGCTACAAGAGCAGGTCAGAGGCTAGGAATCCTACGTTGAATAACTCACCACCTAACTCCTAAAGCCTGTCCACCATCTACAAGGCACAAGTCAGGAGTTTGATGGAATACTGTCCACTTGCCTGGATGAGAATGCCCAAGAAGCTTGACACCATCCAGGACAAAGCATCTGGCTTGATTGGCTCCCCTTCCACAAACATTCACTCCTTCCACCACCGACGCACAGTAGCAGCAGTGTGTACCATCTATAAGATGCACTGCAGGAACTCACCATGGCTCCTTAGGCAGCACCTTCCGAACTCATGATCACTACCATCTAGAAGGACAAGAGCAGCAGGCACATGGGAACACCACCGCCTGGAGGTTCCCCTCCAAGTCACTCACCATCCTGACTTGGAAATATATCGCCGTTCCGTCACTGTCGCTGGGTCAAAATCCTGGAACTCCCTTCCTAACAGCACTGTGGGTGTACCTACACCACATGGACTGCAGTGTTTCAAGAAGGCAGATCACCACCACCACCTTAAAGGGCAATTAAGGCTGGGCAATAAACGCTGGCCTAGCGAGCAATACCCACATCCTGTAAATGAGTTTTAAAAAATGTAACTAGAACCCAAGGGAAGTGGACAAATATTTGAACAAATACTAAAGGATAGAAAAATGGGGATTGGCGAATAGCTCTTTGTTTCCTACATTTTCTGTTTTTTTTTAAATCAATCAGCAGATCTGGCAACATCTGTAGACAGAGAAACAGCATTAATGTTTCTGATCAACAATCTTTCATCAGAAAAATGACGAAAAGTCATCAACCTGGAAGGTTCACTCTGTTCGTCTCTCCACAGATGTTACCAGACCTGCTGAGTGTTTCCAGCATTTTCTTTTTTTTCCTGATTTCCAGCAGTATTTACTTTTGTATTAACTCAGTGTAGCACAGGTTACAAATGTCAGTTTGGAGTGTTTGCCTGAATTCTATCCAGATAACAGCTTCATCTGGATAGATTGAGCCAAATAACAAAAAAAGTTGCAGAGTTTTAGGTATAAGAGTTACGTCCATTACATTTTGCCTAAATATTTGCGATCCTTTGTTAGGAGATGTCCATAGCAGACAAATAAAAGCATCATTGTCTGGATACGAATTCAATAACTTCATGGCCTTGTTTACTTCTGTAGCAAATATGCAGAAATCAAGAAGTTCACCCCTTGGTATTTAGCTGTAATGGGACAAAGCATATGAGAAAATGGGTCTTTCAGCTCAACCTTCAACCAACTGAGGAAAAGAGTATTTGAGGACCAGGATCTCAAGCCTGAGACTAAGGTCATAGTTTACTAGGCAGCAGTGATCCCCATGATCCTATATGCTTCGGAGACTTGGACAACCTACAGCAGGCACCTCAAAGCACTGGAGACGTACCACCAGCAGTGTTTTCACAAGGCCTTCGAAATCCAGTGCCAAGAAAGGAGATCCAACAGCACATTATCTCCCAAGCCAACTTGCCCGGTATTGAGGCACGAATCACTCAAAACCAACTTCGCTGGGTTGGACATGTAGTTTGTATGCTTGAACACCAGACCCCTGAAGCAACTGCTTTGTTCCAACTCTGTCGCAGCAGGAGACTCCCAGGAGACAGCAGAAATGCTTCAGGGATGCCCCAAAGCATCCCTGAAGAGGTCAAACATTCCTGTTGATCATGCAAGTCCCTGATCGCAACTGACCAAAATGGAGAAGGCTCATCCAGGAAGACACTGAACATACACACACACTTTGTTGGGAACGTGCAGAGGCAAAGTTGAGGTGTTGGAGGGAGTGCACAATCCTCCAAACAACCCATCTACCCAACCCTTTAAGTACCATCTAGCCTTCATGTCGCAGAGTCTGCAGATCGCACTTTGACTTATCAGCCGTCTCAGAACTCCAAAGTGGAAGCAAGTCATCCTTGATCCCAAGGGACTGCCAAAGAAGATGGAAGGCAAATATAGTGTGTAGCCTTTATTGTACACTTGTTTTTTATTACGTGGTTATAGCAATTTCTTGTATGATTAAAGATTGAATAATGTGGATTTTTACTTCATCATTCATGGGATCGGTGTTGCTGACAAGCCCAGTATTTTTGACCAACCTTAATTGTGCTTGAAAAGGTGGCAGTGAACTGCTGCAGTCCGATGGGTGAAAATGCTCTCTGTGCTGTTAGATAGAGGGTTCCAGGGTTTTAACCCAGTGGCAGTGAAGGAATGATAACATATTTCCAAGACAGGATGGTGTGTGACTTGGAGGGAATCTTGCAGGTCATAGTGGTGGTCATACTGACCATGTCCTTCTAGATGGTAGAGGTCGTAGGTTTGGAAGGTGCTGTTGAAGAAACCATAGAGTTGCTGTGAGGCATTTTGTAGGTGGTCCATACTGCAGCCACGGTACAGAATAGAAACAGGCCGTTCGACCTAACTGGTCTGTGTCGCTCCACATGAGCCTCCCTCTACCTTATTTCATCTAACCACAACACATGTTTCTATTCCTTTCTCCCTCATACTCATGTCCTAATCCAGCCATACCTTAAAGGCATTTATGCTCTTTTTGTGTGGTCCACATGCTTGTGAAATCCATTCTAACCATGCGTAAAAAGATTTGACCTGGAACTGGTACAGTCTTTGAAGTGTGTATTTCCAGAAACCCCTCATTTTTTTGTGCGGCTGACGCCATGTGGCCCATTTAGTTTCATGCAGGGTAGTTCTGTGTTTTAATATCCTGTTTTATTTTGGCACTGATGTCAATTATATGTTTGCAAAGGAATCCTTTATTTTCATTGCAAAACAGTCAAGGCCTTATTCTAGATATTGCAGAATGGCTGATGTATCACTTATCTTTAGCCCCCACTGGTTTGTAAACAAGTAAGTATTTGCCCAAGGTTGCAGCACAACGCCTTGTTTCAGGATTTGTATCTTCACGAGCTCTTGTAGATATTTGGCCCCAAGAATATTTCAGATGTTAACTATCAGAAAGTATGTAGAAAAAGAGGGAGTGTCCTGTTGTATTGCCAGACTAAAACTCTAATGCATTCTCAGCCAGGTTCCTATCCTTACAACTGCTTCAGTTTATCTCTGGTCCTGTTGCATGTATCCTATCCTATTATTCCTACTGCCCTCCCAGCCTTGCAATGCCTCCAATTTAAAATTCTCGCTTGTATTTAAATTCTTTCCTGGTCTTGCCCTCTCCATTTCAGTAACCTCTTTCAAATATGCAGACCTGCCCCCATCCCCAAACTTCCTATTCTTCTGATTGTGCCTTGCAAGCTCTTTCCAATTTCCTCATATCATTGGTGGCTATGCTTTCAGCTATAAACTCCACATTCAGCTTTCAGTCCCACACTCTGGAATTATTTCCCTAAATCCCTCTGACTCTCCACCTTCCTCACCTCTTGAAGAACCTTCCTTAAAATCCACCTCTTTCACCAAGTTTTTGGTTGCCTCTCCTAATACTTCATTCTTTGTCTAGGTGTCCACTTTTTGTCTGATTCATACCTGTGTGAAACATTTTGGGATACTTTGCGACATTAAAGGTGCCTTTATAATAATACAAGTATTTGGTTCAGTGAGTAGTTTCAAAAATTAGCTTAGGACCAATATCTAAACATGTACAAAAAAATGGGATTTGTGAATGTAAAGTACAATTGTACAGGAAGCGGTCTCTTCTAACTTTTGTTTTACTTTGGTTGGAGGAAGGAGTCAAAATATTGTACACAGAGTTAATTTTAAACTGGTGACCTAGGAAGTGTGTCCATAGTATGTATTCTCATTTCAATATGACGATATTTACAGGACCTGCTAGTTAGTTGCCTCATCCAACTAACTTTTAGTTCACGTCTATAAGGCTATATCTAAAATAGCTCTAGTTATCTCCAGTGTTCAAAGTCTAATTTTCACGGTGATTTGATGCTGCTGACAACACACAATTAATATATTTTCAGTTCTAGTGGAACTTTGTTGTTAAATGCCTTTTTTCCTTTAAATGCCTGTTTTGTGGTAGACTATCCAAATCTACGTGTTCAAATCTCATGCAGAACTCTCCTGGTGCCAAGTTTATTTTGCAAATTTTCTTTCTTTGTGTTCAGTATCATTTGTTGCCTTTGTTCTGTTTTTATTTTTAATCTATATTGAAAACGTCGAATGCTGCATCTTCTCCAGTATCCCTGGTACTTTGTTTTGGATCTGCAATTAATACTGCAATTTTGGTGTATCTTGAATTGTTTCTGTTTTCAATTTTACTGCTGCAAGTAGTCTCCTTTGCTACTTTTTCATTGACCCAAAAAGTTTTACAGTGATGTGAATGTGACAGTTTGTTTGCACCAAACTTTTATTTTGTGCTCAGCTTCAAAGCAGCCATCAACTTTTAAGCAGGCTGGCAGTTTAAAATATTGCTGAATCCAGTATCCCCCTGTTTTCTATTGTACTTCACATTCAGCTAGTCTGAAACAATTTATTGTCTGTTTTTGGAACTGAAAAGTTTTTTTTATATAGGAACAGGAGTACGCCATTCGCCCCCTCAAATCTGGTTTCAGTTAGATCGTACCTAATATGTGCCTCAATTCTATTTACTCACTTTTGATCTATGTCCCTTGATGTCCTTGCATATCAAAGACCTGTCAATCTGAATCTTGAAAATTCCTGTTGATCCAACATCTATAGCCTTTTGGGTGAACATGTTCCATATTTTCACTATCCTTTGTGTGAAAAGGTGCTTCCTGATTTTGCTTCTAAATGATCCAGCCCTACTTTTAAGATTCTGCCCTTTTGTTCTGGATTTCCCCACCAGAGAAACTAGTTTCTCAATAACAACAATTGAATTCCTTATTCATTGTAAGTACTTCAATTAGACCACTCATGAACAAACCAAGCTAAGCTTATGCAGCCTGTCTTATAATTTAAACTTTTAAGACCTGGTAACTTTCTAGTGAGCCTCTGCTGTATTCCCTCCAAAGCCAATATATTTGTGTGGCTTGGAGGGGAACTTCCAGATGGTGGTGTTCCCATGCATCTGCTGCCCTTATCCTTCTAAGTGGTAGAGGTCATAGGTTTGGGTGGTGCTGCTGAAGGAGGCTTGGTAAGCTGCTGCAGTGCATCTTGTACATAGTACACACTGCTGCCACTGTGCGATGGTGATGGAGGGAGTGAATATTCAAGTTGGTGGACTAGCGGATCAGGCAGGCTGCTTTGCCCTGGATGGTGTCAAGCTTGGGTGTTGGAGCTGCGCTCATCCAGGCAAGTGGAGAATATTCCATCACACTCCTGACTTGTACCTTGTAGATGGGCAGGTTTTGAGGATCCAGGAGGTGTTACTCGCTGCAGAATTCCAAGCCTCTGTTGCTCTTGTAGCCATAGTATTTATGTGGCTGTGCCAGCTAAGTTTCCACTCTGTGGTAACCCCCAGGACCTTTGATAGCAATTGTACTGCCATTGAATGTCATGGGGAGATGGTTAGATTTTCTCTTGTTGGAGATGGTCATTGCCTGGTACTTGTGTGGTGTGAATGTTACTTGCCACTTACAACTTTTTGTGGAAAGGACACACCTGCACAATTTTCCACTTTGTTGGGTAGATGCCAGAATTGTAGCTGTGCTGGAACAGCTTGGCTTAGGGCACATCTAGTTCTAAAGCACAAGCCTTCAGTATTGCTGCCAGGACATTGTCAGGGCCCATAGCCTTTGTCGCATCCAGTGCTTTCAGCTGTTCGTTGATATCACATGAAGTGAATCGAATTGGCTAAGGACTAGCATCTGTGATGCTGGGGACCTCAGGAGGAAGCCAAGATGGATCATCCACTTGATACATGGATATGTGTTTATCTTAAGTCATGCTTTTTTTCTCTATTTGTATGCCTTTGTATTTATAACCGTTCAAGTATGCTGGATTTCTACTCTTTCTGGCATTTGTGTCAGACATTTTTTTTCCCATTTAATGTTGCTTAACCTCATTTTTGACCATGGTCACTTAAATACACAGCAAAGCCTTCCAATTTTAGGAGTTAGTGTTGGGCCAAACACTTGAACGCTTCCCAATACTTGTAGTGTTATCTGTTAATAGTTCAACGCAGTTTACTGTGGTCAACTTATTTCTCATTCTGGTGAAATTTCTGTCTTAAATTTAAAATCTTTCAAACCTAATATGAAATTCAATCATATTACATTCACCATATCATCTCTTAGTGATGGATTGTTAATTAATTCTGGGCTCATCAATATCACCTCTGTGGCTTGTTTTCCTTGTCGGTACTAAAACACATTGTTTTAGAAAACTGTCCCAAATGCATCTTCGAAATTTTATTGCCTTTACTGCTTGAACTATTTTGTTTCTCCCAGTCTATGTGAAAATCCAAATCTTCCAATGTTTATCCCTCAGCTAACATTATTGAAACAATTTACCTGGTCGTTTTCACATTGTTTGTGGGGCATGTTTCCTATGTTTCTAGTGACTACATTTGGAGCGTTCTTCATTGGTTGTAAAGCATTTTGCAAGGTGCTATATAAAATGCAAGTTCATTAATTATTACTATTGTTTTTGCTCCATACATTCTGGTCTCGCTCCATACGTCCTGGTCTCGCTCCATCTGCCCCACTATATCTATTTTTGCTTTTATCCATTACAGATGCTCTTGTATTTTCTTGCCCTATCTGATATATCATGGCTTTTTCTACCTTTTCATTGCCTTACTCTATAGCAGCTTGTTTTATTCTTTTAATAATTACAGCCAAACCTTGATATTCCAACAGAATGAAAGGCTCCCCAGCTCTCACTAGCAGCTAATGGACCTTGGCAGTTAGAGGCTCCACTGTATCATATTTAGGAAAACATTTTGCATGTATTTTTGTGTTTCAGTTCTGGCACTTATGTTAGGAGTGCATTTATTTTTCTTCATATATGATACAAAAAGATCTCTCATTTGTGTTGTTTTGCTCTAACTGGGCTGGTGATAGTTTGGAACGCAGGTGATGAGAAATTTCTTCTGAAAAATACAAATGTTCCAGTACAGTTTTCTGTCCTGTAGACTACCTTGTCTTCATGGCAGTTCACTTATACATTCAAATGACATGAAATAAAACTTTCTAATAATTGATTATATTTGTCTTGAATGGAAATACAGACATGGTTATTATATGTTGTGTGTCTGTTTGAACCCACTTAGTAAAGCTCCAGAATTTTCTATTGAGGGTATATCAGACAGAATAATTGTAGAGTTATCTAATTCAATTTACAACATATACATCAAAACAGCCTTTTTATTGAATAGATGTGTCTTGTTCAACAGAAAAGCTTAACAGTAATAGTAAAATGAAATGGGCACTGGTTTTGACGTAGTTAGTTCAGTTAACTTAATCATTTTTCGTCTAAATTTGTTGAATATTGTATTTGTGTTTGAGTAAAGATTGTAATAAAGAAAAGATAGAAATGACTAGAGCTCCATGGAATGCTTTTTTAAAAATTGGTCCGTCAAAGTTATTTTGTCAATTAAATTGACTGATTTTTGCGTCAGATAGCTCAAGGCAGGAATTACTATTTCAAAAGCAGTGGGAACTGCTGGGTGAGACTTTTAGTCTCTCCCGCAGCTCATGGAGATCACAAGATTACTAAACATGGGGATGGATATGTTGCAATTACAGACTGGGCGTGACTAATGTTTCACACATGGATAGAAGCACTATGCTGACTCCTTCGAGATGTAAGTGTGGAAATCTCTGCTCTAATTTTGTTGGAGAGGTCATTCACTTGGAAAATAGCACACCATGAAGTAAGACAGTTTCTACAGTGTGATTTGTTTCTGTATTGAGGTTACATATCCAGGCCACTGCTTTGGATGATACTTGAGAATGGGAGTGGTGATTCGTTGCGACTTCCAGTTTCTTTCATCCATCCCAGTTTCACTTCTATGTAGTTAATCAGGTTTCCTGGGGTTTTCTTTCCAAGTACAGTACAGAACTTTGATGCTTAGACAAGGTAAGCAAGAAAATACTTGCAGAATCATTTCTTGTTTCTTTCTTCCTGGCTTGACTTGCAGAATTGCAGATTTAAGGACAGATTGGATTTCTTGGGTGGCTGGCTTCAGCTTGGCTTGGCTTGATCCAGAAAACCACCAGAGGTTAATTTATTTTTAAAAAATGCTACTGGAAGCTGAACAGTTAAAGTGTCCTGATTTTAGAACTAGACATGAAAAATGTCATGAAAGTGCTCCACATGTTACAAGCAAATGCACTCCAGACCTTGCCCCAATTCCCCAAGCTTACACAATGCCAGCTGTGCTCGAGTGTCCTCACCTCATCTATTTCCAACATAGACTTGAAATTGTAGCAAGAAGTTTGCTATCCATTCTGTTAATAATGAACTTTACTCTGGGATCTCTGCAGCGTTTAGCCTGCAGATATTATCAGGTAATTACCATACAGTAATGTTGCGTGACAGTATATTTATAGTTTGCAATTTAAAATATTGCTGAACATCGAGCAAAATAAATGACAAGATGTGATAATTTCTTGTTACCAGCAGAAAACTAGATAGTGTAACTTTAAATAATATTTATTTGCTGGATGCCTTACACCTGCAGCTGATTAGATTAATGAGCAGTTGAAATCTTTGATGCAGCCATGCTTGGACAAAAGAGCTTTAACAGGTGTATTATGGGTAAAGTTTCCACATGATGGAAAGTTTAAATTCTATGCTGATTGCTTTCCATTCATTAAAATTTACAGACATGGATCAAAATGCAGACTGGAGCGTGAAGTGTTCATAATTCTTTTTTCAGCTTCCATTTTCCTCGGAGTCGCCACAATGCTGTTGATCACCTCCTCCTGTCAATCATCATTCCCCTTTCAAGTATTGATAATTGTGTGCAACAAATTGGAATTATGTAATACATTATTAAAATCATGTTAACTTGGACTTCCTAACAATTAACTTTGAAATGAAGACGACCATATTATTTGGGAATAGAAAAAAGCCGTAGTCAGCAGTTTTTGACTTGCATTTTACTGGTGGGTGGACGGGTGGGCTGCTCCCCTTCGCCCCACATCCCTCCCCCACTATCAGCCAGAAGCCAACTCGCTAAGTGCCAACCTGCCTTGCAGTCATAATGGGCTGCGGATGGGCTAAATTGGGAGGAGGTCCAGCCATTGGAGCTGATGTCCAATCAGATTGGCTGGATAGTAGCTCCAGTCCCGGCAGCGCCAGAGCTAAGTAGTGGGCGCTGCTGGGACTGCAGGAAGAAGGCCTGAAGAAGATCATGGCTGCCCTGAGAAGGTAAGTCCAGTGTTTTAGGGCGGGGCGAGATCCCAGAGTCCAGGGAGAGGTTGATGTGGGGCCAGGATCTACTGGGGAGCCAGTGCGGATGGAAGGGGGCAGTGGGTATGACACCCTGTGGGCGGTGCTCCTGATGCACGCAGAATAACTCAACACCCCCGCCCCCACCCCAACCTACCTTCCCGTCTTTTCTCATGTAGTCCTTTAAAAATGGCCTGCCCACTCCTGCTCAAATGTCCATGCCAACAGTGTTATGGTGTGGGCAGTGTATTATTCAGGTCATTAGACTTGTTAAGAAGCCTAAATGATCTTTTATTATTTATTTACATGTGGTGGGCAGGCTGTTGACTTTCAGCACCTTGTGTGATATGGGGGTGATCTTGGGGTTGGATAGGAAGTTGGTGGTCTAGGCACGCGACCTGTTTGCCCCCCCGCTCCCCCCCAGCTGAAAACACACCCAGTGGTGGCACATAGAATCCAGCCCTTTGCAGTGGTTTTGTGTGTTAATGCATGTTGCATATTGATAGCCATGCTCCTCGTTTTTGTCTGTTTAAGTGTTACTGACTGACTTTCCTGGAATTGTTTTTTTATCCTTTGTCACAAGTGTGTCATGCTTCACTGACAATTTCCAGACTGTGGTGTGATTTTCTCAGAACTCGGGATGAATGCAGTGTTCCTTAGATATTGGTTTCAGGTTATCTTTGAAACATTTCCTCTAACCCCTTAATGTCTTTTCTCATGTCATCGGCTGACAATAGAGCACTGCATTTAGAACTGTGTGTTTGATATGTGGACATGTTGAACTGAAGTGGTCACAGTACAGCCATATGTTAACTACTCGTCATATTCGCGTGCTGCAGTAATTTAGTATTTGGCACAGTCTTATCATTCGAAAAGAAAAAAGAAAGACGTGCATTTACATAGAGCTTTTCACAACCGCTGGATATCTCAAAGTGCTTTACAGCCAATGAAGTACTTTGACGTGCAGTCGCTCTTTTAATGTAGGAAATGCAGCAGCCAATTTGCACACAGCAAGCTCCCACAAATAGCAATGTGATAATGACTATATATTCTGGCTTTTGTGATGTTGATTGAGGGATAAATATTGACCAAGACACCTGCCCTTTTTGAAATAGTGTTATGGGATCTTTTGCATTCACCTGAGAGGGCAGACCAAAAGGTAGTACCACTGACAGTGCAGCACTCCCTCGATCAGCCTTGATTTTTGTGAAAGGGAGCAACAATTTATACTGCATAAGAAAAGGGTGCTGATTGGCTGGCAAGTCAGCTCCAACTGGTTGAGTCACTGCCATGGAGGCTCCAGGGAACTATTGTCTCCCACACTTTGTTTAATTCAAAAAAGGTGCAATGCCTAGACATGTTGCTTTTGCCTCCAGAGGACAGGTCCCCGTGTATGAATATATGTAGCTTCTAGCAAGCCTAAGTGAGCCATTTTGATAGCCCAACTGATAATCTTAAATTAGTTGTCAGTGTAATTCCTGGCATGCTTGGGATTGTTCTGCAAGTGCTGTCCAATGGTGGAATCACATCTAACATTAGACATTATGCTCTACGATTTGCAAGCATGGGCTTGTTGAATAGGGTAAGTTCTCTGCCTTTTGCGCACAGCCAAGGGGACGTGCTATTTGATACGATCAGCCAGTCGTTGGGACGTACGGCCTGCATAGCTGGCATTGCACTGACGCTGACATGTGTAGACCACATTACTTGCTTGTGTGGTAGGCAAAATGGCTAGCTTCACTTATTGCTCAAATTTTTGAGCTACCTCACTCTTCCAGGATATTTTTAATGTTCAAAAATATATTCTGCATTAACAATCTTCAAGGCAATATTCGTAGCATTGTGTGTCGTTTCTTTCAACCTGACACCATCTTTAACTCCCATAGTTAAACCTGTAGTTTTCTTTCCCAATGGAATATATCTTTGGTGAGAGTTATGAAATGTCTCCTCTAATGTCTGCCACTGCATCTCTATCATCCTGCATTTTAACCTTTCTGCCCATTCCACTTTAGCCACCTCTGACTTCATACACTTGTAATTACCTTTGTAGTTTCCTGCATTCTGTGTCCCTCCTATCTTGAATAAAGGAGTTACATTCACTATTTTCAAATCTGATGGGACTTTTCCAGAGCCTAAGGAACTTTGGAAAATTGGAACCAGTACATCTATTACCTCAGCAGCCAGCTCTTTTAAGATGCTAGGATGAAGTTTATCAGGACCTGGGGACTTGTCAGCTTTTAGTTCTAATAATTTTCTCAATAATCTTTCTCTGGTGATTGTTTTATGTTCCTCCCTTCTTTTCTCCTCAATTCATAATTATTTCTGGGATGTTATTTCTATCCTCTGTAGTGAAGATAGATGCAAAATATCTGTTCAATTCATCCACCATTTCCTTACCTTCTATTATTAATTCCCCTGACTCTCTCTCTCTAGAGAACAAATGCTCACTACTTTTTTCCTTTCAAAGCTGTAGAAACTCTTACTATCTGTTTTTATATTTTTACCGAGCTTTCTCTCGTATTCCCAATTTCGCCCTCCATGTTATTCTTTTAGTCATTCTTTGCTTTTTTTTTGTATTCTGTCCAATCTTCTGACCTGCCACTAATTTTCAAGGAATTCTATGCTTTTTCTTTCAATTTCTTTAACTTCCTTAGTTAGCCATGGATAGTGCATCCTTCCCCTAAAGCTTTTCTTTCTCACTGGAATGTATCTTTGCTGTGTGTTATCAAATATCTCCTTAAATGTCTGCCATGGCATCTCTGCTGACCTATTCCTTAACCTAACTCCCCAGTTCATTCGCCCTGTTTTCATACCCTCTTAATTGCCCTTATTTTAGTTTAAAACATTAGTCGTAGATCCACTCTTCCCACCCTCAAACTGAGTGTGAACTTCAGTCGTATTATGATCACTGCTACCTAGGGGCACCTTCACTAGGGGCACCTTCACTATGAAGTCGTTAATTAATCCTGTCTTGTTGCACATTACCAGATATAGGTTAGTCTGCTCTCTGGTTGGCTGCAGAACATGCTGCTCTAAGAAACCAAAAATGCTCTATGAACTCATCTTCCTGGCTGCCCTTGCCAATCTGATTCATCCGATCTATATGTAAATTAAAATCACCTATGATTATTGCTGTACCTTTGTCACAATCCCCCATTATTCTTCATGAATACCCCATCCTGTAGAGTGGTTACTGTTAGGGGGCATCTTCTTGGCTTATCTGCAGGCTCACTCTTAAGTTTGTACACTCTGTCGTTTCCTGCCTCACTCTGATTATCATTTTCCTTTTGCCACCTTGCTCTCTCACCTTGTCTTCTCTCTTTTAAATGATCACACCTTCCCACACTTGATTCCTCACCGCCACTATTTAGTTCAAAGTCCTCTCTACCACCCTAATTACACGACTTGCCAGAGCACTGGCCCCAGCACAGTACTGGTAAAGATGATCCCAACAGTACAGCTCCCACTTTCCCCAGTACTGGTGCCAGTGCCCCATTAATTAAATCCGATTTCTCCCATAACAATCTTTGAGCCACGTATTTAATTCTCTAATCTTATTTTCCCTATGCCAATTTGCCCGTGGCTCAAATAATAATCCAGAGATTATTTCCTTTGAGGTTCTGCTTTTGAATTTAGCCCCTAGCTGCTCATACTCCTTCAGCAGCACCTCTTTCTTGGTCCTATCTAAGGCGTTGGTACCCAAGTGGTTCACGACCATTGTATCCTTCCCCCTCCCCTTGCAAGTTCTTCTCTCGGCCTCAGCATATGTCCCAAACCCTAGTACCAGGCAGTACTCTCGCTCTCAGCCGCAGGGAACTGTGTCTATCCTTCTGACTGCGCTGTCCCCTATGACCACGACATTCCTATTAGCTCCCCTGCTTGAATGGTTTCCTATACCAGCTCCTGCTCTCATCCACGCAAGCTGCAAGAATTGGGAACTCTGCAGCAAGTAATTCACCTCCTGGCTGCTCAAACCTGTTGGACAATTGCAAGGGTTGAGGCCCCTTTATTGTCTGCCTTCTCGATCTCCATATCTGTCTCACTTGCTGTCACAACTTCTTGTCCCTGAACACTGACCAAATCAGAAGACCCTTTCCTGAGGGGTGTAACCACCTCTGGAATAAAGTGCCCAGGTAGCTTTCCACTTCCCTGATGCATCAGAAGACTGCAGCTCAGCCTCCAGCTCAATGAATCTGAGCCAAGGCTCCTCAATACCCACACACTTAGTGCAGATGTGTTTACACTGGATCACACTAGTGTCCAAGAGGTCCCACATTCTGCAGTCACAACACAACCCCTGCCCTGCCATCTTTATTATGTGTTAATGAATTTATTACTTTTCATTACTTTATAATTAATAAACCCTACTACTCCCAGTAAGCTTTACTACTGCTCTTAAATATTACTACTGTTAATGAAACCTTATAATGACTGATAAATTACATGAGTTTTCAAAGATAAACAAGCAAAATACTCATCAACTAATCACTTAACTGTTTCTCTGTGATGCCACACTTAGATTTTATTTTCAGAATGCTTTCAGTCCACAGATTTGACCTCACCACTCTCCTTGCACCACTTTAAGCTCTTGCTAGATTTGTCCCTCTCATGCCACTTTAAGCTCTCGTTATCTCCACTTGACATTCACCGGCATTACCATCAACATTCTGGGGGATTACCATTGACCAGCCATGGCTGCAAGAACAGGTCAGCGGTTAGGAACGCTGCAGCAAGTAATTCACCTCCTGGCTCCCCAAAGCCAGTCCACCAAGGCATAAGTCAAGAGCATAGGAATTTTGTCCACTTGCCTATATGAGTGCAGCTCCAACAGCACTCAAGAAGCTTAACACTATCCAGGACAAAGGAGCCAGCTTGATTGGCACCCCCATCCACCACCTTAAACATTCACTCCCACCACCACTGACGCATAGTGACAGCAGTGTATACCATATACAAGATGAACTGCAGCAACTCACCAAGGCACCATCTAGAAGAAAAAGGGCAGCAGACCCACGGGAACACCACCAACTGCAAGTTCCCCTCCAAACCACGCACCATCCTGACTTGGAACTATATCGCTGTTCTTTCACTGTCATTGGGTCAAAAATCTGGAACTCCCTCCCTTACAGCACTGTAAGCATACCTATACCACATGGACTTCAGCAATTCAAGAAGGCAGTTTGTTACCACCACCTTAAGGGTAATTAAGGATGAAAAATTAAAGCTCACCCCATCCATATTTTCCTGCCTTGCATTATGCTTGCTCTTTATCCATAGAAAAAAATGCTTCAACCTCCCTCACTAATTCAATAACTCTCAATACACTTCACCCATATGAAACCACTGCTACTGTTGACTAGGTGGATTTATTCTTTCTCACATCTTTTTCCTCCTTCACTTACACTGAAACAGACATTTTAATATTTATAAAAACTGTATCTGTCAAACCTTTGAAATTTTCCCTCTTGTTATTCAAAATAAAGAAAAACTATTGAATAGAAAGAAAAATGTTCTGTTGGTAGCTGTCAGTCAGGTACAGCATTGAATATAAAAACAGAATTACCTGGAAAAACTCAGCAAGTCTGGCAGCATCGGCGGAGAAGAAATCAGTTAACGTTTCGAGCCTTCATGGCCCTTCGGCAGAACTGGAGCATAGTTAGAAGAAGGGAGAAATATAAATTGGTTTAAGGTGGGTTGGGGGGGGGGAAGAGACACATTGAGGGTGTGGTGTGATGATTGTGGAGATGAGCAGATAATCAAAAGATGTCACAGACAGGGGGTGGACTTTGTCTGAGAAAAGTGCTAATTAAGAATGGAAGACAGGATATTCAAAGTACAGCTCTAGTGGGGGTGGGGTGGAAAGACTAAAGGTTTTAGTTTTAGATTTAAAAATAATGGAAATAGGTGGGGAAAGAAGAATCTATATAAATTATTGAAAAAAAGCGGGGGGAGGGGTGGAAAGAACGGGGTGGGGATGGGGGGAGGGGGAGTTTAAGATCTAAAGTTGTTGAATTCAATATTCAGCAATATTCTCCCCCTCCCCCCATCCCCACCCCGTTTCTTCCCCCCCCCGCTTTTTTTCAATAATTTATATAGATTCTTCTTTCCCCACCTATTTCCATTATTTTTAAATCTAAAACTAAAACCTTTAGTCTTTCCACCCCACCCCCACTAGAGCTGTACTTTGAATATCCTGTTTTCCATTCTTAATTAGCACTTTTCTCAGACAAAGACCACCACCTTCAACACCTCTTTGACCCTTTTGTCTGTGACATCTTTTGATTATCTGCTCATCTCCACAATCATCACACCACACCCTCAATGTGTCTCTTCCCCCCCCCCATATTATCTGACTTAAGTTTTGATTAGAAAAGAATTCAAGAAAGGATCATTTCAAAATCAATAAGAGAAATGTCAGTGTTGCAGAGCAGAGTGGTGATTTGGGTAAAAATAAGAACGAGTCAGGAAGGGACAGAACAAAGCATTGATGACTAAGGCGACATCAAGCCAAAATTATAAAAGGTTAAAGCTAAAGGCACTATATCTGCGCAAAGCATTTGCAGCAAAATAGATGAATTATTAGCACAGATGGAAATAAATGGGTTTGATCTAAGAGCCATTATAGATATGTGGTTTCAAAGTGATCAAGGTTTGGAACTAATTATTCTAGGATACTTGACTTTTAGAAGAAGTGGGCAAAATGGAAAGAAGGTGTGGGTGTATCCTTGATAATAAGGGATGAGATAATGACAATAGAGAGAAAGGATCTTAACTCAGAAAACTAAGATGAAGAATCAGTTTGGGTGGAGCTAAGAAACAACAAGGGGCAGAAAGCACTGGTGGGAGTATTTTATGGACACCCTGGTTATATTGTTAGGCTGAAAAATCAGGAAATTATAGGGTAATGTAGTAATCATGGGGATTTCAATCTTTTTATAAACTGGGCAAACCAAATTTGCAGCAATAATGTGGAGACAAGTGCATGGAATGCATTCAAGATGGTTTTTTTAGATCAGTATGTCCAGGAATCAATTAGGCGTAACGTTCGATATGTTGCACAGGCTGAAATTGCAACATCATATTTTAGATCTGGTATTGTGCGATGAGACAGCGTTAATTAATAATCATCTAGTAAAAGGACCTCTAGGGAAGAGTGGTCATAAACTTGATATAAAATTCAACCATGTTGAAAATGTTTTATTGCGGAAAATAGAAACATGTCTCAGCTTTTCATCTTGCACTCATCAGGACACTTGCAAGAATACCAATGTAAGGGGAAGACAACAATTATACTGTATTTGAAGAGAGTTCTGATTGATAGGCAAGTGGCATTACCATGGAGAATGCACTATTGATGGTGACTGACATGGCATCTTCCCAACCATTTTGGCTAACAAGAAATTTAAAGATAATAGATTAGTAAGCCTGAGGATGGGAAGAATTTTAGAATTCAGCGAAGTATGACCAAGAAATTGATAATAGTGGGGTAGGGAAGTTCCATCATGGAGTATCATCTAACAGCGATTTGATAGGTTTTTGGGTACCTAAGGAGATCGAGGGATATGAGATAGTGTAAGAAGGTGCAATTGTGGAAGTTGTGAATAGTGGTGGACGATTAAAGAACTAATAAGAGGAGGAGGCTTTACAAATATCCCAATCCTTAATGATGGGGTGGCTCACCACATTAGTGCAAAAGAGAAGATTGAAGTATTTGCAAATTTATTCAACCAGAAGTGCTGAAAGGATGATCCACCTTGGTCCTGATGTCCCCAGCATCACAGATGCCAGTCTTCAGCCAATTCGATTCATTCTATATGATATCAAGAAATGGCTGAATGACTGGATACCGCGAAGGCAATGGCTACTGACAAAATGCTGGCAATAGCATTGGAGACTTGTGCTCCAGAACTAGCATGTCCCTAGCCAAGTTATTCTAATTTAGCTAAAGCACTGGCATCATCCAAACAATGTAGAAAATTGTCCAGGTGTGTCCTGTCCACAAAATACAGTATAATTGCAATCCGACCAATTACTATTCCATCGGTCTACTGTCAATCATTGAGGGTATTGTCCACAATGCAAACAAGAGGCACACACACAACCATACAAACAAGGAGCAGGAGTAGGCCATTTGGCCCCTTGAGCCTGCTCTGCCATTTAATAAGATAATTGCTGATCTGATTGTAACCTCAAATCTGCATTCCCGCCTACCCCTGATAACATATCACCCCCTTGCTTACCAAGAATCTATCCACTCCTGCCTTAAAAATGTCCAAAGAGACTCTTCCTTAAAAGGGGGTGGAAGCAGAGTTCCAAAGACCTTCTGCGAGAAAAATGCTTGCATCATCTCCGTTTTAAATGGCCGACCCCTTATCTTTAAACAGTGACCCCTTGTTGTAGATACTCCCACGAGGAAACATCCTCTCCTCCACTCTGTCAAGACCTCTCAGGAGCTTATACGTTTCAATCAACTCGCACAGCAGTAACCTGCACATTGCTCAATTTGGGCTCTACCAGGGCCACTTAATTGTCTCCTGACCTCATTACAGCCTTGGTCCAAACATGGACAAATCAAATTAAACTCAAGAGGTGAGATCAGAGTGACTTCCTTTGACATGAAGGCAGCATTTGACTGAGTGTGGCACCAAGGAGCCCCAATAAAATTAAAGTCAATGGGAGTCAGGAGGATAACTCTCCACTGGTTGGAGTCCTACCTAGCATAAAGTGGTTGTTGGAGGCCAATCATCTCAGCCTCAATACATCTGGACATAAGTTCCTCAGTGTAATGTCCTAGGCCAAACCATCTTCAGCTGCTTCATCAATGACCATTCCTGCATCATGAAGTCAGAAGTGGGGATGTTCGCTGATGATTGCACAATGTTCCAATAGCATTCGCAAGACCTCAGATACTGAAGCAATCCGCATTAATTTGGAGGAAGACCTGGACAACATTCAGGCTTGTGCTGATGAGTGGCAAGTAACATTCGCGTCACACAAGTGTCAGACATTGTTATACGAATAGACTGCGATGAGTGTGATCAGTCAGACCTATACAGGGGAGAAGGGAGAATGAAGACACTCAGTCAACTTGGTAAGGAAACAAGAACCACGCAGTAAGGAAAAAACTGAGGGAATCTGAGTTCAAGACAAATTAAAGTGAAATGTAATTGGAAATGATTCGAGAGTGGAGATGAATAGATACAATCACATTGGAAAATGCACAAAATTTAATTTCTTTTATGGTCAAAGTCACTGTCACAGCAAATCAACAAATTCTTCAGCATTATCATTTACCAGATACTTTTTTTGTGGTGATTTAATTTAGCAATTGAAAAATGATTCCTGCATTTGCTGCTCTGATGCTTAACTGCAGTAAAATGCACTGATTTCATGGAGGTGGAAAAATATTTTCTTGAAACTTAAATATCTCAGAAAATGTTAAACTATATTTTCTAAATTTTACTTGACAATTATAATTGTACTGTGAAGACTATCCAAATTGGCATGTAAACTACGCAAGCCCCCAAACCATGGCACATCAGACTTATTAGAGTTCATTGCTCATTTACTTCTTTGTCCTGGAGCTTTGGAAGAGGAATTTTAGGACACCCCTGTACAAAAACAGAAGTTACTGTTTAGTTTCAAAGTTTGCAATCTTGGCTTGGGCTCAGAATTTTATTTGAGCCAATCACTTTATGCACTTTATTGCTGATGCCAGGGAGAACCTAGCTTCCTTCAGGAAGGTTTAGTAGATGTAGCTTGCTATGCAGGATACAGCAAAATTTTATCCTAAGCTATTTTTACACCTCAGTGATTACAACCAAATAGCCCTATGGCTGTTCATTGACTTGTTTGTTGGATATCCTAACTATATTTTTGATGAATTATGAAAAAATGGAGCTGGACCAGTTTAAAGAGCAGATCAACAGAATGTGATCAGTACAGTTCTGTGATTTGATATTCTGATATCCAAGAGAGTCAGCAGCATCCAGTTTTTTGCTCTTCTGCTTCCATTAAGCGGCATAAAAAGAAAGGGAAATTGATAATGTATGCAGTCCTGCTATAAATGAAAACTGGAACACTTCAGATAGCATATTTTGACAAAAAAACTCCCCTTTTATTTGCGTAAAACAGCCTGCTGAATTTTAAAAATTAGTTTCTTTCATACTTGTGCTTCAGGCTCTGGAGGACTTATTATTATAGTTAATGAAATTAGAATCCATACACTAGATCCTAATTTTGATCATCCTAGTTTTGGGCATCCATGAGGTGCTGTGGGCCATCGGCAGCAGGAGAATTGTACTTAAACACAATCTGTAACCTCATGGCCGTCATATCTCCCACTTTGCCATTACCATCAAGCCAGGGGATCAACCCTGGTTCAATGAAGAGTGCAGGAGGGCATGCCAGGAGCAGCATCAAGCATACCGAAAAATGAGGTGTCAATATGGTGAGGCCACAACACAGCTCTACTTGCGTGCCAAACGGCACAAGCAGCAAGTGATAGACAGAGCTAAACGATCCCACAACCAACAGATCAAATCTAAGCTCTGCAGTCCTGCCACAGCCGGTTGTGAATGGTGGTGGACATTTAAACAACTCACTGGAGGAGGAGGCTCCACAAATATCCCCATCCTCAATGATGGAGGAGCCCAGCACATCAGTGTAACACATAAGGCTGAAGCATTTGCTACAATCTTCAGCCAGAAGTGCCGAGTGGATGATCCACCTTGGCCTCCTCTGGAGGTCCCCAGCATCACAGATGCCAATCTTCAGCCAATTCAATTCACTCGATGTGATATCAAGAAACGGCTGAAGGCACTGGATACTGCAAAGGCTATGGACTCTGACGATATTCCGGCCCCTAGCCAAGCTGTTCCAGTACAGCTACAACACTGTCATCTACCTGCTTATGTGGAAAATTGCCTAGGTATGCCCTGTACACAAAAAGCAGGACAAATCCAACCCGGCCAATTACTGCCCCATCAGTCTACTTGATCATCAGTAAAGTAATGGGAAGGGGTCATCAACAGTGCTATCCAGTGGCACTTGCTTAGCAATGATCTTCTCACTGATGCCCAGTTTGGGTTCTGTCAGGGCCACTCAGCTCCTGACCTCATTACAGCCTTGGTTCAAATATGGACAAAAAAGTTGAACTCCCTAGGAGAGGTGAGAGTGACTGCCCTTGACATTAGGGCCACATTTGACAGAGTGTGACATCAAGGAGCCTTAGCAAAACTGGAGTCAGTGGGAATCGGAGGGAAAAATCTCCCCTGGTTAGAGTCATACCTAGCACAAAGGAAGATGGTTGTGTTTGTTAAAGATCAGTCATCTCAGCTCCAGGACATCACCGCAGGAGTTCCTCAGGCTAGTGTTCTCAGCCCAACCATCTTCAGCTGCTTCATCAATTACCTTCCTTCCATCATAAGATCAGAAATGAGGATGCTCGCTGCTGATTGCACGATGTTCGGCACCATTCGAGACTCCTCAGATACTGAAGCAGTCCATGTTCAAATGCAGCAAGACCTGGACAATATCGAGGCTTGGCCTGACAAGTGGCAAGTAACATTCGCGCCTCACAAGTGTCAGGCAATGATCATCTCCAATAAGAGAGAATCCAACCATCGCCTCTTGATGTTCAATGGCATTACCATCGCTGAAACCCCCACTATCAAAATCCTGGGGTAACCATTGACCAGAAACTGAACTGGACTTGCCATATAAATACTGTGGCTACAAGAGCAGGTCAGAGTCTAGGTATCGTGCGACGAGTAACCCACCTCCTGACTCTCCAAAGCCTGTCTGCCATCTACAAGGCACAAGTCAGGAGTGTGATGGAATACTCCCCACTTTCCTGGATGAGTGCAGCTTCCACAACACTCAAGAAGCTTGACACCGTCCAGGACAAAGCAGCCCCCTTGATTGGCACCACATACACCAACATTCACTCCCTCCATTGCCAACACACAGTAGCAGTAGTGTGTACCATCTACAAGATGTATTGCAGGAATTCGCCAAGGCTCCTTTGAAAGCGCCTTCCAAACCCACAACTACTGTCATCTAGAAGGACAAGGGCAGCAGATGGATGGGAACACCACCACCTGGAAGTTCCCCTCCAAGTCACTCACTATCCTGACCTGGAAATATATCGCCATTCCTTCACTGTCGCTGGGTCAAAATCCTGGAACTCCCTCCCTAACAGCCACTGTGGGCGTACCTGCACCACATGGTTCAAGAAGGCAGCTCACCACCACCTTCTCAAGGGCAACTAAGGATGTGCAATAAATGCTGACCCATGAATGAATTTAAAAAAAATCTTGTTCTAAATTGAGATTTTATGATTTCGGATAAGGTTCAGCTTTGAGAGAATTTCTGCTGTCTCAATCTCTTGTCACTTTTTAATGCTATCTTTTAAATTTTTTTTAAGTAGTATTTGTGGAACCATGTAGTTTGACATTTTGCATGGGATTTGTTTGTTAAATAAATTGTAAGCTTTCTGTATCATAAAAATGGAAATTTCAATGGCAGAAGTATCCAAGATATTGATTTTAAACTAAATTACCAGCCATTTATAACAGGTTCTGTCGTTAGTCAGCTATATGAACACTTTGATTCCATTGTCCATTGTGTAATAAAGTGCAACTTCTTCTGTCAACCATATTTGTGAAATAATGAACACATTATCTATGAAGTAATTTCATTCACTGCAGGACAAAACCACTTTATTTCAAACCACTGTGCTGGATCTTTAAAGGTTCAATACCAGCTATGTTCCATAACATGTTTTAATCAATATTTGGTGGCAGCCTTCTCTCTCGTAAGATGATGGTTTGTGCCATGGCAGTCAACTCTGTTAAGCAAAACTTAGTGTAGCTCAAGAGTCTCTGCCACTTTTGCTGCACTGGACTGAGAAGGTACATGATTCACTGGTCTCTGCTTTCTCTGGGTCTTTTCCCCAGCCACCTGAGCTCTTTGTTTCTGCTTGCCTCTTCCAATGCCCTTCCAAACAGTCAGCTTACAGAGGTCATGGCCGTCAGTAACTGTGTCTCCCAGTTGTCAATGTCCATAAGACATAGGAGCAGAAATTAGGCCATTCGGCCCATCGAGTCTGCTCCGCCATTCGATCATGGCTGATAAGTTCCTCAACCCCATTCTCCCGCCTTCTCCCTGTAACCTTTGATCCCCTTACCAATCAAGAGCCTATCTATCTCGGTCTTAAATACACTCAATGACCTGGCCTCCACAGCCTTCTGTGGCAATGAATTCCACAGATTCACCACTCTCTGGCTAAAGAAGTTTCTCCTCATCTCTGTTCTAAAAGGTCTTCCCTTCACTCTGTGGCTGTTCCCTCGGGTCCTAGTCTCTCCTACTAATGGAAACATCTTCCCCACGTCAATGGCCACTGTTTTCATATCTCGCTTACAGGTGTCCTTGTAGCAGAGATTTGGATGCCCAGGAGGTTGTGATCTAGTGGTCAATACACTGTATAGAAGGTCTTTGTGGTACGTGGCCATTAACCATGAACATGACCAACGCAGACATTGTTGGTTTTGCAATGAGTGTACGCTGATGGAATTAGCATGCTCCATGACCTTGTCCTGGCAAGAGATGCCGTGGATACATCTGCGACAGCAAAACTGTTCAGCCTTTTCTCCTGCCTAGCCTTTGTTGTCCAGGTCTCGCCATTTTAGAGGACTGCACCGAGGACAAAGGCTTGGTAGACTTGCAGTTTGGTATTCTCAGCCAGGTTGCTGTTCCACAATCAGCTTGGATGTAACAGCTGCAGCTTTTTCATTGCCTGTATTGATTTCCGCAGCAAGTGACAGATTGCTAGTGATTGTGGAGTCTAGATATGTAAAGCTGTCAACAACTTCCAGTGTCACATTGTCAATGTTGATAGACCATGACATTTGTCTTCCTGTTGCTTGTGTTCAAACCAAACTATTTACAGACATGAGTTTTTGCTGCTGAAGGTGTTCCTCAGTATAGAATGCTAGTGCGGGACAGTCAGTGTAGAGCAGCTTTCTGATGAGGATTTGACATACCTTTGTCTTGGATCTCAAGCAAGCAAAGCTTTCCATCAGTCAACAATACCATGCGACACACAATCTACCCGAGTGAAAGTTAAGGTTGTGCATCCCATGCGACTGCAGAAGTACTTGAATATTCTGCTTTGCCTCTACTCCACCCTTAGCCCTTTCCATCCAGAGTGAAAGAATCCAAACTAACTTATGCCTCTGTGTTTTAACATTTACTCAGGCTGCCAATTAAAACTGCTTCCTTGGATTAGAAAACATCCTCTTACCCCATGTGTGAGCTTGTTTAGACTTCCTGCTGGATAAAAGATACAAATCTAGCATTATAGATGGGATCCTCTTCCTAGCAGTGGACTAACAACCTGTTAGTCCCCCAAACTCTGGCGCATTTCCCTGGGTGAAATGCCATCGGATATGCACTATAGGCTCCCAGAGCAATTCCTGTCACTAAGAGTTAGCTCAACAGAGTCCAGCCGCAAAATCTTGGTAGTACTTCAATAGGACTGTCATTGCAACACCTTGTAAGGTAGATGGCATATAAAGGCCCAAAAAAACTCATAACATTATCAACACTTCAGCCTTTTAATCCTTGATAGATATTGATGCCAAGTGGGTCAGAACTAATATATAGGGAAAGGTGGCTTCCACAAGGTGCCTGCTATTTTCTTGGCAACCTCAGACTTTTCACGACATTCATACGGTTACCTTGAGAAGTAACTGCAATTACTGGACAGAAAAGGGCTGTGGACCTGAACCCTGTGCCACCACCCACACTAGCGTGTACTTGTGAGGAAGGGGTAGCCAGCAGGAGGGGAGGAAGATTGAGTTTGAGGCAATGAAGCTTGCCAACATTTAGATGCAATCATGGAGAAGAATGTGGTGCAACAGGTGCAATTCTCTTTTAGACAATGGTAAGAAACACCAGTGTCTCAAACTAATTGAGCATGCAAGAAACCCAATTAAGACCACTGGTATTCCTGAGGCTATTATTGTTCTAAATGCTTTCTTCAAAAGCTTAAACAAAAGCAAAATATACTGGAAAAACTCAGCAGGTCAGACAGCATCTGTGGAGAGAAAGACAGAGTTAACGTTTTGAGTCCGTATAGAATCATATGGCTCTTCAGAGCCAGACTCCTTTTCGAGTCATACGGACTCGAAATGTTAACTCTGTCTTTCTCTCCACAAATGCTGTCAGATCTGCTGAGTTTTTCCAGCATTTTTTGTTTTTGTTTCAGATTTCCAGCATCCGCAGTATTTTGCCTTTATCTTCAAAAGCTTACGCTCTTCTAGATGTTAAAACCTGAGCAAAATGACATTCTTTTCTGATCATTGGATGAACATCTAACAATGTGACTCAAGTGTATTAATTTTCTGGCAGATGTCTGTCCGCAAGCATGACTCAGACCTCCCTGTCGCTTGCCATTTCAACACTCCATCCTGCTCTCATGCCCACATGTCTGTCCTTGGCTTGCTGCAATGTTCCAGTGAAGCTCAACGCAAACTGGAGGAATAGCACCTCATCTTCCGACTAGGCACTTTACAGCCTTCCGGACTGAACATTGAGTTCAACAACTTTAGACCATGAAATCTCTCCTCCATCCCCACCCCTTTTCCGATCCCCCCCTTTTTCCAATAATTTATATAGATTTTTCTTTTCCCACCTATTTCCATTATTTTTAAATGTATTTCCATCCATTGTTTTATCTCTACCTTTTAGCCTTTTTCGATCCCTTCCCCCCACCCCACCCCCACTCGGGCTATGTACCTTGCTCGTCCTGCTTTCTACCCTTAATGTCACCTATTAGCACATTTCTTAGCTAATATCACCACCTTCAACACCTCTTTGTCCTTTTGTCTATGACATCTTTTGGCAATCTCCACCTATCACTGGCCCTCTATCCAGCTCTACCTGTCCCACACCCTCTTAAACCAGCTTATATTTCACCTCTCTTTTATTTTTCCTTAGTTCTGATGAAGAGTCATATGGACTCAGAACATCAACTGTATTCCTCTCAGCAGATGCTGCCAAACCTGCTGAGTTTTTCCAGGTATTTTTATTTTTGTTTTTGTTTTGGATTTCCAGCATCCGCAGTTTTTTGCTTTTAGTTTATAGCTTATACCTTAAGCTAAAATAGTCAACTGAACCCTGCCTTTTCCACTGATTTCCCCCAGAAAGTCTATCTATTTATCAGGTTGTTGAACATGACTATTGTTTTTTTTTTTGGCAACAACTCCAAACTTTTCCATAGCTATCTTGCAAGATATGGGGCTTTACAGGTCATGCATGAACTTCACCCTGAATTCTTGTGCAGTGAATTCAAACCAAAAATTAGAAACACCCCTGGTTTCTAATAGCTCTATTCTCCTGGCCTACAGCTGTTATGTACAATCAGAGACACACGTACTTGCACACGGATGCACATACGCAAAGGAACTTCCTTAACCCCCACAGTCCATCTCCATGGCAGTGTGGCCTACTTAGGATGTTTCAAACAAAAAAATAAACTAATTACCTGTTACCTAATAAACCAAACCTTTTTATTCTGAGACCCATAGGAATAATTTAAATTCTAATGAAGTCAGGACAATTCTCCTCAGACTTACTGATTCTGCCAAGAAGCTCTCTGGTTTACAAACTGCTCTTGGCTACTTTTCTACTGGGAACTACATAAATAATCTGAATCACATCTTTTGGCTATCTCCACCTATCACTGGCCCTCTATCCAGCTCTACCTGTCCCACCCCTCCTTAAACCAGCTTATATTTCACCTCTTTATTTTTACTTAATTCTGTTGAAGAGTCATACGGACTCAAAACGTTAACTGTGTTCCTCTCCGCACACGCTGCCAGACCTGCTGAAATTTTCCAGGTATTTTTATTTTTGTTTTAAATAATCTGAATCCTTTATTGAGACAAGTGTCGACCTCCTGGCTCTATCCCATGGGTCATCCATTGTTTAAATTTCCTCCCTTCTTATCTGGCCTCATTTAAATAAACTCTTGGAGCAGTAATTGCCCCAGGCCTGTTTACTAATTCCTCAACCAAGTGTTTCCATTTATCTACATTAAACACTTTAATCCCCAACCTATAAATAATAACCCTAAAACTAAAAGTTATATCTCTAAAACACTTGAATTATGGAATTAGAGATTTGCAAGAGTAGCTTGTTCGATTCGTTCATGGGTTTTGCACTTATTTTGAAAGAAGTGCCCGGGACACAAGGGCAAAACAGCTGGTCAAACCTAATGATGGGAATAAATTGCACTGTGACCAAATGACAAAGAAAGCAACCATGTTTTTTGCTAGATTCCTTGATTCATGTAGTTCAGGCCCTTTAGAGAATTTTAATTCATTAACAAATTTCTTTTTGAGTCATGCAAAGCACCAATAACGAGCAGATTTATTTTCATATATCATGTGTCTCAGTCCCATTGTTGTGCATACTTTGTTGAATCTGTGTGCAGAAGAGTAAACCTTGTTGCCCAAAAAAATTAGAAAACTTGTGCATTGTAATAGTACACCTTCAGTTTGTAGTCCGTTTATGTAAGTTTCGCTCTAGTGCCTATGGAGCAACTTTCTATGTTTACGCTTTTTCTAATGTGCTGTTGGCTCATGCTATTGTGTCTTGCACTGAATAAGACCAACACATGCGCAACTGCAGGGAGCTATTATTGAACTATATTCACTTACACCTCTACAACAGGGAGGGCACTATAATAAAATTCTCAGATCTTGCAATTTACTATAGACCCTCCCCACTTAAAAGAAACATTAAATTGTAAAAGTGGCACAGGTACATAATTTCCCAAAATACAATATGACTAGACTAACACCAACAATACCTGAAAATTTAACAGGGTCTGTAATCACAACCAAAACAAACATGTTACAAAAATTATCAGGGTAAATAACATGTTAAAAAAGTACCCTTAACACCAGTATGTGTTTAACAAAAACATCATCATTTGACAAGAAATATTGATAAGAACAACTTTTTTTCTTCTGCCCCACATATTTTCAATTAACTTGTCTGGCTTCTTTCTCTTTTTCTGTCTAGATATCTCCATGGTGTGGAGGTGGATTTTTAAAAAATTTTTGGGAATATGGTGGTATTCTGTAAAGAAGGATATATGTATGTGTGTCCATGATTAATTAAACTGATGGGGGTGATGGGAGGAAGGTTCATAGAGAGAGCTTGTCTGTGGGTGTTGAGAGATAGAAGGGTAGAGGTGCTAGATGCATGCATTTGTATTGAGAGGCTCTGGATTTACAAGTAAATCTACTGGGTTTTAAAAATTGCATTAGGTGATAGGTAGGAGCTTGACATTTCAGCTGTTAAATTTAGAAGTGATGAGGGTCTTTTACAACTTGCAAAGGTTTTGGAAGTAAAGAAGGGAGGTTATTAAATTTTATTTGACCTGAAAGTGGAGGCAGTAGGAAAACTTGAAAGATTGTTATATTTTGGAAAAGTTGAGTTTGAAGAGGTGCTAAAGGACAATGGAATCTAAGATGAAAGGGAAAACAAATGTTTAAGGAAAGTTGAGCTGTGGTGGCTGTGTGGGGGGAGATGTCCTAAGACCAGCTCTGCTGAGAAAAGGTGTCAAATCTGAAACAGCTATCTAGACAAACTAGAAAAGTCTTTGTCTCTGAAAGCAGGTTATTTTCTGAATTTTCTTGGATTTTGGCAGCAGAGTGGAAGAGATTGAGAAGTTGTGTGGTATATCTCACTAAAGTGACAGCAGTTTTTGCCTTGGGTAATATTACTGGATTTTTATGGTCAAAAATCTATAAGGGAGCGGTTGCCAAGTAGTTTACTTATGTATTCTGACCAAGTGGGTTTTTTGGGGAATGTTTTATAAAACCGTTTTAACAGTGCAACTTTAATCTTGTGTGCTTAAGTTTTTTTTTCCTTCTTGTTAATAAATCATTTAATTTAAACATCTTAAAAATGTTACTGGCATTCTGTCCTCCTGGGATCAGTAGTTCTTTCCCTTGTTTTCAAAATACAAAAAAAAAGGTTATGGTCAGTAAGACAAGTTTCCCTCTGGGATTTGGCTCAGCAAATAGCATCAGCTATGGTCGTAACAAAGCGCATTTCAGTGATGTTGCTGATGTGACATAGTGGGTACTTGTTTTTGCTGTTGTCTGATGAATCATTGGAAACTGGTAATTTTGGAATTGAAGTCTTTTGGTAGTCTAAGCGATCCTGGCTATCTGCTGCAACGCTAGACATTTTTGTTTCATAAAGCGTCTATGCTAAATAGTTGTTGCTCTCAAATCTTTGCTAGGCTCAGTTTGAGTTGTCTTACTTAAATGCAATGTATAAATAGGCACTTTTCGTGACAATGTTAACTCTTCTGATGATTTGAGGGCCTAGTTCACTACATGCTTCTCAAGATCAGGCCAGTGGCTGGTCCCTGTTCTCATTGGGCATTTGGCTTTGGGTATCTTCTTCAGGACAGGTTCCTTTTTTCATTCGGACACTAATTTTTCACTAATACCGAATTCCCTCGCCACAGCACAGTTTTTTGATTAATTAGAAAATGTTCGGACTTTTAGCCGTACCAGCTTCGTGCTTCATTCTTTTTACTAGAGGATCCATTTCTGTTAGCCGATCGCCATGCGTGGTGTGCTCTTTCCTAAACTCCCACGCATCACCTTAGCAACATGGCCTGTATCGCTTGCTTGGTCCCTTGTGCCGACGGATAAGGTAAGTAAAACATGCATTTCCGAGGTGAAAAAATTGAGGCCGACTTCTAATGTGAGTATAGTGTTTCTTAGCAGTAAAGTGGGGTCAACATATATGCCAAATATAGGCCTAAACATGATCTTTAGCACTGCAAAAATGTAGTCTTATTAACTGGGTCAACTCAATGCCAAAGGTTTTACCCACAGTTTCTCATAATTGTGAAACCACCTTATTCTTTACAATGTAGTACTTGTCCATTTGCTGTAATGGCATAATGCCTGTTTATAACTGATTATTTAGAGCATAGCAGTACTTGCTAACTGAAGGGGATAAATTCCATAGTGAAGCAAGTTCCTCAACCATGGAATCATTGAGCATACGTTACCCGAACAACAACTACACCACTGCAGCAGTCTACAAGTTTCTGCAATCTTAAAATCACTCCAAGAACACCAATTGTATCCATTTATCTTTTGCTTTCGATCATAGTGGAGTAGTGATTCATCTAGGTGCCAATTACTGCTTTGCTCAAGATTGACTTTAATGTGTTTTTCACCTGAATGCTTATCCTGACTTAAAAAAAGCTGTGAACCTCCAATTTGATGTCTGTGATTTACCTTTTTAATTAATCCACCTGCTGCACCAGCCCAGTCATTACTGGAAACATTATAAATTGTAAAGACATTTATTTGGTCTCAACATAGACCTCATTTCCTTTCTGCTATGCTGTGAACCAGTTACTACTGAGACACCCACCCTTGTCAATTTTTAAGTCTTATCAGGATTTTTCCTGGAAGTTGTTTACCTCTTCATGAGATTTTTCCTTTTTCCTGCTCTTATCCTGATAAACATGCCGAACCGAAATCACTCAAAGATAATGTAGTTTTTTTTCTCTTTCCAGTATACTATCAGACTTTGATACTGTGCTCCTCTAACCAGACAGGAATGTTTGTGAAATGCTGGGAAATCACCTACAACTATCGCATGTATTCAGTTTCTTCAGGGTTTTCACTCTACTTCTATCATCCTGATTTGGAGTTGATGTTGATTACCATGTTTTTCCAATCTGATCTGCTCTACTTTTGGAATTGGCTAATATTTGCTCCCTCTATCAATTAACTGCAGTCTCTTAATAACTCAATTAATATGCAGAGTACCATAAACAGTGTTCTGCCAAATAACACAAGAACAATCTATTATGAATTCATCATCGCTTCCTTTGTTTGAATTCAGCTCTTTAAAATGAAGTAGTGTTCCATTCGATTGCAAAATGTTTTTACAGATCAACTTTGCTGTGTTTCATGAATATTATCATAATTCTTGGACAGTTGAAAAAGACATAAAATATATGTTTCTCATCCATTTCAATGCATGACTCCAATTCTGTAATTTTTAATCCATGTCTGAAGCAACTCTAATCACTTCCACCATTATGCTGGCATGTATTTAAGTCAAACCAATCTATTGACTTATGAATGTTTGCCTTTCTCCATGATATTGCAATTAGATTTTTTATTATTTGTTTTATTGTTTCTCCTTGGGTTGTGAGTATTTATTGCCCATCCCTAAATGTCCTTGAATTATAAGTGGCTTTTTAGGCCATCTTAGAGGGCAGTTAAGAGGCAACCACATTGTTGTCCTTACTCAATCTGACCAAATGTGACTAAACAGCATATTTCTTTCCCCAAAGGAAGGTGAACCAGATGGGCTTTTATGACAGTTTGGTAGTTTCATGATTGCTATTAATAGGACTAGCATTTTACTCCAGATTATTAATTATTGTAATCTGACCTTGCCCTCTGTAACTTATAGATTCACTTTGGTTCTGGGGAGGTGATGGTGTAAGTGGTATTGTCGCTGGACTAGTAATCCAGAGACAAAAACAAAAATACCTGGAAAAACTCAGCAGGTCTGGCAGCATCTGCGGAGAGGAGCACAGTTAACGTTTCGAGTCCGCATGACTCTTCAACAGAACTAAGGAAAAATAGAAAAGAGGTGAAATATAAACTGGTTTAAGGGGGCGTGGGACAAGAAGAGCTGGATAGAGGGCCAGTGATAGGTGGAGATAACCAAAAGATGTCACAGACAAAAGGACAAAAAGGTGTTGAAGGTGGTGATATTATCTAAAGGAATGTGCTAATTAAGGGTAGAAAGCAGGACGAGCAAGGTACAGATAGCCCTAGTGGGGGTGGGGTGGGGTGAAGGAATCGAAAAAGGCTAAAAGGTAGAGATAAAGCAATGGATGGAAATACATTTAAAAATAATGGAAATAGGTGGGAAAAGAGAAATCTATATAAATTATTGGGAAAAAAAAGGTGGGGGATCGGAAAGGAGGTGGGGGTGGAGGAGAGAGTTCATGATCTAAAATTGTTGAACTCAATATTCAGTCCGGAAGGCTGTAAAGTGCCTAGTCGGAAGATGAGGTGCTGATCCTGCAGTTTGCGTTGAGCTTCACTGGAACAATGTAGCAAGCCAAGGATGGACATGTGGGCATGAGAGCAGGGTGGAGTGTTGAAATGGCAAGCGACAGGGAGGTCTGGGTAATGCTTGCGGACAGACCGAAGGTGTTCTGCAAAGCGGTCACCCAGTCTGCATTTGGTCTCTCCAATGTAGAGGAAACCGCATTGGGAGCAACGAATGCAATAGACTAAGTTGAGGGAAGTGCAAGAGAAATGCTGCTTCACTTGAAAGGAGTGTTTAGGCCCTTGGATGGTGAGGAGAGGGGAAGTAAAGGGGCAGGTGTTCCACCTTCTGCGGTTGCATGGGAAGGTGCCGTGGGAGGGGGTTGAGGTGTAGGGGGTGATGGAGGTGTGCACCAGGGTGTCCCAGAAGGAACGATCCCTACGGAATGCCGCTGGGGGGGTGGTGAAGGGAAGATGTGTTTGGTGGTGGCATCATGCTGGAGTTGGAAATGGCAGAGGATGATCCTTTGAATGCGGAGGCTGGTGGGGTGATAAGTGAGGACAAGGGGGACCCTATCATGTTTCTGGGAGGGAGGAGAAGGCGTGAGGGCGGATGCGCGGGAGATGGGCTGGACACAGTTGAGGGCCCTGTCAACCACCATGGGTGGAAAACCTCGGCTAAGGAAGAAGGAGGACATGTCAGAGGAACTGCTTTTGAAAGTGGCATCATCAGAACAGATGTGACGGAGGCGAAGGAACTGAGAGAATGGAATGGAGTCCTTACAGGAAGCGAGATATGAGGAAGCTGTGGGAGTCGGTAGGCTTGTAATGAATATTGGTGGACAGTCTATCACCAGAAATTGAGACAGAGAGGTCAAGGAAGGGAAGGGAAGTGTCAGAGATGGACCATGTGAAAATGATGGAGGGGTGGAAATTGGAAGCAAAATTAATAAATTTTTCCAGGTCCAGACGAGAGCATGAAGCAGCACCGAAGTAATCATCGATGTACCGGAGAAAGAGTTGTGGGAGGGGGCCGGAGTAGGACTGGAACAAGGAATATTCCACATACCCCATAAAGAGACAGGCATAGCTGGGGCCCATGCGGGTACCCATAGCCACACCTTTTATTTGGAGGTGTGAGAGGAGTTTAAGGTGAAATTGTTCAGTGTGAGAACAAGTTCAGCCAGATGGAGGAGAGTAGTGGTGGATGGTGATTGTTTGGGCCTCTGTTCGAGGAAGAAGCAGAGAGCCATCAGACCATCCCGGTGGGGGATGAAGGTGTAGATGGATTGTGAAGAGGAGGCGGTTGGGGCCTGGGAACTGGAAATTGTTGATATGATGTAGGGTGTCAGAGGAGTCACGGATGTAGGTGGGAAGGGACTGGACAAGGGGAGAGAGAATGGAGTCAAGATAGCAAGAAATGAGTTCCGTGGGGCAGAAACAGCCTGACATGATCGGTTTGCCGGGACAGTCCTGTTTGTGGATTTTGGGTAGGAGGTAGAAATGGGCCGTCTGAGGTTGGGAGACTATCAGGTTGGCAACTGTGGAAGGAAGATCTCCAGGGGAGATAAGGTCAGTAACAGTCCTGGAAACAATGGCTTGATGCTCAGTGGTGGGGTCATGGTCCAGGGAGAGGTAGGAGGAAGTGTCTGCGAGTTGACGCTCAGCCTCTGCGAGGTAGAGGTCAGTGCGCCAGACAACAACAGCACCACCCTTGTCAGCGGGTTTGATGATAATGTCAGAGTTGGACCTGAGAGAACGGAGTGCAGCAAGTTTAGAGAGAGACAGGTTAGAATGGGTGAGAGGAGCAGAGAAATTGAGACGACTAATGTCACGCCGACAGTTCTCAATGAAAAGATCAAGAGAAGGTAAGAATCCAGAGGGAGGAGTCCGGGTGGAGGAAGAATATTGGAGGTGGGTAAAAGGATCCGTTGAATGGGGAGAGGACTACTGCCCAAAGAAGTGAGCATGGAGACGAAGGCGGCAGAAGAAGAGTTTAGCATTGTGCCGAGCCCGAAATTCATTGAGATGAGGGCGTAAGGGTATGAAACTAAGTCCTTTGCTGAGCACTGAACATTCAGCATCAGAGAGGGGAAGGTCAGGGGGTACGGTGAATACACGCTGGTGCTGGGATTGGAAGACGGGATACGGACAGAGGGACAGGCAGGGGTGGAGGGTCCTGGCTGGGTGTTGGTGTCGATGAGTTGTTGGAGCTTGCGTTCCTTTGCACCTGAAAGATAGAGACAAAATTTCTTGTTGAGGCGTCGGATGAGACGAAGAATAAAATGAAACTGGGGGCACGAGCAGCTTTGAAAAAGGTTGTGGCGGTGCTGCTGGATGGAGAAGTCGAGTGTGTTCATATGGCGGCGCATGGCACTGAGTGTGGATCTCAGAATGCGACGAGAACAGCAGTCCTAGGAGCGTTGTATGTCCCGGAGATACCTGTAATCCTGGGTGGGTTCGAAACATGAGGGATGGAACTTCAGTTGAAATCCACGTGGGGTAAGTCAGAGACAGAGACAGTCACTGAGGAAGGAAATATGGCTGTGAAAGCGGGTTTTAGTAAACACCTTGTCAAACACCAGGAGAGAAATGGAAAGCAATGAAGGTGAACAAGGCAAAAGAGAGATACGAAAATCCTGACGGAAAATCTGACATGTCCTCCTTCTTCCTTAACCGAGGTTTTCCACCCACGGTCGTTGACAGGGCCCTCAACCGTGTCTGGCCCATCTCCCGCGCATCCGCCCTCACACCTTCTTCTCCCTCCCAGAAAATTGATAGGGTCCCCCTGGTCCTCACTTATCACCCCACCAGCCTCTGCTTTCAAAGGATCATCCTCCGCCATTTCCGTCAACTCCAGCATGATGCCACCACCAAACACATCTTCCCTTCACCCCCTCTGGCGGCATTCCACAGGGATTGTTCCCTCTGGGACACCCTGGTCCACTCCTCCATCACCCCCTACACCTCAACCCCCTCCCACGGCACCTTCCCATGCAACCACAGAAGGTGGAACACCTGCCCCTTTACTTCCCCTCTCCTCACCGTCCAAGGGCCCAAATACTCCTTTCAAGTGAAGCAGCATTTCACTTGCACTTCCCTCAATTTAGTCTACTGCATTCGTTGCTCCCAATGTGGTTTCCTCTACATTGGAGAGACCAAACGCAGACTGGGTGACCGCTTTGCAGAACACCTTCGGTCTGTTCGCAAGCATTACCCCAACCTCCCTGTTGCTTGCCATTTCAACACTCCACCCTGCTCTCATGCCCACATGTCCATCCTTGGCCTGCTGCATTGTTCCAGTGAAGTTCGACACAAACTGGAAGAACAGCACTTCATCTTCCGACTATGCACTTTACAGCCTTCCGGACTGAATATTGAGTTCAACAATTTTAGATCATGAACTCTCTCCTCCATCCCCACCCCCTTTCCGATCCCCCACCTTTTTTTTCCCAATAATTTATATAGATTTCTCTTTTCCCACCTATTTCCATTATTTTTAAATGTATTTCCATCCATTGTTTTATCTCTACCTTTTAGCCTTTTTCGATTCCTTCACCCCACCCCACCCCCACTAGGGCTATCTGTACCTTGCTTTCTACCCTTAATTAGCACATTCCTTAGATAATATCACCACCTTCAACACCTCTTTGTCCTTTTGTCTGTGACATCTTTTGGTTATCTCCACCTATCACTGGCCCTCTATCCAGCTCTACCCACCCCCTTAAACCAGTTTATATCTCACCTTTTTTCTATTTTTCCTTAGTTCTGTTGAAGGGTCATTCGGACTCGAAATGTTATCTGTGTTCCTCTCCGCAGATGCTGCCAGACCTGCTGAGTTTTTCCAGGTATTTTTGTTTTTGTTTTGGATTTCCAGCATCTGCAGTTTTTTGCTTTTACCTTTTGTAAAATGAAAAGATGTGCAGGACAAGGATGTCACTCTCCTTCAATAGAAATCAGGACACAACTCACAGCTTGTGCTGTGCTACTGGCTTGAAAGTGTATTTTAATACCTACAAACTTGAAGCAGGAAAATTGTCAAAATGTTCCGGCAGCAATGAGGCAACCAATAATAATGGAACTGGAGCCAGAACACAACTCGAACAGCAGTCAACAAAAAAAGGTGAACCAATCTTTTTCTCAGGAAGGCTCAATTTCTTAAGCAATGACTAGAAATTAATTGATTGCGTTCAAGAAGCACACATTGCATCTGTAACAGAAGCCAATGTATCCAAGCTACGTTTAGTGCATGGAACAAGAAAACTAGTAGCATACCAAGTGAGGCTCCGAAAACAATGCGGCCATTATAACAGTGTGAAAACATGCAGATACACTGCTGTAAGATACAATTACATAAACAAGCCAATCACTGGGATGCATGCAGAAAGGTTACTACAGTTTGTAAAACTTGCAATCTGCTCTCCTGTTAAATATATCTCAAATTATTTGTCAGAGATGAGTTAACTTGACAAATGCTTTACAATTAAAGATTTGGAAATATTAAGCAATGCAATTAGTGCACAGAATGATATTCTGGATTTTAGTCTCCATGTTGTGTACAGTCCTCTCTTTCCCATACATTTTATTCAGGACCGTTTTCATTTAAAGATAGATCAGATACAGAAAAACAAAAGCAAATGGTGAAATGTCATCTATTCAACAGCAGGCACAAATTTTCTTTCACTACGTGTAATTCAATGTAAACATATTGAATCTTTGTTTTGGGTCTGCTGTTTAAACTAAAAGCCAGGTTCTAGGCTGCAACTGCAAAATGCTTTTTGGTCCAAAAGGCAAGACTGCACAATTTTCACTACAAATAGTAACTACTATGGAGATATTGTACCCTAGCTCAAACTACTATTCTAATCATTCCCGGTTTGATCAGGGGACAAATTTGAGCTGACACAATAGTGGCATTGTGTTATGCGTACGTGAACTGAAAGTAAATGCTCTCCCACGCTGGTACTATAATGCCAGCGAGACATTATTCATTTTCCCCTTGATTGAATCCCCTGTCCAAACGCAGTCAGCTTTTCCCTGGCTCTTATTCAAAATAAATGGCTGTGTACTAAGAATTTTGACAGCAGTCATGATCTCCCTTGTCTTGCTGGCTGAAGAAGCAAATGATGCACTGCATAGCATCTAAGATATTGCAAGATCTGGGCATTTTTTTAATATTGCCCCCTCTGCTGCCCCCTACATTGGGGAGGTGTAAATAAAGTTAGTTCAATAATGGCTTCCTGCAATTGAGCATGTGTTAGCCTTACTCAGTGCAATACATGACAGAAGGGTGATGACGAGGCTGGAACAGAATTTTTTCTTATGTTTCATTCAGTGTGAGCCTGGCGGGAACTTAGAAATCAGCCTTTGAGCAAAAGTAATATGCAGATGTGGAAGAAGGGCCTGTGATGAGGCCATTGCCATGGAAATGCCAGAAAAAGTGTGTTGCAAATTGCAAGGGAGTTGTTTTCTTGATCCAGCTGGGGAGGCCCACCGATTTGAGCGAGACCCAGGCCATGGCAGACAAGTTCACAGTGTGAGTCAGAAATTTTAATGCTATCATGGCCATTGTAGTCACCAAGCGGTTGAATGCCCCAATTTCCAGTCAAAGTGTTGTGGCTGTGGGAATGTCACTCATAGCCAGAGAGCATGCAGGAACAGGAAACCGTATTGCTCCAGATCGTAGTTATGTAACTGGTCAAGGTTGTGGTAAATTTAAAGCTGGCTGAGGAATCTGGAAATCCTCAAATGCACGTATAATAGATGTGAAAAAAGAAGTTGATGTTATCGAGCAGGACGATCAAGAGTTGTACTTAGTCAGCAAGAAAAACAGCACGTAGAGGAAGAAAGTCATAGGGCTGAAGATCTAGTTCCAGCATCCACAGTAAAAATGAAAGTTGGAGATTCACAACTTGCCTTCATCAATGATACAGCTACAACAGTGTCTGTTATCTCTGAAGGAGAGTGCTAGAAACCCCTAAGGATCCCTGCTGCAAAATTGGTGTGAAACTGACTAGTTATTCCAATAACAGTATTCCAGTGTTAGGTGAAGTAACTGTTATGTTCCACTCTATTACTTGCCATTGCTAATAGTAGTAAGGAACAAAGTTTCCAGATGAGAAGGAATTGGCTTAAGAAAATGTGGGCAAACTGGGCCGCGTTATTTACATTAAGGATCAGTAAGAGTATGTCTGTCATTTAGGGAGTGCTAAAAGAACACAAAGTGGTCTTTGAGCAAGGAGGGCCAAGAGATAAAATTAGCCATCAGTGCGCTATTAAATATCGTAAGACAGCAAATGTAGACATTCTTTTGAGATTTCCCATGAAGACTGATTCATTTCTAGCCACTGAGTTTAAATGCACGAATGATATGCTATGCCAATGTCTACCAGAGAAATTAGTGAAGAAACTTGCAAGGATGTGATGCTCAGTAAAGCGCTTGTTTATGGTATGAATAGCTGTCCTAAAGAGTGTGATGATGAGAAATTGCAGGAGAATTTCACACGTAGAAATGAATTGATTGTAGATCAATGGGGTTTGTGAGTCATTATTCCACCAAGATTTAGGGATAGATTGTTAAAGGAGCTTAACCAAGAGCACGCAGAGATAACCTGTATGAAAGCAGTGGAAGAAGGTATTTTTGGTATCCAAAAGTAGATAGAGATATTGAAGAGTTGGTGAAAAGATGTGAAGTGCATCTCAGAATGAGAAATTATCCAAACAAGCTTTATTTTTTCCATAGTAAAACACAAGAAAACTGTGGGAACTAATAAATACTGATTTCTTTCAAGTGGAAGGGCAGTGGAAGGGTTTTTGTCGAAAGCTATAACAAGTGAATAAATGTTGAGTTTATGGCCGACACCGCAAGTGCCAAAATTATTGAGATTTTGAGAAGTTGGTTTGCAATTTATGGGTTTTGAGGCGTGTTGGTGTCAGATAATGGTTCACTGTTTGTGTCAGAAGAATTTGAAACATTTCTGAGTAAGAATGGAGTTGAAATGCACTCTAATACCACCATGTCACTCAGCATTGAATGATGTTTCGAAAAGAAGTGTATGGATTGTGAAGAAGTCGTTACAGAAGCATTAGTTAAGTGACAAGCTAGGCGGTAATTTCCATGTTTCTCTTTGACAGAGTCTAGACAATTTTCTGTTTTCTACAGAATAACTCCGCAGCCTGCAACAGATTGCTCACTTTGTGTTAGTGTTTAAACCTGTGCCTAGGACAAGGTTTAGTTTGTTTTAGCCTGATGTCGATAGCAAAGTAAGAGAAAAGAAAATCTGAGTGAAGATGAGTCCTGTGTTACAGTCTCCGTAAAGTCTCCAGTAACAGTTTAAAGAGAAATTCAAACCCCCAGTTATTAACTGAAAGAACTAGGCCACAAGATTTCATGTTTGAAACACAATCCTTTATTGTACAGGAATTAAACAAAGCAAGTGCTATTAAATTAACACTATATTTGTAATTACTTAAGTTTTAAACCGCATTCAACTTTCTTCCACCCAAGAGTTCTGTTGAAGAGTCATACGGACTCAAAACGTTAACTGTGTTCCTCTCCGCAGATGCTGCCAGACCTGCTGAGTTTTTCCAGGTATTTTTATTTTTGTCTCCTATATTTAACAGGATCTTGCAGGTTCATTCTCTTTTTCTGGGACCAAACCAAAGCATGCTACAGCCCTCAAGAATTTGCTTTGGTTCGCAGTGTTGCAGCTATTCTCCAAGGAATGAGATTTCTTGGAGTCCTTCCACTAGCATTCGGCTAGGTGATCCTTTAGCTCCCCTCAGGATTCTGGACTCCCCAGCTCAAGCTTGGGCCTCACTGCATTCCTGCTTAGCGGCTTCAGATCAGAAAACACCCTTGATTTCCGATAGCCTTCTGCTCCTGGTCCACAGCTACTTTACAGCTCCTAGCAGATTCTCTCTGCCTTCTCAATTACTTACAAACACCAATTACTTGTTCCTATGAGAAAACACCCAGCTAAAACCCAAAATATGATGCTTACCTCCTGCCTGCCTAACTTATTTCTATAGCAACATTGGGATACCTGGGGTATTCCAAACAGAAATGTAAGCTAATTATCTTTCACCTTAAAAACAACCTCTTTGGTTCTGGGATCCACATGAGTAACTCATCTCTCTCACAGCAATAACTACCTTCTTAGCAAACTCACTGGTTCCATCAAGAAACCCATTGTTTGCAAAACAAAAACAGAATTACCTGGAAAAACTCAGCAGGTCTGGCAGCATCGGCGGAGAAGAAATCAGTTAACGTTTCGAGCCTTCATGGCCCTTCGGCAGAACTGAAGCATAGTTAGGAGAAGGGAGAAATATAAACTGGTAGACAGTCGGAAATCCTGTCGGAGGACAGAACCGTACTTCTTCAAAGAGGGCATTTCTTGAAGAGAGGTGGCAGTCAATTAAACACTGTTTGCAAGTTGTTTTCAGAGCTTCTTTGATCCGAGGGAAACAATGTGATAATTTAAATTTCTAACTAAGACAGGACAATCCTCTTCAGATTTACTGTCTACAATTCCCCAGTTAATGGGCCTACCTGCCATTTTACGCCTCTCATCCTTCTAACTCTGAACTTGTAAGTACACATGGAAGGACTTTCGATTTGCACTCAGCAGATTTGTTTACTAGCTTCTCAACCAGGCAGCATTTATCCTACATTTAAAATTGCAACCCCCGAATAAAAAGCTAGACTTCTAAACCTAAAAATTATAAAGAAAAATCAGATATTTGCAACCCATCATGCATGAGGCATGAAACTTGAGAGTTCAGTGCTGGTCAGAAGGTCATGGTGTAAAACCACCGAGGTGATAAGGAAAAGTATGTGATTGAAGTTGTTGTAAAGATACTAGGTGCATTCACAAATCTAGTGAAAATTGGAGAGATACTTGGTCAGTATCATGTAGATCATTTGCTTGAAAGAGGAAATGTGACAAATGGACAGCAGGAGAAACCTCCAATACTCCAAGTTCCCCCTGCAGTCCAAAGTGATAGAAAGAAAGTGAAAGTTAAAAAGAAACTGAAAGTTTGCCAGTATTACAAAATCCACCGATAGATCAAAGTGCGTTAGGGTCTTTGATTAAGACAAATCAATCAATGTCTTAGTGCCAACCATTAAATGCCTGTTTCAGCTAAACAAAATAAGTGACGATCATTCGCTGACTCATTCCTCAAGGCAATGCCTTTACCAATCAGGGTTAAGCTGCCTGGTTTAAATTTCAAACAATGCTTGGCAGTTAACAGTCAGTCACCATCAGTGGTGCATTCTCCATGGCAATGCCACTTGCCAACCATCAGCATCTCTTCACTTACAGTATAAATTGTTGTTTTCCCCTTTATATTGGTATTCAAAGTCAAAATTCAGATTTGAAATAGTCAGCAATGTTGAGAGAGCAGAGTCAATCTAATGGAAATAGGCAGAGATACCCAGATATAAAAAGAAGCCAGATAGCTTAATTCAAAGTATGTAGCAAGGATAAAAAACATCATTTTCATTATTTCTTGTCAAATTATATATATTTTTAAACATACTGGTGTTATGCAAAACCTTTTTACATGTAAATTAATTGAATATCAGTCATATGTTTTGGTTGTGATTACGATAAAAACAAGTACGTAGCCCAACTGTTAAATTTTCGGGTATTGTTGATGTTTGTTTAGTCATTGTATTTTACAAGTGTCATTTTACGTATTAATGCAAAAGTTTTTTTTAAGTTGGGGAGGGAGTATAACATATTGCAAAATCTGATCATTTTGTTATATTGCCCTCTGTTGGAGAGGTGTAACAGGTGAGTTCAATAATAGCTCTTTGTCTTGAGGCCACGTTAATCTTTTCTCAGTGCAGTATACACTAGCCAAATCGGATGGGTCATACGGACTCGATACGTCAACTGTATTCCTCTCCGCAGATGCTGTCAGACCTGCTGAATTTTTCCAGGTATTTTTGTTTTTGTTCCAGATTTGACTTGGAAGATTTGCATCCCAGTTTGCATATTTACACCCACTTAACATACTAATCAAGACAAAAAAGACAGGGAAGATCAAAGAATGCAACTACTTTTGGCATTACATTTCGAAAATGTCAATATCTTGGCCTCATTATAGGTACATAGTAAAAAAAAAATACATAATATGGAAATTATTAGAATTTGAAACTGCATTTTGTTCTGCCGTAGCAGACAATTAAAATGCTGAGAATTGTAGGTGGATGTAGGCTTTGGGGGTAGGTTGGGTGCAAATGGTCCAAAACATCGCCTTAAAATTAAACAAGTAAAAGTCGTGATAGAATAAACCGATCATTATTTGGGGAACGAAGGCACAGGATCAATGGGCTGATTGCCTTTCTTTTCCCTATTTGTTTCGTGGTAATTAATTAACTGGTCATTTGGCAGTACAGAACTTGAGTATTGCTGAAAAAAATACACTTGTAAGCTTTTCGTCTTGCACTCATCAGGACACTTGCAAGTACACCAATATAAAGGGGAAAACAACAATTTATGCTGTAAGTGAAGAGATGCTGATGGTTGGCAAGTTGCGTTGCCATGGAGAATGCACCACTAATGGTGACTGACTGTGAACTGCCAAACATTGTTTGAAATTTAAACCAGGCAGCTTGAGCCTGATTGGTAAAGGCATTGCCCTGAGGAATGAGTCAGCGAATGATCGTCACTTATTTTGTTTCGCTGAAACAGGCGCATTGTTTGTACATGTTCTTTCTGTCTGCAAAGAATCGGGCCCTGTAGCTTCCAGTACACACAAATGTGTCACATTGCAAGCCTGACTGATGATCTTAAATTGGTTGTCAGCGTAATTCTTAGTACATTGAGGATTATTTAACAAATGTTGTCCAATCGCAGAATCACATCTAATGTTGAACACTGTGTTTTGAGTTTTGCAAGCACGGACTGGTTCGGTCTGTATCCTGCCCGTTGCACACAGCAGCTGAAACATGCTGTTTGATACCATCCGCCGGTCTTTGGGACTTACAGCCTACATACCAAGCATCATACTGGCACTGAAATTCATATACACGTTACTCATTTGTGTGAAAGGCAACACGCCTTTTTGGCTTGACAGCCCATCTTATCTATGACCGGTTCTGCACAATACGAATTGGTCAAATGGTTGGGCAAATTGTTACAACCAGTTTTGACCAGGTTTTCCGCATACACAGTGATGGACTCCTTCATACTTGTGAAGGCCATACAGGACTTGCATATTGACGGCAATGCTGTGCCCATGTGCTTATTTGACATTGCTAGCCTATTCACCAACCTTCCTCTGAAGGAAGCCATAGAGATTGGTGATCTAGACCCGCCACCAGTGTGTGAATGAGTTTCATTGAACTTGTGAACTCGGCAACGCATGCAGTCGAGTTCATTTTTAATGACCAAATGGATGGTGTTGCCATGGGTTCCCCTCTAGTCCTAGCTCTCGCAAACATCTTTGTTGGATTCCATGAGAAACGTGGAATGACACCTAACCTCCTACCCCGCCCAGCATATTTCCAGTATGTGGATGATATGTAAAAAATAGGAGTAAGAGTAGGCTATTTGGCCCCTCAAGGCTGCCCCACCATTCAATAAAATCATGGCTGATATGCTCAGGCCTCAACTCCTCTTTTGTGCCAGCTCCTCATAGCCTTTAATTCCCTGCTATTTCAAAAATCTATCTACCTCCTCTTTAAATACTTTCAGTGATCTAGCCTCCACAACTTTCTGGGGTAGAGAATTCCAGACATTCACTACCCTCTGAGAGAAGAAATTCCTTCGCATCTCAGTTTTAAATGAGTGTCCCCTTATTCTGTAATTATGTCCCCTAGTTCGAGATTCCCCCGCTAGTGGAAACATCTTCTCAACATCTACCCTTTCAAGCCCCCTTAGAATATTGTATGTTTCAATCAGATCAACCCCATTCTTCTAAACTCTAATGAATAAAGTTAATAAATAACCTGTTTAGCCGTTCTTGATAAGTCAACCCCTTCATCCCCAGCATCAACCTAGTGAATCTCCTTTGAACTGCCTCTAATGCCAGTATATCCTTTCTTAAATACGGTGACCAAAACTGTTCACAGTACTTCAGCTGCGGCCTCACCAACACCCTGTACAGTTATAACAAGACTTACCTATTTTTAAACTCCAACCCCCTAGCAATACAGGCCAAAATTCCATTTGCCTTCTTAATTACTTGCTTCATCTGCATGCTAACTTTTTGTGTTTCATGCACAAGAACACCCAGATCCCCCAGAGTTGCACTTTTTGGAGTCTCTCTCCTTTTGATTCTTCCTACCAAAGTGCATGACCTCACACTTTCCTACATTAAACTCCATCTGCCAAGCTTTTGCCCACTCACTCAACTTACCTTTGTCCCCTTGCAGATTCCTTGTGTCCTCATTACAACATGCCCTCCAATTTTTGTATCATCAGCAAATTTGGATACATTACACTCTGCCCCCTCCTTCAAGTCATTAATATAGATAGTAAATAATTGAGGCCCTAGGACTGATCCTTGTGGCACTTGACTGGTTACGTCTTTCCAACCTGAAAAAGACAATTAATCCCGACTGTCTTCTGTGTGTTAACCAATCCTCAATCCATGCTAATATATTATCCCCAATACCGTGAGCTCCTACCTTGTGCAATAACTTCTTATGTGGCACTCTATCGAATGCCTTCTGGAAATCCAAATACACTATTCCCCTTTATCAACTCTGCTTGTTACATTCTCAAAGAACTCTAGCAAATTTGTCAAACATGATTTCCCTATCACAAAACCATGTTGACTCTGATTGCGTTAAGCTTTTCTAAATGTCCTGCTATTTCTTCCTTAATAATTGACTCTAGCATTTTCCCAATGACAGATGTTAGGCTGACTGACCTATAGTTTCCTACTTTTTGTCTTCCTCCCTTCTTGAACACGGGCGCCACATTAACGGTTTTCCAATCCGCTGGGACCCTCCAGGAATCTAGTGAGTTCTGGAATATTTTGACCAATACCTCCACTATCTCTGCAGCCATTTCCTTTAATACCCTTGGATGCAGGCCATCAGGTCCTGGCAACTTGTCTGCCTTTAGTCCCATTAATTTCTCAAATACTTTGTCCCTTGTGATAGAGACAGTTACAAGATCTTCCCTCCCATTAGCTCCTTGCTTATCTGACATCTTTGGGATGTTTATAGTGTCCTCCACCATGAAGTCTGATGCAAAATATTGGCTTAAATTATCTGCCATTACCCTGTTCCCCATTATCAATTCTTCACGCACATCCTCCAAGGGTCCCACGCTCACTTTAGCTACTTTTTTTTATATACCCGTAAAAGCTCTTGCTGTTTCTTTTTATAGTTCTTGCCAATTTCCTTTCACAATCAATTTTCTCCCTCTTTATTAGCTTTTTAGTCATCCGCTGCTGGTTCCTAAAAATAAAATTCCCAATCCTCTGGCCTACCACTAGTTTTCACCGCTTTGTATGCCTTAGTTTTTGATTGGATACTCTCCTTGACACCTTCGTTAACCATGGGTGGTTCATCCTTCTCATTGAGTCCTTCTTTTTGACCAGGATAAATTTTTGCTCAGCTTTATGAAATATCTGCTTAAATGTCTGCCACTGCTCATCCACTGACCTTCCCCTTAGTCTATTTGCCCAGCCCGTTTTAGACAATTCTTTCTTCATACCTCTGTAATTGCCTTTATTTAAGTTGAGGACGCTGGTTTGAGACCTGAGTTGCTCGCCCTTAAACTGAATTTGAAATTCTACCATATTGTGATTATTGCCCCCTAGAGAAGCTATAACTACGATATCTCTTATTCTTATTGCTCTAAGAAACAACCCCTGATGCATTTGACAATTTGTCTTCCATGTTACCCCTGCCAATTTGATTTGTCCAGTCAATATACAGATTAAAATCACCCTTGACAATTATAGTGCCCTTCTTATACACCTCCATTATTTCCCAATTTATACTTTGTCCCCAGTGAGGCAACTCTTCAGGGGCCAATAAACGACTCCCACCCATGACTTTTTTCCCTTGCTATTCCTTATTTCCACCCAAACTGAGTCCCCATCACGATCTATTGCACCTATATTACTACTCACCACTGCACTGATACCTTCTTTTATTAACAAAGCTACCCCGCCTCCTTTTCCTTTTTGCCTATTTTTCCGGAATGTCGAATACCCTTGAATATCGAGTTCCCAGTCTTGGTTACCCTGCAACCATGTCTCAATGATAACTATCAAGTCATATTCAGTTATTTCTATTTGTGCCATCAACTCATCTATCTTGTTAAAAATACTGCGTGCATTCAGATAAAAAGCCTTAAGCTTTGACTTTTTACCATTATTACTCATTCTGGTTCTAATTTTTGCTGCACTCTTCTGCTTATGTTTTCTGCCCCTTCCTGTCACACTTGGATTATCGCTCGCCTCTTCACTACCCTGCACCCCTGCTTTCTCGTTTTGTTTTGATTTTTTAAACTTCCATTTAATTGAAGCCTTTCCCCCCCCACCCACTAATTATTTTAAAGTCCTATCTACAACCCGAGTTATATGGTTCGCCAGGACATTGTTCCCAGCATGGTTCAAATGAAGCCTGTCCCAATGGAGCAGCTCTCTCTTTTCCCAGTACTGGTGCCAGTGCCCCATGAATCGGAACCCATTTCTCCCACACCAACCTTTGAGCCACGCATTTACCCCTCTAATCTTATTTACCCTACGCCAATTTGCACTTGGGGCTCAGGTAGTAATCCGGAGATTATTACCTTTGTGGTTCTGCTTTTCAATTTAGCCCTGAGCTACTCGTAACCCTTGTAGTCCTTCAGCAGAACCTCTTTCCTAGTCCGACCTATGTTGTTGGTACGTACGTGGACCAAAATACTGGATCCTTCCCCTTCCATTCCAAGTTGCTCTCCTGTCCTAAAGAGATGCCCTTAACCTTGGCACCGGGTAGGTAACGCAGCCTTCGGGACTCTGTCTTTGCTGCAGAAAACAGCATCTATCCCCTATTTATACTACATTTCTCTTTTCTCTCCCCCCTCAATTGAATGGTGCTCTGTATCACGGTGCTGTGGCCAGTTCACTCATCCTCCCTGCAGTCTGTGCTTTTGCCCACACCAGGATCAAGAACCTCATACCTATTGGACAAGGGCACTGGCTGAGGCTCCTCCAAAGCTAAATTCTGGATCCCCACACCTGCCTCACTTACGATCACACCCTCCTGCCCCTGACCACGGTCCAAATTTGATGTAATTAATCAAAGGCATGTGCCTGTCTCCTGAAACAGTGTCCAGGTAACTCTCCCCCTCCCTGATGTGTCGCAGCATCTGCAGCTTGGACTCCAGCTCATCAACTCAGAGCGGAAGTTCCTCGAGCAATCAAAACTTGCTTTAGATGTGGTCACTGTGGATCGCACTGGCATCCACCAGCCCCCACATACTACAGCTGTAACACATTGCCTTCCCGGCCATCTCTATTCTATCTAATTAATTCATTTGAATGTTAAGTATTTTAAAAGTGAATTTCTTAACTGTTCTCTTCAGCTGTAACAATGCCTCCTGATTTAATCCACTTGGCCAATCAAAAGAGACACAGAAGAGATACCCACCTGTTTTCCTTTGATGTCACACTTCGACTCTGACAGTTAGAAACAGGTTGAAAGGGTTCTGTGCCGCCGGTTTTTATCTCCCGTCGCTGCTGCCCTTCTCATGCAGGTTTGTTCTCCATCTGCTATATTTAAATCTGCAGCTGCATGTAACAATTTCATTACAAGTCTTAATGGGCTCCATCCTGCGTTCAAATTCACCTGTGAAGTGGAGCTATCAAATGAACTCCCCTTCCTTGACGCACTAGCTGAGAAATCTGCCAGGGGGCTTTCTATCACTGTCTACCGCAAGCCTACCTTCACTGGTTAATATTCACGTCGGGATTCTTACAGTTCCACACGTTATAAGATTGGTCCTGTCGGCAACCTTGTAAGGCCCGAGCCATTTGCTCACCATCCAAGCTTGATGTTGAAACAGGGCACATCAAAGGCACCCTGCAAGATAATGGCTACCCCGATCAGATCATTTTGCACTGTATATCACACAAACTCATGAACAGGCCTAAGGCCGTCACTTTTGGCCCTGAAAAGCGCCCAGTCTACCTCAGATTACCATGGAAGGGCAAGGTATCTCAAGTATTTGAGCAACTGTAGCAACATGAGTGGTATTCACGACTAACAGGATGCTGCCATCAGGACAAAAAGACCATCAGGCCTGTCACACAAATCAGTAATGTGGCATATGAATTTCAGTGCCACTGTGATGTAGGCCATATGCCCCAAAGACTGGCAGATCGTACCAAACAGCATGTCCCAACTGCTGATCGCAACGGGCAGGGTACAGATCGTACCCAACCAGCCCATGCTTGCACAACGCAAAACACAATGTCCAACATTAGATGTGATTCCACAATTGGACAACATTTCCTAAATAATCCTCATTGTGCTAAGAATTACGCTGACATCCAATTTAAGATTGTCAGTTGGGGTCCCAGTGTGGTGCAGTTGTGCGTACTGGAAGCTACATATATTAATACAGGGCCCTGTTCCTTGCAGACAGAAAAGATGTGTACAAACATTGTGCCTGTTTCAGCTAAACAAAATAAGTGACAGCCATTTGCTGACTCATTCCTTAGGGCAATGCCTTTACCAATCAGGCTCAAGCTGCCTGGTTTAAATTTCAAACGTTGCTTGGCAGTTAACTGTCAGTCACCATCAGTGTGCACTCTCCATGGCAACGCCACTTGCCAGCCAATCAGCACTCTCTGCACATCCAGTATAAATTGTTGTTTTCCCCCTTATATTGGTATTCTAGCGAGTGCCCTGATGAATGCAAGACGAAAAGCTTAGACATGTCTCTTTTTTTCAGCAATAATTAATTAACTGCAAAATACTTTGCATCAAGGATTCATGTCATAATTGCTAAAACATTTTGAAAAGGCTAGCCTTTCAAACATGGAAGGAAGCTTGTTCACAGCATTGTCGTGATATAGCTACAACACTGGCATCTACCCAGCAGTGTGGAAAACTGCCCAGCGTATGCCCTGTTCACAAAACGCAGGACACATCCAACCCTGTCAATTACTGTCCCATCAGTCTACTCTCGATCATCAGCAAAGTGATCGGAAGTGTCGTCGATAGTGCTATCAAGCAGCATTTAGTCAGCAATACCTGCTCACTAACACTCCGTTTGGGTTCCGCCAGGGCCACTCAGCTCCTTTCCTCATTACAGCCTTAGTCTGAACATGGACAAAAGTGCTGATCTCAAGAGATGAGTTGAGAGTGACTGCCCTTGACATCAAGGAAGCATTTGACCGAGTGTGGCATCAAGAGCCTGAGCAAAACTGGAGTCAATGGGAATCAGAGGAAAACTCTCCATTGGTTGGAGTCATACCCAGCTCAAAGTAAGATGGTTGTGGTTGTTGGAGGTCAGTCATCTCAGCTCCAGGACATCACTGCAGGAGTTCTTCAGGGTAATGTCCTAGGCCCAACCATCTTCAGCGGCTCCATCAATTACTTTCCTTCCATCACAAGGTCAGAAGTGGGGATGTTCGCTGATGATTGCACAATGCTCAGATCCATTCATGGCGACTCAGATACTGAAGCAGTCCGTGCACATGTGCAGCAAGACCTGTACAACATTCAGACTTGGGCTGATAAGTGGCAAGCAACATTCATGCCACACAAGTGCCAAGCAATCACCATTTCCAACAAGAGAGAATCCAACCATCAAGGATCCTGGCATTGCCATTGTTGAATCTCCCACTATCAACATCCTAGGGGGGGGCTACTATTGACCAGAAACTGAATTGGATCAGCCATATAACTCCTGTATTTACAGGAGCATGTTAGTTGATGGGAATTCTGTGGAGAGTAATTCACCACCTGATTCCCTAAAACCTGTCCACCATCTGCAAGGCATAAGTCAGGAGTGTAATGGAATATACTTTACTTGCCTGGATGAGTGCAGCTCCAACAACATTCAAGAAGTTGACACCATCCTGGACAAAGCAGCCTGCTTATTTGGCACCCCATCCACCACCTTCAATATCCACTTCCTCCACCACCGACGCTCAGTGGCAGCAGTGTGTATCATCTACAAATGCACTGCGGGAACTCTCCAAGGGTCCTTCGACAACACCTTCCAAAATCGTGATCCCCACCACCTAGATGGACAAAGATAGCAGATACATTGGAATGCCACCATCTGTAAGTTCCTCTCCAAGCCGCACACCAGCCTGACTCCCTTCACTGTCGTTGCGTCAAAATCCTGGAATTCCCTAACAGCACTGTAGATGTTCCTACACCACATGGATTGCAGCAGTTGGAGAAGGCAGTTCACCACCACCTTCTCAAGGGCAAAGAGGGAGCTGCAGTAAATGCTGGCCTAGCAAGCGATGCCCACATCCCAGGAATGAATAAAAATAAAATTAATGGTAATTAAATTATGTGCGTTATGAATTTGATGAAATCTCAGACTTGCCTGTGTGTTCATTGGTAGAACTAGTGAAAGTTCCTTCTAAGAGACAAATTCAGGTCAAATGCCAGTGTCACTCCTAATTTAGCTGCAAGGAATTGTGTAAAATTAGACCTGGGTCATTTGCCTCAAAAAAAAAAATCTGTCGTTGTTGCTGTGATGCAGTGGGTTAACTATTCAATTTGGCTTATTTTCTTTTTCAGAAGATAGATTTTACATGTAACAAAAGGGTCACTATAAACTGAATTGCGATATGAGAATCTTAGCTATTTTTTAATTGAAGTCCAGCTTGTCTGATGATACAGAGGAACTGCCAAGATCAGTCTAATAATCTACAAAATTATCTGTTGTGCAGTGTGAAATTGTATATTACTCTAGTTTTTCTACTCTTCAATGTACTTTTTGTTTCAGGAGCTAATACTTTTTATTCCTGTTTTGGTTTTTGAGCCTCGGTATCCAGCATATTTGTAACCTTTATTTTAAAGCAAACCTACTGCTCGTGGCACAAGTGATATATGGTGCAACAAAATTCACTTGAGATTGAATTCAGTTTATATTGCTTCAAGTGAGGCATTCATTCTAATATAAATCTATGGTATTGCAGGCCGAATGCCCTTCATCCAAAACTCTTGGGGCCAATTGCGTTTCGGTATTCAGATATGACATAGCTACCGTGTATACGGTAGGTGTGTACAGTGTGTACGACTAGGCCTAAAATGAAAGTCATCATAGTCCCGGAGGGCCATATATTTAGGTTGCTCTCTAATTAGAGACGACTGGTGGTGAATTTAACCTGAGGGTCACCTCACCTCAGGGAAGGGGTGAAGTTGAGAACGATTCATGGATTACCCTGAATTGAACCCATGCTGTTGGCTCTGCGTCACAAACCAGCCATCCAGCCAACTGAGCTAACTGACCCCCAAAGTGTTAACTACTTACATTGCAATAGCCTAAGCCAAGGCTAGCTATAGTCTACAAATACTAGGTTGTTTCTCCATTTTCAACTCTCTTAACACCCTAATTCTTACCTGTTAACATTATTACATCTGTAATATAATATTATGCTGCTTTATTAACATTCAGATTCACGTTACGGTCCGTTCAAAAAAACATTTGGTTTTTGGATGTGTTCAGTTTTCGGGTGTATGGATAAAGAATGTTCGACTGTAGTAATATTTTAGAATTTTATGCTGACAATCACAGTGCACATTTAGCTTTTTATTACAGACATAGGCAACTTAACGGAACTGAATTAACCCTCGCTTGAGTGTGCATGTTAAAATTAAAAGCATTAGAAATAAACTGCCAGAATTGAAGGCTGTTGTGGTGGTCAGGACTATGATCAGAAATGAGACTAAATCGAAGAATTAAAAATTAATTTAACACTCAAGGGTTTACTAACACAAAAACAAAATACAGACGGAAGTATGGGATAACTTTTCCCGTTGTCTGGAACAAGATGTGTGGTAACAGGAAATGTTTTAATGTTTTGGATATTGTGACTTTTAGTATAGACACAAAGCATGCTTTTGGGCAGGTTTAAATCAGAAGAAAAGATAATGTTTATTCAGATAACACCCTGAAATGTAAATTCATTGAAAAATGCTTACTCCCTCCCGCGCACAGCCACACACACAAATAAAGACAATATGAAACATATATTTAGGTTATTAACAGCAATACAAGAAGCAAATCATATGTTTAAATTTAGTCTTTTAAGATGCATGTGTTCAGGCCTGGATGGGTTCTTTCTCATGGCTCTTTGGGTGAATGGAAGTTGGAAGCCTCTGGGTTTCTAAACAAAGTCGTGGCTGAATTTCTGTAGAAACTAATCTTTGCAGGTGCAGACAAACTATCCCCTCTCTCATTGCCTGGATTGACTAGTTTTTACGGCAGGTTTCTGTTCTGTTTTTGGAGGATGGTCCCTCTTGTGATTTTCATTTCTAAACTGCCCCCTCTCTGGCTGGTTTCTGGAGTAAAGAGATTTGTTATCTGAAATCAGTTTCGATTATGTCACTACATGATCAATACTTCAATTGTCCACACAAAGGATTCAAAGTTAGAAGCCATTGCTACATAATAGGGAGTGAACGGTGGTTGTTCACACCTGCTTGTGTTAAACTGGTTTCTCCACCCCTCTCTTTGTAGTGTCGAGCTTGCAGTCACTGAGTCAGAGGGGGCTATTGATTTTGAGTTTTGGTAAATACCCAGTCAATTCAAATTCAAAGTGGTTTCACATTTTGAATTTTTTTCCAAGGGAAAGCATTCTAGCCACTTTTAAGAACTTCCAGCATCCTGAGTTAATCTTTGTGCAGGAATCACTAAAGGTCACCTGACCCTTGGTGGACAACTTTGTACCACATTGTCCACTTTTTAAATTTCAAAAGGTCCACATTGTGTAAAGCCTGTATCTTGGAAGTTAGGAATATGATATCTTTACTGGACATGACACTGCCGTTGCTGGAAATCTGAAATAAAAACTACATTCTGGAAATATGCAGAAGGTCAGGCAGTATCTGTGGAGAGAAACGGTTAACGTTGCAGGTCGATGACCCTCCATGATGAGCATAGCCTATCCCAAAGAAAGTTCATTATCATTTTGAGACAAGTTTATAAAATTTTTTTTTAAAGATTGTCATGAAACTGCAGGGCAAGGAAGGCCATTTAACCCGAGAACCAGCTCCATTCAGAGCCCAAATAGGATTGTTCCATCATGGGTTCCTTTCTATTCTACCTGTTGACCTCCCTCTTTAGGGAATCATAACTTCTCACTCTGCCTCCATTCCATGTGTCCCTTTCTTAATTGGCCCAGCTCCTTTTTGAAAGTGCTGATTGACCGCTTTTTCTGGGAATCTGTTCCATATGCCCACTGTCTAAAAAGAAGAAACTTTTTATTGAACCTCCAACCTTGCTCAAGGTTTGCAAATTCTGTATTTGTGTCATCTACTCTTATGCTTGTTTTCAGAGAACATATTCGCTCTTTACTTCTACTTAATCTGTACCTTAAATTAAAATTAAGAATTATACCTGTTCACAAGAAACAGGAATCTACACTTGACCCAGCTGAAATGTGGAGAAGGTTTTAAAAGAAAACAGATTTGCAGTATGTATGTTGAATGTTATTGAAAATGTTTGTGTTTAAAAAGGTGTTTTTATCCAATTAATATGTTAGGAAATTTTGTGGTTTGGTTAGGGACTATATGGACCATGCCTGCCTCTCTCCCTTTCTCTCCTCCTCCATTCTCATTTATATTTGGTTTGTTCTTTCATAGGTTATGAGAAAACTGAGGATGCCTCAGAGAAAACTTCATTGGCTGATCAAGAGGATATGAGAACAATATTTATTAACCGACCTCAGCTAATAAAATTTTGTAGCAATCACGTCAGGTGGGAATAATTTTAATTAGCTTTCTAGTTAAAATCTGTGATCTTATTGCTTTTCCCTCCTCAACCATACGTCAGAGAACTCATTGTCCTTCATGTGCAGCATTACTTAATGTTAATATTAATTGCATTATCCCATTTATGTTAAGATTTCCGTATCCATTGTTAACTCCTGATGTTATTTAATAAATAGTAAATGTATACATTTGACCAAAGGTACATATCTCACACTAGAAAAAAGATGCCTACTAACAGCCAATGTAGTGGAAAGTTCAATGCAAATTGGCTGCGCTTAATTTCTCTTTGAGACGGAACATTAAAAGCTGTGAATTTCTATGTGCATTCTCCCACTTGTCTGCCATAGCTGGGAGAGCCCCAGGAAAATGGCATATACACTAACATCATAATTTTGGGCAAGAGAACCTCCAGAGGGATTTACCAAAGTCTTTAGTTACTAATCAATTAATAATGTGGAACATGGAACTTTTGATGAAGTGAGAAAATTGATGAATGTAGATTATCTTTATAGAATGACACAGTGCAGCAAGACACCATTTGGCTGATCTTTGGTAGAATTATTCACCTAGTCCCACTCTGATCACTTTGCCCATAGCCTGGTAATTTTTCCCTTCAAGCATTTATCCAATTTCCTTGTGAATGTTACCACTAAATCTGCTTCCAAATGTGTCTCGGTGCATTTCCAATTGGAACAACTTGCTGTGTTTAAAAAAAAAGGCCATGTTGTCTCTGGTTCTTTTGACAATCACCTTAAATCCGTGTCCTCTGTTTACCGATGCTTCTGCCACTGGAGACAGTTTCTCCTTATTTACTCCATCAAAGCCATTAATAATTGACCTAGCATCAATTTCCATTTGTGGAAGAGTGTTCCAAACTTCTACCAACCTTTGTGTGGAAGTATTTCCCAAATTCGCTCCTGCAATGCCTGGCTTTAGCCTTTAGGCTATGTTCCCTGGTCCTAGACTGCCCAAATAAGAGAAATAGGTTCCCTATCTTTACCCTATCACCTCACCTTAATATCATAGACATTGAAATTTACAGCACAGAAAGAGGCCATTCATAATATCTTGAAAGTTCAGGCAGTTCAATACCAGACAGCATAATCCCAGTTCGTGTAGCGTCTTGTAATTTAACCTTGGAGTCCAGTTATCCTCTTCATCTTCTCCCATTTCATTTGGGGGCCGCCACATGCTGAGTGATTGCCTTTATCCATCTTCCCTTGTCAGTCACCCAGTTCTCTTCCAAACCCGCTGCATTTAAGTCTCTTGCTATCCCATCCTTCCGTCTGGCCTTGGGCCTTCCTCTTTTCCTTTTCTGGCTGCCCCATCTCCATCACTTGCCTCACCATGTTTTCTTCCTCTCTCCCTAAAACAGATGACTGTACCGTTTCAGTCTCTTCTTGGCTACTTTCTTTGCATCCTCAATTGGCATTAAACCCCTGGGTTTTTTTTCTTTACTCTTTCATGGGATGTGGGCATTGCTGGCACTGCCAGCATTTGATGCCCACCCCTAATTGCCCTTGAATTGAGTGGCTTGCTAGGCCATTTCAGAGGGCAATCTGGTAAATCTGCAGTGCACTCCCTTCCTTAGGCAAGGTGCCCAGAACTGATTGCAGTATTCCATGTGTGGCCTAACCAGGGCTTTGTATAGCTTACTCTAGTTCTCTAGATATAAAGACCAGTGTTCCATTAGCCATTTTAATTATTTTCTGCACCTGTCCATTACATTTTAACAATCTATGTACACAGATGCTTAAATCCCTTTGGATCTCCACAGTTTCTAGCTTTTTACTATCTATATATTTTCACTGTTTAGAAAGTACTCTGTATCCTGTGCCCAAAGTGGACACCTCACACTTGTCTACTTCCTTTTCACCATATAATTTACAAAAAAACTCTTGATTTTAATTTCCCTTCCAAGTTTCCTTTCGTATTGCTTTTTGTAGCTCGTATCATTTTTTATCTCCTTTTGTTCTTTGTATTTCTCAATCATGAAGAACCGTGCTTTTTCATTATTGCAGTTTATGTATGCTTTTAGCTTTTATGTTGCCCTTTACTTCTTGTGTCGTCCATAGTTTACTTTTATTTTGGCACACTCTTATCTCCTATGTGTATGTTTCTTTGTAACCAATTTACACTCGCACTTATGGCACAGAAGATTTTTGAGTACCCCCCTGAGTTCTGCTCAGTTTTATCAATTCACTTAATCTATTAATATCGCTTTCTAATTAATTACATGCTTTCATCTACACTGCTTACAATGCTGCCTTTCCTTGGGTCATTGGCAAACTTAGATATGTGGCTCTCTATCCCATCATCTAAATTGGTAACAAATACAGTGAATAGTTGAGGCTCCAGCACAGATCCTTGTGGCACACCACTAGTCACATCCTGCCAATTATTTGCCATTATCCCTACTCTATCTCCTGCTGCTCATCCAATCTCCTAACTAGGTCAATGATTTCTTTCAGTTCCATGAGTTTCAACTTTCAGTAACAATCTCTTATGCGAGACTTTATATGCACTTCCAGAAGGCATTCAGTTAGCAACACCTATAGACAAAGACAGACATGCCTGAGCATTGCCTCTGGAAAGGCATTAGTGTATGTGACCTTAGAGGACCATCTATTGAAGTGACTTAAAGTAACAATGACTGTTAGACTTGTTGGCCCCATGAAGATGGAATTACAAATAAAGACAGTTTGCAGGCTATTCATGCCTGGGATGTTGTTGAGTTATCAAACACCATTCATTGTGTGGCAAATTGCTTAGCCATCAACCCATTATGTGGGCAATGGAAAACATTGATACTGTTGTCACATAACGGAAACTGGCTTGTGGTACGAAATACCTAGAGTGCCTTATTAATCCACAAGGACAGGCCAGGCTCAAAGATCTCAGAGGGAATACATCTTGTCCTAAGAACATAATAATCCTGCCTCTCAAATATCATCACACACAGAGAAGTGGAGCTTTTCTTGCCCCTGCAGATTGTAATTTTGATTTAAGTCGGGGGCTTAAACATCGCGCTTGACTGGAGAAGCCAGAAACTTACTGTTGTTTGATGAATGCAACACCAGAAACCTCCAACTGTTTTTGTTTTTCCTTCAATGAACTGGAAGGGAATTTTCAAGCCTGCAGCAATTTGACTACCTTCTTAAGAAAACAGTAATATTGACTTTCGTGACTTTAAGTAATCCAAGTGCATGTTACATATTTGGAAATTAACATTTTGTGTGTCTTTGCAGATGAGGAGTGGGTGTTTGTTGCATACATTTTCAGATATTGAGAAATAAACATTTATCCTTCTGATTTAAACTTGCCAGAAAACCTGTTCTTCAAAGTCACAGCACTTAAAGGGTTAAAATGTTTTTTCTCTAAAATATATCTTCTTGTGGCCAATTGAGAAGTAGGAAAAAGGGAAAATTATTCCACATCTCTCCCCTATTCGTAACATATCTTGTGTGTGTTTTTATGTAACTAGTTTATTTACGGCACAGAAAATTTTTGACCACCTTCCTGAAGTCTGCTCATTGATGCCAGCCAGCAGTAGCTTGGCCATTTGGGTAATGACATTTATATTTTTTAAATTGCTAAATTAGCCTTCAGTGTTAATAGGACTTATAATCATAATATAAAATTACTTGCCACTTGTCAGCCAAAGCCTGGATATTGCCCAGGCCTTGCTGCATTTGGACATGGATTGATTCTGTATCTGAGGAGTCATGAATGGTACTGAACATTGTGCAATCATCAGTAAACATCCGCACTTTAGACCTTGTGATGGAAGGAAGTTCATTGATGAAGGAGCTGAAGATGGTTGGACCTGGGGCATTACACTGAGGAACTCCTGAAATGATGTCCTGGAACTGAGAAGATTGACCTCCAGCAACCACAACCGTCTTCCTTTGTGCTAGGTATGACTCCAACCAGCAGAGAATTTCCCTCCAATTCTCATTGACTCTAGTTTTGCTGGGGCTTCTTGATGCCACACTTGGGCAAACGCTGCCTTGATGCCAAGGGCAGTCACTCTCATCTCACCTCTGGAGTTCAGCTCTTTTGTCCATGTTTGAACCAAGGCAGTAATGAGGTCAGAAGCTGAGTGGCCCTGGCGGAACCCAAACTGAGCGCCAGGCTATTGCTAAGCTTGATAGCACTGCTAATGACCCCTTACACCACTTTACTGCTGACCAAGATTAGACTGATGGGGTGATAATTGGCTGGGTTGGATTTGTCCTGTTTTTTGTGTACAGGCCACACCTGGGAAATTTTCCACATTGCTCCATAGATGCCAGTGTTGTAGCTATACAGGAACAGCTTGGCTGGGTGCAGCAAGTTCTGGAGCACAAGTCGGAAAATTGCCAGGGTTCATAGACTTTGCAGTATCCAGTGTCTTCAGCCATTTCTTGATATCATGTGGAGTGAATTGAATTGGCTGAAGACTGGCACCTGTGATTCTGGGGACCTCCGAAGGAGGATGAGATGCTTCAGCCTTATCTTTTGCACTGATGTGCTGGGCTCCCTCATCTTTGAGGATGGGGATATTTGTGGAGCCTCCTCCTCCAGTGAGTTGTTTAATTGTCCACCACCATTCATGGTTGGATGTGGCAGGACTGCAGAGCTTAGATCTGATCCATTGGTTGTGGGATTGCTAAACTCTGTCTAACACTTGCTGCTTATGCTGTTTGGCACGCAAGTAATCCTGTGTTGTAGCTTCATCAGGTTGACACCTCATTTTTAGGTATGTCTGGTGCTGCTCCTGGCATGCCCTCCTGCACTCTTCATTGAGCCAGTGTTGATCCCCTGGCCTGATGGTAATGGTAGAGTGGGGGATATGCCGGGCCGTGAGGTTACAGATTGTGTTTGAGTACAATTCTGCTGCTGCTGATGGCCCAAAGTGCCTCATGGATGTCCAGTCTTGAGTTGCTAGATCTGTTCGAAATCTATCCCATTTAACATGGTGGTGGTGTCATACAACACAGTGGAGGGTATCCTCAATGTGAAGATGGGACTTGTCTCCACAAAGACTGTGCGATGGTCACTCCTGTCGATACTGTACTGGACGGATGCGTCTGCCGCAGGCAGGTTGGTGAGGATGAGGTCAAGTGTGTTTTTCCCTCTTGGTTCCCTCACCACCTGCCACAGACCCAGTCTAGCAGCTATATCCTTTAGGACTCGGCCAGCTCAGTCCGTAGTGGTGCTACCCGAGCCACTCTTGGTAATGGACATAGAATGTCCTCTGGTGAGGGACTTCAGTGCCACCCTCAGTGCTTCCTCCAAGTTGTCAGTAAGGTATGATTCAGTCAGTATGACTATGTCAGGCTGTTGCTTGACTAACCTGTGAGACAGCTCTCCCAATTTTGGCACAAGCTAGTAAGGAGGACTTTGCAGTGTCAACTGGGCTGAGTTTGCCATTGTAATTTCCGGTCCCTAGTTCAATGCCAGGTGACCTGTCCGGTTTTATTCCTTATAGACTTTGTAGCAGTTTGGTACAACTGAGTGGCTTGCTAGGCTATTTCAGAGGCATTTAAAAGTCAGCCACATTGCCAGACCAGGCGAGGACAGCAGGTTTCCTTCCCTGAAGGACATTAGTGAATTAGATGGGTTTTTACGACAACTGTCAATGGTTTCATGGTCATCATTAGACTTTTACTTCCAGATTTTTATTGGATTCAAATTCCACCATCTGCCATGGTGGATTCAAACCCGGGACCCCCCCCCCCCCCCGAGTTTTATGCATTGCTAGCCCAGTGACAGTGCCACCACTCCACCGCCTCCCCTAAGTCTCAGACTTCACAGGGTTAGTCTCTGTGGCGCCTTCACCAATCTCCCTGATCTGGTCCTGATTTCATTTTGAGGTTGAGGCACTTTCTTATTCTATAGCAGTTTCTTCCATCTGGATGGTAGTAGAGTGTCTACTTGTTTCTGGTTCCTTGTCTCCATCTGGATTGACATAGTATGTCCAAGGCCCCATTGGTTTCCTTCCATATGATATCAAGGCTTTTCGGTTTCTTCTGATATTTCCCTTGTCCGTCTATGAGATCTTGGCTGTGGAGCTCTTCCTATTACACTGCCTTCATTTTGTTGATCTTGTATCCACACTTTCTCCCAGGGCTGTAGACTTTTCAGGTCTCGTGCATTGTTCCTATGAGCTTGACTGTTCGTTTGTTGCTCCTCACTCTTTCTAACTATCTCATGATCATCTGAAATAATATACGATTATAGAGTTTGTTGTAGAGTTGCAAGTTGTATTTGCAGTGGTTTTCCTATTATTTGAATGAATAAAAGTGCTACAATACAGCTAATCTGTCTTTCATACTTGACCCTAGATGTTGTGATGCTAAATCTAGTATCACTCTAGTTTAATTTCAGAGCTGAACAAGATCCAAATGAGATACGTGCCATCTGACAAAAAACTGAACATAAAAATTTATGTTTGTGTTACAATATTGCCCACTTTTCAGCTGTAATAATTGCAAAGTGGTAGCAATCTGTTTACACTATCAACTTACTGCTTAAATAATTTTGTGAACCTCAGGTGACAATATGATTGAATTTAATTTGTGTTCAGGTACATACTGCACAATGAAGTGTGCACTAATATTCCAGAAAGCAGGTGTCATTAATCAATTATTAAAATAACTTAGATTGGTGCGCAGTATTTTGTGACTCCCATCAGATTTTGAGCTAAAGACTGACTGCTATTGTCTGAGTGAAGTAGCTAGTGGATTAATTCATTAATTCTTCCATTGAAAATAACAGTTCCTGCACAGAGCAATGTACCGTTTGTTCATCCTCTTATGCTTCAGCTCTTGGTAAAAGCTCACATACTTACATGCTCACTCTGGCAAATAATTATTTGGTACTCGGTGTGTTCATTTGCATCTGTATACAAATAAAGCTTAAGATGGTGGAGATATTCCCCAACGTAAAAACACATTATCTAAATTCATTCTAATTAATTGGCCTAAAACCTGTGAAATATTTTTTTCTGTCTCTTTTTTTAGCACCGCAAAATACAATCCACTCACATTCTTACCGAGATTCCTATACTCGCAGTTCAGGAGAGCAGCCAATTCTTTTTTCCTTTTCATAGCTCTGCTCCAGGTAAGCTTGTTTAATTGCATAAAGTTCATTTATAACTTATAAATATTTTTTCTCATTTTAGATATTGATGAAAAATATCTTAATCTGGAATGTTTTACTGAAACAAAACTCCCTCCTCCCTCCCTCGCCGTCCTTTTCCCTGTCATGCAGAAGGTCATCAGGGGTAGGTGGGAATGTGGAATTGAGGCCACAATCAGATCAGCCTTGATGTTGTTGAAAGGCAGAGCAGGCTCGAGCGGCTGAATGGCCTACTCCTGCTTCTAAACCGTATGTTAGTAGACCTAATGTGTTCCTGATTTTTGTGATATGTTGACTGGATTTAATTTTCAGTTTGTACAATTTTCTTGCCCTTTTCCTGAAGAGACAGTTTTTCCCCGTATACCTTCTAATAAATTGGCTGCACCAATTCATTGGAACAGTAGATAGCCATATAATTTGAACTTGATTAAGGATTTAGTGCTTAAGCACTTGAACTACTAGTTGATGAGGATGTAACAAAAATAAAGAATGCTTCCCTGGTGGCGAATGATACTGCAGATTCAAGTATTCTAATACTTAAAACATATGTATATGTAAATATATAATGAAACTGCATATTAAAGCTCTTGAAATTAATGGCAAATTAGCCAACTGGATTGAAAACCAGTTTAACAAAACAGGAAGTGATGGGACTGAGTATATGAAGGTTTCACTTCTCTCGGTTTTATGCAGTTTGTACTTAATATTGAATAGTTGTTCATGACATGAAATGGGGCTAATGTGTGACAGATGTATAGCATTTAAAGTGACATGGACAAATTAAGTAAATAGACAAAAGAAAGGCAGGTGGTGTTCAATGCACATAACTGTAAGATAATGCAAATTAGTAGAGGAAATGTTTGCACAATTAAGTGATGCTGACACCAAATATTGCTACATACCACTCTGACCAGAAGCTAGCTGGCCTATCTGAGTTACATTTTGCGTTAGTGTCTGATATGTGGAAAACCCATCACCATATTTAAGAACTCCAAATTAAGTCATCATGAAGTCTGTACAGCTAGTCTTTGTTTCTTGATATGGAATGTACGTACTTTCCTTCCTGATGGGCCCCAGTAAAGCACCAGGCTGGCTGGCTAGTTATTAGGAGTGTCCTTAAAAGTTGTGGGGTCCTCAGTTTGGCCAAGTTCCCTTCACAGAACCAATATTTCCCCTGCAAATAACACCAAAACAAACTCTATCAACTGGTTGTTCATCATGTTTGCTGTTTATGCTTTAGTATTTGCACAAATGACTGTTGGATTTGTCTTCATAAAAATTAGCCTTCCAAAAGTAACTTTAATAGACAGTGAAGTACATTGTGAAATCCTGAGGATGTAATAGTCATGACATTTAAAGTGCCAGTTACTGGTACTTGAAACAATGGTACTGTTCCCAAAATTATTCTTTATTAGTATGCAACATCAGAAATAGCAAGCTAATAACTCAGGAAAAACAAAACTCTGAAGGCAGTCGGTAAGTCCCGCTCTCAGACCCAAATTGTAGACCTATAATTTAGACTTTTGTTCTCCAATTTTGATTAACTAAAAAAGGCAGCAAGAATAGTTGTATTTTGATGATAAGGCAACCCAATCAAATCAAGAGCATGACAGAGATGCTTTTCATTATTTCAAATGCATTTTAATTGTTTTTTAGAAGTATTTTCCTTCCACTTGCTGGGTAGACACATTTTTGGTATTATTGTTCTATAAGCATGGTCTAGGTAGACACTCCAGTTCAGCACTGATGAAGTTCTAAATTATTAGAGATGTCATCTTTTGGACAAGATGTTAAACAGAGGTTCCATCTGCCCTCTCAGTTGGGCATAAAAGATCCCATGCTACTGTTTAAAGATGAGCAGTGGAGTCCTTCTATTCCACCACAACTACAAATAGATTTATAGTTTGTGAGCTCCTGCTTCAAATCGTTTGAAATTTCCTTGTTTCCCAGATAACTAGCTGATATTGTTAACCGTTCTGTTTCCTTTGGTGCTGTCTCCTTCCTTTCAACTTTGCCAGCATCACTCCCTTCAAATCAGTCACAGATGACATCCTAGGTGACTAATCATGTTGCAATGTCATTCCTCATCCTTCGTAACCTGTCTTTGATACAGTTGATTACATCATCCTCCCTGAATGCCTGTCCTTCATTGTCAGCTGAGTGGGGCTGCTGTTACATGGCCCCATCAATGTCTATCAGATCGTAGCCAGAGAACTTCCTGCAATGGCATTTCTTCCTACTCTCGCACCATTACCCCCATGCATCTATCCTTGGCCCCATCTATTAATTGTCTAAATGGATATGGGACATAAAGGCATGTGGGACACTTGCCTTTATCAATAAAGGCATATATTCCAAAAGTAGGGAGGTCATGTTGGAGTTGTATAGAACCTTGGTGAGGCCACAGCTGGAGTACTGTGTGCATTTCTGGTCGCCACATTATAGGAAGGATGTGATTGCACTGGAGGGGGTGCAGAGGAGATTCACCAGGATGTTGCCTGGGATGAAACATTTAAGTTATGAAGAGAGGCTGGATAGACTTGGGTTGTTTTCGTTGGAGCAGAGAAGACTGAGGGGTGACCTGATCGAGGTCAGATTATGAGATTATGAGGGGCATGAACAGAGTGGATAGGGAGCAGCTGTTCCCCTTAGTTGAAGGGTCAGTCACGAGGGGACATAAGTTCAAGGTGAGGGGCATGAGGTTTGGGGGGATGTGAGGAAAAACCTTTTTACCCAGAGGGTGGTGACGGTCTGGAATGCGCTGCCTGGGAGAGTGGTAGAGGCGGGTTGCCTCACATCCTTTAAAAAGTACCTGGATGAGCACTTGGCACCTCATAACATTCAAGGCTATGGGCCAAGTGCTGGTAAATGGGATTAGATAGGTAGGTCAGGTGTTTCTCACATGTCGAAGGGCCTTTTCTGCACTGAGAGATTCTGTGTGATTCTGCTGTAGCTCAGCATCATCCATAAATGCAATGCCTGATTTCATATATCTGCTGGCAATGCCTAGCTCTACCTCACCCACCCCTCTCTTGACCCCTCCACTGCACCTGATTTCAGTCTTCTGGAGCTAAAAATGTAAATTGAACCAAATGTTCAACCCTAGCGTTATGTAACATTGTGTACATGTGAAGGTAATTAGAATATTCTGCAGAGTGGTAATTTGTATATTTATATCCTGTTTTCCTCTTTTGTCTAGCAAATCCCTGATGTTTCCCCTACTGGCCGTTACACAACATTGGTCCCACTATTGTTCATTCTTCTTGTGGCTGCAGTAAAAGAAATCATAGAAGATATTGTAAGTGATCACCCACTAAATATGTTGTTACAGCAATTATTTTTCTGCATGTGTTTGGACATTGCTCAGGTAAGAGAGATGTTCGGTTGGAACAAATTAATACTAAAAAGAAAAACACTTTTTGAATTTTAATTGGTAATAACCCAAGATGCTATGTTAGTGTGATTCTTGATTATTGACTTATAGGAACATAGGAGTAGGAGTAGGTCATTCAGCCCTTCGAGCCTGATCCACCATTCAATAAGATCATGGCTGATCTGGTTGTGTCTCAGCTCCGCTTTGTTGTCTGCCCCAACCATAACCCTTGACTCCCAAGTTATGAAATAATGGCGAGAAGAAACGGAAAGCTCAGCTGGCTGAGAAGAGGACTCGGAGCAAAAAAGCCAGGTAATCCTCCTTAACCCAGCAAGTGCAGCAGAGGCTGCCATCCCAGAATGGGGTTCCTGGGCCACATGAGGTGATGTTTAACACAGATGACCATCAAGGTGCAAACCACCATCTTGTGGGACAGAAGGCTGCCCTCAGAAGTATTTAGTGTCTGCCTATATGAATAAATCTGTTGAGATTTGCTATGTACTATGTTTATGCTTTTCAAAGTGTATAGAAATGCTGGGAAGAAAACCCAGTGACCACTTTTTTTTAATTCATTCATGGAATGTTGGAGTTGCTGGCTAGGCCAGCATTTATTGCTAATTGCCCTTGAGAAGGTGGTGGTGAGCTGTTTTCTTGAACTGCTACAGTCCATAGTGCTGTTAGGGAGGGAGTTCCAGGATTTTGACCCAGCGACAGTGAGGGCGATATATTTCCAAGTCAGGATGGCTTGGAGAGGAATTTTCAGGTGGTGGTGTTCCCATCTGTTTGCTACTCTTGTCCTTCTTGATGGCAGCAGTTGTGGGTTTGTAAGGTGTTGTTTAAGGAGCCTTGGTGAGTTCCTGCAGTGCATCTTGTAAGTGGTACATACAGCTGCCACTTTGCGACGGTGTTGTAGGGAGTTAATGTTTGTGGATGGGGTGTCAATCGAATGGGCTTTATCTTGAATGATGTCAAGCTTGAGTGTTGTTGGAGTTGCACTCATCCGGGCAAATGGAGAGTATTCCATCACACTCCTGACCATCAAGCATCTCTAGCATGCAATGTTGGAGAATGAATCCAATGGCTGCATCAAGTATGTTAGACGCATTGAGGAATAGAACCATTCACTACAGCAAGCATTTCTCACTGGCTTATTTTTAGCCGTTAGTTATATTTGAATGTCTCCAACCATTTTGGAATTTAGGAAGTTTGCTTCATCTGCAATTCAGTGATTTGTAGCTAGGAAGGGAAATGGCCTTTCAACTGGAGGCAAAGTGGCACATATCATAACATACAAAGTGTGAACAATATGAAGTACGATACTCTAAGCACTAGTTGTTTTGAAATGTTAAGGGAAGCATCTTGCCATGTGTGTTGAAAACAGTTAACCTGTGAGATAAAAAGAATAATAAATACGGTACTGGAAATCTTGAAATAAAGAACAGAAAATGCAGTGAATGCACCATATGTCAACCAGCATCTGAGAAATAGAGAAAAAGCCATGTTAAAATTTTAGTATGATAATTTTTCAGTTTTTTTCTAAAGTCAGATCTATACTGACTCTTGTCCACCATTAAGTGCTCTCTCCATGCTGTGATCTGGAACATTTACATGTAGCACATGACCTCATGGTTCTAAATCAGCCCCGAGCTGACCTACCTTTTGGTCACCAACATTGCACCCTGTCACCTAAGGACCACTGCCCATTTGTTCCTTCATCTCCCTGGAATTGATTTCTTTAATTCTCTCCTCTCCAACTTTTTCTCTTCATTTTACAGAACTTTCAAGTAATACACAACTCTTCAGCTTGAGTTAATTCTTGCACAGCCTTGAACCACCATCACTCTGTCCTCACCAGTTTCCATTAGCTTACTGTCTCCAGTGGATCAACATGACTATCCTTGCCCTTATTTCAAAATCCTTCCGTCACCTCACCCTAACCTAACTGATCATCTCCAAACGTATTTTGTGAAAGTTATCCCCCAACCAGACTCCAAATTATTCTGCATTATTCTTTTTAAATGAATAAATGAGTCTTTTAAAATAGCATACAATGAAATTTTACAGGAATAAGTTAATCTGTGCGCTACCACAGAAGAAACCAAGGCCTAGAAATTCAACCAAGTTGCGCATTTTTCTTGGTTGCTAAACAGCCTATTAAAATCTCAATGTGGCAGGCAGGAAGCACATACATTGCTTTCTATATTAGATAAGACAGCAGAATTGAAAACTGACAATATTTAGTGATTTTTTGAATGCCCCAGCGTTTCACTTGCCACATGCTGAACTTGCATAGCACAAAGTGGGTCTAATTGGCATCAAGGCCCCCAAACACAGCTAAATAGAGGGCCTGTTCCTCCTGATCCCAAATTGAAAGATGTAGGCCAGTCTCCAATCCTACTTGCCTGACTTCCCAACATGAACGCCCATCGTGAACATCCACCAAGCCACAGATCCTCCCCCAGCCTGAGACCTGATTGCACCTACCCCCTTCTCACTTTCCTGATGCCCACTATCAGCATCAGGATCTTGCTGGCTCCATCCAAAGAGGCGTGTTCTCAGGGATGTCCCAGGTCTCAGCACTTAGGCACAGGCCCAAATCTTGTACAGTTTTAAAAGAGCTGGTTTGCTATCAGGAAACTATAATTAAGGAATTCATTTTCTGGAATTAATAGAAAACAGAAAATAGGAGCAGGAGTAGGTCATACGGCCCTTTGAGCCTGCTCCGCCATTCAATATGATCATGGCTGATCCTCTATCTCAATACCATACTCCTGCTCTCTCCCCATACCCCTTGATGCCTTTAGAGTTTAGAAATCTATCTATTTCCTTCTTAAGCATATTCAGTGATTTGGCCTCCGCAGCCTTCTGTGGTAGAGAATTCCACAGGTTCACCACCCTGAGTGAAGAAGTTTCTCCTCATCTCAGTCTTAAATGGCCTAGCCCGTATCTTGAGACTTTGGCTCCTTGTTCTAGAAGCCCCAGACAGACGAAACATCATCCCTGCATCCAGTCTGTCCAGCCCTGTCAGAATTTTATACGTTTCAATGAGGTCCCCTCTCATTCTTTTAAACGCCAGTGAATACAGGTCTAGTCGACCCAATCTTTCCTCTTATGTCAGCCCTGTCATCCCAGGAATCAATCTGGTGAACCTTTCCTGCACTCCCTCTATGGCAAGTATATCCTTTCTTAGGTAAGGAGACCAAAACTGCACACAGTACTCCAGGTGTGGCCTCACCAAGGCCCTCTACAGCTGCAATAAGACATCCTTGCTCCTGTACTCAAGTCCTCTTGCAATGAAGGCCAACATACCATTTGCCGCCTTGACTGCTTGCTGCACCTGCATGCTTGGTTTCAGTGATTGGTGTACAAGGACACCCAGGTCCCTTTGTACGTCAACATTTCCCAATCTATCACCATTTAAATAATACTCTGCCGTTCTGCTTTTCCAATCAAAGTGCATAATTTCACACTTATCCACGTTATACTGCATCTGCCACGTTTTTGCCCGCTCACCCAACCTGTCTAAATTGCCTTGAAGCCTCTTAACAACCCCCTCACCACTCATATTCCCACCAAGTTTTGTGTCGTCAACAAACTTGGAAATATTACATTTGGTTCCCTCCTCCAAATCATTGATATATATTGCGAATAGCTGTGGCCCAAATACTGATCCCTGTGGTATACCACTAGTCACCGCCTGCCCTCTGAAAAAGATCCATTCATTCCTACTCTCTGTTCCCTAGTTACTCTCTGGTAACCAATTTTTAATCCATGCCAATACATTATCCCCAATCCCATGTGCTTTAATTTTACACACTAACCTCTTATGTGGGACTTTTATCAGAAACTTTCTGAAAATCAAAATACATCATATCCACTGGTTCTCCCTTATCTAATCTGCTAGTTACATCCTCAAAAAATTCTAGCAGGTTTGTCAAGCATGATTTCCCTTTCATAAATCCATGTTGACTTTGTCTAATCCCATTGATATTTTCTAAGTGTCCTGTTATCACATCCTTTATAATAGACTCCAGCATTTTCCCTTCTTACTGATGTTAGACTAACTGGTCTGTAATTTCCTGTTTTCTCTCTCACTCCTCTTTTTAAATAGTGGGGTTACATTTGCCACCTTCCAATCTGCTGGGACTGTTCAGTATCTACAAAATTTTGGAAATGACAACCAACGCATCCACTATTTCCATGGCCACCTCCTTCAGTACCCTGGGATGTAGATTGTCAGGCCCTGGGGATTTATCGGCTTTCAGTCCCATTAATTTCTCCAGCACTAATTTTTTAGTAATTCTAATTTCCTTCAATTCCTCCTCCTCACTAGACCCTTAGTTCCCTAGCATTTCTGGGAAGTTATTTGTGTCTTCCTCTGTGAAGACAGAAATGAAGTAGTTGTTTAATTGCTCTGCCATTTCCTTGTCCTCTATTATAAATTCTCTTAATTCGGACTATAAGGGACCTACATTTGTCTTCACTAATCTTTTTCTTTTTACATACCTATAGAAGCTATTACAGTCTGCTTTTATGTTCCTTGCAAGTTTGCTCTCATGCTGTATTTTTACCCCTCTTAATGAATCTCTTGGTCCACCTTTGCTGAATTCTAAACTGCTCCCAATCCTCAGGCTTGCTACTTTTTCTAGCAACTTTGTGACTCCTCTTTGGATCTAATACTATCCTTAATTTCTACTGTTAGCCATGGGTGGGCCGGTTTTCCTGTTGTGTTTTTGCACCAGAAAGGAATGCATAAGTGTTGCAATGCAACATTTGTTCCTTAAATATTAGTCATTGCCTATCATCATGCCTTTTAGTGAAGTTCCCCAATCTATCTTAGCCAACTCACACCTCATACCGTCATAGTTTCCTTTAAGATTTCGGACCCTAGATTTGGATCAGACTACTTCACTTTCGATCCTTATGAAGAATTCTATCATGTTATGGCCTCTGTTCCCTAAAGGGCCCTGCATAACAAGATTATTAATTACATAACATAAGAAATAGGAGCAGGAGTAGGCCATTCGGCCCCTCAAGCCAGCCCCGCCATTCAATAAGATCGTGGCTGATATGCCTCAGGCCTCAATTCCTCTTTTGTGCCAGTTCCTCATAGCCCTCAATTCCCCGATATTTCAAAAATCTATCTACCTCCTCTCAAATACTTTGTGATCTAGCCTCCACAACTCTCTAAGGTAGAGAATTCCAGACATTCACTACCCTCAGAGAAGAAATTCCTTCATATCTCAATTTTAAATGAGTGTCCCCTTATTCTGTAACTATGTCCCCTAGTTCGAGATTGCCTCAATGGTGGAAACATCTTTTCAACATCTATCTTGTCAAGCCCCCTCAGAATCTTGTAAGTTTCAATAAGATTACCCCTCACTCTTCTAAACTCAAATGAATAAAGGCCTAACCTGTTTAGCCTTTCTTGATAAGTCAACCCCTTCTCATTGCATAATACCAAATCTAGAATAGCCTGTTCCCTAGCTAGTTCCTTAACGTACTGGCCTAAAAAACTATCTCATACGCACTCACTCCAGGAATTCGTCCGTCACAGTATTATTGCTAATTTGGTTTGCCCAGTCTATATGTAGATTAAAGTCACCCATGATTACTATAGCACCCTTGTTACCTGCATCTCTAATTTCCTGTTTAATGCTGCCCCAACCTCAACACTACTGTTTGGAGGCCTATAGAACAACTCCCACCAATGTTTTCCACCCCTTGTTGCTTCTTAGTTCCACTCGGACTGATTCTACAGTTAGATTTTCTAAGCCACATCCCCTCTCATTACTGCATTGATTTCATCCTTAACCAACAACGCCACCCCACCTCTTTTCCCTTTTTGCCTGTCCTTCCTAAACATTGAGTACAGTTGGATATTCAGTTCCCAGGCCTGGTCACCTTGCAACCATGTCTCTGTAATCGCAATCATATCCTACCCGTTTACATCTATTTGCACTGTTAATTTGCCTACCTTATCTGAATGCACAGGGCATTTGCAATACCGTGCCTTTAGACTTGTCTTTTTAACATTTTTGCATTTTTTTTGTACTATGGCCCTATTTGCTGCTAGCCCTTGTTTCCTCTGCCTTCCACTTTTGCTTTCTACTTTTCTGTCTTTCATTCCTATCGTTGTTTCTCTCTCTTGTGTCCCACTCAGGTTCCCGTCCCCCTGCCACTTACGTTTAAAGCCTCCCCCACAGTACTAGCGAATACCCCTGTGAGGATATTGGTCCTGGTCCTATTGGGGTGCAACCCATCCAGCTTGTACAGGTCCCACCTTCCCCAGTAGCGGTCCCAATGCCTCAGGAATCTAAATCCCTCCCTCCTACACCATCTCTCCAGCCACGCATTCATCTGGTCTATTCTCCTGTTCCTGATCTCGCTAGCACATGGTGCTGGGAGTAATCCTGAGATTACTACCTTTTGAGGTACTACTTTTTAATTTATTTCCTAGCTCCCTATTTTCTGCTTTCAAGACCTCCTCCCTCTTTTTACCTATGTCATTGGTACCAATTTGGAACTCGATCTCTGGCTGTTCACCCTCCCCCTTCAGAATGCCCTGCAGCTGCTCAGTGACACCCTTGACCCTGGCACCAGAGAGGCAACATACTATCCTGGTGTCATGTCTGTGGCCGCAGAAACATCTACTTGTTTCCCTTATGATAAAATCCCCTAACACTATTGCTGCCCTGCTCTTTTTTTTGTTCCCCCCTCCCCCATGCAGCTGAGCCACTCGTGGTGTCATGGACTTGGCTCTTGCTGCATTCCTCTGAGAAACCATCTCCCCCAGCAGTATCCAAAACAGAAAATCTGTTAGGGGGGGAGATGGATCCAGGGAACTCATGCACTATCTACCTGGTGCCTTTACTGTGTCTGCTGGTCACCCATTCCCTTTCTGCCTGTGCACTCTTTACTTGCGGTGTGACAGCCTCACTGTACGTGCTATCCACGAAGAATACATCCTTATGGATGCTCCACAGTGACTTCAGCCGCAGCATCAGCTCCGAAACGTGGATTTCGAGTAGCTGCAGTTGGAGACACTTCCTGCACACGTGGTCGCCCTGGACACTGGAAGTGTCCCTGACTTCCCACATTTCACTGGTGGATACAATTTGATGGTACAGTTTTTTTTTAAAAAAATGACACGAATTAACTGTGCAAATGAGAGCCACTTGATTTAAAAATATTGGTCACATTCAGATGACTTATTTTCACTACAATATTTCTGGAACATTTCTTTCTCTTTAACAGTTAAGCAATTTTAGAAAACTTGGAACTGAATCTAATGACCAAAACCCACAAAGAATGTCAGTAAGGGTCAGTACATTCCACCTATTTTCAAACTAACTCGTCTGTGATTGGTGGCTAAATAAACTTTGTTGAAAAATAATAACCTATCAGAGTAGCAGTATGCATATCTGCTTCATCACCTTGGTGTGAATGGCAGAAACTCCATCAGATATTACCTGGATGTACAGACAGAGCTGCACTTTATGGCAGCTTATTTTTAATGTTGCACACAGGTAGGAGCATTTTCTTTTTCTGAAAACATTAAAAATATTGAAAAACAAACTTAGATCTTTTTAGGACCACCTTAAGCACCCCAACAGCAAGAGACAGAGGTCTAAATGGGCAGCAAATGAGGTGGGTAATAAATGCTGGCCTGGCCAGTGCCGCCCACATGCCATGAACAAATATATTTTTAAAATTCTTTAACGCTGTTCAGTATTAATTGTAATTAAGAATGTATATGATAATAACATTGAATATAGTGCCTTCAATGTTGTTACCTCTGCCATTGATGGTGGGTGGAGGTCATGTTTTCACCCATTTGTTAGTCTGTTTGTGTAACAGCATATCTGAAAAATGAATGGGCAGATTTCAATTAAACAGGGTTTGGCCTAAGGAAGAACTGGTTAGTTTTTGGCAAAGATCCATATCTGAATTCTGGAATTTTTAAACAATGTGCTAACATTGGGAGATGGCCAATTGATTTTTTTTTTAAGAATAGCAGAATCACAGAATTGTTACAGCACAGAAAGAGGTCATTCAGCCCGTTGTGTCTGTGTTGGCTCTCTGAATGAGCAATTCACTTCTAGTGCCATTTGCCTGTCTTCTCCCCATAACCTTGCACATTCTGCTTTGTCAGATAATATCCAATTCCCTCTTGAATGCCTCGATTGAACTGCCTCTACCACACACGTGGGCAGCGCACTCCGGATCTTAACTGCTCATTGTGGGGAAAAATTCTCATTTTCCTGTTACTTCTTTTGCCAGTTACCTTAAATTGGTGTTCTCTTGTTCTCACACCCCCTTTAAGGCAACAGTCCAAAATAGGTTTTAAATTTAAATAGATGATCCAGCAAGGTTACCACATGCACCCACTCGACAGTGGAATCCCAAAGGCTTTTTAACACAACTTTAGTTACTGGACACAGCAGACTTCTGCAAAAGTGGCTAGAAGCTTTACCCCAAGCCTGTTTTACATGGTGTACCTTTCAAGATGTTACACGGCCACCCCCACATAACCTTCCATCCTTCTTTATATATATTTATTTCCCTTTAATGTGTAAAGTCTCCTTGTCTACATGTTTTTGGAAACTTACTTTTCCCATAATATAAAAGTCTTTCATGTTGTCAATATGGCCTCTTCCCTTTTGGGAAAAATACACATAATAACCTTGCCCTATTTATCTTGTTAGCTGTAACCATTCTACCATCCCTTTGAAAATCAAACATCCCTTCACTTATCCAAAAATGTGAATTTCATTCATGCCTTATCTGTGGAACCCTTATCCTCGCTTGTTGCCCATTGGATTGCATTTCAATTATTTCTTCAATCAGTGCTTAAAAATAAGACAACATATGGTTGCAAAAATGTACACATTCTGATGGGGGAGGATCAGACATGGATGTTTGTGTATATGTCATGTACATGGATGTATGTTTTTCATTTTTTTCTTAGATATTTAAACTTGATTACTCTATAAATACAAATCCCATTAATGTCAAAGTTAAGAAGTAAACTGTTCCAAGGAGGTAACATTGAAGAACCTAACCATTAAATAAAATCCTTTAAGAAAATCCAGCAATCTTTTGAGTGGAAGTGAGACTGAGGAAAATACTTGCTGAGAAACGCTTGGGGCAATTAAGGCCAACTAAAGTGGAATTGTAAAAAGAGCAGTTGTCTGATAAACTTGATAGTGTTCTGTGAGGAAAAAATAAAGTGCAGCGGATGTTGTCAGTGAATTTTCCAGAAGCGCTTGATAGGGTGCTGCAGACCCGCCACTGGAGATTCGGCAGCCCAAACAAACATCCACTGACTTTTGGCAGGACTGGATGATCCCGGCGGCAGGTGGGGCTGGGATAATCCTGCCCATAGTCATTTCTGGCACAGATGGAGACTATTTGGCCCAATGAGTCCATGACTGCTTCCCATGGAGAAATCCAGTCAGTCCCACTTCTATGTTTGATCCTCGTAGCCCTGCAAGTTTATTTCTATCAGGTGCCCACCCAATTTCCTTTTGAAATCATCGTTTCCATCACCCTTGTAGGCAGCGAGTTCCAGGTCATTACAATTCACCGCATAAAACAATTCCTCACATTGCCCCTGCATCTCTTGCCAAAATCTTAAACCTTTGTCCCCTAATCCTGGTACATCAGCTGGGAAGAGATTTTCCTTTTCGACCTTATCTAAATCTGTCGTAATCTTGAACACCTTCATCAAATCTCCCATCAATCTCTTTTGCGTCAAGGAGAACAACTCCAGTAAACCTGCTTCACGCATTGCTTCAGACTATGGCACTCTACCCATTAAAGTTACTGAAACTCAGTCCCTTGCAAAGTGTAACAACTCCACTTCTGCCGAATCAAGATTGCTGAAACATGCATTACTCTGGATCAAATGAGAGACTTGTCTTTTCATATGCCAGTAAAATTTTTTTAACTTTCTGATTGGGTCACATTTGAAAGGCATTTGTCCTATTCCAATTATTAAATGGTTGTATTTGTTAACTCAATTTTTGTGTTCCAAAGACACCTGCTTATCTCTGTAGTTCCCCAAATGTATAACTTATTCTTCACTCCCTTAGGACTCCCCATATGTCAGTAACATGTTTCTTTCATTACTCACTCCCTTAGATGCATAAATGAAAGTGTTAATTTAGTCTCCATTTTATACTTTTGGTAGTTCTGATAAGACGACCGTTTCAGTTTCACAGGCAAAACTGGATTTGAAATCAGGCATAAGAAGTGAAAGTGCAATGTTCTAATTAAGTGCAGCACTACCTTCATTGATTGTGGGTTCTATGTTGAAAGCTTTGTAGAAGTCCTCAGAATCTTAATGAGTGACAGCGTATTGCCTGCACATCTTTGCCAGCTTTTGATTGCCTTGATATTTGCCAAGTGTTAGTTGGCTACCTGTGCTACAAAGTGTTGATGCTCAATTTAGGTTCTCACAGGGCACTCAGCTCCTGACCTCATTATAGCCTTGGTCCAAACATGGGCAAAAGACATGAATTCCAGAGCTGAATTGAGAGTGACTGTCCTTGACATCAAGCCAGCAGTTGACCGAGTATAGCATCAAGGAGCCTCAGCATAACTGAAGTAAATGGGATTCAGGGGCAGAACTCTCCACGAGTTAAAGTCATACCTAGCAGAAGGGAAGGTGGTTGTGGTTGTTGGAGGTCAATCATCTCCGTTCATGCATATCGCTGGAAGAGTTCCTCAGGATGGTGTCCAAGGCCCAGCCATCTTCAGTTGCTTCATTAATGACCTTCCCTCCATCATAAGATCAAAAGTGGGAATAATCGCTGATGAGTGCACAATGTTCAGCACCATTCATGATTCAGGTATTGAAGCAGCCCATGTCTATATGCAGCAAAGTCTGGACAATATTCAGGCTTTGGCTGATAAGTGGCAAGTAACATTTGTGCTACATAAGATCGAGGCAATGACCATCGCTCCTTGACAGTCAATGGCATTGCCATTGCTGAATTCCCAACTGTCAACATCCTGGGGGTTATCACTGACTAGAAACTGAACTGGACGAGCCATATAAATACTGTGGCTACAGGGGCAGATCAGAGGCTGGGAATTCTGCAATGAGCAGCTCGCCTCCTAACTCCCCAAAGCCTGTGAACCATCTACAAGGTACAAATCAGGAGTGTGATAGAATACTCTCCACTTGCCTGGATGAGCGTAGCTCCAACAACACTCAAGAAGTTCAAAACCATCCAGGGCAAAGCAGTCCGCTTGTTTGGCACCCCATCCACCACCTTAAACATTCTCTTCTTCCACCATCAACGCACAGTAGTAGTAGCAGTGTGTACCATGTACAAGATACACTGCAGCGACCCATCAAGGCTTCTTCAACAGCACCTTCCAAACCTGTAACTTCCACCACCTAGAAAGATGACGGCAACAGATGCATGAGAACACCACCATCTGCAAGTTCCCTTACAAGCCACCCAAATCCTGACTTGGAACTATATTGATGTTCCTTCACTGTTGCTGGGTCAAAATCCTGGAACTCCCTCCCTAACACCACATGGACTGCAGCAGTTCAGGAAGACAGCTTCTTGAAGGCAATTTGGGGTGGGCAATAAATGCTGGCCTCATCAGCAACACCCTCATCCTATGAATTAATAGATTACAATAAAAAAAGAAACTGCTGCTGCTTGAATAGTTTTAAATTTGGATATTGCTGAATACCCAGAGCGTAGAATTTGGAGCAGGAGTAGACCGTCTGGCCCCCCCAAGCCTGCTCTGACGTTCGATACAATCATGGATGATCATCTGATTAAACTCCACTTCTTCACCTGCTTCCCATATCCTTTGATTCTCTGAGAAACCAAAAATCAATTTTTCCTCTGGGACGGAGAATTCCAAAGATTCATTTTTCTGAGTTGAACTAATTTCTCCTCCTTTTAGCCCTTAATGAAAGGCTGTTTCCCCTGAGTGGGGAATCTAGAAAACAGGGGCACAGCCTCAGGATAAGGGGTTGATCAGTGTCTATTTTGCCAAGTCCCTTAAGAATCATGTATGTTTCAATGATCACTTCTCATTGTTGTAAACTTCAGAGAGTTTACTCAGCCTCTCATCATAGGACAATCCTTTCACCCCAGGCAGCAATCTAGCGAACCTTTGTTTTACCACCTCCAGCGCAAGTATATCCTTCCTTAGATAGGAAGACCAAAATTGTGCGCAGTACTCCAGGTCTGGTCTCACCAAAGCCTCGTATATTAGTAGCAGGACGTCCTTAGTCTTGTACTTCATTCCCCTTGCAATACATGTTAACATGCCATTTGCCTTTCTAACTGCATTTAACTTTCTATGATCCTTGTATGACTTCACCCAAGTCACTTTGAACATCACCATTTAGAAGTTTCATGTATTTTACAATATATTCTGTTTTTCTATTCTTAATGCTAAAGTAGATAACTTCACACTTTACCACATTACACTCCATCTGCTCCCATCATGTTGCCCACTCACTTAATCCGCCCACATCTCTTTGGAGCCTGTCTGTGTCCTTGTCACAGCTTGCATTCTCACCTAGCTTTGTATCATCAGCAAACTTAGATATATTACTCTCTATCTCTTTGTTTAAGTCATTGTAAATAGCTGAGGCTGCAGCACTCCACGAGTTACAGCCTGCCAACTTGAAAATATTCCGTTTACTCCTACTCTGCTACTTGTCCGTTAACCAATCCTCTATCCGTGCGACTATATTATCCCCAATTCCATGAGCCCTTATCTTGCCTACTCACCTTTTGTGTGGCACCTTATCAAATGCCTTTTGGAAATCCAAGTATACTACATCTACTGGTTCCCTTTATCTATCCCACTTGTTACATCCTCAAAAAAACTGAAATAAATTTGTCAAACACTATTTCCCTTTCATAAAACCGTGTTGACTTTGATCATACTATGCCTTTTTTTAAGTGCATTGTTAAGACTTCCTTAATAATAGAATCTAGCACTTTCCCAATGACTGATATAAACCAGTTAGCCTGACAGTTCCTTGTTTTCTCTCTCCCTTCTTTCTTGAATAGCGGTATTACATTTACTAACTTCCAATCTGTTGGGACCATTCCAGAATCTAGGCAATTTTGAAAGCCATAATGGGTGCACCCACTATCTCTTCTACTGTGAAGACAGACACAAAATATTTGTTCGATGTCTTTGCCATTACCTCATTCTCCATGATAATTATTCCTGCCTCTGTTTCTAAGGAACTAACATTTAGTTTAGCTACTCTCTTCCTTTTTTATAAATTTGTAAAAGCTATTGCAATAACTCTTACAATTTTTAAAATAATTCATGGCTAGTTTACTCTCATTCTAATCTCCCCTTTTTATCAACATTTTTATGGCCCTTTGCTGATTTCTTAAAATGCCCCCAATCTTCAGACTTACTATTATTCTTTGCAACGTTATAAGCCCCTTTTTAAAAATCTAATATTTTCCTTATTCTCCGGTTGGACCTTCCTTGCTGAGTTTTTATTTTTCAATGGAATGTATTTTTATTAAAAATTTTGAAATTTTAAAAAAATATTTCCCACCATACCTTAGTTTACTTATACAATCAACCTTTCTCTCCCGGTCACTGAAGATTGTGGATGTTCCATCATTGAATATATTTAGGATTGAGAGAAGGAGATTTTTTTGTCTCTCAGGGAATTGAAAAATATGGGGAGTGGGCAAGTAAATAGAATTGAAGCTAAAGATCAGCCAATGATCATGTTTAATGGCAGAGCAGGTTTGACAGGCCATATGGTTCAGTCCTGCTCTAATTTCATGTTATGCTCTTACATCTGCTGGCTCCTCTTTATTTATCCTACTAGATGTATCCTCAAAAAAATTAATAGATTGGTGAAAGAGTGGCCTTGTGTAAAAATGGCGTTGCATCGGAAGAGGCTAACATATTTTCACCTCTAATACTGGTTCTATTTTTGGCATTTCTCTCACTCCTTATAAATGTGATGTCATATTAAAGGATAATGATTTCACATGCGGTACACAGTTGGTGACATACTTTAAGCACCTGTAGGGTCAAGAGGACTGTAACCTTTTGAGCCATTCACATATATGGCCTTAAGGGATTTTTAAAAAAAAGTTATGTTGCTATAATGTTAGATTCTGTTTACAAGGAGCTAATTTAAAGGGAAAAGCATTTTTTTAATTGTGACATGAAATTACTAATGAGTTATCCACATTGACTGGACAGTCATAACTTTTGCATGTTACTGTAACTTGGAGTTAATGAGTAGCTGTTGGCTTTAATTTTAAGCACTTCATGCCATTGTGATTGAATAAACTATTATGAAGCTTGAATAGCCAAGAATAGATTTCATTCATTGCACCCGGCAAAGGCTTACCTGAAGAAACGCAAGTACTACAAGCTTCTACATTAAAGAGGAGACATTTAATTCAGAGTGGTAATGCTGATGACCACTTGGTAGGATAATCACCTACAATTGTGAGAAAAAACAAATGATTTATTGTAATAGTCTTGCTCTTGTGTGCATTGGAGACAAACTGCCTATTAGAAAATAAAAAGCATGCATAACCTGATTCAGAGAATGCACAGCTAGTTAGCTTAAACAATTAGCTTGAAAATGAGATTTGACCTATAACAGCAGCAAAGTTGCATGTTTTGTTTAGTTTTTTTACAGAATGAGTAGTAGAAAGATGAATATCTGAAAGCTGTTTTGAGGATAACTGTACAGTCTTCATGTATCCTATAAGAAAGAAACTGGTTAGATGGTTTAGAGACCTGCCTCATCTTGCAACATGGGATCTTTTGAAAAGGTTGCCTTAGGTGAAGTGAACTGAGTTAAAAGGAAAGGCACTGTAGCTGACTGCATATGCAAAGATTGCATTGGAAAATATAGTCAAGACTATTAAGGCTTGCAGTGAGTGTGTTTTAAAATTGGGAATAGGTCTATATTTTAAATTCAACACTTAAATTTGAACTCTTTTGACACCCAAGTGATCAACCTGCAGTGCTTTTCTTAAGATAAGGTTTACTAAATTGACTGCCACTAAGAGATGTTCTGCTAGTGGATTCGGCAGAGGTGAAGGAAGACTGTTATTGTTTATGTGGGGACCCTTGCAATGCTTATGGCCAATACCATCTGGGATTTCAAGCCTGGCTCCAAATTACATGGTTTCTGTAGCTGCCAGGCCATACTGTTCCTGCTGGCTATCTGGCATCGTGGTTGAGGGGATAGTGGTGGCACTGACGTACTGGTACCAGAGAGAGGGAAACTCCTGTTCGCCCTGTGGCACTACCACTGGCTTTATTTTCACTGATCTGAGAGAGTGCAGACTGCAGATTGGTAGCTTTTTGAAAGCCCCTACCTATATGGTCCACCATGTGCTCTAATTTGGATAACCCCTCTCAAAAATGGTGCTTGGAGCCTACACAACAGCCATTTGAGCTTCCATCAAAGCTGCGATAGCTAATAACATTAACTCCACTTGTCAGGGTTTGCTGCAGCATCCATAAGAAGTTGCCACATGTTTCAAAATGGACTACAATGTGCTAATGCTTGTGAGATGACATCTCACAGGCTGGAAGTGGATTCCTCCATAATTTCAGCCATGACACTGAAACATCAGAGCAAGCTTCCCAATACCACAAAAGATTAGTGAGCATCTTTAAACTGTGCAAAAGTATTTTATAGACATGAAGTGTAAGCGGCCAGCTAAGGAAAATTTTGACCCTATTAAAATCTTCATCTAAAGGCAGAGGACATGGTTAAAGTATTAAATGAGTATTCAGCATCCGCCTTCACAAAAGAGGTGGATGATGTGAAGGTTGCATTAGAAGAGGAGAGGGAAGTTATGGACAGGATAGTAATAGTGTAACAGTCCTGGGACATCACTGCAGGACTTCCTCATGGTAGTGGCCTAGGCCCAACTATCTTCAGCTGCTTCATCAATGACCTTCCCTCCATCTTGAGGTCAGAAAGTGGAGATGTTTAATGATTGCATAATGGTCACCATTTGTGACTCTTCAAACAGTCTTGTCCATGTACAACAAGACCTAGACAACATTCAGGCTTGGGCTGGTAAGTGGCAAGTAACATTCGCACCACACAAGTGCCAGGTAATGACCATCTCCAACAAGAGAGAATCAACCATCTCTCCTTGACATTCAAGGCATTACCATCGCTGAAACCCCCTCTATCAATATCTTGGGGGTTACCATTGACCAGAAACTGAACTGGACTAGCCATATAAATACAAGCTAAATATATAAACTACAAAGACAGGTCAGAAGCTGGGAATTCTGTGGCGAGTAACTTGCCTACTGACTCCCCAAAGCTTGTCCACTATCTACAAGGTACAAGTCAGGAGTGTAATGGCATACTCTTCACTTGCCTGAATGAGTGCAGCTCCAACAACACTGGAGAAGCTTTGTCCAGGACAAAGCAGCCCACTTCATTGACACCCAATCCATCACCTTAAGCATTGACTCCTTTCACCACCGATGCACAGTGGCAGCAGTGTGTACCATCTACAAGATGCACTGCAGGAACTTACCAAGGCTCCTTCAACAACATCTTCCAAAATCACCACAAAGAAGGGCAAGAGTAGCAGATGCGTGGGAACACCACTACCCAGACTTGGTAATATATCCCCTTTCCGTTATTATTGCTGGGTCAAAATCCTGGACCTCCTTTCCAACAGCATTGTGGGTGTACATAAACCACATGGACTGCAGCTGTTCAAGAAAGCGGTTCACCGCCACCTTCTCAAGGGCAGTTAGGGATGGGCAAAAAATACTGCCCTAGCCAGCGACGTCCACATTCTGTGTAAGAGTAAATTTGAAAAAAGAAACAAAGGCATACTAAAAAGGTACACATTACTGAAGGTTGATAAGTCACCTGGTGCAGGTCAAATGCATCCTTGGTTGCTGAATAAAGCAAAGATAGAAATAGCAGCGGCATTAGCCATGGCCTTTCTGCACATTGATAAAATATCTAATGCCAGAGGGCTGGAGGATTATTAATCTTACGCAACCATTCAGAAAAGGGAGAGCTATAAACAAGGAAACCACAGGCCAGTCAGCCCATCTACAATGGTGGGAAAGTTATCCTGGACAAAATAACTTACATTTGGAAAAGCATAGGTTAATCAAAGAGAGCCAACGTGGATTTGATAAAGGTATTTTGTGTCTAACTAGATTGAGTTCCTTGAGGTAACAGAGAAAGTTCGTCAAGGTATTGCAGTATGTGCATATATAATCTTTCAGGAGGCATTTGAGAAAATGCAACACAGGAGGCTTATTACAGATGAAAACCTGTGAAATTGAGGCTAAGGTGGAGGTATGGATATAAGATTGGCTCAGTAACAGGAAACAAAGAATGATGGTGGATGGATGTTTTTCAGACTGGGAGAGGTTTGCAATGGAGTTCCCCAAAAGTCAGTTTTGATTTCATTACTCTTTGAAATTTTTATAAAGAACCTAGACTCTGGTCCAGGGAGCAATGTTATAAAGTTTGCGGATACATACAAAACTTGGAAAAGAATAGGAAAGGGAGGAGGACAGTATAGGCTTGAGGATGGCGCAGACAAAATGGCGAAATGGGCAGAAGCATGGCAGATTGAATTCAATGCTTTGGCACGATGGGCCAATTGGCTGCTTTTTGTGTTTTCAGATTCAGTAAGTTGCTTGAATGAAGTGGGTTAATAGTCGAGAGACACTGTTCAGCTAAGTACTTGGCCTCAATCCTTTAACTCTCGCTGCTTAAGAGAGGCTACTGATTTCAATACTGGAAAGGTTCATGTTATGTGGACCCCCCTTGGTCATACTCCTTTCACTTATGCATGATTTTATGATAGAATCATAGAATGATTACAGCATAGGAAGGAAGCCATTCAGCCAGTCATGCCTGTGTCAGCAAGAGCAACTCAGTTAGTTCCACTTCCTTGTCTTTTCCCTGTGGTTTTGCAATTGTTTTCTATTCGGACAATTATCCAATTCCCTTATGAAAGTCGCAATTGAATCTTGCTTCACCACACACTCAGGAAGTGCAAGTCAAGATTCCAATCACTCAGAGTTTAAAAGAAAACCCCTCCTCATCTCGCTATTGGTTTTTTTACTGTTCAACTTAACTCAGTGTCTTCTGGTTCTCCACTCTACTGCCAGTGGGAACAGCTATTGCCTATCCACTCTGTCCAAATTCCTCATGATTTTGAACACCTCTATCAAATCTCCTCTCAAATTTCTCTGGACGAGCTGGGGCTTTTTTTCTTAACCTATCCACATAAATAAAGTCCTTCATCCCTGGAATCATTTTTGAAAATCTTTTCTGCACCCTCTTTAAAGCCTTCACATCCTTCCTAAAGGTGTGGTGCCTAGAATTGGACAGATTATTCCAGTTGAGGCCAAGCCTGTGTTTTATAAAGATTCACCATAACTTCCTTGGTTTTATACTCTATGCCTCTATTAATAAAGCTTAGGATCCTGTCCGCCTTATGTTATTACACTGTTATGACCTCCGTAGAGACTGATAACTCTTGAAAAAAGATTTGAGTCCCCAGTGACTGACGCAAAAGGAACATGTAACAGGATTTCATATTTTAAGACTTTTACTGTAACAAACTAAAATCAATTTTGACTAAGCATTACTTTGTTGGCAACTAATACACTAAGCTTATTAGCTTAGTCCCTTATAAGCTTTTTAATAAACTTGAAAACCTCAAGCCACATTATTCATTACAGCAGGCTCTCTGCAGAATTGGCGTCTTTCCAGGCACTAGCCCAAAGTTACTTGGGCATCCAATGGACTTGCTTTTCTGTCTTTCACTGAGTCATATGCCCAGTGACCATCGAAGATCCTTTCCCTCCGTCTTCTGAGAAATTCCGAACCAACCTCCAGCAGCACAACTCACTCTGGTGATTCCTTTCCTGGCCACTCCAGGGCGAATCTTCCAGTGTTCCTAAATTTCCTCTGATTCTGTCTCTTCAACTAGAGAATGTCCTCCCATCCGCATTCTGTCTGGTAGCTAAAAGAGACAGCAGAAAAAGGCTTAAAAAAAGTCTTTGGGACTTGCTCTGTGATCAGGACTTGTAATCAAACTGACTGAGAATCTATAAGTCTACCCATGAGAGAGGCAGCAGCTCTGTCCTTTGTTTTCAGGTGTTAAACTTGGCATGTGAATTTTAATTTCACTTGACTTGGGCCCCATGATAATCAGGTCACATTGGCTTATTGCCAGCTAGAACTAGCAGGCAGTCACATGCTCCCTTTTTACCTTGGATTATAAGAGACAGTTTAAAACATAACTTTCTTATAAAACATCACATTCGTAACTGCACTTCCATTTAGCTCTGTCACCTTCAATGATTTGTGCACTTATACCTCTGGTGTGTTCTTGCGTACGCGTTAGAATTATACACTTTATTTCTTTCGCTTTTTGGCATCCTTCCTCCAAAAATGTATTACTTCACAATCCTCTGCATTAAATTTCATCTGCCAGATGTCCAACTATTCCACCAGCCTTTTTGAAGTCTATCACTATTCTCTTCATGGTTGACAAAACTTCCACGTTTTATGTTGTCCACAAATTTGTAATTGTTCCCTGTGCATTGACATTAGATCATCAATATAGATCAAGAAAAACAGTGATCCTAATACTGACCCCACAAAAAATCCTGTATGTATCATCTTCCAGTCTGCAAAACAATCGTTCACTACTACCGTTTCCTGTCACTCGGCCAACTTTGTATCCATGCCAAAAACAAAAATACCTGGAAAAACTCAGCAGGCCTGACAGCATCTGCGGAGAGGAACACAGTTAAAGTTTCGAGTCTGAATGACTCTTCATCAGAACTAAGGAAAAATAGAAAAGAGGTGAAATATAAGATGGTTTAAGGGGGGGCGGGGTGGGGGGTGGGGGGGGGTGGGACAGATAGAGCTGGATAGAGGGCCAGTGATAGGTGGAGATAACCAAAAGATGTCATAGACAAAAGGACAAAGAGGTGTTGAAGGTGGTGATATCTAAAGGAATGTGCTAATTAAGGATAGAAAGCAGGACGAGCAAGGTACAGATAGCCTTAGTGGGGGTGGGGTGGGGGGAAGGGATCGAAATAGGCTAAAAGGTAGAGATAAAGCAATGGATGGAAATACATTTAAAAATAATGGAAATAGGTGGGAAAAGAAAAATCTATATAAATTATTGGAAAAAAGGGGGATTGGGAAGGGGGTGGGGATGGAGGAGAGAGTTCATGATCTAATGTTGTTGAACTCAATGTTCAGTCCGGAAGGCTGTAAAGTGCCTAGTCAGAAGATGAGGTGCTGTTCCTCCAGTTTGCTTGGGCTTCACTGGAACATTGCAGTAGGCCAAGGACGGACATGTGGGCATGAGAGCAGGGTGGTGTGTTGAAATGGCAAGCGACAGGGAGGTCTGGGTCATGCTTGCGGACAGACCGAAGGTGTTCTGCAAAGTGGTCACCCAGCCTGCGTTTGGTCTCTCCGATGTAGAGGAAACAGCACTGGGAGCAGCGAAAGCTGTTGACTAAATTGAGGGAAGTGCAAGTGAAATGCTGCTTCACTTGAAAGGAGTGTTTAGGCCCTTGGACGGTGAGGAGGGGGGAAGTAAAGGGGCAGGTGTTGCACCTTCTGCGGTTGCATGGGAAGGTGCCGTGGGAGAGGGTTGAGGTGTAGGGGGTGATGGAGGAGTGGACCAGGGTGTCCCGGAGGGAACGATCCCTGCGGAATGCCGCCGGGGTGGGGTGAAGGGAAGATGTTTGGTGGTGGCATCATGCTGGAGTTGGCTGAAATGGCGGAGGATGATCCTTTGAATGCGGAGGCTGGTGGGGTGATAAGTGAGGACAAGGGGGACCTTATCATGGTTCTGGGAGGGAGAGGAAGTTGTGAGGGCAGATGTGCGGGAGATTGGCCGGATACGGTTGAGGGCCCTGTCAAACACCGTGGGTGGAAAACCTCAGTTAAGGAAGAAGGAAGGCATGTCAGAGGAACTGTTTTTGAAAGTGGCAACATCAGAACAGATGTGACGGAGGCGAAGGAGCTGAGAGAATGGGATGGAGTCCTTACAGGAAGCGGGGTGTGAGGAGCTGTAGTCAAGGTAGCTGTGGGAGTCGGTAGGCTTGTAATGAATATTGGTGGACAGTCTATCGCCAAAAATTGAGACAGAGAAGTCAAGGAAGGGAAGGGAAGTGTCAGAGATGAACCATTTGAAAATGATGGAGGGGTGGAAATTGGAAGCAAAATTATAAATTTTTCCAAGTCCAGACGAGAGCATGAAGCAGCACCGAAGCAGTCATCAATGTACTGGAGAAAGAGTTGTGGGAGGGGGCCGGAGTAAGACTGGAACAAGGAATGTTCCACATACCCCATAAAGAGACAGGCATAACTGGGGCCCATGCGGGTACCCATAGCCACACCTTTTATTTGGATGAAGTGAGAGGAGTTTAAGGAGAAGTTGTTCAGTGAGAGAACAAGTTCAGCCAGACGGAGGAGAGTAGTGGTGGATGGGGATTGTTCGGGCCTCTGTTCGAGGAAGAAGCGGAGAGCCCTTAGACCATCCTGGTGGGGGATGGAGGTGTAGAGGGATTGGACATCCATGGTGAAGAGGAGGCGGCTGGGGCCAGGGAACTGGAAATTGTTGATATGATGTAGGGTGTCAGAGGACTCGCGGATGTAAGTGGGAAGAGACTGGACAAGGGGAGAGAGAATGGAGTCAAGATAGTAAGAAATGAGTTCCATGGGGCAGGAACAGGCTGACACAATCGGTCTGCTGGGACAGTCCTGTTTGTGGATTTTGGGTAGGAGCTAGAAGCAGGCTGTCTGAGATTGGGAGACTATGGGGTTGGAAGCTGTGGAAGGAAGACCTCCAGAGGAGATGAGGTCAGTGACAGTCCTAGAAACAATGGCTTGATGTTCAGTGGTGGGGTCATGGTCCAGGGGGAGGTAGGAGGAAGTGTCTGCGAGTTGACGCTCAGCCTCTGCGATGTAGAGGTCAGTGCACCAGACAACAACTGCACCACCCTTGTCAGCGGGTTTGATGACAATGTCAGGGTTGGACCTGAGAGAACGGAGTGCAACAAGTTCGGAGAGAGACAGGTTAGAGTGGGTGGAAGGAGCAGATGTGTCCATGCAGCCACTGTCCTTTTTATTCCATGTGCTTTGACTTTACTGAAAGCCTGTTATATGGTGAATTATCAAATGCCTTTTGGAAATTCATGTACACCACATCAGCTGTATTACCCTCATTGTCCTTCTCTTATTACCTCATCAAAAAGCTCAAGTAAGTTAGTTAAACAAGATATGCCCTTAACAAATCCATGCTAGCTTTCCTTAATCAATCTGCATTTGACGAAGTGACTGTTAATTTTGTCATGAATTATCATTTCTAAAAATTTCCCCGCCACTGAGGTTGAAATGAAGGTCTGTTGTTTCTGAGGTTATCCTTACACCGTTTTTTGAACAAGGGTGCAACATTATTCTGGTCGATACTCTGTCCGGAAGCCTTGTCTCCTGCTCTGTTGCTGCTCAAATCTGTGCAGTGTGTGTCTTGGGGGGCCTTGTCTCCCCCTATACTTATTGATGCAATCACCATTGTACCTGCCGAGGCTGCTTAGGTCCTCACTCTGTGATGCGGAAAGAGAGGGCAAGAGTTGGTGACTGTCTACCGGAAAGGAAAGTGTACCCATGTTCTGAGCTTCTGCTTGTTGTGCACATGCTGAGAGGCAGAGGAGCAAGCTGCAAGCAGAATGGGAAGGTGTTGAATGGAAAGTGCACTTCTGGAATGTGAAGAAAGAAAGCAGCTGTGAGGAAAGTTGGTGATACTGCGAAGGCTACCATGTGAAAAAGAATGCTGCTCATGGCTACTATGCAGGAAGCAAGGAAGAGAAAGGTGTAAAACAGACTCCTAAGCAGTGGGATGAATTTAGCACCCAATGTTCTAGTAAAAGCTGAGGTATTGGCAGCCATGACCAGTGCCTGAAACAGGAATTATACTCTTTACATATGTAAGTACAACGCTTAACGCTTGTTTGAGGCTCCTTCATGAAATTAAGCTACCCTGAACAAAGCTGATGCCATGCCTGTTGCATTGTATAAATGTGACCTATAATCAGTGGTTTTCCATAGGACCATTGGAGGCTGCCACCTAAAATGTTAAGTTTTCAACAAATACTTAACCTGGATATGCAGCCAAAAAGAACAAGAGTGCTTACAGAGCCAGATGGTGTGGGGGAGTTCTATTAGCTTGAGCATATGTTTACTAACTCCATGCACTCTTCATCCTGTCTCTTTCTATCGTGCATCTTAAACTGCTTGTACTTTGGCAGCTGACATTTCATTATATTGGTGTGAGGCCACACTTGCCTGCCTTTGACACACATCCAATGTTGCCCATACCCAGTAAAATCTAGCAGTCTTGGTCTTGAAATTTTCAATTGGCCCAGCCTCCCTTTTTGGAAGATGCATTAAGCACATTTTCTCTCTGGGTGAGCAAGTGCTTCCTGATTTCATGCCTGGTTCTAATTTTTAAGGTTGTCTCTCTGTGTTATGGAATATCTTGTTAGAGGGAATAGCTGCTCATTATCTATTCTATCAAATGCTGTTTTTTAGCTTTAAACATTTTGATTAGATCACCCCCCAACCTTCTAAACAATGGGGAATACGTTTCAAAAATGTATGTAACCTATCCTCATAATTTAACCTTTTAGCCCCAGAATTTAAATACAGCTTTCAAAAAGTTAGTTGTAATAACCCCTTTAACCCAAATCCCTCACTTAGCACAAGCGAAACTATTTTTTACTAAACAAAGATATATAAAAACAGATCAGCTATTTTTGTAGGTGCTTGAAAGTAGCACTGAAATTAGACTCCAGCTCCGATTCCATCCATCTCCTTGGCAACTGTCTGAGGCAGAACCAGTCTGCTGTTAACCTTGGTGTCATATTTGACCCTGAACTTGGCTTTCCAGCCATGTATTTGAACCATCACTAAGATTGGTTATTTCCACCTCCGTAAAATTGCCCCAATTCACCCCTGCCTCAACTCATTCCCACCTTTATTGTGTCAAGTCTTAACTATTCCAACAGACTCCTGACTGGTCTCCTACATTCTACCCTCCATAAACTTGAGGTCATCCAAAACTCTGTCCACGTCCTTCCCACCAAGTCCCCATACCCTATCACTGATATGCTTGCTGACCATTTTTTTTCTGGTTAAACAATACCTCGATTTTAACATTCTCATCCTTGTTTTCAAAACCCTCCATGGTATAGCCCCTCATTATTTCCAATCTTTTGCAGCACCACAACCCTCCGACATGTCTGTGCTCCTCTCATTCTGGCCTCTTGAGCATCCCTGATTTTAATAGCCCCACCATGAGTAATCATGCCTTCTACTGTCTATGCCCTATGCTCTGGAATTACCTCCCTAAACCTCTTTTCTCTACTTCTACCTCCTCGTTTAAAATGTTCCTTAAAACATCTCCCCCTTGACTAAGATTTTGATTATTTGCCTTAATAACTGATTCTGTGGATCAATTTTAAATTTTTGTTTTAGAATACTGCTGTGAAGTGCCTTGAGATGTGTTATTATATCAAAGATGCTATATAAATACAAGTTTCTGCCCCCAAGGATCCTTTGCCACTGACTGTCGGACTTTCTGGATTTGGGCTAGAGCCCCAATGGGTGGTGACTGTAAGTTTGGGAAGACTGCTAAATGAGTTAGAGGCTGGCTGCTTTAGAGGAGGAGAGGTGGTTGACCGCACCTATCAATGCCGTAAGGTTTGATTTTAAAAGAGGGTGCTATTCTCCGTCATTTCCTCCACCTCCAGAGCAATGCCACCACCAAACACATCTTTCCCTCTGCTTTCACCATTTCAAAGTTCCCTCTACAACACCTTGGTTCACTCTTCATCACCTCTAGCACTGGCTTCCCTTCCCATGATACCTTCGTATGCAAGGACAGATTCAGTGCCTGCCCTTTAACTTAACCCCCTCCCATCCCATCACCCAGGGCCCCCAAGTGCTGCTTTTTCAGGATAAGCGATGATTTACTTGCATTTCTTTCAAACTAATTTATACTCATTTGCAGTGTTCTGTACGTTGGGAAGATCTAACACAGGCTGGGTGATCGCTTTGCTGACCATCTCTGTTCAGTGTGATAACGTGACCCTGAGTTTCTGGTTGCTTGCCATTTCAATTCTCCACTCCACTCCCCCTCTGTCCCCAATGTGCTGCTCTAATGAAACCTGTTGAACTCAATGTTCCGTTAACTTTCATTAAGTTCAGATCATAACCACTGCTCCCGTTTTTTGTTGGTAATAATTCTGTTCTTGCCATTTACATCTTGTCTAGACCCATCTTTTGTTTCTTTACTTATCCTATTATCTTTTTGTCTTGCAACATCATCCTTTTTTGATTTAAATCACTTCTGTCTTCCAGCCTATCTCACACCTGCTTTTTCTTGTTCTTTTCTTCCCTTCTACCTCTCCCTGCCTTTGTACTTGCTTATGAACCTGTGTCTCTAACATTTTACAGGGATAAGTCCCCTCCTTTTCTTCAAGTAGTGCCATGGGATTGCTTAAGTCCACCTGAAAGAGCAGACCGGCTTTCAGTTCAACATCTTAACCAAAAGACGGTACCTCCAATTATGCAGTATTCCCTCTACTGCACTGGAGAGCCGGCCTTGATTTTTGTGTTAAAGTCCTGGAGTGAACATAGAACCTTCTGACTCAGAGGCGAGAGTGCTACATCCAGGTACCTGGCTGACCCTGCCGGTAGCGCATGCTTTCCTCAACTGTGAATGGCTCATTAAATCAGCTATAGTTCCTTTGACCTCTTTAAACTTTTCTTGGATAACTGTGGTAATTCTCAAGCTAATATGTGCAAATGAGCGCTGACCCATGTGGAGATGCATGCTTTTATCAGACCCAGAACACGCCCGAGGGTTAAGCTACAATGACCCTTTTGTGCCACCAGTTGTCTGTGCCTGATGGTGCACATAGCTTCCCTGTGATTGAGAGGCTGGTGTCGTGTTCAACTGTAGTTTTGCAACAATGGTAACAGTCAAAAATGGATACCCAGATGTACAGGGATAAGTGTGTTTTGCTCAATTTGTCAGAGAAGTCACATGATTAGCTACTGTCAGATAAATTATTTTCTGTGTCAGCAGATGGGGAGGAAGATTAACACTTCTGACGAAAATAAGCCTTTAGTTTCTTTATCTTACAGTCTAATATGATAGAAATGTCCTGAAGTAAGGAAATAAATCCAGCTTGTCACATCCAAAAGAACTCCAGATGCTTGAATTACCATACAGATATACCTAGGCCAGGCTACAGTACAAACATCCCTCCTTAATATAAGCAAATTTATTTGAAAGAAGCACCAGATCCTGCTTCAACAAATGATGAATCAATCATATCATCCCAATGGTGAGACAGTATTTACAGTAGCTAACCAGCATGCATGCTTGAAAAAAGTCAAATAATTTGTTTTGACAAGTAACTGTCGTGTGAACAATCAATATCGAGATGAAACATCTCACTTTGAATCATGTATTTACCAACAATGCAGAGGGGTGTGGATTCTTTACTTCCCCAATTAAGCGAAACAGACTGTCTCTGCAGAGAATATTCTAAAGTTGCTGAGACATTAATGGAGGTTTAAGTTTCTAATAAGAATTTGTAAAACATGGTTTCTTATCTAGAACCAGGGACATGCTAAGGTAGGCCATGACATTTTTTGCAATGTGAATACAATTGAAGCAGTTTATAAATTGTAAAAGAATTTGCAGTTATATCACCTTTCATGTCCTCACATTGAACCAAAGTGCTCCACAGCCAAATAATTAATTTTTAAGTTTACTCACTGTTTTATACACCAACACAGAGTCCATTTGTGCATTGCAAGGTCCCACATAGCAATGAAATGAATCACCATTTAACCTATTCGACTGATGTTGTTTGAATGGTGAAGATTGAGCAGGGTAAAGGGAGTTCTTCCGATTAAAAAAAAATGCCATGAAGTTTTTTTTACGTAAACCAAGGCCCTGTCTGCCTGTTCTGGTTGAACATTGTCTCTGATAGACAGCACCATGACAGCACAGCATGGCCTCAATACTACACCTGAAGTGTTAACTTATTTTGGATAAATCCCTGGAGTGATGTTTAAATGTGCAATGCTCTGGTTCAGGTGAGAATTACTTGATAGCTCCTCTGTGTAATGATATAAAATAAATTATTTTCCGCAGCAGCAAATGGGGGTCAGGGGAAGAACGCAATTAATAAAAGAAGTTCTTCCCTTATCAATTTCTTTGCCTCCTTCAAATTACAGAATAATTTGTTACCAGCCTTTAAAATTATTAAAGGATGGAACAGGGTAGAGCGAAGCAAACTGTTTCTAGTAGGTGAGGGGTTTGGATCATGGGGCCATAGGTATAAAATTAAGTTTGAAATTTAGAACAGGGGTGGAGAACTTTCTTCATACAGTGTTGTGAGGCTGTAGGATTCAGGACTAGTGGTTGAGGAAGGAACTGTTCTCATTCAAGATGAGAATGGATGGACCATTTGCTTTTTTTTTCCAGCCATTCACAGGATGTGGGCTTGGCTGGGCCAGCATTTATTGCCCATCCCTAGTTGCCCTTGAGAAGGTGGTGGTGAGCTGCCTTCCTGAACTGCCTTGTTTGGAAGGAAAACACTAATGCAAATTGGTTAAATCAAAAGGCTACTTCCATGTTGGAACTTCGATAATTTCTAAAAATTTTGTCCCCAAGCTTAGTTCCTGAGTTCCCTTAGTTTTCCTAATGGTAGGTGTAGTTAATATTTGTAGCAACAGCAGCTTCTCTTTAGATCTGTGCTGCTGCCATTAAAGGATGCTACAATCTGCAGGCACTTGACCTTTCAGAATGCATCTTGTGTACACATTACTGGTAGCAGGTTCTTCTGCACATGCGAGAAATGAACCTTTCCCATGGTGTGAAGCTTTTTCTGTGTCACCCTGCCTTTGTAGAATGGAGACTCCATATATGCAAGATTTTAATCCTCAGATTGGAGGACTTGAGATCATGATGCATTTAATACAGGAAAATTAATCAGCCCACATAGGAGCATGAGCTAACCTCCTGTTTTGAAATCAGTTTTCTAATGCAACATTGAAAATTGGCAAGAGGAAGGAGCGTTTTTGTTACATGAAATAAATCCACTTTTTAAAAAAATCTTTGTTTAGAAATTGTACTGTGGAGTTGAAAATGTGCAACTTGCTATTTTATCTGGCACACTTAGCTTCTTCCTGTGGATTATAATTCTGCCAGTTCTGCAATTTGCTTTTTATAATTTTTAACAGTAAAGGTTTTTTGATAATTGCAATATACTAAGGATAGCTTATGTGAAAAAGGGATAGAGAAGGATTTATGTTTTTCCTATCTACCAGGGAGCAATAGTGTTTTGAAATTCTATTGCCAGAAGTGGCTAAAAAATAGAGTGCTGATAACACTGCGCTAAAGAGAGCCGACAAGGGCTCAATGGACTGAATAACTTCCTTCTGCGCTCTAATGACTCTCTGACTCTTTCACCTGCTTCTTTGCCCCACCTCGGCACCCCTCCCAATCCCTCCAACACTAACATTTTAAAGACATTGAATTCATTTTATCCAGAAATCTTAGCAAAGCCTGGCAGAATTCAAGTCTAGGTCAATTGCTGTACCTTCCCATAGTAGTCTGTTCACTCATTGGGTGCCCCTCATTGGAGGGTAACTGGTGATGAAACTGTAACCCAACAAGAAATCCATTAGACCTGATGAAGGGGAATCGTCAAAATTTAGCAGATAAATTAAGCCTTGTGGTTGTCTGAAGGAATTCATAAAGGTGATTGACACATTTACCTGTAGATGAATGGTCTAACCAACTTATTTGCTTTTTTACAGAAAAGACAAAAAGCTGATAGTGGAGTGAACAAGAAAAAAGCACAAGGTAGGAGCATGACTATTGAAACTATGCTAACTTAAGTTACGTGTAGATAAAACAGCCATCTCAATTAAACATCCCATTCATTTTTTAAATCATGCAGAGATCCACAATAACTATGTGGCAATTTTCATATTAGAATACAGATTGTATTTTCTTAAAATACACAACAGGTCTGGCAGCATCTGTGGAGAGTGTGAGGAACTAAAACCGCACAATGTATATTTTTATAAAATATCTCTATATCTGCTCATTGCTACTTCTAGAATTTTAAAACTGAGCAAAGACTCCTAAAATTGCTGATCCTATGTCTGCTTGTGACCCCCGAACATAAGAAACTACCTGGCAGTTTTGGGAAAACTCTTGAGGAGTAACTGATGAATTACTAACAACTCCCTGAGCAACGGCCAGACCAGGTAAGGATCACAGATTTCCTTCCCTGAAGGGCATTAGTAATGGATTTCTGGACTATCAACCAAGAATATATAATGAGGCTTGGCATAGGGGGCATGAGGAGCCATGAGGGTGTGGATGGGTATGGGGATCATGAAAAGGACCTTTTGCAGTCACCTTTCAAAAGGACCCTTAAGCAGATGATGGTAAACGTGACCTTAAAGACCTGGCCCGACATGCCTGTTTTCGCAATGGAATCGGCTAGCTCGGGAGTGCTGGATGCAGGCTCGCAGCCTGAACCAGCCCGTGCCCTTTGAATGCAATCCTGAAAATCGGACTTGTCAGGAATCCCAGAATCAGGACCCTCCTCCCTGCCATTTTTAAAGGGCTCCTGAGTTGAGTCATTCCTACTCAGTGACAATCTAGGCCATTAATTCTGCTTCTCTCTCGAAAGATGCTGCCAAACCTGCTGGGTGTTTCCAGCACTTCCTTTGTTTATTTAAGATTTCCAGCAACGCAGTATTTTGCTTTATTTAGTCTTTAGTCTTTCCTTCATGTATGTTAAAGTAATTCAGTCAACCCCATGTTACTTTTCTGAGAGCAGTTGCAGAAATGCTAGCATTTCATCCAACCTTTTACTGCTTCACTGAAACAGTAACCATTATCAGAACTTAAGGTTGGTTAAAGATGCTCCTTAATTGAGCCCAATACTATGCTCTCCTCATGACCTAATGTAGAGTGACAGAATATTGGGTTCAGAAGAATGTTGAGGGTGATATGATTGCTGCTTTTAGGATTCTAAAAGGGCTAGATAATCTAGGCAAACTATTTTACCTTGTCCAAAACAGCCGGAGGACATAGTCTGCACTTGAATCAGGGTAACTTCAACACAATAGGCGCTTTGGGCCATCAGTAGCAGCAGAATTGTATTCAACCACAATTTGTAACCTCATGGCCTGGCATATCCCCCACTCTGTACCATTGCCATCAAGCCAAGCGATCAACCCTGGTTCAATAAAGAGTGCAGGAGTGCACGTCAGGAGCAGCACCAGGCATACCTAAAATTGGGGTGTCAACCTGATGAAGGTAAAAGGCAGAACTACATGCATGCTAAACAGCAGAAGCAGCATGCAATAGACAGAGCTAAGTGATTCCGCAACCAACGGATCAGATCAAAACTCTGCAGTCCTCCCATGAATGGCGCTGGACAGATAAACAACTGACAGGAGGAGAAGGCTCCACAAATATCCCCATCATCAATAATGGGGGAGCTCAGCACATTGGTGCAAAAGACTGTAACCTTTGTAACTATCTTCAGCCAGAAGTACCGAGTGGATGATCCATCTCGGCCACCTCCTGAGGTCTGCAGTATCATAGATGCTAGTCTTCAGCCAATTTGATTCACTCCATGAGATATCAAGAAACAACTGAAAGCACAAGAAACAGAAAAGACTATGGACCCCGACAATATTCCAGCAATAGTACTGAAGACTTCTGCTCCAGAACTTGTCACACCCTTAGCCAAGCTGTTCCAATCCATCTACTACACTGGCATTTACCTGGCAAAGTGGAAAATTGCCCGGGTTTATCCTGCACAAAAAAAGCAGGATAAATTCAACCCAGCCAATTATTGCTCCGTCAATCTACTCATGATCATCAGCAAAGTGATGAAAGGTGTCATCAACAGTGCAGTCAAGCAGCACTGACTCAGCACTAGCTTGCTCAGTGATGCTCAGTTTGGGTTCCACCAGGGCCACTCAGCTCCAGAGCTCATTACATCCTTAGTCCAAACATGGATAAAAGAGCTGAACTCAAGAGGTAAGGTGAGAGTGACTGCTCTTGAAATCAAGGCAGCATTTGACTGAGTGCTGCATCAAGGAGCCCTGGAAAAATTGAATTCAATGCAAATTAAGGGAAAACTCTCTACTGTTGGAGTCATACCTAGCACGAAGGAAGATGGTTGTGGTTGTTGGAGGCCAATCATCCTGTTCCTCGGTAGTTTCCTAGGCCGAGCAATCGTCAGCTACTCCTAGGCCGAGCAATCTTCAGCTGCTCCTAGGCTGAACAATCTTCAGCTATTTTATCAATGACCTTCCCTCCATCATAAGGTAAGAAGGGGGCATGTTCGCTGATAATTGAACAATGCTCAGTACTGTTCGCAATTATTCATACACTAAAACAGTCCGTGCCAATATGCAGCAACTCTTCTACAATATTCAGGTTTGGGCTGATAAATGGCAAGTAACATTTGCGATACTCAAGTGCCAGGCAATGACCACCTCCAGCAAGAGAGAATCTAACCAACCCCCCCATGACCTTCAATGGCATTACTATCACTGAATCCTCCACTATCAACATCCTGGGGGTTACCATTGACCAGGAACTGAACTGAATCATCCATATAAATGATGTAGCTGTCAGAGTCTGGGAATTCTGCACTTAGTGATCCACCTCATGACCACCCTGAAAGCCTTTCTGCCATCTACAGGACACGAGTCAGCAGTGTGAGGGAATACTCTCCATTTGCCTGGATGTGTGTGGCTCCAACAACACTTGAGAAGCTTGACACCATCAGGACAAAACAGCCTGCTCAATCAGCAACCCATCCACCAACTTAAGCATTGATTCTGTCAACCGCTGATGCACAGTGGCAGCAGTGTGTACTATATACAAGATGCACCTGAGCAATTCACCAAGGCTCCTTTGACAACATCTTCCAAAATCCTGACCTCTACCACAAAGAAGGACAAGTGCAGCAGACACATTGGAAGACCATCACCTGCAATTTCCCCTCCAAGCCACACACCATCCTGATTTGGGACTATATCAGTGTTCCTTTACTGTCGTGGGATCAAAATCCTGGAACTCCCTCTCTAACAGCACTGTGGGTGTACCTGCACCACATGGACTGCAGCAGTTCAAGAAGGCAGCTCACCACCACCTTCGCAAGTTGAATTAGGAATGGGCAACAAATGCCTGGCCTTGTCAGCGTTGCCCACATCCAATGAAAGAATAAAGAAGGAACTAATATACAGAAACATTTTGATGAGCAAATGTTATGGAACATATTCCTCAGGGCAAAGATAATGTTGAGACACTCCGATGCAAATGAGATAGCACTTTTTCAGAAGAAAACCCCACAAAATCTGAGTAATTTGAGACATGGCCTAAATGTAAGCACACTTGGGAGGAACAGGTGACATAAGATAACTTAAACAGGAGCAGGAGTAGGTCATACACCTCTCTTAAGCTGAGCTCCCATTCAGTGGAACCTTTACTGATTATCTTCCTCAATTCCACTTTCGTGCTCAAAAGCCAGTTGATCTCTCTGTTGAATATACTTGTTTACTGAACATCCACAGTTCTCTGGGGTAGAGAATTCCAATGATTCATTGAGGAAAGAAATTTCTTCTCTGCTTAGTCATAAATGGCTGCCCATTTATCCTGAGACTATGATCCCTTGTCCTAGATTTTCCAGCCAGAGGGAATAGCCTCTCAACACTTACCCTGTCCAGTCCTATACGAATTTGTTTCATTGGTAACCTATGGACCTATAGGGTTTTCCTCATGTCATGTCTGGGTCTGTTTAAGCTATTTGATATAGATCAATTGCTATGATTAGTCAACAATGCCATTATTATTGTATCATGCAATTACCAAGATGGTAGAAGGTAAACTAGATGGACCTTGATGATCTCTCTACATTTCAACAATTCCTCTGCATATTTCCAGCAGTGATCATTGGACAACTATTAATACTGGGAACTTTGGGGATTTTCTCATATTTTCTATGTTTGATTTTTTTCCTTCAACCTCTGATGCTGAAACCAATTGTAGTACAGCTACATCCACTTTAGCTAGGATTAGCTGAATTCAATATTGTCTGAATTAGTATTTTTTTTCCCCTCAAATAAAATATTTTTGAAACTTTACTGGGTTCAATACCCTTTGCTATTTCTGCAGATAATTGGCAATGGCTTCAGACCATTAATAGGCGGCTTGTGAGAGTTTGAATTAATGTAACACGACAGTTGTTAATCCAAGGGTACAACAGTGGTGTCTGTTAAAGGCTATTGTAATTTTGTAACATTGCACCATTGTTTTGCAAGACAATTTATCAATTTTGTAAACCATGGGGAGTGTGTAATAGCAATGCCTTTGCATCAATGGTCACATCTGTTTAAATGAAAACTAAAAAGGCCCTTGGCTGGCACAGCATAAACCCGTATTCCAATCCAGTCCATAGTTGCCTTTCTCTTCGCTGTTAGTAATGGGCCTTTTTGTGACACAAGTTTGCAGATTTTCATCTTGGCTCTACAGTGCAGAATTGCTCACAATTTGTATCTAATTAGTACCGGTTGATATTCTTAAAACAGTATAAGATTAGTTGATGCAAGGAATAGAATATTCACATAGATGTAGAAGGGAATGGCCCCCACGGGCTGGGATTAATTTACAGTTGGACACTGTGGTAGGTGCTTTTGAAGGTCATCCACCCACGCTGTCCCTGAATTGGGAGTGCTTGATCTTAGATCCTGAATGCAAAACTATTGAAAAACGTTCCGTTCTAATACTGTCATTGTTCACCTTAATTGGTGCAAAGTACCATTTAAAGAAAATAAAGCCAACAAGGACAGGAGAAACACACAAGCTTATTAGAGGATTAGCAGTATTTTAGAATCTCTTGCAAACCAAACTTTACCCAATAGTTTTTTACTTTAGTAGGCTGTTAGATAAACTAGTTACTGCTGCTTTGATTTATCATCCAATTTTTTATTGAGATCAAAACGTGGTATTAGCATTTTATGAGGGTAATAAATATAGATGCTGAGCCAGGAAGGCAAAATATCAGTTAAGCTAAGGCTTGGTTGTGTTTGCATTCTTTCATCTATGAGAAATTATAGACACGCTGCAAATAATCCATTTAGGTGCTGTGTCTCCACTTGGTGCACGTTTGCTGATGGCTGTGAAGGCCAATCCTTGAGATGCAGGACAAAAACAGAAATACCTAGAAAAACTCAACAGGTCTGGCAGCATCGGCGGAGAAGAACAAAGTTGACGTTTCGAGTCCTCATGACCCTTCAACAGAACTCTGCCACAAGTGCCTCACATGAATCAGCCAAATGATGATGTGAGTTTTTGTGTTTGTGCCTTTTTAGTTCTAAAGAAGAGTCATATGGACTCGAAACATTGACTCCGTCTTTCGCTCCATGGATGCTGTCAGATCAGCTGAGTTTTTCCAGCATTTTTTGTTTTTGTTTCAGATTTCCAGTATCTGCAGTATTTTGCTTTTATATTATGATGTCGTGGGTTGTTGTTTTTGGCATTGGTGCCTATTGTCAAGCTGCAGTAACCACTGGTCTTCGTGATAGTGCATGCCAGCCGACAGGAGGTGTCACCATTTCCCTCTTTCACCAGCTAGTGATTCCCAAGGTAAAGGGCCCTCATGCCATGCTTCTTAAGTATCTTTGAATTGAAGCCTTGGGCCTGCCACTGGTCGCCTGGCTCTGGCAAGTGATTAGGAAGGCGAATGGAATGTTGGCATTTAGTGCCAGGGGAATGGAATATACAAAGGGACGTTTCACTGCAACTGTACTGGGCCTTGGTGAGACCATATATGGAGTACTATGTACAGTTTTGGTCTCCTTATTTGAAAAAGGATATAATTGCATTAGAAGCAGTTCGGAGAAAGTTCACGCAACTCATTCCTGGGATGAAGGGCTTACCTTGTGAAGAAAGGTTGAACAGGTTCGGCCTATATCCATTGGAGTTTAGAAGAATAAGAGGCAATCTTATTGAAGCATACAAGACCCTGAGGGGACTTGATATAATGGATACTGGAACAATGTTTCCTCTCGTGGAGGAGACTAGAACTAGGGGCCACATTTTAAGAATAAAAGATTTCCCTTTTAAGACTGAAATGGAGAATTTTTTTTCTCTCTGTCATTGGTATGTGGAAATCACTTACCCAGGAAGCAGTGAAGGTTGGGTCATTGAATTTACTCAAGGCTGAGTTAGAAAGATTTTTGATTGTTAAGGGAGTCAAGAATTATAGGGAACAGATATGAATGTTATGGAATGGCAGAGCAGGCTCGAAAGCCCAAATGGCCTACTCCTGCTCCTAAGTCCAGTGTTCCATGCCCTTTCCACTGATCCAGGCTGTGTTTGATTAGTCCCAGCACACTCAGGAACTCTCCCTTTGAGAGCACTGCCACATTTGTGATTTTGTCCTGCCAGGATATGCCCATAACACACCACTGACAGCGAAGGTGGAAACTATTGAGATTTTCCTAGTAGCTGTAAGTCACCCATGTTTCACGCCATACACCACGGTGCTGAGAACACAGGCCGTATAAACTATCAGCTTGATCCTAAGGATCAACTTGGTGTTTTCCCACGCACATTTCGTGAGTCGGCCAAAGGTGGTGGTCATTTCTCTATGCATGTATCAAGTTCTGTGTTAAGGACAGATTGTCTAAGATAGTGGAACCAAGGTAGCAGAATTTGCTAACTGCTTCCAGTAGGGGGGATGTTTAGTATCATCAGGGGCAGAGATGCAACACCTTGTCCCGTGACCACAGTTTTCTTGAAGCTTAGAGTTAGGGAGAACTACAGACCTGGGAGAGACAGTCCATGAGTGTTTGTAGCTGAGTTTCCATGTGGACGACTAGTGCAGCAGGATCAGCATAGAGGAGTTCTCTGATGAGGACGCAATGTGATTTTGTCTTCGCTTTCAGTCTGGACAGATTGTGGAGCTTCCTGGCTAAGCTAGTGTGCAAGTAGACTCCTTCCATATCTGCAGTGAAGATGAAGGTCATGAGCACAGAGAGGAAGATACCAAACAGAGTGGGGGTTAGGACACAGCCCAGTTTCACTCCACTCTTTACTCTGAAACTGTCGGAAGTGGAGCCATCACACTATACGGTGTGATGCACATTCTCATAGAAGAAGCAGATGAGACTGGGGAGCTTTTGTTGATGGCTACTTTTTCCCAAAATCTTGTAGAGCTTGTGCTCTGCTGACAGTGTCAAATACCTTACTGGGATCTACGAAAGAAAGGTAAAGGGGTATACCTTGTTCGCTACACTTGTAACTGGTGTATAAAGAAGATCCACATTAGATCTGCTGGTATAGAAACCACACTGTTCTTCTGGGTACACTCGGGCTGCAAGTAGATGGAGTCTTTTATGTACAACCTTAGCAAAAGCCTTCCCCGTGATGTTTAAGAATGAGATGTCCCTTTAATGGTTGCAGTCTACTCTGTTGTCTTTGTTTTTGTAGCATGATGATTTTGGCATCACGCATCTCCTGTGGAATGGAATCTACTTTCCAGCCGAAAAGGAGGCCATAAAAGAGTGGCAATAGATGGAACTTTACGATATGACATAGGAGCAGAAGTAGGCCATTCGGCCCATCAAGTCTGCTCCGCAATTCAGTGAGATCATGGTTGATCTGATAACCCTCAATTCCACTTTCCTGCCTTTCCCCTATAACCCTTGATTCCCTTACTGATTCAAAATCTGTCTATCTCAGCCTTGAATATACTTAGCGACCCAGTCTCTATAGCCCTCTGCGGTAAAGAATTCCACAGATTGACTACCCTCTGAGAGATAAAATTCCTCCTCATCTCTGTTTTTAATGGGCCTCTTACTCTGAGATTATGCCCTCTGGTCCCAGACTCTCCCACAAGGGGAAATCACCGCTCAGCATCTACCCTGTCAAACCCCCTAATAACCTTATGTTTCAATAAGGTCTCCTCTCATTCTTCCAAATTCCAATGAGTACAGGCCCAACCTACTCAACCTCTCCTCATAAAAAAAAATCCCTCCATACGGGGATCAACCTATTGAATCATCTCTGGACTGCCTCCAATGCTAATATATCTTTCCTCAGATAAGGGGACCAAAATTGTTCACAGTATTCTAGGTGTGGTCTAACTAGTGCCTTGTTTAGTTTTAGCAAGACTTCCCTATTTTTATACTCTATTCCCTTTGAAATAAAGGCCAATATTCCATTTGCCTTCCCTATTACCTGTTGAATTCGTATGTTAGCTTTTTGGGATTCATACACAAAGACTCGCAAATGCCTGTGTTGCAGCCTTCTGCAATCTTTCTCCATTTAAATAATATTCAGCTCCTCTATTCTTCCTGCCAAAGTGCATAACTTCACATTTTCCCACATTATATTCCATCTGCCAAGTTTTCCCTCTGTAGACTCCTTGTGTCATCCTCACCACTTGCCTTCCCACCTATTTTTGTCATCTGCCAACTTGGTGATAGTACATTCACTTCCCTCATCTAAGTCATTAATTTATATTTTAAATAATTGAGGCCCCATCACTGATCCCTGTGGCACTTCACTAATTACAGGCTGCCATCCCGAAAATGCCTCCCTTATCCCAACTCACTGTCTTCTATTAGTTAGCCAATCCTCTATCCAGGCTAATGTACTACCCCCATCACCATAGGCTCTTATCTTATTAAGTAGCCTTATGTGTGGTACCTTATCGAATGCCTTTTGGAAGTCCAAATATATTACATCTACTGGTTCCGCTTTATCTACCCTGCTTGTTACCTTCTCAAAGAATTCTAATAAGTTTGCTAGGCATGATTTCCCCTTCTTGAAGCCATGCTGACTCTGCTTGATTAGATTATGTATTTCTAAATGCTTTGCTGTTACATCCTTTATAATAGACTCCAATATTTTCCCAATGACATATGTTAAGCTAACTGGCCTATAGTTACCTGTTTTTTGTTTCCGTCCCTTTTTGAATAAGGGTGTTGTATCGGCCGTTCTCCTATCCTGTGGGATTTTTCCAGAATCTAAGGATTCTTGGGAGATTACTTCAGCAGTTTGGCTAAGGTTCCATCCTTGCCAGATGCCCTTCTGTTCGCCAGGTGGTCTGTAACCTTCTTGAGCTTAAGTAATAAGAGTTCTTCATCTAACTCATTTGTGACAGGAAGCTGCGCAAGAGCAGCCTAGGAGATATCTAACCCACATGACTTCACAGTAGTGTTCAGCCCAGCAAGACTTCTGTTTACTTCTATCGGTGAACCCTTCACCATCTGTTGACTTCAGGGTAGCAACTTTGGTTATGGCTGGACCATACGCCCTCTTGATCTCTCATTTGTCATGAATCTCGTTGTCACAGGTAGTTTGGATTTCTTGACATAAATTGATCCAGTGTTTGCACAGTATCTCCTTGTCTTTTGCAAGGCTGTCTTGGCTACTTTCAGGTTGTGCAGTGTTTTAGCTGTTGGGTTTATGTTGTGCATCATGTATGCTTTGTTTTTTGTATCACTGCCAGGTATCATCTTAGCTGAGTAGGTCTCAAAACAGCCCTTATAGTGGGTTCCACTTTACCAAATGATGCTTCCGCTGCTTCATAGATGATTGAGCTTAGTGACTTCCAAGCTTCATTGATATCAGCATCACTTCCTCGTAAATCTTTGGTTGGTTTCGTTCTAGTAATCGTGTGAAGTGCTGGTATTTGGCATCATTACTTGTACAAGGGTTGTTGATGTGCGCTGATCCGGCAGGCCATTGTGTTTGGAACTGTGAAACTTTCAGGGGTACACCTTCACCCTGCTGCTGACAAGAAAATGGTTGGTGTCGCAATCCGCGCTGTACTAGCTGTGGGTTTGGAGAACATTGAGCAGATTGCGCCTTCTCATGGATGACCAGGTCTAATTGTTGCCAATGTCCAAACCTTGGGTGTTTGCATGATACCTTGCGGTGATGTCTGCCCTGAAAGCCGGTGTTAGTGACACAGAGTTCAGTCAGGGCACAAAGCTTAAGATGACATGGTCCATTATTGTTGTTCTTGCCCACCTCATGATGACTGAGGCAGCTCGACCATGAATCACTGTCTGCCCCAGCACGTGCATTGAAGCCACTCAGCATCTCACCATTTGGAACGTTTCTCAGAATTTCACCTTGGGAGTCATAGAAATGTTTTTTATATGCGATGCTGGGATACAGAGTTGGTGTGTAGGTGCATATGATGTTGACTGCCTCCATCAGATGATAGCTGTAAGGAGATTAGGAGTTGCTATTGGTGGCTCAATTTACTGTCAGCTGGTTGTTCACAGTGAAGCCTGCATCGTGCCCTTGGTGGTCTTCACTTTCTGTGCTAGTAGTTAGTCTCTCGAATAGGGCCGGTGTCGGCTTATCTAGTTTCTGCTCGAGCGCCAATGTCAACTCCAAGCTTGTGTAGCTCACAGTCAAGCAGAGCCATCGTGCATACACTTGTTGTGAATCGTTGGTCATTGTTCATTCCAGGGCACACAGCCCTCATAACCCAGCTTCCGAACTGAAAGGTCAGCTTTCTTGGTTTGCTGTGTACCCAAGGCATGGTTCTAGGAGATGCAGACTTGCCTAGCATCTGCACCCACGACCCCATCTCTTTATAGGCTGGTATCCAGAGGAATTATGAAAACCTATACACCTGTGGCCTAGTCAGTTTCAGGTGGTTCCAGAAAGTGCTAACCTGAGGGAAAACCCACCTAATGGAACTCCACTCCAGATATTGTCGGGTTTACTCCCTTAGCCATTAGCTCTTGAAGTTGTTGTTAATGTTGAAGGCCACCGCCCAGCAGGGTCCAGATGGTCACTGACGTAGGGGTGATCTTGTCCTTCAAGTATGCGAAGAGAACAGCTCCAGGTCGTGCTTCTGCCCTCTAGGTTGCCGTCTCCATCCCCCAAACCCTCAATGCTTCCAAGGCCCCCTGATCAGTCTGATGGACTCTGTTGAAAAGATGGATATTGAGAGAGGTATGAAAGATGGAGTGAAGAGGTGTGGAAAAGTTTAGGAAGGGGCAGCAGTTGCCCACTGCAATTTTCGGTAAGGGAAGTGAGAATCAGCTTCCTCCCCTAACTATAGTCCTGTGACCCTTGCTGAAAACGAACATGGGTAAATATTGGACAAGAGCCAGATGGAGCTTGGTCACTAAGGGATTAGCCTGTCAGTTCTATCAAGGCTTGTGTGTGACGAATGGCCACTTGAAAGCAGTATTGGGAAGTACTGGAGTGAGAAGTCAGTACCTTCATAAAAGGGAGGGTGAGGTAGTATTTGGTAACAAAATGAGGTAACAATTGAAAATACTACTTAGCTTTTTGCATGGTTATGACCTGATGACTGCATTTTTTAAATGAAATGAATGGTGAAACAGCATTTTTTATCTTTTATGTGGTGCAGATTTATTTTGCAAACTATTTGGCAGCCAAGTGCACAAATACTCAGTAGCATTGAGAATGACAAATATAGGTTCAACTCCTGTTTGCTCAGTTCCAGATCTGAGTGATGTCACTTTGGGTATCTTCTCTATTGGATGGAGCAAAGAGGAAAACCGAAAAAGTAGGCCTAGCTTTTCCCATCATGGGCTTTCCCTAGGAAAAAATTATCTTTGTTGCTGCCTATTCACAGTGTACTGTACTGAAACACTGAAAGCATGGAGTGGATTCAGAAGATACAGCCATGGAGAGGGCATTATCTTGCCACCGCTGCCTGGCACAGATATTCTGCAGTCATATAGTTAGCTGCCAAGACTAGGTGTATGAATGATATCCCATCTCATTATCCCAGCCACTTGCCCTCTTGCCTCTTCATCTATCAGAATGTGCCTACACAGTTGAGCCTTGAGCAGGTCCCTCACATCCCCATACTGTCACCGCATAACAGTATGACTATGAGGGAGTAAGCCAGTAGGGCTGTCAGTGGTCATGGAGCACGTGCTACCTTAGAGTCACAGCTGCAACATACATGGCATCATGCATTTGTGCAGAACCATTTTCTCAACCACATCTTAACAGTTGATGCTATGGTGAAAATGGTTAGTGAATATGAGCGCACAAAAGTGAATGAGAGCATTGTAATCTGAATGGCTCAACCCGTTTCGCCTTACATTTTTATTGATAGATTGTCACACAGAAGACACTGGGGAAGGCATGGGTCCAACTAGAGTGCAGGAGGAGATATCAGAGAAATCTATGCACAGTCCCCCTCAAAGGAAGGAAGAAAGTCATGAAAATGCTCCAGTGAGCAGGCACGTGGAGCCTCAGGTGTCACTGTTTGGGGCACAATATTTGGACAATCAGCAGCAGATGTATGGACATCTGGCGGAGTTCCCTGAGGTAGTAGGAGCAAAAGGACTGTGAAGAGAAGAGGCTATCAGCGTCATGAGCTCCACATTGTCCCAGGAACTCAACTGCTTGAGCTCTGACCATGAGAGATTGGTCAATCTCATGGAAAGACACCTGCAGCAACACTCAGAGTGGATACAAGAGCAATGTCTCAGCCAGGAAAGGCTGCAAGCCTCCCTCAGTAGCCTGGATCAGTCCACTCAGAGCATGAGCACTGACATCCACAGAATACAGGAGGGGCTGTGTACTCTACAGGACGGCTGCACTGTTGGCACAGTGGTTGCTGGAATGGATGAACGCTGCACACCAGCAGCCTGCCCCATCAACTCCATCTGAAGGCCAACCCAGGCTGTAGAGGTAACTGAGGACGGTGAAGGTTCTAGGAGCTTCTCGGCACTCTCGTCACCTTCCATCTCCCCGGCCCCTCCGCCAGAGCCCTTAACTGCGGCACTTAATTGGAGTGTGTGTGAGCGCAGGGCACTGCCTTGCCGAGAGCAATAATAGATTCACCGTGGTTACAATTTTCACATTGGCATATGTCACAACTGAGCACTTTTTGAATATATTGACAAATTTGTAAATGACTTGGCATGTATTTGTACATTAGCGAGCTCAAAAAGAATAGTAACATTACGAAGGGCATTCTTACCAGTGACAATAAAGGCAACACACTGAGTTCCATCTCAAGGTGAAGTTGTCAGGAGCAATGGTATGAACATGTTTTTGAGACTTTGGAGGGCTTCTTACTTCTTTGGTCTACTACATAAGAATCCAGTGTTCAAAGGCTCGAGCACTGAGATGCACTTGGCATCTTTGATTGTCTACCCAGACTAGACTTTGAGAGGCTCAGTGATCAGATGACATGAACAGATGCTGGGCAGCCGATGCATCTCAAGCACGAGTGGTGGGTGCAAGACATTAACCTGCATTGCACTGTCACACATTAGCCTAAGTGTAAGCATCGCAGCCTGACAGGCCATGTATACCCCAGGGACAATTGCTCGTCTGCTGTCCCTACAACTTTAGATACATTTTTATTCCAGGTGATAGAGGATGTGCTTTGTGAGGGGAGCCGAGGTTTATGGAAGCCTGGAATGTTGCATATGGCGCCCGCCTCAGAAACTGGGCTATTGGCCAGAATGGATGCTGTGTATGTTTTTCAAAGAGCTGTTGTTGCACAGCTGTGGGCTCATCCTGTGCCGTTTGCCTTATATGCATGTTTGCTGACACACACAATCCTATTAGCATGTCAAAGGTTTTAAATTCTTAGGTCATGTCATTCTCAGCATTGTGGGCATGGTTTGATTATAGACAAGGTTGATGCTTTATTTACGGGCACTGGCGTTTATGTAAGGGGGCCAGGTTGTGAAGGACGACTCACTGGATATGTTTGTAATATGCTGAGGCCTATGCTTATGATGGTGAGGGTTTCAACCATTTTAGTGTGACTTAGTCAAACTCATTGATGTTGATTCCATCCTTGTGGGGGATGGGCATTCCCCTGAGTCATTGTGGAGTCAATGTACAAGGTTCTTTTGTTGGAGGTTGTTCAGCAGGAACTGGATGATGGCAAGTGAGAGATAGGGGGACTTACTTGAATTGCTTTTGCACAAGGACGTATCTGGCGATGAGCCCCTCCTGCTCAGAGTCAGCCCTGGGCACCTGACCATGCCTCCCAGCTGTTCTCCCGTTGGCGTCATCCTCTTCCTCCTCTCTTTGGGAATTGTCAGAATTGACATGGGCTTCCTCCTCCTCATCTTCCTTATCCTCATCCTCCTCAGAGGTTGGAGCTCTCCCCTAGCATTGCCGTCATCAGTTTCTCGGTCCTCTGCTGTGTAATGTTGTGCAGCATGCAGTACAAAACTAATATTCTTGATATTTTTGGTGGGGCATATTGTAGGGTTCCACCTGAGCAATTGAGACACCCGAAGCTCATTTTTAAAATGCCAATGGCCTGCTTGATTGTACTCCTGACGATTACATGGCTGCTGCTGTATTTGGGCTCTGCCAAAGTTTGAGGGCTCCTAAAGGCTAAAGGGGGTCATTAGGCCTTCTTCACTGGAAGCCAATCGCTGATCTGCAAAGGTGGCTGAAATAACTGAGGGAGTTGGGAACTCCTCAGTATGAAGGAGCCATGACAGCCACCCAGGGAACTTTGCACCCACTTGATGAAAGACCATGTTGTGGTCATAAACCACCTGTACATTTAGTGAGCGGAAGGACTTCGGTTGACAAAGGTATCCAAATTATGAATTGGAGCCATTATGGCAACATGGGTGCAATTGATAACACCCTGCACCTGAGGGAAGCCTGCTAATTGGGAAAAAGGCTATGGCTCTTTGCACCTGAGAGGCCAAATATACAGGGAAATTAATGTAATTTCCCCACCCCCCACCCGCCTCAACACACCACATGAGTAAACAGGGCATTAGTTACAGCCTTAATGCAGCTGTGTACTGGTGACTGGGATATACCAGACAAAGAGCCTGAGGCATAAAAATTGAGAACAATGGTTACCTTCACAGCCACTAGTAGGGCATTGGGTTCAATAGTGTGGTTTGAAATGTTGCTGGACTTTGCAACATATATCTATCACCACTTCACAGATTAACCCCCGTCATCTTTGGCACTGGTTCTCCACCATATTGAGCTATGATGTCCTAGATCTGTACACCCTTCCCACAGGGTAGTACCTGGTTGTCCTGCCTCTCCTTCTCTCCTCCCCGAACCTGTGACACCCCCCTCTCCCCACTGACCACCTGCTGCTCATGGTGACTGGCTCCTATGGTGCCTATGTGCGAGGGTGCCATGCCCACCTTGTATTTTCCATCGCACAATATGCAATGCTTCTCAAGTTCTTCCTGGCACCTGGGTGTATGAGACAGTAGGGGCAAAAAAAAAGCTGCTCTGCAAGTCCAGCAGACCTACCCTCCTACATGCTTGGGATGTTAAAGCAAGACAGTTTGAATTGAGTTTTTGCCAACTATTAACTGCTCCAGACAAGTTTATAGCAAATTCCACAGGGGTACCTGTACCTCTCCAGAGGGGTACCCTGGCTATCCAAAGAAATGCATAAAGTTCAGACCTGCTCCTACCAGGTCTAATCTGCACATGTTGCATTTCAGACACCTGTGAGACCAAAATCCAACTTGAGTGGAAGCAGCTGCGAATTTATATGGGCAGCTGCCTCCGTGAAACATGCATGTGCAAATCCCGACCCAAGCCCAATCCTGCCCTCACGAAAATGCTGCATGCCGTGTTTGGGGGCGGGACTTCTGATTTCCAGTGTGGAGTCTCCACCGTAGTGAAAATTCAGGCCGGAGTGTCATTTTTTTTGTCAACAGGTTGAGTTTCCTGACCCCTGGGAACAAGGGAGTATTGGCAGAAAGAGACTTAAGTGCTTGACAGCTGGGTAAAATAAGTGACAACCATATAGATCTGTAGATAATTTATAATTTAATTTATAATTAAAATTTACAACACAAGTTAAACTTTTATGTAAAAATACTGTAACAATTCAAGTGTGTTTGTTCTTCGTGATGGGTTACCTGTTTGTGTGTTAAATTTGTGCTGATCCAGGTGAAGGATCTTGGTGCCGTAGAATGGAACTATTTCCTTTACAGGCACTCAGTATTCTTCTTGAACTGCCAGGCCAATTATAGAATGGTCTGCTACAGGGTAAAATTATCTCTCTCCATTGTGGCTCAGTGACTAGCTTGAAAGAAGATCCTTTATTGTATCAGTGTAACATTTTTCTAACTCCTACAACTATCACATAGTCTGTGAACGAAATTAATAATTTAGTGTCAATTATTCTGAATTTGAAGTAGTTTATGCTGTGAACCCATGTTCCGTGGGAGTGGCTTATGACTGCTCAAATCTTGGTTGTCCAGGTAGATATCTGCTAAAGGAGATATTTGAAACCAATATTGGAGTTTTCCAATGTTTGTTTGTTTTAATTTAAAAAAAAATGGCAATGCATTTACTGATTGGGAAAGATCCAACTTCGACATGATTAGAATGTATTGTTCACACACAGCCTTTTTTAAAAAAAGCCTCTCTGGTTTTGGATTGGGTTTTACGTTATTTTACATAAAATCCTTATCAAGGAGGGGACACTGTCATCCACTCATTCTGGGCTGGATTGAACCAATGTCTGAGGTGAAAGGGCACCAGGTTTACTCCCCCAATCACAATGTGTCCTTCACAGCATTCCAATATGTAGGACCGAAAAAGACTATTAAAGTCCATCTGGACATCCCCAGTGTTGAGGAAATAGCATCCCACGATACCAGTCATCTACCTCTTTTATAAACATTTCTCTCAGTGCCTTATTCAACACTTCTCAGATTTCAGTCCTTGTGCATCCCTTAGCAATCCATTCCATACATTCACCAGCCTCTACATAAAGCATATTGCCATTATTACTTATCAACTCAGCACTCCAGTCTATTTAGATCTTCTTTATTTAATTAGATTCCTTCTATTTGCAGTCCCTCCTATTTTACAAAGTCTTTTCTTGGGAGTTTTTTCTCTGTACATACTTCCCAGCCAATTATGTATGTTGTAAATAGCGATGGTCCCAGCACTGATCTCTGAAACATGGCGTGCTATTGTCATCCCATATCGAATACAATGACCTTTTGTCTGTTTCAACTGATTTCTTTCTGATCGAGTTCAGAAGTACTCTTATCAATGCCATCCCTTCCAATATGGTGGATCGTCTGATGTGCTGTTGTATCAACCCCTTTACTGAAACTGAAATAAGCAACATTCTGTCTGTTCATAAGGTTTATTGTCTTCCCAAAGAACTCATAGATTCATCAGGCGTGATCCATAAAACTGTATAATATATATATGACAAATCATATACATAATATATGACGAATTGATTTTTTTCACCAAGCATTCTCATTTTTATTAGTTGAGATTTTTTGGAAGGGTTTGATGAATATATAGTTTACATTAAAAGTAGAGCTATACAAAGCTAAGTTTAATAATGATATTGAGAGTCTATTGTATACTTAGCTGTTCTATCAGAATTCACATATTTTGCAATGTTCATTGCAATCCTACTTTTTCAACCTATTGAATGCAGTCAGAATTTGCAATATAAATAGAGAAGCTGTGTTGTTTTTGTTTTGAACTTATCTCAAGTCTGGCAAAGAGTCAATGCACATTTTTAACTCTTAAATCTCTTTCATCTATAGTGCTGAGAAATCGTGCTTGGGAAATTGTCCATTGGGAAAAGGTATGAAATATTGTTTTATCTTGATCAAAGAAAGTAAGGCCATATTAAATTGACGGGCATATTTATCTACAGTGCATTCTGAATGGACTATCATGTTGATCATTTATCTACCAATAGTATTTGATGCATTCTAAGCTAATGAATGATGGCATGTAATATTGCTAGAGATCTGCCAAAATATCCAACGTATAGCAATTTAATGAGTTGGTTCAAACATGTATCCAGCTTATGTTTGTCTGTGTTGCTTTGATTAGTTTATTCAAACAGAATTTTTTTAAAAGTCTGCCCTCTTCTGGTTTGCATTGAATGAAATAGAAATAGATAAATATTTTACATGAGCTGAGACAAGAAAAGAAAAAATATAGGGTGAAATATGTCCGGCATCCATTCTATTCATGATGTTTCTTTAGAAACTCTACGAAGCAGATGAATTGACATCTGTCAAAATTTGTTTAGCTGATGGAATTACTATCACATTAGCTAATAATGATAATAGATAGGTAGTAGATTGGGGATGGCATGATGACCAGAGTAGAAGAGAATATTACTGGTGATTGAAGATGGGGCATAATTGCAGTTGAATGATGGATTGTGTTATCTGGTATACAAATGAATACTATTTTGTTTTATTTGTGTTGAGATGGCAATATTTTTACATTTTAAAATTGTCTTGAGTCAGTAAGACACTGCATATTGTCATGATTTTTAGTAAATACAGATAGTCTAATTATCCAAATGCAATCTTGGTGAATAGATAACTAATTAGAAAGTAGACAACAGAATCAGTACTTCATTATTTTTGTGGCTAGAATCGTGTTTCTATTAGATACTATGATGCAAAGCTCTTAGTTATAATCCACACTTTGTAAATTGTCAAAATGAAACTGAAATGAAAAATGTATTTGGTGAAACCTAAAGTAAATTATTGTCATTGAAAAGTAAATTATAACAAGTAAAGTCATGAAGTACTTAATTGGGTCAAAATTTCAACTAGATAATTTGTAGTAGAAAAAGATTCCTTAGCCACTGAACAAAGAATTTCATGATAAACGTGCAAGTTTTTTTTATTAGTAGTGCGCATCGTGTGTTTTTGATGATGGTTTTCAAGAGCGTCTACTTATAAAATTGGCCTAATCTTCCAGATGGAGGGTGGGATCATCTGTGCTTACATGTTTGGGAAAAAAAGCAACTTTGTTTCCTTATTTATCCTCAACTCAGTTTTCCTTAGTAAGTTACAGAAATGCCTGGAATAGTGCTTAATGGGAACAATTGGGTTTAACATTGTATGCAGTAAGGCTGGAAAATCTTGAACTTTAAAGAAACAGAATTTATTAAGGGAAAAGTGCAATTTCTGTATCTTCAGATTTGTCAAGCTTTCCAAAAGTACCAAATAATGTGCATATACGATCATAACAAGGATTGTATATTTATCCAATTTGTTGTACAGCAATGTGTTTTTGAAAGAATTACATGCTTATGTGGCACCACTGCATAAGTCTCCGGCTTTATATTGATTTTTTTTTTTAACTCAATGTTTTAAATCTGTTCTGTGGCTGCATATATCACTGCATCATAATGCAGATACAATTAATTTTTATTGATATGTTAGTAGGAGAGTTCTGAAATATTGTCCCCAGTCTGTGGGTTTTTTATGATCAAAGAGAATAGTTCAGGCTATTTGAGTTTGGTGGTTATAGAAAAAGTCTGCATCTAGAATTCTGGAGGTAGACTAAATTTTACTTAGATTATTCTTTATAAATACCTCTTTCCATATTGAATTGTGCATTTGTAAATCGGGCATTGGCCTGCATGTTGCAGTCAGCAGTGAAGCAAGGGTGCTTGCTGCTGACCTCGAAGAAAACTGCCTAAAAAGATCCAGCACAAATTTCCCCTTTCCTGACAACAGTTTAAATCTGGCACCAAGTCAAAGGGATGTTTTTGCATGCAGCAGCCTTGATGTCAGTAAGCAGGTAAGCAGCCAATCACTTTGAAGTATTCACTCAAGCAAACCAGGAAGTTAGAAGTATGTAAAATCCTTCACTTTTATTTTAGATTTTCAGATAGAGAAGTAAATATATGGCTGTATAAAGATAGAAGCCAAAATAAAGGTAAACAGACTTTCAAAACTACTTTTAATCTTGTGGAGAAATTTGACGTTTCACAAATGTAAAATTAGCTTTTCAGTAAGGGTGTAGCAGTAATTATGAAGTTAATAGATATGGACCTTAGTGATGTATACTTCACTGTTGAGATCTTGCTGATGATGTGTGTAAATGGTTTCAATATAAGTCACATATCAGCTTGCTAAGTATTTGACCTGGATAGGAAGAAGAATCTCTTTTTTTTGGAGTGGGAGGGCATATGGAGGGGAAGAGAATTGTATGTTCTGAATACCTGCTGTTAGCATGCATCATGGCATTGTTGCAGCTTCAATTTTTAATTTTTTTTCTTGCTGCAGAATGTTTCATGGTTCTTCTGTGAATGGAGCTCATCGCCTACAATCCTGAAATATAATACTACTCTGAGAAATAATGTAACCTGGGTTTAAACCTTAACTCAATCCCACTCAGCTCCTTAGTGTCTTCAGTCTAATCAGTCAGAAAATTATTACACTGAGGACCAGATTGGTGCAGGCTGAAATCATTGGCCTAAACTTTCTGGTCCAGCCCGCCGCGGGAGTTGTCATAGGTGGGATGGAAAATTTAACGGACCAGCAAAAGGTCCACCCATTGATGAAAAAGCTAAATTGATTCAGAGGCTTAATACCCAGGTGGCATAACAGAATAAGACATTTTAAAATGCATGGAATACATTGAAGACTTAGCAGAGAAGAAAAGCAGAGATTTCATTGACACAAATAATTTGACAAAAAACTGTTTTTTGCCCCAGCAATGCTCTGGTGATCCCCTTTTATGATATAATTAACACCAGATATAAATAATTCCAGATTAATGAGCAATGATTTTCTAAACCCATTTACCTGCACACCTGACACCTTTACTTCAAAGCCCGCACCTTAACCTTTGTGATCAAAATAAATATCCCTATTCTTGTTGGTGTGCTGCCTGTGTTGTGCTCCTGAACTAGCCATGCCTCAGACCAAGCTGTTCCAGTACAGCTACAATAAAGACACCTAGATGATGAGGTGGATCAGCCCAGGAATGTGCTACCCACATAAGAGACAAATCCATTCCAGCCAACTGCTGCCCCATCAACCTACTTTCAACCATCAACAGTGATGAAAAGTGTTGTCAACAGTGCTATCAAGGGGAAATTACTCACCAATAAACTGCTCACCGATGTTCAGCTTGAATTATTTCGCTCCAGAAGTCATTATATCCTTGGCCCAAACATGGACAAAAGTGATGAATTTCAGTGATGAGGTGAAAATGACTACTCTTGACATCAAGGCAGCATTTGACCAAGCGTGGCATTAAAGAAACCTCATAAAAGTGAAGTCAGTGGAAATTGGGAAAAACTTCCCACTATTTGAAGCCATATCTAGCAAAAAGAGGATTATTTTGGTTGTTGGAGTCCGATCATCTCAGCACCAGGTATCGCTGCAGAAGTTCCATAGGGTAGTGTTCCAGGCCGAACCATATTCAGCTACTTCATCATTGACCTACCCTCCATCATAGGTCGGAAGTAGGGATATTCACCGATTTCAGTGTTCAGTTCCATTTACAACTCCTCACATAATGAAACAGTCTGTGTTAGCATGTAGCAAGACCTGGAAAACATTTAGGCTGGACTGATAAATGGCAAGTAACATTCACACCACGCAAGTACTAGGCTGTGACCATTTCCAACAAGAGAGAATCAAATAACCTTCCCTTGACATTCAGTGGTGTTAACATCATTAAATGCCCCGCTATCAACATCCTAGGAGTCACCATATCATCCTTATAAATACTGTGTGTACAAGTGTATTTCAGAAGCTGATGAGTGATTCACCACTAGCCATCTAGGTACAAGACAGAAGTGTGATGGAATACTTTCCACTTGCTTGGATGAGTGCAGCCCCAACAACACTCAGGAAACTCAGTCGTATCCAGAACCAAGCAGCTCGTTTGACTGATACCCCATCCATCATGAGAAGCATTGTGTATCATCCAAAAGATGCACTACAGCAACTCTGCAAGGCTTCTTTAGCAGAACAAAAGCAGCAGGAATATGGGAACACTGCAACCTCCAAGTTTCCCTGCAAGTCTCACACCACCCACCTTAAATATGTTGCTGTTCCTTCATCATCATTGGTACTGGGATTAAATCCAGGATTACTACTTCTGAAGTTCTGCTTCATAACTTTCTTCCCTAGTAGTTATAAACATGAAACTGACTGCTGGACCTCAACCCTTCTCCTTCCTATGTTAGTGATCCCTACATGGACCCCAACCTCTGGCTGTTCCATTTCCCCCTCTAAATGGATCAGTGGTGTTGCCATCATTAAATGCCCAGCTATCAACATCCTAGGAGTCACCTTATCATCCTTATGACTCCTGCTAGATAATTATTTTGTATGAGTTTCTGGTGTGGACAGGATTGATACCACTTATGAGTAAATGAAATATACTGAGTACTCACTACTTATATAAAGAACGTTTTTAATGGTTAGGAGAAGGCAAATGTGGAGCATAAACACCAGCATAGACCAGTTGGGCTAAGTGGCCTATTTCTGTGTTATACGCTCTAAATAATTCTACATAATAAAGGAAGTGCAATTAAAATTAGCCTGGAAAATTCCCTTGGTATAACTAGTTTCAAGATGGTTTGCATTTTAAAATATTTCAGAACTCCTCTGCTAACATATTTTAATCCCGAAACCTATCGAATAGAACTTTAATAGAAGCATTTTGAGATAATGTTGAACTTAATGAGACTTCGTTCAGTTTACTGCAGCATTCAAAGATGCTAGTCTTAACCACTTAATAGTTTCTTTCTTGCAGGTAGAGGTTGGCGATATAGTTAAAATAAATTGCACAGAATTCATACCTGCTGATACTGTACTACTCTCATCAAGGTAGAGATGCCTGCTGATGCTTGTGTAGAGGATGGCCCCTCTACCTCCTGCACCGTCCCAGTGCTGCTCCAAGAAAATGGGATCAAAGGCAAAATGGAACTAGATCACGCATTTCATTGTTTAGCATGTTTCTAGTGCATAATGAATATCAAGTTTTGGGTTTTTGGGTCAGAAAGGGCAATTGATTTAAAATAACTATTGCCGAGTAGAGGTTCTCCCTTATTAATACCTACCAAGCTTATGGAGCTTTTAAATTAAATTCGCCACGACAATATCCTCAGTAATTTAAAACCATTATGTATTTATCTCTACTTTGCTGAATTGAACATGACAATACAATGGTGTAACCTCTTTAACAATAAAATCGTGTTCCTGTGAGTGAATTAAGAACACTAGCCCCAAAATTGCAGGAGACTTCTGGTACAATCCTGCTGCAAATCCCATGTATATATTAGGTTTTGGAGTTCAACAGGTCCTGTCTGGGCCCTATACTTAATCATCTATGTCAGAGGAAGTGGGCTTTCCTATGCTGTGTGTTTCCACTTCCCCAGGGACTTGAGGTAATTGTGGGGGCCTGCGAGATGAGATGGATTTCCTTCAGAAGATGCAAGGATGTTATGCTGAACCTTTATAAATCAGTGGGTAGGCCTCAACTAGAGCATTGTATTCAACTCTAGGCATAACACTTTAGAAACAATGTTGTGGCTTTGGAGAACGTACAGGTTAATTTTACCAGAATAATATCTGGGATGAGGAACTTCCATTATGTTGAGACACTAGAGAATCAGAAATTAAGGTTAAGGGGAGATTTAATGGAAGTATTCAAAATTATGAAGCGTTTTAATGGAGTAAATGAGGAGAAACTGTTCCACCAGCAGGTAGGTTGGTAACCAGAGGGCATAGATTTAAGATAATTTTCTGAAGAGCAGAAGGGTAGATGAAGGGATTTTTTTAATGGAGTGAGTTACAGGAATTTTCAAAAGGAAATTGGATAATACTTAAGGAAAATTTGCAGTGCTATGAAGAAGAGCAGGGAAGTGGGTCAGATTGAATCAGAGAGCGGCAAAGGCACAAAATGGCTGAACATCCACTTTCTACATTATTATAAGTGGGTTCCATCTGAGGAGAGACATACCAGTGAACAGCCTGAGCCCTGAGAGTAAAACTTTATTATTGACTCCCTGGCAGGGGGAGCAGGAACATCCGTTCAGCACAGGAGGGCAGCAAGTGCAGAACTTCCCAGCCTGTGTAGACCAAATGGGTGCCTGAAATGCTCTTGATATTTGCGCAGGTGCCCACCAGACCCTTGCAAGTAAGGTTTTCTCCCACTGACCCCACATGCTTCCAACAGGATTAGCATTGGAGACCACAGGCAGCGCTAGAGTCAGATTGTGGCTCATGCAGTATGAGTTAATGTACATAAATTAAGTCACTCGCCTCTGATTTTTGGACTTTTATGTGGGCCAAAGGAGAAAATTGATGCTTGAGCAGAAAACTAATTCCTATAGATCACTATTTGAATTAATAAATTTGTGGTTTATTTACTTAATAGCCATGATTGCCCTGGCAGTATAAAATATTTTTAAAATTTTGCTTGGGAAGTGCCACTGTAATACTTTGTTCTATATTATCTGGAAATGGTTTCAGATTTAAGACTTTTCATTACTGCAGATTGTATTTTCAGGGGAGCTTCAAAAGACCTGGTTGTATATGCAGTCAGATGAGACTAAATTTATGTAGAAATTAGCTTGAGTTTCGAAAATTAAAATTGATTAAGTACTAAAATTTAAAATGAAACAAATTGATTTTTCACAAAATGTAACTTAGTGTCCATTTTTTTGGCAGAACCATTTTCTTGGAGACTATTTCTTTGAAACCTTTTTAGATGTTTTGTTTTGCAAAATCCATTTTCTGTTCAAGTCACCCAAGGCCTAGATTATTTTTCTCAGTGAAAGTTCATAAGTCCTGATTTTCATTCAAAGGTGTATTTGAAATAAAATTAGTGTGTCTTTTATTTTAGCAGTGTTTCAGTTGTAGCCTTACAAAATGCACAACACCCCCTCTCAATTGCCGTTTTGCCTTAAAATTATAGTTGAAAGATGAATTTTGTTGCCAGTGTGTTGCTATTTGAGTGAAAACCAGAATAGTGAAGTACCAACTTTGTCAATGAGATGTAAATTATTATTAACTTTATTTTTAAAATCATTTTTCATGTGCCAATTATTGAGCGCTGCCAATTCTTAAAAAGTGGTACTTCAAAAAGTGCTGCAAGCCACCAAATTAATGTATATTTTCTTGATGATTTGAAATTGTAGATGGGTTTAAACCTTTAAGGTTATACAAATTGCTGTCCTAAGTCCATTTTCTGTGTTTTGCCAAAATAAAACCTTGGTGGAATTTATAAAAAGGCTATATTTTCTGTAAAATGTGGTTATGAAGAAATAATTTCCCTCTTATAAGTATTCACATTGTGTACAGATCCTTTTGGTAATCCTTGGATTCATAGGATTGCATTTGACTTGAACAAAAGGGATTTTGAAAAATTATGTAGCAAAGAAATTTTAATTGTTTTTTATTTTCTGTATAACCAATCAATTTGCTTTTTGCCTTTTTCCCATCACGTTTTCCATCATTACCTTATCCCTCCCCATTAATTTTGTATCTGTGTGTGTATGTCCTAACCCTCTATCTGCTGGGATTAATATAGGTGGCAGTGGGGGAGATTGTGAAGGTGACCAATGGGGAACATCTCCCAGCTGACCTCGTCATTCTGTCATCAAGGTCAGATTTGATTTAGGGAATAAAATACTGTAGCATTTTAAAGCAGCAGTGGGTCCTCAAAAGCAGCCCCAAAGTGGCTATTTGTAATTCTTCTTCAAATGTACTTCAATTCACATTGTGCACCGGATTCCTGCATAAATTTTGATTACTGACAGAAATTACCTTGTTTGGTAGGGACAGAGAAGGCAGGGTGTACAAAATATCAATTTGCTCCCTCTCTTCAATGCAATGTAGCTTATTTACTGACTGATGAGTTGGTGTTGAAATTTGCCCTTAGACTTCCTCCAGAGCTGCTGACTACAAAATTCTGAAGTGCACAAAGGCAAGCTGCTAATTCTTTCTATGCTTCATACTTCTGGAAAGTACCTGGCCCCTGTTTGACTCCCCATGGCAGCACAGTTGAGATTAAAACCTTGTCCTGCAGAATCAGTTGTATAATATTCTAGTGCGACACCATGGAGTTGCAATACTCACTGTTATGGTCCCCAGTAATTTTATTGCACTTAGTCAAAATAATTTATTCCCCATCACTGACTGAGAATTGTTAAAAGAACAAAACGTAATGTGAATTTTATTAAATATTTCCATATATTGTGCATAAACATTTTCTTCTAATTATGAATAGTTCACAAATCATCCTTTTTTGTCTATGATACTCAAAAATGGCTTAACTTTGTAACACCAAAGTTGTATATAGCTGTATTCAATTACAGTTAAATGTCCAGAAAACCATGCATAAAGAAGGTAATGGATTATAGTGATACCATAAAAAGGTCAACTTTAGCAGTGAAGTAATCCACATTAAATGATGACTTGCAGAAAGTCCAGCTGCTTATGCTTATCCTTTAGAGCAAAATAAAGATTGTAAAGCTGTTTACATCTTGTAGTTTAAAGGTGAAGCAAAAGGTGCTTTTCTAAAAATGTAATTTCACTAAGAATTGAGCTATATAAGGAGATACCCTGTTTAATAATTTTTTTGGTGGGTTTTATAAGCTCGCTGGAGGACCCACTGTACTTTTTTGAATGTTCTCTTTTGCATGTTCTTGAATTTTATAACTTCTCAATTTTGTATTCTGTGACAAACTGCATGTTGCTCTGGCAAATATACTACTACAGTACTGCAACTGCACTTTTTGGTGTAACTCACTAACCAGGAAGCTTGCTACACAGTTCTTATTTTCCTGACTTGTATCTGTTAACTGTTGTGTAGCTTCTCTGCTGCATTAACTGATGTGCTCTTATGAAATGTATTTCTAATTGTTTTATATATACTATTTTGCCTTTTGGATGATGCTTCCCCTGTCCCACTCCCTCCTGGTTAACAGGTACACAAAATCTTTTCTTGCACATGTAACACGCATGAGCTATTCCCTTTATTGCAGAATGCACAAGTTCCCAGGGCACATCTTTTTGAACAATCATGGAACTTATCCTCAATGCTAATTGGGCTATCATGATTGGCTGAATTTAGTCATGAGAAAGTGTTCCTTTCCTCCTTCACCTTTCATATCAATGGAAGTAGTAACTGCAGGATAAAAGCAAAAAACTGTGGATGCTGGAAATCCGAAGCAAAAACAAAAATACCTGGAAAAACTCAGCAGGTCTGACAGCATCTGCGGAGAGGAACACAGTTAACGTTTCAAGTCCGTATAACTCTTCAACAGAACTAAGGAAAAGTAGGAAAGAGGTGAAATATAAGCTGGTTTAAGGGAGGGGTGGGACAGGTAGAGCTGGATAGAGGGCCAGTGATAGGTGGAGATAACTAAAAGAAGTCATAGACTACAGGACAAAGAGGTGTTGAAGGTGGTGATATTATCTAAGGAATGTGATAATAGGTGACATTAAGGGTAGAAAGCAGGACGAGCAAGGTAAAGATAGCTCTAGTGGGGGTGGGGTGGGGGGAAGGGATCGAAATAGGCTAAAAGGTAGAGAAGCTCAACGCAAACTGGAGGAACAGCACCTCATCTTCCGACTAGGCACTTTACAACCTTCCGGACTGAATATTGAGTTCAACAACTTTAGATCATGAACTCTCTCCTCCATCCCCACCCCCTTTCTGATCCCCCCTTTCCAATAATTTATATAGATTTTTATTTTCCCACCTATTTCCATTATTTTTAAATGTATTTCCATCCATTGTTTTATCTCTACCTTTTAGCCTATTTTGATCCCTTTCCCCCACCCCACCTCCACTAGGGCTATCTTGACCTTGCTCGTCCTGCTTTCTACCTTTAATGTCACCTATTATCACATTCCTTAGATAATATCACCACCTTCAACACCTCTTTGTCCTTTTGGTTATCTCCAGCTATCACTGGCCATCTATCCAGCTCTACCTGTTTCCGCGCCCCCCTCCCCCCCCCCCAAACCAGCTTATATTTCACCTCTTTTCTACTTTTCCTTAGTTCTGTTGAAGAGTCATACGGACTTGAAACGTTAACTGTATTCCTCTCCGCAGATGCTGTCAGACCTGCTGAGTTTTTCCAGGTGTTTTTGTTTTTGTTTAGTAACTGCAGGATGTGTTTTAAGGAATTGGTGCAAACACTTTGAAGTGTTTTGTTATCTGCAGAGCAAAATTATTAAAATCATCTTTGGTCTATTCAGCCAACTTTTGTATAACCATTACTCATTTTGTGTATAAAGGAAGTTCAAAATGAGATTTAAAATAAATGATCAAATATTTGACGACTTTATTCTGTTTGTAAATTAGATATCGGAGTTTATTACTCGAATAAATATAACTGTGTATCTAAACGAATAAATGCTTGACTATTAGACTGCATAGTCAAACATTTGAGTGGTAATGTGACATGGGTGGAAACAGTTGAACCTTAATCTTTAAAATTATGGTGATTAAGATTTTCTATTTTAATAAAATCCTATTATTCCAGAAAATGAACCAATGTTTAACCAAGTTCAGTTCATACATTTCTGAATATTTCATTTTTCAAATTTTCAATATTGAATGCGTTATGATGCAAAAGGTTTACTGTAATGTTTACAAACAATTTTATAATGGCTAGCCATGAGTTTGGCGAAGAACTAAAGATGCATTTTTAATGGAAAATCCTGTAATGACACTAGGAAATGGTAAACAACTATTGTTCTGTTGGGGTTTAATTCCATCAGTGAATAATTGATTTGCACATTTTTCAAGTAATCATACATTAATTGTTGAAACTTGTCATTCTGTTTCATATCAGTGAACCACAGGCAATGTGCTACATTGAAACTTCTAATTTAGATGGAGAAACAAACCTTAAGATCCGACAGGTAAGATTTTCCTCCATATTAGTTTGCATTCAATGCATTTTAATAAAGATAAATATCTCATTTGGTTTGAACTAAATCTAGATGTGGGAAAGCCATTCCTTGGTCTGAGTTTGGTTTATGTTTGAGTAACCGAAATAACTAAAAACGTTTGAAAATGCTGGAAATACTCAGCTTTGACAGCATCTGTGGCGAGAGAAACAGATTTAATGTTTCAGGTTGATGACCTTTCATCAGAACTGGAAAAAGTTGGGGATAAAAAAAGTACAAACAAATAGAAAGGCAGGGAAATGGCGGAGGAGGGTAAAGAACAAAAGGTAAGGTCTACAATAGGGTGGAAGGCAAGAGAGATTAAATATCAAAAGAGCTTACCACCAATGTCCCAGACATCATCATCTCCATCTCTGGGTATATCCTGGCTCACTGACAGACCCACCAGAGGTGGCGCCACAGTGGGAGACAGTCAGGAGGGAGTGGGCCTGAGAGTCCACGACATTGACTCCGGACTCCCTGAAGTCTCATGGCATTAGGTAAAACACAGCCAAGGAAATCTCCTGCTTACTAGCACTATGTCTTCCGTCAGCTGAAGAAGTAGTGCTTCTGTGTTGAACACCAATTGGAAAAAGCACTGTAGGTGTCTAGGGCATAGAATGTACTCTGGGTGGAGGACACCAAGAGTGGCTTGGTAGCACCACTACTGAGTCCTGAAGGAGAAATCTGCCAGACTGAGCCTGCAGCAGGTCGTGAGAGAACCAACAAGAGCAAAAACATACTTGACCTTGTCGCCCTCACATATGTACTTGTTGCAATGCATCTGTCCATGACAGTATTGCTCGGCATAACCACCCACAGTCTATGTGGAGATGAAGTGCCCTTTTCAGACTAAGGACATCGTCCATATTTTGTGGCACTATTAGTGTTAAAGATATAGATTCAGAACAGATTGAGCAGGTCCAAGCTGAGGCACTGTGAGCCATCAGCAGTAGCAGAATTAAGGTCTAGCATATCCCTCACTCTACCATTACTATTAAGCCAGGGTTCAATAAGGAGTGTTGGAGAGAGTGCCAGGAGCATCACCAGGCAGACTTAAAAACAAGTTGCCAACACAGGACTACACGCTAAATATTGGAAGCAGCAAGCTCCTAACAGAACTAAACGATCCCATAAGCAATCCTGTCAAAGCTGTTCAGCTCTGCCATATCCAGCCATAAATATTCGTGGACAATTAAACAGCTGACTGGAGGAGGAGGATCCACAAATATCCCCATCCTCAGTGATGCAAGTTGGTGCAAAAGAGAAGGCTGAAGCATTTGCAACCACTGCCAGCCAGAAGTGCCAAGTGGATGATCCATCTTGGCCTCCTCCTGAGGTCTCATCATCACATACCAGTTTTCAGCCATTCTATTCATTCCAAATGATATCAAGAAACAGCTGAAGATACTGGATACTGCAAAGGCAATGGATCTTTACAATATACAAGCTGTAGTGTTGAAGAACTAGCCATGCTCCTAGCCAAACTCTTCCAGTACAGCTACAACACTGGTATCTACCCAACAACGTGGAAAGTGGCACATTCTGCTCAGGTGTGTCATGTCTACAAAAAGCTGGTCAAATCCAATCTAGTCAATTACCACCCCATCAGTCTTGCCACCACCATGTAAAAGACATTTCCTCAAAGTGGTCAGTGAGCTAATAATTTGTGTGTGTGTAGCTCTCTTTTAATTTGCAAGTGATTCAGTTTAAAAATAATCCAGCAGTCAAACTTTATTCTTTAGGATAAAAAGATCCTTAAAGATGAGATTTCAAATCAGTCTCTGTGAAATATCGTTGTGGGCCCGTTTCTTGAATTCCTCCTTTCTGAAGTTGAAGGGGTTGAAACTTGAGGTTCGGGTTAGCAGCTGCGATTGTTTGTGAAGACGAAGAGTTGGAGTTTACTTTCATAGGTGGACTTGATAGGTAGAGCAGTTGCTGGGAGAGGATTTAGGCTCCTTTCTTTGCTGGAAACTGCGGGTACAGACTCTTTGAGGATTGCCACTTTCTTCTCAGCAGACCAAGGATTATTTTTCTGAATGTTTTATTCGAACTCCCAGTGGCAGAGGGCAACACAGCCATCATGTTTTTCACAGTTGATTCAGCTGAAAACTGCAGGCTGGAACTGACTTCCTGAGGTCTTCTGAATTTTCTGCACACTGCCACACAAAATGGCTCCTTACAGTCTCTTTTTATACAGTTCCAAAGCACAAAGTTGGCCCTTATGTTAATTTTCAATAAGTCATTGTTTCAAAAAAGCAAGGAAGGTAATTACTTTGAGATTCTTTGAAGTCTCTTCCTGACTCCTCTTCCCTTAGAAGCCAAAGGGTTTTCACACCTTTTAGAAGATTCAATGGACATTCCTGGAGGAGTCTTTGCATTTTAATCACTCTTTGTAGCCAGTTCTAGAGATTAGAGTCTGACAAGGTTTGAAGACACAAAGGTGCCAGATTGCCTGTCTACACTTCCATTTTGAAAAGGCTTTTAAACTCAATTCAAAGGTTTGAAAACAGAAATATACCTTTAAAATAGTCACCCTTAAAACCTGTAATATAATTACACATTTGTGACAGTTTACCCTCAATCATCTGCAAAGTGATGGAGGTGTCATCAACAATTTTATCAAGTGGCACTTACTCAGCAAAAATGGGCTCACTGATACTCTGTTTAGGTTTTGCCAGGGCCCCTTAACTCCAGAATTTAGTACAGCCTTGGCCCAAACATGGACCAGAGCTGAATTTCGGAGATGAAATCAGAATGACTGCCCTTGACATTAAGAGGCAGCATTTGATCAAGTGTGGCATCAAGGAGGCCTGGCAAATGACAATTATGGGGGAAAGCTCCACTGGTTGGAGTCATACTAGCACAAAGGAAGATGGTTTTGGTTGTTGGAGGTCAACCATCTCAGTCCTAGGACATCACTGCAGGTGTTCCTCAGGGTAGTGTCCTAGGCCCAACCATCTTCATTCAGCGGGGTGAAGAGGAATTGTACTTGAGGTGGTGTGAAATATTGGATTGGATAAACATGGCGAGGAATGATATATTAAGGTATTTAGCATTTTCAGACCCAGATGAAATATATCCCTGGCTACTAAGGGAAGCAAAGGAAGAAATAGCAAAGGTTCTGATCATTATTTTCCAGTTCTCTCTGTCTAAAGGCTAAGGGAAAATTTTATTAAGGTGTATGAAATTATGAGCGGCCTAAATTGAGTAGATATAAAAGACCTATTTCCCTTAGCAGAGAGGCCAATAACCAAGGGGTGCAGATTTCAAGTCATTGGAAGGATTAAAGAGGAGTTGAGTACTATTTTTAGCCAAAGGGTGCTGGGGGCCTAGAACTTGCAGCCTGAAAGGATGGTAGAGGCATAAACCCTCATCACACTTGGATATGCTTGATGTGCCATAACCTATAAGACTAAAGACCAAGAGCTGGAAAGTGGGATTAGGCTGGATACCTTTCTTATGGCAGACACAGATATGCCAAATGACGTCATAAATCTATCCATGTTTCACTGTTTGTACATGAAGAATCAGCGTAATGAGCAATCAGTTGTATGTTATAAAGCCATAGAAAGTTATAAAAGAAAACACTGTATAATAGGATGTAGGAATATAATATTTTGCCTTGCGTTACACTAACGTACACTGAATTTGACCTACATTTTTGATGGCTATGTTATGAGGGATTGTAAGCAATCGATACCACAAGTTTTATTTTTATACACTAGCTGGACAAACATCCAGCTAACCTAACTGAACCCACATTAAATTTAACCCCTCAAATTGAAAGATAATGGTAAACAATAATAAGATTTTGACTTAAAATAAAGTTGTTGATTTTATTTTTTTTCCTCTCTTAAGGGTCTACCTCAGACAGCAAAGATAAAAGATATTGATAGTTTAATGAATTTATCTGGCAAACTCGAGTGTGAAAGTCCCAACCGGCATTTACATGATTTTGTTGGCAACATTCGATTTGATGGAAAGAGGTAAAGTAGGCTGAAGGAAAAGATGCATTAAAAATGATGGCAAACATTTTCTGCTCACAGAAATATATACAAATTTAATTACTGCATTCAAATTTGGTACCTATGGAAGGAACAAATGTCACTTTTGTCAGAGTGTTCAAATCTTGAGGGGAGAACTTACTACAGTCGCATTTCCAAGCAGCCAAGACTGTAATGTTTGGAGCATCCCCTGGAATTCTGCATTAATTGGTATTTGATTTAACATTGTTCCTCTCTTACAGTGGGACATTATCTGCTTTCCCAATTAGCTTAACTTTCTTTGGAGTAACTTTATTGGGCATTCTGCTAGTTTGTCTTCATCTCCTTTTCTTGGTAAATAAAGCTGTTCCTTTTGTTTATCTTGCACTTGGTTTCATTCCTATGCCTAAAGTATTGTTGTAAATAGTGCAGGATCTTTGACACACTTATGATACCGTAATATGCTAATGTTAAACTGCCAAAGTGTATTTGTAGATAGTCTCAGAGGTCCAAATGCCTAAGCTCAGTAGCTGAAGGAGCCGCTGAGTAACTCATTCAGCTTGTGTGGTGGTAGCTCCTTTGATTCCATGTTGACTAGCTCCATTGCTGTCATGTTCTGTTTCATTTGAAGCTTCCCTCCGAACACTGGTACAGATACAAATAACTTTTTTCTAAAAAAAAAATATAATATTTCATAAAATTTGTAAAAGTACATCATAGTTCAAATTTGACATTACATGAAGTGTAATACAGATCAATTTCTTTCAATACAGAACATGAAGTGCCTCACTATACTTGCCATTACAGATTACATTTACAATGTACGTTTACATTTCATCTCGAGCATTCTCTGGTGCATACGGCCTGAGGGATTTTACACCAGTTCCAATCCCTCTGTATATAGCTTTCGGGATACAAATACTGCCGTGGGGCACTTCCTCTGCCTCAAATTGCAAACCTAATTTTGGACAATTTTTGCTAGCTGACAGAGACAGGTGATACTGTCATTATGACTGATTTATTGGAAGTGCCACTGTAAAATAATTTCACAGAAAATTCGATTCCCCTAAGTCATTTCTGCACATTTAAAGAACAAAATTGTATTTAAGATTCCTGTGTGGAGCCACTTAGGTGATCATTTCTTGCCGAGCCAGTGGTGATTGATTAACCAGTATCTGGTTGTAACTGTTACTTCTGGTTTGTCAGGACGTATGACAATTATTTCACAATTACACTGTAAGCAAAATGCCTCTTATTAGCTGAGGGAGCAAACAAGAAATATGAGATGAACTAGTGGCTGAAGAGAGGCATCAGTTAAAGATGCACATCAACCTATCTCAAAATGTATTTCTTAAATGCATGTTCATAGAATCATACTGGTATAGAAGGAAGCCATTCAAGCCTTTGTGCTTTGTGCCAGCTCTTTGAAAGAGCTATTCAATTAGTCCCACTCCCCTGCTATCTCCCACAGTCCTACATTTCTTTTCATTTTTAAGAATATACCCAATTCCTTTTTGTGAGTTACTATCGAATCTGCTTCCACCACCCTTTCAGGCAGTGCATTCCAGATCATAACTAGCTGTGTAAATAGAAACATAATCTCTTCATCACCTCTCTGGTTTTGCAAATTATCTTAAACCTGTGTCCCTTGATTGCCACCTACCTTGTCAGTAGAAGCAGTTTCTGCTTATTTACTGTCGAATTTTGAACACTTCTTAACTTTCTCCGCTACAAGGGGAACAATTCCAGCTTCTCTATGCTCCCCATATAATTGAGGCCTCTTGTCCCTGGTATCAATCTAGCTAATCTCTTCTCCAACATCTCTAAGGCCTTGACCTTCCTAAACTGTAGTGCCCAGAACACCAGCTGAGGTCTAGCCACTAATGATTATCATCACTGGCTTGCTTTTGTACTGTATTTTATAAAGTCCAGGGCCTCATATATTTTTAAACAGTCTTATCAACATGTCCTACCACCGTCGAAGATTTATCCAAGTGAGCCACCCGATCTTGCTTCCTGCACCCTGCTTTAAAGTTGCCCCATTTAGTTTATATTTACTCACTTCTTCCTCCCTTCCAAAATGCATCCCCTCATACATCACTACTCTGTCTGTGTCCTTATTGTTTACTTAGTTTCCAAACTTTATGCCAATTGCAAAGTTTGAAATTATACCCTGTATATCTAAATCCAGGTATTGAAAAGAACATTGGTCCTATTACTGACACTGAGAGTGCCATTGTTTATTTGAGTGTCAGCTGTGGCTCATTTGTCGCGCACTTTCCTATGAGTCAGGATCGTGGATTCAAGTCACGCTAGAGATTTGAGCATGTAATCCAGGCTGACACTTAAGTGCAGTACAACACTGTCAGAAGTGCAATCTTTCAGTTTAGAACTTAAACCAAGATCCTGTCTACTTTCTTGGGTACATGTAAAATATCTCACGACACTATTTGGAGAAAAGCAGGGGAGTCTCCCTGAGGTCCCCACTTAAATGTATTCTTCAGTCAACATCGCTTAAACAGACTATCCAGTCATTTATCACATTGCTGTTTGTAGGACCTTGCTGCGTGCAATTCTGCTGCCACATTTCCTACATTACCTTGCAGTGTAGACACTTGTATTTTCTTGGCTATGAAGTGCTTTGGGAGGTCCTGAGGTTGGCAAAGATACTGTACAGTTGGAAGTTATGTCTTTGTTTTTCAGACTGGAAAGAAGCAAATAAACAACCATTCACTAATACTGTTTTCTGTCCCTTGGCTAATTTTGTACCACTCTGCCACTGACCCTTTATTCCCATAGCTTTCAATTTTGCTAATAAATTTATTGTGGCACTTTATAGACTTTCAAAAAGCATTTGATAGAAACACCAACTGCACTGCCCTTGTAAACCTCCATTATTTCATCGAAGAACGCAAGCAAATTTGTCAGATAGGCATTCGCTTCAAGAAATCCAGCAAAGTGATCATTAATTTTGTCCCAGGATACCATCTCCACAAGTTTGCCCACCTCTGAAGTTTGGATGACAAGCTTGCAGTTACTGGGCTTATTCTGCTTCCCTTTTTTGAACAGAGGTGTAACATTTAAGCATTCAGCCCTCTGACACTGCATCCATAATTTAATGAGAATTAAAATATTGTGGCCAGAGCCTCTGCTATTTCCCCATTTGCTTTCCTAGGATGTATCCCATTTGGACCAAGTGACTTTTCTACTTTGAGCGCTGCCGACCTTTTGGGCATCACCTCTTTATTTGTTTTTATGCTGCGTCTCCTTTACTGTGGCATTGGTAGCATTCTTTCTTTTTATGAAGACAGATGAACAGATACTCATTACTTCAACCATGCCCTATGCCTGCACAAGATTTTATTTTAAATCCCTAATCAGTCCAACCTTCCTTCAGCCCACTTTTTTATTCATTCTTGGGATGTGGGCATTGTTGACAAGGCAAGCATTCATTGCCTATCCCTAATTTCCCTTGAGCTGCCTACAACTGAGTGGTTTGTTAGGCTATTTCAGAGGACAGCTGGCCAACTACATTGCTGTGGGTCTGGAGTTACATGTGGGCCACACTGGATAAGGATGGCAGATTTCCTCCCCTAAAGGACATTAGTAAACCAAATGAGTTTTTACAACAATCTAATAATCTCATTAATAATCATGAAACTAACATTTTATTCCAGATTTATTCATTAATTGAATTTAAATTCCCACACCTGCTGTAGTGGGTTGTTCCTCCTATCTTTTTCAGTTCTCCTCCAGGCACTCTGTATTCTGCTTGATGCTCTGCTGTATTATAAACATGACATTTACATAAGCAGCCACCTTCTGTTTTGTTTTAATCTCTATATCTTCAGTCATGTAGGGAGTTCTAGATTTGAAAACCGTTTTTCCCCCCTTCATGTGAAAGTATTTGCTTTGTGCTTGAGCTAACTCGTCTTTGAAGGTACCTCATTGCTTATTTACTGTTTAATTTGCTAATCTTTGATTCCAGTCCTCCTAGCCCACTCGACTCACTGAAATTAGCCCTCCTTCAGATGAGCATTTTCACATTTGATTATTCCTTGTTCATTTCCATAACTGCTCTAAACCTAATGATATTATGATCACTGTTTCATTGGGACAGCATTTGGGAAACATTCTCCAGAATTAAATCCAGCAATGCTCCATCTCTGATGCTACCTTCAAAAACAGTTCCTCTGACATGTCCTCCTTCTTCCTTAACCGAGGTTTTCCACCCACGGACGTTGACAGGGCCCTCAACCGTGTCCGGCCCATCTCCCGCGCATCCGTCCTCACGCCTTCTCCTCCCTCCCAGAAACATGATAGGGTCCCCCTTGTCCTCACTTATCACCCCACCAGCCTCTGCATTCAAAGGATCACCTTCCGCCATTTCCGCCAACTCCAGCATGATGCCACCACCAAACACATCTTCCCTTCACCCCCCCTGGTGGCATTCCGTAGGGATCGTTCCCTCCGGGAAACCCTGGTGCACTCCTCCATCACCCCCTGCTCCTCAACCCCCACCTACGGCACCTCCTCATGCATACGCAAAAGATGCAACACCTGCCCCTTCACTTCCTCTCTCCTCACCGTCCAAGGGCCCAAACACTCCTTTCAAGTGAAGCAGCATTTCACTTGCATTTCCCCCAACTTAGTCTACTGCATTCGTTGCTCCCAATGCGGTCTCCTCTACATTGGAGAGACCAAACGCAAACTGGGCGATCGCTTTGCAGAACACCTGCAGTCTGTCTGCAAGAATGACCCAAACCTCCCTGTCGCTTGCCATTTTAACACTCCACCCTGCTCTTTTGCCCACATGCCTGTCCTTGGCTTGCTGCATTGTTCCAGTGAAGCTCAACGCAAACTGGAGGAACAGCACCTCATCTTCCGACTATGCACTTTACAGCCTTCCGGACTGAATATTGAATTCAACAACTTTAGATCTTGAACTCCCTCCTCCATCCCCACCCCCTTTCCGTTTCTTCCCTCTCCCTTTTGTTTTTTCTAATAATTTATATAGATTTTTCTTTTCCCACCTATTTCCATTATTTTTAAATTTATACCTTTTATGCCCTGTTAGTCTTATTTCACCCCACCCCCACTAAAGCTGTACCTTGTGTGTCCTGCCATCCATTCTTAATTAGCACATTCTCTTAGATAATATCACCACCTTCAACACCTCTTTGTTGTTTTGTCTTTGACATCTTTTGATTATCTGCTCCTATCACTGCTTACTTGTCCCTACAACCACCCCCCCCCCCCCCCCACCCCACCTTAAACCAGCTCATATTTCACCCCTCTCCTAATTTTACTCAGTTCTGATGAAGGGTAATAAGGACTCAAAATGTCAACTTTATTCTTCTCTGCCGATGCTGCCAGACCTGCTGAGTTTTTCCAGGTAATTCTGTTTTTGTTTCGGATTTCCAGCATCCGCAGTTTTTTGTTTTTGTTAATGCTGCCCCGTTTGTTGGGCTGGAAATATAACGATCAAAGCAAGTTTTCCTGAATACATTTCAGGCATTTCCCATCACCCCCCCCCCCTCCACTTCTTTCACTTCGCACTGCTTTTTCCCCTCTATGTTAGTATCCAATTATTAGCACTATTGTTTTTTTTCATATTTCTGAAATTTGCTTGCAAGTAATTAACTTTAACTTGAAATTCAGTAGACTTTGATATTTAATATGAAGGAGAATTAAAGTAAGCACACATATGTAGTAATATGAATAACATTGAGCACAGTGGACATTTTATGACTTGCAAATATTATAGTCAATTTTTTGATTCAGATGTTGCACAATTATTGCAAGTAATGAGAGTTTGGTTTCCCAGTATTAATAGATTTTGCCACTAGGCAATAACGCTTACATTTTGTTGCATTTTTTGTTGGGATACAAAAAAATCAACAGATGTTTTTGAAGTTACCACATTAGTTTTATTTGTGTTAAATGATGTGAACTTTTTTTTTCCAGAATGAACCCAACTGGAATTTTAACCTAAGCATAATAGAAATGCTTCAGACAATTTTGTGTCCCTGAGGCTTTCAATAAAGGAAGTTAATCATTGTTCTAAATTTTGTTATTTGATTATTTACGTTTCTGTAAATAAAATAAGCCTCAGCTGGGATTCACAATTTTAATTTCTTTTGTAGCACTTTTCCCCTGGGCCAAGATCAAATTCTTTTGCGAGGTGCTCAATTAAGAAACACCCAATGGGTTCATGGAATAGTGGTTTATACAGGACATGACACAAAGCTCATGCAGGTATGTTTGAACGGTATTTTGCTGAAAATGTATTTTGTGAATTTAGGTTTGAATTATAAGTTTTCTGTTCGATGTCTGATGGGGAAGAAGGAGGGAGTGATCAATGGATGAAGATATTCTGTTTTCTGGAATCTCTTTATGGTGTAGGTACACAATATCTATGCTGAAAAAGATGGATCAGGCGTCTGTTGTCTGGCAATGTTACTGTATAATGCTGCCAAGAGAGATGCGAGGACATGGGGGAGGGGGAGGATATAGAAAGACTGGCTCTACCATTATTTTTCTTCTTGCTTCCACATGAGAAAGTATTTTGGGCTCCATTTAACACCTCCCCAGGACAGCAAGACAATGATGGATCTTTTAGAGAATTGCAGTGCGTTACCATTTAATTGTTCAATGGAGTTTGAATGTCTTTGTCACTCTTAAGTTTAGTCTCTTTTGTAGAATTCTTATTTGGGAGTAATAGATTTTATGCTTATAAGCCCATTTCACAGGTTTTATCAAAGTTTCAATAGTGTACTAATGGAAGTTAAATCTATAATGACAGTTAGAAATTGATTAATGGCAGTTGGAGATTGAAGGGAGGAACAGAGAATTGTCCAGCATAACTTCTTGAAATAATACAGCCCTAAAATTTGAAATGACAGGATTTTAGGATGGCCATGTTCAAGAAAAAATGTTGAAGGCTTTCCCAGCTTCTGACATTCCATTTTTTTAAATCTGCCATTTCAATAACTTATTCAATAAATCAAACCGTTTTAAATAAAAAATAGAAAATAATATAAATGCACAAGTCACACAGCATCTGTGGAGAGAGCAGCAAAATTGACGTTTCAGGTTGAAAATCAAATCATTTGATTAACCCTAGCTATTATTTCCGTTTAACATTCTATCTCGTAATGGCTTGGAGATCAACTTGTAAATTAATTTATGTCTCCAGCACATTGTGAAATCAGTGGTTATGTATCAGTGGTTCAGGAAGGCAGCTCGCTACCACCTTCACAAGGGGAATTATTAACGGGCAACAAATGTTAGCCTTGATGGAGATGTTTATATCCCATGAAGGAATAAAAAAAACCCTGTAAAAATGTAGAGTAATTTCTGTCTGTGCTTTTTTTTGTATGTAAATATGAAAATATATGGTGGTGCTTAAACTGCACTATCTTTCTAGAACAAAACTACCTTCCTGTGAAGATCTGTTTTTTTTTTGCTTGTTGTAACATGTCATGATAACTGTTGATGAAGCTTCATCTTTGTAATTCTGATGATAAAAGTATACAGTGATGTTGAAGTATTACAAATAATTCTAAAAGACTACCCCACCATGATACTCAGACATTTATAATAATATGATGGCAGACAGGTTTTAGATTGATGCCTTTCTGTGTATTACCAACCCTAAAGAGATGATAGCAGTGTGCAACTTATGTGCAGCTTCCACCTTATTGATTGCAGCCAAAAAAAATTAGTTTTAACTATTATTGTAGTGTACATGGAACAAAACTGTAAAATATTGCTACTCCTAGGTGCTGCCTGTCCCTGAAAAAATTACCTTTAGAATTGAGGCTTTACAACTTTGTAATACATTTAGCATCATTAGTGTTAAGCCCCTATGTTGGAGAAAATTGAAGGAAGGAATGGAGAATATTCAACATAATTTCTTGAAATTTTAAAATGACAGGATTTTAGGGAAAGTCATATTCAAGAAAAAATATTGAAAACATTCATAGCTTCTGGCATTCCATCCTTTTTTAAATCTACCATTTCAATAATTTATTAGGAAATTGTTTGCATAGTTAAGAGCAGGAATGTGTGCTATAGCTTGATCTGTCAGTTTTAATGGTAAGAATCTACAACTTGGGAATACTATCTGCTTTGACAATTCACTACATTCATTGTCAGCAGAGTGATCTACAGTAGTGTTGCAATCTACAGATATCTCATACATTGAGTCAACTGCATGTTCAATTCACCAAATTAATCGTGCATATAAATGATCCACTGGAAAATAGTGATCATAATACCAGATTAAATTTGAAAGTGACATACCTCAATCACAAACAAGAATCTTAAAGCTTAAACAAAGCTAATTATATAGGTATGAGGGGACGACTGGCTAAGACAAATTGGGTAAATAGACTAAAAGGTATGGCTGTAAATGAACAGTGGAAAACATTTAAAGAAGCAATTCAAAGCGTCCGACAAAAATACATTCCATTGGAAAGACAAAAACTCAGCAAAAAAGACCCATCCGTGGCTCACTCAGGAAGTTAGGGCTAGTATTAGATTAAAAGAAAAGGCTTAAAATATTGCAAAAAACAGTAACAAGTCTTGAGGATTGGGAATGTTTTAGAAACCAGCAAAAGTTGATGAGGGGAAAAAAATAGAATGAGTAAACTATCCACTAATATAAAAACAGATTGTAAGAGTTTTTATAAGTATATAAAAAGGAAGAGTAAAGTAAACATTAGTCCATTAGAATCAGAGACAGGAGAAATTATCATGGGGAATGAGGAAATGGTAGAGGTGGTGAACAAATATTTTGTATCTCTCTTCACAGTAGAAGACACAAGTTTCATTCCAGGGCTAGATGGTAAACAAGGGGCTAAAAGTGGGGAATATAATATCAACAGAGAAGTAGTATTGGAGAAACCTGAGGGACTAAAATGCAACAAATTCTCATGGCCTGGTGGTCTACACCCTCGGGTTCTAAAGGAGATTGTTGATGAGCTAGCTATAATTTTCCGAAATTGCTTAGATTCAGGAATGGTCCCATTAGATTAGAAGTTGGCAAATCTTACACCACTTTTCAAGAGAGGAGGGAGAGAGAGAACAGTGAACTAAAGGCCAGTTAGCTTAACATCAGTTGTTAGGAAAATGCTGGAATCTATTATTAAGGAAATCTTAACAACGCACTTGGAAATCACAGTATGATTAGAACAAGTCAAGATAGTTTTACTGAAGGGAAGTCTTATAACAAACTTATTGGAGTTTTTTGAGGATGTAACTAGTAAAGTAGATAAAGGGGAACCAGTAGATGTAGCATACCTGGATTTCCAAAAGGAATTTGATAAGGTGCCACACAAAAGGTTAATAGGCAAGAGAAGTGTACATGGAGTTGGAGGTAATATATTAGCATGGATAGAGGATTGGTTAATGGACAGGAAGCAGAGGGTGGGCATAAATGGGTCACTTTCAAGTTGGAATGCAATAAAATTGGAATGCTGCAGGGATCAGTGGGGGGGGGGGCCTCACCTATTTATAATCTATATTAATGACTTAGATGAAGAGACAGAATAATGCATCTAAGTTTGCTGATAATACAAATCTAGGTGGATAGAAAAGTGCAGAGAGGCTACAAAGAGATTTAGACAGATTAAGTGAGTGGGCAAAAAAATAGCAGATGGATTATAATGTTGGGAAGTGTGAAGTTATTCACTTTGGTCGAAAGAATAGAAAAGATGAATAATTTTTAAAAGGTGAGAAACTTTTCAAGTGTTGATGCCTAAAGAAACTTGGGTGTGCCCATACAAAGAATGCAAAAAGTTAGCATGCAGGTACAGCAAGCAATTAGGAGGGCAAATGTATGTTGGCCTTTATTACAAGGGGATCATCGGAGTGCAGGAATAAAGAAGTCTTGCTAGAGTTGTACAGGGTTTTGGTAAGACCATATCTGGAGTATTGTCTGCAGTTTTGGTCTCCATATTTAAGAAAATATATACTTGCATTGGAGGCAGTACAGCGAAGGTTCACTAAATTGGTCTTATGACAGGGTGAGTAAATTGGGCTTATATTCTCGAGTTGAGAAGAATGAAAGACGATCTCATTGAAATCTGCAAGGTCCTGAAGGGGCTTGATAGAGTAAACTCTGAGATTGTTTCTGCTAATCAGGGAATCGAAAAAGCAGGGGCTCAGATTAAGGGGCCGATTATTTCGGACTGAGATGAGAAATTATCTCTCTCGAACGGTTTTGAATTGTTTGAATCTCTGCCTCAAAGATTTGTGGATGCTCCGTTGTTGAATACATTTAAGGCTGGGTTAGACAGATATTTGGTCTCTCAGGGAATCAAGGGATATGGGGAATGGGCAGGAAAGTGGAGTTGAAGTCCAAGATCAGCCATGATTGTATTTAATGGTGGTTCGGGCTTGATGGGCTATATGGTCTACTCCTCCCACACTTCTTGTGTTCATGTATTAGTCAAGTTACATTTTTGAAAATGCTGTGTTTAAAGATTTCAGTTCAGGTAAAATCTTGTTCTAGATTTTGGCCTTGGCACTCTCTGAGCTTTTGTGTATCATGTTAGCCGATCAGAATGATGAAAATGTTCAACTGAATGTTGTAAAATTGCTGGTATTTAATTATGCACTTTGTTCCTCTATACTCCCCCTTTACATTATTTTTCGAGGGCTGAGGAAAAATGTACATTGTACACAAACTGGAAACTCCACCCCAACCCGTGAAATGTACACAAATTGCAGCCAAAATTGTGCCTGTTTTGAAATGTTTTTGTTTCTCAAGTTTCTGCGTGAACTCATTTGCATGTCACAAAATCCGCCATGAGCTAGGGCAATCAACCAGTGAGTTAAAATATATTTTTATAAAAATAGAATTGATTTAAAAAAAATCCTTGCTATATTTAAGACTCGCAGTTAAGTTCAGGTTGATTAAAACAGCTGAAAGCGGGTTTATCAAAACAAGCATCACAGTGCCAATCCATCACTCTGAATAACCAGAATCAGGTTTGTTTTTTTTTGTGAAAAATATACTTTATTCATGAAATATCTGGAAGAACATTCCTAACCATTTCAAAATCACCATCACAAAAGTACAATCAGGTTCAACTTTTACAACATGTATCACGAGGTGCATAATTACAATCAATGAATATTACAATCATTTGCAGACATTCATTTTGAGCTGTACAGCCCGAGGGGCTCTCAACAGTTCCCAGTCCCTCGGTGCCCTATGGCAGAAATGTCTTAGACAGCGACCCTTCCCCATTGCGCCTTTGCGGCGGCTGCCCCAAGCTTTAGTGCGTACCTCAGCACGTAGTCCTGGGCTTTGGAATGTGCCAGTCTACAACACTCAGTCGGGGACAACTCTTTGCGCTGGAAGACCAACAAGTTTCGGGCAGACCAAAGAGCGTCTTTCACCGAGTTGATGATCCTCCAGCTGCAGTTGATGTTTGTCTCGGTGTGTGTCCCTGGGAACAGCCCGTAGAACACAGAGTCCTGTGTCACAGAACTGCTCGGGATGAACCTCGACAGAAACCACTGCATCTCTCTCCAGACCTTCTTTGCAAAAGCACAATCCACAAGGAGATGAACAACGGTCTCGTCCCCACCACAGCCACCTCGAGGGCAACGTGCAGAGGGGGTGAGACTCCTGGCGTGTTGGAAGGATTTGACAGGGAGGGCCTTTCTCACCACCAGCCAAACTAAGTCTTGGTGCTTGTTGGAAAGTTCTGGCGATGAGGCATTCTGCCAAATGACTTTGACAGTCTGCTCGGGGAACCATCCCATGGGATCCACCCTCTCCTTTCCCCGCAGGGCCTCTAAGATGTTACGTGCCGACCACTGCCTGATGGACTTGTGGTCAAAGATGTTTCTCTGCATAAATTTTTCCACGAGGGACAGGTGGTACGGCACGGTCCAACTACTTGGAGCATTCCGCGGCAGCGTGGCCAGACCCATCCTTCGCAACACCGGGGACAGGTAGAACCTCAGCACGTGGTGACGCTTGGTGTTTGTGTACCGAGGGTCTACGCACAGCTTGATGCAGCCGCACCCAAAGGTGGCCATCGGTATGAGTGCGATGTTGGGCACATTTTTTCCCCCTTTATCTAGAGGCTTGTACATCGCGTCCCTGCAGACACGATCCATTTTCAACCCCCAGATAAAGCGAAAGATGGCTCGGATGATCGCCATCGTGCAGGAGTCTGGAATGGGCCAGACCTGCGCCACATACAGCAACAGCGAGAGTGCCTCACACCTGATGACCAGGTTCTTACCCGCAATGGAGAGGGAGCGTCGCTCCCACATGCCCAGTTTTCTTTTCACCATAGACTCTCGCTCCTTCCAGTTTCTAACGCATGCCCCGGTCCCTCCGAACCATATCCCCAGCACCTTCAGGCCGTCAGCCCTGACAGTGAAGGGGACAAAGGATCGGTCAGCCCAGTTCCCAAAGAACATGGCCTCGCTCTTCCCACGATTTACCTTGGCTCCCGAGCCAGTTTGAACTGGTCGCAGATGTGGATCAGTCTGCGCACCGACAGCGGATCCGAGCAGAAGACGGCGACATCGTCCACGTACAGGGAGGCTTTGACCTGAGTGCCTCCACTGCCTGGGATCGTCACTCCTCTTAAGCCCAGATCCTTCCTGATGGACTCAGCAAAGGGCTCTATGCAACACACAAACAAGGCAGGGGATAGAGGGCAGCCCTGCCTGACTCCAGATTTAATATGAAAGCTATCTGATTCCCGCCCATTAATTGAGACTGCGCTACTGATAGTGTAGAGCAGTTGGATCCAATTGCGAATTCCCTCCCCAAACCCCATTTTGGAGAGCACATCCACCATGTAGGTGAGCGATATTCTGTCAAAGGCCTTCTCCTGATCCAGGCTGATGAGGCAGGTGTCCACACCCCTGTCCTGCACATAGGCAATCGTATCCCTGAGCAGCGCGAGGCTGTCAGAGATCTTCCTGCCCGGCACAGGCCAGGTCTGGTCAGGGTGGATCACCAATTCCAGAGCGGACTTGACCCGATTAGCGACGACCTTGGACAGAATCTTATAGTCCACATTCAACAGCGAAATGGGTCGCCAATTCCTAATTTCCTCCCTTTCCCCCTTGTGCTTGTAGATGAGGGTGATGATGCCTTTCCTCATGGATTCTGACATGCTACCGGCCAGGAGCGTACTCTCGTACACTTCTAGCAGGTCTGGGCCGATCCAGTCCCACAGAGCCGAGTAGAACTCTTCCGGCAAGCCGTCGCTTCCGGGAGTTTTATTCTTCTCGAAGGACTCAAGGGCCTTAGTCAGTTCGTCAGGAGTTAGCGGTTTGTCCAGGCTCTCCCGTGTACTGTCGTCTAAGACCTCTGTGATAGAGGACTGGGAGGCCGTGCTGTCTGTGGGCTTCACATCATACAATCCGGTATAAAAGGATTTGCTGATCCTCAAAATGTCGGACTGCGATGATTTTACCGAGCCGTCTTCTTCCTTCAGGCTGCTGATCACAGAGCTCTCTCTGTGTACCTTTTGGAAGAAGAAACATGAGCACGTCTCATCCTGCTCCACGGAATGAACTCTGGAACGGAAGATGATCTTGGAGGCCTCCGAGGCAAAGAGCGAGGCTTGCTGGCTCTTAAACCCTTGGAGTTCCTCCTTGACATTGACCCCCATCGACTGCAGCCGGAGTAGATTCTGCATGTTTTTCTGGAGTCGGGACATTTCCCTCTGTTCCTTTCTAGCTTTCTGGGTGTCTTTGAGGATGAAAAACCTCTTGATGTTTCCCTTGATCGCTTCCTACCAGTGTGTCAGGGACTCAAAGAGGGGTTTCACGGTTCTCCAACCTTTGTAACCTGTTGAGCTCCTCAATGTTCTCTGGGGTCAGCAGTTGCACATTTAGCTTACATGCCCCCCTGCCCACCTTCTGGCCTTCCTCTAAGTGACAGTCCGCCAGTAGGAGGCAGTGGTCAGAGAAGAACACCGGCTTGACGTCGGTGGATCTGACTGCGAACGCGCGGGACACAAACAGGAAGTCTATCTTGGAACGGATGGACCCGTCTGGCCGCGACCAGGTGTATCTACGCTGCGCTCCGTCTGCAGGGTTGCTGAAGACGTCGTGCAGCTTGGCATCCTTAACTGTTTCCATCAGGGATCTGGACGTAGCGTCCAATCTGCTGTCGGCCCTGCCGGAACGTCCAGCCGCATCGATGATGCAGCTGAAGTCACCGCCCAGAATGACCGGCCTGGAGGTCGCCAGCAGCAGTGGGAGCTGCTGAAAGACCGCCAGCCGCTTGCCCTTTTGTGCCGGAGCGTACACGTTAATAATTAACCGGAGTGGAGCACTCTTGTACATTACGTCTGCTACGAGGAGGCGCCCGCCCACCACCTCCTTAACCTCGGAGACGGTGAAGTTCCCTCCCCGCAGCAAAACACCCAGGCCGGAGGAACAAAAGTCGTTTCCGCCCGACCAGATCGATGGCCCATGGGAACACCGTCGTGACCATTGCCTGTAGGAGCTGAGGTGCGGTATCGCACACTCCTGCAGAAACAACAGGTCAGCTTTGACCTTGGCAAGGTAGTCCAAGGTCGCAACGCATCGCGTAGTAGATTTAATGCTACGCACATTGATGGATACAACCTTTTTTAAGCATTTTAAAGCATTTAGTCTCTTACCAAACCTGTTGTCTCTGAGAGTCCCAGACCTTTGGTCTGCTCCTGCATACCCATAGTGTTCACAAATTGCCTCACTTTGGATGGGCTGAGGAAACTGTCCTGAACCTCCCCATTTGCAATGTTTTGCTCAGGTAGCATCTGGGGGTTCGTGCAGAGAACGGGCTTTGAAACGTCCTCTGTTGGAGAAGCTTCTTCAATCCTCTCCCCCCCTGGGCCGTTGCTGCTCCCGGCTTCCCGGAGCTGGGGTGGGCTGAGCGCCTCACTGCTCCCAGATTCCTGGGGCTGGGGTGTGCTGGCCTCTTCGGGTTTTGGGCAAAGTTGGAGTATGCTGTTCTCCTCATTGTCTCCAATGTTCTGGAGCTCGGGTGTCTCGTCCTCCAACTCCCTAGAGCTTTGCCTCTTCTGTAGGTGCCGCCCTGACACTTCTTCGTCCGAAGAGCAGCTGCCCTTGTCATCCGTGTCGGACGGGAGACGCCTCTTGCCAGTTGTCTGGGAAGTAGCTTGGTCCCTTCTTAGCCCCTTCTTCCTTTTGGCTCTCTTCACCAGCTGCCACTTCCCCTGCTGATTTTCCGCTTCTTCCTCCTCCTCCATTGATTCGCTCTCCTGAAGAGTGGGTGGTTCAGGGGGCAGTGCTGTTGATTGGCTGTCTGCTGCCTCAATCTTTTCCTCCACCTTGTCTCTCTCCCTGTCCTCCTTTGTCCCGTTGTTCTCACTGGGGGCCCTGGTGGTTGGAGTGTTGCAAGTGTCCTTGGTAGTAGTGACACGAAGCATTTCTTCTGCTTCCCCCTCGTTGGCTTTGGCTGCCTGTGCATAAGTGAGGCAGCGTTTGGGGCAGGTCCTGTAGAGGTGACCTGCCTCGCCACAGAGGTTGCAGCACTTAGTCTGTTTGCAGTCCTTTGTCTGGTGCCCTTCCTGTTTGCAGTTCTTGCAGAGGGCAGCGCTGCAGTTGGCCGCCACATGACCAGACTTGCCGCACGAGCGACAAAGTTTGGGCTGCCCAGCGTAGACAAGGTAGCCACGGCTTCCCCCGATAGCGAAGCTGGAAAGAAGGTGGAAGATGGCTCCCTTACCATCGGTCTTGAGCGTGACCTTAACCTGGCATTTGCATGTCCAAATCCTGAAGGAGTCTCTAACCTCGGTGCAGCTGCCAACCTTGTCGACGTACCTGGCGAGGAAAGTGAACACGTCGGCGACAGGGACGTAGGGGTTGTGGAGACGCACCGTCACCACATGGTCCCGTTGCAACGGCAGAGCAAAGAGCGGCTCCACCGTCAGGATCTTCATCTCCGGCTGGTCTCTCTTCTCCTTGAACACCTTCAGAAACTTGATGCAAGCTGCCACACGCTTGAAAGTCACGTTGAAACATCCAGTGCTGGGGAAGACTTGCAGACAGTAGATCTCCTCCGCTTCAAATCCACACACCTTTAACAGGATCCGCTTGATGAAGAATGCCCGATCCATGGGTGCTCCTCCTTCGCTGTCCTTCACCATCACCCGGACATAGGTACCCCATGGTACGGGGCTTGACTGGTTATAGCCATCGCTTCACGACTACACTCGATCTTAGCCAAAAGGCTGAGAATCGATAACCAGAATCATGTCCTGCTCCAAGACATGAGTGCATGAATTGAGGCTGACCCTCCAGTGCAGCACTGAGGGAGTACTATACTGCTAGAGGTGCCATATTTTGGTTGTGGCCCCACCCTCTCAGGCAGATGTAAAAGGTCTCATGACATTCTTTTAAAGATGAACAGGGAAGTTATCCTTGTTTTTCTGACCAATATTTACCCCTTACCAACAGGACAAAAACAAAAGACCTGGTTATTATCACATTGCTGTTTCACATTGCTGTTTGTGGGAGCTTGCTACGTGCAAATTCGCTGACACATTTTCTACATTGCAACAGTAACTACATTTCAGAGCTCCAAAACGCTTCGAGACATAGTGGTTATGAAAGACGTTATATAAATGCAAGATTTTCTTTAAACCTGTTTCTGAATAACTGAGAAAAATTGCATATTGTTGTGCACTTGTCAGTTTCTTCAATTAAAAATGCATGTTCAGAAAGTTTTATAACACTGTCATACCTTTATATCCAAAAGATCAGGTTAATTTTGGGGTCTCCTCAAAGGCTTGTAAACAGCACAATTAGCAGCAACTCCTGATGGTGATTAATTTATCCTCGGGGTGTGTGCTAGCTTTGTGGGCAGGGTCTGATTCTAGTTCAGCGTTTTTAAAACCAGCACAAAAGATCATGGAAATTTGAGCTGTGCTGAACATAATTTGTATTTAAAATTCTGATTTTTTTTTGCACCAGCTTTGCAATTTTTGGGAGAATTGAACTCAATATACCAGCTCAACTGAGCAGACTCCAGGCCATACAAATTATGGTCAAATTTGATATCCAGGCTAGATTTAAAAGATGAAATTAAATAAAAGCTCTCGTAAAGAGAGGATGTCTGTGTGCATTCTGTTTGGCTTGTGCATGAACTAATGGAGCTTTATGATATGTTCTGAACTTAAGTTTCATAATAACTGTAACCCTTACTGGTATGCAGAAAGCAAGAAATTTCTATTTGTAATTTCATGTGAATTATTTTGCAGAATACGACACAAGCTCCACTGAAATTATCAAATGTGGAACGAATCACAAATGTGCAAATCCTCTTATTATTTGGTGTTCTTCTCTTCATATCTTTGGTGTGTGCCATTGGTTCAACAATATGGACTAGCAGGCATGCTACAGCAGACTGGTATCTCAATTCCAGTGGTAAGAATCTAAAGAAACATACAAAATCTGGCTACTTTGGCTCTTTCTAACTTGATTGTAATATATATTAGACACTAAGTGTACTTTTACCGGTGTCTAGCCATAACATGTTGAGTCTGTTATTTTTGGACTTCTCAAAGTTAGTACTTTACTGATTAGGGTAACTATGAGTTGTTATTGTCTTTATCTGTGGTGGATGTGGAATTTCTTAATCAACTGTATATTAATTTTTGACAATGTTTCTTTGATGACCACTGCATTGGATAATTATCTTGTGTGAATATCTTCACATACCTTTATGGGGAGCACGGTGTACCTTTGTCGCAAAACCATAAGACTAAGGGTGCATTTACAGTACCGCTGTAGCATCATTCTGGTGTTGTTTCATTGTCACACCAGTGCTAAACATGAGTGGTGTAAATCAGTTGTGAATAACATTTAAAAGAAGAGAATGAAGACTCCTCCATTCGTAGGGCATCTCATTCTGCTTCATTCCAGTGTTGAATTGGGTTCAGACTCTGGGTACAGGCTACTTTTACACTATTGCTTCAGCATTGATGTACGGCAAAACTACTACTCCTCAGCACCACATTCTCAATGAAGCACCCATGTGAAGTTAAACCATATGTGTCACTCAAAAAAAAAACAAAGTGATTTCACTAACCAACTGAAACATTCAAATAAACAACATTAACCAGTGAACCCTTAAAATTAGGTTACTGTTTTTTAAATCATCCCAAAATATCCTTTGCTTCTTCAAATAACAGATAACACACAAATAAGCCAATTATATCAGGTTTGAAAATGTTGTTTTAAAATTTATTATGGCGAGGTTGTAGTCCATTGTATAATTTTGCGAGGTATCTTTGGCATTTTACATGAGAGAGGTTGATTACTTTAATGAGCAGTATCTAGAAGGAGTGTAAACAAAAAAAAATGTTCAGTTTTGAGGTTGGCTGATCGACTGGAGGGGATATAAAAGCATTCTAAAAATGAAGGGAACCATTGCCCAGTATAAGTTTTTTTTAAAGAAGAGTTGAGGTTCATCTCATATCTGAGCACTATTTATCATATTTTGAGGTTCTTGACCTTACTGAGGAGAATTCCATGTACCGAGATGTTACTATTAAGTTGAACTTGGTGTGCAAGGGGTTAAATCCACGCAGCACACAAGCTATGTGGCAGTGCATATTGGAGCCAGTAGCTAGGGAGTTACATGAAGTGTGTAACAAAATTGTGTTTAACAAATGCTTAGCCCGTTACTTTCGTGTTCAAAGTCACCATCGGCGTTTGAATGCCCTCGTTCATTTGAGCCTGACAGGTGTTAACTATCAGGAGACCCACCCACAGCAGTTTTGATTGGCGGCTCAACTAGCCAACTCTTCATACTGAGCTGGGGCAATGGTCAGACATTGTCTTGGGCTTATTGCCCAGCTAAAAGCAAGAGTACCTGTAGAGCTTTTGAATTCAAAATTCTCACAGAGGAATCTTTCCACCTAAGATTAGAGACAGTTAATTCAGAAAATACAGATCTGTAAAAATGAAACTGGGGCTAAATTAACATAATTCAATATTTTCGATGTTACAAGGAGCAATGGAAATTAGATTGAGTTTGACTGAAAACTGTATTTTGTTAGTATATTGTGAGCAAAATAAATCAGCTTATTGGTTTACAATTGACCTCATCTCAGTAGAATATCAGTCTGACTTCTAGAAAATAGGAGAAAAGCACATGAAGTTTCATGTGAGGCTGCAGTATCCAGTACACAACAGAGTCTCAATTATAACCCCCAAGTTATGGTATTGTATGACCAGACATTGGACGGTAAAGGTAAACTTATGATGGTAAGGGATGCAGGATTCACTTATGGGGGAGACCAGTGACACTGAACCCAAGAGAAAAGTGTAGACCAGAAATTTTTAAAACTATGATGTATCCACCTCTCGTTTGTTTTCTGCAATTTCTCAATGCATATCAACTATGGCACATTTGGTAGCGCTCTTGCCTTTGAGTTAAATGGTTGGGGGGGGGGGGTGGGGGGGTCTTGCCTGCATTTTAAGCTGGATGTAAAAAGGTCCAGGGCACTATTTTGAAAAGCATGGATTATCCCCAGTATCTTGACCAATATTTATCCCTTAATCAATATCAGAGAAACATATCATCTGGTTGCTTTCACAATGCTGTTTGTGGAAGCTTGCTGTGTGAAAATTGGCGGCCATGTTTCCCACATTACAGTAGTGATCGCTCTTCAAAAAGTACTTCCTTGGCTGTAAAACCTTTTGAAACATCTTGAGGCCATAAAAGGAACTATATAAATTCAAGTCTGCCTGTTTTTCTTTTCATTGGCATTTCTTGGCTTGTAGACTTGTGGTCCTATTTCACAGCTCTGTAAATTTCAGAAAGACATTAGTGGAGGCATTGACTTTCAATGATTGCATGTGAGCAATGATACATAAAATTATTTTACTTTTGCTGCACAAGCTACATTCTTAACATTTAACTTTTCTGCTGTTAATGTTTTAAAATCCATCATCTGTTTTTAATTGTAGCAATTATTGTGCAGTCCCTGAATTCAGACTAATTTCAGAGCTACGTGCTTATGTCGATGAATTTCCTAAAGAAAGTGCAGAAAACAGAGGCCAGCAAGTTGTGCACCTTCTCCACCCACTTATCATCCTCTGCAGCAAATGCGGCAGAGACTGCCATGCTAGAGTGGGGCTCCTCAGCCATACCAGGTGATGTTTAATACAGAGTTAACCACCACAGCTCAAACCATCATCTTTCGAGATGGAAGGCTGCTATCACTACCACGACCACTACCTAATGATCTAGTGGCACTATATACTGTACAAAAGCAAAGTGGCCAGTTGGATCCAAAATTGGCTGAGAGGCAGGAAGCAGAGGGTGATGGTAGAGGGATGTGACTGGAAGTCTGTTCCCAGTGGGGTCCCACAGGACTCACTGCTGGGGCCCTTGCTGTTTGTGGTGTACATAAATGATATGGACTTAAATGTAGGAGGTATGATCAAGAATTTCATGGGTGACTGAAAATTGGTAGGGTGGTAAATAGTGAGGAGGATAGTGTAAACTACAGAAAGATATCAATGGACTGATCAGCTGGGCAGAGCAGTGGCAAATGGAATTCAAGCTGGAAAAGTGTGAGGTAATGCACCTGGGGAGGGCTAACAAGGCAAGGGATTACACTATGAATGGTAGGACCCTGGAAAGTACTGAAGATCAGAGCTTGGTGTGCATATCCACAGATCCCTGAAGGTAGCAGGGCAGGTAGATAAGGTGGTTAAGAAGGCATATGGGATACTTGCCTTTAGTAGCCAAGGCACAGAATGCAAGAGCAGGGAGGTTATGCTGGAACTGTATAAAATTCTGATTAGGCCACAACTGGGGTACTGCATGCAGTTTTGGTGGTCACAGTATAGGAAGGATGTGATTGCACTGGAGAAAGTGCAGAGGAGATTTACCAGGATGCTGCCTGGGCTGGAGGGTCTGAGCTATGAGGAAAGATTGGATAGGCTGGGGTTGTTTTTCTTGGAGCAGCGAAGGTTAAGAGGGGACCTGATAGAGGTGTATAACATTTTGGGGGGCATAGATAGGGTGGATAGGGAGGCACTTTTTCCATTACTGGAGGGGTCAATAACCAGAGGGCAGATATTTAACGTAAGAGGTAGAAGGCTAAGAGGGGAGTTGAGGAGAAGTTTTTTTCACCCAGAGGGTGGAGGGAGTCTGGAACTCACTGCCTGAAAAGGTGGTTGAGTCAGAAACTCTCGTAACATTTAAGAAGTATTTAGATATTCACTTGCGTTGGCGTAGCCTCCAGGGCTATGGGCCAAGCCCTGGAAAATGGAATTAATGTAGTCAGATCCTTGTTGACTGGCGTGGACACGATGGGCCGAATGGTGGTCTCCTGTGCTGTAAACGTCGATGAGTCACTTGCTTTTGCACTCTTTCTCCATTAATAATGTCAATAATCCCAGCCAATTATTCCATATACTTTTTAACAGCCTTCTCAAGTTTTCTTGCCAGCTTCAAGCATTTGTGTACATACGCTCCCAGGTCTCTGTTCCTGCACCCCATTTTTAAAATTGTCGCATTTAGTTCATATTGTCTCTCATTTTAAGCACCAAAATGTATTACCTCACTTCATCCAAATTTGACCTGGCATGTGTCTACCTATTTATCTATGTCTTTCTGAAGCTTGTTACTATTCTTACTGTTTACTACATTTCTGAGTTTTAGCAGTCCCAATACCAACCCCTGGGGAACAACTCTGTATACTTCAGTTCAACAATTTTAGATCATGAACTCTCTCCTCCATCCCCACCTCCTTTCCGATTTTCCCTCTCCTTTTTGTTTTTTCCAATAATTTATATAGATTTTTCTTTTCCCACCTATTTCCATTATTTTTAAATGTATTTCCATCCATTGTTTTATCTCTACCTTTTAGCCTTTTTCGATTCCTTCACCCCACCCCACCCCCACTAGGGCTATCTGTACCTTGCTCGTCCTGCTTTCTACCCTTAATTAGCACATTCCTTTAGATAATATCACCACCTTCAACACCTCTTTGTCCTTTTGTCTGTGACATCTTTTGGTTATCTCCACCTATCACTGGCCCTCTATCCAGCTCTTCTTGTGTCCCCCCCCCCCCCCCCCCCCTAAACCAGCTTATATTTCACCCCATTTCTGTTTTTCCTTAGTTCTGTTGAAGAGTCATGCAGACTCGAAACATTAACTGTGCTCCTCTCTGCAGATGCTGCCAGACCTGCTGAGTTTTTCCAAGTATTTTTGTTTTTGTTTTGGATTTCCAGCATCCCCAGTTTTTTGCTTTTATCTGTATACTTCCCTCCATTTGAAAAACGATTGTTCACCACTACCTGTCTGTTTTCTGTCCCTTAGCTAATTTTGTGTTCATGCTGCCACTGCCTCTATAATTCAATGGGCTACAATTTTTCATACAAGTCTATTGTGCAGCATTTTATCAAGCAGCTTTTGAAAGTCCATATACATCACATCAACCTCACTGTCCCCAATAACTCTATGGGCAGAATTTTCTGGCTGACGTGTGACGTCAGCGCGCGGCATTGCGATATTTCGGCCGGCGGGCGCGCTATGCAGCGACATGTGCCCGCCATTAAGTAAAGGCCTCGTTAAGGCCCTTAACTTGCCAATCGACGAGGATTTTGAGGAACCCGTGCGATCTTCGGCTCGGCGCATGGGCCCAACAGGCAGGCGGGTAAGTGATTTTTTATCAAAACTCATGCACTGGTGGGATATGTGGACTCAGAGGTGTTGTTCATGTTTTTCATGAAGTATTTAATGCAGAAAGTGTTTTAAACTTGCCTGTGTGATTGTTAGCAGTTCAGATCGTTTTCCAAGAGCTTTTTGTGTACTTTGAAACCAGTCTGCAGACAGTTATCTTTATCAGGCCTGCAGCTTTCCGGAGGCCTCCAGTTAGCCTGGGTATGGGTTCTGACATCTCCACTGGAGGCAGCTCCTCTGAGGAGGAAGGGAGGGATAGAATAAGGAGGAGGCCAGGAGTGGACAATCAGCCTCTAGGGGAGCCACCTTTGGGAGGCCAGGTGCAGGCACAAGGGGCACAGGGCCAAGAGGTTGTCCAAGGTACAAGGGGCTGCAGAAGAAGCCACTATCCTGCTGCCAGGGTATACAGGCGGCGAAGCAGCTACCTCAATATGACTGAGGTGCAGCGCCGAAGGAGGCTTTGTCTCTCAAAGGAGATAGTCAAATATATCGGTCAGATGTTTGGCCCTGAGATCTCCCCTAACTGTGTGGGTGGACACCTCATGCCAGCGGCTCTGAAGCTCACAGTTGCCCTCAACCTCTATGCCTCTGGCTCCTTCCAGGGCTCGGTGGGTGATCTTTGCAGTGTCTCCCAATCAGCTAAGTCAGTCGGGCTTGCCCGCCCGTGAAGGGCAAAATTCAGCCCTTTCTCTTACTTCATCAAAGAACTCAGTGAAGATAGTCAGACATGATTCCTGTTTAACAAATCTGTGCTGACTTTCAGTTATTAGCCCATACTTTTCAAAATGCCAATTAATTTTGTCCAATATTATTGCCTCTAAAAGTTTTTCCACTGCAGGCATTAGGCTGACTGGCTTGTAGTTTTTGGGTTTATCCCTCCCTCTTTTTAAGAAAAGGAAATATTTGAAATCTTCCAGTCCTCTGACATGATCCCCACATGTAAGGAAGATTGATAGATTGTGGTTGCAACCTCCAAAGTTTCTACCCTTGCTTCCCTCAGTAACCTAAGATGCAACCCATTTGGACTGAGCAACTTCTATACTGTGAGGACTGCCAATCTTCTAAGCATGTTCTCTATCTTTAATCTAATTGCTACTGACTTCTTCTTTACTGCAGTGTTGGCTGTGTTCTCTTTACTAGTGAAAGAAGATGCAAACTACTAAATTAGTATCTCAACCATGCCCTCTGCCTCCACAAGAAGACATGTTTTTAGTCCCTAATTGGCCTCTGCCTTCCTCTGACTACCCTTTTATTATTTAAAGGCAATTTCTTTGAAATGAATCAAAAATGCACACCTTTTCTATCTTACCTTCTTCCTTGGCTCACCCTCCTCCCCTTCTCCATCTTACTTTCCTTATCTTTCTTTCTCTCTCTTCTCTTTCTTCTATGTAATGCAACTGATGGAAATTAGTTATGGCTGCAGCATAAATCATAAATTTGTGCCTTGCTGCATGCTCATCATCATGCTTCCTGTGTCATGCATGAAGACCATTTGGCATCAGTTTTCTCAAAAAAAAACAAATTATGTAATGTAATCCCACACAGAAATAAGTTTCCTTGAATTTAGTGAAATAAAAAGGAATTGAACTTATTTAATTGCCTCGGTGCTTTGGCCTTAGTGTACTTTGAAAGTGACAGCTTTTTTGGGGTTATCTTGCCATTTTATAATTGGTTGTCAACATTTCTAAACATACGATTTTCAAAAAGGACCTAACAAATAGCCCAAGTATTTTCATTTGATTCTAAAACACTTGCCATCTAGCTGATTACAACTAATCTTATGGCCTGCTGAGTCGACTGTAAGTTCTACCAGTTAAGGAACATCAGATGTAAAAAGGACTTATACCTCTTGTACTTGTGCATTCTTCTCCTTCAGTATGCTTTTTCTGGGTTTCAGCTTAAAGGCCCAGCTCCCTTCATAATACTTTTGAGAAGGAAGCAAAGCAAGTTTCTCAGCTGCTATGTTTATATATTAATTTATCGCTCTGTGGAGTTGAATAGCCCGAATGTTCGGAACTTAGCGCTATACTAACAGCTGTTAGGAAATTCTGATATAGATTGAACACCATGGTTAATGTTTTGTCACAATAAGCTAAAAATGCCAATTAAGCTACTTGTTGGGAGGAGATGATGTGGCAATTAAATGACATTGCTCCCTGAATAGTTAAATAGTATAATATACTAATACTCAAAAGTTGTATTTTGACTAGGTCTCCACCATACTGGAAATTTCTGCACAGAATACTAATGGAAAATTAATCATTTTACCAAAGTTTCAATGTTTTTGTCCTCAATATGCAGGACACTGGAAAAGGCTGCATTTATTATCCATCTTTAATTGTTCTAGAAAATTGAAGTGGCATGCTAGACCATTATGGAAAGTATTCAGTCACCTTAGAGTGTGGACTAGTCATTTTTAAGCCAGGACAGGTGGCTTAACTGACAGAGTAAGGGGACACACGGAAAGGAGACAAGGCCAGAATGAGATGGAGACAGAGGGTGAAATTTTCCATTTATGAGACTAAGTGCAGTGAGGGGCGGTTTTGGCGACGTTCACCCCGCTGGCTGGAGTGGTGGGAATTCGCGCTCGATCATTAATTATGCACAGGCGAGTATCGGGCCGAATCACCTGGTGGGTCGGGAGCTGATTTGTCCACTCGCCATAAGCTGGCGGGGTCGAAGGTCTGGGCGCCATAGCTAAAGGCCAGTCCAATGCATAATCTCACTCTGTCCAGCCCCCCTGTCTTCTGGACACGTGCAGAGATACCTAGCAGCTAGAAGAAGGCAGTCAAGAGCCGCAAGAAAAAGACAGCACTCCGCTTCACCCATCAAGCCCTCCAGGCCTTGATCAAAGGAGTGCAGGCTGCAGGAAGTGCAGCAGCCTCACTTCTCTGGCCTGGGAGGCCGCCGCAGAGCAGGTCAGCACAGCTGGCAACCGCACCTGAAATGCCACCCAGTGCAGGAAGAGTATGAATGATCTCATCTTCTCCGCCAGGGTAGGTAATCCTTCAACTTCCTCCAATATCAAGCTCTCATCATGCACTCAAATGGCTACTCTCTTCAGGGATCTCACACAACTATTAGCGGGGGACACATATCAACACTCATTCTCTCACCGAGACTTTCACATCACCACCATCCCATCTGTCATGTTTCTCACACTCCACCCTCTGGCTCTTCTAGGGGAGGGCTCACCACACACAGGAGACATGCATCTCACCCAACCTCTGCTCAATACCTTCTCATCACATGCTTTTCTTTCTTTCTTCACACAGGCCAAGCTGGCACATAACAGGCCCGAGAGATTGCAGACTGCCGGGGGTGGGAGGAGGAGGACAGGAATCGCTTCTGTGGGGAAGAGGATCGGCTTCTGCTGGCAATCTAGTACAGATCACAGCTCCATCACTTCATCAAATCCTGACAATCACAATGAGTTACATGCAGTCTTATTTAGCTCATGCTTATTAACTGAAGCTCTATTTTCAAGGCACCAGCAAATTGAGGTCCCAAGCCAGTCCAGCACCTGTATGAACCCCCAGACCACATCCGAAGAGGAAGCTCTGGAAGAACCGTCACAGCACTCACACGCACCCTCCACCAGCTCAGGGATACACGCGTCAATGGGGCACAACTTAGGCTAGGCTCAGGCTCACTTGCTGGAGAACACCTCAGTGACACATCCCCGCAGCAGTCAGGCAGGGACAGCTCAGGCCTCCAGGGCTACTGGAGACCAGCCATCCGTTCAGTCTGAGTCAGATGATGAACTTTTGAGAGCGGCCACCAACTCAATGCTGGAGATGCAACGACAGGTGGCGGAACATCAGGCAGAAATTCGACAGCCACTCAGCAGACTAGAACAAACGATGGAGGAGGACGTCTGCGTTCTATCTGATGTCTTGGCTCCTACATATGAACACCTCGAGGTCACCATGGGAAAGCTGGTGACTACCATGGAGACCTTGGTCCAGCAGGTCTTGCCAGATTTGCGCTTATCCCTGTACTCCATGGTCTCACACCCTGGCGGGCACCATCAGGACGTAGGCAACATGGGGACGAAGCACCTTGACTTCCCTCCAGGTGCACCATCTCCTGCAGGAGTCGGGGCAGGGCCCTCAGGCACCCACAGGATGAGTGTCAGCTGGACACACACCAAGGGTGTGTGGCCACTCACAGCCCCCTCTGCCTGTGACCTCATCCACTCCAGCTTCTCAGGCTGCCGAGGGCGCTTCTGCCCCATATCAGACCGGGGCACTCTAGGCCTTGGGCCACCAGAGGATGTCCGCCAAAGTCATCACAGACACCAGGACGTAGCAGTCAGCAGGCTGCCTCCACCTCTGCTGAGGATGTCGGGGCTGCTCCCAGGCGTAGCAGTAGAGTTAGGAATGTTAAGAAAAATTGATGACACTTTTGGGTCACGGGTGTGCTATATGTGTAAAGAAATCGCACTTTTGTCAATACATTTGGTGGTTATATGAATGTTCTTGTCAACTGAAGACGTTGTGATTTTGTACTTTGGAATCCTCTTATTTTGAGGTTTAGCCTTCCTCCTGCTCAATGTCCCACTGAGAGATTCACGTTCCTGTGATGTCAACCTCATTTGAACTAGTCTCCACACCCTTGTGTGATGTCAGGGAGATGTGTTTAAATCTTTCTTGGAAGTATGTGATGTAAGTGTTTCTAACCCTTCTTCCTCAAAGAGCACCATTGAGTGAGGGCAGCTCATCAGCATTGATATTCTAGTGGCATTTGTGTCTCCTCCGTGGTAATGGCAGGAGACAAGACATGCACGGAAGGTGGAGATCCCTAGACATGTCCACATCTTAATCACAACAGTGTGTGCATCATTAGATGCTGCCTTGTCCCTGAGACACTAGCACACTCATTGAGTTGTCCAAGATGGTGCTGCAGATATGTAACATTTTGAGCCCTGCGTGGCATGCTAAAGTTTAACTGAGTTGATCTAACTCTGTGCTCTAATCTCTGATGTGGCATATTAATGACCAATCAGTTTTTTTTAATTCGTTTTTGGGATGTGGGCATCGCTGGCTGGGCCAGCAGTTATTGCTCATCCCTAATTACCCTTGAGAAGGTGGTGGTGAGCTGTTTTCTTGAACCGCTGCAGGCCATGTGGTGTAGGTACACCCACAGTGCTGTTAGGGAGGAAGTTCCAGGATTTTGAGCCAGCGACAGGGAAGGAACAGCGATATATTTCCAAATCAGGATGATGATTGGAGGGGAACTTCCAGGTGGTGGTGTTCCCGTGTGTCTGCTGTGAGTGGATGCCCTTTGGCCCATGAGCGTCAAATCTGATGAACAGGTCATTGATGGAATGGTATATATGATACAGCTGTGCCTCCTTCACTATTGCCTGCATTCTCAAATACTAAATTCCTATGCATTACTTTTGAGATGTAGTGATTGTGATGTAAAGCCACTGAGTTCTGAGTAGCCCTAATAGTGCTAATGAAGCCATTGGCTTTCCGTGGCTTTCATCCCAAGGAGGTCTTCCTCCTTTTTTTCTTAGCAGACTCCTGTTCACTCCTGCAGCAACAAGAGGTTAGAGGGTGACCCCAGAAAGGCACCGTCGTGTTCACCCTTCCCCCCTCACTGCCATTATACAGCCTACAGCCTTCCTTCCCCATTGCCCGTTTGTGTTCATCAACCTTACCCTCTCCTCACAGCCCATCCCAGTTGAAGTGCTAGTTTCTGAAAGTGGAGGCCTGCATAAATACCACAGTACAGTGGTGTTCTTCAGGATAATGTAGACAAAGAGCAGGAGCAAACCAACCCTACAGCCCCAGCAGAGTGGCGTTCATCGCTACAAGACCAGCACAGCACAATGGCAGGTAAGCTATGTATGTTGTGCTCACCTCGAAGCAAACTGAGTCCAGCTTATGCACTCCACCCCTTTTCAAACAGGTTTGAAGCCAACATAATTTCCTGCTGGCGTGACACAAGATTGGAACACGTGACAAGATTCTGGCAAGTAGCTGTTTTAAAGAGCATTCATGAGATGTTAATGAATGCAAATGGCGTTCACGCCACTAGTCCACGGGATAACCAACCCGCCACAAACCCACCATCAGGAGAATTGCAAGCTGTTCTTACGTTGGCAGATTTCTGACTTTTTGCCTATCGCTGGATTCTCTGCTCCCGCCCGCTGTGGGTTGGATGGGAAAATTCCACCCAGTGTGTGTAGTTGGGAATTTGATGCACAGGGGGAAAGAGATGCTTCTTTTGCTACTCTCCTTTTTTTCAGACTCCAGTAGCTGAGTACTTCGGCAGAACCGAAGGGTCGTGAAGGCTCGAAGCGTTGACTGATTTCTTCTCCGCCGATGCTGCCAGACCTGCTGAGTTTTTCCGGGTAATTCTGTTTTTGTTTAGGGTTAATTAGTAATGTCATCGTAATAGATCCACTGGGAAATGGTAATCATAATACCATTGAATTCCATGTTCAGTTTGAAACTGAGATACTCCAATCGCAAACAAGAACCTTAAACTTAAACAAAGCCAATTACATTGGTATGAGGGGAGAACTGGCCAAGGTTAATTGGGTAAATAGACTGAAAGGTATGCAGGTAAGTGAACAGTGGGAAACATTTAAAGAAGCAATTCAAAAGGTTCAACAAATATACATTCCATTGGAAAACAAAAACTCAGCAAGAAACATCTATCGGTGGCTCACTCAGGAAGTTAAGGATAATATTAAATTAAAAGAGGCTTACAGTGTTGCAAAATACAGTAGCAAGTCTGAGGATTGGGAGTGTTTTCAGAACCATCAAAGGGCAACCAAAAGGTTGATAAAAAGGGAAAAAGTAGAATATGAGAGTAAACTAGCCAGAAATATAAAGATAGGTTAATAGAACCTTTATGAGTATATAAAAAGGAAGAGAGCAGCTAAAACAAATGTTGGTCCTTTAGAAGCAGAGGCCGAAGAAATTATCATGAGGAACGAGAAAATGACAAAAAAAAAGCAAATATTTTGTCCGTCTTCATGGTAGAAGATGAAATTCCCAAAGCAGAAATAGACGGTAACTTAGAAGATAAAATGTAAGAAATTAAGGTAATTAATATCAGCAGAGAAAAGGTATTGAAATAAGTATCAAGTGACTAAAATCTGACAAATCATGGTACCTGATGGCCTACACACTAGTGTTCTAAAAGAGAACTTCTGAGATAGTGGATGTGCTAGCTATAATTTTCCAAAATTCCTTATTTTCAGGAATGGTCCAGATTCGAAGTTGGCAAATGTTACATAACTTTTCAAGAGAGGAGGGAGAGAGAGAACAGTGAACCACAGGCCAGGTAGCCTAACATCAGTTGTTGGAAAATGCGGGAATCTATTATTAAGGAAGGTTAACAATGCAGTTAGAAAAGCATAATATGATTAGAACAAGTCAACATGGTTTTACTAAAGGGAAATCCTGTTTGACAAATTTATTAGGATTTTTTGAGTATGTAACAAGTAAGGTAGGTAGAGGTGAACCAGTAGATGTGGTATACCTAGATTTCCAAAAGGCATTCAGCAAGCTGCCGCACAAAAGGTTAATGAGCAAGATAAGGACTCATGGAGTTGGGGTAATGTATTAACATGGAGAGAAAGCAGAGAGTGGGCATAAATGGGCTTTCTCAAGTTGGAATGCAGTGAATAGTGGAGTGCCGCAGGGATCAGTGCGGGAGCCTCATCTATTTACAACTTATATTAATGACTTAGATGAAGAGTTGGAGAATAATATACCTAAGTTTGTTGATGGTACAAAGCTAGGGGTTAGATAGGCTATGGGGAGGACACAGAGAGGCTGCAAAGAGATGTAGACAGGTTAAGTGAGTGGACAACAAGATGGCAGATGGATTATAATGTAGGGAAATGTGAAGTTATTTACTTTGGTCGTAAGAACATAAAAGCTGAATAATTTTTAAAAGGTGTTTATTGCAAGGGGATTGGACTACAGGAGCAAAGAAGTCTTGCTACAGTAGTACAGGGGTTTGGGAAGACCACTCCTGGAATACTGTGCAGTTTTGGTCTCCATACTTAGGATATATTTGCATTGGAGACGGTACAGCAAAGGTTCACTACATTGGACCCTGAGATGAGGGTGTTGTCCTATGATGATAGGCTGAGTAAATTGGGTTTATATTCTCTGAAGTTAGAAGAATGAGAGGCAATCTCATTGAACCTTCTGAAAGGACTTGATAGGGTAGACACTGAGAGATTGTTTCCTCTGGTTGGGGAGTCTAGAACATGGGAACACAATCTCAGGATAAGGGGCTGTTCATTTAGAATTGAGATGAGAAATTTCTTCACTCAAAGGGTTGAGAATCTTTGGGATTCCAGAGGGTTGTAGATGCTCCATTGTTGAATGCATTTAAAGCTGGGATAGACAGATTTTTGGTGTCTCGGAATCAAGAGATATGAGGGGTGGGCAGGAAAGTGGAGTTGAAGCCCAAGATCAGCTATGATCATATTGAATGGCAGAGCAGGCTTGACGAGCCATATGGTCAATCCCTGCTCCTATTTCTTGTGCTCTTATGTTACTTTTCTGAAGGACATTAGTCAACAAGTAGGGATTTTACTCCAGTGTGTTTGATTACATGCTCATGTGTTACTGGTGTTAGCCTGTAAATTATCAGATTTCAATGTGCATTATAGCATACACAGCAATTCCTCTTTGCATTGCACTTAGTCTTCTTTGGTCTCAAAAACACATCTCACTTCTGGAAACATCTATTTTTAAAAAAAAGTTTCCATGAACCTGTCATCTAAACTTTTTTCTTCTTCAGTCCAAAACTAATGATGGGAATGCTTAGTATCTAACTGTTTTTCCTTTGGTTTTATTTAAATTTACATACTTGGCCACTGAACCATCCCAGAATCATTAAACTGTAAGTAACAGCTACATTCCAGAAAATAAATATATATACATTGAAATTTGTTTACATAATCCTAACATCCCTTAAAGTGGCCTTACCCTTTAACTATTGCAATTCTTGTGATAATGGCTCTTCCATGCTGGATTTAGGTAGGGAATTCTAGGATTTTGACTCAGTAGCAATGTGCTATATATTGCCAATATATGCCTAAGTCTGGATTGTATATGAATTGGTAGGAAACTTGGAGGTAATGGTGTTCCAATGGCTTTGCTGCTTTATCCTTCCCAGTGGTGGAGGTCATGGGGAGGTAGGTGGTGTTGAAGGAAATTTGATGATTTGCTGCTCTACATCCTGAAGATTGTACATACTGGAGCCACAGGATGCCAATGATGGAGGAGGTGAACATTGATTCCAATGGAAGGGACTACTGATCAAGTGGGCTGCATTGCCTTGGCTGCTGTTGAATTCCTTGAATGTTATGTTTTCATTCATCCTGAAAATGTGAGCCCCTGAGGGAATCAGACATGAAACTGCTCAATGCGCAGGTTCAGCCTCTGCACTGCTCCTACAGGCACAATGTTGAAAAAATTGGTTCAGTTAATTTCTGGTCACAGGTGACCAGCAATACATTGATAGTAATGAACTTTTTGAAGACAGTACAGTAGGCAAGGGGAGGGGTTGACGTTTGGGCTTTCTCTTTTTAGAGATGGGCATTGCCTGGTACTTATGTGGCACAAATATTAATTACTATTATTAGCCCAAGCTTGGATGTTGTCTGTATCTAGCTGTAGCCTGGCATGAGAGAATTCATTATCAGAGGAATTGTGAATGTGTTGATCTGTTAGCAAATAGCTCTCATCTTGGACTTGTTGGATGGAAGGTCATTGATGAATCAGCTGAAGATGGTTAGGTCAGATATATTGGTGTGAAGTACTCATGCAGTGATATCGTGTACTGAGATGACTGGCTGCCGAAAGTTCTAACCCTCCTTCCTCTGAAGGGTTTCAGAAGACATGGCTTATAATTTACACCAGATCCGTAGCTAAAACTTGCAGTTTCCAGAAGATGTTTCAACTAATTGTAAAAAGTGGTCCCCTTCAATTTTTCTTGTCAATGCTCAGCTTAATGACCTGATCCTGAGAATGAAGCAATATCGCTTCCAATTCCTGTTATATAATCATGTTTGTAGATAGATCCTGACCGAATATCAACAAAACATCATATTGGGGTAGATGTTTTCTTTGCATGTGCTAAAACTACTGAAGGAAAATTGCCGATCTCAAATGTTTGAACAAATCAGGCTGTGGTATATCATAGTGCTCGTGTGTTTCTGCTTTTGTTCTAAATCTTCCATTTACTTTCTGATCTTAGTTGTCATGTTGTGAGGAAGTACTAAGCAGAGAATAATTACTCACAACAAGTGGGATTATTTTATCTAAAATAATTTCTCTAGCGCGGTGTTGCTTTAATAGATATTAAGGATGCATTCTCCAAGTCTGCATTTATAGCAGGCAAATATACCTCTCCATTATTCCAATTTCAACACAATATTTTGTTTGTTACAGTTTTTGGCTTGTTGTGCTTTAGTTGCCTGCGGCAGATGTAGCTGGCCAAGGCAGTATCGGTAAGAATGACCACCGCACAATCTTGTGGAGACGAAGTCCTGTCTTCACATCGAGGATAGATTTTGAACAGATCTAGCAACTCAAGACAGGGCAATCATGAGGCGCTGTGGGCCAACAGCAGCAGCAGAATTGGACTTGACCACAATCTGTTACCTCATGGCCTAGCATATCTCCCACTCTACCATTACCACTAATCCAGGGGAGCCCTGGGTTCAATGGAGAGTGCAGAAGGGCATGCCAGGAGCTGCACCAGGCATACCTAAAAATGAGGTGTCAACCTGATGAAGTTACAACACAGGAGTACTTGCATGCCAAGCATTATGTGATAGAGCTAAACGATTCCACAATCAATGGACCAGATTTAAGCTCTGCAGTCCTGTCACATCCAGTCGTGAATGGTGGTGGACAAATAAACAATTCACTGGAGGAGGAGGCTCCACAAATATCCCTATCCTCATTGATGGAGGAGCCCAGCGCGTCAGTGCAAAAGATAAGGCTGAAGCATTGGCAACAATCTTCAGCCAGAAGTACCGAGTGAATGATCCATTTCAGTCTTCTTCAGAGGTCCCCAGCATCACAGATGCCAACCTTCAGCCAATTCGATTCACTCTATGTGATATCAAGAAAAGGCCGAAGGCACTGGATACTGCAAAGACTAGGGCCCTGACAACATCCCATCAATAGTATTGAAGACTTGTGCTCCAGAACTTGCCGTGGCCCTAGCCAAGCAGTCCCAGTACAGCTACCACACTCACATCTACCTGGCAATGTGGAAAATTGCCCAGGCATACCCTGCACACAAAAAGCAGGATAAATCCAACCCAACCAATTACTGCCCAATCAGTCTACTCTCGACCTTCGGTAAAGTGATTTCGGTCTTCAGCAGTGTTATCAAGTGGCACTTGCTTAGCAATAACCTGCTCACTGATGCTCAGTTTGGGTTCCGCCAGGGCCACTCAGTTCCTGACCTTGGTTCAAACATGGACATAAGAGCTGAACTCCAGAGGTGAGGTGAGAGTAACTGTCCTTAACATCAAGGCAGCATTTGACCGAGTGTGGCATCAGGATATCGTAGCAAAACTGGAGTCAGTGAAAATCGGGGGAAACTCTCTGCTGGTTAGAGTCATGCCTAGCACAAAGGAAGATGGTTGTGGTATGGGCTATGGGCCAAGTGCTAGTTAATGGAATTAGGTAGGTAGGTCAGGTGTTCCTCACATGTTGGTGCAGACTCGATGGGCCAAAGAGCCACTTCTGTACTGTGATTCTGTGTGGTTGTTAGAGGTCCATCATCTCAGCTCCAGGACATCACTGCAGGATGTTCAGCACCATTCGCGATGACTCAGATACTGAATTAGTCCATGTTCAAATGCAGCAAGACCTGGGTGTAGGGGAGGTGGTGGCATAGTGGTTTTGTCATTGGACTAGTAATCCGGAGACCCAGGGTAATGCTCTGGCGACGTGGGTTCAAATTCCACCATGGCAGATAGTGGAATTTGAATTCAATAGAAATCTGGAATTAGAAGTCTGATGATGACCATGAAACCACATGGGAAGGAACCCATGTCCTTTAGGGAAGGAATTCTGCCGTCCTTACCAGGTCTGGCCTACATGTGACTCCAGATACACAGCAATGTGGTTAACTTTAAAATGCCCTCTGAACAAAGGCAATTAGGGATGAGTAATAAATGCTGGCCTAGAACGAACTTTAAAAAAATTTAGGCTTGCGCTGACAAGTAACATTCGCGCCACACAGGCAATGACCATCTCCAGCAAGAGAGAATCTAACCATCGCCCCTTGATGTTCAATGGCATTACCATAGCTGAATCCCCCACTTTCAACATCCTGGGGTTACCATTGACCAGAACCATGCTGCTGCCCCACCATTGAAAGAATCCTGCCCTTTAAGAAAAAATGTGTTGGATATTACAGTTGGCTTCATTTGCCAGGATATCTGCTCTAACCAGTGACATTTGCAGGAAGCTGCAGATTGAGCAGTGCATGTGATAAAACCTACAGGAGTACATATTGCTTCTATGCTAAAGTGTAAACATAGTGAGCCTCTGATATTGTAATTATTGAATTTCATATTACAACTTCAACACAGTGTAATGAAAGTTTAAAATTTGTATAGGAATTTATCAGTCTTCTAGGACTGTATCAGCCTCAATGTTACTGTTGAATTTTCTGTCAGTGGCAAAGAAATGGCTTTCATGGTTCACCTCGTACAGTTGTCTAGAGACTTTTTGCAGGCTTTTCAGCAGAGGTTTCTACTAATCCCATGTCTGATTCAGTGGAACACCCTCGACAGCGGGTGTCTGTGGTGTCTGAGCAGTGCAAGTTGCAGTGAGGCATTGAACCAATCAGATTGAAGGATTCTCACAGACATTAAAAAGTACATAATTTACATAAATTACATTTTCATCATTGCACGGGGAGCAAAATAAAGATTGAGGCATGTAGAGAGAATTAAAGTAGCAAGATAAAAGAGAAACTTTGAGAATTTTAATTTTAAAAATTCTTTTCAAAAATATGCAACATCAATTTTCTTGAGGTAATAAGACTTTACACTTCTAAAATTTAATTTTTCATGGCCAGAAATGCTGTTCATAAGTAATTAGTTATCACTTATTACATCATTTAAAACCTCAATCCTGAATACACTATCCCTAACATGGACCTAGTGGCTAATTACTCAAGCTCATGCCATCACCTGATTTCAATGCCACCTCTATTAGTGAGCACCTATTTCTGACAGCTATTTCTAAATTTCCACATTTAATTGCATTTGTGCGGATGCCAGAAGTTGCTATCAAATTTACTGTGTAATAATGGTGAGCGCTGTTCACTTCACCATGGTTAGTGCAGCAAAATCCAGGCTATTTGATATCATCTTACTTTGTAAAGCAACCGTACCCTTCACTGCAAATTCTTACCCCTCTCTCCGTTTAAAAAAAAATTCATATTTAAAATCATTTTCTTTTACAGGTAGTGGAGCCAGCTATTTTGGATTGAACTTCTTAACCTTCATCATCCTCTTTAATAACCTCATTCCAATCAGTCTATTAGTTACGCTAGAGGTTGTAAAGTTTATCCAAGCATTTTTCATTAATTGGGTAAGTATGAGATTTCAGTTTACAATAAAATTTGTGACTCAGAAAAGATCCATCTATAATGTATCAAAAGCCTTGCAGATGTTTTTATTTCCTGTAAGTTACATTTCCTGTAATTTTCAAACGTCGGACTTTACCAGTATGTTTTGCTATAAGCTAGAACCTATCCATTAATTTTGTTTACTTCTGCTCGAGCCCTCCAACTTCCATTGGTGGTATTGTGACATCTTAGTGCTCCGCTGCCTGAAACTGACATTTTTTGTCTTGATCCTATTTGCATCCACTGAATTCTTTTTTAGAGAATAATTATTTGTATAATTAGATTTTTGCTGCATTGCAATTTTTAAAGCATATTGTTTTAATTTTTACTAGTTTCAAAAGCAAAATGGCACTACAGATTACATGTCCTAATTAATGGTAATGATTTTAACACTGAAGGGAGTTGAAAATCTCTGAAGAATGGTCTGAGTAGAACAAGAAGAAAGACATGATAGTGGTGTTAAATGTAAAATGTGACAATAGGCAATATTCTTCAACATCCACTTCTAGTTTGGACTGTTCATAGTTTCCTTAGATTTTGACAGGTGTTATGAAAAAAATTCCTCCACCCACTTCAGAGATTCTACACAATTAATTGAAATGCTTTGAGACGTCCCTGTAACATGAAAGGCACTGTATAAGCTTCATCCCTCTTTGCAAAAGTGTTTTTATTTAATTAGAAATCGTTGACGCCAGCTAAGGACAATTTAGTTTTCACAATCTACAAATGAGTGCATGTGGTCAGAATATTATTTATCTGTATTACTTTTTCCTACCAGGACATGGACATGTTATATGAACCAACAAATACACCTGCCATGGCTCGAACATCCAATCTAAATGAAGAACTGGGACAGGTAACAGTTGTCCTATACTTTGAAAGCTATTTTGTGTACTTGTGAAACCATCCAGCTATGCCTCATCCAATGCACATAGAAAAGGCACAGTGAATTTTGTATTTTTATTTATACTGATGACACCCAGCTTTACCTAACTATTACCTATTTGAACCCCACCATTGTATGTGTGTTGTCAGCCTGTTTGTCTAATATCCAATCCTGGATGGGATACAATTTCCTCCAATTAAACATTAGGAATATTGAAGCCATAGCCTTTGCAACTCCTACTGCAGCCACGTGCCCCTCTTCATCTCCATTTCTTTACCACCCATTCCATCCTGTTCCCTAACCACTGTCTCAAACTGAGCCAGACTTTCACAACATTGGCACCCCATTGACACTCCATATAGTTTCCAACGTAAAGATGACATAATTCCACTTCCATAACACCGCCTAAGCCTCCCTGTGCCCTCCATCTTTTTATTCTTTCATGGGATGTGGACGTTGCTGGCAAGGTAGCATTTGTTGCCCACCCCAACTGTCCTTGAACTGAGTGGCTTGCTATGCCATTTCAGAGGGCAGATAAGAGTCAACCACGTTACTGTGGGTCTGGATCAGTTGTAGGCCAGACCAGGGTAAGAATGACAGATTTCCTTCCCTAAAGGACATTAGTGAAACAGATGGGTTTTTACAGCAAACTATAGTAGTTTCATGGTCACCAATCAAACTGGTTTAAGTTTGATTTATTAACTGAATCCAAATTCCATCAGCTACAGTGGTGGGATTTGAATCCAGGTCCTCAGAACATTAGCCTGGGCCTCTGGATTAGTAGTCCAGTGACTTTGCCACTAGGTCACCATCTTCCCTCAGCTGCTGTTTAAAAAGTCATCTACGCTTTTGTCATCTTCAGATTCAACTATTCACTGGCTGACCTCTTGCCTTCCACCCTTCATAAACCTGAGCTCACCCAAAACTCTGCTGTCCATACTGTTAACCTAACTAAGTACTGCCAGCCATCACTCCTGTGCTCTATTATCTACACTGACCCTTAATCCACCAATGCCTCAATTTAAAATTTTCATCCCTATGTTCAAATTACTGTATGATGTCACCCTCCCTTGTTTGTAACTTTCTTCAGCCCTCCGACCATTTAGGATCTTTGCACACCTGAAACTTTGGTTTCTTACACATCCCATTTCCTTCATCATTGGTGGATGTACCTTCAGCTGCTTAAGCCCTATGCTTTGGATTCCCCTTCCAAAACCTTTCCACCACTGTCACCTCCTTTAAGACCTTTCTTGAAGCAAAGCCCTCTTTAAACAAGTTTATGGCTACCACACCTAACATCTCCTTCCATGGATTAATGTCAACGTTTGTCTGATTATGCTTGCGTGAAGCATCTTGGGATGTTTCTCTATATTTAAGTGACTATGTAAATGCAAGTTGTTGATGTCAGACAGGTGAAAGCCAATAGTTGAATTTTAACATGTTTTTTTAACGTTTGTTATAAAAATAATGCATGTGTGAATTAACTACTCTGAGAACCTGAACAATGCAGCAATTCAGAAACCCATTTCTGAAAGCTATCTTTATCACCCCATAATTGCTGATCTATTGGGGTTTTCTCATTGATTAATTTAAGCCTGTATTCAGTTACAAACCATTACTATATTGTTATTAAATTTCATAATTTTACTTCAATTCACATTTAACAGGTGAAATATATATTCTCAGATAAGACTGGAACATTAACCTGCAATGTTATGGAGTTTAAGAAGTGTACAGTAGCAGGGATTGCTTATGGGTAAGTGTCTTTATCTTTATTTTGTAGATTTCCTAAGCAATCTACAGTTATAAAATTTAAATCTGTGCCTTTATCCAAGCAGTGTGTGTTACTTTTGGCGCTTCAGGGAACAATAATTTCCAACACAGAAAATTTATTAACTGGTTGATGTGATATGAATCCCATTGAAACAATGGCTTTTTTTGGGGAAAAATGTCAACTTAACAATTTATATCTCTAATAAAGAGCAAAATTATGAACTAACTTTCTCGTGCTTCTTCCCTCCCAACTCCCCTCCTTGTCAGTCCTTTGACATTATGTACAATAGTACGTTTGCAATATCAGAAATTGAGACAGGGATAGGATAGAAAAACAGGTAAAAAGCTAATCTCTCAATTTAGTGACGCCAGTGGGGATACTAAAACCCATCTGGCATTTTCTGCCTATGGATGCAAAAAACTGACCCTATGTCACACAGCTTAGCACTACATCTCATAATACTGTCTCCTTGAAGTTGGACAGGAATATAAATTTCCTTTAAAACTAGTGTGCCATTTATTGTTATTAACATTGCATGGATCCCACTACATGGCTACTAATCTCAAGTTAAATCAGATGTATAGCAATTCCAATTGTAATTGTTTATATTGTAATAAATCTCTGACCTAAGGAAAGACTCACAATGAACTAATAATGTTTTCCTCATTTGTTTCTGACCTAAACTAAAGCTTTATATTTTGAAAGATGTTCACCTCTATTAAATATTCAGCATTTTACATATAACGTCTGCATAATTACAAGCAAGATTTTAAAATTCTGTTAGATCAATAGTTAGAGTAACTTTAGATGTAGATTATTAAATACTTTCTCATGGGCTTCCTTGTTTTTCTCTCCATCTTGTGCTTTATGATTCTCTGTCCACTTTCCTTTTTCCATTTTCACTAGTCATTTTCCTGACCGTGTGGAGTTTAGGTACTCTGAAGATTGTAGGTAAGACTGGGTAGCTTTCTTTGCGTTAATATGACTGTTAGGATATATAGCTATCAATGCACAGCAATCCAATCAAAGCATGCAAAAACCCTGGCTGACTTTCACTAAGCCTTCTCCACATATTATGCTAGCATCCATGAGTTGGACTATCAAGTGGGTAGAACTATGTATTTGTTTCATTACAAATTTACGTTTGAATATATGAAAGTTGTTTTTGAACCCAACCGGTTAATTGAATATTAATGTGAATTCCTCTCAGTGTATTTCTGCCCTGTTCAAGACACATGTAGGCTGGTTTCCTTCAGTAGGTTTTGGCATTATGTTCTTGTGTGAAGTGCCTTTAGTGCCTGCCTAAGGGCAGGCAGGCTCTCTGCTTATTTCTCCACACCTCATGCTCTTGCACTTACCTCTTCAGTTGCTTGTAGGAGCCTCCCATTTTCAATTTCAAGTTGTCTAACATACTGGGCCGTAACTTCCAACTAGCGTCGGAAAGTGCTGGCCCGCAGAAATTAGAAGAAATAAATACCTACTTGCCTGGTCTTGAAAATTATGTTGGCACTTCTGATCGCCGGAGCTGTTTGGGACCTGCAGCGAAAGACCCCTTGCAGGCCCTAGCGAAATGTAGCTCCGGTGGATTCAAGGAGGCCGCGCTCCCTTTTTGATGGCACTCACTGCCGTAAAGCAGGTAAATTTAAAGGGCCAGGGAAACTGACAGGCCAGGGAGAAGGTAAGTGGATAGGGATTGGGGGGTGGGGGTGTCCCAGGGATTGTGGGGGGCGGGGCTGTCGGCTGAGGGTGCGGGGGCAGGGGATTGGTTGGAGACCCAGGGTGGAGGGGCCGGAAGGTCAGGGTTGGGGTTGGTGGTGGCGGTTAAGGAGGGTCTGAGGTCGGGGGTTGGTGGTTTGGGAGGTCAGAGGTGGTTTGGGTGGGTCCAGGGGTGTGGGGTGGTTTGGGAGGGTCCGAGTTTGGGGGTGGATGGCGGTTTGGGAGGGTCCAAGGTCGGGGGCGGGGAGGGTCCCGAAGGGTCAGCCTAAGTCTTTACGATAGTTACTCAGAAGTTAGAAGAGATTTTAATTCTTCTAACCTTTTTCTGGGTAACTTGGTGTAACCCCTGCGAAACCATCTGAAATTTGCGATTTAAACCGCACTTTTGGATGGTTCCCAGCACAGCACAATTGTCCAGTGTGCATTTCTGGGCAATTGCCGTGCAAACCCTGAGCTGGGAACCTCCCAGAGGGATTCCCCAGCACATCCTTGAGGTACCCCCCCAAGCCCGAAGCTGGGGAGCACAGAAGTTACGGGTCCATATTCACTGATGATCTTTCCTCCTCTACCATCCTAAGAACCTCTTCATCACTCTTGTGTACTCTCCAACTGACCTGCTCCATCCTTCTCCAGAACCACATTTCACAACTTGCAAGTCCTTGGATGTCCACTTTTCCTAAGGCCTATGTTTCAGCCCCATACAACAAGATACTTCAAATCACAGTCTTGATCACTCTTTTCTTAAGATCGCTACTCATTGCTATGCTGAGCATTTTTTTTATGTTTGGAGAATGCATTCTTTGCCATTCCTATTCTAGCTCCAACTTCTTTATGGCAGCAACAACCTTCTGACAACATTCTTCCTAGGTACTTAAATTGTGATACTTGTTCCAGCTCTTGACCATTTATCTGACCTCTCTTTTCCCACCATTATTTTTTCCCATATTCCCGACTTCTGTCATTTTTATGTTTTCATTCCGTAAGCTTTCACCACTTCATTCATTCTACCCATTAGCATCTGGAGACCTTCTGCTGTGCCTAACCACTAGGGTTTGGCCATCTGCAAATCTCACTACCTTCAACAATTGACCTCCCACTTTGATACTGTTTTGTGTTTCATCTTGTGCTTTTATCATGGCTTCCGCATAGATGTTAAAGTGCAATGGTGATAGTAGACAGCCTTGTCCCACCTCAGACCCGATCACACCAGGTTCAATTTCACCAAATACTGTCCTGATTGTAGCAGCCTGTCCCATTTTCAGAGCTACAATCGTTCTTTTATCTCTCCAGGCAACTTTGATCATCTCCAACACTTTTCAACAGCTTTTGCCAGTTTACCTGGTCAAAAGTTTTTTTATAAGCCACAAAGCAGGCATACACTTCTTGTTGGTATTCTATGATCCTTTCGCCTAACATTCTCATCACAGCCTCCCTTGCTCCACAAATCATCTTCCCTAATTGCACAAACTTTCCTAAAAATGGTTTGATCATAGCCGATGTAATGGCTTGCTTTGACTTCCAATCTATTTGCTAAAATCTTTAACATTACCTTGGATGCATGTATAATGAAAGTTTATGTTGTAATGCTCCAGCCACTGTTTTTCACATTTAAAAAAAGGCTGGGTGCACTCTAGCAGAAAATAAAAGGTTTGGCTGAAGAGAGATAAGTAAGCGCTTATAGTACCTGAGGAAGTAAAGATTAGATAGAAGAAAGAAGACATTTCCCAGGATGATTTAGGAACTAATATTCTGAAGTGTGGAATATTTAGAGCTATAAAAGAACTGAAGCCAGGAAAAGCAGAAGCATGGATGGAAACCCTGCAGAAATGATAAAATGACTTAAAGAGAAGGTAACATGAGAAATTATTAACTTGTGTAAGGAGATGTACACTAAGGGAGAATAGCAGAAGACTTGTTGAGGAGCACAATGACCACATTGGAGAAGAAGGCAAATCCCATGATATGTGTGAAGTGTACTTGACAAATATTACTCAGATGGGTGCTGTTTACTATATTAAGATGGGCATTAAAATGTACAAGGTATGCCAACACAGATAGATGGGTTGAATGACCTCCTAGAATGCCATAAGTTCTTCTATGTTTCTAAGAACTTCATTAAAATATTGGGGGCGAGGAAATTACGAACAGATGTGTTAAGCATTCTGTAATTTGACAACTTAAAACAAATTGTGCCTCAAAGTTCAAATATATTTTCTGTGATTTTTGTTTCCTGGATGTATAAGTGCGAAAAAATAAGGTCACAATCTTTCTGATAAGTTAAATCATACTACTGTTGCTTCCAAGAAAGAACAGTTCCTCCAAAGTGTATTGAAAAGCATTTTCATGCCCTGCATCTACTACATCAGGCCTTTTCTCAAGTTGAACAGATATGAATCTCCTTTATAAAGCTTGAAGGAACATTGCAATCACTATTCCAGAACCAATGCCCTATGAAGATTTCATTTGACATTGTGGCACACAGCGAGAAAATTACTGCAAGTACCACTACTGATGATAGTGTAGTAAGCGACATACCTGTCACACTCATTGCAAGAACTGGAATAGAGATCAAGCTTGATACTCTGTTACTATATCAAGGAACCCTGAGTCCCATTGGTCATAATATTAACATCATTAACATGAGAAGTAGGAGCATAGTAGAACACATGACACTTCAAACCTGCTCCTGCACAGCCCTCCGAAGAGGTTTAGAGCTATAAAAGAACTGAAGCCAGGAAAAGCAGAAGCATGAATGGAAACCCTGCAGAAATGATAAAATGACTTGAAGATCATCCTCCGCCAACTCCAGCATGATGCCACCGCCAAACATATCTTCCCTTCACCCCCCCCTGGCGGCATTCCGCAGGGATAGTTCCCTCCGGGACACCCTGGTCCACTCCTCCATCACCCCCTACACCTCAACCCCCTCCCACGGCACCTTCCCATGCAACCATAGAAGGTGCAACACCTGCCCCTTTACTTCCCCCCTCCTCACTGTCCAAAGGCCCAAACACTCCTTTCAAGTGAAGCAGCACTTCACTTGCACTTCCCTCAATTTAGTCAACTGCATTCGCTGCTCCCAATGTGGTCTCCTCGACATTGGAGAGACCAAACGCAGACTGGGTGACCGCTTTGTGGAACACCTTCGGTCTGTCCACAAGCATGACACTGATCTCCCTGTCGCTTGCCATTTCAACAAACCACCCTGCTCCCATGCCCACATGTCCGTCCTTGGCCTGCTGTAATGTTCCAGTGAAGCTCAACGCAAACTGGAGGAACAGCACCTCATCTTCTGACCAGGCACTTTGCAGCCTTCCGGACTGAACATTGAGTTCAACAACTTCAGATCATGAACTCTCTCCTCCATCCCCACCCCCTTTCCAATCCCCCTTTTTCCAATAATTTATATTTTTTAAATATATTTTTTTCCCCCACCTATTTCCATTATTTTTAAATGTATTTCCATCCATTGTTTCATCTCCACCTTTTAGCTTATTTTAATCCCTTCCCTCCACCCCACCCCCACTAGGGCTACCTGTTACTTGCCTGTCCTGCTTTCTACCCTTAATGTCACCATTAGCACATTCCTTAGATAATATCACCACCATTAACATCCCTTTGTCCTTTTGTCTATGACATCTTTGGCAATCTCTCCTTTGCCTCCACCTACCACTGGCCCTCTACCCAGCTCTACCTGTCCCATCCCCTCAACCAGCTTATATTTCACCTCTTTTCTACTTTTCCTTAGTTCTGTTGAAGAGTCATACGGACTCGAAACGTTAACTGTATTCCTCTCCGCAGATGCTGTCAGACCTGCTGAGTTTTTCCAGGTATTTTTGTTTTTGTTTCAGATTTCCAGCATCCGCAGTATTTTGCTTTTACCTCTGAAGACGTTTCTCCTCATCTCAGGCTGGAATGGCTGACCCCTTATCCTGAGGCTATGGACCCTATTCCTAGACTACTCAACCAGAGGAAACCACCTCTGTCAAGTCCTTTCAGAATTTTACATGTTTTAGTGAGATCATCTATCCTTCTTCTAAACTCCAGACAGTATAAGCCTATTTTACTCAAACTATCCTCATAGGACAACCCTCTCATCCCAGGTATCAATCTAGTTGATTGCACCGCCTCTAACACAACCATATCTTTCCTTGGGTACAGTGGCCAAAACTGTACACAGTACTCCAGGTGTGGTCTCACCAAAGCCTGTACAATTGCAGCAAGACTTTTTTTAGTCTTACACTCCAACCCCCATAGAATAAAGGCCAACATACCACTTGTCTTTCTAATTGCTTGCTGTACCTGCATCTTAACTTCCTGTGTTTCTTGTACAGAGCTGCCAAAATTCAATAATTTCTCTCTATTTCAAAAAAATTCTATTTTTCTATTCTTCCTACCAAAGTGACTAACCTCACAGTTCCCTTGTATAATCCATCTGCCACTTTCTTGCCTACCCACTTAACCTATCTATATCTCTTTGCAGACTCTTTGTGTCTTCCTCACAGCTTATTTTCCTACCTATCTTTGTATTGTTAGAAAACTTGGATGTATTACATTTGGCCTCTTCATCTAAGTCATTTAATGTGGATTGTAAATAGCTGAGACCCCAGCACTGATCCTTGTGGTACCCTACTAGTAACAGTTTGCCAACCCAAATATGACATGTTTATTCCTACTGGTTTCTGCCCTTTAACCAATCCATGGTACATGTTAATATATCACCCCAGCCTCATAAGGCCTTGTCTTGTGCAATAACCTTTTGTGTGTTAGCTTATTGAATGCTAAATACACTACGTCCACAGATTCCCCTTAATCTACCCTGCCAGCTACACCCTCAAAAACTCTAATAAATTGGTCACATCTGACTTTCCTTTCATAAACCGTATTGACTTTGCTTAATCATATTATAACTTTCTAAGTACCCTGTAACCACTTTCTCAGTAATCGATTTCAGCATTTTCCCAATGACTGATATCGGGCAAAATTGGCCTGTAGTTCCCCATTTTATATCTCCTTTCTTGAATAGCAGTGTTATGTTCATTGCCTTCCAATCCGTTTTAGAATCTAGAGAAGTTTAGAAGATCACAATCGGCGCACCCATTATCTCTGAAACCACCTCTTTTAAAACCAGGTTGTAGGCCATCAGACCCAGGGAATTTGTTGACTTTCAGTCCCCAATTAATTTCTCCAATACTTTTTCTTACTATTAATTACTTTAATTTCCTCACTCATTAGACCTTTGATCCTCTTGTATTTTTGGTATTTTTTTGTCTTCTATTGTGAAGACAGACATTAAGCATTTTTTAATATCCCTGCCATTTCCTTGTTCCCCATTATAGTTTGTGCTGTCCCTAGCCAAGCTGTTGGAGTATAGCTAGAAAACTCGCATCTGCCTGGCTAAGTGAAAAATTGCCCAGGTATGTCCTGTACACAAGAGGCAGGACGAATCCAACCCGGCCAATTACCGCCCCATCAGTCTACTTTCGATCATCAGTAAAGTAATGGAAGGGGGTCATCAACAGTGCTATCAAGCAGTGCTTAATTAGCAATGGCCTGCTCACTGACACCCAGTGTCACCCAGCTCCTGACCTCATTACAACCTTGGTTCAAACATGGACAAAAGAGCTGAACTCCCAAGGTGAGGACAACTACATCTGCAGGAAGTGTATCCAATTGCAGCTCCTCACAGACCGCATGGATCGGTTGGAGCAGCAGTTGGATGCACTTAGGAGTATTCAGGTGGCAGAAAGCGTCATAGACAGGAGTTTTGCAGACGTGGTCGCACCCAAGGTACAGACAGATATTTGGGTGACTGCTAGAAGGGGCTGGCAGTCAGTGCAGAAATCCCCTGTGGCTGTCCCCCTCTCTAACAGGTATACCGTTTTGGATACTGTTGGGGATGGCCTATCAGGGGAAAACAACAGCAGTAGCACCACGGCTGGCTCTGTTGTTCAGCAGGGGGGGTCAAAGCACAAGAGCAATTGACATAGGGGACTCTATAGTCAGGGGCTCAGATAGGCGCTTCTGTGGTCGTGAAAGAGACACCAGGATGGTATGTTGCCTCCCTGGTGCCAGGATCCAGGATGTCTCTGATCGGGTACGGGACATTCTGAAGGGGGAGGGAGAACTGCCAGAGGTCATGGTACACATTGGTACTAACGACATAGGCAGGAAGAGTGACGAGGTCCTGCAGCGGGAGTTCAGGGAGTTAGGCAGAAAGTTAAAAAACAGGACCTCTAGGGTTGTAATCTCAGGATGACTCCCTGTGCCACGTGCCAGTGAGGCTAGAAATAGGAAGATAGTGCAGCTAAACACTCGTGGCTGAACAGATGGTGTAGGAGGGAGGGTTTCTGATATCTGGATCATTGGGATCTCTTCCGGGGCAGGTGGGACCTGTACAAGAAGGACAGGTTGCATCTAAACTGGAGGGGCACCAATATCCTGGCTCTGAGGTTTGCTAGTGTCACTTGGGAGGGTTTAAACTAGTATGGCAGGGGGGTGGAAACCAGAGCAATAGGTCAGCAGGTGAAATAAATGACTGGGAACTAGTGAATATGGCCAGTAGGACTAAGAGGAAGAGCAGGCAGGGAGAAATTACTGAACACAGTGGGACTGGGTGTCTGAAATGCATTTGTTTCAATGCGAGAAGTATAACAGGCAAGGCAGATGAGCTTAGAGCTTGGATTAGCATTGCATTGCCATTACAGAGACTTGGTTGAAGGATGGACAGGATTAGCAGATAAACATTCCAGGACTTAGATGTTTCAGGCAGGATAGAGAGGGATGTAGAAGAGGTGGGGGAGTTGCACTGCTGGTTAAGGAGAATATCACAGCTGTACGACAGGAGGACACCTCGGAGGGCTCATGCAGCGAGGCAATATGAGTAGAGCTCTGGAATAGGAAGGGTGCAGTCACAATGTTGAGGGTTTACTATAGGCCTCCCAATTGCTGGCGGGAGATTGAGGAACAGTTATGTAGGCAGATGTAAAAGCAATAAGGTTGTTGAGGTGGGTGATTTTAACTTTCCCTATATTGACTGGGAATCACTTAGTGCTAGGGGTTTGGATGGTGCAGAATTTGTAAGGTGCATCCAGGAGGGCTTCCTGAGACAATATGAAGATAGTCCAACTAGGGAAGGGGCAATACTGGACTTGGTATTAGGGAATGAATCCGGCCAGGTGGTCAAAGTTTCAGTAGGGGACCATTTCGGGAAAAATGACCATAATTCAGTAAGTTTCAAGGTATTGGTGGATAAGGATAACAGGAGTCCTTGGGTTAAGGTGCTTAATTGGTGGAAGGCTAATTATAACAATATTAGGCAGGAACTGAGGAATCTAGACTGGAGGCGGATGTTTGAGGGCAAATCAACAACTCACATGTGGGGGGGCTTTCAAACGTCAGTTGATAAGAATTCAGGTCCGGCATGTTCCTGCTAGGATGAAGGATAAGTATGGCAAGTTTCAGGAACCTTGGATAACGAAGGATATTGTGAGATTAGTCAAAAAGAAAAGGGAAGCATTCGTAAGGTCTAGAAGGCTGGGAACAGATGAAGCCCATGGAGAATATAAAGAAAGTAGGAAGAAACTTAAGCAAGGAGTCAGGAGGGCTAAAAGGGGTCATGAAAAGTCATTGGCAACCAGGATTAAGGAAAATCCCAAGGCCTTTTATACATATGTAAAAAGCAAGAGGGTAGCCAGGGAAAGGGTAGGCTCATTCAGGGACAGAGGTGGGAATCTGTATGTGGAGCCAGAAGAAATGGAAGAGATACTAAATGAGTACTTCTCATTAGTATTCACCAAAGAGAAGGACTTAGCGGTCGATTTATCTAGGGAAGAGTGTGTAGATAGCCTGGATCATGTTGAGATCAAAAAAGAGGAGGTGTTAGGCATCTTGAAGAATATTAAGGTGGATAAGTCCCCAGGGCCAGATGGGATCTACCCCAGAGTACTGAGGGAGGCAAGGGAGGAGATTGCTGGGGCCTTGACAGAAATCTTTGTATCCTCACTGGCTGCGGGTGAAGCCCCAGAGGACTAGAGAATGGCCAATGTTGTTCCATTGTTTAAGAAGAGTAGCAGGGACAATACAGGAAATTACTTAGATGTTTCAGGCAGGATAGAGAGGGATGTAGAAGAGGTGGGGGAGTTGCACTGCTGGTGAGCCTTACGTCAGTGGTAGGGAAATTATTGGAGAAGATTCTTCGTGACAGGATTTACTAACATTTGGAAGCAAATGGGCGTATTAGTGAGAGGCAGCACGGTTTTGTGAAGGGGAGGTTGTGTCTCACTAACTTGATCGAGTTTTTCGAGGAAGTGACAAAGATGATCGATGATGAAGGGCAGTGGATGTTATCTACATGGATTTCAGTAAGGCCTTTGGCAAGGTCCCTCATGACAGACTGGTACAGAAGGTAAAGTCGCAGGGGATCAGAGGTGAGCTGGCAAGGTGGATACAGAATTGGCTTGGTCATAGAAGACAGAGGGTAGCAGTGGAAGGGTGCTTTTCTGAATGCGGAGCTGTGACAAGTGGTGTTCCGCAGGGATCAGTGCTGGGACCTTTGCTGTTTGTAGTATATATAAATGATTTGGAGGAAAATGTAACTGGGCTAATTAGTAAGTTTGCAAACGACACTAAGGTTGGAGATAGTGAAGAGGATTGTCAAAGGATACAGCGGGATATAGATAAGTTGGAGACTTGGGCGGAGAAATGGCAGATGGAGTTTAATCCGGACAAATGCGAGATAATGCATTTTGGAAGGTCTAATACAGGTAGGAATTATACAGTAATTGGCAGAACCCTTAAGTGCATCGACGGGCAGAGGGATCTGGGTGTACAGGACCACATGTCACAAAGTGGCAACGCAGGTGGGTAAGGTAGTCAGGAAGGCATATGGCATGCTTGCCTTCATTGGTAGGGGTATTGAGTATAAAAGCTGGGAAGTCATGCTGCAGTTGTATAGAACCTTGGTTAGGCCACACTTGGAATATTGCGTGCAATTCTGGCCACCACATTACCAGAAGGATATGGAGGTGTTGGAGAGGGTGCAGAGGAGGTTTACCAGGATGCTGCCTGGTCTGGAGGTTTTTAGCTATGAGGAGAGGTTGGAGAAACTCGGATTATTCTCACTAGAGCGACGGAGATTGAGGGGCGACTCGATAGAAGTTTACAAAATTATGAGTGGCATGGACAGAGTAGATAGTCGGAAGCTTTTTCCCAGGGTGGAAGAGTCAATTACTAGGGGATATAGATTTAAGGTGAGAGGAGAAAACTTTAGAGGAGATGTACGGGGCAAGTTTTTTATGCAGAGGGTAGTGAGTGTCTGGAATTCGCTGACAGTGGAGGTGGTGGAAGCAGGTAGGATAGTGGTGTTTAAGAGGCAGCTTGACAAATACATGAATAGGATGGGAATAGAGGGATACGGACCTCGGAAGTGCAAAATGTTTTAGTTTGACGGGCAATATGATCGGCGCAGGCTTGGAGGGCCGAAGGGCCTGTTCCTGTGTTGTACTTTTCTTTGTTCTTTGTTCTTTGAGGTGAGAGTAACTGCCTTTGACATCAAGGCTGCATTTGACTGAGAGTGTGACATCAAGGAGCCCTAACAAAACTGGAGTCAATGGGGAATCAGGGGGCAATTTTCCACTGGTTGGAGTCATATCTAGCACAAAGTAAGATGGTTGTGGTTGTTGGAGGTCAGTCATCTCAGCTCCAGGACATCACTGCAGGAGTTCCTCAGGGCAGTGTCCTCGGCCCATCCATCTTCAGTTGCTTCATCAATGACCTTCCTTCCATCATAAGGTCAGAACTGGGGATGTTTGCTGATGATTGCACAATGTTCAGCACCATTTGCGACTCCTCAGATACTGAAGCAGTCCATGTCCAAATGCAACAAAACTTGGACAATATCTTGGGCTGACAAGTGACAAATAACATTCACGCCACACAAGTGTCAGGCAATGACCATCTCCAACCAGAGAGAATCTAATTATCAGCCCTTGATGTTCAATGGATTACCATTGCTGAGTCCCCCACTATCAACACCCTGGAGGTTAGCATTGACCAGAAACTGAACTGGACTAGCCCTATAAATACTGTGTCTACAAGAGCAGGTCAGAGATTAGGAATCTTGCGTCGATTAACTCATCTCCTGACTCCCCAAAGCCTGTCCACCATCTACAAGGCACAAGTCAGGAGTGTGATGGAATACTCTCCACTTGCCTGGGTGAGTGCAGCTCCAACAACAACACACTAGAGGCTTGACACCACCCAGGACAAAGCAGCCCGCTTGATTTGTACCACATCCACAAATATTCACTCCCTCCACCACTATCGCACCAGAGCTGCAGTGTGTACCATCTGTAAGATGCACTGCAGGAATTCACCAAGACTCCTTGGACAGCACCTTCCAAGCCCACGACCACTACCATCGAGAAGGATGAAGACAGCAGACACATGGGAACACCACCACCTGGAAGTTCCCCTCCAAGTCACTCATCATCCTGACTTGGAAATATATGGCGTTCCTTCACTGTTGCTGGGTCAAAATCCTGGAACTCACTACCTAACAGCACTGGGTGTACCTACACTACATGGACTGCTGCGGTTCAAGAAGGCAGCTCACCAGCACCACCTCAAGGGAAAATAGGAATGGGCAATAAATGCTGGCCTAGCCAGCGAAGTCCTCATCCCCTGAATGAATGAAAAAAATAGTTCGGCCCTTGGTTGCAATGCAAGTTGATTTTTAAATAAATAAGCTTTTAACAAACAAGCTAAGGAGCTTTAGCAAAATTGAAGTTTCAAGGAGAAAGGGAAGGCCGGCCAGTGGTTGGAGTCATATTTGAAACAAAGGAAAATGGATGGTGGTTGAAGCCAATTAGCACAGCCCTAGGGCATCAAAGAAGCATCAGCGACATTGCCTCCTTCAGCTCTTAAATTCTTTCCTGCACCACCTCATGCCACTCACCCCCACTTCACCCTCCATCATAAGAACTGCTTGGAGTGTTCATCTCCATGCACCAAAAAGCCTTGTCAACCTAAAGCAAAACACAAACGACAGCCAGGTTTGAGCTGACAAGTGGATAGGTATCAATTAATACCACTTCTAACATGAAAAAACCAAGTTAGCTCCCCATATTCTTCAGAGGCATCACTACCATGGCATCACCATTGGCTAGGAGCTGAACTGGGCCAGTCATATCGATAGAATGAGTACAAAGACCGGGCAGAGACTGTGTACTATGGGAACTCCTGACCCTTCAAAGCCGCTGCACCATCTACAGGGCTGCAATCAGAGATCTGATAGAAAGCTGAACATTTGTCTAAATGGGTCCAGCCACAACAGTACTCATCATCCAGGGCAGGGCATTACCCTGATTGGTGACTCTTGTCACTGAAGTCCATATCAACCCCTTCATCACCAGAGCACTGCGGCTGCAATAAATACAATCAGCAGGATACGTTGCAGCAAATCACTAAGTTTATTTCAACAATATCTCTGTCATCTTTAACCTCTACTGCTCAGAAAGATGAGAGCAGCACTGTCATGGGAACTCTATTACCTCTCTCTACTTTTCTGACTTGGATGTATATTGCTGTTCCTTTGTAGTATCAATGTCCTAGAATCAGCTACCAAAGACTTATGAGAGCAATATCACCATGAGAGTCGCGATAGTTCAAGCTCGAGGCCTACCACCACCTTTAGGGCAACTGGGGATGGGAAATAAACGTGGCTTTGCCAGTGTTGTCCATATCCCAATAACATATTTTTAAAAACTAGCAATTGCCTTGCTGTTCTACTAGTTTGAAGCAGAACAAATGTTTATACAATAACTGACAGCTTTGTAGTTACGTTTTACTGGTACCAGCTTTTTATTTCCAGATTTTTAAAACTAGATTAAAATTTTTGAACTGCTATGGTGGAGTTTGAGACTCTCATTCTCTGAATTTTACTCTAGGCCTCTGGATTACTAAAGTTTTAGAATACCAAACTATTTCCCTATCATTGATTCCTCAGGAGTCGAAGAAAGTTTTTGCATTCTCTTGTATTAGGAACCCTTGTGTGTCTGATGGACATGATCAGGAATTTGACTCATTCTAGGCAACAGTTTATTCTGGTAATAAAAATTTTAGTTTCCAGAAATGTAAAAGAATGCTTTGCTTTACTACAGTTGATCAGGAATCGTGGGTTAAAAGTATATTCAGTTTTTGCTGTGATCATCAAAAGATTTGCTTTTTACCTTTAAAGCATGCAGTAGCCCCTATGCTTTCTCTAAGCATGACGTTTAGATTGGTTTGCTTAGGAAGATGGATGTTAGCACATTAAGCTGACCTTACTATCCAGCTCCATTTTTGATATTACTCACTCAAGTATTATCTAGATGTATGTGATGGGTTAAAAAAAAAAGTTAGATTAGTTTCCTTTTTAGGTCTGCTCTTCCTCATCCTTTCCATGATATTTATTCTTGAAGTGCATAGTTTCTTTTTTCACCAACTTCTCCCCAAGTTCTCAGTTTTCAGTATTAACTTGCTGTTGGAATTCTCCTTTATGTTCATATGGTCAAGCTTTTGGAGCTTATTTATGTTTAGAGAACTGAATGGGTTTAGGATTAAGACATTTTTACAACATAGGAACAAGAGAGTCTCATTTCTCCTGTTGGATTCAGAATAATGTTTAAGAAAAAGGTTGAGAATTAATTCTATAGCAAAGAGAGAAATCCATACGCGACAGTAGATGACTTTTTTTTCAATAAAGGTTCACTGCCACCTATATTGTGGAGATCTGAGTACTGCCAGTTAACTTAGTTTTCTGCATTTCAAGTGCAATAGACAAGAGGCCCTCAAAACTTTTGTGTAACCTTGAAGTGAATACGAACTATGTCATAAATTTTTTAAAGCCTCTCGTTAATTGCACAAACACTTCAATTTTGCCTTTCGGAAATGTTCTTCGGTCTAGACCTGCAGTAAAAAAAACCCTTCAGATTTGGTTTATAGTTCATTATGCAGTATTGAGTTTCTTGAAAGTGAATTATAGTAGTTATTGGAGCAGATATTCAGACAGTAAAATCATCTTGTCAGAAAGCACTAAATGTAACTGCAACGGGTTTTGTATGTATGATACTGCTTCCTCAGGACATTGTGTCTTGCTATTCAAAGATTTTTACTGCACGTAATTTGTACTTTTTAAAATATACAGATGATGTGAACTGATGAAACATATCCCATAGGTTTCACTTTATTTTGTTCATTCAAGGAAAGGTGAATCATCGAATGGAGAAAGTATATTTCAAGATCCTTCTCTATTGGAAAATCTTCAAGGCAACCATGTGAGTAATGCATTATTTATTTTTATTTGCTTTTTTGGAAATTAGCATCTTAAAGTCTATAGTTTCATGTATATTTGAACATACCGTCAAGTAAATTTAATAAAATTGCACAGTGATGGTTGAATATCCTGCTCCATATCATTTATTATGAGAACGTCCCTTCATCCCTGAACAGAGATGAGCACCTGCTCCATGAGCCTTGCTTGAAAGGGTGTAATGGATTAGCTTTGTAGTATCTTGACGAATGACAATACCCTTCCTGCTTAGTCAGCCTGCAGGTAATATAAGTGATAAAGAAGAACTTGATATCCGTCCAGCAGTCCAGTTAAGCTCATTGAACCTCTTCTATTGGAAGAGCCTGAGACACAGAGCCAATTTTGGTTTGGATTAATTTGTTGTTTATAATTCAGTGCTCTGATCTCATGGCTGCTGTTGTACCTTCTAGTGGAGCTGTATGCAAAATTGAGTTTGGCTATAAACTAAAATGAAAACTTGATGTCAACTATTTTTATACAACACAGCAACAAATGTAAGATTGGAAATAGATTTCCAGGGAAAAATTGTTTTTAACTATGCCTTGGCTGATATTCAATGGTTTCCTTGTCTGTGAGACAATGCATGATGTACGGCCAGGCAACATAATCTCTAATTTATTTTTTGTAGTGCACAGCCATTCTATTTAAGTGCACAGGCCCTTCAAATTTTGTTACGTGGCCATGCACCTGTGACATCTTAGAACAAATGGCTTCTGCATGGCCCACACGGGAACTTCCGGATTGCTGGGTGGCTGAGCAGCTTAGGCGGCAAATTGCTGCTAGGCTGCCTCATCTTTCCTAAGTACCTTTTAACTAAAATATAAATTAAGGCTAACTGAATACAGAAATGCATTTCAAGGACATTTGCAAAAAAGTCTAATTTAACCTTATATGCCCCTACATTGAGGACATTGGGGAAACCAACTTTGGAACATAGCTTTGGATACCCTGTGTTCAGGAAGATATTGCTGCATGATTTTGATTTATAAATATGTAGTTGATATTGATACCATGCAAAGTAGCCCTCAAAAGGAGAAATATGCAGGGGCAGGTGCTGGCGTATTGTCGCTGGACTAGTCCAGAGACCCAGGGTAATGCTCTGCAGACCTGGCAGATGGTGGAATTTGAATTCAATAAAAATCTGGAATTAAAAGTCTAATGGTGACCATGAAACCATTGTCGATTGTTGTAAAAACTCATCTGGTTCACTAATGTCCTTTAGGTAAGGAAATCTGCTGTCCTTACCTGGTCTGGCCTACATGTAACTCCAGACTCACAGCAATGTGGTTGACTCTTAAATGCCCTCTGAACTGGCCTAGCAAGTCACACAATTGTAACAAACCGCTACAAAGACACAAAAAAGGAATGAAACCGGACAGACCACCCGGCATCGACCTAAGCACCGGAAACGACAACGGCAATCGCAGCCCTGTCGGTCCTGCAAAGTCCTCCTTACTAACATCTGGCGGCTAGTGCCATAATTGGGAGAGCTGTCTCACAGACTAGTCAAGCAACAGCCTGACATAGTCATCCTCATGGGATCACACCTTACAGATAATGTCCCAGACACCACCATCACCACTCCAGTCCCACCCAGCAGAGGTAGTGGCACAGTGGTAGACAGTCAGGAGGGAGTTGCCCTGGGAGTCCTCAACATCGACTCCAGACCCCATGAAGTCTCATGGCATCAGACCAAACATCATGGGCAAGGAAACCTCCAGCTGATTACCACATACCGCCCTCCCTCAGCTGATGAATCAGTGCCCCTCCATGTTGAACACCACTTGGAGGAAGCACTGAGGGTGGTAAGGGTGCAGAATGTACTCTGGGTGGGAGACTTCAGTCACCGAGAGTGGCTCGGTAGCACCACTACTGACCGAGCTGGCCGAGTCCTAAAGGACATAGCTGCTAGACTGGGTCTGCAGCAGGTGGTGAGGGAACCATCAAGAGGGAAAAACATACTTGACCTCATCCTCACCAACCTGCCTGCCATTGATGAATCTGTCCATGACACAGATACATCTCTCCATGACCACCGCACAGTTATTGTGGAGACAAAGTTCTGCCTTCACATTGGGGATACCCTCCATTGTGTTGTGTGGCACTAACACCGTGCTAAATGAGATAGATTTCGAACAGATCTAGCAACTCAAGACTGGGCATCCATGAGGTGCTGTGGGCCATCAGCAGCAGAATTGTACTCAAACACAATCTGTAACCCCATGGTCTGGCATATCCCTCACTCTACCATTACCATCAAGCCAGGGGATCAACACTGGTTCAAAGAACAGTGCAGGAGGGCATGCCAGGAGCAGACCAGGCATACCTAAAAATGAGGTGTCAACCTGGTGAAGCTATAATCAGGACTACTTGCGTGCCAAACAGCATAAGCAGCAAGTGATAGACAGAGCTAAGTGATCCCACAACCAACGGATCAGATCTAAGTTCTGCAGTCCTGCCACATCCAGTCGTGAAAGGTAGTGGTGGACAATTAAACAACTCACTGGAGGAGGTGGCTCCACAAATATCTCCATCCTCAAATGATGGAGGAGCCCAGCACATCAGTGCAAAAGATAAGGCTGAAACATTCGCAATAATCTTCAGCCAGAAGTGCCAAGTGGGTGATCCATCCCAGCCTCCTCCGGAGGTTCCCAGCATCACAAGATGCCAGCCTTCAGCCAATTCAACTCACTCCACGTGATATCAAGAAACAGCTGAAGGCATGGATATTGCAAAGGCTATGGGTCCTGACGATATTCCGGCAATAGTACTGAAGACTTGTGCTCCAGAACTTGCCACGCCCCTAGCCAAGCTGTTCCAGTACAGCTACAACACTGGCATCTACCTGGCTATGTGGAAAATTGCCCAGGTATGTCCTGTACACAAAAAGCAGGACAAATCCAACCCAGCCAATTACCGCCCCATCCGTCTACTCTCGATCATCAGTAAAGTAATGGAAGGGGTCATCAACAGTGCTATCAAGCAGCACTTGCTTAGCAATAACCTGCTCACTGATGCCCTGTTTGGGTTCCGCCAGGGCCACTCAGCTCCTGACCTCATTACAGCCTTGGTTCAAATATGAACAAAAGAGCTGAACTCCCAAGGTGAGGTGAGAGTGACTGCCGTTGACATCAATGCATCATTTGACCGAGTGTGAGCCCTAGCAAAACTTGAGTCAATGGGAATTGGGGGTAAAACTCTCCGCTGGTTGCAGTCATACCTAGCACAAAGGAAGATGGTTGTGGTTGTTGGAGGTCAGTCATCTCAGTTCCAGAACATCACTGCAGGAGTTCCACAGGATAGTGTCCTAGGCCCAAGCATCTTCAGCTGCTTCATCAATGACCTTCCATCATAAGATTAGAAGTGGGGATGTTCGCTGATGCTGAACATTGTACAATCACCATTCTCGACGACTCAGATACTGAAGCAGTCCATGTCCAAATGCAGCAAGTCCTGGACAATATCCAGGCTTGGGCTGACAAGTGGCAAGTAACATTCACGCTACACAAATGTCAGGCAATGACCATCTCCAACAAGAGAGAATCCAACCATCGTCCCTTGATGTTCAGTGGCATTACCATTGCTGAATCCCCCACTATCAACATCCTGAGGGTTATCATTGACCAGAAACTGAACTGGACTAGCCATATAAATACTGTGGCTACAAGAGCAGGTCAGAGGCTAGGAATCGTATGACGAGCAATTCACCACCTGACTCCCCAAAGCCTGCCCACCATCTACAAGGCACAAGTCAGGAATGTGATGGAATACTCCCCACTTGCCTGGATGAGTGCTGCTCCTACAACACTGAAGAAGCTGGACACCGTCCAGGGCAAAGCAGTCCGCTTGATTGGCACCACATCCACTCCATTCACTCCCTCCACCACCAACGCACCATAGCAGCAGTGCGCACCATCTACAAGATGCACAGCAAGAATTCACCAAGGCTCCTTAGACAGCACCTTCCAATCCCATGACCACTACCACCTAGAAGGACAAGGGCAGCAGACAAATGGGAACCCCACCACCTGGAAGTTCCCCTCCAAGTCACTCACCATCCTGAGTTGGAAATATATCACCATTCCTTCACTGCTTCTGGGTCAAAATCCTGGAACTCCCTAACAGCACTGTGGGTGTACCTAACCACATGGACTGCAGCGGTTCAAGAAGACAGCCCACCACCACCTTGAGGGCAATTGGGGATTGGCAATAAATGTTGGCCCAGCCAGAGAAGCCCACATTCTGTGATTGAATTAAAAAAACTTTAAATTCATATCCTTTACTCTATTTTTATGTTTTGAACCAGCATTCCAGGTTTTCTTGATGTATTCGGTTTAATATTGTAAAAACTTCCATAAAGGAAAGTTCCTTCTTTAACTTTGACTGAGGAGTTTGAACTTCTTGAACTTTTCTTATTCCTCATTCCCTTTAAACTTTATATATCAGCACTGGAACGGAACTTGGCATCAATAGTAATTCCCAGATTGTTCGATTTGACCTGGAAGTTGTTTGTTTGAAGGGTAGTTCAATGTGGAATTGCAATGGCTGCCCAGTAAACAAAACCTTTATTTAGCTTTGAGATCCATTGCTTGCTACTGACCGTATGTAATAACAAACTGTAGTGGGCATAATTCATTTCATTTCTAGCAATGCTGTAGAGGGGAACATGGATCATGAGGAACATTTGAATCCTGAAAAAGCAACTAGCTTCCTATATGCGGTAGTTTTTTTTTCAGTGATGTTGACCAACCTTGTAATACATTCTATGACAATCCGGTGGCAGAAAAGGTAGTCCAACAGCATCGTCTTCTCCCAAGCCAACATTCCCGGCATTGAAGTGCTAATCATTCAAAACCAACTCTGCTGGGCAGGGCATGTCATCTCTATGCCCAACACCAGGCTCCCAAAGCAACTGTCGTACTCTGAATTTGGTCTCGGCAGGAGACTCCCAGCAGAGAGAAACATTTTAGAGATGCCCTCAAGGCATCCCTGAAGAGATCAAATATTGCCACCAACTCATGAGAACCCCTGGTTTGTGACCAACCAAATGGAGAAGGTTAATTTGGGACGGCATCGAACACAATGAGGGACTTTGTTGGGAGCACGCAGAGGGGAAGTTGAGGCGTCAGAGCACACATACCTCTGCACGACCCTTCAAGCACCAACTGCCTCGCATGTGGCAGAGTCTGCAGATTACGCAGTGGGCTTATCAGCCAACTTGGGCCCCTTCGAACCAGAGTGGCAGCAAGTCATCATCGATCCAATGAGACTACCAAAGAACATGTAACATGTAAATAAAAAGATATACATCTTTGTGGGTGTTTGGAATTCCCTGCCTGATTTGGTGGTGGAGGCAGAAACCCTCAACTCATTTAAAAGGCACCTGGATCTGCACCTAAGGTGCTGTGAACTGCAAGGCTACGGACCGGGTGCTGGAAGATGGGATTACAATGGGCAGCTAGTTTTTTTATTTTTCAGCCGGTGCACACAGGATGGGCTGAAAGGCCTTTTTCTGTGCTCAAACTTGTCTATGGTTCCTGCTTGATACAGAATCCTGTCAAGTTGTGCAACTAATTAGTTATGAGATTCCCAGATCCAGGCAAGTATTTTTTATGCAAAGATAGACTTGCCAGCTAACAGTTCACTATAGAAATAGCAGGTTAAAAGGTGTGCACTTGAAAAGGAAACATTCACAATACAGCTCCCTTCCTCTGTATCATCATCCATTTGGAGCATAAATTCAGTCTGAATTCAGACTGAAGAGCTTGTTTAAAAAGCAAAAGGCCTGAATAGAAGCTTGCAGCTTGTCACTGGCAGCTGCCATCCACTTGCTGTGTCTCTTTCCAGCACTGGTATCGCTGTTTAATATGGGAGCGTGTTACACTCTGGAAGTTGTAGCTTCCAGCAGGTTCATTAATTTTGTTACCCTCATGAATTCTATGTAATATAGCTATGTGAGAATGGATGTTTTTAAAAATATTTTTGGGGAATATTGTGTTATTCTGTAAAGAAGGTTCGGTGCCTGTGTGTGATTTAGTTAAGCTGAGCAAGAGATTGATAGGAGTCAGGTTGTCTGAGGGGTTTGAAACATTTAAAAAAAAATAGGTGTGTTAAGTTTGGGGTACAAGTAAATAGGTTAGATCTAACGTTTGCAATTTTGGATAAGTGGAGAGTTTGTTTAAATATCACAGCGGGGTCAGAAGTATCAAGAAACATGTTTGCATCTTGCAGGGTTCCATAGGCAAATAGTAGTGGGGACAACATTTAAGGAATATTTCGATGAACGCTTGAAACGCCATAGCATACAGGGCTATGGGCCAAGTGCTGGAAAATGGGATTAAAATAGATAAGTGCTAGATGGCTGGCATGGACATGATGGGCTGAAGGGCCTGTTTCTGTGCTATATAGCTCTAACTCTATGACATTCTATTTTATTGACCTGAAAGCAAAGACAGGTTAGAGAAATAAAAGATTTTATATTGGAAGGATTTGAGTTTCAAAGAGGTGCAAGAACAATGGAACTGGAGATGAGAAAGGTAAAAGGTATTTTAGAGTTACTGTGGAGAACTTAGCTAGAGAGTTAGCTGGAGCTGTTTGAGCTGTTAGCTCTGGGCTGTGGGGAGGTGCCGCTTGAACCAGCCGTCCAGTCAAGCCAGAAAAGTCTTCGGCTGCAACAAGCAGTTTTATTCTGAAGTGGATTCCAACGCAGAGTGGATGAAGGTAGAGTTCATGTGGTATGCCTTTATTGAAGCTACAGCAGTTTGCCTTGTGTAGCATTGCTGGATTTTATAGTTAAACATCTATACCATAAGACCATAAGACATAGGAGCAGAAATTAGGCCATTCGGCCCATCGAGTCTGCTCCGCCACTCAATCATGGCTGATAAGTTTCTCAACCCCATTCTCCCCCTTCTCCCTGTAACCTTTGATCCCCTTACCAATCAAGAACCTATCTATCTTGGTCTTAAATACACTCAATGACCTGGCCTCCACAGCCTTCTGTGGCAATGAATTCCATAGATTCACCACTCTCTGGCTAAAGAAGTTTCTCCTCATCTCTGTTCTAAAAGGTCTTCCCTTTACCCTGAGGCTGTGCCCTCGGGTCCTAGTCTCTCCTACTAATGGAAACATCTTCCCCACATCCACTCTATCCAGGCCTTTCAGTATTCTGTAAGTGTCAATCAGATCCCCCCTCATCCTTCTAAACTCCATCGAGTATAGACCCAGAGTCCTCAAACGTTCCTCATATGTTAAGCCTTTCATTCCTGGGATCGTTCACGTGAACCTCCTCTGGACCCTTTCCAGGGCTAGCACACCCTTCCTGAGATACGGGGCCCAAAATTGCTCACAATATTCTAAATGTGGTCTGACCAGAGCCTTACAAAGCCTCAGCAGCGCATCCCTGCTTTTATATTCTAGTCCTCTCGAAATAAATGCCAACATTGTATTTGCCTTCCTAACTACCGACTCAACCTGCAAGTTAACCTTAAGAGAATCCTGAACTAGGACTCCCGAGTCCCTTTGCACTCCAGATTTCTGAATTGTAGTGAATACGGTAGTGTTGCCTGGAGGTGTTTACTTGTCGGTTTGACCAAGTGGAGAGTTTTTAGGGGAATGTCTTGTAAGATTAACCTTAATTGCGTAACTTCAATCCTGTGTGCTTAGGTTTTCTTTTATTCTTGTTAATAATCCCAAACGTGTTACTGGACCTCTTACTGCTGAGATCAGTACGTCGTCTTCTCATTTTCAGAAGACAACAAAAATAAGGGTGTGGCCCGTAAGCCAAGTTTCCCTCTTGGATTTGGTTTGCGCAGCAATTAACATCAGCTGTGGTCACAACAATTGCAAAACATGTATCAAATATTGCATAATAATAGTCATGTCCCATGGTCAGAAGAATACACCTAATGTGGTGCAATGAACATCTGGAGTGATCGGCTATTTGAGCTGTTCCATTTGGTGGTTCTGAGTGCAAATGGGAATTCATTAAATTGGAGCAATGTGATGTTTCTTTATCTCACAAAACAACCATATCTCCTGGAAAAACAAATCATTTGCTGGCTAAGTTAGTATAAATTTGAAACGTACTCTCTGCATCTATGATTAACATGCTTTAAATTTTTTGGAGATTGTGGGCTTTTTGTTAGAATTACCCTTGCCCATAGAATTTCTATGGGCTTCTGCCTTCAAGTTGCTACCAATCAACCATCCAAAAAGCATAGTGCTCTTTACAGTGCGTCTGTGACCTTTGAGAACAGGGCAGGCTAAAGAGCACAGTGTTAGAATGCCAAATCAGGGACAGAATGCAAAATAGAGAGGGAAAGAAACGTTGGATTACGAAAGAAATATGAGACAGAAATGAAAAAAAAAGCCCTTTAATAATTAAAGCTGAAGAGATGAGACCTCATATATCTAAAAGTAAATATTCAGTGATAGAGACGTTGTTTAGCACTAATCATGCTTTACCACACTATTAGAAGAATTCTTGAATGGGAATGGATGAGTTTTTTGACGAGTTTGGTTTATCTATGATATAGGTACAGCAACTGCACCGTTCAATTTGAATGGTGAGTTAGATGACGAGGTGCTGTTCTCGCGCAGCTTTGGGAGGAGGAAGGCACCTCAGTCAGCAGCATCCAGATTTTTGCATTTTACTTTGCATGTGTAGTTGCTGGAAGGGTGGGTAAAATTTTTTAAAATATGCATCAGTCACTCCTGGCTAGTCAGCCAGAGCATTGACACAGGCTGTAATTAGGGCTGTGACCCAGGAAGATAAAAGAAGGAAAATATTAAAAAGAAAAACACTGCACGCTAGTTGAAATCGTTTTTATTTAACACTTTCTCGTCAACAACTCTGACAAACTCTTGTCTCTGTGGTTGAATGTATTAACTTTTTTCAGTTCAAAATGTTCCTCCATGCATTAATATCCCAACTTTGTGTTACTTATAATCAAATGATTTGACTGGATTTAATTTTTAAAATATATTGGGAGCTATGAAGCATGTGTAATTTAACTGTGATATAATTTCATTTAGTAAAACATTGTAAGATGCCATGTGCTGTGAATCCACTGAAAGTAAAATGAGAATATTGAGCGCAGGATTTTCTCCATTCACTTAAAGCAGCTGATGAGTAACTGTTGGAAAACAATGTTTGCTGTGGTTTTTGATGTTTGGACAGAATTTTATTTGAACCTGTCAAGTTAAATCATGAGCTAATTCCCTTGTTAGGAATCTTGGTTTTATATATTGTACTTTGCTGAGGATATCATTCCTTTAGCTCCTAGTGTTGAATTACTGTGAATAGAAATCAATTGTACAAGTATATGTAACACTGTGAAAACTTGGGGCTAAGCTCATCTGCAAACATTACAGAGGTCCAAGTTGATCAAAGATAAAAACAAATATGGTTACTCAGTGATTAGAATGTCAGACCTACCACCACATGGAGTAGTTGAGGCAAATAACGTATAGATTCATTTAAGATGAAGTAGGCTAGGAAGAAAGGAATAGAAAGATATGCTGATAGGGTTAGATGAAGTATGGTGGGAGGAGGCTATTGTGGAGCATAAACATGGACATGACCTGTTTCTGTGCTGTACTGGTATGTAACCATGCAATTATAAGCCAGTTTAATTTTTTTGAGTAAAAATGCATGTTTTTTTTTGCAAATCCTCTGACATGTTCTTTTCTTGAGCTTTGTTAACATTTACTTAACATTTTAGCCCACAGCACCAGTCATTTGTGAGTTTTTAACGATGATGGCAATTTGCCATACAGCAGTACCCGAGAGGGATGTTGACAAGATAATCTATCAAGCGTCATCCCCAGGTAAGAGTTAATACCTAGAAGGTGAAATTAATTGTGCTGCATATTTGTGTGCTAAATAAGAGTTTATACTTTTAAAAAATGTGTTGTAGTGAGGTAATTAAAACATTATGACTCATTTTCGCAATGTTGTGTAGGCAAATATGTATGAACGTAAGGTGATCAAAAGCCAGACTCTCGTTGTGTTGATACCTAAACCAAGTTTGTACTGGTAATGGTGTGAATTAAGCTAACACAGCAGCCAGATTGCATTTCAGCTTGGCCGTTTGTACTGGCACTGTTTTAACTTGGTTTCTGATATCTATGAACTGGTTCTGAGTTTACCCTATTGAACCCTGTTTCTCTATTATGCTAGCATAGATTTGCAAATACTTACAAGAAGACCCAATTGTAGATGGCTTAGTCGTGGATCACCACTGCTCCAGTCCAGTATGACAAGTATATCATACATAATTATGATGAGTATGGTGAAACTGGCTCCACTCCTGGATTTAGCTACATTGCCCTATACTGAGAGTGTGACCTTTTCAGAGGTGTTGCCATTTAGATGAGACATTAAACCAGGGCGTTATTTAATTGGGCATAAAAGATCCCGTATCACTGTTCGAAGAGGAAGGAGTTCTCCTGGCTCCCTGGCCAACAATTGTCCTTCCATAGATTTCTTTTGGTCCATGTGCAAGAGCCAGGATTAAGTTACGAAGTGGATTTATGGCAAAGTAGGGGAAATGTTGCAAGAGGAGGAGATTCCAGCCCACATTGGCGTGAAGCAAGAGTCTTGATTCCTCAATGCTTAGCTTTTGCTATACATGTTGAATAGTTAACTGCTTTGAGCTGAAGCAGTGTTGCAGAATGTTATCACTGTGATCTAGAAATGCAGCCTGTTGCAAGGGAATGAGAAAAGTTGGCTTTGGATTTGAGGTTTGTTTTATGTTGAACAAAATGTTCATACAAATAAAAATAAAATTTCGCTTGTTATACTCATAAACTATAAGTAAATTCTAGATTCTACAAGCACTATTTGCACCAGAATGTCCGTCTGTGTCTATTGAAGATAGCTTGTTATTTTTGGAGTTTTTGGTTTCAAGATTAGAGCTGATCACTGTGGATTCTTTCCGGTAACCAATGTCCAGTGTTGCGTCACTATGAAAAATCCTGTGATCTTCCTATTCACTGAAAGACAGTTGTCCTTTCAATATCATCCGTCTCTTGAATGCCTATTCAAAAACTTGCATTTCTTGGAGAAATTGAAACTCACCTCTAGTTAAGAGTTTCTAATAGAGATGATAAATTCTTTCTGGAACAGCCCAGGAAGTCACCACTAGACAAGCAGCGTTCTGCATTGATTTGGCCAAATAGAAGCCTAATGGACTTAGCACATCACCTCCTAGCTACAATCACATCTGTTCAGCCTTGCGGCTCTGCAGCTGTTTTCTGGGATGTGGGATTTCAGTTATCCTGTTTTTCTTTACTTATTACTTAATCAGGGCCTGTATCTGAGCATGTAGATTTGACTGCAATTGCAATCTCCAATTCCAAATCCAATCTCCTCAAAAACATTTCAGTCAAGTCTTTATTTGTAATGTCTATTGGCCACCAGTTAATGCACTCTTGGGATTTGAATCTTGTGTTGATTAATGCTGTATTAATACATTTCATTCAAAACCAGTTCTGGATGTGACATGAAAGCTAAACATCACCTTTTCAGATGATTACCACTTCTTCAAAAATAACTATTTGGTTTATATACTTTTAGATATTAGAATCAGTAATGGAAAATATTCTGTGTGTTTTAATGTCCATCCTTAATTGCTGTTTGCAAGAAAATCATAGATTTTTTAATGCCAGGCTGAGTAAATGTAGCTTATTGAAATTTGACCAATTTTTGACAAAATAGTTATGAGCAGATTCTTTGTTCCCTCTTAGTTGATTCTGATATAAGGGCCTGCCTGTAAGGGTTTGTTTTCATTGGCAGGTAACACAATCAAAATAAAAGTGAAAGTTCCAGAAGTTGCAAATGGCATTTGGTACTCAAAGGACTAATAAATCTTCCCTAATTTGTTGGAACACTGGCCCCTGTGATCTTAAATTACTCGCATTTTAAAACTGTTAGATTGGTTACACTTCTTATGACGTAGAAGTGAACAAACTCCGTGCTTTCGACCTGAATTTTTTTAATGAATAACATACCACTGCTCTCCAATGCCTCAGAGTTCATCTGACAAGTAGCTAAGCCATACAGAGCAGGAAAGATCCATGCTTGATCCATGGTTTGCATTGTTAGTTTATTGCTGCCAGGGTATTGAGGTGTTAAATGTTCCCTCAATATCTTGCAATTGGGAAAGGCTGTTCAGACTTTTCACTCTTGATTACTGCAGTGCTTGATCTAGGTTTGCTATTTTTTACTTATTGATTTAGATGTAAGTCCACAAACTGCACATTTGAGTATGATGCTAAAATTTGTGCACATATCAAGATTGTAGAGTGAGTTTGACTGATTTAAGCAGATATTGACTTGTTGGGGAAATTGGGCTTGAGTGACAGATGATTAGTTTAGAAAGATGCAGTGTAATGCATGTGGACAAACCAAATACTTACATGCACCCTTCAGGGAAAATCATAAGGGAAGGTAGAGAAAAAAGGATCTGGCTGCTCCAGTGCCTAGATCCCTAAAGGTTCATAAACGATGTCATGAAGTGGTAGTTAAAGTGAATAGGGTGTTAGGGTGCATTTATAGGACAATTGAGTATATGACGAGGCATACCATTTTGAACTTGTGACCGTGGCCAAATCTCAGTTGGAATACTGCATTGGTTTGGTCATCTCACAAGGATACATTGAGGCTTTGGAAAGCATGCAGAGGAGGGCCACTAGACTAATTTCCACTTTAAAGCACCTTAGTTGTCAACATAGCTGGGATTTTACACTTTAGTGAAGCATAAACTTGGTGGTGATCTGATTGTTTATAACATGGGGAAGAAAATAGCTTGTGTATGAGTTGACTATTTGTTCCAATTAAATAGAATAGGGAGGACCAGGAGTCACAATTTTTAGTTATTTAACGCCAGGGGTAAAATTTTTAGCTTGGCGGGCGCCCAACCCCACCGAGTGTAAAATGATGCGCAATGACGTCAGGCTTGCGTCCTGACATCATCACGCACTCGTGTGATATTGCAGTCGGTGGACCACCCCCTCCGAGTCCGCAAGCCAAGGCCAAAATTCTGTCCCAGGTCTAGATTAGATGTCAGGAGGTGGTTCTTTTCCCAGAGAATAGTGGACCTGTGGACAGGCTGCCAGCTTGTGCAGTGGATGCTGACCCTTTTAATTCCTTCAAGTGAGACCTAAACTGGTTTCTAGCTCGGGTGGTGATCACCCCTTGCAAAAGGTAGGTAATGGAAGAATTACCAAAGTCAGGCCTCCTGGACTAGTTTTGATTGCCTAGGGGGTCAGAGAGGAATTTTTCAGAACTTTTCCACCAAATTGGCCTCAGTTCTCATCTTTTAATTTTTTTCCCTTTCTCAGGAGATTGTATGGAGTGAGATTGGGACGTATGTCTTCTGATTGTGGAACTGGATGGATAGACCAGAGGGTCTTTTTCTGTCCCTCATCATTTGTATGTTCGTATTACAACTCTTTTCCTCCAGAAAAGATAATGGTGCACGCAAGCGCTTAAGTTGAAGCTCCAGGGACACATTGGGTGCTGGAGAAGTCCATGATTTGTGGGGGGGATCACATGTGGACTGTTATTAACCTGTTTTTGCCTACTATTCTTACTATGGGTAAATAGAGAAACTGCGCACTCATTGGGCTGAATAACCTCCTTCTGCACTGTACCCTTCTGAGATTCTAAAAGGAGATTCGAGGAAGGTAATGCAGATGAGATGGTTAACAAAACACCAAGAGTTGTTGCTTCTTCTCCAGCCTATCTACGTAACTGGAATCCCTAATTCCTGGATCTATTCTGTGAAACCTTTCCTGTACCCTCTTCAAAGACTTCATGTCTTTTCTAAATTAGACACAATACTCCAGCTGGGGCAGAAATAGTGTTTTCGATAAGTTTAAAACAACCTCCTGGCTTTTGTACTCCATGTCACTATTTTAAAAGTCCAAAACCTCAAGTGCTCTTTTAACTGTTTTGTTAGCCTATCTTGCCATCTTCAAAGGTTTGTGCACAATTGCAAGTGTCTCACTTCTTGCACCCCATTTAAAATTGTACCATTTAGTATGTGTTTTCTCTCTTCATTCTTCTCACCAAAGTGTATCACATCACACTTCTCTGTATTTAATTTCATTTGAGATATGTCCGCCGATTCCATCAGCCTGCTTGTACTGTCTTGAAGTCTATTATTATCTTCTTCTGATGAAAGGTTATCGACCTGAAGCACTAACTTTGTTTCTGTCCACAGACAGATGTTGCCTGACCTATTGAGTATTTCTAGCATTGTGTGTTTTTATTTCAGATTTCCAGCATGTGCAGTATTTTGCTTTCATACTATCTTCTTCACTGTTTACTATGCTTGCAACTTTTGTGTCATTTATAAATTTTGAAATTGAGCAACATACTGTTTATTTGCTATTTTAATGTGCATATATTCTAGCCTAAATATCTCAATTAATTGCTATTGATGAACCATCTGCTCAGTTGCAAATTTGGGAGAATAGCACTTTCTTCTAAACATCCCACATAATTTTGCATTAGCTAGAAGCATAAATATGCTACTTTAATGCTATTGACAAGATTATTTATAAATCACATTAGCAAGAGAAGACTTTAGATCTAACACTGGTGGTATTCTGTTCATTACAACAGCCCAGTGGGATTTCTTGTGATTTATCACTCTTGATTTCCTATTAGTTAGCTAATTTATAGCCAAAGTTTAATATCACCTACCAACTCTGAATTTTAAGTAATTTTCTTTGAGGAATTAATGAGGAAAGCCTACCCTCTCTCAGTTGTGATAGCTTAGAATTATTGGCAAATGCACTTAAATTGATTCTTCTTATTAGTTGCTTGCCTGCCATACTCGAGAGAATAACAAGTCCATCATTTCCAACATTATATTTTTGTCTTTTTGCCCACAAAGCATTGCAAGATAATTTATTTTCCAATTCTTTAATATTACTAATTAACTGTGAACATTTTCGGGCAAGTCTTCAGCTTAATTCTGCTCTAATTATCTGAAGTATCCTTGATACATTCGATCTAGAGCTGTTAAAACATCAATTTATAATCGGCACTTCGTAGCTAACTTCATTTTCTCTGTGAACCAGAATGTAGTTGATGCCCTTGTAAAAAGTATAAAATGCAAAACGAGTGTAGCCATTTTTCATCTTATTTCATTTTTTTTGCTTTTTGCTCAAGGTTATAGTTTACCAGATTTTACCTTCCGTTTTCAAAAGGGATTTGGATGTAGACATGAAAAGGAAAAAATGCATGGCTATAGGGAAAGAGCACTGGATGGGGGAGACACTAATTAGATAGCTCTTTCAAAGAGAAATAAACATCTTGCATAGTACATATTTTAATTTTAAGTTTCTCAAAGAATTACATGTTTGTTTCTAAGTCTTTTTCCACTTTCCACACACCTTCTCCTCAATTATCCTCCTTCCTTTGACAATGTATTTCAAATTAATTTTCGAGGATTCTTTTGTTTTACTCAGTTGTATTTCTGTTGGTGTTGAAATATATTATGCGCGCCATTCATATGATTTAAGCAATTAGTGCTGATTAGGATTATGTAATTATCAAGTATCCTATTAAGTTTAAGTAAAACAGTGTGAGAGGAGGGAGCAGATAAAACAGCGCGAGAGCAGCAGATCAAATAAAACAGCTGGTGGTCCCCCAGAGCGGGACCAGGAGGCAGTGCGAGAGGAGCAGCGGCCTTGGTAAGATTTAAAAGGAGCAGGAGCTGAGAGCCAGAGCAGAGATTTAAAAAGAGCGAGAGCTGGACTCGGGGCTGAAAGCAGCGCGAGGACAGAGCGCGAGAGTTCCGGGGAGACTCGGGGCTGAAAGCGGTGTGAGGACAGAGCGCGAGAGTTCCGGGGAGACTCGGGGCTGAAAGCGGTGCGAGGCGGCCACGTTTCAAAAAGTGACGCAACGCAGGGGAGGCAGCTGATTGGTAAGTAGGATCTGTTGAGCACTTCTAATTTTTCTACTAATTAAATTGCTGCAGTCCATTAGCTTAAACAAAATAAGGTGAGGACTTTGGACTGCAGTGGGAGTATTTGGAGTGGAATAAGGCCCCTAGCATAATTAGTATTCTTTAAAGGGAGTAACTAATGAGCTTAATCTAAAGGAAAGTCATGGCAGCAGAGCTCGCACCCGTGATATGCTCCTCCTGCACTATGTGGGATGTCATGGATACTTCCGGTGTCCCTGGCGACCATGTGTGCAGAAAGTGTGTCCAGCTGCAGCTACTGGCTAACTGTATTTCGGAGCTGGAGCTGTGAGTGGATTCACTATGGGGCATCCGCGATGCTGAGATTATCATGGACTGCATGTTCAGTGAGGTGGTCACACCACAGGTAAAAACTGAACAGGCAGAAAGGAAATGGGTGACCACCAGTCAGAGTAGAGGAAGGCAGGTAGTACAGGAGTCCCCTGTGACCATCCCCCTCTCTAACAGATATACAGTTTTGGATCCTGTTAGGGGAGATGACTTCTCAGGGGAAAGCAGCAGGAGCCAAGCCCATGGCACCACGGGTGGCTCTGCTGCACAAGAGGGGAAGAAGAAGAGTGGCAAGGCTATAGTGATAGGGGATTCAATAGTAAGGGGAACAGACAGGCGTTTCTGCAGCCGCAAAAGAGACTCCAGGATGGTAGGTTGCCTCCCTGGTGCCAGGGTCAAAAATATCTCGGAGAGGCTGCAAAACATTCTGAAGGGGAAGGCTGAACAGCCAGTGGCCGTGGTGCATGTTGGTACCAACAACATAGATTAAAAAAAAGGGATGAGGCCCTACAAGCTGAACATTGGGAGTTAGGACATAAATTTAAAAAGTAGGACCTCAAAGGTAGTAATCCCAGGATTACTACCAGTGCCACATGCTAGCGAGAATAGAAATAACAGGATATATCAGATGAATACGTGGCTGAAGAAATGGTGCAGAGGGGAGGGATTCAGATTCCTAGGACATTGAGACCGGTTCTGGGGAAGGTGGGACCAGTACAAACAAGATGAGTTGCATCTGGGTACGACCGGGACCGAAGTCCTCGGGGGCCGGGGGATGGTGAGGGGGTGTTTGCTAGTGCGGTCGGGGAGGGTTTAAACTGGAATAGCAGGGGGACAGGAGCCTGAGCAGGGAGACAGAGGAGGGGGAAACAAGGATAGAAACGAAAGACAGAAAAGTAAGAAGCAAAAGTGGAAGGCAGAAAAAATGAGGGTAAGAAGCAAATCGGGTCATAGTGCATAATAAAGCTAAGATGATGAATAAGGTTAAAAAGACAAGTCTATAGGCATTGTATCTTAATGTGCGGAGCATTCGCAATAAGGTAGATGAAATACCAGCACAAATAGATATAAACAGTTGCAATGACGGAGACTGCAGAGTGACCAAGGATGGGAACTGTACATCCAGGGGTATTCAATATTTAGGAAGGAAAGACGAATAGGGAAAGGAGGTGGAATAGCGTTGTTAGTAGAGGAGGAAATCAATGCAATAGTGAGGAAGGATATTGGCTCAGAAAATCATGATCTGGAATCTGTTTGGGTGGAGTTAAGAAACACCAAGGGGCAGAAAATGTTGGTGGGGGCTGTTCATAGGCCCTCAAACAGTAATGGAGATGTAAGGGAAGGCATTAAGCAGGAAATTAGGGATGTATGCAATAAGGGTACAACTGTAATCATGGGTGACAGTAATCTACATATAGATTGGACAAACCAAACTAGCAATAATACTGTCCTGGAGGGTATATGTGATGGTTTTTTTAGACCAATGCGTTGAGGAATCAACTAGAGAGCAGGCTGTCCTAGACTGGGTATTGGATTAATTAACAATCTGGTTGTGCAGGGTCCCTTGGGGAAGAGCAACCATAAAATGATAGAATTGTTCATTAGGATGGAGAGCGAAGAAGTTGAATCCGAAACTAGGATCCTGAATCTAAATAAAGGGAACTATGAGGGTATGAGGCGCGAGTTGGCAATGATGGGTTAGGGAACCTTACCAAAAGGGTTGATAGTGGATAGCCAATGGCTAATATTTAAGGAACGTGTGTATGAATTGCAACAATTATTCATTCCTGTCTGGCGCAAAAATAAAATAGGAAAGGTGGCTTACAAAAGAAATTAAGGATAGTATTAAATGCATTTAGGACTGAGATGAAGAGAAATTTTTTCACCCAGAGAGCGGTGAGCCTTTGGAATTCGCTACCACAGAAAGTAGTTGAGGCCAAAACATTGTATGTTTTCAAGAAGGAGTTAGATATAGCTCTTGGGGGAAAAAGGGAACGAAAGATATGGGGAGAAAGCAGGAGCAGGCTGTAGAGTTGAAAGATCAGCCATGATCATAATGAATGGCGGAGCAGGCTCGAATGGCTGAATGGCCTACTCCTGCTCCTAGTTTCTATACAATGAGGAGACATATAAAATTGCGAGAAAAAGCAGCAAGCCTGAGGATTTGGAGCAGTTTAAAATTCAGCAAAAGTGGACAAAAAGATTGATCAAGAAGGGGAAAATGGAGTATGAGAGTAAATTGCAAGGAACATAAAAACTGACTGTAAAAGCTTTTATAAATATGTGAGGAGAAAAACATTAGCGAAGACAAACATTGGTCCCTTACAGTCAGAAACAGGAAAATTATAATGGGGAACAAAGAAATGGCAGTAGAATTGAACATATATTTTGGTTCTGTCTTCACAAAAGAGGACACAAATAATTTCCCAGAAATGTTAGGGAACCAAAGGTCTAGTGAGATGGAGGAATTGAAGAAAATCAATATTAGTGGGAAAAGATAGTGCTAGAGAGATTAATGGGGTTAGAGGCTGAAAAATTCCCAGGACCTGATAATCTACACCCCAGAGTACTAAAGGAAGAAGCCCTGGAAATATGCCATTGGTAGTCATCTTTTAAAATTCTATAGACTCTGGAGCAGTTCCTACAGATTGGAGGGTGGCAAATGAAACCCCACTATTTAAAAAAAGAGGGAGAGAATAAACAGAGAATTATAGACCAGTTAGCTAGAGTCTATTATAAAAGATGTGATAACATGACATTTGGAAAGCATTAACGGGATTAGATAAAGTCAGCATGGGTTTATGAAAGGGAAATCATGCTTAACTAATCTAAGGGAGTTTTTGAGGATGTAACTGGCAGAATAGATAAGGGAGAACCAGTGGATGTGGTGTATTTGGATTTTAAGAAGGCTTTTGATAAGGTCCCACATAAGAGGCTAGTCGGCAAAGTTAAAAGCACATAGGATTGGGGGTAATATACGAGCATGGATTGAGAATTGGTTGATAGACAGGAAACAGAAAATGGGAATAAATGGGTCTTTTTCCGGGTGGCAGCAGTGATTAGTGGTGTACTGCAGTGATCAGTGCTTGGGTCCCAACTATTCACTATATATGTATATATATATATATATATATATATAAATGACTTGGATGAGGGAACCAAATGCAATATTTCCAAGTTTGCTGACGATACAAAACTGGGCCGTGTTGTGAGGAGCATGCAAGGAGGCTTCAGGGCGATTTAGACCAGTAGTATGTGTGGGCAAACACATGGCAGATGCAGTATAACATGGATAAATGTGAAGTTAATAGCTTCGGTGTGAAAAACCGAAAGGCAGAGTATTATTTAAATGGTGATATATTGGGAAATGTGGATGTGCAAAGGGATCTGGGTGTCCTTGTATACCAGTCAATGAAAGTAAACAGGCAGGTGCAGCAAGCAATTAGGAAGGCAGATGGTATGTTGGCCTTCATTGCAAGAGGATTTGAGTTCAGAAGTAGGGATGTCTTACTGCAGTTATACAGGGCCTTGGATTTTGCATGCAGTTTGGGTCTCCCTACCTAAGAAAAGATATACTTGCCATAGAGGGAATGCAGCGAAGATTCACTAGGCTGATACCGGGGATGGCAAGACTCGTATGAGGAGAGATTGGTTCAACTGGGCCTGTATTCACTAGAGTTTAGAAGAATGAAGGGGATCTGATTGAAATATATAAAATTCTAACAGGGCTAGACAGACTGGATGCAGGGAGGATGTTTCCCCTGATTGGGGAGTCTAGAACCAGGGGCCACAGTCTCAGGATACGGGGCAGGCCATTTAGGACTGAGTTGAGAGTCAACCATGATCACATTGAATGGCGGAGCAGGCTCGAAGGGCCGAATGGCGCACTCCTCCTAGTGTCTATGTTTAGTGAAGTCTGTGCATACTGAATCATGGGAAGGCCCTCACAGTGTAATGTCAAATATTTTACTTTCTTCTATTTCACAAACTCTGGATAAAATGACCCATATATTATATCCAATATTATTCCAAACTGAAGGTATGTAAGTATCCTGTATTCAGACTTCTTCATTCCCTCTTAGATGTAAGGAATGTTCTTGAGTTGACTTGAGCACCCATTTTTTTTTCTTCCTTTAGGATTGTTTCTCAGTTTACCATGTTGATGCTGAGAACATGTATTGTTTTCAAGGGGTAGGAATAAACTTGCATGTCATCATCCTGTTACATAGCGTAATACATGGACACATTGATTTTGCTCATTGTCCAACAGCTATTGTGTTTCATGCAATATCTATTGGTGAATATAGCAATGATCCAAGAAAGTACTGGAGACACTCAGCACGTCAGGCAGCTTCGCAAAAGAGAGAGACAGCTAACGTTTTAGGTTGATGATCTTTCATCGGAACTTGGTCTAAGACACACATCTTTGCGAATTCAGCAAACCAAGAAAGACAAATGCAGACATTTGCAGAAGCATGTCGTAGTCAACTTCAAACTTGTGCTTTTTTAAGAAATTGATGTCAGCTGCATGGAGCACTTTACCCAATTCTTATTGTGATTTCCTTAATTTTGAGTCCAAGTGTAGTTCAGCAGAATTCCTATTTTGTCCGAGATTCTGAGCAAACTGATCTAGTATTCCAGAACAGTAGTTTTTTGACTGATTTGTCCAGTGTAGGGAGACTGAAAAAGGAAACAAGTCCTTAAATTAAATTATAATTCTCTCACATTTTTTGCCAGGCATTTTCTGTATGTAAAAGCTAAATTTTGTGGTTTATGGGACGTATTAATAGTTAGAAGTTTTTAGAAACTGAGGAGAATTGTGTTATCCTAAAATTACCTATAATGGTACGCTGTATAAGCCACTTTGTAACATTTCTGTATTATTGCTTATTGACCAAATGATCTTAATAATATGAAATTTGTTTTCCAGATGAAGGGGCATTGGTAAGAGCAGCAAAGCAGTTGGGCTTTGTCTTCAGTGGGCGAACCCCAAATTCTGTTATTATAGAAGCTGTAAGTATATCAGACTTGAAGCCCAATGATTTCTTAAGTTTAAGCTCCCATTTCCTTAGCTAGAAGCAGTTCTATTCGTTTTGAAGGAATGCACAGGATTTATTTTTTAAAATCCCCAATTAGGAAGGATTGTGTTGTGAATGAAGTATCGTCATGTTGTAAAATGATGTTTTTTTTATTTCATGTGAAATTTTAGTTAGATCATTAAGGTCCTCCAATAGCTGTTCTTAAAAAAAAAAAATTGCTATATTGGGGAAGAAGAACAATAAATAGGCAATAGCTATTCAAAGGAGAAATAGCTCACCTTTCTTATTGAATGTCCATGTTCAAAAACTAATCAGGTTAAGGTTGCCTTACTACTTTAATTTGAACATTTTTAGTTGGTTGGTCTCATCAAAGTGAAGGATGATGATGCTGGAAGTATAATCAAAAACATTCCTTTGTCAGGAATAACAAACAGAAGCAGAATGATGCTCCCAACTTGTACCTTGATCCCAATCTTAAAAAATTAACCATCACTACACAAGTGGGGACCTCCCATTTAATATTTCCTCCTCCATTGTTATGAAGAATATTGGTTCACTTACTCCACGTATTGCTCACTTTTTTTTTGAATTTGCTCAGCTTCTGCATACAGAGCTTCCTCCCTACCTACTCATTTTGGTAAAAGGCAACTGTGCTGTTTGTGATTTTTCATCCATTGTGCGAGTGCCAGTTTAGGTTGCTTGTCACTGGCATGAACTCAGAATGCTTACTCTTGTATGTCATCCATGGTGGACATTGAAGTTCTCCTGACACCATTGTAAGAAGAGCAAGGGCTTTTCCTTGACTTAGCCATCATATGAACCCAACCAATACAATGAAAGATGATTCATTGACAATGCATTTCTGTTTGTTGAGCAATGTTGGCATATGCCAAAACAAGTCAGTGCGTTTAAAAGCAATTTATTGTGTGACTGTTCTGACATGATAAAACAATTTAAGTGTTATTATATTATTCAAGAAACAGGAAATTCCATAAGTAGAATAGGTAATTTTTTAATGTTATTACCAATGGGGTTTTGACTTTCACAATCAGGTAAATTTTTCTTGTGGTGCTAAGCCTTGTTGAGGTGTACTGGTCAATACCACGCAAAATATAGATTCTGACTGACAGCTTTAAAAAGAACTGTCTATTTTCTCCAATATTTAGCAGAATGACATTAAAGCAAAATCAATGAAAAACACTTGGCTTTTGTTTTATTATTTTTCTCTTGATAGGGTTTGAAGTTCAGAAAGAAAAGCACAGATCAATGGGCTTTATTTGGTGATTTAATAAATCTTTTTTTCTATTGTAGCTTGGGCAAGAAGAAAAATATGAACTGCTCAACGTCCTTGAGTTTACAAGGTAATGTTTCCTTAAATGATTTTAAAGTTAAACTAGTTGACCTCCTGTGGCATTGCACATGGTAAGCCAGAGAAACATGGTTGCTCTCTTACCTGGCTCTCTAATGCCTTTTACTGCCCTTTCCCTCTGCTTTGTGTCGGCTTTCTCTTATGCATCTCTCCCCGAAACTTTACATTCTTACTTCTATTTTGGTCCTTTTTTAAAAATTTGGTCATGGGACATGGGCATCACTGGCAAGGCCAGCATTTGTTGCCCACCCCTAATTGCCCTTGAACTGAATGGCCATGTCAGAGGGCAGTTAAGAGTCAACTACTGTGGGCCAGAAGGCACAGGTTGGCCAGACCAGGTAAGAATGTCAGATATCCTTCCGTAAAGGACATTAGTGAATCAGATGGGTTTTTCAATAATTGATAGTTTCATGATAGCTTTCAATTCCAGATTTATTAATTGAATTTAAATTCCACCAGCTGACATGGTGGGATTTGAACCCATGTCTGCAGAACATTAGCCTGAGCTCCCGGATTACTAGTCCAGAGATATTACCACTACGCCACCCACTCCCCACTATTCTGTTTCACTTCCCCTTTTCTTTTCAATTGTGTCTCTTTCTCTCTCTTTCACCCCATCTCATCAGTGTTTGAAATTAGAACCTCATAGGTATATGCCATTAGTCTTGACCTCTTCTGCAAACAACAGATGAGTAATTAGTTGGTCACAAAATTTTACTTGTGCTTGTTTGAAATTTAAATGTTAAATGAAGAATGTGCACATGCTGTCTCTTCCCGCTCCTCTGCCCCTCATGAGTTTCATATACTTCATAGAATACAAGTCCAAGGCTACAAGGGTATAATCAGAACATTAGTGTTTCTGTCTCTCACTCTCAAACCTAAATAATACATGCACAGCCTCCCTTTTATTAAAAACACTTAAATATGTAGTAAAGCTTTTGAAACATTTCCTCTTGGTTTACTAAATTATTTGAAGAAAAGCTATTAGGCAGAAAGTACTAGAAGGTGGAGAAAAATATCCTATCAGTATAGCTGACTGAATAGTACTGATGCCTTCTGGAAAATTGTGTGTGCTGCATTTGTTTAGATTGCACAATATAAATTCAGCTCAGAGTCACAGCTTTGGGCAAAAAAGGTCAACTGCATACCCAAGCTTTTGGAAGAGGCTTATGTCTTCAAGTTAGATTGTTAACTGAAGGCACTAAAAGACACCTGAAGAAATTACCATGAAAGCTGCTCGATTGCCATAAAAACAAAATCGGTTCATTAACGTTCTTCAGGAAAAGGAACCTGTCACCCCTTTGTAGCCTGGCTTATATGTGACTACGGTCAATTCTTAATGCCCTTCAGGTAATTAGAGGTGAGCAGTGAGCACTGTCTCTCAACTATAAAATGACTGCTATTATGCGTGACACATTTAATATTGAAAATAGTGATCATAATGCCACCCGTAAGAGTAACCGAAGTCAATACTGCTGATCAGTGCGGAGGAGGTAAGGGTCAGATGGTGCTCCAAGAGTGGGCATAAGAGTTCAGTATTGCTTGGAGCAGGGGTGTCTAAGGTTGAGATGAGTGAGTGAACTGTCAGTTAATTTATATGTAAGCATTTCAGTGCGTTATCTTACATGCAGGCCTACGAGTTTGCAGTTATCAACCTTGTTTCCCTGAATGATTTCATAAGAGTATTGTTAACCCAAATTTATGTACTAATATGCTGACAATAACAAAGGACAAATGGGAAGGAAAACATTTGCAGTTGTTATTGATGTGCCTTTAATAGTACTTTTTCATTGCCTCTAATTGCTTTGCAATTAATTCAGAAGTTCTGAAGTGTGGTCACTATTTTAACGTGGAGAAACGTGACAGCCACTTTGTGTGCAACAAGGTCATACAAACTGCAGTGAGATGCCTTAACAGGTGATCTGTTTTCATGAAGTAGATGAAAATAGAGGAGAGCTCCATGCTTTTCTTTGAATAGACCATGGGATGTTTTACATGCACCAGAGAAGGCAGTTGCAGTCTCAGTTTAACATCTTATGCATAAGACCCCCAACAGTGTTATGCTCCCTCAGTACTGCAGTGAGCTGTCAGTCTGGATCATGTACTGTGCAACTTTCTAACTTAGACAAGAGTACTATCACTGAGCCAAGGCTGACACCAAAAATAACAAATATTTTAGGTATATTATAAGAAACTAAAAAGACTGTCATATAAGTGGTAGGCAATTTACAATGTTCACTAATCTCCTTAAGCACACGCACTCAGTCTCATACTTATTTTGCTTTTTAAGTTTAGCCACCTGGGTATTCTGAATCTTAATCAATAATGCCTATTCGGATACGTGCACTGCTCTCTGCAAAATATCCTGCCATACATTAGATAGTTTCCTTTACCTTTGAGTGGTAGCAGCCTTATGCTGGTTATCTCAAACCTCTTTCCTACCAAGAGCAGATTGTGACAGGCCATATGCTGGAAGTCGATATTGGGCTTATGGAAGTTGAAGTTTTTGGAGACATATATCCACTAATAATGTTTTTGACTGTTGTCAGCTTAAAAGCAACATTTATGTTCTACAATATATCTGAACTGATTAGGGAATACATTGTAGTGTTAGAAAGAGGGGATGTCCTTGAAGGGGGCAAGGACAGAATGATGAGAAGGAATTTCTTTTGAGGGTCATTCGTGTTTAGCATTCTCTTCCCCCAGTGAGCAGTGGAGGCTGGGTCATTGAATATATTCAAGCCTGAGTTAGACAATTTTTTGATTGACAAAGGAGTAAAGGGTTATGTGGGACAGGGAGGAAAGTGAAATTAAGGCCACACTCAGATCAACCATAATTTTATTAACTGGCTTGAGGGGCCAAATAGCTGAATGTCCTACTGCTGCTTCTATTTGTTATGTTCTTATGGTGATGTTAAGAAACTTGAAAGGAGCAAATCTGCAGGGAAATCACAGGTGTGCAAGAACTATAGAGTGGTGATATTAGGGGACTAATTACTATTCATGTGTTAACCAATCTGAGAGATAATAATTTCCTGATATCGGGCCTAAATTAGCTATTACTCATTTTAACCTGTGGCCCCTTTATGTTACTCTCTCAATTTATTAATTTAAAGTAATTTTCTGCATTTGCCTTTTTTCAAACTATTTGTTATACTTATATATCACCTTAAACTTAGTTTTCAAATGCCTCATTTTAAGTTTGAAAAGCCCAAGTTTCTCAAATCTTTCCTTGTGGTTCAAACCTGCTAGGAACAGACATTTGGTTATTCTCTGCACTTGTGTCCAATGATTAATGCTTTCCTTCTACCTTGGTGACTAAATTGAATGCAATATCTGACATGTAATCTGACAAGATCATTCTTCAGTTTGATAGTGACTTTGTCTGACCTATGTTCTACTGTTTTAACTTTAATTCAACAATCTATTGGCTTTGTTGATGCTGTCTATTGGTTGGCCATGTTTACTATTGCATCTAGACACATAGATGTCCTTTAACTTTTTTCTTAACTAATGGAAAGCCATTCATGGAATACATGTGTGGCCTATTTTTCCTCCTTATATACAGTACCTTACATGTCTATAATAGATATCATCTACTATTATTCTGCCTATGTAAATATTTTGTTCAACTCGGTTTGTAATTTCTGAGCTGCCTGTTCTGATCCCACTGCCTTCCCTCATTTGGTGTTCTCTGCAAACTTGACCAGATTTCATTGGGTTTCTGCATTTGTCATTGTTATAAATTAGAAACAGTCCACTACTCAGCCTTGTGCATCCATTCAGTAAATGCCCCATCACTGCCACCCAAATGTAATTCTTCCAATAAAGTACCCTGTTATTTCTGTCTTTCAGTCAGTCTTGTATTCCTACCCAAGATTATTCCAGCTTCCCACAATCTTCAGCTTAAATAATAGCCTTGTGTATTGAACTTTTGACAAATGCACACTGTAACTTTTCTGACCCCATGAAGCCTGACATTTGCTAGATTATTATTGTACAGATAATCTTCAAATATACCCCAATAATACTTGCTCTTATTTTACATAGGATTTAATTAAGGCTAATGGGTCTGTAGCTGTCCTTTTGGCATTCCTGTTGGAACATGAGCTCCACATTAGCCTGTTTCTAAACTGATACTTCCTCAGTGTCTAGAGCGTACCACAGGACCAAGAGTTCTCTGCACTCCTGCTGCACTATGATGGAAGCACTGCGTAAGGGTTGCAGGGCTGGCACTCTGGTTCCAGAGACTGACATGGGGTCTGAAAGCACATCCCTGGGCTACATACTGCACATGCATAGTTCCTTGCTGAGATGCCAGTATCTGTATGGCATACTTGTATACTTGATGTTGCATTAGTTAACAGCGGGCCTTGAATGTCTGTCTCCTAGTTCCTCGACTTTCTCCCATTCCTTCTGCTCCTCCAGAATGCTTTACAAATAGATATTTGGTGCTACACCCATGCCTGAGTTCATATGCTTAAATTAAATTTCTTAATTTCTCTTATTGGAAGTTAAGTTTAAGTTTAATAAACATGATACCAAAATTTTGTAAGTCACAAGTGTTATTTGGAACTTCTTAATTAACTTACATTAGACAGATTTACTAGGAGCATGCATTAAATTAGGCACCCACTCTAATAATACCAAATGATTATCCCCAGACAGAGACCTCGACTGGACTTTTCTGGCCCTTCCCGCCAGCAGGTCATTCTGGTTCCCCCGAAGTCAGTGGAACAGGACTAGACAGGGTAGATGCAGGAAGGATGTTCCCAATGGTGGGGGAGTCCAGAACCAGGGATCACAGTCTGAGGATACGGGGTAGACTATTTAGGACTGAGACAAGGAGAAATTTCTTCACCCAGAGAGTGGTGAGCCTGTGGAATTCGCTACTACAGAAAGTAGTTGAGGCCAAAACATTGTATGTTTTCAAGAAGGAGTTAGATATAGCTCTTGGGACGAAAGGGATCAAAGGATATGGGGAGAAAGCGGGAGCAGGCTATTGAGTTGGATGATCAGCCACGACCATAATGAATGGCGGAGCAGGCTCAAAGGGCTGAATGGCCTACTCCTGCTATTTTCTATGTTTCTATGACTTTTGGTTGGCTCGCCACATCCGCCGTGATGAGACCCACCACATCGGGCCTGGAAAATCCCGGCCTTAAATTATCAACTAGATATAATAAACAACAAATAATCTGCTTCAGTCTCTCTTTCCCCATTCCCCACCCCACGTGCAACAATGGAGCTGTACCACTACATAATATGCTTCCTCAAATTCCAATCATGAAAAGGAAGACGAGGAGTGCCATGTTTTTACCCTGACTTTGGTTTCCAGGCCTGCAATTTAAGCCTCTGACTTTCTCAGTAAATACTTCCAGCAATAGTTAGAAGGTAAATGCACTGCACTATTTAGTTTACAGCTGCCGGTTTAGGAGAACAGCAATATAGAGATTGAAAACTTTGTTCCTTCCAGTTACCATACTGCTGAGGCTGCATACAATAACAACTTAACTGTTACGTTTGCAGGGCCAAAACTTTCTTATGCAGTCCCAAATGAGGAAGGTAATAACTGTTGCAAATAAATACTTAGTGCAGTATTTATTTGGATCTGCCACTGAAGGGACTTTTTATCCATATCATCATTGAAGATTGCTGCTTTAACTCTGTTTATTTGCTAAATTACAGTCAGAAAACCTAGCTGTCTGAGTGCTTAGTTCTGCAATTAACATGTTGCTGTGGTGGGACCCCGGGGCATGGGTTTGCATCCAGAATAATTCCATTCTGATCAAGGACTTTTGCATTCTTCTCTGAAAATATTTTCAATCATTGGTCGTTACATGCGATAGAGTTCCCGCTTTGGGCACAATGGGGAAATTGTGCCCAAGATATACTTGAAATAACATCGATTTGGTTACGTTTCATGTTTTGCTAAAATTCATTGCAGAATCAGAAACATGAAATCTTCCATGACCAGTGCAATCAGGCAATGTAATAGAATGTAATTCTTTTGTTTACATTTAAAAAGTAATCTTTGACCAGTGACAACCTGCTGCAGTTGAATAATATGACTGAAAATGGGCTTATTGCCAAAAATTAGCATTCTGGGTAAGGGAGTTTGGTCCTCCATTTGTGAGTAACATGATTTAAAGTCGCTGAACCATTTAATAGTTTATTCACTGCACACTGGTCAGTTTCTGAGTAAATTCAATGTTTTTGATATGAAAGGCTTTTAAAATATGTCGAATAGTGCCTGTGCACCAAAGAAAATGAGCGCAATATGAAGAACATTTCTCCAAAAATAGTAGATAGTCTAGTGGCTAATAAGAGTAAGGAATTTAAGTTAATTAATATCAACAGAGAAAAAGTACTGGAGAAGCTTAAGGAACTAAAATCTGATAAGTGGGTCCTGAAAGAGAGAACTGCAGTGATAGTGGATGGGTTGGTTATGATTTTCCGAAAGTTCAGAACTCTCCTGGTGGATTGGAAGTTAGCAAATGTAACACTAATACTCAAGAAAGCTGGGAACGACAACCCAGTTAGCCTGATATCAGTCATTGGGGAAGTGCTGGAATCTATTATTAAGAAAGTTTGAACAATGCACTTAGAAAATTATAGTGTGATCAGATACAGTCAACACGGTTTTACAAAACGGAAATCATGTTTGACAAATTTATTAAGAGTTTTTTGAGGATATAACCAGTAAGGTGGATAAAGGAGAGCCAGTAGATGTAGTATACTTGGATTTCCAAAAGGCATTCAGTAAACTACCACACAAAAGCTTTTATACTCAAGATAAGGGCTCATGGAGTTGGGGGTAATATATTAGCATGGATATAGGATTGGTAAACAGGCAGGAAGCAAAGATTAGGGATAAATGGAGCATTTCCAAGTTTGCGGGGTTAACTAGTGGAGTGCCACGAGGATCAATGCTGGAGCCTCTGCTATTTACAATCTATATTAATGGCTTAAAGAAAGAGACAGAGCAATGTTTATAAATCCTGGAACTGCCTAACACCACGGCGTCTACCTTCACCCCACACTGCAGTGGTTCAAGAAAGCCGCTCATCACACCTTCTCAAGGGTAATTAGGGATGGACAATAAATGCTGGCCTAGCCAGTGATGCCCACATCCCATGAATGAACAAAAAAGAATGTTTGCTGATGATACAAAGCTAGGTGAGAACGCAAGGAGGACACAGAGGCTGCAGAGATATAGTCAGGTTAAATGAGTGGGCAACAAGATGGCTGGTGGACTATAATGTGAGTAAGTGTAAGGTTATTCATTTTGGTTGTAAAATTAGGATAAGTCATGAAATGTGTAAATGTTGATGTTCAGAGGGACTTTGGCTTACTCATACAAGGAACACAAATTTAGCATGCAGGCACAATTAGGAAGGCAAATAGCATGTTGGCCTTTATTGCAAGAGGATTAGAGTACAAGAATAAAGAAGTCTTGCTACAAATGAGCAGGGGTTTGGTGAGAGCATGCTTGGAATACATGCACAGCTTTGGTATTTAAGAAGTGATATACTTGCTTTGGAGGCAGCACACCAAAGGTTCACTGGGATGTGAGGTTTCTCCCATGATGAAAAACTGAGTAAATAGGGTGTATGTTCTCTGGAATTCAGAAGAATGAGAGATGATCTCATTTAAACATACAGGATTTTGAAGGGACTTGAGAGGCTAGACACAGAGATGGTTCCCCAGCCAGGGAATCTAGAACATGGGGACACAGTCTCAAGATAAGGAGTGAATCATTTAGGACTGAAATGATGAGAAATAGCACTATCCAAAGGCTTGTGAATCTTTGGAATTCCTGACCTGAGAGTTGTAGGTGCTCTGTCATTGAATATATTTAACAGAATTGTTAGCGGTGCAGAAGGAGGCCCATCGTGTCTGCATCGGCTCTCCAATTTATGACTTAGTGCCATTCTCCTGCCTTTTCCACATACCCTTGCACATTGTTTCTATTCAAATAATCATCTAATGCCCTCTTGAATGCCTCGATTGAACCTGCCTCCACCACAATTCCAGGCAGTGCATTCCAGGCTTGAACCACTTGTTGCGTGAAAGAAAATGTTCTCATCACATTTGCTGCTTTTGCAAATCACTTTAAATCTGTGCCCTCTTGTTCTCAATCCTTTTATGAGTGGAAACAGTTTCTCCCTATCCACTCTGTCCAGCCCCCTCATGATTTTGAACAGCTCTATCAATTCTCCTCCTAACCTGTCCAAACTATCTTCATAACTGAAGTTTCTCATCCCTGGAACCATTCTTGTAAAAGTCTTCTGCACTCTGTCCAATGTGCTCACATAAAACAGGAAAATAAAACAGGATAGGTGGCTCAACTATGGATTACAAAAGAAATTAGGGATAGTATTAGATCCAAAGAGGAGACATAAAAAATTGCCAGAAAAGCAGCAAGCCTGAGGATTGGGAGCAGTTTAAAATTCAGCAAAAGTGGGCAAAAAGATTGATAAAGAAGGGGAAAATGGAGCATGAGAGTAAACTTGCAGGGAACATAAAAACTGACTATAAAAGCATCTATAAATATGTGAAGAAAAAAAGATTAGCAAAGACAAATGTCGGTCCCTTATTGTCAGAAAGGGGAGAAATTATAGTGGGGAACAAAGAAATGGCAGAAGAATTGAACTTATATTTTGATTCTGTCTTCACAAAAGAGGACACAAGTAATTTCCCAGAAATGTTAGGGAACCAAGGTCCAGTGAGAGGGAAGAATTGAAGAAAACCAGTGTTAGTAAAAAAAAAAATGGTACTAGAGAAATTAATGGGGTTAAATGCTGAAAAATCCCCAGTGCCTGATGATCTACATCCCAGAGTACTAAAGGAAGTGGCCCTGGAAATATTGGATGCATTGGTGGTCATCTTCCAAAATTCTGTAGACTTTGGAGCAGTTCCTACAGTTTGGAGGGTAGCAAATGTAACCCCACTATTTAAAAAAGGAGGGAGAGAAAAAAAACAGATAATTACAGACCAGTTAGCCTAACACCAGTAGTGGGGAAAAAGCTAGAGTCTATTATAAAAGATGTGGCAACAGAACACTTGGAAAGCATTAACAGGATTAGACAAAGTCAGCATGGGTTTCTGAAAGGGAAATCATGCTAAACTAATCTACTGGAGTTTTTGAGGGTGTAGCTGGTAGAATAGATAAGGGAGAACCAGTGGATGTGGTTTATTTGGATTTTAGGAAGTCTTTTGATAAGATCCCACATAAGAGGCTAGTGGGCAAAATTATAGCACATGGGATTGGGGGTAATATACTGGCATGGATTGAGAATTGGTTGACAGACTGGAAACAGAGAGTGGGAATAAATGGGTCTTTATCTGGGTGGCAGGCTGTGACTAGTGGTGTACCACAGGGATCAATGCTTGGGCCCCAGCCATTCACGATATATGTAAATGACTTGGATGAGGGAACCAAATGCAATATTTCCAAGTTTGCTGATGACACAAAACTGGGCGGGGTTGTGAGGAGCACTCGAGCAGGCTTCAGAGCGATTTAGACAAGTTGTGTGTGTGGGCAAACACATGGCAGATGCAGCATAACGTAGATAAACATGAAGTTATATGCTTCAATGTGAAAAACCGAAAGGCAGAGTATTATTTAAATGGTGATATATTGGGAAATGTGGATGTACAAAGGGATCTGGGTGTCCTTGTATACCAGTCAATGAAAGTAAACAGGCAGGTGCGGCAAGCGATTAGGAAGGCAAATGGTATTTTGGCCTTCATTGCAAGAGGATTTGAGTTCAAAAGTAGGGATGTCTTACTGCAGTTATACAAGGCCTTGGTGAGACCACACCAGGAGTATTGCATGCAGTTTTGGTCTCCCTGCCTAAGAAGAGATATACTTGCCATCGAGGGAGCGCAGTGAAGGTTCACTAGACTGATACTGTGCATGGCAGGACTGTCGTATGCGGAGAGATTGGTTCAACTAGGCCTATATTCACTAGAGTTTAGAAGAATGAAGGGGATCTGATTGAAACGTATAAAATTCTAACAGGGCTAGGCAGACTGGATGCAGGGAGGATGTTTCCCCTGATTGGGGAGTCTACAATCAGGGGCCACAGTCTCAGAATACGGGGCAGGCCACTTAGGACTGAGCTGAAAAGTTTCTTCATTCAGAGGGTGGTCAACCTGTGGAATTCTCCACCACAGAAGGCTGTGGAGGCCGGATCACTGAGTATATCCAAGAAAGAAATTGATAAATTTTTGGATATTAGGGGCATCATATTGAATGGCAGAGCAGGTTCGAAGGGTTGAATGGCCTACACCTGTTTCTAGTTTCTATGTTTCATCCTACCTACAGTGTGGCGCTCAGAACTGTACACAATACTCCAGCTGAGATCTAAACTGTGTCTTATATAAGCTTAGCATAACATCCCTGCTGTTGTACTCTATGCCCCTAGTAATAAAGCCTAGGATACTATATGCTTTATTAACTGCTCTCTCCATCTGTCCTGCCACCTTCAATGGTCTATGCACATATACACCCAGGTCCCTTTCCCCTGCACCCCCTTAAGAATTGTACCCCTTATTTTATATTGTCTCTCCATGACCTTCCTACCAAAATGCATCTCCTCACTCTCATTTATCTGCATTGAACTTCATCTGCCACCTATCTGCCCACTCCACCAATGTGTCAATATTGTTTTTGAAGTTCTATACTGTCCTCACAGTTTACAATGCTTCCAAGTTTTGTATCATCCACAAATTTTGAAATTGTTCCCTGTACACCAATATCTAGATCATTAATATATATCAGGAAAAGCAAGGGTCCCAATACCGACACCTGGGGAACTCTACTACAAACCTTCCTCCAGCCTGAAAAATATCCATTGACCGTTACCCTCTGTTTCCTATTACTCAGCCAATTTTGTATCCATGTTGTTCTTGTCCTTTTTATTCCATGAGCTATAACTTTCCTCCAAAGTCTGTTTTGTGGCCCTGTATCGAACGCCTTTTGGAAGTCAATGTACACCACATCAACAGCATTACCCTCATCAACGCTGTCTGTTACCTCTTCTCAAAACTCCAACAAGTTAGTTAAGCACGATTTTCCCTTTAGAAATCCATGCTGGCTCTTCCTAATCAACCTACATTTTTCCATGTAACTACCAATCCTATCCTGGATAATTGTTTCTGGAAGCTTCCCCACGGCTGAAGTTAAACTGACTGGTCTGTAATTGCTGGGCTTACAAGCTTTTTTGAACAATTGTTTGCAATTCTCCAGTCCTCTGGCACCTTCCCTGAGCCTAGGGAAGACTGAAAGTTTATAGTCAGTGCCCCTGCAATTTCTACTCTCATTTCCTTCAATATCCTTGGATGCATCACATCCGGTCCCGGTGCCCTGGCAACTTTAAGTACCGACAATTTATCCAACACTTCTTCCTTATCAATTTTGAATCCTTCTAGTGACAAAGCTTCCTCCTCTGTCACCATGGCCTTGGTAGCATCATCTTCCTTGGTAAAGACAGATGCAAATTATTCATTTGACACCTCAGCCATGCCCCCTGCCTCCATGTGTAAATCCCCTTTTTGGACCCTAATCAGCCCTACTCCTCCTTTTACCACCCTCTTTGTGCGTCAGTAGAAGACTTTGGGATTCCCCTTTATGTTGGCTGCCAGTCTTTTTTCAATCCCTTTTTGCTTCTCTTATTTGCTTTGTCACCTCCCCCCTGAACCTTCTGTATTCCGCTTGGTTCTCAATTGTATTTTCTACCTGACACCTGTCATTAACACAATTTTCCTTCCTTTTTTTTTTATTCACTCATGGGATGTGGGCTTCGCTGGCTGGGCCAGCATTTATTGCCCATCCCTAGTTGCCTTTGAGAAGGCGGTGGTGAGCTGCCTTCTTAAACTGCTGCAGCCCATGTGGTATAGGTACATCCACAGTGCTGTTAGAAAGGGAGTTCCAGAATTTTGACCCAGTGACAGTGAAGGACCAGCAATATATTTCCAAATCAGAATGGTGAGTGACTTGAAGGGAAACTTTCAAGTGGTGGTGTTCCCATCTATCTGTCCTTCTAGATGGTAGTGGTCATGGGTTTGGAAGGTGCTGTCTAAGGAGCCTTGGTGAATTCCTGCAGTGCATCTTATAGAGGGCACACACTGCTGCTACTGTGCATCGGTGGTGAAGGGAGTGAATGTTTGTGGATGTGGTGCCAACTAAGCGAGCTGCTTTGTCCTGGACAGTGACAAGCTTCTTGAGTGTTGTGGGAGCTGCACCCATCTAGGCAAGCAGGGAGTATTTCATCACACTCCTGACTTGTGCTGTGTAGCTGCTGTTCAGCCTTTGGGGAGTCAGGAGGCGAGTTACTCGCCGCACTGTTCCTAGCCTCTGACCTGCTCTTGTAGCCACAGTATTTATATGGCTAGTCCAGTTCAGTTTCAATGGTAACCCCCAGGATGGTGATAGTGGAGCATTCAGCGATGATAATGCCATTGAACATCAAGGGGCGATGGTTGGATTCTCTCTTATTGGAGATGGTCATTGCCTGGCACTTGTGTTGCACGACTGTTACTTGCCACTTGTCAGCACAAGCCTGGATATTGTCCAGGTCTTGCTGCATTTGGATATGGACTGCTACGGTATCTGAGGAGTCACGAATGGTGCTGAACATTGTGCAATCATCAGCAAACATCCCCACTTCTGACCTTACGATTGAAGGAAGGTCACTGATGAAGCAGCTGAAGATGGTTGGGCCTAGGTCACTGCCCTGAGGAACTCCTGCAGTGATGTCCTGGAGCTGAGATGACTGCCGTCCAACAACCACAACCACCTTCCTTTTGTGCTAGTTATGACTCCAACCAGTGGAGAGTTTTCCCCTTCCCATTGACTCCAGTTTTGCTCGGGCTCATTGGTGCCACACTCGGTCAAATGCGGGCTTGATGTCAACGGCAGTCACTCTCACCTCACCTCGGGAGTTCAGTCTTTTGTTCATGTTTGAACCAAGGCTGTAATGAGGTCAGGAGCTGAGTGGCCCTGGCGGAACCCAAACTTGGTGTCAGTGAGCAGGTTATCGCTAAGCCAGTGCCGCTTGATAGCACCGTTGATGACCCCTTCCATTACTTTACCGATGGTGGAGAGTAGACCGATGTGGCGGTAATTGGCCAGATTCGATTTGTCCTGCTTTTTGTGTGCAGGATATACCTGGGCAATTTTGCATATAGCCGGGTAGATGCCAGTGTGGTAGCTATACTGGAACAGCTTGGCTAGGGGCGTGGCAAGTTCTGAAGCACAAGTCTTCAGTACTATTGCCGGAACATTGTCAAGGCCCATAGCCTTTGTAGTTTCCAGTGCCTTCAGCCTTTTCTTGATATCAGGTGGAGTGAATTGAATTGGTTGAAGACTTAATGTCTTAATTTCTATCTCCTTTTTCATCTAGGGAACTCTGAATTTGTTTTCCCTACCTTTCTCTTTTGAGGGAATACACTTGACTGTACTGAATATACTGTGCCCGAACCATTTCTTCTTTGAATGTAGCCAATTGTTCAGCAACAGTTTTTCCCACTGACTTTTGGTTCCAGTCTATACAGCCCAGCTCCATTCTTGCCTCATTGAAGTTGGCTGTGCCCCAGTTTTAAGACTCAGATTTTTGGTGTCTGTGAATCAAGAGATATGGGAGGTGCACAGAAAAGTGGAGTGATGGGGCGTATGGTCTGCTAATCCTATTTCTTATATTCAACTGAGCCAGTGCAGTTGGTGGAATCTAGCAATTTCGACCAGATGCCTCTGAGCCATTTTAATGGAAGAGCCTGAAGTGGATAAACTAGAAGTTGAACTGGAATAAAAAAATTATGGAAAATGTGAGGCTGTGGGGTTTTTGTCTTAACTCGCATTTAAACTCCCTGATGTTTTGCACTGGTTCATCCGATTCTGCAGGAATTGTGCTGATACAGGTACAGTCTCTCACATCTGGCTATCCAAAAACCAGAATTGTCTGAAAACCAGGCATTTTTATAAACTGCATTGCACCAATTTTAATTATTAAATGAATAAAATAACTTCATGGGACAATTTGGCTAGATGCTGCATTGGCCCAGTGGTGTACCAGACTAGTTATTGGCTTCCCACGCTCCGAGTGGTCCCAGCGATCCTTGACCCCATTCAATCCGGCTTGACCTGAATCCAGCACAGTCTGAGAGTCTGCCCTACTAACCTTCGTATTTAATCTTTTATTCAAATATTTCTTCATTATTATGTATTCTTTTTTGAAACTTATTTATTTTATCTCATGTGTTTCCTATTAATTGAATTAAGGTTCTGATACTATTATTCTCTAAAAACCGGCAAGATCCGAAATCCGGCATGGACTTGGTCCCAAGTTGGTTTTGAGATACTGTATCTGTGGAAGCAAGTGGCATCCCATTAGCTTTAAGGCAGAAATTCCCATTGTAGACAGAACATAAATAATATACAACAAATAACTTAAAGCAAAATTGATAAGTTGAATTCCTAAAAGACACAAGTAAATCCACCTAAATTTTTCTTTAGAATTTTGCCATGTTCATGCACCACTTTGTATATTATCGCACTTGATGTCATTGAAAACACAGCAACTGTTTCCACATTTACACTGCTAACAACCCAGCGCAATCTCCACCTCCCTCTTCCACTGTCTCTAAATGGCTATACAGCTTGGCTGACAGTCATACGAACATATGAATTAGGAGCAAGGGAAAGCCTCTCCACCCCTCGAACTTGCACCGCCATTCAATAAGATCATGGCTGATTTGATTGTAACCCAAACTCCACATTCACACCTACCCCCAATAACCTTTCACCCTCTCGTTTACCAAGAATCTATCTAGCTCTGCCTTACAAATATTCAAAGACTTTGCTTCCACTGTCTTTGAGGAAGAGTTCCAAAGACTCAATACCCTCTGTTAGAAAAAAATTCTCTTAAATGGGCAACTCCTTATTTTTGAACAGTAACCCCTAGTTCCAGATCCTCCCACAAGAGGAAACATCCTCTCCACATCCATCCTGTCAAGACCCCTGAGGACCTTGTATGTTTCAACCAAGTCATCTCTTACTCTTCCAAACTCCAGTGGATACAAGCCTAGTCTGTCCAACCTTTCCTCATAAGACAACCCTTCCATTCCAGGTATTTATCTAGTAAACCGCCTCTGAACTGCTTCCAACACATTTACATCCTTCCTTATATAAGGAGACCAATACTGCACACAGTACCCCAGATGTGGTCTCACCAATGCCCTGTATAACTGAAGCATAAGCCCCCCCCTACTTTTGTATTCAATTCCCCTCACAATAAATAACATTCTATTAGCTTTCCTAATTACTTGCTGTACTTGCATACTAATCTTTTGTGATTAATGCATGAGGACTCCCAGATCCCTCTGCATCTCAGAGCTCTGCAACCTCTCACTGTTTAGATGCTTTTTTAAAATTCTTCCTGCCAAAGTGGACAATTTCACACTTTCCCACATTATACTCCATTTGTCAGATTTTTGTCCGCTCAGTTAACCTATCTATGTCCCATTGTAGCCTCCGTATGTCCTCTTAACAACTTAATTTCCTACCTATCTTTGTATCATCAGCAAATTTAACAACCATACATTCGGCGCCTTCACCCAAGTCATTTATATAAACTGTAAAATGTTGAGGCCCCAGCACTGATCCCTGTGGCACACTTGCTATATCTTGCCAACCAGAAAATGACCCATTTATGCCTACTTTCTGTTTCCTGTTAGCTAGCCAATCTTCCATCCATGCCAATATATTTCCCCGTATACCATGAGCTTTTACTTTCCACAGTGACCTTTGATGTGGCACCTTGTCAAATGCTTTCTGGAAATTTAAGTACAGTACATCCACTGGTTCTAGATTAGAGCAAGTCTGTGTTCTAAAGGCTACAAAAACTTTGTGGACAGCAAGATGAACAATAAGCACTGTTCCTTCGCTGCTAACTGCAAAATCCGACCCATTATTGATAGCCCTGTGTCCCAATGCAGATAAGGCCCTGGTTTGAGGAATGATTTTTAATATAGCCCATTACAGGACCATCTTTAAAACTCATGTTGAAGTGTCTTTGAAATGCTTTACTGTTGTTTACTAGTGAGGGAGCCATAAACATTGTATAATATGTCATTGGGGAGTTTATGGACTGCTTGTTAAGTAGTTCACCTGTCAAAGGCATCCACTGCCACAAAAATGGGATGATCTACAGGCACTTTTTCTCAGTAGTGGCTCTATGTAGCTACCTGAACATGGCAGTTAATACACCCTGATTAAACTAGATGAGGGCAGCAGATTGTTTTTGGCATCACTATATGCTATACTCGAGAACCTTTCTAATGATAGCAATGCTGAGCTATTTGATTACCATTGGAAAGTTGGCTTAATCTATGACTTTGATTTCAATTGTTTTGTTTAGAAGAGTATAACTACATGCCGAGTATTAAGCACTGATCCACCTCAATTTTGACACATCCACCTAAATATTTTATCCCATGCCAGTCTACTAATACTATAAGGATGAAAATCAATCACTGATTGATTTCTCCTAGAGAAAGGTTTCTCCATTGTTCCTCATCTGTAAAATAAATTAAATCTATTTCCATCCATTTTAGCTAGGGGGTGTTGACTCTTCACAAGGGCAGATTTTTACATCTAAATTAGCATTTTGCACTTGCCATCAAAATTATTTTTTTCTAGGAACTAATATTATGTTCCAAGAGTGATCCTCTTTTAAGCATCACTCCAACATACCTGAGTAAATAGTGTTTCAATGCACCAGTAATGAAGCAACAAAATATTGTCCATCTTTAGAACTGCTTCTCCAAACTTAGCCACTGAAAAATGTTACTATAATCTGATTCTGGAAAATATCAACCAATTGATTCTAAGAATGAATGTACCAACCTTGACGTTTGAAGCAGCATTTGTCATTTTAGTAGTGCACACAGAAAAGTGTATAAATTTAAGATGTTCACATAATTATTTTTCTACATTTGTGGAAAAAACATTATTAACACCTCGATGATTATGATTAATGACCAGTAATTAAAGTAGTGTTTGTTCAAAATAATTACATTCCTGACTTGACCACATATAATTTTTTAATTTCTTACATTAACATTACTGCACTCTGATATTAATATAGCTTCTCTTTATTTATCATTCAAATTAGGCAGTGGCTATGGTATTGGATGAGTAATCCAGTTGTGAATTCAACCATGGCAGTTTGAAAATTTGAATTCAGCTTATCAGTAAAATTAACCATGGGCAGAATTTATAGCTCAGGGTGCGGGTGCTTGCCAGACCCGCTCAAGCGTAAAATAGCACGTGATGATGTTGGTCAAGCATCCCGACTTCATCCCGCGCTCACGCGATATTTTTGGTCAGCGGCCGACCGCAAAACTTGGAAGTGTGCCTGCCAACAATTAAGAGGACAATTAAGCCCATTAAAGTTCCAATTGTTCCTGATTTTTCATGGTCCGTCCAACCTTACGGTTAGCGGACAGGCAAATTTGCGAAGCGAACTTTGCATTTTTGAAACCTCATCCAAGGGTGGGACAAGGTTTCTGTTATGAAATTTAAAAAAAACATAAAAATATATGGGCAGAATTTTCATCACGTATATGTTCAAGTGACTTATTGATCCTGATGCATGGACATTTTTTTTCCAGATTTTGAAATACTTTTTTATTGTTTTTAAATTCTTCAGCTCCCTGAGGCACCTCATAGAGGTCTACATTGCAGAAAAAGGCCCATCGAGTCTGCGCTGGTCAAACAAGTGCCTAACTATTCTAATCCCATTTCCAGCACTAGGCCCATAGCCTCGTATGCCATGGCATCGCAAGTGCACATCTAAATGCTTCTTAAATGTTATGAGGGTATCTGCCTCTGCCACCCTTTCAGGCAGTGAGTTCCAGATTCCCACCACCCTCTGGGTGAAAAAATTCTTCCTCACATTACCTCTAAACCTTCTGGCCCTTACTTTAAATCTATGCCCCCTGGTTATTGATTCCTCCACCAAGGGGAAAAGTTCCTTTCTGTCTCCCCTATCTATGCCCCTCATAACACTCTGCCTTCAGGGAGTTTTCATTCCGCGCTCCCCCATACCCACACTTACGTCAGTGCCTGCCCTCCTCCTGCTCCCATCCCGGCAGCGTTGAGCATTTCAGCATGCGTTTCACACTGGTTGTCCATTAATTGGCCAGCTGGCATGATACCTTGATCGGTGGGCTGATCACAGGTGGCAGCCCGTTCCCTGGCCACTCCTGGGCCCACTGATCACGCCCACACGCCAACCTAAAATTCCTGCCCTGTGAAGCTATCACATTGTAATAAAAACCCAACTGGCTTAGCCAGTGAGCTTTTGGAGAAGGGAACCAACTTTTTTCACTCGGACTCCCACTCCAGCCCCAAAGCATGGTTGACACTTAGATGCCCCCTGAAGTGACTTATCAAACCATTACTAAGGATAAATGATTTGCAGCAATTCAAGTTAACTACCTTTCTCCACTACCACCTCAGGGCAATTAGAAATGGGCAATAAATAATAGACACCCACATACAGTGAACAGACAAAAATATTCAAATTATGCATGTTAATTAATTGATTTGAAAGGAAACAAATATAGGTATTTAAATTTTTTTTGGACAAAGTCTCACTCGTATCACTCTTGACTTTGCCAACCTCCAATGGCTCTTGGTCCTACAATGTATTATCAAAATCCTTATTTTCATTTGCAAATCCATCAATGACCCAACTCTGCATCGGGGCTATTAGCCGCAACTTGGGAGCAAGTTATGTATCTTCTCAGTTAAAGGTACCAAACCAAATAGACAGAGAAAATGGATAAAAAAGCACAAGGAACATTGCCCATATCCCCACGTAATAAGTTTTAATAACCCTGAATGGCGTGGGTGTGCTACATATACATTAATGTTGTTTTCAGCCATGCCCTCTTTGTAGTTGCAGCTGAGTACACAAAATCCATCTATGGTGAGAGTTGCATTTAATGCAGGTGTTGATGTGGGAAATTTGTGTGTATCTGTATTTTTTGTGTTGGGACTCTTCAGTGAGAAAATAGTTTATTATATCCAGCATGTTTGCATTGTGTAGCAGCTACTTTAACTGAGCTGTCAGAAATATATTGGTAGTGTTCATCAATATTTTACAAAAATGCCACAATTCAAAATACGAATACAATTCAAGAAGATTCAAAATATATCAAATAAAAAGCTGTAGGAATATACATGGTTCGGTATATTCCAAAGTTTTTCAGAACTTCAGTCTTAAAAGTTGTATTTTTTAAAGATGGAAAAGCATACAATGAGCAGCAAATCACTTTTCTGTTTTTGGTGGCAGATGCTGCAAATAATTCTTTTCAATTTCTACCCATGGGTACAAGGTTCGCTTCCATTCAGTGCTAGGAAGAAAATAACACAGGCTTCTTTAAGCCAGCAGCATGCAGTAAACTCTTTTGGGCTGTTATTGAGAATTCAATCTAAAAATTTAATTAATAGGAACATGGAGCAGGAGTAGGCCATTCGGCCCTTTGAGCCTGTTCTGCCATTCAATAAGATCATGGCTGATCTGATTGTGGCCTCAACTTCACTTTGCTGTCTGCCCTCTGTAACTCTTGACTCCCTTGTCTATCACAAATCTCTCTAATTCAGCCTTGAATAAATTCATGACCCAGCTTCCACTGTTTTCTGGAGAAGAGAATTCCACAGACTAATGACCTGCTGAGAAAAAAACATTTCTCATCATCTGTCTTAAAAGGGAGACATCTTATTTTTAAACTGTATCCCCTAGTTCTAGTCTCCTCTGCAAGAGGAAACATCCTCCTGGTATCCACCCTATCAAGTCCCCTCAGGATCTTCTATGTTTCAATAAGATCGTCTTTCCTTTTAAACTCCAATGGGTAAAGGCCCATCCTGTTCAACCTTTCTTCTTAAGATAAACCCTTCATCCCCAGAATGGGCCAAGTGAACCATCTCTGAAGTGTTTCTAATGCAATTATATCCTTTTTCAAATAAGGAGACCAAAACCGTACACAGTAGTGCAGATTTGGTCTCATGAAGGCTCTGTACAGCTGCAGTAAAACTTCCCTACTTTTATATTCCATCCCCCTTGCAATAAACACCATTGTTCCATTTGCCTTATCTGCATACCAACTTTTTGTGATTCATGTACCAGGACACCCAGATCCCTCTGTACCACCGAGTTCTGCAATCTCTCCATTTAAATAGTATACTGCTTTTCTAGTCTTCTTGCCAAAGTGGACAAGTTCACATTTTCCAATCCGCCAGATTTTTGCCAACTCCCTTAACCTATCTATATTCCTTTGTAGACTCTTTACCACCTTTTGCCAACTTTCTTTTCTACCTTTCTTGGTGTCATTGGCAAACTGAGCATACATTCAGTCCCTTCATGCAAGCCATTGATGTTGATTGTAAATAGTTGATGCCGCTGCACTGATCCCTGTGGCGCTCTACTAGTTACAGCCTGCCAACCTGAAAAAGACCCATTTATCTTTACTCTCTGCTTCTTGTTAGCTAACAAGCCCTTTATTCATGGTAATATGTTACCCCCTTTACCATGAGCTCTTATTTTGTGTAGTAACTTTTGATATGGCACTTTATCAAATGTCCTTTGGAAATCAAAGTACACCACATCTGCCTTTATCCACTTTGCTTGTTGCTTCCTCAAAGTGCTCTAATAACTTAGTCAAACACGATTTCATTTTCATAAAACCATGTTAACTCTGCCTGATCCCATTATGGTTTTCTAATTATCCTGCTATAACCTCCTTAATAATGGATTCTAGCAATTTCCCTATGACAGATGTTAGGCTAAGTGGCCTATAATTTTCTACTTTCTAGCTGTCTCCTTTCTAGCTGTCTCCTTTCTTGAATAATTCGGAACTAAATATTGTCTGCTAGATTTGGGAAAAAGAAACCAAATTTAAGAACCAATTCAAATGTGCCTTTGCTATTCAGCTACTAGAGTAGCATGTATAAAATTTAACTCTTCAAAATTAATGGTATTTGAGAATGAATAGTCATTACTCAGTTGAAATCACAACAATAATTTGCAGTAATTATAGTGCATTTGACATAGTTAAATGCCTTGGGTAACTTCATAGGAGTGTTATCAACAGGAAATTTGACACCAAGCCACCAAAGGAGATATTCAGGCAAGCAACTGAAAGCTTAGTCAAAGACTTAAGTCTTAAGCAACATCTTGTAGGAATAGAGAGTTGGAGAAGTTTAAGTAGGAAATTACATTGCCAGGGCCCAGGCAGCTGAGCCATGGATATTCAAGCCAGAATTTGAGGTGCATAGAGATCTCGGAGCACTGTAGGGATAGAGGAGCTTAGAGATAATGAGGGTTGTAGCCATGGTGAGATTTGAAAATCAAGGGGTGAGAATTTTAAAATCAAGCTGTTACCAGACTGGAAACCACTGTAGGTCAGCAAGCACAGGGAACTCATTAAGTAATGGCTACTTGTGCTCAAATGTCATCCTGTTTTTAGAAAAATACTTGTTACTAAAAAAAAACAATTCTAGCTGTAATGTTTCCAACTAATATGCACTTCAATTAATTAATCAAATTACTATTCAGATCAAATTTGATATGATTTATGATCATTTGAATCACCCAAAAAGCTAGCTTCAGCAACCTGCTTATCTAACCACTTGCTCTATAGGCTCCACATTGTAACCGCAAACATTTCAAGGCCCCAGCTACTGATGAGCGAGCAGCCTTTCCTAACATGTAAAGTGGAAGCATATACAAAAATGTAAAACTTTGTAGAAATCTAGGCAGGTGTCAACCATGGCTCACTTGGTAGCACTCTTGCCTCCAAGTTATAAGTTTGTAGATTCAAGTCCCACTGTGCACTGTGGACACTATTGAGCACAAAATCTGGGCTGACAGTCCAGTGCAGTACTGAGGACTGTCAAAGGTTCTGTCTTTTCTATCACATGTTAAACTGCAGCCCCATTTGCCCTTACAGGTGGTCGCATAAGATCCCACGACACAATTTTGAAAAGCAGGGAAAGTCTTACAGGTGTCCTGCCTAATATATATCCCGCAACCAACACCACTTATAAAAATAGATTGTCTGGCATTATCACATTGTTGTTTGTGGGACTTTGCACATAAATTGGTTGTCATGCTTTCTACATTACAGCAACAACTACAACTCATTGGCAGCAAAATGCTATGGGAGGTCCTAAGGGCATATGTGTTTTCTCTTTGAGTTTTATCCAGATACCAGTTACATATTGTTTCAAGCCAGCTTTTGCTCTGCCTCTCCTGAAAATATTTATTGTTCATTTATTAGTAATAAGAACAGTAAAATACTGGAAATATTCAGTAGGTCAAGTAGCATTTGTCGAGAGTAAACATGGGCAGATTTTGCGTCCAAAAATAACGGTGCTCACCACTATTTATGCTTAAATGGAAGCTGCACTACTCAACCACTGGTGTTGCGAAAACAGCTTCTAGCTGTCCACCTCACCATTTCATTGAAGTTGTTATATTTGTGTGTGGTAGGTGCAAACTAAACCCACACCATCTATTTAGGGCGCGTGATTACCAACATAACTACTTTTAACGATGTGGTAAGTGGTTAATGACTGCCAATCAAACTTTCAAGCCTGAAAATTAACTATAATTAATGTGGAGTCTAATGTGGATGATGATGCAAAGCAAAATGAGCTGATAAAGGGACAAAAGAATGGCCCAGAGGAGGCGTAAGTGGTCCCAAGACATGTCCATCCTTGGCCTGCTGCAATGTTCCAGTGAAGCTCAACGCAAACTGGAGGAACAGCACCTCATCTTCCGATTAGGCACTTTACAGCCTTCCAGACTTAACATTGAGTTCAACAACTTCAGATCATGAACTCTCTCCTCCATCCTCACCCCCCTTTTTTCTAATAATAATAATTATTTTTTATATAGTTTTCTTTTCCCACCTATTTCTATTATTATTTTTAAAATGTATTTCCATCCATTGTTTTATCTCTACCTTATAGCTTATTTCGATTCCCCCCCCACCCCCCCCCCCCCCCCACCCCCACTAGGGCCATCTGTCACTTTGCTCATCCCACTTTCTACCCTTAATGTCACCATTAGCACATCCTTTAGCTAATATCACCACCGTCAACACCCCTTTGACCTTTTGTTTATGACATCATTGGCAATCTCTCCTTTGCCTCCACCTATCACTGGCCCTCTATCCAGCTCCACCTGTCCCACCCCCCCTTAAACAGTTTATATTTCACCATATTTCTATTTCTCTTTAGTTCTGATGAAGAGTCATACGGACTCAACGTTAACTCTGTCTTCCTCTCCATAGATGCTGTCAGACTTGCTGAGTTTTTCCAGCTATTTTTGTTTTTGTGTAAGTGGTTCCAGAATGCCTGAGAGAAAATGGGATCAGTGGATAAGTTCTAAAGTTGTTAAGCTTGATAGGCTGTAAATTGCCTTACGTACAGTTCCATGGGCCCCAGTTAATCCATTTCCAAGCCCCTGATCATTCTTGTCTTCTTGACAATAAGGCATGAGGAAGGGACTATTAGAACCAAATCAAATTCTGTTCTCACTTGATGCTGGGATGCTTGATAGATGGTGATGAGAAATGAGAAGCAGCACAGTTTACCCCTCCTTAATCCAAAGTGCTGAGACCAACTGTAGTGCCCCTACTTCCATGCCACTTCTCTAACTCTGCATGGACTACACATCAAACCTGAAAGTGCTATAGCTCAGGCATTCACTGAATAAATTAACTGAACATTGGGAGGGGTACTAGTTACTATTCAACAACCTTAGAGTAGGTGAAACAAAATTTCTGAATCACCCCAATGCCAGTAACACTCCTAGATGTTAAACCTATCCTGTTGTAGCTGACCAGAATAAATTGTACCTGAGTTAGTACCTTTAATAATTTCTTCTTCCAGCAATATACATAAACTTTGTTATGTACAAATACTCTAATTATGGCTGAGCTAATGGAACTATACAGCATTAAAAAGAAGAAATTGATTTGTTATGACAATGGTTTTGATGTGTGTGCAAGGGAAATGTGTAATCATGGTCTGTTTTCTTACAGCAACAGAAAGCGAATGTCTGTGATTGTCCGTATGCCATCTGGAAAACTGCGACTTTATTGTAAAGGAGCAGTAAGTCTTCACCTAATCTTCATACTTATTATTTAACAGTATTTTCATAAAGCTGATTTTGTTGAAGTATATAAAGTTAATAATGATTTCCATTTTCTTGACTGCTAATCAAAAGTGGAGTATAATCATTTGAGTCAAAGTGTAATTTTGTATTTCAATGACTGTATTCTGTAATTTTGCCAAAACAAAACAGTGTACTGTACAAATATTAAATATAGGAGTAAAAAAAGTGCTGGAAATACTCAGGCAGCATCTGTGGAGAGAAACAGTGTTACATTTCAGATCGATGACCTTTCATCAGGACTGAAGAAAGATGGCAAAGTGGAGACTTTAAATAACAAACGACAGGAACCTTAGGGTCATGCTTCTGGACTGAATGGAGGTATTCCACAAAGTCCTCTTCACATTGTGAACAGTGAATACAGTATTCTAAAAAGAAAGAAGTACAAGTAAATTGCTGTTTCACTTGGAAGGAGTGCTTGGAGCCTTGGATGGGAAGAAGGAAGGAGGTGAAAGTACAGATGTTGTATCCCCTGCGCTTGCATGAAAAGGTTCTGTAGGGAAGGGAGTGGGTGTTGGGAGTGACAGGAATGGACCGGGGTGTCACGGAGAGAACAGCCCCTTTGGAATGCTGAAGGGGGAGGGAAGTGGAAGATGCATTTGTTGGAATCACACTAGAGCTGGCAAAATGGCAGAGGATGATCTATTGAATAAAGAGGCTACTGGAGTAGAAGGTTAGGACAAGGGGAAATCCTCTCTTGGTTCTGGGAGGGAGAGGAAGGGGTGAGAGCAATAGTGCATAAAATAGATCAGACACAGTGGAGCGCCCTATCAACCACTCTGGGTGGGAATCCTTATTTGAGGAAAAAGGAAGACATGTCAGGCACTGCTGAGTATTTCCAGCATTTATTGTTTTTATTTCAGATTTCCAGCATCCACAGTATTTTGCTTAATTATAGTTTTTTTTTAATCTATTTGCATTCTGCGGAACAAACTGCACTATGTACCAATACACTAGTATCCAATTGATGCAATACATTTACAAATTTTTCACTACATCATGACTTTTTAAAGTTTGATTCTTAGTATTATTATTTGTCAGAAATGGCTAAACTTATAGTTCAAATTTTTGACTATATTTCAGTAGATATATTTTATTTCTTCAAATGCTCTTAAAATGGAATTTTCTCCACCTTCCTCTCTGTAACTAGTTTTCAATTCCATCAGCTGAGTCAATATTCCTTTACAATACCTTTATTATGCATGAAGAAAATCACATCTGCAATGAACCTCCACCTCTGAAAATTACAATTTAAATAACTGTTATCATTATAAGTTGCTTCAATTTTTGTAGCTGTTTTACCTTTTTTATGCTGTCAGTAAAATAATGCTGCACAAGCCAGTATTTCCCTCACTTTATGGATGGTGTTTTTCCATCCAATTTCAACAAAAAATTCTAGAAGCTCGTGAGAGAAGGTGTGGAAGATGCAAAGTTCAGTTCAGTTTAGGAATGGGAAGTGCCACTGTAGCAGAAAGAACATCTAAGGCAGACCGAATCTTGTAACTGTGGGAAAAACATACAGGGGTCGGTTTTTACTTCCATACAGAAACACAACCTAGTGACCGCCTGGCCTGATTGTGAGCAGCAGCAGGGAGCTTCAGCTTTTTTTTTTAAACAGCCGTGCCTCATTGACACACCATTTACTGATTCAAGATAAAAATGGCATGGAAGTCAGTAGAAAGTAGCTCTTCGTTTAAAACCACAATACTCTACCATTGGTGATCATTCAGTTGCCTAGACCCCAAGCTCTGGAATCCCTTCACTACATGTTTCCATCTCTATACCTTACTTTCATCCTTTGAGACACTTCTTAAAACCTTCCTCTTTGACCAGGCTTTTGGTCATCTGACCCAATATCTCCTTATGAGACTTGGTGTCACACTTTGCTTTATAATGCTCCTTGAAGCGCCTTAGGATGTTTCATTATGTTAAAGACGCAATATAAGTAATTTTTTTTTAAAAATCATGTGGCTCCGAGACCACCCCAATATAAGCAGTAAATAACTTAGGTGGCAAATCTCATTTGGTGGAGCCGGGGGTGAAGTTGAATTAGAAGGGAGAGAAGAGTGAGCGGGGAGGAAGGTTCAGGGGAGGGCAAGTGTAAGCATGATTTACGGAAGATCCAGTGCTTGTTTGTGTGATTTGAAGGAAAGCTTCTGTTACTCCTGGCCCACGGAAAATCTGGTTCCAAGAACTGGCAACGTTGATTTTGCTTATGTATTTTTGGTTATGTTCGGTTCTGCCAGGGTCACTCAGCTCCTGACCTCATTACAGCCCTAGTTCAAATATGGACGAAAGAGCTGAACTCCTGAGGTGAGGTGAGAGTGACTGCCCTTGACATCAAGTCAGCATCAAGGAGCCCTAGCAAGTCTGGAGTCAATGGGAATCGGGGGAAAACTCTCAGCTGGCTGGTGTCATAACTAGCAAAAAGGAAGATGGTTGCGGTTGCTGGAGGCCAGTCATCTCAGTTCCAGGACATCACTGCAGTACTCACTCAGGGTAGTGCCCTAGGCCCAACCACCTTCAGCTGCGTCACCTCCCTTCCATCATAAGGTCAGAAGTGGAGATGTTTGCTGATGATTACACAAAGTTCAGCATCATTCGCAACTCCTAAGATACTGAAGCAGTCCATGTTCAAATGCAGCAAGACCTGGATAATATCCAGGCTTGGGCTGACAAGTGGCAAGTAAGATTCACAGCACACAAATACCAAGCAATGACCACCTCCAACAAGAGAGAATCTAACCATCGCCCCTTGACGCTCAGTGGCATTATCATTGCTGAATCCCCCACTATCAAAATCTTGCGGGTTACCATTGATCAGAAATTCAACTGGACTAGCCATATAAATACTGTGGCTACAAGAGCTGGTCAGAGGTTAGGAATCCTGTGGCGAGTAACTCACCTCCTGCCTCCCCAAAGCCTGTCCACCATCTACAAGACACAAGTCAGGAGTGTGATGGAAAACTCTCCCCTTGCCTGGATGAGTGCAGCTCCAACAACACTCGAGAAGCTTGACACTATCCAGGACAAAGCAGCCCGCTTGATTGGCACCACATCCACAAGCATTCACTCCCTCCTTCTGTGGTAGAGAATTCCACAGGTTCACCACCATCTGAGTGAAGAAGTTTCTCTTCAGCTCAGTCCTAAATGGCTTACCCAACATCCTCAGACTGTAATTCATTGTCCTAGACTGCACTCCCCAGCCAGAGGAAACATCATCCCTGCATCCAGTCTGTCCAGCCCTGTTAGAATTTTATTCTAAATTCCATCTGTCACTTACCTGCCCATTCTACTAACGTACTTGTGTCATTTTGCAGGCGATTCGTATCAGCCTCACTGGTTTGCCATTCCTTCAAGCTTGCTATCATTGACAAATTTTGAAATTCTGCTCTGCTTCCCTATATCCAGGTCATTTCTATATAGCAAAAAAAGCAGCGATCCTAGCAATAATCTTTGGGGAACATCACTGTCTATTATCTGTCTAAAAATACAACCATCTATGACGACTCGCTGTTTTTCTTTCCTAAGTCAATTTTATATCCAATTGGACACTGATCTTCTTATTCCTTGAGCCTCAATTTTGAGAACCAGCATTTTATATGGTACTTTCACAAATGTTTTCTTAAAATTCTCTTTCCTCAGTAAACACAAATACAAAGTACTCATTTAAGTATTTTAGCCTTTTTCTGTGCCTCTAAGAAAATAGATCTCCTTCTTTGTCCCTAATAAGGCCCACTCTACCTCTTACTACCTGCTTATTATTTAAATGCTGGTAGAAGGTTTTTGGGTCCCCTCTTAAGTTGACCACCATTCTATTCTCAGATTCTCTCTTTGCCAGTCTTGTTTTCCTCTTTGGCTCCTCTGTTAATCTATTGTATTTGACCTGGTTCTCACTTGAATTCACATGACATGCATCATACACCCTGTTTTTTTTTGTTTCATCATTACCTCTATCTCCCTTGTCATCCAAGGAACCCTGTTTTTTTGTTCCCCTACCATTCACCCTTGTTAAATATGACTAGCTTACACCTGAGCATCTCTTCCTTAAAGATCACCCATGCCCCATTACAGTTCTTCCTGCCAGTCTTTGATTCCATTTTACCCTGGCTAGATCACTTCTTATTGCATTAAAATTATCCCCTTTCCAATCTAGATGTCCCATTTTATATCGTTCCTGTTTTTCTCCATTACTAACCTAAACCTTATGATGTGACAATCACTCTTAGCCAAGTGTTCCCCCCACAGACACTTGGTCCACTTGGCCCACCTCATTTCTCAACACCAGGTCCAGCAATGCCTCCTTTTCGGCTGAGAACATACTGATCAAGGAAGTTCTCCATAACAAAAACAGAATTACCTGGAAAAACTCAGCAGGTCTGGCAGCATCGGTGGAGAAGAAATGAGTTGACGTTTCGAGTCCTCATGACCCTTCAGCAGAACTGAAGTATAGTTAGGAGAGAGGTGAAATATAAGGTGGGGGGCGGGGGGAGAGAGAAGTTGAGAGTGGGGTGGTTGTGGGGACAAGCAAGCAGTGATAGGAGCAGATAATCAAAAGATGTCAAAGACAAAAGGATCAAAGAGGTGTTGAAGGTGGTGATATTATCTAAGAAAAGTGCTAATTAGGAATGGATGGCAGGATACTCAAGGTACAGCTCTAGTGGGGGTGGGGTGGAAAGACTAACAAGGTATTAGTTGTAGATTTAAAAATAATGGAAATAGGTGGGAAAAGAAGAATCTATATAAATTATTGGAAAAAAAAAAGGGAGGGGGAAGAAACTGGGTGGGGATGGGGGGGAGGGGGAGTTTAAGATCTAAAGTTGTTGAATTCAATATTCAGCCGGGAAGGCTGTAAAGTGCCTAGTCGGAAGATGAGGTGCTGTTCCTCCAGTTTGCGTTGGGCTTCACTGGAACAATGCAGCAAGCCAAGGACAGACATGTGGGCAAGAGAGCAGGGTGGAGTGTTAAAATGGCAAGCGACAGGGAGGTTTGGGTCTTTCTTGCGGACAGACTGCAGGTGTTCTGCAAAGCGGTCGCCCAGTTTACGTTTGGTCTCTCCAGTGTAGAGGAGACGGCATTGGGAGCAACAAATGCAGTAGACTAAGTTAGAGGAAATGCAAGTGAAATGCTGCTTCACTTGAAAGGAGTGTTTGGGCCCTTGGATGGTGAGGAGAGAGGAAGTGAAGGGGCAGGTGTTGCATCTTCTGCGTGGGCATGGGGAGGTGCCATAGGTGGGGGTTGAGGAGTAGGGGGTGATGGAGGAGTGGACCAGGGTGTCCCGGAGGGAACGATCCCTACGGAATGCCACCAGGGGGTGTGAAGGGAAGATGTGTTTGGTGGTGGCATCGTGCTGGAGTTGGCGGAAATGGCGGAAGATGATCCTTTGAATGCGGAGGCTGGTGGGGTGATAAGTGAGGACAAGGGGGGCCCTATCATGTTTCTGGGAGGGAGGAGAAGGCGTGAGGGCGGATGCGCGGGATATGGGCCGGACACGGTTGAGGGCCCTGTCAACGACCGTGGGTGGAAAACCTCGGTTAAGGAAGAAGGAGGACATGTCAGAGGAGCTGTTTTTGAAGGTAGCGTCATCAGAACAGATGCGACGGAGGCGAAGGAACTGAGAGAATGGGATGGAGTCTTTACAGGAAGCGGGGTGTGAGGAGCTGTAGTCGAGGTAGCTGTGGGAGTCGGTAGGCTTGTAATGGATATTGGTGGACAGTCTATCATCAGAAATTGAGACAGAGAGGTCAAGGAAGGGAAGAGAAGTGTCAGAGATGGACCATGTGAAAATGATGGAGGGGTGGAGATTGGAAGCAAAATTAATAAATTTTTCCAGGTCCCGACGAGAGCATGAAGCCGCACCGAAGTAATCATCGATGTACCGGAGAAAGAGTTGTGGGAGGGGGCCGGAGTAGGACTGGAACAAGGAATGCTCCACATACCCCATAAAGAGACAGGCATAGCTGGGGGATGCGGGTACCCATAGCCACACCTTTTATTTGGAGGAAGTGAGAGGAGTTAAAGGAGAAATTGTTCAGTGTGAGAACAAGTTCAGCCAGACGGAGGAGAGTAGTGGTGGATGGGGATTGTTGGGGCCTCTGTTCAAGGAAGAAACTAAGGGCCCTCAGACCATCCTGGTGGGGGATGGAGCTGTAGAGGGATTGGACATCCATGGTGAAGAGGAAGCGGTTGGGGCCAGGGAACTGGAAATTGTTGATGTGACGTAAGGTGTCAGAGGAATCACGGATGTAAGTGGGAAGGGACTGGACAAGGGGAGAGAGAAGGGAGTCAAGATAACAAGAAATGAGTTCCGTGGGGCAGGAACAGGCTGACACGATCGGTCTGCCGGGACAGTTCTGTTTGTGGATTTTGGGTAGGAGGTAGAAGCAGGCCGTCCGAGGTTGGGCGACTATCAGGTTGGAAGCTGTGGGAGGAAGATCTCCAGAGGAGATGAGGTCAGTGACAGTCCTGGAAACAATGGCTTGATGTTCTGTGGTGGGGTCATGGTCCAGGGAGAGGTAGGAGGAAGTGTCTGCGAGTTGACGCTCAGCCTCCACGAGGTAGAGGTCAGTGCGCCAGACAACAACAGCACCACCCTTGTCAGCGGGTTTGATGACAATGTTGGGGTTGGACCTGAGAGAACGGAGTGCAGTAAGTTCAGAGAGAGACAGATTAGAGTGGGTGAGAGGAGCAGAGAAATTGAGACGGCAAATGTCACGTCGACAGTTCTCAATGAAAAGATCAAGAGAAGGTAAGAATCCAGAGGGAGGGGTCCAGGTGGAGGGAGAATATTGGAGGTGGGTAAAAGGATCCGTTGAACGGGGAGAGGACTCCTGCCCAAAGAAGTGAGCATGGAGACGAAGACAGCGGAAGAAGAGTTCAGCATCATGCCGAGCCCGAAATTCATTGAGATGAGGGCATAAGGGTATGAAACTAAGTCCTTTGCTGAGCACTGAACGTTCAGCATCGGAGAGGGGAAGGTCAGGGGGTATAGTGAATACGCGGCTGGGGCTGGGATTGGAAGATGGGGTGAGGACGGAAGGACAACCAGGGGTGGAGAGTCCCAGATGGGTGCTGGTGTCGGTGAGTTGTTGGAGCTTGCGTTCCTTAGCACTTGAGAGAAAGAGAAAAAGTTTCTTGTTGAGGCGTCGGATGAGGCGAAGAATAAAATGAAACTGGGGGCACGTGCAGCTTTGAAAAAGGGTGCGGCGGTGCTGCTGGAGGGAGAGGTCGAGTGTGTTCATATGGCGGCGCATGGCACTGAGTGTGGATCTCAGAATGCGACGGGAACAGCAGTCCGAGAAACGTTTTATGTCCCGGAGATACCTGTAATCCTGGGTGGGTTCAAAACAAGAGGGATGGAATTTCAGTTGAAATCCACGTGGGGTGAGTCGGAGACGGAGACAGTCACTGAGAAAGGAAATATGGCTGTGAAAGCGAGTTTTAGTAAACACCTTGTCAAACACCAGGAGAGAAATGGAAAGCAATGAAGGTGAACAGGGCAGAAGAGACGGGCGGAAATCCTGTCGGAGAACAGAGCAGTACTTCTTCAAGGAAGGCATTTCTTGAAGATAGGTGGCAGTCAATTAAACACAGAGATAAAAACAAAAAGCTAAAAGCTACTGCGGATGCTGGAAATCCAAAACAAAAACAGAATTACCTGGAAAAACTCAGCAGGTCTGGCAGCATCGGTGGAGAAGAAATGAGTTGACGTTTCGAGGCCTCATGACCCTTCGGCAGAACTGAAGTATAGTTAGGAGAGAGGTGAAATATAAGCTGGTCTAAGGTGGGGGGCGGGGGGAGAGAAAAGCTGAGGGTGGGGTGGTTGTGGGGACAAGCAAGCAGTGATAGGAGCAGATAATCAAAAGATGTCACAGACAAAAGGATCAAAGAGGTGTTGAAGGTGGTGATATTATCTAAGAAAAGTGCTAATTAAGAATGGATGGCAGGATACTCAAGGTACAGCTCTAGTGGGGGTGGGGTGGAAAGACTAACAAGGTATTAGTTGTAGATTTAAAAATAATGGAAATAGGTGGGAAAAGAAGAATCTATATAAATTATTGGGAAAAAAAAGGGAGGGCTCTCCATATTCTTTGTGCTAAAGTATGTCACCTCACACTTCTCCACATTGAACTTCATCTGCAAATTATCTGCCCACTCCACCAATGTGTCAATGTCCTTTTGAAGTTCTACACTGTCCACAGTTTACAATTCTCCCAATACATATACATTTATATGGATGCAAAATGGATGTATCGGAGCTTTAACTCAAATATGAATTTGACACCCATGCAGCATCCTTTACCCGAGATCCCCAGGGGAGGATCTCCCAAGTACAAGGCTTGCACTGGGATGTTCCATGCGAGTGAGCTGGATATTGTCCCAGTGTGTAAGATTAGGATGAGCAAGCGTTGAGCCCCTAACTGTAGCTGAAAGAGGAAAACCTTCCGAGCAGAGTGCATAGACACATATGGAATTTCCAAGATCAGGCCCAAGCCGTGAGGCAGACGTTCGAGATGGATGTTTCGAGGCATCGTCCAATGAGCAACCCCAACTGAAAGGGACTAAGACCAGGTGAAACTTCTCCGTGCACTTGCATCTCCTTAATGCATCTTGCGAGCCAGAGCTGGGTATTGATTTTAATTTCATGGTGGCTTTGGTTACAGGACAGATGTAACAGCAGGTTTTCTAGGTGGCTAATGCTTCCAGCAACAACCATCCCATTCTTCTTCACCTAGCATGTGCCTGATGCCAATTACCTTTGCAGCAAGGGCTTACCTCTCTGCACCATGGTTGTTGTAGGTGGGCACGTGCAGTTGAGGATTTTCAAAGGAGCAGCTGAGCAAGAATCTCCACATCCTTGGTTGGAACAACCACCGCTGCTGGCAATCAAGTTCTATTGTTAATAGTTGTTGGAAAAGCAGCACCCTTCATTGGACATTATATAATGCGAGTGACAACCTGGATTGTAATATGTAAGTTCTTTGATGAAAATTATATTTTACAGCATGATTTTATTTTACAGGATACTGTTATTTATGAGCGGTTGTCTGACAGTTCAAGGTACAAGGACATTACTTTGAAGCACTTGGAGCAGTTTGCTACAGAAGGTTTGTACTTTACAGTGTGTATTGAATTGTTGTTAAATTAAGGCTTAGTGATTTTAAACAATAGCTTGGAGTTTCCACTTGGTTTCCACTTGATGTCGGCACAATCTGGGTGGCATGGACTAAAATAGCACAAAAGATTGCATAATTTAAAAGGCAGATGAATTACACCGAAAACCATTCTCTCTCTGATTACAGTGACCTTTTACGCTGGTTTAAAAGTCAATTCACCCAAAGCAGACCCAGCCCACAAAACTGGCTCACCCCCAAGTCAGCACAGCGAGTTTCCACCGATTGTGCCAGTTGGATGGTGCTCATCACATTGCACCCAGAAGTTTGGGGACACAAGCACCTATGGTCACATTAATCCATGGTTAATGACCAACATTGAATTGCAGCCTCATTCAGCTCTGTTCTTCATACTATTGCTACAATTATTTTAGATTCCTTTTAAATGAACTCAAATTCAATCATTTAGCCTATCGGTGGTACATAAGGCCTGTGATCAGCGCTTAATTGAAACCCCTGATTGGCCTCTTCCTTTATCTGCAACAGCTTCACCTTCTAAACCTGTGATCTCTACCACAGAAAAGAACAAGGGCATCAGGTGCATGGGAATGCCACTACCTATAAATTTCGTCCAAGTTACACAGTATCCTGATTTGCAACTATATCATTGTTACTTCACTGCCATTGGGTCAAAATCCTGAAACTCCATCCCTAACAGCGTGTACTTACACTCTATGGACTGCAGTGGTTCAAAAAGGCAGCCCACCACCACCTTCCCAAGTACGATTATGCATGGGCAATAAATGCTGACCTGCCCAGTGATAAACAAATTGTTTAAAAAAAGTTCAGTTTAAACTATTTTAATTCTTTAATCTTGAGGCCCCATTGGCCATGTTCCAAACAATCATTGGCCGATCAAGCAGATTATTGGGAGATTTTATGGTTTGAGTTTGTATCAATAAATTTGAGTAAAATCCTGAATGCAACTCCAACTCAGTATAATTTTTACAGTTCCCAGAGTATTCCGGGCACATATTATGCCCCTAGCAGAAACTCCAGGCCAATATGCTAAACAAGGCATTTGGTCATTGTGTCCAATAAGTGGTAGTTATGCAATTTTGCTGTCTACTTTGAAGGTATAGAAGTTTGCAGCTTTGGTGTGTATACACGCTGCAAGTTTACTGTTCATACCAAACAGTTTTAGAGATAAAAAGGCCTAAACTAGAGCTGAAACAAAGTGGAGTAAGACTAACTCCTCCAGAGCATCTGACTGCTCTATTCTCAGGTGTACATCAGACCCTAACTATGGATTTAAGCTGCATTTGCACTAGATGTACAAACATACTGTGAGTGCACCCTTAGACCTAAGATTTTTGACAGTGATACCAGTGGTGATACATTAAAATGAATGGTGCATAGCCAGTGCTATGAGGAAAACCTAGACTTTGATGTCATTGAAAGCATTTCAAATACACCAGCTGCAAATGAGAGCCAAGCACCTGTTTGTATTATAAATCTGACAATCTGTAAATAAACGGAGCTGTGAGGTTAAACTATGCTACTAGCTGAATTCCAGCCACCTGTTCCACTGCATAAAGGCCAAAGCTAATTTGCGCCCTGATCTTTGAGTGACTGCTGGAAATATTCATTAAAGTAAGAATCCAAGGGAATATCAGACAGACTAAATAATTCAGCTGTTGCCAGCTTTAAATCCAAGCAGAAGTATTTGGTTTTAATGATAACTAAAACTCTGAATTTGTAATTATGAAATGCAATTTATTGGAATGAAGTATTGAAGCTAAAATTATTGTCTTGCACAATCATTTCAGCTGCAAAGAAAAACCTGGTGTTTATCATCTCAAATACATGTTTATGCGGTTGGAAACTGAAGGCTATTGGATTATCAAAGTAGGGTTTTGTATATAACCACAGCATAAATCAAGTCTAATTGACCTGCACAGTTATGAATATAATCATTTACAGACTGAATAATTGGTAAAACAGCTAATATTCAAATTATTGTTCAATATGGCTCTGTAAATCTGCATTTATTGCCAAGTTTAGAATGCAAAGGCACTGAAATCAGCTTAGGAGCTTGTAAATGTTGATGAGACATGTTTCACTTGTGTTCTGCCCCCATGAAGTTTCTGGTCCAAGTGGGAGGTTCCAGGTGTTGCACCTGCCCCTTCACCAGCGCAGACCTTGCTGATGAGTTCATTGGCTTAAGGAATCACAGTTCCTGGGCTGTGTGCCACCCATTGGACATCATCAAATGCATGTAAATGAGGCACAGCCTTCTCAGCAACCAACCAGACCAGTGGAAATAAAGGATTTTTACAGCATTGGAAACTCTTCTCCATTTCTCATGTTTGTCTGCATCTTTAGAAAATTTGTTTTGGGGGCGTGGAGGTGTTGAGGAGGTATTAAGCTATATTCCAAAATGCTAGAATGAGGGTGTCTTTGGTTGCCAGCCCATTTTTTAACCCACTCATAGTACAAGGACACAGTCAAGCAGCATTTTGCTTGGTAATGGTTTATTACTTGCCATCTTGGTGGAGGAGGAGAGGGAGGATTATAGAAGGGAGCAAAGTAGAGTAAAGCAGCAGCAAAGAAGAATCTTGAACTGCTCCACCTTTAACTTTGCTTGTCTAAGGAAGCCCTGTTCCATTATCCTTTGCCATCCCTGGAAGTTGATATAGTTTGAGGACCAGGTTATCTCCCATAGGCCTGCCAATCCACATTGTCCATGGTATGGCTTGGTAGCTTTTCCCCTGACACTAGTAACATCAGTAGGTGATGGTATACATCTGAAAGGAATTCCCAAGTGGCAATTCGCAAGTGTAATCAAAAGAACAGTTGCTAGAAGAATGCTGCAAAGTCCAAAATTGTTGGTGTTACAGTGGCGCCTTTTATAAGTAGTGCTCATGGTGTGAATTCCAGTGATTCCAGCAGCAGATCCATTGAACCATAGCACAATAGGAATCCGCTGGGATCAATATGTTCAGTGAAACAAATCCACCGATACCAAAGTGTAAGTGTGCTGGTAGCAGTTCTCTTCTTACCTTGGTTGACTTAGTCATCTCGCCAAACTTCTGGCTCTGATCTGTTTGAGTCTGAGAGAGTTGGCTCTTGCTGAAACTGCCATCTCCTGCCACATGTCTCCACCTACTGTTTTGGGTGGCTTCCTTGCATGAGCGCCTTGCAAGGATCCTCTGCCTGATCTGAAAGATTGGCATCTATAAAATTCTGGGACATATTCTCCTGCTATTGGTTCCCAATGCCATTTTTGTGGGCCGCCAAAGAGTGAGGTACAAATCATCATGCCCGAAGAAAGCAAAGAATTCCTTGGTTAAATGCCAATACAGTTTAACATGTCACGATCACGTGAAAGCGTTTCCTCAAAGTGGTTCGTGAGCTAAGTGTGTGTGTGCCCCTTTTAATATGAGTGGTTCAATTTGAAAATAACCCAGCAAACAAGCTTTAGTTCTAAGCAAGTTTATGCAAAAACTGTTGCTGAAAGTTACTTATATGTAAATGATAAAGTCATTGACTAAAATACAGATAAAAAGATTAAAAGCAGATAAAGATAAAAAGATACCTAAAAATGATATTTCAGATCAACCGCTGTGAGGTATTGTTGTGGGCCTGTTGCTTGGGTTCCTTCTTTCCGAAGTGAAGGGGTTGAAACTTGAGGTTCGGTTTAGCAGCTGTGATGGCATCTGCAGTCAACTAGTCGGTGTTTGCCTTTTTCAGGTGGACTCAGCAGGTCAAGCCGGTTTTGGGAGAGAGAGGGTTCTTGATCCTCACTAGTTCTGTGGCTACGGAGCTTGAAGATTGTCTGGACTCTTTCGGCAGAATGGCAGTTTATATTTTTTAGTACCTTCCTCTTTGACTCTCAGCGACAGACAGAAACCCCCTCTGATGTCTGAGTTCTTTGGGGTGCTCCTGGCTGTCTCAGCTGAGAGCTGCTGTGCTGCTATTATCTCACATACACAGGATGGCCTCTTACAGCCTCCTTTATACAGTTCAGAAAACACCAAAAATGGGTTCCATGTTAATTTTCAAGGAGCCACTGTTCCACCAGGCAAATAAATTGAGTTGGATTTCCACTCTGCTCGTAATTACTTACCTTGAAATCTAGCCGCTCCTATCGTGCCCGACCTTCCAACTCAAGCCAGGGGAGACCTGTGTAGCGCAGCAGATTCCTGAGGCCTACAGTTGAGGGCAGCTCAGTGAAATGTAAAAGCAAAAAACTGCGGATGCTGGAAATCCAAAACAAAAACAAAAACAAAAATACCTGGAAAAACTCAGCAGGTCTGACAGCATCTGCGGAGAGGAATACAGTTAACATTTCGAGTCCATATGACTCTTCAACAGAACTAAGGAAAAATAGAAAAGAGGTTAAATATAAGCTGATTTAAGGTGGGGGTGGGACAAGTAGAGCTGGATAGAGGGCCAGTGATAGGTGGAGATAACCAAAAGATGTCATAGATAAAATGACAAAGAGGTGTTGAGGGTGGTGATATTAGCTAAGGAATGTGCTAATGGTGACATTAAGGGTAGAAAGCAGGATGAGCAAGGTACAGATAGCCCTAGTGGGGGTGGGGTGGGAGGAAGGGATCGAAAAAGGCTAAAAGGTAGAGATAAAACAATGGATCGAAATACATTTAAAAATAATGGAAATAGGTGGGAAAAGAAAAGTATATATAAATTATTGGAAAAAAGGGGGATCGGAAAGGGGGTGGGGATGGAGGAGAGAGTTCATGATCTAATGTTGTTGAACTCAATGATCAGTCCGGAAGGCTGTAAAATGCCTAGTCGGAAGATGAGGTGCTGTTCCTCCAGTTTGCGTTGAGCTTCACTGGAACATTGCAGCAGGCCAAGGACGGACATGTGGGCATGAGAACAGGGTGGTGTGTTGAAATGGCAAGCGTCAGGGAGGTCTGGATCATGCTTGAGAACAGACCGAAGGTGTTCGGAAGGCGAAAATGTAAGTAAGCCACGCCCCCTTTTCCACAGCATTAGCTGCTGCAAAGCAGGCAAGTTTAATGGTCCAGCCACTTGGACAAGCCAAGGAGAAGATGAGTGTATAAAGTAAGTGGGTAGAATTTCAGGGAGTTGTGGGGAGTCAGGTCGGGCCTTGGAGAGAGGGAGGTTTGAGCCTGGAGGAGAGGGCAGATGGGGGGTGGTGGGGGTGGGGGGAGGGGTAGTCCTGTGGTGGGGGGCTAGTTGGTGGGGGGGGGGTGGGTAGGAGCCTCGTAGTGTGTCAGGTGGGTGGGGAGAGCCCTGTGGGTCGGTGCTAAAGTTACCCAAAAGCTAGAAGTGGTTTTAATTCTTGTGACGTTTTCTGAGTAACTATCGGAACCATCCGATCTTTGCGATTTAAATCACATTTTCGGATGTTACCCAGCGCAGGGCAATTGCCCAAAGGAAGTTTGGACTTCCCAAGCAATTGACATGCAATCCTTACCTGGGAACTTCTATGGGGAGGTGGGGGGATATGTCCTGTCCCACCGGCAGGACAGACCCACCAAAGGTAGCTGCACAGTGGTATCTAGTCGGGAGGGAATTGCCCTGGGAGTTCTCAACATTGACTCCGGACCCCATGAAGTCTTATGGCATCAGGTCAAACGCGGGCAAGGAAACCTGCTGATTGCCACCTACCTCCCTCAGCTGATGAATCAGTGCTCCTCCATGTTGAACACCACTTGGAAGAAGCGCTGAGAGTGGCAAGAGTGCAGAATGTACTCTGGCTGGGGGACTTCAATGTCCATCACCAAGAGTGGCTTGGTTGCACCACTACTGGCTGAGTCTTAAGTGACATAGCTGCTAGACTGGGTCTGCGGCAGGTGGTGAGGAACCAACAAGAGGGAAAAACATACTTGACCTCATCCTCACCAACCTGCCTGCCGCAGATGCATCTGTCCATGACAGTATTGCTGGGAGTGACCACTGCACAGTCCTTGTGGAAATGAAGTCCCATTTTAACATTGAGGATACTCTTCAACGTGTTGTGTTGTACTACCGCCATGCCAAATGGAATAGATTTCGAACAGATCTAGCAACTCAAGACTGAGCATCCATGAGGCACTGTGGGCCATTGGCAGCAGAATTGTACTCAAACACAATCTGTAACCTCATGGCCCGGCATATCCCCCACTCTACCATTACCATCAAGCCTTGGTTCACTGAAGAGTGCAGGAGGGCATGCCAGGAGCAGCACCAGGCATACCTAAAAATGAGGTGTCAACCTGGTGAAGCTATAAAACAGGACTACTTGCATGCCAAACAACTTAAGCAACAATCCAACAGAGGGCGCTGGTGAGAAATGACAAGCATTCTGGGAGAAGTCACCGCAGCCACTGTGACTCAGGAGGGAATAGAGAAGAAGGACTCTTGCACTCAACAGGAGGAAGAGCATCCAACAGAGGGTGCTGGTGAGAAGTGACTGAAGCATTCTGGGAGAAGCCACCGCGACTCAGGAGGAAATGAAGGAGAAGGACTCTTGCACTCAACAGGAGGAAGAGCATCCAAAAGAGGGCGCTAGTGAGAAGTGACTGAAGCATTCTGGGAGAAGACACCGCGACTCAGGAGGGAATTGAGGAGGACCCACTTTCAAAGAACGGAATAGCCCCAAATGTTACATTGCTGTACTGTTTCCATCCCTCCCTCCCTTCTCAAACCTAAAAAAAAAGAGAGAGAGGAAGAGCCAGTGCCTTCAGGAGTGCACCAGAACTGTGAGGGACACTCTTCTGAAAGCGGATTTTAAAGAAAAAGCAGCTGATTGGTGAGTAAATCCTGGGAGCAGACTTGGAAAGAGGAGCACCGGAGCGGTGAGTATAAATCTAGCTTACCTCGGGGATGCGCGGCCTTGTCTTCAGGGAGCAGACTCAGAGGGAGAAGCACCAGAGCGGTGACCTCGGGGCACAGAGTAACTGAAGCCAAAACTGAAAAAGTGACATCACAGGAAAGCTGTGACCTGATTGGTTGGTAGGAAATCTGCACCCACCAAATTTGGGGAAAAAAACTCTGCAAAGCTAATTAATAAATTAATTATCTAAGTCGAGATGGTTGGGCAGGTGATGTGCTGTAGCTGTATGATGTGGGAGCTGGCAGATCTCATTGCGAGCCACAGTGACCACATCTGCAGCAAGTGTTGGTTGCTGGAGGAACTCTGGCTCAGAATTGATGAGCTGGAGTTCGAGCTCTGGATGCTGCGGCACATCCGGGAGGGGGAGAGTTACCTGGACGCTTTGTTTCAGGAGGCAGTCACACCTGGTAGATTAAGTACCTCAAGCTCGGTCAGTTGTCAGGGTCAGCAGGGTGTGACTGCAAGTGAGGCATGTAGAGGGATCCTATGTTCAGGAACAGAGGAGCCTCAGCTCTTGACCTTGTCCAACAGGTGCGAGGTACTTGCTGCCTGTGTGGTTGAGGAACAGGGCTGTAGGGAGGATGAGCCACGGCACCGTGGCACAAGAGGCCATTCAAGAGGGGGGAGCAAAAAGACAACTGGTAGTTGTAGAGGATTCTATAATTAGGGGAGTTGATAGCATCCTTTGTAAGCAGGATCGAGAGTCCCGCATGTTATGTTGCCTGCCCGGTGCCAGGGTGAGGGACATCTCTGACCGGCTCGAAAAGATATTGGAAAGGGAGGGGGAGGATCCAGTTGTTGTCCACGTCAGGACAAATAACACAGGTAAGACTAGGAAAGAGGACCTGTTTGGGGTTTATCAGGAACTAGGAACTAAATTAAAGAACAGGTCCTCAAGGGTTATAATCTCCGGATTACTACCTAAGCCATGTGCAAATTTGCGTAGGGATGCGAGAGTAAGGGAAGTAAACACGTGAATAAAGGAGTGGTGCGGGAAAGAGGGGTTCCATTTCATGGGGCACTGGCATCAGTATTGGAACAGGAGGGATCTGTACCGTTGGGACAGTCTCCACCTGAACCGATCTGGGACCAATGTTCTAGTGAAAAGGGTAAATAGGGTGATCAACAGGACTTTAAATTAGAAAGTGGGGGTGGGGAGGGAAGGGTAAAACTCCAAGAAGTATGACTAATGGGAAGCAAAGCAGCAGGTTAGCGTGTGGGTGGGTGGATTCAACTTCATGGAAAATTATGAAAAAAACTGAAATGAAAGGAGAGCCTTGGAGAGGCTATTAAAGTCCCCAGAACACAAAATAGGACAGAGTGTTTGGAAAGGGCTAGGAATCTAACTTCAAGCACATCAGATAAGGGGACGACAATGAGAAAGGGGACGGGAAATATAGGACTGAATGTGTTGTATCTGAATGCATGCAGTATACGAAATAAGGTAAATGAGCTTGTGGCGGAGATTGAAATTGGCAGGTATGATGTGGTGGGCATCACGGAGACATGGCTGCAAGGGGATCAGGACTGGGAGCTAAATATCCAAGGATACACATCCTATCGAAAAGATAGGCAGGTTGGCATAGTGGATGGGGTTGCTTTGTTAGTAAGAAATGAAATTAAATCGATAGCAAGAAATGACGTAGGGTCAGATGATGTAGAATCTGTGTGGGTAGAGTTGAGGAACCGCAAAGGTAAAAAAACCATAATGGGAGTTATGTACAGGCCTCTGAACAGTAGTCAGGATGTGAGGCTCAAGATACACCAAGAGATAGAAAAGGCATGTAAGAAAGGCAAGGTTACAGTGATCATGGGGGATTTCAATATGCAGATAGACTGGGAAAATCAGGTTGGTAGTGGATCCCAAGAAAAGGAATTTGTGGAATGTCTACGAGATGGCTTTTTGGAACAGCTTGTGGTGGAGCCCACTAGGGAACGGGCAATTCTAGATTTAGTGATGTGTAATGAGATTTGATAAGGGAGCTTAAGGTGAAGGAACCCTTAGGAGGAAGTGACCATAATATGATAGAATTTACCCTGCAATTTGAGATGAAAAAGCTGGAATCAGATGTAACGGTATTACAGTTGAATAAAAGCAACTAAAGAGGCATGAGGGAGGAGCTGGCCAGAATTGACTGGGAGATGAGCCTAGCAGGAAAGACAGTGGAACAGCAATGGCAGGAGTTTCTGAGAGTAATTTGGGAGACACAGAAAAAATTCATCCCTAGGAAGAAGAAGCATTCTAAAGGGAGGACGAGGCAACCATGGCTGACAAAGGAAGTCAGGGACAGCATAAAAGCTAAAGAGAAAGCATACAATGCGGCGAAGAGCAGTGGATTGAGTAGCCTACAAAGACCAGGGGATTGAGAAGCCTACAAAGACCAACAGAGGACAAGAGAGTCGGGGGGCAGAGGTGAGTATGGTGGCCATTACCAAGGAGAAGGTGCTAGGAAAACTGAAAGGTCTGAAGGTTGATAAATCACCTGGACCAGATGGATTACACCCCAGAGTTCTGAAGGAGATAGCTGAAGAGATAGTGGAGGCGTTAGTGGTGATCTTTCAGGAATCACTGGAGTCAGGGAGGGTCCCAGAGGACTGGAAAATCGCTAATGTAATCCCCTTGTTTAAGATGGGAGTAAGGCAGAAGACGGGAAATTACAGGCCGATTAACCTGACCTCGGTCGTTGGTAAGATTTTAGGGTCCATTATTAAGGATGAGATTTCAAAATACTTGGAAGTGCATGGTAAAATAGGGCAAAGTCAGCATGGTTTCATCAAGGGGAGGTCATGCCTGACAAATGTGTTAGAATTCTTTGAGGAGGTAACGAGTAGGTTAGACAAAGGAGAGCCAATGGATGTTATCTACTTGGACTTCCAGAAGGCCTTTGACAAGGTGCCGCACAGGAGGCTGCTCAGTAAGATAAGAGCCCATGGTGTTAGAGGCAAGATACTAGCATGGATAGAAGATTGGCTATCTGGCAGCAGGCAGAGAGTGGGGATAAGGGGGTCCTTCTCAGGATGGCGGCCAGTGACAAGTGGAGTTCTCCAGGGGTCAGTGTTGGGACCACAACTTTTCACTTTATACCTTAATGATCTAGATGAAGGAACTGAGGGCATCCTGGCTAAGTTTGCAGATGATACAAAGATAGGTGGAGGGACAGGTAGTATTGAGGAGGCGGGGAGACTGCAGAAGGATTTGGACAGGTTAGGAGAATGGGCGAAGAAGTGGCAGATGGAATACAGCGTGGGGAAATGTGAGGTCATGCACTTTGGTAGGAAGAATAGAGGCATAGGCTGTTTTCTATATGGGGAGAAAATTCAGAAATCTGGAGTGCAAAGGGATTTGGGAGTCCTAGTCCAGAATTCTCTTAAGGTTAACTTGCAGGTTGAGTCGGTAGTTAGGAAGGCAATTGCAATGTTGGCATTTATTTCGAGAGGACTAGAATATAAAAGCAGGGATGTGCTGCTGAGGCTTTATAAGGCTCTGGTCAGACCACATTTAGAATATTGTGAGCAATTTTGGGCCCCTATCTCAGGAAGGATGTTCTGGTCCTGGAGAGGGTCCAGAGGAGGTTCACACGAACGATCCCGGGAATGAAAGGCTTAATATATGAGGAATGTTTGAAGGCTCTGGGCCTATACTCAATGGAGTTTAGAAGGATGAGGGGGGATCTGATTGAAACTTACAGAATACTGAAAGGCCTGGATAGAGTGGACATGGGGAAGATGTTTCCGTTAGTAGGAGAGAATAGGACCCAAGGGCACAGCCTCAGAGTAAAGGAAAGACCTTTTAGAACAGAGATGAGGAGAAACTTCTTTAGCCAGAGAGTGGTGAATCTATGGAATTCATTGCCACAGAAGGCTGTGGAGGCCAGGTCATTGAGTGTATTTAAGACGGAGATAGATAGGTTCTTGATTGGTAAGGGGATCAAAGGTTACGGGGATAAGGCGGGAGAATGGGGCTGAGAAACTTATCAGCCATGATTGAATGGCGAAGCAGACTCGATGGGCCGAAGGGCCTAATTTCTGCTCCTATGTCTTTTGGTCTTAAGTGATAGACAGAGCTAAGTGATCCCACTACCAGCAAATCAGATCTAAGCTCTGCAGCCCTGCCACATCCAGTCGTGAATGGTGGATAATTAAACAACTCACTGGAGGAGGAGGCTCCACAAATATCCCCATTCTCAAATGGTGGAGGAGCCCAGCACAGCAGTGCAAAAGATAAGGCTGAAGCATTCGCAACAATCTCCACCCAGTGGTGCCGTGTCATTGACACAGGCAATGACCATCTCCAACAAGAGAAAATCCAACCATCGCACCTTGATGTTCAGTGGCATTACCATCACTGAATCCCCCATTATCAACATCCTGGGGGTTACCATTGACCAGCAACTGAACTGGACTAGCCATATAAATACTGTGGCCATAAGAGCAGGTTAGAGGCTAGGAATCGTGTGACGAGTAACTCACCTCTTGACTCATCAAAGCCTGTCTATCACCTATAAGGCACACGTTAGGAATGTGATGGGATACTTCTCACTTGCCTGGATGAGTGCAGCTCCTATAACACTGAAGAAGCTGGACACCGTCCAGGGCAAAGCAGTCCGCTTGATTGGCACCACATCCACAAACATTACATCCCTTCACTACCGATGCACAGTAGCAGCAGTGTGTACCATCTACAAGATACACTGCAGGAATTCACCAATGTTCCTTAGACATCACCTTCCAAACCCACGACCACCACCATCTATAAGGACAAGGGCAGCAGATAAATGGGAACATCACAACCTGGAGGTTCCCCTCCAAGTCACTCACCATCCTGAGTTGGAAATATATCGCTGTTCCTTCACTGTCGCTAAGTAAAAATCCTGGAGCTCCCTTCCTAACAGCACTGTGGGTGTACCTACACCACATGGACTGCAGCAGTTTAAGAAGGCAGCTCACCGCCACCTTCTCAAGGATAATTAGGGATGGGCAATAAATGCTGGCCCAGCCATTGAAGCCCACATCCCATGAATGAATTAAAAAAACCTATTCAAAGATCACATGAGCCATCATTTGAGCCATTTAGAAGTTCTGGTAACTTGATTGGTGCCATTTTTACATCTGGCTAAACACACCAAAGGCTGATCAAAAACCAGTCTTAGCTTGGCTTACACTAAAGCCACTTTTACATTGCAGGGAACCCATGGTAGTACTGCCATTTCCCAAATCACAAATTTCATGCAGTTTACTATATGCTAGCCGGCCAGAATTTTATAAAAACTTGCAGCCCGGAAAATCCATGGGACTAATGGTGTTAATGAGTCCTGGCAGGCTTACGTTCTGCATGCAGCTAACGGCAAGCTCTGCTGCTGGTGAACTGGAGAACTAGTGTAGATAAAAATGGGAGAAGGTAAAACTGCCTTAATCTGGTAGTATGAGAAAAGGTCAGACATTAATCTTGATCATCTAGAGATAGATGATGGACTAGGATATTCATGTTGTGGTCACATCTGTGTGCTTAAAATTTCTCATTTGGTTCTGCCTATTGTCAGGCCTGCAATGTTTCTTTAATTGCCTGCTCATTACCAAAAGCTGACAGCATTCCAGCTGACTGGTTTGGCCAAGCAGGAGAGGCGAGTTTGTTGCTGAGTGATATAATGAACTTCATGGCATGTACTTAAAACACTTTTCATTGTTTCGATGAAACTGAACATTATAATAAAAACAAATAGGAGTTTTTGACTATAAATTGGAACTATTTCCCAAGACTTTATAGAAAAGAATGAATTTGCAGCACTGTCCCTCACTTTTATATTGGAATCTATTCTTCCATTTCCATACTCTGCTGAGTAATTTTTTTGTTCTGAAAGTCCTTGTTTTATCATGCTTATATTTGGTTTTACTTGTTCCATTAGAATTATAATAACATTGAATTTTACTGTTTCAGGTTTGAGAACCTTGTGTTTTACTGTTGCTGAGATTTCAGAGACGATGTACCGAGATTGGTTGGAAGTATACCATCGTGCTTCTACTGCACTGCAAAACAGGATACTCAAACTTGAAGAGAGTTATGAACTGATTGAAAAAGTAAGTATTTCAGACACTTCTTGTTCTAATGGCTTATGAAGAGGGTATTCTTTTTCTTCATTAACAAGAGAGCCACAAGCAACTGGTGATTATGGGTTGCATGTTACAGTCCCCAGCCAAGTGAGGGGTGGCAAGTCACGACCACCCCCCCCACCCCGCCCCAAGCTGTCCCCCTTAACTCCTTAACATGGTCGATGGGCGGGCGCTGAAATTGGCAGCCCGTCCGCCATTTAAAAATAACTAATCATCGTTTGAGCTTGTTGACAAGCCAGTTGACCCATAAGATACACTGCCCATGCCAGGAAATGGTTGGTGGGAGTGGACAAACCGATTTAAAAAAAAATTTTTTGTAACGCAAGGGGAGAATATTATTGAGGGGGGAGGGGGTGTTTCCCACTTGCTCTTCAAGGCAAGATATTATTCCCCCCCCTTTGTTCCTTCCCACCATGGTCTCCAAAACAAGCCCTCCCAGCCTCCTCCTTAGGCTTCTTATCCCTCCCTGTCCAAGACCCCCTTGCATCCGAATGCAATGGCTGCCTTCTTCATGGACATTTTTTCAGTCTCAGCAGCGCACACTACTCTGTTCTGACGTTTCTAGGACTGAGTGTATTACCGACCAATCTGATTGTTCGGCAGCTCTTGAGGGCGGGACTTACACCCACTGAGGCGCGGAAGTCCCACTCTCAGCCTGTTTAACCCACCGACACCATGTTATGGCTGCGGGGCGGGCTTCTTTTCAGCACATGAATTCGTGCTCTCCCCCAGCTGTGAAAAGCAGCCCTGTATCACATCCTTGTAGTTATGGGCTGCTACAGCTGTAGCATTATCAGATTTCATCCAGTCCAAAAAAATAAGTGACCCTGTTACTGACAAACTTGATATTATGAATAATTAGTGCATGAGTTGTGTAACTAAGGTCAGATTTTGAACATACCTTATTTCCATTCATCTTTTCATGAAAAATGATGCTGGAAATCTGGAGTAAAATCAAAAAAAGCTAGAAATGCTCAGCAAGTCAAGAAGCATCTGGAGAGAAACAGTTAACATTTCAAGTTGATGACCTTTCATCAGAACTGAAGAAAGATAGAAATCTAAGAGTTTTTAAGCTGGGGGGAGGGGCCAGGAAGGACAAAGGAGAAGGTCTGAGGCAGGGTGGAGGTTAGGGCTGATTAAATAACAAAAGATTTCATGATGCAACAGCCAAAGAGAGTGGGGATGGATATAGTAAAGAAGCAAAGGTTGTGCTCAGATGAGGCATGAATATAGCAACCATCTGAATGCAATGTGAAGGGATAAAGAAAGAGACAAGCCAAGACCAACCCAGAAAAACAAAAAAAGGGAGAAAAAAAACAGAACGAGATGAAGGCAGAGGTTATGGTCTAAAGTTATTGAACTCTATGTTGAGTCTTGAAGGCAGTAGAGTGCCAAGCCAGAAAATAAAGTGCTATTTCCCGAGCTTGTGTTGAGCTTCACTGGAACACATAACAGACCATGAACAGAAAGGTCAGCATGGGAACAAGGTGGAGAATTAAAATGACAAGCGACCGGAAGCTCTGTCATGCTTATGGACTGAACAGAGGTGTTCCACAAAGCGGTTACCTAGTCTACACTTGGTCTCCCCGTGTAGAGGAGACTACATTGTGAATAGCAAATACAGTACACTAAATTGAAAGGAGTACAAGAAAATCGCTGTTTTATTTGGGAGGAGTGCTTGGGGCCTTGGATGGTGAGAAGAGAGAGGAGGTGAAAGGACAGGCGTTACATCTCCTACACTTGCATGGAAAGGTGCCTTAGGGAAGGAAGGGCTTGTTATGGGTGACTGAGGACTGGGCCAGGGGGCTGTGGAAGGAACAACCCCTTCAGAATGTTGAAAGGGGAGGACAGGGCAAGATGTGTTTGGTGGTGGAATCACTCTGGAGCTTTTGGGACTGGCAGAGTGGAGCTGGCGGAAATCGCAGAGTGTAGAAGATGACAAAGTATCTGAGCTACCAACATATTCCTGAGTGTAAGAACAGAAAAGAATGGGATTTTTCTCATTACTGGTACCATAGTCTCCAAAAATCGGGATGTATTTTAATCTTCTCAACAAAAAGTTATAAATGTTTACCCCATCCCTTGGTATCTAAATGGCCTGTTAGTTGTAGTCAACGCAAGGATATCTGCACTCGTGACATTTCTGCAGTTTTTGCGTTTTGGTTACTGAATTATCAGAACAAGGCAATCAACTCCACGCAGACATAGCCAGATTGCAACCCTTATGCACTACAACATTTGCACGTCTATCTTAGGATAAACATTTGACTCGTCCGAAAATCCTGTTGAGAAATATTGTGGAGAACATTCAAACTTATTTGTCGTCTTAAGACCTCAATGTGCTATAAGAAATTTTAGTGAGAATCAATTTCAAGATTCAGATTACACTCTGAATCATCCCTGACAGCTCACCAAATAATTTGAAGCTAGTTTCTGAGTAAGGCTGGGATGTCACACTCTATTGCAACCTTTTGAATCTTTAGCGCCCATCTCTGTAAATTTGGGCACTGAGAGAATCACTGTCATTCACACCACTTTCTCATTTCTCTGGTTTTCACGGGCTTTTACGCATTTGTCAGTATAGATCCTGCACTGATCTAACCTGACTGTTCTATTTGCAAAAGCCAACATTCATTTTCCACTTTGCTGCTCAAGAGCCATGCATGGAAATTAGATTGTCCATCATTGTTGGAGGCATTGGCCTAGATTTTGCTGCGTTCACCGTCATCGCTCCACTGAATTGGATAGCAACGCTGATAGTTCAGACATGCGCAGAATAACATGAAAATCCAGTTGTTATTATGAGCCTACATTGCTCCATAAAATGTGGTATCGAGATACCCACAGACTACTATCTCCCTTGTAATCACGAATTAACAAAAACTTCTACTCTGCTGTTAATCCCACTTTAAAACCCTGGAAAAAGTTAAATCTTATTGAATGAGGAGTTCTCCTCAGGAGTCCTGCCAATAATTACCCATCAACCAACATCACAAAAAGCAGATTATGTGGCCGTTATCACATTGTTGTTTGTGGAACCTTACTGTGCATAAATTGACTGCTGCATTTCCTACATTATAATAGTGACCAGCGGCCACAATTCAAAAAGCTGTGGAGTGCATGCAAATTTCCTGCATGCAGGAACATTGACCAGGTGTTGCTGCACTTGGGCATGGTGACGTGCAAAGCACTATTTTCAAGAATTTTTTTTGTGTGTGTGTCTGAGAAGTAAACATTGCTCTCAAGACAGCGATCTTGTTTCTAATTTATAATTTTTATGAGTGTTGTCAGGACCCCGATGTCAAGGTAAAAAGCAGCTTGCGTTTGCCGGCAGCAGGACCTGCTCGGCAATTTTAACACAGACGGTCTCCTAATTAGCTACCTACAGGCCCACCATCCAATTAAGGGAGGCGGGCAGGCTCCTGATGGTGCCAGCCCAATCAGACGTTGCTCAGCTCTGAAGCCTCAGCAGCGCCACCAGGAGAGGTGGTCGTTGACGAGAAATGCAGGATACTTGGGATCTGCAGGAGGTACTTTTTTAAAAATTGAAAATTATGGGACCCAATGTCAGCAGGGTAACCCATCCAGGGGCTATTGGGACCTAAGAGGTTGCTTTTTCTGCCCGCAGCCCCCTTTTCGTTTGATTAAAGCCTGCGCCCCACCCTGGACTGCCACTGGGAGGCTGCCTCCATTTAGCTGGCAGCCTCCCAACATGGGGCAGGAGTGTTATCCCACAGTCGACCAAACACCAGCCGCACCATAAAATGGCCCCAATTTAGGTCTTTAGGGCTTTAATTATGGTAATTGGAGCAGGCAGCCCCTCTGGTCCTGTCATCGGTAAAATGCAGATCTAATAATTTATAGGTGATTTATAGTCCATAACCAGAATGGAATATAAATCACTGGTCTTCATTGTGTTCTAATCGGCACATGGTATGAAAAGGTGAACGTTGTCATTCCAGAGAAAATTTCTTTTACTTATTCACAAGATGTGGGCATCACTGTCTAGGTGAGCTTTTATTGCCCATCTCCAATTGTCCTTGAAAAGATGGTGGTGAGCTGCCACCTTGAACCTATGCAGTCCACGTGGTACAGGTACAGTGCTGTTAGGAAGGGAGTTTCAGGATTTTGACCGAGTGGCAGTGAAGGAATGGCAATATAGTTGCAAGTCAGGATTGGAAGGGAACTTGTAGGTGATGGTTTTCCCATGCATCTGGTGCACTAGTTCTAGGTGGCAGAAGTCGTGTGTTTGGAAGATGCTGTCGAAGGAGCCTTGATGAGTTGCTACTGTGCATCTTGTAGATGGGACAGACTGCTGCTACTGTGCGTTGGTGGTGGAGGTAGTGATTGTTTAAGGTGGTGGATGGGGTGCCAATCAAGCAGACTGCCTTCTCCTGGATGATGTTGAACTTCTTGAGTGTTGTTGGAACTGCACTCATCCAGGCAAGTGGGTAGTATTCCATCATACTCCTGACTTGTGCCTTGTAGATGGTGGACTTTGAGGAGTCAGGAGATGAATTCTTGTCGCAGAATTTCCAACGTTGACCAGATCTTGCTGCATATGGACGCAGACTGCTTCAGTGTTTGAGGAGTGCCAATGATGCTGAGCATTGTGCTACCATCAATGAGCATCCCTACTTTTGACTTATGATTGTCCAGAGGTCATTGTTGAAGCAGCTGAAGATGGTTGGGCCTAGGACACTACCCTGAGGAACTCCTATAGCGGTGTCCTTGGACTGAGATGAGGCTAATAACATTCTGGCAATAGTACTGAAGACTTGTGCTCCAGAACTAGCTACACCTGTAACCAGGTTTATCCAGTACAGCTACAACACTGGCAATTACCTGGCAATGTGGAAAATTACTCAGGTATGTCCTGTCCGCAAATCACATGACAAATCCAACCTGACCAATTACCACCCTATCAGTTTTCTCTCACCAGCAGCAAAGTGATGGAAGGTGCTGTCGACAGTGCTATCAAGGAGCATTTCCTCAGCAATAACTTGCTCACTGATACTCAGTTTTGGTTCCACAAGGTCCACTCAGCTCCTGATCTCATTACAGCCTTGACCCAAACATAAGAAGGCATATGGGATACTTGCCTTTGTTAGTCGAGGCATAGAATATAATAGCAGGGAGGTTACGCTGGAACTGTATAAAACGCTGGTTAGGCCACAGCTAGAGTATTGCGTTCTGGAATCCGCATTATAGGAAGGACGTGATTGCACTAGAGAGAGTGCGGAGGAGATTTACCAGGATGTTGCCTGGGCTGGAGAGTTTTAGTTATGAGGAGAGATTGGATAAACTGGGGTTATTTTCCCTGGAGCAGAGGAGATTGAGGGGGGACATGATTGAGCTCTATAAAATTATGAGGGGCATAGATAGGGTGGACTGGAAGAAACTTTTCTCCTTGGTGGAGGGATCAATAATCAAGGGGCATAGATTTAAGGTAAAGGGCAGTAGGTTTAGAGGGGATGTGAGGAAGAATTTATTCATCCAGAGGGTGGTGGGAATCTGGAACTCACTGCCTGAAAGGATGGTAGAGACAGAAACCCTCATAACATTTAAGTATTTGGATGTGCACTTGTGATGCCATGGCATACAAGGCTATGGGCCTAGTGCTGGAAAATGGGATTAGAATAATTAGGTACTTGTTTTACCGGTGCAGACTTAATGGGCCGAAGGGCCTTCTTCTGTGCTGTGGACCTTTATGACTCTTTGGATAAAAGAGCTGAATTCCCAAGGTGAGGTGAGAGTGACTGCCCTTGACAGCAAGGCAGCATTGGACTGATTTTGGCATCAAAGGAGCCCTAGCAAAACTGAAGTCAATGGGAATCGGGGGAAACTCTCTATCGGTTGGAATCATACCTAGCACAAAGGAAGATGATTGTGGTTTTTGGAGGTCAGTCATCTCAGCTCAAGGACATCACTGCAGGAGTTCCTCAGGGTTGTGTCCTAGTCCCAACATTCTTCAGGCTCCATCATAAGTTCAGAAGTGGGGATGTTCACTGATGAATGTACAATGTTCAACACCATTTGCAACTCCTCCGATACCGTGTCCATATGCAGCAAGATTTGGACAATATTCAGGCTTGGGCTAATAAGTGGCAAGTAACATTGATGCCACACAAGTGCCAGGCAATGACCATCTCCAACAAGAGAGAATCTAACCATCGCTCCTTGACGTTCAATGGCATTACCATCACTGAATCCCCCACTATCAACATCCTGGGGATTGCCATTGACCAGAAACTGAACTGGGCTAGCCATATAAGTACTGTGGCTACAAGAGCAGGTCAGAGGCTAGGAACCCTGCAGTAATAACTCACCTCCTGACCCCTCATAGCCTGTCCACCATCTACAAGGCACAAGTCAGGAGCCTGATGGAATACTCTCCACTTGCCTGGATGAACACAGCTCCAACAACACTTGAGAAGCTCAATACCATCCAGGGTAAAGCAGCTCACTTGATTGGCACCCCATCCACCATTCACTCCCTCCATCATTGACGCACAGTGACAGCAGTTTATACCATTGACAAGATACACTGCAGAATCTCACCAAGTCTCCTTTGACAGCACCTTCGAAATCCATGACTTCTACTGCCTAGAAGGATGAGGGCAGCAGATGCATGGGAACGCCATTACCTGCAAGTTCCACTCCAAGCCGCACACTTGGAAATATATCACTGTTCCTTCACTGTCGCTGGGTGAAAACCATGGAACTCGCTAACAGCACTGTAGGTGTACCTGCACCACATGGTTTAAGAAGGCGGTTCATCACCGCCTTCTCAACGACAATTAGGGATGAGCAATAAATGCTGGCCCACATCCCATGAACAAATAGCCCGGGGAGAGGGGTGTGGGGAAGATGGTGGCATAGTGGTAATGGCACTAGACTAGTAATCCAGAGGTTTGGGCTAATGCTCTGGGGGCTGAGGTTCAAATTCCGCAATAGCAGCTTGGGGAATTTAAATTCAGTCCATAAAACAAAAAAAACCGGAATTGATAGCTGGTCTCAGTAACGGTGATCGATTGTCATTAAAATCCCAACTGGTTCATTCATGTTCTTTAGGGAAGGAAATCTGCCATCCTTAGCTCAACTGGCCTATATGTGACTCCCGACCCACAGGTTGACTCTTAATTGCCCTCTGAAATAGCCGAGCAAGCCAATCAGTTCAAGGGCAGTTAGGAATGGGCAAGTGACATCCACAGCCTATGAATCTTTTTAAAATCAATTAGAAAACTGGCTGTAGATGAAGGATTTCTTTTGTGATATTACTGGGAATAAATTTCACGAAGGAATAGGTGTTATCTTTGTACATTATATTATAGATATTTCTAGTTCAGCTCTATCTGCCAGTTTAAGACTAGAAAACATAGTAATGAATGTTGATTGATTAAAGGCAATAGTTTTACTAAATATAAAGCACGTAGTAGCATTTAGGATTACATTATGTATTTGTTTTGAGCATTTCAAAACTATTTATTTCTGTGCTTTGAAAGATATGTATTCCGTGTTTTAAAACTTGCAGTTATTATTAAAAATCATTCTGATGGAGTAATAGATGGACATAAAAATATTCTGAAAAACATTACTCTGACTTGGCCAATAGTAAACTTGCCAGAAGGTGGCAGTATTAAAGCATAGAAAGTAAAGTTTATTGGTTTACTAGGGGGAAGAAACTACTCGGGAGTTGAATTAGATTAATCCAACATCATAGTAAAAATAATATTTTTCACATAAAATAACTGTCAGTGCATCAGTAGAATTATAGCATACTTTTCAGAGTGTGAGCAATATCTGAAATTTGTAACCCCTAACATATTTCTAAATTATGACGATTATGCATTTTTTTTGTTTTTTTAGATCTTCCATATGATATGATATGTTTTCCACCAATATACTTGTACCAGTTACACCTTCATTATATTGGCCAAATTTTCCACGCGCCTTTAAGTTGCATGGTAGGATGAGGGCCTGTTACCAGAACAGAGCTTGAGTCTGAATAAGAAGCAATTTTTAAAAGCACTAGGTGCACAGTGAATTGGAGCAGTCTTTTCACACCACCTGGGCAATTTTGATCTGGTCCACTTAACTGCAAGTCTGTACGTACTTGCAATATTTCATCTGCATGAAATATAGTGCACTATTAATCCTTTTCCTACAATCAGACATAATTTTTATATAAATATATAGCTATTTATAAATGATCCTTTATCAGATTAACTAACTCATCAATACATGTACAAAATTTAGTGCTTTGTTAACTGATTACTTCTATCAAAAGATTTGTTGCAAATTATTTATGAAATTTCATGGCCTCTGATTACTATGTAAAGACATGATATCTACCTCAAATCAAATCTAGATTCATGTAGCAATTAGTTTGCATTATTTGCAGATACTGGACACACATTTTTATACTTGTATGACATTGTCCACCAGCGCATAATTGACATAATCAATAGAAAGTAAAGATTAAAAAAGAATACATACACGGCAGTTCCATCAACCTTAAAAGTAAGAAAAAGCTAAATCAACATAATTGAAGTGGTTTCTTTTTATTCATTCAGGGGGCTGTGGCCTTCGCTGGCTGGGCCAGCATTTATTGCCCATTCCTAGGCCGGGATTTTCCGGCCCCGCCACAGGCAAGGCGGCGCCCCAGCCACAAGTCCATTGACTTGTGGCGGGACCAGAAGAATGCGGCAGCGGGCGGGTGTAGAAAATCCCGCCACTAGTTGCCCTTGAGAAGATGGCGATAAGCTGTCGTCTTGAACCGCTGCAGTCCCTATGGCGTAGATACACTCACAGTGCTGGTAGGAAGGGAGTTCCAGGATTTTGACCCAACGACAGTGAAGGAACAGCGATATATTTCCAAGTCAGAATGGTGAGTGACTTGGAGGGGGACCTCCAGGTGGTGGTGTTCCCATATATCTGCTGCCCTTGTCCTTATAGATGGTAGCGGTCATGGGTTTGAAAGGTGCTGCCTAAGGAGCCTTGGTGAATTCCTGCAGTGCATCTTGTAGATGGTACACACTGCTGCTACCGTGCGTCAGTGGTGGAGGGAGTGAATGTTTGTGGATGTGGTGCCAATCAAGCGGCTGCTTTGTCTTGGACAGTGTCAAGCTTCTTGAGTGTTGTGGGAGCTGCACTCATCCAGGCAAGTGGGGAGTATTCCATCTCATTCCTGACTTGCGTTTGTAGATGGTGGACAGGCTTTGGGGCGTCAGGAGATGAGTTACTCGTCACACGATTCCTAGCCTCTGACCTGCTCTTGTAGCCACGGTATTTATATGACTAGTCCAGTTCAGTTTCTGGTCAATGCTAACTCCCAGGACGTTGATGGCGGGGGTTTCAGTGATAATTATGCCATTGAACATCAAAGGGCGATGGTTAGATTTTTTCTTGTTGGCACTTGTGTGGTGTGAATGTTGCTTGCTACTTGTCAGCCCAAGCCTGGATATTGCCCAGGTCTTGCTGTATTTGGACATGGACTGCTTCAGTATCTGAAGAATCGCGAATGGTGCAATCATCAGCAAACATCTCCATTTCTGACATTATGATGGAAGGAAGATCATTGATGAAGTAGCTAAAGATGGTTGGGTCTAGGGCACTACCCTGAGGAACTCCTGCAGTGATGTCCTGGAGCTGAGATGACTGACCTCCAACAGCCACAACCATCCTCCTTTGTGCTAAGCATGACACCAGCCTGTGGAGAGATTCTCCCCCCACCCCGATTCCCATTGACTCCAGTTTTGCTAGGACTCCTTGATGCCACACTCGGTCAAATGTGGCCTTGATGTCCTCACTTGGGAGTTCAGTTCTTTTGTTCATGCTTGAACCAAGGCTGTAATGAGGTCAGGAGATGAGTGACCCTGGCGGAACTCAAACTGGGCATCAGTGAGCAGGTTATTGCTAAGCAAGTGCTGCTTGATAGCACTGTTGATGGCCTCTTCCATTACTTTACTGATGATGGAGAGTAGACTGAGGGGTGGTAATTGGCCAGGTTGGATTTGTGTACAGGACATACCTGGGCAATTTTCCACATAGCTGGGTAGATGCCAGCGTTGTAGCTGTACTAGAACAACTTGGCTAGGGGCACAGCAAGTTCTGGAGCACAAGTCTTCAATACTATTGCCAAAATATTGTCAGAGCCCATAGCCTTTGCACTACCCAGTGCCTTCAGCCATTTATTGATATCAGTGAATCTAATTGGCTGAAAATTGGCATGCTGGAACCTCCAGAGGAGTCCGAGCATCCACTTGGCACTTCTGGCTGAAGATTGTAGCAAATGCTTCAGTTTTATCTTTTGCACTGATGTCCTGGGCTCCTCCGTCATTGAGGATGGGGATATTTGTGGAGCCTCCTCCTCCAATGAGTTGTTTAATTGTCCACTACCATTCACGACTGGATGTAGCAGGAATGCAGAGCTTTGATCTGATGCGTTAGTTATGGGATCACTTAGCTCTGTCTTTTACTTGCTGTTTATGCTGTTTGGCATGCAAGTAGTTCCGTGTTAAAGCTTCACCAGGTTGATACCTCATTTTTAGGTCTGCCTTCTGCAGGTCCTGGCATGCCCTCCTGCTCTCTCCATTGGCATCTTGACACTTCTTTTTACAGAATAGACTTGGGTCTTCAAAGTTAAACACATTTACCTCCAATATATAACTTCATCGGTGAATTAATCACATTGAATATTTATGTAACAATGAGATTTATGCTAATGTTAATATTAGATAAGCTACTTGAGATAATGAGGGATAGAAGTAATGCTTATCTAGAAAGTTATGGGTTTATTAATCAAACACATGAATCTTCAAAGTCGTGTCTGACAAATTCAAGAGTATTTTTTCAGGAACTAAGTGTTTTGATACAAGAAATCCAGTAGATGATGTGAATTTGGATTTTCAAAGGTGTGTGAGATGGGCTTCATAGGCATGTTGATATAATTAGGGGGCAAGGCATTAAAGGAACTGTGAAAGCATGAATAAGAAATTTTCTAAAGGGTCATTGTTAAGAAACTTTTGGACTGGAAAAACGTAACCAATGGCTTCCCTTAGGGGTCATTATTGGGACCATTGCTCTTCCATTTACAAATCAACTAGAATTAAGTATGAGGACACAATATTAAAATTTGTTGATAACGCAAAAAGAGAACACGAACTGTGTGAAACACAAGGAAGACAAAGGCAGGTTAGATTTGGAAGACAAATGATATGGAAGAGACTGCAGAAAATGTGAAGTGATACACTGAGAGGAAGAATAAGAATAAGGAGGAGACATGCACACTAAATGATGAAACTTTTAAAGGAACAGAGAGATATTAAGAGTTCAGCTACATCTTATAAAAATGGCATATTTTATAAATTGTCCATTAATTTTAAAGACCGAGCTAATGCTAAACCTATATATATGATTTGTTAGACCACAATTAGAATATTTTATCTAGTTTTAGGCACCGGTGGTGGAGAAAATTCTAGAAACAATTATTCGGGATAGAATTAATTGTCGCATGGCAAAATGTGGATTGATTCGGAAGAGTCAGCATGGATTTGTTAAAGGAAAATCGTGTCTGGAGTTTTTTGAAGAGGTAACAAAATTGGCTGAGGGATAGGAAACAGAGTAACACTTAATGGGTATTTTTCGGGCTGGTAGAAGGTTTGTAGTGGAATTCTCCAGGGGTCCGTATTGGGACCTTGCTTTTCCTGATATATATAAATGATCTAGATCTTGGCGTGCAGGGGACAATTTCAAAGTTTGCGGATGACACAAAACTTGGGAGAATTGTAAATTGTGAGGAGGACAATGTAGGTCTTCAAAAGAACATTGACACATTGGTGGAGTGGGCAGATAGGTGGCAATTGAAGTTCAATGCAGAGAAGTGTGAGATGATACACTTCGGTACAAAGAGTATGAAGAGACACTATAAAATAAAAGATACTATTTTAAAGGGTATGCAGGAGCAGAGAGACCTGGGTGTATATGTACATAGGTTATTAAAGGTGGCAGGACAGGTAGAGAGAGGTTTCTAAAGCATACAGTATTCTAGGCTTCATTAATAGGGGCATAGAGTACAAGAGCAGGGAGGTTATGATGAACTTATATAAGACACTAGTTAGACCTCAGCTGGAGTATTGTGTACAGTTCTGGGCACCACTCTATAGGAAGAATGTGAATGCATTGGAGAGAGTGCAGAAGAGGTTTATGAGAATGGTTCCAGGGATGAGACACTTCAGTTATGAAGAAAGATTGGAGAAGTTGGGACTGTTTTCCTTGGAGAGGAGACATGATAGAAGTTTTCAAAATCATGGGTCTGGACAGAGTAGATAGAGAGAAACTGTTCCTGCTCATAAATGGATTGAGAACCAGAGGGCACAGGTTTAAAGTGTTTTGCAAAAGGAGCAAATGCGAAGTGAGAAAAACCTTTTTCAAACAGCGAGTAGTCAGGGTTTGGAATGCACTGCCTGGAAGTGTGGTGGAGGTAGGTTCAATTGAGGCATTCAAGAGCATTGGATGATTATTTAAGTAGAAACAATGTGCAGGGTTATGGGGAAAAAGCAGGAGATTGGCACCAAGTTAAAATGCTCAGAGAGCTGGTGCAGACATGATGGGCCGAAAGGCCTCCTTCTACACTATAACAATTCTGTTATTTAGGAAGAATTGTCAGGTTCATAGTGATGGTGTGGAAGGGAGTCATCCATGATGATACCAAATATCAGAACCTTTTAGTGACGAGGAGGGACTAGAGAAACAGGGGAGATCCTTTCATTAAAGCTGGTAAATGGGACTTTTGATATCTGTTCCAAATTATGAAGAGTTTTGATAAAGTAAATAGGACAAAATTATATCTAATGGTCAGTGAGTTAATTGGTAATGAAGGGGCAGAAATTTAAAAAAAAGAAAATGAAATTTAAGCTCACCAAAGGAATAAAGGATGAGGCTAGGAGAAAACTTGTAGATGATTGTTAGCATGTAGAATGTTCTCAAAGAAACATAATAACTTCATAACAGGGAAGCAGATAAATATTTAGAAAAAGGTTAAAAAAGAGAGGTAGGATAAGAGAAATAAGAATAAAGTGAATGGTTCTTTTAGAGAGCTTGTGCAAGATCAAAGGGCTAAAAGAACTTCTCCTGTCCTTCAAAATTAAATGACTCTATGAAGATGTATTCACTGGTATCCTCACTGGACTAGCATTCTGGAGACCCAGGGTAATACTCTGGGGACCCGTGTTCATATATCACCATCACAGATGGTGGAATTTGAATTCAATAAAAATCTGGAATTTAAATTCTGACAATGACCATGAAACCATTGCCAATTGTTTTAAAAACCCACCTGGTTCACTAATATCCTTTAGGGAAGGAAATCTGCCATCCTTACCTTGTCTGGCCTACATGTGACTCCAGACCCACAGCAACGTGGTTGACTCTTAAATGCCTTCTGAACAAGGGCAATTAGGGATGGGCAATAAATGTTACCTAGGCCAGCGATGCCCGCATCTCGTGACTGAATAAGAAAGAAGCACACACATTTATCCTGTTTTAATTGGGGTTAAGTGTTGAAATGGTTCATAAAGGCAAAGTCACTCGAGTTTCTGTATTTTCTGAAAAAACAACTTTGCGCTGTTGTTCAAATGTGTTAAATAATTTTACCACTTCTTTGAGTAAATTTATCCAAAATGTACATTTAAGACTAGTATTAAGACTAAACTATAATTTTAGTCAAGGAAGCTTTTTATTCTTTAGGCCTAACTGCTTAAGTGAACAAGTAAATTAGCTTTTACAGAAATACAGAAATGTTTTGCAACATTGATCAACAGTAGAGATTACAAAGTCAAAATTAGAACACAAGTGCAGGGAAAAAATCATTTCAGAATATTGGCTCCTATCTATGTAAAACAAAAATAAAAATCAGCCATGAGGTAATGCGATGACATAGGGCACTTACAAACTGAAGATTTTAATCATTATAAATGTATTATTAAAAACAGTAAATTACTAAAAATATACAGCAGTCCCACTATCGGATGAGAAAAGATGGGTTAACATTTTGGGTAGAATTCACCTTCATTTACTTTTTTGTTTGTGTGTTTTTTGAATTAAAGGCCTGTTTCTCTCTCTTAAAACATAGGCAAGTAATTTTTAAGCCAGTCTTACAGATTTTCTACCAGACAGCTCAAGCTCCAGGTAAAAACTTGGGCGCTCACCCCCTGAAGTACAGTCGAACACAACTTGTGGAGATTGTGAACTCCAGCAACAATTACAAGGAGTCTTGGAGAAGATAGACTCATAGAATGACACAGCACAGAAAGAGGTCATTCAACCCATTGTGCATGTGCCAACACTTTGAAATTAGCCCCAGTCTCCTGGTCTTTCTCCATAGCCTTGTGAATTATGCCCTTCAAATATTTGTCCAATTTCATTTTGAAGTTTATTATTGAATCTGCTTCCACTATCCTTTAAGGCAATGCATTCTAGATCATCATAACTACTGCATTTATTGCCCACCCCTAATTGCCCTTATCACCTCTTTTTTTTGCCATTTACAGTATTGTACAGTATTTATAGGTCACATTGGTGGCATTCACCTATAAAAAGTGTAACCCTCTGATTTTAGTAGAGCCATGTGAGGGAGCATTGCTAACTGTGGTTAAAATGTGTGGTTAAGGTGAGGTGGGTTCAACAATGTGGAATTCCATGTTTGTTGAGAAATGAAAACCTCATATCCATATGGTTACGCTTAGTGCAATAATCTCTGAGATAAATCCTTTGACAAGCTTATCTATTTGTCCTGCTACTAATTACTTTTCATGTAATTTTAATAGAATCTGCAGTTGCTTGGAGCTACAGCAATTGAAGATAGACTACAAGACAAAGTCCCTGAAACCATAGAAACATTATCCAAAGCAGACATCAAAATTTGGATCCTGACAGGAGACAAGCAGGAGACCGCTATTAATATAGGTACAGCTGGAGTTACAGTTAATAGTGTTTTACTGAAGGCTGTGTTTAATTTGTAAATGCACATCCTTATGCAATACTATTCTGGATAAATATGGTAAGAAAAGTACTGTTTTTATTTTGTTAGAAGTCAAATAATGTCTGAACATCTTTTAGCAGAAGGAGGGAGGGTCGTGTCCAGCTTCTCATCAGGAACAATTGTCATAGCTCAGTTTGATGTTGGCTTTTTACCCATCTTAAGGTGGTTCTTTCTGGATGAAGACACTCAGATTTTTTTTTAATTGGCAAAGCTATACGATGTGGTAAAATAGTACCCTGTTCAGTTTTATTTTGTAGGGGGGATGGTGGGGAAGCAATGAATGTCTAAAATATTTTCTTGTAAACAATCTCAAACTTTTCTAGAAGCGCATCATAGTTATATAAAGTTGTTAGGCAAAACTTTTTGATCCTTTTCTTAATCGACAAGTGACATAATGCTCTCATCTCAGATGCATCACACTTCTTATACATGATGCATGATAATAAAATTGATGCACTCTTCCAACCTTATAATGAGGGACAGATTATCTGTACAATTGAGAACTCCGCTTTCACCATGTCACAGCTGAAGTTTGGGATGCATCTTCTTTTAAATCTATCCTGTATGATTGACTCAAAAGAGCCCTATGCTTTTTTAGCGGCAAAGAAATGTGGCAGAAGGTTAATGTATTATCAAGAGATCTTAGTTACAATTCCAGTAACATCTTTATTTTTAAACATTTGTATCCCTAATGCTGGCAATGCCAGCGTTCTGAATTGCCATGAAAAGTTGGTGGTAAATTAGGTAGCCAATTGTTTCTACAACTAAGTTACTTTCAATGCAGGAACAAATGGCCAACATTCAAGGGGAGGACAAAGGCAACGCTTCAAAGTTACTCTGAAACTCTCCTTAAAGTGCAGCAGCATTGATATGCCTGGGAGGAGTTTGCTGCCAATCATTCAGAATGACGACTTGTCCGTCAAGCTGTATCATGCTTTGAGTCACAGCGTCTTTGATGGTTCAGAGCAATGGCAGAGAAAGAAAGAAAAGGTAGCAAATCCTGCATTCTGTACCCCACTATCTTGTGGGATGTCCTGCCCCATGTGGCCAAAGATATGCAGGTCGAGAATCAGCCTGATTAGCTCCAAGACGACCAATGACAGAAACTCGCAACCCTGAGTAGGCCCCTCGAATCGAGGGACAGCCAACGATGACATTCAATGCACCTGGCAAATGGACCCAAAATTCAACCATGAAATATGTTCCTTCTAAATTGCCTGGGTGCACAGCTGCCCAGCAGTCAGGAATGTGCTGTGCAGGGGATAAACAGACCATTCGCAAAATGCAGTCCCCTTAAGATAATGCAGATGTGTAGCTGTGCGACTATCTTAAAGGGACTGTGCAGTGCTGCAGGGGCAGGTGAGGGGATGCATTGTGGCATAGTTGTAATGTCACTGGACCAGGGACATCGGTTCAAACCTCACCATGGCAGCTAGTGGAATTTAACTTCAAATAAATCTGGAATATAATGCTAGTCTCACGAATGTTGACCATGACAGCTATTATCGATCGTTGTAAAAACCCATCTGGTTCACTGATGCCCTTTAGAGGAAGGAAATCTACATCCTACATGTGAGTCCAGATCAAGCAATGAGGTTAACTCTTAACTGCCCTCTGGAATGGCCTAGCAAGCCACTCAGTTCAAGGGCAATTAGGGATGGGCAACAAATACTGGCCTTGCCAGCGACGCCCATATCCCATGAAAGAATAAAGGAAGAGAAAGAAATGAGCAGTACATGCTGAAGGAAAATTAGAGGGAACATTAGTGTGGACTAGAGTCCAAGTATTGTTTTGGCGGGTCCCCTTCCCTGAAGGATATTATTGAATTAGCAGGTTTTTACGACAACACAGCAGCTTTCATGATTTTCTGATTTTCTCCAGTGCAAATACAAAAATGACCAGATTAACTTATTTTAATTTCAAAGCTGGCGTATCTGCTACGTTACCATATTGAACAGCATTGTTCTGAACAAGGGTTTCCTGCCTTCAGACCTATTTACCTGGAGATTTGATAACTCTATACAGGGAAGGGGTGTGGACTTGGCAAAACATTATTTGATTTGATGAATGCAGCCATTTTTGAACTAACTGCACAGGCCCTGAGCTCCACAACCCTTGCTCACCCGTTAACAGAAACTGTCAAAAAGTAAGTGGAGTACACATCAACAAGAGGGAAGGAATTTGCCCCTGCTAGTTGCTATTGATACACTAATGTCTGAATCATGAAAATGCTCTCTCACTTTAGTTGGGGTCGACAATGTAATGAGAGGTGATATCAATTAACTCGTCTTAACTGTCAAACATGCAACTGGAGGCAGTTCAGGCCACTTTCAGAAGTTAGGGTGTCTAGAGATCTGTTTGCCTATCTGGAAAACCATCAGGTCCCATGATTCTTTTTGAAGACACAGGCTGCGTAAGCTTGGAGGCCTTCAGGAATGATCTCCTCTCAAAATTTGGAGGTCAAGTTTTGGCATTCACCAACAGAATTTTAAAAAAAGGATGAAGTTCATGCAGAGGTGGTCTACTAAGGTGGTTAGTTCGATCCAATTTTTTAACTTGCATAGTTCTGTAATATCTCCAGGATCCGTCCAACATTGATTTAAAGCATAGCCCAATATAGCTGTGGAATTGCACTATTTCAGTATTTCATTAGTTGTATTTGGATCATGAAAGGCTCACATGTTGACCCATTTATAAGTGCACAGTTAATCCCCCACAAGTTTTTAAGTGAAACCTTAAATTTAGCTATCGACAAATTAATGCACCCTGGTTTCTTTTAGTTACGACATTCTTCCATCATTTTAGCTGCTGCTACATAAGTCAAAAGCAGAATGTTACTTCCATTATATAAATGCTTTACATCCTTAATTGATTCAGTGTGCCTCTCATAAATTTATATAGCCTCTGCAGGCAATCATTTATTATGGTGCATGGGCCCAAGTTAAACTGGTGACAAAGCATCAATTAGCCAAAAGGAAGGTTTGGTGCATTCAACACTATTGTCATCTTGCAGTCATGAGGCCCAAGGCAGGTTAAGGACCATTGCATCCATTCCATTGCAATTTCCATTCATGGCATATTCAAGGCTTCCACATGGAGCAGTTCTTGCTCTTTTATTATGATAAACCTGTGTAAAATACTGCGTCAGTCTCAGCTGCAGTATTATGTCCAGTTCTAGGCATCACACTTTAGAAAGGGTCTGAAGACATTAGAGAGGTTGCAGAGAAGATTCACAAGAATAGTTTCAGGGAAAAGGAACTTCAGTTACAGGCATAGATTAGAGAAGCTAGGGCTTTTATACCTTGGAGAAGAGAAAATTTGATAGATCTGTTCAAAATCGTGAAGATTCTGGACAGAGATAGGGAGAAACTGCTCCTGTTAGCAGAAAAATCGAGAATCAGAGGAACTGGTTCAAGGTGATCAGCAAGAGAAGCAACAGCAACATAATGAAAAACTGTTTTGCACACCGAATAGTTAGGATTTGGAATGTCCAGACTCCTCATGATTTTGAATATCTCTATCAGATCTCCCCTCAGTCCTAACTTCTCCAGCCTGTGTTCATAACTGAAGTTCCTCATCCCTGGAACCATTCTTGTGAATCTTTTCTACACACTCTTCAGTGCCTTGGCTTCCAGAACTGGGCGCAATACTCCAGCTGAGGCTGAACTAGCACCTTATACAAATTCAACTTAACCTCCTTGTTCTGATACTCTTATGCCTCAATTAATAAAGCCTAGGATTCAATCGAGGCATTCATAAGAGAATTGGATAATTATCTGAAGAGAAAAAATTCATAGAGCTATGGGGAAAAGGCAGGGGAGTGGGACTAGGTGAGTTGATCTTGCAGAGAGCTGGCATAGACAACCAAATGGCCACCCCCTGTGCTGTAACCATTCTAAGATTTTATGATTTAAAGAACATTATTGCCTGGCATGCCTGCAGCACATGATGGCCTTTTTGTTAGATTTTGACAGCCTGTGTTACAGCTCTTTCAGGGTGGCAGGCCAATTCCCTGTTAAATCTGTGCTGCTTCAACAGTATTGCATACTTACATAGTCCCTTCAACTTAACGAACATTTCAAAATTGTTTTAGAAAAAATCAAGAGGAGGGATAAATGCTGAGTGGAGGAAGAGAGTTTAATGGAAGTGACTGAGGGCTGAATCAAAAGATGCATGTTGGGAAATTTTTGAAAAGAGGACAGTGAAGTGGCGAAGCAGAGGGTTTAGGAAGGGAGATTACAGAGAAGTAGGGCCAAGTTGGCCAAAGGCTAATAATGGAGTTGGGGGAAGTGGGTGTGTAAGAATGTAGGAACAGGAGAAGGCCATTTGGCCTTTGAGTCTGCTCCGTTATTCAATTAGTTCATGGCTGATTATCTACCTCAATGTCAATTTCCTGCACTGTCTCCATATCGACATGATATCATTAGTCTCCAGAAATCTATCGATTTCTGTCTTGAACATGCTCAACGATTGAGCTTCCACAGTGCACTGGGTAGAGAATTCCAAAGATTCATCATCCTCTGAGTGAAGAAATTCTTTCTCATCTCAGCCTTAAATGGCCCACCCTTTATTCTGAGATTATGCCCCCTGATTTTAGGCTCACCAGCCAGGGGAAACATCTTATCTATATACAGCCTGTCACGCCCTGTGTAAGAATTTTGTAAGTTTCATTGAGGTTACCCTTCATTCTTTGAAACTCTAGGGGCCTAGTCTCCTCAATCTCCTACCATCCCAGAAGTTAATCCGGTGAACCTCTGTGGCACTCCCTCTGTGGCAAGTATAAGGGGACTAAATCTGTGCACAATACTCCAGGTGAGGTCTCATCAAGGCTCTATATAACTGCAGAAAGATATCTTTACTCCTGCACTCTCTTCCCCTCGAGATGAAGGCCAACATACCATTTGCCTTCCCAATTATTTGCTGCACCTGCATGCTAGCTTCTAGTGACTCATGAACAAGGACACCCAGGCTCCCAACCTGTCACCATTTAAGAAATACTCTGCATTTCTGTTTTTTCTACCAAAGTGAATAGCTTCACACTACTTCATATCACATTCCATTTGCCATGTTCTAGCCCATTCACTTAACTTGTCCAAGTCCTCTTAAAGCCTCCTTGCATCCTCCTCACAACTTATTTCTCACCCAGTTTGGTGTCTTCAGCAAATTTGGAAATATTACAATTGGTTCCCACATCCAAATCATTTATATCAATTGTGAACAGCTGTGGACCTAGCATTGATCCTTGTGGTACCCCACCAGTAACAGTCTGCCACCCTGAGAATGATCCATTTATTCCTACTCTCTGCTTTCTGTCTGTTAACCAGTCCTCAATCCATACTGGTATATTTCCCTGAATCCCATGTGCTCTAATTTTATTTACTAACCTCTTGTGTGGGATCTTATCAAAAGCCTTCTGAAAATCCAAATATACCACATCCGCTGGTTCTCCTTTATCTATGCTACAAGTAACATGCTCTTTAAAAAAAACTCCAACAAGTTTGTCGAACATGATATCCCTTTCGTAAATCCATGTTGACTCTGCCCAATTTTACCATTCTTTTCTAAATGTCCGGCTATCACATCCTTTATAATAGATTCTAACATTTTCCCTACTATTGACGTCAAACTAACAGGTCTTTAGTTTTTCATTCTCCACTCTTCCTCCCTTCTTAAATACTGGGGTTACATTTACTACTTTCCAGTCTGCAGGAACCTTTCAAAATTCTATAGATTCTGGAAAGATAAGCAATGCATTCGCTCTCTCTCTAGCCACCTCCTTCAACACTCTCATCTGGTCCAGGGGATTTATTAAACTTCAACCCAGTTAACTTTCCAAGTACTACCTCATTACTAATACTAATTCCTTTTAGTTCCTCAGTTTCCCAAGTACTTTGGTCACCAAGTATTTCTGGGGAATTTATATTATTCTGTGAAGACAGACGCATAGTAACTGTTTAGCTTCTCCACCATCTCCCTGGTCTCCATTATAAATTCTCCTGTCCCTACCTGTTATGGGACCACATTTTTCCTAGCTAATCTTTTCATTTCACATACCCAAAGAAGCTTTTATTGTCTTCCTTTATGTTCCTCGCTAGCTTGCATCCATATTCTCTTTTCCCTTTCCTAATCAGTTTCTCGGTCCTCCTTTGCTGGGCTCTAAATTGCTCCCAATTCTCAGGCTTATCACTTTTTCTGGCAATCTTATAAGCCACTTCCTTTGATCTAATGCATTCTTTAGCTTCTTTGATTAACCACTGTTGATTTGCCTTGCCTTTGAGTGTTTGTGCCTTAGAGGATTGTATATCTGTTGTAGACTGTGTAGCGTTTCTTTAAATACTAGCCATTGCCTGTCTACCACTAAATTTATCATAGCCAACTTGCCCTTCAAACCTCATAATTTCCTTTCTTCAAACTTAAGACCATAGTTTCAGAAAGAACTATATCACATTCAAGCTTAATGTGAAATTCTATCATATTATGGTCACCATTTCCCAAAGACTCCTTTACAACAAAGTTATTAATTAGCCCTTTCTTATTATGCAACACTAAATCCAAAATAGCCCGATCCCTAGTTGGCTCCTCAGTGTACTGGTCCAGAAACCCATCTTGTACACGCTCCAGGAATTCACTGCCAACAGCATTAGTGCTAATTTGGTTAACCCAGTTTGTGTAAATTGAAGTCGCCCGTTATTACTGTATTACCCACATTACATACATCTCTAATTTCCTGAATTATTCCATGTCCAACATTACCAATACAGTTTGGTGGCCTATAACAACTCCACCAATGTTTGCTGCCACTGGCTGTTTCTTAACTCCACCCAAACTGATTTTACATCTTAATCCTTCGATTCTCTTACCAATGTACTGATCTTGTCCCTTATTAAGAGTGCTACCCCACCTCCTTTTCCTTTTTGCCTTTCCATCCTAAATGCCGAATATTCTTGGATATTCAGTTCCCAATCTTGGTCACCCTGTAGCCACAGAAGCACAGAAAGCCAGAGTTGGAGAATCAGTGCTGGATGTGACATTGAGAGAACTCATTGTGGATGAGGCTGGTGAGCAACTTTTCAACCAACTTTAATAAGCAAGGAGACTGGAGTTCGATTTTATGCAGAGGAAACAATATGGCCAAAAATGGGAAGGGCCAAGGTAAGTGAAGGTAGGAAGAGGTAGTTGTTTAATTTGTAAGAGCCGAGAAGAAAGTGAATTTGTGGTTCTGAAAGAAATTGTATTTTCATTATTCCATTAAAAGGCATGGAGATCAGCTGTTGCACTAGGAGAAGACTTGCGTTTGTGAGAACTGAAATATGAAATCTGATAGTAGTTTGAGAGTGTAGAATAGATCATAAATGGTAGAGGCAACTGACACAAAGCAGGTTTAGGGCACAAAAGAGGCAAGAATTATTGTGGCTTGATGAGATCTAATGAAAAAGTTAGCAATTGAGCCAACAACAGCATGAGGAAACTAGGTAACCATGAGATTTAGCTTTGGAGAGAGGCTACATAATTTTTTCTAGACAAGAACTTTTCAGATCACTGATTTTCAAGCTTTCTCCATACCTTGGTGTAGGAGAAGCAGGATGGCAATCTGAAAAGCAGAATGACTTCAGTCATTAAGGGATATTGATCAAGGGTGGGTAAATGGAGTTATGTCACAGACTGGCTATAAACTCATTGAATGATAGAAGAGGCTTGAGGGGCTAAATGACCTACTCCTGTCCCTATGTTCCCTTTCTTGGGGAGTAGGATAAACATACACAAATTTTAAATGTGCGACAATGAGAAAATGGATGCTAGAGACACTGAAGAGATGGCACAGGTAAATTCAGAGGCGCACACCTTGAATGATAAGAGATGCATCATCGAAGAATAGAATAGTTATTTGGTGTCTAGGAGATGGAAAATACAATGAGCATGCGATAGCTAAAGGTTGAAATGGAGTCTAATTTCTCTGATTCAATGCAAAGACACTTCATTCTAGATCTTTCTCTTTGTCCCATGAGTAAGTGTCATAAAGTTCCTTTTTGTCGTCTCTTTCGGTGGCACAGTAGAATTAAGGTAGGCTTTAGAATTTCCGAATGGGTTTGTTTCCCACTTAACCACCAGTAGATCAAGTGGCAATAGATTCCCTTCACATCACCCATCAGTACCTGGCCTACACCGAGCAGGCCAATGATCCTCCTGGCAAACTGAATTCAACAAGTCTGCACTTGAAGAATTCCAGTATCACAGAATCAAAAAAATGGCGGTAATATGTGGCTCTTCTACCATTGGATTTGCATTTCGCATCCTGCAACTCAATGTTGAGGGAATGTCTTCAGCCAAGAGACACCTAGTTAGCGCCTCCACCCAACAATACACCATCATTGTGACCTGCATTCAAGCAACACATCTTTCATCAGATAAAGCTGGGAGGTACAAGGTAGATGGTTTTGATCTGATATGCCATATTGCCCTCCCTAAGCATGGCCTTTCTACATTTGTCCAAGTGACTATTGCCAATGAAGTCCATCTGTTCTCCACTGAATACTCTGACATTATCAAGGTTGGTGCTTTCCAGATAGCAATGCCAACAATTCTGCTAGTGCTAGCTGGGTCCAACAAATCCTCCCAAGCGTGCCACACCCTGCTGTCTTTACTGAAGACTTTAATAGCCACCACACAGACTGGGGCTACCAAGAGGTTAATGCATATGGTGAAGAACTTGAAAACTGGACCTCACAGCCTGACCTTCCTCTCATCCATGATCCCAAACAGCCTGGAGCTTTCCACTCTACTCAATGGAAATGTGACCACTCTCTTGATCTGTGCTAGGTCAGCTCAGTGCACAACAATCCACTTCCTGCCTCATGACAAATCCTGACCAATTTTCTACACAGCCAGCACAGATCATCTCAGATCCACATTGGATATAATTAATAATTGTCACCAGCTCAAAGAAGCAGTGGTGGAGCCTGTAAGAAGCCAATTGGCAGGAGTAGAGCAAGGTATTGGACCAAAGTGTTACAATGATGCCTTCCCAAAATATCCCATACTGCTGGAATACAGTCGCTTCTGCAGAGCCATCTACAATGCAGGCAGCAGAACCATTCCAAGGTGTACCGCCCTGTGGATATACCTTGCCTGGAAGAGGAACCTGCCTCCCTATTCCAACAATATGAGTGCTCCAGTGACCCAGACATGGCAGATCATCTGGTTAAATCCCTGGACTGTGCTCGATGGGCCAGATAGGAAAAGAAAACAAAGAACCTGGACTTCACCTGCTCAAGCCATAAATGTTGGACAGTCCTGCGCTACCTCAGAGCAACCCAGCCACCATTAACACCAAGCTGCCTATGTGGTAATGCCAATTAGGTAGCGAGCCAACCCCTTCACATGGGAAGGGCACTGCTAGGAAAAAGAGTGAAGAAGCAAATATGGAGCAAGTAGAGACCCTTCTCTACGCAGCACAATTCCAGATCTGAAGCTTTCACCACCCTGGGTTTGGACAAAGGAGTACAATCGTTCAGCTGGGCACTGCCTCTGGTTATAACAACATCCTCCCTGAGTCTCTAAAATACCTCGGCCTACAGGCCCTCCCCTCATTGGCCCACTTCTTTACAAGAGGTGTATGCAAGGGAAGACTGCCAAAATCCTGGTGCATGCCAAAAATCATCAATCTCCCTAGACCAACGAAGGACTCAAAATTACCATCAAACTACTGCCAATATCCCTGCTATCAGTATGCTTCAAGGGAGTGGAGCACTTAATCCTACAGTGAAGAAAGCCAGAAGTGGAGCGCATCCTGAGTGCAAACCAAGCAGGCTTTCAACAAGGAAGAAGCACATGATCAGGTCTTCCCAGCAACCACTTTCATTGAAAATGGCTTTCAAAGGCATCTCAGATCAGGGGCAATTTTCCTTGATCTCACTGCAGCTTACGATATACCCTACATGGGCCTATTCGTCATAATATCAGGAGTTCTCCCTCCGTGGGTCCCTGGTCCCATTGAACTGCTACTCTGGGACAGACGGTTCAGGGTGCATACAGGTGATGAGACTAGCTCTTGGAGGAAACAGACAAATGGGCTACTCCAGGTGGCCTGTCTTAGCCCAATCCTGTTCAGCTTGTACATCAATGTGAACATACGAATTAGGAGCATGAGTAGGCCATTTGGCCCCTTGAGCCTGCTCCGCATTCAGTAAGATCATGGCTGACCTGATTGTAACCTCAACTCCACATTCCCACCTACCCCGATAACCTTTGACTCCCTTGTTAGTCAAGAATCTGTCTATTTCCACCTTTAAAATATTCAGTGATCCTGCTCCCACCGCTCTCTGGGGAAGAGTGTTTCAAAGACTCATGACCCCGAGGGAAAAAATGCTCTCCTCATCTCCGTCTTAAATGGGAGACCCCTTATTTTTAGACTGTGCCTCTTTAGTTCTAGTCTCTCCCACAAGGGAAAACATCCTCTCAGCATCCACCCTGTCAAGTCCCTTCAGGATCTAATATGTTTCATAAGATCACCTCTCATTCTTCTAAACTCCAATGAATAGAGGCCCAGCCTATCCAACCTTTACCCAGGTATCAGTCAAGTCAACCTTCTCTGAACTGCTATTTATATCCTACCTTAAATAAGGAGATTAAAACTGTACACAGCACAGCATTCCATATGTAAGGGGTCTCACCAATGCCCTGTACAACTGTAGCAAAACATCCCTACTTTTTTTTATTGCGTTCACTTTGCAATAAACGGCAACATTCCATTTGCCTTCCTAATCACTTGCTGTGCCTGCATACTAACCTTTTCTGATTTATGTCACAGGGCATCCAGATCCCTCTGTTCCTCAGAGTTAAGCAATCTCTCTCCATTTAAATAATCAACCACTTTCTATTCATCCTGCCAAAGTGGACAAATTCACGCTTTCCCAAATTATACTCTATCTGCTAAATTTTTGCCCACTCACTTAATCTATCTATATCTCTTTACAGGTTCTTTATGTCCCCTTCACAACTTACTTTCCTTCTTATCTTTGTGTCATCAACAAATTTAACAACTATATATTCGGTCCCTTCGTCCAAACCATTGATATAATTTGTAAGCATCTGAGGCCCCAGCACTGACCCCTGTGGCACTCCACTCACATCTTGTCAACCCAAAAATGACCCATTTATGCTTAACAAAAACAGAATTACCTGGAAAAACTCAGCAGGTCTGGCAGCATCGGCGGAGAAGAAAAGAGTTGATGTTTCGAGTCCTCATGACCCTTCAGCAGAACTGAGTAAAGTTAGGAGAGGGGTGAAATATAAGCTGGTTTGAGGTGGGGGGTGGTGGGGGGGGGAGGTGGAGAAGAGAAGTTGTGGGGGGGGTGGTTGTAGGGACAAGCAAGCAGTGATAGGAGCAGATAATCAAAAGATGTCACAGACAAAAGGAACAAAGAGGTGTTGAAGGTGGTGATATTATCTAAGAAAATGTGCTAATTAAGAATGGATGGCAGGACACTCAAGGTACAGCTCTAGTGGGGGTGGGGTGGAAAGACTGATGGTATTACAGTTATAGATTTAAAAATAATGGAAATAGGTGGGAAAAGAAAAATCTATATAAATTATTGGAAAAAACAAAAGGGAGGGGGAAGAAACGGAAAGGGGGTGGGGATGGGGGAGGGAGTTTAAGATCTAAAGTTGTTGAATTCAATATTCAGCCGGGAAGGCTGTAAAGTGTCTAGTCGGAAGATGAGGTGCTGTTCCTCCAGTTTGCGTTGGGCTTCACTGGAACAATGCAGCAAGCCAAGGACAGACATGTGGGCAAGAGAGCAGGGTGGAGTGTTAAAATGGCAAGCGACAGGGAGGTTTGGGTCTTTCATGCGGACAGACCGCAGGTGTTCTGCAAAGCGGTCGCCCAGTTTACGTTTGGTCTCTCCAGTGTAGAGGAGACGGCATTGGGAACAACGAATGCAGTAGACTAAGTTAGAGGAAATGCAAGTGAAATGCTGCTTCACTTGAAAGGAGTGTTTGGGCCCTTGGACAGTAAGGAGAGAGGAAGTGAAGGGGCAGGTGTTGCATCTTCTGCGTGGGCATGGGGAGGTGCCATAGGTGGGGGTTGAGGAGTAGGGGGTGATGGAGGAGTGGAGCAGTGTGTCCCGGAGGGAACAATCCCTACGGAATGCCGCCAGGTGGGGTGAAGGGAAGATGTGTTCGGTGGTGGCATCGTGCTGGAGTTGGCGGAAATGGCGGAGGATGATCCTTTGAATGCAGAGGCTGGTGGGGTGATAAGTGTGGACAAGGGGGACCTTATCATGTTTCTGGGAGGGAGGAGAAGGCATGAGGGCGGATGTGCGGGAGATGGGCCGGACACGGTTGAGGGCCCTGTCAACGACCATGGGTGGAAAACCTCGGTTAAGGAAGAAGGAGGACATGTCAGAGGAACTGTTTTTGAAGGTAGCATCATCAGAACAGATGCGATGGAGGCGAAGGAACTGAGAGAATGGGATGGAGTCCTTACAGGAAGCAGGGTGTGAGGAGTTGTAGTCGAGGTAGCTGTGGGAGTCGGTAGGCTTGTAATGGATATTGGTGGACAGTCTATCATCAGAAATTGAGACAGAGAGGTCAAGGAAGGGAAGGGAAGTGTCAGAGATGAACCACGTGAAAATGATGGAGGGGTGGAGATTGGAAGCAAAATTAATAAATTTTTCCAGGTCCCGACGAGAGCATGAAGCCGCACCGAAGTAATCATCGATGTACCGGAGAAAGAGTTGTGGGAGGGGGCCGGAGTAGGACTGGAACAAGGAATGTTCCACATACTCCATAAAGAGACAGGCATAGCTGGAGCCCATGCGGGTACCCATAGCCACACCTTTTATTTGGAGGAAGCGAGAGGAGTTAAAGGAGAAATTGTTCAGTGTGAGAACAAGTTCAGCCAGACGGAGGAGAGTAGTGGTGGATGGGGATTGTTCAGGCCTCTGTTCAAGGAAGAAGCTAAGGGCCCTCAGACCATCCTGGTGGGGGATGGAGGTGTAGAGGGATTGGACGTCCATGGTGAAGAGGAAGCGGTTGGGGCCAGGGAACTGGAAATTGTTGATGTGACGTAAGGTGTCAGAGGAATCACGGATGTAAGTGGGAAGGGACTGGACAAGGGGAGAGAGAAGGGAGTCAAGATAACGAGAAATGAGTTCCGTGGGGCAGGAACAGGCTGACACGATCGGTCTGCCGGGACAGTTCTGTTTGTGGATTTTGGGTAGGAGGTAGAAGCAGGCCGTCCGAGGTTGGGCGACTATCAGGTTGGAAGCTGTGGGAGGATGATCTCCAGAGGAGATGAGGTCAGTGACAGTCCTGGAAACAATGGCTTGATGTTCAGTGGTGGGGTCATGGTCCAGGGAGAGGTAGGAGGAAGTGTCTTTTATGCTTTTTATGCTCTTTTAAGCCATTTATGCTTACTGTGCTTCCTGGTAGCTAACCAATCCTCTATACATGCTAATATGTTCCCCCCTACACCACAAGTTCTAATTTTGCATAGTAACCTTTGATGTGGCACATTGTCAAATGCCTTCAGGAAATCTAAGCACAACACATCCACAGGTTTCCCTTTATCCATGTTGTTTGTTACTTCCTCAAAGAACTTCACAAAACCGTGTTGACTCTGCCTGATTGCATTGAGATTTTCTAAGTGCCCTGCTATAACCTCCTTAATAATAGATTCCAGCATTTTCCCTATGACAGATGCTAACTGGCCTGTAATTTCCTGCTTTCGGCCTCCTTCCTTGAATGGAGGAGTCACATTTGCTATTTTCCAATCTGATGGGATCTTTTCAGAATCTAGGGAACTTTGGAAAATTAAAACCAATACATCTACTCTTTCAGCAGCCACTTCTTTTAAGACCCTAGGATGAAGTCTTGGGCCACAGCTGTCAACTTTTAGTTCTAACAGTTTTCTTAGTATTCTTTCCCTGGCGATTGTAATTGTTTTAACTTCCTCCCTCCCTCTCACCTGATTCAAACTTATTTCTATAATGTTATTTGTATCCTCTACAGTGAGACTGATGCAAAATATCTGTTCAATTCATCTGCCATTTCCTTATTTTCCATTATTAATTCCCCAGAATCACACTGTTGAGGTCCAACACTCACTTCACTTGCCTTTTTCCTTTTTTAAGTACCTGTCGGAACAAGGAGCTTCACATCTTTCCTGAAGTGTGGTGACCAGAACTGGATGTAAAATTCTAATGGCTACCCACACCTTTATAAAGGTTCAGCATAACTTCCCTGCCTTTGTACTCAATGCCTGTATTTATGAAGCCCGGGATCTGAGATGCTTTGCTCATCACTCTCTCTCATTTTGTCCTTCAACCTTCAAAGATTGATGTACTTGCACCCAAGGTCCCTCTATCCCAGTGCACTCTTTAAAATTGTGTCATTAAGTCGATGTTACCCCTCCCTATCCCTTCTGCCAAAATACATCACCTCACGCTTCTCTGTATTGAATCCGTCTGTCATTTGTCTGCCTATTCTGCACGTCTATCTATGTCCTGTTGCAGGCAATTCACATAGCCCTCAATGTTTGCCATTCCTCCAAGTTTGGTATCATTGGCAAATTTTGAAATTCTTCTCTGTTTTCCAAGATCCAAGTCATGAAAAAGAGGTGGTCCTAACACTGATCTTGGGGAACACCACTGCCTGCCATCCTCCTATTCAAAAAGCAACCATCTACCATGAATCGCTGCTTTCTGTCATTAAGCCAATTTTTTCAACTAATTGGATACTGACCCTCCAATTCCATTAGCCTCAATTTTGTTAACCAGCCTTTTATGTGGTACTTAAATCAAATGCGTTCTTAAAATCTATATAAACAACATCCACTGCATTCCCTTCCTCGACCATAAGGTACAGCAAGGATCAGTGCTTGGGCCTCAGCTGTTCACAAACTATATAAATGATTTGGCTGTGGGGACCAAATGTAATATTTTTTTAAAAAGTAGTTACTTGGATTTAAGTGAGAAACACTAGGAATAGGGGAGTAAATTCAAGTCAGGGTCAGTAAAATAAAATAATAACTTTAATTTACTTTGGTTTATTTTTAACGTAAGGGAAGTAAAGTTAAGACATGACAGGGCAACTCGGTCGTGTGGAATGCGTTCCCATTATATGTGGGAAGTCGTGGACACTGCTGGTGTCTTCGATGCACATATGCAGGAAGTGTTGCCAGCTGCAGAAACTTGAGCTCCGGGTTTTGGAGCTCAAGCAGCGGCTGGCCTCATGTTGGCGCATCCATGAGGCTGAGAGCTACATGGATAGCATGTTCAGAGAGATAGGCTAGGAGCATGGAGACAGAAATGGAATGGGTGACTGCCAAGCAGCCCAAGAGAAACAGGCAAGTTGTGCAGGAATTCCCTGGGTCCCGCTCACTAATCAGGTTTCCATTTAGTTGTTTCCTCAGAGGAGTGCAGTCAGAACCAGGTTTGTGGCACCATGAGCAGCTTGGCTGTACAGGAGGAGAGAAAGGAGAAAGGAAGAGCAATAGTGATAGGGGCTTCATTAGTTAGGGAAACAGACAGTAATTTCTGCGGTCGTAGACTTGGCTCTAGTATGATATGTTGCCTCCCTGGTTCTAGGGGTAAGGATATGCCCGAGCAGCTGCAGGATATTCTTTGGGGGGGGGAGGTGATCAGCCAAAGGTTGTGGCCCACATTGATACCAATGATTTAGGTAGGAAAGGGGATGTGGTCCTGCAATCAGAATTTAGGGAGCTAGGTCGAAAATTAGCAAGCAGGACGTCAAATATAGTAATCTCCGGATTATCCCAGTGCCACATGCAAGTGAGTACAGAAATAGGAGGATAAGGCAGATGAATGCATGGCTAGAAAGATGGTGCGGGGGGAGGGCATAAGATTCCTGGGACACTGGGACTGGCTCTGGGGAAGATGGCACCTCTGCAAATCAGACGGGTTGCGCTGAACAGAGCCGGGACTGAGTTCCTTGAGGGGCATTTTGCTAGTGCTGTTGGAAAGGCTTTAAACTAACTCAGCAGGGGTGTGGGAACCAGGAGAGAATATTAGAAAGGAATACCTGGGTGCACAAAATACTGGGAGAGACAAATAGCACTAGTATAGAGAATAACAAGTTAATAGGTAGAGTCAGAGTAAGGGAGAAAGTCATGAAGTCTAAATCAGGGTTACTGTGCATGTATGTGAATGCATGGAGTATAGTAAATAAGATTGGAGAGTTACAGGCACAAATTGCCATGTGGAAATATGATGTTGTGGTGATAATAATAGAGGCTTGGCTCATGGAAGGGCAGGACTGAGTGATAAATATTCCTGAGCACAAGGTGTTCAGAAAAGATAGGGCAGGAAGAAAAGGAGGAGGGGTGGCAGTATTGGTTAAGGAGACCATGGCAGTGCTGGAGAAAGAGGATGTCCCAGAGGGTTAAAGGACAGAATCAATCTAGCTAGAGCTAAGGAACACAGCGGTGAAATTACATTTCTCGGTGTAGTCTATAGACCCCCAACTAGTGGGAAGGATGTAGAGGAACAAATCAGCAGCGAAGTTACAGAGAGATGCAAACATTACAGAGTAGTTATAATGGGGGGACTTTAATTACCCAAACGTAGACTGGGGCAGTGGTAGTCTAAGGAGCAGAGTGGGGCAAGAGTTCCTAGACTCTATTCAGGAGAATTTTCTACAGCAGTATGTGTCCAGATCAACAAGAAAGTATGTACTGTTGGACCTGGTTCTTGGAAATGAGGTGGGCCAAGTAGACTAAGTGTCAGTGGGGGAACAGTTAAGAGACAGTGATCATTGTATCGTAAAATTTGGAATGATGGTTGAAAAGGAAAATGTAACGTAGAAGCATAGAAAATAGGAGCAGGAGTATGCCATTCAGCCCTTTGAGCCCGCTCCGCCATTCATCATGATCATGGCTGATCATCCAACTCAATAGCCTGCTCCCGCTTTCTCCCCATATCCTTTGATCCCTTTCGCCCCAAGAGCTATATCTAACTCCTTCTTGAAAACATACAATGTTTTGGCCTCAACTACTTCCTGTGGTAGCGAATTCCACAGACTCACCACTCTCTGGGTGAAGAAATTTCTCCTCATCTCAGTCCTAAATGGTCTACCCCATATCCTCAGACTGTGACCCCTGGTTCTGGACTCCCCCCACCATCGGGAACATCCTTCCTGCATCTACCCTGTCTAGTCCTATTAGAATTTTATACAACCCAGAGTAAGAATAATTAACTTGGGTAGAACCGACTTCATTGGGGCAAGAATGGAGCTGGGCTAGATAGACTGGAACCAAAGGTTGGACGTGAAAAACTATAACTGAACAATGGGCTACCTTCAAAGAAGAAATGGTTCAGGCACAGTCGAGGTATATCCCCTCAAAAGGGAAAGGTAGGGCAAACAAATCCAGAGCTCTCTGGATGACAAAGGAGATAGAAATTAAGATACATAAGAAAAAGTGTGTGTTTCAGGTAGAAAATACAATTGAGAACCAAGCGGAATACAGAAGGTTCAAAGGGGAGGTGAAAAAGCAACGAGAGATTGAGAAAAAGCTGGCAGCCGACACAAAGGGGAATCTTAAAGTCTTCTATTGGCACACAAATAGTAAGAGGTAGGTAAAAGGAGTAGGGCTGATTAGGGACCAAAAAGGGGATTTACACATGGAGACAGGGGGCATGGCTGAGGTGTTAAGTGAATACTTTGCATCTTTCTTTACCAAGGAAGCAAATGCTGCCGAGGAGGAAACTGTCACTAGAAGGATTCAAAATTGATAAGGAGGAAGTGTTGTATAAACTATCAGTACTTAAAGTTGCCAAGGCACCGGGACCGGATAAGGTGCATCCAAGGATATTGAAGGAAGAAAGAGTGAAAATTGCAGAGGCATTGGCCATAATCTTTGTCTTCCCTAGACTCAAGAGAGGTGCCAGAGCACTGGAGAATTGCAACACATTATGCCCTTGATTAGGAAGAGCCAGCATGGATTTCTAAAGGGAAAATCGTGTTTAATTAACATGCTGCAGTGCTTTGAAGAGGTAACAGAGAAGGTTGATGAGGGTAATGCTGTTGAGGTGGTGTACATGGACTTCCAAAAGGCCATAAGACCTAGGAGCAGAAATTAGGCCATTCGGCCCATCGAGTCTACTCGGCCATTAATCATGGCTAATAAGTTTCTCAACACTATTCTCCCGCCTTCTCCCCGTAACCTTTGATCCCCTTACCAATCAAGAACCTATCTATCTCCGTCTTGAATACACTCAATGACCTGGCCTCCACAGCCTTCTGTGGCAATGAATTCCATAGATTCACCACTCTCTAGCTAAAGAAGTTTCTCCTCATCTCTGTTCTAAAAGGTCTTCCCTTTACTCTGAGGCTGTGCCCTCGGGTCCTATTCTCTCCTACTATTGGAAGCATCTTCCCCACGTCCACTGTATCCAGGCCTTTCAGTATTCTGTAAGTTTCAATCAGACCCCCCCTCATCCTTCTAAACTCCATCGAGTATAGACCTAGAGTCCTCAAACGTTCCTCATATGTTAAGCCTTTCATTCCTAGGATCGTTCTCGTGAACCTCCTTTGGACCCGCTCCAGGGCCAGCACATCCTTCCTGAGATACGGAGCCCAAAATTGCTCACAATATTCTAAATGTGGTCTGACCAGAGCCTTATAAAGCCTCAGCAGCACATCCCTGCTTTTATATTCTAGTCCTCTCGAAATAAATGCCAACATTGCATTTGCCTTCCTAACTACCAACTCAACCTGCAAGTTAACCTTAAGAGAATCCTGGACTAGGACTCCTAAGTCCCTTTGCACTCCAGATTTCTGAATTCTCTCCCCATTTAGAAAATAGTCTATGCCTCTATTCTTCCTACCAAAGTGCATGACCTCACACTTCCCCACGTTGTATTCCATCTGCCACTTCTTTGCCCATTCTCCTAACCTGTCCAAATCCTTCTGCAGCCTCCCTGCCTCCTCAATACTACCTGTCCCTCCACCTATCTTTGTATCATCTGCAAACTTAGCCAGAATACCCTCAGTTCCTTCATCTAGATCATTAATGTATAAAGTGAAAAGTTGTGGTCCTAACACTGACCCCTGCGGAACTCCACTAGTCACCGGCCGCCATCCTGAGAAGGACTCCCTTATCCCCACTCTCTGCCTCCTGCCAGACAGCCAATCTTCTATCCATGCTAGTATCTTGCCTCTAACACCATGGGCTCTTATCTTACTGAGCAGCCTCCTGTGCGGCACCTTGTCAAAGGCCTTCTGGAAGTCCAAGTAGATAACATCCATTGGCTCTCCTTTGTCTAACCTACTCGTTACCTCCTCAAAGAATTCTAACAGATTTGTCAGGCATGACCTCCCCTTGATGAAACCATGCTGACTTTGCCCTATTTTACCATGCACTTCCAAGTATTCTGAAATCTCATCCTTAATAATGAACTCTAAAATCTTACCAACGACCGAGGTCAGGCTAATTGGCCTGTAATTTCCCGTCTTTTGCCTCACTCCCTTAAACATTAGCGATTTTCCAGACCTCTGGGACCCTTCCTGACTCGAGTGATTCCTGAAAGATCACCACTAACGCCTCCACTATCTCTTCAGCTATCTCCTTCAGAACTCTGGGGTGTAATCCATCTGGTCCAGGTGATTTATCCACCTTCAGACCTTTCAGTTTTCCTAGCACCTTCTCCTTGGCAATGGCCACCATACTCACCTCTGCTCCCCCCGACTCTCTTGAACTTTGGGGATGTTACTCGTGTCTTCCACCGTGAAGACTGACGCAAAGTACCTATTCAGTTCCTCCGCCATTTCTTTGTTCCCCACTACTACTTCTCCAGCGTCATTTTCCAGCGGCCCAATGTCCACCTTTGCCTCTCTCTTACCCTTTATATATCTAAAACAATTCTTGCAATCTTCTTTTATATTACTGGCTAGTTTACCCTCATATTTAATCTTCTCCCTCCTTATTTCTTTTTTAGTTGTCCTCTGTTGGTCTTTGTAGGCTTCCCAATCTCCTGGTTTCCCACTGCTCTTCGCCGCATTATATGCTTTCTCTTTAGCTTTTATGCTGTCCCTGACTTCCCTTGTCAGCCATGGTTGCCTCGTCCTCCCTTTAGTATGCTTCTTCTTCCTAGGGATGAATTTTTGCTGTGTCTCCCAAATTACTCCCAGAAACTCCTGCCATTGCTGTTCCACTGTCTTTCCTGCTAGGCTCATCTCCCAGTCAATTCTGGCCAGCTCCTCCCTCAGGCCTCTGTAGTTGCCTTTATTCAACTGTAATACTGTTACATCTGATTCCAGCTTTTTCCTCTCAAATTGCAGGGTAAATTCTATCATATTATGGTCACTTCCTCCTAAGGGTTCCTTCACCTTAAGCTCCCTTATCAAATCTGCCTCATTACACATCACTAAATCTAGAATTGCCCGTTCCCTAGTGGGCTCCACCACAAGCTGTTCCAAAAAGCCATCTCGTAGACATTCCACAAATTCCTTTTCTTGGGATCCACTACCAACCTGATTTTCCCAGTCTATCTGCATATTGAAATCCCCCATGATCACTGTAACCTTGCCTTTCTTACATGCCTTTTCTATCTCCTGGTGTATCTTGTGCCCCACATCCTGACTACTGTTCGGAGGCCTGTACATAACTCCCATTATGGTTTTTTTACCTTTGCGGTTCCTCAACTCTACCCACACAGATTCTACATCATCTGACCCTACATCATTTCTTGCTATTGATTTAATTTCATTTCTTTCTAACAAAGCAACCCCACCCACTATGCCAACCTGCCTATCTTTTTGACAGGATGTATATCCTTGGATATTTAGCTCCCAGTCCTGATCCCCTTGCAGCCATGTCTCCGTGATGCCCACTACATCATACCTGCCAATTTCAATCTGCGCCACAAGCTCATTTACCTTATTTCGTATACTGCGTGCATTCAGATACAACACGTTCAGTCCTATATTTCCCGTCCCCTTTCTCATTGTCGTCCCTTTATCTGATGTGCTTAAAGTTAGATTCCTAGCCCTTTCCAAACACTCTGTCCTATTTTGTGTTCTGAAGACTTTAATAGCCTTCGGTACAGTGCCACACTACAGATTTGTGAGAAAAGTTGCAGCTCATGGAATAAAAAAGACAGTAGCAAAGTGGATACAAAATTGGCTGAGTAATACGAAACAAAGGGTAATAGTCAATAGATATTTTTTGGGTTGGAGGAAGGTTTGTAGTGGAGTTCTGCAGAGGTCGGTATTGGGACCCTTGATTTTCCTGGTAGATATTAATTATCTAGATCTTGGTGTGAAAGGGATAATTTCAAAGTTTCAAATTTGAAACTTTGCTGATGATACCAACTTAGAAGCATTGCAAACTGAGAGGAGGACAGCATAGAACTTCAAAAGGATATGGACATGTTGGTGGAGTGGGCAGATGAAGTTCAGTGTGGAGAAGTGTGAGGTGATGCATTTTGGTAGGAACAACATGGAAAGACAATATAAGGTAGGGGGTGCAGGAGCAGAAGGTGCACCTGTGGGGTTGGCAGGACAGGTGGAGAGAGCAGTTAATAAAGCATACAGTATCGTGGGCTTTATTAGTAGGGGCATAGAGTACAACAGCCGGGAAGCTATGCTGAGGTTATATAAGACACTAGTTAGACCTCAGCTGGAGTATTGTGTACAGTTCTGGGTGCCGCACTATAGGAAGGATGTGAGCTCATTGGAGAGAGTGCAGAAGAGGTTGACAAGAATGGTCCCAGGGGTGAAAAACTTCAGTTATGAAGAGAGATTGAAGAGGTTGGAACTGTTCTCCTTGGAGAGGAGAAGGCTAAGAGGAGATTTGCTAGAGGTATTCAAAATCATGAGGGGGCTGGATAGAGTACGTAGGGAGAAACTGTTCCTGCTCGTAAAAGGATCAAGGACAAGGGGGCACAGACTTATAAAAGAAGCAAATGTTATATGAGAAAAAACTTTTTCATACAATGAGTGGTTTGAGCCTGGAATGCACTGCCCGGAAATGTGGTGGAAGCAAGTTCAATCAAGGCATTCAAGAGGGCATCAGATGATTATTTGAATAGAAACAGTGTGCAAGGGTATGGGGAAAAGGCAGGAGAATGGCACTAATGGGGAGTTGGTAGCATAGTGATATTGTCACTGGACTGGTAATCCAGAGACCCAGGGTAATGCTCTGGGGACCTGGATTTGAATCCCACCACGGCAGATGGTGGAATTTGAATTCAATAAAAATCTGGAATTAAAAGTCTTATGAAATCATTGCCTATTGTTGTAAAGTCCCATCTGGTTCACTGATGTCCTTTAGGGAAGGAAATCTGCTGTCCTTACCTAGTCTGGCCCACATGTGGCCCTAGACCCACAGCAATGTGGTTGACTCTCAAATGCCCTCTGAACAAGAGCAATGCTGGCCCAGCCAGCGACACCCACATCCCATGAATGAATTTAAAAAAAAGTCATAATGTTCATTCGGAGAGCCAGTGCAGACGTGATGGACCGAATGGCTGCCACCTGCACCGTAACAATTCTGTGATCCTGTAGTATTTTCAGATTTGCTGATGACACAAAACTAGGTGGGAATGTGAGTTATGAGGAGGATGCAAGGAGGTTTCAAAGGAGATTTGGGCAGGTTAAGTCAGTGCACAAGAACATGGCAGATGGAATGTAATGTGAATAAGTGTGAAGTTATCCACTTTGGTAGAAAAAACGGAAAGGCAGAGTATTTCTTAAATGGTGAGAGCTGGGGAAGTGTTAATGTCTAAAGGGACTTGGGTGTCATCGTTCATGAGTACTAAAAGCTATCATGCAGGTACAGCAAGCAATTAGGAAGGCAAATGGTATGTTGGCCTTCATCACAAGGGGATTTGAGTACAGGAGTAAAGATGTCTTGCAGTTATTGTACAGAGCCTTGGTATGACCGCATCTGGAGTATTGTGTATAGTTGGTCTCCTTATCTAAGGAGGGATGTACTTGCCACAGACAGAGTGCAACGGAGGTTCATCAGACTAATCCCTGGGATGGCAGGATTGTCTTATATGGGGAAATTGAGGAAACTGGGCCTGTTTTGAAGAATGAGAGCTGATCTCATTGAAACTTACAAAATTCTTACAGGGTGTGACAGGATAGATGTGGATAGGATGTTTCCCCTGACTGGTGAGTCTAGAACCAGGGGACACAGTCTCATAATAAGGGGCAAGCCATTTAAGACTGAGATGAGGAGGAATTTCTTTACTCAGAGAGCCATGAATCTTTGGAATTCTCTACCCCAGAGAGCTGTGAAAGCTCATTCACTGAGCATGTTTAAGACAGAAAATGATAAATTTCTGGATACAAATGACATCGAGGGATATGGGGATAGTGGGGAAAATCGTGTAAGAGGTAGACGATTAGCCATGATCTGTTTGATTTATGGGTCGAATGACCTACCCTTGCTCCTATCTCCCATGTTCCTATGTTCTTTGTTACTTCATCAAAAAAATCAATTAGGTTAGTCAAACACCATCTACCTTTTATAAGTTTGTGCTGGCTTTCCTTAATTAACTCAAACCTCTCTTAAGTGCTTGTTGGTATTTTGCCCTGGTTATGGATTCCAAAAACTTCCCCACTAAGGATGTTACACTAACCAGTCTGTAGTTTCTAGGACTGTCCTTACACTTTCTTAAATAAGGATGTCACATTTGCTGCTCTCCAATCCTCTGACAGTCAACATAAGAGGGAACCTAAAAATCTTTTACTGACATGGGTGGTAAGAGGTGGAGTAGGTCCTATTAAGAACAAAGAGGGTGATAAATGCTGGCATCAATCCTCTGGCATCTCCCCCATACCTAGGGAAGACTGAAAGATTAAGGAAAGCCCTTCCACTATCTCCACTTCCTTTAACAATATGAGATGCAAGCCTTCCTGACCAGATGACTTATCTACCCTAAGCACAGCCAACCATTCCAGTATCTCCTCCTTTTCAATTTTCACACTATCCATTACCTCCACTATCTCCGCTTCTACCAATATTTTGTCAGATTCCTCTTCCTTAGTAAACACCAATACAAATAACTCATTCAGTATTTTAGCCTTGCCCTGTGGGTCTCAGCATTTGTCGTCGTCTTTGTTCTTAATAGGACCCACTCCACCTCTTACTACCCACTTACTATTTACATGCTGGTAAAAGATTTTTGGGTTCCCTCTTATGTTGACTGCTATTCTATTCTCATACTCTCTCTTTGCCAGTCTTATTTTCCTCTTCACCTCCCCTCTCAACCTATTGTATTTGACCTGGTTCTCATTTGAAGAATTCACCTGACATGCATCATGCACACATTTTTTTAGATAATCTCTATCTCCCTTGTCATCCAGGGAGCCCTGTTTTTGGATCCCTTACATGTACCTGAAGTAGCTTTTTCATAAAAGTTCACCCATTGTTCCATTATGGTGTTTCCTGGCTAGATCCCTTCTCATCGCATTTAATTTAGCCCTCTTCCAGTTCAAAAATCATAGATTGGATTGTTCCTTGCTCTTCTCCGTTGCTAATCTAAAGCTTATGATGCGATGATCACTCTTACCCAAATGTTCCCCTACAGACAATTGGCCCACTTGGCTCACTTCACTCCTGAACCCAGATCCAGCAATGCCTCCTTCCTAGTTGGGCCAAGAACATACTGATCAAGGAAGTTCTCCTGATTACATTTCAGAAATCTGTCCCCCTCCTTACACTTTACTCATAAATTACCCAAATATTGATTGGAATAAAGTCCCCTGTTCTGTAACAAAAACAGAAAATGCTGGAAAAACTCAGCAGGTCTGGCATCATCTGTGGAGAGAGAAACAGAGATAACATTTCAAGTCTGTATGACCCTTCTTCAGAGCTGAGGTTTGGTAGTTTTACACATCGCTGTGATTCCCCTGCAGATTTGTTCCTCTATTTCTCCCTTATAGAATACCCCAAGTAGCGTGATCTTACATTTTTTTGCTTCTCCACTCTAACCAGCTTGACTTCGTCCTTGCCCCCTCAAGGACATCCCCTCTTTCCAAAATTGCAATGTCTCCCCTAATCACTACAAGTCAGGAGTGCGATGGAATACTCTCCACTTGCCTGGATATGTGCAACTCCAGCAATACTCAAGAAGATTGACACCACCCAGGACAAAGCAACCCACTTGATTAGCACCCCTTCCACAAACATTCACTCCCTCTTCCACCAGCGAAAAATGCAGCAGTGTGTACCATTTACAAGACGCACTACAGAACCTCACCAAGATTCCTCAGGTAGCACCTTCCAAACCCACGACCACCATCTGGAAGTTCCACTCCAAGCTACTCACCATCCTGACTTGGAACTATATCGCCATTCCTTCACTGTCGCTGGGCCAGAATCCTGGAACTCCCTTCCTAACAGCACGGTGGGTGTACCTACACCACATGGAGTGCAGCAGTTCAAGAAGTCAGCTCACCGCCACCTTCTCAAGGGCAATTAGGGATGGGCAAGATATGCTGACATAGCCAGCGACACCCACATCCCATAAATGAATAAAAATAAACTAACACCCTACCTCTCTTTTTCCTTCTATGTTTTCTGAACATGTCATAGCCTCATTTATTTAGCACCTAGTTCACCATTTTTAAGCCATGTTTCTGTTATTGCCACTACATCATATCATCATATCTCCACACTGCAATTTGCACTTGTAGCTCACCAATCATATTCACCACACTTTTGCATTTACATACATGCATTGTAATCACAGAATCACAGTGCAGAAGAGGCCCTTCGGCCCATCGAGTCTGCACCGACACGTGAGAAACACCTGACCTACCCACCTAATTCCATTTACCAGCACTTGGCCCATAGCCTTGAATGTTATGGCGTGCCAAGTGCTCATCCAGGTACTTTTTAAAGGATGTGAGGCAACCCGCCTCCACCACACTCCCAGGCAGTGCATTCCAGACTCTCACCACCCTCTGGGTAAAAAAATTTTTCCTCACATCCCCCTTAAACTTCCTGCCCCTCACCTTGAACTTATGCCCCCTTGTGACTGACCCTTCAACTAAGGGGAACAGCTGCTCCCTATCCACCCTGTCCATGCCCCTCATAGTCTTGTACACCTCGATCAGGTCGCCCCATCAGTCTTCTCTGCTCCAACGAAAACAACCCAAGTCTATCCAACCTCTCTTCATAACTTAAATGTTTCATCCCAGGCAACATCCTGGTGAATCTCCACTGCACCCCCTCCAGTGCAATCATATCCTTCCTATAATGTGGCGACCAGAACTGCACACGGTACTCCAGCTGTGGCCTCACCAAGGTTCTATAGAATTCCAACATGACCTCCCTACTTTTGTAATCTATACCTCGATTGATAAAGGCAAGTGTCCCATATGCCTTTTTCACCACCCCACTAACATGCCCCTCCACCTTCAGAGATCTATGGACCCACACGCCAAGGTCCCTTTGTTCCTCAGAACGTCCTAGTGCCATGCCGTTCATTGAATACTTCCTTGTCATATTACTCCTTCCAAAATGTATCACCTCACATTTTTCAGGGTTAAATTCCATCTGCCACTTATCTACCCATTTGACCATCCCGTCTATATCTTCCTGTAGCCCAAGACACTCAACTTCACTGTTAACCACCCGGCCAATCTTTGTGTAATCCTGATTTTGCATTCCACATAACCTATTTTAGTCCCTTCAATTTTAATATGGCACTACTTCCTTCTCTGGTACTGTCCAACATTCTCACTTTATGCACCTTATTCCTCTTTTCTACTTCTGTATGCCTGGGTGCCTATCCCCATGTCAGTTTAGCTTAAACCCTCCCCATTCACACCAGTGAACCTATATGCAAGATCATGGGTCCCAGTCCTGTTGAGGTGCATCCCATCCCTTTTGAATAGGTGCCTTTTGTCCCACAACTGGTCCCAATGTTCCAAGAACCTGAAGCCCTCCCTTTTGCGCCATGCTTCAATCCACACATTGATACTCCCTATCTTCCTATTTTTACTCTGGCTAGTATGTGAGTAATCTAGAGATTACAGCCCTGAGGTTCTATATTTTAACATCCTCCCTACCTCCTGAAAATCTCATGTTAGGACCTCAATACCTGCCCCCTCTCTGTTGTTGATGCCAATTTGTACCAGAATCACTCTCTTCCCTCAGCAGAATATTCTGCACCTTCTCCATGATGACATTTACCCTGGCACCTGGGAGACAACACACCATGTGGGACTCACGATGATAGTTACAGAAATGCCGACCTGTCCCTAATTATGGAATCTCCTGTAACACCACTTTTCTATGCTTTACTGTTCCTTCCTCTCCAGTTCCTTGCCCATTGATGCCACATTGGGGCTGCACTCCTTGAGGGCATTGTCACACCCAGCAGACTCTAAAACTGAGTATCTATTTGAGATTGGCACACACCCTGAAGACTTCCTGACCCTTCCTACTCTTCTGGACATCCTGCCAGACTAATGCTCTGGAACGCTGGTTCAAATCCCACCTTGGCAGCTGGTGGAGTTTAAATTCAATTAATAAATTCTGCTAATTAATCCAAAAAAAATCTGGAATGAAAGCCAGTGAAAGTAATAGTGACCGTGAAACCACCATTGATGATGTAAAAACCCATCTGGTTCATTAATCCCCTTTAGGGACGGAAATCTGCCATCCTTATCTGGCCTGGCCTGGCCTACATGTGACTCCACAGCAATGGAGTTGACTCTTAACTTCCCTCAAAGAGGAATTAGGGATGGGCAACCAATGCATTGCCAGTGGTGCCTACTTCCCGCATAAGAATAAATAAATAAAACCCTGCTCTGGGTTTAGACACTTACTAATTCACTCACTGCTATACCAACCCCGACTAAATATCTTTAAATTTCCAAACACCTAATTTTAACAAATACCTGAGTTTAGAGAGAAAAGATAAAAATACTCACTAACCAATCACTTAACAATTTCTCTCTGCCTTCACAGTCAGATTCTTTTGAATGTAGTTGGTGGGTTTTGAACCCACTCACCTCTCGGCTAGCCTGTTCTGTTCTCGCTCCTGCTGCTCTGGCATACTATCATTTTAGTTACCTCCTCAAAAATTCCACCAGAGTTATTAGACATGATGTGCCCTCTACAAATCCATGCTGTGTTAGGCAATATTTAACACAAGTTCTATTCTAGTATTTAATTCCTGTTCACCTTGGATGGAAATAGCCTTTATGGCCTCTATAACCCCAGGAATATTGGGTCCATTGGCACTTGCCTATTCTCTACTCTTGATGAATACAATGAGATTACCCCAAACCTCAAAAGTCTGTCTTTCCCATAATTTGGGTGCAGTACAGGCGAGGGCGAACCAGCACTCTGTACTAATGATTCCCAAGATTTGTGCTCTTGCTATACAGCAGAAGACCCTGCTTGCTCTCTTTACTTCTACCATACATTGTACTGATGGTTTTAGTGATCTATATGTGTTCCCACATCCATCTCTTGTGTTGTTTCCTCTAGAATAATCTCATTTTTTCATTTGGTTTATATTTCCACTGTTTATTATCTTCTCTCAATAGTAGGTGACAGCTACCATTCATCAGCCTAATCTATCCAGAACCTTCTGTATTAGAATAGCCTGTTTCCTATTGTTTCAGTCTCATCTAGTTTAATATCATCTGCAAATTGGGGACCGGGGTTTGCTTCTGTCCCAACTTTCAATCATTTATATACAGTATAAACACTGCTATGCATTTTCTTTGATGTTCTGTGTCTAAACCATTTCTGCCAATGTTATAGTGGCTGTTCGGGGAGAACTGTCCCAAGAAATTCTCTCTACAGACAGAAACGGAGTTGCTGCATCCTTTTTTTGAAAACAATATAAAAACATTTAATTCCCACGCACCTGTCTTCAGTTTTGTTAAGGTAACAGTAATGGACTTGCATTGAAAGGAGAAAACTGATAATAAAGATGCGCACAACACATTAAAAAAATATTTCTGTGGGTGCTTGCAGATGAGGATCATCATTCAGGCCAAATTTGTCCCTCCATCCAGAATGAGCCTAAAGTTTTACTTCTAACCGTTGTTGCATTACATTCTTAAATATTAGTTAATAATTAGTTCTTAAATAATTCCAGAGTTTGCTCCAATACTATATCCGGGAGCCTATTCCAAATATTGATCAGTCTGGGGAAAGAAATATTTCCTAATATCCGTCCTAAGGTTACCTTTTAATATTTTGAACCTTCTGCCTTTTGTTCTATTCTCACAATTTAAAGTAAACTTCTTGGATAATATTTTCCAAATTTGTTTAATATCTTGTATATCACTAGAAGATCGTCTCTTTGTCACCTCTTTTCAAGGCTGGAAAAACACAAGCTTCTCCTGCCTTTCCTCATATTTCTCACCTTTGACACTAGATAACAACCTCATGCTCCTCTCTGCACCATCTGCAATGCTTGGATATCTCCCATCTTTCTTTGTGATCAGCAATGAAAACAGTACACAAGCTAAAGGCCTGATAGACCTGTGGTGTTTTGCTGGACTCCAGCCATTATTCTGGTGGAAACCACTGGAAATCAGATCCAGAGTTACTGGACAGCTTTTTGAGAGGGTGGGATGGAGGAAGGGGGACAGGTGGGTGCTGGGTGGGGGAGAGGGCAGAGAGATCTCTGCTGTCCCTTTACAAAGCAGATGACAAGGGGAACAGTACAGGGTAGAGACTCAGTACCCTTTTGAAAATCTGAATTGCTTTAAGAAATATTCACAACTACTGTCATTTTCCTAGTTTTAATGTTGACCTCATTTTAATTGGCGTAATTATTTTCACCATGACGTGTGCAAGATGTGTGGTAATCACATTTCAGATTATGCTGAACCATAAAGTAAAAGATTCTTTCTCATCTCCATGAAAGTCTAAGCCAGAAGTTAAAATTACTTCTTTGTATTTTCTTCCTCCTACGATCTACAGGATGTTAAAGTTCTCCTTGTATTGTCACTACTTGATTTACCTTGTGTTCTCTTGTTCACTATGGGCCTTGGCTTCTCACCTGAGCTAGTCAATCAATGAAGTTTAGAATTTTGAGCAGGTATGATATCAATGTGAACAAAATAATAAAACATAATTTTCACTTAAACCTAGTTACAGCTTAAGTAACTGTTCTTATGGAAAGATTTTTTTTAGCTTATAATAGCGACAATAATGCCATCAAATTAATGGTACATGATTAGATCCATATGTTCTACCTAAAAATCAGATAATATTGCATTGAAATTGTTTCTAACAAGGTTTCCCACATCCTTCCTCTCCATGAGCCAACACTTAATTCATTTTTTTTAATACCCTGTCATGTAAATGTACTTTGTGATTTTCAAATGCTATGTTGCAGATGGTGCTAGTAGTTTGCAATTTGTAAATGACAAGCAATAATCAAAAAGATTAGCATATAGAAAGTGAAAAAGATGCTAAAAGAAAATAAACTTTGCATTTGGTAGATATTGGCTTTTCATTTTGGATTAAGCTGCTCATGTTGTCTTGATTTTCTGGATGGCTTTTTTGACTTGTTTCGTAACCATTTTTATCAACTGTCTTTTCCAGAGGAAGAACCAAGGGTAGGGCGAGTTATGAACATTGTACACAATTTTAGTTCATTTATTCCTTCAGGAAAAAAGGTTCAAATCCATAAATTAATAACTGTTGTGGCTATTTACTTTTTGGCACACTTGGACTTGTCAGCTCTGAAATTTTTATTAAGATGTTTGAATTGAGGAGACTATTCTAATAGCCATGAGCTTTGACCTTTGAAACAATTCCCATTTGATAATCAACAGAGCAACCTAACTTTTTCAACACTGATCAAATAATTTGGACTGTACTGATACACACAAGTATTTTTCTAAATACCTCTTTCTAATCTGCAAGTTAAAGGTTGAGCATTGTACAGGTTTTATTACATTACTGTCCAATTCATTATATTTCATACACCTGAACTTTAATGATATGAAACACAAAGGAAATGCAGAGCAGGCTCGAGGAGCAGAATGGACTACTCCTACTCCTATTTCTTATGCCTTAATTACAAGTTACATCCCCAGGTTCACTAATCATAAAACCATACTGTGATGGAAGTCATACAACAGATTTACACAGTTTGCATTTCTGTCGAACTGAACTTGTTTATTTTGCTTTTTCTAAACAGGACATGCATGTAAACTTCTGACCAAAAACATGGGTCTTATGGTTCTAAATGCGCACACTCTTGATGTAAGTATTTGATATCTCTAGAGAATTGTGTCCAGTAAACTGAAAATGAAATGAATTGTTCACATTAGTTCTGGTTAAATCTTATAATTGAATCATGACAGTAAATCCCAAATTGAATTTTTAAAAAGTCATTGGGGTATAAATTTGTCCTGGGTAGTAATGTAAAAGGCGCCATTTCCAAAATGACAACTCGATTCACACTTCGCTTGATTTTCTTTTCCATTACTGAGAGAGTCTTCAGTTCAGTGATGCTGTAGGATTTAATCGAGTTTCTGATCACCCAATGTAACTTTTTTGAGCAGAACCAAAGGAGAAGATTCTGGATCAGTATTTGGCTTCAATATTTATTTATCTGAAGCAATCCCTGGACACTTCTCAATAAAATGTATTCGAATAATGTTGGAAGGTTTTTCTGTGATACTCATTTTTCTGTGAAACTGTCAGCTTTGCCATCAATTGGTCCTTAATCACCTCAAAGGCCAAATTACTTTTGATTTTAAAGTATATTAATTTTTAATGAATAAAAGGATTCTTTGTATTATGAGTAGCCTTGTGCTGATGGCTGTGCATTTTTGAAAATATGCAAAGAATTGTAGCATTTTTACTTGAAATGAAAGAAGCAAATTATAAGTATTTCTTTCTAAGATATTGACTCTTTGCTGTACTCCTGGGTTGCTAGTCACCCCCCAGTAATTAGTCATTGTTTATGCATCACAGTGACTGTTAGTAAGCAATTCAGTCACAGGTGCATTCTAGCAGAGCCCAATACCGTACTTGTCTAATGTTCGCAACTGCTTACTTCAATCCGGGGTTACTGGATCATACAAGAAACCTGACTAAGTTTCATTTCTATAATCCTGAGGCCACTTCTACCACACTTACTGCTGTACTGACTGAGATCAGTTAATTCAGCACAGACCAGAGTTGAACTTGGGAATTTCCGGTTTTATAGCTTGGCTACTTGCTGGATAAACCCACTTAGCTGCTGGCAAGGCCCCAAACTGTAGACTTAACGAGCACTAAAAGATTGCCAATCTTAATGTCATGGGAGCAGTGTTGTGGTTTAATGCCTCTTTTACACTACACAGTTACCTCAATGCAAAGTTTTCATAGTCCATGAGTGGCATTAGATTTCTAGCTGTCATGTAAAATTATGTTTGCCAAAATAGTTGAAATTTACACTGATTACTGGAGCTTTCCTTGCAGGCTAGCTACACCAGGTGGCTATATGTCATTGATGTTGCTGCCATTCCTTGCATTAAACTAGAGTTTTACTGCTGCATTTAATCATTGTGTTTGTGAGTATGAAACTAAAGTTCAATTAATGAGTTTCTGAGGATTCAGGAGAACTTTCTTGATCGCTATGTTTCTGGTCCAACAAGGATGGAGGCATTGCTGGATCTGGTTCTACGGAATGAGGCGAATCAAGTGGATCCAATGTTAGTGGGGGAAATTGTAGGGAACCATGATCATAGTATAAGGTTAAGGTTAACCATTGATGAGGACAAGGAGCAATCTAAAGTAAAAATAATTAATTGGAGGAGTGCCAATTTCAGTGGTTGAGAGCTGATTTGCTTCGGGTAATTTGGAATCTAAGATTGGCAGGCAAAACTGCAAAAGAACAACAGGCTTCCTTTAAGGAAGAGATAGTTCGGGTACATTTCAACGTGGGCCAAAGGTGGGGCTCTCTGGATGACGAGAGCAAAAGTGAGTGAGATGAAGCAGAGTAAAGGAGTGTATGGCAGATTTCGGTTGGTAAAACAAGTGAGAATCAGGGTGAATATAGAAAGTTCAGAGGGGAAGTGTAAAAGGAAATAAAAGAGGCAAGAGAGAATATGAGAAGAGACTGCCAACTAACATCATATGGAATCCAAAAGTCTTTTATGGGCATATAAGCAGTAAAAGGATAGTATGAGAAGGAACAAGGCCAAATGGTGGTCATAAAGGGAACCTATGCATGGAGGCAGAGGGCATGAATGAGGTAATAAATGTGTACTTTGCATGTCTTTACCAGGGAAGATGATGCTGCCAAAGTCATACAAAAAGAGAATATAGTTGGGATGCTGGATAGGCTGAAAGTTGATAAAGAAGAGGGGTTAGAAAAGCTGGCTGCACTTAAAGTTGATAAGGCACCAGGACCGGATGAGAGGCATCCGAGGATATTGAGGGGAGTAAGAGTGGAAATTACGGAGAAACTGGCCATAATCTTCCAATTCTCCTTAGATAAAGGGGTAGTCCCAGAGGACTGGAGAATTACAAATGTTACAACCTTGTTCAAAAAAAGGATGTAAGGATAAGCCCAGCAACTACAGGCCAGTCAGATTGACTTTGGTAGGGAATGAGCTTTTGGAAATGATAATCTGGGGCAAAATTAAAATAGTCACATGGACAAGTGTAGATTAAATTTGGGTAAGCCAACATGGATTTGTTAAAGGCAACTCTTGTTTAACTAACTTGTTTGAGTTTTTTGATGAGGTAACAGAGATGGTTGATGAGGGTGATGTGGTGTACATGGACTCCCAAAAGATATTTGATAAAGTGCAACATAACAGACTTAACCACTAAACTTGAAACCCACAGAATAAAAGGGAATGTAACAACATGGATATGAAGTTGGCTAAGTGACAGGAAACAGAGTAGTGGTGAATGGTTGTATGAAGGTATGAGGGACTTCAGTTACATTGATAGATTGGCACAGATGGATTTGTTCTCCTTTAGAGAAGAAATAGTTGAAGAGAGATATGATAGAAGGGTTCAAATCATGAGAGGTCTGTTCCTCTCTCAGTAGATAGAAAGAAACTGTTCCCATTGGCAGTGGGATCGAGAACCAGAGGACACCGATTTAATGTGATAAACAAAACAACAGCGAAATGAGAAAATATTTTTATGCAGCGAGTGATTAGGATTTAGAACGTACTGCCTGAAAGTGTGGTGGAGGCAGAAACAATTGGGGTTTTCAAAAGGGATTGGGTAAGCACCTAAAGAGAGAATTTGTAGGTTCACAGGAAAAGGACGGGAGAGTGTGGCTAACATATTTGTTCTTGCAGAGAGCTGGCATGGACTCGATGGGCTGAATGGCCTCCTGTACTGTAACCATTCTATGACTCTAAACTTCCTACTGTTGCATTTGACTTCATTGTGTGCCAATGGATATAAGACTTCCACAATTGCATAATCCCAATGTACTTGTGCTGTGTCAGTTCCAGGGAGCCAAGACAGCTCCATAAAACTAATTTGTGCCATGATATGCATGCTTCCCTAGTTTAGTTTATTGCCTGCATGATTTTTCTCAACTCTAATTGCCTTTTTACATTAGCCACTAATTCTGACCATTGGGCTCATTGCAAATTAGGGAGAATAACCCTAATTTGTATGCATATGTAAACACATGCTTCAGGGAAATGTATACTATGGTAATATATCAGAAGAATTTGACTTGATAGTAGGTCAGTGCTTTGAAATATGGATTCACGCCAGCTGCACATCCTCAGTTCCAAAAAAAACTTACCTGTAAAACAGGTTCTCCCCATAGTTGAATGAATATGTGTGAGCGTATGTACCAGTATTTTTGAACTCATTGATGTATGTTTTGGTGACTGTTTTTGCATCAGAGGCTGAATTAACCTTTTTTTAAGAAAAGAAGCCTACAATTATAGGTCCTGTACATGAATGTCCTGTTGGATATATTTTTTTACAATCATTTAAAAATTATTTTATTCCCATCTTAACAAATTACAGCACAGCACATTATAATGGTGGAATATAGCTGCTGTATGAGTACTGTACTTCATTACAATTTTAGATATCAGCAATCACATGCAAATCCACACTCTGCCCTCTGCGCGCTCTCTCATCTCTCATGGCCATTAATGGAGTATTCCAGAGAATATTACCAACTTAATTAGACCTGAGCTAATGTAGAAAGTCCCTGTAGGATCCTCGAATTTTCCAACTAATTTGTTTAACTGTGCTTGGTACAACGACAGAACTGATGACACATATTGAACCCTGCAGGAAGTTTACATTCCATCAAATGTTTCCATTATGTTTTAAATCAATTTTAGCCAATGAAGAAGATTGAAGTGCACAATCTTTACCTTAAGAAAATTTAGCTGGGACACTGGATTATCCCATTTTACTACATCTGAGTAAACTTTCACAATGGCTCTCTTGAGAGTAGAAATACACTTTCTTCAATAATACTGCTGTTCCACGTTCCAAGTAGCATACTCCTATCAATGACTCCTATCGTACTCTTTGTTCTTTGAGATATTTTCTTCCCTCATTCTTTTTGGTCTCTCCAGAACAGTTTCTCTGTGACTGAAAAGGCGAGAAAGTGCCCTGGTCCCGACTTCTGAAGTTGAAGTGTTTTACAGGAATGGCTTGATAGAAGAATTTTATGTTCAGAAATCTGAAAACTTCCTTGAGCCTCCTTTTTTTGCTCCACTGTAAACATGTCCCATTTAGGCAGCCTTAGCATGTAAATAGTTTAATCCTAGGTATGACTTTAGTTGCCCATCTGTGCAGCCAAAGCTGTATGCCACTATTGCTGTAGGGTGACCAGTATTTCAAATCCGACTAAACTACTCTATGTATTTGCTCCTTGGGATTTGAAACCAGTTTTTCTATATACTCTTAGATTATATTTGTCTTTACTTTTGTTTTGGCACAGCTGATGGTAAATGCTGAGCTGCTCAAATCCCAAAGGGAAACTTTCACAAAGGGAAACAACTGCCACAACTGTTTTGCAAATTGTATGAATTTTGAGATGCATGCCTTGAACTCAGTAGTAATAAGACCACCGAGTCTTATAGGTTTCTTTCGAAACTAAATTAAACCTTTAATCATTAAAAGAAGAAATGATTTTAAGCACATGCATAGATCTACAAATTACTACTATGATACCTTCTAAATCCCCTAGTTAATCTAATTCACAGTTCTACTTCCGTTTAAGGCAACAGTAAGATGCAGATTTTTTTAAAAGACCCAGGGAAAGTAACACACAATACCCCGAACAGTCGAAGTCAAAATGAGTTTGCTCAGCTACAGTTCTTTGTAGACAGCAGCTTGAGGCTCAAATGCTGGAGGCATTTCACACTTGTGTTAGATCTTAAAATGCCCGCCCTTACACACAGCCTTCCCTCCTTTATACATACTTTCCCCTTTGAATGCAAATTCCCATTGTTTCACTATATCTTTGGACTTTACCTCTCTAATAATAAAAAAAATCTATGATAGTACCAATTTTATTAGTAGTCTTTGGGGGAAATAAACAGACTGTTTCTTAACTTCTCCTGACTAGGAGAAACACTTCATCCCCTCCTTTGAATTTAAGCTAGTCTGGTTTATTTAAAAACGCAAATGTTCCCATTACATCTTACATTCTAAAACATCCCCCATGTTTACCGACTTAACATTTCAAACCTAGCTTATCTTCTGATACATCAAAGCCTTCAGACCAACTACCTTTAATTCAATTAAGTCAATCGCACGCACGTGTGTGCGCGCGCACACACACACACATGCACACACCTGCACACAGACCCCACTATTACTCTACAATAAATTCAAATAACAGTATGAAAATTATTATATCTTCCTGACAATTCTGTAACACACTGTACTAATGATTTTAATAGGCTATGCACAATTACCTGTATTCAACTACCATTCACCTTAAATAGTGAAAAATAATTAAAATTATCACAAGTTACCTTCTATGACTGACAGTAAACCCATGTTAATTTCTCACTAATAGCTTTCAGTCATTTTAATGTTTGAAATAAAAACTATAGTGCCGCTGGAGGTAGCAAGTAACTCAGGCCCTGATTCTCCAAAACCTCTCCCCTACCTACAAAGCAGAATTCAAGAGTGTAGTAAAATACTCTCCACGTGCCTGGATGGTTGCAGCTGCAACAACACTTGAGGCTTGACATTATCCAGGACAAAGCAGTCTGCTGGGGATTGACACCCCACCCACCTGCTTAGACATTCACTCCCTTCACCATCAGTATACTGTGGCTAGAATTTTTACTGTCAGCAGGGTTGCACTGCTGGACCTAGCCAAGGTTCTTCAAAGCCCATGCCCTCCACCATCCAAAAGTACAAGGGCAGCACGTGCATGGGGACGCAATCATCTCCAAGTTCCCCTCCAAGTTGAATGCTGCTCTGACTTGGACATATGTCCATTGCTTTATTAGCACTAGGTCGAGCAACTTTATCACATGTACTGCAGCAGCCCTAGAAAACAGCTGACCACCCTGCTTTCGATCAACTAGGGATGGGTAATAAATAGCAGGCTTTCTAGGGAAGCTCTCATCCTGAGAATTCATTTTTTAAAATGCAAATGAAGAGAAAAGTAGCATGAAATTCACCTTGCATACCTGCTAGCACCCAGTTACACAGTGACATTAGGTTTGACCCTGATAACAGGCATGCCCAATCTCTCAACTGGAAAGGTGGGGGGGGGCCTAGAAGGAGGAAGAAAATAGTTTTTGAAAAGTGGGATCTCATATATTTTTGATCATTTACTAATGAGGAGACCTACACCGTCTTTCACTGAAGCCTGATGCGAATTGCTTCAATAAGTTTCGGTAATTGAGCTGGATCAAGTCTTGGGTTGCTTGCTTTGTCAACAAACCAAGATAAATTGTTAACTGATTTGCTTGATATTATATGGCAGTAAAGCTGTGAAAGAGAAATATTTTGCCTTTTGATTGTTGATTGAGAAGAGCTAGCTACCCAGTTACAGAAACAAAGAGAGTCTGATGTAACTGCAGCTGTGTGTGAAAATGTTCCTTCTATTGCTTTACAAATGAAATTTATTCCAAAAGAAGGCCTCACAGTGAGATTCCCAATAAAGTGTGAATTGAATAGAGAAGGATGTTTCTTCAGTGGCATCTTAAAATCATAGAGTGATATAGCACAGAAGGAGGCCAATCAATCAAGTCTGCCTGAGCTGGTTCTTTGCAAGAACTATCCAATTAATCGAATTCCCATGCTTTTTCCCCATAGCCCTGCAAATTTTTCTATTTGAAATATTCAGTTCCCCTTTGAATATTATTATTGAAGCCGCTTCCTCTACCCTTTCAGACAGTGCATATCAAATTATTATAACTTGCTGCATCAAAAATCCTCATGTCACCTCTGGTTCTTTCGTAAATTTGTGTCCTCTGTCACTGGAAAAAGTTTCTCATTATTTACTCTATCAAAACCCTTTGTAATTTTCAACACCTTTGTTAAATCTCCCCTTAATCTTCTCTGCTCCAGAGAAACCCCAGTTTTTCCAGTCTCTCCAGAGAACTGAAACTTTTCATCTTTGGTACCATTCTAGTGAATCTCCTTTGCTCCCTCTTTAAGGCTTTGACATACTTTTAAAAGTGTAGTGCCTAGAATTGACACGGTACTCCAGCTGAGGCTTAACCAGTATTTTCTGAAAGTTTAGCATAACTTCCTTGCTTTTGTACTCTATTCCTCTGTAAAACCAAGGATCCCATGTGCCTTTTTAACAGCCTTCTCAACTTGCCCGATCACCTTCAAAGAATGGTGTACATACACCCCAGGTCTCTCTGCTCCTGAAACCCTTTAAAATTGTACCATTTAGTTTATATTGCCTCTGTTAAATCTTTCTTCCATTCAGCTTGGTTCTCTACTGAATTATGAGCTCAGCATTTATCATAAACCTTTTTTTTTGTTTCATTTTAATCTTTATACCTTTATTCATCCAGGGACTTCTAGATTTGGATGCTCTTTCCTTGTTGGAATGTGTCTAGTCTGTACCAAACTATCTTCTCTTTCAAGGCCTCCCATTGTTCATTTACTGTGCAACCTGCCAGTCTTTGATTCCAGTCCACCTGGAAAGATCCCTTTTTAACTCGCTGAAATTAGCCCTCCTCCAGTTGAGCACTTTCGCATTTGATTTTTTTTTTCTTGTCCATTCCCATAACTGCTTTAAAACTAATAATATTGTGATCACTGCTTCCAAATGTTCTTCCACTAAACCATTCTCCACTTGCCCCTCTTCATTCCCCAGAACAAGATACAGTCCTGCTCCTATCTTCGCTGGGGTGGAACCCAGAAAGTTCTTGTGCATGTTTCAAGAATTCCTCCCCCTTTGGCCGTGAACCGTTTTTTATTCACTTATGGGGTGCAGGCGTCGCTGCCCACCCCTAATTGTCCTTAGAAGGTAGTGGTGAGCTGCCTTCTTGAGCCGCTGCAGTCCATGTGATGTAGGTACACCCACAATGCTTTAGGGAGGGAATTCCAGCATTTTTACCCAGTGACTGTAAAGGAACGGCGATATATTTTCAAATCAGGATGGTAAGTGGCTTGGAGGGGAACTTCCAGGTGGTGGTGTTCCCTGTATCTCCTGCCCTTGTCCTTCTAGATGATCGTAGTCATGGGTTTGGAAGATGCTGCCTAAGGAGCCTCGGAGAGTTTCTGCAGTGCATCTTGTAGATAGTACGCATTGCTGCCACTGATCATTGCTGGTGGAGGGAGTGAATGTTTGTGGAAGGAGTGCCAATCAAGCTGGCTACTTTGTCCTGGATGGTGTCAAGCTTCTTGAGTGTTGCTGGAACTGCACTCATCCAGACAAGCGGAGAGTATTCCATCATGATTTTTAGGTATGTCTAGTGCTACTCCTGGCATGCCCTCCTGCACTCTTCATTGAACCAGGGTTGATCCGCTGGCTTGGCGGTGATGGTAGAATGGAGGACATGCCAGGCTATAAGGTTACAGATTTTGGTTGAGTACAATCCTGCTGCTGCTGCTGATGGCTCACAACGCCTCATGGATGCCCAATCTTGAGTTGCTAGATCTGTTCAAAATCTATCCCATTTATCACAGAGATAGTATCACACAACAAGATGGAAGGCATCCTCTATGTGAAGATGGGCTTCATCTCCACAAAGACTGTGCATTGGTCCCCCCAACTGTCATGGGCAGATGCATCTGCAGCAGGCAGGTTGGTGAGGATGAGGTCAGGTATGTTTTTCCCTCTTGTTGGTTCCCTCACCACCTGCCGCAGACCCAGTCTACCATCTATGTCCTTTGGAACTCGGTCAGCTCAATCTGTGGTGGTGCTACCAAGCCACTGTTGGTAATGGACATTGAAGGCCCCCACCCAGAATACATTCTGCGCCCTTGCCACCCTCAGTGCTTCCTCCAGGTGGTTTTCAACATGGAGGAGTACTGATTCATCAGCTGAAGGGGTGGGAGGTGCAGTACGTGATATTCAGCAGGCGGTTTCCTTGCCCATGTTTGACCTGATGCCATGAGACTTCATGGGGTGTGGAGTCGATGTTGAGAACTCCCAGAACAACTTCCTTCTGACTGTATACCACTGTGCCGCCGCCTCTGCTGTGCCTGTCCTGCCGGTGGGACAGGACATACCCAGGGATAGTGATGGTCGTGTCTGGGACATAATCTGTAAAGTATGGTTCCGTGAGCATGACTGTGAGTATGACTGTCAATGCTCTGTCAGTTGTTTGACTAGTCTATGAGACAGCTCTCCCAATTTTGACACAAGCACCCAGATGTTAGTAAGAAGGACTTCATATTTACAGTGCAAATTCAGCAACTTCACATGCATTTCAATGGAGGCAGACAGATACAATATTAATGAAGCTAATGGTGGAGCAGTGCAACTCAGACAGCAACTTTTCAAAATTCCCATTTAACTATTTCTCTCCCCCTCACCTGAGGCCATTAGCCTTACTGTTATTTTGAGAGCTTATGCAATGCACTCTTCAATCTACAGTAAGCATCTTGTGGCCCATGTTTGAATATACCTGTGTGGAAATTACAAAAATTATCTCCTGGTGGGCTTACATGGGGAAATATGGAGCAACTACATATCTTTAATGGAGTTCTTGATACAAATATTGCAACAGCTGTAATGTGGGTTTTATCCACATGGTACTCTATCTTGCACAGTACTTTTAGATTAAAGCACAAATACAATCAGTATGCTACATTTCTTGGTATGTTGAGACATTTATTGTTAGGGCAGAATTGTTTTTAATTTAGTTGCAGAAACAGCTGTGGTACATTTCCTGATAATCTTTCATGATCAACACAAACCAACTGTGCCTTTCCTTAGTCTACAAAATTTGAAGCATTTGATTTGTAAATATTTATTTTAGGTAAAATTTCAGCAGCTTGTTACAGCAGTAAGTTAGGAGTCCCTGTAGATTGTCTGCAACAGACGGTAGCTTCAATCTATACCTGCGTGTCATGCACATCTTTTATGATTTATGACAATTGGGTGGATTTGAAAGTGAAGAAAGCCAAATGTTTGGTAATGTCTTTTTTAATAATCTGTATTTTTTTCATCATTAATATAATTTTTATTTTATTAGGCCAGGTTTGAGTTTTTGAACAAGATAAAGTGCATGAAATGGCTGCAGTAGGATTTTTCAGCACTTGTGAAAATATAGATCTTTGGAATTGCGAGAACAGTTTTTTATCAGATTCTTGTAAAGATATTATAGATTGGTCGTACAGAACTTGAGTATCGCTGCAAAAAGAGACTTGTCGAAGCTTTTCATCTTGTACTCATCAGAACACTTAACACGAAGATTGGTTGGCAAGTGGACTCTGATTGTAGAGGCATTGTCATGGAAAATGCACCAGTGATGGTGACTGACAGTTAACTGCCAAGCATTGTTTGAAATTTCCACCAGGCAGCTTGACCCTGATTGGTTAAGGCATTGCCCTGAGGAATGAGTCAGCGAAAGGCTGTCACTTATTTTGTTTAGCTGAAACAGGCACAATATGTGTACATGTTCTTTCTGTCTGCAAAGAACAAGGTCTTGTGCTTTAATATACATAGCTTCCAGTACACAAGCAAGCCTGACTGACAATCTTAAATTGGCTGTCAGCGTAATTCTTAGCACACTAAGGATTATTTAGCAAATGTTGTCCAATCACAGAATCGCATCTAATGTTGGATACTGTGTTTTGAGTTTTGCCCTGAAAAGTGCTGTCTACCTCAGATTCCCTGGAAGGGCAAGGCACCTCAAAAATTTGAGCAACAGGTGAAGCTAGCTGTTTCATGCTGCTACTATACAGAAGCAACACAAGTGTATTTGCCATAAACAGGATGCTGTCGTCAAGCCAAAAAGATACTCTGTCATCACACAAATGAGTAATGTGGTATATGAATTTCAGTGCCAGTGTGATGCTGGATGTGTAGGCCATACGTCCCAAAGACTGGCAGATCGTATTGTACAGCATGTCCCAGCCGCTGTTCGCAATGGGCAAGGTACAGACCGCATTTAACCAGTAGACATTCAACTCTCCCAGGATCAGTCCAAAATGGTTATTAGCTCCCGAAGGTTTACTTCCAATCTTTTCCTTTTCCAACCTGGAAACATGTGTTTTCATTCTTATTTAACTCACGAATTTGGTCTTTCCAATCTGAGTGCAAGCTCCCACACATTCCTGAGCAGCGTACCACAGAACTTTTCAGCTTCTTGCTGCACTACTTCTCTCCTAGACCCTGCCAGACTAATCTTGTTTGTGAGTTTTTGGAGATATCTTAGAAATCCTTCCCCTCTTGAAGCCCATTACCCCATGGCAATGTAAATTACATGGGCCTTGTATCCAGGTAGAATTGCTGATTAGCTTAAGATCCCAACTCTCTTTTAACTTGGAATAAAATGAACAGTTTAAAGCATAGCTGTTTACAACCTGACATTCTCAACACTTTTCTGGGGCTTTGGAGACCCACAGTCTATCCACTATTAGCACATAGGCTGCTGCCCATTGTCTCCAAGTGTAAACATGTTTCACCTTCTTCCCAGTAAAATAATCTGGGCTGCTTTTAATCTCTCACAATCAAACCACATGGGCTTGCTGTCAGGCAGATTTCAGAACAGGTCATATAAGCCCCTTCATTTTACCTTAAATTACCTTACCTTAAAACCTCAAAACATAACAATCTTATAAATATCATAATTATAACATAGCACAAAGGAAGATGATTGTGGTTGTTGGAGGCCAGTCAACTTAGCCCCAGGACATCATTGCAGGATGGTGTCCTAGGCCCAACCATCTTCCGCTGCTTCATCAATGACCTTCCTCCCATAATAAGATCAGAACTCGGGATGTTTACTGATGATTGCACAGTGTTCAGTCCCATTCACAATTCAAGGTACTAAATGAGTCGGTGTCCCCATGCATCAAGACCTGGACAACATTCTGGCTTGGGCTGATAAGTGGCAAGTAATATTTGTGCCACACAAGTACCAGGCAGCGACCATCTCCAACAAAGAAAGAGAATCTAACTACCTCCCCTGACATTCTGCTGCATTACCATTACTGAATCCCCCATTGTCAACATTCTGCGGGTTACCATTGACCTGAAACACAACTGGACCAACCAGTTGTGGCTAAATATTGTGGATACAAGAGCAGGTCAAGAGGCTATGAATTCCACAGCAAGTAACTAATTTCTTGACTCTCCAAAGCCTGTCCACTACTTACAGGCATAAGTCAGGAGTGTGATGCAAAACTCTGCAATTGCTGGGATGAGTGCAACTCCAACAACCCTCAACACCATCCAAGATAAAGCAGTCTGCTTGATTGGCACCCATCCACCACAGTGGTAGCAGTATGTACCATCTACAAGATGCACTGGAGCAACTTTTTGATGGGCAACAAATGCTGACCTTGCCGGTGAAGCAATCATCCCATGAATGATTTTTTTTAAAAACACTCAAAGGCTTCTTTGACATCAACACCCAAACTTGTGACCTCTCCTACCTAGGCGAACAAGGGCAGCAGACACCTGGGAACACCACTACCTCCAAGTTCCTCTCCAAGTCACCCCAACTTGGAAATATCTCACCGTTCCTTCATTGTCACTAGATCAAAATCCTGGAAATCTCTATCTAACAGTACTGTGGAAGTGCCTTCACTACAAAGGCTGCTGCAGTTCCAGATTGCAACTCAGCACCAACACCCCAAGAGCAATTAGAGATGAGCAAGAAATGCTGACTTTGCCAACAATGCTCACACCCCATGAACATCTGTAAAAAAAAAAAAGTTGTTCCATCGCATCTTGTAGATGGTACAACTGACACTAAATTATGTTTATTGTCAAGTCTATTCCCTCCTCCAGATCATTAAGCGGATGTTTCCCCTTGTGGGGCATTCTAGAACGAGAGGCCATAGTTTTAGACTAAGGGGTGGTAGATTGAAATCAGAGATGAGGAGTAATTACTTTTCTGAAAGGGTCGTGAATCTGTGGAATTCACTACCTCAGAGTGCAGTGGATGCCGGGACACTGAATAAATTAAGAAGGGGAAATTAAAGGAGAGAAGGGGAAAAGGACAGGTTTTTAATTAGTAACCGGATGATATTGAATGGTGGGACAGGCTCGAGGGGCTGAATTGCCTACTCCTGCTCCTAGTTCTTATGTTCTTATTAATGAATACAATGAATATAAAGGTAATTTAGCACTAAAGATTAGGGCATGCCACACATGACTGGACCCCTGGGGAAGCTGCTGCATTTAAAATCATTCAATGTTCCTTGTTCAATATTTAACCCTTTCTTTCTTGCCCTCCCACGATGCAATGTAATTTTTTTGGACCATCCGTCATGTGACATTATGAAAATTCATAGTTGATTTCTACTGAGTTTCCTTGTTCTATTGATCTAGTAACCTCTCAAATGTTGGATCAGGCCTGTCAAAGAAAGTGCTCTGCATTCTGAAGTCATGTTGAGTATTGTGAAAAATTGATCTTTTAAAAATATTTTTGGGAAAAGGCTGTGTGTGTATGATTTAATTAAGCTTGGCAGAGATTAATAGGAGACAGGTTGTCTTGGGCATTTAAAACATGAAAAGGATAGAGGTGTTATGTTTGAGGTACAAGTAAATAGGTTAGATCTAACATTTGCATTATATGTGGAGAGTTTGTTTGAATATCAAAGGGGAGTCGGAGGTGCGAAGAAACATGTTTTCACCTTGCAGGAGTTCCATAGGTAAATAGAAGTGGGGTATTATATTTTATTGACCCAAAAGCAAAGACAAGATGGAAACGTGAAAGATGTTATATTTGGAAGGATTTGAGTTTCAAAGAGGTGTGACAATAATGGAACCTGAGGTGAAAGGGGAGAAAGGTATTTTAGTGTTGAGCTGTTGGGCTGGTGAGCTGGAGCTGTGAAATACAGCAGCTGGAGCTGCGACTAAGTGAGGATGCAGTTTGAATCAACCATCCAGTCAAGTCAGAAATGTCTTGGGCTGCAAAAAGCAGTTTTATTCTGAAGTTTGAATTTCCACAGCAGAGTGGAAGAGAGTTACAGGCCATGTGGAATGCCCTTATTGAAGCTACAGCGGTTTACTTTGGGTAATATTACTGGATTTTTAAAAATAATTAAACACCTATAAGGGAGTAGTGCCTGGAAGGTGTTTACTCGTGAGTCTGACCAAGTAGAGTGTCTTTTTGGGTGAATGTTTTGTAAGACTATGGGTGGAATCGTACATGCCCACTAGCATCGGGCGTGTTCAATGGCGTGAGCGGACAATATAGCGAGAAGGCCAAAAATCAGTTTCTCAACATTATGAAACCAGTTTGTGATCGTCTGTTCCACCCGTTGATAGTGGGCTATATTTCCCGCCATTGGACACTGGGAGAGGTAATGGCTTAGTGGTATTGTTGCTGGACTAGTAATTCGGAGACCCAGGGTAATGCTCTGGGGACCCGGGTTCAAATACCACCATGGCAGATGGTGGAATTTGAATTCAATAAAAATCTGGATTTAAAAGTCTAATGATGACCATGGGCAGAATTTTCTGCGGGCAGGCGGGCCTGACCCAATCTCCGGCTGGCGGGGAGATGCCCCCCGGAGAAGCAGGCCGCACCACCATTTTATGTGGGCGGGCAAAGTGCAGCCTCCGGGAGATCGCTTCCACTTTGAGAAAGATTAAAAATAGAAAAAAAAATTCCAAAACATGTCCCATGAGATGGGACATGTTCATAATTTACATAATAACTTTATTAAACTTTTTAAAACCCTGCATGAAATTTCATCCCGCCGGTGGATGAGGTTTCATGTTTTTTCTATTTGCCGCCGGGGCTCCTGGCCTGCCCGCCAACCTTAAGGTTGGATGGGCAGGTCCTTTAATTGTTTAAATGATCCTGTCAGTGGCCTCAAGTGGCCATTGACAGGTTGGCGGGCCCACAGCTGATTTTGCTGCGCCCCCGCCTTCCTAAAAACTTAAATGGGGCGGGATGACGTAGGGGGTTCCGCCCGACGTGATCCCGCATCATTTTACACGTCGGCGAGCGGGCCCCACCCCCTGCTCGCCGACCGCAAAATTCTGCTCCATGAAACCATTGTCGATTGTTGTAAAAAAAATCCCCATCTGGTTCACTAATGTCCCTAAGGAAAGGAAATCTGGCCTGGCCTACATGTGAATTCAGACCCACAGCAATGTGATTAACTCTTAAATGCAAGGGCAATTCGGGATGGGCAATAAATGCTGGCCTAGCCAGCGATGCCCACATCCCATGAATGAATTTTAAAAACTCATTGTAACACATCTACATATTATTATAAGTCCAGCCCGCCGGAACCATCCCCATCGCTGGATTGTCCGGATGTGGATTGCTGGATAAAAGGCGTGCTCTTGGCAGGGGAACTGAGGGGTAAATACACGGTAACGTTGCGCAGCGCTCTTTCGGGTCGTCTGTTGGATTTCAAGGTTGAGGTGCATAGTTGGGGGGCAGGGTGGGGGCAAGGACTGCTCTGCTGTTGAAGGCAGCACACAAGCACGTATGGGGCCGAGGGTGGGGGCGGTGGGCGAGGGAAGCGGCCACACATTAGGGAAACCTTGTATAAAGCGACCACTGCTCTGCAGCTGATACAGTTCAGGCACAGCCACATTAATATGATTGGAGTCGGACCTCTAGCTTATCTGCCCACTCAAGCAACCCAGAGATACCAAAGTGCCACAAAGTGCTCCAGAGCTTTTCACTCCCTCGGGCACAGACTGCAAAGTAATGAGCAGTTTCATGGACTACAGAACAGTTGGATGACTGGGCACGTTGTACAATCTCCTTGCTAAAGATGGCCATGGAGCAGCCACTGGTGGGAGTGCTCACAGCCCCTTGCAATGTCATCATCCCGGTTTGGACCTGTCTCCCCCATGGTTGAAGCTAACAGTGCAGCCTTGCAGCGCCGATTCAGAGAATGCCTGAGCTGAGAGCACAGCAGGCACTCCAGTGGGCGAAGCTGCCGCCAATCGGTTGAGTGGAGTGGAGGTGGGTGGGGTGTTGGGCAGCGCACTGATCTCTGGCCATCCAAATGGTGGCCAGCACTGTCCAGGAGGCGTTAAGGGTCCTTCAGACTTAACCAAGACTGGCTGTGCAGAGAGCGGAGCAGCACCCTCTGGAAGAAGGGGCAGCTGGGGCTTCCGCGCACACTGCCGAAGAGTCACAGTGAGTCATCGCTGGTCAGCGCCTAGCTAGACCCAGGGTCTATAGACGCCGTCTTTCATTCCTGCAGATTACCGAGAACTAGTGTCGCCGAAGACTGTGCATGTCCAGGGAACTGGCCGATCATATATGCCAGCTACTTCAGGATTTGGTGCCATGGGAAAATGGAGGGTATCCACTTCCAGTGGCCATGAAAGTGACTGCGGCGCTCAATTTCTACGCCAGCAGCTCCTTTCAAGGCTGCATAGGTGACTCTGTGGGATATCACAAGCTTCCACCCACAAATACATCCATGAAGTCACGGATGTCATCCTCGCAAGGGCAGATAACTTTGTGCATTTCTCCCGGGACCAGAACAGCCAGGATGCAAGAGCGACTGGATTTGCCCCGATCTCCGCTTTCCCACGGTGCAGGTGTCATCGACTGCACTCACGTGGCGCTCAGGCCTCCGTCGCAACACACGGCCAACTATGTCAACTGCAAGGGATTCCATTTGCTGAATGTGTAGCTGGTCTGCCCACAGTTTCCAGGAAGTGCGCATGACTCCTACATTCTTAGTCGGTCACAGATCCCTGGATCCTTCCAGGCCCACAGAAGCTGCAGGGATGGCTCCTCGGGGACAAGGGCTACCCGCAGAGAACGCGCTGATGACACCCGTGCAGCAGCCTCAGACTACAGCAGAGCGACAGTATAATGAAGCTCATGCTGTAACTAGCAACTTGGTGGAGCAGACCATCAGGATGCTGAATATGAGGCTCCGGTGCCTGGACTGGTCTGGTGGAGCCCTGCAGTATAGTCCACAGAGGGTGTCACACATCGTCATCGTCATCATCTGCTGCGCCCTTTACAACCTGACGCTGCAACAGGGAGAGGAGCTGGCTGAGGAGGAGATGGAGGTCTCGGATGAGGCAGACACTGACTGGGATAAGGATGAGGAGGCCCTCCAAGGCGACGATGGCAGGTATGAGGCCCTCACACTAGCCAGATGATGCAGGCTTGCTCGGGAGGCCCACATAGCTGCTTGATTTGCTCACCAGTCCTCCAAATGCTGGACACTTGGGAAGTCACTGCTGCCACCTGCTGCAGATCAGATTGTGTGATGTGCTCAGCAGATTTTGATCCCAGGGCTATTCTAAAGCTAGGTCACACTGAGGTGTGTGTCTCTGCTCTGTTGGAGGGTGTGGGTGAGCGCTGTGATGGGACTTCAAGGAGGGTGCTTCCAGATTCCTCTTCAGAGGTTTCTTTGGGGCTTAATTGGAGGCCCTGGGTCATGGACTCAGATGTGCCTGCGGAAGCAAAGGGAGATAATTAGTGCATGGCAGTGGCCTGTGAAACAGGACACAATACTCACAGCATGGTTGTCTGATGGATGTTGCACTGCTGGATCTTCACTTGGCAGAGCACCACCGACCTCACAGTCGACACAGGAACGATCAAGATCCTCACCAGCCAGCTGCATGGCTCTGTTTTCAAAGCCTGTGAGGGCCTTGATTTCAGGCATTCCTCCACCGGTCTGTGACCTCTCTGTTGTGTGCCAGCTTGTCCTGCATGAATAGAGATGGAGAGAGTGTAAGCAGGACGCCTGCCAAGTCAGATGATAAGTATGCCTGGCATGTGTGGGTGGTGAGTGGTCCCATGGATGGGATGAGGACAATGAAAGTGAGTGTGAGAGAGTGAATGGTGATATTCCTTGAACCGGCCATGAGTGAAGACCCTGTGGATGTCTGATGGGGTTGAGAGTAATGAGAAGAGTGACTTGCCCTGGCGGAACGAAGGAGATCATTCATCCTCTTGTGGCACTGGGTGACTGTCCTCCTCTGAAGGGTGTTGGCGCTGACCATGGCTGTCACTGCCTCCCAAACCGGATTAGTGAGGTTGTTGCCCATCCAGGGGTCAGAGCAGGGGCAGAGGACATCACAGCGAGCCTCCACTGCGTCCAAAAGGCGCTCGAGGGACGTGTCATTGAAGCTGGAGGCTGCAGTCTTTTTGCCTTTCAGTTCCTTGTCTTCTTTGAAGCAGTCATGGGCTGGAAGCACTGAGATGTGTGTGCGTGACTACACTTTAAATATGGCGCCCGCCGTACTGAAGTGGTGAGATGATGGCATGGCGGGTGAATGAGAGCCCGCCCACCATGGAAACGGCATTTTTCCTCGGAATGCTTAATTAATGCGGCGGGTTTGGGACGATACGGCGTGAGTAGCTGCCATTGCAGCTGGCGAGTAAAATGTCATTTTCCCTGTCCGCTACCACTTACTGCAAATTTGGGATGATTTCCCCCCCCCCCCCCCACCTAAGTTTGTCTGTGTATCCATAATATTGTGTGCTTAAGTTTTCTTTTATTGTTAAAACTTTTACTTTTAATTTTTTAAATCCCAAAAGTGTCACTGGATGACTTACTGTTGAGATCAGTATGTCCCCTTCTCGTTTTCAGAATACAAAAGACAAGGGTATGGCCCATAAACCAAGTTTCCCTCTGGGATTTGGTGTGCACAGCAATTAACATCGGCTGTGGTCACAGCAGTATCCATTATTAAGTTTTCCTTTCATGTTCTCAATGCTAGTTAAAGGTGCTATATAAATACAAGTTGTTGTAATTTAACGTATTTCTTTTTGCTTCAGTGTAAACCAGCTTAGTTGTTTTATAATTAATTCACAGACAACAAGGGAAGCACTCGTCCATCACTGCAATACTCTAGGTGATGCTTTGCATAAGGACAATGACTTTGCACTGATTATAGATGGGAAGACTCTCAAATATGCCCTGACATTTGGAGTGCGACAGTCTTTTTTGGATCTTGCTTTGTCTTGCAAAGCGGTCATCTGCTGCCGGTAAGCTAGAATATCAATGTTTTATGAATTCTATGTTTGTTTTTTAAGTGCAAAAAATTTAATCTTGATCCTTGCAAAAAGCAAATAGTTCGATCACTTTGTCAGTTGCATGCAATTAAGTGTATATAAGTAATATGTTGTACATCTTTCAACTATATGAAAGAATAGGGGGAGGGAGACTTGAGAAAAAAATGTCTGATATTCTATGGGCGGGATTTTCCGGCCTCACCCACCACTAGGATCGTCGGTCCTGCCGAAAGTCAATGGAGTTTTGGCTAGGCTGCTGAATCTCCCACAGCAGGTCCCACCACGACTGGGCTGGAAAATCCTGGCCCGTGTCTCTTGCACTTCAACGCAAAATTGCATTTTATGGTAATTGAAAATAATTTTTAAATGTGCAGAAGAAATTGTGTAATCAAGTGGGCCATTATAATCACATTTTATAATCTTATGTTTACTCTGAAAGAAAACCATATGTGCTATATAGTGGTACCTGTTGACCAGGAGAAATCAACATCATAAATAGGAGAAACCTTAACTTAGTGATTTCTTTAAAAAAAACTGATCTGATTTGTAAGGGCAAATTTTCTGATTATGCACTCATGGAACCTTATCCATTGGGCTGAAGCCACACAGTTGGAAAATGTACCTTTTCAAGTCATCTGGATCCTGAAATTTTTTAAATACTTTTGGACATTTCATATGCAATTTAATTTGACATTTGCTACGTATGTACCCATTCTAAAGGAGTAGAGCATATTTAAATACAGAGGGCTGGACTTTCTGGTTCGCAGAAACATGACATGTTTTCAGAGGGTAGAAATTCTGTCCACATCTGACCCAACATCTGGTGACTTTTTGGGGTTGCATATTTCATGTGGGCTCGCTGATCTTCCAGCAGGGATAATGTATTTGGAAAAGCGACCTTCTGCAGTGGGCCTCTGATAAGCACAGTCTGTTCTGCCTGAAAAACATTGGCTCGAAACTTCCGAGGAGTGGCAATCACCATCAGGTTGCCACTCCATTCCTACTTTTCTGCACCACACCGGAGCTCCACATTTCTGGCCAGGACTTGCAACCCCAGCTTCTCCAGAGCTGTGGAGCGTACTTGGAATGGTACTGCTTCTTTGTTTGTAGTGCTAGATCATTGGGGGAAAGACAAGCCATGCCCCATTTTATACGGCACTAGCTGCCATATGAAAATATGTAATGAGTTTGTGTTCCAAAGCTGCTTTGAAAAGCTTTGGAGAGAAGGTAAGTGTGTAAGGGGATAGGGTGGGGTAGGGGTGTGGTGGTGTGGGTAAGGTGGGGGAGTAAGATAGGTGAAGTTGGGTGGGGGGAAGGGTGCGTGAGGTCAGGTCGGGGTGGGAGGTAGTCGGGGCGTCACAGTAGAGTCGGCATAGTTACCCATGTGTTGATCTAGGTTTTAATCTGCCTAATATTTCCTGGATAACCTCCAGGTAAGTACATCGGAACTATCCCGAAATAGAGCTGGAGACTTTTGCTGAGGGTCCAGGGAATCAGGGGAATTATCTGTCAGCAGTTCAAACTTCCCAGGTAATTTCCACAGAGTCATTGCGTTGGGACTTCTGAGGGGTCCGATGGCACATCTTGGGGGCGTTAGAATCGTATCACTCAAGACTGAAGTTTTCTTTTACAAAATGGAAGAACAAGGCATGATCTGGACATGTGGATGCTAAGCTGGGATATTTTTTTAAAAGGTCATAAGTTGACCTTGGGATTTTCAACAAGCAGGTCTCTTCCAAGAAATCACCTGACCTATACGGTCCTTGAGAAGGAGTTGTTTGTTTGTGTTGAACTGCAAAGACTTTAATTAATGAAGCTGGGAGAAAAAAAGGCAATCACATGGGAGAGAAGGAGAAAATGTAAATTGTGAACCTGTTTGTTTTGAAAGCAGTCTTGTTGGAGAACAAGCTGAGATACCTTGTAGCTCCACATTCCTGACCAGGACTTGCAACCCCAGCTTCTCCAGAGCTGTGGAGCGTACCTGGAATGGTATTGCTTCTTTGTAGTGCTGGATCATTGGGGGGAAGACAAGCCATGTCCCATTTTATACGCAACTAGCTGCCATATGGTGATAAGTAATGAGTTTGTGTTCCAAAGCTGCTTTGAAAAGCTACCTTGGCTGGCTCCCTCTCTTTACATTGCCTAAAATTGCGTGTGGCTATCAGCCCCTAGCCAGATTACCCTCATCTGAGAGTAACTAGCCTGCATTTGGATCTGCAAAGCTGAGGCCAGTGGTGAGAACTTCCAGGCATCCACCAGAACCAGAGGCCTGTCTTTACATGAGAGAACTCAAGGTCGACAGCACCAAGACCCTGTGGACTTTATCCTTTATTTTATAATGCCCATCTAGATTATGCATTATATTTAAACTGTTGCTTCTTAATAAACTTAATCAACTACCTTAAAATAACTTATGAATTCTTGACTCTCTGTTTTGGGTAATCTCTGACTTCCGAACCCTTAAGCCTACACACCCCAGAAAGTCAACATAACTTCAGCAGAACATTTAAGTTGGAATGTTAACAGTGTATGGGTTAAATTATAGAAATTATTTATAAATTGGTTGAATAAATATCCAACATTAATAAGGTACTAATGCAAAGGAATGCTAAACAGTGATGTATGACAGTAAGACAGTGATGTATGGATGTTTCAGATAACCTAAAACTGTAAACAGGGTAATCCTTGTGTGGAATTGCTTTTGATAATGTTCATTCTGTTTATTTCCCTAACTGCCTGAGCGAGCCTTTGCCTTAATGGTAACATTCCTGCCACTGAGTTGGAAGGTTTGAACCCCACTCCAAACATTGGAGGCCGTATCCAATTCTAAATGCTGAGTTAATGCCCAGCATGATACTTGTATCCGAGTGCTTCTCTGAGTTCCACAAGGGAAGTTTAAACTCACCCCCACCCCATCTGAACATCAGCCCCACCACCACCTCTGATTTTCAGGAAGCAGGCAAGCCACTTGCTGCCTGTTAATGAGATGAGGTAGGAGGTGTAAATTCTCCTAAATCTGATGATCATTGTTTACAATGGTAAGCGCTTATATTCCATGTGAAGCTGTTGAATTGTTTTTACTTTGCTTTAGCTTACTTTCCTGTGGCTTGCGATAGCTTTTGGAAAATTGGAAGCAGGGAAAGGGGCTGGGCATCAGACAGCTTTAAGAAAGGCTCAGTTAGGTGTGGCCAAAGAAATGTGCCTATGATTAACACGATACATAAGTATTGCACAAAAGCATAAACTGAACACACCATGGAAAAGGCTTGTACTGTTAAGAGATATAAAAATAAACAAATACCATTCTTCTAGCCTACCAAGGTTCTGTTCCACTCAAATTTATCTTCCTGTTTCACTTTATTCAGAGTTTCGCCTCTTCAGAAGTCAGAAATTGTTGAGATGGTGAAGAAACAAGTGAAAGTTATAACATTAGCAATAGGTGATGGAGCAAATGATGTGGGAATGATCCAGACAGCGCATGTTGGAGTTGGAATAAGTGGAAATGAGGGACTACAGGCAGCAAATTCATCTGACTATTCTATTGCACAGGTAACTGAAAAGAAAATAATCATTTGACATATGAGTAAACTTTAATAACCCTTAGTATGCAAATTTAATTTGACATATTTCAATGTCACTGGCATTACAAGGTACGGGTGATTTCTATTGAACACAGTTAAGGGTGATCGTATTGAACCAAATGGCCCTTTACTGTTTTTGCCTCATGAACCCAGAAACTTTTTAACTGCTAGGATTGTCCCCCATACTGTTGATCATCATGCTGAAATCCAACATCAAAAGGTCATCAGCTCCAAGAATATGTGGCTTATGTTTGCACTTCTATTTACTTTCAATTTATAAATATTTTCTAAAGTGGTTCGACCACACGAGTTAGACTTTTCAAAAGTAACTCCAGTAATATATACCAGGATACTTAGTGGTGGTTATCATGATCTGGCAGTTTTATTTGAAACATTTAACAAACCCTTTTCAAAATTTGTGAACATGAGCTGTGGGTGATTGCTGTTGACATCGAGGCAGCATTTGAGCATGTATGGCATCAAAGAGTCCAGCAAAATTGAAGTCAATGAGAATTAAGGGGAAAGGTCACCAATGGTTGGCGTCATACCAGCACAAAGAAATATGTTGTGGGTTTTGGAGTCCACTCTTTTCAATGTAAGGACATCATTACAGGTGTTCCCCAGGGCAGTGTCCTAGGCCCAGCCATTTTCAGCTTCACCAATGACCTTCTCTCCAGCATAATGTCAGAACTGAGGATGTTTGCTGATGATTGCACAGAGTTGAGTCATTCTCAACTCCTCAGATACTGAAGCAGTCGGTGCCCGTATGCAGCAAGACCTGGACAACATTCAGGCTTGAGCTGATAAGTGCCAAGTGACTTCCACGTCACAGAAGTGCCAGGCAACAAGAGAGAGTCTAAGCATCTCCCCTTAATAATCAATGGCATTACCATTGTTGAATCCCCCACTACTAACATCCTGGGGTTACCATTGACCAGAAAATTAACTAGACCATATAAATATTGTGGCTACAAGAGCAGGTCCAAGGCTGGAATTCTCACCCCCTGACTCCCCCAAAGCCTGTCCACTATCTATAAGGCACATGTCAGAGGTCTGATGGAATACTCTCCATTAGCCTGGATGAGTGCAGCTCCAACAACAGCCAAGAAGCTCAGCACCATCCAAGACAAAGAAGCCCACTTGATTGCATACCATCACCACCTTAAATATTTACTCCCTCCACCACTGGCATGCAGTGGCAGCAGCATGTATTATCTACAAGATGCACTGCAGCAACTTGCAAGTCTCCTTCTACAGCACCCTCAAAACCTGCAACCACCACCGCCTGGAAGGCCAATGGCCACCTTCTGCAAGTTTCCTCTGTCTCTCATCCTGACTTGGAACTAGTACTTCATCATCACTGGGCCACAATCCTGGGACTCCCTTCCTAACAACACTGTGGATGTATCTACACCACAAGGACTGCAGCGGTTCAAGAAGGCAGCTCACCACCACCACCGCCTCAAGACAATTAAGGATGGGCAATAAGTCCTGGCCTTGCCAATGACAGGCATACGCCAAGATCAAATACATTTTTTAAAAAGGTTTATATTTGAAATTTGTGTAAGTATAGTGTAGATTGAAGAGGGGAAATGTTTGTCCTTATTTTAGATATCTTTTACACAGATCATATCCTTCCTCGGGTTTTCTTCCTGATTGCTTCCCTCCGAGCAGAGCAATTTCTCCAAACCCCAGCAGCACCATATCAGTCCATTCACATCAGGATCTGCTCCTTTCTGTTTTTTGAGAATTTTGTTATTTAAATGATAATTCTCCCTCCCAAGTTCAACCCTGGTTCTCCTTGCTGACTTTGTAAATTATTTCTCCTTGTATCTGTCTGACTGGGCCATCTCTAACCATAAATGAGCCTGGAAAATTTGGACCAAACGTTTGGAACAAGAGTTGCCATTTAAATATACATACTGAAAGAGTAGAACAGCAGCTAATATGAATGTGCCAAAAGTCGTCTTCCTCTTTCGGTTCAGTCTCAGACATTTGATTTCAAATTGCAAACAATCTGGAAGGTTGAATGCAGCAGGAGGAAATTTAAGGTCAACAGCAGGATGCAGGACTAAAGTTGAGAGTGAGTTACAGTACCATTTAAATATAACACCGGAGTAACAGTGGATATGAATGTGCTGATGGAAATGAGAGTTTTACGATAATCCAAAGACTTCATGGTCACAGTTACTGATGCCAATTTTTTATTTCAAGGTTTTTTTTAAAAATGAACTCAAATTCTCTAACTGCCATGGGGAAATATAGACTAATCTGGGAAAATAATCATTACGCTACCGTAATATAATGTAATATTGGTCATTTCTATATGTCTGCCTAATTACTACATTGGCACTTAGGAGAAAACTTTGCCGCCATTCTTTTTTTTGTATATTTTGATGAGTTGTAGGAATGAAAAACCATGTTTAATGTTTCAACTTGACTTATTCAAAAAATATATCATTATTGTATAGTGGGCAATTGTAATCCTCACATATTGTTTCTAGTTCAAGTATCTGAAGAACTTGCTGCTAGTTCATGGAGCCTGGAACTATAATCGCGTAGCAAAGTGTATCCTGTACTGCTTTTACAAGAACATAGTCTTGTACATTATTGAGGTAAGCTACTAGATTTCTCTCCAGATACTCATTCCTTTTATTGCCAATTGTTCTCCGCTTCCCCTACCATCTAAAATCACTCAGTGCTACAAAGGGCACTTACTCAGCTATTCTCAGTATTGCTTGAACCTTAAAATCTGCCACATATTATTGGCACTTCTGCTGATAGTGACCAGGAATTCTCAGCCATGCAATTCCACCAGCTTTTTGATTTATTGTTTTGCATGTTCTGTATCATTTAGTATTTTGATTTCCTTAATGTTTCTTAACACACGACCTTTACCATGTAGCAGGACAAAATGTAAAATGTAATTTATCATGCATTCAGCAACTTTTGCATGTTAAAGCCCTGACAAACACTCAGTTAAATTGGATAATAATAGATGGTTCTAAAATAACATCCAAAAAGATGATTAATACACAGGGTACTCTCAAGCTACGTGCCGAGGTGCTTCCTTCCCAATACTATATAGTTATTTTAGTGCAAGTCAAGGGCACTGTTCAAACCTGCTTGCCACCTGGTGGCAGGAAATGCCTTCCCTTTAGGAACGTACAAAGAAGCTTTGAGAGCAGAACTATGGAGTAGTCTTCAGTTCTGTTTGCCTACTGTTCCAACTCAACGCTAATAGGAGTGAAGTGAGAGCATATGAAAGGGAGCAGGATTAAAGAAAAATAATCCATGAGTTGATTGGATCTCGTGACACCTCTTCCTGTATGCACAGTTGGCTACACAGTACTTGGAGCCCCGAATTTAGGAGCATGTTTGGGGCAGACAGGAATCACATATGGACAGCTGAGTATAAGGCCCAGGCCATTTTGAACACCAGACCTCTTTACAATATCATGGGTGGGCTAACCCCCACCCCCATTGCCTGTGGAATTGAGCAGCTTACTCCCCTGTTGTGCACAATTTCTAGCACTTTGGGTTTCACTGTGGTTTTGTATAGGAATTTGATATTGGAATTGTCTGAGTAGGTTGTAGAAATTGCTGATCTCAAAGATATTTGGTTACAAGGCGTTTTGATGACCCTCCTGTTGTTTCCTCTTTCCCTTCAATTTCCTCGTCCAATGAAGCCTCCTGCTACTGCTCATCTGCGTCCTCCAAAGATAGACTTCTTAAGACAAAGCTGTGAAATATGTAGCGCATGACTTTATGGGCAACCCTTTGTGGGGCATAAACTCCTCCCTGCCCAGTCACATCAAGACACCTGAACCACACCTTCAGCTTCCCATACTGTAATGAGTTATAACCCTGGTGGTTCCATGGCTTCTGTTATATCAGTGCTGTTTGGGTGTTATTGGGTTTTAGAATGGTGTCATGAACTACACCTGTAGTGGGTATCCCTTATTGCCCCAGAAGTCATCTAGGGAGGCTCAAATACTGAGCGAACGGTAATGTGACTTGGGATAAATGTCATAGCAGATGCCTGGATACTTTGCAAAAATTTACATAATCATGTTTCAGCCATCAGCCATTAGCTGCACATTGATGGAGTAGTATCAATTTCTCTGCTGCTACCTGGTGATGGTTTGCCCTGATGGCAAACTCTGCAGTCAGTGGCTCCCTGCATTTGGAGACCAGTCACTGCTACAAATCCCCAAATGCTCTCCTGCCTCCCAGTAACTTTTGAGGTCAATGGAGAAGGTAATATACTGGTGAAGAGGGCATTGGTAATCTGGTGAATGCATCTGTTTACTGCAGATTAAAAAGAGCCAGGGGTGAAAAGTTAAGGGTTGTGGTGCCTTTGTGGGCCACTGGCAAAGCATAGCCCAATGGTCCAGCAAGGCAGCATGTCCGGTTGCAACAAATTGCAGATGTCTAAGACAATCTGCCTGGTGAAATTAAGCTACCTGACACATTGCTGCTCAGCCAGCTCCAGAAAAATTAGCTCTCCCTCTTGCTCTGTCCATGTCTCTTGCTCTCCCCTTTCTCCTCTCTCGATATCACTGACTTCTTGAGACCTGTGCCTTGTCACTGGAGAGCTATAGGAGGAAGTGAATGTGGAGCCAACCTAGGGATGAAGGATAAGAGTCATCACACGCAAGCCTTTGATGCTTCTGCCAGGTTGCAGGATGTGACCTTTGGTTATGAGCCTCTATCATGGAAAAGATATCATAAGATACCTCACAAAGACAAAAAAAGCTAATCCTGAGCCAAATGATGAGATATTATGAGGGATAACAAAATGCTTGGTCAAAGCACTACATTTTAAGCATGATCTCAAAAGCAGAGTGTAATGTTGAAAGGGTTTTAGAGAAGAAATTCCAGAGAATGGGACTTAGGTAGCTGAAAATGAAGAAATCTTGTGCCACAGAAATTCTTTATTGTAAAATTTGAAAGTTCATTTAAGTAAATGCAGTGATGGTTCTTGGTTCTGATCAGTTGAAGTTCTGGAATGTGACTGATGCAGTGTAAAGGACTACAATATATGGATTCCCTGTAATAGCTCTTGAGACAGATTGGCAGAACCTCCAGGAAAATAGTTTAAATGGCTGTTTTCAGATGTGAACATTGTACACTATTCTCCTGGTAGACAAATTTTCCAGCAGGAAAATGGGAGAGCCTCTAATAGTATGGAAAGCTGGTAGGATTTACATCTTGTTCTAAATATTATGAGTTGAGCAGATAACGCTGTTCACAGCTGCTAGATTATTATACCATACACCACATAATGTTTTATTATATAATAGAAGAACAATTTAAACTAAAAAAAATTAAACGCTCTAGAAATAAATCAATATATTAAACCCCTCTTGTTCGAACACCATTTGCCCCCTTTCATCTTCTGACAGCTCAGAAGTTTCTTTCTTCCAACCTGGAAATTTTCCACTTGTACTAAAAGAAGACTTGAGATGGGCCTCCTTTTTTTTAAAAAATAAAAATCATGGGTTTTCAGTGCCCATTATGGTGAACTCATACCTGAGAGGCAGCCCTCAGTCTGGCTGCCAATACAGTCCCCTCATTATACCAGTATGGTGCAATGTAATTCACTTTATTGCAGTCAAGCCCTAGGTGGAAGCTTGAGACTGTCATACTCGCGGTGACCCCCAGCTAGTGTCATATTTGTTGGGATATAATAAATAAGTATTATGTATTTTCGCTACCAACATCATGTTGAAATCCGGTGGATGCAAGAGTCTAGAACCTGGAGCCAGTTGCTCCAGTGAAACGCTAACTACTGTTTTAAGAGACCCTGTCCGATTATAGCTGCAGTTGGTTCCCTAGAGGGAAGGGCAGAAGCTTAATAGACAAGTCACCTTTGGGTTGCCACTGCCTATTGCTTAGCAGTCAATCGCAAAATGGCATCACTAGAGTACTGGGGTGATGAAAGTGGTATGGGAGAAAGAAAATACGAAATATCTGTAGAAAATGCTTTTGTAAATCTTGCTTAGAATGGCATTAATTTGAAGTTCTTTAAAATGTATCCACCCCCTCCAAATGCTGTAAACAAATCCATCTGTCTCTGTCATTCATGACTTCACACATGCTTAGCAGATTGTGAGAAGGAATCTGTAGATAACCGTCTCCTGAGCCATGTCTCAGTAATTTCACTTCATGATTCACTGCTAAGTATATTTAAATAAAATGAGGCGAATTGTTACACTAGTTTGTTTTTTACTATCTTAAGCTATAGACATTTGTTTTTTAAATTTTGTTTGCACGTTCACTCGGGCGATAAAATAAGGTTGATTTGTGAGCAGGGACTGTTCATCTGGAGGCCAGCTGGGCTACAAATTGGTAAATGGGGAATTTGTGGCGATTCATGCTTCTATAATCAGATTTAATGAACCGTAGAGTGTTACAGAGCTGCCGTGATATGGTAGCTCTTGGATAGTTTCTGCATTCATTTTGTGAAGCCTGTCTAACTTTCCTCAAGAATCTTAACAGGATGGGGACGACAACTGTGAAGTTATATTCTGCACATTCTATAAATATATAAAGTCCTTAATACAAACGGTATTTCAACAAGTTGGAAATAATTACTGAGAATCTTACTAAAAACAGTTGAGAATACTTTCATAATGCCTTTTTAACTTTGTTTCAGCTAAACTGGTCAAGCAGTAATACTTGTGCAAAAAGTGAGAGATCAGGAAAATGCATATGGTAGCAGATTTTTGAAACATTCTGATTGGTCAAATGGTGTTCAACTAAATTTATACTTTATATCTCAACAACAATTATCAAATCATATGGTGGTGGATATAGGTCTTATCTTGCAGTAAATGAAAGCAGTAAACATTTCACATGAGTTACAATGGTTCATTACACATTTTAATTCAAAGACTAATAAATCAGAGCTCTCCATGTGGAAAATGATGACTTCACCATTTAAAAAAGACTGGAAGAATCAAATCATCTAGTTTGAAATAATATTGTTTGGTTATCTATTCCTTCACCACTTTCATTGACCAGGCAACTTTTGCTTATAAGTAAGAGACCTGAAAATTTGCAAGAGCAGCAAATGAACATTAGTGCCACTTAGGCCAACTGGGAACCTCCAGCACTGATCTTGCTGGAGTTTGCAGGGTCAGAGGAAGCCATGGACGCTTCTCAACTGTTTTTCAACAGAGTCCAGGGAAGAAGAGTGACTTACAGGTGGCTGTCACCCCATCAAGCTATTTCATCTGGTCCAAACAATGGCCTGAACTTGAAGGGGGATAGATTCAAAATCAAGCTGCAGCGACATCAGGCACAATTTTAAATCTGTGCAAGCAAATGGGTTTTGAATAGGTTAAAACTGGGCCATTATTTCAGTGAATGGCCATTCTATGGTACGCGCTCCTTAAGCTGCAGTAAGAGCGATGAGTACTGATTCATTCAAATGCAAATTAGATTTCTTTCAAAAACATTACAGTTTGGGATAAACTATGCAAGTAATTTGTGAAATGGTGTGTGTTAAGTGTATGGTTATGACCAATAGGTAAATTTGGACTTGTGATTCCCAAAACGTTCCATCTCTGGGGCTTTTTTCACCTCACATCAGTCTGTGGTAGAGTAATTGCAGATTGATTGTGATGACTAGTCAACAGTATCAGCATTGTATCATGCAAGGTAGAGTGCAAGCTAGATAAACTTTAATGTTTTCTGCCTAGCAATTCCTAAGTTGCTCTGTTCTTCAGCTTGGAAACATCCTACGTGTTGCCCCTTGTTTCCCTTTACAAGGTTGTGAACGTATTGTTCAATTTTCTTCAAATGATTTGTGTGTCTGGGCCAAATTCCATTTCTGGTGCCCTCCACATATTCTGGGCAGGAGGTCCATGCACTAACTTTCTCTGGGTATGTGGGCGCACCAGCCCATTTCCAGGCCAGGGGGGAGGATACTTTTAGCCTGTGAATTCGCCTCTCATGCCTCTTAATTCTGAATCCTTCAGTTGGTATCAGCTACAGCCCAAGCAAAGGCCATGAAACCTGGTGAATAAAGCCAGGAACTGGTGCTTTTTTGGGCTTTACCCTAATTTCTGGTCCTTTAAGCTGATTTGAGATCTGGAAGCGCTCTGAATTTTCATTGTTGATATTTCTAATATATGCACACTAAAATTTTCAAAATAACATTCTTAAACTTGCCTTTTTTTTTAATATTTCATTACATTTTTAGCATGAGGCTTGGTCTTTTGTTCAAAACCTACAACTCTACTTTAAATCTGTATGCACTGTTCCAGCTTCTATTACTGAGGTTTCTACCCTCATTGTTTCCTTGTCTGTTATTTTTCTGGCTTTTTTCAACTTTTATTTAGTTATTATGTTTGAGATGGAGCGAGAATGATCATGCTAAGATCATGTAGAATAATTTTCCAGCTATATGTCTGTATGTGAGTGTATGTAATATACATATATATATATTATATATATATATATATATATTTAATATGTTATATGCATAAACATGTATCCATAAAGTATATTCTAAAAATAATCTTCAAGTGATTCTCCCATATTAAGTTACAGACTTCGCTGTTTTATAAGTATGGAACATTTTATACTATGTAAAACACAATTTTACTTGGTTACTTTCCCCAGTGTTGTGATGCTGAATCAGGAATTCCACCTTCCATTTAACTAATGCATAAGCATTAAAATTTGAATGTTAGTGAAATAAACTTCAAACACGTTTCCATCTGTTTGGTATAGTAATTATTTTAGCAAACGGAAATTACAGTGGCAGAGCAGATGAAGCTCCAAGGAAATTTTCAGCATGAATGTCCAGGAATTTGCCATCAACTTTTAACTTCTGTAAGTGAAAGGAGAAAAAAAGCAATTCTGTGGTGTTTTCAGAATCTGCTTAAAGCAGAAAATGAAGTTCTTAGACACCCTTGCACTACATGGCTTTTAATAATAAAATAATCTAAGCTGACACTTTAGTGAGTACTGCATTGTCAGATGTGTTGTCTTTGGATGAAATGTGTGTTTAATCTGTACAAGATGTCAAACATTCCTAGAATTTGTGGACTCCACGCAGGACTGAAATATGATATAAAAATCATATTTTATCACACTCTTACAAGTATTTCTCAGTACTATCATCATAATGTTGTGATTTTGTCTGCTAATTGGTCTACTGTTACTTTAGACCATAAGAGAGCTTCAACTTTGTACAGTTAGTGAAATAGTTATTGTTCTGCCAATGCTACATTTTGTACTTTTATGCAAAGTTACTTAGAAAATGCTATTTGTTATTTTGTGAAAAGCAACCTATCAACTCGCCATTCATCTTATTTGCCATTTGTGGACTGAGCTGCACATTTCTCTAATTGACAACAGTGACTACACTTCAACAGTAATGAAAGAGACTGAAGTAAAAGGCAAAAACTGCATGGGGAATCCATGTGCAGTGAAATCAAAATGACATGTTGACCAATTAGAACTAAAATTGGCCCCATAAGATATGTGCTAGACTCCTAGTAGGTGAGGGGTCCAGCTCCTGAAAATGTTTTTGGTAAGCAGAAGCTCCAGCTATGGTAGATTTGATTTGCTGTGTTGTGCTTAGTTTGTTCTCATTACTAAGCATGGTAGAAGGTCAAATTGCAGCTGTGCATTGTAATTATATTGTGACCTGTACCAGCTAATCGCTGGTAAAATACATAAAATATTTCCAAAATTATTCAACTCTAGGTCACTGAATGGATTATATGAAACACTAACTCTTAAAAAAATGACATAAATAGTCGATCTAACCTCGAATAACTTGCCCATGTATAAGCGGAAGCAAGGCAGAGTTAAAAGGGAGATGAATAAAGAGCTGCTTCTTAAGAATTATAGAAAAACTAATGAAATCTATCATTGGAGACAAGAACGACTGAACACTATGAACTGTATGAACTGATCAAAGGCGTTAGCTTGGATTTCTGAAGAATGGGTCATGTATGACTAATCTTTTTTTTTGAGGCGGCCACCATCAGGTTGTATAGGGGAGAGGTCTGTGGATATTGTCTATATAGACTTCCGGCAGGCGTTTGGTTCAGCATAAGAGTTTATTAGTTTAAAATAATAAAGCCCAGCGTTTGGAGCTGGGGCCTCAACTTTTCACCAGATATTTTAAACAATTGGATGAAGGAGTAGAGAATTGTATATCGACGTTTCCAAATTTGCACTGTTAGGGTACGCCGTAAGTCATATGGCTGAATGGAGGAAGTTACAAAAGGACATAGACAAACTGATTGAGTGAGCAAACTTATGACAGTTGGAGTTCAATGTGGGAAAGTGTGAGGTCATTCAGTTCAGATCTGAGAAAGACAAATAGGAATATTTTCTTAATGGCAAGAGTCTAGGACCTATGGAGGAGCAAAACGATTTAAATGTCCATGTACACAAATCACTAATAGCCAGGAATAAGACTAGAATGTTAGCCTTTATCTCAAGGGGGGTTGAAATCCAGAAGTGAGGAAGTGATACTTCAATTTTAGAGAACCTTGGTCAGATCCCATCTGGAGTTTTTTTTTAAACCGAGTCTCAGGAAGGACATATTGACCTTGGAAGGGATATAACGCAGAATTATCAGGTTGATCCTAGCGCTTTAAGATTAAATTATAAAGACGTAAAGGCTGTGTAAACTTGGTTTGTATTCCCTCATGTTTAGAAGGTTAAGGAATGATGTAATCAAGGTGTTTAAAGATGGTGGGCGGCATTTGATATGGTAGATACAAAGATACTATTGACTTTGAGGGGGAAATACAGAACAAGGGGACATAATAAAATTAGAGCAAGGTCATTCAGGAGTGAAATCAGAAAATGTTTTTTCACACAAAAAGCAAAAGAAATCTGGAACTCACTTTCCCCAAAAGGAGGCTGCTGGGAACGCTTCAAGACTGAGGTTGATCAATTTTTGTTAGATAAGGATTTTTAAAGAATATGGAGATAGGGCAAGGTGGGATGGGGGGGGTTGGTAAATGGAGTTAAGGTACAAATCAGTCATGATTTAATTGTATGATGAAACAGCTCAAGGAACTGAATGACCTATTCCTATTCATATGTAACAGTTGACTATTGTGAAGAATGTTTCTACCACTGTCCAGTATTTGGAAGGAGTATGTTAATATTCACTGAGAATCTTTTTATTGGGCTGAAGGAATTGATGTAATTTTGTTTATTACTACGATAATGAGAATTAAATTATTTTTGTAGTTGTATCAGAACTTCAGTTCAAAACATTTTTGATGTAACATATGACTGTATGCCCATGAAATATTGCTCAACACTGGGCTGCCTACACAGTAGCTCCTTACTTATAACCACTGTATTGGAGGGGGGAGGAATCAACTAACATACAATACCTAATTTGCCAATGTGATACTTGCTAAAAAAAAAGCTTGGTGCATATGTGGAAACATTGCATAAAAACGTAATTTGAAATACTTCCCAGCAATTGTGGTTGTAGTTTGGATCAAAATGAACCATTCGATTTCTGTGCTAAAGGAAAGCCTTGTAGAAAGAATGGATAATATGATTAGATTATTGTAGGACTTCCTGAATCTTGCAACATTTAAGTGAATTTTCATCTATAAAGATATCAGATGTCAACCTAATAATGCCATGTATAATTCTCATATATGTTTGCCTAAAGTTTTTAATTATAATGGTTCCTCAGTTGTCATCCGTATATTTTTCCATTCTATGAGAGTCATAGGCCTGGATTTTGTTGTGACAATGACGGTGAAACTGTCACCCTTCACTGTCATTACTCCACTGAAACTGACAACAGCTTCAGGAGTTCCGGCATGTGTAGAATAACACGGAAATCCAGACTTTGCTGTCAGTGAGTGTATGCTCCTCCACAGTGTTTCCCACAGACTCCAATCTCCCTTGAATTTATGAATTTAGCAGGAACTTCCATTTTCACACACTTAACCTTGCTGTAAAAACCCTTGCGTAAAAGTTTACACCCAGGTGTAACTGGGTTTTCTAACATTGTACTAACTTCATAAATACTGCTAAATACCCTTGTCTTTAAAAGCTAATTTTATATTTGTGGAATGTCATATATCTCCACAATGATAAAATTTCCATGTACTTTAAAGAGCAATTTTTTTCTTCTTTTAAAAGTCTATTTATTTTAGCTTTTATTTTAATCCAGTCCTACATTTCTGTCCCTGTCTGAAAATTTAAGTTAAAAGTGAAGGATTTTAAGTGCTTTGAACTTCCTGATTTGCAACGTGTGAACACTTCAATTTGAAGTGTACCTGCTTGCTGACCTCACTGCAGCTGCATGCCAAGAAATTCCCTTGACTTGGCGCCAGATTTAAATTATTGTCAGGAAAAAGGAAAGCCCACCACACACATCACTAAATCATTGTGAGCAGCTTTTTTGAAGGTCAGCAGCAAATGCCCTTGCTTCGCTTCTGATCTCAAAATCGGGGCCATGGTTTTTGCCTGGTTTATTAGCTCATGGGACTACTGAATGGTATTATTTTGATGGAGCTGCAATTTATTAATTCATTTTCAGGTTGTGTGGGTATTGTTGGCAAGGGTGGCATTTATTGCCCATCCTGAGATGCCATGAAAAAACTGATGGGTGGGGTTGCCTCCTTGAACCATTGCATAGTGGTTTGGCATAGTGAATGGTTTGCTCGGCCCTTTCAGCAGAAATTTAACAGCCCACCGCATTGACATGAGACTGGAGTCACACACAACCCAGATCTGATAAGGCTGGCAAGTTTCCTTTCCTAAATGGATTTTTAAAAACTTTTTATTATTCATTTTGATGGGATGTGAACATCACTGGCTAGGCCAGCATTTATTACTCATCCCTCATGGCCCTTGAGAAGGTGGTGGTGAGCTGCCTTCTTGAACCGCTGCAGTCCCTGTGGTGTAGGTACATCCACGGTGCTGTTAGGGAGGGAGTCCCTGGATTTTGACCCAGCAACAGTGAAGGAACGGCAATATATTTCCAAGTCAGGATGGTGAGTGGCTTGAAGGGAAACTTCTAGGTGGGTGGTGTTCCCATGCATCTGCTGCATTTTCCCTTATAGATGGTAGCAGTCGTGAGTTTCGAAGGTGCTGCTGAAGGAGCCTCGGTAAGTTTCTGATGTGCATCTTGTAGTTGGTACACACTGCTGCCACTATTCGTCGGGGGTGAAGGGAGTGAATGTTTATGGAAGGGGTGCCAATCAAGCAGGCTGCTTTGTCTTGATGGTGTCAAGCTTTTTGAGTGTTGTTGGAGCTGTACTCATCCAGGCAAGTGGAGAGTATTCCATCATACTCCTGACTTGTGCCTTGTAGATAGTTGTCAGGCTTTGGGGAGTCAGGAGGTGAGTTATCCATCGCAGGATTCCTAGCCTCTGACCTACTCTTGTAGTCCAGTTCCGTTTCTGGTCAATGGTAACCCCCTAGGATGTTGATAGTAGGGGATTGAGCAATGGTAATGCCATTGAATATCAAGGGACAATGGTTAGATTCTCCCTTGTTGGAGATGGTCATTGCCTGGCACTTCTGTGACACAAATGTTACTTGCCACTTGTCAGCCCAAGCCTGGATATCGCCCAGGTCTTGCTGCATTTGGGCATGGACTGCTTCAGTATCTGAGGAGTCGTGAATGATGCTGAACATTGTGCAATCATCAGTGAACATCCCCACTTCTGCCCTTATGATGGAAGGAAGGTCATTGATGAAGCAGCTGAAGATGGTTAGGCCAAGAACACTACCCTGAGGAACTCCTGCATAGATGTCCTGGGACTGAGATGATTGACCTCAAACGACCACAACCATCTTCCTATGTGCTAGGTGTACACCAACCAGTGAGAGCTTTGCCCTCGAGTCCCATTGAGTCCAGTTTTGCTAGGGCTCTTTGATGTTACACTCAGTCAAATGCTGCCTTGATGTCAATGGCAGTCACTCTCGCCCCACCTCTGGAGTTCAGCTCTTTTGTCCTTTTGTGAGTTCTGAAGCTGAGTGACCCTGGTGGAACCCAAACTGGGCATCAGTGAGCAGGTTATTGCTAAGCAAGTGCCGCCTGATAGCACTGTTGATGACCCCTTCCATTACTTTACTGATGATCGAGAGTAGAGTGATGGGGCGGTAAATGGCTGGGTTGGATTTGTCCTGCTTTTTGTGTACAATCCATACCTGGGCAATTTCCCACATAGCCAGGTAGATGTCAGTGTTGTAGTTGCACTGGAACAGCTTGGCTAGGGGCGCAGCAATTTCTGAAGCACAAGTCCCATTGCATTATTGCTGGAATATTGTCAGGGCCCATTGCCCTTGCAGTATCAAGCACCGTCAGCCATTTCTTGATATCACGTGGAGTGAATCGAATTGGCTGGAGACTAGCATCTGTGATGCTGGGGACCTCTGAAGGAGGCCAAGATGGATCATCCACTCAGTACTTCTGGCTGAAGATTATTGCAGATGCTTCAGCTTTATCTTCTGCACTGATGTGCTGGGCTCCTCCATCATTGAGGATGGGGATATTTGTGGAGCCGCCTCCTCCAGTGAGTTGTTTAATTGTCCACCTGCGTTCATGACTGGATGTGGCAGGACTGCAGAGCTTAGATCTGATCCATTGATTGTGGAATTGCTTGGTTCTGTCTTATCACTTGCTGTTTTTGTTGTTTGGCACACAAGTAGTCCTGTGTTGTAGCTTCATCAGGTTGCTACCTCATTTTTAGATATGCCAGGTGCTGCTCCTGGTATACCCTCCTGCACTTGAACCAGGGTTGATTCCCTCGCTTGTTGGTAATGGTAGAGTGGGAGATGTGCCAGGCCATGAGGTTACAGATTGAGCTGCAAGATCGGTTTGAAATCTATCCAATTTAGTACGGTGATAGTGCTACAGAACATTATGGAGAATATCCTCAATATGAAGATGAGACTTCGTCTCCACAAGGACTGTGCGGTGGTCACTCCTACTGATACTGTCATGCACAGATGCATCTGTGGCAGGCAGGTTGGTGAGGATGAGGCCAGCTATGTTTTGCCCTCCTGTTGGCTCCCTCACCACCTGCCGCAGAACAAGCCTAGCAGCTATGTCCTTTAGAACTAGGCCAGTTGGTGCTACCGAGCCACTCTTGGTAGAGGACATTGAAGTCTCCCACCCAGAGTACATTTTGCGCCCTTGCCATCCTCAGTGCTTCCTCCAAGTGGTGTTCAACATGGAGGAGCACCGATTCATCAGCTGAGGGGCAGTGGGGGCTGTGGGGGTGGTGTGGTACGTAGCAATCAGCAGGAGGTTTCCTTGTCCATGTTTGACCTGATGACATGGGGTCCGGAGTTGATGTTGAGCACTTCCAGGGCAAACCCCTCCCGACTATACCACTGTGCCGCCACCTCTGCCCCACCGGCAGGACAGACCCAGAGATGGTGATGGTGGTGTCTGGGACATTATCTGTTGGTATCATTCCATGGGTATGATTATGTCAGGCTGTTACTTGACTAGTTTGTGAGACAACTCTCTAAATTTTGGCAGAAGCCTCCAGATGTTAGTAAGGAGGACTTTGCAGGAGCAACAGGGCTGGGTTTGCCATTGTCGTTTCCGATGCCAGGTAGCCTGGCCAGTTTCATTCCTTTTTATTGACTTTTTAGTGGTTCGTTATAACTGAATGGCTTGCTTGGCCATTTCAGAGGGCAATTAAGAGTCAACCACGTTACTGAGGATCTGGAGTCACATGTAGACCAGACCAGGTGAGGACGGCAGATTTCCTTCCCTAAACAACATTAGTGAACCAGAGGGGTTTTTACGACAATGGTTTCATAGTCATCATTAGGCTTTTACTTCCAGATTTTTTTTAAAATTCAGATTCCGCCATGGTGGGATTTGAACCCAGCTCCCCAGCAGATGACCCTGGGCCTCTGAATTACCAGCCCAGTGACAATACAACTTCACCACCACCTCCCCTGTAAACCAGTTGTATTTTCACAATAAACTAGCAAATTCATTACATTTACTGATGCTAGCTTTTTATTTTCTGCTTTTTTATTTAAACTCAAACTGAATTCAAATTGTCAAACTGTCATGGTAGAATTTGAACTCTGGTTACTCATCGTTGTTGTTCTTAGTGCTGTGGTTAAATTACTAGACTATTGTCCTGTCATACCTCATACTTGTTGGCCATGTTGACTTAGCTTTGAGTTTCTGCAGTCAGGTAAGTTGCCACCTTCTCATGTGGTGTCTAGGCTATAGAGAATTAGTCATCTGTTAGCCACCCGTTTGCAGTAGGCCAATTATTGGAACTAGATTTTTGTGAGCTACTAATTATTCAGTCTCAGTAAATAAGAAATTTGTTTTCAAAAACTTATCTATTTTACTTGGCGCCACTACCCCCGCCGACCAGATACTTAGTAAAGTAATAACTCATAACAGCTACTGGCAATATATTAATTCCTTGTGACCTCTGTAAAACAAAAACATACTATTAAGTTGTCTAGCAGTGTGAACTAATGAAGTTGTGCTGTGGGAGTCACCTTGGATGGAGTTTCATTTGATTTTACTGCCTATATTTCATCTTTAGTCAGCAATTCTGTATGAAATGCTATGGGGTAAAGTATATGTTTTATTCCTTGCAGGCTTTTAGTAACAATTAAAATTACAATGAGCAATAAATGAGCACACTAAATAGTCTGTGATACTCTGGTAGAATAGCATGACTGCATATTCAATTAATGGGACTATTTGGAGCACTGGTGTTATGTTATCTTGAAAGAAGTGCAAATTTCATAGAATTGTAACGTAATAAGGCAGCATCAAATTCATTATTATGAGGCTGCCTCAACATGAGTCGCCTTGTAACTTTCCTTTATTTTCACCATTTCAGCCAATTACTTAATCCATTCCCAACATTTTGCTACAACCTCACCTTAGTTAAAGTCAAATAGAGTTTTGTCAGGTGCCTTTTGGAAATCTAGATGCATCATATTGAAGAATTTTCCATAATATGTTTTGGCTGAGTGAAATTAGTTGCTTCCCCACATGCAGGGAGGGAATAATGTGATGGTGAGTCATTCCAGATGATTAACTGAAATATGTTTATATCATATACCCAAGTGACTCAAAGCACTTCATATGGTGAAGTACAATGACGATTGCTGTGCTCAATTATTAGTGTTCAGAAGAATGTGGGTGTGCTTGTACAAGAACCACAAAGTTGGCATGCAGGTGCAGCGAGCAATTAGGTAAGTAAATAGTATCTTGGCCTTTACTGCAAAAAGGGCTTGGAGTATAAGAAGTCTGGTTGCAATTGTGCAGTATTTTTTGAGATCAGGATGGCCAGTGAACAGTTTTGGTCTCCGTACCAAAAGAAGGATATACTTGCAATGTAATGAACATTCGCTAGATTGATTGCTGGGATGAGAAGATTATTCTGTGAGGAGTAATTGAGTAGAATGGGCTTGTACTCTGTCGAGTTAAAAAGAATGAGAGGTGGTCTCAATGAAACAGAAAATTCTGAGAAGGATTTACAGGGTAGATGGTGAGAGGCTATTTCCCCAGTTTGGAGAGTCTGGAACTAGGGGAACATAGTCTCAGGATAAGGGATTAGCCATTTAGGACTGAGATGAAGAGAAATTTCTTTACTCAGAGAGTTGTGAATCTTGAAATTCTGTATCCCAAAAAGCTGTGGGCGCTCAATCATTTTGTGTATTCAAGATTGATAGGAAATGAAGACCGTTGGGAAAGTGAAGTTGAGGTCAAAGATTAACCATCTTACTGAATGGCAGAGCAGGTTCGAAGGGCTATGTGACCCATGTGTACTCCTCCTATTTATTATATTCCTATATTCTTGTGTGCAGGCAAATAAAGCATTCATTTGAGCACTGTAAGATCTTTAAACAACAATGAGATGAACCTAAATTGTAATCTGTGTTTGGAGTTAGTTGATGGAAGAATGTTGACCAAGATCCTGGGAGAATACCCTGCTCCCCTTCAATAGTTCCAGTGGATCGTTAAAATTCAATTGCACCTTCACATCAAAAAGATTATTATGAAATCTAAAGAGCAAAGCCTCTGACAATGTAGAGCTATCTCACTGATGCACTAGCCTGTAATTATGTGCAAGAATTCTGGATTGGGAATTTAAACTACCACCTTCTTAGGCAGCCCCTCAAGATCAAGGATGACTTGCTTCCACTCCAGTTCGATGGGTTCTGAGATGGCTGATAGGTCCAATGTGTGATCTGCAGACTGTCACATGTGGGGCAGGTGGTGCTTGAAGGATCGGGTAGATGGGTTTTTTGGAGGCTTGTGCACTCTCTCCCATGCCTCAACTTTGCATCTGCATGTTCCTGATAAAGTGTCTCAATGTGTTTGGTGCCTTTCTGGATGAACCTTCTCCATTTTGGTCAGTCACGACCAAGGACTCCCTTGAGTCAAAGGGACTGTGTAACCTCTTGAGGGATGCTTTGGGGATTCCCTAAAGCATTTCCACTATCTCCTGGGAATCTCCTACCACGACGAAGTTCTGAGCAGAGCAATTGCTTCGAGAGTTTAGTGTCAGGCATACAAACGAAATGTCCAATCAAGTGGAGCTGGTTATGAGTGATTTGCACCTCAGTGCTGGGTAAGTTGGCTTGGGAGCCAATGCCGCTGTTGGACCACCTTTCTTGCCACTGGATTTGGAGGATCTTGTGAAGGCACCACTGGTATTTCTCCAGGGATTTGAGGTGCCTGCTGTAAGTTGTCTGAGTCACTGAAACATAGAGGAGTGTGGGAATCACTCCTGCCTAGTAAACCATGACCTTAGTCCAGTTTTGAGATATTAGTTCTCAAATACTCTTTTCCTCAGTCAGCTGAAGGCTAAGCTGACGCATTGGAGGTGATAATGAATTTTGTCATCTATATCTCCTTTGTTGAGTGGAGGTTCCCAAAATGTGGAAAATGCCCATGTTTTCTAGGATCTTGCTGTTGACCTGAACATAGGGTGAAAAACATCTAGTTTTATAGATGAGGATTGTAAATGATGAGGTATGGAACTTTCTTCCACTTTATAGACCATCTAACTACTGTCCATTCCATAGAGAAAGCAACTATTCAGCCCACCACACCTCTGCCTGGTGTTTGCTAAAACATTCCAAAACTAATTGACTGCGAGACAAAAGAAGGGGGCCAGGCAGGTAGCGAGGGAATCCCCCAAGTGCATCTCGCTCGCAAACCGTTTTTTGGCCTTGAAAAATGGTGAGAGTGATGGTTCCTCTGTTGGGGCCCGCCAGAACAAGGGCCATGGCACTATGGGTGGTCCAGCTGCTCAGAGTGGGAGGAAGAAGTGTGGAAAAGCAGGACTTCAAAGTTAGTAATCTCCGGGTTAGTCCCGGTGCCACACAGTAGTGAATATAGGAACAGAAGGATAGAGCAGATGAATGTGTGGCTGGAGCGATGGTGCAGGAGGGAGGGCTTTAGATTTCTGGGGCATTGGGACAGTTTCTGGGGGAGGTGGGGCCTGTACAAGTTGGATGGGTTACATCTGAACAGGAACGGGACCAACATCCTCGCAGGGAGGTTTCTTAATGCTGTTGGGGCAGATTTAAACTAAATTGGCAGGGGAATGGGATCCTGAAAAGTAGTTCAGAGGGGAGAGAAGCTGAGATGGAATTACAAGTTCAAATACGAGTAAGTGAGTCTGGAAGGCAGAGGAAACATTGGCTAGATAGGAAAGAATTGAGTTTAGCAAGGCTAAATGGAATATGTATTAATGCAAGGAGCCTGAGGAATAAGAAAGACGAGCTGAGAGCACGGATAGGTACGTGGGAGTATGATATCATAGCTATGACCGAGACTTGGCTAAAAGAAGGGCAGGATCGGCAGCTCAACGTTCCTGGTTAAGGGATATTCAGACGAGATAGAGAGGGGGATAGAAGAGGAAGTGGGGTTGCAATATTGATCAAGGAATCAATTATAGCAGTGAGGAGGGATGATATCTTGGAAGGATCATCAAATGAAGCCATATGGGTAGAAGTAAAAAACACAAAAGGGACAAACACGCTGTGTACTATAAGCCCCCAAACAGTCAGGAAGAGATAGAGGTTCAAAAATGTTATCAAATTTCAGAGAAGCGTAAAAATAACAGGGCAATAATAGTAGGGGATTTTAACTACCCAAATATTAACTGGGATAGTTTTAGTGCGCAAGGTAGGGAGGGTGCAAAATTCTTAACTTGCACCCAGGAGAACTTTTTTAACCAGTACGTAGAAAGCCCAACAGGGAGGGGGCAGTTCTGGACCTAATATTTGGAATTGAGCCCAGGCAGGTGGAAGGCCTATCAGTTGGGGAGCATTTTGGCGATAGTAACCATAACTCATTTAGATTTCAGATAGTCATGGAAAAGGATAAGGCCTGACCGAGAATATAAGTTCTAAACTGAGGAAAGGTTAATTTTACTAAGATGAGATGCGAAGTGGACTGGGAGCAGCTACTTGCAGATAAAAACTGTGTCCGAGCAGTGGGAGGCATTCGAGTAGGAAATAGCGAGAGTACAGGGCAAATATGTTCCCGTGGGGGACCAAGTCCTGAGAACCCTGGATGTCAAGGAACATAAAGGTTAGGATTAAGAAAAAAAGAGAAGCTTATGGCAGATACCGAGGGCTCAGTACGACAAAGTCCTTAGAGGAGTATAAAAAGTATAGGGGGCATCTTAAAAAGGAAATTAGGAAAGCTAAGAGAGCGCATGAGAAAGCATTGGTGGGTAGAATAAAGGAAAACCCAAAGGGGTTTTTTAACTGAATGAAGAGCAAGAGAATAACTAGGGAAAGAGTAGGGCCAATTAGGGACCATAGAGGTAATCTGTGTGTGGACCTGGGGGACGTGGGTGCAGTCCTCAATGAATACTTTACATCGTTCTTCACAATGGAAAAGGACAACGCAGGTATAGACATCAGGGTGGAGGACTGTGAAATATTAAAGGAAATTAAAACAGAGAGAGAGGTGCTAGTGGGTTTAGCGACCTTAAAAACAGAAACATCTGCAGGCACGGATGAGATGTTGAGGGAGGCAAGGGAAGGGATGTCAGGGGCCCTGGCAGTAATTTTCAAATCCTCTCTGGCCACAGGTGAGGTGCCAGAGGACTGGAGGACCGCTAATGTTGCATTATTAAAAAAGGAAAGAAAGGATAGACCAGGAAATTACAGGCCAGTTAATCTAACCTCAGAGTGGGGAAGTTACTAAGAATTCTGAGGGACAGAATATATCTGCACTTGGAGAGACACGGATTAATCAGGGGTAGTCAGCATGGATTTGTTAAGGGAAGGTCGTGTTTGACAAATTTGATCAAATTTTTTGAGGAGCTAACCAGGAGTGTTGATGAGGGTAATACATTTGATGTGGTCTACATGGATTTTAGCAAGGTTTTTGATAAGGTCCCTCATGGCAGACTGGACAAGAAAGTAAGAACCCATGGGATCCAAGGCAAAGTGGCATGTTGGATCCAAAATTGTCTAAGAGGCAGCAAACAGAGGGGGATGGTAGAGGGATGTTTCTGTGCCGAGAAGTCTGTTTCCAGTAGGGTTCCGCAGGGCTCAGTGCTGGGACCCTTGCTGTTTGTGGTGTACATAAATGATTTGGACTTAAATGTAGGGGGTATGATCAAGAAGTTCGCGGATGACACGAAAATTGGTAGGGTGGTAAATAGTGAGGAGGTTAGCTGTAAACTGCAGGAGGATATCAATGAACTGGTCGGGTGGGCAGAGCAGTGGCAAATGGAATTCAATCGGGAAAGGTGTGAGGTAATGCACTTGGGGAGGATGAAAAGGCAAGGGGTTACACTATAAATGGTAGGACCCTGGAAAGTACTGAAGATCAGAGGGACCTTGGTGTGCACATCCATAGATCCTTGAAGGTAGCAGGGCAGATAGATAAGGCGGTTAAGAAGGCATATGGGATACTTGCCTTTATTAGCTGAGATGTAGCATACAAGAGCAGGAAGATTATGTTGGAACTGTATAAAGCACTGGTTAGGCCACAACTGGAGCACTCCATGTAGTTCTGGTCACTACATTATAGGAAGGATGTGATTGCACTAGAGAGGGTGAAGAGGAGATCTACCAGGATGCTGCCCGGGCTGGAGGGTCTGAGCCAAGAGGAAAGATTGGATAGGCTAGGGTTGTTTTCCTTGGAGGAGCAAAGGTTGAGAGGGGACCTGATAGAGATGTATAAGATTAAGGGGCATAGATAGGGTGGATAGGAAGGCACTTCTTCCATTAGTAGAGGGGTCAATAGCCAGGGGCATAGATTTACACTAAGAGGCAGAAGAGGAGAATTTTTTTCACCCAGAGGGTGGTGGGAGACTGGAACTCACTGCCTGAAAGGGTGGTTGAGTCAGAAACTCTCGCAACATTTAAGTATTTAGATATTCACTTGCGTTGCCATAGCCTCCAGGGCTATGGGCCAAGCGCTGGAAAATGGGATTAGTGCAGTTAGATCTTTGTTGACCAGCGTGGACATGATAGGCCGAATGGCCTCCTTCTGTGCTGTAGGCATCTATGGGTCTCTAATTCTATTGCCTTGTTGTATCCTCATATCCCTGTATTTTTCTCTGCATCTAATATTCATTTTCCCCTTGAAATATGCAGAGGTCTCCGCCTCAGTTCACTCCCCGTGGTAAAGTATTCTATGGTCAAATAACTTTGTGCCTGGGGTGGATTCAAACCCAGAGAGCAATGAAAGGACAAGGAGAGAGAATGGGGAAGTGGGGTTTGATTTAGATTGCTCTGGCGAAGCGTTGACACAGATCTGCTCACTTCAATTCTGTTCTGTAAAATCTTTATGCGATCTAGGTCTAAAGAAACAAAGTAATTAAAATGGCATTTTTAAATGTTAGCATTTATATAAAAATATCTCTATTTTAAAATGGAGAATTCATTCCTGACGTGTTTTTATTTCACTTTCAGATCTGGTTTGCTTTTGTGAACGGTTTCTCGGGGCAAATTCTCTTTGAACGGTGGTGCATTGGTCTCTACAATGTGGTAAGTGTATATGTTATTTGGATATTTAGTTCAAGTTATTGATATACAGTCCTGCCTACTTGTCCCAAACCTGGTTATGTCAACACCCTACTTATGATACAAGAATGCAGCCCCGGTCCCATCTCCGCCCAACAATAACTTACCATTTATGTTCCTTTGATATAAGCTTTTGTCACCATCTTTAAGTTCTGAATATTATTAAGAGCTCATGTCACTTACCGCATGCATTGGCGAGTATTCTCTGCAGCTGTTTCCTACCAAGGCCTCTATATTTGCCAATTCTGCTCACGCGTTGCATTGCTGGAAGACCCCAATGCCGGAATAGTTGGTGCTCTGGTTGATGCCCACTACTAGGTTAGTTTTGGAACTCATAGCCGTGGAATTTGAAAAGTGTTGCTGACAAAGCCAGTAAGGACTGGCTGCTGCTGGTGATGAAGTTACTGGCAATATGCCGGTGAGTCAGTGAAGGCAGTTAAATATAATTGGAGTCTGCCAGAGAGACAGCTTCACATGGGCAGTGGGGTGATGGGATTAAGGATCAGAAACATCCCAGGCAGTATATCCAATCTAAACAGAGCAAGTATTTGAACCTGTTGATAAGTATCACAGCTCTCCTGTAAAATTGGTGCTTTGCTAATGCAGCATTCACTGTTCATATTTATGGTAGAATATCTTCACAAAATAATGCACTGTGATCCATGCCCATCACAGACACAGATGGGGTGCCCAGATAGTGACTCAAACTCATGTCCACTCAAAGCGAAATTAATATAGTCCCCAAATGTTGATCTAGATGATAAGGACTGTAACACAGTGGATAGCTTCAGATTCAGCGACACAAAACTTTGCTGTTTCTGAGTTTCCAGTAAGGATCAACTAAAATTAAATGTTTTGATATTTACTTTGATCATTGCCAAACATGAGTGATAAAAAATCTCAATGTACAGTTAGGTGTACCTTACTGGTTTAAACAATACAATTTATAGCAAGTGTTCCAGGGATTTATGGGGCTACAAAATAGCAGTGTGCCTCTGATGGGTAGCTCTTATCAGTATTCACAGAGCTCAATCAGAAAAGGTAACACACTATATTTCTTTCTGTTAGTTGAAATGGACAATTCAAATTGACACGTTTAGTAAATCTCAAGAAGCGTCAGACCTATCTAGTCACTACTCTAATATTTACTGATATAATGCATAAGATGCACATAACATCAATGGCTATCTCCTGCACCGATGGCATGCAGTTAGGGTGTGATATTCAGCAATTGCTGTCCTATCATAATGATATTTTGCGGAACCATTTTAATGCTGCTATTGGAAAGGAAGGAATGCAGCTTATTTGTGTGTGTGTCAGATTTTCACAGCTTTGCCTCCCCTCACTCTGGGAATATTTGAGAGATCGTGTCGAAAGGAAAACATGTTGAAATATCCAGAGCTCTACAAGACGTCACAGAACGCACTGAACTTCAACACAAAGGTAACTAATTTATTGTTGCTCTAAAATTCTATTTTCTATGATTTTCAATGAAGATATTCTTGCATAATTATCTTTTATGAAGTACCACCATTACTCCTCCCATTCTGCTTAAAGATGGCACTGGCTTGATGAAAAAAATCATTAACGAGTTGAATTCCATGTGTTAAAACTGAGGAAGACATCAAAGTGAAAAGCATAGAAAGAAAGGCAGAATAGGACGAAAAGCAAGATATATCAAGAAGCAGTGGTTAGATGAGCTCAAGCTAGCTTCATTCTTAAATGGATGTGTCTGGGAAATTCAACACATGGTAGTTTCTGGTACAAAATTGATCAGGTGGTCCAAATGTGCACTCGTGATCTTGAGACCTAAATCAAATTCAACATCAGGTCTCATTTAAATTAAAATGGAGAGCTGTGTACCTTATTTGGGCCTATCAGGACTGAAGTGAAATCCAGCTAACCAAGCTGAACCATAGGTAGGACCTTGCAGAGATGGTGAAATGGTGAGCCTGAGTCAGCAGCAGCCTGCAATAGTTTTGTAGAGCCAAGAGGAACACTCCTGCTCCTTCTGACTCAGAAGCATTTTTAATTTTTCAAGTGTTTTCCAGCAATCTCTTGAGCAATTTCCAGCAGTCCATTGAGTTAAACCAGGCTGTTCAAGATCTGGATGTAACAGAGCAAGTTCCACCTAGTTGGACATTTATTTCAAATGGGGTCCTACAACCAGCATTAAGAACTGCAATTTCCATATGCTAGGCACCTATCTCATTTTTCAGTTTGGCACCTTGGATATCTAAAAGTTAACTGTTCAAACTTGGAAGCTGGAAAACTTCCATGAGAGATTGTGACACATAATTGGACTTGTCAACATTTTAGACCCCCAAAATTGAGTGAAGCAGCGCTAAATTTCTCCCCCTGTAGATTATAGAAGATATGATAGAAGATATTTGTGGAAAGAGAATGGTAAAAAGAGTTGTGTGCCATATTCAACAAGATGATATTTGGAAGCCATGTAATGATGTATTTCAAGGCAATGTATTGTTAACAAGCTTTTTCACACTTGTAGTGTCCCTTAAATATATATAGTATAAGAAAGGTGATTTTGGGTTCTATGGGCAGAATTTTTCACTCGGCGTGCGGGGGCAAGCCAGGCACACTCGAGCGTAAACTGGCGTGCGATATTTCGGTCGTTGGGCGTGAGTAGATGTCGGAACCTTGCCCGCCATTAATTATGATGCCGTCTAAGGCTATTAAAAAGTCAATTGATGCCGATTTTTCATTGCCCATGCAATTTCACACCTGTCACACGGGCAAAACGGGCCGGCAGCCAGCCGACAATTTCAAAAACCTCATTCACTGGTGGGATGAAAAGGGTTAGCAGCATTACGAGTGTCAGTAGTGGAGAGTTTGGTACATAGTTTGCTGCTGGTGACTTATTGGTACTTGGTAGCTTCATCTCTGTTCGGGGCTTCATTGTTAGCATTTCCAGGCTTCATTTCAGGTCTCCTCGGTGCCTCCAAGGCCCTTGGAGGACTCAGACTGTGTTGTCCCTTCCGGATATCAGACAGCCTTCTGTTACTCTGGTAATGGGGATTGTGGTCTCTGCTGGTGACACCTCCTCTGAGGAGGAAGAGAGGGGCAGAAGGGAGAGGAGGCCAGGTGTCCCAATGCAGCTTCCAGGGGAGGGACCTATGAGAGGAGAAACACAAGCACAAAGGGCTCAGGGCTAGCAGGAAGTCCAAGGCGGAAGGGGCCACAGAAGATGCCACGATCCTGCCGCCAGGGTTTACAGGTGGTGATGCAGCTACCTCAATATGTCTAAGGTGCAATGCTGAAGGAGGCTCCACCTCTCAAGGGAGACAGTAACCTCTATTTGTCAGATGATTGGGCCTGAGATCAGCTCCGACTGTGTGGGTGGACATCCCATGCCAATGGCTCTGAAGGTCACAGTGGCTCTCAACTTCTATGCCTCCAGCTCTTTCTAGGGGTCAGTCGGAGATCTGTGTGGAGTCTCCCAATTGGCTGTTCACGGTTGCATCAAGCTAGTGACAGAAGCTCTGTTCAGGGTACTGACCTTTATTCTTTACCGTACACAAGGCCAGCCAGGCTGAGCGAGCCAGAAGCTTTGCAGCAATTGCTGGGTTCCCCCACATCCAGGGTGCAATCGACTGTCCACATGTGGCCATCAAGGTAACAGCGGATCAGCCGGGTGCCTTCATCAACAGGAAGGGCTTCCACTCCATGAATGTGCAAATAGTGTGTGACCACACGATGCAAATTCAGCAAGTCTGTGCAAGGTACTCAGGCAGCTCCCAAGACGCTTATATCCTGAGACACTCCCAGGTGCCGAGGCTCTTCAGTGCGCCAGCCCGACTGGATGAATGGCTGCTGAGTGACAAGGACTATCCGTTGAAAAGGTGGCTCATGACACCTCTCCTCCACCCAAGAACAGAGGCATAGCAGCATTACAATATGAGTCATGCTTCCACAAGGGCTGTGATAGAGAGGACTGTAGGTCTTTTCAAGATTCGCTTCCAATGCCTAGACCGTTCAGAGGGTGTGCTACAATACCTCCCCAGAGCGGGTGTCACTGATTGTGGAAAGCGCAACATGCAAGCACAATCTGACACTGGCAAGGGGATCCCTTTGGTGGAAGAGGATCTTGATGCAGCTGCACAGGCCACAGATGATGAGTCCAGTAGTGTGTCAGAAGAGGAGCACGGTGAGGAGAATGCTGAGGGCATGGAGGCAGACCTCAGTAACCTCCAGGGAGGCAGGGATGCCTTGATCCAACGCTCCTTCAGCTAGGCTGCCAAAGATCAACTTCAACCTCACACCAGGGCTGCCACTTCCATCCCGGATGTCTGAAATGACCCTTTCATTTGCACCCAAAGTTCACTCAATGCCTGTGCAATAAATTATCCAGTCAATCACGTCCAGCATTACATACTGGCGTACCCTGCATCAGAAAGAAAAAAGGTGAATCCTACTCAGGCCATCAGAAATGAAGCAAATTTAATGTTATCGTCACATTGAAATCATTATGACATTACAATTGCTGGTGTTGATGTCCACACAAGCAGACATATAAACCAAACATAAATGAACAGGAAATCACCCGTGAACTGTCCTTCTCGTGCTCATGGTGCCTTAAGCTTACATTTGTGAGTGTTACGTCTTGGTGCCCCCCCAAGGCTGGCACCAGCATTGGACACAGCCTGCTGACTCAGCTGTCTTGATGACCTTGGCGGTTGCACTCTGGCCAGTGCTGGCCCCGCCAGGAAGGGAGCGGCCAGTGCCACGGCTGGCACCTCCCCAGTCATCGCAGCCTCATCAGATGCCATGGCCACTAGCAGAGGAGCTGCTGCTGTCATCCAGAGTGCCCTGAGAGGAGCCCACAGAGGCGACGAGTAGCTCATGCGCCATCGTGATGTCGCTCTGGACCTCTCTGTTCACCATTGATGGGTGGGCACCTAGCTGGGATACTGGGTACCTCATTCATCTCCCACACTGGCACTGACTACCTGAGGTCATTGCCGGTGTGAGGACTTGCAGGTCCAAGCATAACCCCAGGAATCCCTGATTCTGCCCCTGGAACTGCCTCTCCCTGAGAGTCGTCACTCTGTCAATGGAGGAGGCAGTGTGCTCGGCCTTGAGGGTCAATGCAGTGCTCATGCTCCGCATGGACTCCTCCACAACCATGGCACGCAGGCCCTCATGGATCTCCGCCAGATTCTCCCGCACATCCCACTGGGCACCCAGCATCTGCCACCTAATGGATGACTCCAGAGTCTCATCATCTGCCTTCAACTGAATATCGTCCTGGTCCCCCGCAGTCCTCTGACTACTGGCGCCTTGGGCACTCTCTGCCTCCGCCTGCACCCCAAGTGAGTGTGAAGTGCCCCCACCACTGTGCACCGACATTCTAGCCGCTGATCTAATTCTCATCGAGCTGGTATCTGTGTTGGTGCCTGCTTCAAAGAGGGGGTGTGACACAGGGTGCAAGTGAAGCCCAGTGGTTCTCCTGAATCAGGGGTGGCCCTTCAGGGTCCAGAGAGTGAACGCCTGCTGGTGAACCTAAAAGGGGGAACAAAGACATGTCATTAGTTAAAGTCACCACACTGTCACTGTGCATGTCAGGCACCCTGGTGAGACCATGGAGATCTGCATCACGGCACCATCATCATTTTTCAATGGTCAATGGGGACTCCAGGTTTGAGGCTCCCATCAATGAAGAGGCTACACTAGAGTGGTTGCACAATCCTCACCTTTGTGCACTGCGCTCTTACCTTCGTCTGGCACCCCACCTCTCCACACCCAGTTGCACATGGAGAGTGCCAGCTCTTGTGCTCTAAAACCCCCTGCTCTAACCTGCTGAGCAGCAGTAGGTTGAGTGGGCCTCCGCCTGTATGTGCCCTCGCTGGTTATGACTCGTCTTCTCCTGAAAGGGCAGAGGAGCATTGATTAGTCCACTCTTTACCTGCAGCGCCATTGCAACTGGCCAACCCCAGCTGAGGAACACCTCGCAGGACACATCTGAGTCATGGCCCTCGAGCCGCAAGGCACTCAGTCCAAGCAGCCAGGGCTCACCCTCTTGACCAGCTCCGGCGTCATTGACAGTTGGCACTCAGACTCTAGCACTCCTTGGGTCCACAGGTGGAAGGCCACAACTTAACACTTCCGCACACTGACCCATGCCAACACGGTACTGACCCTTCCTGAGTGCAGCAGGTCATTGAAGCGCTTCCGGCATTGCACCCATGAGCGCCTCACCACATCATGGCAGCTCACTATTGCTGCCACCTCTTTCCATGCCCTCTTTATGAGGTGGGATGGCCTCCTCCTCCCATCTCTGGGGACAAGGGTGTTCCTCCTGGCAGCCACCTCCTCCAGCAGGACTGCGAGACACTCATCCGAAAGGTGGAGGACCGAATGCCCACCTGACCTGCCCTCCCGCCTGGCATTTCCAGCCGCACTCGACTCCCATCAAGACAACGCAGAACAGACGTCCTTCCATGGCGGCCTTTCTGGAACTGCCTGAGCCATTTGTAAACTGGCCACTGGGTCGCCATTGGACCCGGCAGCCAACAGGCCATCGGCCCCACTCACCCCTTCCTGGCCAGTGAAGAGCCGTGTTTCACACTGGGCGGGCCTTAATTGGCCCATCAGCATGATATTGCAGTCGGGGGTCGATCGTGGGCAGCGGGCCATTTCCCATCCGCGCCCGCCCACCGTCCTCAAAATTTGGCCCTATAAGCCCATGCCATTGTAAACAGTGTTGAAGTTGGACTTAAGTCATCTTTGACTCCACATTGATTGATGTGGCCCTGTCATCAAAAAGAATACTTTCAATCTGTATTAACACAGGGGCTGTTAAGTCCATTGCATATATATAGGTGAGAATTTTCTCCCCGTCGCGGAGGTTGGACGGGAGCGGGAGCAGGCCTGCGCAGGCAGGGGGAGTAGGCTGAACCGGGGCCTGCACTCTTTCGCGCAGAGCTGCCTCAAGGAGATTAGTTTGATATTTGAAAATTTTAATAAAGAGAAAAGAATTTTTAAGACATGTCAATGAATTTTATTAAAAATTTGTATTAAACTTTAAAAACCTTCATGAAACCTCATCCCGCCCATGGATGAGATTTCATGATAAATGCGAAGGCTGCCTGGGCTCTTCGCCGACCCACTAACCTTAAGGTTGGACGGGCAGCTCAGTTAACTAGCTTAATTGGTGTTTAAATGGCCTTAATAGGCCTTTGACAGTTCAGTGGGCACGTAGCTGACTCAGGTGCGAGCCGCTGAACTCAAGATCTGAATGAAGCACGGTGACTTTGGGACACACCCCCAACATCACCACGTGTCGGCGAGCGAGCCGACCCGAAAATTCTGGCCATAGTGTTTTCATTAGATTTTGATTTTTTTCATAATGCAGATAACCTTTGCCTGTTTCGTTCTCTTCCTTCCTCCTTCCTCTCCCATATCCCCCCCACTACCAACCCGCCTTTTTAAAAAAAATTTGTTTATTCCATTGCATAAACACCAAATTCTGGAATGCTAAGTTATAAAGCAACAAGCATTCTGCAATTAAATCAGATCAGAACTTTATCATTTTCTTAGTATGCTTTCCAATTCTTGCATAGTGGGCAGTTTTGACGTGGGTCAGGATCGGTGCTCGGGGGCCCCCACAGTTGGTGGCACAATTGAAAATCAGGATGTAACCAAGCCTAGCTGATTTTAACTACCGGGTCTCATTTAAATTTTAAAAATCTGTCTCTCAACCAAATCCATCAAGAGTATTGACAGAGTAAATGGGTGAGAATAGGCAAACAGGGAGCTGCAGGGGGGGTGGGGGAGTGGGTGGGGTGCTAAGTGTGCTCGGGGAGACGGGGACTTGCAGAGTCAATGTCAGTTAGGGAGCATTCCTGACCTTCCTGATACACAAGGCTTTCACAAAAAGAAAAATTTTACCTTTCCTTTTCCTTTTCTCACTACTCAGCAGACTCTCATCGCGGTAGAGCTGTTGGGCTTAAAATTCATCCTATAATATTAACCACAATATATTCTGTAAATCTTAAAATCAAATTGCTCAAAATTTAAGAGGATGTGTTGAATCATCTAGGATTACAGTGTTCTCCCAATAAGATGATAAACATAATACGTTTCTTAGCCGAAAACTGGCTACAAATTCCAGAGTTAAATCATGTTAAACACTGTTTCAACCTCTTCTATGTGATGTTCTGGTATTTTTGGACATTAGAAATAAATATTCCAAGGTTCACAACAGGTTGAAAAGACAAGCAGAATGGAAAAGGAGGAAGAGTAATCCTGAAAGTAAAGAATAATATAAGGGTATTTGTGAGAAAGGGTCTTGGTTCAGAAAATCAGAAAGTAGAAACAGCTTGGGTGGAAATTAGGATTAGTAAGAGTCAGAAAACACTGGCGAGAGTGGTTACCATGGACCAAGCATTAAACAAGCAATATTGGGGCATGTGAAAAGGGCAATGTGACCATTTCAGGGGGCTTTGGTCAAGTCCATATGAACATAAATGAAATTGGTAAAGGTAATCTGGAAGATGAGTTTGTAGAAAGTTTCCAAGACAGTTTCCTGGACTAAAACATTGTAGAAGCAACTAGGGTTAAAGCTATTTTAGACCTAGTACTGTGTAATGAGGCACAGTTAATTAATAATCTCATAGTAAAAAATCCACTGGGAAATAGTGATCATAATACAGTTGAATGCCATTTTAAGTTTGAAAATGGCATACTCCAATCACAAACAAGAATCTTAAACAAAGCCAGCTTCCTCCTCATACCTATGTAATTGGTTATAGTTGTTTGGGTAAATAGACAAAAAGATATGGCCAGAAATAAATAGTGAAAAATATTTTTAAAATTCAAAATGTTCAACAGAAATACATTACATTGGAAAAGCAACAACTCAGCAAGAAAGAAGCATATGTGGCTTAGTAAGGAGGTTAAGGATAGCACTGGAAAAACTTAAGGGACTATAATTCAACAACAAAGTCAATCAATGTTTTAAAAGAGATAGCTGCAGAGATGATGGATGAGCTAGCTATGATTTTCCAAAATTCCCTAGATACTAGAGTGATTCCAACAGAATTCTCCAGCAAAACTGGAGTCAATGGAAATCAGGGGGAAAACTCTCTGCTGATTGGAGTCATACCTAGCACGAAGGAAGATTGTTGTGGCTATTGGAAGTCAATCATCTCGGTTCCAGGACATCACTTTAGGAGTTTCTCAGGGTACTGTCCTAGGCCCAACCATCTTCAGCTGTTTCATCAATGACTTCCTTCCATCATGAGGTCAAAAGTGGGAAAGTTCGCTGATGATTGCACGATGTTCAGCACCATTCACGACGACTCAGATACTGAAGCAGTCCATGTCCAAATGCAGCAAGACCTGGACAATGTTCAGGTTTAGGCTGACAAGTGGGAAGTAACATTTGTGGCACACAAGTGCCAGGCAATTACTATCGCCAACAAGAGAGAATCCAACCATCGCCCCTTGACATTCAATGGCATTACTATTGTTGAATCCCCCATGATCAACATTCTGCGGAGTTACCATTGACCAGAAACTGAACTGGGCTAGCCATATAAATACTGTGGCTACAAAAGCAGGCCAGAGGCTGAGAGTCCTGTGGCGAGTAACTCGCCTCCTGACTCCCCAAAGCCTGCCCACCATCTACAAAGCACAAGCCAGGACTCTGATGGAATACTCTGCACTTGCCTGGATGAGTGGAGTTCCAACAATGCTCAAGAAACTCAAGTGACTTGGAAATATATCACTGTTCCTTCATTGTCGCTGGGTTAAGATCCTGGAACTCCCTCCCTAATAGCACTGTGGATGTACCCGCACCACATGGACCGCAGCAATTCAAGAAGGCAGCTCACCACCACCTTTTCAAGGGCAATTAGGATGGGCAATAAATGCTAGCCTAGCCAGCAATGCCCACATCCCATGAATAATAGACAAAAAAAAGAATTGAAGTTAGCAAATGTAATACCACTATTCAAGAAAGGAGGGATGGAGCAAACGGGAAACTACAGGCCAGTTAGCCCGACATCAAACATTGGGAACGCGTTGAAATCTATTTTTATGGAAGTCTCAACAATGCATTTTTAAAATTATAATATGAACAGACACAGTCGACATGGTTTTACGAAAGGGAAATCGTGTTCGACAAATTTATTAGAGTTTTTTGAGGATGTAATTAGAGTAGATAAAGGGGAACCAGTAGATGTAGTATACTTGAATTTCCAAAAGGTATTTGATAAGGTGCCACACAAAAGTTTAATCGGCAAGATAAGGGCTCCTGGTATTAGAGGTAATATATTAGCATGGATAGAGAATTGATGAACGGACAGGAAGCAAAAAGTAGGGAATATGAATAAGTGAGACATTTTCATGTTGCCAGGCTGTACCCAGTGGAGTGAAGTGCCACAAGGGCCAGTGCTGGGGCCTCCGTTATTTACCATCTATATTAATGACTTAGACTAAGAGATAGAGAATAATGTATGTAAGTTTGCTATGTTGCAAAGTTAGCTAGGAATGCAAGCAGTGAGGAGGGTAGAGAAACTGCAAAAAGATATAGACAAATTAAGTAAGTGAGAAACAAAGTGGCAGACGGAGTATAATGTGGGAAGTGTGAGGGTAATCACTTTGGTTGGAAGAATAGAGAAGCAGAATATTTTTAAAAGGTGTAAAACTTGTAAATATTGATATTCAGAGGGACCAGTTGTACTTGTGCAAGGAACACAAAGTTAGCAACCCGGGACAGCAAGCAATTAGGAAGGCAAAGGGCATGTTATCCTTTATTACAAGGAGGTTAGAGTACAAAGTAAAGAAGACTTGCTACAATTGTACAGGAGTTTAGTGAGATTACACTTGGAATACTATGCACAGTTTTGCTCTCTGTATTTTAAGGGAAGCTGTGCTGCTAGAAGGTGGTACAGCAAAGGTTCACTGCATAGTCCTTGGGTTGTGAGGGTTGTCTTATGATGAGAGGCTGAGTAAATTGGGCCTATAAAATAAAAGCAAAGAACTGCGGATGCTGGAAATCCAAAACAAAAACAAAAATACCTGGAAAAACTCAGCAGGTCTGGCAGCATCGGTGGAGAGGAGCACAGTTGACGTTTCGAGTCCTCATGACCCTTCAACAGAACTAAGTAAAAATAGAAATGGGGTGAAATATAAGATGGTTTAAGTGTGTGGGGGGGTGTTGGGACAAGAAAAGCTAGGTAGAGGGCCAGTGATAGGTGGAGATAACCAAAAGATGTCACAGACAAAAGGACAAAGAGGTGTTGAAGGTGGTGATATTATCTAAAGGAATGCGCTAATTAAGGGTAGAAAGCAGGACAAGCAAGGTACAGATAGCCCTAGTGGGGGTGGGGTGAAGGAATCTAAAAAGGCTAAAAGGTAGAGATAAAACAATGGATGGAAATACATTTAAAAATAATGGAAATAGGTGGGAAAAGAAAAACCTATATAAATTATTGGGAAAAACAAAAAGATGGGGGGGAAAACAGAAAGGGGGTGGGGATGGAGGAGAGAGGTCATGATCTAAAATTGTCGATCTCAATATTCAGTCCGGAAGGCTGTTCCTCCAGTTTGCGCTGAGCTTCACTGGAACAATGCAGCAAGCCAAGGATGGACATGTGGGCATGAGAGCAGGGTGGAGTGTTGAAATGGCAAGCGACAGGAGGTCTGGGTAATGCTTGCGGACAGACCGAAGGTGTTCTGCAAAGCAGTCACCCAGTCTGCGTTTTGTCTCTCCAATGTAGAGGAAATCTCATTGGGAGCAACGAAAGCAGTAGACTAAGTTGAGGGAAGTGCAAGTGAAATGCTGCTTCACTTGAAAAGAGTGTTTGAGCCCTTGGAGGGTGTGGAGAGGGGAAGTGAAGGGGCAGGTGTTGCATCTTCTGCGGTTGCATGGGAAGGTGCCGTGGGAGGGGGTTGAGGAGTAGGGGATGATGGAGGAGTGGACCAGGGAGTCACGGAGGGAACGATCCCTACGGAATGCCGCCGGCGGGGTGAAGGGAAGATGTGTTTGGTCGTGGCATCATGCTGGAGTTGGCGGAAATGGCGGAGGATGACCCTTTGAATGCGGAGGCTTGTGGGGTGATAAGTGAGGACAAGGGGGACCCTATCATGTTTCTGGGAGGGAGGAGAAGGTGTGAGGGTGGATGCTCTCTCGGGATGATCTCCTGCGCATTTGTCGAAATATGTTGTGAAAAAAGTGCAAGATAGAGAAATTTCTTCATGCAAAGAGTGGTCAATTTTTGGTATTTTCTAATCCAGAGGGTTGTGGATGCTCCATTGGTGAATATACTTAAGGCTGAGACAAACAGATTTTTGGTCTCTCAGAGAATCATGGGTTTTGGGGAGCAAGCGGGAAAGTGAAGTTGAAGCCAATGATCAGCTATGATCGGGTTAAATGGCAGAGCAGACTCGAAGGGCTATCTGGTCTATTCCTGCTCCTATTTATGTTCTTATGTGGAACAGGTACTAAATCATTTAAAAAGTAGCAAAGTACCAACACAGAACATTGAGAAATTTTAATGTTTCCTCTTTCAAACCAACTATATTGTAGCCTGTTGAGTTCATGTTACTCAAGTGTAATACAATGTACAGTCATTAATCGTTAGTTTCCATAAATAAGAGAGAAAAACACTTCAGTAACAAACTAATGTTTGAGATAAATTGCTCTTTGGATTTCAGATTTAACATGTACATCTTTCATCTTTATGACTTTGCAATTTTAACAGCTGAGCAGCTGGGAAACCTTGGTGCAAGCTGCAGCCAGGAAGCATAAAGGAAGAAGGGAAAGCTCATGTAGGTCTGTGAGGGGTAGAGTGCAGAGAAAGGATATCCCGGCTGGGGTTGGTCGGAGGGAAGGGGGTGTGAATAATTTGGGGTGTCCGATCACAGGGTTGGTAGCAAATAAGCTTGGTGAATCAGTAAAGCACTCCTGCCCCTCCTAGCCCACAAGCATCGCTGTAAAGGCATTTTAGCTGATGGGTGGGCTGGGAATTCCGACCTGGAAGCATTAAATGTAAGACACTGGTTAAATGTGAGGCAAATCACCTCATTAAAATATTTTAATGACCAGCCCACTTCTGAAGAGAGCAGGTTAAGCGCCCGCTGTGAACCTGCCTCATTAACACAGGAAATAGGTGCATTAGGGTCAGGTTTCCCTTTTGTATTTTTAACCCTCCCCCTGCCTCCCCCATTGCCATCAACCTGTCCTGGGGGGTTAAAATGACCCAATGTGTTTGCAAAAGAATCTTCAGCATAAAAATCTAACCTAATCTTTGAAAAAGTGTGAATTCCTTGATTACTTTTAAACTTGCTCACTTTGAATGTAATTGCTGACAAGTAATGGCTCGAATTTCAAATTTTTACTTTCTAGTTTTGTAAGAAAAAGCTGATCCAACTTTTTTTCCCTGATATGATGAAGAAAAGCTGTTTGCTTTTGCTTGCTGTTAATAAAGCTGTCTCCTGTAAGCAGGAGTGATTAGCCCTTCTGGTTGAGACGTCTACAGGCTTCATGTATTTGTAATGTGTGGAAATGGATTACTGACCCCTATGGAGAGGTCAAGAGAAGACAATATGAGCTGCCATTAAATTTGTACGGGGGCGGGAATTTACACCATCATTCATTAATGTAGAGTTGTGAAAAATGTTTTTGTTTTTACAAGGAAGGTAGTATTTGTTTTGCAAAGTCTTAAACCCTTAGAGTGTTGCACTTTTTTCACAACATATTTCGACAAATAATTTACCGGTTTTTAAGCTTAAACATATTGATCATTTTTCTTAACTGTCTTTATTTGTTTTGAAGTGCTGAAACGCAGAAACCTTCCCAAAAAAAAGGTGCTGTGGTAAATAGAATTGGCCCTTAATGTTTTTCTTGTATAACTATAGAATACGGTGCTCAAAATTTACTCAAAAATTTTAATTTTGGTAAAATCAGTATGTTTTGGTACTAAACCAGTTCAAGTGTTATGGAGATGGCAAAATCATGACCTCTTGCATTTTATTTCTTTATTTTGTTATTGTATAATTAAATTAGTTGTTAACAATGTTTGCAAGATCGTCATATTGTGCCTTTTGATGGCGTTGACAAGGCGCTCATCCACCCAAAGCTGTTAGCACTTTCTGGAGGGGCACAAGTGACTTAACCGCTACTCAGCACTCATCACTGGTTTTACCATCTATCGTCATAATGGTAGCAGGTTTTAACATCTAACCTGATATATTCAGAATACTTAGGGGCCTCCAATGGTTGGCAGCTTACCTTTTCTTTCCCACCTTAAAAAATCCTTATCCATAAACTAGAAGCTGTGGTTAAAATTAGACTCACTACAAACAACAGCTTGCATTTATATCGCGCATCTAATGTAGCAAAACATCCCATGGCACTATCAGGGGCATTATCAAACAAAATTTGACTTATTGAGATTTACTTCCCCTTCATCACCAAGGTTGCTTATAATCAAATAACTTCTGACAAATTGCTTCTTATTTACATAGAAAATACTGAAGTGATTATGAACATTTAAAGTGCATCACATGGAAACATCAAAGACAAACTGCCACCTCCACCTCCAGATGATTCCTTCACCCTTCCCCCCCACCCCTCCCCCCTCACCCCCAATTTTCCACAGCACTGTCAAGTGTTTGCTACCCACTTTTATGTTGTTGACCATTTTAATGCCTCCTCTGTCTCAAACATTAACATAATGGAGAATATGTGTTATTAGTTTGCTGATGTCTAGACTTGTGGAGTTATCAAAGATACAATGCACATAATATCTCATTAACAGTGACCCTTGGAACAGGTTCCTGCACGACTTTTGATACCATTAGATTTTTGCAGCATTCCTGACACATTTTTGCAGCACCACATTTCACATTTATGACTTTCTATGGTAGAAAATTTTTACCGATTTGCAATAGCCTTAAAGTATCAATACAACTAAAATGTCTTTTTTTTCTGAGACTCCCTGAACACTTGATGGATCCTTTAATTTGTACAATTACAAACATCCCAACAGGCAAAAATACACCCCCTCAGACTGACCTTTAAAGCAAACATAGAAAAAATGCATAACATTTCAGTGAAATTGGTATTTGATATCTGATCTACGCAGTTTTCATAATTTTATTATTATGGCCATGTATTTTAACTGATCCAATAAATAGATTTCATCTGACTAGAATTAATCATTTTTTGTTGAAGACCCATCGCAGCATAAGGTTTCTGTAATCCAGACAGCCAGTAATTTGCAATTCATATCAATCTGCTGACTATTCAACCAATTCAAAAGTCCAGAGGCCCTCACAAATCTAACTGACATCATGATTTAACATCACTATAGAGTCTTGTACTTTTCTAGTCAGTTTGGACTGATTATGTCTGACAGTCTTTACCATTCAGGTCGAAAGGAATGACGATTTTGGGCCATCAGTCATTATCTTGCAATGTTGCTTGTGCCTGGTATAAGCTGAGTAATGATGCAGAAATTATCATGTAGCACAAGAAAAGTATTCGTTTTTTGCTGCATTCCCATTGGTAATTGGTAGTTTATTTATTGTGTTTCCAGTTATATCAGTTACTTCTGCTGCTCAATCTGGCAATTGAGACACTGTGGCAACTGGTATAACCGTCACTGGTATCTGAACAACATTTGCTATCACACTAATAACTATTGTGGAGCAGGTGCTCTGTTCCACAGAAGGCTATCAAAGCAGATGACCAATTATTCTCACTGCTAAATCTGTGGTTCGGAGAATATATTGAAACTTATTATAATCTCCACTGAACTACTGAAAATTTAAAAATGCGTAAGCCATCAGAAAATATTGATAACTGAGGAGGTCAGATGTACCTATTGCAGTTGATTTTGTCTCTGCAAACATGAGCAGGCCAAAATAATCAGCCTATGCAATATGTATTCTTCGCACACATGGCTGAGAGACTGGAAAAATGGTTGGAATTGGTTACCCAAAACTCTGTTACCCATGTCTTAACTTACAGTAATCCCTGTTCCCCTTTCACCCCTGTGCTCACTGACCGACATTAGCTCCTGGTCAAGCAACATCTTGATTTTAAAATTCTCATCCTTGTTTTCAAATCCTTCCTTAGCTTGCCCGTCCCTAACTCTGTAACCTCCTCTTGCCCCACAATCCACTGAGTTATCTGCGCTCTTCTAATTCTGACCTCTTGTGCATATCCAATCGTAATTGCTCCACTTTTGGTGGCAGTGCTGTCAGTTGCCTAAGCACTAAGCTCTGAAATTCCCTCCCTACACTTCTCCAATCCTCTACCTCACTTTCCTACTTTAAAACACTCCTTAAAACCTACCTCTTTGATTAATCTTTTGGTCATCTGATCTAATATCTCCTTATATGGCTCAGTGTGGTACTTTCACAAAATCACAAAATCTCTCAGTGCAGAAGAGGCCCTTCAGCCCATCAAGTCTGCACCAATATGTGAGAAACACCTAACCTACCTTCCTAATTCCATTTACCAGCACTTGGCCCATAGCCTTGAACGTTATGACGTGCCAAGTGCTCATCCAGGTACTTTTTAAAGGATGTGAGGCAACGCTCCTCCACCACCCTCCCAGGCAGTGCAATCCAGACCGTCCCCACCCCCTGGGTAAAAAAGTTGTTCCTCACATCCCCCCTAAACCTCCTGCCCCTCACCTTGAACTTATGCCCCCTTGTGACTGACCCTTCAACTAAGGGGAACAGCTGCTCCCGATCCACCCTGTCCATGTCCCTCATAATCTTGTACACCTCGATCAGGTCGCCCTTCAGTCTTCTCTGCTCCAACGAAAACAACCCAAGTCTATCCAACCTCTCTTCATAACTTAAATGTTTCATCCCAGGCAACATCCTGGTGAATCTCCTCTGCACCCCCTCCATTCCAATCACATCCTTCCTATAATGTGACGACCAGAACTGCACACAGTACTCCAGCTGTGGCCTCACCAAGGTTCTATACAACTCCAACATGACTTCCCTACTTTTGTAATCTATGCCTCGATTGATAAATGCAAGTGTCCCATATGCCTTTTTCACCACCCCACTAACATGCCCCTCCGCCTTCAGAGATCTATGGATACACACGCCAAGGTCCCTTTGTTCCTCAGAACGTCCTAGTGCCATGCCATTTATTGAATACTTCCTTGTCAAATTACTCCTTCCAAAGTGTATTACCTCACACTTTTCAGGGTTAAATTCCATCTACCACTTATCTGCCCATTTGACCATCCCGTCTATATCTTCCTGTAGCCCAAGACACCCAACCTCACTGTTAACCACCCGGCCAATCTTTGTGTCATCCACAAACTTACTAATCCTACCCCCCACGTACTCATCTATGTCGTTTATATAAATGACAAATAATTGGGCACCGAGCACAGATCCCTGTGGTACGCCACTGGACGCTGGCTTCCAGTCACTAAAGCACCCTTCTGTCATCAGCCTCTGCCTCCAACAGCTAAGCCAATTTTGAATCCACCTTATCAAATTACCCTGTATCCCATGTGCCTTTGCCTTCTTTATAAGTCTCCCATGTGGGACCTTGTCAAAGGCTTTGCTGAAACCCATATAAACTACATCAACTGCACTACCCTCATCTTACACCTGGTCACCTCCTCAAAAAATTCCATCAAATTTGTTAGGCATGACCTCCCTCTGACAAAGCCATGCTGACTATCCCTGATCAAACCTTGCCTCTTCAAGTAGAGATAGATACTCTCTTCAGAAATTTCTCCAATAGTTTCCCTACCACTGATGTGAGACTCACTGGCCTGTAGTTCCCTGACTTATCTCTACAACCCTTCTTAAATAGCAGAACCACATTAGCTGTTCTCCAGTCCTCTGGCACCTCCCCTGTGGCCAGAGAGGAATTAAAAATTCTGGTCAGAGCCCCTGCGATCTCCTCCCTTGCCTCCCTCAGCAGTCTGGGACACAGATCATCCGGACCTGGAGATTTGTCCACTTTTAAGCCTGCCAATACCTCCAATACCTTGTCACTCCCTATATCAATTTGCTTAAGAACCTCGCAGTCTCTCTCCCCGAGTTCGATACCTTCATCCTCATTCTCTTGGGTGAAGACGGACATGAAGTATTCATTCAACGCTCTAGTGATGTCCTCTGGCTCCACCCATAGATTTCCCCCTCGGTCCCTTATGGGCCCTACTCTTTCCTTGGTTATCCACTTCCCGCTGATATACTTATAGAATATGTTGGGATTTTCCCTACTTTTACCAGCCAGAGCTTTCTCATATCCCCTCTTTGCTATCCTAATTGCTTTCTTAAGCTCCACCCTGCACTTTCTGTACTCCACTAATGCCTCTGCTGATTTGCTTCCCTTGTACCTGCTAAAAGCCTCTCTTTTCCTTCTCATAAAACCCGGAATATCTCTGGTCATCCATGGTTCTCTGAGCTTGTTACTCCTTCCTATCACCCTAGAGGGAACATGTTGAGCCTGTACCCCCCCCCATTTCCTTTTTGAATACCCCCCACTGTTCCTCTGTAGATTTCCTCACAAGTAGCTGTTCCCAGTCTACCTTGGCCAGATCCTGCCTTATTTTACTAAAATCCACTCTCCCCCAATCCAAAACATTTTTTTGCAACTTGTCGATTTCTTTGTCCATAACAAACTTAAACTGTACCATGTTTTATGATGTTCTTGTGAAGTGTCTTGGGGTGTTGCATTAAGTTAAAGGCACTATATAAATAGAAGTTATTGTTGGGGTGCTTGTTTTATACTATTAAAGGTGACTATGCAGGTGGTATAATGGAAATTGGGAAAAATGGGGATTGGCTATAAAACTGCCCACGTGTTTAGAAATATGCTGCCACCCAAACAAAGATCCAGAATTAGCGGTGGTGCGGCATTTCATGGTGATCTCTGTTAATGGGACTTTTCCATCAACCCTCAGTTCGAAATATTTTACAGCACAAATTGCTGAAAGCGCAAGGTCAACTGAGCATCTTGGACCTTGGTGAGCAACAGGACTAAGAGTCGTGACCAATCAAATTGAAGGATTCAGAAGGAAACCGAGGGATGGCAAAGAATCCATTGGTTATATTAATCAAAAATAGGTTCATAAACAAGGACCGGGGATTCCCCGACACGAGATAAGCCCAAACATCGCACCAAATGTATGCCTCCAGCCTGCATGGGCGGGCAATGGGACCATGGCAACCAATTAAGAGGCCATTGGAGAGCCCAGCATCCAATTAAGGATGGTGGTCTGGTTCTTCACACTACCAGCCAAATCAGAGGGCATGCAACTTTGCAGCTTTGGTAGCACCACCAAAAGAGGTGGCCACTGCTGATACTTCAAGTAGAAAGAAAAAGTGCCTTCATTTTGAGGTGTATTCAGAGGAGAGAAAAAAAAATTGTTCCTGTGCCAGGGCTAAGCAGGACAGCTCCGTGATTGCAGGGGATGCAGGACCAGCATCGGGGTGGCAGGTTAACATTTGTGACTGGAGCCTCATTCTTGGGCCATGAAGTTTCCAAATGCAATGGGTCCCCTTGGGAAGTGGCTCCTCACGTGGTGGCACCGACAGCCTGGGAAGACGGGCGTCAGTTTGGCCTTTAAATTAGTTTTAAACTAAATTAAATTAAACTGCTGAGTTTTTCCAGGTATTTCTGTTTATGTTTTTGCTTTAAATTAGCTTAATTGACTGCCCTCCTCCGGTCAGTAGGTGGTTAAATAGCTCTTTGGCAAGAATGTGTCAGGGAACCCTTCCCAAGTGGGTCCCCGGAATTTTACCGGCCCTCTACCTCCTAACCTGTCTTCCCCAGGGACAGTGAAATCCTGGCCAAGGAGTGGGAATGAAAGATTGGATCAAGATGGAGGAACAGAAGTCAAATATAAAGAGAAAATAATTTTAAAAAATCTCTTAAGAATGGAATTTTATCTGCCAGAATGAGGCTACACTGCTTCAATTGTTCCCCTTCTGGGCCGGAGAGGTTGAATGGCGTTGCAGGACTATAAATCAAAGTGGGGGGTGGGGGGGAGGGAAGGGTAAAACTCCAAGAAGTATGGCTAATGGGAAACAAAGCAGCAGGTTAGCATATAGGGGGGTGGATTCAACTTCATGGAAAATTATGAAAAAACTGAAAAGAAAGGAGAGTCCAGGAAAGGCTATTAAAGTCTCCAGAACACAAAATAGGACAGAGTGTTTGGAAAAGGCTAGGAATCTAGCTTCAAGCACATCAGATAAAGGGATGACAATGAGAAAGGGGACGGGAAATACAGGTCTGAGGGTGTTGTATCTGAATGCACGCAGTATACGAAATAAGGTAAATGAGCTTGTGGCGCAGATTGAAATTGGCAGGCATGATGTGGTGGGCATCACGGAGACATGGCTGCAAGGGGATCAGGACTGGGAGCTAAATATCCAAGGATATACACCCTATCGAAAAGATAGGCAGGTTGGCAGAGGGGGTGGGGTTGCTTTGTTAGTAAGAAATGAAATTAAATCGATAGCAAGAAATGCCGTAGGGTCAGATGATGTAGAATCTGTGTGGGTAGAGTTGAGGAACCGCAAAGGTAAAAAAACCATAATGGGAGTTATGTACAGGCCTCTGAACAGTAGTCAGGATGTGAGGCTCAAGATACACCAAGAGATAGAAAAGGCATGTAAGAAAGGCAAGGTTACAGTGATCATGGGGGATTTCAATATGCATGTAGACTGGGAAAATCAGGTTGGTAATGGATCCCAAGAAAAGGAATTTGTGGAATGTCTACGAGATGGCTTTTTGGAACAGCTTGTGGTGGAGCCCACTAGGGAATGGGCAATTCTAGATTTAGTGATGTGTAATGAGGCAGATTTGATAAGGGAGCTTAAGGTGAAGGAACCCTTAGGAGGAAGTGACCATAATATGATAGAATTTACCCTGCAATTTGAGAGGAAAAAGCTGGAATCAGATGTAACAGTATTACAGTTGAATAAAGGCAACTACAGAGGCATGAGGGAGGAGCTGGCCAGAATTGACTGGGAGATGAGCCTAGCAGGAAAGACAGTGGAACAGCAATGGCAGGAGTTTCTGGGAGTAATTTGGGAGACACAGCAAAAATTCATCCCTAGGAAGAAGAAGCATACTAAAGGGAGGACGAGGCAACCAAGGCTGACAAGGGAAGTCAGGGACAGCATAAAAGCTAAAGAGAAAGCATACAATGCGGTGAAGAGCAGTGGGAAACCAGGGGATTGGGAAGCCTACAAAGACCAACAGAGGACAACTAAAAAAGAAATAAGGAGGGAGAAGATTAAATATGAGGGTAAACTAGCCAGTAATATAAAAGAAGATTGCAAGAATTTTTTTAGATATATAAAGGGTAAGAGAGAGGCAAAATTGGGCATTGGGCCGCTGGAAAATGACGCTGGAGAAGTAGTAGTGGGGAACAAAGAAATGGCGGAGGAACTGAATAGTTACTTTGCGTCAGTCTTCACAGTGGAAGACACGAGTAACTTCCCCAAAGTTCAAGAGAGTCGGGGGGCAAAGGTGAGAATGGTGGACATTACCAAGGAGAAGGTGCTAGGAAAACTGAAAGGTCTGAAGGTGGATAAATCACCTGGACCAGATGGATTAGACCCCAGAGTTCTGAAGGAGATAGCTGAAGAGATAGTGGAGACGTTAGTGGTGATCTTTCAGGAATCACTGGAGTCAGGGAGGGTCCAAGAGGACTGGAAAATCGCTAACGTAACCCCCCTGTTTAAGAAGGGAGTGAGGCAAAAGACGGGAAATTACGGGCGATTAGCCTGACCTCGGTCGTTGGTAAGATTTTAGAGTCCATTATTAAGGATGAGATTTCAGAATACTTGGAAGTGCATGGTAAAATAGGGCAAAGTCAGCATGGTTTCACCAAGGGGAGGTCATGCCTGACAAATCTGTTAGAATTCTTTGAGGAGGTAACGAGTGGGTTAGACAAAGGAGAGCCAATGGATGTTATCTACTTGGACTTCCAGAAGGCCTTTGACAAGGTGCCGCACAGGAGGCTGCTCATTAAGATAAGAGCCCATGGTGTTAGAGGCAAGGTACTAGCATGGATAGAAGATTGGCTGTCTGGCAGGAGGCAGAGAGTGGGGATAAGGGGGTCCTTCTCAAGATGGCAGCCGGTGACTAGTGGAGTTCCGCAGGGGTCAGTATTGGGACCACAACTTTTCACTTTATACATTAATGATCAAGATGAAGGAACTGAGGGCATCCTGGCTAAGTTTGCAGATGATACAAAGATAGGTGGAGGGACATGTAGTATTGAGGAGGCAGGGCGGCTGCAGAAGGATTTGGACAGGTTAGGAGAATGGGCAAAGAAGTGGCAGATGGAATACACCGTGGGGAAGTGTGAGGTCATGCACCTTGGTAGGAAGAATAGAGGCATAGACTATTTTCTAAATGGGGAGAGAATTCAGAAATCTGGGGTGCAAAGGGATTTGGGAGTCCTAGTCCAGGATTCTCTTAAGGTTAACTTGCAGGTTGAGTCGGTAGCTAGGAAGGCAAATGCAATGTTGGCATTTATTTTGAGAGGACTAGAATATAAAAGCAGGGATGTGCTGCTGAGGACTCTGGGTCTATACTCAATGGAGCTTAGAAGGATGAGGGGGGATCTGATTGAAACTTACAGAATACTGAAAGGCCTGGATAGAATGGACATGGGGAAGATGTTTCCATTAGTTGGAGAGACTAGGACCCGAGGGCACAGGCTTAGAGTAAAGGGAAGACCTTTTAGAACAGAGATGAGGAGAAACTTCTTTAGCCAGAGAGCGGTGAATCTATGGAATTCATTGCCACAGAAGGCTGTGGAGGGCAGGTCATTGAGTGTATTTAAGACCGAGATAGATAGGTTCTTGATTGGTAAGGGGATCAAAGGTTATGGGGAGAATGGGGTTGAGAAACTTATCAGCCATGATTGAATGGCGGAGCAGACTCGATGGGCCAAATGGCCTAATTTCTGCTCCTATGTCTTATGGTCTTATCTCGCCGTTAAATGGCTCCTTGTTAAGTACTAGCCCTAACATTCTGCAGTGTATTTAATTTGTATTTACTGGGCAAATGCAGTAATTTCTCAAAAATCAGGGAGGTTGACAGCGAACGAGACGAATGACACAAAACTGTTCAGCAATATGTGGCCATTCTCAAAGCATGGGATATCTCTTCCTGGCCACAAATTGTTGAATGATTTAAGCACAAGCAATGGTGCACAAATTAAACTCACTGGGCAGAATTTTTAGCTCGGCGGGTGGGCGCGCTCCCGACCCAATCCGGTGTGAAATTGCACGAGATGACGTCAGGTGAGTGTCCTGAAGTGATCATGCGCTCGTGCGATATTTTGGTCGGCGGGCACGTGCAAAAGTCAGAAACGCACCTGCCAACAATTAAGAGGGCAATAATGCCCATTAGCGGCGCAATTGTCTGCAATTTTTCGTTGCCTGTCCAACTCTGTAGTGTAGTGGTTATCACGTTCGCTTCACAAGCGAAAAGTCCCTGGTTTGAAGCCAGACCGAAACAAAATTCAACCTTACGGTTGGCAGACGGGTGAATCAGCCAGGCAGCCTTCCGTTTTTCATCAAACCTCATCCACGGGCGGGATGAGGTTTCCATGATGAAATAAAATATAAATAAATTTCTGTGGGCAGCATTTTCAATGGCTAAACTTTCAAGTGATTCATTATGGTGCATGGACACTTTCTTTCAGCTTCTGAAACCTTTATTTTTGATTTTTCAGGTCTTCAGCTCCCTGAGGCAGCTCTCTGCCTTCAGTGAGCTTTCTCTCAGCACTGGCCCCCACCCGCATTGATGTCATTGCCTACCCTCGCCCTGCCCCACCCTGCCCCTGCAGCACTGAGCTTCTCAGCACGCGCTTCACGCTGGCTGGTCGTTAATTGGCCACTGTTGTTCTGCGAGCAAATTCTAGCAATGCAGATTGGTTCTCTTTTACCTCTCAACTGTTTCATTGAATGGGAGCCAATTCTGTTCACATTTGAACAAGACACAAAACTACAACTTTTTAAAATTTCTTTCACAGGATGTGGGCGTCACTAGCTAGGCCAGCATTTATTGCCCATCCCTAATTGCCCATGAGAAGGTGGTAGTGAGCTTGCTGCCTTGAAATACTGCAATCCTTGTGGTATGCCCAGTTTGGGTTCCAACAGGGCCACTCAGCTCCTGACCTCATTACGCCCTTGGTTCAAACATGGACAAAAGAGCTGAACTCCTGAAGTGAGGTAAGAGTGACTATCTTTGACATCAAGGCCACATTTGACCGAATGTGACATCAAGGAGCCTGAGCACAACTGGAGTCGATGGAAATCAGGGGGAAAGTTCTACATTGTTGGAGTCCTACCTAGCACAAAGGAAGATGGTTGTGGTTGTTGGACGTCAGTCATCTCTGCTCCAGAATATCACTGCAGGAGCTCCTCAGGGTAGTTTCCTCAGCCCAAACATTTTCAGCTGATTCATCAATGACCTTCCTTCCATCATAAGGTCAGAAGTGGGGATGTTCACTGATGATTGCACAACGTTCAACACCATTCGCGACTCCTCGGATACTGAAGCAGTCCATGCCCAAATGCAACAAGACCTGGACAATATCCATGCTTGGGATGACAAGTAATATTCACGCCACACAAGTGGCAGGCAATGACCAGCTCCAACCAGAGGGAATCTAACTATCACCCCTTGATGTTCAATGGCATTACCATCACTGAATCCCCCACTATCAATGTCCTGGGGGTTACCATTGACCCGAAGCTGAACTGGACTAGCCATATAAATACCTTAGCTACAAGAGCAGGTCAGAGGCTAGGAATTCTGTGATGAGTAACTCATCTCCTGACTCCCCAAAGCCTGTCCACCATCTACAAGGAACAAGTCAGGAGTGTGATGGAATACTCCCCACTTGCCTGGATGAGTGCAGCTCCTAAAACCTTGAAGCTGGACACCAGCAGTGTGTACCAAATACAAGATGCACTGCAGGAATTCACCAAGGCTTCTTAGACAACATATTCCAAACCCATGATCACTATCATCTCGAAGGACAAGAGCAGCAGATGAATGGAACACCACCACCTGGAGGTTCCCCTCTAACTCACCATCCTGACTTGGAAATATATCGCTGTTCTTTCACTGCCGCTTGGTCAAAATCCTGGACCTTCCTTCCTAACAGCACTGTGGGATACCTACACCACATGACTGCAGCGGTTCAAGAAGGCAGCTCACCACCACCTTCTCAAAGGCAACTAGGGCATAAATGCTGGCCCAGTCAGTGAAGCCTACGTTGATGGAGAGAGTGAATGTTTAAGGTGGTGGATGGGTTGCCAGTCAAGTGGGCTTCTTTGTCCTGGGATCGTGTCAAACTTCTGTGCTATTGGAGCTACACTCATCCAGGCAAGTGGAGAGTATTCCATCACACTCCTGACTTGTGCTTTGGAGATAGTGGACAGACTTTAGGGAGTCAGGAGATGAGTTACTCATCACAGAATTCCTAGCCTCTAAGCTACTCTTGTAGCCACAGTATTTATGTGGCTGCTCCAGTTCAGTTTCGGGTCAATGGTAACCCCCAGGATGTTGATAGTGGGGGACTCAGCGATGGTAATGCCGTTGAATGTCAAGGGAAAATGGTTGAATTCTGTCTTGTTGGAGAGGTCATTGCCTGGCAGTTGTTAGGCACATATGTCACTTGCCACTTGCCAGCCTAAGCCTGGATATTGTCCAGGTCTTGCTACATTTGGACATGGACTGCTTCAGTATCTGAGGAATCGAAAATGGTGCTGAACATTGTGCAGTCATCAGTGAGCACCCCCACTTCTGACTTTATGATGAAAGGAAGGTCATTGATGTAGCAGCTGAAGATGGTTGGGCTGAGGAACTCCTGCAGTGATGTCCTTGAACTGAGATGATTGACCTCCAACAACCACAACCAGCTTCCTTTGTACAAGGTATGACTCCAACCAGAGGAGAGTTTGACCCCTGATTCCCATTGACTCCAGTTTTGCTCAGGCTCATTGATGCCGCACTCTGTCAAATGCTGCCTTGATGATGAGGGCAAACACTCTCACCTCTTGAGTTGAGCTGTTTTGTCCATGTTTGGATTAAGGCTCTAATGAGGTCAGTAGTTGAGTGGCCTTGGCTGAACCCAAACAAGGCATCAGCAAGCAGGTTATTGCTGAGTAATATGGCCTTTAAATATGCACAAATTAATTATGTTTTGTTTTGGTCAAACAGGCTAGTGCTCTGAATGCTTTGTTAGGTTTCCAGAATTGGTGCATTCTGTTAACATAGAATCATAGCGGTCTGCAGCACAGAAGAAGGCCCTTCGGCCCTTCGAGTCTGCGCCGGTATAACAAGTACCTAACTATTCTAATCTCATTTTACAGCACTAGACCCATAGCCTTGTATGCCATGGCATTGCAAGTGCACATTCAAATACTTTTTAAATGTTATGAGGGTTTCTGCCTCTACCACCCTTTCAGGCAGAGTTCCAGATTCCCACCACCCTCTGGGTGAAAAAATCCTTCCTCACATCCCCTCTAAACCTCCTGCCCCTTACCTTAAATCTATGCCCCCTGGTTATTGATCCCTCCATCAAGGGGGAAAGGTTCTTCCTGGGTACCTATCTATGCCCCTCATAATTTTATACACCTCAATCATGTACCCCCTCAATCTCCTCTGCTCCAGGGAAAATAACCCCAGTCCATCCAATCTCTCCTCATAACTAAAACTCTCCAGCCCAGGCAACATCCTGGTAAATCTCCTCTGCACTCTCTCTAGTACAATCACATCCTTCCTATAATGCGGATTCCAGAATTGCATGCAATACTCCAGCTGTGGCCTAACCAGCGTTTTATACAGTAACAGCATAAACTCCCTGCTCTTATATTCTATGCCTCGGCTAATAAAGGCAAGTATCTCATATGCCTTCTTAACCACCTTATCTACCTGTCTCACTACTTTAAGGGACCGGTAAACATGCATACCAAGGTCCCTCTGATCCTATTCCCATGCCTTGTTTGTCCTGCCCAAGTGCATCACCTCACACTTATTCAGATTAAATTCCATTTGCCACTGATCAACCCATCTGACCAGCCCGTCTATATCCTCCATTAATCTCTTTACCACCCCACTAATTTTCGTGTCATTCGCAGACTTACTGATCAACCCTCCTACATTCAAGTCTAAATTGTTTATATATACCTCAAACAGCAAGGGACCCAACACCAATCCCTGTGGAACCCCACTGGACACAGGCATCCAATCACAAAAACACCCCTCGACCATCACCCTCTGCTTCCTGCCACTCAGCCAAACCTGGATCCAATTTGACAAATTGCCTTGGATCCTGTGGGCCCTTACCTTCGTTATCAGTCTCCCATGCGGGACCTTATCAAAAGCCTTGCTGAAGTCCAAGTAGACTACATCAAATGTATTGCTCTCATCTACACACCTGGTCACCTCTTCGAAAAATTCAATCAAATTGGTCAGACATGACCTCCCCTTAACAAAACCATGCTGACCATCCTTGATTAATCTCTGCCTCTCCAAGTGTAGATTAATTCTGTCCCTCCAGAATTGCTTCCAGTAGTTTCCCCACCACTGAGGTTAGACAACGGTACCACATTGGCTGTCCCCCAGTTCTCTGGCACCTCTCCTGTGGCCAGAGAGGTATTGAAAATTATTGCCAGTGCCCCTGCTATCCCCTCCCTTGCCTCACTCAACAGCCTGGGATACATTTCATCTGGGCCAGGAGATTTATCTACTGTTAAGCCTTTCAGACCACTTAGAACCTCCTCCCTTTCTATGCTAATTTATTTAATTATATCTCAGTCCTTCTGCCTGATTTCCATACCCACGTCATCCCTCTCACTTGTGAACACCGACACAAAGTATTCATTTAGAACCCTACCTACGTCTTCTGGCTCCCCACACAAATTACCGTTATGGTCCTTAATGGGTCCTGCTCTTTCCCTAGTTATCCTCTTGCTCTTAATGTACTTGTAAAATAACTTTGGATTTTCCTTTATTTTACCTGCCAATGTTTTTTCATGCCCCCTTTTTGCTCTCCTAATTTCCTTTTTAAGTTCCCCCCTACACATTCTATACTCCTCTAGGGCTTCCGCTGTTTTGAGCCCTAGGTATCTGCCATAAGCCTCCCTTTTTCTCTTTATCCAATCCTGTATATCCCTCAACATCCAGTGTTCCCTGGATTTGTTGGTCCCACCCTTTGTCTTTACTGGAATATGTTGGCCCTGTACGCTCCCTATTTCCTTCTTGAATGAGTCCCACTGCTCTGACGCAGATTTACCTAAAAGTAGCTGCTCCCAGTCCAGTCTAGCCAAATCATTTCTGATCTTATTAAAATTGGCCTTCCCCCAATTTAGAACTCTGATTTCTGGCCCGTCCTTGTCCTTTTCCATTGCAACCTTGAATCTAATGGAGTTATGATCACTATCTGCAAATTGCTCCCCCACTGATACCTCTACCACTTGGCCAACTTCATTCCCTAAAATTAAGTCCAGGACCGCCTCCTCTCTTGTAGGACCTTCTACATACTGGCTTAAAAAGCTCTCCTGGATGCATTTTAAGAATTCCGCTCCCTCTAAACCTATGACAAACCAGTTAATGTTGGGGAAGTTGAAATCCCCCACTATTACTACCCTATTATTTTTACGCTTCTCCAAAATTTGCTTACATATCTGCTCTTCTATTTATCTCTAACTGTTTGGGGACCTAGAGTACACTCCTAACAATGTGACTGCTCCTTTTTTGTTCTTCAGTTCTACCCATATGGCTTCATTTGAGAAGCTTTCTAATATGTCATCCCTCCTTACTGCTGTAATTGATTCCTTGATCAATATTGTGATACTGCCTCCTCTTTTATACCTCCTTCTCTGTCTCGCCTGAAGACCCTATATCCTGGAATATTGAGGTACCAATCCTGCCCCTCTCTCAACCATGTCTCTGTGACAGCAATGACATTATACTTCCATGTGTTAATTTGTGCCCTCAACTCATCTGCCTTATTCGTCAGACTTCTTGCATTAAAATAAGTACCATCCGACCTTGCCAAACTCCCTTGTGCCTTAACTGGCCTATAATTTCTAAGCCTTCCAGACTCACTTGCTCTTTCTTCTAATTTTGGCTGTGCATCTCCCCCTGCTGAACCTCCTCTCAGGATCCCAACTCCCTGCCAAGTTAGTTTAAACCCTCCTCAACAGCACTATCAAACCTTCCTGCAAAGGTGTTGGTCCCATTCCAGTTCAGGTGCAACCCGTCTGCCTTGTACAGGTCCCACCGCCCCCAGAAACGGTCCCAATGCCCCAGAAATTTAAAGCCCTCCCTCCTGCACCATCTCTCCAACCATACATTCATCTGGTCTAACCTCTATTTCTATACTCACTAGCACGTGGCACCGGAAGTAAGCCAGAGATTACTACCTTTCAGGTCCTGTTTTCTAATCTGCTTCCTAGCTCCCTAAATTCTGCTTGCAGGACCTCATCCCTCTTTCTTTCTATGTCGTTGGTACCAATATGTACCACGATCTCTGTCTGTTTGCCCTCCCCCTCTAGAATGCCCTGCAGCCGTTCAGTGACATCCTTGACCCAGGCACCAGGGAGGCAGCATACCATCCTGGAGTCACGGCTACGGCCACAGAAACACCTGTCTGTTCCCCTTACAATCGAGTCTCCTACCAATATTGCTCTTCCCCTCTTTTTCCAACCCCACTGTGCAGCTGAGCCACTCAGTGCCATGAATGTGGCTGCACTCCCCAGAGGAACCGTCACTCTCACCGTTTTCCAACACAGAAAAATGGTTCTCGGGCGAAATGCACCCTGGGGATTTCCTGACTACCTGCCTGACACCTTTCATCTGACTGATTTTCACCCGTTCCCTCTCTGTCTGCACTTTCGTAAGCTATGGGGTGACCGCGTCTAACAACGTGCTATCCACGAAACACTCAGCCTCACGGATGCACCTCAGTGCCTCCAGCTGCCGCTCAAGCTCCAAAACTTGGAGCTCAAGTAGCTGCAGCTGGTGGCACTTCCTACACACGTGGTCAGCCAGAGCGCAAGGAGTGTCTAGGACTTCCCACATGTTGAAGACGTAATATAACATGGGACTAAGCTGCCCTAGTTGAAAAGAAAACATTATTTATGTACTTTAAATAAAAGCTAGAGCCCTTACCTTTCCTTAGCTTAATCTCTTTTAAACTGGAGAAAAAAACCTTTGATCAAATCTTAACATTTTTTTTCAAATTGCAACATCAACTTTGTGGAAAGATATGAGACCATAATGCAATATAAAGCAATTGATGGGGGTTTTAGCTGCAATTTTAATTAGTGTCTGCCACTCATGGTTTATTTAGCACCGTTTGTGATAAAAGATAATCTGCTCCTGCCTGATGAGAATTGGTTATACTTTGCTCATTTAGTTTGTGGATGAGCACTGGTAGTCATTATTGGTCAATTGGAACTATTGACATTTTTGAACCTCAAGTAAAATAAATCTACAGCAATGACCTTTGCAATTGAATTCAGCTTGTCCTATTCATTCACAGTCAGAGTGACTAGTGACTGATCATTGTAAATAGTAGGACCAGTCTCATCTCTCACGCTTGTTAAATGACAGGGAATTTTGATATGCTACAGATTAACATGTCTGTAATTAATATTTCATCTATCAGAATCATTATGATTGAATCCTTAATCAGTTCCAGCAAAGCGCTCTGATTTTAATTTCTCTTGCCAAAATATTCCCTTGCATCTTTAACCATTTTTCAGTGCACTAAACAGTATGACTGGTGTAAATGTGGATTGTGAAGAGAGAGGGAGAGAACATGTGTCTGTCTTTCCCTCTCCCTCTCTCTCTGTCTCTCTGGAATGGGGTTTCTGTCTTTTCTTTTCATATCCCCATCTCTATGGTAAATTTTTGAACTGCCCCTTTGATAAGGTACAATATAATAGACTAATGAGGCCAGAGAATGCAAAGTCAAGGAACTTAAATAGATAGCTAGCTCACTTCAAGACTAAGCAGAGGATAGAGGTGAAAGATAGTTATTTAGAATGGCAGAAGGTTGGTAATTGGTGCAGCAGAAGGATCAATGCTGGGAATGTTGTTGTTCACAATTTATATTAATGAGTTAGACTTTGGGATCAAAACACAATTTCTAATTTTTCAGATGACACCAAATTGGTGGGGCTGGGGGGAGGTGAGTACAGAATGGTCAAAATACTGAGGAGAACTGCAACAAATTGTGAGAGGGTATTCATAAATTTGCAGTATGTGCATAAAATTGGCAAATTAATAGCAACAAGCAAATGTGGGGTATTACATTTTTGCAAGAAAAGTAAGGAGGATGCATGTCTTGATTGAGGAATAACTCCTCTTCAAAATAGTGCTATGGGATGTATTCCAGTCCCTTCACCTGAGAACGCAAAAGGGGTCTCATCTGAGTGATGAAATCTCTGATATTGCAGCAACCCTTCATTACTGGACTTGAGTGTCAGTCTTGATTTATGTGCTCAAGACCTTGAGCTGAATTTTAAGTGCCCGCAGTGGGCGTGTTTCCCACAAGAGAGCACATAAAATAGGATGGGTGCCCACCCCACGACCTTCTGGCCTACCCCCAAACTCACCCCCATAATGGGGTGGGGGACTAGTGTGGGCTGGCGCTGAAATCAGCAGCCCACCTGTCATATTTAAATACATAATCAAGTGTCAATTAGGCTTGCTAACAAACCAATTGACCCTTATAATGCACTGTCACATTATAATTATCAAAGAACATCCCCACTTCTGACCTTATGATGGAAGGAAGGTCATTGATGAAGCAACTGAAGATGGTTGGGCCTAGGACACCTGAGGAACTCCTGCAGTGATGTCCTGGAGCTGAGATGATTGACCTCCAACAACCCCAACCACTTTCCTTTGTGCTAGGTATGACTCCAACCAGCAGAGAGTTTTCCCTGTGATTCCCATTGACTCCAGTTTTGTTCAGGGTTCTTGATGCAACACTCGGTCAAATGCTACCTTGATGTCAAGGGCAATCACACTCACCGCGCCTCTGAAGTTCAGTTCTTTTGTCCATGCTTGAACCAAGGCTGTAATGAGGTCAGAAGCTGAGTGCCCCTGGCAGAACCCAAACTTAGTGCAAATCTGGGACAATTCTGCTCTAAGTGTGGTAGCAGGCATGAAAAGGAATGCTTTACCGCCCAGCCGTAATGGCGGCTTCTCCCCCTGTATTGTCCCAATCCCACCTCATTAATTATACGTTCCCAGGAAAAATGCCATTTCAATGGCGGGCGGGCTTTCATTCGCCTGCCACGCCGTCACCTCGCCGCTTCTTCACACCAGGCGCCACATTTAAAATCTAGCCATGTACACACCTCTCAGTACTTTCAGCTCAGTCATTAGACTTTTTAATTCCAGATTTTTATTGAATTCAAATTTCACCACCTGCCATGGTGGGATTCAAACCCTGCATTTCTGGATTACTAGTCCAGTGACAGCACCACTACATCACTGCCTCCCCTAAGTCCCACTCGGCCCTCATTAATCCATCCCCCAGTGCTTTATGGCTGTGGGGCGGGTCAGCGTGGAACGTGTTGTCTTCACGCTGACTTTGTTTCCGATGGGCGTGACATCTGTCCCACCCTTCCCGTATTATTCCTATCCTTCAGTGGGCTTGAACCTGGAGCCGTGTGACTAGGGCGAGAGAGCTACCAATTGAGCCATGCTGGCACTAACATTGTGTTGAATCTTGATCAGACCACACCCTGGAGTATTATGTATAATTCTGGTTGCCACATTATAAAAAGGTATAGATGCACTGGATATAGTGACCCTCTCTAAGGCTGCCTATTTTCACCTTGTTTCAGCTAATTTGCTGCTGAAACCCTCATCCATGCCTTTGTTACCTTCAGACTTGTCTATTCCAACACAGTCCTGGTTGGTCTCCTACATTCAACCCTCCATAAACTTGAGGTTATCCAAAACTCTGTTGCCTGAGTCTTACCTTGCACCAAGTTTTTTTTTTCATCTATTCTTTCAGCATTCACGTTCACCTATTACCCTGGGCTTGATTGGCTTCCAGTCAAGCAACATCATGAAGTTAAAGTTCTCATCCTTGTTTTCAAATCCCTCTATAGCCTTTCCCCTCCCTAACTCTGTAATCTCCTCTACTCCCACAACTCTGAGGCATCTGCACTGAAGTTGAAATTCTTGCACCTGTCAAGAGGACTGTCAGACAGGTGACACTGGGAGGATAGCCACCGAGTAGAGTAAACATTGAATGAAGTACTACTGTTCCCATTGGAATCCTTGAGGTATCTGGGAACCATGAGTTCTTTATAGTACTTCTCACAAAGTGTACTGCCTTTGTACTATCAGGCAGTTTATTCAGATTTTGAAGAGCAGCAGGGCAGTTATATCCAGTGTCCTGGTCAATATTTATCTCTCAATCAATATCACAAAAACAGTGTTTCTGGTCAACATCACATTGCTGTTTGTAGAAGTTTGCTGTGTACAAATTGGCTGCTGCATTTCCTACATTACAACAATGTCTACACTCCAAAAATACTTCATTGGCCATAAAGCATTTTGAGATTTCTTGGGGTTGTGAAATGTGCCATATAAATGCAAGTCGGTCTTTCTTTCAAGTTTAGCACCACTTATTTACTTTTGAATCTTATAACTCAAGAAATAAACCCTGGGTTAAAAACAAAAAGCTAAAAGCTACTGCGGATGCTGGAAATCCAAAACAAAATAAAAAAAAAAAATAAAAACAGAATTACCTGGAAAAACTCAGCAAGTCTGGCAGCATCGGCGGAGAAGAAATCAGTCAACGTTTCGAGCCCTCATGGCCCTTCAGCAGAACTGAAGCATAGTTTCAACAAGGGAGAAATATAAATTGGTTTAAGGTGGGTGGGGGGGAAGAGACACATTGAGGGTGTGGTGTGAGCAGATAATCAAAAGATGTCAGAGACAAAAGGGTCAAAGAGGTGTTGAAGGTGGTGGTCTTTGTCTGAGAAAAGTGCTAATTAAGAATGCAAGACAGGATATTCAAAGTACAGCTCTAGTGGGGGTGGGGTGGAAAGACTAAAGGTTTTAGTTTTAGATTTAAAAATAATGGAAATAGGTGGGGAAAGAAGAATCTATATAAATTATTGAAAAAAAAGGCGGGTGGGGGGGGGAAAGAAACGGGGTGGGGATGGGGGGAGGGGGAGTTTAAGATCTAAAGTTGTTGAATTCAATATTCAGCCCAGAAGGCTGTAAAGTGCCTAGTCGGAAGATGAGGTGCTGTTCCTCCAGTTTGCGTTGGGCTTCACTGGAACAATGCAGCAAGCCAAGGACAGACATGTGGGCAAGAGAACAGGGTGGAGTGTTAAAATGGCAAGCGACAGGGAGGTTTGGGTCTTTCTTGCGGACAGACCGCAGGTGTTCCGCAAAACGGTCGCCCAGTTTGCATTTGGTCTCTCCAATGTAGAGGAGACCGCATTGGGAGCAACGAATGCAGTAGACTAAGTTAGGGGAAATGCAAGTGAAATGCTGCTTCACTTGAAAGGAGTGTTTGGGCCCTTGGACGGTGAGGAGAGAGGAAGTGAAGGGGCAGGTGTTGCATCTTCTGCGTGGGCATGGGGAGGTGCCATAAGTGGGGGTTGAGGAGTAGGGGGTGATGGAGGAGTGGACCAGGGTGTCCCGGAGGGAACGATCCCTACGGAATGCTGTCAAGGGGGGTGAAGGGAAGATGTGTTTGGTGGTGGCATCATGCTGGAGTTGGCGGAAATGGCGGAGGATGATCCTTTGAATGCGGAGGCTGGTGGGGTGATAAGTGAGGACAAGGGGGACCCTATCATGTTTCTGGGAAGGAGGAGAAGGCGTGAGGGAGGATGCGCGGGATATGGGCCGGACACGGTTGAGGGCCCTGTCAACGACCGTGGATGGAAAACCTCGGTTAAGGAAGAAGGAGGACATGTCCGAGGAGCTGTTTTTGAAGGTAGCGTCATCAGAACAGATGCGACGGAGGCGAAGGAACTGAGAGAATGGGATGGAGTCTTTACAGGAAGCGGGGTGTGAGGAGCTGTAGTCGAGGTAGCTGTGGGAGTCGGTAGGCTTGTAATGGATATTGGTAGACAGTCTATCATCAGAAATTGAGACAGAGAGGTCAAGGAAGGGAAGAGAAGTGTCAGAGATGGACCATGTGAAGATGATGGAGGGGTGGAGATTGGAAGCAAAATTAATAAATTTTTCCAGGTCCCGACGAGAGCATGAAGCAGCACCGAAGTAATCATCGATGTACCGGAGAAAGAGTTGTGGGAGGGGGCCGGAGTAGGACTGGAACAAGGAATGTTCCACATACCCCATAAAGAGACAGGCATAGCTGGGGCCCATGCGGGTACCCATAGCCACACCTTTTATTTGGAGGAAGTGAGAGGAGTTAAAGGAGAAATTGTTCAGTGTGAGAACAAGTTCAGCCAGACGGAGGAGAGTAGTGGTGGATGGGGATTGTTGGGGCCTCTGTTCAAGGAAGAAGCTAAGGGCCCTCAGACCATCCTGGTGGGGGATGGAGGTGTAGAGGGATTGGACATCCATGGTGAAGAGGAAGCGGTTGGGGCCAGGGAACTGGAAATTGTTGATGTGACGTAAGGTGTCAGAGGAATCACGGATGTAGGTGGGAAGGGACTGGACAAGGGGAGAGAGAAGGGAGTCAAGATAACGAGAAATGAGTTCCGTGGGGCAGGAACAGGCTGACACGATCGGTCTGCCAGGACAGTTCTGTTTGTGGATTTTGGGTAGGAGGTAGAAGCGGGCCGTCCGAGGTTGGGCGACTATCAAGTTGGAAGCTGTGGGAGGAAGATCTCCAGAGGAGATGAGGTCAGTGACAGTCCTGGAAACAATGGCTTGATGTTCTGTGGTGGGGTCATGGTCCAGGGAGAGGTAGGAGGAAACGTCTGCGAGTTGACGCTCAGCCTCTGCGAGGTAGAGGTCAATGCGCCAGACAACAACAGTACCACCCTTGTCAGCGGGTTTGATGACAATGTTGGGGTTGGACCTGAGAGAACGGAGTGCAGTGAGTTCAGAGAGAGACAGATTAGAATGGGTGAGAGGAGCAGAGAAATTGAGATGGCTAATGTCACGCCGACAGTTCTCAATGAAAAGATCAAGAGAAGGTAAGAATCCAGAGGGAGGGGTCCAAGTGGAGGGAGAATATTGGAGGTGGGTAAAAGGATCCGTTGAACGGGGAGAGGACTCCTGCCCAAAGAAGTGAGCACGGAGACGAAGACGGCGGAAGAAGAGTTCAGCATCATGCCGAGCCCGAAATTCATTGAGATGAGGGCGTAAGGGTATGAAACTAAGTCCTTTGCTGAGCACTGAACGTTCAGCATCGGAGAGGGGAAGGTCAGGGGGTATAGTGAATACGCGGCTGGGGCTGGGATTGGAAGATGGGGTGAGGACGGAGGGACAAGCAGGGGTGGAGGGTCCCCGATGGGTGTTGGAGTCGATGAGTTGTTGGAGCTTGCGTTCCTTAGCACTTGAGAGAAAGAGAAAAAGTTTCTTGTTGAGGCGACGGATGAGGCGAAGAATAAAATGAAACTGGGGGCACGCGCAGCTTTGAAAAAGGGTGCGGCGGTGCTGCTGGAGGGAGAGGTCAAGTGTGTTCATATGGCGGCGCATGGCACTGAGTGTGGATCTCAGAATGCGACGGGAACAGCAGTCTGAGAAACGTTTTATGTCCCGGAGATACCTGTAATCCTGGGTGGGTTCGAAACAAGAGGGATGGAATTTCAGTTGAAATCCACGTGGGGTGAGTCGGAGACGGAGACAGTCACTGAGAAAGGAGATATGGCTGTGAAAGCGGGTTTTAGTAAACACCTTGTCAAACACCAGGAGAGAAATGGAAAGCAATGAAGGTGAGCAGGGCAGAAGAGACAGTCGGAAATCCTGTCGGAGGACAGAACCATACTTCTTCCAAGAGGGCATTTTTTTGAAGAGAGGTGGCAGTCAATCAAACACAAAGATAAAAACAAAAGCTAAAAGCTACTGCGGATGCTGGAAATCCAAAACAAAATAAAAACAGAATTACCTGGAAAAACTCAGCAAGTCTGGCAGCATCGGCGGAGAAGAAATCAGTCAACGTTTCGAGGACTGTCAGACAGGTGATACTGGGAGGCTAGCCACTGAGTAGAGTAAACATTAAATAAGGTATCACTGTGCTCATTGGAGTCCTTGAGGTATCTGGGAACCCTGAGTTCTTGTTCATAGTACTTCTCAGAAACTGTACTGCCTTTGTACTATCGGGCGGTTTATTCAGATTCTTGGCTTTTGGGTGTTTAAGTCATTATATTCATCTTCATATGAAAAGAGAAGCTATAAACCCTGGGGTTTGGTTTGCTTTTTATGACCTCATTAACCTACATTGTTACTTTTAGTGATTTGTGCATTTGTACTCCCAGATCCCTTTGCTCCACTATTCCATTTCTAAGAAATTTGCAACTTCTTTATTTTTCTTGCCAAAATGTAATAACTCTCACTTTTGTGTTGAATTCTATCTTTTAGAGCATCCCCAATTTTAATCACTGCACTACTGGTGGCTGTGCCTTCAGTTGCCTGGGCCCTAAGCTCTGGAATACCCTCCCTACACTTCTCTGCCTCACTTTCCTCCTTTAAGACACTCCTTTGACCAAGCTTTTGGTCATCTAGTCTAATATTTCCTTACGTGGCTTGTGTCACTATTTTTATAATGCTCCTGTGAAACACCTTGGGACGTTCTATTACTTTTAAAGGTGCTATATAAATATGAGTTGTGGTTGTTGTTGAGAGGGTGCAATAATATTTACAAAGATAATAGCAGAAATGTGGGGATGAACCTCAGAAGAGGATGAGCAGGTTGAGTCTCTTCTATCTTGGGGGAAAAAAGCCTAATCGAGGTCTTAGGAAAAGTTTTGATAGAGTAGATAGTAGAATGTTTCCACTTATGAGGAAGAGCAAAACTAGAGACCATTAATGTAGGATATACCAAGAAATCAAATAGGGAATTCAGAAGAAACTCCTTTACCTAAAGAGTGGTGAGAATGTGGCATTTGCTTCAATCACTCACTGTAGTAGCAATTATTATATATTAATTTAAGGGCTGGCTAGATAAGCATTTGAGGGAGAAGGGAATAGAGGACTACGCTGATGGAGGTAGATGGGAGGAGGCTCAAGCGGCACATAAGCGCTGGTATGGACTTGTTGGACCAAATAAGTTTTTTTTTTCAAGCTATTTGTTATTCACTTAACTTAAAACTAAAAGTAAAAAACTCTACCCAGCCAGAGTTGGAATTTTTGCATCTGTCAAGAGGACTGTCAGACAGGTGATACTGGGAGGCTAGCCACTGAGTAGAGTAAACATTAAATAAGGTATCACTGTGCTCATTGGAGTCCTTGAGGTATCTGGGAACCCTGAGTTCTTGTTCATAGTACTTCTCAGAAACTGTACTGCCTTTGTACTATCGGGCGGTTTATTCAGATTCTTGGCTTTTGGGTGTTTAAGTCATTATATTCATCTTCATATGGAAAGAGTCTATGTTTATGTTTTTTGTCACACAGCCTAGGGCTCTGATAGATAGACAAGTGAGAGAAATTATGGTTTATTGAAAAGAGAAGCTATTTTAAAAATATTTAACAGTAATAGAACATTTAATCATAAAATACCTTTTCTAGGTTTTCAAATTCAAGAAGCCTTTCACCACTTCTCGGTATTTTTTTTGAATTACAACACTGAACTTGTGGAAAGACATAATGCAGTGTGAGGCAAACTGACAGCAGTTTTGTTTATGACTCACTGATACACTGGGGGTGATTTTTGCCTCGCCATCAGGGCATAAAGTTGGGTTGTGGGTGGGCTGCCCTTTATAGAAACTGCCTGAAATCAATGGAAATAAAATGACGGGCAGCTCATCTGCACTGACGGTCTTATGCCCTTGCAGCAAGTTGAAAACCTATTCCTTGTCATATCCTCATCTTTCAATCAGCAACTTTGTAGTTGTCATTGTTTGACCTTTTACCACCTTTATAGTACTTTTCACAAAGTGTACTGCCTTTATACTATCAGGCAGTTTATTCAGATTTTGAAGAGCAGCAGGCCAGTTATCCCCAGTGTCCTGGTCAATATTTATCCCTCAATCAATTTCACAAAAACAGTATTTCTGGTCAATATCACATTGCTGTTTGTAGAGGTTTGCTCTGTACAGATTGGCTGGGGTGACCTAATAGAGGTCTTATGAAAGGTTTTGATAGAGTAGACATGGAGAATGTTTCCACTTATGAGGAAGAGCAAAACTAAAGACCATTAATGTAGGATATACCAAGAAATCAAATAGGGAATTCAGAAGAAACTCCTTTACCTGGAGAGTGGTGAGAATGTGGAACTTGCTTCAATCACTCGCTGTGGTAGCAATTAGAATAGATTAAGGGGAGGATAGATAAGCATATAAGGGAGAAGGGAATAGAGGGTTTCTTGTTAATACACCTTGAGGTAATGAAGAAGATTAATTATCTGTGACTGCAGTAAAACTCTTTGGAAACTCCCAAAAAGAAAAGGTCTTCCCTCAATTAAGTCTTAATTTATAGGCTGCTTTTCAATAAGTGACGCCTGGTATCAGCACAGCATCGATTGTTTGGTTCAATGTTGTGTGCAGAAGCCATTCACGAAAAGACTAATAATAATTGAATGCCATCTTAAAAATATACACAAGAACTAAGTCCTTTGCCTCTATTTTTTTCTTAACATCACAGTCAATTTTCATGAAAATATTTTTATGCAACTCTTTATATTTTTATTGGATTACTTAAACTTACTTTTTCTATTCACTTTATTGTATTGGGGGTTGCTGCAGACAAATGCTGCATTTGTTCAGGAATTGAAGCACATTTACACTTTGCAGTTGACGGTTTGCATGGATCATTCGCCACTGAAATTGTTTGTACGTTTATTCTCTACTCTGCTTCTCACTTCTCCCATCTCCTGCTTTTAAGGAAGAATGAAAACTAACAATTAAAACCCTGCATTGTAAATTAAATACAGAACAAAATAAAATTGAATTTAGTGAATTAAATCACTCTTGATCTAGCCGACATAACTCATGCCTGTGGCATTTGTGAATTGCGCATCGCAATACTAGATTTATTTTTTGAAGCTTTCTTCTTCCCTATGTGCAGCTTTGTGTACATAGCTTGATTTTAAGCACGTGTTAAAGTGGCCAACACTGATATATGCATGACTGCATGAAGGTTTAACCACAGTAAATCCTCAGGAATCAAAACCACTGATAGCAATAGCAAACCCTTTAATTGGAACAGTTTGCATTCAGTTATAATTTGATGATAACTAAATCAAAATAATGCATGTTTCTGGTGCTTGAGCATGACACTGTTAACAAGAATGAAACATGCAAATCGTTTTACTACTATGTATGCAGTCTGAAATTCCCTATACAGCTAAACTATTGAATCACAATTGAGAAATAGGACAAGCTGCAGAGGATGGTGCACAAAAATATCCATTTGAATCAAAGGAATATCATAAAAATTAAGGGTAAATGTGCTTCATTGAACATTACATTAGGTATTGCATTGATTTGCTATGAAAACCAAACAAAACATTGAGTGTGAAGATAGCACTTGTGTGAAAAAAGTGTATTTGCCAGGAAATTAAAAACATGAATCATTTCAACTAATGCCCACCTGGGTGCTTTTGTCAATCAAAAATTCAAAATGAAATCACTGCAAGCCATTGAACAGAACAAACTCTGATATAATGCAGTGGAGAGTGGTAGCTTTTTGAATCTCAACTATTTGTAACTCAATAATAATGTTTTCACTGTGTGGTATTTGACATTTAAGGATGTATTTCCTAATCTAGCACCCACATAACTTCCAGAGAAGAACTCCTTCTGAGCGCCACTCCCCACCTGTACAAGGGAACCACCCCTTTGAATGTGATTGTATCAAATTAATGAGGTCACCTGATGGCCAATTAATTATCACTTGACATTTGTCCATATGATATTTAAGAGGGATCTTGAGTCAGTTGATAACACACTCTCAATTTTAAAAGAAAATAGGGTCAAGCCCCATAGTAGACTTGATCACATAATTTAAACTGCCCACTATGGTGTAGGGAGTAGTGCTGCATTGTTATAAATAAGTACTGTCTCTTGGGTAAAATGCTACATTGCTCAGGTGGTTGTAGATTATCAGAGGATTCTCCTGGTGACCTGGCCAACATTTCCTCACTAACATCAAAAACAGATCATCTGTTTATTCACTTGCTCTTTATGGGATCTTAACTGTACATTTTAGCTGCCACAATTGTGTGTGACAATAGTGACAAAACTTCATAAGTAAGTAATTGATGGTTTACTTTTTCTGCTAAGACTGGCTGTAAATAAAGGTGGTTTAATAACATTAGCAGACTAAATGTTTAATGATCTGAGAATTTTGTCCCTCCAAAAATGAAATATCAAACATTAAGAGGAAGTTGGAAAAATATAAGGAAATTTACTTATTAAGGTTTTTAATGATTTCTGCAGAATCTCTTAACAGAATCTCCTTTTCTAGGAGACACTGTGAACATTTTGGTTTCAAAAGTGGTAGCTACTGTCACTTGTGCAGGTCTGAACCTCCATAGGGACAATGAGAGTGTTTTTGAAGGATGCTGCTACTGTGTCTCACATCTTCATGACTAAAGTTTGTCAGAAAGCACTGGTGACAATAGATGTGCCACAATATCATCACAGCATCATAAAATGGTTACAGCACAGAAGGAAGCCATTCAACCCATTGGGTTTGTGCTGGCTTTCTGCGAAGGCAGCTCACCTAGTCCCACTTCTCCACCTTTTCCCCGTAACAATGCAAATTTCTTATCTTGTGTTTATTCAATTCCCTTTTGAAAGATGCAATTGAATCTTCCTTCACTACCCTCTCAGGCAATGCATCCAGATTCTAACCACTCTGCATAAAAACATTTTCTCTTTTTTTTGATCTTCACCTGCCCCTTCTGGTTCTCAACCCCTTTACCATAGGGAACAGTTTCTCCCTACCTGTTCTGTCTAGATCCTCATGATTTTGGACACTTCTATCAAATCTTCTCCCAACATTCTCTTTTCTAAGGAGAACTGCCCCAGCCTCTTCAATCTATCCTCATAACTGAAGTTTCTCATATTTTGAACCATTCTGGTAAATGTTTTCTGCGCCCTTTATAAAGCATTCACATTCCCTAAATTGTGATGCCCCGAATTGGTCATGTCGGAGATGACGTTGAAGTACCAAAGGTCTTAGGTATTGGATTCCCACGTACTACGAAGACTAATTCCTAATACAGAGAATAAGTGGGCCTACAAAAAAGTTTTGCTGTTCTAACAAGCCTCCGTTTACAAGCAAGCAAGTCACAAGATCAGTGGCAATTGTATTGCATTCCCATATAACACAAGAAGTGGTATTTGAGATACTGAATATTTGATCTGTACCAGGAGACCTTTCATCAACCCATCATAGGTGCCTCTTTCTCATTATCTAGTGCTTCCTCCCCAGTATCACAATGATTTTGAAATGCACGAATCTGTCTAGAATCAGAGCAAGCTATCCAGATTGACATTTCAGTGCAATGCTGAGGAATTGCTGCATTGTTGGAGGTTCCATCCTTCAGTATGAGTTTAAACTTGGGCTTTATCTGCTAGCTGAAGTGGCTGAAAAGATCCCTTGACATTTATTTGGAGAACAGTAGATTTCTCCCAGTATACTAGACAACTTTCCTGCTTTAACCAATGCCATTGAAAGCAGATTATCTGGTCATTCATTTATTTACCACTTGAGATCTTGCTCTGTGTGTGTTGTCTGCTGCCTGTACGTACATAGGAACTGTGACTGCGCTTCATAAGCAATCCTTTGGTTCTGAAACACATTGGGAGGTCCTGATGACATCATAAATACAAGGCTTTCCTTTCTTTGCACAGGCCATTAAAGGTGACAGTGCAAGCAGAATCCTTCATTTTGAATCTACAGCTGAGAAGTTGAGAGCAGATCTGATAAAGGTCTCAAGATTGTTAAGGGTTATAATAGGATAAATAGTAGTGGATTGTTTCCAGCAAGGCACTACAAATTACCATCATGACAAAAAGAAATAAAGGGGAAGTTTGAAAAAAAATTATTTGCACAAGAGGGTGGTTAGAACGTTGAATTATTTGCCACAAACTGTTGTTTAAGCAAAATATAAAGTGTTAGAAAATTAAATAGATACTTTACGAGAGAATTATTGAGGGATATGGGAAGCAGTGGGATAGGAAAATGCCGCATAATTAATTGTATAAGTGTTTCTGTGATGTGGCATTCTATAAGATCTAACAGTTGAGTCAGTTTTATACAGAAGTTCACACCAGCTTCTGTAGCACGTTAGCATTGGGTAGCTTCATTTTATTTTGTCCTGAGTTTTGTATTGTCAGACCTACCTTAGCATTACTTAAAGTTTTGACAAATGTCTGTTTTGACTGTGAATCTGTTTTTCCATTAATACCATTTCAGCCGTTTATTACTTTGAGAAATTAGATATATTCCTAAGTGGTTTATTTTACGTTCGTTGCATAGGATTTCCATGAAAAAATATTTTAAAATACTTTGCACTTCAAAACATTTGGTCTGGAAGAATCCGGTGTACAGTGAGTTCAGTGCTATTACTGTATATTTTATGTACCAGTTATCTTACATATGCATTGCAAGCCTGTGTAATGTGCAAAACTGCAAACCACCTAAAATGTAACTAAGCAAAAGATGAATCCACCTTACATGAGTAGTCTTGCACTTCATCAATTCTGTGCCTGTTACATCATAACTGTAGATCAATAAGTAATCCTGCCTTAAAAGTTGTAGGGTGAAACTTTGGACTCTTAAGAGCTATTTAACCTTAACTTTTAATTAGCACTTGGATATCAGTGAGCAGAGCTTCAGTCGCCCAAGACAGATTGTAACATGGCAGTTGGCTAAATAATTTGAGTATGCCGACTTAGCTTGATTAAAACTTGGTAGCTGCTTTTTAACAATGCCCCTATATGAGAGAAAGTGAAAATTTGTAGTGATGTTGGTCAAATTTAAAGTACTCTTTTACAGAGTACTGAGTAGCATCTGGAAGGAATGGGAATAGGGCAGGGGAGGAGGAACAACATACAGGCTAACATCACAATGAGAAACTAGCGAACAAATATTGGGAGTGTTTTTGTGTCAAGTCATTACTAAACTTGTATTTCTTAGTGAGTAAATATTGCTCTTCATTTTCCATTTTATGTGTGTGAATAACTAATTAAAAATGAGTGTCTCACATTTAATACTTTGGTTGTACCAGAAAGTAATAAATGAGCAAAGAGATTGGAACAAAAAAATCATTTTTTGGCCACTTGAGCATCTCTTCAGAATGCCCAGCACAGCTAATGATGATTTCACTGCACCCCATTGCCTTTAACTCAACAAATTTATACGCCAAGGAGTTTATAAGGCAGCAGATAATCTCCAGTAATGTGACTAACTGGATTAAATGTAGAAAAACAAATCACTCGTGAATTTATAACATATCATTATAAGGATGGTTAAATACTTTTAACTTATCCCTTTAGCACCAAGTGTTTTTAGTGCAACTATTTTTAAAATTATTAAAACTTAAGTCAGTTGTTTAGAATACATTTTAATTATAGATCTGTAATCAGTGGTAGAAATTGTTTTACTTATGGAGTGGTTAAATTTTGTATTAAAGATAAAGGCTTATTGCTTCAGTCTATAATGCCATGATGCAGATTTAAAAACGTCACCGCAAAAATTGAATTCTGATTTCCGGCTTGGAATGCTAGTTTAGTAGCACACAGCTTGTGCAGCAGTTCTACAAACAAAGTAAAAAATATAGCAATCATATCAAAAGATGTTGCTGGGGGCAAACTGCAAAATAAGCCCAAGTACTTAAAAGATTAAAAGTGGTTGTCAGTAAAAACGCCTCACAGTGGCGGTGAGACAAAAACACACTTAGTGAATTTGAAACCACGATAAAGAGAAGGGTTAGAGTTCACAGTGCTGGTTTGTCGTAAATGGTTCTCATGGATTTTTCTTTTCCCATAGGTTTTCTGGGTTCATTGTTTGAATGGCCTGTTCCACTCGGTTATTCTGTTTTGGTTCCCACTGAAAGCCCTCGAGCATGGTAAGCAGCATAGATAAACAGAAATGTTTAGCGAGATCTTTTCAGGACACCTTATTTCCTCATGCATACAACCCAGAGTTTGCTGTGTTGCCTTTTTTTCCTAAACTGGCAAATATAAAATGAAGTATTTACCCATTGGTTCAACTTCGGTTTCAGCGGTTTGCCTTGAGCCCTAAAGTTTTATCAACATTTATTGGAATAAAAAACTTACATAATAGTGAAAACCAAAAAAAAAAACACTTTTTGAAATGCTTAACCAGAAAAATAAATGTTGGAGGGGAGGGTTTTTAATATAATATATAATAATCAATTTTTCATGCATACAAATTTCACCCAAATGAATCTCTGTTCGGCGATGGCAATTGTACTTTGCTAAACTGTGGAACATCATTATACAGCTTACCAGTGCAAGAAAAACAAAAAGTGGTATAAATTAGTGACTGTTATGAATTTCTTCCTTCAAAGTCTAGGGGTAGGATCTTCCGGTCGGTGTGCGGGGGGGCGGGACCTGCACACCGACATGTAAAATGACGTGGGATTACGTCGGGTGGAACTCCCGTCGTCACCCTGCGTCATTTCCATTTTCAGGTCAGCGGGGGCGCAGCCGAGTTGGGGGTGCAGCCGACTTAGCTCCGTGCCAGCCGACCTGTCAATAGCCTATTGAGGCCATTGAGAAACTAATTAAAATCATTAATGGACCTGCCCGTCCAACCTTAAGGTTGGCGGGCAGGCCGGGAGCCCTGGCGGGCGTCAGAAAAAACATGAAACCTCATCCACGGGCGGGATGAGGTTTCATGAGGGTATTTAAATTTTTAGTTAAGGTTTCAGTTAAATTTATGGGCATGTCCCAACTCATGTGACAGTGTTACATGAGGGGACATGTGAGGGAAATTTTTCGATCATTTGTATTGCAAATTTTAATTCGGAGCCAATCTTCCTGAGGCAGCACTTGGCCTCAGGGAGATCAGTGCGCGAAAGAGCATACTCCCAGCTGAGGGAATCCCCCCCCTCCCGCCCGCACAGGGAGCGCATAGCGCTTCCTGGTGGACATCATGCTGGGCAGGCCTTAATTAGCCTGCCCACATAAAACGGCGGTGCGCCCACTCCCGCAACCCCTCCCCCCCCAAACGGGGTGGGGGGGGTGGGATTATTCCCTAGATTACTGCAGGGTTTCTTTTGAAATGGGGCACATAGATTGAACTGTATTCACCTGTAGGATATAATGCGTTAGAAGTGCCATGTATGTTTGGAGTTAAGGAATGTGTAGCAAAAGGTTTACACTAAGATGAGTTCTGTCACTAATGGTATCCTCCCAGGTACTAAATATAATATTTTTGTTGTGCCAATTTTAATTGTGCCCTCTGTGATATGAAGGGGGTGCTACAAGCCTGAAAATATCATTGGGTAATTTATCAACCCTTTTCACTAGTGCTGTGGCAGCACTATCTTGTAGGGACCTTTAAATGCGTGGCTGGAACGGCCGTATGTTTCACACAGGAGACTACTCTTAATATGCAAACCTAGGTCCTATGAAGTATGTGGGACCACAATTGCAATTCTTAGGCATGAGAAGAGCATGTGCTGTGAAAACTCCACCCATTTTTACTGGTGTTAAACGCTCTAACCAGCGGGTCTTAAAGGGGCTATTTTAGGTTGCCCATAAAGCAGCTTGAAACCGTTTTGCAATTTTTATCGGAAATGTGTGCTTGTTTGTGAATGCCCCATTTGAACACTGCCAACCCAACCCCCACCCCCACTCCCACACCATGTGGCCACCTACCTCACTAGCAGCAGCCCTTGGGCAACTCCCGAGGGGAGGGTGATGAAAAGAATGCAAGGGTGACAATAGTATGCTAATAGGGCTCAACAAAAGAAAATTCACTGCTTTTGCTGCAGCAATTTCTGGGAATACCCAAGCAGGCCTCATCCAGTCATTATTGTTCAGTTTCCTGCAGGGAGCTTAAAATAGGCATTAGGCCCTTCATCAACATTTGGTAGTATGCACAGCCCACAATACAAGTATAGTGTGAATCATTGAGACCCACATTTGTTCCTTTTTGTTTTGCACCTATAAAATGACGGCAACCAGGATCAATTTCTGCCCCAATGTGCCTTAAGAACTAGGAGCAGGAGTAGGCAATTCAGCCCCTCGAGCCTGCCCCGCCATTCATTGCGATTATGGCTGATCTCATTTCGGCCTCAACTCCAATTTCCCGCCCTCTCCCCATAACCTTTCAACCCATTACTAATTAAATATCTGTCTATCTCCTCCTTCAATTTATTCAGCGTCCCGGCATCCACTGCATTCTGAGGTAGTAAATTCCACAGATTCACGACCCTTTGAGAAAAGTAATTCCTTCTCATCTCTGATTTAAATCTACCACCCCTTAGCCTAAAACTATGGCCTCTCGTTCTGGAATGCCCCAGAAGGGGAAACATCTGCTCCACGTCTACTTTATCTATCCCCTAAGCAACTTATATACCTCAATTAGATCTCCCCTCATCCTTCTAAACTCTAGCGAGTATAGGCCAAAACTGCTCAATCTCTCCTCATAAGACAAGCCCCGCATCTCTGGAACCAATCTAGTGAACCTCCTCTGAACCGCCTCCAGTGCAACTACATCCTTCCTCAAGTAAGGGGACCAAAACTCTGCACAGTATTCCAGGTGCGGTCTCACCAATGCCTTGTACAGTTGCAACAACACTTCTCTATTTTTATACTCTATTCCTTTAGCAATAAATGCCAAAATTCCATTTGCCTTCCTTATTTCCTGCTGTACCTGCGTACTAGCTTTCAGCGATTCATGCACGAGGACACCCAGATCCCTCTGCACTGAAGCATTCTGAAGTTTCTCTCCATTTAAATAATAAGTCGCCTTTTTATTCTTCTGACCAAAATGGATAACCTCACACTTATTCACGTTAAACTCCATCTGCCAAATTTTGGCCCATTCACCTAACCCGTCCATATCCATTTGTAAATTTCTTATTTCTTCATTGCAACTTACTTTCCTACCTATTTTGGTGTCATCTGCAAATTTAGCTACAGTACCTTCTATCCCTGAATCCAAGTCATGAATATAGACTGTAAATAGTTGGGGCCCAAGGACCGAACCCTGTGGCACCCCACTAGTTACAGCTTGCCATCCAGAAAAAGACCCATTTATCCCGACTGTCTGCTTTCTGTTGGTTAGCTAACCCTCTATCCAAGCTAATATATTAACCCTAACTCAGTGTGATCTTATCTTGTGTATTAATCTTTTGTGCCTTATCAAAGGCCTTCTGGAAGTCCAGATATACGACATCTACAGGACCCCCATTATCCACTTTGCTTGTCACATCTTCAGAGAACTCTAGCAAATTAGTCAAACACGATCTTCTGGTACCTTTTCCCTTAGATGTAAAAATGCAGAGGTAGAGTTGACTATAATTTTCTGCAGTATGTAGTAGGCTAATGGAGAAATGTTCCCTGGCTGTTTGTACCTCAGAACAATTTATTCAACTTTTTCTGTGCTCTCAGTAACTATGGGGCGCTGCTGGCTTTGCTTCCTAACAATTATTGAAAAACATGGGCTTTTGGGTGACACTAGCCTTTCTATAGACACCCCTAAGGGCGCAAAGCCTTCTCCTTGAATATTGTTTGATAGTTAGGAAGAATAATATCAATGACATTAATGTCATCCGTTTCATTTATTGTAGCATAAAATTCTCAGTAATTTTTTCTGCCATGGATGTACAAAAGCTCTTGCTGCCTTAGATTTATTGCTCTTGTTCTCATTAAGTGTCCTCAGCCCACTTCTCATAGAATCTACTCCCAATTTTTCACCTGCAGTAAATGTCAAGCTGGCAGGCCTAAATTTCCCAAGATCATTCTTCTAATTTGTTTTGAAAGTTTGAAGGAACATTACTCCGTGCATTTCACCAAAACTGCCCCAGTGCACAGAGTAATGTTAAAAAAGAGAAATTCTGCTGAAGCAATTACATCTTTATTACACTAATCCTGGAGGAACCGTTCTTGCGAAGCCCTTACAGAATAACATGGTTCTTTTAAATATCAGACCGTACATTAACTATGAAAAATCTGCTGCTGTGATATGACTACCAGATGTGGGATTATTTTCTTGGAGCTTTCAACAACTAATAATTTGAACTATTGAACTCACTTTAGCGTTTTTGCTTCCTATAGACACTGCATTTGGAAATGGAAAGACGCCTGGCCGCCTGCTACTAGGAAATATGGTTTACACAGTAAGTTAGCTTGTAAATGCTCATAAGTTTTAAATATTGTGATATTAATGAATAATTAATTCCTGCATTTTTCTTGCTAAAGCTCCAAATGCTTCTGCAAGACTGAAGAGGATGAATGTTCAAACCTACAATATCAAAAAAAAGACTGCTTTTGCTTTGCTTTCCTGTGTGAAGCTCCCTGAAAATAAAATCTTGTGAGCTATTCAACAGAAGGTGACGTCTGACTGAGCATTGTCTCTTAATTAGAAACTGAGGGAACAGCAAGTTCAAATTCAGCTACCCTATACAGCCAGCTTACACTTGCTGGATTTTTGACCTTCGGAGGAATTTTCTGTGCCCACTGGCGCCATGCATGTTCAGTGGCGTGAGCGGACAACATGGCAAGAAGCCCAAAAATCAATTTCACAATGTTGTGAAACCAGTTTGCGATCATCCATTCAACCCGTTGATGGCGGGCCATGTTCTCCGCCATCGGACGTCGGGAACCTCATTTGTAATAGATCAGCACATCATTGTAAGTCCAGCCTGCTGGACTCATCCCCTCACGCTGAATCATCCACCTACATCAGTGGGAAACACGCCAGTGCAGAACACGTCTTGACAGGTGTGATGAACAGAAGTCGGGATTTACTGCCAGGGCCTTGCTCACATCACGGACATCCGAGGAGCAGAAGATGCTGGAGCCCGACAGCAACGGCACACATAGCATGCTGGGTGGATTCTCATGGACGTGGCTGTGCTGCGAAGCAGCTCACGGACGTTGGAAAGTCACCGTTGATGCTCACAATGGATGATGGTCGAGGGGATGGGAGAGGAAGGTCTAGGATTGACCTCGAAAGGAAGAAATGCCGGGGGTGAGGTTGGGAGCGGGGGAATGAAGGTGTCAGTGGGATCAGGTTGGGAACGGGGGACTGAAGGTGTCATGGGGGTGAGGTTGGGAGGGGGGGAAATGAAGGTGTTGGGGGGGGTGTTGAGGTTAGTGGGGGAAATGAAGGTATCGGGTGTGTGAGGTTGGGGGGATGAAGGTGTCGGGGGGGGGATGTTGGGTGGAGAGGGAATACAGGGGGGGAAATGGGGGAGGAGATGGCAACTGGGGAGGTAGGTGTAAAGGGGGTGGAAGGTCTAAGGGAAGGAATTCAAAGTGGGGAAGGGTTACGGAGAGAGGAGGGAGTAAGGGAGGGATGAGGAGGAATGAGTGTGGGGAGGGAGTCCAGGGGGAGGAAGGAGTGCAGAGAGGGGAGGGAGTCCAGGGGGAGGAAGGAGTGCAGGGGGTGGGGGGCGAGTTCTGGAGGAGGAAGGAGCTTGGAGATGGGGGAATAAGGGTGGAGGAAGGAGTGAGGAAGGGGGTAGGAGTAAAGCTCGAGGAAGAAGTAAGGGTGTTTGAGGGAGTCAGGAAGGAGGAAGGAGAAAGACTGGAGGAAGAAGTGAGGCTGAAGGAAGAGGTAAGGCTGGAGGAAGGAGTCGGGAGGGGGGAAGGTCTAAGGGTGGCGGAAGAAGTAAGGTGTCTGAGGGAGTCAGGATGCGGGAGGGACTGAGTGGGCGGGGAGTCCGGAGGTGGTGGGAGGACTAAGCAAGGGAAGGGGTTCCGGGGCAGGAATGGGTCCAGAGGGGGGGATGTCCAGGTGAACATGGAAGGGAGGGGCCTGATGGGCCCATGACTGCCTCCTGGCGGGGGAGTGAACTGAGGGTGGGCGTAGTATGAAGGAATGGTGAGAATGACCAAGGGCAGTGTGAGGCAGTAGGGCGGGAGGGCGAGACGAGATCAGGTACTACATGGGAGTGTGATGAGTGGGTGGGCGGAGATGGAGGTCAGCTCAGATGGACAACTGAAAGCGAACCACAGTAGGCAGCACTCAAAATGCTCAGGACATTGAAGTGAGTGTGATACATGAATGATCCACATGTGTGGGGAAGTGCTTGCACGCGACTCCAAAAGGCCCTGTCTCTCTCACACACGCTTCTCCTTCCAGAATCACTCGTGGGCAGGCTGCTCCCTCTGCAGTGACAGGACGAGGTTGAGGGGCTCACAGGCAAAGGGGACTCAGAGGGAGTGAGCCTCTGAGATTCCTGAGTGGATGACCCAGGGGTGTCCAGCTGCTGCTCCTCCTCCCTTTGCGTGCCCAAGGGCCCCGACCTGACTTCTTGAGGGGAAGGAACACCTGGAGGGACGTCGAGGTGCCTCGTTTCCTCTCGCGTTTCCTCTCGCGTTGCCACTGCAGGAACTCACCCATGGCTCCCGCAATAGAGTGCAGGCCTATGCATATCTCCACGTTCTGCTGGGCCAGGGTCTCCATGGCATCCGTCATCCTCTCTATGAGGCTTCCATATGCGCACATGTGGGCACCATTTCATCAGAGAGCAGGTGGATGCACTCCTCCAACTCGCATGCCACTCTGTTGAGGGCTTTCAACAGCTCTGTGTGATGTTCCCCGCCTTCTGCTGACTCTCCAGGATGACTTGGAAGGCCTAATCCAGAGGTTCATCATCTAACTGGGACCTCACATTGCCTGATCCCCAGCAGTCCTCTGAGTGCCAGGGAGCTTGGCTGAACCTGCCTCCTCCTGCTGTGGACATGTGTCCATGCGGTGACCACCAGATTGTGAACCTGAACCTGCTCTAGATCTAGGTCCCACTGAGGTGTGTGTCTCTGTGCTGGTGCAGTAAGCACTGTGACAGGTCTTCCAGGCAGCTTATTTCCAGCTCTTCAATGGAGGAGGAGTCCTCTTGGCTGGAGGTGAGGATGTGGATGGAGCTGAGGGACTGGCTGGCTGGGGGTGTCAGTTGCTTGGCAGAGCTCCCTGTGAACCGAAGTAAAGATAACTAGTGCATAGCAGGAGAGAGAGCACTCACAGCTGCTGAGAGAAATGATGTGGTGGGTGTTCACTGCTGACATCACTGTCGCCACAGGCACGGCCCACATCCTCACCAGTTAGCAAGATGGCGCACTTCTCAAAGTGAGTGAGAGGCCTAATGTGGGCCACTCAACCCCCCGGCTTGGGACCTCACCCTGCTGATGTGAACAGGCTTCACCTGCATGGAGAAAGATGGAAAGAGTGAGCTGGACACATGGCACTGCATGGAATGTTTGTGTAGTGAGCGGAGCCATGGATGGGAGGAGGACACGAGCTCGAGAGGATATGAGCCTGATGGAGATGTGAGGGTGTGTGTGAGAGTTAGTGGTGTTGTCCCTTAAGGTGTGAGATCCCTGTGGATGTGTAATGGGCTTGTGAGAGTTGAGAGTGATGAGAAGAGTGACTTTCCCTGGCGGAATAGATGAGACCACTCATCCTGTGGTGACACTGGGTGGCTGTCCTCTTTTGCAGGGCGTTGGCGCTGATCACCACTGCCACATCCTCGCCTGTTGGATTGGTGACATCGTTGCCCCTCCTGTGGCCAGAGCGGGGGTAGGGGACATCAGGGCAGGCCTCCACAGCGTCCAAAAGGCGCTCGAGAGATACGTCACTAAACCTGGAAGCTGCAGTCTTTTTGCCTTTTGAGGCCATGTCTTCCGAGCAGCAGCCCTGGGCTGGAAGCACTGAGAGGTGTGTGCACAGCTGGGCTTCAAATATGGCACCCGGCGTGATGAAGCGGCGAGGTGATGGCAGGGCAGGTGAATGATAGCCCGCCCGCCATCGAAATGCGTGTTTCCCGGGAATGCATAACTAATGCGGCGGGTTTGGGATGATATGGCGTGAGAAGCTGCCATTGTGACCGGTGGGTCAGCCCTCTACTGCACTTAGTACAAATCTGGGACGACTTTCAGCCATCTTCATCTCTACCACCATACTTGCCAGATTATTTAAACCACACAGTACACTTTTGAGCTAAAGCAGTTATTTAAAATGTTTGTTTTCCATAGTAAATTCCTGCTGTTAACCCCAACTGCCATTGGTTTGTTACCTCCAGACTGTTTTTTTTTGCCTTATCTTGAGATCTTTTTGCTTCCAAATAATAAAACAAATAAAGCTACAAAGCTAGACGTTTTTTCAATTCTAGCTTTGAGTATTCTGTCGTCTTTTATGTTGAATTTATTCCCATCCTTTTGAGGTGTTTCTTTAAATCTTCTATGATCATTTCCTGCCACATCTCACCTCAGCCCTTCCAAAATATTTCAAATAGAGTGAGTTACTGTGAAATCAGTGGTTGTTATGTACAAGCATGACAGCCATTTTCACACTGCATGACTTTACAAACAGCAATGAGATAAATATTCACTTACTCTGTTTCCTGATGTGTGGTAATTGGCCCTTTAGGTTTTTCAATTAAAGAAATAAGGCAGGCAAAAATTCTTCCAGCAATTCTAATGGGGAAGTTCTGGAAAGAATATAAAAAGTGCCCAGGAAACCAAAATTTACTGAGCAGAACTTTTGATGGTGAAGGTGGCGGTACGTGAAACAGCATTCATCATCAAGAACCACAATGTGTCTAATGATTTAAATTCCCCATTTGTAAACAGTCCCCAAAACGAGAAAACAGTTGGCAAGGTGCCAGGAAGAAAATGCAAAAGATCAAAATGGCGCTGCAGAAAACATTATCCAACCATGGGAGGACCAGTCACTTTCAGGGTTCAGTTTTACTTTCAGGGATGGTCCCCCAGCTGACATATTGGAAAATGTACAGATCTAGTAATTATTTTTTTATCTTCAATATTTTGATAAATGATGTTATAGAGCAGTTCCAAAATTTCTAAATAAATGTTGTATAAATAATTTTCTATTTTCCAAATCCAATTAATACAAATAAACAGTACCTACATTTTTAATTGTTTAGCTGAATATATGAAAATTTTATTTTATTCTTCTCAACAGATAGACCTGGACCTTCCACCATTATCACAAAGCATGCCCTTTGTTCAAAAAATAGTCATTTGCGCAAAATTTAGCCAGCATCACAAACATTGGTTGAGTCACCAACAAGGGAGCATGAAATTTGCCCTACCAGCAAAGAAAAGCATATTTGAGGCATTCGTTGCAGAAGAATATGTCTACCGATGTTGAGCACAAACTCAAGGCCTTAATGGTATTGGGCTCACCAGCTATCCATCCTGTGGAGCATTAAAGCATTCCACGGATCTAAAATTGAAGAGTCTTTAAGGAACCCTCTGATCTATATGGCATCCGTAATGGAACCCAGAACTCCAGAATGCTTTAATGAATTCCAGTACCAAGGATAATTAAGCATTCAGCTGCTGTGCAACACTGTATGGTTCATGCATTGAGCAACCTAGTTATTTTTATGGGGACAGATTACAATAATTCTAACCAGAAAGTTTGTCAAAAATTAAGCATGCCATTCAGATTGCTTTTCAAGCACTTGAAATCTTTTAAGTGCCCTGCATGATTTATCTTTGGTGAGACCATCTTATCTCCAGAGACTCATGAGTTGAACATTTGATCTAGATTTCCCTTCGTGGCAGGATTCCCATGTGGATTGCTGTGTCTCAGGACAGTGCCACATGTGTGCCCTCTCAGATATCTGTGCATGTGGCAGAAAGCAACCAGGACTATATTGCTTGGAGACAAAGATCACCCCAGCCTCCAAAGGTCTGCTTGCGGAAAAACAGTTAGACACCTACTGATATTGAGAGAACTGAAAAGTAAAAGGCCTGGTTTAGATGAGCACACAACTGTAGGTACCACGAAGAAGCTTGGTGGTAAAAAACAATAGAAATCAACACATCTGCATCTTGACTGAAGCATTGTTAGCCTGATTTTTATGTGCAGCTTGATTTGTGGCAATGTAGTGAATGCCTTGGAGAAAGAGGAAGCAAATGGTAGTTGTGAAGGAGAACTGCACTCGAGCATATGAATGAAGTGGTGTCATTTCCCAATGAAAGCCAAGATGGTAGGACACATTATTCAATGGGCACAGAATGTTTCAGCTGGAAGTATCATTTATGAGTAATACCTGAATCAATGACACAACTGGGAAAGATTTCTCCAGTTCGTGGATTTAATCCAGTAAGTGCTCAGCTAGTTGCTGACTGTTTGTCATCTTCCCTGCTGTTCTGTAGGCCATTAATCAGTAGGTTTTGCAGGCTTTTTTTAAATTTAGTCATGGGATGTGGGTGTTGCTAGCATTTATTGCTCAAACCTAATTGCCCTCGAGAAGATGGTGGTGTCCAGCTGGCGTAGGAGCAACCACCATGCTGTAAGAGAGGGATTTTCGAGATTTTGACCCAGCAACAGTGAAGGAACGGCGATATAGTTCCAAATCAGGATGATACGTGGCTTGGAGGGGCACTTTCAAGTTATGGTCTTCCCATGCACCTGCTGCTTTTATTGTTCTAGGTGGTAGTGTGACAGATTGGAAGTTCCTGTTGATGGAGCCTTGGTAATTTGCTGCAGCACATCTTATAGATGGCACGCAATGCAGCCATGGTGTGCCAATGGTGAAACAAGTGAATGTTTAAGTTGGTGGAAGGGATGCCAATCAAGTGGGCTGCTTTGTCCTGGATGTCGTCAAACTTCTAGGTATTGGAGCTCCATTCTTCCACATGTGTGCCTTGTAGATGATTTGCAGGCTGTGGGAAGTCAGGAGATGAGTTACTTGTCATAGAATTCCCAGTCTCTGACCTGTTCTTGAAGCCACAATATTTATATTGCTAGTTTAGTTAAGTCTCTGGCCAATGGTAACTCTTAGAATGTTGATGGTGGGGGAATTCAGTGATGGTAATGCCATTGACTGTCAAAGGGAGATGGTTAGCATCTCTCTTGCTGGAGATGATCATTGCTCAGGACTTGTGTGGCACAAATGTTGCTTGCCAGTTATCAGCCCAAACCTGAATATTGTCCAGGCCTTCCTGCAAATGGACACGGACTGCTCTGTATCGAGGAGTTGGAAATGGCACTGAATACTGTGCAATCATCAACATATATCCCCACTTCTGATCTTATGTTGAAGGGAAGGTCATTAATGAAGCAGCTGAAGATGGTTGGGCCTAGGACACGACCCTAAGGGACTGCTGCAGAAAAGTCCTGGGTTGGGATGATTGATCTCTAACAACCACAACCATCTTCCTTTCTGCTAGGTATGACTCCAACCAGTGGAGAGTTTTCCCCCTAATTCCCTTTGATTTCAACTTTGCTAGGGTTCCTAATGCCACACTCGGTCAAATACTGCCTTGATGTCTCATCTCACTCTGGAATTCAGCTCTTTTGTCCATGTTTGGACCAAGGCTATAATGAGGTCTGAAGTCAAGCGCCCATGGCAGAACCCAAAGTGAGTGTTAATGAGCAGGTTATTGCTGAGTAAGTCCTGCTTGATAGCACTGTTGATGACACCTCACATCACTTTGCTGATGATTGAGAGTTTGCTGATGGGGTGGTAATTGGCTGTATTGGATTTGTCCTGCTTTTTGTGAACAAGACATACCTGAACAATTTTCCACATTGTCAGGTAGATGCCAGTATTGTGGATGCACTGGTACAGCTTGGCTAACGGTGCAGATAGTTCTAGAGCACAGTTCTTCAAAATGAAAGCCAAGATTCTGTGCTATCAGGTCGCGTATCCTTTGCTGTATCCAGTGCCTTCGGCCATATCTTGGTATCATGTGGAGTGAATCACATTGCCTGAAGAATGGCATCTGTGATGCTGAGGACCTCGAGAGGCGGCCAAGGTGGATCATCCACTCAGCTTCTGGTTGCAAGTGCTTCAACCTTGTCTTTTGCACTGATTTGCTGAGCTCCTGCCATGATTGTGGACGGTGATATAAGTGGAACCTCTTACTCCTGTTAGTTGTTTAATTGTCCACCACCATTCATGGCAGGATGTGGCAGGACTGCAGAACTTTGACCTGATCCATTGGTTGTGGGATAGCTTAGTTCTATAACAGGCTACTTCTATTATTTAACATGCATGTAGCCTTTGTTGTAGCTTCACCAGATTGACATCTGATTTCTGGGCATGCCTGGTATGCTCTCCTACGCTCTCCATTGAACCAGGATTGATCCCTTGATTTGAAGGTAAGATTGAGGAATATGCCAAGGCACCAAGTTACAAATTCTGGTCCAAGGTTCCTTGGACCTGACAAATCTGGACAGTATGTAAAAATAGATGACCTCTTACTTTGATGTACAAGATCCATAGGCAAGGAGGTGAACTACTTCACAAAAAAAGCATGTTATTTGCTTGATATAGTGGGGACAATTGATTAGATGATCTTGCATGTCTCTTGATGCTGCCTGAAAGGAACAGTGGTGTAGAAGTGACTGCCACAGTGAGATTTGCATTGGCCTATCAAGCCTGGCGCTTCTGGTGGAGGTGGGCTCCAAATCTCCAGGGGTATGCAGCTGGCACAACTCTGCTATTACCTTGAGAGAAAGACAGCCCCCTCAATCACTTGAGTCTAGAGGTTCAACCAAGGCTGTGCGATTCTGTGGCAGTGTGAGCACCTACAGCTGAGTGCTAGGTGACCACTATGGAACATGACCAGTCTGGATTTGGGACCTCTTTCCTCATCAAGAATCAAGAAGGAGTTAGATATAGCTCTTGGGGCAAAAGGAATCAAAGGATATGAGGAGAAAGCGGGAGCAGGCTACTGAGTTGGATGATCAACCATGATCATGATGAATGGCGGAGCAGGCTCGAAGGGCCAAATGGCCTATTCCTCCTTTTTTCTATGTCCTATCAGGTAAAGTGGATTACCCAAGCGAGAAGTCTTTGGCTTGGGAGGGGATGGGGGAACCGAAGAGTATTAGAATGAATGGATATAATTCGGAATAATACTGCACTAATTAACTAGGTAAAGTTAGAAAAAGTTGCAGAAAACGTGTTGCACAAGAAAATTCTGCACAACCAAAAAACCTGGTCATGACAAAGACCTTTAAATAATTCTTTCTGCTTACTGATGCTTAACCACCTGGGCACCATTTTCTAGTGATAGGTGACTAGGGAAGGAAATGTAGCTTTTGCCCTCAAAACCTTATTTAATGTAGTTTACACATGACAAATGGGTTTGGAGCGAGTGCAGCAGGAAGCTTGTGAGGTTTTGGAGGACTGGCAGGAAATTGATGCCAGACCTGCCCGCAGGGATGAGAAATTTCTGCCATTTGGTAGAATTCTGAGCTTTGGATAATGGAATTCTGCCCTTTTAATTTCTTTTCAAACCTCTGCCTCCCCTCAGTCATTGCCACCTCCTACGTCGGCAAGGCTGGGAGGAGAGTGTTTCAGTTTGGTAATCCCTGCCAATAACGAGGCCGGGAGCAGACCCAGGGAAGCCGCCACTCATCCCATCGAGAGAGCTTCTCTGCTTCTGGCTGCTTGGTAGAGTTGCGGGATTTGGCAAGCCGTGGGTAGCATTTGGGGATGCTGGAGTAGTGGACTCCAAGTCTCAGCAGGTGGGGGTAATAGTTGATCCTGAGTCTCAATGTGTTTCAGCAAGCCAGGAAGTGGGGAGGGTTGGTCAAGGAGTTGGAAAGGGAAGCTGATGAGTGACTGATTGGGGGAGTTGGGGGATGGACAGGTGTTTGGGAAGAGGGGCTGTTAAGTGAGTGTATTGGGTGATGACCGTTGGGATGAGGGGCGTTTGTGCGGGGGAGGGAGAAGGGCTGATTACAATGTGTGTGTGGGAGGATGGGCAGAGAGGGTATCACTGAATTTTCCATCACCAGGAAATGTGGAGAACTTGGCTGAAACCTACATAACATTTTTACAAAAGTACTTTAAAAAAACAGATCTGCATTTTACATGATATATCATATATTCTATAATAAGCTGGCTTTAATTATATACTGAATGTTACTCTGCTACTTTACTGCTGTTTTGTTTTTGCTAGCATTTAGGATCGTGTTAATTTTCAAGAGTTTTATATATTCTTTCATGGGATGTGGGCATCACTGGCAAGCCCAGCATTTGTTGTCCATCCCTAATTGCCCTTCAGAAGGTGGTGCTGAGTTAAATAGGGTCATAGTGGAAATTATTTTGCAAAGCACTTCTGTACTGGTTTGCTTCACTTCAGATGTACATAATCATTCAAGGTCATGCTCTGTTTTTGATATAGACGTCATCATGTATTACATACACTATCTGCATTGAATGCTGAAATACTGAGGTCACTTTGGTGATTATATACAAGCCCAGAGCCTTGTCAGTAATAGAAGGTAAACAAAGGGAAAAACTAATGTTTCTACCCACTTAAAGTCTAATAATTCCACCTATTTGAAGTGACCTAGAAGCATTTGCACTCACTACTGATCATAAAAATTGTTATAAATACGTGATTCCTTGTCACAAAAAAATTTCAGACCTTTTCTTCTCAGCCGCTAATTTTCCAATCTTTGGCCCCTCTCGTCCCTGTGCCTACCCCATTTTCCTCCACTGTTTGCGTTGAGTCTACTTGAATCTGCCACAGAACATAAAGTATATGGAGGAAAATGTTGTTTCATCATATATGGAAGACACACAATTCGAGACATCCCTTTCCTTGAATTACAAATATCTAATAACACTGCTGCTCTGGCTGCTACATACACTTAAAATTTAAGGATTCTCTGCTTGGTTTGAGTCATTCATCCACTGTTACTGCAACAGTGATGACAACCATATTGCTCTATCAGTGGACTTCTGGCTGATAAATTGTAAAGTTACCTAGAGAAAGAAGTACCAGAGTGCAGAGGCTAAGAACACATTAATGAATTGCAAATGGGCATTTTGATACTAAATTTGTATGTCATTTCTGTGGCCTCAAAATACAAATCATGACTATATGCTTATATACAGCTATATGCAAACTGATATTGCCTGAATATTGAGATTATATATCAGACACAGAGGTGGGACAGCTGAAACCTGAGCAAGATAATTTAATACAATAACAAAAATTGAGACAAGGAAGCGAGAGTGGAATATGAGTCCCAGTAGTTGACCACAAAAAGAAACAATAGGCATATGCAGCAAGTGGAAAAGCTTATCACAATGGCATACTGAGAACCATGATAGGAAGCTGTAGATGACAATGACAGATCAGAAATTTCAACTGACTACTGTGAAATATGAGAGGATAAGAATTGCTACCCTCTAGCACCGTAAAATTCCATGGTACGTGTCAGAATACATCTTGCACTTAGTCCAGTATACCTCATAAAACAGCTGAAAGTTTTGGAAGGATCTGCTCAAAGCACTGCCAAAAACATTAACAGCCACAAGATTCACTGAGACCCGTTTACTGTCTGACGTAACAAGACTCCATCCCTCAAAGGTGAATGATTTTGGCTGTTCAGGGGGCAATATTCTCTAAAGTTACACAGAGCGCTCCCTGTTAGAGAAATTTCAAGCAATTGTGATTACTTTACAGATACACATCTTAAAACCCTATCCAAACAATGACTCCAGTGATGTAGAACATGCAGTGCAAAGAATGTGCAGACAGGGACAAAAGCCTGGATGTTCCAGTTAAAGCCCTGGCAAAAACACAAATGATCTAAGTACTAATAATGAAGGAAGCCTAAATTTTGAATGCTGTCTTAATATTAGAAATCTAAAGTGTAGTATAATTTTTATTTAGGTTTTTGTATTTATCAGGATTAAAATTCTCTGAACACGCTTGAAGTTTTTTTGTTGAACAGATTTTTTTTTTAAAAATCACTCTTCAGATCTCACAGCTGGCAACTAGACTGAGTACAGTAATTAATATTTCTTCTAGAGCTCCCAGCTTTTCTTAATCAGACACAAAGCTTTTGATGTATTGCTTGAAAATTCATCTCTCCCTTGTGTTTTCTGCTGTTGAGCACTATAAAGAGAGCAACAGTGAACAGGTGAGAATTGCACAAGAACTATGTTGTCATAGCCTCGGGAGACTGGGAGGAGAATTACTGGATTGCATCTGGAGGGGGAATGTCAGCATTGTGCTCAGGAAACCTTAACCATTACTTTCATTTCACTGCTGGTTGAAATTTTAAACTTCAAAGGATTGTGTAAGCTTTAAACCTGAACATTTGTTTAGAAGAAAAAAAATCAGATTTCTGATTTTCACCAGAATTGTGTACGGGAATATCTGCAGGGGTTCTGTCAGTCTCCTGCTGTAACCTCAGCTGGCGTCTGTCTAGCAGGTGGAACCTACCAGAAAAGGGCAGGTCCTGATGACACTGGTTCTCTGACATTTCTGTCATGCCTTGTAAGGGGCAGCATCTCTCTCCGCCGCTTACAAGACGGATGTCTTCAGGGCGGAGCTAGAGGCAGAGGTCCACAAAATCAGGAGTACCATGTGTAGATCTGGAGGCTGGTGTGGCATGTGAGGTGAGGCATACTGGCCTCCAATTGGATGCAAGTGTATCCTTGCTGGGGCTGGGAGGAGGCCAGGGAAGTGTCATTAATTGCCGAAGAGGGCCAAAAGGAATATGACAGGGGCAGGAAGGCCTCGGCAGACCCATTTGCATGGGTCAGCTGAAGGTGGACTCATAGCAGCACTTTCACCTGCTGCCCATTACAGCAGTTATTGGTGAAAGGCATCAGTCAGTGTAGTCTTGACACATGCCAGGATTCGGTTCTGAGAATTTTCAGAACCTGTATGTGCACAGAGATTACGAACAACAACTCTTTACATTTACTGTGGTTACAACGTTCTTTTGTAGAATTTCATGTGATTGTGGTGCAGTTACTTACCATTATATCTTTCATTCTCTCCACAGTTTGTGGTGATCACCGTTTGTTTAAAAGCTGGCTTAGAGACCTCATCCTGGACTGTTGTAAGTAGAGATAATCCACGAACTAATCCTAAAAATTGCACTTCTAATATGCTGGAAATCTATTGTTTTATTTTGTTGGCTGGTTTGTCTGTACAGGAGTATAATTGTTTTACGTATCTTGACATTAAATAATCTAATCTCCTATGCTACAACACATAATGGGCCGTAACTTCCGATGGAGTAGCAATTGAGTCGAATTTCCACTCTGCTCAAAAGATCTTAGCTGAAAATCTAGCCGATCCTATCCCGCTTGACCTTTCGACTCAGGCCGGGCCTTGTGGGTGGGGTGGGGGGATTGGTGGGCCAGGCCTTGTGGGTGGGGGTTGGGGGGGGTGGGGCAAGGCCTAGGGGTGTGGTGCAGGGATGGGGAGGTTTTGTGGGCCAGTCATTTGGGGAGGGTAGTCCCGTATGGTGTTGGCGAGCGGAGGGTTGGGAGAGTCCCGTTGGGTGGGTGGAGGAGGAGTCCTGTGGGATGGTTGGTTAGAGGCAATCACGTTGGGGAGTCTGGGGAAGTCCTGTGGGTGGGAGGGCAGCGGAAGTAGTAGGTGAAGAGTAGTCAGGGAGTGAGGGAGTCCCTTGGGGGTTCGGGGGTGTGAGGGGAGTCCTGTGGAGGGATTGGTATGCAGCTGTACAATAGTTGCCAAGAAGGTAGAAATGGTTTTAATTCTTCTAACTTTTTCTGGGTAACTATTGATGTAAACCCAGTCTGAACCATCTGAAGTTTGCGATTTAAATCGCAATTTTCTGATGGTTCCCAGTGCAGGGTGATCGCCAATAGAAAGTTTGCACTTCCCAGGTAATTGCCGTGCAGTCCTTACCTGGGAACTTCTGGGGAGGGTTTCCCAGCACATCTTTGGGGTACACCCCCAGATACAATGCCCCGGAACTTGAAAGTTACGGCCCATAGAGTGTTTGCATTCTTAGGCTTTATTAATAACCTTATTATTTGAGCAACTCCAATGAGCAAGAAGAAAATGAGTTGCACTCACTTATTGTTAGGTTTACAGAGGAGTGAGAGGATTCTGAGTAAATCATTTTTCAGGCACCAAGGATCTTGTTTCTGAAGCTGAAGATTAAATGAAAAGCCACCAAAATTTTCAACCCTCCAGTTAATGGATAAGAAAACCACCTAATTATTGAGAAATTAATGATGACTTTGGTGTTTTATTTCTCCAAGAAATTTCCAGAAAGTGAAAACAAATAGTTGCTTGGGAGTACAGAGCATGAGTATTGCTGAAAAAAGAGAAATGCTATTGAAGCTTTTCGTCTTGCACTCATCAGGACAGAATCGTAAGAATACCATATCTCAAAGGGAACAACAATTCATACTGCAGGAGAAGAGGGCGCTGATTGGTTAGCAAGTGGACTCTGATTGGTAGAGACATTACCCTGGTGAATGCACCAGGGAACAGTTAACTTCCAAGCTTTTGTCTAAATTCAAACCAGGTAAGTCGACTCTGGTCAAGGCATTGCCATGAGGAATGAACCAAGAAAATGGCTGTCCTCCAAGCTATTGTTAAGTTGAAAAAGGTGCAATGCGTGGATACGTTCTTACGTTTGCAAAGGATAGGGTCCTGTGTGTGAATATATGTAGCTTTTAACACGCATATGTGAGCCACAATGCAAGCCCAACTGATGATTTTAAGTTGGTTGTTACTATAATTCTTAGCACAATCAGTATTGTTTGGCAAGTGTTATCCAATCGCGGAATCACATCTAATGTTGGACACTATGTTCTGAGTTTTACAAGCGTGGGCTAGTTGAGTGTGGTCAGTACTTTGCCTGTTGCAAGCAGTCTTTTTCAACTAAACAAAATCTTGGGAGATGCTATTCCCCGGTTCATTCCCCGTGGCAAATCCTTGACCACTCAGAGTCGACTTGCCTGGTTTGAATTTAAACAAAGGCTTGACAGTTAAATTTTCTCTGGTACATTCCCCATGGCAATGCCTCTACCAATCAGAGTCCACTTGGCAACCAATCAGCATTCTTTAGTTCATTCAGTATAAATTGTTGTTCCCTTTGAGACTTCGTATTCTTGTGATTCTGTCCTGATGAGTGCATGATGAAAAGCCTGGACAGCATGTCTCTTTATCAGCAAAGTAAAAAAAATCTTTAAAAAGGTACAGTTTTACCTTTTAATAACAGAATCTGTGTTTGTTTTATTGGATCTGAACTATTTTGGTTAATTAAGCAATAATAGACACCAAGGCATTTGGGTGTTGCAGATTTCAATATGTTTAAATACACTATACCTTCTCATTCAGGAAATCACACACAGTCTTTAGGAATAATTTCAGCATGCTGTTTATTGCCCAAATGACCACCAGAATAGCACCGTGGATCATTCAATTTGCTTTTGGTTTCTTTCTAGTTACAAATTCAGCTGTTAGGGAGAAAAGAATTCCAACACAATTTCAAGAATTGCAACCACACGAGCATACGAATTAGGAGCAGGAGTAGACCACTCGGCCCTTTGAGACTGCTCCGCCATTCAATAAGGTCATGGCTGATCTGATTGTAACCTCGACTCCACATTCCCACCTACCCCTGATAACTTTTCGCCCTCTTGTTAATCAAGAACGTATCTAGCTCTGCCTTAAAAATATTCAAACACTCTGCTTCCACCACCTTTTAAGGAAGAGTTCCAAAGACTCACGACCCTGTGAGAGGAAAAAAAAATTCTCTTCATCTCTCTCTTAAATGGGTGACCCCTTATTTTTAAACAGTGACCCCCCCTAGCTCTAGATTCTCCCACAAGAGGAAACATCCTCTCCACATCAACCCCAGTCAAGATCCCTCAGGATCTTATATGTTTCAATCAGGTCGCCTCTTACTCTTCCAAACTCCAGCAAATGCAAGCCTAACCTGTCCAATCATTCCTCATAAGACCACCCTCCCATTCCAGCTATTCATCTAGTCAACCTTCTCTGAACTGCTTCCAGTGCATTTACATTCTTCTTTAAATAAGGAGACCAATACTGTACACAGTATTCCAGATGTGGTCTCACCAATGCCCTGTATAACTGAAGTATAACCTCCCTACTTTTGTATTCATTTCCCCTTACAAAAAATGATAACACTCTATTAGCTTTCCTAATTACTTGCTGTACTTGCATACTAACCTTTTGCAGTTCATGCATTAGGGCACCCAGATCCCTCTGCATCTCAGACCTCTGCAATCTCTCACCATTTAGATAATATACTTCTTTTATGCTTCCTGCCACGGAAATTTCACATTTTCCTAAGCACTTCTCGGGGTGTGAAGCGACATTCCTATATGTTCCCAGCAGTAGTATCCAGTCTGCAGTATGACAGGAAGTATGTATAACACAATATGCCACACATTTGATATAGATATCTTGGGTGCTCAAACTCAGGGATTTCTTTATGCCTGAAGTTACTAGAAGCCCATTGTTGTTTTGAGTCTTCAAACTTAGCTGCATATAAAGCTTCTGTTTGCCCCAAAGGAAGTGTACATGCACAATCCATAAAGTGGTATCCAAACTTACCTTAATACAGAGAAATCACAATGCTGTTGATCAAGCTAGGGCTTAGGAATACTCAAGTGTGTGTAGAAATACTTATGAGGCTTAACCATCTAAACTCACCCAGCTTACCAGAATTCATCTAATGAAGGAATTGACTCCAACGTGTCTGAAATCAAACGGGGAAGACTCACACCCTTAAGTGACTGTCAGGCTGTGCAGATTGTGTTGGTGAATTGGTTGGCTAGTCAAATCATCCACAGTGCACAGTGGAGTACTGTAGATATGTTCTGGTTTGATCACCAGATTACAAGATCTCCTAGTGAAACTTGGTTTGATTCTGAACTTCCATTGGATCCTATCTTATATCCAGCTGATCCTGCTCATCTTACCCCAAGGGAATAATCACCTTAAGAATGTGCTGGTCTTGAAGAAAGTCTAGAATCATAGAAGAATCATAGGTTAGAGCACAGAAAGAGATTATTTGGCATGTTGAGACTGTGACAGCTCACTGCAAGAGCAATTTAGCTAGTACCACTCCCCTGGCCATTCCACAATGTCCCTGCAATGTACTTTCCCCTCAGGCGCTTATCCATTTCCCTTTTGAAGACCATGATCAAATCTGCATCCACCACCCTTCCAGGAAGTGCATTTTAGATCATATTCAATCACTTCATTAAAAATCCACCTTTTACTTTAAAATCTTAGTCCTCAGGTTCTCGACCTTTCCCACAATGGGCTCACTTTCTCTCTATCTGCTCTGTCTAGATCACTCATTATTTTGAGCACCTCCTACCAGAACTCTTCTCAACCTTCTCTTGCCTAAGAAGAGTGTCCCCAGCTTCTCCAATCTACTTGGGTAACTGAAATCCCTCATCCCTGGAATCATTCTCGAAAATCTTTTCTGCACCCTCTCTGAATCCTTCACATTCTTCTTAAAGTGCAGTGCCCAGAATTGGATACAATACTGCAGTTAAGGCCGAACCAGTGTATTGTAACCAGTGATGGACAAAAGATGAAAGAACTGAGCAATGATGAGAGATTCACTTAGCAATAGGGATGCTAGGGGATGATCTAGTTGTGGTCTTTAAAATAACAATAAAAACTGAGAGGGGGACAGGGAACAAGCCTTTTCTCTAGAAAGAGAAGTTTGGAAAAGAATAAATCTTAAATTTGAACTAAGCCAATTAAAAGGAAGTCCGGAAACTGCATCATGCATAAACGATTGTAAGAATGTGAAATGCACTGTCCAGTAAGCCGTAGTTGCAGAATCAATTGACAAACTTGAAAATAACTTACCTGGGGAGCAAGAGTAATCAGGGATTTGGAGCAAATGAAAGGAATTGGAATTTTTTTAAAAAGAGGTTAACAAAATGGCATCTCTTCCGCCTTCTGGAACTGTATTCTACTGCAGCATGTGTTTCAAAGATCTTGTCAACCTATGATTGTTGTCGCCTCAATGAAAATGCATTACCTCACTTTATTAGTTGCAGAGCCTGTTGGACAGGTAGTTTCCAGTTAGATGTTCTCATTCGCTATTAGACTATTTTCATTTTCTCAAATGAGGAATCACGCCCACAGGGTGCATGGGCTGAGAAATTAGGATTACAATGTTATAACTACAACTGCAGTCCATGTCCTTTTGAGAACAGCATCCCTGTCATGAATGCAGGATTGTGGAATTAGCTATCTCTGTGAGCTTTTCCCATTTATGTTAATCTCCTGCCCTACAGAAAGTTTGGTGTGAAAAAGCAAAGGCCACATCAATACCCCATACTGGTTAAGACTGCATAGTTCTAAACATTTGGCAGTTCCCCAAAAGGAAAAATATTCTTCAGGGAAATAGAATTTTGCCCACCCAGATCAAGACAATATACTCCTAGCATGGGTTAATTAACTTCTGCCTTTGTTTCATACACATACTCTCCAGGAAGTGCTCTACAGAACTAATGTGTACCAGGATTTTGGTTTATGGTGCTAAAAATATTCCATCAGTCCTTTATGTTCATTGCTGAAAAACTAAAGAGTCGCAAGAGCTCTAAAACCTTAGAAAATGTGTGCAGCCACCATCTCGTCTTTCCAGGAAAGTGCTCGCACTGTTTTTTTTTCCCTTTAATTAAAGGGAATATAGGTTTTGAATCCCTATGAAACCAGATTTTCTTGCACGAGATGATTTTCCCATCAGTATTTTATCTTCATTTATAGTTTCATGATGCACAGGGTTTCTGTCATATAACATTCAATGAACTTTCAATAAAATCCCTAATGTATGTTGCTGCAAACTAAAACGAAAAGCAGTATGGGATAAATGGAAACTTACATATATGCTTTTTTTTTAAAAAAAACTAAAAATGATCTTGTTGATTATTTTGGTTTGCAAATGCTATGAGATTTATAAGATCTACCTACTCAGATAAATGTAGTCATTTGTAACAAATTGTGAACATCTTACTTTCAGTAAAAGACAGCTATTCCCTATAAAACTTGGCTTCTTTGGGGGAATAAAACCAACTGCAGATTCTGAGATTCAGAAACAAAAGTACAAAGTGCTGAAAACATTTGAGTGAATCAATATTTGTGGAGAGAATGCATGCTAACATTGCAGATATAAAGACCTTCCTCAGAACTGGTAGATATTACGGATGCACAGAATTTAAAAAGGGACAGAATAAAGGGAACGGGAAAATATTCATGGATACAGACTCGAGTACAAGTGTGAAATGCTTAGGTGGAAGACAGATGGGTAAATGGCACTGATATTTCCTTGAGACAATACGAGGCATAATGAGGGATATCAAAGGAATTAAATACACATGAGACACAGAGAGCATATACATTTACTGCGTAAATGGATGTTAAAGCCGTTAGAATTGGAAGCATAAAAAACTGGCAAAGTAGAGCGGGCTACAGTAGACGAGGAGTTGGGAATGAAGCAACAGATTGACATCAAGGGTGCAAATTGCTCTGTCAGCACAATGTTCTGAAAAAAAGGGCCACCACCTCAAGTACCAGCCCATTTCCCACCTCAGCCAGCACACCCAGTGAAGCTGTGGCTAATGTCCAATGTTATTATCACAAAAGTCCGCGTTGAGACTGGGGAACTGCAAAGTACCTCATGCTGTTCCTTTATTCTGTTAACTCTTTAAATTATGTTCTTCTGTAATATTTTCAGTTCCAACAATGGGCCTACAATTGAAATGTTACCTCTCCACAGATACTGATGATCAGCTGGGTGCTCCCAGTTGTTCTAGAATTGCTTAAGGCAGCCACCAACACATTCTTGCATACTTTCATTCTAAAACATTAGAGTATAATAGCAATATACTTATTCTTTATTAGTAAAGATATATACAGAGTTGGATTGCCAGATCTAAGCTGAAACTTCTTCCTTTGTCATTGGTTCTCCCTATTTTAACTAATTTCTTTTTACAGTTTGAATATCTTCCCTTGTTACTGTGATGGGTGGGTGTGTGACCAGGATGCATTGATGTGAACTAGGAAAAGAATCACAATCTAGTGATCTCAGGCAGCTTTTATTGCATTCTTTCATGGGATGTGAGCATTTATTGCCCATCCCAAATTGCCCTTGAGAAGGAGGTGGTGAGGCGCCTTCTTGAACTGCTGTAATTCATGTGGTATAGGGACAAACATAGTACTGATAGGGAGGGAATTCCAGGATTTTGAACCAACAACAGTGAAGGAACAGCGGTATAGTTCCAAATCTGGATGGTGTGTGGCGTGGCGGAGAACTTGAAAGTGGTGTTGTTCCCATGCATCTGCTGTCCTTGTTCTTCTTGCTGGCAGAGGTAGTAGGTTAGGAAGGTGCTGTTGAAGGAAGTTTGGTGAGTTGCTACAGTACATCTTGTAGATTGTACACACTGTTGCCACTGTACCTAGGTGATGGAGGGAGTGAATGTTGAAGGTGATGGACAGGTTGCCAATCAAGCGGGATGTTTTGTCCTGGACAGTGGTGAGCAAGGAGCTGCACTCATCCAGGCAAGTGGAGAGTATTCCTTCACACTCTTGACTTGTGCCTTGTAGGTGGTAAATAGGCTTTGGGGAGTTAGGAAGTGAGTTACTCGCCACAGATTTCCCAGCCTCTGACCTCCTCTACAGTATTTGTACGGCTGGTCCAGTTACATTTATAGTCAGGATGTTGATAGTTGGGGATTCAGCAATGGCAATGCCATTGAATGTCAAGGGGAAATGGTTGGATTCTCTCTTGTTGGAAATGGTCATTGTCTGGCACTTGTGTGGTGTGAATGTTACTTGTCATTTTATCAGCCCAAGCCGGAATGTTGTCCTTCTGCAAATGAACACGGACTGCTTCAGTATCTGAGGCATCGCGAATTATGCTGAATATTGTGCAATCATCAGCAAACATCCCAACTTCTGACCTTTTTTACGTTATGTCAATTTATTTGACAATTCTAACAAATAACTCCATACCAGCAAGAGAGTCCAATAAAAAGCTCATCTAAACCAGATGGGCAAGGCTTCGGGACACTGACACACCCCCTCCTTCCCCCAGTTACATCTCTCCCATACTGCCATCCAGATCCCAAGGAAGCGAATCAGTATCCCTCCGGCAAACTCCAGAAGCCCGGCTGTGTGTAGTCTCACCCATCCTCAAATGCCAAATTGATGGAAGGAAAGTCATTGTTGAAGCAGCTGAAGATGGTTGGGTGATTAAGGTGATTGAGCTAACAGGGTGTTCTCAATACAAATTCACATTTACACACTCACATTGCCGTCTACCTCGTCTTCAGACTGTTGACAGGAACTTCAATTTCTGTGCAAAAAAGATTAACTTCCATGTACTTTGAGAAAAGTTACAAAGTTAGGTGGCATTAGGGTTGAATTTGCAGTTAGGGGTGAATTTGCATACCATCTTTAATGAAAAGGATATCACTTTGCTGTATGGTTGAAGCTAGTTTGTAAATAGTCCAATTGAATTGATGTGCAGGCTCAAAATTTTAAATCCAGTACTGTAGGTGGTTTGAGACCCAACCTGTAATGTGAATATGGACTTCTGATTCTTCTGAACATATGAGTTAGGAGTAGGAGTAGGCCATTTGGCCCCTAGAGCCTGCTCTACCATACAATGAGACCATGGCTGATCTGATTGTGGCCTCAACTCCACATTCAGCTTACCCCATTAACCTACTCCCTTGTTAGTCAAGGGTTGGGTCCCAAATGGAAATGTTGAGTAAAAGTTAAAGATAATATATTTTTTAATCAAACCTAAAACCATCCCTCAAGCATATAAACTAACTGATACAAAGTTAAGTGGCGGGGGGGGGGGGGTTGCAGGAACAGCAACACCTGTGAGGACATATTGAGAAGGCTGCTATTTTAAAAATATGCATATGGGATGCTTGGCTTTATTAATGATAGGAATAGAGTACAAAAGCAGGGAGGTGTGCTGAAACTTATAAAACACTGGTTAGTATTAGGTTGAATTCTGGGTACCATACTTTAGGAAGGTTGTCAAGGCTTTGAAGAGCGCACAGAAGAGATTTACCAGAATGGTACTAGAGGTGAGGGACTTCATTTATATGGAGAGACTGGAGAAACTGGAATTATTCTCCTTAGGGCAGAGAAGGTTAAGAGGAGATTTGATAGAGGTGCTCAAAATCATGAATGTTTTTGATAGAGTAAGTAAGGAGAAACTGCTTCCAGTGGCAAAAGGGTCAGTAACCGGAGGAGATAGATTTAAGGTGATTGGCAAAGGAACCAATGGTGCTTTGAGGAAACACTTCTTTTTTTACACCAGAAAAGCCATGGTGGAAGAGATTGAATAATATTTACAAAGAGAATTCGATTAATACTTGAAGGGAAAAAATTTACAGGACTACAGAGAAAGAGCAGGTCTACCTGGGATGACTCTTTCAAAGAGCTGGCACAGGCACAATGGGTTGAATGGGCTCTTTTTGTGCTGTATCATTCCATGAAGTAATTATGCAATTACTCCTGGAGATAACATTAACAAGAAAAAATATTCATTACCTCCAAAATTGACACAACATTTGTGTGCCTATGCTGTGACCTAATGCAGTTGTCACCAAACAGATTAATTCCATCAAACTTGGATCATGTTTTGTCAGTGACTACCATGTGAAGGCACTGTAAGACTGTGTTTTTAACGTTGCCTTAAGTAACCCCAGTAGATCTAAGTATTATTTCTTGGAGGAGATGGAAAACCTTTCCTTTGAAGAATTATGATTTACGTGTTGCTTGACTGTTTTTTGTTGAAGATGGAAGAATTTCATGAATAGAGAGCAATGAATTATCTAAACAACAAAAAGAGTGCAAGGATATTTTACCAAAATACTAAGAAGCTGGACACTCGAGCACAATCTGCCATCCAGCCTTCAATTTGACTGTCATGTTCACCATAGGTGTTCAGGTAGATTTTATATGTTACTAGAGGCACAGAACTCCTTGTGCTGGGAGTGCATGTTGAGAATTAAAGCACCTAATGTCATAAAGCTCACTAAAATTTCCAGTTCATTTTAATGAATGGAAAATATGGAGATCCACAGACGACTGTACCCAAATTCTTCATGTATGATCCTGCTGTATAAAGTGCTGTGCTGGGAGAATGAGTTTATAAAATCCATCCTTGAAATGTTTTGCACTGCAGTGATATACTTTCTTGGTAAATTCTGTGCGTATTGTTAGAGGCTTTTTTTTGTACTCTTTCACAGGATGTGGACATTGCTGGCTAACCAGCATTTTTATTGCCCACCCCTCACTGCCCTTGAGAAGGTAGTGGTAAATTGCCTTCTTGAACTGCAGCAGTCCATGTTGTGTTCTGGATGGTGTCAAGCTTCTTGAGTGTTGTTGGAGCTGCACTCATCCAGGCAAGTGGAGAGTATTCCATCATACTCCTAACTTGTGCATTGTAGATGGTGGACAGGCTTTAGGGGAGTCAGGAGGAGAGTTACTCGCCGCAGGATTCCTAGCGTCTGACCTGCTCTTGCGGCCACAGTATTTATATGGCTAGTCTAGTTCAGTTTCTGGTCAATGGTAATCCCCAGGATGTTGATAGTAGCTATCTTGTATTTATGGCAACAAAAAACCAAACTACTGTAAATGCTGGAAATCTGAAATAAAAACAAAAAACAAAGGAAATACCCAGCAGGTCTGGCAACATCTGTGAAGAGAGAAACAGAGTTAACATTTCAGGTCAATGGACCAGTTCTGAGGAAAGATCATCAACTTGAATTGTTAACGCTTGTTTTTTTCCCAAAGTTGCCAGCAGACCTGATGAGTATCTCCATTTATTGTAATTATGGTCCCCCGTTTTGGATTTTCCCACAAGTGGAAACATTGCTTCCACATCTCCCCTGTCTGGCGAATCATGATCTTAAAGACAGCTAACAGTCACCCTGAAGTCAGCTCTTTTCTAAAGAATAAGGACTCAAACCAGTGCAACCTTTGGCAATAGCTATAACCTCTTCATTCTGGCACCATCGTTGTAAATCTTTTCTGCACTTTGTCCAGCACTTCTATGTCTTTTTTACAGTATGGAGACAAGAACTGTGTGCAATACCCCATTGGTGTACACTAGTTGGTTTCTTAGTAAATTAAGTATTTCTTGATATGAAGAAATTTTAAAACATACTTAACTACTGCCTGTACAGCTAAAAAAAATGCTATTGCAGAGCCTTCCCTAACCAGTGCAATTTACAGAATGTCACAATTTCAACCTCGTGTTATGACTTGATAAGGGCAAATTGAATTTTAATCCTGTGGAAAAGTTCACAATATGAATGTAAGTTGTTTGGGGTTTAACTCACTTATATTTAAAATTCTCCAATCTTTCACGTTGGTTCAACCAGTTCCATTCAATTGTACTAAATGCTGCTGATAAAACTGCACTTCATGTTTAAAATTTCACTACAAATTGTGACCAGATAAAAATCATCCCGCTGCGCACCTACAACTAGCAAATAAAATTTAACAACTTGGATATCAACACTGATGAAAGCACAAGTATATTGTCAAATTTTGTTACAATTGACTTAGATGTGTTTCATTAGACTATAATTTAAGACTATTGTGACGTTTAAATGTTATGTCAAAGAATGAGTACTGCTAATCGGAACTTCAAATTAACGCCAAAGCATGACATAGACATTTTTAATATTATGCCTGCATTATAAGCACACTATATTGATATTGGTCCATCAGTAACACTGTGTATAATTTTACTCCACAATCTATCACTGAGTGCTTGGTAACAGACCTTGATATCTTGATTTCTCCCCCCCCAACCAGTTTAGTCATGTGGCTATCTGGGGCAGTATCGGACTGTGGGTGGTGCTTTTTGGAATCTACTCATCTCTGTGGCCTGCAATTCCACTGGCTCCTGACATATCTGGAGAGGTACTTATTTATATCTTGTTAGATATTTACACTGAACTTATGTTGGGAGGGGGTGGGAAAGCATCTGATGATGTCCAAGTGCACTGTATGTTGGCTTTAATTTATGTTGTTACAGTTGTCAGATTAGTGATTAATCATCCATCTGTGAAAGAGTCTTTCCCATTTGCAAAATGACCAAAATGGATGTCATTTGAAGACTATGATAATCCAATTACAGGATGATCTGAAGAATTGTGTGGTTAACACTGGTAATGAGAATATGTTTTATTAGAAATTAAGGTTTTACTGAAGCCTTTGTCAAGTGTAAAAATGCACCAGCTTTGACTGGGTGTAGGAATATATAGAAGAGTATTACCTAAAATATTTTATTAAGATTTTCTGTTCTATTTTGCTGCAACCATGAAACTGCTATTTACCCGAGTTGCAATTTAATATTAATGTAAATCATATAATTTGTTTGTAGCAGATGTTCCCATCTTTTAGCCCTTATAGTTTTTGTCACAGTATAAGATTCCATTGAAAGCTAGTTTCAATGTTGGCAATTGTTCTGTGGGTAACAGTATTGTGTGGTGTGGACCGAAGATTCCTGTTCTGTGCTATCTTAGCTAATCTCAACCAGGATGGTACAGTTTGGCTTCATCTTGAAGCCTAGGAAGAGGAAAGAAAATGTATATGTAATCAGCTAGGGTTCCTACTTCTGTATCCACTGGCTTATGCTGAAAAATACATGTTCATGCAACAGGGAGGTACCTCATCTGTTGAGAGGATAGTAATTTTATTCACTGTCACAGAGTGTGTCACTCTCTCCTTCCTATAATTTTAAAATTCTTACTGTGCCTATGTATGTTTTATATGGTAATCTTTTTAAGATAAAATTTGGGGCATGCATGTTTAAGGAATCACCTAGATATTGCTTTTGATTACCAGATTTCTATGGAATCTTCTAACCTACTTTTATTCTTGTGCATTGCTTTTAACTTATGCTAGAAATCCAGCAGTTAAATTTCTGCATTCCCAATTACACATTAGGCTTGTAAAATCCTATCTAATGACTTCACTGGCTTTCAAATGATCATGTCCATGCAAATATAACCATTTTGTATCTTGATATTTCCAAGTAACTGATACCAGTATGTGGTCACTATGATCTATAGATAACTAACATCCAAAGTTGTTTATTAAAATTTTGCGCAAAGCACAAGTTAAGATGCATTGGAACAAAATCTGCAATAAAAACAATAGATCAATATCACAACAGCTAGAAACAAAAGTGTAGAAGTGTTATGAAAGACGTGAAGATTAAATGATTTGATATGCACTTTGGCTGTAAAATATTTAGTGTAGTCAGCATTCTGCCTCTATTACTGGTTTGTGACAGCTGCAGGCATTATATCGTCCTGAAATAACATAAACTAGACTCACCCTTGTCTTTTCAGTCTTGTTTAATGAAGTGCTTAACTGTCACTGACTTCTGTTTGCTGATGACTGCATAGTGACTTGTTTTCATTTTGTTGCATGCAAGAGACAATGTAAACAGCATTTTAGAGGGGGAGGAGGATTTAGATCAGAGGTGAAATAAGGCAATATTTTCAGGGAAATATTGCCCACTTGCAATGTCTTCCACTCATTATTAAATATCAATTTCACCAGAAAATGCTGAACTGTGCTGCCAAGCTCTGTAATTGATGTATGTCAATACGCCTCTTGACCGATGAGGGAATTATTTTATATTATTACAGTGTGGAGAAACATAACCATAATTTCATACTATTTACTTTTCATTTTGCACTAATATTTATAAAGCACAACATTTGTTTAAACTATCTTGTAAAGCAGTAGATATCTCATGAAGCACAAGTGTACCAAACCAAATATTCTTTTGATTTGATGTGTATTAAATGACAATTTGCTCCAGGCACCTCGGTCTTTTGCGGTTATACAATATTTTTAGCAACCCTATCTTTTATCTAGATACATGACTAGATGTTTAGAAAGGTCTTGGAAAGACTGATACCAATGGGAATAATTTACTTAAAACACAAATGAAACAAACCATAAATGAAAGTAACCAAAATATTTTTCAGAGAAATCCTTCTCAAACGAAATTAAACTCTCAGATTATGATTTTATTGACATTCCAATGGTGAGTGAGATGTGTAAATAATTTTTTTAAATGGCTAATTCTCTTTCATCACAGCAATGAATGAGACTGGGGAGCTAGATGCATAGGTGTGGAAAAAATATTAACCCTCCTAACCATCCTGCATACAAGTATGCCTCTTGTGGCTAAATATTAAGCAGCATTAGTAGCATTTGTGAGGGAGAATAATCCTGCTTTCCCTGGCTAAATTGGGAACAATTCCCCGAGGGAGGGAAATGATGAAAGGATTATTATCAAAATCAAGGATCAGATTAACCATACCTTCAGAAATCAATGCCATGTATGATGAATCATCTTTAGTTAATAAATGCACTACAAGTACAACATTTGTAACTTCAGGTACTTTATCCAAGTTGAGTTTACTCAATTGTTAAAGCAGTACTGTAGACATCAAAGTATAACACTGTTACAATTTCAAACTCTAATCTGCATCTGTATTGCGGTCTTTTCTGTGTGTTTAATAACCTTGGAGGATCCAGAAATCCATTGAAGGTTTTAACAATGTCATAAAATGTTGTTTGTTGCAGAGAATTCAAATCTGGCAATTCTATAAATCTAAGTCTGCTGTTTGTCACTGTCATTAGAATCAATGACATAGGGAGTATCTCAAGCTAATGATAATCATCAAAGCAATGAAATTGCATTTTGCTCTGAAGAGCTTTAATTAGTTTGATTTCTTTTCCTGTCTATGCACATTCCAGCAAAGTACCATATATTCTGGAAGTAAATGTTAAAATGGGTATTTTGCACCAGTTCTCATAACATAGCTAACGTTTGTATTCATGAATGTGACCACATGGGAGTGAGGATTTCACTGAATTTGTTGGTAGCTCAAGCTTTTAAGCTAAAGAAACACACTCAACATTACAAAAATTGTATGACTGGTGGTTTTATTTATTTTCCTTTTATGCCCAGGACTAAGGCTTTCTTTGCTTTCCTTTTGTGAATACAGTCAATGTGAAGATCTCAACTTGTGTTTTGCAATGCCCTTGCGTTTATATTATCAATAATTCATTTAATGTGTTTTTGAGACCTTGCTGCTAAATTAGGCGTAGAATTTGCTCAAATTTGTACAACTGCCATCAAATTTACCAGATTAAAATTCAGTCATTGCATATGGCACACATGAATGACTAGAATATTTACTACTCTGAGTTCGCAGTTTGGCATAATATGCATTTTTTTAAATGTAGAAAATGTTTCTCGCAATACAACATTTTTTCCTGGTCGTAATAAAAGGTAAGAATGAGGGCCAAGCACCAAATACTCTCTCATTTTTATTCATTGAATGGCAGAGCAGGTTCGATGGGCCGAATGGCCTACTTCTGCTCCTATATCTTATGATCGTTCACATTTTATCCCTGAAGTCTAAATGAATCAATATTTTCTCTCTCTAAATATCATGTTTCTGAATGTCATGTGAAGTGTCATATTTATTTGCCTACAATAATCTCAGTATGACACTAAAAGAATGACTGATTTACTAACTGAAATAATTCAATCTAAAATTCTTTGTATCTACATGGGTATGAAATAAAATTTACTTCAATTGTTGTGGACGTGTTTTGAGGAAACGCCATGAAAAAAATAAAAGCTAAACTCCTAATCTGAGCAGCTGTCATGTTGTATAGACAGCAGACTTGTTGTTTTCCCTCTGGGGCCTATGGGCCTTCAAAACACCAAGCTTTGTGACTCTATGATTTCTGATCCCTTGTGAATCCCCCTGGGAGCTACTTTTGTGACAGAATCCATTTGAAGGGGCTAAGGCCTAGAGAAGAAACTTGGCATGGACCACAAATCTCACACATTAGGAACAATTTGTAAACTACGCACAGAGGCAGCCAGGGCCTGTCCCCAGAACAGGCTGTCCCTGTTATCGGCATTATTTGAAAGGGATCACTTTTCTGTTTCCCAGATGATTTGCCTGTGTGTAGAGGGATGTGAAAAGTTAGAAACAAAAATGGTTTCTACACAGTGTCGGGGTGGTTTGGTGGTGGGGGGGGGCGGTGGTGGGGGGTGGGGGGGGAGCTTTTGTGCAGAAAGGAAGGAAATACCTCTGGGATTTTATTTTTCCTTCGTACAAAATACAAAGAAACTCTCTGTTTTCAATACGAATGTGAGCTTTAAATCTTTGAGCTTTGGATTACCTCTGGAGTACAAAATCTGACAGGCTTTCAAATATAAAATAAAAAACTTTGTCTTTTTAATTCATTTTGATCACTTCCAAAGGCACTGAGATTTGAATAGTGGATCCCAATTGTCCTCACTTCACAACTGAAATTAGAATAGTTACGATTAACTCGGCACCGGACAAGTTCAACATTCTTTGGCTTAATCACAGAATAGAATCACCAGCTCCATGTAGACTGCATGACCTTAAACATCCTGCATTATTTGTAAAATAATATAACCCTCTAAACAAAAATGTCATTAAAAATAATTAATATGTATTTTTCCTTACTACGAAACAATTCTGTTGACGGAAATTGGGAAATTATCTTCAGAATCATAAAATGAAAGGAAACCAGTACTTGCCTTCTAAAACGTTGCAAGGGAATTGCAGGTAACTACTGTGATGAACCTTGTCAAAAAAAATTAAATATTCTTAAATAAATTTTAATTGGCACCAAATAGTAAACAAGTTTGAAAATCACAAATGTGTTATAATTAGTGGTCAATGGAGTTGTACAATAACTGTATGTCACGTGAATTTTAAGCACATTCTCACTGTTTCCAATATTAAAATGCACATAAGTGCCAATTATTATTTTGGTTGCATACTTCTATTATGTTGCCTGTTTGAATACCTTATGGTGGACTTTGCCACTCCTGTTGGCGGCGGGCACGTTTGGCAGCGTGAGCAGATGGTGGGAAGGCCAAAACTTGGTTTTATGTTATCATGAAACCAGTCAGTGATCGTCCACTCCACCCGCGTTTCCCACCGCCGCATGTCATAAACCTAATTTCAGTACTTTAACATCTGTTAGGAACTAGGGATAGTTTAAGTAAGTTATATTTGTATTTGTGGGTGTTAGGAATGAAGTTTAATATGAGTTTCTGTATTGGTGTGTTAAGAAAAGGGGAAAACTTAAGTTTTAGTTTCACTTTTAAAGATGCCTGCATTTTAGTGAGATTTTATGACTCGCGAAGGGGAATTAAAACAAACAAGGTAGAAAAAAAACTGTGCTGTTGCCTAGCAAGAGGGGTCCAGAGAGGGATGCCCCCTCCCCCCACGCACGCACGCACAAATGCAAACAAAACACACACACAACATAAAACACACACACACAAAACAAAACACACACAAATGCAAACGAAACACACAAACGCACACAAAACACACAACACACACACAAAACAACACGGGCACACACACACACAACGAAACTCACACGCACACACACACCACAAAACGAAATACACACACACACACCACAAAACGAAACACACACACACACACCACAAAACGAAACACACACACACACCACAAAACGAAACACACACACACACACACACACACCACACCACAAAACGAAACACACACACACACACCACAAAACGAAACACACACACACACACCACAAAACGAAACACACACACACACCACAAAACGAAACACACACACACACACACCACAAAACGAAACACACACACACACCACAAAACGAAACACACACACACACACACACACACCACAAAACGAAACACACACACACACACACCACAAAACGAAACACACACACCACAAAACGAAACACACACACCACAAAACGAAACACACACACACCACAAAACGAAACACACACACGCCACAAAACGAAACACACACACGCCACAAAACGAAACACACACACGCCACAAAATGAAACACACACACGCCACAAAACGAAACACACACACGCCACAAAACGAAACACACACACACCACAAAACGAAACACACACATGCCACAAAACGAAACACACACACGCCACAAAACGAAACACACACACGCCACAAAACGAAACACACACACGCCACAAAACGAAACACACATACGCCACAAAACGAAACACACACACGCCACAAAACGAAACACGCACACAATGACACACACACACGCCGAAAGAGGATCGCGTTCAGTTGGTCAGTATGCTCTAAAGTTGAAAGGAGTTGCCAGCAGGAGCAGCATAGAAGACGGACAGATAGCAAGCCCCAAACCAAAGTTGAAGCCAGCTGCCAGGAGAGGCTGGAAACAGTAGAGAGAACTGCAGAGGAAGCAGGTTTCCCCAAAGAACAGAAGAAAGAAGGCCCCAAGACCACCTTCTGGCCAAAGGAAATTGACAGGAACCTGGAGACGGTCCTGTTAAGTGAATTTAAGAGTGAGGAGCAGAGAAAGGCTTCCAGCTTAAAGGGAGAAGTTGCAGGATGCAGATCGCAGAATCACAGTGCAGAAGAGGCCCTTCGGCCCATCGAGTCTGCACCGACACATGAGAAACACCTGACCTACCTACCTAATCCCATTTACCAGCACTTGGCCCATAGCTTTGAATGTTATGACGTGCCAAGTGCTCATCCAGGTACTTTTTAAAGGATGTGAGGCAACCCGCCTCCACCACCCTCCCAGGCAGTGCATTCCAGACCGTCACCACCCCCTGGGTAAAAAAGTTGTTCCTCACATCCCCCCCTGAACCTCCTGCCCCTCACCTTGAACTTATGCCCCCTTGTGACTGACCCTTTAACTAAGAGCTGCTCCCTATCCACCTTGTCCCTCATAATCTTGTACACCGCGATCAGGTCGCCCCTCAGTCTTCTCTGCTCCAACAAAAACAACCCAAGTCTTTCCAACCTCTCTTCATAACTTAAATGTTTCATCCCAGGCAACATCCTGGTGAATCTCCTCTGCACCCCCTCCAGTGCAATCACATCCTTCCTATAATGTGGCAACCAGAACTGCACACAGTACTCCAGCTGTGGCCTCACCAAGGTTCTATAAACTCCAACCTGACCTCCCTACTTTTGTAATCTATGCCTCGATTGATAAAGGCAAGTATCCCATATGCCTTTTTCACCACCCCACTAACATGCCCCTTTGTTCCTCAGAACTTCCTAGTGCCATGCCGTTCATTAAATACTTCCTTGTCAAATTACTCCTTCCAAAATGTATCACCCCACACTTTTCAGGGTTAAATTCCATCTGCCACTTATCTGCCCCTTTGACCATCCCGTCTATATCTTCCTGTAGCCCAAGACCCTCAACCTCACTGTTAACCACCCGACAAACCTTTGTGTCATCCGCAAACTTACTAATCCTACCCACCACATAGTCATCTATGTCGTTTATATATATGACAAATAATAGGGGACCGAGCACAGATCCCTGTGGTACGCCACTGAACACTGGCTTCCAGTCACTAAAGCATCCTTCTGACATCACCCTCTGCCTCCTACAACTAAGCCAATTTTGAATCCACCTTATCAAATTACCCTGTATCCCATGTGCCTTTGTCTTCTTTATAAATCTCCCATGTTTGTCAAAGGCTTTGCTGAAATCCATATAAACTACATCAACTGCACTACCCCCATCTACACACCTGGTCACCTTCTCAAAAGATTCCATCAAATTTGTTAGGCATGACCTCCCTCTGATAAAGCCATGCTGACTATCCCTGATCAAACCTTGCCTCTCCAAGTGGAGATAGATTCTCTCCTTCAGAAATTTCTCCAATAGTTTCCCTGCCACTGACGTGAGACTCACTGGCCTGTAGTTCCCTGCCTTATCTCTACAAGCCTTCTTAAGTAACAGAACCACATTAGTTGTTCTCCGGTCCTCTGGCACCTCCCCTGTGGCCAGAGAGGAATTAAAAATTTGGGTCAGAGCCCCTGCGATCTCCTCCCTTGCCTCCCTCAGCAGTCTGGGACACAAATCATCCGGACCTGGAGATTTGTCCACTTTTAAGCCTGCCAACACCTCCAATACCTTGTCACTCCCTATATCAATTTGCTCAAGATCCTCGCAGTCTCTCTCCCCGAGTTCGATACCTTCATCCTCATTCTCTTGGGTGAAGACAGGAGTGAAGTATTCATTCAACACTCTAGCCATGTCCTCTGGCTCCACCCATAGATTGCCCCTTTGGTTCCTTATGGGGGGAATCAAGTTTATATTTAAGATCTAAAGCAATACAAGGCTTGCAAGAAGCCAGAAGATCCAAGCAGGCAGTCAAGGTCTGTAACTCTTTACCTTGGGCATGTGAAGCAGTGGTGTTCTGTTGGCACAGCTGAGTCAGCGCGAAGGAGTGCGCGGAAGGAAGCTTGAATGCATGTGGCATTCCAAAAGAGCTTGAAACCCTGGAGGCGGACCCTTGCAGAAGGCACCTGAGAAAAAGAACCATTTGGGAGAAAATTCCAAAGTGGGTTCTTCAAGAGTGGAGATTGGAAACCATCATGTGAAAACTGAAGTTCTGTGTGACCGATTGGCTCACAGTGTGGGGGGAGTTGGTGAGAGACCCATAGCATCTATTTGGGGTGGCATCTATCACCTGGTTTCAGAATGTGGTGTGCCTGACCACAGGCCACCTATTGACTTACATGGACGGTGTGCTTACTGTGAACATTAGAGTATAAGATAGCTTTTGTAACTTGTGTTATCCTTACAAATTTGTATATATCTGCAAAAATATCATTGTGAGTGAAGGAGTAATGTAATATAATTCAGCTTTATTTGTTTAATAAATGTTTTATTCTTTTGTTATAAAGTTCAGTAGCCACTCCCCACGTATCTAAACAAAAAATAAAAGTTAGGATCTATCAAGCCGGGTTCCACCCTGAGATCCTACTTGCCCAGTAGTAAAATCAGCTGGTATCATCTTAAAGTGCAGGCTCATCCAGGATTATCATTATAAGGTGGGATTTGTTGTAGGTTTGGAAATTCCTGAACATTGGTGAGATCGGTAAATCCTTGGAAAAACCAAGGAGTACGTGGAAGTATTGAGGCTACTGGACATAGGAATTGGAGTTGCTGTGAGGTATATGATACCAGATTGTTGATAGGGAGTTAAGGGATATGGGGGCAGGCACGAGAGTGTTTTGAAAGCCACAATCAGATCAGCCATGATCATATTGAATGCTGGAGCAAATTCAAGGAGCGAAATGGCCATCCCTTGCTCCTATGGCTTATATTCCTATGTAACGGTTTCCATTTTAATGCCTCATCAAAACTACAGCACCTTCAGTCATGCAGCTTCCCCTTAGTACTATGCTGGAGTGTCAGCCCAGACTATGTTCTACAGGAGGGCTTAAACATACAACCAAAAGACTCAGGCTACCACTGAGCCAAGGCCATTACTAAAGTTGTAATTTTCAAGTATTGGCTAACACTGTTATAGTTACAGTTGCCTCTACATGCAGCCCGTTGTTTTATTAATGTATACAATGCCAAATTAAATCAGAATTATCTAATAAATTCAATATTTTCTTAAATACTAAAACCCAATTTGTAAATATTCAGTCTTTCATTGTGCAAGCATTGTTCCTTTCCTCCTTTCACTATAAGAGGGAGCATTGAATGGTACCAAATCCTAATGGTACCAAATCCTAACTAATAGTACCTCAGAGCCACATCTGCTCTTTAGAACATAGGAACATACGAATTAGGAGCTGAAGTAGGCCATTTGGCCCCTCGAGCCTGCTGCGTCTTTCAATAAGATCATGGCTGATCTGTATGTAACCTCCACCCCACATTCCTGCTGACTCCTGTTAACCTTTCACCCCCTTGCTTAGCAAGAATTTATCTAGCTCTGCCTTAAAAATATTCAAAGACTTTGCTTCCACTGCTTTTTGAAGAAGACTTCCAAAGACTCACGACCCTCTCAGAGAAAAAATTTCTCCTCATCTCTTTCTTAAATGGGCGATCCCTTATTTTTAAACAGTGACCACTAGTTCTTGATTCTCCCACATGAGAAACATCCTCTCTGCATCCACACTGTTAAGACTTCCCAGGACCTTAAAGGTTTCGATCAAGTTACCTCTTACTCTTATAAACTCTAGTGGTTACAAGCCTAGCCTGTCCAACCTTTCCTCATAAGACAACCCGTCCATTCTTGGTATTAGTCTAGTAAACCATCTGTGAACTGCTCCTAACGCATTTACATTTTTAAAAAAATAACAAGACCAATATTGTACACAGTACTCCAGATGCGTTCTCATCAGTTTCCTGTATAACTGAAGCATAACCTTTTGTAATATTTTTGTAATCAATTCCCCTCACGATAAACAATAACATTTTATTAGCTTTCGTAGTTACCTGTTGTACCTGCACACTAGCCTATTGCAATTCATGCAATCCATTGGGTCTGAGTTCCTCTTCACGTTTCTCCCAACCATTGGATGCATTTTGTTCCTCTTTCTCCTTTCCCCTCCTCTTCTTTCCTCTTCCCCTCCACACCTCTCCCTCAACTCCTCACTAAAGTCAATGTTGTGCCAGTCAGGGCACAGATGAAATAAAGACAAAATTTGGTGTCGGCCAATTTTCTTTCTTTTTGCGGACCTTACTTTCACCAGGCTTAAAAATGGTAGCTTTCTAACTCCAGTGAACCAATAAAACTTTCAGCAATGAGTTCATATGCCTTAAACATAATGGGATTTTGAGATCCATTTAAACTATGAGAACAGCGCAGAAAGGACGAACTTGCGTTTTTATAAGGCATTTTTGTCCTGTGGACATCCAAATTACTTCAGTGATATTTTTTGACGTATAATCACTGTTGTTCATGTAGGCAACAGCGTGATAATAGAAGTCAGGTTCTGACTGAGGGGCAACCTCAATTTGCAAAATTCTTTTGGATATTGGAAAAAGTAAGTAATGGTTTTTCCAGAATTGTTTCTGATATTTCTATTTATTTGTTGTGCTATACATTACATTTTGGGAGGATATATTAGGGTATGTGAGAAAACATCATTGCCACCAAAAGATCTTTGAAAATTATTTTATACAATGTGATTCTTCCTTTTTTGTGAACGGGAATTTAAGTGAATGAAACATTTGTTTTTCTTATGCATTCATGTTTACGAAAGGATCCAATCAGCATGTTTTGTGCCAGATGGGAAAGTTTAAATTATATAGAATGCTTTGTTTTATAATCACATGAAGATGTGAAGTTGATATTTGTTTTATTGTACATTTTACTCAGTGTTTGAACAGAAGTTATCCGTGAAACTATATATATAGATATTCACTTTCAAAGAATGTTTTAATTATTTAAGACGTCACATCTTAGTGAAGTCAAGTTAGCGCTTCCTTGCGTAACTCTTTTTGTCACAAACAAATAAACTAAATCAGGGACAAATTAAAAGGCAACCCCTTGAAAGGAAACTGCAAAAACAAAGGCAATCTAAAGGAAACTCACAAACATTAAATCAAAATGTGATTAAAGGGGTTGATAAAGCACCCCAGTCCCCCACGTGCCCACTGAGCACGGAAGGCCTCGACGGTGCCAGCGGACACCACATGCTTCCTCTCCAGAGACACCTGGCCACGAACGTAGCCGTGGAAGAGGAGCAGACAGTCGGGCCGGACAACCCCCTCAATTGCCCGCTGCCTGGACCCGTTAATGGCCAGGCCCAGTAGCAGGTTCACAAGGAGGCCCTCCCTCCTGGCCCCCCTCCGCACTGGGTGCCCGTAGATTCTGGAGTGTGGGACTGAAGTGCAAACAAAACAACAGTAAAAGGTTCTTCAAATAACTAAAAAGGGAGTGCAGCCTACAACAACTTTGGTACGTGTGGTCCACGGACTCCACAAGACCGCAAAGACGCAGGCATCTTGGGAGTCCGTGAACTGACACATCCTACAGTTGTATGGCACTGCTGCGTGCAACACCCTCTGCCCCAGGTCCCCGATGGAAATGGGAAGGACTCCAGTGTAGAGAACCCTCCACTAGGGACCTTCCTTGCGTAAGACGGACAGTGAATAAGTAAAATAATAAGTGTTTAAGCCTATAGGTGGTTTAAGGAACTGAACAATTGTTTGGGGGGGAAGCAAAGACAACTAACTGGTTGTTCAATGCCCTTAAAATAAACCATTCTAAATTATAATTGCATTTTAATAAATGCAATTTAAAGTTCATGAGAATGACTGAGAGATCTGGGTGTGCACTTTAAACCCTTAGGTAGCACTTTTGGTTGCTCTTCACTGGGCAGCATATCTTTCCTACCAGTTAAACATGCTGACAATACTGCCATCTTCCCCAATTTACCCCACCCCACCCACAGCTGAGTAAGGACATCTGAACAGAGTTTTTTTTTTTGGTCAATCACTAAACACCAAAGTAGCACTAATACACTGAATCCCCCAAACTGCTCTAATCAAAATGATTGTGAGCAAGCACTTAAGACTACAACTATTTTCAGAAACATTGAGATTTATAGGGAGGGGAGGGAAAGGAAGGAAATCTAGTCAATCAGTGGGCCTTAAAGAGACCTTTTAAAAACAAACCCGTCCCTCATCTGTGGGCCACAATGATTTAAACCTTCGCATCATGCCTTACATAAGCGATGAAAGAGACTGTAAGGTTTATTACAACTGTTCTTGTGCCGTAATAAAAGCAAATGAAAGTAATTATAACCCTGTCCTTGTGGGTTTGTTCACCCGAATGTGAAAAAAATAAATAATTGCACTGTTCGCTTAAAACTTTTCACTCGACAGAAAAATCTTCTAGACACATCTGTCAAACGTGTTTTGGTGTTTGTCTGGAACATAGATACACTTGGGTATCCCACACAGCTGAGATCTGAAAATTTACAGGCACTGTCAAGTCGAGCATATAATGATTAATTTGGTGACAGTAACAGTTGGGAGGCTACCAGCTGTTTTAATGATAACTGAGGAATCTCAAGATTCTGAGAAAGAAAATCTGCTGCAGATCTATTATTTTATGAACAACCTTGATTTAAACCTATTCAGAATACTATTTAACTTTGTCATTCCTTAGGTATGAAAATGTAATTAAAATATATATTAAATATATTGGGCGGAATTGTCCCAGAATTGCACTTAGTGCGGTAGCGGATGTGTAAAACAACATTTTACCCATAGGCTGGAATGGCAGGTTTTCGTGGCATATTGTCCCCTTCCCGCCTCATTGTTTATGAAGTCACGTGGAACACGCCCTTTTGCTGGCAGGCTTCCTCCAATTCGCCCGCCACGCCTTCACTTCGCCGCTTCCTCATGCTAGATGCCATATTTGAAGTGCAGCCGCGCACACAGCTCTCAATGCTTGCAGCCCAGGACTACTACACAGAAGACATGGCCTAGGAGGCAAGAAGACTGCAGCCTACCATTTTTCTGATGCTCCCCTGGCAGGCCTTTTGGACGCCGTGGAGCCAACCGCGATGTCCCCTATCCCACTCTGGCCACACAAGGCCCATCAGTATCACCACTCTGGCTTGGGAGGCTATGGCAATGGTGGTCAGTGGCAATGTTGCACAGAAGAAGTTCGCCATCCAATGCAGAAAACGGATGAATGATCTCACCCATGCTGTCAGGGTTTGGCAGCTATCTCATCACTCTAAACTCTCACACTCACAAAGCCATCACACATTTACTGGCATCTCACTCACTGCCAGTCAAGGGACATCACCATTCACTCTCTCTTACACACCCTCTCATCACAATCTAGCCTTATCTCCTCTGGAGACTGCCTCCTCAGCCCTCACCATCTTGAGGCCACTTGCACAGATCAACATGTGCCCCCGCACACACCCTGGGATACCCCCCCTTCCCCAGGCCATAGCTCTGTAACTGTTCAAAAGCCACCACTGCCTTACAGTTGGTCTGGTAAGTACAGACCTGCCCGTGAGCCCCCCTAAAAGTGATGTGATGCTGCCTGTGAAGTCTGGCGCTGATGACCACGAGTGCTGCCCGAGGCAGAGTAGGCAAACAAGCCTCAAAGTCCCTAGTGAAGTGCAGCTCACCAGGTGCGTGTCGCTGATGTTCAGTTGTGAAACACCATAGGGATGTGCCCGGACAATCCAGTGTGGGGGGATGATTCCGGTGGGCAGGCTTGATGAATGAGATGCAAATACATTGAATTAGGTTCCCGACATTGGACAGCAGGAAGGGCGCCCACCATGGACGGACAGCAGACAATCGCAAAGTGGTTTCACAACTGTGTAAAACCGATTTTTGGCTTTCTCGCCATGTTGTCTGCTCATGACGCCCAACGCCAATGGGGGCGAAAGATTCCGGCCATTATCTTTAGTTTCTGAATTTAACTTTAATATTTAGTTGCAAAATAGAAGTGAAAGAAATTTCTTGTAGAAATAGAATTGTACTCATTTTGAAAGTTACAAAAATGTTGCATTTAGGATATTTATTTTACTTCATTTACTTCCTGTAATCCAACACTCAATCTTCATGCTGCATCTTGCATGGTGGAAAAAGCTTTGTTTTGACTACAGTTTTAACAGACAGCTGAAGCATGTCACGTCATTCAGAAGATGAGAGCTATTTTTGTTGCATGGCACTTCTTGACAGATATCGTCAACTAGTCAAAAGAAAGAACAAATAAATATATATTTCAGACTTCAAATTTATGGATTACTATTGCACAAAATTGTTCTCTAACAGCGATGCTGACGTACAATTGACATATGATAGGAAAAGCAAAACTGGAAATCTAAAATAAAAACAGAAATTGTTGGAAACAGCTGGTCCATCTACATCTATAAAAAGCGAAATATGTTAACATTTCAAATGGAAGATAACTAGCCTCTTTATAGGATGCAACAACTTAAAGGAAGTGAAACAACAGGTAAAAGTCAAGAGTCAAGTACGATGACTTACGTCACAGTGGAGCAGCTAATGGATTTAATACATACAGCCCCTCAAGCTTGCTCTGCCATTCAATTACCAACAAAAACCTATCAATCTCAGTCTCAAATCGCATTTGACCTACCATCCATGGGCTTTTAGGGAAGTGAGTTCCAGATTTCCACTACTTTTTGTTTGAAAAAATGCTTCCTGATTTCATACCTGAATGTGTAATACTAGTTTTAAGATTATGCCCCCTTATTCTGGATTCCCCCAGCAAAGGAAGTAATTTCGCCGTGTGTTCCCCATCAAATCCCTTCATTATATTAAGCAGTGACTAGATTACCCCTCAATTTTCCAAACTTCGGGAACAAGAAGCATTAATGCAGCCTTTCTTCATAGTTTAACTCTTTAAGCTCCGTTATTAACGTGGTGGATATGTGCAATATCGCTTCCAAGGATATTATATTATTCCTGAGGTTCAGTCCTTCAAAGATACTCCAGATGGAGTCTGACCAAGGCCCTGTACAACTGAGGCATCACTTCCTCACTTTTGAATTTCAACTCCCTTATGGTTTTTGATTTGCAAATGAGCTAGCATTTAATGATTTGTAAACATGGGGGTGAATTTTATGGTCCCCGGCCAACGTATTTGAAGGCAAGGATGCTTGTAAAATGAAATGGGTGGCCTGCCCGCTGCCTTCCCGCCCACCCTGATATGCCTCCCATATAGTGGTGAGAGGGCAACGGGTCAGGCAACCCGGTTACCCTTGGGCTTATTGATGGCCACTTAAGGGCCTTATTCCGCCTCCGCCGCAATTTTACATGCATCTGGGGAAGGAGACGACAGGGTGAGCAGACCTGCAGTGACACAGCAGTATTGTCACTGACTAGTATTCCAGAGACCCAGGGTAATGCTCGGGGGACCCAGGTTCAAATCCCACCATGGCAAACGGTGAAATTTGAATTCAATAAAAATCTGGAATTAAAAGTCTGATGATGACCATGAAACCATTGCCGATTGTTGTAAAAACCCACCTGGTTCACTAATGTCCTTTAGGGAGGGAATCTGCTGTCCTTACCTGGTCTGGCCTGCATGCGACTCCAGACCCAGAGCACTGTGGCTGACTCTTAAATGCCCTCTGAACAAGGGCAGTTAGGGATGAGCAATAAATGCTGGCCTAGCCAGTGATGCCAGCATCCCATGAACGAATTTTTAAAAATTCCATATGTAGCCTGCTGTCAGGTAGAAAGAGAGGGCACCTTCTTTGGGGGTGGTCCCTTGTGCCCATCGGAGGCATCCCCCCCATATCGTACTCCCCACCACCCCCATCCATTCTTCCCCCTCCCACCCCTGGTCTCTGAAACCCCATCCCCCCTCACTGGGGTCCACCTGAAGTTGGAATCCATCACTATTGCTTCTTCGTGAACTACCTGTAGTCCCAGCGGTGTCCACTACTCAATTTTGGTACTGGTGGAATGACACCTGCCGGCCAAGCAGATTGGCCAATAGCTTGCTAGGACGGGACTTCTGCCCAGATGGAGGCGAAAGTCCCACTCTTATTCAATTAAGGCTGCCCCCACGATATTTTATCGCTGGATTTCTGGTTGGCATGATGCCAACGGACCTTTCAGTAGGGGGTCAGGTAATTTGTCCCCCCATAAAACCCACCTAAATTGTTTGCTCCTCTGCAACTCCTACACTCCCGCCATTAAGAAAATATCCCAGCTTGTCTTTCTCAGATCAGAACTGGATAACCTCACACTTTCCCACATTGAACTCCATCTGCCATAAGTTTGCTCACTCATTCAATCTGTCTGTGTCCTTTTGGAACTTCTCTCATCCACACAACTTGCTGTGTTCTCCTAGCTTCATGTCAGCTGCAGATATGGATATCCAACTCTTAATTTCTTCATCCAATTGATTAACATAGGAACATACGAAATAGCACAAGTAGGCCATTCAGCCCCTCGAGCATGCTTCAATAAGATCATGACTGATCTATTTGTGTTTTGAGTTCCGCGTTCCCATCTACTCCAATAACCTTCGATTCCCTTGCCTAACATGAATCTATCTAACTCTGCCTTAAAAATATTCAATTACCCCGCTTTACCATCACCTGAGGCAGAGAGTTTCAAAGTCGCACAACCCTCTGAGAGAAAAAATTTCTCCTCATCTGTCCTATAAGGGCGACCCCTAATTTTAAAACAGTGGCCCTTAGTTCTGGACTCACCCACAAAAGTAAACATCCTTCCTATGTCCACCTTGTCAAGACCATTCAGGATCTTATATACTTAAATCAAGTCACCCCTCACTCTTCTAACTGCAGTGAAAACAAGTCCAGCCTGTCCAGCCTTTCCTCATAAGACAACCTGTTCATTCTGGGTATTAATCTGGTAAACCTCCTCTGAACTGCCTCCAACATGTTTACATCCTTCCTTAAATAAGGAGACCAAAATTGCACACAGTATTCGAGATGTGGTCTTACCAATGTCCTTTATAACTGAAGCATAACATCCTTACCTTTATTTTAAGTTCCTCTTGTAATAAAGGATAGCATTCTATTAGCCTTCTTGATTACATGCTGTATCTGCATTCTAACTTTTTGTGACTCATACACGAGACCACCTAGATCCAGCTCCACCTCGGAATTCTGCAGTTGTTCTCCATTTAAGTAATAATCTGCTGTTTCATTCTTCCTGCCAGAGTGAACAACTTCACGTTTTCCCACATTACACTCCATCTGCCAGATATATCTGGTGAAAAGCTAAGGCCCAGTATGGATGCCAGGGGAACATCCCATAATGTTATTCCACTCTCTGTCTCCTACCTCCCATGCATTACCAACCCATGTCACAAGGTTACTTGTAAACTCTTGTATGGTATTTTATCAGATGCCTTCTGAAAGTCCATTCCCCTATCCACTATGCTGAGGAGCTGCCTCTAAATTCAGCTACATTTGAGACATGGCCTACTATTCACAAATCCAAGCTGCTTGTCCAAGCACTCTGTTCATGATAATAAATTCCAGTAACTTGCCTACAATAAATATTAAATTGCTAGCTCTGTAGTTTTCTGGCTTCTCTCCCTCCTTCCTTAATTAATCATGTGATTTTTCCAGTATTCCAATCCAAAGGCTCAGTTCCTGAACCTTGAAAGCTTTGGAAAATTACAATCACCTGCAGTTTCTTAACTGAGCTATTTTAAGACTCTGGGGTGGAAGGTCTTGGAAATTTGTCTATCTTAAGTCCTAATATTTTTTCCACTACAACGTGTTTTTACTTGTATTAAATGTATTAATTTGCTTCCTTTGATTTAATTGGATGACCCCATTTATCTCTGAGGAAGGGCCGAGGCCATGGAGTCAGATGTATCAGTGTGGGATAGGTGGAAAGGAGAAGAATTATCAATGAAATTCTCAAAATTGGAACAAGAGCAGGAAGAAACACACTCAAAATCATCAGAATAACATGAGATTGTAGGAAGTGGGCCACAGTAGGATTGGAACAAGAGTGAGCCACATGTCCTATAAAAGGGCAGTGAGGATTAATACAGATTCCAATAGCAATGACTTTTGCCCAGGGAAAGTGAGTGGAGTTGCGTAAAATTATTGAAGTTGAGAATAAATTTAGTCATCAGACAAAGATGGTGGCTGACCGATGCAACACGGAAGGAAGGTGCAAAGGATGCAGATAGAAATGTAGGGTGGGATTTTCCACACCCGCCCACCACCAGGATCTTCCGGTCCCGCCGCAAGTCAATGGACTTCTGGCTGGGGCGCCGCCTCACCCACGGCAGTTCCCACCCACGACGGGGCCGGAAAATCCCGGCTATAGACAGGACTAGAGATGTAAAAGAACTGGCCACCCTGGTAAAGAGATGACTGAGGCAGAAATGCCTTGAATCATGAAAACATATCAGATTTATAGAAGGGAGAAAAAGGAAAGAAAATGTAGCTCAGGAGGAAAGAAAGGAGAAAGTATCTGCATTGATTTGGCACAATTCTTGTTTTCAAGATGTTCCAAAGTGCTTTACAACTAGTTAATTACTTTTAAAATGTGGTCACTGATGCTTTTGAGATGATGATGGCCATTTGCACACACAAATCCCCACAGTCAGCAAGTGAGATGAATAACCAGTTAATCTGTTTTTTGTGTTGTTGGTTGAGGGACAAATATTGGGCAAGTCAATGGGAGAACTTCCTGAATTTCAAAGGAAAAATACTATATTATCTTGTGTATTCATTAGAGCAGGCAGACAGCTTAAGTTTAGTGTGTCGGCCAAAAGATGGTGTCTCTAACTTTGCAGCACTTCCTCTGTACCACACTGAAGTATTAGCTTAGATTATGTTTGCAAGTCCTGGACAGGAGTTTAAACGCATAACCCGATGAATCAGAGTCAAGAGCACTATCAAATGAGGCATTAAGCTGAGACAAGTTCAGTCGAATCAGAACCAGTGCAAACAGCAGCTGTGTCCAGATAGTCTCATTTCTGAATTTTGGAGAGAAGATAAAAATGGGCTGAGTTAGTAATGATGAAAGTGGAGTCAGTAGATTGGAGGAGGGGAGATGTCTAAATAAAAGATTCAAATCACTGATAGTAATTATAATATATCAAAGCAACTCTTACCAGAGTCACAAATGACATCCTCTGTGACTGTGATGAAGGTAAACTATCCTTCCTTGCCCTTCTCAACCTGTCTGTAACCTTTTAAATGGTTGTCCACACCATCCTCCAATGTCTCTCCATTGTTGTCCAGCTGGGTGTTACACCTAGCTTTTCATCTGATTAGTTTGAGACACAATGATTTTATAAGAACATGGAAATAGAAGTCATTTGGCCCTTTGAGCCTATTGCACCATTCAGTACTATCATGACTGATCTTCTGCCTCAATTCCACCTTCCCACACTGTCACCATATCTCTTAATTCCCTTAGCATCCAAAAGTCTGTTGATCTCTGTCTTGAATATACTCAACTAAGCATCCACAACCCTCTGGGATAGAGAATTCCAAAGATCTACAACACTTTGAGTGAAGAAATGTCTCCTCATCTCAGTCCTAAATGGCCAACTCCTTCTATAATGCCCAGCCAGGGGAAACACCTTCACAGCATCTACCATTTCAAACTGCTCAAGAATTTTATGTTTCAATTAGATCACCTTTCATTCTTCTAAACTCTTGGGAACATAGGCCTAGCCTACTCAATCTCTCCTCATAGGACAATCCCCTAATCTTCGGAATCAGTATAGTGAACCTTTGCACCCCCTCCAAGGCAAGTATATCCTTCAAGCTAATCTTTCAATTTTTTTTTGAAGTGTTGCTCCAAGGGCCCAAAAGGTATGTCACTATCCTCAAAATGCAGGCATAACAGTAAAATGTATCTGATAAGTTGTCGTCATTGTTGCTAAGCTACCTGAAAGCATTGATGGTAATGTCAGGATAATTTTCCTCCCTCCCAATGGCTCGGTGCATCAGATGTTTTTAATTGTGAAACTAGGTTTATGTTCATTAAGTGCAAGGGAGTGTCACCAAGGTTGTAAAGAGAAGAGGAAAGACAACATAAATTAAGAATTTATGATTTAGTAATATAAGATTTGGATTTTATAGATTAACAGAAGAGGATTGAGGCCTTGGGAAACTGAGCTTTCCTTAGGCTATGATATGATGACTCTTAATCTCAATACATTGCGGGAGGAGAAGGAAGAAATACAGATTAGTATATTTGGAGGACCAAGGTAGGGGTGAGTTCAGAAGAACAAGGGCCATAGTATTATTAATAAAATAGAAACAAGTGAGTTTGCGATGATGAGAGAAGCACTGTCCATCAAACAGCAAGGTTTTTCCTTGCTTTCGGGTCCAGAATGTGAGAGCAGTTGGAAGACCTACCCAGATATAGAAACAACATTCGAATTTTGGGAGGACTTGGGCTTCATGTATAGTTGAGGGCTGTTGAAGGCGGGAGTGGAAAAGTCAACAAAACTTCTTGAAAGTACCTCTACCACGGAATTCATGTGGACAGCACATGGACTGCAGCGGTTTAAGAAGGGAAGCTCACTACCACCTTCTCAAGGGCAATGAGGGATGGGCAATTAATGCTGGGCTAGCCAGTGATGCCCACATTCTGCGAAGGAATAATAAAAAGGTCCTATGTGATGTGGTGCTGAGCCATAGAGAATAGACTGTTCATAGGCTGAATCCTTTGGTCTAGACTAAGTTAATTAATCTCAACCTGGGCAGCAGTTGCTTGGAAAAGAAAGAGAATATTCAAGGGTATTGAAACTAATGATGGGATTTTTTTTTTTACATTCATTCATGGGATGTGGGTGTCGCTGGCTAGGCCAGCATTTATTGCTCATCCCTAATTACCCTTGAGAAGGCGGTGGTGAGCTGCCTCAGATGGTGAGATTAGGGAGCTCATGAAGGAAAACACTGGAATCTCTGTGTTGAATGGTCTGTTTCTGTACTGTAGCATCGTATGATTTAGTGGGCACATTAAATTTGGCTTAAGTATTCCTGGACTAGGAAACATAACCAGGATTTCTGTTCCTGATCCCTATCCATTATTCCTGCTTGAAAATGTGACTGTCTGCTGAGGAAAGAATAAGCTTGGCATTGAGCCAACCTCCCTCTCACAACACCAAATAGCACCTTAACACTTCCTGTCCAGTTTTTCACATGAAAAATGGTCAGGTTCTGGAGGACAAAAGGCTCTGTGGAAACTGTATTTCAGTATCAGTCACAGTCCTGAGAAGAGAAAAGAAACTTTGGTTGGGGTAGAGATTTTAATACAATACAAATGATAATTACTCATATATTTGGGTTACTTGGAATTCTCCAAACCTAAGACAACAAGACAAAGTTTGGATGTAAATATATTGCAATTAACCTTGAACCATCATTTTACACCTTTGAAGATAATTTTGATGTTGCAAATGTATTTACTACTGCTTATACTGCGAAATTTGTGTTCTATTAACTTTTGCAGGCTGTAATGTTGTTCAGCTCTGGTGTTTTTTGGATGGGCCTATTCTTCATCCCAATTACTTCTCTTCTGTGGGATGTGATTTACAAAGTGTACGTATGACAAAAATAATAGTACGAATCTGTGTGAAACTTTTTTTCTGAAAAAGAATTCAATGCTTTTAATTATTTTTAACTTCTGTGAAGCACCAAGCTGAAACGTTGTTATAACTATTCAAATTAACACAGTGACATCAGGTACTTGCAGCAGGAATGAATTGTATGACAGAATTTGGGGACAGAGATTATTTTGAAGTGCATTACTTAGCTTCAGGAAATTGTGAACCTAGACAATTTTTGAACTACTTACAAGGCTTTCGTAAAAAGAAGTAATTAATTATAGTAAGATAAAAGCAAAATACTGCGGATGCTGGGAATCTGAAACAAAAACAAAAATAGCTGAGTTTTTCCAGCTATTTTTGTTTCCATTAATTATAGTGCTAGGTAGAAAAGGGTTTAACTGAAAAGGTGCAACTTGTTCCAAGGGTTAGATAGATCTAACTTTGTTTTGCTGAAAACAGAGGTGAAAAATATGGTAGGAGAGACAAGATTGAATAAACCAGAAACCACCTTCAGAAGATGTTTGTGGTTCCTGAACACATCAATCTGTGCCCACTGCATTCTTTCCTGCCCACACTAGACTCCTGTTGTCATTACACCTTGCCTGTTAAAGAACTCATTATCTGATGTTCAGTGTGCTAAAGCTTTTTGGCTTGAAACTGACTTACTTTTATAGATTCTTCAAAGAGTAAAACTCATTTCTCTGATAAGTCAGTGTAAAATGTTTTACAATTTCTGTTTTGATTTCATTTCTATTTTATATAAGCCTTTTGGCAAACCTTCTATGGCTTAATGCATAATTGAAAATGCTTTACTGCAAAATCTGTGAAATACTATTTCAGGAAAAGGTTTTTCCATATTTGATTTTTTTTCCCTGGGAACTGCTGCAAGAGGAATTTGTTTTTTGGGGTAATATATTGAATAATCTTTATTATAATGTTTCTGCCGCCTTAAGAATCCATTTAATGTTCATTTTCAGCATTAAGAGAACTTTATGTAAGACTCTGGTAGAAGAGGTTCAAGAGTTGGAAGCCCAGTTCCAGGATCCAGGTGCAGCTGTGTACGGCAAAAGGTATAAATTACAAATTATAGTTTAAAAGATAGGTGTTTAAATTTATTTATTTATAATGTTATCCTATCGGGTATGCAATATGCTTTGTTTTTAAAAATGTAGAATTAGGAGCAACTTCTAGGATAAAAATAGAACTGAAGTTCTGAGCAGTAACCAACAGAGACATGACAGTTGAATCTTTCATGTATAGTGGGATGTTTCAAACATACTTATAGCATGGTAGGATGAGTAAAAACTGTGTAAGAGCAAGAACAGAGAGTAAAAAGGATGGTGAAAGAGAAGACTCTTTAGGGCATTTTAAAACCAGCAGAAAGATCACAGAGCAGAGATGCTGAAAAGCAGGGATGTAATGGCTGAAGGAACCATGAATCAGAGGGATTGAAGAATGAGAATTGAATAGAAGCAAAGGATGCATGAAGAGATAGCTGGAGGAGATTTTGGAGATAGAGAGGAGCAAAACCATGGAGGGATTGGGAGATGACAAGGATCCAAAAGTCAATTTCATGGCATACAGAGAACCATTTGAGTTTGTCGAGGCTAAGAAGGATGGGTATTCAGACCTGGTTGAGGCCCAAGTTGAAATGGTATCTTTGGGTGCTAAAGTGGATGATTTCAGTTTAGCCAATACTCAAGATTAAGTTTGGGGTCATCCAGGCAGATAGGCAAAAGAGGGAGCAACATCAGACCTGGTATTGATGGACAAGGCAGAGAGATGAAGCTAACAATCTTTGGCGTACATGAAAGCAAACGCACGCAAATAGATAATGTTGGCAAAGGGGGATAACATGCAAGTAATGAAACTGAATATTTCAATGATGGAGCTATGGAGGACACCACAGGTATGTGGAGTATCAGACAAAAAAGCAACAGAGAGGTTGAGGAGGGGCACAGAATCTGATTGGTGTCTCTGATTAGCATTCTGTGGAGCATTGGGTAGGGCAAAAAACTTGATCTGAGAGCCCTGAATAGCAGCAATATGTTCCAGGATGTCAGAAACGAAAGGAAAATTCGAGAAGGGGCGTTATTTGAAGAAAATGGAGAGTATATTTTGAAGTGTCCAGCTGACACCCTAAGCTTTGGTTCATTGGTGTCACTGAAACCCAGTATCTATTGATGTACAATTCTGAATAGGATATCCTTAACATCAAGAACATATAAGATAGCAAAGTTGAACAAAGTTCATACTGGTGGAAAGGACAAATAAAACCATCTTTGTGTGCACTACATTAGGCAATCTGGAGTGAATCAGGCTTTTATTTAACTGAATAATAGAAATAACATTCATAATAATAATTGGCAGTACATGTCGAGCATCCTTTGTCCGTAAATCTTAAAACCGAACAGATCCAAAAACCGCACTTTTTCTGAACCTCATTGACCTTTAGCATGGGAAGTCGAGTTATTTGTCTGCACTGTTTACCTTGCGACTTTTGTGGTGAACATGTGAAAAAGAAACTTATTACAGGTACCCTGTATTTATTATTCAGTGATGCATCTTATTTTTCTAGCCATTTTATTTACCTTAGTCTGTAGCTAGCCTAGTGTTAGGCTATTGTAATGTAACTTTATATGCGGTATCTGAAAACCAAAATTATCTGAAATCCGAAATGCAGTCAATCCCAAGGGTTTCAGATAAAGAACACTTGACCTGTAATGTGGTTGCAAGTAAAGCAGATGCTTTCCAATATTTAAGCAGACTGTTGTCTTATTGTATGGAAGCTGTGTACTAAACACTGGAGAAAATGAAAAGGTTGTGTTTTTTTTGTTTATTTTTAAAACACTCTACACAGAAAATGCAGCTTGTATGGAATGTTAAACCTTCAAGAAACTGATTTTGCACACAATGCAACTTTTAATTTTCTATCAATTTTTGAGAAATCATGCAGCTTTGTAATAGTTTAATATCCAAGTTCTTTTTGAGTTACGCAAGTGGAAAACATCAGCCAAACAATCCTTAATTTGCAGTTTGATTTTTTTAAAAAAGGAAAAGAATGCAAAGCTGGAAATCGGAACAAAAATTTGAAATGCTGAAACACTCAACAGATCAGTGAGCTTCTGTAAAGAGAACAAAACTTGAACTAAAATATAAATATTTAATACAATTAGAACATTGAGTGTAGCTGAAAAAAGACATGCTGTCAAACTTTTTTATCTTGCACTCATCAGGACAGACACAAGAATGCCAAATTTCAAAAGGAGCAACAGTCTATACTGAATGAGAAAAAAGTGCCTATTGCGATCAGCCATTAGAATACCCTATTGCATTAGAGTATTGACCATACTCAACCAGCCCATGCTTGCAAAATTCAGAATATAATATCTAACATTAGATTTGATTCCATGATTGGACAGCACTTGCTGAACAATCCTAAGTGTACTAAGAATGACACTAACAACCAATTTAAGATAGTCAGTCAGGCTCGCAATATGGCTCACTTATGCTTCCTAGAAGCTACACATGCAAGCACATGTCCTATGCAGGTAAACGAAACATGTCCAGGTATTGTGCCTTTTTTGAATTAAACATAAGTATGGGGGACAATAGTTCCCTGGTGCATCCTCTATGGCAACGCCAGTTTTCTAAATGTATTAAATATTTATCTTTCAGTTCAGATATTTTCTCTTTACAGAGGTTCAAGTTCTGTACTATCAATTAGAACATTACAAAGCAATGGGCTTGAAGTTCTCTCCAAATTTCTGCCCAGCTATATCCATAATCTGAGCGCAAACCAATTAGATGTCTTAGAAGATCGTGGGCAGAATTTTAAGCCCCACAGGCAGACAGGCGCCTGACCCAATCAGGCGCAAAATAGCACGTAATGACTTGGGTGAGCATCCCAACGTCATCGCGCACACACCTGAGATATTTCATTTGGTGGGCACATGCGGGTGCCTGAGCCATGCCCTCCATTAATTAAGAGGCCACTTAAGGCCATTAACAGTCCAACTGACAGCAATTTTTCATTGCCTATGCGATTTCGCGCTCATTGCATGGGCAGGCGGCCAGCTGACATTTTCAAAAACCTCATCAGGCAGTCCAAAGCGAAAGGGGCCGCAGAAGGCGCCACTATCCTGCTGCCAGGGTTTACAAGCGGCGATGCAGCTACCTCGCTATGTCAGAGGTGCAATGCCAAAGGAGGGTCCGCATTTGTCAGATGATTGCGCCTGAGATCAGCTCCGACTGCATGGGTGGACATCCCACGCCAGTGACTCTGAAGGTCACAGTGGCCCTCAACTTCTATGCCTCCGGCTCTTTCCATGGTTCAGTTGGGGATCTGTGTGGAGCCTCCCAATCAGCTGTCCGCAGTTGCGTCAAGCTGGTGACAGAAGCTCTATTCAGATGGGTACCAACATCTATTCTTTACCATACGGATGAGGCCAGCCAGGCCGAGCGAGCTAGAGGCTTTGCAGCGATTGCTGGGTTCCCCTGCGTCCAGGGTGCCATCGACCGCACACATGTAGCCATCAGGGCACCAGTGGTTCAGCCGGGTGCCTTCGTCAACAGGAATAGATTCCGCTCCATGAATCTGCAGATAGTGTGTGACCACAGGACGCCAATTCTGCAAGTCTGTGCAAGGTACCCTGGCAGCTCCCATGACGCTTACATCCTCAGACACTCCAAGTGCCAAAGCTCTTCAGCGTTCTAGCCCGACTGGATGGATGGCTGCTGGGTGACGAGGGCTATCCGTTGAAGAGGTGGCGCATGACACCTCTCCACCATCCAAGAACAGAGGCAGAGAAGCATTACAACATGAGTCATACCTCCACAAGGACGGTGGTAGAGAGGACTACAGGTCTTCTCAAGATGTGCTTCCAATGCCTGGACCATTCAATGGGTGCACTACAATACCCCCCAGAGTGGGTGTCATTGATCGTGGTTGCATGCTGCGCTCTCCACAGTCTGGCATTGGCAAGGGGAGAGCCACTGGAGAAAGAGGGTGTTAACATAACTGCACAGGCCACAGATGATGAGTCTAGTATTGAGTCTGAGGAGGAGCACAGTAAGGACAATGCTGAGGATATGGAGGCAGACCTCGGTAACCTCCAGGGAGGCAGAGACGCCTTGATCCAACGCTCCTTCAGCTAGGCTACCAAAGGTCAGCTTCAAACGGATGCCAGGGCTGCCACCTCCAGCCCAGATATCTGAAAGGAGCCTTTCATTTGAACCCAAAAAATACCCATTGTAATAAAGTTCGGAGCCACTTACGTCCGGCATTACATGCAGGCATACCCTGCACCCATGAAATAAAAAAGTGAAGCATACTCAGGCCATGATGACAAAAACAAAATTTATCTCATTTTGACAATTCAAAACTATTTACATAAACTTCTCTGGTCTTCATTCCCAGTATAGATAAAGTAAACATAAATGAACATCAAATCACCCGTGACCTGTCCCTCTTGTGCCCATGATGCCTTGAACTTACGTTTGTGAGCACTATGTCTTGGTGCCCCCTCTCGCTGGCACCAGTATTGGAAACAGCCTGTTGTCTTGTTGGCCTTGATGACCTTGGCGGTCGTCCCTGGCCAGTGGAGACTTTGCCGGCCCCACCTGGAAGGAGGCGGCCAGTGCCATGGCTGGCATCTCTCCAGTCATTGCAGCCTCATCAGATGCCACGGTCACTGGCAGAGGGGCGAAGGAGCTGCTGCCGTCATCCAGAGCGCCCTGAGAGGAGCCCGCAGAGATGACAAGCAGCTCGAGCACCAACGTGAGATCGCTCGGACCCCCCTGGTCACCATTGATGGACGGGCACATAGCTGGGATACTGGCTGCCCAATCCATCTCCCACACTGACACTGACCACTTGCGGTCAGTGCCTGTGTGAGGACTTGCACGTCTGAGCGCAACCCCAGGAACCCCTGATTCTGTCCCTGGAGCTGCCTCTCCATGAGAGTCGCCACTCTGTCAATGGAGGAGGCATTGCGCTCGGCCATGAGGATCAACATAGTGCTCATGCTCCAACATGGACTCCTCCATAACGGAGACCATGACACGCAGACCCTCGTGGATCTCAGCCAGATCCTCCCGCACATTTCGCTGGACATCCAGCATCTGCCACCTAATGGATGACTCCAGAGGCTCATCATCAGCCTTCAACTGAGCATCGTCCTGGTGGCCAGCAGTTCTCCAACTGCCAGCACCCAGGGCGCAGTCTGCCTCCGCCTGCAGCTCAAGCGAGTGTGAAGTGCCCTCACCAGTGTGCACCAAGATACTAGCTGCCGATCTAATGCCCACCAAGGTGTTGGTATCTGCGCTGGTGCCTGCTTCAGAGAGCGGGTGTGACACAGGTGCAACAGAAGCTCAGTGGTCCTCCAGAGTCAGGGGTGGCCCTTTGGGGCCCACAGAGCGAATGCCTCCTGGTGAACCTAAAAGGCAGAACAAAGACATCTCATTGGTTAAAGTCACCACACTGTCATTGTGCATGTCAGGTACCCTGGTGAGACCATGGCGACCTGCATCATGGTGCCTTCAGCTTCCAGTGATCAATGGGGACTCCAAATTCAAGGCTCACATCAATGAAAAGACTTCACTAGAATGGTTGCACAAGCCAAAAGTCTCACCTCTGTGCACTGCGCTCTTACCTTCATCTGGCACCCCCACCTCTCCACGCCCAGTTGCACGGGGAGCGTGACAGCTCTCGAGTTCCAGGCCGCCTTGCTCAAACCTGCTGAGCATCAGGAGGTTGGGCTGCCCGCCGCCTGTACATGCCCTCTCTGCCTGGTTATGGTTTGTCTTCTCCTGAAACAATAGAGGAGCGTTGATTAGTCCACTCTCTACCTGCAGCGCCATTGCAGCCTGGCCAATCCCACCTGAGGAACACCTTGCAGGGCATATCTGAGTTGCAGCCCTCGATCCGCAATGCACTCAGTCCAAGCAGCCAGGGCTCACCCCCTTGGCCAGCTCAGGCGTTATTGACAGTTGGCACTCAGACTCTAGCACCCCTGAGGTCCACGGAGGGACGGCCAGACCTTAACCCTCCTGCACACTGACCCATGCTAACACAGTATTCACCTTTCCTGAGCGCAGCAGGTCATTGAAGCGTTTCCGGCACTGCACCCATTTGCGCTGCATCACATCATGGCTGCTCATCATTGCTACCGCCCCCTCCCATGCCCTCTTGATGAGGTGCAGTGGCCTCCTCCTCCTCCCATCCCTGGGGACAAGGGTGTCCCTCGTGGCAGCCACCTCCTCCAGGAGGCCGGCGAGGCATTCGTCAGAAAAGTGGATGGCCGAGAGCCCGCCCGACCTGCCCTCCCGGTCTGCCCTCCCATCTGCCGTGTCCAGTCGCACTCAGCTCCATTGGGAACGCCGAACGCACATCCTTCTGTGGCAGCCTTCCAGGGACTGCCTGGGCCATTTTTATTCCAGCTGCTGGGTCGCCATTGGACCCAGCGGCCAACAGGCCCTTCACGGCCAGTGCGCAGCCGGGTTTCCCGCTGGGCAGGCCTTAATTGGCCCGCCAGCGTGAAATCGTAGTGGGTGACGGACAGTTCTCTGGCTGCTCCTGGGCCCGCCCACTGTGCCCACCCAATGCCCTCAAAATCCTGCCCTATGGATTTTTGGGCAGAAGTGAGTTGCACACATTATGCTGAAGTCTCTTCAATCTTTTGCCTCTATCCATCAAACTCTCTATCCAAACATATCCCTGCTCATAAAATAACCAAGCTTTCCCTCCCTCATTATCAAATGTACTTATCACCTGCCACATCATAACAGAGGATGTATGTGCCAGGTGGACCAAATCCACAAGGGAATCTTGGCCACACTATCACAACGGCTCTGCAATTTGTATTTATTATGAGAAGATTTGTGCACTGAATTCAGAAGTAATGAGTCCACTAACACCTTTAGAGGATTTTAAAAATTAAATTAAACATTTATTATCAAAAGAAAAGAATTCAAACACATATAAGATTATAGTTACTTTATATTATAACAAATCCCAAAATTCCTAATTAACCTGACTCCCAACTACACATCCCCTTTAAGGCAACAGTCCAAAATAGATTTAAATTTAAAGACGCAATCCATAGTACCCACTCAACAGTGGAATTCCAAAGGCTTTTAACACAACTTTAGTTACTGGACACAGCAGACTCCCGCAAAAGTGGCTACTAGAGGCTTTTACCTAAGGCTGCTTTACACGGTGTACCTTTCAAGATGTTAAAATGGCCACCCCCCACATAACCTTCTATCCTTCTATATGTGTGTTTCTCTCTATATAATGTGTAAAATCCCATAGTTCTACATGTCTTCGGAAATGTACTTTTCCCATAATATAAAAACCTTTCATGTTGTCAATATGGCCAGTACTTTTGGGAAAAATCAACGTAATAATCTTGCCCTATTCATCTTGCCAGTTGTAAAACCTTATCATGTCCCCTTTGAAAATCCAACAATTCTTCCCCTTTACTAAAAATACAAATATCATTCACACCCTATATGCTAAGCCCTCATCTATTTGGCATTTCAAATACCCTTCTTACAGCTAACCTTTTTGATAATTTAAACCTTGCAGTTTATCTGACTCTAATTCAATTTAATCAGTCACACAGAACCATCCACACTCACACGCACAAACCTACAATAATATGAAAAATATTATAGTTTCATGACATCTCCAATTGGGTTGGTTCAGCAGGGATGGTCTCTCAACATTGTGACCAGATTTTCAGGAGCAGTAGGACAGAAAGCTACTCACAGGTTCTTTAATTGCAATTCTTTAAGTTTTAAATTTACCCTCACTGTATTTTCATTTTCTTTAATGCATTTTTATAGCATTTGTCATATTAAAAATTGAAAACCCCATATCCTCATTTTCAATGTCTTAAACATGCTGTGCCTGATGTACGTTAATTTTATTTTATTTGTTCATGGGATGTGGGCATTGCTGACAAGACCAGCATTTATTTCCCATCCCTAGTTGCACTGGAGTAGATGGCGATGAGCTGCCTTCTTGAACCACTGCAGTCCTTGTAGTGATGGTGCTGTTAGGGAGGGTGTTCCAGGATTTAGATCCAGTGACAATGAACAAACAGTGATAAATTTTCAGGTCAGGATAACGTGCAAATTGGCGGGGAGACTGCAGTTGGCGGTGGTCCCATGCTCCTGCTGCCCTTGTTCTTCTAGGAGGTAGAAGTTGCAGATTTTGTGATGGTTAGAAGAGTTGAAATTTAGATGTTACACTTGAAGAAGAAAAGATATGGTATGATTTCAGCATTTCCTTGGACACAATTGTTTATTCTAATTTATGGCCATTTTAAGTTTGAGCTTATTCTAACAAGACTGGGAAGAACCTTGGGTGTAACTTGATATCAACAAAATGAAGGCACCATTTGGCTATAACTTCCATCTTGAACCTAAGGAGGAAACTCCAGCTCATGATGGGAGAAACAACAGAAACTTCAGTCACACAAAGGAAGTTACTATTTTGAATGATTCTCAAACCGCATAATAAAAAGATGTGTGGTGATTACCAGGATTATCTCAATGGATCAAAAAAACCTTAAAATAATGAAAATACACGCGTGAGTCCCAAACAAAGAACAAAGCAAGAGAATGAATAGAGAGAATTGAGAGGGGCGGGAAGCATGGGGTAAGAAGCCTGAAAATGATGAAGGTCAGGAATGAAAGAGGGGGGAAAAGCTGGAAATGTACAGTAGATGAGCTAATCCTGAAACAGAAACAAATCAGCGCCTTGAGCGCGGAACCATTCATACCAGAACCATGTTTCAATAAAAGGTCAGCATCCAAAATGTCAACCTTCCTTCCCTGCTCTAGACAGACCCACAGACCACATTGTCAACATCTCTGATGTAAAGAAAGTAGGAGATATTGCTGAAATTTGAGATTACTTAAGTCATTATGCAACCAGAGAGTTGAAGAGTGTGCAGGGAAAATGAGATGTCACGCACTGTCAACCTGATTCGAAATATAGAAGGCCGAAGGTGTAGAGATTCTAGTAGGACTAATGGGGAGAGTTAAATTTGAGCTACAGGGATGGTGGGGTTTGCTGACAGAACAGAGATTTTCCACAAGCTAATCACTCGATCGGAATTTGATCTGCCCAGTATAGAGGAGGCAGCACCTTAACCAGCAACTACAATACATTGGATCCAAAGCTTTAGGTTAAATTTTATTATGTTGGCCAAACGTAGTGTAGAACTTCCTGCATTGTTTTAAATATGTGTACTTCACACGTAAAACGATACTGCATAGAGGGGACCTTTCAGCCCATCTTTAAAAGTCCTGTCTAATTATTCCCACACTCCTTGCTCTTTTTTCATTGCTTTTAGCTATTTTGAAATCTAAAATTTGACTATCAAATGCCAAGCACAGTGCAACTCCAATGACCTGGCTTTGTGTTAAATAAAATATAACAGAAGTTCTCAAATAAAAATTCATTGAATATACCTACAGTCTGTACATGAATCATGAGAGTAGTCTCCATATAGTTTTAGGCATTTTTTTGGTGAAATATAATTTCTCTAAATTAGAACTAAAATGACAACCATGTAAGTATCAGACCTGCTGTCAGAGATGTATCATTTTATGTGAGAAATGCACATATTTTTAAAATGCAGAAGTTTCTACACCATGTTTGGCCAACATAGTAAAACTGAACCTAAAGCTGCCTAATTTCATCATCAAATGACACACATTCCAGCAATGGATCAAAAAATACAGCACCTGTTTGTAAGACTAAATCTCATGCAGTTATTTTCTACCATGGCAACTAGACATGAGATTAAAATGTAATCTAAATGATTTTTATACCATTAATTTTATAAATAGCAGATTTAGTTATCTAAATTTTCTGGACTTGAAAAGATGTTTATGGTACTTTGGAGTTGTATTTAATCCAAACTTGTAATTCAAAAAAATATATAGTTCAACCAAATTCCAAATCGCTAATGTAATTTGATTTTCTTAGTGTGATAGGTTTAGGCCACTGAGAAACTAAAATAACAATTGTCTAACAAAATAAATGTTTTAATCCTTAGCTCGTAGGCACTTGCAGGGATCCTGGACCACCCAGGCTAGCCATCTTTAAACTTCTAGGCTCACACGCCTTAAAGTTGGAACAAGCACCAGTGTCACTGTAACAGAGAATCTTAGTTGTCAGGCACAGCCCTTATCATGTACTAACAAAATTGCAATTTTCTAAGTAATTAAATTTTCCCATCATTTTCCTTACAATTTTATTTTCGTAATTCACTTAGCCAGATTCATGTGTACCAAGCTTACTGCCTACCTCCTGAAACCAATTGCCAAGGACGCAAGAGGCAACCCAGCATATAACTCTTCCTTCAGATTTTGTTCATCTCCTCCTCCACTTCTCATGTTTGCACCACCGACCTTAAACAATGCCTCTAAAGAAAATGCTTACAAATAAACCTTCCACCCATATAGTGCCTTATCACAACCTCACATATGTTATAGTCAGTTGATTGACTGGACTTCAAAAGTAATGTTACTCTGTAGGCAAATGCAGCCTTCAATTTAAAAATTTGCTGTCTTCTCTTTTTCAACATCCCTTCAATACTATTTGAACTTTAAAGGTTAAAAGTTAGAGAAAGTAAAGCTCACCCCAGCATCTCTAAATGTTTCCTGTAAAATAAATTTTAGCTGCTGTTCTTGCGTATACTTTTTTTCTTCATTCTTTCAAAAACTAATTTTTCATGCCATTGAGGCTCAAAATTGAGAGGTTGCATGAGAGAAAAATCAAGCTGCAGTTAGAGCAATGAGATAAATTGTCAAAAAATAAAAATTCCATTGTATCACAAGCAGATAGTCATTGTGAGCAACTTCAGGCAATGATTGTCCACAGGTAGCACTGAATCCATGTTTTAGATATTTGCAATTTTCATTGCTAGTATCATGAATGCAGAATTTGATCCTATTTGACTTGGCCAATACAGTTATCATCCTTATAGGCTTCTTTTTTAATCATTCACGGGATTTGGGCTTCGCTGGCTGGGCCACATTTATTGCCCATCCCTAGTTGCCCTTGAGAAGGTGGTGAGCTGCCTCCTTGAACCTCTGTAGTCCAAGTGGTGTGGGTACACCCACAGTGCTGTTAGGTAGGGAGTTCCAGGATTTTGACCCAGAGACAGTGAAGGAGCGGCGATATATTTCCAAATCAGGGTGGTGAGTGACTTGGAGGGGAACTTCCAGGTGATGGGGTTCCCATCTATCTGCTGCCCTTGTCCTTCTAGATGGTAGTGGTCGTGGGTTTGGAAGGTGCCGTTGAAGGAGCCTTGGATGCTGATGGCTTCAATAGGCTAACTAGGTCAAACACTTCTTCTGTAATTTGATTTGTTTTTTATGTACTACTGTTCCATCATCTTAACAAAAAGGAGGACTTGCAGGAGTTCCTCAGGATAGCGTCCTAGACCCAATAACCTTCAGCTACCTTATCAATGATCTTTCCTCAGTCATAAAGTCAGAAATGGGAATGTTCACTGATGATTGCTCTATGTTCAATTCCTCTTGCAATTCCTCAGATACTGAAGCAGTCTGTGCCTGTGTGCAGCAAGACCTGAACAACATTCAGGGTTGGTTTGATAAGTGGCAAGTAACATTAGTGCCACACAAGTGCCAGGCAATGACCAACCCCATCAATAGAGTATCTAACCATTTCACCTTGACATTCAAAGTTTTACCATTGCTGAATCCCCTCCATCAACATCCTGGGGGGTTACTATTGACCAGAAACTGACTGGCCCAGCCATATAGATACTGTGACTACAAGAGCAGGTCAGAGGCTGGGAATTCTGTAGCAAGTAACTCACTTCCTGACTCCCAAAAATCCTGTCCACCGTCCCCAAGACAAGTCAGGAGTGTGATGGAATACTCTCCACTTGTCTGGGTGAGTGCAGCTCCAACCACACTCAAAAAGCTTGACACCATCCAGGACAAAGCAGCCCGATTGATTGGCACTCCATTCACCACCTTAAACATTCACTCCCTCCATTACCAGCACACAGTGGCAGTGGTGTGTATAGGGTTGCCAACCCTCCCAGGTTGGCTAGGAATCTACCAGAATCAGCATCTCTCTCGGTGACTATTGAAAGTAGTACGGGAGATTTTAATAGTCTATGTGATATATCATATCTATGTAATGGATGTAGAGCGAATGAGTGGATGGGGTTGGCAAGTAGTCAGAACTTTTGTCTGGGAGGGGCTGATGGTGGCTGGATGTTCGCAGAGCACTGGTTCTACATTCGGTAAAGGTGGCAGCCCCAGGGCCGGGTTGAGGCCAGCCAGGTCTCCTTGCCGGCTGCAGCGCTTCTGAGATGGAAGAAATGCAAGTGGAGCAGGGTTAGTTCTCACTGAAAGGTCACCCGTTTCCAGGTGGGGTGCGAGGCAGAAATATAGTGACTGCCTGGGCTTGGGGAGTGGAGCAGCCCCACGCTGCTCTTAACCTGGCTGAGAGAGTGGTTAGACCATCATTTGGATGCAGAGCTGAGAGATTATGTTGACCAATGCTCTGGGCTATTGTGGAGAGGACTAGGGTGACCATTTTTTCAAAATTCAAAACTTGGACACATTGAAAAGCCTTTGAAAGGTGGTGCTGCATGATGATTGACCTGTTAAGTGACCAATAGCTGGAATCTTGGGGAGGGGGCAGTTGAAAGTAGGCGGTCATGTGATGATATCTCCCAGAATATGTCCAGCCTGAGTTGGCAATCCTAAGTGTGTACCATCTACAAGGTGCACTGCAGCAACAAAGCAAGCCTCCTTCAACAGCACCTTCCAAACACATGACCGCTGCCATCCAGAAGGACAAGGGCAGCAAATACATAAGAACACTGCCATACACCATCCTGATTTGGAACTATATCACTGTTCCCTCATTGTCACTGGGTAATCTAAGTACAGTACATCCACTGCTTCCCCTTTGTCCACAGTACGTGTAACTTCCTCAAAGAGCTCCAGTTAATTGGCTAAACATAATTTCCCTCTCACAAAACCATGTGGACTCTGCCTGATTGCTTGAATTTTTCTAAGTGCCCTGTCGCAACATTTTCTGATCTGCCACCTGTGTTTGTGCAATCATATGCTTTTTCCTTTAAGATTAATACCATCTTTAACTTGACTAGTTAACCACGGATGTTGGGTTCTCCCCTTGGTATTTTTCTCTCTCCTTGGAATGTATCAATTCTGCAATATCCTGCCACTGCATCCCTATTGACCTATCCTTTAACCTCATTTGTCAATTCGCTTTAGCTAGCTTTGCTTTCATGCCTTCATAATTGCCTTTATTTAAGTTTAAAATATCAGTCTCGGACCCACTCTTCTCTCCCTCAAACTGAATGTAAAATTCAGTCATATTATGATCGCTGCTACCTGGGGGCGCCTTCTCTATGAGGTATAGCCTGCTCTCTGGTTGGTTCCAGAACATGCTGCTCTAAGAAACTATTCTGAAAACGTTCTATGAACTCATCTAGGCTACCTTTGCCCATCTGATTTTTCAGTCTGTATATAGATTAAAATCCCCCATGATTATTGCCGTACCTTTCTGACAAGCTCCCATTATCTCTTCCTTTATACTCTGTCCTACAGTGTAGTTATAATTAGGGGGCCTGTACACCACTCCAACAAGTGACTTCTTGCCTTTATCATTCTCATCTCTGCCCAAACTGCTTCTGCATCCTTGTTTCCTGAACTTAGGTCATCTCTCTCCAATGCGCTAGTACCATCATTAATTAACAGCCACCCATCTGCGTTTTCTTAGTTTCCTTTCCTTCCTAAATATCACTTACCCTTCAATATTCAGGTCCCAATCTATGTCACCCTGTAGCCATGTCTTTGTAATGGCTGCCAGGTCGTACTTATTTATTTCTGTTTGCGCTTTCAGTTCATCTGTTTTGTTTCGAATGTTACGTGCATTCAGACACAGACCCTTTTATTATTATTCTAACATCTATTGATTATCTGTTATCTGTTGATTTACTCTTAGATGTGTACTCTCTGTCCTTTCCTGTCATGGTCTGTTTATCATTTCCATGTTAGTACCTTTCTCTCTTGCCTTGTCTCTACTCTTTGGTTTACCACATCTTCCCAAACTTGATCCCTTGCCGCCACAATTTAGTTTAAAACTTTCTCTACTTCCCTAATTATGCAGCTCGCTAGAACACCAGTCCTAGCATGGTTCAGGTGTAGACTGTCCCAGCAGTACAGCCCCCACTTTCCCCAGTACAGGTACCAGTGCCCCACGAAGTGGAACCTGCTTCTCCCACACCAGTCTTTGAGCCATGGATTCATTTCTCTAATCTTATTTGCCCTATATCAATAATCCAGAGATTATTATACCTTTGAGGTTCTACTTCTTAATTTGGTGTCTAGCTCCTCGTGCTGTGCAGAACCTCCCTCCTCATCCTGCCTATGTCATTGGTACCTACATGGACCACAACAACTGGATCCTCCTCCTCCCATTGTAAATTCTTCTCCAACCATGAGCAAATGTCCTGAATCCTGAATCCTGGCACCAGGCAAGCAACACAGCCGTCTGGATTCGCATTCTTTGCTATACTACAATGTCCCATACTACCACTGCACTCATTTTTGCTCCCCCCACTTGAATGGCTTCCTGTACCATAGGCCACGGTCAGTCAGCTCATCCACCCTGCAGCCCCCACTCTCATCCAAACAAGCTGAAAGAACCTCAAACCTGTTGGACAATTGCAGAGGCTGATACTCATGCCCTCTGGGTCCCCTTACTTGCCCTAGTTACAGTCGCACCCTCCTGTCCCTGACCACTGACCAAATCAGAAGACCCTACCCTAAGGGGTGTGACCACCTCCTGGTACAAAACTTCTAGGTAACTTTCCCCTCCTTGATGTGTCTGCAGCTCAGTCTCCAGCTCAATGACTCTGAGCCAAAGCTCCTCAAGCCACAAACACTTATTGCTGATGTGTTTTCCCTGGATCACACTGGCATCCAGGAGCTCCTGCATGCCATGACACACCGGTCCTGTCATCCTTATGTGCTTTAATTAACTACTTAATTATTTTATTCAATTATTTATTTTCTTTTACGCATTCTATTAATCTTACCACAAATTCCTGTACTATTTTAAACCTGAAAAATAGAATAGATCTTAACCACTCACTAGATACTCACCAAACAGCTGGATTCTTCCCCTGTAGTAGAGCAAAAACCAATTTCAACAGGATGAAAAAGTTGGAAAAGCAAAGGAGCACCTCCTTCCCCTCCTCATCTAACTCCCTTCACTCAATAGACTCCACTCGGTTGAAAGTCGCACTCGAGTCTCACCAGTGTGGTCTCACCAATGCACTGTATGGTTGTAACAAGACTTCCATACTTTTATACTCCATCTCAAGGCCAACATTCCATTTGCCTTCCTAATTGCTTGCAGTCCCTGAATGCTAACTTTTTGTGATTCATGTACGAGGACACCCAGATCCCTCTGTACTGTAGCATTCTGCAGTAAATGGGGAGGCGGTGGTGTGGTGCTATTATCACTGAACTGGTAGTCCAGAGACCCAGAGTAAAGCTCTGGGGACCCGGGTGGAATGGTGGAATTTGAATTCAATAAAAATCTGGAATTAAAAGTCGATTGATAACCATTAAAACCATTGTCGATTGTCAGAAAAACCTATCTGGTTCACTAATGTCCTTTAGGGAAGAAAATCTGACGTCCTTCCCTGGTCTGTCCGACATGTGACTCCAAACCCACAGCAATGTGGTTGACTCTTAAATGCCCTCTGAAATGGCTCAGCAAGTCACTGTTGTATCAAATCACTAAAAAGCCTAAAAGGAATGAAACCGGACGGACCACCAGGCATTGACCTAGGCACCGGAAACGAGAACAGCAAACTCAGTCCTGTCGACCCTCCTTACTAACATCTGGGACCTAGTGCCAAAATTGGGAGAGCTGCCTCACAGACCAGTCACGGTACAGCCTGACATAGTCATCCTCATGGAATCATACCTTACAGAATCATACCTTACAGACCATGTCCCAGACGCCACCATCACCATCCCTAGATATGTCCTGTCCCACCTACAGGACAGACCCAGCAGAGGCGTCGGCACTGTGGTATACAATCGGGAGGGAGTTGCCCTGGGAGTCCTCAACATCGACTCCGGACCACATGAAGTCTCATGGCATCAGGTCAAACATGTGCAAGGAAACCACCTGCTGATTACCACATACCGTGTACCCCCACCAGCTGATGAATCAGTGCTCCTCCATGTTGAACACCACTTGGAGGAAGCGCTGTGTGTGGCAAAGGCACAGAATGTATTCCGGTTGGGGGACTTCAATGTCCATCACCAAGAGTGGTTCAGTAGCATCAGTACAGACCGAACTGGCCAAAACCTAAAGGACATAGCTGCTAGACTGGGTCTGCGGTAGGTGGTGAAGGAACCAACAAGAGGGAAAACATACTAAGCTCATTCTTACCAACCTGCATGCTGCAAATGCATTTGTCCATGGCTGTATTAGTAGGAGTGACCACTGCACAGTCCTCGTGGAGATGAAGTCCCATCTTCACATTGAGGATACCCTCCATCATATACTAGCCTATAGTTTCCTGCTTTTTGTCTTCCTCCTCTCTTGAATGAAGTGTTGTATTTGAGGTTTTCCAGTCTGCTGAGACCTTCCTAGGATCTAGGAAATTTTGGAAGATAAGAATCAATGCATCCACTATCTTTACAGTCATTTCTTTTAAGACCCTGCAATGCAGGCCATCAGATCCAGGGACTTGTCAGCCCTTAGTCCCCTGAGTTTTCCCAATACATTTTCTCTAGTGATAGTGATTGTTTTAAGTTCCTCCCTTTTACCCCTTGATTTTCTATTGTTCTTGGGGCACGTTTTTTTGGATAGTGGGTTTTCCTGTACTGCCATTCAGCCCTGCAGGCAGTTAACACTCCAAGGAGCATTAATTGACTGGAGGCAGGGCCTCCACTTGAGTAAGAGGTGGAAGTCCTGCCTCAGAGAGCTGTTGGCCAATCTGATTGGCCGGCAGCTCTGTAGTCCCAACATTGGACAGCACCTCTCTCGCCAACATGGAGAGGGAGCCCTTCAGGGAGGGCTTCCCCCCCACCTCACCGCTGAATTCCTCCTGCCAACCTCAAAAGGCAGGTCAGGGTCAGGCAAGAGTGTGGCAGAAGGGCTACTCAGGGAATTTCTTGGGGCCCCCCCTACTTGTAGACTTATTAATGGAGGACCGTAAAATTATGCCCATGGATCCAGGTATCATGGACATTTAGACCAGACTGGTTAAGGATGGCAGATTTCCTCCCCTTGAAGGACATTAGTGAATGGTTTAATGCTAAGAGTTGGAAGAGCTGTTTGTTCTGTAGTCTTCAAATATGACATAGTTAAGAACTAAAAAAGAACTTTCAATTTGTATTTTATCCAAACTTTAGCCTGAATATTCAAATTTTGAGAAGTAATTTGGCATACTCACCCTTTAGGTAGTGCAATGTAACTTGGTACTCTTAAGTGCACGTGATTTTCCACACACACACACACACACACACATACATATATATGTATATATAAAAAATTATAAATTTTCAGATAATACATTTATGAAGGATGCCAGGTGAATGATACTATCTGACATTTTAATAGTTTAGATAGTTTAGAATGGCTTAGAATTTAGACATATTTATACTGGTTAAGTGCTAATAGTTAAAATAGTGTAAATTTGTCTTGTTTGGTGAAGAACTGGCAAATCAGTATTTATAAAGCTCAGAATGTAATATGTTAAAACTATTCTATTAAGTCGCAATCAGCAAGGGAATTAATATTGAACTTTTTCCTAACACATTTTGAATAATTCTTATTCTCTCTTTCCTGAAAAGTTTAAGTGAGCGAGCTCAACTCTTAAAGAATGTTTTTAGAAAGAACACTTTCAATCTACACCGTTCCGATTCATTCCAGCAGAGTTCATTACGTAAGTATCTTTCTCCCAAGTGTTTCCAAACCATTGTCCCAGGGTTCAGTAATGATGGTTAAATCCTTGTGCTTCTAGTTAACTCTTCATGTGGCCTTGTTATGCTCCTGTAGTCTCCCCTCCCTTTCACAGCCACTGACCATAGGAGTACCTTCTTACAAACAGATATGTAATGCTTTGGATTCCTCTGTCATTTCTGACCTGGACGTGCACATGGGGAAATCTGTCAATGGCTGAGGTGGATGGAACAATATTTATTTTGTGTGTATTAATGAATGCCATCTGCTTCTGTGTTGCCTGTTGGGGGAATGTATTTATAATTATTGATAATATGACAATAAACACAAGATGCATCACAAAACAGTATTTCATAACTTAACGAGTTATTATACATCATATGCCACTTTATCTTTATTTTTACAGACGGTTATGCCTTCTCCCAAGATGAGAATGGAATTGTGTCCCAGTCCGAAGTGGTCAGGGCCTATGACACCACCAAACAAAGACAAGATGACTGGTAAACACCTAATACAGGAACAGGAATTTTAAATAAGAATGGGACTTCAGACGTTAAAAGCTGGGAGATCTAAGAATAAAAAATGTTGCTGCAAAGACATGGATAGGTTGGTCTTTGTATATTTTATGAAAGAGGAGAGTGCTAATCACTTTTGTTATGTATTAAATAGACACAAACACTGTGCAGATCTACATTAGCATAAACTGACTTGTTAGAATACCAACATCATACAGTACTCATTAACAATTGGATTGCCGGGACTTCAAATTTGTCACTGTATACCAGATAGCTGTCTTTTGACATGATTGTTTTAAAAAGGCAGATATATAAAAATGAGTGATATTTTGATTTAAGCTCCGATCAATATGAGCATTCATTTAATGTCTATAGGACAGCTGTGTGTTACAATTGAGTACTACTTCCTAAATTTTCCTGTTTGTTATAAATTATGATGTAAACTAATTAAACCTTCATATAAACTGTTTTTTGAAAGATTTTTTTTTTTTTTGTTTGGCTGTTTAACTTTTGCTATTGTTCCAAAAGATTCTTTTAGAATTTACTCATTATTATCTCATGGGTTCCTCATTTTGAATGACTCTGGAGGAAATATTTACTCCAATAGTCCAAAGTGATGCACCTATGTTGTGAAGGTTTACCTTTAAAATCTAGCATAACAATCCTGGAATATATTTTAAGTCACTGAAAAATGCAAACTGATTAGGAAACTGTTCTAAATGCTAAAATGTCTTCTTAATACAGTATTAAACATGATACTGATGCTGCTGTCCTGGCCGCCAAATCTTCTATTTGTCAAAACTAAAACTCTCCATGAGCCTTATTCAACAGTTATGTAATCGCTTCGGCTGATAGAATTTCACATCAGCCCTATTTTCCAGTGTACTGAGAAAGGAATGAAGCAAATTTTAAGTCCCGTTTGTAACTTTGCTGCTTTACTCTTTCTGAAGTGCAATTTGCACATGCAGTGACTGTTTGAACGCTAGGACTCCGGCCTTCTTGGCACTTGCTTCTCAACTTGTGTCTTTCTCAGGCTGCGGCCTTGGATATGCTTTTCTCTTTGCCTAATGTTCAAATTAATGTTCAGACTGAAGCAAATGTTGCCTTTTCTGTGACTGGCTACTGTATATGCTTGCGAAACAGTGACTTTTTAATGGATTTAATATTCAAGAAACATTGTTTCAGTATTAATTTTCAAAATAGCAGTGCTTTATACTGCTTTACATCTCAAATGAGATAATAAGTGCAGGGGGAGAGTGTTTCTAGTGATACTTCAGGTAATACTTTTATATAGCTGCTGTTTTAAAATAATAGTTCAAATAACTCCTGCCAAATAATAGATTCCCTAATTTTATTATTTCCTTCTTGCCCCATGAAATGATCAGTTATATTGAAGGTACCCCTCATTCTTTGCACGCACATTTTGCCATAGGCCTGCTGTGATTGAAACATAAAATAATGATTTATTTTATTACTGGCTACCATCTCTAATAGGATCAACTCAAGTCCTATTTTGCATTAACTTAATTTAGGTTATTTAAATTACATGTGTGAATGTGCCAATTCACGACACTTGTAATTCCAGTCTATTTTCTGGTGAATGTGAAGCTAAAATTCATTTGTTTCTACAAGTTGATCTTTGTATGATTCATTTCAGCGGTACTGATGAATCAAGTCAAACAGTTTGGTTCACATTATTCCTAAACGACTGCCATTTTTACAAAAATCAATAATTTCTTTCCTGGTATAAGTTGAATTAAATTTACTTTACCTGTATTGAGTATGTAATTCTGTGGCTGTCACACTTAATGCAGAGCTGACAGCAAAAACCTGGATGAGATCTCTCTATAGGACTTCAAGATTTAACTTCATAGAGGGGCATCCTTTGTTGTCTATTCACGTGCATTAATGCGTGTTCCTTTGCATTAAACTGCCTTGACTGCAAAATGCAACCCATATTTTAAAAAGTTCTATCAGCATTCCATTCAAAACTGGCGTTTAGTGAATCTTTGTTTATGTGCAGCTTCTATAACTAATGTGAAGGCTATTTTAATGTTTCAATTTTATCATTGAGCATTTGCCACAGAACATCTAGATTTGACTGATTATTTGCTATGAAATTAGATTTCAGCAAACAGTGAGATATAAGACAAGAACAGTGGAATAAGTGCATATATGTAATTACAACATGCAGCATAATTTACAATATTCCATCCTCTAAAAGTAACTTAATGGTAAATTTTGCTACTACTACAGTTAACTGACAATTTGCGGCAAGCCAATGTTACAGAATAGGACACAAATTCAAAAGGAGTAGCAAAAGTAATATACAACTCAAAAATACACATGTTTTGAGAATAAAATCCAATTGTTTTCACCCATTGATTTGCAGCTTACTGTTCCATATGTTTATTCTATGTGCAACATGTTATGTGTTTGTCAAAATCCTTGAATGAATGTCAGAAAGATGCAAGTTTCAAAGTATGTGATTACTTGCTGGTGTATTTTAATCAATGATAGCTGTCGTCTCCCTCCAATGTGCAAGGCTCACTGTGTGGTGTGCTTGATTGTCCTGTATGTATTCTTGTCTAACCGCATGAGATCAAGTGTTACATGTACATTGTTAGTGCATGACTAATTTTCTGATCTTGCTACATGTCTGGTGCAAGGTTAGAGACAAATGTTGCAGATTAATGAAAAGTAACACCGTGCAACAAATTTTAGTGGACAATAATTACTGGCCAATTATTGTGTGCATCCACCATTTCAGAATAAAAATCGTTGTCAGTATAACTGGCCAACAGCTTTAAAATTATTTTGAGAGTTTGGAATTCACACTGACATGTCCATGTCCATTTGGTTCTGTGAAAGGTTGTATCCAAACAGGCTATGGAATGTGTACTTTGCTTTACTTGGGCTTAATACTACAGAATAAAAAATGCAAAAATTTTGATATCTTAAATGAATTGAACATGACTACTTCAAAATAATAAATCAAGTTTCAAAAAGAATTTGCCTTGATTATTTTGTTCAATGCGACAACAAAGTAAAGTGAGTATTTTAATGCATGTTTACTACATTAGTAATAAGTAAACAAAATTCGCCTTCCATTGTTGCCAGCCTTGTATTGAATTTAAAATCAATCTAATTTAATGGTGGAATTTGCCTTGAATGTTGTGTAAAAATGAAACATATTCTGTACATTGGATCAGGAATTTTCTGCCAAACTTCCAGAATGTTGATTAAATTTCCCTGTAGTTTAGTTTTGCACTGCATGAATGGTGACCTTCAAATTCAATGTTCATTGTATTTCTCAGGTTTAGTTTTAACTTACTGTAAGGAAATGCACTGTTTTATATTTTGTTGTAAATCTTCTGTACTGTATTTTTTTTATTCTGTTCCTTGCCGTTGACTCTTGTGAATTGCATGGTGGCAGTTGCAATCCTTAAATGTTCTGTCTTTTGATTGTCATAAGGATCACATAGTAAAACTAAATTTACAAACCTTGAGCATTCATGTGTTCATGTTTTATTTTAACGTACGTGCAACCATTTTAAAATATTGGCAGGCAATGATAACAAAAGTAAGTTATATTAACTAAGTTGGGGGGATAGATGGCAGAAACAGTTTATTCTGAAGAAGGATATTTTGGGAAGAAGGAAGTAAACCCTAAGGTCACCAAAAATGGAAGAACAGATAGATCTAAGGGGTGCAGACACACAGATCTTTAACAGTGGGAATGCAGGAAGAGAAAGCTATAAAACAACAAGTTGAATTCTCCATGAGTCATAAACAAACAAGTGATGTTGAATTTATATAAAACTTTGGTTAGACCACAGTTTGACTATTGCATCCAGTTCTCGACACCCCATTATAAGACGGGTATTCAAGCCGTGGAAAGATATTAAAGAAAAGCTTGAAAACTTCAAACTTTTTCCACTGGATAGTTAAAAGGAGGTCTAATAGAGATTTTTAAAATTCAGAATTCTTCAAAGGATATACAGTGAATGTTTCCACTGCTTGGCAAATTGGAGGTTTAGCTGAGAATATACATTTTTCTATTGATAAATTCAGAGATCAGTGCTGGCAAAATCATAGAATTAATAAGCGATGGCTGCTATCTGTTGTCAAATGCCGCCTTACCTGTTGTGTACAAAAGAACTTAGGATGGATTTTGTAGTCAACAGCAAGCAAATGACAGCTGTTTGCTCCACCTTCATGTGCCCATGAGCTTTCAATGTCCTTTTGCACCAGAAGGTTCAATCAGCCAACAATCAAAGGAGTGTTGTGACCTTTACAGTGCACCTGGGATGTGTATAAATGGGGCAAGCAACTGTGTATCATCATCTTCAATTGGATCGAAGTATTGCTAATGAGCAACACGGAGCCTGACCAGGAAGTGTTAGTTAGAATATTTTATTTAATATCAAATTGGGTACAGAAAGCAAAATAAAAAGAGAACAAGACAGATTGGGTTAAGAGAAAGGAATAGAAGAGGCAAAGAAAATGTCAAAAAGTTTTTAACAAAGTTTTTATATTTTTAAGTCTCCAGCAATAATTAAAATTGAAGGAATGAGTGTCCAAACTTATTGAAGTTAATTTTCATTGTGGCTAATTGATAGTAATTAAGACTTACCACACTATTAAAAGGGTACATCTACTATGTTTACCATATACCTATCAGGTAAGTACAGCAACTTCACACTTTTCCATGTATTTCAATGGTGAGTGTCTCTGCAAGATACAGTTATCGTTCAACTTCTGGAGGAGCAGGACATCCTGGATGCAATTTTATCATTTTACTGGACGTGCGTGATTGCTGGAAGTTGTCTGTTTGACATGCTAATAATGAGTTTTAATAATAAAAGAAATAGGAGCAGGAGAAGAACATGGAGCCTGTCAAGTCTGCTCTGTCATTCAGTATGATCATGATTGATCTTGGGCTTCAACTCCGCTATCTGTCAATCTCAGTCTTAAATATATTCAATGATGGTGCTTCCACAACTCTATCCTTTAAATGATCTTTTAAAGGATCTATCCCTTACCCCCTCTTTTCTCATCCACAATGCCCCTTGGCAAAAATTATTCAGAAACACATCTAGTCCCATGTGTATGCTAAAAACACCCAATTCTATCTTACCACTGACTCTCTCAACTCCTCTACTGTCTCTAAATTGTCAGGTTGCTTGTTCAATATCCAGTACTGGATGAGCAGAAATTTCCTCCAACTAAATGTTGTCTTTGCTCCTCCTGCCCCCCCACTCTGCCACAAACCACTTCTGTAGTCACCAGCTCCATCCTTCTCCCTGGCAACTGTTTCTAGTTCTTCCCTAACCTATCAAGTTGAAATAATCAGTCCACATAAACACAATAAAACTCCATTCCTTTATAAATTTTAATCAAGTTACTCATATTTCAAATATACAGGTCCAACTCTTTGAGCCTATCTGGGTAACTAAGCTGTTTGTGACTGGGAATTAGTCTTGTGGCCCTCCTCTGCCCCCTTTCCAAAGCCTCAATATCCCTCATCGTTTGAGATCATCAAAGCTGGACACTCTTGTAACCGAGGTCTAGCCAAAATCTTTTACAAGATTAAAATGGATTGATTTGTTATGTGGTGATTTGTCTTGTGAAAACAATCTTGAAACATCACAGCCTTGGTCACAAATATTTTTAGAGAGAGATGCAATAAAACACCTAGATTTCTCTCTCTCCGCTGGCTTCAGGTCTGTTTTCTGTCAATACATCCCTGGAGGTTTGATTATCTGACATGATAACTGCAAATATTATGCCATTTACATAAAAGTTTGGGTCCCTTGAAGTTAAGTATCTTTGCTTGTGATTTTGTTCAAACAGCTGTTGTGCGATTGGTGGCCTTCTGGTTCGAGAAACCTATGAGCAGGCGAATAAAGTAAACCGAGAGCAGGGAAGAGGGGTTACAGAAGGTGGGAGGAAGCAATTTGCAGGGAGGAAACCAGAGTTGAAAGGAACTTTGATTCCAACAGTAACTAAGAGGAATTCTCCAATAACTAACAGTAATACTCAAATAACTCTCATAACCAACATGGTAATGCAATAACTCTCTGATAGTTTATATGTAAATAGTAGCGATAAGCTAAATGCTCTGATATCTTACCTGTAACTAATCGTAATCCTATATCCTGCTGATATTCACCATAAAACGAGTCAGAATCTCCATGCACTATACAAAATGCAGACACGCTCCCCAGTCAATACCATTTTTAATAGACCATGGTTTCAACTCCAGTTCTTGTGAAAATGACAACTTTGAACTAGGAGCTTCAGTCAAAGCCAATCCTTTCTTGGACTTCATGCACCAAAACTGGCTGGCATAGACTGACCTGAAACAAACTGAGATCACAGACAAAAGGCAGGGGTTTGGTGTTTCAGACACTTCTCACAGGGTACATCATCCTAAATTCAGGTGTTGGTACAGCTGTTGAAAATTTAAGTCACCTAAAGCCTACAGGCATGAAGGCAATCTTGATTCCTTAAAATGCATTGCGACTACTGTACTGAAGAAATAGCATGAAAGGTTGCATACCTCAAACTGGCACATTAAACAAGTTTTAGTAGAAATTTCATTATAGCAGCAGAAATCCAAATAGATGTAAATTCCCGCTTCCCTCCCAATGACCTTTGTGCTAAAGTTCACACATTTTGGATTTGTGCAGTTTTATTCCAGATGGTGCCTGCGAATTGCACTGAACACCTTGTGAAGGGAAATGATTACACAGCAATTACAGTTGCCTGATGGAGATTCAATTTGGTCTGACCCCATATGTACGTACATAAGTTGTAGTTTGATTTTTTTTTTTAAAAAGCGTACGTCTCCTAAGCGCTTTTCTGAATACTCAGTCTACGTTTTTTGGAGGTGATAGATTTGAGAAAAGAAGTGCCAGACTGGCGGTTCTGATGTGTGTATGTGAGTGGCCTTGCTGTCACTATGCTATTTCCCTTTGTATTAACTTTTTTTAAAAATTAAGTGTCCTCTGTGCTGAGGGGGTCCAAGGAGTTGATGAATCAACTATGTCTGTAAATTGGTACGGTCTAGGAGAACCTGTATGTCAGGCATAAGGTGCATTTAATCAGAGGGGCTTCTCACCCCTACCAGAGTTGAAGGAGGGTAAGATCATTTCAAACAAAATATTCTCTGAAGTGAGAAGATAGCTAACTCTCTTTGGTAACTATTTCAGTCTCTGGGCTCTTCATTCCTGCACAGGGGAAATTATCCCGCCTGTGATGAGTTGGGAAGGACACATTTTACCCCTTGGCACTAATATTGAACCACTGGTAGTTTAAGGAACGTGGAGTGAGGTCTGTGAGTTTGTCCAAGCAAAGTCTGCAGTACCTTTTAACTAGTCTCATGCACAAAATAAACCCAGCATATCAAAGAGAGAGCATGGTACAATACGTTTTATTAAAACAATTTTAATTTCAGATCTTTTAAGTTAGCATTCATAACTTTGGAATAGACATTTCATAAAATATTCCTATGCAATATTTTTCCACTATACATTTAGTCATTTAATAAAAATAGCAAAAGTGATTACTAAAACAATTAGTAATTTACGTGTGTTGTAAATATGTAGAGATGGTCCAGAATTAAGAATAATCGACTTCAGACCCTTCCTCTATAAATTAATATTTTAAAATTTCAATATTTAGATAAGGCATTCAATAGTGGAAAATGTAAGTATAGAGTGAAATAAAAGATCAATTTTCCCTTGAGTTGGCTGTCTTCAGTTTGTTTCAAATTCTGTTGTTTACCCTGTGACAAATATTTATCGCCGGAGAGCTCTGGTACTTCAATTATGAGCAAGCTGAACTTGCACAGACTAAAGACTGTCATTTACACATTTTATAAACTATATAAGTGTATATATGAACTTATGTCGTGTATATATAAGTTTATATATAAGCTATATATAGTTTTATGCATTTATAAATGTTTAGTTTTCATGACTCGGCTTAGATTTACAATTCACACCTTCGGCCTGGTGACTGTTTCTGATAGATTCCAGTTGCCTACGGCAGGTAAATTCCCATGTCAGGGTGCCACAATAGGAGCATGGCACTTTTCAGGACATTCAAGGTGATGGGCCGGTGGTTCAAAGATGACTTCGGTGGCAGTTGATGGGAAGTGGGACATATCATTACCTTCGATAATTGTGAACAAGAACATTCATTATTGTGAACTGTACGTCAAAACTAATATGAAAAAGTTAAATGCGAAAAGTTGGACCAAATGATCACGTTCAAGGAACAGCCTAAAATAACCATTAGCTCAGCCTGCAGCTGTGGAGGCCCATCCATATTTGCCATCTCGTGAATCTGGAGGTCTATTGTTAGACTGGGAGTGGGAAAATAAACGTACAGCCCGCTGTTTATCGCGGTGGCCGTGTCCTCAGCACAGTTGACTAGCTGACTGAGGAGTGCGCCCTTCCATATGGAAATGCAGAACATTTCCCCTTTCCAAAGGGGAGAGTAACTAATTCACGTCGTTGTTATTGGACGTGATCACTTTCCAAAATGCTCTATAAACCTGCGTTACTGTATATGACTTGTTCGGCGTTCGGCGCTATTATGCTTTGAGTCTTCAGCCGGTTCTGGGTGAAATCGTTGAAACTTTTGCCTGTTGTGAATGGCTCTGGATGCAGGGCGTACGTGAAGTACTGCTGGGGAACCAGGAATCCCTGACCCTGGCTGAGGTGCAGGGTCTGCGCGGCCTGCAGGCACCCGGGGGAGGTGTAAGCCGGCGGAGGGGAAGGGACCAGGCGGCTGTGTCCTGACTCCGTTCTGCTGATAGAAAACCTGTGAATGGAACCTCCAGTGGAGCTGGAACTGGTGGCAGTGCTCGACTGCCTGGAGGGGGTCCTCAAATTTGTGAAAGTTGGGATCATGGGAATGGTCTCTGCCTGATGGTTCTGCATTGAGAAACGCATTGGTTGCGGATTTGGTTGTTTGGGTCTAAGGCACGTACAACAGTAAACGGCCACCAGGGATCCCAGGATGATGAAAGCAATGAATATGGAACCTACAACGAGGAACGGCACATAGATGGGCTCTGCAGAGAAAGAGAATAATATTGAATTAGTAATAAGCATAAGGAGTGGGAAATAGAAACTCCAGGGTAACTATCATCAAATCCAAAAAACAGTTATATTTATAGGGAATGAAGAGTACCTTTTACAGATGCTATAATGTTATCCCTATTATCCAGAGTTCATCGATGCGGACATCAATCTAGTTAATGAAACTGTATTTACTAATTGCCTAATAAATGCGAATAAATTCGTACAGGCAAGAATAATTTCAACTGACCATGTCTCATCAATAAAGGAACTTTCTCTTAAACATATGTTGCATCAATTGTGCGCTTCGAAAGAACGGCATTTTCAAAACTTTCGCCGCCTCATCTCGGTTTTCGGGGCATTATTTTACCATAAAACCTGTGGGTCATGAGGCATATTGAAGCGAAAGTAGAAGCAGATTGATCCTAAATATAGAGCAGGTTCCAGATGAATACTCAGTATAAGTGACACGTAGAATCTACAACAGGCAACGCCAAGCGAGCAGACAGACAAGCTCGATTTAGTTATCCAGGGCCACAGACTGACCTTCCGGGCTCACAAACCCCAGCATCACCTACACCGCACGCTGCTCACTTCCTGACAGACATGCGACCATTGGACACAACTCTGGTGCCTCCACACAAACCAGTAAAGGATTTTTAAAAAAAACATTAAAAAGGGGGTAGTTGGCTGATGGTCTAAACACTGACACGGCTCTATGAGCCCGTCAGTATCAGAGAACTGCGGCATAGGCAGCGTCTCCTTACAATGAACAGGCAGAGCTGCCCTTAAAAGAAAATCCAGACAGCGACATGGGGATCATCTGGGAACGAAGTGAGATGTAGAGAGAGCAGAAATTCTGTACTTCTGGTTATTACCGTTCAGCCTAAATCTGAATTATTCAATTTCTGTTGCTTCAATCCTCCAAACCCAGGAAATGCTATCAGCATTATTTTGTGAATTGTCTTTATGTTACATTTTAATTGTCTTATTCATTCATGCCTGTTTGCAACATGTGCTTTTTTACCTTTGTAAAGGTAAAAACGTGTTATTAGTTAATATTTGTTTTATACATTGGATATTCTATTCTTTGTATCTCGCAAACATAAATGTTTCCGCAACGTTTCCCGCCCGCTGCTTGTATCTGTTTTTCTGAAAGTGATTCAATTAAACAATTGGAAAATGCTGAATTCATTTAATACAATTAATACCGTTATTTACAGCCCCGGAATGGCTAAATTCTCTGGAAACAACGCCTCGAAAGGAAACTCGCAAAGCTTTTAAAAGTTAAATATGCTTCCGATAAAAGTTTGCAAATAATACTTGGGTTGGAATACACTGGAGACCCGTCGGTATCAGAAAGTGTAAAAACACAGAGCCTGCGGCAAACAGCAACCGTTTCGCCAGAAACTCAGGATGTGATTTTCTGTTAGTGGTTGCGCTATTGGTATTTTTCCAACCAGCCTCTGAGAAAAGTTCTCGGACAGATCCGGTTCCAACGGCAGGTTAACGAGAAACGCCGAGGATGCAAAAGTTCAGTCAGTTCCTGCATTCGTTGAATAAGAAAAGGGTTTGATAATTGCGAGAAGTCAAAATAATCTTTTACAAAATGGTATATTTCGATATCCATAATAACCTACTCCCCAAATACTCTCACAAAACAAAGCACTTTAAAAACAGAAGAGTTCCGATCGCAATGTTCAGTGTGGAGCACGGGCTCTTCTGCAGATTCCTAAATCGCCGCCGCCACCAGCAGGTCTGGCCCCGGCGTTCATTTTAGACAAACTTTTAATAGATGCAATTGACATAATGGTCTTTAAAATTAATTTTAAAAGTCCATGTGTCTACAAATGATTTTTAAAGGTCTTCTGCGAAAAGTGAGAAAAATGCAACATCTGCGCTTTTATTCCGTTTCCCCGAGTATTTGGCCGCAGCCCCGGCACTTGCTGGGCGGACAATTTCATTCCAGAAATAATCCTTTGGAAATCTATCCCATCCTGACTGAAAATTAAGCCAGATGCGGCGTTGACTTGAGGCTATGAACCGACTGAGGGGCTTGTTCGATCTAAATGCCATCCTACTGCATTTATCCACTATATCCACACCCTTTACAGCTGAACTTAGAAGGTTGGCCATGAGCTATGAATTTTGACCGTATCCTTCAGCTAGTCCGTTCCCAAACCAAGAATTCACCGTGCATTTTTAAACGTTTTCCACAGAGAGTGAATTCCTCTGCGCTAATCCCACCCCTTAGTGTCGGATATTAGATTTCTGCTGATAGGAAGCTGGACTGAGCGGAACTCTGTTAAATCTAATAGAAAGTTGAGAAAGTTTGAAACTGTGCCGGAGATCCCAGGAGATCCATCGGTGTCACGTTCTGGGGATTGTGGCTGCATTTGATAGCAGGAAGGAATGTAAAAGGAGACTGGATCTCTGAGGTTATCAATACAGAAGCTGTCACTGACACTCGTTTAGTTTGGCTTACTTTTCCCTCCCTTTCTACATCGGGCTAATGCAATTTCATGCTCATCTGATTCACTGAAAATTCACATCTCTGTCTAACCGCACCACTTAAAGAGACACTATCCCTTTCCGATGACCCATCCATCTCCTGCTGTAATACAATCTACCATAAATGAAACCAGTCCAATGTGACACCCGAAGCCTTCGAGCAAACCTCTTCAAAGTCTACCGTGCATCGGCTGCACCTCAACGTCAGTTTGGAAACAAATATTTCATTAACTACCTTTCGATTACAGAGTTGAATGGGGACGGGTGGCGGCAACATTTTAACTGACTAATTAATTTAAAAATTAAAACTTATTTAAAGCTCTTGGAATTCTCTACGGTCTGGAAAACAAATCACCCAAGACAAGGTGAAGCAGGTTTGACTGCAGAGAGTTCGCCACCCTAAACCCCCGATGTTCTAAACCATAGGTTTGTGAGTTCGAGGTTGATGTACAGCAGAAAGCGGGTTAGAAATAACTCCAGGCTTCACTTCTCTCCGTTCCTGGAAATCTAACTCCAGGGGGAATCCAAGAGCGAATGCATCGAGTATATGGAAGAAGCCCACCCGCTGGCGAGATCCTGCGGACAACCTTCCCCCAACCAAAGGCCTCAATGGAGACCTTATGTACAAACTATAAATAAATCCAGTTTGTATTCACTTCAGCACAGGCGACCGTGTGTTCAGGCTGATACTCCTCGCGATTTGTAGAGTCCCGAACATCTATAATATTCACAAATAAAGGTTATAACACGCTCCTGAAAAAAACCCAAAACAATTTCCGAAGGGGCGAACTGCAAAAGCAGAAAATGAAAAAAAAAAGAGATGCTGAATGTGGGAGAAAAGCAGGATATAACCAAAAATAAACTCATCAGAGTGAGATTAATGGGAATGACAGGCGGGCTTATGTTACAGGAAGAGTCATAAACTGGGGAAAGAAACAACAAATGCCAAAGCTAATCTAGAATCCCAGGGTTATGTTTAGATGTGTGTTTTTCTGTTGCTGCGGTTTAAGAATGAATTGATCCGGTGACCAAGAGGAAGCGAAAATCCCATCTCCCCCCACCCCCCCCCCCCCCCCCCACTGTCCTGGGAAACAGGCGTGTTCCTCCTCTGCACTCACCAATGTCAATGCTGCTGCAAGATGTCAGAGGGAAACTTTAGGTAACTAATGGCTCTTATCACCCTGCGTTTCCCCAATCCATCTTGTTTTAATCACGTTTGATGGCTTTATATTGTGAAATACATTCCACCCAGCATCACTTATTCATAAAGACAAACTACAATGGTGTCAACCCAGAAATGGTTCTGGAGCAGCAGCCCCGGCTCGAAGTCTCCCGAGGTGATACTTACGTGCTGAGTAGTTCGGGTTTTGCTGCTCCCTGTCGTTGGTACAGACCCCCTGGTCCAGCCTGGCCTCGGCAGCTGCACAGCAATAGCGCAAAGAACACGAGCCGCAACAGGTCGTGGCGTCCACAGTGTCATAATCCTCAGGACACTGGAAACCTTCGTGCCATTTCCCAGCGTTGTCAATCCAACCATGGCAGAACTCTCCCTGAGCACCGCAAATCCCAACATTACAGGTGAAAAATCCTAGTACCAGACAAGGTAACACAGCCAGCATCCTGACTCACTGAACTGACCAGCGGGCCAAGACGATCCTCTGCTTTTACTGCAGTGCTGGACTCAGCATTGTTCCATAAAAGCTCATTTTATTTTTAAAAGTTCTCCTCTGAGCATGAACGTAGAGCTTCATAATAGTCCCAAGTGCCTTTTACCTCGTGCAAATAAAGTTTGTTTTCAGTTGGCTGAGCAAGTTTTTTTAAGCGATGCTCTCCATTTGCTGAACAATGGTGCGTGGGCTCTTTAATACTGCAGCCTGCAGGGATGCAGTGAAAGTCTCATTGTTACCAGCTCAACTCCAGCAACACTCAGGTGCCTTAATTCAGGACACTGCAGACCGACCTGAAGACTCAGCATTTGCTCTGTTTGCATTAGCAAGTAGAAGGTTTAAGCATAAAATTAAACCGGGCTTAAAAAATCAATTGCGAACTAACCAGCGCCTAATGCTCTTTGACACATCGAACTGCCCTTTGCAGGCAAAACTTTTCCTTGAGCCATTAACCGCTGACAACCAGTTACAAATAAGTTGTTTCCCTCCCTCCCCCTTGCTTAAAAATTCTTCGCTAGTTACTTCAGAGCTGCTTGCATTGCTGTGCTCAGTAAGCTGGGCTGGGAGAGACAGGCTGTCTCAGCACTGTCACTGACCGCCTCTCGCTCTGTGGCTGAGCCCAGCTCCAGCCCCGCCCACTCTCCAGCCGAAGAGCCAATCGAAGCGCGCTTCTGACGTTCATGTACGCGCGTACGCGCGCGCCAGTGTCTCTGTGAGCGCGCGTTGTGCTGGGCACCTGCAGTGTGAAGGTAGCATGGAAGTGGGAGCCATTCAATTTGTAGCAATAATTTGGGAATCTTTGAATAAGGTTCAATCCTAAAGCCTTCTGGAGATTTCCCAGCCTCCTGGTCAGATTCTATACATTTATTTAATTCATTGGACACCGCTGGCAATGGCTCGTACTGTCCACCTCCAGCTGCCCTTGAGAAGGTGGTAGTGAACCTTCACTGCAGTCCATGTGGTCAATGTACTCCAATCATACAAAGGGCTAAAACATACAGTACCGGTGTACAATTTCCAAACTCTGGCTGTAACTCCGTCGGAACCGCCTGTCCAGGAAAGCATGATATTGGCCAACTACACCATTTCTTTGGTGTTTCTGCAGATCTTTCACCATAGTTCATACAGATCTTCTATCTGAACTCGCCAGGGATATTCCATATGCCTGTTTATTGTACTGATTTACATTTTTAAACAGGAAAGATATAAAGCAGGACTCCAAACTCAGGGCAAGGAGCATATAATCTTGGGATTTATGAATAAAAATAAAACTCACTGGTCAGATTATGAAGACCAGCCCCAAAAAAACCCAAGAGTTGCCAAAACATTACGAGGTACTTAGTTTGAAATCGGTGTCATTGGCATCAAGTGATTCTGAATAAAACAACTTATTTGCATTTGAAAAATCTGTTGAGAAATTCAAGTGAGTACCGGAAGAGTCTTCAATCGGATCATGTGTCCAGCCATTGCCAAGGAGAGGCTCCTGTGAAATTGTTGCGCCGACCTCATTTGAGAAAAAAGCAAAATATTGCGGATGCTGGAAATCAGAAACAAAACCAGAAAATCCTGGAAAAACTCAGCAGGTCTGAGCATCTGTGGAGAGAAAAACAGAATTAATGTTTCGAGTCTGTATGACCCGCTCTGAAGAAGGGTAATACAGACTCAAAACGTTAACTCTGTCTCTCTCTCTCCACAGGTGTTCAGATCTGCTGAGTTTTTCCAGCATTTTCTCACTTAAGAAAGATTAGCGAGCAGCCAGTGCTTGTCATCCTATTTATTATTGGGAGGCGGGAAACCAGGCGTAAATGATGCCATATAAAGGCACCCTGCACCTCTTAAAGGGGAACAGTTCATTGGCTTTAAGCACAGTACAGTACAAATGGCAGGTAGAGTAAATCTTCAAAGCCCTCTGCACCGCCCTCCCCCCCACCCCAATCCCCACAACGCGATTCTGTGATGATGTCCTGTACTGCTCCTAGCCCCAGCATTCCTTCCCCCCTCCCCGCTTCCTCTCACTCTCCCCCCCGCCCCAATCGCAGTAGTACAATTAACTATAAACCTCCACCTGCTGCTACTGCCACAATCTGCACCTGCTAGGAACCTCACAAACCTCACCTTTCATACATGTGCCATCTGTCACACAGCACCACACTGACACACGTATTCTCACAGCCTCTAATAGTCCCTTTCGTCTTCTTAAGGACATAAGAAATAGGAACAGGAGTGGACCATTCGGCCCCTCGAGCCTGCTCCGCCATTCAATAAGATCATGGCTGATCTTCTCATGTTTCGAATTCCACATTCCCATCTAATCCCGATAACCTTTGATTCCCTTGCCTAACAAGAATCTACCTACCTCTGCCTCAAAAATATTCAATGACCCCGCCTCCACCGCCTTCTAATGCAGAGTTCCAAAGTCGCACAACCCTCTGAGAGAAAAAAATTCTCCTTATCTCTGTCCGAAAAGGGTGACGACTAATTTTAAAACAGTGCCCCCTAGTCCTGAACTCATCCACAAGAGGAAACATCCTTTCGATGTCCACCTTGTCAAGGCCATTCAGGATCTTGTATACTTCAATCAAATCACCCCTCACTCCTCTAAACTCCAGTGGAAACAAGCCCAGTCTGCCCAACCTTTCCTCATAAGACAAGCCACTCATTCCAGGTATCAATCTAGTAAACCTCCTTTGAACCGCCTCCAATGCATTTACATCCTTCCTTAAATAAGGAGACCAAAACTGCACACAGTATTCGAGGTGCGGTCTCACCAGTACCCTGTATAACTGAAGCATAACGTCCTTACTTTTATGGTCAATCCCTCTCGCAATAAAGGATAGCATTCCATTAGCCTTCTTAATTACTTGCTGTACCTTCATACTAACTTTTTATGACTCATATACTAGAATCCCTAGATCCCTCTGCACCTCAGAATTATGCAGCCGTTCTCCATTTAAGTAATACTCTGCTTTTTTGTTCTTTCTGCCAAAGTGAACAACTTCACATTTTCCCACATTAAACTCCATTTGCCAGATCTTTGCCCACTTACTTAACCTACCTATATCCATCTGCAACCTCCTCATGTCCTCTTCACAACATACTTTCCTAACTCTCTTTGTGTCATCTGAAAATTTAGCTACCATGTCTTCACTCCCCTCATCTAAGTCATTGATGTAAATCATAAAAAGTTGAGGCCCCAGTACAGACCCCTGTGGGACTCCACTCGTCACATGCTGCCAATCTGAAAAAAGACCCATTAATGCATACTCTCTGCTTTCTGCCAGTCAGCTAATCTTCTATTCACGCTAATATATTCCCCCCTACACCATGTGCTTTCATTTTCTTTAATAACCTTTGATGTGGCACCTTATCAAATGCCCTCTGGAAATCCAAGTACAGTACTTCTACAGGCTCCCCTTTATCCACTGCACATGTTACTCCTTCAAAAAACTCCAATAAATTGGTTAAGCATAATTTTCTTTCACAAAACCATGCTGACTCTTCCCGATTGCCTTGAGCTCTTCTAAGTGCCCAGCTATAATCTCCTTAATGATCAATTCTAATAACTTCCCATGACAAACATCAAGTTAATTGGCCTGTAGTTTCCTGTTTTCTGCCTCCCTCCCTTCTTGAATAGAGGAGTTATATTTGCTACTTTTCAATTTGATGGAACCTTTCCAGAATCTAGCGAATTATGGAAAATTAACACCAGCGCATCTACTACCTCATTAGCCACCTCTTTTAAGAACAAGGTGGCACAATATACCCAGAGGCAGACATGTCACAGAGGAGGACATCCATCTACTAGCTCTGCCCATTAGAAGTGATCATAAAAATTGTGGGCAGGTACTGTGCATCCCAGCGATTGGCTGATCGAATCAAACTGTATGTTCCTTTGATTGTTCATAATGGGCTGAATACAAACTGTACTCAACTAGCCCACACTTGCAAAACCCAAAACAAAGGTCTGTTGCTAGCTGTGATTCTATGAATAGGCAGCATTTGCCAAACAATCCTGAATGCGCTATTAGCTACACTAACACCCAACTTAAGATAATCAGTGGCACTCATAACATGGTTCATTTACGCTTGCTAGAAGCAACATAAATTCTTACACAGGGACCCATTATCTCCAAACAAAAGGAATATGTTCAAGTCTTGTGCCTTTTTCAAATTACCCAGGAGCTTGGAAAGCTGAAAGCTCCCCATTGGTTTTTCCATGGCAATGTCTTGATCAACCAATCCCTTTTCTCCTGCAGTATAAATTGTTGTGATGATTTGAAATTTTCCATTCTTGCATTTGTCCTGATGAGTGCAAGATAAAAAGCTTCAGCAACATGTCTGTCTTTTCAGCAATATTTAAGCTGTGTAGTTTTAATAATGTTGAGTTACAGCGTGATGGACGTATATAATTTACTGAGTGCCCTCTTCATTTGTTTTATGACTGTTTTGCCTCTGTAACAGCTTTTAAAAAATTCTTTGATGGGATGTGGGTGTTGTTGGCAAGGCCAGAATTTGTTGCCGATACATGTCCTTGAACTGAATGACTTACGAGGTCATTTCAGAGGGCAGTTAAGAGCCAACCACATTAGTGTGGCACGAGTTATGATGTTTAATGTATGATATTTGGAATGTGAGGGATGCACACTAGAAGCAAAAAAAAACCAAATCCCTTATGATTTTGCTGAGATATTATGCTGTTACAAGGAGATACTGCTGGCTATGGAAATGGAGGAGGGATGTTTATCTTGAATGAAATAAATTCTAAGAAGTTTCATAAGAGCTCAACCCAAGGTAAGGGTTTTATAACTGGTTCTTATTTAATGCTGCTAGATAAAGCCAGAGAGGCATTGGACCAAATTTTCAAAGGAGGTTGGAACCCAATGCCAGCATGATTTCTAAGTCCCATCCCTGCATTGCCACTGTGTTGCTCATACAACACTATTTTGAATTATTGGGCAAGAGGTGAGCCCAATTAATGGTGCAGGGTGTTTCCAGGAGGTGGGAGCTGCCTGCAGAGTGTGAGCAGCAAAGGCAGATGGCAGCAATGATGGGGCCTGCTGCTGCCTTGCCAAAGAGAGCAGACAACTCCTCAGATGGCCAGCAGCGTTAATGTAAAGAAAAGTGGCCATTCGGCCAAAATAAAGGTACTGCTCACAATTTGTTGTAAGATCCCCCATGTCCTGAAACTTCTTATCATTCAAAAACAAACTTTCAGTTCATACTGCATTGAACCCAATTGTTGTGCACTAAATTGCAACAGACTGTTTGAGTTCACCAAATTATGCATTGAAAATTACAGTCCCGACCTCTCCAGTTTATTAACAAGCTCCTAAAGAAGCTTAATGGGCCATTAATTGGAGCTGAATGGGTTCCCCATTCCCTCATTCCCCACACCCTCACTTTGAAGATTGAAGTGGGTTCCAGAGCCGTCAGGATCCAGAGACCACTCTCCAGGTGTTAAGTCATGCCTGCGCCCAATTCTGACCCTGTCAGCAATTGAAAATCTGACCCATTAAGGCACAGACAGAGGCCATTCAGCCTATCAGGTCCATGCCAGCTCTTTCTAGCAGTTGGATGTCTTCTTCTAATTCTCCTTTTCCGCTCCTTGGAGTTGAAGCACTCCTTGTCAACTCCCCATCTGGTCTACTCAAAGGCCACTGGCTTATCTCATTCCTTTCAGAAAGAATGTACTCTCTGTTCATTCTTGGTGTGAGCGCAGTGTTTCTTTTTCTCTGTAGAGGAATCCTGTCAGTCCCATTCCTATGCTCTATCCCTATAGCCATGAAAGTTTATTTCCCTCAACTGCCCATTCAAATTCCTTTTGAAATCATTCATCACCTCCACTTCCACCACTCTTATAAACAACAAATACCAGGTCATTACCAATTTTTGGATTTCCAGCATCCGCAGTAGTTTTTTGTTTTTAACCAGGTCATTACCACTCACTCCACCAGTGCAGAGACACACACCTCTGTGGGACCTAGCTTTAGAGTAGCCTTGGAACCACAATCTGGAGAGCACATCGCACTTTCTGATCCACAGCAGGTGGTGGCAGGGACTTACCAGGTCCCCAGCACTCAGAGTTCTGCTGGAGGCCAGACTGTTGCTGAGTCCAAGTCAGATGACAAGCCCCTGGACTCGGTCATGTCACAGTTGCTAGGGCTGCAAAGGCAAGCTCGAGAACATCAGGAAGGGATGTCCGCTGCACTCCTCAGATTGCAATGCAAGATGGAGGAGTCCGTCCGTCTTCAGGCTGAGGTGATAGCGCCGGCATGCCAATGCTCCGAGGTCAACAATGGCAGGATGGTGGCCGCCGTGGAGACCTTGGTCTAGGACATCACTCCTGCACTGCTACACGGGCTTAACTTCATACTCCCTGTGTGCTCTCAGCACCTTTAAGGTGGGGCTGGCCCCCATCACACCAGCATCTGCGACCAGTGATTCTGTGCACCAGCTCCTGAAAGGCTGAGGTGCTGAAGGCGGACACAGCATCAGATGCATCTAAAGTTTCATGGCTGCGTCTCTGAGATGTTCCTGATGATGGAGCGCAAGCGAGCTGCCCTCAGCCAGACAGGAGTCAGACATTCTCAGAGGCTATGTGAAGATCTATGGAGTGCCTTCACTGCATGTTGTCATCATCCTCCTGCGATCGAGTGACTATGAGGGCCTCCACTGAATCTCCATGACAGGAACATGCTCACAGAGGGTATTTGTGCTGCCGTAAGCCAGACTGGAGTCAAATGTTCACATCTGCGATGTGAGGATCTATCGGGACACCTCACTGCATGTCATCATCATCCTCCACAAATCTGGCAGCTATGAGGGCCTCTCAAGTGTGCCTGCCTCGTCTAGCCAGTGCGAGAGCCTCATCCTTGTCGTCATCACTACCGAGGACCCCCTCACCCTCATCCCTATCAACATGCTCCTCATCGGAGAAGACGTGCAGCTCCTTCATCGCTTCCTCAACCAGTTCCTCTCCCCGTTGCAGCACCAGGTTGTAAAGGGCACAACAGACAACAACAATGCGTGACACCCTCTGCAGACTGTATTGCAGGGCTCCACCACAGCAGTCCAGGCACCGGAACCGCATCTTCAGCATCCCGATGGTCTGCTCCACCAAGTTACGAGCTGCAGCATGAGCCTCATTATAGCGTCGCTCTGCTGCAATCTGAGGCCACCGCACAGGTGTCATCAGCCACGGCTTCTACGGGTAGCCCTTGTCCCCGAGGAGCCAACCCTGCAGCCTCTGTGGACCCTGGAAGACTGCAGAGATCTGTGAGCGACTCAGCGTGTATGCATCATGCACAGTCCCTGGAAACCATGCGCATATCTGCAGGATGCGTTTCTGCCGGCTGCATACCAGCTGCACGTTCAGTGAGTGGTTGATGAAGTCCACTGAGTGTAGCGATGGAGACCTGAGCACCACATGAGTGCAGTCAATCGCACCCTGCACCTGTGGGAATCCCGAGATCAGAGTGAATCCAACGGCCCTTGCATCCTGGCTGTCTCGGTCCCAGGTGAAATGCACAAAGTTGTGTGCCATGGAGAAGATGGCATCCGTGACCTCATGGATGCATTTGTGGGTGGCGGATTGTGAAATCCCACAAAGGTCACCTGTGGAGCCCTGAAAGGAGCCACTGGCATAGAAATTGAGCACCACAGCCACTTTCACAGCCACTGGCAGTGGATGCCCTCCATGTCCCCTTGGTGCCAGGTCCGGCAGTAAGTGGTAGATGTGAGCCACTAGGTCCCTAGACATGCACAGTCATCAGTGACACTGGCTCTCAGTCATCTGCAGGAATGGCAGGCGGTGTCTATAGACCCTGGGTTTTGCAAGGCACCGACCAGCCATGGCTCGCTGTCACTCCTGGGTAACGTATGTGGGAGCCCCTGCTGCCCCTTCTTCATAAGGTTACTGCTCCTGCCTTTGCAGGAGCCTCAGTCACTCTCTCCTCTGTCATCTACAGTCTCTGTAGGCCATCAGGCATACAGCTAGGTCACCAGGATCCATGATCCTGACGTGGCCCTCCTGCAGCATGAAAGAGAGAGAGACGTGATTATCATAGCTGTACTTAGCGCCTTTCCTGGCCCTGTGTGACTGCCCCTTAATGCTTCCCGGGGTGTGCTGGTCACCCCTCGGATGGCCAGAGATGAGTGCGCTGCATGGCTGCCCTGTCAACCTGCGACATGGGGGACACTGGTCCAAACCAGGATGCTGAGATTGCAAGCGGCTGTGAACACCTCCAGCAGTGACTGCTACATGGCCAGTGTTGGCGAGGAGATTGTACAACGTGTGCAGTCCAACTGCTCTGCGGTCCAATAAAATGGTGGTGGACTTGAAGTCTGTGCTGAGGGGTGGGGGAGGGGGTAAGGCGTGGAGTGCTTGGTGGCCCTTTGGTGCCTCTGCAATGCTTGCATGGGCGGGCAGGCTAGGAGCCTGACCCCAATCATATCACTGTGGTTGCGCCTGATCTGTCTTAGTTGCAGAGGCATGGTCAGTTTATACAGGTGTCTCTAATGCATGACCATTTCCCTTGCTTACCCTGCCCCCCACCCCCACACTGCCTGGCGGGGTGGCCTTTTAATTATATTTTAATGTGTTACAATTAACACCGCTGACCGATGGCAGGAAACACAGCCCGCCGTCAGCGGGCTGAGCGGACGATTGCGACCTGCCTTCATGCCATCGTGAAGTGGGTCCCGCCATATTTTCTGCTCACACCATCTATCACACCCGTTGCCAATGGGCTCAGAAAATTCCATCCAGAGACTTGATGGGGGGAGAAGGGGTAGTATAATGGTAATGTTAATACATAGGGTAGACATTAACACACTGTAAGTATGTTGGATAAAGACTTGGGGGAGATGTAGTATAAGGGTCGGGCACATAAAGGGTTAATGTGAGACTGAGTACAGTACCGCCCACACATGGCCCACACCTAGGAGTCAGCGTAGTGTTAGACAGAGCTGTGTGTAAAAGCAAGTATGGAGACAGCTCCGAGCTTGGACCTTTACTGTTCCTACATATATAGTTTCTAGTAGTTAATAAATACTTACTGTTTATTGCTGAAAAAAGAGCCATGCCTAATCTTTTCATCTTTCACTCATCAGGACACTTGCAAGAACACCAATCTAAGGGAGAAAACAAAAATTTATACTGTATGTGAAGAGAGTGCTGATTGATTGGCAAATGGCATTGACATGGAGAATGCACCATTGAAGGTGACTGACAGTTAACTGCCAAGCATTGTTTGAAATTTAAACCAAGCAGCTTGACCCTGATTGATCAATGCATTGCCCTGAGGAATGAGTCAGCGAATGGTTGTCACATATTTTGATTAGCTGAAACAGGCACAATGTATGTACATGTTCTTTCTGTCTGCAAAGCACAGGGCCCTGTGTATTAATAAACGTATCTTCCAGTACTTGCAAATGTGCCACATTGTGAGCCTGACTGACAATCTTAAGTTGGTTGCCAGCGTAATTCTTAGCACATTGAGGATTATTTAGAAAATGTTGTCCAATCGCAAAATCACACCGAATGTTGGACACTGTATTTTGTGTTTTGCAAGCATGGGCTGGTTGCATGCGGCCTGTACCTTGCCTGTTGCGAACAGCGGAAGGGACATGCTGTTTGGCACGATCCGCCAGTCTTTGGGACATATGGCATCACACTACACTGAAATTCATATACAACATTACTCATTTGTGTGAAAGGCTGAACGTCTTTTTGGCTTGACGGCAGCATCCTCTTAGTGGCGAAAACCTCTCGAATATACAAGCATACAAACAAGGAGCAAGTAGGCCATTCAGCCCCTCAAACCTGCTTCGCCATTAAATAAGATCATGGCTGATCTGATAGTAACTTCAAATCTACATCCCGCCTACCTCTGATAACACTTGTGTTCCTACTGCATAGTAGCAGTGTGAATCAGCTACTTCACCTGTTGCTCAATTTCATAGTCTGAGGTATTTAAACTTATTGTTTAACTACCTAAGACTATGAATACCTTAATAAGATCTTCTGAACTATGCCCAACACTTTACAACAGGTATCATCAGCAAATTTTGAAATGTAACCTGTATTTCAATATCCATGTCATTTATAGATATATATATCAAAAAAGCAGCGGTCCGGGCACTGATCCTCGGGGTATATTACTGTCTACCATTCTCCTGTCTCAAAAACAGTCATTTGCCATGACTTGGTGTTTTCTGTTCTTAAGCCAGATTTTTATCCAAACTGATGCTGACTCTCCTATTCCATGAGTTTCAGTTTTGTTAACCAACCTTTTATGTGGTAGTTTGTCAAACACTTTCTTAAAATCCATACCAACAACATCCACTGCATTCCCTTCATCAACCTTCTCTGCTACTGCATCAATCATCCTCGGCCCAACCATCTTCAGCTGCCTCATCTATGACCTTCCTTCCATCATAAGGTCAGAAGTGGGGATGTTCGCTGATGTTTGCACAATGTTCAGCACCATTCATGACTCATCAGATGCTGAAGCAGTCCATCTCCAAATGCAGCAATACCTGAACAATATCCAGGCTTGGGCTGACAAGTGGCAAGTAACATTTGCGCCGCACAAGTGTCAGGCAATGACCATCTCCAACAAGAGAGAATCCAATCATCGCCCCTTGATGTTCAATGGCATTACCATCACTGAATACCCCACTATCTACATCCTGGGGGTTACCATTGACCAGGACTAGCCATATAAATACTATGGCTACAAGAGCAGATCAGAGGCTAGGGATTGTGCGGCGAGTAGCTCACCTCCTGACTCCCCAAAGCCTGTCACCATCTGCAAGGCACAAGTCAGGAGTGTGATGGAATACTCTCCACTTGCCTGGATGAGTGCAGCTCCCACAACTCTCAAGAAGCTTGACACCATCCAGGACAAAGCAGCCCGCTTGATTGGCACCACATCCACAAACATTCACTCCCTCCACCCCTGACGCACATTAGCAGCCGTGTGTACCATCTACAAGATGCACTGCAGGAATTCACCAAGGCTCCTTCGACAGCATCTTCCAAACCCACGACCATTGCCATCTAGAAGGACAAGGGGAGCAGATAGATAGTAACACCTCCACCTGGAAGTTCCCCTCCAAGTCACTCACCATCCTGACTTGGAAATATATCGCCGTTCCTTCACTGTCACTGGGTCAAAATCCTGGAACTCCCTTCCTAACAGCTCACCATCACCTTCTCAAGGGCAACTAGGGATGGGCAATAAATGCTGACCCAGCCAGCGATGCCCACGTCCCGTGAATGAATTAAAAAAAACATGACCTGCATTTTACAAATCTGTGCTGGCCCTCTTTAATTAACCTAAACATCTCCAAGTGCTTGCTAATTTTCTTTCCCTGATTATTGTTCCTAAAACCTTACCCACCACTAATGTTAAACTGACCAGCCTGTAATTACTCGGAACAACCTTAGATCCTGTCCTGAACAAAAGTGTCAAGTTTGCCATTTTCACAGATTACAGAATTGTTACGGTGCAGAAGGCAACCATTCAGCCGATCGTGTCTGCACCAGCTCTCCAAATGAGCATTATAACTTAATGCTATTTTCCTGCCTTTTCCCCATAACCCTGCACATTGTTTCTATTCAAATCAGCATCCAATGTCTTCTTGAATGTTTTGATTGAACTGGCATCTCCCCTTCCACTATCTCCACTCCCACTTCCATGGTAAGCAAGCTATTAGTTGATACCATAGCGGCATAATTTTATGGGTATTTTTAGAATTACTTTGAAAACATAAATATTGAAGTCCCTTTCTCATTCTATCTCTTCCTCTGTCCCTCTCTGCTCTTCTGTCTGCCCTTCTCTGGCTGCATTCTTTTTCTATCGCTTCTTCTGTCTGTAACTATCCCTCTCTTTCCCCCCCTGACTACCAGTCTCTCCCTGTCTGTTCTCTCACTCAAACTCACTCTTGCAGCCAACCTCACTGTCTCTCTCAGCCACCCTATCTCCCTTCTCTTGGAGTAAAAATAAGCAATTAAAAATAGTTTTCTGTCAAAATTTACTGCAACATATGCTTCAACGTTTATACTCAAGTTTGTTTTGAAATCAATTGAAAAATATGTTTTAAAATGAGGGAAGATGCACTTTGAATTGTTGCATGGATTACTGGGAGAATCTACACACACTCTCAAACTCTAAAACTCCCTTCAGTTAACTTAACTAATTAACTTAATATTAACTTAAGCCCGGGCTTTTGAAAGAGGCTAACACTGCTACAGTGAAACATTATGAAGGCACAAAAGCCAATCAAAAAAAAAAGCAGCACAATGATGTGAATATTCTCAGGTTGTCTTCTTTCTTGCCACCATAACTTCAGTGGAAGAGCTATGGTAACCCCTGATAAGTAGGGAAGTTATAGACAATAAGCAGATCGTATAATCCCTGTAAAAATTCAACACCCAAGACAGATCTCATTATATTTGGTCCATGGATCATATCTACATTATGGCAAAAAATGCCGCAGAAAGTACTAAGTGTAAGCTGTTGTCACTAATCAGGGGTGAGAGTGGCCAAACACAGAAATTAGTGGCCAAAGGCAAAATGTTCTGAAAATATTTTGACAAGGAATCATGTAATTATAACAGTTTTTATAATCTGTAGTGAAATGTAAATGCTTCTAGGCCATTTCAATTGGGTGGAATTATTAGACTTCAAGTGGGTTTTTACATTAGTTTTCCCTTTGTTTACCTTCTATTACCAACAAGACAGGGGACCAATGTGTTTGTGTAACATCATCAAAGAGACACAGCATTTCAGCATTCAATGTATTTAATGTATGTGATACAGAATGAAGTCCACATTAACAACAGAACATGACCTTGCTGGATTATGTTCATGCAACATGAAGCAAAGGGGTGTAACAGTACTTAACAAACTATTTTCCAATGTGACCGCCTTTTAATTCATCACCACAGTTTTCAAGGGCAATTAGGGATGGGCAACAAAGGCTTAGCTAGCCAGCGACACCCACATCTTATGAAAGAATACATATTTTAAACAAGCTTGAAAATTAACATGACCCCAGATGCTAGCAAAACCGAAACAGCAATAAAGCAGCATAGTAACATTTGGTGTGTTATTATTAAAGTTCAAGCGCTATGGATCAACATGTAATAATAGTTGTTTTTAAAGTCTTTTGTAAAAATTTCTTAGCGCGTATACTCAGCCAAACTCTCCATATTCCATGGTGACAGAAGACCCAGTGCGGCCCCTTTCACACACACGCACACACATCAGCTCCTCTCCCCCGCCAATACGCGCACACACCCCTCTTCTCAACCCACCTCCCTCACACACTCTCACATGCCCGGTCTCTGGATGCAACCCCTCTCACTCACTCATGCCCTCCCTCCCACCCCACTCAGCACCCCACTCACTCACTCCTGCTCCTTCTCCACCCACCCCTCTACCTAGATTTCTCCACTTTGCCCAAATGTGTGGGAGCTGGAGCAGAAAAGCAGCGATAATGATGATGGATAAAAGGGAAAGATTTTATAAATTAGTCTCAGTTACTAAAACTTTGTAAAACATTGATTGATGTGGGAGAGAAGCAGCTGTCAGGGCCCAAATCCCAGGGTCTGGATCCCATCCCTCCATCCCACCCCTCCCTTTGATGAAAGCAGCCCTTGAAATCAACGAGTGCCTTGATAAAACAATGAATTTGTTTTATACAGATATGAGCTGGGCAGCCAGGAGTAAAAATTATTACTGCTTCATCTAAATACACCTGCCATTTTTAACATGGGCGCTGTTGCCAGCACAAAACGATAATAGAGCAATTGGTATACAAAACCATAACGGAAAATCCAGACTGGGCTTTCATTGTACAAGATTCTTATTTCAAAAATGTGACATTTGCAACAAGCTTTGCAAACAGGGTGTACATGCATATTTTCTGTTATCTCTGGTAGCCTGCTTGCCTGGGGTTGACTTGCACACCATGTCCCTCCCTGTCTCCCCACCCTGTTCTCGACCCTAGTCCGGCTCTTGGCTCTGGTGCAGGCCTTAGCCACAGTGCAGCTGTCAGCTCCAGTCCAGCTTTCGGCCCCAGTGTGGCTTTTAGCCCCAGTTTTGCCGCCAGCCCGGCCCTCAGCCCCAGCCTCCCCATTGGCTCAGTTCTCAGCCCCAGCCTCCCCATTGGCTCAGTTCTCAGCCCCAGCCTCCCCATTGGCTCAGTTCTCAGCCCCAGCCTCTCCACTGGCTCAGTTCTCAGCCCCAGCCTCCCCATTGGCTCAGTTCCCAGCCCCAGCCTCCCCATTGGCTCAGGTCTCAGCCCCAGCCTCCCCATTGGCTCAGTTCTCAGCCCCAGCCTCCCCATTGGCTCAGTTCTCAGCCTCAGCTTCCCCACTGGCTCAGTTCTCAGACCCAGCCTCCCCAATGGCTCAGTTCTCAGCCTCAGCCTCCCCATTGGCTCAGTTCTCAGCCCCAGCCTCTCCACTGGCTCAGTTCTCAGCCCCAGCCTCCCCATTGGCTCAGTTCTCAGCCCCAGCCTCCCCATTGGCTCAGTTCTCAGCCCCAGCCTCCCCATTGGTTCAGTTCTCAGCCCCAGCCTCCCCACTGGCTCAATTCTCAGCCCCAGCCTCCCCATTGGCTCAGTTCTCAGCCCCAGCCTCCTCGCTGGCTCAGTTCTCAGCCCCAGCCTCTCCACTGGCTCAGCTGTTGGCACATGGGTGGCCCCATGCTCCCTATGCCACCCAGCATTAGTGACTCACACAACAAAGGCGGCACCAAGAGGACAGCCCAGCACAGGGGAGCATGCTGCAGGCTCCACATGGGAACAGCAGTTACTGGGAGTGTGCCGTCTGCATCTCCCAACCACAGAAAATAACTGAAAGGCAGATTGAAGAGAGTGGGGTTGAATGACTGCTTCCCTGGGCAGGCAGAGAGCAGAAAAAAATTAAAAAGGTGAATTCTGAAGACTAAAAGTTACAATTATGCCAAATGGTGGAAATTTCTCATCCCTGAATAATGTTACTTCCAAGCTTTTTACCATTACATGCACTGGCTGACAAACTAAAGCAGAACATTTACAAGCCTCTTAAGTTGTTGTTCCACTTCCATATGCTCATGTAAAGGTTTGAGGTGTGTACTGATGGCACAATAAGAACAAAATGCTCATCGACTCCCAAATACACTACCCCTTCAGAGACCCCCTTCATTATATTGGATGCCATATAATTCCAGGCTGATCTGAAAATGCACTTTAAGACTGCATTTCTACTTAAAAATAGCTTAAGTAACAATGCTGTAGTTGTACTATAGATCCAAAGTCAGGAACTAGTCTGATACTGGAAAGAGGCAATGAGAAAATCCTTGGAATGTAACTTCTGTGTAGCCTAAACTAAGCTTCAAAAGTACTTAGATGGTCATTTGGGTACATTTTAAAGCCTGTGTGGAAGTAAGCTAAATGTACAGAGACTTTTCTAAACATTCGAATTTTAACTGCTCATAGGACAGTTCTGGGTGTGTGTGGTTCACACATACATAGAGCTGTCTCCACCGAAACAGCCAAAATGGGCTATTGCCTGACTACAACCATCACTAGCTACTGGCCTGACACTGGTAGCTGCAGTATTGATGTAGCATAAAATTCTCCCGGACAAACAGGTTGATAAAGTCTATAGCCGTAATTTTAAGCCAAACCACCTCGCGAGAGAACAACGGAATGTAAAATTGGATAAGGTCTAAATCAGGCATCCAAACCACATTGTTCTTCTGGAGAGGGTTAGGTTAACTTGAGGTCTTATGTTAGCTTTTATCCAGTGGTGTCCTTTTAGTGTCTCATAAGCTAATTTTATTGCCCAAATTTTAACCAATCTTACATTATGTTACATTGAGTATACAGCCCAGAAAGACCCTACTGGTCTATGTTCCATACAAGCCTCCTCGCACCCTCCTTCATAAAGCCCTATGAGCATATCCTCTATTTATTTCTCCCTCACATGCTTATCTAGCATTCCCTTAAATGCACCTATGCTAGTCGTGTCAATTACTTATTGGGGTAGCATATTCCACATTCTGACCATCTGTAAATAAACATGTTTCTCACGAGCTCCATATATGATTTATTGGTGACCACCTTATACTTATCATCCCTAGTTTTAACTTCCCCACAGGTGGATACATCCTCTCTATGTCTACACTATTAAACCCTATTAATCTTGTATATCTCTCTCAGGTCATCTCTCAGCCATCTATTTTGCTAGAGAAAGGAGTCACAGCCTGTTCAACCTTTCCTGAGAACCGTTAATGTGAATTCAACATTAAAGCAGCACTTAAGTTATATATATAAAAAACACATGTACCGGCCATACCCGAAGCAGCAAACTTTTGGCACTGGATGGAGCTTCAAAACCTTTGCTACCAGCCAGAGGACAAAACCAATGTTGCATTTTCCCCGATTGCATTATATAAAACTAGATGTAATATTTTTATCAAATAATAATTACAATTTAATTTTTAAAATTTATACATCATAAGGCCCCCAAGCACACCCCTCACCCAATCTCTAGATCTGACACCAACTTCAAGTGCCTCCCAACCTCAGACTTCCAGAGTCCTTCCATTTGACCTCCCACCCAGTCAATAATTCATTTTTAACTCTCCTTTTTCCCTCTGCAATTGATTTTTTCGAGCTTCCTTGACATTTTGTATAGGTTTTTCCCCCCCAACATTGGGCCCTGTGCCCTAACACCTGTTCCTGGGAGTTTCTACTTGAACCTCCAAGGAACTCTCTTCTGCCTTTTTTGGCTTCTCCCAACTGATTCTCCATTGATAAATATTTCAATTTGTAATTATCTATCTAATCTTATTAATCTCATTTTTTTCAATGATCTATAGCAATATACAGCAGACTGCATGGCAAGGAGAATGATGAACAGAAATAGATCCTCCAGCAAAACAAATTAAGCACAAATCTGCTTTCAAACTAAAAGTCATAACATTTGCTAATTCATCCAGTAACTGTGCTGCAGCGAGGGAATTTGATGTCAGTGAAAAGCTGTGAGAGAGAATGGAAGAAGAAATCCACCCTGAAGAAGGTGCTCAAAACCATCAGAACAGGAACCAATCACTGCTCTTGAGAAGAATGTATTAGAATGGGTCCTCAAAAATTGTTGGGATGGTTACATCGTCACCAAAAATGAAATGCGTGTATACACACTTAATTGGGTCAAACCCTGAGTCCAGCAAAGATTTCAGAGCAACAGCTGGTTGGTGGAGCTGCTGTATGGAACAAAATAGTTCAGTGTTGTGGCAGGAGATCAAGATCACTGAGAGAAAAAGACCTCGATGCCACAATTACCAGTTTCCGGCAATTCAACATCAGAGAGTGGCATTATGTCACATCAGCAACATGGATGAAATGGCAATGAACTTCAATATGCCCAGCAGCCAAACTGTGCAGAGGAAAGGTTCAAAAACAGTTCTAGTGAAAACCACAGGACATGAGAAGACAAGATGGTGGTACAAGCCTGCATGGCCAGCAAAAAGCAATTAAAGCCTATGGTAATTTTCAAATGTAAAACCATTCTGCACACCAACTTCCCTGCAGGAGTATTTGTATATTTCCATAACAACGGTTTGGGGGGGATGAGGATAGAGTGAAGTTATGGATCAAAAATGTGTGTAATATGTGCAGTCTGCGTAAAGAACATAGCTTATTAGTGTGGGACACGTTGAGATCCCATATAACTGATGAGATCAAGAGGTGCCTGTGAAGAAATAACACCCACATTGCAGTTATACCAGGGATTCTAACATCCATAGTTCAACCTTTGGATGTGCACCTCAACAAGCCATTCAGTGATCATATTCACACTGAATGGAATAGGTAGATAGTTGACGGAGAAAAAACCTTCACAAAGGGCTGCATCTTCTGGTCGGCGAGTGGGGGTGGGGCCTGCTCGCCGATGCATAAAATGACGCGGGGATACGTCGGGCGTGCGTCCCAACATCATCCCACGTCACTTAGATTCTCAGTTCGGTGGGCAAGCAGCCGAGTTGGCCGAACTGTCAATGGCCTATTAAGGCCTTTAAAAAAGTAATTAAAACAATTAATGGACCTGCCCATCCAACCTTGGCGGGCAGGCAAAGAGCCCGGGCGGCCTTCAGAGAAAACATGAAGCCTCACCCACGATGGAATAAGGTTTCATGAAGGATTTAAAATGTGTATGAAATGTTTAAATGAAAGAAATTGACATGTCCCAGCTCATGTGACACTGTCACATGAGGGGACATGTCAGGAAAATGTTTTTGTTCCCTTTAAAATATTTTTGAAACTTCCAATGATCTCTCTGAGGCAGCATTTTGCCTCAGGGAGATCTGTGCACTCCCGGCTCAGGGAAACCCCCCCCCGACTACCGCCTGCATAGGGAGCGCTTGGCACTTCCGAGCGGACGTCACACTGGGCGGGCCTTAGTCGGTCCACCCACGTAAAATGGCGGCGCGCCCCAGGCTGGAGGCGTCGATCGGGAACCTGCCCGCCCACACCCGCTCCCGCACATCCCCCCCAACGGGGGGGAAAATCCTACCCAAAGAGCGGAAATATGTGCACTGCCCCACTTGATGCTTTGTGTGGTTTCATTATCCAAGCATGGGATGTTATTGGTACACCGAGTGTCATCAGATCATTCAAAAAAGCAGAATATACAATTCAATGGATGGAGAGGAAGATGATTTGTTGTGGACGGATGAGTCTGAAAGCAATAACACCACATCTGATCCAGAGTGGGATCCTTATGATGACGCCATAGCCAAAGTGACTCAGGATGAATTTGATGAACTCTTTGTGTCAGATGCCAAAGACAATGAATTTGATGGTTTTAAAATGCTTTGATTATGGTTAAAGGTATCTTTGTACAATTAATTCATTCAATAAACCGTTCCACATTAATTTAATGTGAATTATCGGTGCTATGTTTTTTTCACATTTTTAAATGGTGACCACCCACACCCACACCAGTGCTTCATGTTTTATACTTGGTGTTTTTGGAAAGACTTTTGGAGGCCTCAAGTGTTGACTGATGTGCCAGGATCTACAGTGTTCGCTGAATAAAATTAAATATCTCAATTTTATATTTTCAATTTAGAAATGTATTCATCTTCACTTACATTGCAATTAACTTTAAAACTTGTAATTATACCTTGTTACATTGGATAACTGATCCTTTCTATAACAGTTTCTCAACAGTTTGTCATTTTCATATTTTACTCAATATAATTATTGTAATATTTTATTGCCAGCTGTTCTTGAGCAACCTCACAACTGGTTTGTAGAGAATGGAATGTGTCTTAACTCCAACAAGTGCATGACTGTCGGCATCTGCTTTGCTTGATACAAACCTCCCAATCTGTCACTGAAAGACATCACAACCCATCATCACAGTACCATCAAACTATCGTGTATATTTATTTAGACAGGTCCAAAATGGGATCTGTACATCAGTTCTGTTGTTATACGAGCTAACAACCATCTGTGCATGCTTCAGAAGCTGAAATGCCATTCCCTCTCAAGTGATGATCTTGTAACAATTTTCACATCTTTATTTGCCTTGTATTGGAATATGGGACACTTGTGTGGTTCAATGGACTCACAAAGCAGCAATGTTAAGCCATTAACAGTGTTCTGAAAAGGGCTTGCAAAGTCATTCTTGGCCCTGATTACCATACTCAGATGCCTTTCACAATTGCGGTCTGGAGTCACTCAAGAACAGATGGGATCAACTCTGCCATTCTTTCAGGAGGTCACTGCCAAACTCCCAAATTCACTACTTGGCACCCACAGACAGATGCCATTGCAGCGACCAGCTATAGAACTCAAAACAACTGACTGAATTAAGATTTAAGAATAGTCCAATGTCATATCTCATCCGTCCAATGAATAAACTATAATAAATGACTGTTAAGCTTTGTACCCTGATAATGTAAAAAAACCCTAACTTAATAATCAATACATTATTTTACTCTGCTTTTCTATCATCTTTTGTGTTTTTATGTTTTACTTGAGAAAATGACTGAATGCGGAACTTACAGCCCTTGGCCATGCAGAAGTTGATTTCCAAAAGTTAAGAATGTGTTAGCTGACATTTAAGATTATGAGCTGAAATTTTCCCTCGTGACGGGGGGAAGTTGATGGGCGGGCACGTACATGCATGCTTCCGATCGGTGCCCCCGATCAGAGGCACGGCTCCATTTTACACAGACAGGCCAATTAAGGCCAGCGTGACGTCTGCACAAGTGCTGTGCGCTACCTGTGTGGGCGGGGTGGGGAATCCTAAAATCGAGAGTGCGCTCTTTCACGCATGCGCACGAAAGAGCACATTCATCTCCCTGAGGCTAAGTGCTGCCTCAGGGAGATCGGCTGTACATTAAAAAATATTAAAAATAGAAAAAAAAATTCCCTGACATGTCCCCTCATGTGATAATGTCACATGAGTTGGGACATGTCCATAATTTTTACACAACCTTTATTAAAAATTTTTAAAGCCTGCATGAAACTTCATCCTGCCGGTGGATGAGGTTTCATGTTTTTTCTAGTTCCTGCCGGGGTTTCTGGCCTGCCCACCAACCTTAAGGTTGAACGGGCAGGTCCTTTAATTGCTTATCAAAAATAAAAATACCTGGAAAAACTCAGTAGGCCTGGCAGCATCTGCGGAGAGGAACACAGTTAACGTTTCGAGTCCATATGACTCTTCAACAGAACTAAGTAAAAATAGAAAAGAGGTGAAATATAATCTGGTTTAAGGGGGGGTGGGACAGGTAGAGCTGGATAGAAGGCCAGTGATAGGTGGAGATAGCCAAAAGATGTCATAGACAAAAGAACAAAGAGGTGTTGAAGGTGGTGATATTATCTAAGGAATGTGCTAATTAAGGGTAGAAAGCAGGACAAGCAAGGTACAGATAGCCCTAGTGGGGGTGGGGTGGGGTGAAGCGATCGAAAAAGGCTAAAAGGTAGAGATAAAACAATGGATGGAAATACATTTAAAAATAATGGAAATAGGTGGGAAAAGAAAAATCTATATAAATTATTGGAAAAAAGGGGATCGAAAAGGGTGTGGGGATGGAGGAGAGAGTTCATGATCTAAAATTGTTGAACTCAATATTCAGTCCGGAAGGCTGTAAAGTGCCTAGTCGGAAGATGATTTAAAAAAATTGCTTAATTGACCCTGTTGGCCATTGACAGGTCGGCAGGCGTGCAGCTGATTTTTCTGCGCCCCCACCTTCCTGAAAATTTAAACTGGGCGTGGTGACGTCGGGAGTTTCCCCCCCGACATCACCGTGCGTCATTTTACGCATCAGCGAGTGGGCCCCACCCCCGCTTGCCGACCCGTAAAATTCTGCCCTATGAGACAGCGGGGGTCATCACATGCGAGTAAGGCAGGTTTGGGTCATCAACTCTAACAAGACATTGGTCTGGATGTTGCCGTGATGGCAAAGGAATAATTTGCACTGTTCACCTCATGTACAATTGCTCAGACTTTTTTTCGGGATCGTCAATGTGGATTTCCTGTCATTTGTCTTCTGTTTCAGTGTGGTGCCCTCTAAAGGGGATTGGGTGTTTGTGAACAGGTCAAGCAGCAGGGAGGCTCTTCAATTAATAAGATTGAAGAATCCTTACTGAAGCATGCAGAATACAAAGTAGGAAGTAAAAAAACAGGAAATATAAATTACATTTAAATCATTGTGAAGGAAGCATAATAGAGATTAGGACACCAACACGGGATTAAGGGAAATACATAAACTTGAACATTTAAAAAACCTGCAACATTAATTTTCTTCTGAGGAAATGAGACATGAGTCTTTTAAAATTACTTTTTCAGGGCCAGAGAGGTTATTCAGCAATAATTTTTACTTATTATGCCATTAAAAGCTCAGTTACTCCTGATTGTACAGGCTATAACTTTTTAACCTGACTTTAGAGCAAGAAAGGGATAATTAACCGAAGTTTATGTCATCACAGTGATCTCTGCTGGTTTCATCAGGCAAAACTGCAGCAGCATAGCCTGATTGTAGTATAAGGGTCTGGCACATATAGGGTTAACATGGGTACTGAGTACAGTACCACCCACACAAAGATGTAAAAGAACTCATGACCCACAACTAGGAGTTATTCTAGGGTTAGACTGAGCCATGTGCACAAGCAAGCATGGAGACAGCTCCTAGCTTGAACCCTTTACTATATTATTGTACATAATACTTGTAGTTAATAAACACACACAGTTAACCTATTTAAGACTACAAACACTTCATTATGACCTTCAGAATGGTATCCAACACCTTACAACATGGTGGCAACTAACAGGAAGACCCAAAACCTCACAAAAAATGCAGAGAAAAACTAAAATCCTACAAGACTAAAGAAACATTTGAAGAAACGTTTTGACCTGAAGAAAAGCTCGAAAAGCAGATGCGCAGAGGAAAATCCCCAGGGAAAAGCTCCAAAAAATGTCTTGGAAGCTGAAGGCAGACATTTAAACTTCCTCACTGCAGCAGAACACTCTATTGAATTCTGTGGAAGCTCAGCTTCAATTCCCAGAGTGAAGATTCAGCAGACCTAGTAGGAATGAGCTAAAACTTGTAAATCCCAGGATGCAGCAAGTCCTGGGTAACTTTAAATAGTTCACTGGTCAGAAATTGCCATTTAAAAACTCAGTCGGAAAAACAGATTCCCGAGCAAATGGGAACTCGCTGGAACTCGCTCTGAAAAGCAAAAAAATTAATTAATTCAGAAGAATCACGGCTAAAGAATCAGCTTTAAAGACCAGCAAAGGCCAGGATTTGATGCTTTTGTGACCCTAAAGCATAGCGCTGAAACGGAGAAGCCTCCAGCTAGTCAATTCAAGCAGCTGTTGTTTAAAATGTTTTCAAGGCTGAGTGCGAGTGTCATTGCAGCAGGGGCCTGCTAAGGATGATGAGGGGCACAGGTAAACCCTTTGTCTTCAAATGAACAGCAGTGCCACCTTGAATTTCAGCAACTTCTCAAAGCTGAAAATACAATTTAAAATTTTCAACCATGGATCAAAAGTCCAACTTACCAGGACGCATCCATTGGCCAAACCTATTGGAAAATTGAGTGTCCTGGAGGAGAGAATTTTTAAACTAGCAGAGTACATGACATCTAAGTAAAAAGTCAGAAAAAGTCCATAGTAACACATTTTTATACTGCTTTGGCGAACTTGCTGATGAAGTAATCCTACTGCAGTGCACTGATAAATCATCAACTAGCTTTGATGAAATATTAAAAGCCTTTGACAAATACTTTAATCTCCAAGTTGCGGAGTATGCGGAGCATAAAGGGAGGCACAGAAAACCTCCAGTAAAGCGCCGAAAGAGAAAAAGACAGTACTCGAGTAAACCACATGAGGCCGCCAGAGAACTCTCCAGAAGTCTCAAGAATATAGCTGATTGGAAATTCTAACACATTACCTGAAATGCAACAGCAGGTAACAGTGCAGTGTGAGCAACTGGATAAAGGAAAGCTATCGGATGAAACCCAAAATAAATAAACCCTGAAAAAGGAAAATTAAATGTTCATATCAGAACTGAATTGGAAGGTTTTAAACTCAAGATTCAAGCTGAGTATATGCCCTTGGAAATGTATTGAAACAGTAAAGTCATCAATGTACCAAACTGTTCAAGATCTGAACAAACAAATTTTTGAGGTATCACAGAGGTACAAGAGAAAGGCTACAGAACTGAAGAAAATTATTTGACATTTGGAAGAGCACTTGGAAACCATTACATTTCCGAGGAGATATACGACAAAATGAAAATCAAGAACTTAGAATGGCAAGAGAAAGTAGAAGTTCTCACAAAACAGTGTGAGGGGTCTGAAAAATAATTAGCAGAAGCGCAATGACAGAATGTAAGCTTGAACAATAGCACAGAGGAATTATACTCTGCCAGGAGAAAATTGATCAGTGTAGAAAATCAACTTTCGCGTCTGAAAGATGAATTTGATAAGGAGAAACAAGAACTAATTAGAACACTGGAATGTCACTCAATGTTGAAATGATGAACTCATAGGAACAAATTCAACAATAATGGATTTTCAATTAAAACTTGATGAACTTCAAGCATCAGAAGTCTCTAATAAGTACCATGCAAAACATGAGGAGCAGGAGAATGAATTGTTGATGAATCAGAACAGTTGCTTGAAAACAGAATTAACAACCAAGACTGATTAACTTCTTGAATTCCGGTCTAATCTGAACAACATGAAGGATGAGATGCATAGTATGGAAGAAAAAATCCAGACTTTAAAAGCAGAAAAGGTGAATTCTACCGAACAGATCGAAGATCTGATGAATTAATTGAAAGAGTCTAAGGAGCAGTTAGTGACCATGGAAGAAAAATTCCAAAAATAACTGAATGCCCGGGCAAAGTGGTTAAACTAATAGAAGAGTTGCACAGGTAACCCTGAAACAAAAACAATTTGACTTACCAGAGTTGTTGCTGACCTGAATGAAAAGATTCATAAGCTCGAAAAGCAACTGGAAAAAAAGAAAATAATCAAAAACTTGGCTAAAATTGTGAAATAAGTGGGAATGAAGCTTTTATTGTTGAAACATGAACTTCCATATGTGTCACAGTGAGCTGCACGATGAAAGACGAGGGTTCATCCACCCCAGAAAAAACAGGAAAAATCAACAACTACCTATCATCACAACTGCTGAATCGACAAAGAGCAGTTCAATACCAAGGAATGGAAAAAGAGAATGAAAAGATACCCAGAAGCCAGAACAACCTCCAAATCAACAAACACTACCTGCAGCGACAGAGCCCACCACTCCTCTGACAGTAGTGAGAATAAGATATGGAAGGATTATAAGGCCTCTAGGCTGCCTGAACCAATGAACTCAGAGTCTAGAAGGGGAGATATGGGGTAGTAATAACAATGTAAATACATGGGATAAACTAGAATAACTTGAAACATGTTGGATAAAGAATTGGAGGAAGGTGTAGTATAAGGGTCTGGCAAATATAAGGTTAACATGAAGCTGAGTACAGTGCCGTCCACATAGTAATGTAAGAGAACACATGACCCGCACTGAGGGGTCAGTCTAGTGTTGGACAGAACTGTGTGCACAAGCAAGCATGAAGACAGCTCTGAGCTTGAATCCTTTGCTGTATATTTGTAAGAGTTCTTGTAGTTATTACAGACGGTTAACCTACTTAAAACTATGAAGACTTCATTAAGACCTACCAAACAGTATCTAACACCCTATGACACTGAGGATAAGTAGTGTATCCTTGAAAGCACTTGCAGATTACTGTATTTAACTGTGCATGTGTGCATGTTGTTGTCAGTTTTATCCTGTATTAACCATGAGTCCTGACAGCCTCACCACTATTAGTGCAGCAAAATCTGGGCCATGGCCTACATGCTAGTGACAGACTATATCCTCAGAGTCACCATGGGCAACACCATGGTAGATCAGCATGCAGTACAAATAATTATTTGTTCAGGGAAACTGAAAGCTCCAGCCATTTAATTGGTCATTTCAGATGAATCTTAATTTGTTTTTACCTCTAATTATTACACAAGTACTTTTTAATTAAATTATTTGTTACCAATTTATTGGAGGGAATCAAGATATTGAGATTATTGTACTAATGGATGAACAGCAAACTGATAACTTTCACACTTCCACACAAAAAGCAAGTAAACTCGAGAAATGGGATGGATACAATTTCTATTGAGAACTTCGTCCACATGGTGGTGCTGCGCTCCATCAAACAAATACTGTCGAGACATTTCCCTTCACTATAAATGAAGATAGCTCTCAGAAATCAGCAATCTGAAATGGAATTGACGAGCAGGCTATATGGTTTTAACAGAGTGCATTTTTCCTGCACAAAATCGCAAAAGCTTAAAAAATTCGAGGACCTGATGACTTGCAGAGAAATATTTTGCAGAAATTTTAGGAGTGTTCTGTGCAAATCCTTGGACCTCACAAATTTTACAGAGATTCAGGAAAGATAGTGTAATAGTGACATAAGGATCTGTTGTGCAAAACAAATATCACTGACTTGCATTTATTTCAGTGTGCAATGCACAAACCTGGTCATTCATAGGTCAGGTGCTCCATTCTTATTCTTCATTTTGACCAATTGAGCAACTTGACGCTCTTTTTCTGAGGGCAGTCACACTGAAAGTTTATTCGAAGTGCATGAATACATGGCGGGTGCACAGATGAAGTGTGATGATTGATTACTTGTTGAAATGCATATCTTTGTGACTCAGTCTCTTTATATTGTATATTATAGAAAAAGGCAAAGTTTTATGTGGCCAACTGGGAAATTTACAGAATATGGAGTCACAGCAGAAGCTCGCCATATATATTCTAAAAGAATAGGTTTAGTCAGCAAAGAAGATGCAGCAATACCTGACATATTTCAGGTTGTGTTGCAGTTCCATAGGTTTAAATGCAGAGGTAATGACTGAAAATGAAAACCATGCGTGAGATTCAGTTTGGAACTAACAATAGGATTCTCAGAAAGCAGGTACCCAGCTTCAGGTGAGACTCTGAGAGTCAGGCGTGCACTTTACCCTGTGGCCTGAATCCCGCGCCCATTGGGCGTGCAAGGTTGGTGGGGCTGGAAGCGGCCGCAATTTCCACTTCTGCCTAGAAACGTAGAAACAATGCGATTTCACGCTGGCTGGCCAACTAAGGGCCAGCCAATATGAAAGGTGCCCCACGTTGGAGAAAGGCTGCTGTCAGGGGTGGGAGTGTGGCGGGTGTTGGGTCCAATGGGGACCTGGCAGGGGGTTTTAAATCGGCTGAGGGAGCACCCTGAAGGCTGCCAGGAGTTCTAGAGGAGGCAGAGGGAACTGTCCAAAACTAAGCTGAAGGTATGGCATCAGCACCCGCTCAGGTGGGAGGGCAATGCCTCCAGATGGGCACTCTGCCTCCTGCTTCTCAGACGAGTGCCTGCACAATCTTGTGGAGGCAGTGAGTGCCAGGGGGGGACATCCTGGTGCTGCTGGATGGCAAGAGGAGGTCACCCCACCAAACAAAGAAGGCCTCTGTAGAGGTGGCAGCCCAGGTCAGTGGGCACGACATGATGCACTGCACCTCAATTCAGTGCCAAAAAAGGTTTAATGATCTTCTGCACTTAGGAAGGGTAAGCACCAATTTGGCATGGTACTTTGTGGAGAAGTCTTGAAGGGTGGCTGTCCTTCCTGGCATTCGGGTGTAAGACTCGGGGTAACAGAAGGCACATATACATGTGCCTGCTCAGGCTTGGAGATCAGACCCGTAGCTCTGGGTGCATATAAGGGTCAGGTGTGAAAATATGATGGGCACTCCAACCTGCTTCCCAGATGTGGGGCAGGTGTTTGGAGGGGTGGGTGGCGAACCTGGCATGGTGTCGCAGGTAGAGGGTGGACTAATGAATGGACCGTTGTCCGTACAGGAGCAGAGAAGGCATAATGCTGCTGAGCACACAAGAATAGGTGGTGGGGCGGCCAACCTTCTCATCCTGAACAAATGTGAAATTGGGTCCCTGGAGCTTGAGTGCGAACATGCACCAAGGCCATCAGGCCGTGGAGAGGCAGGTGTCTCGGAGGAAGGTAAGAGTCTAGTGGACAGATGTGGGATAGGCGGAGACTGCAAACAATGTAGGGTCATCTTATCTCAAAAGATAACTTCTAATCAAGAGACCCCAGTGATCCAGCAATGACGATGGCAACATGATAGTATTGTCCAGAGTCTCACCAGGCTGCCTAGCATGCACATTCAATATGTGATGATTGATACCACTGACATATTGTCTTCCTCTCTCAGATGCTCCATCCACCAGTGGCATTTGGGACCCCTAGGATCTTCAATCGACACCGGAGGAGGAGCCACACACGATCAACCCATGTCACACCATCTCTCGCTACCAGGCACCAGCTCAGATACAAGCATGTTGGTGGGCTGTAGCCCATCAGCTCAGGTGGTTGTGCACTGTTGGGAGGGCATGGAACACTCACATGAGGAGCTGGAGGGGGCAGAGAGTGTCCAGGGTGCCAGCTGTCAGAGGACCGCTGGAAACCAGGACCAGGCTGAGTCCAAAGTAGGTGATGAGCCTCTGGAGTTGTCTATCAGGCGGCAGATGCTGGATGTCCAGCAGGACATGTGGTGAGATGTGACGGAGATCTGTGAAAGTTTGTGTACCATGGCCTTTGTCATGGAGAAGTCCATAAGGAGCTTGAGCACTGCCTTGACCTTGAGCACTGAGCACACAGCCTCCCCTATTGAACGAGTGGTGGCTCTCATTGAGAGATCGCTCCAAGAGCAGATTCAGGGGTTCCTGGGATCACGATCGGATCTGCACATCCACACACTGGCTGTAACCTCAGGAAGTCACTGACAGTGTGAGAGATGGATGAGTCACCTAGCCTCTCTGTTAGGTGCCCGTCCATCAATTCTGAGCAGGGAGGTCCAGACATACCTCACGCTGGCGGACAAGCTGCCTGTTGTCGCTGTAGGTTCCTCTCACAGCTCCCCAAACAAAGGCGGCAGATTCTCCACCCCTCTGCCTATGACCGTGGCATCTTTTAAGACCACGACGACTGAGGAATGCCCAGCCATGTCGCTGGTTGTACCCGCCCAGGTGGTGTCTGCTCCAGCCCCCCTGGCCACAGGGTGACCGCTAAGGTCACCAGGGCTGACAGGACAGCAGAGTCAGCAATCTGACTCCAATGCCTCTGCCAGTGAGGGATGGGGGTGGGGCACTCGCAAGTGTAAGTTTAAGGAAGCGTGAGCACAGAATGGGGTTGTCACGGGTGACATTCTTTCATTTCATCATTTATGTATTGTTTTTGTATGACAGTAACAACCATCTTATGTGATGTTCCTTGCTGCAACTCTGGGAAAAGATATAAATCAAGGTTTTGTTTCAATGCCCTGAGTGTCCTTCATGTTTTCCACAGGCCTCATCAGTGTCTTATGATAGATGGCAGGGGCAGCAAACTTTATTACAGAGGCTGTGAGGTGACATTGCATTCATGAGATTGCCCCCTCAGAAATGTGGGCTTGCCACCATCTTGAATTTTAATTGCATATGGTCTTCTTTGCCTTAGAGTGTCTTTTGCATTTCATGGTTTAACAAGCTGCACTGTCACTGGGGGCGTTCTGTGCCATGGTTTATCTTCCCCTCTTAATAATGATCTATTTTGCTGACGGACCTCAGATTGTCTGAAAATCTGTATCGTCTTCTCCAAAGTTAAATCCTCTTTGGATTGAAGCAGGTTAGAAATGGTATCATCAGTTACCCCAACTACTGTGTGGTCTTGTATCAGCTCAGACATAATACCACCATATTCACAGTCTTCCGCCAACCGATGCAAATCATTGATGAAGGTGTCCACAGGCTCTCCAGGCTTCTGGACCCTTCTACTAAACTTTGGTCTTTATAAACTTTTGTTTCTCTGTAGGAAAGTAACTGTCAAAGGATTTTATGACTTCTTCAAATTTGCCGGATGATTCATTAATGCCTTGTCCGGCTGTCACATCATCAGCAATTACACCAATTGAATACAGTAATGTATTAACTTGCTCAACCTCTGATTTATTATTTTATCTTGATGCAATCCTGCACCTTAAAAATCTTCTCCTCCCTCGTGCCCAATCCTGTGTCTGGTCCAGCCCTTCCATCTTCCAAATCGTTTTGACAAAGTCAATTTTGAATCCACCGTTGTTTTCAGCTCAGAAGAGGCTTGTTTTAATTTTTTTGAAATAGTGCTGCAGTAATCAAGTTTTCCCGCACTGGTTGGGGTTTTTTGGATACCCTCTGCAGTTACTGAGCTGTGTCAAACCTTCTCTGAACCTCAGGAGAATTTGTTAAAATGATTATTAAGTTTTATTATTAGTTACTTTGTTGTTGCTGGAGGATTGAATTGCGTAGCCGATTTTTTTCCACCACGTGTTTGACGCCAACTCTGCACTTGGGCTGTGTCATGTTTCAAGCTGCGCGCTTAAAAATGAGCCTCTCCCAGCACTGCCTGTGTAGAAGCTTTTTTAAGCCTTTTTAAAAGTTTTGCTCAACCTTCCTCGATCGTTGTTTTTGACGCTGCCTTTTAATTAGCATTTTCAAAGAACCTCCGCATGCTATGGTGGAGTCTTTCGTGAGCTGCACAGTTGATTTCTTCTCTCCTCCCAACCCCCACATCTGTTTTGGAACTTTTCTGGTGATTTCCAACTGTTTCATCGAAGTCTCCCATTTTGGTACAATTTTTCAGGTCAGACTGCAGAATTTTCTGTTTTTATTTCCGGAGATTTCGGGGTCCTCCACCTGCTGCCACCATGTTGTATACTGTTGTGGTTGCCTAAGAGGCTCAGAGGTGTGGAGTCTGAACAGTAACTATTTATTGTAGAACATGAGAATGTACAGCTTTACAAGACAAGAGGCTTCTTTAGTCCAAACCATGAGCTATCTCCATTCAGACTATTACTAGTCACGTGATTCCCTTTACATCATCATGTGGGTGGTACTGTTTCCCCAGTTCCGCATTAACCCTTTCAGTCCTGAATACTCTAATACTACAGACAGGGGATTTGCCCCTCACTCGGGAGGAAGCCCCGCCTCAGACAACTGCTGGTCAATTTGATTGGCCTCAGCAATGTTACCAAGAAAGGTGCCACTGCTGAGGAATAAAGGGGCTGTACAGCCTACAAATGGTAGGCCGAAGGTCATTTGAAAAAATTTAAAATCGCCTCTGATGGAGAGAAATCCTCTGAGGAAAACACTGGGTCTTTAGGGGCTGTATTTCATGCCTGTGGCCCCCAGTTTACTTCAAAAAACTACTCCTCATCTCGGGCTGCCAAGGCCACCTCCGTTCAGCTGGTGGCCTCCCTACCCAGCGTGGTGGCCGATCTGCTGTTGGCAAATGCCGATGGCCAGGTAAATTGGCCCTTGATAGGAACTTTATGTATTCAAATTGGCTTCCCACCTCTTTGTGGGGGAAGCCTGTCTGCTCCCTTAGCTGCAGTTGGTAAAATTCTCTAATGACCTGACACGGCTGGGGAATCGTTCCGCCCCTCCCGATTTTATCAGCCCCTTGCCTTGTTTGCACCTTGCGCGCGCTGGTAAAATTCTCCACATAACATCTAAGAGTGCATTAGCTAAACACTAGCAAGACAATGAAGGGCACAGATAGAGAACAGGGACAAAAGGGTAAGAATAGATCACATAGCTCTATTGTGCATGTAGCACCATGCACCAGGATGTGCATGGCGAGGAGCATGAGAAAAGGCTGATTTGAGTACAGAGGTGGGGAAACTAGATCCATGCCCAAACCCAGGAATGCACACATCAATCGTGTGAGTATCCTAAATATATTCGTGAATGGAAAGACAGCTTCATATATAAATAGGTTGTGCACACACTAAGCTCTCTTCAGACTCTTTTTATGCATGGATCCAGAAACTTGCTTATTAAGGAAAATTCAACTTGGGGGAAAGTTATCATGATGGGGCCCTGTAGGAACTCTCTCTGCATTTTTAATGTCCCTTCTCTTCCCACAAGCTAGATGGTATAGGGCAACAAAGAAGAAAGATATAATGAACATTATGAGGATGTCTGCTGTTCACGCATACCCTGAGATAAATTACATTTGTTTGTGTGGGAATATCATGTGCCCCAACACAATAGGAGAGAGTGGGGCTCTTCAAGTAATGTAAGAAGCTGCCATGGGCACCCTAAAACATAGTTGGCTTGTTTGGCACAATGCAGAGCAAAGCATACATTTCAAGGAAACCTCTATAATTGTAAGACAATGTAACTGCTTCAAATAAACACTGATTTTCCTGCAAGATGCTTTAGGTGTGAACTTCTGTGGTAGGTCACCCACCCTGAGTATTTAGTTGGCCCCCTCTCTGTGATTTGGGATGGGGTTCATGGCAAAGGGATATAGATGGCTTTGCCACTCTTCCATTAGAGGAGCAGTATGTCTCCTCTTATTAAAAATGGCACTTAATAAATATCACCAAATGAACCAACGCAACCCTGAATGATCACTTGAAATCGCCTGTCCAGAAGAATATTATCCAAAGTGAGCTTCAGCGGCCTGGATCCAATTTCCAATGGTGATGACCAAAACAGTTCATTATTTGGAATCTGCAAAACCCCTACCTCTGGGTTTCCCATCCACAAATCCTTTCCCTGCTTTCTCCCCATTTCAGAGTTAGTATCGGGGCCACAAAGTGCAATGAAGAGCTCTATTGTCTGCTCAATATGTGCTACCTTTTAAATTTAGAAAATACAATGGTTGTAGCACTTGTCTTATTTTAACATTGTGCTTTCTCAAAGCTTCCTGCAATCTTTTGACATCTGCTTCATGATACTGTACATTAACTCCAGGCTCCAGTTGTTCTGATCAGACTATTGTCAAAATTACCACCAGATGGCATGATTGAGCCTACCAAGCAATTCAAATTGAGTAAAAAGCAAAAAACTGTGGATGCTGGAAATCCAAAACGAAAACAAAAATACCTGGAAAAACTCAGCAGGCCTGGCAGCATCTGTAGAGAGGAGCACAGTTAACATTTCGAGTCCGCATGACTCTTCAACAGAACTTCAAATTGAGTAATCATGTAAAACCACTGGCTGGGAGCAGTAATCCTGTCCATGCAGCATTAAGCAGCATAGAATGTAATTTCATGGAATAATCACATTGCAGTTTCTGTGATAATGTGGTACAGTTTTCATACAAAGCAGAATATAGCCATGATTTGAAGTCATTGATCTGAGGGTGATTTAATTGATCTCCAAGTAGATCATATAGGTCTTAGTTTCACATGGTGATTAATAATGGGTCCAACTGTACATTGACCAATTCATCCTTTAAAGGTGATATTATATGAGTACCTGTGGTATCCTTGACCTTAAATGACACTCACAACGATTGAAAGCTGAACAGAAAATCCTGAATTCATATTTTCAGAGACTATGACTACCTTAGAGTTTAGATTGCTTTTATTTTAGATCTTCCCACTGTGTGATGCTGCACCCAGAGAAGAAAGAACCACTAGCAACTTCAAGATCTCATTCCACACTTTTCCAGTAGATTAATTGCTTATATTTTGCATGAAAAATAAACAGCCCAAAGGTCTTCAATGTTAAATTAAACATTGAATAAAATAAATACAAATATTAATATCTGTTCTCTTTGTTTCACTTTTAGAATTTTGGTGCTTTCTTAACAAGTTTAGAACTTAGCACCGTGTGAAATTTGCTCAACAATTCCAATGCGCTGCTGGCCGGTCTCCCATATTGTACGCTTAAGAAACTTGAGGTCATCCAGAACTCTGCTGTCCATGTCTTAACTCTCATTAAGTCCCATTCTCCATCATCCATGCACCTGCTGACCTCCGTTGACTCCGGGTCAAGCAATGTCTTGGTTTTAAAATTCTCATCCATGTTTTCAAATCCCTTCATGGCCTCTGTATCCTCTTCCAGCACAACAGAAGTTGGGAGGTGGAGTGGGGGTTGGAGACACTTGCACTCCTCTAATTTTGGTCTCTTCAGTATTCCTGATTCTGATTTCAGTGACTTCACCATTGGTGGCCATGCCTTCAGCTGCCTAGGCCCTAAGCTCTGGAATTCCTTCCCTACACCTTTCTGTCTCTCTACCTCGCTTTCCTCCTTTAAGACATTCCTTAAAACCTACCTCTTTCACCAAGATTTTGGTCATCTGACTAATATCTCCTTATGTGGCTCAGTGTCACACTTAATTTTACAATACTCTTGTGTGGCGCCTTGGGATCTTTTATTATGTTAAAGGCACTATGAAAATATAAGTCATTGTTGTTAAGACTCTGCTTCTATGCAGAGTGTGCATAGGAAAATGCTTGAGGGATAATTTTCAGCAAGTTTCATCACCTTAGAGGCTTATCCACCATTAGTTTATCTCTGATCTCGCAGCAAATTCAGTGGATTGAGAGGTGCACAAGATTGACTGAGGTACACTGTGTCTGTGCAGGAAATGAGTGTGATGAGTCAAAAAGATTACTTTATTCACATTTAATTTACTTATTTTCTTATTTCACTATTTCGGTTTTTAGCATTATCAAAAGACTTATTATGGATAATTTTCTAAACTTCTTCCCTGATGATTTGATCTTCAACTTCCTACATAATGGCCAGAATTTTCTGGATGGTGGGGGTTCGACTCCAGCAGGCCCGATGCCATTTCATGCCCTAATGAGCGTTGATTGGCAGAAAGGCACCCCCACCCCCACAACCCCTTCCGCCCGAGAACTTTGTTCAATTTCGGGTTTCCCCCCTGGTCTGTCATCCGCCGACCAGCCTAAAAATTGAGACTGGGTGGGAAAAGGCCCTTAAGTGGCAATTAATTGGGGCAAGGGCGGGCTTCCCGTCTGAGGTCCTGCCCGGCCCCAAGGTAAAAGCATGGCCAGGCTGGAGCGGGTGGAAACCCAGAGGGAATCCTGTCTATGCAATTTCACGCTCACCAACCCTCCCCCCACCTCAGAACCCACCGGGGCCAGGTAAAATCCTGGCCAATGTTTCAAAGCTACAAATAATTCTAAAATATAAAGTATGTATACCTCAGTTATAAAAAAAGATAATGAGGATATATCAGAGAGTTGCATGAAGGTAGATAGAACACTTGGAGAGTTTGATAGAATTAGTGTGGGCAACAATAAGTTATTAGATGGGGTCAGAATATGAGGGAAAGCCTAAGTCAGGGCTAATGTGCATGGATGTGAATGTACGGAGTGTGATGAATAAGACTGGTGAACTGCAGGCACAGGTTGACAAATGGAATTATGATATTATTGCTACAACAGAGACCTGGCTCAAAGAAGGGCAGGACTGGGCATTAAATATTTTTGGGTACAAGGTGTTTAGGAGAGACAGGAAAGGAAGTAGGGGAGTGGAAATATTGGTTAAAGATGGCATTACAACACTGGAGAGAGAGGATGTTCCAGAGGGGTCAAGGATAGAGTCAGTATGGCTAGAGGTAAGGAATAGTGATCAGTGTAGTATATAGACCACCAACTAGTGGAAGGGATGTGGAGAAAGAAATTTGCAAAGATATTATAGACAGGTGTGAGAATTATAGCGTAATCATGATGGGGGACTTCAATTATCCAAATATAGACTTGGGTGGGAATAGTTCAAAAGGACAAGAGGGATGAGAGTTCCTGGAATATATTCAAAATCATTTTCTACGGCAGTATGTTTCCAGTCCCACAAGACGGCAGGAACTTTTGGACCAGGTTCTGGGGAATGAGTTGGCCTAAGTGGATCAAATCTCAGTGGGAGAGCCTCTAGGGGACAGTGACCGTTGTATCATAAGGTTTAGGTAAGTCATGGAAAAGGACAGAGAACAATCCAGAGCAGGGATAATTAATTGGGGGAAAGCCAACTTCAATGGAATGAAAATGCATCTGAGTCGAGTGAGTTGGAATCAAATGTTGGCAGAAAAGACGATGGCTGAACAATGGGCCACCTTCAAAGAAAAAGTGTTGCAGGCAATGTCAAGGTATCTTCCCTTGAAGAGGAAAGGTAGAACAAATAAATCCAGAGCCGAGAGAAATAGAGATAAAGATGATAAAGAAGAATTGCTTGTACAACAGATGTCAAGTAGAAAATACAATGGAGAATTAGGCTGAATAAAGAAGGACCAGAAGGGATGCAAAGAAACTAATAAGTAAAGCAAGGAGAGAGCATGAGAAGAGGCTGACAGCGAACATAAAAGGGAATCCCAAGGTCTTCTATAAGCATGCAAATAATAAAAGGGTGATAAAAGAAAAAGTACGGCCGACTAGACCAAAAAAGGGACTTGCATGTGGAGGCAGGAGAAATAGTGAAAGTGGAAGTGGACCCTTGCAGAAGGCGTCTGAGAGAAAACATTGGTTTGGGAGAAGATTCCAAAGCATGTTCTTGGAGAGTGAAGATTGGAAACCCTCGTGTGAAAGACGGAGATCAGTGAGACTGGTTGGCTCATGGTGTAACAAGTGTCTGAGGGCAGTTGAGGAGAGATCCATAGCATCTGTTTGGAGTGGCATCTGTCAGTGTCAGGTTGTGGTGTGCCTGACCACAGGCCACCTATTAGTTTACATGGGCTGTGTACTTATTGTAAACATTAGGGTGTGTGATAGCTTTTGTAACTTGTGTTATCCTTACCAATCTGTATACATCTGTAAAGGTATAGTTGTGGGTGAAGGAGCATTGTTATATAGTTCATCTTTCCTTGTTTAATAAATGCTTTATTCTTTTGTTAAAAGTTCATCAGCTGACTCCTGTGACTCTGTTTAGTAGCCACTCTCCATGTATCTAAACAAAAAAAAAGTTAGGATCTAACAAGTCAGGTTCCACCCTGGGGTCAGGCTTGTCCAGTAGCAACATCAGCTGGGATCATAACAAATGTCAAACCTAAAAAGGTGTTAAGGCCTTCTTCAGACTTCAAAGGAAGAGATGCAATGTAAAAATCAGATTACCATCTAGCAGAAACCATCTCCTGTTGAGCTATATCCTAGATTGTGGACATAAATTGAGTTGAAAGAAAGCAGTTTCTGAGTGAAAGACATGTTTGTTTTTCCCTTCTAGGAATACACAAGAAAAGGGTTTAAAAGAAACTGCAACCCTGGTCATACCTAGCAGAAAGGAAGGTGGCTGTGGTTGTTGGGGGTCAGTCATCTCAGCTCCAGGACACCACTGCAGGAGTTCCTCAGGGTAGTGTCCTTGGCCCAACCATCTTTGGCTGCTTCATCAATGACCTTCCTTCCACCATAAGGTCAGGAATGAGGATTCGCTCATGATTGCACAATGTTCAACATCATTCACGACTCCTTCTGTACTGAAGCAGTCCATGTCCAAATGCAGCAAGACCTGGACAAGATCCAGGCTTGGCCTGACAAATGGCAAGTAACATTTGTGCCACGCAAGTGCCAAGCAATGACCATCTCCAATAAGAGAGATTCAAACCATTGTCCCTTGACATTCAATGGCATTACCATCACTGAATCCGCCCCTACTATCAACATCCTGGGGCTTAACACTGACCATAAAGTAAATTGGACTAGCCATATAAATACTGTGGCTACAACAGCAGGTCAGAGGCTAGAAATCCTGCAGTGAGTGTCTCACCTCCTGAGTCCCCAAAGCCTGTCCACCATCTACAAGGCATAAGTTGGGGTGTGATGGAATACTCCTCACTTTCCTGGATGGGCGCAATACTCAAGGAGCTCCACGCCATCCAGGACAAAGCAGCCTGCTTGATTGACACACCATCCACAAACATTCACTTCCTCCACTACTGACGTACAGTAGCAGCAGTATGTATCATATACAAGATGCACTGTAGAAATTCATCAAGGCTCTTTAGGCAGCACCTTCCAAGCCCACAACCACTACCACCTCGAAGGGCAAGGGCAGCAGACACATGGGAACACCACCACCTAGAGGTTCCTCTCCGAGGCACTCACCATTCTGACTTGGAAAAATATCATCATTCCTTATCGTTGTCCCATTCAGTAAAACACGACCAACCTTGGGGAGAGTCTACTAACTTCAGCATAACCGACCAGGATGAACGTTGAGCATGACAAGTGGCTGTTCTTGTTGAAGATAACTGTAGGTCTTGAAAAAATTGTTGTGCAGCACCAACAACAAATTTCACATTAATTAAGTAAAACAAAAATAAATAATGAACATATCTGTTAATCGTGTAATTAATTTTGTACTGAAAAAATACTTGTAATGTGTTATGGGGCTCTGGGGATTTTTTACAAATGGGAGAGGGCCCTCAGAAGCAACATGGTTAAACCCCTGGTCTAGTGGATTGCTCCGGTGTGTAGCAGCAATAATGGACTTGAAACTTGCACATGGAAGGTCACAGCCAAGTTTAGCCCTCACCTCCCTCCATTTCAGCACTCCAAGCTTCACCTACTTAGGCCGTGGTACTGGTTGAGACTTCAAAGTATTTTCTCTTCTCCATTTCTGCCCCATTAAATTCCCAACTGCAGTGATAGTCTTCACCAGGATTTCATTCTTTTGCAGCAATGAGTTCCTACTTGGTGGTGGCGATCCTGCTGGGACCTCACCCTACAAGATCAATGATCCCCTCACAAAGGACATTAGCTCAGAACCCGACTGGATCAGAGGAGGAAGGAGCTATCTCACAGCATCACTATCTTGTCACAAGCAGGAAAATGCAAACCCCTGTTCCCTAGTGACTGCTAAGGGCTGTAAGTGAAAATAATGGGTGCACGTTTGGGCTGCATGGGGTTGCTTGTAGTGATGCTATGAAGATTTTATACGACTTATCGAGTGTGGGCCATGCCACCAACCATCTCCTGCACACTCCGCAATGAGTAAGTGGAAGGCCGCATACAGGTATGTTCACTGAGTATGGCAGAAGGCTGTGAATGTGGATGCTCACCTGGTGCCACATGGCCGAACTAGCTGATGTGATGGCAGGATTCCAAACTTGGACCACACAGGCCCTTTCTGCATATACGCCAATCTTTCAAGAAATAACAAGCGCAGAAAGTTAAAATGGATCCTGAACTAAGGCGGTTTAAAAAGGCCACTAAGCTATTTGCAGGTGAGGAGTTTTTAACTTACATGTGCTCAGTGGAAGCACTGTGGAGTGTTTTAGGAGGTACTTTGTGCCAGTTGGTGATTACAGTCAGGGATGAGAGAGGAGTGCTGGAGCCAGCTATGAGGGCAATAGTTGCAGCACCTCTTGGTCTGGAACATGATCAGCAGATAGAACACAGGAGGCAGATGGGGGAAGCTCTGAAAGGACAGAGTAGAGGGAAGGTTCTCCATTGAAGGCCCTACCCATCACGGGTCTTTGCGGAACAACACTTCTACACTCAATGAGCCAGGAGCAATGCCTGAGGAGGTTTAGATTTACCAAGGAGCTGGTCAGGGAGTTGTGCCACCTCCTTTAGCCAGACCTGGAGCCTCACGCCAGGGTTAGGACAGCCTTCCCTGTGGCCGTGAACGTCACTGTCGCCTCACCTTTTAGACCAGTAAATTCCTCCAGATGGCAGCAGGACACATCTTGAATATCACATAATGTGGAGTTCATCATGGCATTCGGGAGGGAAGGAGGCTATATAAACCCAGAGAGAGGACTTCATCATCTTCTCCCTCAGGAGGCAATAACAGGATGAAAGGACATGTGGCTTCACCAGGATAATGGGATTCCTGATGTTGCAGGATGCCATTGATGCATCCATGTGGTTTGCGAGCGCTCCATGTCACAGGGAGAGGAACAGAAACTGTAAGGGCGACCATGCCATCAATGCATAGCTCGTGTGCATAAGCATCACCAAGAAGGTCATCTTAATGAATGCCATTAAGGCATCCTTGACCTTGGTATCCTGATAGCAGCCATGATGCCTTCATCCTGAGACAGTCATTCCCTCTCCTAGTCTTCAGGCCTGTGAGAAGAGCCAGAGGCTGGCAGTTCAGGAGTAAGGGCTGCCCCCTCTACATGTGGCTGATCACTTTCTTCTGCTTTCCCACCATGCCAGCCAAACAGGCATTTAACAAAAACCAGGGACCAAGCATAACATTGGCGATCAGGTAACAGCCTTCGGGAACAATGCTTCTGCTGCCTAGACTGCTCAAGGGAACCTTTGCCAAACAAGCCAGAAAGGGTCTCCCTACTTACGTTAGTGTGCTATGTCCTCTCAACCTGGCCATTATGAGGGCACAGTCATTACCTCCTGCCATCCAGAGCCGCCTCAGGAGGAGGAGGAGGAGGAAGTGCAGGAGGTGGAGGAGGATTTGGAGGTCAAGCAGGCAGGGAATAGGCATCTCATGACCTCAGACTGACCTTCCACTGCAACACTGAGACATCATGAGGATTCATGGGTTAGTGCACCAGTGCTCTTGTGGATTTTTAAAAATTTGTTCACAGGATGTGGGCACCGCTGGCTAGGCCAGAATTTATTTCCCCTCCCTAATTTCTCTCGAGAAGGTAGTAAGCAGCCTTCTTGAACCACTGCAGTCCGTGTGGTGTAGGTACACCCACAGTACTGTTAGGGAGGGAGCTCCAGAAATTTGACCCAGCAACTGTGAAGGAACGGCAATATATTTCCAAGTGAGGATGGTGTGTAGCTTGGAGAGGAACTTGAAGGTGCTGGTGTTTCCACCTCCCTGCAGCCCTTGTCCTTCTAAGTGGCAGAGGTTGCAGGCTTGGAAGGATCTGTCAAAGGAGGCTTAGTGAGTTGCCAGAATGCATCTTGTAGATGGTACACACTGCTGCCACTGTGCATCGGTGATGGAGGGAATGGATTTTGTAGGTGGTGGATGGGGTGCCTCTCAAGCGGGCTTCTTTGTCCTGAATGGTGTTGAGCATTTCGAGTGTAGTTGGAGCTGCACTCGTCCAGGCAAGTGGAGAGTATTCCATCACACTCCTGACTTGTGCCTTATAGATGGTGGACAGGATTTGGGGAGTCAGGAGGTGAGTTCTCTCCGCAGAATTCTCAGCATCTGCTCTTATAGCCACAGTATTTATATGACTGGTCCAGTTCAGTTTCTGGTCAATGGCAACCCCCAGGGTGCTGTTAGTGGGGGTTTAGCTTTGGTAAGCCTGTTGAATGTCAAGGGAAGATTGTTGGATTCACTCTTGTTGGAGGTGGGTATTGCCTGGCACTTGTGTGGCACCAATGGTTAACTTGCCACTTATCAACACAACACAGAATGTTGGCCAGGTCTTGTTGCATATCGGTACGGACTACTTCAGTATCTGAGGAGTCGTGAATGTTGCTGAACATTGTGCAATCATCAGCAAACATCCCCACTTCTGACTTTATGATGGAGGGAAGGTCATTGATGAAGCAGCTAAAAATGGTTGGGCCTAGAACACTACCCTGAGGAACTCCTGCATTGATACCCTGATTGACCTCCAATAACCACAACCAACTTCCTTTGTTTCAGGTTTGACTCCCAGCAGTGGAGAAATGGTTTCCCCCAATTCCCATTGACTCCAGCTTTGCTAGGGCTTCTTGATGCCACACTTGATCAAATGCTGCAATGATGTCAAAGGCAGTTCCTCTCACCTCACCTCTGGAGTTCAGCTCTTTGTCCAGGTTGCACTAATAGACTATAAGCCTTTAAGAAAATCAGTCTGCCCGGAGTACGTGATCATCAAACATTGCTGCTGGGCCCCCTTACAGTGCAAAGAGGCTGCAGACAACATGAAAAGCAAGTTCTGAGTGACTTAGAAACATGCAACTTAGTTACAAATCCACTTTACAAATGGCAATTAATGCTAGATAAATTGTTAATTTTAAATCTGAGATTGATAGGCATTTGTTAACCAAAGGTATTAAGCAAAATGAGGCAAAGGCGGGTATATAGAGTCTGGTCTCAAATCAATCATGATCTCATTTAATGTCAGAAAAGGCATGGGCGTCTTTAATGGCCTACTTCTGTTCCTATGTTCCTATGCCTGTCACTGGATTCAGAGCAGAGCAATTTGCCTTACCCTATTATCATTCATTTTGATATATAAACATAAAGTGACTAAATTGCAGTAAAAGATATCAATGGAAACTGTGAGAAAGTCCAATAAAAACAGTAAGCCAGTAAAGGTATGCCAAAAAATGCCATATTCACTTTTCATTTCAAACCATTATGTCAGAGATGTCCGCTCTAAAAAATAATATTGAATATTCAAATTGAATTTTCTATGATTACTAGCCATTTAGAGCAAGTCAGATAACATAAACTTAATGCTACCTAATCCTGGAAATTTTAATAACACTTAGTTGTCCTTGACCACAGAATCTGTCAGGAATAATTACGGTAATGGATCAGTTCACATCAACTTAGGGAAAAATACTTTCATTTTTACCAAAAAAATTTATTGAGATGTAAAATGGAATCAGATGTGACATATGGCCCAATAATGATAATCTCTTTTTCAGCTAAAAAGCTTTAGCATTCTGACTATGATAAATCAGTGATACCGTATCTTCTCCATTGAAAAATATATTTTTATATCTATCAATTAATTACCAAAGTACTAACCCTATTGTAGATTTTTTTGTAGTTTCTTGACATTTAATGTTCATTATTTTCATTTGTAATTTTTAAAAATCTTAATTTTGTGCATATCTACTGCACATGAAAGGAACTCTGAGCTATATTGATATTGCCATGGGTTTACTTCCTCACATTTAAGATAATATTTGATCTTACATTTATCTGTATAATGTTCTTTATTATTTCAATCAAATCATACATTTCATATTTCATTATTATTTCATTTTTCTTATGTTTATTTCAATTTTGATTTTATGTTGTCTGAAACCTCGACAGGCAATTGAGTGAAAGCTGCCGCTTAGTTTGAACTTTGACTTTTGTTGTTGCTGCCCACGGCAAACAAAATCTATCTTGGCTCCTTTACTTTTATTGCTTTCAAAGGTTTAACTCAAGGAGATAATGATCAAACTGTCCAGCATTTCTAAAGTCAGATGTACAAAATGCAGATCTGATTCTGATTACACAACATGCTGTGAACAACAGTTTGAAATTGTGCAACTGCTAGGGTTTTTAACAGTCATTAGAATTGTATGCTATAGTTGTTTGCTCTCAGTAGAAAGACACAGGCAATGTCCTAATACTTCTTTGAAATCATTCACTCATTTCCTCTCATCTCTTCACTCTGAATCAATCAAGACTATTTGCAGTGATGATTTTTAATAAGACTGCTTAGATTCAGTTAATTTGAAGACCAAAATGTCAAAAGTGTTTACATATCCTCTGCTGCTCCATTCTGTTGTTTAAACTCACCTTCCAAGTAGTCATTTTTTAAAAATTCAATCTTTGTCTTTGTACAACCTGTTTGCCTATCAGCTGCAGAATCATTTAGAATAGATTTTCCTTGAAATATTTTCAAGTATAGTCCTGATCTTTTATTTCAGATTTAGGTTTGTCAGTATGATTCACTGACTGACTAACCAGGAGACTAGAGACTCCTGTAAACATATTATAGAGTAGGTTTTCCAGGCAATTTTTCTTAGTGGAAACATTGAACTTTATTTACAAGACAGCAGCAGCAACTACATGTGTGCATCTAACTCTACAGCTAAAGAAGAACTCTCTCCTAGAGGTTCCCCGCACTGCTGACTCAGTGGTTTACACAGATCATGTGATCTTACAACACAGGATTATTCTTAAAGCTACAGTACTACGTTTATCAAAACTATAATTACTACATTCCTCCCCCCTTTAACTTTTCAATGCATTTTGTATTTACAAGGGTATTTATCTCATGACATTACAATATTTACACAGGTCATGAAATTACAAGTTCAGTCTTTCAGATAGTTTCCTGATCCATGTGGAACGTCGCAGCTACTCTTGGGTCCCACAATAGAATATCATCTTGACTGCTCTGTCTTTGGTTGAAAAATGGCTTCATTTCTTCAGAGACTGGTTCCTGGGACCATCCATGTAACATTTTGTCTCTCACTCGAGACAGGACTGGATCACGATTCATCCAGTGTCTTATCTGCCTGGCACAGACTGGTGAGGAATCCAGGAAATTCATCACTAATACAAGCTCCTGGGGATTTGGGACATGGTCATTGTTCTCTTGCAAAGGAAGGTGACTTAGGGCATCGGCATTCGCTATATGAATCCCTGGTCTATGTACAAAGGTGTATTCATATGCTGCCAAAAGTAGAGCCCATCTTTGAATTCATGCAGAAGCTATGGGAGGGGTATACTTTTCCTTGCTAAACAATCCCAAAAGTTGTGGTCTGATACTATCGTGAAATGTCGTCCATGCACGTATTGGTGGAATTTTTTTTACAATTTATCTATTTTATCAATCGACCTTCATTTTCGATCTAAGAATATCCTTTTTCAGCTGTGGTAAGTGTCCTGGATACATAGCTTATCAGCCTCTCTATACCATTGTCCATCTTGTGAGATAGTACGGCTCCCACTCCATAGTGGGACGCATCGCAGGTTAGCACCAATTCCTTTGTTGGGTCATAGTGCACTAACAAACTTGAAGGGTGCAAGAGCTGGTTTTCTTTCGTGAAGAATTCTTCTTGGGGTGACTTCCAAACCCAACGCTGGTTTTTCTTTAGCCATGAATGTAGAGGGGCCAGGACTGTTGATAAATTTGGTAGAAATTGGCCATAATAATTTACCACCCCCAAATATGATTTAAGTTCAGAAACGTTCTTAGGTGCAGGTGCCTCTCTGATTGCTTTAACCTTCTCTTGAACAGGGTATAACCCGTGGGCATCTATCTGGTGGCCCAAATAAATCACTTCATTTGCCTGAAAAGTGCATTTCTCCTTCTTTAGGCGCACACCTGCTTCTAAAAATCATTTCAGGACTTCTCCTAGATTAGCCAAGTGTTCCTTTTCTGTAAATCCAATTATTAGTACATTGTCCAGGTAGATCAGAACTTGAGGTAGTCCTTGTAGCAAGCTCTCCATTGTCCTCTGAAAAATGGCACAGGCCAAAGAAACACCGAAGGGCAGTTGGTATAAACATTTGTAGATGTTTATGGTCACAAATTCTCGGGAGGCATCATCCGGTTCCAGTTGCTGACATGGGTGACTCATGTCAAGCTTTGTATATGGTGTCCCTCCTGATAGTTTGGCACAGAGGTCTTCAATCTTGGGAACAGGATACCTGTCCAGTTTGGCTGCTTTGTTGACCGTTAGTTTATAGTCCCCACAGGTTTGGACAGTCTGATCCAGTTTTAGGACAGGGACTGTGGGTGCTGCCCACTTTGAGAAGTGAAGCGCTTTTATGGTACCCAGCATCTCCAGCCAGTTCAACTTAGCATCAACCTTCTCCCTCAGGTTGTGTGGCAAAGGTCTTGCTTTCAAGAAGTGAGGAGTTGCTTCTGGGTCCACGTAAATCTTGGCCTGTAGGTCTTTGATTTTTCCCAGTTCATCCTTGAAGACAGTGTCATTTTTTTTAGCAGCTCTGGCAGTTCTCCTGTTTGCAACTGGAAGATTTCAGACGAGTTTAATTTAATCTCTTTCAACTAATCACGACCTAGAAGGCTTGGTCTTTCACCTCCTATCACCATCACTGGTAGTTGTGCTGTTTGGTGTCTATAATGTACAGTTACTCTGGTGATACCTTTTACCTGGATTTCTTCGCCTGTGTACATTTTCAACTTGGCAGAGGCCTGTTCCAAATTTAATTGTTGAGCATCTTTATTTAAATATCTGAAAGTCTGTTCTCCTACTACAGTGGTAGAAGCACTAGTGTCTACTTCCATTTTTAAGGGTTTACCATTCACTTGCAATGTGACAGTAATTGGCTCTGTCTTCCCAACTTTCATGTTGAATAAGGAATAAATGTCAGAATTGGTTGTTTCTGGCTCTTCCACACCATATACTTCATTGGACTTCATTTGTTGTCTGGAAGCCTGTTTTAATCTCACTTTCCAATGTGTGCCCACTTCTGTGACAAAAATAACACTCCACCTTTTTAAATTACCAATCGTTGGGAGTATGATGTTTCCACATTGATAAAAATTAATTTTCGCATTTGCTGCTAAGCTGTTTCCTCTAAATTTTTGGTTAGCCGGGGCTGTGTACTTTACCTCTGTTAATATTAATTACTTTAATTTCCTCACCCTTATTAGCTCCTAGATTACCCTCTATTTCTGGTATATAACTTGTGTCTTCCACTGTGAAGACAGACACAAAGGATTTGTTCAGTGTCTCTGCCATCTCCTCAATCCCCATGATAATTTCTCCTGTCTCTGCTTCTAAAACACCAAATTTTACTTTAGCTACTCTCTTCTTTTTTATAAACTTGTGAAAGCTCTATCAATCTGTTTCTATATTCCTGGCTAGTTTACTTTCACGCTGTATAAAAAATAGAACTTTTATCAACATTTTAGTGCTCTTTTGCTGGTATCTAAAACATTCCCAATCCACAGATTTATTCCTTACAACACTATAAGCCTCTTCTTTTAATCTAATGTTATCCCTAACCCCTTAGCAAGCCATGGATAGACCTTTCTTGCTAAACTTTGTTTTTCAATAGAATGTATTTTTGTTGATCATTTTGGATTGTTTCTTTAAATGTTTTCCAGTGTTTATTTACCACCATGCCTTTTAACCTATTTACCGAATCAACCTTACCAGCTCTCCCCTCATGCATATATAATTGGCTTTGATTAAGTTTAAGATTCTTGTTTGTGATTGGAATATGTTGTTTTCAAACTTAATACAGAATTCAGTTGTATTATGATTACTATTTCCCAGTGGATCTTTTACTATGAAATTACTAATTAACCCTGCCTTATTGCACATTACTAGATGTAAAATAATTTTATCCCTATTTGGTTCCATGACCTATTGCTCCAAGAAGCTGTCTATAAAACCTTCTACAAACTAATCTTCCAGATCACCTTTGCCAATTTGATTGGTTCAGTCTAAATGATGATTAAAGTACCCCAAAATTATTACATTGCCTTTGTTACAAGCTCCAAGAATTTCTTGTTTAATGCTCTGCCCAATGGTATAGCTGCTGCTAGTAACCATATCTCTGTAGTGTTGATTAGATCTAAACCATTCATCTCTATTTGTGCCACTGGTTAATCTACCTTATTGTGGATGCTCCACGCATTCACATAAAGTGACTTCATTATTTTTTACTACTATTCCCTCATGGGCCTTACTCTCTGATGCACTATTACCATCAAGTCCTCTGTCCCTTATTGTCCCACTCATCTTGTCTTTACCCACATCCATATACTTTTCTACTGCCTCAACCTTCATCTTTGGATTTCTAAACCATCGTTCCTCCTAACCCCTTCCCCTTTGTTAGCTCAAAGCATTTTTCCCTATTCTGACCATGTTTGCTGGTGCAATCTTAGGTTTTTGTGCTCGGTCCCTTCCAATCACCGCTGGTTACCAATACCCATATCGCCACCCTGCACTATTGCCTTGACCTTTCTCTTGAACTTTCTAAATCTCCCCTCACATAAACCCTCTGCCTCCCCACCCCATAGTATTTAGTTTAAATCCCTCTCTACAGCCCTTGTTATAAGACCTGCCAGGACACGGGTCCCAGAACGGATCAGGCGAAGTCCATATTATGATCTCGGTCGAGGCCAGTAACTTACTTTTTAATGGAGAAGAAACCTGAAATCCCAGTTATTTACTGAAGGAATGGAGCCACAAGATTTCATGGTTTAAAACAAAAGAATTTTTTTTTACTATGCAAAAGTCAAACAAAGCAAACTCTGAATGCTATCTTGGGTAACCACCTATACTATAAAGCCCAGAATCAACACAAGTTAAACATGAGTTAAAAGGCAAATTATGGACAATAATAAATTATAAATTACACATTAAATGGCAGATACAACTGAGACAGATCTTATGAATTGACTCGGCATTCCACTCAGCATATATGTCATCAATCTCAGTCACAAAGTCCTTCAAAACTCCACCTTTCTAATGAAGAATTTCAGTTCTTCTTCTTCTAGGATTTAACCTCATCCCCAGCTAACACCAGCACACAACCAACCTGAATTGCGCAGGTATGGTCTTCACCAAAAAGGGCGCATGTCTGCAGAACCTTCTCAATTCTGATTATGATGGTCTGGACGGCACAGATCCACTAATGTTTTCTTCAACTAACAGGAACAGCTGCAACAATTGTATATTTGCTTGTTCTCAGCTTTTGGATCTCGCCCCTGTCTTTTTCAGCCAGCCTGTACTGCACCACTGGGATCATCATCTTTATCTGAGCTCTAACGGCTCTGTGTCCTTTTTATATCATTCCAACCAGTTTAAGTCTGTCCAAAAGATGGTGGCATAGTGGTAATGTCATTGGACTATTAATTCAGAAGCCCAGGCTAAGGTCCAAGGGATGCAAGTGCAAATCCCACCATGGCAGCTGGTGGAATTTGAATTCAATTAATAAAATCTGGAATTGAAAGCTAGTTTAATGACTTGACGGACCAGACTGGTTTCAACAAGAAACAGATAAGATTTATTACAGAGAGCTTTCCAGACGCTACATGCTTGATCAGGACCCTTGTCAGGAAGCCCCGCACCCCCCCACTTCGGATTATCTGCGCTTAGGGCTCAATGGTTGGAGCTTCCAAGAACATCATGTGACTCCTGATAGACAGCAGGAGAGGCTATACCTTCAGTTACTACATTCCCCCCACTTCAGTTTTTTACAGTTTCTATTTACATAGAACATTTAAATATCCAACAACATATACATATACACAACTTCAGGTGATTAAAGATTAGGCCTATGAGGTACGTAATGGCTTGTCTTACCGGAGGTTTCTACTTGAAACAGATAACTTTATTGCAGAGAGCTCTTTCAGAAGTTACAGGCTTGAACCAGATCCTCTGCTTGAAAGTCACGACCCCTCGGATTACCTGCGCTTAGGGCTTATTCGTCGGAGTGTACAAGAACAATACTTGACCCCTGATAGGCAGTAGAAAAAGGCTATAACTTTAATCACTACTTTTCCTCCCCATTTAGTTTATTTTTACATTTCCTATTTACAAAGAACATTTTAATTCACAACATATACATACATACATACAGGTCAGGTGATTAAAAATTAAGTCTCTGAGCGGCGTAGCTTTACCACTTGAGGCTCTCCCACTGAATCGACATGATCAGGAACTGCAGCATCAGGTACCTCCTTAGAAAATGGCATTTCAGGGTTAGGCAGCTCTACAGAGACATCGGGCATGTCTATTCTAGGTTGATCTGTCACCTCAGGGATTAATGGTTCGACGTTAATCACAGGCAAAATAGTTGGTTGTTGAAATGTCTCTCTACTCCTTGGATGATCCATATGTTTTCGAACAATTCTGTCTTCCACTTCCACCTGGAAGAACAGTTTCTGAGACAATTGTACCAGGAACCCAACAAGGTCCACTTCCAAAATTCCGCACTAAAACTAGTAACTCCTACAGTAAATCTTCGATCTTTGCTATGAATATCGTGACTCAATTTTTGATTACTCTGATTCATCTCTACCTTCCCCTGTAAGTTTGGAAACACCAGGCTTAACCTTGCACATAGGTGGCTTTTTATCAATAATTCAGATGGTGTTAAACCCGTAGTTGAATGAGGTGTCATACAATAATTGAGAAGCAAGCAGGAAAGTCGAGTTTCTTGAGTACCTTCGGATAATCTCTTCATTCTAGATTTGAAAGTTTGCACAGCTCTTTCAGATAAACCATTTGATGAGGGATGATATGGGGCTGTTTTAATATGTCTGATTCCATTTAAATTCATTTATCTCTGAAGTTCTGTATTCACAAACACTGTACCGTTATCCAAAACAATGACTTCCGATAGGCCATGTATACTAAAATATTGATGTAGCTTTTCAATAGTTGCACTTGATGTCAGTCTGAATTCATACATATCCATCCACTTAGAATGCACATCTATGATCAATAAAGATATGGTACCTAAAAATGGACCTACATAATTAATACGTAGTCTAACCCACGGTTGACCAGGCCACTCCCACAGATGCAGTGGAGCCGAAACAGGCAGGTTCTGTTGTTGCTGACAATGGAGACAATGCTTGACCATGCCACCAGGCATACCTTCGTGAAAGCATCTTCAGTTTTGATATGCCTGAATGCGTACTGTGAAGCTCTGTCAAGAGTGGTTGTCCTCCTTGTGAAGGGACAACTAATCTTGATTCCCACAGCAAGATTCCACCTTGACAACTTAACCCTGTTTTTTTGGGCATGGAATGGACTCATCTCTTCAGATACAGGTGAATTTGACCACTCTTATAACACAAGATCTCGGACTTTCGACAAAATTAGATCTCTAACAAAAATAAAAATACTTGGAAAAACTCAGCAAGTCTGGCAGCATCTGCGGAGAGGAACACAATTAATGTTTCGAGTCCATATGACTCTTCAACAGAACTAAGTAAAAATAGAAGAGAGGTGAAATATAAGCTGGTTTAAGGGAGGGTCGGACAAGTAGAGCTGGATAGAGGGCCAGTGATAGGTGGAGGTAGCCAAAAGGTGTCATAGACAAAAGGACAAAGAGGTATTGAAGGTGGTGATATTATCTAAGGAATGTGCTAATTAAGAGTAGAAAGCAGGACATGCAAGGTACAGATAGCCCTAGTGGGGGTAGGGTATATATATATATATATACATATATATTTATATGGGTAGCTTTTTTTCCAATAATTTATATAGATTTTTCTTTTCCCATCTATTTCCATTATTTTTAAATGTATTTCCATCCATTGTTTTATCTCTACCTTTTAGCCTTTTTCGATTCCATCACCCCACCCCACCCCCACTAGGGCTATCTGTAACTTGCTTGTCCTGCTTTCTACCCTTAATTAGCACATTCCTTAGATAATATCACCACCTTCAACACCTCTTTGTCCTTATGTCTATGACACCTTTTGGCTATCTCCACCTATCACTGGCCCTCTATCCAGCTCTACTTGTCCCACACTCCCTTAAACCAGTTTATATTTCACCTCTCTTCTATTTTTACTTAGTTCTGTTGAAGAGTCATATGGACTCGAAACGTGTTCCTCTCCGCAGATGCTGTCAGACCTGCTGAGTTTTTCCAGGTATTTTTATTTTTGTTTTGGATTTCCAGCATCCGCAGTTTTTTGCTTTTATCATAAAATTAGATCTCTATTTGTCCAATTCCTAATTTGCTTCACACACACAGGCAAAGAATCCAAGAAATTCAGTTCAAGCACAACTTCTTTTGGCACTGGAGCATGTACAATGCTACCTGGTAATGGGAGTTGACTGAGTGTGTCCACATTTGCAATATGGAAGCCAGGATGGTGCATAAAGATATATTCATACGCAGATAATATCAAAGCCCAACATTGAATTCTTGCTGAGGCTATTTGTGGAATGGCTTTATCCTCACTGAATAAACCCATTAATGGTTTATGGTCCGACACAATGGTGAAATGTCGTCCATGCAGATACTGGCGGAATTTCTTCACTCCAAATATCACTGATAAACCTTCCTTTTCTAGTTGGGAATAACGCTTCTCAGCTGTAGAAAGGGTTCTGGAGACATAGCTGATAGGCCTTTAGGAACAATCTTCCATCCTGTGTGACAATGCCACTCCCACACCATAAGGAAATGCACCACAGGTTAATATTAATTCATTTGATGGGTCATAATGTACCAGTAGACATGATGAATGTAATAGCTTCTTAACTTTCACAAAGGCTTCTTCTTGTTGCACATTACATGACTAACGATGATTCTTATTTAACAACAAGTGTAAAGGTGCTAACTATTATGACACAGCCGATGGTAAGGTCTGAGTTGTAAAAATCTCAGAGGGAAACTTGAAACAACTTTCATAACCCATTTTTGCAATTTATATGTTTCGTGATGCAGGCTTTGAATTCAGTAGTAATAAAACCATCGAGTCTCAAGAAGGTTTTATGAAACTTAATTAAACATTTATTAATACAAGAAAGATTGTAAGCACATACATATGTCTACAAAATTACTACTATAATAACTATAAAAATCCCCTAATTAATCTGACTCTCAATTACACCCCCATTAAGGCAACAGTAAAACTCATAGATTTAAAGAGACACCTGGCAGAGCACACCCTGGACGGTCGCATTCAAAATGAGTTTCTTTCAGCTCTGGGTCTTTGTAGACAGCAGCTTGAGGCTTAGAGGCTGGAGGTTTCTCACATTTGATGGATCATAAAATGCCTCTGGTTTACACACAATCATCTTTCTCCTTTATACCTTCCTTTCTCTTTGAATGTAAATTTTCCATTGTATCCCTAGGCTTTTAATTTTACCTCTTCTAACAACAACATCCTTTGATTCCACCAATTTTATTAGTAAGCTGAAAAAAATAAACACATTGCTTGGCACCTCCTAGCTAGGTGCAAAATTTCACCCATTTTTTTGAATGCTTTATTTAAAATGAAAATTGCCCCTTGACACTTATGTTTCTAAACTTCCCCATGTTTATCTAATTACCATTTCAAACCTACTTCTTTCTAGGTAGAAGTACCTAGAAGACACCCAGCCACTGAATCTGGAGCAAACCACAGCTCAGCTGAAGATGTACACTGGATAGCCAATACAGGTAAAGGGTACCTGTGTCCTATAGGCAACAGGCAGCCTATCAAAGCCTCTAGACTAGCTGGCTTTAATCCAATTAAGACACATACACACACATAGACACAGATACCACCAAACTCTATTTTAAAAAATAATTTCCAATAACATTATAGACATTAATCTTTTCATGACACTAACACTTGACAAATTTGGCAAAAAGTGGCTTTAATAATTGATCCTGCCCAAAAAAGACTTGAGTTCAGATGCAATGGACAGAGGGGGTGCCTCTTTGGTTGTTCTAGCTTTCTCTTCTACTGGACGCAATGCCATGGCATCTACCTGGTGACCCAGGTAGGTAACTTCGGGCACTTGGAAAGTACATTTTTCTTTCTTAATTGTACACCGGCTTCCAAGAATCTTCTGAGCACCTCTTCCAGGTGGCCAAACGTTTGACTTTAGTTCATCCTGTGATCAGGACATCATCTAGGTATACTACTACTCGGGGAAGCCCTTGCAAAAGACTCTCCATTGTCCTCTGGAAGATTGCAAAGACAGATGATACTTCAAAGGGTAGGCGCATATATTGATACAGATCCTTGTGTGTATTGATGGCTACATACCCTCTAGACATGCTATCCAGCTCTAGCTGTTGGTATGCATGGCTCATGTCCAGTTTGGTATAGGATTTGCCTCTAGCTAGTTTTCCAATGCAAGTTGTCCATTCTCGGAATAGGATATTTATCTAGTTTGGCTGCCTTGCTCACGGTCAATTTATAATCCCCACAAATGCGTATAGCTTGATCAGCTTTCACCACTGGGACTATGGGTGCTGTCCATCCTGAAAATTGGATTGGTTGGATGATGTCTAGTTTTTCTAAGTGGCACAGTTCTGCATCCACCTTCTCCTATAAGGGATAAGGCACAGGCATGGCCTTAAAGAAATGGGGTGTCGCCTGAGAATCTACATATATTTTTGCTTGCAAGGCTTTTACCTTTGCTAGTTCATCATAAAATACACTGTCATATTTCCTTAGCAGCTCAGAGAATTCTCCTGTTCTCAGGTGAAATATTTCAGATCAGTTGAGTTTAATTTTTTTGTAACCAATCTCAGCCTAGGAAGACCAGGTCCTTCACCTATCACTATGGTCACTGGAAGCTGGGCTGTCTGTTGCCTATAGGACACAGGTACCCTTCACCTGTATTGACTCTCCAGTGTACATCTTCAGCTGAGCTGTGGTTTGCTCCAGATTCAGTGGCTTGGTACCTTAATTTAGCTATTTAAATGTGTGCTCTCCCACCACTGTGGTCAATGCTCCTGTGTCTACCTCCATTATTAGTGGCTTCCCATTCACTTGCCTTGTGACGGTTATGTGTTCAATTTTTCCTGCTTTGACATTGTGTAGGGAATAGATATCGATATCGGCAGCTTCTGGTTCTGCTGTATTATTCAATTCACTCATATTGGCTTGCTGCTTTATGAGCTACTTCGATTTCACCCTGCAATGCTTTATTACGTGACCTTTTTTGTGGCAGTAATGGCATCCTGCCTTCTTGAATCTGCAGGTATCCAGTACATGGTCATCCTCACATCTATAACAGGTTAACCTCGGAGTCGCTGCTGAAATGCTTCCACTAGGCCTTTTCATTTTTCTGGCAGCAGAGGCTGTCTCATTTTACTGCTCTGGTTTTTGTGCCACACCCAGCAGTAAGTTCCCACCCCACATGAAGAATGCCATGTTGCGATCTTGTAAAGCCTGTCACTCTCTTGCAGCACTTTCCACTGCTAGCGCTATTTCCATGGCGTGCTTCAAATCGATGTCAACTTCTGCAAGTAAACAGCGCTGAATGGCATCGTCGTGAACTTCACAAACTAATTGGTCCTACAACATGTCATTGAGTGTGCTTCCAAAGTCACAGTGTTCGATCAACTGCTTCAACTTCACTACATAGGTTGCAATGGACTCGCCTGGGGCCCTTACTCTGGAGTTAAACTTAAACCTCTGCATTATTATGGATGGCTTCGGCTGAAAACGTGTCTTCACGAGGTCGACTAATTCATAAAAAGATTGAGAATTGGGCGCATTTGGGGCCATCAGACTGCAGATGAGATTGTATGTCTTGCTACCACGTACACTCAAAAGGATTGCTTTCTGCTTCTACTCGACGATGATTTTATTCACCATGTAATAAAAACCAAGGCACTCTACATACTATCTCCAGTCTTCCATAGACTCATCATAAGGGTCGATTCTGCCAAAGAGTGGCACCACAAGTGAGTATGCTTTTCTTTTTCTCTTAAGAACTGATGTATTCACATTCACAAGGCAAGGTGCAGCTTTAGAGCTATCCCATCTTCGTCACCAAATGTCATTACTTGATATACCTGACAGGTTGCTACTTGAAACAGATAACTTTATTACGGAGAGCTCTTTCAGAAGCTACATGCTGGAACCAGATCCTCACTAGAAAGCCATGTCCCCCGGATTACTCGCACTTAGGGCTCATATGTCGGAGTCTACAAGAACAATCACGTGACCCCTGATAGACAGTAGGAAAAGACTATACCTTTAATCACTACAAGCTGTTTTCTTTATTTGGTTAGAACAGCATAGCTCTGCCACTTGAGGTTCTTCCACAGGATCAACATGATCAGGAACTGCAGCACAAGGTACATCATTAGAAAATGGCAGTTCAGGGTTAGGCAACTCGATAGAGACATCAGACATGTCTATTCTAGATCAATCTGTCTCTTCAGGGATTAATGGTTCGACATTAATCACAGGCAGAATAGTTGGTTGCTGGAATGTCTCTCTATCACGAATATGTTCCACAGGTTTTCAAACAATTCTGTCTTCCACTTCTGCCTGGAAGGATAAGGGGCCAGTCTCTGAGACAATGGTTCTAGGAACCCAACAATGTCCACTTACGAAATTCCACATGAATACTGTGAATGTACGAGCTTTGCTATGAATAACGTGATTCAATTTTTGATTATTCTGAGTCCTTCCTACCTTCCCCATAAAGTTTGGAAACACCAGACTTAACCTTGTGTGTAGGCAGCGTTTCATCAATAATTCAGACAGTGTTGAACCTGTAGTTGAATGAGGCATTGTACGATAATTGAGAAGAAAGCGGGAAAGTCGAGTTTCTAGAGTATCTTCGGATAACCTCTTCATTTCAGATTTGAAAGTTTGCACAGCTCTTTCAGATAAACCATTTGATGAGGAGCTTTTTTAATATGTTTGATTCCATTTGAATTCATTAATTTTGAAAGTCTACTGGTAAAGACTGTAGCGTTATCAGAAATGATAATTTCCGATAAGCCATGTATGCTAAAACAATGATGCAGCTTCTCAATAATTGCGCTCAATGTTGGTTATTTGACTTTGTATACATCCATCCATTTAGAATGTGCGTCTATGATCAACAAAAACATGGTATCTAAGCATGGACCTACATAATCAACATGTAGTCTAACCCAGGGTCGACCATGCCACTCCCACCAATGCAGTGGAGCTGAAACAGGCAACTTCTGTTGTTGCTGACACTGGAGACAGTGTCTGGCCATGCTTTCAATGTCACTGTCAATGTCTGGCCATCAGGCATAGCTTCGCGCAAACATTTTCATCTTTGATTTGCCTGGAAGCGCCAAGAATGGTTCTCTTCTTTGTGAAGAGATGACAACTCTTGATCCCCCAACAAAATTCCATCTTGATAACTTAACTCTGTTTTTCAGGCATGGAATGGTCTCATCTCTTCAGATACAGGTGAGTTTGACCACCTTTGCAAAACAAGGTCTCTGACTTTTGACTAAATTGGATCTCTGTTCATCCAATTTCTAATTTGCTTCGCACACACAGGTGAAAGATCCAAGAAATTCAGTACAAGCCCAACATCTTGTGGCACTGGAGCATGTACAATGATAGTTGGTAACAAGAGAACACTGAGTGCATCCACATTTGCAATATGTAAGGCAGGACGCTGCATAAAGGCATCCTCATATGCAGATAATATCAAAGCCCAACAATGCATTCTTGCTATAAAAACAGAAAATGCTGGAAAAACTCAGCAGGTCTGACAGCATCTGTGGAGAGAGAAATAGAGTTAATGTTTTGAGTCTGTATGACTCTTCTTCAGAGCTAGAAGTAGAAATGTGATGAAATTTATACTGTTTAAGGGGGGTGGAACAGGTGAAGCTGGATAGAAGGCCAACGATAGGTGGGGGCTAAGGAGAGATTGACAAAGGTGTCATGGACAAAAAGACAAAGGGAGTGTTAGTGGCAGTGGTAAGGGCTAAAGGAGGTGCTGATAGTTGCATAAAGATAAGAAAGAAGACTGTGTTAGTAGCAGAACAAGGGTAAGCACTCTGGAAATAACAGCATAGAACAAGTAACAGATGGCCCTTTTGGGAGTGGGGTAGGGGGAGGGGGCAATGGTTGGGGAAAAAGGATAGAGAAAGGGATAAAAAGGGGGTAAAAAAGGGATAAAACAATGAACAAATGAATAAAAATGAAAATAAGTGGATAAAAAATAAAAGTAAATTTTTAAAAAGGCAATTAAGAAAGGGGTGAGGATGGAGGAGAGAGTTCGTGGTCTGAAGTTGTTGAACTCAATGTTAAGTCTGGAAGCCTGTAAAGTGCCTAATCGGAAGATGAGGTGCTGTTCCTCCAGTTTGTGTTGAGCTTCACTGGAACATTGCAGCAGGCCAAGGACGGTCATGTGGGCATGAGAGCAGATGGAGTGTTGAAATGGCAAATGACAGGAAGGTCTGGGTCATGCTTGCAGACGGACCAAAGGTGTTCCGCAAAGCAGTCACCCAGTCTGTGTTTGGTCTCTCCATGTAGAGGAGACCGCATTGGGAGCAGTGAATGCAGTAGACTAAATTGAAGGAGGTGCAAGTGAAATGCTGCTTCACCTGAAAGGAGTGTTTGGGGCCTTGAGGAGGGAGGAGGTAAAGGGGCAGGTGTTGCACCTTCTGTGATTGCATGGGAAGGTGCTGTAGGAAGGGAATGAGGTGTTTGGAGTGATGGAGGACTGGACCAGGGTATCCCAGAGGGAACGGTTCCTATGGAATGCTGATAGGGGGCTGAGGGGAAGATGAGTTTGGTGGTAGCATCATGCTGGAGTTGAGGCGGAAATGGCCTTATCCTCACTGAGTAAACCCATTATTGGTTTTTCTGGTATCCAATGCTCTTCATCCTAGCTCTTTGTGCTCTCATGTCATGTTAGCCTTTTCTAATCTGATTTCTGTCTTTTCTTTTTCTGTTTGCCACAGAGTTTTGCCTTGTCCTTCATTTTGATTTCACAGTTGGCCATGTTTCCCTCTGGTGAAATCTTAACTTGGTTCAGTATGGTATTTGAGCTACCCATGGATTCATTATCTACTCACATCTTGGAAAGTTCTATGACTTTTCCTTCTTATGCCTCTTTTGTTTCATTCAGCTGATTCTTCAATCTCTTTCTTGTATCTCTTAGCTTCTTCCTGGAATATTGAACATTGTTGAGTCTTCTCTGCCAGCTGTTTCTTCAGTTTGTTCAGAGTGGCGCTATATTCATTTTGTTTCCCTTCATGATTTTCCAGAGGAACCAAGTCTGACCTGAGGTATCCTAACTCACCCCAAAATACTCTGTCATATTTCCTTAGCAGTTCAGGGAATCCTCTTCTTCTTAGGTGAAATATTTTAGACCATTCAAGCTTGATTTTTCTGTAACCAGTCTCGACCCAGAAGACTAGGTCCTCCTCCTGTCACTATGATCACTGGAAGCTGAGCTGTCTGTTGCCTATAAGACACTGGTACTGTGGTGATGCCCTTTACCTGCATAGATTCTCCAGTGTATGTCTTCAATTTAGTGGTTGTCCGCTGCAGACTCAGTGGCTGGGTACCTTCATTTAGGTATTTAAATGTGTGCTCTCCCACCACTGTGGTTGAGGCTCCCATTTCTACGCCCAATATTAGTGGCTTCCCATTCACTTGGATTGTGACAGTGATAGGTTCAGTTTTTACAGCCGTGATGTTGTACAGAGAATAAATGTTGGTATCAGCAGCTGTACTTTTCAATTCAATCATGTTGGTTTGCTGCTTTATGGGTTGTTTCGACTTCACCCTGCATTGCCTTACTACGTGACCTTTCTTATGGCAGTAATGGCATTCTGCCTCTTTGAATCTGCAGGTATCCAGTCCGTGGTTACCCCCATGTCTATGACAAGTTAACCTTGGAGTCGCTGCCAAAATGTTTCTACTCGGTCTTTTCATGTTTCTAACAGTGGTCATTGCCTCTCACCTTGCTGCTAGGTCTCTGGTTTTTGCGCCACACGCAGCAGTTGGTTCGCACCCCACGTGAAGAACAGAGCCATGTTGTATGTTGTGCAAAGCCTGTGAGACTTTCGCAGCACTTTCCATGGCGAGTGCACTTCAAATCGATGTCGACCTCTGCAAGTAAATGGCACTGAATGGCATCGTCACGAGCTCCACAAACTAATCGGTCTTACAGCTTATCATTTAGTGTGTCCTCGAATTCGCAGTGTTATGTCGACTGCTTCAACTTCGCTCTATAGCTTGCGATGGACTCTCCTGAAGCCCTAACTCTGGAATTAAACTTAAACCACTGCATTGTTATGGATGGCTACGGCTGGAAATATGTTTTCACGAGGTCCACTAATTCATTAAAGGACTTAGAATTGGGCATTCTTATTGTGTGATCTGTTACTGGAACTTGTTAATAACCTTTTAGATAATCAATCTTGCTCACTAAGTCTGAATTTCTAACTCTATCAACGCAATCCTCATGTTGGGGAATTGGATAAGAATAATTTTTGTTACAGCATTAACTTTCCTGCAATCAATGCAGAATCTCAGTGATCCACCAGGTTTTGGTACCAGTACAACTGGAGAACTCCAGCTACTTTAAGTTGGTTCAATGATATCATTATCCAGCATAAATTCAATTTCCTTTCTCACTTGAGCCAATTTTCTAGGATTGAGTCAGTAAGGCATTTCCCACATCAATGTCATGCATAGCTAAAGGGGTTCACTCTGGTCTAGCTATGTGTACTGACTCTTTTTTTTAGCAGCTTGACTATGTCACCCCAAGATTTCTCTAGAAGATAGTGTATTATTCCATCCAAATTTTTAACACCTCCATATTGGCTAATTTCATTACTAGATCTGAGAACTTTCAATCTCTGACTCATCATTTGAACGCTCAAGTGTATTCACCATCTTTTTCCTTTACTACATGGAGTACACTCATTGTTGACCAGCTTCCCTAATACTGTTTCAGCATATCTATGTGACACGCTCATTGATATTTCTTTCTGTCTGGGATACTAATTACATTGTTTAACTCATTGAGTCTCTTTTTAACATAATAAGGTCCGCTAAACCTATCTTTCAGTGGTTCCCCCAGCAAAGGTAACAGAACAAGTACTTTATCCCCAGGTTTAAAAGCTTGGGTTTCAGCTCTCTTATCTACTTGGTTTTTCATTACTTGTTGGGAAATCTTAAGATGTTCCCAAGCTCCTGCACATGCTTCTGACAGTCTTTCTTGAAACCTGTGCACATAATCTAAGAGAGTAATTTCTTCCTTCTGGGTCATAACTTTCTCATTAATTGATTTAAGTTTCCCCTTAGTTCATGTCCATAGACTAACTCAAAGGGACTGAAACCAGTTGACTCATTAGGTGAATCACTAATGGAAAATAATAACAGTGGAATTCCTTTATCCCAGTCTTGGGATATTCAAGGCGATAAGCTTTAATCATTAAGGTTTTTAAGGTTTGGTGGCATCTTTCCAAAGCCCTCTGAGACTGATTTAATCCGGTTTACTCCTAAACTACACATTGCTTCCTGGAATACTTGTGACATGAAATTTGATCTCTGATCAGACTGAACCTTTCTGAGTAATACATACCATCGATTACCACATTGGCAGTAATTTCTCTTGAGGGTGCATCTGGGAATCGGGTAAACAAATCCACAATGGTTAAAAGGTATTGATACCTTGTTTTGAATGGGGTGGGAATCCCACACAATCCACTAGAACCCTACTAAAGAGCTCATCAAAAGCACGCAATAGGATCAATGGAGCTGGTTTAATCGACGACTGGAGCTTCCTAACCAGTTGACATGCAGAATTCAATCACATCTCCATGCAATCCTGGCCACTAAAAGTGCTTCACTATTTTAGCCTGAGTTTTTTTTTATTCCTAAAAGACCTGCCATCGGAATCTCAAGGCAGTTCTTAAAATTTCAAATTTAAATTTAAAAACTGACCATTTCACATCTGCTAGTCTCTGAGGAGGCCTTCACTTCATCGTCAATAGGTTATTTTTTGGTAATAACATTCATGGACTCTTTCTGATTCTTCCATAGAACACGCTATCTAAGACAATCCCCACAAACCAGAGTCTGCCTGCTGGACTTCAATCAAGGAGCTCAGCTAAATGATTCATCTTTGCTATTTTCTTTAACCTCATTCAAATTCCTGAAAAAGGTCCTGTCTAATCGAATACCTGAATTATCCTTCCACTCAATTGATTCCACTTCTCAAGCCTGATACCTAGTTACCATGCAATCGGGGAACAATCCAGGATGTTCCTCATGCAAAATCTCAGTTTTTCTCATCTCAGCCAGTTCTCTCAAAGCTCTTGGGGCAGAATTTTACGACAGCGGGATTTTACGTTCCCGTTGAAGTCAATGGGGCTTTTAACGGCTCGCTGCATTTTACGGCACCGTCCCCGCTGAAACGGGGCCATAAAATTCTGCCCTTGGAGATGCTAATACTCCCAAATCTGCCAACTCATTAGCCAGTATAAAATCGATCCCTTCAGTAGGTGAACTAGGAACAATTTCCACTGTAACAAACTCAGTTTATGAAGTCACTTCATACAATTCTACTCCATGTCCTCTACCAAATTGGAGCCAGACTCATCCACACTCCTTGACAGCGATTGTCCAGGAGGCTGTCTATCAGGTCAACCAATGTACCCAGTTTCTCGGTTCCATTCCATTCAGTGCTCTCCTTTGGGGAATGGTAATACAGGCTCCATCTTGCATCCTTTCAGATTATTTTTGAAGGATAATGAGCAAATACAGGACCTACATGGTCCAAATTTGGAATCCTTTTGTCTCATCAGCTGGTTGGCTCTGTGACATAAGGATAGTGCTGATTCAAAGTCTTTCCCCATGTGCAAGGGACGTACCTGCATGCACCCTTCTGCTGCAATAATGTGCGGGCACAAAGCAACTGGCGGCACATTGCTCCCTGGAAAGCAGTGGTCAGTCTCCATAATCACTGCTCAATGCAGCACTACATGGCTGAATTTCTGGCCAGTAGTCTTTAACTTTACCACTCATAGATGACTATAATTTCAACTGCAGGACATTAGGTAAGAGCGGATCTTCACAAAGCTAACCACAGCTCCATTTTGTGCAGTCTACCATTTAACCATTCTCACATGATTTGCACCTTCCACAGTCATATTAATCAATCATAGCAGCACGACAAGCTCTGAAGCCTCTTGTCTGATATTGATTGGATCAAATTATACATTGCAGAGAACATTGAATTACAGGATCAATTTTATGCATTCCAGACGAGCTGTTAGGTGTGTCTTGTCCTTCGCGATCAACCAGAAATCTGGACCAAGCCACTTATGTTGCTAATAAACATGAGCAAAAAACACAAGTGGGGTGAGATGGGGTGGGAGGGGGAAGATAGTAATGCACAGATGGTTAAAGTTGGCAGATTGTAACTTATAAGTTGGAACATTGTGGGAGTTCCAAAAGTAGGGTGAAGAAAGACCCAGAGGGATTTGTAAAAAAAGATTTTGATTTAATATGTTGGGACTGGGAGCACCCATGAAGACGTTGACAGGACAGCTAATTCAAAATGATGAAACTGGTAAAATCCCAACATTTATCGCTTAGGGACTCAGGCCAATATATCATTTTACTTCAGTCGTGGGTGAATCATAGGTGTCATTCATATACATCTTGAGCATTTAAAGGATCAAAATGGGTACTTAAACATAGGGCTAGATTTATGGCCCCAAGTCGGGTAGGTGGCATCCTGCATATGTATAAAATAACCAATTAACAAGTTATTGAGCTTGTTAAAGAGCCAATTCTACACACTTTTTAAAAAGTTTGGGAGTGCTTTATGCCAGATATGGGGAGGCGGCATGAGGGTGGAAGAAAGGCCTTCCAACAGCAAAATGGCTGCATGTCACAGCAGAATCTGCTGGTGAAGGTGGCAGCATTAGTAAGTTTTTAAAATTTAATTCATCATTCTTTTGAGCCTGCCACAAGAAATAAGGAGAGATTGAGAGGGCAAGGGGCCTTTAAATTGGTGGCCATGACCAACTTCCTGTTCACAGCATAACCCCTCTCCCACATGATGTCCCGGCCTAGATGCCTGATTGGGTGCAGAGTCCCCCCTTTCGCACTGCCTTGCCGTCAGACAGCCACTAATTGGATATGTGGTACTTGGTTCATCGTGCTGAGACAGTGGGGCCAGGAGTGAATGGATCACTTACTTTCCGTTCTAGTTCCCTCATCCCACCAAAAAACTGTAAAATCCAGTCCACAGAAACATAGGCCCGAATTTACCCTTGGCAGGTGGGTGCGATCGAGAAACAGGCCCCCGACCATGATTGGCCCATGACCGCGATTTCACTCTGTTTGGCCAATTAAGGCCCGCTCTATCCCAACACGGCAGATGGTAGAATTTGAATTCAATAAAAATCTGGAATTAAAAGTCTAATGATGACCATGAAATCATTGTCAATTATTGTAAAAACCCGTCTGATTCGGTAATGTCCTTTAGAGAAGGAAATCTGCTGTCCTTACCAGGTCTGGCTTACATGTGCCTCCAGACCCATAGCAATGTGGTTGGTTCTTAAATGCCCTCTGAAGAAGGGCATTTAGGAATGGGCAATAAATGTTGGTTGCTAGCTAGCGACATCCACATTCCATGAATTAATTTTTAAAAAAGGCCCCCCAAACCTCTGAATATTAACGATATTTTAACTGGACACCTTAGAGCTGGAGTGCCGCCACCCACCTCGTTCAGCCGATCGTGGAGAGGCAGGGGGCTCTGACGAAGGTAAGAATGCTGTGCACAGAGGTGAGAGTTTCAGCTTATGCAATCATTCTTGTGTAATCTCATTGATGGGAGTCTTAAAACTGGAGTTCCCATTGATCATTGAAAGACGATGGCACCATGATGCAGATCTCCATTGTCTCACCAGGGAGCCTGGCATGCACAGTGACAGTGTGATGACTTAAACTAATGGCATGTCGTTGTGCTCCTTAGGTTTGCTAGCAAGCAACTGCTTGCAGGACTCCGAAGAGCCACCACTGATGCCAGAGGACCGTCAGGCTTCAGCTGCACCTGCATCACACCCACTCTCTGAACCAGGCATCAGCACAGATACCAGCACCTCGGTGGGCATTAGATCGGTGTGTAGAGCAGTGAGGACACTTCACGCACACTTGAGGTGCAGGCGTAGGCAGAGAGTGCCCAGGGCACCAGCAGTCGGAAGACTGCTGGGGACCAGGATGATGCTCAGTTGAAGGCAGATGATGAGCCTCTAGAGTCACCCATTAGGTGGCGGGTGCTGGATGTCCAGAGGGTTGTGCAGGAGGATCTGACGGAGATCCATGAAGGTCTGTGTGCCATGGTCTCTGTTGTGGAGGAGTCCATGCGGAGCATGAGCACTGCATTGACCCTCATAGCTGAGCGCACTGCCTCCTCTAGTGAGAGAGTGGCAACTCTCATGGAGAGGCAGCTCCAGGAACAGAGTCAGGGGTTCCTGGTGTTGCGCTCGGACCTGCAAGTCCCCACACAGGCAATGACCTCAGGTGGTCAGTGTCATTGTGGAAGATGGATTGGGCAGCCACTATCCCAGCAAGGTGCCCGTCCATCAATGGTGAGCAGGGAGGTCCAGAGCAACTTCATGTTGGTGCATGAGCTGTTTGTTGTCTCTGCGGGCCCCTCTCAGGGCGCTCTGGATGACGGCAGCAGCTCCTTCGCCCCTTTGCCAGTGACCGTGGCATCTGATGAGGCTGCAATGACTGGAGAGATGCCAGCCCTTGGCACTGCCCGCTCCCTCCCAGGCAGAGCCGGCACAGGCTCCACTGGCCAGAGGATGACAAGGCAGCAGAGTCAGCAGACTGCCTCCAATGCCACTGCCGGTGAGGGGGTGGGGGGGGGGGGGGGGGGGGGGGGCGGCGGTGGTGGTCACCAAGATGCAGCGCCCGCAAATGTAATTTTAAGGCACCATGAAAACAAGAGGGGCTTTCACAGGTGATCTTCTGTCCTGTAATGTTTTGTTTATATGTTTACTGGTGTGGGATTAAAACCAGAGATGGTAATGTTAATTTGTTTTGAGTGTGAAAATTATATAAATTTTGCTTTTGCCATAATGGCCTGAGGATGCTTCAATTTTATTTTTGGTGCAGGGTACGCCAGTATGTAATGCTGGACGTGGGTGGCTCTAAATTTTATTGCACAGGGACTGAGTGGGCTTTGGGTTCACATGTCAGGAACATTTCGGACATCCTGGATGGAGGCAGCAGCCCTGGCGTGAGGTGGAAGCAGCTGAGCTGAAGGAGCTTTGGATCAAGGCGCCCCTGGTGTCCCTGCCTCCCTGAGGGATACTGAACTCTGTCTCCACCCCATCAGCGTTCTCCTCACCGTGCTCCTCTTCTAACTCACTACTGGATTCATCCTCTGTGGCCTGTGGAGCTGCGTCAAGATCCTCTTCCTCCAGTGGGTCCCCCCTTGCCAGTGCCAGATTGTGGAGAGCGCAGCATGCAACCACTATCAGTGACACCCACTCTGGGGGCTATTGTAATACTCCCCGGGAATGTTCCAGGCATCAGAAGTGCATCTTGAGAAGTCCTATGGTCCTCTCTATCACCGCCCTTGTGGAGGCATGACTCCTATTGTAATGCTGCTCTGCCTCTTTTCTTAGGCGGCGGAAAGACATCATAAGCCACCTTTTCAATGGATAGCCCTTGTCACCCAGCAGTTGGGCTGGAGCACTGAAGAGCCCCGGCACCTGGGAGTGTCTCAGGATGTATGGGTCATGGAAGCTGCCTGGGTACCTTGCACAGACTTGCAGAATCTGCATCCTGTGATCACACAATACCTGCACATTCATGGAGTGCAAGCCCTTCCTGTTGACAAAGGCACCGGGCTCAGCTGCTGGCACCTTGATGGCCACATGTGGGCAGTCGAAGGCACCCTGGACGCGGGGGAAGCCAGCAATGGCAGTGAAGCCTCTGACTCACACAGCCTGGCGGGGCCTCATTCATATGGAAATGAATAAATGTCAGTGCCCGCCTGAACAGAGCTTCTGTCACCAGCTTGACACAACTGCGGACAGTTGATCGGGAGACTCCACACAGATCCTCCACTGACCCCTGGAAAGAGCCGGAGGCATAGAAGTTGAGGGCCACTGTGACCTTCAGAGCCACTGACATGGAGTTATTACCCACACAGTTGGAGCTGATCTCAGGCCCAGTCATCTGGAAAATGGAGGTCATGGTCTCCCTGGAGAGGCAGGGCCTCCTTCGGCATTGCACCTCAGACATATTGAGGTAGCTGCATAGCCTGTAAACCCTGGCATCAGGATAGTGGTGTCCTCTTTGCCCCTTCCGCCTTGGACTACCTGCTGGCCCTGCACCTCTTGTGCCTACACCTCTCCTCCCACAGGTCCCTCTCCTGGATTGGGACACCTGGCCTCTTCTCCCTTCTGCCCCTCTCTTCCTCCTCAGAGTAGGTGCCTCCAGTGGAGACCACAATCCCCATTACCAGGGTAAGGGAAGGCTGTCTGATACTTAGAAGGGTTCACACGGTCCGAATCCTCAGGGGGCCTAGGAGATACCAATGAGTCCTGTAATGAAGCCTGGAAATGATAAGAATGAGGCCCCAAACAGAGATGAAGCTGTCAAGTTCAAATAGGCCAGCAGCAGCAAACCATCTCCTAAACTTCTCACTGCTCACAATGGCAATGCTGCTGCCCCTTTTAATCTGCCCATGGATTAGGGTTTGCAAAAAGTGGCCTACCCGTTTTGCCCGTGCGACGAGCGCAAAATCACACGGGCAACATAAAATCATGAACAATTGTCTTTTTAACGGCCTTAAGTGGCCTTTTAATTAATAGTGGGCGAGGGTCCAACACCCGCACACACCCATCGACTTGAAGATTGCGCACGTGCGGGATGATGCTGGGAGCTTGCCCTACGTCATCCTGCACACGCACGGAGGTTGCTCCTCTCTAATCCTTCCACCAATTTCCTTCTGCCTCCTGGTTATTGACCGCTCCACTGATAGAATAAAAACAGAAAATGCTGGGAATAATCAGCAGGTCTGGCAGGAGAGAGAAAAACAGTGTTAGCATTTCATATCTGTGATCTTTCATCAGAACTGAGAAAAGTTAGCAATGCAGTAGGTTTTGAGCTAGTGAGAGGGTGTTGGGGGTGGGGATTGTGGGAAGAAGAATTAAAGGAAAGGTCTGTGATAGGGTGGAGGGTAGGACAGATTAAATGGTGAAAAGGCAAAGAGAGTAGTAATAGGACAAGTAAAGAAACAAAAGATGTTTCTAGGTGATGTGCAAGTGGCAGGGTAGCAGCCATCCAAACACAAGTGTAGGAATTAAGATAGAAGCAAGAGAGAAAAACAAACCAGCAAATATACATGTAAACAAAATGGGGGCAGAGGTTATGATCTAAATTTGTTGAACTATTAATGGAAATAGGTTCTTCCTATCCACTCTATCCAGGCTCTTCATAATTTTGTACATCCCAGTTAAATCTCCCTTCAGCCTCCACTGTTCCAAAGAATACAACCCCAGCCAACCCAATCTTTCCTCATAGCTAAAATTCTCCATTCCTGACAACATCCTTCTGGAACCTTTTCTGTGCCCTCTTTGATGTGATTACATATTCCTGCAATGCAGTGACCAGAACTGTACACAGCACTCTAGCTATGTTTATCTAGACTTTTATACAGTTCTAGCATAACTTCCCTGCCCCTGATAATCTAGGTCTCAGCTCATCAAGGAAAGTATCCCATCTACCTTCCTGACCACCTTATCTACCTGTCCTGCCACTTTCAAGGTTCTCTGGACGCACATTCCATGTCTCTCTGTTATTCTTTCTAGAATCCTACTACCTATCATATATTCTCTTGCCTTGTTTGTCCTCCCCAAATGCATTACCTCACATTTCTCTGGATTGAATTCCATTTGCCACTTTCCTGTCCACTTGACCAGTCCATTAGTATCTTCCTGAAGTCTACAGCTTTCTTCCTCATTATCAATCACAAGGCCTTCTTGAGAAACAATGTAACCCAAATAATTGTTTTGTGCTAATTGTCAAATCAGGTTTGAGCTTAAGTCTAATGCCATGAACAAAAGTAATTATTTATTATGCAGTAGATATCCTTAATATCATTTAATTAGACAATAGTACCTGAGTAGATATCTTGCAGGTACACTGTGCTGGAATTTCAGAGGGTATTTAATGCACCAGTTCCAATAATTGTTGACACGTGGCTGGAATTTGTTTCTTTACTTCATGGAGATTATCTTGAATAAATAAGCTCTGTTTTTGGTACGAAGCTGCTCTTTCCTATTCGTTTTCTTTTGCTGAACCTGCCAACAAATGTTGAAAAGATCCAATCTGGAAGGTTCAGCTTACCCAGTTTTAAGGCATTTACTATAATTTAGTAAACATGCAACCTCCAAATATTTTATAGAAACATTTCTTATTGTGGAGAGATTCATTGTGTTCGGTGACACTTCATTGTAAATTGTCAATGTTATCCTAAGGCATTGTTCAGATACTTGGTGGGGTACTTTGACTGTGACTATACCTCATTCTTATACACTCTTTGAAATGCTGATACTTGTACAAATTTTTGATAATGTGTACTGATGCAAACAAATGCTTCATATTATATTGATGCACCTGGATTGATACTAGAGATACCAACATAAATAACAAAACAGCTCTTACAGCTCTCTTAACAAAGGATGAGATCAGTACAGTCGTGAAAAATGGTAATTGCTCCAAAGATCAAGATGTAGCACCAGTTTGGGTGGAAATAAGAAATAGCAAGGGAAAGAAGTCACTGGTGGGAGTAGTATATAGATCCCCTACAACAGCCACACTGTAGAAAAAGGTACGCATCAAGAAATAATGAGTGCTTGCAAGAAAGGTGTGGCAATAATTGTAGGGAATGTTAAACTTCATAAAGATTGGATGAATCAAATTGGCAAAGGTAGCCTTGAGAAGGAGGTATTCAGGACAGTTTCTGACAACAATACATTCAGAAACCTCCTGGGGAACAGGCTATTTTAGGCCTGGTGATGTGTAATGAGTCAGGATTGATTAATGATTTCATGGTAAAGGATCCTGTAGGCAAGAGTGATCATAGTTTGACAGTGAAAAATTTGAGCCTGACTAATATCTTAAACTAACATTAAGGCAATTGCAAAGGCATGAAGATGGAGTTGGCTATTGTGGAATGGGAAAACAGGTTAAAAGGTAAGATGGTAGCGAAGCAGTGGCAGACATTAAAGGAGATATTTCATAGCTCTCAACAAATATATATTCCATTCAGAAAGATGGCTATGAGAAGGATGGCTAACCAAGCAAGCTAAGGATGGTATCGAATTGAAAGAAAGGGCATATAATACTGCGAAGGTTAGTGGTAGCCCAGAATATTGGGAACATCACAGAAACCAGAAAAGGATTACTAAAAAATAAGAGGCAGAAATTAGAATATGAGAGGAAAAATATGAGAGGAACCTAGCAAGAAATATAAAAAGACTGTAAAAGCTTCTACAAGTATATAAATCTGAAGTGAACTTCTAAAGGAAACATTGGGCAGAATTTTCTGAGTCCACTGGCGGCAGGAGTGATAGGTGGCGTGCGCGGAAAATATGGCACGACCAGCTTCACGACGGTGTGAAGGCAGATCGCAATCGTCCGCTCAGCCGCCAACGGCAGGCTGCTTTTCCTGCCATAGGTCAGCGGGGAGCTAATTGTAATACATTAGCATATAATTAAAATGCCATTCCGCCAGGCACTTGGGAGGCCACCCTATCATCCATCCACATCGGTGGGAAAGCACGCCGACGTGTTTCACAACCGCATGCAGACGATGTGCATTTGGCGACCTTCACTTTGGGGAATTGAGGTGAGTGAGCAGCAGCATTCACCAGAGCTTGCCTGTTGTTTACAGGCCTCAGGGGTGCCGGGGGAGCCGGGGCAACTGATGCCTGGCCCTGGAGGCGACTGCTGAAGGTGGGGGGGGTGTCCAGGGGCAAGTGCTGGCCAGCCTCGGAAGCAATCGTTGTCGGTAGGGGGGTGGGCTCAAGTGCTGCCCTGACGTTGCATCCCGCGCACAGGCAATCGAGGTGGGGGTCAGGGGTAAGCGAGGGAAATGGCCACACATTAAGGACACCTGTATAAACTGACCATGCCTCTGCAACTAAGACAGATCAGGCACAGCCACAGTGATATGATTGGGGTCAGGCTCCTAGTCTGCCCGCCCACACAAGCAACACGGAGGCACCAAAGGGCCAGCAAGCATCCATACCCTACTCTGCCTACCCCCCCAGCCCCTGGCACAGACTTTGAGTCTGCCACCATTTTATTGGACCGCAGAGCAGTTGGGCTGCACACGTTATATAATCTCCTCACCAACACTGGCCATGTAGCAGTCACTGCTGGAGGTGTTCACAGCCGCTTGCAATCTCAGCATCCTGCTTTGGACCAGTGTCCCCCATGACGCAGGTTGACAGGGCAGCCATGCAGCGTCTCATCTCTGGGCATCCGAGGGGTGACCTGCACTCCCCGGGAAGTGTTAAGGGGCAGTCATACAGGGCCAGGAAAGGCGCTAAGTACAGCCATGATAACCACGTCTCTCTCTCTTTCATGCTGCAGGAGGGCCACGTCAGGATCATGGCTCCTGGTGACCTAGCTGTATGCCTGATGGCCTACAGAGACCATAGCAGACAGAGGAGAGAGTGACTGAGGCTCATGGCTGCGTGGAGGCAGGAGCAGTAACCTCATGAAGAAGGGGCAGCATGGGCTCCCGCACACGCTGCCCAGGAGCGACAGTGAGCCGTGGCTGGTCGGTGCCTAGCGACACCCAGGGTCTATAGACACCGCCTGCAATTCCTGCAGATGACTGAGAACCAGGGTTGCCAATGGTTGTGCATATCTAGGGACCTGGTGGCTCACATCTGCCACTTACTGCAGGACCTGGCACCAAGGGAACATGGAGGGCATCTACTGCCAGTGGCTGTGAAAGTGACTGCGGCGCTCAATTTCTCTGCCAGTGGCTCCTTTCAGGGCTTCACAGGTGACCTCTGTGGGATCTCACAATCTGCCACCCACAAATGCATCTATGAGGTCATGGATGCCATCTTCTCCATGGCACACAACTTTGTACATTTTGTCTGGGACCGGGACAGCCAGGATGCAAGGGCCGTTGGATTCACCCTGATCTCGGGATTCCCACAGGTGCAGGGTGCGATTGACTGCACTCATGTGGCGCTCAGGTCTCCATCGCTACACTCAGTGGACTTCATCAATCGCAAGGGCTTCCACTCACTGAACGTGCAGCTGGTATGCGACCAACAGAAACGCATCCTGTAGGTGTGCACAGGGTTTCCAAGAAGTGTGCATGAAGCTTACATCCTGAGTCGCTCACAGATCCCTGCAGTCTTCCAGGGTCCACAGAGGCTGCAGAGCGCTTGGGGACAAGGGCTACCCGCAGAGGTCATGGCTGATGACACCCGTGCGGCGGCCTCAGGCTGCAGCAGAGCGACGCCATAATGAGGCTCATTCAGCAGCTCGCAACTTGATGGAGCAGACCATCGGGATGCTGAAGATGCGGTTCCAGTGCCTGGACTGGTCTGATGGAGCCCTGCAATACAGTCCGCAGAGGATGTCACGCATCATCAACATCTGCTGCGCTCTTTACAACCTGGCACTCCAATGGGGAGACCATTAGGCTGAAGTAGAAATGGAGGAGCTGGAGGTCTCCTTGGTTGAGGAGAACGTCTACAGGGATGAGGATGAGGGATCTGTGGTGACGATGACGGAGATGAGGCTCTCACACTGGCTAGACGAGGCAGGTGCGCTCGGGAGGCCCTCATAGCTGCCAGATTTGTGGAGGATGATGACCACATGCAGTGAGGTGTCCCCATAGATCCTCACATCGCAGAAGTGAACGTTTGACTCCAGTCTGGCTTATTGCAGTGCCAATATCCTCTGTGAGAATGATCCTGTCATGGAGATTCAGTGGAGGCCCTAATGGTCGCTCGATTGCAGGAGGATGATGACGACATGCAGCGAGGGCGCTCCATAGATCTTCACATAGCCTCTGAGAATGTCTGAGTCCTGTCTGGCCGAGGGCAGCTCGCTTGCGCTCCATGATCAGGAACATCTCAGAGACACAGCCATGAAACTTTAGATGCATCTGATGCTGTGTCCACCTTCAGCACCTCAGCCCTTCAGGAGCTGGTGCACAGCATCACTGGTCGCAGATGCTGGTGTGATGGGGGCCAGCCCCACCTTAAAGGTGCTGAGAGCACACAGAGAGAATGAGGGAACTCTGTGGTGCCTGCCCACTACATCCTAGCAGCAATGACCAGCACCGTCGAGGTGCAGGCATCAATAATGGGTCCAGGGAGTGTGAGGCTGGACCATCACTTTGGTCTGAAGGCTGCACAGAGCACAGGGAAGAGGCCCTGGACTGAGACACCTGCCTTTATCTTGTACAGAAAGGTTTCACATCTGAGTGACAAGAACTCTGCTCATCAGAACAGGGAGCCACAGGCAGGGTGACATTCTTGGGAGTTTATTGACAATAGTGAACAGTATGTACAAGTGATCAACACCCTGCCGCTACATCTTGGTGCTGCCCGGACATCCACAGCAGAGGTGGAGGCAGCCTGCTGACTGTGACGCCCTGCTTGTGATGACTTTGGTGGGCGTCCTCTGGAGGGCCGAGACTTGGAGGGCCCCGGTCTGCTTTTGGGGTCCTGCTGTGTGGCAGTGGCACCCTCCTCGGCCTGTGAAGCTGGAGTTGCAGAGGTCACAGGAAGAGCGGACTCGGATGGGCCGTTCGCTCCCAGGGTCACCTGGGTGGATGGCCCCAGAGCGTGCACCTGCTGATCCTCCTCCCTATGGGTGCCCAAGGGCCCGTGGCTGACTCTGTGAGCAGAAGGGGTAGCTGGAGTGAGATCGAGCTGCCCAGCACCCATCTCACGCACACCCTGTTGGAGGCCAACTATGGATTCAGCAATGGAATTAAGCCCATGCAGCAGTGCAGGAGTGATGTCCTGGACCAAGGTGTCCATGGCGGCCGCCATCCTGCCAGTTCTGACCTCGGTGCGTTGCAATGCCGGTTGTGTCACCTCAGCCTGAAGACAGACGGACTCCTCCATCGTGCCTTGCAACCTGAGTGCAGCGGACATCCCTTCTTGATTTTCCTGAGCTTGCCTTTGCAGCTCCAGCAACTGTGACCAAGTCCAGGGGCTCGTCATCTGACTCAGACTCAGCAACGTTCTGGCCTCCAGCTGTCCTCTGAGTGCCGGGTGCCTGGGAAGTTCCTCCTGTGTGGATCACACTGTGGATCAGAAAGTGCGATGTGCTCACCAGATTGTGATCCCAAGGCTACTCTAAAGCTAGGTCCCACCGAGGTAAGTGTTTCTGCGCTGGTGGAGGGTGTGGGTGAGCGCTGTGACGGGACTTCAGGGAGGGTGCCTCCAAATTCCTCTTCAGAGGTTTCTTCAGGGCTTGATTGGAGGCTCTGGGTCATGGATTCTGTCGGCTGTTTAGCAAGGGAAGATAATAGTGCATGGCAGTGGCCTGTGAAAGAGGACACATCACTCTGGTTGTCTGATGGATGTTTCACTGCTGGATCCTCACTTGTAGAGCAGCGCCGACCTCACCATCAGCACAGGACTGGTCCTGGTCATCGCCAGCCAGCTGGATGGCTCCGTTTTCGATTTCTGTCAGAACTTTGATCTTCGGCGTCCCTCCACCTGTCTGCAACCTTTCCCTCCTGTTGTGAGCCAGTTTGTCCAGCATGGATAGCGATGGGGAGAGTGTATTAGGATGCTGCCAGGCCAGATGATAAGTGTACCTGGCTTGTGTGGGTGGTCAGTGACCCCATGGACAGGATGAGGACAAAGACGGTATGTGTGAAAGAGTGAATGGTGATGTCCCTTGCACTGGCAGTGAGTGAGGGCCCTGTGGGTGTGTGATGGGTTTGTGAGCATGTGAGTTGGGTGTGATGAAAAGAGTGACTGACCCTGGCAGAACGGAGCAGATCATTCACCCTTTTGCGGAACTGGGTGGCTGTCCTCCTCTGCAGGGCATTTGCGTTGACCACCACTGCCCCTGCCTCCCAAGCTAAGTTGGTGACTTTGCTGCCCATCCTACAGCCAGAGTGGGGGTAGAGCACATCCCAGCGGGCCTCCACGGCATCTGGCAGTCACTCCAGGGACCCGTCGTTGAAGCGGGGGGCTGCAGTCTTTTTTCCTTTGCTGACCATTTCTCCCGGCCAGCAGTGATGAGCTGGTGACAATGATCGCTTTGCTGGCAGCTGACTTTTAAAGATGGCAGCCGGTGAGGTGCAAACGTTGGCTGATGGCAGGCGGGCGAATGAGAGCCCGCCCACCATGGAAACGGCATGTTTCGCTTGAGTGAATAAACAATGAGGCAGGCTTGGGACGATACGGAGTGAAAACCTGCCATTTTCGTCGGCAGGTAGGACTCTATTTTACCTGCCCACTACCACACTTTGTGCTCAGGGAAAATTCCACCCATTGTTCCCTTGGAGCATGAGACAGGAGAATCAATAATGGGATACAAGGAAATGGCAGAGGCTTTGAACAAGAATTTTGCATCTGTCTTCATGGTAGAAAACGCAAAAGCACCACAATATTAATAGTAGAAAATGAAGGGGCATAAGGGAGGGAGGAACGTAAAACAATCATAGTCAATCACAATCAAGCAGAGTCAATATGGCTTTATGGAGGAGAAATTGTATTTGACAAATTTATTAGAGTTATTTGAGGATGTAACAAGCAGGGTGGATAAAGAGGAAACAGTAGATGGCGTGTATTTGGATTTCCAAATAAGGTGATAAGGTGCCACATAAAAGATTACTATGCAAGATAAAAGCTCACGTTGTTGGAGATAATACCTTAGCATGACTAGAGGATTGGTTAGCCAACAGGAAACAGAGTCAGGATAAATGGGTAATTTTCAGATCGGCAAACTGTAACTAGTGTGGTGCCAAGTTAATTGTATAAATTAAAGTTGTGTCTATAGGTGGGAGGCACACATTGGATAGTAACTTGTGCACATATGAAGGGGCACTTATTGACACTGATGGTGGGATAGGGAGTTAGGAGCTATACATTTGTAATGTATCACTTTGTGAATAAGTTGAAAACTGAGTAAAGATTGACTTCTTATCTCCTCCTTCACCAACTGGCTATATGAAATTTAACATTGTAGCAGAGGATGGTTACCTAAAGGTGAAGGTTGGAAATTAAGAAAATTGTTTTAAGGTAGAAGATTACAATCCAAGTAGCCTTTGGGAAGAATGGCTGAAAGCAAGTGTAAATTGCCAGGGTCTGATTACCCAACAACATTCTCAGACTCAGAAACTTACGACCAGTGGAAGAATGAAGTGGATATGTGGACACAGTTTGCTTACTTCCAAAGGGGAAGTAAGGTATGCCTTTAGTATTGATGCTTCCTAACAAAAGTAAAGAAGCAAAGCATTTTGTGAGCTGGAAGCCTGTCAGGTGAATATTGAGGAAGGTTTGGCTCTTCTATTAGGTTTCATGGATAAAATTCATTAGGAAGATGATCTATTAGATGCCTACAAGGCATGGCCAAACTTTGATAGAATTTAAAAGACAAAATGTGATAAAACTAGTAATTTGCTAGTATAGAACTTGAGTATTCCATTCCTTGTGGCAACACCTCTACTAGTTAGAGTCCACTTACGAACCAATCAACACTCCAGTATAAATTGTTGTTCTCTTTACGGTTGGTATTCTTACGAACTGTCCTGATAAGTGTAAGACGAAAAGCTTCAAAAACATGTCTCTTTACCTCAGCAAAATCTGATGTTTTTAATCAGAATGTTAGAGAAGTATTAATGGCATCAGGTGATAAGAATCAGAGAGAAAAAAGCAAATTGTCTTAAAGCTGCACAATCTGATCACCTTCCTTGTCAAAGATTAAAAATTCTGCTAAAGGATACAGATCTGGTTGATTAGTATACAAGGCTCATCGAAGAGATTAGTACAAAATGTTAAACATCTATAAAATACTTGGGGGCACCACCACGTCCTATTCTAAACCTTCCATTGGCATGTGACTTTAATGAGGTAGTTGCCATGGATTTAAAGATATCGGACAAAGGTGTCGGATAAACCCAGAAATATTTCATTTTACACTTTATAGACTTGGCAATCAGATTTAGTCTTCTACAATAATACATGGTTAGGACAAAAAGGGTGATTGTAGATAAAGCCATGGAGATTGGATAGGGACCTGACTTGGGGCACCAGCTAAGTTTCTGACTGATAATGGTGTGGAATTTCCTAAAGATGAGTTTAGAGGCATGTGTGAGAACATGAACTTCGTGGCCATAGGCAGAATCTTGCACTTGTTGGGCGGGCTGGGCGGGGGAAGGCTGGGGTGGTCGGGAAGGCGACCGCCATCTGCAATCGAGGCCGAAAGGCGATTTAACGTTGGCGGGTCAGTTAAGGCCCACCCAGCGTGAAGTGCCAGCGGCAGCACTCAGCACTGCCCATGTGGGTGGGCGGGTGGGGGTGCGAGTGCAAGCTGGGTGAGCGTGAACAGAGGTGCCTCAGGGAGATGAAGCATTTTCAAAAAAAAAAGAAATAATGTAATAAAACATGTCCCCTCATGTGACTCTGTCACATGAGCAGAGACATGCTATTAATTAAATTTTAAATATTTTATTTTATTTTTATTTGCTTTAGGTAAACTCATCCCACCCGGGGATGAGGTTTCCTAAAATGCGCAAAGGCCACTTGGCCTTTTCGCCTGCACGCTGACTGTAAGGTTGGACAGGTAGCAAAAAATTTAACTTAATTGATAATTTAATGGCCTTAACAGATATTTTAATTGTCGGCGGGCACGTTGCCAACTCCAGTGCATGCCCGCCAATCGAAAAATCACACGACTGCGCATTGACGTCAGGACACTCACCCGACGTCAACACATGTCATTTTACACTCGAACGGGTCAGGCGTGCGCCCACCCACAGAGCTAAAAATTTTGCCCCATGAATACCACAGCTGAAAGTCCTTTTATCAATGGACTCTGTGAAAGGAATCAAGTGGCAATAGATGAAATGTTGCATAAAGCCTTAGCAGATCAACCAACCTGTAAATTGACAACTGAAATGGCATGGGTGGTTCAAGAAAAGAGTTCACTATCAGATGGTTGGGGGGTACAGTCCCTATCAATAAGTCTATGGGAGGAATACAAAATGACCTCTGCACTGTGCAATCGTCCTCTGTCTTAGAGCTGACTATGATTAGTTCCATTCTTTTCTACAGATTTGAATGCTTACAAGTAGGGAGAAGGGCTTTCATCAAGGCTGAGATCTTGGAAAAATTTGGAGAGCTCTAAGGCTTTAATTCTGGGAATATGATGTATTACAAAAGAGAGGGCCATAAGGAATGGAAAGATCCTGGTAAGTTAGGAGGGTGTGATGTGGTAATCCTACATGGTATTCAAACTATTAGGGTTCATTCTCACAGTTAATTGGGATTGATTACAAACTCTCAGTATCTGAGCAACTGATAGAAGGCGTTGAGACACCCTGTATCTCACATACTCAAGCGTTTTACAATGGCAGTCCTGGGAAACAGAATGCAATAGATCAGGGGCTGGATGGTGGTAGACTGAGTGACTATGACACACATACGAAGGCTAATTGCCTAAAGCGGGTACTCTGGTGACGTATGTTCCAGAAGGGTCCAGTGAATGGAGAGATGTCACTATTGTGGAACATGCATGAAAGGCCACTATCAAGTTTAAATATTGGCTAAATATTTAAGATGGCCAAGGAGTGAGGTCCATGGACTGGCAGGATGGGGTAAAAGAATGGAAAGTAAGAAAGCGCAGTGCAAGTTCTAATATTGGGCTTGAGAGTGGGTGGCTCTTGCATTAGGAAACAATCACCTACCAGAGAAAGAGTCTCCGACCATGGGAGAGATCTTACAGTAGCCATCCCAAAAGATATTGAAGTGCAAGTATAGGCCACAGCTAAGGAAAGTAGGGCTACAAAACAGTCTTAAGCTAGAACTAGAAGCAAAAGTTCTCATGACCATGAAGTTTTGGTGGCTGCTAATAAACTAGAGGGTAAACCAATAAGAGAGGCAAAACAAAAGGAATTGGATAGTTGGAAGGAATTTGGAGTTTATTCCGAAGGACTGGTTAATGGACAACCAGCCTCGTTCAACCTTGCGAATGGATTTGTAGGAAAAGGTTGCAGATGAGACTTATAAGCCTAAAGCAAGGCTAGTTGCTCAGGGTTTTGAAAATCAACTGGGCATTACAGATGTTAGAGTGAACTTTCCCGCAGCAGGAAAAGTAATCCTGAAAGTCTTTTTAGCTCTTCTGGCCACATATTTGTGGGAGTGTAGATCAATTGACATAAAAACCTTGTTTCTGCAGGGTGAAAAACTTCAGTGAGAAGAGTTTCTAAAACCATTTGAAGAGGTAAGTAATACAGAAGGGAAACTATGGAAACTAGATAAATTTGTTGTGGCCTGAAAGATACCTTGAAGGTGTGATATTTTTTGGTGAGTCTTTTGCTGATCTCACAATGTTTTATTGGTATCAAGAAGGGAAACCTACAGGCATCTTCATGATGCATGTTGATGATTTCTAATGGGGTGGTATAGTGGAATTTGAGATATGTGTTATTAATAAGATTAAAGTGGAATTAAAGATTGGAAGTCAGTCTTCAGGGGCTTTTAAATATATTGGTTTACAAAATAAGCAGAATAGGTCTGGAGTAAATTTGAATCAGCAATTCTCCTAACCTGGTTAATTGTGCCAGGTCATCACAGAAAAATGATATCACATCGAAAGAAGAAACAGAGCAGTTGCGAAGCTTGACTGGTTAGTTGAATCGGTTATGCACACAGACAAGGCCAGATGCTAGTTTTGATGTTTTTTGATCCTAAAGTCAAGGATGTTTTAAGGCCAAATAAAACATTAAAAAAATTAAATATGGGGAAAGTTTCCATCCTTGGGTGACCCAAAGAACATGAAATTAGTTATTTTTAGTGATGCTACTCATGCTAAATCTTCCTTGGGTTTTCAAGTACAGTGGGTTCTATGATATTTTTGGGGGTGAAAATGGGAAATGTTGCCCTTTAGCCTGGAAAGCTAAGAAAATAAAAGGATGGTTAAAAGTACTTCAGCTGCAGAAACCATGGCTCTTGTGGGAGCAGTGAATATGGGATTATATCGGTCAAATATTTTATGGAAAATTCTATACAAAGGCTGTACTGAAAACAGTTTACCCATCGAACGTTAGATAGGTAATCGTTCTTTGTGGGAAAATGTTCACTCAGCAATCAATGTAAGTGAAAAAAGAGTAAGGATTGACCTTGCTAGCATGTGACAAATGTTTGGAAAAAAAGAAATCTCCAAGATCAAATAGGTCAATGCAAGTCATCAGTTATCTAAATGTTTTATGAAAAGGAGTGCTTATATCAAAAGATTATTGTGGGACCTAGAAGAGGGGCGCCTTGTAATATAATGCTTTATAGAAAATATTGAAAATCATTTTTTTCTTTTCAATTTGTTTTAAAATATAGTTTGCGAATTTTATTTGTTAAGTTTTGTTTAAGAAAAGAAAAAATGAATCTGTTAATAATATAAATGAAGGTTAAGTGTCTACAGATGGGTACACATCGTATAATAACTTATACACATATACACTTATTGTTACTGGTGGTGGGTTGGAGAGTTAGAAGGTCTACATTTGTAACGTCCACTTTTTGAATAAATCTAAAACTGAGTAAAGATTAACTTCTGGTCTCCTTCTTCACCAACTAGTTATAAGAAGTTAAACATGTCACAGTGTTCAGTGCTGGGGCCTCAACTGTTTACAATCTATATTCATAATTTGGATGAAGGGACTGAATATATTATAGCCAAATTTTCTGATAATACAAAGTTAGTTAAGAAAGTAAGTTTTGAGGATTTGAGGAGGACCACTTTGAGGAGTATGCCATTGCGCTGACTGGTGAGGACGTGGACCCTGATGGTAAGGCAGGGGGTGAACACCTACCTGAGGATCCTGCACCACATCATCCCTCTCTCAACGCAACTGTGAGTGCTCTCTCTTCTGCTTTTGACTCTGCTGTCATGCACTAATTATCTCTACTTCAGTTCACAGGGAGATCTACCAAGCAACTGACACCCTCAGCCAGCTAGTCCCTTAGTGCCATCCAGGTCCTCACCTCCAGCCAACAGGACACCTCCTTCATTGAAGAGCTGGAAATAAGCAGCCTGGAATATCCATCACAGCGTTTACCCATGCCCTCCACCAGCGCAGAGACATACACCTTAGTGGGGCCTAGATTTAGAGCAGGCTCGGGTTCACAATCTGGTGGTCGTTGTACAGACACATGTCCACAGCAGGAGGAGGCATGTTCAGCCAAGCTCCCCAGCACTCGGAGAACTGATGGGGAAGAGGCACCTGTGAGGTCCGAGTCAGATGACAAGCCTCTGGATTTGACCTTCCAACTCACCCTGGAGAGTCAGCAGAAGGCGTGGGAACATCATGCAGAGCTGTTGGTAGCCCTCAACAGAGCGGCATGCGAGTCGGAGGGGTGCATCCGCCTACTCTCTGATGAAGTGGTGCCCATATGTGCATGTATGGAGGTCTCCATGGGGAGATAGCGGACACCATGAAGACCCTGGTCCAGCAGAATGGAGGGATATGCGCAGACCTGCACTCCATCGTGATAGCCATTGGTGATTTCCCGCAATGGCAACGCGAGAGGGAAACAGGGCACCTCAACGCCCCTCCAGGTATTTCTTCTGCTCAAGGAGTCAGGCCTCGGGCACACAAAGGGAGGAGGAGCGGCAGTTGGACACTCCAGTGTCATCCACAGGAATCTCATAGGCTGTCCTCTCCCTCCAAGTCCCCTTTGCCTTTAACCCCTCAACCTCACGGTCTGTGACTGCAGAGGGAGCAGCTGGCCCACAGGAGGACAGCCGAAGCAAGCCTCAAGACCTCGGCTCTCCAGAGGACTGATGCCAAAGTCAGCAAAGGCAACAGGGCCAATCATTGCACAGGCTGTCTCCACCCCTGCTGCAGATGTCAGGACCACACCTAGAAGAAGTGGTGGACCTAGAAAAATTAAGAATTTCTGTTCGCAAGTGGCTGCATAGGTGAACACATTTTGTCACTTTATAATCTGAAAATATATTCACTTTCACTGAATAACGTGTAATGGTGTCTTTCAGCCTCATTTACAGGCTTTGTGAATCCTCCTCCCACAACTAGCAGTTCAGTCGCACGCAGCCAGACCAAGAATGATTCTGGAGGGAGAAGTGTGTCTCATGCAACCACTCTCCCATGTTTGTGGAGCCTTCCTCCATCACACTCATTTCAATGTCCTGAGCATGTTCAATGCTGCCTACTGGGGTTCGCTTTCAGTTGTACATCTGAGCTGAGCTGCATCTCCGCCCAGCCACTGATCACACTCTCGTGCAGCACCTGAGGCTGTCCAACACGAGGCTCCGCTCACTTGTGATTTCAAAAACATGGCCGTAGTAAGGTTTCTTCCCAGCTGTCCCATCCTTTCCCCTCACCCAGTCACCTATGCCCTTTCCCACATCACTGCTGACCCCCCAGGCATCACCTTCCACCTCCCCACCATCATCTACCAACCTGAACTCTTTTCTTTCCAGGATGTCCAAGTGAATGTGCACATTCCCTACCTTCCTGAGAAACCCGCCCCCATCCAAATTGACCGACTTGACCTCCTCCTTCCCATCCCCAAGGCCTGTGTCAGACTCCGAGTCCCCGCCATTCCCTTCTACCACTACTGCCGCACCCTCACCCTTTAACCCATCTGGTTCACTCTGTCCCATCTCATACTCACCATTCCATCCTACCAATTCAGTCCCCAGGGGGCAGTCATTGACTCCACAGACCCCTTCCTTGCACGATTACTCCCTTACTCCCTCCTCCACCCTTACTCCCTGCTCCTCCAGATTCCTTTCCCCCTCCAAGCTCCTTTCTCCCCCCTGAAGTCCTGCCCTCACCAAACTCCTCCCCTTTCATCTTCCTCCCCCCTTACACCTACCTCTCCAGTTGCTGCATTCTCCCCCATTACACCCTTCTCCCTATACTCCCTCACCCACAACCTGACCCCACCCCTCCGCCATCTTCGTTTCCCCCACCCCGGAACACCTTTCTCTCCCAGTCAAACCTAGACCTTCCTCTGCCAACCTCCCCAGTATACCTTCCACTCCCACTCACAGCTAGACCTTCCTCTCCCCCTCACCTCACTGATCATTCATAGCAGTCCATGGCCAAGACTATGTGCTGAGGCAGACCCCAGACATCAACAGAGGCCTCCCACCTTCCGTGAGCTGCTTCGCGGCGTAGCCATGTCCTCAAGAATCCACCCATCATGCAATGCACATGTTCCTCCAGGGTCCAGTAGCTGTAGGGCTCCAGCAAATTCTGCTTCTCAGATGTCCATGATCTGAGCAAAACCCTAATGGTAAGTCCCAACTTTCTGCACGTCACACTTGTCAAGACATGTTCTGGGCCGGCGTGTTTTCCCGCCTAAGTGGGCGGTAAATTTGATTTGGGGGAATGATTCCAGCAAGCAGGCAAGATGATAAGGTGCAAATGCATTGAAATTAGGGTCCCAAAGTCCAGCAGCGGGAGAGGCGGCCCACCATCGATGGGCGAAACAGACGATCGCAAACTGGTTTCACGACGGCATGAAGCTGCTTTTTGGCCTTCTCACTATATTGTCTGCTCACGCCTGCCACGATGCCGGACGCCAATGGGGGCGGAAATATCTAGCCATAGGATTCTAAGGGGGCTTGACAGGGTAGATTTTGAGATAATGTTTCTCCTCGTGGGGGAATCCAGAACTAGGGGGCACAGTTTCATCAAAATGGGTCTCACATTTAAGAAGGAGATGAGGAGGTTCAGAGGTTCCTTAATCATTGGAATTCTCTATCCTAGAGAGCAGTGGAAGCTGTGTCATTGAATATATTCAAGGCTGATTTAGAGAGATTTTTGATCTACAGGGGAGTCAAGGGTTATGGGGGGTGGGGTGCAGAAATTTGGAATCAGATCAGTGTAAATCAGATCAGTCATGATCTGACTGAATAGCAGAGCAGGCTTGAGGGGCTGAATGGCCTACTCCTGCTCCTATTTCTCATGTTCTTATGTTCTCCCATATTGCTATTCAGCAATAAATCAGCTTTCATCAGGCAATTGAGGATTTTGTGGCTTACTAATTGGCGTGCCAGTTTACAATTTCAATTGGCAGGACTTAATTGTATCTAATCTGCAAGGAAACTGAATCAATTGCAGTTATAACAGGAGCAAGTGATAACCCCCTTCTCTGTAGCTGTTAAAGCTCTCTGTTTCTCTCTCCACAGATGCTGCCAGACCTGCTGAATTTTTCCAGCATTTTTTGCTTTTATTTTAGATTTCTATCAGAGTCTGAAGAAAATTTTCAATCGATTGTCTTTGTTAGTCACTACTCATTGATTAGACCTTCACATAAATGGCTACAAAGTCGTGTTCATTTCAGATCAACGAACTTTCTTTTCATACTGACTGTTAGAATGGAACCCTTTGTTTCTCTTACTCTTATCTATTGTAGGAAATGAAAGAGGACATCATCTTGGAGCAAAAGGGAGTTAATTGTTATGTTTCCATAAAAGGCAGTACAGAGTCAGAAAAGTGGGTGCATTTTATGTCCTATCCACAGTGTTAGTGGACTGGCTCCCACGTGAATTTCATGTTCCGAAACATGTTATGCAATAAAAATGGAGACAATTTCCAAATTACCCAGCTATTGCCAGCAAGAAATTGTGCTAGTGCATCAGAAGTGATTTATTGGTTAAGCATTTTGGAACATCCTGCAACACAAGTTGCTATATAAATGTAAGTTTGTTCTTTCTTTTACTGGCAATGTGGACATCCTCATTTATTTGGAAAATATTTGCTATGTTAGATTCCAATTTTGACAGAGACACTATGACACCATTTTGGGCTCCTTTCTAATTGGGTGAAATGGAACACTTCTGTAAATGATTGGCGATCTCATTGTTGATTTTTGATCTTGAATGTCAAATCAATTTGTAGAGCATTTTCTGCAGACTTTCACAGCCCTGATTCTGTTGAGGATTTGGAAAAGCCACCCAATGCTTGGAAAATCGAGGACAACGGTTCTGCAATTTTCTTATGTCAGTTTGTGGCATTGGTTAGATCTTGGAACATCTATCCTTGTAGGTATGTTGCAGTTGACAAGTATATCATTATTTTTATCATGCTCAAGACAGGATCTGTCATTATTCTTGAACCAACGGGAACTGGGTGAGTTTGCGTGACTAGGTATGATTGTAATGGTAGTAATGAGAATCAATGATGTCGCTGAATATTTCAGATAATGACTGGTATAGTTGTTATATTTTGACTATTATCAATAGAAAATATCAGAGAAAAGGCTGACGAGTACAGAAAAAAATCTTTGTACTTACTGTGACTTCATGCATGTGGGTGGAAAGTTTATTTCACTGTCAGTCAGGTATGTTCCTCTTTCAGTTCCATGGCAAACTATTGTACAAACTAGCATTTGTTACATATTTTGCCACCATTCTCTCAATGCTTAAGTTCTAGCTTTAAATCTCCTAAGACTTTGAGATACCTTGGTAACATAAAATAATTATGGACAGAATGTTAATGTGCCCCACATGCAGGTTTGAAGATGGTGGTGGCCTGTAAAACTCTGCGGATAATTTTTCTGTCAACTACCCGCCCACCCTGACTTTGCTTTGATTTTACAGGCAGACGGTGAGGCATTGGGCAGCCCACCTGTCCTGTCCCAATTGAGGGCTTTAAAGTGGCCAATCAATGACCATTTAAGGGCTGCTTCCTGCCCCGACTTCAGTTTAAGACTAGCAGGAGGAGGTCAGGATGGGGGGATGCCTGACAGGTAAGCCTGCTTGGGTCTCGGGCAATAAAGTGAGGGCACTTCGTTCAAGGGCCCCATTGTGTGACCTGGGACCTCCCCTTACCTCCACCCTCTCAGTCTTTACATCAAATCCCACCCCGCCAATCCCAGAGCTTCCTGTCCTGACCCCACAAGAGCTTCCTAGACTTACCTGGGATTCGGCTCCAGGCTCCTCTTTGTTGGGACTCTGCTCCCCGTGGCATTGCTAGGACCAGACAGCTGCCAGGTCATCAGATGACTGGCAGCTTTCAGAGGCAGGAATTCCAGATGGTGGCATAAGCCCCCCCCACACCACCCTCCAGCCATTTAACACTCCTCATAGATTTAATTGGGGTGTGGGACAGCCATCCGGAGTGGGTGGTGAGCTCCCCACCAATTGTTTTGGTGGCAAAGCCGGGAACTCTGCCACCTGTTAAATTTTGCCCTGTGAGTCAGATAATGAGATTGCCAAAGTGGTAATTGGTTTTAATTATGATTGGGTGGTCAATATTGTTAAGAAACCCGGCTTACCTGACTTCCAAGCAAAAATCGGGAATTACAAGTCCTGACATGCCCTGGAATTTCTGTACAGGTGTGGATCGGAAGCGTGTTGCACATGCGCAGTTCAGCAACGTAAGAACTTCAGGCCGGGGACAAGAGCCCAGGGTGCTTGTGTGGTAGTGGCATGGGAACCCATCCACGGGATTTGGTGTGGTGGGAGAGGTGAGCAGGGAGTGTTCAGGAGAAGAAAAGGCTCCAGGCAGAAAAGGTGCTGCTGGTAAACACTCCAGGTAGCTCGGGCCTAGAGAGGCCTGAAGCAGCTGAGAAGGTCACTGGCTCTGTGCTGGAAAGTGTTAGGTCTCCGAAGAAGCCCTGGGAGCCATTTATAGCTTGGTGCAGCTGGGGAAATTGAAGCATGGTGAAATCCAGGGGCAGTGCCAGCCCAGTGAAGCTAGGTCAGGCTATTAAAGAGCCGAAATTGTGTCAGTAATTAGAGGCTAAAATGCAGACTCAGAAATCCCAGGTGAATGTAGCCTCGGGAAATAAGACAAGCCCTGGGAGGTGAGGCAGTTGTTGAGACAGGTCTGAGTCAACTTTTGAGGGAATTCAGAAGCCTGATCTTCAAAAGTGAAAAGTTTGGAATCTCTTGTGAAGGAGACAGAGGCTAGGATTTTCCGGCCTCATCGTGGGCGGGAACCACCATGGGCAAGGTAGCACCCCAACCAGAACTCCATTGACTTGCGGCAGGACCAGATGATCGGGGCAGCAGGTGGGTGCAGAAAATCCCACCCAGAGTTTTAATGAGATTGTGTAACTCACAGTGGATTCTGATGTCTGGGTGTGTTGCTGAGAAATCTGTGGGATCTGTCTTGGTCACACCTGCTATTTATTGTGCAGTGTAATGTGTTCAACCACCACTTGCCTGTTCATTCACATGTACCTTATGTTAATTCTGAATGTTAGATTATAAGACAGATATTGTAAATTGTTTTACTTTTCTGACTTTGAATAGTAAAGTTGGTTTAAAACCATGGAACCTTTATTCTCTTAGAAAGTACCTTGGATCTCAAATTTTTTCTCAAACAAAAGGTTACTGGTCCCTCAGAGTTAACCTAATCTGTTAGCCCAGATAACCAGATTGTACCAAAGTTTGGGGATCTGGTCTAGGATCATAACTATATCAATAGGTGTTGTAAAGAAAAGACACAGCAAGAAAATCACAGCTTTAACTCCAAATGATGGTTGCTTGAGAAAATGAAGTAATTCTGGTTGCTGGTTTTAGTTATAAGGGCCATGCTGTTGGTGGTATTCCTGGTGTCTGCTCTAAGATGGTCAAAGTAGCAAGAGACCAACATCTGAAACTTTTCAGGATATTAACAAAGATTGAAAATAAAAGATTTTAAAATAATAAGAAAAGACACAGGCTAGGATTTTCCAGCCTCGTCGTGGTGGGACCCGTTGTGGGAGATGCGGCGCCCCATTGACTTTCGGCTGGACTGGAAGATCCCAGCGGTGGTGGGGCCAGAAAATCCCACCCACTGTTTAAGGATGTGAGTGCAGCTACAATGATTTACTCAATCTAATGCTTCCTCTACTCCTTCAACACCACCACATTGTGATACTTTAACTGAAGCGTCAGATAAATCAGGCTTAAAAATAAATAATTGAAACTCTTCAATTTTGTTCTGATTCATTTCATAATCAGAAAATATCTCCTAAACAAATTGCTTTATTTCTGAAGAATATAAATTATTTCTGCTGCTTGTTAACTAAGCATTCATTTGAACATAAAGGTACAATTGCAGTCCCTAGTATTTCCTTCATTAACCCAGCTCCTTATTCTTAATAGTGATGGTAGACAGTGATAAAATTCTCTGTAGTTTTTAAACTTGTTGGTAACATGCACACTTTTATTTTTATACTGTTGGAATGTCTCCGTTGCTCATTGCATTTGTGGAATATTCCGGACCAATCGTCTTTAAATAGAGGTGAAACTAATTTTAAGATGGTTAACTCCAACAGAGTATTTGTATTGTGATGGGCGGAATGTGTATTTTAGTTCCTGAAATTATTCTGTTCCATATGTGCAACTAAAAATAATTTAAACACATTGTAAATATTTTGTACAAAATGTGTGAACTAATCAAGGAGCAGGATGAATTAATTAAAATCAGCCTTAAATGACAACAGATGTTCCTGCAACTTGGGAAGATTCTACTTTTGTGGAACGATTTTATTAACTTGCTCTTTGCCTTATGTGAAAACATCCCTCAGTTGTTAGCTCTGAGGTTCTACCCATAAACAATGGAGTTTACACGTTTTCATGAATGTTTTACATGATGTCCTCAATCACAATGGCTCTTACACTGCAATACAGCCGCTTTCATCAGAACTGATGAAAGTTCATCTCAACCTGAAACGTTAACTCTGTTTCTCTCCGCAGATGCATCCTGACTTGCTGAGTATTTCTAACATCTTTTGTTTTTATTTCAGATTTCCAGCATCTGCAGACTTTTGCATTTGTATTGTTGTCATTGTGCTGCTACTCCTGTAATTATCTCCCTGATCTTTCTGGCGAGGCACTGGAATTCTTACTACTTTCAAATTTTGAGACATAGTTTCTCTTTCTGTCACAATCTAGCCAATAGCTACTGGCTTATAGCTTACGCTTTTCCATGATTAATCCTTCTTCATTCTGATGTTTTTCATTTCACTGTTCCCTCTGATCTCAGATGGAACCCTTCTCCATTGCCAAAGCTGCCTTCAACCAAATTGTTCTTCTCTTTTATACCAAACACAGATTTCCCGCTTACTAAATTTTAACTCTACATAAAGGACCTTAAAACTCTAGGCAAACAAAATTGCTTCTCAAGTGCCCTTGTAGCATTGTTGTGGAACCCTTACACTGCTTTTCATGTGTGGCCACATTGTTGGCCGCTTCCTTTGAGGATGAGGGCACACACAAATGTGGCCTCCGTGATTGCCAGAAGATGTTGATTCAGCACTATTCTAACCAACTGCTGTGACACCAGGAACCTATGTTTTAGCAATAAATGTGCAAGCAACAAATTTGTTATTCACTCAAGAAAAAACATGCGTGAAATCGCTCGATGGGCCTCACACAAGTGTAACTTAAAGGTACGCTAATTCCAGGTGTTGTAATTTTTTGAACATATTCTATAGCCAGCAGTTAATGCTAGCAATGTCCCCACCTGCCCTGCACCTTCCCCCCGCCACCAGTGGAAGTCCCACATCGCTTCCCAACTCTACTTAAGTGCCCTCAGACCTTTAATTGGCCAGCATCAGGCCATCCACGCAAACAAGCCCCAAGCTGGGGCAGAAATCCAGCCCCTGAGAGCTGCCAGCCAATCAGAAGCCATTGGCTCTCCATTGCTGGCAGTGTCACCAGAAGCAGTGGCTGCTGCCAGTAATGCTCTGAGACCCAGGCTGAGGATCACCGCTCCATACCCTGGACACAGGTGTGTGGAGTGGGATGGGAGCTCGGGGAGGGAGGTGCCAGAGAGGGGCCAGGGGTGTTAGAGGCAAGAGCAGGGGATTTGCTATCATTGTCCCCCCGTTCCTGATGCCAGGTCCCTCAATTGGGCACTGTATGCCTGACAACAAGGGAACTCCATTATGAGGCCTCAGGTAAACCCGACAAGGTTTGCTGGGCAGCCTTTGGGGGTGACAGGCGAGTCATGCAAGTCCCATTAAAGCCCTGAGCCACCATTAAATCCCAGCTCCAACAACACTCGTGAGGCTTGACACCATCCAGAACAAAGTCGCCCCCTTGATCGGTACCCCATCCACCACCTTAAACATCACTCCCTCCAGCACCAATGCACAGTGTCAGCTGTATGTACAATCTACAAGATGCACTGCAGCAACTCACCAAGCCTCCTTCGACTGCACCTTCCAAACCTGCAACCTCTACCACCAAGAAGGATAAGGAAGCAGACACATGGGAACACCGCCACCTGAAAATTCCCCTCCAAGCCACACACCATCCTGACTTGGAACAATATCACTGTTCCTTCACTGTCACTGGGTCAAAATCCTGGAATACGTTCCCTAAAGTGCTGGTGTATCTACACCACTGCAGTGGTTCTAGATGGTGACTCACCCCATCTTTTCAAGGGTAATTAGGGATGGGCAATAAATTCTGTCCTTGCTAATGACACTCAAATCCCAAGAATGAATATAAAAAAAACACAATAAAAATTTTCATCCGATCAGAGAGAACCAAGATAAATTTGTAAAGGCTATACCCTATCTAAGGAATTTGACTCAATGTTTTGAAGAAGTGACTAAAGCAATGAGCAGTGGAATGTCTATGGATGGTAGAGCGCATTTGATAAAGAACCTGTTATCTAAAGTTAAAGCTCCTAGACTTGAAACTAAATTATCGACCTGGTTAGGAAATTGAACGGAAGGAGACAGAGTAGGGATAATAGATAGGTACATTAATTGGCAGGCTGTGACTAGTGGTGTCCTGCAAGGATCTATTTTGGGGCCTCAACTATGCACTGTATCCATCAGTGATTGAGATAATGAGAAAAAAGCCACATATCCAAATCTGCCGATAACACAAAGATAGGCAGTATTGTTGGCAGTTTAGATGGAAGTGTAACTTTATAAATTGATAGATTAGGTCAGTAGTGGTCGATGAGACATTTTGTTGACCATTACCCGCGCCCAGGAAAAAGAATCCAAATAGCTCAGTGACCATCAACTTGCAGCACCGCTTGACAGGAGACGAGACAACACTGGAGAGTTTTCACTTTGCTTTTCACTAGTATTTGCGCTGTGCTAAGTGTTATTCATAACAAGTGAAACCGAGTTAAATGGGATTCAAAAACATTATATACTTTGGCTTCTCAGTCAATGAATTACGTGTCACTTACGAGTATCTGAGCTATGACGTACATTTTGCAACGTTCAGTGTTTTTGTTTCATTAGGGCGTGTTTTCAAGTAATTAGCGATAAATTATTACCCCACTGTACAGCATTTGTAAAGCACATAGAAGCAAATGATTTTAGTGTCGTCAGCTGACTGCCAGTTATGAAATTCATTGTAGTCTTAGCTGAAGCAGGTAGCATTTGATGAAATTAAAATTATGATCTCGTGAAACTGTAATATCTATTTGGGAAGAGAGTTTTTCATTTGTGCAGTGCGATGTTGATTCTATGAATGCAATAACTTTAAGGTAGTCTAGTCTGATTTGTTCCACTGGCAGTTGAGGAAGGTAGCCACTGAGAGACAACATTAGCTACGGTTCAATCAACATGCCACATGAATTGTGGAGGACAGATCCAACCAGAAGTCGCACTGAATATAATGTAGGGAAGGCAAGAGTAAATATTTCCTTTGTCTTTACCATTTGAAGTTGATGACAGTTTTACTAATATATGAATGATTAAGCATTTTCTATAACTCGTTATGAAATATTCAGCATGTATTAAATGTATTTAATCTTATTTATGGGGGTCATGGTTAGTGCACATACCTGATTTCAATCTTGCGGTCCACTGAGATGGATCACTCATGCTGCCCTCTCACTAGCCTAGGTTGCCCATCACTGGATTAAGTGAGTGGGCAAACTATGGTGAATAAATTTTAATGTAGGCACTTTGCACCAAAAAGAACAGGTATTAAATGGTACAAGCTAGAAACAGTGGAGGTCCAAAGAGACTTGGGGGTCCAGGTACACAGATCATCAAAGTGTTTTGCTTATACAATAGCAATTTACTGTAGATGCTGAAAATCTGAAATAAAAACAAAAAAATGCTGGAAATACTCAGCAGGCCTGGCAGCATCTATGGAGAGATACAGAATTAATGGCCTAGATATTCCCTACTGATGGAAATTTTCAGGCTCACCAATCCTGCCTCAGAAAAAAGTGTCCAAGTTGCAAGATCTTTATTCCGGTGGGGTGGTGGGTGTTGCGGGGCATGCTGGATGTGCTGGAGTTTGGCCTGCTGCGCCAGGAAACATTTCAAAGGTGGACACAGAGGCTGCCAAGTGCCAAGGCGGCCTGATTAAAAGACGGCCTTGGTGGGACTTTGTCCCACTTGTGTTGTTGAATATTAGGCCCTCTAGCCCTCACACCTCCTCACCCCACCCGACCCATTCCCCATGCCCCATCAATGCAAACCCATGCCTCTCCACCCACTCTATTGGCCCCTCATAGCCTTCATGCCAAGCTATACCACTCCACCCACCCCACAATGGCCCCTTATAGCTCCATGCCAACTTAGTGTCAACTCATGCCCCCCCTTACATCCTCCATGCCTACTCACCTAGTATCTACTATGGGCAGACCTCAGGAGCCATGCTGAGATGAAAGAAAATAAAGTTCTAAGTATGTATATAGACTTAATTACATTAAAAAACACTCTCATTGATAAAAGCCCATTCGCTACATTTAAATCCCTCAAGTACTTAAATCCCTTTATAAAAACAAACATTTGTATTCATAACTGTACATCAAAGACAGCTAATTCTTTAATAACTTTTTGGAGCTGTCAAACTATAAATTTACAGCCCCCCCACTGTAATAATGACAGGCGGTGGAGCAGTTAAGCAATAATAATGCTATAATGATAGCCCTTAGGGTTTTGTCAACAAGCTGCTATTGAACCAGCAAGCACTGTTTTTTTTCAACTCACACAGGCAGACTGGTTTATTCCAAACTTTAAAGAGCAAGGGATTTAAATAACTTCACAGCTTGACAATTCCACAGGTCTTATCCACCTTTTATGAACATTTACGCCTACTCTAAAACATTGTAACTCACACACCAGACTAAGGACCTTGCTCCAGTGAAAATGGGGTCTGATTGAATTCAGCACTGAGTTAATTTGGCCCTGCTGGTTTCAGGTTTCCCCCATTTGTGGGTCACGTGCCACCCCAGTTCCCATACCAGTGAAAATGGGATCTGTCAGAATTAGGGTTGGCCTTCTGGATCCAGGTTCCTGGTGCCATTTTGGATAAGGCACAGCAGCTCCACAACTCTGCAAAAATATAGACCAATGTTTCAGGTTGATACCCTTTCATCATAACTGAAGAAAGATAGAAAAGTAAGAGTTTTTAAGCCAATGGAATGGAAGAAGGGGCAGGAAGAACAAAGGTGAAGTTCTGTGATAGGGTGGAGGGCAGAGGAGAGTAAATAACAAAAGATTTTGTGATGCAACAGCCAAAATGAATGGTAATGGATATAGTAAAGAAACAAAGGTCATGTCCAAATGGGGTATGAATGGCTAATAGGAACCATCAGAATGTAACATGAAGATAAAGAAAGAAACAAGACGAAGAGCGACCCAGCAAAACATAAAAAAGAAAAAAAAATCACATGGAACAAGATAAAGTCAGAGGTTGTAATCTAAAATTGCTGAACTCGATATTGAGTCTAGAAGGCTGTAAAGTGTTGAGATGAAAGATGAGGTGCTGTTCCTTGAGCTTGTTTAGAGCTTCACTGGAACACTAACAGACCATGGACAGAAAGGCCAGAGTGAGAGCAAAGTGGAGAATTAAATTCAGGGTGGTGCTTGCTGACTGAACGGAGGTGTTCTGCAAAGTGGTCATCCAGTCTGCGTTTGATCTCCCTAATGTAAATGAGACCACATTGTGAACAGCGAATCCAGTTTACTAAATTGAAAGACATGCAGGTAAATCTCTGCTTCACTTGGAAGGAGTATTTGGGGCCTTGGTTGGTGAGCAGGGAGGAGGTGAAAGGACAGGTATTGCATCTTCTGCACTTGCACAGAAAGGTGCCATAGGCAAGGGAGGGAGTGTTGAGTGTAACTGAAGAGTGGACCAGGGTGTCATGGAGATAATGGCCCCTTCAAAATGCTGAAAGGGGAGGACAGAGGAAGACGTGTTTGGTGGTGGCATTGCACTGGAACTGCTGGGAAATGGAGGATGTTCTGTTGAATATGGAGGGTGGTGGGGTGGAAAGTTGCAGATCAACTATGATCTTATTGACTGGCAGTGCAGGCCTGAGGGGCTAAATGCTTTACCTCTGTTTCTATGCTCCTAAATCAGGAATTTGGAGAACAATAATAAATAAGAGAAAACTTTGGAGGTGGTAGGGAGAGTTCTCTGTTAAACTTATGGTTCAATGTCTCAGTAGAGTGCTCTTAACATTGCTGTTGGGATAAACCATGTTAAGTTTTCTCGCTTTCTCTCCTCCAATTAAAACAAAACAAAAGTAAACAATTGCAAAATCCAATAGGAGAAGAGAGAAAGAAAAGGAGAGAATAAGGGAACCAACCATGGAGAGGAGGATGAGGAAAGACCAAAACATTAATTCTGCTCTGATATTTGCTGAATGCCATGTGAGAGACACAGCCTACTACTTTTTAGTCTTGTTTATATTTTTGGAAGAATTAACGCATTAAATCTTGCACCTGGAAATTTTTCAGCTTTGACAGTGCTGCTAACAATACTTGTGACTAAACAGCTCTGTTATTAAAGTCAATGTTGAACATTTTAAAATACTTTCTCTGTGACTAAGAATTTATTATAAAATGATGTTGCTCCCTTTCATTTAGAGGGATAGTGCAAGAATATCCAGGTGTACAGGTAATACAAGAAACGTTAGTGCAATTCAGCACAGCAGATGAACAGTCCCTTGAGAACAGAGAAAATAAAAACAAACCGACATAGAATCAAAGCTACATTATCAGGTTATTAATCATTCTACTGCTTTGTGATTTGAATAGAGGATCTTTAACTTGACGGAAATTCTAAACACCGACTGCAAGCTTTATTATTTTTGTCCCAAAAGCTTAGTTTGAAAGTTAAGGAAATAGAACTCCAATTGTATTTACAGAATGTTATACTGTCAGAGTTCTGCCTAAAACCAGTTAAAGCTGAGCTTCAATTTCAAGGAGCTTCTACCTGATTATTTTCTAAATAGCGCAGTTGTGGTTTTCAATAATGAAGATTACATGGTTTCAGTATCTTGTTCCGTACAGCAAAGTATTTCCTGTCGCCGCTTTCAAACACGCCAACATTTAATAGAAAGCAAAGTTTGACCAAAATTAAAAGCAAAAAACTGCGGATGCTAGAAATCCAAAACAAAACTAAAAATACCTGGAAAAACTCAGCAGGTCTGACAGCATCCGCGGAGAGGAACACAGTTAACGTTTCGAGTCCGTATGACTCTTCAACAGAACTAAGGAAAAATAGAAAAGAGGTGAAATATAAGCTGGTTTAAGGAGGGGGGACAGGTAGAGCTGGATAGAGGGCCAGTGATAGGAGGAGATAGCCAAAAGATGTCATAGACAAAAGGACAAAGAAGTGTTGAAGGTGATGATATTATCTAAGGAATGTGCTAATAGGTGACATTAAGGGTGCAAGACAAGCAAGTTACAGATAGCCCTAGTGGGGGTGGGGTGGGGGGAAGGGATTGAAATAGGCTAAAAGGTAGAGATAAAACAATGGATGGAAATACATTTAAAAATAATGGAAATAGGTGGGAAAAGAAAAATCTATATAAATTATTGGAAAAAAGGGGGATCGGAAAGGGGGTGGGGATGGGGGAGAGAGTTCATGATCTAAAATTGTTGAACTCAATATTCAGTCCGGAAGGCTGTAAAGTGCCTAGTCGGAAGATGAGGTGCTGTTCCTCCAGTTTGCATTGAGCTTCACTGGAACAATGCAGCAAGCCAAGGACGGACATGTGGGCATGAGAGCAGGGTGCAGTGTTGAAATGGCAAGCGACAGGGAGGTCTGGGTCATGCTTGCGGACAGACCTAAGGTGTTCTGCAAAGCGGTCACCCAGTCTGAAAATTAACTTCTCTAAAGATTTTGAGAAACCTGTGAGAAACATAGCTGTGCTGCTTTAGTTCATTGGTTTGAGTTACCTTCTCCTATCTGTCGCCCCCACCCCTTTCCATGAAATCTCCAATCTTGCATGTATGTGGCAGTGGGAATTGAAAACTGGATTTTTATGATTTTTCTGGCATTCATTAAATAACACAATATAACTTGTTTTGCGATTAATTTGCAATTGTTTAAGGTACATTAAGATACAAAGAAGGATTTCCTATATGTACCTGTCTGTGTCTGTCATTTCTGAACTCTTGCTGACAGGCCATTGTGTGTCATTTTCAGCTTACTGTAAACTCAAGGAGACACAGTAGAGACATAAACACACACAGGGTGACACAGGGCGAAACACAGCCACATACAGATACTGGGACACACAGGGCACATACAGAAAGACACGCAGACACATACCAATACAGACACAAACAGGGTGACACATACAGGGAGACACACATACACATAGAGATTCATACACACATAGGGTGATACAGGGAGACACATACAGATACAGGCACACATAGGATGGCACAGAGGGAGATACACAGACACATACAATTACAGACACACGCAGGGTGACATAGGGACACACAGTTACAGACACACACAGGGTGACACACAGATACATGCAGACACACATAGGGTGACACACAGGATGACACACAGATACATGCAGACACACATAGGGTGACACACACAGAGAGACACAAAGACACATGCAGATACAGACACACAGGATGATACAGCGAGACACATACAGATTAGGGCACACACAGGGTGATACACAGGGAGAAACACTGAAACATACAGATTGAAGTGGGATGGTTAGGCAGTAGGATTGGCATTAAATATACATATATATCATGCACTTTGATAACCTCGGAGTAGACCCAGGAGCAGAATGGGATACTTGACATCCTGGAACTGTTCATAGCCTGTGCAAACATGAAGGAGATAAAGGAAATTCAATTCCAAACAGGGCGGGGAGGTCATGTATTGTCTAGCTCACTGGTCAGGTCAAAGAAACCCACCAGGTGGTGAATGTACCAGAATGACTAGCCATCAGCGGTTCTTTAACAAGATCTTGTAGCTATCAGCAACTGTTAACGAAATCTAGTCATAATAGCTGGAAACAAGAATTATAAAAGATGCTGTGCCACTGTGAAATTTTGAGAAGCTTTTACTTGCCTGACTAGGCGAGTTTCTCCAAGGCATGCTTGAATAAGGGTTTTTACTTACTTGGATCTTATGGACTCCAGAGTGGCTTTTCTCCACAACGGATAGACACAGAGTGACACACATGGGAAGACACACTGAAACATACAGATACAGACACAAACAGGATGACACGGGAGACACACTGACACATACAGATAGACGCAAACAGGGAGACACACTGACACATACAGCTAGATACAAACAGGGTGACACAGGGAGACACACTGACACATACAGATAGACACAAACAGGGTGACACAGGGAGACACACTGACACATACAGATAAAGACACAAACAGGGTGACACAGGGAGGCACTGACACTTACAGATACAAACACACACGGGGAGACACACAGACACATACAGTTACACAGGAGACAGAAACGCACGCTGATACTGAAGCTCGTATAAACACACGCCAATACACACTGAGTAACACGGGCACAGAGAGGGTCAGACACACAGACATACGTTGAGACACGCACACAGCTGAGACTGAGCCACAACATTGAAATACACACTGAGTAACACAGGCTCATAGAGAGTAATGGACACAGAGGCACAGGCACTCTGAGACACAGGCACACTGAGAAACACGCAGAGGGGCAGAGAAAGACATGGACATACAGAGACAGACACTGAAACAAGTGCATTGACAGCAGCTCAGCTGGAAGCAGAAGTCCCGCCCCTGCATCTTTCTCATTGGGTCGCTCCGGGGGCTGCGCGTTATTTCGCCGGTATGTCTCCTGGGTATAGGTCAGTGGTGCTGTCAATCACCGGTGTCCCTTCCGACTGCAAGCTCGACTGAGTGGAAGCGTCAAACCAGAAGGGTAAGAAAAATCGCCCCCTCCCCCTCGCATAAGCGATCTGCAATGGAGGAGGAGATGAACCAGGCGGAGGACGACGGACTACGATCGGGCACCATCTCCAAACTCTGCAAACAGCGGAACCCCTACAGTGTCCTCAAACCATTCCCCGGCAAGAAGGTGATGAGCAGGAGGTACGAGAGACCCACCATGGTGGAGATCCCGCAACTGGCCGTTGGGACTGGAGGGGGAGGAGGGGCTCATCACCATCATCCGCTGGTTACCATCAACACTGAGCAGCAGCAGCAACAACAGCAACATCACTTCCACCATCAGCACCACCAACAGCAGCAGCAGCAGCATTACCCATACCAGAGTGTCTCTAACAACAGGATAGCCCTGGGAGCAGCATCAGCATCCACGTCTACGTTAGCTTCAGCATCTCAGTCTCACCTTGGAGTAACAGCTCCAGACTATCCTTCTGGCAGGTATAACAACATATCCGCAAGCCAATCAGGAGCTGAAAACATCATCCTAAGCGCAGGTACAGTATTAGTATCCCTACTCACAGTGTTAATACGTTGTATTATATTCCATTCACTAAAAACCAAAAAGTTTCTCTTTTGAAGGCAGTAATTTTGTTCTTGGCAAGTTTTCCCAGAAGTGGGTGAACTCTAAGTTAGTATTTTGTTTTACAACCTGTATCCAGCTTGTGAAAGTACCACGGACGCAACGCAGGAAGGATTTGAATCATGAATTGATGAAGCTGTATTAGGATTTACTCTCAGTTTAAATTCTATTGCTTGTTGGCATGGTTTGAAGATAAATTTTAGTTGCTGTGTTCAGTTTTATTATGATAAAAGCAAAAAACTGCGGATGCTGGAAATCCAAAACAAAAATAAAAATACCTGGAAAAACCCTCCCGCGCATCCGCCCTCACACCTTCCTCTCCCTTCCAGAACCATGATAGGGTCCCCCTTGTCCTCACTTATCACCCCACCAGCCTCCGCATTCAAAGGATCATCCTCCGCCAACTCCAGCATGATGCCACTACCAAACACATCTTCCCTTCACCCCCCCCACCCCCCGGCGGCATTTCGTAGGGATCGTTCCCTCCGGGCACCCTGGTCCACTCCTCCATCACCCCCTACACCTCAACCCCCTCCCATAGCACCTTCCCATGCAACCGCAGAAGGTGCAACACCTGCCCCTTTACTTCCCCTCTCCTCACCGTCCAAGGGCCCAAACACTCCTTTCAACTGAAGTAACATTTCAATTGCACTTCCCTCAATTTAGTCTACTGCATTCACTGCTCCCAATGTGGTTTCCTCTACACTGGAGAGACCAAACGCAGACTGGGTGACCGCTTTGTGGAACACCTTCGGTCTGTCCGCAAGCATGACCCAGACCTCCCTGTTGCTTGCCAGTTCAACACACCACCCTGCTCTCATGCCCACATGTCCGTCCTTGGCCTGCTGCATTGTTCCAGTGAAGCTCAACGCAAACTGGAGGAACATCACCTCATCTTCCAACTAGGCACTTTACAGCCTTTCAGACTGAATATTGAGTTCAACAATTTTAGATCATGAACTCTCTCCCCCATCCCCACCCCCTTTCCGATCCCCCTTTTTTCCAATAATTTATATAGATTTTTCTTTTCCCACCTATTTCCATTATTTTTAAATGTATTTCCATCCATTGTTTTATCTCTACCTTTTGGCCTATTTCAATCCCTTTCCCCACCCCACCCCCACTAGGGCTATCTGTAACTTGCTCGTCCTGCTTTCTACCCTTAATGTCACCTATTAGCACATTCCTTAGATAATATCACCACCTTCAACACCTCTTTGTCCTTTTGTCTATGACATCTTTTGGCTATCTCCACTTATCACTGGCCCTCTATCCAGCTCTACTTGTCTCTCTCCACCCCCCCCCCTCCAGCTCTACTTGTCTCTCTCTCTCTCCCCCCCCCGCCCCCCCCCCCCTCCAGCTCTACTTGTCTCTCCCCCCCGCCCCCCCACCCTTAAACCAGCTTATATTTCACCTCTTTTCTATTTTTCCTTAGTTCTGTTGAAGAGTCATACGGACTCAAAATGTTAACTGTGTTCCTCTCCTGAGGAACTCAGACCTGCTGAGTTTTTCCAGGTATTTCTATTTTTGTTTCAGTTTTATTATGATAGCTGGCAACAAAACATAGCTACAAATTGAAACTGAATACTGTAAACCTGGAGGAGAAAGCAAAACTGATGGGTGTATAAAGCAGATTTGTCGGCTTCTGAAAGAAAGGACAGAATAACATTTGAGGCAGGACATTCCTCCGGAATGGCAGTTTGTGCATTTTATACAATATTAATAATCACTGTCATAGCCATAGAGTCACACATAGGTCTACAGCACAGAAAAAGGCCCTTCGGCCCATCGAGTCTGCGCTGGTCAAACAAGTACCTAACTATTCTAATCCCATTTTCCAGCACTAGGCCCATAGCCTTGTATGCCTTGGCATCACAAGTGCACATCCAAATACTTCTTAAATGTTATGAGGGTTTCTGCCTCTACCACCCTTTCAGGCAGTGAGTTCCAGGTTCCCACCACTCTCTGGGTGAAAATATTCTTCCTCACATCCCCTCTAAACATCCTGCCCCTTACCCTGAATCTATGACCCCTGGTTGTTGATCCATCCACCAAGGGGAAAAGTTCCTTCCTGTCTACCTTAGCTATGCCCCTCATAATTTTATACACCTCAATCATGTCCCCCCTCAATCTCCTCTGCTCCAGGGAAAATAACTCCAGTCTATCCAATCTCTCCTCATAACTAAAACTCTCCAGCCCAGGCAACATCCTGGTAAATCTCCTCTGCATTCTCTCTAGTGCAATCACATCCTTCCTATAATGCGGATTCCAGAACTGCATGCACTTCTAACTGTTCTTGCAGTTAATACTTGTACTGCATATTACAGTGCAATTCCAACATTGCTATACTATATATAGGTGGTACATTAAAATCCGTGCATTATGGTGAAATTAAAACACAGGGTTCACTTTTTCAACTGAATTAGCAAAACTGGTTGTGGGTTGGGAATTCTTCATCAGAATCTCCTTGTCATTTATTATATTGTTTCTTTCAGTTATTGGCTAAAAGGTTGTAAATCTTTGATTAATCTCTGAGACTGTTCTCCTTCCTTCTGCCTTGCATTATTAGGCACTGAATCCACATTATTGTTCATCAAGTAGGGAATAGTGGAAAGTAACAGCAGGTTGATCTGAACCTGAAATGGAAAGGTAGCAAAATGCTTTGCACATAACCCATAATCCAAACTGACAGTATTAGGTTGGAGAAACCCCTTTTTGGATGAACCAAGGCAAGTCAGCACATGGCAAAGAATATAAAGAAGGGACAGAAGGACAACAGGTAACGAGTCAAAATCTAACCACTTCCACAAAATAGCTGATCGAATCAATTGTTTATGTCTTATTAATGAAAACAATTTGATCTTAGCTCTTCACCTCTGCCTTTTATCCACACACTCTTCCCACCCCCACAACCACTGGTGAATAGTTCTGGTGAAGAGTCATACGGACACGAAACGTTAACTGTATTCCTTTCTGCAGATGCTGTCAGACCTGCTGAGTTTTTCCAGGTATTTTTGTTTCTGTACAACAACATGTTGTTGTTGATGGTTTTTTCACTGAACTATCTAGATTATTTCTCAGATTTGTCCTAAATTATCACTGGACTGACAGCCTAATCACTTGTGATGGTGTGTAGTATGTTACAATTATTGAATTTGTTCCTCACAAACTGGTGAAGTTCACTTTTGACTGTCATCTTACAAGATTTTGTAGGAGAGTCAAGGAATATTTTGTAAATATGTGTAATTGTGATTCCAAATGTTTTATCTTTTATTTCCTTGAATTTGCACTTTTTTCCTGTTACATGTAACACCACGCTTATAACTCTAGCCACGAAGGTTAGGTTGTTTCTCTACTTCTCTATGATTGTCTTTAATTGCACCCCTTGATAGTTAAAATAAGAAACAATTCAGATATTGGGAAAAGATGAGAAAGGTGATTAACTTCTGAGACTGTTCTCCTTCCCTCTGCATAATATACATTTATTGGACTCATACAGAATGAACAAAACTGATCCACTTTGTTTGCCAACTAGCCTTGGGATGATAGCATTTGGTCAGAAGTTAAAAACTCATCTACATACACCAAAATTTAAATAAATCCAACAATTGAAAAGAATTTTGATTACTTTTGTTGATCATTTTTTGGCAGAACTGCATTAGAGGAAAAATTGAACCCAATGGCATGAGGTAACTGAAGTTATGTCAGTAGACTTTCAATTATTAAGCAAGGGTGCTCAAATGAAATTATTGTTTCAATTGTGCTCAATTATGTGTTAACTCGGTTACAATACACAGCTGGGAGGAAGGTTCCATAGTTAGTATCATCAGTATTCACTTTAGTTAAAACTTAGAAAAAAATAAATTCTCAATGCAGAATAGCCTTTCCAATCTTTTATTTTGAAAATGTACAGATGGGGAGAATCCCTTCAGTTTATTCAATGTACAGGAGATGGTAAGGATTAGCTGTCACAGTGTGTTAAATGTTCCCCTTTAGCCTTTGGGACCACATTCAAAGTATAGTTCAAAGAATATTGTTCCTAATTCTATGGTGATATTTTAGTTACCAACTGAAATTAATTGAGCCTCCATCGTGTAAAACTGAGTCCAGAGTAAGAGTAAGCAAAGTTACTTCACGCATTCAGCAATTTTTCCAATTTGAATTAAATCATAATCTGAGTAGTGAAATAAAAGTGGATGAGTTTACTTCATTTAAAAAGAAAGCAATGATAGTGAGAACAGGGTTACCATTTACCTAAAGGATCTGGGTTCAAATCCAGTTCAGGTTGATGGAATCATTCCATTTACATCACAAGAGAAAGCCATTCAACTCACTATTCCTGTTCCAATGCCAGCTCTTCAACTGGAGCTATCTATTATAGTTCCATTTTCTGCCCTTTCCCCGTATCTTCTATGTTCTTCCTTTTCAAATATTTTTCTAATCCCGTTATACATTGTTAACTCAATAACTACCTGCGATAAAGCATCCCATGTTATTATGACACTTTGTGTGTAAATATTTCTTCATTTTCCTTTGTTCTTACAATAACATTTCACCTATGCTCCTTGTACTGACTCGCCAACCAGTGGAAACTAGCTTACCTTGATAAAACCTTTCAGAATTTTGCAAAACTCTATTCTATGTCAGTTACCTTACATTATAACACTAACCTCACATTCCCGCTATCAACACAGTGAATCAATGTGTTGCCCCATCCAAAGCCAATTTATCTTTCCTAAGGTTCCTTGCTCAAAACTGAACTCAATACTCCAGATAGGGTTCAAAAGGCACTTTAGAACTGAATCATAACTTCCGCACATTTGTGTTCTAGATGAATTGAGATAAACATCCACATTCCATTAGCCTTTTTGATCACCTTTTTTACTTATGCAATAGTGTTGGTTGATTTATGTTGGTGGACACCCCTTTGCTCTGTCACAGATCCTATTGAATCTGACCATCAAGAAGATATTCCAATTTGTTTTCTCAAGATCCAAAATGGATGGCTTCACACTTCTCCACATTGAACTTCATCTGCCACAGTTTTGCCCACACAGTTAGACTTTCTATCTCCTTTTATAACTTCTCCTTCAATCTGCACAGTTTATTGTGCTTTCTAATTTAAAACTACCTACACGCTTGGAGATAAGACGTTTTATCCCTTCATCCAAATCATTAATATATATGGTGAAATACTGAGGCCCCAGAACAGATCCTTGGAGAACATCACTTGCCACATCTGACCAATCAAAGAATGAACCATTTATCCATATTCTCTGTCTCCAAACAGTTACCAACATTTGTCACAAGGTTACCGCTAATCCCAATTGCTTCCACATCATGCCAGTCTGAAAAGTTTATAATTACCCCAACTCTTTGCATTCTATTTGCTACCGCTCTATCTTTGAAGACAGTTTCTCTTTATTGCAATGCACCTAAAGTAGCACCTAATCACCTACCTTTTGAAAATCTATATATGCAAACCACATTTTCTTTATTGACACACTTAGTGATTCCCTCAACAAATGAATTGAATTAGTCAGGTACACCTGCCCTTTACAAATCCATGCTGATTGTCTATGATTAATTAACAATTTTCAAAGTGTTCACTGAATTCATCCTGAATTTTGAACTTCAAAAGTTGCTCACAACCAGGGCTTATAGTTTCCCTTCCAACCTTCTTGCTTGGAATGTAATGTTGCCACCCTTCTTTTTTGGCTGAATTCCTGCTTCTGAAGACTTTTTTGAAAATGATGGTTAGTGGCTCTGCTATCACCCCACCCAAGTACCATGTATTTTTCCCACTAGTGGCTCTTCCACATTCTCCTAATATGCTCCTATAGTTCTACTTGGAATTTCCTCTTTTAGAGCCTATGTAAGATACACATTAAATATTGCTACCACTCCCTAACTTTTATTTCTAACCCTTTATGCTAACTGCCAATCTTCTTTCATACACTCACCTTGTTCTTGTAATTTCCCTTTGCATCTTTCTATACATTTATTTAATTTTACACATCTTTCTTCTATATTATCCTCCTTTTTTCACAGGTTTTTTTAAAAAACTTTTTTGTTCACTCAAACCTCTTCTACTTACCCATGGAATCCCCGATTTTGACATGCTGCCTTTACACCTAGTCAGAATGTGTTTAACTGGTACCTTATCAATCTCTTGTGCAAATATTTCCAATTGCTGGTTCACTGTTTGATCTGGACACTCCAACCAATTAATCTGGGTTAGACTCTTTTCATGCCATTGAAATGAGCTAATTTCCACTCTAACACCTTTACCTTTAACTCCCTTTTTATACAAAATCGATTTTGAACATGAATCCAAATGAGTTTATTGTCACTACTTTCAGGTCATTTACTATCCTGCTTCATTACTCAGAAACATGATTCAAACTGCATCCTTCGTGTTCAATGAGCAACATACACTTAATTGATTCATTCTAAGAATCCCTTTCCAGCTTGGCCACATATCTTCTGGTACTTTAGAATACTTTAGAATAATTAAAATGTGATGAGGCAATTGCTCTCTGTAGTGTCTGTAAGCCAGGAATGAGTTTGGACAGCGTAAGTCCTACTAGGCATGCATTCACTGCACTAAACTGTCCCTAATATGGCACTAACTGACACTAAATTGATAATCTTTCTCAGAGACAATGCAGGTTGGCTTCCATAGGAAATGGAAAAGTGTCACACTCTTGCAACATGAGATGATATTGTATGCTTGGGGTGCAGGCACATTGTTTGAACAGAACAGAAGGGGCTTTACTCTGCGACCAACCATGTTAGACTTATTGTGAAAATTCTTGATGCTAACACTGAGTTCCCTAAATGGAAAGTGTTTTATCAGTGGCGTACCTCATCTTGAGGATTATAAAAAGTCACACAAAAAGAACCAAAACATCATTTTTTTTCTATTGCTGCAATTCTGTACATATAACCAGTCACTTGGAAGATAATGTGTTCCTGAGTCCAAACCTTCTTAATTTACTTACAGCAATGATTTTCAATTGAATTGCATTTTTAATTTGGTTTGTGTCTCATTCTGGCTCTGCATATAAATTCTGCAGTGCTTGCTATGCAAATGAAAGGTAGAGAATGTTGTTTTGGGAGGATGGTGATACTCTTCTGAGGTTACAGTTAAAGACACAGTATTAGGTAATGACAAATTGTTTTCTTCTGTTTCTGTCACCATTTTGAAAACTGGCAAGCAAACCATGTTAAAATGATTTTTAAGATGATTCCAAGTGGTTGTAAGTTTAATATTACCTTATGAGATTGTGGCAATTTTATGAGGTTTTATTAGTCTCATCTGTATGCAAATCTAACCCCAGCCTCAGACCTTTTGTATCATATCTATTTCAGCTGATGAAAGAATGTCAGACATGCCTGCGCACTACCTTATGCATATTTATGAATCATCACATCAATGACAGCCAATCAGTGCTGTATGTTCCAAATGTTTAAAGCAGAATAACTGTAGCCAGGATACTCTATGCAAAACTATCTGAAGTGTTGTGCATTTGGCAAAAAAATTGGTCTTTTTTCAATCAGATACCACAGCTAAAGAAGAAAAATAATTAAATGTCCAAAAGGTTTATGGGAACATCTGTACTTTATTAAAAATGTGACAACGGTGAAATTGTTTTTTGTGGGTAGGAATCTTACTGACACTGAAATTTATTGTGTATTTTCTGTATACTTTGACATTATGTTGTACATTTAATGAGCCTCCAATCCTATATATAAAATTACCTAGTTATCCATGTCATTCTTTTCTGCCTCACTCTGCAAAATCATAGCCACATTTATTTATGTAGCAAAATTGACTGCACATCAAAATAATTAAGTTTATATGAAACACTTTGGGATGTCCTGAGGGATGTGATAAAATGTTATATAAATTCTTTCTTTCTAAAATTTTTCCCAAGCTCTTCCTTATGACGATGATGGGCTCTTGTAATAAAAGTCGGCCAAGTGTAACAATGTTAAAAGCTGCTTAAAAGAAAATTAAAACCTTGCAGTACTGTCATATAAGGCTGAAGACAAGAAAAACAAACCTATTGCTCAGGGCTTGAGGCTAAATTGAGGTTAAAAGGAACATTCTTGATAGTATTGATTGAGAGCTGCCAATATTAACGGCAGTATTGAAAATATTCAGTCATCTCCCTCAGCATAAAATAGGCAACGCCTGTGTATGGCCGAGCCTAAACTCTCATACCTTTTTGAACTAATTGCTGCAAATATTTTTGAGATGTTTTCTGAAACCAGTAAGTTTCAAATACAGTTAGAATTGCAAACAGGAAATGATGATATGACAAGATGGAGAAAAGATAAAGCTGGCTTGTTAAATTGAAGTGCTTTTGGACCAGAAGTAAAAGTGCAATGAGAATAACAACCACACTGCTCCCTAATGTATTTTGGCTACTTTCCTCCAGTTAGTCTATTTACATAACGTACAATGAAGTTTACATTCTTATTTTTGATAGCCATACATTGAAATATTTTTGTGTTTAGCTCAGTTACATGTAAGGAAATGTCTGCAGCTTTCACTTTCATCCACGTTTGAACACTTGAAAACAAATCAATGTTGAGTGGTGTAACAGTAATGATCAAAGGTCTCAATATGTTATGCTGTCTTATTCCTTTTTCATCTGCTGCAGATTCCTATCCCTTTCTGTTTTTAGTTCAAATTTCCAGCATCTGTAGGTTATTTTTATTTGTAAAGTTTACATTTGAGTTTCAGCAACTGAGAGATAAGCAGAGCTTTTCCAAGGTTGGCATTCCTCACAGTGACAAGTACAAACAGTACAAGCAAATAAAACTTTAGATACTTCCTCCTTTTGTCTTGTCCAGCTCCATTAACGGGCTCACTTATCTTCCAGATTCCAGCTGACAAAGGGTTTATATTCAAGATATTAACATGCCTTTTATCTTTCCAAATAAGGTCAAACCTGCTGTGTATTTGCAACATTTGTGGGCGTACCTACACCACATGGACTGCCACGGTTCAAGAAAGTGGTTCACCATCGCCTTCTCAAGGGCAATTAGAGTTGGGCAATAAATGCTGGCCTAGCCAGCGACACCCACATCGCATGAAAGAATTTTTTACAAATTCTCTTTAACTTTCTAGAAGTATGCTTGTGGGAATTGACTTAGGTCTGCAAGTTCACTTTCTTAATACAGCTGCAAGACTTGTGCACCAGGAGCTGGCCTTACTCTGACAAGAGGTCATCACTCAATCAGGAGCTAGTGTCACTTGATCAGAAACTGGTGTCACTCCACTAGGAGCCATAATAGCTCAATCTGGAGCTGGTGTCACTCCAACAGGAGCTGGTGTCACTCCAACAGGAGCTGGTGTCACTCCAACAGGAGCTGAGTCAACCCAACAGGAGCTGGTGTCACTTCAACAGGAGCTGAGTCAATCCAACAGGAACTGGTGTCACTCCAACAGGAGCTCAGTCAATCTAAAAGTAGCTGAGTCAATCCAACAGAAGCTGGTGTCACTCCAACAGGAGCTGGTGTCACTCCAACAGGAGCTGAATCAATCCAACAGGAGCTGGCGACATTCCACCAGGAGCTGAGTCAATCCAACAGGAGCTGGTGTCACTCCAACAGAACCTGGAGTCACTCGACCAGGAGCTGGTGTCACTCCAACAGGAGCTGAATCAATCCAACAGGAGCTGGCGTCATTCCAACAGGAGCTGAGTCAATCCAACAGGAGCTGGTGTCACTCCAACAGGACCTGGAGTCACTCGACCAGAAGCTAATGTCACTCCATCAGGACCTGGAGTCATTCCAAGAAAAGATGGTCTCACCCTCATGTGACCTAATGCAATATAAAGTTGGGTTATAGAATCATAGAATCATGTTTTTGCTTAGTAACACATCTATAATTTAAAGAGTTAATTTCCATCTTTCGATAAGCAGTTAGCAAAAATGTGACAGAAACTTTTCTTTACTGTGCATTATGAAAATTATCTAACCAATACAGCTGAAGGATGGCCCACCTGTACCCGGCACTACTTGTGTAATATATCACTTAAATAAAAACAGCTACTGCCTCCTGGCAATTTAAAGTTACTTTTTGCAACAAAAATAAGTTATCCAAAAATTTAATTAAGTGACTTTGAAATAGGAGGAGTGGACTGTATATGAGATTCTAAATGACATAATTCTAGTAAATATGGCAATCAGCAAAAGAATTGATATTTGCCGTGCCACAGCAGAGAAAGCAGTGTGGTGAGTTTTCCAGTACAATGCACAATATACTTGTCATAGAGCTCTGAAATGTTTACAAGCATCAATTTCTAATCGAAACTAAGTCCTGTGAGTGTTCCAAAATTAATTCTGACTAACGTGACAGCAATTGACGTTTGGAGTGTTGCAGCAGAGCTGTTATGTGTTTGTCCAGTTTCACTAGGAGGATGCAGGAATTATATTGGCAAAGCTTTTCAATTTGGGAAGGTTATATATAAATCTTTTCCATCAGTTGTGAAGTGCTACTGATGATCAGCCATAGTGCAACGAGGGGCTGGAAATTGTGAAAAACCCCTCAGACTATATGTTTGCCATGTGATGAACGTTGCAAATATTGACTGTAATTGTAAATGTAGTGAGTAACATCCAGTGTTGGATGAAATTGATGCACTTAATGTAATATACTTTCATAAGTTTTATGAACAAAGTACATTTTTTTGCACAGTATAATGTGTGTTTCTGCTCCACTACAGAGAGTCGCTTAATACTTGATGCCTTTGCACAGCAATGCAGTCGAGTCCTGACTCTCCTAAAGGACAATGGAAAACTTCTGGACACCAACCAACCTCAAATAATTTCTTGTGTGAAAAAAGAGAGTGGATGTTATGATGACCGCACAGGACAGTGTCAGCTTGTCAAAGGTGCCCAAATGCAGCCACGGTCATCAGACAATTCAGAGATGGAATTACAGAATGTGCAAAAGAGGCATCAGACCTCAGCCTTGCTTCGTGTGTTTACCGATTGTCTTCAAAGTTACCTACTTGCTGGGGGGCGGCCTTCACAGAGTACTGTGGGAATGAGTGAGTGCAGCCATGTGACAGAAATGGATCCACTTTCCATTTCTCCCACCCATACTTTGGGAGGGTGGACATCCCCAACAACATCAGAATCTCATGTCCATCCATCATCTACATTCCCTGAGGAGGAAGAAGAGGATGGCTACTGTCAGAGGTGCCAAGAGTTGGAACAGGAAGTGGTTGTACTCCAACAGGAAAATGAGGAGCTAAGGAAAACCTTGGATCGTATTCCAGGTGTGTGAAATCTGCCTTAATTATTCTAATACTGTTCTCTCATACTCTGAGTGCTAGTGGTTAATTTGTATTCATATTTACACTGATTATTTTAGAGTCAGAATGGAAATTTTGGCCTTGGGCAACTCTTGGGCACAATATTCTTGACCCTAGCTTTCATTCTCACATTTATTAAAATTGCAAAGCATTACATATAGAAACAATTCCTAGGATCTTCAGCATAAAATCCTTATTGTGAGGGAAAATTTCAGGACTGTGAGTGCAGCTATGATTACATACATTAATGCTTAGATATATGAACCCGCAGTGGTCAAGCACACTTTCTATCTATACGCTGTGACAGTAGTGACACTATTTTGTTGATCTTCGAAAGTGCAAGAAAAAAATAAGGGTGCGAATTATTGTTAGTTTATATGACTTACTATGGACTGGATTTCTCCTTCCCCTCTGTATCATCAAGCAATGTTACTGTAAATAATGGCAGAACATTGCATTTGCTGATTGAATTCAGACAAGGCCAGCCAGTGCATACATACTCAGCAGTTTTATGCAAAGAACTTTTTCTTTGCTGAGAGTTCAATGCTTTTGGAATTCACAGTGAGTGAGAGATTCTTATGGTTGCCATACTATGATTATTGAAGTAAAAGACCCATAAACCAACTTGCATGAGAACCCTGCTTTCCTTAATGCTGAATAGTGACTCATTCTATTAAGATGCATGCTATGATTGTGTTAGATGCTTATCTGAAATGATTTTCTTTCATGCAGTGCCCTGCCAGGCTGTTCTTGATTATTATAAGACTGTACTCCAGCATCACAATCAACTAGTTCAACCAGTCTCAGAGGAGCAGCCAACAGAGGTACTTTTTGATGGAAGGGGTCCTTCCTGAGAAGTTCTTTTTGTCTTTAGTGAGATACAGCTCACTTGACATCGGTGCCTAGCAGTGAGATTGCATCATTAGTATTTCCTTTCTGTTGATTTTAATTTCCTCTTCCCTCTGCATTACATTAAGCTAGTGTAAGCTTTGGGTCTTTTATTCTATATTTTGTATGGAAACTAAAATTGTGGTCATGAATATAATAATTACCAGATATACCTTTAATGACTAAGGAGATGTAGTATTTGACAGTAAGGGTTTGATTTCCTGAAGGTTGCAGAGCTGTATATGGTTTATTGTTTGGTGCAATATTTTGTACATTTGCATTAATTTATGTCATTTGTTTCACCCTGTTCTCAGCAGCAACTTAACCCAGCAGTAGTTATGAGAAACTGGTCAATCACACCCATACTGTTGGAACCAAAGCTAATTTTTTGATCTGGCACATTGACATAAATTCCATGTTAAATAGTTACAGGGTAGAACGGAAATGCTAACCTTAAACATTTTATCTTAAAGATACATCACATTCAACTGCATAGTTTAATGTTTGATTTATGGGTCTATACAAACATACAAAATTTATAGGCAGGAGAAGGCCAGCTGGTCCATATAGCCACCCCATACTTTGATGGCCGCAGTATCTGTAGTGTAAGGATCTGGAATTGAATGGATTAATGTGGGATTGGGCACAGTACTGCCCATGCTGTGGTGTAAAGGAACACATGACCCAAGTCTGGAGGGCAGTCTTAAACTGGACAGAGATGTGTGTAGAGGTAAGCATGGAGGCAGCTTCTAGCTTCAACCTTCTGCTGATATATGTACATACTTATGAGTAGTTAATAAACACTTACTGTTAAACTATTCAAGACCTAAAACCCCTTTGTGAGACCTACCAAACTACACACAACATCTTACAATATGGTGGCAGATATTGGAACAATCCAGAAGCTCACAGAAGCTGGAAAAGAAATATAAAACCTGCAAGATTGAGAAAGCAACATTCCCACCTGATGAGAAACACCTGAAGTGAAGGCACAGAGGAGATTGCCAGAAAACAACTCCAAAGCAGGATTGGAAGCAGAAGGCAGAAATAAAACTCCACACTGCAGCAGAAGACTCCACTGAATCCCATGGAAGTCCAACTTCAATACCCAAAGAGTGCAGAGGGAGAAGACTTAGCAGGGGTAAGCTAAAAAAAAACTTAAGTTCTTGGCCACAACGAGTTTAAAAAAAGCTTTTAAGTCAGCAGCAGTCAGAGTTGCCATTTTAAAACGCACCACAAACAGACCAAGTCCCAAGTTGGCACTTGACCACGTCGTGGCCTAGCTCGCTCCAATCGAAAAATATATAATTTTAAAAAATAATTGGCAGTTACAAAACTCAGCAAAAGCCACGAATCGACGGTTTCACAACCTGAAAGTACTTAGATACTGTGGGGAAAACTCAGTGGTTGATCCAGGGAGATACTGCTGAAAATTTTAAAACACAGAAATTGTGAACACTATTACTGCGGGACCCCACCAAAGCTGACAAGCATGGGAATCCTCATTGAGAAGAAACCTACTGCAGTGCCATTTTGGTTTCCCTGACAGCATTTAAAGCTATACACACTTGTAATTTTAAATGACTATGGATCAAAAATCTACCTCACCAGACCAGCTTACACTCATCCAAAGCGCAGGATAGTCACAAAATTGGGACATTGCAGAAAGAGATTCCTTAGATACATGATTGCTTCAGGTCTAGACAAAAGGACAGAAGATGAACAGGTTAACACACTGCTTTATTTGGTAGGTCCAATATCCAACCATATAATAGCTAAACAAGGAATCAATGAATCGTCAGCAAAATTTGGCTAAGTTTTAAGATCATTTAACACATTTTAATTTGAGCAGTAACAAGATCCTTGAAAGAGCAAAGTTTAACAAATGTATCCAACAACCAAGAAGCCAGGTGTACCTGTTGACTCCTTCATTAATAAGCTGTTCGGAATGACTGAATAATGTGACTACAGTTACCTGAAATCAGAGCTAATCAGGGACAGAACTGTAGTTGGACTGGCAAACGATCCACTCTCCATCATGCTTCAAGCTAAGGAAGGTTTCACCCTTGCAAAAGCCATTCAGATTGTCAGGCAATCCGATGTCTATTTACAGCACAGATCCATCTTTAGGGTGAAGGCAAGCTTTGGTACAGAGCAACCCCTAACGCCCAGCTTGTAAAACAGTAGAGGAACACTCCAGGCCAAGGGAAGCAAAACCCTAACCAACCACCAGATGACCAAGCCAGCGCTGTGAAGCCAAGCGACACCACGGGTGTGATCAATGTCCAGCTCTCTCAGCACAGTGTTTTAATTACAACCACATTGGACACTTTGGAAAGTTATGTGAAGCGAACACAACCAGACGCACACCTGATCCCAAGACAATTCATGAGCTGAGGTAGCGCACCAAGAAGAAACACAACCATGCTTCTTGGGTGAGGTCAAACATCATGGATTTTCATTCTAGAAGGCGAATGTCTCAATTAATGGTCATCTCACAAACTTTGAATTGGACACCAGGAGCCAGTGTTACGGTCCTCTGGGACAAGGAACCATGGCTGGTGACACAACAACTGATGCCACCCACAACACAGCACAGCTGTGTGGAGCAAGCAGCATCAAATTCCTGGTGAAAGGTATGCTGAAAGTGACACTCAGGTACAAAGGCAAGAATACGAGAGACCCTGTTCATCGTCCACAACCAAGAATATTCCCTTTTAAGCCGAAAAGCCTGTTTGAACCTCAATCTCCTACAGAAAATTGACAAGATCTACCAGCAAGGATCTGGTTCCAAATTCAGAAAGGAGTTCCTGAAACTCTTTACTGGATTGGGGATACGGAGGACTGCATACAGGATTACACTGAGGGAAGATGCTAATGCCGTGTGCCTGTTCACACCACGAGAAACTCCCCATCCACTCATGAAGCAAGCGTAGCAACAGCTGGACAAATGACAAAAGTGGGTGTCACCTCCCCGTCACTCAGCCCACTGAATGGTGTTCCAGGATGGCCTCAGTCCCAAAACCAAACAGGTCCATCCGTATCTGTGTCGACTTGCCACGGCTTTATTGAGCTGTGTCAAGAGAAGTCCACCCGGCAGCCTGACCAAACTCTCTAAAAGCACAGTGTTTTAAAAGCTCACTGCTAACAGCAGCTTTTGGCAGCTTCCACTAGATGGAAAGTCCAGATTTCTGACCACATTCATCACCGCCTTTGGCAGATTCTGCTTCAACCACTTACTGTTCAGGATTACCTCCGCTCCAGAAATCTTTCAAAGCATGATGTCGGCCATTTTGCAGGGCCTAGAGCTTTTCATTTGCCATGTGTATGATGTTTTGGTCCATGGCACAACAGTGGAAGGGCATGACAAAAGGCTCACAGTGGTCCTAGGATGCTTGCAGGAAGCAGGGTTGACACTGAATGAGAAATGCAAATTCTCCAAGGCCTCTATTTGGCTCTTCGGACACATCGTCAGTAACAAAGGCATCATGGCAGACCCAGAGAAAACAAAAGCTATCAGCGAGTTCCCAGCCCCATCCTCAATTCTGCACCTTCAGAGATTCCTGGGTATGTTGAACCAGTTGGCAGAATTTTTATCCAACCTGGCACAGGTCACAGAATCCCTGCAGTACCTTCTCAAGAAAGACTAATGCTGGGGCACACACCAAGAGCAAGCATTTGGTTGCATTAAAGCCATGCTGCTGTCAACCAACATCCTGGCCCGCTATGACCCATCGCTGCCCACCACCATAGCAGCTGATGCTTCACCCAAAGGCCACGGAGCAGTCTTACATCAGGAACAACTGGATAGGTGTCGCCAGCCAGTGTATTACACATCCAGAGGATTGTCGGACACAGTGACAAGTTACACCACCATCAGTCACGTGGGCGTGTGAGGTGTTTTCGGACTACATTATTGACCATTGAAGCAGAACATAAGCCACTGATCTCATTGCTAGATGAGAAGGAGCTGGCAAAGAATCTCCCCAGAATCCAGAGATTCCATCGATGCCTCATGGGATTCACAACAGAAAAAACAAACAACAGCGGACACACCTTCCAAGCCACAGTGGATCTTCCAATGAAACAAGGGGCCGTAACTTCCTCGGAGTGGCAATCAGCGCAGTTTGCCACTCCAATCCAACTTACATATGCCAAATTTTTTACCTGCCCATTACGCCCGACCTTCCGACTCAGGCTGGGCGAGACAGGCAGCATAGCTGTCCCCGAAACTCAGCATCGCAGTTCAGCTCCGTCAAACTGAAGAAGGACACGGCCCCTTTTTTACAGCACTAGCTGCCGTAAAGCAGGTAAGGTTAAAGGTCCCATTGAAATTGACAGGCCAGGGAGAAGGTAAGTGGATGGGATTTGGGGGTGTGGGGTGTTCAGAGGCTGGGTGGGGATGGGCGGAGGGGCTGGGGGGGTGGCCGGACATCGGGTGGGAGTGGAGTGCTCAGGCATTCGGTGACGGGCTGGAGGGTTCGGACATCGGGAGGGTGTGGGGGAACTTAGACATCCGGTGGGTGTGGGATGGATAGGACATTCAGGAGGTGTTGGAGGGTGGTTGGACAATCGGCAGGCGTGGGGGGGGTCGGACAATCAGGATTGTGGCAGGGTCGGACATTCAAGGGTGTGAGCGGGTGGGACATTTGCGGGTGTTGGGGGTCGGATATTCGGGGGTGTGGGGGCGGTCGGACATTCGGAGGTGTGAGGGTGTCGGGCATTTGGGGGTTGGGGGGATTGGACATTCGGAGTGTTGGGTGGGAGGATATTCGGGGTGGTGGGATGTTTGGAATTTCAGGGGGTTGGGGGTGTTGTAAATGCGGGGAGTTGGGAGGGTTGGACGTTGGGAGGGAGTGGGGAGTTTGGAATTTTGAGAGTCTTGGGGGGTCGGACATTGTTTGGGGGGAGGTATGGGTCCGTTTGGACCTCAGGGGTGGGGATTCCAATTAGGTCGGGGGTGAGAGTCGGGCCCATGGGGCAGGGGTGGTCGGGTGAGGAGTCTCATGTAGTTTGGCGGAGTCCCATAGGGGGTCGGGAGTGGGGAATACCTTGGGCTGGTGGTTAGTCAGGAGTGGGCGAGCCCCCTGAGGGGTCAGGAGTTTTGGGAGAGTACCCTGGGGAGGCATCGGTCTGGGTCTTTACAATTGGTACCCAGTAGTTAGATGAGGTTTTAATTCTTCTAACATTTTCTGGTTAACTATTGGCGTAACCCTGTCGGGACCATCCAAAGTTTGCATTTTAAATCGCATTTTCGGATGGTTCCCAGTGCAGGGCAATTGCCCAGAGGAAGTTTGTACTTCTGGGCAATTGCCATGCAAACCCTTGCCTGTGAAGTTCCGAGAGGGATTCCCCAATGCATCCTTGGGGTACCCCTCCAATCCCATGCTGGGGAGCTCGGAAGTTATGGTCCATGATGGCAACCTGAACGAAGAGCTCGAATTATACGCCCAATTGTGTGGAGACACCTGCCAGCTACTACAGGAAATCTCCAGCCAATCCGCCAGGAACAAATATGAGATGAGGAGTGTGCCCACATTCGCCATTGCTGTTAGCAAGGGTGGCCACAGCAGAGAACAAGTGATAGTACCATGAAGACCAGGTTTGAACAGCGGAAGCACTTTACCATCATCGACGATCTGCTGGCATACAACAAGTGGCTGGTCATTCCAGCCTCCCTTCAGCCAGAGATCAGTCCTGGATATTACCAAATACAGGGCACGGGCCCAATCCGCAATGTGGTGGCCAGGTGTTTCAAGGATGATTGAAGACATGATAGCGAACTGCCAGTTGTATGCGCTACACAAGCAGGACAAGAGGGAGCCCATTACATCCACACAATTCCCAACAAGGCTGTGAGAGCAGTTGGACATCGATGTATTCGTCTTCAATGGAAGATCCTTCCTCATTGTAGTGGACTCCTTCTCCTGATGCACTGAGGTGGAGAAATTGTACACCACAATCACAAAGGTGTTGTTGAGAGCATTGACGGAGATGTTTGCAAGCCATAGCCTCCTTGACCAGATAGTGTTGGATAACAATCCACAATTGCAAATGAATACTTCACCTAATTTGCCATCACTTGCAGCTTCCACTATCGTACCAGCTACCCAAGATGCCCACAGTCGAACGGTAGGGCAGAAAGAGGGGTCTGCACCATAAAAGCTCTCCTGAGGAAGAATGACGACATCCTAACAGCACTGTTAACCTAGAGGCCCACCCCACTACAATGTGGCTTAGTCCCATCTGAACTCCTGATGGTCAGAAAGCTCCTCATACAGCTCTCCATCCAGTCAAAGAAACTAATACCAGTGCTGGCAGCCAAAGATTACCAAAGCAGGACAGCGACCAGTCCTACAGGCAGAAGTAGGCTTTTGCCTACAACAAAAGGTACAGCACTAGAGACCTGCCACATTTACACAAGGACAACAGAGTCTGGGTTAAGCACCTTGATAGAGAGAGCGCTATTGTCCAGAGAGATGATGACCAACCACGGTCATGTTTTGTCAGTACTCCAGAAGGTATGGTGGGGAGGAACTGGAGGAGGCTTCACCTCATTCCTTGAGGTGATCCTCCTACTATACATTGAAGAGAAATTGAATAAGACGAACAAACACCAGAATGACCAAACCCAAAACAACCTGCTATTCATCAAGGTTTACCCAGTACAACAGAGTCTACCACTCCTCCAACTGTTGTAAAGACAAGATCTGGAAGAATTATAAAGCCTTCAGGCCACCTGAACCTGTAAACACTGAGACTTAAGGATGGCGGGGGAGAAGGAGTAGCAGGAGGAAAAGTTAATAAACACTGATTGTTCAACTATACAAGACTCAGAATCTCTTCGTGAGACCTACTGAGCTACACACAAGATCTCATAACAGTATCATAATTAGATACTTCCTTCCTCCCACCCCACCTTCCCTCGCAGCCATGTAATCTCCTGGGAGATGCAAAAAAATGAGATAAGAACCAAGGCCAATAAAAGTAAAAATACTCTGAAAATGTCCTTTTTGACCACCAGGAGAAAGTGTTAGCTATAAAGGCCTTTTTATAGACATTTGAACATGTGAAACAGGAGCAAAAGTAGCCCATTCGACCGCTCGAGCCTGCTCCATCATCAATAAGATCATGGCTGATCTGTTTGTGTTTCGATTTCCACATTCCCATCTAACCCCGATAACCTTTGATTCCCTTGCCTAACAAGAATCTATCTACCTCTACTTTAAAAATATTCAGTGACCCCACCTCCACCACCTTCTGAGGCAGAGAATTCCAAAGTCGCATAACCCTCTGAGAGAAAAAATTCCTCCTCATCTCTTTCCTAAAAGGGCGACCCCTAATTTTAAAACCTTGCCCCCTAGTTCTGGACTCACCCACAAGAGGAAATATCCTTTCCACATCCACCTTGTCAAGACCATTCAGGATCTTGTATACTTCAATCAAATCATCCCTCTTCTAAATTCCAGAGAAACAAACCATGTCTGTCCAACCTTTCCTCAGAAGACAACCCGCTCATTCCATATATCTAGCAAATCTAGCAAATCTGTTCTGAACCACCTCTAACTCATTTACATCCTTCGTTAAATAAGGAGACCAAAACTGCACACAGTATTCAAGATGTGATCTCACTGAAGCCCTGCATAACAGAAGCATAACGGTCCTTACTTTTATGTTCAATTCCTCTCATAGTAAAGGATAGCATTGCATTAGCCTTCTTGATTACATGCTGTACCTGCATACTAACTTTTTGTAACTCACGCATGGGAACACCTAGATCTCTCTGCACCTCGGAATTCTGCAGTCGCTCTCCATTTAAGTAATACTCTGCTTTTTAATTCTTCCTGCCAAAATGAACAACTTCACATTTTCCCAGCTATTTGAAGTGATATCTTCTGCAGTCAAGGGTTGTTGCAACTCTTCCTTGAAGGCATAGAGTCAGAACCCAACACAACAGCCTGTAATACATTCCAGAGGCTCACTACTTTCGGGGAAAAGGACAACCGATCTATTCCTATTTTCACATAGTTTAAATTTATATTCCCTGGTCCTCCCCAGTCTGTTAAACTGGAATAATATATCAATATTTTCACTAACCAGTGCTTTAATTATTTTATAAACCTCCAACAGGTCACCTTTAAGTCTATGCTGCTCTAATGCACCAAGGTTCTTGAACTTATCTGAGTACCTGAGGTTCTTTAAACTAGAAAATATTCTTGTTGCTTTCCTCCAGACCTTTTCCCCAGGCCAGTTATGAAGGAACCAATACAAGGCACAGCATTCCAGATGCAGTCTGCCTAGCAACCTGCATAACTTCAAGATGAAGTACTTTGATTTGCACTGAGTGGTTCTATGAATACAACATTACAGCCTGGATTTTCACAGTGCCAAAAGTCTTGGAGCCATTTAAAAATGATGGGTGGAACCCGATTCTGGAATTCCCAGCACCCCCAATTTTTGGGAGCATGGGATAAGCCATACTCTTGCACCTCCAACATGGCTGACTCCATTGGTGGGGTAGGCCCCACAGTTGTCGTGAGGTTGGGCCAGCTTCTCCATGACTTGTGGTTCATGAACCTCAGAGGATTTGTGAACCAAGGTAAATTCAAAAGGTCTTACCCTTGTCTCTTCCATACCCCCATACCCCCTCCATACCATATCATGTCCCCCACCCATCCCTATGGCCCCTTATAGCCCCCATGCAAGCTCATGGCCTTTCCATGCCTATTCAGCCAGTATATCCGTGTACAGAAGCAATGAACCCTAAAGTAACAATGGCATGTGTGAATCCGTTAGGGAAAAAAGCACCCATGCATATTTATTTGGAAAAAAACTGGTGTTCCTATATCACTAAAAAAGTGTCAATTAAAGACCATTTAAGTATCAATAACTTATGCTTTAAACACTTCCCACCTACTAATCTTGTGCAAATAAACACTGAGACATTGACAAAAGGGATCACAGAAAAATAACTTATAACCTTACAAAGATATGAATAATACAAAGTCAACAGTTCTCTCCAGCTGTGTAAACAAGACTTCTACAGACAATTCTTTTATAAATCTAGGCTCTCAGTCAAGCATGTAAAATGAGGCCATGAGTTAGCATGGAGGGTATAAGAAGCCATTTGGGGCAGGTGGCAGAGTATGAATTGGCAATGAGGGCATTGAGGTGGCACAGGGAGTGGGTCATGGGGGGTAATGAGGTGTGAGAGGTGAGGCCTAGAGGGCCTAAAATGCAACCAAACAACCGAGATGAAGTCCCAGAAAACCAAGGCAGTCCTTCCAACCAGCTTGCCTCACTGCTCGGTGCTCAGCCACCCTTGTGGCTGCCTCTGATCTGCTTCCATGGGCCACAGGCCCAACTCCATCTTGCAACCCCCACTCCCCCCCCCACCACCATGGCAAAGCTTGCGCCATTCAGGGCACTTTCTACCGAGGCAGTTGCGACAAGCTGGGAAATTTCCGACTTGAGCTATCCACCTTGGTAGTGAAAATCCGGCCCTACACCTCGGACAGCAGCTGGTCTCTTCTTCCTGCTCTGGGAATGTACAAGGTGGATTGCCATGAACAGAAAGCACTCCATGATGCAATTAATTAATATATAAATGTAACACAACTAGAGAGAACCAGATAGCCTCAATATGATGTGTTTCTCTGTGATCCTTGTATATGCTAAATAATTCAACAAGTGCTTCTGAAGTTAAAAAAAATGATAGGGTAATGTGCCTTTACTTTTTAAATTCTTATCTGGTTAATATCCTATATTAAATAGAGAATCCAAGCAGTAGCTATGAGAAATTCTGGCCAATCTCACTTAGATTTTCACATCTAATCAGTTAGAAGAATTTGAAGTGATTCAGAAGCAGGAGTCTAATTAAAGAATGGTTCAAATAATATCACCATCTGTAGGCAGGGAACTTAGAGTTTCAGGTCTGATTCTGTGTTCCCAATTGGTGTGGCATGTGCAGGGAGCGCATGGAGGAAAATATAATTACATATTATTTGTGAGCCCTTATTCCATTTTGAATTCTGTCTTTATTGGCAGTCTAGCTTTTGTTTGTCATGCCTATCAAATATGCTGTTGTTTACAGGAATAGATATTGATGCCTTATGATAGAGACAAAAGGGTGCAGCAATTCTGAATCTCCTATTGATTATCTGTGTTTGCCACACTCACTCTATGTTGAAATCAAGTGATATAAATCCCTACTCTAATACTTCCTCAGGAAGCCATGTTGAGGCAGTTTTGTGCACATTCTTTATGTCACAAGGAACTGTAACTGAATTCAACTGTGTTTTATATCAAGGTAGTGGTGTTAGATATCAGAGCTCTGCCAAAGAATTTGTTGTTAAGTATATAATGCAATGAGATGAATAAAATTGGAACCTATGAAGCATCTGAACACTCTTATGCAGATTCATATTTAATCACATTCATTTTTATTAAGCTGTCTTTGTCATTTCAAATGTTTCTCATCAATTTTCAGGGAAACAAACAGTTGTTGAACAACTATCCGGTCTATATCACTAGTAAGCAGTGGGATGAGGCTGTTAATTCGTCTAAAAAGGATGGCCGTCGACTTCTCCGTTACCTCATCAGATTTGTGTTTACAACAGATGAACTGAAGTATTCATGTGGACTGGGGAAAAGGAAACGATCGATGCCACTGGGAGAGCCAGGCCCTGAGCGACGTCCTCTTGATCCAGTCAAAGTCACCTGTCTCCGAGGTACAAATTAATGTTCGGTGTAGAAGGGCTGTATGTACATAGTTACAGGGTACACGTATAAACAAAGGCAGTATAGTTGACCCAATAGAGGTGGGTGGCCGTGAGTCAGTTGATTATAAGTCAAAAGGTTGTGGGTTCAAGTCCCATGCCAGAAACTTGAACACAAAAGGCAAGCTGATATTTCAGTGAAGTACTGAGGGAATGCTGCAATGCTGAATGTGCTGTCTTTCAGGTGAGATGTTAAACAAAGGCCCTGTCTGCCTTCTTAGGTGAACATAAAATATCCCATGACACCATATTAATGAAGAGCAGGAGAGTGCTGTCCAATATTTATCCTTCAACCAACACCACTGAAAAGACATTATCAAATTTTTCTTTTCTTTTTTTTATTCATTCACTGTTTGTGGACATTGCTGGCTAGGCCAGTATTTATTCCCCATGACTAATTGCTCTTGAGAAGGTGGTGCTGAACTGCCTTCTTGAATACAACTGAGTGGCTTACTAGGCCATTCCAGAGGGCAGTTAAGAGGCAATCACACTACCGACAGTCTGGAGTCACGTGTAGGGTAAACGTGGCAGGTTCCTTCCCTAAAGGACATTAGTGAACTCGATGAGCTTTCACAACAATCCAGTAGTTTCATGGTCGCCATTACTGATGCTTAACTATCCAAACTAAATGTAGGGCCTGGGATGCTACTCAGTCATAGGGCTGAATTCTCCCATTCCTGCGGTGACAGGTTTGGAGGCGGGGCCAGGGGCAAAGATAGAGAATCTCATGTCAGGGTGAGTCTACATGCAATCCCTCCTCCAAGCAATCTTCCTCAGACAGGGTTTGACCAGCGCTGGCTACCTGCACAGCAGCAGGGGCAGCACCTCAATTAGGTGCCCAATTGGGGATAAACTGGTGCCACCATCAAGATCGTCCTGGCAGCAGATGGTCTCCCCTCCCTCTGAGGCCGAAGCCCAGCAGGTGCCTGGAGGCATTGCCCCAGCAGTAGGGTGTCCACGTATGAGAGCGTGGGCCTTAAACTAAACATCTGCATGACAAAGGTCCTCTACCAACTCTACCACATCGCACTGCCTCCCACCCTGTTATCAAAATACACATTGAGGCCTTGGACCATGTGGACCACTTTCCATTCCTTGGGAGCCCACTGTCAACAAGGGTAGACATCGACAACAAGGTTCAACACTGCCTGCAGTGTGCCAGGGCCTGCTTCGGCCGCCAGAGGAAGAAAGCGTTTGAAGGCCAGGACCTCAAACACGGCACCAAGCTCATGGTCTACAGAGCAGTAGTGATACCCCTCCTCCTATATGGCTCAGGGATGTGGACTATGTATAGCAGGCACTTCAAAACTCTGGAGAAGTAACACCAGCGCTGCCTGCACAAGATCCTGTAAATCCATCAGCGGGATAGGTGCACCAACGTCAGTGTTCTCACTCAGGCCAACATCTCCAGCATTGAAGCATTGACCACGCTTGATCAGCTCCACTGGGCGGGCCACGTCGTCCGCATGCCTGACACAAGACTCCTGAAACAAGCGCTCTACTCAGAACGACACGACAAGCGAGCCCCAGGAAGGCAGAGGAAATGCTTCAAGGACACCCTCAAAGCCTCCTTGAAAAAGTGCAATATCCTCACCGACATCTGGGAATCCCTGGCCCAAGACTGCCCGAAGTGGAGGGAAAACACCCAGGAAGAAGTTGAACACCTCGAGTCGCATCGCGAAAGGCTAACTGAAGCCAAACGTCATCAGCGAAAGGAGCGCGTGGCAACCCGGGCACCCCACCCACCTCATCCACCTACCACCATCTGCCCGACCTGTGAAAGAGACTGTAGGTCACGCATTGGACTCTTCAGTCACCTGAGAACTCATTTTTAGTGTGGAAACAAGTCATTCTTGACCCCGAGGGGCATCCTAAGGAGGGGTGTCCAGTTCCTTCACTGTCGTTGAGTCAAGATCCTGGAACTCCCTTCCTAACAGCATTGTGGGTGTACCTATACCATATGGACAGCAGCGGTTCATGAAGGCAGCTCACCACCACCTCCTCAAGGGCAACTAGGTATGGGCAATAAAAATGCTGGCCTAGCCAGCGACGCCCACATCCCTTGAAAGAATCAAAAAAACCTCCGGGGTTTTGGTGGTGGGGACAGGTGTGTGGGATCTGCAGTGCTTCCTTCAATCTCCCCTACCGGACATGTGGATGTCAGAGGGTCACAGCTGCAGTCACAGGCTATCATGTGGAGGGGTTCCCTCTTCACAATAATGGCCTGGCAGCTGTGGTCACATTTATTTTTTCAAAATTTTATAATTCTTCAGGGGGGCCTCCATCTTGGGTTGCTGCCAACCGCACATCACTGCAGGGCCTCTTAATGGGCCTCCCAATTCCCTGGTCCACCCACTGTCTTTAATTAAATAGGCCTGTCAGAGATGGCTTCTTAAATGGCCACCTTCAGGAAGATCGCAACTGACAACCCGCCATGATCTCTTGTAGGTTCCTGTCTGAGAATTGAGGCTGCTATCAGGATCATGAAGCAACCAGGCAAATTCATCCCACACAGAGCAGGAATCTCAGTTCTTGATCTGCTGTAAATTAGCCAATTCAATTAAGCCAGTAGCTTGCAGTCATGTAAAGTCAGCATTCATATCCCTCAGTGCTGCGGACAGGAGTATCACAGGTAATGCTGCCTCTCCCATGAATGCTGCTGGAAAGGACTTGCAGAAACATTGTATAAGGACAGGATTATGCTCGGTTCTGATGCCACCTACAATAAATAGCCTGGCAATGCTCGCATGAGCTCACATATGAAGATCCACCATTGGGTACAGCACATGAGTGAAGTGTCTATTGCAGCACTGCATAAACAAGTACCACTGGAAAGTTAAAATAAGTGTACTAGCGAGGGGGCAACAGATTTCTTTAGAAACATAAATATTTCCTGTCTTTAATTAGCTTTAATTCTGTTAGGCAATCTTTGGCCTGGGAGGCTCCTTCAACTGAGTCCTGTTTTGTTGTTTCCTACAGCATTAAAGACAATGTCAAGCCTTTGAGTTGTACATTGGTTAAGTGTACAGCTGCTAATGGCATTCAGTGCATTTTACAACTCTAATTAAGCCTTAGCAGTTTTCTGTTCAATCTGGCCCATGTGTGTGACCTGTTGTGAGTCAGGATGGATAGACTTTGATTAAGCTTACTAAAGGTATAAAACAAAACAGAAAATGTCAGGCAGCATCTGTGAAGAGAACAGATAAGGTGAAGTTTTAGCTGTGGACCCTTCTTGAGAGTTGAAAGATATTACAGCATTTAAAAAGGAACTGAACTAAGGGAAGAGGGAAGAAAAATACTCACAGGACTACATTTCCCAGTCCTTCAGAGATGGGTTTGGAGGCGGGACTGGGAGCAAAAAGAGAGAATCTCATGTCAGGATTACTTCCCACAATGGTTCCTTCTCCAAGCAATCTTACCAGAAACAGGGTCTGACCAGCACCAGCTACCCACTCGGCAGCAATGGGTACCTGATTACCATCAATTAAGTGCCCACTTGGGGGTAGATTGTTGACACCGCTGGGATCTTCTCCGCAGTGGATGGGCCCATCACTGTGGTCGAAGCCCGGCAGGTGCTTGGAGATGGCCTCCTGGAGTCAGGCCAGGAGCTGGTGAGACCTGTTTTAATTCTCCAACTTCCCCATCCACACTGCACCCCCACCAACCCCGCTCTTCCTGCCAAGCTGCCCTGAAGCACTCTTTGTTTTACAGTTTTATAATTCTTCAGAGGACACCTCCATCCTGAGGTGCCCTCGCATTCTCCTATCTACATCTGCAGCACCCTTCTTGCCTGGTGGAGCTACCGGTTGCCTGGTCTGCCTGCTGTCCTTAATTGGATGGGTCTCCTAGAGGCGACATCTTAACTGGTTCCCAACCCGAACTGATGCCAATATCAGGGTCCCGACATGCTTGGCAAAATCCAGCCCATACATTCACCCACACATGAGCAAAGAAACAGAACGGCTTGTAAAACGTGCTTACTTTAAAAATCCAAGCAAGACTCTCTGTGGAGAATTTCTAACCATTAGCTAATTATAAACAAATGATCTGAAATTGGCCATGTTCTGTAAAATTACTATTGATTACTATACATTCACTTTTGTTTGGACTGAAAGTCAGTAAGACCGAATTAGGGGACACAGGAAAATTTACCAGAAAAGAGAGGGCTGATGAGGCAGCACAACACATTATTTATCTAATATTAGACCACATGCTTTGAACACTGACCCTCGATTACACTTTTAAAAATACACCCATGTTTGCTGCTATTCAGCATCAATAGGAATTCTGCTCAGCAAACTGCAGAGCTGAAGAATTGTGCAGAAGCACAGGTATCATTTTCAGTCACCGGACTAATATTAATCTCATTATATTTTTATTGTGCTTCAAAAATTTTGCAGCATCCTAGTCCTCAAAGGATTTATAAAATGTGAAGCATGCGACTTTCGACTATAGTACAGGTTATCCGATACAAAATCATTCTGAATGTTTCAGCACTGCAAGAAATAGACAATGGGCGGAATTTTCCGAGCCCGCTGGCAGTGGGCATGATAGGTGGTGGGCGTGGAAAATATGGTGTGACCTACTTCACAATGGTGTGAGGGCAAGTCGCAATCTTCTGCTCAGTCCGCCAACTGCGGGCTGTGTTTCCTGCCATCGGTCAGCAGGGAGCTAATTGTAATACATTGGCATATAATTAAAAGGCCACTCCGCCAGGCTTTCACAACTTGGTGGAGCAGACCATCGGGATGCTGAAGATGAGCTTCCGGTGTCTGGACCAGTCTGGTGGTGTCCTGCAATACAGCCCACAGAGGGTGTCACACATCGTCGTCGTCTGCTGCGCCCTTTACAACCTGGCGCTGCGACGGGGTGAGGAGCTGGCTGAGGAGGAGATGGAGGAGCTGCACGTCTCCTCCGATGAGGAGGACGCTGACGGGGATGAGGGTGAGGGGGTCCTTGGTGGTGATGACGAAGGGGATGAGGCTCTTGCACTGGCTAGACGAGGCAGGCACACTCGGGAGGCCCTTATAGCTGCCAGATTTGTGGAGGATGATGACGACCTGGAGTGAGGTGTCCCCATAGATCCTCACATCGCAGTTGTGAACATTTGACTCCAGTCTGGCTTATGGCAGTGCCAATACCCTCTGTGAGAATGTTCCTGTCATGGAGATGCAGTGGAGGCCCTCATAGTCACTCGATCGCAGGAGGATGATGACGACACGCAGTGAGGATGCTCCATAGGTCTTCACATGGCATCTGAGAATGTCTGACTCCTGTCTGGCTGAGGGCAGCTCACTTGCGCTCTGTGATCAGAGCCATCTCAGAGACGCAGCCATGAAATTTTAGGCGAGTTTATTGACAATAGTGAACATTATGTACAAGTGATTAACACCCGTGCCCAGGCTGTGTAACTAATTCTCCTTAACTGTCCTAACCTTGCTGCTACGTCTTGGTGCTCCCTGGACATCCAAAGCGGAGATGGAGGCAGCCTGTTGACTGTGACGCCCTGTCTGTGATGACTTTGGCGGGCGTCCTCTGGAGGGCCGAGACTTGGAGGGCCCCGGCCTGCTTTCGGGGTCCTGCTGTGAGGCAGTGGCATCCACCCCGGCCTGTGAAGCTGGATCTGCGCAGGTCACAGGAAGAGGGGAGTCAGATGGGCCGGTCACTCCCAGTGTCACCTTGGTGGATGGCCCCAGAGTGTGCGCCTGCTGATCCTCCTCCCTATGGGTGCCCGAAAACCCCTTGGCTGACTCCGTGAACGGAAGGGGTATCTGGAGTGAGATATAGATTTGCCCAGCACCCTTCTCACATACACACTGTTAGAGGCCAGCTATGGCATCAGTGATGGAGTTGAGCCCATGCAGCAGTGCTGGAGTGATTTCCTGGATGAATGTCTCCATGGCGGCCGCCATCCTGCCAGTGTTGAGCTCTGTGCGTTGCAATGCTGGCGCTATCATCTCAGCCTGAAGAAGGATGGACTCCTCCATCGTGCCTTGCAATCTGAGGAGTGCAGCGGACATCCCTTCCCGATGTTCCCGAGCTTGCCTTTGCAGCTCCAGCAACTGTGACATGACCGAGTCCAGAGGCTCATCATCTGACTTGGACTCAGCAATGTACTGGCCTCCAGCAATCTTCCAAGTGCCAGGGACCTGGGAAGTCCCTGCGCCCAATGCTGTGGATCAGAAAGTGCGATGTTCTCACCAGATTGTGGTCCCGAGGCTACTCTAAAGCTAGGTCCCACCAAGGTGTGTGTCTCTGCGCTGGTGGAGAGTGTGGGTGAGCGCTGTGACGGGACTTCAGAGAGGGTGCCTTCAGATTCCCCTTCAGAGGTTTCTTCGGGGCTTGCGTGGACTCCGTCTGCTGCCAGATGTGCCTGCGAAAGCAAAGAGAGATAATTTGTGCATTGCAGTGGCCTGTGAAAGAGGACATATCACGCACGGCATGGTTGTCTGATGGATGTTGCACTGCTGGATCCTCACTTGGTAGAGCAGCCGTCAGCATCATCGTCAGCACATGACTGGTCCCGGTCATCGCCAGCCAGCTGGATGGCTCTGTTTTCGAATTCTGTCAGAACTTTGAATTCCGGCATCCCTCCACCTGTCTGAGACCTTTCCTTCCTGCTGTGAGCCAGTTTGTCCTGCATGGTTAGAGATGGGGAGGCTGTATATGGATGCCTGCTGGGCCAGATGATAAGTATGCCTGGCCTGTGTGGGTGGTGAGTGGCCCCATGGACGAAATGAGGACAATGACGATGTGTGTGAGAGTGAATGGTGATGTCCTTTGCGCTGGCAGTGAGTGAGGGCCCTGTGGGTGTGTGATGGGTTTGTGAGTGTGTGAGTTGGGAGTGATGAAAAGAGTGACTTACTCTGGTGGAACGGAGGAGATCATTCATCCTTTTGCGGCAATGGGTGGCTGTCCTCTTCTGAAGGGCATTGGCATTGACCACTGCTGCCACCACCTCTCAAGCTGGGTTGGTGACATTGCTGCCCATCCTGCGGCCAGAGCGGGTGTAGAGCACATCCCGGTGGGCCACCACAGCGTCCAGCAGTCGCTCAAGGGACCTGTCGTTGAAGCGGGTACTGCAGTATTTTTGCTTTTGCTAGCCATGTCTCCCAGGCAGCGGTGGTGATCTGGTGGCGCTGAGCGCTTTGCTGGCGGCTGCCTTTTAAAGATGGCGGCTGGCGTGATGCAACAGCAGGGTAATGGCGAGCAGGCAAATGAGAGCCCTCCAGCCATGGAAATGGCATGTTTCGCGGGAGTGAATAAATAATGAGGCAGGTTTGGGAAGATATGGCATGAAAACCAGCCATTTTCATCGGCGGGTAAGACTCCAATTTACCCTCTCCCTACCATACTTAGTGCAATTCTGTGAAAATTCAGCCCAATGTCTTTGACCAGTAAAATGGAAAGCTTTTGCCTCCAGACATCATTAGCAGCCTGCAGGTGAAGTCTGTCAATCACAAGGGCAGTTTGGTCCCATCAAAGAGTCAACACTGAATGGGTTTTCTTGCTGTTGTTAACATCACCATGTATTAATCAAGTTGTTACTTCTGCAGCTTCTTCAAGAACATTGCTGCCATGCAGAAACACAAAGATTTCGCCATATTTATATGCAGAGTAGTAGATAATGATATCATTGACATCACAACTATTTTGTAACAACAGTCACAAGTTAATTTTTTAATTGATCTTTCAACTTCCCTACCTCACTTGTGTACATTGGTTCATGCTGGAACAAGTCTCAGTGGCGCTGACTGCCAACAGTATTTCACCCAGATGGGCCTACTTTGTGTGAGAGTCTAGGCACTGGTGCTGTTTGACTGTGCTAGTCAGCAGAGCCAACCCAAGCACCTTACCCAGTGCCTGCACATACTTCCCAGCAAAGGTACTGAATGATAGTCATAAATGGTAAGGCTAGCAGGTTTTGTCCCCCTCTGTAACCCGCGGAGCATTGAAGGCAATTGTAGCACCCCTAAAATAGCTCACCTGCCCGTGAAACAAGATTTTGCTACCTGAGTAACTCACAGCTTCAAATTTGCATCTGACAGTTGATTTAACCATTCTTCATTCATCAGATTTAACCAGAATCCATAGTGTCTTTCCAGTCATTACACTCAGGATTTCTTTTGTAAAAGAGCACCATTGAAGCAGCTAAGCGTCTTCTTTTTTTTATTTTTAAAAAATATACTTTATTCATAAAATATCTGGAAGAACATTACAAAACATTTCTAAATCGCCATCACATAAAGTACAATCAGATTCAACTTTTACACATGGATCACGAGGTGCTTCAATACAATCAATAAATATTACAGTCATTTCAATATGGTCATTACAGGCAGTCAGACAGTACAATGGTATTGGAGTTATCAACATACATCATGTTGCACTCTGAGGTGCTTCAATACAATTATAATACAACTATTATTCAATGCATACATTCATTGTGAGCCATACAGCCCGAGAGGTCTATACAATTTCCAGCCCCTCGGTGCACTATGGCAGAAAGGTCTTAGACAGCGACCTTTCCCCATTGCGCCTTTGCGGCAGCTGCCCCAAGCTTTAGTGCATCTTCTTGCGCTTCTTTGAGTAGCAGTAGCTTGCCTGTATAAAGTAAAAACTCCAAATTTAATTTTCACCAAGGAAAGCCATCAGCACATCAAGCTCTGTGTCTCTAAACTTGCCACACAGAATACAAACATCACCTCAGTAACTTTTCCCCAAGTTTATGGAGTCACTGTTTTGATTGAGCATTATTGTTGAAATAAAGAGCAAGCACACACATTTTAACTTAAAAATATATACTTTTGACATAAGCATCCATCAGCTTATTTTCCCACAAATTTGGATACCTATTTTATATGTAGATAAAGCCAACTAAAAGAAAGAAGACAGGTCATTTCACTTCATGTCGAAAACTATATTTTTTTGTTTGTTTGTTAGGACAGGAGAAGGTCATTTTGGGAAGAAGTTATGCATCTGTTTGCCTTTCATACTGCTTTCACCCGCCACCTCTTCTTTATTAATGTCTCTGCTGTGTCTGCCTCCTAAAGCATTAAACTCTGTCTGGGAACCTTTACTTAACATCCTGACTTAGTGGGACCATCAGATTTTTTTTAATGTTCACCTACTGACTTAAGACTTATGTTATAATAAATAGCACCAGCTCAAATGCTTTTCTCCAGAGTAATTGTTTCAGGTTGTCTTGTATCCAATCTTTGTGTTTAAATCTAGTGGCTGTTGCCAGTAGCATTTTATGCAGAACTCAAACTCCCATCTATTTTTCCTTCATTCTGCTATACTATCTTGATAACCTTTGATTTGCTGTGAAGGTCTATTGCATGCACTCACTATAAAACTGAAACCTATACACTAAAACCAAAGTACCTTTAATATAATACAGCACAGTGTTGTGGAGAGCATGCATTTATTGTGTTACCAAGGTGTTACCTTAATTATTTCCTCCTGTTGAACCTCTGAATATGATCCCTGTCAGATTCCAGGATCTCTCATTATGCCTATACTTGCTCTGCCAGTAGCCTGCAGCTAGACCTCACAACTGCCCACCACCCAGCTGCGTCCCCGGGCCACAGTTCCCCTGTTCCTGTTCACAATAAATTTAACTGAGGCACAATCATTTTTGTTATAAAAGGTTTCTGTAGGTGGGGCCAGGGTGCAGCAACACTTTTTATTTTCAGAAAAATCAAAATCTTCGGTAACATTCCTTAAGGCAAAGAAAGAAGCTAGATTTATATAGTGCCTTTGCTCTGAAGCACTTCACAATCAATGAATAACTTCTGAAGTTCGGTCACTGATGTCTTGTAGGCAAGTGTGGCAGGCAGTGTGTATGGTATGGATCCACACAGCGAATGAAATGATCAAACAACTAACCTGTGTTTTTTGATGTTGTTAGAATGAAGAATTTTGTCTAGGATCTCAGGAGAATGCTTAACCCTTCTTGATGATTCCCGATTTTGAAATTCTCATCTTTGTTTTCAAATCCCTCCATGACTTTGCCTTCCCTATGTTTGTAACCTCCCGCAGCCCAAAAACTCTTCGAGATATCTGCATTCTTCTAATTCTGGCCTCTTGTACATCCCAATTTTAACTTCTCCACCACTGGTGGCCAGTCTCCGAGGTTTGGAAAACTGTCCCTAAACCTCTCCGCCTCTACCTCACTTTCCTCCATTAAGACACTCCTTTATGCCCACCACTTAGATCAAGCTTTTGGTCATCTGACCTTATATCTCCTTATGTGGCTCGGTGTCACACTTTGTTTTATAATACTTCTGTGAAGCACTTGGGACATTTCATTACATTAAAGGTGCCACATAAATATAAGCTGTTGTTGTTAAAAAAGGCCCAGGAGATACTTTATGTAGCCCCCTGTGCATTCACACAGGAAATGAGGGATAGAGAAAGAAAGATTTACAGGACAAAGACCAGAGAGTAATGAATTATTTCATTATTTCACATGAGGCCAGAGACCAAAATCAAAATCCAATGGCATATCCCTTCACAGAGGTCAGCAGGTTGAAGGCTGATGCTGGATAATTAACTTTTCTGGTTTCCACAATGGGATAGGCACATAGAGGTGAGTTACTCTTGTGGGCAATGATATAGAAGTTCAGAAATTCCAGTAGATGGAGGTCAGGCATTCAAATCTGGACCAGGCTCTCATTCTGAGCTACTGCTTGCTAGATGGAAAATGCGGACTGAGCTTTGTAACTTCACAAGGCAATTTTACAAGTTCTTCCAGCTACGGGGGGTGGGGGGGAGGTGGGGGGGGTGGTGGGAGTCATGTCACATAACTCCCAACTCTTCACTTTGCCTTTGACAAAGGGCATATATTCATATGTCTGGGTTCCTGAGATTGTTAATGTTACAATCATTATAATCACAAAGGAAGGTTGCAGGGCTCTTTGTCATAGTAGACTAGTAGATTCCAGTGGCCAGGCCTGGTTTACGAAATATAGATGGTGTTTATCTCAATCCCTTTGAATTTGATCTCTATGGGGTCATTAGTATCTCTCCAGAGATAATGATGCACAAATTTCTTCAATACTGCTAGATTAGCTCCTATTGTTCGAAGGTCACAGCCAGGCATGGCTTCAGTCATTTTTAAAAGGTCATTGTCCAGTTTTAAAATTTTAGTAAGTAGCCACAAGGATATATATGCATTTCATAAAAATATAAAGTGAGGTCTAAGCTTCGTTACAATATTTATGCTGCAGACATTATGATGAAATATAGGGACTGATTTTATAGTTGAGACATATTGTCCTGGCAGTTAATATTCAAAGCTCTTATAAATTAAAAGACTCTAACTTGACATTTTCACTAATTTGCAAAATTTCTTTGCAATTTTATTGGTTTCCTTAATCGCTTTGTGCCGCTTACAGAGTTCATTCGGATGCATTGCACCTCCAATCCAGATTGGTGGATGCCTTCAGAAGAACAAATTAACAAAGTGTTCAGTGATGCTGTTGGGCATGCTCGCCAAGGACGTGCTGTGGGAACTTTCCTTGGTGGCAACGGTGGCTCCTATTATGAAGGCTTTGACCATCAAATGTCACAAGACGAAATGTTTAACAAGGGCTGCCATGAAGGCTCTGGAGACTAAGGAACAACAGTGTCCATATATAACTGCCACATTGGTGTAAAAAATGAATGTATATTAATCTATGGTTGTATTGGTGTTGACACCAACTAGCTATGATGCAAATCAATTTTAAATTAGAACATTTAATTAAAATAACATTTCCTGCAGAAGATATACCAAAAGTGACCTCAGAGGTTAACCTGCTGTGACTGTGATTAATTTGGTTAATATCCATTTTCCTGAACACCTGAAGTGCTATTCCAGGCCTGGAACTGAGGAATTTATATTTAATCTGTCCAAAATAAAACAAAGTAATATTATGTTCACAAGGTTCAACCCAGGTAAGGCAAAAACAACCTTTGAATTAAAATTACCTATTTTTCCAGAAGGACTAAAATCAATCCTATAAAAACATAAAAGTAAACATGATTATAGTGCAGAGCCTAACCCTGAGCACCTGGGCTTTAGTCAACTCATAGAAATATAGAAAAACTCTGCAATTATAATCTGGGGCTGTCCTTTTACCTGTTGCAATTGAATTGTATTACTGACCATATCTAAAGAGATGTCAAAACAGGAGTTCAGCCCGTAATCTCAAAGATACCTTAGATATGTAATAATATAGGTTACTGAATGGAGAAATGTATCCTATTTACTATTCTATGAATTCAATCCTCACCACAGTTTCAGTTACAAACTGTATTGTGTAGCAGTTAACTGGTAGCACTTCAGAAATGTAGCACTCTTGTCAAGGGAATCAAGAAGAAATGTCATTGTCTTCTGTTTGTTGTTTGGATTGATGGAAAGAAACTGAGGGCAGGTAAGTGCCATTCCCTACAAAAAGAGGTGAGTATGGTGGCCATTACCAAGGAGAAGGTGCTAAGAAAACTGAAAGGTCTGAAGGTGGATAAATCACCTGGGCCAGATGGATTACACCCCAGAGTTCTGAAGGAGATAGCTGAAGAGATAGTGGAGGCGTCAGTGGTGATCTTTCAGGAATCACTGGAGTCATGGAGGGTCCCAGAGGACTGGAAAATCGCTAATGTAACCCCCCTGTTTAAGAAGGGAGTGAGGCAAAAGACGGGAAATTACAGGCCAATTAGCCTGACCTCGCTCGTTGGTAAGATTTTAGAGTCCATTATTAAGGATGAGATTTCAGAATACTTGGAAGTGCATAGTAAAATCGGGCAAAGTCAGCATGGTTTCATCAAGGGGAGGTCATGCCTGACAAATCTGTTAGAATTCTTTGAGGAGGTAACGAGTAGGTTAGACAAAGGAGAGCCAATGGATGTTATCTACTTGGACTTCTAGAAGGCCTTTGACAAGGTGCCGCACAGGAGGCTGCTCAGTAAGATAAGAGCCCATGGTGTTAGAGGCAAGGTACTAGCATGGATAGAAGATTGGCTGTCTGGCAGGAGGCAGAGAGTGGGGATAAGGGGGTCCTTTTCTCAGGATGGCGGCCGGTGACTAGTGGAGTTCCGCAGGGGTCAGTGTTGGGACCACAACTTTTCACTTTATACATTAATGATCTAGATGAAGGAACTGAGGGCATTCTGGCTAAGTTTGCAGATGATACAAAGATAGGCGGAGGGACAGGTAGTATTGAGGAGGCAGGGAGGCTGCAGAAGGATTTGAAAAGGTTAGGAGAAAGGGCAAAGAAGTGGCAGATGGAATACAAGGTGGGGAAGTGTGAGGTCAAGCACTTTGGTAGGAAGAATAGAGGCATAGACTATTTTCTAAATGGGGAGAGAATTCAGAAATCTGGAGTGCAAAGGGACTTGGGAGTCCTAGTCCAGAATTCTCTTAAGGTTAACTTGCAGGTTGAGTCAGTAGTTAGGAAGGCAAATGCAATGTTGGCATTTATTTCGAGAGGACTAGAATATAAAAGCAGGGACGTACTGCTGAGGCTTTGTAAGGCTCTGGTCAGACCACATTTAGAATATTAGAGCAATTTTGGGCCCCGTATCTCAGGAAGGATGTGCTGGCCCTGGAGAGGGTCCAGAGGAGGTTCACGAGAATGATTCCAGGAATGAAAGGCTTAACATATGAGGAACGTTTGAGGACTCTGGGTCTATACTCGATGGAGTTTAGAAGGATGAGGGGGGATCTGATTGAAACTTACAGAATACTGAAAGGCCTGGAAAGAATGGACGTGGGGAAGATGTTTCCATTAGTAGGAGAGACTAGGACCCGAGGGCACAGCCTCAGAGGAAAGAGAAGACCTTTTAGAACAGAGATGAGGAGAAACTTCTTTAGCCAGAGAGTGGTGAATCTATGGAATTCATTGCCACAGAAGGCTGTGGAGGCCAGGTCATTGAGTGTATTTAAGACCGAGATAGATAGGTTCTTGATTGGTAAGGGGATCAAAGGTTACGGGGAGAAGGCGGGAGAATGGGGTTGAGAAACTTATCAGCCATGATTGAATGGCGGAGCAGACTCGACGGGCCGATTGGCCTAATTTCTGCTCCTATGTCTTATGGTCTTATAAAAGTGCTGATCTGCCAAGTATTGCAGACACAGGCCACGGTTATATTGCACTTTGTTTGAATACCTTCTGTCCACGTATACAAGTGCATTAATGATGAATGTTGTAGTATTTGTATCACTTGTATTAAAAGTAATTTTATCAAGGAAACGAATTTTAAAGGTAGATAGTAATATTTTATCCCATGGGAGATGTTTCTTATATACTTACAGATTGACTACTATAGTGGCAAATTACCCCCATACTGCGTCTATAAAGTCCGTTTCACTTGCTGATTAGTATGACTTTAAAAATGTCCTGCAATCATCAGTAAACTTTAATAAACTGCTAGCTCATAAAATTTAGCATATATAAATAAAGCTTAAAGCAATTGGCCAGGGACTAAGAGGGTGTGGCATTCTGGCTAGAATAATTTATAGTTTAAAATGAAAAAGTAAGAAAATAAAGAAAATGTTGTGAAGATCAGAAATGTTTTCACAGATGCTTTTCACAATGACAATCAACAAAGTATACCATCTGATATATATATATATATTTATATATTTATATATATATAATATCTATATAATATATATCTGTGTGTATGTTCAACCCATGTAAGGCAACATTTAAAAGCTTGGTGATCTTTTTATCAGGAAATGTACTTTTTCTAGCATGATATTATTTTTCTGTAGAGAGAACACAATGAAAATCTTTTTGATGGGTGGTAAATACATCTGTTTGATTAAAGACACAGCACTTTTAGAGGTTTGCTGATAGTTATGACACAATGAGAAACAGAAGGACAGAGAATTCTGGAAATCTGTAATAAAAACAGAAAACTGAACAAGTACATTATGCTCATCTGTATGCGAAGGTGAAAGAAAGGTCTAGGACTGCCCAAAACTTACCAAGCAGGTAAAGGTTGAGTTCAATTCTAAGAAGTGTTTTCACAAAGAGGCAGCTACTTGATTTAATAGTCTACTAATGCACTGTGAAATTCTGGAAAGTGGTGTAAAGTGTTTCACACTATAAGATAATTTCAAATCCATCATGGCCTATGGGTCGTCTTATAGTGTACAACAAGATGGCAGCTACAGATCAACGGTAGCACTAGTGCTTTTGAGTTGGAAGGTTGTGGGCTCAAGTCCAGTGACTTGAGCACAAAACCTAGTTTGACACATTGGTGCAGTATTGATAGAGTGCTGCACTGTTAAGAGATGCTATTTTTCAAATGTTGAACTGAGGCCCCATCTGCCTTCTCAGGAATATAAAAGATCCCATGGCACTATTTTGAAGAAGAGCAGGGTAGTTCTCCCCAGAGTTCTGTCCAACAATTATCATTCATCTAACATCACTAAGTGAGGTTATTTGGTATTGATGTCGTTGTTGTTTCTGGGACCTTGTGTGTAAATTTACTGCAGTGTTTCCTACATTATACCAGTGACGGCATTGCAAAAGGACTTAACATTTGCTGTAAGGTGCTTTGGTACATCCTAAGGTTGTGAAAGGCGCTATCTAAATGTAAGTCTTTCTTTCTCCCTGACCTTCATTGCAGATGACTTATGTATGAGCAAAAAGATATTACTCCAGCTTTCTATTTTAAATTCATTTGCTGTATCTGAAAGTAGTCAACATGTTTCCTTTGTGTTGTGGTCAGTTGCACAGAAATTTCTTCAGTCTGGCCGTGCCAGTTCTGTGGAGTAAATCATAAATAAAAACAGTACCACTGTAGTGTTAGTGGCAATATCTGAAATTACTTAGAGTGTTCCTACAATAGACTCATTAAAAAAATATCTCCAGGGGCGGTCTTTCAGCCATTGATAATGAGTGGATAGAAAGATCCGTTCATTTGGAGGTAATTTTATTTCTCCCATGAATGCTTTGTTTGCCTTTCTTTTCTCTCAATTCTGAAGCCCATTAAGGTGCTGTTCCCTGGGCACTGGCAGTGGATTTTCCAAGATGGCAATCATTCTGTGTGAACTTTGGGTTGAATTTTCCCAGCCTGTGATGATGGACTTGGATGAGGAGAAGGGCTGGGGAAATAGAGGGGAGCAGTGCTGGGATTGCCCCCATCTCCCCCACACATTTCCACTGGAAATTTACCACTGAGGCGTTAACCTTGATTGGCTCCCTGCACAATGGAGGCAGGCGTGATTATACGGGCGTGCTAACATTTTGTCACCAGCTCTCTGCCATGTGCGGAGGCCAGCATCGTCATGGAGACGGCCTCCCTGTGGCAGGTCAGCGGGGGGGAATGGGCCACTGGAGCTTGCGACTCCATGCTTCAATGATGGAGGCTGCCAGCAGGCAAGCCTGCAGCTGTGGCCCAAACAATGCACATGGAGAGGATTACTCTCCTCTTTGAAGGGTCCAACAGCTTTGCCCCTAATAATTTTAACTTAAAATACACGCCTCTCAGGTCATCTATGTTGAGGCATCCTTGCAGCTCCCAACCTTCCTCAGCAGCGCCCATCTCTCCCAGTGAGGCTCCAGGAATTGCCAGTCCTCTGATTGGGCCAGCAGCATTGAGAGCAGGTACCCTGTCCTTAATAGGGCAATGCTGCCACTCAGTGTGGGCTTGGCATCCCCATTTTGACCAAGCACCAGTGTCCAGGAGCCTGTGGGAATTTCAGGCCCTTTGACTGAGTTTTTGAATAGTGGGAATTGGTAGGCTATTTGGTTATAATTTCAGTCAAGCCTGACAATCACCTAATACACTTTCAGCTGGGGTTCTTGTACAGTAATTATGGCTGGGAAACCCTGGTCAATTCTGTCTTCATCCTAGTCCAAGGTAACCAATGCAAACTGTAGTACTTCCATTGAAATCCCAACAGAGATCAACTAATTCAACACAGACCAAGCATTGAAGCCAGACTTCAGTATATCATGCAGTGTGTACAAACATCAAAGTAGATTCACTGATAGCAAGTTTTCAGATGGGACTCTCACTCAAAGGAGGCAAAGGTCAGAGAATTGGAGCAACAGTGACTGACTCACAGTGACTATTTGATTGGGGCCCCCTGCTGGGAACATGGAATCAGTGAATTTACTCTAAAAAGTAAAATCACAAAGACAATGTTTCAATTCTTAATTTTAAAGAGTGCTTCAATTTATAGTATTAATGTTATTCTACTCCTGTGATAGTTTATTTAATACCAATGCCAGCATATTTCTGACAGGCGATTCTGTTAGCGGTTAACAAATTATTGAACTCCTCACCCTTCCATATCATCAAAAAATGCTGCATAAATAACCAGAGGCAGATTTGTTCTTCAATCACCAGTTGATGAGAAATATCGTTCATGGGATAACTTCTAAGCATTGAGGTTGAGCACTTTTTCCCATGTTTTTTGCGCCGTTAAAGTGACTGGTCAGTGCAGTGAAAAGTAAACGTATATACTTGTACTGTTAATTGTAAAGGATTAGTAATGTTAGCATTCTCACACAAGTGTACTTCTCTCTGTCTTAACTAAAAGTGTGCACTGATTTGGAACAGAGACTTTTTGTTATATGTTGACTATCTTGTTTTTTTTTATTTTGATAATATGTGTAGGTCCCAATGTAGGTTCTTCCTTGTCAAGTTGTTGGTTTTAACACCAGCAACACACAATAAATGGCGTACCCACAGGAATATTACTGTGTTGTCTCAGATTTCTGAATTTAATTTGATGTTTTAAAATCTTCCAGTTTTGTGGTTATGACAATTTTTTTTAAAGTGAACAGCAGGGGGAAGAAATTGTACACATTTGTGATTTTGTATGTAGCAATCTAATCAGTAGTGTGCGCGGGCAACGTCGGCCTTATTAACAACTTTAACATCTCAAAAGGCAGGCAATCGGAGTGACTTCATTATGAAGTTTTGTCTAATAAAGACATTAAAAACAGAAAGTTTTGGTTTTTTCTTATTGTTGTTTCCATCCTTACTGCTTTTACTCTATGTTTGCCCTAAGAAATGTAATCATTTGCATGACTTAGTACAGATAGCTCAGGGAAGTGGTAGAATTGATCAGGTCACCAGCATCATTCAGTGCCCCTGCTTACACAAAAGGAACATTTTTAGAATCAATTAGAATTATCTTTTTAGATAATTAGACATTTTAAACATGATTCTTCTCAATGCTATAATACAGAATGAGAACAATTTAGTGAACTGTAAAACATATTAAAAATTGTTCTTGGCAAGTAGGTAATATCTACTAGCCATTGTTAATTGCCCTTAAGGCAATGTTCTGGGTTTTGCAGTAGGATTAACAGCAATGTTATCAGCACTCACCGTTATTACAGAGTGAACTGGACTGCAACTTCTGGCGACCACACGTGCAGTAAAATGTGGAAATCCTGATGTTACTGTCCAATTTTGCCTCCTTCACCACAATCTGCTAACACTAATAATGCTGAGAGATTCAACATTGAAATGCATGTAAGGATGTGAATATTCCAACACACACCTGACTTGTCTCCCATGTTCTACTCTCTATAAGCTTGAGATCATCGAAAACTCTGCTGCCTGTGTGCTAACTCGCATGAAACCCCAATCACCCATCAACCCTGAGCACCTTGATCTACATCGGCTCCTGATGAATTTCAATTTTAAAGTTCTCGTTGTTTTCAAATCCCTCCATGGCCTCTCCCCTCCCTATCTCAAAAATTTCCTCCAGCATCACAGCCTTTAAAGATAGTAAGGTCCTAGGCAGCTAAAGGCATGGCTACCAATGACAGAGCAATTAAAATCAGAATTGCTCAAGAAGCCAGAATTAGTGGAGAATACAGAGGGGCCAGGCCAATAGGGCTTTGAAAACAAGGGTGAGAATTTTAAAAACAAACGTGTAAGTAGGAGCTAATGTAAGTCAGTGAACTCTGGGGCGATGGCTGGATGTTCTTTGGTATGGGTTAGGACAAGAGCAACAGAACTCTGGATGACCTCAAATTTATGGAGAATAGAATGTGGGTGGCTGGCTAGGAGTGTGCTACAATAGTCAAATCCAGAGGTAACAAAGACATGGATGAGGGTTTCAGCAGCCGATGGGCTGAGGCAGGGGTGGGGTTGGGCAATGTTACAGGGGTGGAAATGGGCAATCTTAACAATGGTGCAGAAAAGTGACTGGAAGTCTGGTTCAGCATCAGAAAGGGATGAAATCGATGGCTGGGGAACAGAGTTTGTCACAGGGACCGAAGACAATGGCTTCAGTCTCCCCACTTATTAATTGGAGGCAATTTCTGCTCACCCAGTACTGGATGTCGAACAAGCAGTCTGTGAGTTTCAAGACAGTGGAGGGGTTGACAGAGGCGGTGGTGAGATTAGAACTGGGTGTTGTCAGTGTACATGTGGAAATTGACAAATTTGTAATTCCTTACAATTGATGTAAAACTTCACTTAAGCTTGTGATTTATAACAGCTACCTTTGGAGCTGGAGTATGTTCAATTGTTTAAGCTGAGCTATAAGGTAAATCAAATTCAGCATGCTAGATCGTGGCCTGGAGTTTCCTCCATTGACACGGTTGGGCAGTTAGATCCAAAAATGCCCCCATTGGTGGCACCCATTTTGCTGATATCAAGTTACTCCCAAGTATCTTACAATCTGATTAGACAACTTCAAAATTCAAAATAAACATAAATCAGGTTAAATAATTGGAGCCCAACAAAAGCACCACACTTACTTCCTAAATGATGAAAATTTAACACAAGATGAACAGATAGAAATAGGTTATGTCCTGGTGTTCGTATTTACTCCATCCTGTATTACATACACTAACTGCATTAAGTGCTGAAATGCTGGGGTCACTTTAAACAAATGAATTTAAACAAATGCATTGGTCCACAGTCTTTTCCGTAATAGAAGGTAAACAAAAGGAAAACTAATGTTTCTACGCACTTGAAGTCTAGTAATTCCATCCATTTGAAGTGGCCTAGAAGCATCTGCATTCACTACAGATCATAAAAGTGCTGTTATTACATGATTCCTGTCACACAAAAAAAATCAGACCTTTTTGTCTTTGGCCACACTCTCATTCCTAATTAGAATAGTCAAGTGTAGAGATAACAAAGGCACGGATGAGGATTTCAGCAGCAGAAGAGCTAAGCCAGGAGTGGAGAGAGGCGATATTACTGAGGTGGAAATAGGTAACTGTAGTGAGAGCTTGGATATGTGGTTGCAAACTCCTATTGGGACGCCAAGATTGTTGAACAGTCCGGTTTAGTCTCAGACCATTACCTTGGAGAGGAATAGAATCTGTGGCTAGGGAGCAGTTTTTGTGGTGTGGACCAAAAAGTCTTCCCAATATTGGAGGAAATTTCTGCATATCCAGTTCTAGATGTAAGGTCCGACACCCCTCCCCAAGGCCCAACACCACCCCCCAACCCCGAGGCCCGACACCAACCACCCCCCAACCCCCAAATACTATCCATTTACCTTAGAAAGTTAACGTCTCCCTGGCCTTTCAAGGACTTTTAAACTTGGATGTGCGTTTAACTTATCTGGTTTACGGCAGCAAGTATCGTAGAAAAGGGGTCATGACTCCTTTGCATCCAACTGACCTGCCTTCGACATTAGGCCCCAGGGACGCACTGCACTACTTGGACCTCACCCAGCCTGAGTCAGAAGGTCGGGCGAGACAGGATCGAGAAAACTTTTGGCAAAGAAACTAGGAGTGGAGTGGCAATCCAACTCTGAGTGCCACGCCAAGGAAGTTTAGGCCCCTTATGAATTAGGAGCAGGGGGTGGTTATTCAGCCCATTGAGCCTGCTCTGCCATTCAATAAGATCATGGTTGATCTGATTGCGTCCTTAACTCCACTTTCTGGTCTGCCCCCCATAACCTTTGACTCTCTTGTCAATCAAAATTTTGTCTAACTTAGCTTTGAATATATTGAATGACCCAGCCTCTACAGCTCGCTGGGGAAGAGAGTTTCAAGCCCGAATGATCCTCTGAGAGAAGAAATTCCTCCTTATCTCTGTCTTAAATGTAACACCCTTATTTTTAAACTGTGCCACCTAGTTCTAGGTACCCCCACTGACAGCATCTACCCTGTCAAGCCCCCTCAGAATCTTAAATGTTTCAATAAGATCACCTCTCATTCTTCTAAACCCCAATGAGTATAGGCACAGCCTGTTCAACCTTTCCTCATAAGGCAATCCTTTCAACCCAGGAATCAGATGAGTGAACCTTTTCTGAACTGCTTCCAATGCAAGTATATCCTTCCTTAAGTAAGGAGGCCAAAACTGCACCCACTTCTCTAGGTGTGATCTCATCAATGCCATCTCATCATTATTTCCTGATTTCAAAACCTCTCCTCATACTATACAAATTTCAAAAACCGTTTTGGCAGCTGTTTCAAGTTTCCCTTTTGGGATTTGGGCAAATCGGCATTTACCTTCAGCTGTGTATAACAGAGGACACCCAGCTCCCTCTGTACCACAGTATTCTGCACTCCCTTTCCAGTTGAATAATATTCTGCACTTCCATTCTTCCTCACACTTCCCCTCCTACGTCATAGTCTGGTTAGCTCAGTTGGCTAGATGGTGAGCCTGTGACTTAGGATAAGATCAACAGCTCAGGTTCAATTCCTATCCTCTGGATGAGATAGGCTTGGGACCTGCTCCCTTGCCCTGGCCCTGAGAGTGGAAAGTAATGGCAAACCACCACTGACAAACCTGACAAGAAACATGGCTCAGGTTTAAGCATCAGCAGACAATGAGTTAAGGGTCTGCCTTTGGGCAGAGCACAAATGAATGAATGGATACTTTGCCAAATTTTTGTTCACTCACTGAATCAATCTACATCCCTTTGCAGACTTCTCGTATGCTCCTTACAATCTGCTTTCCTATCTTTGCATTGTCAGCAAATTTGGCTGCAATAGTTGGTCCCTTCATCCAAGTCGTAGGGATCTAGACTTCATACTAAACCCCAGAGTAAGAAAATTCTTATTGAGGAATAATCATACTGGCAAGAAGGACAATCACTAATTCAGAATGCAAGATATAACATGGTTTATTGGACAATAAAGATTGAAACTTAATATTTCATTAGTCAAGGCACAGCATGATACAAAATTTCAATGTGTGTAAGTCTGTCTTTCCCATGGATCCCGGGACTTGTGGGGTTTTCTTGGTCCATTGAACCCGATCTCTTGACTCATGACGTCCTTCGAGATTTTAGCTGAATCAAGTTAACATTCATACAAATCCCTTTGCAGCTTTAAGAATTCAATTCTAGTTGATCATTTTCTGTCCAACAACATCCCAGTCCACCTTAACATCTGAAGCTGCACATTTCACTGCTGCCTGCTAAGTGTTTTCCTCTCTCTCTGGTGGAAACAACTTTTTAACAAAGACTGTGGATTTCCCAAAACGACTAAGACTACTTTACTACTAATTCTTCCAAGCTAGACTTTAACTGACTGAACAATTCCTTGGCAGCTAAGGGCCATACAATTTCTATTCACTCTGTCTTAAGGCAATTACTTTAGCCCTGGAAAACCTGTCTATACAGGATCCACTGATCTCTAATACTGGATTCTTACGTCAATTCTCAGCCCTGTGACAGTTACCTTAGTCACTAATTAAGCCTAATACTGGATTATTATGGCAATTCCTCAACCTGTGACAAATGCCTGTCAAATGGCAATGTCCTATGCAAATGCTAACTTCCTAGCCCTGCTTCTGGCAAATGCTCTCCTGGTAAGTGCTCTACTCCTAAATCTCTCTCAGCCACCAAATGCACCCCCCAACCCTCCCAGTAAGTGTCCTGTGAGAAATGCTAACTCCTGGCAAGTGCAAAGACTCCAATGATGTGCCCATATTTTCATACCCTTTTTGTAGGTAGCTTTGCAACATTTAACTGAAGTATGTACACCCGGATCAACACAACTAATGACTTCGAATCCAGTGTTTGCAACTCTTGACCAATGGGAAGACCACTCTTAGTGTCTCCACAACAATTTATCATTAATTTGTATTTCTAACCAGAGGTCCTCGAAACATTTGGTTACATTCTTCCAGCCAATCAGCTTTGCAGCCTTGAAATTCTTTCTAGCTGCGAAACTATAACTTGCCTTTGACTATAATTCTGGAACATCTAGTACTCAGGCCACCTTCCTGGCCAATCAACATTGTAGCTTAGGCTTCTCTAAGCTAGACTTGCTGGAGCCCAAATGTGTCCTAACTATAACTTCAGTTCACTCCCAAAGGACTCATGCGTTTTTTCTTAAAGTTACAACACAGTATTGCTGAAAAAAAAAGACATTTTTTGTCAAAGATTTTCATCTTGCACTCATCAGGGCAATTCGCAAGAAAATACCAATGTCAGGGAAAACAATATATTTATACTGTATGAGGAGAGAGTGCTGATTGTCTGGTAAGTGGATTCTGATTGGTAGAGGCATTGCCATGGAGAATGCACCAGTTGATGGTGTCTGACATAGAAGCATAGAAAATAGAAGCAGGAGTAGGTTATTCGGCCCTCCGAGCCTGCTCCACAATTCAATATGATCATGGCTGATCCTCTATCTTAATACCATACTCCTGCACTCTCCCTATACCCCTTGACGCCTTTAGAGTCCAGAAATCTATCTATTTCCTTCTTAAATATATTCAGTGACTTGGCCTCCACAGCCTCTGTGGTAGAGAATTCCACAGGTTCACCACCCTCTGAGTGAAGAAGTTTCTCCTCATCTCAGTCCTAAATGGTCTAGCCATATCCTGAGACTGTGATGACTTGTTCTAGACCCCGCAATCAGAGAGAATATCATCCCTGCATCCAGTCTGTCTATCCCTGTCAGAATTTTATATATTTCAATGAGATCCCCTCTCATTCTTCTAATTCTAGTGAATACAGGCCTAGTCTGCCCAATCTCTCCTCATACGACAACCCTGCCATCCCAAGCATCAGTCTGGTGAACCTTTGCTGCACTCCCTCTATGGAATATCCTTTCTTAGGCAAGGAGACCAAAACTGCACAGAATACTCCAGGTGTAGTCTCACCAAGGCCCTGTAAAGCTGCAGTAAGACATCCTTGCTCCTGTACATAAGTCCTCTTGCAATGAAGGCCAACATACCATTTGCCTTCTTAACTGATTGCTGTACCTGCATGCTTGCTTTCAGTGATTGGTGTAGAAGGACACCCAGGTACCTTTGTACATCAACATTTCCTAATCTATCACCATTTAAATAATACTCTGCCATTCTGTTCTGCCTACCAAAGTGGCTAACTTCACACTTATCCACATTATACTGCATCTGCCATGTATTTGTCCAATCACTCAACCTTCCTAAATCATCTTGAAGCCTCTTAACATCCTCCTCACCACTCACATTCCCACCAAGTTTCATGTCATCAGCAAACTTGGAAATATTACATTTGGTTCCCTCATCCAAATCATTGATATATATTGTGAATAGCTGGGGCCCAAACACTGATCCTGCAGTACTCCCCTAATTACTGCCTGCCACTCCAAAAAAGACCCATTTATTCCTACTCTCTGTTTCCTGTCTGCTAACCAATTCTCAATTCATGCCAATATATTACCCCCAATTCCATGTGCTTTAATTTTACACACTAGCCTCTTATGTGGGACTTTGTCAAAAGCTTTCTGAAAATCCAAATACATCACATCCACTGATTCTCCCTTATCAATTCTGCTAGTTACATCTTCAAAGAACTCCAGTAGGTTTGTCAAACATGGTTTCCTTTTCATAAATCCATGTTGACTTTGTCTAATCCCAATGATATTTTCTAAGTGTCCTGTTATCACATCCTTTATAAATAGGCTCTAGCATTTTCCCTACTACTGAGGTTAAGCTAACTGGTCTGTAATTCGCTATTTTCTCCCTTCCTCCTCTTTTAAATAGTGGCGTTACATTTGCCACCTTCCAATCTGCCAGGACTTTTCCAGAATCTACAGGATTTTGGAAGGTGGCAACCAATGCATCTACCATTTCCATGAACACCTCCTTTAGTACCCTGGAATGTAGATTATCAGGCCTTGGATATTTATCAGTTTTCAGTTCCATTAATTTCTCCAGCACTATTGTTGTAGTAATACTAATTTCCTTCAATTCCTCCTTCTCATTTGACCCTTAATTCTCTATTTCTGGGAAATTATTTGTGTCTTCCTCTGTGAAGACAGAACTAAAGTAGTTGTTTAATTGCTCTGCCATTTCCTTGTTTTTTATTATAAATTCTCCTGTTTCAGACTGTAAGGAACATACATTTGTCTTCACTAATTTTTTCTTTTTACAAACTTATAGGAGTTTTTACAGTCTGCTTTTATGTTCCTTGCAAGTTTACTCTCATACTTTATTTTTCCCCTCTTAATCAATCTCTTGGCCCTCCTTTGCCGAATTCTAAACTGCTTCCAATCCTCAGGCTTGCTACTTTTTCTATCAACTTTATATGACTCCTCTTTGGATCTAATACTATCCTTAATTTCTTCTGTTAGCCATGGTTAGGCCATTTTTCCAGGTGTGTTTTTGCACCAGTTAACTGCCAATTCCAGGAACTTACAACACTTCAGAAAGACTCAACATATTTCCGACAGAGTTGTTCAAATTCACCTTACTTACAAGCTGGATGCCCAGTCCTTTATGTAAAAGGATTACATAATTAAAATCCCCTATGGTTAACTATCATAGAGAGCGGGTAAATCAAATTTGCAGTAATAACGTGGAGGTCAAGTTTATGGAATGCATATAAGCTAGGTTTACGAAATCAGTGTGTTAATGAGCCAACAAGGGAGGGTTCTGAAGAAATCATATTGGACTCAAAAAGTTAATTCTGTTTCTCTCTCTACAGATGCTGCCAGACCTGCAGAGTTTTCCCAGCACTTTTTTTATTTCAGATCTCCAGCATCCACAGTATTTTGCTTTTATTAAGGAAGGAGTATCTTTTAGATCTACTATTGTATAATGAATCATGGGGGAGAATTTTCTCCCGGTTTGGGGGTGGGATGCTGAGCAGGAGCAGGCGCAGGTAGGCGCGCAGCTGATCACCACCCATGACCGGTTGTGTGCCATTTTACTCGGGGGGCAAATTAAGGCCCACCCAGTGTGACATGCAGCCGGAAGCGCTGAGCACTCCCTGTGCGGGTGGGGAGAGGAGGCTGAGTCGGGGCCTGCACTCTTTCGCGCATGTGCACGAAAGAGCGCAGAAATCTCCCTGCTGCCTCAGGGAGTTTAATTTCATTATGAAAAATTTAAAAAGAAAAAAATTTTCAGACAAGTCCCCTCATGTGACAGTGTCGCAGGAGCTGGGACATGTCAATGAATTTTAATTAAAAAATTTATTTGATTTATAAATCCTTCATGAAACCTCATCCTGCCCATGAATGAGGTTTCATGATAAACGCGAAGGCCACCTAGGCTCTTTGCCTGCCAACCTTAAGGTTGGACAGGCAGCTGTGTTAATTCTTTTAATTAGTTTCTAAATGGCCTTAATAGGCCTTTGGCAGTTCGGCGGGTGCGCAGCTGACTCCAGTGCACGCCCACCAAACTGAAGAAAGGAATGACACGCGGTGACGTTGGGATGCATGCCCGACGTCACCGTGTGTCATTTTACACGTCGGCAAGCAGGGCCCGCCCCCGCACACCGACCTGAAGATTCAGGCCATAGAATAGTTACAGTACAGGAGGCTATTTGCCTTGTTGTGTCCATGCTGGGTCTCTGCAAAAGTGGGCTGGATTTTACATAGTCCTTTTGACCCCCATTTAAAAAGTCAGGGGAGACTTGCCCAGATGAAGAACAGCTGTCCTGCAGCCATTTAATAGCCGATTGGCTAATCATAGACAAAGTGAGTCTTCTGTCCCTTAGGAACAGAAGTCCCGCCTCAGAGTTGCTGGCCAATGGAGGCCAGGAGTGGTGGCCACTGCTAGTACTGTACTCAGAGCTTGAAGAGGCAAGCTGTGCTGGAGTGCAAGTGTTTTGGGGTCTCACTGGGGGGCCAAGCTGGTAGGCTCTGGTGAAGGATATAGGGGGCCTGGGTTTGAAAGGTCATGGGAGAGGTGGGGACCATGGGGGTTAACACCTTGAGAGGGGGGGGCCCTGTGAGCCTGGGAAACCTGCCCAGTTGGGCGCACTCGGCATGGACCTCTCCTGCATTAATTGCCCACTTAAGGGCCTTAATTAACCCATTGGCTGGCAGGCAGGCTACCCCCCTCTGCTTATGTAATTGTGGTGTGGGCAGGGACGGGTAGGTAGGTGGCAGGCTGGCCCCTTGCTGAATTTTACTTGCACTACCTGCCTTCAAACCAGGAGTATATAATTCAGTCCTGCAACTCAGCTAGTCCCTTTCCCCAATATCTCTGCATTTTTTTCTGCTTATCCAAAACTTACGATTGAATCTCCTCCACCACACTCTCAGATCTAAACCACTCACTGCATAAAAAGGTTTTTCCTCTTTTATTTTGCCTTTCACCTTAAATCAGTGTCCTCCATTTCTCAATCCTTCTGCCAATGGGGACAACTTTGCCCCCTCTACTCTGCCTAGATCTCTCATGATCTTGAGCCTCTATCGAATCTCTTCCCAACCTTCCACAAGACAAACAACTCCAGCTTCTCCAATCTATCCATGTAACTGAAGTCCCTCATCCCATCTACAAATTTTGAAATTGTGCCCTGCAACCCCTGGGGAATCTGTTTGTACCTTCCTGCAACCATTCACCACTATTGCTTCCTGCACCACACCAATTTTTTATCCATGATGCCACTGCACCTTGCATTCCACAAGCTTCAATTTTGCTGGCAAGCCCATCATGTGGCACTTTAATGCATTTTGGTAGTCCATGTACACCTCAATCGTCTGTTACCTCATCAAAAGACTCAAATGCCTTTAAGTTAAATCTTTAATAAATCCATGTTGGCTTTCCTTAATTAATCCACACTTGTCTAAGTGACTGTGGATTTTGTCCCAGATTATCATTTTTAAAAGCTTGCCCCGCCACTGCCTGTAGTTGACTGCCCTATAGTTGCAGGGTTTACCCTTGCATCCTTTTTTGAATGACTAATATTTGCAATTTTCCTGTCCTCTGGCGCCACCCCTGTACCTAAGGAGACTTAGAGATTGTAGCCAGTACCTCTAGCTTCCACACTTACTTCCTTCACTGTCCTTGGATGTACTCCATCCAGTCCTGGTAACTTATTAACTTATATACAGCCAGCCTTTCTCAGGCTTGTATCCTGTGTTGTTAAGGGAAGTGGGAGTGGAGATAGTGCAAGGAATTTCTATAATCTTTGCCATCCTCTGGCACCTCCCTTATATCTGGCGTAGTGTCACATGTGAACCCTTGTTCAACGAAGCATGTGACGATATTCTTGGTAACTACAGGCTAGTCAGTTGAACATCAGTGGTGGATAAGGTTTTAGAAACAATAATCAGGGAAAAATAAAATAACAGGCACTTGGTTAATTAAGGAGAGCCAGCATGGTTTGTAAAAGGCAAATCATGTTTGACTAATTGAATTTTTTGAAGTAGTAACAGAGAAGGTTGAGGAAGGGAATGCAATGGATGTTGTCTATTTGGAATTTAAGAAAGCATTTGACAAAGTACCACTTAAAAAACTCGTAAACGGAACTGACGCTCATAGAAGTCAGTGCCAGCTTTGATTAAAAAAAATAGCTTAGGGGCAGAAAACAGTGAGTTGCAGTAAAGGGTAGTCTTTCAGGGTGGAGAATGGTAAACAGTAGTGTTCCTAAGGGTCAGTGTTAGGACCATGGTTTTTAAAAAATATATAAATAAATGACTAGGATAATGAAATACAGAGTAAAACTCCAAAATTTGTCAATTATACCAATTCACTGCAACAGGACATCAATAGACTAGCAGAATGGGCAGATAAGTGGCAGACAGAATTTAATACTGAGAGGTGTAAGGTGATACATTTTGGAAGAAGATGTAGGGTGAAGCAATATAGACTAAATGGCACCATTCTAAATTATGTGCAGGGATGGATACCCCAGGGGTTCATATGCATAGATCTTTGAAGGCAGAACATATTGAGAGAATAGTTAGCAAAGCATATAGAATCTTGGGCTCATTACAGTAAAGCAAGGAAGTTATGCTGAACCTTTATAAAGCTCTAATTAGGTCATAACTGCAGTACTGCATCCAGTTCTGATCCCCATGCTTTAGAATGTGTTGGTCCTTGAGAGGGTGCAGAAATTTATCAGAATGGTTCCAGGATTGAGGGATTTTAGCTACAACGGTAGGCTAGAGAAGCTGAGCTCGTTCTCCTTGTAGCAAAGGTAACTGAGGGGAGATTTAATAGAGGTGTACAAAATTATGACAGGTTTAGAGAAAGTAAGCAAAGAAAAACTGATTGTACAATGACTAGGGAACACAGATTCTTGAGTCTGGACAAGAGACGCAGGGAGAATGTGAAGAGGAAGTTTTTTTTTAAACGCAGCAAAATGGAACTTGCAGCCTAAGAGGGTAGTGGAAGCAGAGACAATGAATGATTTCAAAAAGACACTGGATGGGTCCTTAAAGGAAGTAAACTTGCAGGGCAACAGAGATAGACTATTGAAATGGGACTGACTGATTGTTCTACAAAGTGCTGGCATGACTATGATTCTTCATAATAGAGGACACTCCAATAGTTTCAGCAAATTTCTTTAAAAAAAGGTATTCAGACAAGGCTCTTTAAGCTTATTATTTATTTGTAACAATTTTCACTCAATCTTTGAATCCAATACCAAAGCCCAATTTGGTAATGCGTAATGAAATTACAATTTAATAAAGAACAAAGGGCTTGGAGGAATAAGTACATTTATCATAAAAATATCAAACTGCATTACTAGTTGGAAAGGTAAAGGATTCCATAAAGATCCTTAAATAAATTAATATTTCACAAACAGGTGTACTTTCAAAATATATCATTGAAAATCCCACTATGATTCTAAAGGGAACTGTAAGAGAAAATAGATACAAGATGTACAAGCCTGGCTAGCTAGATGCATTAAGACAATTGTAGGCAGCTTCTTACAATTCCCACCCCCCATCCCTCCCAAAAAAACCTTCAATTTGGACTTCATTCCTTAAGAGAGTGAGATAAATTAGCTATTTATTAAACCAGGACATTTTCCAGGAACCTAAACACTGCATTTTCTGGAATCATCCAAATCTATTTGCTAACTTTAAGGAACAATAATCTGAGGAAAATGTATTCCTCTTAATTAAATAATTCGTATCATGTGCCACAAAATAATTACCATTCAACAGAAGTCCATTATTTTCTGTATTACAATTCCTTCAGCCAGTTCAAACCGATTGAATTAAAATAAATCAAAAACATTTTTAATATTATTTCAGCCTTTTCACAAAAATATGGCAATGCTGGGGCAAACCTTTCTCAATCTAATAAAAAATAAAAATGTTACAGAATGTTTGGTGAAGGCGAGATATAAAAGTTCATGTGTAATTGAGAAAAAGCTGTTTTGTGTGCTCAAGGTGAGGGATACTATTATTGAAGATTTGAACACTGAATTTCCAACTACTTCCAATTCAGATTACAAGGTACATTTTCTTATCTATGTCCAAATAATGGCCTTGTATTCCAATCTCAGAACAGGATTTGAAAATGTACATATATTTTTTACTTTCCACAACAGCTATTTTGAGATTGCTATTTCAGCAATGTGTGTCAAAATGCACGTAATTTAAATTGCAGAATGAATCATTAGAAATTATCTAAATCTTAATTAGGGCTCTTATATGACTATTAGAGGGAGAGGAGACTTTTACTCTATCAACTAGATCCCAGGGGCAAAAAGATTTAGTAAACCACTGCACCACCCAGTTCCCTTGTATACTTATTTCTTAAAGTAGGTTAAAGAAACAACATAAAAAGAACACTATCGCAACACATTCATAGCAGTGTTGGTTTCAATAGCCCTACCTTCCGCACTCTGCAAAGAAACACAAATTCTAGTGTATTCTGGTTATTTTTCAATATCATAAATGTATAAAAATTTAAGAATATCTAACTTCATGGGATGAACACACAAATTACATAATTTAAACTCTGTTTTGCATGTAAGCAGTTATTTCTAATTTAAATACATTTGCTAGGATGAAAAATACACTTATTTTGGTGGAAGGATGAAAAAACACAAAAGTGCTTAAAGGGCAAATTCAGCTCCTCCTTAAAGCATGGCTGTTGAGCTTCCATTGAGTTGCTGTATAAAATATGCTTTGGTTCAATCATTATTTCATAAAGGAATAGAAAGTCAACTTCTGTGGGTTTCTAATTTTATATTTAGTGAGGTCACTTAGCTGGATCTTACCATTTAATAAATGCATAATCAAAATAAGAAAACATTACCCACTCCCATTTGATAGGAATACTAACACTTTAAACTTAGTAAAAAATCATTTCCCTCTCTTTCTAAAAAGTCCTTCCACTTTTCAAACAAAAACCTTACACGTACATTTTTAAGATACTTGATTTCTTTTTGAATAACAATTAATTTTGGTTTGAGTATTTAGCTATTGTACCTGTAAATTCAATGGACCCTTAAATAAAAAGGTTTTGTTTGCAGTTAGGTTCCACCCTTTCTGCTAACATTATGTCAAGGCTGAACATTATGAAATAGAATGGTGTACAGTTTGAATCCGTGAAATCTTAGAGTGTTCAATTTACATAAGTTAACAAAAACAACTAAAATGTTTCAATAGAAGGTTATGCAATCACTCCAATTTGTGAACAAAGTTGTTTATTCCCTCATTACAACAGGCATTCTGGTGAATAACATTCCATGAATTCAAAATAGTTGTCTTGCTAATGAACAATATTAGAACTATTTCTTTAACCACATGGAAGGTATATCCTGGTAGATCACTCCACAGCATTGCAACTCCAGTCTGCCAATCTGATATAATTTATACTGTGCAATGTCTTAAAACACGAGAGTAATAACATGTCATGCTAATAGCTTATAACAGCCACAATAGGCTTTGCAGTAATGGCTACAAGTAATATTTATCTCTGTATTTGCAGTGCTCTTCATCAGACATTCCAGGCATCTTCATAGTCCATAGTAACTATAAAATTTCTAAATCCACATGACGCACATCTGGATATTTTTGCTGAAATAAAAACAGTATGTACTTATCAGCTACATTTGTTATCCTTTAAAACAAAACACTATTTCACAAGGGCAGGAAATAAACCTACAGTCACAGTATTTCCAGTTGTAAGAGGGTAGAGAGCCTAAAAGTTTAGTATGTGCTGTTTTAAATGTTTGTTGACACTTTTTTGTAGAGGAGGGCAGTGATGTTCTATGGCTGGTTACAGGTTCTGTAACAGTTTAAAAATTATTAATATCATATTTTAAATATGTTGCAAATTCCTTCATTCAGATTCGCCTCTAAACATAGGGGAACACTTGGGTAAGAGTGATTATCGTATTAAGGTTTAGATTAGTAACGGAGAAGAGCGAGGAACAACTGAAAGCAGAACTTCTGAATTGGAAGGGGGTTAAGTTCATTGAATGAGAGGAAATCTAGCCAGGGTAAAATGGAACAAAAGGCTGAAAGAGAAAATTGCGATGTCTAAGGAGGCTGGGTACATTCCAACAAGGGCGAAAGGTAAGGGAGCTAAAGCCAGGGGCTCCTTGGATGATGAGAGGGGTAGGGAATATGACAGACTAGAAAAATGGTGTGTGGTGCTTGCCAGGTGATCTCTTCAACCAAGAACCAGGCCAAATACAATAAGTTGATAGAAGTGAGAAGGAAAATAAGACAGGCATGGAGAGAATATGAGAACAGAATGACAGTTACACAAATGGGAACCCAAAGATCATCTGCTGGCATGTAAATAGTAAGCAGGTGGTTAGAGTGGGGTGGAATCGAATAGAAATAAAGGTGGTCAGATAAGTTTAGAGGGGCAGGGCATGGCTAAAATATTTAACAAGTACCTTGTATTAGCATTTACTAAGGAACAGGATACTGATAAAATATCAGAAGAAGCTGAGAAGGTAGAGATAATATATGGGGTGAAAATTGACAGGCAGGATATATGAGAAAAGCTGGCTATCTTAGGTTGGATAAGTCACCTGGCTCGGATGGCTTGCATCCCAGGTTGTTAAAGGAAGTGTGGATGGAGAAAGTAGAATGGATTGCCATAACCTTCTGATCTTCCCTCGATAAAAAGGATGTGCCAGAAGATTGGAGAGCAGCAAATGTGACACCCATATTCAAGAAAGGGTGTAAGGACATTCGTAGTAACCATGGGCCAGTTAGTTTAACATCAGTGGTAGGAAAGATTTTAGAAACAATAATCAGGGAAAGGAAAAAAAAATCAAAAGGCACTTGGAGAGGTTTGAGTTAAATAAGGAGAGCCAGCAAGGATTTGTAAAATGCAGGTCATGCTTGACCAATCTAATTGAACTTTTGATGAAGTAACAGAGAAGGCTGATGAAGGAAAATAAATGGATGTTGTCTATATGGATAAGAAAGTGTTTGACAAAATACCACATAAAAGACTGGCTAACAAAACTGAGGCTCAGCTCATGGAATAGGAGGTCAGTGTCAACAAAATAATGGCTTAAGGACAGAATACAGCACATTGGGATAAATGGTTGTTTTTCAGAATGGAGGATGGTAGACACTGCTGTTCCAAGATTCAGTACTAAGACCACCGCCTGTTTGATACATATAAATTACTTGGATATTGGAACACAGTAAAATTTCAAAATTTGTCAATGATACCAAACTTAGAGGAGTAGCAAACAGTGAGGATGATACAAATTGACTGCAGTAGGAATAGCCTCAGTTTTGTTAACCACTGATCTCCTATTCTATGAGCTGACTACAGTAGGAATAGATAGGCTAGCAGAATGGGCAGACAAATGGCAGATGGAATCTAATACAAAGAAATGAGAGGTGATGCATTCTGGCAGAAAGGAAATACAGGCTTAATGACAGAGTTCTAAAGAGTGTATCAGGACAGAGGGACATTGGGGTTCATGTGCACAGATCCTTGAGGGTATCGGGAAATGGTGAGAGAGTAGTTAGCAAAGCAAATGGGGTTCATGTGCACAGATCCTTGAAGGTATCAGGAAATAGAGTAGTTAGCAAAGCAAATGGGATCACGGTCTTCATAAGCGAAGGAATTGAGTACAAAAGCAAGGAGAAAGTTATGTTCGACGTTTATAAAGCTCTGGTTAGGGTCCAACTAATGTACTGCATCCAGTTTTGGTCACCACACTGAGAAGGATGCTTGGGTCTTTGGGAGGGGGCAGAGGAGATTTCCAGAATGGTACCAGGGATAAGGGACTTTAGCTGCAAGGTTGAATTGGAGAAGATGTTGTTGCTCTCCTCGGAGCAAAGGAGATTGAGAGGAGATCTGGTGTACAAAATTATGACAGATAACAGAAGGTAATGAGGTCAGGAGTCAAGTGGCCCTGGCGGAACCCACCAAACATCAGTGAGCAAGTTATTGCTGTGTAAGTGCTGCTTTATAGCACTGTTGACAACACCTTCGTTCACTTAGATGATCAACGGGAGGCTGATGGGACAATAATTGGTCGTATTGGACTTGCCCTGCTTTTTGTGGGCAGGTCATATCTGGGCAATTTTGTATATTAGATAACATAGTTGTAGCTGCACTGGAACAGCTTGGCTAGTTCTGGAGCGCAAGTGCTACTGCCAGGATGTTGTTAAGGCCCATAGCGTTTGCAGTATCCATGCCTTCAACCATTTCTTGATATCACGTGGAGTGAATCAAATTGGCTAAAGACTGATATCTGCAATGCTGGGCACCTCAGGAAAAAGCAGAGATAGATCATCCCCTCAGCAGTTCTGGCTGAAGATTGTTGCAAACGCTTCAGCCTCGTGTTTTGCACTGATGTGCTGGGCTCCGCTGTCATTCAGGATGGGGATATTGATAGACCCTCATTCTCCTGTAAATTGTTCACCACTATTCATGACTGGATGTGGCAGGATGCATTTTTGATCTGATCCATTGGTTATGGGATCACTTAGTTCAGTCTGCTGCATGCTGCTTCCGCTGTCTGGCATGCAAGTAGTCCTGTGTTGTAGCTTCACCAGGTTGACATTTTTTAATTATGCTTGGTGCTGCTCCTGGCATAACCCTGACTCAATGAAAAGTGCAGGAGGGTGATCCCCTGGATTGGTGGTAATTGTAGATTGAGGGATATGCCAGGCCATTAGATTACAGATTATGGTTGAATACAATTCTGTTGCTGATGGCCCACAGCGCCTCATGGATGCCCAGTTTTGAGCTGCTACATGTACTCCAAATGTATCCCAGGCGAGGCGAGCATGACTGCCTTCAACATCAAGGTAGCATTTCACCAAGTGTGGCATCAAGGAGCTCCATAAAACTGAAGTCAATAGGAATTAGGGGAAAATTCTCCATTGGTTGGTGACATACCTAGCTCAAAAAAAGATGGTTGCGGCTGTTAGGGGCAAATCATCTGTGTCACAAGACGTCGCTGCAAGAGACCCTCAGGGTAGTGTCCCAGGCACAGCCAGTTTCAGTTGTTTCATCAATGGCCTTCCCTCCATCATAAGGTCAGAAGTGGAGACACTCGCTGATGATCACACACTGTTCAATACCATTCGCAACTCTTCAGATACTGAAACAGTCAGTGTCCATATGCATTAAGATCTGGACAATATTCAGGCTTGGGTTAATAAGTGGTTAAATGATATATGCGCCACACAAGTGCCGGGCAATGACCATCTTCAACAAGAGATTATCTAACCATCGCTCCTTGATATTCAATGGCAATACCGTTGCTGAATCCCCCACTATCAACATCCTGGGGATTATCACTGACCAAAAACTAATTTGGACCAGCCATATAAATACCGTGGCTTCAAGAGCAGGTCAGAGCTGGGAATTCCGAGGCAAGTAACTCACCTCCTGACTCCCCAAAGCCTCTCCACCATCTACTTGGCATGAGTCAGGAGTGTAATGGCATTCTCTCCACTTGCCTGGATGAATGCTACTCCAACAACATTCAGGATGCTCAACACCATCCAGGACAAAGCAGCCTTCTTGACTGGCACCCTACCTACCATCTTAAACATTCACTCCCTCCACATTGACACACAGTGGCAGTTATGTGTACAATATACAAGATGCGCAGCAGCAACTCACCAAGGGTCTTTGAGTAGCAGCCTTCAAACCTGCAAGCCCTACCACCTAGAAGGACAAGGACAGCAGATGCATAAGGACACCACCACCTGCAAGTTCCACTCCAAGTCACATACCATCCTGACTTGGAATTATATCGCTGTTCCTTCATCGTCGCTGGATCAAAATCCTGGAACTCCCTCCCTAATAGCACTGTGGGTACACCTACACCACATGGACTGCAGTGGTTCAAGAAGGCAGCTCACCACCCTATTCTCAAGGGCAAATAGGGATGGGCAACAAACTCTGGTCTTTTCAGTGACACCCACATCCCAAGAAAGAATTTAAAAAGGTAGACAAAGAAAAGGTGTTCCCATTAGCTGAAGCACAAGGACTAAGGGACACAAATTTAAGGTTTTCAGTAAGAGATGCAGCGGGGGTGTGAAGAACTTTTTCATGCAGCAAGTGGTAATTCCCCAAAACCTGCTGCCTATGAAGGTGGTGGAAGCAGAGATGATCAATAATTTAAAAGGAAATTGGATGGGCACTTGAAGGGAACAAACCTGCAGGGCTATGGAAATAGAGTGGGGCAAGTGGGATTGACTGATTTGTGCTATAGACAGCCAGCATGAAATTGGTGGACTGAATGGTCTCCTGTGCTGTAATGGCTCTGTTTCTTCATTAAGTGCACAAAAGTAGCAATTTTCTTGTTTTTTTCCCATTGGTTCTTGCACTACCACATATATCTGGCAAATTTGGACATAAAATAAAGCATATAAGCGTTTGTACAATTACATGTGTACACTTAGTTCAAACAGATATACCTTGAGTGCCCTTTCTAGCCGGTCAACCTCAGCTCCCAGTGTGTCAATGATATTCTCTCCATGTTTCAGCATAAATGCTTCCAAGTCCTCCGGAGATTTTACCTGCTGAATTTCCTGCAGAATAAAGGATAGAAAGGTTTTAAGTCCTGTCTGAACTATCAAATTAGTTCCTGTAGATTATTTTGCAAACATTGGTAGAATAGTGGTGAAAATAACATAAGGCAAAATTAACATAAGATGCGAGTATAGATCGAGCCAAGGTAAGGAAAAAGGGGAACAAGGTAAGGAAAAAGGGTAGCCAATGGTCAGGAAACAAAAACAATTCTAAAACAGAAGTATAAAAGGGCTGTGAAAAAAACAAGTAAAATGATTAACTATTAAAGGTAACCTAAACTGCAAGGTATTACATGGGATTACATTTGGTCAGATGGCACAGAAACAGGCCATTTTGGCCAACCAGTTTACGCCAGTGTTTATGCTCTGCTCAAGTCTCCTCCCATTTTCTCTTCATTTAAGTCTACCATCGTAACAGTCACTTCCCTTCTCCCTCAAATGCTTGCATAGCTTCCCCTTAAATGAATCTATACTATTCACTCCCTTTGGTAGTGAGCTTCACATTCTCACTATTCTTTGGATGGAGAAGTTTCTTCTAAATGCCTTTTTGGATTTCTTGGTGACCATCTTATATTGATGGCCTCTAGTTAAGTTCTTCCCACAAGAGGAAACATTCTCACTCTATCCACTTGAAACACTGTGGCTACAAAAGAAGGTCAGAGGCTAGGAATCATGTGATGAGTAACTCACCTCCTGACTCCCCAAAGCCTGTGCACCATCTACAAGGCACATGTCAGGTGTGTGATGGAATACTCCCCACTTGCTGGATGAGTGCAGCTCCCACAACACTCAAGAAGCTTGACACCGTCCAGGACAAAGCAGTCTGCTTGACTGGCACCACATCCAGAAACATTCACTCCCTCCACCACCAACGCACAGTAGCAACAGTGTGTACCATCTATAAGATGCACTGAAGAAATTCACCAAGACTCCTTCAGCAGCATCTTCCAAGCCCACAACCACTACCATCTAGAAGGAAAAGGGTGGCAGATAGATGGGAACACCACCACCTGGATGTTCGCCTCCAAGTTACTCACCATCTTTACTTGGAAATACATCGCCATTCCTTCACCGTCGCTGGGTCAAAATCCTGGAACTCCCTTCCTAACAGCACTGTGGGTGTACCTATAGCACATGGACTGCAGCGGTTCAGGAAGGCAGCCCACCACCATCTTCTCAAGTGCAACTAGGGATGGGCAATAAATGTTGGCCCAGCCAGCGAAGCCCACATCCCATGAATGAATAAAAATAACTTTTCAATTTTGAGAACCTCAATTTGATCACCCCTTAGCCGCCTTTTTTCAAGAGAAAAAAGACCCAGCCTGTCAATCTTTTCCTGATATGTATACCTACCCATTTCTGGTACCAATCCTCATAAATCTTCTTTGCACTCTCTCCAGTGCCTCTATATCCCTTTGGCGACCACAATTGCATGCAGTACTCTAAGTGCAATCTAACCAAGGTTCAACATTGGTTTAGCATATCTTCCCTACTTCTCAATTCTATTCCTGTAGAAATTAAGCTTAGTGCTTAATTTATTATTTTTTTTAAAAATGGCCTTGCTAACCTGTGAAGCAACCTTTAGTGATTAGTGCATTTGTTATCCGAGTTTCCTTTGTTCCCCTAACTAGAGTTGCACTTTCCAAGCATTAGGAGAGCTCCCACCCTATTCTTCCTTCCAAAACGGACCATCTCACATTCATCTGTGTTGAACTTAATTTGCCAATTATTTATTCATTCTGCAAGTTTATTAGTGTCCTCCTGCAATTTGTTGCATTACTCCTCAGTACTGATTATCCCCCAATTTGGTGCACAATTGTCAAATTGTGTTTTTGATGCCAAAGCCTAAATTGTTAATGTAAGTTGTGAACAGCAGTGGTCCCAGCACTGACCCTTGTGGAACACCACATCCCACCTTCTGCCGCTCTGAATAACTAGTCCTTACTCCCATTCTTGCTTTCTCTCTTGAAGCCAACTGGCAATCCATTCAGCCACTTGTTCCCAGACATTCATTCTCTAAAATTATTCATTAGTCTATTATGGGGCACCTTGTTGAAGACCTTTTGAAAATCCAAGTAAATTACATCTGCTGCATTACTATTGTCTGCTCTGTGTTACCTCCTCGAAAATTATGTTGGTTAAGAAAGATTTTTTCTTCTCAAATCCATGCTGACTATTAATTATATTTCTCATATTTAGGTGTTCTTCTACTCTTTCCTTTAATAAGGATTCCATGATTTTCCAGACCATCAATGTAAAGCTGATTAGTCTATAATCCGTGGACATTTTCTGTCCCCCTTCTTAAATGCAAGAACACTAGGGGCCAAATTCCCCAAAGGGTCACAAGCACCGCTGGATTGTCACTCTGCTCCTTTTTTTTGCAGTAAGATGCTGCTCTGCATTTCTGGCCCAGACTTCCAAACTGGGCCTCTTCAGAAAACAGAACATACCTGGGTCCATGGTCTAGGGCTTGCAGTCAGGACTCAGAATACAGGCACTCCTGTGGCGACATGGAAAGGAGTCCAGGGGCAATGTAAAACTCAATCAGAAGTCAGAGATAGGAGACAGGGGTGCAGCGGGCATGCAGCAGGAGGAATCACTGGGAGCATGGTGTGCTCCAGCTGTAGGGAGGGGCAAGGGCTGCATACTCCAGAGGGAAAAAGGGCAGCTCGGTGTGTGGTGCTTTGCTGTCCTTGGGCTTGGCTGTTTCTGTACTGGGCTGCAGATTGGAAACACATAATGGGGGGAGAGATATGTGAAGCTCTCCAGGGGTAGTTCACCTCGGTAGGTGACCTTCATAAGTGATGGGCTCGGAGGGGAGGGTAGGAATGTCCACCACAACAACTAAGGGATCCAGTATTATTGGGGAGGCTGGAGGACAACAGAAGGGAGCTCTGCCTTCACATCATGAGGTTCCAGGTATAAATCAGGCAGACGGACAGTGAGAGAGCGTTGAATTGCGTTTCAAAGTAATAGTGGGGAACCACCATCTTGCTGTACCATTGTACTGGCTCTGTCTCAATTGAAAGTTGGGAGGGTTCTGAGGCAGTGTGGGAGGAACACACTGCTGGGCTAAGGGGCCCTTTTTGGGGATGCCCTGTAATTTGTTGGTGCTGTAAGATCTGTTAGTGAGAAAGGAGGAAGACCTCCTTGGGAAGAAAGCCAATGCCTTCATTAGTGCTGTTAATGGGCTACTCAGAATTCAGTGACTTCACATCACAGTCACTGCATCTCAAGAGCAACACATAGGAATTTAGAATTTGAGAAGCAGGTAATAGTGAAGGAGGCACAATGGCATCATATATGGCATTCCAGCAATGAAGGCCAGAATTCACCAGAATTGGCATTCATAATGGGCCAAAGGGCATCCACTCATTGATGTGGCATAGTAATGACCAATCAGTTGCTTATGGTCAGAGACTGGAGCAGAGTTGTTCACTCATCTCATTTACACCTTTATCATCCCACACAGGGCTCTAAATGCTGTACTACCCTATGCTTATTTGCTCACCAGGTAATGACCCAGAAATAATTATCTTTGGGGTTCTGCTTTTCAATTTAGCCTTTAACTGCTCATACTCCCTAAGAGGAGCCTCTTTCCTACTCCTATCTCTGTTATTGGTACCCATGTGGGCCATGACAAGTGGATCCTCCCAATTTCCACTGCAAATTCCTCTCCAGCCCAAAGCAGGTGTCCTGAACCCCAGCACCAGACAGGCAACATGGCCTTCTCGACTCTCGGCTGCAGAGAATGGTGTCAATCTCCCTGACTATACTGTCCCTTACTACTAATAAATTCCTTTTAACTCCCCTCGCTTGAATATCTTTCTGTACCACAGTGCCATGATCAGTTCCCTAATCCACCTTGCAGTCCCCACTTTTGTCCCTACAATCTGCAAGAACCTTGAACCTGCTGGACAATTGCAAGGCTTGAGGCTCCTCCACATTTACCTTCTCGATCCCCTTAGCTGCCTCACTTGCAGTCACATCCTCCTGTCCCTGACCAGAAGACTCTATCCTAAGGGGTGTGACTGCTTTCTGGAACAAAGTGTCCAAGTAACTTTCCCTCTCACGGGTGAATCTCACAGGGGAGAATTTTCTCCCTGTTAAGGGTGGGGGGGCGGGTGTTGGGTGGGAGCACACCCGATTGTTGTCTGCATGCCACCATTTTATGTGGGCAGGCCAATTAAGGCCCCAGTGTGACACGCACCTGGAAGCGCTGAGCGCTCCCTGTACGAGCGGGGGAGTAGGCGGAGTCGGGGCCCGTGCTCTTTCGCGCATGTGAAAGACCATGCATGCGCATGTGACAGTGTCACATGAGCTGGGACATGTCTATGAATTTTATTAAAAATTTTTATTAAAGTTTAAAAACCTTCCTGCCCGTGGATAAGGTTTCATGATAAATGTGAAGGCCACCTGAGCTCTTTGCCTGCCCGCCAACCTTAAGGTTGGACGGCCAGCTCAGTTAATTATTTTAATTGGTATTGAAATGGCCTTAATAGGCCTTTAACAGTTCGGTGGGCGTGCAGCCAACTCCATTGCGTGCCCGCCGAACTGAAGATCTGAATGACGCAGTGGTGTCATCAGGATGCACGCCCGACGTCACCACGTGTCATTTTACGCAGCGGCGAGCAGGGCCCGCCCCCGCTCACCGACCCAAAGATTCTGGCCAGTGTCTGCAGCATGGCCTCCAGTTTAAAAACTCCGAACCCAAGTTTCTCAAGCGGCAGATATTTACTACAGACATGTTTTCCCTGGATCATACTGGTGTCCAAGATTCTCCACATTCACAACACATCACCTGCCCTGCCATCTTTATTGTGTGTTAATTAATTTATTATTTTTTAAATTTATAATCAACTAATAAACCCTACTACTCCCAATAAGCTTTGCTACTGCTAGTAAAAGTTATTAATACTAATAAAATCTTACAATTACTAATAAATTACATGGGTTTTGAAAGATAAAAGAACAAAGTAGTCTCCAATCACTTATCTGTTTCTGTGATGTCACACTTTGATTTTTCTCAGAACGTGGCCAGTCCACAGATTGAGCCCCTTAGCTCTTATAACCAGATTTGCTACTCTCCATGCTCTCAGTTAAGGTAGATACTTATGCTAAGAACACCTGCTCCTTCACTGCATCAAATTCCCAAGCTCCCACTGAATAGCTGCAGTGAGTGACCGGCTGCTGCCATTGTGCTTGCTTACTTCTGTCAGGGGAATCCAAACTATGTCCCCCTTTTACAGCAACAGTATTTTGGTGTCTTCATTCACTAACACACTGAAAAGCTTTGGGACATTTTAAATAGTTTTTCAGCATGTTGGTGAATGATTGAGAGAGGGGCAAGTGAGGCGGCCAGGGGAGGCTAAGGCGCCAGTGGCCAGAGGAACCACAGCACTGGTCCCTGTGGCACTCCTCTCATCACATCCTGCCAACCCAAAAATGACCCATTTATACCTAATATGTTTCCTGTGAGCTAACCAAACCTCTATCCATGCTAATATGTTACCCCCTACATTGTGAGTTCCTATTTTGTGAAGTAACCATTGATGTGGCAACTCGTCAAATGCCTTTTGTAAATCTAAGTACACCACATCTACAGGTTCCCCTTTATCTATGTAACTTCCTCAAAGAATTCTAATAAATTAGGCAAATCTGATTTCCCTTTCACAAAATCATGTTGACTCTGCCTGAATGCATTGTTAGGAAATAGAGGCAGTTTAAGTAAGTAATATTTGTATTTGTGGGTGTTAGGAATGAGTTTTAGCTTTAAAGTTTAAGTTTTATTTGTATTTCTGTATCTGTATGTGAAGAAATGGTTAAATTGAGTTTAATTTTCACTTTGAAAAAGGTACCTGCAATTATAATGAGGTTTTTAACGACTGTTGCAGCTAAGGTAAACAAACAAGGATGGAAGAATTGGGCTGTTGCCTAGCAACACAGATCCAGAGAGGCAGGTCCCTCCCACTGACACACCCACAGAAAAACTAGAAAGAGCAGTTTTGTTTTGGAAGCTGTTGGAGTTCAGCAGGTTTTGAAGATAGCTGCCAGGCAGGAGCAGCCTAGAAGGGACAGATAGCAAGTCCCAAGCTAAAGAAAGACCCCAAAATCCAGCAGGGTGGAAAAGGGGAAAGTCCAAAGGAGACCTTCTAGTTAAAGGAAAGGAATGGAACCTGGTAAAGGTCCTGTTAAGTGAAGTTAAGAGTGAGGGGCAGGGAGAAAGGCTCCAAACTTCAGATTTAGAGAGACAAAAGCTGCAGAAAGCAGATTTAAAGCCAGAACAGCTTGCAAGAGGCAAGAAGGGCCAAAGGATGGCTGAAGGTCTATAACTCTTTGCTATGTGCATGTGAAGCAGTTCTACTGTTGATGGCTGAGTCGGTGAGGGAGAGAGTGCATGGAAGATAGCTTGAATGCATCCAGGGAAGAAGAACATCAGGAGGAGAGTTCGAAACCCTGGAGGTAAACCCTTGCGGAAGGCATCTGAAAGAAAGTGTCGATTTGAGAGAAGATTCCAAGGCAAGTTCTTGGAAGAGTGGAGATTGGAAACCCTCGAGTGAAAGACGGAGTGCAGTGAGGCCGATTGACTCATGGTGTGGCAAGCGTCGGGGGAGTTGAGCAGAGATCCATAGCATCTGGTTGAGGTGGTATCTGTCACTTGGTTTCAGAGTGTGGTGTGTCTGACCACAGGGTGCCTATTGGTTTACATGGACTATATACTTACTGTGAACATTAGGGTATAAGATAGCTTTGTAACTTGTGTTATCCTTACAAATCTGTACATATCTGTAAAGTTATAGCTGCGGGTGAAGGAGTATTGTAATATAGTTCATCTTTTCTTGTTTAATAGATGTTTTATTCTTCTGTTAAAAGTTCATCAGCTGACTCCTGTAACTCTGTTCAGTAGCTACTCGTCACGTATCTAAAACAAGGTTGGGATCTATCAAGCTGGGTTCCACCCTGGGATCAGGCTTGTCCAGGGGTAATCTCAGCTGGGGATCATGACAGTGTTATGATTTTCAAAATGTCCTATTATCTCTTAATAATGGATTCTAGCATTTTCCCTATGACAGACATTAGGCTACCTAGCCTATAGCGTCCTGTTTCCCTCCTTTCTTGAATACCAATGTTACCGTCAGCAATTTTTCAATCTGCTGGGCTCGTTCCAGAATCGAAGGAATTTTCGAAGATCATAACTAATACATCTACTATTTCTGCAGCCACTTCTTTTAAGAGCCTAGGACGAAAGCCATCAGGTTCAGAGGACTTGTCAACCTTTAGTTTTAAGATTTCCCAGTACCATTTCCCTAGTGATTAAGATTGTTTAAAGTTTTTTCATCCCTTTTATCTCTTGATTTTTAAGTCTTGTATGTTTTTTGTGTCTTCTACAATGAAGAAAGACACAAAATACCTGTTCAACGCTTCCACCATTTCCTTGTTTCCCATTATTAATTCTCCAGTCTCACTATTCACTTTAGTTATTCTTGACCTTTTTAAACACTTATAGAAATTCTTAATATCTGGTTATATATTTCTAGCTAGCTTTCGCTCATACTCTAATTTCTCCTTTATTATTTAAGTTATTCTGTGCTGATTTCTAAAATTTGTCCAATCTTCTGACCTAACACTAATTGTTGCTGTATGGTATGCTTTTTCTTTTAATTTGATACTATCTTTAGCTTCCTTATAGTTAACCATGGATTGTGCATCATTCTCAGAGTCTGTCTATCTCAATAAAATATATCTTTGCTGAGAGTTATGGAATATCTCCTTAAATATCTGCCACTGTTTCTCTACTGTCGTGCTTTTAACCTATTTTCCCATTCACTTTAGCCAACTCTGTTCTCAAACTTAAATAAAGACAATTACAATGGCAAGACAATTTTATAGCCACACTGGTCATCCTTTTCTCCCTTAAATTGAACACAAAATTTAATCTAGTTATGATCACTGCTAAATAGAGTAACACCATTAATTAAACTTGCCTCATCGCACACTGCCAGGGGTAAAATAGCTTGCTCTTTGGTTGGGTCTAGAAACTGTCCCGAAAACACAATGGCCCATCTTCCAGGCTACCTTTGCCAATCTGATTCATCCAATCTATGTGTAGATTAAAATTATCCATGATTATTTGTGTACCTTTCTTACAAGGCCCCATTATTTTTTCCTGTATACCCCATCCAACAATGTAGTTACTGTTAGGAGGCCTATAAGCTACTCTCAAAAATGACCTCTTACCTTTGCTATTTCTTATCTTATCTTTTCTATTTATCTCTACCCAAACTGATTCTACATCTTGATCTTTAGAACCAAGGTCATCTTTCACTATTGTACTGTCATCCTTAATTAACAGAGCTACCCTACCACCTTTTCCTAGCTTCCTGTCCTTCCAAAATGTCAAGTACTGTTAAATATTCAGGTCGCAGTCTTGGTCACCTTATAGCCATGTCTCTGTGATGACTCTCAGGGCATACATACTTATTACTATTTGAGTTGACAATTCATCCCTTTCGTTACAAGTGCTATGGGAATTCAGATAGAGCCTTTAGTTCAGACTTTTTACTATTTTTGCATGCTATCCCTTCCTGCCACACTCCGATTATCATTGCTCTTATGGCTACATTGCTCTTTGCCTTGTCCTTTCCCTTTAATTTACCACATCTTCCCTCACCCACATTATTTAGTTTAAAGCCTGCCCTACTTCACTAGTTATATGACTCACCAGAACGCTAGTTCCAGCATGGTTCAGGTGAAGACCATCCCAATGGTATAGCTCCCACTTTCCCCAGTACTGGTGCTAGTGCCTCATGAATTGGGACCCCTTTCTCCCAAAGCAATCTTTGAGCCACCCATTTAACTCCCTGATCTTATTTATCCTACACTAATTTGCTTGTGGCTTTCTTTACTCTTGCTCTTGCCTACAGAGAAGTGTCTATATCCCTTCTTCAAGTAACAGAATGGATAGCAAGCTGGCTACAAAACAGACAACAAAAGAGTAGGGTGGTTAGAGGTAGTTAGTGGACAATATATGTGAAATGGTATTTCAAAAAAGATTGGTACTGGGACTACTGTTATTCGCCATTTAGATAAATGAACTGGGTCTCAGGAATTGAAAATATAATTTCAAAATTTGCAGATGACACCAAATTGGGAGATTTGTCCTTAATACAGAAATACAAAAATACAGGAAAACTTTAATAACATGGCAGAATGGGAAGATAATTGAAAATTAACTTCAATATAGGTAAATGTGAGAAATTATATTTTGGTATGATCATCATGAAAATAAATGTTTAAATCAGATAGGTGATCAGAAGAATCTGGGGGTACAGATATAAAATCATGAAGCATTCCAGATGTAAGGGGGAACAAGTTCATTGAATACATTCAAGATAGATTTCTAGAACAATATGTTGAGGATCCAACTAGGGAACATGCTGTTTTATATTTAATATTGTGTAATGAAACAGGGTTAATTAGAAATCTGGAGAAGAGTGAACATATTATCATAATTTTCCCATTGGGTTTAGGAGTAATGTGGTCAATTCTGAAACTAGGGTCAAATTTAAACAAAGCCAATTACCTGGTAATGTTCAGTGAGTTGGCTAAGGTAGATTGGGAAATTGGGAAAGATACAGTGATAGATAAGCAATGGCAAACATTTAAAAGGAATATTTCATATTTCACAATTAATATGCATTCTCTGTGGTAAATGTAGTCCACCCATGGTTAACTAGAAAGGGATGGTATGAGATTAAGAGTTTACAATGTTGCTGAGAAGAGTTGCTGAGGACTGGGAGGGTCATAAACATCAACAAATTGATAAAGAGGGAGAAAATAGAATGAGGGTAAAATAGCAAGAAATATAAAATAGATTGTAAGAGCTTCTACAAGTACATAAAAAGAAAAAGATTATCAAAGTAAGTATGGTCTCTTAGAGACAGACAGGAGGAATTATGATGGAGAATAAGGAAATAGCAGAGATGTTTAACAAATATATTTTTTCTGTCTTTCACTGGAAATAATGGGGAATCAGGGTCTAATGAGACTAAGAACTTAAGTTAACTTAATAATATTAGTGCAGAAAAAGTAATGGAGAAATTAATGGGACTAAGCTGACTAAATCCCCTGGAACTGGGCCTACATTTTGGGGTTTTAGAAGAGGTGGCTGCAGAGATAGTGAATGCATTGTATTTGATCTTCCAGAATTCCCTTGATTTAGTACAGTCTCTCCAATTGGAAGATAGAAAATATATCTCTGCTGTCAAAGAAAGGAGGAAACAGAAAACAGGGAATCATTGACCAGATCGCCAGACATCAGTAGTAGAAAACAAACTAGAAACTATTATTAGGGACGAGGTAATAGCGCACTTAAAATCAATATTAGGCACAGTCAACAAGCCTTTATGAAAGGGAAACCATGTTTGACAAAACTATTAAGAGCACTTTTGATGGTGCAACTAGTAGGGTGGATAAGGGGGAACCAGTAGATGCAATATATTTGGTTTTTGAGAAGACATTCGATAAAGTACCACTAAGACATTGTTACACTAGATTAGGGCTTGGGATAATACATTAACTTGGGTAAAGGATGGGTTTACAGATAGAAATCAGAGAGTAGGGCACGTTGCAACTAGTGGAGTGCTACAAAGGTCATTGTTTGTGCTTCATCTATTTACAGTCTATATCAATGACTGAGTTAAGGGGACCAAGTGTAATATATCAAAGTTTGGTGAGAAAGTAAGGCACAAGGAGGATGCAAAGAGATATTAACCACCAAGTAACTGCGCAAGGTGGCAGCAAATGGTATAACTGGGGCAAGTATGACACTATCCTCTTTGGAATAAAAAAAAATATATCTTTTAAGAGGTGAGAAACAAATAAATGCAGGGATGTGAAGAGATTTGGTGTTCTTATACACAAACCACAGAAAGTATAGCAGAGTAAAAGGAACCTAGGTGAAATAGGAACCACAGAAACTGATCCTATCCAACAGATATGATGTTACTTGTGAAGATGAGGATTAGATATGATGTTGCTTGTGAAGATGAGGATTAAAAACTGTCAGACAGCCAAAACGTGTGCCATGGCGCCTTGGAGCAGGAGGTTGCCCAAAGTTAGGAGGAGAGGAAGAGTAAAGTGGTAGTTGTAGGGGATTCAGTGATTAGGGGTGCAGCATTCTTTATAAGAAGGATTGAGAAAACCACACTGTTTGTTGCCTTCCTGGTAACAGAGCATCAAGAACTAGAAGCGAAATTAAAGAATGGGCCTTCAGGAATTATAATCTCTGGATCATACAGAGTCAAGTGCAAATTGGCATAGAGATAAGCAGATTAGGGAGGAGAACATGAAAGAGTGATGTGGGAAAAAGGGGCTCCATTTCATGGGACACTGGCACCAGTTTTGGGACAGGGAGTAACTGTGCCATTGGAACAGGCTCCATCTAAACTGGGCTGGGATGACAGTCGTAATTGAAAAGGATAAATGGGGCAGTCAAAAGGACTTTAAATTAATAAATGAGGAGGGGGGCTCAGTTGAATAGCTAATATAAATAGTTCAGAAACAAATGAAAGGGAAGACAGTGGAGTAACAGTAAAGTGGGTAACATAATTAAACCAGGACAGAGGAATAAGAAATGCAAGAGTAAAACATTACAGCAGAAGCGCAGGTTAGCGTGTGTGGCCCAAATAAGTGTGCTGTATGCAAATAGACAGAGTATAAGGAACAAATTAAATTGAATGAACTGCTGATGCAAATTGAACTTGGAAGATATGACATAGTAAGCATTACTGAGGCATGGCTTCAATACAGTCAGGTCTGGGAATTAAATATAAGGTCTACAGGAACAATGCAAGAAGAATAGTAGAGGGGGTGGAGTAGCCATACTGATTAAAGATTAAATCACTTTGATGATGAAAGGATGTAATGAGGGATAAACAGGCAATAGAGACAAGATGGCTAGAATTAAGAAATAGAGGATTTAAGACTATGGTAGAAGTTGAGTATAGGCCCCCTGGGTAGCAGCTGTGAAGTCATAGATTGTATAAATGCAGCGATCAGACAAGCATATAGCAAAGACAAAGTGGTTTAAGGGGATGAGGGGGTTGACTTTCATTGCGATGCCATGGCATACAAGGTTATGGGCCTAGTGCTGGAAAATAGGATTAGAATAGTTAGGTACTTGTTTGACCGGTGCAGACTCGATGGGCCGAAGGGCCTTATTCTGTGCTGTAGACCTGTATGACTCTATGACTATGACTCTATATAGTTTGGGATAAGCAGACCAACAAATCTCAGAATGGTAAGGAATTTCCTGAGCATGTCAGGGATAGTTTTCTGCAGCAGTTACGTCCTGCAGCCAAAATGGGGTCATGCCATATTAGATTTAGTAATGTGTAATGAGCCAGAGTTAGCTAACAGCCTAATGGTATGAGAACATTTATCTAATAGTGATCATAACATTCGGATTCAGCATTGTGTTTGAAAGAGAGAAACATGAAGCAGCTACTAGAATTCCAAATGTAGGTAAGGCTGATTTCAATAGGATGGGTCAGGGGTTGTCCACAGTAAAGTGGGAACATCTGTTAATGGGAAAAATTGACAGAGGGAGGTGCTCAAAAAGGAATTTACTATGACATAGGGCCAGTTTATCCTCTAGGGGGCAAGAGCTGTACTTGCCAATAAAAGCCATGGACAACTAAAGTGCAAAGAAAAAGCATACAAAAATGCAAAATACAGCAGATCCAGGAAAATGGGAAAGCTACATAGGAGATGTAGGCCATTCAGCTCATCGAGCCTGCTCTGCCATTCAATACGGTCATGGCTGATCATTCACTTCAATGCCTTTTTCCCACACTATCCCCATATCCCTTTGGTACTTAGAAGTCTGGCAAACTCTGCTTTAAACATTCTCAATGACCGAGCTTCCATTACTCTCTGGGGTAGAGAATTCCAAAGATTCACAACCCTCTGGAGTAAAAATAAATTCTTCACATCTTGATCCTAAGTAGATTCCCTCTTATTTTGAAATTGTGTCCCCTGTTTCAAGACTCCCCAACCAGGCAAAACATCTTACCTGCATCTACCCTGTCTATCCCTTTAATTATTTTGTAGGTTTCAATGAGATCACCTCTCATTCTTCAAAATACTAGAGAATACAGGCCCAGTTTCCTCAATCTCTCCTCATTGAACAGTCCCATGGCGGGATGGCCCCAGGAACAAGTCTGGCAAACCTTCGTTGCACCCCCTCTATGGCAATAATAACCTTCCGAAGGCAAGGGGACCAAAACTGCACACACAACTCCAGGTGCGATCTAACCAAGGCTCTATACAATTGAAGCAAGACTTCACTACTTCTGTACTCAAATCCTCTTGCGATAAAGGCTAACTTACCATTAGCCTTCCTAATTGCTTGCTGCACCTGCATATTACCTTTCAGTGACTCATTGACGAGGACACCCAGGTCCTTCTGTACATCCACACTTTCTATTCCCTCACCATTTAAGAAATGCTCTACGCATCTGCTCCTCCTACCAAAGTGGATAACCTCACACTTTTCCACATTATATTGCATCTGCCATGTTCTTGCCCACTCACTAAGTCTGTCCAAATCCCCTTGAAGCCACTTTGCGTCTTCCTCATAACACACATTCACAACTTAGCTTTGTATCATTTGCGAACTTGGAAATATTGCTTTTTAAAAAAATTCATTCATGGGATGTGGGCATTGCTGGCTAGGCCAGCATTTATTGTCCATCATTAATTGCCCTTGAGAAGGTGGTGATGAGCTGCCTTCTTGAATCGCTGCAATCAACGTGGTGTAGGTCCACCCACAGTGCTGTTAGGGAGGGAGTTCAAGGATTCTGACCCAGCAACAGTGAAGAAACGGCGATACATTTCCACGTCAGGATGGTGTCAGGAGGGGAACTTCCATGTGGTGGTATTCCCATGTGTCTGCTGCCCTTGTCCTTCTGGATAGTAACCGTTCTGGGTTGGAAAGTGCATTCTAAGGCGCCGTAGTGCGTTCCTGCACTGCATCTTGCAGAATGCACTCACTGCTGCCACTGTGCATTGGCGGTGGAGGGAGTGAATGTTTGTGGATAGGGCGGCTGCTTCATCCTGGATCGTGTCAAGTTTCTTGAGCGTTATTGGTGCTGCACTCATCCAGGCAAGTGGACAGTATTCCATCATACTCCTGACCTGTGCCTTGTAGATGGTGGACAGGCTTTGGGGAGTCAGGAAATGAGTTACTTGCTGCAGGATTCTTAGCCTCTGACCTGCTCTTGTAGCCACAGTATTTATATAGCTAGTCCAGTTCAGCTTCTGGTCAATGGTAACCCCCAGGATATTGATAATTGGGGATTCATTGATGGTAATGCCATTGAATGTCAAGGGGCTATGGTTAGATTCTCTCTTATTCGAGATGGTCATTGCCTGACACTTGTGTGATGCAAATGTCCCCATGTACAAATCATTGATATATATTGTGAACAGCTGGGACCCAAGTATTGATCCTTGTGGTGCCCCACTAGTACGAAGAACAACAGAGTGACAAAGCAGATAGCAAGAGCTACAAAAAGGGGGTATGAAGGAACTTGCACGTGTTATCAAAATCAACATTTTTACATTAATTTAACATTAGGAAAAATCGGGTGATCAAGAGCAATCCGGAACCTTAAAAACTGACAGTGATATTGCCAATGAAAATAAGGAAATGGTGGTCATACTCATTCATTACTTGGTGTTAGTAAAGGAAGATTTCAACATCCCAGAGATCCCAAGGAAACTAATATTATGTCACAGTCAGGGGCAAATCTCCAGGAACGGATGATTTCCATCAAAAAGTTAAGGAAGTAGGTGAGAATATTGAAAACCTATGGTTAGGGTATCGGTAAAGTTATCTTCATTTGGGAACTTTCCCTTACATTGAAAAATTGTGCAAGTCACTTTGATATTTAAGGAAGGAGAGGTTAACTGATCAATAATTCCCTGGTTTCCCCCTAAGATCTGTTGTTGAAAAATTATTAGAGTCCATAATTAAGGATAAGGTGACTGAGCACCTTGAAAACTCTCAGTTGGTCAGAGGCAGCATGGATTTGTAAAGGGAAGATTATGTCTGATGAATCTGATTTTATTTTTTGAAGAGATGACTAAAGTGGTGGACGGGGGTATGTTTATGAATCTTATTTATATGGACTTCCAAAAGATGCCAGATGAAGTCCCTCATAATAGATTGTTAATTAAAGCTGAAGCTCCTGGAATTGAAGAGAGGTTGCTGATATAGTTAGAAAGCTGGCTGAGCAGCAGGAGACAGTAGGGAAAATGGTCAGACTCTCTTAATTGGCAGTTAGTGGTGTTTCGCAAGGGTGTGTGTTGGGGGTCTCAACTATTTACCCAAGTTGTTAATAAATACGGTAATGACTTGGGTAACAAGTTAGCTATAGAAAGCCACATATCCAAATTTGCTGACGACAAAAAATAGATGCCATTTTGAACAGTGTAGATGGAAGCAAAACATTACAAAGAGTTATTGATAAAATGAGTGAATGGGAAAAGCTATGGCAAATGGATTTCAATGTAGACAAATATGAGGTCATCCACTTTGGACCTAAAAAGGATAGGACAGTGTACTTTACAAATCGTGAAAAGCCAGAAACAGTGGCAGTCCAAAGAAACATGGGGAGACCAATAGCACACACATATCATATACGTGTACAGAAAATAATCAAAAAGGCTAATGGAATGCTGGCGTTTATATCTAGAGGAACAGAATACAAGGGGGTGGAAGTCAAGCTTCAGCTGCATAAAAAGTGTTGGTAATATCTCATCTGGAGCACTATGAACAGTTTTGGATACCATGCCTTAGGAAGAATTCATTGGCTTTGGAGGGAGTGCAGAACAGAGTTGACAGAATGATACTTGGACTCCAAGGGTTATGTTCTCTGGAAATTAGAAGGTTAAGGGGTGATTTGATCAAAATTTGAGATATTAAGGGGAACAGATAGTTTCTCTTTACCTCCCTTATTTCACTGGTTGAGGAATCTAGGACTGGGAGCATAGTCGAAAAAGTCCTTTCAGGAGTGAAATTAAGAAATATTTATACACAAAGGGCGGTAGAAGTTGGGAACTCCCTTTCGTTACATAATACATGCTAGATCCATTGTTAACTTTAAATTAAGATGTGTTTTGTTAATCCAAGGTTTAGAGTAAAGGCAGGTATATAAAGTTAGGTTGCAGATCAGCCAATATCTCATTGAACAGTGGAACAGGTGGAATCGTCCCAGATTTGTACTAAGTGTAGTAGCGGGCGTGAAAAAAGACGATTTACCCTGCTGGCCACAATGGTGGGTTCTCTCGCCGTATCGTCCGTTTCCCAGTATGCCCACCTCATTAATAACACATTCACGGAGAACACTCCGAATTGCTGACAGGCAGGCTCGGATTTGCCTGCCACGCCGTGACCTCAACGCTTGTTCACTCCAGGCGCCATATTTAAAGTGCACTAGAGCGCAGCCTACTTCATGTCAACAGAAAGACGAGTGCAGCAGATACATGGGAACACCACCGCCACCACCTGGAAGTTCCCCTTCAAGCCACTCACCATCCTGACTTGGAAATGTATCACCTTTCTTTCATTGTTGTTGGGTCAAAATCCTGGAACTCCTTCCCTAACAGCACTGTGGGTGTACCTACACGAAGTTGACTGCAGCGGCTCAAGAAGGCAGCACACCACCACCTTCTCAAGGGCAATTAGGGATGGGCAATAAATGCTGGCCTAGCCAGCAACGCTCACATCCCGTAAAATGATTAAAAGACTAGGATTGCTCCAGGCGACAGATAGTCCTGAAAGCAAAGAAGATGGCAGCCTCCAAACTGAGTGACACCTCTCTGGGGAGCCTGCTGGATGCAGTGGAAGGCTGCCGCGATGTCCTCCAACCCTGCTCTGGCTGCAGAAATTCCAGAATCACCAATCTAGCATGGGAGGCGGTGGCAGCAGTGGTCAGCACCACCAGGGCACAGAGGAGGTCAGTCATCCAGTGCAGGAAGAGAATAAATGCTCTCATCTGTTCTGCCAGGGTGAGTCAACCACCTCATCACTGTCAACTCTCATGCTCACAAACCCACACATCCACAGGGATCTCGCACCTCAATGTACAAGACCACTAACTCTCTCACAATCCCTCACATCTCCATCAGGCTCATATCCTCTGGAGTTCGTGTCCTCATCCCGTCCATGTCCCTGCTCACCACACAAACATTTCACGTAGTGCCATGTGTCCTGCTCACACTCTCTCCATCCATTTCCATGCAGGAGAAGCTGGCTCATAACAGCAGGGAGAGATCCCAGACCGGGGGTGGAATGGCCCACATTAGGTTCCTCACTCACTTTGAGTAGCGTGTGATCGAGCTGCCGGGCGAGGCTGTGGGCCACGCCTATGGTGACGGTGGTGAATACCCACGTGAAGATCCTGCACCACATCATCCCTCTCTCAACTCAACTGTAAGTGCTCTCTCTCCTGCTTTTGACTCTGCTGTCATACATTAATTATCTCTACTTTGGTTCAGTGAGCTCTGCCAAGCAACCGACATCCTCAGCCAGCCAGTCCCTCAACTCCACCTAAGAGGACACCTCTGCCATTGAACAACTGGAAGTAAGCAGCCTGGAAGACGTGTCACAGAGAAGCACACCTTGGTGGGACCTAGATCAAGAGCAGGCTCAGGTTCACAATCTGGTGGTCACTGCATGGACACGAGTCCACAGGAGGCAGGTTCAGCCGAGCTCCCCAGCAGTCGGAGGACTGCTGGGGAAGAAGCATCTGTGAGGTCAGAGTCAGGTGATGAGCCTCTGAATTCAGCCTTCCAACTCATCGTGGAGAATCAGCAGAAGGCAGGGGAACATCACGCAGAGCTGTTGGAAGCCTTCAACAGAGTGGCACGCAAGTTGGAGGGGTGCACCGCCTGATCTCTGATGAAGTGGTGCCCACATGTGTGTATGGAGGTCTCATGGGGAGAATAGCGGATGCCATGGAGACCCTGGTCCCTGGTCTAACAGAACGTAGAGATGCGTGTATCCAGACGTGTTGTGGGCCAGCTTGTTTTACCACCAGCATAATGGTAAATCGGGCTGGGGGGTTGGTGGTGGCGGGCCTTACTTTGCATCCCATTACCGGAATGCAAATCAGGTTCACACCGGCCTCCAGCAGGATTTGCGTTCCGCATGCCAGACACTGTCGGATGATCCTGCTATGCTTTCACGCCAGTGTGAAACTGATTTTTGCGCTTCACGCCAAATTGTATCTCCCCACCCCACTGCCCGCCACGATGCCAATCGCCAACAGGACCAGGCAATTCTGCCCTATGCTCTTGCTGCATTTGTCTAGAGCTTTGGTGAGACTACCTCTGAAAAACCCCATTCAGGTTTGATCGCTGTACCCAAGGAAGGATACATTTCCCTTGGAGGGGGGTGGAGGAGATGCAACAAAGGTGTACCAGATGGATTCCTGGGGTGACAGGATTGTCCTGTCAGGAGAGATTGCTTATATTTCATTGCTTATAATGAGCTTATATTCTCCGGAGTTTAGAAAGACTATGATCTCATTAAAACATAAAATTCTTCAAGGGCTTGACAGGGTAAATACAGATAGGCTGCTTCCCCTGGTTGGAGAGTCTCAAACTAATAGGCCATAGTCTGAGGATGAGGAGCTGACCATTTCAGACTGAGATGAGGAAAATTTCTTGAGAATTTTTGGAATTCCCTACCCTAGAGGGCTATGAACACTCAGTCGTTAAACATATTCGAGGCTGAGAGCGATAGATATTTGAGCACTATGATATTTGGGCACCAAAGAGGTTAAGGGATATGGGATTTGGGTGGAAAAGTGAAGTTGATATACAAGATCAGCCATTATCTTATTGAAAAGTGGAGCAGGCTTGAAGAACTACATGGCATTCTCATGATCCTATTTCTTATGCTGTTAGGTACTAATGTATACGTACTAACACTTAGGCCAGGACTTTCCCCTCGGCGATTTGGGGGCAGGGCCTGCTCGCCGAGGGGAAAATGATATGGGATGACGTCGGGAGGAACCCCCGACATCATCCCGGTCCATTTAAATCCTCAGGAAGGCGGGCGGACAGCGAAATCAGCTGTCTGCCCGCCGACCTGTCAATGGCCAATTAAGGGCATTGACAGGCTAATTAACCTTGTTAAAGACCCTGCCCATCCAAGCTTAAGGCTGGGGGGCAGGCCAGGAGCCCCAGCGGGCTCCAGATTATTCATGAAACTTCATCCACTGGCGGGATGAAGTTTCATGTCCGTTTTTGAAAAATTTAATAAACTTTGTGTGTTTCTTATTAACATGTCCCATCTCATGAGACATTGTCACATGAGGGGGACATGTTAATAATTTTAATATTTCTCTATTTTTTGACTTTTCTTACCTGTCAGTGAACTCCCTGAGACAGCACTTTGCCTCAGGGAGCAGTGTGCTCTTTCGCACGCATGCGCGAAAGAGCACACTTTGACAGATGGGTAATCCCTCCACCCCCGGACAGGAAGCGCATAGCGTTTCCTGTCGGGAAGGCCGCTGGGCGGGCCTTGATTGGCCTGCCCACTCAAAATGGCGGCCAGCCCCGTTTCGGCGGCGGAGTTCGGCTGCACGCCCGCCACCGAGGGCTAAATTTTGCCCTTAATCTTTGGGTTACTGCTGGATTAGCAGTGGGAACGGCTGATGCATGTGTGAGACAGACAGACAGACAGACGGCAAGAGGGGGAGACAGACAGAGAGAACTAGTGGAACTGGCATTCTCCCACCCACACCAAATTTGCCACGAGGAAACTGCCTCCATCCAAATGAGAGCACAGCGAGATCAGGAGGATAAAAGAGAGGTGGTAGAGCATCACCAAGAGTGAAACAAAAACAGAATTACCTGGAAAAACTCAGCAGGTCTGGCAGCATCGGCGGAGAAGATTTTCTTCTCCGCCAATGCTGCCAGACCTGCTGAGTTTTTCCAGGTAATTCTGTTTTTGTTTTGGATTTCCAGCATCCGCAGTAGTTTTTTGTTTTTATCACCAAGAGTAAGGCTGGCAGGAGGATAAAAGAGCTAGGGTGGGTGGGTTCAGTGTTGAGTGATCTCATTTGAGAAAATAATCACATTGTGATGTCATAGGAAAGTGATTGGATAGCCAGTTTTCCTCATTTTCTCTCTCTAAACTAGGGCATTCAAATTAGGAAATAAGAAATTAAAAACCTCAATCAGGGCGAGTATAACAGTAAGTGAATATAGTATTGGCACAGAGCAGGTCAAGAAGCATTAATTAGAATTAACAATTTAAAAAAGGTACTAGCTAGATTGCAAGAGGGAATAGAAGGATTTTTTTTTAAGATCACGGATGGGCATCCGAGACCTGACGCTTGCAATTTTTGTACCCTGTGGGAACTTCAGGACCCGTCATGTGTCTTGGGAGTATGTAAGAAGTATCTCCAACTGCTTCAGTTCAACAGGATTTCTGTGCAAGAGCAGCAGGCAGCTGGAGTTACTGTGGAGCATTAGGGAGGATGTGTGTTTCCTGGATCATACATTCCAGGAGGTGGCCACCCCCACAGGTAGGAAGGGTTCCTTATATAGATGGGTGGCCATCTATATCAGTGGGAAGAGGCAAATAGCACAGGAGCATTTGATGTGGAGACTAGTGGGAGTGATGATGGAGTGCAAGGGATTGCACAGGAGGGAACAGCAAAGAGTAGAAACGTAATATTTTATAGAAAATTCCAGAGACAGGGGAACAGGCAGGCATTTCGGTAACCATTATAGAGAGTTCTGCATGGTGTATTGTCAGGGAAGGAAATGAGCCACAAGATTTGGTACACATCAGTACCAATGACATAGGGAGGGCAGGTATTGAGGTCCTACAATAAGATTTTAGGAGCTAGGGAGAAAGTTAAAAAGTAGGACCTTGAAGTAGTAATCTCCGAATTACTCCCAATGTCACTCCCTAGCACGAGTTGAAATAGGAAAACAGGGAGGATCAGTACACGGCTAGAGGTATCATGCAGGAGGTAAGGCTTCAGATTCTTAGGGCATTGGGTCCAGCTCTAAAGCACGAGATATTTATTCAAAAGGGATAGGTTGCATCTTAGTATATTCTCACAGGGAGGTTCACTAGTGTGGTTGGGGAGGACTTAAAAGTAAATTGGCAGGAGGATGGCCAACAGCATATAGAAGTGGAAAAGAGGAATAAGGTGCATGCAGTGAGTGTTGGACAGCACTAGGGAAGAGATTAGTACCATATTAGAGAGGAGGGGGATTAAGATGGATTACAAAGAATACAAAGACCATTTTACAATGCATATATGTAGATGCAGTGCGGTGAATAAAGTAGGTGAGCTACAAGCACAAATAGCTGTGTGGGGACATCATGTAGTGGCAATAACGGAAACACGGATTAAAAATGGTGAGGACTGGACACTTAATATTCAAGTGTACAAAGTGTTCAGAAAGGATAGGGAAGGGAAAAAAAGGGAGGTGGTTGGCATTACCAGTAAGGGAAGACATTGAAGTGTTGGGGCTAGCTTTCTCTGTTACTCAAACCTTTCCCTCCTTATTATCTTTTAGTCATTCTTTGCTGTTTTTTGAATTCTGTCCAATCTTTGGACCTGCCGTACATCCTTGTGCAATTATATGCTTTTTCTTTTAAGTTTGATACTATCTTTAATGTTTTTGGTCTTGGACTCACTCTTCTCTCCCTCAAACCGAATGCAAAATACTTTGGGGCACCTTCACTAATTAATTAATCCTATCTCATTGCACAATGCCAGGTCTAGTATAGCACCCTCTGGTTGGCTCCATAACGTGCTGTTCTAAGAAACCATCCTGAAAACATTCTATGAGCTGCCTTGGGAGCGAAAATCTGGTCCTATGCCTCTAAGCTTACATCGACTTATTGCAAAATTCTATGGTTTTGAAGTTGTCAGGCCAACAAAGAATTATATTTATAGTTTCTTATGTTTCTCAGTAACATTCCAAAGATGCAATGAAGTGCAGTGACTTTTGCAATTTATATTCTATACTCTACACTACACCTAAATGACATTGAGCATTTGTTCATGAAATTTCAAAATTTCAGGAGTCATTTCAAATACACATGACCCAAAATAAATTGATAGCAGCAGCCTGTTATATTATGGACTTTTTACCAGATTAACTCCTGCCTTTCTAATCTTTGAACTACAGCATATATTGCAGCTTTATGACCAGGATATTGAGGGTGGGGCCCGCTCGCCGACGCGTAAAATGACACGGTATGACGTCGGGTGGAACGGTCAACAGCCAATTGAGGCCATTTAAAAACTAACTGAACTAGTTAGTGGACCTGCCCGTCCAACCTTAAGGTTGGCGGGCAGGCCGGGAGCCCTTGCGGGGCTTCAGGTAAGGCATGAAACCTCAGCTACGGGCAGGATGAGGTTTCATGTACATTTTAAAAAATTTAATAAAAGTTTGAATGAAAGTGATGGACACGTCCTAACTTATGTGCCAGTGTCACATGAGGGGACATGTCAGGGAAATTTTAATTTTGTGCATTGGTCATTTTTGAATTTGGCGCTGATCTCCCTGAGGCAGCACTTAGCCTCAGGGAGATGAGTGCGCTCTTTAGCGCGCATGCGCAAAAGAAAGAGCGCACTCCCGGCTGAGGGAATTGCCTCCCCCGCCCGCACAGGGAGCACACAGCACTTTCTGGTGGACGTCACGATGGGTGGGCCTTAATTGGCCCGCCCACGTAAAATGGCGGCTTTCCGATCGGAGGCACGCCTGCACATGCCCGCTCCTTCGCTTCCCCCCCAACAGGGGGAGAAATTTCTTCCCTATATGGACTTGTTCTACTATCACACAGTCAGTTGTTTAGTGACAATGTTACATACTTGTAAGACCATCTCAATGTCTTGCTTCTCCAGGTAAGATCTTGTCACTATCCTTCCATCAAAATCGATTTCCGCTTTAAATCGGACCGTGTTCAGACCCATGTCGGTAGCCTTTACATCATGCACAGCTCTGATGAGAGTAAATGTGTCATTAAATCTAAAATAAATATTTTAGACAATTCAAAGTGGAAATGGGGAAAAAAAATCAAAAGAATAAAAACATAATTTAATACTGCATTTTGCCATGCAAGGGAAACAACGCACCTAGCCTCTGCTGAACATCTCATCTATGCAACCCAGCTAATGTCAGAAGGATTGAATACAAATGCACATTAACATTGTGATCTAATGCGTTGTTTCCCTTGCATGGCAAAATGCAGTATTAAATTATGTTTTTATTCTTTTGATTTTTTTCTTCTTGCATGACGAAAGGCAACTCTGGGTTGCTTTCCAACCCAAGAAGCCTAAATATCCAAAAGAAGAATGACAGACAAATTGGACGTAAAAGAACAGAAAGAATTTGGACAAGCCCCACTTTATTTGGTAACTCTATTTAATGGGTATTTTCAGCATCTTCCCCATCTCTTCTGAACAGTGTATGATTACATTTACATTCTCCACTTCGTACAAATACATGCAACTTTAATTGCACTCACTCTGTCACACATTAGCAAAGGTATGATTTGGGTTTGGTGTCCGTTTAAAATAAAAGGCAAGAATTGTGCCCGATGATGGAAGATTATATTTTCAGTCAAAACTGTTATTTCTGTCACAAAATTACCACATCATCTTGTCAAAATGTATCATCCCATTAAATTAGAAGTTGCTGGCTGCCCTTTAAATGCAAACAAGCCAACATTGAAGTAAATAAATATGGTCTAAAAGCCAATATGGAGACATGGCTGCAGGATGACAAGGATTGGGTCCTAAATGTTGAGCCTCATATGACATTCAAGAAGAATAGGAAGCTAGGTAATTAATTAAGGTTGCCATTGGTGCAATAGTTAGAGATGATCTTGGTCCAAGGGATCAGGATGTAGAATCGGTTTGGGTGGAAATGACAAATAGTCAGGGAAATAAGTCACTAATGGGAGTGGTCTACAGGCCCCCTAACAGTAATCACAATGTAGGACAAAGTATACAAAAAGAAATATTGGGGGCTTGTGATAAAGGGACGGCAATAATCATGGGTGATTTTAATCTACATATAAACTGGAAAAATCAGATTGGCAGTAGAAGCCTGGATGAGGCGTTCATAGAATGCTTTTGAGATAGTTTTTTTTTTAAAAAAAAAGAGCAGCACATTCTGGAACCAACCAGGGAGTAGGCTATATTAAGCTTTGTATTGTGTAATATGACAAGATTAATTAATGATTGCAGAGTAAAAGCACCCCTAGGTAGCACCAGTCACACTGTGATTGAAATTTTAGATCCAGTTTGAAAGGCAGAAGTGGGTCTAAGACTAATATTTTAAACTTAAATAAGGGCAACTTTGTGGGCATGAAAGCTGAACTAGTTAAAATGAACTGGGATATTAGGCTAGAGGATATATCAATAGAGAAGCAGTGGTACTCAGAATAAGTATATTCCTATTAAAAAGAAAAATTAAAAGGGGTGGACCCACCATCTGTAGTTAACTAAAGAAGTTAAGGAAAGTATCAAATCTAAGGAAAAAGCATATAACTGTGCAAAGATGAATGGCAGGTCAGATGATTTATCAGAGCATAAACAACGGCAGAGAATGATTATGGTTAATCAGGAGAAAGAAATTGGAATATAATAGGAACGTAAAAATGGATAGTCAAGAGTTTCTACAAGTATTTGAAAAGGAAGAGAGTAAGTAAACTGAGTGTTGGAGCTCTAGAGAATGACAACGGAAGTTCATAGTGGATAATAAGGAAATAGTACATCAAAGGAACAAATATTTTGCTTCTGTCTTCACTACAGAAGATACAAAAAATATTCCAGTAATAGCTATAAATCAGGAGGTGGAAGGGAGAGGGGAATTTGGTGAAATGACAATCACTAGGGAAGCGGAATGAACAAACTGATGAAGCTGTGGGCTGACAAGTCTCTGAGTCCTGATGGACTGCATCCTAGGGTCTTAAAAGAGGGGGGGGGGAAGAGAGAGTAGAAAATAGGAAAATATAGGCCAGTTAGTTTGACATCTGTTATGGGGAAAGTGCTAGAATCGATCATTAAGTAGGTTATAGCTGGACACTTAGAAAAATTCAAGGTAATCAGGAAGAAATTCGAGGTAATCAGGAAGAATCAGCATGGTTTGTGAAAGGGAGGTCATGTTTAACTAATTCACTGGAGCTACTTGATGGAGTAACATGCACTGTGGATAAAGGGGAACCTCTAGATGTGCTGTACTTGAATTTCCAGAAGGCATATTATAAGGTGTCACATCAAAAGAAAAATAAAAGCTCATGGTGTAGGGGTAACATATTAGCATGGATAGGAGATTGGCTGGCTGGCAGAAAACAGTATGCATGAATGGGTCTTTTTCTGATTGGCAGGATGTGATGAGTGGAGTCCCGCAGGGGTCTGTGCTGGGGCCTCAACTTCTTACAATTTATATCAACGACTTAGATGAGGGGAGCAAAGGCATGGTAGCTAAATTTGCTGATGACACAAAGATAGGTAGGAAAGTTTGATATGAAGAGGACATAAGGAGGCTGCAGATCGATATAGATAGGTTAAGCGAGTGGGCAAAAATCTGGCAGATGGAATATAATGTGGGAAAATGTGAAGTTGTTTACTTTGGCAGGAAGAATAAGAAGGCAGACCATTACTTAAATGGAGAATGGCTGCAGAATTTCAAGGTGCAGAGGGATCGAGGTGTTCTCGTGCACGAGTCCCAAAAAGTTAGTATGCAGGTACAGCAAGTAATTAAGAAGGTTAATGGAAAGCTATCCTTTATTACGAGAGGAATTGAACATAAAAGTGAGGATTTTATGCTTCAGTTATACAGGGCATTGGTGAGACCACATTTTGAATACTGTGTGCAGTTTTGGTCTCCTTATTTAAGGAAGTATGTAAATTACATTGGAGGCGGTTCAGAGGAGGTTTACTAGATTGATACTTGGAATGAGTGGGTTGTCTTATGGGCAGACTGGGCTCATTTCTACTGGAGTTTAGAAGACTGAGGGGTGACTTGATTGAAGTATATGAGGTCCTGAATGATCTTGACAAAGTGGACGTGAAAAGGATGTTTTCTCTTGTGGGTGAGTCCAGAATTGGGGACACTGTTTTAAAATTAGGGGCTGTCCTTTAAGGGCAAAGAAGAGGAGAAACTTGTTCTCTCAGAGGGTTGTGCAACTTTGGAACTATGCCTCAGAAGGCGTTGGAGGCAGGGTCACTGAATATTTTAAAGGCAGAGGTGGATAGATTCTTGTTAGGCAAGGGAATCAAAGGTTATCAGTGGTAGATGGAATGTGGAATTCAACACATGCAGATCAGCCATGATCTTATTGAACGGCAGAGCAGGCTCCAGGGGCCTAATGTCCTACTTCTGCTCCTATTTCGTATGTTCCTTTGTTCGTACTATGAAAAAATTATAAGGAGAAAAGCGCAACTCAATTGATGGTATAGATCAGCCATAATCCAACTGAATTGTAGAACATGCTTGAAGGGCTTCTTGCTCCTATAAACTGCGTCAATACTTTAAATGCAATAAGAAAAAGGATGAAAAAGAAATCATAGTAAACAATGGTTTTTGAACTCTGTTGAAACACAAAGAAAAATGCTGTAGGAAAAATGGCGTGCAGCTTTAATCTGTACTCAGTGGCTTTGCACTATAGACAGAAGCATGGTTACCATTTGGTCAGACACAATTTGGCTTTATTACATGCCAATGTCAGACCATCACAGGCCAATTTGTCAGTTATGTCATGTCTTGTATTTTGCTTTTCTGATTCGATTGGCACATAGAGGATCTGTTTCATATTACCCCACACCCACTAAACAATTGCCACAACCTGTAGAATCAGTAATTAATTCATGAACAGTAGGGTTTTTGCACCATTTATTTATATCCCACTGAAATATTTTGTTTTTATTTTCCAATCAGTATTCTTAATGAAATAAAGTAGCACAACACCCCTTGTTTTGTCAATAATTATCAACTGGTTAATTTTTTCAGGAATTTCTGGCTCTTAATTTCTGTGTTTTACATATAACTTTTCTTGAAAACCAGTAACTCAATAGTAACTATGATTCAGAACCAACATGATGGCGAAATCTGTTACTTATTAAGAACTGTTTCTGTTAACGGTAAGGTTTATTCTGGTTGGAAAATTCACACTGCAAAACCACTATATTCAACCAGTCATACGTGTTCAATAGTAATGTTGCCAAGCTCAATTCTGGGATCATGCAGCTTTGATGACTTAGCCATCAAAAGTCTGGCATAGGAATTCCTTTTCTCACAAAAGTTCGTAGGATATGACTGTTCCATACATTGTATATTGGAACTAATCAATCAAAATCTGAGTCTGAAATTTACAATTCACCTTTAACAGACAGAATTACTTTAACTTTGAATGAAATATTATCACTATGGCTCAACTACAACTTAATCTGACAAAGCATTAAGCATGCAAATTCATGCCATTTCACACAATATGAATATTTATTCTGTTGTATTTTAATGTTGAGCTTTGCATTATCAACCCCATTAACTTTATACATCACAACTGTTTTTTTTAATGTTGTTAGACATTTCTGCTCCTTTTTCCTACATTCCCATCTTCCTTGCTAATTCATTTGAACCAGAACTTTCATTATAATGCTACTGTTTTTTTAAAAAATCAGCAAAGCAAAATATAAGTGGCAGGTTGTTCTCCAATTACACTTGGATAGAAAAGATAGTCTGGATGTGGTGCATAGAGGAAAACTGTGCCAAAAGGACCAAATGCTGAAAACAGAGCTTGCCCTTTTCTCATCTTTTAACATAAATGGATGAAAATAGGGGAGACTCAGTCACATACTCAAGCAATATTCTGCATCCCAGAAGGAAATCTACTCCTATACACTTTACAGCCCACTTGAAACACCACTTGAAGCCATTTAGGCTTTCCAAATGGATGGCAGAGTAACCCACCCAGTTACCTTACTGAAGGGTCATTCTCCAAAAGTTCAGTAAGCCTTTGTACATTTTCTGGCTCAATAGACCTCCCAATCAGAGCCTCGGTATTTGTGTAAATCAAGAATGTTGAAACTGTACCCAACAGTGTTCCAACACCAAGGGAGCCAATGCTGTCATAATAGGGATTACCTGAATAAAACAAGGATGCTCAACGTGAGTAACTGCTTAAACTGCTCAACTGTGTCAGCACCAAAACATTCAAACAATGTATACGTTGAAACATTCCAATTGTACATTTTAGGCAAGTTTTTAAAGCAAATCAATGAACCTATGTCTCCATTTTCTGTATTTGCTGATAAGGACACTATTTCAGAAAAAACAGGCTGTGGAGCTGCTTGTACAGATATTAAAAGCATGGGACAAGTACTATATATGGATAAAAGTTAACTGTGAAGCACCAACATGGAAGATACAGAAATAAAAAACTGAAATACTCTGCAGGTCAGGCAGCATCTGTGGAGAAAGAAACAGATAATGTTTCGTGTTGATGGTCTTTCATTCGAATTGGAGAAGGTTAGAGATGTGACAGGTTTTAAGCAAATATAGAGGCAGGAAAAGAGGGTTGAGGGGAGGCAATAATATAAAGGAAAGTCTCTATTAGGATGGAAGGCAAAATAGATTAAATGACAAAAGAGATGTTGGCATGTGACAAAACAAAGAAACAAAAGATGGGTCTAGATGAGCTGGATCTGACTACAGCAGAATCAATACTAACAGCTGCTGTCCGAAAATGGGAGTAGTGATTATGATCTGAAAATGGTTTCCATCTCCACAAATGCTGCCTGACCTGCTGAGTATTTCCAGAATTTTCTATTTTTTTTCAAATTTCAGGTTTGCAGCGTGTGTGGGGTTTAGTTCATGGCAGATAATTAAAGCACAAGATTAGGCTATGAAAAATAATGTAGCCTCAAGAACCTATCCTTCTACCCTCACATTATCGATCATCACGATAACTTTTATTTCAAAATTATTTACTTAAAAAATAAATCTTGATTCATCATCTGTCAAATTCTATATTGTTCCAGATCACTAAAGGGACAACTGACTTCATGCTTCCAGTGGGAAGGCTCTGCTCACCAGAAGCATAAATCAGAAATGTTACAAAAAACATTAATATGGTACTGCTGTATAATTTAATAAGTTGTTTTATACAACAGCAGGTAGAGAATGTCAAATTAAAAAAAAGAATAGCAGCATTGGTGTGACTTCACAATGAAATCTGGGAATGAGAGATGTAACAAATGTTGACATTTTATGCATGCAAACTGAAGCACAAGGTTATTTCGTTTCGTTTCAACTCTTATGGTGACGCTCGCCTGAAAATATGCTGAATCAACAGATACACTTTTGTAGAATTAAAATTAAAGATGCTACGTTAGCTTTTTTAAAATAAACCTTTTTTTGCCCAAATTGACACATTACGATTCCTTATGTTTTCTAATTTAACAGATTACTGCTAGGTCCTAAGCTCAGTATTGCCTCACCGTCTTTCTACCTTCCTTTAGGACACTACTCAAAACCTACTTTTTTGACCAAGCTTTCAGTTCTCTCTTCCAACATCTTCCTTACATGGCTTGGTATCCGACTTGATAATGCTCCAATGAAGCACTTTGGGAGGTTTTACTATCTTAAAAGCACGATATAAATTTGACAGGTAAGTCATTAAAAACATTTGTTTGGTGTTCACAGCTTTGGAAATAAATGTTCATGTATAGCTAGCAGTGAGACTCGTAGGTCAAAGGAAGAGAAGTTGTAGGTCAAAGGAAGAGTAGTTGTATCTGACTTGGAGACCTCACATTTGGTATACTCTGTTCAGTTTTGATCCCTTCATCACAAAAAGGTTGTAGGGTTATTGGAGGGAATCTAGGTGAGGACATGATGCTGATTGTCCATCCAGGAGTTTAATGTCTTGAAAAGATGAGGAGGATGGGCTGAGAGGTCTTAAGTATTTTAGGGAAATGGGAAAATTAGATTCAGAAAAGACCTATTATTAGGTAAAGAATTCAAGGACTATGGATGTTTAAGTTCAAGGGAAAGTCAAAGGAAAATGGTAAATTGAGGCAACTTATTTCAGCTACAGAGTTGTTGAACAAATTACCAGTAAGGGTGTTGAAAAAGATCAAAAAAAGGACTGGATGGCAAAATGGGCACAGAGAAAGGAGTTATCAAAATGAGAAGGAACCTAACAGGTAGCTTTGAAAGGGAGCCTCGGGGAATCAACGTAATCTTACTTAACACATTGCTAAGATAAAAGCAAAAAACTGCGGATGCTGGAAATCCAAAACAAAAACAAAAATACCTGGAAAAACTCAGCAGGTCTGACAGCATCTGCGGAGAGGAACACAGTTAACGTTTTGAGTCCGTATGACTCTTCAGCAGAACTAAGGAAAAATATTTCACCTCTTTTCTATTTTTCCTTAGTTCTGTTAAAGAGTCATACGGACTCAAAACATTAACTGTGTTCCTCTCCGCAGATGCTGTCAGACCTGCTGAGTTTTTCCAGGTATTTTTGTTTTTGTTTTTAACACATTGCTACCCTGTTTATGTTACTCCCTTTGAGAATATAGAAATAGATTCTATAGATATCTACATAATAGAAATAGATAAAAGGTTATTTTACAAGAACATATCACTGCATCGTTAAATGCAAATGTAATTAATATTGATTTCTCCAAATCATTTAATGTAGCTCCTATGCTGTAGTACATCTTTTTCACATGCATATAAAGTACCAAATATGACAGGAAAATGAGAAACAAATGAATTGGTCATCCAAATGATTACATTAACATTATATCTTACCAGTAAGAGAAGTTAGCCCCATACAACTAGCTGCTAACAACACTCCTAACACAGCAGCTGCGTCTTCCAACAGAACAACATTAGTGGTTGGATCGTGACCATGCATCACTAGGAAACAAATATGGTTGCATGTTAGTGGTCTGGAGGTACAATGAACAAGTTAAGAGAAATTATAAGCTAAAAAATGGAGAGGCTTTATTTATTTTAGAATCAGAGTGTTGCACTGAATATCTGGAAAATAGTGGACAGTGAGTGCCGTGCAGTAGCGCCAAGAGGTATGCAGATTACATCATAAAACATTACAAAACAGTGGTCCAGTGGCAGCACTTTCATATCTGAGTCAGAAGATTGTCGGGTTCAAGTCCCAAGAGACTTGGGAACAAAGTCTATGCTGATATTTCAGTGTCGTTCTGAAGTGGTCATGAAAAGTGCTATATAAATGCAAATCTTCCTTTACCGAGGGAGTGTTGCGCTGTTAGAGGTAGAATTTTTTGGATGAAATGTTAAACTGAGGCTGTCTGCCCTCTCAGGCGAATGTAAAAGGTATTATTTTGTTGCAAAGCATGGGAGTTTTCCCTTAGTGCCCTGACAAAAATTGATTCCTCAAACTACATCAGCTTGGTAAATCAGTTCATCTGATACTCCTCACAGCGCAGTGTGGTGCCTTGTTCATGCAAATTGTCTGCCATGTTTCCTATTGTAGAGCAGCAAAAGTACTTCATAAGCTGTAAAACACCTTGCAAAAACTGAAGTTGTGAAAGGCACTACATGAAGGCAGGTCTTTCTTTCTAAAACCATTATTTGATCAGAAACATTTCCAAATATCAGTTTACAGAAATCACGTACACAGTGGAAGTCAGAAGCTATTTTACTGAATCTGGGTCCTTTATTTTGCCAGCAGAGCATGGACACCAAAGAACAGTGCATTGTATGCAGCTGTTTCACCAGTTTCTAACAGAAATGAAATGTTAATGGCTGGGAAAATAATCAGCATGTGGTACAAATGATAACAAGATAACAAGCCACTTAACCAATACAAATTTAGCCTCTCTTTAAATGCATCTATTCTATTTGCCTCAATTAGCCATGTGGTAGCAAGTTCCATTGTAACGACTCTAGCGTCGAGACGTTTCACCTGAATTCCTTATTGAATGTGTTAGTGACCATCTTATACTTATGACACCTGATTTTAGACTCCCCACATATCAAACATCTTTACATAGACCCTATAAAAAGTTTTCATAATTTTAAAGACCTCTATCAAGTCATGCCTCAGCCTATTCTTTTCTAGAGGAAAAAACCACACTATATACTATGGAAATTTATTTTGATTACACACTATGAATTGATAAAATTGCTAAGAATACACTAATTTTTTGCTTTTATGCTCCTGCTGACTGTGGGAAGGCACAACTAGAAATTGCACACCATCTGTCTCCAACTTTCACTTCATTACTTTTAAGAAACAAAACATTTATGCTTGATTGTTTTACAATGCAGATATAAAAGCTGGGACAAAGGGGGAAAAGTAGAGGTGCTCGAGTTCCTGGGGATTCAAAGGCCACATATTATAGTGGTTACTACTGAAATAGTAAGCCAGAAGTCTGGACTAATGATGCAGGAGATGCAAGTTCAAATTCCACCATGGCATTTTGAAAATTTGAACTCAGTTGAAATCAATAACTAGCATCAGTAAGAGTGACCATTTAGCTATTGGACTGTCGTTGAAACCAATTAGTCCTTTAGGGAAGGAAAGCTGCTAATCTTACCTGGTATGGCACTGAAGTTTCTCCAGTCCAACATCAATACAATAATTCTTAACTGCCCTCTTAAGTGCCAAACAACCAGGCAGAGTTTCACCTTCTAAGGGCTAATGATATCCACATCCCAAGAATTGAAATAAAAAATATGCAGACAGGTTGAGGGGGAGGTTTGCTGGTGAAAACATGGACAAGGGGTGGAGCCCAATTGCTCATACGTGTGCACTAATTGCACTTGGGCACTATTAACTAGGCCACCTTCTCCCAAGACTGTAGTTAGATCCTGTTGCTCTCATTACAGCCATAACCAAACACTGACAGACTCTAAGCCACCCCAACAAAAGCAACATATTCCCCCAGACTTCATTCCTACTTCCAGTTTTGAGGATTCCTCTCAGTACTTACAAACCCCTAGACTACAATCCAGGGCACACCATTCCAATATGCCCATTGGGAGAATTCCTCTTTCAAGTGTCTGGTGCTCCAAAAATCAAACACTTCCAGACCATGGACCTCAATCTCCAACAGCATATTTGAGGTAGGAATTCTTCCACAATCTAGTATTGCAAAACCCATTACTGATAAGTCACTGTCTCTGATAATACACCTGGGTTTAGTGAAGCATTCATAATGAGGCCATCTGGCAACCGTTGAGCAGATGGCTAAACATTTTTCCGTATCGTCTCATTATGAATATTTGGCTGAGCTTGAAGAATGGCTGATGGACTCAGCCCTCTAGGCAATTTTGACTTAGCTTGCAGGGAGTGCTAGCTTTGCTTGATTGACATCTTTATTACCTTGTAATAAACTGATCTTTCTTTGAAGATATTTTTCAATGCCCTGTGTATTTATTTACACAAGATTAAGGGGCGTGAAGTTGATTAACACTTTTTGTCACTGATACTATGAATGGCTGTGCGTGATTGACACCTGAGGTTGTAAGATGAGCAGTTTTTTTGAGATTTTCAGAGTATTTGCTTATGTTGTTAGTTTCAGCAGCGTTTCAAAGACTTGACAATGGCTCATTGGTTCTGTACATAGTGGATACTGATTGGAGGATGCATGGGGTGCATGGGAGTGGGTGGGGAAGTGAGGCTAGAGGGCTTAACGGTTACGATTACAACTGGGCCAATGTTGCAGTAAACGGACAGCCTTCTAACCGCCAGATTTGCCATCCACCCGCCTCCAGAAGTAGCAGGCCCGTTTCTAGCCCATGCTAGCCTCCCCGACATGAAAATAGGATGGGTGGGTTCCTCAAAGCTGGAGACGGGATCGCAGACTCGGGGGGGGTGGGAGGGGGGAAAAATTCCCAACTCCTGCAATCCTCCCTTGATGAAAATCCAGCTCTTCGATTCCAATTTACTTGGACCAGAGTCATTTTTACCCCATTAATTTATTTTATGTGGGATGTCAGCATCGCTGGCAAGGCCAGCATTTGTTGCCCATCTCTAATTACTGTTGAGGTGGTGGTGGCTAGCTGCCTTCTTGAACCACTGCAGTCCATCTGGTGTAGGTATACCCCACAGTGCCGTTAGGGAGTTTTAGGATCTTGGTCCAGCAACAGTGAAGGAATGGCGATGTAGTTCCAAGTCAGAACAGTGTGTGGCTTTAGTGGGAACACCACCAACTGTAAGTTCCCCATGTGTCTGCTATCACTGTCCTTCAAGGCAGTAGAGGTTTGGAAGGTTGGCCCCAATTAATTATTTTTGCTCTAGATTGCTCCTCGTCTTCTTCCATAGCTAATTTAAATCTTATGATACTATGATCACTGTCCCCTGTTTGTCCACATCTTTCCCTGTAGTTGGTGTCCTATAAAATACAGCCAATAAGACAATGATACCTTTATTAATTCTTAGTTCTAAGCAAATAGATTTTGTTTTTGATACCTTTAAGATATCCTCTTTCTCCAGCACTGAAATATTCTCTTTAACCAATACCTTTCCCCCTTTCCTTCCTTCCCTTGCTTTCCTCAACATCTTGCGTCCAGAAAGACTTAGTACCCAGACCTGCTCTTTTTGAGCTGGTATCTTTGTTATTGCCACAAAATCATATTTCCATGTGGCTGTATGCACCTGCAACTCACGAACCTTATTCTTACTCTGTGCATTCATATTCATGCTCAGTAAACCTAATTTAGACCTTATTGCATCCATCTCACTCCAACCTAATATCTTACCATTTCTTCCTCCAATGCTACCTGTCTCAATTTTTTTGCACCCTGTTTGTCCTGTTACTTCCTAGTTCTCACTTACCAGCAAGTTAGTTTAGACCTTCCCCACTGGTCCCAGCTCTTCTCAGGTGCAACACAACTGGCCTGTAAAGATCTCATCTTCCCCCAGAAACAGTTCCAGAGTCCAGGAATCTAAAGCTCTTATATAATTTGTCCAGCCACACATTCTTCCTATTTCTATACTCATTAGCACATGGATTGGGAGTAATCCAGAGATTACTACCTCAGAGATCCTGCTTGCTTGTTTCTTTTCCAATTCCCTGAAATCTGCCTGCAGACATTGTTGCTACTCATATGGACTACCACTGCTGGCTATTCACCCTCCCCCCTCAAGAGTACTCTGCTCAGTGACATTTGTGACCCTGCCATGAAGGAAGTAACATACCATCCTGGATTCACGTCTGTGGCCACATAAACTTCTGTCTGTTCCCTTAATGACAGAATTCCCCATCACTATTGCTTTCCCAATCTTCCTCCTGTCCCCTTATACAGCTGTGCCAGTCATGATGGCATGAGCTTGGGTCTGGTTGAACTCCCTAGAGGAACCACTCTCAATATTCGGAAGCAATTCACGTCCAAATGCAGCAAGATTGGACAATATCCAGGCTTGGGCCGAGAAGTGACAAGTAACATTCACGCCACACAAGTGTCAGGCACTGACCATCTCCAACAAGAGAGAATCCAACCATTGCTATTCAATGTTCAATGGCATTACCTTCACTGTATCCCCCCACTATCCTGGGGATTACCACTGACCAGAAACTGAACTAGCCATATAAATACTGTGGCTACAAGAGCAGGTCAGAGGCTAGGAATTGTGCGACGAGTAACACACCTCCTGACTCCCCAAAGCCTGTCCACCATCTACAAGGCACAGGTCAGGAGTGTGATGGAATACTCCCCACTTGCCTGGATGACTGCAACTCCAACAACATCCAAGAGGCTTCACACCATCCAGGACAAAGCAGCCCGCTTGATTGGCACCACATCCACAAACATTCACTCCTTCCAACACCAATGCTTAGTAGCAGCAACGTGTACCATCTACAAGATGCACTGAAGGAATTCACCAAGGCTCGACAGCACCTTCCAAACCCATGACCACTACCATCTAGAAGGACAAGGGCAGCAGATAGATGGGAACACCAACACCTAGAAGTTCCCCTCCAAGTCACTCACCATCATGACTTGGAAATGTATCACCATTCCTTCACTGTCGCTGGGTCAAAATCCTGGAACTCCCTTCCTAACAGCACTGTGGGTGTGTCTACGCTACATGGGCTGCAGCGGTTCAAGAAGGCAGCTCACCACCGCCTTCTCAAGGGCAACTAGGGATGGACAATAAATGCTGGCCCAGACAGCGAAGCCCATATCCCGTGAATGAATAATTTAAAAAAGTGAATACTAGTTGGTGAACGAGGTGCACTCGGAACACACCTGCACTACCTGCCTGGTCCACCTAGACTGCTTGGCAGTCACCCATTCCCTCTGCCTCCAGAAATGTGCTATTCAAAAAACCCTCATCCTGACAGATGCACTGCACTGATGCCAGCTTCAGTTACAGCTTCAAAACCTGGAGCTCGAGCTGCTCCAGTTGATGGCACTTCCTGCATATGTGATTGTCCAGGACACGAGAAGCGCCTTGGAGTTCTCACATAGAACAGGATGTGCATTCCACAGGACACTGTCATGTGGCACTTTTTCAAACGCTTTTTAAAAGTATAAGTACACCATAGTGTCAGCCGTGGCTCAGTTGGTAGCACACTCAGCTCTGAATCATAAGGTTCCTGGTCCAATTTGCAGGAATCTAAAGCCCTCCCTCCTGCACCTTCTGTCCAGCCACACATTCATCTATTCTATCTTCCTATTTCTATACTCATTGTTCCCAGTCCATGTGATAATCTGGAGATCACTACCTTGGAGGTCCTGCTTGCCTGTTTCTTTCTTAACTTCCTAAATTCTGCCTGCAGGACTCATCCCTCTTTCCAGGGCTTGAGCACAAAAATCAAGGCTGACACTCCAGCGCAGAACTGAGGGAGCACTGCACTGTTGGAGGTGCTGTCTCAGATGAGACGCTAAACTAAGCTCCCATCTCAGGTGGATGTAAAAGATCCTATGGCTCTATTTCAAAGCGTTAACTAGGAGTTATTCCTGGTGTTCCGATGAATCTTTATCCCTCAATCAACATTACAAAAAAATAGGTTAGCCGGTCATTATCCCACTGTTGTTTGAGCGCAAATTAACTGATTACAAAACTGATTACGTTTAAAAAAAAAAGTACTTCACTAGTTGTAAAGCACTTTGAGACGCCTGGAGGTTATGGAAGTACTATATAAATGCAAATATTTCTATCATAAGGCTTATCAAAGGCCAATTAAGGTATATTTACAAAAAACTAAAAGCAGTTGGTCAGGTGGAATCTTACCCTTCTGAATCCATGTTGAATGATACTTGCTTGAGGTAATCCTCAAACTTACACCTGATAATCATTCAATTTCTACCCCCATTGAAGACTAATTGGTCTGTTGTTGCTTGAATCTGCTTTGTCATCCTTTTTGAAAATGGACACCATATTACCTATTTCCAAGCTACCAAAATGTCCCTAGTATTCATCGACTCCCTCAATGATCAATATCTCCCAAATCTCCTCCCTTGTCGCTCCCAACCCTTCAGGATAAATACCATCTATCCTTATCTGAATATTCCATCTCATTTATACTGAATTTTTAAAATTCCACTTCGGTATGAGTTATGATCCATGTTATTCAGGGTCTTAACTTGTAAATACTTCAACGAATATATTAAAAAAACTGATACTTTTCCTATTTTGTGCTTATCCTCTGTTTCTTCACTGTTTGCCTAAACTTGCACTGGTGAGGGTGCAGAAGAGATTTACCAAGATGCTGTCTGGGTGGGAGGGTCTGAGCTATGAGGAAAGATTGAATAGGCTGGGGTTGTTTTCCTTGGAGAAGCGAAGGTTGAGAGAGGACCTGAGAGAGGTGTACAAGATTATGAGAGGCAAAGATAGGGTAGATAGGAAGGCACCTTTTCCATTAGTAGAGGGGTCAATAACCATGGGACATGGTTTTAAGGTAAGAGGTAGAAGGCTAAGAGGGGAGTTGAGGAGAAATGTTTTCATCCAGAGGGTGGTGGGAGTCTGGAACTCACAGCCTAAAAGGGTGGCTGAGTCAGAAACTCTCGTAACATTTAAGAAGTATTTAGATGTTCACTTGTGTTGCCATAGCCTTCAGGGCTATAGGCCAAGGGCTGGAAAATGGGATTAGTGTAGTCAGATCTTTGTTGACCGGCACAGACATGATGGACAGAATGGTCTCCTTCTGAGCCGTAAACGTCTGAGTCTTCATGAGTCTACTTCTCATATGTTCTTTGATAGCCGCTTCTATGATAATACTGAAATAATTTCTTAGTGCTGTTCTACATCAGTAACAATGTTTTTCCCTAGATCCTTCTGACCAACCTTTGAATTCATTTCTGTATGTTTCTATCCCCTTCTTGGTTCTTCCTCATTTCAGTTCTAATTTGTTAATCCATTTAGGGTTGCAGTGCTTAGTTCAGGTTTCCTGATCCTCGAAATGCAGTTGTACTATGCATCCAACATGAAAAGAGGATAACTTTGAGTTTGCACTAAAACTGAGAGTCAGAAAATAGCGATTGACACATATCTAAATTTCTGATGTACACTTCCTACAGGTGAGCCTACATACTGGGGGCATGAACTTCCAAAACTACTCCTTAAGTCTTTACATGAATGGCTTTCTTTAAAACAGAACAGCTGTAGCAATTAGAGTCATGTGATTATGGACTACAGAGACGATGTTCAAAAAAATTTCAAATTTACTTTGTATTCAGTCAAATAAATTTGTCACAAATTACTCCAAATTTGATGATATGAATTGCCTTAATCCTGTACAATAACCTGTTTATATTACTAAATTAACCAGGTCTCTCAACAACTGTTTTGCCCTACCCCCGAAGAGGAATGTAAAAAATGAAATAACACATACTTAAATGAAATTTAATTTATATCCTAAGAGAATGCAATGTCTATAAAGTCATGTATTGATAGGTGGGTACATTTTAATATTTATGCAGTCATCTAAATTAAACTCTTAATGGAAATAATTAATGTACACAATCTACAATGACAGATCATCAACACCTGTGTGAAATTCACTGAATGGGTTACAAATGCTGCTCCTGGAATCATTTCTTCATTTGTCACAATACTTCAGCAGCTTTTAGTTTGTTCAATCCCTCCCTCACCTTTCATTTCTTGATCCCCAAATTCCCTCCTATCCTTTTCAGTCTCCCTGATATCGTCTGCAAATTCCCTCAAACTTTAAAGAGAATATAGTTGTGCATTTCTAGCATACAACTTGTTTAGCCATCTGTAACCAAATTTGTCTGGTGCTATAGGGCCTCAGTCTGCTCTGTCATTCAAAGATGAGCTAAGTTCCTGAACCCATGTCCTCGCAAAAACCACCCCAAACTCAGCCCAACTAGTATTCTCTCCTTTGCTCCATAAAGGTCCAGATGGAGCGGTGGGGGGGGGTGGGGGGGGGGGCGGGGAGAAGAGAAAAGAGTGTTGCGGGCTGGCGATGTGAGAAGTAGAATGTGCCTACAATGTCACGACAAAATTGGCGGAGGCAGTGCATTGTGATTGTAACATTTCAGCCACATCAAGACCTTGAAACAAAGATAACAATATGAAGCATCAACAAAATTGCCAAAAATATGATTAAGAATAACATTAAGTAGCTTAATCCGCCAATTTAAAAAAAAACGTGCATTGAATGAGAGCATCGCAGACAATTCCTGCATTTGTTGCCCATCCCTAACTGTCCTCGATGGTGGTGAGGTGCCTTCTTGACTGGCTGCAATCCATCTGGTGTAGGTACATTCATAGTGCTGTTAGGGAGTTCCAGGATTTTGATCCAGTAATAGCAAAGGAGCAACAATATAGTTCCAAGTCAGGATGGTGTATGACTTGAAAGGGAACTTGCAGGTGATGGAGTTCCCATGCATCTGCTACCCTTGTCCTTCTAGGTGGTAGAAGTTGTTGGTTTAGATGGTGTTAAGCTTTCCCATCTATCAGGGCCCCATGGGAATAGCGAGTGTAGCAGCTCCATTCTTTCTCACAGTGGTGGAAGTAATATAGTAGCGCCCACAGACAATGTCTCTATAACAGCTGGGCTTCCTTCACAGAGGCACGTTGCTGCATTCTGACTAGATGACACTATCCTAAACAGTCTACCTTGAAAATAAACCGAATGTGTTAACCAAGCTGTTCAGGATACAAATGAGACCTGACAAGTTGCTGTAGTACATCTTGTATATGGTACACACAGCTGCCACTCTGCAACTGTGGTGGAGGGGAATTAATATTTAAGGTGGTGGAAAGGAGTGCTGATCAAACAGGTTGCTTTGCTCTGGACAGTGTTGAGCTTAGGAGGAGAATTTTCCCTGTCAGGGTTGTGCAGAGCGGGCAGGAGCGAGCGCAAACCTGATCGGCACCCCCAATCAGGTGCATGCTGCCATTTTATGTGAACGGGCCAATTAAGGCCCGCCCAGCATGACACACACCTGGAAGCGCTGAGCGCTTCGTGTGCGGGCGGAGGGGATTCCCTGTGAGGTTCCACGGAGGTGCCTCAGGGAGATTCTTTCAGTGCTAACGTTTGAAATGAAGGTTCATAACACTTTTAAAACATGTCCCCTCATGTGACACTATCACGAGCTGGGACATGTCAAAGAATAAAAGTATAAATTACATTTTAAAACACTTAATGAAACCTCATCCCGCCCGTGCATGAGGTTTCATAGAAAACACGAAGGCCGCCTTAAGGTTGGACAGGCAGCATTCTTAACAGCTTTAATGACTTTCTTAAGGGCCTTAAAATAGGCCTTTGACAGTACGGCGGGCATGCAGCTAACGCGGCTGTGCGCCCACCAAACTGACAATTTAAATGACGCCCGCTGACATCACCGTGCGTCATTTTACGTGTTGGCGAGTGGCACCCCCCCCCCCCAGCTTGCCGATGGGAAAATTCTTCCCTAGAGTGCCGATGGAGCTGCATTTATCCAGGAAATTGGAGAGTATTCCATCGCACTCCTGACCTATGCCTTGTAGATGGTGGACAGATTTTGGGGAGTTAGGAAGTGAGTTATTCACCACAGAATTCCCAACCTCTAACCTGCTCTTGTAGCCACAGTATTTATATGGCTGGGTCTAGTTAAGTTTCTGGTCAATGGTAACCCCCAGAGTATGGGGAATTTTGCAATGGTAATGCAGTTGAATGTCATGGGGAGATAGTTAGATTCTCTTTGTTGGAGTTGGTTATTACTTGGCACTTGTGTGGCACAAATGTTACTTGCCACTCATCAGCTCAGGCCACGATGTTCTCCAGGTCATGCTGCATGTGAACACGGGTTACTTCACTATCCAAGGAATCACGAATGGTACTGAATGAACATTCCCATTTTTGAGTTTATGATTGAGGGAAGCTCATTGATTAAGAAGCTGAAGAATATTTTCAATTTACTCTGCTATTATTCCTTTATTAAACTTAAATGTATATATTTCCTCTTCTATCCTTTAAAATTCTCACTGGCTGCACAAGTTCATCTAGGGTTGGATTGGGAAATTTGAATGATGTGATGGATCTCACATGTGGATACAGAAGAATGGACATCTGGAACTTCTGCTTCTATTTTAATTGGTGTCAATCTTCAGTAGAGTATTAAACTGTATATTGTAATTTTGCACCCCCCATTCACATCACCATCTACAGTAAATACTTACTCAGCTTTGTGAAAAATTCCCCTGCACATAGACATATCCTGCTGTCAGGATGCTTCATATACTTGCAGAGCAGTTGGAGCTTTTTTAAAAAAATTGTATTATAATATTAAATGTAAAATTGGCATACCATACTGATATAAAGTTATTCCTCTAGCTCGAGCACTCTTTCGGAGTTCATTTACTGCCACTAAAAGTGTTGCTGTAAAGAAAATACAACAGGATAATGTCAGCAACAAAACTACTTTACCCCTGGAAACTTATAATTTTATGGTTTATAGCAACAAAATCAGTATGAGAAAATTAAAAAGTTAGGCAATCAGCAATGTTTTTTTTTAGCAAAAATCTAAGAAAAAAGGATGAAAAGGAAGAATATAAAACTGAATAAAACAGACAATTCAGTTTATTCTTATGGGGCAAATTGAGCATAATAGATAATTATATTTACAAAGTAGGAATAGAAGCAGGATATTTAGCTGCAATAGCCAAGAGTACAAAACATCCATAGTTTAGAATAAGGACCTGAGCAGTTTTAAAAATCTTGACCCTTATGGCTGCTTAAAATGTTTTCTCAAGGTAACTTAAACCAAATTGAAATGTTTTAAATTTGTAAAGATGTTTGATTTAATATGTTAATTGAGAATTGGATACAAATTAATTATGTTCCCAATCAAATTAACAATTTTTAAAAAAAAATTCATTCATGGGATGTGGGCATCGCTGGATAGGTTAGCATTTATTGCCCATCCCTAATTGCCCTTTAGGAGGTGTTGGTGAGCTGCCTTCTTGAACCGCTGCAGTCCATGTGGTGCAGATACACCCACAGTGCTGTTTGGGAGGGAGTTCCAGAATTTTAACCCAGTGACAGGATGGTGTGTGGCTTGGAGGGGAACTTCCAGGTGCATGGTGTTCCCATGCATCTGCTGCCTTTGTCCTGCTAGATGGCAGCGGTCATGGGTTTGGAAGGGTTCTGTCTAAGGTGTGTTGGTGAGTTCCTGCAGTGCATTGTGCAGATGGTGCAGGTGGAGGGGGTGCCAATCAAGTTGGCTGCTTTGTCCTGGATGTGTTAAGCCTCTTGAATGTTGTTGGAGTTGCATTCATCCAGGCAAGTGGGGAGTATTCCATCATAATCCTGACTTGTGCCTTGTAAATGATGGACAGGCTTTGGGGAGTCAGGAGGCGAGTTACTTGCTGCAGAATCCCTAAGCTCTGACCTGCTCTTGTAGCCACAGTATTTATATGCCTAGTCCAGTTCAGTTTCTGGTCAATGGTAACCCCCCAGGATTCAGCGATGGTAATGCCATTGAATGTCAGGGGGCAATGCTTAGATTCTCTCTTGTTCGAGATGGTCATTGCTTGGACCTTGTGTGGGGCAAATGTTGCTTGCCACTTGTCAGCCCAATCCTGGATATTGTCTAGGTCTTGCTGCATTTGGACATGGGCTGCTTCAGTATGAAGAGTCGCGAATGGTGAACATTGTCCAGGCATCAGCGAATATCCTCACTTCTGAAGGAGGGAAGGTCATTGATGAAGCAGCTGATGAAGGTTGGTCCAACAACACAACCCTGAGGAACTCCTGCAGTGATGTCCTGGAACTGGGATGATTGACCTCCAACAGCCACAACCATCTTCCTTTATGTTAGGTATGACTCCTACCAGTGGAGACTTTTCCCCGTTTCCCATCGACTCCAGTTTTGCTCGGGCTCCTTGATGCCAGACTTGGTCAAATGCTACCTTGATATCAAAGCAGTCACTCTCACCTCACCTCTGGAATTTAGCCCTTTGTCCATATTTGAACCAAGGCTGTAATGAGGTCAGGAGCTGAATGATCCTGGAGTAACCCATATTGAGCGTCAACGAGCAAGTGCCATTTGATAGCACTGTTGATGACGCCTTCCATCATTTTGCTGATGATCAAGAGTAGGCTGATGGGATGGTAACTGGTCGGGTTGGATTTGTCTTGCTTTTGTGTACAGGACATACCTGGGCAATTATCCACATTGGAGTAGTTAAGTAGTAAAATAAGGGGTTGTCCAGCAGAACCAGAATAAAACATCACAAAAGACTTACAAGTTTCACACAAAAGCCTAGTGCGTACACATGCATGCGAGCATAAAAGCAAAATACTGCAGGTGCTGGAAATCTGAAATAAAAACAGAAAATGCTGGAAAAACTCAGCAGGTCTGACAGCGTCTGTGGAGAGAGGAACAGAGTTAACGTTTTCAGTCCGTATGACTCTTCTTCAGATGCTGTCAGACCTGCTGAGTTTTTCCACCATTTTCTGTTTTTATTGCATGTAAGCATAGTTCTTTTGAAAAGAACAGAAAAAATGTAAGGCAAGTTTATCCTGTTCATGATACCATGGATGAAAATAGTTAAGAGAACATCATGGCAGTGTTCCAAATCAATGACCCTACCTCCTTCAGATACTAATGAGCCAGCCAAGATAAAATATGCCTGAAAAACAAATTGAACAGTAAATAAAATGCTAAAAAAAATTTAATAATGTCGAGCAAACTGAAACCCTTCTATTTTATTAATTATTTAACATTCAATCCAAAACTTTTTTTTTTAAAACATTAAAAACACAGAAGCCAACAAAATAATCCTGTTGTACAGCACTTTGATTCAGTCAACATGTTCCATCAGGCAAGCTAGAATTAAAACTCATCATTTTGAAGTGGAGTACCATGCAGACCTCACTGACTTTAGTGTGATGAAACTCAATACTACCTTCTTTTAGATCGTAGGTCAGGAACTCCCAGTTCCCGACGAATCTCGGGTCTCCTGCGCATGGCTGGCCAGAACAGGCCGCATATGCGCAGTTTGGTTATTTTTACATTCTTCAGGCCGGGGACCAGCCCTGCACTCCTGTGCAGAAAGGAAAAGAGACGAGTCAGATGACCTGATACAGAGCGTTAATGTAGTGAGTGTTCCCAAGGGAGAGGACATGGAAGCGAACAAGGAAAAGGTCCCAAACCAGGGAAGGGACAGGGAAAGATCCCCAAAAGAAATACCAGGTAAGGGACAAAGCCAGGGGACAGACATGGGTGCCATTCAGTTAATTTAGAAGAAAGGAGCAGAGAAATAGGTGCCGTTTTAAAGAAAGAGATGCAGAAAGCAGACTTTGAACAAAGTGGGCACGAGAGAAGCCCTGAAAATCTGAAGGTAGCCCAAGGTTGGTGACTCTGTTTTGTGGGCCAGTGGGGCAAAGGTACCACTTTGGAGCAGTGGTGTTCTGCTTGGCACAGCCAAAGATCTGAAACTGTGCTTGGAAGGTGAAGCTTGAGTGTACTCGGAGATTCAGGGCAAAGGAATCTCAGAAGGAGAGAGTGAAACCCTTCGAGATGGGCCATTGTTGGGAGCCTTCCAAGTGGGAGTGACTTTTGGAGAGAGTTCCAAGGCAAGATCTTCAAAGGTAGAGACTGGAAGCCCTCATAAGATGAAGAAGTTTCAGTAAGATTGATTAGCTTACAAAGTGACAAACGTCTGGGTGGGTTGTTGAGAAATCCATGGAGTCTGCTTTGGTCACAGGTGTGCCCGACCACGGTTAGCCTTTTAATTCACATGTACCTCATACTTACCCTGAATATTAGAGAATAAGATAGATATTGTAACCTGTTTCATCTGTCTAAATTTGTATAGTAAAGTTTATTTTTGTTTCTTCAAAACCCATGGAATCTTGTGGCTTTATTCACTTCGTAAGCAACTTGAATCTCAAATTTTTTCTACTTTAAACAAAACATTATTGGTCCCTAACCTGATCTCCTCCCCACAACCTATGGTCTGGCTAAGGACCATAACAACAGTCATGAAGAATTGAAAGCCTTTGTATTAACTTGAGGTTTTAAGTGAGTTGTTAGTAACATCCAGTTAGTAAAAGGGATTTCAGGCAGGCAGTATTTGCTAATAAATGCAACAAAAGCAACAAAAAAATCTTTGTTCGTTCTAGCTTTGAAAAGGCACATGCCATAGAGGGAATGTGAATCAAGTTATGGGAGCTGTTCTTGTTAAAACTGAAGTCCAGGCAATTCAAACATAATACTCAAAGATATGCTGATTCTCATGTAACTAGAGTGAAAGAAAGGTATAGAAAGGGTGTTAGAATAGATACTTCAGAATTTGAATTGACCAGCCAATCCCCCCCCCTCCCCAAGAGCACAAAACTTGTGTGACACAGTGAATTTTTCAGTCTTGTATTGTAAATATCTCAAGCGTATGTGTAATTATTATTTGTATTATCATTGTATATATGTAATTGATATTATTGTATGTTTAATTCCTGTTAAACTCAATAAATGTCTTTGATTCCTATCATCTTGCTGAATAGCATATTTCTAAGCTTGAACACCTACTCCCTAATAAAAGTTACAATTTCTATTAAATTCCCTATCACAGGTGGACTAAAATCTTGAAAAAGGATAGATATTTTATACTTTCTCTCACCAAGGAGGGGAAGGGAAAAATAATTTGGCAACAAATCAACTTGACCATTATTGCATAACTTTTGGAGCACAACACTGACAGAGGTCTCAAAACAGATTTCCTCCTCCCTGTCAATTCAAGTAGAATGCTGCTTAGTACAGGAATACATATTGAATGGATGGGAAAATGGAATAAATGGATTGGGTTGGTGGGGGTGGGGGGGGGGTAGGGAGGAGGAGCTGAAATCAACAGCCAACTGCCAGATCTGTGTTTGTAGAACACCAAAATCAGTTGGTAATATTTATACACAGGAGTCATGTGTCATCTGAAAAGCTCTCTGCCTGTTGAGAATACAGCAGCTCACAGATCAGACCCAACCTGGAACAGAGCATCAGCTCCTTAAAGTCAGTGAGGTTACTCTGCAATGCACACAAGCCATCCCGTAATTTATGCAAAACAGTTTAAAATGTCAGCTTCCATGAAGGTAAAAAAGGTACATTTGGTAAAAGGCACATTTATATTATGTATACATGTAGTAATCAAAACACCTAACAGAAACTTAGAATGTACTCTTAAATGGAAAGTACCAAACCTCTCCAACCTTCCTTCTCTTTGAAGAACATTTCTCAGATGGGCGAACATCTATCTTTGAGATTAGAATTCAGATGATCAACTCTGCTCATTGGCACTTTGATTGACTAATTATCAACATTGGCAATAGTATAACAAAGCATATCTGACCAAGATCAGTTATTACAGTAACCAACTGATAACTTCCTTCATGATCAGGTTGGCACAGAAAGTTAGGACATGAGTACTTTAAAACTTGTTCCAAATTAAAGCTAATAGTTTTAGTAAGTGAGGAAGCTGACTGGGAAAATCTTTGGAAAAACTGAGAGACAGTTTAGCAGATTTCTTACTCTAGCGCCACTGAAATTCTACTCAACCAAATTGATCTTGGTTCAGACTACTGTACTCAGATTAGAAAATGATTAGATTATACAAAGAGAAGAGTTTGGTTCAGATATACAATTATTTGGTTTTTGCAATAGGCAGCACATTTGTAATTTCTCTCTCAGAATTAATTCTACAATTTATTTCCGAAGTATTTGAATACAGAACTTACCCATGTTAGGGATTCTATATGATGAGGATTCATAAGTCCAATAATTCCATGATACCAGGAGAGCCCTGCACCCATCATAAAAATTCCAACCCCACTAATGAGGGAAGCAATGTAACGCATATTTGTAAATCCGTACCTTAATTTAAAAAAAAAAATCAGAAAACTAAATGCAAAGGCAACTACAACAGTTTGTAGATGGGCAATCTAAAATTAAAGTAATGCATGGTCATCGCAAACATTTTAAAATAGCGGCAGCTACTGCAATAAAAAACTTTTACTTTTATATCTATGACAAACTCTGCTACAGAGATTGGTAGTGATCAACCCTTATTTTCACTCTTTTAAAACAAACAAAATTACGTTTTACTTACGGATGACCAGGATCTGGGGTCCTGGAAGATTGACTGACACCCACTGCTAATAAAGCCTGCAAGAAAAAAATATCCATGACAACTTTAGGTTTAGGAGTAGTATTAGAAACAATTAACAAGAGAACATAATATCAAATAGCAAACCCACCAATAAATCCGTTCTACTCACTTTTAAACAAAATCATCTAAAGATATTGGCCCAGATTTTTTGTGGTTAGTGGTAAGCAAGCAATGCTTGCCATTCAATATACTTACACTTACCAACAGACCATCTGTGTGCTATTGTACTGGAACTTGCAATAATTGGAAATCCAAAACAGCATGGCCCCCTGTGATCAGAACAAGCAACTGTGCATCTCCTTAACCAGACTGAAGCATCCTTTTGAAGCACAAGGGGGCGGTGGCAGAATGTTAACATGGGTGAGCGTGTGAGTTAAATTGGGAAAAATTCCCAGTTTGGAAACCGGTTCCAATCCACCTTCCAGGTTTACCAAAGCAGGACAGGGGGCAGGCAGCCAAACTACTCCTAGGAGGTGCTAGTATTTTAAATATACAGTAAAGTCCCGCCGTTTGAGACTTCCTGGTTCGCGTTTTCACTTACCCGCGCTTTGCACTTTGTATACAGAATCACGCATAGCGTGAACAATGTTCGCTCATCCACAGTTTCTTCTCCCTCTCTCCTTTCCCCGGGGAGACAACAGCCATAACAGAGCAGAGACTAGAATGGTTGCAACTGAACGAAGGGATTAACATGGAAATGTCTGAATGTCACTGCAATAATGGCTCGAACTCGAAACGTTAACTGTGTTCCTCTCCACAGATGCTGCCAGACTTGCTGAGTTTTTCCAGGTATTTTTGTTTTTGCAATAATGGCTGTGTTCATTTTGATATCTTCACCAATGTATTGCTTAGAAGCTCCCTCGTCTGTCGGATACAGGTATTGCATCACAAATTAGAGAAAAGTAATTGTCCAAACCAATGCTCCCCTCACATGGCTGGAACCTATTGAATTCAGCTCCATGGGAAAGCATGTTCATTGTTCGCAATTGCAGTAATACCTGGACAACAATCAGGCGTGGGCTGCTAAATGGCAAAGTAACATGTATGTCACACAAGTACGATGCAACAGCCATCTCCAACAAGGGAGAATCTAACCATCTCCATTTGACATTCAACAGCATTACCATCACTGAATCCTCCACCATAAACATCCTGGAGATTACCATTGACCAGAAACTTGACTAGACTAGCCACATTAATATTGTGGCTACAAGAGCAGGTCAGAGGATGGGAATTCAGGAGCGAAGAACTCAACTGCCGACTCCCCAAAGATTGTCCACTATCCTTGTGATGGAATACTGTCCACTTGCTCAGATGAGTCCAGCTCAAACAACACAAGAAGCTGAACAAAATCCAGGACAAAGCAGCCCGCTTGATTGGCATCCCGTTCACCAATTTAAACATTCACTTCCTCCACCAGTGATGCAATGGCAGCAGCGTGTGTCAGAAACAAGATGCACTGCGGGTTCCTTCAACAGCACCATCCAAACACATGACCGCCATCAACTAGGACAAGGTCAGCAAATGTCTGGGAACACCACCAACTGCAAGCTCCCCTACAAGCCACACGTCATGCTGACTAGGAACTATATCACCATTTGTTCACGGGTCATGAATTGCACCTCGCTAGTCCCACACCTGACTGGATGCCAAGTCCGTCAATCAAGCAGTTTTCTGGGCGGGGAACCTGTTGGGGCTATAGCATGCATGCCATGTAGTTAAGAGTCTAGGGCATCTGAGGAAACCCAGGCTTCTGTTTCCCACCCGAAATGCAGACCGCAACCTTCCCCCAACATGCCAAAGCAACCTAAAGCATTGATTGAGGGATATACATTGACCAAGACACTGTGGATCAATAGTGCCATGGGATCTTTTACATCCACCTGAGCAAGCAGGTGGGGCCTCAGTTTAACGTCTCATCCAAAAGGACGGCACCTCTAACAATGTAGTGCTCCCTTAGTAGTGCAGTGTACTACACTTAATTCACAGTTTTCCATGTTACTGAATGCTGAGTCCCTCGGCAAGATACTGTCATAGTGGGGCTTCTGAAAGAGCAGGGAATCTCCGAATTTAACCGCACATGTGGAAGCTGCTGTTCAACTTACTCCTCCTTCAAAGTGATGCTATGCTTACCATTATTTCAACTGCAAAATATGGGCCATTGATTCATATCCCTTGTGAGTGTGAATAAGGAGCAGTTCTAATACTGCACCAGCACCTATCTGGTCAAAGACCAAACATACAAAAGGTAAAACTGATTTATAAAAGCAAAAATGCTTTATGCACCAAATAAAATGCAATTCCCTTTTGTTAGAAAAAATGAAGAAAGAGACTAATAGGTGTCTTTTTCAAGTAACAATCACTGGCATCAGGTCATGTAGTTTCATTAGTAGCCACTGGATTTCTGCAGGTTCAAATCCTTCATAACACCAAATGAGATGGCCCAATTGTTAACAGGAAATATCACATATGACCATGTTTACTCTTCTCGTATTTAAGCATTACCTTTCAGTGGACTAAACAACTATATACGTTATGATAATTAATGTTAATGCAAAATTAAAGAGGCAGTGAAATTGAATATGCTTTAGTTTTTTGGGCTTATCCAATGGTAGTTTTATAAACTATACCAGAGGGATAAAGTCAAGACATTTAAGGGACTTCTATTTCACGGTTATATCACAGAACCCATTAACAAGAAACTTCAAAATTATCTTGAAATAAACATACAAAACTAAATAACAATCACATGGCAAGTATAAATGCCTTGAGACTGAGGATCAGTCTAATAGCTCTTCTCTATTTTGATCTGTGAGATCCTTCTTAAAGTTACAACGAAGTCCGGAGGGGTGAATAAATTCCTCTCCTTCAAACTCCTGAGGCTGGTTATAACAGAGTTCAAACTTTTAGAAAATTATGATTTTTCAATTTAAGATGTACTTAACTGTGCATAAAGCTATATGAAGAAATAAGACAGCCATATCTCTTGAGTCAACAAGGAAGTAGTTTTATTGTCAAAACTCACTCAGGTAAAAATCTGAGACTTGTTAAATGGGTAAAAGCGCATCCTGAATCACGCTCTCACACTCACATGCAAAGCAGAATCAGTTACAGTGTGGGGAGGTGGAACTGATGAGAGTTAAAGCCTGTAAGAAAATAAAGAAATACATGTTCCGATGCTCCTTTGGTGGTCTTGATAGTCCAGTAGGGTTATGGCCAATTATTTTCTGGAGACAGTCTCTTCTACTGCAATCCGTCTTTATCCAGAGTGGATGTTATGGCACGTGAAGTTCCTTTTGATTGAAATTCACTGTGATGTATTTCAAATATAACAGAACTGACAGAGATAGGATCCTGAACTTGGAAATAGGAGTGCGGGAACAGAGGGGGACAGGAGCAGAGAGAGAAGCCGACAATGTTGCATTCTCCAGGGCTTCCTCTGGATGACACTTTCTGCAGAGAAGCTTATAATCACAGCTTTTCACACGCAGTGTTTCGACCATGTAACAGCTGGTTATTGGCACACAATGAAGGGCAATCCATGTTAATAAAGGAATTTCAATCACCCATTGTCAAAGCTATCAAGATACCATTGAAACAGATAGGGGGTCCTTAATGTGAAGTCCACCATACAAACTGCCTAGGCATATCCCCTAGGAATCTGCTTTTAGAGGCTGTTAGAAACTTGGCCAGTTTGGAGGTCAGGTGATTTCTGCAGCCATTTTAACACTGTCTTTGCAGTTCAAGCTGTCTATTTTCTTTTTTAAAAAACAATCAAAGCATTACACCAATCAATGAAATTAATGGTTAATAGTCCACACTGCACATGACATATCGTCGTAACACTTACCTCCCACCTGTCTCCCAAAGTAAGTCATTATTTAGTTGCTGGATAATTTGGATTTGAGCCCTAACTGTTAGGATATCAGATATAAGAAATTCTTCCCAACAAAATGCTTATGCTCATTGCAACACTCCTCTTCAGCACAATAATTGAGTCAGTCATAGACCATGTGCATTCAACAAGATCTACGAGAAACGTAAGCATCCTAACTGTAAACAAAAAAGGAAGGAAAGCATAGGAAAGAATAAAGTAAGGGAAGTTATTGATGACAATGGAATGAATAAAGCTACAGAATAGGTGTCTGAGAAGATGGTTAAACAATATGACAGGAAATCCTATTAAAAATGAGTTAAAATGTCCATAACAGCAATGTATTCAGTGTCCATAATAAAACAGGGGAGCTGGAGGCAATCATGCATAAGGAGGAACCAGACATAATAGGGATTACCGAGACATGGCTACAGAAAAATCAGAACTGGGAATTAAACATTGCAGGATATACCAAATTTGCAAAAGATAGAGAAGAAAAGATAGGAGATTGAGTAGCTGTACTTATTAGAGTTAAATAATGAAAAAAGGGACTTAACTATCAGCAAGGCAAAAATAGAAGCTTTATGGGTAAAGATAATAAAGGATCAATCACACTAATGGGTGTCATCTACAGATCACCTAATATTAGAAAGGAGGTGAAGGAAGAAATATGAAGATAAATGAGGGAACTGAGTTAAAATAAAAAATCATGGGGAATTTCAACTGCCCTGATTCTAATAGGACAGAAGAGGTAGGGTAAAGGGGATAAGGGAATGCAGTTCCTAAAATGTGTAAAGGACTCCTTTCTAACCCAATGTGTAAAAAGTGAAATAATAGAAGATTCACTATTGTATATATTTGTGGGGAATGGACCAGAGCAGATAGGAAATGAGAAGTAAAAGTAAGGGAACGTCTAGGCAATAGTGGCCATGACATAATGCATGTTAAGATGATGGGGAAGGACATGATGAAAAACGGTTTAGTAGATTGGAGAAAATCTGACTTTGAGGGGCTGAGAATAGAACTTTGGAAAATATTATGGCCAACAATATTGGCAAACAATGATGCAGAATAACAATGGGGAAACATTTAAAAAGTGTTCACAGTGAAAGAAAATATATTAAAAAGGAAAAAAGAAACTAAACACTAGGTCAATTCCATGGATAAGTAAAGACATAAGGAAACAACTGAGAGTTAGGAAAGAGGCAAATATTAAGTACATAGGACAGCAGAGGATTGCAGGATGAGAGAGAATCCAACAAGATTAGGAGGGATTTCAAAAAGCAAATTAGGAAGTAAAAGAGGAACTATGAAATTAAATTATCAAGGAACATGTAACAAAATACTTTACAATCAATAAAAAAAGTTGACAGAACATGCTCAGGGTGTTATAGGAAAAATAATGAAATCCTTGCTAAAAGAGAGCATAGAAGAACATCCAGAAAAGGAAAATACAACAATGAATAGTATGGATTTCAAAAACGAAAATCTTGTTTCACCAACCTTATTGAATTTTTTGAGAAGGTAACAGAGCAACTAGATAATGGCAATGCAGTATATGCAATTTATCTGGATTTTCAAAAGGTCCTCAATTAGACCATAAGGTGCTCCATAATAGACTAATGAATAAGGCCAGAGAAGGCAAAGTCAGGGAGCAAGTGGCAAAACAGATTGCTAGCTGGCTTCAAGACAGAAAAACAAAGCATGGGAGTAGAGAGTAGCTATTCAGAGTGGCAGAAGGTAGGAAGTGGTGTTCCACAAGGATTAGTGCTGACACTACTGCTGTTCACAATTTACATTAGCGAATTGGACTTTAGAATCAAAAATTTAACTTAATTTGCAGGTGACACTAAATTTGGGGGTGGGGTGTGGGAAGATAGTCAAACACAGAAGGACTGCACTAGAGAGGCTGCAGAGAAGATTGAGAAGGGTGATACCAGAAACAGGTAGGTACACATATCAGGAAAGGATTGACCCCCTTATCTTGCAAAAACACTGAGGGGTGACCGAATACACATCTTTAAAATCATGAAAGGGCGAGTTAGAGTGGACAGAGAGAGAATATTTCCACTTGTAGAGAACATAACTAGGGGCAATCAATACAAGATAGTTACCGAGAAATCCAGTAAAGAATTCAGAAGAAACCTTTTTACCCAAAGAATGATGAGAAATTGGAACTCACTATCACAGGGAGTGATTGAAGCAAATAGTCATTTAGCAGGGAGTTAGGCAAGTACACGAGGGAAAAGGTAATGTACAATGATAGTTATAGCTGAGGAAAAATGGGAGAAGGCTCAAGTGGAGCTTAGACACTGGCATGGACTGGTTGGGTCAAGTGGCCTGTTTGTGTGCCGTATATCCTATGTAAAGATGGTGCTTCTCAGTTTATAGCAGGGTGTGGGTGAGAGATCTTGAGATATTTTGTGAGGATGAGGGTAACCAAATGAGAAAAAATAGCTGTTCAGTAGAGTGAAAGCCAGGTCAGTTGGAGCTCCCTCCAATGAAGGAGCTGGGTGCGTTTTTTTAAAATAAAATAATGGCTGCAGGCAAAGAGTGAAACGTGGATGTTGAGACAGATGAAGGAATCATATGATCTTGCCAGAAAAATTGTGTGTAAATGTTTGTGACTGATGAATTGACCAAAGCATAAAATACGCAATTGGAAAGCAGAAAGACACAAACTGTACTTACTTAACCAATGAGAAAGAAACTTCACCTTATGGCAGACATAAAAGTTGCACAGCTACAGCAGTTACTGGATAGATAATGACTAACAAGATGCAACAGTTATAGAAACATAGAAAATAGAAGCAGGAGTAGGTCATCCGGCCCTTCGAGCCTGCTCCACCATTCAATATGATCATGGCTGATCCTCTATCTGAACGCCGTACTCCGACACTCTCTCCATACCCCTTGATGCCTTTAGAGTCCAGAAATCTAAAATTCTTAAATATATTCAGTGACTTGGCCTCCACAGCCTTCGTGGTAGGGAATTCCACGGGTTCACCACCCTCTGAGTGAAGAAATCTCTCCTCATCTCAGTCCTTAATGCCCTACCCTGTATCCTGAGACTGTGACCCCTTGTTTTAGATCCCCCCAGCTAGAGGGAACATCATCCCTGCATCCAGTCTATCCATCCCTGTCAGAATTTTATATGTTTCAATGGGATCTCCCCTCATTCTTCTAAACTCCAGTGAATCCCTGCCTGTTGGCCTATAAAACAAAGTCATCAAGTCAGAAATGGAGATGGTTGGTGATGATTGCACAATGTTCAGCAACATTTGCAACTCCTCAAATACTGAAACAATCAACGTCCATATGCAGAAGGACCTGGACAACATCCAGGCTTGAGCTAATAAGTGGCAAGTGAACATTTGCACCACACAAGTGTCAGGCAATGGCCATCTCCAACAAGGTGGAATCTAACCATTTTCCCTTGACATTTAATGGTATTCCCATTGCTGAATTCCCCACTATCAACATCCTGGGGGTTACCATTAATCAAAACTGAAGTGAACCAGCCATATAAATACTGTGGCTATAAGAGCAGGTTAGAGGCTGAGAATTATGCAGCAACTAACTCACCTCCTGACTCTCCAAAGCCTCTCCACCATTTACAAGGCACATCAGGAAGTGTGATGGAAGTTTCTCCACTAGTCTGGATGAGTGCAGCTCGAACAACACTCAAGAAACTTGACACCATCCAGGACAAAGCAGCCTGCTTGACTGGCACCCCATCCTCAAACATTCACTCCCTCCAACACCATGCACAGTGGCAGCAGTGTGTATCATCTACAAGATACACGCAATTCACCATAGTTCCTTTAACAGCATCTTTCAAACCCACCATCGCTCCCATCTAGAAGGGCAAGGGCAGTAGATACATGGGAACACCACCACCTGCAAGTTCCCCTCCAAGCCACACACCATCCTGACTTGGAAATATATCGCCGTTCCTTCACTGTCACTGGGTCAAAATCCTGGAACTCCTCCCCAACAGTACTGTGGGTATGCCTACACCACATGGACTGCAGGAGTTCTAGAAGGAAGCTCATGATAATCTTCTCAAGGGCATTAGAGATGGGCAAAAAATGGTGTAGCCAGTGACCTCCACATCCCATGAAAGAGTAAATTTAAAAAAGACGACAGATGTAAGAGAGCACTGGAAAAATTAATCGCCAATCGTAAAATAATCAAATCATAAATTATGCTTTATGTTTTGATTCAAGAACAAAAGAGAATTTGATCCTAAAGGGTTGTTACCTAACATGGTCTAAAAGGGTTGCTCTAAAACTGCATTTCCTCTTCTCCAAGTTGATAAGTTGGATCTGTGATACATTATACAATGAACAATTTCATCTGTCAAATTTGCAAGCATGAAACAAGTACGAATACATTTCACTTTAGAGCTTTAAAAGTCAACCTAACAGTGATTGACATCATGAACACAGCTAAGCCACACCTTGACCCACAAAAAACAGACCAGGTTCTGAAGGTCTAAGATTAAAGTTGCAAATGGATCTCTAATCTGCACCTACACCATTAATTCAGCCTTTGTGAAATTAAGGTATCCATAGATCATAATAATGGCTACTCCAAAAGGCTTCAAGGCAAATAGGTCTTCAAGGATCTAAAGATTGTCAAAAACATTAGCAGCAAGGACATGAGTTTAAGTTTTACTAAGGGAATAAAACTTTCTCTGCCTTGAGCAAATGGTTTCCTTCTAAGGATTCCCAAGGTCAAGCAAATTCTTAGCTTAGCTTCTAGCCAAGGATTACAAAGCCCATGTTAACTGAAATGTAAAAAAATAGCTACATAAGGGACTTACCATACAATGAATGGTCTTGGTAGGAAGATCAGGTACACAATATAGAACAAAGAGTACAATTCTTAAGGGGGTACAGGAGCAGAGGGACCTAGGTGTGGATGTGCTTAAATCATTGAATGTAGCAGGACAGGTTGAGAGAGCAGTTAATAAAGCATATAGTATCTTAGGCTTTATTAGTAGGGGATATAGAGTACAAAGGCATGGATGTTATGTTAAACTCACATAGAACAGTGGTTCGGTATCAACTGGAATACTGCGTCCAGTTCTGGGTGCTACACTTTAGGAAGGATTTGAAGACATTGGACAAAATGCAGGAAAGATCCACGAGAATGACTCCTGAGATAAGAAACTTCAGTTACGTAGATAGATTGGAGAAGTTAGAACTGTTTTCCTTGGAGAAGGTTGAGAGGAGATTTAATAGAAGTATTCAAAATCATGAGGGGCCTGGACGGAGTAGATAGGGTTTAAGAAAAAAATAATGTTCCCATTAGTGGAAGGATCTAGAACAAGAGCACACAGATTTAAGGTAATTGGCAAAAGAAGCAATGGTGACATGAGGAAAAGCTTATTCATGCAGTGAGTAGTTAAGATCTGAAGTGCACTACAGTAGAGGCAGGTTCAATCGAAGAATTCGATTGTTATATGAAAAGGAAGAAAATGCAGGCAACGGGGAAAAGACGGGGGGGGGGGGGGTGGCATTAGGTAAATTACAGAGCCAGAGCAGACATGAGGGGCCAAATGGCCTGCTTCTCTGGTGTAACAATTCTGTTGAGGGCTGGTTTGTGATGCAGAGTGACTCCAACAGGGCGGGTTCAATTTCCGTACCAGCTGAGGTCATCCATGAAGGCCCTGCTTTCTCAATGTTGCCCCTCACCTGAGGTGTGGTGACCCTCAGGTCAAACTCACCACCAGTCATCTCTCTCTAATCGTGAAAATTCTAACAATCGCTCCTCTTTACTATCGCACCCCTGGCGACACTGGAGCTTGTATCTATTGAAGATGAATGGAATTGCCTTGTGGTTCCAAAGAGGAAATCCAACACCTCCCAATTAGAATGACCATATGCATGCTATTTGTATAATTAAGCTTTAGACAGGCAGGGATGCATCTTGCTGGAATGGTGCATTTCACAGTGCATGGCATCAGTTAAGACATTTTCCTGCACCCATCAGCTCACAAAGGTTTTGCATCGTAACTTGGAAGTGCAACCTGCTAATGTTGTTGCGATGGCAATGGGGCATCTAGGACCTTAAACGAATAGTGATCGGGTAAGACATGACCGAGAAGCAGACTGAATTAGAGTCAGTGAATTAGAGTCAAATGAGGTACAGAAAGAGAAGAGGGAAAAAAAGAATGGATGAAGAAAGGCAACAAGAAGGGACAGAAAGAATTTTCTTTTTAATTTTACATTCCATAAATCCCCAACAATTTATTACATGCAGAAGTGAGAATGAAAACTTTAAATTGCTCCCTTTCTGGACCAGAGAGGTGAGTTTAGTGGGCAATTAATGTTCAAATACAGCAAATTCTCAAAATGCAGGCTCAGGATGAGATGCCATTTATGCGAAGCAGTGACATAAATCAACCAGAAAGGTCTGCTGATTCGCAACTCGGACCGTATCTCTTAATCAAATTAATTTGGTAGCCAATTTACATATTAACAATGTGCATCATTAAGTGGCTTTTATTTTTCCAGTAAAATACAACCTGTTAGAGCGGAGTCAAATACAACTACAATACTGTTATTATTTAAGGGGCTGCCTTTTACTTTGTCACTGATTTTGTTAATTTAGTTTAATTGGCTGTGACTCGAAAGAGTTACAATACTGTTATTACAAACATTTTCAGATTTATTACTAATAATTGATAACTTATTCCTATAGAGAACTTTCATGCATAACCATCAGGCAACAGTAAATTATAGTTGAGACAAGTTGGACTTATCCTTAAATTAAATTCAATCATCCAGGCAAATGAATGCAATGAACAGATCATTTCCTTACCTGATTACAGGTGTCAGCCAGGGAATGTATAGCTTCTGAAAACATTGATGCAGACCCTGTATAAATCCAGGCAAGCAGTTTGAAGATAAAATTCAGTCCATTGCTAGAGAGTGGGGTTAACAAAAATAACATTGACAGAGAGAAAAAGTGGGATTTTTGTATTTTGAAGGAACATTTGAAAAGCAATTTTTCTTAAAGTTTGTTTTAAATTTAGCAAAGACAAGAAAATTAGTTTTGATTATAAACCAACGTGCCAAACAAACTAGAAATGGAACATCAACGTCCAATTTGGCCCAAAATCAAATTTTCTGTTTTCTCAAGAGATAGTCACCATAGCTTTTGGCCAGATCACTAAATGGAGAATTTTCTCTCCTATCCTGCAGCAGATATTTGCAAACTCTGCCTTTTGGGAGAGTAGAGTGGTGCACGGCATCGTGCGGGGAGGGGGAGAAGAGGCAGAGAGAATACATATTTACCATTATCTTGTTCTTTATGCAGATTTTATCCAATCCCAGTTTTAAAAGAAAATAAACTTTAAATACAAAACAAGGCCTTACATGCAGATTGCAACCATCACAACTTTTCCTGGTCCCTCTAAAAATGGTGTTGACTTAGTTGAGCGAGGCTAAAAGGAAAAATTAAAAACACAATCTATATTATTGATAGGTTAAAGCATAAATTACTGCAGTCCTATTAACTTGAAGAATTTACCCCTACCCACACCAATCCCTTATTTGATGAAATTTAACACGTTACTTTTCAACCAATAAAATTCAAAAAACCAGCAATTACAGCAAAAAGTGTTATGCATTTTACATATTTGCATACTCCTACACCTTGCTTTCTTTAAGGTGTATAAAAGGATGTGCTTAAGTAAAGAATGCCCTAGAAAATTGAGGCAAAGGAGAGTTCAGTGGTGCGTGGCACCAATCATCCAACGAGAGCAGCACTGACCTATGGATATGCAAACAGTTTAAAAAGTTACTTTCAGCTCTGACCTTTGTTTAATCAATTCATTTGTTTCCACAATTATATGATTACTACTGTAAGTAGAGTTGCAGTTACCCAAAAAAGGTTTTTGGATTGCTGTATACCTATTAGAGTCAAATCATGAGAAAAGTATCTCAAGCTTTTATAACTGCAGTGAATAACAAATGATCACCAGACAGAAACATTTCTGCACCTCTTGATTACTTAAGAGTCAAATTCAATTACCATGGACACTCTCAATACTTTGGATAACTAATATTCAGATTATCAGGCTGTTCTGGTTAACTTATGCAGTTTATCTTTCCTAACTACGAGACTTTAGCTTAGAATATTTTAAAAATAAGCATAACAAAAATTAAAATAAACTAAAATCTTAAAGTTGTCAGAAGTTTTTTTTTAAACAGAAGCTAAATTAATTACAAATGGCATCCAAGTGCACATTCACACAATTTGCACGCCCTGCCAGAAATTCAACAATGACAATCTTTGTATGATGGATAAACACTTTCACTCGCTCTCACAATTGCAGCCATTGTGCTATAAGTGTAGCTGACAGAGTAAGGGTTAATGTGGGACTGGGAGTCTCTTGTAAAGAGACACATGACCTGAGATTAGGGTGGGTCAGTTGTGGACTGGACATGGACCCATGTAGAAGCAAGCATGGAGTTAGCTCATAGTTTGGCTATACCCTGTATAGATGTACATAATTATGTGTTATCAATAAACACTTAATGTTCAACTATACAAGACTCAGCCTCTTCATGAGACACCAAGCAAACCCTTACAACAGCCACAGCTCAAATATTGACACTACACATATTTTAAAGGATAGCATCAAGGTGGTATATGCACGTGTTGAGACACAAGGCATGAATGGCTTGCAGTTAGTGCTGGAGACAAGGGTAGGAGAGGTGGCAGTTCATTAGAGGGCAAGGTCTCACAGTTATACTTCACATGAGTCAGGTGAGGGCTTCAATGGGATGGCCTTTACAAGGCTGATGGGTATGCAGAATGAAATGCTTTGGTAGGCCTGCCAGAAAGTCTGTGGTCAATGTCAAGGAGCATGGAGGAGTATAGCACCAAGATGGCATAGGGCTTTGTGCAGAACTTGAATTGCTCAGGATGATGTGGGGCTTGGAGGGGAACTTGCAGGTGGTAGTGTTCCCATGCACCTGCTGCCCTTGTCCTTTAAGGTGGTAGAGGTTGCGGGTTTGGAAGGTTCTGTCAAAGGAGTCTTGGTGAGTTGCTGCAGTGCATCACACAGATGGTACACACTGCTGCCACTGTGCGTTAGCGGTGGAGGGAGTGAATGTTTAAAATGGTGGATGGGGTGCCAACCAAGTGGGCTGTTTTTCCTGGATGGTGTTGAGCTTCTTGAGTGTTGTTGGAGCTGCACTCATCCAGGTAAGTGGAGAGTATTCCATTGCACCCGACTCGTGCCTTGTTGATGATGGACAGGCTTTGGAGAGTCATTATGTTAGTTGCTTGCTACAGAATTCTCAGCCTCTGACCTGCTCTTATGGCCACATATATATATTATATATATATATATAATATATTTCCTAAACAGTCTTACCATAGTGTTACCTAGAAACTCCCTGTATTCCCGCATTAACTTCTGGTTCCTGAAAAGATCTACAATGGAGAACAAGTATTAAATCATATCCACTTTGCATTTGGACAAATTCAATTAATTGAATTAACCAGGTCCATGACATTGCACTGACAGGGATTCGGAAAGAAGGACGAAAGGTATTTTGAGATGTGATGCAAGTGTTTTTGAATGATTCAAATAATGAATTTTCTTACCCTCTGCAAATAGGAAACATATTCATGTTCTTATCTTTCATATACCACAGTTCTAGAAGTACACATGGAAAACAGGGACAAACAGTGACTCAGGACTGTGTAATGGCATACTTATCTGTCTAGAATATTGCTTTGATGTGGAAGCAAAGAAAGAAAATTTAGAGGGGTTTCAGGGGACTCCACCTTCCAAATACAGACTTGTACATTGGAAATGAAATCTAAACCAGAACAGAATTTGAGCAAGGGTGAGGAGAATAACTCGAGGAGACTGAGGAATTGGTCTTTGGAATAATAATATCTGTTTTAACAAACAATAACTTGTATTTACATATTTAACAATTTTTGACAAAGAAAAAAACAATTTTGCAAGTACTTCAGAAATGTGTGTTTCTCCTTATTTTGAGGATGTATCTTAAAAGCTCAATTCTGGCTACTTTTACTGTTCCTGAAAAATACATTTCTAGCCATTAGTCCTTCTGTATTTTCAGCATCAATGGATAGAGAAGTTTTTGGGATAACAGCCTTAGAGATAGCCAGTTCCAGCAAACAATGAATAACTTTGTTGTAAAAAAAAAACCTAGTAATTACTGGCACAATTGGAATTGTACCTTGCTATCTTTTTAGGGCTTGCAAAATACATAACTGACAGTTAAAGAGACTTATGAACTTAAGCCTTCTCAAGGATATAGATCTCTAATGGAAAAGTGTTACATATCTTAAAGTCAAAGTGTTATATCGGCAAGTTTAATCAATGATGTGTAACTTTTACATTTTTCCCCATACCTTCATTATGTTGTAGTTCTTATTTCCAGGACTATAATAAACCTCCATGACAGGGATTCCTAGTAATAAGGAACTTTGTTCACAATTTGCTAGGGCTTCAAGCCTGGGTCTTTTTTTGGGCTCCACAGTCACCAAACAAGAATCATCACAAGTGCCCCCTTTTAGAGTCCAACAAATATAAGAAATAAATATTTGGTCTAATCAAACTAAAATAAGCCAAAATAAGCAGAGTCCCAACAAAAGCAAAAAGCACTTTCTCAACTAAATTATATTGCAATTATCTGCCCAGTCATGGAAAACATCAAGCGTACTAGTGGGCACCACATGCTTCCACTCCAGGGATACTTGGGGGCAGACCAGACCACAGTAGAGAGGCAGCAGGCAAGAATGAACCATAGGACCTGCCCATCCTGGAACTACAGGTTTTTATTTTAGCCAGGCCCAAGAACAGGTCCACCAGAAGATCCTCTGACTTACTGGTGCCACTCTTTATTGGGTTGTCAAAAAAGATTAGTAGCATGGACTAAAATGTAACCAAAAGTTAAGGAGCAACCCCTTCAGGTAACCTAATTAGACAAGAGGCTGCAACTTCTCAAATTGAATATGTACATGGACTCCTCTAAGCCACAAAATTCAAATGAAGCCAGAGTCTGCAAATGTGCTTAAAGTTGTCAGCTGCTGCTCAGTCCCACATCCTCCCACTTCAGATTCCCAACATTGCAGGGAAGCACTCCTGCATAGGGGGCATTCCATTAGGAACCCTGCCTCTGTCAAACAGTAAAAAGACACACCTAGGCATATCTGGACAGGAGACGAGAGTGAGGAAGTGGAGGGTATGTAGCATGACCTGTACACTCCTCTTTCCAGTGTGGAATAGCAGAGAGAATTTCCTTCAGATAGTTCAAGTTACAAGATGCAGGTTTCCAAGGGAGGGTTTGTTGCTTTGTGCAGGTAAGACCCTCCACTTGAACAGTGATAAAATCAAGCAGAATCCCTCTACATTTGAGTCTCCTTGATATACCCAATGGAATAGGAGCTGAGACCAACCTTTGCACCTGTATAAGTTTTGGCCGTAAACAGGGCCCAAACAGAACATCTAATGGTCCCAGCGACATCAACCGCCATCCATTGTGTGGCTGACTGATTACTGATGCAACTCAGGCCCTCTACACTGTCCTATGTGCCAGCCACATGGAAATATTGATTGCGGAGTAGTGGTTCCACCAAGATGGTGGAACCATTCCAATAAATGTGAGGCCCTGCTTGATGCAACCATGTTCCAGACCCTGATAAGATTTGATAAAAGACAGGCTGATAAAAGGCTGCACGTATACCAAGCAACTCGATGAAAAGGAGCTGCCAGTCATAACTCCATTCTGAAGGGTTTTCTATGTATGAGTATTTCTGGCAGGTCTCAAGACAGAAAGTTGCAAGCTTGGTGCAGAGATAAATCAAAAACCACTGCAAGCAGGAGGCTTACACCCACAACAGAAATCCATATTTCCTTTTGTCTAAGAAGTCAATGAGCTTCCTCAATTAGTGGATGGAATCAAAGTGGCCAACTGGAACCACGGCATAGTAGCCACCAGTTGTTTATGGCAAGTGTTTGACCTTGGTAAGACAGCAAATGGGAAATTCCTGTATAGCACACTTGGCAAGCTGTAACTTTAGTGTTAAGATGTTACCAACTTCAGCTGGACTAAGGTAAACTCCCAAATACAAAAGGTGAATGGTTACCCTTGGCAAAGAGGTAGAATCAATGTCCCCATAATATTTTTAAATCTTGTGCACAACCTGTTCATTTCAATGTGCAAAATCATAAAGGGGACAATTGAGTGGCCTGCATGGTTCCTCCAAGGTTGCTGCATGGTTGTGCACCCACATAGCTTGAGAGAACACATTGGCTGGAGCTCCTCAGCAGAGAATCGATCACTTACCAAGTCCACTAATCTACCAGGAGTCCAGAGCATTTGTGCCATATGATCCTTGCAGAAGATGCTGGCACTCACCCATACGCCAAAAGTCAACAGGGTCCATGACCATGGGAGCACATCATTCACATAAGCCAATATTACAACTTCCTTGCCCAGTTCATGCAGGGCCAGACCTAACAATTGCTTCAGAAAGAGGCACTGGAAAGGCTCCACACAGGTTGTGTGTATCTGGCCAGCTATAGGGCTAAACTGAAGTAGTGCCAGAGATCCATTAATTTTCATCAGACAGTGGTGTCAGCACACAGAATTTGGATCTGGGTGATGAAATATGACCTGAATCCGAATGCCTTCACAATTCCGAACAAATAGCTGCAATCCATCCTATCGAATGCCTTCCCAGATCCAGGGTAAGGAATACATCCAATTATCACTCGTCTGGGAATGATGACTCAGGTGCCCAACCAGGTAGATGCTATCATGGATTGAATGGCTTGGGACAGTGTAGGGCTGCTCAGGGCAGATCATGTGGACCAACACAGTGCCAACTCCAGTCAACCTCATCTCTACCTAGATCTCACCCCCCTGATCCACAGAACCGTCATCCCTAGCCTCCTCCAGGGGATCCAGGTCAGAGGCCAGAAGTGAATCAGGGTCCTCCCATCACTTTGAGGAAGCGCAACAAAAGTGAAAGGTTACAGAACAGCCAGGGACAAGATTGTATCCCATAGTCCACTCAACACCAAGCCTAGACTGAGGGAAGAAGAGGCCTTCCCCTTCTCCACTACCACTAATCCACCCTAAGGTGAAAAAAACTATCAGCCTCAATAAGTTCAAGGAATTCCCAAGGCCCTAAAGTGGGTCTGAGAACACTGTCCCCACCCTGCACCAGCATCCAGACTGCCCCACTCATTCAAGGGTGGCTAAATTGTGAAGCCATGGCCACCCCATCTCCCTCTAAAAGTACCTGGGTGATGCCACCCCACTAGAAACATAGCAAAAAGCTGTGCCTCCTGCACTTTCCAGCAGTGATGGTGAATCCAACAAATGGCTCACAAGAGGAATTCCTGAACCCATTTGTGGTGAACACTCCTCTTCAGCAGGAGGGTGCTCTTTTGCAGAATCACCTCTCACTTCCAAGAAGCAACACTGCCTCTTTCTCCCAGATGGGCACTAAGGGAGACAGAGTTATATCTCCAACGCTATTTCCTCTCCCACAACCCCTTTCTTCTTGAGAAGAGAGTGCAACCCAGGTAGTGTGAGGGCTGGACTGTCCATCTGAAGTCGTGTGAATGCAGATTTCGTCACCAGCCCAACAGCACTGGAATCAGACTGTAGATGCTTTGTCTTTTTCTTTACCGTCTTCTCCAGAGGATAGTCATCCAACTCCCCAGCGAAGGCAGTGTTGATTGTTGTGTCGACTGACTTTGGTAGTCATGATTCCAAGGTTCAGTGACTGGACAATTCTTGCGAATATGCTCCACCGCCTTACAGGTGTCGAACCACATGCCCCCGGAGAACCAATACATCTTAAAGCCAGTTCCTGATTTTCAGCCAGACAAGTAAACTATCTAAGTAGCACAGTTCTACTTCTTTTCTGCACCCAGGTAATTTGTTCAACCTAGGCAAGGCAATGGGGTGCTGCTGCTGGTAACCAATTTTGACTGACTTGACTGATACACCCACACACACCTCTTTTCACTTTCCTCACTGGGGCAACAATGTAATGGCAAAACATTTTGTTAGTTAGTCCGTTCTTCCTCCCTTTTCTTCAGTCTCTCAGGCTACAACAATAGGGAAAAAGTTCCAATGCACAAAGCAATAAATAGTTTTCCAGTGGTACAATGGACCCTACCATTTCAGGAAAAATAAACGAGGCTTCTTTTTCCTCTCCTCTCCTGGTCCTCCTCCAATAGAAACATAGAAAATAGGAGGAGTAGGTCATTCGGCCCTTCACGGCTGCTCCGCCATTCAGTACGATTATGGCTGATCCTCCAACTCAACGCCATACTCCCGTGCTCTCCCCATACCCCTTGACGCCTTTTGAGTCCAGAAATCGATTTCCTTCTTAAATATATTAAATGACTTCTGTGGTAGAGAATTCCATAGGTTCACTACCCTGAGTGAAGGTTCACCACCCCTGAGTGAAGAAGTTTCTCCTCATCTCAGTCCTAAATGGTCTACCCTGTATCCAGAGACTATGACCCCTTGTTCTAGACCCACCCCAGCCAGAGGAAATATCATCCCTGCGTCCAGTCTGTCCATCCCTGTCAAAATTTTATATGTTTCAATGAGATCCCCCCTCATTCCTCTAAGCTCCAGTGAATACAGACCTAGTTGGCCCAATCTCTACTCATACAACATCCCAGGAATCAGTCTGGTGAACCTTCGCAGCACTCCCTCTATGAAAAGTATACCCTTTCTTAGGTAAGGAGACCAAAAGTGCATACAATATTCAGGTGTGATCTCACGTAATGAAGGCCAACATACTATTTGCCTTCTTAACTACTTACTGCACCTGCATGCTTGTTTTCAGTGATTGGTGTACAAGGACACCCAGGTCCCTTAGTGCATCAACATTTAAACAATACTCTTCTATTCTGTTTTTCCTGCCAAAGTGAACAACTTCACACTTATCTATGTAATTCTGCATCTGCCATGTATGTGTCCACACAGTCAACCTGTCTAAATCGCCTCGAAGCATCTGAAGACCCTCCTCATCGCTCACATTCCCACCAAGTTTCGTTTCGTGTCGTCAGCAAACTTGGAAATATTACATTTGGTTCCCTCATTTTGGTCTGTCCTAAATATTGAGTACCCTTGGATATTCAGTTCCCAGTCTTGGTCACCCTGCAGCCATGTCTCCATAATCACAATCATATCATACCATTTACATCTATTTGTGCTGTTAATTTGTCTACCTCATTGCAAATGCTCTGTGCATTCAGATACAGTCCTTTTAGACTTGTCTTTTTAATATTTTAACACATTTTTTTGTACTATGGCCCTATTTGCTGCTAGCCCTCATTTCCTCTACCTTCCACTTTTGCTTTCTATTTTTCTATCTTTCATTTCTATCTTTGTTTCCCTCTCTTTGGTCTTCCCGCTAAGGCTCCCACTCCCCACCAATCTAGTTTAAACCCTCCCCCACAGCAACAACGAACACCCCTGCAAGGATTTTGGTCACGGTCCTGCTGGGGTGCAACCCGTTCTTGTATAGATCCCATCTTCCCCAGAATCGGTCCCAATGCCTCAGGAATCTAAATCCCTCCCTCCTACAACATCTCTCCAGCCACACATTCATCTGGTTTATTCTCCTATTCCTGATCACGCTAGCATGTGGCACTGGGAGAAATCCTGAGATTATTACCTTTGAGGTCCTACTTTTTAAATTTATTTCCTAGCTCCCTATTTTCTGCTTTCAGAACCTCATCCCTCTTTTTACCTGTCGTTGGTACTGATATGAACCTGACCTCTGGCTGTTCACCCTTTTTACTTCAGAATGTCCTGCAGTCGCTCAGTGACATCCTTGACCCTGGCACCAGGGAGGAAACATACCACATTGGTGTCACGTCTGCGGTCGCAGAAACATCTATCTGTTCCCCTTACGATAGAATCCCTACCGTTATCGCTCTCCCACTCTTTTCTCCTCCTCTCTATGCAGCTGAGCCACTCATGGTGCCACGGATTTAGCTCTTGCTGCTTTCCCCTGAGAAACCATCTCCCCCAGCAGTATCCAAAATGGAAAATCTGTTGAAGAGGGAGATGGACCCAAGGGACTCCTTCAATACCTGCCTAGTGCTTTTACTCTGTCTGGCGGTCACCTATCCCCTTTCTGCCTGTGCACTCTTTACCTACGGTGTGGCCACCTCACTATGTGCTATCCACGAAAATCTCATCCTTGCAGATGCTCCACAGTGACTCCAGCTGCAGCTCCAGCTCCGAAACACGGATTTCAAGTAGCTGCAGCTGGAGACACTTCCTGCATACATGGTCGCCCTGGACACTGGAAGTGGCCCTGACTTCCCACATCGCAGAGGAGGAGCATTCCACTTGGCCGAGCTGCCCTGCCATGGCTTACCCTTAAATTACTCCCTTTACTTTCACTTCCTCTAGTTTAGAAAATATTGAGGACAGAAGGAATACTTACCAGGTCCTACTTATCAAGGCCGCCACTCTTCTTACAGAGGAAAGGTAGAAAATGAAAGGATCAACTCCTTCCCTCTTCAGCGAACTCCCTCCATCACCAAACTCCAACTGAAGCATTCTAATACAGCCCAAAGCAGCACTCTCATTAAGACAAAAGCAGCACTGGAGAATGCTTGCTTTTATGCTGTCTGAATCTAGCTTCTGAAACCCTGTTTAAGCCAGTTAACTAATTAACTAGCTGCAGCTGCAAGCAGAACCTGTGTATATCCCCTATTTTAAAGCTGGACTAAAACTCACCCTCCCCCAACCCAAAGAGCAACTTTCAATTAGTTGCTAAATTAAAGATTAGACTTTAGATAGAAATTAACCCTCAAAAGTCTCTCTCTCACCAAACTCCAACCGAAGCACTCTAATGCAGCCCAATGCAGCACTCCTGTGGGTTCTTTGATTTTTCCTTCCCACTGGCCTGGTTAGGCTTTTCTTTTCGTTTTTTTGTGTTTCAGAGCTAGATATAACTTTCTTTACTCAACAGTAGCTGAAGAGTTCTATAGAAATCAATGACTTTCATTACACAGAGAGGCAACTAAAGATAAACAAATTTTATATCTGTTTTTTTAACTGTATCCTTACTGCTATACCAAATCTCCATGAGGGAGAAACACCTGGCCAGTTCTGATCATGATATAATTAGGTTTAATCCAAGACTGTAACCAATGTAACGCTGCCCCCAGATTTTAAGAGGGCTAACTTTACAAAAATGACTCAAGAAATTGCAGAAGCTGACAGGGCAATCCATCTGGATGGACAATCAATTACTGAGGACAAATGGGGTTTATTTAAAACTATTCTCAAACAGAATGAATCCATGTACATCTCAAGGTATCACATGTCAGGAAGACAAACACAGTCATAAGATTAACCAAGAGATCTCTGGAAAAGGAGATAGTCTGTGTAACTGTGGCGGCAACAGAAAAAGCTTCTTCTGGCACATTAGATGTCAAAGACCATTAAGAGTTGTATAAGGCCCTGAAAGGATACTGAAGGGCAGATTTATTCTGACAGACCTGCTAAATGACTATTTTTCAGTCTATACTCCAATAGATGTTGATGTTCCAGAGAAGGAATGCACAGTATTAAATAGAATAGATGTTAAAATAGATAGTAATGCCATTTTGGAACGATTAGAAGCCCTCAAAAAGATAGGGCTCTAGGTCTGGATATTATCTAATCAAAGGTGGTCAAAGCGATGGGATGGATGCTCCTCCTCATATATTCAACAGTTCAAAAGAGTGAGACACAACTCCCTTAGACTGGAAGTTAGTCATGTAGTTCATATTTTCAAAAACAGGGAAGAAAGAACCAGTGAACTGCTGGCCTATCAGATTGTTGTCCATTATTGGAAAGATGCTAGAAGAGATAAAAGATGTTCTTTATGGTCATTAGGAAAGGGAAGAAGTCATTATAAATTCACAACACAGCTTCTAGAAAAATAGGTCTATTAACAAATGAGTTTTTCTTTTCAGGAAGTCACTAGGGTAATGGATGAGGAAAATCCAGTAGACATTGTCTGCCTGGACTTTGATAACATAGCCCAAATTAGGTTACTTCACACTAGGTTACCTCATAAGATGGAATCTTATAGCACACTAGAAATTTGAAACACCGGATTAGAAATTGGCTCCAATCCTACAGTCAAAACATTGTAGTTAACAGATGTGGCTCAACTAGGAGGTACATCGCTAGTGGTGTCCCCCAGGGATCAGTCCTAGGTCCGCTACTATTCATGGTCCTTATTAATGATCTGAACAGCAGTGTTGGAAGAATGGAAAGTAAGTTTGCAAATGACATCAAATCTGTGCAAGAATTAACATGGTAGAGGAGTACAATCAAATCCAAAAAGATTTACATGTGCTGGGAAGTGGGTCACACATTGACAAATGGCATTTAATTTAGATAAATGTAGCATCATGCATGTTGGCAGGTCCAACGCACCATTTGCAGGGAACAATAATGAAAGAGGTTAAGAGGGAAAAAGATCTTGGTGTTAATGTGCACAGATCACTTAAGATTCATATTAGGCACTGGGCCCTATTAATATAACCATTCATTATAAATCAAAGGACACCATTTTGATACCATAAAGGTTGCTGATAGGCAGCATCAAGAATACTGTATGCAAGTTTCGTTTGATTTCCCCATATGGTTGTCAAGAGGTCGATGATAGAGAGCTACCAGAACCTGACCACATGGTTAATTACTGCGAGAACAATTATGTCCAGGCCCAAGACATGACAATGGCCCTTGGCAACTTGGAAAAGGTCCAAACAAAGCCAAAAGAATGAATACTTGCTTAAAGACTACTCAAACAGACTCAAGGCCCTTGATCCATTTAGAGTAGCAGATTTAGAGGTAGCCTGTTGGGGTCTGTAAAATAATTAAAATACTGGATAGCATGCATATGGATAGGTTATTCCAGTTTAACAGATTGGGGAGGACCAGTGAACATGAATTTAAACATTCAATTCCTACTCTTACATAGTTATGCAGTCCTTTTTACAGAGAACACAGCCTCTGGAATACATTACAGGCTATCGTGTTGGGTGTTGAAACTCTCCATGCCTTCAACAGGGAGCTAGATTGACCCCTGACAGAAGCAGCTATCAAATCACTCGGAAGCCAAGTGTCTTTATAGCTAACACTTGGTCAGTGTGATCTCAGGGACTGGCTTTGATTGCCTGAAGCCGGCGAGAGAAATTTTATGCAGCATTTTCTTCCCTCTATTGACCCTGCGTTTTTCCTGTATTTTGCCTCTCCCAGGAGGTTATAAAACGACAGGGATGGGTGCAAGACGCGTGGAGGGAAGTCAGCAGACACAAGTGTTTAGCCATGATAGATCAGCCATTGCGGTATGGAGCAAGGTGATAGACTAGCTGGTTTTTTCCCACCTATTGATTTTGTATCACTAAGTTTGCCAGTTTAGGAGGAGGACATTTGGAATGTTTTCATGGATAGACATTTCCTTTATTCATAGAATGCGTTGCTAAATTTTTTCAATTGGAAATTTAATCAACTTGATTTGCCAGTTTTCTTCCTGTATATTTCTCTCAGTTTCATGTATATGAAATTTTAACCAAGTGCAAGGCAACACAAATTTGGAAAAGTTACACAATGTGAAACTAATGTGATGGACAAAAATGTACACAACAAATACTTTTATATATATTTTTTAAAAGATCTTCTGCTATGCTGCTCACTACTTACGGTAATCAGGTGATTTGCTGCCTTATGCTATTGAGCACATATATCAGGGAATGTTGCAGAGAAGTATGTCAACTGGTCCATCAATTCTGTGCCAGTATTATTCTCCACATAAGCACCTAATTTAACCCCACTCCCCTGCTTCCTCATCACACTCTTCAATACAGTATTCCGCTTTTTCAAGCAACAATGCAACTTTCATTTCAAAGAATTTAAGGACCCTACTTCAATGGTTTGAGGCACGAATTGCATTTTTAAGCTATGATCTGCTTAATGTTTATCTAATCTCTCAATTCTTTTTCTTAAATTTATGCTCGCTGTTTATTTGAAAAGAATGTGCAGGGCAACGGGGATAAAGCAGGAAAATGGAACTGAGAGTTGTTCATTCAGAGAACTGGTGCAGGCACGATGGGCCAAATGGCCTCCTTGTGTACTGTAACAATTCTGTAATAAAATGATAACTGGCAGGTGCTATAGATTCTCCTCAATCTTCTACCTGCTCATAAAGCATTTGCACTCCTTTCTTAATTCCTGGACATGAGTTCAGAGGCATAGGTATGAAACACAAATATTGCCATTAGCCCACTCTTGCAAGCTGCAAAAAAATATTTTTTTTTTTTTAAATTGTTCCACTTCTGCCTCAGCCTCACTCCAGTCATCTCTCACCTGCTGCCAGAATTCCTAACACCCCAGCTGACTCAACTCCAATAATGTTTATTTAACTCCAGGGACCTTTGCTGACCCAGAGATCCTGTGACATTTATTTAACTTTGGGAATCCCTGATGGCTCATTGATTTGCAACTTTATTTAAGTAATTAGTGGATTTTTACTAGACCACGGATCATTTCATTTAATTACTTTGGGGAAAGCCTTTCTCTTGGTAAAAATCATGTTATTATTTACCTTTTATTAATTAATTTTATTCAATCATGTTCTCCTAAAAATGAAGCTTACTTCTTACCTGCTTTGCAATTTTATTGTGCCCCTCAACTTCATTTATCTGCTTTAGGTCTACTATTTGCTCCACTCGTCCATGAAAATTACTTTTCATTTCCACATAATTTTTTCCCCATTTATTCCTATTAACACATTGCTTCAATTTTTCCCTTTCTGCTCACTTCAGCCCTGTCCTCCAACTTCCTCTGGCTCTTACTGGCTCTCCACATCCACCTAGGTTCTCTTTTCCCCATGCTCCATATCCATTTACCTATTCAATTCTACTCTTCTCTATTTATTTTAAACTACCATCCCTCGCTTCCTTCTCCTGCAGTACTCACTGCATATCGCTTCTAACTACTCTTGCATGCTTAAACTTAAAAGTGTAAAATTAAAGCACGTGGGATTGGGAGTAGTGTATTGAGATGGATAGAAAACTGGTTGGCAGACAGGAAACAAAGAGTAGGAATAAATGGGTCTTTTTCTGAACGGCAGGCAGTGACTAATGGGGTACCGCAGGGTTTGGTGCTGGGACCCCAGCTATACACAATGTATATTAATGATTTAGATGAGGGAATTAAATGTAACATCTCCAAATTTGCAGATGACACAAAGCTGGGTGGGAGGGTGAGCTGTGAGGAGGATGCAGAGATGCTTCAGGGTGATTTAGACAAGCTGAGTGAGTGGGCAAATGCATGGCAGATGCAGTAGAATGTGGACAGATGTGAGGTTATCCACTTTGGTAGCAAAAACAGGAAGGCAGATTATCTTAATGGCTATAAATTGAGAGAGGGGAATGTACAACGAGGCCTGGGTGTCCTTGTACACCAGTTGCTGAAGGTAAGCATGCAGGTACAGCAGGTAGTAAAGAAGGCAAACGGTATGTTGGCCTTCATTGTGAGAGGATTCGAGTACAGGAGCAGGGATGTCTTGCTGCAATTATACAGGGCCTTGGTGAGACCACACCTGGAATATTGTGTGCAGTTTTGGTCTCCTTATCTGAGGAAGGATGTTCTTGCTATAGAGGGAGTGCAGTGAAGGTTTACCAGATTGATTCCTGGGATGGCGGGACTGACATATGAGGAGAGATTGAGTCGGTTAGGATTATATTCGCTGGAGTTCAGAAGAATGAGGGGGGGGGGATCTCATAGAAACTTATAAAATTCTAACAGGATTAGACAGGGTAGATGCAGGAAGGATGTTCCCGACGGTAGGGGAGTCCAGAACCAGGGGTCACAGTCTGAGGACATAGGGTAGACCATTTAGGACTGAGATGAGTAGAAATTTCTTCACCCAGAGAGTGGTGAGCCTGTGGGATTCACTACAACAGAAAGTAGTTGAGGCCAAAACATTGTATGTTTTCAAAAAGGAGTTAGATATAGTTCTTGCAGCAAAAGGGATCAAAGGATATGGGGAGAAAGCGGGAGAAAGCTATTAAGTTGGATGATCAGCCATGATCATAATGAATGACGGAGCAGGCTCGAATGGCCGAAAGGCCTACTCCTGCTCCTATTTTTTATGTTTTTCTAAACAACTACTTCATGTACAATCACTCCCTATGCGCTAAATTATCTACATCGATCTTCATTACTCACTTCCCCAAAATACTAAGTAAATTACTTTATTCCTGTTAATGATGCTGTTCCATACCCAGCACTGTACCTCAACTACTCTGTCCATTCCCACCTGCCCCTCAAATTATCTGCATTCTTCCCTAAGGATTACTTTCCTTAAGCTACACGTTATTTTCCCGTACACCTAACTTCCCTAAATAGGTGAGTTTAATACTCATTTCTGATGAAAGTATCAAAACAATTGTCATTTTGTGAGGCTGTTTAATCTTACACTGATTTGTATCAGTTCAAAAACACAGATGCCCACTACAGTTTTACAAGATATTGCATTTGATTTTAAATTATAATCATGTTCTTTCACAATATTCCTTTTACCAAATTTTTAGAAATGTTTGATTTCAATCAAATTACATAAAAATATTCCAATCAGCGGAGTTACATTGACAAAACTCAAAAAGACATTAAGGAAAAATGAATCAATTGTTCCTGATTCACTAGTCTGTTGTGTTCAGGCTTCAATACCAAAAGCAGTGGTATTCGTTGTTTTTTATTCACTCATGGGGTGTGAGCTTCATTGGCTGGGCCAGCATTTATTACCCATCCCTAGCTGCCCTTGAGGTGGTGGTGGGCTGCCTTCTTGAACCGCTGCAGTCTATGCAGTGTAGATACACCCACAGTGCTGTTAGGAAGGGAGTTATAGGATTTTGACCCGGCGACAGTGAAGGAACGGCAATATATTTCCAAGTCAGGGTGGTGAGTGACTTGGAGGGAAACTTACAGGTGGTGGTGTTCCCGTCTATGTGTTGCCCTTGTCCTTTGGTCGTGGGTTTGGAAGGTGCTGTCGAAGGAGCCTTGGTGAATTCCTGCAGTGCATCTTGCAGGTGGTACACGCTGCTGCTACTGTGCGTCGGTGGTGGAGGGAGGGAGTGAATGCTTGTGGATGTGGTGCCAATCAAGCAGGCTGCTTTGTCCTGGACAGTGTCAAGCTTCTTGGAGTGTTGTGGGAGCAGCACTCATCCAGGCAAGTGGGGAGTATTCTATCACATTCCTGACTTGTGTCTTGTTGATGGTGGACAGGCTTTGGGGAGTCAGGAAGTGAGTTACACTTTGTACAATTCCTAGCCTCTGACCTGCTCTTGTAGCCACAGTATTTATATGGCTAGTCCAGTTCAATTTCTGGTCAATGGTAATCCCCAGGATGTTGATAGTAGGGGATACAGTGAAGGCAATGCCATTGAACAACAGGGGGCAATGGTTGGATTTTTCTCTTGTTGGAGACGGTCATTACCTGACACTTGTGTGGCACGAATGTTCCTTACCACTTCTCAGCCCAAGCCTGGATATTGTCCAGGCCTTGCTGCATTTGGATGTGGACTGCTTCGGTATCTGAGTCACAAATGGTGCTGAACATTGCACAATCAGCAGCAAACATCCCCACTTCTGACCTTATGATGTAAGGAAGGTCTTGATCAAACAGGTGAAGGTGGTGTGGCCTAGGATTATACCCTGAGGAACTCCTGCAGTGATGTTCTGGAGCTGAGATGACTGACTTCCAACAACCACAACCATCATCCTTTGTGCTCCGTATGACTCCAACCAGAGGAGAGTTTTCCCCCCCTCCGATTCCCATTGACTTGAGTTTTGCTAGGGCTCCTTGATGCCACACTCGGTCAAATGTGGCCTGGATATCAAGGGCAGTCATTCTCACCTCGCCTCGGGAGTTCAGCTCTTTTGTCTATGCTTGAACCAAGGCTGTAATGATGAGGTCAGGAGCTGAGTGGCCCTGATGAAACACAAACTGGGCGTCAGTTAGCAGGTTATTGCTAAGCAAGTGCCACTTGATAGCACTTTTGATGACCCCTTCCATTATTTTACTGATCATTGAGAACAGACTAATGAGGCTGTAATTGGCCAGGTTGGATTTATCCTGTGTGTGTACAGGACATACCTGGGCAATTTTCCACATAGCCGGGTAGATGCCAGTGTTGTAGCTATACTGGAACAGCTTGGCTAGGGAAACAGCAAGTTCTGGAGCACGTCTCAAGAACAATCACCGGAATATTGTCAGGGTCCATAGCCTTTGCAGTATCCAGTGCCTTCAGCTGCTTCTTGATATTATGTGGAGTGAACCGAATTGGCTGAAGACTGGCATCCGTGACCTCTGGAGGAGGTAGAAATGGATCATCCACTCGGCACGTCTGGCTGAAGTTTGTAGCAAATGCTTCAGCCTTATCTTTTGCACTGATGTGCTGGGCTCCTTCATCATTGAAGATAGGGATATTTGTGGAGCCTCCTCCTCCAGCAAGTTGTTTAATTGTCCACCACCATTCACAGCTGGATGTGGCAGGACTGCAAAGCTTAGATCTGATCCATTGGTTGTGGGATCGCTTAGCTCTGTCTATCACTTGCTGCTTATGCTGTTTGGCACGCAAATAGTCCTGAGTTATAGCTTCACCAGGTTGACACCTCTTTTTTAGGTATGCCTGGTGCTGCTCCTGGCATACCCTTCTGCACTCTTCATTGAGCCAGGGTTGATCCCCTGGCTTGATGGTAATGGTAGAGTGGGGATATGCCGGGCCATGAGGTTACAGATTGTGTTCGAGTATAATTCTCCTGCTGCTGATGGCCCACAGCGCCTCATGGATGCCCAGTCTTGAGCTGCTAGATCTGTTTGAAATCTATCCCATTTAGCATACTGGTAGTGCCACACAACACGATGAAGGGTATTCTCAATGTGAAGACGGGACTTTGTCTCCACAGCAGCTGTCCGGTGGTCACTCCTATCAATACTAACGTGGGAAGATGCATCTACGGCAGGCAGGTTGAGGAGGAGGTCAAGTATGTTTTTCCCTCTTCTTGGTTCCCTCACCACCTGCCGCAGACTCAGTCTAGCAGCCATGTCGTTTGGGACTCGACCAGCTCGGTCAGTAGTGGTGCTACTGAGCCACTCTTGGTGATGGACATTGAAGTCTTCCACCCAGAGTGCATTCTGCACCCTTGCCACCCTCAGTGCTTCTTCCAAGTGGCGTTCAACATGGAGGAGCACTGATTCATCAGCTGAGGGATGGCAGTACGTGGTAATCAGCAGGAGGTTTCTTTGCCCATGTTTAACCTGATGCCAGAAGACTGCATGCGAGCCAGAGTCGATGTTGAGGACTCCCAGGGCAACTCCCTCCCGACTGTATACCACTGTGCTGCCACCTCTGCTGGGTTTGTCCTGCCGGTGGGACAGGGCATACCCAGGGATGATGATTGTGGTGTCTGGTCTGGAACGTTATCTGTATGATTCCATGAGGATGACTAGGTCAGGCTGCTACTTGTGAGGCAGCTCTCCCGAGTTTGGCAATAGCCCCCAGGTGTTAGTAAGGAGGACTTTGCAGGGTCGACAGGGCTGAGGTTGCCATTGTCATTCCGGTGCCTAGATTGATACCAGGTGGTCCGTCCTTTTTCATTCCTTTTTTGTGACTTTGTAGTGGTTTGATACAACTGAGTGACTTATTAGGCCATTTCAGAGTCAACCACATTGCTGAGAGTCTGGAGTCACCTGTAGGCCAGACCAGGTAAGGACAGCAGATTTCCTTCCCTAAAGGACATGAGTGAACCAGATGGGTTTTTACAACAATTGACAATGGTTTCATGGTCATCATTAGATTTCTAATTCCAGATTTTTAGCGAATTCAAATTTCATCATCTGCCGTGGCAGAATTCGAACCTGGGTCACCAGAGCATTACCCTGGGTTTCTGGATTAATAGTCTGTTACATATTTTCACTTCACTATCAGAAAGGTCAAATACTATTCCAGTGCATATCTCACATTTTTTCAGCTCTTCCCAAATAGAATGGATGGTCCAGATCAAAACATCTCAATCACATTTGAAACTTTGTAAAATATTTTTCACACAGACTTACTTTCTTTATATGCAATTTCTTCACTTTGACGCTGCTTTTTTGCCCTTGCAAGAGCTTCTCGGCTACCATGCATCTCAAGAGCCCTTAAAGAAATATTGAACATCTGTTAGAAGTGCTGTAACTACCTTACAGACGTGTATTACATTTTGTATCCCAAATTTTAAAAAAACTTAAGAATGGTTTAAGTTATTTAGAATTATCATATACACATTTGTCAGTAGAATCCTTGCTAAAGCATCATCTTAAAGCCAAGTACATTTGTTTTGTCAGTTTGTGTTCAAGTCAGGGAACATGGATATTTGCGTTTCCACATAATACTCGATTGTTTTTATTTTATTCATTGGTTAGTGAAAATGGGTTTCATAAGTGTTTGGAAAACTTCTATTCCACTTGTTTACAAATACACAATGAAGTTCCCTAATAATTCAAGGTGTAAATGCAGCAGGTTGCAAAAGTTAAGGGATGGACAGAGGTGCAATGTGGCAGAAAATAATATTTTTGGATTAGCAGGATGTAGTGTGCACTTAGAAACTGTGTAGATACCTTTTATTTACAGTTATATTAAGGATTTGGAAATAGGCAGAAGGGAAGTTTTCCTAAAGTTTTATTTTGGCAAAATTATCTGTTATGGTAAATGTGATGAAGAATGCTGAAGTACAGTTTAGTGGATCAGCACATGGCAGATGCAGTTCAATAAAAGGAAAAGGCTTGCATTTATATAGTACCTTTCACAACCTCAGGATGTCTCAAAGTGCCTTACAGCCAAAGAACTTATGAAAGGTTTCGAAAAACTAAACAGTGATAGATTGGTGAACAAATTGGTAAAATTGGCAGAATTTCAGGCTCATCACTAGAGGAATGAGAAAGAAGTTAGAAGAAATATTGGAAGGTTAATAGAGCATTGAATTCTTGATCACAATACAGTGTTCTGCCATAGAATATTGGGCAAATTTTGCAAGATCCAGCCCTATGGGGGAAAATGGGATAAGAGTTTAGAGTTGAACAGCTGGCAAAGAATGGAAATTCTCCTTTTCACTAATTTCAACAATTCAAGGAGCTAACATAGTACTAACCAAGATAACAAAGATGTCAATTGGTTCATTCACTGGTCTGTGCTAAGCAAATATTTCAGACATGACAGTTTGAGAGGACAATAACATTTACTTTTACTTTAGGCTTACACAGGAAGAAATCACCCTACAGAATGCTTTTCCAGAAAAAGGTGGGGGGGTGGTGAAGGGTCTAAAGGGTAAAATTTGAGGGATTGAGGAAAAGAAAATGTACAGCATGCTGAAACAGAACACTGCGCCACTTGCAAATAATGCCACTGTTCTAAAAATGACACACTTCTTCAATCATTTCAAACAATAAAGGCTTGCTAAATGATTTTCCATAAAGAGAAATCAAAAATCCAATTGTTCCATCAGGGCCACTATTTTCAACTTGGCATATAGTAAAACTGCATGCTGAGGCTGATATCTCACCACCGAATGCAACTTTTTCTCACTGACTTTTGCCGTTCATTCAGTGACGCATCTCAGACTCCAAAATATTCAAGATAGTCTAATTTAAGTTTTTATAATTAAGAACAAAAATATTTTAAAATGTCCCTTGTTAATAGAATTGGTAAATGGTGAAATAAGGTAAATGTCAAAGAGATCTGTGGTAGAAGAGCTAGCTATTTAAATTATTTTAATTTCAGAATGAGTTTAAAGACAATATTTTCTTCCATTGGTCTTGCTAAGGCTGTAGTTTTGAGCTTTTAAATCACAAAAATAATTGTTTAAGATATACCATTTTTGAAAAATGACATGCATACAATTACGATGAAAATGAAATGCTGTCACAAAATGTTTGCAAAACTGCAGAGATATAGTTCATTATTGCTGAAGTCCCTGTTCATACCCGAACTCCCAATGTCTTAGATAAACACACTGCCCAGTGTTCTGAGCCAGAACAGAGATCCCAGCATTAAGCCCCAGTCTGTGGTGAATTACTTGATCCATTCCAAAGCATCAACAAGAACAGTATAACTGGCTTCAGAGTCTTTGGGTTAGCAAAGATGAAAATTCACCAGAGCTTCCTGTTATGGTAGAATGTACTGAAAAATCACTGTTTCTGGGTTCACACAAAACCAACAAAAGGCTGTCAGCTACAATATAGCTTTACCCCAGCAATCAAAATTCCAGGAGAGAAGGAAAGAATGTAAAAGGCCCATCCCTAATTGTCCTTGAGAAGCTGGTGGTGAGCTGCCAGCTTTGACCACTGCAGTGTGTGTGATGTAGGTACACAGACAGTGCTGTAAAGGAGAGAGCTCCAGGATTTTAATGCAGCAATAGTGAAGGCTTGATAATATAGTTTCAAATCAGGATCGTAAGTGGTTGAAAGGGGTCTTGAAGGTGGTGGTGTTCCCATGTGTCTCCTGCCCTTGTCCTCCTAGCTGGTTGAGGTGCTGGGTTTTTTAAAAAGTGCTGTTGAAGGGGCCTTGGAGAGTTGCTGCAGTGCATCTTCTAGATGGTACACATGGCTGCCACTGTGTGCGGGTGGTAGAAGCAGGGAATGTCGAAGGTGGTGGAGTGCATGCTGATCAAGTAGGCTGCTTGGTCCAGAATGTTGAGTTTAATGAGAGTTGTTAAGCTGCACTTATCAGACAATTGGAGAGTCTTCTATCGCTCTTTTGACTTGTGCCTTGTAGATGGTGGACAGGCTTGGGAAGTCAGGAGGCGGGTTACTCACCACAGGATTCCCTGTCTCAGACTTACTTCAGTAGCCATTGTATTTATATAGCTGGTCCATTAAGGTTTCTGGTCAATGGTAATTCCCAGGAAATTAGTGGTGGGGGATTCAGCGATGGGAATGCCATTGAATGTCAAGAGGCAATGGTTACATTCTCTTTTGTTGGAGATGGTCATTGCCTGGCACTTGTTTGGCATGAATGGTACTTGCCATTTGCCAGTCCCAGCCTGAATATTCGCCAGGTCTTGCTGCATATGTGGGCACGGACTATTTTAGTACCTAAGGAGTTGCAAATGCAGCTGAACACTGTAGAATCATCAATGAACATCCTCATTTCAATCTTATGATGAAGGAAAGGCCATTTATGAAGCAGCTGAAGATGATTGAAGCTAGGACACTACCCTGAGGAACTCCTGCAACAATGTCCTGGGGCTAAGATGATTGGAGACCAATAACCACAACCATCTTCCTTTGTGCTGGGCACAACTCCAACCAGTAGAGAGTTTTCCCCGATTCCTATTGGTTTCAATTTTGCTAGGGTTCCTAGATGCCACATTCGCCAAATGCTGCCTTGCTGTCAATGGCTCTCACTCTCATCTCACCTCTGGTATTGAGCTCTTTTGTCCATGTTTGAATCAAGGCAGTAATGAGGTCATGAGCCAAGTGGAACCCAAACTGAGCATCAGTGCATAGGTTATTGTTGGGTAAGCACTGCTTGATAGCACTGTCAACCACACCTTCCACTTTGAGAGTAAACTGATGGGATGATAATTAGCCAGATCAGAGATTTGTCCTCCTTTTCATAGCATATTTGAGCAATTTTCCACATTGTCAGGTAGATACCAGTATTACGGCTGATATGGAATAGCGTGGCTAGTTGCATAGCTAGTTCTGGAGCACAAACCTTCAGTGCAATAACTCGGGTGTTGTCAGGGCCCATAGCCTTTGCTATAACAGGTACCCTTCAGCTGTTTCTTGAGATCAATGGAGCGAAATGTATTGGCATAATCTCCTAACATACTTTGTCTCACCTGTATTGATTTTTATTGGACTCACATTCCATTTTACAAATCTCTCTCAATACAGTCATTAATCTCCATGGCATACTGCAGTTAAGGCATCAAAAAGGTCAAAACAGAATTTATTTTTAAATTTTGAAACAAAAATTAGATTTTTTTTTTAAACAAAGCATGCTGAGTCAGGAATGTTCTGTCTGACAACGTGGTTGAAGTTGCTACTGAATCTGCTTTCAAAAGGAATTGAATACCTGCAGGGGGAAAAAATGTAATCCTATGGGGAAAGAGCAGGAAAATGAGATGACTCTGCAAGTTTCCGTAAGTCCATTCACAGTCCTACCTCTAGAACTGTAGCTTCCTCAAATAATTCAATTGTTAATCACACATAACTTACTCTTCACAAATCCATGCTGAATTGCTTTCTTGTTCAAGTGCTCAGTCACACTGGCCCTGATGATTGATTCCATTAACCTCCCAAAATTACACTGGCAGATCAGTAGTTAGCATTTTTCTCCCCACCTCCTTAAATAAGAATGACATTTGTACTTCTCAAGTGCAAAGAATGACACCAAACCCAAAATCTGGAGAACTTTGGAAAATTATGGCTAACGCATCTGTAATGTCCTCACCTATTTCTTTTAGTACTCTGGGGTGGAAACCATCAGGTCCTGGAGTGTATCTTAATTCTCAATTTTCTCATTACCATTTTTTAATTCATATTAAATCCACCAAGTTCCTCCCTCCCCTTGGCTTAATTTTAGGTTCCCTTGTACCGCTGGTATTTTGTTCTCCACTGTGAAAATAGATACAAAATACTCAATTTAACAATCTACCATTTCTTTATTATCCATTTTGTCTCACCTGCACCTGTCTTTATTGGGCCCACATTTCCCTTTATAATTCTCTTAATACACTTACTAAAAAAACTTTGCTAAAAGCAAAGTTTTTGCACCTCGTAAATTTTCTTTGTACTCTTTTGCTGTCTTTTATAGCTTTCCATGTCAGGTGGATTTCCACTTTACCTTGCAGTTTTTTTAAAAAGCTTTCATTTTTAGCTTGGTGTCTGACTCAATTGTTAATTATAGTCACTTAGCTATAGAAATGGAGCCTTTGATTTTTAATGATATGTCTGTTTTGTATTCCATCAGATACTACTTCAAATACTTCCCACTTTTTATAGGTTTATCCATTAACAGTTCAGCCCAAACTACTGTGGTCAATTCATTTCCCATCCCGTCAAAGTCTGTCTTAAGTTTAAAACCTTGTTTTATAACTCTCCCTTCTCTCTCTGACAATAACAAATTCAAAGTACTTACAGCACAGAAACAGTGCTTGATCCTGTTGAGTTAAATGATGTGTTTATGTGCCATACAAGCCTCCAACCAACCCTCTTCATCTAACCCCATCAATATATCCTTCTATTCTTTTCACTCTCATGTACCTATCTGGCTTCTCCATGAATGCATCTCTGCTTTTCACCTCAACCACTCTTATAACATTCTAACTCTCTAGGTAAAGAAGCTTCTTCAGAATTCCATATTGGACTTATTAGTGACTAAGTTATATTCATTGCTTCTAGTCTGGTCTCAACCATAAGTGGAAACCTCTTCTCTACATCTATTTGTTCATACTCTTTCATAATCTTGAGGGTGTTTATCAGGTCACCCCTCAGTGTTCTCTCTCCTGGAGAAAAAGCTCCAGCTTCTTCAATCTTTCCTGATAGGTATAGCCTCTCTTTTCTGGTATCATTCGAATAAATATTTTTGTACCTTCTCCAGTGCTTCTATAGTTCCTTTTTATGAGTGTTACCAGAACTGTTCACAGTACTCCAATTTGATCTAATCAGGCATCTATACAAATTTAACAATTTCTTTGCTTTTCAATTCTATCCCTATAGAAATGAACCCAAGTGCTTTGTTTGCTTTTTTTAAAAATAGAGTTGTAAACCAGTGCCATTACTTTTCACAATTCAATCATATTATGATCACTGTTCATAATAATCTGTCAGTATGGGAACTTGTTGGCTAGTTCTGGCTCATTTCTCATCACTAAATAAAAGTCCCAAATCCATTCTAGAAATTCATTGTCTTGATTACTTGAGCTATTTTGCTACTTTGTGAAATTCAATATCTCTTATATCGCTTTTGCTGTATATTTCGCTGTGTTGCATACTTATACATCCCCACTTTTCATCATTATTAGCTAAACAGAAACACCTACCAAGTGTTGTATTTTCTGCTGTTCTTTAATGGTACCCAAGTGTTTTTGTTGCCTTACCACCCTTACTGAAATCCCTGTTGTAATCATGTATCTTAACAATATTGCTATTCCCACTCCACTCCTGATTTCTCTGTAATAGCTACTATCGCCATACTCTAAGCTGAATTTGCATGTCCACTTATTTTAGATCTTATGCATTTGTGTATAGAATTCTTAAAATTAGATAACAGTCTCCAACCTGCCCATACACTCTGCTGGTCTTTTTCTCACACCTTTAGACCTGCTGTGTAGATTTTCCCCTTCCACTGCTCAATAGGATACAGAAATCATTCATGGACTCCAAAGTTCTTTCCTTGATCTGGATGTTTATGTTCTTAGAATCTCTGAGCAGATAACCAAACTAAGAATTTGTTCAGAACATATGATTGATATTCTGAAAAGTCCATTGTAAAATGCATTACTTTGAACAAAAACTTTCTACAAAACTATAAAATGATTTAGAAATATCTTACAATGCAATTTAATGTCTATTATCTTACAGTACACCAAGGTATTTAACAAAGAAAGCTAAATTTGATCTCAGCGTTCTGTTGATTCTGACTTACAACTGCTGGCAAGGAATGTTAATATGGGTAAAAATGGAGAAAGGGGAAGCACGATAGGGAATTAAAAAAACCTGGATTTGTTCCTTTTCACAGTTAAACTGTCATAATTAACAGAGGCATGGAGTATTGAAGCAATAAAACCCCATACCACAGATCAGGTAGCCACACATTCAATCCCTACTCCATTCAGTTTTCAGTCTCAGCAACTTTTTTCCTATGATTTTTGTACGATGAAACTTACCTGGATCTCACAAAATAGTGCAATAGATCGCAAAATCAGAACTGAGTACACAAAAATAAAAGTTAATAAATGTTTAAACATCCCTAGTGCAAAATTAAAGGTGATCTATACCTACTTGGCTTCTACATCAGATCTCAAGTATACAGTAAAAGCCTCAGTATCATCATGAGGACTTCGCCGCCTAATCTTCCTTAATTGCTCCAGGTCACTGTAAGCAAAGTGAGAAAGTCAGGTCTTTAGTAAAAGGAATTACATTAGACAGCATTGCAGTACAGCATTTTGGAACTACATTTTTAAAATTCTTTCATGAGATCTTAATATTGCTCATTCCTAATTGACCTTGAGAAGGTAGTGGTGAGCTGCCTTCTGGAACTGCTGCAGTCCATCTGGTGTAGGTACACCCACAGTGCTTTTAGGAAGGGAGTTGCAGGATTTTGAGCCAGGGACAGAGAAGGGACAGTGATATAGTTATAAGTCAAGATAGTGTGTGACTAGGAGGGGAACTTGCAGGTGATGGTGTTGCCATGTGTCTGCTGCCCCTGTCCTTCTAGTTGGTAGAGGTTGCAGGTTTGGAAAAGTGCTGTTGAGACAACCTTGGTGAACTGCTACAGTGCATCTTGTATTTGGTACACATAAACAAACACACTTATGCAGCGACATGGAGGAGTGAGGCTTCAGTCTGGGCCCAAAGCCTGAAACTCTACTGAGTGGCAGAAAATGGTTTTCAAAAAAAAATAAAGAAGTGACATTACTTTTGGACATGTTACATGCCAATAGCAGATCACAGTATTAGCACTGTGCATAGAGCATTTCACTTTATAAAGAACACTCCAAATGTATAAACAGTGTGCTCTTGCACAAAAAAAAATTCCAAAGCTACAGAATTTCTGTTATCAGTGTCCTTTAAGAACAAGATATTTGCATCCATTATAGCTAGCTGAACACATGCACCATCCCTAGTTAATTCATATTATGTCCTCGATTCAGTTCCCGTTAAGGATCTCTTTGTACAACACAATTCACAAATCACATTCTTGATTTGTATACCACAATTTCTCTTCTCCATGAAAGTATAATTAACCAGAATGCACATAATCAGTATATTTTGATTGTCATTTATGTTCAAATATTTTGCATCATTAATGTAAAAAACAAAACATCATTTGTAGCAATATTGCTGAATACCTGGGTTTTAGACAGAATTCATTCAATGCTCGCATGCCAGTGATGAAATTATTTTGAGTGTATGTGGACCCATATTCTCTCTTCTTCAGAATAGCTTTAACTGAGAAACATTGGGGAAGAGAATTAACATTCAAACAGTAAGTGAATTACACACACATACATTTTCTCTAATAATGCTGATGAAACAAAGCCCTTCGTTATCCCTTGTATTTTCATTAGTAATGGAAACACTCAGCACCGATAAATATGGGGCAGGATTTTTAGGTCAGCGTGTGGGCGCGCACCTTCAGGGAGCTTTCATTCAGCACTTGCCCATACCCGCTCTTAAGTCAGCACCAGCCCTCCTCCCGCCCCCCACACCGTCAGCACTGAGCATTTCAGCACGCGCTTCGTGCTGGCTGGCTAATTGGCCAGCCAGTGTGAAATCGCGGTCAGGGGCCGATCGTGGGCAGCGGTCCATTCCCCGGCGACTCCCGGGCCTGCCCATCGCACCCACATGCCAACTGAAAAATTTTGCCCATGGTTACAGTGGAAAATGCTGCCACAAATTGCAAGAGATTAGATTATTACATTTCATCTTCGCATAACTCGTTAACCATCTGAAACAAGTAATCAAATACCACTGTCAGAGATCTTTAAAAGCTTAAAAACTTTTGTAGATCCTGTTACTACATATCTTGCATCAACGCAAAGTATTTTGATCTCTCAGTGACACAACATAACATCTAGTCTCACCCAAGAACAAAATCATCTGAATCAATAAACCAAGAGTGAAGTTATTTAAATTAAATTCTGGCAAGTGGCCTTGAAGAGCTGGGCTCACTTTTTAGGATAGATAGTCAGTCTGTTCATTCAGTAGAGTAATATTGTGAGATTAGCAGCTACTCCTAGGCTAGTCCAAAGTTGTGGCCCATAATGAAATCAGTGGAACCCATGACACTCCTGACAGTGACGTCAACAATATAACTGAATATGAGCTTCAGATAGAACTCATTTCAATACTCGCACAGCAGTAACTAGATTATTCTGAATGCAAGTGGACCCACAATTTCTACAACTTAAACAACTTAAAGATAAGGAGACCTAACATGGTGTGGGTCTTGAGAATAACACTTGCTTTTTAAAAATATTACAATGTTATTGAGGGGTCAAAGACAGAATCTATTTGGTTGGAGTTAAGAAACAATAGAAGAGCTATTCTGCTATTTGATGTATTTTAAAGGCCATCAAATACTAGGCAGGCAAAAGAGCAACAGATTTGAGAGAAAATTACTGAGAGCTGCAAGCATTATAGAATAGTAAACATGGGAGACTAACTACCCAAATAGTAAACGGGGCAGTGATTTTGAAAGGGCAGAGTGGGGCAGGTATTTCTTAAGTGTGTTCAGGAGAATGTTATTGATCAGTTATGCTCCCTGTCAATAAGGAATAGACATTGCTGGATTGCTGGGGAATGAAACAAGTCAAGTAGATCAAGTGGCAGTAGAGGAACATTTGAAGGACAGCAATTATAATATCATAAAGGTTAGCTATGGAAAGAGACAAGGAGCAATCTAGAGCAAAAATAATTAACTTGGGGTGGGCCAATTTCACTAGGGTGAGAATGGCTCTGGCCCAGGTGAATTGGAATCAAAGATTGGCAGGCAAACGTAACAGAATAATGGACTGGTTTTAAAGAGGGGATGGTTCAAGTACAGTCAAGAAATATTCCCAAAAAGGTGCAAAGGTAGGACAAATAGCCAAAGCTCCATGGATGATAAGAGATATAGAGTAAGATGGAGCAGAAGAAGGGTGCATATAACAGATGCCAGTTTGATATTACAGGTGGGAACCAGGCCAAATATAGAAAGTTGAGGTGATGTGAAAAAGGAAATCAGAGAGCCAAAAAGAGTATTAGAAGAAACTGGATTCCCTTTTATGTTAGCTGCCAAACTTCTTTATAGGTATAAAAATAGTAACAGGATCATAAAAGGAGGGGTGGGATCAATTAGGGAACAAAAAGGGGATTTATACCTGACATTTACCAGAATGGACTCAATGGGCTGAATGGCCTCCTTCTGCACTGTTATGACAATGACTTATGACTCTGGGTACTAAATGAGCACTTTGCACCTGTCTTTACCAAGGAAGAAGACCCTACCAAAGTCATAGTGAGTGTTGAGGTAGTTGAGACACAGGATGAGTTCATAATTGATGAAGAAGTTTTAGAAAGGTTGGCTGTACTTAAAGTCACCAGGACCGGATGAGATGCCGAGGAGAGTAAGAGTGGAAACTGCAAAAGTACTGGTCATAACCTTCCAATCTCCATAGGTACAGGTGTAGTGCCAGGGAACTGGTAAACTGCAAATACTGAAGGGTCATATAGACTCGAAACGTGAACTCTGTTTCTTTCTCCACAGATGCTGCCAGGCCTGAGTTTTTCCATCATTTTCTGTTTTTGTTTCAGATTTCCAGCATCCGCAGTATTTTGCTTTTATGCAAATATTTCAGCCTTGTTCAAGCAAGGGTATGAGGATAAGTCCAGCAACTACAGCCAGTCAGTTTAAATTCAGTAGTTTCAGAAACAATAATTCAGGGCAAAATTAACAGGCACTTGGAGAAACGGGGATTAATTAAGGAAAGCCAGCATGGATTTGTTATAGGTAAATCATGTTTAACTAATTTGATCGAGTTTTTAGATGAGATTAGAGTGTGTTGATGAAGGTAATGAAGTCGATGTGGTGTATATGGATTTCCAAAGGGTGTTTTATAAAATGCCATATAACAAGCTTCTTAGCAAAGTCAAAGCCCATGGAATAAAAGGGGTAGGGGCAGGGGCAGCGTCAGCGTCAATACAAAGTTGACTGAAAGGAAACAGTAGTTGTGAACAGTTGATTTTCCAGGCTGGAGGAAGGCATACAGTGGTGTTTCCCCTGGGGTCAGTGCTAGCATCACTGCTTTTCTTGGTCTATATTAATGACCTAGACTTGGGTGTGCAGGGAACAATTTCAAAATTTGCTGATGGCACAGATCTTGTAAGCATTGTGAACTACAAGTAGGATAGTGATAGATTTCAAGAGGACATAGATGAGCTAGTGGTATGGGCAGACAGTGGCAGATGAAATTTAATGCAGAAAAATGTGAAGTGATACATTTTGGTAGGAAGAGCGAGGAAAGGCAAAATAAAGGAGTTAGCTCCACAAGGGGTGCAGGAACAGAAAGTCCTGCAGGGTTTTTATGTGCACAAATTGTTGAATGTGACAGAGCAGGTTAAGAAAGTGGTTAATAAGCTACACTGGATCATCAGTTTTATAATCAGAGGCATAAAGTACAAAAGCGAGAAAGTTATGGCGAACCTTCATAAATTACTGATGCAGCTTCAACTGGAGTATTTTGTATAATTCTTTAGGAACAATGTGAAGTCACTGGAGAGGTTGCAGAAAAGATTTATGAGAATGATTCTAGGGATGAGGGACTTCAGTTGCAAGGACAAATTGGAGAAGCTGGAACGGTCCTCTTTAAAAAGGTAGTGTTCAAAATAATGAGGGATTTGGACCGAGTATCTAGAGAAGCCTTTTCCTATTGGCAGCAGGATTGAGAACTGGAGAACAGCAAATTAAGGTGATTGGGCTAAGTAACCAAAAAGGCAACGAGGAAAATTCTTTTTTTTTTAAAATGCAGTGAGCTGTGAAGATCCGAAATGCATTCCCTGAGTGCAGGTAGGTTCAAGTGAAGACAGGTTCAGTCGTGACTTTCACAAAGGAACTATCTGAAAATAAACATTTTGCAGGGATACAGGAAAAGGGATGGGTGGGACTAGCAGGGAAACTTTTGCAGACAGCTGGGATAGACTGAATGACCTCCTTCTCTGCTGGAATCAGAATGGATACATGATGCATTTTGGTAGGAATAATGAGGAGAAACAATACAAGTTAAGTGGTACAATTTTAAGAGTTGCAAAAAGAAAAACCTGATGTATTTGTGTACAAATCTGTGAAGGTGGCAGGAGAGGATAATGAGAAGTTAATAAAACACATGGGATCCTGGGCTCAGGATAAAAAAACCTATAGGTTTAGCATAACTTACATAAAACACTAGTTCTGCCCCAGCTGGAGTACTCTATCCAATTCTGGGCACCACACTTTAGGAAAGACGTGAAGGTACTGGAGAGGGTATCCTGTCTGGAGAGGAAAATAAGGAGTTTCCCCAGAATAGCTCCAGGAATGAGGGGTTACAGTTATTTGGATAGACTGATGAATATGGGGTTGTTTTCATTAAAGCAGAGAAGGCTGAGAAAAGATTTGATAGAGGTGGTTAAAATCATATGAGTTTACAGAATCTCAGTGCAGAAGAGGCCCTTCGGCCCATCGAGTCTGCACTGACACGTGAGAAACACCTGACCTACCTACCTAATCCCATTTTCCAGCACTTGGCCCATAGCCTTGAATGTTATAACGTGCCAAGTGCTCATCCAGATACTTTTCAAAGGATGTGAAGCAACCCGCCTCCACCACCCTCCCAGGCAGCGCACTCCAGAACGTCACCACCCTCTGGGTAAAAAAGTTTTTCCTCACATCCCTCCTAAACCTCCTGCCCCTCACCTTGAACTCATGTCCCCTCGTGACTGACCCTTCAACTAAGGGGAACAGCTGCTCCCTATCCACCCTGTCCATGCCCCTCATAATCTTGTATGCCTTGATCAGGTCGCCCCTCAGTCTTCTCTGCTCCAACGAAAACAACCCAAGTCTTTCCAACCTCTCTTCATAACTTAAATGTTTCATCCCAGGCAACATCCTGGTGAATCTCCTCTGCACCCCCTCCAGTGCTATCACATCCTTCCTATAATGTGGCGACCAGAACTGCACACAGTACTCCAGCTGTGGCCTCACCAAGGTTCTATACAACTCCAACATGACCTCTCTACTTTTGTAATCTATGTCTCGATTGATAAAGACAAGTGTCCCATGTGCCTTTTTCACCATCCCACTAACATGCCCCTCTGTCTTCAGAGATCTATGGACACACATGCCAAGGTCCCTTTGTTCCTCAGAACTTCCTAGTGTCATACTGTTCATTGAATGCTTCTTTGTCAAATTACTCTTTCCAAAGTATATCACCTCACACTTTTCAGGGTTAAATTCCATCTGCCACTTATCTACTCATTTGACCATCCTGTCTATATCTTCCTGTAGCCCAAGACACTCAACCTCACTGTTAACCACCCGGCCAATCTTTGTGTCATCCGCAAACTTACTGATCCCACCCCCCACATAGTCATCTATGTCGTTTATATAAATGACGAATAATAGGTGACCCAGCACAGATCCCTGTGGTACGCCAGTCACTAAAGCAGCCTTCTGTCATCACCCTCTGTTTCCTACAACTAAGCCAATTTTGAATCCATCTTATCAAATTACCCTGTATCCCATGTGCATTTGCTTTCTTTATAAGTCTCCCATGTGGGACCCTGTCAAAGGCGTCGCTGAAATCCATATAAACTACCCTCATCTGCACATCTGGTCATCTCCTCAAAACATTCAATCAAATTTGTTAGGCATGACCTCCCTCTGACAAAGCCATGCTGACTATCACTGATCAAACCTTGCCTCTCCAAGTGGAGATAGATATTCCTTCAAAATTTTCTCCAATAGTTTCCCTATCACTGCCATGAGAATTGGCCTGTAGTCCCCTGGCTTATCTCTGCAAGCCTTCTTAAATAGCAGAACCACATTAGCTGTTCTCCAGTCCTCTGGCACCTCCCCCATGGCCAGAGAGGAATTAAAAATTTGGGTCAGAGCCCCTGCGATCTCCTCCCTTGCCTCCCTCAGCAGTTTGGGGCACAAACCATCCAGACCTGGAGATTTGTCCACTTTTAAGTCTGCCAACATCTCCAATACCTTGTCACTCCCTATATCAATTTGCTCAAGAACCTCGCAGTCTCTTTCCCTGAGTTCCATACCATCATCCTCATTCTCTTGGGTGAAGATGGATGTGAAGTATTCGTTCAACACTCTATCGATGTCCTCCGGCTCCACCCATAGATTGCCCCCTTGGTCCCTAATGGGCCCTACTCTTTCCCTGGTTATCCTCTTCCCATTGATATACTGATAGAATATCTTGGGATTTTTCCTACTTTTACCAGCCAGAGCTTTCTCATATCCCCTCTTTGCTCTCAGAGTTGCTTTCTTAAGCTCCACCCTGCACTTTCTGTACTCCACTAATGCCTCCACTGATTTGCTCCCCTTGTACCTGCTAAAAGTCTCTCTTTTCCTACTCATCGTATCCTGAATATCTGGTCATCCATTGTTCTCTGGGCTTGTTATTCCCTCCTATCACCCTAGAGGGAACATGTTGAGCCTGTACCCTCCCCATTTCCTTTTTGAACTCCCCCCCACTGCTCTTCTGTAGATTTCCCCACAAGTAGTTGTTCCCAGTCTACCTTGGCCAGATCCTGCCTTATTTAACTAAAATCCACTCTCCCCCAGTCCAAAACAGTTTTTTGCAACTTGTCTATTTCTTTGTCCATAACAAGCTTAAATTGTACCATGTTGTGATCACTATCACTAAAATGCTCCCCAACCACCACCTCAGCACCTGTCCGGCTTCATTCCCCATAATTAGGTCCAACACTGTGCCGTCCCTTGTTGGACCTTCTACATATTGACCTAAAAAGTTCTCCTATACACATTTCAAGAAATCCACTCCATCCAAGCCCTTAACACTATGTCTATCCCAATTAATGTTGGGAAAGTTGAAATCACCTAATATAATTACCCTATTGTTACTGTTTTTACACACCTCCACAAATTGTGCACATATTTGCTCCTCAATTTCCTGCTGACTATCTGGGGGTCTATAATAAACACCTAACAATGTGGCTACCCCGTTTTTTATTCCTAAGCTCTACCCACAAAGCTTCATTCGATGCCCCCTCCAAGATATCATCTCTCCTTACTGCAGTAACTAACTCCTCAACTAATAATGCAATGCCTCCTCCTCTTTCTCGCCTGGAATGTTGAGCTGCCAATCCAGCCCCTCCCTCAACCACGTCTCAGTGATGGCTACTATATCACAATTCCACGTGTCAATCCTCACCCTTAACTCATCCGTTTTACCTGTAATACTCCTGGTATTAAAGTAGCGGCCGTCCAGCCTTGCCTTGCTCCCTTGAAACGTAATGCAGCTGTACTCCCTCTGACTTGATTGTTTTACTGTATTATGATGTGTCCCTATTCTGCTAACATTGTGTCCCCTCCCCCTGCCAAATTAGTTTAAACCCCTCCCAACAGCACTAGCAAACTCGCCTGCAAGGATGTTAGTCCTGCTCTGGTTCAGATGTAGACCGTCCCGCTTGTACAGGTCCCACCTTCCCCAGAAACAGTCGCAGTGATCCAGGAATCTAAAACTCTCCCTCCTGCACAAACTCTTAAGGCACGTATTCATCTGCGCTACTCTCCTATTTCTGTGTTCGCTAGCACGTGGCACTGGGAGTAATCCAGAGATTACAACCTGCGAGGTCCTGCTTTTTAGTCTACTGCCTAACTCCCTGAATTCTTGATGCAAGAACTCATCCCTCTTTCGACCTATGTCATCGGTACCAACATGTACCATGACCTCTGCCTTATCACCCTCCCCCATCAGGATGCCCTGCAACCGTTCAGTGACATCCTGGACCCTGGCACGAGGGAGGCAACACACCATCCTGGAGTCACGTTGATGGCCACAGTGGCACCTTTCTGTTCCCCTGACTACAGAATCCCCTATTACTATTGTACTTCCTCCCCTCCTGTACAGACAGGCTGCTTGTGGTGCCAGAAGCTTGGCTCTGTCTGCATTCCCTGGAGGAACCAGCGCCCTCATCAGCCTCCAAAATGGAACACCGATTTGCGAGCGGGACCCCAGGGGACTCCTGAACTACCTGCCTGTTTCTCTTGGGCTGCCTGGTGGTCACCCATTCCCTTCCTTCCTCAAGTCCCTTCAGCTGCGGTGTGACCACCTCTCTAAACGTGCTATCCACGATGCTCTCAGAATCGCGGATGCTCCACAGTGTCCCCAGCTGCCGTTTCAGCTCTGAAACCCGAGCTTCCAGGAGCTGCAGCTGGACACACTTCCTGCACACATGTTGGTCGCGGGCACTGGAAATGTTCCCGGCTTCCCACATTGAACACAAGGAGCACACTATGACTTTGAGCTCTCCTGCCATGACTCATCACTTTAAGTTAAACCTTTTAAATCAATTATTCTAGGGCCCTTCTTTCCTGATCCTCGTTACTACAGAATATACAAACTATAAAACACAAAAAGACCTTAAACTATAAGCAATAAAAGTAGTAAATACTTACCCGACCTTACCCACTACTTACCAGTCATTTCTCTCCCTTGTAGCCTCTACTGCTGCAGCAGGGCAAGGACACTCTCTGAAGATTTAAGAAGTTGGATAGCAAAGAAAAAATGCAAAGACCACCTCTTCCCCTCTGCACCGAATTCCCACTGTGCACCAAATTGCCAATACCCACACTCACTCTGGCCGTGTCTCACTCAAGATGAGGTCTCCCCTCTGCTCGTGTGCAAGATAGATAAAGAGACAGAAACTATTTGTAATAGCTGAAGGGTCAATAACCAGCGGGCACAGGTTTAAGGTGACATGCGAAAGAATCAGAGGGGATATGGTTAGAATTTGTAATGCACTGCTTAATAGGGTAGTGGATTCATATATGGAGAAAAAGTCAAGGAGTGGAACACTGGATCGCTCATTAAATTTGAACTCATGCTCTCTGGATTATTCATTTTGGTCTCTGGATAATTTGAGAACCATTGCATTACTGTGTATCCGTGCAAAAAGCTGTTATATAATTATTTCACAAAATAAATTGCTTACCTTTCACCTGGATTTGCTCCAAAGTAGGTTGAACTGGAGCACCGGGCCCTTGAGCTGTTAAGATAAATTTGGCATGAAACAGGAGTATTCGAGTTCATAAAATCTGCAGACAGCACAGCAATTGTCACCAATAATCGTTGCACATCGTGTTTAACATGAAAACATTGCATAGCGTTTTAAGAGAGGAGTGGGGAAACTGCTAATAGAAGTTTCGTAACAGATGTCAAACCATAGTGTGCTGATTAGGAGTGACTGAAAGCCTGATTTAAAATGGGTTTTGAGAATGTTGAAGAGGGCAGAATAAAAAAGCAAAGAGGGTTTAGGGAGGGTATTCTAGAGAATCAATGGTTACACAAAAGGAAGAGGTTGCACAATAGAGAGTCCAAAGGGTGTGGGAGAGGATGCAAGGTTGGCAATGGTTGCAAAATAGTGTGCAGTGAGTCAATGAAGGAATTTGAAGGCGAGGATAAGAATTTTAAATTTAAATGCATTGAATTAGCAGAATTTGCTACAGGCAAAGGCTTAAGATGGGTTTAGGATTCAAATAGCTGGTGTTTATGTAGTGTAGAGCATGGGAGGCCAGTTAGGAAGACATTGGAGAAATTAAGTCTGGAACTGAAAACTGTAAATGAGGAATGTTGGAGCAAATGAGAAAATATCAATGAGGGTTTCAGCAGAAATGCCAAGGTAGGGAACAGGCAAGGTTTGTTGTCAAGTAGATGTAAAGGATCTTAATGAAGGAAAGAATGCAGAGCTAGAAGCTCAGCTTCAGTTCAAGCTAGATGCATTTCTAATGGTCTAGTTCAGTCTAAAAGAGTGGGCAGTATTATGATATGGCAGGTGGTTAGTGCCGGGCTGACCAAATCCCAAAGGGAAACTTGATTGAGTTATCACAAAATTTTCAATTTCTATTTTTATTACCAGAAGGTATGTACAGAAGTCAGAAGTAAAGATTCCACGACCACTTTGAGATTTTAAATATTAAAACATTTATTAAAAGAAAACTTAAGCACACAATATTACAGTTAAATTTACATTTCCCAAAAGATTTCTACTTAGCTAGACTCAAATAAACACCCTTTTCCAGGCAAAAGTCCCTATAGTTCCTTAATCTATGGAACATCCAGTAATATTACTGCAAGGCACCCACTGTTGCTATAAGGGAAGTATTTCACAAGTTTCTCCCTCCCTCACTCGACAATGGAAATCCAAAGCTTGTAACAAAACCTTGCTTTCTGGAATAAGCACTTCTCTAGGGTGGCTAGAGGCTACTTTTTCCACAGGTCTCTCTTTGCACAGCCCACCCTTCAAGGTCTTACATGGCCACACTTCATATAGCTTTCAATCTTTCCTTGAATATATTTTCTCCCCTTTTATCTTTAAGCCTATTGTTTTTAAACTTTCTTTTGAAATATATCTTTCCCAGAATCTAAAAATATTTCTTGTTGTCATTATGGCCACCACTTTCAGTAAAAATAAACTTAATAACTTTGCTTTATTTATTTATAATATTTGCCACCTGTCCTGTTATGTCCCTTTGAAATTCAACAGCTAAAATTTCAACTCCTTAACTATCTCCTATTGCAAATTCCAATTCATGCTGTATCTACTGGGATCCCATCTTAGCTCGTCCACCTCCCCTTCAAACTGCCTTTTACATCTAACCCCTTTGATGATTTAAACCTTGATGTCTGTCTGTCTTCAGTTTAATTAAATTAGTCACATACACAGAGTCCCACAAGCCTGCTTCACAGTATCCCGCAATAATATTGGAAAAAATGATATCTTTACAGCAGTCTGTCCCACATTTACACCCCATTCTGCATAAAGTTAATCATTCTAATCTGTCTGAGCACCTTCATTTTAAAAGCTTGAGTTTGAATCCCTGGTCCTAGAATTTGAGATAATCAAACATATTATTTATTGAGGCTCAATCTGTTAGTTTAAGAACATTGCAATAATATTTCTCACAAAGCTTCTTTCTTTCCCCACAGAGTTTTGGGAACCCTCTGTTTATAGGCAGAATATCACAGCTGTGGAAAGGCTGTGATTAGAATGCTCTAGAAATGAGAGGTTATAATTATGAAGGAAAGCTTAGAAAATTGGGGAAATTTCTCATTAATAAAAGATTAGCCATGGTCTAAATGCCTTCAGTAACCACTGCATGATTGTTTCTTGTGATTGATGAATCAATAACAAGGGGCAGAGACTGGGGATTATAACAAGTACGAAGTAAGAAGTTAGACATTTTCTGCAGAAGATCACTGAGATGTGGAATGCTTTATCATTACAAAGCTTAAATAGAATAAGATAGTTGCTTGGAAAGGAAGAATACAAATGATACAAGGAAAATACTGGGAAGTGGGATTACAGTAGTTATCTCCAGTTGAAAAGCTAACACTAGCAAAGACAACAGAGGCCAAATGGCTTACTCTTGTAACTATGATTTGATTTAGATCATTCATTGCAACTGTCAATTTCAGTAAATTTCTGGTTTAGTTGGCTGTAACAGAAGCAACCACAGGTTTGTTGCTGCAGCTATGAATAAAAATTGTTGATTCATTTGGACATAACTGTGGATTTGAAACACTAACTTAACATAACTAATCTGCAGGATTTAAGTTTTAGTTTGTTCATACTCAGCAAAACCATGAAGTACAAAAGTGCTGCACTGCTTATTCCAACAAATTAGGATCATACTTCATAAATGGATTTAACTAAAGTTATTCATAGTACAAACTTACTCAAACAAAATATAAATTTCCTTCCCTTGGATTTCTTTTAACACCACTTAAATAGTACTGTTAATACCATTTGAGATACTGGCCGGGATTTTCTGGCCCCACCCACAGCAGGAATCACCGTGGGCAGGACAGAAAATTTGATGAACCAGACAAAGGTCCGTTGACTTCAGGTGGGAATTTCTAGTCCCGTAGTGGGTGGGACTGGAAAATCCCAGCCACTGTCCAGGAGCAATTACTCTTTCCAACATTACAAGAAGCTGAATTTAAAAGCATCAGGAAAAGACACGTGAATTGACCAGCACACTTTTTACAAGTAAGTCTTTCTTTTGGTCTCCAGCAAATTACAATATAGAATAGAAGTGTGACTTTACCAGATCTTTTGAGATTTTGGGGCTGCATCCCCAAGGAAGCCGAGGTACTGCTGGCATTATACTCAACACTGCCATCCTTTTTGCCATTTGAAGAGTATAAACGCAGCTGAATGCCAGTGCTGATAGGTAGATTAGATCGCATACTATGCCAGAGGCTTTGGTTGGTCACAGTGCTCTTGAATACTAAAAATAAAAAATACGAAAATCACCATACAATTCATTTTCAACTCCGGAATGTTCAATTTCCACTTTACAGGCATATTTGACCAGAAATGCTTTCCAAGGGATTATTTAACACACTAACAATGGCAGTCACAGGTCACAATCTATAAATCAAGAACTGAAATTTTATTTTTTGCTTATTTGTGAACACACAGAAAATGACATCCAGAAATAAGTAAATATTCTTAAGGATTTCTCAGCATGTTTAATGTACACTTTCAAAAAGAAATCTGCAATATATTAATGTGCTTTAATTTTAGCTTATTTGAACAGCATTTTTGATGGTGCCACCAGATGTAAAATTACTTAAATACATTAGCAAATAATTTATCTGACATTTCAATTGCTTCAACTTGATGTACTTTGGTTTGCCTGACTGAAGTACTGTCCACTTTTCACTGCTTGATATACTGCTCATTTAGCAGTATATGCTAAACTTTGACAAGAAGCTAAGATGATGTTTAGAGGGTTTAAAAATACTAACTGCATGTGCACCACAATGGTTCACTCAACAGGTCTCTAACTCCAGATTTATGCCACAAGTTCTTAATGTTGATGCCATTTTGCATACTACCAGTGACACGAGTGCACAGGCATAAATTCATTTACTAAGGTGGCATTCTGCACACTTCCCATGCACACAGCATCTCAGATCCTATTTTAAAGTCTTAGGTGCCACAACAGCCCCTTTCATCCAGGGAATCAAATCTAGTGAAGCTTTGTTGCATCCCCTTTAAGGTATTAGGTATTAAGGTATAAGATGTTATTCCTTAGGTCAAGCAGAGCAAAAACATACACAGTACTCCAGGTATGGTCTCACCCAAGCCCTATGTAATTGCAACAAGACTTTCTAACTCTTACATACATATCCTTTGCTATAAAGGCGATCATTTGCTTTTCTAATTGCTTGCTGTCCCTCATGTTAACTTTGTGATTCATGTGCAAGGGCACTTAAATCAGAATGATAACTTTTACTAGTCTTTTAAAAAATGCTCTGCTTTTCCATTCCTCCTATCAAATTGATAACCTCACACTCCTCACATTATACTTCTTCTGCGACCTTCTTGCCAAACAATCCACTTTGCAGACACCATGGGCTTCTCAGGAGGACCTCAGCAGGGATCAGAACTGTTGAAATGCAGATTGATTCCCAAAGCATCAGAAACCACAGAAATGGAGTGGGGACCTTGGAAGGTGCTACCCCGACCCAGAGTTTCTCACTCTTAAACAGAAGTCCTGCTGCAGGGCCTGAAGTGAAGTGATGTTTGCCAACAATGGGAGGTGGTGGTCAGCCCCTTCAACAAAGCAGATGGAGATGGAGTGGCCAAGGAAGTGAGGTGTGGTCCCTCAAACTTGAGTCAGTGTCCAAAAGAGGAAAGGGGAGTGACATAACACTTGTGCCAAGCCCTACTCTAATTTTCTCAGTATTCTCTTGCACAACATTCCTCAGATGAACAGCTTGCAGTTCCAGTCATTCTCCTCTCTCTCTCTCTAGGCAGCTCTTCACATGTTCATCTGAACAGCCACCACTCGCACACACTTTTGTGCAATCTGACACCCCTACCACACAGTCACCCACCACAAATGCCCTTCCCTTCTCTCCAGAGAATCTATTTCTAACAACACTCTGCTTTCTCGCTTTACAGAAGAGAGCACACAATTCCAGGGAGAGACAGAGAACCCCAGGGGCAGAGCACTAGCAACTTGTGCCCACCTGGTCTATTGGGAGGCATGCCTTATTCCAGCAAGCTACAGATGTCAGCAGCAACCTGCCGAGAAAGCCTGAGGTACTGTTGTCCACCTATACCGAGAGAGCTAATTCTCTACCTGTAGTCCCTTTGTGGGTTTCAACTCTTTCGAGCTGTATCTGTCCTGTGAAGTGGAATGCTGGCTGAGGAGAAGGCAGCTGATGCTGGATTCCTTCAGCTCTTGCTCCTCTTCTTTCTCAAAGGTCCAAGGTAGAGCTGTATAAATTGCTCTCATGCCGCAGTAAAGGCTGACAGCAGGGAAGTGTAGGTCAAAGTAAAGTCAAGGACAGGTGAAATGACTTCCAAGAGATTGGAAGCCACCTGTCAAGCAATGGACACACACTCCCAGAAGTGCTGTGAGCACCAGTTTCAGGCCTAAGCATGGATGCAGTTATTCAGTTTCATGGTTGGAAGGCTTCCCAGCATGTCAGTTTCACTGAACAAGAACTTCCCACTCTGCCCTCACCTGGTTGACCCTGGTGAGTTTCACACAGCGCAGGAAACCCTTGTGTTGGCTGTTAAAGCCAACACACAAACATATTAATAAGGAGCAGGAGTGGGCCACTCAGCCCCTCAAGCCTGCTCCACCATTCAATAAGATCATGGCTGGTCTGATTTTAACCTCATATTCCTGCCTACCCCCGATAACTTTTCATCCCCTTGCTTATCAAGAATCTATCTACCTCTTCATTAAAGATATTCAAGGACTCTGCCTCAACCACATTTTGAGGAAGGGGGCTCCAAAGTCTCTCATCCTGCAGAGAAAAAAGAATTTCCTCATCTGTCCTAAGTGGGCATTCCCTTATCTTGAAACAGTGACCCCCGAGCTCTATATTCTTCCATTAGAGGAAACATCCTTTCCACATTCACCCTGTCAAGTCCCCTCAGGATCTTATATGTTTCAATTAAGTTGCTCTTACTCTTCTAAACTCCAGTGGATACGAGCCTAGCCTGTCCAACTATTCCTAAGATAACCCACCCATTCCAGGTATTAATCTAGTAAACCTTCTCTGAACTGCTTCTAATGAATTTACATCTTTCCTTAAATAGGGAGACCAATACTGTATACAGTACTCCAGATGTGGTCTCACCAATGCCCTGTATAACTGAAGCATAACTTATATTCAATTCCCCTCACAATAAACAATAACATTCTATTAGCTTTGATAATTACTTGCTGCACCGTGTACTAACCTTTTGCAATTCATGCATTAGAAACATAAAAGTAGAAGTCATTCAGCCCTTGGAGCCTGCTCCGCCATTCAATATGATCATGGCTGATCCTCTTTCTCAATGCTATACTCCCGCTCTCTCCCCATATCCCTTGATGCCTTTAGAGTCTAGAAATCTATTTGCTTCTTAAATATATTCAGAGTCTTGGCCTCCACAGCCTTCTGTGGTAGAGAATTCCATAGGTTCACCACCCTCTGACTGAAGAAGTATCTCCTCATCTCAGTCCTAAATGCCCTACCCCGTATCCTGAGACTGTGACCCCTTGTTCTAGATCCCCCCAGACAGAGGAAACATCATCCCTGCATCCAGTCTATCTAGCCCTGTCAGAATTTTATATGTTTCAATGAGATCCCATCTCATTCCTCTAAACTCCAGTGAATACAGGCCTAGTCAGCCCAATCTCTCCTCATACGATCATCCTGCGATCCTAGGAACCAATATGGTGAACCTTCGCTGCATTCCCTCTATGGCAAGTATATCCTTTCTAAGGTAAGGAGACCAATACTATACACAATACTCCAGGTGTGATCTCACCAAGGTAAAGCTGCAGTAAGACATCCTTGCTCCTGTACTCAAGTCCTCTCGCAATGAAGGCCAACATTCCATTAGCCTTCTTAACTGCTTGCTGCACCTGCATGCTTGCTTTCAGTGATTGGTATACAAGGACATCCAGGTCCCTCTGTATATCACCATTTCCCAATCTACCACCATTTAAATAATACTCTGCCATTCTGTTTTTCCTACCAAAGTGGATAACTTCACACTTATCCACATTATAATGCATCTGCCATGTATTTGCCCACTCTCTCAACTTGTCTAAATCAACTTAAAGCCTCTTAACATCCTCACCACTCACATTCCCACATAGCTTTGTGTCTTCAGTAAACTTGGAAATATTACATTTGGTTCTCTCATCCAAATCATTGATATACATTGTGAATAGCTGGGGCCCAAGCACTAATCCCTGTGGTACCCCACTAGTCACCACCTGCCATTTCGAAAAAGGCCCATTTATTCCTACTCTGTTTCCCTCCTGCTAACCAGTTCTCAATCCATGCCAATATATTACCCCCAACCCATCAGCTTTAAATTATGCACACTTATGTGGGATTTTATCAAAAGCTTTCTGAAAATCCAAATACACCATATCCACTGGTTCTCCCTTATTTGTTCTGCTAGTTACGTCCTCAAAAACCTCCAGTAGGTTTGATAACCATGATTTCCCTTTCATAAATCCATGTTGACTTTGTCTAATCCCGTTGATATTTTCTAAGTGTCCTGTTATCACATCCTTTATAATAGACCACAGCTTTTCCCCTACCACTGATGTTGGCTAACTGGTCTGTAATTCCCTGTTTTTTCCCTACCTCCTTTTTTAAATAGTGGGGTCACATTTGCCACCCTCCAATCTGCCAGGACTGTTCCAGAATCTACAGAATTTTAGAAGATGACAACCAACATGTCCATTATTTCCATGGCCACCACCTTTAGTACCCTGGGGTGTAGGTTATCAGGCCCCTAGGATTTATCGGTTTTCAGTCCCATTAATTTCTCCAGCACTGTTTTTTAGTAACACCAATTTCCCTCAATTCTTCCTTCTCACTAGACCTTTAGTTCTCTAATATTTCTGGGAAGTTATTTGTGTCTTCCTCCATGAAGACAGAACTGAAGTAGTTGTTCATTGCTTTGCCATTTCCTTGTTCTCTATTATAAATTCTCCTGTTTTGGATTGTAAGGGACTGTAAATAAATATGATCTGACAGCAATTACAGAGGCATGGCTGCAGGACGACAAAGATTGGGTCCTTAATATTGAGGGACACATGACATTCAAGAAGAATAGGAAGCTAAGTAAAGGTGGAGGGGTAGCACTGTTAATCAAAGAAGGCATTGGTGCAATAATTAGAGATGACCTTGATTCAGGAGATCAGGATGTAAAAATGCTTTGGGTGGAGATGAGGAATAATAGGGGGAAAATAGTCTTTAGTAGGAGTGGTCTACAGGCCCCCTAACAGTAGCTAGTGCAGGACAAAGTATTCAAGAGAAAATATTGTGTGCTTGTGATAAAGGGATGGCAATAATCATGGGTGATTTTAATCTACACAAACTGGAAAAATCAGATTAGCAGTAGTAGCCTGGATGAGGGGTTCTTAGAATACTTTCGAGATAGTTTCTTAGAGCAGCATGTTCTGGAACCAACCAGAGAGCAGGTTATATTAGACTTGGTATTGTGCAACCTGACAGGATTAATTAATGATCTCAGAGTAAAGGCGCTGCTAGTTACAGAGGCCAAAATATGATTGAATTTTACAGCCAGCTTGAAGGGGAGAAGAGTGGGTCAAAGACTAGTATCTTAAATTGAAATAAGGACAACTATGTGGGGATGAAAGCTGAGCTAGCGGAAGTGAACTGGGAAACTAGGCTTGAGGATAGATCAATCGAGAAGCAGTGGCAGACATTTAAGGAGATATTTCAGAGTATAAGTACATTACTACTATCAAGAAAAATTCTACGGGGAGGACCCACCATTCATGGTTAAGTAAAGAAGTTAAGGAAAGCATCAAACTTAAGGAAAAAGCATACAGCTCCGCAAAGATGAGTGGCAGGACACTTGATTGGACAGAATATAAAGAACGGCAGAGAATGGCTAAAAGGTTAATCGGGGAAAGAAATTAGAGAATGAGAGGAAGCTAGCTAGAAATGTAAAAACAGATAGCAAGTGTTTCCACAGGTGCTTAAAAAGGAAAAGGATAAGTAAAGTGAGTGTTGGTCCTCTAGAGAATGACAGTGGGGAGTTAAGAGGAGGTAATAAGGAAATGGAGGAAGAAAACAAATGTTTTGTTTCTGTGTTCACTATGGAGGATACAAAAAACATTCCAATAATAGCTGCAAATCAGGTGGTGAACGGGAAAAAGGAGCTCGGTGAAATGGAAATCACTAAGAAACAGCACTGAGCAAATTAACGGGGCTGCGGGCTGGCAAGTCTCCGTGTCCCGGTGGACTATATCCTAGGCTCTTAAAAGAGGTGGCTAATGAGGTAGTTGATGCGCTGGTGTTAATTTTCCAAAATTTGCTAGATTCTGGAAAGGTTCCATCAGATTGAAAAGTAGCAAACATAACCCCTCTAATCAAGAAGGGAGGGAAGCAGAAAACAGGAAACTATAGGCCAGTTAGCTTGATGTCTGTCGTGGAGAAGTTATTAGAATCGATCATTAAGGAGGTTATAGCTGGGCACTTAGAAGAGCTCAAGGCAACCGGGAAGAGTCAGCATGGTTTTGTGAAAGGAAAATCATGTTCAACCAATTTATTGGAGCTTTTTGAAGGAGCAACATGAGCAGTGGATAAAGGGGAGCCTGAAGACATACTGTACTTGAATTTCCAGAAGGCATTTGATAAGGTGCCACATCAAAGATTATTACAGAAAATAAAAGTGCATGGTGTAGGGGGTAACATATTAGCATGGATAGAAGATTGGCTGGCTGGCAGAAAGGAGAGAGTATGCATAAATGGGTCTTTTTTCAGATTGGCAGGATGTGACGAGTAGAGTCCCACAGGGGTCTGTATTGGGGCCTCAACTTTTTACTATTTACATCAATGACTTAGGTGAGGGGAGTGAAGACATGGTAGCTAGATTTACAGGTGACACAAAGATAGGTAAGAAAGTATGTTGTGAAGAGGACATAAGGTGGTTGCAGATGGATGTGGATAGGTTGAGTGAGTGGGCAAAAATGTGGCAAATGGAGTTTAGTGTGGGAAAATGTGAAGTTGTTCACTTTGGCAGGAAGAGCAAAAAAGCAGATATTACTTAAATGGAAAACGGCTGCATAATTCTGAGGTGCAGAGGGATCTAGGTGTCCTAATGCATGAGTCACAAAAAGTTTGTATGCAGGTACAGCAAGTAATTAAGGCAGCTAATGGAATGCTATCCTTTATTACGAGAGGGATTGAACATAAAAGCAAGGACGTTATGCTTCAGTTATACAGGGTACTGGTGAGACCGCACCTGGAATACTGTGTGCAGTTTTGGTCTCCTTATTTAAGGAAGGATGTAAATGCATTGGAGGTGATTCAGAGGAGGTTTACTAAATTGATACCTGGAATGAGTGGGTTGTCTTATGAGGAAAGGTTGGATAGACCGGGCTTGTTTCCACTGGAGTCTAGAAGAGTGAGGGGTGATTTGATTGAAGCATACAAGATCCTGAATGGCCTTGACAAGGTAGACATCAAAAGGATGTTTCCTCTTGTGGGTGAGTCTGGAACTAGGGGGCACTGTTTTAAAATTAGGGGTCACCCTTTTAGGACAGAGATGAGGAGAAATTTTTCTCTGAGGGTTGTGTGACTTTGGAACTCTGCCTCAGAAGGTAATGGAGGCAGGATCATTGAATATTTTTAAGGCAGTGGTAGATTGATTCTCTTGCCTAACAAGAATCAAAGATGGGAATGTGGAAATCGAAACATGAGATGATCAGTCATGATCTTATTGAATGGCAGAGCAGGCTTGAGGAGCTAAATGGTCTGCTCCTGTTCCTATTTCTTATGTCCTTATGACCTACATTTGTCTTCAGGAATCTTTTCTTCTTACATTACTTATAGAAGCTTTTAGTACTCTTTTATGTTCCTTGCAAGTTTACTCTCATACTCTTTTTTCCCTTCTTAAACAATCAGTCTCTTGGTCCTCTTTTGCTGAATTCTAAACTGCTCCTAATCCTCAGGCTTGCTACTTTTGCTAGCAACTTTATATGACTCCTCTTTGGATCCAATACTATCCTTAATTTCCTTTGTTAGCCATGGTTGGGCCACTTTTCCTGTCGTGTTTCTGCACCAGAAAGGAATATATAAACTGTTGCAATGCATACATTCATTCCTTAAATATTAGCCATTGCCTATCCACCACCATGCCTTTTAATGAAGTTCCCCAATCTATCTCAGCCAACTCACGCCTCATACCTTCATAGTTTCCTTTGTTAAGATTTAGGACCCTAGTTTCAGTTTGGACTAATTCACTATCCAACCTAATGAAGAATTCTATCATGTTATGGTCACTGTTCCCTAAAGGGCCCCACACGAAAAGATTATTAATTAACCTCTTCTCATTGCACAAAACCAAATCTAGAAGAGCCTGTTCCCTAGTTGTTCCTTGACCTAGTGGTCTAGAAAACCATCTCGTATACACTCCAGGAATTCATCCACCACAGTATTATTGCTAATTTGGTTTGCCCAGTCTATATGTAGATTAAAGTCACTCATGATTACTGTAGCACCCTTGTTACATGCATCTATAGTTTCCTGTTTAATAAGGTGCCCTGCCTTACGGCTGCTGTTTGGAGGCCTATATACAACTCCCACTAATGTTTTCCGCCCCTTGTTGCTTCTTAGCTCCATCGACATTTACATCTAGATTTTCTGAGCCAATATCCTGTCTCACCATTGTACTGATTTCATCCTTAACTAACAATGCCACCCCATACCCTTTCTCTTTTTGCCGGTCCTTCCGAAGTATCGAAAACCCTTGGATATTCAGTTCCCAGCCTTGGTCACCCTGCAACCATTTCTCTGTAATCGCGATCATATCATCCCCATTTACATCTATTTGAGCTGTTAATTTGTCTACCTTATCACAAATGCCCCATGTATTCAGGTACAATGCCTTTAGACTTACCTTATTACACATCTTTTATTGTACCATGGTCCGATTTGCTGCTAGCCCCCGTTTTCTCTGCCTTCCACTTTTGCGTCTTTCATTTCTATCTTTGTTTTTCTCTCTCATCTCTCCCCACTCAGGTTCCCATCCCCCTGCCACTGCAGTTTAAACTCTCCCCCACAGTACTAGCGAATACTCGTGAGGATATTGGTGCCGGTCCGGCTGGGGTGCAACCCGTCCAGCTTATACAGGTCTCATCTTCCCCATAATCGGTCCCATTGCCTCAGGAATCTAAATTCCTCCCTCCTACACCATCTCTCCAGCCACGCATTCATCTAGTCTATTCTCCTATTCCTGATCTCGCTACCACATGACATTGGGAGTAATCCTGAGATTACTACCTTTGAGGTCCTGCTTCTTAATTTATTTCCTAGCTACTGATGTTATGCTTGCAGGACCTCGTTCCTCTTTTTACCTATGTCGTTGGTACTGATATGGACCATGACCTCTGGCTGTTCACCCTCCCCCTTCAGAATGTCCTGCAGCCGCTCAGTGACATCCTTGACCCTGGCACCAGGGAAACAATACACCATCCTGGTGTCATGTCTGCAGCCACAAAAATGTCTATCTGTTCCCCTTACGATAGAATTACCTATCACTATTGCTCTCCTACTCCTTTTTACACACCCAGTGTGCAGCTGAGCCACTCATGGTGCCACGGATTTAGCTCTTGCTGCATTCCCCTGAGAAACCATCTCCCCCAGCAGTATCCAAAATCTGTTACAGAGGGAGATGGACCCAGAGGACTCCTGCACTACCTTCCTAGTGCCGTTACTCTGGCAGTCACCCATTCCCCTTCTGCCTGCGCACTCTTTACCTGCGGTATGGTCACCTCACCGTACATGCTATCCACAAAGATCTCATCCTTGTGGATGCTCCACAGTGACTCCAGCCACTGCTCCAGATCTGAAACGCAGATTTCAAGTAGCTGCAGCTGGAGACACTTCCTGCACATGTGGTCACCACAGACACTGGAAGCGTCCCTGACTTCTCACATCGCACAGGAGGAGCATTCCATGTGACCGAGCTGACCTGCCATGGCTTATCTTTAAATTATCCCCTTTAATTTTACTTCCTCTAGTTTAGAGGGTATTAAGGACAGTAGAAATACTCACCAAGTCCTACTTACCAAGGCCGCTGCTCTGCTGACAATGGAAGGGTCACATCCTTCCCTCTTCACCAAATCCCCCACCCCCACAGCCCAAAGTAACATTGCAGATGGCTTACTTTTATACTGTCTGAATCTAGCTTCAGAAAACCTGTTTAAGCCAGTTAACTAATTAACTAGCTGCAAGTAGAGCCTGAATGAACCCCGTTTTAAACCTGGACTAAAACTCACCTTCTCCAAAACCAAAGGGCAACTTTTAGTTAATTACTTAATTAAAGACTAGACTGCAGATAGAAGTTAACTCTTAAATTAAATTAACCCTTAAAACTCCCTCACTTAGCAAACTTGGACACCCAGCTCCCTCTGAATCTCAGAGCCCCACAGTCTCTCACCATTTAGATAATATGCCTCTTTTTTTATTTGTCCTGCCAAAATGGACAACCTCAATTTCCTACATTATATTCCATTTGCCAGATCTTTGCCAACCCACCTACCTATCTATATCCTTTTGTAGCCTCCTTACTTCCTCTTCACAACTTACTTTCCTACCGACCTTTGTGTCACCAGCAAAATTTAGCAACCATCATACCATCAGGCCCCTCAAGCAAATCGTTTATCTAAATTGTAAAAAGTTGAGGCCCCAGCACTGATCCCCTTGGCACATCACTCATCACATACTGCCAACAGAAAATGAACCATTTATGCCCACTATGTTTCCTGTTAGTTTGACAATCTTCTATCCACACCAATATATTACTGCACCCCCCCACAACATGAGCTTTTATTTTCCGCAATAACCTTTCATGAGGCACCTTATAAAATGCCTTCTGAAAATCTAAGTACAGCACATCACCATTCCTTCTTTATCCACAGCACCTGTTACTTCTTCAAAGAATTTCAATAAATTGGTTAGACATGATTTCTCTTTCACAAAGCCATGTCCACTCTGCCTGATTACCTTGAATTTATCCAAGTGCCCTGTTATAACGTCGTTAATAATAGCATCTAGCATCTTCCTTATGACAGATGTTAAGCTAACTGGCCTGTAGTTTCCTGCTTTCTGTCACCCTCCCTTTTTGAATAAAGGAGTTACATTCGCTATTTTCCAATCTAATGGAACCTTTGTGAATCTAGTGAGTTTCAGAAAATTAAAACAAACACGCCAATTATCTCCCTAGCCACTCCTTTTAAGCCATTAAGATGAATGTCATAAACAACATAGCTGTCTGTGGCAGGTGGTGGGGGAACCAACAAGCGGGAACATACTTGACCTCATCCTCACCAACCTCCCTGCCACAGATGCATCTGTCCATCAAGTATCGGTAGGAGTGACCACCGCACAGTCCTTGTGGAGGCAAAGTCCCGCCTTCACATTGAGGATACCCTCCATCATGTGCGGCACCACCACCATTCTAAATGGGATAGATTTCGAAAATATCTAGTAACTCTAGACTGTGCACCTATGAGGCGCTGTGGGCCATCAGCTGCAGCAGAATTGTACTCAAACACAATCTGTAACCTCATGGCCTGGCATATTCCCCATTCTACCATTACCATCAAGCCAGGGGATCAACCCTGATTCAATGAAAAGTGCAGGAGGGCATTCCAGGAGCAGCACCAAGCATACCTAAAAATGGAGGTGTCAACCTGGTGAAGCTATAACACAAGACTACTTGTATGCTAAACAGCCTAAACAACAAATGATAGACAGGGCTAAGCATTCCCACAACCAATTGATCAGATCAAAGCTCTGCAGTCCTACCATATTCAGTCGTAAACGGCGGTGGACAATTAAACAACTCACTGGAGGAGGCGGCTCTGCGAATATCTACATCATCATTGATGGGGTAGCCCAGCACATCAGTGCAAAAGATAAGGCTGAAGCATTGGCAGTGATCTTCAGCCAGATGTGCCGAGTGGATGATCCATCTTGGCCTCCTCCGGAGGTCCCCAGCATCACAGATGCCAGTCTTCAGCCAATTTGATTCACTCCACGTGATATCAAGAAATGGCTGAAGCCACTGGATACTGCAAAGGCTATGGGCCCTGACAATATTCCAGCTATAGTACTGAAGACTTGTGTTCCAGAACTTGCCACACACAGAGCCAAGCTGTTCCAGTACAGCTACAACACTGGCATCTATCCGGCTATGTGGAAAATTGCCCAGGTATGTCCTGTACACAAAAAGCAGGACAAATCGAACCCAACCAATTACCACCCCATCAGTCTACTTTCCATCATGAGAAAAGTAATGGAAGAGGTCATCAATAGTGCTATCAAGCGGCACTTGCTTAGCAATAATTGGCTCACTGATGCCCAGTTGGGTTCCGCCAGGGCCACTCAGCTCCTGACCTCATTACAGCCTTGGGTCAATCATGGACAAAAGAGTTGAACTCCCAAGGTGAAGTGAGAGTGACTGCCCTTGATATCAAGGCTGCATTTGACTGAGTGTGGCAATAAGGAGCCCGAGCAAAACTGGAGTCAATGGGAATCAGGGGGAAAACTCTCCGCTGGTTGGAGTCATACTTAGCACAAAGGAAGATGGTTGCGGTTGTTAGAGGTCAGTCATCTCAGCTCCAGGACATCAGTACAGGAGTTCCTCAGGGTAGTGTCCTCGGCCCAACCATCGTCAGCTGCTTCATCAATGACCTTCCTTCCATCATAAGGTCAGAAGTGGGAATGTTCTCTGATGATTGCACAATGTTCAGCATCATTCATGGCTCAAATACTGAAGCAGTCTATGTTCAAATGCAGCAAGACCTGGACAAAATCCAGGCTTGGGCTGAAAAGTGGCAAGTAACATTCACGCCACACAAGTGTCAGGCAATGACCATCTCCAACAAGAAAGAATCCAACCATCGCCCCATCATGTTCAATGGCATTACCATCACTGAATACCCCACTATCAACATCCTGAGAGTTACCATTGACCAGAAATGGAACTGGACTAGCCATATAAATACAGTGGCTACAAGAGCAGGTCAGAGGCTAGGAATTGTGCGATGGGTAATTCACCTCCCGACTCCCCAAAGCCTGTCCATCATCTATAAGGCAGAAGTCAGGAATGTGATGGAATACTCCCCACTTGCCTGGATGAGTGCAGCTTCCACAACACTCAAGAAGCTTGACACCGTCCAGGACAAAGCAGCCCGCTTGATTGGTACCACATCCACAAACATTCACTCCCTCCACCGCTGACGCACAGTAGCAGCAGTGTGTATCATCTACAAGATGCACTGCAGGAATTCACCAAGGGTCCTTCGACAGCACCTTCCAAACCCATGATCACTACCATCTAGACAGACAAGGGCAGCAGTTAGGTGGGAACACCACCAACTGGAAGTTCCCCCCCAAGTTACTCACCATTCTGACTTGGAAATATATCACCGTTCCTTCACTGTCGCTGGGTCAAAATACTGGAACTCCCTTCCTAACAGTATGGTGGGTGTACCTACACCACATGGACTGCAGCAGTTCAAGGAGGCAGCTCACCACCACCTTCTCAAGGGCAACTAGGGATGGGCAATAAATGCTGGCCCAGCCAGTGAAACTCGCATCCTGTGAATGAATGAAAAAAAACAGGATCCAGGGATTTGTCAATCAGCAGTTCCAACAATCTGCTAAGTGCCAATTCCCTGGTGATTGTAATTTTCTTGAGTTACTCCCTCCCTTCCAACTCCTGATTTGCAGCTATTTCTGGGCTGTTACTTGTATCCTCTGTAGTGAAGATCGATGCAAAATGCCTATTCAATTCATCTGCCATCTCCTTATTTTCCATTATTAATTCCCCAGCTTTATTTTCTATAGGACCAATGTTCACTTTGTTAACCCTTTTCCTTTTTAAATATCTATAGAAACTCTTACAGTCCTGTCCTTATATTTCTAGCTAGTTTTCTCTGGTACTCTTATTTTTCCCCCTCCTTATTAATATTTTAGCCATTTTTTGCTTTTTTTTTAATAATCTGTCCAATCTTCTGACCTGCCACCCATCTTTGCACAATTGTATGCTTTGCCTTTAAGTTTGATACCATCTTTAACTTTTGTAGTTAACCATGTATGGTGGATCCTTCCCTTGGAATTTTACTTGCTTGTTGGAATGCATCTATTCGGTGTATTCTAAAATATATCTTAAATTTCTGCCATGGGATCTCTACTGACCTATCCCTTAACCTAAATTGCCAGTTGACTTTTGTTTCCATATCCTCATAATTGCCCTTATTTATGTTTAAAATAACACACCATTGAATATTAAACTCAGTCTTCTCCCCCTCAAACTGAATGTAAAACTCAATCATATTGTGATCAATGTTACCTAGGGGCACTATCACAATGAGGTCATTAATTAATCCTATCTCATTGCACAATACCAGGTCCAGTGCTCCCTGGTTGGCTCCATGCTGATCTATGAAATTATCCCTAAAACAGTCTATGAATATCATCTATGTTACCTTAGCCCATTTGGTTGTTCTAGTCTACATGTAGATTAAACTCCACCATGATAATTGCCGTACCTTTCTGACAAGCTCCCACTATTTCTTCTTTGATACCCCATCCTATGATGTGATTAATGTTACGGGACCTTTACGCCACTCCCACAAGTGACTTCTTGCCTTTATCATTCCTTATCTTTACCCAAACTGGTTTCCTGCACTTAGGCCATCCCTCTCTATCGTGTTAATGTTGTCTTTAATTAACAGAGCCACCCCCCACCTTTTCCTAACTTCCTATCCTTCCTAAAGGTTACATACCCTTCAATGTTCACGTCCCAACCTATCCCATCCTGTAGCCACGTCTCTGTGGCTACTAGATCGTACTTATCTCTATTTGCATTATTAGTTTATGTTTTGTTTCAAATGCTATGTGCATTCAGATACAGAGCCTTAAGTTTTGTCATTTTATTATTTTGTAACCTCTAGCCTTATTTATTGGTTTACTCTTCAACTTATACTCTGTTCCTTCCTGTCTTGGTGCGTTTATCATTTCCCAAATTAATACCCTCCTCTCTTACCTTGTCTCTACTCTTTAATTTACTACATCTTCCCACATTTGATTCCCTGTCACATAGAAGAGAGGTGAAATATAAGCTGGTTTAAGGAGGGGATGGGACAAGTAGAGCTGGACAGAGGGCCAGTGATAGGTGGAGATAAACACTTTCTACTTCCCTAGTTATGTGATTTGCAAGAACACTCATCCCAGCATGGTTCAGGTGCAGATCGTCCCAACGGTACAGCCCCCACTTTCCCTGTGCTGGTGGCAGTGCCCCACGACCCTGAACCCACTTTTCCAACACCAGTCTTTGAGCCACACATCCATCTCTTTAATCTTATTTGCCCTATGCCAATTTGCATGCAGCTCAGGTAATAACCCAGAGGTTATTACCTTTGAGGTTCTTCTTCTTAATTTGGTACGTAGCTCTTCATACTGGTACACAATCTCTTTCCTTGTTCTGCCTATGTCATTGGTACCTACATGGACCATGACCCTCCCCCGCCCACTGCAAGTTCCTCTCCAGCCCTGAGCAGACGTCCTGAACACCGGCACTGACAGGCAACACAGCCTTCTGGACTCTTGCTCTTTGCTGCAGAGAACAGTGTCAATCCCCCTCATTATACTACATATACTACTATACTACCACTACATTGCTCCCCTGGCTTGGACGGCTTCCTGTACCATGGAGCCATGGCCAGCCTGCTCACCCATCTTGTAGACCTTGCTTTCATCAACACAGGTTGTAAGCTCTTCAAACCTGTTTGACAATTACAAAGTCTGAAGCTCCTCCAGTACTTTCTGCTTGGTCCCTTTTACCTGCCTCACTCATGGTCACATCCTCCTGTCCCTTGCTGCTGACCAAAATAGACAACTTTATTCTAAGAGGTGTGAACATCTTCTGGAACAAAGTGTCTAGGTATTTCTCACCCTCCCTTATGTTGCACAGTGCTTGCAGTTTGGCTTCCAGATCAATAATCCTGAACCAGAATTCCTCGAGCTGCTTACACTTTCTGCAGTTGTGTTTGTCCTGGATGGCCTTGGCATCCAAAAGCTCCCTAATTCCAAGCAAGCTGCAACATATCACCTGTCCTGCCATTGTCACTTGTGTTATTTAGTTAATTTAATTTAATTACTTTCTTAATTAACTTAGAGTAATTCCTATGTATACTACAATTTACTGTGCTTATAAATGCTAGTACCACTGACAATTAAAAATTACACATTTCTTAACTATACAGGTATATGTTTTAGCTGTTTAAATTGAAATTAAAATTAAAGTAAAGTTTTAGTTCTATTTTGTTTATAGGTCTATCTTAACTCCTGTGTCCTAAGCTGGCTATTAACACGCTGACCCTAACACTAAGCACTTACCCACCAACCAACTTACAAAAGTACAGTGCCTACGCTATTTTAAACCCGAGGAATAGAATAAACCTTAACCACTTACTAGATACTCACTAAACAGCTAGCTTCTTCTCCAACCAAAGTGCTTCTCTGCTCTGATGTCACTATTTGTTTTCTTGCGCTGCTTTCAGGCTCCCGGCTGCCTCTCCACTCGCGCTGCTTTCAGGCTCCCGGCTGCCTCTCCACTCGCGCTGCTTTCAGACTCCCGGCTGCCTCTCCACTCGCGCTGCTTTCAGACTCCCGGCTGCCTCTCCACTCGCGCTGCTTTCAGACTCCCGGCTGCCTCTCCACTCGCGCTGCTTTCAGACTCCCGGCTGCCTCTCCACTCGCGCTGCTTTCAGACTCCCGGCTGCCTCTCCACTCGCGCTGCTTTCAGACTCCCGGCTGCCTCTCCACTCGCGCTGCTTTCAGACTCCCGGCTGCCTCTCCACTCGCGCTGCTTTCAGACTCCCGGCTGCCTCTCCACTCGCGCTGCTTTCAGACTCCCGGCTGCCTCTCCACTCGCGCTGCTTTCAGACTCCCGGCTGCCTCTCCACTCGCGCTGCTTTCAGACTCCCGGCTGCCTCTCCACTCGCGCTGCTTTCAGACTCCCGGCTGCCTCTCCACTCGCGCTGCTTTCAGACTCCCGGCTGCCTCTCCAAAATGCTGGTTTAATCTTCAAGTAATTGGGCATTTAATTATTGAAATTACTTACCAGCAGCTCCACAGGGGTTTCCCATTCCCAGGTTTAACCCAGGTGTATTTTCAGGAAGTGGGCAGGAATGCCAGGCTCCCTAACTACTGCCACTTTTTGGAGCTTTAATCCCCTGCCGATGTCCAAACCCACCACCCTTGACAGTTAAAATTCCGACCATTGAATCCTTCTAACAGCTTACTATCCCACCTAGCTTTGTATCAAAGCAAACTTAAGGATATGTTACACTTAGTTCCCTCACTTAAATCATTAATACAGATTGTAAATAGCAGAGGCCCAAGCACTGATCCTTGTGGTGCTACATACTGCCACCCCAAAAATAACCCATTTATTTCTACACTCAGTATTCTGTCTGTCTGTTAAACAATCTTCAATCCCCACTAATATATCACATCCAATCTCATAAGCCTCAATCTTGTGATAAAATATTTTGTGCTGCATTTTACTGAATGCCTAAAAATCATAATATATTACATGCATTGGTTCTCTCTTATTTATCCTGTTAGTTACACATTCCAAAAATATCTAACATTTGTCAAGGACCATGTCCCTTTCATAAAACTGTACTGTCTAATCATAGTGATTTTCTAAGTGCCCTGTTACCATGCCCTTAATAATAAATTAATTAATAATTAATAAATTTTGTCTATGCTGACGAAAGGGCGTCTACTCCATAGATCCATTTCTCTCGTGCCTCCTTTCTGGAACAGCAGGGTTACATTTGCCACCTTCCAACATATGGGGACCCTGCTAGAAACTAGAATTCTAGATGATCAAAACCAATGCATATATTGTCTCAGTAGCCACCTCTCTTTAAGCAATCAGGCTCCAGGGATTTGTCAGCTATTGGTCTCATTAAGATAAGGAACTTATGGAGGAGATAAGAATACAGAAGATGGCAATTGAGAAAATAATGGGACTTGGGATAGATGCATCTCCAAGACCTGATGGTTTCCATCCTAGAGGGATAGAGGAATCTCCAAGGCCTGATGGTTTCCATCCTAAAGTAAGTGAAGGAATTGCAATAGTGTTGGTTATAGCCTTTTCAAGCTCTCTTGTGCTATTAGATTGAGTTGCTGATGTCACTCCATCATTTAAGAAGGGCAGGACAGAGAAATCATATAACTCCAGGCCTGTTAATTTATCAATTTTGGGGAAGCTGTTGTTAGGGATAGAGTGACTGAGCAATTGAAGAAATATGAGCTGTTCAGAGAGTGCCAGCATGGCTTTGTTAAGGGCAAGTCCTGTCTGGCTAATCCAGCTGCATCTCTTGAGGGGGCCCACTCATTAGGTGTATAGGGGCTGTCAATGGGTGCCTTTCCAGAGAGTATTTGATGCAAGAGATTAGCACACATAACTGAAGATAATTTATTGACCTGGATTGAATATTGGTTGGGAGATAGGAAAAAAGCAGTATATACATAATGTGACAAGTGTCATGAAGCTATTACTGTATATAATATTATTGGAAAATATTTTTCTTTTAAAATAGAGGTTTAGACTGTGGGTGTGTTTTAGCTGGATTAAAGCCAGCTAGCTTGGGTGCTTTGATGTGTACTAGTTTTAATATGTAAGAGAGATAGCATGCATTTGCATTTTTTGAAAAGAGCATTCAAGAAGTCAGGTGAAAACTACCACCTATCTAACAGGTACCAAGTAATATGGTTATATTACTAATAGAACTGGGACTATGAAAGGTGTTTTATCGTTAAAAGGTGGAGTTCAAAGGGGCTGGTGATACAATGAGAATTTACATTCAATGAGTGGTGCTAGCTGTAACTAGCAGTTGTGTGTGTGCAGGGCAGAGGCAATGTAACATCGAAGCAGCTGTGAGCCTACCACTGTCTCCACAGAAACCAGAGTGAACAGAACCTCATTTTGAATTCATGTGACGAAAATGCTTTGCCTGGTGTCTGGTTAAGTCTATGGGTTGCTGATACCTTAATGGAGATTAGTTTGGGGATTTGTTAAAAGTTATAATAGTAGTAATTTGTAGCCATGTATTTTAACCTGTGTAAGTTAATAAAATGCTTCATTTAGTTTAATGTAAAACCTCGAGAACTGGTGGTTTGATTCCTGAATTCAGAGTTGCATCTCAAACATAACACTTAAAATTATAGGTTATGACAGTTGTTTAAAGTTTCCCTCTGGGGTTTTTAAATAACTCAGCTTTACCAACTGCATCAGTCATAACACAAGTAATGTTTCCCAGGGGTCTGCCTCAACTTTTCACCATACTTATTAGAAATATGAGGTCATCCACTTTAGACACAGGAAAAGTGAGTCAGTTAATTTTCTAAATGGTAAGAAACTAAGAACTGTACAAGAGCAAAGAGATTTGCATGTCCAATCACTCTAATCATTTTAAGCTTGCAATCAGTACAAAAATAAATTAAAAAGGTTAATAGAATGTTGGTGTTTATCTCATGGGGACCGAACACAAAGGGAAGAAAGTTATGCTTCAGTTGTATAGAGCACTGGTCAGATCACATCTGCAGCACTGCATTCAGTCTTTGGCACTGCACCCAAGGAAAGATAATAGTGTCCCTGGAGGTGCTGCTGTCCATATGGGTCTGAATGATGCCGGGGAATAGTTGATTAGATTATGGACAGGCTGCATAAACTTGGCTTGCATTTCCTTGAGTTTAGAAGTTTGAGCAATGAATTGATCAAGTTGCTTTAAAAAATTATTTAGAGTAGATAGAGAGAAACTATTTCCTCTTGCAGGGAAATCAAAAGCAAGACAATATCATAGAATTAAACAGTACAGGACCATTCAGCTCATCAGTCTATGATAGTATTTTGAAAATTATCCAATTAGTCCACTCCCCTTCTTTTGAAAGTTATTATTCAATCTGCTTCCAGCCACCTTTTCAGGCAGTGTGCTTCAGGTCATAACTATTTTTGTAAAAAAAATGTTTCCGCGTGTTGCCTTTGGTTCTTTTGCCAATCACCTTAGTTGCAGACTGGTTAAAAAGTAACCAGATTTCAACGAGTCCAAGCTTCTCTCTAGCTTCAGATTTATATCGCGAACCTAGGCCTTAAAGCTGTAGTGTAAATGCACCCTTTAAATTTTTAAATACACTAAATAGAAATAGATGATGCTTAGTCGTAACATTTGATTGCTACTGATGGTAAGCATTTGCAATCTTGATCCTTAAATAAGTTAACAATGCAGGAAAGTATCAATATGCCTAAGTGTTTACAAATTTGGAGATCAAATGATTAATACTTGTAAGATTTAATAACGCTATTTTTCCAGAAGATTATGCACATCTGATGTGTTTTTATGAGCACTAAAGTGGATATTTGAAGGAGATGAAGATAGTTTTGCATTAAATTTTTACAATGACCCCAAATGAATTTTGTTGTTTTATGTTCAGACATAAGCCATTTGTACTGTACTGTTAATCCTTTACAAAGTTCAAAATTAATTAAAAACTGTTTCCATACTACTAAATGACAAACTATTAACAAAACAGGAACACATTAACATAATGAAGATGGGATGGAAGAGATGAAACTTAATTCACATTTATAAATGCTGTTTTAACCTGAAAGTTTAATTTGTGATATTATAATTCACAAGCTGATCAAGAAATGTCCTAAACAAAAACAAAAATACCTGGAAAAACTCAGCAGGTCTGGCAGCATCTGCAGAGAGGAGCACAGTTAATGTTGAGTCCGAATGACCCTTCAACAGAACTAAGCAAAAATAGAAGAGAGGCAGTGCCTAGTTGGAAGATGAGGTGCTGTTCCTCCAGTTTGCACTTTACAGCCTTCCGGACTTAATATTGAGTTCAACAATTTTAGAACATGAACTCTCTCCTCCATCCCCACCCCCTTTCCGATTCCCCCCCCTTTTTTTCCAATAATTTATATAGATTTTTCTTTTCTCACCTACTTCCTTTATTTTTAAATGTATTTCCATCCATTGTTTTATCTCCACCTTTTAGCCTTTTTTGATTCCTTCACCCCACCCCACCAGGGCTATCTGTACCTTGCTTGTCCTGCTTTCTACCCTTAATTAGCACATTCCTTAGATAATATCACCACCTTCAACACCTCTTTGTCCTATTGTCTGTGACATCTTTTGGTTATCTCCACCTATCACTGGCCCTCTATCTAGCTCCACTTGTCCCACCCCGCCCTTAAACCAGCTTATATTTCACCTCTCTTCTATTTTTACTTAGTTCTGTTGAAGGGTCATTCGGACTCGAAACGTTAACTGTGCTCCTCTCCGCAGATGCTGCCAGACCTGCTGAGTGTTTCCAGGTATTTTTGTTTTTGTTTTGGATTTCCAGCATCCGCAGTTTTTTGCTTTTATCAAGAAATGTCCTGTTACATTATGTTCTGAATAAGACAACTATTGTAATTATATAGATATTGCTCACTGGTAATCCAGTCCATTAAACAAAAGAACCTGGTCTGATAAAGGCAAGGACTAGGACAGATGTACAATAGCATTCTAGAATCATGTTTGGCTCACCATAATGGACCTGACTGGTTCCTACAGCATATGGTCGGAGATAAAGCTTGCACAACGAGTGCCATGGTTTCTGCGCCAGTCCAAGAAACATATTCATAGAGTCTTCAGGACAGACGTTTTCCTGCTAGGGAAAAAAAAAACTTTAATTGAAAAGATTTAAGTGTAAACTACGAATACATGCTCCCCAGTGGGTCACATATAGTAGTAGATCCTTCCAAAATATATAAAGCTAGAATATTTCACTTCGGTAGTACAGAATTTGAGTATCACTGAAAAAGGACACACGTTGAAACTCTGTGTTGCACTCATCAGGACATTCACAAGAATACCAAATGTAAAGGGAACAACAATTTATACTTCATGAGAAGAGAGTCCTCATTGGTTGGCAAGTGAACTCTGAATGGTAGAGATGTTGCCATGGAGAATGCATCAGTTAACTGATGACTGACTGCCAAGCTTTGTTTAAATGCTGAAATAGGGTGCATCAAAGCCATCTCACAAAATAATGGCTACCATGATCAGATAGATCATTGCTTGCTTTATATTGTTTGCAACTCATGAGTGGGCCTAAGCCACCACTTTCAGTCCTAAAAATTGCCCAGTCTACCTCAGATTATCCTGAAAGGGTATCTCAAATTTGAGCAATAGGTGAAGTTAGCCGTTTCATGCTGCTACTAAGCAGTAGTAGTGCCGTTCGCCACTAAGGATGCAGCTGTCAAGCTAGAAAGACGTTCTTCCCATCACACAAATGAGTAATGTGATATATGAATTTCAGTGCCTGTGTGATGCTAGGTATGTAGGCTGTACGTCCCAAAGACTGGCTGATCGTATCAAACAGCATGTCCCTTCAGCTGTTCACGACAGACAAGGTACTGACCGTACCCAACCAGCCTGTGCTTGCAAAGCTCAAAAACACAGCGTACAACATTAGATGTGATTCTGCAATTGGACAACATTTACTAAACAATCCTGAGTGTGCTAAGAATTATGCTAACAACCAACTTAAGATCATCAGTTGGACTCGCAATGTGGCACAGTGTGTGCTCGAAGCTACATATAATACACTGTTCTTTACAGGTAGAAAGAACATGTACACACATTGCACCTGTTTTAACTGAACAAAATAGGCAGCAGCCATTCTCTGGATCATTCCCCAGGGCAGTGACTTGACCAATTGCCAACCTGCCTGGCTTGAAATGAATTGAATTTAAACAAAGCTTGGCAGTTAACTATCAGTTAATTGGTGCATTCTCCATGGCAATGCCTCTACCAGAGTCCACTTGCCAACCAATGAGGACTCTCTTCTCATGCAGTATCGTTTGGTATTCTTGTGAACGTCCTGATGAAAGGTGAAAAGCTTTGACATGTCTTTTCTCAACAATAATCTTTTACTTCGTTGATATTAAAAGATTCTGTGCCTGTTCACAGAAGTGTACACAGAACTGCTCCTACAAATAACAAGGAGTATGTCTCAACACAATCACGCTGACAATGTGTATAGTGTGCATGAGGAAACAGATGGAGACAAAACATAATCGCAACCATCTGCAGTGGCAAAAATCTGCATGCAATGCAATGAGTGTATTACAATAAGGAAAATATCAAATCCAAACCAAGGGGGAAACTTACGGATGTAATGCATGTAATAATAAATGAAAAAATAAGACTGTTTCATGATGTTTTCAAACCAAGTTCCAACCCATGAATAAAGGCTTAGTTCAACGTGTGAGAGTTCCTGCTCTAATCCGTTATATTCAAACACTTCAACAACGTGGAATTACGAAACATACAGCACAGAAACAGGCCATTTGGCCCAACTAATCTGTGCTAGTGTTTAGACATCACATGAGTCTTGTCCCATTCCATCTTCCTCATCTTAGCCTTTCAGGATATTTTCCCATCCATTTTGCTCTCATGTAATCAACAAGTTTCCTTTTGAAAGCATCTGAACCATTTATCTCAACTACCACCCGTAATAGCGAGTCTTAAAAATTTCTCCCTATTTGTCTAGTGGGTTTATTTAAACTTAAACAAAGCCAATTACATATGTACGGGGAGGGAACTGGCTAAGGTTAAATGGGTAAACAGACTAAAATATGTGGTAGTAAATAAACACTGGGCAACATTTAAAGAAACAATTCAAAATATTCAACAAAAATGCATTCCATTGAAAAACAAAAACTCAGCGGGCAAGATCTAACCATGACTTACTAAGGGGGTTACAGGGATAGTATTAAATTCAAAGAAGAGACTTAGAACACTGCAAAGAACAGTAGTAAATCTGAGATTGGGAGTGTCTTAGAAATCAGAAAGGGCCACAAAAAAGTTGATAAAAAGGGAAAAGTTACGAGAGTAAACTAGCTATTGAGAGAGCTTTTACAAGTATATAAAAAGAGAGTAGCTGAAGTAAACATTGGTCTGTTAGAGGCAGAGACAGGAAAAATTATTATAGAGAAGTGAAGAAACATTAGAAATGTTGAACAAATATTGTGTCCGTCTTCACAGTAGAAGACTCAAGTTACATACCAGAAATAGAGAGTAACCAAGGGGCTAAGAGTGAGGAACCCAAGGTAATTACCATTCGCAAAGAAAAGTATTAGAAAAACTTGAGGGACTAAAATCTGACAAATCCCTAGGACTGATAACTGACATCCCAAGGTTCTAAAAGAGATAGCTGCAGAGAGAGTGGATGTGCTGGTTATGATTTTCCAAAATTCTCAAGTTACCACAGGGGTTACGAAGAGACAGAATGACGTATCCAAGTTTGCTGAGATTGAAAGCTGAAGGAATGCAAGCTGAAGAGGATGCAAAGACATAACAACAATTTAAGTGATGGGCAACTTATTAAATGCTTTCTGGAAATCCAAGTGGATTACTACAAAGTGGCAGACGGAGTATAATGTGGGGAATTGGGAGGTTATTCACTTTGGTCATAAGAACAGAAAAGCAGATTTCTTTTCCAAAAAAAAGGCATGAAACTTGCAAATTTTGATGTTCAGAAGGACTTGGGTATACTAATGCAAGGAAGACAAAGTTAGCATGCAGGTACAGCAAACAATTAGGAAGGCAAATGGCATATTGGTCTTCATTATATGGTGACTGGAGTACCAGAATAAGAAACCTTGTTATTTTTGCATAAGACTTTAGTGAGGCCACACTTGGAATACTGTGGCAGTTTTGGTCTCCATATTTAAGGAAGTATATACTTGCTCTGGAGGTAGTACAGCAAAGGTTCACTAGATTGGTCCCTGGGATGAGAAGGACGTCCTATAATGAGAGGTTGAGAAAATTGAGTCTATATTCTCTGGGGTTTAGAAAAATGAGAGGTGATCTCATTGAAACATATGAGAGTGGTTCGACAAGGCAGAAACAGATTGTTTCTCCTGGCTAAGGAATCTAGAACACAGGGGCTCAGTCTCAGGATAAGAGAACGATCATTTAAGGCCAAAATGAGGAGAAATTTCTTCACTCAAAGGGTTGAGAGTCTTTGGAATTAGTTACCCCAAAGGTAATAATGATAGTTAAGGCTGAGATTGACCGATTATTGATCACTCAGGGAATCAAGGGACATGGGGAGTGGGTAGAAAAGTGTAGTTGAAGCAGAAGATCAGCCACGATCTTGGTGAATGGCAGAGCAGGCTTAACAGGCCACATGGTCTACTCCTGCTCCTTTCTTATTTTATCACCACCCCCCCATGCCTCTCCTGTTAGTAGCAGGCCATCTGTGGAGAAAAAAGCTTAATGAACAAAGACAAAAAAAAAACTATCCTCCATAGAACTCTGAAGAGATGAACCACAGGGTGTTTAAAATAGAAATTAAATCAATTTATGTCAGATGGTTAGGAAACTTTGAAAGACAGTTTATAGCCACTACTCGCATTATAGTTAAAAGTGGAATAATTCTTAAAATAATTACAGGAGTTACATACAAGTTATATAAAAAGAATAGGGAGCTTCTATGTGGCACACTTAGCAACCTTAAAGATGTATTTTCTTCCAAACATGCTTATAACTGTGTTTACCTGATTTCATATAGTGATGATAACATTAACAAGGAGGTATGCATAAAAATAGAACACACTGCCAAGATCATGAAAATTAATTTCCAGTTGGAAAAACATGCCATTGTAAGAAATCACACAATATAAACCAGTTAGGAAAGGGAGAATACCAAATTTTAAATATTAGCTATGGGCTTGAAATTGCTTTGTAAATAATAAAAAAAACTATTACTGAGCAGATTTCATATAAATTAGTACTTTACCCTCTGAAACTCACTCACATTCTCTGATCACCTTAAAACTCAATTTCTCCAATACTCTAAGTATACTTATATCTCAGTATATTTAAAATACCACATTCTATGCTGTACCAAATACCACTTACTTATTACTCCTGTTGTGCCAATCTTCATTAGTTCCCTGTCATTGGCATTGGACTTAAAAATATTTTTCATTTCTCACTCCATAACTTCACCCCATCCCACCCAAAGAACCTCTTTCAGCCCCATGACCAAATATGCATCCTCTGCTTTTATTTTAAATTCAGAATTACTGTGCATTTCCTTCCCCTATCCACCTCCCTCAGCAGCACAGCTTACACCCATCAGGACCCAGTACTTTGAAACTTTCTCCCTAAAACCTGCTGTGTCGTTACATCTCTCCCCATTCATAAATACAATCCAACACCTATACCTTCAACCAAATCTTCAGTTACTTCCTTCAAGCCTCGTCTCCCTCCCTCTACAATTGTGAAACATCTTTGTTGTTTTGCTACATTAAGTGTAAACTATTGTTGCTAACTTCAGCCAACATAGAAAACTGTTATCATCACTTAAAATCAAATTAACTGAAACAGAAGAATACTTTTCAACTAAAAGTAGGGATAATAAACCAAATATGGTAAACTTAACAACCCAAGGTAACGACCAACATTAATCAAAGTGTGTAAAATTATATGATTTGGGACCATTATTTGCAAAAGACAAAGATCTGAGTTGGCAAGATAGTTCATCAGAAATTAATCTATCCATAGGTAGTGGGGAACAATCAAATGTTGAGCTGAACCAAACAATTTTATCATAACTCTAAGGAGCTGAAGAAAATTGAAAGTTCTCAATCCAAACATCACGGGAAAACATCATTTCAGATAAAAATATGGAAGCAACCAACAGGCAATGGTCTTGGGCAGAGAATTACACAAGATATTCAAAGCAGACAACATTAATTCACCCTAGGTTTCTTATAACAGAAGCCACGAGGAAGAAGTTCAATGATTTATGATTAGAGGGATACCAAGACTCAATCATGGCCTTTTAGTAACTCTAGTTATTTGTTCATTAAACCATGTGATTGCATTATCTCCATGAAATACTTTTCATATTTTAGAGCAAATGACACAGAGGGAAAAGTATGGACACCACAGAGTCAATTTACAATCTGCGAAATGATTCTGTTTGTATTTAAAATATCTAAACTTATTTTATTCCTGGCATACAAGAATACAGCCTATAGGACAGCTTACATGGAATCACATGGTATATTCAGGACAGAAATAGACCATTCAGCCCAAATAGTCCATGCTAGTGTTTGTGCTCAACAAGCCTCCTCTCAGCTTTCCTCATCTAAATCTAACATCGTAACCATCGGTTTCCATCTCACTTATGTGCTTCTCTAGCTTCCCTTTAAATATATCTACACTATTTGCTTCAAAGCCTCCGTGGTAGAGATTTCCATATTCTCACCTCATTTTGGGTAAAGTTTCTTCTGAATTCCCTTTGGATTCTTATGTCAATAGTCTCTAGTTATGCTCTTCCTCACAAACGAAAAAGAATCCTCCCGGTATCTATCAAAACTTCTCAATTTTAAAAACCTTCATTACTTCATCCCACGAAGTTTTTCTCCCACGACAGAAAGACTCAGCCTGTCAATCCTTTCCTGATATGATAGCTATTTCACTTCAGCCTACTGCTGAGGGATTTAAAATTACAACCTGCAGCTTTTCAACTTTTAAAGGTAATCTTATATCACACACATACCTCAGGATTTGAAAAGGAAAATGGAAACATTGTTGCTCAAGAATTAGCCAATTGCTGAATAAACTATTCCAAATTTATGTTAAAAGCTATACTAATGGAAACTAATCAATGTACCCAATAATTGGAAAGAAAAGAGACCTTGACTGAACTGACATTTTTAATTACCATAATGTATCAAAGAGTCAGAATACAATAGATGGCTCAACTGTAAAAAGAGATGCCTCCTGGTATGCTGGAATAAGTATAGGTCAGAAATGGAACTACAAAAATGTGGCGCTGATTCATCTACCAACGGTCCCTTTTGACATGGCTCTCTGTTGGGAATGTGGAAGGAATGAAAAGGAGGTAGATATTATTTACAAACAGCTTGAACTTCACTTTTATGATATATGGCAGAACATTTGCATGCACCTTAAAAAGCCATACAATTTGTAGCTATTTTTGAATAAACATGGTTTCAGTAAATTACTTGTTTATTTAAAAAACGTATTTTTCTATTCTAATTAGGAACACTTAAATATTCAACAAATTGTTAAGATATTTGAAATGCCCACATCCCTGTTTGAAGCCTGATTCTGGATTCTATGAGTTAAAAGTGATTCAATGAGTTAAAAGTGATTCAAAAATAAAAAAAAAGTCATGGAAATACATGGCAGTTCATTAGCAACTCGAAACAGAAAAGGCAAGTAAAAATTTAGGCTATGGCTCAGGAAAAGAGCAGCTAGAGGAAATGGAGCTTGAAAAAGGGAGAGAAGTCAGGTGAAGAATGCAACGCAGCTTCAGAGATTTCAGCACTTGGACAAAGTGGGAACTGGATCAGGAATCAGGAGAGGAGAATGAGAAAGGAGGACTCTGAGACAGGCAGTCAGTAACACATAGAGGACAGCAGAAGAGCTATAAAAACAGTGTGAGGAGAGGAGAGGTGACTGAGGGAGTTCGGTGAGGAGGTGCGCCTTTCCTTTTCTACCTTTCCTCAGAAAGAAGAGTGGTGGCCTTGATAAACAGGACCTGTTAAGTAAATTAGAAAAGTGCAATATTTTTAAACAAGTTGCTGTACTTGGATTTAACTGTGAAATGCCAGGAATAAGGGAAATTTAGGGCCAATATAATGAAGTAATATAAATAATCCAAAGTAGAATAAAGTGAACATAAGTTAAGTAGAGTTAAGACATGGCAGGGCAGCTCAGTCGAATGGAATGCGTGTCTCATAATATGTGCGAAGTCATGGACGCTGCCGGTGTCCTAGACAACCACATGTGCAGGAAGTGCTGCCAGCTGCAGAAACTGGAGCTCCAGATTTCAGAGCTTGAAATCTTGGAGTCACTGCGGCGCATCTGCGAGGCTGAGCGCTACGTGGATAGCACGTTCGGAGAGAAGGTCACACCACAGCTTAAGGGTCTGGAGACAGAGAGGGAACGGGTGACCACCAGGCAGTCCAAGAGAAGTAGGCAGGTAGTGCAGGAGTCCACTGGGGTCCCACTCACAAATTGGTTTTCCATTTTGGAAACTGGTAAGGGTGCTGATCCTTCAGAGGAGTGCAGTCAGAGCCAAGTTCGTGGCATCACGAGCAGCTCGGCTGTACAGGTGAGGAGGAAGAAGAAAGAGCAACAGTGATACAGGATTCATTGGTCAGGGAGCAGACAGGCATTTCTGTGACGTTAGACGTGACTACAGGATGGTTTTTTGCCTCCCTGGTGCCAGGGTCAAGGATGTCAGAGTGGCTGCAGGACATCCTTCTGGACGACAGTGAACAGAGGTCGTGGTCCACATTGGTACCAATGACTTAGGTAGGAAGGGGGATGTGGTCCTGCAATCAGAATTTAGGGAACTAGGTAGAAAATTAGCAAGCAGGACCTCAAATGTAGTAATCACCGGATTACTCCCAGTACCACGTGCCAGAGGGTACAGAAATAAGGGGATAAGGCATATGAATGCGTAACTGGAAAGATGGTGCAGGAGGGAGGGCTTTAGATTCCTGGGACAGGTTCTTGGGGAGCTAGCACCTGTACAAGCCGGACGAGTTGCACCTGAACGGAGCTGGGACGGAGTTCCTTGCAAGGCGTTTTGCTAGTGCTGTTGAGGAGGGTTTAAACTAACTCAACAGGGGTGTGGGAACCAAGAGAAAATATGAGAGAGAATATCAGGGTGCACAAAATACTGGGAGGAACAGATAGCACTAGTATAGAGAATAGTTAATAGGCAAAGTCAGGGTGAGGGAGAAATTAACAAAAGCTAAATCAGGGTTACTATGCATGTATGTAAATGCACGGAGTATAGTAAATAAGATTGGGAAGTTACAGGTGCAGATTGCCATGTGGAAATGTGATGTTGTGGCAATAACAAAGACCTGGCTCAAGGAAGGGGAGAACTGGGCGTTAAATATCCCTGAGTACAAGGTGTTCAGAAAATATAGGAAAGGAAGAAGGAGTGGTGGTATTGGTTAAGCAGAGTTTGCAGTGCTGAAGAAAGAGGATGCCCCAGAGGGTTCAAGGACAGAATCAATTTGGCTAGAGCTAAGGAATAAAAAGGGTGCAATTACATTGCTCGGTGTAGTCTATAAACCGCCAACTAGTGAGAAGGACGTAAAAGAACAAATCTGCAGAGAAATTATAGAGAGATGCAAGCATTATAGAGTAGTTATAATGGGTGACTTTAATTATTGTAACGTAGACTGGGACAGTGGTAGTGAAAAGGGCGGAGAGGGGCAAAAAATTCCTAGACTCTATTCAGGAAAATTTTCTACAGCAGTATGTGTGCAATCCAACAAGAAAAGATGCATTGTTAGACCTGGTTCTTGGAAATGAGATGGACAAAGTAGATCAAGTGTCAGTGGGGGAACATTTAGGTGGAGACAGTGATCATTGTATTGTATGTTTTAAGATGCTGATAGAAAAGGACAAGAGGCAATCCAGAGTAAGAATAATTAACTGGAGGAGAGCCAACTTCAATGGGGCAAGAACGGAGCTGGGCCAGATAGACTGGAACGAAAGATTGGCGGGAAAAACTGTAGCTGAACAATGGGCAACCTTCAATAAAGAATTGGTTCGGGCAAAGTCAAGACTTACTCCATCAAATGGGAAAGGTACGGCAAACAAATCCAGAGCTCCCTGGATGAAAAAGGAGGTAGAAATTAAGATAAAGAACAAAAAGTGTGTTTATGACAAGTGTCAGGTAGAAAATACAATTGAGAGCAAGACAAAAACAGAAGGTTCAGAAGAGAGGTGAAAAAGCACATTAGAGAAGCGAAGAGGGATTATGAGAAAGGACTGGGCTCCAACATAAAGGGGAATCCCGAAGTATTCTATAAAGACATCAATAGAAAAAGGGTGGTAAAAGGAGTAGAGCAAATTAGGGATCTAAAAGGGAGTTTACACCTGGAAGAAGGGGCCATGGCCGAGGTATTAAATGAATACTTTGCATCCGTCTTTACCAATGAGGTAGATGCTACCCAGTCCATGGTGACAGATGAGGAAACTGTCACTAGAAGGGTTCAAAATTGATAAGTGTTGAATAGACTGTTGGTACTTAAAATCGACAAGGCACTGGGACCGGACGAGATGCATCCAAGGATACTGAAGGAAGTGAGAGTAGAAATTGCAGGGGCACTGGCCATAATTTTTCAGTCTTCCCTAGACTCAGGGGAGGTGCCAGGAGTCTGGAGAGTTGCAAACTTTACTCCCTTGTTCAAAAAAGGTCATAAGGATAAGCTCAGCAATTACAGACCAGTCAGTTTAACTTCAGTGGTAGGCAGGATTCTCGAAACAATTATCTGGGATAGAATTAAGTCACATAGAAAAATAGGGGTTAATAAGGAAAAGCCAGCATGGATTTCTACAGAGGAAGTAGTGTTTAACTAACTTGGAGTTTTTTGAAGAGGTAACAGAAAAGGTCGATGGAGGGTAACGTGGTGTACATGGACTTTCAAAAGAAACGCACTGCCTGGAAGTGCGATGGAGGCAGGTTCAATCGAGGCTTTCAAGAGGGAATTAGATGACTATATGAATAGAAACAATGTGCAGGGGTAGGGGGAAAAGGCAAAAGAATGGCACTCAGTCAGAATGCTCATTTGGAGAGGCGGTGCAGTCACAATGGGCTGAATAGCCGTCTCCTGTGCCGTTAAAATTCTGAGATTCTGTAACTGGAATGAGACCAAGATTCAAAATACAGCAGGAATGGCCCAGTCAATTTTTTGTTCCCTGCCAAATGGAGCCACTAAAAAGCGTGGCCTGTTATCTTGATTCTTTCCACTGTCCGACTAGAATATTAATTGCTCAACAGACATTTGACAAACAACTAAATGAAACAGTGATAATCACAATATCTCATCACTGGCTGTTCCTATTTCATCAATCACTGACATCATTGTTGTTTATTTTTAATTCATTCATAAGATCTGGGCAACGCTGGCTAGGCCAGTATTTATTGCCCATCCCTAATTGCCCTCGAGAAGGTGGTGTTGAGCTGCCTTCTTGAACTGCTGCAGTCAGGAGGTGAGTTACTTGTTGCAGGATTCCTAGTCTCTGACCTGCTTTTGTAGCCACAGTAATTATATGGCTAATCTAGTTCAGTTTCTGGTAATGGTAACCCCCCAGATGTTGATTGTGGGGGATTCAGCGATGGTAATGCCATTAAACGTCGAGGGGTGATGGTTAGATTCTCTCTTGTTGAAGATGGTCATTGCCTGGCACTTGTCAGCCCAAGCCTGGATAATGTCCAGGTCTTGCTGCATTTGGACATAGGCTGCTTCCATTTCTGAGGAGTCGTGAATGGTACTGAACATTGCGCAATCGTTACCGAACATCCCCATTTCTGACCTTATGATGGAAAGTCGTTGATGAAGCAGCTGAAGATTGTTGAGCCCAGAACACTACCCTGAGGAACTCATGCAGTGATGTCCTGGAACTGAGATGACTGACCTCCAATGACCACAGTCATCTTCCTTTGTGCTAGGTATGACTCCAAGCAGCGGAGAGTTTTCCTCCTATTCCCATCGACTCCAGTTTTGCTAGGGCTCTTTGACGCCACACTTGGTCAAATGCTGCCTTGATGTCAAGGGCAATCACTCTCACCTCAGCTCTGGAGTTCAGCTCTTTGTTCATGTTTGAACAAAGGGTGTAATGAGATCAGGAGCTGAGTGGTCCTGGCAGAACCCAAACTGATCTCAATTATTACTTTAACACAATCATTTATTAAGGTATATTTTGCAACAATGTATGGACTTTGTAGTACAAAATAACATTGACACTTTTAAAAATGGTGATTGCTGTTAGCTTCAATCAGACAACAACTTCCAGTAACACCCCCCCACCCCCCGACACACACACACACACACACACACACACACACACAGTTAAGTGCAAAAATTAGGGAGATGCTGTCTGCAATGTCCTGATGGCCATAATGGTATCTGATCATCTGACTAGCTGTTCAAATACATTAAATGTGAACTTCTTGTAATTACCTGATGTGTACACTAAACTTAGACCAGAAAATGTCAGGGGTTGTCTATTTTAAAATCAGGTGACAAGTCTTAATTACCAAACCACTTTTCTGGCACCAGAAATTAACTTTTACCAATCCGGAGTCTTGTTCCTTCAAATTTTAATTATTGTTGGAGATTTTAAAAAAAACACAATATATCTCCTTTTACATTTTGTCCCTCTCTCAACTCCATATTTCTTCCCCTCACATTATTTCCAATAGGTAGCTGACCAGAATCTGATGCATTAAGTCCACAAAAAAATCTGTGGGCAAATGCAAGTGTAAGGAATGACACTCTAGCCATTTAACTCTTCATCTGACAATTATACAAGCACAATGCCAAATTCAACTATTTTGTAAACTTGAAGGGCTAGAGTATATTTTGCAAGGCTAACAATGATAGGAGAGGAAAGATGAAGATTTAGTAGGTGGAAAGTTAAGGTAAAATTCATAAACATAACCCATTACGTAATTGCACTCGAGATTCAGTATCAGAGAGATTTCTGGGCACTGCCAATGATGCATATTTTCTTGTACTTTTTTTGGCATATCAGATTCAGAAATACAAATGTCAATAATTTCAACTTTTTCTAAAAAAAAACTTTGTTATAGGAAGGATTGAAAAGCAATAGAAGTGATGCAGTACAGATTCACTAGTGATGATGGGTTAGTTACGAAGATACTGGAGAAGCTTGAATTTTATTTTTCTATTTACAGTTGACAGGACCACTGGTCCTCATGTTCTGATTGGTTGACCCAATAAAGGCATTCAAGATTATAAGTGTTGCAATAAAGTGACAAATTATTTGGGTAGGTCAGCCAGATAATGAAAGGCAATCACAAAGATAAATTAAAAGGGTAGGTTAAAAATCTTGAGAGCACGCTGTTGGAACATGAAATTCACTGCCACAAACCACTGTGGAAGCACAGTCCATAGGGAATTACACAGTTGCTTAAAACAAATAGTGAAAAGATATGGGGAGCAAACAAACAGGCAAGTTTTGAGATTAGGGAGAGGAAAACAAATCTTCCAGTGCTGCTGTTCAAGATTGCCAGTGCATAGATGTGCATGCGTGGAGATTAAGAGGGGACAGAATTGTACTGGAGTGTTTATGCCTTTAACAGTGCAACAGTGGAACCACACACCATTATCATAAAGGGCTTCATGTAGAGGCGTACTCAGACAGGAGAGATATTTCGAGGATTGTAGCTGGAGGAGGTTATGAAGATGAGAGAGGTGAGATTTTGAGAGATTTAAACACTAGGGCACCTGGTGAAATTAGGGTACTTAGAGCCAACATAGACCAGCAAGAATAGCAGCAAGTGGGATTTGTTGCAGGGTGGCACACAGACAGCAGAGTTTTGGATGAGCTAAAGTTTAGAGAACATGCAGGTTGGGAGGTTTCCAAGAGACTATTTGATTAGTCAAGTATGGAGATGGCAATGGCACAGAGGAGAGTTTCAAGGCTGAGGCAGGACAGATGCAGGAAATGTTATGGAGGTATTTGCAAATTGTCTTTGTAACGGTAAGAACAAGTGGGCAGAAGCTCAGCTCAAACAAGACGTTACAAATAGATTGGTACAACCTGAGAGTGTCTAGAGATGGTGGCGGGAAGCAAGGACTTTGGTCCCCCAATATTTAACTGGAAGAAACTGCATCTCATTCATAATTGAATATTGAACATGCTATCTGGCAACATGGAAACAGTGGAGAAATCAAGAGATGCAGCTGAGTTTCATCAGCTTACATGGAATTAATAAAGCACAGGAGGAGGGCATTCAGCCCATAGTGCCTGTGCTGGCCCTAAAGAGCTTTACAATTAGTCCACTCACCTGCTCTCTTCCTATAGCTTTGTATTTTTTTCCTTCTCAAGTATAAATACAACACAATATCTTTTCAAAGGTTCCTATTGAACCTGCTTTTACCACCCTTCCAGGCAATGCATTCCAGATCTTAACAGCTCATGGTTAAAAAAACTCATCTCCTTTCCGTTCTTTTGCCGATTAAAAATGCGGAATAGTGTCATCAAGAGGCAACAGGAAGATGAGAAAGAGGAGGGACAGTGGAAAAGTAGGAGACAGAGACAGAGGATTCTGACCAGGAAAAGCATGGGAAAAAGAGGGAAGAAAGATTTTTGAACTGAGGGCTGAAACCATGGGATTGTTCACAAGTGGTTAATGAGACCGCGACTGGAATATAATTTAAAAAAGGGATTGAGAGAAACATTTCAAAAGAAGGAATATACAATGATCAGGAGGAAACAAGGTTATAGGAGGGAGTGCCAGCACATACACCATTATTTTATGAAAATTGTGTTTTACTGAGTTTGAGTCCAGGAAATGATTTAGAAGTATTGCTGCTAAGCAGTGTTTAGGACAATACACCCATGTGAGGTGCCCAAACTTTCAGCCTGTCATTTGAACAACTTGTCCCTTTCTTTTATGTCAGTCTGATCCCACAATTTTGACATGTTAAGTCCAAATATACATCAGCTCTGACTGAGGCTCCAAGTTCAGTGTTGTCACCTTCACACAAAACCCGACCCCAAACTAAGTTCAAGGAGCAGGGAAAGAGAGAAAAAAAAAAGATAACTGTGTACAGTTTTGGTCTCCTTGCTTAAGAATATAATTGAATAAGAAATAGTTCAGAGAAGGTTCATTCAACTGATTCTTCGGATGAAGGGGTTAGCTTAAGACAAAAGGTTGAGCATGTACCCATTGGGGTTTAGAAAAATGAGAGGTGATCTTATTGAAACATAAAAGATTTGGAGGGGACTTGACAGAGTGGAGCTGAAATGTTTCCCCTTGTGAGAGACGCTAAAAGTAGGGGTCTTCCATTTAAGATGGAGTTGAGAATTTCTCTCTCTGAGGGTCATCAGTTTGTGGAATTCTCTTCCCCAAAAATCATTGGAGGCAAGGTTGACAAGGGATTCAAAGGGTATGGGGAGTAGACAGGAAAGTAGACTTGAGGCCACAGTCAGGTCAGTCATGAGGGGTCACCCACTTAAAATTGGGATGAGGTGAAATCTCAGGAGGGTTTTGAGTCAAGTGGATGGTATCAAGCTTCCTGAGAGTTGCTGGAGCTGCACTCATCCAGACAAGTGGGGAGTATTTCATCATACACCTGACTTGCAGAAGGCTTTGGGGAGTCAGGAGGTGAGTTACTCTCTGCAGAATTCCCAGTCTCTGACCTGCTCTCACAGCCACAGGTTCTGTTGAAGGGTCATTCGGACTCGAAACGTTAACTGTGCTCCTCTCCGCAGATGCTGCCAGACCTGTTGAGCTTTTCCAGGTGTTTTTGTTTTGGATTTCCAGCATCCGCAGTTTTTTGCTTTTATCACAGTATTTATGTGGTTGGTCCAATTAAGTTTCTGGTCAATGGTGAGCATCCCCCCTGACCCTAGGATGTTGATGGAGGGCTATTTAGCAATGGAATGCCATTGAATGTCTAGGGCAATGGTTATTGCTTGGCAATTGTGCAGCATGTCACTTGCCACTTATCAGTCCAAGCCTGAATGTTATCCAGGTCTTGCCGCACATGGACAAAAGGCAGTTTCAGTATCTGAGGAGTCACAAATGGTGCTGAACATGGTTCACTGATGATTGCACAATCAGCAAACATCCCCACTTCTGACCTTCTAATGGAGGGAAGGTCATTGATGAAGCAGCTGAAGATGTTTGGGTCTAGGACACTACCCTGAGGAACTCCTGCAGCGATGTCCTGGAACTGAGATGATTGACCTCCAACAACGACAACCATCTTCCTTTGTGCTAGGTATGACTCCAACCAGTGGAGAATTCACCCCCCTCCCCCCAAATTCCCATTGACTCCAGTTTTGCTAGGGCTCCTTGATGCCTCACTTGGTCAAATGCAGCCTTGATGTCAAGGGCAGTTACTCTCACCTCACCTCGGGAGTTCAGCTCTTTCGTCCATGTTTGAACCAAGGTAATTTAACGGTACTAAGGCTTAAAGCCTGTACAAAAAAGGTACATTAAATATTTTTCCACGTCAGGTGATGTGTCACATGATCAAACCTTCAAGGATACATCCAACCACAGTTGGCAGTCCTTCTTGGGTTATCAATTACTCTCCAGAATGTTCCTTTGGATTTTGGCAGAAGACTGAGGTGGGGATGGCACTGGCTGCGGGTTGAGGATCTAGTTATTTGTGTGGGATTTTTTTTTAAATGCAGCAATAACATGAGAAAGAATCAGAGTGTCTCTGCAATTTAGACCAGAAGGAAATAAGGAAACTGTTGCTCATCTCTCCGCCCACTCTGCATTGAACCTGACTATAACAAACAGAAAGGTCAATGCCACCCACTGGGGCCGCGCCGGCCGTTTCATTTAAATATTCAAATCGCTCGAGCTGGACTCCGCCAGCTTCAGTCAGTCAATCCCGGCTCCGGCCCCAATATTTCATCCCGAGACGTGTCTCGCGCTTAATATTTAATGGCGTAATGTTTACGGCTGCGCCCAGCTTGCTGTCTCTCTCTCACCTGCCCGTGTGCATATACCGGTAAGTAACGCCCGCTTGTCCAAATTTAAATCCGTTCATGGCGCGCGCGCTCTCCCTCTCACTCCCCTGACATCGCCTCCATCCTGACCGGTGGCTTCCATCTCACCGAAACTTTCCTGACGGGAGCTAAGACCAAACCATCGCGAGATCATGCCGAGACCATCCCACCCCCTTCCTCCCGCCCAATCAGCGCAACGCAATGGGGAACGTCACAATGGAAGGCGGTTACTGGCCGAATGCGTGGTTAGCTCTGATTGGAGATTTCGGTGTTGTAGGATTCGGAGACCCGAATGCTTGTTGCCTAACAACGAAAATATTAGTCAAGTCACAACTTCCCAAATTCGGGGATAATGATTGTGACAGCAACCAATATGTACAATCACCACACCCTCAACTTCTCTCTTTCCCCCCCCCCCCCACCTTAAACCAGCTTATATTTCTCCTTTCTCCTAACTATGCTTCAGTTCTGCCGAAGGGCCGTGAAGGCTCGAAACGTTAACTGATTTCTTCACCGATGCTGCCAGACCTGCTGAGTTTTTCCAGGTAATTCTGTTTTTGTTTTGGATTTCCAGCATCCGCAGTAGCTTTTAGCTTTTTGTTTTTATCTATAATATGTACAATGTGTTTGAAGAGAGATTTCATACATGGGAGGATAATGGAAATTGCCGACATTAGATCTGGGACGCACTAACAGAGAGTCACCTAAGGCAGAGAGGGAGAATTGATGTCCTCTGAGCTATAAACTATACAAAAACAACGTATATATAGCGACTTTAGCGCAATGAAACAGTAAAAGGCGCCTCACAAGAACATTAGCAAAGAAAGTACGACGCTGAGCCACATAAGGAGATATTAGATCTGATCACTAAAAGATTGGTCAATCAGGTAAATTTTAAGGAGATAAAAACAAAAAAACTACTGCGGATGCTGGAAATCCAAAACAAAAACAGAATTACCTGGAAAAACTCAGCAGGTCTGGCAGCATCGGTGGAGAAGAAGAGTTGACGTTTCGAGTCCTCATGACCCTTCAACAGAACTGAAGGGTCATGAGGACTCAAAACGTCAACTCTTTTCTTCTCCACCGATGCTGCCAGACCTGCTGAGTTTTTCCAGGTAATTCTGTTTTTGTTTAAGTTTTAAGGAGTGTTTTTAAAGGAGGAGAGAGGTATAGGGACACTATTCCAGAACTTGGAGACTAGGCAACTGAAGACTGTTGGAACAATTACAATTGGCAATGCACAAGAGGCCAGAATTAGACAAGCACAGATATCGCGGAGAGTTGTGGGGGTGGGATTACAGAGATAGGAAGAGGTGAGGCCATGGAGGGATTTGAAAACAAGGATGAGAATTTTAAAATCAAAACATTGCTTGACCGGAGTCAACGTAGGTCGGTAAGTACAGAGATGATATGAGGAATTGGACTTGCTCTGAATTGAGACACAGATAGCAGAGTTTTGGATGACCTCAAGTTTACAGAGGCTAGAATGTCAGAGACCAGCCAGCAGTGTGTTGAAACAGTCGAGTCGAGAGGTATTGAAGGCATGAATGAGGATTTCAGCAGCAGATGAGCTGAAACAGGGACAAATGGCAAATCTAAAGCAGCTGAAAGGTTTAAACTAAGGTTTTTGAAACAAAACTGAAAGTACAAGAGACGGGGTATGGCAATATCTATAAACATAAGCATTTTATTGAATTGGTGAGGAGGGAAAGAGAGTAAAGGAAAAAAAACAGAAGTGAATAATGGATATCAAATGGGCAAGTTAACAACCAATGGCCTGTTTGAAATAAAAGTAGGAGATTGTGAATTGATTTAAAGGTTCACGGACGGTCATCTTAGAAAGGTTCAGGGGCGGTCATCAATGCATGTTAAAGAAACAGTACAACAGGAAAATAGTTAAACAGTGAGAGACCCACTCTTGATGGGAAAAGGTAAAGTAACTAGAAATTTGAAAAAAAAAATGTGGAAAGCCTGCAAACATAGTTCTGGAATTAAAATGAAGCCGTGGAAAAATTGATGATATAGTGAAGGCTTGAAGTTATAACACTCATTAAAGAAACATTGATAGATTTGTGGGAAGGATGTAAAGTGACAAATTTGCAAGGAAATTACAGAGAGGTGCAAAAATTTATAGAGTAGTTATAATGCGGGACTTTAATTATTCGAATATAGGCTGGGATAGCGGTAGTGTAAAGGGCAGAGGGGGGGCAAGAGTTTCTAGGGTGTGTTCAGGAGAATTATCTACAGCAGTGTCCAGTCCAACAAGAAAGGAGGCACTGCTAGACCTGGTTCTTGGGAATGAGATGGGCCAAGTAGATCAAGTGACCGTGGGGGAACGTTTAAGGGACAGTGATTGTTGTATCATAAGGATTAGGATGACGATGGAAAAGGACAATGAACAATCCAAAGTAAGAAAAATTAACTGGGGTAAGCCAACTTCAGAGGGATAAGAACAAATCTGGGCTGAATAAATTGGTGCCAAAGGTTGACAGGAAAAACAGTAGCTGAACAATGGGCTACTTTTAAAGAAGAGACAGTTTGGACACAGTCAAGGTATATTCCCTCAAAAGGAAAAGGTAGGGCAAACAAATCCAGAGCACCGTGGATGACAAAGGAAGTAGAAATTAAGATAAAGAAGAAAAAGTGTGCTTCTGACAGGTGTCAGGTAGAAAATACAATTGAGAAGGTTCAGAGGGGAGGTGAAAAAACAAACGAGAAGCAAAGAGAAAGTACGAATGGAGACTGGTATCCAACATAAAAGGGAATCCCAAAGTCTTCAATAGGCATTTAAATAGTAAAAGAGTGGTATAAGGAGGAGTAGGGCCGATTAGGGACAAAAAGGGATTTACACATGGATGCAGAGGGCATGGCTGAGGTATTAAATGAATAATTTGCATCTGTCTTTACCAAGGAAGAAGGTCCTGCCCAAGCCATGGTGGAAGAGGAGGAAATTCAGTCACTAGAAGGGTTTAAAATTGATAAGGAGGAGGTTTGGATAGGCTGTCTGTACTTAAAAGTGGACAAGGCACCAGGACTGGATGAGATGCATTCAAGGATACTGAGGGGAGTGAGAATGAGAATTGCAGTGGCACTGGCCATAATTTTTCAGTCTTCCTTATACTCAGGGGTGGTGCCAGAGGACAGGAGAATTGTTAACATTACAACTTTGTTCAAAAAAAGGTGTAAGGATAAGCCCAGCAACTACAGACCAGTCGATCTACCTTTGGTGGTGAGGAAACTTCTAGAAACTATAATTTGGAACAGAATTTATAGTCACATGGACAAATGCGAGTTAATTAAGGAGAGCCAGGTTGGATGTCTTAGGGGAAAATCTTGTTTGACTAACTTGCTGGAATGTTTTGAACAGATATTGGAGAATTTTGATAAGGGCAATGCTGTTGATTTGACATACATGGACCTCCAAAAGGCATTTGATACAGGAACGCACAACAGATTTGTGAGAAAAGTTATAGCTCATGGAATAAAAGGAACAGAAGCAACTTGGAAACAAAATTGGCTGAGTGACAGGAAACAGAGTTTAATGGTTAGATGTTTTTCAGGCTGGAGGAAGGTTTGTAATGGAGTTCCCCAGGGGTCGGTTTCGGGACCCTTGCTTTTCCTGATGTATATTAACTAACGATCTAGATCTTGGTGTACGGGGACAATTTCAAAAGTTGCAGACAATATAAAACTTGAATTGTAAACTGTGAGGAGGACAGTGTAGAACTTCAAAAGGACATAGACAAGTTGGTGGACTGGGTAGATAGGTGGCAGATGAAGTTCAATGTGGAGAAATGTGAGGTTATACATTTTGGTAGGAAGAACATGGAGAGAACATGGAGAAACAAAGGGTACTGCTCTAAAGTGGGTGCAGGAGCATTGGGACCTAGATGTATTTGTGCATAAGTCATTAAAGGTGGCAGGACAGGCTGAGTGAGCAGTTAATAAAGCATACAGTATCCTAGGATTTATTTGTAGAGGCATAGTGTACAAGGTTAAGGAGATTATGTTGAACTTGTATAAGACACTAGTTAGACCTCAGTCGGAGTATTGCATACAGTTCTGAGCATCACATTTTAGGCAGGATATGAAGGCATTGGAGAGAGTGCAGAAGAGGTTTACGAGAATGGTTCCAGGGATGAGAAACTTCAGTTATGAAGATAAATAGGAAAGGTTGGGACTGTTCTCCTTGGAGAAAAGAAGGCTGAGAGGAGATTTAATAGAGGTGTTCAAAATCATAAGGGGCCTGGACAAAGAAGACAGGGGGAAACTTCCCACTCGTGAAAGGACGAGAACAAGAGGGCACAGATTTAAAGTTAACTGGCAAAAGTGATATGAGAAAAAGCTTTTTCACACAGTGAATGGTTAGGGTCTGGAATGCACTGCCTGAGAGTGTGGTAGAGGCAGGTTCAATCGAGGCATTCACAAGGGAACTAGATGATTATTTGAAAAGGAACTATCTGCAGGGTTTTGGGGAGAAGGCGGGAGAATGGCACTAGCTAAAATGCTCATTCAGAGAGCTGGTGCAGACACAATGGGCCAAATGGCTTCCTTCTGCGCTGTAACAATTCTGTGATTAAGTGAGCGGGCAAAACTGGCAGGTGGTGTTCCGTGTGGAATCATCCACTTTTGTAAAAAGATAGATCATCTAAATGATGAGAAGATAGGAGAGAGAGGGATCCAAGCACAGAAATTACTAAAAGCTAGTGGGCAGGTACAAAAATATTTAAAAAGATGAATGGAATGTTGTCATCTATCTCAAGAGGGCTAGAATACAAAGGATGGAAATTATCTCACAATTTACTGAAGACCATCTTTTAAACTCCTTTCCCTGTCTCCTCCATCCTCACCTCAAACAAATGTGAGCACCTCATGAATTTAATTGAGACCATCCAGTCAGCTGCCATTGTCACTTGTCTCCCTTCCCCATTTGAACCTGACAAAACTTCTCCACAAGATGGATTAGGTTAAAATTATCCCCAAGGAATGGGAGTACACTCTTAACAAAACAACACTGAACATGTCAGAGAGACCTAGCAATTGAAATACATAATTCTTGAAACTGTCTATACAACAACAACCTGCATTAATATGGTGCTACTCTTGTTCACCCTTCGCGGCAAAGATGACCATCCATCATCTGGGGATGTTTAGGTGAGGACATATATGACTGTTAAGCTCGATCTGCACTCAGAAGGTTCTGCTGCAAATATGACAGGAAATCGCAGACAATTGAGTTTTGGACAAGTTGCTGGCTTGGGATTTCCTCCCTTTGCATTTTCTCTCTGCCTCTGATATGCGCTTACTTTCGAAGAAGGCCCCAACATTTTTTTATTTGGTTGCGTTAGGTGCAGTGATCCTACGCGGGCTTCTCCCAGGACTTGAAGTTGATCTTGTAGCGCATCCTTTGACTCCATGAGAGCACAGCCAGATGCAAGAGCCTGGAATCATGGAGAGTCCACAGCAAAGATGGACCACAGATCCAGAAATATGGCCCCCATATCTGGCAGAAAACCAACTTTGCTAGGGAGGGTGGGGAGGTAACAAAGGCAGGAGGTACCTCACATGTGGGAAATCCAAACTCAGCATGGTCATTTGAACTTAGTGCTGTGTTCAAACAGACCCCATTTTCATGGAGCAAGGGCCTTATCCCACAATGTGTGAGTTATGAATTTTTTGAATAGACGTAAATGCTTTTGAAGGATGGTATGTAAAACTATCAGGTTATTTAAATCCCCTGCCCTTTAAAACTTGATGAAAACTGCCTGCCTGTGTCTGTGAATTGAAAAAAAATCTGTTCTAGCTGTTGACATAACCCTAAGTTCCATCATTATAGCATTATCACTGCTTGACTGCTTTCCACAACCTGTCATTATCACAGCTGGGGATGTAAGTTCACAGTTGGATTGACAACTCAGAGGTTATTAAAGGATTAACTGTCTTATGTTATGAATACAACTGTTTGTTTCTAAAAGGAATTAAATGTATTTCATGGGTTTTCATGAATTAGGATGATTTCTTCATGTACTGAAGTCTATTATAGATTTCTGAAACTTTGCTTTATTTCATCTCAGAATGGCTCCTGAGGTCTGTCCATGGTGGATACTGGGTAAGTTGGCATAGAGGGTGCAAGGGCAAAGGGTGGTGTGGTGGGGGGGGGGTCATGAATTGGCACAAAGTTGGCATAGAGGCTATAAGAGGATGTGGGGATGGGTAGGGGTCATGAGTTGGCACTAAGTTGGCATGGGGCTGTAAGGGGACATGGGGGTGGGTGGCATGGGTATGAGAAGCCTTTGAGAGTGGGTGGGAGATTGGTTGGCATGTATGGACATGGGGAGTGGGTGGGGATTGAGGGGGGCGGGGAGGGATGAGGGCTAGATGGCCGAATGTTTAAGGAAACAACTAGGAAGAAGTCCCAGAAAACCAAGACCTTTTAAACAGCCTGGCTAGGAGCCCCTATAGCCTCCTCCAATCCGCGTCTAGCAGTTGCACCGTCCAGCCTTAATATTACAGATTCTTAAGAACATGGCTGTACCTCCTTTTCTAGTTGGCTTGCTCTATTATCCGTGTTCAGTTACCTGCTAAGAGACATGATTGGCCGAATATACTGACGCCAACTAACTTCATATACCCAGAATCTGTTAACCATATTTTGCTAATGCCACTCAAGCCTACACAGCTATTTGCCAAATCAATAAATATTGGCCCGTAACTTACAAGTTCCCCACCATCGGATTTAGGGGGTACCCCAAAGATGAACTGGGAATCCCTCTTGGACATTCCCAGGTAAGGATTTGCACAGCAATTGCCCAGAAGTGCACACTTCCTCTGGACAATTGCGCTGTGCTGGGAACCATCTGAAAACACGGTTTAAATCGCAAACTTCAGATGGTTCCTCCAGGGTTATACCAATGATTACTCAGAAAAAGTTAGAAGAAAAGTGAGAAAATAGGAAACTATAGGCCAGTTAGCTTGATGTCTGTCATGGGCAAGTTATTAGAATCGATCATTAAGGAGGTTATAGCTGGGCACTTAGAAGAGCTCAAGGCAATTGGGAAGAGTCAGCATGGTTTTGTGAAAGAAAAATCATGTTTAACCAATTTATTGGAGTTTTTCCAAGGAGTAACATGCGCAGTGGATAAAGGGGAGTTTGTAACGTACTGTACTTGGATTTCCAGAAGGCATTTGATAAGACACCACATTAAAGATTATTACAGAAAATAAAAGCACATGGTGTAGGGGGTAACATATTAGCATGGATAAAAGATTGGCCCGCTGGCAGAAAGCAGAGCATATGCATAAATGTGTCTTTTTCGGATTGGCAGGATGTGATGAGTAGAGTCCCACAGGTGTATGTACTGGGGCCTCAACTTTTTACGATTTACATCAATGACTTAGATGAGGGAATTGAAGATATGGTAGCTAAATTTACAGATGACACAAAAATAGGAAAGTATGTTGTGAAGAGGACATGAGGAGGTGGCAGATGGATATAGATAGGTTGAGTGAGTGGGCAAAGATCTGGCAAATGGAGTTTAATGTGGAAAAATGTGAAGTTGTTCAGGAAAAACAAAAAAGCAGAATATTACTTAAATGGAGAACAGCTGCATAATTCTGAGGTGCAGAGGGATCTAGGTGTTCTAGTACATGAGTCACAAAAAGTTAGTATGCAGGTACAGCAAGTAATTAAGAAGGCAAATGGAATGCTATCCTTTATTATGAGAGGGTTTGAACATAAAAGTAAGGATGTTGTGCTTCAGTTATACAGGGCATTGGTGAGACCGCACCTCGAATACTGTGTGCAGTTTTGGTCTCCTTATTTAAGGAAGGATGTAAATGCATTGGAGGCGGTTCAAAGAAGGTTTACTAGATTGATACCTGGAATGAGCGGGTTGCCTTATGAGGAAAGGTTGGACAGACTGGGCTTGTTTCCACTGCAGTTTAGAAGAGTGAGGGGTGATTGATTAAAGTATAAAAGATCCTAAACGGCCTTGGCAAGGTAGACATTGAAAGTGTCATGAAGCTACTAATGTATATAATGTTATTGGAAATTATTTTGAATTCGACTTGTAGTAGGGTCTGTGTAGGGGGTGGAGGGGGGAATGTGTGTGTGAGTATGTTTGTATCTTAATTGGATTAAAGACAGCTAGTCTGGGTGGTTTGATGTACAGGAGTTTTGAGATATAAACAGTAAGGTAAAGAGTACATTGCACTTTGTTGAATAAACCATTCAAAGACTGGATGAAATCTTGCACCTAGCTAGGAGACACCAAGTGATTTGTTTATATTACTAATAACATTGGTACTATGAAAGGAGTTTTATTGTTAGAAGAGGTGGAGTTCAAAGGGTCTATTGGTACAATGAGAATTTGCATTCAAAGGGAAGGCTAGGTATATACAGAAGAGTTTTGTGTGTGGAAGTTAGAGGCATGTGAGATCTAAGCCACCTGTAAGCCTACAACTGTGTGAAGGAACCAAATTGAAAGGAACCTCATTTTGAATTTGTAAGATAAAATGTGCTTTGCCTGGTGTCTGTTTAAAGTCTATGGGTTGTTGTTGCCTTAGGGAAGATTAACTGGGAGTGATTAATTTAGGGATTTGTTTAATAATTATTATGATAGTAATTTGTAGACATGTGTATGTGTTTAATGCCTTATAAAATTAATAAATGTCTAGTTTAACTTATATAAAAAACATCTGGAGGCTTGGTGGTTTCATTTCTGAATTCAGAGTTGCATCTCAAACAGACCAATTGAAAATGTAGGTTATGACAGCTGTTTAAAGTTTCCCTCTGGGATTTTAAATAACTCATCCTTTACCAACAGCTGTGTCATAACAATTGGGGGCTCTTGACGGGATAATATTTGTAATTCCTTGATTGGTTAAGAATTGGTGAATCTTAAGTTACGAGTGTGAGGAGCACTTTGAATTCAGGAGTTGGTGAGGTTTTTTAAAAGTGGTGAGACTGCAAGATGGCTTTGGCAACTGCTAAGACTTCTCTGGAAGTCAAGGATATAACTCTGATTGGGTTGAAAAAAATAACCAAGAGTAAGTTAACAGAGTTGACAGATAAGTTAAAATTGGGGTTACCTGTGGGGCTAGGAAATCAGATTTAATTAAAAATATAGCACAGCATCTACGGTTGGAAGTGATACCTGACATTAGTGAGTCACAGCTGGAGATAGTGAGACTTCAGTTTGAAATGAAGAAGCTTGAATTTGAACAAGCAAAGGAACTGAAAAAACTTGAATTAGAAGCAAAGGAAATAGAAATGGCTTTTAAAAGGGAGCAAGCAGTAAGGCAGGAGAAAGAAAATAAGCTGGTACTGGAATTTCATGAAAGAGAGGAAAAGAGAATACCTGCTTAAAAGGCTAGAAGTTAAAAAAGAGATCTCGGATTCTGAGGAAAGTTCTGATAATGAAAAAACCTTTAACCTAAAACCCAGTAGGGAGATATTTAAATTTGTACAAGCTCTTCCAAAGTTTGAGGAAAAAGATCTTGAAGTGCGGTACATATAAACGATTTAGCCTTGAATGTAGGAGGGTTGATCAGTAATTTCGCGGATGACACGAAAATTGGTGGGGTGGTAAATAGTGAGGAGGATAACCTTAGATTACAGGATGATAAAGACGGGCTGATCTGATGGGCTGATCAGTGGCAAATGGAATTTAATCCGGATAAGTGTAAGATGATACACTTGGGCAGGACAAACAAGGCACAAGAATGCACAATGAATGGTAGGACCCTGGGAAGTACCGAGGATCAGAGGGACCTTGGTGTGTGTGTCCAGCAGTTCCTTAAGGTAGCGGGACAGGTAGGTATGGTGGTTAAGAAGGCATATGGGATACTTGCCTTTATTAGCCGAGGCATAGAATATAAGAGCAGGGAGCTTATGCTGGAACTGTATGAAATGCCGGTTAGGCCACAGCTAGAGTATTGCATGCAGTTCTGGAATCTGCATTATAGGAAGGATGTGATTGCACTAGACAGAGTGCAGAGGAGATTTACCAGGATGTTGCCTGGGCTGGAGAGTTTTAGTTATGAGGAGAGATTGGATAGACTGAGGTTATTTTCCCTGGAGCAGAGGAAATTGAGGGGGGCCATGATTGAGGTGTATAAAATTATGAGGGGCATAGATAAGGTAGACAGGGAGGAACTTTTCCCCTTGTTGAAGGGATCAATAACCAGGGGGCACAGATTTAAGGTAAGGGGCAGGAGGTTTAGAGGGGATGTGAGGAAGAACTTTTTTACCCAGAGGGTGGTGGGAATCTGGAACTCACTGTCTGAAGGGGTGGTAGAGACAGAAACCCTCATAACATTTAAGAAGTATTTGGATGTGCACTTGCGATGCCATGGCATACAAGGCTATGGGCCTAGTGCTGGAAAATGGGATTAGAACAGTTAGGTACTTGTTTGACCAGCGTAGACTCGATGGGCCGAAGAGCCTTTTTCTGTTCTGTAGACCTCTCTGACTTTTATGACTCCATGTTCTTTATTTCATTTGAGAAGATAGCTAAACAGATGAAATGGCCACAGGAGTACTGGACGTTATTATTATACTCTAAGTTGCTGGATAGAGTGCATGAGGCATATGCTTCACTGTCTGAAGAGGTATCTGTGAAGTGTGATGTGGTGAAAAAGGCTATTTTGAGTGCTTATGAGTGTGTTCCTGAAGCATAAAGGTAGAAGTTTAGGAATATGAGAAAACAGCCTGGGCAAACTTTTATTGAGTTTGATAGAGTAAAACGAAATAATTTTGACCGGTGGATATGGGCGTTAAAAATAGAGACAACATATGCAGCTCTTAGAGAAGTAATTCTTTTGGAAGAATTTAAAGACTCAATCCCTTCAGTAGTGAGAATTTATGTGGAGGAACAGAGGGTTCAAACCATAAGTCAAGCAGCAGAGGAAGCTGATGATTATGAGTTAGTTCATAAAGCCAAACCTTTTTTTTGTCACCCTTTCAAATCGGAAAAGGGATAGAAAGTGGGAAGGTGAAAGGAAGGTAGGTAGCCAGGGAAGAATTGGAGTGGCTGGGAATTCCCAGGAAGTTTTTTCTCAAAATAAGAAGGAAGGTGCTGAAGGTAGGAGTGACATTTGAAAATTGAGGTATTTTCATTGTAATAAAGTGGAACACACAAAGTCAGTGTGTTGGAAATTATTGGGAACATCTGGTGGAATTATTGGGGTACAGAAATGTTCTGGAAGTAAAAGTACTGTGAGTTCCAAGGTTCAGGCACAGGAGAAACCAGTGGTTTGTGTACAGGTAAAATGGGGAGAATCAATGATAGGTAAAGAAGTGGGAATGTGTTCACAATTTACTCAAGAGAAAGGGAAAGTCTTTCCATGTGTACAGGGCAGAGTAGGTAAAGATGTTAAAATTTTAAGAGACACAGGGGTTAGTCAATCCTTAATATTGTGGGATACTGATATCTGTTGTTCAGAGGGAATATTGCAGGAGCAGGTGATAATAAGTGGGGTTCATGAAGATGCTAAATCTATTCCGTTGTGAAAGGAAAGTTTAAAGAGCCAATGGAAGACAGGTGAAATTATTATTGGAGTAGTGGAAAAATTGCTCATTGCAGGGGTTCCATTTATTCTCGGTAATGATGTACTGGATCACAAATGTGGGTGATGCCTAGGTAGTTGAGCAGCCTGTATAAATGTTTTCAACAGAGGTATTACAGAAGGAGCAACCTGAATTGTTTCCAAATTGTATGATAATGAGATCAAAAGCTCATCGGGAAGAACAAGGAGGGCAGGCAGTTCAAAAGCAAGAAAAACTGTCAAAATCCAATTAGCTGGCACTGTGTTTGATAACATTGTTCAGGAGGAAAGACTACCGGACAATTCAGCTGAAGTGTTTTACTGAAGGAGGTTAGTGGAGTTACAGAAAAATGATTTGCAATTAAAGCAATTATATCAGAAAGCTTATTCAGAAACAGAAGCAAAATGTATTCCAGTATGTTATTATCTAAGGGAGATATTTTAGTAAGAAAATGGAGGCCAGATCATGTGTCAGCAAATGAAAGCTGGAGTGAGGTGCATCAGATTGTTACCCCATTAGGGTATAGAAATTAGTTTCTGAGGATTGCTCACGAAATTCCAAGGGGGGACATTTAGAAACTAGGAAAACACAGGAAAAGATACAGGAGTATTTCTTTGGCCAGGATTGCAGAGGGATGTAGTCAAATTCTGTAGAAGATGTTACACATATCAAGTAACAGGAAAACCACAAGCAATGATTAAGCTGGCACCTTTAATCCCAATACCAACAATTGAAGAACCTTTTATTAGGGTCATGATTGATTGTGTAGGACCCCTCCCTAAGACTAAAAGTGGAAATAAGTACTTACTACCAATAATGGATGTGTCTACCAGGTTTTCTGAAGTGATACCTTTAAGAAATATTACAACTAAGAAGATTGTGGAGGAGTTAATTAATTTTTTTTAACAAGATATGGTTTACCTAAGGAAATACAATCAGATCAAGAGTCAAATTTCATATCACGGCTGTTTAAGGAAGTAATGAACAGTTTGGGGATGAAACAGCTTAAGTTAACAGCTTATCATCCGGAGTCACAAGGGGCTTTGAAAAGATGGCATCAAACTTTAAAAACTATGATGACAGCATACTGTCAGGGTTATCCACAGGATTGGGATGGAGGAATTCCAGTCTTGTTATTTGCTATTAGAGACGCTCCAAAAGCATTGACTGGTTTTAGCCCTTTTGAACTAGTTTATGGTCATAAGATAAGGGGATCACTGAAATTGATTCATGAGAAATTGCTGGGTCAAAATTCAAAAACTAATCTCCTAGATTACGTATTAATTTTCAGGGAAAGATTGAACAGTGCATGTGACTTGGCTAGGGAACGTTTAAAGATATCACAGCAAGTGATGAAAGTGAAAGCAGATAAGAAAGCTAAAATTCGCAGTTTTGCTTCTGGAGAGAAAGTATTCGTTTTATTACTAGTACTAGGTGATTCATTAAATGCAAGATTTAGTGGGCCTTACAGAATTGAAAAGAAATTGAGTGAAGTAAATTATTTCATAAATACTCCAGATAGAAGAAAGAAGCAGAGGGTGTGTCATATAAATATGCTTAAAAAGTACTTTGACAGGGAAGAGGAGCAAAAAGAAGTATTAGTGATGGCAGATGATGAGAAAGAGGTAGAAGTGCAAGACTCTCAAATTGATTTTTCTCTAATCAAATTGGATAATGAGGGGGTGCTTGAAAATTTAAATTAAACATTGAGTTACCTTCCAAGCAAGTGTTGAAGCGATTTGGGAAAACTATTGCAGTCACATAAACTTGTTTGTGAGAATTAATTGGGAAAGACACATTTAGCTATACATGATGTCTCTGTACAGGTTTTATCTTCAATAAGGTAACATCCTTATAGATTAAATCTGGCAAAGTTATCACAAGTACAAAAATAAATTGATTTCGTGCTTCAAAATGATATAATTGAGTCTGGTTGCAGTAACTGGAGTTCGCCATACTGTGCTGGTACCGAAAGTGGATGGAACACAAAGGCTGTGTGTGGACCATCGAAAGCTGAATGCAGTGACAAAAGCAGATTCATATCCTATACCAAGGTTGGATGATTGCATTGAGAAAGTGAGACAATCGAAATTTATCACAAAGATTGACTTGCTAAAAGGATACTGGCAGGTACTGTTGTTGGAGAGAGCAAAGGAGATATCGGCTTTTGTAACACCAAATGGACTATATCAGTTTAAAGTCATGCCATTTGGTATGAAGAATGCATCTGCAACATTTCAAAGACTGACAGAATAATTGCAGGTCTAAGCAATTGTGCTATTTATATTGATGATCTAATAGTTTTCATTCCTACATGGGAGGAGCATTTACAGCATCTGGAAGGATTACTTTCTCAATTACAAGAAGCTAATTTGATGATGAACTTGGCTAAAAGTGAATTTGCAAAATCGCATGTTATGTATCTAGGCCATACCATTGGACATAGTAAAGTGGCTCCAAGAGATGTGAAAGTCAAGGCTATCGTGGATTTCCCAGTACCTACAACAAAACGAGAAGTTTTAAGACTTCTGGGCATGAGTGGGTTTTACTGGAAATTTGTACCTAATTTTAGCTGTGTGGTTGCTCCACTGACTGAACTATTAAAAAAGAACAAAAAGTTTCAATGGACACTGGAGTGTAAGAAGTCATTTGATAGTTTGAAAACTGTATTAACTACGACACCAGTTTTGGCAGTACCCAATTATGCCAAGCAATTCAAGTTGGCCGTTGATGCAAGCAATACAGGCACTGGGGCTATACTGTTGCAAGAAGATGACACTGGAATTGAAAAACCGATAGGGTATTTTTCACGGAAGCTGAATGTACAACAGAGAAGGTATTCAGTGGTCAAAAAAGAGACCTTGGGTTTGGAATTAACATTGCACATTTTGAAATTTATGTTGCCAACAATTCATCAGAAACAATTGTTTATACAGATCACAATCCTTTAAAGTTTTTGGACAATTTTTGAGACCAAAGTGCTCGACTTTTCAGGTGGAGTCTATTATTACAACAATTTAATCTACGGATTAGACATATTGCTGGTAGAGAGAATCTACTCGCAGATGTTTTATCAAGAGTTTGAGGCTTAAAGGAAAATTAGACATTTTAAACAAACCTGGACACTGAACTGGAGTGATTTCTGCTGATACCAAGCACTTGTGTATATATATATTATGTTAATGCATGCATCTGATAGTGTGAGATGGGTTGTTAAAAATGAAGCCATCTTTTAGAATTATGACGGTTCATTTTTCAATAGGGAGGGGGATGTCATGAAGCTATTAATGTATATAATTTTATTGGAAATTATTTTAAATTGGACTTGTAGTAGGGTCTGTGGGTGTGTCTGTGTGTGTGTCTTAATTGGATTAAAGCCAGCTAATCTGGGTGGTTTGATGTATAGTAGTTTTGAGGTGTAAACAGTAAGGTAAAGAGTATATTTGCATTTTGTTGAATAAACCGTTCAAACACTGGGGGTGAAATCTTGCACCTAGCTAGGAGACACCAAGCAATTTGTTTATATTACTAATAAAATTGGTACTATGAAATGGGTTTTATTGTTAGAAGAGGTGGAGTTCAAAGGGCCTGGTGATACAATAGAATTTGCATTCAAAGGGAAGGCTAGGTATATACAAAAGAGTTTTGTGTGTGGAAATTAGAGGAATGTGAGACCTAAGCCACCTGTAAGCCTACAACTGTGCGAAGGAACCAAATTGAAAGGAACCTCATTTTGAATTTGTAAGATAAAATGTGCTTTGCCTGGTGTCTGTTTAAAGTCTATGGGTTGTTGCCTTGGGGAAGATTAACTGGGAGTGATTAATCTGGAGATTTGTTTAATAGTTATTATGATAGTAATTTGTAGACATGTGTACGTGTTTAATACTTTGTAAAATTAATAAGTGTTTAATTAATTTATTTTAAAAAATGTCTGGAGGCTTGGTGGTTTCAATTCTGAATTCAGAGTTGCATCTCAAACAGACCAATTGAAAATATAGGTTATGACAGTGGTTTAAAGTTTCCCTCTGGGATTTTAAATAACTCATCCTTTACCAACAGCTGTGTCATAACAAAAGGATGTTTCCTCTTGTGGGTGAGTCCAGAACTAGGGGGCACTGTTTTAAAATTAGGGGTCACCCTTAGGACATAGATGAGGAGAATTTTTTTTCTCTCAGAGGGTTGTGCGACTTTGGAACTCTCTGCCTCAGAAGGTGGTGGAGACAGAGTCATTGAATATTTTTAAGGCAGAGATAGATAGATTCTTGTTAGGCAAGGGATTGTCTAGATCCCAAGGGGTTAGATGGGAATGTGGAAATCGAAACACAAGAAGATCAGCCATGATCTTATTGACTAGTGGAGAATGGTCTACTCCTGTTCCTATTTCTTATGTTCTAAGAATTAAAACCTCTTCTAACTTTTGAATAACTATTGTAAAGACCCAGACCGACCCCACGGGACTCCTTCCACACCCTCGCACCCCCCATGAGACTCCCCAAACCGGCCCCCCCGACCTCCGACACCCCTCACCCATCCAACCTCCAACACCCACACTCCCAACGTCTGAACCCCCACGAAACCGACCTCCAATCCCCACCCCCCGACCTCTGATTCCCCCACCCCACCGACCCCCGATCCCCCAGCCAAGACCTCCGATCCCCCACCTCCCCCATCTCTGAATCCCCCATCCCCCGACCACCGACAACCCCCTCACCCAACCTCCGACACCCCCCACTCCCCCCCTCAGACTTCGGACCCCACTTCCCCATGGATGTCCACACCTCCTGTCACCCCCCATCCCACCCAGATCTTCGACTGACCTCCGCCTCTGACCTCGGACTCTCCGCCCCACAGACTTCCGACCTCGTAACCCCCACCACGAACCCTGCCGGACCTCCGACTCTCAACCACTCCCCTGGACCTTGGACACCACCACCCCCCCTCCCCCCACCCACTCCCCCGGACTTCGGACCCCCCCATGACCCCCCCGCTGGACCCCTGATCCCCCCCCAGACCTCCCACCGACCTCAAAACCACACCCCCACCCTCACTCCTACACACCCACTCCCCCCAATAACTTGGATTCCCCCGCCCCTCCCACAGACTTCTGACCTCCCTCCACCAGGCCTCTGAATGATTACAGCGCCCCCACCGCCCCCCACAACCCCGCCAGACCTCCAAACAAACTCCCCTCCCCCCGCCGGAACACCAACCATATCCCGCTTCTCGGACCTTTAACCAAACTCCCCAATCCCCCCTGGACCTCCAACCACTCCCCACATCCTATCCAGTTACCTTAGACACTTATCTTCTCCCTGACCCGTCAATTTCCCTGGCGCTTTAAACTTACCTGCCTTACGCCAGCAAGTGCCATAAAAAAAGGGGCGTGGCCTCCTTGAATACACTAGAGCTAGATTTCGCTGGGGTCTGCGAGGAGCCTTTCGACGCAGGCCCCAAGCTGCTCCGACGAACGGAAGTGTCAACGTAATTTTCAAGACCAGATAAGTAGGTATTTATTTCTTCTAATTCCTGCTGGCCAGCACTTTCTGACACTAGTCAGAAGTTACGGCATCCATGAGTAAATTCATCAAACCCCATGCTCCTAGCTGGAAAGCACACTTGAAGCTTGTGTGACTCAGAGAGTCAGCGCTATAACATTGTCTTCTTATCTCCATTCAAGTGCATCTCCCCATTGGGAGCATGGGATCAGAGAAGTTATCCTTTTAGGTAAGTTACTCGTCAAACTAGTCACACTGAAGCTGGGGCAGTAATCTGGTCAGGCCGTGGCTTGAGTAATGTGTCTAAATCCGGTCACTGAAGCATAATGGAGACTTCCTGTTTTTGTTGTCAAGGAGAGGCTCAAGATTGATCCCTGATATTAGAGGACAGAGTTATGAGGAAAATTGGGATTGAATAGTCTTGAGATGAGAAGTTACTTAAGAATTTTGTGACTGGTAAATCTTTCGTAGAATTTTAATCAAAAGTTATGAATGGCTGTTTTTTTAACATTTTCCACACATGCCATTGTTGCTGTAAGGTTCATTGGTTCTGTACCGAGTGTATATTGGCTGAATGGGCATGGAAGTGCTATGAGTTGGCAAGGAGGGTATGAGATGCCATTGGGGTGGGTGGGGGGGCATGGGGAGTGGGTGGGGGCTGAGGCGATGTGAGGGGTGAGGGCTAGAATAGTGAGTAGAACTGAGGTGAAGTCTCAGAGAACTGAGGCGGGCCTTTTAACCAGCACACCTCAGCAGTCGGCATCCCCCCTCTGCGGCCTGTGTCTGGGGGACGGTGGCCCCAACTCCAGTATGCATCCCCCCACCAACCCCCCAAGCCCCACACTGGATGGAAAATCGTACCTTTCGTGGAACTTCTTCCTGAGGTGGGCGCATTGAGCAAGGAAACTTCTTGACTCTTGCTACCTGCTCTAACGTGAACATCCAGCCCTAAGTATTTAAGCAAATATTATTCAGTAATTAGAAAACCTATGGGCACAAAGGCAGTTTAAGGGTTTCACAATATACTAATTTGTATTGCCCCATTTAATACAGAACAAAGTTACACTGCGATCTCGATTTTAACTCCCAGGTGGGAATGAGGCAAAGCGAGTGAGCCTGTCCAGGAGCAGCAGCAGGTTTAGACAATTTAAACAGTCGGTCCTTGTTTGCATGCTGCATTCCAGCCCTGACCAAAATGACAGGAAATCAAAGAAAAGTGGTAGTCGGATATTGTAATGGGAAGACTGTGGGTTTCCATGAAAGTTTGACCTGGATGGGCTAATCGGGGGATGGGGATTAGTTGGGTGGTCATGGGAGTCAGGGTTGGGGGTTAGTCGGCTAGTTTGGGAGGATGTAATAGTAGTCAGGGGTGGGGGTAATTGAGGTTGGTGGCGGAGTCAGGGGGTTAGGAGTAGTCAGGTGGCAGACGGAGGGCCAAGGGTGGGTGGTGCTAGAGGGGTTCGAGGGGTGGAAGGCATTATTCGGGTGGTCAAGGGGTTGAAGGTGCAGGGGTAATTGGGGGCTCAGGATGGATAGTCGGGGTGTCGGGAGGGTGGTCAGGGTAGTTAGGGTAGTTGGGTGGTCAGGAGACGTCGAGTGGTGAGGGGTAGTTGGGTTGTCGGGGGATCATGTGGAATAGCCAAGGGTGTGGAGGCTAGTCGGGTGGTCAGAATGGGTAGCCGGAGAGTTGGGAGGGTAGTTGGTGGGTGGGAGTTGTAATTGGGTGGTCAGGGGGTTCAGTGGGCGAGTCAGGGGGTTGGAAGGTGGTCAGCAGAGGGGTGTTGGTCATGGTGGGGTAGTTGGCTCATCAGGGCATGTCGGGAATAGTCGGATGGAGGGTAGTCGGGTGGTCAGGGGGTGTCTGGAGGTAGTTGGGGGTGCGTGGGTAGTTGGATGGTCGGGGCATTTGTCACGGGGGATCAGGGAGTGGTAGTCAGGGGTTCCAATGGGGAGTGGGGGCATCACTCGTATAGTTACCCAGTAGTTAGAATGGGTTCTAATCCTTCTAACTTTTTCTTGGTAACTACCCTGGTAAGTAAGTCAGAACCATCCGAAGTCTCCAATATTAAATTGGAGTTTCGGAGGATTCCAAAGGAAGGCTACTTGTCCAACGGAAGTTGAAACTTCCAGGGCAATTCTGTGCAGTCCTTGCATGAACTGCTTCCAAGATACCTCTGGGGTATGACCCTATGGAGAACAGAAGATCTGGGCTAAGGATTCCAGCAGATTTCCACACCACTACTGCCATGTTTGTGCCCCAAATTTTCTTCGCCTGCAGTTTGTGGTTTAATGCTGCTATTATCAGATTGAATCCCATATTCCTGATTTCTTTTTCTGTTCAAATGTTTATTATAAATAAATTGAATCAAATATAATGGAACCCTGATATATTCAATAGATCAGGACAGACAAAATAAGCATTTGGAACTAATATTGAAGAAAATTAAAGAACAATAACTTAATTTGTTCCTAACTTAATAAAGATAAGAATTGATGAAAAAAACATTTGTATATCTGGGGTTAAGTTACAATAGAAGAAACAGGAGAGTGCAAAGTTATAGTGAAATCTGGACAATTGTGCTTTTCATGTCAAAAATAAACCTAGTAGAGTCCAAAGTGTTGAAAGGTATGTAGGGTTTAGTAGATTTTTATGGTTTGTCTATAATAATCATTCTGGAACATTCTTCTCAAGAATCTGTAATATTAAAACTGGGCTGCAAGGCATGATGGTCAACCTCACTAAAATATGTCAATTTGTAATTGCTGGAATATAAGTGTGTGTGGAGTTATACGTAAGCCACAGTGGAAAGGTGAAGTTATGAAGATGGAAGGGGCCAACATAATGACTGAATTTGGTTCATTGCAGGAGATACAAACTACAACATAATGCATTATTGTGAAAAAGGAATGAGTAAACTAATAGAAATAATTATATATTATGTGCACCAATATATTGAAGTCTGCTTGAGATAATGCTTGCTTCATTATTAAATAGGTTTTCAAGGCTATACTCTGTTAAAGCCTTTGTGTAAGAACAATGGGAGAGATCAGACTTAGAACTAGACTAAGAAAGATAAGACTTAGGACTTGTTTGCAGAAAGGAAGGACAAGGTGAATGTGAAACTGCAAAATTGCAGAAGTTGAGCTATTGAGCTAATAGGAGTGTGAATCTTAGAACCTTTGGAAAAACAGGAAGCAACTATAAGTGCCTATGTATTGGGGCATAGGGGTCCATGGATTAACAATGACCTCAACTTGATCCAATCATATTAGCAAGGACAAACCATGGCCTAATACAGCATAGAAAGGGTCCCGCGATGGAGATAAAAGAAAGGAGCTACAAGACATTATCGGCACACCTAGAAGAAGAAAGCAGACTGCAGAATACGGGAAGAAAAGACTGTGCTCTAGAGAGCTTGGAAGCAGGAACCGTCAGAGCCAGGTCTTGCTTTATATCTACTGCCATTGTTAAGTATTAACCTTGTATATCTTTGTGATACTTAATAAACTCTCTGACTTGAATAAAGAATGTGAGTCCATACCTTGTAGGTCAGAATTGGTCAGAAGTCCTGAGTGAGACATGTTGGTGTATCCTCTGTCTCACATAGATTATAATATCTGGGGGTCTCCCTCCCTCTCTCTCTCCCTCTCTCTCTCTCCCTCTCTTGGTGATATCTTACAGGTACACTAAATGAAATGTCAAAACTTAAAATATTTTAGACCCCATGGAAAAGAAATCTTGCATTTCCAAAACTTGAATTGTGTTCCTTCTGTACAAGTGACAGAATATTTGCTACAGTAGCAGCTTTTGTGACTACAAGGGAAATGATCCACTTTGACTCTCCCAAAGCATATCAGAAACAGATGTCAGGAAATTGTGCATCCGCCAGCCACAGATTTTCTGATTAAAATGAATGGACAGAAAATCGTAATGGATGCATGACTTCCCAATATACATTTCTGGTATGTGCCAGGAGTGCTAAAGTGAAAAAATCTCCCTTACAGGTTATGGACCTTTGGTGAGGGCTGTCTTTTGCAGGATATATTGTTGTGGATCATTGAATATATTCAAGGCTGAGCTAGACAGAATTTTGATCTACAAGGGAGTGAAGGGTTATGGGGGCAGTTAGTAAAATGGAGTTGAGGCCATGATCAGACCAGCCATGATCTTATTGATTAGCAGAGCAGGTTCGAGGGGCCAAATGGCCTATACTCCAGCTCCTATTTCTTATGTTTTTATACTGTTGAGGCTTTTGAAATGTTTCTAGATTGGCATGTATTTTTCAAAAGCACATTTACAAATGCATTTGTAAAGTTAATGCAAAGCTTACAGACTAGCTTCAATTTGTTGTTTGGTTTCTTGTCATTCCTTCCAGGTACTTGAGAGACAGAATGTGTGGTGCCATAGGACCGATAATATGGTGGCGGGCCCACAATCTGCTTCAATGTATTGGGAACTCACCACCCAAAAAAATTGGGTAGAGAGGCCTCAGGTATCAAGTACAAAGGGACTGTGAGCTAGTGCACAAGTTAGATCTCTAGCTTATTTGGTCACCTGGTGCATTTAAACAAGGCACCTGCCCAAGACATGGCTGGAATAAGACCATAAGACATAGGAGCAGAAATTAGGCCATTCGGCCCATCGAGTCTGCTTCGCCGTTCAATCATGGCTGATAAGTTTCTCAACCCCATTCTCCCGCCTTCTCCCCGTAACCTTTGATCCCCTTACCAATCAAGAACCTATCTACCTCGCTCTTAAATACACTCAATGACCTGGCCTCCACAGCCTTCTGTGGCAATGAATTCCATAGATTCACCACTCTCTGGCTAAAGAAGTTTCTCCTCATCTCTGTTCTAAAAGGTCTTCCCTTTAATCTGAGGCTGTGCCCTCGGGTCCTAGTCACTCCTACTAATGGAAACATCTTCCCTACGTCCACTCTATCCAGGCCTTTCAGTATTCTGTAAGTTTCAATCAGATCCCCCCTCATCCTTCTAAACTCCATCGAGTATAGACCCAGAGTCCTCAAACGTTCCTCATATGTTAAGCCTTTCATTCCTGGGATCATTCTCGTGAACCTCCTCTGGACCCTCTCCAGGGCCAGCACATCCTTCCTGAGATACGGGGCCCAAAATTGCTCACAATATTCTAAATGTGGTCTGACCAGAGCCTTATAAAGCCTCAGCAGCACATCCCTGCTTTTATATTCTAGTCCTCTCGAAATAAATGCCAACATTGCATTTGCCTTCCTAACTACCACATCAACGTGCATGAGCAGCACTCCAGCCTCACAATACCCATTGGAACAGGTGCTGAAGGGAGGATCTCTTTAAATTAGAAATATATTGGATCCCTCTGCCTTATCCCTATCCCTGGTGGCTATTTCCTTATGCTAGGAGAAATATCTGGTACATAATAGGCAGCCAGCCATTCTTCATTGGCTGCTACCATCTTATAATGTGGCCTAGGTGCTCAGTGTGCTTCGTGGGTGGCATGCCCCAACTTCTAATCACATATACAATTGGTTAGCCTTGCATTGTCCAGGAAGTATAGCCCATCTGTGCATAGGGTGCATGTAGCAATACTGCTGAGCTTAGACTCCATCATTGACCCCCCCCCCCACCCACCTCGAATGCATGCAGAATATCACAGATTCATAGAATTTACAGAAAGATTCATTCATCTCATCAAGTCTTGTGCTGATTTTCTTTCTTCACGTTCATCCTGGTGAATTAATGCTATTCTTTTTTCATTACATTCTTTCTACAAGAGGAGTTGCCAAATGATGCCAGGCGAGCATGCAAATTATAAACATGTTGGAACTTCATGCTTGTGGCTCTGACAAACAGATTTAAGCTTTGAGAGATTAGTCGTGCAAACTATATATTCCAAACAATGCTGGTGCATGGTTTCCAAATCTTAGAAATGACTGTTTTGGTGCACATTTTTCTTTTACCAGCAGAGGGCAGTGCTTTGAATAACAAGTACATGTCAATGCTTTTATTTAGTGTGGCCACAAGATGGCATTAGCAGTCTCG